>NC_140436.1:10420817-19549198 GCF_965140295.1 Lepidochelys olivacea | reverse complement strand
TGGCACAGGAGCTAGCAAACAGAGCTGTCAACAGGGGAATTTGAGTGGGAGTTCTGTTGGAAGAGAAGGTATTTGTGTGTGTTTGGTTTTGTATTGGTAGTATCTGTATGTGTAGGGTCTTTGTGCTGGGAGAAAAGCTGAGCCCTGATTAGGGGGCGGGGCTTCACTGACCAGGGGTCCTATAAAGGGAGCAGCCAGTCAGGCAGCGACACAGACAGCTGCAGCGGTACAGGAGCTAGCAAACAGAGCTGTAAACAAGGGAGTTTGAGTGGGAGTTCTGTTGGAGGAGAAGGTATTTGTGTGTGTGTTTGGTTTTGTATTGGTAGTATCTGTATGTGTAGAGGCTTGGACGGGCTTTGTGCTGGGAGCAAAGCTGGGCCTTGATTAGGGGCGGGGCTTCACTGACTAGGGGTCCTATAAAGGTAGCAGCCAGTCAGGCAGCGGCACAGGAGCTAGCAAACAGAGCTGTAAACAGGGGAGTTTGAGTGGGAGTTCTGTTGTAAGAGAAGGTATTTGTGTGTGTTTGGTTTTGTATTGGTAGTATCTGTATGTGTAGGGTCTTTGTGCTGGGAGAAAAGCTGAGCCCTGATTAGGGGGCGGGGCTTCACTGACCAGGGGTCCTATAAAGGGAGCAGCCAGTCAGGCAGGGGCACAGACAGCTGCAGCAGCACAGGAGCTAGCAAACAGAGCTGTAAACAGGGGAGTTTGAGTGGGAGTTCTGTTGGAGGAGAAGGTATTTGTGTGTGTTTGGTTTTGTATTGGTAGTATCTGTATGTGTAGAGGCTTTGTGCTGGGAGAGAAGCTGAGCCCTGATTAGGGGGCGGGGCTTCACCGACTAGGAGTCCTAGAAAGGTAGCAGCCAGTCAGGCAGCGGCACAGGAGCTAGCAAACAGAGATGTAAACAGGGGAGTTTGAGTGGGAGTTCTTTTGGAGGAGAAGGTATTTGTGTGTGTTTGGTTTTGTATTGGTAGTATCTGTATGTGCAGGGTCTTTGTGCTGGGAGAAAAGCTGAGCCCTGATTAGGGGCGGGGCTTCACTGACTAGGGGTCTTATAAAGGGAGCAGCCAGTCAGGCAGCGACACAGACAGCTACAGCGGTACAGGAGCTAGCAAACAGAGCTGTAAACAGGGGAGTTTGAGTGGGAGTTCTGTTGGAGGAGAAGGTATTTGTGTGTGTTTGGTTTTGTATTGGTGGTATCTGTATGTGTAGGGGCTTTTTGCTGGGAGAGAAGCTGAGCCCTGATTAGGGGGCGGGGCTTCACTGACTAGGAGTCCTAGAAAGGTAGCAGCCAGTCAGGCAGCGGCACAGGAGCTAGCAAACAGAGCTGCAAACAGGGGAGTTTGAGTGGGAGTTCGGTTGGAGGAGAAGGTATCTGTGTGTGTTTGGTTTTGTATTGGTGGTATCTGTATGTGTAGGGGCTTTTTGCTGGGAGAGAAGCTGAGCCCTGATTAGGGGGCGGGGCTTCACTGACCAGGGGTCTTATAAAGGTAGCAGCCAGTCAGTCAGCGGCACAGACAGCTGCAACGGCACAGGAGCTAGCAAACAGAGCTGTAAACAGGGGAGTTTGAGTGGGAGTTCTGTTGGAGAAGAAGGTATTTGTGTGTGTTTGGTTTTGTATTGGTAGTATCTGTATGTGTAGGGGCTTGGAGGGGCTTTGTGCTGGGAGATAAGCTGAGCCCTAATTAGGGGGCGGGCCTTCACTGACTAGGGGTCCTATAAAGGTAGCAGCCAGTCAGGCAGCGGCACAGGAGCTAGCAAACAGAGCTGTAAACAGGGGAGTTTGAGTGGGAGTTCTGTTGGAGGAGAAGGTATTTGTGTGTGCTTGGTTTTGTATTGGTAGTATCTGTATGTGTAGGGGCTTTGTGCTGGGAGAGAGGCTGAGCCCTGATTACGGGGCGGGGCTTCAGTGACTAGGGGTCCTATAAAGGTAACAGCCAGTCAGGCAGCGGCACAGACAGCTGCAGCGGCACTGGAGCTAGCAAACAGAGCTGTAAACAGGGGAGTTTGAGTGGGAGTTCTGTTGGAGGAGAAGGTATTTGTGTGTGTTTGGTTTTGTATTGGTAGTATCTGTATGTGTAGGGGCTTGGAGGGGCTTTGTCCTGGGAGAGAAGATGAGCCCTGATTAGGGGGCGGAGCTTCATTGACCAGGGGTCGTATAAAGGTAGCAGCCAGTCAGGCAGCAGCACAGACAGCTGCAGTGGCACAGGAGCTTGCAAACTGAGCTGTAAACAGGGGAGTTTGAGTGGGAGTTCTGTTGGAGGAGAAGGTATTTGTGTTTGTTTGGTTTTGTATTGGTAGTATTTGCATGTGTAGAGGCTTGGAGGGGCTTTGTGCTGGGAGAGAAGCTGAGCCCTGATTAGGGGGCGGGGCTTCACTGAAGAGGGGTCCTATAAAGGGAGCAGCCAGTCAGGCAGCGACACAGACAGATGCAGCGGTACAGGAGCTAGCAAACAGAGCTGTAAACAGGGGAGTTTGAGTGGGAGTTCTGTTGGAGGAGAAGGTATTTGTGTGTGTTTGGATTTGTATTGGTAGTATCTGTATATGTATGGGCTTTGTGCTTGGAGAAAAGCTGAGCCCTGATTAGGGGGCGGGGCTTCACTGACTAGGGGTCCTATAAAGGGAGCAGCCAGTCAGGCAGCAGCACAGACAGCTACAGCGGAACAGGAGCTAGCAAACAGAGCTGTAAACAGGGGACTTTGAGAGGGAGTTCTGTTGGAGGAGAAGGTATTTGTGTGTGTTTGGTTTTGTATTGGTAGTATCTGTATGAGTAGAGGCTTTGTGCTGGGAGAGAATCTGAGCCCTGATTAGGGGGCGGGGCTTCACTGACTAGGGGTCCTATAAAGGTAGCGGCCAGTCAGGCAGCGGCACAGACAGCTGCAGCGGTACAGGAGCTAGCAAACAGAGCTGTAAACAGGGGAGTTTGAGTGGGAGTTCTGTTGGAGGAGAAGGTATTTGTGTGTGTTTGGTTTTGTGTTGGTGGTATCTGTATGTGTAGGGGCTTTGTGCTGAGAGAGAAGCTGAGCCCTGATTAGGGGGTGGGGCTTCACTGACTAGGGGTCCTATAAAGGTAGCAGCCAGTCAGGCAGCGGCACAGACAGCTGCAGTGGCACAGGAGCGAACAAATAGAGCTTTAAACAGAGGAGTTTGAGTGGGAGTTCTGTTGGAGGAGAAGGTATTTGTGTTTGTTTGGTTTTGTATTGGTAGTATCTGTATGTGTAGAGGCTTGGACGGGCTTTGTGCTGGGAGAAAAGCTGAGCCCTGATTAGGGGGCGGGGCTTCACTGACTAGGGGCCCTATAAAGGGAGCAGCCAGTCAGGCAGGGGCACAGACAGCTGCAGCAGCACAGGAGCTAGCAAACAGAGCTGTAAACAGGGGAGTTTGAGTGGGAGTTCTGTTGGAGGAGAAGGTACTTGTGTGTGTTTGGTTTTGTGTTTGTGGTATCTGTATGTGAAGGGGCTTATGGCTGGGAGAGAAGCTGAGCCCTGATTAGGGGGCAGGGCTTCACTGACTAGGGGTCCTATGAAGGTAGCAGCCAGTCAGGCTGCTGCACAGACAGCAGCAGGGGCAGCAAACAGAGCTGTAAACAGGGGAGTTTGAGTGGGAGTTCTGTTGGAGGAGAAGGTATTTGTGTGTGTGTTTGGTTTTGTATTGGTGGTATCTGTATGTGTAGGGGCTTTGTGCTGGGAGAGAAGATGAGCCCTGATTAGGGGGCGGGGCTTCGCTGACTAGGGGTCCTATGAAGGTAGCAGCCAGTCAGGCAGCGTCACAGACAGCTGCAGGGGCAGCAAAGAGAGCTGTAAACAGGGGAGTTTGAGTGGGAGTTCTGTTGGAAGAGAAGGTATTTGTGTGTGTTTGGTTTTGTATTGGTAGTATCTGTATGTGTATGGTCTTTGTGCTGGGAGAAAAGCTGAGCCCTGATTAGGGGGCGGGGCTTCACTGACCAGGGGTCCTATAAAGGGAGCAGCCAGTCAGGCAGGGGCACAGACAGCTGCAGCAGCACAGGAGCTAGCAAACAGAGCTGTAAACAGGGGAGTTTGAGTGGGAGTTCTGTTGGAGGAGAACGTATTTGTGTGTGTTTGGTTTTGTATTGGTAGTATCTGTATGTGTAGAGGCTTTGTGCTGGGAGAGAAGCTGAGCCCTGATTAGGGGGCGGGGCTTCACTGACTAGGAGTCCTAGAAAGGTAGCAGCCAGTCAGGCAGCGGCACAGGAGCTAGCAAACAGCGCTGCAAACAGGGGAGTTTGAGTGGGAGTTCTGTTGGAGAAGAAGGTATTTGTGTGTGCTTGGTTTTGTTTTGGTAGTATCTGTATGTGTAGGGGCTTTGTGCTGGGAGAGAAGCTGAGCCCTGATTAGGGGACGGGGCTTCACTGACGAGGGGTCCTATAAAGGGAGCAGCCAGTCAGGCAGCGACACAGACAGAGGCAGCGGTACAGGAGCTTGCAAACAGAGCTGTAAACAGGGGAGTTTGAGTGGGAGTTCCGTTGGAGGAGAAGGTATTTGTGTGTGTGTGTGTGTTTGGTTTTGTTTTGGTAGTATCTGTATGTGTAGGGGCTTTTTGCTGGGAGAGAAGCTGAGCCCTGATTAGGGGGAGGGTCTTCACTGACTAGGGGTCCTATAAAGGTAGCAGCCAATCAGGCAGCGGCACAGGAGCTTTCAAACAGAGCTGTAAACAGTGGAGTTTGAGTGGGAGTACTGTTGGAGTAGAAGGTATTGGTGTGTGTTTGGTTTTGTATTGGTAGTATCTGTGTGTGTAGGGGCTTTGTGCTGAGACAGAAGCTGAGCCCTGATTAGGGGGCGGGGCTTCACTGACTAGGGGTCCTATAAAGGTAGCAGCCAGTCAGACAGCGGCACAGACAGCTGCAGCGGCACAGGAGCTAGCAAACAGAGCTGTAAACGGGGAGTTTGAGTGGGAGGAGAAGGTGTTTGTGTGTGTTTGGTTTTGTATTGTTAGTATCTGTATGTGTAGGGGCTTTGTGCTGGGAGAGAAGCTGAGCCCTGATTAGGGGGCGGGGCTTCCCTGACTAGGGGTCCTATAAAGGTAGCAGCCAGTCAGGCAACGGCACAGACAGCTGCAGCGGCACAGGAGCTAGCAAACAGAGCTGTAAACAGGGGAGTTTGAGTGGGAGTTCTGTTGGAGTAGAAGGTATTTGTGTGTGTTTGGTTTTGTATTGGTAGTATCTGTATGTGTAGGGGCTTTGTGCTGGGAGAGAAGCTGAGCCCTGATTAGGGGGCGGGACATGACTGACTAGGGGTCCTATAAAGGTCTCAGCCAGTCAGGCAGTGGCACAGACAGCTGCAGCGGCACAGGAGCTAGCAAACAGAGCTGTAAACAGGCGGGTTTGAGTGGGAGTTCTGTTGGAGGAGAAGGTATTTGTGTGTGTGTTTGGTTTTGTATTGGTAGTATCTGTATGTGTAGAGGCTTGGAGAGGCTTTGTGCTGGGAGAGAAGCTGAGCCCTGATTAGGGGGCGGGGCTTCACTGACTAGGGGTCCTATAAAGCTAGCAGCCAGTCAGGCAGCGGCACAGACAGCTGCAGTGGCACAGGAGCCTGCAAACTGAGCTGTAAACAGGGGAGTTTGAGTGGGAGTTCTGTTGGATTAGAAGGTATTTGTGTGTGCTTGGTTTTGTATTGGTAGTATCTGTATGTGTAGGGGCTTTGTGTTGGGAGAGAAGCTGAGCCTGATTACGGGGCGGGGCTTCAGTGACTAGGGGTCATATAAAGGTACCAGCCAGTCAGGCAGCGGCACAGACAGCTGCAGCGGCACTGGAGCTAGCAAACGGAGCTGTAAACAGGGGAGTTTCAGTGGGAGTTCTGTTGGAGGAGAAGGTATTTGTGTTTGTTTGGTTTTGTATTGGTAGTATTTGCATGTGTAGAGGCTTGGAGGGGCTTTGTGCTGGGAGAGAAGCTGAGCCCTGATTAGGGGGCGGGGCTTCACTGACGAGGGGTCCTATAAAGGGAGCAGCCAGTCAGGCAGCGACACAGACAGATGCAGCGGTACAGGAGCTAGCAAACAGAGCTGTAAACAGGGGAGTTTGAGTGGGAGTTCTGTTGGAGGAGAAGGTATTTTTGAGTGTTTGGTTTTGTATTGGTAGTATCTGTATATGTATGGGCTTTGTGCTGGGAGAAAAGCTGAGCCCTTATTAGGGGGCGGGGCTTCCCTGACTAAGGTCCTATAAAGGTAGCAGCCAGTCAGGCAGCGGCACGGGAGCTAGAAAACAGAGCTGTAAACAGGGGAGTTTGAGTGGGAGTTCCGTTGGAGGAAAAGGTATTTGTGTGTGTGTGTGTGTTTGGTTTTGTATTGGTGGTATCTGTATGTGTAGGGGCTTTGTCCTGGGAGAGAAGCTGAGCCCTGATTAGGGGGCGGGGCTTCCCTGGCTAGGGGTCCTATAAAGGTAGCAGCCAGTCAGGCAGCGGCACAGGAGCTATCAAACAGAGCTGTAAACAGGGGAGTTTGAGTGGGAGTTCTGTTGGAGGAGAAGGTATTTGTGTGTGTTTGGTTTTGTATTGGTAGTATCTGTATGTGAAGGGGCTTTATGCTGGGAGAGAAGCTGAGCCGTGATTAGGGGGCGGGGCTTCACTTACCAGGGGTCCTAGAAAGGTATCAGCCAGTCAGGCAGCGGCACAGACAGCTGTAGTGGCACAGGAGCTAGCAAACAGAGCTGTAAACAGGGGAGTTTCAGTGGGAGTTCTGTTGGAGGAGAAGGTATTTGTGTGTGTTTGGTTTTGTATTGGTGGTATCTGTGTGTGTAGGGGCTTTGTGCTGGGACAGAAGCTGAGCCCTGATTAGGGGGCGGCCTTCACTGACTAGGGGTCCTATAAAGGTAGCAGCCAGTCAGGCAGCGGCACAGACAGCTGCAGCGGCACAGGAGCTAGCAAGCAGAGCTGTAAACAAGGGAGTTTGAGTGGGAGTTCTGTTGGAGGAGAAGGTATTTGTGTGTGTGTTTGGTTTTGTATTGGTAGTATCTGTATGTGTAGAGGCTTGGACGGGCTTTGTGCTGGGAGCGAAGCTGGGCCTTGATTAGGGGGCGGGGCTTCACTGACTAGGGGTCCTATAACGGTAGCAGCCAGTCAGGCAGCGGCACAGGAGCTAGCAAACAGAGCTGTAAACAGGGGAGTTTGAGTGGGAGTTCTGTTGGAGGAGAAGGTATTTGTGTGTGTCTTTGGTTTTGTATTGGTAGTATCTGTTTGTGTAGGGGCTTTGTGCTGGGACAGAAGCTGAGCCCTGATTAGGGGCGGGGCTTCCCTGACTAGGGGTCCTATAAAGGTAGCAGCCAGTAAGACAGCGGCACAGACAGCTGCAGCGGCACAGGAGCTAGCAAACAGAGCTGTAAACGGGGAGTTTGAGTGGGAGGAGAAGGTGTTTGTGTGTGTTTGGTTTTGTATTGTTAGTATCTGTATGTGTAGGGGCTTTGTGCTGGGAGAGAAGCTGAGCCCTGATTAGGGGGCGGGGCTTCCCTGACTAGGGGTCCTATAAAGGTAGCAGCCAGTCAGGCAGCGGCACAGGAGCTAGCAAACAGAGCTGTAAACAGGCAGGTTTGAGTGGGAGTTCTGTTGGAGGAGAAGGTATTTGTGTGTGTGTTTGGTTTTGTATTGGTAGTATCTGTATGTGTAGAGGCTTGGAGGGGCTTTGTGCTGGGAAAGAAGCTCAGCCCTGATTAGGGGGCGGGGCTTCCCTGACTAGGGGTCCTATAAAGGTAGCAGCCAGTCAGGCAGCGGCACAGGAGCTACAAACAGAGCTGTAAACAGGGGAGTTCGAGTGGGAGTTCTGTTGGAGGAGAAGGTATTTGTGTGTGTTTGCTTTTGTATTGGTAGTATCTGTATGTGAAGAGGCTTTGTGCTGGGAGAGAAGCTGAGCCGTGATTAGGGGGCGGGGCTTCACTTACTAGGGGTCCTAGAAAGGTATCAGCCAGTCAGGCAGCGGCACAGACAGCTGCAGCGGCACAGGAGCTAGCAAACAGAGCTGTAAACAGGGGAGTTTGAGTGGGAGTTCTGTTGGAGGAGAAGGTATTTGTGTGTGTTTGGTTTTGTATTGGTGGTATCTGTATGTGTAGGGGCTTTGTCCTGGGAGAGAAGCTGAGCCCTGATTAGGGGGCGGGGCTTCCCTGGCTAGGGGTCCTATAAAGGTAGCAGCCAGTCAGGCAGCGGCACAGGAGCTAGCAAACAGAGCTGTAAACAGGGGAGTTTGAGTGGGAGTTCTGTTGGAGGAGAAGGTATTTGTGTGTGTTTGGTTTTGTATTGGTGGTATCTGTATGTGTAGAGGCTTGGAGGGTCTTTGTGCTGGGAGAGAAGCTGAGCCCTGATTAGGGGCGGGGCTTCACTGACTAGGGGTCCTATAAAGGTAGCAGCCAGTCAGGCAGCGGCACAGACAGCTGCAGCGGCAAAGGAGCTAGCAAACAGAGCTGTAAACAGGGGAGTTTGAGTGGGAGTTCTGTTGGAGTAGAAGGTATTTGTGTGTGTTTGGATTTGTATTGTTAGTATCTGTATGTGTAAGGGCTTTGTGCTGGGAGAGAAGCTGAGCCCTGATTAGGGGGCGGGGCTTCCCTGACTAGGGGTCCTATAAAGGTAGCAGCCAGTCAGGCAGCAGCACAGGAGCTAGCAAACAGAGCTGTAAACAGGGGAGTTTGAGTGGGAGTTCTGTTGGAGGAGTAGGTATTTGTGGGTGTTTGGTTTTGTATTGGTAGTATCTGTATGTGGAGGGGCTTTGTGCTGGGAGAGAATCTGAGCCCTAATTAGGGGGCGGGGCTTCCCTGACTAGGGGTCCTATAAAGGTAGCAGCCAGTCAGGCAGCGGCACAGGAGCTAGCAAGCAGAGCTGTAAACAGGGGAGTTTGAGTGGGAGTTCTGTTGGAGGAGAAGGTATTTGTGTGTGTCTTTGGTTTTGTATTGGTACTATCTGTATGTGTAGGGGCTTTGTGCTGGGAGAGAATCTGAGCCCTGATTAGGGGGCGGGGCTTCCCTGACTAGGGGTCCTAGAAAGGTAGCTGCCAGTCCGACAGCGGCACAGACAGCTGCAGCGGCACAGGAGCTAGCAAACAGAGCTGTAAACGGGGAGTTTGAGTGGGAGTACTGTGGGAGTAGAAGGTATTTGTGTGTGTTTGGTTTTGTACTGGTAGTATCTGTGTGTGTAGGGGCTTTGTGCTGGGACAGAAGCTGAGCCCTGATTAGGGGGCGGGGCTTCACTGACTAGGGGTCCTATAAAGGTAGCAGCCAGTCAGGCAACGGCACAGGAGCTACAAACAGAGCTGTAAACAGGGGAGTTCGAGTGGGAGTTCTGTTGGAGGAGAAGGTATTTGTGTGTGTTTGGTTTTGTATTGGTAGTATCTGTATGTGTAGAGGCTTGGAGGGGCTTTGTGCTGGGAAAGAAGCTCAGCCCTGATTAGGGGGCGGGGCTTCCCTGACTAGGGGTCCTATAAAGGTAGCAGCCAGTCAGGCAGCGGCACAGGAGCTACAAACAGAGCTGTAAACAGGGGAGTTCGAGTGGGAGTTCTGTTGGAGGAGAAGGTATTTGTGTGTGTTTGGTTTTGTATTGGTAGTATCTGTATGTGAAGGGGCTTTGTGCTGGGAGAGAAGCTGAGCCGTGATTAGGGGGCGGGGCTTCACTTACCAGGGGTCCTAGAAAGGTATCAGCCAGGCAGACAGCGGCACAGACAGCTGCAGCGGCACAGGAGCTAGCAAACAGAGCTGTAAACAGGGCAGTTTGAGTGGGAGTTCTGTTGGAGGAGAAGGTATTTGTGTGTGTTTGGTTTTGTATTGGTGGTATCTGTATGTGTAGGGGCTTTGTCCTGGGAGAGAAGCTGAGCCCTGATTAGGGGGCGGGGCTTCCCTGGCTAGGGGTCCTATAAAGGTAGCAGCCAGTCAGGCAGCGGCACGGGAGCTAGAAAACAGAGCTGTAAACAGGGGAGTTTGAGTGGGAGTTTCGTTGGAGGAAAAGGTATTTGTGTGTGTGTGTGTGTTTGGTTTTGTTTTGGTAGTATCTGTATGTGCAGGGGCTTTGTGCTGGGAGAGAAGCTGAGCCCTGATTAGGGGGCGGGGCTTCACTGACTAGGGGTCCTATAAAGGTAGCAGCCAATCAGGCAGCGGCACAGGAGCTAGCAAACAGAGCTGTAAACAGGGGAGTTTGAGTGGGAGTTCTGTTGGAGGAGAAGGTATTTGTGTGTGTCTTTGGTTTTGTATTGGTAGTATCTGTTTGTGTAGGGGCTTTGTGCTGGGACAGAAGCTGAGCCCTGATTAGGGGCGGGGCTTCCCTGACTAGGGGTCCTATAAAGGTAGCAGCCAGTAAGACAGCGGCACAGACAGCTGCAGCGGCACAGGAGCTAGCAAACAGAGCTGTAAACGGGGAGTTTGAGTGGGAGGAGAAGGTGTTTGTGTGTGTTTGGTTTTGTATTGTTAGTATCTGTATGTGTAGGGGCTTTGTGCTGGGAGAGAAGCTGAGCCCTGATTAGGGGGCGGGGCTTCCCTGACTAGGGGTCCTATAAAGGTAGCAGCCAGTCAGGCAGCGGCACAGACAGCTGCAGCGGCACAGGAGCTAGCAAACAGAGCTGTAAACAGGGGAGTTTGAGTGGGAGTACTGTTGGAGTAGAAGGTATATGTGTGTGTTTGGTTTTGTATTGGTAGTATCTGTGTGTGTAGGGGCTTTGTGCTGGGACAGAAGCTGAGCCCTGATTAGGGGGCGGGGCTTCCCTGACTAGGGGTCCTATAAATATCGCAGCAAGTCAGGCAGCGGCACAGACAGCTGCAGCGGAAAAGGAGCTAGCAAACAGAGCTGTAAACAGGGGAGTTTGAGTGGGAGTTCTGTTGGAGGAGTAGGTATTTGTGGGTGTTTGGTTTTGTATTGGTAGTATCTGTATGTGGAGGGGCTTTGTGCTGGGAGAGAATCTGAGCCCTGATTAGGGGGCGGGGCTTCCCTGACTAGGGGTCCTGTAAAGGTAGCAGCCAGTCAGGCAGCGGCACAGGAGCTAGCAAGCAGAGCTGTAAACAGGGGAGTTTGAGTGGGAGTTCTGTTGGAGGAGAAGTTATTTGTGTGTGTCTTTGGTTTTGTATTGGTAGTATCTGTATGTGTAGGGGCTTTGTGCTGGGAGAGAATCTGAGCCCTGATTAGGGGGCGGGACTTCCCTGACTAGGGGTCCTAGAAAGGTAGCAGCCAGTCAGACAGCGGCACAGACAGCTGCAGCGGCACAGGAGCTAGCAAACAGAGCTGTAAACAGGCGGGTTTGAGTGGGAGTTCTGTTCGAGGAGAAGGTATTTGTGCGTGTGTTTGGTTTTGTATTGGTAGTATATGTATGTGTAGAGGCTTGGAGGGGCTTTGTGCTGGGAAAGAAGCTCAGCCCTGATTAGGGGGCGGGGCTTCCCTGACTAGGGGTCCTATAAAGGTAGCAGCCAGTCAGGCAGCGGCACAGGAGCTACAAACAGAGCTGTAAACAGGGGAGTTCGAGTGGGAGTTCTGTTGGAGGAGAAGGTATTTGTGTGTGTTTGGTTTTGTATTGGTGGTATCTGTGTGTGTAGGGGCTTTGTGCTGGGACAGAAGCTGAGCCCTGATTAGGGGGCGGCCTTCACTGACTAGGGGTCCTATAAAGGTAGCAGCCAGTCAGGCAGCGGCACAGACAGCTGCAGCGGCACAGGAGCTAGCAAGCAGAGCTGTAAACAAGGGAGTTTGAGTGGGAGTTCTGTTGGAGGAGAAGGTATTTGTGTGTGTGTTTGGTTTTGTATTGGTAGTATCTGTATGTGTAGAGGCTTGGACGGGCTTTGTGCTGGGAGCGAAGCTGGGCCTTGATTAGGGGGCGGGGCTTCACTGACTAGGGGTCCTATAAAGGTAGCAGCCAGTCAGGCAGCGGCACAGGAGCTAGCAAACAGAGCTGTAAACAGGGGAGTTTGAGTGGGAGTTCTGTTGGAGGAGAAGGTATTTGTGTGTGTCTTTGGTTTTGTATTGGTAGTATCTGTTTGTGTAGGGGCTTTGTGCTGGGACAGAAGCTGAGCCCTGATTAGGGGCGGGGCTTCCCTGACTAGGGGTCCTATAAAGGTAGCAGCCAGTAAGACAGCGGCACAGACAGCTGCAGCGGCACAGGAGCTAGCAAACAGAGCTGTAAACGGGGAGTTTGAGTGGGAGGAGAAGGTGTTTGTGTGTGTTTGGTTTTGTATTGTTAGTATCTGTATGTGTAGGGGCTTTGTGTTGGGAGAGAAGCTGAGCCCTGATTAGGGGGCGGGGCTTCCCTGACTAGGGGTCCTATAAAGGTAGCAGCCAGTCAGGCAGCGGCACAGGAGCTAGCAAACAGAGCTGTAAACAGGGGAGTTTGAGTGGGAGTACTGTTGGAGTAGAAGGTATATGTGTGTGTTTGGTTTTGTATTGGTAGTATCTGTGTGTGTAGGGGCTTTGTGCTGGGACAGAAGCTGAGCCCTGATTAGGGGGCGGGGCTTCCCTGACTAGGGGTCCTATAAAGGTCGCAGCCAGTCAGGCAGTGGCACAGACAGCTGCAGCGGCACAGGAGCTAGCAAACAGAGCTGTAAACAGGCAGGTTTGAGTGGGAGTTCTGTTGGAGGAGAAGGTATTTGTGTGTGTGTTTGGTTTTGTATTGGTAGTATCTGTATGTGTAGAGGCTTGGAGGGGCTTTGTGCTGGGAAAGAAGCTCAGCCCTGATTAGGGGGCGGGGCTTCCCTGACTAGGGGTCCTATAAAGGTAGCAGCCAGTCAGGCAGCGGCACAGGAGCTACAAAAAGAGCTGTAAACAGGGGAGTTTGAGTGGGAGTTCTGTTGGAAGAGAAGGTATTTGTGTGTGTTTGGTTTTGTATTGGTAGTATCTGTATGTGTAGGGTCTTTGTGCTGGGAGAAAAGCTGAGCCCTGATTAGGGGGCGGGGCTTCACTGACCAGGGGTCCTATAAAGGGAGCAGCCAGTCAGGCAGGGGCACAGACAGCTGCAGCAGCACAGGAGCTAGCAAACAGAGCTGTAAACAGGGGAGTTTGAGTGGGAGTTCTGTTGGAGGAGAACGTATTTGTGTGTGTTTGGTTTTGTATTGGTAGTATCTGTATGTGTAGAGGCTTTGTGCTGGGAGAGAAGCTGAGCCCTGATTAGGGGGCGGGGCTTCACTGACTAGGAGTCCTAGAAAGGTAGCAGCCAGTCAGGCAGCGGCACAGGAGCTAGCAAACAGCGCTGCAAACAGGGGAGTTTGAGTGGGAGTTCTGTTGGAGAAGAAGGTATTTGTGTGTGCTTGGTTTTGTTTTGGTAGTATCTGTATGTGTAGGGGCTTTGTGCTGGGAGAGAAGCTGAGCCCTGATTAGGGGACGGGGCTTCACTGACGAGGGGTCCTATAAAGGGAGCAGCCAGTCAGGCAGCGACACAGACAGAGGCAGCGGTACAGGAGCTTGCAAACAGAGCTGTAAACAGGGGAGTTTGAGTGGGAGTTCCGTTGGAGGAGAAGGTATTTGTGTGTGTGTGTGTGTTTGGTTTTGTTTTGGTAGTATCTGTATGTGTAGGGGCTTTTTGCTGGGAGAGAAGCTGAGCCCTGATTAGGGGGAGGGTCTTCACTGACTAGGGGTCCTATAAAGGTAGCAGCCAATCAGGCAGCGGCACAGGAGCTTTCAAACAGAGCTGTAAACAGTGGAGTTTGAGTGGGAGTACTGTTGGAGTAGAAGGTATTGGTGTGTGTTTGGTTTTGTATTGGTAGTATCTGTGTGTGTAGGGGCTTTGTGCTGAGACAGAAGCTGAGCCCTGATTAGGGGGCGGGGCTTCACTGACTAGGGGTCCTATAAAGGTAGCAGCCAGTCAGACAGCGGCACAGACAGCTGCAGCGGCACAGGAGCTAGCAAACAGAGCTGTAAACGGGGAGTTTGAGTGGGAGGAGAAGGTGTTTGTGTGTGTTTGGTTTTGTATTGTTAGTATCTGTATGTGTAGGGGCTTTGTGCTGGGAGAGAAGCTGAGCCCTGATTAGGGGGCGGGGCTTCCCTGACTAGGGGTCCTATAAAGGTAGCAGCCAGTCAGGCAACGGCACAGACAGCTGCAGCGGCACAGGAGCTAGCAAACAGAGCTGTAAACAGGGGAGTTTGAGTGGGAGTTCTGTTGGAGTAGAAGGTATTTGTGTGTGTTTGGTTTTGTATTGGTAGTATCTGTATGTGTAGGGGCTTTGTGCTGGGAGAGAAGCTGAGCCCTGATTAGGGGGCGGGACATGACTGACTAGGGGTCCTATAAAGGTCTCAGCCAGTCAGGCAGTGGCACAGACAGCTGCAGCGGCACAGGAGCTAGCAAACAGAGCTGTAAACAGGCGGGTTTGAGTGGGAGTTCTGTTGGAGGAGAAGGTATTTGTGTGTGTGTTTGGTTTTGTATTGGTAGTATCTGTATGTGTAGAGGCTTGGAGAGGCTTTGTGCTGGGAGAGAAGCTGAGCCCTGATTAGGGGGCGGGGCTTCACTGACTAGGGGTCCTATAAAGCTAGCAGCCAGTCAGGCAGCGGCACAGACAGCTGCAGTGGCACAGGAGCCTGCAAACTGAGCTGTAAACAGGGGAGTTTGAGTGGGAGTTCTGTTGGATTAGAAGGTATTTGTGTGTGCTTGGTTTTGTATTGGTAGTATCTGTATGTGTAGGGGCTTTGTGTTGGGAGAGAAGCTGAGCCTG
Source organism: Lepidochelys olivacea (assembly GCF_965140295.1). NCBI lineage: Eukaryota > Metazoa > Chordata > Testudines > Cheloniidae > Lepidochelys > Lepidochelys olivacea. The sequence continues at coordinate 19,534,602 of NC_140436.1, read as the reverse complement.
ATTACGGGGCGGGGCTTCAGTGACTAGGGGTCATATAAAGGTACCAGCCAGTCAGGCAGCGGCACAGACAGCTGCAGCGGCACTGGAGCTAGCAAACGGAGCTGTAAACAGGGGAGTTTCAGTGGGAGTTCTGTTGGAGGAGAAGGTATTTGTGTTTGTTTGGTTTTGTATTGGTAGTATTTGCATGTGTAGAGGCTTGGAGGGGCTTTGTGCTGGGAGAGAAGCTGAGCCCTGATTAGGGGGCGGGGCTTCACTGACGAGGGGTCCTATAAAGGGAGCAGCCAGTCAGGCAGCGACACAGACAGATGCAGCGGTACAGGAGCTAGCAAACAGAGCTGTAAACAGGGGAGTTTGAGTGGGAGTTCTGTTGGAGGAGAAGGTATTTTTGAGTGTTTGGTTTTGTATTGGTAGTATCTGTATATGTATGGGCTTTGTGCTGGGAGAAAAGCTGAGCCCTTATTAGGGGGCGGGGCTTCCCTGACTAAGGTCCTATAAAGGTAGCAGCCAGTCAGGCAGCGGCACGGGAGCTAGAAAACAGAGCTGTAAACAGGGGAGTTTGAGTGGGAGTTCCGTTGGAGGAAAAGGTATTTGTGTGTGTGTGTGTGTTTGGTTTTGTATTGGTGGTATCTGTATGTGTAGGGGCTTTGTCCTGGGAGAGAAGCTGAGCCCTGATTAGGGGGCGGGGCTTCCCTGGCTAGGGGTCCTATAAAGGTAGCAGCCAGTCAGGCAGCGGCACAGGAGCTATCAAACAGAGCTGTAAACAGGGGAGTTTGAGTGGGAGTTCTGTTGGAGGAGAAGGTATTTGTGTGTGTTTGGTTTTGTATTGGTAGTATCTGTATGTGAAGGGGCTTTATGCTGGGAGAGAAGCTGAGCCGTGATTAGGGGGCGGGGCTTCACTTACCAGGGGTCCTAGAAAGGTATCAGCCAGTCAGGCAGCGGCACAGACAGCTGTAGTGGCACAGGAGCTAGCAAACAGAGCTGTAAACAGGGGAGTTTCAGTGGGAGTTCTGTTGGAGGAGAAGGTATTTGTGTGTGTTTGGTTTTGTATTGGTGGTATCTGTGTGTGTAGGGGCTTTGTGCTGGGACAGAAGCTGAGCCCTGATTAGGGGGCGGCCTTCACTGACTAGGGGTCCTATAAAGGTAGCAGCCAGTCAGGCAGCGGCACAGACAGCTGCAGCGGCACAGGAGCTAGCAAGCAGAGCTGTAAACAGGGGAGTTTGAGTGGGAGTTCTGTTGGAGGAGAAGGTATTTGTGTGTGTGTTTGGTTTTGTATTGGTAGTATCTGTATGTGTAGAGGCTTGGACGGGCTTTGTGCTGGGAGCGAAGCTGGGCCTTGATTAGGGGGCGGGGCTTCACTGACTAGGGGTCCTATAACGGTAGCAGCCAGTCAGGCAGCGGCACAGGAGCTAGCAAACAGAGCTGTAAACAGGGGAGTTTGAGTGGGAGTTCTGTTGGAGGAGAAGGTATTTGTGTGTGTCTTTGGTTTTGTATTGGTAGTATCTGTTTGTGTAGGGGCTTTGTGCTGGGACAGAAGCTGAGCCCTGATTAGGGGCGGGGCTTCCCTGACTAGGGGTCCTATAAAGGTAGCAGCCAGTAAGACAGCGGCACAGACAGCTGCAGCGGCACAGGAGCTAGCAAACAGAGCTGTAAACGGGGAGTTTGAGTGGGAGGAGAAGGTGTTTGTGTGTGTTTGGTTTTGTATTGTTAGTATCTGTATGTGTAGGGGCTTTGTGCTGGGAGAGAAGCTGAGCCCTGATTAGGGGGCGGGGCTTCCCTGACTAGGGGTCCTATAAAGGTAGCAGCCAGTCAGGCAGCGGCACAGGAGCTAGCAAACAGAGCTGTAAACAGGCAGGTTTGAGTGGGAGTTCTGTTGGAGGAGAAGGTATTTGTGTGTGTGTTTGGTTTTGTATTGGTAGTATCTGTATGTGTAGAGGCTTGGAGGGGCTTTGTGCTGGGAAAGAAGCTCAGCCCTGATTAGGGGGCGGGGCTTCCCTGACTAGGGGTCCTATAAAGGTAGCAGCCAGTCAGGCAGCGGCACAGGAGCTACAAACAGAGCTGTAAACAGGGGAGTTCGAGTGGGAGTTCTGTTGGAGGAGAAGGTATTTGTGTGTGTTTGCTTTTGTATTGGTAGTATCTGTATGTGAAGAGGCTTTGTGCTGGGAGAGAAGCTGAGCCGTGATTAGGGGGCGGGGCTTCACTTACTAGGGGTCCTAGAAAGGTATCAGCCAGTCAGGCAGCGGCACAGACAGCTGCAGCGGCACAGGAGCTAGCAAACAGAGCTGTAAACAGGGGAGTTTGAGTGGGAGTTCTGTTGGAGGAGAAGGTATTTGTGTGTGTTTGGTTTTGTATTGGTGGTATCTGTATGTGTAGGGGCTTTGTCCTGGGAGAGAAGCTGAGCCCTGATTAGGGGGCGGGGCTTCCCTGGCTAGGGGTCCTATAAAGGTAGCAGCCAGTCAGGCAGCGGCACAGGAGCTAGCAAACAGAGCTGTAAACAGGGGAGTTTGAGTGGGAGTTCTGTTGGAGGAGAAGGTATTTGTGTGTGTTTGGTTTTGTATTGGTGGTATCTGTATGTGTAGAGGCTTGGAGGGTCTTTGTGCTGGGAGAGAAGCTGAGCCCTGATTAGGGGCGGGGCTTCACTGACTAGGGGTCCTATAAAGGTAGCAGCCAGTCAGGCAGCGGCACAGACAGCTGCAGCGGCAAAGGAGCTAGCAAACAGAGCTGTAAACAGGGGAGTTTGAGTGGGAGTTCTGTTGGAGTAGAAGGTATTTGTGTGTGTTTGGATTTGTATTGTTAGTATCTGTATGTGTAAGGGCTTTGTGCTGGGAGAGAAGCTGAGCCCTGATTAGGGGGCGGGGCTTCCCTGACTAGGGGTCCTATAAAGGTAGCAGCCAGTCAGGCAGCAGCACAGGAGCTAGCAAACAGAGCTGTAAACAGGGGAGTTTGAGTGGGAGTTCTGTTGGAGGAGTAGGTATTTGTGGGTGTTTGGTTTTGTATTGGTAGTATCTGTATGTGGAGGGGCTTTGTGCTGGGAGAGAATCTGAGCCCTAATTAGGGGGCGGGGCTTCCCTGACTAGGGGTCCTATAAAGGTAGCAGCCAGTCAGGCAGCGGCACAGGAGCTAGCAAGCAGAGCTGTAAACAGGGGAGTTTGAGTGGGAGTTCTGTTGGAGGAGAAGGTATTTGTGTGTGTCTTTGGTTTTGTATTGGTACTATCTGTATGTGTAGGGGCTTTGTGCTGGGAGAGAATCTGAGCCCTGATTAGGGGGCGGGGCTTCCCTGACTAGGGGTCCTAGAAAGGTAGCTGCCAGTCCGACAGCGGCACAGACAGCTGCAGCGGCACAGGAGCTAGCAAACAGAGCTGTAAACGGGGAGTTTGAGTGGGAGTACTGTGGGAGTAGAAGGTATTTGTGTGTGTTTGGTTTTGTACTGGTAGTATCTGTGTGTGTAGGGGCTTTGTGCTGGGACAGAAGCTGAGCCCTGATTAGGGGGCGGGGCTTCACTGACTAGGGGTCCTATAAAGGTAGCAGCCAGTCAGGCAACGGCACAGGAGCTACAAACAGAGCTGTAAACAGGGGAGTTCGAGTGGGAGTTCTGTTGGAGGAGAAGGTATTTGTGTGTGTTTGGTTTTGTATTGGTAGTATCTGTATGTGTAGAGGCTTGGAGGGGCTTTGTGCTGGGAAAGAAGCTCAGCCCTGATTAGGGGGCGGGGCTTCCCTGACTAGGGGTCCTATAAAGGTAGCAGCCAGTCAGGCAGCGGCACAGGAGCTACAAACAGAGCTGTAAACAGGGGAGTTCGAGTGGGAGTTCTGTTGGAGGAGAAGGTATTTGTGTGTGTTTGGTTTTGTATTGGTAGTATCTGTATGTGAAGGGGCTTTGTGCTGGGAGAGAAGCTGAGCCGTGATTAGGGGGCGGGGCTTCACTTACCAGGGGTCCTAGAAAGGTATCAGCCAGGCAGACAGCGGCACAGACAGCTGCAGCGGCACAGGAGCTAGCAAACAGAGCTGTAAACAGGGCAGTTTGAGTGGGAGTTCTGTTGGAGGAGAAGGTATTTGTGTGTGTTTGGTTTTGTATTGGTGGTATCTGTATGTGTAGGGGCTTTGTCCTGGGAGAGAAGCTGAGCCCTGATTAGGGGGCGGGGCTTCCCTGGCTAGGGGTCCTATAAAGGTAGCAGCCAGTCAGGCAGCGGCACGGGAGCTAGAAAACAGAGCTGTAAACAGGGGAGTTTGAGTGGGAGTTTCGTTGGAGGAAAAGGTATTTGTGTGTGTGTGTGTGTTTGGTTTTGTTTTGGTAGTATCTGTATGTGCAGGGGCTTTGTGCTGGGAGAGAAGCTGAGCCCTGATTAGGGGGCGGGGCTTCACTGACTAGGGGTCCTATAAAGGTAGCAGCCAATCAGGCAGCGGCACAGGAGCTAGCAAACAGAGCTGTAAACAGGGGAGTTTGAGTGGGAGTTCTGTTGGAGGAGAAGGTATTTGTGTGTGTCTTTGGTTTTGTATTGGTAGTATCTGTTTGTGTAGGGGCTTTGTGCTGGGACAGAAGCTGAGCCCTGATTAGGGGCGGGGCTTCCCTGACTAGGGGTCCTATAAAGGTAGCAGCCAGTAAGACAGCGGCACAGACAGCTGCAGCGGCACAGGAGCTAGCAAACAGAGCTGTAAACGGGGAGTTTGAGTGGGAGGAGAAGGTGTTTGTGTGTGTTTGGTTTTGTATTGTTAGTATCTGTATGTGTAGGGGCTTTGTGCTGGGAGAGAAGCTGAGCCCTGATTAGGGGGCGGGGCTTCCCTGACTAGGGGTCCTATAAAGGTAGCAGCCAGTCAGGCAGCGGCACAGACAGCTGCAGCGGCACAGGAGCTAGCAAACAGAGCTGTAAACAGGGGAGTTTGAGTGGGAGTACTGTTGGAGTAGAAGGTATATGTGTGTGTTTGGTTTTGTATTGGTAGTATCTGTGTGTGTAGGGGCTTTGTGCTGGGACAGAAGCTGAGCCCTGATTAGGGGGCGGGGCTTCCCTGACTAGGGGTCCTATAAATATCGCAGCAAGTCAGGCAGCGGCACAGACAGCTGCAGCGGAAAAGGAGCTAGCAAACAGAGCTGTAAACAGGGGAGTTTGAGTGGGAGTTCTGTTGGAGGAGTAGGTATTTGTGGGTGTTTGGTTTTGTATTGGTAGTATCTGTATGTGGAGGGGCTTTGTGCTGGGAGAGAATCTGAGCCCTGATTAGGGGGCGGGGCTTCCCTGACTAGGGGTCCTGTAAAGGTAGCAGCCAGTCAGGCAGCGGCACAGGAGCTAGCAAGCAGAGCTGTAAACAGGGGAGTTTGAGTGGGAGTTCTGTTGGAGGAGAAGTTATTTGTGTGTGTCTTTGGTTTTGTATTGGTAGTATCTGTATGTGTAGGGGCTTTGTGCTGGGAGAGAATCTGAGCCCTGATTAGGGGGCGGGACTTCCCTGACTAGGGGTCCTAGAAAGGTAGCAGCCAGTCAGACAGCGGCACAGACAGCTGCAGCGGCACAGGAGCTAGCAAACAGAGCTGTAAACAGGCGGGTTTGAGTGGGAGTTCTGTTCGAGGAGAAGGTATTTGTGCGTGTGTTTGGTTTTGTATTGGTAGTATATGTATGTGTAGAGGCTTGGAGGGGCTTTGTGCTGGGAAAGAAGCTCAGCCCTGATTAGGGGGCGGGGCTTCCCTGACTAGGGGTCCTATAAAGGTAGCAGCCAGTCAGGCAGCGGCACAGGAGCTACAAACAGAGCTGTAAACAGGGGAGTTCGAGTGGGAGTTCTGTTGGAGGAGAAGGTATTTGTGTGTGTTTGGTTTTGTATTGGTGGTATCTGTGTGTGTAGGGGCTTTGTGCTGGGACAGAAGCTGAGCCCTGATTAGGGGGCGGCCTTCACTGACTAGGGGTCCTATAAAGGTAGCAGCCAGTCAGGCAGCGGCACAGACAGCTGCAGCGGCACAGGAGCTAGCAAGCAGAGCTGTAAACAAGGGAGTTTGAGTGGGAGTTCTGTTGGAGGAGAAGGTATTTGTGTGTGTGTTTGGTTTTGTATTGGTAGTATCTGTATGTGTAGAGGCTTGGACGGGCTTTGTGCTGGGAGCGAAGCTGGGCCTTGATTAGGGGGCGGGGCTTCACTGACTAGGGGTCCTATAAAGGTAGCAGCCAGTCAGGCAGCGGCACAGGAGCTAGCAAACAGAGCTGTAAACAGGGGAGTTTGAGTGGGAGTTCTGTTGGAGGAGAAGGTATTTGTGTGTGTCTTTGGTTTTGTATTGGTAGTATCTGTTTGTGTAGGGGCTTTGTGCTGGGACAGAAGCTGAGCCCTGATTAGGGGCGGGGCTTCCCTGACTAGGGGTCCTATAAAGGTAGCAGCCAGTAAGACAGCGGCACAGACAGCTGCAGCGGCACAGGAGCTAGCAAACAGAGCTGTAAACGGGGAGTTTGAGTGGGAGGAGAAGGTGTTTGTGTGTGTTTGGTTTTGTATTGTTAGTATCTGTATGTGTAGGGGCTTTGTGTTGGGAGAGAAGCTGAGCCCTGATTAGGGGGCGGGGCTTCCCTGACTAGGGGTCCTATAAAGGTAGCAGCCAGTCAGGCAGCGGCACAGGAGCTAGCAAACAGAGCTGTAAACAGGGGAGTTTGAGTGGGAGTACTGTTGGAGTAGAAGGTATATGTGTGTGTTTGGTTTTGTATTGGTAGTATCTGTGTGTGTAGGGGCTTTGTGCTGGGACAGAAGCTGAGCCCTGATTAGGGGGCGGGGCTTCCCTGACTAGGGGTCCTATAAAGGTCGCAGCCAGTCAGGCAGTGGCACAGACAGCTGCAGCGGCACAGGAGCTAGCAAACAGAGCTGTAAACAGGCAGGTTTGAGTGGGAGTTCTGTTGGAGGAGAAGGTATTTGTGTGTGTGTTTGGTTTTGTATTGGTAGTATCTGTATGTGTAGAGGCTTGGAGGGGCTTTGTGCTGGGAAAGAAGCTCAGCCCTGATTAGGGGGCGGGGCTTCCCTGACTAGGGGTCCTATAAAGGTAGCAGCCAGTCAGGCAGCGGCACAGGAGCTACAAAAAGAGCTGTAAACAGGGGAGTTCGAGTGGGAGTTCTGTTGGAGGAGAAGGTATTTGTGTGTGTTTGCTTTTGTATTGGTAGTATCTGTATGTGAAGAGGCTTTGTGCTGGGAGAGAAGCTGAGCCGTGATTAGGGGGCGGGGCTTCACTTACTAGGGGTCCTAGAAAGGTATCAGCCAGTCAGGCAGCGGCACAGACAGCTGCAGCGGCACAGGAGCTAGCAAACAGAGCTGTAAACAGGGGAGTTTGAGTGGGAGTTCTGTTGGAGGAGAAGGTATTTGTGTGTGTTTGGTTTTGTATTGGTGGTATCTGTATGTGTAGGGGCTTTGTCCTGGGAGAGAAGCTGAGCCCTGATTAGGGGGCGGGGCTTCCCTGGCTAGGGGTCCTATAAAGGTAGCAGCCAGTCAGGCAGCGGCACAGGAGCTAGCAAACAGAGCTGTAAACAGGGGAGTTTGAGTGGGAGTTCTGTTGGAGGAGAAGGTATTTGTGTGTGTTTGGTTTTGTATTGGTGGTATCTGTATGTGTAGAGGCTTGGAGGGTCTTTGTGCTGGGAGAGAAGCTGAGCCCTGATTAGGGGCGGGGCTTCACTGACTAGGGGTCCTATAAAGGTAGCAGCCAGTCAGGCAGCGGCACAGACAGCTGCAGCGGCAAAGGAGCTAGCAAACAGAGCTGTAAACAGGGGAGTTTGAGTGGGAGTTCTGTTGGAGTAGAAGGTATTTGTGTGTGTTTGGATTTGTATTGTTAGTATCTGTATGTGTAAGGGCTTTGTGCTGGGAGAGAAGCTGAGCCCTGATTAGGGGGCGGGGCTTCCCTGACTAGGGGTCCTATAAAGGTAGCAGCCAGTCAGGCAGCAGCACAGGAGCTAGCAAACAGAGCTGTAAACAGGGGAGTTTGAGTGGGAGTTCTGTTGGAGGAGTAGGTATTTGTGGGTGTTTGGTTTTGTATTGGTAGTATCTGTATGTGGAGGGGCTTTGTGCTGGGAGAGAATCTGAGCCCTGATTAGGGGGCGGGGCTTCCCTGACTAGGGGTCCTATAAAGGTAGCAGCCAGTCAGGCAGCGGCACAGGAGCTAGCAAGCAGAGCTGTAAACAGGGGAGTTTGAGTGGGAGTTCTGTTGGAGGAGAAGGTATTTGTGTGTGTCTTTGGTTTTGTATTGGTACTATCTGTATGTGTAGGGGCTTTGTGCTGGGAGAGAATCTGAGCCCTGATTAGGGGGCGGGGCTTCCCTGACTAGGGGTCCTAGAAAGGTAGCTGCCAGTCAGACAGCGGCACAGACAGCTGCAGCGGCACAGGAGGTAGCCAACAGAGCTGTAAACAGGGGAGTTTGAGTGGGAGTTCTGTTGGAGGATAAGGTATTTGTGTGTGTCTTTGGTTTTGTATTGGTAGTATCTGTATGTGTAGGGGCTTTGTGCTGGGACAGAAGATGAGCCCTGATTAGGGGGCGGGGCTTCCCTGACTAGGGGTCCTATAAAGGTTGCAGCCAGTCAGGCAGCGGCACAGGAGCTATCAAACAGAGCTGTAAACAGTGGAGTTTGAGTGGGAGTACTGTTGGAGTAGAAGGTATTGGTGTGTGTTTGGTTTTGTATTGGTAGTATCTGTGTGTGTAGGGGCTTTGTGCTGAGACAGAAGCTGAGCCCTGATTAGGGGGCGGGGCTTCACTGACTAGGGGTCCTATAAAGGTAGCAGCCAGTCAGGTAGTGGCACAGACAGGTGCAGCAGCACAGGAGCTAGCAAACAGAGCTGTAAACAGGGGAGTTTGAGTGGGAGTTCTTTTGGAGGAGTAGGTATTTGTGTGTGTTTGGTTTTGTATTGTTAGTATCTGTATGTGTAGGGGCTTTGTGCTGGGAGAGAAGCTGAGCCCTGATTAGGGGGCGGGGCTTGACTGACTAGGGGTCCTATAAAGGTCTCAGCCAGTCAGGCAGTGGCACAGACAGCTGCAGCGGCACAGGAGCTAGCAAACAGAGCTGTAAACAGGGGAGTTTGAGTGGGAGTTCTGTTGGAGGAGAAGGTATTTGTGTGTGTTTGGTTTTGTGTTGGTGGTATCTGTATGTGTAGGGGCTTTGTGCTGAGAGAGAAGCTGAGCCCTGATTAGGGGGTGGGGCTTCACTGACTAGGGGTCCTATAAAGGTAGCAGCCAGTCAGGCAGCGGCACAGACAGCTGCAGTGGCACAGGAGCGAACAAATAGAGCTGTAAACAGAGGAGTTTGAGTGGGAGTTCTGTTGGAGGAGAAGGTATTTGTGTTTGTTTGGTTTTGTATTGGTAGTATTTGTATGTGTAGAGGCTTGGAGGGTCTTTGTGCTGCGAGAGAAGCTGAGCCCTGATTAGGGGGCGGGGCTTCACTGACTAGGGGTCCTATAAAGGGAGCAGCCAGTCAGGCAGCGACACAGACAGCTGCAGCGGTACAGGAGCTAGCAAACAGAGCTGTAAACAGGGGACTTTGAGAGGGAGTTCTGTTGGAGGAGAAGGTACTTGTGTGTGTTTGGTTTTGTGTTTGTGGTATCTGTATGTGTAGGGGCTTATGGCTGGGAGAGAAGCTGAGCCCTGATTAGGGGGCGGGGCTTCACTGACTAGGGGTCCTATGAAGGTAGCAGCCAGTCAGGCTGCTGCACAGACAGCTGCAGGGGCAGCAAACAGAGCTGTAAGCAGGGGAGTATGAGTGGGAGTTCTGTTGGAGGAGAAGGTATTTGTGTGTGTGTTTGGTTTTGTATTGGTGGTATCTGTATGTGTAGGGGCTTTGTGCTGGGAGAGAAGATGAGCCCTGATTAGGGGGCGGGGCTTCGCTGACTAGGGGTCCTATGAAGGTAGCAGCCAGTCAGGCAGCGTCACAGACAGCTGCAGGGGCAGCAAACAGAGCTGTAAACAGGGGAGTTTGAGTGGGAGTTCTGTTGGAGGAGAAGGTATTTGTGTGTGTGTTTGGTTTTGTATTGGTGGTATCTGTATGTGTAGGGGCTTTGTGCTGGGAGAGAAGCTGAGCCCTGATTAGGGGGCGGGGCTTCACTGACTAGGGGTCCTATAAAGGGAGCAGCCAGTCAGGCTGCTGCACAGACAGCTGCAGTGGCACAGGAGCTTGCAAACTGAGCTGTAAACAGGGGAGTTTGAGTGGGAGTTCTGTTGGAGGAGAAGGTGTTTGTGTGTGTTTGGTTTTGTGTTTGTGGTATCTGTATGTGTAGAGGCTTGGAGGGGCTTTGTGCTGGGAGAGAAGCTGAGCCCTGATTAGGGGGCGAGGCTTCACTGACGAGGGGTCCTATAAAGGGAGCAGCCAGTCAGGCAGCGACACAGACAGCTGCAGCGGTACAGGAGCTAGCAAACAGAGCTGTAAACAAGGGAGTTTGAGTGGGAGTTCTGTTGGAGGAGAAGGTATTTGTGTGTGTGTTTGGTTTTGTATTGGTAGTATCTGTATGTGTAGGGGCTTTGTGCTGTGACAGAAGATGAGCCCTGATTAGGGGGCGGGGCTTCCCTGACTAGGGGTCCTATAAAGGTTGCAGCCAGTCAGGCAGCGGCACAGGAGCTATCAAACAGAGCTGTAAACAGTGGAGTTTGAGTGGGAGTACTGTTGGAGTAGAAGGTATTGGTGTGTGTTTGGTTTTGTATTGGTAGTATCTGTGTGTGTAGGGGCTTTGTGCTGAGACAGAAGCTGAGCCCTGATTAGGGGGCGGGGCTTCACTGACTAGGGGTCCTATAAAGGTAGCAGCCAGTCAGGTAGTGGCACAGACAGGTGCAGCAGCACAGGAGCTAGCAAACAGAGCTGTAAACAGGGGAGTTTGAGTGGGAGTTCTTTTGGAGGAGTAGGTATTTGTGTGTGTTTGGTTTTGTATTGTTAGTATCTGTATGTGTAGGGGCTTTGTGCTGGGAGAGAAGCTGAGCCCTGATTAGGGGCGGGGCTTCCCTGACTAGGGGTCCTATAAAGGTAGCAGCCAGTCAGACAGCGGCACAGACAGCTGCAGCGGCACAGGAGCTAGCAAACAGAGCTGTAAACGGGGAGTTTGAGTGGGAGGAGAAGGTGTTTGTGTGTGTTTGGTTTTGTATTGTTAGTATCTGTATGTGTAGGGGCTTTGTGCTGGGAGAGAAGCTGAGCCCTGATTAGGGGGCGGGGCTTCCCTGACTAGGGGTCCTATAAAGGTAGCAGCCAGTCAGGCAGCGGCACAGGAGCTAGCAAACAGAGCTGTAAACAGGGGAGTTTGAGTGGGAGTTCTGTTGTAGGAGAAGGTATTTGTGTGTGTTTTTGTATTGGTAGTATCTGTATGTGTAAGGGCTTTGTGCTGGGAGAGAAGCTGAGCCGTGATTAGGGGGCGGGGCTTCACTGACTTGGGGTCCGATAAAGGTATCAGCCAGTCAGGCAGCGGCACAGACAGCTGCAGCGGCACAGGAGCTAGCAAACAGAGCTGTAAACAGGGGAGTTTGAGTGGGAGTACTGTTGGAGTAGAAGGTATTTGTGTGTGTTTGGTTTTGTATTGGTAGTATCTGTGTGTGTAGGGGCTTTGTGCTGGGACAGAAGCTGAGCCCTGATTAGGGGGCGGGGCTTCCCTGACTAGGGGTCCTATAAAGGTAGCAGCCAGTCAGGCAACGGCACAGACAGCTGCAGCGGCATAGGAGCTAGCAAACAGAGCTGTAAACAGGGGAGTTTGAGTGGGAGTTCTGTTGGAGGAGAAGGTATTTGTGTGTGTTTGGTTTTGTATTGGTAGTATCTGTATGTGTAGGGGCTTTGTGCTGGGAGAGAAGCTGAGCCCTGATTAGGGGGCGGGGCTTGACTGACTAGGGGTCCTATAAAGGTCTCAGCCAGTCAGGCAGTGGCACAGACAGCTGCAGCGGCACAGGAGCTAGCAAACAGAGCTGTAAACAGGCGGGTTTGAGTGGGAGTTCTGTTGGAGGAGAAGGTATTTGTGTGTGTGTTTGGTTTTGTATTGGTAGTATCTGTATGTGTAGAGGCTTGGAGAGGCTTTGTGCTGGGAGAGAAGCTGAGCCCTGATTAGGGGGCGGGGCTTCACTGACTAGGGGTCCTATAAAGCTAGCAGCCAGTCAGGCAGCGGCACAGACAGCTGCAGTGGCACAGGAGCCTGCAAACTGAGCTGTAAACAGGGGAGTTTGAGTGGGAGTTCTGTTGGAGAAGAAGGTATTTGTGTGTGCTTGGTTTTGTTTTGGTAGTATCTGTATGTGTAGGGGCTTTGTGCTGGGAGAGAAGCTGAGCCCTGATTACGGGGCGGGGCTTCAGTGACTAGGGGTCCTATAAAGGTACCAGCCAGTCAGCAGCGGCACAGACAGCTGCAGTGGCACAGGAGCTTGCAAATTGAGCTGTAAACAGGGGAGTTTGAGTGGGAGTTCTGTTGGAGGAGAAGGTATTTGTGTGTGCTTGGTTTTGTTTTGGTAGTATCTGTATGTGTAGGGGCTTTGTGCTGGGAGAGAAGCTGAGCCCTGATTACGGGGCGGGGCTTCAGTGACTAGGGGTCCTATAAAGGTACCAGCCAGTCAGGCAGCGGCACAGACAGCTGCAGCGGCACTGGAGCTAGCAAACAGAGCTGTAAACAGCGGAGTTTGAGTGGGAGTTCTGTTGGAGAAGAAGGTATTTGTGTGTGTTTGGTTTTGTATTGGTAGTATTTGTATGTGTAGGGGCTTTTTGCTGGGAGAGAAGCTGAGCCCTGATTAGGGGGCGGGGCTTCCCTGACTAGGGGTCCTATAAAGGTCTCAGCCAGTCAGGCAGTGGCACAGACAGCTGCAGCGGCACAGGAGCTAGCAAACAGAGCTGTAAACAGGGGAGTTTGAGTGGGAGTTCTGTTGGATTAGAAGGTATTTGTGTGTGCTTGGTTTTGTATTGGTAGTATCTGTATGTGTAGGGGCTTTGTGTTGGGAGAGAAGCTGAGCCTGATTACGGGGCGGGGCTTCAGTGACTAGGGGTCCTATAAAGGTACCAGCCAGTCAGGCACCGGCACAGACAGCTGCAGCGGCACTGGAGCTAGCAAACGGAGCTGTAAACAGGGGAGTTTGAGTGGGAGTTCTGTTGGAGGAGAAGGTATTTGTGTTTGTTTGGTTTTGTATTGGTAGTATTTGCATGTGTAGAGGCTTGGAGGGGCTTTGTGCTGGGAGAGAAGCTGAGCCCTGATTAGGGGGCGGGGCTTCACTGACGAGGGGTCCTATAAAGGGAGCAGCCAGTCAGGCAGCGACACAGACAGATGCAGCGGTACAGGAGCTAGCAAACAGAGCTGTAAACAGGGGAGTTTGAGTGGGAGTTCTGTTGGAGGAGAAGGTATTTGTGTGTGTCTTTGGTTTTGTATTGGTAGTATCTGTATGTGTAGGGGCTTTGTGCTGGGAGAGAATCTGAGCCCTGATTAGGGGGCGGGGCTTCCCTGACTAGGGGTCCTAGAAAGGTAGCAGCCAGTCAGACAGCGGCACAGACAGCTGCAGCGGCACAGGAGCTAGCAAACAGAGCTGTAAACGGGGAGTTTGAGTGGGAGGAGAAGGTATTTGTGTGTGTTTGGTTTTGTATTGTTAGTATCTGTATGTGTAGGGGCTTTGTGCTGGGAGAGAAGCTGAGCCCTGATTAGGGGGCGGGGCTTCCCTGACTAGGGGTCCTATAAAGGTAGCATCCAGTCAGGCAGCAGCACAGGAGCTAGCAAACAGAGCTGTAAACAGGGGAGTTTGAGTGGGAGTACTGTGGGAGTAGAAGGTATTTGTGTGTGTTTGGTTTTGTACTGGTAGTATCTGTGTGTGTAGGGGCTTTGTGCTGGGACAGAAGCTGAGCCCTGATTAGGGGGCGGGGCTTCACTGACTAGGGGTCCTATAAAGGTAGCAGCCAGTCAGGCAACGGCACAGACAGCTGCAGCGGCACAGGAGCTAGCAAACAGAGCTGTAAACAGGGGAGTTAGAGTGGGAGTTCTGTTGGAGGAGAAGGTATTTGTGTGTGTTTGGTTTTGTATTGGTAGTATATGTATGTGTAGGGGCTTTGTGCTGGGAGAGAAGCTGAGCCCTGATTAGGGGGCGGGGCTTGACTGACTAGGGGTCCTATAAAGGTCGCAGCCAGTCAGGCAGTGGCACAGACAGCTGCAGCGGCACAGGAGCTAGCAAACAGAGCTGTAAACAGGCGGGTTTGAGTGGGAGTTCTGTTCGAGGAGAAGGTATTTGTGCGTGTGTTTGGTTTTGTATTGGTAGTATATGTATGTGTAGAGGCTTGGAGGGGCTTTGTGCTGGGAAAGAAGCTCAGCCCTGATTAGGGGGCGGGGCTTCCCTGACTAGGGGTCCTATAAAGGTAGCAGCCAGTCAGGCAGCGGCACAGGAGCTACAAACAGAGCTGTAAACAGGGGAGTTCGAGTGGGAGTTCTGTTGGAGGAGAAGGTATTTGTGTGTGTTTGGTTTTGTATTGGTAGTATCTGTATGTGAAGGGGCTTTGTGCTGGGAGAGAAGCTGAGCCGTGATTAGGGGGCGGGGCTTCACTTACCAGGGGTCCTAGAAAGGTATCAGCCAGGCAGACAGCGGCACAGACAGCTGCAGCGGCACAGGAGCTAGCAAACAGAGCTGTAAACAGGGGAGTTTGAGTGGGAGTTCTGTTGGAGGAGAAGGTATTTGTGTGTGTTTGGTTTTGTATTGGTGGTATCTGTATGTGTAGGGGCTTTGTCCTGGGAGAGAAGCTGAGCCCTGATTAGGGGGCGGGGCTTCCCTGGCTAGGGGTCCTATAAAGGTAGCAGCCAGTCAGGCAGCGGCACAGGAGCTATCAAACAGAGCTGTAAACAGGGGAGTTTGAGTGGGAGTTCTGTTGGAGGAGAAGGTATTTGTGTGTGTTTGGTTTTGTATTGGTAGTATCTGTATGTGAAGGGGCTTTGTGCTGGGAGAGAAGCTGAGCCGTGATTAGGGGGCGGGGCTTCACTTACCAGGGGTCCTAGAAAGGTATCAGCCAGTCAGGCAGCGGCACAGACAGCTGTAGTGGCACAGGAGCTAGCAAACAGAGCTGTAAACAGGGGAGTCTGAGTGGGAGTTCTCTTGGAGGAGAAGGTATTTGTGTGTGTTTGGATTTGTATTTTTAGTATCTGTATGTGTAAGGGCTTTGTGCTGGGAGAGAAGCTGAGCCCTGATTAGTGGGCGGGGCTTCCCTGACTAGGGGTCCTATAAAGGTTGCAGCCAGTCAGGCAGCGGCACAGGAGCTATCAAACAGAGCTGTAAACAGGGGATTTTGAGTGGGAGTTCTGTTGGAGTAGAAGGTATTTGTGTGTGTTTGGTTTTGTATTGGTAGTATCTGTGTGTGTAGGGGCTTTGTGCTGGGACAGAAGCTGGGCCTTGATTAGGGGGCGGGGCTTCACTGACTAGGGGTCCTATAAAGGTAGCAGCCAGTCAGGCAGCGGCACAGGAGCTAGCAAACAGAGCTGTAAACAGGGGAGTTTGAGTGGGAGTTCTGTTGGAGGAGAAGGTATTTGTGTGTGTTTGGTTTTGTATTGGTAGTATCTGTATGTGTAGTGGCTTTGTGCTGGGAGAGAAGCTGAGCCCTGATTAGGGGGCGGGGCTTCACCGACTAGGAGTCCTAGAAAGGTAGCAGCCAGTCAGGCAGCGGCACAGGAGCTAGCAAACAGAGATGTAAACAGGGGAGTTTGAGTGGGAGTTCTTTTGGAGGAGAAGGTATTTGTGTGTGTTTGGTTTTGTATTGGTAGTATCTGTATGTGTAGGGGCTTGGAGGGGCTTTGTGCTGGGAGATAAGCTGAGCCCTAATTAGGGGGCGGGCCTTCACTGACTAGGGGTCCTATAAAGGTAGCAGCCAGTCAGGCAGCGGCACAGGAGCTAGCAAACAGAGCTGTAAACAGGGGAGTTTGAGTGGGAGTTCTGTTGGAGGAGAAGGTATTTGTGAGTGCTTGGTTTTGTATTGGTAGTATCTGTATGTGTAGGGGCTTTGTGCTGGGAGAGAGGCTGAGCCCTGATTACGGGGCGGGGCTTCAGTGACTAGGGGTCCTATAAAGGTAACAGCCAGTCAGGCAACGGCACAGACAGCTGCAGCGGCACTGGAGCTAGCAAACAGAGCTGTAAACAGGGGAGTTTGAGTGGGAGTTCTGTTGGAGGAGAAGGTATTTGTGTGTGTTTGGTTTTGTATTGGTAGTATCTGTATGTGTAGGGGCTTGGAGGGGCTTTGTGCTGGGAGAGAAGATGAGCCCTGATTAGGGGGCGGGGCTTCACTGACCAGGGGTCCTATAAAGGTAGCAGCCAGTCAGGCAGCAGCACAGACAGCTGCAGTGGCACAGGAGCTTGCAAACTGAGCTGTAAACAGGGGAGTTTGAGTGGGAGTTCTGTTGGAGGAGAAGGTATTTGTGTTTGTTTGGTTTTGTATTGGTAGTATTTGCATGTGTAGAGGCTTGGAGGGGCTTTGTGCTGGGAGAGAAGCTGAGCCCAGATTAGGGGGCGGGGCTTCACTGAAGAGGGGTCCTATAAAGGGAGCAGCCAGTCAGGCAGCGACACAGACAGATGCAGCGGTACAGGAGCTAGCAAACAGAGCTGTAAACAGGGGAGTTTGAGTGGGAGTTCTGTTGGAGGAGAAGGTATTTGTGTGTGTTTGGTTTTGTATTGGTAGTATCTGTATATGTATGGGCTTTGTGCTTGGAGAAAAGCTGAGCCCTGATTAGGGGGCGGGGCTTCACTGACTAGGGGTCCTATAAAGGGAGCAGCCAGTCAGGCAGCAGCACAGACAGCTACAGCGGAACAGGAGCTAGCAAACAGAGCTGTAAACAGGGGACTTTGAGAGGGAGTTCTGTTGGAGGAGAAGGTATTTGTGTGTGTTTGGTTTTGTATTGGTAGTATCTGTATGAGTAGAGGCTTTGTGCTGGGAGAGAATCTGAGCCCTGATTAGGGGGCGGGGCTTCACTGACTAGGGGTCCTATAAAGGTAGCGGCCAGTCAGGCAGCGGCACAGACAGCTGCAGCGGTACAGGAGCTAGCAAACAGAGCTGTAAACAGGGGAGTTTGAGTGGGAGTTCTGTTGGAGGAGAAGGTATTTGTGTGTGTTTGGTTTTGTGTTGGTGGTATCTGTATGTGTAGGGGCTTTGTGCTGAGAGAGAAGCTGAGCCCTGATTAGGGGGTGGGGCTTCACTGACTAGGGGTCCTATAAAGGTAGCAGCCAGTCAGTCAGCGGCACAGACAGCTGCAGTGGCACAGGAGCGAACAAATAGAGCTGTAAACAGAGGAGTTTGAGTGGGAGTTCTGTCGGAGGAGAAGGTATTTGTGTTTGTTTGGTTTTGTATTGGTAGTATTTGTATGTGTAGAGGCTTGGAGGGGCTTTGTGCTGCGAGAGAAGCTGAGCCCTGATTAGGGGGCGGGGCTTCACTGACTATGGGTCCTATAAAGGTAGCAGCCAGTCAGACAGCGGCACAGACAGCTGCAGCGGCACAGGAGCTAGCAAACAGAGCTGTAAACGGGGAGTTTGAGTGGGAGGAGAAGGTGTTTGTGTGTGTTTGGTTTTGTATTGTTAGTATCTGTATGTGTAGGGGCTTTGTGCTGGGAGAGAAGCTGAGCCCTGATTAGGGGGCGGGGCTTCCCTGACTAGGGGTCCTATAAAGGTAGCAGCCAGTCAGGCAGCGGCACAGGAGCTAGCAAACAGAGCTGTAAACAGGGGAGTTTGAGTGGGAGTTCTGTTGTAGGAGAAGGTATTTGTGTTTGGTTTTGCATTGGTAGTATCTGTGTGTGTAGGGGCTTTGTGCTGGGAGAGAAGCTGAGCCCTGATTAGGGGGCGGGGCTTCACTGACTAGGGGTCCTATAAAGCTAGCAGCCAGTCAGGCAGCGGCACAGACAGCTGCAGCGGCACTGGAGCTAGCAAACAGAGCTGTAAACAGCGGAGTTTGAGTGGGAGTTCTGTTGGAGGAGAAGGTATTTGTGTGTGTTTGGTTTTGTATTGGTAGTATCTGTATGTGTAGGGGCTTGGAGGGGCTTTGTGCTGGGAGAGAAGCTGAGCCCTGATTAGGGGGCGGGGCTTCACTGACTAGGGGTCCTATAAAGCTAGCAGCCAGTCAGGCAGCGGCACAGACAGCTGCAGTGGCACAGGAGCTTGCAAACTGAGCTGTAAACAGTGGAGTTTGAGTGGGAGTTCTGTTGGAGAAGAAGGTATTTGTGTGTGTTTGGTTTTGTATTGGTAGTATTTGTATGTGTAGAGGCTTGGAGGGGCTTTTTGCTGGGAGAGAAGCTGAGCCCTGATTAGGGGGCGGGGCTTCGCTGACTAGGGGTCCTATGAAGGTAGCAGCCAGTCAGGCAGCGTCACAAACAGCTGCAGGGGCAGCAAACAGAGCTGTAAACAGGGGAGTTTGAGTGGGAGTTCTGTTGGAGGAGAAGGTATTTGTGTGTGTGTTTGGTTTTGTATTGGTGGTATCTGTATGTGTAGGGGCTTTGTGCTGGGAGAGAAGCTGAGCCCTGATTAGGGGGCGGGGCTTCACTGACTAGGGGTCCTATAAAGGGAGCAGCCAGTCAGGCTGCTGCACAGACAGCTGCAGTGGCACAGGAGCTTGCAAACTGAGCTGTAAACAGGGGAGTTTGAGTGGGAGTTCTGTTGGAGGAGAAGGTGTTTGTGTGTGTTTGGTTTTGTGTTTGTGGTATCTGTATGTGTAGAGGCTTGGAGGGGCTTTGTGCTGGGAGAGAAGCTGAGCCCTGATTAGGGGGCGAGGCTTCACTGACGAGGGGTCCTATAAAGGGAGCAGCCAGTCAGGCAGCGACACAGACAGCTGCAGCGGTACAGGAGCTAGCAAACAGAGCTGTAAACAAGGGAGTTTGAGTGGGAGTTCTGTTGGAGGAGAAGGTATTTGTGTGTGTGTTTGGTTTTGTATTGGTAGTATCTGTATGTGTAGGGGCTTTGTGCTGTGACAGAAGATGAGCCCTGATTAGGGGGCGGGGCTTCCCTGACTAGGGGTCCTATAAAGGTTGCAGCCAGTCAGGCAGCGGCACAGGAGCTATCAAACAGAGCTGTAAACAGTGGAGTTTGAGTGGGAGTACTGTTGGAGTAGAAGGTATTGGTGTGTGTTTGGTTTTGTATTGGTAGTATCTGTGTGTGTAGGGGCTTTGTGCTGAGACAGAAGCTGAGCCCTGATTAGGGGGCGGGGCTTCACTGACTAGGGGTCCTATAAAGGTAGCAGCCAGTCAGGTAGTGGCACAGACAGGTGCAGCAGCACAGGAGCTAGCAAACAGAGCTGTAAACAGGGGAGTTTGAGTGGGAGTTCTTTTGGAGGAGTAGGTATTTGTGTGTGTTTGGTTTTGTATTGTTAGTATCTGTATGTGTAGGGGCTTTGTGCTGGGAGAGAAGCTGAGCCCTGATTAGGGGCGGGGCTTCCCTGACTAGGGGTCCTATAAAGGTAGCAGCCAGTCAGACAGCGGCACAGACAGCTGCAGCGGCACAGGAGCTAGCAAACAGAGCTGTAAACGGGGAGTTTGAGTGGGAGGAGAAGGTGTTTGTGTGTGTTTGGTTTTGTATTGTTAGTATCTGTATGTGTAGGGGCTTTGTGCTGGGAGAGAAGCTGAGCCCTGATTAGGGGGCGGGGCTTCCCTGACTAGGGGTCCTATAAAGGTAGCAGCCAGTCAGGCAGCGGCACAGGAGCTAGCAAACAGAGCTGTAAACAGGGGAGTTTGAGTGGGAGTTCTGTTGTAGGAGAAGGTATTTGTGTGTGTTTTTGTATTGGTAGTATCTGTATGTGTAAGGGCTTTGTGCTGGGAGAGAAGCTGAGCCGTGATTAGGGGGCGGGGCTTCCCTGACTAGGGGTCCTATAAAGGTAGCAGCCAGTCAGGCAACGGCACAGACAGCTGCAGCGGCATAGGAGCTAGCAAACAGAGCTGTAAACAGGGGAGTTTGAGTGGGAGTTCTGTTGGAGGAGAAGGTATTTGTGTGTGTTTGGTTTTGTATTGGTAGTATCTGTATGTGTAGGGGCTTTGTGCTGGGAGAGAAGCTGAGCCCTGATTAGGGGGCGGGGCTTGACTGACTAGGGGTCCTATAAAGGTCTCAGCCAGTCAGGCAGTGGCACAGACAGCTGCAGTGGCACAGGAGCTTGCAAACTGAGCTGTAAACAGTGGAGTTTGAGTGGGAGTTCTGTTGGAGAAGAAGGTATTTGTGTGTGTTTGGTTTTGTATTGGTAGTATTTGTATGTGTAGAGGCTTGGAGGGGCTTTTTGCTGGGAGAGAAGCTGAGCCCTGATTAGGGGGCGGGGCTTCGCTGACTAGGGGTCCTATGAAGGTAGCAGCCAGTCAGGCAGCGTCACAGACAGCTGCAGGGGCAGCAAACAGAGCTGTAAACAGGGGAGTTTGAGTGGGAGTTCTGTTGGAGGAGAAGGTATTTGTGTGTGTGTTTGGTTTTGTATTGGTGGTATCTGTATGTGTAGGGGCTTTGTGCTGG
Organism: Lepidochelys olivacea; assembly: GCF_965140295.1. Lineage (NCBI taxonomy): Eukaryota > Metazoa > Chordata > Testudines > Cheloniidae > Lepidochelys > Lepidochelys olivacea. The sequence goes on along the minus strand of NC_140436.1, from coordinate 19,514,255 downwards.
GAGAGAAGCTGAGCCCTGATTAGGGGGCGGGGCTTCACTGACTAGGGGTCCTATAAAGGGAGCAGCCAGTCAGGCTGCTGCACAGACAGCTGCAGTGGCACAGGAGCTTGCAAACTGAGCTGTAAACAGGGGAGTTTGAGTGGGAGTTCTGTTGGAGGAGAAGGTGTTTGTGTGTGTTTGGTTTTGTGTTTGTGGTATCTGTATGTGTAGAGGCTTGGAGGGGCTTTGTGCTGGGAGAGAAGCTGAGCCCTGATTAGGGGGCGAGGCTTCACTGACGAGGGGTCCTATAAAGGGAGCAGCCAGTCAGGCAGCGATACAGACAGCTGCAGCGGTACAGGAGCTAGCAAACAGAGCTGTAAACAAGGGAGTTTGAGTGGGAGTTCTGTTGGAGGAGAAGGTATTTGTGTGTGTGTTTGGTTTTGTATTGGTAGTATCTGTATGTGTAGGGGCTTTGTGCTGTGACAGAAGATGAGCCCTGATTAGGGGGCGAGGCTTCACTGACGAGGGGTCCTATAAAGGTAGCAGCCAGTCAGGTAGTGGCACAGACAGGTGCAGCAGCACAGGAGCTAGCAAACAGAGCTGTAAACAGGGGAGTTTGAGTGGGAGTTCTTTTGGAGGAGTAGGTATTTGTGTGTGTTTGGTTTTGTATTGTTAGTATCTGTATGTGTAGGGGCTTTGTGCTGGGAGAGAAGCTGAGCCCTGATTAGGGGCGGGGCTTCCCTGACTAGGGGTCCTATAAAGGTAGCAGCCAGTCAGACAGCGGCACAGACAGCTGCAGCGGCACAGGAGCTAGCAAACAGAGCTGTAAACGGGGAGTTTGAGTGGGAGGAGAAGGTGTTTGTGTGTGTTTGGTTTTGTATTGTTAGTATCTGTATGTGTAGGGGCTTTGTGCTGGGAGAGAAGCTGAGCCCTGATTAGGGGGCGGGGCTTCCCTGACTAGGGGTCCTATAAAGGTAGCAGCCAGTCAGGCAGCGGCACAGGAGCTAGCAAACAGAGCTGTAAACAGGGGAGTTTGAGTGGGAGTTCTGTTGTAGGAGAAGGTATTTGTGTGTGTTTTTGTATTGGTAGTATCTGTATGTGTAAGGGCTTTGTGCTGGGAGAGAAGCTGAGCCGTGATTAGGGGGCGGGGCTTCCCTGACTAGGGGTCCTATAAAGGTAGCAGCCAGTCAGGCAACGGCACAGACAGCTGCAGCGGCATAGGAGCTAGCAAACAGAGCTGTAAACAGGGGAGTTTGAGTGGGAGTTCTGTTGGAGGAGAAGGTATTTGTGTGTGTTTGGTTTTGTATTGGTAGTATCTGTATGTGTAGGGGCTTTGTGCTGGGAGAGAAGCTGAGCCCTGATTAGGGGGCGGGGCTTGACTGACTAGGGGTCCTATAAAGGTCTCAGCCAGTCAGGCAGTGGCACAGACAGCTGCAGCGGCACAGGAGCTAGCAAACAGAGCTGTAAACAGGCGGGTTTGAGTGGGAGTTCTGTTGGAGGAGAAGGTATTTGTGTGTGTGTTTGGTTTTGTATTGGTAGTATCTGTATGTGTAGAGGCTTGGAGAGGCTTTGTGCTGGGAGAGAAGCTGAGCCCTGATTAGGGGGCGGGGCTTCACTGACTAGGGGTCCTATAAAGCTAGCAGCCAGTCAGGCAGCGGCACAGACAGCTGCAGTGGCACAGGAGCCTGCAAACTGAGCTGTAAACAGGGGAGTTTGAGTGGGAGTTCTGTTGGAGAAGAAGGTATTTGTGTGTGCTTGGTTTTGTTTTGGTAGTATCTGTATGTGTAGGGGCTTTGTGCTGGGAGAGAAGCTGAGCCCTGATTACGGGGCGGGGCTTCAGTGACTAGGGGTCCTATAAAGGTACCAGCCAGTCAGCAGCGGCACAGACAGCTGCAGTGGCACAGGAGCTTGCAAATTGAGCTGTAAACAGGGGAGTTTGAGTGGGAGTTCTGTTGGAGGAGAAGGTATTTGTGTGTGCTTGGTTTTGTTTTGGTAGTATCTGTATGTGTAGGGGCTTTGTGCTGGGAGAGAAGCTGAGCCCTGATTACGGGGCGGGGCTTCAGTGACTAGGGGTCCTATAAAGGTACCAGCCAGTCAGGCAGCGGCACAGACAGCTGCAGCGGCACTGGAGCTAGCAAACAGAGCTGTAAACAGCGGAGTTTGAGTGGGAGTTCTGTTGGAGAAGAAGGTATTTGTGTGTGTTTGGTTTTGTATTGGTAGTATTTGTATGTGTAGGGGCTTTTTGCTGGGAGAGAAGCTGAGCCCTGATTAGGGGGCGGGGCTTCCCTGACTAGGGGTCCTATAAAGGTCTCAGCCAGTCAGGCAGTGGCACAGACAGCTGCAGCGGCACAGGAGCTAGCAAACAGAGCTGTAAACAGGGGAGTTTGAGTGGGAGTTCTGTTGGATTAGAAGGTATTTGTGTGTGCTTGGTTTTGTATTGGTAGTATCTGTATGTGTAGGGGCTTTGTGTTGGGAGAGAAGCTGAGCCTGATTACGGGGCGGGGCTTCAGTGACTAGGGGTCCTATAAAGGTACCAGCCAGTCAGGCACCGGCACAGACAGCTGCAGCGGCACTGGAGCTAGCAAACGGAGCTGTAAACAGGGGAGTTTGAGTGGGAGTTCTGTTGGAGGAGAAGGTATTTGTGTTTGTTTGGTTTTGTATTGGTAGTATTTGCATGTGTAGAGGCTTGGAGGGGCTTTGTGCTGGGAGAGAAGCTGAGCCCTGATTAGGGGGCGGGGCTTCACTGACGAGGGGTCCTATAAAGGGAGCAGCCAGTCAGGCAGCGACACAGACAGATGCAGCGGTACAGGAGCTAGCAAACAGAGCTGTAAACAGGGGAGTTTGAGTGGGAGTTCTGTTGAAGGAGAAGGTATTTGTGTGTGTCTTTGGTTTTGTATTGGTAGTATCTGTATGTGTAGGGGCTTTGTGCTGGGAGAGAATCTGAGCCCTGATTAGGGGGCGGGGCTTCCCTGACTAGGGGTCCTAGAAAGGTAGCAGCCAGTCAGACAGCGGCACAGACAGCTGCAGCGGCACAGGAGCTAGCAAACAGAGCTGTAAACGGGGAGTTTGAGTGGGAGGAGAAGGTATTTGTGTGTGTTTGGTTTTGTATTGTTAGTATATGTATGTGTAGGGGCTTTGTGCTGGGAGAGAAGCTGAGCCCTGATTAGGGGGCGGGGCTTCCCTGACTAGGGGTCCTATAAAGGTAGCATCCAGTCAGGCAGCGGCACAGGAGCTAGCAAACAGAGCTGTAAACAGGGGAGTTTGAGTGGGAGTACTGTGGGAGTAGAAGGTATTTGTGTGTGTTTGGTTTTGTACTGGTAGTATCTGTGTGTGTAGGGGCTTTGTGCTGGGACAGAAGCTGAGCCCTGATTAGGGGGCGGGGCTTCACTGACTAGGGGTCCTATAAAGGTAGCAGCCAGTCAGGCAACGGCACAGACAGCTGCAGCGGCACAGGAGCTAGCAAACAGAGCTGTAAACAGGGGAGTTAGAGTGGGAGTTCTGTTGGAGGAGAAGGTATTTGTGTGTGTTTGGTTTTGTATTGGTAGTATATGTATGTGTAGGGGCTTTGTGCTGGGAGAGAAGCTGAGCCCTGATTAGGGGGCGGGGCTTGACTGACTAGGGGTCCTATAAAGGTCGCAGCCAGTCAGGCAGTGGCACAGACAGCTGCAGCGGCACAGGAGCTAGCAAACAGAGCTGTAAACAGGCGGGTTTGAGTGGGAGTTCTGTTCGAGGAGAAGGTATTTGTGCGTGTGTTTGGTTTTGTATTGGTAGTATATGTATGTGTAGGGGCTTGGAGGGGCTTTGTGCTGGGAGATAAGCTGAGCCCTAATTAGGGGGCGGGCCTTCACTGACTAGGGGTCCTATAAAGGTAGCAGCCAGTCAGGCAGCGGCACAGGAGCTAGCAAACAGAGCTGTAAACAGGGGAGTTTGAGTGGGAGTTCTGTTGGAGGAGAAGGTATTTGTGAGTGCTTGGTTTTGTATTGGTAGTATCTGTATGTGTAGGGGCTTTGTGCTGGGAGAGAGGCTGAGCCCTGATTACGGGGCGGGGCTTCAGTGACTAGGGGTCCTATAAAGGTAACAGCCAGTCAGGCAACGGCACAGACAGCTGCAGCGGCACTGGAGCTAGCAAACAGAGCTGTAAACAGGGGAGTTTGAGTGGGAGTTCTGTTGGAGGAGAAGGTATTTGTGTGTGTTTGGTTTTGTATTGGTAGTATCTGTATGTGTAGGGGCTTGGAGGGGCTTTGTGCTGGGAGAGAAGATGAGCCCTGATTAGGGGGCGGGGCTTCACTGACCAGGGGTCCTATAAAGGTAGCAGCCAGTCAGGCAGCAGCACAGACAGCTGCAGTGGCACAGGAGCTTGCAAACTGAGCTGTAAACAGGGGAGTTTGAGTGGGAGTTCTGTTGGAGGAGAAGGTATTTGTGTTTGTTTGGTTTTGTATTGGTAGTATTTGCATGTGTAGAGGCTTGGAGGGGCTTTGTGCTGGGAGAGAAGCTGAGCCCAGATTAGGGGGCGGGGCTTCACTGAAGAGGGGTCCTATAAAGGGAGCAGCCAGTCAGGCAGCGACACAGACAGATGCAGCGGTACAGGAGCTAGCAAACAGAGCTGTAAACAGGGGAGTTTGAGTGGGAGTTCTGTTGGAGGAGAAGGTATTTGTGTGTGTTTGGTTTTGTATTGGTAGTATCTGTATATGTATGGGCTTTGTGCTTGGAGAAAAGCTGAGCCCTGATTAGGGGGCGGGGCTTCACTGACTAGGGGTCCTATAAAGGGAGCAGCCAGTCAGGCAGCAGCACAGACAGCTACAGCGGAACAGGAGCTAGCAAACAGAGCTGTAAACAGGGGACTTTGAGAGGGAGTTCTGTTGGAGGAGAAGGTATTTGTGTGTGTTTGGTTTTGTATTGGTAGTATCTGTATGAGTAGAGGCTTTGTGTTGGGAGAGAATCTGAGCCCTGATTAGGGGGCGGGGCTTCACTGACTAGGGGTCCTATAAAGGTAGCGGCCAGTCAGGCAGCGGCACAGACAGCTGCAGCGGTACAGGAGCTAGCAAACAGAGCTGTAAACAGGGGAGTTTGAGTGGGAGTTCTGTTGGAGGAGAAGGTATTTGTGTGTGTTTGGTTTTGTGTTGGTGGTATCTGTATGTGTAGGGGCTTTGTGCTGAGAGAGAAGCTGAGCCCTGATTAGGGGGTGGGGCTTCACTGACTAGGGGTCCTATAAAGGTAGCAGCCAGTCAGTCAGCGGCACAGACAGCTGCAGTGGCACAGGAGCGAACAAATAGAGCTGTAAACAGAGGAGTTTGAGTGGGAGTTCTGTCGGAGGAGAAGGTATTTGTGTTTGTTTGGTTTTGTATTGGTAGTATTTGTATGTGTAGAGGCTTGGAGGGGCTTTGTGCTGCGAGAGAAGCTGAGCCCTGATTAGGGGGCGGGGCTTCACTGACTATGGGTCCTATAAAGGTAGCAGCCAGTCAGACAGCGGCACAGACAGCTGCAGCGGCACAGGAGCTAGCAAACAGAGCTGTAAACGGGGAGTTTGAGTGGGAGGAGAAGGTGTTTGTGTGTGTTTGGTTTTGTATTGTTAGTATCTGTATGTGTAGGGGCTTTGTGCTGGGAGAGAAGCTGAGCCCTGATTAGGGGGCGGGGCTTCCCTGACTAGGGGTCCTATAAAGGTAGCAGCCAGTCAGGCAGCGGCACAGGAGCTAGCAAACAGAGCTGTAAACAGGGGAGTTTGAGTGGGAGTTCTGTTGTAGGAGAAGGTATTTGTGTTTGGTTTTGTATTGGTAGTATCTGTATGTGTAGAGGCTTTGTGCTGGGACAGAAGCTGAGCCCTGATTAGGGGGCGGGGCTTCACTGACTAGGGGTCCTATAAAGCTAGCAGCCAGTCAGGCAGCGGCACAGACAGCTGCAGCGGCACTGGAGCTAGCAAACAGAGCTGTAAACAGCGGAGTTTGAGTGGGAGTTCTGTTGGAGGAGAAGGTATTTGTGTGTGTTTGGTTTTGTATTGGTAGTATCTGTATGTGTAGGGGCTTGGAGGGGCTTTGTGCTGGGAGAGAAGCTGAGCCCTGATTAGGGGGCGGGGCTTCACTGACTAGGAGTCCTATAAAGCTAGCAGCCAGTCAGGCAGCGGCACAGACAGCTGCAGTGGCACAGGAGCTTGCAAACTGAGCTGTAAACAGTGGAGTTTGAGTGGGAGTTCTGTTGGAGAAGAAGGTATTTGTGTGTGTTTGGTTTTGTATTGGTAGTATTTGTATGTGTAGAGGCTTGGAGGGGCTTTTTGCTGGGAGAGAAGCTGAGCCCTGATTAGGGGGCGGGGCTTCCCTGACTAGGGGTCCTATAAAGGTAGCAGCCAGTCAGGCAGCGGCACAGGAGCTAGCAAACAGAGCTGTAAACAGGGGAGTTTGAGTGGGAGTTCTGTTGGATTAGAAGGTATTTGTGTGTGCTTGGTTTTGTATTGGTAGTATCTGTATGTGTAGGGGCTTTGTGTTGGGAGAGAAGCTGAGCCTGATTACGGGGCGGGGCTTCAGTGACTAGGGGTCCTATAAAGGTACCAGCCAGTCAGGCAGCGACACAGACAGATGCAGCGGTACAGGAGCTAGCAAACAGAGCTGTAAACAGGGGAGTTTGAGTGGGAGTTCTGTTGGAGGAGAAGGTATTTGTGAGTGTTTGGTTTTGTATTGGTAGTATCTGTATATGTATGGGCTTTGTGCTGGGAGAAAAGCTGAGCCCTTATTAGGGGGCGGGGCTTCCCTGACTAGGGTCCTATAAAGGTAGCAGCCAGTCAGGCAGCGGCACGGGAGCTAGAAAACAGAGCTGTAAACAGGGGAGTTTGAGTGGGAGTTCCGTTGGAGGAGAAGGTATTTGTGTGTGTGTGTGTGTTTGGTTTTGTTTTGGTAGTATCTGTATGTGCAGGGGCTTTGTGCTGGGAGAGAAGCTGAGCCCTGATTAGGGGGCGGGGCTTCACTGACTAGGGGTCCTATAAAGGTAGCAGCCAATCAGGCAGCGGCACAGGAGCTAGCAAACAGAGCTGTAAACAGGGGAGTTTGAGTGGGAGTTCTGTTGGAGGAGAAGGTATTTGTGTGTGTCTTTGGTTTTGTATTGGTAGTATCTGTTTGTGTAGGGGCTTTGTGCTGGGACAGAAGCTGAGCCCTGATTAGGGGCGGGGCTTCCCTGACTAGGGGTCCTATAAAGGTAGCAGCCAGTCAGGCAGCGGCACAGACAGCTGCAGCGGCACAGGAGCTAGCAAACAGAGCTGTAAACAGGCGGGTTTGAGTGGGAGTTCTGTTGGAGGAGAAGGTATTTGTGTGTGTGTTTGGTTTTGTATTGGTAGTATCTGTATGTGTAGAGGCTTGGAGGGGCTTTGTGCTGGGAAAGAAGCTCAGCCCTGATTAGGGGGCGGGGCTTCCCTGACTAGGGGTCCTATAAAGGTAGCAGCCAGTCAGGCAGCGGCACAGGAGCTACAAACAGAGCTGTAAACAGGGGAGTTTGAGTGGGAGTTCTGTTGGAGTAGAAGGTATTTGTGTGTGTTTGGATTTGTATTGTTAGTATCTGTATGTGTAAGGGCTTTGTGCTGGGAGAGAAGCTGAGCCCTGATTAGGGGGCGGGGCTTCCCTGACTAGGGGTCCTAGAAAGGTAGCAGCCAGTCAGGCAGCAGCACAGGAGCTAGCAAACAGAGCTGTAAACAGGGGAGTTTGAGTGGGAGTTCTGTTGGAGGAGAAGGTATTTGTGTGTGTCTTTGGTTTTGTATTGGTAGTATCTGTATGTGTAGGGGCTTTGTGCTGGGAGAGAATCTGAGCCCTGATTAGGGGGCGGGGCTTCCCTGACTAGGGGTCCTAGAAAGGTAGCAGCCAGTCAGACAGCGGCACAGACAGCTGCAGCGGCACAGGAGCTAGCAAACAGAGCTGTAAACGGGGAGTTTGAGTGGGAGGAGAAGGTATTTGTGTGTGTTTGGTTTTGTATTGTTAGTATCTGTATGTGTAGGGGCTTCGTGCTGGGAGAGAAGCTGAGCCCTGATTAGGGGGCGGGGCTTCCCTGACTAGGGGTCCTATAAAGGTAGCATCCAGTCAGGCAGCGGCACAGGAGCTAGCAAACAGAGCTGTAAACAGGGGAGTTTGAGTGGGAGTACTGTTGGAGTAGAAGGTATTTGTGTGTGTTTGGTTTTGTACTGGTAGTATCTGTGTGTGTAGGGGCTTTGTGCTGGGACAGAAGCTGAGCCCTGATTAGGGGGCGGGGCTTCACTGACTAGGGGTCCTATAAAGGTAGCAGCCAGTCAGGCAACGGCACAGACAGCTGCAGCGGCACAGGAGCTAGCAAACAGAGCTGTAAACAGGGGAGTTAGAGTGGGAGTTCTGTTGGAGGAGAAGGTATTTGTGTGTGTTTGGTTTTGTATTGGTAGTATCTGTATGTGTAGGGGCTTTGTGCGGGGAGAGAAGCTGAGCCCTGATTAGGGGGCGGGGCTTGACTGACTAGGGGTCCTATAAAGGTCGCAGCCAGTCAGGCAGTGGCACAGACAGCTGCAGCGGCACAGGAGCTAGCAAACAGAGCTGTAAACAGGCGGGTTTGAGTGGGAGTTCTGTTCGAGGAGAAGGTATTTGTGCGTGTTTTTGGTTTTGTATTGGTAGTATATGTATGTGTAGAGGCTTGGAGGGGCTTTGTGCTGGGAAAGAAGCTCAGCCCTGATTAGGGGGCGGGGCTTCCCTGACTAGGGGTCCTATAAAGGTAGCAGCCAGTCAGGCAGCGGCACAGGAGCTACAAACAGAGCTGTAAACAGGGGAGTTCGAGTGGGAGTTCTGTTGGAGGAGAAGGTATTTGTGTGTGTTTGGTTTTGTATTGGTAGTATCTGTATGTGAAGGGGCTTTGTGCTGGGAGAGAAGCTGAGCCGTGATTAGGGGGCGGGGCTTCACTTACCAGGGGTCCTAGAAAGGTATCAGCCAGGCAGACAGCCGCACAGACAGCTGCAGCGGCACAGGAGCTAGCAAACAGAGCTGTAAACAGGGGAGTCTGAGTGGGAGTTCTGTTGCAGGAGAAGGTATTTGTGTGTGTTTGGTTTTGTATTGGTGGTATCTGTATGTGTAGGGGCTTTGTCCTGGGAGACAAGCTGAGCCCTGATTAGGGGGCGGGGCTTCCCTGGCTAGGGGTCCTATAAAGGTAGCAGCCAGTCAGGCAGCGGCACAGGAGCTATCAAACAGAGCTGTAAACAGGGGAGTTTGAGTGGGAGTTCTGTTGGAGGAGAAGGTATTTGTGTGTGTTTGGTTTTGTATTGGTAGTATCTGTATGTGAAGGGGCTTTGTGCTGGGAGAGAAGCTGAGCCGTGATTAGGGGGCGGGGCTTCACTTACCAGGGGTCCTAGAAAGGTATCAGCCAGTTAGGCAGCGGCACAGACAGCTGTAGTGGCACAGGAGCTAGCAAACAGAGCTGTAAACAGGGGAGTCTGAGTGGGAGTTCTCTTGGAGGAGAAGGTATTTGTGTGTGTTTGGATTTGTATTTTTAGTATCTGTATGTGTAAGGGCTTTGTGCTGGGAGAGAAGCTGAGCCCTGATTAGGGGGCGGGGCTTCCCTGACTAGGGGTCCTATAAAGGTAGCAGCCAGCCAGGCAGCGGCACAGGAGCTAGCAAACAGAGCTGTAAACAGAGGAGTTTGAGTGGGAGTTCTGTTGGAGGAGAAGGTATTTGTGTGTGTCTTTGGTTTTGTATTGGTGGTATCTGTATGTGTAGAGGCTTGGAGGGGCTTTGTGCTGGGAGAGAAGCTGAGCCCTGATTAGTGGGCGGGGCTTCCCTGACTAGGGGTCCTATAAAGGTTGCAGCCAGTCAGGCAGCGGCACAGCAGCTATCAAACAGAGCTGTAAACAGGGGATTTTGAGTGGGAGTTCTGTTGGAGTAGAAGGTATTTGTGTGTGTTTGGTTTTGTATTGGTAGTATCTGTGTGTGTAGGGGCTTTGTGCTGGGACAGAAGCTGAGCCCAGATTAGGGGGCGGCCTTCACTGACTAGGGGTCCTATAAAGGTAGCAGCCAGTCAGGCAGCGGCACAGACAGCTGCAGCGGCACAGGAGCTAGCAAACAGAGGTGTAAACGGGGAGTTGGAGTGGGAGGAGAAGGTATTTGTGTGTGTTTGGTTTTGTATTGTTAGTATCTGTATGTGTAGGGGCTTTGTGCTGGGAGAGAAGCTCAGCCCTGATTAGGGGGCGGGGCTTCCCTGACTAGAGGTCCTATAAAGGTAGCAGCCAGTCAGGCAGCGGCACAGGAGCTATCAAACAGAGCTCTAAACAGGGGAGTTTGAGTGGGAGTACTGTTGGAGTAGAAGGTATTTGTGTGTGTTTGGTTTTGTATTGGTAGTATCTGTGTGTGTAGGGGCTTTGTGCTGGGACAGAAGCTGAGCCCTGATTAGGGGGCGGGGCTTCCCTGACTAGGGGTCCTATAAAGGTAGCAGCCAGTCAGCCAGCGGCACAGACAGCTGCAGCGGCACAGGAGCTAGCAAACAGAGCTGTAAACAGTGGAGTTTGAGTGGGAGTTCTGTTGGAGGAGAAGGTATTTGTGTGTGTTTGGTTTTGTATTGGTAGTATCTGTATGTGTAGGGGCTTTGTGCTGGGAGAGAAACTGAGCCCTGATTAGGGGGCGGGTCTTGACTGACTAGGGGTCCTATAAAGGTAGCAGCCAGTCAGGCAGCGGCACAGGAGCTAGCAAACAGAGGTGTAAACAGGGGAGTTTGAGTGGGAGTTCTGTTGGAGGAGAAGGTATTTGTGTGTGTTTGGTTTTGTATTGGTAGTATCTGTATGTGTAGGGGCTTTGTGCTGGGAGAGAAGCTGAGCCCTGATTAGGGGGCGGGGCTTGACTGACTAGGGGTCCTATAAAGGTCGCAGCCAGTCAGGCAGTGGCACAGACAGCTGCAGCGGCACAGGAGCTAGCAAACAGAGCTGTAAACAGGCGGGTTTGAGTGGGAGTTCTGTTCGAGGAGAAGGTATTTGTGCGTGTTTTTGGTTTTGTATTGGTAGTATATGTATGTGTAGAGGCTTGGAGGGGCTTTGTGCTGGGAAAGAAGCTCAGCCCTGATTAGGGGGCGGGGCTTCCCTGACTAGGGGTCCTATAAAGGTAGCAGCCAGTCAGGCAGCGGCACAGGAGCTACAAACAGAGCTGTAAACAGGGGAGTTCGAGTGGGAGTTCTGTTGGAGGAGAAGGTATTTGTGTGTGTTTGGTTTTGTATTGGTAGTATCTGTATGTGAAGGGGCTTTGTGCTGGGAGAGAAGCTGAGCCGTGATTAGGGGGCGGGGCTTCACTTACCAGGGGTCCTAGAAAGGTATCAGCCAGGCAGACAGCCGCACAGACAGCTGCAGCGGCACAGGAGCTAGCAAACAGAGCTGTAAACAGGGGAGTCTGAGTGGGAGTTCTGTTGCAGGAGAAGGTATTTGTGTGTGTTTGGTTTTGTATTGGTGGTATCTGTATGTGTAGGGGCTTTGTCCTGGGAGACAAGCTGAGCCCTGATTAGGGGGCGGGGCTTCCCTGGCTAGGGGTCCTATAAAGGTAGCAGCCAGTCAGGCAGCGGCACAGGAGCTATCAAACAGAGCTGTAAACAGGGGAGTTTGAGTGGGAGTTCTGTTGGAGGAGAAGGTATTTGTGTGTGTTTGGTTTTGTATTGGTAGTATCTGTATGTGAAGGGGCTTTGTGCTGGGAGAGAAGCTGAGCCGTGATTAGGGGGCGGGGCTTCACTTACCAGGGGTCCTAGAAAGGTATCAGCCAGTTAGGCAGCGGCACAGACAGCTGTAGTGGCACAGGAGCTAGCAAACAGAGCTGTAAACAGGGGAGTCTGAGTGGGAGTTCTCTTGGAGGAGAAGGTATTTGTGTGTGTTTGGATTTGTATTTTTAGTATCTGTATGTGTAAGGGCTTTGTGCTGGGAGAGAAGCTGAGCCCTGATTAGGGGGCGGGGCTTCCCTGACTAGGGGTCCTATAAAGGTAGCAGCCAGCCAGGCAGCGGCACAGGAGCTAGCAAACAGAGCTGTAAACAGAGGAGTTTGAGTGGGAGTTCTGTTGGAGGAGAAGGTATTTGTGTGTGTCTTTGGTTTTGTATTGGTAGTATCTGTATGTGTAGGGGCTTTGTGCTGGGACAGAAGATGAGCCCTGATTAGGGGGCGGGGCTTCCCTGACTAGGGGTCCTATAAAGGTAGCAGCCAGTCAGGCAGCGGCACAGGAGCTAGCAAACAGAGGTGTAAACAGGGGAGTTTGAGTGGGAGTTCTGTTGGAGGAGAAGGTATTTGTGTGTGTTTGGTTTTGTATTGGTGGTATCTGTATGTGTAGAGGCTTGGAGGGGCTTTGTGCTGGGAGAGAAGCTGAGCCCTGATTAGTGGGCGGGGCTTCCCTGACTAGGGGTCCTATAAAGATTGCAGCCAGTCAGGCAGCGGCACAGCAGCTATCAAACAGAGCTGTAAACAGGGGATTTTGAGTGGGAGTTCTGTTGGAGTAGAAGGTATTTGTGTGTGTTTGGTTTTGTATTGGTAGTATCTGTGTGTGTAGGGGCTTTGTGCTGGGACAGAAGCTGAGCCCTGATTAGGGGGCGGGGCTTCCCTGACTAGGGGTCCTATAAAGGTAGCAGCCAGTCAGCCAGCGGCACAGACAGCTGCAGCGGCACAGGAGCTAGCAAACAGAGCTGTAAACAGTGGAGTTTGAGTGGGAGTTCTGTTGGAGGAGAAGGTATTTGTGTGTGTTTGGTTTTGTATTGGTAGTATCTGTGTGTGTAGGGGCTTTGTGCTGAGACAGAAGCTGAGCCCTGATTAGGGGGCGGGGCTTCACTGACTAGAGGTCCTATAAAGGTAGCAGCCAGTCAGGCAGCGGCACAGGAGCTATCAAACAGAGATGTAAAGAGGGGAGTTTGAGTGGGAGTACTGTTGGAGTAGAAGGTATTTGTGTGTGTTTGGTTTTGTATTGGTAGTATCTGTGTGTGTAGGGGCTTTGTGCTGAGACAGAAGCTGAGCCCTGATTAGGGGGCGGGGCTTCACTGACTAGGGGTCCTATAAAGGTCGCAGCCAGTCAGGCAGTGGCACAGACAGCTGCAGCGGCACAGGAGCTAGCAAACAGAGCTGTAAACAGGCGGGTTTGAGTGGGAGTTCTGTTCGAGGAGAAGGTATTTGTGCGTGTTTTTGGTTTTGTATTGGTAGTATATGTATGTGTAGAGGCTTGGAGGGGCTTTGTGCTGGGAAAGAAGCTCAGCCCTGATTAGGGGGCGGGGCTTCCCTGACTAGGGGTCCTATAAAGGTAGCAGCCAGTCAGGCAGCGGCACAGGAGCTACAAACAGAGCTGTAAACAGGGGAGTCTGAGTGGGAGTTCTCTTGGAGGAGAAGGTATTTGTGTGTGTTTGGATTTGTATTTTTAGTATCTGTATGTGTAAGGGCTTTGTGCTGGGAGAGAAGCTGAGCCCTGATTAGGGGGCGGGGCTTCCCTGACTAGGGGTCCTATAAAGGTAGCAGCCAGCCAGGCAGCGGCACAGGAGCTAGCAAACAGAGCTGTAAACAGAGGAGTTTGAGTGGGAGTTCTGTTGGAGGAGAAGGTATTTGTGTGTGTCTTTGGTTTTGTATTGGTAGTATCTGTATGTGTAGGGGCTTTGTGCTGGGACAGAAGATGAGCCCTGATTAGGGGGCGGGGCTTCCCTGACTAGGGGTCCTATAAAGGTAGCAGCCAGTCAGGCAGCGGCACAGGAGCTAGCAAACAGAGGTGTAAACAGGGGAGTTTGAGTGGGAGTTCTGTTGGAGGAGAAGGTATTTGTGTGTGTTTGGTTTTGTATTGGTGGTATCTGTATGTGTAGAGGCTTGGAGGGGCTTTGTGCTGGGAGAGAAGCTGAGCCCTGATTAGTGGGCGGGGCTTCCCTGACTAGGGGTCCTATAAAGATTGCAGCCAGTCAGGCAGCGGCACAGCAGCTATCAAACAGAGCTGTAAACAGGGGATTTTGAGTGGGAGTTCTGTTGGAGTAGAAGGTATTTGTGTGTGTTTGGTTTTGTATTGGTAGTATCTGTGTGTGTAGGGGCTTTGTGCTGGGACAGAAGCTGAGCCCTGATTAGGGGGCGGCCTTCACTGACTAGGGGTCCTATAAAGGTAGCAGCCAGTCAGGCAGCGGCACAGACAGCTGCAGCGGCACAGGAGCTAGCAAAGAGAGGTGTAAACGGGGAGTTGGAGTGGGAGGAGAAGGTATTTGTGTGTGTTTGGTTTTGTATTGTTAGTATCTGTATGTGTAGGGGCTTTGTGCTGGGAGAGAAGCTCAGCCCTGATTAGGGGGCGGGGCTTCCCTGACTAGAGGTCCTATAAAGGTAGCAGCCAGTCAGGCAGCGGCACAGGAGCTATCAAACAGAGCTCTAAACAGGGGAGTTTGAGTGGGAGTACTGTTGGAGTAGAAGGTATTTGTGTGTGTTTGGTTTTGTATTGGTAGTATCTGTGTGTGTAGGGGCTTTGTGCTGGGACAGAAGCTGAGCCCTGATTAGGGGGCGGGGCTTCCCTGACTAGGGGTCCTATAAAGGTAGCAGCCAGTCAGCCAGCGGCACAGACAGCTGCAGCGGCACAGGAGCTAGCAAACAGAGCTGTAAACAGTGGAGTTTGAGTGGGAGTTCTGTTGGAGGAGAAGGTATTTGTGTGTGTTTGGTTTTGTATTGGTAGTATCTGTATGTGTAGGGGCTTTGTGCTGGGAGAGAAACTGAGCCCTGATTAGGGGGCGGGTCTTGACTGACTAGGGGTCCTATAAAGGTAGCAGCCAGTCAGGCAGCGGCACAGACAGCTGCAGCGGCACAGGAGCTAGCAAACAGAGCTGTAAACGGGGAGTTTGAGTGGGAGGAGAAGGTATTTGTGTGTGTTTGGTTTTGTATTGTTAGTATCTGTATGTGTAGGGGCTTTGTGCTGGGACAGAAGCTGAGCCCTGATTAGGGGGCGGGGCTTCACTGACTAGGGGTCCTATAAAGGTAGCAGCCAGTCAGGTAGTGGCACAGACAGCTGCAGCAGCACAGGAGCTAGCAAACAGAGCTGTAAACAGGGGAGTTTGAGTGGGAGTTCTGTTGGAGGAGAAGGTATTTGTGTGTGTTTGGTTTTGTATTGGTGGTATCTGTATGTGTAGAGGCTTGGAGGGGCTTTGTGCTGGGAGAGAAGCTGAGCCCTGATTAGTGGGCGGGGCTTCCCTGACTAGGGGTCCTATAAAGGTAGCAGCCAGTCAGGCAGCGGCACAGGAGCTAGCAAACAGAGGTGTAAACAGGGGAGTTTGAGTGGGAGTTCTGTTGGAGGAGAAGGTATTTGTGTGTGTTTGGTTTTGTATTGGTGGTATCTGTATGTGTAGAGGCTTGGAGGGGCTTTGTGCTGGGAGAGAAGCTGAGCCCTGATTAGTGGGCGGGGCTTCCCTGACTAGGGGTCCTATAAAGGTAGCAGCCAGTCAGGCAGCGGCACAGGAGCTAGCAAACAGAGCTGTAAACAGGGGAGTTTGAGTTGGAGTTCTGTTGGAGGAGAAGGTATTTGTGTGTGTTTGGTTTTGTATTGGTAGTATCTGTATGTGTAGGGGATTTGTGCTGGGAGAGAAGCTGAGCCGTGATTAGGGGGCGGGGCTTCACTGACTAGGGGTCCTCTAAAGGTAGCAGCCAGTCAGGCAACGGCACAGACAGCTGCAGCGGCACAGGAGCTAGCAAACAGAGCTGTAAACAGGGGAGTTTGAGTGGGAGTTCTGTTGGAGGAGAAGGTATTTGTGTGTGTGTGTGATTCGTTTTGTATTGGTAGTATCTGTATGTGTAGAGGCTTGGAGGGGCTTTGTGCTGGGAAAGAAGCTCAGCCCTGATTAGGGGGCGGGGCTTCCCTGACTAGGGGTCCTATAAAGGTAGCAGCCAGTCAGGCAGCGGCACAGGAGCTACAAACAGAGCTCTAAACAGGGGAGTTCGAGTGGGAGTTCTGTTGGAGGAGAAGGTATTTGTTTGTGTTTGGTTTTGTATTGGTAGTATCTGTATGTGAAGGGGCTTTGTGCTGGGAGAGAAGCTGAGCCGTGATTAGGGGGCGGGGCTTCACTGACTAGGGGTCCTCTAAAGGTAGCAGCCAGTCAGGCAACGGCACAGACAGCTGCAGCGGCACAGGAGCTAGCAAACAGAGCTGTAAACAGGGGAGTTTGAGCGGGAGTTCTGTTGGAGGAGAAGGTATTTGTGTGTGTTTGGTTTTGTATTGGTGGTATCTGTATGTGTAGAGGCTTGGAGGGGCTTTGTCCTGGGAGAGAAGCTGAGCCCTGATTAGGGGGCGGGGCTTCACTGACTAGGGGTCCTATAAAGGTAGCAGCCAGTCAGGCAGCGGCACAGACAGCTGCAGTGGCACAGGAGTTAGCAAACAGAGCTGTAAACAGGGGAGTTTGAGTGGCAGTTTTGTTGGAGGAGTAGGTATTTGTGGGTGTTTGGTTTTGTATTGGTAGTATCTGTATGTGGAGGGGCTTTGTGCTGGGAGAGAATCTGAGCCCTGATTAGGGGGCGGGGCTTCCCTGACTAGGGGTCCTATAAAGGTAGCAGCCAGTCAGGCAGCGGCACAGAAGCTTGCAAACAGAGGTGTAAACAGGGGAGTTTGAGTTGGAGTTCTGTTGGAGGAGAAGGTATTTGTGTGTGTTTGTATTTGTATTTTTAGTATCTGTATGTGTAAGGGCTTTGTGCTGGGAGAGAAGCTGAGCCCTGATTAGGGGGCGGGGCTTCCCTGACTAGGGGTCCTATAAAGGTAGCAGCCAGTCAGGCAGCGGCACAGAAGCTTGCAAACAGAGCTGTAAACAGGGGAGTTTGAGTGGGAGTTCTCTTGGAGGAGAAGGTATTTGTGTGTGTTTGGATTTGTATTTTTAGTATCTGTATGTGTAAGGGCTTTGTGCTGGGAGAGAAGCTGAGCCCTGATTAGGGGGCGGGGCTTCCCTGACTAGGGGTCCTATAAAGGTAGCAGCCAGCCAGGCAGCGGCACAGGAGCTAGCAAACAGAGCTGTAAACAGAGGAGTTTGAGTGGGAGTTCTGTTGGAGGAGAAGGTATTTGTGTGTGTCTTTGATTTTGTATTGGTAGTATCTGTATGTGTAGGGGCTTTGTGCTGGGAGAGAAGCTGAGCCCTGATTAGTGGGCGGGGCTTCCCTGACTAGGGGTCCTATAAAGGTTGCAGCCAGTCAGGCAGCGGCACAGCAGCTATCAAACAGAGCTGTAAACAGGGGATTTTGAGTGGGAGTTCTGTTGGAGTAGAAGGTATTTGTGTGTGTTTGGTTTTGTATTGGTAGTATCTGTGTGTGTAGGGGCTTTGTGCTGGGACAGAAGCTGAGCCCTGATTAGGGGGCGGCCTTCACTGACTAGGGGTCCTATAAAGGTAGCAGCCAGTCAGGCAGCGGCACAGACAGCTGCAGCGGCACAGGAGCTAGCAAACAGAGGTGTAAACGGGGAGTTGGAGTGGGAGGAGAAGGTATTTGTGTGTGTTTGGTTTTGTATTGTTAGTATCTGTATGTGTAGGGGCTTTGTGCTGGGAGAGAAGCTCAGCCCTGATTAGGGGGCGGGGCTTCCCTGACTAGAGGTCCTATAAAGGTAGCAGCCAGTCAGGCAGCGGCACAGGAGCTATCAAACAGAGCTCTAAACAGGGGAGTTTGAGTGGGAGTACTGTTGGAGTAGAAGGTATTTGTGTGTGTTTGGTTTTGTATTGGTAGTATCTGTGTGTGTAGGGGCTTTGTGCTGGGACAGAAGCTGAGCCCTGATTAGGGGGCGGGGCTTCCCTGACTAGGGGTCCTATAAAGGTAGCAGCCAGTCAGCCAGCGGCACAGACAGCTGCAGCGGCACAGGAGCTAGCAAACAGAGCTGTAAACAGTGGAGTTTGAGTGGGAGTTCTGTTGGAGGAGAAGGTATTTGTGTGTGTTTGGTTTTGTATTGGTAGTATCTGTATGTGTAGGGGCTTTGTGCTGGGAGAGAAACTGAGCCCTGATTAGGGGGCGGGTCTTGACTGACTAGGGGTCCTATAAAGGTAGCAGCCAGTCAGGCAGCGGCACAGACAGCTGCAGCGGCACAGGAGCTAGCAAACAGAGCTGTAAACGGGGAGTTGGAGTGGGAGGAGAAGGTATTTGTGTGTGTTTGGTTTTGTATTGTTAGTATCTGTATGTGTAGGGGCTTATGGCTGGGAGAGAAGCTGAGCCCTGATTAGGGGTCGGGGCTTCACAGACTAGGGGTCCTATAAAGGTAGCAGCCAGTCAGGCAGCGGCACAGGAGCGAGCAAACAGAGATGTAAAGAGGGGAGTTTGAGTGGGAGTTCTTTTGGAGGAGAAGGTATTTGTGTGTGTTTGGTTTTGTATTGGTAGTATCTGTGTGTGTAGGGGCTTTGTGCTGGGACAGAAGCTGAACCCTGATTAGGGGGCGGGGCTTCACTGACTAGGGGTCCTATAAAGGTAGCAGCCAGTCAGACAGCGGCACAGACAGCTGCAACGGCACAGGAGCTAGCAAACAGAGCTGTAAACGGGGAGTTTGAGTGGGAGGAGAAGGTATTTGTGTGTCTTTGGTTTTGTATTGTTAGTATCTGTATGTGTAGGGGCTTTGTGCTGGGAGAGAAGCTGAGCCCTGATTAGGGGGCGGGGCTTCCCTGACTAGGGGTCCTATAAAGGTTGCAGCCAGTCAGGCAGCGGCACAGGAGCTATCAAACAGAGCTGTAAACAGGGGAGTTTGAGTGGGAGTACTGTTGGAGTAGAAGGTATTTGTGTGTGTTTGGTTTTGTATTGGTAGTATCTGTGTGTGTAGGGGCTTTGTGCTGAGACAGAAGCTGAGCCCTGATTAGGGGGCGGGGCTTCACTGACTAGGGGTCCTATAAAGGTAGCAGCCAGTCAGGTAGTGGCACAGACAGCTGCAGCAGCACAGGAGCTAGCAAACAGAGCTGTAAACAGGGGAGTTTGAGTGGGAGTTCTTTTGGAGGAGAAGGTATTTGTGTGTGTTTGGTTTTGTATTGTTAGTATCTGTATGTGTAGGGGCTTTGTGCTGGGAGAGAAGCTGAGCCCTGATTAGGGGCGGGGCTTCCCTGACTAGGGGTCCTATAAAGGTAGCAGCCAGTCAGGCAGCGGCACAGGAGCTATCAAACAGAGCTGTAAACAGGGGAGTTTGAGTGGGAATTCTGTTGGAGTAGAAGGTATTTGTGTGTGTTTGGTTTTGTATTGGTAGTATCTGTGTGTGTAGGGGCTTTGTGCTGGGACAGAAGCTGAACCCTGATTAGGGGGCGGGGCTTCACTGACTAGGGGTCCTATAAAGGTAGCAGCCAGTCAGACAGCGGCACAGACAGCTGCAGCGGCACAGCAGCTAGCAAACAGAGCTGTAAACGGGGAGTTTGAGTGGGAGGAGAAGGTATTTGTGTGTCTTTGGTTTTGTATTGTTAGTATCTGTATGTGTAGGGGCGTTGTGCTGGGAGAGAAGCTGAGCCCTGATTAGGGGGCGGGGCTTCCCTGACTAGGGGTCCTATAAAGGTAGCAGCCAGTCAGGCAGCGGCACAGGAGCTACAAACAGAGCTGTAAACAGGGGAGTTTGAGTGGGAGTTCTGTTGGAGGAGAAGGTATTTGTGTGTGTTTGGTTTTGTATTGGTGGTATCTGTATGTGTAGAGGCTTGGAGGGGCTTTGTGCTGGGAGAGAAGCTGAGCCCTGATTAGTGGGCGGGGCTTCCCTGACTAGGGGTCCTATAAAGGTAGCAGCCAGTCAGGCAGCGGCACAGGAGCTAGCAAACAGAGGTGTAAACAGGGGAGTTTGAGTGGGAGTTCTGTTGGAGGAGAAGGTATTTGTGTGTGTTTGGTTTTGTATTGGTGGTATCTGTATGTGTAGAGGCTTGGAGGGGCTTTGTGCTGGGAGAGAAGCTGAGCCCTGATTAGTGGGCGGGGCTTCCCTGACTAGGGGTCCTATAAAGGTAGCAGCCAGTCAGGCAGCGGCACAGGAGCTAGCAAACAGAGCTGTAAACAGGGGAGTTTGAGTGGGAGTTCTGTTGGAGGAGAAGGTATTTGTGTGTGTGTGTGATTCGTTTTGTATTGGTAGTATCTGTATGTGTAGAGGCTTGGAGGGGCTTTGTGCTGGGAAAGAAGCTCAGCCCTGATTAGGGGGCGGGGCTTCCCTGACTAGGGGTCCTATAAAGGTATCAGCCAGTCAGGCAGCGGCACAGACAGCTGCAGCGGCACAGGAGCTAGCAAACAGAGCTGTAAACAGGGGAGTTTGAGCGGGAGTTCTGTTGGAGGAGAAGGTATTTGTGTGTGTTTGGTTTTGTATTGGTGGTATCTGTATGTGTAGAGGCTTGGAGGGGCTTTGTCCTGGGAGAGAAGCTGAGCCCTGATTAGGGGGAGGGGCTTCCCTGACTAGGGGTCCTATAAAGGTAGCAGCCAGTCAGACAGCGGCACAGACAGCTGCAGCGGCACAGGAGCTAGCAAACAGAGCTGTAAACAGGGGAGTTTGAGCGGGAGTTCTGTTGGAGGAGAAGGTATTTCTGTGTGTTTGGTTTTGTATTGGTGGTATCTGTATGTGTAGAGGCTTGGAGGGGCTTTGTCCTGGGAGAGAAGCTGAGCCCTGATTAGGGGGAGGGGCTTCCCTGACTAGGGGTCCTATAAAGGTAGCAGCCAGTCAGGCAGCGGCACAGAAGCTTGCAAACAGAGCTGTAAACAGGGGAGTTTGGGTGGGAGTTCTGTTGGAGGAGAAGGTATTTGTGTGTGTTTGGTTTTGTATTGGTGGTATCTGTGTGTGTAGGGGCTTTGTGCTGAGACAGAAGCTGAGCCCTGATTAGGGGGCGGGGCTTCACTGACTAGGGGTCCTATAAAGGTAGCAGCCAGTCAGGCAGCGGCACAGACAGCTGCAGCGGCACAGGAGCTAGCAAACAGAGCTGTAAACAGGGGAGTTTGAGTGGGAGTTCTGTTGGAGGAGAAGGTATTCGTGTGTGTTTGGATTTGTATTGGTAGTATTTGTATGTGTAGAGGCTTTGTGCTGGGAGAGAAGCTGAGCCCTGATTAGGGGGCGGGGCTTCCCTGATTAGGCTCCTATAAAGGTAGCAACCAGTCAGGCAGCGGCACAGGAGCTAGCAAACAGAGCTGTAAACAGGGGAGTTTGAGTTGGAGTTCTGTTGGAGGAGAAGGTACTTGTTTGTGTGTTTGGTTTTGTATTGGTAGTATCTGTATGTATCGGGGCTTTGTGCTGGGAGAGAAGCTCAGCCGTGATTAGGGGGCGGGACTTCCCTGACTAGGGGTCCTATAAAGGTAGCAGCCAATCAGGCAGCGGCACAGGAGCTATCAAACAGAGCTGTAAACAGGGGATTTTGAGTGGGAGTTCTGTTGGAGTAGAAGGTATTTGTGTGTGTGTTTGGTTTTGTATTGGTAGTATCTGTGTGTGTAGGGGCTTTGTGCTGGGACAGAAGCTGAGCCCTGATTAGGTGGCGGGGCTTCCCTGACTAGGGGTCCTATAAAGGTAGCAGCCAGTCAGACAGCGGCACAGACAGCTGCAGCGGCACAGGAGCTAGCAAACAGAGCTGTAAACGGGGAGTTTGAGTGGGAGGAGAAGGTATTTGTGTGTGTTTGGTTTTGTATTGGTGGTATCTGTATGTGTAGGGGCTTTGTGCTGGGAGAGAAGCTGAGCCCTTATTAGGGGGCGGGGCTTCCCTGACTAGGGGTCCTATAAAGGTTGCAGCCAGTCAGGCAGCGGCACAGGAGCTATCAAACAGAGCTGTAAACAGGGGAGTTTGAGTAGGAGTACTGTCGGAGTAGAAGGTATTTGTGTGTGTTTGGTTTTGTATTGGTAGTATCTGTGTGTGTAGGGGCTTTGTGCTGAGACAGAAGCTGAGCCCTGATTGGGGGGCGGGGCTTCCCTGACTAGGGGTCCTATAAAGGTAGCAGCCAGTCAGGCAGCGGTACAGGAGCTAGCAAACAGAGCTGTAAACAGGAGAGTTTGAGTGGGAGTTCTTTTGGAGGAGAAGGTATTTGTGTGTGTTTTTGTATTGGTAGTATCTGTATGTGTAGGGGCTTTGTGCTGGGAGAGAAGCTGAGCCGTGATTAGGGGTCGGGGCTTCACTGACTAGGGGTCCTATAAAGGTATCAGCCAGTCAGGCAGCGGCACAGACACCTGCAGCGGCACAGGAGCTCGCAAACAGAGCTGTAAACAGGGGAGTTTGAGTGGGAGTTCTGTTGGAAGAGACGGTATTTGTGGGTGTCTGGTTTTGTATTGGTAGTATCTGTATGTGCAGGGGCTTTGTGCTGGGAGAGAAGCTGAGCCGTGATTAGGGGGCGGGGCTTCCCTGACTAGGGGTCCTATAAAGGTAGCAGCCAATCAGGCAGCGGCACAGACAGCTGCAGCGGCACAGGAGCTAGCAAACAGAGCTGTAAACAGGGGAGTTTGAGTGGGAGTTCTGTTGGAGGAGAAGCTATTTGTGTGTGTTTGGTTTTGTATTGGTAGTATCTGTATGTGTAGGGGCTTTGTGCTGGGAGAGAAGCTGAGCCGTGATTAGGGGGCGGGGCTTGACTGACTAGGGGTCCAAAAAAGGTATCAGCCAGTCAGGCAGCGGCACAGACAGCTGCAGCGGCACAGGAGCTAGCAAACAGAGCTGTAAACAGTGGAGTTTGAGTGGGAGTTCTGTTGGAGGAGAAGGTATTTGTTTGTGTTCGGTTTTGTATTGGTAGTATCTGTATGTGAAGGGGCTTTGTGCTGGGAGAGAAGCTGAGCCGTGATTAGGGGGCGGGGCTTCACTTACTAGGGGTCCTAGAAAGGTAGCAGCCAGTCAGGCAGCGGCACAGGAGCTTGCAAACAGAGCTGTAAACAGGGGAGTTTGAGTGGGAGTTCTGTTGGAGGAGAAGGTATTTGTGTGTGTTTGGTTTTGTATTGGTGGTATCTGTATGTGTAGAGGCTTGGAGGGGCTTTGTGCTGGGACAGAAGCTGAGCCCTGATTAGGGGGCGGCCTTCACTGACTAGGGGTCCTATAAAGGTTGCAGCCAGTCAGGCAGTGGCACAGGAGCTAACAAACAGAGCTGTAAACAGGGGAATTTGAGTGGGACTTCTGTTGGAGGAGACGGTATTTGTGTGTGTTTGGTTTTGGATTGGTGGTATCTGTATGTGTAGGCGCTTTGTCCTGGGAGAGAAGCTGAGCCCTGATTAGGGGGCGGGGCTTCCCTGACTAGGGGTCCTATAAAGGTAGCTGCCAGTCAGGCAGCGGCACAGGAGCTAGCAAACAGAGCTGTAACCAGGGGAGTTTGAGTGGGAGTTCTGTTGGAGAAGAAGGTATTTGTGTGTGTTTGGTTTTGTATTGGTAGTATTTGTATGTGTAGAGGCTTTGTGCTGGGAGAGAAGCTGAGCCGTGATTAGGGGGCGGGGCTTCACTGACTAGGGGTCCTCTAAAGGTAGCAGCCAGTCAGGCAACGGCACAGACAGCTGCAGCGGCACAGGAGCTAGCAAACAGAGATATAAACAGGGGAGTTTGAGTGGGAGTTCTGTTGGAGGAGAAGGTATTTGTTTGTGTTTGGTTTTGTATTGGTAGTATCTGTATGTGCAGGGGCTTTGTGCTGGGAGAGAAGCTGAGCCCTGATTAGGGGGCGGGGCTTCCCTGACTAGGGGTCCTATAAAGCTTGCAACCAGTCAGGCAGCGGCACAGGAGCTATCAAAGAGAGCTGTAAACAGGGGAGTTTGAGTGGGAGTTCTGTTGAAGGAGAAGGTATTTGTGTGTGTTTGGTTTTGTATAGGTGGTATCTGTATGTGTAGGGGCTTTGTGTTAGGAGAGAAGCTGAGCCCTGATTAGGGGGCGGGGCTCCCTGACTAGGGGTCCTATAAAGCTTGCAGCGTGTCAGGCAGCGGCACAGGAGCTATCAAACAGAGCTGTAAACAGTGGAGTTTGAGTGGGAGTTCTGTTGGAGTAGAAGGTATTTGTGTGTGTTTGGTTTTGTATTGGTAGTATCTGTGTGTGTAGGGGCTTTGTGCTGGGACAGAAGCTGAACCCTGATTAGGGGGCGGGGCTTCACTGACTAGGGGTCCTATAAAGGTAGCAGCCAGTCAGACAGCGGCACAGACAGCTGCAGCGGCACAGCAGCTAGCAAACAGAGCTGTAAACGGGGAGTTTGAGTGGGAGGAGAAGGTATTTGTGTGTCTTTGGTTTTGTATTGTTAGTATCTGTATGTGTAGGGGCGTTGTGCTGGGAGAGAAGCTGAGCCCTGATTAGGGGGCGGGGCTTCCCTGACTAGGGGTCCTATAAAGGTAGCAGCCAGTCAGGCAGCGGCACAGGAGCTACAAACAGAGCTGTAAACAGGGGAGTTCGAGTGGGAGTTCTGTTGGAGGAGAAGGTATTTGTTTGTGTTCGGTTTTGTATTGGTAGTATCTGTATGTGAAGGGGCTTTGTGCTGGGAGAGAAGCTGAGCCGTGATTAGGGGGCGGGGCTTCACTTACTAGGGGTCCTAGAAAGGTAGCAGCCAGTCAGGCAGCGGCACAGGAGCTTGCAAACAGAGCTGTAAACAGGGGAGTTTGAGTGGGAGTTCTGTTGGAGGAGAACGTATTTGTGTGTGTTTGGTTTTGTATTGGTGGTATCTGTATGTGTAGAGGCTTGGAGGGGCTTTGTGCTGGGAGAGAAGCTGAGCCCTGATTAGTGGGCGGGGCTTCCCTGACTAGGGGTCCTATAAAGGTTGCAGCCAGTCAGGCAGTGGCACAGGAGCTATCAAACAGAGCTGTAAACAGGGGATTTTGAGTGGGAGTTCTGTTGGAGTAGAAGGTATTTGTGTGTGTTTGGTTTTGTATTGGTAGTATCTGTGTGTGTAGGGGCTTTGTGCTGGGACAGAAGCTGAGCCCTGATTAGGGGGCGGCCTTCACTGACTAGGGGTCCTATAAAGGTTGCAGCCAGTCAGGCAGTGGCACAGGAGCTAACAAACAGAGCTGTAAACAGGGGAATTTGAGTGGGACTTCTGTTGGAGGAGACGGTATTTGTGTGTGTTTGGTTTTGTATTGGTGGTATCTGTATGTGTAGGCGCTTTGTCCTGGGAGAGAAGCTGAGCCCTGATTAGGGGGCGGGGCTTCCCTGACTAGGGGTCCTATAAAGGTAGCTGCCAGTCAGGCAGCGGCACAGGAGCTAGCAAACAGAGCTGTAACCAGGGGAGTTTGAGTGGGAGTTCTGTTGGAGAAGAAGGTATTTGTGTGTGTTTGGTTTTGTATTGGTAGTATTTGTATGTGTAGAGGCTTTGTGCTGGGAGAGAAGCTGAGCCCTGATTAGGGGGCGGCCTTCACTGACTAGGGGTCCTATAAAGGTAGCAGCCAGTCAGGCAGCGGCACAGGAGCTAGCAAACAGAGCTGTAAACAGGGGAGTTTGAGTTGGAGTTCTGTTGGAGGAGAAGGTATTTGTGTGTGTTTGGTTTTGTATTGGTAGTATCTGTATGTGTAGGGGATTTGTGCTGGGAGAGAAGCTGAGCCGTGATTAGGGGGCGGGGCTTCACTGACTAGGGGTCCTCTAAAGGTAGCAGCCAGTCAGGCAACGGCACAGACAGCTGCAGCGGCACAGGAGCTAGCAAACAGAGCTGTAAACAGGGGAGTTTGAGTGGGAGTTCTGTTGGAGGAGAAGGTATTTGTGTGTGTGTTTGGTTTTGTATTGGTAGTATCTGTATGTGTAGAGGCTTGGAGGGGCTTTGTGCTGGGAAAGAAGCTCAGCCCTGATTAGGGGGCGGGGCTTCCCTGACTAGGGGTCCTATAAAGGTAGCAGCCAGTCAGGCAGCGGCACAGGAGCTACAAACAGAGCTGTAAACAGGGGAGTTCGAGTGGGAGTTCTGTTGGAGGAGAAGGTATTTGTTTGTGTTTGGTTTTGTATTGGTAGTATCTGTATGTGAAGGGGCTTTGTGCTGGGAGAGAAGCTGAGCCGTGATTAGGGGGCGGGGCTTCACTTACTAGGGGTCCTATAAAGGTATCAGCCAGTCAGGCAGCGGCACAGACAGCTGCAGCGGCACAGGAGCTAGCAAACAGAGCTGTAAACAGGGGAGTTTGAGCGGGAGTTCTGTTGGAGGAGAAGGTATTTGTGTGTGTTTGGTTTTGTATTGGTGGTATCTGTATGTGTAGAGGCTTGGAGGGGCTTTGTCCTGGGAGAGAAGCTGAGCCCTGATTAGGGGGCGGGGCTTCCCTGACTAGGGGTCCTATAAAGGTAGCAGCCAGTCAGGCAGCGGCACAGAAGCTTGCAAACAGAGCTGTAAACAGGGGAGTTGGAGTGGGAGTTCTGTTGGAGGAGAAGGTATTTGTGTGTGTCTTTGGTTTTGTATTGGTAGTATCTGTATGTGTAGGGGCTTTGTGCTGGGACAGAAGATGAGCCCTGATTAGGGGGCGGGGCTTCCCTGAGTAGGGGTCCTATAAAGGTAGCAGCCAGTCAGGCAGCGGTACAGGAGCTAGCAAACAGAGCTGTAAACAGGGGAGTTTGAGTGGGAGTTCTGTTGGAGGAGAAGGTATTTGTGTGTGTTTGGTTTTGTATTGGTGGTATCTGTGTGTGTAGGGGCTTTGTGCTGAGACAGAAGCTGAGCCCTGATTAGGGGGCGGGGCTTCACTGACTAGGGGTCCTATAAAGGTAGCAGCCAGTCAGGTAGTGGCACAGACAGCTGCAGCAGCACAGGAGCTAGCAAACAGAGCTGTAAACAGGGGAGTTTGAGTGGGAGTTCTGTTGGAGGAGAAGGTATTTGTGTGTGTGTTTGGATTTGTATTGGTAGTATTTGTATGTGTAGGGGCTTTGTGCTGGGACAGAAGCTGAGCTCTGATTAGGGGGCGGGGCTTCCCTGACTAGGGGTCCTATAAAGGTAGCAGCTAGTCAGGCAGCGGCACAGGAGCTAGCAAACAGAGCTGTAAACAGAGGAGTTTGAGTGGGAGTTCTGTTGGAGGAGAAGGTATTTGTGTGTGTGTTTGGTTTTGTAGTGGTAGTATCTGTATGTGTGGGGGCTTTGTGCTGGGAGAGAAGCTGAGCCGTGATTAGGGGGCGGGGTTTCCCTGACTAGGTGTCCTATAAAGGTAGCAGCCAATCAGGCAGCGGCACAGACAGCTGCAGCGGCACAGGAGCTAGCAAACAGAGCTGTAAACAGGGGAGTTTGAGTGGGACTTCTGTTGAAGGAGAAGGTATTTGTGTGTGTTTGGTTTTGTATAGGTGGTATCTGTATGTGTAGGGGCTTTGTGTTAGGAGAGAAGCTGAGCCCTGATTAGGGGGCGGGGCTTCCCTGACTAGGGGTCCTATAAAGCTTGCAGCGTGTCAGGCAGCGGCACAGGAGCTATCAAACAGAGCTGTAAACAGGGGAGTTTGAGTGGGAGTTCTGTTGGAGTAGAAGGTATTTGTGTGTGTTTGGTTTTGTATTGGTAGTATCTGTATGTGTAGAGGCTTGGAGGGGCTTTGTGCTGGGAAAGAAGCTCAGCCCTGATTAGGGGGCGGGGCTTCCCTGACTAGGGGTCCTATAAAGGTAGCAGCCAGTCAGGCAGCGGCACAGGAGCTACAAACAGAGCTGTAAACAGGGGAGTTTGAGCGGGAGTTCTGTTGGAGGAGAAGGTATTTGTGTGTGTTTGGTTTTGTATTGGTGGTATCTGTATGTGTAGAGGCTTGGAGGGGCTTTGTCCTGGGAGAGAAGCTGAGCCCTGATTAGGGGGCGGGGCTTCACTGACTAGGGGTCCTATAAAGGTAGCAGCCAGTCAGGCAGCGGCACAGACAGCTGCAGTGGCACAGGAGCTAGCAAACAGAGCTGTAAACAGGGGAGTTTGAGTGGCAGTTTTGTTGGAGGAGTAGGTATTTGTGGGTGTTTGGTTTTGTATTGGTAGTATCTGTATGTGGAGGGGCTTTGTGCTGGGAGAGAATCTGAGCCCTGATTAGGGGGCGGGGCTTCCCTGAGTAGGGGTCCTATAAAGGTAGCAGCCAGTCAGGCAGCGGCACAGACAGCTGCAGCGGCACAGGAGCTAGCAAACAGAGCTGTAAACAGGGGAGTTTGAGTTGGAGTTCTGTTGGAGGAGAAGGTACTTGTTTGTGTGTTTGGTTTTGTATTGGTAGTATCTGTATGTATCGGGGCTTTGTGCTGGGAGAGAAGCTCAGCCGTGATTAGGGGGCGGGACTTCCCTGACTAGGGGTCCTATAAAGGTAGCAGCCAATCAGGCAGCGGCACAGGAGCTATCAAACAGAGCTGTAAACAGGGGAGTTTGAGTTGGAGTTCTGTTGGAGGAGAAGGTACTTGTTTGTGTGTTTGGTTTTGTATTGGTAGTATCTGTGTGTGTAGGGGCTTTGTGCTGGGACAGAAGCTGAGCCCTGATTAGGGGGCGGCCTTCACTGACTAGGGGTCCTATAAAGGTAGCAGCCAGTCAGGCAGCGGCACAGACAGCTGCAGCGGCACAGGAGCTAACAGACAGAGCTGTAAACAGGGGAGTTTGAGTGGGAGTTCTGTTGGAGGAGACGGTATTTGTTTGTGTTTGGTTTTGTATTGGTGGTATGTGTATGTGTAGGCGCTTTGTCCTGGGAGAGAAGCTGAGCCCTGATTAGGGGGCGGGGCTTCCCTGACTAGGGGTCCTATAAAGGTAGCTGCCAGTCAGGCAGCGGCACAGGAGCTAGCAAACAGAGCTGTAAACAGGGGAGTTTGAGTGGGAGTTCTGTTGGAGAAGAAGGTATTTGTGTGTGTTTGGTTTTGTATTGGTAGTATCTGTGTGTGTAGGGGCTTTGTGCTGAGACAGAAGCTGAGCCCTGATTAGGGGGCGGGGCTTCACTGACTAGGGGTCCTATAAAGGTAGCAGCCAGTCAGGTAGTGGCACAGACAGCTGCAGAAGCACAGGAGCTAGCAAACAGAGCTGTAAACAGGGGAGTTTGAGTGGGAGTTCTGTTGGAGGAGAAGGTATTTGTGTGTGTGTTTGGATTTGTATTGGTAGTATTTGTATGTGTAGGGGCTTTGTGCTGGGACAGAAGCTGAGCCCTGATTAGGGGGCGGGGCTTCCCTGACTAGGGGTCCTATAAAGGTAGCAGCCAGTCAGCCAGCGGCACAGACAGCTGCAGCGGCACAGGAGCTAGCAAACAGAGCTGTAAACAGGAGAGTTTGAGTGGGAGTTCTTTTGGAGGAGAAGGTATTTGTGTGTGTTTTTGTATTGGTAGTATCTGTATGTGTAGGGGCTTTGTGCTGGGAGAGAAGCTGAGCCGTGATTAGGGGTCGGGGCTTCACTGACTAGGGGTCCTATAAAGGTATCAGCCAGTCAGGCAGCGGCACAGACAGCTGCAGCGGCACAGGAGCTAGCAAACAGAGCTGTAAACAGGCGGGTTTGAGTGGGAGTTCTGTTGGAGGAGAAGGTATTTGTTTGTGTGTTTGGTTTTGTATTGGTAGTATCTGTGTGTGTAGGGGCTTTGTGCTGAGACAGAAGCTGAGCCCTGATTGGGGGGCGGGCCTTCCCTGACTAGGGGTCCTATAAAGGTAGCAGCCAGTCAGGCAGCGGTACAGGAGCTAGCAAACAGAGCTGTAAACAGGAGAGTTTGAGTGGGAGTTCTTTTGGAGGAGAAGGTATTTGTGTGTGTTTTTGTATTGGTAGTATCTGTATGTGTAGGGGCTTTGTGCTGGGAGAGAAGGTGAGCCGTGATTAGGGGTCGGGGCTTCACTGACTAGGGGTCCTATAAAGGTATCAGCCAGTCAGGCAGCGGCACAGACAGCTGCAGCGGCACAGGAGCTAGCAAACAGAGCTGTAAACAGGCGGGTTTGAGTGGGAGTTCTGTTGGAGGAGAAGGTATTTGTTTGTGTGTTTGGTTTTGTATTGGCAGTATCTGTATGTGTAGGGGCTTTGTGCTGGGAGAGAAGCTGAGCCCTGATTAGGGGGCGGGGCTTGACTGACTAGGGGTCCTATAAAGGTAGCAGTCAGTCAGGCAGCGGCACAGACAGCTGCAGCGGCACAGGAGCTCGCAAACAGCTGTAAACAGGGGAGTTTGAGTGGGAGTTCTGTTGGAGGAGACGGTATTTGTGGGTGTCTGGTTTTGTATTGGTAGTATCTGTATGTGTAGGGGCTTTGTGCTGGGAGAGAAGCTGAGCCGTGATTAGGGGGCGGGGCTTGACTGACTAGGGGTCCAAAAAAGGTATCAGCCAGTCAGGCAGCGGCACAGACAGCTGCAGCGGCACAGGAGCTAGCAAACAGAGCTGTAAACAGGGGAGTTTGAGTGGGAGTTCTGTTGGAGGAGAAGGTATTTGTGTGTGTTTGGTTTTGTGTTGGTGGTATCTGTATGTGTAGGGGCTTTGTCCTGGGAGAGAAGCTGAGCCCTGATTAGGGGGCGGGGCTTCCCTGGGTAGGGGTCCTATAAAGGTAGCAGCCAGTCAGCCAGCGGCACAGACAGCTGCAGCGGCACAGGAGCTAGCAAACAGAGCTGTAAAGAGGAAAGTTGGAGTGGGAGTTCTGTTGGAGGAGAAGGTATTTGTGTGTGTTTGGATTTGTATTGGTAGTATCTGTATGTGTAGAGGCTTTGTGCTGGGAGAGAAGCTGTGCCCTGATTAGGGGGCGGCCTTCACTGACTAGGGGTCCTATAAAGGTAGCAGCCAGTCAGGCAGCGGCACAGGAGCTAGCAAACAGAGCTGTAAACAGGGGAGTTGGAGTGGGAGTTCTGTTGGAGGAAAAGGTATTTGTGTGTGTGTTTGGTTTTGTATTGGTGGTATCTGTATGTGTAGAGGCTTGGAGGGGCTTTGTGCTGGGAAAGAAGCTGAGCCCTGATTAGTGGGCGGGGCTTCCCTGACTAGGGGTCCTATAAGGTTGCAGCCAGTCAGGCAGCGGCACAGAAGCTTGCAAACAGAGCTGTAAACAGGGGAGTTTGAGTGGGAGTTCTGTTGGAGGAGAAGGTATTTGTGTGTGTCTTTGGTTTTGTATTGGTAGTATCTGTGTGTGTAGGGGCTTTGTGCTGAGACAGAAGCTGAGCCCTGATTGGGGGGCGGGCCTTCCCTGACTAGGGGTCCTATAAAGGTAGCAGCCAGTCAGGCAGCGGTACAGGAGCTAGCAAACAGAGCTGTAAACAGGGGAGTTTGAGTGGGAGTACTGTTGGAGTAGAAGGTATTTGTGTGTGTGTTTGGTTTTGTATTGGTAGTATCTGTGTGTGTAGGGGCTTTGTGCTGGGACAGAAGCTGAGCCCTGATTAGGTGGCGGGGCTTCCCTGACTAGGGGTCCTATAAAGGTAGCAGCCAGTCAGACAGCGGCACAGACAGCTGCAGCGGCACAGGAGCTAGCAAACAGAGCTGTAAACGGGGAGTTTGAGTGGGAGGAGAAGGTATTTGTGTGTGTTTGGTTTTGTATTGGTGGTATCTGTATGTGTAGGGGCTTTGTGCTGGGAGAGAAGCTGAGCCCTTATTAGGGGGCGGGGCTTCCCTGACTAGGGGTCCTATAAAGGTTGCAGCCAGTCAGGCAGCGGCACAGGAGCTATCAAACAGAGCTGTAAACAGGGGAGTTTGAGTGGGAGTACTGTCGGAGTAGAAGGTATTTGTGTGTGTTTGGTTTTGTATTGGTAGTATCTGTGTGTGTAGGGGCTTTGTGCTGACACAGAAGCTGAGCCCTGATTGGGGGGCGGGGCTTCCCTGACTAGGGGTCCTATAAAGGTAGCAGCCAGTCAGGCAGCGGTACAGGAGCTAGCAAACAGAGCTGTAAACAGGAGAGTTTGAGTGGGAGTTCTTTTGGAGGAGAAGGTATTTGTGTGTTTGGTTTTGTATTGGCAGTATCTGTATGTGTAGGGGCTTTGTGCTGGGAGAGAAGCTGAGCCCTGATTAGGGGGCGGGGCTTGACTGACTAGGGGTCCTATAAAGGTAGCAGTCAGTCAGGCAGCGGCACAGACAGCTGCAGCGGCACAGGAGCTCGCAAACAGAGCTGTAAACAGGGGAGTTTGAGTGGGAGTTCTGTTGGAGGAGACGGTATTTGTGTGTGTCTTTGGTTTTGTATTGGTAGTATCTGTATGTGCAGGGGCTTTGTGCTGGGACAGAAGATGAGCCCTGATTAGGGGGCGGGGCTTCCCTGAGTAGGGGTCCTATAAAGGTAGCAGCCAGTCAGGCAGCGGCACAGACAGCTGCAGCGGCACAGGAGCTAGCAAACAGAGCTGTAAAGAGGAAAGTTGGAGTGGGAGTTCTGTTGGAGGAGAAGGTATTTGTGTGTGTTTGGATTTGTATTGGTAGTATCTGTATGTGTAGAGGCTTTGTGCTGGGAGAGAAGCTGAGCCCTGATTTGGGGGCGGGGCTTCCCTGATTAGGGGTCCTATAAAGGTAGCAACCAGTCAGGCAGCGGCACAGGAGCTAGCAAACAGAGCTGTAAACAGGGGAGTTTGAGTTGGAGTTCTGTTGGAGGAGAAGGTACTTGTTTGTGTGTTTGGTTTTGTATTGGTAGTATCTGTGTGTGTAGGGGCTTTGTGCTGGGACAGAAGCTGAGCCCTGATTAGGGCGCGGCCTTCACTGACTAGGGGTCCTATAAAGGTAGCAGCCAGTCAGGCAGCGGCACAGACAGCTGCAGCGGCACAGGAGCTAACAGACAGAGCTGTAAACAGGGGAGTTTGAGTGGGAGTTCTGTTGGAGGAGACGGTATTTGTTTGTGTTTGGTTTTGTATTTGTGGTATGTGTATGTGTAGGCGCTTTGTCCTGGGAGAGAAGCTGAGCCCTGATTAGGGTGCGGGGCTTCCCTGACTAGGGGTCCTATAAAGGTAGCTGCCAGTCAGGCAGCGGCACAGGAGCTAGCAAACAGAGCTGTAAACAGGGGAGTTTGAGTGGGAGTTCTGTTGGAGAAGAAGGTATTTGTGTGTGTTTGGATTTGTATTGGTCGTATCTGTGTGTGTAGGGGCTTTGTGCTGAGACAGAAGCTGAGCCCTGATTAGGGGGCGGGGCTTCACTGACTAGGGGTCCTATAAAGGTAGCAGCCAGTCAGGTAGTGGCACAGACAGCTGCTGAAGCACAGGAGCTAGCAAACAGAGCTGTAAACAGGAGAGTTTGAGTGGGAGTTCTTTTGGAGGAGAAGGTATTTGTGTGTGTTTTTGTATTGGTAGTATCTGTATGTGTAGGGGCTTTGTGCTGGGAGAGAAGCTGAGCCGTGATTAGGGGTCGGGGCTTCACTGACTAGGGGTCCTATAAAGGTATCAGCCAGTCAGGCAGCGGCACAGACAGCTGCAGCAGCACAGGAGCTAGCAAACAGAGCTGTAAACAGGCGGGTTTGAGTGGGAGTTCTGTTGGAGGAGAAGGTATTTGTTTGTGTGTTTGGTTTTGTATTGGTAGTATCTGTGTGTGTAGGGGCTTTGTGCTGAGACAGAAGCTGAGCCCTGATTGGGGGGCGGGCCTTCCCTGACTAGGGGTCCTATAAAGGTAGCAGCCAGTCAGGCAGCGGTACAGGAGCTAGCAAACAGAGCTGTAAACAGGAGAGTTTGAGTGGGAGTTCTTTTGGAGGAGAAGGTATTTGTGTGTGTTTTTGTATTGGTAGTATCTGTATGTGTAGGGGCTTTGTGCTGGGAGAGAAGCTGAGCCGTGATTAGGGGTCGGGGCTTCACTGACTAGGGGTCCTATAAAGGTATCAGCCAGTCAGGCAGCGGCACAGACAGCTGCAGCGGCACAGGAGCTAGCAAACAGAGCTGTAAACAGGCGGGTTTGAGTGGGAGTTCTGTTGGAGGAGAAGGTATTTGTTTGTGTGTTTGGTTTTGTATTGGCAGTATCTGTATGTGTAGGGGCTTTGTGCTGGGAGAGAAGCTGAGCCCTGATTAGGGGGCGGGGCTTGACTGACTAGGGGTCCTATAAAGGTAGCAGTCAGTCAGGCAGCGGCACAGACAGCTGCAGCGGCACAGGAGCTCGCAAACAGAGCTGTAAACAGGGGAGTTTGAGTGGGAGTTCTGTTGGAGGAGAAGCTATTTGTGTGTGTTTGGTTTTGTATTGGTAGTATCTGTATGTGTAGGGGCTTTGTGCTGGGAGAGAAGCTGAGCCGTGATTAGGGGGCGGGGCTTGACTGACTAGGGGTCCAAAAAAGGTATCAGCCAGTCAGGCAGCGGCACAGACAGCTGCAGCGGCACAGGAGCTAGCAAACAGAGCTGTAAACAGGGGAGTTTGAGTGGGAGTTCTGTTGGAGGAGAAGGTATTTGTGTGTGTTTGGTTTTGTGTTGGTGGTATCTGTATGTGTAGGGGCTTTGTCCTGGGAGAGAAGCTGAGCCCTGATTAGGGGGCGGGGCTTCCCTGGGTAGGGGTCCTAGAAAGGTAGCAGCCAGTCAGGCAGCGGCACAGGAGCTATCAAACAGAGCTGTAAAAAGGGGAGTTTGAGTGGGAGTTCTGTTGGAGTAGAAGGTATTTGTGTGTGTTTGGTTTTGTATTGGTAGTATCTGTGTGTGTAGGGGCTTTGTGCTGGGAGAGAAGCTGAGCCCTGATTAGGGGGCGGGGCTTCCCTGACTAGGGGTCCTATAAAGGTAGCAGCCAGTCAGGCAGCGGCACAGGAGCTAGCAAACAGAGATATAAACAGGGGAGTTTGAGTGGGAGTTCTGTTGGAGGAGAAGGTATTTGTTTGTGTTTGGTTTTGTATTGGTAGTATCTGTATGTGCAGGGGCTTTGTGCTGGGAGAGAAGCTGAGCCCTGATTAGGGGGCGGGGCTTCCCTGACTAGGGGTCCTATAAAGGTAGCAGCTAGTCAGGCAGCGGCACAGGAGCTAGCAAACAGAGCTGTAAACAGGGGAGTTTGAGTGGGAGTTCTGTTGGAGGAGAAGGTATTTGTGTGTGTGTTTGGTTTTGTATTGGTAGTATCTGTATGTGTGGGGGCTTTGTGCTGGGAGAGAAGCTGAGCCGTGATTAGGGGGCGGGGTTTCCCTGACTAGGTGTCCTATAAAGGTAGCAGCCAATCAGGCAGCGGCACAGACAGCTGCAGCGGCACAGGAGCTAGCAAACAGAGCTGTAAACAGGGGAGTTTGAGTGGGAGTTCTGTTGGAGTAGAAGGTATTTGTGTGTGTTTGGTTTTGTATTGGTAGTATCTGTATGTGTAGAGGCTTGGAGGGGCTTTGTGCTGGGAGAGAAGCTGTGCCCTGATTAGGGGGCGGGGCTTCACTGACTAGGGGTCCTATAAAGGTAGCAGCCAGTCAGGCAGCGGCACAGACAGCTGCAGTGGCACAGGAGCTAGCACACAGAGCTGTAAACAGGGGAGTTTGAGTGGCAGTTTTGTTGGAGGAGTAGGTATTTGTGTGTGTGTTTGGTTTTGTATTGGTAGTATCTGTATGTGGAGGGGCTTTGTCCTGGGAGAGAATCTGAGCCCTGATTAGGGGGCGGGGCTTCCCTGAGTAGGGGTCCTATAAAGGTAGCAGCCAGTCAGGCAGCGGCACAGGAGCTAGCAAACAGAGCTGTAAACAGGGGAGTTTGAGTGGGAGTTCTGTTGGAGGAGAAGGTATTTGTGTGTGTTTGGTTTTGTATTGGTGGTATCTGTGTGTGTAGGGGCTTTGTGCTGAGACAGAAGCTGAGCCCTGATTAGGGGGCGGGGCTTCACTGACTAGGGGTCCTATAAAGGTAGCAGCCAGTCAGGTAGTGGCACAGACAGCTGCAGCAGCACAGGAGCTAGCAAACAGAGCTGTAAACAGGGGAGTTTGAGTGGGAGTTCTGTTGGAGGAGAAGGTATTTGTGTGTGTGTTTGGATTTGTATTGGTAGTATTTGTATGTGTAGGCGCTTTGTCCTGGGAGAGAAGCTGAGCCCTGATTAGGGGGCGGGGCTTCCCTGAGTAGGGGTCCTATAAAGGTAGCAGCCAGTCAGGCAGCGGCACAGGAGCTAGCAAACAGAGCTGTAAACAGGGGAGTTTGAGTGGGAGTTCTGTTGGAGGAAAAGGTATTTTTGTGTGTGTTTGGTTTTGTATTGGTGGTATCTGTATGTGTAGAGGCTTGGAGGGGCTTTGTGCTGGGAAAGAAGCTGAGCCCTGATTAGTGGGCGGGGCTTCCCTGACTAGGGGTCCTATAAGGTTGCAGCCAGTCAGGCAGCGGCACAGGAGCTATCAAACAGAGCTGTAAACAGGGGAGTTTGAGTGGGAGTACTGTTGGAGTAGAAGGTATTTGT
The DNA here is from genome assembly GCF_965140295.1 of Lepidochelys olivacea. Classification (NCBI taxonomy): domain Eukaryota; kingdom Metazoa; phylum Chordata; order Testudines; family Cheloniidae; genus Lepidochelys; species Lepidochelys olivacea. The sequence continues at coordinate 19,478,361 of NC_140436.1, read as the reverse complement.
GTGTGTGTTTGGTTTTGTATTGGTAGTATCTGTGTGTGTAGGGGCTTTGTGCTGGGACAGAAGCTGAGCCCTGATTAGGTGGCGGGGCTTCCCTGACTAGGGGTCCTATAAAGGTAGCAGCCAGTCAGGCAGCGGTACAGGAGCTAGCAAACAGAGCTGTAAACAGGAGAGTTTGAGTGGGAGTTCTTTTGGAGGAGAAGGTATTTGTGTGTGTTTTTGTTTTGGTAGTATCTGTATGTGTAGGGGCTTTGTGCTGGGAGAGAAGCTGAGCCGTGATTAGGGGTCGGGGCTTCACTGACTAGGGGTCCTATAAAGGTATCAGCCAGTCAGGCAGCGGCACAGACAGCTGCAGCGGCACAGGAGCTAGCAAACAGAGCTGTAAACAGGCGGGTTTGAGTGGGAGTTCTGTTGGAGGAAAAGGTATTTTTGTGTGTGTTTGGTTTTGTATTGGTGGTATCTGTATGTGTAGAGGCTTGGAGGGGCTTTGTGCTGGGAAAGAAGCTGAGCCCTGATTAGTGGGCGGGGCTTCCCTGACTAGGGGTCCTATAAGGTTGCAGCCAGTCAGGCAGCGGCACAGGAGCTATCAAACAGAGCTGTAAACAGGGGAGTTTGAGTGGGAGTACTGTTGGAGTAGAAGGTATTTGTGTGTGTGTTTGGTTTTGTATTGGTAGTATCTGTGTGTGTAGGGGCTTTGTGCTGGGACAGAAGCTGAGCCCTGATTAGGTGGCGGGGCTTCCCTGACTAGGGGTCCTATAAAGGTAGCAGCCAGTCAGGCAGCGGTACAGGAGCTAGCAAACAGAGCTGTAAACAGGAGAGTTTGAGTGGGAGTTCTTTTGGAGGAGAAGGTATTTGTGTGTGTTTTTGTTTTGGTAGTATCTGTATGTGTAGGGGCTTTGTGCTGGGAGAGAAGCTGAGCCGTGATTAGGGGTCGGGGCTTCACTGACTAGGGGTCCTATAAAGGTATCAGCCAGTCAGGCAGCGGCACAGACAGCTGCAGCGGCACAGGAGCTAGCAAACAGAGCTGTAAACAGGCGGGTTTGAGTGGGAGTTCTGTTGGAGGAGAAGGTATTTGTTTGTGTGTTTGGTTTTGTATTGGCAGTATCTGTATGTGTAGGGGCTTTGTGCTGGGAGAGAAGCTGAGCCGTGATTAGGGGGCGGGGCTTGACTGACTAGGGGTCCAAAAAAGGTATTAGCCAGTCAGGCAGCGGCACAGACAGCTGCAGCGGCACAGGAGCTAGCAAACAGAGCTGTAAACAGGGGAGTTTGAGTGGGAGTTCTGTTGGAGGAGAAGGTATTTGTGTGTGTTTGGTTTTGTGTTGGTGGTATCTGTATGTGTAGGGGCTTTGTCCTGGGAGAGAAGCTGAGCCCTGATTAGGGGGCGGGGCTTCCCTGGGTAGGGGTCCTATAAAGGTAGCAGCCAGTCAGGCAGCGGCACAGGAGCTATCAAACAGAGCTGTAAAAAGGGGAGTTTGAGTGGGAGTTCTGTTGGAGGAGAAGGTATTTGTTTGTGTTTGGTTTTGTATTGGTAGTATCTGTATGTGCAGGGGCTTTGTGCTGGGAGAGAAGCTGAGCCCTGATTAGGGGGCGGGGCTTCCCTGACTAGGGGTCCTATAAAGCTTGCAACCAGTCAGGCAGCGGCACAGGAGCCATCAAAGAGAGCTGTAAACAGGGGAGTTTGAGTGGGAGTTCTGTTGGAGGAGAAGGTATTTGTGTGTGTTTGGTTTTGTATTGTTAGTATCTGTATGTGTAGGGGCTTTGTGCTGGGAGAGAAGCTGAGCCGTGATTAGGGGGCGGGGTTTCCCTGACTAGGTGTCCTATAAAGGTAGCAGCCAATCAGGCAGCGGCACAGACAGCTGCAGCGGCACAGGAGCTAGCAAACAGAGCTGTAAACAGAGGAGTTTGAGTGGGAGTTCTGTTGGAGGAGAAGGTATTTGTGTGTGTCTTTGGTTTTGTATTGGTAGTATCTGTATGTGTAGGGGCTTTGTGGTGGGACAGAAGATGAGCCCTGATTAGGGGGCGGGGCTTCCCTGACTAGGGGTCCTATAAAGCTTGCAGCCTGTCAGGCAGCGGCACAGGAGCTATCAAACAGAGCTGTAAACAGGGGAGTTTGAGTGGGAGTTCTGTTGGAGTAGAAGGTATTTGTGTGTGTTTGGTTTTGTATTGGTAGTATCTGTATGTGTAGAGGCTTGGAGGGGCTTTGTGCTGGGAGAGAATCTGAGCCCTGATTAGGGGGCGGGGCTTCCCTGACTAGGGGTCCTATAAAGGTAGCAGCCAGTCAGGCAGCGGCACAGAAGCTTGCAAACAGAGCTGTAAACAGGGGAGTTTGAGTGGGAGTTCTGTTGGAGGAGAAGGTATTTGTGTGTGTCTATGGTTTTGTATTGGTAGTATCTGTATGTGTAGGGGCTTTGTGGTGGGACAGAAGATGAGCCCTGATTAGGGGGCGGGGCTTCCCTGACTAGGGGTCCTATAAAGGTAGCAGCCAGTCAGGCAGCGGCACAGGAGCTAGCAAACAGAGCTGTAAACAGGGGAGTTTGAGTGGGAGTTCTGTTGGAGGAGAAGCTATTTGTGTGTGTTTGGTTTTGTATTGGTGGTATCTGTGTGTGTAGGGGCTTTGTGCTGAGACAGAAGCTGAGCCCTGATTAGGGGGCGGGGCTTCACTGACTAGGGGTCCTATAAAGGTAGCAGCCAGTCAGGTAGTGGCACAGACAGCTGCAGCAGCACAGGAGCTAGCAAACAGAGCTGTAAACAGGGGAGTTTGAGTGGGAGTTCTGTTGGAGGAGAAGGTATTTGTTTGTGTTTGGTTTTGTATTGGTAGTATCTGTATGTGCAGGGGCTTTGTGCTGGGAGAGAAGCTGAGCCCTGATTAGGGGGCGGGGCTTCCCTGACTAGGGGTCCTATAAAGCTTGCAACCAGTCAGGCAGCGGCACAGGAGCTATCAAAGAGAGCTGTAAACAGGGGAGTTTGAGTGGGAGTTCTGTTGGAGGAGAAGGTATTTGTGTGTGTTTGGTTTTGTATTGTTAGTATCTGTATGTGTAGGGGCTTTGTGCTGGGAGAGAAGCTGAGCCCTGATTAGGGGGCGGGGCTTCCCTGACTAGGGGTCCTATAAAGGTAGCAGCTAGTCAGGCAGCGGCACAGGAGCTAGCAAACAGAGCTGTAAACAGGGGAGTTTGAGTGGGAGTTCTGTTGGAGAAGGTATTTGTGTGTGTGTTTGGTTTTGTATTGGTAGTATCTGTATGTGTGGGGGCTTTGTGCTGGGAGAGAAGCTGAGCCGTGATTAGAGGGCGGGGTTTCCCTGACTAGGTGTCCTATAAAGGTAGCAGCCAATCAGGCAGCGGCACAGACAGCTGCAGCGGCACAGGAGCTAGCAAACAGAGCTGTAAACGGAGGAGTTTGAGTGGGAGTTCTGTTGAAGGAGAAGGTATTTGTGTGTGTTTGGTTTTGTATAGGTGGTATCTGTATGTGTAGGGGCTTTGTGTTAGGAGAGAAGCTGAGCCCTGATTAGGGGGCGGGGCTTCCCTGACTAGGGGTCCTATAAAGCTTGCAGCCTGTCAGGCAGCGGCACAGGAGCTAGCAAACAGAGCTGTAAACGGAGGAGTTTGAGTGGGAGTTCTGTTGAAGGAGAAGGTATTTGTGTGTGTTTGGTTTTGTATTGGTAGTATCTGTATGTGTAGAGGCTTGGAGGGGCTTTGTGCTGGGAGAGAAGCTGAGCCCTGATTAGGGGGCGGGGCTTCACTGACTAGGGGTCCTATAAAGGTAGCAGCCAGTCAGGCAGCGGCACAGACAGCTGCAGTGGCACAGGAGCTAGCAAACAGAGCTGTAAACAGGGGAGTTTGAGTGGCAGTTTTGTTGGAGGAGTAGGTATTTGTGGGTGTTTGGTTTTGTATTGGTAGTATCTGTATGTGGAGGGGCTTTGTGCTGGGAGAGAATCTGAGCCCTGATTAGGGGGCGGGGCTTCCCTGACTAGGGGTCCTATAAAGGTAGCAGCCAGTCAGGCAGCGGCACAGAAGCTTGCAAACAGAGCTGTAAACAGGGGAGTTTGAGTGGGAGTTCTGTTGGAGGAGAAGCTATTTGTGTGTGTCTTTGGTTTTGTATTGGTGGTATCTGTGTGTGTAGGGGCTTTGTGCTGAGACAGAAGATGAGCCCTGATTAGGGGGCGGGGCTTCACTGACTAGGGGTCCTATAAAGGTAGCAGCCAGTCAGCCAGCGGCACAGACAGCTGCAGCGGCACAGGAGCTAGCAAACAGAGCTGTAAAGAGGAAAGTTGGAGTGGGAGTTCTGTTGGAGGAGAAGGTATTCGTGTGTGTTTGGATTTGTATTGGTAGTATTTGTATGTGTAGAGGCTTTGTGCTGGGAGAGAAGCTGAGCCCTGATTAGGGGGCGGGGCTTCCCTGACTAGGGGTCCTATAAAGGTAGCAACCAGTCAGGCAGCGGCACAGGAGCTAGCAAACAGAGCTGTAAACAGGGGAGTTTGAGTTGGAGTTGTGTTGGAGGAGAAGGTACTTGTTTGTGTGTTTGGTTTTGTATTGGTAGTATCTGTATGTATCGGGGCTTTGTGCTGGGAGAGAAGCTCAGCCGTGATTAGGGGGCGGGACTTCCCTGACTAGGGGTCCTATAAAGGTAGCAGCCAATCAGGCAGCGGCACAGGAGCTAGCAAACAGAGCTGTAAACAGTGGAGTTGGAGTGGGAGTTCTGTTGGAGGAGAAGGTATTTGTGTGTGTTTGGTTTTGTATTGGTAGTATCTGTGTGTGTAGGGGCTTTGTGCTGGGACAGAAGCTGAGCCCTGATTAGGGGGCGGCCTTCACTGACTAGGGGTCCTAAAAAGGTAGCAGCCAGTCAGGCAGCGGCACAGACAGCTGCAGCGGCACAGGAGCTAACAGACAGAGCTGTAAACAGGGGAGTTTGAGTGGGACTTCTGTTGGAGGAGACGGTATTCGTGTGTGTTTGGTTTTGTATTGGTAGTATTTGTATGTGTAGAGGCTTTGTGCTGGGAGAGAAGCTGAGCCCTGATTAGGGGGCGGGGCTTCCCTGACTAGGGGTCCTATAAAGGTAGCAGCCAGTCAGGCAGCGGCACAGGAGCTAGCAAACAGAGCTGTAAACAGGGGAGTTTGAGTGGGAGTTCTGTTGGAGGAAAAGGTATTTGTGTGTGTGTTTGGTTTTGTATTGGTGGTATCTGTATGTGTAGAGGCTTGGAGGGGCTTTGTGCTGGGAAAGAAGCTGAGCCCTGATTAGTGGGCGGGGCTTCACTTACTAGGGGTCCTAGAAAGGTATCAGCCAGTCAGGCAGCGGCACAGACAGCTGCAGCGGCACAGGAGCTAGCAAACAGAGCTGTAAACAGGGGAGCTTGAGTGGGAGTTCTGTTGGAGGAGAAGGTATTTGTGTGTGTTTGGTTTTGTATTGGTGGTATCTGTATGTGTAGGGGCTTTGTGCTGGGAGAGAAGCTGAGCCCTTATTAGGGGGCGGGGCTTCCCTGACTAGGGGTCCTATAAAGGTTGCAGCCAGTCAGGCAGCGGCACAGGAGCTATCAAACAGAGCTGTAAACAGGGGAGTTTGAGTGGGAGTACTGTCGGAGTAGAAGGTATTTGTGTGTGTTTGGTTTTGTATTGGTAGTATCTGTGTGTGTAGGGGCTTTGTGCTGAGACAGAAGCTGAGCCCTGATTGGGGGACGGGGCTTCCCTGACTAGGGGTCCTATAAAGGTAGCAGCCAGTCAGGCAGCGGTACAGGAGCTAGCAAACAGAGCTGTAAACAGGAGAGTTTGAGTGGGAGTTCTTTTGGAGGAGAAGGTATTTGTGTGTGTTTTTGTATTGGTAGTATCTGTACGTGTAGGGGCTTTGTGCTGGGAGAGAAGCTGAGCCGTGATTAGGGGTCGGGGCTTCACTGACTAGGGGTCCTATAAAGGTATCAGCCAGTCAGGCAGCGGCACAGACAGCTGCAGCGGCACAGGAGCTATCAAACAGAGCTGTAAACACGGGAGTTTGAGTGGGAGTACTGTTGGAGTAGACGGTATTTGTTTGTGTTCGGTTTTGTATTGGTAGTATCTGTGTGTGTAGGGGCTTTGTGCTGGGACAGAAGCTGAGCCGTGATTAGGGGGCGGGGCTTCACTGACTAGGGGTCCTATAAAGGTAGCAGCCAGTCAGGCAGCGGCACAGACAGCTGCAGCGGCACAGGAGCTAGCAAACAGAGCTGTAAACAGGCGGGTTTGAGTGGGAGTTCTGTTGGAGGAGAAGGTATTTGTGTGTGTGTTTGGTTTTGTATTGGCAGTATCTGTATGTGTAGGGGCTTTGTGCTGGGAGAGAAGCTGAGCCCTGATTAGGGGCGGGGCTTCCCTGGGTAGGGGTCCTATAAAGGTAGCAGCCAGTCAGGCAGCGGCACAGGAGCTATCAAACAGAGCTGTAAACAGGGGAGTTTGAGTGGGAGTTCTGTTGGAGTAGAAGGTATTTGTGTGTGTTTGGTTTTGTATTGGTAGTATCTGTATGTGTAGGGGCTTTGTGCTGGGAGAGAAGCTGAGCCCTGATTAGGGGGCGGGGCTTCCCTGACTAGGGGTCCTATAAAGCTTGCAACCAGTCAGGCAGCGGCACAGGAGCTAGCAAACAGAGTTGTAAACAGGGGAGTTTGAGTGGGAGTTCTGTTGGAGGAGAAGGTATTTGTGTGTGTGTTTGGTTTTGTATTGGTAGTATCTGTATGTGTGGGGGCTTTGTGCTGGGAGAGAAGCTGAGCCGTGATTAGGGGGCGGGGTTTCCCTGACTAGGGGTCCTATAAAGGTAGCAGCCAGTCAGGCAGCGGCACAGACAGCTGCAGCGGCACAGGAGCTATCAAACAGAGCTGTAAACACGGGAGTTTGAGTGGGAGTACTGTTGGAGTAGACGGTATTTGTTTGTGTTCGGTTTTGTATTGGTAGTATCTGTGTGTGTAGGGGCTTTGTGCTGGGACAGAAGCTGAGCCGTGATTAGGGGGCGGGGCTTCACGGACTAGGGGTCCTATAAAGGTAGCAGCCAGTCAGGCAGCGGCACAGACAGCTGCAGCGGCACAGGAGCTAGCAAACAGAGCTGTAAACAGGCGGGTTTGAGTGGGAGTTCTGTTGGAGGAGAAGGTATTTGTGTGTGTGTTTGGTTTTGTATTGGCAGTATCTGTATGTGTAGGGGCTTTGTGCTGGGAGAGAAGCTGAGCCCTGATTAGGGGGCGGGGCTTCCCTGGGTAGGGGTCCTATAAAGCTAGCAGCCAGTCAGGCAGCGGCACAGGAGCTAACAAACAGAGATATAAACAGGGGAGTTTGAGTGGGAGTTCTGTTGGAGGAGAAGGTATTTGTGTGTGTTTGGATTTGTATTGGTAGTATCTGTATGTGCAGGGGCTTTGTGCTGGGAGAGAAGCTGAGCCCTGATTAGGGGGCGGGGCTTCCCTGACTAGGGGTCCTATAAACGTAGCAGCTAGTCAGGCAGCGGCACAGGAGCTAGCAAACAGAGCTGTAAACAGGGGAGTTTGAGTGGGAGTTCTGTTGGAGGAGAAGGTATTTGTGTGTGTGTTTGGTTTTGTATTGGTAGTATCTGTATGTGTGGGGGCTTTGTGCTGGGAGAGAAGCTGAGCCGTGATTAGGGGGCGGGGCTTCCCTGACTAGGGGTCCTATAAAGCTAGCAGCCAATCAGGCAGCGGCACAGGAGCTATCAAACAGAGCTGTAAACAGGGGAGTTGGAGTGGGAGTTCTGTTGGAGTAGAAGGTATTTGTGTGTGTTTGGTTTTGTATTGGTAGTATCTGTATGTGTGGAGGCTTGGAGGGGCTTTGTGCTGGGAGAGAAGCTGAGCCCTGATTAGTGGGCGGGGCTTCCCTGACTAGGGGTCCTATAAAGCTTGCAGCCAGTCAGGCAGCGGCACAGGAGCTATCAAACAGAGCTGTAAACAGGGGAGTTTGAGTGGGAGTTCTGTTGGAGGAGAAGGTATTTGTGTGTGTTTGGTTTTGTATTGGTAGTATCTGTGTGTGTAGGGGCTTTGTGCTGGGAGAGAAGCTGAGCCGTGATTAGGGGGCGGGGCTTCCCTGACTAGGGGTCCTATAAAGCTTGCAGCCAGTCAGGCAGCGGCACAGGAGCTATCAAACAGAGCTGTAAACAGGGGAGTTTGAGTGGGAGTTCTGTTGGAGGAGAAGGTATTTGTGTGTGTTTGGTTTTGTATTGTTAGTATCTGTATGTGTAGGGGCTTTGTGCTGGGAGAGAAGCTGAGCCCTGATTAGGGGGCTGGGCTTCCCTGACTAGGGGTTCTATAAAGGTAGCAGCCAGTCAGGCAGGGGCACAGGAGCTAGCAAACAGAGCTGTAAATAGGGGAGTTTGAGTGGGAGTTCTGTTGGAGGAGAAGGTATTTGTGTGTGTTTGGTTTTGTATTGGTAGTATCTGTATGTGTAGGGGCTTTGTGCTGGGAGAGAAGCTGAGCCGTGATTAGGGTTCGGGGCTTCACTGACTAGGGGTCCAAAAAAGGTATCAGCCAGTCAGGCAGTGGCACAGACAGCTGCAGCAGCACAGGAGCTAGCAAACAGAGCTGTAAACAGGGGAGTTTGAGTGGGAGTTCTGTTGGAGGAGAAGGTATTTGTGTGTGTTTGGTTTTGTATTGGTGGTATCTGTATATGAAGGGGCTTTGTCCTGGGAGAGAAGCTGAGCCCTGATTAGGGGGCGGGGCTTCCCTGACTAGGGGTCCTATAAAGGTAGCAGCCAGTCAGGCAGCGGCACAGGAGCTAGCAAACAGAGATGTAAACAGGGGAGTTTGAGTGGGAGTTGTGTTGGAGGAGAAGGTATTTGTGTGTGTTTGGATTTGTATTGGTAGTATTTATATGTGTAGAGGCTTTGTGCTGGGAGAGAAGCTGAGCCCTGATTACGGGGCGGGGCTTCCCTGACTAGGGGTCCTATAAAGGTAGCAGCCAATCAGGCAGCGGCACAGACAGCTGCAGCGGCACAGGAGCTAGCAAACAGAGCTGTAAACAGGGGAGTTTGAGTGGGAGTTCTGTTGGAGGAGAAGGTATTTGTGGGTGTTTGGTTTTGTATTGGTAGTATCTGTATGTGCAGGGGCTTTGTGCTGGGAGAGAAGCTGAGCCCTGATTAGGGGGCGGGGCTTCCCTGACTAGGGGTCCTATAAAGCTTGCAGCCAGTCAGGCAGCGGCACAGGAGCTATCAAACAGAGCTGTAAACAGGGGAGTTTGAGTGGGAGTTCTGTTGGAGGAGAAGGTATTTGTGTGTGTTTGGTTTTGTATTGGTAGTATCTGTGTGTGTAGGGGCTTTGTGCTGGGAGAGAAGCTGAGCCCTGATTAGGGGGCGGGGCTTCCCTGACTAGGGGTCCTATAAAGGTAGCAGCCAGTCAGGCAGCGGCACAGGAGCTAGCAAACAGAGCTGTAAACAGGGAAGTTTGAGTGGGAGTTCTGTTGGAAGAGACGGTATTTGTGTGTGTTTGGTTTTGTATTGTTAGTATCTGTATGTGTAGGGGCTTTGTGCTGGGAGAGAAGCTGAGCCCTGATTAGGGGGCGGGGCTTCCCTGACTAGGGGTCCTATAAAGGTAGCAGCTAGTCAGGCAGCGGCACAGGAGCTAGCAAACAGAGCTGTAAACAGGGGAGTTTGAGTGGGAGTTCTGTTGAAGGAGAAGGTATTTGTGTGTGTTTGGTTTTGTATTGTTAGTATCTGTATGTGTAGGGGCTTTGTGCTGGGAGAGAAGCTGAGCCCTGATTAGGGGGCGGGGCTTCCCTGACTAGGGGTTCTATAAAGGTAGCAGCCAGTCAGGCAGGGGCACAGGAGCTAGCAAACAGAGCTGTAAATAGGGGAGTTTGAGTGGGAGTTCTGTTGGAGGAGAAGGTATTTGTGTGTGTTTGGTTTTGTATTGGTAGTATCTGTATGTGTAGGGGCTTTGTGCTGGGAGAGAAGCTGAGCCGTGATTAGGGTTCGGGGCTTCACTGACTAGGGGTCCAAAAAAGGTATCAGCCAGTCAGGCAGCGGCACAGACAGCTGCAGCAGCACAGGAGCTAGCAAACAGAGCTGTAAACAGGGGAGTTTGAGTGGGAGTTCTGTTGGAGGAGAAGGTATTTGTGTGTGTTTGGTTTTGTATTGGTGGTATCTGTATATGTAGGGGCTTTGTCCTGGGAGAGAAGCTGAGCCCTGATTAGGGGGCGGGGCTTCCCTGGGTAGGGGTCCTATAAAGGTAGCACCCAGTCAGGCAGCGGCACAGGAGCTAGCAAACAGAGCTTTAAACAGGGGAGTTTGAGTGGGAGTTCTGTTGGAGTAGAAGGTATTTGTGTGTGTTTGGTTTTGTATTGGTAGTATCTGTGTGTGTAGGGGCTTTGTGCTGGGAGAGAAGCTGAGCCCTGATTAGGGGGCGGGGCTTCCCTGACTAGGGGTCCTATAAAGGTAGCAGCCAGTCAGGCAGCGGCACAGGAGCTAGCAAACAGAGATGTAAAGAGGGGAGTTTGAGTGGGAGTTGTGTTGGAGGAGAAGGTATTTGTGTGTGTTTGGATTTGTATTGGTAGTATTTGTATGTGTAGAGGCTTTGTGCTGGGAGAGAAGCTGAGCCCTGATTACGGGGCGGGGCTTCCCTGACTAGGGGTCCTATAAAGGTAGCAGCCAATCAGGCAGCGGCACAGACAGCTGCAGCGGCACAGGAGCTAGCAAACAGAGCTGTAAACAGGGGAGTTTGAGTGGGAGTTCTGTTGGAGTAGAAGGTATTTGTGTGTGTTTGGTTTTGTATTGTTAGTATCTGTATGTGTAGGGGCTTTGTGCTGGGAGAGAACTTGAGCCGTGATTAGGGGGCGGGGCTTCCCTGACTAGGGGTTCTATAAAGGTAGCAGCCAGTAAGGCAGCGGCACAGGAGCTAGCAAACAGAGCTGTAAACAGGGAAGTTTGAGTGGGAGTTCTGTTGAAAGAGACGGTATTTGTGTGTGTTTGGTTTTGTATTGTTAGTATCTGTATGTGTAGGGGCTTTGTGCTGGGAGAGAAGCTGAGCCCTGATTAGGGGGCGGGGCTTCCCTGACTAGGGGTCCTATAAAGGTAGCAGCTAGTCAGGCAGCGGCACAGGAGCTAGCAAACAGAGCTGTAAACAGGGGAGTTTGAGTGGGAGTTCTGTTGAAGGAGAAGGTATTTGTGTGTGTTTGGTTTTATATAGGTGGTATCTGTATGTGTAGGGGCTTTGTGTTAGGAGAGAAGCTGAGCCCTGATTAGGGGGCGGGGCTTCCCTGACTAGGGGTCCTATAAAGCTTGCAGCCAGTCAGGCAGCGGCACAGGAGCTATCAAACAGAGCTGTAAACAGGGGAGTTTGAGTGGGAGTTCTGTTGGAGGAGAAGGTATTTGTGTGTGTGCTTGGTTTTGTATTGGTGGTATCTGTATGTGTAGAGGCTTTGTGCTGGGAGAGAAGCTGAGCCCTGATTAGGGGGCGGGGCTTCCCTGACTAGGGGTCCTACAAAGGTAGCAGCCAGTCAGGCAGCGGCACAGGAGCTAGCAAACAGAGCTGTAAACAGGGGAGTTTGAGGGGGAGTTCTGTTGGAGGAGAAGGTATTTGTGGGTGTTTGGTTTTGTATTGTTAGTATCTGTATGTGTAGGGGCTTTGTGTTGGGAGAGAAGCTGAGCCCTGATTAGGGGGCGGGGCTTCCCTGACTAGGGGTCCTATAAAGCTTGCAGCCAGTCAGGCAGCGGCACAGGAGCTATCAAACATAGCTGTAAACAGGGGAGTTTGAGTGGGAGTTCTGTTGGAGTAGAAGGTATTTGTGTGTGTTTGGTTTTGTATTGGTAGTATCTGTATGTGTAGGGGCTTTGTGCTGGGACAGAAGATGAGTCCTGATTAGGGGGCGGGGCCTCACTGACTAGGGGTCCTATAAAGGTAGCAGCCAGTCAAGTAGCGGCACAGACAGCTGCAGCGGCACAGGAGCTAGGAAACAGAGCTGTAAAGAGGGGAGTTTGAGTGGGAGTTCTGTTGGAGGAAAAGGTATTTGTGTGTGTGTTTGGTCTTGTATTGGTGGTATCTGTATGTGTGGAGGCTTGGAGGGGCTTTGTGCTGGGAGAGAAGCTGAGCCCTGATTAGTGGGCGGGGCTTCCCTGACTAGGGGTCCTATAAAGCTTGCAGCCAGTCAGGCAGCGGCACAGGAGCTATCAAACAGAGCTGTAAACAGGGGAGTTTGAGTGGGAGTTCTGTTGGAGGAGAAGGTATTTGTGTGTGTTTGGTTTTGTATTGTTAGTATCTGTATGTGTAGGGGCTTTGTGCTGGGAGAGAAGCTGAGCCCTGATTAGGGGGCGGGGCTTCCCTGACTAGGGGTTCTATAAAGGTAGCAGCCAGTCAGGCAGGGGCACAGGAGCTAGCAAACAGAGCTGTAAACAGGGGAGTTTGAGTGGGAGTTCTGTTGGAGGAGAAGGTATTTGTGTGTGTTTGGCTTTGTATTGGTAGTATCTGTATGTGTAGGGGCTTTGTGCTGGGAGAGAAGCTGAGCCGTGATTAGGGTTCGGGGCTTCACTGACTAGGGGTCCAAAAAAGGTATCAGCCAGTCAGGCAGCGGCACAGACAGATGCAGCGGCACAGGAGCTAGCAAACAGAGCTGTAAACAGGGGAGTTTGAGTGGGAGTTCTGTTGAAGGAGAAGGTATTTGTGTGTGTTTGGTTTTGTATAGGTGGTATCTGTATGTGTAGGGGCTTTGTGTTAGGAGAGAAGCTGAGCCCTGATTAGGGGGCGGGGCTTCCCTGACTAGGGGTCCTATAAAGCTTGCAGCCAGTCAGGCAGCGGCACAGGAGCTATCAAACAGAGCTGTAAACAGGGGAGTTGGAGTGGGAGTTCTGTTGAAGGAGAAGGTATTTGTGTGTGTTTGGTTTTGTATTGGTAGTATCTGGGTGTGTAGGGGCTTTGTGCTGGGACAGAAGCTGAGCCCTGATTAGGGGGCGGGGCTTCACTGACTAGGGGTCCTATAAAGGTAGCAGCCAGTCAGGGAGCGGAACAGACAGCTGCAGCTGCACAGGAGCTAGCAAACAGAGCTGTAAACAAGGGAGTTTGACTGGGAGTTCTGTTGGAGTAGAAGGTATTTGTGTGTGTTTGGTTTTGTATTGGTAGTATCTGTGTGTGTAGGGGCTTTGTGCTGGGACAGAAGCTGAGCCCTGATTAGGGGGCGGGGCTTCACTGCCTACGGGTCCTATAAAGGTAGCAGCCAGTCAGGCAGCGGCACAGGAGCTGGCAAACAGAGCTGTAAACAGGGGAGTTTGAGTGGGAGTTCTGTTGGAGTAGAAGGTATTTGTGTGTGTTTGGTTTTGTATTGGTAGTATCTGTGTGTGTAGGGGCTTTGTGCTGGGACAGAAGCTGAGCCCTGATTAGGGGGCGGGGCTTCACTGACTAGGGGTCCTATAAAGGTATCAGCCAGTCAGGCAGCGGCACAGACAGCTGCAGCGGCACAGGAGCTAGCAAACAGAGCTGTAAACAGGGGAGTTTGAGTGGGAGTTCTGTTGGAGGAGAAGGTATTTGTGTGTGTTTGGTTTTGTATTGTTAGTATCTGTATGTGTAGGGGCTTTGTGTTGGGAGAGAAGCTGAGCCCTGATTAGGGGGCGGGGCTTCCCTGACTAGGGGTCCTATAAAGGTTGCAGCTAGTCAGGCAGCGGCACAGGAGCTAGCAAACAGAGCTGTAAACAGGGGATTTTGAGTGGGAGTTCTGTTGGAGGAGAAGGTATTTGTGTGTGTTTGGTTTTGTATTGGTTGTATCTGTATGTGTAGAGGCTTGGAGGGGCTTTGTGCTGGGAGAGAAGCTGAGCCCTGATTAAAGGGCGGGGCTTCCCTGACTAGGGGTCCTATAAAGGTTGCAGCCAGTCAGGCAGCGGCACAGGAGCTATCAAACAGAGCTGTAAACAGGGGAGTTTGAGTGGGAGTTCTGTTGGAGGAGAAGGTATCTGTGTGTGTTTGGTTTTGTATTCTTAATATCTGTATGTGTATGGGCTTTGTGCTGGGAGAGAAGCTGAGCCCTGATTAGGGGGCGGGGCTTCATTGACTAGGGGTCCTATAAAGGTTGCAGCCAGTCAGGCAGCGGCACAGGAGCTATCAAACAGAGCTGTAAACAGGGGAGTTTGAGTGGGAGTTCTGTTGGAGGAGAAGGTACTTGTGTGTGTTTGGTTTTGTATTGGTAGTATCTGTATGTGTAGGGGCTTTGTGCTGTGAGAAGCTGAGCCCTGATTAGGGGGCGGGGCTTCCCTGGCTAGGGGTCCTATAAAGGTAGCAGCCAGTCAGGCAGCGGCACAGGAGCTAGCAAACAGAGCTGTAAACAGGGGAGTTTGAGTGGGAGTTCTGTTGGAGGAGAAGGTACTTGTGTGTGTTTGGTTTTGTATTGGTGGTATCTGTATGTGTAGGGGCTTTGTCCTGGGAGAGAAGCTGAGCCCTGATTAGGGGGCGGGGCTTCACTGACGAGGGGTCCTATAAAGGTATCAGCCAGTCAGGCAGCGGCAAAGACAGCTGCAGCGGCACAGGATCTAGCAAACAGAACTGTAAACAGGGGAGTTTGAGTGGGAGTTCTGTTGGAGGAGAAGGTATTTGTGTGTGTTTGGTTTTGTATTGGTGGTATCTGTTTGTGTAGGGGCTTTTTGCTGGGAGAGAAGCTGAGCCCTGATTAGGGGGCGGGGCTTCCCTGGCTAGGGGTCCTATAAAGGTAGCAGCCAGTCAGGCAGCGGCACAGGAGCTATCAAACAGAGCTGTAAACAGGGGAGTTTGAGTGGGAGTTCTGTTGGAGGAGAAGGTATCTGTGTGTGTTTGGTTTTGTATTCTTAGTATCTGTATGTGTATGGGCTTAGTGCTGGGAGAGAAGCTGAGCCCTGATTAGGGGGCGGGGCTTCATTGACTAGGGGTCCTATAAAGGTTGCAGCCAGTCAGGCAGCGGCACAGGAGCTATCAAACAGAGCTGTAAACAGGGGAGTTTGAGTGGGAGTTCTGTTGGAGTAGAAGGTATTTGTGTGTGTTTGGTTTTGTATTGGTAGTATCTGTGTGTGTAGGAGCTTTGTGCTGGGACGGAAGCTGAGCCCTGATTAGGGGGCGGGGCTTCACTGACTAGGGGTCCTATAAAGGTATCAGCCAGTCAGGCAGCGGCACAGACAGCTGCAGCGGCACAGGAGCTATCAAACAGAGCTGTAAACAGGGGAGTTTGAGTGGGAGTTCTGTTGGAGGAGAAGGTATTTGTGTGTGTTTGGTTTTGTATTGTTAGTATCTGTATGTGTAGGGGCTTTGTGTTGGGAGAGAAGCTGAGCCCTGATTAGGGGGCGGGGCTTCCCTGACTAGGGGTCCTATAAAGGTAGCAGCCAGTCAGGCAGCGTCACAGGAGGAAGCAAACAGAGCTGTAAACAGGGGAGTTTGAGTGGGAGTTCTGTTGGAGGAGAAGGTATTTGTGTGTGTTTGGTTTTGTATTGTTAGTATCTGTATGTGTAGGGGCTTTGTGCTGGGAGAGAAGCTGAGCCCTGATTAGGGGGCGGGGCTTCCCTGACTAGGGGTTCTATAAAGGTAGCAGCCAGTCAGGCAGGGGCACAGGAGCTAGCAAACAGAGCTGTAAACAGGGGAGTTTGAGTGGGAGTTCTGTTGGAGGAGAAGGTATTTGTGTGTGTTTGGCTTTGTATTGGTAGTATCTGTATGTGTAGGGGCTTTGTGCTGGGAGAGAAGCTGAGCCGTGATTAGGGTTCGGGGCTTCACTGACTAGGGGTCCAAAAAAGGTATCAGCCAGTCAGGCAGCGGCACAGACAGATGCAGCGGCACAGGAGCTAGCAAACAGAGCTGTAAACAGGGGAGTTTGAGTGGGAGTTCTGTTGAAGGAGAAGGTATTTGTGTGTGTTTGGTTTTGTATAGGTGGTATCTGTATGTGTAGGGGCTTTGTGTTAGGAGAGAAGCTGAGCCCTGATTAGGGGGCGGGGCTTCCCTGACTAGGGGTCCTATAAAGCTTGCAGCCAGTCAGGCAGCGGCACAGGAGCTATCAAACAGAGCTGTAAACAGGGGAGTTGGAGTGGGAGTTCTGTTGAAGGAGAAGGTATTTGTGTGTGTTTGGTTTTGTATTGGTAGTATCTGGGTGTGTAGGGGCTTTGTGCTGGGACAGAAGCTGAGCCCTGATTAGGGGGCGGGGCTTCACTGACTAGGGGTCCTATAAAGGTAGCAGCCAGTCAGGGAGCGGAACAGACAGCTGCAGCTGCACAGGAGCTAGCAAACAGAGCTGTAAACAAGGGAGTTTGACTGGGAGTTCTGTTGGAGTAGAAGGTATTTGTGTGTGTTTGGTTTTGTATTGGTAGTATCTGTGTGTGTAGGGGCTTTGTGCTGGGACAGAAGCTGAGCCCTGATTAGGGGGCGGGGCTTCACTGCCTACGGGTCCTATAAAGGTAGCAGCCAGTCAGGCAGCGGCACAGGAGCTGGCAAACAGAGCTGTAAACAGGGGAGTTTGAGTGGGAGTTCTGTTGGAGTAGAAGGTATTTGTGTGTGTTTGGTTTTGTATTGGTAGTATCTGTGTGTGTAGGGGCTTTGTGCTGGGACAGAAGCTGAGCCCTGATTAGGGGGCGGGGCTTCACTGACTAGGGGTCCTATAAAGGTATCAGCCAGTCAGGCAGCGGCACAGACAGCTGCAGCGGCACAGGAGCTAGCAAACAGAGCTGTAAACAGGGGAGTTTGAGTGGGAGTTCTGTTGGAGGAGAAGGTACTTGTGTGTGTTTGGTTTTGTATTGGTAGTATCTGTATGTGTAGGGGCTTTGTGCTGTGAGAAGCTGAGCCCTGATTAGGGGGCGGGGCTTCCCTGGCTAGGGGTCCTATAAAGGTAGCAGCCAGTCAGGCAGCGGCACAGGAGCTAGCAAACAGAGCTGTAAACAGGGGAGTTTGAGTGGGAGTTCTGTTGGAGGAGAAGGTACTTGTGTGTGTTTGGTTTTGTATTGGTGGTATCTGTATGTGTAGGGGCTTTGTCCTGGGAGAGAAGCTGAGCCCTGATTAGGGGGCGGGGCTTCACTGACGAGGGGTCCTATAAAGGTATCAGCCAGTCAGGCAGCGGCAAAGACAGCTGCAGCGGCACAGGATCTAGCAAACAGAACTGTAAACAGGGGAGTTTGAGTGGGAGTTCTGTTGGAGGAGAAGGTATTTGTGTGTGTTTGGTTTTGTATTGGTGGTATCTGTTTGTGTAGGGGCTTTTTGCTGGGAGAGAAGCTGAGCCCTGATTAGGGGGCGGGGCTTCCCTGGCTAGGGGTCCTATAAAGGTAGCAGCCAGTCAGGCAGCGGCACAGGAGCTATCAAACAGAGCTGTAAACAGGGGAGTTTGAGTGGGAGTTCTGTTGGAGGAGAAGGTATCTGTGTGTGTTTGGTTTTGTATTCTTAGTATCTGTATGTGTATGGGCTTAGTGCTGGGAGAGAAGCTGAGCCCTGATTAGGGGGCGGGGCTTCATTGACTAGGGGTCCTATAAAGGTTGCAGCCAGTCAGGCAGCGGCACAGGAGCTATCAAACAGAGCTGTAAACAGGGGAGTTTGAGTGGGAGTTCTGTTGGAGTAGAAGGTATTTGTGTGTGTTTGGTTTTGTATTGGTAGTATCTGTGTGTGTAGGAGCTTTGTGCTGGGACGGAAGCTGAGCCCTGATTAGGGGGCGGGGCTTCACTGACTAGGGGTCCTATAAAGGTATCAGCCAGTCAGGCAGCGGCACAGACAGCTGCAGCGGCACAGGAGCTATCAAACAGAGCTGTAAACAGGGGAGTTTGAGTGGGAGTTCTGTTGGAGGAGAAGGTATTTGTGTGTGTTTGGTTTTGTATTGTTAGTATCTGTATGTGTAGGGGCTTTGTGTTGGGAGAGAAGCTGAGCCCTGATTAGGGGGCGGGGCTTCCCTGACTAGGGGTCCTATAAAGGTAGCAGCCAGTCAGGCAGCGTCACAGGAGGAAGCAAACAGAGCTGTGAACAGGGGAGTTTGAGTGGGAGTTGTGTTGGAGGAGAAGGTATTTGTGTGTGTTTGGTTTTGTATTGGTAGTATCTGTATGTGTAGGGGCTTTGTCCTGGGAGAGAAGCTGAACCGTGATTAGGGGGCGGGGCTTCACTGACGAGGGGTCCTATAAAGGTATCAGCCAGTCAGGCAGCGGCAAAGACAGCTGCAGCGGCACAGGAACTAGCAAACAGAGCTGTAAACAGGGGAGTTTGAGTGGGAGTTCTGTTGGAGGAGAAGGTATTTGTGTGTGTTTGGTTTTGTATTGGTGGTATCTGTTTGTGTAGGGGCTTTGTGCTGGGAGAGAAGCAGAGCCCTGAATAGTGGGCGGGTTTCCCTGACTAGGGGTCCTATAAAGGTTGCAGCCAGTCAGGCAGCGGCACAGGAGCTATCAATCAGAGCTGTAAACAGGGGAGTTTGAGTGGGAGTTCTGTTGGAGTAGAAGGTATTTGTGTGTGTTTGGTTTTGTATTGGTAGTGTCTGGGTGTGTAGGGGCTTTGTGCTGGGACAGAAGCTGACCCCTGATTAGGGGGCGGGGCTTCACTGACTAGGGGTCCTATAAAGGTAGCAGCCAGTCAGGGAGCGGCACAGACAGCTGCAGCGGCACAGGAGCTATCAAACAGAGCTGTAAACAGGGGAGTTTGAGTGGGAGTTCTGTTGGAGGAGAAGGTATTTGTGTGTGTTTGGTTTTGTATTGGTAGTATCTGTATGTGTAGGGGCTTTGTGCTGTGAGAAGCTGAGCCCTGATTAGGGGGCGGGGCTTCACTGCCTACGGGTCCTATAAAGGTAGCAGCCCGTCAGGCAGCCGCACAGACAACTGCAGCGGCACAGGAGCTAGCAAACAGAGCTGTAAACAGGGGAGTTTGAGTGGGAGTTCTGTTGGAGGAGAAGGTACTTGTGTGTGTTTGGTTTTGTATTGGTGGTATCTGTATGTGTAGGGGCTTTGTCCTGGGAGAGAAGCTGAGCCCTGATTAGGGGGCGGGGCTTCCCTGGCTCGGGGTCCTATAAAGGTAGCAGCCAGTCAGGCAGCGGCACAGGAGCTAGCAAACAGAGCTGTAAACAGGGGAGTTGGAGTGGGAGTTGTGTTGGTGGAGAAGGTATTTGTGTGTGTGTTTGGTTTTGTATTGGTAGTATCTGTGTGTGTAGGGGCTTTGTGCTGGGACAGAAGCTGAGCCCTGATTAGGGGGCGGGGCTTCACTGACTAGGGGTCCTATAAAGGTATCAGCCAGTCAGGCAGCGGCACAGACAGCTGCAGCGGCACAGGAGCTATCAAACAGAGCTGTAAACAGGGGAGTTTGAGTGGGAGTTCTGTTGGAGGAGAAGGTATTTGTGTGTGTGTTTGGTTTTGTATTGTTAGTATCTGTATGTGTAGGTGCTTTGTGTTGGGAGAGAAGCTGAGCCCTGATTAGGGGGCGGGGCTTCCCTGACTAGGGGTCCTATAAAGGTAGCAGCCAGTCAGGCAGCAGCACAGGAGCTAGCAAACAGAGCTGTAAACAGGGGAGTTTGAGTGGGAGTTCTGTTGGAGGAGTCGGTATTTGTGGGTGTTTGGTTTTGTATTGGTAGTATCTGTATGTGGAGGGGGTTTGTGCTGGGAGAGAATCTGAGCCCTGATTAGGGGGCGGGGCTTCCCTGACTAGGGGTCCTATAAAGGTAGCAGCCAGTCAGGCAGCGGCACAGGAGCTAGCAAACAGAGCTGTAAACAGGGGAGTTTGAGTGGGAGTTCTGTTGGAGGAGAAGGTATCTGTGTGTGTTTGGTTTTGTATTCTTAGTATCTGTATGTGTATGGGCTTTGTGCTGGGAGAGAAGCTGAGCCCTGATTAGGGGGCGGGGCTTCATTGACTAGGGGTCCTATAAAGGTTGCAGCCAGTCAGGCAGCGGCACAGGAGCTATCAAACAGAGCTGTAAACAGGGGAGTTTGAGTGGGAGTTCTGTTGGAGGAGAAGGTATTTGTGTGTGTTTGGTTTTGTATTGGTAGTATCTGTATGTGTACGGGCTTTGTGCTGTGAGAAGCTGAGCCCTGATTAGGGGGCGGGGCTTCACTGCCTACGGGTCCTATAAAGGTAGCAGCCCGTCAGGCAGCCGCACAGACAACTGCAGCGGCACAGGAGCTAGCAAACAGAGCTGTAAACAGGGGAGTTTGAGTGGGAGTTCTGTTGGAGGAGAAGGTACTTGTGTGTGTTTGGTTTTGTATTGGTGGTATCTGTATGTGTAGGGGCTTTGTCCTGGGAGAGAAGCTGAGCCCTGATTAGGGGGCGGGGCTTCCCTGGCTCGGGGTCCTATAAAGGTAGCAGCCAGTCAGGCAGCGGCACAGGAGCTAGCAAACAGAGCTGTAAACAGGGGAGTTGGAGTGGGAGTTCTGTTGGTGGAGAAGGTATTTGTGTGTGTGTTTGGTTTTGTATTGGTAGTATCTGTGTGTGTAGGGGCTTTGTGCTGGGACAGAAGCTGAGCCCTGATTAGGGGGCGGGGCTTCACTGACTAGGGGTCCTATAAAGGTATCAGCCAGTCAGGCAGCGGCACAGACAGCTGCAGCGGCACAGGAGCTATCAAACAGAGCTGTAAACAGGGGAGTTTGAGTGGGAGTTCTGTTGGAGGAGAAGGTACTTGTGTGTGTTTGGTTTTGTATTGGTGGTATCTGTATGTGTAGGGGCTTTGTCCTGGGAGAGAAGCTGAGCCCTGATTAGGGGGCGGGGCTTCCCTGGCTAGGGGTCCTATAAAGGTAGCAGCCAGTCAGGCAGCGGCACAGGAGCTAGCAAACAGAGCTGTAAACAGGGGAGTTGGAGTGGGAGTTCTGTTGGAGGAGAAGGTATTTGTGTGTGTTTGGTTTTGTATTGGTAGTATCTGTATGTGTAGGGGCTTTGTCCTGGGAGAGAAGCTGAACCGTGATTAGGGGGCGGGGCTTCACTGACGAGGGGTCCTATAAAGGTATCAGCCAGTCAGGCAGCGGCAAAGACAGCTGCAGCGGCACAGGATCTAGCAAACAGAGCTGTAAACAGGGGAGTTTGAGTGGGAGTTCTGTTGGAGGAGAAGGTATTTGTGTGTGTTTGGTTTTGTATTGGTGGTATCTGTTTGTGTAGGGGCTTTGTGCTGGGAGAGAAGCAGAGCCCTGAATAGTGGGCGGGTTTCCCTGACTAGGGGTCCTATAAAGGTTGCAGCCAGTCAGGCAGCGGCACAGGAGCTATCAATCAGAGCTGTAAACAGGGGAGTTTGAGTGGGAGTTCTGTTGGAGTAGAAGGTATTTGTGTGTGTTTGGTTTTGTATTGGTAGTATCTGGGTGTGTAGGGGCTTTGTGCTGGGACAGAAGCTGACCCCTGATTAGGGGGCGGGGCTTCACTGACTAGGGGTCCTATAAAGGTAGCAGCCAGTCAGGGAGCGGCACAGACAGCTGCAGCGGCACAGGAGCTAGCAAACAGAGCTGTAAACAGGGGAGTTTGAGTGGGAGTTCTGTTGGAGGAGAAGGTATTTGTGTGTGTTTGGTTTTGTATTCTTAGTATCTGTATGTGTATGGGCTTTGTGCTGGGAGAGAAGCTGAGCCCTGATTAGGGGGCGGGGCTTCATTGACTAGGGGTCCTATAAAGGTAGCAGCCAGTCAGGCAGCGGCACAGGAGATATCAAACAGAGCTGTAAACAGGGGAGTTTGAGTGGGAGTTCTGTTGGAGGAGAAGGTATCTGTGTGTGTTTGGTTTTGTATTCTTAGTATCTGTATGTGTATGGGCTTTGTGCTGGGAGAGAAGCTGAGCCCTGATTAGGGGGCGGGGCTTCATTGACTAGGGGTCCTATAAAGGTTGCAGCCAGTCAGGCAGCGGCACAGGAGCTATCAAACAGAGCTGTAAACAGGGGAGTTTGAGTGGGAGTTCTGTTGGAGGAGAATGTATTTGTGTGTGTTTGGTTTTGTATTGGTAGTATCTGTATGTGTAGGGGCTTTGTGCTGTGAGAAGCTGAGCCCTGATTAGGGGGCGGGGCTTCACTGCCTACGGGTCCTATAAAGGTAGCAGCCCGTCAGGCAGCCGCACAGACAACTGCAGCGGCACAGGAGCTAGCAAACAGAGCTGTAAACAGGGGAGTTTGAGTGGGAGTTCTGTTGGAGGAGAAGGTACTTGTGTGTGTTTGGTTTTGTATTGGTGGTATCTGTATGTGTAGGGGCTTTGTCCTGGGAGAGAAGCTGAGCCCTGATTAGGGGGCGGGGCTTCCCTGGCTCGGGGTCCTATAAAGGTAGCAGCCAGTCAGGCAGCGGCACAGGAGCTAGCAAACAGAGCTGTAAACAGGGGAGTTGGAGTGGGAGTTGTGTTGGTGGAGAAGGTATTTGTGTGTGTGTTTGGTTTTGTATTGGTAGTATCTGTGTGTGTAGGGGCTTTGTGCTGGGACAGAAGCTGAGCCCTGATTAGGGGGCGGGGCTTCACTGACTAGGGGTCCTATAAAGGTATCAGCCAGTCAGGCAGCGGCACAGACAGCTGCAGCGGCACAGGAGCTATCAAACAGAGCTGTAAACAGGGGAGTTTGAGTGGGAGTTCTGTTGGAGGAGAAGGTATTTGTGTGTGTTTGGTTTTGTATTGTTAGTATCTGTATGTGTAGGTGCTTTGTGTTGGGAGAGAAGCTGAGCCCTGATTAGGGGGCGGGGCTTCCCTGACTAGGGGTCCTATAAAGGTAGCAGCCAGTCACGCAGCAGCACAGGAACTAGCAAACAGAGCTGTAAACAGGGGAGTTTGAGTGGGAGTTCTGTTGGAGGAGTCGGTATTTGTGGGTGTTTGGTTTTGTATTGGTAGTATCTGTATGTGGAGGGGGTTTGTGCTGGGAGAGAATCTGAGCCCTGATTAGGGGGCGGGGCTTCCCTGACTAGGGGTCCTATAAAGGTAGCAGCCAGTCAGGCAGCGGCACAGGAGCTAGCAAACAGAGCTGTAAACAGGGGAGTTTGAGTGGGAGTTCTGTTGGAGGAGAAGGTATCTGTGTGTGTTTGGTTTTGTATTCTTAGTATCTGTATGTGTATGGGCTTTGTGCTGGGAGAGAAGCTCAGCCCTGATTAGGGGGCGGGGCTTCATTGACTAGGGGTCCTATAAAGGTAGCAGCCAGTCAGGCAGCGGCACAGGAGATATCAAACAGAGCTGTAAACAGGGGAGTTTGAGTGGGAGTTCTGTTGGAGGAGAAGTTATCTGTGTGTGTTTGGTTTTGTATTCTTAGTATCTGTATGTGTATGGGCTTTGTGCTGGGAGAGAAGCTGAGCCCTGATTAGGGGGCGGGGCTTCATTGACTAGGGGTCCTATAAAGGTTGCAGCCAGTCAGGCAGCGGCACAGGAGCTATCAAACAGAGCTGTAAACAGGGGAGTTTGAGTGGGAGTTCTGTTGGAGGAGAAGGTATTTGTGTGTGTTTGGTTTTGTATTGGTAGTATCTGTATGTGTACGGGCTTTGTGCTGTGAGAAGCTGAGCCCTGATTAGGGGGCGGGGCTTCACTGCCTACGGGTCCTATAAAGGTAGCAGCCCGTCAGGCAGCCGCACAGACAACTGCAGCGGCACAGGAGCTAGCAAACAGAGCTGTAAACAGGGGAGTTTGAGTGGGAGTTCTGTTGGAGGAGAAGGTACTTGTGTGTGTTTGGTTTTGTATTGGTGGTATCTGTATGTGTAGGGGCTTTGTCCTGGGAGAGAAGCTGAGCCCTGATTAGGGGGCGGGGCTTCCCTGGCTCGGGGTCCTATAAAGGTAGCAGCCAGTCAGGCAGCGGCACAGGAGCTAGCAAACAGAGCTGTAAACAGGGGAGTTGGAGTGGGAGTTCTGTTGGTGGAGAAGGTATTTGTGTGTGTGTTTGGTTTTGTATTGGTAGTATCTGTGTGTGTAGGGGCTTTGTGCTGGGACAGAAGCTGAGCCCTGATTAGGGGGCGGGGCTTCACTGACTAGGGGTCCTATAAAGGTATCAGCCAGTCAGGCAGCGGCACAGACAGCTGCAGCGGCACAGGAGCTAGCAAACAGAGCTGTAAACAGGGGAGTTTGAGTGGGAGTTCTGTTGGAGGAGAAGGTACTTGTGTGTGTTTGGTTTTGTATTGGTGGTATCTGTATGTGTAGGGGCTTTGTCCTGGGAGAGAAGCTGAGCCCTGATTAGGGGGCGGGGCTTCCCTGGCTCGGGGTCCTATAAAGGTAGCAGCCAGTCAGGCAGCGGCACAGGAGCTAGCAAACAGAGCTGTAAACAGGGGAGTTGGAGTGGGAGTTCTGTTGGTGGAGAAGGTATTTGTGTGTGTGTTTGGTTTTGTATTGGTAGTATCTGTGTGTGTAGGGGCTTTGTGCTGGGACAGAAGCTGAGCCCTGATTAGGGGGCGGGGCTTCCCTGGCTCGGGGTCCTATAAAGGTAGCAGCCAGTCAGGCAGCGTCACAGGAGGTAGCAAACAGAGCTGTGAACAGGGGAGTTTGAGTGGGAGTTCTGTTGGAGGAGAAGGTATTTGTGTGTGTCTTTGGTTTTGTATTTGTAGTATCTGTATGTGTAGTGGCTTTGTGCTGGGAGAGAAGCTGAGCCCTGATTAGGGGGCGGGGCTTCCCTGACTAGGGGTCCTATAAAGGTAGCAGCCAGTCAGGCAGCGTCACAGGAGGTAGCAAACAGAGCTGTAAACAGGGGAGTATGAGTGGGAGTTCTGTTGGAGGAGTAGGTATTTGTGGGTGTTTGGTTTTGTATTGGTAGTATCTGTATGTGGAGGGGGTTTGTGCTGGGAGAGAATCTGAGCCCTGATTAGGGGGCGGGGCTTCCCTGACTAGGGGTCCTATAAAGGTAGCAGCCAGTCAGGCAGCGGCACAGGAGCTAGCAAACAGAGCTGTGAACAGGGGAGTTTGACTGGGAGTTCTGTTGGAGTAGAAGGTATTTGTGTGTGTTTGGTTTTGTATTGGTAGTATCTGTGTGTGTAGGGGCTTTGTGCTGGGAGAGAAGCTGAGCCCTGATTAGGGGCGGGGCTTCACTGACTAGGGGTCCTATAAAGGTAGCAGCCAGTCAGGGAGCGGCACAGACAGCTGCAGCGGCACAGGAGCTATCAAACAGAGCTGTAAACAAGGGAGTTTGACTGGGAGTTCTGTTGGAGTAGAAGGTATTTGTGTGTGTTTGGTTTTGTATTGGTAGTATCTGTGTGTGTAGGGGCTTTGTGCTGGGACAGAAGCTGAGCCCTGATTAGGGGGCGGGGCTTCCCTGGCTAGGGGTCCTATAAAGGTAGCAGCCAGTCAGGCAGCGGCACAGGAGATATCAAACAGAGCTGTAAACAGGGGAGTTTGACTGGGAGTTCTGTTGGAGGAGAAGGTATCTGTGTGTGTTTGGTTTTGTATTCTTAGTATCTGTATGTGTATGGGCTTTGTGCTGGGAGAGAAGCTGAGCCCTGATTAGGGGGCGGGGCTTCATTGACTAGGGGTCCTATAAAGGTTGCAGCCAGTCAGGCAGCGGCACAGGAGCTATCAAACAGAGCTGTAAACAGGGGAGTTTGAGTGGGAGTTCTGTTGGAGGAGAAGGTATCTGTGTGTGTTTGGTTTTGTATTCTTAGTATCTGTATGTGTATGGGCTTTGTGCTGGGAGAGAAGCTGAGCCCTGATTAGGGGGCGGGGCTTCATTGACTAGGGGTCCTATAAAGGTAGCAGCCAGTCAGGCAGCGGCACAGGAGATATCAAACAGAGCTGTAAACAGGGGAGTTTGAGTGGGAGTTCTGTTGGAGGAGAAGGTATCTGTGTGTGTTTGGTTTTGTATTCTTAGTATCTGTATGTGTAGGGGCTTTGTCCTGGGAGAGAAGCTGAGCCCTGATTAGGGGGCGGGGCTTCCCTGGCTCGGGGTCCTACAAAGGTAGCAGCCAGTCAGGCAGCGGCACAGGAGCTAGCAAACAGAGCTGTAAACAGGGGAGTTGGAGTGGGAGTTCTGTTGGTGGAGAAGGTATTTGTGTGTGTGTTTGGTTTTGTATTGGTAGTATCTGTGTGTGTAGGGGCTTTGTGCTGGGACAGAAGCTGAGCCCTGATTAGGGGGCGGGGCTTCACTGACTAGGGGTCCTATAAAGGTATCAGCCAGTCAGGCAGCAGCACAGACAGCTGCAGCGGCACAGGAGCTATCAAACAGAGCTGTAAACAGGGGAGTTTGAGTGGGAGTTCTGTTGGAGGAGAAGGTATTTGTGTGTGTTTGGTTTTGTATTGTTAGTATCTGTATGTGTAGGTGCTTTGTGTTGGGAGAGAAGCTGAGCCCTGATTAGGGGGCGGGGCTTCCCTGACTAGGGGTCCTATAAAGGTAGCAGCCAGTCAGGCAGCGTCACAGGAGGTAGCAAACAGAGCTGTGAACAGGGGAGTTTGAGTGGGAGTTCTGTTGGAGGAGAAGGTATTTGTGTGTGTCTTTGGTTTTGTATTTGTAGTATCTGTATGTGTAGTGGCTTTGTGCTGGGAGAGAAGCTGAGCCCTGATTAGGGGGCGGGGCTTCCCTGACTAGGGGTCCTATAAAGGTAGCAGCCAGTCAGGCAGCGTCACAGGAGGTAGAAAACAGAGCTGTAAACAGGGGAGTATGAGTGGGAGTTCTGTTGGAGGAGAAGGTACTTGTGTGTGTCTTTGGTTTTGTATTGGTAGTATCTGTATGTGTAGGGGCTTTGTGCTGGGACAGAAGCTGAGCCCTGTTTAGTGGGCGGGGATTCACTGACTAGGGGTCCTATAAAGGTAGCAGCCAGTCAGGCAGCAGCACAGGAGCTAGCAAACAGAGCTGTAAACAGGGGAGTTTGAGTGGGAGTTCTGTTGGAGGAGTCGGTATTTGTGGGTGTTTGGTTTTGAATTCTTAGTATCTGTATGTGTATGGGCTTTGTGCTGGGAGAGAAGCTGAGCCCTGATTAGGGGGCGGGGCTTCATTGACTAGGGGTCCTATAAAGGTAGCAGCCAGTCAGGCAGCGGCACAGGAGCTATCAAACAGAGCTGTAAACAGGGGAGTTTGAGTGGGAGTTCTGTTGGAGGAGAAGGTATTTGTGTGTGTTTGGTTTTGTATTGGTAGTATCTGTATGTGTAGGGGCTTTGTGCTGTGAGAAGCTGAGCCCTGATTAGGGGGCGGGGCTTCACTGCCTACGGGTCCTATAAAGGTAGCAGCCCGTCAGGCAGCCGCACAGACAACTGCAGCGGCACAGGAGCTAGCAAACAGAGCTGTAAACAGGGGAGTTTGAGTGGGAGTTCTGTTGGAGGAGAAGGTACTCGTGTGTGTTTGGTTTTGTATTGGTGGTATCTGTATGTGTAGGGGCTTTGTCCTGGGAGAGAAGCTGAGCCCTGATTAGGGGGCGGGGCTTCCCTGGCTCGGGGTCCTATAAAGGTAGCAGCCAGTCAGGCAGCGGCACAGGAGCTAGCAAACAGAGCTGTAAACAGGGGAGTTGGAGTGGGAGTTCTGTTGGTGGAGAAGGTATTTGTGTGTGTGTTTGGTTTTGTATTGGTAGTATCTGTGTGTGTAGGGGCTTTGTGCTGGGACAGAAGCTGAGCCCTGATTAGGGGGCGGGGCTTCACTGACTAGGGGTCCTATAAAGGTATCAGCCAGTCAGGCAGCGGCACAGACAGCTGCAGCGGCACAGGAGCTATCAAACAGAGCTGTAAACAGGGGAGTTTGAGTGGGAGTTCTGTTGGAGGAGAAGGTATTTGTGTGTGTTTGGTTTTGTATTGTTAGTATCTGTATGTGTAGGGGCTTTGTGTTGGGAGAGAAGCTGAGCCCTGATTAGGGGGCGGGGCTTCCCTGACTAGGGGTCCTATAAAGGTAGCAGCCAGTCAGGCAGCGTCACAGGAGGTAGCAAACAGAGCTGTGAACAGGGGAGTTTGAGTGGGAGTTCTGTTGGAGGAGAAGGTATTTGTGTGTGTCTTTGGTTTTGTATTTGTAGTATCTGTATGTGTAGTGGCTTTGTGCTGGGACAGAAGCTGAGCCCTGATTAGGGGGCGGGGCTTCCCTGACTAGGGGTCCTATAAAGGTATCAGCCAGTCAGGCAGCGGCACAGACAGCTGCAGCGGCACAGGAGCTATCAAACAGAGCTGTAAACAGGGGAGTTTGAGTGGGAGTTCTGTTGGAGGAGTAGGTATTTGTGGGTGTTTGGTTTTGTATTGGTAGTATCTGTATGTGGAGGGGGTTTGTGCTGGGAGAGAATCTGAGCCCTGATTAGGGGGCGGGGCTTCCCTGACTAGGGGTCCTATAAAGGTAGCAGCCAGTCAGGCAGCGGCACAGGAGCTAGCAAACAGAGCTGTGAACAGGGGAGTTTGACTGGGAGTTCTGTTGGAGTAGAAGGTATTTGTGTGTGTTTGGTTTTGTATTGGTAGTATCTGTGTGTGTAGGGGCTTTGTGCTGGGAGAGAAGCTGAGCCCTGATTAGGGGCGGGGCTTCACTGACTAGGGGTCCTATAAAGGTAGCAGCCAGTCAGGCAGCGGCACAGGAGATATCAAACAGAGCTGTAAACAGGGGAGTTTGACTGGGAGTTCTGTTGGAGGAGAAGGTATCTGTGTGTGTTTGGTTTTGTATTCTTAGTATCTGTATGTGTATGGGCTTTGTGCTGGGAGAGAAGCTGAGCCCTGATTAGGGGGCGGGGCTTCATTGACTAGGGGTCCTATAAAGGTAGCAGCCAGTCAGGCAGCGGCACAGGAGATATCAAACAGAGCTGTAAACAGGGGAGTTTGAGTGGGAGTTCTGTTGGAGGAGAAGGTATCTGTGTGTGTTTGGTTTTGTATTCTTAGTATCTGTATGTGTATGGGCTTTGTGCTGGGAGAGAAGCTGAGCCCTGATTAGGGGGCGGGGCTTCATTGACTAGGGGTCCTATAAAGGTAGCAGCCAGTCAGGCAGCGGCACAGGAGCTAGCAAACAGAGCTGTAAACAGGGGAGTTTGAGTGGGAGTTCTGTTGGAGGAGAAGGTATTTGTGTGTGTTTGGTTTTGTATTGTTAGTATCTGTATGTGTAGGTGCTTTGTGTTGGGAGAGAAGCTGAGCCCTGATTAGGGGGCGGGGCTTCCCTGACTAGGGGTCCTATAAAGGTAGCAGCCAGTCAGGCAGCGTCACAGGAGGTAGCAAACAGAGCTGTGAACAGGGGAGTTTGAGTGGGAGTTCTGTTGGAGGAGAAGGTATTTGTGTGTGTCTTTGGTTTTGTATTTGTAGTATCTGTATGTGTAGTGGCTTTGTGCTGGGAGAGAAGCTGAGCCCTGATTAGGGGGCGGGGCTTCCCTGACTAGGGGTCCTATAAAGGTAGCAGCCAGTCAGGCAGCGTCACAGGAGGTAGAAAACAGAGCTGTAAACAGGGGAGTATGAGTGGGAGTTCTGTTGGAGGAGAAGGTACTTGAGTGTGTCTTTGGTTTTGTATTGGTAGTATCTGTATGTGTAGGGGCTTTGTGCTGGGACAGAAGCTGAGCCCTGTTTAGTGGGCGGGGCTTCCCTGACTAGGGGTCCTATAAAGGTAGCAGCCAGTCAGGCAGCAGCACAGGAGCTAGCAAACAGAGCTGTAAACAGGGGAGTTTGAGTGGGAGTTCTGTTGGAGGAGAAGGTATCTGTGTGTGTTTGGTTTTGTATTCTTAGTATCTGTATGTGTATGGGCTTTGTGCTGGGAGAGAAGCTGAGCCCTGATTAGGGGGCGGGGCTTCATTGACTAGGGGTCCTATAAAGGTAGCAGCCAGTCAGGCAGCGGCACAGGAGCTATCAAACAGAGCTGTAAACAGGGGAGTTTGAGTGGGAGTTCTGTTGGAGGAGAAGGTATTTGTGTGTGTTTGGTTTTGTATTGGTAGTATCTGTATGTGTAGGGGCTTTGTGCTGTGAGAAGCTGAGCCCTGATTAGGGGGCGGGGCTTCACTGCCTACGGGTCCTATAAAGGTAGCAGCCCGTCAGGCAGCCGCACAGACAACTGCAGCGGCACAGGAGCTAGCAAACAGAGCTGTAAACAGGGGAGTTTGAGTGGGAGTTCTGTTGGAGGAGAAGGTACTTGTGTGTGTGTTTGGTTTTGTATTGGTAGTATCTGTGTGTGTAGGGGCTTTGTGCTGGGACAGAAGCTGAGCCCTGATTAGGGGGCGGGGCTTCCCTGACTAGGGGTCCTATAAAGGTAGCAGCCAGTCAGGCAGCGTCACAGGAGGTAGCAAACAGAGCTGTAAACAGGGGAGTATGAGTGGGAGTTCTGTTGGAGGAGAAGGTACTTGTGTGTGTCTTTGGTTTTGTATTGGTAGTATCTGTATGTGTAGGGGCTTTGTGCTGGGACAGAAGCTGAGCCCTGTTTAGTGGGCGGGGCTTCACTGACTAGGGGTCCTATAAAGGTGGCAGCCAGTCAGGCAGCAGCACAGGAGCTAGCAAACAGAGCTGTAAACAGGGGAGTTTGAGTGGGAGTTCTGTTGGAGGAGTAGGTATTTGTGGGTGTTTGGTTTTGTATTGGTAGTATCTGTATGTGGAGGGGGTTTGTGCTGGGAGAGAATCTGAGCCCTGATTAGGGGGCGGGGCTTCCCTGACTAGGGGTCCTATAAAGGTAGCAGCCAGTCAGGCAGCGGCACAGGAGCTAGCAAAGAGAGCTGTAAACAGGGGAGTTTGAGTGGGAGTTCTGTTGGAGGAGTAGGTATTTGTGTGTGTTGGATTTTGTATTGGTAGTATCTGTGTGTGTAGGGGCTTTGTGCTGCGAGAGAAGCTGAGCCCTGATTAGGGGCGGGGCTTCACTGACTAGGGGTCCTATAAAGGTAGCAGCCAGTCAGGGAGCGGCACAGACAGCTGCAGCGGCACAGGAGCTATCAAACAGAGCTGTAAACAGGGGAGTTTGAGTGGGAGTTCTGTTGGAGGAGAAGGTATCTGTGTGTGTTTGGTTTTGTATTCTTAGTATCTGTATGTGTAGGGGCTTTGTCCTGGGAGAGAAGCTGAGCCCTGATTAGGGGGCGGGGCTTCCCTGGCTCGGGGTCCTATAAAGGTAGCAGCCAGTCAGGCAGCGGCACAGGAGCTAGCAAACAGAGCTGTAAACAGGGGAGTTGGAGTGGGAGTTCTGTTGGTGGAGAAGGTATTTGTGTGTGTGTTTGGTTTTGTATTGGTAGTATCTGTGTGTGTAGGGGCTTTGTGCTGGGACAGAAGCTGAGCCCTGATTAGGGGGCGGGGCTTCACTGACTAGGGGTCCTATAAAGGTATCAGCCAGTCAGGCAGCAGCACAGACAGCTGCAGCGGCACAGGAGCTATCAAACAGAGCTGTAAACAGGGGAGTTTGAGTGGGAGTTCTGTTGGAGGAGAAGGTATTTGTGTGTGTTTGGTTTTGTATTGTTAGTATCTGTATGTGTAGGTGCTTTGTGTTGGGAGAGAAGCTGAGCCCTGATTAGGGGGCGGGGCTTCCCTGACTAGGGGTCCTATAAAGGTAGCAGCCAGTCAGGCAGCGTCACAGGAGGTAGCAAACAGAGCTGTGAACAGGGGAGTTTGAGAGGGAGTTCTGTTGGAGGAGAAGGTATTTGTGTGTGTCTTTGGTTTTGTATTTGTAGTATCTGTATGTGTAGTGGCTTTGTGCTGGGAGAGAAGCTGAGCCCTGATTAGGGGGCGGGGCTTCCCTGACTAGGGGTCCTATAAAGGTAGCAGCCAGTCAGGCAGCGTCACAGGAGGTAGCAAACAGAGCTGTAAACAGGGGAGTATGAGTGGGAGTTCTGTTGGAGGAGAAGGTACTTGTGTGTGTCTTTCGTTTTGTATTGGTAGTATCTGTATGTGTAGGGGCTTTGTGCTGGGACAGAAGCTGAGCCCTGTTTAGTGGGCGGGGCTTCACTGACTAGGGGTCCTATAAAGGTAGCAGCCAGTCAGGCAGCAGCACAGGAGCTAGCAAACAGAGCTGTAAACAGGGGAGTTTGAGTG
The DNA here is from genome assembly GCF_965140295.1 of Lepidochelys olivacea. NCBI lineage: Eukaryota > Metazoa > Chordata > Testudines > Cheloniidae > Lepidochelys > Lepidochelys olivacea. The sequence continues at coordinate 19,446,713 of NC_140436.1, read as the reverse complement.
GGAGTTCTGTTGGAGGAGTAGGTATTTGTGTGTGTTTGGTTTTGTATTGGTAGTATCTGTATGTGGAGGGGGTTTGTGCTGGGAGAGAATCTGAGCCCTGATTAGGGGGCGGGGCTTCCCTGACTAGGGGTCCTATAAAGGTAGCAGCCAGTCAGGCAGCGGCACAGGAGCTAGCAAACAGAGCTGTAAACAGGGGAGTTTGAGTGGGAGTTCTGTTGGAGGAGAAGGTATCTGCGTGTGTTTGGTTTTGTATTCTTAGTATCTGTATGTGTATGGGCTTTGTGCTGGGAGAGAAGCTGAGCCCTGATTAGGGGGCGGGGCTTCATTGACTAGGGGTCCTATAAAGGTAGCAGCCAGTCAGGCAGCGGCACAGGAGCTATCAAACAGAGCTGTAAACAGGGGAGTTTGAGTGGGAGTTCTGTTGGAGGAGAAGGTACTTGTGTGTGTTTGGTTTTGTATTGGTGGTATCTGTATGTGTAGGGGCTTTGTCCTGGGAGAGAAGCTGAGCCCTGATTAGGGGGCGGGGCTTCCCTGGCTCGGGGTCCTATAAAGGTAGCAGCCAGTCAGGCAGCGGCACAGGAGCTAGCAAACAGAGCTGTAAACAGGGGAGTTGGAGTGGGAGTTCTGTTGGTGGAGAAGGTATTTGTGTGTGTGTTTGGTTTTGTATTGGTAGTATCTGTGTGTGTAGGCGCTTTGTGCTGGGAGAGAAGCTGAGCCCTGATTAGGGGCGGGGCTTCACTGACTAGGGGTCCTATAAAGGTAGCAGCCAGTCAGGGAGCGGCACAGACAGCTGCAGCGGCACAGGAGCTATCAAACAGAGCTGTAAACAAGGGAGTTTGACTGGGAGTTCTGTTGGAGTAGAAGGTATTTGTGTGTGTTTGGTTTTGTATTGGTAGTATCTGTGTGTGTAGGGGCTTTGTGCTGGGACAGAAGCTGAGCCCTGATTAGGGGGCGGGGCTTCCCTGGCTAGGGGTCCTATAAAGGTAGCAGCCAGTCAGGCAGCGGCACAGGAGATATCAAACAGAGCTGTAAACAGGGGAGTTTGAGTGGGAGTTCTGTTGGAGGAGAAGGTATCTGTGTGTGTTTGGTTTTGTATTCTTAGTATCTGTATGTGTATGGGCTTTGTGCTGGGAGAGAAGCTGAGCCCTGATTAGGGGGCGGGGCTTCATTGACTAGGGGTCCTATAAAGGTTGCAGCCAGTCAGGCAGCAGCACAGGAGCTATCAAACAGAGCTGTAAACAGGGGAGTTTGAGTGGGAGTTCTGTTGGAGGAGAAGGTATCTGTGTGTGTTTGGTTTTGTATTCTTAGTATCTGTATGTGTATGGGCTTTGTGCTGGGAGAGAAGCTGAGCCCTGATTAGGGGGCGGGGCTTCATTGACTAGGGGTCCTATAAAGGTAGCAGCCAGTCAGGCAGCGGCACAGGAGATATCAAACAGAGCTGTAAACAGGGGAGTTTGAGTGGGAGTTCTGTTGGAGGAGAAGGTATCTGTGTGTGTTTGGTTTTGTATTCTTAGTATCTGTATGTGTAGGGGCTTTGTCCTGGGAGAGAAGCTGAGCCCTGATTAGGGGGCGGGGCTTCCCTGGCTCGGGGTCCTATAAAGGTAGCAGCCAGTCAGGCAGCGGCACAGGAGCTAGCAAACAGAGCTGTAAACAGGGGAGTTGGAGTGGGAGTTCTGTTGGTGGAGAAGGTATTTGTGTGTGTGTTTGGTTTTGTATTGGTAGTATCTGTGTGTGTAGGGGCTTTGTGCTGGGACAGAAGCTGAGCCCTGATTAGGGGGCGGGGCTTCACTGACTAGGGGTCCTATAAAGGTATCAGCCAGTCAGGCAGCAGCACAGACAGCTGCAGCGGCACAGGAGCTATCAAACAGAGCTGTAAACAGGGGAGTTTGAGTGGGAGTTCTGTTGGAGGAGAAGGTATTTGTGTGTGTTTGGTTTTGTATTGTTAGTATCTGTATGTGTAGGTGCTTTGTGTTGGGAGAGAAGCTGAGCCCTGATTAGGGGGCGGGGCTTCCCTGACTAGGGGTCCTATAAAGGTAGCAGCCAGTCAGGCAGCGTCACAGGAGGTAGCAAACAGAGCTGTGAACAGGGGAGTTTGAGTGGGAGTTCTGTTGGAGGAGAAGGTATTTGTGTGTGTCTTTGGTTTTGTATTTGTAGTATCTGTATGTGTAGTGGCTTTGTGCTGGGAGAGAAGCTGAGCCCTGATTAGGGGGCGGGGCTTCCCTGACTAGGGGTCCTATAAAGGTAGCAGCCAGTCAGGCAGCGTCACAGGAGGTAGCAAACAGAGCTGTAAACAGGGGAGTATGAGTGGGAGTTCTGTTGGAGGAGAAGGTACTTGTGTGTGTCTTTCGTTTTGTATTGGTAGTATCTGTATGTGTAGGGGCTTTGTGCTGGGACAGAAGCTGAGCCCTGTTTAGTGGGCGGGGCTTCACTGACTAGGGGTCCTATAAAGGTAGCAGCCAGTCAGGCAGCAGCACAGGAGCTAGCAAACAGAGCTGTAAACAGGGGAGTTTGAGTGGGAGTTCTGTTGGAGGAGTAGGTATTTGTGTGTGTTTGGTTTTGTATTGGTAGTATCTGTATGTGGAGGGGGTTTGTGCTGGGAGAGAATCTGAGCCCTGATTAGGGGGCGGGGCTTCCCTGACTAGGGGTCCTATAAAGGTAGCAGCCAGTCAGGCAGCGGCACAGGAGCTAGCAAACAGAGCTGTAAACAGGGGAGTTTGAGTGGGAGTTCTGTTGGAGGAGAAGGTATCTGTGTGTGTTTGGTTTTGTATTCTTAGTATCTGTATGTGTATGGGCTTTGTGCTGGGAGAGAAGCTGAGCCCTGATTAGGGGGCGGGGCTTCATTGACTAGGGGTCCTATAAAGGTAGCAGCCAGTCAGGCAGCGGCACAGGAGCTATCAAACAGAGCTGTAAACAGGGGAGTTTGAGTGGGAGTTCTGTTGGAGGAGAAGGTATCTGTGTGTGTTTGGTTTTGTATTCTTAGTATCTGTATGTGTATGGGCTTTGTGCTGGGAGAGAAGCTGAGCCCTGATTAGGGGGCGGGGCTTCACTGCCTACGGGTCCTATAAAGGTAGCAGCCCGTCAGGCAGCCGCACAGACAACTGCAGCGGCACAGGAGCTAGCAAACAGAGCTGTAAACAGGGGAGTTTGAGTGGGAGTTCTGTTGGAGGAGAAGGTACTTGTGTGTGTTTGGTTTTGTATTGGTGGTATCTGTATGTGTAGGGGCTTTGTCCTGGGAGAGAAGCTGAGCCCTGATTAGGGGGCGGGGCTTCCCTGGCTCGGGGTCCTATAAAGGTAGCAGCCAGTCAGGCAGCGGCACAGGAGCTAGCAAACAGAGCTGTAAACAGGGGAGTTGGAGTGGGAGTTCTGTTGGTGGAGAAGGTATTTGTGTGTGTGTTTGGTTTTGTATTGGTAGTATCTGTGTGTGTAGGGGCTTTGTGCTGGGAGAGAAGCTGAGCCCTGATTAGGGGCGGGGCTTCACTGACTAGGGGTCCTATAAAGGTAGCAGCCAGTCAGGGAGCGGCACAGACAGCTGCAGCGGCACAGGAGCTATCAAACAGAGCTGTAAACAAGGGAGTTTGACTGGGAGTTCTGTTGGAGTAGAAGGTATTTGTGTGTGTTTGGTTTTGTATTGGTAGTATCTGTGTGTGTAGGGGCTTTGTGCTGGGACAGAAGCTGAGCCCTGATTAGGGGGCGGGGCTTCCCTGGCTAGGGGTCCTATAAAGGTAGCAGCCAGTCAGGCAGCGGCACAGGAGATATCAAACAGAGCTGTAAACAGGGGAGTTTGAGTGGGAGTTCTGTTGGAGGAGAAGGTATCTGTGTGTGTTTGGTTTTGTATTCTTAGTATCTGTATGTGTATGGGCTTTGTGCTGGGAGAGAAGCTGAGCCCTGATTAGGGGGCGGGGCTTCATTGACTAGGGGTCCTATAAAGGTTGCAGCCAGTCAGGCAGCGGCACAGGAGCTATCAAACAGAGCTGTAAACAGGGGAGTTTGAGTGGGAGTTCTGTTGGAGGAGAAGGTATCTGTGTGTGTTTGGTTTTGTATTCTTAGTATCTGTATGTGTATGGGCTTTGTGCTGGGAGAGAAGCTGAGCCCTGATTAGGGGGCGGGGCTTCATTGACTAGGGGTCCTATAAAGGTAGCAGCCAGTCAGGCAGCGGCACAGGAGCTAGCAAACAGAGCTGTAAACAGGGGAGTTTGAGTGGGAGTTCTGTTGGAGGAGAAGGTATTTGTGTGTGTCTTTGGTTTTGTATTGGTAGTATCTGTATGTGTAGGGGGTTTGTGCTGGGACAGAAGATGAGCCCTGATTAGGGGGCGGGGCTTCCCTGACTAGGGGTCCTATAAAGGTAGCAGCCAGTCAGGCAGCGGCACAGGAGCTAGCAAACAGAGCTGTGAACAGGGGAGTTTGACTGGGAGTTCTGTTGGAGTAGAAGGTATTTGTGTGTGTTTGGTTTTGTATTGGTAGTATCTGTGTGTGTAGGGGCTTTGTGCTGGGAGAGAAGCTGAGCCCTGATTAGGGGCGGGGCTTCACTGACTAGGGGTCCTATAAAGGTAGCAGCCAGTCAGGGAGCGGCACAGACAGCTGCAGCGGCACAGGAGCTATCAAACAGAGCTGTAAACAAGGGAGTTTGACTGGGAGTTCTGTTGGAGTAGAAGGTATTTGTGTGTGTTTGGTTTTGTATTGGTAGTATCTGTGTGTGTAGGGGCTTTGTGCTGGGACAGAAGCTGAGCCCTGATTAGGGGGCGGGGCTTCCCTGGCTAGGGGTCCTATAAAGGTAGCAGCCAGTCAGGCAGCGGCACAGGAGATATCAAACAGAGCTGTAAACAGGGGAGTTTGAGTGGGAGTTCTGTTGGAGGAGAAGGTATCTGTGTGTGTTTGGTTTTGTATTCTTAGTATCTGTATGTGTATGGGCTTTGTGCTGGGAGAGAAGCTGAGCCCTGATTAGGGGGCGGGGCTTCATTGACTAGGGGTCCTATAAAGGTTGCAGCCAGTCAGGCAGCGGCACAGGAGCTATCAAACAGAGCTGTAAACAGGGGAGTTTGAGTGGGAGTTCTGTTGGAGGAGAAGGTATCTGTGTGTGTTTGGTTTTGTATTCTTAGTATCTGTATGTGTATGGGATTTGTGCTGGGAGAGAAGCTGAGCCCTGATTAGGGGGCGGGGCTTCATTGACTAGGGGTCCTATAAAGGTAGCAGCCAGTCAGGCAGCGGCACAGGAGATATCAAACAGAGCTGTAAACAGGGGAGTTTGAGTGGGAGTTCTGTTGGAGGAGAAGGTATCTGTGTGTGTTTGGTTTTGTATTCTTAGTATCTGTATGTGTATGGGCTTTGTGCTGGGAGAGAAGCTGAGCCCTGATTAGGGGGCGGGGCTTCCCTGGCTCGGGGTCCTATAAAGGTAGCAGCCAGTCAGGCAGCGGCACAGGAGCTAGCAAACAGAGCTGTAAACAGGGGAGTTGGAGTGGGAGTTCTGTTGGTGGAGAAGGTATTTGTGTGTGTGTTTGGTTTTGTATTGGTAGTATCTGTGTGTGTAGGGGCTTTGTGCTGGGACAGAAGCTGAGCCCTGATTAGGGGGCGGGGCTTCACTGACTAGGGGTCCTATAAAGGTATCAGCCAGTCAGGCAGCAGCACAGACAGCTGCAGCGGCACAGGAGCTATCAAACAGAGCTGTAAACAGGGGAGTTTGAGTGGGAGTTCTGTTGGAGGAGAAGGTATTTGTGTGTGTTTGGTTTTGTATTGTTAGTATCTGTATGTGTAGGTGCTTTGTGTTGGGAGAGAAGCTGAGCCCTGATTAGGGGGCGGGGCTTCCCTGACTAGGGGTCCTATAAAGGTAGCAGCCAGTCAGGCAGCGTCACAGGAGGTAGCAAACAGAGCTGTGAACAGGGGAGTTTGAGTGGGAGTTCTGTTGGAGGAGAAGGTATTTGTGTGTGTCTTTGGTTTTGTATTTGTAGTATCTGTATGTGTAGTGGCTTTGTGCTGGGAGAGAAGCTGAGCCCTGATTAGGGGGCGGGGCTTCCCTGACTAGGGGTCCTATAAAGGTAGCAGCCAGTCAGGCAGCGTCACAGGAGGTAGAAAACAGAGCTGTAAACAGGGGAGTATGAGTGGGAGTTCTGTTGGAGGAGAAGGTACTTGTGTGTGTCTTTGGTTTTGTATTGGTAGTATCTGTATGTGTAGGGGCTTTGTGCTGGGACAGAAGCTGAGCCCTGTTTAGTGGGCGGGGCTTCACTGACTAGGGGTCCTATAAAGGTAGCAGCCAGTCAGGCAGCAGCACAGGAGCTAGCAAACAGAGCTGTAAACAGGGGAGTTTGAGTGGGAGTTCTGTTGGAGGAGTCGGTATTTGTGGGTGTTTGGTTTTGTATTGGTAGTATCTGTATGTGGAGGGGGTTTGTGCTGGGAGAGAATCTGAGCCCTGATTAGGGGGCGGGGCTTCCCTGACGAGGGGTCCTATAAAGGTAGCAGCCAGTCAGGCAGCGGCACAGGAGCTAGCAAACAGAGCTGTAAACAGGGGAGTTTGAGTGGGAGTTCTGTTGGAGGAGAAGGTATCTGTGTGTGTTTGGTTTTGTATTCTTAGTATCTGTATGTGTATGGGCTTTGTGCTGGGAGAGAAGCTGAGCCCTGATTAGGGGGCGGGGCTTCATTGACTAGGGGTCCTATAAAGGTAGCAGCCAGTCAGGCAGCGGCACAGGAGCTATCAAACAGAGCTGTAAACAGGGGAGTTTGAGTGGGAGTTCTGTTGGAGGAGAAGGTATTTGTGTGTGTTTGGTTTTGTATTGGTAGTATCTGTATGTGTAGGGGCTTTGTGCTGTGAGAAGCTGAGCCCTGATTAGGGGGCGGGGCTTCACTGCCTACGGGTCCTATAAAGGTAGCAGCCCGTCAGGCAGCCGCACAGACAACTGCAGCGGCACAGGAGCTAGCAAACAGAGCTGTAAACAGGGGAGTTTGAGTGGGAGTTCTGTTGGAGGAGAAGGTACTTGTGTGTGTTTGGTTTTGTATTGGTGGTATCTGTATGTGTAGGGGCTTTGTCCTGGGAGAGAAGCTGAGCCCTGATTAGGGGGCGGGGCTTCCCTGGCTCGGGGTCCTATAAAGGTAGCAGCCAGTCAGGCAGCGGCACAGGAGCTAGCAAACAGAGCTGTAAACAGGGGAGTTTGAGTGGGAGTTCTGTTGGAGGAGAAGGTATTTGTGTGTGTCTTTGGTTTTGTATTGGTAGTATCTGTATGTGTAGGGGGTTTGTGCTGGGACAGAAGATGAGCCCTGATTAGGGGGCGGGGCTTCCCTGACTAGGGGTCCTATAAAGGTAGCAGCCAGTCAGGCAGCGGTACAGGAGCTAGCAAACAGAGCTGTAAACAGGGGAGTTTGAGTGGGAGTTCTGTTGGAGGAGAAGGTATTTGTGTGTGTCTTTGGTTTTGTATTGGTAGTATCTGTATGTGTAGGGGCTTTGTGCTGGGACAGAAGATGAGCCCTGATTAGGGGGCGGGGCTTCCCTGACTAGGGGTCCTATAAAGGTAGCAGCCAGTCAGGCAGCGGCACAGGAGCTAGCAAACAGAGCTGTGAACAGGGGAGTTTGACTGGGAGTTCTGTTGGAGTAGAAGGTATTTGTGTGTGTTTGGTTTTGTATTGGTAGTATCTGTGTGTGTAGGGGCTTTGTGCTGGGAGAGAAGCTGAGCCCTGATTAGGGGCGGGGCTTCACTGACAAGGGGTCCTATAAAGGTAGCAGCCAGTCAGGGAGCGGCACAGACAGCTGCAGCGGCACAGGAGCTATCAAACAGAGCTGTAAACAAGGGAGTTTGACTGGGAGTTCTGTTGGAGTAGAAGGTATTTGTGTGTGTTTGGTTTTGTATTGGTAGTATCTGTGTGTGTAGGGGCTTTGTGCTGGGACAGAAGCTGAGCCCTGATTAGGGGGCGGGGCTTCCCTGGCTAGGGGTCCTATAAAGGTAGCAGCCAGTCAGGCAGCGGCACAGGAGATATCAAACAGAGCTGTAAACAGGGGAGTTTGAGTGGGAGTTCTGTTGGAGGAGAAGGTATCTGTGTGTGTTTGGTTTTGTATTCTTAGTATCTGTATGTGTATGGGCTTTGTGCTGGGAGAGAAGCTGAGCCCTGATTAGGGGGCGGGGCTTCATTGACTAGGGGTCCTATAAAGGTAGCAGCCAGTCAGGCAGCGGCACAGGAGATATCAAACAGAGCTGTAAACAGGGGAGTTTGAGTGGGAGTTCTGTTGGAGGAGAAGGTATCTGTGTGTGTTTGGTTTTGTATTCTTAGTATCTGTATGTGTAGGGGCTTTGTCCTGGGAGAGAAGCTGAGCCCTGATTAGGGGGCGGGGCTTCCCTGGCTCGGGGTCCTATAAAGGTAGCAGCCAGTCAGGCAGCGGCACAGGAGCTAGCAAACAGAGCTGTAAACAGGGGAGTTGGAGTGGGAGTTCTGTTGGTGGAGAAGGTATTTGTGTGTGTGTTTGGTTTTGTATTGGTAGTATCTGTGTGTGTAGGGGCTTTGTGCTGGGACAGAAGCTGAGCCCTGATTAGGGGGCGGGGCTTCACTGACTAGGGGTCCTATAAAGGTATCAGCCAGTCAGGCAGCAGCACAGACAGCTGCAGCGGCACAGGAGCTATCAAACAGAGCTGTAAACAGGGGAGTTTGAGTGGGAGTTCTGTTGGAGGAGAAGGTATTTGTGTGTGTTTGGTTTTGTATTGTTAGTATCTGTATGTGTAGGTGCTTTGTGTTGGGAGAGAAGCTGAGCCCTGATTAGGGGGCGGGGCTTCCCTGACTAGGGGTCCTATAAAGGTAGCAGCCAGTCAGGCAGCGTCACAGGAGGTAGCAAACAGAGCTGTGAACAGGGGAGTTTGAGTGGGAGTTCTGTTGGAGGAGAAGGTATTTGTGTGTGTCTTTGGTTTTGTATTTGTAGTATCTGTATGTGTAGTGGCTTTGTGCTGGGAGAGAAGCTGAGCCCTGATTAGGGGGCGGGGCTTCCCTGACTAGGGGTCCTATAAAGGTAGCAGCCAGTCAGGCAGCGTCACAGGAGGTAGCAAACAGAGCTGTAAACAGGGGAGTATGAGTGGGAGTTCTGTTGGAGGAGAAGGTACTTGTGTGTGTCTTTCGTTTTGTATTGGTAGTATCTGTATGTGTAGGGGCTTTGTGCTGGGACAGAAGCTGAGCCCTGTTTAGTGGGCGGGGCTTCACTGACTAGGGGTCCTATAAAGGTAGCAGCCAGTCAGGCAGCAGCACAGGAGCTAGCAAACAGAGCTGTAAACAGGGGAGTTTGAGTGGGAGTTCTGTTGGAGGAGTAGGTATTTGTGTGTGTTTGGTTTTGTATTGGTAGTATCTGTATGTGGAGGGGGTTTGTGCTGGGAGAGAATCTGAGCCCTGATTAGGGGGCGGGGCTTCCCTGACTAGGGGTCCTATAAAGGTAGCAGCCAGTCAGGCAGCGGCACAGGAGCTAGCAAACAGAGCTGTAAACAGGGGAGTTTGAGTGGGAGTTCTGTTGGAGGAGAAGGTATCTGCGTGTGTTTGGTTTTGTATTCTTAGTATCTGTATGTGTATGGGCTTTGTGCTGGGAGAGAAGCTGAGCCCTGATTAGGGGGCGGGGCTTCATTGACTAGGGGTCCTATAAAGGTAGCAGCCAGTCAGGCAGCGGCACAGGAGCTATCAAACAGAGCTGTAAACAGGGGAGTTTGAGTGGGAGTTCTGTTGGAGGAGAAGGTACTTGTGTGTGTTTGGTTTTGTATTGGTGGTATCTGTATGTGTAGGGGCTTTGTCCTGGGAGAGAAGCTGAGCCCTGATTAGGGGGCGGGGCTTCCCTGGCTCGGGGTCCTATAAAGGTAGCAGCCAGTCAGGCAGCGGCACAGGAGCTAGCAAACAGAGCTGTAAACAGGGGAGTTGGAGTGGGAGTTCTGTTGGTGGAGAAGGTATTTGTGTGTGTGTTTGGTTTTGTATTGGTAGTATCTGTGTGTGTAGGGGCTTTGTGCTGGGAGAGAAGCTGAGCCCTGATTAGGGGCGGGGCTTCACTGACTAGGGGTCCTATAAAGGTAGCAGCCAGTCAGGGAGCGGCACAGACAGCTGCAGCGGCACAGGAGCTATCAAACAGAGCTGTAAACAAGGGAGTTTGACTGGGAGTTCTGTTGGAGTAGAAGGTATTTGTGTGTGTTTGGTTTTGTATTGGTAGTATCTGTGTGTGTAGGGGCTTTGTGCTGGGACAGAAGCTGAGCCCTGATTAGGGGGCGGGGCTTCCCTGGCTAGGGGTCCTATAAAGGTAGCAGCCAGTCAGGCAGCGGCACAGGAGATATCAAACAGAGCTGTAAACAGGGGAGTTTGAGTGGGAGTTCTGTTGGAGGAGAAGGTATCTGTGTGTGTTTGGTTTTGTATTCTTAGTATCTGTATGTGTATGGGCTTTGTGCTGGGAGAGAAGCTGAGCCCTGATTAGGGGGCGGGGCTTCATTGACTAGGGGTCCTATAAAGGTTGCAGCCAGTCAGGCAGCAGCACAGGAGCTATCAAACAGAGCTGTAAACAGGGGAGTTTGAGTGGGAGTTCTGTTGGAGGAGAAGGTATCTGTGTGTGTTTGGTTTTGTATTCTTAGTATCTGTATGTGTATGGGCTTTGTGCTGGGAGAGAAGCTGAGCCCTGATTAGGGGGCGGGGCTTCATTGACTAGGGGTCCTATAAAGGTAGCAGCCAGTCAGGCAGCGGCACAGGAGATATCAAACAGAGCTGTAAACAGGGGAGTTTGAGTGGGAGTTCTGTTGGAGGAGAAGGTATCTGTGTGTGTTTGGTTTTGTATTCTTAGTATCTGTATGTGTAGGGGCTTTGTCCTGGGAGAGAAGCTGAGCCCTGATTAGGGGGCGGGGCTTCCCTGGCTCGGGGTCCTATAAAGGTAGCAGCCAGTCAGGCAGCGGCACAGGAGCTAGCAAACAGAGCTGTAAACAGGGGAGTTGGAGTGGGAGTTCTGTTGGTGGAGAAGGTATTTGTGTGTGTGTTTGGTTTTGTATTGGTAGTATCTGTGTGTGTAGGGGCTTTGTGCTGGGACAGAAGCTGAGCCCTGATTAGGGGGCGGGGCTTCACTGACTAGGGGTCCTATAAAGGTATCAGCCAGTCAGGCAGCAGCACAGACAGCTGCAGCGGCACAGGAGCTATCAAACAGAGCTGTAAACAGGGGAGTTTGAGTGGGAGTTCTGTTGGAGGAGAAGGTATTTGTGTGTGTTTGGTTTTGTATTGTTAGTATCTGTATGTGTAGGTGCTTTGTGTTGGGAGAGAAGCTGAGCCCTGATTAGGGGGCGGGGCTTCCCTGACTAGGGGTCCTATAAAGGTAGCAGCCAGTCAGGCAGCGTCACAGGAGGTAGCAAACAGAGCTGTGAACAGGGGAGTTTGAGTGGGAGTTCTGTTGGAGGAGAAGGTATTTGTGTGTGTCTTTGGTTTTGTATTTGTAGTATCTGTATGTGTAGTGGCTTTGTGCTGGGAGAGAAGCTGAGCCCTGATTAGGGGGCGGGGCTTCCCTGACTAGGGGTCCTATAAAGGTAGCAGCCAGTCAGGCAGCGTCACAGGAGGTAGCAAACAGAGCTGTAAACAGGGGAGTATGAGTGGGAGTTCTGTTGGAGGAGAAGGTACTTGTGTGTGTCTTTCGTTTTGTATTGGTAGTATCTGTATGTGTAGGGGCTTTGTGCTGGGAGAGAAGCTGAGCCCTGATTAGGGGCGGGGCTTCACTGACTAGGGGTCCTATAAAGGTAGCAGCCAGTCAGGGAGCGGCACAGACAGCTGCAGCGGCACAGGAGCTATCAAACAGAGCTGTAAACAAGGGAGTTTGACTGGGAGTTCTGTTGGAGTAGAAGGTATTTGTGTGTGTTTGGTTTTGTATTGGTAGTATCTGTGTGTGTAGGGGCTTTGTGCTGGGACAGAAGCTGAGCCCTGATTAGGGGGCGGGGCTTCCCTGGCTAGGGGTCCTATAAAGGTAGCAGCCAGTCAGGCAGCGGCACAGGAGATATCAAACAGAGCTGTAAACAGGGGAGTTTGAGTGGGAGTTCTGTTGGAGGAGAAGGTATCTGTGTGTGTTTGGTTTTGTATTCTTAGTATCTGTATGTGTATGGGCTTTGTGCTGGGAGAGAAGCTGAGCCCTGATTAGGGGGCGGGGCTTCATTGACTAGGGGTCCTATAAAGGTTGCAGCCAGTCAGGCAGCGGCACAGGAGCTATCAAACAGAGCTGTAAACAGGGGAGTTTGAGTGGGAGTTCTGTTGGAGGAGAAGGTATCTGTGTGTGTTTGGTTTTGTATTCTTAGTATCTGTATGTGTATGGGCTTTGTGCTGGGAGAGAAGCTGAGCCCTGATTAGGGGGCGGGGCTTCATTGACTAGGGGTCCTATAAAGGTAGCAGCCAGTCAGGCAGCGGCACAGGAGCTAGCAAACAGAGCTGTAAACAGGGGAGTTTGAGTGGGAGTTCTGTTGGAGGAGAAGGTATTTGTGTGTGTCTTTGGTTTTGTATTGGTAGTATCTGTATGTGTAGGGGGTTTGTGCTGGGACAGAAGATGAGCCCTGATTAGGGGGCGGGGCTTCCCTGACTAGGGGTCCTATAAAGGTAGCAGCCAGTCAGGCAGCGGCACAGGAGCTAGCAAACAGAGCTGTGAACAGGGGAGTTTGACTGGGAGTTCTGTTGGAGTAGAAGGTATTTGTGTGTGTTTGGTTTTGTATTGGTAGTATCTGTGTGTGTAGGGGCTTTGTGCTGGGAGAGAAGCTGAGCCCTGATTAGGGGCGGGGCTTCACTGACTAGGGGTCCTATAAAGGTAGCAGCCAGTCAGGGAGCGGCACAGACAGCTGCAGCGGCACAGGAGCTATCAAACAGAGCTGTAAACAAGGGAGTTTGACTGGGAGTTCTGTTGGAGTAGAAGGTATTTGTGTGTGTTTGGTTTTGTATTGGTAGTATCTGTGTGTGTAGGGGCTTTGTGCTGGGACAGAAGCTGAGCCCTGATTAGGGGGCGGGGCTTCCCTGGCTAGGGGTCCTATAAAGGTAGCAGCCAGTCAGGCAGCGGCACAGGAGATATCAAACAGAGCTGTAAACAGGGGAGTTTGAGTGGGAGTTCTGTTGGAGGAGAAGGTATCTGTGTGTGTTTGGTTTTGTATTCTTAGTATCTGTATGTGTATGGGCTTTGTGCTGGGAGAGAAGCTGAGCCCTGATTAGGGGGCGGGGCTTCATTGACTAGGGGTCCTATAAAGGTTGCAGCCAGTCAGGCAGCGGCACAGGAGCTATCAAACAGAGCTGTAAACAGGGGAGTTTGAGTGGGAGTTCTGTTGGAGGAGAAGGTATCTGTGTGTGTTTGGTTTTGTATTCTTAGTATCTGTATGTGTATGGGATTTGTGCTGGGAGAGAAGCTGAGCCCTGATTAGGGGGCGGGGCTTCATTGACTAGGGGTCCTATAAAGGTAGCAGCCAGTCAGGCAGCGGCACAGGAGATATCAAACAGAGCTGTAAACAGGGGAGTTTGAGTGGGAGTTCTGTTGGAGGAGAAGGTATCTGTGTCTGTTTGGTTTTGTATTCTTAGTATCTGTATGTGTATGGGCTTTGTGCTGGGAGAGAAGCTGAGCCCTGATTAGGGGGCGGGGCTTCCCTGGCTCGGGGTCCTATAAAGGTAGCAGCCAGTCAGGCAGCGGCACAGGAGCTAGCAAACAGAGCTGTAAACAGGGGAGTTGGAGTGGGAGTTCTGTTGGTGGAGAAGGTATTTGTGTGTGTGTTTGGTTTTGTATTGGTAGTATCTGTGTGTGTAGGGGCTTTGTGCTGGGACAGAAGCTGAGCCCTGATTAGGGGGCGGGGCTTCACTGACTAGGGGTCCTATAAAGGTATCAGCCAGTCAGGCAGCAGCACAGACAGCTGCAGCGGCACAGGAGCTATCAAACAGAGCTGTAAACAGGGGAGTTTGAGTGGGAGTTCTGTTGGAGGAGAAGGTATTTGTGTGTGTTTGGTTTTGTATTGTTAGTATCTGTATGTGTAGGTGCTTTGTGTTGGGAGAGAAGCTGAGCCCTGATTAGGGGGCGGGGCTTCCCTGACTAGGGGTCCTATAAAGGTAGCAGCCAGTCAGGCAGCGTCACAGGAGGTAGCAAACAGAGCTGTGAACAGGGGAGTTTGAGTGGGAGTTCTGTTGGAGGAGAAGGTATTTGTGTGTGTCTTTGGTTTTGTATTTGTAGTATCTGTATGTGTAGTGGCTTTGTGCTGGGAGAGAAGCTGAGCCCTGATTAGGGGGCGGGGCTTCCCTGACTAGGGGTCCTATAAAGGTAGCAGCCAGTCAGGCAGCGTCACAGGAGGTAGAAAACAGAGCTGTAAACAGGGGAGTATGAGTGGGAGTTCTTTTGGAGGAGAAGGTACTTGTGTGTGTCTTTGGTTTTGTATTGGTAGTATCTGTATGTGTAGGGGCTTTGTGCTGGGACAGAAGCTGAGCCCTGTTTAGTGGGCGGGGCTTCACTGACTAGGGGTCCTATAAAGGTAGCAGCCAGTCAGGCAGCAGCACAGGAGCTAGCAAACAGAGCTGTAAACAGGGGAGTTTGAGTGGGAGTTCTGTTGGAGGAGTCGGTATTTGTGGGTGTTTGGTTTTGTATTGGTAGTATCTGTATGTGGAGGGGGTTTGTGCTGGGAGAGAATCTGAGCCCTGATTAGGGGGCGGGGCTTCCCTGACGAGGGGTCCTATAAAGGTAGCAGCCAGTCAGGCAGCGGCACAGGAGCTAGCAAACAGAGCTGTAAACAGGGGAGTTTGAGTGGGAGTTCTGTTGGAGGAGAAGGTATCTGTGTGTGTTTGGTTTTGTATTCTTAGTATCTGTATGTGTATGGGCTTTGTGCTGGGAGAGAAGCTGAGCCCTGATTAGGGGGCGGGGCTTCATTGACTAGGGGTCCTATAAAGGTAGCAGCCAGTCAGGCAGCGGCACAGGAGCTATCAAACAGAGCTGTAAACAGGGGAGTTTGAGTGGGAGTTCTGTTGGAGGAGAAGGTATTTGTGTGTGTTTGGTTTTGTATTGGTAGTATCTGTATGTGTAGGGGCTTTGTGCTGTGAGAAGCTGAGCCCTGATTAGGGGGCGGGGCTTCACTGCCTACGGGTCCTATAAAGGTAGCAGCCCGTCAGGCAGCCGCACAGACAACTGCAGCGGCACAGGAGCTAGCAAACAGAGCTGTAAACAGGGGAGTTTGAGTGGGAGTTCTGTTGGAGGAGAAGGTACTTGTGTGTGTTTGGTTTTGTATTGGTGGTATCTGTATGTGTAGGGGCTTTGTCCTGGGAGAGAAGCTGAGCCCTGATTAGGGGGCGGGGCTTCCCTGGCTCGGGGTCCTATAAAGGTAGCAGCCAGTCAGGCAGCGGCACAGGAGCTAGCAAACAGAGCTGTAAACAGGGGAGTTTGAGTGGGAGTTCTGTTGGAGGAGAAGGTATTTGTGTGTGTCTTTGGTTTTGTATTGGTAGTATCTGTATGTGTAGGGGGTTTGTGCTGGGACAGAAGATGAGCCCTGATTAGGGGGCGGGGCTTCCCTGACTAGGGGTCCTATAAAGGTAGCAGCCAGTCAGGCAGCGGTACAGGAGCTAGCAAACAGAGCTGTAAACAGGGGAGTTTGAGTGGGAGTTCTGTTGGAGGAGAAGGTATTTGTGTGTGTCTTTGGTTTTGTATTGGTAGTATCTGTATGTGTAGGGGCTTTGTGCTGGGACAGAAGATGAGCCCTGATTAGGGGGCGGGGCTTCCCTGACTAGGGGTCCTATAAAGGTAGCAGCCAGTCAGGCAGCGGCACAGGAGCTAGCAAACAGAGCTGTGAACAGGGGAGTTTGACTGGGAGTTCTGTTGGAGTAGAAGGTATTTGTGTGTGTTTGGTTTTGTATTGGTAGTATCTGTGTGTGTAGGGGCTTTGTGCTGGGAGAGAAGCTGAGCCCTGATTAGGGGCGGGGCTTCACTGACAAGGGGTCCTATAAAGGTAGCAGCCAGTCAGGGAGCGGCACAGACAGCTGCAGCGGCACAGGAGCTATCAAACAGAGCTGTAAACAAGGGAGTTTGACTGGGAGTTCTGTTGGAGTAGAAGGTATTTGTGTGTGTTTGGTTTTGTATTGGTAGTATCTGTGTGTGTAGGGGCTTTGTGCTGGGACAGAAGCTGAGCCCTGATTAGGGGGCGGGGCTTCCCTGGCTAGGGGTCCTATAAAGGTAGCAGCCAGTCAGGCAGCGGCACAGGAGATATCAAACAGAGCTGTAAACAGGGGAGTTTGAGTGGGAGTTCTGTTGGAGGAGAAGGTATCTGTGTGTGTTTGGTTTTGTATTCTTAGTATCTGTATGTGTATGGGCTTTGTGCTGGGAGAGAAGCTGAGCCCTGATTAGGGGGCGGGGCTTCATTGACTAGGGGTCCTATAAAGGTAGCAGCCAGTCAGGCAGCGGCACAGGAGCTAGCAAACAGAGCTGTAAACAGGGGAGTTGGAGTGGGAGTTCTGTTGGTGGAGAAGGTATTTGTGTGTGTGTTTGGTTTTGTATTGGTAGTATCTGTGTGTGTAGGGGCTTTGTGCTGGGACAGAAGCTGAGCCCTGATTAGGGGGCGGGGCTTCACTGACTAGGGGTCCTATAAAGGTATCAGCCAGTCAGGCAGCAGCACAGACAGCTGCAGCGGCACAGGAGCTATCAAACAGAGCTGTAAACAGGGGAGTTTGAGTGGGAGTTCTGTTGGAGGAGAAGGTATTTGTGTGTGTTTGGTTTTGTATTGTTAGTATCTGTATGTGTAGGTGCTTTGTGTTGGGAGAGAAGCTGAGCCCTGATTAGGGGGCGGGGCTTCCCTGACTAGGGGTCCTATAAAGGTAGCAGCCAGTCAGGCAGCGTCACAGGAGGTAGCAAACAGAGCTGTGAACAGGGGAGTTTGAGTGGGAGTTCTGTTGGAGGAGAAGGTATTTGTGTGTGTCTTTGGTTTTGTATTTGTAGTATCTGTATGTGTAGTGGCTTTGTGCTGG
The DNA here is from genome assembly GCF_965140295.1 of Lepidochelys olivacea. NCBI lineage: Eukaryota > Metazoa > Chordata > Testudines > Cheloniidae > Lepidochelys > Lepidochelys olivacea. Next base: position 19,429,805 of record NC_140436.1, on the reverse strand, counting down.
GAGAGAAGCTGAGCCCTGATTAGGGGGCGGGGCTTCCCTGACTAGGGGTCCTATAAAGGTAGCAGCCAGTCAGGCAGCGTCACAGGAGGTAGAAAACAGAGCTGTAAACAGGGGAGTATGAGTGGGAGTTCTGTTGGAGGAGAAGGTACTTGTGTGTGTCTTTGGTTTTGTATTGGTAGTATCTGTATGTGTAGGGGCTTTGTGCTGGGACAGAAGCTGAGCCCTGTTTAGTGGGCGGGGCTTCACTGACTAGGGGTCCTATAAAGGTAGCAGCCAGTCAGGCAGCAGCACAGGAGCTAGCAAACAGAGCTGTAAACAGGGGAGTTTGAGTGGGAGTTCTGTTGGAGGAGTCGGTATTTGTGGGTGTTTGGTTTTGTATTGGTAGTATCTGTATGTGGAGGGGGTTTGTGCTGGGAGAGAATCTGAGCCCTGATTAGGGGGCGGGGCTTCCCTGACTAGGGGTCCTATAAAGGTAGCAGCCAGTCAGGCAGCGGCACAGGAGCTAGCAAACAGAGCTGTAAACAGGGGAGTTTGAGTGGGAGTTCTGTTGGAGGAGAAGGTATCTGTGTGTGTTTGGTTTTGTATTCTTAGTATCTGTATGTGTATGGGCTTTGTGCTGGGAGAGAAGCTGAGCCCTGATTAGGGGGCGGGGCTTCATTGACTAGGGGTCCTATAAAGGTAGCAGCCAGTCAGGCAGCGGCACAGGAGCTATCAAACAGAGCTGTAAACAGGGGAGTTTGAGTGGGAGTTCTGTTGGAGGAGAAGGTATCTGTGTGTGTTTGGTTTTGTATTCTTAGTATCTGTATGTGTATGGGCTTTGTGCTGGGAGAGAAGCTGAGCCCTGATTAGGGGGCGGGGCTTCACTGCCTACGGGTCCTATAAAGGTAGCAGCCCGTCAGGCAGCCGCACAGACAACTGCAGCGGCACAGGAGCTAGCAAACAGAGCTGTAAACAGGGGAGTTTGAGTGGGAGTTCTGTTGGAGGAGAAGGTATTTGTGTGTGTCTTTGGTTTTGTATTGGTAGTATCTGTATGTGTAGGGGCTTTGTGCTGGGACAGAAGATGAGCCCTGATTAGGGGGCGGGGCTTCCCTGACTAGGGGTCCTATAAAGGTAGCAGCCAGTCAGGCAGCGGCACAGGAGCTAGCAAACAGAGCTGTGAACAGGGGAGTTTGACTGGGAGTTCTGTTGGAGTAGAAGGTATTTGTGTGTGTTTGGTTTTGTATTGGTAGTATCTGTGTGTGTAGGGGCTTTGTGCTGGGAGAGAAGCTGAGCCCTGATTAGGGGCGGGGCTTCACTGACAAGGGGTCCTATAAAGGTAGCAGCCAGTCAGGGAGCGGCACAGACAGCTGCAGCGGCACAGGAGCTATCAAACAGAGCTGTAAACAAGGGAGTTTGACTGGGAGTTCTGTTGGAGTAGAAGGTATTTGTGTGTGTTTGGTTTTGTATTGGTAGTATCTGTGTGTGTAGGGGCTTTGTGCTGGGACAGAAGCTGAGCCCTGATTAGGGGGCGGGGCTTCCCTGGCTAGGGGTCCTATAAAGGTAGCAGCCAGTCAGGCAGCGGCACAGGAGATATCAAACAGAGCTGTAAACAGGGGAGTTTGAGTGGGAGTTCTGTTGGAGGAGAAGGTATCTGTGTGTGTTTGGTTTTGTATTCTTAGTATCTGTATGTGTATGGGCTTTGTGCTGGGAGAGAAGCTGAGCCCTGATTAGGGGGCGGGGCTTCATTGACTAGGGGTCCTATAAAGGTAGCAGCCAGTCAGGCAGCGGCACAGGAGATATCAAACAGAGCTGTAAACAGGGGAGTTTGAGTGGGAGTTCTGTTGGAGGAGAAGGTATCTGTGTGTGTTTGGTTTTGTATTCTTAGTATCTGTATGTGTAGGGGCTTTGTCCTGGGAGAGAAGCTGAGCCCTGATTAGGGGGCGGGGCTTCCCTGGCTCGGGGTCCTATAAAGGTAGCAGCCAGTCAGGCAGCGGCACAGGAGCTAGCAAACAGAGCTGTAAACAGGGGAGTTGGAGTGGGAGTTCTGTTGGTGGAGAAGGTATTTGTGTGTGTGTTTGGTTTTGTATTGGTAGTATCTGTGTGTGTAGGGGCTTTGTGCTGGGACAGAAGCTGAGCCCTGATTAGGGGGCGGGGCTTCACTGACTAGGGGTCCTATAAAGGTATCAGCCAGTCAGGCAGCAGCACAGACAGCTGCAGCGGCACAGGAGCTATCAAACAGAGCTGTGAACAGGGGAGTTTGAGTGGGAGTTCTGTTGGAGGAGAAGGTATTTGTGTGTGTCTTTGGTTTTGTATTTGTAGTATCTGTATGTGTAGTGGCTTTGTGCTGGGAGAGAAGCTGAGCCCTGATTAGGGGGCGGGGCTTCCCTGACTAGGGGTCCTATAAAGGTAGCAGCCAGTCAGGCAGCGTCACAGGAGGTAGAAAACAGAGCTGTAAACAGGGGAGTATGAGTGGGAGTTCTGTTGGAGGAGAAGGTACTTGTGTGTGTCTTTGGTTTTGTATTGGTAGTATCTGTATGTGTAGGGGCTTTGTGCTGGGACAGAAGCTGAGCCCTGTTTAGTGGGCGGGGCTTCACTGACTAGGGGTCCTATAAAGGTAGCAGCCAGTCAGGCAGCAGCACAGGAGCTAGCAAACAGAGCTGTAAACAGGGGAGTTTGAGTGGGAGTTCTGTTGGAGGAGTCGGTATTTGTGGGTGTTTGGTTTTGTATTGGTAGTATCTGTATGTGGAGGGGGTTTGTGCTGGGAGAGAATCTGAGCCCTGATTAGGGGGCGGGGCTTCCCTGACTAGGGGTCCTATAAAGGTAGCAGCCAGTCAGGCAGCGGCACAGGAGCTAGCAAACAGAGCTGTAAACAGGGGAGTTTGAGTGGGAGTTCTGTTGGAGGAGAAGGTATCTGTGTGTGTTTGGTTTTGTATTCTTAGTATCTGTATGTGTATGGGCTTTGTGCTGGGAGAGAAGCTGAGCCCTGATTAGGGGGCGGGGCTTCATTGACTAGGGGTCCTATAAAGGTAGCAGCCAGTCAGGCAGCGGCACAGGAGCTATCAAACAGAGCTGTAAACAGGGGAGTTTGAGTGGGAGTTCTGTTGGAGGAGAAGGTATCTGTGTGTGTTTGGTTTTGTATTCTTAGTATCTGTATGTGTATGGGCTTTGTGCTGGGAGAGAAGCTGAGCCCTGATTAGGGGGCGGGGCTTCACTGCCTACGGGTCCTATAAAGGTAGCAGCCCGTCAGGCAGCCGCACAGACAACTGCAGCGGCACAGGAGCTAGCAAACAGAGCTGTAAACAGGGGAGTTTGAGTGGGAGTTCTGTTGGAGGAGAAGGTACTTGTGTGTGTTTGGTTTTGTATTGGTGGTATCTGTATGTGTAGGGGCTTTGTCCTGGGAGAGAAGCTGAGCCCTGATTAGGGGGCGGGGCTTCCCTGGCTCGGGGTCCTATAAAGGTAGCAGCCAGTCAGGCAGCGGCACAGGAGATATCAAACAGAGCTGTAAAAAGGGGAGTTGGAGTGGGAGTTCTGTTGGTGGAGAAGGTATTTGTGTGTGTGTTTGGTTTTGTATTGGTAGTATCTGTGTGTGTAGGGGCTTTGTGCTGGGACAGAAGCTGAGCCCTGATTAGGGGGCGGGGCTTCACTGACTAGGGGTCCTATAAAGGTATCAGCCAGTCAGGCAGCAGCACAGACAGCTGCAGCGGCACAGGAGCTATCAAACAGAGCTGTAAACAGGGGAGTTTGAGTGGGAGTTCTGTTGGAGGAGAAGGTATTTGTGTGTGTTTGGTTTTGTATTGTTAGTATCTGTATGTGTAGGTGCTTTGTGTTGGGAGAGAAGCTGAGCCCTGATTAGGGGGCGGGACTTCCCTGACTAGGGGTCCTATAAAGGTAGCAGCCAGTCAGGCAGCGTCACAGGAGGTAGCAAACAGAGCTGTGAACAGGGGAGTTTGAGTGGGAGTTCTGTTGGAGGAGAAGGTATTTGTGTGTGTCTTTGGTTTTGTATTTGTAGTATCTGTATGTGTAGTGGCTTTGTGCTGGGAGAGAAGCTGAGCCCTGATTAGGGGGCGGGGCTTACCTATCTAGGGGTCCTATAAAGGTAGCAGCCAGTCAGGCAGCGTCACAGGAGGTAGAAAACAGAGCTGTAAACAGGGGAGTATGAGTGGGAGTTCTGTTGGAGGAGAAGGTACTTGTGTGTGTCTTTGGTTTTGTATTGGTAGTATCTGTATGTGTAGGGGCTTTGTGCTGGGACAGAAGCTGACCCCTGTTTAGTGGGCGGGGCTTCACTGACTAGGGGTCCTATAAAGGTAGCAGCCAGTCAGGCAGCAGCACAGGAGCTAGCAAACAGAGCTGTAAACAGGGGAGTTTGAGTGGGAGTTCTGTTGGAGGAGTCGGTATTTGTGGGTGTTTGGTTTTGTATTGGTAGTATCTGTATGTGGAGGGGGTTTGTGCTGGGAGAGAATCTGAGCCCTGATTAGGGGGCGGGGCTTCCCTGACTAGGGGTCCTATAAAGGTAGCAGCCAGTCAGGCAGCGGCACAGGAGGTAGCAAACAGAGCTGTAAACAGGGGAGTTTGAGTGGGAGTTCTGTTGGAGGAGAAGGTATCTGTGTGTGTTTGGTTTTGTATTCTTAGTATCTGTATGTGTATGGGCTTTGTGCTGGGAGAGAAGCTGAGCCCTGATTAGGGGGCGGGGCTTCATTGACTAGGGGTCCTATAAAGGTAGCAGCCAGTCAGGCAGCGGCACAGGAGCTATCAAACAGAGCTGTAAACAGGGGAGTTTGAGTGGGAGTTCTGTTGGAGGAGAAGGTATTTGTGTGTGTTTGGTTTTGTATTGGTAGTATCTGTATGTGTAGGGGCTTTGTGCTGTGAGAAGCTGAGCCCTGATTAGGGGGCGGGGCTTCACTGCCTACGGGTCCTATAAAGGTAGCAGCCCGTCAGGCAGCCGCACAGACAACTGCAGCGGCACAGGAGCTAGCAAACAGAGCTGTAAACAGGGGAGTTTGAGTGGGAGTTCTGTTGGAGGAGAAGGTACTTGTGTGTGTTTGGTTTTGTATTGGTGGTATCTGTATGTGTAGGGGCTTTGTCCTGGGAGAGAAGCTGAGCCCTGATTAGGGGGCGGGGCTTCCCTGGCTCGGGGTCCTATAAAGGTAGCAGCCAGTCAGGCAGCGGCACAGGAGCTAGCAAACAGAGCTGTAAACAGGGGAGTTGGAGTGGGAGTTCTGTTGGTGGAGAAGGTATTTGTGTGTGTGTTTGGTTTTGTATTGGTAGTATCTGTGTGTGTAGGGGCTTTGTGCTGGGACAGAAGCTGAGCCCTGATTAGGGGGCGGGGCTTCACTGACTAGGGGTCCTATAAAGGTATCAGCCAGTCAGGCAGCGGCACAGACAGCTGCAGCGGCACAGGAGCTATCAAACAGAGCTGTAAACAGGGGAGTTTGAGTGGGAGTTCTGTTGGAGGAGAAGGTATTTGTGTGTGTTTGGTTTTGTATTGTTAGTATCTGTATGTGTAGGGGCTTTGTGTTGGGAGAGAAGCTGAGCCCTGATTAGGGGGCGGGGCTTCCCTGACTAGGGGTCCTATAAAGGTAGCAGCCAGTCAGGCAGCGTCACAGGAGGTAGCAAACAGAGCTGTGAACAGGGGAGTTTGAGTGGGAGTTCTGTTGGAGGAGAAGGTATTTGTGTGTGTCTTTGGTTTTGTATTTGTAGTATCTGTATGTGTAGTGGCTTTGTGCTGGGAGAGAAGCTGAGCCCTGATTAGGGGGCGGGGCTTCCCTGACTAGGGGTCCTATAAAGGTAGCAGCCAGTCAGGCAGCGTCACAGGAGGTAGCAAACAGAGCTGTAAACAGGGGAGTATGAGTGGGAGTTCTGTTGGAGGAGAAGGTACTTGTGTGTGTCTTTGGTTTTGTATTGGTAGTATCTGTATGTGTAGGGGCTTTGTGCTGGGACAGAAGCTGAGCCCTGTTTAGTGGGCGGGGCTTCACTGACTAGGGGTCCTATAAAGGTAGCAGCCAGTCAGGCAGCAGCACAGGAGCTAGCAAACAGAGCTGTAAACAGGGGAGTTTGAGTGGGAGTTCTGTTGGAGGAGAAGGTATTTGTGTGTGTCTTTGGTTTTGTATTGGTAGTATCTGTATGTGTAGGGGGTTTGTGCTGGGACAGAAGATGAGCCCTGATTAGGGGGCGGGGCTTCCCTGACTAGGGGTCCTATAAAGGTAGCAGCCAGTGAGGCAGCGGTACAGGAGCTAGCAAACAGAGCTGTAAACAGGGGAGTTTGAGTGGGAGTTCTGTTGGAGGAGAAGGTATTTGTGTGTGTCTTTGGTTTTGTATTGGTAGTATCTGTATGTGTAGGGGCTTTGTGCTGGGACAGAAGATGAGCCCTGATTAGGGGGCGGAGCTTCCCTGACTAGGGGTCCTATAAAGGTAGCAGCCAGTCAGGCAGCGGCACAGGAGCTAGCAAACAGAGCTGTAAACAGGGGAGTTTGAGTGGGAGTTCTGTTGGAGGAGAAGGTATTTGTGTGTGTTTGGTTTTGTATTGGTGGCATCTGTATGTGTAGAGGCTTGGAGGGGCTTTGTGCTGGGAGAGAAGCTGAGCCCTGATTAGTGGGCGGGGCTTCCCTGACTAGGGGTCCTATAAAGGTTGCAGCCAGTCAGGCAGCGGCACAGGAGCTATCAAACAGAGCTGTAAACAGGGGATTTTGAGTGGGAGTTCTGTTGGAGTAGAAGGTATCTGTGTGTGTTTGGTTTTGTATTGGTAGTATCTGTATGTGGAGAGGCTTTGTGCTGGGAGAGAATCTGAGCCCTGATTAGGGGGCGGGGCTTCCCTGACTAGGGGTCCTATAAAGGTAGCAGCCAGTCAGGCAGCGGCACAGGAGCTAGCAAACAGAGCTGTAAACAGGGGCGTTGGAGTGGCAGTTCTGTTGGAGGAGAAGGTATTTGTGTGTGTGCGTGTGTTTGGTTTTGTTTTGGTAGTATCTGTATGTGTAGGGGCTTTTTGCTGGGAGAGAAGCTGAGCCCTGATTAGGGGGCGGGTCTTCCCTGACTAGGGGTCCTATAAAGGTAGCAGCCAATCAGGCAGCGGCACAGACAGCTGCAGCGGCACAGGAGCTAGCCAACAGAGCTGTAAACAGGGGAGTTTGAGTGGGAGTTCTGTTGGAGGAGAAGGTACTTGTGTGTGTTTGGTTTTGTATTGGTGGTATCTGTATGTGCAGGGGCTTTGTTCTGGGAGAGAAGCTGAGCCCTGATTAGGGGGCGGGGCTTCCCTGACTAGGGGTCCTATAAAGGTAGCAGCCAGTCAGGCAGCAGCACAGGAGCTAGCAAACAGAGCTGTAAACAGGGGAGTTTGAGTGGGAGTTCTGTTGGAGGAGAAGGTATTTGTGTGTGTCTTTGGTTTTGTATTGGTAGTATCTGTATGTGTAGGGGCTTTGTGCTGGGACAGAAGCTGAGCCCTGATTCGGGGGCGGGGCTTCCCTGACTAGGGGTCCTATAAAGGTATCAGCCAGTCAGGCAGCGGCACAGGAGCTATCAAACAGAGCTGTAAACAGGGGAGTTTGAGTGGGAGTTCTGTTGGAGGAGAAGGTATTTGTGTGTGTTTGGTTTTGTATTCGTGGTATCTGTATGTGTGTTGGCTTTGTCCTGGGAGAGAAGCTGAGCCCTGATTAGGGGGCGGGGCTTCCCTGACTAGGGGTTCTATAAAGGTAGCAGCCAGTCAGGCAGCGGCACAGGAGCTAGCAAACAGAGCTGTAAACAGGGGAGTTTGAGTGGGAGTTCTGTTGGAGGAGAAGGTATTTGTGTGTGTTTGGTTTTGTATTGGTGGTATCTGTATGTGTGTTGGCTTTGTCCTGGGATTGAAGCTGAGCCCTGATTAGGGGGCGGGGCTTCCTTGGGTAGGGGTCCTATAAAGGTAGCAGCCAGTCAGGCAGCGCCACAGGAGCTAGCAAAGAGAGCTGTAAACAGGGGAGTTTGAGTGGGAGTTCTGTTGGAGGAGAAGGTATTTGTGTGTGTTTGGTTTTGTATTGGTGGTATATGTATGTGCAGGGGCTTTGTGCTGGGAGAGAAGCTGAGCCCTGATTAGGGGGCGGGGCTTCACTGACTAGGGGTCCTATAAAGGTTGCAGGCCGTCAGGCAGCGGCACAGGAGCTATCAAACAGAGCTGTAAACAGGGGAGTTTGAGTGGGAGTTCTGTTGGAGTAGACGGTATTTGTGTGTGTTTGGTTTTGTATTGGTAGTTTCTGTGTGTGTAGGGGCTTTGTGCTGGGACAGAAGCTGAGCCCTGATTAGGGGGCGGGGCTTCACTGACTAGGGGTCCTATCAAGGTATCAGCCAGTCAGGCAGCGGCACAGACAGCTGCAGCGGCACAGGAGCTAGCAAAAAGAGCTGTAAACAGGGGAGTTTGAGTGGGAGTTCTGTTGGAGGAGAAGGTATTTGTGTGTGTTTGGTTTTGTATTGTTAGTATCTGTATGTGTAAGGGCTTTGTGTTGGGAGAGAAGCTGAGCCCTGATTAGGGGGCGGGGCTTCCCTGACTAGGGGTCCTATAAAGGTAGCAGCCAGTCAGGCAGCGTCACAGGAGGTAGCAAACAGAGCTGTAAACAGGGGAGTATGAGTGGGAGTTCTGTTGGAGGAGAAGGTACTTGTGTGTGTCTTTGGTTTTGTATTGGTAGTATCTGTATGTGTAGGGGCTTTGTGCTGGGAAAGAAGCTGAGCCCTGAATAGTGGGCGGGGCTTCCCTGACTAGGGGTCCTATAAAGGTTGCAGCCAGTCAGGCAGCGGCACAGGAGCTATCAAACAGAGCTGTAAACAGGGGAGTTTGAGTGGGAGTTCTGTTGGAGGAGAAGGTATTTGTGTGTGTTTGGTTTTGTATTGGTAGTATCTGCATGTGGAGGGGCTTTGTGCTGGGAGAGAATCTGAGCCCTGATTAGGGGGCGGGTCTTCACTGACTAGGGGTCCTATAAAGGTAGCAGCCAATCAGGCAGCGGCACAGACAGCTGCAGCGGCACGGGAGCTAGCAAACAGAGCTGTAAACAGGGGAGTTTGAGTGGGAGTTCTGTTGGAGGAGAAGGTATTTGTGGGTGTTTGGTTTTGTATTGGTAGTATCTGCATGTGGAGGGGCTTTGTGCTGGGAGAGAATCTGAGCCCTGATTAGGGGGCGGGGCTTCCCTGACTAGGGGTCCTATAAAGGTAGCAGCCAGTCAGGCAGCGGCACAGGAGCTAGCAAACAGAGCTGTAAACAGGAGAGTTTGAGTGGGAGTTCTGTTGGAGGAGAAGGTATTTGTGTGTGTTTGGTTTTGTATTGTTAGTATCTGTATGTGTAAGGGCTTTGTGCTGGGAGAGAAGCTGAGCCCTGATTAGGGGGCGGGGCTTCCCTGACTAGGGGTCCTATAAAGGTAGCAGCCAGTCAGGCAGCGGCACAGGAGCTAGCAAACAGAGCTGTAAACAGGGGAGTTTGAGTGGGAGTTCTGTTGGAGGAGAAGGTATTTGTGTGTGTCTTTGGTTTTGTATTGGCAGTATCTGTATGTGTAGGGGCTTCGTGCTGGGACAGAAGATGAGCCCTGATTAGGGGGCGGGGCTTCCCTGACTAGGGGTCCTATAAAGGTAGCAGCCAGTCAGGCAGCGGCACAGGAGCTAGCAAACAGAGCTGTAAACAGGGGAGTTTGAGTGGAAGTTCTGTAAGAGGAGAACGTATTTGTGTGTGTTTGGTTTTGTATTGGTGGTATCTGTATGTGTAGAGGCTTGGAGGGGCTTTGTGCTGGGAAAGAAGCTGAGCCCTGATTAGTGGGCGGGGCTTCCCTGATTAGGGGTCCTATAAAGGTAGCAGCCAGTCAGGCAGCAGCACAGACAGCTGCAGCGGCACAGGAGCTAGCAAACAGAGCTGTAAACAGGGGAGTTTGAGTGGGAGTTCTGTTGGAGGAGAAGGTATTTGTGTGTGTTTGGTTTTGTATTGGTGGTATCTGTATGTGTAGGGGCTTTGTCCTGGGAGAGAAGATGAGCCCTGTTTAGGGGGCGGGGCTTCACTGACTAGGGGTCCAAAAAAGGTATCAGCCAGTCAGGCAGCGGCACAGACAGCTGCAGCGGCACAGGAGCTAGCAAACAGAGCTGTAAACAGGGGAGTTTGAGTGCGAGTTCTGTTGGAGGAGAAGGTATTTGTGTGTGTTTGGTTTTGTATTGGTGGTATCTGTATGTGTAGGGGCTTTGTCCTGGGAGAGAAGCTGAGCCCTGATTAGGGGGCGGGGCTTCCCTGGCTAGGGGTCCTATAAAGGTAGCAGCCAGTCAGGCAGCGGCACAGGAGCTAGCAAACAGAGCTGTAAACAGGGGAGTTGGAGTGGGAGTTCTGTTGGAGGAGAAGGTATTCGTGTATGTTTGGTTTTGTGTTGGTGGTATCTGTATGTGTAGGGGCTTTGTGCTGGGACAGAAGATGAGCCCTGATTAGGGGGCGGGGCTTCCCTGACTAGGGGTCCTATAAAGGTAGCAGCCAGTCAGGCAGCGGCACAGGAGTGAGCAAACAGAGCTCTAAACAGGGGAGTTTGAGTGGGAGTTCTGTTGGAGGCGAAGGTATTTGTGTGTGTTTGGATTTGTATTGGTAGTATTTGTATGTGTAGAGGCTTTGTGCTGGGAGAGAAGCTGAGCCCTGATTAGGGGGCGGGGCTTCACTGACTAGGGGTCCTATAAAGGTTGCAGCCAGTCAGGCAGCGGCACAGGAGCTATCAAACAGAGCTGTAAACAGGGGAGTTTGAGTGGGAGTTCTGTTGGAGTAGACGGTATTTGTGTGTGTTTGGTTTTGTATTGGTAGTTTCTGTGTGTGTAGGGGCTTTGTGCTGGGACAGAAGCTGAGCCCTGATTAGGGGGCGGGGCTTCACTGACTAGGGGTCCTATAAAGGTATCAGCCAGTCAGGCAGCGGCACAGACAGCTGCAGCGGCACAGGAGCTAGCAAAAAGAGCTGTAAACAGGGGAGTTTGAGTGGGAGTTCTGTTGGAGGAGAAGGTATTTGTGTGTGTTTGGTTTTGAATTGTTAGTATCTGTATGTGTAAGGGCTTTGTGTTGGGAGAGAAGCTGAGCCCTGATTAGGGGGCGGGGCTTCCCTGACTAGGGGTCCTATAAAGGTAGCAGCCAGTCAGGCAGCGTCACAGGAGGTAGCAAACAGAGCTGTAAACAGGGGAGTATGAGTGGGAGTTCTGTTGGAGGAGAAGGTACTTGTGTGTGTCTTTGGTTTTGTATTGGTAGTATCTGTATGTGTAGGGGCTTTGTGCTGGGAAAGAAGCTGAGCCCTGAATAGTGGGCGGGGCTTCCCTGACTAGGGGTCCTATAAAGGTTGCAGCCAGTCAGGCAGCGGCACAGGAGCTATCAAACAGAGCTGTAAACAGGGGAGTTTGAGTGGGAGTTCTGTTGGAGGAGAAGGTATTTGTGTGTGTGTGTGTCTTTGGTTTTGTTTTGGTAGTATCTGTATGTGTAGGGGCTTTTTGCTGGGAGAGAAGCTGAGCCCTGATTAGGGGGCGGGTCTTCACTGACTAGGGGTCCTATAAAGGTAGCAGCCAATCAGGCAGCGGCACAGACAGCTGCAGCGGCACGGGAGCTAGCAAACAGAGCTGTAAACAGGGGAGTTTGAGTGGGAGTTCTGTTGGAGGAGAAGGTATTTGTGGGTGTTTGGTTTTGTATTGGTAGTACCTGCATGTGGAGGGGCTTTGTGCTGGGAGAGAATCTGAGCCCTGATTAGGGGGCGGGGCTTCCCTGACTAGGGGTCCTATAAAGGTAGCAGCCAGTCAGGCAGCGGCACAGGAGCTAGCAAACAGAGCTGTAAACAGGAGAGTTTGAGTGGGAGTTCTGTTGGAGGAGAAGGTATTTGTGTGTGTCTTTGGTTTTGTATTGGTAGTATCTGTATGTGTAGTGGCTTTGTGCTGGGACAGAAGATGAGCCCTGATTAGGGGGCGGGGCTTCCCTGACTAGGGGTCCTATAAAGCTTGCAGCCAGTCAGGCAGCGGCACAGGAGCTATCAAACAGAGCTGTAAACAGGGGAGTTTGAGTGGGAGTTCTGTTGGAGGAGAAGGTATTTGTGTGTGTTTGGTTTTGTATTGTTGGTATCTGTATGTGTAGAGGCTTGGAGGGGCTTTTTGCTGGGAGAGAAGCTGAGCCCTGATTAGGGGGCGGGGCTTCCCTGACTAGGGGTTCTATAAAGGTAGCAGCCAGTCAGGCAGCGGCACAGGAGCTAGCAAACAGAGCTGTAAACAGGGGAGTTTGAGTGGGAGTTCTGTTGGAGGAGAAGGTATTTGTGTGTGTTTGGTTTTGTATTGGTGGTATCTGTATGTGTAGGGGCTTTGTCCTGGGAGAGAAGCTGAGCCCTGATTAGGGGGCGGGGCTTCCCTGGCTAGGGGTCCTATAAAGGTAGCAGCCAGTCAGGCAGCGGCACAGGAGCTAGCAAACAGAGCTGTAAACAGGGGAGTTGGAGTGGGAGTTCTGTTGGAGGAGAAGGTATTCGTGTATGTTTGGTTTTGTGTTGGTGGTATCTGTATGTGTAGGGGCTTTGTGCTGGGACAGAAGATGAGCCCTGATTAGGGGGCGGGGCTTCCCTGACTAGGGGTCCTATAAAGGTAGCAGCCAGTCAGGCAGCGGCACAGGAGTGAGCAAACAGAGCTCTAAACAGGGGAGTTTGAGTGGGAGTTCTGTTGGAGGCGAAGGTATTTGTGTGTGTTTGGATTTGTATTGGTAGTATTTGTATGTGTAGAGGCTTTGTGCTGGGAGAGAAGCTGAGCCCTGATTAGGGGGCGGGGCTTCACTGACTAGGGGTCCTATAAAGGTTGCAGCCAGTCAGGCAGCGGCACAGGAGCTATCAAACAGAGCTGTAAACAGGGGAGTTTGAGTGGGAGTTCTGTTGGAGTAGACGGTATTTGTGTGTGTTTGGTTTTGTATTGGTAGTTTCTGTGTGTGTAGGGGCTTTGTGCTGGGACAGAAGCTGAGCCCTGATTAGGGGGCGGGGCTTCACTGACTAGGGGTCCTATAAAGGTATCAGCCAGTCAGGCAGCGGCACAGACAGCTGCAGCGGCACAGGAGCTAGCAAAAAGAGCTGTAAACAGGGGAGTTTGAGTGGGAGTTCTGTTGGAGGAGAAGGTATTTGTGTGTGTTTGGTTTTGAATTGTTAGTATCTGTATGTGTAAGGGCTTTGTGTTGGGAGAGAAGCTGAGCCCTGATTAGGGGGCGGGGCTTCCCTGACTAGGGGTCCTATAAAGGTAGCAGCCAGTCAGGCAGCGTCACAGGAGGTAGCAAACAGAGCTGTAAACAGGGGAGTATGAGTGGGAGTTCTGTTGGAGGAGAAGGTACTTGTGTGTGTCTTTGGTTTTGTATTGGTAGTATCTGTATGTGTAGGGGCTTTGTGCTGGGAAAGAAGCTGAGCCCTGAATAGTGGGCGGGGCTTCCCTGACTAGGGGTCCTATAAAGGTTGCAGCCAGTCAGGCAGCGGCACAGGAGCTATCAAACAGAGCTGTAAACAGGGGAGTTTGAGTGGGAGTTCTGTTGGAGGAGAAGGTACTTGTGTGCGTTGGGTTTTGTATTGGTAGTATCTGTATGTGCAGGGGCTTTGTGCTGGGAGAGAAGCTGAGCCCTGATTAGGGGGCGGGGCTTGACTGACTAGGGGTCCTATAAAGGTAGCAGCCAATCAGGCAGCGGCACAGACAGCTGCAGCGGCACAGGAGCTAGCAAACAGCTGTAAACAGGGGAGTTTGAGTGGGAGTTCTGTTGGAGGAGAAGGTATTTGTGTGTGTTTGGTTTTGTATCGGTAGTATCTGTATGTGAAGAGGCTTTGTGCTGGGAGAGAAGATGAGCCCTGATTAGGGGGCGGTTCTTCACTGACTGGGGTCCTATAAAGGTAGCAGCAAGTTAGGCAGCTGCACAGACAGCTGCAGCGGCACAGGAGCTAGCAAACAGAGCTGTAAACAGGGGAGTTTGAGTGGGAGTTCTGTTGGAGGAGAAGGTATTTGTGTGTGTGTGTGTCTTTGGTTTTGTTTTGGTAGTATCTGTATGTGTAGGGGCTTTTTGCTGGGAGAGAAGCTGAGCCCTGATTAGGGGGCGGGTCTTCACTGACTAGGGGTCCTATAAAGGTAGCAGCGAATCAGGCAGTGGCACAGACAGCTGCAGCGGCACGGGAGCTAGCAAACAGAGCTGTAAACAGGGGAGTTTGAGTGGGAGTTCTGTTGGAGGAGAAGGTATTTGTGGGTGTTTGGTTTTGTATTGGTAGTACCTGCATGTGGAGGGGCTTTGTGCTGGGAGAGAATCTGAGCCCTGATTAGGGGGCGGGGCTTCCCTGACTAGGGGTCCTATAAAGGTAGCAGCCAGTCAGGCAGCGGCACAGGAGCTAGCAAACAGAGCTGTAAACAGGAGAGTTTGAGTGGGAGTTCTGTTGGAGGAGAAGGTATTTGTGTGTGTCTTTGGTTTTGTATTGGTAGTATCTGTATGTGTAGTGGCTTTGTGCTGGGACAGAAGATGAGCCCTGATTAGGGGGCGGGGCTTCCCTGACTAGGGGTCCTATAAAGCTTGCAGCCAGTCAGGCAGCGGCACAGGAGCTATCAAACAGAGCTGTAAACAGGGGAGTTTGAGTGGGAGTTCTGTTGGAGGAGAAGGTATTTGTGTGTGTTTGGTTTTGTATTGTTGGTATCTGTATGTGTAGAGGCTTGGAGGGGCTTTTTGCTGGGAGAGAAGCTGAGCCCTGATTAGGGGGCGGGGCTTCCCTGACTAGGGGTTCTATAAAGGTAGCAGCCAGTCAGGCAGCGGCACAGGAGCTAGCAAACAGAGCTGTAAACAGGGGAGTTTGAGTGGGAGTTCTGTTGGAGGAGAAGGTATTTGTGTGTGTTTGGTTTTGTATTGGTGGTATCTGTATGTGTGTTGGCTTTGTCCTGGGATTGAAGCTGAGCCCTGATTAGGGGGCGGGTCTTCACTGACTAGGTGTCCTATAAAGGTAGCAGCCAGTCAGGCAGTGGCACAGACAGCTGCAGCGGCACAGGAGCTAGCCAACAGAGCTGTAAACAGGGGAGTTTGAGTGGGAGTTCTGTTGGAGGAGAAGGTACCTGTGTGTGTTTGGATTTTTATTGGTAGTATCTGTATGTGTCGGGGCTTTGTACTGGGAGAGAAGCTGAGCCCTGATTAGGGGGCGGGGCTTCCCTGACTAGGGGTCCTATAAAGGTAGCAGCCAATCAGGCAGCGGCACAGACAGCTGCAGCGGCACAGGAGCTAGCAAACAGAGCTGTAAACAGGGGAGTTTGAGTGGGAGTTCTGTTGGAGGAGAAGGTATTTGTGTGTGTGTTTGGATTTGTATTGGTAGTATCTGTATGTGTCGGGGCTTTGTGCTGGGAGAGAAGCTGAGCCCTGATTAGGGGGCGGGGCTTCCCTGACTAGGGGTACTATAAAGGTAGCAGCCAGTCAGGCAGCGGCACAGGAGCTAGCAAAGAGAGCTGTAAACATGGGAGTTTGTGTGGGTGTTCTGTTGGACGAGAAGGTACTTGTGTGTGTTTGGTTTTGTATTGGTGGTATATTTATGTGCAGGGGCTTTGTGCTGGGAGAGAAGCTGAGCCCTGATTAGGGGGCGGGGCTTCACTGACTAGGGGTCCTATAAAGGTATCAGCCAGTCAGGCAGCGGCACAGACAGCTGCAGCGGCACAGGAGCTAGCAAACAGAGCTGTAAACAGGGGAGTTTGAGTGGGAGTTCTGTTGGAGGAGAAGGTATTTGTGTGTGTGTTTGGATTTGTATTGGTAGTATCTGTGTGTGTCGGGGCTTTGTGCTGGGAGAGAAGCTGAGCCCTGATTAGGGGGCGGGGCTTCCCTGACTAGGGGTACTATAAAGGTAGCAGCCAGTCAGGCAGCGGCACAGGAGCTAGCAAAGAGAGCTGTAAACATGGGAGTTTGTGTGGGTGTTCTGTTGGAGGAGAAGGTATTTGTGTGTGTTTGGTTTTGTATCGGTAGTATCTGTATGTGTAGAGGCTTTCTGCTGGGAGAGAAGATGAGCCCTGATTAGGGGGCGGGGCTTCACTGACTGGGGTCCTATAAAGGTAGCAGCAAGTCAGGCAGCGGCACAGACAGCTGCAGCGGCACAGGAGCTAGCCAACAGAGCTGTAAACAGGGGAGTTTGAGTGGGAGTTCTGTTGTAGGAGAAGGTATTTGTGTGTGTGTGTGTGTCTGGTTTTGTTTTGGTAATATCTGTATGTGTAGGGGCTTTTTGCTGGGAGAGAAGCTGAGCCCTGATTAGGGGGCGGGTCTTCACTGACTAGGGGTCCTATAAAGGTAGCAGCCAATCAGGCAGCGGCACAGACAGCTGCAGCGGCACAGGAGCTAGCCAACAGAGCTGAAAACAGGGGAGTTTGAGTGGGAGTTCTGTTGGAGGAGAAGGTACCTGTGTGTGTTTGGATTTTTATTGGTAGTATCTGTATGTGTCGGGGCTTTGTACTGGGAGAGAAGCTGAGCCCTGATTAGGGGGCGGGGCTTCCCTGACTAGGGGTCCTATAAAGGTAGCAGCCAATCAGGCAGCGGCACAGACAGCTGCAGCGGCACAGGAGCTAGCAAACAGAGCTGTAAACAGGGGAGTTTGAGTGGGAGTTCTGTTGGAGGAGAAGGTATTTGTGTGTGTGTTTGGATTTGTATTGGTAGTATCTGTATGTGTCGGGGCTTTGTGCTGGGAGAGAAGCTGAGCCCTGATTAGGGGGCGGGGCTTCCCTGACTAGGGGTACTATAAAGGTAGCAGCCAGTCAGGCAGCGGCACAGGAGCTAGCAAAGAGAGCTGTAAACATGGGAGTTTGTGTGGGTGTTCTGTTGGACGAGAAGGTACTTGTGTGTGTTTGGTTTTGTATTGGTGGTATATTTATGTGCAGGGGCTTTGTGCTGGGAGAGAAGCTGAGCCCTGATTAGGGGGCGGGGCTTCCCTGACTAGGGGTCCTATAAAGGTTGCAGCCAGTCAGGCAGCGGCACAGGAGCTATCAAACAGAGCTGTAAACAGGGGATTTTGAGTGGGAGTTCTGTTGGAGGAGAAGGTATTTGTGTGTGTTTGGTTTTGTATTGTTAGTATCTGTATGTGTATGGGCTTTGTGCTGGGAGAGAAGCTGAGCCCTGATTCGGGGGCGGGGCTTCCCTGACTAGGGGTCCTATAAAGGTATCAGCCAGTCAGGCAGCGGCACAGACAGCTGCAGCGGCACAGGAGCTAGCAAACAGAGCTGTAAACAGGGGAGTTTGAGTGGGAGTTCTGTTGGAGGAGAAGGTATTTGTGTGTGTTTGGTTTTGTATTGGTGGTATCTGTATGTGTAGGGGCTTTGTCCTGGGAGAGAAGCTGAGCCCTGATTAGGGGGCGGGGCTTCCCTGACTAGGGGTCCTATAAAGGTAGCAGCCAGTCAGGCAGCGGCACAGGAGCTAGCAAACAGAGCTGTAAACAGGGGAGTTTGAGTGGGAGTTCTGTTGGAGGAGAAGGTATTTTTGTGTTTCTTTGGTTTTGTATTGGCAGTATCTGTATGTGTAGGGGCTTCGTGCTGGGACAGAAGATGAGCCCTGATTAGGGGGCGGGGCTTCCCTGACTAGGGGTCCTATAAAGGTAGCAGCCAGTCAGGCAGCGGCACAGGAGCTAGCAAACAGAGCTGTAAACAGGGGAGTTTGAGTGGAAGTTCTGTAAGAGGAGAACGTATTTGTGTGTGTTTGGTTTTGTATTGGTGGTATCTGTATGTGTAGAGGCTTGGAGGGGCTTTGTGCTGGGAAAGAAGCTGAGCCCTGATTAGTGGGCGGGGCTTCCCTGATTAGGGGTCCTATAAAGGTAGCAGCCAGTCAGGCAGCGGCACAGACAGCTGCAGCGGCACAGGAGCTAGCAAACAGAGCTGTAAACAGGGGAGTTTGAGTGGGAGTTCTGTTGGAGGAGAAGGTATTTGTGTGTGTTTGGTTTTGTATTGGTGGTATCTGTATGTGTAGGGGCTTTGTCCTGGGAGAGAAGATGAGCCCTGTTTAGGGGGCGGGGCTTCACTGACTAGGGGTCCAAAAAAAGGTATCAGCCAGTCAGGCAGCGGCACAGACAGCTGCAGCGGCACAGGAGCTAGCAAACAGAGCTGTAAACAGGGGAGTTTGAG
The DNA here is from genome assembly GCF_965140295.1 of Lepidochelys olivacea. Classification (NCBI taxonomy): domain Eukaryota; kingdom Metazoa; phylum Chordata; order Testudines; family Cheloniidae; genus Lepidochelys; species Lepidochelys olivacea. The sequence goes on along the minus strand of NC_140436.1, from coordinate 19,411,769 downwards.
TGCGAGTTCTGTTGGAGGAGAAGGTATTTGTGTGTGTTTGGTTTTGTATTGGTGGTATCTGTATGTGTAGGGGCTTTGTCCTGGGAGAGAAGCTGAGCCCTGATTAGGGGGCGGGGCTTCCCTGACTAGGGGTCCTATAAAGGTAGCAGCCAGTCAGGCAGCGCCACAGGAGCTAGCAAACAGAGCTGTAAACAGGGGAGTTTGAGTGGGAGTTCTGTTGGAGGAGAAGGTATTTGTGTGTGTTTGGTTTTGTATTGGTGGTATCTGTATGTGTAGGGGCTTTGTGCTGGGAGAGAAGCTGAGCCCTGATTAGGGGGCGGGGCTTCCCTGGGTAGGGGTCCTATAAAGGTAGCAGCCAGTCAGGCAGCGGCACAGGAGCTAGCAAACAGAGCTGTAAACAGGGGAGTTTGAGTGCGAGTTCTGTTGGAGGAGAAGGTATTTGTGTGTGTTTGGTTTTGTATTGGTGGTATCTGTATGTGTAGGGGCTTTGTCCTGGGAGAGAAGCTGAGCCCTGATTAGGGGGCGGGGCTTCCCTGACTAGGGGTCCTATAAAGGTAGCAGCCAATCAGGCAGCGGCACAGACAGCTGCAGCGGCACAGGAGCTAGCAAACAGAGCTGTAAACAGGGGAGTTTGAGTGGGAGTTCTGTTGGAGGAGAAGGTATTTGTGTGTGTCTTTGGTTTTGTATTGTTAGTATCTGTATTTGCAGGGGCTTTGTGCTGGGAGAGAAGCTGAGCCCTGATTAGGGGGCGGGGCTTCCCTGACGAGGGGTCCTATAAAGGTAGCAGCCAGTCAGGCAGCGGCACGGGAGCTAGCAAACAGAGCTGTAAACAGGGGAGTTTGAGTGGGAGTTCTGTTGGAGGAGAAGGTATTTGTGTGTGTGTGTGTCTTTGGTTTTGTTTTGGTAGTATCTGTATGTGTAGGGGCTTTTTGCTGGGAGAGAAGCTGAGCCCTGATTAGGGGGCGGGGCTTCCCTGGGTAGGGGTCCTATAAAGGTAGCAGCCAGTCAGGCAGCGGCACAGGAGCTAGCAAACAGAGCTGTAAACAGGGGAGTTTGAGTGCTAGTTCTGTTGGAGGAGAAGGTATTTGTGTGTGTTTGGTTTTGTATTGGTAGTACCTGCATGTGGAGGGGCTTTGTGCTGGGAGAGAATCTGAGCCCTGATTAGGGGGCGGGGCTTCCCTGACTAGGGGTCCTATAAAGGTAGCAGCCAGTCAGGCAGCGGCACAGGAGCTAGCAAACAGAGCTGTAAACAGGAGAGTTTGAGTGGGAGTTCTGTTGGAGGAGAAGGTATTTGTGTGTGTCTTTGGTTTTGTATTGGTAGTATCTGTATGTGTAGTAGCTTTGTGCTGGGACAGAAGATGAGCCCTGATTAGGGGGCGGGGCTTCCCTGACTAGGGGTCCTATAAAGCTTGCAGCCAGTCAGGCAGCGGCACAGGAGCTATCAAACAGAGCTGTAAACAGGGGAGTTTGAGTGGGAGTTCTGTTGGAGGAGAAGGTATTTGTGTGTGTTTGGTTTTGTATTGTTGGTATCTGTATGTGTAGAGGCTTGGAGGGGCTTTTTGCTGGGAGAGAAGCTGAGCCCTGATTAGGGGGCGGGGCTTCCCTGACTAGGGGTTCTATAAAGGTAGCAGCCAGTCAGGCAGCGGCACAGGAGCTAGCAAACAGAGCTGTAAACAGGGGAGTTTGAGTGGGAGTTCTGTTGGAGGAGAAGGTATTTGTGTGTGTTTGGTTTTGTATTGGTGGTATCTGTATGTGTGTTGGCTTTGTCCTGGGATTGAAGCTGAGCCCTGATTAGGGGGCGGGGCTTCCTTGGGTAGGGGTCCTATAAAGGTAGCAGCCAGTCAGGCAGCGGCACAGGAGCTAGCAAACAGAGCTGTAAACAGGGGAGTTTGAGTGGGAGTTCTGTTGGAGGAGAAGGTACTTGTGTGTGTTTGGTTTTGTATTGGTGGTATCTGTATGTGCAGGGGCTTTGTGCTGGGAGAGAAGCTGAGCCCTGATTAGGGGGCGGGGCTTCCCTGACTAGGGGTCCTATAAAGGTTGCAGCCAGTCAGGCAGCGGCACAGGAGCTATCAAACAGAGCAGTAAACAGGGGAGTTTGAGTGGGAGTTCTGTTGGAGTAGAAGGTATTTGTGTGTGTTTGGTTTTGTATTGGTAGTATCTGTGTGTGTAGGGGCTTTGTGCTGGGAGAGAAGCTGAGCCGTGATTAGGGGGCGGGGCTTCCCTGACTAGGGGTCCTATAAAGGTAGCAGCCAGTCAGGCAGCGGCACAGGAGCTAGCAAACAGAGCTGTAAAGAGGGGAGTTTGAGTGGGAGTTCTGTTGGAGGAGAAGGTATTTGTGTGTGTTTGGTTTTGTATTGGTGGTATCTGTATGTGTAGAGGCTTGGAGGGGCTTTGTGCTGGGAGAGAAGCTGAGCCCTGATTAGGGGGCGGGGCTTCACTGACTAGGGGTCCTATAAAGGTAACAGCCAGTCAGGCAGCGGCACAGACAGCTGCAGCGGCACAGGAGCTAGCAAACAAAGCTGTAAGCCGGGGAGTTTGAGTGGGAGTTCTGTTGGAGGAGAAGGTATTTGTGTGTGTTTTGGTTTTGTATTCTTAGTATCTGTATGTGTAGGGGCTTTGTGTTGGGAGAGAAGCTGAGCCCTGATTAGGGGGCGGGGCTTCCCTGACTAGGGGTCCTATAAAGGTAGCAGCCAGTCAGGCAGCGGCACAGGAGCTAGCAAACAGAGCTGTAAACAGGGGAGTTTGAGTGGGAGTTCTGTTGGAGGAGAAGGTATTTGTGTGTGTTTGGTTTTGTATCGGTAGTATCTGTATGTGTAGAGGCTTTCTGCTGGGAGAGAAGATGAGCCCTGATTAGGGGGCGGGGCTTCACTGACTGGGGTCCTATAAAGGTAGCAGCAAGTCAGGCAGCGGCACAGACAGCTGCAGCGGCACAGGAGCTAGCCAACAGAGCTGTAAACAGGGGAGTTTGAGTGGGAGTTCTGTTGTAGGAGAAGGTATTTGTGTGTGTGTGTGTGTCTGGTTTTGTTTTGGTAATATCTGTATGTGTAGGGGCTTTTTGCTGGGAGAGAAGCTGAGCCCTGATTAGGGGGCGGGTCTTCACTGACTAGGGGTCCTATAAAGGTAGCAGCCAATCAGGCAGCGGCACAGACAGCGGCAGCGGCACAGGAGCTAGCCAACAGAGCTGTAAACAGGGGAGTTTGAGTGGGAGTTCTGTTGGAGGAGAAGGTACCTGTGTGTGTTTGGATTTTTATTGGTAGTATCTGTATGTGTCGGGGCTTTGTACTGGGAGAGAAGCTGAGCCCTGATTAGGGGGCGGGGCTTCCCTGACTAGGGGTACTATAAAGGTAGCAGCCAGTCAGGCAGCGGCACAGGAGCTAGCAAAGAGAGCTGTAAACATGGGAGTTTGTGTGGGTGTTCTGTTGGACGAGAAGGTACTTGTGTGTGTTTGGTTTTGTATTGGTGGTATATTTATGTGCAGGGGCTTTGTGCTGGGAGAGAAGCTGAGCCCTGATTAGGGGGCGGGGCTTCACTGACTAGGGGTCCTATAAAGGTATCAGCCAGTCAGGCAGCGGCACAGACAGCTGCAGCGGCACAGGAGCTAGCAAACAGAGCTGTAAACAGGGGAGTTTGAGTGGGAGTTCTGTTGGAGGAGAAGGTATTTGTGTGTGTGTTTGGATTTGTATTGGTAGTATCTGTATGTGTCGGGGCTTTGTGCTGGGAGAGAAGCTGAGCCCTGATTAGGGGGCGGGGCTTCCCTGACTAGGGGTACTATAAAGGTAGCAGCCAGTCAGGCAGCGGCACAGGAGCTAGCAAAGAGAGCTGTAAACATGGGAGTTTGTGTGGGTGTTCTGTTGGACGAGAAGGTACTTGTGTGTGTTTGGTTTTGTATTGGTGGTATATTTATGTGCAGGGGCTTTGTGCTGGGAGAGAAGCTGAGCCCTGATTAGGGGGCGGGGCTTCCCTGACTAGGGGTCCTATAAAGGTTGCAGCCAGTCAGGCAGCGGCACAGGAGCTATCAAACAGAGCTGTAAACAGGGGATTTTGAGTGGGAGTTCTGTTGGAGGAGAAGGTATTTGTGTGTGTTTGGTTTTGTATTGTTAGTATCTGTACGTGTATGGGCTTTGTGCTGGGAGAGAAGCTGAGCCCTGATTCGGGGGCAGGGCTTCCCTGACTAGGGGTCCTATAAAGGTATCAGCCAGTCAGGCAGCGTCACAGGAGCTAGCAAACAGAGCTGTAAACAGGGGAGTTTGAGTGGGAGTTCTGTTGGAGGAGAAGGTATTTGTGTGTGTTTGGTTTTGTATTGGTGGCATCTGTATGTGTAGAGGCTTGGAGGGGCTTTGTGCTGGGAGAGAAGCTGAGCCCTGATTAGTGGGCGGGGCTTCCCTGACTAGGGGTCCTATAAAGGTTGCAGCCAGTCAGGCAGCGGCACAGGAGCTATCAAACAGAGCTGTAAACAGGGGATTTTGAGTGGGAGTTCTGTTGGAGTAGAAGGTATCTGTGTGTGTTTGGTTTTGTATTGGTAGTATCTGTATGTGGAGAGGCTTTGTGCTGGGAGAGAATCTGAGCCCTGATTAGGGGGCGGGGCTTCCCTGACTAGGGGTCCTATAAAGGTAGCAGCCAGTCAGGCAGCGGCACAGGAGCTAGCAAACAGAGCTGTAAACAGGGGAGTTGGAGTGGCAGTTCTGTTGGAGGAGAAGGTATTTGTGTGTGTGCGTGTGTTTGGTTTTGTTTTGGTAGTATCTGTATGTGTAGGGGCTTTTTGCTGGGAGAGAAGCTGAGCCCTGATTAGGGGGCGGGTCTTCCCTGACTAGGGGTCCTATAAAGGTAGCAGCCAATCAGGCAGCGGCACAGACAGCTGCAGCGGCACAGGAGCTAGCCAACAGAGCTGTAAACAGGGGAGTTTGAGTGGGAGTTCTGTTGGAGGAGAAGGTACTTGTGTGTGTTTGGTTTTGTATTGGTGGTATCTGTATGTGCAGGGGCTTTGTGCTGGGAGAGAATCTGAGCCCTGATTAGGGGGCGGGGCTTCCCTGACTAGGGGTCCTATAAAGGTAGCAGCCAGTCAGGCAGCAGCACAGGAGCTAGCAAACAGAGCTGTAAACAGGGGAGTTTGAGTGGGAGTTCTGTTGGAGGAGAAGGTATTTGTGGGTGTTTCGTTTTCTATTGGTAGTATCTGTATGTGGAGGGGCTTTGTGCTGGGAGAGAATCTGAGCCCTGATTAGGGGGCGGGGCTTCCCTGACTAGGGGTCCTATAAAGGTAGCAGCCAGTCAGGCAGCGGCACAGGAGCTAGCAAACAGAGCTGTAAACAGGGGAGTTTGAGTGGGAGTTCTGTTGGAGGAGTAGGTATTTGTGGGTGTTTGGTTTTGTATTGGTAGTATCTGTGTGTGTAGGGGCTTTGTGCTGGGACAGAATCTGAGCCCTGATTAGGGGGCGGGGCTTCCCTGACTAGGGGTCCTATAAAGGTAGCAGCCAGTCAGGCAGCGGCACAGGAGCTAGCAAACAGAGCTGTAAACAGGGGAGTTTGAGTGGGAGTTCTGTTGGAGGAGAAGGTATTTGTGTGTGTTTGGTTTTGTATTGGTAGTTTCTGTGTGTGTAGGGGCTTTGTGCTGGGACAGAAGCTGAGCCCTGATTAGGGGGCGGGACTTCACTGACTAGGGGTCCTATCAAGGTATCAGCCAGTCAGGCAGCGGCACAGACAGCTGCAGCGGCACAGGAGCTAGCAAAAAGAGCTGTAAACAGGGGAGTTTGAGTGGGAGTTCTGTTGGAGGAGAAGGTATTTGTGTGTGTTTGGTTTTGTATTGTTAGTATCTGTATGTGTAAGGGCTTTGTGTTGGGAGAGAAGCTGAGCCCTGATTAGGGGGCGGGGCTTCCCTGACTAGGGGTCCTATAAAGGTAGCAGCCAGTCAGGCAGCGTCACAGGAGGTAGCAAACAGAGCTGTAAACAGGGGAGTATGAGTGGGAGTTCTGTTGGAGGAGAAGGTACTTGTGTGCGTTAGGTTTTGTATTGGTAGTATCTGTATGTGCAGGGGCTTTGTGCTGGGAGAGAAGCTGAGCCCTGATTAGGGGCGGGGCTTGACTGACTAGGGGTCCTATAAAGGTAGCAGCCAATCAGGCAGCGGCACAGACAGCTGCAGCGGCACAGGAGCTAGCAAACAGCTGTAAACAGGGGAGTTTGAGTGGGAGTTCTGTTGGAGGAGAAGGTATTTGTGTGTGTCTTTGGTTTTGTATTGGTAGTATCTGTATGTGTAGTGGCTTTGTGCTGGGACAGAAGATGAGCCCTGATTAGGGGGCGGGGCTTCCCTGACTAGGGGTCCGATAAAGCTTGCAGCCAGTCAGGCAGCGGCACAGGAGCTAGCCAACAGAGCTGTAAACAGGGGAGTTTGAGTGGGAGTTCTGTTGTAGGAGAAGGTATTTGTGTGTGTGTGTGTGTCTGGTTTTGTTTTGGTAATATCTGTATGTGTAGGGGCTTTTTGCTGGGAGAGAAGCTGAGCCCTGATTAGGGGGCGGGTCTTCACTGACTAGGGGTCCTATAAAGGTAGCAGCCAATCAGGCAGCGGCACAGACAGCTGCAGCGGCACAGGAGCTAGCCAACAGAGCTGTAAACAGGGGAGTTTGAGTGGGAGTTCTGTTGGAGGAGAAGGTACCTGTGTGTGTTTGGATTTTTATTGGTAGTATCTGTATGTGTCGGGGCTTTGTACTGGGAGAGAAGCTGAGCCCTGATTAGGGGGCGGGGCTTCCCTGACTAGGGGTCCTATAAAGGTAGCAGCCAATCAGGCAGCGGCACAGACAGCTGCAGCGGCGCAGGAGCTAGCAAACAGAGCTGTAAACAGGGGAGTTTGAGTGGGAGTTCTGTTGGAGGAGAAGGTATTTGTGTGTGTGTTTGGATTTGTATTGGTAGTATCTGTATGTGTCGGGGCTTTGTGCTGGGAGAGAAGCTGAGCCCTGATTAGGGGGCGGGGCTTCCCTGACTAGGGGTACTATAAAGGTAGCAGCCAGTCAGGCAGCGGCACAGGAGCTAGCAAAGAGAGCTGTAAACATGGGAGTTTGTGTGGGTGTTCTGTTGGACGAGAAGGTACTTGTGTGTGTTTGGTTTTGTATTGGTGGTATATTTATGTGCAGGGGCTTTGTGCTGGGAGAGAAGCTGAGCCCTGATTAGGGGGCGGGGCTTCACTGACTAGGGGTCCTATAAAGGTATCAGCCAGTCAGGCAGCGGCACAGACAGCTGCAGCGGCACAGGAGCTAGCAAACAGAGCTGTAAACAGGGGAGTTTGAGTGGGAGTTCTGTTGGAGGAGAAGGTATTTGTGTGTGTGTTTGGATTTGTATTGGTAGTATCTGTATGTGTCGGGGCTTTGTGCTGGGAGAGAAGCTGAGCCCTGATTAGGGGGCGGGGCTTCCCTGACTAGGGGTACTATAAAGGTAGCAGCCAGTCAGGCAGCGGCACAGGAGCTAGCAAAGAGAGCTGTAAACATGGGAGTTTGTGTGGGTGTTCTGTTGGAGGAGAAGGTATTTGTGTGTGTTTGGTTTTGTATTGGTGGCATCTGTATGTGTAGAGGCTTGGAGGGGCTTTGTGCTGGGAGAGAAGCTGAGCCCTGATTAGTGGGCGGGGCTTCCCTGACTAGGGGTCCTATAAAGGTTGCAGCCAGTCAGGCAGCGGCACAGGAGCTATCAAACAGAGCTGTAAACAGGGGATTTTGAGTGGGAGTTCTGTTGGAGGAGAAGGTATTTGTGTGTGTCTTTGGTTTTGTATTGGTAGTATCTGTATGTGTAGGGGCTTCGTGCTGGGACAGAAGATGAGCCCTGTTTAGGGGGCGGGGCTTCCCTGACTAGGGGTCCTATAAAGGTAGCAGCCAGTCAGGCAGCGGCACAGGAGCTAGCAAACAGAGCTGTAAACAGGGGAGTTTGAGTGGGAGTTCTGTTGGAGTAGACGGTATTTGTGTGTGTTTGGTTTTGTATTGGTAGTTTCTGTGTGTGTAGGGGCTTTGTGCTGGGACAGAAGCTGAGCCCTGATTAGGGGGCGGGGCTTCACTGACTAGGGGTCCTATCAAGGTATCAGCCAGTCAGGCAGCGGCACAGACAGCTGCAGCGGCACAGGAGCTAGCAAAAAGAGCTGTAAACAGGGGAGTTTGAGTGGGAGTTCTGTTGGAGGAGAAGGTATTTGTGTGTGCTTGGTTTTGTATTGTTAGTATCTGTATGTGTAAGGGCTTTGTGTTGGGAGAGAAGCTGAGCCCTGATTAGGGGGCGGGGCTTCCCTGACTAGGGGTCCTATAAAGGTAGCAGCCAGTCAGGCAGCGTCACAGGAGGTAGCAAACAGAGCTGTAAACAGGGGAGTATGAGTGGGAGTTCTGTTGGAGGAGAAGGTACTTGTGTGCGTTAGGTTTTGTATTGGTAGTATCTGTATGTGCAGGGGCTTTGTGCTGGGAGAGAAGCTGAGCCCTGATTAGGGGCGGGGCTTGACTGACTAGGGGTCCTATAAAGGTAGCAGCCAATCAGGCAGCGGCACAGACAGCTGCAGCGGCACAGGAGCTAGCAAACAGCTGTAAACAGGGGAGTTTGAGTGGGAGTTCTGTTGGAGGAGAAGGTATTTGTGTGTGTTTGGTTTTGTATTGTTGGTATCTGTATGTGTAGAGGCTTGGAGGGGCTTTTTGCTGGGAGAGAAGCTGAGCCCTGATTAGGGGGCGGGGCTTCCCTGACTAGGGGTTCTATAAAGGTAGCAGCCAGTCAGGCAGCGGCACAGGAGCTAGCAAACAGAGCTGTAAACAGGGGAGTTTGAGTGGGAGTTCTGTTGGAGGAGAAGGTATTTGTGTGTGTTTGGTTTTGTATTGGTGGTATCTGTATGTGTGTTGGCTTTGTCCTGGGATTGAAGCTGAGCCCTGATTAGGGGGCGGGGCTTCCTTGGGTAGGGGTCCTATAAAGGTAGCAGCCAGTCAGGCAGCGGCACAGGAGCTAGCAAACAGAGCTGTAAACAGGGGAGTTTGAGTGGGAGTTCTGTTGGAGGAGAAGGTACTTGTGTGTGTTTGGTTTTGTATTGGTGGTATCTGTATGTGCAGGGGCTTTGTGCTGGGAGAGAAGCTGAGCCCTGATTAGGGGGCGGGGCTTCCCTGACTAGGGGTCCTATAAAGGTTGCAGCCAGTCAGGCAGCGGCACAGGAGCTATCAAACAGAGCAGTAAACAGGGGAGTTTGAGTGGGAGTTCTGTTGGAGTAGAAGGTATTTGTGTGTGTTTGGTTTTGTATTGGTAGTATCTGTGTGTGTAGGGGCTTTGTGCTGGGAGAGAAGCTGAGCCGTGATTAGGGGGCGGGGCTTCCCTGACTAGGGGTCCTATAAAGGTAGCAGCCAGTCAGGCAGCGGCACAGGAGCTAGCAAACAGAGCTGTAAAGAGGGGAGTTTGAGTGGGAGTTCTGTTGGAGGAGAAGGTATTTGTGTGTGTTTGGTTTTGTATTGGTGGTATCTGTATGTTTAGAGGCTTGGAGGGGCTTTGTGCTGGGAGAGAAGCTGAGCCCTGATTAGGGGGCGGGGCTTCCCTGACTAGGGGTCCTATAGAGGTTGCAGCCAGTCAGGCAGCGGCACAGGAGCTATCAAACAGAGCTGTAAACAGGGGATTTTGAGTGGGAGTTCTGTTGGAGGAGAAGGTATTTGTGTGTGTTTGGTTTTGTATTGGTGGTATCTGTATGTGTGTTGGCTTTGTCCTGGGATTGAAGCTGAGCCCTGATTAGGGGGCGGGGCTTCCCTGACTAGGGGTCCTATAAAGGTATCAGCCAGTCAGGCAGCGGCACAGACAGCTGCAGCGGCACAGGAGCTAGCCAACAGAGCTGTAAACAGGGGAGTTTGAGTGGGAGTTCTGTTGTAGGAGAAGGTATTTGTGTGTGTGTGTGTGTCTGGTTTTGTTTTGGTAATATCTGTATGTGTAGGGGCTTTTTGCTGGGAGAGAAGCTGAGCCCTGATTAGGGGGCGTGTCTTCACTGACTAGGGGTCCTATAAAGGTAGCAGCCAATCAGGCAGCGGCACAGACAGCTGCAGCGGCACAGGAGCTAGCCAACAGAGCTGTAAACAGGGGAGTTTGAGTGGGAGTTCTGTTGGAGGAGAAGGTACCTGTGTGTGTTTGGATTTTTATTGGTAGTATCTGTATGTGTCGGGGCTTTGTACTGGGAGAGAAGCTGAGCCCTGATTAGGGGGCGGGGCTTCCCTGACTAGGGGTCCTATAAAGGTAGCAGCCAATCAGGCAGCGGCACAGACAGCTGCAGCGGCGCAGGAGCTAGCAAACAGAGCTGTAAACAGGGGAGTTTGAGTGGGAGTTCTGTTGGAGGAGAAGGTATTTGTGTGTGTGTTTGGATTTGTATTGGTAGTATCTGTATGTGTCGGGGCTTTGTGCTGGGAGAGAAGCTGAGCCCTGATTAGGGGGCGGGGCTTCCCTGACTAGGGGTACTATAAAGGTAGCAGCCAGTCAGGCAGCGGCACAGGAGCTAGCAAAGAGAGCTGTAAACATGGGAGTTTGTGTGGGTGTTCTGTTGGACGAGAAGGTACTTGTGTGTGTTTGGTTTTGTATTGGTGGTATATTTATGTGCAGGGGCTTTGTGCTGGGAGAGAAGCTGAGCCCTGATTAGGGGGCGGGGCTTCACTGACTAGGGGTCCTATAAAGGTATCAGCCAGTCAGGCAGCGGCACAGACAGCTGCAGCGGCACAGGAGCTAGCAAACAGAGCTGTAAACAGGGGAGTTTGAGTGGGAGTTCTGTTGGAGGAGAAGGTATTTGTGTGTGTGTTTGGATTTGTATTGGTAGTATCTGTATGTGTCGGGGCTTTGTGCTGGGAGAGAAGCTGAGCCCTGATTAGGGGGCGGGGCTTCCCTGACTAGGGGTACTATAAAGGTAGCAGCCAGTCAGGCAGCGGCACAGGAGCTAGCAAAGAGAGCTGTAAACATGGGAGTTTGTGTGGGTGTTCTGTTGGAGGAGAAGGTATTTGTGTGTGTTTGGTTTTGTATTGGTGGCATCTGTATGTGTAGAGGCTTGGAGGGGCTTTGTGCTGGGAGAGAAGCTGAGCCCTGATTAGTGGGCGGGGCTTCCCTGACTAGGGGTCCTATAAAGGTTGCAGCCAGTCAGGCAGCGGCACAGGAGCTATCAAACAGAGCTGTAAACAGGGGATTTTGAGTGGGAGTTCTGTTGGAGTAGAAGGTATTTGTGTGTGTTTGGAGTTGTATTGTTAGTATCTTTATGTGTAAGGGCTTTGTGCTGGGAGAGAAGCTGAGCCCTGATTAGGGGGCGGGGCTTCCCTGACTAGGGGTCCTATAAAGGTAGCAGCCAGTCAGGCAGCGGCACAGGAGCTAGCAAACAGAGCTGTAAACAGGGGAGTTTGAGTGGGAGTTCTGTTGGAGGAGAAGGTATTTGTGTGTGTCTTTGGTTTTGTATTGGTAGTATCTGTATGTGTAGGGGCTTCGTGCTGGGACAGAAGATGAGCCCTGTTTAGGGGGCGGGGCTTCCCTGACTAGGGGTCCTATAAAGGTAGCAGCCAGTCAGGCAGCGGCACAGGAGCTAGCAAACAGAGCTGTAAACAGGGGAGTTTGAGTGGGAGTTCTGTTGGAGTAGACGGTATTTGTGTGTGTTTGGTTTTGTATTGGTAGTTTCTGTGTGTGTAGGGGCTTTGTGCTGGGACAGAAGCTGAGCCCTGATTAGGGGGCGGGGCTTCACTGACTAGGGGTCCTATCAAGGTATCAGCCAGTCAGGCAGCGGCACAGACAGCTGCAGCGGCACAGGAGCTAGCAAAAAGAGCTGTAAACAGGGGAGTTTGAGTGGGAGTTCTGTTGGAGGAGAAGGTATTTGTGTGTGCTTGGTTTTGTATTGTTAGTATCTGTATGTGTAAGGGCTTTGTGTTGGGAGAGAAGCTGAGCCCTGATTAGGGGGCGGGGCTTCCCTGACTAGGGGTCCTATAAAGGTAGCAGCCAGTCAGGCAGCGTCACAGGAGGTAGCAAACAGAGCTGTAAACAGGGGAGTATGAGTGGGAGTTCTGTTGGAGGAGAAGGTACTTGTGTGTGTCTTTGGTTTTGTATTGGTAGTATCTGTATGTGTAGGGGCTTTGTGCTGGGAAAGAAGCTGAGCCCTGAATAGTGGGCGGGGCTTCCCTGACTAGGGGTCCTATAAAGGTTGCAGCCAGTCAGGCAGCGGCACAGGAGCTATCAAACAGAGCTGTAAACAGGGGAGTTTGAGTGGGAGTTCTGTTGGAGGAGAAGGTACTTGTGTGCGTTAGGTTTTGTATTGGTAGTATCTGTATGTGCAGGGGCTTTGTGCTGGGAGAGAAGCTGAGCCCTGATTAGGGGCGGGGCTTGACTGACTAGGGGTCCTATAAAGGTAGCAGCCAATCAGGCAGCGGCACAGACAGCTGCAGCGGCACAGGAGCTAGCAAACAGCTGTAAACAGGATAGTTTGAGTGGGAGTTCTGTTGGAGGAGAAGGTATTTGTGTGTGTTTGGTTTTGTATTGTTGGTATCTGTATGTGTAGAGGCTTGGAGGGGCTTTTTGCTGGGAGAGAAGCTGAGCCCTGATTAGGGGGCGGGGCTTCCCTGACTAGGGGTTCTATAAAGGTAGCAGCCAGTCAGGCAGCGGCACAGGAGCTAGCAAACAGAGCTGTAAACAGGGGAGTTTGAGTGGGAGTTCTGTTGGAGGAGAAGGTATTTGTGTGTGTTTGGTTTTGTATTGGTGGTATCTGTATGTGTGTTGGCTTTGTCCTGGGATTGAAGCTGAGCCCTGATTAGGGGGCGGGGCTTCCTTGGGTAGGGGTCCTATAAAGGTAGCAGCCAGTCAGGCAGCGGCACAGGAGCTAGCAAACAGAGCTGTAAACAGGGGAGTTTGAGTGGGAGTTCTGTTGGAGGAGAAGGTACTTGTGTGTGTTTGGTTTTGTATTGGTGGTATCTGTATGTGCAGGGGCTTTGTGCTGGGAGAGAAGCTGAGCCCTGATTAGGGGGCGGGGCTTTCCTGACTAGGGGTCCTATAAAGGTTGCAGCCAGTCAGGCAGCGGCACAGGAGCTATCAAACAGAGCAGTAAACAGGGGAGTTTGAGTGGGAGTTCTGTTGGAGTAGAAGGTATTTGTGTGTGTTTGGTTTTGTATTGGTAGTATCTGTGTGTGTAGGGGCTTTGTGCTGGGAGAGAAGCTGAGCCGTGATTAGGGGGCGGGGCTTCCCTGACTAGGGGTCCTATAAAGGTAGCAGCCAGTCAGGCAGCGGCACAGGAGCTAGCAAACAGAGCTGTAAAGAGGGGAGTTTGAGTGGGAGTTCTGTTGGAGGAGAAGGTATTTGTGTGTGTTTGGTTTTGTATTGGTGGTATCTGTATGTTTAGAGGCTTGGAGGGGCTTTGTGCTGGGAGAGAAGCTGAGCCCTGATTAGGGGGCGGGGCTTCCCTGACTAGGGGTCCTATAGAGGTTGCAGCCAGTCAGGCAGCGGCACAGGAGCTATCAAACAGAGCTGTAAACAGGGGATTTTGAGTGGGAGTTCTGTTGGAGGAGAAGGTATTTGTGTGTGTTTGGTTTTGTATTGTTAGTATCTGTATGTGTATGGGCTTTGTGCTGGGAGAGAAGCTGAGCCCTGATTCGGGGGCGGGGCTTCCCTGACTAGGGGTCCTATAAAGGTATCAGCCAGTCAGGCAGCGGCACAGACAGCTGCAGCGGCACAGGAGCCAGCAAACAGAGCTGTAAACAGGGGAGTTTGAGTGGGAGTTCTGTTGGAGGAGAAGGTATTTGTGTGTGTGTTTGGATTTGTATTGGTAGTATCTGTACGTGTCGGGGCTTTGTGCTGGGAGAGAAGCTGAGCCCTGATTAGGGGGCGGGGCTTCCCTGACTAGGGGTACTATAAAGGTAGCAGCCAGTCAGGCAGCGGCACAGGAGCTAGCAAAGAGAGCTGTAAACATGGGAGTTTGTGTGGGTGTTCTGTTGGACGAGAAGGTACTTGTGTGTGTTTGGTTTTGTATTGGTGGTATATTTATGTGCAGGGGCTTTGTGCTGGGAGAGAAGCTGAGCCCTGATTAGGGGGCGGGGCTTCCCTGACTAGGGGTCCTATAAAGGTTGCAGCCAGTCAGGCAGCGGCACAGGAGCTATCAAACAGAGCTGTAAACAGGGGATTTTGAGTGGGAGTTCTGTTGGAGGAGAAGGTATTTGTGTGTGTTTGGTTTTGTATTGTTAGTATCTGTACGTGTATGGGCTTTGTGCTGGGAGAGAAGCTGAGCCCTGATTCGGGGGCGGGGCTTCCCTGACTCGGGGTCCTATAAAGGTATCAGCCAGTCAGGCAGCGGCACAGGAGCTAGCAAACAGAGCTGTAAACAGGGGAGTTTGAGTGGGAGTTCTGTTGGAGGAGAAGGTATTTGTGTGTGTTTGGTTTTGTATTGGTGGCATCTGTATGTGTAGAGGCTTGGAGGGGCTTTGTGCTGGGAGAGAAGCTGAGCCCTGATTAGTGGGCGGGGCTTCCCTGACTAGGGGTCCTATAAAGGTTGCAGCCGGTCAGGCAGCGGCACAGGAGCTATCAAACAGAGCTGTAAACAGGGGATTTTGAGTGGGAGTTCTGTTGGAGTAAAAGGTATCTGTGTGTGTTTGGTTTTGTATTGGTAGTATCTGTATGTGGAGAGGCTTTGTGCTGGGAGAGAATCTGAGCCCTGATTAGGGGGCGGGGCTTCCCTGACTAGGGGTCCTATAAAGGTAGCAGCCAGTCAGGCAGCGGCACAGGAGCTAGCAAACAGAGCTGTAAACAGGGGAGTTGGAGTGGCAGTTCTGTTGGAGGAGAAGGTATTTGTGTGTGTGCGTGTGTTTGGTTTTGTTTTGGTAGTATCTGTATGTGTAGGGGCTTTTTGCTGGGAGAGAAGCTGAGCCCTGATTAGGGGGCGGGTCTTCCCTGACTAGGGGTCCTATAAAGGTAGCAGCCAATCAGGCAGCGGCACAGACAGCTGCAGCGGCACAGGAGCTAGCCAACAGAGCTGTAAACAGGGGAGTTTGAGTGGGAGTTCTGTTGGAGGAGAAGGTACTTGTGTGTGTTTGGTTTTGTATTGGTGGTATCTGTATGTGCAGGGGCTTTGTGCTGGGAGAGAAGCTGAGCCCTGATTAGGGGGCGGGGCTTCCCTGACTAGGGGTCCTATAAAGGTAGCAGCCAGTCAGGCAGCAGCACAGGAGCTAGCAAACAGAGCTGTAAACAGGGGAGTTTGAGTGGGAGTTCTGTTGGAGGAGAAGGTATTTGTGGGTGTTTCGTTTTCTATTGGTAGTATCTGTATGTGGAGGGGCTTTGTGCTGGGAGAGAATCTGAGCCCTGATTAGGGGGCGGGGCTTCCCTGACTAGGGGTCCTATAAAGGTAGCAGCCAGTCAGGCAGCGGCACAGGAGCTAGCAAACAGAGCTGTAAACAGGGGAGTTTGAGTGGGAGTTCTGTTGGAGGAGTAGGTATTTGTGGGTGTTTGGTTTTGTATTGGTAGTATCTGTGTGTGTAGGGGCTTTGTGCTGGGACAGAATCTGAGCCCTGATTAGGGGGCGGGGCTTCCCTGACTAGGGGTCCTATAAAGGTAGCAGCAGTCAGGCAGCGGCACAGGAGCTAGCAAACAGAGCTGTAAACAGGGGAATTTGAGTGGGAGTTCTGTTGGAGGAGAAGGTATTTGTGTGTGTTTGGTTTTGTATTGGTGGTATCTGTATGTGTAGGGGCTTTGTCCTGGGAGAGTAGCTGAGCCCTGATTAGGGGGCGGGGCTTCCCTGGCTAGGGGTCCTATAAAGGTTGCAGCCAGTCAGGCAGCGGCACAGTAGCTATCAAACAGAGCTGTAAACAGGGGAGTTTGAGTGGGAGTTCTGTTGGAGTAGAAGGTATATGTGTGTGTTTGGAGTTGTATTGTTAGTATCTTTATGTGTAAGGGCTTTGTGCTGGGAGAGAAGCTGAGCCCTGATTAGGGGGCGGGGCTTCCCTGACTAGGGGTCCTATAAAGGTAGCAGCCAGTCAGGCAGCGGCACAGGAGCTAGCAAACAGAGCTGTAAAGAGGGGAGTTTGAGTGGGAGTTCTGTTGGAGTAGACGGTATTTGTGTGTGTTTGGTTTTGTATTGGTAGTTTCTGTGTGTGTAGGGGCTTTGTGCTGGGACAGAAGCTGAGCCCTGATTAGGGGGCGGGGCTTCACTGACTAGGGGTCCTATCAAGGTATCAGCCAGACAGGCAGCGGCACAGACAGCTGCAGCGGCACAGGAGCTAGGAAAAAGAGCTGTAAACAGGGGAGTTTGAGTGGGAGTTCTGTTGGAGGAGAAGGTATTTGTGTGTGCTTGGTTTTGTATTGTTAGTATCTGTATGTGTAAGGGCTTTGTGTTGGGAGAGAAGCTGAGCCCTGATTAGGGGGCGGGGCTTCCCTGACTAGGGGTCCTATAAAGGTAGCAGCCAGTCAGGCAGCGTCACAGGAGGTAGCAAACAGAGCTGTAAACAGGGGAGTATGAGTGGGAGTTCTGTTGGAGGAGAAGGTACTTGTGTGTGTCTTTGGTTTTGTATTGGTAGTATCTGTATGTGTAGGGGCTTTGTGCTGGGAAAGAAGCTGAGCCCTGAATAGTGGGCGGGGCTTCCCTGACTAGGGGTCCTATAAAGGTTGCAGCCAGTCAGGCAGCGGCACAGGAGCTATCAAACAGAGCTGTAAACAGGGGAGTTTGAGTGGGAGTTCTGTTGGAGGAGAAGGTACTTGTGTGCGTTAGGTTTTGTATTGGTAGTATCTGTATGTGCAGGGGCTTTGTGCTGGGAGAGAAGCTGAGCCCTGATTAGGGGCGGGGCTTGACTGACTAGGGGTCCTATAAAGGTAGCAGCCAATCAGGCAGCGGCACAGACAGCTGCAGCGGCACAGGAGCTAGCAAACAGCTGTAAACAGGGGAGTTTGAGTGGGAGCTCTGTTGGAGGAGAAGGTATTTGTGTGTGTCTTTGGTTTTGTATTGGTAGTATCTGTATGTGTAGTGGCTTTGTGCTGGGACAGAAGATGAGCCCTGATTAGGGGGCGGGGCTTCCCTGACTAGGGGTCCGATAAAGCTTGCAGCCAGTCAGGCAGCGGCACAGGAGCTATCAAACAGAGCTGTAAACAGGGGAGTTTGAGTGGGAGTTCTGTTTGAGGAGAAGGTACTTGTGTGTGTTTGGATTTGTATTGTTAGTATCTGTATGTGCAGGGGCTTTGTGCTGGGAGAGAAGCTGAGCCCTGATTAGGGGGCGGGGCTTTCCTGACTAGGGGTCCTATAAAGGTTGCAGCCAGTCAGGCAGCGGCACAGGAGCTATCAAACAGAGCAGTAAACAGGGGAGTTTGAGTGGGAGTTCTGTTGGAGTAGAAGGTATTTGTGTGTGTTTGGTTTTGTATTGGTAGTATCTGTATGTGTATGGGCTTTGTGCTGGGAGAGAAGCTGAGCCCTGATTCGGGGGCGGGGCTTCCCTGACTAGGGGTCCTATAAAGGTATCAGCCAGTCAGGCAGCGGCACAGACAGCTGCAGCGGCACAGGAGCTAGCAAACAGAGCTGTAAACAGGGGAGTTTGAGTGGGAGTTCTGTTGGAGGAGAAGGTATTTGTGTGTGTTTGGTTTTGTATTGGTGGTATCTGTATGTGTAAGGGCTTTGTGCTGGGAGAGAAGCTGAGCCCTGATTAGGGGCGGGGCTTCCCTGACTAGGGGTCCTATAAAGGTTGCAGCCAGTCAGGCAGCGGCACAGGAGCTATCAAACAGAGCTGTAAACAGGGGAGTTTGAGTGGGAGTTCTGTTGGAGGAGAAGGTATTTGTGTGTGTCTTTGGTTTTGTATTGGCAGTATCTGTATGTGTAGGGGCTTCGTGCTGGGACAGAAGATGAGCCCTGATTAGGGGGCGGGGCTTCCCTGACTAGGGGTCCTATAAAGGTAGCAGCCAGTCAGGCTGCGGCACAGGAGCTAGCAAACAGAGCTGTAAACAGGGGAGTTTGAGTGGAAGTTCTGTAAGAGGAGAACGTATTTGTGTGTGTTTGGTTTTGTATTGGTGGTATCTGTATGTGTAGAGGCTTGGAGGGGCTTTGTGCTGGGAAAGAAGCTGAGCCCTGATTAGTGGGCGGGGCTTCCCTGATTAGGGGTCCTATAAAGGTAGCAGCCAGTCAGGCAGCGGCACAGACAGCTGCAGCGGCACAGGAGCTAGCAAACAGAGCTGTAAACAGGGGAGTTTGAGTGGGAGTTCTGTTGGAGGAGAAGGTATTTGTGTGTGTTTGGTTTTGTATTGGTGGTATCTGTATGTGTAGGGGCTTTGTCCTGGGAGAGAAGCTGAGCCCTGATTAGGGGGCGGGGCTTCCCTGGCTAGGGGTCCTATAAAGGTAGCAGCCAGTCAGGCAGCGGCACAGTAGCTATCAAACAGAGCTGTAAACAGGGGAGTTTGAGTGGGAGTTCTGTTGGAGGAGAAGGTATTTGTGTGTGTCTTTGGTTTTGTATTGGTAGTATCTGTATGTGTAGGGGCTTTGTCCTGGGAGAGAAGCTGAGCCCTGATTAGGGGGCGGGGCTTCCCTGACTAGGGGTCCTATAAAGGTAGCAGCCAGTCAGGCAGCGCCACAGGAGCTAGCAAACAGAGCTGTAAACAGGGGAGTTTGAGTGGGAGTTCTGTTGGAGGAGAAGGTATTTGTGTGTGTTTGGTTTTGTATTGGTGGTATCTGTATGTGTAGGGGCTTTGTGCTGGGAGAGAAGCTGAGCCCTGATTAGGGGGCGGGGCTTCCCTGGGTAGGGGTCCTATAAAGGTAGCAGCCAGTCAGGCAGCGGCACAGGAGCTAGCAAACAGAGCTGTAAACAGGGGAGTTTGAGTGGGAGTTCTGTTGGAGGAGAAGGTACTTGTGTGTGTTTGGTTTTGTATTGGTGGTATCTGTATGTGTAGGGGCTTTGTCCTGGGAGAGAAGCTGAGCCCTGATTAGGGGGCGGGGCTTCCCTGGCTAGGGGTCCTATAAAGGTAGCAGCCAGTCAGGCAGCGGCACAGGAGCTAGCAAACAGAGCTGTAAACATGGGAGTTTGTGTGGGTGTTCTGTTGGACGAGAAGGTACTTGTGTGTGTTTGGTTTTGTATTGGTGGTATATGTATGTGCAGGGGCTTTGTGCTGGGAGAGAAGCTGAGCCCTGATTAGGGGGCGGGGCTTCACTGACTAGGGGTCCTATAAAGGTTGCAGCCAGTCAGGCAGCGGCACAGGAGGTAGCAAACAGAGCTGTAAACAGGGGAGTATGAGTGGGAGTTCTGTTGGAGGAGAAGGTACTTGTGTGTGTCTTTGGTTTTGTATTGGTAGTATCTGTATGTGTAGGGGCTTTGTGCTGGGAAAGAAGCTGAGCCCTGAATAGTGGGCGGGGCTTCCCTGACTAGGGGTCCTATAAAGGTTGCAGCCAGTCAGGCAGCGGCACAGGAGCTATCAAACAGAGCTGTAAACAGGGGAGTTTGAGTGGGAGTTCTGTTGGAGGAGAAGGTACTTGTGTGTGTCTTTGGTTTTGTATTGGTAGTATCTGTATGTGTAGGGGCTTTGTGCTGGGAAAGAAGCTGAGCCCTGATTAGGGGGCGGGGCTTGACTGACTAGGGGTCCTATAAAGGTAGCAGCCAATCAGGCAGCGGCACAGACAGCTGCAGCGGCACAGGAGCTAGCAAACAGCTGTAAACAGGGGAGTATGAGTGGGAGTTTTGTTGGAGGAGAAGGTACTTGTGTGTGTCTTTGGTTTTGTATCGGTAGTATCTGTATGTGAAGAGGCTTTGTGCTGGGAGAGAAGATGAGCCCTGATTAGGGGGCGGTTCTTCACTGACTGGGGTCCTATAAAGGTAGCAGCAAGTCAGGCAGCTGCACAGACAGCTGCAGCGGCACAGGAGCTAGCAAACAGAGCTGTAAACAGGGGAGTTTGAGTGGGAGTTCTGTTGGAGGAGAAGGTATTTGTGTGTGTTTGGTTTTGTATCGGTAGTATCTGTATGTGAAGAGGCTTTGTGCTGGGAGAGAAGATGAGCCCTGATTAGGGGGCGGTTCTTCACTGACTGGGGTCCTATAAAGGTAGCAGCAAGTCAGGCAGCTGCACAGACAGCTGCAGCGGCACAGGAGCTAGCAAACAGAGCTGTAAACAGGGGAGTTTGAGTGGGAGTTCTGTTGGAGGAGAAGGTATTTGTGTGTGTGTGTGTTTTTGTATTGTTAGTATCTGTATTTGCAGGGGCTTTGTGCTGGGAGAGAAGCTGAGCCCTGATTAGGGGGCGGGGCTTCCCTGACGAGGGGTCCTATAAAGGTAGCAGCCAGTCAGGCAGCGGCACGGGAGCTAGCAAACAGAGCTGTAAACAGGGGAGTTTGAGTGGGAGTTCTGTTGGAGGAGAAGGTACTTGTGTGTGTTTGGTTTTGTATTGGTGGTATCTGTATGTGTAGGGGCTTTGTCCTGGGAGAGAAGCTGAGCCCTGATTAGGGGGCGGGGCTTCCCTGGCTAGGGGTCCTATAAAGGTAGCAGCCAGTCAGGCAGCGGCACAGGAGCTAGCAAACAGAGCTGTAAACATGGGAGTTGGAGTGGGAGTTCTGTTGGAGGAGAAGGTATTCGTGTATGTTTGGTTTTGTGTTGGTGGTATCTGTATGTGTAGGGGCTTTGTGCTGGGACAGAAGATGAGCCCTGATTAGGGGGCGGGGCTTCCCTGACTAGGGGTCCTATAAAGGTAGCAGCCAGTCAGGCAGCGGCACAGGAGTGAGCAAACAGAGCTCTAAACAGGGGAGTTTGAGTGGGTGTTGTGTTGGAGGAGAAGGTATTTGTGTGTGTTTGGATTTGTATTGGTAGTATTTGTATGTGTAGAGGCTTTGTGCTGGGAGAGAAGCTGAGCCCTGATTAGGGGGCGGGGCTTCCCTGACTAGGGGTATTATAAAGGTAGCAGCCAGTCAGGCAGCGGCACAGGAGCTAGCAAAGAGAGCTGTAAACATGGGAGTTTGTGTGGGTGTTCTGTTGGACGAGAAGGTACTTGTGTGTGTTTGGTTTTGTATTGGTAGTATCTGTATGTGTAGGGGCTTTGTGCTGGGAAAGAAGCTGAGCCCTGATTCGGGGGCGGGGCTTCCCTGACTGGGGGTCCTATAAAGGTTGCAGCCAGTCAGGCAGCGGCACAGGAGCTATCAAACAGAGCTGTAAACAGGGGAGTTTGAGTGGGAGTTCTGTTGGAGGAGAAGGTACTTGTGTGCGTTGGGTTTTGTATTGGTAGTATCTGTATGTGCAGGGGCTTTGTGCTGGGAGAGAAGCTGAGCCCTGATTAGGGGGCGGGGCTTGACTGACTAGGGGTCCTATAAAGGTAGCAGCCAATCAGGCAGCGGCACAGACAGCTGCAGCGGCACAGGAGCTAGCAAACAGCTGTAAACAGGGGAGTTTGAGTGGGAGTTCTGTTGGAGGAGAAGGTATTTGTGTGTGTTTGGTTTTGTATCGGTAGTATCTGTATGTGAAGAGGCTTTGTGCTGGGAGAGAAGATGAGCCCTGATTAGGGGGCGGTTCTTCACTGACTGGGGTCCTATAAAGGTAGCAGCAAGTCAGGCAGCTGCACAGACAGCTGCAGCGGCACAGGAGCTAGCAAACAGAGCTGTAAACAGGGGAGTTTGAGTGGGAGTTCTGTTGGAGGAGAAGGTATTTGTGTGTGTGTGTGTTTTTGTATTGTTAGTATCTGTATTTGCAGGGGCTTTCTGCTGGGAGAGAAGCTGAGCCCTGATTAGGGGGCGGGGCTTCCCTGACGAGGGGTCCTATAAAGGTAGCAGCCAGTCAGGCAGCGGCACGGGAGCTAGCAAACAGAGCTGTAAACAGGGGAGTTTGAGTGGGAGTTCTGTTGGAGGAGAAGGTACTTGTGTGTGTTTGGTTTTGTATTGGTGGTATCTGTATGTGTAGGGGCTTTGTCCTGGGAGAGAAGCTGAGCCCTGATTAGGGGGCGGGGCTTCCCTGGCTAGGGGTCCTATAAAGGTAGCAGCCAGTCAGGCAGCGGCACAGGAGCTAGCAAACAGAGCTGTAAACATGGGAGTTGGAGTGGGATTTCTGTTGGAGGAGAAGGTATTCGTGTATGTTTGGTTTTGTGTTGGTGGTATCTGTATGTGTAGGGGCTTTGTGCTGGGACAGAAGATGAGCCCTGATTAGGGGGCGGGGCTTCCCTGACTAGGGGTCCTATAAAGGTAGCAGCCAGTCAGGCAGCGGCACAGGAGTGAGCAAACAGAGCTCTAAACAGGGGAGTTTGAGTGGGAGTTCTGTTGGAGGAGAAGGTATTTGTGTGTGTTTGGATTTGTATTGGTAGTATTTGTATGTGTAGAGGCTTTGTGCTGGGAGAGAAGCTGAGCCCTGATTAGGGGGCGGGGCTTCCCTGACTAGGGGTACTATAAAGGTAGCAGCCAGTCAGGCAGCGGCACAGGAGCTAGCAAAGAGAGCTGTAAACATGGGAGTTTGTGTGGGTGTTCTGTTGGACGAGAAGGTACTTGTGTGTGTTTGGTTTTGTATTGGTGGTATATGTATGTGCAGGGGCTTTGTGCTGGGAGAGAAGCTGAGCCCTGATTAGGGGGCGGGGCTTCACTGACTAGGGGTCCTATAAAGGTTGCAGCCAGTCAGGCAGCGGCACAGGAGCTATCAAACAGAGCTGTAAACAGGGGAGTTTGAGTGGGAGTTCTGTTGGAGTAGACGGTATTTGTGTGTGTTTGGTTTTGTATTGGTAGTTTCTGTGTGTGTAGGGGCTTTGTGCTGGGACAGAAGCTGAGCCCTGATTAGGGGGCGGGGCTTCACTGACTAGGGGTCCTATAAAGGTAGCAGCCAATCAGGCAGCGGCACAGACAGCTGCAGCGGCACAGGAGCTAGCAAACAGCTGTAAACAGGGGAGTTTGAGTGGGAGTTCTGTTGGAGGAGAAGGTATTTGTGTGTGTTTGGTTTTGTATCGGTAGTATCTGTATGTGAAGAGGCTTTGTGCTGGGAGAGAAGATGAGCCCTGATTAGGGGGCGGTTCTTCACTGACTGGGGTCCTATAAAGGTAGCAGCAAGTCAGGCAGCTGCACAGACAGCTGCAGCGGCACAGGAGCTAGCAAACAGAGCTGTAAACAGGGGAGTTTGAGTGGGAGTTCTGTTGGAGGAGAAGGTATTTGTGTGTGTGTGTGTTTTTGTATTGTTAGTATCTGTATTTGCAGGGGCTTTCTGCTGGGAGAGAAGCTGAGCCCTGATTAGGGGGCGGGGCTTCCCTGACGAGGGGTCCTATAAAGGTAGCAGCCAGTCAGGCAGCGGCACGGGAGCTAGCAAACAGAGCTGTAAACAGGGGAGTTTGAGTGGGAGTTCTGTTGGAGGAGAAGGTACTTGTGTGTGTTTGGTTTTGTATTGGTGGTATCTGTATGTGTAGGGGCTTTGTCCTGGGAGAGAAGCTGAGCCCTGATTAGGGGGCGGGGCTTCCCTGGCTAGGGGTCCTATAAAGGTAGCAGCCAGTCAGGCAGCGGCACAGGAGCTAGCAAACAGAGCTGTAAACATGGGAGTTGGAGTGGGAGTTCTGTTGGAGGAGAAGGTATTCGTGCATGTTTGGTTTTGTGTTGGTGGTATCTGTATGTGTAGGGGCTTTGTGCTGGGACAGAAGATGAGCCCTGATTAGGGGGCGGGGCTTCCCTGACTAGGGGTCCTATAAAGGTAGCAGCCAGTCAGGCAGCGGCACAGGAGTGAGCAAACAGAGCTCTAAACAGGGGAGTTTGAGTGGGAGTTCTGTTGGAGGAGAAGGTATTTGTGTGTGTTTGGATTTGTATTGGTAGTATTTGTATGTGTAGAGGCTTTGTGCTGGGAGAGAAGCTGAGCCCTGATTAGGGGGCGGGGCTTCCCTGACTAGGGGTACTATAAAGGTAGCAGCCAGTCAGGCAGCGGCACAGGAGCTAGCAAAGAGAGCTGTAAACATGGGAGTTTGTGTGGGTGTTCTGTTGGACGAGAAGGTACTTGTGTGTGTTTGGTTTTGTATTGGTGGTATATGTATGTGCAGGGGCTTTGTGCTGGGAGAGAAGCTGAGCCCTGATTAGGGGGCGGGGCTTCACTGACTAGGGGTCCTATAAAGGTTGCAGCCAGTCAGGCAGCGGCACAGGAGCTATCAAACAGAGCTGTAAACAGGGGAGTTTGAGTGGGAGTTCTGTTGGAGTAGACGGTATTTGTGTGTGTTTGGTTTTGTATTGGTAGTTTCTGTGTGTGTAGGGGCTTTGTGCTGGGACAGAAGCTGAGCCCTGATTAGGGGGCGGGGCTTCACTGACTAGGGGTCCTATAAAGGTATCAGCCAGTCAGGCAGCGGCACAGACAGCTGCAGCGGCACAGGAGCTAGCAAAAAGAGCTGTAAACAGGGGAGTTTGAGTGGGAGTTCTGTTGGAGGAGAAGGTATTTGTGTGTGTTTGGTTTTGAATTGTTAGTATCTGTATGTGTAAGGGCTTTGTGCTGGGAAAGAAGCTGAGCCCTGAATAGTGGGCGGGGTTCCCTGACTAGGGGTCCTATAAAGGTAGCAGCCAGTCAGGCAGCGTCACAGGAGGTAGCAAACAGAGCTGTAAACAGGGGAGTATGAGTGGGAGTTCTGTTGGAGGAGAAGGTACTTGTGTGTGTCTTTGGTTTTGTATTGGTAGTATCTGTATGTGTAGGGGCTTTGTGCTGGGAAAGAAGCTGAGCCCTGATTCGGGGGCGGGGCTTCCCTGACTGGGGTCCTATAAAGGTAGCAGCAAGTCAGGCAGCTGCACAGACAGCTGCAGCGGCACAGGAGCTAGCAAACAGAGCTGTAAACAGGGGAGTTTGAGTGGGAGTTCTGTTGGAGAAGGTATTTGTGTGTGTTTGGTTTTGTATTGGTGGTATCTGTATGTGTAAGGGCTTTGTGCTGGGAGAGAAGCTGAGCCCTGATTAGGGGCGGGGCTTCCCTGACTAGGGGTCCTATAAAGGTTGCAGCCAGTCAGGCAGCGGCACAGGAGCTATCAAACAGAGCTGTAAACAGGGGAGTTTGAGTGGGAGTTCTGTTGGAGTAGAAGGTATTTGTGTGTGTTTGGATTTGTATTGTTAGTATCTGTATGTGTAAGGGCTTTGTGCTGGGAGAGAAGCTGAGCCCTGATTAGGGGCGGGGCTTCCCTGACTAGGGGTCCTATAAAGGTAGCAGCCAGTCAGGCAGCGGCACAGGAGCTAGCAAACAGAGCTGTAAACAGGGGAGTTTGAGTGGGAGTTCTGTTGGAGGAGAAGGTATTTGTGTGTGTCTTTGGTTTTGTATTGGCAGTATCTGTATGTGTAGGGGCTTCGTGCTGGGACAGAAGATGAGCCCTGATTAGGGGGCGGGGCTTCCCTGACTAGGGGTCCTATAAAGGTAGCAGCCAGTCAGGCTGCGGCACAGGAGCTAGCAAACAGAGCTGTAAACAGGGGAGTTTGAGTGGAAGTTCTGTAAGAGGAGAACGTATTTGTGTGTGTTTGGTTTTGTATTGGTGGTATCTGTATGTGTAGAGGCTTGGAGGGGCTTTGTGCTGGGAAAGAAGCTGAGCCCTGATTAGTGGGCGGGGCTTCCCTGATTAGGGGTCCTATAAAGGTAGCAGCCAGTCAGGCAGCGGCACAGACAGCTGCAGCGGCACAGGAGCTAGCAAACAGAGCTGTAAACAGGGGAGTTTGAGTGGGAGTTCTGTTGGAGGAGAAGGTATTTGTGTGTGTTTGGTTTTGTATTGGTGGTATCTGTATGTGTAGGGGCTTTGTCCTGGGAGAGAAGCTGAGCCCTGATTAGGGGGCGGGGCTTCCCTGGCTAGGGGTCCTATAAAGGTAGCAGCCAGTCAGGCAGCGGCACAGTAGCTATCAAACAGAGCTGTAAACAGGGGAGTTTGAGTGGGAGTTCTGTTGGAGGAGAAGGTATTTGTGTGTGTCTTTGGTTTTGTATTGGTAGTATCTGTATGTGTAGGGGCTTTGTCCTGGGAGAGAAGCTGAGCCCTGATTAGGGGGCGGGGCTTCCCTGACTAGGGGTCCTATAAAGGTAGCAGCCAGTCAGGCAGCGCCACAGGAGCTAGCAAACAGAGCTGTAAACAGGGGAGTTTGAGTGGGAGTTCTGTTGGAGGAGAAGGTATTTGTGTGTGTTTGGTTTTGTATTGGTGGTATCTGTATGTGTAGGGGCTTTGTGCTGGGAGAGAAGCTGAGCCCTGATTAGGGGGCGGGGCTTCCCTGGGTAGGGGTCCTATAAAGGTAGCAGCCAGTCAGGCAGCGGCACAGGAGCTAGCAAACAGAGCTGTAAACAGGGGAGTTTGAGTGGGAGTTCTGTTGGAGGAGAAGGTACTTGTGTGTGTTTGGTTTTGTATTGGTGGTATCTGTATGTGTAGGGGCTTTGTCCTGGGAGAGAAGCTGAGCCCTGATTAGGGGGCGGGGCTTCCCTGGCTAGGGGTCCTATAAAGGTAGCAGCCAGTCAGGCAGCGGCACAGGAGCTAGCAAACAGAGCTGTAAACATGGGAGTTTGTGTGGGTGTTCTGTTGGACGAGAAGGTACTTGTGTGTGTTTGGTTTTGTATTGGTGGTATATGTATGTGCAGGGGCTTTGTGCTGGGAGAGAAGCTGAGCCCTGATTAGCGGGCGGGGCTTCACTGACTAGGGGTCCTATAAAGGTTGCAGCCAGTCAGGCAGCGGCACAGGAGGTAGCAAACAGAGCTGTAAACAGGGGAGTATGAGTGGGAGTTCTGTTGGAGGAGAAGGTACTTGTGTGTGTCTTTGGTTTTGTATTGGTAGTATCTGTATGTGTAGGGGCTTTGTGCTGGGAAAGAAGCTGAGCCCTGAATAGTGGGCGGGGCTTCCCTGACTAGGGGTCCTATAAAGGTTGCAGCCAGTCAGGCAGCGGCACAGGAGCTATCAAACAGAGCTGTAAACAGGGGAGTTTGAGTGGGAGTTCTGTTGGAGGAGAAGGTACTTGTGTGTGTCTTTGGTTTTGTATTGGTAGTATCTGTATGTGTAGGGGCTTTGTGCTGGGAAAGAAGCTGAGCCCTGATTAGGGGGCGGGGCTTGACTGACTAGGGGTCCTATAAAGGTAGCAGCCAATCAGGCAGCGGCACAGACAGCTGCAGCGGCACAGGAGCTAGCAAACAGCTGTAAACAGGGGAGTATGAGTGGGAGTTTTGTTGGAGGAGAAGGTACTTGTGTGTGTCTTTGGTTTTGTATTGGTAGTATCTGTATGTGTAGGGGCTTTGTGCTGGGAAAGAAGCTGAGCCCTGATTAGGGGGCGGGGCTTGACTGACTAGGGGTCCTATAAATGTAGCAGCCAATCAGGCAGCGGCACAGACAGCTGCAGCGGCACAGGAGCTAGCAAACAGCTGTAAACAGGGGAGTTTGAGTGGGAGTTCTGTTGGAGGAGAAGGTATTTGTGTGTGTTTGGTTTTGTATCGGTAGTATCTGTATGTGAAGAGGCTTTGTGCTGGGAGAGAAGATGAGCCCTGATTAGGGGGCGGTTCTTCACTGACTGGGGTCCTATAAAGGTAGCAGCAAGTCAGGCAGCTGCACAGACAGCTGCAGCGGCACAGGAGCTAGCAAACAGAGCTGTAAACAGGGGAGTTTGAGTGGGAGTTCTGTTGGAGAAGGTATTTGTGTGTGTTTGGTTTTGTATCGGTAGTATCTGTATGTGAAGAGGCTTTGTGCTGGGAGAGAAGATGAGCCCTGATTAGGGGGCGGTTCTTCACTGACTGGGGTCCTATAAAGGTAGCAGCAAGTCAGGCAGCTGCACAGACAGCTGCAGCGGCACAGGAGCTAGCAAACAGAGCTGTAAACAGGGGAGTTTGAGTGGGAGTTCTGTTGGAGGAGAAGGTATTTGTGTGTGTGTGTGTTTTTGTATTGTTAGTATCTGTATTTGCAGGGGCTTTGTGCTGGGAGAGAAGCTGAGCCCTGATTAGGGGGCGGGGCTTCCCTGACGAGGGGTCCTATAAAGGTAGCAGCCAGTCAGGCAGCGGCACAGGAGCTAGCAAACAGAGCTGTAAACATGGGAGTTGGAGTGGGAGTTCTGTTGGAGGAGAAGGTATTCGTGTATGTTTGGTTTTGTGTTGGTGGTATCTGTATGTGTAGGGGCTTTGTGCTGGGACAGAAGATGAGCCCTGATTAGGGGGCGGGGCTTCCCTGACTAGGGGTCCTATAAAGGTAGCAGCCAGTCAGGCAGCGGCACAGGAGTGAGCAAACAGAGCTCTAAACAGGGGAGTTTGAGTGGGTGTTGTGTTGGAGGAGAAGGTATTTGTGTGTGTTTGGATTTGTATTGGTAGTATTTGTATGTGTAGAGGCTTTGTGCTGGGAGAGAAGCTGAGCCCTGATTAGGGGGCGGGGCTTCCCTGACTAGGGGTATTATAAAGGTAGCAGCCAGTCAGGCAGCGGCACAGGAGCTAGCAAAGAGAGCTGTAAACATGGGAGTTTGTGTGGGTGTTCTGTTGGACGAGAAGGTACTTGTGTGTGTTTGGTTTTGTATTGGTGGTATATGTATGTGCAGGGGCTTTGTGCTGGGAGAGAAGCTGAGCCCTGATTAGGGGGCGGGGCTTCCCTGACTAGGGGTCCTATAAAGGTAGCAGCCAGTCAGGCAGCGTCACAGGAGGTAGCAAACAGAGCTGTAAACAGGGGAGTATGAGTGGGAGTTCTGTTGGAGGAGAAGGTACTTGTGTGTGTCTTTGGTTTTGTATTGGTAGTATCTGTATGTGTAGGGGCTTTGTGCTGGGAAAGAAGCTGAGCCCTGATTCGGGGGCGGGGCTTCCCTGACTGGGGGTCCTATAAAGGTTGCAGCCAGTCAGGCAGCGGCACAGGAGCTATCAAACAGAGCTGTAAACAGGGGAGTTTGAGTGGGAGTTCTGTTGGAGGAGAAGGTACTTGTGTGCGTTGGGTTTTGTATTGGTAGTATCTGTATGTGCAGGGGCTTTGTGCTGGGAGAGAAGCTGAGCCCTGATTAGGGGGCGGGGCTTGACTGACTAGGGGTCCTATAAAGGTAGCAGCCAATCAGGCAGCGGCACAGACAGCTGCAGCGGCACAGGAGCTAGCAAACAGCTGTAAACAGGGGAGTTTGAGTGGGAGTTCTGTTGGAGGAGAAGGTATTTGTGTGTGTTTGGTTTTGTATCGGTAGTATCTGTATGTGAAGAGGCTTTGTGCTGGGAGAGAAGATGAGCCCTGATTAGGGGGCGGTTCTTCACTGACTGGGGTCCTATAAAGGTAGCAGCAAGTCAGGCAGCTGCACAGACAGCTGCAGCGGCACAGGAGCTAGCAAACAGAGCTGTAAACATGGGAGTTGGAGTGGGATTTCTGTTGGAGGAGAAGGTATTCGTGTATGTTTGGTTTTGTGTTGGTGGTATCTGTATGTGTAGGGGCTTTGTGCTGGGACAGAAGATGAGCCCTGATTAGGGGGCGGGGCTTCCCTGACTAGGGGTCCTATAAAGGTAGCAGCCAGTCAGGCAGCGGCACAGGAGTGAGCAAACAGAGCTCTAAACAGGGGAGTTTGAGTGGGAGTTCTGTTGGAGGAGAAGGTATTTGTGTGTGTTTGGATTTGTATTGGTAGTATTTGTATGTGTAGAGGCTTTGTGCTGGGAGAGAAGCTGAGCCCTGATTAGGGGGCGGGGCTTCCCTGACTAGGGGTACTATAAAGGTAGCAGCCAGTCAGGCAGCGGCACAGGAGCTAGCAAAGAGAGCTGTAAACATGGGAGTTTGTGTGGGTGTTCTGTTGGACGAGAAGGTACTTGTGTGTGTTTGGTTTTGTATTGGTGGTATATGTATGTGCAGGGGCTTTGTGCTGGGAGAGAAGCTGAGCCCTGATTAGGGGGCGGGGCTTCACTGACTAGGGGTCCT
The DNA here is from genome assembly GCF_965140295.1 of Lepidochelys olivacea. Classification (NCBI taxonomy): domain Eukaryota; kingdom Metazoa; phylum Chordata; order Testudines; family Cheloniidae; genus Lepidochelys; species Lepidochelys olivacea. Next base: position 19,382,076 of record NC_140436.1, on the reverse strand, counting down.
ATAAAGGTTGCAGCCAGTCAGGCAGCGGCACAGGAGCTATCAAACAGAGCTGTAAACAGGGGAGTTTGAGTGGGAGTTCTGTTGGAGTAGACGGTATTTGTGTGTGTTTGGTTTTGTATTGGTAGTTTCTGTGTGTGTAGGGGCTTTGTGCTGGGACAGAAGCTGAGCCCTGATTAGGGGGCGGGGCTTCACTGACTAGGGGTCCTATAAAGGTAGCAGCCAATCAGGCAGCGGCACAGACAGCTGCAGCGGCACAGGAGCTAGCAAACAGCTGTAAACAGGGGAGTTTGAGTGGGAGTTCTGTTGGAGGAGAAGGTATTTGTGTGTGTTTGGTTTTGTATCGGTAGTATCTGTATGTGAAGAGGCTTTGTGCTGGGAGAGAAGATGAGCCCTGATTAGGGGGCGGTTCTTCACTGACTGGGGTCCTATAAAGGTAGCAGCAAGTCAGGCAGCTGCACAGACAGCTGCAGCGGCACAGGAGCTAGCAAACAGAGCTGTAAACAGGGGAGTTTGAGTGGGAGTTCTGTTGGAGGAGAAGGTATTTGTGTGTGTTTGGTTTTGTATCGGTAGTATCTGTATGTGAAGAGGCTTTGTGCTGGGAGAGAAGATGAGCCCTGATTAGGGGGCGGTTCTTCACTGACTGGGGTCCTATAAAGGTAGCAGCAAGTCAGGCAGCTGCACAGACAGCTGCAGCGGCACAGGAGCTAGCAAACAGAGCTGTAAACAGGGGAGTTTGAGTGGGAGTTCTGTTGGAGGAGAAGGTATTTGTGTGTGTGTGTGTTTTTGTATTGTTAGTATCTGTATTTGCAGGGGCTTTGTGCTGGGAGAGAAGCTGAGCCCTGATTAGGGGGCGGGGCTTCCCTGACGAGGGGTCCTATAAAGGTAGCAGCCAGTCAGGCAGCGGCACGGGAGCTAGCAAACAGAGCTGTAAACAGGGGAGTTTGAGTGGGAGTTCTGTTGGAGGAGAAGGTACTTGTGTGTGTTTGGTTTTGTATTGGTGGTATCTGTATGTGTAGGGGCTTTGTCCTGGGAGAGAAGCTGAGCCCTGATTAGGGGGCGGGGCTTCCCTGGCTAGGGGTCCTATAAAGGTAGCAGCCAGTCAGGCAGCGGCACAGGAGCTAGCAAACAGAGCTGTAAACATGGGAGTTGGAGTGGGAGTTCTGTTGGAGGAGAAGGTATTCGTGCATGTTTGGTTTTGTGTTGGTGGTATCTGTATGTGTAGGGGCTTTGTGCTGGGACAGAAGATGAGCCCTGATTAGGGGGCGGGGCTTCCCTGACTAGGGGTCCTATAAAGGTAGCAGCCAGTCAGGCAGCGGCACAGGAGTGAGCAAACAGAGCTCTAAACAGGGGAGTTTGAGTGGGAGTTCTGTTGGAGGAGAAGGTATTTGTGTGTGTTTGGATTTGTATTGGTAGTATTTGTATGTGTAGAGGCTTTGTGCTGGGAGAGAAGCTGAGCCCTGATTAGGGGGCGGGGCTTCCCTGACTAGGGGTACTATAAAGGTAGCAGCCAGTCAGGCAGCGGCACAGGAGCTAGCAAAGAGAGCTGTAAACATGGGAGTTTGTGTGGGTGTTCTGTTGGACGAGAAGGTACTTGTGTGTGTTTGGTTTTGTATTGGTGGTATATGTATGTGCAGGGGCTTTGTGCTGGGAGAGAAGCTGAGCCCTGATTATGGGGCGGGGCTTCACTGACTAGGGGTCCTATAAAGGTTGCAGCCAGTCAGGCAGCGGCACAGGAGCTATCAAACAGAGCTGTAAACAGGGGAGTTTGAGTGGGAGTTCTGTTGGAGTAGACGGTATTTGTGTGTGTTTGGTTTTGTATTGGTAGTTTCTGTGTGTGTAGGGGCTTTGTGCTGGGACAGAAGCTGAGCCCTGATTAGGGGGCGGGGCTTCACTGACTAGGGGTCCTATAAAGGTATCAGCCAGTCAGGCAGCGGCACAGACAGCTGCAGCGGCACAGGAGCTAGCAAAAAGAGCTGTAAACAGGGGAGTTTGAGTGGGAGTTCTGTTGGAGGAGAAGGTATTTGTGTGTGTTTGGTTTTGAATTGTTAGTATCTGTATGTGTAAGGGCTTTGTGCTGGGAAAGAAGCTGAGCCCTGAATAGTGGGCGGGGTTCCCTGACTAGGGGTCCTATAAAGGTAGCAGCCAATCAGGCAGCGGCACAGACAGCTGCAGCGGCACAGGAGCTAGCAAACAGCTGTAAACAGGGGAGTTTGAGTGGGAGTTCTGTTGGAGGAGAAGGTATTTGTGTGTGTGTGTGTCTTTGGTTTTGTTTTGGTAGTATCTGTATGTGTAGGGGCTTTTTGCTGGGAGAGAAGCTGAGCCCTGATTAGGGGGCGGGTCTTCACTGACTAGGGGTCCTATAAAGGTAGCAGCCAATCAGGCAGCGGCACAGACAGCTGCAGCGGCACGGGAGCTAGCAAACAGAGCTGTAAACAGGGGAGTTTGAGTGGGAGTTCTGTTGGAGGAGAAGGTATTTGTGGGTGTTTGGTTTTGTATTGGTAGTATCTGCATGTGGAGGGGCTTTGTGCTGGGAGAGAATCTGAGCCCTGATTAGGGGGCGGGGCTTCCCTGACTAGGGGTCCTATAAAGGTAGCAGCCAGTCAGGCAGCGGCACAGGAGCTAGCAAACAGAGCTGTAAACAGGAGAGTTTGAGTGGGAGTTCTGTTGGAGGAGAAGGTATTTGTGTGTGTCTTTGGTTTTGTATTGGTAGTATCTGTATGTGTAGTGGCTTTGTGCTGGGACAGAAGATGAGCCCTGATTAGGGGGCGGGGCTTCCCTGACTAGGGGTCCTATAAAGGTAGCAGCCAGTCAGGCAGCGGCACAGGAGCTAGCAAACAGAGCTGTAAACAGGGGAGTTTGAGTGGGAGTTCTGTTGGAGGAGAAGGTATTTGTGTGTGTCTTTGGTTTTGTATTGGCAGTATCTGTATGTGTAGGGGCTTCGTGCTGGGACAGAAGATGAGCCCTGATTAGGGGGCGGGGCTTCCCTGACTAGGGGTCCTATAAAGGTAGCAGCCAGTCAGGCAGCGGCACAGGAGCTAGCAAACAGAGCTGTAAACAGGGGAGTTTGAGTGGAAGTTCTGTAAGAGGAGAACGTATTTGTGTGTGTTTGGTTTTGTATTGGTGGTATCTGTATGTGTAGAGGCTTGGAGGGGCTTTGTGCTGGGAAAGAAGCTGAGCCCTGATTAGTGGGCGGGGCTTCCCTGATTAGGGGTCCTATAAAGGTAGCAGCCAGTCAGGCAGCGGCACAGACAGCTGCAGCGGCACAGGAGCTAGCAAACAGAGCTGTAAACAGGGGAGTTTGAGTGGGAGTTCTGTTGGAGGAGAAGGTATTTGTGTGTGTTTGGTTTTGTATTGGTGGTATCTGTATGTGTAGGGGCTTTGTCCTGGGAGAGAAGCTGAGCCCTGATTAGGGGGCGGGGCTTCCCTGGCTCGGGGTCCTATAAAGGTTGCAGCCAGTCAGGCAGCGGCACAGTAGCTATCAAACAGAGCTGTAAACAGGGGAGTTTGAGTGGGAGTTCTGTTGGAGTAGAAGGTATTTGTGTGTGTTTGGATTTGTATTGTTAGTATCTTTATGTGTAAGGGCTTTGTGCTGGGAGAGAAGCTGAGCCCTGATTAGGGGGCGGGGCTTCCCTGACTAGGGGTCCTATAAAGGTAGCAGCCAGTCAGGCAGCGGCACAGGAGCTAGCAAACAGAGCTGTAAACAGGGGAGTTTGAGTGGGAGTTCTGTTGGAGGAGAAGGTATTTGTGTGTGTCTTTGGTTTTGTATTGGTAGTATCTGTATGTGTAGGGGCTTCGTGCTGGGACAGAAGATGAGCCCTGTTTAGGGGGCGGGGCTTCCCTGACTAGGGGTCCTATAAAGGTAGCAGCCAGTCAGGCAGCGGCACAGGAGCTAGCAAACAGAGCTGTAAACAGGGGAGTTTGAGTGGGAGTTCTGTTGGAGGAGAAGGTATTTGTGTGTGTTTGGTTTTGTATTGGTAGTATCTGTATGTGTAGGGGCTTTGTGCTGGGAGAGAAGCTGAGCCGTGATTAGGGGGCGGGGCTTCACTGACTAGGGGTCCAAAAAAAGTATCAGCCAGTCAGGCAGCGGCACAGACAGCTGCAGCGGCACAGGAGCTAGCAAACAGAGCTGTAAACAGGGGAGTTTGAGTGGGAGTTCTGTTGGAGGAGAAGGTATTTGTGTGTGTTTGGTTTTGTATTGGTGGTATCTGTATGTGTAGGGGCTTTGTGCTGGGAGAGAAGCTGAGCCCTGATTAGGGGGCGGGGCTTCCCTGGGTAGGGGTCCTATAAAGGTAGCAGCCAGTCAGGCAGCGGCACAGGAGCTAGCAAACAGAGCTGTAAACAGGGGAGTTTGAGTGGGAGTTCTGTTGGAGGAGAAGGTACTTGTGTGTGTTTGGTTTTGTATTGGTGGTATCTGTATGTGTAGGGGCTTTGTCCTGGGAGAGAAGCTGAGCCCTGATTAGGGGGCGGGGCTTCCCTGGCTAGGGGTCCTATAAAGGTAGCAGCCAGTCAGGCAGCGGCACAGGAGCTAGCAAACAGAGCTGTAAACAGGGGAGTTGGAGTGGGAGTTCTGTTGGAGGAGAAGGTATTCGTGTATGTTTGGTTTTGTGTTGGTGGTATCTGTATGTGTAGGGGCTTTGTCCTGGGAGAGAAGCTGAGCCCTGATTAGGGGGCGGGGCTTCCCTGACTAGGGGTCCTATAAAGGTAGCAGCCAGTCAGGCAGCGGCACAGGAGTGAGCAAACAGAGCTCTAAACAGGGGAGTTTGAGTGGGAGTTCTGTTGGAGGAGAAGGTATTTGTGTGTGTTTGGATTTGCATTGGTAGTATTTGTATGTGTAGAGGCTTTGTGCTGGGAGAGAAGCTGAGCCCTGATTAGGGGGCGGGGCTTCCCTGACTAGGGGTCCTATAAAGGTAGCAGCCAGTCAGGCAGCGGCACAGGAGCTAGCAAACAGAGCTGTAAACAGGGGAGTTTGAGTGGGAGTTCTGTTGGAGGAGAAGGTATTTGTGTGTGTCTTTGGTTTTGTATTGGTAGTATCTGTATGTGTAGGGGCTTCGTGCTGGGACAGAAGATGAGCCCTGTTCAGGGGGCGGGGCTTCCCTGACTAGGGGTCCTATAAAGGTAGCAGCCAGTCAGGCAGCGGCACAGGAGCTAGCAAACAGAGCTGTAAACAGGGGAGTTTGAGTGGGAGTTCTGTTGGAGGAGAAGGTATTTGTGTGTGTTTGGTTTTGTATTGGTAGTATCTGTATGTGTAGGGGCTTTGTGCTGGGAGAGAAGCTGAGCCGTGATTAGGGGGCGGGGCTTCACTGACTAGGGGTCCAAAAAAGGTATCAGCCAGTCAGGCAGCGGCACAGACAGCTGCAGCGGCACAGGAGCTAGCAAACAGAGCTGTAAACAGGGGAGTTTGAGTGGGAGTTCTGTTGGAGGAGAAGGTATTTGTGTGTGTTTGGTTTTGTATTGGTGGTATATGTATGTGCAGGGGCTTTGTGCTGGGAGAGAAGCTGAGCCCTGATTAGGGGGCGGGGCTTCACTGACTAGGGGTCCTATAAAGGTTGCAGGCCGTCAGGCAGCGGCACAGGAGCTATCAAACAGAGCTGTAAACAGGGGAGTTTGAGTGGGAGTTCTGTTGGAGTAGACGGTATTTGTGTGTGTTTGGTTTTGTATTGGTAGTTTCTGTGTGTGTAGGGGCTTTGTGCTGGGACAGAAGCTGAGCCCTGATTAGGGGGCGGGGCTTCACTGACTAGGGGTCCTATCAAGGTATCAGCCAGTCAGGCAGCGGCACAGACAGCTGCAGCGGCACAGGAGCTAGCAAAAAGAGCTGTAAACAGGGGAGTTTCAGTGGGAGTTCTGTTGGAGGAGAAGGTATTTGTGTGTGTTTGGTTTTGTATTGTTAGTATCTGTATGTGTAAGGGCTTTGTGTTGGGAGAGAAGCTGAGCCCTGATTAGGGGGCGGGGCTTCCCTGACTAGGGGTCCTATAAAGGTAGCAGCCAGTCAGGCAGCGTCACAGGAGGTAGCAAACAGAGCTGTAAACAGGGGAGTATGAGTGGGAGTTCTGTTGGAGGAGAAGGTACTTGTGTGTGTCTTTGGTTTTGTATTGGTAGTATCTGTATGTGTAGGGGCTTTGTGCTGGGAAAGAAGCTATGCCCTGAATAGTGGGCGGGGCTTCCCTGACTAGGGGTCCTATAAAGGTTGCAGCCAGTCAGGCAGCGGCACAGGAGCTATCAAACAGAGCTGTAAACAGGGGAGTTTGAGTGGGAGTTCTGTTGGAGGAGAAGGTATTTGTGTGTGTTTGGTTTTGTATCGGTAGTATCTGTATGTGAAGAGGCTTTGTGCTGGGAGAGAAGATGAGCCCTGATTAGGGGGCGGTTCTTCACTGACTGGGGTCCTATAAAGGTAGCAGCAAGTCAGGCAGCGGCACAGACAGCTGCAGCGGCACAGGAGCTAGCAAACAGAGCTGTAAACAGGGGAGTTTGAGTGGGAGTTCTGTTGGAGGAGAAGGTATTTGTGTGTGTGTGTGTTTTTGTATTGTTAGTATCTGTATTTGCAGGGGCTTTGTGCTGGGAGAGAAGCTGAGCCCTGATTAGGGGGCGGGGCTTCCCTGACGAGGGGTCCTATAAAGGTAGCAGCCAGTCAGGCAGCGGCACGGGAGCTAGCAAACAGAGCTGTAAACAGGGGAGTTTGAGTGGGAGTTCTGTTGGAGGAGAAGGTATTTGTGTGTGTGTGTCTTTGGTTTTGTTTTGGTAGTATCTGTATGTGTAGGGGCTTTTTGCTGGGAGAGAAGCTGAGCCCTGATTAGGGGGCGGGTCTTCACTGACTAGGGGTCCTATAAAGGTAGCAGCCAATCAGGCAGCGGCACAGACAGCTGCAGCGACACGGGAGCTATCAAACAGAGCTGTAAACAGGGGAGTTTGAGTGGGAGTTCTGTTGGAGGAGAAGGTATTTGTGTGTGTTTTGTTTTGTATTGGTAGTATCTGCATGTGGAGGGGCTTTGTGCTGGGAGAGAATCTGAGCCCCGGTTAGGGGGCGGGGCTTCCCTGACTAGGGGTCCTATAAAGGTAGCAGCCAGTCAGGCAGCGGCACAGGAGCTAGCAAACAGAGCTGTAAACAGGAGAGTTTGAGTGGGAGTTCTGTTGGAGGAGAAGGTATTTGTGTGTGTCTTTGGTTTTGTATTGGTAGTATCTGTATGTGTAGTGGCTTTGTGCTGGGACAGAAGATGAGCCCTGATTAGGGGGCGGGGCTTCCCTGACTAGGGGTCCGATAAAGCTTGCAGCCAGTCAGGCAGCGGCACAGGAGCTATCAAACAGAGCTGTAAACAGGGGAGTTTGAGTGGGAGTTCTGTTGGAGGAGAAGGTATTTGTGTGTGTTTGGTTTTGTATTGTTGGTATCTGTATGTGTAGAGGCTTGGAGGGGCTTTGTGCTGGGAGAGAAGCTGAGCCGTGATTAGGGGGCGGGGCTTCACTGACTAGGGGTCCTATAAAGGGAGCAGCCAGTCAGGCAGCGGCACAGACAGCTGCAGCGGCACAGGAGCTAGCAAACAGAGCTGTAAACAGGGGAGTTTGAGTGGGAGTTCTGTTGGAGGAGAAGGTATTTGTGTGTGTTTGGTTTTGTATTGGTGGTATCTGTATGTGTAGGGGCTTTGTCCTGGGAGAGAAGCTGAGCCCTGATTAGGGGGCGGGGCTTCCCTGACTAGGGGTCCTATAAAGGTAGCAGCCACTCAGGCAGCGCCACAGGAGCTAGCAAAGAGAGCTGTAAACAGGGGAGTTTGAGTGGGAGTTCTGTTGGAGGAGAAGGTATTTGTGTGTGTTTGGTTTTGTATTGGTGGTATATGTATGTGCAGGGGCTTTGTGCTGGGAGAGAAGCTGAGCCCTGATTAGGGGGCGGGGCTTCACTGACTAGGGGTCCTATAAAGGTTGCAGGCCGTCAGGCAGCGGCACAGGAGCTATCAAACAGAGCTGTAAACAGGGGAGTTTGAGTGGGAGTTCTGTTGGAGTAGACGGTATTTGTGTGTGTTTGGTTTTGTATTGGTAGTTTCTGTGTGTGTAGGGGCTTTGTGCTGGGACAGAAGCTGAGCCCTGATTAGGGGGCGGGGCTTCACTGACTAGGGGTCCTATCAAGGTATCAGCCAGTCAGGCAGCGGCACAGACAGCTGCAGCGGCACAGGAGCTAGCAAAAAGAGCTGTAAACAGGGGAGTTTCAGTGGGAGTTCTGTTGGAGGAGAAGGTATTTGTGTGTGTTTGGTTTTGTATTGTTAGTATCTGTATGTGTAAGGGCTTTGTGTTGGGAGAGAAGCTGAGCCCTGATTAGGGGGCGGGGCTTCCCTGACTAGGGGTCCTATAAAGGTAGCAGCCAGTCAGGCAGCGTCGCAGGAGGTAGCAAACAGAGCTGTAAACAGGGGAGTATGAGTGGGAGTTCTGTTGGAGGAGAAGGTACTTGTGTGTGTCTTTGGTTTTGTATTGGTAGTATCTGTATGTGTAGGGGCTTTGTGCTGGGAAAGAAGCTGAGCCCTGAATAGTGGGCGGGGCTTCCCTGACTAGGGGTCCTATAAAGGTTGCAGCCAGTCAGGCAGCGGCACAGGAGCTATCAAACAGAGCTGTAAACAGGGGAGTTTGAGTGGGAGTTCTGTTGGAGGAGAAGGTATTTGTGTGTGTTTGGTTTTGTATCGGTAGTATCTGTATGTGAAGAGGCTTTGTGCTGGGAGAGAAGATGAGCCCTGATTAGGGGGCGGTTCTTCACTGACTGGGGTCCTATAAAGGTAGCAGCAAGTCAGGCAGCGGCACAGACAGCTGCAGCGGCACAGGAGCTAGCAAACAGAGCTGTAAACAGGGGAGTTTGAGTGGGAGTTCTGTTGGAGGAGAAGGTATTTGTGTGTGTGTGTGTTTTTGTATTGTTAGTATCTGTATTTGCAGGGGCTTTGTGCTGGGAGAGAAGCTGAGCCCTGATTAGGGGGCGGGGCTTCCCTGACGAGGGGTCCTATAAAGGTAGCAGCCAGTCAGGCAGCGGCACGGGAGCTAGCAAACAGAGCTGTAAACAGGGGAGTTTGAGTGGGAGTTCTGTTGGAGGAGAAGGTATTTGTGTGTGTGTGTCTTTGGTTTTGTTTTGGTAGTATCTGTATGTGTAGGGGCTTTTTGCTGGGAGAGAAGCTGAGCCCTGATTAGGGGGCGGGTCTTCACTGACTAGGGGTCCTATAAAGGTAGCAGCCAATCAGGCAGCGGCACAGACAGCTGCAGCGACACGGGAGCTAGCAAACAGAGCTGTAAACAGGGGAGTTTGAGTGGGAGTTCTGTTGGAGGAGAAGGTATTTGTGGGTGTTTGGTTTTGTATTGGTAGTATCTGCATGTGGAGGGGCTTTGTGCTGGGAGAGAATCTGAGCCCCGATTAGGGGGCGGGGCTTCCCTGACTAGGGGTCCGATAAAGCTTGCAGCCAGTCAGGCAGCGGCACAGGAGCTATCAAACAGAGCTGTAAACAGGGGAGTTTGAGTGGGAGTTCTGTTGGAGGAGAAGGTATTTGTGTGTGTTTGGTTTTGTATTGTTGGTATCTGTATGTGTAGAGGCTTGGAGGGGCTTTGTGCTGGGAGAGAAGCTGAGCCCTGATTAGGGGGCGGGGCTTCCCTGACTAGGGGTCCTATAAAGGTAGCAGCCAATCAGGCAGCGGCACAGACAGCTGCAGCGGCACAGGAGCTAGCAAACAGAGCTGTAAACAGGGGAGTTTGAGTGGGAGTTCTGTTGGAGGAGAAGGTATTTGTGTGTGTTTGGTTTTGTATTGGTGGTATCTGTATGTGTAGGGGCTTTGTCCTGGGAGAGAAGCTGAGCCCTGATTAGGGGGCGGGGCTTCCCTGGCTAGGGGTCCTATAAAGGTAGCAGCCAGTCAGGCAGCGGCACAGGAGCTAGCAAACAGAGCTGTAAACAGGGGAGTTTGAGTGGGAGTTCTGTTGGAGGAGAAGGTATTTGTGTGTGTCTTTGGTTTTGTATTGGCAGTATCTGTATGTGTAGGGGCTTCGTGCTGTGACAGAAGATGAGCCCTGATTAGGGGGCGGGGCTTCCCTGACTAGGGGTCCTATAAAGGTAGCAGCCAGTCAGGCAGCGGCACAGGAGCTAGCAAACAGAGCTGTAAACAGGGGAGTTTGAGTGGAAGTTCTGTAAGAGGAGAACGTATTTGTGTGTGTTTGGTTTTGTATTGGTGATATCTGTATGTGTAGAGGCTTGGAGGGGCTTTGTGCTGGGAAAGAAGCTGAGCCCTGATTAGTGGGCGGGGCTTCCCTGATTAGGGGTCCTATAAAGGTAGCAGCCAGTCAGGCAGCAGCACAGACAGCTGCAGCGGCACAGGAGCTAGCAAACAGAGCTGTAAACAGGGGAGTTTGAGTGCGAGTTCTGTTGGAGGAGAAGGTATTTGTGTGTGTTTGGTTTTGTATTGGTGGTATCTGTATGTGTAGGGGCTTTGTCCTGGGAGAGAAGATGAGCCCTGTTTAGGGGGCGGGGCTTCACTGACTAGGGGTCCAAAAAAGGTATCAGCCAGTCAGGCAGCGGCACAGACAGCTGCAGCGCCACAGGAGCTAGCAAACAGAGCTGTAAACAGGGGAGTTTGAGTGGGAGTTCTGTTGGAGGAGAAGGTATTTGTGTGTGTTTGGTTTTGTATTGGTGGTATCTGTATGTGTAGGGTCTTTGTGCTGGGAGAGAAGCTGAGCCCTCATTAGGGGGCGGGGCTTCCCTGGGTAGGGGTCCTATAAAGGTAGCAGCCAGTCAGGCAGCGGCACAGGAGCTAGCAAACAGAGCTGTAAACAGGGGAGTTTGAGTGGGAGTTCTGTTGGAGGAGAAGGTACTTGTGTGTGTTTGGTTTTGTATTGGTGGTATCTGTATGTGTAGGGGCTTTGTCCTGGGAGAGAAGCTGAGCTCTGATTAGGGGGCGGGGCTTCCCTGGCTAGGGGTCCTATAAAGGTAGCAGCCAGTCAGGCAGCGGCACAGGAGCTAGCAAACAGACCTGTAAACAGGGGAGTTGGAGTGGGAGTTCTGTTGGAGGAGAAGGTATTCGTGTATGTTTGGTTTTGTGTTGGTGGTATCTGTATGTGTAGGGGCTTTGTGCTGGGACAGAAGATGAGCCCTGATTAGGGGGCGGGGCTTCCCTGACTAGGGGTCCTATAAAGGTAGCAGCCAGTCAGGCAGCGGCACAGGAGTGAGCAAACAGAGCTCTAAACAGGGGAGTTTGAGTGGGAGTTCTGTTGGAGGCGAAGGTATTTGTGTGTGTTTGGATTTGTATTGGTAGTATTTGTATGTGTAGAGGCTTTGTGCTGGGAGAGAAGCTGAGCCCTGATTAGGGGGCGGGGCTTCCCTGACTAGGGGTACTATAAAGGTAGCAGCCAGTCAGGCAGCGGCACAGGAGCTAGCAAAGAGAGCTGTAAACATGGGAGTTTGTGTGGGTGTTCTGTTGGACGAGAAGGTACTTGTGTGTGTTTGGTTTTGTATTGGTGGTATATGTATGTGCAGGGGCTTTGTGCTGGGAGAGAAGCTGAGCCCTGATTAGGGGGCGGGGCTTCACTGACTAGGGGTCCTATAAAGGTTGCAGACAGTCAGGCAGCGGCACAGGAGCTATCAAACAGAGCTGTAAACAGGGGAGTTTGAGTGGGAGTTCTGTTGGAGTAGACGGTATTTGTGTGTGTTTGGTTTTGTATTGGTAGTTTCTGTGTGTGTAGGGGCTTTGTGCTGGGACAGAAGCTGAGCCCTGATTAGGGGGCGGGGCTTCACTGACTAGGGGTCCTATAAAGGTATCAGCCAGTCAGGCAGCGGCACAGACAGCTGCAGCGGCACAGGAGCTAGCAAAAAGAGCTGTAAACAGGGGAGTTTGAGTGGGAGTTCTGTTGGAGGAGAAGGTATTTGTGTGTGTTTGGTTTTGAATTGTTAGTATCTGTATGTGTAAGGGCTTTGTATTGGGAGAGAAGCTGAGCCCTGATTAGGGGGCGGGGCTTCCCTGACTAGGGGTCCTATAAAGGTAGCAGCCAGTCAGGCAGCGTCACAGGAGGTAGCAAACAGAGCTGTAAACAGGGGAGTATGAGTGGGAGTTCTGTTGGAGGAGAAGGTACTTGTGTGTGTCTTTGGTTTTGTATTGGTAGTATCTGTATGTGTAGGGGCTTTGTGCTGGGAAAGAAGCTGAGCCCTGAATAGTGGGCGGGGCTTCCCTGACTAGGGGTCCTATAAAGGTTGCAGCCAGTCAGGCAGCGGCACAGGAGCTAGCAAACAGAGCTGTAAACAGGGGAGTTTGAGTGGGAGTTCTGTTGGAGGAGAAGGTACTTGTGTGCGTTGGGTTTTGTATTGGTAGTATCTGTATGTGCAGGGGCTTTGTGCTGGGAGAGAAGCTGAGCCCTGATTAGGGGGCGGGGCTTGACTGACTAGGGGTCCTATAAAGGTAGCAGCCAATCAGGCAGCGGCACAGACAGCTGCAGCGGCACAGGAGCTAGCAAACAGAGCTGTAAACAGGGGAGTTTGAGTGGGAGTTCTGTTGGAGGAGAAGGTATTTGTGGGTGTTTGGTTTTGTATTGGTAGTACCTGCATGTGGAGGGGCTTTGTGCTGGGAGAGAATCTGAGCCCTGATTAGGGGGCGGGGCTTCACTGACTAGGGGTCCTATAAAGGTAGCAGCCAGTCAGGCAGCGGCACAGGAGCTAGCAAACAGAGCTGTAAACAGGAGAGTTTGAGTGGGAGTTCTGTTGGAGGAGAAGGTATTTGTGTGTGTCTTTGGTTTTGTATTGGTAGTATCTGTATGTGTAGTGGCTTTGTGCTGGGACAGAAGATGAGCCCTGATTAGGGGGCGGGGCTTCCCTGACTAGGGGTCCTATAAAGCTTGCAGCCAGTCAGGCAGCGGCACAGGAGCTATCAAACAGAGCTGTAAACAGGGGAGTTTGAGTGGGAGTTCTGTTGGAGGAGAAGGTATTTGTGTGTGTTTGGTTTTGTATTGTTGGTATCTGTATGTGTAGAGGCTTGGAGGGGCTTTTTGCTGGGAGAGAAGCTGAGCCCTGATTAGGGGGCGGGGCTTCCCTGACTAGGGGTTCTATAAAGGTAGCAGCCAGTCAGGCAGCGGCACAGGAGCTAGCAAACAGAGCTGTAAACAGGGGAGTTTGAGTGGGAGTTCTGTTGGAGGAGAAGGTATTTGTGTGTGTTTGGTTTTGTATTGGTGGTATCTGTATGTGTGTTGGCTTTGTCCTGGGATTGAAGCTGAGCCCTGATTAGGGGGCGGGGCTTCCTTGGGTAGGGGTCCTATAAAGGTAGCAGCCAGTCAGGCAGCGGCACAGGAGCTAGCAAACAGAGCTGTAAACAGGGGAGTTTGAGTGGGAGTTCTGTTGGAGGAGAAGGTACTTGTGTGTGTTTGGTTTTGTATTGGTGGTATCTGTATGTGCAGGGGCTTTGTGCTGGGAGAGAAGCTGAGCCCTGATTGGGGGGCGGGGCTTCCCTGACTAGGGGTCCTATAAAGGTTGCAGCCAGTCAGGCAGCGGCACAGGAGCTATCAAACAGAGCAGTAAACAGGGGAGTTTGAGTGGGAGTTCTGTTGGAGTAGAAGGTATTTGTGTGTGTTTGGTTTTGTATTGGTAGTATCTGTGTGTGTAGGGGCTTTGTGCTGGGAGAGAAGCTGAGCCGTGATTAGGGGGCGGGGCTTCCCTGACTAGGGGTCCTATAAAGGTAGCAGCCAGTCAGGCAGCGGCACAGGAGCTAGCAAACAGAGCTGTAAAGAGGGGAGTTTGAGTGGGAGTTCTGTTGGAGGAGAAGGTATTTGTGTGTGTTTGGTTTTGTATTGGTGGTATCTGTATGTGTAGAGGCTTGGAGGGGCTTTGTGCTGGGAGAGAAGCTGAGCCCTGATTAGGGGGCGGGGCTTCACTGACTAGGGGTCCTATAAAGGTAACAGCCAGTCAGGCAGCGGCACAGACAGCTGCAGCGGCACAGGAGCTAGCAAACAAAGCTGTAAGCCGGGGAGTTTGAGTGGGAGTTCTGTTGGAGGAGAAGGTATTTGTGTGTGTTTTGGTTTTGTATTCTTAGTATCTGTATGTGTAGGGGCTTTGTGTTGGGAGAGAAGCTGAGCCCTGATTAGGGGGCGGGGCTTCCCTGACTAGGGGTCCTATAAAGGTAGCAGCCAGTCAGGCAGCGGCACAGGAGCTAGCAAACAGAGCTGTAAACAGGGGAGTTTGAGTGGGAGTTCTGTTGGAGGAGAAGGTATTTGTGTGTGTCTGGTTTTGTTTTGGTAATATCTGTATGTGTAGGGGCTTTTTGCTGGGAGAGAAGCTGAGCCCTGATTAGGGGGCGGGTCTTCACTGACTAGGGGTCCTATAAAGGTAGCAGCCAATCAGGCAGCGGCACAGACAGCTGCAGCGGCACAGGAGCTAGCCAACAGAGCTGTAAACAGGGGAGTTTGAGTGGGAGTTCTGTTGGAGGAGAAGGTACCTGTGTGTGTTTGGATTTTTATTGGTAGTATCTGTATGTGTCGGGGCTTTGTACTGGGAGAGAAGCTGAGCCCTGATTAGGGGGCGGGGCTTCCCTGACTAGGGGTCCTATAAAGGTAGCAGCCAATCAGGCAGCGGCACAGACAGCTGCAGCGGCACAGGAGCTAGCAAACAGAGCTGTAAACAGGGGAGTTTGAGTGGGAGTTCTGTTGGAGGAGAAGGTATTTGTGTGTGTGTTTGGATTTGTATTGGTAGTATCTGTATGTGTCGGGGCTTTGTGCTGGGAGAGAAGCTGAGCCCTGATTAGGGGGCGGGGCTTCCCTGACTAGGGGTACTATAAAGGTAGCAGCCAGTCAGGCAGCGGCACAGGAGCTAGCAAAGAGAGCTGTAAACATGGGAGTTTGTGTGGGTGTTCTGTTGGACGAGAAGGTACTTGTGTGTGTTTGGTTTTGTATTGGTGGTATATTTCTGTGCAGGGGCTTTGTGCTGGGAGAGAAGCTGAGCCCTGATTAGGGGGCGGGGCTTCCCTGACTAGGGGTCCTATAAAGGTTGCAGCCAGTCAGGCAGCGGCACAGGAGCTATCAAACAGAGCTGTAAACAGGGGATTTTGAGTGGGAGTTCTGTTGGAGGAGAAGGTATTTGTGTGTGTTTGGTTTTGTATTGTTAGTATCTGTATGTGTATGGGCTTTGTGCTGGGAGAGAAGCTGAGCCCTGATTCGGGGGCGGGGCTTCCCTGACTAGGGGTCCTATAAAGGTATCAGCCAGTCAGGCAGCGGCACAGACAGCTGCAGCGGCACAGGAGCTAGCAAACAGAGCTGTAAACAGGGGAGTTTGAGTGGGAGTTCTGTTGGAGGAGAAGGTATTTGTGTGTGTTTGGTTTTGTATTGGTGGTATCTGTATGTGTAGGGGCTTTGTCCTGGGAGAGAAGCTGAGCCCTGATAAGGGGCGGGGCTTCCCTGGCTAGGGGTCCTATAAAGGTTGCAGCCAGTCAGGCAGCGGCACAGGAGCTATCAAACAGAGCTGTAAACAGGGGAGTTTGAGTGGGAGTTCTGTTGGAGTAGAAGGTATTTGTGTGTGTTTGGATTTGTATTGTTAGTATCTGTATGTGTAAGGGCTTTGTGCTGGGAGAGAAGCTGAGCCCTGATTAGGGGGCGGGGCTTCCCTGACTAGGGGTCCTATAAAGGTAGCAGCCATTCAGGCAGCGGCACAGGAGCTAGCAAACAGAGCTGTAAACAGGGGAGTTTGAGTGGGAGTTCTGTTGGAGGAGAAGGTATTTGTGTGTGTCTTTGGTTTTGTATTGGCAGTATCTGTATGTGTAGGGGCTTCGTGCTGGGACAGAAGATGAGCCCTGATTAGGGGGCGGGGCTTCCCTGACTAGGGGTCCTATAAAGGTAGCAGCCAGTCAGGCAGCGGCACAGGAGCTAGCAAACAGAGCTGTAAACAGGGGAGTTTGAGTGGAAGTTCTGTAAGAGGAGAACGTATTTGTGTGTGTTTGCTTTTGTATTGGTGGTATCTGTATGTGTAGAGGCTTGGAGGGGCTTTGTGCTGGGAAAGAAGCTGAGCCCTGATTAGTGGGCGGGGCTTCCCTGATTAGGGGTCCTATAAAGGTAGCAGCCAGTCAGGCAGCGGCAAAGACAGCTGCAGCGGCACAGGAGCTAGCAAACAGAGCTGTAAACAGGGGAGTTTGAGTGGGAGTTCTGTTGGAGGAGAAGGTATTTGTGTGTGTTTGGTTTTGTATTGGTGGTATCTGTATATGTAGGGGCTTTGTCCTGGGAGAGAAGATGAGCCCTGTTTAGGGGGCGGGGCTTCACTGACTAGGGGTCCAAAAAAGGTATCAGCCAGTCAGGCAGCGGCACAGACAGCTGCAGCGGCACAGGAGCTAGCAAACAGAGCTGTAAACAGGGGAGTTTGAGTGCGAGTTCTGTTGGAGGAGAAGGTATTTGTGTGTGTTTGGTTTTGTATTGGTAGTATCTGTATGTGCAGGGGCTTTGTGCTGGGAGAGAAGCTGAGCCCTGATTAGGGGGCGGGGCTTCCCTGGGTAGGGGTCCTATAAAGGTAGCAGCCAATCAGGCAGCGGCACAGACAGCTGCAGCGGCACAGGAGCTAGCAAACAGCTGTAAACAGGGGAGTTTGAGTGGGAGTTCTGTTGGAGGAGAAGGTATTTGTGTGTGTTTGGTTTTGTATCGGTAGTATCTGTATGTGAAGAGGCTTTGTGCTGGGAGAGAAGATGAGCCCTGATTAGGGGGCGGTTCTTCACTGACTGGGGTCCTATAAAGGTAGCAGCAAGTCAGGCAGCTGCACAGACAGCTGCAGCGGCACAGGAGCTAGCAAAAAGAGCTGTAAACAGGGGAGTTTCAGTGGGAGTTCTGTTGGAGGAGAAGGTATTTGTGTGTGTGTGTGTTTTTGTATTGTTAGTATCTGTATTTGCAGGGGCTTTGTGCTGGGAGAGAAGCTGAGCCCTGATTAGGGGGCGGGGCTTCCCTGACGAGGGGTCCTATAAAGGTAGCAGCCAGTCAGGCAGCGGCACGGGAGCTAGCAAACAGAGCTGTAAACAGGGGAGTTTGAGTGGGAGTTCTGTTGGAGGAGAAGGTATTTGTGTGTGTGTGTGTCTTTGGTTTTGTTTTGGTAGTATCTGTATGTGTAGGGGCTTTTTGCTGGGAGAGAAGCTGAGCCCTGATTAGGGGGCGGGTCTTCACTGACTAGGGGTCCTATAAAGGTAGCAGCCAATCAGGCAGCGGCACAGACAGCTGCAGCGGCACGGGAGCTAGCAAACAGAGCTGTAAACAGGGGAGTTTGAGTGGGAGTTCTGTTGGAGGAGAAGGTATTTGTGGGTGTTTGGTTTTGTATTGGTAGTACCTGCATGTGGAGGGGCTTTGTGCTGGGAGAGAATCTGAGCCCTGATTAGGGGGCGGGGCTTCCCTGACTAGGGGTCCTATAAAGGTAGCAGCCAGTCAGGCAGCGGCACAGGAGCTAGCAAACAGAGCTGTAAACAGGAGAGTTTGAGTGGGAGTTCTGTTGGAGGAGAAGGTATTTGTGTGTGTCTTTGGTTTTGTATTGGTAGTATCTGTATGTGTAGTAGCTTTGTGCTGGGACAGAAGATGAGCCCTGATTAGGGGGCGGGGCTTCCCTGACTAGGGGTCCTATAAAGCTTGCAGCCAGTCAGGCAGCGGCACAGGAGCTATCAAACAGAGCTGTAAACAGGGGAGTTTGAGTGGGAGTTCTGTTGGAGGAGAAGGTATTTGTGTGTGTTTGGTTTTGTATTGTTGGTATCTGTATGTGTAGAGGCTTGGAGGGGCTTTTTGCTGGGAGAGAAGCTGAGCCCTGATTAGGGGGCGGGGCTTCCCTGACTAGGGGTTCTATAAAGGTAGCAGCCAGTCAGGCAGCGGCACAGGAGCTAGCAAACAGAGCTGTAAACAGGGGAGTTTGAGTGGGAGTTCTGTTGGAGGAGAAGGTATTTGTGTGTGTTTGGTTTTGTATTGGTGGTATCTGTATGTGTGTTGGCTTTGTCCTGGGATTGAAGCTGAGCCCTGATTAGGGGTCGGGGCTTCCTTGGGTAGGGGTCCTATAAAGGTAGCAGCCAGTCAGGCAGCGGCACAGGAGCTAGCAAACAGAGCTGTAAACAGGGGAGTTTGAGTGGGAGTTCTGTTGGAGGAGAAGGTACTTGTGTGTGTTTGGTTTTGTATTGGTGGTATCTGTATGTGCAGGGGCTTTGTGCTGGGAGAGAAGCTGAGCCCTGATTAGGGGGCGGGGCTTCCCTGACTAGGGGTCCTATAAAGGTTGCAGCCAGTCAGGCAGCGGCACAGGAGCTATCAAACAGAGCAGTAAACAGGGGAGTTTGAGTGGGAGTTCTGTTGGAGTAGAAGGTATTTGTGTGTGTTTGGTTTTGTATTGGTAGTATCTGTGTGTGTAGGGGCTTTGTGCTGGGAGAGAAGCTGAGCTGTGATTAGGGGGCGGGGCTTCCCTGACTAGGGGTCCTATAAAGGTAGCAGCCAGTCAGGCAGCGGCACAGGAGCTAGCAAACAGAGCTGTAAAGAGGGGAGTTTGAGTGGGAGTTCTGTTGGAGGAGAAGGTATTTGTGTGTGTTTGGTTTTGTATTGGTGGTATCTGTATGTGTAGAGGCTTGGAGGGGCTTTGTGCTGGGAGAGAAGCTGAGCCCTGATTAGGGGGCGGGGCTTCACTGACTAGGGGTCCTATAAAGGTAACAGCCAGTCAGGCAGCGGCACAGACAGCTGCAGCGGCACAGGAGCTAGCAAACAAAGCTGTAAGCCGGGGAGTTTGAGTGGGAGTTCTGTTGGAGGAGAAGGTATTTGTGTGTGTTTTGGTTTTGTATTCTTAGTATCTGTATGTGTAGGGGCTTTGTGTTGGGAGAGAAGCTGAGCCCTGATTAGGGGGCGGGGCTTCCCTGACTAGGGGTCCTATAAAGGTAGCAGCCAGTCAGGCAGCGGCACAGGAGCTAGCAAACAGAGCTGTAAACAGGGGAGTTTGAGTGGGAGTTCTGTTGGAGGAGAAGGTATTTGTGTGTGTTTGGTTTTGTATCGGTAGTATCTGTATGTGTAGAGGCTTTCTGCTGGGAGAGAAGCTGAGCCCTGATTAGGGGGCGGGGCTTCACTGACTAGGGGTCCTATAAAGGTAACAGCCAGTCAGGCAGCGGCACAGACAGCTGCAGCGGCACAGGAGCTAGCCAACAGAGCTGTAAACAGGGGAGTTTGAGTGGGAGTTCTGTTGGAGGAGAAGGTACCTGTGTGTGTTTGGATTTTTATTGGTAGTATCTGTATGTGTCGGGGCTTTGTACTGGGAGAGAAGCTGAGCCCTGATTAGGGGGCGGGGCTTCCCTGACTAGGGGTCCTATAAAGGTAGCAGCCAATCAGGCAGCGGCACAGACAGCTGCAGCCTCACAGGAGCTAGCAAACAGAGCTGTAAACAGGGGAGTTTGAGTGGGAGTTCTGTTGGAGGAGAAGGTATTTGTGTGTGTGTTTGGATTTGTATTGGTAGTATCTGTATGTGTCGGGGCTTTGTGCTGGGAGAGAAGCTGAGCCCTGATTAGGGGGCGGGGCTTCCCTGACTAGGGGTACTATAAAGGTAGCAGCCAGTCAGGCAGCGGCACAGGAGCTAGCAAAGAGAGCTGTAAACATGGGAGTTTGTGTGGGTGTTCTGTTGGACGAGAAGGTACTTGTGTGTGTTTGGTTTTGTATTGGTGGTATATTTATGTGCAGGGGCTTTGTGCTGGGAGAGAAGCTGAGCCCTGATTAGGGGGCGGGGCTTCCCTGACTAGGGGTCCTATAAAGGTTGCAGCCAGTCAGGCAGCGGCACAGGAGCTATCAAACAGAGCTGTAAACAGGGGATTTTGAGTGGGAGTTCTGTTGGAGGAGAAGGTATTTGTGTGTGTTTGGTTTTGTATTGTTAGTATCTGTACGTGTATGGGCTTTGTGCTGGGAGAGAAGCTGAGCCCTGATTCGGGGGCGGGGCTTCCCTGACTAGGGGTCCTATAAAGGTATCAGCCAGTCAGGCAGCGGCACAGACAGCTGCAGCGGCACAGGAGCTAGCAAACAGAGCTGTAAAGAGGGGAGTTTGAGTGGGAGTTCTGTTGGAGGAGAAGGTATTTGTGTGTGTTTGGTTTTGTATTGGTGGTATCTGTATGTGTAGGGGCTTTGTCCTGGGAGAGAAGCTGAGCCCTGATTAGGGGGCGGGGCTTCCCTGGCTAGGGGTCCTATAAAGGTTGCAGCCAGTCCGGCAGCGGCACAGGAGCTATCAAACAGAGCTGTAAACAGGGGAGTTTGAGTGGGAGTTCTGTTGGAGTAGAAGGTATTTGTGTGTGTTTGGATTTGTATTGTTAGTATCTGTATGTGTAAGGGCTTTGTGCTGGGAGAGAAGCTGAGCCCTGATTAGGGGGCGGGGCTTCCCTGACTAGGGGTCCTATAAAGGTAGCAGCCAGTCAGGCAGCGGCACAGGAGCTAGCAAACAGAGCTGTAAACAGGGGAGTTTGAGTGGGAGTTCTGTTGGAGGAGAAGGTATTTGTGTGTGTCTTTGGTTTTGTATTGGCAGTATCTGTATGTGTAGGGGCTTCGTGCTGGGACAGAAGATGAGCCCTGATTAGGGGGCGGGGCTTCCCTGACTAGGGGTCCTATAAAGGTAGCAGCCAGTCAGGCAGCGGCACAGGAGCTAGCAAACAGAGCTGTAAACAGGGGAGTTTGAGTGGGAGTTCTGTTGGAGGAGAAGGTATTTGTGTGTGTTTGGTTTTGTATTGTTGGTATCTGTATGTGTAGAGGCTTGGAGGGGCTTTTTGCTGGGAGAGAAGCTGAGCCCTGATTAGGGGGCGGGGCTTCCCTGACTAGGGGTTCTATAAAGGTAGCAGCCAGTCAGGCAGCGGCACAGGAGCTAGCAAACAGAGCTGTAAACAGGGGAGTTTGAGTGGGAGTTCTGTTGGAGGAGAAGGTATTTGTGTGTGTTTGGTTTTGTATTGGTGGTATCTGTATGTGTGTTGGCTTTGTCCTGGGATTGAAGCTGAGCCCTGATTAGGGGGCGGGGCTTCCTTGGGTAGGGGTCCTATAAAGGTAGCAGCCAGTCAGGCAGCGGCACAGGAGCTAGCAAACAGAGCTGTAAACAGGGGAGTTTGAGTGGGAGTTCTGTTGGAGGAGAAGGTACTTGTGTGTGTTTGGTTTTGTATTCTTGGTATCTGTATGTGCAGGGGCTTTGTGCTGGGAGAGAAGCTGAGCCCTGATTAGGGGGCGGGGCTTCCCTGACTAGGGGTCCTATAAAGGTTGCAGACAGTCAGGCAGCGGCACAGGAGCTATCAAACAGAGCAGTAAACAGGGGAGTTTGAGTGGGAGTTCTGTTGGAGTAGAAGGTATTTGTGTGTGTTTGGTTTTGTATTGGTAGTATCTGTGTGTGTAGGGGCTTTGTGCTGGGAGAGAAGCTGAGCCGTGATTAGGGGGCGGGGCTTCCCTGACTAGGGGTCCTATAAAGGTAGCAGCCAGTCAGGCAGCGGCACAGGAGCTAGCAAACAGAGCTGTAAAGAGGGGAGTTTGAGTGGGAGTTCTGTTGGAGGAGAAGGTATTTGTGTGTGTTTGGTTTTGTATTGGTGGTATCTGTATGTGTAGAGGCTTGGAGGGGCTTTGTGCTGGGAGAGAAGCTGAGCCCTGATTAGGGGGCGGGGCTTCACTGACTAGGGGTCCTATAAAGGTAACAGCCAGTCAGGCAGCGGCACAGACAGCTGCAGCGGCACAGGAGCTAGCAAACAAAGCTGTAAGCCGGGGAGTTTGAGTGGGAGTTCTGTTGGAGGAGAAGGTATTTGTGTGTGTTTTGGTTTTGTATTCTTAGTATCTGTATGTGTAGGGGCTTTGTGTTGGGAGAGAAGCTGAGCCCTGATTAGGGGGCGGGGCTTCCCTGACTAGGGGTCCTATAAAGGTAGCAGCCAGTCAGGCAGCGGCACAGGAGCTAGCAAACAGAGCTGTAAACAGGGGAGTTTGAGTGGGAGTTCTGTTGGAGGAGAAGGTATTTGTGTGTGTTTGGTTTTGTATCGGTAGTATCTGTATGTGTAGAGGCTTTCTGCTGGGAGAGAAGATGAGCCCTGATTAGGGGGCGGGGCTTCACTGACTGGGGTCCTATAAAGGTAACAGCCAGTCAGGCAGCGGCACAGACAGCTGCAGCGGCACAGGAGCTAGCCAACAGAGCTGTAAACAGGGGAGTTTGAGTGGGAGTTCTGTTGTAGGAGAAGGTATTTGTGTGTGTGTGTGTGTCTGGTTTTGTTTTGGTAATATCTGTATGTGTAGGGGCTTTTTGCTGGGAGAGAAGCTGAGCCCTGATTAGGGGGCGGGTCTTCACTGACTAGGGGTCCTATAAAGGTAGCAGCCAATCAGGCAGCGGCACAGACAGCTGCAGCGGCACAGGAGCTAGCCAACAGAGCTGTAAACAGGGGAGTTTGAGTGGGAGTTCTGTTGGAGGAGAAGGTACCTGTGTGTGTTTGGATTTTTATTGGTAGTATCTGTATGTGTCGGGGCTTTGTACTGGGAGAGAAGCTGAGCCCTGATTAGGGGGCGGGGCTTCCCTGACTAGGGGTCCTATAAAGGTAGCAGCCAATCAGGCAGCGGCACAGACAGCTGCAGCGGCACAGGAGCTAGCAAACAGAGCTGTAAACAGGGGAGTTTGAGTGGGAGTTCTGTTGGAGGAGAAGGTATTTGTGTGTGTGTTTGGATTTGTATTGGTAGTATCTGTATGTGTCGGGGCTTTGTGCTGGGAGAGAAGCTGAGCCCTGATTAGGGGGCGGGGCTTCCCTGACTAGGGGTACTATAAAGGTAGCAGCCAGTCAGGCAGCGGCACAGGAGCTAGCAAAGAGAGCTGTAAACATGGGAGTTTGTGTGGGTGTTCTGTTGGACGAGAAGGTACTTGTGTGTGTTTGGTTTTGTATTGGTGGTATATTTATGTGCAGGGGCTTTGTGCTGGGAGAGAAGCTGAGCCCTGATTAGGGGGCGGGGCTTCACTGACTAGGGGTCCTATAAAGGTATCAGCCAGTCAGGCAGCGGCACAGACAGCTGCAGCGGCACAGGAGCTAGCAAACAGAGCTGTAAACAGGGGAGTTTGAGTGGGAGTTCTGTTGGAGGAGAAGGTATTTGTGTGTGTGTTTGGATTTGTATTGGTAGTATCTGTATGTGTCGGGGCTTTGTGCTGGGAGAGAAGCTGAGCCCTGATTAGGGGGCGGGGCTTCCCTGACTAGGGGTACTATAAAGGTAGCAGCCAGTCAGGCAGCGGCACAGGAGCTAGCAAAGAGAGCTGTAAACATGGGAGTTTGTGTGGGTGTTCTGTTGGACGAGAAGGTACTTGTGTGTGTTTGGTTTTGTATTGGTGGTATATTTATGTGCAGGGGCTTTGTGCTGGGAGAGAAGCTGAGCCCTGATTAGGGGGCGGGGCTTCCCTGACTAGGGGTCCTATAAAGGTTGCAGCCAGTCAGGCAGCGGCACAGGAGCTATCAAACAGAGCTGTAAACAGGGGATTTTGAGTGGGAGTTCTGTTGGAGGAGAAGGTATTTGTGTGTGTTTGGTTTTGTATTGTTAGTATCTGTACGTGTATGGGCTTTGTGCTGGGAGAGAAGCTGAGCCCTGATTCGGGGGCGGGGCTTCCCTGACTAGGGGTCCTATAAAGGTATCAGCCAGTCAGGCAGCGGCACATACAGCTGCAGCGGCACAGGAGCTAGCAAACAGAGCTGTAAACAGGGGAGTTTGAGTGGGAGTTCTGTTGGAGGAGAAGGTATTTGTGTGTGTTTGGTTTTGTATTGGTGGTATCTGTATGTGTAGGGGCTTTGTCCTGGGAGAGAAGCTGAGCCCTGATTAGGGGGCGGGGCTTCCCTGGCTAGGGGTCCTATAAAGGTTGCAGCCAGTCAGGCAGCGGCACAGGAGCTATCAAACAGAGCTGTAAACAGGGGAGTTTGAGTGGGAGTTCTGTTGGAGTAGAAGGTATTTGTGTGTGTTTGGATTTGTATTGTTAGTATCTGTATGTGTAAGGGCTTTGTGCTGGGAGAGAAGCTGAGCCCTGATTAGGGGGCGGGGCTTCCCTGACTAGGGGTCCTATAAAGGTAGCAGCCAGTCAGGCAGCGGCACAGGAGCTAGCAAACAGAGCTGTAAACAGGGGAGTTTGAGTGGGAGTTCTGTTGGAGGAGAAGGTATTTGTGTGTGTCTTTGGTTTTGAATTGGCAGTATCTGTATGTGTAGGGGCTTCGTGCTGGGACAGAAGATGAGCCCTGATTAGGGGGCGGGGCTTCCCTGACTAGGGGTCCTATAAAGGTAGCAGCCAGTCAGGCAGCGGCACAGGAGCTAGCAAACAGAGCTGTAAACAGGGGAGTTTGAGTGGAAGTTCTGTAAGAGGAGAACGTATTTGTGTGTGTTTGGTTTTGTATTGGTGGTATCTGTATGTGTAGAGGCTTGGAGGGGCTTTGTGCTGGGAAAGAAGCTGAGCCCTGATTAGTGGGCGGGGCTTCCCTGATTAGGGGTCCTATAAAGGTAGCAGCCAGTCAGGCAGCGGCACAGACAGCTGCAGCGGCACAGGAGCTAGCAAACAGAGCTGTAAAAAGGGGAGTTTGAGTGGGAGTTCTGTTGGAGGAGAAGGTATTTGTGTGTGTTTGGTTTTGTATTGGTGGTATCTGTATGTGTAGGGGCTTTGTCCTGGGAGAGAAGATGAGCCCTGTTTAGGGGGCGGGGCTTCACTGACTAGGGGTCCAAAAAAGGTATCAGCCAGTCAGGCAGCGGCACAGACAGCTGCAGCGGCACAGGAGCTAGCAAACAGAGCTGTAAACAGGGGAGTTTGAGTGCGAGTTCTGTTGGAGGAGAAGGTATTTGTGTGTGTTTGGTTTTGTATTGGTGGTATCTGTATGTGTAGGGGCTTTGTCCTGGGAGAGAAGCTGAGCCCTGATTAGGGGGCGGGGCTTCCCTGACTAGGGGTCCTATAAAGGTAGCAGCCAGTCAGGCAGCGCCACAGGAGCTAGCAAACAGAGCTGTAAACAGGGGAGTTTGAGTGGGAGTTCTGTTGGAGGAGAAGGTATTTGTGTGTGTTTGGTTTTGTATTGGTGGTATCTGTATGTGTAGGGGCTTTGTGCTGGGAGAGAAGCTGAGCCCTGATTAGGGGGCGGGGCTTCCCTGGGTAGGGGTCCTATAAAGGTAGCAGCCAGTCAGGCAGCGGCACAGGAGCTAGCAAACAGAGCTGTAAACAGGGGAGTTTGAGTGGGAGTTCTGTTGGAGGAGAAGGTACTTGTGTGTGTTTGGTTTTGTATTGGTGGTATCTGTATGTGTAGGGGCTTTGTCCTGGGAGAGAAGCTGAGCCCTGATTAGGGGGCGGGGCTTCCCTGGCTAGGGGTCCTATAAAGGTAGCAGCCAGTCAGGCAGCGGCACAGGAGCTAGCAAACAGAGCTGTAAACAGGGGAGTTGGAGTGGGAGTTCTGTTGGAGGAGAAGGTATTCGTGTATGTTTGGTTTTGTGTTGGTGGTATCTGTATGTGTAGGGGCTTTGTGCTGGGACAGAAGATGAGCCCTGATTAGGGGGCGGGGCTTCCCTGACTAGGGGTCCTATAAAGGTAGCAGCCAGTCAGGCAGCGGCACAGGAGTGAGCAAACAGAGCTCTAAACAGGGGAGTTTGAGTGGGAGTTCTGTTGGAGGGGAAGGTATTTGTGTGTGTTTGGATTTGTATTGGTAGTATTTGTATGTGTAGAGGCTTTGTGCTGGGAGAGAAGCTGAGCCCTGATTAGGGGGCGGGGCTTCCCTGACTAGGGGTACTATAAAGGTAGCAGCCAGTCAGGCAGCGGCACAGGAGCTAGCAAAGAGAGCTGTAAACATGGGAGTTTGTGTGGGTGTTCTGTTGGACGAGAAGGTACTTGTGTGTGTTTGGTTTTGTATTGGTGGTATATGTATGTGCAGGGGCTTTGTGCTGGGAGAGAAGCTGAGCCCTGATTAGGGGGCGGGGCTTCACTGACTAGGGGTCCTATAAAGGTTGCAGCCAGTCAGGCAGCGGCACAGGAGCTATCAAACAGAGCTGTAAACAGGGGAGTTTGAGTGGGAGTTCTGTTGGAGTAGACGGTATTTGTGTGTGTTTGGTTTTGTATTGGTAGTTTCTGTGTGTGTAGGGGCTTTGTGCTGGGACAGAAGCTGAGCCCTGATTAGGGGGCGGGGCTTCACTGACTAGGGGTCCTATAAAGGTATCAGCCAGTCAGGCAGCGGCACAGACAGCTGCAGCGGCACAGGAGCTAGCAAAAAGAGCTGTAAACAGGGGAGTTTGAGTGGGAGTTCTGTTGAAGGAGAAGGTACTTGTGTGTGTCTTTGGTTTTGTATTGGTAGTATCTGTATGTGTAAGGGCTTTGTGTTGGGAGAGAAGCTGAGCCCTGAATAGTGGGCGGGGCTTCCCTGACTAGGGGTCCTATAAAGGTTGCAGCCAGTCAGGCAGCGGCACAGGAGCGATCAAACAGAGCTGTAAACAGGGGAGTTTGAGTGGGAGTTCTGTTGGAGGAGAAGGTACTTGTGTGCGTTGGGTTTTGTATTGGTAGTATCTGTATGTGCAGGGGCTTTGTGCTGGGAGAGAAGCTGAGCCCTGATTAGGGGGCGGGGCTTGACTGACTAGGGGTCCTATAAAGGTAGCAGCCAATCAGGCAGCGGCACAGACAGCTGCAGCGGCACAGGAGCTATCAAACAGAGCTGTAAACAGGGGAGTTTGAGTGGGAGTTCTGTTGGAGGAGAAGGTACTTGTGTGTGTTTGGTTTTGTATTGGTGGTATCTGTATGTGCAGGGGCTTTGTGCTGGGAGAGAAGCTGAGCCCTGATTAGGGGGCGGGGCTTCACTGACTAGGGGTCCTATAAAGGTAACAGCCAGTCAGGCAGCGGCACAGACAGCTGCAGCGGCACAGGAGCTAGCAAACAAAGCTGTAAGCCGGGGAGTTTGAGTGGGAGTTCTGTTGGAGGAGAAGGTATTTGTGTGTGTTTTGGTTTTGTATTCTTAGTATCTGTATGTGTAGGGGCTTTGTGTTGGGAGAGAAGCTGAGCCCTGATTAGGGGGCGGGGCTTCACTGACTAGGGGTCCTATAAAGGTAGCAGCCAGTCAGGCAGCGGCACAGGAGCTAGCAAACAGAGCTGTAAACAGGGGATTTTGAGTGGGAGTTCTGTTGGAGGAGAAGGTATTTGTGTGTGTTTGGTTTTGTATTGTTAGTATCTGTACGTGTATGGGCTTTGTGCTGGGAGAGAAGCTGAGCCCTGATTCGGGGGCGGGGCTTCCCTGACTAGGGGTCCTATAAAGGTATCAGCCAGTCAGGCAGCGGCACAGACAGCTGCAGCGGCACAGGAGCTAGCAAACAGAGCTGTAAACAGGGGAGTTTGAGTGGGAGTTCTGTTGGAGGAGAAGGTATTTGTGTGTGTTTGGTTTTGTATTGGTGGTATCTGTATGTGTAGGGGTTTTGTCCTGGGAGAGAAGCTGAGCCCTGATTAGGGGGCGGGGCTTCCCTGGCTAGGGGTCCTATAAAGGTTGCAGCCAGTCAGGCAGCGGCACAGGAGCTATCAAACAGAGCTGTAAACAGGGGAGTTTGAGTGGGAGTTCTGTTGGAGTAGAAGGTATTTGTGTGTGTTTGGATTTGTTTTGTTAGTATCTGTATGTGTAAGGGCTTTGTGCTGGGAGAGAAGCTGAGCCCTGATTAGGGGGCGGGGCTTCCCTGACTAGGGGTCCTATAAAGGTAGCAGCCAGTCAGGCAGCGGCACAGGAGCTAGCAAACAGAGCTGTAAACAGGGGAGTTTGAGTGGGAGTTCTGTTGGAGGAGAAGGTATTTGTGTGTGTCTTTGGTTTTGAATTGGCAGTATCTGTATGTGTAGGGGCTTCGTGCTGGGACAGAAGATGAGCCCTGATTAGGGGGCGGGGCTTCCCTGACTAGGGGTCCTATAAAGGTAGCAGCCAGTCAGGCAGCGGCACAGGAGCTAGCAAACAGAGCTGTAAACAGGGGAGTTTGAGTGGAAGTTCTGTAAGAGGAGAACGTATTTGTGTGTGTTTGGTTTTGTATTGGTGGTATCTGTATGTGTAGAGGCTTGGAGGGGCTTTGTGCTGGGAAAGAAGCTGAGCCCTGATTAGTGGGCGGGGCTTCCCTGATTAGGGGTCCTATAAAGGTAGCAGCCAGTCAGGCAGCGGCACAGACAGCTGCAGCGGCACAGGAGCTAGCAAACAGAGCTGTAAAAAGGGGAGTTTGAGTGGGAGTTCTGTTGGAGGAGAAGGTATTTGTGTGTGTTTGGTTTTGTATTGGTGGTATCTGTATGTGTAGGGGCTTTGTCCTGGGAGAGAAGATGAGCCCTGTTTAGGGGGCGGGGCTTCACTGACTAGGGGTCCAAAAAAGG
Organism: Lepidochelys olivacea; assembly: GCF_965140295.1. Lineage (NCBI taxonomy): Eukaryota > Metazoa > Chordata > Testudines > Cheloniidae > Lepidochelys > Lepidochelys olivacea. Next base: position 19,353,827 of record NC_140436.1, on the reverse strand, counting down.
TATCAGCCAGTCAGGCAGCGGCACAGACAGCTGCAGCGGCACAGGAGCTAGCAAACAGAGCTGTAAACAGGGGAGTTTGAGTGCGAGTTCTGTTGGAGGAGAAGGTATTTGTGTGTGTTTGGTTTTGTATTGGTGGTATCTGTATGTGTAGGGGCTTTGTCCTGGGAGAGAAGCTGAGCCCTGATTAGGGGGCGGGGCTTCCCTGACTAGGGGTCCTATAAAGGTAGCAGCCAGTCAGGCAGCGCCACAGGAGCTAGCAAACAGAGCTGTAAACAGGGGAGTTTGAGTGGGAGTTCTGTTGGAGGAGAAGGTATTTGTGTGTGTTTGGTTTTGTATTGGTGGTATCTGTATGTGTAGGGGCTTTGTGCTGGGAGAGAAGCTGAGCCCTGATTAGGGGGCGGGGCTTCCCTGGGTAGGGGTCCTATAAAGGTAGCAGCCAGTCAGGCAGCGGCACAGGAGCTAGCAAACAGAGCTGTAAACAGGGGAGTTTGAGTGGGAGTTCTGTTGGAGGAGAAGGTACTTGTGTGTGTTTGGTTTTGTATTGGTGGTATCTGTATGTGTAGGGGCTTTGTCCTGGGAGAGAAGCTGAGCCCTGATTAGGGGGCGGGGCTTCCCTGGCTAGGGGTCCTATAAAGGTAGCAGCCAGTCAGGCAGCGGCACAGGAGCTAGCAAACAGAGCTGTAAACAGGGGAGTTGGAGTGGGAGTTCTGTTGGAGGAGAAGGTATTCGTGTATGTTTGGTTTTGTGTTGGTGGTATCTGTATGTGTAGGGGCTTTGTGCTGGGACAGAAGATGAGCCCTGATTAGGGGGCGGGGCTTCCCTGACTAGGGGTCCTATAAAGGTAGCAGCCAGTCAGGCAGCGGCACAGGAGTGAGCAAACAGAGCTCTAAACAGGGGAGTTTGAGTGGGAGTTCTGTTGGAGGGGAAGGTATTTGTGTGTGTTTGGATTTGTATTGGTAGTATTTGTATGTGTAGAGGCTTTGTGCTGGGAGAGAAGCTGAGCCCTGATTAGGGGGCGGGGCTTCCCTGACTAGGGGTACTATAAAGGTAGCAGCCAGTCAGGCAGCGGCACAGGAGCTAGCAAAGAGAGCTGTAAACATGGGAGTTTGTGTGGGTGTTCTGTTGGACGAGAAGGTACTTGTGTGTGTTTGGTTTTGTATTGGTGGTATATGTATGTGCAGGGGCTTTGTGCTGGGAGAGAAGCTGAGCCCTGATTAGGGGGCGGGGCTTCACTGACTAGGGGTCCTATAAAGGTTGCAGCCAGTCAGGCAGCGGCACAGGAGCTATCAAACAGAGCTGTAAACAGGGGAGTTTGAGTGGGAGTTCTGTTGGAGTAGACGGTATTTGTGTGTGTTTGGTTTTGTATTGGTAGTTTCTGTGTGTGTAGGGGCTTTGTGCTGGGACAGAAGCTGAGCCCTGATTAGGGGGCGGGGCTTCACTGACTAGGGGTCCTATAAAGGTATCAGCCAGTCAGGCAGCGGCACAGACAGCTGCAGCGGCACAGGAGCTAGCAAAAAGAGCTGTAAACAGGGGAGTTTGAGTGGGAGTTCTGTTGAAGGAGAAGGTACTTGTGTGTGTCTTTGGTTTTGTATTGGTAGTATCTGTATGTGTAAGGGCTTTGTGTTGGGAGAGAAGCTGAGCCCTGAATAGTGGGCGGGGCTTCCCTGACTAGGGGTCCTATAAAGGTTGCAGCCAGTCAGGCAGCGGCACAGGAGCGATCAAACAGAGCTGTAAACAGGGGAGTTTGAGTGGGAGTTCTGTTTGAGGAGAAGGTACTTGTGTGCGTTGGGTTTTGTATTGGTAGTATCTGTATGTGCAGGGGCTTTGTGCTGGGAGAGAAGCTGAGCCCTGATTAGGGGGCGGGGCTTGACTGACTAGGGGTCCTATAAAGGTAGCAGCCAATCAGGCAGCGGCACAGACAGCTGCAGCGGCACAGGAGCTAGCAAACAGAGCTGTAAACAGGGGAGTTTGAGTGGGAGTTCTGTTGGAGGAGAAGGTATTTGTGTGTGTGTGTGTTTTTGTATTGTTAGTATCTGTATTTGCAGGGGCTTTGTGCTGGGAGAGAAGCTGAGCCCTGATTAGGGGGCGGGGCTTCCCTGACGAGGGGTCCTATAAAGGTAGCAGCCAGTCAGGCAGCGGCACGGGAGCTAGCAAACAGAGCTGTAAACAGGGGAGTTTGAGTGGGAGTTCTGTTGGAGGAGAAGGTATTTGTGTGTGTGTGTGTCTTTGGTTTTGTTTTGGTAGTATCTGTATGTGTAGGGGCTTTTTGCTGGGAGAGAAGCTGAGCCCTGATTAGGGGGCGGGTCTTCACTGACTAGGGGTCCTATAAAGGTAGCAGCCAATCAGGCAGTGGCACAGACAGCTGCAGCGGCACGGGAGCTAGCAAACAGAGCTGTAAACAGGGGAGTTTGAGTGGGAGTTCTGTTGGAGGAGAAGGTATTTGTGGGTGTTTGGTTTTGTATTGGTAGTACCTGCATGTGGAGGGGCTTTGTGCTGGGAGAGAATCTGAGCCCTGACTAGGGGGCGGGGCTTCCCTGACTAGGGGTCCTATAAAGGTAGCAGCCAGTCAGGCAGCGGCACAGGAGCTAGCAAACAGAGCTGTAAACAGGAGAGTTTGAGTGGGAGTTCTGTTGGAGGAGAAGGTATTTGTGTGTGTCTTTGGTTTTGTATTGGTAGTATCTGTATGTGTAGTGGCTTTGTGCTGGGACAGAAGATGAGCCCTGATTAGGGGGCGGGGCTTCCCTGACTAGGGGTCCTATAAAGCTTGCAGCCAGTCAGGCAGCGGCACAGGAGCTATCAAACAGAGCTGTAAACAGGGGAGTTTGAGTGGGAGTTCTGTTGGAGGAGAAGGTATTTGTGTGTGTTTGGTTTTGTATTGTTGGTATCTGTATGTGTAGAGGCTTGGAGGGGCTTTTTGCTGGGAGAGAAGCTGAGCCCTGATTAGGGGGCGGGGCTTCCCTGACTAGGGGTTCTATAAAGGTAGCAGCCAGTCAGGCAGCGGCACAGGAGCTAGCAAACAGAGCTGTAAACAGGGGAGTTTGAGTGGGAGTTCTGTTGGAGGAGAAGGTATTTGTGTGTGTTTGGTTTTGTATTGGTGGTATCTGTATGTGTGTTGGCTTTGTCCTGGGATTGAAGCTGAGCCCTGATTAGGGGGCGGGGCTTCCTTGGGTAGGTGTCCTATAAAGGTAGCAGCCAGTCAGGCAGCGGCACAGGAGCTAGCAAACAGAGCTGTAAACAGGGGAGTTTGAGTGGGAGTTCTGTTGGAGGAGAAGGTACTTGTGTGTGTTTGGTTTTGTATTGGTGGTATCTGTATGTGCAGGGGCTTTGTGCTGGGAGAGAAGCTGAGCCCTGATTAGGGGGCGGGGCTTCCCTGACTAGGGGTCCTATAAAGGTTGCAGCCAGTCAGGCAGCGGCACAGGAGCTATCAAACAGAGCAGTAAACAGGGGAGTTTGAGTGGGAGTTCTGTTGGAGTAGAAGGTATTTGTGTGTGTTTGGTTTTGTATTGGTAGTATCTGTGTGTGTAGGGGCTTTGTGCTGGGAGAGAAGCTGAGCCGTGATTAGGGGGCGGGGCTTCCCTGACTAGGGGTCCTATAAAGGTAGCAGCCAGTCAGGCAGCGGCAAAGGAGCTAGCAAACAGAGCTGTAAAGAGGGGAGTTTGAGTGGGAGTTCTGTTGGAGGAGAAGGTATTTGTGTGTGTTTGGTTTTGTATCGGTAGTATCTGTATGTGTAGAGGCTTTCTGCTGGGAGAGAAGATGAGCCCTGATTAGGGGGCGGGGCTTCACTGACTGGGGTCCTATAAAGGTAGCAGCAAGTCAGGCAGCGGCACAGACAGCTGCAGCGGCACAGGAGCTAGCAAACAAAGCTGTAAGCCGGGGAGTTTGAGTGGGAGTTCTGTTGGAGGAGAAGGTATTTGTGTGTGTTTTGGTTTTGTATTCTTAGTATCTGTATGTGTAGGGGCTTTGTGTTGGGAGAGAAGCTGAGCCCTGATTAGGGGGCGGGGCTTCCCTGACTAGGGGTCCTATAAAGGTAGCAGCCAGTCAGGCAGCGGCACAGGAGCTAGCAAAGAGAGCTGTAAACAGGGGAGTTTGAGTGGGAGTTCTGTTGGAGGAGAAGGTATTTGTGTGTGTTTGGTTTTGTATCGGTAGTATCTGTATGTGTAGAGGCTTTCTGCTGGGAGAGAAGATGAGCCCTGATTAGGGGGCGGGGCTTCACTGACTGGGGTCCTATAAAGGTAGCAGCAAGTCAGGCAGCGGCACAGACAGCTGCAGCGGCACAGGAGCTAGCAAACAGAGCTGTAAACAGGGGAGTTTGAGTGGGAGTTCTGTTGGAGGAGAAGGTATTTGTGTGTGTGTTTGGATTTGTATTGGTAGTATCTGTATGTGTCGGGGCTTTGTGCTGGGAGAGAAGCTGAGCCCTGATTAGGGGGCGGGGCTTCCCTGACTAGGGGTACTATAAAGGTAGCAGCCAGTCAGGCAGCGGCACAGGAGCTAGCAAAGAGAGCTGTAAACATGGGAGTTTGTGTGGGTGTTCTGTTGGACGAGAAGGTACTTGTGTGTGTTTGGTTTTGTATTGGTGGTATATTTATGTGCAGGGGCTTTGTGCTGGGAGAGAAGCTGAGCCCTGATTAGGGGGCGGGGCTTCACTGACTAGGGGTCCTATAAAGGTATCAGCCAGTCAGGCAGCGGCACAGACAGCTGCAGCGGCACAGGAGCTAGCAAACAGAGCTGTAAACAGGGGAGTTTGAGTGGGAGTTCTGCTGGAGGAGAAGATATTTGTGTGTGTTTGGTTTTGTATTGTTAGTATCTGTATGTGTAAGGGCTTTGTGTTGGGAGAGAAGCTGAGCCCTGATTAGGGGGCGGGGCTTCCCTGACTAGGGGTCCTAGAAAGGTTGCAGCCAGTCAGGCAGCGGCACAGGAGCTAGCAAACAGAGCTGTAAACAGGGGAGTTTGAGTGGGAGTTCTGTTGGAGGAGAAGGTATTTGTGTGTGTTTGGTTTTGTATTGGTGGTATCTGTATGTGTAGGGGCTTTGTCCTGGGAGAGAAGCTGAGCCCTGATTAGGGGGCGGGGCTTCCCTGGCTAGGGGTCCTATAAAGGTTGCAGCCAGTCAGGCAGCGGCACAGGAGCTATCAAACAGAGCTGTAAACAGGGGAGTTTGAGTGGGAGTTCTGTTGGAGTAGAAGGTATTTGTGTGTGTTTGGATTTGTATTGTTAGTATCTGTATGTGTAAGGGCTTTGTGCTGGGAGAGAAGCTGAGCCCTGATTAGGGGGCGGGGCTTCCCTGACTAGGGGTCCTATAAAGGTAGCAGCCAATCAGGCAGCGGCACAGGAGCTAGCAAACAGAGCTGTAAACAGGGGAGTTTGAGTGGGAGTTCTGTTGGAGGAGAAGGTATTTGTGTGTGTGTTTGGTTTTGTATTGGTGGTATCTGTATGTGTAGAGGCTTGGAGGGGCTTTGTGCTGGGAGAGAAGCTGAGCCCTGATTAGGGGGCGGGGCTTCCCTGACTAGGGGTCCTATAAAGGTAGCAGCCAATCAGGCAGCGGCACAGGAGCTAGCAAACAGAGCTGTAAACAGGGGAGTTTGAGTGGGAGTTCTGTTGGAGGAGAAGGTATTTGTGTGTGTCTTTGGTTTTGTATTGGTAGTATCTGTATGTGTAGTGGCTTTGTGCTGGGACAGAAGATGAGCCCTGATTAGGGGGCGGGGCTTCCCTGATTAGGGGTCCGATAAAGCTTGCAGCCAGTCAGGCAGCGGCACAGGAGCTATCAAACAGAGCTGTAAACAGGGGAGTTTGAGTGGGAGTTCTGTTGGAGGAGAAGGTATTTGTGTGTGTTTGGTTTTGTATTGTTGGTATCTGTATGTGTAGAGGCTTGGAGGGGCTTTGTGCTGGGAGAGAAGCTGAGCCCTGATTAGGGGGCGGGGCTTCCCTGACTAGGGGTCCTATAAAGGTAGCAGCCAATCAGGCAGCGGCACAGACAGCTGCAGCGGCACAGGAGCTTGCAAACAGAGCTGTAAACAGGGGAGTTTGAGTGGGAGTTCTGTTGGAGGAGAAGGTATTTTTGTGTGTGTGTGTGTGTGTGTTTGGTTTTGTTTTGGTAGTATCTGTATGTGTAGGGGCTTTTTGCTGGGAGAGAAGCTGAGCCCTGATTAGGGGGCGGGGCTTCACTGACTAGGGGTCCTAGAAAGGTATCAGCCAGTCAGGCAGCGGCACAGACAGCTGCAGCGGCACAGGAGCTAGAAAACAGAGCTGTAAACAGGGGAGTTTGAGTGGGAGTTCTGTTGGAGTAGAAGGTACTTGTGTGTGTTTGGTTTTGTATTGGTGGTATCTGTATGTGTAGGGTCTTTGTCCTGGGAGAGAAGCTGAGCCCTGATTAGGGGGCGGGGCTTCCCTGGCTAGGGGTCCTATAAAGGTAGCAGCCAGTCAGGCAGCGGCACAGGAGCTATCAAACAGAGCTGTAAACAGGGGAGTTTGAGTGGGAGTTCTGTTGGAGTAGAAGGTATCTGTGTGTGTTTGGTTTTGTATTCTTAGTATCTGTATGTGTATGGGCTTTGTGCTGGGAGAGAAGCTGAGCCCTGATTAGTGGGCGGGGCTTCCCTGACTAGGGGTCCTATAAAGGTTGCAGCCAGTCAGGCAGCGGCACAGGAGCTATCAAACAGAGCTGTAAACAGGGGAGTTTGAGTGGGAGTTCTGGTGGAGGAGAAGGTATTTGTGTGTGTTTGGTTTTGCATTGTCAGTATCTGTATGTGTAGGGGCTTTGTGCTGGGAGAGAAGCTGAGCCCTGATTAGGGGGCGGGGCTTGACTGACTAGGGGTCCTAGACAGGTATCAGCCAGTCAGGAAGCGGCACAGACAGCTGCAGCGGCACAGGAGCTAGCAAACAGAGCTGTAAACAGGGGAGTTTGAGTGGGAGTTCTGTTGGAGGAGAAGGTATTTTTGTGTGTTTGGTTTTGTATTGGTGGTATCTGTATGTGTAGGGGCTTTGTCCTGTGAGAGAAGCTGAGCCCTGATTAGGGGGCGGGGCTTCCCTGGGTAGGGGTCCTATAAAGGTAGCAGCCAGTCAGGCAGCGGCACAGGAGCTAGCAAACAGAGCTGTAAACAGGGGAGTTTGAGTGGGAGTTCTGTTGGAGGAGAAGGTACTTGTGTGTGTTTGGTTTTGTATTGGTGGTATCTGTATGTGTAGGGGCTTTGTCCTGGGAGAGAAGCTGAGCCCTGATTAGGGAGCGGGGCTTCCCTGGCTAGGGGTCCTATAAAGGTAGCAGCCAGTCAGGCAGCGGCACAGGAGCTAGCAAACAGAGCGGTAAACAGGGGAGTTGGAGTGGGAGTTCTGTTGGAGGAGAAGGTATTTTTGTGTGTGTGTGTGTTTGGTTTTGTTTTGGTAGTATCTGTATGTGTAGGGGCTTTTTGCTGGGAGAGAAGCTGAGCCCTGATTAGGGGGCGGGGCTTCACTGACTAGGGGTCCTAGAAAGGTATCAGCCAGTCAATCAGCGGCACAGACAGCTGCAGCGGCACAGGAGCTAGAAAACAGAGCTGTAAGCCGGGGAGTTTGAGTGGGAGTTCTGTTGGAGGAGAAGGTATTTGTGTGTGTGTTTGCTTTTGTATTGGTAGTATTTGTATGTGTAGAGGCTTTGTGGTGGGAGAGAAGATGAGCCCTGATTAGGGGGCGGGGCTTCCCTGACTAGGGGTCCTATAAAGGTAGCAGCCAGTCAGGCAGCGGCACAGGAGCTAGCACACAGAGATGTAAACAGGGGAGTTTGAGTGGGAGTTCTGTTGGAGGAGAAGGTATTTTTGTGTGTGTGTGTGTTTGGTTTTGTTTTGGTAGTATCTGTATGTGTAGGGGCTTTTTGCTGGGAGAGAAGATGAGCCCTGATTAGGGGGCGGGGCTTCACTGACTGGGGTCCTATAAAGGTAGCAGCAAGTCAGGCAGCGGCACAGACAGCTGCAGCGGCACAGGAGCTAGCCAACAGAGCTGTAAACAGGGGAGTTTGAGTGGGAGTTCTGTTGGAGGAGAAGGTACCTGTGTGTGTTTGGTTTTGTATTGGTGGTATCTGTATGGGTAGGGGCTTTGTGCTGGGAGAGAAGCTGAGCCCTGATTAGGGGGCGGGGCTTGACTGACTAGGGGTCCTATAAAGGTAGCAGCCAGTCAGGCAGCGGCACAGACAGCTGCAGCGGCACAGGAGCTAGCAAACAGAGCTGTAAACAGGGGAGTTTGAGTGGGAGTTCTGTTGGAGGAAAAGGTATTTGTGTGTGTTTGGTTTTGTATTGGTAGTATCTGTGTGTGTAGGGGCTCTGTGCTGGGACAGAAGCTGAGCCCTGATTAGGGGGCGGGGCTTCACTGACTAGGGGTCCTATAAAGGTAACAGCCAGTCAGGCAGCGGCACAGACAGCTGCAGCGGCACAGGAGCTAGCAAACAAAGCTGTAAGCCGGGGAGTTTGAGTGGGAGTTCTGTTGGAGGAGAAGGTATTTGTGTGTGTTTTGGTTTTGTATTCTTAGTATCTGTATGTGTAGGGGCTTTGTGTTGGGAGAGAAGCTGAGCCCTGATTAGGGGGCGGGGCTTCCCTGACTAGGGGTCCTATAAAGGTAGCAGCCAGTCAGGCAGCGGCACAGGAGCTAGGAAACAGAGCTGTAAACAGGGGAGTTTGAGTGGGAGTTCTGTTGGAGGAGAAGGTATTTGTGCGTGTTTGGTTTTGTATCGGTAGTATCTGTATGTGTAGAGGCTTTCTGCTGGGAGAGAAGATGAGCCCTGATTAGGGGGCGGGGCTTCACTGACTGGGGTCCTATAAAGGTAGCAGCAAGTCAGGCAGCGGCACAGACAGCTGCAGCGGCACAGGAGCTAGCCAACAGAGCTGTAAACAGGGGAGTTTGAGTGGGAGTTCTGTTGTAGGAGAAGGTATTTGTGTGTGTGTGTGTGTCTGGTTTTGTTTTGGTAATATCTGTATGTGTAGAGGCTTTCTGCTGGGAGAGAAGATGAGCCCTGATTAGGGGGCGGGGCTTCACTGACTGGGGTCCTATAAAGGTAGCAGCAAGTCAGGCAGCGGCACAGACAGCTGCAGCGGCACAGGAGCTAGCCAACAGAGCTGTAAACAGGGGAGTTTGAGTGGGAGTTCTGTTGGAGGAGAAGGTACCTGTGTGTGTTTGGTTTTGTATTGGTGGTATCTGTATGTGCAGGGGCTTTGTGCTGGGAGAGAAGCTGAGCCCTGATTATGGGGCGGGGCTTCACTGACTAGGGGTCCTATAAAGGTAGCAGCCAATCAGGCAGCGGCACAGACAGCTGCAGCGGCACAGGAGCTAGCCAACAGAGCTGTAAACAGGGGAGTTTGAGTGGGAGTTCTGTGGGAGGAGAAGGTATTTGTGTGTGTGTTTGGTTTTGTATTGGTGGTATCTGTATGTGTAGGGGCTTTGTGCTGGGAGAGAAGCTGAGCCCTTATTAGGGGGCGGGGCTTCCCTGACTAGGGGTCCTATAAAGGTAGCAGCCAGTCAGGCAGCGGCACAGGAGCTAGCAAACAGAGCTGTAAACAGGGGAGTTGGAGTGGGAGTTCTGTTGGAGGAGAAGGTACTTGTGTGTGTTTGGTTTTGTATTGGTGGTATCTGTATCTGTAGGGGCTTTGTCCTGGGGGAGAAGCTGAGCCCTGATTAGGGAGCGGGGCTTCCCTGGCTAGGGGTCCTATAAAGGTAGCAGCCAGTCAGGCAGTGGCACAGGAGCTAGCAAACAGAGCGGTAAACAGGGGAGTTGGAGTGGGAGTTCTGTTGGAGGAGAAGGTATTCGTGTGTGTTTGGTTTTGTGTTGGTGGTATCTGTATGTGTAGGGGCTTTGTGCTGGGACAGAAGATGAGCCCTGATTACGGGGCGGGGCTTCCCTGACTAGGGGTCCTATAAAGGTAGCAGCCAATCAGGCAGCGGCACAGGAGTGAGCAAACAGAGCTCTAAACAGGGGAGTTTGAGTGGGAGTTCTGTTGGAGAAGGTATTTGTGTGTGTTTGAATTTGTATTGGTAGTATTTGTATGTGTAGAGGCTTTGTGGTGGGAGAGAAGCTGAGCCCTGATTAGGGGGCGGGGCTTCCCTGACTAGGGGTCCTATAAAGGTAGCAGCCAGTCAGGCAGCGGCACAGGAGCTAGCACACAGAGATGTAAACAGGGGAGTTTGAGTGGGAGTTCTGTTGGAGGAGAAGGTATTTGTGTGTGTTTGGATTTGTATTGGTAGTATCTGTATGTGTCGGGGCTTTGTGCTGGAAGAGAAGCTGAGCCCTGATTAGGGGGCGGGGCTTCCCTGACTAGGGGTCCTATAAAGGTAGCAGCCAATCAGGCAGCGGCACAGACAGCTGGAGCGGCACAGGAGCTAGCAAACAGAGCTGTAAACAGGGGAGTTTGAGTGGGAGTTCTGTTGGAGGAGAAGGTATTTGTGTGTGTGTTTGGATTTGTATTGGTAGTATCTGTATGTGTCGGGGCTTTGTGCTGGGAGAGAAGCTGAGCCCTGATTAGGGGGCGGGGCTTCCCTGACTAGGGGTCCTATAAAGGTAGCAGCCAGTCAGGCAGCGGCACAGGAGCTAGCAAACAGAGCTGTAAACAGGGGAGTTTGAGTGGGAGTTCTGGTGGAGGAGAAGGTATTTGTGTGTGTTTGGTTTTGTATTGGTAGTATCTGTATGGGTAGGGGCTTTGTGCTGGGAGAGAAGCTGAGCCCTGATTAGGGGGCGGGGCTTGACTGAGTAGGGGTCCTATAAAGGAAGCAGCCAGTCAGGCAGCGGCACAGGAGCTAGCAAACAGAGCTGTAAACAGGGGAGTTTGAGTGGGAGTTCTGTTGGAGGAAAAGGTATTTGTGTGTGTGTTTGGTTTTGTATTGGTGGTATCTGTATGTGTAGAGGCTTGGAGGGGCTTTGTGCTGGGAGAGAAGCTGAGTCCTGATTAGGGGGCGGGGCTTCGCTGACTAGGGGTCCTATAAAGGTAGCAGCCAATCAGGCAGCGGCACAGACAGCTGCAGCGGCACAGGAGCTTGCAAACAGAGCTGTAAACAGGGGAGTTTGAGTGGGAGTTCTGTTGGAGGAGAAGGTATTTTTGTGTGTGTGTGTGTTTGGTTTTGTTTTGGTAGTATCTGTATGTGTAGGGGCTTTTTGCTGGGAGAGAAGCTGAGCCCTGATTAGGGGGCGGGGCTTCACTGACTAGGGGTCCTAGAAAGGTATCAGCCAGTCAGGCAGCGGCACAGACAGCTGCAGCGGCACAGGAGCTAGAAAACAGAGCTGTAAACAGGGGAGTTTGAGTGGGAGTTCTTTTGGAGTAGAAGGTATCTGTGTGTGTTTGGTTTTGTATTCTTAGTATCTGTATGTGTATGGGCTTTGTGCTGGGAGAGAAGCTGAGCCCTGATTAGTGGGCGGGGCTTCCCTGACTAGGGGTCCTATAAAGGTTGCAGCCAGTCAGGCAGCGGCACAGGAGCTATCAAACAGAGCTGTAAACAGGGGAGTTTGAGTGGGAGTTCTGTTGGAGGAGAAGGTATTTGTGTGTGTTTGCTTTTGTATTGGTAGTATCTGTGTGTGTAGGGGCTTTGTCCTGGGACAGAAGCTGAGCCCTGATTAGGGGGCGGGGCTTCACTGACTAGGGGTCCTATAAAGGTAGCAGCCAGTCAGGCAGCGGCACAGACAGCTGCAGCGGCACAGGAGCTAGCAAACAGAGCTGTAAACAGGGGAGTTTGAGTGGGAGTTCTGTTGGAGGAAAAGGTATTTGTGTGTGTTTGGTTTTGTATTGGTAGTATCTGTGTGTGTAGGGGCTCTGTGCTGGGGCAGAAGCTGAGCCCTGATTAGGGGGCGGGGCTTCACTGACTAGGGGTCCTATAAAGGTAACAGCCAGTCAGGCAGCGGCACAGACAGCTGCAGCGGCACAGGAGCTAGCAAACAAAGCTGTAAGCCGGGGAGTTTGAGTGGGAGTTCTGTTGGAGGAGAAGGTATTTGTGTGTGTTTTGGTTTTGTATTCTTAGTATCTGTATGTGTAGGGGCTTTGTGTTGGGAGAGAAGCTGAGCCCTGATTAGGGGGCGGGGCTTCCCTGACTAGGGGTCCTATAAAGGTAGCAGCCAGTCAGGCAGCGGCACAGGAGCTAGCAAACAGAGCTGTAAACAGGGGAGTTTGAGTGAGAGTTCTGTTGGAGGAGAAGGTATTTGTGTGTGTTTGGTTTTGTATCGGTAGTATCTGTATGTGTAGAGGCTTTCTGCTGGGAGAGAAGATGAGCCCTGATTAGGGGGCGGGGCTTCACTGACTGGGGTCCTATAAAGGTAGCAGCAAGTCAGGCAGCGGCACAGACAGCTGCAGCGGCACAGGAGCTAGCCAACAGAGCTGTAAACAGGGGAGTTTGAGTGGGAGTTCTGTTGTAGGAGAAGGTATTTGTGTGTGTGTGTGTGTCTGGTTTTGTTTTGGTAATATCTGTATGTGTAGGGGCTTTTTGCTGGGAGAGAAGCTGAGCCCTGATTAGGGGGCGGGTCTTCACTGACTAGGGGTCCTATAAAGGTAGCAGCCAATCAGGCAGCGGCACAGACAGCTGCAGCGGCACAGGAGCTAGCCAACAGAGCTGTAAACAGGGGAGTTTGAGTGGGTGTTCTGTTGGAGGAGAAGGTACCTGTGTGTGTTTGGTTTTGTATTGGTGGTATCTGTATGTGCAGAGGCTTTGTGCTGGGAGAGAAGCTGAGCCCTGATTAGGGGGCGGGGCTTCACTGACTAGGGGTCCTATAAAGGTAGCAGCCAATCAGGCAGCGGCACAGACAGCTGCAGCGGCACAGGAGCTAGCAAACAGAGGTGTAAACAGGGGAGTTTGAGTGGGAGTTCTGTTGGAGGAGAAGGTATTTGTGTGTGTTTGGTTTTGTATTGGTGGTATCTGTATGTGTAGGGGCTTTGTGCTGGGAGAGAAGCTGAGCCCTTATTAGGGGGCGGGGCTTCCCTGACTAGGGGTCCAATAAAGGTAGCAGCCAGTCAGGCAGCGGCACAGGAGCTAGCCAACAGAGCTGTAAACAGGGGAGTTTGAGTGGGAGTTCTGTTGGAGGAGAAGGTATTTGTGTGTGTGTTTGGTTTTGTTTTGGTAATATCTGTATGTGTAGGGGCTTTTTGCTGGGAGAGAAGCTGAGCCCTGATTAGGGGGCGGGTCTTCACTGACTAGGGGTCCTATAAAGGTAGCAGCCAATCAGGCAGCGGCACAGACAGCTGCAGCGGCACAGGAGCTAGCCAACAGAGCTGTAAACAGGGGAGTTTGAGTGGGAGTTCTGTTGGAGGAGAAGGTACCTGTGTGTGTTTGGTTTTGTATTGGTGGTATCTGTATGTGCAGGGGCTTTGTGCTGGGAGAGAAGCTGAGCCCTGATTAGGGGGCGGGGCTTCACTGACTAGGGGTCCTATAAAGGTAGCAGCCAATCAGGCAGCGGCACAGACAGCTGCAGCGGCACAGGAGCTAGCCAACAGAGCTGTAAACAGGGGAGTTTGAGTGGGAGTTCTGTGGGAGGAGAAGGTATTTGTGTGTGTTTGGTTTTGTATTGGTGGTATCTGTATGTGTAGGGGCTTTGTGCTGGGAGAGAAGCTGAGCCCTTATTAGGGGGCGGGGCTTCCCTGACTACGGGTCCAATAAAGGTAGCAGCCAGTCAGGCAGCGGCACAGGAGCTAGCCAACAGAGCTGTAAACAGGGGAGTTTGAGTGGGAGTTCTGTTGGAGGAGAAGGTATTTGTGTGTGTTTGGATTTGTATTGGTAGTATCTGTATGTGTCGGGGCTTTGTGCTGGGAGAGAAGCTGAGCCCTGATTAGGGCGCGGGGCTTCCCTGACTAGGGGTCCTATAAAGGTAGCAGCCAATCAGGCAGCGGCACAGAAAGCTGGAGCGGCACAGGAGCTAGCAAACAGAGCTGTAAACAGGGGAGTTTGAGTGGGAGTTCTGTTGGAGGAGAAGGTACTTGTGTGTGTTTGGTTTTGTATTGGTGGTATCTGTATGTGTAGGGGCTTTGTCCTGGGGGAGAAGCTGAGCCCTGATTAGGGAGCGGGGCTTCCCTGGCTAGGGGTCCTATAAAGGTAGCAGCCAGTCAGGCAGCGGCACAGGAGCTAGCAAACAGAGCGGTAAACAGGGGAGTTGGAGTGGGAGTTCTTTTGGAGGAGAAGGTATTCGTGTGTGTTTGGTTTTGTGTTGGTGGTATCTGTATGTGTAGGGGCTTTGTGCTGGGACAGAAGATGAGCCCTGATTAGGGGGCGGGGCTTCCCTGACTAGGGGTCCTATAAAGGTAGCAGCCAGTCAGGCAGCGGCACAGGAGTGAGCAAACAGAGCTCTAAACAGGGGAGTTTGAGTGGGAGTTCTGTTGGAGGAGAAGGTATTTGTGTGTGTTTGGATTTGTATTGGTAGTATTTGTATGTGTAGAGGCTTTGTGGTGGGAGAGAAGCTGAGCCCTGATTAGGGGGCGGGGCTTCCCTGACTAGGGGTCCTATAAAGGTAGCAGCCAGTCAGGCAGCGGCACAGGAGCTAGCACACAGAGATGTAAACAGGGGAGTTTGAGTGGGAGTTCTGTTGGAGGAGAAGGTATTTGTGTGTGTTTGGATTTGTATTGGTAGTATCTGTATGTGTCGGGGCTTTGTGCTGGGAGAGAAGCTGAGCCCTGATTAGGGGGCGGGGCTTCCCTGACTAGGGGTCCTATAAAGGTAGCAGCCAATCAGGCAGCGGCACAGACAGCTGGAGCGGCACAGGAGCTAGCAAACAGAGCTGTAAACAGGGGAGTTTGAGTGGGAGTTCTGTTGGAGGAGAAGGTATTTGTGTGTGTGTTTGGATTTGTATTGGTAGTATCTGTATGTGTCGGGGCTTTGTGCTGGGAGAGAAGCTGAGCCCTGATTAGGGGGCGGGGCTTCCCTGAGTAGGGGTCCTATAAAGGTAGCAGCCAGTCAGGCAGCGGCACAGGAGCTAGCAAACAGAGGTGTAAACAGGGGAGTTTGAGTGGGAGTTCTGTTGGAGGAGAAGGTATTTGTCTGTGTTTGGTTTTGTATTGGTGGTATCTGTATGTGTAGGGGCTTTGTGCTGGGAGAGAAGCTGAGCCCTTATTAGGGGGCGGGGCTTCCCTGACTAGGGGTCCAATAAAGGTAGCAGCCAGTCAGGCAGCGGCACAGGAGCTAGCCAACAGAGCTGTAAACAGGGGAGTTTGAGTGGGAGTTCTGTTGGTGGAGAAGGTATTTGTGTGTGTGTTTGGTTTTGTATCGGTAGTATCTGTATGTGTAGAGGCTTTCTGCTGGGAGAGAAGATGAGCCCTGATTAGGGGGCGGGGCTTCACTGAATGGGGTCCTATAAAGGTAGCAGCAAGTCAGGCAGCGGCACAGACAGCTGCAGCGGCACAGGAGCTAGCCAACAGAGCTGTAAACAGGGGAGTTTGAGTGGGAGTTCTGTTGGAGGAGAAGGTATTTGTGTGTGTGTGTGTGTGTTTGGTTTTGTTTTGGTAATATCTGTATGTGTAGGGGCTTTTTGCTGGGAGAGAAGCTGAGCCCTGATTAGGGGGCGGGTCTTCACTGACTAGGGGTCCTATAAAGGTAGCAGCCAATCAGGCAGCGGCACAGACAGCTGCAGCGGCACAGGAGCTAGCCAACAGAGCTGTAAACAGGGGAGTTTGAGTGGGAGTTCTGTTGGAGGAGAAGGTACCTGTGTGTGTTTGGTTTTGTATTGGTGGTATCTGTATGTGCAGGGGCTTTGTGCTGGGAGAGAAGCTGAGCCCTGAGTAGGGGGCGGGGCTTCACTGACTAGGGGTCCTATAAAGGTAGCAGCCAATCAGGCAGCGGCACAGACAGCTGCAGCGGCACAGGAGCTAGCCAACAGAGCTGTAAACAGGGGAGTTTGAGTGGGAGTTCTGTGGGAGGAGAAGGTATTTGTGTGTGTTTGGTTTTGTATTGGTGGTATCTGTATGTGTAGGGGCTTTGTGCTGGGAGAGAAGATGAGCCCTTATTAGGGGGCGGGGCTTCCCTGACTAGGGGTCCAATAAAGGTAGCAGCCAGTCAGGCAGCGGCACAGGAGCTAGCCAACAGAGCTGTAAATAGGGGAGTTTGAGTGGGAGTTCTGTTGGTGGAGAAGGTATTTGTGTGTGTGTGTGTGTTTGGTTTTGTATTGGTAGTATCTGTATGTGTAGGGGCTTTGTGCTGGGAGAGAAGCTGAGCCGTGATTAGGGGGCGGGGCTTCACTGCCTACGGGTCCTATAAAGGTAGCAGCCAGTCAGGCAGCGGCACAGGAGCTAGCAAACAGAGCTGTAAACAGGGGAGTTTGAGTGGGAGTTCTGTTGGAGGAGAAGGTATTTGTGTGTGTTTGGTTTTGTATCGGTAGTATCTGTATGTGTAGAGGCTTTCTGCTGGGAGAGAAGATGAGCCCTGATTAGGGGGCGGGGCTTCACTGACTGGGGTCCTATAAAGGTAGCAGCAAGTCAGGCAGCGGCACAGACAGCTGCAGCGGCACAGGAGCTAGCCAACAGAGCTGTAAACAGGGGAGTTTGAGTGGGAGTTCTGTTGGAGGAGAAGGTACCTGTGTGTGTTTGGTTTTGTATTGGTGGTATCTGTATGTGCAGGGGCTTTGTGCTGGGAGAGAAGCTGAGCCCTGATTAGGGGGCGGGGCTTCACTGACTAGGGGTCCTATAAAGGTAGCAGCCAATCAGGCAGCGGCACAGGAGCTAGCCAACAGAGCTGTAATCAGGGGAGTTTGAGTGGGAGTTCTGTTGGAGGAGAAGGTATTTGTGTTTGTCTTTGGTTTTGTGTTGGTGGTATCTGTATGTGTAGGGGCTTCGTGCTGGGACAGAAGGTGAGCCCTGATTAGGGGGCGGGGCTTCCCTGACTAGGGGTCCTATAAAGGTAGCAGCCAGTCAGGCAGCGGCACAGGAGCTAGCAAACAGAGCTGTAAACAGGGGAGTTTGAGTGGAAGTTCTGTTGGAGGAGAAGGTATTTGTGTGTGTTTGGTTTTGTATTGGTGGTATCTGTATGTGTAGAGGCTTGGAGGGGCTTTGTGCTGGGAAAGAAGCTGAGCCCTGATTAGTGGGCGGGGCTTCCCTGACTAGGGGTCCTATAAAGGTAGCAGCCAGTCAGGCAGCGGCACAGGAGCTAGCAAACAGTGCTGTAAACAGGGGAGTTTGAGTGGGAGTTCTGTTGGAGGAGAAGGTATTTGTGTGTGTTTGGTTTTGTATTGGTAGTATCTGTATGTGTAGGGGCTTTGTGCTGGGAGAGAAGCTGAGCCGTGATTAGGGGGCGGGGCTTCACTGACTAGGGGTCCAAAAAAGGTATCAGCCAGTCAGGCAGCGGCACAGACAGCTGCAGCGGCACAGGAGCTAGCAAACAGAGCTGTAAACAGGGGAGTTTGAGTGGGAGTTCTGTTGGAGTAGAAGGTATTTGTGTGTGTTTGGTTTTGTATTGGTGGTATCTGTATGTGTAGGGGCTTTGTCCTGGGAGAGAAGCTGAGCCCTGATTAGGGGGCGGGGCTTCCCTGGGTAGGGGTCCTATAAAGGTAGCAGCCAGTCAGGCAGCGGCACAGGAGCTAGCCAACAGAGCTGTAAACAGGGGAGTTTGAGTGGGAGTTCTGTTGGAGGAGAAGGTATTTGTGTGTGTTTGGTTTTCTATTGGTAGTATCTGTATGTGTAGGGGCTTTGTGTTGGGAGAGAAGCTGAGCCCTGATTAGGGTGCGGGGCTTCACTGACCAGGGGTCCTATAAAGGTAGCAGCCAGTCAGGCAGCGGCACAGATGCTGCAGTGGCAGAGGAGCTAGCCAACAGAGCTGTAAACAGGGGAGTATGAGTGGGAGTTCTGTTGGAGGAGAAGGTACTTGTGTGTGTTTGGTTTTGTATTGGTGGTATCTGTATGTGCAGGGCCTTTGTGCTGGGAGAGAAGCTGAGCCCTGATTAGGGGGCGGGGCTTCACTGACTAGGGGACCTATAAAGGTAGCAGCCAGTCAGGCAGCGGCACAGGAGCCAGCAAACAGAGCTGTAAACAGGGGAGTTTGAGTGGGAGTTCTGTTGGAGGAGAAGGTATTTGTGTGTTTGTGTGTGTTTGGTTTTGTTTTGGTAATATCTGTATGTGTAGGGGCTTTTTGCTGGGAGAGAAGCTGAGCCCTGATTAGGGGGCGGGTCTTCACTGAGTAGGGGTCCTATAAAGGTAGCAGCCAATCAGGCAGCGGCACAGACAGCTGCAGCGGCACAGGAGCTAGCCAACAGAGCTGTAAACAGGGGAGTTTGAGTGGGAGTTCTGTTGGAGGAGAAGGTACCTGTGTGTGTTTGGTTTTGTATTGGTGGTATCTGTATGTGTAGGGGCTTTGTGCTGGGAGAGAAGCTGAGCCCTTATTAGGGGGCGGGGCTTCCCTGACTAGGGTTCCAATAAAGGTAGCAGCCAGTCAGGCAGCGGCACAGGAGCTAGCCAACAGAGCTGTAAACAGGGGAGTTTGAGTGGGAGTTCTGTTGGTGGAGAAGGTATTTGTGTGTGTGTTTGGTTTTGTATTGGTAGTATCTGTATGTGTAGGGGCTTTGTGCTGGGAGAGAAGCTGAGCCGTGATTAGGGGGCGGGGCTTCACTGCCTACGGGTCCTATAAAGGTAGCAGCCAGTCAGGCAGCGGCACAGGAGCTAGCAAACAGAGCTGTAAACAGGGGAGTTTGAGTGGGAGTTCTGTTGGAGGAGAAGGTATTTGTGTGTGTTTGGTTTTGTATCGGTAGTATCTGTATGTGTAGAGGCTTTCTGCTGGGAGAGAAGATGAGCCCTGATTAGGGGGCGGGGCTTCACTGACTGGGGTCCTATAAAGGTAGCAGCAAGTCAGGCAGCGGCACAGACAGCTGCAGCGGCACAGGAGCTAGCCAACAGAGCTGTAAACAGGGGAGTTTGAGTGGGAGTTCTGTTGGAGGAGAAGGTACCTGTGTGTGTTTGGTTTTGTATTGGTGGTATCTGTATGTGCAGGGGCTTTGTGCTGGGAGAGAAGCTGAGCCCTGATTAGGGGGCGGGGCTTCACTGACTAGGGGTCCTATAAAGGTAGCAGCCAATCAGGCAGCGGCACAGAAGCTAGCCAACGGAGCTGTAATCAGAGGAGTTTGAGTGGGAGTTCTGTTGGAGGAGAAGGTATTTGTGTTTGTCTTTGGTTTTGTGTTGGTGGTATCTGTATGTGTAGGGGCTTCGTGCTGGGACAGAAGGTGAGCCCTGATTAGGGGGCGGGGCTTCCCTGACTAGGGGTCCTATAAAGGTAGCAGCCAGTCAGGCAGCGGCACAGGAGCTAGCAAACAGAGCTGTAAACAGGGGAGTTTGAGTGTAAGTTCTGTTGGAGGAGAAGGTATTTGTGTGTGTTTGGTTTTGTATTGGTGGTATCTGTATGTGTAGAGGCTTGGAGGGGCTTTGTGCTGGGAAAGAAGCTGAGCCCTGATTAGTGGGCGGGGCTTCCCTGACTAGGGGTCCTATAAAGGTAGCAGCCAGTCAGGCAGCGGCACAGGAGCTAGCAAACAGTGCTGTAAACAGGGGAGTTTGAGTGGGAGTTCTGTTGGAGGAGAAGGTATTTGTGTGTGTTTGGTTTTGTATTGGTAGTATCTGTATGTGTAGGGGCTTTGTGCTGGGAGAGAAGCTGAGCCGTGATTAGGGGGCGGGGCTTCACTGACTAGGGGTCCAAAAAAGGTATCAGCCAGTCAGGCAGCGGCACAGACAGCTGCAGCGGCACAGGAGCTAGCAAACAGAGCTGTAAACAGGGGAGTTTGAGTGGGAGTTCTGTTGGAGGAGAAGGTATTTGTGTGTGTTTGGTTTTGTATTGGTGGTATCTGTATGTGTAGGGGCTTTGTCCTGGGAGAGAAGCTGAGCCCTGATTAGGGGGCGGGGCTTCCCTGGGTAGGGGTCCTATAAAGGTAGCAGCCAGTCAGGCAGCGGCACAGGAGCTAGCAAACAGAGCTGTAAACAGGGGAGTTTGAGTGGGAGTTCTGTTGGAGGAGAAGGTATTTGTGTGTGTGTTTGGATTTGTATTGGTGGTATCTGTATGTGTAGGGGCTTTGTCCTGGGAGAGAAGCTGAGCCCTGATTAGGGGGCGGGGCTTCCCTGACTAGGGGTCCTATAAAGGTAGCAGCCAATCAGGCAGCGGCACAGACAGCTGCAGCGGCACAGGAGCTTGCAAACAGAGCTGTAAACAGGGGAGTTTGAGTGGGAGTTCTGTTGGAGGAGAAGGTATTTTTGTGTGTGTGTGTGTGTGTTTGGTTTTGTTTTGGTAGTATCTGTATGTGTAGGGGCTTTTTGCTGGGAGAGAAGCTGAGCCCTGATTAGGGGGCGGGGCTTCACTGACTAGGGGTCCTAGAAAGGTATCAGCCAGTCAGGCAGCGGCACAGACAGCTGCAGCGGCACAGGAGCTAGAAAACAGAGCTGTAAACAGGGGAGTTTGAGTGGGAGTTCTGTTGGAGTAGAAGGTACTTGTGTGTGTTTGGTTTTGTATTGGTGGTATCTGTATGTGTAGGGTCTTTGTCCTGGGAGAGAAGCTGAGCCCTGATTAGGGGGCGGGGCTTCCCTGGCTAGGGGTCCTATAAAGGTAGCAGCCAGTCAGGCAGCGGCACAGGAGCTATCAAACAGAGCTGTAAACAGGGGAGTTTGAGTGGGAGTTCTGTTGGAGTAGAAGGTATCTGTGTGTGTTTGGTTTTGTATTCTTAGTATCTGTATGTGTATGGGCTTTGTGCTGGGAGAGAAGCTGAGCCCTGATTAGTGGGCGGGGCTTCCCTGACTAGGGCTCCTATAAAGGTTGCAGCCAGTCAGGCAGCGGCACAGGAGCTATCAAACAGAGCTGTAAACAGGGGAGTTTGAGTGGGAGTTCTGTTGGAGGAGAAGGTATTTGTGTGTGTTTGGTTTTGTATTGGTAGTATCTGTGTGTGTAGGGGCTTTGTCCTGGGACAGAAGCTGAGCCCTGATTAGGGGGCGGGGCTTCACTGACTAGGGGTCCTATAAAGGTAGCAGCCAGTCAGGCAGCGGCACAGACAGCTGCAGCGGCACAGGAGCTAGCAAACAGAGCTGTAAACAGGGGAGTTTGAGTGGGAGTTCTGTTGGAGGAAAAGGTATTTGTGTGTGTTTGGTTTTGTATTGGTAGTATCTGTGTGTGTAGGGGCTCTGTGCTGGGACAGAAGCTGAGCCCTGATTAGGGGGCGGGGCTTCCCTGACTAGGGGTTCAATAAAGGTAGCAGCCAGTCAGGCAGCGGCACAGGAGCTAGCCAACAGAGCTGTAAACAGGGGAGTTTGAGTGGGAGTTCTGTTGGTGGAGAAGGTATTTGTGTGTGTGTTTGGTTTTGTATTGGTAGTATCTGTATGTGTAGGGGCTTTGTGCTGGGAGAGAAGCTGAGCCCTGATCAGTGGGCGGGGCTTCCCTGACTAGGGGTCCTATAAAGGTTGCAGCCAGTCAGGCAGCGGCACAGGAGCTATCAAACAGAGCTGTAAACGGGGGAGTTTGAGTGGGAGTTCTGTTGGAGTAGAAGGTATTTGTGTGTGTTTTGTTTTGTATTGGTAGTATCTGTATGTGTAGGGGCTTTGTGCTGGGACAGAAGCTGAGCCCTGATTAGGGGGCGGGGCTTCACTGACTAGGGGTCCTATAAAGGTAGCAATCAGTCAGGCAGCGGCACAGACAGCTGCAGCGGCACAGGAGCTAGCAAACAGAGCTGTAAACAGGGGAGTTTGAGTGGGAGTTCTGGTGGAGGAGAAGGTATTTGTGTGTGTTTGGTTTTGCATTGTCAGTATCTGTATGTGTAGGGCCTTTGTGCTGGGAGAGAAGCTGAGCCCTGATTAGGGGGCGGGGCTTGACTGACTAGGGGTCCTAGAAAGGTATCAGCCAGTCAGGCAGCGGCACAGGAGCTAGCCAACAGAGCTGTAAACAGGGGAGTTTGAGTGGGAGTTCTGTTGGGGGAGAAGGTATTTGTGTGTGTTTGGTTTTGTATTGGTAGTATCTGTATGTGTAGGGGCTTTGTGCTGGGAGAGAAGCTGAGCCGTGATTAGGGGGCGGGGCTTCACTGACTAGGGGTCCAAAAAACGTATCAGCCAGTCAGGCAGCGGCACAGACAGCTGCAGCGGCACAGGAGCTAGCAAACAGAGCTGTAAACAGGGGAGTTTGAGTGGGAGTTCTGTTGGAGGAGAAGGTATTTGTGTGTGTTTGGTTTTGTATTGGTGGTATCTGTATGTGTAGGGGCTTTGTCCTGGGAGAGAAGCTGAGCCCTGATTAGGGGGCGGGGCTTCCCTGGGTAGGGGTCCTATAAAGGTAGCAGCCAGTCAGGCAGCGGCACAGAAGCTAGCAAACAGAGCTGTAAACAGGGGAGTTTGAGTGGGAGTTCTGTTGGAGGAGAAGGTACTTGTGTGTGTTTGGTTTTGTATTGGTGGTATCTGTATGTGTAGGGGCTTTGTCCTGGGAGAGAAGCTGAGCCCTGATTAGGGAGCGGGGCTTCCCTGGCTAGGGGTCCTATAAAGGTAGCAGCCAGTCAGGCAGCGGCACAGGAGCTAGCAAACAGAGCTGTAAACAGGGGAGTTTGAGTGGAAGTTCTGTTGGAGGAGAAGGTATTTGTGTGTGTTTGGTTTTGTATTGGTGGTATCTGTATGTGTAGAGGCTTGGAGGGGCTTTGTGCTGGGAAAGAAGCTGAGCCCTGATTAGTGGGCGGGGCTTCCCTGACTAGGGGTCCTATAAAGGTAGCAGCCAGTCAGGCAGCGGCACAGGAGCTAGCAAACAGTGCTGTAAACAGGGGAGTTTGAGTGGGAGTTCTGTTGGAGGAGAAGGTATTTGTGTGTGTTTGGTTTTGTATTGGTAGTATCTGTATGTGTAGGGGCTTTGTGCTGGGAGAGAAGCTGAGCCCTGATTAGGGGGCGGGGCTTCACTGACTAGGGGTCCAAAAAAGGTATCAGCCAGTCAGGCAGCGGCACAGACAGCTGCAGCGGCACAGGAGCTAGCAAACAGAGCTGTAAACAGGGGAGTTTGAGTGGGAGTTCTGTTGGAGGAGAAGGTACTTGTGTGTGTTTGGTTTTGTATTGGTGGTATCTGTATGTGTAGGGGCTTTGTCCTGGGAGAGAAGCTGAGCCCTGATTAGGGGGCGGGGCTTCCCTGACTAGGGGTCCTATAAAGATAGCAGCCAATCAGGCAGCGGCACAGACAGCTGCAGCGGCACAGGAGCTAGCAAACAGAGCTGTAAACAGGGGAGTTTGAGTGGGAGTTCTGTTGGAGGAGAAGGTATTTGTGTGTGTGTTTGGATTTGTATTGGTAGTATCTGTATGTGTCGGGTCTTTGTGCTGGGAGAGAAGCTGAGTCCTGATTAGGGGGCGGGGCTTCGCTGACTAGGGGTCCTATAAAGGTAGCAGCCAATCAGGCAGCGGCACAGACAGCTGCAGCGGCACAGGAGCTTGCAAACAGAGCTGTAAACAGGGGAGTTTGAGTGGGAGTTCTGTTGGAGGAGAAGGTATTTTTGTGTGTGTGTGTGTGTGTGTTTGGTTTTGTTTTGGTAGTATCTGTATGTGTAGGGGCTTTTTGCTGGGAGAGAAGCTGAGCCCTGATTAGGGGGCGGGGCTTCACTGACTAGGGGTCCTAGAAAGGTATCAGCCAGTCAGGCAGCGGCACAGACAGCTGCAGCGGCACAGGAGCTAGAAAACAGAGCTGTAAACAGGGGAGTTTGAGTGGGAGTTCTGTTGGAGTAGAAGGTACTTGTGTGTGTTTGGTTTTGTATTGGTGGTATCTGTATGTGTAGGGTCTTTGTCCTGGGAGAGAAGCTGAGCCCTGATTAGGGGGCGGGGCTTCCCTGGCTAGGGGTCCTATAAAGGTAGCAGCCAGTCAGGCAGCGGCACAGGAGCTATCAAACAGAGCTGTAAACAGGGGAGTTTGAGTGGGAGTTCTGTTGGAGGAAAAGGTATTTGTGTGTGTTTGGTTTTGTATTGGTAGTATCTGTGTGTGTAGGGGCTCTGTGCTGGGACAGAAGCTGAGCCCTGATTAGGGGGCGGGGCTTCCCTGACTAGGGGTTCAATAAAGGTAGCAGCCAGTCAGGCAGCGGCACAGGAGCTAGCCAACAGAGCTGTAAACAGGGGAGTTTGAGTGGGAGTTCTGTTGGTGGAGAAGGTATTTGTGTGTGTGTTTGGTTTTGTATTGGTAGTATCTGTATGTGTAGGGGCTTTGTGCTGGGAGAGAAGCTGAGCCGTGATTAGGGGGCGGGGCTTCACTGCCTACGGGTCCTATAAAGGTAGCAGCCAGTCAGGCAGTGGCACAGGAGCTAGCAAACAGAGCTGTAAACAGGGGAGTTTGAGTGGGAGTTCTGTTGGAGTAGAAGGTATTTGTGTGTGTTTTGTTTTGTATTGGTAGTATCTGTATGTGTAGGGGCTTTGTGCTGGGACAGAAGCTGAGCCCTGATTAGGGGGCGGGGCTTGACTGACTAGGGGTCCTAGAAAGGTGTCAGCCAGTCAGGCAGCGGCACAGGAGCTAGCCAACAGAGCTGTAAACAGGGGAGTTTGAGTGGGAGTTCTGTTGGGGGAGAAGGTATTTGTGTGTGTTTGGTTTTGTATTGGTAGTATCTGTATGTGTAGGGGCTTTGTGCTGGGAGAGAAGCTGAGCCGTGATTAGGGGGCGGGGCTTCACTGACTAGGGGTCCAAAAAACGTATCAGCCAGTCAGGCAGCGGCACAGACAGCTGCAGCGGCACAGGAGCTAGCAAACAGAGCTGTAAACAGGGGAGTTTGAGTGGGAGTTCTGTTGGAGGAGAAGGTATTTGTGTGTGTTTGGTTTTGTATTGGTGGTATCTGTATGTGTAGGGGCTTTGTCCTGGGAGAGAAGCTGAGCCCTGATTAGGGGGCGGGGCTTCCCTGGGTAGGGGTCCTATAAAGGTAGCAGCCAGTCAGGCAGCGGCACAGAAGCTAGCAAACAGAGCTGTAAACAGGGGAGTTTGAGTGGGAGTTCTGTTGGAGGAGAAGGTACTTGTGTGTGTTTGGTTTTGTATTGGTGGTATCTGTATGTGTAGGGGCTTTGTCCTGGGAGAGAAGCTGAGCCCTGATTAGGGAGCGGGGCTTCCCTGGCTAGGGGTCCTATAAAGGTAGCAGCCAGTCAGGCAGCGGCACAGGAGCTAGCAAACAGAGCTGTAAACAGGGGAGTTGGAGTGGGAGTTCTGGTGGAGGAGAAGGTATTCGTGTGTGTTTGGTTTTGTGTTGGTGGTATCTGTATGTGTAGGGGCTTTGTGCTGGGACAGAAGATGAGCCCTGATTAGGGGGCGGGGCTTCCCTGACTAGGGGTCCTATAAAGGTAGCAGCCAGTCAGGCAGCGGCACAGGAGTGAGCAAACAGAGCTCTAAACAGGGGAGTTTGAGTGGGAGTTCTGCTGGAGGAGAAGGTATTTGTGTGTGTTTGGATTTGTATTGGTAGTATTTGTATGTGTAGAGGCTTTGTGCTGGGAGAGAAGCTGAGCCCTGATTAGGGGGCGGGGCTTCACTGCCTACGGGTCCTATAAAGGTAGCAGCCAGTCAGGCAGCGGCACAGGAGCTAGCAAACAGTGCTGTAAACAGGGGAGTTTGAGTGGGAGTTCTGTTGGAGGAGAAGGTATTTGTGTGTGTTTGGTTTTGTATTGGTAGTATCTGTATGTGTAGGGGCTTTGTGCTGGGAGAGAAGCTGAGCCGTGATTAGGGGGCGGGGCTTCACTGACTAGGGGTCCAAAAAAGGTATCAGCCAGTCAGGCAGCGGCACAGACAGCTGCAGCGGCACAGGAGCTAGCAAACAGAGCTGTAAACAGGGGAGTTTGAGTGGGAGTTCTGTTGGAGGAGAAGGTATTTGTGTGTGTTTGGTTTTGTATTGGTGGTATCTGTATGTGTAGGGGCTTTGTCCTGGGAGAGAAGCTGAGCCCTGATTAGGGGGCGGGGCTTCCCTGGGTAGGGGTCCTATAAAGGTAGCAGCCAGTCAGGCAGCGGCACAGGAGCTAGCAAACAGAGCTGTAAACAGGGGAGTTTGAGTGGGAGTTCTGTTGGAGGAGAAGGTATTTGTGTGTGTGTTTGGATTTGTATTGGTGGTATCTGTATGTGTAGGGGCTTTGTCCTGGGAGAGAAGCTGAGCCCTGATTAGGGGGCGGGGCTTCCCTGACTAGGGGTCCTATAAAGGTAGCAGCCAATCAGGCAGCGGCACAGACAGCTGCAGCGGCACAGGAGCTTGCAAACAGAGCTGTAAACAGGGGAGTTTGAGTGGGAGTTCTGTTGGAGGAGAAGGTATTTTTGTGTGTGTGTGTGTGTGTGTTTGGTTTTGTTTTGGTAGTATCTGTATGTGTAGGGGCTTTTTGCTGGGAGAGAAGCTGAGCCCTGATTAGGGGGCGGGGCTTCACTGACTAGGGGTCCTAGAAAGGTATCAGCCAGTCAGGCAGCGGCACAGACAGCTGCAGCGGCACAGGAGCTAGAAAACAGAGCTGTAAACAGGGGAGTTTGAGTGGGAGTTCTGTTGGAGTAGAAGGTACTTGTGTGTGTTTGGTTTTGTATTGGTGGTATCTGTATGTGTAGGGTCTTTGTCCTGGGAGAGAAGCTGAGCCCTGATTAGGGGGCGGGGCTTCCCTGGCTAGGGGTCCTATAAAGGTAGCAGCCAGTCAGGCAGCGGCACAGGAGCTATCAAACAGAGCTGTAAACAGGGGAGTTTGAGTGGGAGTTCTGTTGGAGTAGAAGGTATCTGTGTGTGTTTGGTTTTGTATTCTTAGTATCTGTATGTGTATGGGCTTTGTGCTGGGAGAGAAGCTGAGCCCTGATTAGTGGGCGGGGCTTCCCTGACTAGGGCTCCTATAAAGGTTGCAGCCAGTCAGGCAGCGGCACAGGAGCTATCAAACAGAGCTGTAAACAGGGGAGTTTGAGTGGGAGTTCTGTTGGAGGAGAAGGTATTTGTGTGTGTTTGGTTTTGTATTGGTAGTATCTGTGTGTGTAGGGGCTTTGTCCTG
Source organism: Lepidochelys olivacea (assembly GCF_965140295.1). Classification (NCBI taxonomy): domain Eukaryota; kingdom Metazoa; phylum Chordata; order Testudines; family Cheloniidae; genus Lepidochelys; species Lepidochelys olivacea. Next base: position 19,326,989 of record NC_140436.1, on the reverse strand, counting down.
GGACAGAAGCTGAGCCCTGATTAGGGGGCGGGGCTTCACTGACTAGGGGTCCTATAAAGGTAGCAGCCAGTCAGGCAGCGGCACAGACAGCTGCAGCGGCACAGGAGCTAGCAAACAGAGCTGTAAACAGGGGAGTTTGAGTGGGAGTTCTGTTGGAGGAAAAGGTATTTGTGTGTGTTTGGTTTTGTATTGGTAGTATCTGTGTGTGTAGGGGCTCTGTGCTGGGACAGAAGCTGAGCCCTGATTAGGGGGCGGGGCTTCCCTGACTAGGGGTTCAATAAAGGTAGCAGCCAGTCAGGCAGCGGCACAGGAGCTAGCCAACAGAGCTGTAAACAGGGGAGTTTGAGTGGGAGTTCTGTTGGTGGAGAAGGTATTTGTGTGTGTGTTTGGTTTTGTATTGGTAGTATCTGTATGTGTAGGGGCTTTGTGCTGGGAGAGAAGCTGAGCCCTGATCAGTGGGCGGGGCTTCCCTGACTAGGGGTCCTATAAAGGTTGCAGCCAGTCAGGCAGCGGCACAGGAGCTATCAAACAGAGCTGTAAACGGGGGAGTTTGAGTGGGAGTTCTGTTGGAGTAGAAGGTATTTGTGTGTGTTTTGTTTTGTATTGGTAGTATCTGTATGTGTAGGGGCTTTGTGCTGGGACAGAAGCTGAGCCCTGATTAGGGGGCGGGGCTTCACTGACTAGGGGTCCTATAAAGGTAGCAATCAGTCAGGCAGCGGCACAGACAGCTGCAGCGGCACAGGAGCTAGCAAACAGAGCTGTAAACAGGGGAGTTTGAGTGGGAGTTCTGGTGGAGGAGAAGGTATTTGTGTGTGTTTGGTTTTGCATTGTCAGTATCTGTATGTGTAGGGCCTTTGTGCTGGGAGAGAAGCTGAGCCCTGATTAGGGGGCGGGGCTTGACTGACTAGGGGTCCTAGAAAGGTATCAGCCAGTCAGGCAGCGGCACAGGAGCTAGCCAACAGAGCTGTAAACAGGGGAGTTTGAGTGGGAGTTCTGTTGGGGGAGAAGGTATTTGTGTGTGTTTGGTTTTGTATTGGTAGTATCTGTATGTGTAGGGGCTTTGTGCTGGGAGAGAAGCTGAGCCGTGATTAGGGGGCGGGGCTTCACTGACTAGGGGTCCAAAAAACGTATCAGCCAGTCAGGCAGCGGCACAGACAGCTGCAGCGGCACAGGAGCTAGCAAACAGAGCTGTAAACAGGGGAGTTTGAGTGGGAGTTCTGTTGGAGGAGAAGGTATTTGTGTGTGTTTGGTTTTGTATTGGTGGTATCTGTATGTGTAGGGGCTTTGTCCTGGGAGAGAAGCTGAGCCCTGATTAGGGGGCGGGGCTTCCCTGGGTAGGGGTCCTATAAAGGTAGCAGCCAGTCAGGCAGCGGCACAGAAGCTAGCAAACAGAGCTGTAAACAGGGGAGTTTGAGTGGGAGTTCTGTTGGAGGAGAAGGTACTTGTGTGTGTTTGGTTTTGTATTGGTGGTATCTGTATGTGTAGGGGCTTTGTCCTGGGAGAGAAGCTGAGCCCTGATTAGGGAGCGGGGCTTCCCTGGCTAGGGGTCCTATAAAGGTAGCAGCCAGTCAGGCAGCGGCACAGGAGCTAGCAAACAGAGCTGTAAACAGGGGAGTTTGAGTGGAAGTTCTGTTGGAGGAGAAGGTATTTGTGTGTGTTTGGTTTTGTATTGGTGGTATCTGTATGTGTAGAGGCTTGGAGGGGCTTTGTGCTGGGAAAGAAGCTGAGCCCTGATTAGTGGGCGGGGCTTCCCTGACTAGGGGTCCTATAAAGGTAGCAGCCAGTCAGGCAGCGGCACAGGAGCTAGCAAACAGTGCTGTAAACAGGGGAGTTTGAGTGGGAGTTCTGTTGGAGGAGAAGGTATTTGTGTGTGTTTGGTTTTGTATTGGTAGTATCTGTATGTGTAGGGGCTTTGTGCTGGGAGAGAAGCTGAGCCCTGATTAGGGGGCGGGGCTTCACTGACTAGGGGTCCAAAAAAGGTATCAGCCAGTCAGGCAGCGGCACAGACAGCTGCAGCGGCACAGGAGCTAGCAAACAGAGCTGTAAACAGGGGAGTTTGAGTGGGAGTTCTGTTGGAGGAGAAGGTACTTGTGTGTGTTTGGTTTTGTATTGGTGGTATCTGTATGTGTAGGGGCTTTGTCCTGGGAGAGAAGCTGAGCCCTGATTAGGGGGCGGGGCTTCCCTGACTAGGGGTCCTATAAAGGTAGCAGCCAATCAGGCAGCGGCACAGACAGCTGCAGCGGCACAGGAGCTAGCAAACAGAGCTGTAAACAGGGGAGTTTGAGTGGGAGTTCTGTTGGAGGAGAAGGTATTTGTGTGTGTGTTTGGATTTGTATTGGTAGTATCTGTATGTGTCGGGTCTTTGTGCTGGGAGAGAAGCTGAGTCCTGATTAGGGGGCGGGGCTTCGCTGACTAGGGGTCCTATAAAGGTAGCAGCCAATCAGGCAGCGGCACAGACAGCTGCAGCGGCACAGGAGCTTGCAAACAGAGCTGTAAACAGGGGAGTTTGAGTGGGAGTTCTGTTGGAGGAGAAGGTATTTTTGTGTGTGTGTGTGTGTGTGTTTGGTTTTGTTTTGGTAGTATCTGTATGTGTAGGGGCTTTTTGCTGGGAGAGAAGCTGAGCCCTGATTAGGGGGCGGGGCTTCACTGACTAGGGGTCCTAGAAAGGTATCAGCCAGTCAGGCAGCGGCACAGACAGCTGCAGCGGCACAGGAGCTAGAAAACAGAGCTGTAAACAGGGGAGTTTGAGTGGGAGTTCTGTTGGAGTAGAAGGTACTTGTGTGTGTTTGGTTTTGTATTGGTGGTATCTGTATGTGTAGGGTCTTTGTCCTGGGAGAGAAGCTGAGCCCTGATTAGGGGGCGGGGCTTCCCTGGCTAGGGGTCCTATAAAGGTAGCAGCCAGTCAGGCAGCGGCACAGGAGCTATCAAACAGAGCTGTAAACAGGGGAGTTTGAGTGGGAGTTCTGTTGGAGGAAAAGGTATTTGTGTGTGTTTGGTTTTGTATTGGTAGTATCTGTGTGTGTAGGGGCTCTGTGCTGGGACAGAAGCTGAGCCCTGATTAGGGGGCGGGGCTTCCCTGACTAGGGGTTCAATAAAGGTAGCAGCCAGTCAGGCAGCGGCACAGGAGCTAGCCAACAGAGCTGTAAACAGGGGAGTTTGAGTGGGAGTTCTGTTGGTGGAGAAGGTATTTGTGTGTGTGTTTGGTTTTGTATTGGTAGTATCTGTATGTGTAGGGGCTTTGTGCTGGGAGAGAAGCTGAGCCGTGATTAGGGGGCGGGGCTTCACTGCCTACGGGTCCTATAAAGGTAGCAGCCAGTCAGGCAGTGGCACAGGAGCTAGCAAACAGAGCTGTAAACAGGGGAGTTTGAGTGGGAGTTCTGTTGGAGGAGAAGGTATTTGTGTGTGTTTGGTTTTGTATCGGTAGTATCTGTATGTGTAGAGGCTTTCTGCTGGGAGAGAAGATGAGCCCTGATTAGGGGGCGGGGCTTCACTGACTGGGGTCCTATAAAGGTAGCAGCAAGTCAGGCAGCGGCACAGACAGCTGCAGCGGCACAGGAGCTAGCAAACAGAGGTGTAAACAGGGGAGTTTGAGTGGGAGTTCTGTTGGAGGAGAAGGTATTTGTGTGTGTTTGGTTTTGTATTGTTAGTATCGGTATGTGTAGGGGCTTTGTGCTGGGACAGAAGCTGAGCCCTGATCAGTGGGCGGGCTTCCCTGACTAGGGGTCCTATAAAGGTTGCAGCCAGTCAGGCAGCGGCACAGGAGCTATCAAACAGAGCTGTAAACAGGGCAGTTTGAGTGGGAGTTCTGTTGGAGTAGAAGGTATTTGTGTGTGTTTTGTTTTGTATTGGTAGTATCTGTATGTGTAGGGGCTTTGTGCTGGGACAGAAGCTGAGCCCTGATTAGGGGGCGGGGCTTGACTGACTAGGGGTCCTAGAAAGGTGTCAGCCAGTCAGGCAGCGGCACAGGAGCTAGCCAACAGAGCTGTAAACAGGGGAGTTTGAGTGGGAGTTCTGTTGGGGGAGAAGGTATTTGTGTGTGTTTGGTTTTGTATTGGTAGTATCTGTATGTGTAGGGGCTTTGTGCTGGGAGAGAAGCTGAGCCGTGATTAGGGGGCGGGGCTTCACTGACTAGGGGTCCAAAAAACGTATCAGCCAGTCAGGCAGCGGCACAGACAGCTGCAGCGGCACAGGAGCTAGCAAACAGAGCTGTAAACAGGGGAGTTTGAGTGGGAGTTCTGTTGGAGGAGAAGGTATTTGTGTGTGTTTGGTTTTGTATTGGTGGTATCTGTATGTGTAGGGGCTTTGTCCTGGGAGAGAAGCTGAGCCCTGATTAGGGGGCGGGGCTTCCCTGGGTAGGGGTCCTATAAAGGTAGCAGCCAGTCAGGCAGCGGCACAGAAGCTAGCAAACAGAGCTGTAAACAGGGGAGTTTGAGTGGGAGTTCTGTTGGAGGAGAAGGTACTTGTGTGTGTTTGGTTTTGTATTGGTGGTATCTGTATGTGTAGGGGCTTTGTCCTGGGAGAGAAGCTGAGCCCTGATTAGGGAGCGGGGCTTCCCTGGCTAGGGGTCCTATAAAGGTAGCAGCCAGTCAGGCAGCGGCACAGGAGCTAGCAAACAGAGCTGTAAACAGGGGAGTTGGAGTGGGAGTTCTGGTGGAGGAGAAGGTATTCGTGTGTGTTTGGTTTTGTGTTGGTGGTATCTGTATGTGTAGGGGCTTTGTGCTGGGACAGAAGATGAGCCCTGATTAGGGGGCGGGGCTTCCCTGACTAGGGGTCCTATAAAGGTAGCAGCCAGTCAGGCAGCGGCACAGGAGTGAGCAAACAGAGCTCTAAACAGGGGAGTTTGAGTGGGAGTTCTGCTGGAGGAGAAGGTATTTGTGTGTGTTTGGATTTGTATTGGTAGTATTTGTATGTGTAGAGGCTTTGTGCTGGGAGAGAAGCTGAGCCCTGATTAGGGGGCGGGGCTTCACTGCCTACGGGTCCTATAAAGGTAGCAGCCAGTCAGGCAGCGGCACAGGAGCTATCAAACAGAGCTGTAAACAGGGGAGTTTGAGTGGGAGTTCTGTTGGAGGAAAAGGTATTTGTGTGTGTTTGGTTTTGTATTGGTGGTATCTGTATGTGCAGGGGCTTTGTGCTGGGAGAGAAGCTGAGCCCTTATTAGGGGGCGGGGCTTCCCTGACTAGGGGTCCTATAAAGGTAGCAGCCAGTCAGGCAGCGGCACAGGAGCTAGCAAACAGAGCTGTAAACAGGGGAGTTTGAGTGGGAGTTCTGTTGGAGGAGAAGGTATTTGTGTGTGTTTGGTTTTGTATTGGTAGTATCTGTATGTGTAGGGGCTTTGTGTTGGGAGAGAAGCTGAGCCCTGATTAGGGTGCGGGGCTTCACTGACCAGGGGTCCTATAAAGGTAGCAGCCAGTCAGGCAGCGGCACAGATGCTGCAGTGGCAGAGGAGCTAGCCAACAGAGCTGTAAACAGGGGAGTATGAGTTGGAGTTCTGTTGGAGGAGAAGGTACTTGTGTGTGTTTGGTTTTGTATTGGTGGTATCTGTATGTGCAGGGCCTTTGTGCTGGGAGAGAAGCTGAGCCCTGATTAGGGGGCGGGGCTTCACTGACTAGGGGTCCTATAAAGGTAGCAGCCAGTCAGGCAGCGGTACAGGAGCTAGCAAACAGAGCTGTAAACAGGGGAGTTTGAGTGGGAGTTCTGTTGGTGGAGAAGGTATTTGTGTGTGTGTTTGGTTTTGTATTGGTAGTATCTGTATGTGTAGGGGCTTTGTGCTGGGAGAGAAGCTGAGCCGTGATTAGGGGGCGGGGCTTCCCTGACTAGGGGTCCTATAAAGGTAGCAGCCAGTCAGGCAGCGGAGCAGGAGCTAGCAAACAGAGCTGTAAACAGGGGAGTTTGAGTGGGAGTTCTGTTGGAGGAGAAGGTATTTGTGTGTGTTTGGTTTTGTATTGTTAGTATCTGTATGTGTAGGGGCTTTGTGCTGGGAGAGAAGCTGAGCCCTGATTAGTGGGCGGGGCTTCCCTGACTAGGGGTCCTATAAAGGTTGCAGCCAGTCAGGCAGCGGCACAGGAGCTATCAAACAGAGCTGTAAACAGGGGAGTTTGAGTGGGAGTTCTGTTGGAGTAGAAGGTATTTGTGTGTGTTTTGTTTTGTATTGGTAGTATCTGTATGTGTAGGGGCTTTGTGCTGGGAGAGAAGCTGAGCCCTTATTAGGGGGCGGGGCTTCCCTGACTAGGGGTCCTATAAAGGTAGCAGCCAGTCAGGCAGCGGCACAGGAGCTAGCAAACAGAGCTGTAAACAGGGGAGTTTGAGTGGGAGTTCTGTTGGAGGAGAAGGTATTTGTGTGTGTTTGGTTTTGTATCGGTAGTATCTGTATGTGTAGAGGCTTTCTGCTGGGAGAGAAGATGAGCCCTGATTAGGGGGCGGGGCTTCACTGACTGGGGTCCTATAAAGGTAGCAGCCAGTCAGGCAGCGGCACAGGAGCTAGCCAACAGAGCTTTAAACAGGGGAGTTTGAGTGGGAGTTCTGTTGGAGGAGAAGGTATTTGTGTGTGTGTGTGTGTTTGGTTTTGTTTTGGTAATATCTGTATGTGTAGGGGCTTTTTGCTGGGAGAGAAGCTGAGCCCTGATTAGGGGGCGGGTCTTCACCGAGTAGGGGTCCTATAAAGGTAGCAGCCAATCAGGCAGCGGCACAGACAGCTGCAGCGGCACAGGAGCTAGCCAACAGAGCTGTAAACAGGGGAGTTTGAGTGGGAGTTCTGTTGGAGGAGAAGGTATCTGTGTGTGTTTGGTTTTGTATTGGTGGTATCTGTATGTGTAGGGGCTTTGTGCTGGGAGAGAAGCTGAGCCCTTATTAGGGGGCGGGGCTTCCCTGACTAGGGTTCCAATAAAGGTAGCAGCCAGTCAGGCAGCAGCACAGGAGCTAGCCAACAGAGCTGTAAACAGGCGAGTTTGAGTGGGAGTTCTGTTGGTGGAGAAGGTATTTGTGTGTGTGTTTGGTTTTGTATTGGTAGTATCTGTATGTGTAGGGGCTTTGTGCTGGGAGAGAAGCTGAGCCGTGATTAGGGGGCGGGGCTTCACTGCCTACGGGTCCTATAAAGGTAGCAGCCAGTCAGGCAGCGGCACAGGAGCTAGCAAACAGAGCGGTAAACAGGGGAGTTTGAGTGGGAGTTCTGTTGGAGGAGAAGGTATTTGTGTGTGTTTGGTTATGTATCGGTAGTATCTGTATGTGTAGAGGCTTTCTGCTGGGAGAGAAGATGAGCCCTGATTAGGGGGCGGGGCTTCACTGACTGGGGTCCTATAAAGGTAGCAGCAAGTCAGGCAGCGGCACAGACAGCTGCAGCGGCACAGGAGCTAGCCAACAGAGCTTTAAACAGGGGAGTTTGAGTGGGAGTTCTGTTGGAGGAGAAGGTATTTGTGTGTGTGTGTGTGTTTGGTTTTGTTTTGGTAATATCTGTATGTGTAGGGGCTTTTTGCTGGGAGAGAAGCTGAGCCCTGATTAGGGGGCGGGTCTTCACTGAGTAGGGGTCCTATAAAGGTAGCAGCCAATCAGGCAGCGGCACAGACAGCTGCAGCGGCACAGGAGCTAGCCAACAGAGCTGTAAACAGGGGAGTTTGAGTGGAGTTCTGTTGGAGGAGAAGGTACCTGTGTGTGTTTGGTTTTGTATTGGTGGTATCTGTATGTGTAGGGGCTTTGTGCTGGGAGAGAAGCTGAGCCCTTATTAGGGGGCGGGGCTTCCCTGACTAGGGTTCCAATAAAGGTAGCAGCCAGTCAGGCAGCGGCACAGGAGCTAGCCAACAGAGCTGTAAACAGGCGAGTTTGAGTGGGAGTTCTGTTGGTGGAGAAGGTATTTGTGTGTGTGTTTGGTTTTGTATTGGTAGTATCTGTATGTGTAGGGGCTTTGTGCTGGGAGAGAAGCTGAGCCGTGATTAGGGGGCGGGGCTTCACTGCCTACGGGTCCTATAAAGGTAGCAGCCAGTCAGGCAGCGGCACAGGAGCTAGCAAACAGAGCTGTAAACAGGGGAGTTTGAGTGGGAGTTCTGTTGGAGGAGAAGGTATTTGTGTGTGTTTGGTTTTGTATCGGTAGTATCTGTATGTGTAGAGGCTTTCTGCTGGGAGAGAAGATGAGCCCTGATTAGGGGGCGGGGCTTCACTGACTGGGGTCCTATAAAGGTAGCAGCAAGTCAGGCAGCGGCACAGACAGCTGCAGCGGCACAGGAGCTAGCCAACAGAGCTGTAAACAGGGGAGTTTGAGTGGGAGTTCTGCTGGAGGAGAAGGTATTTGTGTGTGTGTGTGTGTTTGGTTTTGTTTTGGTAATATCTGTATGTGTAGGGGCTTTTTGCTGGGAGAGAAGCTGAGCCCTGATTAGGGGGCGGGTCTTCACTGACTAGGGGTCCTATAAAGGTAGCAGCCAATCAGGCAGCGGCACAGACAGCTGCAGCGGCACAGGAGCTAGCCAACAGAGCTGTAAACAGGGGAGTTTGAGTGGGAGTTCTGTTGGAGGAGAAGGTACCTGTGTGTGTTTGGTTTTGTATTGGTGGTATCTGTATGTGCAGGGGCTTTGTGCTGGGAGAGAAGCTGAGCCCTGATTAGGGGCGGGGCTTCACTGACTAGGGGTCCTATAAAGGTAGCAGCCAATCAGGCAGCGGCACAGGAGCTAGCCAACAGAGCTGTAAACAGGGGAGTTTGAGTGGGAGTTCTGTTGGTGGAGAAGGTATTTGTGTGTGTGTTTGGTTTTGTATTGGTAGTATCTGTGTGTGTAGGGGCTTTGTGCTGGGACAGAAGCTGAAACCTGATTAGGGGGCGGGGCTTCACTGCCTACGGGTCCTGTAAAGGTAGCAGCCAGTCAGGCAGCGGCACAGGAGCTATCAAACAGAGCTGTAAACAGGGGAGTTTGAGTGGGAGTTCTGTTGGAGGAAAAGGTATTTGTGTGTGTTTGGTTTTGTATTGGTAGTATCTGTGTGTGTAGGGGCTCTGTGCTGGGACAGAAGCTGAGCCCTGATTAGGGGGCGGGGCTTCACTGACTAGGGGTCCTATAAAGGTAACAGCCAGTCAGGCAGCGGCACAGGAGCTAGCAAACAGAGCTGTAAACAGGGGAGTTTGAGTGGGAGTTCTGTTGGAGGAGAAGGTATTTGTGTGTGTTTGGTTTTGTATCGGTAGTATCTGTATGTGTAGAGGCTTTGTGCTGGGAGAGAAGATGAGCCCTGATTAGGGGGCGGGGCTTCACTGACTGGGGTCCTATAAAGGTAGCAGCAAGTCAGGCAGCGGCACAGACAGCTGCAGCGGCACAGGAGCTAGCCAACAGAGCTGTAAACAGGGGAGTTTGAGTGGGAGTTCTGTTGGAGGAGAAGGTACTTGTGTGTGTTTGGTTTTGTATTGGTGGTATCTGTATGTGCAGGGGCTTTGTGCTGGGAGAGAAGCTGAGCCCTTATTAGGGGGCGGGGCTCCCCTGACTAGGGGTCCTATAAAGGTAGCAGCCAGTCAGGCAGCGGCACAGGAGCTAGCAAACAGAGCTGTAAACAGGGGAGTTTGAGTGGGAGTTCTGTTGGAGGAGAAGGTATTTGTGTGTGTTTGGTTTTGTATTGGTAGTATCTGTATGTGTAGGGGCTTTGTGTTGGGAGAGAAGCTGAGCCCTGATTAGGGTGCGGGGCTTCACTGACCAGGGGTCCTATAAAGGTAGCAGCCAGTCAGGCAGCGGCACAGATGCTGCAGTGGCAGAGGAGCTAGCCAACAGAGCTGTAAACAGGGGAGTATGAGTTGGAGTTCTGCTGGAGGAGAAGGTACTTGTGTGTGTTTGGTTTTGTATTGGTGGTATCTGTATGTGCAGGGCCTTTGTGCTGGGAGAGAAGCTGAGCCCTGATTAGGGGGCGGGGCTTCACTGACTAGGGGTCCTATAAAGGTAGCAGCCAGTCAGGCAGCGGTACAGGAGCTAGCAAACAGAGCTGTAAACAGGCGAGTTTGAGTGGGAGTTCTGTTGGTGGAGAAGGTATTTGTGTGTGTGTTTGGTTTTGTATTGGTAGTATCTGTATGTGTAGGGGCTTTGTGCTGGGAGAGAAGCAGAGCCGTGATTAGGGGGCGGGGCTTCCCTGACTAGGGGTCCTATAAAGGTAGCAGCCAGTCAGGCAGCGGAGCAGGAGCTAGCAAACAGAGCTGTAAACAGGGGAGTTTGAGTGGGAGTTCTGTTGGAGGAGAAGTTATTTCTGTGTGTTTGGTTTTGTATTGGTAGTATCTGTGTGTGTAGGGGCTTTGTGCTGGGACAGAAGCTGAGCCCTGATTAGGGGGCGGGGCTTCACTGCCTACGGGTCCTATAAAGGTAGCAGCCAGTCAGGCAGCGGCACAGGAGCTAGCAAACAGAGCTGTAAACAGGGGAGTTTGAGTGGGAGTTCTGTTGGAGGAGAAGGTATTTTTGTGTGTTTGGTTTTGTATTGGTAGTATCTGTATGTGTAGGGGCTTTGTGCTGGGAGAGAAGCTGAGCCCTGATTAGGGGGCGGGGCTTCACTGCCTACGTGTCCTATAAAGGTAGCAGCCAGTCAGGCAGCCGCACAGACAGCTGCAGCGGCACAGGAGCTAGCAAAGAGAGCTTAAACAGGGGAGTTTGAGTGGGAGTTCTGTTGGAGGAGAAGGTATTTGTGTGTGTTTGGTTTTGTATTGTTAGTATCTGTATGTGTAGGGGCTTTGTGCTGGGAGAGAAGCTGAGCCTTGATTAGTGGGCGGGGCTTCCCTGACTAGGGGTCCTATAAAGGTTGCAGCCAGTCAGGCAGCGGCACAGGAGCTATCAAACAGAGCTGTAAACAGGGGAGTTTGAGTGGGAGTTCTGTTGGAGTAGAAGGTATTTGTGTGTGTTTTGTTTTGTATTGGTAGTATCTGTATGTGTAGGGGCTTTGTGCTGGGACAGAAGCTGAGCCCTGATTAGGGGGCGGGACTTCACTGACTAAGGGTCCTATAAAGGTAGCAACCAGTCAGGCAGCGGCACAGACAGCTGCAGCGGCACAGGAGCTAGCCAACAGAGCTGTAAACAGGGGAGTTTGAGTGGGAGTTCTGTTGGAGGAGAAGGTACTTGTGTGTGTTTGGTTTTGTATTGGTGGTATCTGTATGTGCAGGGGCTTTGTGCTGGGAGAGAAGCTGAGCCCTTATTAGGGGGCGGGGCTCCCCTGACTAGGGGTCCTATAAAGGTAGCAGCCAGTCAGGCAGCGGCACAGGAGCTAGCAAACAGAGCTGTAAACAGGGGAGTTTGAGTGGGAGTTCTGTTGGAGGAGAAGGTATTTGTGTGTGTTTGGTTTTGTATTGGTAGTATCTGTATGTGTAGGGGCTTTGTGTTGGGAGAGAAGCTGAGCCCTGATTAGGGTGCGGGGCTTCACTGACCAGGGGTCCTATAAAGGTAGCAGCCAGTCAGGCAGCGGCACAGATGCTGCAGTGGCAGAGGAGCTAGCCAACAGAGCTGTAAACAGGGGAGTATGAGTTGGAGTTCTGCTGGAGGAGAAGGTACTTGTGTGTGTTTGGTTTTGTATTGGTGGTATCTGTATGTGCAGGGCCTTTGTGCTGGGAGAGAAGCTGAGCCCTGATTAGGGGGCGGGGCTTCACTGACTAGGGGTCCTATAAAGGTAGCAGCCAGTCAGGCAGCGGTACAGGAGCTAGCAAACAGAGCTGTAAACAGGCGAGTTTGAGTGGGAGTTCTGTTGGTGGAGAAGGTATTTGTGTGTGTGTTTGGTTTTGTATTGGTAGTATCTGTATGTGTAGGGGCTTTGTGCTGGGAGAGAAGCTGAGCCGTGATTAGGGGGCGGGGCTTCCCTGACTAGGGGTCCTATAAAGGTAGCAGCCAGTCAGGCAGCGGAGCAGGAGCTAGCAAACAGAGCTGTAAACAGGGGAGTTTGAGTGGGAGTTCTGTTGGAGGAGAAGGTATTTCTGTGTGTTTGGTTTTGTATTGGTAGTATCTGTGTGTGTAGGGGCTTTGTGCTGGGACAGAAGCTGAGCCCTGATTAGGGGGCGGGGCTTCACTGCCTACGGGTCCTATAAAGGTAGCAGCCAGTCAGGCAGCGGCACAGGAGCTAGCAAACAGAGCTGTAAACAGGGGAGTTTGAGTGGGAGTTCTGTTGGAGGAGAAGGTATTTTTGTGTGTTTGGTTTTGTATTGGTAGTATCTGTATGTGTAGGGGCTTTGTGCTGGGAGAGAAGCTGAGCCCTGATTAGGGGGCGGGGCTTCACTGCCTACGTGTCCTATAAAGGTAGCAGCCAGTCAGGCAGCCGCACAGACAGCTGCAGCGGCACAGGAGCTAGCAAAGAGAGCTTAAACAGGGGAGTTTGAGTGGGAGTTCTGTTGGAGGAGAAGGTATTTGTGTGTGTTTGGTTTTGTATTGTTAGTATCTGTATGTGTAGGGGCTTTGTGCTGGGAGAGAAGCTGAGCCTTGATTAGTGGGCGGGGCTTCCCTGACTAGGGGTCCTATAAAGGTTGCAGCCAGTCAGGCAGCGGCACAGGAGCTATCAAACAGAGCTGTAAACAGGGGAGTTTGAGTGGGAGTTCTGTTGGAGTAGAAGGTATTTGTGTGTGTTTTGTTTTGTATTGGTAGTATCTGTATGTGTAGGGGCTTTGTGCTGGGACAGAAGCTGAGCCCTGATTAGGGGGCGGGACTTCACTGACTAAGGGTCCTATAAAGGTAGCAACCAGTCAGGCAACGGCACAGACAGCTGCAGCGGCACAGGAGCTAGCCAACAGAGCTTTAAACAGGGGAATTTGAGTGGGAGTTCTGTTGGAGGAGAAGGTATTTGTGTGTGTGTGTGTGTTTGGTTTTGTTTTGGTAATATCTGTATGTGTAGGGGCTTTTTGCTGGGAGAGAAGCTGAGCCCTTATTAGGGGGCGGGGCTTCCCTGACTAGGGGTCCTATAAAGGTAGCAGCCAGTCAGGCAGCGGCACAGGAGCTAGCAAACAGAGCTGTAAACAGGGGAGTTTGAGTGGGAGTTCTGTTGGAGGAGAAGGTATTTGTGTGTGTTTGGTTTTGTATTGGTAGTATCTGTATGTGTAGGGGCTTTGTGTTGGGAGAGAAGCTGAGCCCTGATTAGGGTGCGGGGCTTCACTGACCAGGGGTCCTATAAAGGTAGCAGCCAGTCAGGCAGCGGCACAGATGCTGCAGTGGCAGAGGAGCTAGCCAACAGAGCTGTAAACAGGGGAGTATGAGTTGGAGTTCTGTTGGTGGAGAAGGTATTTGTGTGTGTGTTTGGTTTTGTATTGGTAGTATCTGTGTGTGTAGGGGCTTTGTGCTGGGACAGAAGCTGAGCCCTGATTAGGGGGCGGGGCTTCACTGCCTACGGGTCCTATAAAGGTAGCAGCCAGTCAGGCAGCGGCACAGGAGCTAGCAAACAGAGCTGTAAACAGGGGAGTTTGAGTGGGAGTTCTGTTGGAGGAGAAGGTATTTGTGTGTGTTTGGTTTTGTATCGGTAGTATCTGTATGTGTAGAGGCTTTCTGCTGGGAGAGAAGATGAGCCCTGATTAGGGGGCGGGGCTTCACTGACTGGGGTCCTATAAAGGTAGCAGCAAGTCAGGCAGCGGCACAGGAGCTATCAAACAGAGCTGTAAACAGGGGAGTTTGAGTGGGAGTTCTGTTGGAGTAGAAGGTATTTGTGTGTGTTTGGTTTTGTATTGGTGGTATCTGTATGTGTAGGGGCTTTGTGCTGGGAGAGAAGCTGAGCCCTGATTAGGGGGCGGGGCTTCCCTGACTAGGGTTCCAATAAAGGTAGCAGCCAGTCAGGCAGCGGCACAGGAGCTAGCCAACAGAGCTGTAAACAGGCGAGTTTGAGTGGGAGTTCTGTTGGTGGAGAAGGTATTTGTGTGTGTGTTTCGTTTTGTATTGGTAGTATCTGTATGTGTAGGGGCTTTGTGCTGGGAGAGAAGCTGAGCCGTGATTAGGGGGCGGGGCTTCACTGCCTACGGGTCCTATAAAGGTAGCAGCCAGTCAGGCAGCGGCACAGGAGCTAGCAAACAGAGCTGTAAACAGGGGAGTTTGAGTGGGAGTTCTGTTGGAGGAGAAGGTATTTGTGTGTGTTTGGTTTTGTATCGGTAGTATCTGTATGTGTAGAGGCTTTCTGCTGGGAGAGAAGATGAGCCCTGATTAGGGGGCGGGGCTTCACTGACTGGGGTCCTATAAAGGTAGCAGCAAGTCAGGCAGCGGCACAGACAGCTGCAGCGGCACAGGAGCTAGCCAACAGAGCTTTAAACAGGGGAGTTTGAGTGGGAGTTCTGTTGGAGGAGAAGGTATTTGTGTGTGTGTGTGTGTGTTTGGTTTTGTTTTGGTAATATCTGTATGTGTAGGGGCTTTTTGCTGGGAGAGAAGCTGAGCCCTGATTAGGGGGCGGGTCTTCACTGAGTAGGGGTCCTATAAAGGTAGCAGCCAATCAGGCAGCGGCACAGACAGCTGCAGCGGCACAGGAGCTAGCCAACAGAGCTGTAAACAGGGGAGTTTGAGTGGGAGTTCTGTTGGAGGAGAAGGTGCCTGTGTGTGTTTGGTTTTGTATTGGTGGTATCTGTATGTGTAGGGGCTTTGTGCTGGGAGAGAACCTGAGCCCTTATTAGGGGGCGGGGCTTCCCTGACTAGGGTTCCAATAAAGGTAGCAGCCAGTCAGGCAGCGGCACAGGAGCTAGCCAACAGAGCTGTAAACAGGCGAGTTTGAGTGGGAGTTCTGTTGGTGGAGAAGGTATTTGTGTGTGTGTTTGGTTTTGTATTGGTAGTATCTGTATGTGTAGGGGCTTTGTGCTGGGAGAGAAGCTGAGCCGTGATTAGGGGGCGGGGCTTCACTGCCTACGGGTCCTATAAAGGTAGCAGCCAGTCAGGCAGCGGCACAGGAGCTAGCAAACAGAGCTGTAAACAGGGGAGTTTGAGTGGGAGTTCTGTTGGAGGAAAAGGTATTTGTGTGTGTTTGGTTTTGTATTGGTAGTATCTGTGTGTGTAGGGGCTCTGTGCTGGGACAGAAGCTGAGCCCTGATTAGGGGGCGGGGCTTCACTGACTAGGGGTCCTATAAAGGTAACAGCCAGTCAGGCAGCGGCACAGGAGCTAGCAAACAGAGCTGTAAACAGGGGAGTTTGAGTGGGAGTTCTGTTGGAGGAGAAGGTATTTGTGTGTGTTTGGTTTTGTATCGGTAGTATCTGTATGTGTAGAGGCTTTGTGCTGGGAGAGAAGATGAGCCCTGATTAGGGGGCGGGGCTTCACTGACTGGGGTCCTAGAAAGGTAGCAGCAAGTCAGGCAGCGGCACAGACAGCTGCAGCGGCACAGGAGCTTGCCAACAGAGCTGTAAACAGGGGAGTTTGAGTGGGAGTTCTGTTGGAGGAGAAGGTACTTGTGTGTGTTTGGTTTTGTATTGGTAGTATCTGTATGTGTAGGGGCTTTGTGTTGGGAGAGAAGCTGAGCCCTGATTAGGGTGCGGGGCTTCACTGACCAGGGGTCCTATAAAGGTAGCAGCCAGTCAGGCAGCGGCACAGATGCTGCAGTGGCAGAGGAGCTAGCCAACAGAGCTGTAAACAGGGGAGTATGAGTTGGAGTTCTGCTGGAGGAGAAGGTACTTGTGTGTGTTTGGTTTTGTATTGGTGGTATCTGTATGTGCAGGGCCTTTGTGCTGGGAGAGAAGCTGAGCCCTGATTAGGGGGCGGGGCTTCACTGACTAGGGGTCCTATAAAGGTAGCAGCCAGTCAGGCAGCGGTACAGGAGCTAGCAAACAGAGCTGTAAACAGGCGAGTTTGAGTGGGAGTTCTGTTGGTGGAGAAGGTATTTGTGTGTGTGTTTGGTTTTGTATTGGTAGTATCTGTATGTGTAGGGGCTTTGTGCTGGGAGAGAAGCTGAGCCGTGATTAGGGGGCGGGGCTTCCCTGACTAGGGGTCCTATAAAGGTAGCAGCCAGTCAGGCAGCGGAGCAGGAGCTAGCAAACAGAGCTGTAAACAGGGGAGTTTGAGTGGGAGTTCTGTTGGAGGAGAAGGTATTTCTGTGTGTTTGGTTTTGTATTGGTAGTATCTGTGTGTGTAGGGGCTTTGTGCTGGGACAGAAGCTGAGCCCTGATTAGGGGGCGGGGCTTCACTGCCTACGGGTCCTATAAAGGTAGCAGCCAGTCAGGCAGCGGCACAGGAGCTAGCAAACAGAGCTGTAAACAGGGGAGTTTGAGTGGGAGTTCTGTTGGAGGAGAAGGTATTTTTGTGTGTTTGGTTTTGTATTGGTAGTATCTGTATGTGTAGGGGCTTTGTGCTGGGAGAGAAGCTGAGCCCTGATTAGGGGGCGGGGCTTCACTGCCTACGTGTCCTATAAAGGTAGCAGCCAGTCAGGCAGCCGCACAGACAGCTGCAGCGGCACAGGAGCTAGCAAAGAGAGCTTAAACAGGGGAGTTTGAGTGGGAGTTCTGTTGGAGGAGAAGGTATTTGTGTGTGTTTGGTTTTGTATTGTTAGTATCTGTATGTGTAGGGGCTTTGTGCTGGGAGAGAAGCTGAGCCTTGATTAGTGGGCGGGGCTTCCCTGACTAGGGGTCCTATAAAGGTTGCAGCCAGTCAGGCAGCGGCACAGGAGCTATCAAACAGAGCTGTAAACAGGGGAGTTTGAGTGGGAGTTCTGTTGGAGTAGAAGGTATTTGTGTGTGTTTTGTTTTGTATTGGTAGTATCTGTATGTGTAGGGGCTTTGTGCTGGGACAGAAGCTGAGCCCTGATTAGGGGGCGGGACTTCACTGACTAAGGGTCCTATAAAGGTAGCAACCAGTCAGGCAACGGCACAGACAGCTGCAGCGGCACAGGAGCTAGCCAACAGAGCTTTAAACAGGGGAATTTGAGTGGGAGTTCTGTTGGAGGAGAAGGTATTTGTGTGTGTGTGTGTGTTTGGTTTTGTTTTGGTAATATCTGTATGTGTAGGGGCTTTTTGCTGGGAGAGAAGCTGAGCCCTTATTAGGGGGCGGGGCTTCCCTGACTAGGGGTCCTATAAAGGTAGCAGCCAGTCAGGCAGCGGCACAGGAGCTAGCAAACAGAGCTGTAAACAGGGGAGTTTGAGTGGGAGTTCTGTTGGAGGAGAAGGTATTTGTGTGTGTTTGGTTTTGTATTGGTAGTATCTGTATGTGTAGGGGCTTTGTGTTGGGAGAGAAGCTGAGCCCTGATTAGGGTGCGGGGCTTCACTGACCAGGGGTCCTATAAAGGTAGCAGCCAGTCAGGCAGCGGCACAGATGCTGCAGTGGCAGAGGAGCTAGCCAACAGAGCTGTAAACAGGGGAGTATGAGTTGGAGTTCTGTTGGTGGAGAAGGTATTTGTGTGTGTGTTTGGTTTTGTATTGGTAGTATCTGTGTGTGTAGGGGCTTTGTGCTGGGACAGAAGCTGAGCCCTGATTAGGGGGCGGGGCTTCACTGCCTACGGGTCCTATAAAGGTAGCAGCCAGTCAGGCAGCGGCACAGGAGCTAGCAAACAGAGCTGTAAACAGGGGAGTTTGAGTGGGAGTTCTGTTGGAGGAGAAGGTATTTGTGTGTGTTTGGTTTTGTATCGGTAGTATCTGTATGTGTAGAGGCTTTCTGCTGGGAGAGAAGATGAGCCCTGATTAGGGGGCGGGGCTTCACTGACTGGGGTCCTATAAAGGTAGCAGCAAGTCAGGCAGCGGCACAGACAGCTGCAGCGGCACAGGAGCTAGCCAACAGAGCTGTAAACAGGGGAGTTTGAGTGGGAGTTCTGCTGGAGGAGAAGGTATTTGTGTGTGTGTGTGTGTTTGGTTTTGTTTTGGTAATATCTGTATGTGTAGGGGCTTTTTGCTGGGAGAGAAGCTGAGCCCTGATTAGGGGGCGGGTCTTCACTGACTAGGAGTCCTATAAAGGTAGCAGCCAATCAGGCAGCGGCACAGGAGCTATCAAACAGAGCTGTAAACAGGGGAGTTTGAGTGGGAGTTCTGTTGGAGTAGAAGGTATTTGTGTGTGTTTGGTTTTGTATTGGTGGTATCTGTATGTGTAGGGGCTTTGTGCTGGGAGAGAAGCTGAGCCCTGATTAGGGGGCGGGGCTTCCCTGACTAGGGTTCCAATAAAGGTAGCAGCCAGTCAGGCAGCGGCACAGGAGCTAGCCAACAGAGCTGTAAACAGGCGAGTTTGAGTGGGAGTTCTGTTGGTGGAGAAGGTATTTGTGTGTGTGTTTCGTTTTGTATTGGTAGTATCTGTATGTGTAGGGGCTTTGTGCTGGGAGAGAAGCTGAGCCGTGATTAGGGGGCGGGGCTTCACTGCCTACGGGTCCTATAAAGGTAGCAGCCAGTCAGGCAGCGGCACAGGAGCTAGCAAACAGAGCTGTAAACAGGGGAGTTTGAGTGGGAGTTCTGTTGGAGGAGAAGGTATTTGTGTGTGTTTGGTTTTGTATCGGTAGTATCTGTATGTGTAGAGGCTTTCTGCTGGGAGAGAAGATGAGCCCTGATTAGGGGGCGGGGCTTCACTGACTGGGGTCCTATAAAGGTAGCAGCAAGTCAGGCAGCGGCACAGACAGCTGCAGCGGCACAGGAGCTAGCCAACAGAGCTTTAAACAGGGGAGTTTGAGTGGGAGTTCTGTTGGAGGAGAAGGTATTTGTGTGTGTGTGTGTGTGTTTGGTTTTGTTTTGGTAATATCTGTATGTGTAGGGGCTTTTTGCTGGGAGAGAAGCTGAGCCCTGATTAGGGGGCGGGTCTTCACTGAGTAGGGGTCCTATAAAGGTAGCAGCCAATCAGGCAGCGGCACAGACAGCTGCAGCGGCACAGGAGCTAGCCAACAGAGCTGTAAACAGGGGAGTTTGAGTGGGAGTTCTGTTGGAGGAGAAGGTGCCTGTGTGTGTTTGGTTTTGTATTGGTGGTATCTGTATGTGTAGGGGCTTTGTGCTGGGAGAGAACCTGAGCCCTTATTAGGGGGCGGGGCTTCCCTGACTAGGGTTCCAATAAAGGTAGCAGCCAGTCAGGCAGCGGCACAGGAGCTAGCCAACAGAGCTGTAAACAGGCGAGTTTGAGTGGGAGTTCTGTTGGTGGAGAAGGTATTTGTGTGTGTGTTTGGTTTTGTATTGGTAGTATCTGTATGTGTAGGGGCTTTGTGCTGGGAGAGAAGCTGAGCCGTGATTAGGGGGCGGGGCTTCACTGCCTACGGGTCCTATAAAGGTAGCAGCCAGTCAGGCAGCGGCACAGGAGCTAGCAAACAGAGCTGTAAACAGGGGAGTTTGAGTGGGAGTTCTGTTGGAGGAAAAGGTATTTGTGTGTGTTTGGTTTTGTATTGGTAGTATCTGTGTGTGTAGGGGCTCTGTGCTGGGACAGAAGCTGAGCCCTGATTAGGGGGCGGGGCTTCACTGACTAGGGGTCCTATAAAGGTAACAGCCAGTCAGGCAGCGGCACAGGAGCTAGCAAACAGAGCTGTAAACAGGGGAGTTTGAGTGGGAGTTCTGTTGGAGGAGAAGGTATTTGTGTGTGTTTGGTTTTGTATCGGTAGTATCTGTATGTGTAGAGGCTTTGTGCTGGGAGAGAAGATGAGCCCTGATTAGGGGGCGGGGCTTCACTGACTGGGGTCCTAGAAAGGTAGCAGCAAGTCAGGCAGCGGCACAGACAGCTGCAGCGGCACAGGAGCTTGCCAACAGAGCTGTAAACAGGGGAGTTTGAGTGGGAGTTCTGTTGGAGGAGAAGGTACTTGTGTGTGTTTGGTTTTGTATTGGTGGTATCTGTATGTGCAGGGGCTTTGTGCTGGGAGAGAAGCTGAGCCCTTATTAGGGGGCGGGGCTTCCCTGACTAGGGGTCCTATAAAGGTAGCAGCCAGTCAGGCAGCGGCACAGGAGCTAGCAAACAGAGCTGTAAACAGGGGAGTTTGAGTGGGAGTTCTGTTGGAGGAGAAGGTATTTGTGTGTGTTTGGTTTTGTATTGGTAGTATCTGTATGTGTAGGGGCTTTGTGTTGGGAGAGAAGCTGAGCCCTGATTAGGGTGCGGGGCTTCACTGACCAGGGGTCCTATAAAGGTAGCAGCCAGTCAGGCAGCGGCACAGATGCTGCAGTGGCAGAGGAGCTAGCCAACAGAGCTGTAAACAGGGGAGTATGAGTTGGAGTTCTGCTGGAGGAGAAGGTACTTGTGTGTGTTTGGTTTTGTATTGGTGGTATCTGTATGTGCAGGGCCTTTGTGCTGGGAGAGAAGCTGAGCCCTGGTTAGGGGGCGGGGCTTCACTGACTAGGGGTCCTATAAAGGTAGCAGCCAGTCAGGCAGCGGTACAGGAGCTAGCAAACAGAGCTGTAAACAGGCGAGTTTGAGTGGGAGTTTTGTTGGTGGAGAAGGTATTTGTGTGTGTGTTTGGTTTTGTATTGGTAGTATCTGTATGTGTAGGGGCTTTGTGCTGGGAGAGAAGCTGAGCCGTGATTAGGGGGCGGGGCTTCCCTGACTAGGGGTCCTATAAAGGTAGCAGCCAGTCAGGCAGCGGAGCAGGAGCTAGCAAACAGAGCTGTAAACAGGGGAGTTTGAGTGGGAGTTCTGTTGGAGGAGAAGGTATTTCTGTGTGTTTCGTTTTGTATTGGTAGTATCTGTGTGTGTAGGGGCTTTGTGCTGGGACAGAAGCTGAGCCCTGATTAGGGGGCGGGGCTTCACTGCCTACGGGTCCTGTAAAGGTAGCAGCCAGTCAGGCAGCGGCACAGGAGCTAGCAAACAGAGCTGTAAACAGGGGAGTTTGAGTGGGAGTTCTGTTGGAGGAGAAGGTATTTTTGTGTGTTTGGTTTTGTATTGGTAGTATCTGTATGTGTAGGGGCTTTGTGCTGGGAGAGAAGCTGAGCCCTGATTAGGGGGCGGGGCTTCACTGCCTACGTGTCCTATAAAGGTAGCAGACAGTCAGGCAGCCGCACAGACAGCTGCAGCGGCACAGGAGCTAGCAAACAGAGCTTAAACAGGGGAGTTTGAGTGGGAGTTCTGTTGGAGGAGAAGGTATTTGTGTGTGTTTGGTTTTGTATTGTTAGTATCTGTATGTGTAGGGGCTTTGTGCTGGGAGAGAAGCTGAGCCCTGATTAGGGGGCGGGGCTTCCCTGACTAGGGGTCCTATAAAGGTTGCAGCCAGTCAGGCAGCGGCACAGGAGCTATCAAACAGAGCTGTAAACAGGGGAGTTTGAGTGGGAGTTCTGTTGGAGTAGAAGGTATTTGTGTGTGTTTTGTTTTGTATTGGTAGTATCTGTATGTGTAGGGGCTTTGTGCTGGGACAGAAGCTGAGCCCTGATTAGGGGGCGGGACTTCACTGACTAAGGGTCCTATAAAGGTAGCAACCAGTCAGGCAACGGCACAGACAGCTGCAGCGGCACAGGAGCTAGCCAACAGAGCTTTAAACAGGGGAATTTGAGTGGGAGTTCTGTTGGTATTTGTGTGTGTGTGTGTGTTTGGTTTTGTTTTGGTAATATCTGTATGTGTAGGGGCTTTTTGCTGGGAGAGAAGCTGAGCCCTTATTAGGGGGCGGGGCTTCCCTGACTAGGGGTCCTATAAAGGTAGCAGCCAGTCAGGCAGCGGAGCAGGAGCTAGCAAACAGAGCTGTAAACAGGGGAGTTTGAGTGGGAGTTCTGTTGGAGGAGAAGGTATTTGTGTGTGTTTGGTTTTGTATTGGTAGTATCTGTGTGTGTAGGGGCTTTGTGCTGGGACAGAAGCTGAGCCCTGATTAGGGGGCGGGGCTTCACTGCCTACGGGTCCTATAAAGGTAGCAGCCAGTCAGGCAGCGGCACAGGAGCTAGCAAACAGAGCTGTAAACAGGGGAGTTTGAGTGGGAGTTCTGTTGGAGGAGAAGGTATTTGTGTGTGTTTGGTTTTGTATCGGTAGTATCTGTATGTGTAGAGGCTTTCTGCTGGGAGAGAAGATGAGCCCTGATTAGGGGGCGGGGCTTCACTGACTGGGGTCCTATAAAGGTAGCAGCAAGTCAGGCAGCGGCACAGACAGCTGCAGCGGCACAGGAGCTAGCCAACAGAGCTGTAAACAGGGGAGTTTGAGTGGGAGTTCTGCTGGAGGAGAAGGTATTTGTGTGTGTGTGTGTGTTTGGTTTTGTTTTGGTAATATCTGTATGTGTAGGGGCTTTTTGCTGGGAGAGAAGCTGAGCCCTGATTAGGGGGCGGGTCTTCACTGACTAGGGGTCCTATAAAGGTAGCAGCCAATCAGGCAGCGGCACAGACAGCTGCAGCGGCACAGGAGCTAGCCAACAGAGCTGTAAACAGGGGAGTTTGAGTGGGAGTTCTGTTGGAGGAGAAGGTACCTGTGTGTGTTTGGTTTTGTATTGGTGGTATCTGTATGTGCAGGGGCTTTGTGCTGGGAGAGAAGCTGAGCCCTGATTAGGGGCGGGGATTCCCTGACTAGGGGTCCTATAAAGGTTGCAGCCAGTCAGGCAGCGGCACAGGAGCTATCAAACAGAGCTGTAAACAGGGGAGTTTGAGTGGGAGTTCTGTTGGAGTAGAAGCTATTTGTGTGTGTTTTGTTTTGTATTGGTAGTATCTGTATGTGTAGGGGCTTTGTGCTGGGACAGAAGCTGAGCCCTGATTAGGGGGCGGGACTTCACTGACTAGGGGTCCTATAAAGGTAGCAACCAGTCAGGCAGCGGCACAGACAGCTGCAGCGGCACAGGAGCTAGCAAACAGAGCTGTAAACAGGGGAGTTTGAGTGGGAGTTCTGGTGCAGGAGAAGGTATTTGTGTGTGTTTGGTTTTCTATTGTTAGTATCTGTATGTGTAGGGGCTTTGTGCTGGGAGAGAAGCTGAGCCCTTATTAGGGGGCGGGGCTTCCCTGACTAGGGGTCCTATAAAGGTAGCAGCCAGTCAGGCAGCGGCACAGGAGCTAGCAAACAGAGCTGTAAACAGGGGAGTTTGAGTGGGAGTTCTGTTGGAGGAGAAGGTATTTGTGTGTGTTTGGTTTTGTATCGGTAGTATCTGTATGTGTAGAGGCTTTCTGCTGGGAGAGAAGATGAGCCCTGATTAGGGGGCGGGGCTTCACTGACTGGGGTCCTATAAAGGTAGCAGCAAGTCAGGCAGCGGCACAGACAGCTGCAGCGGCACAGGAGCTAGCCAACAGAGCTTTAAACAGGGGAGTTTGAGTGGGAGTTCTGTTGGAGGAGAAGGTATTTGTGTGTGTGTGTGTGTGTTTGGTTTTGTTTTGGTAATATCTGTATGTGTAGGGGCTTTTTGCTGGGAGAGAAGCTGAGCCCTGATTAGGGGGCGGGTCTTCACTGAGTAGGGGTCCTATAAAGGTAGCAGCCAATCAGGCAGCGGCACAGACAGCTGCAGCGGCACAGGAGCTAGCCAACAGAGCTGTAAACAGGGGAGTTTGAGTGGGAGTTCTGTTGGAGGAGAAGGTGCCTGTGTGTGTTTGGTTTTGTATTGGTGGTATCTGTATGTGTAGGGGCTTTGTGCTGGGAGAGAACCTGAGCCCTTATTAGGGGGCGGGGCTTCCCTGACTAGGGTTCCAATAAAGGTAGCAGCCAGTCAGGCAGCGGCACAGGAGCTAGCCAACAGAGCTGTAAACAGGCGAGTTTGAGTGGGAGTTCTGTTGGTGGAGAAGGTATTTGTGTGTGTGTTTGGTTTTGTATTGGTAGTATCTGTATGTGTAGGGGCTTTGTGCTGGGAGAGAAGCTGAGCCGTGATTAGGGGGCGGGGCTTCACTGCCTACGGGTCCTATAAAGGTAGCAGCCAGTCAGGCAGCGGCACAGGAGCTAGCAAACAGAGCTGTAAACAGGGGAGTTTGAGTGGGAGTTCTGTTGGAGGAGAAGGTATTTGTGTGTGTTTGGTTTTGTATCGGTAGTATCTGTATGTGTAGAGGCTTTCTGCTGGGATAGAAGATGAGCCCTGATTAGGGGGCGGGGCTTCACTGACTGGGGTCCTATAAAGGTAGCAGCCAATCAGGCAGCGGCACAGACAGCTGCAGCGGCACAGGAGCTAGCCAACAGAGCTGTAAACAGGGGAGTTTGAGTGGGAGTTCTGTTGGTGGAGAAGGTATTTGTGTGTGTGTTTGGTTTTGTATTGGTAGTATCTGTGTGTGTAGGGGCTTTGTGCTGGGACAGAAGCTGAGCCCTGATTAGGGGGCGGGGCTTCACTGCCTACGGGTCCTATAAAGGTAGCAGCCAGTCAGGCAGCGGCACAGGAGCTAGCAAACAGAGCTGTAGACAGGGGAGTTTGAGTGGGAGTTCTGTTGGAGGAGAAGGTATTTGTGTGTGTTTGGTTTTGTATTGTTAGTATCTGTATGTGTAGGGGCTTTGTGCTGGGAGAGAAGCTGAGCCCTGATTAGTGGGCGGGGCTTCCCTGACTAGCGGTCCTATAAAGGTTGCAGCCAGTCAGGCAGCGGCACAGGAGCTATCGAACAGAGCTGTAAACAGGGGAGTTTGAGTGGGAGTTCTGTTGGAGTAGAAGGTATTTGTGTGTGTTTTGTTTTGTATTGGTAGTATCTGTATGTGTAGGGGCTTTGTGCTGGGACAGAAGCTGAGCCCTGATTAGGGGGCGGGGCTTCACTGACTAGGGGTCCTATAAAGGTAACAGCCAGTCAGGCAGCGGCACAGGAGCTAGCAAACAGAGCTGTAAACAGGGGAGTTTGAGTGGGAGTTCTGTTGGAGGAGAAGGTATTTGTGTGTGTTTGGTTTTGTATCGGTAGTATCTGTATGTGTAGAGGCTTTGTGCTGGGAGAGAAGATGAGCCCTGATTAGGGGGCGGGGCTTCACTGACTAGGGGTCCTATAAAGGTAGCAGCCAGTCAGGCAGCGGCACAGATGCTGCAGTGGCAGAGGAGCTAGCCAACAGAGCTGTAAACAGGGGAGTATGAGTGGGAGTTCTGTTGGAGGAGAAGGTACTTGTGTGTGTTTGGTTTTGTATTGGTGGTATCTGTATGTGCAGGGCCTTTGTGCTGGGAGAGAAGCTGAGCCCTGATTAGGGGGCGGGGCTTCACTGACTAGGGGTCCTATAAAGGTAGCAGCCAGTCAGGCAGCGGCACAGATGCTGCAGTGGCAGAGGAGCTAGCCAACAGACCTGTAAACAGGGGAGTATGAGTGGGAGTTCTGTTGGAGGAGAAGGTACTTGTGTGTGTTTGGTTTTGTATTGGTGGTATCTGTATGTGCAGGGCCTTTGTGCTGGGAGAGAAGCTGAGCCCTGATTAGGGGGCGGGGCTTCACTGACTAGGGGTCCTATAAAGGTAGCAGCCAGTCAGACAGCGGCACAGGAGCTAGCAAACAGAGCTGTAAACAGGGGAGTTTGAGTGGGAGTTCTGTTGGAGGAGAAGGTATTTGTGTGTGTTTGGTTTTGTATTGGTGGTATCTGTATGTGCAGGGGCTTTGTGCTTGGAGAGAAGCTGAGCCCTGATTAGGGGGCGGGGCTTAACTGACTAGGGGTCCTATAAAGGTAGCAGCCAGTCAGGCAGCGGCACAGACAGCTGCAGCGGCACAGGAGCTAGCAAACAGAGCTGTAAGCCGGGGAGTTTGAGTGGGAGTTCTGTTGGAGGAGAAGGTATTTGTGTGTGTTTCGTTTTGTATTGGTGGTATCTGTATGTTTGGAGGCTTGGAGGGGCTTTGTGCTGGGAGAGAAGCTGAGCCCTGATTAGGAGGCGGGGCTTCCCTGACTAGGGGTCCTATAAAGGTAGCAGCCAGTCAGGCAGCAGCACAGACAGCTGCAGCGGCACAGGAGCTAGCAAACAGAGCTGTAAACAGGGGAGTTTGAGTGGGAGTTCTGTTGGAGGAGTAGGTATTTGTGGGTGTTTGGTTTTGTATTGGTAGTATCTGTATGTGTAGAGGCTTTGTGCTGGGAGAGAAGCTGAGCCGTGATTAGGGGGCGGGGCTTCCCTGACTAGGGGTCCTATAAAGGTAGCAGCCAATCAGGCAGCGGCACAGACAGCTGCAGTGGCACAGGAGCTAGCAAACAGAGCTGTAAACAGGGGAGTTTGAGTGGGAGTTCTTTCGGAGGAGAAGGTATTCGTCTGTGTTTGGTTTTGTATCGTTAGTATCTGTATGTGTAGGGGCTTTGTGCTGGGATAGAAGCTGAGCCCTGATTAGGGGCGGGGCTTCCCTGACTAGGGGTCCTATAAAGGTAGCAGCCAGTCAGGCAGCGGCACAGGAGCTAGCAAACAGAGCTGTAAACAGGGGAGTTTGAATGGGAGTACTGTTGGAGGAGAAGGTATTTGTGTGTGTGTTTGGTTTTGTATTGGTAGTATCTGTGTGTGTAGGGGCTTTGTGCTGGGAGAGAAGCTGAGCCCTGATTAGGGGGCGGGTCTTCCCTGACTAGGGGTCCTATAAAGTTAGCAGCCAGTCAGGCAGCGGCACAGACAGCTGCAGCGGCACAGGAGCTAGCAAACAGAGCTGTAAACAGTGGAGTTTGAGAGGGAGTTCTGTTGGAGGAGAAGGTATTTGTGTGTGTTTGGTTTTGTATTGGTAGTATCTGTATGTGTAGGGGCTTTGTGCTGGGAGAGAAACTGAGCCCTGATTAGGGGGCGGGGTTGACTGACTAGGGGTCCTATAAAGGTAGCAGCCAGTCAGGCAGCGGCACAGACAGCTGCAGCGGCACAGGAGCTAACAAACAGACGTGTAAACAGGGGAGTTTGAGTGGGAGTTCTGTTGGAGGAAAAGGTATTTGTGTGTGTGTTTGGTTTTGTATTGGTGGTATCTGTATGTGTAGAGGCTTGGAGGGGCTTTGTGCTGGGAAAGAAGCTGAGCCCTGATTAGTGGGCGGGGCTTCCCTGACTAGGGGTCCTATAAGGTAGCAGCCAGTCAGACAGCGGCACAGACAGCTGCAGCGGCACAGGAGCTAGCAAACAGAGCTGTAAACGGAGAGTTTGAGTGGGAGGAGAAGGTATTTGTGTGTGTTTGGTTTTGTATTGTTAGTACCTGTATATGTAGGGGCTTTGTGCTGGGAGAGAAGCTGAGCCCTGATTAGGGGGCGGGGCTTCCCTGACTAGGGGTCCTATAAAGGTAGCAGCCAGTCAGGCAGCGGCACAGGAGCTAGCAAACAGAGCTGTGAACAGGGGAGTTTGAGTGGGAGTTCTGTTGGAGGAGAAGGTATTTGTGTGTGTTTTTGTATTGGTAGTATCTGTGTGTGTAGGGGCTTTGTGCTGGGACAGAAGCTGAGCCCTGATGAGGGGGCGGGGCTTCACTGACTAGGGGTCCTATAAAGGTAGCAGCCAGTCAGGCAGCGGCACAGACAGCTGCAGCGGCACAGGAGCTAGCAAACAGAGCTGTAAACAGGGGAGTTTGAGTGGGAGTTCTGTTGGAGGAGAAGGTATTTGTGTGTGTTTGGTTTTGTATTGGTAGTATCTGTATGTGTAGAGGCTTGGAGGGGCATTGTGCTGGGAGAGAAGCTGAGCCCTGATTAGTGGGCGGGGCTTCCCTGACTAGGGGTCCTATAAAGGTAGCAGCCAGTCAGGCAGCCGCACAGACAGCTGCAGCGGCACAGGAGCTAGCAAACAGAGCTGTAAACAGGGGAGTTTGAGTGGGAGTTCTGTTGGAGGAGAAGGTATTTGTGTGTGTTTGGTTTTGTATTGTTAGTATCTGTATGTGTAGGGGCTCTGTGCTGGGAGAGAAGCTGAGCCCTGATTAGGGGGCGGGGCTTCCCTGAGTAGGGTCCTATAAAGGTAGGAGCCAGTCAGGCAGCGGCACAGGAGCGAGCAAACAGAGCTGTAAACAGGGGAGTTTGAGTGGGAGTTCTGTTGGAGGAGAAAGTATTTGTGTGTGTTTGGTTTTGTATTGGTAGTATCTGGATGTGTAGAGGCTTGGAGGGGCTTTGTGCTGGGAGAGAAGCTGAGCCCTGATTAGTGGGCGGGGCTTCCCTGACTAGGGGTCCTATAAAGGTAGCAGCCAGTCAGGCAGCCGCACAGACAGCTGCAGCGGCACAGGAGCTAGCAAACAGAGCTGTAAACAGGGGAGTTTGAGTGGGAGTTCTGTTGGAGGAGAAGGTATTTGTGTGTGTTTGGTTTTGTATTGGTGGTATCTGTATGTGTAGAGGCTTGGAGGGGCTTTGTGCTGGGAGAGAAGCTGAGCCCTGATTAGTGGGCGGGGCTTCCCTGACTAGGGGTCCTATAAAGGTATCATCCAGTCAGGCAGCGGCACAGGAGCTAACAAACAGAGCTGTAAACAGGGGAGTTTGAGTGGGAGTTCTGTTGGAGGAGAAGGTATTTGTGTGTGTTTGGTTTTGTTTTGGAAGTATCTGTGTGTGTAGGGGCTTTGTGCTGGGAGAGAAGCTGAGCCCTGATTAGGGGGCGGGGGTTGACTGACTAGGGGTCCTATAAAGGTAGCAGCCAGTCAGGCAGCGGCACAGACAGCTGCAGCGGCACAGGAGCTAGCAAACAGAGCTGTAAACAGGGGAGTTTGAGTGGGAGTTCTGTTGGAGGAGAAGGTATTTGTGTGTGTTTGGTTTTGTATTGGCAGTATCTGTATGTGTAGGGGCTTTGTGCTGGGAGAGAAGCTGAGCCCTGATTAGGGGGCGGGGCTTGACTGACTAGGGGTCCTATAAAGGTAGCAGTCAGTCAGGCAGCGGCACTGACAGCTGCAGCGGCACAGGAGCTAGCAAACAGAGCTGTAAACAGGGGAGTTTGAGTGGGAGTTCTGTTGGAGGAGTAGGTATTTGTGGGTGTTTGGTTTTGTATTGGTAGTATCTGTATGTGTGGAGGCTTTGTGCTGGGAGAGAAGCTGAGCCGTGATTAGGGGGCGGGGCTTCCCTGACTAGGGGTCCCATAAAGGTAGCAGCCAATCAGGCAGCGGCACAGACAGCTGCAGTGGCACAGGAGCTAGCAAACAGAGCTGTAAACAGGGGAGTTTGAGTGGGAGTTCTTTCGGAGGAGAAGGTATTCGTCTGTGTTTGGTTTTGTATCGTTAGTATCTGTATGTGTATGGGCTTTGTGCTGGGATAGAAGCTGAGCCCTGATTAGGGGCGGGGCTTCCCTGACTAGGGGTCCTATAAAGGTAGCAGCCAGTCAGGCAGCGGCACAGGAGCTAGCAAACAGAGCTGTAAACAGGGGAGTTTGAATGGGAGTACTGTTGGAGGAGAAGGTATTTGTGTGTGTGTTTGGTTTTGTATTGGTAGTATCTGTGTGTGTAGGGGCTTTGTGCTGGGAGAGAAGCTGAGCCCTGATTAGGGGGCGGGTCTTCCCTGACTAGGGGTCCTATAAAGTTAGCAGCCAGTCAGGCAGCGGCACAGACAGCTGCAGCGGCACAGGAGCTAGCAAACAGAGCTGTAAACAGTGGAGTTTGAGAGGGAGTTCTGTTGGAGGAGAAGGTATTTGTGTGTGTTTGGTTTTGTATTGGTAGTATCTGTATGTGTAGGGGCTTTGTGCTGGGAGAGAAACTGAGCCCTGATTAGGGGGCGGGGTTTGACTGACTAGGGGTCCTATAAAGGTAGCAGCCAGTCAGGCAGCGGCACAGACAGCTGCAGCGGCACAGGAGCTAGCAAACAGAGCTGTAAACAGGGGAGTTTGAGTGGGAGTTCTGTTGGAGGAAAAGGTATTTGTGTGTGTGTTTGGTTTTGTATTGGTGGTATCTGTATGTGTAGAGGCTTGGAGGGGCTTTGTGCTGGGAAAGAAGCTGAGCCCTGATTAGGGGCGGGGCTTCCCTGACTAGGGGTCCTATAAAGGTAGCAGCCAGTCAGGCAGCGGCACAGGAGCTAGCAAACAGAGCTGTGAACAGGGGAGTTTGAGTGGGAGTTCTGTTGGAGGAGAAGGTATTTGTGTGTGTTTTTGTATTGGTAGTATCTGTGTGTGTAGGGGCTTTGTGCTGGGACAGAAGCTGAGCCCTGATGAGGGGGCGGGGCTTCACTGACTAGGGGTCCTATAAAGGTAGCAGCCAGTCAGGCAGCGGCACAGACAGCTGCAGCGGCACAGGAGCTAGCAAACAGAGCTGTAAACAGGGGAGTTTGAGTGGGAGTTCTGTTGGAGGAGAAGGTATTTGTGTGTGTTTGGTTTTGTATTGGTAGTATCTGTATGTGTAGGGGCTTTGTGCTGGGAGAGAAGCTGAGCCCTGATTAGGGGGCGGGGCTTGACTGACTAGGGGTCCTATAAAGGTCGCAGCCAGTCAGGCAGCGGCAAAGACAGCTGCAGCGGCACAGGAGCTAGCAAACAGAGCTGTAAACAGGGGAGTTTGAGTGGGAGTTCTGTTGGAGGAGAAGGTATTTGTGTGTGTTTGGTTTTGTATTGGTGGTATCTGTATGTGTAGAGGCTTGGAGGGGCTTTGTGCTGGGAGAGAAGCTGAGCCCTGATTAGTGGGCGGGGCTTCCCTGACTAGGGGTCCTATAAAGGTAGCAGCCAGTCAGGCAGCCGCACAGACAGCTGCAGCGGCACAGGAGCTAGCAAACAGAGCTGTAAACAGGGGAGTTTGAGTGGGAGTTCTGTTGGAGGAGAAGGTATTTGTGTGTGTTTGGTTTTGTATTGTTAGTATCTGTATGTGTAGGGGCTCTGTGCTGGGAGAGAAGCTGAGCCCTGATTAGGGGGCGGGGCTTCCCTGAGTAGGGTCCTATAAAGGCAGGAGCCAGTCAGGCAGCGGCACAGGAGCTAGCAAACAGAGCTGTAAACAGGGGAGTTTGAGTGGGAGTTCTGTTGGAGGAGAAAGTATTTGTGTGTGTTTGGTTTTGTATTGGTGGTAACTGTATGTGTAGAGGCTTGGAGGGGCTTTGTGCTGGGAGAGAAGCTGAGCCCTGATTAGTGGGCGGGGCTTCCCTGACTAGGGGTCCTATAAAGGTATCATCCAGTCAGGCAGCCGCACAGACAGCTGCAGCGGCACAGGAGCTAACAAACAGAGGTGTAAACAGGGGAGTTTGAGTGGGAGTTCTGTTGGAGGAAAAGGTATTTGTGTGTGTGTTTGGTTTTGTATTGGTGGTATCTGTATGTGTAGAGGCTTGGAGGGGCTTTGTGCTGGGAAAGAAGCTGAGCCCTGATTAGTGGGCGGGGCTTCCCTGACTAGGGGTCCTATAAGGTAGCAGCCAGTCAGACAGCGGCACAGACAGCTGCAGCGGCACAGGAGCTAGCAAACAGAGCTGTAAACGGAGAGTTTGAGTGGGAGGAGAAGGTATTTGTGTGTGTTTGGTTTTGTATTGTTAGTACCTGTATATGTAGGGGCTTTGTGCTGGGAGAGAAGCTGAGCCCTGATTAGGGGGCGGGGCTTCCCTGACTAGGGGTCCTATAAAGGTAGCAGCCAGTCAGGCAGCGGCACAGGAGCTAGCAAACAGAGCTGTGAACAGGGGAGTTTGAGTGGGAGTTCTGTTGGAGGAGAAGGTATTTGTGTGTGTTTTTGTATTGGTAGTATCTGTGTGTGTAGGGGCTTTGTGCTGGGACAGAAGCTGAGCCCTGATGAGGGGGCGGGGCTTCACTGACTAGGGGTCCTATAAAGGTAGCAGCCAGTCAGGCAGCGGCACAGACAGCTGCAGCGGCACAGGAGCTAGCAAACAGAGCTGTAAACAGGGGAGTTTGAGTGGGAGTTCTGTTGGAGGAGAAGGTATTTGTGTGTGTTTGGTTTTGTATTGGTAGTATCTGTATGTGTAGGGGCTTTGTCCTGGGAGAGAAGCTGAGCCCTGATTAGGGGGCGGGGCTTGACTGACTAGGGGTCCTATAAAGGTCGCAGCCAGTCAGGCAGCGGCAAAGACAGCTGCAGCGGCACAGGAGCTAGCAAACAGAGCTGTAAACAGGGGAGTTTGAGTGGGAGTTCTGTTGGAGGAGAAGGTATTTGTGTGTGTTTGGTTTTGTATTGGTAGTATCTGTATGTGTAGAGGCTTGGAGGGGCTTTGTGCTGGGAGAGAAGCTGAGCCCTGATTAGTGGGCGAGGCTTCCCTGACTAGGGGTCCTATAAAGGTAGCAGCCAGTCAGGCAGCCGCACAGACAGCTGCAGCGGCACAGGAGCTAGCAAACAGAGCTGTAAACAGGGGAGTTTGAGTGGGAGTTCTGTTGGAGGAGAAGGTATTTGTGTGTGTTTGGTTTTGTATTGTTAGTATCTGTATGTGTAGGGGCTCTGTGCTGGGAGAGAAGCTGAGCCCTGATTAGGGGGCGGGGCTTCCCTGAGTAGGGTCCTATAAAGGTAGGAGCCAGTCAGGCAGCGGCACAGGAGCGAGCAAACAGAGCTGTAAACAGGGGAGTTTGAGTGGGAGTTCTGTTGGAGGAGAAAGTATTTGTGTGTGTTTGGTTTTGTATTGGTAGTATCTGGATGTGTAGAGGCTTGGAGGGGCTTTGTGCTGGGAGAGAAGCTGAGCCCTGATTAGTGGGCGGGGCTTCCCTGACTAGGGGTCCTATAAAGGTAGCAGCCAGTCAGGCAGCCGCACAGACAGCTGCAGCGGCACAGGGGCTAGCAAACAGAGCTGTTAACAGGGGAGTTTGAGTGGGAGTTCTGTTGGAGGAGAAGGTATTTGTGTGTGTTTGGTTTTGTATTGGTGGTATCTGTATGTGTAGAGGCTTGGAGGGGCTTTGTGCTGGGAGAGAAGCTGAGCCCTGATTAGTGGGCGGGGCTTCCCTGACTAGGGGTCCTATAAAGGTATCATCCAGTCAGGCAGCGGCACAGGAGCTAACAAACAGAGCTGTAAACAGGGGAGTTTGAGTGGGAGTTCTGTTGGAGGAGAAGGTATTTGTGTGTGTTTGGTTTTGTTTTGGAAGTATCTGTGTGTGTAGGGGCTTTGTGCTGGGAGAGAAGCTGAGCCCTGATTAGGGGGCGGGGCTTGACTGACTAGGGGTCCTATAAAGGTCGCAGCCAGTCAGGCAGCGGCAAAGACAGCTGCAGCGGCACAGGAGCTAGCAAACAGAGCTGTAAACAGGGGAGTTTGAGTGGGAGTTCTGTTGGAGGAGAAGGTATTTGTGTGTGTTTGGTTTTGTATTGGCAGTATCTGTATGTGTAGGGGCTTTGTGCTGGGAGAGAAGCTGAGCCCTGATTAGGGGGCGGGGCTTGACTGACTAGGGGTCCTATAAAGGTAGCAGTCAGTCAGGCAGCGGCACTGACAGCTGCAGCTGCACAGGAGCTAGCAAACAGAGCTGTAAACAGGGGAGTTGGAGTGGGAGTTCTGTTGGAGGAGAAGGTATTTGTGTGTGTTTGGTTTTGTATTGGTGGTATCTGTATGTGTAGGGGCTTTGTGCTGGGACAGAAGCTGAGCCCTGATTAGGGGGCGGGGCTTCCCTGACTAGGGGTCCTATAAAGGTAGCAGCGAGTCAGGCAGCGGCACAGGAGCTAGCAAACAGAGCTGTAAACAGGGGAGTTTGAGTGGGAGTTCTGTTGGAGGAGAAGGTATTTGTGTGTGTTTGGTTTTGTATTGGTAGTATCTGTATGTGTACGGGCTTTGTGCTGGGAGAGAAGCTGAGCCGTGATTAGGAGGCGGGGCTTCACTGACTAGGGGTCCTATAAAGGTAGCAGCCAATCAGGGAGCGGCACAGACAGCTGCAGCGGCACAGGAGCTAACAAACAGAGGTGTAAACAGGGGAGTTTGAGTGGGAGTTCTGTTGGAGGAAAAGGTATTTGTGTGTGTGTTTGGTTTTGTATTGGTGGTATCTGTATGTGTAGAGGCTTGGAGGGGCTTTGTGCTGGGAGAGAAGCTTAGCCCTGATTAGTGGGCGGGGCTTCCCTGTCTAGGGGTCCTATAAAGGTTGCAGCCAGTCAGGCAGCGGCACAGGAGCTAGCAAACAGAGCTGTAAACAGGGGAGTTTGAGTGGGAGTTCTGTTGGAGAAGAAGGTATTTGTGTGTGTTTGGTTTTGTATTGGTAGTATTGGTATGTGTAGGGTCTTTGTGCTGGGAGAGAAGCTGAGCCGTGATTAGGGGGCGAGGATTCACTGACTAGGGGACCAAAAAAGGTATCAGCCAGTCAGGCAGCGGCACAGACAGCTGCAGCGGCACAGGAGCTAGCAAACAGAGCTGTAAACAGGGGAGTTTGAGTGGGAGTTCTGTTGGAGGAGAAGGTATTTGTGTGTGTTTGGTTTTGTATTGGTGGTATCTGTATGTGTAGGGGCTTTGTTCTGGGAGAGAAGCTGAGCCCTGATTAGGGGGCGGGGCTTCCCTGGGTAGGGGTCCTATAAAGGTAGCAGCCACTCAGGCAGCGGCACAGGAGCTAGCAAACAGAGCTGTAAACAGGGGAGTTTGAGTGGGAGTTCTGTTGGAGGAGAAGGTATTTGTGTGTGTTTGGTTTTGTATTGGTAGTATCTGTATGTGTAGGGGCTTTGTGCTGGGAGAGAAGCTGAGCCGTGATTAGGGGGCGAGGCTTCACTGACTAGGGGTCCAAAAAAGGTATCATCAGTCAGGCAGCGAAACAGACAGCTGCAGCGGCACAGGAGCTAGCAAACAGAGCTGTAAACAGGGGAGTTTGAGTGGGAGTTCTGTTGGAGGAGAAGGTATTTGTGTGTGTTTGGTTTTGTATTTGTGGTATTTGTATGTGTAGGGGCTTTGTCCTGGGAGAGAAGCTGAGAACTGATTAGGGGGCGGGGCTTGACTGACTAGGGGTCCTATAAAGTTAGCAGTCAGTCAGGCAGCGGCACAGACAGCTGCAGCGGCACAGGAGCTAGCAAACAGAGCTGTAAACAGGGCAGTTTGAGTGGGAGTTCTGTTGGAGGAGAAGGTATTTGTGTGTGTTTGGTTTTGTCTTGTTAGTATCTGTATGTGTAGGGGCTTTGTGCTGGGAGAGAAGCTGAGCCCTGATTAGGGGGCGGGGCTTCCCTGACTAGGGGTTCTATAAAGGTAGCAGCCAGTCAGGCAGCGGCACAGGAGCTAGCAAACAGAGCTGTAAACAGGGGAGTTTGAGTGGGAGTTCTGTTGGAGGAGAAGGTATTTGTGTGTGTTTGGTTTTTGTATTGGTGGTATCTGTATGTGTAGGGGCTTTGTCCTGGGAGAGAAGCTGAGCCCTGATTAGGGGGCGGGGCTTCCCTGGGTAGGGGTCCTATAAAGGTAGCAGCCAGTCAGGCAGCGGCACAGGAGCTAGCAAACAGAGCTGTAAACAGGCGAGTTTGAGTGGGAGTTCTGTTGGAGGAGAAGGTATTTGTGTGTGTTTGGTTTTGTATTGGTAGTATCTGTGTATGGGCTTTGTGTTGGGAGAGAAGCTGAGCCCTGATTAGGGGGCGGGGCTTCCCTGACTAGGGGTCCTATAAAGGTATCAGCCATTCAGGCAGCGGCACAGACAGCTGCAGCGGCACAGGAGCTAGCAAACAGAGCTGTAAACAGGGGAGTTTGAGTGGGAGTTCTGTTGGAGGAGAAGGTATTTGTATGTGTTTGGTTTTGTATTGGTAGTATCTGTATGTGTAGGGGCTTTGTGGTGGGAGGAAGCTGAGCCGTGATTAGGGGGCGGGGCTTCACTGACTGGGGTCCTATAAAGGGAGCAGCCAGTCAGCCAGCGGCACAGACAGCTGCAGCTGCACAGGAGCTAGCAAACCGAGCTGTAAACAGGGGAGTTTGAGTGGGAGTTCTGTTGGAGCAGAAGGTAATTGTGCGTGTTTGGTTTTGTATTGGTAGTACCTGTATGTGTTGGGGCTTTGTGCTGGGAGAGAAGCTGAGCCCTGAGTAGGGGGCGGGGCTTCACTGACTAGGGGTCCTATAAAGGTAGCAGCACGTCAGGCAGCAGCACAGAGAGCTGCAGCGGCACAGGAGCGAGGAAACAGAGCTGTAAACAGGGGAGTTTGAGTGGGAGTTCTCTTGGAGAAGAAGGTATTTGTGCGTGTTTGGTTTTGTATTGGTAGTATCTGTATGTGTAGGGGCTTTGTGCTGGGAGAGAAGCTGAGCCCTGAGTAGGGGCGGGGCTTCACTGACTAGGGGTCCTATAAAGGTAGCAGCCAGTCAGGCAGCGGCACAGGAGATAGCAAACAGAGCTGTAAACAGGGGAGTTTGAGTGGGAGTTCTGTTGGAGGAGAAGGTATCTGTGTGTGTTTGGTTTTGTACTGGTAGTATGAGTATGTGTAGAGGCCTGGAGGGGCTTTGTGCTGGGAGAGAAGCTGAGCCCTGATTAGGGGGCGGGGCTTCACTGACTAGGGGTCCTATAAAGGTAGCAGCCTGTCAGGCAGCGGCACAGACAGCTGCAGGAGCAGAGGAGCTAGCAAACAGAGCTGTAAACAGGGGAGTTTGAGTGGGAGTTCTGTTGGAGGAGAAGGTATTTGTGTGTGTGTGTGTGTTTGGTTTTGTATTGGTGGTATCTGTATGTGTAGAGGCTTGTAGGTGCTTTGTGCTGGGAGAGAAGCTGAGCCCTGATGAGGGGGCGGGGCTTCCCTGAGTAGGGGTCCTATAAAGGTTGCAGCCAGTCAGGCAGCGGCACAGGAGCTAGCAAAAGGAGCTGTAAACAGGGGAGTTTGAGTGGGAGTTCTGTTGGAGGAGAAGGTATTTGTGTGTGTGTTTGGTTTTGTTTTGGTGGTATCTGTATGTGTAGAGGCTTGGAGGGGCTTTGTGCTGGGAGAGAAGTTGAGCCCTGATTAGGGGACGGGGCTTCACTGACTAGGGGTCCTATAAACGGAGCAGCCAGTCAGGCAGCGACACAGACAGCAGCAGCGGTACAGGAGCTAGCAAACAGAGCTGTAAACAGGGGAGTTTGAGTGGGAGTTATGTTGGAGGAGAAGGTATTTGTGTGTGTTTGGTTTTGTATTTGTAGTACCTGTATGTGTTGGGGCTTTGTGCTGGGAGAGAAGTTGAGCCCTGATTAGGGGACGGGGCTTCACTGACTAGGGGTCCTATAAAGGGAGCAGCCAGTCAGGCAGCAGCACAGACAGCTGCAGATGGACAGGAGCTAGCAAACCGAGCTGTAAACAGGGGAGTTTGAGTGGGAGTTCTGTTGGAGGAGAAGGTATTTGTGTGTGTGTTTGGTTTTGTATTGGAGGTATCTGTATGTGTAGAGGCTTGGAGGGGCTTTGTGCTCGGAGAGAAGTTGAGCCCTGATTAGGGGGCGGGGCTT
Source organism: Lepidochelys olivacea (assembly GCF_965140295.1). NCBI lineage: Eukaryota > Metazoa > Chordata > Testudines > Cheloniidae > Lepidochelys > Lepidochelys olivacea. The sequence continues at coordinate 19,290,235 of NC_140436.1, read as the reverse complement.
CACTGACTAGGGGTCCTATAAAGGGAGCAGCCAGTCAGGCAGCGACACAGACAGCTTCAGCGGTACAGGAGCTAGCAAACAGAGCTGTAAACAGGGGAGTTTGAGTGGGAGTTCTGTTGGAGGAGAAGGTATGTGTGTGTGTGTTTGGTTTTCTTTTGGTAGTATCTGTATGTGTAGAGGCTTGGAGGGGCTTTGTGCTGGGAGAGAAGCTGAGCCCTGATTAGGGGGCGGGGCTTCCCTGACTAGGGGTCCTATAAAGGTAGCAGCCAGTCAGGCAAAGGAACAGACAGCTGCAGCGGCACAGGAGCTAGCAAACAGAGCTGTAAACAGGGGAGTTGGAGTGGGAGTTCTGTTCGAGGAGAAGGTATTTGTGTGTGTGTTTGGTTTTGTATTGGTGGTATCTGTATGTGTAGAGGCTTGAAGGGGCTTTGTGCTGGGAGAGAAGCTGAGCCCTGATTAGGGGGCGGGGCTTCCCTGACTAGGGGTCCTATAAAGGTAGCAGCCAGTCAAGCAGTGGCAAAGGAGCTAGCAAACAGAGCTGTAAACAGGGGAGTTTGAGTGGGAGTTCTGTTGGAGGAGAAGGTATTTGTGCGTGTTTGGTTTTGTATTGGTAGTATCTGTATGTGTAGGGGCTTTGTGCTGCGAGAGAAGCTGAGCCCTGAGTAGGGGTCGGGGCTTCACTGACTAGGGGTCCTATAAAGGTAGCAGCAAGTCAGGCAGCGGCACAGACAGCTGCAGCGGCACAGGAACGAGGAAACAGACCTGTAAACAGGGGAGTTTGAGTGGGAGTTCTCTTGGAGGAGAAGGTATGTGTGTGTGTGTTTGGTTTTCTTTTGGTAGTATCTGTATGTGTAGAGGCTTGGAGGGGCTTTGTGCTGGGAGAGAATCTGAGCCCTGATTAGGGGGCGGGGCTTCCCTGGCTAGGGGTCCTATAAAGGTAGCAGCCAGTCAGACAGCGGCACAGGAGCTAGCACACAGAGCTGTAAACAGGGGAGTTGGAGTGGGGGTTCTGTTGGAGGAGAAGGTATTTGTGTGTGTTTGGTTTTGTATTGGTGGTATCTGTATATGCAGGGGCTTTGTGCTTGGAGAGAAGCTGAGCCCTGATTAGGGGGCGGGGCTTAACTGACTAGGGGTCCTGTAAAGGTAGCAGCCAGTCAGGCAGCGGAACAGACAGCTGCAGCGGCACAGGAGGTAGCAAACAGAGCTGTAAACAGGGGAGTTTCAGTGGGAGTTCTGTTGGAGGAGAAGGTATTCGTGTGTGTTTGGTTTTGTATTGGTAGTACCTGTATGTGTTGGGGCTTTGTGCTGGGAGAGAAGCTGAGCCCTGATTAGGGGGCGGGGCTTCACTGACTAGGGGTCCTATAAAGGGAGCAGCCAGTCAGGCAGCAGCACAGACAGCTGCAGCTGCACAGGAGCTAGCAAACAGAGCTGTAAACAGGGGAGTTTGAGTGGGAGTTCTGTTGGAGGAGAAGGTATTTGTGTGTGTGTTTGGTTTTGTATTGGAGGTATCTGTATGTGTAGAGGCTTGGAGGGGCTTTGTGCTCGGAGAGAAGTTTAGCCCTGATTAGGGGGCGGGGCTTCACTGACTAGGGGTCCTATAAAGGGAGCAGCTAGTCAGACAGCAGCACAGACAGCTGCAGCTGCACAGGAGCTAGCAAACAGAGCTGTAAACAGGGGAGTTTGAGTGGGAGTTCTGTTGGAGGAGAAGGTATTTGTGTGTGTGTTTGGTTTTGTATTGGAGGTATCTGTATGTGTAGAGGCTTGGAGGGGCTTTGTGCTCGGAGAGAAGTTGAGCCCTGATTAGGGGGCGGGGCTTCCCTGACTAGGGGTCCTATAAAGGTAGCAGCCAGTCAGGCAGCGGCACAGGAGCTAGCAAACAGAGCTGTAAACAGGGGAGTTTGAGTGGGAGTTCTGTTGGAGGAGAAGGTGTTTGTGCGTGTTTCGTTTTGTATTGGTAGTATCTGTTTGTGTAGGGGCTTTGTGCTGGGAGAGAATCTGAGCCCTGATTAGGGGGCGGGACTTGCCTGACTAGGGGTCCTATAAAGGTAGCAGGAAGTCAGGCAGCGGCACAGACAGCTGCAGCGGCACAGGAGCGAGGAAACAGAGCTGTAAACAGGGGAGTTTGAGTGGGAGTTCTGTTCGAGGAGAAGATATTTGTGTGTGTGTGTTTGGTTTTCCTTTGGTAGTATCTGTATGTGTAGAGGCTTGGAGGGGCTTTGTGCTGGGAGAGAAGCTGAGCCCTGATTAGGGGGCGGGGCTTCACTGACTAGAGGTCCTTTAAAGGGAGCAGCCAGTCAGGCAGCGGCACAGACAGCTGCAGCGGCACAGGAGCTAGCAAACAGAGCTGTAAACAGGGGAGTTTGAGTGGGAGTTCTGTTGGAGGAGAAGGTATTTGTGTGTGTTTGGTTTTTTATTGGTGGTATCTGTATGTGCAGGGGCCTTGTGCTTGGAGAGAAGCTGAGCCCTGATTAGGGGGCGGGGCTTCACTGACTAGGGGTCCTATAAAGGGAGTAGCCAGTCAGGCAGCGGCACAGACAGCTGCAGGGGCACAGGAGCTAGCAAACAGAGCTGTAAACAGGGGAGTTGGAGTGGGAGTTCTGTTGGAGGAGAAGGTATTTGTGTGTGTGTGTTTGGTTTTCTTTTGGTAGTACCTGTATGTGTAGAGGCTTCGAGGGGCTTTGTGCTGGGAGAGAAGCTGAGCCCTGATTAGGGGGCGGGGCTTCACTGACTAGGGGTCCTTTAAAGGGAGCAGCCAGTCAGGTAGCGGCACAGACAGCTGCAGCGGCACAGGAGCGAGGAAACAGAGCTGTAAACAGGGGAGTTTGAGTGGGAGTTCTGTTCGAGGAGAAGGTATTTGTGTGTGTGTGTTTGGTTTTCCTTTGGTAGTATCTGTATGTGTAGAGGCTTGGAGGGGCTTTGTGCTGGGAGAGAAGCTGAGCCCTGATTAGGGGGCGGGGCTTCACTGACTAGGGGTCCTATAAAGGTAGCAGCCAGTCAGGGAGCGGCACAGGAGCTAGCAAACAGAGCTGTAAACAGGGGAGTTTGAGTGGGAGTTCTGTTGGAGGAGAAGGTATTTGTGCGTGTTTGGATTTGTATTGGTAGTATCTGTATGTGTAGGGGCTTGGCGGGGCTTTGTGCTTGGAGAGAAGCTGAGCCATGATTAGGGGGCGGGGCTTCACTGACTAGGGGTCCTGTAAAGGTAGCAGCCAGTCAGGCAGCAGAACAGACAGCTGCAGCGGCACAAGAGGTAGCAAACAGCTGTAAACAGGGGAGTTTGAGTGGGAGTTCTGTTGCAGGAGAAGGTATTTGTGTGTGTTTGGTTTTGTATTGGTAGTATCTGTATGTGTAGGGGCTTTGTGCTGGGAGAGAAGCTGAGCCCTGATTAGGGGGCGGGGCTTCCCGGACTAGGGGTCCTATAAAGGTTGCAGCCATTCAGGCAGCGGCACAGGAGGTAGCAAACAGAGCTGTAAACAGGGGAGTTTGAGTGGGAGTTCTGTTGGAGGAGAAGGTATTTGTGTGTGTGTGTTTGGTTTTGTATTGGTGGTATCTGTATGTGTAGGGGCTTTGTGCTGGGAGAGAAGCTGAGCCCTGATTATTGGGCGGGGCTTCCCGGACTAGGGGTACTATAAAGGTAGCAGCCATTCAGGCAGCGGCACAGGAGCTAGCAAACAGAGCTGTAAACAGGGTAGTTTGAGTGGGAGTTCTGTTGGAGGAGAAGGTATTTGTGTGTGTTTGGTTTTGTATTGTTAGTATCTGTATGTGTAGGGGCTTTGTGCTGGGAGAGAAGCTGAGCCCTGATTAGGGGGCGGGGCTTCGCTGACTAGGGGTCCTATTAAGGTAGCAGCCAGTCAGGCAGCGGCACAGACAGCTGCAGCGGCACAGGAGCTAGCAAACAGAGCTGTAAACAGGGGAGTTTGAGTGGGAGTTCTGTTGGAGGAGAAGGTATTTGTGTGTGTTTGGTTTTGTATTGTTAGTATCTGTATGTGTAGGGGCTTTGTGCTGGGAGAGAAGCTGAGCCCTGATTAGGGGGCGGGGCTTCACTGACTAGGGGTCCTATAAAGGGAGTAGCCAGTCAGGCAGCGGCACAGACAGCTGCAGGGGCACAGGAGCTAGCAAACAGAGCTGTAAACAGGGGAGTTGGAGTGGGAGCTCTGTTGGAGCAGAAGGAATTTGTGTGTGTTTGGTTTTGTATTGGTAGTACCTGTATGTGTTGGGGCTTTGTGCTGGGAGAGAAGCTGAGCCCTGATTGGGGGGCGGGGCTTCCCTGACTAGGGGTCCTATAGAGGTAGCAGCCAGTCAGGCAGCGGCACAGGAGCTAGGAAACAGAGCTGTAAACAGGGGAGTTTGAGTGGGAGTTCTGTTGGAGGAGTAGGTATTTGTGTGTGTGTGTTTGGTTTTCCTTTGGTAGTATCTGTATGTGTAGAGGCTTGGAGGGGCTTTGTGCTGGGAGAGAAGCTGAGCCCTGATTAGGGGGCGGGGCTTCCCTGACTAGGGGTCCTATGAAGGTAGCAGCCAGTCAGGCAAAGGAACAGACAGCTGCAGCGGCACAGGAGCTAGCAAACAGAGCTGTAAACAGGGGAGTTTGAGTGGGAGTTCTGTTGGAGGAGAAGGTATGTGTGTGTGTGTTTGGTTTTCTTTTGGTAGTATCTGTATGTGTAGAGGCTTGGAGGGGCTTTGTGCTGGGAGAGAAGCTGAGCCCTGATTAGGGGGCGGGGCTTCCCTGACTAGGGGTCCTATAAAGGTAGCAGCCAGTCAGGCAAAGGAACAGACAGCTGCAGCGGCACAGGAGCTAGCAAACAGAGCTGTAAACAGGGGAGTTGGAGTGGGAGTTCTGTTCGAGGACAAGGTATTTGTGTGTGTGTTTGGTTTTGTATTGGTGGTATCTGTATGTGTAGAGGCTTGAAGGGGCTTTGTGCTGGGAGAGAAGCTGAGCCCTGATTAGGGGGCGGGGCTTCCCTGACTAGGGGTCCTATAAAGGTAGCAGCCAGTCAGACAGCGGCACAGGAGCTAGCAAACAGAGCTGTAAACAGGGGAGTTTGAGTGGGAGTTCTGTTGGAGGAGAAGGTATTTGTGTGTGTTTGGTTTTGTATTGGTGGTATCTGTATGTGCAGGGGCTTTGTGCTTGGAGAGAAGCTGAGCCCTGATTAGGGGGCGGGGCTTAACTGACTAGGGGTCCTATAAAGGTAGCAGCCAGTCAGGCAGCGGAACAGACAGCTGCAGCGGCACAGGAGCTAGCAAACAGAGCTGTAAACAGGGGAGTTGGAGTGGGAGTTCTGTTCGAGGAGAAGGTATATGTGTGTGTGTTTGCTTTTGTATTGGTGGTATCTGTATGTGCAGGGGCTTTGTGCTGGGAGAGAAGCTGAGACTTGATTGGGGGGCGGGGCTTCCCTGACTAGGGGTCCTATAAAGGTAGCAGCCAGTCAGACAGCGGCACAGGAGCTAGCAAACAGAGCTGTAACCAGGGGAGTTTGAGTGGGAGTTCTGTTGGAGGAGAAGGTATTTGTGTGTGTGTGTTTGGTTTTGTATTGGTAGTATCTGTATGTGTAGAGGCTTGGAGGGGCTTTGTGCTGGGAGAGAAGCTGAGCCCTGATTGGGGGCGGGGCTTCCCTGACTAGGGGTCCTATAAAGATAGCAGCCAGTCAGACAGCGGCACAGGATCTCGCACACAGAGCTGTAAACAGGGGAGTTTGAGTGGGAGTTCTGTTGGAGGAGAAGGTATTTGTGTGTGTGTGTTTGGTTTTGTATTGGTAGTATCTGTATGTGTAGAGGCTTGGAGGGGCTTTGTGCTGGGAGAGAAGCTGAGCCCTGATTAGGGGGCGGGGCTTCACTGACTAGGGGTCCTTTAAAGGGAGCAGCCAGTCAGGCAGCGGCACAGACAGCTGCAGCGGCACAGGAGCTAGCAAACAGAGCTGTAAACAGGGGAGTTTGAGTGGGAGTTCTGTTGGAGGAGAAGGTAATTGTGTGTGTTTGGTTTTGTATTGGTGGTATCTTTATGTGCAGGGGCTTTGTGCTTGGAGAGAAGCTGAGCCCTGATTAGGGGGCGGGGCTTAACTGACTAGGGGTCCTATAAAGGTAGCAGACAGTCAGGCAGCGGAACAGACAGCTGCAGCGGCACAGGAGGTAGCAAACAGAGCTGTAAACAGGGGAGTTTCAGTGGGAGTTCTGTTGGAGGAGAATGTATTCGTGTGTGTTTGGTTTTGTATTGGTAGTACCTGTATGTGTTGGGGCTTTGTGCTGGGAGACAAGCTGAGCCCTGATTAGGGGGCGGGGCTTCACTGACTAGGGGTCCTATAAAGGGAGCAGCCAGTCAGGCAGCAGCACAGACAGCTGCAGCTGCACAGGAGCTAGCAAACAGAGCTGTAAACAGGGGAGTTTGAGTGGGAGTTCTGTTGGAGGAGAAGGTATTTGTGTGTGTGTTTGGTTTTGTATTGGTGGTATCTGTATGTGCAGGGGCTATGTGCTGGGAGAGAAGCTGAGCCCTGATTGGGGGGCGGGGCTTCGCTGACTAGGGGTCCTATAGAGGTAGCAGCCAGTCAGGCAGCGGCACAGGAGATAGCAAACAGAGCTGTAAACAGGGGAGTTTGAGTGGGAGTTCTGTTGGAGGAGAAGGTATTTGTGTGTGTGTTTGGTTTTGTATTGGAGGTATCTGTATGTGTAGAGGCTTGGAGGGGCTTTGTGCTCGGAGAGAAGTTGAGCCCTGATTAGGGGGCGGGGCTTCACTGACTAGGGGTCCTATAAAGGGAGCAGCCAGTCAGGCAGCGACACAGACAGCTGCAGCGGTACAGGAGCTAGCAAACAGAGCTGTAAACAGGGGAGTTTGAGTGGGAGTTCTGTTGGAGGAGAAGGTATGTGTGTGTGTGTTTGGTTTTCTTTTGGTAGTATCTGTATGTGTAGAGGCTTGGAGGGGCTTTGTGCTGGGAGAGAAGCTGAGCCCTGATTAGGGGGCGGGGCTTCCCTGACTAGGGGTCCTATAAAGGTAGCAGCCAGTCAGGCAAAGGAACAGACAGCTGCAGCGGCACAGGAGCTAGCAAACAGAGCTGTAAACAGGGGAGTTGGAGTGGGAGTTCTGTTCGAGGAGAAGGTATTTGTGTGTGTGTTTGGTTTTGTATTGGTGGTATCTGTATGTGTAGAGGCTTGAAGGGGCTTTGTGCTGGGAGAGAAGCTGAGCCCTGATTAGGGGGCGGGGCTTCCCTGACTAGGGGTCCTATAAAGGTAGCAGCCAGTCAAGCAGTGGCAAAGGAGCTAGCAAACAGAGCTGTAAACAGGGGAGTTTGAGTGGGAGTTCTGTTGGAGGAGAAGGTATTTGTGCGTGTTTGGTTTTGTATTGGTAGTATCTGTATGTGTAGGGGCTTTGTGCTGCGAGAGAAGCTGAGCCCTGAGTAGGGGTCGGGGCTTCACTGACTAGGGGTCCTATAAAGGTAGCAGCAAGTCAGGCAGCGGCACAGACAGCTGCAGCGGCACAGGAACGAGGAAACAGACCTGTAAACAGGGGAGTTTGAGTGGGAGTTCTCTTGGAGGAGAAGGTATGTGTGTGTGTGTTTGGTTTTCTTTTGGTAGTATCTGTATGTGTAGAGGCTTGGAGGGGCTTTGTGCTGGGAGAGAATCTGAGCCCTGATTAGGGGGCGGGGCTTCCCTGGCTAGGGGTCCTATAAAGGTAGCAGCCAGTCAGACAGCGGCACAGGAGCTAGCACACAGAGCTGTAAACAGGGGAGTTGGAGTGGGGGTTCTGTTGGAGGAGAAGGTATTTGTGTGTGTTTGGTTTTGTATTGGTGGTATCTGTATATGCAGGGGCTTTGTGCTTGGAGAGAAGCTGAGCCCTGATTAGGGGGCGGGGCTTAACTGACTAGGGGTCCTGTAAAGGTAGCAGCCAGTCAGGCAGCGGAACAGACAGCTGCAGCGGCACAGGAGGTAGCAAACAGAGCTGTAAACAGGGGAGTTTCAGTGGGAGTTCTGTTGGAGGAGAAGGTATTCGTGTGTGTTTGGTTTTGTATTGGTAGTACCTGTATGTGTTGGGGCTTTGTGCTGGGAGAGAAGCTGAGCCCTGATTAGGGGGCGGGGCTTCACTGACTAGGGGTCCTATAAAGGGAGCAGCCAGTCAGGCAGCAGCACAGACAGCTGCAGCTGCACAGGAGCTAGCAAACAGAGCTGTAAACAGGGGAGTTTGAGTGGGAGTTCTGTTGGAGGAGAAGGTATTTGTGTGTGTGTTTGGTTTTGTATTGGAGGTATCTGTATGTGTAGAGGCTTGGAGGGGCTTTGTGCTCGGAGAGAAGTTTAGCCCTGATTAGGGGGCGGGGCTTCACTGACTAGGGGTCCTATAAAGGGAGCAGCTAGTCAGACAGCAGCACAGACAGCTGCAGCTGCACAGGAGCTAGCAAACAGAGCTGTAAACAGGGGAGTTTGAGTGGGAGTTCTGTTGGAGGAGAAGGTATTTGTGTGTGTGTTTGGTTTTGTATTGGAGGTATCTGTATGTGTAGAGGCTTGGAGGGGCTTTGTGCTCGGAGAGAAGTTGAGCCCTGATTAGGGGGCGGGGCTTCCCTGACTAGGGGTCCTATAAAGGTAGCAGCCAGTCAGGCAGCGGCACAGGAGCTAGCAAACAGAGCTGTAAACAGGGGAGTTTGAGTGGGAGTTCTGTTGGAGGAGAAGGTGTTTGTGCGTGTTTCGTTTTGTATTGGTAGTATCTGTTTGTGTAGGGGCTTTGTGCTGGGAGAGAATCTGAGCCCTGATTAGGGGGCGGGACTTGCCTGACTAGGGGTCCTATAAAGGTAGCAGGAAGTCAGGCAGCGGCACAGACAGCTGCAGCGGCACAGGAGCGAGGAAACAGAGCTGTAAACAGGGGAGTTTGAGTGGGAGTTCTGTTCGAGGAGAAGATATTTGTGTGTGTGTGTTTGGTTTTCCTTTGGTAGTATCTGTATGTGTAGAGGCTTGGAGGGGCTTTGTGCTGGGAGAGAAGCTGAGCCCTGATTAGGGGGCGGGGCTTCACTGACTAGAGGTCCTTTAAAGGGAGCAGCCAGTCAGGCAGCGGCACAGACAGCTGCAGCGGCACAGGAGCTAGCAAACAGAGCTGTAAACAGGGGAGTTTGAGTGGGAGTTCTGTTGGAGGAGAAGGTATTTGTGTGTGTTTGGTTTTTTATTGGTGGTATCTGTATGTGCAGGGGCCTTGTGCTTGGAGAGAAGCTGAGCCCTGATTAGGGGGCGGGGCTTCTCTGACTAGGGGTCCTATAAAGGGAGTAGCCAGTCAGGCAGCGGCACAGACAGCTGCAGGGGCACAGGAGCTAGCAAACAGAGCTGTAAACAGGGGAGTTGGAGTGGGAGTTCTGTTGGAGGAGAAGGTATTTGTGTGTGTGTGTTTGGTTTTCTTTTGGTAGTACCTGTATGTGTAGAGGCTTCGAGGGGCTTTGTGCTGGGAGAGAAGCTGAGCCCTGATTAGGGGGCGGGGCTTCACTGACTAGGGGTCCTTTAAAGGGAGCAGCCAGTCAGGTAGCGGCACAGACAGCTGCAGCGGCACAGGAGCGAGGAAACAGAGCTGTAAACAGGGGAGTTTGAGTGGGAGTTCTGTTCGAGGAGAAGGTATTTGTGTGTGTGTGTTTGGTTTTCCTTTGGTAGTATCTGTATGTGTAGAGGCTTGGAGGGGCTTTGTGCTGGGAGAGAAGCTGAGCCCTGATTAGGGGGCGGGGCTTCACTGACTAGGGGTCCTATAAAGGTAGCAGCCAGTCAGGGAGCGGCACAGGAGCTAGCAAACAGAGCTGTAAACAGGGGAGTTTGAGTGGGAGTTCTGTTGGAGGAGAAGGTATTTGTGCGTGTTTGGATTTGTATTGGTAGTATCTGTATGTGTAGGGGCTTGGCGGGGCTTTGTGCTTGGAGAGAAGCTGAGCCATGATTAGGGGGCGGGGCTTCACTGACTAGGGGTCCTGTAAAGGTAGCAGCCAGTCAGGCAGCAGAACAGACAGCTGCAGCGGCACAAGAGGTAGCAAACAGCTGTAAACAGGGGAGTTTGAGTGGGAGTTCTGTTGCAGGAGAAGGTATTTGTGTGTGTTTGGTTTTGTATTGGTAGTATCTGTATGTGTAGGGGCTTTGTGCTGGGAGAGAAGCTGAGCCCTGATTAGGGGGCGGGGCTTCCCGGACTAGGGGTCCTATAAAGGTTGCAGCCATTCAGGCAGCGGCACAGGAGGTAGCAAACAGAGCTGTAAACAGGGGAGTTTGAGTGGGAGTTCTGTTGGAGGAGAAGGTATTTGTGTGTGTGTGTTTGGTTTTGTATTGGTGGTATCTGTATGTGTAGGGGCTTTGTGCTGGGAGAGAAGCTGAGCCCTGATTATTGGGCGGGGCTTCCCGGACTAGGGGTACTATAAAGGTAGCAGCCATTCAGGCAGCGGCACAGGAGCTAGCAAACAGAGCTGTAAACAGGGTAGTTTGAGTGGGAGTTCTGTTGGAGGAGAAGGTATTTGTGTGTGTTTGGTTTTGTATTGTTAGTATCTGTATGTGTAGGGGCTTTGTGCTGGGAGAGAAGCTGAGCCCTGATTAGGGGGCGGGGCTTCGCTGACTAGGGGTCCTATTAAGGTAGCAGCCAGTCAGGCAGCGGCACAGACAGCTGCAGCGGCACAGGAGCTAGCAAACAGAGCTGTAAACAGGGGAGTTTGAGTGGGAGTTCTGTTGGAGGAGAAGGTATTTGTGTGTGTTTGGTTTTGTATTGTTAGTATCTGTATGTGTAGGGGCTTTGTGCTGGGAGAGAAGCTGAGCCCTGATTAGGGGGCGGGGCTTCACTGACTAGGGGTCCTATAAAGGGAGTAGCCAGTCAGGCAGCGGCACAGACAGCTGCAGGGGCACAGGAGCTAGCAAACAGAGCTGTAAACAGGGGAGTTGGAGTGGGAGCTCTGTTGGAGCAGAAGGAATTTGTGTGTGTTTGGTTTTGTATTGGTAGTACCTGTATGTGTTGGGGCTTTGTGCTGGGAGAGAAGCTGAGCCCTGATTGGGGGGCGGGGCTTCCCTGACTAGGGGTCCTATAGAGGTAGCAGCCAGTCAGGCAGCGGCACAGGAGCTAGGAAACAGAGCTGTAAACAGGGGAGTTTGAGTGGGAGTTCTGTTGGAGGAGTAGGTATTTGTGTGTGTGTGTTTGGTTTTCCTTTGGTAGTATCTGTATGTGTAGAGGCTTGGAGGGGCTTTGTGCTGGGAGAGAAGCTGAGCCCTGATTAGGGGGCGGGGCTTCCCTGACTAGGGGTCCTATGAAGGTAGCAGCCAGTCAGGCAAAGGAACAGACAGCTGCAGCGGCACAGGAGCTAGCAAACAGAGCTGTAAACAGGGGAGTTTGAGTGGGAGTTCTGTTGGAGGAGAAGGTATGTGTGTGTGTGTTTGGTTTTCTTTTGGTAGTATCTGTATGTGTAGAGGCTTGGAGGGGCTTTGTGCTGGGAGAGAAGCTGAGCCCTGATTAGGGGGCGGGGCTTCCCTGACTAGGGGTCCTATAAAGGTAGCAGCCAGTCAGGCAAAGGAACAGACAGCTGCAGCGGCACAGGAGCTAGCAAACAGAGCTGTAAACAGGGGAGTTGGAGTGGGAGTTCTGTTCGAGGACAAGGTATTTGTGTGTGTGTTTGGTTTTGTATTGGTGGTATCTGTATGTGTAGAGGCTTGAAGGGGCTTTGTGCTGGGAGAGAAGCTGAGCCCTGATTAGGGGGCGGGGCTTCCCTGACTAGGGGTCCTATAAAGGTAGCAGCCAGTCAGACAGCGGCACAGGAGCTAGCAAACAGAGCTGTAAACAGGGGAGTTTGAGTGGGAGTTCTGTTGGAGGAGAAGGTATTTGTGTGTGTTTGGTTTTGTATTGGTGGTATCTGTATGTGCAGGGGCTTTGTGCTTGGAGAGAAGCTGAGCCCTGATTAGGGGGCGGGGCTTAACTGACTAGGGGTCCTATAAAGGTAGCAGCCAGTCAGGCAGCGGAACAGACAGCTGCAGCGGCACAGGAGCTAGCAAACAGAGCTGTAAACAGGGGAGTTGGAGTGGGAGTTCTGTTCGAGGAGAAGGTATATGTGTGTGTGTTTGCTTTTGTATTGGTGGTATCTGTATGTGCAGGGGCTTTGTGCTGGGAGAGAAGCTGAGACTTGATTGGGGGGCGGGGCTTCCCTGACTAGGGGTCCTATAAAGGTAGCAGCCAGTCAGACAGCGGCACAGGAGCTAGCAAACAGAGCTGTAACCAGGGGAGTTTGAGTGGGAGTTCTGTTGGAGGAGAAGGTATTTGTGTGTGTGTGTTTGGTTTTGTATTGGTAGTATCTGTATGTGTAGAGGCTTGGAGGGGCTTTGTGCTGGGAGAGAAGCTGAGCCCTGATTGGGGGCGGGGCTTCCCTGACTAGGGGTCCTATAAAGATAGCAGCCAGTCAGACAGCGGCACAGGATCTCGCACACAGAGCTGTAAACAGGGGAGTTTGAGTGGGAGTTCTGTTGGAGGAGAAGGTATTTGTGTGTGTGTGTTTGGTTTTGTATTGGTAGTATCTGTATGTGTAGAGGCTTGGAGGGGCTTTGTGCTGGGAGAGAAGCTGAGCCCTGATTAGGGGGCGGGGCTTCACTGACTAGGGGTCCTTTAAAGGGAGCAGCCAGTCAGGCAGCGGCACAGACAGCTGCAGCGGCACAGGAGCTAGCAAACAGAGCTGTAAACAGGGGAGTTTGAGTGGGAGTTCTGTTGGAGGAGAAGGTAATTGTGTGTGTTTGGTTTTGTATTGGTGGTATCTTTATGTGCAGGGGCTTTGTGCTTGGAGAGAAGCTGAGCCCTGATTAGGGGGCGGGGCTTAACTGACTAGGGGTCCTATAAAGGTAGCAGACAGTCAGGCAGCGGAACAGACAGCTGCAGCGGCACAGGAGGTAGCAAACAGAGCTGTAAACAGGGGAGTTTCAGTGGGAGTTCTGTTGGAGGAGAATGTATTCGTGTGTGTTTGGTTTTGTATTGGTAGTACCTGTATGTGTTGGGGCTTTGTGCTGGGAGACAAGCTGAGCCCTGATTAGGGGGCGGGGCTTCACTGACTAGGGGTCCTATAAAGGGAGCAGCCAGTCAGGCAGCAGCACAGACAGCTGCAGCTGCACAGGAGCTAGCAAACAGAGCTGTAAACAGGGGAGTTTGAGTGGGAGTTCTGTTGGAGGAGAAGGTATTTGTGTGTGTGTTTGGTTTTGTATTGGTGGTATCTGTATGTGCAGGGGCTATGTGCTGGGAGAGAAGCTGAGCCCTGATTGGGGGGCGGGGCTTCGCTGACTAGGGGTCCTATAGAGGTAGCAGCCAGTCAGGCAGCGGCACAGGAGATAGCAAACAGAGCTGTAAACAGGGGAGTTTGAGTGGGAGTTCTGTTGGAGGAGAAGGTATTTGTGTGTGTGTGTTTGGTTTTTTATCGGTAGTATCTGTATGCGTAGAGGCTTGGAGGGGCTTTGTGCTGGGAGAGAAGCTGAGCCCTGATTAGGGGGCGGGGCTTCACTGACTAGGTGTCCTATAAAGGGAGCAGCCAGTCAGGCAGCGGCACAGACAGCTGCAGCTGCACAGGAGCTAGCAAACCGAGGTGGAAACAGGGGAGTTTGAGTGGGAGTTCTGTTGGAGGAGAAGGTATTTGTGTGTGTGTTTGGTTTTGTATTGGAGGTATCTGTATGTGTAGAGGCTTTGTGCTCGGAGAGAAGCTGAGCCCTGATTAGGGGGCGGGGCTTCCCTGACTAGGGGTCCTATAAAGGGAGCAGCCAGTCAGGCAGCGACACAGACAGCTGCAGCGGCACAGGAGCTAGCAAACAGAGTTGTAAACAGCGGAGTTTGAGTGGGAGTTCTGTTGGAGGAGAAGGTATTTGTGTGTGTGTGTTTGGTTTTGTATTGGTGATATCTCCATGTGTAGGGGCTTTGTGCTGGGAGAGAAGCTGAGCCCTGATTAGGAGGCGGGGCTTCACTGACTAGGGGTCCTATAAAGGCAGCAGCCAGTCAGTCAGCGGCACAGACAGCTGCAGTGGCACTGGAGCTAGCAAACAGAGCTGTAAACAGGGGAGTTTGAGTGGGAGTTCTGTTGGAGGAGAAGGTATTTTTGTCTGTTTGGTTTTGTATTGGTGGTATCTGTATGTGCAGGGGCTTTGTGCTGGCAGAGAAGCTGAGCCCTGATTAGTGGGCGGGGCTTCACTGACTAGGGGTCCTATAAAGGCAGCAGCCAGTCAGTCAGCGGCAAAGACAGCTGCAGCGGCACAGGAGCTAGCAAACAGAGCTGTAAACAGGGGAGTTTGAGTCGGAGTTCTGTTGGAGGAGAAGGTATTTGTGTGTGTGTGTGTTTTGTATTGGTGGTATCTGTATGTGTAGACGCTTGGAGGGGCTTTGTGCTCGGAGGGAAGTTGAGCCCTGATTAGGGGGCGGGGCTTCACTGACTAGGGGTCCTATAAACGGAGAAGCCAGTCAGTCAGCGGCACAGACAGCTGCAGCGGCACAGGAGCTAGCAAACAGAGCTGTAAACAGGGGAGTTTGAGTTTGAGTTATGTTGGAGGAGAATGTATTTGTGTGTGTTTGGTTTTGTATTGGTGGTATCTGTATGTGCAGGGGCTTTGTGCTGGGAGAGAAGCTGAGCCCTGATTAGGGGGCGGGGCTTCCCTGACTAGTGGTCCTATAAAGGTAGCAGCCAGTCAGACAGGGGCACAGGAGCTAGCAAACAGAGCTGTAAACAGGGGAGTTTGAGTGGGAGTTCTGTTGGAGGAGAAGGTATTTGTGTGTGTGTGTTTGGTTTTTTATTGGTAGTATCTGTATGCGTAGAGGCTTGGAGGGGCTTTGTGCTGGGAGAGAAGCTGAGCCCTGATTAGGGGGCGGGGCTTCCCTGACTAGGGGTCCTATAAAGGTAGCAGCCAGTCAGACAGCGGCAGAGGAGCTAGCAAACAGAGCTGTAAACAGGGGAGTTTCAGTGGGAGTTCTGTTGGAGGAGAAGGTATTTGTGTGTGTGTTTGGTTTTGTATTGGTCGTATCTGTATGTGTAGGGGCTTTGTGCTGGAAGAGAAGCTGAGCCCTGATTCGGGGGCGGGGCTTCACTGACTAGGGGTCCTATAAAAGGAGCAGCCAGTCAGGCAGCGACACAGACAGCTGCAGCGGCACAGGAGCTAGCAAACAGAGCTGTAAACAGGGGAGTTTGAGTGGGAGTTCTGTTGGAGGAGAAGGTATTTGTGTGTGTGTGTTTGGTTTTGTATTGTTCGTATCTGTATGTGTAGGGGCTTTGTGCTGGGAGAGAAGCTGAGCCCTGATTAGGGGCGGGGCTTCACTGACTAGGGGTCCTATAAAGGTAGCAGCCAGTCAGGCAGCGGCACAGGAGCTAGCAAACAGAGTTGTAAACAGGGGAGTTTGAGTGGGGGTTTTGTTGGAGGAGAAGGTATTTGTGTGTGTGTGTTGTTTTGTATTGTTCTTATCTGTATGTGTAGGGGCTTTGTGCTGGGAGAGAAGTTGAGCCCTGATTAGGGGCGGGGCTTCACTGACTAGGGGTCCTATAAAGGTAGCAGCCAGTCAGACAGCGGCACAGGAGCTAGCAAACAGAGCTGTAAACAGGGGAGTTTGAGTGGGGGTTCTGTTGGAGGAGAAGGTATTTGTGTGTGTGTGTTTGGTTTTGTATTGTTCGTATCTGTATGTGTAGGGGCTTTGTGCTGGGAGAGAAGCTGAGCCCTGATTAGGGGCGGGGCTTCACTGACTAGGGGTCCTATAAAGGTAGCAGCCAGTCAGGCAGCCGCACAGACAGCTGCAGTGGCACTGGAGCTAGCAAACAGAGCTGTAAACAGGGGAGTTTGAGTGGGAGTTCTGTTGGAAGAGAAGGTATTTTTGTCTGTTTGGTTTTGTATTGGTGGTATCTGTATGTGCAGGGGCTTTGTGCTGGGACAGAAGCTGAGCCCTGATTAGGGGGCGGGGCTTCACTGACTAGGTGTCCTATAAAGGGAGCAGCTAGTGAGGCAGCGGAACAGACAGCTGCAGCGGCACAGGAGCTAGCAAACAGAGCTGTAAACAGGGGAGTTTGAGTGGGAGTTCTGTTGGAGGAGAAGGTATTTGTGTGTGTTTGGTTTTGTATTGGAAGTATCTGTATGTGTAGATGTTTGGAGGGGCTTTGTGCTGGGACAGAAGCTGAGCCCTGATTAGGGGCGGGGCTTCACTGACTAGGGGTCCTATAAAGGTAGCAGCTAGTCAGGCAGCGGCACAGGAGCTAGCAAACAGAGCTGTAAACAGGGGAGTTTGAGTGGGGGTTCTGTTGGAGGAGAAGGTATTTGTGTGTGTGTGTTTGGTTTTGTATTGTTCGTATCTGTATGTGTAGGGGCTTTGTGCTGGGAGAGAAGCTGAGCCCTGATTAGGGGCGGGGCTTCACTGACTAGGGGTCCTATAAAGGTAGCAGCCAGTCAGGCAGCCGCACAGACAGCTGCAGCGGCACAGGAGCTAGCAAACAGAGCTGTAAACAGGGGAGTTTGAGTGGGAGTTATGTTGGAGCAGAAGGTATTTGTGTGTGTTTGGTTTTGATTGGTCGTATCTGTATGTGTAGGGGCTTTGTGCTGGAAGAGAAGCTGAGCCCTGATTCGGGGGCGGGGCTTCACTGACTAGGGGTCCTATAAAGGGAGCAGCCAGTCTGGCAGCGGCACAGACAGCTGCAGCGGCACAGGAGCTAGCAAACAGAGCTGTAAACAGGGGAGTTTGAGTGGGAGTTCTGTTGGAGGAGAAGTTATTTGTGTGTGTGTGTTTTTGTATTGTCAGTATCTGTATGTGCAGGGGCTTTGTCCTGGGAGAGAAGCTGAGCCCTGATTAGGGGGCGGGGTTTTACTGACTAGGGGTCCTATAAAGGTACCAGCCAGTCAGGCAGCGGCACAGGAGCTAGCAAACAGAGCTGTAAACAGGGGAGTTTGAGGGGAGTTCTGTTGGAGGAGAAGGTATTTGTGTGTGTTTTTGTATTGGTATTATGTGTATGTGTAGAGGCTTGGAGGGGCTTTGTGATGGGAGAGAAGCTGGGCCCTGATTAGGGGGCGGGCCTTCACTGATTAGGGGTCCTAGAAAGGGAGCAGCCAGTCAGGCAGCGGCACAGACAGCTGCAGTGGCACAGGAACTAGCAAAGAGAGCTGTAAAGAGGGGAGTTTGAGTGGGAGTTCTGTTGGAGGAGAAGGTATTTGTGTGTGTTTGGTTTTGTATTGTCAGTATCTGTATGTGTAGGGGCTTTGTGCTGGGAGAGAAGCTGAGCCCTGATTAGGGGGCGGGGCTTCACTGACTAGGAGTCCTATAAAGGTAGCAGCCAATCAGGCAGCAGCACAGGAGCTAGCAAACAGAGCTGTAAACAGGGGAGTTTGAGTGGGAGTTCTGTTGGAGGAGAAGGTATTTGTGTGTGTGTGTTTTTGTATTGGTAGTATCTGTATGTGTAGAGGCTTGGAGGGGCTTTGTGCTGGAAGAGAAGCTGAGACCTGATTAGGGGGCGGGGCTTCACTGACTAGGGGTCCTATAAAGGTACCAGCCAGTCAGGCAGCGGCACAGGAGCTATCAAACAGAGCTGTAAACAGGGGAATTTGAGTGGGAGTTCTGTTGGAGGAGAAGGTATTTGTGTGTGTTTGGATTTGTATTGTCAGTATCTGTATGTGCAGGGGCTTTGTGCTGGGAGAGAATCTGAGCCCTGATTAGGGGGCGGGGCTTCCCTGACTAGGGGTCCTATAAAGGTAGCAGCCAGTCAGGCAGCGGCAAAGGAGCTAGCAAACAGAGCTGTAAACAGGGGAGTTTGAGTGGGAGTTCTGTTGGAGGAGAAGGTATTTGTGTGTGTTTGGTTTTGTATTGGTAGTATCAGTATGTGCAGAGGCTTGGAGGGGCTTTGTGCTGCGAGAGAAGCTG
Organism: Lepidochelys olivacea; assembly: GCF_965140295.1. Classification (NCBI taxonomy): domain Eukaryota; kingdom Metazoa; phylum Chordata; order Testudines; family Cheloniidae; genus Lepidochelys; species Lepidochelys olivacea. Next base: position 19,272,429 of record NC_140436.1, on the reverse strand, counting down.
AGCCCTGATTAGGGGGCGGGGTTTCACTGACTAGGGGTCCTATAGAGGTACCAGCCAGTCAGGCAGCGGCACAGGAGCTAGCAAACAGAGCTGTAAACAGGGGAGTTTTAGTGGGAGTTCTGTTGGAGGAGAAGGTATTTGTGTGTGTTTTTGTATTGGTATTATGTGTATGTGTAGAGGCTTGGTGGGGCTTTGTGATGGGAGAGAAGCTGGGCCCTGATTAGCGGGCGGGGCTTCCCTGACTAGGGGTCCTATAAAGGTAGCAGCCAGTCAGGCAGCGGCAAAGGAGCTAGCAAACAGAGCTGTAAACAGGGGAGTTTGAGTGGGAGTTCTGTTGGAGGAGAAGGTATTTGTGTGTGTTTGGTTTTGTATTGTCAGTATCTGTATGTGTAGGGGCTTTGTGCTGGGAGAGAAGCTGAGCCCTGATTAGGGGGCGGGGCTTCACTGACTAGGGGTCCTATAAAAGTAGCAGCCAGTCAGGCAGCGGCAAAGGAGCTAGCAAACAGAGCTGTAAACAGGGGAGTTTGAGTGGGAGTTCTGTTGGAGGAGAAGGTATTTGTGTGTGTTTGGTTTTGTATTGTCAGTATCTGTATGTGTAGGGGCTTTGTGCTGGGAGAGAAGCTGAGCCCTGATTAGGGGGCGGGGCTTCACTGACTAGGGGTCCTATAAAGGTACCAGCCAGTCAGGCAGCGGCACAGGAGCTAGCAAACAAAGCTGTAAACAGGGCAGTTTGAGTGGGAGTTCTGTTGGAGGAGAAGGTATTTGTGTGTGTTTGGTTTTGTACTGGTAGTATTTGTATGTGTAGAGGCTTGGAGGGGCTTTGTGCTGGGAGAGAAGCTGAGCCCCGATTAGGGGGCGGGGCTTCACTGACTAGGGGTCCTATAAAGGTAGCAGCCAGTCAGGCAGCGGCAGACAGCTGCAGCGGCACAGGAGCTAGCAAACAGAGCTGTAAACAGGGGAGTTTGTGTGGGAGTTCTGTTGGAGGAGAAGGTATTTGTGTGTGTTTGGTTTTGCATTGGTAGTATGTGTATGTGTAGAGGCTTGGAGGGGCTTTGTGCTGGGAGAGAAGCTGAGCCCTGATTAGGGGGCGGGGCTTCCCTGACTAGGGGTCCTATAAAGGTAGCAGCCAGTCAGGCAGCAGCACAGGAGCTAGCAAACAGACCTGTGAACAGGGGAGTTTGAGTCGGAGTTCTGTTGGAGGAGAAGGTATTTGTGTGTGATTTTGTATTGGTAGTATCTGTATGTGTAGAGGCGTGGAGGGGCTAGGTGCTGCGAGAGAAGCTGAGCCCTGATTAGGGGGCGGGGCTTCACTGACTAGGGGGTCCTATAAAGATAGCAGCCAGTCAGGCAGCGGAACAGACAGCTGCAGTGGCACAGGAGCTAGCAAACAGACCTGTAAACAGGGGAGTTTGGGTGGGAGTTCTGTTGGAGGAGAAGGTATTTGTGTGTGTTTGGTTTTGTATTGGTAGTATCTGTATGTGTAGAGGCTTTGAGGGGCTTTGTGCAGGGAGAGAAGCTGAGCCCTGATTAGGGGGCGGGGCTTCACTGACTAGGGGTCCTGTAAAGGTAGCAGCCAGTCAGGCAGCGGCACAGGAGCTAGCAAACAGAGCTGTAAACAGGGGAGTTTGAGTGGGAGTTCTTTTGGAGGAGAAGGTATTTGTGTGTGTTTGGTTTTGTATTGTCAGTATCTGTATGTGCAGGGGCTTTGTGCTGGGAGAGAGGCTGAGCCCTGATTAGGGGGCGGGGCTTCCCTGACTAGGGGTCCTATAAAGGTAGCAGCCAGTCAGGCAGCGGAACAGACAGCTGCAGTGGCACAGGAGCAAGCAGACAGAGCTGTAAACAGGGGAGTTTGGGTGGGAGTTCTGTTGGAGGAGAAGGTATTTGTGTGTGTTTGGTTTTGTATTGTCAGTATCTGTATGTGCAGGGGCCTTGTGCTGGGAGAGAAGCTGAGCCCTGATTAGGGGGCGGGGCTTCCCTGACTAGGGGTCCTATAAAGGTAGCAGCCAGTCAGGCAGTGGCAGAAGAGCTAGCAAACAGAGCTGTAAACAGGGGAGTTTGAGTGGGAGTTCTGTTGGAGAAGAAGGTATTTGTGTGTTTTTTTGTATTGGTAGTATTTGTATGTGTAGAGGCTTGGAGGGGCTTTGTGCTGGGAGAGAAGCTGAGCCCCGATTAGGGGGCGGGGCTTCACTGACTAGGGGTCCTATAAAGGTAGCAGCCAGTCAGGCAGCGGCAGACAGCTGCAGCGGCACAGGAGCTAGCAAACAGAGCTGTAAACAGGGGAGTTTGTGTGGGAGTTCTGTTGGAGGAGAAGGTATTTGTGTGTGTTTGGTTTTGCATTGGTAGTATCTGTATGTGTAGAGGCTTGGAGGGGCTTTGTGCTGGGAGAGAAGCTGAGCCCTTATTAGGGGGCGGGGCTTCCCTGACTAGGGGTCCTATAAAGGTAGCAGCCAGTCAGGCAGCAGCACAGGAGCTAGCAAACAGACCTGTGAACAGGGGAGTTTGAGTCGGAGTTCTGTGGGAGGAGAAGGTATTTGTGTGTGATATTGTATTGGTAGTATCTGTATGTGTAGAGGCGTGGAGGGGCTAGGTGCTGCGAGAGAAGCTGAGCCCTGATTAGGGGGCGGGGCTTCACTGACTAGGGGGTCCTATAAAGGTAGCAGCCAGTCAGGCAGCGGAACAGACAGCTGCAGTGGCACAGGAGCTAGCAAACAGACCTGTAAACAGGGGAGTTTGGGTGGGAGTTCTGTTGGAGGAGAAGGTATTTGTGTGTGTTTGGTTTTGTATTGGTAGTATCTGTATGTGTAGAGGCTTTGAGGGGCTTTGTGCTGGGAGAGAAGCTGAGCCCTGATTAGGGGGCGGGGCTTCACTGACTAGGGGTCCTGTAAAGGTAGCAGCCAGTCAGGCAGCGGCACAGGAGCTAGCAAACAGAGCTGTAAACAGGGGAGTTTGAGTGGGAGTTCTGTTACAGGAGAAGGTATTTGTGTGTGTTTGGTTTTGTATTGGTAGTATCTGTATGTGTAGGGGTTTGGCGGGGCTTTGTGCTTGGAGAGAAGCTGAGCCCTGATTAGGGGGCGGGGCTTCACTGACTAGGGGTCCTATAAACGTAGAAGCCAGTCAGGCAGCGGAACAGACAGCTGCAGTGGCACAGGAGCTAGCAAACAGAGCTGTAAACAGTGGAGTTTGAGTGGGAGTTCTGTTGGAGGAGAAGGTATTTGTGTGTGTTTGGTTTTGTATTGTCAGTATCTGTATGTGCAGGGGCTTTGTGCTGGGAGAGAGGCTGAGCCCTGATTAGGGGGCGGGGCTTCCCTGACTAGGGGTCCTATAAAGGTAGCAGCCAGTCAGGCAGCGGCAGAAAGCTGCAGCGGCACAGGAGCTAGCAAACAGAGCTGTAAGCAGGGGAGTTTGAGTGGGAGTTCTGTTGGAGGAGAAGGTATTTGTGTGTGTTTCGTTTTGTATTGGTAGTATCTGTATGTGTAGAGGCTTGGAGGGGCTTTGTGCTGGGAGAGAAGCTGAGCCCTGATTAGGGGGGGGGCTTCACTGACTAGGGGTCCTATAAAGGTAGCAGCCGGTCAGGCAGCGGCACAGGAGCTAGCAAACAGACGTGTGAACAGGGGAGTTTGAGTGGGAGTTCTGTTGGAGGAGAAGGTGTTTGTGTGTGTTCGGTTTTGTATTGGTAGTATCTGTATGTGTAGAGGCTTGGAGGGCTTTGTGCTGGGAGAGAAGCTGAGCCCTGATTAGGGGGCGGGCCTTCACTGACTAGGGGTCCTATAAAGGTAGCGGCACAGGAGCTAGCAAACAGAGCTGTAAACAGGGGAGTTTGAGTGGGAGTTCTGTTGGACGAGAAGGTATTTGTGTGTGTTTGGTTTTGTATTGGTAGTATCTACCAAGTTTGATAGCTCCTGTGCCGATGCAGCTGTCTGTGCCGCTGTCTGACTGGCTGATACCTTTTTAGGACCCCTAGTCAGTGAAGCCCCGCCCCCTAATCAGGGCTCAGCTTCTCTCCCAGCACAAAGCCCCTACACATGCAGATACTACCAATACAAAACCAAACACACACAAATACCTTCTACTCCAACAGAACTCCCACTCAAACTCCCCTGTTTACAGCTCTGTTTGCTAGCTCCTGTGCCGCTGCCTGACTGGCTGCTACCTTTATAGGACCCCTAGTCAGGGAAGCCCCGCCCCCTAATCAGGGCTCATATTCTCTCCCAGCACAAAGCCCCAAAACATACAGATACTACCAATACAAAACCAAACACACACACAAATACCTTCTCCACCAACAGAACTCCCACTCAAACTCCCCTGTTTACATATCTGTGTGCTAGCTCCTGTGCCGCTGCAGCTGTCTGTGCCGCTGCCTGACTGGCTGCGACCTTTATAGGACCCCTAGTCAGTCAAGCCCCGCCCCCTAATCAGGGCTCAGCTTCTCTCCCAGCACAAAGCCCCTACACATACAGATACTACCAATACAAAACCAAACACACAAATACCTTCTCCTCCAACAGAACTCCCACTCAAACTCCCCTGTTTACAGCTCTGTTTGCTAGCTCCTGTGCTGCTGCAGCTGTCTGTGCCGCTACCTGACTGGCTGCTACCTTCATAGGACCCCTAGTCAGTGAAGCCCCGCCCCCCAATCAGGGCTCAGCTTCTGTCTCAGCACAAAGCCCCTACACACACAGATACTACCAATACAAAACCAAACACACACAAATACCTTCTACTCCGACAGTACTCCCTCTCAAACTCCCCTGTTTACAGCTCTGTTTGATAGCTCCTGTGCCGCTGCCTGACTGGCTGCAACCTTTATAGGACCCCTAGTCAGGGAAGCCCCGCCCCCTAATCAGGGCTCAGCTTCTCTCCCAGCACAAAGCCCCTACACATACAGATACTACCAATACAAAACCAAACACACAAATACCTTCTCCTCCAACAGAACTCCCACTCAAACTCCCCTGTTTACAGCTCTGTTTGCTAGCTCCTGTGCTGCTGCAGCTGTCTGTGCCGCTACCTGACTGGCTGCTAACTTCATAGGACCCCTAGTCAGTGAAGCCCCGCCCCCCAATCAGGGCTCAGCTTCTGTCTCAGCACAAAGCCCCTACACACACAGATACTACCAATACAAAACCAAACACACACAAATACCTTCTACTCCGACAGTACTCCCACTCAAACTCCCCTGTTTACAGCTCTGTTTGATAGCTCCTGTGCCGCTGCATGACTGGCTGATACCTTTTTAGGACCCCAAGTCAGGGAAGCCCCGCCCCCTAATCAGGGCTCAGCTTCTCTCCCAGCACAAAGCCTCTACACATACAGATACTACCAATACAAATCCAAACACACACAAATACCTTCTCCTCCAACAGAACTCCCACTCCAACTTTCCTCTTTACAGCTCTGTTTGCTAGCTCCTGTGCCGCTGCAGCTGTCTGTGCCGCTGCCTGACTGGCTGCTACCTTTATAGGACCCCTAGTCAGTCAAGCCCCGCCCCCTAATCAGGGCTCAGTTTCTCTCCCAGCACAAAGCCCCTACACATACAGATACTACCAATACAAAACCAAACACACACAAATACCTTCTCCTCCGAAAGAACTCCCACTCAAACTCCCCTGTTTACAGCTCTGTTTGATAGCTCCTGTGCCGCTGCCTGACTGGCTGCTACCTTTATAGGACCCCTAGTCAGGGAAGCCCCGCCCCTAATCAGGGCTCAGCTTCTCTCCCAGCAGAAAGCCCCTACACATACAGATACTAACAATACAAAACCAAACACACACAAATACCTTCTCCTCCAACAGAACTCCCACTCAAACCCGCCTGTTTACAGCTCTGTTTGCTAGCTCCTGTGCCGCTGCAGCTGTCTGTGCCGCTGCCTGACTGGCTGCGACCTTTATAGGACCCCTAGTCAGTCAAGCCCCGCCCCCTAATCAGGGCTCAGCTTCTCTCCCAGCAAAAAGCCCCTACACATACAGATACTAACAATACAAAACCAAACACACACAAATACCTTCTCCTCCAACAGAACTCCCACTCGAACTCCCCTGTTTACAGCTCTGTTTGTAGCTCCTGTGCCGCTGCCTGACTGGCTGCTACCTTTATAGGACCCCTCGTCAGGGAAGCCCCGCCCCCTAATCAGGGCTCAGCTTCTTTCCCAGCACAAAGCCCCTCCAAGCCTCTACACATACAGATACTACAAATACAAAACCAGATACACACACAAATACCTTCTCTTCCAACAGAACTCCCACTCAAACCCGCCTGTTTACAGCTCTGTTTGCTAGCTCCTGTGCCGCTGCAGCTGTCTGTGCCGCTGCCTGACTGGCTGCGACCTTTATAGGACCCCTAGTCAGTCAAGCCCCGCCCCCTAATCAGGGCTCAGCTTCTCTCCCAGCAAAAAGCCCCTACACATACAGATACTACCAATACAAAACCAAACACACACAAATACCTTCTCCTCCAACAGAACTCCCACTCAAACTCCCCTGTTTACAGCTCTGTCTGCTAGCTCCTGTGCCGCTGCAGCTGTCTTTGCCGCTGCCTGACTGGCTGCTACCTTTATAGGACTCCTAGTCAGTGAAGCCCCGCCCCCTAATCAGGGCTCAGCTTCTGTCCCAGCACAAAGCCCCTACACACACAGATACTACCAATACAAAACCAAACACACACAAATACCTTCTACTCCAACAGTACTCCCACTCAAACTCCCCTGTTTACAGCTCTGTTTGATAGCTCCTGTGCCGCTGCCTGACTGGCTGCAACCTTATTGGACCCCTTGTCAGGGAAGCCCAGCCCACTAATCAGGGCTCAGCTTCTTTCCCAGCACAAAGCCCCTCCAAGCCTCTACACATACAGATACCACCAACACAAAACCAAACACACACACAAATACCTTCTCCTCCAACAGAACTCCCACTCGAACTCCCCTGTTTACAGCTCTGTTTGTAGCTCCTGTGCCGCTGCCTGACTGGCTGCTACCTTTATAGGACCCCTAGTCAGGGAAGCCCCGCCCCCTAATCAGGGCTCATCTTCTCTCCCAGCACAAAGCCCCAAAACATACAGATACTACCAATACAAAACCAAACACACACACAAATACCTTCTCCACCAACAGAACTCCCACTCAAACTCCCCTGTTTACATCTCTGTGTGCTAGCTCCTGTGCCGCTGCCTGACTGGCTGCTACCTTTATAGGACCCCTAGTCAGGGAAGCCCCGCCCCCTAATCAGGGCTCAGCTTCTCTCCCAGCACAAAGCCCCTACACATACAGATACTAACAATACAAAACCAAACACACACAAATACCTTCTCCTCCAACAGAACTCCCACTCGAACTCCCCTGTTTACAGCTCTGTTTGTAGCTCCTGTGCCGCTGCCTGACTGGCTGCTACCTTTATAGGACCCCTAGTCAGGGAAGCCCCGCCCCCTAATCAGGGCTCAGCTTCTTTCCCAGCACAAAGCCCCTCCAAGCCTCTACACATACAGATACTACCAATACAAAACCAAACACACACACGAATACCTTCTCCTCCAACAGAACTCCCACTCAAACCCGCCTGTTTACAGCTCTGTTTGCTAGCTCCTGTGCCGCTGCAGCTGTCTGTGCCGCTGCCTGACTAGCTGCGACCTTTATAGGACCCCTAATCAGTGAAGCCCCGCCCCCTAATCAGGGCTCAGCTTCTGTCCCAGCACAAAGCCCCTACACACACAGATACTACCAATACAAAACCAAACACACAAATACCTTCTACTCCAAGAGTACTCCCACTCAAACTCCCCTGTTTACAGCTCTGTTTGCTAACTCCTGTGCCGCTGCCTGACTGGCTGCTACCTTTATAGGACCCCTAGTCAGGGAAGCCCCGCCCCCAAATCAGGGCTCAGCTTCTCTCCCAGCACAAAGCCCCTACACATACAGATACTAACAATACAAAACCAAACACACACAAATACCTTCTCCTCCAAAAGAACTCCCACTCAAACTCCCCTGTTTACTGCTCTGTTTGCTAGCTCCTGTGCTGCTGCAGCTGTCTGTGCCGCTGCCTGATTGCCTGCTACGTTTATAGGACCCCTAGTAAGGGAAGCCCCGCCCCCTAATCAGGGCTCAGCTTCTCACCCAGCACAAAGCCCCGACACATACAAATAATACCAATACAAAACCAAACACACACAAATACCTTCTCCTCCAACAGAACTCCCACTCAAACCCCCCTGTTTACAGCTCTGTTTGCTAGCTCCTGTGCCGCTGCAGCTGTCTGTGCCGCTGCCTGACTGGCTGATACCTTTCTAGGACCCCTAGTAAGTGAAGCCCCGCCCCCTAATCACGGCTCAGCTTCTCTCCCAGCACAAAGCCCCTTCACATACAGATACTAACAATACAAAACCAAACACACACAAATACCTTCTCCTCCAAAAGAACTCCCACTCAAACTCCCCTGTTTACAGCTCTGTTTGCTAGCTCCTGTGCTGCTGCAGCTGTCTGTGCCGCTACCTGACTGGCTGCTACGTTTATAGGACCCCTAGTCAGTGAAGCCCCGCCCCCCAATCAGGGCTCAGCTTCTGTCTCAGCACAAAGCCCCTACACACACAGATACTACCAATACAAAACCAAACACACACAAATACCTTCTACTCCGACAGTACTCCCACTCAAACTCCCCTGTTTACAGCTCTGTTTGCTAGCTCCTGTGCCGCTGCAGCTGTCTGTGCCGCTGCCTGATTGGCTGCTACGTTTATAGGACCCCTAGTCAGGGAAGCCCCGCCCCCTAATCAGGGCTCAGCTTCTCACCCAGCACAAAGCCCCGACACATACAAATACCAATACAAAACCAAACACACACAAATACCTTCTCCTCCAACAGAACTCCCACTCAAACCCCCCTGTTTACAGCTCTGTTTGCTAGCTCCTGTGCCGCTGCAGCTGTCTGTGCCGCTGCCTGACTGGCTGCTACCTTTATAGGACCCCTAGTCAGTCAAGCCCCGCCCCCTAATCAGGGGTCAGCTTCTCTCCCAGCACAAAGCCCCTACACATACAGATACTACCAATACAAAACCAAACACACACAAATACATTCTCCTCCCACTCAAACTCCCCGTTTACAGCTCTGTTTGATAGCTCCTGTGCCGCTGCCTGACTGGCTGCAACCTTATAAGACCCCTAGTCAGGGAAGCCCCGCCCACTAATCAGGGCTCAGCTTCTTTCCCAGCACAAAGCCCCTCCAAGCCTCTACACATACAGATACCACCAATACAAAACCAAACACACACACAAATTCCTTTTCCTCCAACAGAACTCCCACTCAAACCCCCCTGTTTACAGCTCTGTTTGCTAGCTCCTGTGCCGCTGCAGCTGTCTGTGCCGCTGCCTGACTGGCTGCTACCTTTATAGGACCCCTAGTCATTCAAGCCCCGCCCCCTAATCAGGGCTCAGCTTCTGTCCCAGCACAAAGCCCCTACACACACAGATACTACCAATACAAAACCAAACACACACACAAATACCTTCTCCTCCAACAGTACTCCCACTCAAACTCCCCTGTTTACAGCTCTGTTTGCTAGCTCCTGTGGCGCTGCCTGACTGGCTGCTACCTTTATAGGACCCCTAGTCAGGAAAGCCCCGCCCCTAATCAGGGCTCAGCTTCTCTCCCAGCACAAAGCCCCTACACATACAGATACTAACAATACAAAACCAAACACACACAAATACCTTCTCCTCCAAAAGAACTCCCACTCAAACTCCCCTGTTTACAGCTCTGTTTGCTAGCTCCTGTGCTGCTGCAGCTGTCTGTGCCACTACCTGACTGGCTGCTACCTTTATAGGACCCCTAGTCAGTGAAGCCCCGCCCCCTAATCAGGGCTCAGCTTCTGTCTCAGCACAAAGCCCCTACACACACACATACTACCAATACAAAACCAAACACACACAAATACTTTCTACTCCAACAGAACTCCCACTCAAACTCCCCTGTTTACAGCTCTGTTTGATAGCTCCTGTGCCGCTGCCTGACTGGCTGCAACCTTATAGGACCCCTAGTCAGGGAAGCCCCGCCCACTAATCAGAGCTCAGCTTCTTTCCCAGCACAAAGCCCCTCCAAGCCTCTACACATACAGATACCACCAATACAAAACCAAACACACACACAAATACCTTTTCCTCCAACAGAACTCCCACTCAAACTCCCCTGTTTACAGCTCTGTTTGCTAGCTCCTGTGCCGCTGTCTGACTGGCTGCTACCTTTATAGGACCCCTAGTCAGGGAAGCCCCGCCCCCTAATCAGGGCTCAGCTTCTCTCCCAGCACAAAGCCCCTACACATACAGATACTAACAATACAAAACCAAACACACACAAATACCTTTTCCTCCAACAAAACTCCCACTCAAACTCCCCTGTTTACAGCTCTGTTTGCTAGCTCCTGTGCCGCTGCAGCTGTCTGTGCCGCTGCCTGACTGGCTGATACTTTTCTAGGACCCCTAGTCAGTGAAGCCCCGCCCCCTAATCAGGGCTCAGCTTCTGTCTCAGCACAAAGCCCCTACACACACACATACTACCAATACAAAACCAAACACACACAAAAACCTTCTACTCCACCAGTACTCCCACTCAAACTCCCCTGTTTACAGCTCTGTTTGATAGCTCCTGTGCCGCTGCCCGACTGGCTGCAACCTTTATAGGACCCCTAGTCAGGGAAGCCCCGCCCCCTAATCAGGGCTCAGCTTCTCTCCCAGCACAAAGCCCCTACACATACAGATACTACCAATACAAAACCAAACACACACAAATACCTTCTCCTCCCACTAAAACTCCCCTGTTTACAGGTCTGTTTGCTAGCTCCTGTGCCGCTGCAGCTGTCTGTGCGGCTGCCTGACTGGCTGCTACCTTTATAGGACCCCTAGTCAGGGAAGCCCCGCCCACTAATCAGGGCTCAGCTTCTCTCCCAGCACAAAGCCCCTCCAAGCCTCTACACATACAGGTACTACCAATACAAAACCAAACACACACACAAATACCTTCTCCTCCAACAGAACTCCCACTCAAACTCCCCTGTTTACAGCTCTGTTTGCTAGCTCCTGTGCCGCTGCCTGACTGGCTGCTACCTTTATAGGACCCCTAGTCAGGGAAGCCCCGCCCCCTAATCAGGGCTCAGCTTCTCTCCAAGCACAAAGCCCCTACACATACAGATACTAACAATACAAAACCAAATACACACAAATACCTTCTCCTCCAACAGAACTCCCACTCAAACTCCCCTGTTTACAGCTCTGTTTGCTAGCTCCTGTGCCGCTGCAGCTGTCTGTGCGGCTGCCTGACTGGCTGCTACCTTTATAGGACCCCTAGTCAGGGAAGCCCCGCCCACTAATCAGGGCTCAGCTTCTCTCCCAGCACAAAGCCCCTCCAAGCCTCTACACATACAGGTACTACCAATACAAAACCAAACACACACAAATACCTTCTCCTCCAACAGAACTCCCACTCAAACTCCCCTGTTTACAGCTCTGTTTCCTAGCTCCTGTGCCGCTGCCTGACTGGCTGCTACCTTTATAGGACCCCTAGTCAGGGAAGCCCCGCCCCCTAATCAGGGCTCAGCTTCTCTCCCAGCACAAAGCCCCTACACATACAGATACTAACAATACAAAACCAAACACACACAAATACCTTCTCCTCCAACAGAACTCCCACTCAAACTCCCCTGTTTACAGCTCTGTTTGCTAGCTCCTGTGCCGCTGCAGCTGTCTGTGCGGCTGCCTGACTGGCTGCTACCTTTATAGGACCCCTAGTCAGGGAAGCCCCGCCCACTAATCAGGGCTCAGCTTCTATCCCAGCACAAAGCCCCTCCAAGCCTCTACACATACAGGTACTACCAATACAAAACCAAACACACACAAATACCTTCTCCTCCAACAGAACTCCCACTCAAACTCCCCTGTTTACAGCTCTGTTTGCTAGCTCCTGTGCCGCTGCCTGACTGGCTGCTACCTTTATAGGAACCCTAGTCAGGGAAGCCCCGCCCCCTAATCAGGGCTCAGCTTCTCTCCCAGCACAAAGCCCATACACAGACAGATACTAACAATACAAAACCAAACACACACAAATACCTTCTCCTCCAACAGAACTCCCACTCCAACTCCCCTGTTTACAGCTCTGTTTGCTAGCTCCTGTGCCGCTGCAGCTCTCTGTGCCGCTGCCTGACTGGCTGCTACCTTTATAGGACCCCTAGTCAGTGAAGTCCCGCCCCCTAATCAGGGCTCACCTTCTCTCCCACCACAAAGACCCTCCAAGCCTCTACCATACAGATACCACCAATACAAAACCAAACACACACACAAATACCTTCTCCTCCAAAAGAACTCCCACTCAAACTCCCCTGTTTACAGCTCTGTTTGATAGCTCCTGTGCCGCTGCCTGACTGTCTGCAACCTTTATAGGACCCCTAGTCAGGGAAGCCCCGCCCCCTAATCAGGGCTCAGCTTCTCTCCCAGCACAAAGCCCCTACACATACAGGTACCACCAATACAAAACCAAACACACACAAATACCTTCTCCTCCAACAGAACTCCCATTCAAACTCCCCTGTTTACAGCTCTGTTTGCTAGCTCCTGTGCCGCTGCAGCTGTCTGTGCCACTGCCTGATTGCCTGCTACATTTATAGGACCCCTAGTCAGGGAAGCCCCGCCCCCCTAATCAGGGCTCAGCTTCTCTCCCAGCACAAAGCCCCTACACATACAGATACTAACAATACAAAACCAAACACACACACAAATACCTTTTCCTCCAACAGAACTCCCACTCAAACTCCCCTGTTTACAGCTCTGTTTGCTAGCTCCTGTGCCGCTGCAGCTGTCTGTGCCGCTGCCTGACTGGCTGATACCTTTCTAGGACCCCTAGTAAGTGAAGCCCCGCCCCCTAATCAGGGCTCAGCTTCTCTCCCAGGACAAAGCCCCTTCACATACAGATACTACCAATACAAAACCAAACACACACAAATACCTTCTACTCCAACAGAACTCCCACTCAAACTCCCCTGTTTACAGCTCTGTTTGATAGCTCCTGTGCCGCTGCCTGACTGGCTGCAACCTTATTGGACCTCTTGTCAGGGAAGCCCCGCCCACTAATCAGGGCTCAGCTTTTTTCCCAGCACAAAGCCCCTCCAAGCCTCTACACATACAGATACCACCAATACAAAACCAAACACACACACAAATACCTTTTCCTCCAACAGAACTCCCACTCAAACTCCCCTGTTTACAACTCTGTTTGCTAGCTCCTGTGCCGCTGCCTGACTGGCTGCTACCTTTATAGGACCCCAAGTCAGGGAAGCCCCGCCCCCTAATCAGGGCTCAGCTTCTCTCCCAGCACAAAGCCTCTACACATACAGATACTACCAATACAAATCCAAACACACACAAATACCTTCTCCTCCAACAGAACTCCCACTCAAACTCCACTGTTTACAGCTCTGCTTGCTAGCTCCTGTGCCGCTGCAGCTGTCTGTGCCGCTGCCTGACTGGCTGCTACCTTTATAGGACCCCTAGTCAGGGAAGACCCGCCCCCTAATCAGGGCTCAGCTTCTGTCCCAGCACAAAGCCCCTACACACACAGATACTACCAATACAAAACCAAACACACACACAAATACCTTCTCCTCCAACAGTACTCCCACTCAAACTCCCCTGTTTACAGCTCTGTTTGCTAGCTCCTGTGCCGCTGCCTGACTGGCTGCTACCATTATAGGACCCCTAGTCAGGGAAGCCCCGCCCCTAATCAGGGCTCAGCTTCTCTCCCAGCACGAAGCGCCTACACATACAGATACCACCAATACAAAACCAAACACACACAAATACCTTCTCCTCCAAGAGAACTCCCACTCAGACTCCCCTGTTTAGAGCTCTGTTTGCTAGCTCCTGTGCCGCTGCAGCTGTCTGTGCCGCTGCCTGACTGGCTGCTACCTTTATAGGACCCCTAGTCAGTGAAGCCCCGCCCCCTAATCAGGGCTCAGCTTCTGTCCCAGCACAAAGCCCCTACACACACAGATACTACCAATACAAATCCAAACACACACAAATACCTTCTACTCCAACAGAACTCCCACTCAAACTCCCCTGTTTACAGCTCTGTTTGCGAGCTCCTGTGCCGCTGCCTGACTGGCTGCAACCTTTATAGGACCCCTAGCCAGGGAAGCCCCGCCCCCTAATCAGGAATCAGCTTCTCTCCCAGGAGAAAGCCCCTACACATACAGATACCACCAATACAAAATCAAACACACACAAATACCTTCTCCTCCAACAGAACTCCCACTCAAACTCCCCTGTTTACAGCTCTGTTTGCGAGCTCCTGTGCCGCTGCAGCTGTCTGTGCCGCTGCCTGACTGGCTGCTACCTTTATAGGACCCCTAGTCAGGGAAGCCCCGCCCCCTAATCAGGGCTCAGCTTCTCTCCCAGCACAAAGACCCTCCAAGCCTCTACCATACAGATACCACCAATACAAAACCAAACACACACAAATACCTTCTCCTCCAACAGAACTCCCACTCAAACTCCCCTGTTTACAGCTCTGTTTGCTAGCTCCTGTGCCGCTGCAGCTGTCTGTGCCGCTGCCTGACTGGCTGATACCTTTCTAGGACCCCTAGTAAGTGAAGCCCCGCCCCCTAATCACGGCTCAGCTTCTCTCTCAGCACAAAGCCCCTTCACATACAGATACTACCAATACAAAACCAAACACACACGAATACCTTCTCCTCCAACAGAACTCCCACTCGAACTCCCCTGTTTACAGCTCTGTTTGTAGCTCCTGTGCCGCTGCCTGACTGGCTGCTACCTTTATAGGACCCCTAGTCAGGGAAGCCCCGCCCCCTAATCAGGGCTCAGCTTCTTTCCCAGCACAAAGCCCCTACACATACAGATACTAACAATACAAAACCAAACACACACAAATACCTTCTCCTCCAAAAGAACTCCCACTCAAACTCCCCTGTTTACTGCTCTGTTTGCTAGCTCCTGTGCTGCTGCAGCTGCCTGTGCCGCTACCTGACTGGCTGCTACCTTTATAGGACCCCTAGTCAGTGAAGCCCCGCCCCCCAATCAGGGCTCAGCTTCAGTCTCAGCACAAAGCCCCTACACACACAGATACTACCAATACAAAACCAAACACACACAAATACCTTCTACTCCGACAGTACTCCCACTCACACTCCCCTGTTTACAGTTCTGTTTGATAGCTCCTGTGCCGCTGCCTGACTGTCTGCAACCTTTATAGGACCCCTAGTCAGGGAAGCCCCGCCCCCTAATCAGGGCTCAGCTTCTCTCCCAGCACAAAGCCCCTACACATACAGATACCACCAATACATAACCAAACACACAAATACCTTCTCCTCCAACAGAACTCCCACTCAAACTCCCCTGTTTACAGCTCTGTTTGCTAGCTCCTGTGCCGCTGCAGCTGTCTGTGCCGCTGCCTGACTGGCTGCTACCTTTATAGGACCCCTAGTCAGTGAAGCCCCGCCCCCTAATCAGGGCTCAGCTACTCTCCCAGCACAAAGCCCCTACACATACAGATACTAACAATACAAAACCAAACACACACAAATACATTCTCCTCCCACTCAAACTCCCCGTTTACAGCTCTGTTTGATAGCTCCTGTGCCGCTGCCTGACTGGCTGCAACCTTATAAGACCCCTAGTCAGGGAAGCCCCGCCCACTAATCAGGGCTCAGCTTCTTTCCCAGCACAAAGCCCCTCCAAGCCTCTACACATACAGATACCACCAATACAAAACCAAACACACACACAAATTCCTTTTCCTCCAACAGAACTCCCACTCAAACCCCCGTTTACAGCTCTTTTTGCTAGCTCCTGTGCCGCTGCAGCTGTCTGTGCCGCTGCCTGACTGGCTGCTACCTTTATAGGACCCCTAGTCAGGAAAGCCCCGCCCCTAATCAGGGCTCAGCTTCTCTCCCAGCACAAAGCCCCTACACATACAGATACTAACAATACAAAACCAAACACACACAAATACCTTCTCCTCCAAAAGAACTCCCACTCAAACTCCCCTGTTTACAGCTCTGTTTGCTAGCTCCTGTGCTGCTGCAGCTGTCTGTGCCACTACCTGACTGGCTGCTACCTTTATAGGACCCCTAGTCAGTGAAGCCCCGCCCCCTAATCAGGGCTCAGCTTCTGTCTCAGCACAAAGCCCCTACACACACACATACTACCAATACAAAACCAAACACACACAAATACTTTCTACTCCAACAGAACTCCCACTCAAACTCCCCTGTTTACAGCTCTGTTTGATAGCTCCTGTGCCGCTGCCTGACTGGCTGCAACCTTATAGGACCCCTAGTCAGGGAAGCCCCGCCCACTAATCAGAGCTCAGCTTCTTTCCCAGCACAAAGCCCCTCCAAGCCTCTACACATACAGATACCACCAATACAAAACGAAACACACACACAAATACCTTTTCCTCCAACAGAACTCCCACTCAAACTCCCCTGTTTACAGCTCTGTTTGCTAGCTCCTGTGCCGCTGCCTGACTGGCTGCTACCTTTATAGGACCCCTAGTCAGGGAAGCCCCGCCCCCTAATCAGGGCTCAGCTTCTCTCCCAGCACAAAGCCCCTACACATACAGATACTAACAATACAAAACCAAACACACACAAATACCTTCTCCTCCAACAAAACTCCCACTCAAACTCCCCTGTTTACACCTCTGTTTGCTAGCTCCTGTGCCGCTGCAGCTGTCTGTGCCGCTGCCTGACTGGCTGATACCTTTATAGGACCCCTAGTCAGTCAAGCCCCGCCCCCTAATCAGGGCTCAGTTTCTTTCCCAGCACAAAGCCCCTACACATACAGATACTACCAATACAAAACCAAACACACACAAATACCTTCTCCTCCAACAGTACTCCCACTCAAACTCCGCTGTTTACAGCTCTGCTTGCTAGCTCCTGTGCCGCTGCCTGACTGGCTGCTACCTTTATAGGACCCCTAGTCAGGAAAGCCCCGCCCCTAATCAGGGCTCAGCTTCTCTCCCAGCACAAAGCCCCTACACATACAGATACTAACAATACAAAACCAAACACACACAAATACCTTCTCCTCCAAAAGAACTCCCACTCAAACTCCCCTGTTTACAGCTCTGTTTGCTAGCTCCTGTGCTGCTGCACCTGTCTGTGCCACTACCTGACTGGCTGCTACCTTTATAGGACCCCTAGTCAGTGAAGCCCCGCCCCCTAATCAGGGCTCAGCTTCTGTCTCAGCACAAAGCCCCTACACACACACATACTACCAATACAAAACCAAACACACACAAAAACCTTCTACTCCAACAGTACTCCCACTCAAACTCCCCTGTTTACAGCTCTGTTTGATAGCTCCTGTGCCGCTGCCCGACTGGCTGCAACCTTTATAGGACCCCTAGTCAGGGAAGCCCCGCCCCCTAATCAGGGCTCAGCTTCTCTCCCAGCACAAAGCCCCTACACATACAGATACTACCAATACAAAACCAAACACACACAAATACCTTCTCCTCCCACTAAAACTCCCCTGTTTACAGGTCTGTTTGCTAGCTCCTGTGCCGCTGCAGCTGTCTGTGCGGCTGCCTGACTGGCTGCTACCTTTATAGGACCCCTAGTCAGGGAAGCCCCGCCCACTAATCAGGGCTCAGCTTCTTTCCCAGCACAAAGCCCCTACACATACAGATACCACCAATACAAAACCAAACACACACAAATACCTTCTCCTTCAACAGAACTCCCACTCAAACTCCCCTGTTTACAGCTCTGTTTGATAGCTCCTGTGCCGCTGCCTGACTGGCTGCAACCTTATTGGACCCCTTGTCAGGGAAGCCCCGCCCACTAATCAGGGCTCAGCTTCTTTCCCAGCACAAAGCCCCTCCAAGCCTCTACACATACAGATACCACCAACACAAAACCAAACACACACACAAATACCTTCTCCTCCAACAGAACTCCCACTCGAACTCCCCTGTTTACAGCTCTGTTTGTAGCTCCTGTGCCGCTGCCTGACTGGCTGCTACCTTTATAGGACCCCTAGTCAGGGAAGCCCCGCCCCCTAATCAGGGCTCATCTTCTCTCCCAGCACAAAGCCCCAAAACATACAGATACTACCAATACAAAACCAAACACACACACAAATACCTTCTCCACCAACAGAACTCCCACTCAAACTCCCCTGTTTACATCTCTGTGTGCTAGCTCCTGTGCCGCTGCCTGACTGGCTGCTACCTTTATGGGACCCCTAGTCAGGGAAGCCCCGCCCCCTAATCAGGGCTCAGCTTCTCTCCCAGCACAAAGCCCCTACACATACAGATACTAACAATACAAAACCAAACACACACAAATACCTTCTCCTCCAACAGAACTCCCACTCAAACCCGCCTGTTTACAGCTCTGTTTGCTAGCTCCTGTGCCGCTGCAGCTGTCTGTGCTGCTGCCTGACTGGCTGCGACCTTTATAGGACCCCTAGTCAGGGAAGCCCCGCCCCCTAATCAGGGCTCAGCTTCTCTCCCAGCACAAAGCTCCTACACCTACAGATACTAACAATACAAAACCATACACACACAAATACCTTCTCCTCCAAAAGAACTCCCACTCAAACTCCCCTGTTTACAGCTCTGTTTGCTAGCTCCTGTGCTGCTGCAGCTGTCTGTGCCGCTACCTGACTGGCTGCGACCTTTATAGGACCCCTAGTCAGGGAAGCCCCGCCCCCCAATCAGGGCTCAGCTTCTGTCTCAGCACAAAGCCCCTACACACACAGATACTACCAATACAAAACCAAACACACACAAATACCTTCTACTCCGACAGTACTCCCACTCAAACTCCCCTGTTTACAGCTCTGTTTGATAGCTCCTGTGCCGCTGCCTGACTGGCTGCAACCTTTATAGGACCCCTAGTCAGGGAAGCCCCGCCCCCTAATCAGGGCTCAGCTTCTCTCCCAGCACAAAGCCCCTACACATACAGATACCACCAATACAAAACCAAACACACAAAAATACCTTCTCCTCCAACAGAACTCCCACTGAAACTCCCCTGTTTACAGCTCTGTTTGATAGCTCCTGTGCCGATGCAGCTGTCTGTGCCGCTGTCTGACTGGCTGATACCTTTTTAGTACCCCTAGTCAGTGAAGCCCCGCCCCCTAATCAGGGCTCAGCTTCTCTCCCAGCACAAAGCCCCTACACATGCAGATACTACCAATACAAAACCAAACACACACAAATACCTTCTACTCCAACAGAACTCCCACTCAAACTCCCCTGTTTACAGCTCTGTTTGATAGCTCCTGTGCCGCTGCCTGACTGGCTGCAACCTTATTGGACCTCTTGTCAGGGAAGCCCCGCCCACTAATCAGGGCTCAGATTCTTTCCCAGCACAAAGCCCCTCCAAGCCTCTACACATACAGATACCACCAATACAAAACCAAACACACACACAAATACCTTTTCCTCCAACAGAACTCCCACTCAAACTCCCCTGTTTACAACTCTGTTTGCTAGCTCCTGTGCCGCTGCCTGACTGGCTGCTACCTTTATAGGACCCCAAGTCAGGGAAGCCCCGCCCCCTAATCAGGGCTCAGCTTCTCTCCCAGCACAAAGCCTCTACACATACAGATACTACCAATACAAATCCAAACACACACAAATACCTTCTCCTCCAACAGAACTCCCACTCAAACTCCACTGTTTACAGCTCTGTTTCCTAGCTCCTGTGCCGCTGCAGCTGTCTGTGCCGCTGCCTGACTGGCTGCTACCTTTATAGGACCCCTAGTCAGGGAAGACCCGCCCCCTAATCAGGGCTCAGCTTCTGTCCCAGCACAAAGCCCCTACACACACAGATACTACCAATACAAAACCAAACACACACACAAATACCTTCTCCTCCAACAGTACTCCCACTCAAACTCCCCTGTTTACAGCTCTGTTTGCTAGCTCCTGTGCCGCTGCCTGACTGGCTGCTACCTTTATAGGACCCCTAGTCAGGAAAGCCCCGCCCCTAATCAGGGCTCAGCTTCTCTCCCAGCACAAAGCGCCTACACATACAGATACCACCAATACAAAACCAAACACACACAAATACCTTCTCCTCCAAGAGAACTCCCACTCAGACTCCCCTGTTTAGAGCTCTGTTTGCTAGCTCCTGTGCCGCTGCAGCTGTCTGTGCCGCTGCCTGACTGGCTGCTACCTTTATAGGACCCCTAGTCAGTGAAGCCCCGCCCCCTAATCAGGGCTCAGCTTCTGTCCCAGCACAAAGCCCCTACACACACAGATACTACCAATACAAATCCAAACACACACAAATACCTTCTACTCCAACAGAACTCCCACTCAAACTCCCCGGTTTACAGCTCTGTTTGATAGCTCCTGTGCCGCTGCCTGACTGGCTGCAACCTTTATAGGACCCCTAGCCAGGGAAGCCCCGCCCCCTAATCAGGAATCAGCTTCTCTCCCAGGACAAAGCCCCTACACATACAGATACCACCAATACAAAACCAAACACACACAAATACCTTCTCCTCCAACAGAACTCCCACTCAAACTCCCCTGTTTACAGCTCTGTTTGCGAGCTCCTGTGCTGCTGCAGCTGTCTGTGCCGCTACCTGACTGGCTGCTACCTTTATAGGACCCCTAGTCAGTGAAGCCCCGCCCCCCAATCAGGGCTCAGCTTCAGTCTCAGCACAAAGCCCCTACACACACAGATACTACCAATACAAAACCAAACACACACAAATACCTTCTCCTCCAACAGAACTCCCAATCAAACTCTCCTGTTTACAGCTCTGTTTGCTAGCTCCTGTGCCGCTGCAGCTGTCTGTGCCGCTGCCTGATTGCCTGCTACGTTTATAGGACCCCTAGTAAGGGAAGCCCCGCCCCCTAATCAGGGCTCAGCTTCTCACCCAGCACAAAGCCCCGACACATACAAATAATACCAATACAAAACCAAACACACACAAATACCTTCTCCTCCAACAGAACTCCCACTCAAACCCCCCTGTTTACAGCTCTGTTTGCTAGCTCCTGTGCCGCTGCAGCTGTCTGTGCCGCTGCCTGACTGGCTGATACCTTTCTAGGACCCCTAGTACGTGAAGCCCCGCCCCCTAATCACGGCTCAGCTTCTCTCCCAGCACAAAGCCCCTTCACATACAGATACTAACAATACACAACCAAACACACACAAATACCTTCTCCTCCAAAAGAACTCCCACTCAAACTCCCCTGTTTACAGCTCTGTTTGCTAGCTCCTGTGCTGCTGCAGCTGTCTGTGCCGCTACCTGACTGGCTGCTACCTTTATAGGACCCCTAGTCAGTGAAGCCCCGCCCCCCAATCAGGGCTCAGCTTCTGTCTCAGCACGAAGCCCCTACACACACAGATACTACCAATACAAAACCAAACACACACAAATACCTTCTACTCCGACAGTACTCCCACTCAAACTCCCCTGTTTACAGCTCTGTTTGCTAGCTCCTGTGCCGCTGCAGCTGTCTGTGCCGCTGCCTGATTGGCTGCTACGTTTATAGGACCCCTAGTCAGGGAAGCCCCGCCCCCTAATCAGGGCTCAGCTTCTCACCCAGCACAAAGCCCCGACACATACAAATACCAATACAAAACCAAACACACACAAATACATTCTCCTCCCACTCAAACTCCCCGTTTACAGCTCTGTTTGATAGCTCCTGTGCCGCTGCCTGACTGGCTGCAACCTTATAAGACCCCTAGTCAGGGAAGCCCCGCCCACTAATCAGGGCTCAGCTTCTTTCCCAGCACAAAGCCCCTCCAAGCCTCTACACATACAGATACCACCAATACAAAACCAAACACACACACAAATTCCTTTTCCTCCAACAGAACTCCCACTCAAACCCCCCTGTTTACAGCTCTGTTTGCTAGCTCCTGTGCCGCTGCAGCTGTCTGTGCCGCTGCCTGACTGGCTGCTACCTTTATAGGACCCCTAGTCAGTCAAGCCCCGCCCCCTAATCAGGGCTCAGCTTCTGTCCCAGCACAAAGCCCCTACACACACAGATACTACCAATACAAAACCAAACACACACACAAATACCTTCTCCTCCAACAGTACTCCCACTCAAACTCCCCTGTTTACAGCTCTGTTTGCTAGCTCCTGTGCCGCTGCCTGACTGGCTGCTACCTTTATAGGACCCCTAGTCAGGAAAGCCCCGCCCCTAATCAGGGCTCAGCTTCTCTCCCAGCACAAAGCCCCTACACATACAGATACTAACAATACAAAACCAAACACACACAAATACCTTCTCCTCCAAAAGAACTCCCACTCAAACTCCCCTGTTTACAGCTCTGTTTGCTAGCTCCTGTGCTGCTGCAGCTGTCTGTGCCACTACCTGACTGGCTGCTACCTTTATAGGACCCCTAGTCAGTGAAGCCCCGCCCCCTAATCAGGGCTCAGCTTCTGTCTCAGCACAAAGCCCCTACACACACACATACTACCAATACAAAACCAAACACACACAAATACTTTCTACTCCAACAGAACTCCCACTCAAACTCCCCTGTTTACAGCTCTGTTTGATAGCTCCTGTGCCGCTGCCTGACTGGCTGCAACCTTATAGGACCCCTAGTCAGGGAAGCCCCGCCCACTAATCAGAGCTCAGCTTCTTTCCCAGCACAAAGCCCCTCCAAGCCTCTACACATACAGATACCACCAATACAAAACAAAACACACACACAAATACCTTTTCCTCCAACAGAACTCCCACTCAAACTCCCCTGTTTACAGCTATGTTTGCTAGCTCCTGTGCCGCTGCAGCTGTCTGTGCCGCTGCCTGACTAGCTGCGACCTTTATAGGACCCCTAATCAGTGAAGCCCCGCCCCCTAATCAGGGCTCAGCTTCTGTCCCAGCACAAAGCCCCTACACACACAGATACTACCAATACAAAACCAAACACACAAATACCTTCTACTCCAACAGTACTCCCACTCAAACTCCCCTGTTTACAGCTCTGTTTGCTAACTCCTGTGCCGCTGCCTGACTGGTTGCTACCTTTATAGGACCCCTAGTCAGGGAAGCCCCGCCCCCAAATCAGGGCTCAGCTTCTCTCCCAGCACAAAGCCCCTACACATACATATACTAACAATACAAAACCAAACACACACAAATACCTTCTCCTCCAAAAGAACTCCCACTCAAACTCCCCTGTTTACTGCTCTGTTTGCTAGCTCCTGTGCTGCTGCAGCTGTCTGTGCCGCTACCTGACTGGCTGCTACCTTTATAGGACCCCTAGTCAGTGAAGCCCCGCCCCCCAATCAGGGCTCAGCTTCAGTCTCAGCACAAAGCCCCTACACACACAGATACTACCAATACAAAACCAAACACACACAAATACCTTCTACTCCGACAGTACTCCCACTCACACTCCCCTGTTTACAGTTCTGTTTGATAGCTCCTGTGCCGCTGCCTGACTGTCTGCAACCTTTATAGGACCCCTAGTCAGGGAAGCCCCGCCCCCTAATCAGGGCTCAGCTTCTCACCCAGCACAAAGCCCCGACACATACAAATACCAATACAAAACCAAACACACACAAATACCTTCTCCTCCAACAGAACTCCCACTCAAACCCCCCTGTTTACAGCTCTGTTTGCTAGCTCCTGTGCCGCTGCAGCTGTCTGTGCCGCTGTCTGACTGGCTGCTACCTTTATAGGACCCCTAGTCAGTCAAGCCCGGCCCCCTAATCAGGGGTCAGCTTCTCTCCCAGCACAAAGCCCCTACACACACAGATACTACCAATACAAAACCAAACACACACACAAATACCTTCTCCTCCAACAGTACTCCCACTCAAACTCCGCTGTTTACAGCTCTGCTTGCTAGCTCCTGTGCCGCTGCCTGACTGGCTGCTACCTTTATAGGACCCCTAGTCAGGAAAGCCCCGCCCCTAATCAGGGCTCAGCTTCTCTCCCAGCACAAAGCCCCTACACATACAGATACTAACAATACAAAACCAAACACACACAAATACCTTCTCCTCCAAAAGAACTCCCACTCAAACTCCCCTGTTTACAGCTCTGTTTGCTAGCTCCTGTGCTGCTGCAGCTGTCTGTGCCACTACCTGACTGGCTGCTACCTTTATAGGACCCCTAGTCAGTGAAGCCCCGCCCCCTAATCAGGGCTCAGCTTCTGTCTCAGCACAAAGCCCCTACACACACACATACTACCAATACAAAACCAAACACACACAAAAACCTTCTACTCCAACAGTACTCCCACTCAAACTCCCCTGTTTACAGCTCTGTTTGATAGCTCCTGTGCCGCTGCCCGACTGGCTGCAACCTTTATAGGACCCCTAGTCAGGGAAGCCCCGCCCCCTAATCAGGGCTCAGCTTCTCTCCCAGCACAAAGCCCCTACACATACAGATACTACCAATACAAAACCAAACACACACAAATACCTTCTCCTCCAACAGAACTCCCACTCAAACTCCCCTGTTTACAGCTCTGTTTGCTAGCTCCTGTGCCGCTGCAGCTGTCTGTGCGGCTGCCTGACTGGCTGCTACCTTTATAGGACCCCTAGTCAGGGAAGCCCCGCCCACTAATCAGGGCTCAGCTTCTCTCCCAGCACAAAGCCCCTCCAAGCCTCTACACATACAGGTACTACCAATACAAAACCAAACACACACAAATACCTTCTCCTCCAACAGAACTCCCACTCAAACTCCCCTGTTTACAGCTCTGTTTCCTAGCTCCTGTGCCGCTGCCTGACTGGCTGCTACCTTTATAGGACCCCTAGTCAGGGAAGCCCCGCCCCCTAATCAGGGCTCAGCTTCTCTCCCAGCACAAAGCCCCTTCACATACAGATACTAACAATACAAAACCAAACACACACAAATACCTTCTCCTCCAAAAGAACTCCCACTCAAACTCCCCTGTTTACAGCTCTGTTTGCTAGCTCCTGTGCTGCTGCAGCTGTCTGTGCCGCTACCTGACTGGCTGCTACCTTTATAGGACCCCTAGTCAGTGAAGCCCCGCCCCCCAATCAGGGCTCAGCTTCTGTCTCAGCACGAAGCCCCTACACACACAGATACTACCAATACAAAACCAAACACACACAAATACCTTCTACTCCGACAGTACTCCCACTCAAACTCCCCTGTTTACAGCTCTGTTTGCTAGCTCCTGTGCCGCTGCAGCTGTCTGTGCCGCTGCCTGATTGGCTGCTACGTTTATAGGACCCCTAGTCAGGGAAGCCCCGCCCCCTAATCAGGGCTCAGCTTCTCACCCAGCACAAAGCCCCGACACATACAAATACCAATACAAAACCAAACACACACAAATACCTTCTCCTCCAACAGAACTCCCACTCAAACCCCCCTGTTTACAGCTCTGTTTGCTAGCTCCTGTGCCGCTGCAGCTGTCTGTGCCGCTGCCTGATTGGCTGCTACGTTTATAGGACCCCTAGTCAGGGAAGCCCCGCCCCCTAATCAGGGCTCAGCTTCTCACCCAGCACAAAGCCCCGACACATACAAATACCAATACAAAACCAAACACACACAAATACATTCTCCTCCCACTCAAACTCCCCGTTTACAGCTCTGTTTGATAGCTCCTGTGCCGCTGCCTGACTGGCTGCAACCTTATAAGACCCCTAGTCAGGGAAGCCCCGCCCACTAATCAGGGCTCAGCTTCTTTCCCAGCACAAAGCCCCTCCAAGCCTCTACACATACAGATACCACCAATACAAAACCAAACACACACACAAATTCCTTTTCCTCCAACAGAACTCCCACTCAAACCCCCCTGTTTACAGCTCTGTTTGCTAGCTCCTGTGCCGCTGCAGCTGTCTGTGCCGCTGCCTGACTGGCTGCTACCTTTATAGGACCCCTAGTCAGTCAAGCCCCGCCCCCTAATCAGGGCTCAGCTTCTGTCCCAGCACAAAGCCCCTACACACACAGATACTACCAATACAAAACCAAACACACACACAAATACCTTCTCCTCCAACAGTACTCCCACTCAAACTCCCCTGTTTACAGCTCTGTTTGCTAGCTCCTGTGCCGCTGCCTGACTGGCTGCTACCTTTATAGGACCCCTAGTCAGGAAAGCCCCGCCCCTAATCAGGGCTCAGCTTCTCTCCCAGCACAAAGCCCCTACACATACAGATACTAACAATACAAAACCAAACACACACAAATACCTTCTCCTCCAAAAGAACTCCCACTCAAACTCCCCTGTTTACAGCTCTGTTTGCTAGCTCCTGTGCTGCTGCAGCTGTCTGTGCCACTACCTGACTGGCTGCTACCCTTATAGGACCCCTAGTCAGTGAAGCCCCGCCCCCTAATCAGGGCTCAGCTTCTGTCTCAGCACAAAGCCCCTACACACACACATACTACCAATACAAAACCAAACACACACAAATACTTTCTACTCCAACAGAACTCCCACTCAAACTCCCCTGTTTACAGCTCTGTTTGATAGCTCCTGTGCCGCTGCCTGACTGGCTGCAACCTTATAGGACCCCTAGTCAGGGAAGCCCCGCCCACTAATCAGAGCTCAGCTTCTTTCCCAGCACAAAGCCCCTCCAAGCCTCTACACATACAGATACCACCAATACAAAACCAAACACACACACAAATACCTTTTCCTCCAACAGAACTCCCACTCAAACTCCCCTGTTTACAGCTATGTTTGCTAGCTCCTGTGCCGCTGCAGCTGTCTGTGCCGCTGCCTGACTAGCTGCGACCTTTATAGGACCCCTAATCAGTGAAGCCCCGCCCCCTAATCAGGGCTCAGCTTCTGTCCCAGCACAAAGCCCCTACACACACAGATACTACCAATACAAAACCAAACACACAAATACCTTCTACTCCAACAGTACTCCCACTCAAACTCCCCTGTTTACAGCTCTGTTTGCTAACTCCTGTGCCGCTGCCTGACTGGTTGCTACCTTTATAGGACCCCTAGTCAGGGAAGCCCCGCCCCCAAATCAGGGCTCAGCTTCTCTCCCAGCACAAAGCCCCTACACATACATATACTAACAATACAAAACCAAACACACACAAATACCTTCTCCTCCAAAAGAACTCCCACTCAAACTCCCCTGTTTACTGCTCTGTTTGCTAGCTCCTGTGCTGCTGCAGCTGTCTGTGCCGCTACCTGACTGGCTGCTACCTTTATAGGACCCCTAGTCAGTGAAGCCCCGCCCCCCAATCAGGGCTCAGCTTCAGTCTCAGCACAAAGCCCCTACACACACAGATACTACCAATACAAAACCAAACACACACAAATACCTTCTACTCCGACAGTACTCCCACTCACACTCCCCTGTTTACAGTTCTGTTTGATAGCTCCTGTGCCGCTGCCTGACTGTCTGCAACCTTTATAGGACCCCTAGTCAGGGAAGCCCCGCCCCCTAATCAGGGCTCAGCTTCTCACCCAGCACAAAGCCCCGACACATACAAATACCAATACAAAACCAAACACACACAAATACCTTCTCCTCCAACAGAACTCCCACTCAAACCCCCCTGTTTACAGCTCTGTTTGCTAGCTCCTGTGCCGCTGCAGCTGTCTGTGCCGCTGTCTGACTGGCTGCTACCTTTATAGGACCCCTAGTCAGTCAAGCCCCGCCCCCTAATCAGGGGTCAGCTTCTCTCCCAGCACAAAGCCCCTACACACACAGATACTACCAATACAAAACCAAACACACACACAAATACCTTCTCCTCCAACAGTACTCCCACTCAAACTCCGCTGTTTACAGCTCTGCTTGCTAGCTCCTGTGCCGCTGCCTGACTGGCTGCTACCTTTATAGGACCCCTAGTCAGGAAAGCCCCGCCCCTAATCAGGGCTCAGCTTCTCTCCCAGCACAAAGCCCCTACACATACAGATACTAACAATACAAAACCAAACACACACAAATACCTTCTCCTCCAAAAGAACTCCCACTCAAACTCCCATGTTTACAGCTCTGTTTGCTAGCTCCTGTGCTGCTGCAGCTGTCTGTGCCACTACCTGACTGGCTGCTACCTTTATAGGACCCCTAGTCAGTGAAGCCCCGCCCCCTAATCAGGGCTCAGCTTCTGTCTCAGCACAAAGCCCCTACACACACACATACTACCAATACAAAACCAAACACACACAAAAACCTTCTACTCCAACAGTACTCCCACTCAAACTCCCCTGTTTACAGCTCTGTTTGATAGCTCCTGTGCCGCTGCCCGACTGGCTGCAACCTTTATAGGACCCCTAGTCAGGGAAGCCCCGCCCCCTAATCAGGGCTCAGCTTCTCTCCCAGCACAAAGCCCCTACACATACAGATACTACCAATACAAAACCAAACACACACAAATACCTTCTCCTCCCACTAAAACTCCCCTGTTTACAGGTCTGTTTGCTAGCTCCTGTGCCGCTGCAGCTGTCTGTGCGGCTGCCTGACTGGCTGCTACCTTTATAGGACCCCTAGTCAGGGAAGCCCCGCCCACTAATCAGGGCTCAGCTTCTCTCCCAGCACAAAGCCCCTCCAAGCCTCTACACATACAGGTACTACCAATACAAAACCAAACACACACACAAATACCTTCTCCTCCAACAGAACTCCCACTCAAACTCCCCTGTTTACAGCTCTGTTTGCTAGCTCCTGTGCCGCTGCCTGACTGGCTGCTACCTTTATAGGACCCCTAGTCAGGGAAGCCCCGCCCCCTAATCAGGGCTCAGCTTCTCTCCCAGCACAAAGCCCCTACACATACAGATACTAACAATACAAAACCAAACACACACAAATACCTTCTCCTCCAACAGAACTCCCACTCAAACTCCCCTGTTTACAGCTCTGTTTGCTAGCTCCTGTGCCGCTGCAGCTGTCTGTGCGGCTGCCTGACTGGCTGCTACCTTTATAGGACCCCTAGTCAGGGAAGCCCCGCCCACTAATCAGGGCTCAGCTTCTCTCCCAGCACAAAGCCCCTCCAAGCCTCTACACATACAGGTACTACCAATACAAAACCAAACACACACAAATACCTTCTCCTCCAACAGAACTCCCACTCAAACTCCCCTGTTTACAGCTCTGTTTCCTAGCTCCTGTGCCGCTGCCTGACTGGCTGCTACCTTTATAGGACCCCTAGTCAGGGAAGCCCCGCCCCCTAATCAGGGCTCAGCTTCTCTCCCAGCACAAAGCCCCTTCACATACAGATACTAACAATACAAAACCAAACACACACAAATACCTTCTCCTCCAAAAGAACTCCCACTCAAACTCCCCTGTTTACAGCTCTGTTTGCTAGCTCCTGTGCTGCTGCAGCTGTCTGTGCCGCTACCTGACTGGCTGCTACCTTTATAGGACCCCTAGTCAGTGAAGCCCCGCCCCCCAATCAGGGCTCAGCTTCTGTCTCAGCACGAAGCCCCTACACACACAGATACTACCAATACAAAACCAAACACACACAAATACCTTCTACTCCGACAGTACTCCCACTCAAACTCCCCTGTTTACAGCTCTGTTTGCTAGCTCCTGTGCCGCTGCAGCTGTCTGTGCCGCTGCCTGATTGGCTGCTACGTTTATAGGACCCCTAGTCAGGGAAGCCCCGCCCCCTAATCAGGGCTCAGCTTCTCACCCAGCACAAAGCCCCGACACATACAAATACCAATACAAAACCAAACACACACAAATACCTTCTCCTCCAACAGAACTCCCACTCAAACCCCCCTGTTTACAGCTCTGTTTGCTAGCTCCTGTGCCGCTGCAGCTGTCTGTGCCGCTGCCTGACTGGCTGCTACCTTTATAGGACCCCTAGTCAGTCAAGCCCCGCCCCCTAATCAGGGGTCAGCTTCTCTCCCAGCACAAAGCCCCTACACATACAGATACTACCAATACAAAACCAAACACACAGAAATACCTTCTCCTCCAACAGAACTCCCACTCAAACTCCCCTGTTTACAGCTCTGTTTGCTAGCTCCTGTGCCGCTGCAGCTGTCTGTGCCGCTGCCTGACTGGCTGCTACCTTTATAGGACCCCTAGTCAGTGAAGCCCCGCCCCCTAATCAGGGCTCAGCTACTCTCCCAGCACAAAGCCCCTACACATACAGATACTAACAATACAAAACCAAACACACACAAATACATTCTCCTCCCACTCAAACTCCCCGTTTACAGCTCTGTTTGATAGCTCCTGTGCCGCTGCCTGACTGGCTGCAACCTTATAGGACCCCTAGTCAGGGAAGCCCCGCCCACTAATCAGAGCTCAGCTTCTTTCCCAGCACAAAGCCCCTCCAAGCCTCTACACATACAGATACCACCAATACAAAACCAAACACACACACAAATACCTTTTCCTCCAACAGAACTCCCACTCAAACTCCCCTGTTTACAGCTCTGTTTGCTAGCTCCTGTGCCGCTGCCTGACTGGCTGCTACCTTTATAGGACCCCTAGTCAGGGAAGCCCCGCCCCCTAATCAGGGCTCAGCTTCTCTCCCAGCACAAAGCCCCTACACATACAGATACTAACAATACAAAACCAAACACACACAAATACCTTCTCCTCCAACAAAACTCCCACTCAAACTCCCCTGTTTACAGCTCTGTTTGCTAGCTCCTGTGCCGCTGCAGCTGTCTGTGCCGCTGCCTGACTGGCTGATACATTTCTAGGACCCCTAGTAAGTGAAGCCCCGCCCCCTAATCACGGCTCAGCTTCTCTCCCAGCACAAAGCCCCTTCATATACAGATACCACCAATACAAAACCAAACACACACACAAATACCTTTTCCTCCAACAGAACTCCCACTCAAACTCCCCTGTTTACAGCTCTGTTTGCTAGCTCCTGGGCCACTGCAGCTGTCTGTGCCGCTGCCTGACTGGCTGCTACCTTTATAGGACCCCTAGTCAGGAAAGCCCCGCCCCTAATCAGGGCTCAGCTTCTCTCCCAGCACAAAGCCCCTACACATACAGATACTACCAATACAAAACCAAAACACACACAAATACCTTCTCCTCCAACAGAACTCCCACTCAAACTCCCCTGTTTACAGCTCTGTTTGCTAGCTCCTGTGCCGCTGCAGCTGTCTGTGCCGCTGCCTGACTGGCTGCTACCTTTATAGGACCCCTAGTCAGTGAAGCCCCGCCCCCTAATCAGGGCTCAGCTACTCTCCCAGCACAAAGCCCCTACGCATACAGATACTAACAATACAAAACCAAACACACACAAATACATTCTCCTCCCACTCAAACTCCCCGTTTACAGCTCTGTTTGATAGCTCCTGTGCCGCTGCCTGACTGGCTGCAACCTTATAAGACCCCTAGTCAGGGAAGCCCCGCCCACTAATCAGGGCTCAGCTTCTTTCCCAGCACAAAGCCCCTCCAAGCCTCTACACATACAGATACCACCAATACAAAACCAAACACACACACAAATTCCTTTTCCTCCAACAGAACTCCCACTCAAACCCCCCTGTTTACAGCTCTGTTTGCTAGCTCCTGTGCCGCTGCAGCTGTCTGTGCCGCTGCCTGACTGGCTGCTACCTTTAGAGGACCCCTAGTCAGTCAAGCCCCGCCCCCTAATCAGGGCTCAGCTTCTGTCCCAGCACAAAGCCCCTACACACACAGATACTACCAATACAAAACCAAACACACACACAAATACCTTCTCCTCCAACAGTACTCCCACTCAAACTCCCCTGTTTACAGCTCTGTTTGCTAGCTCCTGTGCCGCTGCCTGACTGGCTGCTACCTTTATAGGACCCCTAGTCAGGGAAGCCCCGCCCCCTAATCAGGGCTCAGCTTCTCTCCCAGCACAAAGCCCCTACACATACAGATACTAACAATACAAAACCAAACACACACAAATACCTTCTCCTCCAACAAAACTCCCACTCAAACTCCCCTGTTTACAGCTCTGTTTGCTAGCTCCTGTGCCGCTGCAGCTGTCTGTGCCGCTGCCTGACTGGCTGATACCTTTCTAGGACCCCTAGTAAGTGAAGCCCCGCCCCCTAATCACGGCTCAGCTTCTCTCCCAGCACAAAGCCCCTTCATATACAGATACCACCAATACAAAACCAAACACACACACAAATACCTTTTCCTCCAACAGAACTCCCACTCAAACTCCCCTGTTTACAGCTCTGTTTGCTAGCTCCTGGGCCGCTGCAGCTGTCTGTGCCGCTGCCTGACTGGCTGCTACCTTTATAGGACCCCTAGTCAGGAAAGCCCCGCCCCTAATCAGGGCTCAGCTTCTCTCCCAGCACAAAGCCCCTACACATACAGATACTACCAATACAAAACCAAACACACACAAATACCTTCTCCTCCAACAGAACTCCCACTCAAACTCCCCTGTTTACAGCTCTGTTTGCTAGCTCCTGTGCCGCTGCAGCTGTCTGTGCCGCTGCCTGACTGGCTGCTACCTTTATAGGACCCCTAGTCAGTGAAGCCCCGCCCCCTAATCAGGGCTCAGCTACTCTCCCAGCACAAAGCCCCTACACATACAGATACTAACAATACAAAACCAAACACACAC
Organism: Lepidochelys olivacea; assembly: GCF_965140295.1. NCBI lineage: Eukaryota > Metazoa > Chordata > Testudines > Cheloniidae > Lepidochelys > Lepidochelys olivacea. Next base: position 19,239,955 of record NC_140436.1, on the reverse strand, counting down.
AAATACATTCTCCTCCCACTCAAACTCCCCGTTTACAGCTCTGTTTGATAGCTCCTGTGCCGCTGCCTGACTGGCTGCAACCTTATAAGACCCCTAGTCAGGGAAGCCCCGCCCACTAATCAGGGCTCAGCTTCTTTCCCAGCACAAAGCCCCTCCAAGCCTCTACACATACAGATACCACCAATACAAAACCAAACACACACACAAATTCCTTTTCCTCCAACAGAACTCCCACTCAAACCCCCCTGTTTACAGCTCTGTTTGCTAGCTCCTGTGCCGCTGCAGCTGTCTGTGCCGCTGCCTGACTGGCTGCTACCTTTATAGGACCCCTAGTCAGTCAAGCCCCGCCCCCTAATCAGGGCTCAGCTTCTGTCCCAGCACAAAGCCCCTACACACACAGATACTACCAATACAAAACCAAACACACACACAAATACCTTCTCCTCCAACAGTACTCCCACTCAAACTCCCCTGTTTACAGCTCTGTTTGCTAGCTCCTGTGCCGCTGCCTGACTGGCTGCTACCTTTATAGGACCCCTAGTCAGGAAAGCCCCGCCCCTAATCAGGGCTCAGCTTCTCTCCCAGCACAAAGCCCCTACACATACAAATACTAACAATACAAAACCAAACACACACAAATACTTTCTACTCCAACAGAACTCCCACTCAAATTCCCCTGTTTACAGCTCTGTTTGATAGCTCCTGTGCCGCTGCCTGACTGGCTGCAACCTTATAGGACCCCTAGTCAGGGAAGCCCCGCCCACTAATCAGAGCTCAGCTTCTTTCCCAGCACAAAGCCCCTCCAAGCCTCTACACATACAGATACCACCAATACAAAACCAAACACACACACAAATACCTTTTCCTCCAACAGAACTCCCACTCAAACTCCCCTGTTTACAGCTCTGTTTGCTAGCTCCTGTGCCGCTGCCTGACTGGCTGCTACCTTTATAGGACCCCTAGTCAGGGAAGCCCCGCCCCCTAATCAGGGCTCAGCTTCTCTCCCAGCACAAAGCCCCTACACATACAGATACTAACAATACAAAACCAAACACACACAAATACCTTCTCCTCCAACAAAACTCCCACTCAAACTCCCCTGTTTACAGCTCTGTTTGCTAGCTCCTGTGCCGCTGCAGCTATCTGTGCCGCTGCCTGACTGGCTGATACCTTTCTAGGACCCCTAGTAAGTGAAGCCCCGCCCCCTAATCACGGCTCAGCTTCTCTCCCAGCACAAAGCCCCTTCATATACAGATACCACCAATACAAAACCAAACACACACACAAATACCTTTTCCTCCAACAGAACTCCCACTCAAACTCCCCTGTTTACAGCTCTGTTTGCTAGCTCCTGGGCCGCTGCAGCTGTCTGTGCCGCTGCCTGACTGGCTGCTACCTTTATAGGACCCCTAGTCAGGAAAGCCCCGCCCCTAATCAGGGCTCAGCTTCTCTCCCAGCACAAAGCCCCTACACATACAGATACTAACAATACAAAACCAAACACACACAAATACCTTCTCCTCCAAAAGAACTCCCACTCAAACTCCCCTGTTTACAGCTCTGTTTGCTAGCTCCTGTGCTGCTGCAGCTGTCTGTGCCACTACCTGACTGGCTGCTACCTTTATAGGACCCCTAGTCAGTGAAGCCCCGCCCCCTAATCAGGGCTCAGCTTCTGTCTCAGCACAAAGCCCCTACACACACACATACTACCAATACAAAACCAAACACACACAAAAACCTTCTACTCCAACAGTACTCCCACTCAAACTCCCCTGTTTACAGCTCTGTTTGATAGCTCCTGTGCCGCTGCCCGACTGGCTGCAACCTTTATAGGACCCCTAGTCAGGGAAGCCCCGCCCCCTAATCAGGGCTCAGCTTCTCTCCCAGCACAAAGCCCCTACACATACAGATACTACCAATACAAAACCAAACACACACAAATACCTTCTCCTCCCACTAAAACTCCCCTGTTTACAGGTCTGTTTGCTAGCTCCTGTGCCGCTGCAGCTGTCTGTGCGGCTGCCTGACTGGCTGCTACCTTTATAGGACCCCTAGTCAGGGAAGCCCCGCCCACTAATCAGGGCTCAGCTTCTCTCCCAGCACAAAGCCCCTCCAAGCCTCTACACATACAGGTACTACCAATACAAAACCAAACACACACAAATACCTTCTCCTCCAACAGAACTCCCACTCAAACTCCCCTGTTTACAGCTCTGTTTCCTAGCTCCTGTGCCGCTGCCTGACTGGCTGCTACCTTTATAGGACCCCTAGTCAGGGAAGCCCCGCCCCTAATCAGGGCTCAGCTTCTCTCCCAGCACAAAGCCCCTACACATACAGATACTAACAATACAAAACCAAACACACACAAATACCTTCTCCTCCAACAGAACTCCCACTCAAACTCCCCTGTTTACAGCTCTGTTTGCTAGCTCCTGTGCCGCTGCAGCTGTCTGTGCGGCTGCCTGACTGGCTGCTACCTTTATAGGACCCCTAGTCAGGGAAGCCCCGCCCACTAATCAGGGCTCAGCTTCTCTCCCAGCACAAAGCCCCTCCAAGCCTCTACACATACAGGTACTACCAATACAAAACCAAACACACACAAATACCTTCTCCTCCAACAGAACTCCCACTCAAACTCCCCTGTTTACAGCTCTGTTTGCTAGCTCCTGTGCCGCTGCCTGACTGGCTGCTACCTTTATAGGACCCCTAGTCAGGGAAGCCCCGCCCCCTAATCAGGGCTCAGCTTCTCTCCCAGGACAAAGCCCCTACACATACAGATACCACCAATACAAAACCAAACACACAAATACCTTCTCCTCCAACAGAACTCCCACTCAAACTCCCCTGTTTACAGCTCTGTTTGCGAGCTCCTGTGCCGCTGCAGCTCTCTGTGCCGCTGCCTGACTGGCTGATACCTTTATAGGAACCCTAGTCAGGGAAGCCCCGCCCCCTAATCAGGGCTCAGCTTCTCTCCCAGCACAAAGCCCATACACAGACAGATACTAACAATACAAAACCAAACACACACAAATACCTTCTCCTCCAACAGAACTCCCACTCCAACTCCCCTGTTTACAGCTCTGTTTGCTAGCTCCTCTGCCGCTGCAGCTCTCTGTGCCGCTGCCTGACTGGCTGCTACCTTTATAGGACCCCTAGTCAGTGAAGTCCCGCCCCCTAATCAGGGCTCACCTTCTCTCCCAGCACAAAGACCCTCCAAGCCTCTACCATACAGATACCACCAATACAAAACCAAACACACACACAAATACCTTCTCCTCCAACAGAACTCCCACTCAAAGCCGCCTGTTTACAGCTCTGTTTGCTAGCTCCTGTGCCGCTGCAGCTGTCTGTGCCGCTGCCTGACTGGCTTCGACCTTTATAGGACCCCTAGTCAGTCAAGCCCCGCCCCCTAATCAGGGCTCAGCTTCTGTCCCAGCACAAAGCCCCTACACACACAGATACTACCAATACAAAACCAAACACACACAAATACCTTCTCCAACAGTACTCCCACTCAAACTCCCCTGTTTACAGCTCTGTTTGATAGCTCCTGTGCCGCTGCAGCTGTCTGTGCCGCTGCCTGACTGGCTGATACCTTTATAGGACCCCTAGTCAGTGAAGCCCCGCCCCTAATCACGGCTCAGCTTCTCTCCCAGCACAAAGCCCCTACACATACAGATACTACCAATACAAAAACACACACAAATACCTTCTCCTCCAAAAGAACTCCCACTCAAACTCCCCTGTTTACAGCTCTGTTTGATAGCTCCTGTGCCGCTGCAGCTGTCTGTGCCACTACCTGACTGGCTGCTACCTTTATAGGACGCCTAGTCAGTCAAGCCCCGCCCCCTAATCACGGCTCAGCTTCTCTCCCAGCACAAAGCCCCTACACATACAGATACTACCAATACAAAACCAAACACACACAAATACCTTCTCCTCCAACAGTACTCCCACTCAAACTCCACTGTTTACAGCTCTGCTTGCTAGCTCCTGTGCCGCTGCCTGACTGGCTGCTACCTTTATAGGACCCCTAGTCAGGAAAGCCCCGCCCCTAATCAGGGCTCAGCTTCTCTCCCAGCACAAAGCCCCTCCACATACAGATACTAACAATACAAAACCAAACACACACAAATACCTTCTCCTCCCACTCAAACTCCCCTGTTTACAGGTCTGTTTGCTAGCTCCTGTGCCGCTGCAGCTGTCTGTGCCGCTGCCTGACTGGCTGCTACCTTTATAGGACCCCTAGTCAGTGAAGCCCCGCCCCATAATCAGGGTTCAGCTTCTGTCCCAGCACAAAGCCCCTACACACACAGATACTACCAATACAAAACCAAACACACACAAATACCTTCTACTCCAACAGAACTCCCACTCAAACTCCCCTGTTTACAGCTCTGTTTGCTAGCTCCTGTGCCGCTGCCTGACTGGCTGCTACCTTTATAGGACCCCTAGTCAGGGAAGCCCCGCTCCCTAATCAGGGCTCAGCTTCTCTCCCAGCACAAAGCCCCTACACATACAGATACTTACAATACAAAACCAAACACACACAAATACCTTCTCCTCCAACAGAACTCCCACTCAAACTCCCCTGTTTACAGCTCTGTTTGCTAGCTCCTGTGCCGCTGCAGCTGTCTGTGCGGCTGCCTGACTGGCTGCTACCTTTATAGGACCCCTAGTCAGGGAAGCCCCGCCCACTAATCAGGGCTCAGCTTCTCTCCCAGCACAAAGCCCCTCCAAGCCTCTACACATACAGGTACTACCAATACAAAACCAAACACACACAAATACCTTCTCCTCCAACAGAACTCCCACTCAAACTCCCCTGTTTACAGCTCTGTTTGCTAGCTCCTGTGCCGCTGCCTGACTGGCTGCTACCTTTATAGGACCCCTAGTCAGGGAAGCCCCGCCCCCTAATCAGGGCTCAGCTTCTCTCCCAGCACAAAGCCCCTACACATACAGATACTAACAATACAAAACCAAACACACACAAATACCTTCTCCTCCAACAGAACTCTCACTCCAACTCCCCTGTTTACAGCTCTGTTTGCTAGCTCCTGTGCCTCTGCAGCTGTCTGTGCCGCTGCCTGACTGGCTGCTACCTTTATAGGACCCCTAGTCAGTCAAGCCCCGCCCCCTAATCAGGCCTCAGCTTCTCTCCCAGCAGAAAGCCCCTACACATACAGATACTATCAATACAAAACCAAACACACACAAATACCTTCTTCTCCAACAGAACTCCCACTCAAACTCCCCTGTTTACAGCTCTGTTTGCTAGCTCCTGTGCCGCTGCCTGACTGGCTGCTACCTTTATACGACCCCTAGTCAGGGAAGCCCCGCCCCCTAATCAGGGCTCAGCTTCCTCTCCCAGCACAAAGCCCCTACACATACAGATACTAACAATACAAAACCAAACACACACAAATACCTTCTCCTCCAACAGAACTCCCACTCAAACTCCCCTGTTTACATCTCTGTGTGCTAGCTCCTGTGCCGCTGCCTGACTGGCTGCTACCTTTATAGGACCCCTAGTCAGGGAAGCCCCGCCCCCTAATCAGGGCTCAGCTTCTGTCCCAGCACAAAGCCCCTACACATACAGATACTAACAATACAAAACCAAACACACACAAATACCTTCTCCTCCAACAGAACTCTCACTCCAACTCCCCTGTTTAGAGCTCTGTTTGCTAGCTCCTGTGCCGCTGCAGCTGTCTGTGCCGCTGCCTGACTGGCTGATACCTTTCTAGGACCCCTAGTCAGTGAAGCCCCGCCCCCTAATCAGGGCTCAGCTTCTGTCCCAGCACAAAGCCCCTACACACAGAGATACTACCAATACAAAACCAAACACACACACAAATACCTTTTCCTCCAACAGAACTCCCACTCAAAATCCCCTGTTTACAGCTCTGTTTGCTATCTCCTGTGCTGCTGCAGCTGTCTGTGCCTCTACCTGACTCGCTGCTACCTTTATAGGACCCCTAGTCAGTGAAGCCCCGCCCCCTAATCAGGGCTCAGCTTCTGTCTCAGCACAAAGCCCCTACACACACACATACTACCAATACAAAACCAAACACACACAAAAAACTTCTACTCCAACAGTACTCCCACTCAAACTCCCCTGTTTACAGCTCTGTTTGATAGCTCCTGTGCCGCTGCCTGACTGGCTGCAACCTTTATAGGACCCCTAGTCAGGGAAGCCCCGCCCCCTAATCAGGGCTCAGCTTCTCTCCCAGCACAAAGCCCCTACACATACAGATACTACCAATACAAAACCAAACACACACAAATACCTTCTCCTCCAACAGAACTCCCACTCAAACCCCCTGTTTACAGCTCTGTTTGCTAGCTCCTGTGCCGCTGCAGCTGTCTGTCCCGCTGCCTGACTGGCTGCTACATTTATTGGACCCCTTGTCAGTGAAGCCCCGCCCCCTAATCAGGGCTCAGCTTCTCTCCCAGCACAAAGCCCCTACACATACAGATACTAAGAATACAAAACCAAACACCCACAAATACCTTCTCCTCCCACTCAAACTCCCCTGTTTACAGGTCTGTTTGCTAGCTCCTGTGCCGCTGCAGCTGTCTGTGCCGCTGCCTGACTGGCTGCTACCTTTATAGGACCCCTAGTCAGTGAAGCCCCGCCCCCTAATCAGGGTTCAGCTTCTGTCCCAGCACAAAGCCCCTACACACACAGATACTACCAATACAAAACCAAACACACACAAATACCTTCTACTCCAACAGAACTCCCACTCAAACTCCCCTGTTTACAGCTCTGTTTGATAGCTCCTGTGCCGCTGCCTGACTGGCTGCAACCTTATAGGACCCCTAGTCAGGGAAGCCCCGCCCACTAATCAGGGCTCAGCTTCTTTCCCAGCACAAAGCCCCTCCAAGCCTCTACACATACAGATACCACCAATACAAAACCAAACACACACACAAATACCTTTTCCTCCAACAGAACTCCCACTCAAACTCCCCTGTTTACAGCTCTGTTTGCTAGCTCCTGTGCCGCTGCCTGACTGGCTGCTACCTTTATAGGACCCCTAGTCAGGGAAGCCCCGCCCCCTAATCAGGGCTCAGCTTCTCTCCCAGCACAAAGCCCCTACACATACAGATACTAACAATACAAAACCAAACACACACAAATACCTTCTCCTCCAACAGAACTCCCACTCAAACCCCCCTGTTTACACCTCTGTTTGCTAGCTCCTGTGCCGCTGCAGCTGTCTTTGCGGCTGCCTGACTGGCTGCTACCTTTATAGGACCCCTAGTCAGGGAAGCCCCGCCCACTAATCAGGGCTCAGCTTCTCTTCCAGCACAAAGCCCCTCCAAGCCTCTACACATACAGATACTACCAACACAAAACCAAACACACACAAATACCTTCTCCTCCAACAGAACTCCCACTCAAATCCCCCTGTTTACAGCTCTGTTTGCTAGCTCCTGTGCCGCTGCAGCTGTCTGTGCCGCTGCCTGCCTGGCTGCTACCTTTATAGGACCCCTAGTCAGTGAAGCCCCGCCCCCTAATCAGGGCTCAGCTTCTGTCCTAGCACAAAGCCCCTACACACACAGATACTACCAATACAAAACCAAACACACACAAACACCTTCTACTCCAACAGAACTCCCACTCAAACTCCCCTGTTTACAGCTCTGTTTGATAGCTCCTGTGCCGCTGCCTGACTGGCTGCAACCTTATAGGACCCCTAGTCAGGGAAGCCCCGCCCACTAATCAGGACTCAGCTTCTTTCCCAGCACAAAGCCCCTCCAAGCCTCTACACATACAGATACCACCAATACAAAACCAAACACACACACAAATACCTTTTCCTCCAACAGAACTCCCACTCAAACTCCCCTGTTTACATCTCTGTGTGCTAGCTCCTGTGCCGCTGCCTCACTGGCTGCTACCTTTATAGGACCCCTAGTCAGGGAAGCCCCGCCCCCTAATCAGGGCTCAGCTTCTCTCCCAGCACAAAGCCTCTACACATACAAATACTACCAATACAAAAACACACACAAATACCTTCTCCTCCAACAGAACTCCCACTCAAAATCCCCTGTTTACAGCTCTGTTTGCTAGATCCTGTGCCGATGCAGCTGTCTGTGCCGCTGCCTGACTGGCTGATACCTTTTTAGGACCCCTAGTCAGTGAAGCCCCGCCCCCTAATCAGGGCTCAGCTTCTCTCCCAGCACAAAGCCCCTACACATACAGATACTAACAATACAAAACCAAACACACACAAATACCTTCTCCTCCCACTCAAACTCCCCGTTTACAGCTCTGTTTGCTAGCTCCTGTGCCGCTGCAGCTGTCTGTGCCGCTGCCTGACTGGCTGCTACCTTTATAGGACCCCAAGTCAGGGAAGCCCCGCCCCCTAATCAGGGCTCAGCTTCTCTCCCAGCACAAAGCCTCTACACATACAGATACTACCAATACAAATCCAAACACACACAAATACCTTCTCCTCCAACAGAATTCCCACTCCAACTTTCCTCTTTACAGCTCTGTTGCTAGCTCCTGTGCCGCTGCAGCTGTCTGTGCCGCTGCCTGACTGGCTGCTACCTTTATAGGACCCCTAGTCAGTCAAGCCCCGCCCCCTAATCAGGGCTCAGTTTCTCTCCCAGCACAAAGCCCCTACACATACAGATACTACCAATACAAAACCAAACACACACAAATACCTTCTCCTCCAACAGAACTCCCACTCAAACTCCACTGTTTACAGCTCTGTTTGCTAGCTCCTGTGCCGCTGCCTGACTGGCTGCTTCCTTTATAGGATCCCTAGTCAGGGAAGCCCCGCCCCCTAATCAGGGCTCATCTTCTCTCCCAGCACAAAGCCCCAAAACATACAGATACTACCAATACAAAACCAAACACACACACAAATACCTTCTCCACCAACAGAACTCCCACTCAAACTCCCCTGTTTACATCTCTGTGTGCTAGCTCCTGTGCCGCTGCCTGACTGGCTGCTAGCTTTATAGGACCCCTAGTCAGGGAAGCCCCGCCCCCTAATCAGGGCTCAGCTTCTCTCCCAGCACAAAGCCCCAACACATACAGATACTAACAATACAAAACCAAACACACACAAATACCTTCTCCTCCAACAAAACTCCCACTCGAACTCCCCTGTTTACAGCTCTGTTTGTAGCTCCTGTGCCGCTGCCTGACTGGCTGCTACCTTTATAGGACCCCTCGTCAGGGAAGCCCCGCCCCCTAATCAGGGCTCAGCTTCTTTCCCAGCACAAAGCCCCTCCAAGCCTCTACACATACAGATACTACCAATACAAAACCAAACACACACACAAATACCTTCTCCTCCAACAGAACTCCGACTCAAACCCGCCTGTTTACAGCTCTGTTTGCTAGCTCCTGTGCCGCTGCAGCTGTCTGTGCCGCTGCCTGACTGGCTGCGACCTTTATAGGACCCCTAGTCAGTCAAGCCCCGCCCCCTAATCAGGGCTCAGCTTCTCTCCCAGCACAAAGCCTCTACACATACAGATACTACCAATACAAATCCAAACACACACAAATACCTTCTCCTCCAACAGAACTCCCACTCAAACTCCCCTGTTTACATCTCTGTGTGCTAGCTCCTGTGCCGCTGCCTGACTGGCTGCTACCTTTATAGGACCCCTAGTCAGGGAAGCCCCGCCCCCTAATCAGGGCTCAGCTTCTCTCCCAGCACAAAGCCCCTACACACACAGATACTACCAATACAAAACCAAACACACACAAATACCTTCTACTCCAACAGTACTCCCACTCAAACTCCCCTGTTTACAGCTCTGTTTGCTAGCTCCTGTGCCGCTGCAGCTGTCTGTGCCGCTGCCTGACTGGCTGCTACCTTTATAGGACTCCTAGTCAGTGAAGCCCCGCCCCCTAATCAGGGCTCAGCTTCTGTCCCAGCACAAAGCCCCTACACACACAGATACTACCAATACAAAACCAAACACACACAAATACCTTCTACTCCAACAGTACTCCCACTCAAACTCCCCTGTTTACAGCTCTGTTTGATAGCTCCTGTGCCGCTGTAGCTGTCTGTGCCGCTGCCTGACTGGCTGATACCTTTATAGGACCCCTAGTCAGTGAAGCCCCGCCCCCTAATCACGGCTCAGCTTCTCTCCCAGCACAAAGCCCCTACACATACAGATACTACCAATACAAAAACACACACAAATACCTTCTCCTCCAACAGAACTCCCACTCAAACTCCCCTGTTTACAGCTCTGTTTGCTAGCTCCTGTGCCGCTGCCTGACTGGCTGCAACCTTATAGGACCCCTAGTCAGGGAAGCCCCGCCCCCGAATCAGGGCTCAGCTTCTCTCCCAGCACAAAGCCCCTACACATACAGATACTAACAATACAAAACCAAACACACACAAATACCTTCTCCTCCAACAGAACTCCCACTCAAACTCCCCTGTTTACAGCTCTGTTTGCTAGCTCCTGTGCCGCTGCAGCTGTCTGTGCGGCTGCCTGACTGGCTGCTACCTTTATAGGATCCCTAGTCAGGGAAGCCCCGCCCACTAATCAGGGCTCAGCTTCTCTCCCAGCACAAAGCCCCTCCAAGCCTCTACACATACAGATACTACCAATACAAAACCAAACACACACAAATACCTTCTCCTCCAACAGAACTCCCACTCAAACTCCCCTGTTTACAGCTCTGTTTGCTAGCTCCTGTGGCGCTGCCTGACTGGCTACTACCTTTATAGGACCCCTAGTCAGGGAAGCCCTGCCCCCTAATCAGGGCTCATCTTCTCTCCCAGCACAAAGCCCCAAAACATACAGATACTACCAACACAAAACCAAACACACACACAAATACCTTCTCCACCAACAGAACTCCCACTCAAACTCCCCTGTTTACATCTCTGTGTGCTAGCTCCTGTGCCGCTGCCTGACTGGCTGCTACCTTTATAGGACCCCTAGTCAGGGAAGCCCCGCCCCTAATCAGGGCTCAGCTTCTCTCCAAGCACAAAGAGCCTACACATACAGATACTAACAATACAAAACCAAACACACACAAATACCTTCTCCTCCAACAGAACTCCCACTCAAACTCCCCTGTTTACAGCTCTGTTTGCTAGCTCCTGTGCCGCTGCCTGACTGGCTGCTACCTTTATAGGACCCCTAGTCAGGGAAGCCCCGCCCCCTAATCAGGACTCATCTTCTCTCCCAGCACAAAGCCCCAAAACATACAGATACTACCAACACAAAACCAAACACACACACAAATACCTTCTCCACCAACAGAACTCCCACTCAAACTCCCCTGTTTACATCTCTGTGTGCTAGCTCCTGTGCCGCTGCCTGACTGGCTGCTACCTTTATAGGACCCCTAGTCAGGGAAGCCCCGCCCCCTAATCAGGGCTCAGCTTCTCTCCCAGCACAAAGAGCCTACACATACAGATACTAACAATACAAAACCAAACACACACAAATACCTTCTCCTCCAAAAGAACTCCCACTCGAACTCCCCTGTGTACAGCTCTGTTTGTAGCTCCTGTGCCGCTGCCTGACTGGCTGCTACCTTTATAGGACCCCTCGTCAGGGAAGCCCCGCCCCCTAATCAGGGCTCAGCTTCTTTCCCAGCACAAACCCCCTCCAAGCCTCTACACATACAGATACTACCAATACAAAACCAAACACACACACAAATACCTTCTTCTCCAACAGAACTCCCACTCGAACTCCCCTGTTTACAGCTCTGTTTGATAGCTCCTGTGCCGCTGCCTGACTGGCTGCAACCTTTATAGGACCCCTAGTCAGGGAAGCCCCGCCCCCTAATCAGGGCTCAGCTTCTCTCCCAGCACAAAGCCCCTACACATACAGATACTACCAATACAAAACCAAACACACACAAATACCTTCTCCTCCAACAGAACTCCCACTCAAACCCCCTGTTTACAGCTCTGTTTGCTAGCTCCTGTGCCGCTGCAGCTGTCTGTCCCGCTGCCTGACTGGCTGCTACATTTATTGGACCCCTTGTCAGTGAAGCCCCGCCCCCTAATCAGGGCTCAGCTTCTCTCCCAGCACAAAGCCCCTACACATACAGATACTAAGAATACAAAACCAAACACACACAAATACCTTCTCCTCCCACTCAAACTCCCCTGTTTACAGGTCTGTTTGCTAGCTCCTGTGCCGCTGCAGCTGTCTGTGCCGCTGCCTGACTGGCTGCTACTTTTATAGGACCCCTAGTCAGGGAAGCCCCGCCCACTAATCAGGGCTCAGCTTCTTTCCCAGCACAAAGCCCCTCCAAGCCTCTACACATACAGATACCACCAATACAAAACCAAACACACACACAAATACCTTTTCCTCCAACAGAACTCCCACTCAAACTCCCCTGTTTACAGCTCTGTTTGCTAGCTCCTGTGCCGCTGCCTGACTGGCTGCTACCTTTATAGGACCCCTAGTCAGGGAAGCCCCGCCCCCTAATCAGGGCTCAGCTTCTCTCCCAGCACAAAGCCCCTACACATACAGATACTAACAATACAAAACCAAACACACACAAATACCTTCTCCTCCAACAGAACTCCCACTCAAACCCCCCTGTTTACACCTCTGTTTGATAGCTCCTGTGCCGCTGCCTGACTGGCTGCAACCTTATAGGACCCCTAGTCAGGGAAGCCCCGCCCACTAATCAGGGCTCAGCTTCTCTCCCAGCACAAAGCCCCTCCAAGCCTCTACACATACAGATACTACCAATACAAAACCAAAAACACACAAATACCTTCTCCTCCAACAGAACTCCCACTCAAACTCCCCTGTTTACAGCTCTGTTTGCTAGCTCCTGTGCCGCTGCAGCTGTCTTTGCGGCTGCCTGACTGGCTGCTACCTTTATAGGACCCCTAGTCAGGGAATCCCCGCCCACTAATCAGGGCTCAGCTTCTCTTCCAGCACAAAGCCCCTCCAAGCCTCTACACATACAGATACTACCAACACAAAACCAAACACACACAAATACCTTCTCCTCCAACAGAACTCCCACTCAAATCCCCCTGTTTACAGCTCTGTTTGCTAGCTCCTGTGCCGCTGCAGCTGTCTGTGCCGCTGCCTGCCTGGCTGCTACCTTTATAGGACCCCTAGTCAGTGAAGCCCCGCCCCCTAATCAGGGCTCAGCTTCTGTCCTAGCACAAAGCCCCTACACACACAGATACTACCAATACAAAACCAAACACACACAAACACCTTCTACTCCAACAGAACTCCCACTCAAACTCCCCTGTTTACAGCTCTGTTTGATAGCTCCTGTGCCGCTGCCTGACTGGCTGCAACCTTATAGGACCCCTAGTCAGGGAAGCCCCGCCCACTAATCAGGACTCAGCTTCTTTCCCAGCACAAAGCCCCTCCAAGCCTCTACACATACAGATACCACCAATACAAAACCAAACACACACACAAATACCTTTTCCTCCAACAGAACTCCCACTCAAACTCCCCTGTTTACAGCTCTGTTTGCTAGCTCCTGTGCCGCTGCCTGACTGGCTGCAACCTTATAGGACCCCTAGTCAGGGAAGCCCCGCCCCCGAATCAGGGCTCAGCTTCTCTCCCAGCACAAAGCCCCTACACATACAGATACTAACAATACAAAACCAAACACACACAAATACCTTCTCCTCCAACAGAACTCCCACTCAAACTCCCCTGTTTACAGCTCTGTTTGCTAGCTCCTGTGCCGCTGCAGCTGTCTGTGCGGCTGCCTGACTGGCTGCTACCTTTATAGGATCCCTAGTCAGGGAAGCCCCGCCCACTAATCAGGGCTCAGCTTCTCTCCCAGCACAAAGCCCCTCCAAGCCTCTACACATACAGATACTACCAATACAAAACCAAACACACACAAATACCTTCTCCTCCAACAGAACTCCCACTCAAACTCCCCTGTTTACAGCTCTGTTTGCTAGCTCCTGTGGCGCTGCCTGACTGGCTACTACCTTTATAGGACCCCTAGTCAGGGAAGCCCCGCCCCCTAATCAGGGCTCATCTCTCCCAGCACAAAGCCCCAAAACATACAGATACTACCAACACAAAACCAAACACACACACAAATACCTTCTCCACCAACAGAACTCCCACTCAAACTCCCCTGTTTACATCTCTGTGTGCTAGCTCCTGTGCCGCTGCCTGACTGGCTGCTACCTTTATAGGACCCCTAGTCAGGGAAGCCCCGCCCCTAATCAGGGCTCAGCTTCTCTCCCAGCACAAAGAGCCTACACATACAGATACTAACAATACAAAACCAAACACACACAAATACCTTCTCCTCCAACAGAACTCCCACTCAAACTCCCCTGTGTACAGCTCTGTTTGTAGCTCCTGTGCCGCTGCCTGACTGGCTGCTACCTTTATAGGACCCCTCGTCAGGGAAGCCCCGCCCCCTAATCAGGGCTCAGCTTCTTTCCCAGCACAAACCCCCTCCAAGCCTCTACACATACAGATACTACCAATACAAAACCAAACACACACACAAATACCTTCTTCTCCAACAGAACTCCCACTCGAACTCCCCTGTTTACAGCTCTGTTTGTAGCTCCTGTGCCGCTGCCTGACTGGCTGCAACCTTATAGGACCCCTAGTCGGGGAAGCCCCGCCCACTAATCAGGGCTCAGCTTCTTTCCCAGCACAAAGCTCCTCCAAGCCTCTACACATACAGATACCACCAATACAAAACCAAACACACACACAAATACCTTTTCTTCGAACAGAACTCCCACTTAAACTCCCCTGTTTACAGCTCTGTTTGCTAGCTCCTGTGCCGCTGCCTGACTGGCTGCTACCTTTATAGGACCCCAAGTCAGGGAAGCCCCGCCCCCTAATCAGGGCTCAGCTTCTCTCCCAGCACAAAGCCTCTACACATACAGATACTACCAATACAAATCCAAACACACACAAATACCTTCTCCTCCAACAGAACTCCCACTCCAACTTTCGTCTTTACAGCTCTGTTTGCTAGCTCCTGTGCCGCTGCAGCTGTCTGTGCCGCTGCCTGACTGGCTGCTACCTTTATAGGACCCCTAGTCACGGAAGACCCGCCCCCTAATCAGGGCTCAGCTTCTGTCCCAGCACAAAGCCCCTACACACACAGATACTACCAATACAAAACCAAACACACACACAAATACCTTCTCCTCCAACAGTACTCGCACTCAAACTCCCTGTTTACAGCTCTGTTTGCTAGCTCCTGTGCCGCTGCCTGACTGGCTGCTACCTTTATAGGACCCCTAGTCAGGGAAGCCCCGCCCCTAATCAGGGCTCAGCTTCTCTCCCAGCACAAAGCCCCTACACATACAGATACTAACAATACAAAACCAAACACACACAAATACCTTCTCTTCCGAAAGAACTCCCACTCAAACTCCCCTGTTTACAGCTCTGTTTGCTAGCTCCTGTGCCGCTGCCTGACTGGCTGCTACCTTTATAGGACCCCTAGTCAGGGAAGCCCCGCCCCCTAATCAGGGCTCAGCTTCTCTCCCAGCACAAAGCCTCTACACATACAAATACTACCAATACAAATCCAAACACACACAAATACCTTCTCCTCCAACAGAACTCCCACTCAAACTCCCCTGTTTACATCTCTGTGTGCTAGCTCCTGTGCCGCTGCCTCACTGGCTGCTACCTTTATAGGACCCCTAGTCAGAAAAGCCCCGCCCCCTAATCAGGGCTCAGCTTCTCTCCCAGCACAAAGCCTCTACACATACAAATACTACCAATACAAAAACACACACAAATACCTTCTCCTCCAACAGAACTCCCACTCAAAATCCCCTGTTTACAGCTCTGTTTGCTAGATCCTGTGCCGATGCAGCTGTCTGTGCCGCTGCCTGACTGGCTGATACCTTTTTAGGACCCCTAGTCAGTGAAGCCCCGCCCCCTAATCAGGGCTCAGCTTCTCTCCCAGCACAAAGCCCCTACACATACAGATACTAACAATACAAAACCAAACACACACAAATACCTTCTCCTCCCACTCAAACTCCCCGTTTACAGCTCTGTTTGCTAGCTCCTGTGCCGCTGCAGCTGTCTGTGCCGCTGCCTGACTGGCTGCTACCTTTATAGGACCCCAAGTCAGGGAAGCCCCGCCCCCTAATCAGGGCTCAGCTTCTCTCCCAGCACAAAGCCTCTACACATACAGATACTACCAATACAAATCCAAACACACACAAATACCTTCTCCTCCAACAGAATTCCCACTCCAACTTTCCTCTTTACAGCTCTGTTGCTAGCTCCTGTGCCGCTGCAGCTGTCTGTGCCGCTGCCTGACTGGCTGCTACCTTTATAGGACCCCTAGTCAGTCAAGCCCCGCCCCCTAATCAGGGCTCAGTTTCTCTCCCAGCACAAAGCCCCTACACATACAGATACTACCAATACAAAACCAAACACACACAAATACCTTCTCCTCCAACAGAACTCCCACTCAAACTCCACTGTTTACAGCTCTGTTTGCTAGCTCCTGTGCCGCTGCCTGACTGGCTGCTTCCTTTATAGGATCCCTAGTCAGGGAAGCCCCGCCCCCTAATCAGGGCTCATCTTCTCTCCCAGCACAAAGCCCCAAAACATACAGATACTACCAATACAAAACCAAACACACACACAAATACCTTCTCCACCAACAGAACTCCCACTCAAACTCCCCTGTTTACATCTCTGTGTGCTAGCTCCTGTGCCGCTGCCTGACTGGCTGCTAGCTTTATAGGACCCCTAGTCAGGGAAGCCCCGCCCCCTAATCAGGGCTCAGCTTCTCTCCCAGCACAAAGCCCCAACACATACAGATACTAACAATACAAAACCAAACACACACAAATACCTTCTCCTCCAACAAAACTCCCACTCGAACTCCCCTGTTTACAGCTCTGTTTGTAGCTCCTGTGCCGCTGCCTGACTGGCTGCTACCTTTATAGGACCCCTCGTCAGGGAAGCCCCGCCCCCTAATCAGGGCTCAGCTTCTTTCCCAGCACAAAGCCCCTCCAAGCCTCTACACATACAGATACTACCAATACAAAACCAAACACACACACAAATACCTTCTCCTCCAACAGAACTCCGACTCAAACCCGCCTGTTTACAGCTCTGTTTGCTAGCTCCTGTGCCGCTGCAGCTGTCTGTGCCGCTGCCTGACTGGCTGATACATTTCTAGGACCCCTAGTAAGTGAAGCCCCGCCCCCTAATCACGGCTCAGCTTCTCTCCCAGCACAAAGCCCCTTCATATACAGATACCACCAATACAAAACCAAACACACACACAAATACCTTTTCCTCCAACAGAACTCCCACTCAAACTCCCCTGTTTACAGCTCTGTTTGCTAGCTCCTGGGCCACTGCAGCTGTCTGTGCCGCTGCCTGACTGGCTGCTACCTTTATAGGACCCCTAGTCAGGAAAGCCCCGCCCCTAATCAGGGCTCAGCTTCTCTCCCAGCACAAAGCCCCTACACATACAGATACTACCAATACAAAACCAAAACACACACAAATACCTTCTCCTCCAACAGAACTCCCACTCAAACTCCCCTGTTTACAGCTCTGTTTGCTAGCTCCTGTGCCGCTGCAGCTGTCTGTGCCGCTGCCTGACTGGCTGCTACCTTTATAGGACCCCTAGTCAGTGAAGCCCCGCCCCCTAATCAGGGCTCAGCTACTCTCCCAGCACAAAGCCCCTACGCATACAGATACTAACAATACAAAACCAAACACACACAAATACATTCTCCTCCCACTCAAACTCCCCGTTTACAGCTCTGTTTGATAGCTCCTGTGCCGCTGCCTGACTGGCTGCAACCTTATAAGACCCCTAGTCAGGGAAGCCCCGCCCACTAATCAGGGCTCAGCTTCTTTCCCAGCACAAAGCCCCTCCAAGCCTCTACACATACAGATACCACCAATACAAAACCAAACACACACACAAATTCCTTTTCCTCCAACAGAACTCCCACTCAAACCCCCCTGTTTACAGCTCTGTTTGCTAGCTCCTGTGCCGCTGCAGCTGTCTGTGCCGCTGCCTGACTGGCTGCTACCTTTAGAGGACCCCTAGTCAGTCAAGCCCCGCCCCCTAATCAGGGCTCAGCTTCTGTCCCAGCACAAAGCCCCTACACACACAGATACTACCAATACAAAACCAAACACACACACAAATACCTTCTCCTCCAACAGTACTCCCACTCAAACTCCCCTGTTTACAGCTCTGTTTGCTAGCTCCTGTGCCGCTGCCTGACTGGCTGCTACCTTTATAGGACCCCTAGTCAGGGAAGCCCCGCCCCCTAATCAGGGCTCAGCTTCTCTCCCAGCACAAAGCCCCTACACATACAGATACTAACAATACAAAACCAAACACACACAAATACCTTCTCCTCCAACAAAACTCCCACTCAAACTCCCCTGTTTACAGCTCTGTTTGCTAGCTCCTGTGCCGCTGCAGCTGTCTGTGCCGCTGCCTGACTGGCTGATACCTTTCTAGGACCCCTAGTAAGTGAAGCCCCGCCCCCTAATCACGGCTCAGCTTCTCTCCCAGCACAAAGCCCCTTCATATACAGATACCACCAATACAAAACCAAACACACACACAAATACCTTTTCCTCCAACAGAACTCCCACTCAAACTCCCCTGTTTACAGCTCTGTTTGCTAGCTCCTGGGCCGCTGCAGCTGTCTGTGCCGCTGCCTGACTGGCTGCTACCTTTATAGGACCCCTAGTCAGGAAAGCCCCGCCCCTAATCAGGGCTCAGCTTCTCTCCCAGCACAAAGCCCCTACACATACAGATACTACCAATACAAAACCAAACACACACAAATACCTTCTCCTCCAACAGAACTCCCACTCAAACTCCCCTGTTTACAGCTCTGTTTGCTAGCTCCTGTGCCGCTGCAGCTGTCTGTGCCGCTGCCTGACTGGCTGCTACCTTTATAGGACCCCTAGTCAGTGAAGCCCCGCCCCCTAATCAGGGCTCAGCTACTCTCCCAGCACAAAGCCCCTACACATACAGATACTAACAATACAAAACCAAACACACACAAATACATTCTCCTCCCACTCAAACTCCCCGTTTACAGCTCTGTTTGATAGCTCCTGTGCCGCTGCCTGACTGGCTGCAACCTTATAAGACCCCTAGTCAGGGAAGCCCCGCCCACTAATCAGGGCTCAGCTTCTTTCCCAGCACAAAGCCCCTCCAAGCCTCTACACATACAGATACCACCAATACAAAACCAAACACACACACAAATTCCTTTTCCTCCAACAGAACTCCCACTCAAACCCCCCTGTTTACAGCTCTGTTTGCTAGCTCCTGTGCCGCTGCAGCTGTCTGTGCCGCTGCCTGACTGGCTGCTACCTTTATAGGACCCCTAGTCAGTCAAGCCCCGCCCCCTAATCAGGGCTCAGCTTCTGTCCCAGCACAAAGCCCCTACACACACAGATACTACCAATACAAAACCAAACACACACACAAATACCTTCTCCTCCAACAGTACTCCCACTCAAACTCCCCTGTTTACAGCTCTGTTTGCTAGCTCCTGTGCCGCTGCCTGACTGGCTGCTACCTTTATAGGACCCCTAGTCAGGAAAGCCCCGCCCCTAATCAGGGCTCAGCTTCTCTCCCAGCACAAAGCCCCTACACATACAAATACTAACAATACAAAACCAAACACACACAAATACTTTCTACTCCAACAGAACTCCCACTCAAATTCCCCTGTTTACAGCTCTGTTTGATAGCTCCTGTGCCGCTGCCTGACTGGCTGCAACCTTATAGGACCCCTAGTCAGGGAAGCCCCGCCCACTAATCAGAGCTCAGCTTCTTTCCCAGCACAAAGCCCCTCCAAGCCTCTACACATACAGATACCACCAATACAAAACCAAACACACACACAAATACCTTTTCCTCCAACAGAACTCCCACTCAAACTCCCCTGTTTACAGCTCTGTTTGCTAGCTCCTGTGCCGCTGCCTGACTGGCTGCTACCTTTATAGGACCCCTAGTCAGGGAAGCCCCGCCCCCTAATCAGGGCTCAGCTTCTCTCCCAGCACAAAGCCCCTACACATACAGATACTAACAATACAAAACCAAACACACACAAATACCTTCTCCTCCAACAAAACTCCCACTCAAACTCCCCTGTTTACAGCTCTGTTTGCTAGCTCCTGTGCCGCTGCAGCTGTCTGTGCCGCTGCCTGACTGGCTGATACCTTTCTAGGACCCCTAGTAAGTGAAGCCCCGCCCCCTAATCACGGCTCAGCTTCTCTCCCAGCACAAAGCCCCTTCATATACAGATACCACCAATACAAAACCAAACACACACACAAATACCTTTTCCTCCAACAGAACTCCCACTCAAACTCCCCTGTTTACAGCTCTGTTTGCTAGCTCCTGGGCCGCTGCAGCTGTCTGTGCCGCTGCCTGACTGGCTGCTACCTTTATAGGACCCCTAGTCAGTGAAGCCCCGCCCCCTAATCAGGGCTCAGCTTCTGTCTCAGCACAAAGCCCCTACACACACACATACTACCAATACAAAACCAAACACACACAAAAACCTTCTACTCCAACAGTACTCCCACTCAAACTCCCCTGTTTACAGCTCTGTTTGATAGCTCCTGTGCCGCTGCCCGACTGGCTGCAACCTTTATAGGACCCCTAGTCAGGGAAGCCCCGCCCCCTAATCAGGGCTCAGCTTCTCTCCCAGCACAAAGCCCCTACACATACAGATACTACCAATACAAAACCAAACACACACAAATACCTTCTCCTCCCACTAAAACTCCCCTGTTTACAGGTCTGTTTGCTAGCTCCTGTGCCGCTGCAGCTGTCTGTGCGGCTGCCTGACTGGCTGCTACCTTTATAGGACCCCTAGTCAGGGAAGCCCCGCCCACTAATCAGGGCTCAGCTTCTCTCCCAGCACAAAGCCCCTCCAAGCCTCTACACATACAGGTACTACCAATACAAAACCAAACACACACAAATACCTTCTCCTCCAACAGAACTCCCACTCAAACTCCCCTGTTTACAGCTCTGTTTCCTAGCTCCTGTGCCGCTGCCTGACTGGCTGCTACCTTTATAGGACCCCTAGTCAGGGAAGCCCCGCCCCTAATCAGGGCTCAGCTTCTCTCCCAGCACAAAGCCCCTACACATACAGATACTAACAATACAAAACCAAACACACACAAATACCTTCTCCTCCAACAGAACTCCCACTCAAACTCCCCTGTTTACAGCTCTGTTTGCTAGCTCCTGTGCCGCTGCAGCTGTCTGTGCGGCTGCCTGACTGGCTGCTACCTTTATAGGACCCCTAGTCAGGGAAGCCCCGCCCACTAATCAGGGCTCAGCTTCTCTCCCAGCACAAAGCCCCTCCAAGCCTCTACACATACAGGTACTACCAATACAAAACCAAACACACACAAATACCTTCTCCTCCAACAGAACTCCCACTCAAACTCCCCTGTTTACAGCTCTGTTTGCTAGCTCCTGTGCCGCTGCCTGACTGGCTGCTACCTTTATAGGACCCCTAGTCAGGGAAGCCCCGCCCCCTAATCAGGGCTCAGCTTCTCTCCCAGGACAAAGCCCCTACACATACAGATACCACCAATACAAAACCAAACACACAAATACCTTCTCCTCCAACAGAACTCCCACTCAAACTCCCCTGTTTACAGCTCTGTTTGCGAGCTCCTGTGCCGCTGCAGCTCTCTGTGCCGCTGCCTGACTGGCTGATACCTTTATAGGAACCCTAGTCAGGGAAGCCCCGCCCCCTAATCAGGGCTCAGCTTCTCTCCCAGCACAAAGCCCATACACAGACAGATACTAACAATACAAAACCAAACACACACAAATACCTTCTCCTCCAACAGAACTCCCACTCCAACTCCCCTGTTTACAGCTCTGTTTGCTAGCTCCTGTGCCGCTGCAGCTCTCTGTGCCGCTGCCTGACTGGCTGCTACCTTTATAGGACCCCTAGTCAGTGAAGTCCCGCCCCCTAATCAGGGCTCACCTTCTCTCCCAGCACAAAGACCCTCCAAGCCTCTACCATACAGATACCACCAATACAAAACCAAACACACACACAAATACCTTCTCCTCCAACAGAACTCCCACTCAAAGCCGCCTGTTTACAGCTCTGTTTGCTAGCTCCTGTGCCGCTGCAGCTGTCTGTGCCGCTGCCTGACTGGCTGCGACCTTTATAGGACCCCTAGTCAGTCAAGCCCCGCCCCCTAATCAGGGCTCAGCTTCTGTCCCAGCACAAAGCCCCTACACACACAGATACTACCAATACAAAACCAAACACACACAAATACCTTCTCCAACAGTACTCCCACTCAAACTCCCCTGTTTACAGCTCTGTTTGATAGCTCCTGTGCCGCTGCAGCTGTCTGTGCCGCTGCCTGACTGGCTGATACCTTTATAGGACCCCTAGTCAGTGAAGCCCCGCCCCTAATCACGGCTCAGCTTCTCTCCCAGCACAAAGCCCCTACACATACAGGTACCACCAATACAAAACCAAACACACACAAATACCTTCTCCTCCAACAGAACTCCCACTCAAACTCCCCTGTTTACAGCTCTGTTTGCTAGCTCCTGTGCCGCTGCAGCTGTCTGTGCCGCTGCCTGATTGCCTGCTACGTTTATAGGACCCCTAGTCAGGGAAGCCCCGCCCCCCTAATCAGGGCTCAGCTTCTCTCCCAGCACAAAGCCCCTACACATACAGATACTAACAATACAAAACCAAACACACACACAAATACCTTTTCCTCCAACAGAACTCCCACTCAAACTCCCCTGTTTACAGCTCTGTTTGCTAGCTCCTGTGCCGCTGCAGCTGTCTGTGCCACTACCTGACTGGCTGCTACCTTTATAGGACGCCTAGTCAGTCAAGCCCCGCCCCCTAATCACGGCTCAGCTTCTCTCCCAGCACAAAGCCCCTACACATACAGATACTACCAATACAAAACCAAACACACACAAATACCTTCTCCTCCAACAGTACTCCCACTCAAACTCCACTGTTTACAGCTCTGCTTGCTAGCTCCTGTGCCGCTGCCTGACTGGCTGCTACCTTTATAGGACCCCTAGTCAGGAAAGCCCCGCCCCTAATCAGGGCTCAGCTTCTCTCCCAGCACAAAGCCCCTCCACATACAGATACTAACAATACAAAACCAAACACACACAAATACCTTCTCCTCCCACTCAAACTCCCCTGTTTACAGGTCTGTTTGCTAGCTCCTGTGCCGCTGCAGCTGTCTGTGCCGCTGCCTGACTGGCTGCTACCTTTATAGGACCCCTAGTCAGTGAAGCCCCGCCCCATAATCAGGGTTCAGCTTCTGTCCCAGCACAAAGCCCCTACACACACAGATACTACCAATACAAAACCAAACACACACAAATACCTTCTACTCCAACAGAACTCCCACTCAAACTCCCCTGTTTACAGCTCTGTTTGCTAGCTCCTGTGCCGCTGCCTGACTGGCTGCTACCTTTATAGGACCCCTAGTCAGGGAAGCCCCGCTCCCTAATCAGGGCTCAGCTTCTCTCCCAGCACAAAGCCCCTACACATACAGATACTTACAATACAAAACCAAACACACACAAATACCTTCTCCTCCAACAGAACTCCCACTCAAACTCCCCTGTTTACAGCTCTGTTTGCTAGCTCCTGTGCCGCTGCAGCTGTCTGTGCGGCTGCCTGACTGGCTGCTACCTTTATAGGACCCCTAGTCAGGGAAGCCCCGCCCACTAATCAGGGCTCAGCTTCTCTCCCAGCACAAAGCCCCTCCAAGCCTCTACACATACAGGTACTACCAATACAAAACCAAACACACACAAATACCTTCTCCTCCAACAGAACTCCCACTCAAACTCCCCTGTTTACAGCTCTGTTTGCTAGCTCCTGTGCCGCTGCCTGACTGGCTGCTACCTTTATAGGACCCCTAGTCAGGGAAGCCCCGCCCCCTAATCAGGGCTCAGCTTCTCTCCCAGCACAAAGCCCCTACACATACAGATACTAACAATACAAAACCAAACACACACAAATACCTTCTCCTCCAACAGAACTCTCACTCCAACTCCCCTGTTTACAGCTCTGTTTGCTAGCTCCTGTGCCTCTGCAGCTGTCTGTGCCGCTGCCTGACTGGCTGCTACCTTTATAGGACCCCTAGTCAGTCAAGCCCCGCCCCCTAATCAGGCCTCAGCTTCTCTCCCAGCAGAAAGCCCCTACACATACAGATACTATCAATACAAAACCAAACACACACAAATACCTTCTTCTCCAACAGAACTCCCACTCAAACTCCCCTGTTTACAGCTCTGTTTGCTAGCTCCTGTGCCGCTGCCTGACTGGCTGCTACCTTTATACGACCCCTAGTCAGGGAAGCCCCGCCCCCTAATCAGGGCTCAGCTTCCTCTCCCAGCACAAAGCCCCTACACATACAGATACTAACAATACAAAACCAAACACACACAAATACCTTCTCCTCCAACAGAACTCCCACTCAAACTCCCCTGTTTACATCTCTGTGTGCTAGCTCCTGTGCCGCTGCCTGACTGGCTGCTACCTTTATAGGACCCCTAGTCAGGGAAGCCCCGCCCCCTAATCAGGGCTCAGCTTCTGTCCCAGCACAAAGCCCCTACACATACAGATACTAACAATACAAAACCAAACACACACAAATACCTTCTCCTCCAACAGAACTCTCACTCCAACTCCCCTGTTTAGAGCTCTGTTTGCTAGCTCCTGTGCCGCTGCAGCTGTCTGTGCCGCTGCCTGACTGGCTGATACCTTTCTAGGACCCCTAGTCAGTGAAGCCCCGCCCCCTAATCAGGGCTCAGCTTCTGTCCCAGCACAAAGCCCCTACACACAGAGATACTACCAATACAAAACCAAACACACACACAAATACCTTTTCCTCCAACAGAACTCCCACTCAAAATCCCCTGTTTACAGCTCTGTTTGCTATCTCCTGTGCTGCTGCAGCTGTCTGTGCCTCTACCTGACTCGCTGCTACCTTTATAGGACCCCTAGTCAGTGAAGCCCCGCCCCCTAATCAGGGCTCAGCTTCTGTCTCAGCACAAAGCCCCTACACACACACATACTACCAATACAAAACCAAACACACACAAAAAACTTCTACTCCAACAGTACTCCCACTCAAACTCCCCTGTTTACAGCTCTGTTTGATAGCTCCTGTGCCGCTGCCTGACTGGCTGCAACCTTTATAGGACCCCTAGTCAGGGAAGCCCCGCCCCCTAATCAGGGCTCAGCTTCTCTCCCAGCACAAAGCCCCTACACATACAGATACTACCAATACAAAACCAAACACACACAAATACCTTCTCCTCCAACAGAACTCCCACTCAAACCCCCTGTTTACAGCTCTGTTTGCTAGCTCCTGTGCCGCTGCAGCTGTCTGTCCCGCTGCCTGACTGGCTGCTACATTTATTGGACCCCTTGTCAGTGAAGCCCCGCCCCCTAATCAGGGCTCAGCTTCTCTCCCAGCACAAAGCCCCTACACATACAGATACTAAGAATACAAAACCAAACACCCACAAATACCTTCTCCTCCCACTCAAACTCCCCTGTTTACAGGTCTGTTTGCTAGCTCCTGTGCCGCTGCAGCTGTCTGTGCCGCTGCCTGACTGGCTGCTACCTTTATAGGACCCCTAGTCAGTGAAGCCCCGCCCCCTAATCAGGGTTCAGCTTCTGTCCCAGCACAAAGCCCCTACACACACAGATACTACCAATACAAAACCAAACACACACAAATACCTTCTACTCCAACAGAACTCCCACTCAAACTCCCCTGTTTACAGCTCTGTTTGATAGCTCCTGTGCCGCTGCCTGACTGGCTGCAACCTTATAGGACCCCTAGTCAGGGAAGCCCCGCCCACTAATCAGGGCTCAGCTTCTTTCCCAGCACAAAGCCCCTCCAAGCCTCTACACATACAGATACCACCAATACAAAACCAAACACACACACAAATACCTTTTCCTCCAACAGAACTCCCACTCAAACTCCCCTGTTTACAGCTCTGTTTGCTAGCTCCTGTGCCGCTGCCTGACTGGCTGCTACCTTTATAGGACCCCTAGTCAGGGAAGCCCCGCCCCCTAATCAGGGCTCAGCTTCTCTCCCAGCACAAAGCCCCTACACATACAGATACTAACAATACAAAACCAAACACACACAAATACCTTCTCCTCCAACAGAACTCCCACTCAAACCCCCCTGTTTACACCTCTGTTTGCTAGCTCCTGTGCCGCTGCAGCTGTCTTTGCGGCTGCCTGACTGGCTGCTACCTTTATAGGACCCCTAGTCAGGGAAGCCCCGCCCACTAATCAGGGCTCAGCTTCTCTTCCAGCACAAAGCCCCTCCAAGCCTCTACACATACAGATACTACCAACACAAAACCAAACACACACAAATACCTTCTCCTCCAACAGAACTCCCACTCAAATCCCCCTGTTTACAGCTCTGTTTGCTAGCTCCTGTGCCGCTGCAGCTGTCTGTGCCGCTGCCTGCCTGGCTGCTACCTTTATAGGACCCCTAGTCAGTGAAGCCCCGCCCCCTAATCAGGGCTCAGCTTCTGTCCTAGCACAAAGCCCCTACACACACAGATACTACCAATACAAAACCAAACACACACAAACACCTTCTACTCCAACAGAACTCCCACTCAAACTCCCCTGTTTACAGCTCTGTTTGATAGCTCCTGTGCCGCTGCCTGACTGGCTGCAACCTTATAGGACCCCTAGTCAGGGAAGCCCCGCCCACTAATCAGGACTCAGCTTCTTTCCCAGCACAAAGCCCCTCCAAGCCTCTACACATACAGATACCACCAATACAAAACCAAACACACACACAAATACCTTTTCCTCCAACAGAACTCCCACTCAAACTCCCCTGTTTACATCTCTGTGTGCTAGCTCCTGTGCCGCTGCCTCACTGGCTGCTACCTTTATAGGACCCCTAGTCAGGGAAGCCCCGCCCCCTAATCAGGGCTCAGCTTCTCTCCCAGCACAAAGCCTCTACACATACAAATACTACCAATACAAAAACACACACAAATACCTTCTCCTCCAACAGAACTCCCACTCAAAATCCCCTGTTTACAGCTCTGTTTGCTAGATCCTGTGCCGATGCAGCTGTCTGTGCCGCTGCCTGACTGGCTGATACCTTTTTAGGACCCCTAGTCAGTGAAGCCCCGCCCCCTAATCAGGGCTCAGCTTCTCTCCCAGCACAAAGCCCCTACACATACAGATACTAACAATACAAAACCAAACACACACAAATACCTTCTCCTCCCACTCAAACTCCCCGTTTACAGCTCTGTTTGCTAGCTCCTGTGCCGCTGCAGCTGTCTGTGCCGCTGCCTGACTGGCTGCTACCTTTATAGGACCCCAAGTCAGGGAAGCCCCGCCCCCTAATCAGGGCTCAGCTTCTCTCCCAGCACAAAGCCTCTACACATACAGATACTACCAATACAAATCCAAACACACACAAATACCTTCTCCTCCAACAGAATTCCCACTCCAACTTTCCTCTTTACAGCTCTGTTGCTAGCTCCTGTGCCGCTGCAGCTGTCTGTGCCGCTGCCTGACTGGCTGCTACCTTTATAGGACCCCTAGTCAGTCAAGCCCCGCCCCCTAATCAGGGCTCAGTTTCTCTCCCAGCACAAAGCCCCTACACATACAGATACTACCAATACAAAACCAAACACACACAAATACCTTCTCCTCCAACAGAACTCCCACTCAAACTCCACTGTTTACAGCTCTGTTTGCTAGCTCCTGTGCCGCTGCCTGACTGGCTGCTTCCTTTATAGGATCCCTAGTCAGGGAAGCCCCGCCCCCTAATCAGGGCTCATCTTCTCTCCCAGCACAAAGCCCCAAAACATACAGATACTACCAATACAAAACCAAACACACACACAAATACCTTCTCCACCAACAGAACTCCCACTCAAACTCCCCTGTTTACATCTCTGTGTGCTAGCTCCTGTGCCGCTGCCTGACTGGCTGCTAGCTTTATAGGACCCCTAGTCAGGGAAGCCCCGCCCCCTAATCAGGGCTCAGCTTCTCTCCCAGCACAAAGCCCCAACACATACAGATACTAACAATACAAAACCAAACACACACAAATACCTTCTCCTCCAACAAAACTCCCACTCGAACTCCCCTGTTTACAGCTCTGTTTGTAGCTCCTGTGCCGCTGCCTGACTGGCTGCTACCTTTATAGGACCCCTCGTCAGGGAAGCCCCGCCCCCTAATCAGGGCTCAGCTTCTTTCCCAGCACAAAGCCCCTCCAAGCCTCTACACATACAGATACTACCAATACAAAACCAAACACACACACAAATACCTTCTCCTCCAACAGAACTCCGACTCAAACCCGCCTGTTTACAGCTCTGTTTGCTAGCTCCTGTGCCGCTGCAGCTGTCTGTGCCGCTGCCTGACTGGCTGCGACCTTTATAGGACCCCTAGTCAGTCAAGCCCCGCCCCCTAATCAGGGCTCAGCTTCTCTCCCAGCACAAAGCCTCTACACATACAGATACTACCAATACAAATCCAAACACACACAAATACCTTCTCCTCCAACAGAACTCCCACTCAAACTCCCCTGTTTACATCTCTGTGTGCTAGCTCCTGTGCCGCTGCCTGACTGGCTGCTACCTTTATAGGACCCCTAGTCAGGGAAGCCCCGCCCCCTAATCAGGGCTCAGCTTCTCTCCCAGCACAAAGCCCCTACACACACAGATACTACCAATACAAAACCAAACACACACAAATACCTTCTACTCCAACAGTACTCCCACTCAAACTCCCCTGTTTACAGCTCTGTTTGCTAGCTCCTGTGCCGCTGCAGCTGTCTGTGCCGCTGCCTGACTGGCTGCTACCTTTATAGGACTCCTAGTCAGTGAAGCCCCGCCCCCTAATCAGGGCTCAGCTTCTGTCCCAGCACAAAGCCCCTACACACACAGATACTACCAATACAAAACCAAACACACACAAATACCTTCTACTCCAACAGTACTCCCACTCAAACTCCCCTGTTTACAGCTCTGTTTGATAGCTCCTGTGCCGCTGTAGCTGTCTGTGCCGCTGCCTGACTGGCTGATACCTTTATAGGACCCCTAGTCAGTGAAGCCCCGCCCCCTAATCACGGCTCAGCTTCTCTCCCAGCACAAAGCCCCTACACATACAGATACTACCAATACAAAAACACACACAAATACCTTCTCCTCCAACAGAACTCCCACTCAAACTCCCCTGTTTACAGCTCTGTTTGCTAGCTCCTGTGCCGCTGCCTGACTGGCTGCAACCTTATAGGACCCCTAGTCAGGGAAGCCCCGCCCCCGAATCAGGGCTCAGCTTCTCTCCCAGCACAAAGCCCCTACACATACAGATACTAACAATACAAAACCAAACACACACAAATACCTTCTCCTCCAACAGAACTCCCACTCAAACTCCCCTGTTTACAGCTCTGTTTGCTAGCTCCTGTGCCGCTGCAGCTGTCTGTGCGGCTGCCTGACTGGCTGCTACCTTTATAGGATCCCTAGTCAGGGAAGCCCCGCCCACTAATCAGGGCTCAGCTTCTCTCCCAGCACAAAGCCCCTCCAAGCCTCTACACATACAGATACTACCAATACAAAACCAAACACACACAAATACCTTCTCCTCCAACAGAACTCCCACTCAAACTCCCCTGTTTACAGCTCTGTTTGCTAGCTCCTGTGGCGCTGCCTGACTGGCTACTACCTTTATAGGACCCCTAGTCAGGGAAGCCCTGCCCCCTAATCAGGGCTCATCTTCTCTCCCAGCACAAAGCCCCAAAACATACAGATACTACCAACACAAAACCAAACACACACACAAATACCTTCTCCACCAACAGAACTCCCACTCAAACTCCCCTGTTTACATCTCTGTGTGCTAGCTCCTGTGCCGCTGCCTGACTGGCTGCTACCTTTATAGGACCCCTAGTCAGGGAAGCCCCGCCCCTAATCAGGGCTCAGCTTCTCTCCAAGCACAAAGAGCCTACACATACAGATACTAACAATACAAAACCAAACACACACAAATACCTTCTCCTCCAACAGAACTCCCACTCAAACTCCCCTGTTTACAGCTCTGTTTGCTAGCTCCTGTGCCGCTGCCTGACTGGCTGCTACCTTTATAGGACCCCTAGTCAGGGAAGCCCCGCCCCCTAATCAGGACTCATCTTCTCTCCCAGCACAAAGCCCCAAAACATACAGATACTACCAACACAAAACCAAACACACACACAAATACCTTCTCCACCAACAGAACTCCCACTCAAACTCCCCTGTTTACATCTCTGTGTGCTAGCTCCTGTGCCGCTGCCTGACTGGCTGCTACCTTTATAGGACCCCTAGTCAGGGAAGCCCCGCCCCCTAATCAGGGCTCAGCTTCTCTCCCAGCACAAAGAGCCTACACATACAGATACTAACAATACAAAACCAAACACACACAAATACCTTCTCCTCCAAAAGAACTCCCACTCGAACTCCCCTGTGTACAGCTCTGTTTGTAGCTCCTGTGCCGCTGCCTGACTGGCTGCTACCTTTATAGGACCCCTCGTCAGGGAAGCCCCGCCCCCTAATCAGGGCTCAGCTTCTTTCCCAGCACAAACCCCCTCCAAGCCTCTACACATACAGATACTACCAATACAAAACCAAACACACACACAAATACCTTCTTCTCCAACAGAACTCCCACTCGAACTCCCCTGTTTACAGCTCTGTTTGATAGCTCCTGTGCCGCTGCCTGACTGGCTGCAACCTTTATAGGACCCCTAGTCAGGGAAGCCCCGCCCCCTAATCAGGGCTCAGCTTCTCTCCCAGCACAAAGCCCCTACACATACAGATACTACCAATACAAAACCAAACACACACAAATACCTTCTCCTCCAACAGAACTCCCACTCAAACCCCCTGTTTACAGCTCTGTTTGCTAGCTCCTGTGCCGCTGCAGCTGTCTGTCCCGCTGCCTGACTGGCTGCTACATTTATTGGACCCCTTGTCAGTGAAGCCCCGCCCCCTAATCAGGGCTCAGCTTCTCTCCCAGCACAAAGCCCCTACACATACAGATACTAAGAATACAAAACCAAACACACACAAATACCTTCTCCTCCCACTCAAACTCCCCTGTTTACAGGTCTGTTTGCTAGCTCCTGTGCCGCTGCAGCTGTCTGTGCCGCTGCCTGACTGGCTGCTACTTTTATAGGACCCCTAGTCAGGGAAGCCCCGCCCACTAATCAGGGCTCAGCTTCTTTCCCAGCACAAAGCCCCTCCAAGCCTCTACACATACAGATACCACCAATACAAAACCAAACACACACACAAATACCTTTTCCTCCAACAGAACTCCCACTCAAACTCCCCTGTTTACAGCTCTGTTTGCTAGCTCCTGTGCCGCTGCCTGACTGGCTGCTACCTTTATAGGACCCCTAGTCAGGGAAGCCCCGCCCCCTAATCAGGGCTCAGCTTCTCTCCCAGCACAAAGCCCCTACACATACAGATACTAACAATACAAAACCAAACACACACAAATACCTTCTCCTCCAACAGAACTCCCACTCAAACCCCCCTGTTTACACCTCTGTTTGATAGCTCCTGTGCCGCTGCCTGACTGGCTGCAACCTTATAGGACCCCTAGTCAGGGAAGCCCCGCCCACTAATCAGGGCTCAGCTTCTCTCCCAGCACAAAGCCCCTCCAAGCCTCTACACATACAGATACTACCAATACAAAACCAAAAACACACAAATACCTTCTCCTCCAACAGAACTCCCACTCAAACTCCCCTGTTTACAGCTCTGTTTGCTAGCTCCTGTGCCGCTGCAGCTGTCTTTGCGGCTGCCTGACTGGCTGCTACCTTTATAGGACCCCTAGTCAGGGAATCCCCGCCCACTAATCAGGGCTCAGCTTCTCTTCCAGCACAAAGCCCCTCCAAGCCTCTACACATACAGATACTACCAACACAAAACCAAACACACACAAATACCTTCTCCTCCAACAGAACTCCCACTCAAATCCCCCTGTTTACAGCTCTGTTTGCTAGCTCCTGTGCCGCTGCAGCTGTCTGTGCCGCTGCCTGCCTGGCTGCTACCTTTATAGGACCCCTAGTCAGTGAAGCCCCGCCCCCTAATCAGGGCTCAGCTTCTGTCCTAGCACAAAGCCCCTACACACACAGATACTACCAATACAAAACCAAACACACACAAACACCTTCTACTCCAACAGAACTCCCACTCAAACTCCCCTGTTTACAGCTCTGTTTGATAGCTCCTGTGCCGCTGCCTGACTGGCTGCAACCTTATAGGACCCCTAGTCAGGGAAGCCCCGCCCACTAATCAGGACTCAGCTTCTTTCCCAGCACAAAGCCCCTCCAAGCCTCTACACATACAGATACCACCAATACAAAACCAAACACACACACAAATACCTTTTCCTCCAACAGAACTCCCACTCAAACTCCCCTGTTTACAGCTCTGTTTGCTAGCTCCTGTGCCGCTGCCTGACTGGCTGCAACCTTATAGGACCCCTAGTCAGGGAAGCCCCGCCCCCGAATCAGGGCTCAGCTTCTCTCCCAGCACAAAGCCCCTACACATACAGATACTAACAATACAAAACCAAACACACACAAATACCTTCTCCTCCAACAGAACTCCCACTCAAACTCCCCTGTTTACAGCTCTGTTTGCTAGCTCCTGTGCCGCTGCAGCTGTCTGTGCGGCTGCCTGACTGGCTGCTACCTTTATAGGATCCCTAGTCAGGGAAGCCCCGCCCACTAATCAGGGCTCAGCTTCTCTCCCAGCACAAAGCCCCTCCAAGCCTCTACACATACAGATACTACCAATACAAAACCAAACACACACAAATACCTTCTCCTCCAACAGAACTCCCACTCAAACTCCCCTGTTTACAGCTCTGTTTGCTAGCTCCTGTGGCGCTGCCTGACTGGCTACTACCTTTATAGGACCCCTAGTCAGGGAAGCCCCGCCCCCTAATCAGGGCTCATCTCTCCCAGCACAAAGCCCCAAAACATACAGATACTACCAACACAAAACCAAACACACACACAAATACCTTCTCCACCAACAGAACTCCCACTCAAACTCCCCTGTTTACATCTCTGTGTGCTAGCTCCTGTGCCGCTGCCTGACTGGCTGCTACCTTTATAGGACCCCTAGTCAGGGAAGCCCCGCCCCTAATCAGGGCTCAGCTTCTCTCCCAGCACAAAGAGCCTACACATACAGATACTAACAATACAAAACCAAACACACACAAATACCTTCTCCTCCAACAGAACTCCCACTCAAACTCCCCTGTGTACAGCTCTGTTTGTAGCTCCTGTGCCGCTGCCTGACTGGCTGCTACCTTTATAGGACCCCTCGTCAGGGAAGCCCCGCCCCCTAATCAGGGCTCAGCTTCTTTCCCAGCACAAACCCCCTCCAAGCCTCTACACATACAGATACTACCAATACAAAACCAAACACACACACAAATACCTTCTTCTCCAACAGAACTCCCACTCGAACTCCCCTGTTTACAGCTCTGTTTGTAGCTCCTGTGCCGCTGCCTGACTGGCTGCAACCTTATAGGACCCCTAGTCAGGGAAGCCCCGCCCACTAATCAGGGCTCAGCTTCTTTCCCAGCACAAAGCTCCTCCAAGCCTCTACACATACAGATACCACCAATACAAAACCAAACACACACACAAATACCTTTTCTTCGAACAGAACTCCCACTTAAACTCCCCTGTTTACAGCTCTGTTTGCTAGCTCCTGTGCCGCTGCCTGACTGGCTGCTACCTTTATAGGACCCCAAGTCAGGGAAGCCCCGCCCCCTAATCAGGGCTCAGCTTCTCTCCCAGCACAAAGCCTCTACACATACAGATACTACCAATACAAATCCAAACACACACAAATACCTTCTCCTCCAACAGAACTCCCACTCCAACTTTCGTCTTTACAGCTCTGTTTGCTAGCTCCTGTGCCGCTGCAGCTGTCTGTGCCGCTGCCTGACTGGCTGCTACCTTTATAGGACCCCTAGTCACGGAAGACCCGCCCCCTAATCAGGGCTCAGCTTCTGTCCCAGCACAAAGCCCCTACACACACAGATACTACCAATACAAAACCAAACACACACACAAATACCTTCTCCTCCAACAGTACTCGCACTCAAACTCCCTGTTTACAGCTCTGTTTGCTAGCTCCTGTGCCGCTGCCTGACTGGCTGCTACCTTTATAGGACCCCTAGTCAGGGAAGCCCCGCCCCTAATCAGGGCTCAGCTTCTCTCCCAGCACAAAGCCCCTACACATACAGATACTAACAATACAAAACCAAACACACACAAATACCTTCTCTTCCGAAAGAACTCCCACTCAAACTCCCCTGTTTACAGCTCTGTTTGCTAGCTCCTGTGCCGCTGCCTGACTGGCTGCTACCTTTATAGGACCCCTAGTCAGGGAAGCCCCGCCCCCTAATCAGGGCTCAGCTTCTCTCCCAGCACAAAGCCTCTACACATACAAATACTACCAATACAAATCCAAACACACACAAATACCTTCTCCTCCAACAGAACTCCCACTCAAACTCCCCTGTTTACATCTCTGTGTGCTAGCTCCTGTGCCGCTGCCTCACTGGCTGCTACCTTTATAGGACCCCTAGTCAGAAAAGCCCCGCCCCCTAATCAGGGCTCAGCTTCTCTCCCAGCACAAAGCCTCTACACATACAAATACTACCAATACAAAAACACACACAAATACCTTCTCCTCCAACAGAACTCCCACTCAAAATCCCCTGTTTACAGCTCTGTTTGCTAGATCCTGTGCCGATGCAGCTGTCTGTGCCGCTGCCTGACTGGCTGATACCTTTTTAGGACCCCTAGTCAGTGAAGCCCCGCCCCCTAATCAGGGCTCAGCTTCTCTCCCAGCACAAAGCCCCTACACATACAGATACTAACAATACAAAACCAAACACACACAAATACCTTCTCCTCCCACTCAAACTCCCCGTTTACAGCTCTGTTTGCTAGCTCCTGTGCCGCTGCAGCTGTCTGTGCCGCTGCCTGACTGGCTGCTACCTTTATAGGACCCCAAGTCAGGGAAGCCCCGCCCCCTAATCAGGGCTCAGCTTCTCTCCCAGCACAAAGCCTCTACACATACAGATACTACCAATACAAATCCAAACACACACAAATACCTTCTCCTCCAACAGAATTCCCACTCCAACTTTCCTCTTTACAGCTCTGTTGCTAGCTCCTGTGCCGCTGCAGCTGTCTGTGCCGCTGCCTGACTGGCTGCTACCTTTATAGGACCCCTAGTCAGTCAAGCCCCGCCCCCTAATCAGGGCTCAGTTTCTCTCCCAGCACAAAGCCCCTACACATACAGATACTACCAATACAAAACCAAACACACACAAATACCTTCTCCTCCAACAGAACTCCCACTCAAACTCCACTGTTTACAGCTCTGTTTGCTAGCTCCTGTGCCGCTGCCTGACTGGCTGCTTCCTTTATAGGATCCCTAGTCAGGGAAGCCCCGCCCCCTAATCAGGGCTCATCTTCTCTCCCAGCACAAAGCCCCAAAACATACAGATACTACCAATACAAAACCAAACACACACACAAATACCTTCTCCACCAACAGAACTCCCACTCAAACTCCCCTGTTTACATCTCTGTGTGCTAGCTCCTGTGCCGCTGCCTGACTGGCTGCTAGCTTTATAGGACCCCTAGTCAGGGAAGCCCCGCCCCCTAATCAGGGCTCAGCTTCTCTCCCAGCACAAAGCCCCAACACATACAGATACTAACAATACAAAACCAAACACACACAAATACCTTCTCCTCCAACAAAACTCCCACTCGAACTCCCCTGTTTACAGCTCTGTTTGTAGCTCCTGTGCCGCTGCCTGACTGGCTGCTACCTTTATAGGACCCCTCGTCAGGGAAGCCCCGCCCCCTAATCAGGGCTCAGCTTCTTTCCCAGCACAAAGCCCCTCCAAGCCTCTACACATACAGATACTACCAATACAAAACCAAACACACACACAAATACCTTCTCCTCCAACAGAACTCCGACTCAAACCCGCCTGTTTACAGCTCTGTTTGCTAGCTCCTGTGCCGCTGCAGCTGTCTGTGCCGCTGCCTGACTGGCTGCGACCTTTATAGGACCCCTAGTCAGGGAAGCCCCGCCCCTAATCAGGGCTCAGCTTCTCTCCCAGCACAAAGCCCCTACACATACAGATACTAACAATACAAAACCAAACACACACAAATACCTTCTCTTCCGAAAGAACTCCCACTCAAACTCCCCTGTTTACAGCTCTGTGTGCTAGCTCCTGTGCCGCTGCCTGACTGGCTGCTACCTTTATAGGACCCCTAGTCAGGGAAGCCCCGCCCCCTAATCAGGGCTCAGCTTCTCTCCCAGCACAAAGCCCCTACACACACAGATACTACCAATACAAAACCAAACACACACAAATACCTTCTACTCCAACAGTACTCCCACTCAAACTCCCCTGTTTACAGCTCTGTTTGCTAGCTCCTGTGCCGCTGCAGCTGTCTGTGCCGCTGCCTGACTGGCTGCTACCTTTATAGGACTCCTAGTCAGTGAAGCCCCGCCCCCTAATCAGGGCTCAGCTTCTGTCCCAGCACAAAGCCCCTACACACACAGATACTACCAATACAAAACCAAACACACACAAATACCTTCTACTCCAACAGTACTCCCACTCAAACTCCCCTGTTTACAGCTCTGTTTGATAGCTCCTGTGCCGCTGTAGCTGTCTGTGCCGCTGCCTGACTGGCTGATACCTTTATAGGACCCCTAGTCAGTGAAGCCCCGCCCCCTAATCACGGCTCAGCTTCTCTCCCAGCACAAAGCCCCTACACATACAGATACTACCAATACAAAAACACACACAAATACCTTCTCCTCCAACAGAACTCCCACTCAAACTCCCCTGTTTACAGCTCTGTTTGCTAGCTCCTGTGCCGCTGCCTGACTGGCTGCAACCTTATAGGACCCCTAGTCAGGGAAGCCCCGCCCCCGAACCAGGGCTCAGCTTCTCTCCCAGCACAAAGCCCCTACACATACAGATACTAACAATACAAAACAAAACACACACAAATACCTTCTCCTCCAACAGAACTCCCACTCAAACTCCCCTGTTTACAGCTCTGTTTGCTAGCTCCTGTGCCGCTGCAGCTGTCTGTGCGGCTGCCTGACTGGCTGCTACCTTTATAGGATCCCTAGTCAGGGAAGCCCCGCCCACTAATCAGGGCTCAGCTTCTCTCCCAGCACAAAGCCCCTCCAAGCCTCTACACATACAGATACTACCAATACAAAACCAAACACACACAAATACCTTCTCCTCCAACAGAACTCCCACTCAAACTCCCCTGTTTACAGCTCTGTTTGCTAGCTCCTGTGGCGCTGCCTGACTGGCTACTACCTTTATAGGACCCCTAGTCAGGGAAGCCCCGCCCCCTAATCAGGGCTCATCTTCTCTCCCAGCACAAAGCCCCGAAACATACAGATACTACCAACACAAAACCAAACACACACACAAATACCTTCTCCACCAACAGAACTCCCACTCAAACTCCCCTGTTTACATCTCTGTGTGCTAGCTCCTGTGCCGCTGCCTGACTGGCTGCTACCTTTATAGGACCCCTAGTCAGGGAAGCCCCGCCCCTAATCAGGGCTCAGCTTCTCTCCCAGCACAAAGAGCCTACACATACAGATACTAACAATACAAAACCAAACACACACAAATACCTTCTCCTCCAACAGAACTCCCACTGAAACTCCCCTGTTTACAGCTCTGTTTGCTAGCTCCTGTGCCGCTGCCTGACTGGCTGCTACCTTTATAGGACCCCTAGTCAGGGAAGCCCCGCCCCCTAATCAGGACTCATCTTCTCTCCCAGCACAAAGCCCCAAAACATACAGATACTACCAACACAAAACCAAACACACACACAAATACCTTCTCCACCAACAGAACTCCCACTCAAACTCCCCTGTTTACATCTCTGTGTGCTAGCTCCTGTGCCGCTGCCTGACTGGCTGCTACCTTTATAGGACCCCTAGTCAGGGAAGCCCCGCCCCCTAATCAGGGCTCAGCTTCTCTCCCAGCACAAAGAGCCTACACATACAGATACTGACAATACAAAACCAAACACACACAAATACCTTCTCCTCCAAAAGAACTCCCACTCGAACTCCCCTGTGTACAGCTCTGTTTGTAGCTCCTGTGCCGCTGCCTGACTGGCTGCTACCTTTATAGGACCCCTCGTCAGGGAAGCCCCGCCCCCTAATCAGGGCTCAGCTTCTTTCCCAGCACAAACCCCCTCCAAGCCTCTACACATACAGATACTACCAATACAAAACCAAACACACACACAAATACCTTCTTCTCCAACAGAACTCCCACTCGAACTCCCCTGTTTACAGCTCTGTTTGTAGCTCCTGTGCCGCTGCCTGACTGGCTGCAACCTTATAGGACCCCTAGTCAGGGAAGCCCCGCCCACTAATCAGAGCTCAGCTTCTTTCCCAGCACAAAGCTCCTCCAAGCCTCTACACATACAGATACCACCAATACAAAACCAAACACACACACAAATACCTTTTCTTCGAACAGAACTCCCACTTAAACTCCCCTGTTTACAGCTCTGTTTGCTAGCTCCTGTGCCGCTGCCTGACTGGCTGCTACCTTTATAGGACCCCAAGTCAGGGAAGCCCCGCCCCCTAATCAGGGCTCAGCTTCTCTCCCAGCACAAAGCCTCTACACATACAGATACTACCAATACAAAACCAAACACACACACAAATACCTTCTCCTCCAACAGTACTCGCACTCAAACTCCCTGTTTACAGCTCTGTTTGCTAGCTCCTGTGCCGCTGCCTGACTGGCTGCTACCTTTATAGGACCCCTAGTCAGGGAAGCCCCGCCCCTAATCAGGGCTCAGCTTCTCTCCCAGCACAAAGCCCCTACACATACAGATACTAACAATACAAAACCAAACACACACAAATACCTTCTCTTCCGAAAGAACTCCCACTCAAACTCCCCTGTTTACAGCTCTGTTTGCTAGCTCCTGTGCCGCTGCCTGACTGGCTGCTACCTTTATAGGACCCCTAGTCAGGGAAGCCCCGCCCCCTAATCAGGGCTCAGCTTCTCTCCCAGCACAAAGCCTCTACACATACAAATACTACCAATACAAATCCAAACACACACAAATACCTTCTCCTCCAACAGAACTCCCACTCAAACTCCCCTGTTTACATCTCTGTGTGCTAGCTCCTGTGCCGCTGCCTCACTGGCTGCTACCTTTATAGGACCCCTAGTCAGGGAAGCCCCGCCCCCTAATCAGGGCTCAGCTTCTCTCCCAGCACAAAGCCTCTACACATACAAATACTACCAATACAAAAACACACACAAATACCTTCTCCTCCAACAGAACTCCCACTCAAAATCCCCTGTTTACAGCTCTGTTTGCTAGATCCTGTGCCGATGCAGCTGTCTGTGCCGCTGCCTGACTGGCTGATACCTTTTTAGGACCCCTAGTCAGTGAAGCCCCGCCCCCTAATCAGGGCTCAGCTTCTCTCCCAGCACAAAGCCCCTACACATACAGATACTAACAATACAAAACCAAACACACACAAATACCTTCTCCTCCCACTCAAACTCCCCGTTTACAGCTCTGTTTGCTAGCTCCTGTGCCGCTGCAGCTGTCTGTGCCGCTGCCTGACTGGCTGCTACCTTTATAGGACCCCTCGTCAGGGAAGCCCCGCCCCCTAATCAGGGCTCATCTTCTCTCCCAGCACAAAGCCCCAAAACATACAGATACTACCAATACAAAACCAAACACACACACAAATACCTTCTCCACCAACAGAACTCCCACTCAAACTCCCCTGTTTACATCTCTGTGTGCTAGCTCCTGTGCCGCTGCCTGACTGGCTGCTAGCTTTATAGGACCCCTAGTCAGGGAAGCCCCGCCCCCTAATCAGGGCTCAGCTTCTCTCCCAGCACAAAGCCCCAACACATACAGATACTAACAATACAAAACCAAACACACACAAATACCTTCTCCTCCAACAAAACTCCCACTCGAACTCCCCTGTTTACAGCTCTGTTTGTAGCTCCTGTGCCGCTGCCTGACTGGCTGCTACCTTTATAGGACCCCTCGTCAGGGAAGCCCCGCCCCCTAATCAGGGCTCAGCTTCTTTCCCAGCACAAAGCCCCTCCAAGCCTCTACACATACAGATACTACCAATACAAAACCAAACACACACACAAATACCTTCTCCTCCAACAGAACTCCGACTCAAACCCGCCTGTTTACAGCTCTGTTTGCTAGCTCCTGTGCCGCTGCAGCTGTCTGTGCCGCTGCCTGACTGGCTGCGACCTTTATAGGACCCCTAGTCAGTCAAGCCCCGCCCCCTAATCAGGGCTCAGCTTCTCTCCCAGCACAAAGCCTCTACACATACAGATACTACCAATACAAATCCAAACACACACAAATACCTTCTCCTCCAACAGAACTCCCACTCAAACTCCCCTGTTTACATCTCTGTGTGCTAGCTCCTGTGCCGCTGCCTGACTGGCTGCTACCTTTATTGGACCCCTAGTCAGGGAAGCCCCGCCCCCTAATCAGGGCTCAGCTTCTCTCCCAGCACAAAGCCCCTACACACACAGATACTACCAATACAAAACCAAACACACACAAATACCTTCTACTCCAACAGTACTCCCACTCAAACTCCCCTGTTTACAGCTCTGTTTGCTAGCTCCTGTGCCGCTGCAGCTGTCTGTGCCGCTGCCTGACTGGCTGCTACCTTTATAGGACTCCTAGTCAGTGAAGCCCCGCCCCCTAATCAGGGCTCAGCTTCTGTCCCAGCACAAAGCCCATACACACACAGATACTACCAATACAAAACCAAACACTCACAAATACCTTCTACTCCAACAGTACTCCCACTCAAACTCCCCTGTTTACAGCTCTGTTTGATAGCTCCTGTGCCGCTGTAGCTGTCTGTGCCGCTGCCTGACTGGCTGATACCTTTATAGGACCCCTAGTCAGTGAAGCCCCGCCCCCTAATCACGGCTCAGCTTCTCTCCCAGCACAAAGCCCCTACACATACAGATACTACCAATACAAAAACACACACAAATACCTTCTCCTCCAACAGAACTCCCACTCAAACTCCCCTGTTTACAGCACTGTTTGCTAGCTCCTGTGCCGCTGCCTGACTGGCTGCTAGCTTTATAGGACCCCTAGTCAGGGAAGCCCCGCCCCCTAATCAGGGCTCAGCTTCTCTCCCAGCACAAAGCCCCTACACATACAGATACCACCAATACAAAACCAAAACACACACAAATACCTTCTCCTCCAACAGAACTCCCACTCAAAATCCCCTCTTTACAGCTCTGTTTGCTAGCTCCTGTGCCGATGCAGCTGTCTGTGCCGCTGCCTGACTGGCTGATACCTTTTTAGGACCCCTAGTCAGTGAAGCCCCGCCCCCTAATCAGGGCTCAGCTTCTCTCCCAGCACAAAGCCCCTACACATACAGATACTACCAATACAAAACCAAACACACACAAATACCTTCTCCTCCAACAGAACTCCCACTCAAACTCCACTGTTTACAGCTCTGTTTGCTAGCTCCTGTGCCGCTGCAGCTGTCTGTGCCGCTCCCTGACTGGCTGCTACCTTTATAGGACCCCTAGTCAGGGAAGACCAGCCCCCTAATCAGGGCTCAGCTTCTGTCCCAGCACAAAGCCCCTACACACACAGATACTACCAATACAAAACCAAACACACACACAAATACCTTCTCCTCCAACAGTACTCCCACTCAAACTCCCCTGTTTACAGCTCTGTTTGCTAGCTCCTGTGCCGCTGCCTGACTGGCTGCTACCTTTATAGGACCCCTAGTCAGGGAAGCCCCGCCCCTAATCAGGGCTCAGCTTCTCTCCCAGCACAAAGCCCCTACACATACAGATACTAACAATACAAAACCAAACACACACATACACCTTCTCCTCCGAAAGAACTCCCACTCAAACTCCCCTGTTTACAGCTCTGTTTGCTAGCTCCTGTGCCGCTGCAGCTGTCTGTGCCGCTGCCTGACTGGCTGCTACCTTTATAGGACCCCTAGTCAGGGAAGCCCCGCCCCCTAATCACGGCTCAGCTTCTCTCCCAGCACAAAGCCCCTACACATACAGATACTAACAATACAGAACCAAACACACACAAATACCTTCTCCTCCAACGGAACTCTCACTCCAACTCCCCTGTTTAGAGCTCTGTTTGCTAGCTCCTGTGCCGCTGCAGCTGTCTGTGCCGCTGCCTGACTGGCTGATACCTTTCTAGGACCCCTAGTAAGTGAAGCCCCGCCCCCTAATCACGGCTCAGCTTCTCTCCCAGCACAAAGCCCCTACACATACAGATACTAACAATACAAAACCAAACACACACAAATACCTTCTCCTCCAAAAGAACTCCCACTCAAACTCCCCTGTTTACAGCTCTGTTTGCTAGCTCCTGTGCTGCTGCAGCTGTCTGTGCCGCTACGTGACTGGCTGCTACCTTTATAGGACCCCTAGTCAGTGAAGCCCCGCCCCCCAATGAGGGCTCAGCTTCTGTCTCAGGACAAAGCCCCTACACACACAAATACTACCAATACAAAACCAAACACACACAAATACCTTCTACTCCGACAGTACTCCCACTCAAACTCCCCTGTTTACAGCTCTGTTTGATCGCTCCTGTGCCGCTGCCTGACTGGCTGCAACCTTTATAGGACCCCTAGTCAGGGAAGCCCCGCCCCCTAATCAGGGCTCAGCTTCTCTCCCAGCACAAAGCCCCTACACATACAGATACCACCAATACAAAACCAAACACACACAAATACCTTCTCCTCCAACAGAACTCCCACTCAAAATCCCCTGTTTACAGCTCTGTTTGCTAGCTCCTGTGCCGCTGCAGCTGTCTGTACCGCTGCCTGATTGGCTGCTACGTTTATAGGACCCCTAGTCAGGGAAGCCCCGCCCCCTAATCAGGGCTCAGCTTCTCACCCAGCACAAAGCCCCGACACATACAAATAATACCAATACAAAACCAAACACACACAAATACCTTCTCCTCCAACAGAACTCCCACTCAAACCCCCCTGTTTACAGCTCTGTTTGCTAGCTCCTGTGCCGCTGCAGCTGTCTGTGCCGCTGCCTGACTGGCTGATACCTTTATAGGACCCCTAGTCAGTGAAGCCCCGCCCCCTAATCAGGGCTCAGCTTCTCTCCCAGCACAAAGCCCCTACATATACAGATACTAACAATACAAAACCAAACACACACAAATACCTTCTCCTCCAACAGAACTCCCACTCAAACCCCCCTGTTTACAGCTCTGTTTGCTAGCTCCTGTGCCGCTGCAGCTGTCTGTGCCGCTGCCTGACTGGCTGATACCTTTATAGGACCCCTAGTCAGTGAAGCCCCGCCCCCTAATCAGGGCTCAGCTTCTCTCCCAGCACAAAGCCCCTACACACACAGATACTACCAATACAAAACCAAACACACACACAAATACCTTCTCCTCCAAGAGTACTCCCACTCAAACTCCCCTGTTCACAGCTCTGTTTGCTAGCTCCTGTGCTGCTGCCTGACTGGCTGCTACCTTTATAGGACCCCTAGTCAGGGAAGCCCCGCCCCTAATCAGGGCTCAGCTTCTATCCCAGCACAAAGCCCCTACACATACAGATACTAACAATACAAAACCAAACACAGACGAATACCTTCTCCTCCGAAAGAACTCCCACTCAAACTCCCCTGTTTACCGCTCTGTTTGCTAGCTCCTGTGCCACTGCAGCTGTCTGTGCCGCTGCCTGATTGGCTGCTACCTTTATAGGACCCCTAGTCAGGGAAGCCCCGCCCCCTAATCAGGGCTCAGCTTCTCTCCCAGCACAAAGCCTCTACACATACAGATACTACCAATACAAAACCAAACACCCACAAATACCTACTCCTCCAACAGAACTCCCACTCAAACTCCCCTGTTTACAGCTCTGTTTGCTAGCTCCTGTGCCGCTGCAGCTGTCTGTGCTGCTGCCTGACTGGCTGCTACCTTTATAGGACCCCTAGTCAGGGAAGCCCCGCCCCCTAATCAGGGCTCAGCTTCTCTCCCAGCACAAAGCCCCTCCAAGCCTCTAAACATACAGATACCACCAATACAAAACCAAACACACACAAATACCTTCTCCTCCAACAGAACTCCCACT
Source organism: Lepidochelys olivacea (assembly GCF_965140295.1). Taxonomy (NCBI): domain Eukaryota; kingdom Metazoa; phylum Chordata; order Testudines; family Cheloniidae; genus Lepidochelys; species Lepidochelys olivacea. The sequence goes on along the minus strand of NC_140436.1, from coordinate 19,195,662 downwards.
CAAACTCCCCGGCTTACAGCTCTGTTTGCTAGCTCCTGTGCCGCTGCAGCTGTCTGTGCCGCTGCCTGACTGGCTGCTACCTTTATAGGACCCCTAGTCAGTGAAGCCCCGCCCCCTAATCAGGGTTCAGCTTCTGTCCCAGCACAAAGCCCCTACACACACAGATACTACCAATACAAAACCAAACACACACAAATACCTTCTACTCCAACAGAACTCCCACTCAAACTCCCCTGTTTACAGCTCTGTTTGATAGCTCCTGTGCCGCTGCCTGACTGGCTGCAACCTTATAGGACCCCTAGTCAGGGAAGCCCCGCCCACTAATCAGGGCTCAGCTTCTTTCCCAGCACAAAGCCCCTCCAAGCCTCTACACATACAGATACCACCAATACAAAACCAAACACATACACAAATACCTTTTCCTCCAACAGAACTCCCACTCAAACTCCCCTGTTTACAGCTCTGTTTGCTAGCTCCTGTGCCGCTGCCTGACTGGCTGCTACCTTTATAGGACCCCTAGTCAGGGAAGCCCCGCCCCCTAATCAGGGCTCAGCTTCTCTCCCAGCACAAAGCCCCTACACATACAGATACTAACAATACAAAACCAAACACACACAAATACCTTCTCCTCCAACAGAACTCCCACTCAAACTCCCCTGTTTACAGCTCTGTTTGATAGCTCCTGTGCCGCTGCCTGACTGGCTGCAACCTTATAGGACCCCTAGTCAGGGAAGCCCCGCCCACTAATCAGGGCTCAGCTTCTCTCCCAGCACAAAGCCCCTCCAAGCCTCTACACACACAGATACTACCAATACAAAACCAAACACACACAAATACCTTCTACTCCAACAGAACTCCCACTCAAACTCCCCTGTTTACAGCTCTGTTTGCTAGCTCCTGTGCCGCTGCCTGACTGGCTGCTACCTTTATAGGACCCCTAGTCAGGGAAGCCCCGCCCCCTAATCAGGGCTCAGCTTCTCTCCCAGCACAAAGCCCCTACACATACAGATACTAACAATACAAAACCAAACACACACAAATACCTTCTCCTCCAACAGAACTCCCACTCAAACTCCCCTGTTTACAGCTCTGTTTGCTAGCTCCTGTGCCGCTGCCTGACTGGCTGCTACCTTTATGGGACCCCTAGTCAGGGAAGCCCCGCCCCCTAATCAGGGCTCAGCTTCTCTCCCAGCACAAAGCCCCTACACATACAGATACTAACAATACAAAACCAAACACACACAAATACCTTCTCCTCCAAAAGAACTCCCACTCAAACTCCGCTGTTTACAGCTCTGTTTGCTAGCTCCTGTGCTGCTGCAGCTGTCTGTGCCGCTACCTGACTGGCTGCTACCTTTATAGGATCCCCTAGTCAGTGAAGCCCCGCCCCCCAATGAGGGCTCAGCTTCTGTCTCAGCACAAAGCCCCTACACACACAGATACTACCAATACAAAACCAAACACACACAAATACCTTCTACTCCGACAGTACTCCCACTCAAACTCCCCTGTTTACAGCTCTGTTTGATAGCTCCTGTGCCGCTGCCTGACTGGCTGCAACCTTTATAGGACCCCTAGTCAGGGAAGCCCCGCCCCCTAATCAGGGCTCAGCTTCTCTCCCAGCACAAAGCCCCTACACACACAGATACTACCAATACAAAACCAAACACACACAAATACCTTCTACTCCAACAGTACTCCCACTCAAACTCCCCGTTTACAGCTCTGTTTGCTAGCTCCTGTGCCGCTGCAGCTGTCTGTGCCGCTGCCTGACTGGCTGCTACCTTTATAGGACCCCTAGTCAGGGAAGCCCCGCCCCCTAATCAGGGCTCAGCTTCTCTCCCAGCACAAAGAGCCTACACATACAGATACTAACAATACAAAACCAAACACACACAAATACCTTCTCCTCCAACAGAACTCCCACTCGAACTCCCCTGTTTACAGCTCTGTTTGTAGCTCCTGTGCCGCTGCCTGACTGGCTGCTACCTTTATAGGACCCCTCGTCAGGGAAGCCCCGCCCCCTGATCAGGGCTCAGCTTCTTTCCCAGCACAAAGCCCCTCCAAGCCTCTACACATACAGATACTACCAATACAAAACCAAACACACACACAAATACCTTCTCCTCCAACAGAACTCCCACTCAAACCCGCCTGTTTACAGCTCTGTTTGCTAGCTCCTGTGCCGCTGCAGCTGTCTGTGCCGCTGCCTGACTGGCTGCGACCTTTATAGGACCCCTAGTCAGTCAAGCCCCGCCCCCTAATCAGGGCTCAGCTTCTCTCCCAGCACAAAGCCCCTACACATACACATACTACCAATACAAAACCAAACACACAAATACCTTCTCCTCCAACAGAACTCCCACTCAAACTCCCCTGTTTACAGCTCTGTTTGCTAGCTCCTGTGCCGCTGCAGCTGTCTGTGCCGCTGCCTGACTGGCTGCTACCTTTATAGTACTCCTAGTCAGTGAAGCCCCGCCCCCTAATCAGGGCTCAGCTTCTGTCCCAGCACAAAGCCCCTACACACACAGATACCACCAATACAAAACCAAACACACACAAATACCTTCTCCTCCAACAGAACTCAAACTCAAACCCCCCTGTTTACAGCTCTGTTTGCTAGCTCCTGTGCCGCTGCAGCTGTCTGTGCCGCTGCCTGACTGGCTGATACCTTTATAGGACACCTAGTCAGTGAAGCCCCGCCCCTAATCAGGGCTCAGCTTCTCTCCCAGCACAAAGCCCCTACACACACAGATACTACCAATACAAAACCAAACACACACAAATACCTTCTACTTCAACAGAACTCCCACTCAAACTCCCCGTTTACAGCTCTGTTTGCTAGCTCCTGTGCCGCTGCAGCTGTCTGTGCCGCTGCCTGACTGGCTGCTACCTTTATAGGACCCCTAGTCAGGGAAGCCCCGCCCCCTAATCAGGGCTCAGATTCTCTCCCAGCACAAAGAGCCTACACATACAGATACTAACAATACAAAACCAAACACACACAAATACCTTCTCCTCCAACAGAACTCCCACTCGAACTCCCCTGTTTACAGCTCTGTTTGTAGCTCCTGTGCCGCTGCCTGACTGGCTGCTACCTTTATAGGACCCCTCGTCAGGGAAGCCCCGCCCCCTAATCAGGGCTCAGCTTCTTTCCCAGCACAAAGCCCCTCCAAGCCTCTACACATACAGATACTACCAATACAAAACCAAACACACACACAAATACCTTCTCCTCCAACAGAACTCCCACTCAAACCCGCCTGTTTACAGCTCTGTTTGCTAGCTCCTGTGCCGCTGCAGCTGTCTGTGCCGCTGCCTGACTGGCTGCGACCTTTATAGGACCCCTAGTCAGGGAAGCCCCGCCCCCTAATCAGGGCTCAGCTTCTCTCCCAGCACAAAGCCCCTACACATACAGATACTAACAATACAAAACCAAACACACACCAATGCCTTCTCCTCCAAAAGAACTCCCACTCAAACTCCCCTGTTTACAGCTCTGTTTGCTAGCTCCTGTGCTGCTGCAGCTGTCTGTGCCGCTACCTGACTGGCTGCTACCTTTATAGGACCCCTAGTCAGTGAAGCCCCGCCCCCCAATCAGGGCTCAGCTTCTGTCTCAGCACAAAGCCCCTACACACACAGATACTACCAATACAAAACCAAACACACACAAATACCTTCTACTCCAACAGAACTCCCACTCAAACTCCCCTGTTTACAGCTCTGTTTGATAGCTCCTGTGCCGCTGCCTGACTGGCTGCAACCTTATAGGACCCCTAGTCAGGGAAGCCCCGCCCACTAATCAGGGCTCAGCTTCTTTCCCAGCACAAAGCCCCTCCAAGCCTCTACACATACAGATACCACCAATACAAAACCAAACACATACACAAATACCTTTTCCTCCAACAGAACTCCCACTCAAACTCCCCTGTTTACAGCTCTGTTTGCTAGCTCCTGTGCCGCTGCCTGACTGGCTGCTACCTTTATAGGACCCCTAGTCAGGGAAGCCCCGCCCCCTAATCAGGGCTCAGCTTCTCTCCCAGCACAAAGCCCCTACACATACAGATACTAACAATACAAAACCAAACACACACAAATACCTTCTCCTCCAACAGAACTCCCACTCCAACTCCCCTGTTTACAGCTCTGTTTGATAGCTCCTGTGCCGCTGCCTGACTGGCTGCAACCTTATAGGACCCCTAGTCAGGGAAGCCCCGCCCACTAATCAGGGCTCAGCTTCTCTCCCAGCACAAAGCCCCTCCAAGCCTCTACACACACAGATACTACCAATACAAAACCAAACACACACAAATACCTTCTACTCCAACAGAACTCCCACTCAAACTCCCCTGTTTACAGCTCTGTTTGTAGCTCCTGTGCCGCTGCCTGACTGGCTGCTACCTTTATAGGACCCCTCGTCAGGGAAGCCCCGCCCCCTAATCAGGGCTCAGCTTCTTTCCCAGCACAAAGCCCCTCCAAGCCTCTACACATACAGATACTACCAATACAAAACCAAACACACACACAAATACCTTCTGCTCCAACAGAACTCCCACTCAAACCCGCCTGTTTACAGCTCTGTTTGCCAGCTCCTGTGCCGCTGTAGCTGTCTGTGCCGCTGCCTGACTGGCTGCGACCTTTATAGGACCCCTAGTCAGTCAAGCCCCGCCCCCTAATCAGAGCTCAGCTTCTCTCCCAGCACAAAGCCCCTACACATACACATACTACCAATACAAAACCAAACACAAATACCTTCTCCTCCAACAGAACTCCCACTCAAACTCCCCTGTTTACAGCTCTGTTTGCTAGCTCCTGTGCCGCTGCAGCTGTCTGTGCCGCTGCCTGACTGGCTGCTACCTTTATAGGACTCCTAGTCAGTGAAGCCCCGCCCCCTAATCAGGGCTCAGCTTCTGCCCCAGCACAAAGCCCCTACACACACAGATACTACCAATACAAAACCAAACACACACAAATACCTTCTACTCCAACAGTACTCCCACTCAAACTCCCCTGTTTACAGCTCTGTTTGATAGCTCCTGTGCCGCTGCAGCTGTCTGTGCCGCTGCCTGACTGGCTGATACCTTTATAGGACCCCTAGTCAGTGAAGCCCCGCCCCCTAATCTCGGCTCAGCTTCTCTCCCAGCACAAAGCCCCTACACATACAGATACTACCAATACAAAAACACACACAAATACCTTCTCCTCCAACAGAACTCCCACTCAAACTCCCCTGTTTACAGCTCTGTTTGCTAGCTCCTGTGCTGCTGCCTGACTGGCTGCTACCTTTATAGGACCCCTAGTCAGGGAAGCCCCGCCCCCTAATCAGGGCTCAGCTTCTCTCCCAGCACAAAGCCCCTACACATACAGATACTAACAATACAAAACCAAACACACACCAATACCTTCTCCTCCAAAAGAACTCCCACTCAAACTCCCCTGTTTACAGCTCTGTTTGCTAGCTCCTGTGCTGCTGCAGCTGTCTGTGCCGCTACCTGACTGGCTGCTACCTTTATAGGACCCCTAGTCAGTGAAGCCCCGCCCCCCAATCAGGGCTCAGCTTCTGTCTCAGCACAAAGCCCCTACACACACAGATACTACCAATACAAAACCAAACACACACAAATACCTTCTACTCCAACAGAACTCCCACTCAAACTCCCCTGTTTACAGCTCTGTTTGATAGCTCCTGTGCCGCTGCCTGACTGGCTGCAACCTTATAGGACCCCTAGTCAGGGAAGCCCCGCCCACTAATCAGGGCTCAGCTTCTTTCCCAGCACAAAGCCCCTCCAAGCCTCTACACATACAGATACCACCAATACAAAACCAAACACATACACAAATACCTTTTCCTCCAACAGAACTCCCACTCAAACTCCCCTGTTTACAGCTCTGTTTGCTAGCTCCTGTGCTGCTGCAGCTGTCTGTGCCGCTACCTGACTGGCTGCTACCTTTATAGGATCCCCTAGTCAGTGAAGCCCCGCTCCCCAATCAGGGCTCAGCTTCTGTCTCAGCACAAAGCCCCTACACACACAGATACTACCAATACAAAACCAAACACACACAAATACCTTCTACTCCGACAGTACTCCCACTCAAACTCCCCTGTTTACAGCTCTGTTTGATAGCTCCTGTGCCGCTGCCTGACTGGCTGCTACCTTTATAGGACCCCTCGTCAGGGAAGCCCCGCCCCCTAATCAGGGCTCAGCTTCTTTCCCAGCACAAAGCCCCTCCAAGCCTCTACACATACAGATACTACCAATACAAAACCAAACACACACACAAATACCTTCTCCTCCAACAGAACTCCCACTCAAACCCGCCTGTTTACAGCTCTGTTTGCTAGCTCCTGTGCCGCTGCAGCTGTCTGTGCCGCTGCCTGACTGGCTGCTACCTTTATAGGACTCCTAGTCAGTGAAGCCCCGCCCCCTAATCAGGGCTCAGCTTCTGCCCCAGCACAAAGCCCCTACACACACAGATACTACCAATACAAAACCAAACACACACAAATACCTTCTACTCCAACAGAACTCCCACTCAAAATCCCCTGTTTACAGCTCTGTTTGCTAGCTCCTGTGCCGCTGCCTGACTGGCTGCTACCTTTATAGGACCCCTAGTCAGGGAAGCCCCGCCCCCCAATGAGGGCTCAGCTTCTGTCTCAGCACAAAGCCCCTACACACACAGATACTACCAATACAAAACCAAACACACACAAATACCTTCTACTCCGACAGTACTCCCACTCAAACTCCCCTGTTTACAGCTCTGTTTGATAGCTCCTGTGCCGCTGCCTGACTGGCTGCAACCTTTATAGGACCCCTAGTCAGGGAAGCCCCGCCCCCTAATCAGGGCTCAGCTTCTCTCCCAGCACAAAGCCTCTACACACACAGATACTACCAATACAAAACCAAACACACACACAAATACCTTCTCCTCCAACAGAACTCCCACTCAAACCCGCCTGTTTACAGCTCTGTTTGATAGCTCCTGTGCCGCTGCCTGACTGGCTGCAACCTTATAGGACCCCTAGTCAGGGAAGCCCCGCCCACTAATCAGGGCTCAGCTTCTCTCCCAGCACAAAGCCCCTCCAAGCCTCTACACACACAGATACTACCAATACAAAACCAAACACACACAAATACCTTCTACTCCAACAGAACTCCCACTCAAACTCCCCTGTTTACAGCTCTGTTTGTAGCTCCTGTGCCGCTGCCTGACTGGCTGCGACCTTTATAGGACCCCTAGTCAGTCAAGCCCCGCCCCCTAATCAGGGCTCAGCTTCTCTCCCAGCACAAAGCCCCTACACATACAGATACTAACAATACAAAACCAAACACACACAAATACCTTCTCCTCCAACAGAACTCCCACTCAAACTCCCCTGTTTACCGCTCTGTTTGCTAGCTCCTGTGCCGCTGCAGCTGTCTGTGCCGCTGCCTGACTGGCTGCTACCTTTATAGGACCCCTAGTCAGGGAAGCCCCGCCCCCTAACAGGGCTCAGCTTCTCTCCCAGCACAAAGAGCCTACACATACAGATACTAACAATACAAAACCAAACACACACAAATACCTTCTCCTCCAACAGAACTCCCACTCGAACTCCCCTGTTTACAGCTCTGTTTGTAGCTCCTGTGCCGCTGCCTGACTGGCTGCTACCTTTAGGGGGCGGGGCTTCCCTGACGAGGGGTCCTATAATCAGGGCTCAGCTTCTTTCCCAGCACAAAGCCCCTCCAAGCCTCTACACATACAGATACTACCAATACAAAACCAAACACACACACAAATACCTTCTCCTACAACAGAACTCCCACTCAAACTCCCCTGTTTACAGCTCTGTTTGCTAGCTCCTGTGCTGCTGCAGCTGTCTGTGCCGCTACCTGACTGGCTGCTACCTTTATAGGACCCCTAGTCAGTGAAGCCCCGCCCCCCAATCAGGGCTCAGCTTCTGTCTCAGCACAAAGCCCCTACACACACAGATACTACCAATACAAAACCAAACACACACAAATACCTTCTACTCCAACAGAACTCCCACTCAAACTCCCCTGTTTACAGCTCTGTTTGATAGCTCCTGTGCCGCTGCCTGACTGGCTGCAACCTTATAGGACCCCTAGTCAGGGAAGCCCCGCCCACTAATCAGGGCTCAGCTTCTTTCCCAGCACAAAGCCCCTCCAAGCCTCTACACATACAGATACCACCAATACAAAACCAAACACATACACAAATACCTTTTCCTCCAACAGAACTCCCACTCAAACTCCCCTGTTTACAGCTCTGTTTGATAGCTCCTGTGCCGCTGCCTGACTGGCTGCAACCTTATAGGACCCCTAGTCAGGGAAGCCCCGCCCACTAATCAGGGCTCAGCTTCTCTCCCAGCACAAAGCCCCTCCAAGCCTCTACACACACAGATACTACCAATACAAAACCAAACACACACAAATACCTTCTACTCCAACAGAACTCCCACTCAAACTCCCCTGTTTACAGCTCTGTTTGCTAGCTCCTGTGCCGCTGCCTGACTGGCTGCTACCTTTATAGGACCCCTAGTCAGGGAAGCCCCGCCCCCTAATCAGGGCTCAGCTTCTCTCCCAGCACAAAGCCCCTACACATACAGATACTAACAATACAAAACCAAACACACACAAATACCTTCTCCTCCAACAGAACTCCCACTCAAACTCCCCTGTTTACAGCTCTGTTTGATAGCTCCTGTGCCGCTGCCTGACTGGCTGCAACCTTATAGGACCCCTAGTCAGGGAAGCCCCGCCCACTAATCAGGGCTCAGCTTCTCTCCCAGCACAAAGCCCCTCCAAGCCTCTACACACACAGATACTACCAATACAAAACCAAACACACACAAATACCTTCTACTCCAACAGAACTCCCACTCAAACTCCCCTGTTTACAGCTCTGTTTGCTAGCTCCTGTGCCGCTGCCTGACTGGCTGCTACCTTTATAGGACCCCTAGTCAGGGAAGCCCCGCCCCCTAATCAGGGCTCAGCTTCTCTCCCAGCACAAAGCCCCTACACATACAGATACTAACAATACAAAACCAAACACACACAAATACCTTCTCCTCCAACAGAACTCCCACTCAAACTCCCCTGTTTACAGCTCTGTTTGCTAGCTCCTGTGCTGCTGCAGCTGTCTGTGCCGCTACCTGACTGGCTGCTACCTTTATAGGATCCCCTAGTCAGTGAAGCCCCGCCCCCCAATGAGGGCTCAGCTTCTGTCTCAGCACAAAGCCCCTACACACACAGATACTACCAATACAAAACCAAACACACACAAATACCTTCTACTGCGACAGTACTCCCACTCAAACTCCCCTGTTTACAGCTCTGTTTGATAGCTCCTGTGCCGCTGCCTGACTGGCTGCAACCTTATAGGACCCCTAGTCAGGGAAGCCCCGCCCACTAATCAGGGCTCAGCTTCTTTCCCAGCACAAAGCCCCTCCAAGCCTCTACACATACAGATACCACCAATACAAAACCAAACACATACACAAATACCTTCTCCTCCAACAGAACTCCCACTCAAACTCCCCTGTTTACAGCTCTGTTTGCTAGCTCCTGTGCCGCTGCAGCTGTCTGTGCCGCTGCCTGACTGGCTGCTACCTTTATAGGACTCCTAGTCAGTGAAGCCCCGCCCCCTAATCAGGGCTCAGCTTCTGCCCCAGCACAAAGCCCCTACACACACAGATACTACCAATACAAAACCAAACACACACAAATACCTTCTACTCCAACAGTACTCCCACTCAAACTCCCCTGTTTACAGCTCTGTTTGATAGCTCCTGTGCCGCTGCAGCTGTCTGTGCCGCTGCCTGACTGGCTGATACCTTTATAGGACCCCTAGTCAGTGAAGCCCCGCCCCCTAATCTCGGCTCAGCTTCTCTCCCAGCACAAAGCCCCTACACATACAGATACTACCAATACAAAAACACACACAAATACCTTCTCCTCCAACAGAACTCCCACTCAAACTCCCCTGTTTACAGCTCTGTTTGCTAGCTCCTGTGCTGCTGCCTGACTGGCTGCTACCTTTATAGGACCCCTAGTCAGGGAAGCCCCGCCCCCTAATCAGGGCTCAGCTTCTCTCCCAGCACAAAGCCCCTACACATACAGATACTAACAATACAAAACCAAACACACACCAATACCTTCTCCTCCAAAAGAACTCCCACTCAAACTCCCCTGTTTACAGCTCTGTTTGCTAGCTCCTGTGCTGCTGCAGCTGTCTGTGCCGCTACCTGACTGGCTGCTACCTTTATAGGACCCCTAGTCAGTGAAGCCCCGCCCCCCAATCAGGGCTCAGCTTCTGTCTCAGCACAAAGCCCCTACACACACAGATACTACCAATACAAAACCAAACACACACAAATACCTTCTACTCCAACAGAACTCCCACTCAAACTCCCCTGTTTACAGCTCTGTTTGATAGCTCCTGTGCCGCTGCCTGACTGGCTGCAACCTTATAGGACCCCTAGTCAGGGAAGCCCCGCCCACTAATCAGGGCTCAGCTTCTTTCCCAGCACAAAGCCCCTCCAAGCCTCTACACATACAGATACCACCAATACAAAACCAAACACATACACAAATACCTTTTCCTCCAACAGAACTCCCACTCAAACTCCCCTGTTTACAGCTCTGTTTGCTAGCTCCTGTGCTGCTGCAGCTGTCTGTGCCGCTACCTGACTGGCTGCTACCTTTATAGGATCCCCTAGTCAGTGAAGCCCCGCTCCCCAATGAGGGCTCAGCTTCTGTCTCAGCACAAAGCCCCTACACACACAGATACTACCAATACAAAACCAAACACACACAAATACCTTCTACTCCGACAGTACTCCCACTCAAACTCCCCTGTTTACAGCTCTGTTTGATAGCTCCTGTGCCGCTGCCTGACTGGCTGCTACCTTTATAGGACCCCTCGTCAGGGAAGCCCCGCCCCCTAATCAGGGCTCAGCTTCTTTCCCAGCACAAAGCCCCTCCAAGCCTCTACACATACAGATACTACCAATACAAAACCAAACACACACACAAATACCTTCTCCTCCAACAGAACTCCCACTCAAACCCGCCTGTTTACAGCTCTGTTTGCTAGCTCCTGTGCCGCTGCAGCTGTCTGTGCCGCTGCCTGACTGGCTGCTACCTTTATAGGACTCCTAGTCAGTGAAGCCCCGCCCCCTAATCAGGGCTCAGCTTCTGCCCCAGCACAAAGCCCCTACACACACAGATACTACCAATACAAAACCAAACACACACAAATACCTTCTACTCCAACAGAACTCCCACTCAAAATCCCCTGTTTACAGCTCTGTTTGCTAGCTCCTGTGCCGCTGCCTGACTGGCTGCTACCTTTATAGGACCCCTAGTCAGGGAAGCCCCGCCCCCCAATGAGGGCTCAGCTTCTGTCTCAGCACAAAGCCCCTACACACACAGATACTACCAATACAAAACCAAACACACACAAATACCTTCTACTCCGACAGTACTCCCACTCAAACTCCCCTGTTTACAGCTCTGTTTGATAGCTCCTGTGCCGCTGCCTGACTGGCTGCAACCTTTATAGGACCCCTAGTCAGGGAAGCCCCGCCCCCTAATCAGGGCTCAGCTTCTCTCCCAGCACAAAGCCTCTACACACACAGATACTACCAATACAAAACCAAACACACACACAAATACCTTCTCCTCCAACAGAACTCCCACTCAAACCCGCCTGTTTACAGCTCTGTTTGATAGCTCCTGTGCCGCTGCCTGACTGGCTGCAACCTTATAGGACCCCTAGTCAGGGAAGCCCCGCCCACTAATCAGGGCTCAGCTTCTCTCCCAGCACAAAGCCCCTCCAAGCCTCTACACACACAGATACTACCAATACAAAACCAAACACACACAAATACCTTCTACTCCAACAGAACTCCCACTCAAACTCCCCTGTTTACAGCTCTGTTTGTAGCTCCTGTGCCGCTGCCTGACTGGCTGCGACCTTTATAGGACCCCTAGTCAGTCAAGCCCCGCCCCCTAATCAGGGCTCAGCTTCTCTCCCAGCACAAAGCCCCTACACATACAGATACTAACAATACAAAACCAAACACACACAAATACCTTCTCCTCCAACAGAACTCCCACTCAAACTCCCCTGTTTACCGCTCTGTTTGCTAGCTCCTGTGCCGCTGCAGCTGTCTGTGCCGCTGCCTGACTGGCTGCTACCTTTATAGGACCCCTAGTCAGGGAAGCCCCGCCCCCTAACAGGGCTCAGCTTCTCTCCCAGCACAAAGAGCCTACACATACAGATACTAACAATACAAAACCAAACACACACAAATACCTTCTCCTCCAACAGAACTCCCACTCGAACTCCCCTGTTTACAGCTCTGTTTGTAGCTCCTGTGCCGCTGCCTGACTGGCTGCTACCTTTAGGGGGCGGGGCTTCCCTGACGAGGGGTCCTATAATCAGGGCTCAGCTTCTTTCCCAGCACAAAGCCCCTCCAAGCCTCTACACATACAGATACTACCAATACAAAACCAAACACACACACAAATACCTTCTCCTACAACAGAACTCCCACTCAAACTCCCCTGTTTACAGCTCTGTTTGCTAGCTCCTGTGCTGCTGCAGCTGTCTGTGCCGCTACCTGACTGGCTGCTACCTTTATAGGACCCCTAGTCAGTGAAGCCCCGCCCCCCAATCAGGGCTCAGCTTCTGTCTCAGCACAAAGCCCCTACACACACAGATACTACCAATACAAAACCAAACACACACAAATACCTTCTACTCCAACAGAACTCCCACTCAAACTCCCCTGTTTACAGCTCTGTTTGATAGCTCCTGTGCCGCTGCCTGACTGGCTGCAACCTTATAGGACCCCTAGTCAGGGAAGCCCCGCCCACTAATCAGGGCTCAGCTTCTTTCCCAGCACAAAGCCCCTCCAAGCCTCTACACATACAGATACCACCAATACAAAACCAAACACATACACAAATACCTTTTCCTCCAACAGAACTCCCACTCAAACTCCCCTGTTTACAGCTCTGTTTGATAGCTCCTGTGCCGCTGCCTGACTGGCTGCAACCTTATAGGACCCCTAGTCAGGGAAGCCCCGCCCACTAATCAGGGCTCAGCTTCTCTCCCAGCACAAAGCCCCTCCAAGCCTCTACACACACAGATACTACCAATACAAAACCAAACACACACAAATACCTTCTACTCCAACAGAACTCCCACTCAAACTCCCCTGTTTACAGCTCTGTTTGCTAGCTCCTGTGCCGCTGCCTGACTGGCTGCTACCTTTATAGGACCCCTAGTCAGGGAAGCCCCGCCCCCTAATCAGGGCTCAGCTTCTCTCCCAGCACAAAGCCCCTACACATACAGATACTAACAATACAAAACCAAACACACACAAATACCTTCTCCTCCAACAGAACTCCCACTCAAACTCCCCTGTTTACAGCTCTGTTTGATAGCTCCTGTGCCGCTGCCTGACTGGCTGCAACCTTATAGGACCCCTAGTCAGGGAAGCCCCGCCCACTAATCAGGGCTCAGCTTCTCTCCCAGCACAAAGCCCCTCCAAGCCTCTACACACACAGATACTACCAATACAAAACCAAACACACACAAATACCTTCTACTCCAACAGAACTCCCACTCAAACTCCCCTGTTTACAGCTCTGTTTGCTAGCTCCTGTGCCGCTGCCTGACTGGCTGCTACCTTTATAGGACCCCTAGTCAGGGAAGCCCCGCCCCCTAATCAGGGCTCAGCTTCTCTCCCAGCACAAAGCCCCTACACATACAGATACTAACAATACAAAACCAAACACACACAAATACCTTCTCCTCCAACAGAACTCCCACTCAAACTCCCCTGTTTACAGCTCTGTTTGCTAGCTCCTGTGCTGCTGCAGCTGTCTGTGCCGCTACCTGACTGGCTGCTACCTTTATAGGATCCCCTAGTCAGTGAAGCCCCGCCCCCCAATGAGGGCTCAGCTTCTGTCTCAGCACAAAGCCCCTACACACACAGATACTACCAATACAAAACCAAACACACACAAATACCTTCTACTGCGACAGTACTCCCACTCAAACTCCCCTGTTTACAGCTCTGTTTGATAGCTCCTGTGCCGCTGCCTGACTGGCTGCAACCTTATAGGACCCCTAGTCAGGGAAGCCCCGCCCACTAATCAGGGCTCAGCTTCTTTCCCAGCACAAAGCCCCTCCAAGCCTCTACACATACAGATACCACCAATACAAAACCAAACACATACACAAATACCTTTTCCTCCAACAGAACTCCCACTCAAACTCCCCTGTTTACAGCTCTGTTTGCTAGCTCCTGTGCCGCTGCCTGACTGGCTGCTACCTTTATAGGACCCCTAGTCAGGGAAGCCCCGCCCCCTAATCAGGGCTCAGCTTCTCTCCCAGCACAAAGCCCCTACACATACAGATACTAACAATACAAAACCAAACACACACAAATACCTTCTCCTCCAACAGAACTCCCACTCAAACTCCCCTGTTTACAGCTCTGTTTGATAGCTCCTGTGCCGCTGCCTGACTGGCTGCAACCTTATAGGACCCCTAGTCAGGGAAGCCCCGCCCACTAATCAGGGCTCAGCTTCTCTCCCAGCACAAAGCCCCTCCAAGCCTCTACACACACAGATACTACCAATACAAAACCAAACACACACAAATACCTTCTACTCCAACAGAACTCCCACTCAAACTCCCCTGTTTACAGCTCTGTTTGCTAGCTCCTGTGCCGCTGCCTGACTGGCTGCTACCTTTATAGGACCCCTAGTCAGGGAAGCCCCGCCCCCTAATCAGGGCTCAGCTTCTCTCCCAGCACAAAGCCCCTACACATACAGATACTAACAATACAAAACCAAACACACACAAATACCTTCTCCTCCAACAGAACTCCCACTCAAACTCCCCTGTTTACAGCTCTGTTTGCTAGCTCCTGTGCTGCTGCAGCTGTCTGTGCCGCTACCTGACTGGCTGCTACCTTTATAGGATCCCCTAGTCAGTGAAGCCCCGCCCCCCAATGAGGGCTCAGCTTCTGTCTCAGCACAAAGCCCCTACACACACAGATACTACCAATACAAAACCAAACACACACAAATACCTTCTACTGCGACAGTACTCCCACTCAAACTCCCCTGTTTACAGCTCTGTTTGATAGCTCCTGTGCCGCTGCCTGACTGGCTGCAACCTTTATAGGACCCCTAGTCAGGGAAGCCCCGCCCCCTAATCAAGGCTCAGCTTCTCTCCCAGCACAAAGCCCCTACACATACAGATACCACCAATACAAAACCAAACACACACAAATACCTTCTCCTCCAACAGAACTCCCACTCAAACCCCCCTGTTTACAGCTCTGTTTGCTAGCTCCTGTGCCGCTGCAGCTGTCTGTGCCGCTGCCTGACTGGCTGATACCTTTATAGGACACCTAGTCAGTGAAGCCCCGCCCCCTAATCAGGGCTCAGCTTCTCTCCCAGCACAAAGCCCCTACACACACAGATACTACCAATACAAAACCAAACACACACAAATACCTTCTCCTCCAACAGAACTCCCACTCGAACTCCCCTGTTTACAGCTCTGTTTGTAGCTCCTGTGCCGCTGCCTGACTGGCTGCTACCTTTTTAGGACCCCTCGTCAGGGAAGCCCCGCCCCCTAATCAGGGCTCAGCTTCTTTCCCAGCACAAAGCCCCTCCAAGCCTCTACACATACAGATACTACCAATACAAAACCAAACACACACACAAATACCTTCTCCTCCAACAGAACTCCCACTCAAACCCGCCTGTTTACAGCTCTGTTTGCTAGCTCCTGTGCCGCTGCAGCTGTCTGTGCCGCTGCCTGACTGGCTGATACCTTTATAGGACACCTAGTCAGTGAAGCCCCGCCCCTAATCAGGGCTCAGCTTCTCTCCCAGCACAAAGCCCCTACACACACAGATACTACCAATACAAAACCAAACACACACAAATACCTTCTTCTCCAACAGTACTCCCACTCAAACTCCCCGTTTACAGCTCTGTTTGCTAGCTCCTGTGCCGCTGCAGCTGTCTGTGCCGCTGCCTGACTGGCTGCTACCTTTATAGGACCCCTAGTCAGGGAAGCCCCGCCCCCTAATCAGGGCTCAGCTTCTCTCCCAGCACAAAGAGCCTACACATACAGATACTAACAATACAAAACCAAACACACACAAATACCTTCTCCTCCAACAGAACTCCCACTCGAACTCCCCTGTTTACAGCTCTGTTTGTAGCTCCTGTGCCGCTGCCTGACTGGCTGCTACCTTTATAGGACCCCTCGTCAGGGAAGCCCCGCCCCCTAATCAGGGCTCAGCTTCTTTCCCAGCACAAAGCCCCTCCAAGCCTCTACACATACAGATACTACCAATACAAAACCAAACACACACACAAATACATTCTCCTCCAACAGAACTCCCACTCAAACTCCCCTGTTTACAGCTCTGTTTGCTAGCTCCTGTGCTGCTGCAGCTGTCTGTGCCGCTACCTGACTGGCTGCTACCTTTATAGGACCCCTAGTCAGTGAAGCCCCGCCCCCCAATCAGGGCTCAGCTTCTGTCTCAGCACAAAGCCCCTACACACACAGATACTACCAATACAAAACCAAACACACACAAATACCTTCTACTCCAACAGAACTCCCACTCAAACTCCCCTGTTTACAGCTCTGTTTGATAGCTCCTGTGCCGCTGCCTGACCGGCTGCAACCTTATAGGACCCCTAGTCAGGGAAGCCCCGCCCACTAATCAGGGCTCAGCTTCTTTCCCAGCACAAAGCCCCTCCAAGCCTCTACACATACAGATACCACCAATACAAAACCAAACACATACACAAATACCTTTTCCTCCAACAGAACTCCCACTCAAACTCCCCTGTTTACAGCTCTGTTTGCTAGCTCCTGTGCCGCTGCCTGACTGGCTGCTACCTTTATAGGACCCCTAGTCAGGGAAGCCCCGCCCCCTAATCAGGGCTCAGCTTCTCTCCCAGCACAAAGCCCCTACACATACAGATACTAACAATACAAAACCAAACACACACAAATACCTTCTCCTCCAACAGAACTCCCACTCAAACTCCCCTGTTTACAGCTCTGTTTGATAGCTCCTGTGCCGCTGCCTGACTGGCTGCAACCTTATAGGACCCCTAGTCAGGGAAGCCCCGCCCACTAATCAGGGCTCAGCTTCTCTCCCAGCACAAAGCCCCTCCAAGCCTCTACACACACAGATACTACCAATACAAAACCAAACACACACAAATACCTTCTACTCCAACAGAACTCCCACTCAAACTCCCCTGTTTACAGCTCTGTTTGATAGCTCCTGTGCCGCTGCCTGACTGGCTGCAACCTTTATAGGACCCCTAGTCAGGGAAGCCCCGCCCCCTAATCAAGGCTCAGCTTCTCTCCCAGCACAAAGCCCCTACACATACAGATACCACCAATACAAAACCAAACACACACAAATACCTTCTCCTCCAACAGAACTCCCACTCAAACCCCCCTGTTTACAGCTCTGTTTGCTAGCTCCTGTGCCGCTGCAGCTGTCTGTGCCGCTGCCTGACTGGCTGATACCTTTATAGGACACCTAGTCAGTGAAGCCCCGCCCCCTAATCAGGGCTCAGCTTCTCTCCCAGCACAAAGCCCCTACACACACAGATACTACCAATACAAAACCAAACACACACAAATACCTTCTCCTCCAACAGAACTCCCACTCGAACTCCCCTGTTTACAGCTCTGTTTGTAGCTCCTGTGCCGCTGCCTGACTGGCTGCTACCTTTTTAGGACCCCTCGTCAGGGAAGCCCCGCCCCCTAATCAGGGCTCAGCTTCTTTCCCAGCACAAAGCCCCTCCAAGCCTCTACACATACAGATACTACCAATACAAAACCAAACACACACACAAATACCTTCTCCTCCAACAGAACTCCCACTCAAACCCGCCTGTTTACAGCTCTGTTTGCTAGCTCCTGTGCCGCTGCAGCTGTCTGTGCCGCTGCCTGACTGGCTGATACCTTTATAGGACACCTAGTCAGTGAAGCCCCGCCCCTAATCAGGGCTCAGCTTCTCTCCCAGCACAAAGCCCCTACACACACAGATACTACCAATACAAAACCAAACACACACAAATACCTTCTTCTCCAACAGTACTCCCACTCAAACTCCCCGTTTACAGCTCTGTTTGCTAGCTCCTGTGCCGCTGCCTGACTGGCTGCAACCTTATAGGACCCCTAGTCAGGGAAGCCCCGCCCACTAATCAGGGCTCAGCTTCTTTCCCAGCACAAAGCCCCTCCAAGCCTCTACACATACAGATACCACCAATACAAAACCAAACACATACACAAATACCTTTTCCTCCAACAGAACTCCCACTCAAACTCCCCTGTTTACAGCTCTGTTTGCTAGCTCCTGTGCCGCTGCCTGACTGGCTGCTACCTTTATAGGACCCCTAGTCAGGGAAGCCCCGCCCCCTAATCAGGGCTCAGCTTCTCTCCCAGCACAAAGCCCCTACACATACAGATACTAACAATACAAAACCAAACACACACAAATACCTTCTCCTCCAACAGAACTCCCACTCAAACTCCCCTGTTTACAGCTCTGTTTGATAGCTCCTGTGCCGCTGCCTGACTGGCTGCAACCTTATAGGACCCCTAGTCAGGGAAGCCCCGCCCACTAATCAGGGCTCAGCTTCTCTCCCAGCACAAAGCCCCTCCAAGCCTCTACACACACAGATACTACCAATACAAAACCAAACACACACAAATACCTTCTACTCCAACAGAACTCCCACTCAAACTCCCCTGTTTATAGCTCTGTTTGCTAGCTCCTGTGCCGCTGCCTGACTGGCTGCTACCTTTATAGGACCCCTAGTCAGGGAAGCCCCGCCCCCTAATCAGGGCTCAGCTTCTCTCCCAGCACAAAGCCCCTACACATACAGATACTAACAATACAAAACCAAACACACACAAATACCTTCTCCTCCAACAGAACTCCCACTCAAACTCCCCTGTTTACAGCTCTGTTTGCTAGCTCCTGTGCTGCTGCAGCTGTCTGTGCCGCTACCTGACTGGCTGCTACCTTTATAGGATCCCCTAGTCAGTGAAGCCCCGCCCCCCAATGAGGGCTCAGCTTCTCTCCGAGCACAAATCCCCTACACATACAGATACTACCAATACAAAACCAAACACACACAAATACCTTCTCCTCCAACAGAACTCCCACTCAAACTCCCCTGTTTACAGCTCTGTTTGATAGCTCCTGTGCCGCTGCCTGACTGGCTGCAACCTTATAGGACCCCTAGTCAGGGAAGCCCCGCCCACTAATCAGGGCTCAGCTTCTCTCCCAGCACAAAGCCCCTCCAAGCCTCTACACACACAGATACTACCAATACAAAACCAAACACACACAAATACCTTCTACTCCAACAGAACTCCCACTCAAAATCCCCTGTTTACAGCTCTGTTTGCTAGCTCCTGTGCCGCTGCCTGACTGGCTGCTACCTTTATAGGACTCCTAGTCAGGGAAGCCCCGCCCCCTAATCAGGGCTCAGCTTCTCTCCCAGCACAAAGCCCCTACACATACAGATACTAACAATACAAAACCAAGCACACACAAATACCTTCTCCTCCAACAGAACTCCCACTCAAACTCCCCTGTTTACAGCTCTGTTTGCTAGCTCCTGTGCTGCTGCAGCTGTCTGTGCCGCTACCTGACTGGCTGCTACCTTTATAGGATCCCCTAGTCAGTGAAGCCCCGCCCCCCAATGAGGGCTCAGCTTCTCTCCCAGCACAAATCCCCTACACATACAGATACTACCAATACAAAACCAAACACACACAAATACCTTCTCCTCCAACAGAACTCCCACTCAAACTCCCCTGTTTACAGCTCTGTTTGATAGCTCCTGTGCCGCTGCCTGACTGGCTGCAACCTTATAGGACCGCTAGTCAGGGAAGCCCCGCCCACTAATCAGGGCTCAGCTTCTCTCCCAGCACAAAGCCCCTCCAAGCCTCTACACACACAGATACTACCAATACAAAACCAAACACACACAAATACCTTCTACTCCGACAGTACTCCCACTCAAACTCCCCTGTTTACAGCTCTGTTTGATAGCTCCTGTGCCGCTGCCTGACTGGCTGCAACCTTTATAGGACCCCTAGTCAGGGAAGCCCCGCCCCCTAATCAGGGCTCAGCTTCTCTCCCAGCACAAAGCCTCTACACACACAGATACTACCAATACAAAACCAAACACACACACAAATACCTTCTCCTCCAACAGAACTCCCACTCAAACTCCCCTGTTTACAGCTCTGTTTGCTAGCTCCTGTGCCGCTGCAGCTGTCTGTGCCGCTGCCTGACTGGCTGCGACCTTTATAGGACCCCTAGTCAGTCAAGCCCCGCCCCCTAATCAGGGCTCAGCTTCTCTCCCAGCACAAAGCCCCTACACATACAGATACTACCAATACAAAACCAAACACACAAATACCTTCTCCTCCAACAGAACTCCCACTCAAACTCCCCTGTTTACAGTTCTGTTTGCTAGCTCCTGTGCCGCTGCAGCTGTCTGTGCCGCTGCCTGACTGGCTGCTACCTTTATAGGACTCCTAGTCAGTGAAGCCCCGCCCCCTAATCAGGGCTCAGCTTCTGTCCCAGCACAAAGCCCCTACACACACAGATACCACCAATACAAAACCAAACACACACAAATACCTTCTCCTCCAACAGAACTCAAACTCAAACCCCCCTGTTTACAGCTCTGTTTGCTAGCTCCTGTGCCGCTGCAGCTGTCTGTGCCGCTGCCTGACTGGCTGATACCTTTATAGGACACCTAGTCAGTGAAGCCCCGCCCCTAATCAGGGCTCAGCTTCTCTCCCAGCACAAAGCCCCTACACATACAGATACCACCAATACAAAACCAAACACACACAAATACCTTCTCCTCCAACAGAACTCCCACTCAAAATCCCCTGTTTACAGCTCTGTTTGCTAGCTCCTGTGCCGATGCAGCTGTCTGTGCCGCTGCGTGACTGGCTGATACCTTTTTAGGACCCCTAGTCAGTGAAGCCCCGCCCCCTAATCAGGGCTCAGCTTCTCTCCCAGCACAAAGCCCCTACACATACAGATACTAACAATACAAAACCAAACACACACAAATACCTTCTCCTCCCACTCAAACTCCCCTGTTTACAGCTCTGTTTGATAGCTCCTGTGCCGCTGCCTGACTGGCTGCAACCTTATAGGACCCCTAGTCAGGGAAGCCCCGCCCACTAATCAGGGCTCAGCTTCTTTCCCAGCACAAAGCCCCTCCAAGCCTCTACACCTACAGATACCACCAATACAAAACCAAACACACACACAAATACCTTTTCCTCCAACAGAACTCCCACTTAAACTCCCCTGTTTACAGCTCTGTTTGCTAGCTCCTGTGCCGCTGCAGCTGTCTGTGCCGCTGCCTGACTGGCTGCTACCTTTATAGGACCCCTAGTCAGGGAAGACCCGCCCCCTAATCAGGGCTCAGCTTCTGTCCCAGCACAAAGCCCCTACACATACAGATACCACCAATACAAAACCAAACACACACACAAATACCTTCTCCTCCAACAGTACTCGCACTCAAACTCCCTGTTTACAGCTCTGTTTGCTAGCTCCTCTGCCGCTGCCTGACTGGCTGCTACCTTTATAGGACCCCTAGTCAGGGAAGCCCCTCCCCTAATCAGGGCTCAGCTTCTCTCCCAGCACAAAGCCCCTACACATACAGATACTAACAATACAAAACCAAACACACACAAATACCTTCTCCTCCGAAAGAACTCCCACTCAAACTCCCCTGTTTACAGCTCTGTTTGCTAGCTCCTGTGCTGCTGCAGCTGTCTGTGCCACTACCTGACTGGCTGCTACCTTTATAGGACCCCTAGTCAGGGAAGCCCCACCCCCTAATCAGGGCTCAGCTTCTCTCCCAGCACAAAGCCTCTACACATACAAATACTACCAATACAAATCCAAACACACACAAATACCTTCTCCTCCAACAGAACTCCCACTCAAACTCCCCTGTTTACATCTCTGTGTGCTAGCTCCTGTGCCGCTGCCTGACTGGCTGCTACCTTTATAGGACCCCTAGTCAGGGAAGCCCCGCCCCCTAATCAGGGCTCAGCTTCTCTCCCAGCACAAAGCCTCTACGCATACAAATACTACCAATACAAAACCAAACACACACACAAATACCTTCTCCTCCAACAGAACTCTCACTGCAACTCCCCTGTTTACAGCTCTGTTTGCTAGCTCCTGTTCCGCTGCAGCTGTCTGTGCCGCTGACTGACTGGCTGCTACCTTTATAGGACCCCTAGTCAGTCAAGCCCCGCACCCTAATCAGGCCTCAGCTTCTCTCCCAGCACAAAGCCCCTACACACACAGATACTACCAATACAAAACCAAACACACACAAATACCTTCTACTCCAACAGAACTCCCACTCAAAATCCCCTGTTTACAGCTCTGTTTGATAGCTCCTGTGCCGCTGCCTGACTGGCTGCAACCTTTATAGGACCCCTAGTCAGGGAAGCCCCGCCCCCTAATCAGGGCTCAGCTTCTCTCCCAGCACAAAGCCCTTACACATACAGATACCACCAATACAAATCCAAACACACACAAATACCTTCTCCTCCAAGAGAACTCCCACTCAGACTCCCCTGTTTACAGCTCTGTTTGCGAGCTCCTGTGCCGCTGCAGCTGTCTGTGCCGCTGCCTGACTGGCTGCAACCTTTATAGGACCCCTAGCCAGGGAAGCCCCGCCCCCTAATCAGGGCTCAGCTTCTCTCCCAGGACAAAGCCCCTACACATACAGATACCACCAATACAAAACCAAACACACACAAATACCTTCTCCTCCAACAGAACTCCCACTCAAACTCCCCTGTTTACAGCTCTGTTTGCGAGCTCCTGTGCCGCTGCAGCTGTCTGTGCCGCTGCCTGACTGGCTGATACCTTTATAGGGCCCCTAGTCAGGGAAGCCCCGCCCCCTAATCAGGGCTCAGCTTCTCTCCCAGCACAAAGCCCATACACATACAGATACTACCAATACAAAACCAAACACACACGAATACCTTCTCCTCCAACAGAACTCCCACTCGAACTCCCCTGTTTACAGCTCTGTTTGTAGCTCCTGTGCCGCTGCCTGATGGGCTGCAACCTTTATAGGACCCCTAGTCAGGGAAGCCCCGCCCCCTAATCAGGGCTCAGCTTCTTTCCCAGCACAAAGCCCCTCCAAGCCTCTACACATACAGATACTACCAATACAAAACCAAACACACACACAAATACCTTCTCCTCCAACAGAACTCCCACTCAAACCCGCCTGTTTACATCTCTGTTTGCTAGCTCCTGTGCCGCTGCAGCTGTCTGTGCCGCTGCCTGACTGGCTGCGACCTTTATAGGACCCCTAGTCAGTCAAGCCCCGCCCCCTAATCAGGGCTCAGCTTCTGTCCCAGCACAAAGCCCCTACACACACAGATACTACCAATACAAAACCAAACACACACAAACACCTTCTACTCCAACAGTACTCCCACTCAAACTCCCCTGTTTACAGCTCTGTTTGATAGCTCCTGTTCCGCTGCAGCTGTCTGTGCCGCTGCCTGACTGGCTGATACCTTTATAGGACCGCTAGTCAGTGAAGCCCCGCCCCCTAATCACGGTTCAGCTTCTGTCCTAGCACAAAGCCCCTACACACACAGATACTACCAATACAAAACCAAACACACACAAATACCTTCTACTCCAACAGAACTCCCACTCAAACTCCACTGTTTACCGCTCTGTTTGATAGCTCCTGTGCCGCTGCCTGACTGGCTGCAACCTTATAGGACCGCTAGTCAGGGAAGCCCCGCCCACTAATCAGGGCTCAGCTTCTCTCCCAGCACAAAGCCCCTACACATACAGATACTAACAATACAAAACCAAACACACACACAAATACCTTCTCCACTAACAGAACTCCCACTCAAACTCCCCTGTTTACATCTCTGTGTGCTAGCTCCTGTGCCGCTGCCTGACTGGCTGCTACCTTTTTAGGACCCCTAGTCAGGGAAGCCCCGCCCCCTAATCAGGGCTCAGCTTCTCTCCCAGCACAAAGCCCCTACACATACAGATACTAACAATACAAAACCAAACACACACAAATACCTTCTCCTCCAACAGAACTCCCACTCGAACTCCCCTGTTTACAGCTCTGTTTGTAGCTCCTGTGCCGCTGCCTGACTGGCTGCTACCTTTATAGGACCCCTCGTCAGGGAAGCCCCGCCCCCTAATCAGGGCTCAGCTTCTTTCCCAGCACAAAGCCCCTCCAAGCCTCTACACATACAGATACTACCAATACAAAACCAAACACACACACAAATACCTTCTCCTCCAACAGAACTCCCACTCAAACCCGCCTGTTTACAGCTCTGTTTGCTAGCTCCTGTGCCGCTGCAGCTGTCTGTGCCGCTGCCTGACTGGCTGCGACCTTTATAGGACCCCTAGTCAGTCAAGCCCCGCCCCCTAATCAGGGCTCAGCTTCTCTCCCAGCAAAAAGCCCCTACACATACAGATACTACCAATACAAAACCAAACACACACAAATACCTTCTCCTCCAACAGAACTCCCACTCAAACTCCCCTGTTTACAGCTCTGTTTGCTAGCTCCTGTGCCGCTGCAGCTGTCTGTGCCGCTGCCTGACTGGCTGCTACCTTTATAGGACTCCTAGTCAGTGAAGCCACGCCCCCTAATCAGGGCTCAGCTTCTGTCCCAGCACAAAAACCCTACACACACAGATACTACCAATACAAAACCAAACACACACAAATACCTTCTACTCCAACAGTACTCCCACTCAAACTCCCCTGTTTACAGCTCTGTTTGATAGCTCCTGTGCCGCTGCAGCTGTCTGTGCCGCTGCCTGACTGGCTGATACCTTTATAGGACCCCTAGTCAGTGAAGCCCCGCCCCCTAATCTCGGCTCAGCTTCCCTCCCAGCACAAAGCCCCTACACATACAGATACTACCAATACAAAAGCACACACAAATACCTTCTCCTCCAACAGAACTCCCACTCAAACTACCCTGTTTACAGCTCTGTTTGCTAGCTCCTGTGCTGCTGCCTGACTGGCTGCTACCTTTATAGGACCCCTAGTCAGGGAAGCCCCGCCCCCTAATCAGGGCTCAGCTTCTCTCCCAGCACAAAGCCCCTACACATACAGATACTAACAATACAAAACCAAACACACACCAATACCTTCTCCTCCAAAAGAACTCCCACTCAAACTCCCCTGTTTACAGCTCTGTTTGCTAGCTCCTGTGCCGCTGCCTGACTGGCTGCAACCTTATAGGACCCCTAGTCAGGGAAGCCCCGCCCACTAATCAGGGCTCAGCTTCTTTCCCAGCACAAAGCCCCTCCAAGCCTCTACACCTACAGATACCACCAGTACAAAACCGAACACACACACAAATACCTTTTCCTCCAACAGAACTCCCACTTAAACTCCCCTGTTTACAGCTCTGTTTGCTAGCTTCTGTGCCGCTGCCTGACTGGCTGCTACCTTTATAGGACCCCTAGTCAGGGAAGCCCCGCCCCCTAATCAGGGCTCAGCTTCTCTCCCAGCACAAAGCCTCTACGCATACAAATACTACCAATACAAAACCAAACACACACAAATACCTTCTCCTCCAACAGAACTCCCACTCCAACTTTCCTCTTTACAGCTCTGTTTGCTAGCTCCTGTGCCGCTGCAGCTGTCTGTGCCGCTGCCTGACTGGCTGCTACCTTTATAGGACCCCTAGTCAGGGAAGACCCGCCCCCTAATCAGGGCTCAGCTTCTGTCCCAGCACAAAGCCCCTACACACACAGATACTACCAATACAAAACCAAACACACACACAAATACCTTCTCCTCCAACAGTACTCGCACTCAAACTCCCTGTTTACAGCTCTGTTTGCTAGCTCCTCTGCCGCTGCCTGACTGGCTGCTACCTTTATAGGACCCCTAGTCAGGGAAGCCCCTCCCCTAATCAGGGCTCAGCTTCTCTCCCAGCACAAAGCCCCTACACATACAGATACTAACAATACAAAACCAAACACACACAAATACCTTCTCCTCCAACAGAACTCCCACTCAAACTCCCCTGTTTACATCTCTGTGTGCTAGCTCCTGTGCCGCTGCCTGACTGGCTGCTACCTTTATAGGACCCCTAGTCAGGGAAGCCCCGCCCCCTAATCAGGGCTCAGCTTCTCTCCCAGCACAAAGCCTCTACGCATACAAATACTACCAATACAAAACCAAACACACACACAAATACCTTCTCCTCCAACAGAACTCTCACTCCAACTCCCCTGTTTACAGCTCTGTTTGCTAGCTCCTGTTCCGCTGCAGCTGTCTGTGCCGCTGACTGACTGGCTGCTACCTTTATAGGACCCCTAGTCAGTCAAGCCCCGCCCCCTAATCAGGCCTCAGCTTCTCTCCCAGCACAAAGCCCCTACACACACAGATACTACCAATACAAAACCAAACAAACACAAATACCTTCTACTCCAACAGAACTCCCACTCAAAATCCCCTGTTTACAGCTCTGTTTCATAGCTCCTGTGCCGCTGCCTGACTGGCTGCAACCTTTATAGGACCCCTAGTCAGGGAAGCCCCGCCCCCTAATCAGGGCTCAGCTTCTCTCCCAGCACAAAGCCCTTACACATACAGATACCACCAATACAAATCCAAACACACACAAATACCTTCTCCTCCAAGAGAACTCCCACTCAGACTCCCCTGTTTACAGCTCTGTTTGCTAGCTCCTGTGCCGCTGCAGCTGTCTGTGCCGCTGCCTGACTGGCTGCAACCTTTATAGGACCCCTAGCCAGGGAAGCCCCGCCCCCTAATCAGGGCTCAGCTTCTCTCCCAGGACAAAGCCCCTACACATACAGATACCACCAATACAAAACCAAACACACACAAATACCTTCTCCTCCAACAGAACTCCCACTCCAACTCCCCTGTTTACAGCTCTGTTTGCGAACTCCTGTGCCGCTGCAGCTGTCTGTGCCGCTGCCTGACTGTCTGCTACCTTTATAGGACCCCTAGTCAGTGAAGCCCCGCCCCCTAATCAGGGCTCAGCTTCTCTCCCAGCACAAAGACCCTCCAAGCCTCTACCATACAGATACCACCAATACAAAACCAAACACACACAAATACCTTCTCCTCCAACAGAACTCCCACTCAAACTCCCCTGTTTACAGCTCTGTTTGCTAGCTCCTGTGCCGCTGCCTGACTGGCTGCTACCTTTATAGGACCCCTAGCCTGGGAAGCCCCGCCCCCTAATCAGGGCTCAGCTTCTCTCCCAGGACAAAGCCCCTACACATAGAGATACCACCAATACAAAACCAAACACACACAAATACCTTCTCCTCCAACAGAACTCCCACTCAAACTCCCCTGTTTACAGCTCTGTTTCTAGCTCCTGTGCCGCTGCAGCTGTCTGTGCCGCTGCCTGACTGACTGATACCTTTCTAGGACCCCTAGTAAGTGAAGCCCCGCCCCCTAATCACGGCTCAGCTTCTCTCCCAGCACAAAGCCCCTTCACATACAGATACTACCAATACAAAACCAAACACACACGAATACCTTCTCCTCCAACAGAACTCCCACTCGAACTCCCCTGTTTACAGCTCTGTTTGTAGCTCCTGTGCCGCTGCCTGACTGGCTGCTACCTTTATAGGACCCCTCGTCAGGGAAGCCCCGCCCCCTAATCAGGGCTCAGCTTCTTTCCCAGCACAAAGCCCCTCCAAGCCTCTACACATACAGATACTACCAATACAAAACCAAACACACACACAAATACCTTCTCCTCCAACAGAACTCCCACTCAAACCCGCCTGTTTACAGCTCTGTTTGCTAGCTCCTGTGCCGCTGCAGCTGTCTGTGCCGCTGCCTGACTGGCTGCGACCTTTATAGGACCCCTAGTCAGTCAAGCCCCGCCCCCTAATCAGGGCTCAGCTTCTCTCCCAGCAAAAAGCCCCTACACATACAGATACTACCAATACAAAACCAAACACACACAAATACCTTCTCCTCCAACAGAACTCCCACTCAAACTCCCCTGTTTACAGCTCTGTTTGATAGCTCCTGTGCCGCTGCAGCTGTCTGTGCCGCTGCCTGACTGGCTGATACCTTTATAGGACCCCTAGTCAGTGAAGCCCCGCCCCCTAATCTCGGCTCAGCTTCCCTCCCAGCACAAAGCCCCTACACATACAGATACTACCAATACAAAAGCACACACAAATACCTTCTCCTCCAACAGAACTCCCACTCAAACTACCCTGTTTACAGCTCTGTTTGCTAGCTCCTGTGCTGCTGCCTGACTGGCTGCTACCTTTATAGGACCCCTAGTCAGGGAAGCCCCGCCCCCTAATCAGGGCTCAGCTTCTCTCCCAGCACAAAGCCCCTACACATACAGATACTAACAATACAAAACCAAACACACACCAATACCTTCTCCTCCAAAAGAACTCCCACTCAAACTCCCCTGTTTACAGCTCTGTTTGCTAGCTCCTGTGCCGCTGCCTGACTGGCTGCAACCTTATAGGACCCCTAGTCAGGGAAGCCCCGCCCACTAATCAGGGCTCAGCTTCTTTCCCAGCACAAAGCCCCTCCAAGCCTCTACACCTACAGATACCACCAGTACAAAACCGAACACACACACAAATACCTTTTCCTCCAACAGAACTCCCACTTAAACTCCCCTGTTTACAGCTCTGTTTGCTAGCTCCTGTGCCGCTGCCTGACTGGCTGCTACCTTTATAGGACCCCAAGTCAGGGAAGCCCCGCCCCCTAATCAGGGCTCAGCTTCTCTCCCAGCACAAAGCCTCTACACATACAGATACTACCAATACAAATCCAAACACACACAAATACCTTCTCCTCCAACAGAACTCCCACTCCAACTTTCCTCTTTACAGCTCTGTTTGCTAGCTCCTGTGCCGCTGCAGCTGTCTGTGCCGCTGCCTGACTGGCTGCTACCTTTATAGGACCCCTAGTCAGGGAAGACCCGCCCCCTAATCAGGGCTCAGCTTCTGTCCCAGCACAAAGCCCCTACACACACAGATACTACCAATACAAAACCAAACACACACACAAATACCTTCTCCTCCAACAGTACTCGCACTCAAACTCCCTGTTTACAGCTCTGTTTGCTAGCTCCTCTGCCGCTGCCTGACTGGCTGCTACCTTTATAGGACCCCTAGTCAGGGAAGCCCCTCCCCTAATCAGGGCTCAGCTTCTCTCCCAGCACAAAGCCCCTACACATACAGATACTAACAATACAAAACCAAACACACACAAATACCTTCTCCTCCGAAAGAACTCCCAATCAAACTCCCCTGTTTACAGCTCTGTTTGCTAGCTCCTGTGCTGCTGCAGCTGTCTGTGCCACTACCTGACTGGCTGCTACCTTTATAGGACCCCTAGTCAGTGAAGCCCCGCCCCTAATCAGGGCTCAGCTTCTGTCTCAGCACAAAGCCCCTACACACACAGATACTACCAATACAAAACCAAACACACACAAATACCTTCTACTCCAACAGTACTCCCACTCAAACTCCCCTGTTTACAGCTCTGTTTGCTAGCTCCTGTGCCGCTGCCTGACTGGCTGCTACCTTTATAGGACCCCTAGTCAGGGAAGCCCCACCCCCTAATCAGGGCTCAGCTTCTCTCCCAGCACAAAGCCTCTACACATACAAATACTACCAATACAAATCCAAACACACACAAATACCTTCTCCTCCAACAGAACTCCCACTCAAACTCCCCTGTTTACATCTCTGTGTGCTAGCTCCTGTGCCGCTGCCTGACTGGCTGCTACCTTTATAGGACCCCTAGTCAGGGAAGCCCCGCCCCCTAATCAGGGCTCAGCTTCTCTCCCAGCACAAAGCCTCTACGCATACAAATACTACCAATACAAAACCAAACACACACAAATACCTTCTCCTCCAACAGAACTCCCACTCCAACTTTCCTCTTTACAGCTCTGTTTGCTAGCTCCTGTGCCGCTGCAGCTGTCTGTGCCGCTGCCTGACTGGCTGCTACCTTTATAGGACCCCTAGTCAGGGAAGACCCGCCCCCTAATCAGGGCTCAGCTTCTGTCCCAGCACAAAGCCCCTACACACACAGATACTACCAATACAAAACCAAACACACACACAAATACCTTCTCCTCCAACAGTACTCGCACTCAAACTCCCTGTTTACAGCTCTGTTTGCTAGCTCCTCTGCCGCTGCCTGACTGGCTGCTACCTTTATAGGACCCCTAGTCAGGGAAGCCCCTCCCCTAATCAGGGCTCAGCTTCTCTCCCAGCACAAAGCCCCTACACATACAGATACTAACAATACAAAACCAAACACACACAAATACCTTCTCCTCCGAAAGAACTCCCACTCAAACTCCCCTGTTTACAGCTCTGTTTGCTAGCTCCTGTGCTGCTGCAGCTGTCTGTGCCACTACCTGACTGGCTGCTACCTTTATAGGACCCCTAGTCAGTGAAGCCCCGCCCCTAATCAGGGCTCAGCTTCTGTCTCAGCACAAAGCCCCTACACACACAGATACTACCAATACAAAACCAAACACACACAAATACCTTCTACTCCAACAGTACTCCCACTCAAACTCCCCTGTTTACAGCTCTGTTTGCTAGCTCCTGTGCCGCTGCCTGACTGGCTGCTACCTTTATAGGACCCCTAGTCAGGGAAGCCCCACCCCCTAATCAGGGCTCAGCTTCTCTCCCAGCACAAAGCCTCTACACATACAAATACTACCAATACAAATCCAAACACACACAAATACCTTCTCCTCCAACAGAACTCCCACTCAAACTCCCCTGTTTACATCTCTGTGTGCTAGCTCCTGTGCCGCTGCCTGACTGGCTGCTACCTTTATAGGACCCCTAGTCAGGGAAGCCCCGCCCCCTAATCAGGGCTCAGCTTCTC
Source organism: Lepidochelys olivacea (assembly GCF_965140295.1). NCBI lineage: Eukaryota > Metazoa > Chordata > Testudines > Cheloniidae > Lepidochelys > Lepidochelys olivacea. The sequence continues at coordinate 19,164,623 of NC_140436.1, read as the reverse complement.
TCCCAGCACAAAGCCTCTACGCATACAAATACTACCAATACAAAACCAAACACACACACAAATACCTTCTCCTCCAACAGAACTCTCACTCCAACTCCCCTGTTTACAGCTCTGTTTGCTAGCTCCTGTTCCGCTGCAGCTGTCTGTGCCGCTGACTGACTGGCTGCTACCTTTATAGGACCCCTAGTCAGTCAAGCCCCGCCCCCTAATCAGGCCTCAGCTTCTCTCCCAGCACAAAGCCCCTACACACACAGATACTACCAATACAAAACCAAACAAACACAAATACCTTCTACTCCAACAGAACTCCCACTCAAAATCCCCTGTTTACAGCTCTGTTTGATAGCTCCTGTGCCGCTGCCTGACTGGCTGCAACCTTTATAGGACCCCTAGTCAGGGAAGCCCCGCCCCCTAATCAGGGCTCAGCTTCTCTCCCAGCACAAAGCCCTTACACATACAGATACCACCAATACAAATCCAAACACACACAAATACCTTCTCCTCCAAGAGAACTCCCACTCAGACTCCCCTGTTTACAGCTCTGTTTGCTAGCTCCTGTGCCGCTGCAGCTGTCTGTGCCGCTGCCTGACTGGCTGCAACCTTTATAGGACCCCTAGCCAGGGAAGCCCCGCCCCCTAATCAGGGCTCAGCTTCTCTCCCAGGACAAAGCCCCTACACATACAGATACCACCAATACAAAACCAAACACACACAAATACCTTCTCCTCCAACAGAACTCCCACTCCAACTCCCCTGTTTACAGCTCTGTTTGCTAGCTCCTGTGCCGCTGCCTGACTGGCTGCTACCTTTATAGGACCCCTAGCCTGGGAAGCCCCGCCCCCTAATCAGGGCTCAGCTTCTCTCCCAGGACAAAGCCCCTACACATAGAGATACCACCAATACAAAACCAAACACACACAAATACCTTCTCCTCCAACAGAACTCCCACTCAAACTCCCCTGTTTACAGCTCTGTTTCTAGCTCCTGTGCCGCTGCAGCTGTCTGTGCCGCTGCCTGACTGACTGATACCTTTCTAGGACCCCTAGTAAGTGAAGCCCCGCCCCCTAATCACGGCTCAGCTTCTCTCCCAGCACAAAGCCCCTTCACATACAGATACTACCAATACAAAACCAAACACACACGAATACCTTCTCCTCCAACAGAACTCCCACTCGAACTCCCCTGTTTACAGCTCTGTTTGTAGCTCCTGTGCCGCTGCCTGACGGGCTGCAACCTTTATAGGACCCCTAGTCAGGGAAGCCCCGCCCCCTAATCAGGGCTCAGCTTCTCTCCCAGCACAAAGCCTCTACGCATACAAATACTACCAATACAAAACCAAACACACACACAAATACCTTCTCCTCCACCAGAACTCTCACTCCATCTCCCCTGTTTACAGCTCTGTTTGCTAGCTCCTGTGCCGCTGCAGCTGTCTGTGCCGCTGCCTGACTGGCTGCTACCTTTATAGGACTCCTAGTCAGTGAAGCCACGCCCCCTAATCAGGGCTCAGCTTCTGTCCCAGCACAAAAACCCTACACACACAGATACTACCAATACAAAACCAAACACACACAAATACCTTCTACTCCAACAGTACTCCCACTCAAACTCCCCTGTTTACAGCTCTGTTTGATAGCTCCTGTGCCGCTGCAGCTGTCTGTGCCGCTGCCTGACTGGCTGATACCTTTATAGGACCCCTAGTCAGTGAAGCCCCGCCCCCTAATCTCGGCTCAGCTTCCCTCCCAGCACAAAGCCCCTACACATACAGATACTACCAATACAAAAGCACACACAAATACCTTCTCCTCCAACAGAACTCCCACTCAAACTACCCTGTTTACAGCTCTGTTTGCTAGCTCCTGTGCTGCTGCCTGACTGGCTGCTACCTTTATAGGACCCCTAGTCAGGGAAGCCCCGCCCCCTAATCAGGGCTCAGCTTCTCTCCCAGCACAAAGCCCCTACACATACAGATACTAACAATACAAAACCAAACACACACCAATACCTTCTCCTCCAAAAGAACTCCCACTCAAACTCCCCTGTTTACAGCTCTGTTTGCTAGCTCCTGTGCCGCTGCCTGACTGGCTGCAACCTTATAGGACCCCTAGTCAGGGAAGCCCCGCCCACTAATCAGGGCTCAGCTTCTTTCCCAGCACAAAGCCCCTCCAAGCCTCTACACCTACAGATACCACCAGTACAAAACCGAACACACACACAAATACCTTTTCCTCCAACAGAACTCCCACTTAAACTCCCCTGTTTACAGCTCTGTTTGCTAGCTCCTGTGCCGCTGCCTGACTGGCTGCTACCTTTATAGGACCCCAAGTCAGGGAAGCCCCGCCCCCTAATCAGGGCTCAGCTTCTCTCCCAGCACAAAGCCTCTACACATACAGATACTACCAATACAAATCCAAACACACACAAATACCTTCTCCTCCAACAGAACTCCCACTCCAACTTTCCTCTTTACAGCTCTGTTTGCTAGCTCCTGTGCCGCTGCAGCTGTCTGTGCCGCTGCCTGACTGGCTGCTACCTTTATAGGACCCCTAGTCAGGGAAGACCCGCCCCCTAATCAGGGCTCAGCTTCTGTCCCAGCACAAAGCCCCTACACACACAGATACTACCAATACAAAACCAAACACACACACAAATACCTTCTCCTCCAACAGTACTCGCACTCAAACTCCCTGTTTACAGCTCTGTTTGCTAGCTCCTCTGCCGCTGCCTGACTGGCTGCTACCTTTATAGGACCCCTAGTCAGGGAAGCCCCTCCCCTAATCAGGGCTCAGCTTCTCTCCCAGCACAAAGCCCCTACACATACAGATACTAACAATACAAAACCAAACACACACAAATACCTTCTCCTCCGAAAGAACTCCCAATCAAACTCCCCTGTTTACAGCTCTGTTTGCTAGCTCCTGTGCTGCTGCAGCTGTCTGTGCCACTACCTGACTGGCTGCTACCTTTATAGGACCCCTAGTCAGTGAAGCCCCGCCCCTAATCAGGGCTCAGCTTCTGTCTCAGCACAAAGCCCCTACACACACAGATACTACCAATACAAAACCAAACACACACAAATACCTTCTACTCCAACAGTACTCCCACTCAAACTCCCCTGTTTACAGCTCTGTTTGCTAGCTCCTGTGCCGCTGCCTGACTGGCTGCTACCTTTATAGGACCCCTAGTCAGGGAAGCCCCACCCCCTAATCAGGGCTCAGCTTCTCTCCCAGCACAAAGCCTCTACACATACAAATACTACCAATACAAATCCAAACACACACAAATACCTTCTCCTCCAACAGAACTCCCACTCAAACTCCCCTGTTTACATCTCTGTGTGCTAGCTCCTGTGCCGCTGCCTGACTGGCTGCTACCTTTATAGGACCCCTAGTCAGGGAAGCCCCGCCCCCTAATCAGGGCTCAGCTTCTCTCCCAGCACAAAGCCTCTACGCATACAAATACTACCAATACAAAACCAAACACACACAAATACCTTCTCCTCCAACAGAACTCCCACTCCAACTTTCCTCTTTACAGCTCTGTTTGCTAGCTCCTGTGCCGCTGCAGCTGTCTGTGCCGCTGCCTGACTGGCTGCTACCTTTATAGGACCCCTAGTCAGGGAAGACCCGCCCCCTAATCAGGGCTCAGCTTCTGTCCCAGCACAAAGCCCCTACACACACAGATACTACCAATACAAAACCAAACACACACACAAATACCTTCTCCTCCAACAGTACTCGCACTCAAACTCCCTGTTTACAGCTCTGTTTGCTAGCTCCTGTGCCGCTGCCTGACTGGCTGCTACCTTTATAGGACCCCTAGTCAGGGAAGCCCCTCCCCTAATCAGGGCTCAGCTTCTCTCCCAGCACAAAGCCCCTACACATACAGATACTAACAATACAAAACCAAACACACACAAATACCTTCTCCTCCGAAAGAACTCCCACTCAAACTCCCCTGTTTACAGCTCTGTTTGCTAGCTCCTGTGCTGCTGCAGCTGTCTGTGCCACTACCTGACTGGCTGCTACCTTTATAGGACCCCTAGTCAGTGAAGCCCCGCCCCTAATCAGGGCTCAGCTTCTGTCTCAGCACAAAGCCCCTACACACACAGATACTACCAATACAAAACCAAACACACACAAATACCTTCTACTCCAACAGTACTCCCACTCAAACTCCCCTGTTTACAGCTCTGTTTGCTAGCTCCTGTGCCGCTGCCTGACTGGCTGCTACCTTTATAGGACCCCTAGTCAGGGAAGCCCCACCCCCTAATCAGGGCTCAGCTTCTCTCCCAGCACAAAGCCTCTACACATACAAATACTACCAATACAAATCCAAACACACACAAATACCTTCTCCTCCAACAGAACTCCCACTCAAACTCCCCTGTTTACATCTCTGTGTGCTAGCTCCTGTGCCGCTGCCTGACTGGCTGCTACCTTTATAGGACCCCTAGTCAGGGAAGCCCCGCCCCCTAATCAGGGCTCAGCTTCTCTCCCAGCACAAAGCCTCTACGCATACAAATACTACCAATACAAAACCAAACACACACACAAATACCTTCTCCTCCAACAGAACTCTCACTCCAACTCCCCTGTTTACAGCTCTGTTTGCTAGCTCCTGTTCCGCTGCAGCTGTCTGTGCCGCTGACTGACTGGCTGCTACCTTTATAGGACCCCTAGTCAGTCAAGCCCCGCCCCCTAATCAGGCCTCAGCTTCTCTCCCAGCACAAAGCCCCTACACACACAGATACTACCAATACAAAACCAAACAAACACAAATACCTTCTACTCCAACAGAACTCCCACTCAAAATCCCCTGTTTACAGCTCTGTTTGATAGCTCCTGTGCCGCTGCCTGACTGGCTGCAACCTTTATAGGACCCCTAGTCAGGGAAGCCCCGCCCCCTAATCAGGGCTCAGCTTCTCTCCCAGCACAAAGCCCTTACACATACAGATACCACCAATACAAATCCAAACACACACAAATACCTTCTCCTCCAAGAGAACTCCCACTCAGACTCCCCTGTTTACAGCTCTGTTTGCTAGCTCCTGTGCCGCTGCAGCTGTCTGTGCCGCTGCCTGACTGGCTGCAACCTTTATAGGACCCCTAGCCAGGGAAGCCCCGCCCCCTAATCAGGGCTCAGCTTCTCTCCCAGGACAAAGCCCCTACACATACAGATACCACCAATACAAAACCAAACACACACAAATACCTTCTCCTCCAACAGAACTCCCACTCCAACTCCCCTGTTTACAGCTCTGTTTGCTAGCTCCTGTGCCGCTGCCTGACTGGCTGCTACCTTTATAGGACCCCTAGCCTGGGAAGCCCCGCCCCCTAATCAGGGCTCAGCTTCTCTCCCAGGACAAAGCCCCTACACATAGAGATACCACCAATACAAAACCAAACACACACAAATACCTTCTCCTCCAACAGAACTCCCACTCAAACTCCCCTGTTTACAGCTCTGTTTCTAGCTCCTGTGCCGCTGCAGCTGTCTGTGCCGCTGCCTGACTGACTGATACCTTTCTAGGACCCCTAGTAAGTGAAGCCCCGCCCCCTAATCACGGCTCAGCTTCTCTCCCAGCACAAAGCCCCTTCACATACAGATACTACCAATACAAAACCAAACACACACGAATACCTTCTCCTCCAACAGAACTCCCACTCGAACTCCCCTGTTTACAGCTCTGTTTGTAGCTCCTGTGCCGCTGCCTGACGGGCTGCAACCTTTATAGGACCCCTAGTCAGGGAAGCCCCGCCCCCTAATCAGGGCTCAGCTTCTCTCCCAGCACAAAGCCCCTACACATACAGATACCACCAATTCAAAACCAAACACACACAAATACCTTCTCCTCCAACAGAACTCCCACTCAAAATCCCCTGTTTACAGCTCTGTTTGCTAGCTCCTGTGCCGATGCAGCTGTCTGTGCCGCTGCCTGACTGGCTGATACCTTTTTAGGACCCCTAGTCAGTGAAGCCCCGCCCCCTAATCAGGGCTCAGCTTCTCTCCCAGCACAAAGCCCCTTCACATACAGATACTAACAATACAAAACCAAACACACACAAATACCTTCTCCTCCCACTCAAACTCCCCGTTTACAGCTCTGTTTGCTAGCTCCTGTGCCGCTGCAGCTGTCTGTGCCGCTGCCTGACTGGCTGCTACCTTTATAGGGCCCAGAGTCAGGGAAGCCCCGCCCCCTAATCAGGGCTCAGCTTCTCTCCCAGCACAAAGCCTCTACACATACAGATACTACCAATACAAATCCAAACACACACAAATACCTTCTCCTCCAACAGAACTCCCACTCCAACTTTCCTCTTTACAGCTCTGTTTGCTAGCTCCTGTGCCGCTGCAGCTGTCTGTGCCGCTGCCTGACTGGCTGCTACCTTTATAGGACCCCTAGTCAGTCAAGCCCCGCCCCCTAATCAGGGCTCAGTTTCTCTCCCAGCACAAAGCCCCTACACATACAGATACTACCAATACAAAACCAAACACACACAAATACCTTCTCCTCCAACAGAACTCCCACTCAAACTCCACTGTTTACAGCTCTGTTTGCTAGCTCCTGTGCCGCTGCAGCTGTCTGTGCCGCTGCCTGACTGGCTGCTACCTTTATAGGACCCCTAGCGAGGGAAGCCCCGCCCCCTAATCAGGGCTCAGCTTCTCTCCCAGGACAAAGCCCCTACACATACAGATACCACCAATGCAAAACCAAACACACACGAATACCTTCTCCTCCAACAGAACTCCCACTCGAACTCCCCTGTTTACAGCTCTGTTTGTAGCTCCTGTGCCGCTGCCTGACTGGCTGCTATCTTTATAGGACCCCTAGTCAGGGAAGCCCCGCCCCCTAATCAGGGCTCAGCTTCTTTCCCAGCACAAAGCCCCTCCAAGCCTCTACATGTACAGATACTACCAATACAAAACCAAACACACACACAAATACCTTCTCCTCCAACAGAACTCCCACTCAAACCCGCCTGTTTACAGCTCTGTTTGCTAGCTCCTGTGCCACTGCAGCTGTCTGTGCCGCTGCCTGACTGGCTGTGACCTTTATAGGACCCCTAGTCAGTCAAGCCCCGCCCCCTAATCAGGGCTCAGCTTCTCTCCCAGCACAAAGCCCCTACACATACAGATACTAACAATACAAAACCAAACACACACAAATACCTTCTCCTCCAACAGAACTCCCACTCAAACTCCCCTGTTTACAGCTCTGTTTGCTAGCTCCTGTGCCGCTGCAGCTGTCTGTGCGGCTGCCTGACTGGCCGCTACCTTTATAGGATCCCTGGTCAGGGAAGCCCCGCCCACTAATCAGGGCTCAGCTTCTCTCCCAGCACAAAGCCCCTCCAAGCCTCTACACATGCAGATACTACCAATACAAAACCAAACACACACAAATACCTTCTACTCCAACAGAACTCCCACTCAAACTCCCCTGTTTACAGCTCTGTTTGCTAGCTCCTGTGCCGCTGCCTGACTGGCTGCTACCTTTATCGGACCCCTAGTCAGGGAAGCCCCGCCCCCTAATCAGGGCTCAGCTTCTCTCCCAGCACGAAGCCCCTACACATACAGATACTAACAATACAAAACCAAACACACACAAATACCTTCTCCTCCAACAGAACTCCCACTCGAACTCCCCTGTTTACAGCTCTGTTTGTCGCTCCTGTGCCGCTGCCTGACTGGCTGCTACCTTTATAGGACCCCTCGTCAGGGAAGCCCCGCCCCCTAATCAGGGCTCAGCTTCTTTCCCAGCACAAAGCCCCTCCAAGCCTCTACACATACAGATACTACCAATACAAAACCAAACACACACACAAATACCTTCTCCTCAAACAGAACTCCCACTCAAACCCGCCTGTTTACAGCTCTGTTTGCTAGCTCCTGTGCCGCTGCAGCTGTCTTTGCCGCTGCCTGACTGGCTGCGACCTTTATAGGACCCCTAGTCAGTGAAGCCCCGCCCCCTAATCTCGGCTCAGCTTCTCTCCCAGCACAAAGCCCCTACACATACAGATACTACCAATACAAAAACACACACAAATACCTTCTCCTCCAACAGAACTCCCACTCAAACTCCCCTGTTTACAGCTCTGTTTGCTAGCTCCTGTGCCGCTGCCTGACTGGCTGCTACCTTTATAGGACCCCTAGTCAGGGAAGCCCCGCCCCCTAATCAGGGCTCAGCTTCTCTCCCAGCACAAAGCCCCTACACATACAGATACTAACAATACAAAACCAAACACACACAAATACCTTCTCCTCCAAAAGAACTCCCACTCAAACTCCCCTGTTTACAGCTCTGTTTGCTAGCTCCTGTGCTGCTGCAGCTGTCTGTGCCGCTACCTGACTGGCTGCTACCTTCATAGGACCCCTAGTCAGTGAAGCCCCGCCCCCCAATCAGGGCTCAGCTTCTGTCTCAGCACAAAGCCCCTACACACACAGATACTACCAATACAAAACCAAACACACACAAATACCTTCTACTCCGACAGTACTCCCACTCAAACTCCCCTGTTTACAGCTCTGTTTGATAGCTCCTGTGCCGCTGCCTGACTGGCTGCAACCTTTATAGGACCCCTAGTCAGGGAAGCCCCGCCCCCTAATCAGGGCTCAGCTTCTCTCCCAGCACAAAGCCCCTACACATACAGATACCACCAATACAAAACCAAACACACACAAATACCTTCTCCTCCAACAGAACTCCCACTCAAAATCCCCTGTTTACAGCTCTGTTTGCTAGCTCCTGTGCCGCTGCAGCTGTCTGTGCCGCTGCCTGACTGGCTGCTACCTTTATAGGACCCCTAGTCAGGGAAGCCCCGCCCCCTAATCAGGGCTCAGCTTCTCTCCCAGCACAAAGCCCCTACACATACAGATACTAACAATAGAAAACCAAACACACACAAATACCTTCTCCTCCAACAGAACTCCCACTCAAACTCCCCTGTTTACAGCTCTGTTTGATAGCTCCTGTGCCGCTGCCTGACTGGCTGCTACCTTTATAGGACCCCTAGCGAGGGAAGCCCCGCCCCCTAATCAGGGCTCAGCTTCTCTCCCAGGACAAAGCCCCTACACATACAGATACCACTAATACAAAACCAAACACACAAATACCTTCTCCTCCAACAGAACTCCCACTCAAACCCGCCTGTTTACAGCTCTGTTTGCTAGCTCCTGTGCCGCTGCAGCTGTCTGTGCCGCTGCCTGACTGGCTGCGACCTTTATAGGACCCCTGGTCAGGGAAGCCCCGCCCACTAATCAGGGCTCAGCTTCTCTCCCAGCACAAAGCCCCTCCAAGCCTCTACACATGCAGATACTACCAATACAAAACCAAACACACACAAATACCTTCTACTCCAACAGAACTCCCACTCAAACTCCCCTGTTTACAGCTCTGTTTGCTAGCTCCTGTGCCGCTGCCTGACTGGCTGCTACCTTTATCGGACCCCTAGTCAGGGAAGCCCCGCCCCCTAATCAGGGCTCAGCTTCTCTCCCAGCACGAAGCCCCTACACATACAGATACTAACAATACAAAACCAAACACACACAAATACCTTCTCCTCCAACAGAACTCCCACTCGAACTCCCCTGTTTACAGCTCTGTTTGTAGCTCCTCTGCCGCTGCCTGACGGGCTGCAACCTTTATAGGACCCCTAGTCAGGGAAGCCCCGCCCCCTAATCAGGGCTCAGCTTCTTTCCCAGCACAAAGCCCCTCCAAGCCTCTACACATACAGATACTACCAATACAAAACCAAACACACACACAAATACCTTCTCCTCCAACAGAACTCCCACTCAAACCCGCCTGTTTACATCTCTGTTTGCTAGCTCCTGTGCCGCTGCAGCTGTCTGTGCCGCTGCCTGACTGGCTGCTACCTTTATAGGATCCCTAGTCTGTCAAGCCCCGCCCCCTAATCAGGGCTCAGCTTCTCTCCCAGCACAAAGCCCCTACACATACAGATACTACCAATACAAAACCAAACACACACAAATACCTTCTCCTCCAACAGAACTCCCACTCAAACTCCCCTGTTTACAGCTCTGTTTGCTAGCTCCTGTGCCGCTGCAGCTGTCTGTGCGGCTGCCTGACTGGCTGCTACCTTTAAAGGATCCCTAGTCAGGGAAGCCCCGCCCACTAATCAGGGCTCAGCTTCTCTCCCAGCACAAAGCCCCTCCAAGCCTCTACACATGCAGATACTACCAATACAAAACCAAACACACACAAATACCTTCTCCTCCAACAGAACTCCCACTCAAACTCCCCTGTTTACAGCTCTGTTTGCTAGCTCCTGTGCCGCTGCCTGACTGGCTGCTACCTTTATAGGACCCCTAGCCAGGGAAGCCCCGCCCCCTAATCAGGGCTCAGCTTCTCTCCCAGGACAAAGCCCCTACACATAGAGATACCACCAATACAAAACCAAACACACACAAATACCTTCTCCTAAAACAGAACTCCCACTCAAACTCCCCTGTTTACAGCTCTGTTTGTAGCTCCTGTGCCGCTGCCTGACTGGCTGCAACCTTTATAGGACCCCTAGTCAGTCAAGCCCCGCCCCCTAATCAGGGCTCAGCTTCTGTCCCAGCACAAAGCCCCTACACACACAGATACTACCAATACAAAACCAAACACACACAAATACCTTCTACTCCAACAGAATCCCACTCAAACTCCCCTGTTTACAGCTCTGTTTGATAGCTCCTGTGCCGCTGCCTGACTGGCTGCAGCCTTATAGGACCGCTAGTCAGGGAAGCCCCGCCCACTAATCAGGGCTCAGCTTCTTTCCCAGCACAAAGCCCCTCCAAGCCTCTACACATACAGATACCACCAATACAAAACCAAACACACACACATATACCTTTTCCTCCAACAGAACTCCCACTCAAACGCCCCTGTTTCCATCTCTGTGTGCTAGCTCCTGTGCCGCTGCCTGACTGGCTGCTACCTTTATAGGACCCCTAGTCAGGGAAGCCCCGCCCCCTAATCAGGGCTCAGCTTCTCTCCCAGCACAAAGCCCCTACACATACAGATACTAACAATACAAAACCAAACACACACACAAATACCTTCTCCTCCAACAGAACTCCCACTCAAACCCGCCTGTTTACAGCTCTGTTTGCTAGCTCCTGTGCCGCTGCAGCTCTCTGTGCCGCTGCCTGACTGGCTGCGACCTTTATAGGACCCCTAGTCAGTCAAGCCCCGCCCCCTAATCAGGGCTCAGCTTCTCTCCCAGCAAAAAGCCCCTACACATACAGATACTACCAATACAAAACCAAACACACACAAATACCTTCTCCTCCAACAGAACTCCCACTCAAACTCCCCTGTTTACAGCTCTGTTTGCTAGCTCCTGTGCCGCTGCAGCTGTCTGTGCCGCTGCCTGACTGGCTGCTACCTTTATAGGACTCCTAGTCAGTGAAGCCCCGCCCCCTAATCAGGGCTCAGCTTCTGTCCCAGCACAAAGCCCCTACACACACAGATACTACCAATACAAAAACACACACAAATACCTTCTCCTCCAACAGAACTCCCACTCAAACTCCCCTGTTTACAGCTCTGTTTGCTAGCTCCTGTGCCGCTGCCTGACTGGCTGCTAGCTTTATAGGACCCCTAGTCAGGGAAGCCCCGCCCCCTAATCAGGGCTCAGCTTCTCTCCCAGCACAAAGCCCCTACACATACAGATACTAACAATACAAAACCAAACACACACAAATACCTTCTCCTCCAAAAGAACTCCCACTCAAACTCCCCTGTTTACAGCTCTGTTTGCTAGCTCCTGTGCTGCTGCAGCTGTCTGTGCCGCTACCTGACTGGCTGCTACCTTTATAGGACCCCTAGTCAGTGAAGCCCCGCCCCCCAATCAGGGCTCAGCTTCTGTCTCAGCACAAAGCCCCTACACACACAGATACTACCAATACAAAACCAAACACACACAAATACCTTCTACTCCGAAAGTACTCCCACTCAAACTCCCCTGTTTACAGCTCTGTTTGATAGCTCCTGTGCCGCTGCCTGACTGGCTGCAACCTTTATAGGACCCCTAGTCAGTGAAGCCCCGCCCCCTAATCAGGGCTCAGCTTCTCTCCCAGCACAAAGCCCCTACACATACAGATACCACCAATACAAAACCAAACACACACAAATACCTTCTCCTCCAACAGAACTCCCACTCAAAATCCCCTGTTTACAGCTCTGTTTGCTAGCTCCTGTGCCGATGCAGCTGTCTGTGCCGCTGCCTGACTGGCTGATACCTTTTTAGGACCCCTAGTCAGTGAAGCCCCGCCCCCTAATCAGGGCTCAGCTTCTCTCCCAGCACAAAGCCCCTTCACATACAGATACTAACAATACAAAACCAAACACACACAAATACCTTCTCCTCCCACTCAAACTCCCCGTTTACAGCTCTGTTTGCTAGCTCCTGTGCCGCTGCAGCTGTCTGTGCCGCTGCCTGACTGGCTGCTACCTTTATAGGGCCCAGAGTCAGGGAAGCCCCGCCCCCTAATCAGGGCTCAGCTTCTCTCCCAGCACAAAGCCCCTTCACATACAGATACTAACAATACAAAACCAAACACACACAAATACCTTCTCCTCCCACTCAAACTCCCCGTTTACAGCTCTGTTTGCTAGCTCCTGTGCCGCTGCAGCTGTCTGTGCCGCTGCCTGACTGGCTGCTACCTTTATAGGGCCCAGAGTCAGGGAAGCCCCGCCCCCTAATCAGGGCTCAGCTTCTCTCCCAGCACAAAGCCTCTACACATACAGATACTACCAATACAAAACCAAACACACACAAATACCTTCCCCTCCAACAGAACTCCCACTCAAACTCCACTGTTTACAGCTCTGTTTGCTAGCTCCTGTGCCGCTGCAGCTGTCTGTGCCGCTGCCTGACTGGCTGCTACCTTTATAGGACCCCTAGCGAGGGAAGCCCCGCCCCCTAATCAGGGCTCAGCTTCTCTCCCAGGACAAAGCCCCTACACATACAGATACCACCAATACAAAACCAAACACACACAAATACCTTCTCCTCCAACAGAACTCCCAGTCAAACTCCCCTGTTTACAGCTCTGTTTGCTAGCTCCTGTGCCGCTGCAGCTGTCTGTGCCGCTGCCTGACTGGCTGATACCTTTCTAGGACCCCTAGTAAGTGAAGCCCCGCCCCCTAATCACGGCTCAGCTTCTCTCCCAGCACAAAGCCCCTTCACATACAGATACTACCAATACAAAACCAAACACACACGAATACCTTCTCCTCCAACAGAACTCCCACTCGAACTCCCCTGTTTACAGCTCTGTTTGTAGCTCCTGTGCCGCTGCCTGCCTGGCTGCTATCTTTATAGGACCCCTAGTCAGGGAAGCCCCGCCCCCTAATCAGGGCTCAGCTTCTTTCCCAGCACAAAGCCCCTCCAAGCCTCTACATGTACAGATACTACCAATACAAAACCAAACACACACACAAATACCTTCTCCTCCAACAGAACTCCCACTCAAACCCGCCTGTTTACAGCTCTGTTTGCTAGCTCCTGTGCCACTGCAGCTGTCTGTGCCGCTGCCTGACTGGCTGCGACCTTTATAGGACCCCTAGTCAGTCAAGCCCCGCCCCCTAATCAGGGCTCAGCTTCTCTCCCAGCACAAAGCCCCTACACATACAGATACTAACAATACAAAACCAAACACACACAAATACCTTCTCCTCCAACAGAACTCCCACTCAAACTCCCCTGTTTACAGCTCTGTTTGCTAGCTCCTGTGCCGCTGCAGCTGTCTGTGCGGCTGCCTGACTGGCTGCTACCTTTATAGGATCCCTGGTCAGGGAAGCCCCGCCCACTAATCAGGGCTCAGCTTCTCTCCCAGCACAAAGCCCCTCCAAGCCTCTACACATGCAGATACTACCAATACAAAACCAAACACACACAAATACCTTCTACTCCAACAGAACTCCCACTCAAACTCCCCTGTTTACAGCTCTGTTTGCTAGCTCCTGTGCCGCTGCCTGACTGGCTGCTACCTTTATCGGACCCCTAGTCAGGGAAGCCCCGCCCCCTAATCAGGGCTCAGCTTCTCTCCCAGCACGAAGCCCCTACACATACAGATACTAACAATACAAAACCAAACACACACAAATACCTTCTCCTCCAACAGAACTCCCAGTCGAACTCCCCTGTTTACAGCTCTGTTTGTCGCTCCTGTGCCGCTGCCTGACTGGCTGCTACCTTTATAGGACCCCTTGTCAGGGAAGCCCCGCCCCCTAATCAGGGCTCAGCTTCTTTCCCAGCACAAAGCCCCTCCAAGCCTCTAAACATACAGATACTACCAATACAAAACCAAACACACACACAAATACCTTCTCCTCAAACAGAACTCCCACTCAAACTCCCCTGTTTACAGCTCTGTTTGCTAGCTCCTGTGCCGCTGCAGCTGTCTTTGCCGCTGCCTGACTGGCTGCGACCTTTATAGGACCCCTAGTCAGTGAAGCCCCGCCCCCTAATCTCGGCTCAGCTTCTCTCCCAGCACAAAGCCCCTACACATAAAGATACTACCAATACAAAAACACACACAAATACCTTCTCCTCCAACAGAACTCCCACTCAAACTCCCCTGTTTACAGCTCTGTTTGCTAGCTCCTGTGCCGCTGCCTGACTGGCTGCTACCTTTATAGGACCCCTAGTCAGGGAAGCCCCGCCCCCTAATCAGGGCTCAGCTTCTCTCCCAGCACAAAGCCCCTACACATACAGATACTAACAATACAAAACCAAACACACACAAATACCTTCTCCTCCAAAAGAACTCCCACTCAAACTCCCCTGTTTACAGCTCTGTTTGCTAGCTCCTGTGCTGCTGCAGCTGTCTGTGCCGCTACCTGACTGGCTGCTACCTTCATAGGACCCCTAGTCAGTGAAGCCCCGCCCCCCAATCAGGGCTCAGCTTCTGTCTCAGCACAAAGCCCCTACACACACAGATACTACCAATACAAAACCAAACACACACAAATACCTTCTACTCCGACAGTACTCCCACTCAAACTCCCCTGTTTACAGCTCTGTTTGATAGCTCCTGTGCCGCTGCCTGACTGGCTGCAACCTTTATAGGACCCCTAGTCAGGGAAGCCCCGCCCCCTAATCAGGGCTCAGCTTCTCTCCCAGCACAAAGCCCCTACACATACAGATACCACCAATACAAAACCAAACACACACAAATACCTTCTCCTCCAACAGAACTCCCACTCAAAATCCCCTGTTTACAGCTCTGTTTGCTAGCTCCTGTGCCGCTGCAGCTGTCTGTGCCGCTGCCTGACTGGCTGCTACCTTTATAGGACCCCTAGTCAGGGAAGCCCCGCCCCCTAATCAGGGCTCAGCTTCTCTCCCAGCACAAAGCCCCTACACATACAGATACTAACAATAGAAAACCAAACACACACAAATACCTTCTCCTCCAACAGAACTCCCACTCAAACTCCCCTGTTTACAGCTCTGTTTGATAGCTCCTGTGCCGCTGCCTGACTGGCTGCTACCTTTATAGGACCCCTAGCGAGGGAAGCCCCGCCCCCTAATCAGGGCTCAGCTTCTCTCTCAGGACAAAGCCCCTACACATACAGATACCACCAATACAAAACCAAACACACAAATACCTTCTCCTCCAACAGAACTCCCACTCAAACCCGCCTGTTTACAGCTCTGTTTGCTAGCTCCTGTGCCGCGGCAGCTGTCTGTGCCGCTGCCTGACTGGCTGCGACCTTTATAGGACCCCTAGTCAGTCAAGCCCCGCCCCCTAATCAGGGCTCAGCTTCTCTCCCAGCACAAACCCCCTACACATACAGATACTAACAATACAAAACCAAACACACACAAATACCTTCTCCTCCAACAGAACTCCCACTCAAACTCCCCTGTTTACAGCTGTTTGCTAGCTCCTGTGCCGCTGCAGCTGTCTGTGCGGCTGCCTGACTGGCTGCTACCTTTATAGGATCCCTGGTCAGGGAAGCCCCGCCCACTAATCAGGGCTCAGCTTCTCTCCCAGCACAAAGCCCCTCCAAGCCTCTACACATGCAGATACTACCAATACAAAACCAAACACACACAAATACCTTCTACTCCAACAGAACTCCCACTCAAACTCCCCTGTTTACAGCTCTGTTTGCTAGCTCCTGTGCCGCTGCCTGACTGGCTGCTACCTTTATCGGACCCCTAGTCAGGGAAGCCCCGCCCCCTAATCAGGGCTCAGCTTCTCTCCCAGCACGAAGCCCCTACACATACAGATACTAACAATACAAAACCAAACACACACAAATACCTTCTCCTCCAACAGAACTCCCACTCGAACTCCCCTGTTTACAGCTCTGTTTGTAGCTCCTGTGCCGCTGCCTGACTGGCTGCTACCTTTATAGGACCCCTCGTCAGGGAAGCCCCGCCCCCTAATCAGGGCTCAGCTTCTTTCCCAGCACAAAGCCCCTCCAAGCCTCTACACATACAGATACTACCAATACAAAACCAAACACACACACAAATACCTTCTCCTCAAACAGAACTCCCACTCAAACCCGCCTGTTTACAGCTCTGTTTGCTAGCTCCTGTGCCGCTGCAGCTGTCTTTGCCGCTGCCTGACTGGCTGCGACCTTTATAGGACCCCTAGTCAGTGAAGCCCCGCCCCCTAATCTCGGCTCAGCTTCTCTCCCAGCACAAAGCCCCTACACATACAGATACTACCAATACAAAAACACACACAAATACCTTCTCCTCCAACAGAACTCCCACTCAAACTCCCCTGTTTACAGCTCTGTTTGCTAGCTCCTGTGCCGCTGCCTGACTGGCTGCTACCTTTATAGGACCCCTAGTCAGGGAAGCCCCGCCCCCTAATCAGGGCTCAGCTTCTCTCCCAGCACAAAGCCCCTACACATACAGATACTAACAATACAAAACCAAACACACACAAATACCTTCTCCTCCAAAAGAACTCCCACTCAAACTCCCCTGTTTACAGCACTGTTTGCTAGCTCCTGTGCCGCTGCAGCTGTCTGTGCCGCTGCCTGACTGGCTGCGACCTTTATAGGACCCCTAGTCAGTCAAGCCCCGCCCCCTAATCAGGGCTCAGCTTCTGTCCCAGCACAAAGCCCCTACACACACAGATACTACCAATACAAAACCAAACACACACAAATACCTTCTACTCCAACAGAACTCCCACTCAAACTCCCCTGTTTACAGCTCTGTTTGATAGCTCCTGTGCCGCTGCAGCTGTCTGTGCGGCTGCCTGACTGGCTGCTACCTTTATAGGATCCCTAGTCAGGGAAGCCCCGCCCACTAATCAGGGCTCAGCTTCTCTCCCAGCACAAAGCCCCTACACATACAGATACTAACAATACAAAACCAAACACACACAAATACCTTCTCCTCCAACAGAACTCCCACTCAAACTCCCCTGTTTACAGCTCTGTTTGCTAGCTCCTGTGCCGCTGCAGCTGTCTGTGCGGCTGCCTGACTGGCTGCTACCTTTATAGGATCCCTAGTCAGGGAAGCCCCGCCCACTAATCAGGGCTCAGCTTCTCTCCCAGCACAAAGCCCCTCCAAGCCTCTACACATGCAGATACTACCAATACAAAACCAAACACACACAAATACCTTCTCCTCCAACAGAACTCCCACTCAAACTCCCCTGTTTACATCTCTGTGTGCTAGCTCCTGTGCCGCTGCCTGACTGGCTGCTACCTTTATAGGATCCCTAGTCAGGGAAGCCCCGCCCCCTAATCAGGGCTCAGCTTCTCTCCCAGGACAAAGCCCCTA
The DNA here is from genome assembly GCF_965140295.1 of Lepidochelys olivacea. Classification (NCBI taxonomy): domain Eukaryota; kingdom Metazoa; phylum Chordata; order Testudines; family Cheloniidae; genus Lepidochelys; species Lepidochelys olivacea. Next base: position 19,146,852 of record NC_140436.1, on the reverse strand, counting down.
CACATAGAGATACCACCAATACAAAACCAAACACACACAAATACCTTCTCCTAAAACAGAACTCCCACTCAAACTCCCCTGTTTACAGCTCTGTTTCTAGCTCCTGTGCCGCTGCAGCTGTCTGTGCCGCTGCCTGACTGGCTGATACCTTTCTAGGACCCCTAGTAAGTGAAGCCCCGCCCCCTAATCACGGCTCAGCTTCTCTCCCAGCACAAAGCCCCTTCACATACAGATACTACCAATACAAAACCAAACACACACGAATACCTTCTCCTCCAACAGAACTCCCACTCAAACTCCCCTGTTTACAGCTCTGTTTGTAGCTCCTGTGCCGCTGCCTGACTGGCTGCAACCTTTATAGGACCCCTAGTCAGTCAAGCCCCGCCCCCTAATCAGGGCTCAGCTTCTGTCCCAGCACAAAGCCCCTACACACACAGATACTACCAATACAAAACCAAACACACACAAATACCTTCTACTCCAACAGAATCCCACTCAAACTCCCCTGTTTACAGCTCTGTTTGATAGCTCCTGTGCCGCTGCCTGACTGGCTGCAACCTTATAGGACCGCTAGTCAGGGAAGCCCCGCCCACTAATCAGGGCTCAGCTTCTTTCCCAGCACAAAGCCCCTCCAAGCCTCTACACATACAGATACCACCAATACAAAACCAAACACACACACATATACCTTTTCCTCCAACAGAACTCCCACTCAAACGCCCCTGTTTACAGCTCTGTTTGCTAGCTCCTGTGCCGCTGCCTGACTGGCTGCTACCTTTATAGGACCCCTAGTCAGGGAAGCCCCGCCCCCTAATCAGGGCTCAGCTTCTCTCCCAGCACAAAGCCCCTACACATACAGATACTAACAATACAAAACCAAAAACACACACAAATACCTTCTCCACTAACAGAACTCCCACTCAAACTCCCCTGTTTCCATCTCTGTGTGCTAGCTCCTGTGCCGCTGCCTGACTGGCTGCTACCTTTTTAGGACCCCTAGTCAGGGAAGCCCCGCCCCCTAATCAGGGCTCAGCTTCTCTCCCAGCACAAAGCCCCTACACATACAGATACTACCAATACAAAACCAAACACACACACAAATACCTTCTCCTCCAACAGAACTCCCACTCAAACCCGCCTGTTTACAGCTCTGTTTGCTAGCTCCTGTGCCGCTGCAGCTCTCTGTGCCGCTGCCTGACTGGCTGCGACCTTTATAGGACCCCTAGTCAGTCAAGCCCCGCCCCCTAATCAGGGCTCAGCTTCTCTCCCAGCAAAAAGCCCCTACACATACAGATACTACCAATACAAAACCAAACACACACAAATACCTTCTCCTCCAACAGAACTCCCACTCAAACTCCCCTGTTTACAGCTCTGTTTGCTAGCTCCTGTGCCGCTGCAGCTGTCTGTGCCGCTGCCTGACTGGCTGCTACCTTTATAGGACTCCTAGTCAGTGAAGCCCCGCCCCCTAATCAGGGCTCAGCTTCTGTCCCAGCACAAAGCCCCTACACACACAGATACTACCAATACAAAAACACACACAAATACCTTCTCCTCCAACAGAACTCCCACTCAAACTCCCCTGTTTACAGCTCTGTTTGCTAGCTCCTGTGCTGCTGCAGCTGTCTGTGCCGCTACCTGACTGGCTGCTACCTTTATAGGACCCCTAGTCAGTGAAGCCCCGCCCCCCAATCAGGGCTCAGCTTCTGTCTCAGCACAAAGCCCCTACACACACAGATACTACCAATACAAAACCAAACACACACAAATACCTTCTACTCCGAAAGTACTCCCACTCAAACTCCCCTGTTTACAGCTCTGTTTGATAGCTCCTGTGCCGCTGCCTGACTGGCTGCAACCTTTATAGGACCCCTAGTCAGTGAAGCCCCGCCCCCTAATCAGGGCTCAGCTTCTCTCCCAGCACAAAGCCCCTACACATACAGATACCACCAATACAAAACCAAACACACACAAATACCTTCTCCTCCAACAGAACTCCCACTCAAAATCCCCTGTTTACAGCTCTGTTTGCTAGCTCCTGTGCCGATGCAGCTGTCTGTGCCGCTGCCTGACTGGCTGATACCTTTTTAGGACCCCTAGTCAGTGAAGCCCCGCCCCCTAATCAGGGCTCAGCTTCTCTCCCAGCACAAAGCCCCTTCACATACACATACTAACAATACAAAACCAAACACACACAAATACCTTCTCCTCCCACTCAAACTCCCCGTTTACAGCTCTGTTTGCTAGCTCCTGTGCCGCTGCAGCTGTCTGTGCCGCTGCCTGACTGGCTGCTACCTTTATAGGGCCCAGAGTCAGGGAAGCCCCGCCCCCTAATCAGGGCTCAGCTTCTCTCCCAGCACAAAGCCCCTTCACATACAGATACTAACAATACAAAACCAAACACACACAAATACCTTCTCCTCCCACTCAAACTCCCCGTTTACAGCTCTGTTTGCTAGCTCCTGTGCCGCTGCAGCTGTCTGTGCCGCTGCCTGACTGGCTGCTACCTTTATAGGGCCCAGAGTCAGGGAAGCCCCGCCCCCTAATCAGGGCTCAGCTTCTCTCCCAGCACAAAGCCTCTACACATACAGATACTACCAATACAAAACCAAACACACACAAATACCTTCTCCTCCAACAGAACTCCCACTCAAACTCCACTGTTTACAGCTCTGTTTGCTAGCTCCTGTGCCGCTGCAGCTGTCTGTGCCGCTGCCTGACTGGCTGCTACCTTTATAGGACCCCTAGCGAGGGAAGCCCCGCCCCCTAATCAGGGCTCAGCTTCTCTCCCAGGACAAAGCCCCTACACATACAGATACCACCAATACAAAACCAAACACACACAAATACCTTCTCCTCCAACAGAACTCCCAGTCAAACTCCCCTGTTTACAGCTCTGTTTGCTAGCTCCTGTGCCGCTGCAGCTGTCTGTGCCGCTGCCTGACTGGCTGATACCTTTCTAGGACCCCTAGTAAGTGAAGCCCCGCCCCCTAATCACGGCTCAGCTTCTCTCCCAGCACAAAGCCCCTTCACATACAGATACTACCAATACAAAACCAAACACACACGAATACCTTCTCCTCCAACAGAACTCCCACTCGAACTCCCCTGTTTACAGCTCTGTTTGTAGCTCCTGTGCCGCTGCCTGACTGGCTGCTATCTTTATAGGACCCCTAGTCAGGGAAGCCCCGCCCCCTAATCAGGGCTCAGCTTCTTTCCCAGCACAAAGCCCCTCCAAGCCTCTACATGTACAGATACTACCAATACAAAACCAAACACACACACAAATACCTTCTCCTCCAACAGAACTCCCACTCAAACCCGCCTGTTTACAGCTCTGTTTGCTAGCTCCTGTGCCACTGCAGCTGTCTGTGCCGCTGCCTGACTGGCTGCGACCTTTATAGGACCCCTAGTCAGTCAAGCCCCGCCCCCTAATCAGGGCTCAGCTTCTCTCCCAGCACAAAGCCCCTACACATACAGATACTAACAATACAAAACCAAACACACACAAATACCTTCTCCTCCAACAGAACTCCCACTCAAACTCCCCTGTTTACAGCTCTGTTTGCTAGCTCCTGTGCCGCTGCAGCTGTCTGTGCGGCTGCCTGACTGGCTGCTACCTTTATAGGATCCCTGGTCAGGGAAGCCCCGCCCACTAATCAGGGCTCAGCTTCTCTCCCAGCACAAAGCCCCTCCAAGCCTCTACACATGCAGATACTACCAATACAAAACCAAACACACAAATACCTTCTACTCCAACAGAACTCCCACTCAAACTCCCCTGTTTACAGCTCTGTTTGCTAGCTCCTGTGCCGCTGCCTGACTGGCTGCTACCTTTATCGGACCCCTAGTCAGGGAAGCCCCGCCCCCTAATCAGGGCTCAGCTTCTCTCCCAGCACGAAGCCCCTACACATACAGATACTAACAATACAAAACCAAACACACACAAATACCTTCTCCTCCAACAGAACTCCCACTCGAACTCCCCTGTTTACAGCTCTGTTTGTCGCTCCTGTGCCGCTGCCTGACTGGCTGCTACCTTTATAGGACCCCTTGTCAGGGAAGCCCCGCCCCCTAATCAGGGCTCAGCTTCTTTCCCAGCACAAAGCCCCTCCAAGCCTCTACACATACAGATACTACCAATACAAAACCAAACACACACACAAATACCTTCTCCTCAAACAGAACTCCCACTCAAACCCGCCTGTTTACAGCTCTGTTTGCTAGCTCCTGTGCCGCTGCAGCTGTCTTTGCCGCTGCCTGACTGGCTGCGACCTTTATAGGACCCCTAGTCAGTGAAGCCCCGCCCCCTAATCTCGGCTCAGCTTCTCTCCCAGCACAAAGCCCCTACACATACAGATACTACCAATACAAAAACACACACAAATACCTTCTCCTCCAACAGAACTCCCACTCAAACTCCCCTGTTTACAGCTCTGTTTGCTAGCTCCTGTGCCGCTGCCTGACTGGCTGCTACCTTTATAGGACCCCTAGTCAGGGAAGCCCCGCCCCCTAATCAGGGCTCAGCTTCTCTCCCAGCACAAAGCCCCTACACATACAGATACTAACAATACAAAACCAAACACACACAAATACCTTCTCCTCCAAAAGAACTCCCACTCAAACTCCCCTGTTTACAGCTCTGTTTGCTAGCTCCTGTGCTGCTGCAGCTGTCTGTGCCGCTACCTGACTGGCTGCTACCTTCATAGGACCCCTAGTCAGTGAAGCCCCGCCCCCCAATCAGGGCTCAGCTTCTGTCTCAGCACAAAGCCCCTACACACACAGATACTACCAATACAAAACCAAACACACACAAATACCTTCTACTCCGACAGTACTCCCACTCAAACTCCCCTGTTTACAGCTCTGTTTGATAGCTCCTGTGCCGCTGCCTGACTGGCTGCAACCTTTATAGGACCCCTAGTCAGGGAAGCCCCGCCCCCTAATAAGGGCTCAGCTTCTCTCCCAGCACAAAGCCCCTACACATACAGATACCACCAATACAAAACCAAACACACACAAATACCTTCTCCTCCAACAGAACTCCCACTCAAAATCCCCTGTTTACAGCTCTGTTTGCTAGCTCCTGTGCCGCTGCAGCTGTCTGTGCGGCTGCCTGACTGGCTGCTACCTTTATAGGATCCCTAGTCAGGGAAGCCCCGCCCACTAATCAGGGCTCAGCTTCTCTCCCAGCACAAAGCCCCTCCAAGCCTCTACACATGCAGATACTACCAATACAAAACCAAACACACACAAATACCTTCTCCTCCAACAGAACTCCCACTCAAACTCCCCTGTTTACATCTCTGTGTGCTAGCTCCTGTGCCGCTGCCTGACTGGCTGCTACCTTTATAGGATCCCTAGTCAGGGAAGCCCCGCCCCCTAATCAGGGCTCAGCTTCTCTCCCAGGACAAAGCCCCTACACATAGAGATACCACCAATACAAAACCAAACACACACAAATACCTTCTCCTAAAACAGAACTCCCACTCAAACTCCCCTGTTTACAGCTCTGTTTCTAGCTCCTGTGCCGCTGCAGCTGTCTGTGCCGCTGCCTGACTGGCTGATACCTTTCTAGGACCCCTAGTAAGTGAAGCCCCGCCCCCTAATCACGGCTCAGCTTCTCTCCCAGCACAAAGCCCCTTCACATACAGATACTACCAATACAAAACCAAACACACACGAATACCTTCTCCTCCAACAGAACTCCCACTAGAACTCCCCTGTTTACAGCTCTGTTTGTAGCTCCTGTGCCGCTGCCTGACTGGCTGCAACCTTTATAGGACCCCTAGTCAGTCAAGCCCCGCCCCCTAATCAGGGCTCAGCTTCTGTCCCAGCACAAAGCCCCTACACACACAGATACTACCAATACAAAACCAAACACACACAAATACCTTCTACTCCAACAGAATCCCACTCAAACTCCCCTGTTTACAGCTCTGTTTGATAGCTCCTGTGCCGCTGCCTGACTGGCTGCAACCTTATAGGACCGCTAGTCAGGGAAGCCCCGCCCACTAATCAGGGCTCAGCTTCTTTCCCAGCACAAAGCCCCTCCAAGCCTCTACACATACAGATACCACCAATACAAAACCAAACACACACACATATACCTTTTCCTCCAACAGAACTCCCACTCAAACTCCCCTGTTTCCATCTCTGTGTGCTAGCTCCTGTGCCGCTGCCTGACTGGCTGCTACCTTTTTAGGACCCCTAGTCAGGGAAGCCCCGCCCCCTAATCAGGGCTCAGCTTCTCTCCCAGCACAAAGCCCCTACACATACAGATACTACCAATACAAAACCAAACACACACACAAATACCTTCTCCTCCAACAGAACTCCCACTCAAACCCGCCTGTTTACAGCTCTGTTTGCTAGCTCCTGTGCCGCTGCAGCTGTCTGTGCCGCTGCCTGACTGGCTGCTACCTTTATAGGACTCCTAGTCAGTGAAGCCCCGCCCCCTAATCAGGGCTCAGCTTCTGTCCCAGCACAAAGCCCCTACACACACAGATACTACCAATACAAAAACACACACAAATACCTTCTCCTCCAAAAGAACTCCCACTCAAACTCCCCTGTTTACAGCTCTGTTTGCTAGCTCCTGTGCTGCTGCAGCTGTCTGTGCCGCTACCTGACTGGCTGCTACCTTTATAGGACCCCTAGTCAGTGAAGCCCCGCCCCCCAATCAGGGCTCAGCTTCTGTCTCAGCACAAAGCCCCTACACACACAGAAACTACCAATACAAAACCAAACACACACAAATACCTTCTACTCCGAAAGTACTCCCACTCAAACTCCCCTGTTTACAGCTCTGTTTGATAGCTCCTGTGCCGCTGCCTGACTGGCTGCAACCTTTATAGGACCCCTAGTCAGTGAAGCCCCGCCCCCTAATCAGGGCTCAGCTTCTCTCCCAGCACAAAGCCCCTACACATACAGATACCACCAATACAAAACCAAACACACACAAATACCTTCTCCTCCAACAGAACTCCCACTCAAAATCCCCTGTTTACAGCTCTGTTTGCTAGCTCCTGTGCCGATGCAGCTGTCTGTGCCGCTGCCTGACTGGCTGATACCTTTTTAGGACCCCTAGTCAGTGAAGCCCCGCCCCCTAATCAGGGCTCAGCTTCTCTCCCAGCACAAAGCCCCTTCACATACAGATACTAACAATACAAAACCAAACACACACAAATACCTTCTCCTCCCACTCAAACTCCCCGTTTACAGCTCTGTTTGCTAGCTCCTGTGCCGCTGCAGCTGTCTGTGCCGCTGCCTGACTGGCTGCTACCTTTATAGGGCCCAGAGTCAGGGAAGCCCCGCCCCCTAATCAGGGCTCAGCTTCTCTCCCAGCACAAAGCCCCTTCACATACAGATACTAACAATACAAAACCAAACACACACAAATACCTTCTCCTCCCACTCAAACTCCCCGTTTACAGCTCTGTTTGCTAGCTCCTGTGCCGCTGCAGCTGTCTGTGCCGCTGCCTGACTGGCTGCTACCTTTATAGGGCCCAGAGTCAGGGAAGCCCCGCCCCCTAATCAGGGCTCAGCTTCTCTCCCAGCACAAAGCCTCTACACATACAGATACTACCAATACAAAACCAAACACACACAAATACCTTCTCCTCCAACAGAACTCCCACTCAAACTCCACTGTTTACAGCTCTGTTTGCTAGCTCCTGTGCCGCTGCAGCTGTCTGTGCCGCTGCCTGACTGGCTGCTACCTTTATAGGACCCCTAGCGAGGGAAGCCCCGCCCCCTAATCAGGGCTCAGCTTCTCTCCCAGCACAAAGCCCCTACACATACAGATACTAACAATACAAAACCAAACACACACAAATACCTTCTCCTCCAACAGAACTCCCACTCAAACTCCCCTGTTTACAGCTCTGTTTGCTAGCTCCTGTGCCGCTGCAGCTGTCTGTGCGGCTGCCTGACTGGCTGCTACCTTTATAGGATCCCTGGTCAGGGAAGCCCCGCCCACTAATCAGGGCTCAGCTTCTCTCCCAGCACAAAGCCCCTCCAAGCCTCTACACATGCAGATACTACCAATACAAAACCAAACACACACAAATACCTTCTACTCCAACAGAACTCCCACTCAAACTCCCCTGTTTACAGCTCTGTTTGCTAGCTCCTGTGCCGCTGCCTGACTGGCTGCTACCTTTATCGGACCCCTAGTCAGGGAAGCCCCGCCCCCTAATCAGGGCTCAGCTTCTCTCCCAGCACGAAGCCCCTACACATACAGATACTAACAATACAAAACCAAACACACACAAATACCTTCTCCTCCAACAGAACTCCCACTCGAACTCCCCTGTTTACAGCTCTGTTTGTCGCTCCTGTGCCGCTGCCTGACTGGCTGCTACCTTTATAGGACCCCTTGTCAGGGAAGCCCCGCCCCCTAATCAGGGCTCAGCTTCTTTCCCAGCACAAAGCCCCTCCAAGCCTCTACACATACAGATACTACCAATACAAAACCAAACACACACACAAATACCTTCTCCTCAAACAGAACTCCCACTCAAACCCGCCTGTTTACAGCTCTGTTTGCTAGCTCCTGTGCCGCTGCAGCTGTCTTTGCCGCTGCCTGACTGGCTGCGACCTTTATAGGACCCCTAGTCAGTGAAGCCCCGCCCCCTAATCTCGGCTCAGCTTCTCTCCCAGCACAAAGCCCCTACACATACAGATACTACCAATACAAAAACACACACAAATACCTTCTCCTCCAACAGAACTCCCACTCAAACTCCCCTGTTTACAGCTCTGTTTGCTAGCTCCTGTGCCGCTGCCTGACTGGCTGCTACCTTTATAGGACCCCTAGTCAGGGAAGCCCCGCCCCCTAATCAGGGCTCAGCTTCTCTCCCAGCACAAAGCCCCTACACATACAGATACTAACAATACAAAACCAAACACACACAAATACCTTCTCCTCCAAAAGAACTCCCACTCAAACTCCCCTGTTTACAGCTCTGTTTGCTAGCTCCTGTGCTGCTGCAGCTGTCTGTGCCGCTACCTGACTGGCTGCTACCTTCATAGGACCCCTAGTCAGTGAAGCCCCGCCCCCCAATCAGGGCTCAGCTTCTGTCTCAGCACAAAGCCCCTACACACACAGATACTACCAATACAAAACCAAACACACACAAATACCTTCTACTCCGACAGTACTCCCACTCAAACTCCCCTGTTTACAGCTCTGTTTGATAGCTCCTGTGCCGCTGCCTGACTGGCTGCAACCTTTATAGGACCCCTAGTCAGGGAAGCCCCGCCCCCTAATAAGGGCTCAGCTTCTCTCCCAGCACAAAGCCCCTACACATACAGATACCACCAATACAAAACCAAACACACACAAATACCTTCTCCTCCAACAGAACTCCCACTCAAAATCCCCTGTTTACAGCTCTGTTTGCTAGCTCCTGTGCCGCTGCAGCTGTCTGTGCCGCTGCCTGACTGGCTGCTACCTTTATAGGACCCCTAGTCAGGGAAGCCCCGCCCCCTAATCAGGGCTCAGCTTCTCTCCCAGCACAAAGCCCCTACACATACAGATACTAACAATAGAAAACCAAACACACACAAATACCTTCTCCTCCAACAGAACTCCCACTCAAACTCCCCTGTTTACAGCTCTGTTTGATAGCTCCTGTGCCGCTGCCTGACTGGCTGCTACCTTTATAGGACCCCTAGCGAGGGAAGCCCCGCCCCCTAATCAGGGCTCAGCTTCTCTCCCAGGACAAAGCCCCTACACATACAGATACCACCAATACAAAACCAAACACACAAATACCTTCTCCTCCAACAGAACTCCCACTCAAACCCGCCTGTTTACAGCTCTGTTTGCTAGCTCCTGTGCCGCTGCAGCTGTCTGTGCGGCTGCCTGACTGGCTGCTACCTTTATAGGATCCCTAGTCAGGGAAGCCCCGCCCACTAATCAGGGCTCAGCTTCTCTCCCAGCACAAAGCCCCTCCAAGCCCCTACACACACAGATACTACCAATACAAAACCAAACACACACAAATACCTTCTACTCCAACAGTACTCCCACTCAAACTCCCCTGTTTACAGCTCTGTTTGATAGCTCCTGTGCCGCTGCAGCTGTCTGTGCCGCTGCCTGACTGGCTGATACCTTTATAGGACCCCTAGTCAGGGAAGCCCCGCCCCCTAATCACGGCTCAGCTTCTGTCCTAGCACAAAGCCCCTACACACACAGATACTACCAATACAAAACCAAACACACACAAATACCTTCTACTCCAACAGAACTCCCACTCAAACTCCCCTGTTTACAGCTCTGTTTGCTAGCTCCTGTGCCGCTGCAGCTGTCTGTGCGGCTGCCTGACTGGCTACTACCTTTATAGGACCCCTAGTCAGGGAAGCCCCGCCCCCTAATCAGGGCTCACCTTCTCTCCCAGCACAAAGCCCCAAAACATACAGATACTACCGATACAAAACCAAACACACACACAAATACCTTCTCCACCAACAGAACTCCCACTCAAACTCCCCTGTTTACATCTCTGTGTGCTAGCTCCTGTGCCGCTGCCTGACTGGCTGCTACCTTTATAGGACCCCTAGTCAGGGAAGTCCCGCACCCTAATCAGGGCTCAGCTTCTCTCCCAGCACAAAGCCCCTACACGTACAGATACTAACAATACAAAACCAAACATACACAAATACCTTCTCCTCCCACTCAAACTCCCCTGTTTACAGCTCTGTTTGCTAGCTCCTGTGCCGCTGCAGCTGTCTGTGCCGCTGCCTGACTGGCTGCTACCTTTATAGGACCCCTAGTCAGTGAAGCCCCGCCCCTAATAAGGGTTCAGCTTCTGTCCTAGCACAAAGCCCCTACACACACAGATACTACCAATACAAAACCAAACACACACAAATACCTTCTACTCCAACAGAACTCCCACTCAAACTCCCCTGTTTACAGCTCTGTTTGATAGCTCCTGTGCCGCTGCCTGACTGGCTGCAACCTTATAGGACCCCTAGTCAGGGAAGCCCCGCCCACTAATCAGGGCTCAGCTTCTTTACCAGCACAAAGCCCCTCCAAGCCTCTACACATACAGATACCACCAATACAAAACCAAACACACACACAAATACCTTATCCTCCAACAGAACTCCCACTCAAACTCCCCTGTTTACAGCTCTGTGTGCTAGCTCCTGTGCCGCTGCCAGACTGGCTGCTACCTTTATAGGACCCCTAGTCAGGGAAGCCCCGCCCCCTACTCAGGGCTCAGCTTCTCTCCCAGCACAAAGCCCCTCCAAGCCTCTACACATACAGATACCACCAATAAAAAACCAAACACACACAAATACCTTCTCCTCCAACAGAACTCCCACTCAAACCCGCCTGTTTACAGCTCTGTTTGCTACCTCCTGTGCCGCTGCAGCTGTCTGTGCCGCTGCCTGACTGGCTGCGACCTTTATAGGACCCCTAGTCAGTCAAGCCCCGCCCCCTAATCAGGGCTCAGCTTCTCTCCCAGCACAAAGCCCCTACACGTACAGATACTACCAGTACAAAACCAAACACACAAATACCTTCTCCTCCAACAGAACTCCCACTCAAACTCCCCTGTTTACAGCTCTGTTTGCTAGCTCCTGTGCCGCTGCAGCTGTCTGTGCTGCTGCCTGACTGCCTGCTACCTTTATAGGACTCCTAGTCAGTGAAGCCCCGCCCCCTAATCAGGGCTCAGCTTCTGTCCCAGCACAAAGCCCCTACACACACAGATACTACCAATACAAAACCAAACACACACAAATACCTTCTACTCCGACAGTACTCCCACTCAAACTCCCCTGTTTACAGCTCTGTTTGATAGCTCCTGTGCCGCTGCCTGACTGGCTGCAACCTTTATAGGACCCCTAGTCAGGGAAGCTCCGCCCCCTAATCAGGGCTCAGCTTCTCTCCCAGCACAAAGCCCCTACACATACAGATACTAACAATACAAAACCAAACACACACAAATACCTTCTCCTCCCACTCAAACTCCCCGTTTACAGCTCTGTTTGCTAGCTCCTGTGCCGCTGCAGCTCTCTGTGCCGCTGCCTGACTGACTGCTACCTTTATAGGACCCCTAGTCAGTGAAGCCCCGCCCCCTAATCAGGGCTCAGCTTCTGTCCCAGCACAAAGCCCCTACACACAGATACTACCAATACAAATCCAAACACACACAAATACCTTCTCCTCCAACAGAACTCCCACTCAAACTCCCCTGTTTACAGCTCTGTTTGCTAGCTCCTGTGCCGCTGCAGCTGTCTGTGCCGCTGCCTGACTGGCTGATACCTTTATAGGACCCCTAGTCAGGGAAGCCCCGCCCCCTAATCAGGGCTCAGCTTCTCTCCCAGCACAAAGCCCATACACATACAGATACTAACAATACAAAACCAAACACACACAAATACCTTCTCCTCCAACAGAACTCCCACTCAAACTCCCCTGTTTACAGCTCTGTTTGCTAGCTCCTGTGCCGCTGCAGCTGTCTGTGCCGCTGCCTGACTGGCTGCTACCTTTATAGGACCCCTAGTCAGTCAAGCCCCGCCCCCTAATCAGGGCTCAGTTTCTTTCCCAGCACAAAGCCCCTACACATACAGATACTACCAATACAAAACCAAACACACACAAATACCTTCTCCTCCCACTCAAACTCCCCGTTTACAGCTCTGTTTGCTAGCTCCTGTGCCGCTGCAGCTCTCTGTGCCGCTGCCTGACTGGCTGCTACCTTTATAGGACCCCTAGTCAGTCAAGCCCCGCCCCCTAATCAGGGCTCAGTTTCTTTCCCAGCACAAAGCCCCTACACACACAGATACTACCAATACAAAACCAAACACACACACAAATACCTTCTCCTCCAACAGTACTCCCACTCAAACTCCCCTGTTTACAGCTCTGTTTGCTAGCTCCTGTGCCGCTGCCTGACTGGCTGCTACCTTTATAGGACCCCTAGTCAGGAAAGCCCCGCCCCTAATCAGGGCTCAGCTTCTCTCCCAGCACAAAGCCCCTACACATACAGATACTACCAATACAAAACCAAACACACACAAATACCTTCTCCTCCCACTCAAACTCCCCGTTTACAGCTCTGTTTGCTAGCTCCTGTGCTGCTGCAGCTGTCTGTGCCACTACCTGACTGGCTGCTACCTTTATAGGACCCCTAGTCAGTGAAGCCCCGCCCCCTAATCAGGGCTCAGCTTCTGTCTCAGCACAAAGCCCCTACACACACACATACTACCAATACAAAACCAAACACACACAAATACTTTCTACTCCAACAGAACTCCCACTCAAACTCCCCTGTTTACAGCTCTGTTTGCTAGCTCCTGTGCCGCTGCAGCTGTCTGTGCCGCTGCCTGACTGGCTGATACCTTTCTAGGACCCCTAGTAAGTGAAGCCCCGCCCCCTAATCACGGCTCAGCTTCTCTCCCAGCACAAAGCCCCTTCACATACAGATACCACCAATACAAAACCAAACACACACACAAATACCTTTTCCTCCAACAGAACTCCCACTCAAACTCCCCTGTTTACAGCTCTGTTTGCTAGCTCCTGTGCCGCTGCAGCTGTCTGTGCCGCTGCCTGACTGGCTGCTACCTTTATAGGACCCCTAGTCAGTCAAGCCCCGCCCCCTAATCAGGGCTCAGTTTCTTTCCCAGCACAAAGCCCCTACACATACAGATACTACCAATACAAAACCAAACACACACAAATACCTTCTCCTCCAACAGTACTCCCACTCAAACTCCACTGTTTACAGCTCTGCTTGCTAGCTCCTGTGCCGCTGCCTGACTGGCTGCTACCTTTATAGGACCCCTAGTCAGGAAAGCCCCGCCCCTAATCAGGGCTCAGCTTCTCTCCCAGCACAAAGCCCCTACACATACAGATACTAACAATACAAAACCAAACACACACAAATACCTTCTCCTCCAAAAGAACTCCCACTCAAACTCCCCTGTTTACAGCTCTGTTTGCTAGCTCCTGTGCCGCTGCAGCTGTCTGTGCCGCTGCCTGACTGGCTGCTACCTTTATAGGACCCCTAGTCAGTGAAGCCCCGCCCCCTAATCAGGGTTCAGCTTCTGTCCCAGCACAAAGCCCCTACACAGACAGATACTACCAATACAAAACCAAACACACACAAATACCTTCTACTCCAACAGAACTCCCACTCAAACTCCCCTGTTTACAGCTCTGTTTGATAGCTCCTGTGCCGCTGCCTGACTAGCTGCAACCTTATAGGACCCCTACTCAGGGAAGCCCCGCCCACTAATCAGGGCTCAGCTTCTTTCCCAGCACAAAGCCCCTCCAAGCCTCTACACATACAGATACCACCAATAAAAAACCAAACACACACACAAATACCTTTTCCTCCAACAGAACTCCCACTCAAACTCCCCTGTTTACAGCTCTGTTTTTTAGCTCCTGTGCCGCTGCCTGACTGGCTGCTACCTTTATAGGACCCCTAGTCAGGGAAGCCCCGCCCCCTAATCACGGCTCAGCTTCTCTCCCAGCACAAAGCCCCTACACATACAGATACTAACAATACAAAACCAAACACACACAAATACCTTCTCCTCCAACAGAACTCCCACTCAAACTCCCCTGTTTACAGCTCTGTTTGCTAGCTCCTGTGCCGCTGCAGCTGTCTGTGCGGCTGCCTGACTGGCTGCTACCTTTATAGGACCCCTAGTCAGGGAAGCCCCGCCCACTAATCAGGGCTCAGCTTCTCTCCCAGCACAAAGCCCCTCCAAGCCTCTACACATACAGGTACTACCAATACAAAACCAAACACACACAAATACCTTCTCCTCCAACAGAACTCCCACTCAAACTCCCCTGTTTACAGCTCTGTTTGCTAGCTCCTGTGCCGCTGCCTGACTGGCTGCTACCTTTATAGGACCCCTAGTCAGGGAAGCCCCGCCCCCTAATCAGGGCTCAGCTTCTCTCCCAGCACAAAGCCCCTACACATACAGATACTAACAATACAAAACCAAACACACACAAATACCTTCTCCTCCAACAGAACTCCCACTCAAACTCCCCTGTTTACAGCTCTGTTTGCTAGCTCCTGTGCCGCTGCAGCTGTCTGTGCGGCTGCCTGACTGGCTGCTACCTTTATAGGACCCCTAGTCAGGGAAGCCCCGCCCACTAATCAGGGCTCAGCTTCTCTCCCAGCACAAAGCCCCTCCAAGCCTCTACACATACAGGTACTACCAATACAAAACCAAACACACACAAATACCTTCTCCTCCAACAGAACTCCCACTCAAACTCCCCTGTTTACAGCTCTGTTTGCTAGCTCCTGTGCCGCTGCCTGACTGGCTGCTACCTTTATAGGACCCCTAGTCAGGGAAGCCCCGCCCCCTAATCAGGGCTCAGCTTCTCTCCCAGGACAAAGCCCCTACACATACAGATACCACCAATACAAAACCAAACACACACAAATACCTTCTCCTCCAACAGAACTCCCACTCAAACTCCCCTGTTTACAGCTCTGTTTGCGAGCTCCTGTGCCGCTGCAGCTGTCTGTGCCGCTGCCTGACTGGCTGATACCTTTATAGGAACCCTAGTCAGGGAAGCCCCGCCCCCTAATCAGGGCTCAGCTTCTCTCCCAGCACAAAGCCCATACACAGACAGATACTAACAATACAAAACCAAACACACACAAATACCTTCTCCTCCAACAGAACTCCCACTCCAACTCCCCTGTTTACAGCTCTGTTTGCTAGCTCCTGTGCTGCTGCAGCTCTCTGTGCCGCTGCCTGACTGGCTGCTACCTTTATAGGACCCCTAGTCAGTGAAGTCCCGCCCCCTAATCAGGGCTCACCTTCTCTCCCAGCACAAAGACCCTCCAAGCCTCTACCATACAGATACCACCAATACAAAACCAAACACACACACAAATACCTTCTCCTCCAACAGAACTCCCACTCAAACCCGCCTGTTTACAGCTCTGTTTGCTAGCTCCTGTGCCGCTGCAGCTGTCTGTGCGGCTGCCTGACTGGCTGATACCTTTATAGGACCCCTAGTCAGGGAAGCCCCGCCCACTAATCAGGGCTCAGCTTCTCTCCCAGCACAAAGCCCCTCCAAGCCTCTACACATACAGGTACTACCAATACAAAACCAAACACACACAAATACCTTCTCCTCCAACAGAACTCCCACTCAAACTCCCCTGTTTACAGCTCTGTTTGCTAGCTCCTGTGCCGCTGCCTGACTGGCTGCTACCTTTATAGGACCCCTAGTCAGGGAAGCCCCGCCCCCTAATCAGGGCTCAGCTTCTCTCCCAGCACAAAGCCCCTACACATACAGATACTAACAATACAAAACCAAACACACACAAATACCTTCTCCTCCAACAGAACTCCCACTCAAACTCCCCTGTTTACAGCTCTGTTTGCTAGCTCCTGTGCCGCTGCAGCTGTCTGTGCGGCTGCCTGACTGGCTGCTACCTTTATAGGACCCCTAGTCAGGGAAGCCCCGCCCACTAATCAGGGCTCAGCTTCTCTCCCAGCACAAAGCCCCTCCAAGCCTCTACACATACAGGTACTACCAATACAAAACCAAACACACACAAATACCTTCTCCTCCAACAGAACTCCCACTCAAACTCCCCTGTTTACAGCTCTGTTTGCTAGCTCCTGTGCCGCTGCCTGACTGGCTGCTACCTTTATAGGACCCCTAGTCAGGGAAGCCCCGCCCCCTAATCAGGGCTCAGCTTCTCTCCCAGGACAAAGCCCCTACACATACAGATACCACCAATACAAAACCAAACACACACAAATACCTTCTCCTCCAACAGAACTCCCACTCAAACTCCCCTGTTTACAGCTCTGTTTGCGAGCTCCTGTGCCGCTGCAGCTGTCTGTGCCGCTGCCTGACTGGCTGATACCTTTATAGGAACCCTAGTCAGGGAAGCCCCGCCCCCTAATCAGGGCTCAGCTTCTCTCCCAGCACAAAGCCCATACACAGACAGATACTAACAATACAAAACCAAACACACACAAATACCTTCTCCTCCAACAGAACTCCCACTCCAACTCCCCTGTTTACAGCTCTGTTTGCTAGCTCCTGTGCCGCTGCAGCTGTCTCTGCCACTACCTGACTGGCTGCTACCTTTATAGGACCCCTAGTCAGTGAAGTCCCGCCCCCTAATCAGGGCTCACCTTCTCTCCCAGCACAAAGACCCTCCAAGCCTCTACCATACAGATACCACCAATACAAAACCAAACACACACACAAATACCTTCTCCTCCAACAGAACTCCCACTCAAACCCGCCTGTTTACAGCTCTGTTTGCTAGCTCCTGTGCCGCTGCAGCTGTCTGTGCCGCTGCCTGACTGGCTGATACCTTTATAGGACCCCTAGTCAGTGAAGCCCCGCCCCTAATCACGGCTCAGCTTCTCTCCCAGCACAAAGCCCCTACACATACAGATACTACCAATACAAAAACACACACAAATACCTTCTCCTCAAAAAGAACTCCCACTCAAACTCCCCTGTTTACAGCTCTGTTTGATAGCTCCTGTGCCGCTGCCTGACGGTCTGCAACCTTTATAGGACCCCTAGTCAGGGAAGCCCCGCCCCCTAATCAGGGCTCAGCTTCTCTCCCAGCACAAAGCCCCTACACATACAGGTACCACCAATACAAAACCAAACACACACAAATACCTTCTCCTCCAACAGAACTCCCACTCAAACTCCCCTGTTTACAGCTCTGTTTGCTAGCTCCTGTGCCGCTGCAGCTGTCTGTGCCGCTGCCTGATTGCCTGCTACGTTTATAGGACCCCTAGTGAGGGAAGCCCCGCCCCCCTAATCAGGGCTCAGCTTCTCTCCCAGCACAAAGCCCCTACACATACAGATACTAACAATACAAAACCAAACACACACAAATACCTTCTCCTCCAAAAGAACTCCCACTCAAACTCCCCTGTTTACAGCTCTGTTTGCTAGCTCCTGTGCTGCTGCAGCTGTCTCTGCCACTACCTGACTGGCTGCTACCTTTATAGGACCCCTAGTCAGTGAAGCCCCGCCCCCTAATCAGGGCTCAGCTTCTGTCTCAGCACAAAGCCCCTACACACACACATACTACCAATACAAAACCAAACACACACAAATACTTTCTACTCCAACAGAACTCCCACTCAAACTCCCCTGTTTACAGCTCTGTTTGATAGCTCCTGTGCCGCTGCCTGACTGGCTGCAACCTTATAGGACCCCTAGTCAGGGAAGCCCCGCCCACTAATCAGAGCTCAGCTTCTTTCCCAGCACAAAGCCCCTCCAAGCCTCTACACATACAGATACCACCAATACAAAACCAAACACACACACAAATACCTTTTCCTCCAACAGAACTCCCACTCAAACTCCCCTGTTTACAGCTCTGTTTTTTAGCTCCTGTGCCGCTGCCTGACTGGCTGCTACCTTTATAGGACCCCTAGTCAGGGAAGCCCCGCCCCCTAATCACGGCTCAGCTTCTCTCCCAGCACAAAGCCCCTACACATACAGATACTAACAATACAAAACCAAACACACACAAATACCTTCTCCTCCAACAGAACTCCCACTCAAACTCCCCTGTTTACAGCTCTGTTTGCTAGCTCCTGTGCCGCTGCAGCTGTCTGTGCGGCTGCCTGACTGGCTGCTACCTTTATAGGACCCCTAGTCAGGGAAGCCCCGCCCACTAATCAGGGCTCAGCTTCTCTCCCAGCACAAAGCCCCTCCAAGCCTCTACACATACAGGTACTACCAATACAAAACCAAACACACACAAATACCTTCTCCTCCAACAGAACTCCCACTCAAACTCCCCTGTTTACAGCTCTGTTTGCTAGCTCCTGTGCCGCTGCCTGACTGGCTGCTACCTTTATAGGACCCCTAGTCAGGGAAGCCCCGCCCCCTAATCAGGGCTCAGCTTCTCTCCCAGGACAAAGCCCCTACACATACAGATACCACCAATACAAAACCAAACACACACAAATACCTTCTCCTCCAACAGAACTCCCACTCAAACTCCCCTGTTTACAGCTCTGTTTGCGAGCTCCTGTGCCGCTGCAGCTGTCTGTGCCGCTGCCTGACTGGCTGATACCTTTATAGGACCCCTAGTCAGTGAAGTCCCGCCCCCTGATCAGGGCTCACCTTCTCTCCCAGCACAAAGACCCTCCAAGCCTCTACCATACAGATACCACCAATACAAAACCAAACACACACACAAATACCTTCTCCTCCAACAGAACTCCCACTCAAACCCGCCTGTTTACAGCTCTGTTTGCTAGCTCCTGTGCCGCTGCAGCTGTCTGTGCCGCTGCCTGACTGGCTGCGACCTTTATAGGACCCCTAGTCAGTCAAGCCCCGCCCCCTAATCAGGGCTCAGCTTCTGTCCCAGCACAAAGCCCCTACACACACAGATACTACCAATACAAAACCAAACACACACAAATACCTTCTCCAACAGTACTCCCACTCAAACTCCCCTGTTTACAGCTCTGTTTGATAGCTCCTGTGCCGCTGCAGCTGTCTGTGCCGCTGCCTGACTGGCTGATACCTTTATAGGACCCCTAGTCAGTGAAGCCCCGCCCCTAATCACGGCTCAGCTTCTCTCCCAGCACAAAGCCCCTACACATACAGATACTACCAATACAAAAACACACACAAATACCTTCTCCTCAAAAAGAACTCCCACTCAAACTCCCCTGTTTACAGCTCTGTTTGATAGCTCCTGTGCCGCTGCCTGACTGTCTGCAACCTTTATAGGACCCCTAGTCAGGGAAGCCCCGCCCCCTAATCAGGGCTCAGCTTCTCTCCCAGCACAAAGCCCCTACACATACAGGTACCACCAATACAAAACCAAACACACACAAATACCTTCTCCTCCAACAGAACTCCCACTCAAACTCCCCTGTTTACAGCTCTGTTTGCTAGCTCCTGTGCCGCTGCAGCTGTCTGTGCCGCTGCCTGATTGCCTGCTACGTTTATAGGACCCCTAGTCAGGGAAGCCCCGCCCCCCTAATCAGGGCTCAGCTTCTCTCCCAGCACAAAGCCCCTACACATACAGATACTAACAATACAAAACCAAACACACACAAATACCTTCTCCTCCAAAAGAACTCCCACTCAAACTCCCCTGTTTACAGCTCTGTTTGCTAGCTCCTGTGCTGCTGCAGCTGTCTCTGCCACTACCTGACTGGCTGCTACCTTTATAGGACCCCTAGTCAGTGAAGCCCCGCCCCCTAATCAGGGCTCAGCTTCTGTCTCAGCACAAAGCCCCTACACACACACATACTACCAATACAAAACCAAACACACACAAATACTTTCTACTCCAACAGAACTCCCACTCAAACTCCCCTGTTTACAGCTCTGTTTGATAGCTCCTGTGCCGCTCCCTGACTGGCTGCAACCTTATAGGACCCCTAGTCAGGGAAGCCCCGCCCACTAATCAGAGCTCAGCTTCTTTCCCAGCACAAAGCCCCTCCAAGCCTCTACACATACAGATACCACCAATACAAAACCAAACACACACACAAATACCTTTTCCTCCAACAGAACTCCCACTCAAACTCCCCTGTTTACAGCTCTGTTTGCTAGCTCCTGTGCCGCTGCCTGACTGGCTGCTACCTTTATAGGACCACCTAGTCAGTCAAGCCCCGCCCCCTAATCAGGGCTCAGTTTCTTTCCCAGCACAAATCCCCTACACATACAGATACTACCAATACAAAACCAAACACACACAAATACCTTCTCCTCCAACAGTACTCCCACTCAAACTCCACTGTTTACAGCTCTGCTTGCTAGCTCCTGTGCCGCTGCCTGACTGGCTGCTACCTTTATAGGACCCCTAGTCAGGAAAGCCCCGCCCCTAATCAGGGCTCAGCTTCTCTCCCAGCACAAAGCCCCTCCACATACAGATACTACCAATACAAAACCAAACACACACAAATACCTTCTACTCCAACAGAACTCCCACTCAAACTCCCCTGTTTACAGCTCTGTTTGATAGCTCCTGTGCCGCTGCCTGACTAGCTGCAACCTTATAGGACCCCTACTCAGGGAAGCCCCGCCCACTAATCAGGGCTCAGCTTCTTTCCCAGCACAAAGCCCTCCAAGCCTCTACACATACAGATACCACCAATACAAAACCAAACACACACACAAATACTTTTTCCTCCAACAGAACTCCCACTCAAACTCCCCTCTTTACAGCTCTGTTTGCTAGCTCCTGTGCCGCTGCAGCTGTCTGTGCCGCTGCCTGATTGCCTGCTACGTTTATAGGACCCCTAGTCAGGGAAGCCCCGCCCCCCTAATCAGGGCTCAGCTTCTCTCCCAGCACAAAGCCCCTACACATACAGATACTAACAATACAAAACCAAACACACAGAAATACCTTCTCCTCCAAAAGAACTCCCACTCAAACTCCCCTGTTTACAGCTCTGTTTGCTAGCTCCTGTGCTGCTGCAGCTGTCTCTGCCACTACCTGACTGGCTGCTACCTTTATAGGACCCCTAGTCAGTGAAGCCCCGCCCCCTAATCAGGGCTCAGCTTCTGTCTCAGCACAAAGCCCCTACACACACACATACTACCAATACAAAACCAAACACACACAAATACTTTCTACTCCAACAGAACTCCCACTCAAACTCCCCTGTTTACAGCTCTGTTTGATAGCTCCTGTGCCGCTGCCTGACTGGCTGCAACCTTATAGGACCCCTAGTCAGGGAAGCCCCGCCCACTAATCAGAGCTCAGCTTCTTTCCCAGCACAAAGCCCCTCCAAGCCTCTACACATACAGATACCACCAATACAAAACCAAACACACACACAAATACCTTTTCCTCCAACAGAACTCCCACTCAAACTCCCCTGTTTACAGCTCTGTTTTTTAGCTCCTGTGCCGCTGCCTGACTGGCTGCTACCTTTATAGGACCCCTAGTCAGGGAAGCCCCGCCCCCTAATCAGGGCTCAGCTTCTCTCCCAGCACAAAGCCCCTACACATACAGATACTAACAATACAAAACCAAACACACACAAATACCTTCTCCTCCAACAGAACTCCCACTCAAACTCCCCTGTTTACAGCTCTGTTTGCTAGCTCCTGTGCCGCTGCAGCTGTCTGTGCGGCTGCCTGACTGGCTGCTACCTTTATAGGACCCCTAGTCAGGGAAGCCCCGCCCACTAATCAGGGCTCAGCTTCTCTCCCAGCACAAAGCCCCTCCAAGCCTCTACACATACAGGTACTACCAATACAAAACCAAACACACACAAATACCTTCTCCTCCAACAGAACTCCCACTCAAACTCCCCTGTTTACAGCTCTGTTTGCTAGCTCCTGTGCCGCTGCCTGACTGGCTGCTACCTTTATAGGACCCCTAGTCAGGGAAGCCCCGCCCCCTAATCAGGGCTCAGCTTCTCTCCCAGGACAAAGCCCCTACACATACAGATACCACCAATACAAAACCAAACACACACAAATACCTTCTCCTCCAACAGAACTCCCACTCAAACTCCCCTGTTTACAGCTCTGTTTGCGAGCTCCTGTGCCGCTGCAGCTGTCTGTGCCGCTGCCTGACTGGCTGATACCTTTATAGGACCCCTAGTCAGTGAAGTCCCGCCCCCTAATCAGGGCTCACCTTCTCTCCCAGCACAAAGACCCTCCAAGCCTCTACCATACAGATACCACCAATACAAAACCAAACACACACACAAATACCTTCTCCTCCAACAGAACTCCCACTCAAACCCGCCTGTTTACAGCTCTGTTTGCTAGCTCCTGTGCCGCTGCAGCTGTCTGTGCCGCTGCCTGACTGGCTGCGACCTTTATAGGACCCCTAGTCAGTCAAGCCCCGCCCCCTAATCAGGGCTCAGCTTCTGTCCCAGCACAAAGCCCCTACACACACAGATACTACCAATACAAAACCAAACACACACAAATACCTTCTCCAACAGTACTCCCACTCAAACTCCCCTGTTTACAGCTCTGTTTGATAGCTCCTGTGCCGCTGCAGCTGTCTGTGCCGCTGCCTGACTGGCTGATACCTTTATAGGACCCCTAGTCAGTGAAGCCCCGCCCCTAATCACGGCTCAGCTTCTCTCCCAGCACAAAGCCCCTACACATACAGATACTACCAATACAAAAACACACACAAATACCTTCTCCTCAAAAAGAACTCCCACTCAAACTCCCCTGTTTACAGCTCTGTTTGATAGCTCCTGTGCCGCTGCCTGACTGTCTGCAACCTTTATAGGACCCCTAGTCAGGGAAGCCCCGCCCCCTAATCAGGGCTCAGCTTCTCTCCCAGCACAAAGCCCCTACACATACAGGTACCACCAATACAAAACCAAACACACACAAATACCTTCTCCTCCAACAGAACTCCCACTCAAACTCCCCTGTTTACAGCTCTGTTTGCTAGCTCCTGTGCCGCTGCAGCTGTCTGTGCCGCTGCCTGATTGCCTGCTACGTTTATAGGACCCCTAGTCAGGGAAGCCCCGCCCCCCTAATCAGGGCTCAGCTTCTCTCCCAGCACAAAGCCCCTACACATACAGATACTAACAATACAAAACCAAACACACACAAATACCTTCTCCTCCAAAAGAACTCCCACTCAAACTCCCCTGTTTACAGCTCTGTTTGCTAGCTCCTGTGCTGCTGCAGCTGTCTCTGCCACTACCTGACTGGCTGCTACCTTTATAGGACCCCTAGTCAGTGAAGCCCCGCCCCCTAATCAGGGCTCAGCTTCTGTCTCAGCACAAAGCCCCTACACACACACATACTACCAATACAAAACCAAACACACACAAATACTTTCTACTCCAACAGAACTCCCACTCAAACTCCCCTGTTTACAGCTCTGTTTGATAGCTCCTGTGCCGCTGCCTGACTGGCTGCAACCTTATAGGACCCCTAGTCAGGGAAGCCCCGCCCACTAATCAGAGCTCAGCTTCTTTCCCAGCACAAAGCCCCTCCAAGCCTCTACACATACAGATACCACCAATACAAAACCAAACACACACACAAATACCTTTTCCTCCAACAGAACTCCCACTCAAACTCCCCTGTTTACAGCTCTGTTTTTTAGCTCCTGTGCCGCTGCCTGACTGGCTGCTACCTTTATAGGACCCCTAGTCAGGGAAGCCCCGCCCCCTAATCACGGCTCAGCTTCTCTCCCAGCACAAAGCCCCTACACATACAGATACTAACAATACAAAACCAAACACACACAAATACCTTCTCCTCCAACAGAACTCCCACTCAAACTCCCCTGTTTACAGCTCTGTTTGCTAGCTCCTGTGCCGCTGCCTGACTGGCTGCTACCTTTATAGGACCCCTAGTCAGGGAAGCCCCGCCCCCTAATCAGGGCTCAGCTTCTCTCCCAGGACAAAGCCCCTACACATACAGATACCACCAATACAAAACCAAACACACACAAATACCTTCTCCTCCAACAGAACTCCCACTCAAACTCCCCTGTTTACAGCTCTGTTTGCGAGCTCCTGTGCCGCTGCAGCTGTCTGTGCCGCTGCCTGACTGGCTGATACCTTTATAGGACCCCTAGTCAGTGAAGTCCCGCCCCCTAATCAGGGCTCACCTTCTCTCCCAGCACAAAGACCCTCCAAGCCTCTACCATACAGATACCACCAATACAAAACCAAACACACACACAAATACCTTCTCCTCCAACAGAACTCCCACTCAAACCCGCCTGTTTACAGCTCTGTTTGCTAGCTCCTGTGCCGCTGCAGCTGTCTGTGCCGCTGCCTGACTGGCTGCGACCTTTATAGGACCCCTAGTCAGTCAAGCCCCGCCCCCTAATCAGGGCTCAGCTTCTGTCCCAGCACAAAGCCCCTACACACACAGATACTACCAATACAAAACCAAACACACACAAATACCTTCTCCAACAGTACTCCCACTCAAACTCCCCTGTTTACAGCTCTGTTTGATAGCTCCTGTGCCGCTGCAGCTGTCTGCGCCGCTGCCTGACTGGCTGATACCTTTATAGGACCCCTAGTCAGTGAAGCCCCGCCCCTAATCACGGCTCAGCTTCTCTCCCAGCACAAAGCCCCTACACATACAGATACTACCAATACAAAAACACACACAAATACCTTCTCCTCAAAAAGAACTCCCACTCAAACTCCCCTGTTTACAGCTCTGTTTGATAGCTCCTGTGCCGCTGCCTGACTGTCTGCAACCTTTATAGGACCCCTAGTCAGGGAAGCCCCGCCCCCTAATCAGGGCTCAGCTTCTCTCCCAGCACAAAGCCCCTACACATACAGGTACCACCAATACAAAACCAAACACACACAAATACCTTCTCCTCCAACAGAACTCCCACTCAAACTCCCCTGTTTACAGCTCTGTTTGCTAGCTCCTGTGCCGCTGCAGCTGTCTGTGCCGCTGCCTGATTGCCTGCTACGTTTATAGGACCCCTAGTCAGGGAAGCCCCGCCCCCCTAATCAGGGCTCAGCTTCTCTCCCAGCACAAAGCCCCTACACATACAGATACTAACAATACAAAACCAAACACACACAAATACCTTCTCCTCCAAAAGAACTCCCACTCAAACTCCCCTGTTTACAGCTCTGTTTGCTAGCTCCTGTGCTGCTGCAGCTGTCTCTGCCACTACCTGACTGGCTGCTACCTTTATAGGACCCCTAGTCAGTGAAGCCCCGCCCCCTAATCAGGGCTCAGCTTCTGTCTCAGCACAAAGCCCCTACACACACACATACTACCAATACAAAACCAAACACACACAAATACTTTCTACTCCAACAGAACTCCCACTCAAACTCCCCTGTTTACAGCTCTGTTTGATAGCTCCTGTGCCGCTGCCTGACTGGCTGCAACCTTATAGGACCCCTAGTCAGGGAAGCCCCGCCCACTAATCAGAGCTCAGCTTCTTTCCCAGCACAAAGCCCCTCCAAGCCTCTACACATACAGATACCACCAATACAAAACCAAACACACACACAAATACCTTTTCCTCCAACAGAACTCCCACTCAAACTCCCCTGTTTACAGCTCTGTTTGCTAGCTCCTGTGCCGCTGCCTGACTGGCTGCTACCTTTATAGGACCCCTAGTCAGTCAAGCCCCGCCCCTAATCAGGGCTCAGCTTCTCTCCCAGCACAAAGCCCCTCCACATACAGATACTACCAATACAAAACCAAACACACACAAATACCTTCTACTCCAACAGAACTCCCACTCAAACTCCCCTGTTTACAGCTCTGTTTGATAGCTCCTGTGCCGCTGCCTGACTAGCTGCAACCTTATAGGACCCCTACTCAGGGAAGCCCCGCCCACTAATCAGGGCTCAGCTTCTTTCCCAGCACAAAGCCCTCCAAGCCTCTACACATACAGATACCACCAATACAAAACCAAACACACACACAAATACTTTTTCCTCCAACAGAACTCCCACTCAAACTCCCCTCTTTACAGCTCTGTTTGCTAGCTCCTGTGCCGCTGCCTGACTGGCTGCTACCTTTATAGGACCCCTAGTCAGGGAAGCCCCGCCCCCTAATCAGGGCTCAGCTTCTCTCCCAGCACAAAGCCCCTACACATACAGATACTAACAATACAAAACCAAACACCCACAAATACCTTCTCCTCCAACAGAACTCCCACTCAAACTCCCCTGTTTACAGCTCTGTTTGCTAGCTCCTGTGCCGCTGCAGCTGTCTGTGCGGCTGCCTGACTGGCTGCTACCTTTATAGGACCCCTAGTCAGGGAAGCCCCGCCCCCCTAATCAGGGCTCAGCTTCTCTCCCAGCACAAAGCCCCTACACATACAGATACTAACAACACAAAACCAAACACACACAAATACCTTCTCCTCCAAAAGAACTCCCACTCAAACTCCCCTGTTTACAGCTCTGTTTGCTAGCTCCTGTGCTGCTGCAGCTGTCTCTGCCACTACCTGACTGGCTGCTACCTTTATAGGACCCCTAGTCAGTGAAGCCCCGCCCCCCTAATCAGGGCTCAGCTTCTCTCCCAGCACAAAGCCCCTACACATACAGATACTAACAACACAAAACCAAACACACACAAATACTTTCTACTCCAACAGAACTCCCACTCAAACTCCCCTGTTTACAGCTCTGTTTGATAGCTCCTGTGCCGCTGCCTGACTGGCTGCAACCTTATAGGACCCCTAGTCAGGGAAGCCCCGCCCACTAATCAGAGCTCAGCTTCTTTCCCAGCACAAAGCCCCTCCAAGCCTCTACACATACAGATACCACCAATACAAAACCAAACACACACACAAATACCTTTTCCTCCAACAGAACTCCCACTCAAACTCCCCTGTTTACAGCTCTGTTTTTTAGCTCCTGTGCCGCTGCCTGACTGGCTGCTACCTTTATAGGACCCCTAGTCAGGGAAGCCCCGCCCACTAATCAGGGCTCAGCTTCTCTCCCAGCACAAAGCCCCTCCAAGCCTCTACACATACAGGTACTACCAATACAAAACCAAACACACACAAATACCTTCTCCTCCAACAGAACTCCCACTCAAACTCCCCTGTTTACAGCTCTGTTTGCTAGCTCCTGTGCCGCTGCCTGACTGGCTGCTACCTTTATAGGACCCCTAGTCAGGGAAGCCCCGCCCCCTAATCAGGGCTCAGCTTCTCTCCCAGCACAAAGCCCCTACACATACAGATACTAACAATACAAAACCAAACACACACAAATACCTTCTCCTCCAACAGAACTCCCACTCAAACTCCCCTGTTTACAGCTCTGTTTGCTAGCTCCTGTGCCGCTGCAGCTGTCTGTGCGGCTGCCTGACTGGCTGCTACCTTTATAGGACCCCTAGTCAGGGAAGCCCCGCCCACTAATCAGGGCTCAGCTTCTCTCCCAGCACAAAGCCCCTCCAAGCCTCTACACATACAGGTACTACCAATACAAAACCAAACACACACAAATACCTTCTCCTCCAACAGAACTCCCACTCAAACTCCCCTGTTTACAGCTCTGTTTGCTAGCTCCTGTGCCGCTGCCTGACTGGCTGCTACCTTTATAGGACCCCTAGTCAGGGAAGCCCCGCCCCCTAATCAGGGCTCAGCTTCTCTCCCAGGACAAAGCCCCTACACATACAGATACCACCAATACAAAACCAAACACACACAAATACCTTCTCCTCCAACAGAACTCCCACTCAAACTCCCCTGTTTACAGCTCTGTTTGCGAGCTCCTGTGCCGCTGCAGCTGTCTGTGCCGCTGCCTGACTGGCTGATACCTTTATAGGAACCCTAGTCAGGGAAGCCCCGCCCCCTAATCAGGGCTCAGCTTCTCTCCCAGCACAAAGCCCATACACAGACAGATACTAACAATACAAAACCAAACACACACAAATACCTTCTCCTCCAACAGAACTCCCACTCCAACTCCCCTGTTTACAGCTCTGTTTGCTAGCTCCTGTGCCGCTGCAGCTCTCTGTGCCGCTGCCTGACTGGCTGCTACCTTTATAGGACCCCTAGTCAGTGAAGTCCCGCCCCCTAATCAGGGCTCACCTTCTCTCCCAGCACAAAGACCCTCCAAGCCTCTACCATACAGATACCACCAATACAAAACCAAACACACACACAAATACCTTCTCCTCCAACAGAACTCCCACTCAAACCCGCCTGTTTACAGCTCTGTTTGCTAGCTCCTGTGCCGCTGCAGCTGTCTGTGCCGCTGCCTGACTGGCTGATACCTTTATAGGACCCCTAGTCAGTGAAGCCCCGCCCCCTAATCAAGGCTCAGCTTCTGTCCCAGCACAAAGCCCCTACACACACAGATACTACCAATACAAAACCAAACACACACAAATACCTTCTCCAACAGTACTCCCACTCAAACTCCCCTGTTTACAGCTCTGTTTGATAGCTCCTGTGCCGCTGCAGCTGTCTGTGCCGCTGCCTGACTGGCTGCGACCTTTATAGGACCCCTAGTCAGTCAAGCCCCGCCCCCTAATCAAGGCTCAGCTTCTGTCCCAGCACAAAGCCCCTACACACACAGATACTACCAATACAAAACCAAACACACACAAATACCTTCTCCAACAGTACTCCCACTCAAACTCCCCTGTTTACAGCTCTGTTTGATAGCTCCTGTGCCGCTGCAGCTGTCTGTGCCGCTGCCTGACTGGCTGATACCTTTATAGGACCCCTAGTCAGTGAAGCCCCGCCCCTAATCACGGCTCAGCTTCTCTCCCAGCACAAAGCCCCTACACATACAGATACTACCAATACAAAAACACACACAAATACCTTCTCCTCAAAAAGAACTCCCACTCAAACTCCCCTGTTTACAGCTCTGTTTGATAGCTCCTGTGCCGCTGCCTGAATGTCTGCAACCTTTATAGGACCCCTAGTCAGGGAAGCCCCGCCCCCTAATCAGGGCTCAGCTTCTCTCCCAGCACAAAGCCCCTACACATACAGGTACCACCAATACAAAACCAAACACACACAAATACCTTCTCCTCCAACAGAACTCCCACTCAAACTCCCCTGTTTACAGCTCTGTTTGCTAGCTCCTGTGCCGCTGCAGCTGTCTGTGCCGCTGCCTGAGTGCCTGCTACGTTTATAGGACCCCTAGTCAGGGAAGCCCCGCCCCCCAATCAAGGCTCAGCTTCTCTCCCAGCACAAAGCCCCTACACATACAGATACTAACAATACAAAACCAAACACACACAAATACCTTCTCCTCCAAAAGAACTCCCACTCAAACTCCCCTGTTTACAGCTCTGTTTGCTAGCTCCTGTGCTGCTGCAGCTGTCTCTGCCACTACCTGACTGGCTGCTACCTTTATAGGACCCCTAGTCAGTGAAGCCCCGCCCCCTAATCAGGGCTCAGCTTCTGTCTCAGCACAAAGCCCCTACACACACACATACTACCAATACAAAACCAAACACACACAAATACTTTCTACTCCAACAGAACTCCCACTCAAACTCCCCTGTTTACAGCTCTGTTTGCTAGCTCCTGTGCCGCTGCCTGACTGACTGCTACCTTTATAGGACCACCTAGTCAGTCAAGCCCCGCCCCCTAATCAGGGCTCAGTTTCTTTCCCAGCACAAATCCCCTACACATACAGATACTACCAATACAAAACCAAACACACACAAATACCTTCTCCTCCAACAGTACTCCCACTCAAACTCCACTGTTTACAGCTCTGCTTGCTAGCTCCTGTGCCGCTGCCTGACTGGCTGCTACCTTTATAGGACCCCTAGTCAGGAAAGCCCCGCCCCTAATCAGGGCTCAGCTTCTCTCCCAGCACAAAGCCCCTCCACATACAGATACTACCAATACAAAACCAAACACACACAAATACCTTCTACTCCAACAGAACTCCCACTCAAACTCCCCTGTTTACAGCTCTGTTTGCTAGCTCCTGTGCCGCTGCAGCTGTCTGTGCGGCTGCCTGACTGGCTGCTACCTTTATAGGACCCCTAGTCAGGGAAGCCCCGCCCACTAATCAGGGCTCAGCTTCTCTCCCAGCACAAAGCCCCTCCAAGCCTCTACACATACAGGTACTACCAATACTAAACCAAACACACACAAATACCTTCTCCTCCAACAGAACTCCCACTCAAACTCCCCTGTTTACAGCTCTGTTTGCTAGCTCCTGTGCCGCTGCCTGACTGGCTGCTACCTTTATAGGACCCCTAGTCAGGGAAGCCCCGCCCCCTAATCAGGGCTCAGCTTCTCTACCAGCACAAAGCCCCTACACATACAGATACTAACAATACAAAACCAAACACACACGAATACCTTCTCCTCCAACAGAACTCCCACTCGAACTCCCCTGTTTACATCTCTGTGTGCTAGCTCCTGTGCCGCTGCCTGACTGGCTGCTACCTTTATAGGACCCCTAGTCAGGGAAGTCCCGCCCCCTAATCAGGGCTCAGCTTCTGTCCTAGCACAAAGCCCCTACACACACAGATACTACCAATACAAAACCAAACACACACAAATACCTTCTACTCCAACAGAACTCCCACTCAAACTCCCCTGTTTACAGCTCTGTTTGATAGCTCCTGTGCCGCTGCCTGACTGGCTGCAACCTTATAGGACCCCTAGTCAGGGAAGCCCCGCCCACTAATCAGGGCTCAGCTTCTTTACCAGCACAAAGCCCCTCCAAGCCTCTACACATACAGATACCACCAATACAAAACCAAACACACACACAAATACCTTTTCCTCCAACAGAACTCCCACTCAAACTCCCCTGTTTACAGCTCTGTGTGCTAGCTGCTGTGCCGCTGCCTGACTGGCTGCTACCTTTATAGGACCCCTAGTCAGGGAAGCCCCGCCCCCTACTCAGGGCTCAGCTTCTCTCCCAGCACAAAGCCCCTACACATACAGATACTAACAATAAAAAACCAAACACACACAAATACCTTCTCCTCCAACAGAACTCCCACTCGAACTCCCCTGTTTACAGCTCTGTTTGTAGCTCCTGTGCCGCTGCCTGACTGGCTGCTACCTTTATAGGACCCCTCGTCAGGGAAGCCCCGCCCCCTGATCAGGGCTCAGCTTCTTTCCCAGCACAAAGCTCCTCCAAGCCTCTACGCATACAGATACTACCAATACAAAACCAAGCACACACACAAATACCTTCTCCTCCAACAGAACTCCCACTCAAACCCGCCTGTTTACAGCTCTGTTTGCTACCTCCTGTGCCGCTGCAGCTGTCTGTGCCGCTGCCTGACTGGCTGCGACCTTTATAGGACCCCTAGTCAGTCAAGCCCCGCCCCCTAATCAGGGCTCAGCTTCTCTCCCAGCACAAAGCCCCTACACATACAGATACTACCAATACAAAACCAAACACACAAATACCTTCTCCTCCAACAGAACTCCCACTCAAACTCCCCTGTTTACAGCTCTGTTTGATAGCTCCTGTGCCGCTGCCTGACTGGCTGCAACCTTTATAGGACCCCTAGTCAGGGAAGCTCCGCCCCCTAATCAGGGCTCAGCTTCTCTCCCAGCACAAAGCCCCTACACATACAGATACTAACAATACAAAACCAAACACACACAAATACCTTCTCCTCCCACTCAAACTCCCCGTTTACAGCTCTGTTTGCTAGCTCCTGTGCCGCTGCAGCTCTCTGTGCCGCTGCCTGACTGACTGCTACCTTTATAGGACCCCTAGTCAGTGAAGCCCCGCCCCCTAATCAGGGCTCAGCTTCTGTCCCAGCACAAAGCCCCTACACACAGATACTACCAATACAAATCCAAACACACACAAATACCTTCTACTCCAACAGAACTCCCACTCAAACTCCCCTGTTTACAGCTCTGTTTGATAGCTCCTGTGCCGCTGCCTGACTGGCTGCAACCTTTATAGGACCCCTAGCCAGGGAAGCCCCGCCCCCTAATCAGGGGTCAGCTTCTCTCCCAGGACAAAGCCCCTACACATACAGATACCACCAATACAAAACCAAACACACACAAATACCTTCTCCTCCAACAGAACTCCCACTCAAACTCCCCTGTTTACAGCTCTGTTTGCTAGCTCCTGTGCCGCTGCAGCTGTCTGTGCCGCTGCCTGACTGGCTGATACCTTTATAGGACCCCTAGTCAGGGAAGCCCCGCCCCCTAATCAGGGCTCAGCTTCTCTCCCAGCACAAAGCCCATACACATACAGATACTAACAATACAAAGCCAAACACACACAAATACCTTCTCCTCCAACAGAACTCCCACTCAAACTCCCCTGTTTACAGCTCTGTTTGCTAGCTCCTGTGCCGCTGCAGCTGTCTGTGCCGCTGCCTGACTGGCTGATACCTTTATAGGACCCCTAGTCAGTCAAGCCCCGCCCCCTAATCAGGGCTCAGTTTCTTTCCCAGCACAAAGCCCCTCCAAGCCTCTACACATACAGATACCACCAATACAAAACCAAACACACACACAAATTCCTTTTCCTCCAACAGAACTGCCACTCAAACCCGCCTGTTTACAGCTCTGTTTGCTACCTCCTGTGCCGCTGCAGCTGTCTGTGCCGCTGCCTGACTGGCTGCGACCTTTATAGGACCCCTAGTCAGTCAAGCCCCGCCCCCTAATCAGGGCTCAGCTTCTCTCCCAGCACAAAGCCCCTACACATACAGATACTACCAATACAAAACCAAACACACAAATACCTTCTCCTCCAACAGAACTCCCACTCAAACTCCCCTGTTTACAGCTCTGTTTGCTAGCTCCTGTGCCGCTGCAGCTGTCTGTGCTGCTGCCTGACTGCCTGCTACCTTTATAGGACTCCTAGTCAGTGAAGCCCCGCCCCCTAATCAGGGCTCAGCTTCTGTCCCAGCACAAAGCCCCTACACACACAGATACTACCAATACAAAACCAAACACACACAAATACCTTCTACTCCGACAGTACTCCCACTCAAACTCCCCTGTTTACAGCTCTGTTTGATAGCTCCTGTGCCGCTGCCTGACTGGCTGCAACCTTTATAGGACCCCTAGTCAGGGAAGCTCCGCCCCCTAATCAGGGCTCAGCTTCTCTCCCAGCACAAAGCCCATACACATACAGATACTAACAATACAAAACCAAACACACACAAATACCTTCTCCTCCAACAGAACTCCCACTCAAACTCCCCTGTTTACAGCTCTGTTTGCTAGCTCCTGTGCCGCTGCAGCTGTCTGTGCCGCTGCCTGACTGGCTGATACCTTTATAGGACCCCTAGTCAGTCAAGCCCCGCCCCCTAATCAGGGCTCAGTTTCTTCCCCAGCACAAAGCCCCTACACATACAGATACTACCAATACAAAACCAAACACACACAAATACCTTCTCCTCCAACAGAACTCCCACTTAAACTCCACTGTTTACAGCTCTGCTTGCTAGCCCCTGTGCCGCTGCAGCTGTCTGTGCCGCTGCCTGACTGGCTGCTACCTTTATAGGACCCCTAGTCAGGGAAGCCCCGCCCCCTAATCAGGGCTCAGCTTCTGTCCCAGCACAAAGCCCCTCCAAGCCTCTACACATACAAGTACTACCAATACAAAACCAAACACACACAAATACCTTCTCCTCCAACAAAACTCCCACTCAAACTCCCCTGTTTACAGCTCTGTTTGCTAGCTCCTGTGCCGCTGCAGCTGTCTGTGCCGCTGCCTGACTGGCTGATACCTTTCTAGGACCCCTAGTAAGTGAAGCCCCGCCCCCTAATCACGGCTCAGCTTCTCTCCCAGCACAAAGCCCCTTCACATACAGATACCACCAATACAAAACCAAACACACACACAAATACCTTTTCCTCCAACAGAACTCCCACTCAAACTCCCCTGTTTACAGCTCTGTTTGCTAGCTCCTGTGCCGCTGCAGCTGTCTGTGCCGCTGCCTGACTGGCTGCTACCTTTATAGGACCCCTAGTCAGGAAAGCCCCGCCCCTAATCAGGGCTCAGCTTCTGTCTCAGCACAAAGCCCCTACACACACACATACTACCAATACAAAACCAAACACACACAAAAACCTTCTACTCCAACAGTACTCCCACTCAAACTCCCCTGTTTACAGCTCTGTTTGATAGCTCCTGTGCCGCTGCCCGACTGGCTGCAACCTTTATAGGACCCCTAGTCAGGGAAGCCCCGCCCCCTAATCAGGGCTCAGCTTCTCTCCCAGCACAAAGCCCCTACACATACAGATACTACCAATACAAAACCAAACACACACAAATACCTTCTCCTCCCACTAAAACTCCCCTGTTTACAGGTCTGTTTGCTAGCTCCTGTGCCGCTGCAGCTGTCTGTGCCGCTGCCTGACTGGCTGCTACCTTTATAGGACCCCTAGTCAGTGAAGCCCCGCCCCCTAATCGGGGTTCAGCTTCTGTCCCAGCACAAAGCCCCTGCACACACAGATACTACCAATACAAAACCAAACACACACAAATACCTTCTACTCCAACAGAACTCCCACTCAAACTCCCCTGTTTACAGCTCTGTTTGATAGCTCCTGTGCCGCTGCCTGACTAGCTGCAACCTTATAGGACCCCTACTCAGGGAAGCCCCGCCCACTAATCAGGGCTCAGCTTCTTTCCCAGCACAAAGCCCCTCCAAGCCTCTACACATACAGATACCACCAATACAAAACCAAACACACACACAAATACCTTTTCCTCCAACAGAACTCCCACTCAAACTCCCCTGTTTACAGCTCTGTTTTTTAGCTCCTGTGCCGCTGCCCGACTGGCTGCAACCTTTATAGGACCCCTAGTCAGGGAAGCCCCGCCCCCTAATCAGGGCTCAGCTTCTCTCCCAGCACAAAGCCCCTACACATACAGATACTAACAATACAAAACCAAACACACACAAATACCTTCTCCTCCAACAGAACTCCCACTCAAACTCCCCTGTTTACAGCTCTGTTTGCTAGCTCCTGTGCCGCTGCAGCTGTCTGTGCGGCTGCCTGACTGGCTGCTACCTTTATAGGACCCCTAGTCAGGGAAGCCCCGCCCACTAATCAGGGCTCAGCTTCTCTCCCAGCACAAAGCCCCTCCAAGCCTCTACACATACAGGTACTACCAATACAAAACCAAACACACACAAATACCTTCTCCTCCAACAGAACTCCCACTCAAACTCCCCTGTTTACAGCTCTGTTTGCGAGCTCCTGTGCCGCTGCAGCTGTCTGTGCCGCTGCCTGACTGGCTGATACCTTTATAGGAACCCTAGTCAGGGAAGCCCCGCCCCCTAATCAGGGCTCAGCTTCTCTCCCAGCACAAAGCCCATACACAGACAGATACTAACAATACAAAACCAAACACACACAAATACCTTCTCCTCCAACAGAACTCCCACTCCAACTCCCCTGTTTACAGCTCTGTTTGCTAGCTCCTGTGCCGCTGCAGCTGTCTGTGCCGCTGCCTGACTGGCTGATACCTTTCTAGGACCCCTAGTCAGGGAAGCCCCGCCCCCTAATCAGCGCTCAGCTTCTCTCCCAGCACAAAGCCCCTACACAGACAGATACTAACAATACAAAACCAAACACACACAAATACCTTCTCCTCCAACAGAACTCCCACTCCAACTCCCCTGTTTACAGCTCTGTTTGCTAGCTCCTGTGCCGCTGCCTGACTGGCTGCTACCTTTATAGGACCACCTAGTCAGTCAAGCCCCGCCCCCTAATCAGGGCTCAGTTTCTTTCCCAGCACAAAGCCCCTACACATACAGATACTACCAATACAAAACCAAACACACACAAATACCTTCTCCTCCAAGAGTACTCCCACTCAAACTCCACTGTTTACAGCTCTGCTTGCTAGCTCCTGTGCCGCTGCCTGACTGGCTGCTACCTTTATAGGACCCCTAGTCAGGAAAGCCCCGCCCCTAATCAGGGCTCAGCTTCTCTCCCAGCACAAAGCCCCTCCACATACAGATACTAACAATACAAAACCAAACACACACAAATACCTTCTCCTCCCACTCAAACTCCCCTGTTTACAGGTCTGTTTGCTAGCTCCTGTGCCGCTGCAGCTGTCTGTGCCGCTGCCTGACTGGCTGCTACCTTTATAGGACCCCTAGTCAGTGAAGCCCCGCCCCCTAATCAGGGCTCAGCTTCTGTCCCAGCACAAAGCCCCTACACATACAGATACTAACAATACAAAACCAAACACACACAAATACCTTCTCCTCCAACAGAACTCCCACTCAAACTCCCCTGTTTACAGCTCTGTTTGCTAGCTCCTGTGCCGCTGCCTGACTGGCTGCTACCTTTATAGGACCCCTAGTCAGGGAAGCCCCGCCCCCTAATCAGGGCTCAGCTTCTCTCCCAGCACAAAGCCCCTACACATACAGATACTAACAATACAAAACCAAACACACACAAATACCTTCTCCTCCAACAGAACTCCCACTCAAACTCCCCTGTTTACAGCTCTGTTTGCTAGCTCCTGTGCCTCTGCAGCTGTCTGTGCGGCTGCCTGACTGGCTGCTACCTTTATAGGACCCCTAGTCAGGGAAGCCCCGCCCACTAATCAGGGCTCAGCTTCTCTCCCAGCACAAAGCCCCTCCAAGCCTCTACACATACAGGTACTACCAATACAAAACCAAACACACACAAATACCTTCTCCTCCAACAGAACTCCCACTCAAACTCCCCTGTTTACAGCTCTGTTTGCTAGCTCCTGTGCCGCTGCAGCTGTCTGTGCCGCTGCCTGACTGGCTGCTACCTTTATAGGACCCCTAGCCAGGGAAGCCCCGCCCCCTAATCAGGGCTCAGCTTCTCTCCCAGGACAAAGCCCCTACACATACAGATACCACCAATACAAAACCAAACACACACAAATACCTTCTCCTCCCACAGAACTCCCACTCCAACTCCCCTGTTTACAGCTCTGTTTGCTAGCTCCTGTGCCGCTGCAGCTGTCTGTGCCGCTGCCTGACTGGCTGCTACCTTTATAGGACCCCTAGTCAGTGAAGCCCCGCCCCCTAATCAGGGCTCACCTTCTCTCCCAGCACAAAGACCCTCCAAGCCTCTACCATACAGATACCACTAATACAAAACCAAACACACACAAATACCTTCTCCTCCAACAGAACTCCCACTCAAACTCCCCTGTTCACAGCTCTGTTTGCGAGCTCCTGTGCCGCTGCCTGACTGGCTGCTACCTTTATAGGACCCCTAGCCAGGGAAGCCCCGCCCCCTAATCACGGCTCAGCTTCTCTCCCAGCACAAAGCCCCTACACATACAGATACCACCAATACAAAAACACACACAAATACCTTCTCCTCCAAAAGAACTCCCACTCAAACTCCCCTGTTTACAGCTCTGTTTGATAGCTCCTGTGCCGCTGCCTGACTGGCTGCAACCTTATAGGACCCCTAGTCAGGAAAGCCCCGCCCACTAATCAGGGCTCAGCTTCTTTCCCAGCACAAAGCCCCTACACATACAGATACCACCAATACAAAACCAAACACACACAAATACCTTCTCCTCCAACAGAACTCTCACTCCAACTCCCCTGTTTACAGCTCTGTTTGCTAGCTCCTGTGCCTCTGCAGCTGTCTGTGCCGCTGCCTGACTGGCTGCTACCTTTTTAGGACCCCTAGTCAGTCAAGCCCCGCCCCCTAATCAGGCCTCAGCTTCTCTCCCAGCACAAAGCCCCTACACATACAGATACTATCAATACAAAACCAAACACACACAAATACCTTCTCCTCCAACAGAACTCCCACTCAAACTCCCCTGTTTACATCTCTGTGTGCTAGCTCCTGTGCCGCTGCCTGACTGGCTGCTACCTTTATAGGACCCCTAGTCAGGGAAGCCCCGCTCCCTAATCAGGGCTCAGCTTCTGTCCCAGCACAAAGCCCCTACACATACAGATACTAACAATACAAAACCAAACACACACAAATACCTTCTCCTCCAACAGAACTCTCACTCCAACTCCCCTGTTTAGAGCTCTGTTTGCTAGCTCCTGTGCCGCTGCAGCTGTCTGTGCCGCTGCCTGACTGGCTGATACCTTTCTAGGACCCCTAGTAAGTGAAGCCCCGTCCCCTAATCACGGCTCAGCTTCTCTCCCAGCACAAAGCCCCTTCACATACAGATACTAACAATACAAAACCAAACACACACAAATACCTTCTCCTCCAAAAGAACTCCCACTCGAACTCCCCTGTTTACAGCTCTGTTCGCTAGCTCCTGTGCTGCTGCAGCTGTCTGTGCCGCTACCTGACTGGCTGCTACCTTTATAGGACCCCTAGTCAGTGAAGCCCCGCCCCCCAATCAGGGCTCAGCTTCTGTCTCAGCACAAAGCCCCTACACACACAGATACTACCAATACAAAACCAAACACACATAAATACCTTCTCCTCCAAAAGAACTCCCACTCAAACTCCCCTGTTTACAGCTCTGTTTGATAGCTCCTGTGCCGCTGCCTGACTGTCTGCAACCTTTATAGGACCCCTAGTCAGGGAAGCCCCGCCCACTAATCAGGGCTCAGCTTCTCTCCCAGCACAAAGCCCCTACACATACAGGTACCACCAATACAAAACCAAACACACACAAATACCTTCTCCTCCAACAGAACTCCCACTCAAACTCCCCTGTTTACAGCTCTGTTTGCTAGCTCCTGTGCCGCTGCAGCTGTCTGTGCCGCTGCCTGATTGCCTGCTACGTTTATAGGACCCCTAGTCAGGGAAGCCCCGCCCCCTAATCAGGGCTCACCTTCTCACCCAGCACAAAGCCACAACACATACAAATAATACCAATACAAAACCAAACACACACAAATACCTTCTCCTCCAACAGAACTCCCACTCAAACCCCCCTGTTTACAGCTCTGTTTGCTAGCTCCTGTGCCGCTGCAGCTGTCTGTGCCGCTGCCTGACTGGCTGATACCTTTATAGGACCCCTAGTCAGTGAAGCCCCGCCCCCTAATCAGGGCTCAGCTTCTCTCCCAGCACAAAGCCCCTACACATACAGATACTAACAATACAAAACCAAACACACACAAATACCTTCTCCTCCAACAGAACTCTCACTCCAACTCCCCTGTTTACAGCTCTGTTTGATAGCTCCTGTGCCGCTGCCTGACTGGCTGCAACCTTATAGGACCCCTAGTCAGGGAAGCCCCGCCCACTAATCAGGGCTCAGCTTCTTTCCCAGCACAAAGCCCCTCCAAGCCTCTACACATACAGATACCACCAATACAAAACCAAACACACACACAAATACCTTTTCCTCCAACAGAACTCCCACTCAAACTCCCCTGTTTACAGCTCTGTTTGCTAGCTCCTGTGCCGCTGCCTGACTGGCTGCTACCTTTATAGGACCCCTAGTCAGGGAAGCCCCGCCCCCTAATCAGGGCTCAGCTTCTCTCCCAGCACAAAGCCCCTACACATACAGATACTAACAATACAAAACCAAACACACACAAATACCTTCTCCTCCAACAGAACTCCCACTCAAACTCCCCTGTTTACAGCTCTGTTTGATAGCTCCTGTGCCGCTGCCTGACTGGCTGCAACCTTATAGGACCCCTAGTCAGGGAAGCCCCGCCCCCTAATCAGGGCTCAGCTTCTCTCCCAGCACAAAGCCCCTACACATACAGATACTAACAATACAAAACCAAACACACACAAATACCTTCTCCTCCAACAGAACTCCCACTCAAACTCCCCTGTTTACAGCTCTGTTTGCTAGCTCCTGTGCCGCTGCAGCTGTCTGTGCGGCTGCCTGACTGGCTGCTACCTTTATAGGACCCCTAGTCAGGGAAGCCCCGCCCACTAATCAGGGCTCAGCTTCTGTCCTAGCACAAAGCCCCTACACACACAGATACTACCAATACAAAACCAAACACACACAAACACCTTCTCCACCAACAGAACTCCCACTCAAACTCCCCTGTTTACAGCTCTGTTTGATAGCTCCTGTGCCGCTGCAGCTGTCTGTGCCGCTGCCTGACTGGCTGCTACCTTTATAGGACCCCTAGTCAGGGAAGCCCCGCCCCCTAATCAGGACTCATCTTCTCTCCCAGCACAAAGCCCCAAAACATACAGATACTACCAACACAAAACCAAACACACACACAAATACCTTCTCCACCAACAGAACTCCCACTCAAACTCCCCTGTTTACATCTCTGTGTGCTAGCTCCTGTGCCGCTGC
The DNA here is from genome assembly GCF_965140295.1 of Lepidochelys olivacea. Lineage (NCBI taxonomy): Eukaryota > Metazoa > Chordata > Testudines > Cheloniidae > Lepidochelys > Lepidochelys olivacea. The sequence goes on along the minus strand of NC_140436.1, from coordinate 19,106,259 downwards.
CTGACTGGCTGCTACCTTTATAGGACCCCTAGTCAGGGAAGCCCCGCCCCCTAATCAGGGTTCAGCTTCTCTCCCAGCACAAAGAGCCTACACATACAGATACTAACAATACAAAACCAAACACACACAAATACCTTCTCCTCCAAAAGAACTCCCACTCGAACTCCCCTGTGTACAGCTCTGTTTCTAGCTCCTGTGCCGCTGCCTGACTGGCTGCTACCTTTATAGGACCCCTAGTCAGGGAAGCCCCGCCCACTAATCAGGGCTCAGCTTCTTTCCCAGCACAAACCCCCTCCAAGCCTCTACACATACAGATACCACCAATACAAAACCAAACACACACACAAATACCTTTTCTTCGAACAGAACTCCCACTTAAACTCCCCTGTTTACAGCTCTGTTTGCTAGCTCCTGTGCCGCTGCCTGACTGGCTGCTACCTTTATAGGACCCCAAGTCAGGGAAGCCCCGCCCCCTAATCAGGGCTCAGCTTCTCTCCCAGCACAAAGCCTCCACACATACAGATACTACCAATACAAATCCAAACACACACAAATACCTTCTCCTCCAACAGAACTCCCACTCCAACTTTCGTCTTTACAGCTCTGTTTGCTAGCTCCTGTGCCGCTGCAGCTGTCTGTGCCGCTGCCTGACTGGCTGCTACCTTTATAGGACCCCTAGTCACGGAAGACCCGCCCCCTAATCAGGGCTCAGCTTCTGTCCCAGCACAAAGCCCCTACACACACAGATACTACCAATACAAAACCAAACACACACACAAATACCTTCTCCTCCAACAGTACTCGCACTCAAACTCCCTGTTTACAGCTCTGTTTGCTAGCTCCTGTGCCGCTGCCTGACTGGCTGCTACCTTTATAGGACCCCTAGTCAGGGAAGCCCCGCCCCTAATCAGGGCTCAGCTTCTCTCCCAGCACAAAGCCCCTACACATACAGATACTAACAATACAAAACCAAACACACACAAATACCTTCTCCTCCGAAAGAACTCCCACTCAAACTCCCCTGTTTACAGCTCTGTTTGCTAGCTCCTGTGCCGCTGCCTGACTGGCTGCTGCCTTTATAGGACCCCTAGTCAGGGAAGCCCCGCCCCCTAATCAGGGCTCAGCTTCTCTCCCAGCACAAAGCCTCTACACATACAAATACTACCAATACAAATCCAAACACACACAAATACCTTCTCCTCCAACAGAACTCCCACTCAAACTCCCCTGTTTACATCTCTGTGTGCTAGCTCCTGTGCCGCTGCCTCACTGGCTGCTACCTTTATAGGACCCCTAGTCAGGGAAGCCCCGCCCCCTAATCAGGGCTCAGCTTCTCTCCCAGCACAAAGCCTCTACACATACAAATACTACCAATACAAAAACACACACAAATACCTTCTCCTCCAACAGAACTCCCACTCAAACTCCCCTGTTTACAGCTCTGTTTGCTAGCTCCTGTGCCGCTGCCTGACTGGCTGCTAGCTTTATAGGACCACTAGTCAGGGAAGCCCCGCCCCCTAATCAGGGCTCAGCTTCTCTCCCAGCACAAAGCCCCTACACATACAGATACCACCAATACAAAACCAAACACACACAAATACCTTCTCCTCCAACAGAACTCCCACTCAAAATCCCCTGTTTACAGCTCTGTTTGCTAGATCCTGTGCCGATGCAGCTGTCTGTGCCGCTGCCTGACTGGCTGATACCTTTTTAGGACCCCTAGTCAGTGAAGCCCCGCCCCCTAATCAGTTCTCAGCTTCTCTCCCAGCACAAAGCCCCTACACATACAGATACTAACAATACAAAACCAAACACACACAAATACCTTCTCCTCCCACTCAAACTCCCCGTTTACAGCTCTGTTTGCTAGCTCCTGTGCCGCTGCAGCTGTCTGTGCCGCTGCCTGACTGGCTGCTACCTTTATAGGACCCCAAGTCAGGGAAGCCCCGCCCCCTAATCAGGGCTCAGCTTCTCTCCCAGCACAAAGCCTCTACACATACAGATACTACCAATACAAAACCAAACACACACACAAATACCTTCTCCTCAAACAGAACTCCCACTCCAACTTTCCTCTTTACAGCTCTGTTGCTAGCTCCTGTGCCGCTGCCTGACTGGCTGCTACCTTTATAGGACCCCTCGTCAGGGAAGCCCCGCCCCCTAATCAGGGCTCAGCTTCTTTCCCAGCAGAAAGCCCCTCCAAGCCTCTACACATACAGATACTACCAATACAAAACCAAACACACACACAAATACCTTCTCCTCCAACAGTACTCCCACTCAAACTCCCCTGTTTACAGCTCTGTTTGATAGCTCCTGTGCCGCTGTAGCTGTCTGTGCCGCTCCCTGACTGGCTGATACCTTTATAGGACCCCTAGTCAGTGAAGCCCCGCCCCCTAATCACGGCTCAGCTTCTCTCCCAGCACAAAGCCCCTACACATACAGATACTACCAATACAAAAACACACACAAATACCTTCTCCTCCAACAGAACTCCCACTCAAACTCCCCTGTTTACAGCACTGTTTGCTAGCTCCTGTGCCGCTGCCGAACTGGCTGCTAGCTTTATAGGACCCCTAGTCGGGGAAGCCCCGCCCCCTAATCAGGGCTCAGCTTCTCTCCCAGCACAAAGCCCCTACACATACAGATACCACCAATACAAAACCAAACACACACAAATACCTTCTCCTCCAACAGAACTCCCACTCAAAATCCCCTCTTTACAGCTCTGTTTGCTAGCTCCTGTGCCGATGCAGCTGTCTGTGCCGCTGCCTGACTGGCTGATACCTTTTTAGGACCCCTAGTCAGTGAAGCCCCGCCCCCTAATCAGGGCTCAGCTTCTCTCCCAGCACCAAGCCCCTACACATACAGATACTAACAATACAAAACCAAACACACACAAATACCTTCTCCTCCCACTCAAACTCCCCGTTTACAGCTCTGTTTGCTAGCTCCTGTGCCGCTGCAGCTGTCTGTGCCACTACCTGACTGGCTGCTACCTTTATAGGACCCCAAGTCAGGGAAGCCCCGCCCCCTAATCAGGGCTCAGCTTCTCTCCCAGCACAAAGCCTCTACACATACAGATAATACCAATACAAATCCAAACACACACAAATACCTTCTCCTCCAACAGAACTCCCACTCCAACTTTCCTCTTTACAGCTCTGTTTGCTAGCTCCTGTGCCGCTGCAGCTGTCTGTGCCGCTGCCTGACTGGCTGCTACCTTTATAGGACCCCTAGTCAGTCAAGCCCCGCCCCCTAATCAGGGCTCAGTTTCTCTCCCAGCACAAAGCCCCTACACATACAGATACTACCAATACAAAACCAAACACACACAAATACCTTCTCCTCCAACAGAACTCCCACTCAAACTCCACTGTTTACAGCTCTGTTTGCTAGCTCCTGTGCCGCTGCAGCTGTCTGTGCCGCTCCCTGACTGGCTGCTACCTTTATAGGACCCCTAGTCAGGGAAGACCAGCCCCCTAATCAGGGCTCAGCTTCTGTCCCAGCACAAAGCCCCTACACACACAGATACTACCAATACAAAACCAAACACACACACAAATACCTTCTCCTCCAACAGTACTCCCACTCAAACTCCCCTGTTTACAGCTCTGTTTGCTAGCTCCTGTGCCGCTACCTGACTGGCTGCTACCTTTATAGGACCCCTAGTCAGGGAAGCCCCGCCCCTAATCAGGGCTCAGCTTCTCTCCCAGCACGAAGCCCCTACACATACAGATACTAACAATACAAAACCAAACACACACATACACCTTCTCCTCCGAAAGAACTCCCACTCAAACTCCCCTGTTTACAGCTCTGTTTGCTAGCTCCTGTGCCGCTGCAGCTGTCTGTGCCGCTGCCTGACTGGCTGCTACCTTTATAGGACCCCTAGTCAGGGAAGCCCCGCCCCCTAATCACGGCTCAGCTTCTCTCCCAGCACAAAGCCCCTACACATACAGATACTAGAAATACAGAACCAAACACACACAAATACCTTCTCCTCCAACGGAACTCTCACTCCAACTCCCCTGTTTAGAGCTCTGTTTGCTAGCTCCTGTGCCGCTGCAGCTGTCTGTGCCGCTGCCTGACTGGCTGATACCTTTCTAGGACCCCTAGTAAGTGAAGCCCCGCCCCCTAATCACGGCTCAGCTTCTCTCCCAGCACAAAGCCCCTTCACATACAGATACTAACAATACAAAACCAAACACACACAAATACCTTCTCCTCCAAAAGAACTCCCACTCAAACTCCCCTGTTTCCAGCTCTGTTTGCTAGCTCCTGTGCTGCTGCAGCTGTCTGTGCCGCTACCTGACTGGCTGCTACCTTTATAGGACCCCTAGTCAGTGAAGCCCCGCCCCCCAATCAGGGCTCAGCTTCTGTCTCAGCACAAAGCCCCTACACACACAGATACTACCAATACAAAACCAAACACACACAAATACCTTCTACTCCGACAGTACTCCCACTCAAACTCCCCTGTTTACAGCTCTGTTTGATAGCTCCTGTGCCGCTGCCTGACTGGCTGCAACCTTTATAGGACCCCTAGTCAGTGAAGCCCCGCCCCCTAATCAGGGCTCAGCTTCTCACCCAGCACAAAGCCCCGACACATACAAATACCACCAATACAAAACCAAACACACACAAATACCTTCTCCTCCAACAGAACTCCCACTCCAACTTTCCTCTTTACAGCTCTGTTTGCTAGCTCCTGTGCCGCTGCAGCTGTCTGTGCCGCTGCCTGACTGGCTGCTACCTTTATAGGACCCCTAGTCAGTCAAGCCCCGCCCCCTAATCAGGTGTCAGCTTCTCTCCCAGCACAAAGCCCCTACAGATACAGATACTAACAATACAAAACCAATGACACACAAATACCTTCTCCTCCCACTCAAACTCCCCGTTTACAGCTCTGTTTGCTAGCTCCTGTGCCGCTGCAGCTGTCTGTGCCGCTGCCTGACCTGCTGCTACCTTTATAGGACCCCTAGTCAGTCAAGCCCCGCCCCCTAATCAGGTGTCAACTTCTCTCCCAGCACAAAGCCCCTACACATACAGATACTATCAATACAAAACCAAACACACACACAAATACCTTCTCCTCCAACAGTACTCCCACTCAAACTCCCCTGTTTACAGCTTTGTTTGCTAGCTCCTGTGCCGCTGCCTGACTGGCTGCTACCTTTATAGGACCCCCAGTCAGGAAAGCCCCGCCCCTAATCAGGGCTCAGCTTCTCTCCCAGCACAAAGCCCCTACACATACAGATACTATCAATACAAAACCAAACACACACAAATACCTTCTACTCCAACAGTACTCCCACTCAAACTCCCCTGTTTACAGCTCTGTTTGATAGCTCCTGTGCCGCTGCCTGACTGGCTGCAACCTTTATAGGACCCCTAGTCAGGGAAGCCCTGCCCCCTAATCAGGGCTCAGCTTCTGTCCCAGCACAAAGCCCCTACACATACAGATACTACCAATACAAAACCAAACACACACAAATACCTTCTACTCCAACAGTACTCCCACTCAAACTCCCCTGTTTACAGCTCTGTTTGATAGCTCCTGTGCCGCTGCCTGACTGGCTGCAACCTTTATAGGACCCCTAGTCAGGGAAGCCCTGCCCCCTAATCAGGGCTCAGCTTCTTTCCCAGCACAAAGCCCCTCCAAGCCTCTACACATACAGATACTACCAATACAAAACCAAACACACACACAAATACCTTCTCCTCCAACAGAACTCCCACTCAAACCCGCCTGTTTACAGCTCTGTTTGCTAGCTCCTGTGCCGCTGCAGCTGTCTGGCCCGCTGCCTGACTGGCTGCGACCTTTATAGGACCCCTAGTCAGTCAAGCCCCGCCCCCTAATCAGGGCTCAGCTTCTCTCCCAGCACAAAGCCCCTACACATACAGATACTACCAATACAAAACCAAACACACAAATACCTTCTCCTCCAACAGATCTCCCACTCAAACTCCCGTTTACAGCTCTGTTTGCTAGCTCCTGTGCCGCTGCAGCTGTCTGTGCCGCTGCCTGACTGGCTGCTACCTTTATAGGACTGCTAGTCAGTGAAGCCCCGCCCCCTAATCAGGGCTCAGCTTCTGCCCTAGCACAAAGCCCCTACACACACAGATACTACCAATACAAAACCAAACACACACAAATACCTTCTACTCCAACAGTACTCCCACTCAAACTCCCCTGTTTACAGCTCTGTTTGATAGCTCCTGTGCCGCTGCAGCTGTCTGTGCCGCTGCCTGACTGGCTGCGACCTTTATAGGACCCCTAGTCAGTGAAGCCCCGCCCCCTAATCTCGGCTCAGCTTCTCTCCCAGCACAAAGCCCCTACACATACAGATACTACCAATACAAAACCAAACACACACAAATACCTTCTACTCCGACAGTACTCCCACTCAAACTCCCCTGTTTACAGCTCTGTTTGATAGCTCCTGTGCCGCTGCCTGACTGGCTGCAACCTTTATAGGACCCCTAGTCAGGGAAGCCCCGCCCCCTAATCAGGGCTCAGCTTCTCTCCCAGCACAAAGCCCCTACACATACAGATACCACCAATACAAAACCAAACACACACAAATACCTTCTCCTCCAACAGAACTCCCACTCAAAATCCCCTGTTTACAGCTCTGTTTGCTAGCTCCTGTGCCGATGCAGCTGTCTGTGCCGCTGCGTGACTGGCTGATACCTTTTTAGGACCCCTAGTCAGGGAAGCCCCTCCCCTAATCAGGGCTCAGCTTCTCTCCCAGCACAAAGCCCCTACACATACAGATACTAACAACACAAAACCAAACACACACAAATACCTTCTCCTCCGAAAGAACTCCCACTCAAACTCCCTGTTTACAGCTCTGTTTGCTAGCTCCTCTGCCGCTGCCTGACTGGCTGCTACCTTTATAGGACCCCTAGTCAGGGAAGCCCCACCCCCTAATCAGGGCTCAGCTTCTCTCCCAGCACAAAGCCTCTACACATACAAATACTACCAATACAAATCCAAACACACACAAATACCTTCTCCTCCAACAGAACTCCCACTCAAACTCCCCTGTTTACATCTCTGTGTGCTAGCTCCTGTGCCGCTGCCTGACTGGCTGCTACCTTTATAGGACCCCTAGTCAGGGAAGCCCCGCCCCCTAATCAGGGCTCAGCTTCTCTCCCAGCACAAAGCCTCTACGCATACAAATACTACCAATACAAAACCAAACACACACACAAATACCTTCTCCTCCAACAGAACTCTCACTCCAACTCCCCTGTTTACAGCTCTGTTTGCTAGCTCCTGTTCCGCTGCAGCTGTCTGTGCCGCTGACTGACTGGCTGCTACCTTTATAGGACCCCTAGTCAGTCAAGCCCCGCCCCCTAATCAGGCCTCAGCTTCTCTCCCAGCACAAAGCCCCTACACACACAGATACCACCAATACAAATCCAAACACACACAAATACCTTCTCCTCCAAGAGAACTCCCACTCAGACTCCCCTGTTTACAGCTCTGTTTGCTAGCTCCTGTGCCGCTGCAGCTGTCTGTGCCGCTGCCTGACTGGCTGCAACCTTTATAGGACCCCTAGCCAGGGAAGCCCCGCCCCCTAATCAGGGCTCAGCTTCTCTCCCAGGACAAAGCCCCTACACATACAGATACCACCAATACAAAACCAAACACACACAAATACCTTCTCCTCCAACAGAACTCCCACTCAAACTCCCCTGTTTACAGCTCTGTTTGCGAGCTCCTGTGCCGCTGCAGCTGTCTGTGCCGCTGCCTGACTGGCTGCTACCTTTATAGGGCCCCTAGTCAGGGAAGCCCCGCCCCCTAATCAGGGCTCAGCTTCTCTCCCAGCACAAAGCCCATACACATACAGATACTAACAATACAAAACCAAACACACACAAATACCTTCTCCTCCAACAGAACTCCCACTCCAACTCCCCTGTTTACAGCTCTGTTTGCTAGCTCCTGTGCCGCTGCAGCTGTCTGTGCCGCTGCCTGACTGGCTGCGACCTTTATAGGACCCCTAGTCAGTCAAGCCCCGCCCCCTAATCAGGGCTCAGCTTCTGTCCCAGCACAAAGCCCCTACACACACAGATACTACCAATACAAAACCAAACACACACAAATACCTTCTACTCCAAAAGAACTCCCACTCAAACTCCCCTGTTTACAGCTCTGTTTGATAGCTCCTGTGCCGCTGCCTGACTGGCTGCAACCTTATAGGACCCCTAGTCAGGGAAGCCCCGCCCACTAATCAGGGCTCAGCTTCTTTCCCAGCACAAAGCCCCTCCAAGCCTCTACACATACAGATACCACCAATACAAAACCAAACACACACACAAATACCTTTTCCTCCAACAGAACTCCCACTCAAACTCCCCTGTTTACAGCTCTGTTTGCTAGCTCCTGTGCCGCTGCCTGACTGGCTGCTACCTTTATAGGACCCCTCGTCAGGGAAGCCCCGCCCCCTAATCAGGGCTCAGCTTCTTTCCCAGCACAAAGCCCCTCCAAGCCTCTACACATACAGATACTACCAATACAAAACCAAACACACACACAAATACCTTCTCCTCCAACAGAACTCCCACTCAAACCCGCCTGTTTACAGCTCTGTTTGCTAGCTCCTGTGCCGCTGCAGCTGTCTGTGCCGCTGCCTGACTGGCTGCGACCTTTATAGGACCCCTAGTCAGTCAAGCCCCGCCCCCTAATCAGGGCTCAGCTTCTCTCCCAGCACAAAGCCCCTACACACACAGATACCACCAATACAAAACCAAACACACACAAATACCTTCTCCTCCAACAGAACCCAAACTCAAACCCCCCTGTTTACAGCTCTGTTTGCTAGCTCCTGTGCCGCTGCAGCTGTCTGTGCCGCTGCCTGACTGGCTGATACCTTTATAGGACACCTAGTCAGTGAAGCCCCGCCCCTAATCAGGGCTCAGCTTCTCTCCCAGCACAAAGCCCCTACACACACAGATACTACCAATACAAAACCAAACACAAACAAATACCTTCTACTCCAACAGTACTCCCACTCAAACTCCCCGTTTACAGCTCTGTTTGCTAGCTCCTGTGCCGCTGCAGCTGTCTGTGCCGCTGCCTGACTGGCTGCTACCTTTACAGGACCCCTAGTCAGGGAAGCCCCGCCCCCTAATCAGGGCTCAGCTTCTCTCCCAGCACAAAGAGCCTACACATACAGATACTAACAATACAAAACCAAACACACACAAATACCTTCTCCTCCAACAGAACTCCCACTCGATCTCCCCTGTTTACAGCTCTGTTTGTAGCTCCTGTGCCGCTGCCTGACTGGCTGCTACCTTTATAGGACCCCTCGCCAGGGAAGCCCCGCCCCCTAATCAGGGCTCAGCTTCTTTCCCAGCACAAAGCCCCTCCAAGCCTCTACACATACAGATACTAGCAATACAAAACCAAACACACACACAAATACCTTCTCCTCCAACAGAACTCCCACTCAAACCCGCCTGTTTACAGCTCTGTTTGCTAGCTCCTGTGCCGCTGCAGCTGTCTGGCCCGCTGCCTGACTGGCTGCGACCTTTATAGGACCCCTAGTCAGTCAAGCCCCGCCCCCTAATCAGGGCTCAGCTTCTGCCCCAGCACAAAGCCCCTACACACACAGATACTACCAATACAAAACCAAACACACACAAATACCTTCTACTCCAACAGTACTCCCACTCAAACTCCCCTGTTTACAGCTCTGTTTGATAGCTCCTGTGCCGCTGCAGCTGTCTGTGCCGCTGCCTGACTGGCTGATACCTTTATAGGACCCCTAGTCAGTGAAGCCCCGCCCCCTAATCTCGGCTCAGCTTCTCTCCCAGCACAAAGCCCCTACACATACAGATACTACCAATACAAAAACACACACAAATACCTTCTCCTCCAACAGAACTCCCACTCAAACTCCCCTGTTTACAGCTCTGTTTGCTAGCTCCTGTGCTGCTGCCTGACTGGCTGCTACCTTTATAGGACCCCTAGTCAGGGAAGCCCCGCCCCCTAATCAGGGCTCAGCTTCTCTCCCAGCACAAAGCCCCTACACATACAGATACTACCAATACAAAACCAAACACACACAAATACCTTCTACTCCGACAGTACTCCCACTCAAACTCCCCTGTTTACAGCTCTGTTTGATAGCTCCTGTGCCGCTGCCTGACTGGCTGCAACCTTTATAGGACCCCTAGTCAGGGAAGCCCCGCCCCCTAATCAGGGCTCAGCTTCTCTCCCAGCACAAAGCCCCTACACATACAGAAACCACCAATACAAAACCAAACACACACAAATACCTTCTCCTCCAACAGAACTCCCACTCAAAATCCCCTGTTTACAGCTCTGTTTGCTAGCTCCTGTGCCGATGCAGCTGTCTGTGCCGCTGCGTGACTGGCTGATACCTTTTTAGGACCCCTAGTCAGTGAAGCCCCGCCCCCTAATCAGTTCTCAGCTTCTCTCCCAGCACAAAGCCCCTACACATACAGATACTAACAATACAAAACCAAACACACACAAATACCTTCTCCTCCCACTCAAACTCCCCTGTTTACAGCTCTGTTTGATAGCTCCTGTGCCGCTGCCTGACTGGCTGCAACCTTATAGGACCCCTAGTCAGGGAAGCCCCGCCCACTAATCAGGGCTCAGCTTCTTTCCCAGCACAAAGCCCCTCCAAGCCTCTACACCTACAGATACCACCAATACAAAACCAAACACACACACAAATAACTTTTCCTCCAACAGAACTCCCACTTAAACTCCCCTGTTTACAGCTCTGTTTGCTAGCTCCTGTGCCGCTGCCTGACTGGCTGCTACCTTTATAGGACCCCAAGTCAGGGAAGCCCCGCCCCCTAATGAGGGCTCAGCTTCTCTCCCAGCACAAAGCCTCTACACATACAGATACTACCAATACAAATCCAAACACACACAAATACCTTCTCCTCCAACAGAACTCCCACTCCAACTTTCCTCTTTACAGCTCTGTTTGCTAGCTCCTGTGCCGCTGCAGCTGTCTGTGCCGCTGCCTGACTGGCTGCTACCTTTATAGGACCCCTAGTCAGGGAAGACCCGCCCCCTAATCAGGGCTCAGCTTCTGTCCCAGCACAAAGCCCCTACACACACAGATACTACCAATACAAAACCAAACACACACACAAATACCTTCTCCTCCAACAGTACTCGCACTCAAACTCCCTGTTTACAGCTCTGTTTGCTAGCTCCTCTGCCGCTGCCTGACTGGCTGCTACCTTTATAGGACCCCTAGTCAGGGAAGCCCCTCCCCTAATCAGGGCTCAGCTTCTCTCCCAGCACAAAGCCCCTACACATACAGATACTAACAATACAAAACCAAACACACACAAATACCTTCTCCTCCGAAAGAACTCCCACTCAAACTCCCCTGTTTACAGCTCTGTTTGCTAGCTCCTGTGCTGCTGCAGCTGTCTGTGCCACTACCTGACTGGCTGCTACCTTTATAGGACCCCGAGTCAGTGAAGCCCCGCCCCTAATCAGGGCTCAGCTTCTGTCTCAGCACAAAGCCCCTACACACACAGATACTACCAATACAAAACCAAACACACACAAATACCTTCTACTCCAACAGTACTCCCACTCAAACTCCCCTGTTTACATCTCTGTGTGCTAGCTCCTGTGCCGCTGCCTGACTGGCTGCTCCCTTTATAGGACCCCTAGTCAGGGAAGCCCCGCCCCCTAATCAGGGCTCAGCTTCTCTCCCAGCACAAAGCCTCTACGCATACAAATACTACCAATACAAATCCAAACACACACAAATACCTTCTTCTCCAACAGAACTCCCACTCAAAATCCCCTGTTTACAGCTCTGTTTGATAGCTCCTGTGCCGCTGCCTGACTGGCTGCAACCTTTATAGGACCCCTAGTCAGTTAAGCCCCGCCCCCTAATCAGGGCTCAGCTTCTCTCCCAGCACAAAGCCCTTACACATACAGATACCACCAATACAAATCCAAACACACACAAATACCTTCTCCTCCAAGAGAACTCCCACTCAGACTCCCCTGTTTACAGCTCTGTTTGCTAGCTCCTGTGCAGCTGCCTGACTGGCTGCTACCTTTATAGGACCCCTAGCCTGGGAAGCCCCGCCCCCTAATCAGGGCTCAGCTTCTCTCCCAGGACAAAGCCCCTACACATAGAGATACCACCAATACAAAACCAAACACACACAAATACCTTCTCCTCCAACAGAACTCCCACTCAAACTCCCCTGTTTACAGCTCTGTTTCTAGCTCCTGTGCCGCTGCCTGACGGGCTGCAACCTTTATAGGACCCCTAGTCAGGGAAGCCCCGCCCCCTAATCAGGGCTCAGCTTCTTTCCCAGCACAAAGCCCCTCCAAGCCTCTACACATACAGATACTACCAATACAAAACCAAACACACACACAAATACCTTCTCCTCCAACAGAACTCCCACTCAAACCCGCCTGTTTACATCTCTGTTTGCTAGCTCATGTGCCGCTGCAGCTGTCTGTGCCGCTGCCTGACTGGCTGCGACCTTTATAGGACCCCTAGTCAGTCAAGCCCCGCCCCCTAATCAGGGCTCAGCTTCTGTCCCAGCACAAAGCCCCTACACACACAGATACTACCAATACAAAACCAAACACACACAAATACCTGCTACTCCAACAGAACTCCCACTCAAACTCCCCTGTTTACAGCTCTGTTTGATAGCTCCTGTGCCGCTGCCTGACTGGCTGCAACCTTATAGGACCCCTAGTCAGGGAAGCCCCGCCCACTAATCAGGGCTCAGCTTCTTTCCCAGCACAAAGCCCCTCCAAGCCTCTACACATACAGATACCACCAGTACAAAACCGAACACACACACAAATACCTTTTCCTCCAACAGAACTCCCACTCAAACTCCCCTGTTTACAGCTCTGTTTGCTAGCTCCTGTGCCGCTGCCTGACTGGCTGCTACCTTTGTAGGACCCCAATTCAGGGAAGCCCCGCCCCCTAATCAGGGCTCAGCTTCTCTCCCAGCACAAAGCCCCTACACATACAGATACTAACAATACAAAACCAAACACACACAAATACCTTCTCCTCCAACAGAACTCCCACTCAAACTCCCATGTTTACAGCTCTGTTTGCTAGCTCCTGTGCCGCTGCCTGACTGGCTGCTACCTTTATAGGACCCCTAGCCAGGGAAGCCCCGCCCCCTAATCAGGGCTCAGCTTCTCTACCAGCACAAAGCCCCTACACATACAGATACCACCAATACAAAACCAAACACACACAAATACCTTCTCCTCCAACAGAACTCCCACTCAAACTCCCCTGTTTACAGCTCTGTTTGATAGCTCCTGTGCCGCTGCCTGACTGGCTGCAACCTTATAGGACCCCTAGTCAGGGAAGCCCCGCCCACTAATCAGGGCTCAGCTTCTTTCCCAGCACAAAGCCCCTCCAAGCCTCTACACCTACAGATACCACCAATACAAAACCAAACACACACACAAATAACTTTTCCTCCAACAGAACTCCCACTTAAACTCCCCTGTTTACAGCTCTGTTTGCTAGCTCCTGTGCCGCTGCCTGACTGGCTGCTACCTTTATAGGACCCCAAGTCAGGGAAGCCCCGCCCCCTAATGAGGGCTCAGCTTCTCTCCCAGCACAAAGCCTCTACACATACAGATACTACCAATACAAATCCAAACACACACAAATACCTTCTCCTCCAACAGAACTCCCACTCCAACTTTCCTCCTTACAGCTCTGTTTGCTAGCTCCTGTGCCGCTGCAGCTGTCTGTGCCGCTGCCTGACTGGCTGCTACCTTTATAGGACCCCTAGTCAGGGAAGACCCGCCCCCTAATCAGGGCTCAGCTTCTGTCCCAGCACAAAGCCCCTACACACACAGATACTACCAATACAAAACCAAACACACACACAAATACCTTCTCCTCCAACAGTACTCGCACTCAAACTCCCTGTTTACAGCTCTGTTTGCTAGCTCCTCTGCCGCTGCCTGACTGGCTGCTACCTTTATAGGACCCCTAGTCAGGGAAGCCTCTCCCCTAATCAGGGCTCAGCTTCTCTCCCAGCACAAAGCCCCTACACATACAGATACTAACAATACAAAACCAAACACACACAAATACCTTCTCCTCCGAAAGAACTCCCACTCAAACTCCCCTGTTTACAGCTCTGTTTGCTAGCTCCTGTGCTGCTGCAGCTGTCTGTGCCACTACCTGACTGGCTGCTACCTTTATAGGACCCCGAGTCAGTGAAGCCCCGCCCCTAATCAGGGCTCAGCTTCTGTCTCAGCACAAAGCCCCTACACACACAGATACTACCAATACAAAACCAAACACACACAAATACCTTCTACTCCAACAGTACTCCCACTCAAACTCCCCTGTTTACATCTCTGTGTGCTAGCTCCTGTGCCGCTGCCTGACTGGCTGCTACCTTTATAGGACCCCTAGTCAGGGAAGCCCCGCCCCCTAATCAGGGCTCAGCTTCTCTCCCAGCACAAAGCCTCTACGCATACAAATACTACCAATACAAATCCAAACACACACAAATACCTTCTTCTCCAACAGAACTCCCACTCAAAATCCCCTGTTTACCGCTCTGTTTGATAGCTCCTGTGCCGCTGCCTGACTGGCTGCAACCTTTATAGGACCCCTAGTCAGTTAAGCCCCGCCCCCTAATCAGGGCTCAGCTTCTCTCCCAGCACAAAGCCCTTACACATACAGATACCACCAATACAAATCCAAACACACACAAATACCTTCTCCTCCAAGAGAACTCCCACTCAGACTCCCCTGTTTACAGCTCTGTTTGCTAGCTCCTGTGCAGCTGCCTGACTGGCTGCTACCTTTATAGGACCCCTAGCCTGGGAAGCCCCGCCCCCTAATCAGGGCTCAGCTTCTCTCCCAGGACAAAGCCCCTACACATAGAGATACCACCAATACAAAACCAAACACACACAAATACCTTCTCCTCCAACAGAACTCCCACTCAAACTCCCCTGTTTACAGCTCTGTTTCTAGCTCCTGTGCCGCTGCCTGACGGGCTGCAACCTTTATAGGACCCCTAGTCAGGGAAGCCCCGCCCCCTAATCAGGGCTCAGCTTCTTTCCCAGCACAAAGCCCCTCCAAGCCTCTACACATACAGATACTACCAATACAAAACCAAACACACACACAAATACCTTCTCCTCCAACAGAACTCCCACTCAAACCCGCCTGTTTACATCTCTGTTTGCTAGCTCATGTGCCGCTGCAGCTGTCTGTGCCGCTGCCTGACTGGCTGCGACCTTTATAGGACCCCTAGTCAGTCAAGCCCCGCCCCCTAATCAGGGCTCAGCTTCTGTCCCAGCACAAAGCCCCTACACACACAGATACTACCAATACAAAACCAAACACACACAAATACCTGCTACTCCAACAGAACTCCCACTCAAACTCCCCTGTTTACAGCTCTGTTTGATAGCTCCTGTGCCGCTGCCTGACTGGCTGCAACCTTATAGGACCCCTAGTCAGGGAAGCCCCGCCCACTAATCAGGGCTCAGCTTCTTTCCCAGCACAAAGCCCCTCCAAGCCTCTACACATACAGATACCACCAGTACAAAACCGAACACACACACAAATACCTTTTCCTCCAACAGAACTCCCACTCAAACTCCCCTGTTTACAGCTCTGTTTGCTAGCTCCTGTGCCGCTGCCTGACTGGCTGCTACCTTTGTAGGACCCCAATTCAGGGAAGCCCCGCCCCCTAATCAGGGCTCAGCTTCTCTCCCAGCACAAAGCCCCTACACATACAGATACTAACAATACAAAACCAAACACACACAAATACCTTCTCCTCCAACAGAACTCCCACTCAAACTCCCATGTTTACAGCTCTGTTTGCTAGCTCCTGTGCCGCTGCCTGACTGGCTGCTACCTTTATAGGACCCCTAGCCAGGGAAGCCCCGCCCCCTAATCAGGGCTCAGCTTCTCTACCAGCACAAAGCCCCTACACATACAGATACCACCAATACAAAACCAAACACACACAAATACCTTCTCCTCCAACAGAACTCCCACTCAAACTCCCCTGTTTACAGCTCTGTTTGATAGCTCCTGTGCCGCTGCCTGACTGGCTGCAACCTTATAGGACCCCTAGTCAGGGAAGCCCCGCCCACTAATCAGGGCTCAGCTTCTTTCCCAGCACAAAGCCCCTCCAAGCCTCTACACCTACAGATACCACCAATACAAAACCAAACACACACACAAATAACTTTTCCTCCAACAGAACTCCCACTTAAACTCCCCTGTTTACAGCTCTGTTTGCTAGCTCCTGTGCCGCTGCAGCTGTCTGGCCCGCTGCCTGACTGGCTGCGACCTTTATAGGACCCCTAGTCAGTCAAGCCCCGCCCCCTAATCAGGGCTCAGCTTCTGCCCCAGCACAAAGCCCCTACACACACAGATACTACCAATACAAAACCAAACACACACAAATACCTTCTACTCCAACAGTACTCCCACTCAAACTCCCCTGTTTACAGCTCTGTTTGATAGCTCCTGTGCCGCTGCAGCTGTCTGTGCCGCTGCCTGACTGGCTGATACCTTTATAGGACCCCTAGTCAGTGAAGCCCCGCCCCCTAATCTCGGCTCAGCTTCTCTCCCAGCACAAAGCCCCTACACATACAGATACTACCAATACAAAAACACACACAAATACCTTCTCCTCCAACAGAACTCCCACTCAAACTCCCCTGTTTACAGCTCTGTTTGCTAGCTCCTGTGCTGCTGCCTGACTGGCTGCTACCTTTATAGGACCCCTAGTCAGGGAAGCCCCGCCCCCTAATCAGGGCTCAGCTTCTCTCCCAGCACAAAGCCCCTACACATACAGATACTACCAATACAAAACCAAACACACACAAATACCTTCTACTCCGACAGTACTCCCACTCAAACTCCCCTGTTTACAGCTCTGTTTGATAGCTCCTGTGCCGCTGCCTGACTGGCTGCAACCTTTATAGGACCCCTAGTCAGGGAAGCCCCGCCCCCTAATCAGGGCTCAGCTTCTCTCCCAGCACAAAGCCCCTACACATACAGAAACCACCAATACAAAACCAAACACACACAAATACCTTCTCCTCCAACAGAACTCCCACTCAAAATCCCCTGTTTACAGCTCTGTTTGCTAGCTCCTGTGCCGATGCAGCTGTCTGTGCCGCTGCGTGACTGGCTGATACCTTTTTAGGACCCCTAGTCAGTGAAGCCCCGCCCCCTAATCAGTTCTCAGCTTCTCTCCCAGCACAAAGCCCCTACACATACAGATACTAACAATACAAAACCAAACACACACAAATACCTTCTCCTCCCACTCAAACTCCCCTGTTTACAGCTCTGTTTGATAGCTCCTGTGCCGCTGCCTGACTGGCTGCAACCTTATAGGACCCCTAGTCAGGGAAGCCCCGCCCACTAATCAGGGCTCAGCTTCTTTCCCAGCACAAAGCCCCTCCAAGCCTCTACACCTACAGATACCACCAATACAAAACCAAACACACACACAAATAACTTTTCCTCCAACAGAACTCCCACTCCAACTTTCCTCTTTACAGCTCTGTTTGCTAGCTCCTGTGCCGCTGCAGCTGTCTGTGCCGCTGCCTGACTGGCTGCTACCTTTATAGGACCCCTAGTCAGGGAAGACCCGCCCCCTAATCAGGGCTCAGCTTCTGTCCCAGCACAAAGCCCCTACACACACAGATACTACCAATACAAAACCAAACACACACACAAATACCTTCTCCTCCAACAGTACTCGCACTCAAACTCCCTGTTTACAGCTCTGTTTGCTAGCTCCTCTGCCGCTGCCTGACTGGCTGCTACCTTTATAGGACCCCTAGTCAGGGAAGCCCCTCCCCTAATCAGGGCTCAGCTTCTCTCCCAGCACAAAGCCCCTACACATACAGATACTAACAATACAAAACCAAACACACACAAATACCTTCTCCTCCGAAAGAACTCCCACTCAAACTCCCCTGTTTACAGCTCTGTTTGCTAGCTCCTGTGCTGCTGCAGCTGTCTGTGCCACTACCTGACTGGCTGCTACCTTTATAGGACCCCGAGTCAGTGAAGCCCCGCCCCTAATCAGGGCTCAGCTTCTGTCTCAGCACAAAGCCCCTACACACACAGATACTACCAATACAAAACCAAACACACACAAATACCTTCTACTCCAACAGTACTCCCACTCAAACTCCCCTGTTTACATCTCTGTGTGCTAGCTCCTGTGCCGCTGCCTGACTGGCTGCTACCTTTATAGGACCCCTAGTCAGGGAAGCCCCGCCCCCTAATCAGGGCTCAGCTTCTCTCCCAGCACAAAGCCTCTACGCATACAAATACTACCAATACAAATCCAAACACACACAAATACCTTCTTCTCCAACAGAACTCCCACTCAAAATCCCCTGTTTACAGCTCTGTTTGATAGCTCCTGTGCCGCTGCCTGACTGGCTGCAACCTTTATAGGACCCCTAGTCAGTTAAGCCCCGCCCCCTAATCAGGGCTCAGCTTCTCTCCCAGCACAAAGCCCTTACACATACAGATACCACCAATACAAATCCAAACACACACAAATACCTTCTCCTCCAAGAGAACTCCCACTCAGACTCCCCTGTTTACAGCTCTGTTTGCTAGCTCCTGTGCAGCTGCCTGACTGGCTGCTACCTTTATAGGACCCCTAGCCTGGGAAGCCCCGCCCCCTAATCAGGGCTCAGCTTCTCTCCCAGGACAAAGCCCCTACACATAGAGATACCACCAATACAAAACCAAACACACACAAATACCTTCTCCTCCAACAGAACTCCCACTCAAACTCCCCTGTTTACAGCTCTGTTTCTAGCTCCTGTGCCGCTGCCTGACGGGCTGCAACCTTTATAGGACCCCTAGTCAGGGAAGCCCCGCCCCCTAATCAGGGCTCAGCTTCTTTCCCAGCACAAAGCCCCTCCAAGCCTCTACACATACAGATACTACCAATACAAAACCAAACACACACACAAATACCTTCTCCTCCAACAGAACTCCCACTCAAACCCGCCTGTTTACATCTCTGTTTGCTAGCTCATGTGCCGCTGCAGCTGTCTGTGCCGCTGCCTGACTGGCTGCGACCTTTATAGGACCCCTAGTCAGTCAAGCCCCGCCCCCTAATCAGGGCTCAGCTTCTGTCCCAGCACAAAGCCCCTACACACACAGATACTACCAATACAAAACCAAACACACACAAATACCTGCTACTCCAACAGAACTCCCACTCAAACTCCCCTGTTTACAGCTCTGTTTGATAGCTCCTGTGCCGCTGCCTGACTGGCTGCAACCTTATAGGACCCCTAGTCAGGGAAGCCCCGCCCACTAATCAGGGCTCAGCTTCTTTCCCAGCACAAAGCCCCTCCAAGCCTCTACACATACAGATACCACCAGTACAAAACCGAACACACACACAAATACCTTTTCCTCCAACAGAACTCCCACTCAAACTCCCCTGTTTACAGCTCTGTTTGCTAGCTCCTGTGCCGCTGCCTGACTGGCTGCTACCTTTGTAGGACCCCAATTCAGGGAAGCCCCGCCCCCTAATCAGGGCTCAGCTTCTCTCCCAGCACAAAGCCCCTACACATACAGATACTAACAATACAAAACCAAACACACACAAATACCTTCTCCTCCAACAGAACTCCCACTCAAACTCCCATGTTTACAGCTCTGTTTGCTAGCTCCTGTGCCGCTGCCTGACTGGCTGCTACCTTTATAGGACCCCTAGCCAGGGAAGCCCCGCCCCCTAATCAGGGCTCAGCTTCTCTACCAGCACAAAGCCCCTACACATACAGATACCACCAATACAAAACCAAACACACACAAATACCTTCTCCTCCAACAGAACTCCCACTCAAACTCCCCTGTTTACAGCTCTGTTTGATAGCTCCTGTGCCGCTGCCTGACTGGCTGCAACCTTATAGGACCCCTAGTCAGGGAAGCCCCGCCCACTAATCAGGGCTCAGCTTCTTTCCCAGCACAAAGCCCCTCCAAGCCTCTACACCTACAGATACCACCAATACAAAACCAAACACACACACAAATAACTTTTCCTCCAACAGAACTCCCACTTAAACTCCCCTGTTTACAGCTCTGTTTGCTAGCTCCTGTGCCGCTGCCTGACTGGCTGCTACCTTTATAGGACCCCAAGTCAGGGAAGCCCCGCCCCCTAATGAGGGCTCAGCTTCTCTCCCAGCACAAAGCCTCTACACATACAGATACTACCAATACAAATCCAAACACACACAAATACCTTCTCCTCCAACAGAACTCCCACTCCAACTTTCCTCCTTACAGCTCTGTTTGCTAGCTCCTGTGCCGCTGCAGCTGTCTGTGCCGCTGCCTGACTGGCTGCTACCTTTATAGGACCCCTAGTCAGGGAAGACCCGCCCCCTAATCAGGGCTCAGCTTCTGTCCCAGCACAAAGCCCCTACACACACAGATACTACCAATACAAAACCAAACACACACACAAATACCTTCTCCTCCAACAGTACTCGCACTCAAACTCCCTGTTTACAGCTCTGTTTGCTAGCTCCTCTGCCGCTGCCTGACTGGCTGCTACCTTTATAGGACCCCTAGTCAGGGAAGCCTCTCCCCTAATCAGGGCTCAGCTTCTCTCCCAGCACAAAGCCCCTACACATACAGATACTAACAATACAAAACCAAACACACACAAATACCTTCTCCTCCGAAAGAACTCCCACTCAAACTCCCCTGTTTACAGCTCTGTTTGCTAGCTCCTGTGCTGCTGCAGCTGTCTGTGCCACTACCTGACTGGCTGCTACCTTTATAGGACCCCGAGTCAGTGAAGCCCCGCCCCTAATCAGGGCTCAGCTTCTGTCTCAGCACAAAGCCCCTACACACACAGATACTACCAATACAAAACCAAACACACACAAATACCTTCTACTCCAACAGTACTCCCACTCAAACTCCCCTGTTTACATCTCTGTGTGCTAGCTCCTGTGCCGCTGCCTGACTGGCTGCTACCTTTATAGGACCCCTAGTCAGGGAAGCCCCGCCCCCTAATCAGGGCTCAGCTTCTCTCCCAGCACAAAGCCTCTACGCATACAAATACTACCAATACAAATCCAAACACACACAAATACCTTCTTCTCCAACAGAACTCCCACTCAAAATCCCCTGTTTACCGCTCTGTTTGATAGCTCCTGTGCCGCTGCCTGACTGGCTGCAACCTTTATAGGACCCCTAGTCAGTTAAGCCCCGCCCCCTAATCAGGGCTCAGCTTCTCTCCCAGCACAAAGCCCTTACACATACAGATACCACCAATACAAATCCAAACACACACAAATACCTTCTCCTCCAAGAGAACTCCCACTCAGACTCCCCTGTTTACAGCTCTGTTTGCTAGCTCCTGTGCAGCTGCCTGACTGGCTGCTACCTTTATAGGACCCCTAGCCTGGGAAGCCCCGCCCCCTAATCAGGGCTCAGCTTCTCTCCCAGGACAAAGCCCCTACACATAGAGATACCACCAATACAAAACCAAACACACACAAATACCTTCTCCTCCAACAGAACTCCCACTCAAACTCCCCTGTTTACAGCTCTGTTTCTAGCTCCTGTGCCGCTGCCTGACGGGCTGCAACCTTTATAGGACCCCTAGTCAGGGAAGCCCCGCCCCCTAATCAGGGCTCAGCTTCTTTCCCAGCACAAAGCCCCTCCAAGCCTCTACACATACAGATACTACCAATACAAAACCAAACACACACACAAATACCTTCTCCTCCAACAGAACTCCCACTCAAACCCGCCTGTTTACATCTCTGTTTGCTAGCTCATGTGCCGCTGCAGCTGTCTGTGCCGCTGCCTGACTGGCTGCGACCTTTATAGGACCCCTAGTCAGTCAAGCCCCGCCCCCTAATCAGGGCTCAGCTTCTGTCCCAGCACAAAGCCCCTACACACAGATACTACCAATACAAAACCAAACACACACAAATACCTGCTACTCCAACAGAACTCCCACTCAAACTCCCCTGTTTACAGCTCTGTTTGATAGCTCCTGTGCCGCTGCCTGACTGGCTGCAACCTTATAGGACCCCTAGTCAGGGAAGCCCCGCCCACTAATCAGGGCTCAGCTTCTTTCCCAGCACAAAGCCCCTCCAAGCCTCTACACATACAGATACCACCAGTACAAAACCGAACACACACACAAATACCTTTTCCTCCAACAGAACTCCCACTCAAACTCCCCTGTTTACAGCTCTGTTTGCTAGCTCCTGTGCCGCTGCCTGACTGGCTGCTACCTTTGTAGGACCCCAATTCAGGGAAGCCCCGCCCCCTAATCAGGGCTCAGCTTCTCTCCCAGCACAAAGCCCCTACACATACAGATACTAACAATACAAAACCAAACACACACAAATACCTTCTCCTCCAACAGAACTCCCACTCAAACTCCCATGTTTACAGCTCTGTTTGCTAGCTCCTGTGCCGCTGCCTGACTGGCTGCTACCTTTATAGGACCCCTAGCCAGGGAAGCCCCGCCCCCTAATCAGGGCTCAGCTTCTCTACCAGCACAAAGCCCCTACACATACAGATACCACCAATACAAAACCAAACACACACAAATACCTTCTCCTCCAACAGAACTCCCACTCAAACTCCCCTGTTTACAGCTCTGTTTGATAGCTCCTGTGCCGCTGCCTGACTGGCTGCAACCTTATAGGACCCCTAGTCAGGGAAGCCCCGCCCACTAATCAGGGCTCAGCTTCTTTCCCAGCACAAAGCCCCTCCAAGCCTCTACACCTACAGATACCACCAATACAAAACCAAACACACACACAAATAACTTTTCCTCCAACAGAACTCCCACTTAAACTCCCCTGTTTACAGCTCTGTTTGCTAGCTCCTGTGCCGCTGCCTGACTGGCTGCTACCTTTATAGGACCCCAAGTCAGGGAAGCCCCGCCCCCTAATGAGGGCTCAGCTTCTCTCCCAGCACAAAGCCTCTACACATACAGATACTACCAATACAAATCCAAACACACACAAATACCTTCTCCTCCAACAGAACTCCCACTCCAACTTTCCTCCTTACAGCTCTGTTTGCTAGCTCCTGTGCCGCTGCAGCTGTCTGTGCCGCTGCCTGACTGGCTGCTACCTTTATAGGACCCCTAGTCAGGGAAGACCCGCCCCCTAATCAGGGCTCAGCTTCTGTCCCAGCACAAAGCCCCTACACACACAGATACTACCAATACAAAACCAAACACACACACAAATACCTTCTCCTCCAACAGTACTCGCACTCAAACTCCCTGTTTACAGCTCTGTTTGCTAGCTCCTCTGCCGCTGCCTGACTGGCTGCTACCTTTATAGGACCCCTAGTCAGGGAAGCCTCTCCCCTAATCAGGGCTCAGCTTCTCTCCCAGCACAAAGCCCCTACACATACAGATACTAACAATACAAAACCAAACACACACAAATACCTTCTCCTCCGAAAGAACTCCCACTCAAACTCCCCTGTTTACAGCTCTGTTTGCTAGCTCCTGTGCTGCTGCAGCTGTCTGTGCCACTACCTGACTGGCTGCTACCTTTATAGGACCCCGAGTCAGTGAAGCCCCGCCCCTAATCAGGGCTCAGCTTCTGTCTCAGCACAAAGCCCCTACACACACAGATACTACCAATACAAAACCAAACACACACAAATACCTTCTACTCCAACAGTACTCCCACTCAAACTCCCCTGTTTACATCTCTGTGTGCTAGCTCCTGTGCCGCTGCCTGACTGGCTGCTACCTTTATAGGACCCCTAGTCAGGGAAGCCCCGCCCCCTAATCAGGGCTCAGCTTCTCTCCCAGCACAAAGCCTCTACGCATACAAATACTACCAATACAAATCCAAACACACACAAATACCTTCTTCTCCAACAGAACTCCCACTCAAAATCCCCTGTTTACCGCTCTGTTTGATAGCTCCTGTGCCGCTGCCTGACTGGCTGCAACCTTTATAGGACCCCTAGTCAGTTAAGCCCCGCCCCCTAATCAGGGCTCAGCTTCTCTCCCAGCACAAAGCCCTTACACATACAGATACCACCAATACAAATCCAAACACACACAAATACCTTCTCCTCCAAGAGAACTCCCACTCAGACTCCCCTGTTTACAGCTCTGTTTGCTAGCTCCTGTGCAGCTGCCTGACTGGCTGCTACCTTTATAGGACCCCTAGCCTGGGAAGCCCCGCCCCCTAATCAGGGCTCAGCTTCTCTCCCAGGACAAAGCCCCTACACATAGAGATACCACCAATACAAAACCAAACACACACAAATACCTTCTCCTCCAACAGAACTCCCACTCAAACTCCCCTGTTTACAGCTCTGTTTCTAGCTCCTGTGCCGCTGCCTGACGGGCTGCAACCTTTATAGGACCCCTAGTCAGGGAAGCCCCGCCCCCTAATCAGGGCTCAGCTTCTTTCCCAGCACAAAGCCCCTCCAAGCCTCTACACATACAGATACTACCAATACAAAACCAAACACACACACAAATACCTTCTCCTCCAACAGAACTCCCACTCAAACCCGCCTGTTTACATCTCTGTTTGCTAGCTCATGTGCCGCTGCAGCTGTCTGTGCCGCTGCCTGACTGGCTGCGACCTTTATAGGACCCCTAGTCAGTCAAGCCCCGCCCCCTAATCAGGGCTCAGCTTCTGTCCCAGCACAAAGCCCCTACACACACAGATACTACCAATACAAAACCAAACACACACAAATACCTGCTACTCCAACAGAACTCCCACTCAAACTCCCCTGTTTACAGCTCTGTTTGATAGCTCCTGTGCCGCTGCCTGACTGGCTGCAACCTTATAGGACCCCTAGTCAGGGAAGCCCCGCCCACTAATCAGGGCTCAGCTTCTTTCCCAGCACAAAGCCCCTCCAAGCCTCTACACATACAGATACCACCAGTACAAAACCGAACACACACACAAATACCTTTTCCTCCAACAGAACTCCCACTCAAACTCCCCTGTTTACAGCTCTGTTTGCTAGCTCCTGTGCCGCTGCCTGACTGGCTGCTACCTTTGTAGGACCCCTAGTCAGGGAAGCCCCGCCCCCTAATCAGGGCTCAGCTTCTCTCCCAGCACAAAGCCCCTACACATACAGATACTAACAATACAAAACCAAACAGACACAAATACCTTCTCCTCCAACAGAACTCCCACTCAAACTCCCATGTTTACAGCTCTGTTTGCTAGCTCCTGTGCCGCTGCCTGACTGGCTGCTACCTTTATAGGACCCCTAGCCAGGGAAGCCCCGCCCCCTAATCAGGGCTCAGCTTCTCTACCAGCACAAAGCCCCTACACATACAGATACCACCAATACAAAACCAAACACACACAAATACCTTCTCCTCCAACAGAACTCCCACTCAAACTCCCCTGTTTACAGCTCTGTTTGATAGCTCCTGTGCCGCTGCCTGACTGGCTGCAACCTTATAGGACCCCTAGTCAGGGAAGCCCCGCCCACTAATCAGGGCTCAGCTTCTTTCCCAGCACAAAGCCCCTCCAAGCCTCTACACCTACAGATACCACCAATACAAAACCAAACACACACACAAATAACTTTTCCTCCAACAGAACTCCCACTTAAACTCCCCTGTTTACAGCTCTGTTTGCTAGCTCCTGTGCCGCTGCCTGACTGGCTGCTACCTTTATAGGACCCCAAGTCAGGGAAGCCCCGCCCCCTAATGAGGGCTCAGCTTCTCTCCCAGCACAAAGCCTCTACACATACAGATACTACCAATACAAATCCAAACACACACAAATACCTTCTCCTCCAACAGAACTCCCACTCCAACTTTCCTCCTTACAGCTCTGTTTGCTAGCTCCTGTGCCGCTGCAGCTGTCTGTGCCGCTGCCTGACTGGCTGCTACCTTTATAGGACCCCTAGTCAGGGAAGACCCGCCCCCTAATCAGGGCTCAGCTTCTGTCCCAGCACAAAGCCCCTACACACACAGATACTACCAATACAAAACCAAACACACACACAAATACCTTCTCCTCCAACAGTACTCGCACTCAAACTCCCTGTTTACAGCTCTGTTTGCTAGCTCCTCTGCCGCTGCCTGACTGGCTGCTACCTTTATAGGACCCCTAGTCAGGGAAGCCCCTCCCCTAATCAGGGCTCAGCTTCTCTCCCAGCACAAAGCCCCTACACATACAGATACTAACAATACAAAACCAAACACACACAAATACCTTCTCCTCCGAAAGAACTCCCACTCAAACTCCCCTGTTTACAGCTCTGTTTGCTAGCTCCTGTGCTGCTGCAGCTGTCTGTGCCACTACCTGACTGGCTGCTACCTTTATAGGACCCCGAGTCAGTGAAGCCCCGCCCCTAATCAGGGCTCAGCTTCTGTCTCAGCACAAAGCCCCTACACACACAGATACTACCAATACAAAACCAAACACACACAAATACCTTCTACTCCAACAGTACTCCCACTCAAACTCCCCTGTTTACATCTCTGTGTGCTAGCTCCTGTGCCGCTGCCTGACTGGCTGCTACCTTTATAGGACCCCTAGTCAGGGAAGCCCCGCCCCCTAATCAGGGCTCAGCTTCTCTCCCAGCACAAAGCCTCTACGCATACAAATACTACCAATACAAATCCAAACACACACAAATACCTTCTTCTCCAACAGAACTCCCACTCAAAATCCCCTGTTTACCGCTCTGTTTGATAGCTCCTGTGCCGCTGCCTGACTGGCTGCAACCTTTATAGGACCCCTAGTCAGTTAAGCCCCGCCCCCTAATCAGGGCTCAGCTTCTCTCCCAGCACAAAGCCCTTACACATACAGATACCACCAATACAAATCCAAACACACACAAATACCTTCTCCTCCAAGAGAACTCCCACTCAGACTCCCCTGTTTACAGCTCTGTTTGCTAGCTCCTGTGCAGCTGCCTGACTGGCTGCTACCTTTATAGGACCCCTAGCCTGGGAAGCCCCGCCCCCTAATCAGGGCTCAGCTTCTCTCCCAGGACAAAGCCCCTACACATAGAGATACCACCAATACAAAACCAAACACACACAAATACCTTCTCCTCCAACAGAACTCCCACTCAAACTCCCCTGTTTACAGCTCTGTTTCTAGCTCCTGTGCCGCTGCCTGACGGGCTGCAACCTTTATAGGACCCCTAGTCAGGGAAGCCCCGCCCCCTAATCAGGGCTCAGCTTCTTTCCCAGCACAAAGCCCCTCCAAGCCTCTACACATACAGATACTACCAATACAAAACCAAACACACACACAAATACCTTCTCCTCCAACAGAACTCCCACTCAAACCCGCCTGTTTACATCTCTGTTTGCTAGCTCCTGTGCCGCTGCAGCTGTCTGTGCCGCTGCCTGACTGGCTGCGACCTTTATAGGACCCCTAGTCAGTCAAGCCCCGCCCCCTAATCAGGGCTCAGCTTCTGTCCCAGCACAAAGCCCCTACACACACAGATACTACCAATACAAAACCAAACACACACAAATACCTGCTACTCCAACAGAACTCCCACTCAAACTCCCCTGTTTACAGCTCTGTTTGATAGCTCCTGTGCCGCTGCCTGACTGGCTGCAACCTTATAGGACCCCTAGTCAGGGAAGCCCCGCCCACTAATCAGGGCTCAGCTTCTTTCCCAGCACAAAGCCCCTCCAAGCCTCTACACATACAGATACCACCAGTACAAAACCGAACACACACACAAATACCTTTTCCTCCAACAGAACTCCCACTCAAACTCCCCTGTTTACAGCTCTGTTTGCTAGCTCCTGTGCCGCTGCCTGACTGGCTGCTACCTTTATAGGACCCCTAGTCAGGGAAGCCCCGCCCCCTAATCAGGGCTCAGCTTCTCTCCCAGCACAAAGCCCCTACACATACAGATACTAACAATACAAAACCAAACACACACAAATACCTTCTCCTCCAACAGAACTCCCACTCAAACTCCCCTGTTTACAGCTCTGTTTGCTAGCTCCTGTGCCGCTGCCTGACTGGCTGCTACCTTTATAGGACCCCTAGCCAGGGAAGCCCCGCCCCCTAATCAGGGCTCAGCTTCTCTACCAGCACAAAGCCCCTACACATACAGATACCACCAATACAAAACCAAACACACACAAATACCTTCTCCTCCAACAGAACTCCCACTCAAACTCCCCTGTTTACAGCTCTGTTTGATAGCTCCTGTGCCGCTGCCTGACTGGCTGCAACCTTATAGGACCCCTAGTCAGGGAAGCCCCGCCCACTAATCAGGGCTCAGCTTCTTTCCCAGCACAAAGCCCCTCCAAGCCTCTACACCTACAGATACCACCAATACAAAACCAAACACACACACAAATAACTTTTCCTCCAACAGAACTCCCACTTAAACTCCCCTGTTTACAGCTCTGTTTGCTAGCTCCTGTGCCGCTGCCTGACTGGCTGCTACCTTTATAGGACCCCAAGTCAGGGAAGCCCCGCCCCCTAATGAGGGCTCAGCTTCTCTCCCAGCACAAAGCCTCTACACATACAGATACTACCAATACAAATCCAAACACACACAAATACCTTCTCCTCCAACAGAACTCCCACTCCAACTTTCCTCTTTACAGCTCTGTTTGCTAGCTCCTGTGCCGCTGCAGCTGTCTGTGCCGCTGCCTGACTGGCTGCTACCTTTATAGGACCCCTAGTCAGGGAAGACCCGCCCCCTAATCAGGGCTCAGCTTCTGTCCCAGCACAAAGCCCCTACACACACAGATACTACCAATACAAAACCAAACACACACACAAATACCTTCTCCTCCAACAGTACTCGCACTCAAACTCCCTGTTTACAGCTCTGTTTGCTAGCTCCTCTGCCGCTGCCTGACTGGCTGCTACCTTTATAGGACCCCTAGTCAGGGAAGCCCCTCCCCTAATCAGGGCTCAGCTTCTCTCCCAGCACAAAGCCCCTACACATACAGATACTAACAATACAAAACCAAACACACACAAATACCTTCTCCTCCGAAAGAACTCCCACTCAAACTCCCCTGTTTACAGCTCTGTTTGCTAGCTCCTGTGCTGCTGCAGCTGTCTGTGCCACTACCTGACTGGCTGCTACCTTTATAGGATCCCGAGTCAGTGAAGCCCCGCCCCTAATCAGGGCTCAGCTTCTGTCTCAGCACAAAGCCCCTACACACACAGATACTACCAATACAAAACCAAACACACACAAATACCTTCTACTCCAACAGTACTCCCACTCAAACTCCCCTGTTTACAGCTCTGTTTGCTAGCTCCTGTGCTGCTGCCTGACTGGCTGCTACCTTTATAGGACCCCTAGTCAGGGAAGCCCCACCCCCTACTCAGGGCTCAGCTTCTCTCCCAGCACAAAGCCTCTACACATACAAATACTACCAATACAAATCCAAACACACACAAATACCTTCTTCTCCAACAGAACTCCCACTCAAACTCCCCTGTTTACATCTCTGTGTGCTAGCTCCTGTGCCGCTGCCTGACTGGCTGCTACCTTTATAGGACCCCTAGTCAGGGAAGCCCCGCCCCCTAATCAGGGCTCAGCTTCTCTCCCAGCACAAAGCCTCTACGCATACAAATACTACCAATACAAAACCAAACACACACACAAATACCTTCTCCTCCAACAGAACTCCCACTCAAAATCCCCTGTTTACAGCTCTGTTTGATAGCTCCTGTGCCGCTGCCTGACTGGCTGCAACCTTTATAGGACCCCTAGTCAGTTAAGCCCCGCCCCCTAATCAGGGCTCAGCTTCTCTCCCAGCACAAAGCCCTTACACATACAGATACCACCAATACAAATCCAAACACACACAAATACCTTCTCCTCGAAGAGAACTCCCACTCAGACTCCCCTGTTTACAGCTCTGTTTGCTAGCTCCTGTGCAGCTGCCTTACTGGCTGCTACCTTTATAGGACCCCTAGCCTGGGAAGCCCCGCCCCCTAATCAGGGCTCAGCTTCTCTCCCAGAACAAAGCCCCTACACATAGAGATACCACCAATACAAAACCAAACACACACAAATACCTTCTCCTCCAACAGAACTCCCACTCAAACTCCCCTGTTTACAGCTCTGTTTCTAGCTCCTGTGCCGCTGCCTGACGGGCTGCAACCTTTATAGGACCCCTAGTCAGGGAAGCCCCGCCCCCTAATCAGGGCTCAGCTTCTTTCCCAGCACAAAGCCCCTCCAAGCCTCTACACATACAGATACTACCAATACAAAACCAAACACACACACAAATACCTTCTCCTCCAACAGAACTCCCACTCAAACCCGCCTGTTTACATCTCTGTTTGCTAGCTCCTGTGCCGCTGCAGCTGTCTGTGCCGCTGCCTGACTGGCTGCGACCTTTATAGGACCCCTAGTCAGTCAAGCCCCGCCCCCTAATCAGGGCTCAGCTTCTGTCCCAGCACAAAGCCCCTACACACACAGATACTACCAATACAAAACCAAACACACACAAATACCTTCTACTCCAACAGAACTCCCACTCAAACTCCCCTGTTTACAGCTCTGTTTGATAGCTCCTGTGCCGCTGCCTGACTGGCTGCAACCTTATAGGACCCCTAGTCAGGGAAGCCCCGCCCACTAATCAGGGCTCAGCTTCTTTCCCAGCACAAAGCCCCTCCAAGCCTCTACACATACAGATACCACCAATACAAAACCGAACACACACACAAATACCTTTTCCTCCAACAGAACTCCCACTCAAACTCCCCTGTTTACAGCTCTGTTTGCTAGCTCCTGTGCCGCTGCCTGACTGGCTGCTACCTTTATAGGACCCCTAGTCAGGGAAGCCCCGCCCCCTAATCAGGGCTCAGCTTCTCTCCCAGCACGAAGCCCCTACACATACAGATACTAACAATACAAAACCAAACACACACAAATACCTTCTCCTCCAACAGAACTCCCACTCAAACTCCCCTGTTTACAGCTCTGTTTGCTAGCTCCTGTGCCGCTGCCTGACTGGCTGCTACCTTTATAGGACCCCTAGCCAGGGAAGCCCCGCCCCCTAATCAGGGCTCAGCTTCTCTACCAGGACAAAGCCCCTACACATAGAGATACCACCAATACAAAACCAAACACACACAAATACCTTCTCCTAAAACAGAACTCCCACTCAAACTCCCCTGTTTACAGCTCTGTTTCTAGCTCCTGTGCCGCTGCCTGACTGGCTGCAACCTTTATAGGACCCCTAGTCAGTCAAGCCCCGCCCCCTAATCAGGGCTCAGCTTCTGTCCCAGCACAAAGCCCCTACACACACAGATACTACCAATACAAAACCAAACACACACAAACACCTTCTACTCCAACAGTACTCCCACTCAAACTCCCCTGTTTACAGCTCTGTTTGTAGCTCCTGTGCCGCTGCCTGACTGGCTGCTACCTTTATAGGACCCCTCGTCAGGGAAGCCCCGCCCCCTAATCAGGGCTCAGCTTCTTTCCCAGCACAAAGCCCCTCCAAGCCTCTACACATACAGATACTACCAATACAAAACCAAACACACACACAAATACCTTCTCCTCCAACAGAACTCCCACTCAAACCCGCCTGTTTACAGCTCTGTTTGCTAGCTCCTGTGCCGCTGCAGCTGTCTGTGCCGCTGCCTGACTGGCTGCGACCTTTATAGGACCCCTAGTCAGTCAAGCCCCGCCCCCTAATCAGGGCTCAGTTTCTGTCCCAGCACAAAGCCCCTACACACACAGATACTACCAATACAAAACCAAACACACACAAATACCTTCTACTCCAACAGTACTCCCACTCAAACTCCCCTGTTTACAGCTCTGTTTGATAGCTCCTGTGCCGCTGCAGCTGTCTGTGCCGCTGCCTGACTGGCTGATACCTTTATAGGACCCCTAGTCAGTGAAGCCCCGCCCCCTAATCTCGGCTCAGCTTCTCTCCCAGCACAAAGCCCCTACACATACAGATACTACCAATACAAAAACACACACAAATACCTTCTCCTCCAACAGAACTCCCACTCAAACTCCCCTGTTTACAGCTCTGTTTGCTAGCTCCTGTGCTGCTGCCTGACTGGCTGCTACCTTTATAGGACCCCTAGTCAGGGAAGCCCCGCCCCCTAATCAGGGCTCAGCTTCTCTCCCAGCACAAAGCCCCTACACATACAGATACTAACAATACAAAACCAAACACACACCAATACCTTCTCCTCCAAAAGAACTCCCACTCAAACTCCCCTGTTTACAGCTCTGTTTGCTAGCTCCTGTGCTGCTGCAGCTGTCTGTGCCGCTACCTGACTGGCTGCTACCTTTATAGGACCCCTAGTCAGTGAAGCCCCGCCCCCCAATCAGGGCTCAGCTTCTGTCTCAGCACAAAGCCCCTACACACACAGATACTACCAATACAAAACCAAACACACACAAATACCTTCTACTCCGACAGTACTCCCACTCAAACTCCCCTGTTTACAGCTCTGTTTGATAGCTCCTGTGCCGCTGCCTGACTGGCTGCAACCTTTATAGGACCCCTAGTCAGTGAAGCCCCGCCCCCTAATCAGGGCTCAGCTTCTCTCCCAGCACAAAGCCCCTACACATACAGATACTAACAATACAAAACCAAACACACACAAATACCTTCTCCTCCAAAAGAACTCCCACTCAAACTCCCCTGTTTAGAGCTCTGTTTGCTAGCTCCTGTGCTGCTGCCTGACTGGCTGCTACCTTTATAGGACCCCTAGTCAGGGAAGCCCCGCCCCCTAATCAGGGCTCAGCTTCTCTCCCAGCACAAAGCCCCTACACATACAGATACTAACAATACAAGACCAAACACACACCAATACCTTCTCCTCCAAAAGAACTCCCACTCAAACTCCCCTGTTTACAGCTCTGTTTGCTAGCTCCTGTGCTGCTGCAGCTGTCTGTGCCGCTACCTGACTGGCTGCTACCTTTATAGGACCCCTAGTCAGTGAAGCCCCGCCCCCCAATCAGGGCTCAGCTTCTGTCTCAGCACAAAGCCCCTACACACACAGATACTACCAATACAAAACCAAACACACACAAATACCTTCTACTCCGACAGTACTCCCACTCAAACTCCCCTGTTTACAGCTCTGTTTGATAGCTCCTGTGCCGCTGCCTGACTGTCTGCAACCTTTATAGGACCCCTAGTCAGGGAAGCCCCGCCCCCTAATCAGGGCTCAGCTTCTCTCCCAGCACAAAGCCCCTACACATACAGATACCACCAATACAAAACCAAACACACACAAATACCTTCTCCTCCAACAGAACTCCCACTCAAAATCCCCTGTTTACAGCTCTGTTTGCTAGCTCCTGTGCCGATGCAGCTGTCTGTGCCGCTGCGTGACTGGCTGATACCTTTTTAGTTCCCCTAGTCAGTGAAGCCCCGCCCCCTAATCAGGGCTCAGCTTCTCTCCCAGCACAAAGCCCCTACACATACAGGTACTATCAATACAAAACCAAACACACACAAATACCTTCTCCTCCCACTCAAACTCCCCGTTTACAGCTCTGTTTGCTAGCTCCTGTGCCGCTGCAGCTGTCTGTGCCGCTGTCTGACTGGCTGCTACCTTTATAGGACCCCTAGTCAGTGAAGCCCCGCCCCCTAATCAGGGTTCAGCTTCTTTCCCAGCACAAAGCCCCTCCAAGCCTCTACACATACAGATACCACCAATACAAAACCAAACACACACACAAATACCTTTTCCTCCAACAGAACTCCCACTCAAACTCCCCTGTTTACAGCTCTGTTTGCTAGCTCCTGTGCCACTGCCTGACTGGCTGCTACCTTTATAGGACCCCAAGTCAGGGAAGCCCCGCCCCTTAATCAGGGCTCAGCTTCTCTCCCAGCACAAAGCCTCTACACATACAGATACTACCAATACAAATCCAAACACACACAAATACCTTCTCCTCCAACAGAACTCCCACTCCAACTTTCCTCTTTACAGCTCTGTTTGCTAGCTCCTGTGCCGCTGCAGCTGTCTGTGCCGCTGCCTGACTGGCTGCTACCTTTATAGGACCCCTAGTCAGTCAAGCCCCGCCCCCTAATCAGGGCTCAGCTTCTCTCCCAACACAAAGCCCCTACACATACAGATACCACCTATACAAAACCAAACACACACACAAATACCTTCTCCTCCAACAGAACTCCCTCTCAAACTCCCCTGTTTACAGCTCTGTTTGCTAGCTCCTGTGCCGCTGCCTGACTGGCTGCTACCTTTATAGGACCCCTAGTCAGGGAAGCCCCGCCCACTAATCAGGGCTCAGCTTCTCTCCCAGCACAAAGACTCTACACATACAAATACTACCAATACAAATCCAAACACACACAAATACCTTCTCCTCCAACAGAACTCCCACTCAAACTCCCCTGTTTACATCTCTGTGTGCTAGCTCCTGTGCCGCTGCCTGACTGGCTGCTACCTTTATAGGACCCCTAGTCAGGGAAGCCCCGCCCCCTAATCAGGGCTCAGCTTCTCTCCCAGCACAAAGCCTCTACACATACAAATACTACCAATACAAATCCAAACACACACAAATACCTTCTCCTCCAACAGAACTCTCACTCCAACTCCCCTGTTTACAGCTCTGTTTGTTAGCTGCTGTGCCACTGCAGCTGTCTGTGCCGCTGCCTGACTGGCTGCTACCTTTATAGGACCCCTAGTCAGGGAAGCCCCGCCCCCTAATCAGGGCTCAGCTTCTCTCCCAGCACAAAGCCCATACACATACAGATACTAACAATACAAAACCTAACACAGACAAATACCTTCTCCTCCAACAGAACTCCCACTCCAACTCCCCTGTTCACAGATCTGTTTGCTAGCTCCTGTGCCGCTGCCTGACTGGCTGCTACCTTTATAGGACCCCTAGCCAGGGAAGCCCCGCCCCCTAATCAGGGCTCAGCTTCTCTCCCAGGACAAAGCCTCTACCATACAGATACCACCAATACAAAACCAAACACACACAAATACCTTCTCCTCCAACAGAACTCCCACTCAAACTCCCCTGTTTACAGCTCTCTTTGCTAGCTCCTGTGCCGCTGCAGCTGTCTGTGCCGCTGCCTGACTGCCTGATACCTTTCTAGGACCCCTAGTAAGTGAAGCCCCGCCCCCTAATCACGGCTCAGCTTCTCTCCCAGCACAAAGCCCCTTCACATACAGATACTACCAATACAAAACCAAACACACACGAATACCTTCACCTCCAACAGAACTCCCACTCGAACTCCCCTGTTTACAGCTCTGTTTGTAGCTCCTGTGCCGCTGCAGCTGTCTGTGCCGCTGCCTGACTGGCTGATACCTTTATAGGACCCCTAGTCAGTGAAGCCCCGCCCCCTAATCAGGGCTCAGCTTCTTTCCCAGCACAAAGCCCCTCCAAGCCTCTACACATACAGATACTACCAATACAAAACCAAACACACACACAAATACCTTCTCCTCCAACAGAATTCCCACTCAAACCCGCCTGTTTACAGCTCTGTTTGCTAGCTCCTGTGCCGCTGCAGCTGTCTGTGCCGCTGCCTGACTGGCTGCCATCTTTATAGGACCCCTAGTCAGTCAAGCCCCGCCCCTAATCAGGGCTCAGCTTCTGTCCCAGCAAAAAGCCCCTACACACACAGATACTACCAATACAAAACCAAACACACACAAATACCTTCTACTCCAACAGTACTCCCACTCAAACTCCCCTGTTTACAGCTCTGTTTGATAGCTCCTGTGCCGCTGCAGCTGTCTGTGCCGCTGCCTGACTGGCTGATACCTTTATAGGACCCCTAGTCAGGGAAGCCCCGCCCCCTAATCACGGTTCAGCTTCTGTCCTAGCACAAAGCCCCTACACACACAGATACTACCAATACAAAACCAAACACACACAAATACCTTCTACTCCAACAGAACTCCCACTCAAACTCCCCTGTTTACAGCTCTGTTTGCTAGCTCCTGTGCCGCTGCAGCTGTCTGTGCGGCTGCCTGACTGGCTGCTACCTTTATAGGATCCCTAGTCAGGGAAGCCCCGCCCACTAATCAGGTCTCAGCTTCTCTCCCAGCACAAAGCCCCTCCAAGCCCCTACACACACAGATACCACCAATACAAAACCAAACACACACAAATACCTTCTACTCCAACAGAACTCCCACTCAAACTCCCCTGTTTACAGCTCTGTTTGCTAGCTCCTGTGCCGCTGCAGCTGTCTGTGCAGCTGCCTGACTGGCTGCTACCTTTATAGGACCCCTAGTCAGGGAAGCCCCGCCCCCTAATCAGGGCTCATCTTCTCTCCCAGCACAAAGCCCCAAAACATACAGATACTACCAATACAAAACCAAACACACACAAATACCTTCTACTCCA
Source organism: Lepidochelys olivacea (assembly GCF_965140295.1). Lineage (NCBI taxonomy): Eukaryota > Metazoa > Chordata > Testudines > Cheloniidae > Lepidochelys > Lepidochelys olivacea. The sequence goes on along the minus strand of NC_140436.1, from coordinate 19,069,876 downwards.
ACAGAACTCCCACTCAAACTCCCCTGTTTACAGCTCTGTTTGATAGCTCCTGTGCCGCTGCCTGACTGGCTGCAACCTTATAGGACCCCTAGTCAGGGAAGCCCCGCCCACTAATCAGGGCTCAGCTTCTTTACCAGCACAAAGCCCCTCCAAGCCTCTACACATACAGATACCACCAATACAAAACCAAACACACACACAAATACCTTTTCCTCCAACAGAACTCCCACTCAAACTCCCCTGTTTACAGCTCTGTTTGCTAGCTCCTGTGCCGCTGCCTGACTGGCTGCTACCTTTATAGGACCCCTAGTCAGGGAAGCCCCGCCCCCTACTCAGGGCTCAGCTTCTCTCCCAGCACAAAGCCCCTACACATACAGATACTAACAATAAAAAACCAAACACACACAAATACCTTCTCCTCCAACAGAACTCCCACTCGAACTCCCCTGTTTACAGCTCTGTTTGTAGCTCCTGTGCCGCTGCCTGACTGGCTGCTACCTTTATAGGACCCCTCGTCAGGGAAGCCCCGCACCCTAATCAGGGCTCAGCTTCTCTCCCAGCACAAAGCCCCTACACATACAGATACTACCAATACAAAACCAAACACACAAATACCTTCTCCTCCAACAGAACTCCCACTCAAACTCCCCTGTTTACAGCTCTGTTTGCTAGCTCCTGTGCCGCTGCAGCTGTCTGTGCCACTGCCTGACTGCCTGCTACCTTTATAGGACTCCTAGTCAGTGAAGCCCCGCCCCCTAATCAGGGCTCAGCTTCTGTCCCAGCACAAAGCCCCTACACACACAGATACTACCAATACAAAACCAAACACACACAAATACCTCCTACTCCGACAGTACTCCCACTCAAACTCCCCTGTTTACAGCTCTGTTTGATAGCTCCTGTGCCGCTGCCTGACTGGCTGCAACCTTTATAGGACCCCTAGTCAGGGAAGCTCCGCCCCCTAATCAGGGCTCAGCTTCTCTCCCAGCACAAAGCCCCTACACATACAGATACTAACAATACAAAACCAAACACACACAAATACCTTCTCCTCCCACTCAAACTCCCCGTTTACAGCTCTGTTTGCTAGCTCCTGTGCCGCTGCAGCTCTCTGTGCCGCTGCCTGACTGACTGCTACCTTTATAGGACCCCTAGTCAGTGAAGCCCCGCCCCCTAATCAGGGCTCATCTTCTGTCTCAGCACAAAGCCCCTACACACACAGATACTACCAATACAAAACCAAACACACACAAATACCTTCTACTCCGACAGTACTCCCACTCAAACTCCCCTGTTTACAGCTCTGTTTGCTAGCTCCTGTGCCGCTGCAGCTGTCTGTGCCGCTGCCTGATTGGCTGCTACGTTTATAGGACCCCTAGTCAGGGAAGCCCCGCCCCCTAATCAGGGCTCAGCTTCTCACCCAGCACAAAGCCCCGACACATACAAATACCAATAGAAAACCAAACACACACAAATACCTTCTCCTCCAACAGAACTCCCACTCAAACCCCCCTGTTTACAGCTCTGTTTGCTAGCTCCTGTGCCGCTGCAGCTGTCTGTGCCGCTGCCTGACTGGCTGCTACCTTTATAGGACCCCTAGTCAGGGAAGCCCCGCCCCCTAATCAGGGCTCAGCTTCTCTCCCAGCACAAAGCCCCTACACATACAGATACTAACAATACAAAACCAAACACACACAAATCAATTCTCCTCCAACAGAACTCTCACTCCAACTCCCCTGTTTAGAGCTCTGTTTGCTAGCTCCTGTGCCGCTGCAGCTGTCTGTGCCGCTGCCTGACTGGCTGCGACCTTTATAGGACCCCTAGTCAGTCAAGCCCCGCCCCCTAATCAGGGCTCAGCTTCTGTCCCAGCACAAAGCCCCTACACACACAGATACTACCAATACAAAACCAAACACACACAAATACCTTCTCCTCCAACAGAACTCCCACTCAAACTCCCCTGTTTACAGCTCTGTTTGATAGCTCCTGTGCCGCTGCCTGACTGGCTGCAACCTTATAGGACCCCTAGTCAGGGAAGCCCCGCCCACTAATCAGGGCTCAGCTTCTTTCCCAGCACAAAGCCCCTCCAAGCCTCTACACATACAGATACCACCAGTACAAAACCGAACACACACACAAATACCTTTTCCTCCAACAGAACTCCCACTCAAACTCCCCTGTTTACAGCTCTGTTTGCTAGCTCCTGTGCCGCTGCCTGACTGGCTGCTACCTTTATAGGACCCCTAGCCAGGGAAGCCCCGCCCCCTAATCAGGGCTCAGCTTCTCTACCAGCACAAAGCCCCTACACATACAGATACCACCAATACAAAACCAAACACACACAAATACCTTCTCCTCCAACAGAACTCCCACTCAAACTCCCCTGTTTACAGCTCTGTTTGATAGCTCCTGTGCCGCTGCCTGACTGGCTGCAACCTTATAGGACCCCTAGTCAGGGAAGCCCCGCCCACTAATCAGGGCTCAGCTTCTTTCCCAGCACAAAGCCCCTCCAAGCCTCTACACCTACAGATACCACCAATACAAAACCAAACACACACACAAATAACTTTTCCTCCAACAGAACTCCCACTTAAACTCCCCTGTTTACAGCTCTGTTTGCTAGCTCCTGTGCCGCTGCCTGACTGGCTGCTACCTTTATAGGACCCCAAGTCAGGGAAGCCCCGCCCCCTAATGAGGGCTCAGCTTCTCTCCCAGCACAAAGCCTCTACACATACAGATACTACCAATACAAATCCAAACACACACAAATACCTTCTCCTCCAACAGAACTCCCACTCCAACTTTCCTCTTTACAGCTCTGTTTGCTAGCTCCTGTGCCGCTGCCTGACTGGCTGCAACCTTATAGGACCCCTAGTCAGGGAAGACCCGCCCCCTAATCAGGGCTCAGCTTCTGTCCCAGCACAAAGCCCCTACACACACAGATACTACCAATACAAAACCAAACACACACACAAATACCTTCTCCTCCAACAGTACTCGCACTCAAACTCCCTGTTTACAGCTCTGTTTGCTAGCTCCTCTGCCGCTGCCTGACTGGCTGCTACCTTTATAGGACCCCTAGTCAGGGAAGCCCCTCCCCTAATCAGGGCTCAGCTTCTCTCCCAGCACAAAGCCCCTACACATACAGATACTAACAATACAAAACCAAACACACACAAATACCTTCTCCTCCGAAAGAACTCCCACTCAGACTCCCCTGTTTACATCTCTGTGTGCTAGCTCCTGTGCCGCTGCCTGACTGGCTGCTACCTTTATAGGACCCCTAGTCAGGGAAGCCCCACCCCCTACTCAGGGCTCAGCTTCTCTCCCAGCACAAAGCCTCTACACATACAAATACTACCAATACAAATCCAAACACACACAAATACCTTCTCCTCCAACAGAACTCCCAGTCAAAATCCCCTGTTTACAGCTCTGTTTGATAGCTCCTGTGCCGCTGCCTGACTGGCTGCAACCTTTATAGGACCCCTAGTCAGTTAAGCCCCGCCCCCTAATCAGGGCTCAGCTTCTCTCCCAGCACAAAGCCCTTACACATACAGATACCACCAATACAAATCCAAACACACACAAATACCTTCTCCTCCAAGAGAACTCCCACTCAGACTCCCCTGTTTACAGCTCTGTTTGCTAGCTCCTGTGCAGCTGCCTTACTGGCTGCTACCTTTATAGGACCCCTAGCCTGGGAAGCCCCGCCCCCTAATCAGGGCTCAGCTTCTCTCCCAGGACAAAGCCCCTACACATAGAGATACCACCAATACAAAACCAAACACACACAAATACCTTCTCCTCCAACAGAACTCCCACTCAAACTCCCCTGTTTACAGCTCTGTTTCTAGCTCCTGTGCCGCTGCCTGACGGGCTGCAACCTTTATAGGACCCCTAGTCAGGGAAGCCCCGCCCCCTAATCAGGGCTCAGCTTCTTTCCCAGCACAAAGCCCCTCCAAGCCTCTACACATACAGATACTACCAATACAAAACCAAACACACACACAAATACCTTCTCCTCCAACAGAACTCCCACTCAAACCCGCCTGTTTACATCTCTGTTTGCTAGCTCCTGTGCCGCTGCAGCTGTCTGTGCCGCTGCCTGACTGGCTGCGACCTTTATAGGACCCCTAGTCAGTCAAGCCCCGCCCCCTAATCAGGGCTCAGCTTCTGTCCCAGCACAAAGCCCCTACACACACAGATACTACCAATACAAAACCAAACACACACAAATACCTTTTCCTCCAACAGAACTCCCACTCAAACTCCCCTGTTTACAGCTCTGTTTGCTAGCTCCTGTGCCGCTGCCTGACTGGCTGCTACCTTTATAGGACCCCTAGTCAGGGAAGCCCCGCCCCCTAATCAGGGCTCAGCTTCTCTCCCAGCACAAAGCCCCTACACATACAGATACTAACAATACAAAACCAAACACACACAAATACCTTCTCCTCCAACAGAACTCCCACTCAAACTCCCCTGTTTACAGCTCTGTTTGCTAGCTCCTGTGCCGCTGCCTGACTGGCTGCTACCTTTATAGGACCCCTAGCCAGGGAAGCCCCGCCCCCTAATCAGTGCTCAGCTTCTCTACCAGGACAAAGCCCCTACACATAGAGATACCACCAATACAAAACCAAACACACACAAATACCTTCTCCTAAAACAGAACTCCCACTCAAACTCCCCTGTTTACAGCTCTGTTTGTAGCTCCTGTGCCGCTGCCTGACTGGCTGCTACCTTTATAGGACCCCTCGTCAGGGAAGCCCCGCCCCCTAATCAGGGCTCAGCTTCTTTCCCAGCACAAAGCCCCTACACACACAGATACTACCAATACAAAACCAAACACACACAAATACCTTCTACTCCGACAGTACTCCCACTCAAACTCCCCTGTTTACAGCTCTGTTTGATAGCTCCTGTGCCGCTGCCTGACTGGCTGCAACCTTTATAGGACCCCTAGTCAGTGAAGCCCCGCCCCCTAATCAGGGCTCAGCTTCTCTCCCAGCACAAAGCCCCTACACATACAGATACTAACAATACAAAACCAAACACACACAAATACCTTCTCCTCCAAAAGAACTCCCACTCAAACTCCCCTGTTTAGAGCTCTGTTTGCTAGCTCCTGTGCTGCTGCCTGACTGGCTGCTACCTTTATAGGACCCCTAGTCAGGGAAGCCCCGCCCCCTAATCAGGGCTCAGCTTCTCTCCCAGCACAAAGCCCCTACACATACAGATACTAACAATACAAGACCAAACACACACCAATACCTTCTCCTCCAAAAGAACTCCCACTCAAACTCCCCTGTTTACAGCTCTGTTTGCTAGCTCCTGTGCTGCTGCAGCTGTCTGTGCCGCTACCTGACTGGCTGCTACCTTTATAGGACCCCTAGTCAGTGAAGCCCCGCCCCCCAATCAGGGCTCAGCTTCTGTCTCAGCACAAAGCCCCTACACACACAGATACTACCAATACAAAACCAAACACACACAAATACCTTCTCCTCCAAAAGAACTCCCACTCAAACTCCCCTGTTTACAGCTCTGTTTGCTAGCTCCTGTGCCGCTGCAGCTGTCTGTGCCGCTGTCTGACTGGCTGCTACCTTTATAGGACCCCTAGTCAGTGAAGCCCCGCCCCCTAATCAGGGTTCAGCTTCTTTCCCAGCACAAAGCCCCTCCAAGCCTCTACACATACAGATACCACCAATACAAAACCAAACACACACACAAATACCTTTTCCTCCAACAGAACTCCCACTCAAACTCCCCTGTTTACAGCTCTGTTTGCTAGCTCCTGTGCCACTGCCTGACTGGCTGCTACCTTTATAGGACCCCTAGCCAGGGAAGCCCCGCCCCTTAATCAGGGCTCAGGTTCTCTCCCAGGACAAAGCCTCTACCATACAGATACCACCAATACAAAACCAAACACACACAAATACCTTCTCCTCCAACAGAACTCCCACTCAAACTCCCCTGTTTACAGCTCTGTTTGCTAGCTCCTGTGCCGCTGCAGCTGTCTGTGCCGCTGCCTGACTGCCTGATACCTTTCTAGGACCCCTAGTAAGTGAAGCCCCGCCCCCTAATCACGGCTCAGCTTCTCTCCCAGCACAAAGCCCCTTCACATACAGATACTACCAATACAAAACCAAACACACACGAATACCTTCACCTCCAACAGAACTCCCACTCGAACTCCCCTGTTTACAGCTCTGTTTGTAGCTCCTGTGCCGCTGCAGCTGTCTGTGCCGCTGCCTGACTGGCTGATACCTTTATAGGACCCCTAGTCAGTGAAGCCCCGCCCCCTAATCAGGGCTCAGCTTCTTTCCCAGCACAAAGCCCCTCCAAGCCTCTACACATACAGATACTACCAATACAAAACCAAACACACACACAAATACCTTCTCCTCCAACAGAATTCCCACTCAAACCCGCCTGTTTACAGCTCTGTTTGCTAGCTCCTGTGCCGCTGCAGCTGTCTGTGCCGCTGCCTGACTGGCTGCGACCTTTATAGGACCCCTAGTCAGTCAAGCCCCGCCCCTAATCAGGGCTCAGCTTCTGTCCCAGCAAAAAGCCCCTACACACACAGATACTACCAATACAAAACCAAACACACACAAATACCTTCTACTCCAACAGTACTCCCACTCAAACTCCCCTGTTTACAGCTCTGTTTGATAGCTCCTGTGCCGCTGCAGCTGTCTGTTCCGCTGCCTGACTGGCTGATACCTTTATAGGACCCCTAGTCAGGGAAGCCCCGCCCCCTAATCACGGTTCAGCTTCTGTCCTAGCACAAAGCCCCTACACACACAGATACTACCAATACAAAACCAAACACACACAAATACCTTCTCCTCCAACAGAACTCCCACTCAAACTCCCCTGTTTACAGCTCTGTTTGCTAGCTCCTGTGCCGCTGCCTCACTGGCTGCTACCTTTATAGGACCCCTAGCCAGGGAAGCCCCGCCCCCTAATCAGGGCTCAGCTTCTCTCCCAGGACAAAGCCCCTACACATACAGATACCACCAATACAAAACCAAACACACACAAATACCTTCTCCTCCAACAGAACTCCCACTCAAACTCCCCTGTTTACAGCTCTGTTTGCTAGCTCCTGTGCCGCTGCCTCACTGGCTGATACCTTTATAGGACCCCTAGTCAGTGAAGCCCCGCCCCCTAATCAGGGCTCAGCTTCTTTCCCAGCACAAAGCCCCTCCAAGCCTCTACACATACAGATACTACCAATACAAAACCAAACACACACAAATACCTTCTCCTCCAACAGAATTCCCACTCAAACCCGCCTGTTTACAGCTCTGTTTGCTAGCTCCTGTGCCGCTGGAGCTGTCTGTGCCGCTGCCTGACTGGCTGCGACCTTTATAGGACCCCTAGTCAGTCAAGCCCCGCCCCTAATCAGGGCTCAGCTTCTGTCCCAGCAAAAAGCCCCTACACACACAGATACTACCAATACAAAACCAAACACACACAAATACCTTCTACTCCAACAGTACTCCCACTCAAACTCCCCTGTTTACAGCTCTGTTTGATAGCTCCTGTGCCGCTGCAGCTGTCTGTGCCGCTGCCTGACTGGCTGATACCTTTATAGGACCCCTAGTCAGGGAAGCCCCGCCCCCTAATCACGGTTCAGCTTCTGTCCTAGCACAAAGCCCCTACACACACAGATACTACCAATACAAAACCAAACACACACAAATACCTTCTACTCCAACAGAACTCCCACTCAAACTCCCCTGTTTACAGCTCTGTTTGCTAGCTCCTGTGCCGCTGCAGCTGTCTGTGCGGCTGCCTGACTGGCTGCTACCTTTATAGGATCCCTAGTCAGGGAAGCCCCGCCCACTAATCAGGTCTCAGCTTCTCTCCCAGCACAAAGCCCCTCCAAGCCCCTACACACACAGATACTACCAATACAAAACCAAACACACACAAATACCTTCTACTCCAACAGAACTCCCACTCAAACTCCCCTGTTCACAGCTCTGTTTGATAGCTCCTGTGCCGCTGCCTGACTGGCTGCAACCTTATAAGACCCCTAGTCAGGGAAGCCCCGCCCACTAATCAGGGCTCAGCTTCTTTCCCAGCACAAAGCCCCTCCAAGCCTCTACACATACAGATACCACCAATACAAAACCAAACACACACACAAATACCTTCTCCTCCAACAGAACTCCCACTCAAACTCCCCTGTTTACAGCTCTGTTTGCTAGCTCCTGTGCCGCTGCAGCTGTCTGTGCCGCTGCCTGACTGGCTGCTACCTTTATAGGACCCCTAGTCAGGGAAGCCCCGCCCCCTGATCAGGGCTCAGCTTCTCTCCCAGCACAAAGCCTCTACACATACAAATACTACCAATACAAATCCAAACACACACAAATACCTTCTCCTCCAACAGAACTCTCACTCCAACTCCTCTGTTTACAGCTCTGTTTGCTAGCTCCTGTGCCGCTGCAGCTGTCTGTGCCGCTGCCTGACTGGCTGCTACCTTTATAGGACCCCTAGTCAGTCAAGCCCCGCCCCCTAATCAGGCCTCACCTTCTCTCCCAGCACAAAGCCCCTACACATACAGATACTATCAATACAAAACCAAACACACACAAATACCTTCTTCTCCAACAGAACTCCCACTCAAACTCCCCTGTTTACAGCTCTGTGTGCTAGCTCCTGTGCCGCTGCCTGACTGGCTGCTACCTTTATAGGACCCCTAGTCAGGGAAGCCCCGCCCCCTAATCAGGGCTCAGCTTCTCTCCCAGCACAAAGCCCCTACACATACAGATACTAACAATACAAAACCAAACACACACAAATACCTTCTCCTCCAAGAGAACTCCCACTCAAACTCCACTGTTTACATCTCTGTCTGCTAGCTCCTGTGCCGCTGCCTGACTGACTGATACCTTTCTAGGACCCCTAGTAAGTGAAGCCCCGCCCCCCAATCAGGGCTCATCTTCTGTCTCAGCACAAAGCCCCTACACACACAGATACTACCAATACAAAACCAAACACACACAAATACCTTCTACTCCGACAGTACTCCCACTCAAACTCCCCTGTTTACAGCTCTGTTTGCTAGCTCCTGTGCCGCTGCAGCTGTCTGTGCCGCTGCCTGATTGGCTGCTACGTTTATAGGACCCCTAGTCAGGGAAGCCCCGCCCCCTAATCAGGGCTCAGCTTCTCACCCAGCACAAAGCCCCGACACATACAAATACCAATAGAAAACCAAACACACACAAATACCTTCTCCTCCAACAGAACTCCCACTCAAACCCCCCTGTTTACAGCTCTGTTTGCTAGCTCCTGTGCCGCTGCAGCTGTCTGTGCCGCTGCCTGACTGGCTGCTACCTTTATAGGACCCCTAGTCAGGGAAGCCCCGCCCCCTAATCAGGGCTCAGCTACTCTCCCAGCACAAAGCCCCTACACATACAGATACTAACAATACAAAACCAAACACACACAAATACCTTCTCCTCCCACTCAAACTCCCCGTTTACAGCTCTGTTTGCTAGCTCCTGTGCCGCTGCAGCTGTCTGTGCCGCTGTCTGACTGGCTGCTACCTTTATAGGACCCCTAGTCAGTGAAGCCCCGCCCCCTAATCAGGGCTCAGCTACTCTCCCAGCACAAAGCCCCTACACATACAGATACTAACAATACAAAACCAAACACACACAAATACCTTCTCCTCCCACTCAAACTCCCCGTTTACAGCTCTGTTTGCTAGCTCCTGTGCCGCTGCAGCTGTCTGTGCCACTGTCTGACTGGCTGCTACCTTTATAGGACCCCTAGTCAGTGAAGCCCCGCCCCCTAATCAGGGCTCAGCTACTCTCCCAGCACAAAGCCCCTACACATACAGATACTAACAATACAAAACCAAACACACACAAATACCTTCTCCTCCCACTCAAACTCCCCGTTTACAGCTCTGTTTGCTAGCTCCTGTGCCGCTGCAGCTGTCTGTGCCGCTGTCTGACTGGCTGCTACCTTTATAGGACCCCTAGTCAGTGAAGCCCCGCCCCCTAATCAGGGTTCAGCTTCTATCCCAGCACAAAGCCCCTACATACACAGATACTACCAATACAAAACCAAACACACACAAATACCTTCTACTCCAACAGAACTCCCACTCAAACTCCCCTGTTCACAGCTCTGTTTGATAGCTCCTGTGCCGCTGCCTGACTGGCTGCAACCTTATAAGACCCCTAGTCAGGGAAGCCCCGCCCACTAATCAGGGCTCAGCTTCTTTCCCAGCACAAAGCCCCTCCAAGCCTCTACACATACAGATACCACCAATACAAAACCAAACACACACACAAATACCTTCTCCTCCAACAGAACTCCCACTCAAACTCCCCTGTTTACAGCTCTGTTTGCTCGCGCCTGTGCCGCTGCAGCTGTCTGTGCCGCTGCCTGACTGGCTGATTCCTTTATAGGACCCCTAGTCAGTGAAGCCCCGCCCCCTAATCAGGGCTCAGCTTCTCTCCCAGCACAAAGCCCCTACACATACAGATACTACCAATACAAAACCAAACACACACAAATACCTTCTACTCCAACAGAACTCCCACTCAAACTCCCCTGTTTACAGCTCTGTTTGATAGCTCCTGTGCCGCTGCCTGACTGGCTGCAACCTTATAGGACCCCTAGTCAGGGAAGCCCCGCCCACTAATCAGGGCTCAGCTTCTCTCCCAGCACAAAGCCCCTACACATACAGATACTAACAATACAAAACCAAACACACACAAATACCTTCTCCTCCAACAGAACTCCCACTCAAACTCCACTGTTTACATCTCTGTCTGCTAGCTCCTGTGCCGCTGCCTGACTGGCTGATACCTTTCTAGGACCCCTAGTAAGTGAAGCCCCGCCCCCCAATCAGGGCTCAGCTTCTGTCTCAGCACAAAGCCCCTACACACACAGATACTACCAATACAAAACCAAACACACACAAATACCTTCTACTCCGACAGTACTCCCACTCAAACTCCCCTGTTTACAGCTCTGTTTGCTAGCTCCTGTGCCGCTGCAGCTGTCTGTGCCGCTGCCTGACTGGCTGCTACCTTTATAGGACCCCTAGTCAGGAAAGCCCCGCCCCTAATCAGGGCTCAGCTTCTCTCCCAGCACAAAGCCCCTACACATACAGATACTAACAATACAAAACCAAACACACACAAATACCTTCTCCTCCCACTCAAACTCCCCTGTTTACAGGTCTGTTTGCTAGCTCCTGTGCCGCTGCAGCTGTCTGTGCCGCTGCCTGACTGGCTGCTACCTTTATAGGACCCCTAGTCAGTGAAGACCCGCCCCCTAATCAGGGCTCAGCTTCTGTCCCAGCACAAAGCCCCTACACATACAGATACTAACAATACAAAACCAAACACACACAAATACCTTCTCCTCCCACTCAAACTCCCCGTTTACAGCTCTGTTTGCTAGCTCCTGTGCCGCTGCCTGACTGGCTGCTACCTTTATAGGACCCCTAGTCAGGGAAGCCCCGCCCCTAATCAGGGCTCAGCTTCTCTCCCAGCACAAAGCCCCTACACATACAGATACTAACAATACAAAACCAAACACACACATACACCTTCTCCTCCGAAAGAACTCCCACTCAAACTCCCCTGTTTACAGCTCTGTTTGCTAGCTCCTGTGCCGCTGCAGCTGTCTGTGCCGCTGCCTGACTGGCTGCTACCTTTATAGGACCCCTAGTCAGGGAAGCCCCGCCCCCTAATCACGGCTCAGCTTCTCTCCCAGCACAAAGCCCCTACACATACAGATACTAAAAATACAGAACCAAACACACACAAATACCTTCTCCTCCAACGGAACTCTCACTCCAACTCCCCTGTTTAGAGCTCTGTTTGCTAGCTCCTGTGCCGCTGCAGCTGTCTGTGCCGCTGCCTGACTGGCTGATACCTTTCTAGGACCCCTAGTAAGTGAAGCCCCGCCCCCTAATCACGGCTCAGCTTCTCTCCCAGCACAAAGCCCCTTCACATACAGATACTAACAATACAAAACCAAACACACACAAATACCTTCTCCTCCAAAAGAACTCCCACTCAAACTCCCCTGTTTACAGCTCTGTTTGCTAGCTCCTGTGCTGCTGCAGCTGTCTGTGCCGCTACCTGACTGGCTGCTACCATTATAGGACCCCTAGTCAGTGAAGCCCCGCCCCCCAATCAGGGCTCAGCTTCTGTCTCAGCACAAAGCCCCTACACACACAGATACTACCAATACAAAACCAAACACACACAAATACCTTCTACTCCGACAGTACTCCCACTCAAACTCCCCTGTTTACAGCTCTGTTTGATAGCTCCTGTGCCGCTGCCTGACTGGCTGCTACCTTTATAGGACCCCCAGTCAGGAAAGCCCCGCCCCTAATCAGGGCTCAGCTTCTCTCCCAGCACAAAGCCCCTACACATACAGATACTATCAATACAAAACCAAACACACACAAATACCTTCTCCTCCAAAAGAACTCCCACTCAAACTCCCCTGTTTACAGCTCTGTTTGCTAGCTCCTGTGCTGCTGCAGCTGTCTGTGCCACTACCTGACTGGCTGCTACCTTTATAGGACCCCTAGTCAGTGAAGCCCCGCCCCCTAATCAGGGCTCAGCTTCTGTCTCAGCACAAAGCCCCTACACACACACATACTACCAATACAAAACCAAACACACACAAATACCTTCTACTCCAACAGTACTCCCACTCAAACTCCCCTGTTTACAGCTCTGTTTGATAGCTCCTGTGCCGCTGCCTGACTGGCTGCAACCTTTATAGGACCCCTAGTCAGGGAAGCCCTGCCCCCTAATCAGGGCTCAGCTTCTCTCCCAGCACAAAGCCCCTACACATACAGATACTGAGAATACAAAACCAAACACACACAAATACCTTCTCCTCCCACTCAAACTCCCCTGTTTACAGGTCTGTTTGCTAGCTCCTGTGCCGCTGCAGCTGTCTGTGCCGCTGCCTGACTGGCTGCTACCTTTATAGGACCCCTAGTCAGTGAAGCCCCGCCCCCTAATCAGGGTTCAGCTTCTGTCCCAGCACAAAGCCCCTACACACACAGATACTACCAATACAAAACCAAACATACACAAATACCTTCTACTCCAACAGAACTCCCACTCAAACTCCCCTGTTTACAGCTCTGTTTGATAGCTCCTGTGCCGCTGCATGACTGGCTGCAACCTTATAGGACCCCTAGTCAGGGAAGCCCCGTCCACTAATCAGGGCTCAGCTTCTTTCCCAGCACAAAGCCCCTCCAAGCCTCTACACATAGAGATACCACCAATACAAAACTAAACACACACACAAAAATAGCTTTTCCTCCAACAGAACTCCCACTCAAACTCCCCTGTTTACAGCTCTTTGCTAGCTCCTGTGCCGCTGCCTGACTGGCTGCTACCTTTATAGGACCCCTAGTCAGTCAAGCCCCGCCCCCTAATCAGGGCTCAGCTTCTCTCCCAGCACAAAGCCCCTACACATACAGATACTACCAATACAAAAACACACACACACAAATACCTTCTCCTCCAACAGAACTCCCACTCAAAATCCCCTCTTTACAGCTCTGTTTGCTAGCTCCTGTGCCGATGCAGCTGTCTGTGCCGCTGCCTGACTGGCTGATACCTTTTTAGGACCCCTAGTCAGTGAAGCCCCGCCCCCTAATCAGGGCTCAGCTTCTCTCCCAGCACAAAGCCCCTACACATACAGATACTACCAATACAAATCCAAACACACACAAATACCTTCTTTTCCAACAGAACTCCCACTCCAACTTTCCTCTTTACAGCTCTGTTTGCTAGCTCCTGTGCCGCTGCAGCTGTCTGTGCCGCTGCCTGACTGGCTGCTACCTTTATAGGACCCCTAGTCAGTCAAGCCCCGCCCCCTAATCAGGGCTCAGTTTCTCTCCCAGCACAAAGCCCCTACACATACAGATACTACCAATACAAAACCAAACACACACAAATACCTTCTCCTCCAACAGAACTCCCACTCAAACTCCCCTGTTTACATCTCTGTGTGCTAGCTCCTGTGCCGCTGCCTGACTGGCTGCTACCTTTATAGGACCCCTAGTCAGGGAAGCCCCGCCCCCTAATCAGGGCTCAGCTTCTCTCCCAGCACAAAGCCCCTACACATACAGATACTAACAATACAAAACCAAACACACACAAATACCTTCTCCTCCCACTCAAACTCCCCGTTTACAGCTCTGTTTGCTAGCTCCTGTGCCGCTGCCTGACTGGCTGCTACCTTTATAGGACCCCTAGTCAGGGAAGCCCCGCCCCTAATCAGGGCTCAGCTTCTCTCCCAGCACAAAGCCCCTACACATACAGATACTAAAAATACAGAACCAAACACACACATACACCTTCTCCTCCGAAAGAACTCCCACTCAAACTCCCCTGTTTACAGCTCTGTTTGCTAGCTCCTGTGCCGCTGCAGCTGTCTGTGCCGCTGCCTGACTGGCTGATACCTTTCTAGGACCCCTAGTAAGTGAAGCCCCGCCCCCTAATCACGGCTCAGCTTCTCTCCCAGCACAAAGCCCCTTCACATACAGATACTAAAAATACAGAACCAAACACACACAAATACCTTCTCCTCCAACGGAACTCTCACTCCAACTCCCCTGTTTAGAGCTCTGTTTGCTAGCTCCTGTGCCGCTGCAGCTGTCTGTGCCGCTGCCTGACTGGCTGATACCTTTCTAGGACCCCTAGTAAGTGAAGCCCCGCCCCCTAATCACGGCTCAGCTTCTCTCCCAGCACAAAGCCCCTTCACATACAGATACTAACAATACAAAACCAAACACACACAAATACCTTCTCCTCCAAAAGAACTCCCACTCAAACTCCCCTGTTTACAGCTCTGTTTGCTAGCTCCTGTGCTGCTGCAGCTGTCTGTGCCGCTACCTGACTGGCTGCTACCTTTATAGGACCCCTAGTCAGTGAAGCCCCGCCCCCCAATCAGGGCTCAGCTTCTGTCTCAGCACAAAGCCCCTACACACACAGATACTACCAATACAAAACCAAACACACACAAATACCTTCTACTCCGACAGTACTCCCACTCAAACTCCCCTGTTTACAGCTCTGTTTGATAGCTCCTGTGCCGCTGCCTGACTGGCTGCAACCTTTATAGGACCCCTAGTCAGTGAAGCCCCGCCCCCTAATCAGGGCTCAGCTTCTCTCCCAGCACAAAGCCCCTACACATACAGATACCACCAATACAAAACCAAACACACACAAATACCTTCTCCTCCAACAGAACTCCCACTCAAACTCCCCTGTTTACAGCTCTGTTTTCAAGCTCCTGTGCCGCTGCAGCTGTCTGTGCCGCTGCCTGATTGGCTGCTACGTTTATAGGACCCCTAGTCAGGGAAGCCCCGCCCCCTAATCAGGGCTCAGCTTCTCACCCAGCACAAAGCCCCGACACATACAAATACCAATACAAAACCAAACACACACAAATACCTTCTCCTCCAACAGAACTCCCACTCCAACTTTCCTCTTTACAGCTCTGTTTGCTAGCTCCTGTGCCGCTGCAGCTGTCTGTGCCGCTGCCTGACTGGCTGCTACCTTTATAGGACCCCTAGTCAGTCAAGCCCCGCCCCCTAATCAGGGCTCAGCTACTCTCCCAGCACAAAGCCCCTACAGATACAGATACTAACAATACAAAACCAATGACACACAAATACCTTCTCCTCCCACTCAAACTCCCCGTTTACAGCTCTGTTTGCTAGCTCCTGTGCCGCTGCAGCTGTCTGTGCCGCTGCCTGACTGGCTGCTACCTTTATAGGACCCCTAGTCAGTCAAGCCCCGCCCCCTAATCAGGTGTCAGCTTCTCTCCCAGCACAAAGCCCCTACACATACAGATACTATCAATACAAAACCAAACACACACATAAATACCTTCTCCTCCAACAGTACTCCCACTCAAACTCCCCTGTTTACAGCTTTGTTTGCTAGCTCCTGTGCCGCTGCCTGACTGGCTGCTACCTTTATAGGACCCCCAGTCAGGAAAGCCCCGCCCCTAATCAGGGCTCAGCTTCTCTCCCAGCACAAAGCCCCTACACATACAGATACTATCAATACAAAACCAAACACACACAAATACCTTCTCCTCCAAAAGAACTCCCACTCAAACTCCCCTGTTTACAGCTCTGTTTGCTAGCTCCTGTGCTGCTGCAGCTGTCTGTGCCACTACCTGACTGGCTGCTACCTTTATAGGACCCCTAGTCAGTGAAGCCCCGCCCCCTAATCAGGGCTCAGCTTCTGTCTCAGCACAAAGCCCCTACACACACACATACTACCAATACAAAACCAAACACACACAAATACCTTCTACTCCAACAGTACTCCCACTCAAACTCCCCTGTTTACAGCTCTGTTTGATAGCTCCTGTGCCGCTGCCTGACTGGCTGCAACCTTTATAGGACCCCTAGTCAGGGAAGCCCTGCCCCCTAATCAGGGCTCAGCTTCTCTCCCAGCACAAAGCCCCTACACATACAGATACTGAGAATACAAAACCAAACACACACAAATACCTTCTCCTCCCACTCGAACTCCCCTGTTTACAGGTCTGTTTGCTAGCTCCTGTGCCGCTGCAGCTGTCTGTGCCGCTGCCGGACTGGCTGCTACCTTTATAGGACCCCTAGTCAGTGAAGCCCCGCCCCCTAATCAGGGTTCAGCTTCTGTCCCAGCACAAAGCCCCTACACACACAGATACTACCAATACAAAACCAAACACACACAAATACCTTCTACTCCAACAGAACTCCCACTCAAACTCCCCTGTTTACAGCTCTGTTTGATAGCTCCTGTGCCGCTGCATGACTGGCTGCAACCTTATAGGACCCCTAGTCAGGGAAGCCCCGCCCCCTAATCAGGGCTCAGCTTCTCTCCCAGCACAAAGCCCCTACACATACAGATACTAACAATACAAAACCAAACACACACAAATACCTTCTCCTCCAACAGAACTCCCACTCAAAATCCCCTGTTTACAGCTCTGTTTGCTAGCTCCTGTGCCGCTGCAGCTGTCTGTACCGCTGCCTGATTGGCTGCTACCTTTATAGGACCCCTAGTCAGGGAAGCCCCGCCCCCTAATCAGGGCTCAGCTTCTCACCCAGCACAAAGCCCCGACACATACAAATAATACCAATACAAAGCCAAACACACACAAATACCTTCTCCTCCAACAGAACTCCCACTCAACCCCCCCTGTTTACAGCTCTGTTTGCTAGCTCCTGTGCCGCTGCAGCTGTCTGTGCCGCTGCCTGACTGGCTGCTACCTTTATAGGACCCCTAGTCAGTGAAGCCCCGCCCCCTAATCTCGGCTCAGCTTCTCTCCCAGCACAAAGACCCTCCAATCCTCTACCAGACAGATACCACCAATACAAAACCAAACACACACAAATACCTTCTCCTCCAACAGAACTCCCACTCAAACTCCCCTGTTTACAGCTCTGTTTGCTAGCTCCTGTGCCGCTGCAGCTGTCTGTGCCGCTGCCTGACTGGCTGATACCTTTCTAGGACCCCTAGTAAGTGAAGCCCCGCCCCCTAATCACGGCTCAGCTTCTCTCCCAGCACAAAGCCCCTACACATACAGATACTACCAATACAAAACCAAACACACACACAAATACCTTCTCCTCCAACAGAACTCCCACTCAAACCCGCCTGTTTACAGCTCTGTTTGCTAGCTCCTGTGCCGCTGCAGCTGTCTGTGCCGCTGCCTGACGGCTGCTACCTTTATAGGACCCCTAGTCAGTGAAGCCCCGTCCCCTAATCAGGGCTCAGCTACTCTCCCAGCACAAAGCCCCTACACATACAGATACTAACAATACAAAACCAAACACACACAAATACCTTCTACTCCAACAGAACTCCCACTCAAACTCCCCTGTTTACAGCTCTGTTTGATAGCTCCTGTGCCGCTGCCTGACTGGCTGCAACCTTATAAGACCCCTAGTCAGGGAAGCCCCGCCCACTAATCAGGGCTCAGCTTCTTTCCCAGCACAAAGCCCCTCCAAGCGTCTACACATACAGATACCACCAATAGAAAACCAAACACACACACAAATACCTTTTCCTCCAACAGAACTCCCACTCAAACTCCCCTGTTTACAGCTCTGCTTGCTAGCCCCTGTGCCGCTGCAGCTGTCTGTGCCGCTGCCTGACTGGCTGCTACCTTTATAGGACCCCTAGTCAGGAAAGCCCCGCCCCTAATCAGGGCTCAGCTTCTCTCCCAGCACAAAGCCCCTACACATACAGATACTAACAATACAAAACCAAACACACACAAATACCTTCTCCTCCCACTCAAACTCCCCTGTTTACAGGTCTGTTTGCTAGCTCCTGTGCCGCTGCAGCTGTCTGTGCCGCTGCCTGACTGGCTGCTACCTTTATAGGACCCCTAGTCAGTGAAGACCCGCCCCCTAATCAGGGTTCAGCTTCTGTCCCAGCATAAAGCCCCTACACATACAGATACTAACAATACAAAACCAAACACACACAAATACCTTCTCCTCCAACAGAACTCTCATTCCAACTCCCCTGTTTAGAGCTCTGTTTGCTAGCTCCTGTGCTGCTGCAGCTGTCTGTGCCGCTACCTGACTGGCTGCTACCTTTCTAGGACCCCTAGTAAGTGAAGCCCCGCCCCCTAATCACGGCTCAGCTTCTCTCCCAGCACAAAGCCCCTTCACATACAGATACTAACAATACAAAACCAAACACATACAAATACCTTCTCCTCCAAAAGAACTCTCACTCAAACTCCGCTGTTTACAGCTCTGTTTGCTAGCTCCTGTGCTGCTGCAGCTGTCTGTGCCGCTACCTGACTGGCTGCTACCTTTATAGGACCCCTAGTCAGGGAAGCCCCGCCCCCTAATCAGGGCTCAGCTTCTCTCCCAGCACAAAGCCCCTACACATACAGATACTAACAATACAAAACCAAACACACACAAATACCTTCTCCTCCAACAGAACTCCCACTCAAACTCCCCTGTTTACAGCTCTGTTTGTGCAGCGGCACAGGAGCTAGCACACAGATATGTAAACAGGGGAGTTTGAGTGGGAGTTCTGTTGGTGGAGAAGGTATTTGTGTGTGTGTTTGGTTTTTTATTGGTAGTATCTGTATGTTTTGGGGCTTTGTGCTGGGAGAGAATATGAGCCCTGATTAGGGGGCGGGGCTTCCCTGACTAGGGGTCCTATAAAGGTAGCAGCCAGTCAGGCAGCGGCACAGGAGCTAGCAAACAGAGCTGTAAACAGTGGAGTTTGAGTGGGAGTTCTGTTGGAGTAGAAGGTATTTGTGTGTGTTTGGTTTTGTATTGGTAGTATCTGCATGTGTAGGGGCTTTGTGCTGGGAGAGAAGCTGAGCCCTGATTAGGGGGCGGGGCTTCACTGACTAGGGGTCCTAAAAAGATATCAGCCAGTCAGACAGCGGCACAGACAGCTGCATCGGCACAGGAGCTATCAAACTTGGTAGATACTACCAATACAAAACCAAACACACACAAATACCTTCTCGTCCAACAGAACTCCCACTCAAACTCCCCTGTTTACAGCTCTGTTTGCTAGCTCCTGTGCCGCTACCTTTATAGGACCCCTAGTCAGTGAAGGCCCGCCCCCTAATCAGGGCTCAGCTTCTCTCCCAGCACAAAGCCCTCCAAGCCTCTACACATACAGATACTACCAATACAAAACCGAACACACACAAACACCTTCTCCTCCAACAGAACTCCCACTCAAACTCCCCTGTTCACACGTCTGTTTGCTAGCTCCTGTGCCGCTGCCTGACCGGCTGCTACCTTTATTGGACCCCTAGTCAGTGAAGCCCCCCCCCTAATCAGGGCTCAGCTTCTCTCCCAGCACAAAGCCCCTCCAAGCCTCTACACATACAGATACTACCAATACAAAACGAAACACACACAAATACCTTCTCCTCCAACAGAACTCCCACTCAAACTCCCCTGCTTACATCTCTGTTTGCTAGCTCCTGTGCCGCTGCAGCTTTCTGCCGCTGCCTGACTGGCTGCTACCTTTATAGGACCCCTAGTCAGGGAAGCCCCGCCCCCTAATCAGGGCTCAGCCTCTCTCCCAGCACAAAGCCCCTGCACATACAGATACTGACAATACAAAACCAAACACACACAAATACCTTCTCCTCCAACAGAACTCCCACTCAAACTCCACTGTTTACAGCTCTGTTTGCTAGCTCCTGTGCCACTGCAGCTGTCTGTTCCGCTGCCTGACTGGCTTCTACGTTTATAGGACCCCTAGTCAGTGAAGCCCCGCCCCCTAATCAGGGCTCAGCTTCTCTCCAAGCACAAAGCCCCGCCAAACCCCTACACATACAGATACTACCAATACAAAACCAAACACACACAAATACCTTCTCCTGCAACAGAACTCCCACTCAAACTCCCCTGTTTACAGCTCTGTTTGCTAGCTCCTGTGCCGCTGCCTGACTGGCTGCTACCTTTACAGGACCCCTAGTCAGTGAAGCCCCGCCCCCTAATCAGGGCTCAGCTTCTCTCCCAGCACAAAGCCCCTCAAAGCCTCTACACATACAGATACTACCAATACAAAACCAAACACACACAAATACCTTCTCCTCCAACAGAACTCCCACCCAAACTCCCCTGTTTACAGGTCTGTTTGCTAGCTCCTGTGCCACTGCAGCTGTCTGTTCCGCTGCCTGACTGGCTGCTACCTTTATAGGACCCCCTAGTCAGTGAAGCCCCGCCCCCTAATCAGGGCTCAGCTTCTCTCGCAGCACCTAGCCCCTCCACGCCTCTACACATACAGATACTACCAATACAATATCACACACAAATACCTTCTCCTCCCACAGAACTCCGACTCAAACTCTCCTGTTCACAGGTCTGTTTGCTAGCTCCTGTGCTGCTGCCTGACTGGCTGCTACCTTTATAGGACCCCTAGTCAGGGAAGCCCCGCCCCCTAATAAGGGCTCAGCTTCTCTCCCAGCACAAAGCCCCTCCAAGCCTCTACACATACAGATACTACCAATGCAAAACCAAACACACACAAATACCTTCTCCTCCAACAGAACTCCCACACAAACTCCCCTGTTTACAGCTCTGTTTGCTAGCTCCTGTGCCGCTGCAGCTGTCTGCCGCTGCCTGACTGGCTGCTACCTTTATAGGACCCCTAGTCAGTGAAGCCCCGCCCCCTAATCGGGGCTCAGCTTCTCTCCCAGCACAAAGCCCCTCCAAGCCTCTACACATACAGATACTACCAATACAAAAAAACACACAAATACCTTCTTCTCCAACAGAACTCCCACTCAAACTCCCCTGTTTACAGCTCTGTTTGCTAGCTCTTCTGCCACTGCCTGAGTGGCTGCTACCTTTATAGGACCCCTAGTCAGGGAAGCCCCGCCCCCTAATCAGGGCTCAGCTTCTCTCCCAGCACAAAGCCCCTGCACATACAGATACTGACAATACAAAACCAAACACACAAATACCTTCTCCTCCAACAGAACTCCCACCCAAACTCCCCTGTTTACAGCTCTGTCTGCTTGCTCCTGTGCCACTGCAGCTGTCTGTTCCGCTGCCTGACTGGCTGCTACCTTTATAGGACCCCTAGTCAGTGAAGCCCCGCCCCCTAATCAGGGCTCAGCTACTCTCCCAGCACAAAGCCCCTACACATACAGATACTAACAATACAAAACCAAACACACACAAATACATTCTCCTCCCACTCAAACTCCCCGTTTACAGCTCTGTTTGATAGCTCCTGTGCCGCTGCCTGACTGGCTGCAACCTTATAAGACCCCTAGTCAGGGAAGCCCCGCCCACTAATCAGGGCTCAGCTTCTTTCCCAGCACAAAGCCCCTCCAAGCCTCTACACATACAGATACTACCAATACAAAACCAAACACACACAAATTCCTTTTCCTCCAACAGAACTCCCACTCAAACTCCCCTGTTTACAGCTCTGTTTGCTAGCTCCTGTGCCGCTGCCTGACTGGCTGCTACCTTTATAGGACCCCTAGTCAGGGAAGCCCCGCCCCCTAATCACGGCTCAGCTTCTCTCCCAGCACAAAGCCCCTTCATATACAGATACCACCAATACAAAACCAAACACACACACAAATACCTTTTCCTCCAACAGAACTCCCACTCAAACTCCCCTGTTTACAGCTCTGTTTGCTAGCTCCTGGGCCGCTGCAGCTGTCTGTGCCGCTGCCTGACTGGCTGCTACCTTTATAGGACCCCTAGTCAGGAAAGCCCCGCCCCTAATCAGGGCTCAGCTTCTCTCCCAGCACAAAGCCCCTACACATACAGATACTAACAATACAAAACCAAACACACACAAATACCTTCTCCTCCAAAAGAACTCCCACTCAAACTCCCCTGTTTACAGCTCTGTTTGCTAGCTCCTGTGCTGCTGCAGCTGTCTGTGCCACTACCTGACTGGCTGCTACCTTTATAGGACCCCTAGTCAGTGAAGCCCCGCCCCCTAATCAGGGCTCAGCTTCTGTCTCAGCACAAAGCCCCTACACACACACATACTACCAATACAAAACCAAACACACACAAAAACCTTCTACTCCAACAGTACTCCCACTCAAACTCCCCTGTTTACAGCTCTGTTTGATAGCTCCTGTGCCGCTGCCCGACTGGCTGCAACCTTTATAGGACCCCTAGTCAGGGAAGCCCCGCCCCCTAATCAGGGCTCAGCTTCTCTCCCAGCACAAAGCCCCTACACATACAGATACTACCAATACAAAACCAAACACACACAAATACCTTCTCCTCCCACTAAAACTCCCCTGTTTACAGGTCTGTTTGCTAGCTCCTGTGCCGCTGCAGCTGTCTGTGCGGCTGCCTGACTGGCTGCTACCTTTATAGGACCCCTAGTCAGGGAAGCCCCGCCCACTAATCAGGGCTCAGCTTCTCTCCCAGCACAAAGCCCCTCCAAGCCTCTACACATACAGGTACTACCAATACAAAACCAAACACACACAAATACCTTCTCCTCCAACAGAACTCCCACTCAAACTCCCCTGTTTACAGCTCTGTTTCCTAGCTCCTGTGCCGCTGCCTGACTGGCTGCTACCTTTATAGGACCCCTAGTCAGGGAAGCCCCGCCCCTAATCAGGGCTCAGCTTCTCTCCCAGCACAAAGCCCCTACACATACAGATACTAACAATACAAAACCAAACACACACAAATACCTTCTCCTCCAACAGAACTCCCACTCAAACTCCCCTGTTTACAGCTCTGTTTGCTAGCTCCTGTGCCGCTGCAGCTGTCTGTGCGGCTGCCTGACTGGCTGCTACCTTTATAGGACCCCTAGTCAGGGAAGCCCCGCCCACTAATCAGGGCTCAGCTTCTCTCCCAGCACAAAGCCCCTCCAAGCCTCTACACATACAGGTACTACCAATACAAAACCAAACACACACAAATACCTTCTCCTCCAACAGAACTCCCACTCAAACTCCCCTGTTTACAGCTCTGTTTGCTAGCTCCTGTGCCGCTGCCTGACTGGCTGCTACCTTTATAGGACCCCTAGTCAGGGAAGCCCCGCCCCCTAATCAGGGCTCAGCTTCTCTCCCAGCACAAAGCCCATACACAGACAGATACCACCAATACAAAACCAAACACACAAATACCTTCTCCTCCAACAGAACTCCCACTCAAACTCCCCTGTTTACAGCTCTGTTTGCTAGCTCCTGTGCCGCTGCAGCTGTCTGTGCCGCTGCCTGACTGGCTGCGACCTTTATAGGACCCCTAGTCAGTGAAGCCCCGCCCCCTAATCAGGGCTCACCTTCTCTCCCAGCACAAAGACCCTCCAAGCCTCTACCATACAGATACCACCAATACAAAACCAAACACACACACAAATACCTTCTCCTCCAACAGAACTCCCACTCAAAGCCGCCTGTTTACAGCTCTGTTTGCTAGCTCCTGTGCCGCTGCAGCTGTCTGTGCCGCTGCCTGACTGGCTGCGACCTTTATAGGACCCCTAGTCAGTCAAGCCCCGCCCCCTAATCAGGGCTCAGCTTCTGTCCCAGCACAAAGCCCCTACACACACAGATACTACCAATACAAAACCAAACACACACAAATACCTTCTCCAACAGTACTCCCACTCAAACTCCCCTGTTTACAGCTCTGTTTGATAGCTCCTGTGCCGCTGCAGCTGTCTGTGCCGCTGCCTGACTGGCTGATACCTTTATAGGACCCCTAGTCAGTGAAGCCCCGCCCCCTAATCACGGCTCAGCTTCTCTCCCAGCACAAAGCCCCTACACATACAGGTACCACCAATACAAAACCAAACACACACAAATACCTTCTCCTCCAACAGAACTCCCACTCAAACTCCCCTGTTTACAGCTCTGTTTGCTAGCTCCTGTGCCGCTGCAGCTGTCTGTGCCGCTGCCTGATTGCCTGCTACGTTTATAGGACCCCTAGTCAGGGAAGCCCCGCCCCCCTAATCAGGGCTCAGCTTCTCTCCCAGAACAAAGCCCCTACACATACAGATACTAACAATACAAAACCAAACACACACACAAATACCTTTTCCTCCAACAGAACTCCCACTCAAACTCCCCTGTTTACAGCTCTGTTTGCTAGCTCCTGTGCCGCTGCAGCTGTCTGTGCCACTACCTGACTGGCTGCTACCTTTATAGGACCCCTAGTCAGTCAAGCCCCGCCCCCTAATCACGGCTCAGCTTCTCTCCCAGCACAAAGCCCCTACACATACAGATACTACCAATACAAAACCAAACACACACAAATACCTTCTCCTCCAACAGTACTCCCACTCAAACTCCACTGTTTACAGCTCTGCTTGCTATCTCCTGTGCCGCTGCCTGACTGGCTGCTACCTTTATAGGACCCCTAGTCAGGAAAGCCCCGCCCCTAATCAGGGCTCAGCTTCTCTCCCAGCACAAAGCCCCTCCACATACAGATACTAACAATACAAAACCAAACACACACAAATACCTTCTCCTCCCACTCAAACTCCCCTGTTTACAGGTCTGTTTGCTAGCTCCTGTGCCGCTGCAGCTGTCTGTGCCGCTGCCTGACTGGCTGCTACCTTTATAGGACCCCTAGTCAGTGAAGCCCCGCCCCATAATCAGGGTTCAGCTTCTGTCCCAGCACAAAGCCCCTACACACACAGATACTACCAATACAAAACCAAACACACACAAATACCTTCTACTCCAACAGAACTCCCACTCAAACTCCCCTGTTTACAGCTCTGTTTGCTAGCTCCTGTGCCGCTGCCTGACTGGCTGCTACCTTTATAGGACCCCTAGTCAGGGAAGCCCCGCTCCCTAATCAGGGCTCAGCTTCTCTCCCAGCACAAAGCCCCTACACATACAGATACTAACAATACAAAACCAAACACACACAAATACCTTCTCCTCCAACAGAACTCCCACTCAAACTCCCCTGTTTACAGCTCTGTTTGCTAGCTCCTGTGCCGCTGCAGCTGTCTGTGCGGCTGCCTGACTGGCTGCTACCTTTATAGGACCCCTAGTCAGGGAAGCCCCGCCCACTAATCAGGGCTCAGCTTCTCTCCCAGCACAAAGCCCCTCCAAGCCTCTACACATACAGGTACTACCAATACAAAACCAAACACACACAAATACCTTCTCCTCCAACAGAACTCCCACTCAAACTCCCCTGTTTACAGCTCTGTTTGCTAGCTCCTGTGCCGCTGCCTGACTGGCTGCTACCTTTATAGGACCCCTAGTCAGGGAAGCCCCGCCCCCTAATCAGGGCTCAGCTTCTCTCCCAGCACAAAGCCCCTACACATACAGATACTAACAATACAAAACCAAACACACACAAATACCTTCTCCTCCAACAGAACTCTCACTCCAACTCCCCTGTTTACAGCTCTGTTTGCTAGCTCCTGTGCCTCTGCAGCTGTCTGTGCCGCTGCCTGACTGGCTGCTACCTTTATAGGACCCCTAGTCAGTCAAGCCCCGCCCCCTAATCAGGCCTCAGCTTCTCTCCCAGCACAAAGCCCCTACACATACAGATACTATCAATACAAAACCAAACACACACAAATACCTTCTTCTCCAACAGAACTCCCACTCAAACTCCCCTGTTTACAGCTCTGTTTGCTAGCTCCTGTGCCGCTGCCTGACTGGCTGCTACCTTTATACGACCCCTAGTCAGGGAAGCCCCGCCCCTAATCAGGGCTCAGCTTCCTCTCCCAGCACAAAGCCCCTACACATACAGATACTAACAATACAAAACCAAACACACACAAATACCTTCTCCTCCAACAGAACTCCCACTCAAACTCCCCTGTTTACATCTCTGTGTGCTAGCTCCTGTGCCGCTGCCTGACTGGCTGCTACCTTTATAGGACCCCTAGTCAGGGAAGCCCCGCCCCCTAATCAGGGCTCAGCTTCTGTCCCAGCACAAAGCCCCTACACATACAGATACTAACAATACAAAACCAAACACACACAAATACCTTCTCCTCCAACAGAACTCTCACTCCAACTCCCCTGTTTAGAGCTCTGTTTGCTAGCTCCTGTGCCGCTGCAGCTGTCTGTGCCGCTGCCTGACTGGCTGATACCTTTCTAGGACCCCTAGTCAGTGAAGCCCCGCCCCCTAATCAGGGCTCAGCTTCTGTCCCAGCACAAAGCCCCTACACACAGAGATACTACCAATACAAAACCAAACACACACACAAATACCTTTTCCTCCAACAGAACTCCCACTCAAAATCCCCTGTTTACAGCTCTGTTTGCTAGCTCCTGTGCTGCTGCAGCTGTCTGTGCCTCTACCTGACTCGCTGCTACCTTTATAGGACCCCTAGTCAGTGAAGCCCCGCCCCCTAATCAGGGCTCAGCTTCTGTCTCAGCACAAAGCCCCTACACACACACATACTACCAATACAAAACCAAACACACACAAAAACCTTCTACTCCAACAGTACTCCCACTCAAACTCCCCTGTTTACAGCTCTGTTTGATAGCTCCTGTGCCGCTGCCTGACTGGCTGCAACCTTTATAGGACCCCTAGTCAGGGAAGCCCCGCCCCCTAATCAGGGCTCAGCTTCTCTCCCAGCACAAAGCCCCTACACATACAGATACTACCAATACAAAACCAAACACACACAAATACCTTCTCCTCCAACAGAACTCCCACTCAAACCCCCTGTTTACAGCTCTGTTTGCTAGCTCCTGTGCCGCTGCAGCTGTCTGTCCCGCTGCCTGACTGGCTGCTACATTTATTGGACCCCTTGTCAGTGAAGCCCCGCCCCCTAATCAGGGCTCAGCTTCTCTCCCAGCACAAAGCCCCTACACATACAGATACTAAGAATACAAAACCAAACACCCACAAATACCTTCTCCTCCCACTCAAACTCCCCTGTTTACAGGTCTGTTTGCTAGCTCCTGTGCCGCTGCAGCTGTCTGTGCCGCTGCCTGACTGGCTGCTACCTTTATAGGACCCCTAGTCAGTGAAGCCCCGCCCCCTAATCAGGGTTCAACTTCTGTCCCAGCACAAAGCCCCTACACACACAGATACTACCAATACAAAACCAAACACACACAAATACCTTCTACTCCAACAGAACTCCCACTCAAACTCCCCTGTTTACAGCTCTGTTTGATAGCTCCTGTGCCGCTGCCTGACTGGCTGCAACCTTATAGGACCCCTAGTCAGGGAAGCCCCGCCCACTAATCAGGGCTCAGCTTCTTTCCCAGCACAAAGCCCCTCCAAGCCTCTACACATACAGATACTACCAATACAAAACGAAACACACACAAATACCTTCTCCTCCAACAGAACTCCCACTCAAACTCCCCTGCTTACAGCTCTGTTTGCTAGCTCCTGTGCCGCTGCAGCTTTCTGCCGCTGCCTGACTGGCTGCTACCTTTATAGGACCCCTAGTCAGGGAAGCCCCGCCCCCTAATCAGGGCTCAGCCTCTCTCCCAGCACAAAGCCCCTGCACATACAGATACTGACAATACAAAACCAAACACACACAAATACCTTCTCCTCCAACAGAACTCCCACACAAACTCCCCTGTTTACAGCTCTGTTTGCTAGCTCCTGTGCGGCTGCCTGACTGGCTGCTACCTTTATAGGACCCCTAGTCAGGGAAGCCCCGCCCACTAATCAGGGCTCAGCTTCTCTCCCAGCACAAAGCCCCTCCAAGCCTCTACACATACAGGTACTACCAATACAAAACCAAACACACACAAATACCTTCTCCTCCAACAGAACTCCCACTCAAACTCCCCTGTTTACAGCTCTGTTTGCTAGCTCCTGTGCCGCTGCCTGACTGGCTGCTACCTTTATAGGACCCCTAGTCAGGGAAGCCCCGCCCCCTAATCAGGGCTCAGCTTCTCTCCCAGGACAAAGCCCCTACACATACAGATACCACCAATACAAAACCAAACACACAAATACCTTCTCCTCCAACAGAACTCCCACTCAAACTCCCCTGTTTACAGCTCTGTTTGCGAGCTCCTGTGCCGCTGCAGCTCTCTGTGCCGCTGCCTGACTGGCTGATACCTTTATAGGAACCCTAGTCAGGGAAGCCCCGCCCCCTAATCAGGGCTCAGCTTCTCTCCCAGCACAAAGCCCATACACAGACAGATACTAACAATACAAAACCAAACACACACAAATACCTTCTCCTCCAACAGAACTCCCACTCCAACTCCCCTGTTTACAGCTCTGTTTGCTAGCTCCTGTGCCGCTGCAGCTCTCTGTGCCGCTGCCTGACTGGCTGCTACCTTTATAGGACCCCTAGTCAGTGAAGTCCCGCCCCCTAATCAGGGCTCACCTTCTCTCCCAGCACAAAGACCCTCCAAGCCTCTACCATACAGATACCACCAATACAAAACCAAACACACACACAAATACCTTCTCCTCCAACAGAACTCCCACTCAAAGCCGCCTGTTTACAGCTCTGTTTGCTAGCTCCTGTGCCGCTGCAGCTGTCTGTGCCGCTGCCTGACTGGCTGCGACCTTTATAGGACCCCTAGTCAGTCAAGCCCCGCCCCCTAATCAGGGCTCAGCTTCTGTCCCAGCACAAAGCCCCTACACACACAGATACTACCAATACAAAACCAAACACACACAAATACCTTCTCCAACAGTACTCCCACTCAAACTCCCCTGTTTACAGCTCTGTTTGATAGCTCCTGTGCCGCTGCAGCTGTCTGTGCCGCTGCCTGACTGGCTGATACCTTTATAGGACCCCTAGTCAGTGAAGCCCCGCCCCTAATCACGGCTCAGCTTCTCTCCCAGCACAAAGCCCCTACACATACAGATACTACCAATACAAAAACACACACAAATACCTTCTCCTCCAAAAGAACTCCCACTCAAACTCCCCTGTTTACAGCTCTGTTTGATAGCTCCTGTGCCGCTGCCTGACTGTCTGCAACCTTTATAGGACCCCTAGTCAGGGAAGCCCCGCCCCCTAATCAGGGCTCAGCTTCTCTCCCAGCACAAAGCCCCTACACATACAGGTACCACCAATACAAAACCAAACACACACAAATACCTTCTCCTCCAACAGAACTCCCACTCAAACTCCCCTGTTTACAGCTCTGTTTGCTAGCTCCTGTGCCGCTGCAGCTGTCTGTGCCGCTGCCTGATTGCCTGCTACGTTTATAGGACCCCTAGTCAGGGAAGCCCCGCCCCCCTAATCAGGGCTCAGCTTCTCTCCCAGCACAAAGCCCCTACACATACAGATACTAACAATACAAAACCAAACACACACACAAATACCTTTTCCTCCAACAGAACTCCCACTCAAACTCCCCTGTTTACAGCTCTGTTTGCTAGCTCCTGTGCCGCTGCAGCTGTCTGTGCCACTACCTGACTGGCTGCTACCTTTATAGGACCCCTAGTCAGTCAAGCCCCGCCCCCTAATCACGGCTCAGCTTCTCTCCCAGCACAAAGCCCCTACACATACAGATACTACCAATACAAAACCAAACACACACAAATACCTTCTCCTCCAACAGTACTCCCACTCAAACTCCACTGTTTACAGCTCTGCTTGCTAGCTCCTGTGCCGCTGCCTGACTGGCTGCTACCTTTATAGGACCCCTAGTCAGGAAAGCCCCGCCCCTAATCAGGGCTCAGCTTCTCTCCCAGCACAAAGCCCCTCCACATACAGATACTAACAATACAAAACCAAACACACACAAATACCTTCTCCTCCCACTCCAACTCCCCTGTTTACAGCTCTGTTTGCTAGCTCCTGTGCCGCTGCAGCTGTCTGTGCCGCTGCCTGACTGGCTGCTACCTTTATAGGACCCCTAGTCAGTGAAGCCCCGCCCCATAATCAGGGTTCAGCTTCTGTCCCAGCACAAAGCCCCTACACACACAGATACTACCAATACAAAACCAAACACACACAAATACCTTCTACTCCAACAGAACTCCCACTCAAACTCCCCTGTTTACAGCTCTGTTTGCTAGCTCCTGTGCCGCTGCCTGACTGGCTGCTACCTTTATAGGACCCCTAGTCAGGGAAGCCCCGCTCCCTAATCAGGGCTCAGCTTCTCTCCCAGCACAAAGCCCCTACACATACAGATACTAACAATACAAAACCAAACACACACAAATACCTTCTCCTCCAACAGAACTCCCACTCAAACTCCCCTGTTTACAGCTCTGTTTGCTAGCTCCTGTGCCGCTGCAGCTGTCTGTGCGGCTGCCTGACTGGCTGCTACCTTTATAGGACCCCTAGTCAGGGAAGCCCCGCCCACTAATCAGGGCTCAGCTTCTCTCCCAGCACAAAGCCCCTCCAAGCCTCTACACATACAGGTACTACCAATACAAAACCAAACACACACAAATACCTTCTCCTCCAACAGAACTCCCACTCAAACTCCCCTGTTTACAGCTCTGTTTGCTAGCTCCTGTGCCGCTGCCTGACTGGCTGCTACCTTTATAGGACCCCTAGTCAGGGAAGCCCCGCCCCCTAATCAGGGCTCAGCTTCTCTCCCAGCACAAAGCCCCTACACATACAGATACTAACAATACAAAACCAAACACACACAAATACCTTCTCCTCCAACAGAACTCTCACTCCAACTCCCCTGTTTACAGCTCTGTTTGCTAGCTCCTGTGCCTCTGCAGCTGTCTGTGCCGCTGCCTGACTGGCTGCTACCTTTATAGGACCCCTAGTCAGTCAAGCCCCGCCCCCTAATCAGGCCTCAGCTTCTCTCCCAGCACAAAGCCCCTACACATACAGATACCATCAATACAAAACCAAACACACACAAATACCTTCTTCTCCAACAGAACTCCCACTCAAACTCCCCTGTTTACAGCTCTGTTTGCTAGCTCCTGTGCCGCTGCCTGACTGGCTGCTACCTTTATACGACCCCTAGTCAGGGAAGCCCCGCCCCCTAATCAGGGCTCAGCTTCCTCTCCCAGCACAAAGCCCCTACACATACAGATACTAACAATACAAAACCAAACACACACAAATACCTTCTCCTCCAACAGAACTCCCACTCAAACTCCCCTGTTTACATCTCTGTGTGCTAGCTCCTGTGCCGCTGCCTGACTGGCTGCTACCTTTATAGGACCCCTAGTCAGGGAAGCCCCGCCCCCTAATCAGGGCTCAGCTTCTGTCCCAGCACAAAGCCCCTACACATACAGATACTAACAATACAAAACCAAACACACACAAATACCTTCTCCTCCAACAGAACTCTCACTCCAACTCCCCTGTTTAGAGCTCTGTTTGCTAGCTCCTGTGCCGCTGCAGCTGTCTGTGCCGCTGCCTGACTGGCTGATACCTTTCTAGGACCCCTAGTCAGTGAAGCCCCGCCCCCTAATCAGGGCTCAGCTTCTGTCCCAGCACAAAGCCCCTACACACAGAGATACTACCAATACAAAACCAAACACACACACAAATACCTTTTCCTCCAACAGAACTCCCACTCAAAATCCCCTGTTTACAGCTCTGTTTGCTAGCTCCTGTGCTGCTGCAGCTGTCTGTGCCTCTACCTGACTCGCTGCTACCTTTATAGGACCCCTAGTCAGTGAAGCCCCGCCCCCTAATCAGGGCTCAGCTTCTGTCTCAGCACAAAGCCCCTACACACACACATACTACCAATACAAAACCAAACACACACAAAAACCTTCTACTCCAACAGTACTCCCACTCAAACTCCCCTGTTTACAGCTCTGTTTGATAGCTCCTGTGCCGCTGCCTGACTGGCTGCAACCTTTATAGGACCCCTAGTCAGGGAAGCCCCGCCCCCTAATCAGGGCTCAGCTTCTCTCCCAGCACAAAGCCCCTACACATACAGATACTACCAATACAAAACCAAACACACACAAATACCTTCTCCTCCAACAGAACTCCCACTCAAACCCCCTGTTTACAGCTCTGTTTGCTAGCTCCTGTGCCGCTGCAGCTGTCTGTCCCGCTGCCTGACTGGCTGCTACATTTATTGGACCCCTTGTCAGTGAAGCCCCGCCCCCTAATCAGGGCTCAGCTTCTCTCCCAGCACAAAGCCCCTACACATACAGATACTAAGAATACAAAACCAAACACCCACAAATACCTTCTCCTCCCACTCAAACTCCCCTGTTTACAGGTCTGTTTGCTAGCTCCTGTGCCGCTGCAGCTGTCTGTGCCGCTGCCTGACTGGCTGCTACCTTTATAGGACCCCTAGTCAGTGAAGCCCCGCCCCCTAATCAGGGTTCAGCTTCTGTCCCAGCACAAAGCCCCTACACACACAGATACTACCAATACAAAACCAAACACACACAAATACCTTCTACTCCAACAGAACTCCCACTCAAACTCCCCTGTTTACAGCTCTGTTTGATAGCTCCTGTGCCGCTGCCTGACTGGCTGCAACCTTATAGGACCCCTAGTCAGGGAAGCCCCGCCCACTAATCAGGGCTCAGCTTCTTTCCCAGCACAAAGCCCCTCCAAGCCTCTACACATACAGATACCACCAATACAAAACCAAACACACACACAAATACCTTTTCCTCCAACAGAACTCCCACTCAAACTCCCCTGTTTACAGCTCTGTTTGCTAGCTCCTGTGCCGCTGCCTGACTGGCTGCTACCTTTATAGGACCCCTAGTCAGGGAAGCCCCGCCCCCTAATCAGGGCTCAGCTTCTCTCCCAGCACAAAGCCCCTACACATACAGATACTAACAATACAAAACCAAACACACACAAATACCTTCTCCTCCAACAGAACTCCCACTCAAACCCCCCTGTTTACACCTCTGTTTGATAGCTCCTGTGCCGCTGCCTGACTGGCTGCAACCTTATAGGACCCCTAGTCAGGGAAGCCCCGCCCACTAATCAGGGCTCAGCTTCTCTCCCAGCACAAAGCCCCTCCAAGCCTCTACACATACAGATACTACCAATACAAAACCAAAAACACACAAATACCTTCTCCTCCAACAGAACTCCCACTCAAACTCCCCTGTTTACAGCTCTGTTTGCTAGCTCCTGTGCTGCTGCAGCTGTCTTTGCGGCTGCCTGACTGGCTGCTACCTTTATAGGACCCCTAGTCAGGGAAGCCCCGCCCACTAATCAGGGCTCATCTTCTCTTCCAGCACAAAGCCCCTCCAAGCCTCTACACATACAGATACTACCAACACAAAACCAAACACACACAAATACCTTCTCCTCCAACAGAACTCCCACTCAAATCCCCCTGTTTACAGCTCTGTTTGCTAGCTCCTGTGCCGCTGCAGCTGTCTGTGCCGCTGCCTGCCTGGCTGCTACCTTTATAGGACCCCTAGTCAGTGAAGCCCCGCCCCCTAATCAGGGCTCAGCTTCTGTCCTAGCACAAATCCCCTACACACACAGATACTACCAATACAAAACCAAACACACACAAACACCTTCTACTCCAACAGAACTCCCACTCAAACTCCCCTGTTTACAGCTCTGTTTGATAGCTCCTGTGCCGCTGCCTGACTGGCTGCAACCTTATAGGACCCCTAGTCAGGGAAGCCCCGCCCACTAATCAGGACTCAGCTTCTTTCCCAGCACAAAGCCCCTCCAAGCCTCTACACATACAGATACCACCAATACAAAACCAAACACACACACAAATACCTTTTCCTCCAACAGAACTCCCACTCAAACTCCCCTGTTTACAGCTCTGTTTGCTAGCTCCTGTGCCGCTGCCTGACTGGCTGCAACCTTATAGGACCCCTAGTCAGGGAAGCCCCGCCCCCGAATCAGGGCTCAGCTTCTCTCCCAGCACAAAGCCCCTACACATACAGATACTAACAATACAAAACCAAACACACACAAATACCTTCTCCTCCAACAGAACTCCCACTCAAACTCCCCTGTTTACAGCTCTGTTTGCTAGCTCCTGTGCCGCTGCAGCTGTCTGTGCGGCTGCCTGACTGGCTGCTACCTTTATAGGATCCCTAGTCAGGGAAGCCCCGCCCACTAATCAGGGCTCAGCTTCTCTCCCAGCACAAAGCCCCTCCAAGCCTCTACACATACAGATACTACCAATACAAAACCAAACACACACAAATACCTTCTCCTCCAACAGAACTCCCACTCAAACTCCCCTGTTTACAGCTCTGTTTGCTAGCTCCTGTGCCGCTGCCTGACTGGCTGCTACCTTTATAGGACCCCTAGTCAGGGAAGCCCCGCCCCCTAATCAGGACTCATCTTCTCTCCCAGCACAAAGCCCCAAAACATACAGATACTACCAACACAAAACCAAACACACACACAAATACCTTCTCCACCAACAGAACTCCCACTCAAACTCCCCTGTTTACATCTCTGTGTGCTAGCTCCTGTGCCGCTGCCTGACTGGCTGCTACCTTTATAGGACCCCTAGTCAGGGAAGCCCCGCCCCCTAATCAGGGCTCAGCTTCTCTCCCAGCACAAAGAGCCTACACATACAGATACTAACAATACAAAACCAAACACACACAAATACCTTCTCCTCCAAAAGAACTCCCACTCGAACTCCCCTGTGTACAGCTCTGTTTGTAGCTCCTGTGCCGCTGCCTGACTGGCTGCTACCTTTATAGGACCCCTCGTCAGGGAAGCCCCGCCCCCTAATCAGGGCTCAGCTTCTTTCCCAGCACAAACCCCCTCCAAGCCTCTACACATACAGATACTACCAATACAAAACCAAACACACACACAAATACCTTCTTCTCCAACAGAACTCCCACTCGAACTCCCCTGTTTACAGATCTGTTTGTAGCTCCTGTGCCGCTGCCTGACTGGCTGCAACCTTATAGGACCCCTAGTCAGGGAAGCCCCGCCCACTAATCAGGGCTCAGCTTCTTTCCCAGCACAAAGCTCCTCCAAGCCTCTACACATACAGATACCACCAATACAAAACCAAACACACACACAAATACCTTTTCTTCGAACAGAACTCCCACTTAAACTCCCCTGTTTACAGCTCTGTTTGCTAGCTCCTGTGCCGCTGCCTGACTGGCTGCTACCTTTATAGGACCCCAAGTCAGGGAAGCCCCGCCCCCTAATCAGGGCTCAGCTTCTCTCCCAGCACAAAGCCTCTACACATACAGATACTACCAATACAAATCCAAACACACTCAAATACCTTCTCCTCCAACAGAACTCCCACTCCAACTTTCGTCTTTACAGCTCTGTTTGCTAGCTCCTGTGCCGCTGCAGCTGTCTGTGCCGCTGCCTGACTGGCTGCTACCTTTATAGGACCCCTAGTCACGGAAGACCCGCCCCCTAATCAGGGCTCAGCTTCTGTCCCAGCACAAAGCCCCTACACACACAGATACTACCAATACAAAACCAAACACACACACAAATACCTTCTCCTCCAACAGTACTCGCACTCAAACTCCCTGTTTACAGCTCTGTTTGCTAGCTCCTGTGCCGCTGCCTGACTGGCTGCTACCTTTATAGGACCCCTAGTCAGGGAAGCCCCGCCCCTAATCAGGGCTCAGCTTCTCTCCCAGCACAAAGCCCCTACACATACAGATACTAACAATACAAAACCAAACACACACAAATACCTTCTCTTCCGAAAGAACTCCCACTCAAACTCCCCTGTTTACAGCTCTGTTTGCTAGCTCCTGTGCCGCTGCCTGACTGGCTGCTACCTTTATAGGACCCCTAGTCAGGGAAGCCCCGCCCCCTAATCAGGGCTCAGCTTCTCTCCCAGCACAAAGCCTCTACACATACAAATACTACCAATACAAATCCAAACACACACAAATACCTTCTCCTCCAACAGAACTCCCACTCAAACTCCCCTGTTTACATCTCTGTGTGCTAGCTCCTGTGCCGCTGCCTCACTGGCTGCTACCTTTATAGGACCCCTAGTCAGGGAAGCCCCGCCCCCTAATCAGGGCTCAGCTTCTCTCCCAGCACAAAGCCTCTACACATACAAATACTACCAATACAAAAACACACACAAATACCTTCTCCTCCAACAGAACTCCCACTCAAAATCCCCTGTTTACAGCTCTGTTTGCTAGATCCTGTGCCGATGCAGCTGTCTGTGCCGCTGCCTGACTGGCTGATACCTTTTTAGGACCCCTAGTCAGTGAAGCCCCGCCCCCTAATCAGGGCTCAGCTTCTCTCCCAGCACAAAGCCCCTACACATACAGATACTACCAATACAAATCCAAACACACACAAATACCTTCTCCTCCAACAGAATTCCCACTCCAACTTTCCTCTTTACAGCTCTGTTGCTAACTCCTGTGCCGCTGCAGCTGTCTGTGCCGCTGCCTGACTGGCTGCTACCTTTATAGGACCCCTAGTCAGTCAAGCCCCGCCCCCTAATCAGGGCTCAGTTTCTCTCCCAGCACAAAGCCCCTACACATACAGATACTACCAATACAAAACCAAACACACACAAATACCTTCTCCTCCAACAGAACTCCCACTCAAACTCCACTGTTTACAGCTCTGTTTGCTAGCTCCTGTGCCGCTGCCTGACTGGCTGCTTCCTTTATAGGATCCCTAGTCAGGGAAGCCCCGCCCCCTAATCAGGGCTCATCTTCTCTCCCAGCACAAAGCCCCAAAACATACAGATACTACCAATACAAAACCAAACACACACACAAATACCTTCTCCACCAACAGAACTCCCACTCAAACTCCCCTGTTTACAGCTCTGTTTGTAGCTCCTGTGCCGCTGCCTGACTGGCTGCTACCTTTATAGGACCCCTCGTCAGGGAAGCCCCGCCCCCTAATCAGGGCTCAGCTTCTTTCCCAGCACAAAGCCCCTCCAAGCCTCTACACATACAGATACTACCAATACAAAACCAAACACACACACAAATACCTTCTCCACCAACAGAACTCCCACTCAAACTCCCCTGTTTACATCTCTGTGTGCTAGCTCCTGTGCCGCTGCCTGACTGGCTGCGACCTTTATAGGACCCCTAGTCAGTCAAGCCCCGCCCCCTAATCAGGGCTCAGCTTCTCTCCCAGCACAAAGCCCCAACACATACAGATACTACCAATACAAATCCAAACACACACAAATACCTTCTCCTCCAACAGAACTCCCACTCAAACTCCCCTCTTTACATCTCTGTGTGCTAGCTCCTGTGCCGCTGCCTGACTGGCTGCTACCTTTATAGGACCCCTAGTCAGGGAAGCCCCGCCCCCTAATCAGGGCTCAGCTTCTTTCCCAGCACAAAGCCCCTCCAAGCCCCTACACACACAGATACTACCAATACAAAACCAAACACACACAAATACCTTCTACTCCAACAGTACTCCCACTCAAACTCCCCTGTTTACAGCTCTGTTTGCTAGCTCCTGTGCCGCTGCAGCTGTCTGTGCCGCTGCCTGACTGGCTGCTACCTTTATAGGACTCCTAGTCAGTGAAGCCCCGCCCCCTAATCAGGGCTCAGCTTCTGTCCCAGCACAAAGCCCCTACACACACAGATACTACCAATACAAAACCAAACACACAAATACCTTCTACTCCAACAGTACTCCCACTCAAACTCCCCTGTTTACAGCTCTGTTTGATAGCTCCTGTGCCGCTGTAGCTGTCTGTGCCGCTGCCTGACTGGCTGATACCTTTATAGGACCCCTAGTCAGTGAAGCCCCGCCCCCTAATCACGGCTCAGCTTCTCTCCCAGCACAAAGCCCCTACACATACAGATACTACCAATACAAAAACACACACAAATACCTTCTCCTCCAACAGAACTCCCACTCAAACTCCCCTGTTTACAGCTCTGTTTGCTAGCTCCTGTGCCGCTGCCTGACTGGCTGCAACCTTATAGGACCCCTAGTCAGGGAAGCCCCGCCCCCGAATCAGGGCTCAGCTTCTCTCCCAGCACAAAGCCCCTACACATACAGATACTAACAATACAAAACCAAACACACACAAATACCTTCTCCTCCAACAGAACTCCCACTCAAACTCCCCTGTTTACAGCTCTGTTTGCTAGCTCCTGTGCCGCTGCAGCTGTCTGTGCGGCTGCCTGACTGGCTGCTACCTTTATAGGATCCCTAGTCAGGGAAGCCCCGCCCACTAATCAGGGCTCAGCTTCTCTAACAGCACAAAGCCCCTCCAAGCCTCTACACATACAGATACTACCAATACAAAACCAAACACACACAAATACCTTCTCCTCCAACAGAACTCCCACTCAAACTCCCCTGTTTACAGCTCTGTTTGCTAGCTCCTGTGGCGCTGCCTGACTGGCTACTACCTTTATAGGACCCCTAGTCAGGGAAGCCCCGCCCCCTAATCAGGGCTCATCTTCTCTCCCAGCACAAAGCCCCAAAACATACAGATACTACCAACACAAAACCAAACACACACACAAATACCTTCTCCACCAACAGAACTCCCACTCAAACTCCCCTGTTTACATCTCTGTGTGCTAGCTCCTGTGCCGCTGCCTGACTGGCTGCTACCTTAATAGGACCCCTAGTCAGGGAAGCCCCGCCCCCTAATCAGGGCTCAGCTTCTCTCCCAGCACAAAGAGCCTACACATACAGATACTAACAATACAAAACCAAACACACACAAATACCTTCTCCTCCAAAAGAACTCCCACTCGAACTCCCCTGTGTACAGCTCTGTTTGTAGCTCCTGTGCCGCTGCCTGACTGGCTGCTACCTTTATAGGACCCCTCGTCAGGGAAGCCCCGCCCCCTAATCAGGGCTCAGCTTCTTTCCCAGCACAAACCCCCTCCAAGCCTCTACACATACAGATACTACCAATACAAAACCAAACACACACACAAATACCTTCTTCTCCAACAGAACTCCCACTCGAACTCCCCTGTTTACAGCTCTGTTTGTAGCTCCTGTGCCGCTGCCTGACTGGCTGCAACCTTATAGGACCCCTAGTCAGGGAAGCCCCGCCCACTAATCAGGGCTCAGCTTCTTTCCCAGCACAAAGCTCCTCCAAGCCTCTACACATACAGATACCACCAATACAAAACCAAACACACACACAAATACCTTTTCTTCGAACAGAACTCCCACTTAAACTCCCCTGTTTACAGCTCTGTTTGCTAGCTCCTGTGCCGCTGCCTGACTGGCTGCTACCTTTATAGGACCCCAAGTCAGGGAAGCCCCGCCCCCTAATCAGGGCTCAGCTTCTCTCCCAGCACAAAGCCTCTACACATACAGATACTACCAATACAAATCCAAACACACACAAATACCTTCTCCTCCAACAGAACTCCCACTCCAACTTTCGTCTTTACAGCTCTGTTTGCTAGCTCCTGTGCCGCTGCAGCTGTCTGTGCCGCTGCCTGACTGGCTGCTACCTTTATAGGACCCCTAGTCACGGAAGACCCGCCCCCTAATCAGGGCTCAGCTTCTGTCCCAGCACAAAGCCCCTACACACACAGATACTACCAATACAAAACCAAACACACACACAAATACCTTCTCCTCCAACAGTACTCGCACTCAAACTCCCTGTTTACAGCTCTGTTTGCTAGCTCCTGTGCCGCTGCCTGACTGGCTGCTACCTTTATAGGACCCCTAGTCAGGGAAGCCCCGCCCCTAATCAGGGCTCAGCTTCTCTCCCAGCACAAAGCCCCTACACATACAGATAATAACAATACAAAACCAAACACACACAAATACCTTCTCTTCCGAAAGAACTCCCACTCAAACTCCCCTGTTTACAGCTCTGTTTGCTAGCTCCTGTGCCGCTGCCTGACTGGCTGCTACCTTTATAGGACCCCTAGTCAGGGAAGCCCCGCCCCCTAATCAGGGCTCAGCTTCTCTCCCAGCACAAAGCCTCTACACATACAAATACTACCAATACAAATCCAAACACACACAAATACCTTCTCCTCCAACAGAACTCCCACTCAAACTCCCCTGTTTACATCTCTGTGTGCTAGCTCCTGTGCCGCTGCCTCACTGGCTGCTACCTTTATAGGACCCCTAGTCAGAAAAGCCCCGCCCCCTAATCAGGGCTCAGCTTCTCTCCCAGCACAAAGCCTCTACACATACAAATACTACCAATACAAAAACACACACAAATACCTTCTCCTCCAACAGAACTCCCACTCAAAATCCCCTGTTTACAGCTCTGTTTGCTAGATCCTGTGCCGATGCAGCTGTCTGTGCCGCTGCCTGACTGGCTGATACCTTTTTAGGACCCCTAGTCAGTGAAGCCCCGCCCCCTAATCAGGGCTCAGCTTCTCTCCCAGCACAAAGCCCCTACACATACAGATACTAACAATACAAAACCAAACACACACAAATACCTTCTCCTCCCACTCAAACTCCCCGTTTACAGCTCTGTTTGCTAGCTCCTGTGCCGCTGCAGCTGTCTGTGCCGCTGCCTGACTGGCTGCTACCTTTATAGGACCCCAAGTCAGGGAAGCCCCGCCCCCTAATCAGGGCTCAGCTTCTCTCCCAGCACAAAGCCTCTACA
Organism: Lepidochelys olivacea; assembly: GCF_965140295.1. Classification (NCBI taxonomy): domain Eukaryota; kingdom Metazoa; phylum Chordata; order Testudines; family Cheloniidae; genus Lepidochelys; species Lepidochelys olivacea. The sequence continues at coordinate 19,029,001 of NC_140436.1, read as the reverse complement.
CATACAGATACTACCAATACAAATCCAAACACACACAAATACCTTCTCCTCCAACAGAACTCCCACTCAAACTCCCCTGTTTACATCTCTGTGTGCTAGCTCCTGTGCCGCTGCCTGACTGGCTGCTACCTTTATAGGACCCCTAGTCAGTCAAGCCCCGCCCCCTAATCAGGGCTCAGTTTCTCTCCCAGCACAAAGCCCCTACACATACAGATACTACCAATACAAAACCAAACACACACAAATACCTTCTCCTCCAACAGAACTCCCACTCAAACTCCACTGTTTACAGCTCTGTTTGCTAGCTCCTGTGCCGCTGCCTGACTGGCTGCTTCCTTTATAGGATCCCTAGTCAGGGAAGCCCCGCCCCCTAATCAGGGCTCATCTTCTCTCCCAGCACAAAGCCCCAAAACATACAGATACTACCAATACAAAACCAAACACACACACAAATACCTTCTCCACCAACAGAACTCCCACTCAAACTCCCCTGTTTACATCTCTGTGTGCTAGCTCCTGTGCCGCTGCCTGACTGGCTGCTACCTTTATAGGACCCCTAGTCAGTCAAGCCCCGCCCCCTAATCAGGGCTCAGCTTCTCTCCCAGCACAAAGCCTCTACACATACAGATACTACCAATACAAATCCAAACACACACAAATACCTTCTCCTCCAACAGAACTCCCACTCAAACTCCCCTGTTTACATCTCTGTGTGCTAGCTCCTGTGCCGCTGCCTGACTGGCTGCTACCTTTATAGGACCCCTAGTCAGGGAAGCCCCGCCCCCTAATCAGGGCTCAGCTTCTCTCCCAGCACAAAGCCCCTACACACACAGATACTACCAATACAAAACCAAACACACACAAATACCTTCTACTCCAACAGTACTCCCACTCAAACTCCCCTGTTTACAGCTCTGTTTGCTAGCTCCTGTGCCGCTGCAGCTGTCTGTGCCGCTGCCTGACTGGCTGCTACCTTTATAGGACTCCTAGTCAGTGAAGCCCCGCCCCCTAATCAGGGCTCAGCTTCTGTCCCAGCACAAAGCCCCTACACACACAGATACTACCAATACAAAACCAAACACACACAAATACCTTCTACTCCAACAGTACTCCCACTCAAACTCCCCTGTTTACAGCTCTGTTTGATAGCTCCTGTGCCGCTGTAGCTGTCTGTGCCGCTGCCTGACTGGCTGATACCTTTATAGGACCCCTAGTCAGTGAAGCCCCGCCCCCTAATCACGGCTCAGCTTCTCTCCCAGCACAAAGCCCCTACACATACAGATACTACCAATACAAAAACACACACAAATACCTTCTCCTCCAACAGAACTCCCACTCAAACTCCCCTGTTTACAGCTCTGTTTGCTAGCTCCTGTGCCGCTGCCTGACTGGCTGCAACCTTATAGGACCCCTAGTCAGGGAAGCCCCGCCCCCGAATCAGGGCTCAGCTTCTCTCCCAGCACAAAGCCCCTACACATACAGATACTAACAATACAAAACCAAACACACACAAATACCTTCTCCTCCAACAGAATTCCCACTCAAACTCCCCTGTTTACAGCTCTGTTTGCTAGCTCCTGTGCCGCTGCAGCTGTCTGTGCGGCTGCCTGACTGGCTGCTACCTTTATAGGATCCCTAGTCAGGGAAGCCCCGCCCACTAATCAGGGCTCAGCTTCTCTCCCAGCACAAAGCCCCTCCAAGCCTCTACACATACAGATACTACCAATACAAAACCAAACACACACAAATACCTTCTCCTCCAACAGAACTCCCACTCAAACTCCCCTGTTTACAGCTCTGTTTGCTAGCTCCTGTGGCGCTGCCTGACTGGCTGCTACCTTTATAGGACCCCTAGTCAGGGAAGCCCCGCCCCTAATCAGGGCTCAGCTTCTCTCCCAGCACAAAGAGCCTACACATACAGATACTAACAATACAAAACCAAACACACACAAATACCTTCTCCTCCAACAGAACTCCCACTCAAACTCCCCTGTTTACAGCTCTGTTTGCTAGCTCCTGTGCCGCTGCCTGACTGGCTGCTACCTTTATAGGACCCCTAGTCAGGGAAGCCCCGCCCCCTAATCAGGACTCATCTTCTCTCCCAGCACAAAGCCCCAAAACATACAGATACTACCAACACAAAACCAAACACACACACAAATACCTTCTCCACCAACAGAACTCCCACTCAAACTCCCCTGTTTACATCTCTGTGTGCTAGCTCCTGTGCCGCTGCCTGACTGGCTGCTACCTTTATAGGACCCCTAGTCAGGGAAGCCCCGCCCCCTAATCAGGGCTCAGCTTCTCTCCCAGCACAAAGAGCCTACACATACAGATACTAACAATACAAAACCAAACACACACAAATACCTTCTCCTCCAAAAGAACTCCCACTCGAACTCCCCTGTGTACAGCTCTGTTTGTAGCTCCTGTGCCGCTGCCTGACTGGCTGCTACCTTTATAGGACCCCTAGTCAGGGAAGCCCCGCCCCCTAATCAGGACTCATCTTCTCTCCCAGCACAAAGCCCCAAAACATACAGATACTACCAACACAAAACCAAACACACACACAAATACCTTCTCCACCAACAGAACTCCGACTCAAACTCCCCTGTTTACATCTCTGTGTGCTAGCTCCTGTGCCGCTGCCTGACTGGCTGCTACCTTTATAGGACCCCTAGTCAGGGAAGCCCCGCCCCCTAATCAGGGCTCAGCTTCTCTCCCAGCACAAAGAGCCTACACATACAGATACTAACAATACAAAACCAAACACACACAAATACCTTCTCCTCCAAAAGAACTCCCACTCGAACTCCCCTGTGTACAGCTCTGTTTGTAGCTCCTGTGCCGCTGCCTGACTGGCTACTACCTTTATAGGACCCCTCGTCAGGGAAGCCCCGCCCCCTAATCAGGGCTCAGCTTCTTTCCCAGCACAAACCCCCTCCAAGCCTCTACACATACAGATACTACCAATACAAAACCAAACACACACACAAATACCTTCTTCTCCAACAGAACTCCCACTCGAACTCCCCTGTTTACAGCTCTGTTTGTAGCTCCTGTGCCGCTGCCTGACTGGCTGCAACCTTATAGGACCCCTAGTCAGGGAAGCCCCGCCCACTAATCAGGGCTCAGCTTCTTTCCCAGCACAAAGCTCCTCCAAGCCTCTACACATACAGATACCACCAATACAAAACCAAACACACACACAAATACCTTTTCTTCGAACAGAACTCCCACTTAAACTCCCCTGTTTACAGCTCTGTTTGCTAGCTCCTGTGCCGCTGCCTGACTGGCTGCTACCTTTATAGGACCCCAAGTCAGGGAAGCCCCGCCCCCTAATCAGGGCTCAGCTTCTCTCCCAGCACAAAGCCTCTACACATACAGATACTACCAATACAAATCCAAACACACAGAAATACCTTCTCCTCCAACAGAACTCCCACTCCAACTTCCGTCTTTACAGCTCTGTTTGCTAGCTCCTGTGCCGCTGCAGCTGTCTGTGCCGCTGCCTGACTGGCTGCTACCTTTATAGGACCCCTAGTCACGGAAGACCCGCCCCCTAATCAGGGCTCAGCTTCTGTCCCAGCACAAAGCCCCTACACACACAGATACTACCAATACAAAACCAAACACACACACAAATACCTTCTCCTCCAACAGTACTCGCACTCAAACTCCCTGTTTACAGCTCTGTTTGCTAGCTCCTGTGCCGCTGCCTGACTGGCTGCTACCTTTATAGGACCCCTAGTCAGGGAAGCCCCGCCCCTAATCAGGGCTCAGCTTCTCTCCCAGCACAAAGCCCCTACACATACAGATACTAACAATACAAAACCAAACACACACAAATACCTTCTCTTCCGAAAGAACTCCCACTCAAACTCCCCTGTTTACAGCTCTGTTTGCTAGCTCCTGTGCCGCTGCCTGACTGGCTGCTACCTTTATAGGACCCCTAGTCAGGGAAGCCCCGCCCCCTAATCAGGGCTCAGCTTCTCTCCCAGCACAAAGCCTCTACACATACAAATACTACCAATACAAATCCAAACACACAAATACCTTCTCCTCCAACAGAACTCCCACTCAAACTCCCCTGTTTACATCTCTGTGTGCTAGCTCCTGTGCCGCTGCCTCACTGGCTGCTACCTTTATAGGACCCCTAGTCAGGGAAGCCCCGCCCCCTAATCAGGGCTCAGCTTCTCTCCCAGCACAAAGCCTCTACACATACAAATACTACCAATACAAAAACACACACAAATACCTTCTCCTCCAACAGAACTCCCACTCAAAATCCCCTGTTTACAGCTCTGTTTGCTAGATCCTGTGCCGATGCAGCTGTCTGTGCCGCTGCCTGACTGGCTGCTACCTTTATAGGACCCCAAGTCAGGGAAGCCCCGCCCCCTAATCAGGGCTCAGCTTCTCTCCCAGCACAAAGCCTCTACACATACAGATACTACCAATACAAATCCAAACACACACAAATACCTTCTCCTCCAACAGAATTCCCACTCCAACTTTCCTCTTTACAGCTCTGTTGCTAGCTCCTGTGCCGCTGCAGCTGTCTGTGCCGCTGCCTGACTGGCTGCTACCTTTATAGGACCCCTAGTCAGGGAAGCCCCGCCCCCTAATCAGGGCTCATCTTCTCCCCCAGCACAAAGCCCCAAAACATACAGATACTACCAATACAAAACCAAACACACACACAAATACCTTCTCCACCAACAGAACTCCCACTCAAACTCCCCTGTTTACATCTCTGTGTGCTAGCTCCTGTGCCGCTGCCTGACTGGCTGCTAGCTTTATAGGACCCCTAGTCAGGGAAGCCCCGCCCCCTAATCAGGGCTCAGCTTCTCTCCCAGCACAAAGCCCCAACACATACAGATACTAACAATACAAAACCAAACACACACAAATACCTTCTCCTCCAACAAAACTCCCACTCGAACTCCCCTGTTTACAGCTCTGTTTGTAGCTCCTGTGCCGCTGCCTGACTGGCTGCTACCTTTATAGGACCCCGCGTCAGGGAAGCCCCGCCCCCTAATCAGGGCTCAGCTTCTCTCCCAGCACAAAGCCCCAACACATACAGATACTAACAATACAAAACCAAACACACACAAATACCTTCTCCTCCAACAGAACTCCGACTCAAACCCGCCTGTTTACAGCTCTGTTTGCTAGCTCCTGTGCCGCTGCAGCTGTCTGTGCCGCTGCCTGACTGGCTGCGACCTTTATAGGACCCCTAGTCAGTCAAGCCCCGCCCCCTAATCAGAGCTCAGCTTCTCTCCCAGCACAAAGCCTCTACACATACAGATACTACCAATACAAATCCAAACACACACAAATACCTTCTCCTCCAACAGAACTCCCACTCAAACTCCCCTGTTTACATCTCTGTGTGCTAGCTCCTGTGCCGCTGCCTGACTGGCTGCTACCTTTATAGGACCCCTAGTCAGGGAAGCCCCGCCCCCTAATCAGGGCTCAGCTTCTCTCCCAGCACAAAGCCCCTACACACACAGATACTACCAATACAAAACCAAACACACACAAATACCTTCTACTCCAACAGTACTCCCACTCAAACTCCCCTGTTTACAGCTCTGTTTGCTAGCTCCTGTGCCGCTGCAGCTGTCTGTGCCGCTGCCTGACTGGCTGCTACCTTTATAGGACTCCTAGTCAGTGAAGCCCCGCCCCCTAATCAGGGCTCAGCTTCTGTCCCAGCACAAAGCCCATACACACACAGATACTACCAATACAAAACCAAACACTCACAAATACCTTCTACTCCAACAGTACTCCCACTCAAACTCCCCTGTTTACAGCTCTGTTTGATAGCTCCTGTGCCGCTGTAGCTGTCTGTGCCGCTGCCTGACTGGCTGATACCTTTATAGGACCCCTAGTCAGTGAAGCCCCGCCCCCTAATCACGGCTCAGCTTCTCTCCCAGCACAAAGCCCCTACACATACAGATACTACCAATACAAAAACACACACAAATACCTTCTCCTCCAACAGAACTCCCACTCAAACTCCCCTGTTTACAGCACTGTTTGCTAGCTCCTGTGCCGCTGCCTGACTGGCTGCTAGCTTTATAGGACCCCTAGTCAGGGAAGCCCCGCCCCCTAATCAGGGCTCAGCTTCTCTCCCAGCACAAAGCCCCTACACATACAGATACCACCAATACAAAACCAAAACACACACAAATACCTTCTCCTCCAACAGAACTCCCACTCAAAATCCCCTCTTTACAGCTCTGTTTGCTAGCTCCTGTGCCGATGCAGCTGTCTGTGCCGCTGCCTGACTGGCTGATACCTTTTTAGGACCCCTAGTCAGTGAAGCCCCGCCCCCTAATCAGGGCTCAGCTTCTCTCCCAGCACAAAGCCCCTACACATACAGATACTAACAATACAAAACCAAACACACACAAATACCTTCTCCTCCCACTCAAACTCCCCGTTTACAGCTCTGTTTGCTAGCTCCTGTGCCGCTGCAGCTGTCTGTGCCGCTGCCTGACTGGCTGCTACCTTTATAGGACCCCTAGTCAGTCAAGCCCCGCCCCCTAATCAGGGCTCAGTTTCTCTCCCAGCACAAAGCCCCTACACATACAGATACTACCAATACAAAACCAAACACACACAAATACCTTCTCCTCCAACAGAACTCCCACTCAAACTCCACTGTTTACAGCTCTGTTTGCTAGCTCCTGTGCCGCTGCAGCTGTCTGTGCCGCTCCCTGACTGGCTGCTACCTTTATAGGACCCCTAGTCAGGGAAGACCAGCCCCCTAATCAGGGCTCAGCTTCTGTCCCAGCACAAAGCCCCTACACACACAGATACTACCAATACAAAACCAAACACACACACAAATACCTTCTCCTCCAACAGTACTCCCACTCAAACTCCCCTGTTTACAGCTCTGTTTGCTAGCTCCTGTGCCGCTGCCTGACTGGCTGCTACCTTTATAGGACCCCTAGTCAGGGAAGCCCCGCCCCTAATCAGGGCTCAGCTTCTCTCCCAGCACAAAGCCCCTACACATACAGATACTAACAATACAAAACCAAACACACACATACACCTTCTCCTCCGAAAGAACTCCCACTCAAACTCCCCTGTTTACAGCTCTGTTTGCTAGCTCCTGTGCCGCTGCAGCTGTCTGTGCCGCTGCCTGACTGGCTGCTACCTTTATAGGACCCCTAGTCAGGGAAGCCCCGCCCCCTAATCACGGCTCAGCTTCTCTCCCAGCACAAAGCCCCTACACATACAGATACTAACAATACAGAACCAAACACACACAAATACCTTCTCCTCCAACGGAACTCTCACTCCAACTCCCCTGTTTAGAGCTCTGTTTGCTAGCTCCTGTGCCGCTGCAGCTGTCTGTGCCGCTGCCTGACTGGCTGATACCTTTCTAGGACCCCTAGTAAGTGAAGCCCCGCCCCCTAATCACGGCTCAGCTTCTCTCCCAGCACAAAGCCCCTTCACATACAGATACTAACAATACAAAACCAAACACACACAAATACCTTCTCCTCCAAAAGAACTCCCACTCAAACTCCCCTGTTTACAGCTCTGTTTGCTAGCTCCTGTGCTGCTGCAGCTGTCTGTGCCGCTACCTGACTGGCTGCTACCTTTATAGGACCCCTAGTCAGTGAAGCCCCGCCCCCCAATCAGGGCTCAGCTTCTGTCTCAGCACAAAGCCCCTACACACACAGATACTACCAATACAAAACCAAACACACACAAATACCTTCTACTCCGACAGTACTCCCACTCAAACTCCCCTGTTTACAGCTCTGTTTGATAGCTCCTGTGCCGCTGCCTGACTGGCTGCAACCTTTATAGGACCCCTAGTCAGGGAAGCCCTGCCCCCTAATCAGGGCTCAACTTCTCTCCCAGCACAAAGCCCCTACACATACAGATACTGAGAATACAAAACCAAACACACACAAATACCTTCTCCTCCAAAAGAACTCCCACTCAAACTCCCCTGTTTACAGCTCTGTTTGCTAGCTCCTGTGCCGCTGCAGCTGTCTGTACCGCTGCCTGATTGGCTGCTACGTTTATAGGACCCCTAGTCAGGGAAGCCCCGCCCCCTAATCAGGGCTCAGCTTCTCACCCAGCACAAAGCCCCGACACATACAAATAATACCAATACAAAACCAAACACACACAAATACCTTCTCCTCCAACAGAACTCCCACTCAAACCCCCCTGTTTACAGCTCTGTTTGCTAGCTCCTGTGCCGCTGCAGCTGTCTGTGCCGCTGCCTGACTGGCTGATACCTTTATAGGACCCCTAGTCAGTGAAGCCCCGCCCCCTAATCAGGGCTCAGCTTCTCTCCCAGCACAAAGCCCCTACATATACAGATACTAACAATACAAAACCAAACACACACACAAATACCTTCTCCTCCAAGAGAACTCCCACTCAAACTCCCCTGTTCACAGCTCTGTTTGCTAGCTCCTGTGCTGCTGCCTGACTGGCTGCTACCTTTATAGGACCCCTAGTCAGGGAAGCCCCGCCCCTAATCAGGGCTCAGCTTCTATCCCAGCACAAAGCCCCTACACATACAGATACTAACAATACAAAACCAAACACAGACGAATACCTTCTCCTCCGAAAGAACTCCCACTCAAACTCCCCTGTTTACCGCTCTGTTTGCTAGCTCCTGTGCCACTGCAGCTGTCTGTGCCGCTGCCTGATTGGCTGCTACCTTTATAGGACCCCTAGTCAGGGAAGCCCCGCCCCCTAATCAGGGCTCAGCTTCTCTCCCAGCACAAAGCCTCTACACATACAGATACTACCAATACAAAACCAAACACCCACAAATACCTACTCCTCCAACAGAACTCCCACTCAAACTCCCCTGTTTACAGCTCTGTTTGCTAGCTCCTGTGCCGCTGCAGCTGTCTCTGCTGCTGCCTGACTGGCTGCTACCTTTATAGGACCCCTAGTCAGGGAAGCCCCGCCCCCTAATCAGGGCTCAGCTTCTCTCCCAGCACAAAGCCCCTCCAAGCCTCTAAACATACAGATACCACCAATACAAAACCAAACACACACAAATACCTTCTCCTCCAACAGAACTCCCACTCAAACTCCCCTGTTTACAGCTCTGTTTGATAGCTCCTGTGCCGCTGCCTGACTGGCTGCAACCTTATAGGACCCCTAGTCAGGGAAGCCCCGCCCACTAATCAGGGCTCAGCTTCTCTCCCAGCACAAAGCCCCTCCAAGCCTCTACACACACAGATACTACCAATACAAAACCAAACACACACAAATACCTTCTACTCCAACAGAACTCCCACTCAAACTCCCCTGTTTACAGCTCTGTTTGCTAGCTCCTGTGCCGCTGCCTGACTGGCTGCTACCTTTATAGGACCCCTAGTCAGGGAAGCCCCGCCCCCTAATCAGGGCTCAGCTTCTCTCCCAGCACAAAGCCCCTACACATACAGATACTAACAATACAAAACCAAACACACACAAATACCATCTCCTCCAACAGAACTCCCACTCAAACTCCCCTGTTTACAGCTCTGTTTGCTAGCTCCTGTGCCGCTGCCTGACTGGCTGCTACCTTTATGGGACCCCTAGTCAGGGAAGCCCCGCCCCCTAATCAGGGCTCAGCTTCTCTCCCAGCACAAAGCCCCTACACATACAGATACTAACAATACAAAACCAAACACACACAAATACCTTCTCCTCCAAAAGAACTCCCACTCAAACTCCCCTGTTTACAGCTCTGTTTGCTAGCTCCTGTGCTGCTGCAGCTGTCTGTGCCGCTACCTGACTGGCTGCTACCTTTATAGGATCCCCTAGTCAGTGAAGCCCCGCCCCCCAATGAGGGCTCAGCTTCTCTCCCAGCACAAATCCCCTACACATACAGATACTACCAATACAAAACCAAACACACACAAATACCTTCTCCTCCAACAGAACTCCCACTCAAACTCCCCTGTTTACAGCTCTGTTTGATAGCTCCTGTGCCGCTGCCTGACTGGCTGCAACCTTATAGGACCCCTAGTCAGGGAAGCCCCGCCCACTAATCAGGGCTCAGCTTCTCTCCCAGCACAAAGCCCCTCCAAGCCTCTACACACACAGATACTACCAATACAAAACCAAACACACACAAATACCTTCTACTCCGACAGTACTCCCACTCAAACTCCCCTGTTTACAGCTCTGTTTGATAGCTCCTGTGCCGCTGCCTGACTGGCTGCAACCTTTATAGGACCCCTAGTCAGGGAAGCCCCGCCCCCTAATCAGGGCTCAGCTTCTCTCCCAGCACAAAGCCCCTACACACACAGATACTACCAATACAAAACCAAACACACACAAATACCTTCTACTCCAACAGTACTCCCACTCAAACTCCCCGTTTACATCTCTGTTTGCTAGCTCCTGTGCCGCTGCAGCTGTCTGTGCCGCTGCCTGACTGGCTGCTACCTTTATAGGACCCCTAGTCAGGGAAGCCCCGCCCCCTAATCAGGGCTCAGCTTCTCTCCCAGCACAAAGAGCCTACACATACAGATACTAACAATACAAAACCAAACACACACAAATACCTTCTCCTCCAACAGAACTCCCACTCGAACTCCCCTGTTTACAGCTCTGTTTGTAGCTCCTGTGCCGCTGCCTGACTGGCTGCTACCTTTATAGGACCCCTCGTCAGGGAAGCCCCGCCCCCTGATCAGGGCTCAGCTTCTTTCCCAGCACAAAGCCCCTCCAAGCCTCTACACATACAGATACTACCAATACAAAACCAAACACACACACAAATACCCTCTCCTCCAACAGAACTCCCACTCAAACCCGCCTGTTTACAGCTCTGTTTGCTAGCTCCTGTGCCGCTGCAGCTGTCTGTGCCGCTGCCTGACTGGCTGCGACCTTTATAGGACCCCTAGTCAGTCAAGCCCCGCCCCCTAATCAGGGCTCAGCTTCTCTCCCAGCACAAAGCCCCTACACATACACATACTACCAATACAAAACCAAACACACAAATACCTTCTCCTCCAACAGAACTCCCACTCAGACTCCCCTGTTTACAGCTCTGTTTGCTAGCTCCTGTGCCGCTGCCTGACTGGCTGCAACCTTATAGGACCCCTAGTCAGGGAAGCCCCGCCCACTAATCAGGGCTCAGCTTCTCTCCCAGCACAAAGCCCCTCCAAGCCTCTACACACACAGATACTACCAATACAAAACCAAACACACACAAATACCTTCTACTCCGACAGTACTCCCACTCAAACTCCCCTGTTTACAGCTCTGTTTGATAGCTCCTGTGCCGCTGCCTGACTGGCTGCAACCTTTATAGGACCCCTAGTCAGGGAAGCCCCGCCCCCTAATCAGGGCTCAGCTTCTCTCCCAGCACAAAGCCCCTACACATACAGATACTAACAATACAAAACCAAACACACACCAATGCCTTCTCCTCCAAAAGAACTCCCACTCAAACTCCCCTGTTTACAGCTCTGTTTGCTAGCTCCTGTGCTGCTGCAGCTGTCTGTGCCGCTACCTGACTGGCTGCTACCTTTATAGGACCCCTAGTCAGTGAAGCCCCGCCCCCCAATCAGGGCTCAGCTTCTGTCTCAGCACAAAGCCCCTACACACACAGATACTACCAATACAAAACCAAACACACACAAATACCTTCTACTCCAACAGAACTCCCACTCAAACTCCCCTGTTTACAGCTCTGTTTGCTAGCTCCTGTGCCGCTGCCTGACTGGCTGCTACCTTTATAGGACCCCTAGTCAGGGAAGCCCCGCCCCCTAATCAGGGCTCAGCTTCTCTCCCAGCACAAAGCCCCTACACATACAGATACTAACAATACAAAACCAAACACACACAAATACCTTCTCCTCCAACAGAACTCCCACTCCAACTCCCCTGTTTACAGCTCTGTTTGATAGCTCCTGTGCCGCTGCCTGACTGGCTGCAACCTTATAGGACCCCTAGTCAGGGAAGCCCCGCCCACTAATCAGGGCTCAGCTTCTCTCCCAGCACAAAACCCCTCCAAGCCTCTACACACACAGATACTACCAATACAAAACCAAACACACACAAATACCTTCTACTCCAACAGAACTCCCACTCAAACTCCCCTGTTTACAGCTCTGTTTGTAGCTCCTGTGCCGCTGCCTGACTGGCTGCTACCTTTATAGGACCCCTCGTCAGGGAAGCCCCGCCCCCTAATCAGGGCTCAGCTTCTTTCCCAGCACAAAGCCCCTCCAAGCCTCTACACATACAGATACTACCAATACAAAACCAAACACACACACAAATACCTTCTCCTCCAACAGAACTCCCACTCAAACCCGCCTGTTTACAGCTCTGTTTGCTAGCTCCTGTGCCGCTGCAGCTGTCTGTGCCGCTGCCTGACTGGCTGCGACCTTTATAGGACCCCTAGTCAGTCAAGCCCCGCCCCCTAATCAGGGCTCAGCTTCTCTCCCAGCACAAAGCCCCTACACATACAGATACTACCAATACAAAACCAAACACACAAATACCTTCTCCTCCAACAGAACTCCCACTCAAACTCCCCTGTTTACAGCTCTGTTTGCTAGCTCCTGTGCCGCTGCAGCTGTCTGTGCCGCTGCCTGACTGGCTGCTACCTTTATAGGACTCCTAGTCAGTGAAGCCCCGCCCCCTAATCAGGGCTCAGCTTCTGCCCCAGCACAAAGCCCCTACACACACAGATACTACCAATACAAAACCAAACACACACAAATACCTTCTACTCCAACAGTACTCCCACTCAAACTCCCCTGTTTACAGCTCTGTTTGATAGCTCCTGTGCCGCTGCAGCTGTCTGTGCCGCTGCCTGACTGGCTGATACCTTTATAGGACCCCTAGTCAGTGAAGCCCCGCCCCCTAATCTCGGCTCAGCTTCTCTCCCAGCACAAAGCCCCTACACATACAGATACTACCAATACAAAAACACACACAAATACCTTCTCCTCCAACAGAACTCCCACTCAAACTCCCCTGTTTACAGCTCTGTTTGCTAGCTCCTGTGCTGCTGCCTGACTGGCTGCTACCTTTATAGGACCCCTAGTCAGGGAAGCCCCGCCCCCTAATCAGGGCTCAGCTTCTCTCCCAGCACAAAGCCCCTACACATACAGATACTAACAATACAAAACCAAACACACACCAATACCTTCTCCTCCAAAAGAACTCCCACTCAAACTCCCCTGTTTACAGCTCTGTTTGCTAGCTCCTGTGCTGCTGCAGCTGTCTGTGCCGCTACCTGACTGGCTGCTACCTTTATAGGACCCCTAGTCAGTGAAGCCCCGCCCCCCAATCAGGGCTCAGCTTCTGTCTCAGCACAAAGCCCCTACACACACAGATACTACCAATACAAAACCAAACACACACAAATACCTTCTACTCCAACAGAACTCCCACTCAAACTCCCCTGTTTACTGCTCTGTTTGATAGCTCCTGTGCCGCTGCCTGACTGGCTGCAACCTTATAGGACCCCTAGTCAGGGAAGCCCCGCCCACTAATCAGGGCTCAGCTTCTTTCCCAGCACAAAGCCCCTCCAAGCCTCTACACATACAGATACCACCAATACAAAACCAAACACATACACAAATACCTTTTCCTCCAACAGAACTCCCACTCAAACTCCCCTGTTTACAGCTCTGTTTGCTAGCTCCTGTGCCGCTGCCTGACTGGCTGCTACCTTTATAGGACCCCTAGTCAGGGAAGCCCCGCCCCCTAATCAGGGCTCAGCTTCTCTCCGAGCACAAAGCCCCTACACATACAGATACTAACAATACAAAACCAAACACACACAAATACCTTCTCCTCCAACAGAACTCCCACTCAAACTCCCCTGTTTACAGCTCTGTTTGATAGCTCCTGTGCCGCTGCCTGACTGGCTGCAACCTTATAGGACCCCTAGTCAGGGAAGCCCCGCCCACTAATCAGGGCTCAGCTTCTCTCCCAGCACAAAGCCCCTCCAAGCCTCTACACACACAGATACTACCAATACAAAACCAAACACACACAAATACCTTCTACTCCAACAGAACTCCCACTCAAACTCCCCTGTTTACAGCTCTGTTTGTAGCTCCTGTGCCGCTGCCTGACTGGCTGCTACCTTTATAGGACCCCTCGTCAGGGAAGCCCCGCCCCCTAATCAGGGCTCAGCTTCTTTCCCAGCACAAAGCCCCTCCAAGCCTCTACACATACAGATACTACCAATACAAAACCAAACACACACACAAATACCTTCTCCTCCAACAGAACTCCCACTCAAACCCGCCTGTTTACAGCTCTGTTTGCTAGCTCCTGTGCCGCTGCAGCTGTCTGTGCCGCTGCCTGACTGGCTGCGACCTTTATAGGACCCCTAGTCAGTCAAGCCCCGCCCCCTAATCAGAGCTCAGCTTCTCTCCCAGCACAAAGCCCCTACACATACACATACTACCAATACAAAACCAAACACACAAATACCTTCTCCTCCAACAGAACTCCCACTCAAACTCCCCTGTTTACAGCTCTGTTTGCTAGCTCCTGTGCCGCTGCAGCTGTCTGTGCCGCTGCCTGACTGGCTGCTACCTTTATAGGACTCCTAGTCAGTGAAGCCCCGCCCCCTAATCAGGGCTCAGCTTCTGCCCCAGCACAAAGCCCCTACACACACAGATACTACCAATACAAAACCAAACACACACAAATACCTTCTACTCCAACAGTACTCCCACTCAAACTCCCCTGTTTACAGCTCTGTTTGATAGCTCCTGTGCCGCTGCAGCTGTCTGTGCCGCTGCCTGACTGGCTGATACCTTTATAGGACCCCTAGTCAGTGAAGCCCCGCCCCCTAATCTCGGCTCAGCTTCTCTCCCAGCACAAAGCCCCTACACATACAGATACTACCAATACAAAAACACACACAAATACCTTCTCCTCCAACAGAACTCCCACTCAAACTCCCCTGTTTACAGCTCTGTTTGCTAGCTCCTGTGCTGCTGCCTGACTGGCTGCTACCTTTATAGGACCCCTAGTCAGGGAAGCCCCGCCCCCTAATCAGGGCTCAGCTTCTCTCCCAGCACAAAGCCCCTACACATACAGATACTAACAATACAAAACCAAACACACACCAATACCTTCTCCTCCAAAAGAACTCCCACTCAAACTCCCCTGTTTACAGCTCTGTTTGCTAGCTCCTGTGCTGCTGCAGCTGTCTGTGCCGCTACCTGACTGGCTGCTACCTTTATAGGACCCCTAGTCAGTGAAGCCCCGCCCCCCAATCAGGGCTCAGCTTCTGTCTCAGCACAAAGCCCCTACACACACAGATACTACCAATACAAAACCAAACACACACAAATACCTTCTACTCCAACAGAACTCCCACTCAAACTCCCCTGTTTACAGCTCTGTTTGATAGCTCCTGTGCCGCTGCCTGACTGGCTGCAACCTTATAGGACCCCTAGTCAGGGAAGCCCCGCCCACTAATCAGGGCTCAGCTTCTTTCCCAGCACAAAGCCCCTCCAAGCCTCTACACATACAGATACCACCAATACAAAACCAAACACATACACAAATACCTTTTCCTCCAACAGAACTCCCACTCAAACTCCCCTGTTTACAGCTCTGTTTGATAGCTCCTGTGCTGCTGCAGCTGTCTGTGCCGCTACCTGACTGGCTGCTACCTTTATAGGATCCCCTAGTCAGTGAAGCCCCGCCCCCCAATGAGGGCTCAGCTTCTGTCTCAGCACAAAGCCCCTACACACACAGATACTACCAATACAAAACCAAACACACACAAATACCTTCTACTCCGACAGTACTCCCACTCAAACTCCCCTGTTTACAGCTCTGTTTGATAGCTCCTGTGCCGCTGCCTGACTGGCTGCTACCTTTATAGGACCCCTCGTCAGGGAAGCCCCGCCCCCTAATCAGGGCTCAGCTTCTTTCCCAGCACAAAGCCCCTCCAAGCCTCTACACATACAGATACTACCAATACAAAACCAAACACACACACAAATACCTTCTCCTCCAACAGAACTCCCACTCAAACCCGCCTGTTTACAGCTCTGTTTGCTAGCTCCTGTGCCGCTGCAGCTGTCTGTGCCGCTGCCTGACTGGCTGCTACCTTTATAGGACTCCTAGTCAGTGAAGCCCCGCCCCCTAATCAGGGCTCAGCTTCTGCCCCAGCACAAAGCCCCTACACACACAGATACTACCAATACAAAACCAAACACACACAAATACCTTCTACTCCAACAGAACTCCCACTCAAAATCCCCTGTTTACAGCTCTGTTTGCTAGCTCCTGTGCCGCTGCCTGACTGGCTGCTACCTTTATAGAACCCCTAGTCAGGGAAGCCCCGCCCCCCAATGAGGGCTCAGCTTCTGTCTCAGCACAAAGCCCCTACACACACAGATACTACCAATACAAAACCAAACACACACAAATACCTTCTACTCCGACAGTACTCCCACTCAAACTCCCCTGTTTACAGCTCTGTTTGATAGCTCCTGTGCCGCTGCCTGACTGGCTGCAACCTTTATAGGACCCCTAGTCAGGGAAGCCCCGCCCCCTAATCAGGGCTCAGCTTCTCTCCCAGCACAAAGCCTCTACACACACAGATACTACCAATACAAAACCAAACACACACACAAATACCTTCTCCTCCAACAGAACTCCCACTCAAACCCGCCTGTTTACAGCTCTGTTTGATAGCTCCTGTGCCGCTGCCTGACTGGCTGCAACCTTATAGGACCCCTAGTCAGGGAAGCCCCGCCCACTAATCAGGGCTCAGCTTCTCTCCCAGCACAAAGCCCCTCCAAGCCTCTACACACACAGATACTACCAATACAAAACCAAACACACACAAATACCTTCTACTCCAACAGAACTCCCACTCAAACTCCCCTGTTTACAGCTCTGTTTGTAGCTCCTGTGCCGCTGCCTGACTGGCTGCGACCTTTATAGGACCCCTAGTCAGTCAAGCCCCGCCCCCTAATCAGGGCTCAGCTTCTCTCCCAGCACAAAGCCCCTACACATACAGATACTAACAATACAAAACCAAACACACACAAATACCTTCTCCTCCAACAGAACTCCCACTCAAACTCCCCTGTTTACAGCTCTGTTTGCTAGCTCCTGTGCCGCTGCAGCTGTCTGTGCCGCTGCCTGACTGGCTGCTACCTTTATAGGACCCCTAGTCAGGGAAGCCCCGCCCCCTAATCAGGGCTCAGCTTCTCTCCCAGCACAAAGAGCCTACACATACAGATACTAACAATACAAAACCAAACACACACAAATACCTTCTCCTCCAACAGAACTCCCACTCGAACTCCCCTGTTTACAGCTCTGTTTGTAGCTCCTGTGCCGCTGCCTGACTGGCTGCTACCTTTATAGGACCCCTCGTCAGGGAAGCCCCCCCCCTAATCAGGGCTCAGCTTCTTTCCCAGCACAAAGCCCCTCCAAGCCTCTACACATACAGATACTACCAATACAAAACCAAACACACACACAAATACCTTCTCCTACAACAGAACTCCCACTCAAACTCCCCTGTTTACAGCTCTGTTTGCTAGCTCCTGTGCTGCTGCAGCTGTCTGTGCCGCTACCTGACTGGCTGCTACCTTTATAGGACCCCTAGTCAGTGAAGCCCCGCCCCCCAATCAGGGCTCAGCTTCTGTCTCAGCACAAAGCCCCTACACACACAGATACTACCAATACAAAACCAAACACACACAAATACCTTCTACTCCAACAGAACTCCCACTCAAACTCCCCTGTTTACAGCTCTGTTTGATAGCTCCTGTGCCGCTGCCTGACTGGCTGCAACCTTATAGGACCCCTAGTCAGGGAAGCCCCGCCCACTAATCAGGGCTCAGCTTCTTTCCCAGCACAAAGCCCCTCCAAGCCTCTACACATACAGATACCACCAATACAAAACCAAACACATACACAAATACCTTTTCCTCCAACAGAACTCCCACTCAAACTCCCCTGTTTACAGCTCTGTTTGATAGCTCCTGTGCCGCTGCCTGACTGGCTGCAACCTTATAGGACCCCTAGTCAGGGAAGCCCCGCCCACTAATCAGGGCTCAGCTTCTCTCCCAGCACAAAGCCCCTCCAAGCCTCTACACACACAGATACTACCAATACAAAACCAAACACACACAAATACCTTCTACTCCAACAGAACTCCCACTCAAACTCCCCTGTTTACAGCTCTGTTTGCTAGCTCCTGTGCCGCTGCCTGACTGGCTGCTACCTTTATAGGACCCCTAGTCAGGGAAGCCCCGCCCCCTAATCAGGGCTCAGCTTCTCTCCCAGCACAAAGCCCCTACACATACAGATACTAACAATACAAAACCAAACACACACAAATACCTTCTCCTCCAACAGAACTCCCACTCAAACTCCCCTGTTTACAGCTCTGTTTGCTAGCTCCTGTGCTGCTGCAGCTGTCTGTGCCGCTACCTGACTGGCTGCTACCTTTATAGGATCCCCTAGTCAGTGAAGCCCCGCCCCCCAATGAGGGCTCAGCTTCTGTCTCAGCACAAAGCCCCTACACACACAGATACTACCAATAAAAAACCAAACACACACAAATACCTTCTACTGCGACAGTACTCCCACTCAAACTCCCCTGTTTACAGCTCTGTTTGATAGCTGCTGTGCCGCTGCCTGACTGGCTGCAACCTTTATAGGACCCCTAGTCAGGGAAGCCCCGCCCCCTAATCAAGGCTCAGCTTCTCTCCCAGCACAAAGCCCCTACACATACAGATACCACCAATACAAAACCAAACACACACAAATACCTTCTCCTCCAACAGAACTCCCACTCAAACCCCCCTGTTTACAGCTCTGTTTGCTAGCTCCTGTGCCGCTGCAGCTGTCTGTGCCGCTGCCTGACTGGCTGATACCTTTATAGGACACCTAGTCAGTGAAGCCCCGCCCCCTAATCAGGGCTCAGCTTCTCTCCCAGCACAAAGCCCCTACACATACAGATACTACCAATACAAAACCAAACACACACAAATACCTTCTCCTCCAACAGAACTCCCACTCGAACTCCCCTGTTTACAGCTCTGTTTGTAGCTCCTGTGCCGCTGCCTGACTGGCTGCTACCTTTTTAGGACCCCTCGTCAGGGAAGCCCCGCCCCCTAATCAGGGCTCAGCTTCTTTCCCAGCACAAAGCCCCTCCAAGCCTCTACACATACAGATACTACCAATACAAAACCAAACACACACACAAATACCTTCTCCTCCAACAGAACTCCCACTCAAACCCGCCTGTTTACAGCTCTGTTTGCTAGCTCCTGTGCCGCTGCAGCTGTCTGTGCCGCTGCCTGACTGGCTGATACCTTTATAGGACACCTAGTCAGGGAAGCCCCGCCCACTAATCAGGGCTCAGCTTCTTTCCCAGCACAAAGCCCCTCCAAGCCTCTACACATACAGATACCACCAATACAAAACCAAACACATACACAAATACCTTTTCCTCCAACAGAACTCCCACTCAAACTCCCCTGTTTACAGCTCTGTTTGCTAGCTCCTGTGCCGCTGCCTGACTGGCTGCTACCTTTATAGGACCCCTAGTCAGGGAAGCCCCGCCCCCTAATCAGGGCTCAGCTTCTCTCCCAGCACAAAGCCCCTACACATACAGATACTAACAATACAAAACCAAACACACACAAATACCTTCTCCTCCAACAGAACTCCCACTCAAACTCCCCTGTTTACAGCTCTGTTTGATAGCTCCTGTGCCGCTGCCTGACTGGCTGCAACCTTATAGGACCCCTAGTCAGGGAAGCCCCGCCCACTAATCAGGGCTCAGCTTCTCTCCCAGCACAAAGCCCCTCCAAGCCTCTACACACACAGATACTACCAATACAAAACCAAACACACACAAATACCTTCTACTCCAACAGAACTCCCACTCAAACTCCCCTGTTTATAGCTCTGTTTGCTAGCTCCTGTGCCGCTGCCTGACTGGCTGCTACCTTTATAGGACCCCTAGTCAGGGAAGCCCCGCCCCCTAATCAGGGCTCAGCTTCTCTCCCAGCACAAAGCCCCTACACATACAGATACTAACAATACAAAACCAAACACACACAAATACCTTCTCCTCCAACAGAACTCCCACTCAAACTCCCCTGTTTACAGCTCTGTTTGCTAGCTCCTGTGCTGCTGCAGCTGTCTGTGCCGCTACCTGACTGGCTGCTACCTTTATAGGATCCCCTAGTAAGTGAAGCCCCGCCCCCCAATGAGGGCTCAGCTTCTCTCCGAGCACAAATCCCCTACACATACAGATACTACCAATACAAAACCAAACACACACAAATACCTTCTCCTCCAACAGAACTCCCACTCAAACTCCCCTGTTTACAGCTCTGTTTGATAGCTCCTGTGCCGCTGCCTGACTGGCTGCAACCTTATAGGACCCCTAGTCAGGGAAGCCCCGCCCACTAATCAGGGCTCAGCTTCTCTCCCAGCACAAAGCCCCTCCAAGCCTCTACACACACAGATACTACCAATACAAAACCAAACACACACAAATACCTTCTACTCCAACAGAACTCCCACTCAAAATCCCCTGTTTACAGCTCTGTTTGCTAGCTCCTGTGCCGCTGCAGCTGTCTGTGCCGCTGCCTGACTGGCTGCTACCTTTATAGGACTCCTAGTCAGTGAAGCCCCGCCCCCTAATCAGGGCTCAGCTTCTGCCCCAGCACAAAGCCCCTACACACACAGATACTACCAATACAAAACCAAACACACACAAATACCTTCTACTCCAACAGTACTCCCACTCAAACTCCCCTGTTTACAGCTCTGTTTGATAGCTCCTGTGCCGCTGCAGCTGTCTGTGCCGCTGCCTGACTGGCTGATACCTTTATAGGACCCCTAGTCAGTGAAGCCCCGCCCCCTAATCTCGGCTCAGCTTCTCTCCCAGCACAAAGCCCCTACACATACAGATACTACCAATACAAAAACACACACAAATACCTTCTCCTCCAACAGAACTCCCACTCAAACTCCCCTGTTTACAGCTCTGTTTGCTAGCTCCTGTGCTGCTGCCTGACTGGCTGCTACCTTTATAGGACCCCTAGTCAGGGAAGCCCCGCCCCCTAATCAGGGCTCAGCTTCTCTCCCAGCACAAAGCCCCTACACATACAGATACTAACAATACAAAACCAAACACACACCAATACCTTCTCCTCCAAAAGAACTCCCACTCAAACTCCCCTGTTTACAGCTCTGTTTGCTAGCTCCTGTGCTGCTGCAGCTGTCTGTGCCGCTACCTGACTGGCTGCTACCTTTATAGGACCCCTAGTCAGTGAAGCCCCGCCCCCCAATCAGGGCTCAGCTTCTGTCTCAGCACAAAGCCCCTACACACACAGATACTACCAATACAAAACCAAACACACACAAATACCTTCTACTCCAACAGAACTCCCACTCAAACTCCCCTGTTTACAGCTCTGTTTGATAGCTCCTGTGCCGCTGCCTGACTGGCTGCAACCTTATAGGACCCCTAGTCAGGGAAGCCCCGCCCACTAATCAGGGCTCAGCTTCTTTCCCAGCACAAAGCCCCTCCAAGCCTCTACACATACAGATACCACCAATACAAAACCAAACACATACACAAATACCTTTTCCTCCAACAGAACTCCCACTCAAACTCCCCTGTTTACAGCTCTGTTTGATAGCTCCTGTGCTGCTGCAGCTGTCTGTGCCGCTACCTGACTGGCTGCTACCTTTATAGGATCCCCTAGTCAGTGAAGCCCCGCCCCCCAATGAGGGCTCAGCTTCTGTCTCAGCACAAAGCCCCTACACACACAGATACTACCAATACAAAACCAAACACACACAAATACCTTCTACTCCGACAGTACTCCCACTCAAACTCCCCTGTTTACAGCTCTGTTTGATAGCTCCTGTGCCGCTGCCTGACTGGCTGCTACCTTTATAGGACCCCTCGTCAGGGAAGCCCCGCCCCCTAATCAGGGCTCAGCTTCTTTCCCAGCACAAAGCCCCTCCAAGCCTCTACACATACAGATACTACCAATACAAAACCAAACACACACACAAATACCTTCTCCTCCAACAGAACTCCCACTCAAACCCGCCTGTTTACAGCTCTGTTTGCTAGCTCCTGTGCCGCTGCAGCTGTCTGTGCCGCTGCCTGACTGGCTGCTACCTTTATAGGACTCCTAGTCAGTGAAGCCCCGCCCCCTAATCAGGGCTCAGCTTCTGCCCCAGCACAAAGCCCCTACACACACAGATACTACCAATACAAAACCAAACACACACAAATACCTTCTACTCCAACAGAACTCCCACTCAAAATCCCCTGTTTACAGCTCTGTTTGCTAGCTCCTGTGCCGCTGCCTGACTGGCTGCTACCTTTATAGGACCCCTAGTCAGGGAAGCCCCGCCCCCCAATGAGGGCTCAGCTTCTGTCTCAGCACAAAGCCCCTACACACACAGATACTACCAATACAAAACCAAACACACACACAAATACCTTCTCCTCCAACAGAACTCCCACTCAAACCCGCCTGTTTACAGCTCTGTTTGATAGCTCCTGTGCCGCTGCCTGACTGGCTGCAACCTTATAGGACCCCTAGTCAGGGAAGCCCCGCCCACTAATCAGGGCTCAGCTTCTCTCCCAGCACAAAGCCCCTCCAAGCCTCTACACACACAGATACTACCAATACAAAACCAAACACACACAAATACCTTCTACTCCAACAGAACTCCCACTCAAACTCCCCTGTTTACAGCTCTGTTTGTAGCTCCTGTGCCGCTGCCTGACTGGCTGCGACCTTTATAGGACCCCTAGTCAGTCAAGCCCCGCCCCCTAATCAGGGCTCAGCTTCTCTCCCAGCACAAAGCCCCTACACATACAGATACTAACAATACAAAACCAAACACACACAAATACCTTCTCCTCCAACAGAACTCCCACTCAAACTCCCCTGTTTACAGCTCTGTTTGCTAGCTCCTGTGCCGCTGCAGCTGTCTGTGCCGCTGCCTGACTGGCTGCTACCTTTATAGGACCCCTAGTCAGGGAAGCCCCGCCCCCTAATCAGGGCTCAGCTTCTCTCCCAGCACAAAGAGCCTACACATACAGATACTAACAATACAAAACCAAACACACACAAATACCTTCTCCTCCAACAGAACTCCCACTCGAACTCCCCTGTTTACAGCTCTGTTTGTAGCTCCTGTGCCGCTGCCTGACTGGCTGCTACCTTTATAGGACCCCTCGTCAGGGAAGCCCCGCCCCCTAATCAGGGCTCAGCTTCTTTCCCAGCACAAAGCCCCTCCAAGCCTCTACACATACAGATACTACCAATACAAAACCAAACACACACACAAATACCTTCTCCTACAACAGAACTCCCACTCAAACTCCCCTGTTTACAGCTCTGTTTGCTAGCTCCTGTGCTGCTGCAGCTGTCTGTGCCGCTACCTGACTGGCTGCTACCTTTATAGGACCCCTAGTCAGTGAAGCCCCGCCCCCCAATCAGGGCTCAGCTTCTGTCTCAGCACAAAGCCCCTACACACACAGATACTACCAATACAAAACCAAACACACACAAATACCTTCTACTCCAACAGAACTCCCACTCAAACTCCCCTGTTTACAGCTCTGTTTGATAGCTCCTGTGCCGCTGCCTGACTGGCTGCAACCTTATAGGACCCCTAGTCATGGAAGACCCGCCCACTAATCAGGGCTCAGCTTCTTTCCCAGCACAAAGCCCCTCCAAGCCTCTACACATACAGATACCACCAATACAAAACCAAACACATACACAAATACCTTTTCCTCCAACAGAACTCCCACTCAAACTCCCCTGTTTACAGCTCTCTTTGATAGCTCCTGTGCCGCTGCCTGACTGGCTGCAACCTTATAGGACCCCTAGTCAGGGAAGCCCCGCCCACTAATCAGGGCTCAGCTTCTCTCCCAGCACAAAGCCCCTCCAAGCCTCTACACACACAGATACTACCAATACAAAACCAAACACACACAAATACCTTCTACTCCAACAGAACTCCCACTCAAACTCCCCTGTTTACAGCTCTGTTTGCTAGCTCCTGTGCCGCTGCCTGACTGGCTGCTACCTTTATAGGACCCCTAGTCAGGGAAGCCCCGCCCCCTAATCAGGGCTCAGCTTCTCTCCCAGCACAAAGCCCCTACACATACAGATACTAACAATACAAAACCAAACACACACAAATACCTTCTCCTCCAACAGAACTCCCACTCAAACTCCCCTGTTTACAGCTCTGTTTGCTAGCTCCTGTGCTGCTGCAGCTGTCTGTGCCGCTACCTGACTGGCTGCTACCTTTATAGGATCCCCTAGTCAGTGAAGCCCCGCCCCCCAATGAGGGCTCAGCTTCTGTCTCAGCACAAAGCCCCTACACACACAGATACTACCAATACAAAACCAAACACACACAAATACCTTCTACTGCGACAGTACTCCCACTCAAACTCCCCTGTTTACAGCTCTGTTTGATAGCTCCTGTGCCGCTGCCTGACTGGCTGCAACCTTTATAGGACCCCTAGTCAGGGAAGCCCCGCCCCCTAATCAGGGCTCAGCTTCTCTCCCAGCACAAAGCCTCTACACACACAGATACTACCAATACAAAACCAAACACACACACAAATACCTTCTCCTCCAACAGAACTCCCACTCAAACCCGCCTGTTTACAGCTCTGTTTGATAGCTCCTGTGCCGCTGCCTGACTGGCTGCAACCTTATAGGACCCCTAGTCAGGGAAGCCCCGCCCACTAATCAGGGCTCAGCTTCTCTCCCAGCACAAAGCCCCTCCAAGCCTCTACACACACAGATACTACCAATACAAAACCAAACACACACAAATACCTTCTACTCCAACAGAACTCCCACTCAAACTCCCCTGTTTACAGCTCTGTTTGTAGCTCCTGTGCCGCTGCCTGACTGGCTGCGACCTTTATAGGACCCCTAGTCAGTCAAGCCCCGCCCCCTAATCAGGGCTCAGCTTCTCTCCCAGCACAAAGCCCCTACACATACAGATACTAACAATACAAAACCAAACACACACAAATACCTTCTCCTCCAACAGAACTCCCACTCAAACTCCCCTGTTTACAGCTCTGTTTGCTAGCTCCTGTGCCGCTGCAGCTGTCTGTGCCGCTGCCTGACTGGCTGCTACCTTTATAGGACCCCTAGTCAGGGAAGCCCCGCCCCCTAATCAGGGCTCAGCTTCTCTCCCAGCACAAAGAGCCTACACATACAGATACTAACAATACAAAACCAAACACACACAAATACCTTCTCCTCCAACAGAACTCCCACTCGAACTCCCCTGTTTACAGCTCTGTTTGTAGCTCCTGTGCCGCTGCCTGACTGGCTGCTACCTTTATAGGACCCCTCGTCAGGGAAGCCCCGCCCCCTAATCAGGGCTCAGCTTCTTTCCCAGCACAAAGCCCCTCCAAGCCTCTACACATACAGATACTACCAATACAAAACCAAACACACACACAAATACCTTCTCCTACAACAGAACTCCCACTCAAACTCCCCTGTTTACAGCTCTGTTTGCTAGCTCCTGTGCTGCTGCAGCTGTCTGTGCCGCTACCTGACTGGCTGCTACCTTTATAGGACCCCTAGTCAGTGAAGCCCCGCCCCCCAATCAGGGCTCAGCTTCTGTCTCAGCACAAAGCCCCTACACACACAGATACTACCAATACAAAACCAAACACACACAAATACCTTCTACTCCAACAGAACTCCCACTCAAACTCCCCTGTTTACAGCTCTGTTTGATAGCTCCTGTGCCGCTGCCTGACTGGCTGCAACCTTATAGGACCCCTAGTCATGGAAGACCCGCCCACTAATCAGGGCTCAGCTTCTTTCCCAGCACAAAGCCCCTCCAAGCCTCTACACATACAGATACCACCAATACAAAACCAAACACATACACAAATACCTTTTCCTCCAACAGAACTCCCACTCAAACTCCCCTGTTTACAGCTCTGTTTGATAGCTCCTGTGCCGCTGCCTGACTGGCTGCAACCTTATAGGACCCCTAGTCAGGGAAGCCCCGCCCACTAATCAGGGCTCAGCTTCTCTCCCAGCACAAAGCCCCTCCAAGCCTCTACACACACAGATACTACCAATACAAAACCAAACACACACAAATACCTTCTACTCCAACAGAACTCCCACTCAAACTCCCCTGTTTACAGCTCTGTTTGCTAGCTCCTGTGCCGCTGCCTGACTGGCTGCTACCTTTATAGGACCCCTAGTCAGGGAAGCCCCGCCCCCTAATCAGGGCTCAGCTTCTCTCCCAGCACAAAGCCCCTACACATACAGATACTAACAATACAAAACCAAACACACACAAATACCTTCTCCTCCAACAGAACTCCCACTCAAACTCCCCTGTTTACAGCTCTGTTTGCTAGCTCCTGTGCTGCTGCAGCTGTCTGTGCCGCTACCTGACTGGCTGCTACCTTTATAGGATCCCCTAGTCAGTGAAGCCCCGCCCCCCAATGAGGGCTCAGCTTCTGTCTCAGCACAAAGCCCCTACACACACAGATACTACCAATACAAAACCAAACACACACAAATACCTTCTACTGCGACAGTACTCCCACTCAAACTCCCCTGTTTACAGCTCTGTTTGATAGCTCCTGTGCCGCTGCCTGACTGGCTGCAACCTTTATAGGACCCCTAGTCAGGGAAGCCCCGCCCCCTAATCAAGGCTCAGCTTCTCTCCCAGCACAAAGCCCCTACACATACAGATACCACCAATACAAAACCAAACACACACAAATACCTTCTCCTCCAACAGAACTCCCATTCAAACCCCCCTGTTTACAGCTCTGTTTGCTAGCTCCTGTGCCGCTGCAGCTGTCTGTGCCGCTGCCTGACTGGCTGATACCTTTATAGGACACCTAGTCAGTGAAGCCCCGCCCCCTAATCAGGGCTCAGCTTCTCTCCCAGCACAAAGCCCCTACACACACAGATACTACCAATACAAAACCAAACACACACAAATACCTTCTCCTCCAACAGAACTCCCACTCGAACTCCCCTGTTTACAGCTCTGTTTGTAGCTCCTGTGCCGCTGCCTGACTGGCTGCTACCTTTTTAGGACCCCTCGTCAGGGAAGCCCCGCCCCCTAATCAGGGCTCAGCTTCTTTCCCAGCACAAAGCCCCTCCAAGCCTCTACACATACAGATACTACCAATACAAAACCAAACACACACACAAATACCTTCTCCTCCAACAGAACTCCCACTCAAACCCGCCTGTTTACAGCTCTGTTTGCTAGCTCCTGTGCCGCTGCAGCTGTCTGTGCCGCTGCCTGACTGGCTGATACCTTTATAGGACACCTAGTCAGGGAAGCCCCGCCCACTAATCAGGGCTCAGCTTCTTTCCCAGCACAAAGCCCCTCCAAGCCTCTACACATACAGATACCACCAATACAAAACCAAACACATACACAAATACCTTTTCCTCCAACAGAACTCCCACTCAAACTCCCCTGTTTACAGCTCTGTTTGCTAGCTCCTGTGCCGCTGCCTGACTGGCTGCTACCTTTATAGGACCCCTAGTCAGGGAAGCCCCGCCCCCTAATCAGGGCTCAGCTTCTCTCCCAGCACAAAGCCCCTACACATACAGATACTAACAATACAAAACCAAACACACACAAATACCTTCTCCTCCAACAGAACTCCCACTCAAACTCCCCTGTTTACAGCTCTGTTTGATAGCTCCTGTGCCGCTGCCTGACTGGCTGCAACCTTATAGGACCCCTAGTCAGGGAAGCCCCGCCCACTAATCAGGGCTCAGCTTCTCTCCCAGCACAAAGCCCCTCCAAGCCTCTACACACACAGATACTACCAATACAAAACCAAACACACACAAATACCTTCTACTCCAACAGAACTCCCACTCAAAATCCCCTGTTTACAGCTCTGTTTGCTAGCTCCTGTGCCGCTGCCTGACTGGCTGCTACCTTTATAGGACTCCTAGTCAGGGAAGCCCCGCCCCCTAATCAGGGCTCAGCTTCTCTCCCAGCACAAAGCCCCTACACATACAGATACTAACAATACAAAACCAAGCACACACAAATACCTTCTCCTCCAACAGAACTCCCACTCAAACTCCCCTGTTTACAGCTCTGTTTGCTAGCTCCTGTGCTGCTGCAGCTGTCTGTGCCGCTACCTGACTGGCTGCTACCTTTATAGGATCCCCTAGTCAGTGAAGCCCCGCCCCCCAATGAGGGCTCAGCTTCTCTCCCAGCACAAATCCCCTACACATACAGATACTACCAATACAAAACCAAACACACACAAATACCTTCTCCTCCAACAGAACTCCCACTCAAACTCCCCTGTTTACAGCTCTGTTTGATAGCTCCTGTGCCGCTGCCTGACTGGCTGCAACCTTATAGGACCCCTAGTCAGGGAAGCCCCGCCCACTAATCAGGGCTCAGCTTCTCTCCCAGCACAAAGCCCCTCCAAGCCTCTACACACACAGATACTACCAATACAAAACCAAACACACACAAATACCTTCTACTCCGACAGTACTCCCACTCAAACTCCCCTGTTTACAGCTCTGTTTGATAGCTCCTGTGCCGCTGCCTGACTGGCTGCAACCTTTATAGGACCCCTAGTCAGGGAAGCCCCGCCCCCTAATCAGGGCTCAGCTTCTCTCCCAGCACAAAGCCTCTACACACACAGATACTACCAATACAAAACCAAACACACACACAAATACCTTCTCCTCCAACAGAACTCCCACTCAAACTCCCCTGTTTACAGCTCTGTTTGCTAGCTCCTGTGCCGCTGCAGCTGTCTGTGCCGCTGCCTGACTGGCTGCGACCTTTATAGGACCCCTAGTCAGTCAAGCCCCGCCCCCTAATCAGGGCTCAGCTTCTCTCCCAGCACAAAGCCCCTACACATACAGATACTACCAATACAAAACCAAACACACAAATACCTTCTCCTCCAACAGAACTCCCACTCAAACTCCCCTGTTTACAGTTCTGTTTGCTAGCTCCTGTGCCGCTGCAGCTGTCTGTGCCGCTGCCTGACTGGCTGCTACCTTTATAGGACTCCTAGTCAGTGAAGCCCCGCCCCCTAATCAGGGCTCAGCTTCTGTCCCAGCACAAAGCCCCTACACACACAGATACCACCAATACAAAACCAAACACACACAAATACCTTCTCCTCCAACAGAACTCAAACTCAAACCCCCCTGTTTACAGCTCTGTTTGCTAGCTCCTGTGCCGCTGCAGCTGTCTGTGCCGCTGCCTGACTGGCTGATACCTTTATAGGACACCTAGTCAGTGAAGCCCCGCCCCTAATCAGGGCTCAGCTTCTCTCCCAGCACAAAGCCCCTACACACACAGATACTACCAATACAAAACCAAACACACACAAATACCTTCTACTCCGACAGTACTCCCACTCAAACTCCCCTGTTTACAGCTCTGTTTGATAGCTCCTGTGCCGCTGCCTGACTGGCTGCAACCTTTATAGGACCTCTAGTCAGGGAAGCCCCGCCCCCTAATCAGGGCTCAGCTTCTCTCCCAGCACAAAGCCCCTACACATACAGATACCACCAATACAAAACCAAACACACACAAATACCTTCTCCTCCCACTCAAACTCCCCTGTTTACAGCTCTGTTTGATAGCTCCTGTGCCGCTGCCTGACTGGCTGCAACCTTATAGGACCCCTAGTCAGGGAAGCCCCGCCCACTAATCAGGGCTCAGCTTCTTTCCCAGCACAAAGCCCCTCCAAGCCTCTACACCTACAGATACCACCAATACAAAACCAAACACACACACAAATACCTTCTCCTCCAACAGTACTCGCACTCAAACTCCCTGTTTACAGCTCTGTTTGCTAGCTCCTCTGCCGCTGCCTGACTGGCTGCTACCTTTATAGGACCCCTAGTCAGGGAAGCCCCTCCCCTAATCAGGGCTCAGCTTCTCTCCCAGCACAAAGCCCCTACACATACAGATACTAACAATACAAAACCAAACACACAAATACCTTCTCCTCCGAAAGAACTCCCACTCAAACTCCCCTGTTTACAGCTCTGTTTGCTAGCTCCTGTGCTGCTGCAGCTGTCTGTGCCACTACCTGACTGGCTGCTACCTTTATAGGACCCCTAGTCAGGGAAGCCCCACCCCCTAATCAGGGCTCAGCTTCTCTCCCAGCACAAAGCCTCTACACATACAAATACTACCAATACAAATCCAAACACACACAAATACCTTCTCCTCCAACAGAACTCCCACTCAAACTCCCCTGTTTACATCTCTGTGTGCTAGCTCCTGTGCCGCTGCCTGACTGGCTGCTACCTTTATAGGACCCCTAGTCAGGGAAGCCCCGCCCCCTAATCAGGGCTCAGCTTCTCTCCCAGCACAAAGCCTCTACGCATACAAATACTACCAATACAAAACCAAACACACACACAAATACCTTCTCCTCCAACAGAACTCTCACTCCAACTCCCCTGTTTACAGCTCTGTTTGCTAGCTCCTGTTCCGCTGCAGCTGTCTGTGCCGCTGACTGACTGGCTGCTACCTTTATAGGACCCCTAGTCAGTCAAGCCCCGCACCCTAATCAGGCCTCAGCTTCTCTCCCAGCACAAAGCCCCTACACACACAGATACTACCAATACAAAACCAAACACACACAAATACCTTCTACTCCAACAGAACTCCCACTCAAAATCCCCTGTTTACAGCTCTGTTTGATAGCTCCTGTGCCGCTGCCTGACTGGCTGCAACCTTTATAGGACCCCTAGTCAGGGAAGCCCCGCCCCCTAATCAGGGCTCAGCTTCTCTCCCAGCACAAAGCCCTTACACATACAGATACCACCAATACAAATCCAAACACACACAAATACCTTCTCCTCCAAGAGAACTCCCACTCAGACTCCCCTGTTTACAGCTCTGTTTGCGAGCTCCTGTGCCGCTGCAGCTGTCTGTGCCGCTGCCTGACTGGCTGCAACCTTTATAGGACCCCTAGCCAGGGAAGCCCCGCCCCCTAATCAGGGCTCAGCTTCTCTCCCAGGACAAAGCCCCTACACATACAGATACCACCAATACAAAACCAAACACACACAAATACCTTCTCCTCCAACAGAACTCCCACTCAAACTCCCCTGTTTACAGCTCTGTTTGCGAGCTCCTGTGCCGCTGCAGCTGTCTGTGCCGCTGCCTGACTGGCTGATACCTTTATAGGGCCCCTAGTCAGGGAAGCCCCGCCCCCTAATCAGGGCTCAGCTTCTCTCCCAGCACAAAGCCCATACACATACAGATACTACCAATACAAAACCAAACACACACGAATACCTTCTCCTCCAACAGAACTCCCACTCGAACTCCCCTGTTTACAGCTCTGTTTGTAGCTCCTGTGCCGCTGCCTGATGGGCTGCAACCTTTATAGGACCCCTAGTCAGGGAAGCCCCGCCCCCTAATCAGGGCTCAGCTTCTTTCCCAGCACAAAGCCCCTCCAAGCCTCTACACATACAGATACTACCAATACAAAACCAAACACACACACAAATACCTTCTCCTCCAACAGAACTCCCACTCAAACCCGCCTGTTTACATCTCTGTTTGCTAGCTCCTGTGCCGCTGCAGCTGTCTGTGCCGCTGCCTGACTGGCTGCTACCTTTGTAGGACCCCTAGTCAGGGAAGCCCCGCCCCCTAATCAGGGCTCAGCTTCTCTCCCAGCACAAAGCCCCTACACATACAGATACTAACAATACAAAACCAAACACACACTAATACCTTCTCCTCCAACAGAACTCCCACTCAAACTCCCCTGTTTACAGCTCTGTTTGCTAGCTCCTGTGCCGCTGCAGCTGTCTGTGCGGCTGCCTGACTGGCTGCTACCTTTATAGGATCCCTAGTCAGGGAAGACCCGCCCACTAATCAGGGCTCAGCTTCTCTCCCAGCACAAAGCCCCTCCAAGCCTCTACACATGCAGATACCACCAATACAAAACCAAACACACACAAATACCTTCTCCTAAAACAGAACTCCCACTCAAACTCCCCTGTTTACAGCTCTGTTTCTAGCTCCTGTGCCGCTGCCTGACTGGCTGCAACCTTTATAGGACCCCTAGTCAGTCAAGCCCCGCCCCCTAATCAGGGCTCAGCTTCTGTCCCAGCACAAAGCCCCTACACACACAGATACTACCAATACAAAACCAAACACACACAAACACCTTCTACTCCAACAGTACTCCCACTCAAACTCCCCTGTTTACAGCTCTGTTTGATAGCTCCTGTTCCGCTGCAGCTGTCTGTGCCGCTGCCTGACTGGCTGATACCTTTATAGGACCGCTAGTCAGTGAAGCCCCGCCCCCTAATCACGGTTCAGCTTCTGTCCTAGCACAAAGCCCCTACACACACAGATACTACCAATACAAAACCAAACACACACAAATACCTTCTACTCCAACAGAACTCCCACTCAAACTCCCCTGTTTACAGCTCTGTTTGATAGCTCCTGTGCCGCTGCCTGACTGGCTGCAACCTTATAGGACCGCTAGTCAGGGAAGCCCCGCCCACTAATCAGGGCTCAGCTTCTCTCCCAGCACAAAGCCCCTACACATACAGATACTAACAATACAAAACCAAACACACACACAAATACCTTCTCCACTAACAGAACTCCCACTCAAACTCCCCTGTTTACATCTCTGTGTGCTAGCTCCTGTGCCGCTGCCTGACTGGCTGCTACCTTTTTAGGACCCCTAGTCAGGGAAGCCCCGCCCCCTAATCAGGGCTCAGCTTCTCTCCCAGCACAAAGCCCCTACACATACAGATACTAACAATACAAAACCAAACACACACAAATACCTTCTCCTCCAACAGAACTCCCACTCGAACTCCCCTGTTTACAGCTCTGTTTGTAGCTCCTGTGCCGCTGCCTGACTGGCTGCTACCTTTATAGGACCCCTCGTCAGGGAAGCCCCGCCCCCTAATCAGGGCTCAGCTTCTTTCCCAGCACAAAGCCCCTCCAAGCCTCTACACATACAGATACTACCAATACAAAACCAAACACACACACA
Source organism: Lepidochelys olivacea (assembly GCF_965140295.1). Classification (NCBI taxonomy): domain Eukaryota; kingdom Metazoa; phylum Chordata; order Testudines; family Cheloniidae; genus Lepidochelys; species Lepidochelys olivacea. The sequence goes on along the minus strand of NC_140436.1, from coordinate 18,995,934 downwards.
AATACCTTCTCCTCCAACAGAACTCCCACTCAAACCCGCCTGTTTACAGCTCTGTTTGCTAGCTCCTGTGCCGCTGCAGCTGTCTGTGCCGCTGCCTGACTGGCTGCGACCTTTATAGGACCCCTAGTCAGTCAAGCCCCGCCCCCTAATCAGGGCTCAGCTTCTCTCCCAGCAAAAAGCCCCTACACATACAGATACTACCAATACAAAACCAAACACACACAAATACCTTCTCCTCCAACAGAACTCCCACTCAAACTCCCCTGTTTACAGCTCTGTTTGCTAGCTCCTGTGCCGCTGCAGCTGTCTGTGCCGCTGCCTGACTGGCTGCTACCTTTATAGGACTCCTAGTCAGTGAAGCCACGCCCCCTAATCAGGGCTCAGCTTCTGTCCCAGCACAAAGCCCCTACACACACAGATACTACCAATACAAAACCAAACACACACAAATACCTTCTACTCCAACAGTACTCCCACTCAAACTCCCCTGTTTACAGCTCTGTTTGATAGCTCCTGTGCCGCTGCAGCTGTCTGTGCCGCTGCCTGACTGGCTGATACCTTTATAGGACCCCTAGTCAGTGAAGCCCCGCCCCCTAATCTCGGCTCAGCTTCCCTCCCAGCACAAAGCCCCTACACATACAGATACTACCAATACAAAAGCACACACAAATACCTTCTCCTCCAACAGAACTCCCACTCAAACTCCCCTGTTTACAGCTCTGTTTGCTAGCTCCTGTGCTGCTGCCTGACTGGCTGCTACCTTTATAGGACCCCTAGTCAGGGAAGCCCCGCCCCCTAATCAGGGCTCAGCTTCTCTCCCAGCACAAAGCCCCTACACATACAGATACTAACAATACAAAACCAAACACACACCAATACCTTCTCCTCCAAAAGAACTCCCACTCAAACTTCCCTGTTTACAGCTCTTTTTGCTAGCTCCTGTGCTGCTGCAGCTGTCTGTGCCGCTACCTGACTGGCTGCTACCTTTATAGGACCCCTAGTCAGTGAAGCCCCGCCCCCCAATCAGGGCTCAGCTTCTGTCTCAGCACAAAGCCCCTACACACACAGATACTACCAATACAAAACCAAACACACACAAATACCTTCTACTCCGACAGTACTCCCACTCAAACTCCCCTGTTTACAGCTCTGTTTGATAGCTCCTGTGCCGCTGCCTGACTGGCTGCAACCTTTATAGGACCCCTAGTCAGGGAAGCCCCGCCCCCTAATCAGGGCTCAGCTTCTCTCCCAGCACAAAGCCCCTACACATACAGATACCACCAATACAAAACCAAACACACACAAATACCTTCTCCTCCAACAGAACTCCCACTCAAAATCCCCTGTTTACAGCTCTGTTTGCTAGCTCCTGTGCCGATGCAGCTGTCTGTGCCGCTGCGTGACTGGCTGATACCTTTTTAGGACCCCTAGTCAGTGAAGCCCCGCCCCCTAATCAGGGCTCAGCTTCTCTCCCAGCACAAAGCCCCTACACATACAGATACTAACAATACAAAACCAAACACACACAAATACCTTCTCCTCCCACTCAAACTCCCCTGTTTACAGCTCTGTTTGCTAGCTCCTGTGCCGCTGCCTGACTGGCTGCAACCTTATAGGACCCCTAGTCAGGGAAGCCCCGCCCACTAATCAGGGCTCAGCTTCTTTCCCAGCACAAAGCCCCTCCAAGCCTCTACACCTACAGATACCACCAGTACAAAACCGAACACACACACAAATACCTTTTCCTCCAACAGAACTCCCACTTAAACTCCCCTGTTTACAGCTCTGTTTGCTAGCTCCTGTGCCGCTGCCTGACTGGCTGCTACCTTTATAGGACCCCAAGTCAGGGAAGCCCCTCCCCTAATCAGGGCTCAGCTTCTCTCCCAGCACAAAGCCCCTACACATACAGATACTAACAATACAAAACCAAACACACACAAATACCTTCTCCTCCGAAAGAACTCCCAATCAAACTCCCCTGTTTACAGCTCTGTTTGCTAGCTCCTGTGCTGCTGCAGCTGTCTGTGCCACTACCTGACTGGCTGCTACCTTTATAGGACCCCTAGTCAGTGAAGCCCCGCCCCTAATCAGGGCTCAGCTTCTGTCTCAGCACAAAGCCCCTACACACACAGATACTACCAATACAAAACCAAACACACACAAATACCTTCTACTCCAACAGTACTCCCACTCAAACTCCCCTGTTTACAGCTCTGTTTGCTAGCTCCTGTGCCGCTGCCTGACTGGCTGCTACCTTTATAGGACCCCTAGTCAGGGAAGCCCCACCCCCTAATCAGGGCTCAGCTTCTCTCCCAGCACAAAGCCTCTACACATACAAATACTACCAATACAAATCCAAACACACACAAATACCTTCTCCTCCAACAGAACTCCCACTCAAACTCCCCTGTTTACATCTCTGTGTGCTAGCTCCTGTGCCGCTGCCTGACTGGCTGCTACCTTTATAGGACCCCTAGTCAGGGAAGCCCCGCCCCCTAATCAGGGCTCAGCTTCTCTCCCAGCACAAAGCCTCTACGCATACAAATACTACCAATACAAATCCAAACACACACACAAATACCTTCTCCTCCAACAGAACTCCCACTCAGACTCCCCTGTTTACAGCTCTGTTTGCTAGCTCCTGTGCCGCTGCAGCTGTCTGTGCCGCTGCCTGACTGGCTGCAACCTTTATAGGACCCCTAGCCAGGGAAGCCCCGCCCCCTAATCAGGGCTCAGCTTCTCTCCCAGGACAAAGCCCCTACACATACAGATACCACCAATACAAAACCAAACACACACAAATACCTTCTCCTCCAACAGAACTCCCACTCCAACTCCCCTGTTTACAGCTCTGTTTGCGAGCTCCTGTGCCGCTGCAGCTGTCTGTGCCGCTGCCTGACTGTCTGCTACCTTTATAGGACCCCTAGTCAGTGAAGCCCCGCCCCCTAATCAGGGCTCAGCTTCTCTCCCAGCACAAAGACCCTCCAAGCCTCTACCATACAGATACCACCAATACAAAACCAAACACACACAAATACCTTCTCCTCCAACAGAACTCCCACTCAAACTCCCCTGTTTACAGCTCTGTTTGCTAGCTCCTGTGCCGCTGCCTGACTGGCTGCTACCTTTATAGGACCCCTAGCCTGGGAAGCCCCGCCCCCTAATCAGGGCTCAGCTTCTCTCCCAGGACAAAGCCCCTACACATAGAGATACCACCAATACAAAACCAAACACACACAAATACCTTCTCCTCCAACAGAACTCCCACTCAAACTCCCCTGTTTACAGCTCTGTTTCTAGCTCCTGTGCCGCTGCAGCTGTCTGTGCCGCTGCCTGACTGACTGATACCTTTCTAGGACCCCTAGTAAGTGAAGCCCCGCCCCCTAATCACGGCTCAGCTTCTCTCCCAGCACAAAGCCCCTTCACATACAGATACTACCAATACAAAACCAAACACACACGAATACCTTCTCCTCCAACAGAACTCCCACTCGAACTCCCCTGTTTACAGCTCTGTTTGTAGCTCCTGTGCCGCTGCCTGACGGGCTGCAACCTTTATAGGACCCCTAGTCAGGGAAGCCCCGCCCCCTAATCAGGGCTCAGCTTCTCTCCCAGCACAAAGCCTCTACGCATACAAATACTACCAATACAAAACCAAACACACACACAAATACCTTCTCCTCCACCAGAACTCTCACTCCATCTCCCCTGTTTACAGCTCTGTTTGCTAGCTCCTGTTCCGCTGCAGCTGTCTGTGCCGCTGACTGACTGGCTGCTACCTTTATAGGACCCCTAGTCAGTCAAGCCCCGCCCCCTAATCAGGCCTCAGCTTCTCTCCCAGCACAAAGCCCCTACACACACAGGTACTACCAATACAAAACCAAACACACACAAATACCTTCTACTCCAACAGAACTCCCACTCAAAATCCCCTGTTTACAGCTCTGTTTGATAGCTCCTGTGCCGCTGCCTGACTGGCTGCAACCTTTATAGGACCCCTAGTCAGGGAAGCCCCGCCCCTAATCAGGGCTCAGCTTCTCTCCCAGCACAAAGCCCTTACACATACAGATACCACCAATACAAATCCAAACACACACAAATACCTTCTCCTCCAAGAGAACTCCCACTCAGACTCCCCTGTTTACAGCTCTGTTTGCTAGCTCCTGTGCCGCTGCAGCTGTCTGTGCCGCTGCCTGACTGGCTGATACCTTTCTAGGACCCCTAGTAAGTGAAGCCCCGCCCCCTAATCACGGCTCAGCTTCTCTCCCAGCACAAAGCCCCTTCACATACAGATACTACCAATACAAAACCAAACACACACGAATACCTTCTCCTCCAACAGAACTCCCACTCGAACTCCCCTGTTTACAGCTCTGTTTGTAGCTCCTGTGCCGCTGCCTGACGGGCTGCAACCTTTATAGGACCCCTAGTCAGGGAAGCCCCGCCCCCTAATCAGGGCTCAGCTTCTTTCCCAGCACAAAGCCCCTCCAAGCCTCTACACATACAGATACTACCAATACAAAACCAAACACACACACAAATACCTTCTCCTCCAACAGAACTCCCACTCAAACCCGCCTGTTTACATCTCTGTTTGCTAGCTCCTGTGCCGCTGCAGCTGTCTGTGCCGCTGCCTGACTGGCTGCGACCTTTATAGGACCCCTAGTCAGTCAAGCCCCGCCCCCTAATCAGGGCTCAGCTTCTGTCCCAGCACAAAGCCCCTACACACACAGATACTACCAATACAAAACCAAACACACACAAATACCTTCTACTCCAACAGAACTCCCACTCAAACTCCCCTGTTTACAGCTCTGTTTCTAGCTCCTGTGCCGCTGCAGCTGTCTGTGCCGCTGCCTGACTGGCTGATACCTTTCTAGGACCCCTAGTAAGTGAAGCCCCGCCCCCTAATCACGGCTCAGCTTCTCTCCCAGCACAAAGCCCCTTCACATACAGATACTACCAATACAAAACCAAACACACACGAATACCTTCTCCTCCAACAGAACTCCCACTAGAACTCCCCTGTTTACAGCTCTGTTTGTAGCTCCTGTGCCGCTGCCTGACTGGCTGCAACCTTTATAGGACCCCTAGTCAGTCAAGCCCCGCCCCCTAATCAGGGCTCAGCTTCTGTCCCAGCACAAAGCCCCTACACACACAGATACTACCAATACAAAACCAAACACACACAAATACCTTCTACTCCAACAGAATCCCACTCAAACTCCCCTGTTTACAGCTCTGTTTGATAGCTCCTGTGCCGCTGCCTGACTGGCTGCAACCTTATAGGACCGCTAGTCAGGGAAGCCCCGCCCACTAATCAGGGCTCAGCTTCTTTCCCAGCACAAAGCCCCTCCAAGCCTCTACACATACAGATACCACCAATACAAAACCAAACACACACACATATACCTTTTCCTCCAACAGAACTCCCACTCAAACGCCCCTGTTTACAGCTCTGTTTGCTAGCTCCTGTGCCGCTGCCTGACTGGCTGCTACCTTTATAGGACCCCTAGTCAGGGAAGCCCCGCCCCCTAATCAGGGCTCAGCTTCTCTCCCAGCACAAAGCCCCTACACATACAGATACTAACAATACAAAACCAAAAACACACACAAATACCTTCTCCACTAACAGAACTCCCACTCAAACTCCCCTGTTTACATCTCTGTGTGCTAGCTCCTGTGCCGCTGCCTGACTGGCTGCTACCTTTTTAGGACCCCTAGTCAGGGAAGCCCCGCCCCCTAATCAGGGCTCAGCTTCTCTCCCAGCACAAAGCCCCTACACATACAGATACTACCAATACAAAACCAAACACACACACAAATACCTTCTCCTCCAACAGAACTCCCACTCAAACCCGCCTGTTTACAGCTCTGTTTGCTAGCTCCTGTGCCGCTGCAGCTGTCTGTGCCGCTGCCTGACTGGCTGCGACCTTTATAGGACCCCTAGTCAGTCAAGCCCCGCCCCCTAATCAGGGCTCAGCTTCTCTCCCAGCAAAAAGCCCCTACACATACAGATACTACCAATACAAAACCAAACACACACAAATACCTTCTCCTCCAACAGAACTCCCACTCAAACTCCCCTGTTTACAGCTCTGTTTGCTAGCTCCTGTGCCGCTGCAGCTGTCTGTGCCGCTGCCTGACTGGCTGCTACCTTTATAGGACTCCTAGTCAGTGAAGCCCCGCCCCCTAATCAGGGCTCAGCTTCTGTCCCAGCACAAAGCCCCTACACACACAGATACTACCAATACAAAAACACACACAAATACCTTCTCCTCCAACAGAAATCCCACTCAAACTCCCCTGTTTACAGCTCTGTTTGCTAGCTCCTGTGCCGCTGCCTGACTGGCTGCTAGCTTTATAGGACCCCTAGTCAGGGAAGCCCCGCCCCCTAATCAGGGCTCAGCTTCTCTCCCAGCACAAAGCCCCTACACATACAGATACTAACAATACAAAACCAAACACACACAAATACCTTCTCCTCCAAAAGAACTCCCACTCAAACTCCCCTGTTTACAGCTCTGTTTGCTAGCTCCTGTGCTGCTGCAGCTGTCTGTGCCGCTACCTGACTGGCTGCTACCTTTATAGGACCCCTAGTCAGTGAAGCCCCGCCCCCCAATCAGGGCTCAGCTTCTGTCTCAGCACAAAGCCCCTACACACACAGATACTACCAATACAAAACCAAACACACACAAATACCTTCTACTCCGACAGTACTCCCACTCAAACTCCCCTGTTTACAGCTCTGTTTGATAGCTCCTGTGCCGCTGCCTGACTGGCTGCAACCTTTATAGGACCCCTAGTCAGTGAAGCCCCGCCCCCTAATCAGGGCTCAGCTTCTCTCCCAGCACAAAGCCCCTACACATACAGATACCACCAATTCAAAACCAAACACACACAAATACCTTCTCCTCCAACAGAACTCTCACTCAAAATCCCCTGTTTACAGCTCTGTTTGCTAGCTCCTGTGCCGATGCAGCTGTCTGTGCCGCTGCCTGACTGGCTGATACCTTTTTAGGACCCCTAGTCAGTGAAGCCCCGCCCCCTAATCAGGGCTCAGCTTCTCTCCCAGCACAAAGCCCCTTCACATACAGATACTAACAATACAAAACCAAACACACACAAATACCTTCTCCTCCCACTCAAACTCCCCGTTTACAGCTCTGTTTGCTAGCTCCTGTGCCGCTGCAGCTGTCTGTGCCGCTGCCTGACTGGCTGCTACCTTTATAGGGCCCAGAGTCAGGGAAGCCCCGCCCCCTAATCAGGGCTCAGCTTCTCTCCCAGCACAAAGCCTCTACACATACAGATACTACCAATACAAATCCAAACACACACAAATACCTTCTCCTCCAACAGAACTCCCACTCCAACTTTCCTCTTTACAGCTCTGTTTGCTAGCTCCTGTGCCGCTGCAGCTGTCTGTGCCGCTGCCTGACTGGCTGCTACCTTTATAGGACCCCTAGTCAGTCAAGCCCCGCCCCCTAATCAGGGCTCAGTTTCTCTCCCAGCACAAAGCCCCTACACATACAGATACTACCAATACAAAACCAAACACACACAAATACCTTCTCCTCCAACAGAACTCCCACTCAAACTCCACTGTTTACAGCTCTGTTTGCTAGCTCCTGTGCCGCTGCAGCTGTCTGTGCCGCTGCCTGACTGGCTGCTACCTTTATAGGACCCCTAGCGAGGGAAGCCCCGCCCCCTAATCAGGGCTCAGCTTCTCTCCCAGGACAAAGCCCCTACACATACAGATACCACCAATGCAAAACCAAACACACACAAATACCTTCTCCTCCAACAGAACTCCCAGTCAAACTCCCCTGTTTACAGCTCTGTTTGCTAGCTCCTGTGCCGCTGCAGCTGTCTGTGCCGCTGCCTGACTGGCTGATACCTTTCTAGGACCCCTAGTAAGTGAAGCCCCGCCCCCTAATCACGGCTCAGCTTCTCTCCCAGCACAAAGCCCCTTCACATACAGATACTACCAATACAAAACCAAACACACACGAATACCTTCTCCTCCAACAGAACTCCCACTCGAACTCCCCTGTTTACAGCTCTGTTTGTAGCTCCTGTGCCGCTGCCTGACTGGCTGCTATCTTTATAGGACCCCTAGTCAGGGAAGCCCCGCCCCCTAATCAGGGCTCAGCTTCTTTCCCAGCACAAAGCCCCTCCAAGCCTCTACATGTACAGATACTACCAATACAAAACCAAACACACACACAAATACCTTCTCCTCCAACAGAACTCCCACTCAAACCCGCCTGTTTACAGCTCTGTTTGCTAGCTCCTGTGCCACTGCAGCTGTCTGTGCCGCTGCCTGACTGGCTGTGACCTTTATAGGACCCCTAGTCAGTCAAGCCCCGCCCCCTAATCAGGGCTCAGCTTCTCTCCCAGCACAAAGCCCCTACACATACAGATACTAACAATACAAAACCAAACACACACAAATACCTTCTCCTCCAACAGAACTCCCACTCAAACTCCCCTGTTTACAGCTCTGTTTGCTAGCTCCTGTGCCGCTGCAGCTGTCTGTGCGGCTGCCTGACTGGCCGCTACCTTTATAGGATCCCTGGTCAGGGAAGCCCCGCCCACTAATCAGGGCTCAGCTTCTCTCCCAGCACAAAGCCCCTCCAAGCCTCTACACATGCAGATACTACCAATACAAAACCCAACACACACAAATACCTTCTACTCCAACAGAACTCCCACTCAAACTCCCCTGTTTACAGCTCTGTTTGCTAGCTCCTGTGCCGCTGCCTGACTGGCTGCTACCTTTATCGGACCCCTAGTCAGGGAAGCCCCGCCCCCTAATCAGGGCTCAGCTTCTCTCCCAGCACGAAGCCCCTACACATACAGATACTAACAATACAAAACCAAACACACACAAATACCTTCTCCTCCAACAGAACTCCCACTCGAACTCCCCTGTTTACAGCTCTGTTTGTCGCTCCTGTGCCGCTGCCTGACTGGCTGCTACCTTTATAGGACCCCTCGTCAGGGAAGCCCCGCCCCCTAATCAGGGCTCAGCTTCTTTCCCAGCACAAAGCCCCTCCAAGCCTCTACACATACAGATACTACCAATACAAAACCAAACACACACACAAATACCTTCTCCTCAAACAGAACTCCCACTCAAACCCGCCTGTTTACAGCTCTGTTTGCTAGCTCCTGTGCCGCTGCAGCTGTCTTTGCCGCTGCCTGACTGGCTGCGACCTTTATAGGACCCCTAGTCAGTGAAGCCCCGCCCCCTAATCTCGGCTCAGCTTCTCTCCCAGCACAAAGCCCCTACACATACAGATACTACCAATACAAAAACACACACAAATACCTTCTCCTCCAACAGAACTCCCACTCAAACTCCCCTGTTTACAGCTCTGTTTGCTAGCTCCTGTGCCGCTGCCTGACTGGCTGCTACCTTTATAGGACCCCTAGTCAGGGAAGCCCCGCCCCCTAATCAGGGCTCAGCTTCTCTCCCAGCACAAAGCCCCTACACATACAGATACTAACAATACAAAACCAAACACACACAAATACCTTCTCCTCCAAAAGAACTCCCACTCAAACTCCCCTGTTTACAGCTCTGTTTGCTAGCTCCTGTGCTGCTGCAGCTGTCTGTGCCGCTACCTGACTGGCTGCTACCTTCATAGGACCCCTAGTCAGTGAAGCCCCGCCCCCCAATCAGGGCTCAGCTTCTGTCTCAGCACAAAGCCCCTACACACACAGATACTACCAATACAAAACCAAACACACACAAATACCTTCTACTCCGACAGTACTCCCACTCAAACTCCCCTGTTTACAGCTCTGTTTGATAGCTCCTGTGCCGCTGCCTGACTGGCTGCAACCTTTATAGGACCCCTAGTCAGGGAAGCCCCGCCCCCTAATCAGGGCTCAGCTTCTCTCCCAGCACAAAGCCCCTACACATACAGATACCACCAATACAAAACCAAACACACACAAATACCTTCTCCTCCAACAGAACTCCCACTCAAAATCCCCTGTTTACAGCTCTGTTTGCTAGCTCCTGTGCCGCTGCAGCTGTCTGTGCCGCTGCCTGACTGGCTGCTACCTTTATAGGAACCCTAGTCAGGGAAGCCCCGCCCCCTAATCAGGGCTCAGCTTCTCTCCCAGCACAAAGCCCCTACACATACAGATACTAACAATAGAAAACCAAACACACACAAGTACCTTCTCCTCCAACAGAACTCCCACTCAAACTCCCCTGTTTACAGCTCTGTTTGATAGCTCCTGTGCCGCTGCCTGACTGGCTGCTACCTTTATAGGACCCCTAGCGAGGGAAGCCCCGCCCCCTAATCAGGGCTCAGCTTCTCTCCCAGGACAAAGCCCCTACACATACAGATACCACCAATACAAAACCAAACACACAAATACCTTCTCCTCCAACAGAACTCCCACTCAAACCCGCCTGTTTACAGCTCTGTTTGCTAGCTCCTGTGCCGCTGCAGCTGTCTGTGCCGCTGCCTGACTGGCTGCGACCTTTATAGGACCCCTAGTCAGTCAAGCCCCGCCCCCTAATCAGGGCTCAGCTTCTCTCCCAGCACAAAGCCCCTACACATACAGATACTAACAATACAAAACCAAACACACACAAATACCTTCTCCTCCAACAGAACTCCCACTCAAACTCCCCTGTTTACAGCTCTGTTTGCTAGCTCCTGTGCCGCTGCAGCTGTCTGTGCGGCTGCCTGACTGGCTGCTACCTTTATAGGATCCCTGGTCAGGGAAGCCCCGCCCACTAATCAGGGCTCAGCTTCTCTCCCAGCACAAAGCCCCTCCAAGCCTCTACACATGCAGATACTACCAATACAAAACCAAACACACACAAATACCTTCTACTCCAACAGAACTCCCACTCAAACTCCCCTGTTTACAGCTCTGTTTGCTAGCTCCTGTGCCGCTGCCTGACTGGCTGCTACCTTTATCGGACCCCTAGTCAGGGAAGCCCCGCCCCCTAATCAGGGCTCAGCTTCTCTCCCAGCACGAAGCCCCTACACATACAGATACTAACAATACAAAACCAAACACACACAAATACCTTCTCCTCCAACAGAACTCCCACTCGAACTCCCCTGTTTACAGCTCTGTTTGTAGCTCCTGTGCCGCTGCCTGACGGGCTGCAACCTTTATAGGACCCCTAGTCAGGGAAGCCCCGCCCCCTAATCAGGGCTCAGCTTCTCTCCCAGCACAAAGCCCCTCCAAGCCTCTACACATACAGATACTACCAATACAAAACCAAACACACACACAAATACCTTCTCCTCCAACAGAACTCCCACTCAAACCCGCCTGTTTACATCTCTGTTTGCTAGCTCCTGTGCCGCTGCAGCTGTCTGTGCCGCTGCCTGACTGGCTGCTACCTTTATAGGATCCCTAGTCAGTCAAGCCCCGCCCCCTAATCAGGGCTCAGCTTCTCTCCCAGCACAAAGCCCCTACACATACAGATACTACCAATACAAAACCAAACACACACAAATACCTTCTCCTCCAACAGAACTCCCACTCAAACTCCCCTGTTTACAGCTCTGTTTGCTAGCTCCTGTGCCGCTGCAGCTGTCTGTGCGGCTGCCTGACTGGCTGCTACGTTTATAGGATCCCTAGTCAGGGAAGCCCCGCCCACTAATCAGGGCTCAGCTTCTCTCCCAGCACAAAGCCCCTCCAAGCCTCTACACATGCAGATACTACCAATACAAAACCAAACACACACACAAGTACCTTCTCCTCCAACAGAACTCCCACTCAAACTCCCCTGTTTACAGCTCTGTTTGCTAGCTCCTGTGCCGCTGCCTGACTGGCTGCTACCTTTATAGGACCCCTAGCCAGGGAAGCCCCGCCCCCTAATCAGGGCTCAGCTTCTCTCCCAGGACAAAGCCCCTACACATAGAGATACCACCAATACAAAACCAAACACACACAAATACCTTCTCCTAAAACAGAACTCCCACTCAAACTCCCCTGTTTACAGCTCTGTTTCTAGCTCCTGTGCCGCTGCAGCTGTCTGTGCCGCTGCCTGACTGGCTGCTACGTTTATAGGACCCCTAGTAAGTGAAGCCCCGCCCCCTAATCACGGCTCAGCTTCTCTCCCAGCACAAAGCCCCTTCACATACAGATACTACCAATACAAAACCAAACACACACGAATACCTTCTCCTCCAACAGAACTCCCACTAGAACTCCCCTGTTTACAGCTCTGTTTGTAGCTCCTGTGCCGCTGCCTGACTGGCTGCAACCTTTATAGGACCCCTAGTCAGTCAAGCCCCGCCCCCTAATCAGGGCTCAGCTTCTGTCCCAGCACAAAGCCCCTACACACACAGATACTACCAATACAAAACCAAACACACACAAATACCTTCTACTCCAACAGAATCCCACTCAAACTCCCCTGTTTACAGCTCTGTTTGATAGCTCCTGTGCCGCTGCCTGACTGGCTGCAACCTTATAGGACCGCTAGTCAGGGAAGCCCCGCCCACTAATCAGGGCTCAGCTTCTTTCCCAGCACAAAGCCCCTCCAAGCCTCTACACATACAGATACCACCAATACAAAACCAAACACACACACATATACCTTTTCCTCCAACAGAACTCCCACTCAAACGCCCCTGTTTACAGCTCTGTTTGCTAGCTCCTGTGCCGCTGCCTGACTGGCTGCTACCTTTATAGGACCCCTAGTCAGGGAAGCCCCGCCCCCTAATCAGGGCTCAGCTTCTCTCCCAGCACAAAGCCCCTACACATACAGATACTAACAATACAAAACCAAAAACACACACAAATACCTTCTCCACTAACAGAACTCCCACTCAAACTCCCCTGTTTCCATCTCTGTGTGCTAGCTCCTGTGCCGCTGCCTGACTGGCTGCTACCTTTTTAGGACCCCTAGTCAGGGAAGCCCCGCCCCCTAATCAGGGCTCAGCTTCTCTCCCAGCACAAAGCCCCTACACATACAGATACTACCAATACAAAACCAAACACACACACAAATACCTTCTCCTCCAACAGAACTCCCACTCAAACCCGCCTGTTTACAGCTCTGTTTGCTAGCTCCTGTGCCGCTGCAGCTGTCTGTGCCGCTGCCTGACTGGCTGCGACCTTTATAGGACCCCTAGTCAGTCAAGCCCCGCCCCCTAATCAGGGCTCAGCTTCTCTCCCAGCAAAAAGCCCCTACACATACAGATACTACCAATACAAAACCAAACACACACAAATACCTTCTCCTCCAACAGAACTCCCACTCAAACTCCCCTGTTTACAGCTCTGTTTGCTAGCTCCTGTGCCGCTGCAGCTGTCTGTGCCGCTGCCTGACTGGCTGCTACCTTTATAGGACTCCTAGTCAGTGAAGCCCCGCCCCCTAATCAGGGCTCAGCTTCTGTCCCAGCACAAAGCCCCTACACACACAGATACTACCAATACAAAAACACACACAAATACCTTCTCCTCCAACAGAACTCCCACTCAAACTCCCCTGTTTACAGCTCTGTTTGCTAGCTCCTGTGCCGCTGCCTGACTGGCTGCTAGCTTTATAGGACCCCTAGTCAGGGAAGCCCCGCCCCCTAATCAGGGCTCAGCTTCTCTCCCAGCACAAAGCCCCTACACATACAGATACTAACAATACAAAACCAAACACAAACAAATACCTTCTCCTCCAAAAGAACTCCCACTCAAACTCCCCTGTTTACAGCTCTGTTTGCTAGCTCCTGTGCTGCTGCAGCTGTCTGTGCCGCTACCTGACTGGCTGCTACCTTTATAGGACCCCTAGTCAGTGAAGCCCCGCCCCCCAATCAGGGCTCAGCTTCTGTCTCAGCACAAAGCCCCTACACACACAGATACTACCAATACAAAACCAAACACACACAAATACCTTCTACTCCGAAAGTACTCCCACTCAAACTCCCCTGTTTACAGCTCTGTTTGATAGCTCCTGTGCCGCTGCCTGACTGGCTGCAACCTTTATAGGACCCCTAGTCAGTGAAGCCCCGCCCCCTAATCAGGGCTCAGCTTCTCTCCCAGCACAAAGCCCCTACACATACAGATACCACCAATACAAAACCAAACACACACAAATACCTTCTCCTCCAACAGAACTCCCACTCAAAATCCCCTGTTTACAGCTCTGTTTGCTAGCTCCTGTGCCGATGCAGCTGTCTGTGCCGCTGCCTGACTGGCTGATACCTTTTTAGGACCCCTAGTCAGTGAAGCCCCGCCCCCTAATCAGGGCTCAGCTTCTCTCCCAGCACAAAGCCCCTTCACATACAGATACTAACAATACAAAACCAAACACACACAAATACCTTCTCCTCCCACTCAAACTCCCCGTTTACAGCTCTGTTTGCTAGCTCCTGTGCCGCTGCAGCTGTCTGTGCCGCTGCCTGACTGGCTGCTACCTTTATAGGGCCCAGAGTCAGGGAAGCCCCGCCCCCTAATCAGGGCTCAGCTTCTCTCCCAGCACAAAGCCCCTTCACATACAGATACTAACAATACAAAACCAAACACACACAAATACCTTCTCCTCCCACTCAAACTCCCCGTTTACAGCTCTGTTTGCTAGCTCCTGTGCCGCTGCAGCTGTCTGTGCCGCTGCCTGACTGGCTGCTACCTTTATAGGGCCCAGAGTCAGGGAAGCCCCGCCCCCTAATCAGGGCTCAGCTTCTCTCCCAGCACAAAGCCTCTACACATACAGATACTACCAATACAAAACCAAACACACACAAATACCTTCCCCTCCAACAGAACTCCCACTCAAACTCCACTGTTTACAGCTCTGTTTGCTAGCTCCTGTGCCGCTGCAGCTGTCTGTGCCGCTGCCTGACTGGCTGCTACCTTTATAGGACCCCTAGCGAGGGAAGCCCCGCCCCCTAATCAGGGCTCAGCTTCTCTCCCAGGACAAAGCCCCTACACATACAGATACCACCAATACAAAACCAAACACACACAAATACCTTCTCCTCCAACAGAACTCCCAGTCAAACTCCCCTGTTTACAGCTCTGTTTGCTAGCTCCTGTGCCGCTGCAGCTGTCTGTGCCGCTGCCTGACTGGCTGATACCTTTCTAGGACCCCTAGTAAGTGAAGCCCCGCCCCCTAATCACGGCTCAGCTTCTCTCCCAGCACAAAGCCCCTTCACATACAGATACTACCAATACAAAACCAAACACACACGAATACCTTCTCCTCCAACAGAACTCCCACTCGAACTCCCCTGTTTACAGCTCTGTTTGTAGCTCCTGTGCCGCTGCCTGCCTGGCTGCTATCTTTATAGGACCCCTAGTCAGGGAAGCCCCGCCCCCTAATCAGGGCTCAGCTTCTTTCCCAGCACAAAGCCCCTCCAAGCCTCTACATGTACAGATACTACCAATACAAAACCAAACACACACACAAATACCTTCTCCTCCAACAGAACTCCCACTCAAACCCGCCTGTTTACAGCTCTGTTTGCTAGCTCCTGTGCCACTGCAGCTGTCTGTGCCGCTGCCTGACTGGCTGCGACCTTTATAGGACCCCTAGTCAGTCAAGCCCCGCCCCCTAATCAGGGCTCAGCTTCTCTCCCAGCACAAAGCCCCTACACATACAGATACTAACAATACAAAACCAAACACACACAAATACCTTCTCCTCCAACAGAACTCCCACTCAAACTCCCCTGTTTACAGCTCTGTTTGCTAGCTCCTGTGCCGCTGCAGCTGTCTGTGCGGCTGCCTGACTGGCTGCTACCTTTATAGGATCCCTGGTCAGGGAAGCCCCGCCCACTAATCAGGGCTCAGCTTCTCTCCCAGCACAAAGCCCCTCCAAGCCTCTACACATGCAAATACTACCAATACAAAACCAAACACACACAAATACCTTCTACTCCAACAGAACTCCCACTCAAACTCCCCTGTTTACAGCTCTGTTTGCTAGCTCCTGTGCCGCTGCCTGACTGGCTGCTACCTTTATCGGACCCCTAGTCAGGGAAGCCCCGCCCCCTAATCAGGGCTCAGCTTCTCTCCCAGCACGAAGCCCCTACACATACAGATACTAACAATACAAAACCAAACACACACAAATACCTTCTCCTCCAACAGAACTCCCACTCGAACTCCCCTGTTTACAGCTCTGTTTGTAGCTCCTGTGCCGCTGCCTGACGGGCTGCAACCTTTATAGGACCCCTAGTCAGGGAAGCCCCGCCCCCTAATCAGGGCTCAGCTTCTTTCCCAGCACAAAGCCCCTCCAAGCCTCTACACATACAGATACTACCAATACAAAACCAAACACACACACAAATACCTTCTCCTCCAACAGAACTCCCACTCAAACCCGCCTGTTTACATCTCTGTTTGCTAGCTCCTGTGCCGCTGCAGCTGTCTGTGCCGCTGCCTGACTGGCTGCTACCTTTATAGGATCCCTAGTCAGTCAAGCCCCGCCCCCTAATCAGGGCTCAGCTTCTCTCCCAGCACAAAGCCCCTACACATACAGATACTACCAATACAAAACCAAACACACACAAATACCTTCTCCTCCAACAGAACTCCCACTCAAACTCCCCTGTTTACAGCTCTGTTTGCTAGCTCCTGTGCCGCTGCAGCTGTCTGTGCGGCTGCCTGACTGGCTGCTACGTTTATAGGATCCCTAGTCAGGGAAGCCCCGCCCACTAATCAGGGCTCAGCTTCTCTCCCAGCACAAAGCCCCTCCAAGCCTCTACACATGCAGATACTACCAATACAAAACCAAACACACACACAAGTACCTTCTCCTCCAACAGAACTCCCACTCAAACTCCCCTGTTTACAGCTCTGTTTGCTAGCTCCTGTGCCGCTGCCTGACTGGCTGCTACCTTTATAGGACCCCTAGCCAGGGAAGCCCCGCCCCCTAATCAGGGCTCAGCTTCTCTCCCAGGACAAAGCCCCTACACATAGAGATACCACCAATACAAAACCAAACACACACAAATACCTTCTCCTAAAACAGAACTCCCACTCAAACTCCCCTGTTTACAGCTCTGTTTCTAGCTCCTGTGCCGCTGCAGCTGTCTGTGCCGCTGCCTGACTGGCTGATACCTTTCTAGGACCCCTAGTAAGTGAAGCCCCGCCCCCTAATCACGGCTCAGCTTCTCTCCCAGCACAAAGCCCCTTCACATACAGATACTACCAATACAAAACCAAACACACACGAATACCTTCTCCTCCAACAGAACTCCCACTAGAACTCCCCTGTTTACAGCTCTGTTTGTAGCTCCTGTGCCGCTGCCTGACTGGCTGCAACCTTTATAGGACCCCTAGTCAGTCAAGCCCCGCCCCCTAATCAGGGCTCAGCTTCTGTCCCAGCACAAAGCCCCTACACACACAGATACTACCAATACAAAACCAAACACACACAAATACCTTCTACTCCAACAGAATCCCACTCAAACTCCCCTGTTTACAGCTCTGTTTGATAGCTCCTGTGCCGCTGCCTGACTGGCTGCAACCTTATAGGACCGCTAGTCAGGGAAGCCCCGCCCACTAATCAGGGCTCAGCTTCTTTCCCAGCACAAAGCCCCTCCAAGCCTCTACACATACAGATACCACCAATACAAAACCAAACACACACACATATACCTTTTCCTCCAACAGAACTCCCACTCAAACGCCCCTGTTTACAGCTCTGTTTGCTAGCTCCTGTGCCGCTGCCTGACTGGCTGCTACCTTTATAGGACCCCTAGTCAGGGAAGTCCCGCCCCCTAATCAGGGCTCAGCTTCTCTCCCAGCACAAAGCCCCTACACACACAGATACTACCAATACAAAACCAAACACACACAAATACCTTCTCCTCCAACAGAACTCCCACTCAAACTCCCCTGTTTACAGCTCTGTTTGCTAGCTCCTGTGCCGCTGCAGCTGTCTGTGCCACTGCCTGACTGGCTGCTACCTTTATAGGACTCCTAGTCAGTGAAGCCCCGCCCCCTAATCAGGGCTCAGCTTCTGTCCCAGCACAAAGCCCCTACACACACAGATACTACCAATACAAAAACACACACAAATACCTTCTCCTCCAACAGAACTCCCACTCAAACTCCCCTGTTTACAGCTCTGTTTGCTAGCTCCTGTGCCGCTGCCTGACTGGCTGCTAGCTTTATAGGACCCCTAGTCAGGGAAGCCCCGCCCCCTAATCAGGGCTCAGCTTCTCTCCCAGCACAAAGCCCCTACACATACAGATACTAACAATACAAAACCAAACACAAACAAATACCTTCTCCTCCAAAAGAACTCCCACTCAAACTCCCCTGTTTACAGCTCTGTTTGCTAGCTCCTGTGCTGCTGCAGCTGTCTGTGCCGCTACCTGACTGGCTGCTACCTTTATAGGACCCCTAGTCAGTGAAGCCCCGCCCC
Organism: Lepidochelys olivacea; assembly: GCF_965140295.1. NCBI lineage: Eukaryota > Metazoa > Chordata > Testudines > Cheloniidae > Lepidochelys > Lepidochelys olivacea. The sequence goes on along the minus strand of NC_140436.1, from coordinate 18,977,573 downwards.
CCAATCAGGGCTCAGCTTCTGTCTCAGCACAAAGCCCCTACACACACAGATACTACCAATACAAAACCAAACACACACAAATACCTTCTACTCCGAAAGTACTCCCACTCAAACTCCCCTGTTTACAGCTCTGTTTGATAGCTCCTGTGCCGCTGCCTGACTGGCTGCAACCTTTATAGGACCCCTAGTCAGTGAAGCCCCGCCCCCTAATCAGGGCTCAGCTTCTCTCCCAGCACAAAGCCCCTACACATACAGATACCACCAATACAAAACCAAACACACACAAATACCTTCTCCTCCAACAGAACTCCCACTCAAAATCCCCTGTTTACAGCTCTGTTTGCTAGCTCCTGTGCCGATGCAGCTGTCTGTGCCGCTGCCTGACTGGCTGATACCTTTTTAGGACCCCTAGTCAGTGAAGCCCCGCCCCCTAATCAGGGCTCAGCTTCTCTCCCAGCACAAAGCCCCTTCACATACAGATACTAACAATACAAAACCAAACACACACAAATACCTTCTCCTCCCACTCAAACTCCCCGTTTACAGCTCTGTTTGCTAGCTCCTGTGACGCTGCAGCTGTCTGTGCCGCTGCCTGACTGGCTGCTACCTTTATAGGGCCCAGAGTCAGGGAAGCCCCGCCCCCTAATCAGGGCTCAGCTTCTCTCCCAGCACAAAGCCCCTTCACATACAGATACTAACAATACAAAACCAAACACACACAAATACCTTCTCCTCCCACTCAAACTCCCCGTTTACAGCTCTGTTTGCTAGCTCCTGTGCCGCTGCAGCTGTCTGTGCCGCTGCCTGACTGGCTGCTACCTTTATAGGACCCCTAGCGAGGGAAGCCCCGCCCCCTAATCAGGGCTCAGCTTCTCTCCCAGGACAAAGCCCCTACACATACAGATACCACCAATACAAAACCAAACACACACAAATACCTTCTCCTCCAACAGAACTCCCAGTCCAACTCCCCTGTTTACAGCTCTGTTTGCTAGCTCCTGTGCCGCTGCAGCTGTCTGTGCCGCTGCCTGACTGGCTGATACCTTTCTAGGACCCCTAGTAAGTGAAGCCCCGCCCCCTAATCACGGCTCAGCTTCTCTCCCAGCACAAAGCCCCTTCACATACAGATACTACCAATACAAAACCAAACACACACGAATACCTTCTCCTCCAACAGAACTCCCACTCGAACTCCCCTGTTTACAGCTCTGTTTGTAGCTCCTGTGCCGCTGCCTGCCTGGCTGCTATCTTTATAGGACCCCTAGTCAGGGAAGCCCCGCCCCCTAATCAGGGCTCAGCTTCTTTCCCAGCACAAAGCCCCTCCAAGCCTCTACATGTACAGATACTACCAATACAAAACCAAACACACACACAAATACCTTCTCCTCCAACAGAACTCCCACTCAAACCCGCCTGTTTACAGCTCTGTTTGCTAGCTCCTGTGCCACTGCAGCTGTCTGTGCCGCTGCCTGACTGGCTGCGACCTTTATAGGACCCCTAGTCAGTCAAGCCCCGCCCCCTAATCAGGGCTCAGCTTCTCTCCCAGCACAAAGCCCCTACACATACAGATACTAACAATACAAAACCAAACACACACAAATACCTTCTCCTCCAACAGAACTCCCACTCAAACTCCCCTGTTTACAGCTCTGTTTGCTAGCTCCTGTGCCGCTGCAGCTGTCTGTGCGGCTGCCTGACTGGCTGCTACCTTTATAGGATCCCTGGTCAGGGAAGCCCCGCCCACTAATCAGGGCTCAGCTTCTCTCCCAGCACAAAGCCCCTCCAAGCCTCTACACATGCAGATACTACCAATACAAAACCAAACACACACAAATACCTTCTACTCCAACAGAACTCCCACTCAAACTCCCCTGTTTACAGCTCTGTTTGCTAGCTCCTGTGCCGCTGCCTGACTGGCTGCTACCTTTATCGGACCCCTAGTCAGGGAAGCCCCGCCCCCTAATCAGGGCTCAGCTTCTCTCCCAGCACGAAGCCCCTACACATACAGATACTAACAATACAAAACCAAACACACACAAATACCTTCTCCTCCAACAGAACTCCCACTCGAACTCCCCTGTTTACAGCTCTGTTTGTCGCTCCTGTGCCGCTGCCTGACTGGCTGCTACCTTTATAGGACCCCTTGTCAGGGAAGCCCCGCCCCCTAATCAGGGCTCAGCTTCTTTCCCAGCACAAAGCCCCTCCAAGCCTCTACACATACAGATACTACCAATACAAAACCAAACACACACACAAATACCTTCTCCTCAAACAGAACTCCCACTCAAACCCGCCTGTTTACAGCTCTGTTTGCTAGCTCCTGTGCCGCTGCAGCTGTCTTTGCCGCTGCCGGACTGGCTGCGACCTTTATAGGACCCCTAGTCAGTGAAGCCCCGCCCCCTAATCTCGGCTCAGCTTCTCTCCCAGCACAAAGCCCCTACACATACAGATACTACCAATACAAAAACACACACAAATACCTTCTCCTCCAACAGAACTCCCACTCAAACTCCCCTGTTTACAGCTCTGTTTGCTAGCTCCTGTGCCGCTGCCTGACTGGCTGCTACCTTTATAGGACCCCTAGTCAGGGAAGCCCCGCCCCCTAATCAGGGCTCAGCTTCTCTCCCAGCACAAAGCCCCTACACATACAGATACTAACAATACAAAACCAAACACACACAAATACCTTCTCCTCCAAAAGAACTCCCACTCAAACTCCCCTGTTTACAGCTCTGTTTGCTAGCTCCTGTGCTGCTGCAGCTGTCTGTGCCGCTACCTGACTGGCTGCTACCTTCATAGGACCCCTAGTCAGTGAAACCCCGCCCCCCAATCAGGGCTCAGCTTCTGTCTCAGCACAAAGCCCCTACACACACAGATACTACCAATACAAAACCAAACACACACAAATACCTTCTACTCCGACAGTACTCCCACTCAAACTCCCCTGTTTACAGCTCTGTTTGATAGCTCCTGTGCCGCTGCCTGACTGGCTGCAACCTTTATAGGACCCCTAGTCAGGGAAGCCCCGCCCCCTAATCAGGGCTCAGCTTCTTTCCCAGCACAAAGCCCCTCCAAGCCTCTACACATACAGATACTACCAATACAAAACCAAACACACACACAAATACCTTCTCCTCCAACAGAACTCCCACTCAAACCCGCCTGTTTACATCTCTGTTTGCTAGCTCCTGTGCCGCTGCAGCTGTCTGTGCCGCTGCCTGACTGGCTGCTACCTTTATAGGATCCCTAGTCAGTCAAGCCCCGCCCCCTAATCAGGGCTCAGCTTCTCTCCCAGCACAAAGCCCCTACACATACAGATACTACCAATACAAAACCAAACACACACAAATACCTTCTCCTCCAACAGAACTCCCACTCAAACTCCCCTGTTTACAGCTCTGTTTGCTAGCTCCTGTGCCGCTGCAGCTGTCTGTGCGGCTGCCTGACTGGCTGCTACGTTTATAGGATCCCTAGTCAGGGAAGCCCCGCCCACTAATCAGGGCTCAGCTTCTCTCCCAGCACAAAGCCCCTCCAAGCCTCTACACATGCAGATACTACCAATACAAAACCAAACACACACACAAGTACCTTCTCCTCCAACAGAACTCCCACTCAAACTCCCCTGTTTACAGCTCTGTTTGCTAGCTCCTGTGCCGCTGCCTGACTGGCTGCTACCTTTATAGGACCCCTAGCCAGGGAAGCCCCGCCCCCTAATCAGGGCTCAGCTTCTCTCCCAGGACAAAGCCCCTACACATAGAGATACCACCAATACAAAACCAAACACACACAAATACCTTCTCCTAAAACAGAACTCCCACTCAAACTCCCCTGTTTACAGCTCTGTTTCTAGCTCCTGTGCCGCTGCAGCTGTCTGTGCCGCTGCCTGACTGGCTGATACCTTTCTAGGACCCCTAGTAAGTGAAGCCCCGCCCCCTAATCACGGCTCAGCTTCTCTCCCAGCACAAAGCCCCTTCACATACAGATACTACCAATACAAAACCAAACACACACGAATACCTTCTCCTCCAACAGAACTCCCACTAGAACTCCCCTGTTTACAGCTCTGTTTGTAGCTCCTGTGCCGCTGCCTGACTGGCTGCAACCTTTATAGGACCCCTAGTCAGTCAAGCCCCGCCCCCTAATCAGGGCTCAGCTTCTGTCCCAGCACAAAGCCCCTACACACACAGATACTACCAATACAAAACCAAACACACACAAATACCTTCTACTCCAACAGAATCCCACTCAAACTCCCCTGTTTACAGCTCTGTTTGATAGCTCCTGTGCCGCTGCCTGACTGGCTGCAACCTTATAGGACCGCTAGTCAGGGAAGCCCCGCCCACTAATCAGGGCTCAGCTTCTTTCCCAGCACAAAGCCCCTCCAAGCCTCTACACATACAGATACCACCAATACAAAACCAAACACACACACATATACCTTTTCCTCCAACAGAACTCCCACTCAAACGCCCCTGTTTACAGCTCTGTTTGCTAGCTCCTGTGCCGCTGCCTGACTGGCTGCTACCTTTATAGGACCCCTAGTCAGGGAAGTCCCGCCCCCTAATCAGGGCTCAGCTTCTCTCCCAGCACAAAGCCCCTACACACACAGATACTACCAATACAAAACCAAACACACACAAATACCTTCTCCTCCAACAGAACTCCCACTCAAACTCCCCTGTTTACAGCTCTGTTTGCTAGCTCCTGTGCCGCTGCAGCTGTCTGTGCCACTGCCTGACTGGCTGCTACCTTTATAGGACTCCTAGTCAGTGAAGCCCCGCCCCCTAATCAGGGCTCAGCTTCTGTCCCAGCACAAAGCCCCTACACACACAGATACTACCAATACAAAAACACACACAAATACCTTCTCCTCCAACAGAACTCCCACTCAAACTCCCCTGTTTACAGCTCTGTTTGCTAGCTCCTGTGCCGCTGCCTGACTGGCTGCTAGCTTTATAGGACCCCTAGTCAGGGAAGCCCCGCCCCCTAATCAGGGCTCAGCTTCTCTCCCAGCACAAAGCCCCTACACATACAGATACTAACAATACAAAACCAAACACAAACAAATACCTTCTCCTCCAAAAGAACTCCCACTCAAACTCCCCTGTTTACAGCTCTGTTTGCTAGCTCCTGTGCTGCTGCAGCTGTCTGTGCCGCTACCTGACTGGCTGCTACCTTTATAGGACCCCTAGTCAGTGAAGCCCCGCCCCCCAATCAGGGCTCAGCTTCTGTCTCAGCACAAAGCCCCTACACACACAGATACTACCAATACAAAACCAAACACACACAAATACCTTCTACTCCGAAAGTACTCCCACTCAAACTCCCCTGTTTACAGCTCTGTTTGATAGCTCCTGTGCCGCTGCCTGACTGGCTGCAACCTTTATAGGACCCCTAGTCAGTGAAGCCCCGCCCCCTAATCAGGGCTCAGCTTCTCTCCCAGCACAAAGCCCCTACACATACAGATACCACCAATACAAAACCAAACACACACAAATACCTTCTCCTCCAACAGAACTCCCACTCAAAATCCCCTGTTTACAGCTCTGTTTGCTAGCTCCTGTGCCGATGCAGCTGTCTGTGCCGCTGCCTGACTGGCTGATACCTTTTTAGGACCCCTAGTCAGTGAAGCCCCGCCCCCTAATCAGGGCTCAGCTTCTCTCCCAGCACAAAGCCCCTTCACATACAGATACTAACAATACAAAACCAAACACACACAAATACCTTCTCCTCCCACTCAAACTCCCCGTTTACAGCTCTGTTTGCTAGCTCCTGTGACGCTGCAGCTGTCTGTGCCGCTGCCTGACTGGCTGCTACCTTTATAGGGCCCAGAGTCAGGGAAGCCCCGCCCCCTAATCAGGGCTCAGCTTCTCTCCCAGCACAAAGCCCCTTCACATACAGATACTAACAATACAAAACCAAACACACACAAATACCTTCTCCTCCCACTCAAACTCCCCGTTTACAGCTCTGTTTGCTAGCTCCTGTGCCGCTGCAGCTGTCTGTGCCGCTGCCTGACTGGCTGCTACCTTTATAGGACCCCTAGCGAGGGAAGCCCCGCCCCCTAATCAGGGCTCAGCTTCTCTCCCAGGACAAAGCCCCTACACATACAGATACCACCAATACAAAACCAAACACACACAAATACCTTCTCCTCCAACAGAACTCCCAGTCCAACTCCCCTGTTTACAGCTCTGTTTGCTAGCTCCTGTGCCGCTGCAGCTGTCTGTGCCGCTGCCTGACTGGCTGATACCTTTCTAGGACCCCTAGTAAGTGAAGCCCCGCCCCCTAATCACGGCTCAGCTTCTCTCCCAGCACAAAGCCCCTTCACATACAGATACTACCAATACAAAACCAAACACACACGAATACCTTCTCCTCCAACAGAACTCCCACTCGAACTCCCCTGTTTACAGCTCTGTTTGTAGCTCCTGTGCCGCTGCCTGCCTGGCTGCTATCTTTATAGGACCCCTAGTCAGGGAAGCCCCGCCCCCTAATCAGGGCTCAGCTTCTTTCCCAGCACAAAGCCCCTCCAAGCCTCTACATGTACAGATACTACCAATACAAAACCAAACACACACACAAATACCTTCTCCTCCAACAGAACTCCCACTCAAACCCGCCTGTTTACAGCTCTGTTTGCTAGCTCCTGTGCCACTGCAGCTGTCTGTGCCGCTGCCTGACTGGCTGCGACCTTTATAGGACCCCTAGTCAGTCAAGCCCCGCCCCCTAATCAGGGCTCAGCTTCTCTCCCAGCACAAAGCCCCTACACATACAGATACTAACAATACAAAACCAAACACACACAAATACCTTCTCCTCCAACAGAACTCCCACTCAAACTCCCCTGTTTACAGCTCTGTTTGCTAGCTCCTGTGCCGCTGCAGCTGTCTGTGCGGCTGCCTGACTGGCTGCTACCTTTATAGGATCCCTGGTCAGGGAAGCCCCGCCCACTAATCAGGGCTCAGCTTCTCTCCCAGCACAAAGCCCCTCCAAGCCTCTACACATGCAGATACTACCAATACAAAACCAAACACACACAAATACCTTCTACTCCAACAGAACTCCCACTCAAACTCCCCTGTTTACAGCTCTGTTTGCTAGCTCCTGTGCCGCTGCCTGACTGGCTGCTACCTTTATCGGACCCCTAGTCAGGGAAGCCCCGCCCCCTAATCAGGGCTCAGCTTCTCTCCCAGCACGAAGCCCCTACACATACAGATACTAACAATACAAAACCAAACACACACAAATACCTTCTCCTCCAACAGAACTCCCACTCGAACTCCCCTGTTTACAGCTCTGTTTGTCGCTCCTGTGCCGCTGCCTGACTGGCTGCTACCTTTATAGGACCCCTTGTCAGGGAAGCCCCGCCCCCTAATCAGGGCTCAGCTTCTTTCCCAGCACAAAGCCCCTCCAAGCCTCTACACATACAGATACTACCAATACAAAACCAAACACACACACAAATACCTTCTCCTCAAACAGAACTCCCACTCAAACCCGCCTGTTTACAGCTCTGTTTGCTAGCTCCTGTGCCGCTGCAGCTGTCTTTGCCGCTGCCGGACTGGCTGCGACCTTTATAGGACCCCTAGTCAGTGAAGCCCCGCCCCCTAATCTCGGCTCAGCTTCTCTCCCAGCACAAAGCCCCTACACATACAGATACTACCAATACAAAAACACACACAAATACCTTCTCCTCCAACAGAACTCCCACTCAAACTCCCCTGTTTACAGCTCTGTTTGCTAGCTCCTGTGCCGCTGCCTGACTGGCTGCTACCTTTATAGGACCCCTAGTCAGGGAAGCCCCGCCCCCTAATCAGGGCTCAGCTTCTCTCCCAGCACAAAGCCCCTACACATACAGATACTAACAATACAAAACCAAACACACACAAATACCTTCTCCTCCAAAAGAACTCCCACTCAAACTCCCCTGTTTACAGCTCTGTTTGCTAGCTCCTGTGCTGCTGCAGCTGTCTGTGCCGCTACCTGACTGGCTGCTACCTTCATAGGACCCCTAGTCAGTGAAACCCCGCCCCCCAATCAGGGCTCAGCTTCTGTCTCAGCACAAAGCCCCTACACACACAGATACTACCAATACAAAACCAAACACACACAAATACCTTCTACTCCGACAGTACTCCCACTCAAACTCCCCTGTTTACAGCTCTGTTTGATAGCTCCTGTGCCGCTGCCTGACTGGCTGCAACCTTTATAGGACCCCTAGTCAGGGAAGCCCCGCCCCCTAATCAGGGCTCAGCTTCTCTCCCAGCACAAAGCCCCTACACATACAGATACCACCAATACAAAACCAAACACACACAAATACCTTCTCCTCCAACAGAACTCCCACTCAAAATCCCCTGTTTACAGCTCTGTTTGCTAGCTCCTGTGCCGCTGCAGCTGTCTGTGCCGCTGCCTGACTGGCTGCTACCTTTATAGGACCCCTAGTCAGGGAAGCCCCGCCCCCTAATCAGGGCTCAGCTTCTCTCCCAGCACAAAGCCCCTACACATACAGATACTAACAATAGAAAACCAAACACACACAAATACCTTCTCCTCCAACAGAACTCCCACTCAAACTCCCCTGTTTACAGCTCTCTTTGATAGCTCCTGTGCCGCTGCCTGACTGGCTGCTACCTTTATAGGACCCCTAGCGAGGGAAGCCCCGCCCCCTAATCAGGGCTCAGCTTCTCTCTCAGGACAAAGCCCCTACACATACAGATACCACCAATACAAAACCAAACACACAAATACCTTCTCCTCCAACAGAACTCCCACTCAAACCCGCCTGTTTACAGCTCTGTTTGCTAGCTCCTGTGCCGCGGCAGCTGTCTGTGCCGCTGCCTGACTGGCTGCGACCTTTATAGGACCCCTAGTCAGTCAAGCCCCGCCCCCTAATCAGGGCTCAGCTTCTCTCCCAGCACAAAGCCCCTACACATACAGATACTAACAATACAAAACCAAACACACACAAATACCTTCTCCTCCAACAGAACTCCCACTCAAACTCCCCTGTTTACAGCTGTTTGCTAGCTCCTGTGCCGCTGCAGCTGTCTGTGCGGCTGCCTGACTGGCTGCTACCTTTATAGGATCCCTGGTCAGGGAAGCCCCGCCCACTAATCAGGGCTCAGCTTCTCTCCCAGCACAAAGCCCCTCCAAGCCTCTACACATGCAGATACTACCAATACAAAACCAAACACACACAAATACCTTCTACTCCAACAGAACTCCCACTCAAACTCCCCTGTTTACAGCTCTGTTTGCTAGCTCCTGTGCCGCTGCCTGACTGGCTGCTACCTTTATCGGACCCCTAGTCAGGGAAGCCCCGCCCCCTAATCAGGGCTCAGCTTCTCTCCCAGCACGAAGCCCCTACACATACAGATACTAACAATACAAAACCAAACACACACAAATACCTTCTCCTCCAACAGAACTCCCACTCGAACTCCCCTGTTTACAGCTCTGTTTGTAGCTCCTGTGCCGCTGCCTGACTGGCTGCTACCTTTATAGGACCCCTCGTCAGGGAAGCCCCGCCCCCTAATCAGGGCTCAGCTTCTTTCCCAGCACAAAGCCCCTCCAAGCCTCTACACATACAGATACTACCAATACAAAACCAAACACACACACAAATACCTTCTCCTCAAACAGAACTCCCACTCAAACCCGCCTGTTTACAGCTCTGTTTGCTAGCTCCTGTGCCGCTGCAGCTGTCTTTGCCGCTGCCTGACTGGCTGCGACCTTTATAGGACCCCTAGTCAGTGAAGCCCCGCCCCCTAATCTCGGCTCAGCTTCTCTCCCAGCACAAAGCCCCTACACATACAGATACTACCAATACAAAAACACACACAAATACCTTCTCCTCCAACAGAACTCCCACTCAAACTCCCCTGTTTACAGCTCTGTTTGCTAGCTCCTGTGCCGCTGCCTGACTGGCTGCTACCTTTATAGGACCCCTAGTCAGGGAAGCCCCGCCCCCTAATCAGGGCTCAGCTTCTCTCCCAGCACAAAGCCCCTACACATACAGATACTAACAATACAAAACCAAACACACACAAATACCTTCTCCTCCAAAAGAACTCCCACTCAAACTCCCCTGTTTACAGCTCTGTTTGCTAGCTCCTGTGCCGCTGCAGCTGTCTGTGCCGCTGCCTGACTGGCTGCGACCTTTATAGGACCCCTAGTCAGTCAAGCCCCGCCCCCTAATCAGGGCTCAGCTTCTGTCCCAGCACAAAGCCCCTACACACACAGATACTACCAATACAAAACCAAACACACACAAATACCTTCTACTCCAACAGAACTCCCACTCAAACTCCCCTGTTTACAGCTCTGTTTGATAGCTCCTGTGCCGCTGCAGCTGTCTGTGCGGCTGCCTGACTGGCTGCTACCTTTATAGGATCCCTAGTCAGGGAAGCCCCGCCCACTAATCAGGGCTCAGCTTCTCTCCCAGCACAAAGCCCCTACACATACAGATACTAACAATACAAAACCAAACACACACAAATACCTTCTCCTCCAACAGAACTCCCACTCAAACTCCACTGTTTACAGCTCTGTTTGCTAGCTCCTGTGCCGCTGCAGCTGTCTGTGCGGCTGCCTGACTGGCTGCTACCTTTATAGGATCCCTAGTCAGGGAAGCCCCGCCCACTAATCAGGGCTCAGCTTCTCTCCCAGCACAAAGCCCCTCCAAGCCTCTACACATGCAGATACTACCAATACAAAACCAAACACACACAAATACCTTCTCCTCCAACAGAACTCCCACTCAAACTCCCCTGTTTACATCTCTGTGTGCTAGCTCCTGTGCCGCTGCCTGACTGGCTGCTACCTTTATAGGATCCCTAGTCAGGGAAGCCCCGCCCCCTAATCAGGGCTCAGCTTCTCTCCCAGGACAAAGCCCCTACACATAGAGATACCACCAATACAAAACCAAACACACACAAATACCTTCTCCTAAAACAGAACTCCCACTCAAACTCCCCTGTTTACAGCTCTGTTTCTAGCTCCTGCGCCGCTGCAGCTGTCTGTGCCGCTGCCTGACTGGCTGATACCTTTCTAGGACCCCTAGTAAGTGAAGCCCCGCCCCCTAATCACGGCTCAGCTTCTCTCCCAGCACAAAGCCCCTTCACATACATATACTACCAATACAAAACCAAACACACACGAATACCTTCTCCTCCAACAGAACTCCCACTAGAACTCCCCTGTTTACAGCTCTGTTTGTAGCTCCTGTGCCGCTGCCTGACTGGCTGCAACCTTTATAGGACCCCTAGTCAGTCAAGCCCCGCCCCCTAATCAGGGCTCAGCTTCTGTCCCAGCACAAAGCCCCTACACACACAGATACTACCAATACAAAACCAAACACACACAAATACCTTCTACTCCAACAGAATCCCACTCAAACTCCCCTGTTTACAGCTCTGTTTGATAGCTCCTGTGCCGCTGCCTGACTGGCTGCAACCTTATAGGACCGCTAGTCAGGGAAGCCCCGCCCACTAATCAGGGCTCAGCTTCTTTCCCAGCACAAAGCCCCTCCAAGCCTCTACACATACAGATACCACCAATACAAAACCAAACACACACACATATACCTTTTCCTCCAACAGAACTCCCACTCAAACGCCCCTGTTTCCATCTCTGTGTGCTAGCTCCTGTGCCGCTGCCTGACTGGCTGCTACCTTTTTAGGACCCCTAGTCAGGGAAGCCCCGCCCCCTAATCAGGGCTCAGCTTCTCTCCCAGCACAAAGCCCCTACACATACAGATACTACCAATACAAAACCAAACACACACACAAATACCTTCTCCTCCAACAGAACTCCCACTCAAACCCGCCTGTTTACAGCTCTGTTTGCTAGCTCCTGTGCCGCTGCAGCTCTCTGTGCCGCTGCCTGACTGGCTGCGACCTTTATAGGACCCCTAGTCAGTCAAGCCCCGCCCCCTAATCAGGGCTCAGCTTCTCTCCCAGCAAAAAGCCCCTACACATACAGATACTACCAATACAAAACCAAACACACACAAATACCTTCTCCTCCAACAGAACTCCCACTCAAACTCCCCTGTTTACAGCTCTGTTTGCTAGCTCCTGTGCCGCTGCAGCTGTCTCTGCCGCTGCCTGACTGGCTGCTACCTTTATAGGACTCCTAGTCAGTGAAGCCCCGCCCCCTAATCAGGGCTCAGCTTCTGTCCCAGCACAAAGCCCCTACACACACAGATACTACCAATACAAAAACACACACAAATACCTTCTCCTCCAACAGAACTCCCACTCAAACTCCCCTGTTTACAGCTCTGTTTGCTAGCTCCTGTGCCGCTGCCTGACTGGCTGCTAGCTTTATAGGACCCCTAGTCAGGGAAGCCCCGCCCCCTAATCAGGGCTCAGCTTCTCTCCCAGCACAAAGCCCCTACACATACAGATACTAACAATACAAAACCAAACACACACAAATACCTTCTCCTCCAAAAGAACTCCCACTCAAACTCCCCTGTTTACAGCTCTGTTTGCTAGCTCCTGTGCTGCTGCAGCTGTCTGTGCCGCTACCTGACTGGCTGCTACCTTTATCGGACCCCTAGTCAGTGAAGCCCCGCCCCCCAATCAGGGCTCAGCTTCTGTCTCAGCACAAAGCCCCTACACACACAGATACTACCAATACAAAACCAAACACACACAAATACCTTCTACTCCGAAAGTACTCCCACTCAAACTCCCCTGTTTACAGCTCTGTTTGATAGCTCCTGTGCCGCTGCCTGACTGGCTGCAACCTTTATAGGACCCCTAGTCAGTGAAGCCCCGCCCCCTAATCAGGGCTCAGCTTCTCTCCCAGCACAAAGCCCCTACACATACAGATACCACCAATACAAAACCAAACACACACAAATACCTTCTCCTCCAACAGAACTCCCACTCAAAATCCCCTGTTTACAGATCTGTTTGCTAGCTCCTGTGCCGATGCAGCTGTCTGTGCCGCTGCCTGACTGGCTGCTACCTTTATAGGGCCCAGAGTCAGGGAAGCCCCGCCCCCTAATCAGGGCTCAGCTTCTCTCCCAGCACAAAGCCCCTTCACATACAGATACTAACAATACAAAACCAAACACACACAAATACCTTCTCCTCCCACTCAAACTCCCCGTTTACAGCTCTGTTTGCTAGCTCCTGTGCCGCTGCAGCTGTCTGTGCCGCTGCCTGACTGGCTGCTACCTTTATAGGGCCCAGAGTCAGGGAAGCCCCGCCCCCTAATCAGGGCTCAGCTTCTCTCCCAGCACAAAGCCCCTTCACATACAGATACTAACAATACAAAACCAAACACACACAAATACCTTCTCCTCCCACTCAAACTCCCCGTTTACAGCTCTGTTTGCTAGCTCCTGTGCCGCTGCAGCTGTCTGTGCCGCTGCCTGACTGGCTGCTACCTTTATAGGGCCCAGAGTCAGGGAAGCCCCGCCCCCTAATCAGGGCTCAGCTTCTCTCCCAGCACAAAGCCTCTACACATACAGATACTACCAATACAAAACCAAACACACACAAATACCTTCTCCTCCAACAGAACTCCGACTCAAACTCCACTGTTTACAGCTCTGTTTGCTAGCTCCTGTGCCGCTGCAGCTGTCTGTGCCGCTGCCTGACTGGCTGCTACCTTTATAGGACCCCTAGCGAGGGAAGCCCCGCCCCCTAATCAGGGCTCAGCTTCTCTCCCAGGACAAAGCCCCTACACATACAGATACCACCAATACAAAACCAAACACACACAAATACCTTCTCCTCCAACAGAACTCCCAGTCAAACTCCCCTGTTTACAGCTCTGTTTGCTAGCTCCTGTGCCGCTGCAGCTGTCTGTGCCGCTGCCTGACTGGCTGATACCTTTCTAGGACCCCTAGTAAGTGAAGCCCCGCCCCCTAATCACGGCTCAGCTTCTCTCCCAGCACAAAGCCCCTTCACATACAGATACTACCAATACAAAACCAAACACACACGAATACCTTCTCCTCCAACAGAACTCCCACTCGAACTCCCCTGTTTACAGCTCTGTTTGTAGCTCCTGTGCCGCTGCCTGACTGGCTGCTATCTTTATAGGACCCCTAGTCAGGGAAGCCCCGCCCCCTAATCAGGGCTCAGCTTCTTTCCCAGCACAAAGCCCCTCCAAGCCTCTACATGTACAGATACTACCAATACAAAACCAAACACACACACAAATACCTTCTCCTCCAACAGAACTCCCACTCAAACCCGCCTGTTTACAGCTCTGTTTGCTAGCTCCTGTGCCACTGCAGCTGTCTGTGCCGCTGCCTGACTGGCTGCGACCTTTATAGGACCCCTAGTCAGTCAAGCCCCGCCCCCTAATCAGGGCTCAGCTTCTCTCCCAGCACAAAGCCCCTACACATACAGATACTAACAATACAAAACCAAACACACACAAATACCTTCTCCTCCAACAGAACTCCCACTCAAACTCCCCTGTTTACAGCTCTGTTTGCTAGCTCCTGTGCCGCTGCAGCTGTCTGTGCGGCTGCCTGACTGGCTGCTACCTTTATAGGATCCCTGGTCAGGGAAGCCCCGCCCACTAATCAGGGCTCAGCTTCTCTCCCAGCACAAAGCCCCTCCAAGCCTCTACACATGCAGATACTACCAATACAAAACCAAACACACACAAATACCTTCTACTCCAACAGAACTCCCACTCAAACTCCCCTGTTTACAGCTCTGTTTGCTAGCTCCTGTGCCGCTGCCTGACTGGCTGCTACCTTTATCGGACCCCTAGTCAGGGAAGCCCCGCCCCCTAATCAGGGCTCAGCTTCTCTCCCAGCACGAAGCCCCTACACATACAGATACTAACAATACAAAACCAAACACACACAAATACCTTCTCCTCCAACAGAACTCCCACTCGAACTCCCCTGTTTACAGCTCTGTTTGTCGCTCCTGTGCCGCTGCCTGACTGGCTGCTACCTTTATAGGACCCCTTGTCAGGGAAGCCCCGCCCCCTAATCAGGGCTCAGCTTCTTTCCCAGCACAAAGCCCCTCCAAGCCTCTACACATACAGATACTACCAATACAAAACCAAACACACACACAAATACCTTCTCCTCAAACAGAACTCCCACTCAAACCCGCCTGTTTACAGCTCTGTTTGCTAGCTCCTGTGCCGCTGCAGCTGTCTTTGCCGCTGCCTGACTGGCTGCGACCTTTATAGGACCCCTAGTCAGTGAAGCCCCGCCCCCTAATCTCGGCTCAGCTTCTCTCCCAGCACAAAGCCCCTACACATACAGATACTACCAATACAAAAACACACACAAATACCTTCTCCTCCAACAGAACTCCCACTCAAACTCCCCTGTTTACAGCTCTGTTTGCTAGCTCCTGTGCCGCTGCCTGACTGGCTGCTACCTTTATAGGACCCCTAGTCAGGGAAGCCCCGCCCCCTAATCAGGGCTCAGCTTCTCTCCCAGCACAAAGCCCCTACACATACAGATACTAACAATACAAAACCAAACACACACAAATACCTTCTCCTCCAAAAGAACTCCCACTCAAACTCCCCTGTTTACAGCTCTGTTTGCTAGCTCCTGTGCCGCTGCAGCTCTCTGTGCCGCTGCCTGACTGACTGCTACCTTTATAGGACCCCTAGTCAGTGAAGCCCCGCCCCCTAATCAGTGCTCAGCTTCTGTCCCAGCACAAAGCCCCTACACACAGATACTACCAATACAAATCCAAACACACACAAATACCTTCTACTCCAACAGAACTCCCACTCAAACTCCCCTGTTTACAGCTCTGTTTGATAGCTCCTGTGCCGCTGCCTGACTGGCTGCAACCTTTATAGGACCCCTAGCCAGGGAAGCCCCGCCCCCTAATCAGGGGTCAGCTTCTCTCCCAGGACAAAGCCCCTACACATACAGATACCACCAATACAAAACCAAACACACACAAATACCTTCTCCTCCAACAGAACTCCCACTCAAACTCCCCTGTTTACAGCTCTGTTTGCTAGCTCCTGTGCCGCTGCAGCTGTCTGTGCCGCTGCCTGACTGGCTGATACCTTTATAGGACCCCTAGTCAGGGAAGCCCCGCCCCCTAATCAGGGCTCAGCTTCTCTCCCAGCACAAAGCCCATACACATACAGATACTAACTATACAAAGCCAAACACACACAAATACCTTCTCCTCCAACAGAACTCCCACTCAAACTCCCCTGTTTACAGCTCTGTTTGCTAGCTCCTGTGCCGCTGCAGCTGTCTGTGCCGCTGCCTGAATGGCTGATACCTTTATAGGACCCCTAGTCAGTCAAGCCCCGCCCCCTAATCAGGGCTCAGTTTCTTTCCCAGCACAAAGCCCCTCCAAGCCTCTACACATACAGATACCACCAATACAAAACCAAACACACACACAAATTCCTTTTCCTCCAACAGAACTCCCACTCAAACCCGCCTGTTTACAGCTCTGTTTGCTACCTCCTGTGCCGCTGCAGCTGTCTGTGCCGCTGCCTGACTGGCTGCGACCTTTATAGGACCCCTAGTCAGTCAAGCCCCGCCCCCTAATCAGGGCTCAGCTTCTCTCCCAGCACAAAGCCCCTACACATACAGATACTACCAATACAAAACCAAACACACAAATACCTTCTCCTCCAACAGAACTCCCACTCAAACTCCCCTGTTTACAGCTCTGTTTGCTAGCTCCTGTGCCGCTGCAGCTCTCTGTGCCGCTGCCTGACTGACTGCTACCTTTATAGGACCCCTAGTCAGTGAAGCCCCGCCCCCTAATCAGGGCTCAGCTTCTGTCCCAGCACAAAGCCCCTACACACAGATACTACCAATACAAATCCAAACACACACAAATACCTTCTACTCCAACAGAACTCCCACTCAAACTCCCCTGTTTACAGCTCTGTTTGATAGCTCCTGTGCCGCTGCCTGACTGGCTGCAACCTTTTTAGGACCCCTAGCCAGGGAAGCCCCGCCCCCTAATCAGGGCTCAGCTTCTCTCCCAGGACAAAGCCCCTACACATACAGATACCACCAATACAAAACCAAACACACACAAATACCTTCTCCTCCAACAGAACTCCCACTCAAACTCCCCTGTTTACAGCTCTGTTTGCTAGCTCCTGTGCCGCTGCAGCTGTCTGTGCCGCTGCCTGACTGGCTGATACCTTTATAGGACCCCTAGTCAGGGAAGCCCCGCCCCCTAATCAGGGCTCAGCTTCTCTCCCAGCACAAAGCCCATACACATACAGATACTAACAATACAAAACCAAACACACACAAATACCTTCTCCTCCAACAGAACTCCCACTCAAACTCCCCTGTTTACAGCTCTGTTTGCTAGCTCCTGTGCCGCTGCAGCTGTCTGTGCCGCTGCCTGACTGGCTGCTACCTTTATAGGACCCCTAGTCAGTCAAGCCCCGCCCCCTAATCAGGGCTCAGTTTCTTTCCCAGCACAAAGCCCCTACACATACAGATACTACCAATACAAAACCAAACACACACAAATACCTTCTCCTCCCACTCAAACTCCCCGTTTACAGCTCTGTTTGCTAGCTCCTGTGCCGCTGCAGCTCTCTGTGCCGCTGCCTGACTGGCTGCTACCTTTATAGGACCCCTAGTCAGGAAAGCCCCGCCCCTAATCAGGGCTCAGCTTCTCTCCCAGCACAAAGCCCCTACACATACAGATACTAACAATACAAAACCAAACACACACAAATACCTTCTCCTCCAAAAGAACTCCCACTCAAACTCCCCTGTTTACAGCTCTGTTTGCTAGCTCCTGTGCTGCTGCAGCTGTCTGTGCCACTACCTGACTGGCTGCTACCTTTATAGGACCCCTAGTCAGTGAAGCCCCGCCCCCTAATCAGGGCTCAGCTTCTGTCTCAGCACAAAGCCCCTACACACACACATACTACCAATACAAAACCAAACACACACAAATACTTTCTACTCCAACAGAACTCCCACTCAAACTCCCCTGTTTACAGCTCTGTTTGCTAGCTCCTGTGCCGCTGCAGCTGTCTGTGCCGCTGCCTGACTGGCTGATACCTTTCTAGGACCCCTAGTAAGTGAAGCCCCGCCCCCTAATCACGGCTCAGCTTCTCTCCCAGCACAAAGCCCCTTCACATACAGATACCACCAATACAAAACCAAACACACACACAAATACCTTTTCCTCCAACAGAACTCCCACTCAAACTCCCCTGTTTACAGCTCTGTTTGCTAGCTCCTGTGCCGCTGCAGCTGTCTGTGCCGCTGCCTGACTGGCTGCTACCTTTATAGGACCCCTAGTCAGTCAAGCCCCGCCCCCTAATCAGGGCTCAGTTTCTTTCCCAGCACAAAGCCCCTACACATACAGATACTACCAATACAAAACCAAACACACACAAATACCTTCTCCTCCAACAGTACTCCCACTCAAACTCCACTGTTTACAGCTCTGCTTGCTAGCTCCTGTGCCGCTGCCTGACTGGCTGCTACCTTTATAGGACCCCTAGTCAGGAAAGCCCCGCCCCTAATCAGGGCTCAGCTTCTCTCCCAGCACAAAGCCCCTACACATACAGATACTAACAATACAAAACCAAACACACACAAATACCTTCTCCTCCAAAAGAACTCCCACTCAAACTCCCCTGTTTACAGCTCTGTTTGCTAGCTCCTGTGCCGCTGCAGCTGTCTGTGCCGCTGCCTGACTGGCTGCTACCTTTATAGGACCCCTAGTCAGTGAAGCCCCGCCCCCTAATCAGGGTTCAGCTTCTGTCCCAGCACAAAGCCCCTACACACACAGATACTACCAATACAAAACCAAACACACACAAATACCTTCTACTCCAACAGAACTCCCACTCAAACTCCCCTGTTTACAGCTCTGTTTGATAGCTCCTGTGCCGCTGCCTGACTAGCTGCAACCTTATAGGACCCCTACTCAGGGAAGCCCCGCCCACTAATCAGGGCTCAGCTTCTTTCCCAGCACAAAGCCCCTCCAAGCCTCTACACATACAGATACCACCAATACAAAACCAAACACACACACAAATACCTTTTCCTCCAACAGAACTCCCACTCAAACTCCCCTGTTTACAGCTCTGTTTTTTAGCTCCTGTGCCGCTGCCTGACTGGCTGCTACCTTTATAGGACCCCTAGTCAGGGAAGCCCCGCCCCCTAATCACGGCTCAGCTTCTCTCCCAGCACAAAGCCCCTACACATACAGATACTAACAATACAAAACCAAACACACACAAATACCTTCTCCTCCAACAGAACTCCCACTCAAACTCCCCTGTTTACAGCTCTGTTTGCTAGCTCCTGTGCCGCTGCAGCTGTCTGTGCGGCTGCCTGACTGGCTGCTACCTTTATAGGACCCCTAGTCAGGGAAGCCCCGCCCACTAATCAGGGCTCAGCTTCTCTCCCAGCACAAAGCCCCTCCAAGCCTCTACACATACAGGTACTACCAATACAAAACCAAACACACACAAATACCTTCTCCTCCAACAGAACTCCCACTCAAACTCCCCTGTTTACAGCTCTGTTTGCTAGCTCCTGTGCCGCTGCCTGACTGGCTGCTACCTTTATAGGACCCCTAGTCAGGGAAGCCCCGCCCCCTAATCAGGGCTCAGCTTCTCTCCCAGGACAAAGCCCCTACACATACAGATACCACCAATACAAAACCAAACACACACAAATACCTTCTCCTCCAACAGAACTCCCACTCAAACTCCCCTGTTTACAGCTCTGTTTGCGAGCTCCTGTGCCGCTGCAGCTGTCTGTGCCGCTGCCTGACTGGCTGATACCTTTATAGGAACCCTAGTCAGGGAAGCCCCGCCCCCTAATCAGGGCTCAGCTTCTCTCCCAGCACAAAGCCCATACACAGACAGATACTAACAATACAAAACCAAACACACACAAATACCTTCTCCTCCAACAGAACTCCCACTCAAACCCGCCTGTTTACAGCTCTGTTTGCTAGCTCCTGTGCCGCTGCAGCTGTCTGTGCCGCTGCCTGACTGGCTGCGACCTTTATAGGACCCCTAGTCAGTCAAGCCCCGCCCCCTAATCAGGGCTCAGCTTCTGTCCCAGCACAAATCCCCTACACACACAGATACTACCAATACAAAACCAAACACACACAAATACCTTCTCCAACAGTACTCCCACTCAAACTCCCCTGTTTACAGCTCTGTTTGATAGCTCCTGTGCCGCTGCAGCTGTCTGTGCCGCTGCCTGACTGGCTGATACCTTTATAGGACCCCTAGTCAGTGAAGCCCCGCCCCTAATCACGGCTCAGCTTCTCTCCCAGCACAAAGCCCCTACACATACAGATACTACCAATACAAAAACACACACAAATACCTTCTCCTCAAAAAGAACTCCCACTCAAACTCCCCTGTTTACAGCTCTGTTTGATAGCTCCTGTGCCGCTGCCTGACGGTCTGCAACCTTTATAGGACCCCTAGTCAGGGAAGCCCCGCCCCCTAATCAGGGCTCAGCTTCTGTCTCAGCACAAAGCCCCTACACACACACATACTACCAATACAAAACCAAACACACACAAATACTTTCTACTCCAACAGAACTCCCACTCAAACTCCCCTGTTTACAGCTCTGTTTGATAGCTCCTGTGCCGCTGCCTGACTGGCTGCAACCTTATAGGACCCCTAGTCAGGGAAGCCCCGCCCACTAATCAGAGCTCAGCTTCTTTCCCAGCACAAAGCCCCTCCAAGCCTCTACACATACAGATACCACCAATACAAAACCAAACACACACACAAATACCTTTTCCTCCAACAGAACTCCCACTCAAACTCCCCTGTTTACAGCTCTGTTTTTTAGCTCCTGTGCCGCTGCCTGACTGGCTGCTACCTTTATAGGACCCCTAGTCAGGGAAGCCCCGCCCCCTAATCACGGCTCAGCTTCTCTCCCAGCACAAAGCCCCAACACATACAGATACTAACAATACAAAACCAAACACACACAAATACCTTCTCCTCCAACAGAACTCCCACTCAAACTCCCCTGTTTACAGCTCTGTTTGCTAGCTCCTGTGCCGCTGCAGCTGTCTGTGCGGCTGCCTGACTGGCTGCTACCTTTATAGGACCCCTAGTCAGGGAAGCCCCGCCCACTAATCAGGGCTCAGCTTCTCTCCCAGCACAAAGCCCCTCCAAGCCTCTACACATACAGGTACTACCAATACAAAACCAAACACACACAAATACCTTCTCCTCCAACAGAACTCCCACTCAAACTCCCCTGTTTACAGCTCTGTTTGCTAGCTCCTGTGCCGCTGCCTGACTGGCTGCTACCTTTATAGGACCCCTAGTCAGGGAAGCCCCGCCCCCTAATCAGGGCTCAGCTTCTCTCCCAGCACAAAGCCCCTACACATACAGATACTAACAATACAAAACCAAACACACACAAATACCTTCTCCTCCAACAGAACTCCCACTCAAACTCCCCTGTTTACAGCTCTGTTTGCTAGCTCCTGTGCCGCTGCAGCTGTCTGTGCGGCTGCCTGACTGGCTGCTACCTTTATAGGACCCCTAGTCAGGGAAGCCCCGCCCACTAATCAGGGCTCAGCTTCTCTCCCAGCACAAAGCCCCTCCAAGCCTCTACACATACAGGTACTACCAATACAAAACCAAACACACACAAATACCTTCTCCTCCAACAGAACTCCCACTCAAACTCCCCTGTTTACAGCTCTGTTTGCTAGCTCCTGTGCCGCTGCCTGACTGGCTGCTACCTTTATAGGACCCCTAGTCAGGGAAGCCCCGCCCCCTAATCAGGGCTCAGCTTCTCTCCCAGGACAAAGCCCCTACACATACAGATACCACCAATACAAAACCAAACACACACAAATACCTTCTCCTCCAACAGAACTCCCACTCAAACTCCCCTGTTTACAGCTCTGTTTGCGAGCTCCTGTGCCGCTGCAGCTGTCTGTGCCGCTGCCTGACTGGCTGCTACCTTTATAGGACCCCTAGTCAGGGAAGCCCCGCCCACTAATCAGGGCTCAGCTTCTCTCCCAGCACAAAGCCCCTCCAAGCCTCTACACATACAGGTACTACCAATACAAAACCAAACACACACAAATACCTTCTCCTCCAACAGAACTCCCACTCAAACTCCCCTGTTTACAGCTCTGTTTGCTAGCTCCTGTGCCGCTGCAGCTGTCTGTGCCGCTGCCTGATTGCCTGCTACGTTTATAGGACCCCTAGTCAGGGAAGCTCCGCCCCCCTAATCAGGGCTCAGCTTCTCTCCCAGCACAAAGCCCCTACACATACAGGTACCACCAATACAAAACCAAACACACACAAATACCTTCTCCTCCAAAAGAACTCCCACTCAAACTCCCCTGTTTACAGCTCTGTTTGCTAGCTCCTGTGCTGCTGCAGCTGTCTCTGCCACTACCTGACTGGCTGCTACCTTTATAGGACCCCTAGTCAGTGAAGCCCCGCCCCCTAATCAGGGCTCAGCTTCTGTCTCAGCACAAAGCCCCTACACACACACATACTACCAATACAAAACCAAACACACACAAATACTTTCTACTCCAACAGAACTCCCACTCAAACTCCCCTGTTTACAGCTCTGTTTGATAGCTCCTGTGCCGCTGCCTGACTGGCTGCAACCTTATAGGACCCCTAGTCAGGGAAGCCCCGCCCACTAATCAGAGCTCAGCTTCTTTCCCAGCACAAAGCCCCTCCAAGCCTCTACACATACAGATACCACCAATACAAAACCAAACACACACACAAATACCTTTTCCTCCAACAGAACTCCCACTCAAACTCCCCTGTTTACAGCTCTGTTTGCTAGCTCCTGTGCCGCTGCCTGACTGGCTGCTACCTTTATAGGACCCCTAGTCAGTCAAGCCCCGCCCCTAATCAGGGCTCAGCTTCTCTCCCAGCACAAAGCCCCTCCACATACAGATACTACCAATACAAAACCAAACACACACAAATACCTTCTACTCCAACAGAACTCCCACTCAAACTCCCCTGTTTACAGCTCTGTTTGATAGCTCCTGTGCCGCTGCCTGACTAGCTGCAACCTTATAGGACCCCTACTCAGGGAAGCCCCGCCCACTAATCAGGGCTCAGCTTCTTTCCCAGCACAAAGCCCTCCAAGCCTCTACACATACAGATACCACCAATACAAAACCAAACACACACACAAATACTTTTTCCTCCAACAGAACTCCCACTCAAACTCCCCTCTTTACAGCTCTGTTTGCTAGCTCCTGTGCCGCTGCCTGACTGGCTGCTACCTTTATAGGACCCCTAGTCAGGGAAGCCCCGCCCCCTAATCAGGGCTCAGCTTCTCTCCCAGCACAAAGCCCCTACACATACAGATACTAACAATACAAAACCAAACACCCACAAATACCTTCTCCTCCAACAGAACTCCCACTCAAACTCCCCTGTTTACAGCTCTGTTTGCTAGCTCCTGTGCCGCTGCAGCTGTCTGTGCGGCTGCCTGACTGGCTGCTACCTTTATAGGACCCCTAGTCAGGGAAGCCCCGCCCCCCTAATCAGGGCTCAGCTTCTCTCCCAGCACAAAGCCCCTACACATACAGATACTAACAACACAAAACCAAACACACACAAATACCTTCTCCTCCAAAAGAACTCCCACTCAAACTCCCCTGTTTACAGCTCTGTTTGCTAGCTCCTGTGCTGCTGCAGCTGTCTCTGCCACTACCTGACTGGCTGCTACCTTTATAGGACCCCTAGTCAGTGAAGCCCCGCCCCCTAATCAGGGCTCAGCTTCTGTCTCAGCACAAAGCCCCTACACACACACATACTACCAATACAAAACCAAACACACACAAATACTTTCTACTCCAACAGAACTCCCACTCAAACTCCCCTGTTTACAGCTCTGTTTGATAGCTCCTGTGCCGCTGCCTGACTGGCTGCAACCTTATAGGACCCCTAGTCAGGGAAGCCCCGCCCACTAATCAGAGCTCAGCTTCTTTCCCAGCACAAAGCCCCTCCAAGCCTCTACACATACAGATACCACCAATACAAAACCAAACACACACACAAATACCTTTTCCTCCAACAGAACTCCCACTCAAACTCCCCTGTTTACAGCTCTGTTTTTAGCTCCTGTGCCGCTGCCTGACTGGCTGCTACCTTTATAGGACCCCTAGTCAGGGAAGCCCCGCCCCCTAATCAGGGCTCAGCTTCTCTCCCAGCACAAAGCCCCTACACATACAGATACTAACAATACAAAACCAAACACACACAAATACCTTCTCCTCCAACAGAACTCCCACTCAAACTCCCCTGTTTACAGCTCTGTTTGCTAGCTCCTGTGCCGCTGCAGCTGTCTGTGCGGCTGCCTGACTGGCTGCTACCTTTATAGGACCCCTAGTCAGGGAAGCCCCGCCCACTAATCAGGGCTCAGCTTCTCTCCCAGCACAAAGCCCCTCCAAGCCTCTACACATACAGGTACTACCAATACAAAACCAAACACACACAAATACCTTCTCCTCCAACAGAACTCCCACTCAAACTCCCCTGTTTACAGCTCTGTTTGCTAGCTCCTGTGCCGCTGCCTGACTGGCTGCTACCTTTATAGGACCCCTAGTCAGGGAAGCCCCGCCCCCTAATCAGGGCTCAGCTTCTCTCCCAGGACAAAGCCCCTACACATACAGATACCACCAATACAAAACCAAACACACACAAATACCTTCTCCTCCAACAGAACTCCCACTCAAACTCCCCTGTTTACAGCTCTGTTTGCGAGCTCCTGTGCCGCTGCAGCTGTCTGTGCCGCTGCCTGACTGGCTGATACCTTTATAGGAACCCTAGTCAGGGAAGCCCCGCCCCCTAATCAGGGCTCAGCTTCTCTCCCAGCACAAAGCCCATACACAGACAGATACTAACAATACAAAACCAAACACACACAAATACCTTCTCCTCCAACAGAACTCCCACTCCAACTCCCCTGTTTACAGCTCTGTTTGCTAGCTCCTGTGCCGCTGCAGCTCTCTGTGCCGCTGCCTGACTGGCTGCTACCTTTATAGGACCCCTAGTCAGTGAAGTCCCGCCCCCTAATCAGGGCTCACCTTCTCTCCCAGCACAAAGACCCTCCAAGCCTCTACCATACAGATACCACCAATACAAAACCAAACACACACACAAATACCTTCTCCTCCAACAGAACTCCCACTCAAACCCGCCTGTTTACAGCTCTGTTTGCTAGCTCCTGTGCCGCTGCAGCTGTCTGTGCCGCTGCCTGACTGGCTGCGACCTTTATAGGACCCCTAGTCAGTCAAGCCCCGCCCCCTAATCAGGGCTCAGCTTCTGTCCCAGCACAAAGCCCCTACACACACAGATACTACCAATACAAAACCAAACACACACAAATACCTTCTCCAACAGTACTCCCACTCAAACTCCCCTGTTTACAGCTCTGTTTGATAGCTCCTGTGCCGCTGCAGCTGTCTGTGCCGCTGCCTGACTGGCTGATACCTTTATAGGACCCCTAGTCAGGGAAGCCCCGCCCCCCTAATCAGGGCTCAGCTTCTCTCCCAGCACAAATCCCCTACACATACAGATACTACCAATACAAAAAAACACAAATACCTTCTCCTCCAAAAGAACTCCCACTCAAACTCCCCTGTTTACAGCTCTGTTTGCTAGCTCCTGTGCTGCTGCAGCTGTCTCTGCCACTACCTGACTGGCTGCTACCTTTATAGGACCCCTAGTCAGTGAAGCCCCGCCCCCTAATCAGGGCTCAGCTTCTGTCTGAGCACAAAGCCCCTACACACACACATACTACCAATACAAAACCAAACACACACAAATACTTTCTACTCCAACAGAACTCCCACTCAAACTCCCCTGTTTACAGCTCTGTTTGATAGCTCCTGTGCCGCTGCAGCTGTCTGTGCGGCTGCCTGACTGGCTGCTACCTTTATAGGACCCCTAGTCAGGGAAGCCCCGCCCACTAATCAGGGCTCAGCTTCTCTCCCAGCACAAAGCCCCTCCAAGCCTCTACACATTCAGGTACTACCAATACAAAACCAAACACACACAAATACCTTCTCCTCCAACAGAACTCCCACTCAAACTCCCCTGTTTACAGCTCTGTTTGCTAGCTCCTGTGCCGCTGCAGCTGTCTGTGCCGCTGCCTGACTGGCTGATACCTTTCTAGGACCCCTAGTCAGGGAAGCCCCGCCCCTAATCAGGGGTCAGCTTCTCTCCCAGCACAAAGCCCCTCCACATACAGATACTAACAATACAAAACCAAACACACACAAATACCTTCTCCTCCCACTCAAACTCCCCTGTTTACAGGTCTGTTTGCTAGCTCCTGTGCCGCTGCAGCTGTCTGTGCCGCTGCCTGACTGGCTGCTACCTTTATAGGACCCCTAGTCAGTGAAGCCCCGCCCCCTAATCAGGGCTCAGCTTCTGTCCCAGCACAAAGCCCCTACACATACAGATACTAACAATACAAAACCAAACACACACAAATACCTTCTCCTCCAACAGAACTCCCACTCAAACTCCCCTGTTTACAGCTCTGTTTGCTAGCTCCTGTGCCGCTGCCTGACTGGCTGCTACCTTTATAGGACCCCTAGTCAGGGAAGCCCCGCCCCCTAATCAGGGCTCAGCTTCTCTCCCAGCACAAAGCCCCTACACATACAGATACTAACAATACAAAACCAAACACACACAAATACCTTCTCCTCCAACAGAACTCCCACTCAAACTCCCCTGTTTACAGCTCTGTTTGCTAGCTCCTGTGCCTCTGCAGCTGTCTGTGCGGCTGCCTGACTGGCTGCTACCTTTATAGGACCCCTAGTCAGGGAAGCCCCGCCCACTAATCAGGGCTCAGCTTCTCTCCCAGCACAAAGCCCCTCCAAGCCTCTACACATACAGGTACTACCAATACAAAACCAAACACACACAAATACCTTCTCCTCCAACAGAACTCCCACTCAAACTCCCCTGTTTACAGCTCTGTTTGCTAGCTCCTGTGCCGCTGCAGCTGTCTGTGCCGCTGCCTGACTGGCTGCTACCTTTATAGGACCCCTAGCCAGGGAAGCCCCGCCCCCTAATCAGGGCTCAGCTTCTCTCCCAGGACAAAGCCCCTACACATACAGATACCACCAATACAAAACCAAACACACACAAATACCTTCTCCTCCCACAGAACTCCCACTCCAACTCCCCTGTTTACAGCTCTGTTTGCTAGCTCCTGTGCCGCTGCAGCTGTCTGTGCCGCTGCCTGACTGGCTGCTACCTTTATAGGACCCCTAGTCAGTGAAGCCCCGCCCCCTAATCAGGGCTCACCTTCTCTCCCAGCACAAAGACCCTCCAAGCCTCTACCATACAGATACCACCAATACAAAACCAAACACACACAAATACCTTCTCCTCCAACAGAACTCCCACTCAAACTCCCCTGTTTACAGCTCTGTTTGCGAGCTCCTGTGCCGCTGCCTGACTGGCTGCTACCTTTATAGGACCCCTAGCCAGGGAAGCCCCGCCCCCTAATCACGGCTCAGCTTCTCTCCCAGCACAAAGTCCCTACACATACAGATACCACCAATACAAAAACACACACAAATACCTTCTCCTCCAAAAGAACTCCCACTCAAACTCCCCTGTTTACAGCTCTGTTTGATAGCTCCTGTGCCGCTGCCTGACTGGCTGCAACCTTATAGGACCCCTAGTCAGGGAAGCCCCGCCCACTAATCAGGGCTCAGCTTCTTTCCCAGCACAAAGCCCCTACACATACAGATACCACCAATACAAAACCAAACACACACAAATACCTTCTCCTTCAACAGAACTCCCACTCAAACTCCCCTGTTTACAGCTCTGTTTGCTAGCTCCTGTGCCGCTGCAGCTGTCTGTGCCGCTGCCTGATTGGCTGCTACCTTTATAGGACCCCTAGTCAGGGAAGCCCCGCCCCCTAATCACGGCTCTGCTTCTCTCCCAGCACAAAGCCCCAACACATACAGATACTACCAATACAAAAACAAAAACACACACAAATACCTCTCCTCCAACAGAACTCCCACTCAAACTCCCCTGTTTACAGCTCTGTTTGCTAGCTCCTGTGCCGCTGCCTGACTGGCTGCTACCTTTATAGGACCCCAAGTCAGGGAAGCCCCGCCCCCTAATCAGGGCTCAGCTTCTCTCCCAGCACAAAGCCTCTACACATACAAATACTACCAATACAAATCCAAACACACAAATACCTTCTCCTCCAACAGAACTCCCACTCAAACTCCCCTGTTTACATCTCTGTGTGCTAGCTCCTGTGCCGCTGCCTGACTGGCTGCTACCTTTATAGGACCCCTAGTCAGGGAAGCCCCGCCCCCTAATCAGGGCTCAGCTTCTCTCCCAGCACAAAGCCTCTACACATACAAATACTACCAATACAAATCCAAACACACACAAATACCTTCTCCTCCAACAGAACTCTCACTCCAACTCCCCTGTTTACAGCTCTGTTTGCTAGCTCCTGTGCCTCTGCAGCTGTCTGTGCCGCTGCCTGACTGGCTGCTACCTTTTTAGGACCCCTAGTCAGTCAAGCCCCGCCCCCTAATCAGGCCTCAGCTTCTCTCCCAGCACAAAGCCCCTACACATACAGATACTATCAATACAAAACCAAACACACACAAATACCTTCTCCTCCAACAGAACTCCCACTCAAACTCCCCTGTTTACATCTCTGTGTGCTAGCTCCTGTGCCGCTGCCTGACTGGCTGCTACCTTTATAGGACCCCTAGTCAGGGAAGCCCCGCTCCCTAATCAGGGCTCAGCTTCTGTCCCAGCACAAAGCCCCTACACATACAGATACTAACAATACAAAACCAAACACACACAAATACCTTCTCCTCCAACAGAACTCTCACTCCAACTCCCCTGTTTAGAGCTCTGTTTGCTAGCTCCTGTGCCGCTGCAGCTGTCTGTGCCGCTGCCTGACTGGCTGATACCTTTCTAGGACCCCTAGTAAGTGAAGCCCCGTCCCCTAATCACGGCTCAGCTTCTCTCCCAGCACAAAGCCCCTTCACATACAGATACTAACAATACAAAACCAAACACACACAAATACCTTCTCCTCCAAAAGAACTCCCACTCAAACTCCCCTGTTTACAGCTCTGTTTGATAGCTCCTGTGCCGCTGCCTGACTGTCTGCAACCTTTATAGGACCCCTAGTCAGGGAAGCCCCGCCCACTAATCAGGGCTCAGCTTCTCTCCCAGCACAAAGCCCCTACACATACAGGTACCACCAATACAAAACCAAACACACACAAATACCTTCTCCTCCAACAGAACTCCCACTCAAACTCCCCTGTTTACAGCTCTGTTTGCTAGCTCCTGTGCCGCTGCAGCTGTCTGTGCCGCTGCCTGATTGCCTGCTACGTTTATAGGACCCCTAGTCAGGGAAGCCCCGCCCCCTAATCAGGGCTCACCTTCTCACCCAGCACAAAGCCACAACACATACAAATAATACCAATACAAAACCAAACACACACAAATACCTTCTCCTCCAACAGAACTCCCACTCAAACCCCCCTGTTTACAGCTCTGTTTGCTAGCTCCTGTGCCGCTGCAGCTGTCTGTGCCGCTGCCTGACTGGCTGATACCTTTATAGGACCCCTAGTCAGTGAAGCCCCGCCCCCTAATCAGGGCTCAGCTTCTCTCCCAGCACAAAGCCCCTACACATACAGATACTAACAATACAAAACCAAACACACACAAATACCTTCTCCTCCAACAGAACTCTCACTCCAACTCCCCTGTTTACAGCTCTGTTTGATAGCTCCTGTGCCGCTGCCTGACTGGCTGCAACCTTATAGGACCCCTAGTCAGGGAAGCCCCGCCCACTAATCAGGGCTCAGCTTCTTTCCCAGCACAAAGCCCCTCCAAGCCTCTACACATACAGATACCACCAATACAAAACCAAACACACACACAAATACCTTTTCCTCCAACAGAACTCCCACTCAAACTCCCCTGTTTACAGCTCTGTTTGCTAGCTCCTGTGCCGCTGCCTGACTGGCTGCTACCTTTATAGGACCCCTAGTCAGGGAAGCCCCGCCCCCTAATCAGGGCTCAGCTTCTCTCCCAGCACAAAGCCCCTACACATACAGATACTAACAATACAAAACCAAACACACACAAATACCTTCTCCTCCAACAGAACTCCCACTCAAACTCCCCTGTTTACAGCTCTGTTTGCTAGCTCCTGTGCCTCTGCAGCTGTCTGTGCGGCTGCCTGACTGGCTGCTACCTTTATAGGACCCCTAGTCAGGGAAGCCCCGCCCACTAATCAGGGCTCAGCTTCTCTCCCAGCACAAAGCCCCTCCAAGCCTCTACACATACAGGTACTACCAATACAAAACCAAACACACACAAATACCTTCTCCTCCAACAGAACTCCCACTCAAACTCCCCTGTTTACAGCTCTGTTTGCTAGCTCCTGTGCCGCTGCAGCTGTCTGTGCCGCTGCCTGACTGGCTGCTACCTTTATAGGACCCCTAGCCAGGGAAGCCCCGCCCCCTAATCAGGGCTCAGCTTCTCTCCCAGGACAAAGCCCCTACACATACAGATACCACCAATACAAAACCAAACACACACAAATACCTTCTCCTCCCACAGAACTCCCACTCCAACTCCCCTGTTTACAGCTCTGTTTGCTAGCTCCTGTGCCGCTGCAGCTGTCTGTGCCGCTGCCTGACTGGCTGCTACCTTTATAGGACCCCTAGTCAGTGAAGCCCCGCCCCCTAATCAGGGCTCACCTTCTCTCCCAGCACAAAGACCCTCCAAGCCTCTACCATACAGATACCACCAATACAAAACCAAACACACACAAATACCTTCTCCTCCAACAGAACTCCCACTCAAACTCCCCTGTTTACAGCTCTGTTTGCGAGCTCCTGTGCCGCTGCCTGACTGGCTGCTACCTTTATAGGACCCCTAGCCAGGGAAGCCCCGCCCCCTAATCACGGCTCAGCTTCTCTCCCAGCACAAAGTCCCTACACATACAGATACCACCAATACAAAAACACACACAAATACCTTCTCCTCCAAAAGAACTCCCACTCAAACTCCCCTGTTTACAGCTCTGTTTGATAGCTCCTGTGCCGCTGCCTGACTGGCTGCAACCTTATAGGACCCCTAGTCAGGGAAGCCCCGCCCACTAATCAGGGCTCAGCTTCTTTCCCAGCACAAAGCCCCTACACATACAGATACCACCAATACAAAACCAAACACACACAAATACCTTCTCCTTCAACAGAACTCCCACTCAAACTCCCCTGTTTACAGCTCTGTTTGCTAGCTCCTGTGCCGCTGCAGCTGTCTGTGCCGCTGCCTGATTGGCTGCTACCTTTATAGGACCCCTAGTCAGGGAAGCCCCGCCCCCTAATCACGGCTCTGCTTCTCTCCCAGCACAAAGCCCCAACACATACAGATACTACCAATACAAAAACAAAAACACACACAAATACCTCTCCTCCAACAGAACTCCCACTCAAACTCCCCTGTTTACAGCTCTGTTTGCTAGCTCCTGTGCCGCTGCCTGACTGGCTGCTACCTTTATAGGACCCCAAGTCAGGGAAGCCCCGCCCCCTAATCAGGGCTCAGCTTCTCTCCCAGCACAAAGCCTCTACACATACAAATACTACCAATACAAATCCAAACACACAAATACCTTCTCCTCCAACAGAACTCCCACTCAAACTCCCCTGTTTACATCTCTGTGTGCTAGCTCCTGTGCCGCTGCCTGACTGGCTGCTACCTTTATAGGACCCCTAGTCAGGGAAGCCCCGCCCCCTAATCAGGGCTCAGCTTCTCTCCCAGCACAAAGCCTCTACACATACAAATACTACCAATACAAATCCAAACACACACAAATACCTTCTCCTCCAACAGAACTCTCACTCCAACTCCCCTGTTTACAGCTCTGTTTGCTAGCTCCTGTGCCTCTGCAGCTGTCTGTGCCGCTGCCTGACTGGCTGCTACCTTTTTAGGACCCCTAGTCAGTCAAGCCCCGCCCCCTAATCAGGCCTCAGCTTCTCTCCCAGCACAAAGCCCCTACACATACAGATACTATCAATACAAAACCAAACACACACAAATACCTTCTCCTCCAACAGAACTCCCACTCAAACTCCCCTGTTTACATCTCTGTGTGCTAGCTCCTGTGCCGCTGCCTGACTGGCTGCTACCTTTATAGGACCCCTAGTCAGGGAAGCCCCGCTCCCTAATCAGGGCTCAGCTTCTGTCCCAGCACAAAGCCCCTACACATACAGATACTAACAATACAAAACCAAACACACACAAATACCTTCTCCTCCAACAGAACTCTCACTCCAACTCCCCTGTTTAGAGCTCTGTTTGCTAGCTCCTGTGCCGCTGCAGCTGTCTGTGCCGCTGCCTGACTGGCTGATACCTTTCTAGGACCCCTAGTAAGTGAAGCCCCGTCCCCTAATCACGGCTCAGCTTCTCTCCCAGCACAAAGCCCCTTCACATACAGATACTAACAATACAAAACCAAACACACACAAATACCTTCTCCTCCAAAAGAACTCCCACTCAAACTCCCCTGTTTACAGCTCTGTTTGATAGCTCCTGTGCCGCTGCCTGACTGTCTGCAACCTTTATAGGACCCCTAGTCAGGGAAGCCCCGCCCACTAATCAGGGCTCAGCTTCTCTCCCAGCACAAAGCCCCTACACATACAGGTACCACCAATACAAAACCAAACACACACAAATACCTTCTCCTCCAACAGAACTCCCACTCAAACTCCCCTGTTTACAGCTCTGTTTGCTAGCTCCTGTGCCGCTGCAGCTGTCTGTGCCGCTGCCTGATTGCCTGCTACGTTTATAGGACCCCTAGTCAGGGAAGCCCCGCCCCCTAATCAGGGCTCACCTTCTCACCCAGCACAAAGCCACAACACATACAAATAATACCAATACAAAACCAAACACACACAAATACCTTCTCCTCCAACAGAACTCCCACTCAAACCCCCCTGTTTACAGCTCTGTTTGCTAGCTCCTGTGCCGCTGCAGCTGTCTGTGCCGCTGCCTGACTGGCTGATACCTTTATAGGACCCCTAGTCAGTGAAGCCCCGCCCCCTAATCAGGGCTCAGCTTCTCTCCCAGCACAAAGCCCCTACACATACAGATACTAACAATACAAAACCAAACACACACAAATACCTTCTCCTCCAACAGAACTCTCACTCCAACTCCCCTGTTTACAGCTCTGTTTGATAGCTCCTGTGCCGCTGCCTGACTGGCTGCAACCTTATAGGACCCCTAGTCAGGGAAGCCCCGCCCACTAATCAGGGCTCAGCTTCTTTCCCAGCACAAAGCCCCTCCAAGCCTCTACACATACAGATACCACCAATACAAAACCAAACACACACACAAATACCTTTTCCTCCAACAGAACTCCCACTCAAACTCCCCTGTTTACAGCTCTGTTTGCTAGCTCCTGTGCCGCTGCCTGACTGGCTGCTACCTTTATAGGACCCCTAGTCAGGGAAGCCCCGCCCCCTAATCAGGGCTCAGCTTCTCTCCCAGCACAAAGCCCCTACACATACAGATACTAACAATACAAAACCAAACACACACAAATACCTTCTCCTCCAACAGAACTCCCACTCAAACTCCCCTGTTTACAGCTCTGTTTGATAGCTCCTGTGCCGCTGCCTGACTGGCTGCAACCTTATAGGACCCCTAGTCAGGGAAGCCCCGCCCCCTAATCAGGGCTCAGCTTCTCTCCCAGCACAAAGCCCCTACACATACAGATACTAACAATACAAAACCAAACACACACAAATACCTTCTCCTCCAACAGAACTCCCACTCAAACTCCCCTGTTTACAGCTCTGTTTGCTAGCTCCTGTGCCGCTGCAGCTGTCTGTGCGGCTGCCTGACTGGCTGCTACCTTTATAGGACCCCTAGTCAGGGAAGCCCCGCCCACTAATCAGGGCTCAGCTTCTGTCCTAGCACAAAGCCCCTACACACACAGATACTACCAATACAAAACCAAACACACACAAACACCTTCTCCACCAACAGAACTCCCACTCAAACTCCCCTGTTTACAGCTCTGTTTGATAGCTCCTGTGCCGCTGCAGCTGTCTGTGCCGCTGCCTGACTGGCTGCTACCTTTATAGGACCCCTAGTCAGGGAAGCCCCGCCCCCTAATCAGGACTCATCTTCTCTCCCAGCACAAAGCCCCAAAACATACAGATACTAAGAACACAAAACCAAACACACACACAAATACCTTCTCCACCAACAGAACTCCCACTCAAACTCCCCTGTTTACATCTCTGTGTGCTAGCTCCTGTGCCGCTGCCTGACTGGCTGCTACCTTTATAGGACCCCTAGTCAGGGAAGCCCCGCCCCCTAATCAGGGTTCAGCTTCTCTCCCAGCACAAAGAGCCTACACATACAGATACTAACAATACAAAACCAAACACACACAAATACCTTCTCCTCCAAAAGAACTCCCACTCGAACTCCCCTGTGTACAGCTCTGTTTCTAGCTCCTGTGCCGCTGCCTGACTGGCTGCTACCTTTATAGGACCCCTCGTCAGGGAAGCCCCGCCCCCTAATCAGGGCTCAGCTT
This sequence comes from Lepidochelys olivacea, assembly GCF_965140295.1. NCBI lineage: Eukaryota > Metazoa > Chordata > Testudines > Cheloniidae > Lepidochelys > Lepidochelys olivacea. Next base: position 18,942,973 of record NC_140436.1, on the reverse strand, counting down.
CTTTCCCAGCACAAACCCCCTCCAAGCCTCTACACATACAGATACTACCAATACAAAACCAAACACACACACAAATACCTTCTTCTCCAACAGAACTCCCACTCGAACTCCCCTGTTTACAGCTCTGTTTGTAGCTCCTGTGCCGCTGCCTGACTGGCTGCAACCTTATAGGACCCCTAGTCAGGGAAGCCCCGCCCACTAATCAGGGCTCAGCTTCTTTCCCAGCACAAAGCTCCTCCAAGCCTCTACACATACAGATACCACCAATACAAAACCAAACACACACACAAATACCTTTTCTTCGAACAGAACTCCCACTTAAACTCCCCTGTTTACAGCTCTGTTTGCTAGCTCCTGTGCCGCTGCCTGACTGGCTGCTACCTTTATAGGACCCCAAGTCAGGGAAGCCCCGCCCCCTAATCAGGGCTCAGCTTCTCTCCCAGCACAAAGCCTCTACACATACAGATACTACCAATACAAATCCAAACACACACAAATACCTTCTCCTCCAACAGAACTCCCACTCCAACTTTCGTCTTTACAGCTCTGTTTGCTAGCTCCTGTGCCGCTGCAGCTGTCTGTGCCGCTGCCTGACTGGCTGCTACCTTTATAGGACCCCTAGTCACGGAAGACCCGCCCCCTAATCAGCGCTCAGCTTCTGTCCCAGCACAAAGCCCCTACACACACAGATACTACCAATACAAAACCAAACACACACACAAATACCTTCTCCTCCAACAGTACTCGCACTCAAACTCCCTGTTTACAGCTCTGTTTGCTAGCTCCTGTGCCGCTGCCTGACTGGCTGCTACCTTTATAGGACCCCTAGTCAGGGAAGCCCCGCCCCTAATCAGGGCTCAGCTTCTCTCCCAGCACAAAGCCCCTACACATACAGATACTAACAATACAAAACCAAACACACACAAATACCTTCTCCTCCGAAAGAACTCCCACTCAAACTCCCCTGTTTACAGCTCTGTTTGCTAGCTCCTGTGCCGCTGCCTGACTGGCTGCTACCTTTATAGGACCCCTAGTCAGGGAAGCCCCGCCCCCTAATCAGGGCTCAGCTTCTCTCCCAGCACAAAGCCTCTACACATACAAATACTACCAATACAAATCCAAACACACACAAATACCTTCTCCTCCAACAGAACTCCCACTCAAACTCCCCTGTTTACATCTCTGTGTGCTAGCTCCTGTGCCGCTGCCTCACTGGCTGCTACCTTTATAGGACCCCTAGTCAGGGAAGCCCCGCCCCCTAATCAGGGCTCAGCTTCTCTCCCAGCACAAAGCCTCTACACATACAAATACTACCAATACAAAAACACACACAAATACCTTCTCCTCCAACAGAACTCCCACTCAAACTCCCCTGTTTACAGCTCTGTTTGCTAGCTCCTGTGCCGCTGCCTGACTGGCTGCTAGCTTTATAGGACCCCTAGTCAGGGAAGCCCCGCCCCCTAATCAGGGCTCAGCTTCTCTCCCAGCACAAAGCCCCTACACATACAGATACCACCAATACAAAACCAAACACACACAAATACCTTCTCCTCCAACAGAACTCCCACTCAAAATCCCCTGTTTACAGCTCTGTTTGCTAGATCCTGTGCCGATGCAGCTGTCTGTGCCGCTGCCTGACTGGCTGATACCTTTTTAGGACCCCTAGTCAGTGAAGCCCCGCCCCCTAATCAGGGCTCAGCTTCTCTCCCAGCACAAAGCCCCTACACATACAGATACTAACAATACAAAACCAAACACACACAAATACCTTCTCCTCCCACTCAAACTCCCCGTTTACAGCTCTGTTTGCTAGCTCCTGTGCCGCTGCAGCTGTCTGTGCCGCTGCCTGACTGGCTGCTACCTTTATAGGACCCCAAGTCAGGGAAGCCCCGCCCCCTAATCAGGGCTCAGCTTCTCTCCCAGCACAAAGCCTCTACACATACAGATACTACCAATACAAAACCAAACACACACAAATACCTTCTCCTCAAACAGAACTCCCACTCCAACTTTCCTCTTTACAGCTCTGTTGCTAGCTCCTGTGCCGCTGCCTGACTGGCTGCTACCTTTATAGGACCCCTCGTCAGGGAAGCCCCGCCCCCTAATCAGGGCTCAGCTTCTTTCCCAGCAGAAAGCCCCTCCAAGCCTCTACACATACAGATACTACCAATACAAAACCAAACACACACACAAATACCTTCTCCTCCAACAGAACTCCGACTCAAACCCGCCTGTTTACAGCTCTGTTTGCTAGCTCCTGTGCCGCTGCAGCTGTCTGTGCCGCTGCCTGACTGGCTGCGACCTTTATAGGACCCCTAGTCAGTCAAGCCCCGCCCCCTAATCAGGGCTCAGCTTCTCTCCCAGCACAAAGCCCCTACACACACAGATACTACCAATACAAAACCAAACACACACAAATACCTTCTACTCCAACAGTACTCCCACTCAAACTCCCCTGTTTACAGCTCTGTTTGATAGCTCCTGTGCCGCTGTAGCTGTCTGTGCCGCTGCCTGACTGGCTGATACCTTTATAGGACCCCTAGTCAGTGAAGCCCCGCCCCCTAATCACGGCTCAGCTTCTCTCCCAGCACAAAGCCCCTACACATACAGATACTACCAATACAAAAACACACACAAATACCTTCTCCTCCAACAGAACTCCCACTCAAACTCCCCTGTTTACAGCACTGTTTGCTAGCTCCTGTGCCGCTGCCTGACTGGCTGCTAGCTTTATAGGACCCCTAGTCGGGGAAGCCCCGCCCCCTAATCAGGGCTCAGCTTCTCTCCCAGCACAAAGCCCCTACACATACAGATACCACCAATACAAAACCAAACACACACAAATACCTTCTCCTCCAACAGAACTCCCACTCAAAATCCCCTCTTTACAGCTCTGTTTGCTAGCTCCTGTGCCGATGCAGCTGTCTGTGCCGCTGCCTGACTGGCTGATACCTTTTTAGGACCCCTAGTCAGTGAAGCCCCGCCCCCTAATCAGGGCTCAGCTTCTCTCCCAGCACCAAGCCCCTACACATACAGATACTAACAATACAAAACCAAACACACACAAATACCTTCTCCTCCCACTCAAACTCCCCGTTTACAGCTCTGTTTGCTAGCTCCTGTGCCGCTGCAGCTGTCTGTGCCACTACCTGACTGGCTGCTACCTTTATAGGACCCCAAGTCAGGGAAGCCCCGCCCCCTAATCAGGGCTCAGCTTCTCTCCCAGCACAAAGCCTCTACACATACAGATAATACCAATACAAATCCAAACACACACAAATAACTTCTCCTCCAACAGAACTCCCACTCCAACTTTCCTCTTTACAGCTCTGTTTGCTAGCTCCTGTGCCGCTGCAGCTGTCTGTGCCGCTGCCTGACTGGCTGCTACCTTTATAGGACCCCTAGTCAGTCAAGCCCCGCCCCCTAATCAGGGCTCAGTTTCTCTCCCAGCACAAAGCCCCTACACATACAGATACTACCAATACAAAACCAAACACACACAAATACCTTCTCCTCCAACAGAACTCCCACTCAAACTCCACTGTTTACAGCTCTGTTTGCTAGCTCCTGTGCCGCTGCAGCTGTCTGTGCCGCTCCCTGACTGGCTGCTACCTTTATAGGACCCCTAGTCAGGGAAGACCAGCCCCCTAATCAGGGCTCAGCTTCTGTCCCAGCACAAAGCCCCTACACACACAGATACTACCAATACAAAACCAAACACACACACAAATACCTTCTCCTCCAACAGTACTCCCACTCAAACTCCCCTGTTTACAGCTCTGTTTGCTAGCTCCTGTGCCGCTGCCTGACTGGCTGCTACCTTTATAGGACCCCTAGTCAGGGAAGCCCCGCCCCTAATCAGGGCTCAGCTTCTCTCCCAGCACGAAGCCCCTACACATACAGATACTAACAATACAAAACCAAACACACACATACACCTTCTCCTCCGAAAGAACTCCCACTCAAACTCCCCTGTTTACAGCTCTGTTTGCTAGCTCCTGTGCCGCTGCAGCTGTCTGTGCCGCTGCCTGACTGGCTGCTACCTTTATAGGACCCCTAGTCAGGGAAGCCCCGCCCCTTAATCACGGCTCAGCTTCTCTCCCAGCACAAAGCCCCTACACATACAGATACTAGAAATACAGAACCAAACACACACAAATACCTTCTCCTCCAACGGAACTCTCACTCCAACTCCCCTGTTTAGAGCTCTGTTTGCTAGCTCCTGTGCCGCTGCCTGACTGGCTGCAACCTTTATAGGACCCCTAGTCAGTGAAGCCCCGCCCCCTAATCAGGGCTCAGCTTCTCACCCAGCACAAAGCCCCGACACATACAAATACCACCAATACAAAACCAAACACACACAAATACCTTCTCCTCCAACAGAACTCCCACTCCAACTTTCCTCTTTACAGCTCTGTTTGCTAGCTCCTGTGCCGCTGCAGCTGTCTGTGCCGCTGCCTGACCTGCTGCTACCTTTATAGGACCCCTAGTCAGTCAAGCCCCGCCCCCTAATCAGGCCTCAGCTTCTCTCCCAGCACAAAGCCCCTACACACACAGATACCACCAATACAAATCCAAACACACACAAATACCTTCTCCTCCAAGAGAACTCCCACTCAGACTCCCCTGTTTACAGCTCTGTTTGCTAGCTCCTGTGCCGCTGCAGCTGTCTGTGCCGCTGCCTGACTGGCTGCAACCTTTATAGGACCCCTAGCCAGGGAAGCCCCGCCCCCTAATCAGGGCTCAGCTTCTCTCCCAGGACAAAGCCCCTACACATACAGATACCACCAATACAAAACCAAACACACACAAATACCTTCTCCTCCAACAGAACTCCCACTCAAACTCCCCTGTTTACAGCTCTGTTTGCGAGCTCCTGTGCCGCTGCAGCTGTCTGTGCCGCTGCCTGACTGGCTGATACCTTTATAGGGCCCCTAGTCAGGGAAGCCCCGCCCCCTAATCAGGGCTCAGCTTCTCTCCCAGCACAAAGCCCATACACATACAGATACTAACAATACAAAACCAAACACACACAAATACCTTCTCCTCCAACAGAACTCCCACTCCAACTCCCCTGTTTACAGCTCTGTTTGCTAGCTCCTGTGCCGCTGCAGCTGTCTGTGCCGCTGCCTGACTGTCTGCTACCTTTATAGGACCCCTAGTCAGTGAAGCCCCGCCCCCTAATCAGGGCTCAGCTTCTCTCCCAGCACAAAGACCCTCCAAGCCTCTACCATACAGATACCACCAATACAAAACCAAACACACACAAATACCTTCTCCTCCAACAGAACTCCCACTCCGACTCCCCTGTTTACAGCTCTGTTTGCTAGCTCCTGTGCCGCTGCAGCTGTCTGTGCCGCTGCCTGACTGGCTGCGACCTTTATAGGACCCCTAGTCAGTCAAGCCCCGCCCCCTAATCAGGGCTCAGCTTCTGTCCCAGCACAAAGCCCCTACACACACAGATACTACCAATACAAAACCAAACACACACAAATACCTTCTACTCCAAAAGAACTCCCACTCAAACTCCCCTGTTTACAGCTCTGTTTGATAGCTCCTGTGCCGCTGCCTGACTGGCTGCAACCTTATAGGACCCCTAGTCAGGGAAGCCCCGCCCACTAATCAGGGCTCAGCTTCTTTCCCAGCACAAAGCCCCTCCAAGCCTCTACACATACAGATACCACCAATACAAAACCAAACACACACACAAATACCTTTTCCTCCAACAGAACTCCCACTCAAACTCCCCTGTTTACAGCTCTGTTTGCTAGCTCCTGTGCCGCTGCAGCTGTCTGTGCCGCTGCCTGACTGGCTGCGACCTTTATAGGACCCCTAGTCAGTCAAGCCCCGCCCCCTAATCAGGGCTCAGCTTCTCTCCCAGCACAAAGCCCCTACACATACAGATACTACCAATACAAAACCAAACACACAAATACCTTCTCCTCCAACAGAACTCCCACTCAAACTCCCCTGTTTACAGCTCTGTTTGCTAGCTCCTGTGCCGCTGCAGCTGTCTGTGCCGCTGCCTGACTGGCTGCTACCTTTATAGGACGCCTAGTCAGTGAAGCCCCGCCCCCTAATCAGGGCTCAGCTTCTGTCCCAGCACAAAGCCCCTACACACACAGATACCACCAATACAAAACCAAACACACACAAATACCTTCTCCTCCAACAGAACCCAAACTCAAACCCCCCTGTTTACAGCTCTGTTTGTAGCTCCTGTGCCGCTGCCTGACTGGCTGCTACCTTTATAGGACCCCTCGCCAGGGAAGCCCCGCCCCCTAATCAGGGCTCAGCTTCTTTCCCAGCACAAAGCCCCTCCAAGCCTCTACACATACAGATACTACCAATACAAAACCAAACACACACACAAATACCTTCTCCTCCAACAGAACTCCCACTCAAACCCGCCTGTTTACAGCTCTGTTTGCTAGCTCCTGTGCCGCTGCAGCTGTCTGGCCCGCTGCCTGACTGGCTGCGACCTTTATAGGACCCCTAGTCAGTCAAGCCCCGCCCCCTAATCAGGGCTCAGCTTCTGCCCCAGCACAAAGCCCCTACACACACAGATACTACCAATACAAAACCAAACACACACAAATACCTTCTACTCCAACAGTACTCCCACTCAAACTCCCCTGTTTACAGCTCTGTTTGATAGCTCCTGTGCCGCTGCAGCTGTCTGTGCCGCTGCCTGACTGGCTGATACCTTTATAGGACCCCTAGTCAGTGAAGCCCCGCCCCCTAATCTCGGCTCAGCTTCTCTCCCAGCACAAAGCCCCTACACATACAGATACTACCAATACAAAAACACACACAAATACCTTCTCCTCCAACAGAACTCCCACTCAAACTCCCCTGTTTACAGCTCTGTTTGCTAGCTCCTGTGCTGCTGCCTGACTGGCTGCTACCTTTATAGGACCCCTAGTCAGGGAAGCCCCGCCCCCTAATCAGGGCTCAGCTTCTCTCCCAGCACAAAGCCCCTACACATACAGATACTACCAATACAAAACCAAACACACACAAATACCTTCTACTCCGACAGTACTCCCACTCAAACTCCCCTGTTTACAGCTCTGTTTGATAGCTCCTGTGCCGCTGCCTGACTGGCTGCAACCTTTATAGGACCCCTAGTCAGGGAAGCCCCGCCCCCTAATCAGGGCTCAGCTTCTCTCCCAGCACAAAGCCCCTACACATACAGATACCACCAATACAAAACCAAACACACACAAATACCTTCTCCTCCAACAGAACTCCCACTCAAAATCCCCTGTTTACAGCTCTGTTTGCTAGCTCCTGTGCCGATGCAGCTGTCTGTGCCACTGCGTGACTGGCTGATACCTTTTTAGGACCCCTAGTCAGTGAAGCCCCGCCCCCTAATCAGTTCTCAGCTTCTCTCCCAGCACAAAGCCCCTACACATACAGATACTAACAATACAAAACCAAACACACACAAATACCTTCTCCTCCCACTCAAACTCCCCTGTTTACAGCTCTGTTTGATAGCTCCTGTGCCGCTGCCTGACTGGCTGCAACCTTATAGGACCCCTAGTCAGGGAAGCCCCGCCCACTAATCAGGGCTCAGCTTCTTTCCCAGCACAAAGCCCCTCCAAGCCTCTACACCTACAGATACCACCAATACAAAACCAAACACACACACAAATAACTTTTCCTCCAACAGAACTCCCACTTAAACTCCCCTGTTTACAGCTCTGTTTGCTAGCTCCTGTGCCGCTGCCTGACTGGCTGCTACCTTTATAGGACCCCAAGTCAGGGAAACCCCGCCCCCTAATGAGGGCTCAGCTTCTCTCCCAGCACAAAGCCTCTACACATACAGATACTACCAATACAAATCCAAACACACACAAATACCTTCTCCTCCAACAGAACTCCCACTCCAACTTTCCTCCTTACAGCTCTGTTTGCTAGCTCCTGTGCCGCTGCAGCTGTCTGTGCCGCTGCCTGACTGGCTGCTACCTTTATAGGACCCCTAGTCAGGGAAGACCCGCCCCCTAATCAGGGCTCAGCTTCTGTCCCAGCACAAAGCCCCTACACACACAGATACTACCAATACAAAACCAAACACACACACAAATACCTTCTCCTCCAACAGTACTCGCACTCAAACTCCCTGTTTACAGCTCTGTTTGCTAGCTCCTCTGCCGCTGCCTGACTGGCTGCTACCTTTATAGGACCCCTAGTCAGGGAAGCCCCTCCCCTAATCAGGGCTCAGCTTCTCTCCCAGCACAAAGCCCCTACACATACAGATACTAACAATACAAAACCAAACACACACAAATACCTTCTCCTCCGAAAGAACTCCCACTCAAACTCCCCTGTTTACAGCTCTGTTTGCTAGCTCCTGTGCTGCTGCAGCTGTCTGTGCCACTACCTGACTGGCTGCTACCTTTATAGGACCCCGAGTCAGTGAAGCCCCGCCCCTAATCAGGGCTCAGCTTCTGTCTCAGCACAAAGCCCCTACACACACAGATACTACCAATACAAAACCAAACACACACAAATACCTTCTACTCCAACAGAACTCCCACTCAAAATCCCCTGTTTACAGCTCTGTTTGATAGCTCCTGTGCCGCTGCCTGACTGGCTGCAACCTTTATAGGACCCCTAGTCAGTTAAGCCCCGCCCCCTAATCAGGGCTCAGCTTCTCTCCCAGCACAAAGCCCTTACACATACAGATACCACCAATACAAATCCAAACACACACAAATACCTTCTCCTCCAAGAGAACTCCCACTCAGACTCCCCTGTTTACAGCTCTGTTTGCTAGCTCCTGTGCAGCTGCCTGACTGGCTGCTACCTTTATAGGACCCCTAGCCTGGGAAGCCCCGCCCCCTAATCAGGGCTCAGCTTCTCTCCCAGGACAAAGCCCCTACACATAGAGATACCACCAATACAAAACCAAACACACACAAATACCTTCTCCTCCAACAGAACTCCCACTCAAACTCCCCTGTTTACAGCTCTGTTTCTAGCTCCTGTGCCGCTGCCTGACGGGCTGCAACCTTTATAGGACCCCTAGTCAGGGAAGCCCCGCCCCCTAATCAGGGCTCAGCTTCTTTCCCAGCACAAAGCCCCTCCAAGCCTCTACACATACAGATACTACCAATACAAAACCAAACACACACACAAATACCTTCTCCTCCAACAGAACTCCCACTCAAACCCGCCTGTTTACATCTCTGTTTGCTAGCTCCTGTGCCGCTGCAGCTGTCTGTGCCGCTGCCTGACTGGCTGCGACCTTTATAGGACCCCTAGTCAGTCAAGCCCCGCCCCCTAATCAGGGCTCAGCTTCTGTCCCAGCACAAAGCCCCTACACACACAGATACTACCAATACAAAACCAAACACACACAAATACCTTCTCCTCCAACAGAACTCCCACTCAAACTCCCCTGTTTACAGCTCTGTTTGCTAGCTCCTGTGCCGCTGCCTGACTGGCTGCTACCTTTATAGGACCCCTAGCCAGGGAAGCCCGCCCCCTAATCAGGGCTCAGCTTCTCTACCAGCACAAAGCCCCTACACATACAGATACCACCAATACAAAACCAAACACACACAAATACCTTCTCCTCCAACAGAACTCCCACTCAAACTCCCCTGTTTACAGCTCTGTTTGATAGCTCCTGTGCCGCTGCCTGACTGGCTGCAACCTTATAGGACCCCTAGTCAGGGAAGCCCCGCCCACTAATCAGGGCTCAGCTTCTTTCCCAGCACAAAACCCCTCCAAGCCTCTACACCTACAGATACCACCAATACAAAACCAAACACACACACAAATAACTTTTCCTCCAACAGAACTCCCACTTAAACTCCCCTGTTTACAGCTCTGTTTGCTAGCTCCTGTGCCGCTGCCTGACTGGCTGCTACCTTTATAGGACCCCAAGTCAGGGAAGCCCCGCCCCCTAATGAGGGCTCAGCTTCTCTCCCAGCAAAAAGCCTCTACACATACAGATACTACCAATACAAATCCAAACACACACAAATACCTTCTCCTCCAACAGAACTCCCACTCAAACTCCCCTGTTTACAGCTCTGTTTGCTAGCTCCTGTGCTGCTGCAGCTGTCTGTGCCACTACCTGACTGGCTGCTACCTTTATAGGATCCCGAGTCAGTGAAGCCCCGCCCCTAATCAGGGCTCAGCTTCTGTCTCAGCACAAAGCCCCTACACACACAGATACTACCAATACAAAACCAAACACACACAAATACCTTCTACTCCAACAGTACTCCCACTCAAACTCCCCTGTTTACAGCTCTGTTTGCTAGCTCCTGTGCTGCTGCCTGACTGGCTGCTACCTTTATAGGACCCCTAGTCAGGGAAGCCCCACCCCCTACTCAGGGCTCAGCTTCTCTCCCAGCACAAAGCCTCTACACATACAAATACTACCAATACAAATCCAAACACACACAAATACCTTCTTCTCCAACAGAACTCCCACTCAAACTCCCCTGTTTACATCTCTGTGTGCTAGCTCCTGTGCCGCTGCCTGACTGGCTGCTACCTTTATAGGACCCCTAGTCAGGGAAGCCCCGCCCCCTAATCAGGGCTCAGCTTCTCTCCCAGCACAAAGCCTCTACGCATACAAATACTACCAATACAAAACCAAACACACACACAAATACCTTCTCCTCCAACAGAACTCCCACTCAAAATCCCCTGTTTACAGCTCTGTTTGATAGCTCCTGTGCGCTGCCTGACTGGCTGCAACCTTTATAGGACCCCTAGTCAGTTAAGCCCCGCCCCCTAATCAGGGCTCAGCTTCTCTCCCAGCACAAAGCCCTTACACATACAGATACCACCAATACAAATCCAAACACACACAAATACCTTCTCCTCCAAGAGAACTCCCACTCAGACTCCCCTGTTTACAGCTCTGTTTGCTAGCTCCTGTGCAGCTGCCTTACTGGCTGCTACCTTTATAGGACCCCTAGCCTGGGAAGCCCCGCCCCCTAATCAGGGCTCAGCTTCTCTCCCAGGACAAAGCCCCTACACATAGAGATACCACCAATACAAAACCAAACACACACAAATACCTTCTCCTCCAACAGAACTCCCACTCAAACTCCCCTGTTTACAGCTCTGTTTCTAGCTCCTGTGCCGCTGCCTGACGGGCTGCAACCTTTATAGGACCCCTAGTCAGGGAAGCCCCGCCCCCTAATCAGGGCTCAGCTTCTTTCCCAGCACAAAGCCCCTCCAAGCCTCTACACATACAGATACTACCAATACAAAACCAAACACACACACAAATACCTTCTCCTCCAACAGAACTCCCACTCAAACCCGCCTGTTTACATCTCTGTTTGCTAGCTCCTGTGCCGCTGCAGCTGTCTGTGCCGCTGCCTGACTGGCTGCGACCTTTATAGGACCCCTAGTCAGTCAAGCCCCGCCCCCTAATCAGGGCTCAGCTTCTGTCCCAGCACAAAGCCCCTACACACACAGATACTACCAATACAAAACCAAACACACACAAATACCTTCTCCTCCAACAGAACTCCCACTCAAACTCCCCTGTTTACAGCTCTGTTTGATAGCTCCTGTGCCGCTGCCTGACTGGCTGCAACCTTATAGGACCCCTAGTCAGTGAAGCCCCGCCCCCCAATCAGGGCTCAGCTTCTGTCTCAGCACAAAGCCCCTACACACACAGATACTACCAATACAAAACCAAACACACACAAATACCTTCTCCTCCAAAAGAACTCCCACTCAAACTCCCCTGTTTACAGCTCTGTTTGCTAGCTCCTGTGCTGCTGCCTGACTGGCTGCTACCTTTATAGGACCCCTAGTCAGGGAAGCCCCGCCCCCTAATCAGGGCTCAGCTTCTCTCCCAGGACAAAGCCCCTACACATAGAGATACCACCAATACAAAACCAAACACACACAAATACCTTCTCCTCCAACAGAACTCCCACTCAAACTCCCCTGTTTACAGCTCTGTTTCTAGCTCCTGTGCCGCTGCCTGACGGGCTGCAACCTTTATAGGACCCCTAGTCAGGGAAGCCCCGCCCCCTAATCAGGGCTCAGCTTCTTTCCCAGCACAAAGCCCCTCCAAGCCTCTACACATACAGATACTACCAATACAAAACCAAACACACACACAAATACCTTCTCCTCCAACAGAACTCCCACTCAAACCCGCCTGTTTACATCTCTGTTTGCTAGCTCCTGTGCCGCTGCAGCTGTCTGTGCCGCTGCCTGACTGGCTGCGACCTTTATAGGACCCCTAGTCAGTCAAGCCCCGCCCCCTAATCAGGGCTCAGCTTCTGTCCCAGCACAAAGCCCCTACACACACAGATACTACCAATACAAAACCAAACACACACAAATACCTTCTCCTCCAACAGAACTCCCACTCAAACTCCCCTGTTTACAGCTCTGTTTGATAGCTCCTGTGCCGCTGCCTGACTGGCTGCAACCTTATAGGACCCCTAGTCAGTGAAGCCCCGCCCCCCAATCAGGGCTCAGCTTCTGTCTCAGCACAAAGCCCCTACACACACAGATACTACCAATACAAAACCAAACACACACAAATACCTTCTACTCCGACAGTACTCCCACTCAAACTCCCCTGTTTACAGCTCTGTTTGATAGCTCCTGTGCCGCTGCCTGACTGGCTGCAACCTTTATAGGACCCCTAGTCAGTGAAGCCCCGCCCCCTAATCAGGGCTCAGCTTCTCTCCCAGCACAAAGCCCCTACACATACAGATACTAACAATACAAAACCAAACACACACAAATACCTTCTCCTCCAAAAGAACTCCCACTCAAACTCCCCTGTTTACAGCTCTGTTTGCTAGCTCCTGTGCTGCTGCCTGACTGGCTGCTACCTTTATAGGACCCCTAGTCAGGGAAGCCCCGCCCCCTAATCAGGGCTCAGCTTCTCTCCCAGCACAAAGCCCCTACACATACAGATACTAACAATACAAGACCAAACACACACCAATACCTTCTCCTCCAAAAGAACTCCCACTCAAACTCCCCTGTTTACAGCTCTGTTTGCTAGCTCCTGTGCTGCTGCAGCTGTCTGTGCCGCTACCTGACTGGCTGCTACCTTTATAGGACCCCTAGTCAGTGAAGCCCCGCCCCCCAATCAGGGCTCAGCTTCTGTCTCAGCACAAAGCCCCTACACACACAGATACTACCAATACAAAACCAAACACACACAAATACCTTCTACTCCGACAGTACTCCCACTCAAACTCCCCTGTTTACAGCTCTGTTTGATAGCTCCTGTGCCGCTGCCTGACTGGCTGCAACCTTTATAGGACCCCTAGTCAGGGAAGCCCCGCCCCCTAATCAGGGCTCAGCTTCTCTCCCAGCACAAAGCCCCTACACATACAGATACCACCAATACAAAACCAAACACACACAAATACCTTCTCCTCCAACAGAACTCCCACTCAAAATCCCCTGTTTACAGCTCTGTTTGCTAGCTCCTGTGCCGCTGCAGCTGTCTGTGCCGCTGCGTGACTGGCTGATACCATTTTAGTTCCCCTAGTCAGTGAAGCCCCGCCCCCTAATCAGGGCTCAGCTTCTCTCCCAGCACAAAGCCCCTACACATACAGATACTATCAATACAAAACCAAACACACACAAATACCTTCTCCTCCCACTCAAACTCCCCGTTTACAGCTCTGTTTGCTAGCTCCTGTGCCGCTGCCTGACTGGCTGCTACCTTTATAGGACCCCTAGTCAGGGAAGCCCCGCCCACTAATCAGGGCTCAGCTTCTCTCCCAGCACAAAGACTCTACACATACAAATACTACCAATACAAATCCAAACACACACAAATACCTTCTCCTCCAACAGAACTCCCACTCAAACTCCCCTGTTTACAGCTCTGTTTGCTAGCTCCTGTGCCGCTGCCTCACTGGCTGATACCTTTATAGGACCCCTAGTCAGTGAAGCCCCGCCCCCTAATCAGGGCTCAGCTTCTTTCCCAGCACAAAGCCCCTCCAAGCCTCTACACATACAGATACTACCAATACAAAACCAAACACACACAAATACCTTCTCCTCCAACAGAATTCCCACTCAAACCCGCCTGTTTACAGCTCTGTTTGCTAGCTCCTGTGCCGCTGGAGCTGTCTGTGCCGCTGCCTGACTGGCTGCGACCTTTATAGGACCCCTAGTCAGTCAAGCCCCGCCCCTAATCAGGGCTCAGCTTCTGTCCCAGCAAAAAGCCCCTACACACACAGATACTACCAATACAAAACCAAACACACACAAATACCTTCTACTCCAACAGTACTCCCACTCAAACTCCCCTGTTTACAGCTCTGTTTGATAGCTCCTGTGCCGCTGCAGCTGTCTGTGCCGCTGCCTGACTGGCTGATACCTTTATAGGACCCCTAGTCAGGGAAGCCCCGCCCCCTAATCACGGTTCAGCTTCTGTCCTAGCACAAAGCCCCTACACACACAGATACTACCAATACAAAACCAAACACACACAAATACCTTCTACTCCAACAGAACTCCCACTCAAACTCCCCTGTTTACAGCTCTGTTTGCTAGCTCCTGTGCCGCTGCAGCTGTCTGTGCGGCTGCCTGACTGGCTGCTACCTTTATAGGATCCCTAGTCAGGGAAGCCCCGCCCACTAATCAGGTCTCAGCTTCTCTCCCAGCACAAAGCCCCTCCAAGCCCCTACACACACAGATACCACCAATACAAAACCAAACACACACAAATACCTTCTACTCCAACAGAACTCCCACTCAAACTCCCCTGTTTACAGCTCTGTTTGCTAGCTCCTGTGCCGCTGCAGCTGTCTGTGCAGCTGCCTGACTGGCTGCTACCTTTATAGGACCCCTAGTCAGGGAAGCCCCGCCCCCTAATCAGGGCTCATCTTCTCTCCCAGCACAAAGCCCCAAAACATACAGATACTACCAATACAAAACCAAACACACACAAATACCTTCTACTCCAACAGAACTCCCACTCAAACTCCCCTGTTTACAGCTCTGTTTGATAGCTCCTGTGCCGCTGCCTGACTGGCTGCAACCTTATAGGACCCCTAGTCAGGGAAGCCCCGCCCACTAATCAGGGCTCAGCTTCTTTACCAGCACAAAGCCCCTCCAAGCCTCTGCACATACAGATACCACCAATACAAAACCAAACACACACACAAATACCTTTTCCTCCAACAGAACTCCCACTCAAACTCCCCTGTTTACAGCTCTGTTTGCTAGCTCCTGTGCCGCTGCCTGACTGGCTGCTACCTTTATAGGACCCCTCGTCAGGGAAGCCCCGCCCCCTACTCAGGGCTCAGCTTCTCTCCCAGCACAAAGCCCCTACACATACAGATACTACCAATACAAAACCAAACACACAAATACCTTCTCCTCCAACAGAACTCCCACTCAAACTCCCCTGTTTACAGCTCTGTTTGCTAGCTCCTGTGCCGCTGCAGCTGTCTGTGCCACTGCCTGACTGCCTGCTACCTTTATAGGACTCCTAGTCAGTGAAGCCCCGCCCCCTAATCAGGGCTCAGCTTCTGTCCCAGCACAAAGCCCCTACACACACAGATACTACCAATACAAAACCAAACACACACAAATACCTCCTACTCCGACAGTACTCCCACTCAAACTCCCCTGTTTACAGCTCTGTTTGATAGCTCCTGTGCCGCTGCCTGACTGGCTGCAACCTTTATAGGACCCCTAGTCAGGGAAGCTCCGCCCCCTAATCAGGGCTCAGCTTCTCTCCCAGCACAAAGCCCCTACACATACAGATACTAACAATACAAAACCAAACACACACAAATACCATCTCCTCCCACTCAAACTCCCCGTTTACAGCTCTGTTTGCTAGCTCCTGTGCCGCTGCAGCTCTCTGTGCCGCTGCCTGACTGACTGCTACCTTTATAGGACCCCTAGTCAGTGAAGCCCCGCCCCCTAATCAGGGCTCAGCTTCTGTCCCAGCACAAAGCCCCTACACACAGATACTACCAATACAAATCCAAACACACACAAATACCTTCTACTCCAACAGAACTCCCACTCAAACTCCCCTGTTTACAGCTCTGTTTGTAGCTCCTGTGCCGCTGCCTGACTGGCTGCTACCTTTATAGGACCCCTAGTCAGGGAAGCCCCGCCCCCTAATCAGGGCTCAGCTTCTCTCCCAGCACAAAGCCCCTACACATACCAATAATACCAATACAAAACCAAACACACACGAATACCTTCTCCTCCAACAGAACTCCCACTCAAACCCCCCTGTTTACCGCTCTGTTTGCTAGCTCCTGTGCCGCTGCATTTGTCTGTGCCGCTGCCTGATTGGCTGCTACCTTTATAGGACCCCTAGTCAGGGAAGCCCCGCCCCCTAATCACGGCTCAGCTTCTCTCCCAGCACAAAGCCCCGACACATACAGATACTACCAATACAAAACCAAACACACACACAAATACCTTCTCCTCCAACAGAACACCCACTCAAACTCCCCTGTTTACATCTCTGTGTGCTAGCTCCTGTGCCGCTGCCTGACTGGCTGCTACCTTTATAGGACCCCTAGTCAGGGAAGCCCCGCCCCCTAGTCAGGGCTCAGCTTCTCTCCCAGCACAAAGCCTCTACACATACAAATACTACCAATACAAATCCAAACACACACAAATACCTTCTCCTCCAACAGAACTCTCACTCCAACTCCCCTGTTTACAGCTCTGTTTGCTAGCTCCTGTGCCGCTGCCTGACTGGCTGCAACCTTATAAGACCCCTAGTCAGGGAAGCCCCGCCCACTAATCAGGGCTCAGCTTCTTTCCCAGCACAAAGCCCCGACACATACAGATACCACCTATACAAAACCAAACACACACACAAATACCTTCTCCTCCAACAGAACACCCACTCCAACTCCTCTGTTTACAGCTCTGTTTGCTAGCTCCTGTGCCGCTGCAGCTGTCTGTGCCGCTGCCTGACTGGCTGCTACCTTTATAGGAACCCTAGTCAGTCAAGCCCCGCACCCTAATCAGGCCTCACCTTCTCTCCCAGCACAAAGCCCCTACACATACAGATACTATCAATACAAAACCAAACACACACAAATACCTTCTTCTCCAACAGAACTCCCACTCAAACTCCCCTGTTTACAGCTCTGTGTGCTAGCTCCTGTGCCGCTGCCTGACTGGCTGCTACCTTTATAGGACCCCTAGTCAGGGAAGCCCCGCCCCCTAATCAGGGCTCAGCTTCTCTCCCAGCACAAAGCCCCTACACATACAGATACTAACAATACAAAACCAAACACACACAAATACCTTCTCCTCCAAGAGAACTCCCACTCAAACTCCACTGTTTACATCTCTGTCTGCTAGCTCCTGTGCCGCTGCCTGACTGGCTGATACCTTTCTAGGACCCCTAGTAAGTGAAGCCCCGCCCCCCAATCAGGGCTCATCTTCTGTCTCAGCACAAAGCCCCTACACACACAGATACTACCAATACAAAACCAAACACACACAAATACCTTCTACTCCGACAGTACTCCCACTCAAACTCCCCTGTTTACAGCTCTGTTTGCTAGCTCCTGTGCCGCTGCAGCTGTCTGTGCCGCTGCCTGATTGGCTGCTACGTTTATAGGACCCCTAGTCAGGGAAGCCCCGCCCCCTAATCAGGGCTCAGCTTCTCACCCAGCACAAAGCCCCGACACATACAAATACCAATAGAAAACCAAACACACACAAATACCTTCTCCTCCAACAGAACTCCCACTCAAACCCCCCTGTTTACAGCTCTGTTTGCTAGCTCCTGTGCCGCTGCAGCTGTCTGTGCCGCTGCCTGACTGGCTGCTACCTTTATAGGACCCCTAGTCAGGGAAGCCCCGCCCCCTAATCAGGGCTCAGCTTCTCTCCCAGCACAAAGCCCCTACACATACAGATACTAACAATACAAAACCAAACACACACAAATCAATTCTCCTCCAACAGAACTCTCACTCCAACTCCCCTGTTTAGAGCTCTGTTTGCTAGCTCCTGTGCCGCTGCAGCTGTCTGTGCCGCTGCCTGATTGGCTGCTACGTTTATAGGACCCCTAGTCAGGGAAGCCCCGCCCCCTAATCAGGGCTCAGCTTCTCACCCAGCACAAAGCCCCGACACATACAAATACCAATACAAAACCAAACACACACAAATACCTTCTCCTCCAACAGAACTCCCACTCAAACTCCCCTGTTTACAGCTCTGTTTGCTAGCTCCTGTGCCGCTGCAGCTGTCTGTGCCGCTGCCTGACTGGCTGCTACCTTTATAGGACCCCTAGTCAGTGAAGCCCCGCCCCCTAATCAGGGCTCAGCTACTCTCCCAGCACAAAGCCCCTACACATACAGATACTAACAATACAAAACCAAACACACACAAATACCTTCTCCTCCCACTCAAACTCCCCGTTTACAGCTCTGTTTGCTAGCTCCTGTGCCGCTGCAGCTGTCTGTGCCGCTGTCTGACTGGCTGCTACCTTTATAGGACCCCTAGTCAGTGAAGCCCCGCCCCCTAATCAGGGCTCAGCTACTCTCCCAGCACAAAGCCCCTACACATACAGATACTAACAATACAAAACCAAACACACACAAATACCTTCTCCTCCCACTCAAACTCCCCGTTTACAGCTCTGTTTGCTAGCTCCTGTGCCGCTGCAGCTGTCTGTGCCGCTGTCTGACTGGCTGCTACCTTTATAGGACCCCTAGTCAGTGAAGCCCCGCCCCCTAATCAGGGCTCAGCTACTCTCCCAGCACAAAGCCCCTACACATACAGATACTAACAATACAAAACCAAACACACACAAATACCTTCTCCTCCCACTCAAACTCCCCGTTTACAGCTCTGTTTGCTAGCTCCTGTGCCGCTGCAGCTGTCTGTGCCGCTGTCTGACTGGCTGCTACCTTTATAGGACCCCTAGTCAGTGAAGCCCCGCCCCCTAATCAGGGTTCAGCTTCTATCCCAGCACAAAGCCCCTACATACACAGATACTACCAATACAAAACCAAACACACACAAATACCTTCTACTCCAACAGAACTCCCACTCAAACTCCCCTGTTCACAGCTCTGTTTGATAGCTCCTGTGCCGCTGCCTGACTGGCTGCAACCTTATAAGACCCCTAGTCAGGGAAGCCCCGCCCACTAATCAGGGCTCAGCTTCTTTCCCAGCACAAAGCCCCTCCAAGCCTCTACACATACAGATACCACCAATACAAAACCAAACACACACACAAATACCTTCTCCTCCAACAGAACTCCCACTCAAACTCCCCTGTTTACAGCTCTGTTTGCTAGCTCCTGTGCCGCTGCAGCTGTCTGTGCCGCTGCCTGACTGGCTGCTACCTTTATAGGACCCCTAGTCAGGAAAGCCCCGCCCCTAATCAGGGCTCAGCTTCTCTCCCAGCACAAAGCCCCTACACATACAGATACTAACAATACAAAACCAAACACACACAAATACCTTCTCCTCCAAAAGAACTCCCACTCAAACTCCCCTGTTTACAGCTCTGTTTGATAGCTCCTGTGCCGCTGCCTGACTGGCTGCAACCTTTATAGGACCCCTAGTCAGGGAAGCCCCGCCCCCTAATCAGGGCTCAGCTTCTCTCCCAGCACAAAGCCCCTACACATACAGATACTAAGAATACAAAACCAAACACACACAAATACCTTCTCCTCCCACTCAAACTCCCCTGTTTACAGGTCTGTTTGCTAGCTCCTGTGCCGCTGCAGCTGTCTGTGCCGCTGCCTGACTGGCTGCTACCTTTATAGGACCCCTAGTCAGGGAAGCCCCGCCCCCTAATCAGGGCTCAGCTTCTGTCCCAGCACAAAGCCCCTACACATACAGATACTAACAATACAAAACCAAACACACACAAATACCTTCTCCTCCCACTCAAACTCCCCGTTTACAGCTCTGTTTGCTAGCTCCTGTGCCGCTGCCTGACTGGCTGCTACCTTTATAGGACCCCTAGTCAGGGAAGCCCCGCCCCTAATCAGGGCTCAGCTTCTCTCCCAGCACAAAGCCCCTACACATACAGATACTAACAATACAAAACCAAACACACACATACACCTTCTCCTCCGAAAGAACTCCCACTCAAACTCCCCTGTTTACAGTTCTGTTTGCTAGCTCCTGTGCCGCTGCAGCTGTCTGTGCCGCTGCCTGACTGGCTGCTACCTTTATAGGACCCCTAGTCAGGGAAGCCCCGCCCCCTAATCACGGCTCAGCTTCTCTCCCAGCACAAAGCCCCTACACATACAGATACTAAAAATACAGAACCAAACACACACAAATACCTTCTCCTCCAACGGAACTCTCACTCCAACTCCCCTGTTTAGAGCTCTGTTTGCTAGCTCCTGTGCCGCTGCAGCTGTCTGTGCCGCTGCCTGACTGGCTGATACCTTTCTAGGACCCCTAGTAAGTGAAGCCCCGCCCCCTAATCACGGCTCAGCTTCTCTCCCAGCACAAAGCCCCTTCACATACAGATACTAACAATACAAAACCAAACACACACAAATACCTTCTCCTCCAAAAGAACTCCCACTCAAACTCCCCTGTTTACAGCTCTGTTTGCTAGCTCCTGTGCTGCTGCAGCTGTCTGTGCCGCTACCTGACTGGCTGCTACCATTATAGGACCCCTAGTCAGTGAAGCCCCGCCCCCCAATCAGGGCTCAGCTTCTGTCTCAGCACAAAGCCCCTACACACACAGATACTACCAATACAAAACCAAACACACACAAATACCTTCTACTCCGACAGTACTCCCACTCAAACTCCCCTGTTTACAGCTCTGTTTGATAGCTCCTGTGCCGCTGCCTGACTGGCTGCAACCTTTATAGGACCCCTAGTCAGTGAAGCCCCGCCCCCTAATCAGGGCTCAGCTTCTCTCCCAGCACAAAGCCCCTACACATACAGATACCACCAATACAAAACCAAACACACACAAATACCTTCTCCTCCAACAGAACTCCCACTCCAACTTTCCTCTTTACAGCTCTGTTTGCTAGCTCCTGTGCCGCTGCAGCTGTCTGTGCCGCTGCCTGACTGGCTGCTACCTTTATAGGACCCCTAGTCAGTCAAGCCCCGCCCCCTAATCAGGGGTCAGCTTCTCTCCCAGCACAAAGCCCCTACACATACAGATACTACCAATACAAACCAAACACACACAAATACCTTCTCCTCCAACAGAACTCCCACTCAAACTCCCCTGTTTACAGCTCTGTTTGCTAGCTCCTGTGCCGCTGCAGCTGTCTGTGCCGCTGCCTGACTGGCTGCTACCTTTATAGGACCCCTAGTCAGTCAAGCCCCGCCCCCTAATCAGGTGTCAGCTTCTCTCCCAGCACAAAGCCCCTACACATACAGATACTATCAATACAAAACCAAACACACACACAAATACCTTCTCCTCCAACAGTACTCCCACTCAAACTCCCCTGTTTACAGCTTTGTTTGCTAGCTCCTGTGCCGCTGCCTGACTGGCTGCTACCTTTATAGGACCCCCAGTCAGGAAAGCCCCGCCCCTAATCAGGGCTCAGCTTCTCTCCCAGCACAAAGCCCCTACACATACAGATACTATCAATACAAAACCAAACACACACAAATACCTTCTCCTCCAAAAGAACTCCCACTCAAACTCCCCTGTTTACAGCTCTGTTTGCTAGCTCCTGTGCTGCTGCAGCTGTCTGTGCCACTACCTGACTGGCTGCTACCTTTATAGGACCCCTAGTCAGTGAAGCCCCGCCCCCTAATCAGGGCTCAGCTTCTGTCTCAGCACAAAGCCCCTACACACACACATACTACCAATACAAAACCAAACACACACAAATACCTTCTACTCCAACAGTACTCCCACTCAAACTCCCCTGTTTACAGCTCTGTTTGATAGCTCCTGTGCCGCTGCCTGACTGGCTGCAACCTTTATAGGACCCCTAGTCAGGGAAGCCCTGCCCCCTAATCAGGGCTCAGCTTCTCTCGCAGCACAAAGCCCCTACACATACAGATACTGAGAATACAAAACCAAACACACACAAATACCTTCTCCTCCCACTCAAACTCCCCTGTTTACAGGTCTGTTTGCTAGCTCCTGTGCCGCTGCAGCTGTCTGTGCCGCTGCCTGACTGGCTGCTACCTTTATAGGACCCCTAGTCAGTGAAGCCCCGCCCCCTAATCAGGGTTCAGCTTCTTTCCCAGCACAAAGCCCCTCCAAGCCTCTACACATAGAGATACCACCAATACAAAACTAAACACACACACAAATAGCTTTTCCTCCAACAGAACTCCCACTCAAACTCCCCTGTTTACAGCTCTTTGCTAGCTCCTGTGCCGCTGCCTGACTGGCTGCTACCTTTATAGGACCCCTAGTCAGTCAAGCCCCGCCCCCTAATCAGGGCTCAGCTTCTCTCCCAGCACAAAGCCCCTACACATACATATACTACCAATACAAAAACACACACAAATACCTTCTCCTCCAACAGAACTCCCACTCAAACTCCCCTGTTTACAGCACTGTTTGCTAGCTCCTGTGCCGCTGCCTGACTGGCTGCTACCTTTATAGGACCCCTAGTCAGGGAAGCCCCGCCCCCTAATCAGGGCTCAGCTTCTCTCCCAGCACAAAGCCCCTACACATACAGATACTACCAATACAAAACCAAACACACACAAATACCTTCTCCTCCAACAGAACTCCCACTCAAACTCCCCTGTTTACATCTCTGTGTGCTAGCTCCTGTGCCGCTGCCTGACTGGCTGCTACCTTTATAGGACCCCTAGTCAGGGAAGCCCCGCCCCCTAATCAGGGCTCAGCTTCTCTCCCAGCACAAAGCCCCAACACATACAGATACTAACAATACAAAACCAAACACACACAAATACCTTCTCCTCCAACAGAACTCCCACTCGAACTCCCCTGTTTACAGCTCTGTTTGTAGCTCCTGTGCCGCTGCCTGACTGGCTGCTACCTTTATAGGACCCCTCGTCAGGGAAGCCCCGCCCCCTAATCAGGGCTCAGCTTCTTTCCCAGCACAAAGCCCCTCCAAGCCTCTACACATACAGATACTACCAATACAAAACCAAACACACACACAAATACCTTCTCCTGCAACAGAACTCCGACTCAAACCCGCCTGTTTACAGCTCTGTTTGCTAGCTCCTGTGCCGCTGCAGCTGTCTGTGCCGCTGCCTGACTGGCTGCTACCTTTATAGGATTCCTAGTCAGTGAAGCCCCGCCCCCTAATCAGGGCTCAGCTTCTGTCCCAGCACAAAGCCCCTACACACACAGATACTACCAATACAAAACCAAACACACACAAATACCTTCTACTCCAACAGTACTCCCACTCAAACTCCCCTGTTTACAGCTCTGTTTGATAGCTCCTGTGCCGCTGTAGCTGTCTGTGCCGCTGCCTGACTGGCTGATACCTTTATAGGACCCCTAGTCAGTGAAGCCCCGCCCCCTAATCACGGCTCAGCTTCTCTCCCAGCACAAAGCCCCTACACATACAGATACTACCAATACAAAAACACACACAAATACCTTCTCCTCCAACAGAACTCCCACTCAAACTCCCCTGTTTACAGCACTGTTTGCTAGCTCCTGTGCCGCTGCCTGACTGGCTGCTAGCTTTATAGGACCCCTAGTCAGGGAAGCCCCGCCCCTAATCAGGGCTCAGCTTCTCTCCCAGCACAAAGCCCCTACACATACAGATACTAACAATACAAAACCAAACACACACAAATACCTTCTCCTCCCACTCAAACTCCCCGTTTACAGCTCTGTTTGCTAGCTCCTGTGCCGCTGCCTGACTGGCTGCTACCTTTATAGGACCCCTAGTCAGGGAAGCCCCGCCCCTAATCAGGGCTCAGCTTCTCTCCCAGCACAAAGCCGCTACACATACAGATACTAACAATACAAAACCAAACACACACATACACCTTCTCCTCCGAAAGAACTCCCACTCAAACTCCCCTGTTTACAGCTCTGTTTGCTAGCTCCTGTGCCGCTGCAGCTGTCTGTGCCGCTGCCTGACTGGCTGCTACCTTTATAGGACCCCTAGTCAGGGAAGCCCCGCCCCCTAATCACGGCTCAGCTTCTCTCCCAGCACAAAGCCCCTACACATACAGATACTAAAAATACAGAACCAAACACACACAAATACCTTCTCCTCCAACGGAACTCTCACTCCAACTCCCCTGTTTAGAGCTCTGTTTGCTAGCTCCTGTGCCGCTGCAGCTGTCTGTGCCGCTGCCTGACTGGCTGATACCTTTCTAGGACCCCTAGTAAGTGAAGCCCCGCCCCCTAATCACGGCTCAGCTTCTCTCCCAGCACAAAGCCCCTTCACATACAGATACTAACAATACAAAACCAAACACACACAAATACCTTCTCCTCCAAAAGAACTCCCACTCAAACTCCCCTGTTTACAGCTCTGTTTGCTAGCTCCTGTGCTGCTGCAGCTGTCTGTGCCGCTACCTGACTGGCTGCTACCATTATAGGACCCCTAGTCAGTGAAGCCCCGCCCCCCAATCAGGGCTCAGCTTCTGTCTCAGCACAAAGCCCCTACACACACAGATACTACCAATACAAAACCAAACACACACAAATACCTTCTACTCCGACAGTACTCCCACTCAAACTCCCCTGTTTACAGCTCTGTTTGATAGCTCCTGTGCCGCTGCCTGACTGGCTGCAACCTTTATAGGACCCCTAGTCAGTGAAGCCCCGCCCCCTAATCAGGGCTCAGCTTCTCTCCCAGCACAAAGCCCCTACACATACAGATACCACCAATACAAAACCAAACACACACAAATACCTTCTCCTCCAACAGAACTCCCACTCAAACTCCCCTGTTTACAGCTCTGTTTTCAAGCTCCTGTGCCGCTGCAGCTGTCTGTGCCGCTGCCTGATTGGCTGCTACGTTTATAGGACCCCTAGTCAGGGAAGCCCCGCCCCCTAATCAGGGCTCAGCTTCTCACCCAGCACAAAGCCCCGACACATACAAATACCAATACAAAACCAAACACACACAAATACCTTCTCCTCCAACAGAACTCCCACTCCAACTTTCCTCTTTACAGCTCTGTTTGCTAGCTCCTGTGCCGCTGCAGCTGTCTGTGCCGCTGCCTGACTGGCTGCTACCTTTATAGGACCCCTAGTCAGTCAAGCCCCGCCCCCTAATCAGGGGTCAGCTTCTCTCCCAGCACAAAGCCCCTACACATACAGATACTACCAATACAAACCAAACACACACAAATACCTTCTCCTCCAACAGAACTCCCACTCAAACTCCCCTGTTTACAGCTCTGTTTGCTAGCTCCTGTGCCGCTGCAGCTGTCTGTGCCGCTGCCTGACTGGCTGCTACCTTTATAGGACCTCTAGTCAGTCAAGCCCCGCCCCCTAATCAGGTGTCAGCTTCTCTCCCAGCACAAAGCCCCTACACATACAGATACTATCAATACAAAACCAAACACACACACAAATACCTTCTCCTCCAACAGTACTCCCACTCAAACTCCCCTGTTTACAGCTTTGTTTGCTAGCTCCTGTGCCGCTGCCTGACTGGCTGCTACCTTTATAGGACCCCCAGTCAGGAAAGCCCCGCCCCTAATCAGGGCTCAGCTTCTCTCCCAGCACAAAGCCCCTACACATACAGATACTATCAATACAAAACCAAACACACACAAATACCTTCTCCTCCAAAAGAACTCCCACTCAAACTCCCCTGTTTACAGCTCTGTTTGCTAGCTCCTGTGCTGCTGCAGCTGTCTGTGCCACTACCTGACTGGCTGCTACCTTTATAGGACCCCTAGTCAGTGAAGCCCCGCCCCCTAATCAGGGCTCAGCTTCTGTCTCAGCACAAAGCCCCTACACACACACATACTACCAATACAAAACCAAACACACACAAATACCTTCTACTCCACCAGTACTCCCACTCAAACTCCCCTGTTTACAGCTCTGTTTGATAGCTCCTGTGCCGCTGCCTGACTGGCTGCAACCTTTTGGACCCCTAGTCAGGGAAGCCCTGCCCCCTAATCAGGGCTCAGCTTCTCTCCCAGCACAAAGCCCCTACACATACAGATACTGAGAATACAAAACCAAACACACACAAATACCTTCTCCTCCCACTCAAACTCCCCTGTTTACAGGTCTGTTTGCTAGCTCCTGTGCCGCTGCAGCTGTCTGTGCCGCTGCCTGACTGGCTGCTACCTTTATAGGACCCCTAGTCAGTGAAGCCCCGCCCCCTAATCAGGGTTCAGCTTCTGTCCCAGCACAAAGCCCCTACACACACAGATACTACCAATACAAAACCAAACATACACAAATACCTTCTACTCCAACAGAACTCCCACTCAAACTCCCCTGTTTACAGCTCTGTTTGATAGCTCCTGTGCCGCTGCATGACTGGCTGCAACCTTATAGGACCCCTAGTCAGGGAAGCCCCGTCCACTAATCAGGGCTCAGCTTCTTTCCCAGCACAAAGCCCCTCCAAGCCTCTACACATAGAGATACCACCAATACAAAACTAAACACACACACAAATAGCTTTTCCTCCAACAGAACTCCCACTCAAACTCCCCTGTTTACAGCTCTTTGCTAGCTCCTGTGCCGCTGCCTGACTGGCTGCTACCTTTATAGGACCCCTAGTCAGGGAAGCCCCGCCCCTAATCAGGGCTCAGCTTCTCTCCCAGCACAAAGCCCCTACACATACAGATACTAACAATACAAAACCAAACACACACATACACCTTCTCCTCCGAAAGAACTCCCACTCAAACTCCCCTGTTTACAGCTCTGTTTGCTAGCTCCTGTGCCGCTGCAGCTGTCTGTGCCGCTGCCTGACTGGCTGCTACCTTTATCGGACCCCTCGTCAGGGAAGCCCCGCCCCCTAATCACGGCTCAGCTTCTCTCCCAGCACAAAGCCCCTACACATACAGATACTAAAAATACAGAACCAAACACACACAAATACCTTCTCCTCCAACGGAACTCTCACTCCAACTCCCCTGTTTAGAGCTCTGTTTGCTAGCTCCTGTGCCGCTGCAGCTGTCTGTGCCGCTGCCTGACTGGCTGATACCTTTCTAGGACCCCTAGTAAGTGAAGCCCCGCCCCCTAATCACGGCTCAGCTTCTCTCCCAGCACAAAGCCCCTTCACATACAGATACTAACAATACAAAACCAAACACACACAAATACCTTCTCCTCCAAAAGAACTCCCACTCAAACTCCCCTGTTTACAGCTCTGTTTGCTAGCTCCTGTGCTGCTGCAGCTGTCTGTGCCGCTACCTGACTGGCTGCTACCTTTATAGGACCCCTAGTCAGTGAAGCCCCGCCCCCTAATCAGGGCTCAGCTTCTCTCCCAGCACAAAGCCCCTACAGATACAGATACTAACAATACAAAACCAATGACACACAAATACCTTCTCCTCCCACTCAAACTCCCCGTTTACAGCTCTGTTTGCTAGCTCCTGTGCCGCTGCAGCTGTCTGTGCCGCTGCCTGACTGGCTGCTACCTTTATAGGACCCCTAGTCAGTCAAGCCCCGCCCCCTAATCAGGTGTCAGCTTCTCTCCCAGCACAAAGCCCCTACACATACAGATACTATCAATACAAAACCAAACACACACACAAATACCTTCTCCTCCAACAGTACTCCCACTCAAACTCCCCTGTTTACAGCTTTGTTTGCTAGCTCCTGTGCCGCTGCCTGACTGGCTGCTACCTTTATAGGACCCCCAGTCAGGAAAGCCCCGCCCCTAATCAGGGCTCAGCTTCTCTCCCAGCACAAAGCCCCTACACATACAGATACTATCAATACAAAACCAAACACACACAAATACCTTCTCCTCCAAAAGAACTCCCACTCAAACTCCCCTGTTTACAGCTCTGTTTGCTAGCTCCTGTGCTGCTGCAGCTGTCTGTGCCACTACCTGACTGGCTGCTACCTTTATAGGACCCCTAGTCAGTGAAGCCCCGCCCCCTAATCAGGGCTCAGCTTCTGTCTCAGCACAAAGCCCCTACACACACACATACTACCAATACAAAACCAAACACACACAAATACCTTCTACTCCAACAGTACTCCCACTCAAACTCCCCTGTTTACAGCTCTGTTTGATAGCTCCTGTGCCGCTGCCTGACTGGCTGCAACCTTTATAGGACCCCTAGTCAGGGAAGCCCTGCCCCCTAATCAGGGCTCAGCTTCTCTCCCAGCACAAAGCCCCTACACATACAGATACTGAGAATACAAAACCAAACACACACAAATACCTTCTCCTCCCACTCAAACTCCCCTGTTTACAGGTCTGTTTGCTAGCTCCTGTGCCGCTGCAGCTGTCTGTGCCGCTGCCGGACTGGCTGCTACCTTTATAGGACCCCTAGTCAGTGAAGCCCCGCCCCCTAATCAGGGTTCAGCTTCTGTCCCAGCACAAAGCCCCTACACACACAGATACTACCAATACAAAACCAAACACACACAAATACCTTCTACTCCAACAGAACTCCCACTCAAACTCCCCTGTTTACAGCTCTGTTTGATAGCTCCTGTGCCGCTGCATGACTGGCTGCAACCTTATAGGACCCCTAGTCAGGGAAGCCCCGCCCCCTAATCAGGGCTCAGCTTCTCTCCCAGCACAAAGCCCCTACACATACATATACTAACAATGCAAAACCAAACACACACAAATACCTTCTCCTCCAACAGAACTCCCACTCAAACTCCCCTGTTTACAGCTCTGTTTGCTAGCTCCTGTGCCGCTGCCTGAGTGGCTGCTACCTTTATAGGACCCCTAGTCAGGGAAGCCCCGCCCCCTAATCAGGGCTCAGCTTCTCTCCCAGCACAAAGCCCCTACACATACAGATACTAACAATACAAAACCAAACACACACAAATACCTTCTCCTCCAACAGAACTCCCACTCAAAATCCCCTGTTTACAGCTCTGTTTGCTAGCTCCTGTGCCGCTGCAGCTGTCTGTACCGCTGCCTGATTGGCTGCTACCTTTATAGGACCCCTAGTCAGGGAAGCCCCGCCCCCTAATCAGGGCTCAGCTTCTCACCCAGCACAAAGCCCCGACACATACAAATAATACCAATACAAAGCCAAACACACACAAATACCTTCTCCTCCAACAGAACTCCCACTCAAACCCCCCTGTTTACAGCTCTGTTTGCTAGCTCCTGTGCCGCTGCAGCTGTCTGTGCCGCTGCCTGACTGGCTGATACCTTTATAGGACCCCTAGTCAGTGAAGCCCCGCCCCCTAATCAGGGCTCAGCTTCTCTCCCAGCACAAAGCCTCTACACATACAGATACTAACAATACAAAACCAAACACCCACAAATACCTACTCCTCCAACAGAACTCCCACTCAAACTCCCCTGTTTACAGCTCTGTTTGCTAGCTCCTGTGCCGCTGCAGCTGTCTGTGCTGCTGCCTGACTGGCTGCTACCTTTATAGGACCCCTAGTCAGGGAAGCCCCGCCCCTTAATCAGGGCTCAGCTTCTCTCCCAGCACAAAGCCCCTCCAAGCCTCTAAACATACAGATACCACCAATACAAAACCAACCACACACAAATACCTTCTCCTCCAACAGAACTCCCACTCAAACTCCACTGTTTACAGCTCTGTTTGCTAGCTCCTGTGCCGCTGCCTGACTGGCTGCTACCTTTATAGGACCCCTAGTCAGGGAAGCCCCGCCCCCTAATCAGGGCTCAGCTTCTCTCCCAGCACAAAGCCCCTACACATACAGATACTAACAATCCAAAACCAAACACACACAAATACCTTCTCCTCCAACAGAACTCCCACTCAAACTCCCCTGTTTACAGCTCTGTTTGCTAGCTCCTGTGCCGCTGCCTGACTGGCTGCTACCTTTATGGGACCCCTAGTCAGGGAAGCCCCGCCCCCTAATCAGGGCTCAGCTTCTCTCCCAGCACAAAGCCCCTACACATACAGATACTAACAATACAAAACCAAACACACACAAATACCTACACCTCCAACAGAACTCCCACTCAAACTCCCCTGTTTGCAGCTCTGTTTGCTAGCTCCTGTGCCGCTGCAGCTGTCTGTGCCACTACCTGACTGGCTGCTACCTTTATAGGACCCCTAGTCAGTGAAGCCCCGCCCCCTAATCAGGGCTCAGCTTCTGTCTCAGCACAAAGCCCCTACACACACACATACTACCAAAACAAAAGCAAACACACACAAAAACCTTCTACTCCAACAGTACTCCCACTCAAACTCCCCTGTTTACAGCTCTGTTTGCTAGCTCCTGTGCCGCTGCCTGACTGGCTGCTACCTTTATAGGACCCCTAGTCAGGGAAGCCCCGCCCCCTAATCAGGGCTCAGCTTCTCTCCCAGCACAAAGCCCCTACACATACAGATACTAACAATACAAAACCAAACACACACAAATACCTTCTCCTCCAACAGAACTCCCACTCAAATTCCCCTGTTTACAGCTCTGTTTGCTAGCTCCTGTGCCGCTGCAGCTGTCTGTGCGGCTGCCTGACTGGCTGCTACCTTTATAGGACCCCTAGTCAGGGAAGCCCCGCCCCCTAATCAGGGCTCAGCTTCTCTCCCAGCACAAAGCCCCTACACATACAGATACTACCAACACAAAACCAAACACACACACAAATACCTTCTCCACCAACAGAACTCCAACTCAAACTCCCCTGTTTACATCTCTGTGTGCTAGCTCCTGTGCCGCTGCCTGACTGGCTGCTACCTTTATAGGACCCCTAGTCAGGAAAGCCCCGCCCCCTAATCAGGGCTCAGCTTCTGTCCCAGCACAAAGCCCCTACACATACAGATACTAACAATACAAAACCAAACACACACAAATACCTTCTCCTCCAACAGAACTCCCACTCAAACTCCCCTGTTTACATCTCTGTGTGCTAGCTCCTGTGCCGCTGCCTGACTGGCTGCTACCTTTATAGGACCCCGAGTCAGGAAAGCCCCGCCCCCTAATCAGGGCTCAGCTTCTGTCCCAGCACAAAGCCCCTACACATACAGATACTAACAATACAAAACCAAACACACACAAATACCTTCTCCTCCAAAAGAACTCCCACTCAAACTCCCCTGTTTACAGCTCTGTTTGCTAGCTCCTGTGCCGCTGCAGCTGTCTGTGCCGCTGCCTGATTGGCTGCTACGTTTATAGGACCCCTAGTCAGGGAAGCCCCGCCCCCTAATCAGGGCTCAGCTTCTCACCCAGCACAAAGCCCCGACACATACAAATACCAATAAAAAACCAAACACACACAAATACCTTCTCCTCCAACAGAACTCCCACTCAAACCCCCCTGTTTACAGCTCTGTTTGCTAGCTCCTGTGCCGCTGCAGCTGTCTGTGCCGCTGCCTGACTGGCTGCTTCCTTTATAGGACCCCTAGTCAGTCAAGCCCCGCCCCCTAATCAGGGGTCAGCTTCTCTCCCAGCACAAAGCCCCTACACATACAGATACTACCAATACAAAACCAAACACACACAAATACCTTCTCCTCCAACAGAACTCCCACTCAAACTCCCCTGTTTACAGCTCTGTTTGCTAGCTCCTGTGCCGCTGCAGCTGTCTGTGCCGCTGCCTGACTGGCTGCTACCTTTATAGGACCCCTAGTCAGTGAAGCCCCGCCCCCTAATCAGGGCTCAGCTACTCTCCCAGCACAAAGCCCCTACACATACAGATACTAACAATACAAAACCAAACACACACAAATACCTTCTCCTCCAACAGAACTCCCACTCAAACTCCCCTGTTTACAGCTCTGTTTGATAGCTCCTGTGCCGCTGCCTGACTGGCTGCAACCTTATAGGACCCCTAGTCAGGGAAGCCCCGCCCACTAATCAGGGCTCAGCTTCTTTCCCAGCACAAAGCCCCTCCAAGCCTCTACACATACAGATACCACCAATACAAAACCAAACACACACACAAATACCTTTTCCTCCAACAGAACTCCCACTCAAACTCCCCTCTTTACAGCTCTGTTTGCTAGCTCCTGTGCCGCTGCCTGACTGGCTGCTACCTTTATAGGACCCCTAGTCAGGGAAGCCCCGCCCCCTAATCAGGGCTCAGCTTCTCTCCCAGCACAAAGCCCCTACACATACAGATACTAACAATACAAAACCAAACACACACAAATACCTTCTCCTCCAACAGAACTCCCACTCAAACTCCCCTGTTTACAGCTCTGTTTGCTTGCTCCTGTGCCGCTGCAGCTGTCTGTGCGGCTGCCTGACTGGCTGCTACCTTTATAGGACCCCTAGTCAGGGAAGCCCCGCCCACTAATCAGGGCTCAGCTTCTCTCCCAGCACAAAGCCCCTCCAAGCCTCTACACGTACAGGTACTACCAATACAAAACCAAACACA
This sequence comes from Lepidochelys olivacea, assembly GCF_965140295.1. Taxonomy (NCBI): domain Eukaryota; kingdom Metazoa; phylum Chordata; order Testudines; family Cheloniidae; genus Lepidochelys; species Lepidochelys olivacea. The sequence continues at coordinate 18,910,628 of NC_140436.1, read as the reverse complement.
CACAAATACCTTCTCCTCCAACAGAACTCCCACTCAAACTCCCCTGTTTACAGCTCTGTTTGCTAGCTCCTGTGCCGCTGCCTGACTGGCTGCTACCTTTATAGGACCCCTAGTCAGGGAAGCCCCGCCCCCTAATCAGGGCTCAGCTTCTGTCCCAGCACAAAGCCCCTACACATACAGATACTAACAATACAAAACCAAACACACACAAATACCTTCTCCTCCAAAAGAACTCCCACTCAAACTCCCCTGTTTACAGCTCTGTTTGCTAGCTCCTGTGCCGCTGCAGCTGTCTGTGCCGCTGCCTGATTGGCTGCTACGTTTATAGGACCCCTAGTCAGGGAAGCCCCGCCCCCTAATCAGGGCTCAGCTTCTCACCCAGCACAAAGCCCCGACACATACAAATACCAATACAAAACCAAACACACACAAATACCTTCTCCTCCAACAGAACTCCCACTCAAACCCCCCTGTTTACAGCTCTGTTTGCTAGCTCCTGTGCCGCTGCAGCTGTCTGTGCCGCTGCCTGACTGGCTGCTACCTTTATAGGACCCCTAGTCAGTGAAGCCCCGCCCCCTAATCAGGGCTCAGCTACTCTCCCAGCACAAAGCCCCTACACATACAGATACTACCAATACAAAACCAAACACACACAAATACCTTCTACTCCAACAGAACTCCCACTCAAACTCCCCTGTTTACAGCTCTGTTTGATAGCTCCTGTGCCGCTGCCAGACTGGCTGCAACCTTATAAGACCCCTAGTCAGAGAAGCCCCGCCCACTAATCAGGGCTCAGCTTCTTTCCCAGCACAAAGCCCCTCCAAGCCTCTACACATACAGATACCACCAATACAAAACCAAACACACACACAAATACCTTTTCCTCCAACAGAACTCCCACTCAAACTCCACTGTTTACAACTCTGTTTGCTAGCTCCTGTGCCGCTGCCTGACTGGCTGCTACCTTTATAGGACCCCTAGTCAGGGAAGCCCCGCCCCCTAATCAGGGCTCAGCTTCTCTCCCAGCACAAAGCCCCTACACATACAGATACTAACAATACAAAACCAAACACACACAAATACCTTCTCCTCCAACAGAACTCCCACTCCAACTCCCCTGTTTAGAGCTCTGTTTGCTAGCTCCTGTGCCGCTGCAGCTGTCTGTGCCGCTGCCTGACTGGCTGCTACCTTTATAGGACCCCTAGTCAGTGAAGCCCCGCCCCCTAATCAGGGCTCAGCTTCTCTCCCAGCACAAAGACCCTCCAATCCTCTACCAGACAGATACCACCAATACAAAACCAAACACACACAAATACCTTCTCCTCCAACAGAACTCCCACTCAAACTCCCCTGTTTACAGCTCTGTTTGCTAGCTCCTGTGCCGCTGCAGCTGTCTGTGCCGCTGCCTGCCTGGCTGATACCTTTCTAGGACCCCTAGTAAGTGAAGCCCCGCCCCCTAATCACGGCTCAGCTTCTCTCCCAGCACAAAGCCCCTACACATACAGATACTACCAATACAAAACCAAACACACACACAAATACCTTCTCCTCCAACAGAACTCCCACTCAAACCCGCCTGTTTACAGCTCTGTTTGCTAGCTCCTGTGCCGCTGCAGCTGTCTGTGCCGCTGCCTGACGGCTGCTACCTTTATAGGACCCCTAGTCAGTGAAGCCCCGTCCCCTAATCAGGGCTCAGCTACTCTCCCAGCACAAAGCCCCTACACATACAGATACTAACAATACAAAACCAAACACACACAAATACCTTCTACTCCAACAGAACTCCCACTCAAACTCCCCTGTTTACAGCTCTGTTTGATAGCTCCTGTGCCGCTGCCTGACTGGCTGCAACCTTATAAGACCCCTAGTCAGGGAAGCCCCGCCCACTAATCAGGGCTCAGCTTCTTTCCCAGCACAAAGCCCCTCCAAGCCTCTACACATACAGATACCACCAATAGAAAACCAAACACACACACAAATACCTTTTCCTCCAACAGAACTCCCACTCAAACTCCCCTGTTTACAGCTCTGCTTGCTAGCCCCTGTGCCGCTGCAGCTGTCTGTGCCGCTGCCTGACTGGCTGCTACCTTTATAGGACCCCTAGTCAGGGAAGCCCCGCCCCCTAATCAGGGCTCAGCTTCTGTCCCAACACAAAGCCCCTACACACACAGATACTACCAATACAAAACCAAACACACACACAAACACCTTCTCCTCCAACAGTACTCCCACTCAAACTCCCCTGTTTACAGCTCTGTTTGCTAGCTCCTGTGCTGCTGCCTGACTGGCTGCTACCTTTATAGGACCCCTAGTCAGGAAAGCCCCGCCCCTAATCAGGGCTCAGCTTCTCTCCCAGCACAAAGCCCCTACACATACAGATACTAACAATACAAAACCAAACACACACAAATACCTTCTCCTCCCACTCAAACTCCCCTGTTTACAGCTCTGTTTGCTAGCTCCTGTGCGGCTGCCTGACTGGCTGCTACCTTTATAGGACCCCTAGTCAGGGAAGCCCCGCCCCCTAATCAGGGCTCATCTTCTCTCCCAGCACAAAGCCCCAAAACATACAGATACTACCAACACAAAACCAAACACACACACAAATACCTTCTCCACCAACAGAACTCCAACTCAAACTCCCCTGTTTACATCTCTGTGTGCTAGCTCCTGTGCCGCTGCCTGACTGGCTGCTACCTTTATAGGACCCCTAGTCAGGAAACCCCGCCCCCTAATCAGGGCTCAGCTTCTGTCCCAGCACAAAGCCCCTACACATACAGATACTAACAATACAAAACCAAACACACACAAATACCTTCTCCTCCAACAGAACTCCCACTCAAACTCCCCTGTTTACATCTCTGTGTGCTAGCTCCTGTGCCGCTGCCTGACTGGCTGCTACCTTTATAGGACCCCGAGTCAGGAAAGCCCCGCCCCCTAATCAGGGCTCAGCTTCTGTCCCAGCACAAAGCCCCTACACATACAGATACTAACAATACAAAACCAAACACACACAAATACCTTCTCCTCCAAAAGAACTCCCACTCAAACTCCCCTGTTTACAGCTCTGTTTGCTAGCTCCTGTGCCGCTGCAGCTGTCTGTGCCGCTGCCTGATTGGCTGCTACGTTTATAGGACCCCTAGTCAGGGAAGCCCCGCCCCCTAATCAGGGCTCAGCTTCTCACCCAGCACAAAGCCCCGACACATACAAATACCAATACAAAACCAAACACACACAAATACCTTCTCCTCCAACAGAACTCCCACTCAAACCCCCCTGTTTACAGCTCTGTTTGCTAGCTCCTGTGCCGCTGCAGCTGTCTGTGCCGCTGCCTGACTGGCTGCTTCCTTTATAGGACCCCTAGTCAGTCAAGCCCCGCCCCCTAATCAGGGGTCAGCTTCTCTCCCAGCACAAAGCCCCTACACATACAGATACTACCAATACAAAACCAAACACACACAAATACCTTCTCCTCCAACAGAACTCCCACTCAAACTCCCCTGTTTACAGCTCTGTTTGCTAGCTCCTGTGCCGCTGCAGCTGTCTGTGCCGCTGCCTGACTGGCTGCTACCTTTATAGGACCCCTAGTCAGTGAAGCCCCGCCCCCTAATCAGGGCTCAGCTACTCTCCCAGCACAAAGCCCCTACACATACAGATACTAACAATACAAAACCAAACACACACAAATACCTTCTCCTCCAACAGAACTCCCACTCAAACTCCCCTGTTTACAGCTCTGTTTGATAGCTCCTGTGCCGCTGCCTGACTGGCTGCAACCTTATAGGACCCCTAGTCAGGGAAGCCCCGCCCACTAATCAGGGCTCAGCTTCTTTCCCAGCACAAAGCCCCTCCAAGCCTCTACACGTACAGGTACTACCAATACAAAACCAAACACACACACAAATACCTTTTCCTCCAACAGAACTCCCACTCAAACTCCCCTGTTTACAGCTCTGTTTGCTAGCTCCTGTGCCGCTGCCTGACTGGCTGCTACCTTTATAGGACCCCTAGTCAGGGAAGCCCCGCCCCCTAATCAGGGCTCAGCTTCTCTCCCAGCACAAAGCCCCTACACATACAGATACTAACAATACAAAACCAAACACACACAAATACCTTCTCCTCCAACAGAACTCCCACTCAAACTCCCCTGTTTACAGCTCTGTTTGCTTGCTCCTGTGCCGCTGCAGCTGTCTGTGCGGCTGCCTGACTGGCTGCTACCTTTATAGGACCCCTAGTCAGGGAAGCCCCGCCCACTAATCAGGGCTCAGCTTCTCTCCCAGCACAAAGCCCCTCCAAGCCTCTACACGTACAGGTACTACCAATACAAAACCAAACACACACAAATACCTTCTCCTCCAACAGAACTCCCACTCAAACTCCCCTGTTTACAGCTCTGTTTGCTAGCTCCTGTGCCGCTGCCTGACTGGCTGCTACCTTTATAGGACCCCTAGTCAGGGAAGCCCCGCCCCCTAATCACGGCTCAGCTTCTCTCCCAGCACAAAGCCCCTACACATACAGATACTACCAATACAAAACCAAACACACACACAAATACCTTCTCCTCCAACAGAACTCCCACTCAAACCCGCCTGTTTACAGCTCTGTTTGCTAGCTCCTGTGCCGCTGCAGCTGTCTGTGCCGCTGCCTGACGGCTGCTACCTTTATAGGACCCCTAGTCAGTGAAGCCCCGTCCCCTAATCAGGGCTCAGCTACTCTCCCAGCACAAAGCCCCTACACATACAGATACTAACAATACAAAACCAAACACACACAAATACCTTCTACTCCAACAGAACTCCCACTCAAACTCCCCTGTTTACAGCTCTGTTTGCTAGCTCCTGTGCTGCTGCCTGACTGGCTGCTACCTTTATAGGACCCCTAGTCAGGAAAGCCCCGCCCCTAATCAGGGCTCAGCTTCTCTCCCAGCACAAAGCCCCTACACATACAGATACTAACAATACAAAACCAAACACACACAAATACCTTCTCCTCCCACTCAAACTCCCCTGTTTACAGGTCTGTTTGCTAGCTCCTGTGCCGCTGCAGCTGTCTGTGCCGCTGCCTGACTGGCTGCTACCTTTATAGGACCCCTAGTCAGTGAAGACCCGCCCCCTAATCAGGGTTCAGCTTCTGTCCCAGCACAAAGCCCCTACACATACAGATACTAACAATACAAAACCAAACACACACAAATACCTTCTCCTCCAACAGAACTCTCATTCCAACTCCCCTGTTTAGAGCTCTGTTTGCTAGCTCCTGTGCTGCTGCAGCTGTCTGTGCCGCTACCTGACTGGCTGCTACCTTTCTAGGACCCCTAGTAAGTGAAGCCCCGCCCCCTAATCACGGCTCAGCTTCTCTCCCAGCACAAAGCCCCTTCACATACAGATACTAACAATACAAAACCAAACACACACAAATACCTTCTCCTCCAACAGAACTCCCACTCAAACTCCCCTGTTTACAGCTCTGTTTGCCAGCTCCTGTGCCGCTGCAGCTGTCTGTGCCGCTGCCTGATTGGCTGCTACGTTTATAGGACCCCTAGTCAGGGAAGCCCCGCCCCCTAATCAGGGCTCAGCTTCTCACCCAGCACAAAGCCCCGACACATACAAATACCAATACAAAACCAAACACACACAAATACCTTCTCCTCTAACAGAACTCCCACTCAAACCCCCCTGTTTACAGCTCTGTTTGCTAGCTCCTGTGCCGCTGCAGCTGTCTGTGCCGCTGCCTGATTGGCTGCTTCCTTTATAGGACCCCTAGTCAGTCAAGCCCCGCCCCCTAATCAGGGGTCAGCTTCTCTCCCAGCACAAAGCCCCTACACATACAGATACTACCAATACAAAACCAAACACACACAAATACCTTCTCCTCCAACAGAACTCCCACTCAAACTCCCCTGTTTACAGCTCTGTTTGCTAGCTCCTGTGCCGCTGCAGCTGTCTGTGGCGCTGTCTGACTGGCTGCTACCTTTATAGGACCCCTAGTCAGTGAAGCCCCGCCCCCTAATCAGGGTTCAGCTTCTGTCCCAGCACAAAGCCCCTACACACACAGATACTACCAATACAAAACCAAACACACACAAATACCTTCTACTCCAACAGAACTCCCACTCAAACTCCCCTGTTTACAGCTCTGTTTGATAGCTCCTGTGCCGCTGCCTGACTGGCTGCTACCTTTATAGGACCCCTAGCCAGGGAAGCCCCGCCCCCTAATCAGGGCTCAGCTTCTCTCCCAGGACAAAGCCCCTACACATACAGATACCACCAATACAAAACCAAACACACACAAATACCTTCTCCTCCAACAGAACTCCCACTCAAACTCCCCTGTTTACAGCTCTGTTTGCCAGCTCCTGTGCCGCTGCAGCTGTCTGTGCCGCTGCCTGACTGGCTGATACCTTTCTAGGACCCCTAGTAAGTGAAGCCCCGCCCACTAATCAGGGCTCAGCTTCTCTCCCAGCACAAAGCACCTTCACATACAGATACTACCAATACAAAACCAAACACACACGAATACCTTCTCCTCGAACAGAACTCCCACTCGAACTCCCCTGTTTACAGCTCTGTTTGTAGCTCCTGTGCCGCTGCCTGACTGGCTGCTACCTTTATAGGACCCCTAGTCAGGGAAGCCCCGCCCCCTAATCAGGGCTCAGCTTCTTTCCCAGCACAAAGCCCCTCCAAGCCTCTACACATGCAGATACTACCAATACAAAAAAAACACACACACAAATACCTTCTCCTCCAACAGAACTCCCACTCAAACCCGCCTGTTTACAGCTCTGTTTGCTAGCTCCTGTGCCGCTGCAGCTGTCTGTGCCGCTGCCTGACTGGCTGCGACCTTTATAGGACCCCTAGTCAGTCAAGCCCCGCCCCTAATCACGGCTCAGCTTCTCTCCCAGCACAAAGCCCCTACACATACAGATACTACCAATACAAAAACACACACAAATACCTTCTCCTCCAACAGAACTCCCACTCAAACTCCCCTGTTTACAGCTCTGTTTGCTAGCTCCTGTGCCGCTGCCTGACTGTCTGCAACCTTTATAGGACCCCTAGTCAGGGAAGCCCCGCCCCCTAATCAGGGCTCAGCTTCTCTCCCAGCACAAAGCCCCTACACATACAGATAACACCAATACAAAACCAAACACACAAATACCTTCTCCTCCAACAGAACTACCACTCAAACTCCCCTGTTTACAGCTCTGTTTGCTAGCTCCTGTGCCGCTGCAGCTGTCTGTGCCGCTGCCTGATTGCCTGCTACGTTTATAGGACCCCTAGTCAGGGAAGCCCCGCCCCCTAATCAGGGCTCAGCTTCTCACCCAGCACAAAGCCCCGACACATACAAATAATACCAATACAAAACCAAACACACACAAATACCTTCTCCTCCAACAGAACTCCCACTCAAACCCCCCTGTTTACAGCTCTGTTTGCTAGCTCCTGTGCCGCTGCAGCTGTCTGTGCCGCTGCCTGACTGTCTGATACCTTTATAGGACCCCTAGTCAGTGAAGCCCCGCCCCCTAATCAGGGCTCAGCTTCTCTCCCAGCACAAAGCCCCTACACATACAGATACTACCAATACAAAACCAAACACACACAAATACCTTCTACTCCAACAGAACTCCCACTCAAACTCCCCTGTTTACAGCTCTGTTTGATAGCTCCTGTGCCGCTGCCTGACTGGCTGCAACCTTATAGGACCCCTAGTCAGGGAAGCCCCGCCCACTAATCAGGGCTCAGCTTCTTTCCCAGCACAAAGCCCCTACACATACAGATACCACCAATACAAAACCAAACACACACAAATACCTTCTCCTTCAACAGAACTCCCACTCAAACTCCCCTGTTTACAGCTCTGTTTGCTAGCTCCTGTGCCGCTGCAGCTGTCTGTGCCGCTGCCTGATTGGCTGCTACCTTCATAGGACCCCTAGTCAGGGAAGCCCCGCCCCCTAATCACGGCTCAGCTTCTCTCCCAGCACAAAGCCTCTACACATACAAATACTACCAATACAAATCCAAACACACAAATACCTTCTCCTCCAACAGAACTGCCACTCAAACTCCCCTGTTTACATCTCTGTGTGCTAGCTACTGTGCCGCTGCCTGACTGGCTGCTACCTTTATAGGACCCCTAGTCAGGGAAGCCCCGCCCCCTAATCAGGGCTCAGCTTCTCTCCCAGCACAAAGCCTCTACACATACAAATACTACCAATACAAATCCAAACACACACAAATACCTTCTCCTCCAACAGAACTCTCACTCCAACTCCCCTGTTTACATCTCTGTGTGCTAGCTCCTGTGCCGCTGCCTGACTGGCTGCTACCTTTATAGGACCCCTAGTCAGTGAAGCCCCGCCCCCTAATCAGGGCTCAGCTTCTGTCCCAGCACAAAGCCCCTACACATACAGATACTAACAATACAAAACCAAACACACACAAATACCTTCTCCTCCAACAGAACTCCCACTCAAACTCCCCTGTTTACAGCTCTGTTTGATAGCTCCTGTGCCGCTGCCTGACTGGCTGCAACCTTTATAGGACCCCTAGCCAGGGAAGCCCCGCCCCCTAATCAGGGCTCAGCTTCTCTCCCAGGACAAAGCCCCTACACATACAGATACCACCAATACAAAACCAAACACACACAAATACCTTCTCCTCCAACAGAACTCCCACTCAAACTCCCCTGTTTACAGCTCTGTTTGCTAGCTCCTGTGCTGCTGCAGCTGTCTGTGCCGCTACCTGACTGGCTGCTATTTTTATAGGACCCCTAGTCAGTGAAGCCCCGCCCTCCAATCAGGGCTCAGCTTCTGTCTCAGCACAAAGCCCCTACACACACAGATACTACCAATACAAAACCAAACACACACGAATACCTTCTACTCCGACAGTACTCCCACTCAAACTCCCCTGTTTACAGCTCTGTTTGATAGCTCCTGTGCCGCTGCCTGACTGGCTGCAACCTTTATAGGAACCCTAGTCAGGGAAGCCCCGCCCCCTAATCAGGGCTCAGCTTCTTTCCCAGCACAAAGCCCCTACACATACAGATACTAACAATAGAAAACCAAACACACACAAATACCTTCTCCTCCAACAGAACTCCCACTCAAACTCCCCTGTTTACAGCTCTGTTTGCTAGCTCCTGTGCCGCTGCAGCTGTCTGTGCGGCTGCCTGACTGGCTGCTACCTTTATAGGACCCCTAGTCAGTCAAGCCCCGCCCCCTAATCAGGGGTCAGCTTCTCTCCCAGCACAAAGCCCCTACACATACAGATACTAACAATACAAAACCAAACACACACAAATACCTTCTCCTCCCACTCAAACTCCCCGTTTACAGCTCTGTTTGCTAGCTCCTGTGCCGCTGCAGCTGTCTGTGCCGCTGTCTGACTGGCTGCTACCTTTATAGGACCCCTAGTCAGTGAAGCCCCGCCCCCTAATCAGGGTTCAGCTTCTGTTCCAGCACAAAGCCCCTACACACAGAGATACTACCAATACAAAACCAAACACACACAAATAACTTCTACTCCAACAGAACTCCCACTCAAACTCCCCTGTTTACAGGTCTGTTTGCTAGCTCCTGTGCCACTGCAGCTGTCTGTGCGGCTGCCTGACTGGCTGCTACCTTTATAGGACCCCTAGTCAGGGAAGCCCCGCCCACTAATCAGGGCTCAGCTTCTCTCCCAGCACAAAGCCCCTCCAAGCCTCTACACATACAGATACTACCAATACAAAACCAAACACACACAAATACCTTCTCCTCCCACTCAAACTCCCCTGTTTACAGCTCTGTTTGCTAGCTCCTGTGCCGCTGCCTGACTGGCTGCAAACTTATAGGACCCCTAGTCAGGGAAGCCCCGCCCACTAATCAGGGCTCAGCTTCTCTCCCAGCACAAAGCCCCTCCAAGCCTCTACACATACAGATACTACCAATACAAAACCAAACACACACAAATACCTTCTCCTCCAACAGAACTCCCACTCAAACTCCCCTGTTTACAGCTCTGTTTGCTAGCTCCTGTGCCGCTGCCTGACTGGCTGCTACCTTTATAGGACCCCTAGTCAGGGAAGCCCCGCCCCCTAATCAGGGCTCATCTTCTCTCCCAGCACAAAGCCCCAAAACATACAGATACTACCAACACAAAACCAAACACACACACAAATACCTTCTCCACCAACAGAACTCCCACTCAAACTCCCCTGTTTACATCTCTGTGTGCTAGCTCCTGTGCCGCTGCCTGACTGGCTGCTACCTTTATAGGACCCCTAGTCAGGGAAGCCCCGCCCCCTAATCAGGGCTCAGCTTCTCTCCCAGCACAAAGACCCTACACACACAGATACTACCAATACAAAACCAAACACACACAAATACCTTCTCCTCCAACAGAACTCCCACTCAAATCCCCCTGTTTACAGCTCTGTTTGCTAGCTCCTGTGCCGCTGCAGCTGTCTGTGCCGCTGTCTGACTGGCTGCTACCTTTATAGGACCCCTAGTCAGTGAAGCCCCGCCCCCTAATCAGGGTTCAGCTTCTGTTCCAGCACAAAGCCCCTACACACAGAGATACTACCAATACAAAACCAAACGCACACAAATAACTTCTACTCCAACAGAACTCCCACTCAAACTCCCCTGTTTACAGCTCTGTTTGCTAGCTCCTGTGCCGCTGCCTGACTGGCTGCTACCTTATCAGACCCCTAGTCAGGGAAGCCCCGCCCCTAATCAGGGCTCAGCTTCTCTCCCAGCACAAAGCCCCTACAAATACAGATACTAACAATACAAAACCAAACACACACAAATACCTTCTCCTCCAAAAGAACTCCCACTCAAACTCCCCTGTTTACAGCTCTGTTTGATAGCTCCTGTGCCGCTGCCTGACTGGCTGCAACCTTTATAGGACCCCTACTCAGGGAAGCCCCGCCCCCTAATCAGGGCTCAGCTTCTCTCCCAGCACAAAGCCCCTACACATACAGGTACTAAGAATACAAAACCAAACACACACAAATACCTTCTCCTCCCACTCAAACTCCCCTGTTTACAGGTCTGTTTGCTAGCTCCTGTGCCGCTGCAGCTGTCTGTGCCGCTGCCTGACTGGCTGCTACCTTTATAGGACCCCTAGTCAGTGAAGCCCCGCCCCCTAATCAGGGTTCAGCTTCTGTCCCAGCACAAAGCCCCTACACACACAGATACTACCAATACAAAACCAAACACACACAAATACCTTCTACTCCAACAGAACTCCCACTCAAACTCCCCTGTTTACAGCTCTGTTTGATAGCTCCTGTGCCGCTGCCTGACTGGCTGCAACCTTATAGGACCCCTAGTCAGGGAAGCCCCGCCCACTAATCAGGGCTCAGCTTCTTTCCCAGCACAAAGCCCCTCCAAGCCTCTACACATACAGATACCACCAATACAAAACCAAACACACACACAAATAACTTTTCCTCCAACAGAACTCCCACTCAAACTCCCCTGTTTACAGCTCTGTTTGCTAGCTCCTGTGCCGCTGCCTGACTGGCTGCTACCTTTATAGGACCCCTAGTCAGGGAAGCCCCGCCCTCTAATCAGGGCTCAGCTTCTCTCCCAGCACAAAGCCCCTACACATACAGATACTAACAATACAAAACCAAACACACACAAATACCTTCTCCTCCAACAGAACTCCCACTCAAACTCCCCTGTTTACAGCTCTGTTTGCTAGCTCCTGTGCCGCTGCAGCTGTCTGTGCGGCTGCCTGACTGGCTGCTACCTTTATAGGACCCCTAGTCAGGGAAGCCCCGCCCACTAATCAGGGCTCAGCTTCTCTCCCAGCACAAAGCCCCTCCAAGCCTCTACACATACAGATACTACCAATACAAAACCAAACACACACAAATACCTTCTCCTCCCACTCAAACTCCCCTGTTTACAGCTCTGTTTGCTAGCTCCTGTGCCGCTGCCTGACTGGCTGCAAACTTATAGGACCCCTAGTCAGGGAAGCCCCGCCCACTAATCAGGGCTCATCTTCTCTCCCAGCACAAAGCCCCAAAACATACAGATACTACCAACACAAAACCAAAAACACACACAAATACCTTCTCCACCAACAGAACTCCCACTCAAACTCCCCTGTTTACATCTCTGTGTGCTAGCTCCTGTGCCGCTGCCTGACTGGCTGCTACCTTTATAGGACCCCTAGTCAGGGAAGCCCCGCCCCCTAATCAGGGCTCAGCTTCTCTCCCAGCACAAAGACCCTATACATACAGATACTAACAATACAAAACCAAACACACACAAATACCTTCTCCTCCAACAGAACTCCCACTCAAACTCCCCTGTTTACAGCTCTGTTTGCTAGCTCCTGTGCCGCTGCCTGACTGGCTGCTACCTTTATAGGACCCCTAGTCAGGGAAGCCCCGCCCCCTAATCAGGGCTCAGCTTCTCTCCCAGCACAAAGCCCCTACACACACAGATACTACCAATACAAAACCAAACACACACAAATACCTTCTCCTCCAACAGAACTCCCACTCAAATCCCCCTGTTTACAGCTCTGTTTGCTAGCTCCTGTGCCGCTGCAGCTGTCTGTGCCGCTGCCTGACTGGCTGCTACCTTTATAGGACCCCTAGTCAGTGAAGCCCCGCCCCCTAATCAGGGCTCAGCTTCTCTCCCAGCACAAAGCCCCTACACATACAGATACTAACAATACAAAACCAAACACACACAAATACCTTCTCCTCCCACTCAAACTCCCCTGTTTACAGCTCTGTTTGCTAGCTCCTGTGCCGCTGCAGCTGTCTGTGCCGCTGCCTGACTGGCTGCTACCTTTATAGGACCCCTAGTCAGTGAAGCCCCGCCCCCTAATCAGGGTTCAGCTTCTGTCCTAGCACAAAGCCCCTACACACACAGATACTACCAATACAAAACCAAACACACACAAATACCTTCTACTCCAACAGAACTCCCACTCAAACTCCCCTGTTTACAGCTCTGTTTGATAGCTCCTGTGCCGCTGCCTGACTGGCTGCAACCTTATAGGACCCCTAGTCAGGGAAGCCCCGCCCACTAATCAGGGCTCAGCTTCTTTCCCAGCACAAAGCCCCTCCAAGCCTCTACACATACAGATACCACCAATACAAAACCAAACACACACACAAATACCTTTTCCTCCAACAGAACTCCCACTCAAACTCCCCTGTTTACAGCTCTGTTTGCTAGCTCCTGTGCCGCTGCCTGACTGGCTGCTACCTTTATAGAACCCCTAGTCAGGGAAGCCCCGCCCCCTAATCAGGGCTCAGCTTCTCTCCCAGCACAAAGCCCCTACACATACAGATACTAACAATACAAAACCAAACACACACAAATACCTTCTCCTCCAACAGAACTCCCACTCAAATTCCCCTGTTTACAGCTCTGTTTGCTAGCTCCTGTGCCGCTGCAGCTGTCTGTGCGGCTGCCTGACTGGCTGCTACCTTTATAGGACCCCTAGTCAGGGAAGCCCCGCCCCCTAATCAGGGCTCATCTTCTCTCCCAGCACAAAGCCCCAAAACATACAGATACTACCAACACAAAACCAAACACACACACAAATACCTTCTCCACCAACAGAACTCCCACTCAAACTCCCCTGTTTACATCTCTGTGTGCTAGCTCCTGTGCCGCTGCCTGACTGGCTGCTACCTTTATAGGACGACTAGTCAGGGAAGCCCCGCCCCCTAATCAGGGCTCAGCTTCTCTCCCAGCACAAAGCCCCTACACATACAGAGACTACCAATACAAAAACACACACAAATACCTTCTCCTCCAACAGAACTCCCACTCAAACTCCCCTGTTAGAGCTCTGTTTGCTAGCTCCTGTGCCGCTGCCTGACTGGCTGCTACCTTTATAGGACCCCTAGTCAGGGAAGCCCCGCCCCCTAATCAGGGCTCAGCTTCTCTCCCAGCACAAAGCCCCTACACATACAGATACTAACAATACAAAACCAAACACACACAAATACCTTCTACTCCAACAGTACTCCCACTCAAACTCCCCTGTTTACAGCTCTGTTTGCTAGCTCCTGTGCCGCTGCCTGACTGGCTGCTACCTTTATAGGACCCCTAGTCAGGGAAGCCCCGCCCCCTAATCAGGGCTCAGCTTCTCTCCCAGCACAAAGCCCCTACACACACAGATACTACCAATACAAAACCAAACACACACAAATACCTTCTCCTCCAACAGAACTCCCACTCAAATCCCCCTGTTTACAGCTCTGTTTGCTAGCTCCTGTGCCGCTGCAGCTGTCTGTGCCGCTGTCTGACTGGCTGCTACCTTTATAGGACCCCTAGTCAGTGAAGCCCCGCCCCCTAATCAGGGTTCAGCTTCTGTTCCAGCACAAAGCCCCTACACACAGAGATACTACCAATACAAAACCAAACACACACAAATAACTTCTACTCCAACAGAACTCCCACTCAAACTCCCCTGTTTACAGCTCTGTTTGCTAGCTCCTGTGCCGCTGCCTGACTGGCTGCTACCTTATCAGACCCCTAGTCAGGGAAGCCCCGCCCCTAATCAGGGCTCAGCTTCTCTCCCAGCACAAAGCCCCTACAAATACAGATACTAACAATACAAAACCAAACACACACAAATACCTTCTCCTCCAAAAGAACTCCCACTCAAACTCCCCTGTTTACAGCTCTGTTTGATAGCTCCTGTGCCGCTGCCTGACTGGCTGCAACCTTTATAGGACCCCTACTCAGGGAAGCCCCGCCCCCTAATCAGGGCTCAGCTTCTCTCCCAGCACAAAGCCCCTACACATACAGATACTAACAATACAAAACCGAACACACACAAATACCTTCTCCTCCAACAGAACTCCCACTCAAACTCCCCTGTTTGCAGCTCTGTTTGCTAGCTCCTGTGCCGCTGCAGCTGTCTGTGCCACTACCTGACTGGCTGCTACCTTTATAGGACCCCTAGTCAGTGAAGCCCCGCCCCCTAATCAGGGCTCAGCTTCTGTCTCAGCACAAAGCCCCTACACACACACATACTACCAAAACAAAAGCAAACACACACAAAAACCTTCTACTCCAACAGTACTCCCACTCAAACTCCCCTGTTTACAGCTCTGTTTGCTAGCTCCTGTGCCGCTGCCTGACTGGCTGCTACCTTTATAGGACCCCTAGTCAGGGAAGCCCCGCCCCCTAATCAGGGCTCAGCTTCTCTCCCAGCACAAAGCCCCTACACATACAGATACTAACAATACAAAACCAAACACACACAAATACCTTCTCCTCCAACAGAACTCCCACTCAAATTCCCCTGTTTACAGCTCTGTTTGCCAGCTCCTGTGCCGCTGCAGCTGTCTGTGCGGCTGCCTGACTGGCTGCTACCTTTATAGGACCCCTAGTCAGGGAAGCCCCGCCCCCTAATCAGGGCTCAGCTTCTCTCCCAGCACAAAGCCCCTACACATACAGATACTACCAACACAAAACCAAACACACACACAAATACCTTCTCCACCAACAGAACTCCAACTCAAACTCCCCTGTTTACATCTCTGTGTGCTAGCTCCTGTGCCGCTGCCTGACTGGCTGCTACCTTTATAGGACCCCTAGTCAGGAAAGCCCCGCCCCCTAATCAGGGCTCAGCTTCTGTCCCAGCACAAAGCCCCTACACATACAGATACTAACAATACAAAACCAAACACACACAAATACCTTCTCCTCCAACAGAACTCCCACTCAAACTCCCCTGTTTACATCTCTGTGTGCTAGCTCCTGTGCCGCTGCCTGACTGGCTGCTACCTTTATAGGACCCCGAGTCAGGAAAGCCCCGCCCCCTAATCAGGGCTCAGCTTCTGTCCCAGCACAAAGCCCCTACACATACAGATACTAACAATACAAAACCAAACACACACAAATACCTTCTCCTCCAAAAGAACTCCCACTCAAACTCCCCTGTTTACAGCTCTGTTTGCTAGCTCCTGTGCCGCTGCAGCTGTCTGTGCCGCTGCCTGATTGGCTGCTACGTTTATAGGACCCCTAGTCAGGGAAGCCCCGCCCCCTAATCAGGGCTCAGCTTCTCACCCAGCACAAAGCCCCGACACATACAAATACCAATAAAAAACCAAACACACACAAATACCTTCTCCTCCAACAGAACTCCCACTCAAACCCCCCTGTTTACAGCTCTGTTTGCTAGCTCCTGTGCCGCTGCAGCTGTCTGTGCCGCTGCCTGACTGGCTGCTTCCTTTATAGGACCCCTAGTCAGTCAAGCCCCGCCCCCTAATCAGGGGTCAGCTTCTCTCCCAGCACAAAGCCCCTACACATACAGATACTACCAATACAAAACCAAACACACACAAATACCTTCTCCTCCAACAGAACTCCCACTCAAACTCCCCTGTTTACAGCTCTGTTTGCTAGCTCCTGTGCCGCTGCAGCTGTCTGTGCCGCTGCCTGACTGGCTGCTACCTTTATAGGACCCCTAGTCAGTGAAGCCCCGCCCCCTAATCAGGGCTCAGCTACTCTCCCAGCACAAAGCCCCTACACATACAGATACTAACAATACAAAACCAAACACACAAATACCTTCTCCTCCAACAGAACTCCCACTCAAACTCCCCTGTTTACAGCTCTGTTTGATAGCTCCTGTGCCGCTGCCTGACTGGCTGCAACCTTATAGGACCCCTAGTCAGGGAAGCCCCGCCCACTAATCAGGGCTCAGCTTCTTTCCCAGCACAAAGCCCCTCCAAGCCTCTACACATACAGATACCACCAATACAAAACCAAACACACACACAAATACCTTTTCCTCCAACAGAACTCCCACTCAAACTCCCCTCTTTACAGCTCTGTTTGCTAGCTCCTGTGCCGCTGCCTGACTGGCTGCTACCTTTATAGGACCCCTAGTCAGGGAAGCCCCGCCCCCTAATCAGGGCTCAGCTTCTCTCCCAGCACAAAGCCCCTACACATACAGATACTAACAATACAAAACCAAACACACACAAATACCTTCTCCTCCAACAGAACTCCCACTCAAACTCCCCTGTTTACAGCTCTCTTTGCTTGCTCCTGTGCCGCTGCAGCTGTCTGTGCGGCTGCCTGACTGGCTGCTACCTTTATAGGACCCCTAGTCAGGGAAGCCCCGCCCACTAATCAGGGCTCAGCTTCTCTCCCAGCACAAAGCCCCTCCAAGCCTCTACACGTACAGGTACTACCAATACAAAACCAAACACACACAAATACCTTCTCCTCCAACAGAACTCCCACTCAAACTCCCCTGTTTACAGCTCTGTTTGCTAGCTCCTGTGCCGCTGCCTGACTGGCTGCTACGTTTATAGGACCCCTAGTCAGGGAAGCCCCGCCCCCTAATCAGGGCTCAGCTTCTCACCCAGCACAAAGCCCCGACACATACAAATACCAATACAAAACCAAACACACACAAATACCTTCTCCTCCAACAGAACTCCCACTCAAACCCCCCTGTTTACAGCTCTGTTTGCTAGCTCCTGTGCCGCTGCAGCTGTCTGTGCCGCTGCCTGACTGGCTGCTACCTTTATAGGACCCCTAGTCAGTGAAGCCCCGCCCCCTAATCAGGGCTCAGCTACTCTCCCAGCACAAAGCCCCTACACATACAGATACTACCAATACAAAACCAAACACACACAAATACCTTCTACTCCAACAGAACTCCCACTCAAACTCCCCTGTTTACAGCTCTGTTTGATAGCTCCTGTGCCGCTGCCAGACTGGCTGCAACCTTATAAGACCCCTAGTCAGGGAAGCCCCGCCCACTAATCAGGGCTCAGCTTCTTTCCCAGCACAAAGCCCCTCCAAGCCTCTACACATACAGATACCACCAATACAAAACCAAACACACACACAAATACCTTTTCCTCCAACAGAACTCCCACTCAAACTCCACTGTTTACAACTCTGTTTGCTAGCTCCTGTGCCGCTGCCTGACTGGCTGCTACCTTTATAGGACCCCTAGTCAGGGAAGCCCCGCCCCCTAATCAGGGCTCAGCTTCTCTCCCAGCACAAAGCCCCTACACATACAGATACTAACAATACAAAACCAAACACACACAAATACCTTCTCCTCCAACAGAACTCCCACTCCAACTCCCCTGTTTAGAGCTCTGTTTGCTAGCTCCTGTGCCGCTGCAGCTGTCTGTGCCGCTGCCTGACTGGCTGCTACCTTTATAGGACCCCTAGTCAGTGAAGCCCCGCCCCCTAATCAGGGCTCAGCTTCTCTCCCAGCACAAAGACCCTCCAATCCTCTACCAGACAGATACCACCAATACAAAACCAAGCACACACAAATACCTTCTCCTCCAACAGAACTCCCACTCAAACTCCCCTGTTTACAGCTCTGTTTGCTAGCTCCTGTGCCGCTGCAGCTGTCTGTGCCGCTGCCTGACTGGCTGATACCTTTCTAGGACCCCTAGTAAGTGAAGCCCCGCCCCCTAATCACGGCTCAGCTTCTCTCCCAGCACAAAGCCCCTACACATACAGATACTACCAATACAAAACCAAACACACACACAAATACCTTCTCCTCCAACAGAACTCCCACTCAAACCCGCCTGTTTACAGCTCTGTTTGCTAGCTCCTGTGCCGCTGCAGCTGTCTGTGCCGCTGCCTGACGGCTGCTACCTTTATAGGACCCCTAGTCAGTGAAGCCCCGTCCCCTAATCAGGGCTCAGCTACTCTCCCAGCACAAAGCCCCTACACATACAGATACTAACAATACAAAACCAAACACACACAAATACCTTCTACTCCAACAGAACTCCCACTCAAACTCCCCTGTTTACAGCTCTGTTTGATAGCTCCTGTGCCGCTGCCTGACTGGCTGCAACCTTATAAGACCCCTAGTCAGGGAAGCCCCGCCCACTAATCAGGGCTCAGCTTCTTTCCCAGCACAAAGCCCCTCCAAGCCTCTACACATACAGATACCACCAATAGAAAACCAAACACACACACAAATACCTTTTCCTCCAACAGAACTCCCACTCAAACTCCCCTGTTTACAGCTCTGCTTGCTAGCCCCTGTGCCGCTGCAGCTGTCTGTGCCGCTGCCTGACTGGCTGCTACCTTTATAGGACCCCTAGTCAGGGAAGCCCCGCCCCCTAATCAGGGCTCAGCTTCTGTCCCAACACAAAGCCCCTACACACACAGATACTACCAATACAAAACCAAACACACACACAAACACCTTCTCCTCCAACAGTACTCCCACTCAAACTCCCCTGTTTACAGCTCTGTTTGCTAGCTCCTGTGCTGCTGCCTGACTGGCTGCTACCTTTATAGGACCCCTAGTCAGGAAAGCCCCGCCCCTAATCAGGGCTCAGCTTCTCTCCCAGCACAAAGCCCCTACACATACAGATACTAACAATACAAAACCAAACACACACAAATACCTTCTCCTCCCACTCAAACTCCCCTGTTTACAGCTCTGTTTGCTAGCTCCTGTGCGGCTGCCTGACTGGCTGCTACCTTTATAGGACCCCTAGTCAGGGAAGCCCCGCCCCCTAATCAGGGCTCATCTTCTCTCCCAGCACAAAGCCCCAAAACATACAGATACTACCAACACAAAACCAAACACACACACAAATACCTTCTCCACCAACAGAACTCCAACTCAAACTCCCCTGTTTACATCTCTGTGTGCTAGCTCCTGTGCCGCTGCCTGACTGGCTGCTACCTTTATAGGACCCCTAGTCAGGAAACCCCGCCCCCTAATCAGGGCTCAGCTTCTGTCCCAGCACAAAGCCCCTACACATACAGATACTAACAATACAAAACCAAACACACACAAATACCTTCTCCTCCAACAGAACTCCCACTCAAACTCCCCTGTTTACATCTCTGTGTGCTAGCTCCTGTGCCGCTGCCTGACTGCTACCTTTATAGGACCCCGAGTCAGGAAAGCCCCGCCCCCTAATCAGGGCTCAGCTTCTGTCCCAGCACAAAGCCCCTACACATACAGATACTAACAATACAAAACCAAACACACACAAATACCTTCTCCTCCAAAAGAACTCCCACTCAAACTCCCCTGTTTACAGCTCTGTTTGCTAGCTCCTGTGCCGCTGCAGCTGTCTGTGCCGCTGCCTGATTGGCTGCTACGTTTATAGGACCCCTAGTCAGGGAAGCCCCGCCCCCTAATCAGGGCTCAGCTTCTCACCCAGCACAAAGCCCCGACACATACAAATACCAATACAAAACCAAACACACACAAATACCTTCTCCTCCAACAGAACTCCCACTCAAACCCCCCTGTTTACAGCTCTGTTTGCTAGCTCCTGTGCCGCTGCAGCTGTCTGTGCCGCTGCCTGACTGGCTGCTTCCTTTATAGGACCCCTAGTCAGTCAAGCCCCGCCCCCTAATCAGGGGTCAGCTTCTCTCCCAGCACAAAGCCCCTACACATACAGATACTACCAATACAAAACCAAACACACACAAATACCTTCTCCTCCAACAGAACTCCCACTCAAACTCCCCTGTTTACAGCTCTGTTTGCTAGCTCCTGTGCCGCTGCAGCTGTCTGTGCCGCTGCCTGACTGGCTGCTACCTTTATAGGACCCCTAGTCAGTGAAGCCCCGCCCCCTAATCAGGGCTCAGCTACTCTCCCAGCACAAAGCCCCTACACATACAGATACTAACAATACAAAACCAAACACACACAAATACCTTCTCCTCCAACAGAACTCCCACTCAAACTCCCCTGTTTACAGCTCTGTTTGATAGCTCCTGTGCCGCTGCCTGACTGGCTGCAACCTTATAGGACCCCTAGTCAGGGAAGCCCCGCCCACTAATCAGGGCTCAGCTTCTTTCCCAGCACAAAGCCCCTCCAAGCCTGTACACATACAGATACCACCAATACAAAACCAAACACACACACAAATACCTTTTCCTCCAACAGAACTCCCACTCAAACTCCCCTGTTTACAGCTCTGTTTGCTAGCTCCTGTGCCGCTGCCTGACTGGCTGCTACCTTTATAGGACCCCTAGTCAGGGAAGCCCCGCCCCCTAATCAGGGCTCAGCTTCTCTCCCAGCACAAAGCCCCTACACATACAGATACTAACAATACAAAACCAAACACACACAAATACCTTCTCCTCCAACAGAACTCCCACTCAAACTCCCCTGTTTACAGCTCTGTTTGCTTGCTCCTGTGCCGCTGCAGCTGTCTGTGCGGCTGCCTGACTGGCTGCTACCTTTATAGGACCCCTAGTCAGGGAAGCCCCGCCCACTAATCAGGGCTCAGCTTCTCTCCCAGCACAAAGCCCCTCCAAGCCTCTACACGTACAGGTACTACCAATACAAAACCAAACACACACAAATACCTTCTCCTCCAACAGAACTCCCACTCAAACTCCCCTGTTTACAGCTCTGTTTGCTAGCTCCTGTGCCGCTGCCTGACTGGCTGCTACCTTTATAGGACCCCTAGTCAGGGAAGCCCCGCCCCCTAATCAGGGCTCAGCTTCTGTCCCAGCACAAAGCCCCTACACATACAGATACTAACAATACAAAACCAAACACACACAAATACCTTCTCCTCCAAAAGAACTCCCACTCAAACTCCCCTGTTTACAGCTCTGTTTGCTAGCTCCTGTGCCGCTGCAGCTGTCTGTGCCGCTGCCTGATTGGCTGCTACGTTTATAGGACCCCTAGTCAGGGAAGCCCCGCCCCCTAATCAGGGCTCAGCTTCTCACCCAGCACAAAGCCCCGACACATACAGATACTACCAATACAAAACCAAACACACACAAATACCTTCTCCTCCAACAGAACTCCCACTCAAACCCACCTGTTTACAGCTCTGTTTGCTAGCTCCTGTGCCGCTGCAGCTGTCTGTGCCGCTGCCTGACTGGCTGCTACCTTTATAGGACCCCTAGTCAGTGAAGCCCCGCCCCCTAATCAGGGCTCAGCTACTCTCCCAGCACAAAGCCCCTACACATACAGATACTACCAATACAAAACCAAACACACACAAATACCTTCTACTCCAACAGAACTCCCACTCAAACTCCCCTGTTTACAGCTCTGTTTGATAGCTCCTGTGCCGCTGCCAGACTGGCTGCAACCTTATAAGACCCCTAGTCAGGGAAGCCCCGCCCACTAATCAGGGCTCAGCTTCTTTCCCAGCACAAAGCCCCTCCAAGCCTCTACACATACAGATACCACCAATACAAAACCAAACACACACACAAATACCTTTTCCTCCAACAGAACTCCCACTCAAACTCCACTGTTTACAACTCTGTTTGCTAGCTCCTGTGCCGCTGCCTGACTGGCTGCTACCTTTATAGGACCCCTAGTCAGGGAAGCCCCGCCCCCTAATCAGGGCTCAGCTTCTCTCCCAGCACAAAGCCCCTACACATACAGATACTAACAATACAAAACCAAACACACACAAATACCTTCTCCTCCAACAGAACTCCCACTCCAACTCCCCTGTTTAGAGCTCTGTTTGCTAGCTCCTGTGCCGCTGCAGCTGTCTGTGCCGCTGCCTGACTGGCTGCTACCTTTATAGGACCCCTAGTCAGTGAAGCCCCGCCCCCTAATCAGGGCTCAGCTTCTCTCCCAGCACAAAGACCCTCCAAGCCTCTACCAGACAGATACCACCAATACAAAACCAAACACACACAAATACCTTCTCCTCCAACAGATCTCCCACTCAAACTCCCCTGTTTACAGCTCTGTTTGCTAGCTCCTGTGCCGCTGCAGCTGTCTGTGCCGCTGCCTGACTGGCTGATACCTTTCTAGGACCCCTAGTAAGTGAAGCCCCGCCCCCTAATCACGGCTCAGCTTCTCTCCCAGCACAAAGCCCCTACACATACAGATACTACCAATACAAAACCAAACACACACACAAATACCTTCTCCTCCAACAGAACTCCCACTCAAACCCGCCTGTTTACAGCTCTGTTTGCTAGCTCCTGTGCCGCTGCAGCTGTCTGTGCCGCTGCCTGACGGCTGCTACCTTTATAGGACCCCTAGTCAGTGAAGCCCCGTCCCCTAATCAGGGCTCAGCTACTCTCCCAGCACAAAGCCCCTACACATACAGATACTAACAATACAAAACCAAACACACACAAATACCTTCTACTCCAACAGAACTCCCACTCAAACTCCCCTGTTTACAGCTCTGTTTGATAGCTCCTGTGCCGCTGCCTGACTGGCTGCAACCTTATAAGACCCCTAGTCAGGGAAGCCCCGCCCACTAATCAGGGCTCAGCTTCTTTCCCAGCACAAAGCCCCTCCAAGCCTCTACACATACAGATACCACCAATAGAAAACCAAACACACACACAAATACCTTTTCCTCCAACAGAACTCCCACTCAAACTCCCCTGTTTACAGCTCTGCTTGCTAGCCCCTGTGCCGCTGCAGCTGTCTGTGCCGCTGCCTGACTGGCTGCTACCTTTATAGGACCCCTAGTCAGGGAAGCCCCGCCCCCTAATCAGGGCTCAGCTTCTGTCCCAACACAAAGCCCCTACACACACAGATACTACCAATACAAAACCAAACACACACACAAACACCTTCTCCTCCAACAGTACTCCCACTCAAACTCCCCTGTTTACAGCTCTGTTTGCTAGCTCCTGTGCTGCTGCCTGACTGGCTGCTACCTTTATAGGACCCCTAGTCAGGAAAGCCCCGCCCCTAATCAGGGCTCAGCTTCTCTCCCAGCACAAAGCCCCTACACATACAGATACTAACAATACAAAACCAAACACACACAAATACCTTCTCCTCCCACTCAAACTCCCCTGTTTACAGGTCTGTTTGCTAGCTCCTGTGCCGCTGCAGCTGTCTGTGCCGCTGCCTGACTGGCTGCTACCTTTATAGGACCCCTAGTCAGTGAAGACCCGCCCCCTAATCAGGGTTCAGCTTCTGTCCCAGCACAAAGCCCCTACACATACAGATACTAACAATACAAAACCAAACACACACAAATACCTTCTCCTCCAACAGAACTCTCATTCCAACTCCCCTGTTTAGAGCTCTGTTTGCTAGCTCCTGTGCTGCTGCAGCTGTCTGTGCCGCTACCTGACTGGCTGCTACCTTTCTAGGACCCCTAGTAAGTGAAGCCCCGCCCCCTAATCACGGCTCAGCTTCTCTCCCAGCACAAAGCCCCTTCACATACAGATACTAACAATACAAAACCAAACACACACAAATACCTTCTCCTCCAAAAGAACTCTCACTCAAACTCCCCTGTTTACAGCTCTGTTTGCTAGCTCCTGTGCTGCTGCAGCTGTCTGTGCCGCTACCTGACTGGCTGCTACCTTTATAGGACCCCTAGTCAGGGAAGCCCCGCCCCCTAATCAGGGCTCAGCTTCTCTCCCAGCACAAAGCCCCTACACATACAGATACTAACAATACAAAACCAAACACACACAAATACCTTCTCCTCCAACAGAACTCCCACTCAAACTCCCCTGTTTACAGCTCTGTTTGCCAGCTCCTGTGCCGCTGCAGCTGTCTGTGCCGCTGCCTGATTGGCTGCTACGTTTATAGGACCCCTAGTCAGGGAAGCCCCGCCCCCTAATCAGGGCTCAGCTTCTCACCCAGCACAAAGCCCCGACACATACAAATACCAATACAAAACCAAACACACACAAATACCTTCTCCTCTAACAGAACTCCCACTCAAACCCCCCTGTTTACAGCTCTGTTTGCTAGCTCCTGTGCCGCTGCAGCTGTCTGTGCCGCTGCCTGACTGGCTGCTTCCTTTATAGGACCCCTAGTCAGTCAAGCCCCGCCCCCTAATCAGGGGTCAGCTTCTCTCCCAGCACAAAGCCCCTACACATACAGATACTACCAATACAAAACCAAACACACACAAATACCTTCTACTCCAACAGAACTCCCACTCAAACTCCCCTGTTTACAGCTCTGTTTGATAGCTCCTGTGCCGCTGCCTGACTGGCTGCTACCTTTATAGGACCCCTAGCCAGGGAAGCCCCGCCCCCTAATCAGGGCTCAGCTTCTCTCCCAGGACAAAGCCCCTACACATACAGATACCACCAATACAAAACCAAACACACACAAATACCTTCTCCTCCAACAGAACTCCCACTCAAACTCCCCTGTTTACAGCTCTGTTTGCCAGCTCCTGTGCCGCTGCAGCTGTCTGTGCCGCTGCCTGACTGGCTGATACCTTTCTAGGACCCCTAGTAAGTGAAGCCCCGCCCACTAATCAGGGCTCAGCTTCTCTCCCAGCACAAAGCACCTTCACATACAGATACTACCAATACAAAACCAAACACACACGAATACCTTCTCCTCGAACAGAACTCCCACTCGAACTCCCCTGTTTACAGCTCTGTTTGTAGCTCCTGTGCCGCTGCCTGACTGGCTGCTACCTTTATAGGACCCCTAGTCAGGGAAGCCCCGCCCCCTAATCAGGGCTCAGCTTCTTTCCCAGCACAAAGCCCCTCCAAGCCTCTACACATGCAGATACTACCAATACAAAAAAAACACACACACAAATACCTTCTCCTCCAACAGAACTCCCACTCAAACCCGCCTGTTTACAGCTCTGTTTGCTAGCTCCTGTGCCGCTGCAGCTGTCTGTGCCGCTGCCTGACTGGCTGCGACCTTTATAGGACCCCTAGTCAGTCAAGCCCCGCCCCTAATCACGGCTCAGCTTCTCTCCCAGCACAAAGCCCCTACACATACAGATACTACCAATACAAAAACACACACAAATACCTTCTCCTCCAACAGAACTCCCACTCAAACTCCCCTGTTTACAGCTCTGTTTGCTAGCTCCTGTGCCGCTGCCTGACTGTCTGCAACCTTTATAGGACCCCTAGTCAGGGAAGCCCCGCCCCCTAATCAGGGCTCAGCTTCTCTCCCAGCACAAAGCCCCTACACATACAGATAACACCAATACAAAACCAAACACACAAATACCTTCTCCTCCAACAGAACTACCACTCAAACTCCCCTGTTTACAGCTCTGTTTGCTAGCTCCTGTGCCGCTGCAGCTGTCTGTGCCGCTGCCTGATTGCCTGCTACGTTTATAGGACCCCTAGTCAGGGAAGCCCCGCCCCCTAATCAGGGCTCAGCTTCTCACCCAGCACAAAGCCCCGACACATACAAATAATACCAATACAAAACCAAACACACACAAATACCTTCTCCTCCAACAGAACTCCCACTCAAACCCCCCTGTTTACAGCTCTGTTTGCTAGCTCCTGTGCCGCTGCAGCTGTCTGTGCCGCTGCCTGACTGTCTGATACCTTTATAGGACCCCTAGTCAGTGAAGCCCCGCCCCCTAATCAGGGCTCAGCTTCTCTCCCAGCACAAAGCCCCTACACATACAGATACTACCAATACAAAACCAAACACACACAAATACCTTCTACTCCAACAGAACTCCCACTCAAACTCCCCTGTTTACAGCTCTGTTTGATAGCTCCTGTGCCGCTGCCTGACTGGCTGCAACCTTATAGGACCCCTAGTCAGGGAAGCCCCGCCCACTAATCAGGGCTCAGCTTCTTTCCCAGCACAAAGCCCCTACACATACAGATACCACCAATACATAACCAAACACACACAAATACCTTCTCCTTCAACAGAACTCCCACTCAAACTCCCCTGTTTACAGCTCTGTTTGCTAGCTCCTGTGCCGCTGCAGCTGTCTGTGCCGCTGCCTGATTGGCTGCTACCTTCATAGGACCCCTAGTCAGGGAAGCCCCGCCCCCTAATCACGGCTCAGCTTCTCTCCCAGCACAAAGCCTCTACACATACAAATACTACCAATACAAATCCAAACACACAAATACCTTCTCCTCCAACAGAACTCCCACTCAAACTCCCCTGTTTACATCTCTGTGTGCTAGCTACTGTGCCGCTGCCTGACTGGCTGCTACCTTTATAGGACCCCTAGTCAGGGAAGCCCCGCCCCCTAATCAGGGCTCAGCTTCTCTCCCAGCACAAAGCCTCTACACATACAAATACTACCAATACAAATCCAAACACACACAAATACCTTCTCCTCCAACAGAACTCTCACTCCAACTCCCCTGTTTACATCTCTGTGTGCTAGCTCCTGTGCCGCTGCCTGACTGGCTGCTACCTTTATAGGACCCCTAGTCAGTGAAGCCCCGCCCCCTAATCAGGGCTCAGCTTCTGTCCCAGCACAAAGCCCCTACACATACAGATACTAACAATACAAAACCAAACACACACAAATACCTTCTCCTCCAACAGAACTCCCACTCAAACTCCCCTGTTTACAGCTCTGTTTGATAGCTCCTGTGCCGCTGCCTGACTGGCTGCAACCTTTATAGGACCCCTAGCCAGGGAAGCCCCGCCCCCTAATCAGGGCTCAGCTTCTCTCCCAGGACAAAGCCCCTACACATACAGATACCACCAATACAAAACCAAACACACACAAATACCTTCTCCTCCAACAGAACTCCCACTCAAACTCCCCTGTTTACAGCTCTGTTTGCGAGCTCCTGTGCCGCTGCAGCTGTCTGTGCCGCTGCCTGACTGGCTGATACCTTTATAGGACCCCTAGTCAGGGAAGCCCCGCCCCCTAATCAGGGCTCAGCTTCTCTCCCAGCACAAAGCCCATACACATACAGATACTAACAATACAAAACCAAACACACACAAATACCTTCTCCTCCAACAGAACTCCCACTCCAACTCCCCTGTTTACAGCTCTGTTTGCTAGCTCCTGTGCCGCTGCAGCTGTCTGTGCCGCTGCCTGACTGGCTGCTACCTTTATAGGACCCCTAGTCAGCGAAGCCCCGCCCCCTAATCAGGGCTCAGCTTCTCTCCCAGCACAAAGCCCCTTCACATACAGATACTACCAATACAAAACCAAACACACACGAATACCTTCTCCTCCAACACAACTCCCACTCGAACTCCCCTGTTAACAGCTCTGTTTGTAGCTCCTGTGCCGCTACCTGACTGGCTGCTACCTTTATAGGACCCCTAGTCAGGGAAGCCCCGCCCCCTAATCAGGGCTCAGCTTCTTTCCCAGCACAAAGCCCCTCCAAGCCTCTACACATGCAGATACTACCAATACAAAACCAAACACACACAAATACCTTCTCCTCCAAAAGAACTCCCACTCAAACTCCCCTGTTTACAGCTCTGTTTGCTAGCTCCTGTGCTGCTGCAGCTGTCTGTGCCGCTACCTGACTGGCTGCTACCTTTATAGGACCCCTAGTCAGTGAAGCCCCGCCCTCCAATCAGGGCTCAGCTTCTGTCTCAGCACAAAGCCCCTACACACACAGATACTACCAATACAAAACCAAACACACACGAATACCTTCTACTCCGACAGTACTCCCACTCAAACTCCCCTGTTTACAGCTCTGTTTGATAGCTCCTGTGCCGCTGCCTGACTGGCTGCAACCTTTATAGGAACCCTAGTCAGGGAAGCCCCGCCCCCTAATCAGGGCTCAGCTTCTTTCCCAGCACAAAGCCCCTACACATACAGATACTAACAATAGAAAACCAAACACACACAAATACCTTCTCCTCCAACAGAACTCCCACTCAAACTCCCCTGTTTACAGCTCTGTTTGCTAGCTCCTGTGCCGCTGCAGCTGTCTGTGCGGCTGCCTGACTGGCTGCTACCTTTATAGGACCCCTAGTCAGTCAAGCCCCGCCCCCTAATCAGGGGTCAGCTTCTCTCCCAGCACAAAGCCCCTACACATACAGATACTAACAATACAAAACCAAACACACACAAATACCTTCTCCTCCCACTCAAACTCCCCGTTTACAGCTCTGTTTGCTAGCTCCTGTGCCGCTGCAGCTGTCTGTGCCGCTGTCTGACTGGCTGCTACCTTTATAGGACCCCTAGTCAGTGAAGCCCCGCCCCCTAATCAGGGTTCAGCTTCTGTTCCAGCACAAAGCCCCTACACACAGAGATACTACCAATACAAAACCAAACACACACAAATAACTTCTACTCCAACAGAACTCCCACTCAAACTCCCCTGTTTACAGGTCTGTTTGCTAGCTCCTGTGCCACTGCAGCTGTCTGTGCGGCTGCCTGACTGGCTGCTACCTTTATAGGACCCCTAGTCAGGGAAGCCCCGCCCACTAATCAGGGCTCAGCTTCTCTCCCAGCACAAAGCCCCTCCAAGCCTCTACACATACAGATACTACCAATACAAAACCAAACACACACAAATACCTTCTCCTCCCACTCAAACTCCCCTGTTTACAGCTCTGTTTGCTAGCTCCTGTGCCGCTGCCTGACTGGCTGCAAACTTATAGGACCCCTAGTCAGGGAAGCCCCGCCCACTAATCAGGGCTCAGCTTCTCTCCCAGCACAAAGCCCCTCCAAGCCTCTACACATACAGATACTACCAATACAAAACCAAACACACACAAATACCTTCTCCTCCAACAGAACTCCCACTCAAACTCCCCTGTTTACAGCTCTGTTTGCTAGCTCCTGTGCCGCTGCCTGACTGGCTGCTACCTTTATAGGACCCCTAGTCAGGGAAGCCCCGCCCCCTAATCAGGGCTCATCTTCTCTCCCAGCACAAAGCCCCAAAACATACAGATACTACCAACACAAAACCAAACACACACACAAATACCTTCTCCACCAACAGAACTCCCACTCAAACTCCCCTGTTTACATCTCTGTGTGCTAGCTCCTGTGCCGCTGCCTGACTGGCTGCTACCTTTATAGGACCCCTAGTCAGGGAAGCCCCGCCCCCTAATCAGGGCTCAGCTTCTCTCCCAGCACAAAGACCCTACACACACAGATACTACCAATACAAAACCAAACACACACAAATACCTTCTCCTCCAACAGAACTCCCACTCAAATCCCCCTGTTTACAGCTCTGTTTGCTAGCTCCTGTGCCGCTGCAGCTGTCTGTGCCGCTGTCTGACTGGCTGCTACCTTTATAGGACCCCTAGTCAGTGAAGCCCCGCCCCCTAATCAGGGTTCAGCTTCTGTTCCAGCACAAAGCCCCTACACACAGAGATACTACCAATACAAAACCAAACACACACAAATAACTTCTACTCCAACAGAACTCCCACTCAAACTCCCCTGTTTACAGCTCTGTTTGCTAGCTCCTGTGCCGCTGCCTGACTGGCTGCTACCTTATCAGACCCCTAGTCAGGGAAGCCCCGCCCCTAATCAGGGCTCAGCTTCTCTCCCAGCACAAAGCCCCTACAAATACAGATACTAACAATACAAAACCAAACACACACAAATACCTTCTCCTCCAAAAGAACTCCCACTCAAACTCCCCTGTTTACAGCTCTGTTTGATAGCTCCTGTGCCGCTGCCTGACTGGCTGCAACCTTTATAGGACCCCTACT
Organism: Lepidochelys olivacea; assembly: GCF_965140295.1. Lineage (NCBI taxonomy): Eukaryota > Metazoa > Chordata > Testudines > Cheloniidae > Lepidochelys > Lepidochelys olivacea. The sequence continues at coordinate 18,880,323 of NC_140436.1, read as the reverse complement.
CAGGGAAGCCCCGCCCCCTAATCAGGGCTCAGCTTCTCTCCCAGCACAAAGCCCCTACACATACAGGTACTAAGAATACAAAACCAAACACACACAAATACCTTCTCCTCCCACTCAAACTCCCCTGTTTACAGGTCTGTTTGCTAGCTCCTGTGCCGCTGCAGCTGTCTGTGCCGCTGCCTGACTGGCTGCTACCTTTATAGGACCCCTAGTCAGTGAAGCCCCGCCCCCTAATCAGGGTTCAGCTTCTGTCCCAGCACAAAGCCCCTACACACACAGATACTACCAATACAAAACCAAACACACACAAATACCTTCTACTCCAACAGAACTCCCACTCAAACTCCCCTGTTTACAGCTCTGTTTGATAGCTCCTGTGCCGCTGCAGCTGTCTGTGCCGCTGCCTGACTGGCTGCAACCTTATAGGACCCCTAGTCAGGGAAGCCCCGCCCACTAATCAGGGCTCAGCTTCTTTCCCAGCACAAAGCCCCTCCAAGCCTCTACACATACAGATACCACCAATACAAAACCAAACACACACACAAATAACTTTTCCTCCAACAGAACTCCCACTCAAACTCCCCTGTTTACAGCTCTGTTTGCTAGCTCCTGTGCCGCTGCCTGACTGGCTGCTACCTTTATAGGACCCCTAGTCAGGGAAGCCCCGCCCTCTAATCAGGGCTCAGCTTCTCTCCCAGCACAAAGCCCCTACACATACAGATACTAACAATACAAAACCAAACACACACAAATACCTTCTCCTCCAACAGAACTCCCACTCAAACTCCCCTGTTTACAGCTCTGTTTGCTAGCTCCTGTGCCGCTGCAGCTGTCTGTGCGGCTGCCTGACTGGCTGCTACCTTTATAGGACCCCTAGTCAGGGAAGCCCCGCCCACTAATCAGGGCTCAGCTTCTCTCCCAGCACAAAGCCCCTCCAAGCCTCTACACATACAGATACTACCAATACAAAACCAAACACACACAAATACCTTCTCCTCCCACTCAAACTCCCCTGTTTACAGCTCTGTTTGCTAGCTCCTGTGCCGCTGCCTGACTGGCTGCAAACTTATAGGACCCCTAGTCAGGGAAGCCCCGCCCACTAATCAGGGCTCATCTTCTCTCCCAGCACAAAGCCCCAAAACATACAGATACTACCAACACAAAACCAAAAACACACACAAATACCTTCTCCACCAACAGAACTCCCACTCAAACTCCCCTGTTTACATCTCTGTGTGCTAGCTCCTGTGCCGCTGCCTGACTGGCTGCTACCTTTATAGGACCCCTAGTCAGGGAAGCCCCGCCCCCTAATCAGGGCTCAGCTTCTCTCCCAGCACAAAGACCCTATACATACAGATACTAACAATACAAAACCAAACACACACAAATACCTTCTCCTCCAACAGAACTCCCACTCAAACTCCCCTGTTTACAGCTCTGTTTGCTAGCTCCTGTGCCGCTGCCTGACTGGCTGCTACCTTTATAGGACCCCTAGTCAGGGAAGCCCCGCCCCCTAATCAGGGCTCAGCTTCTCTCCCAGCACAAAGCCCCTACACACACAGATACTACCAATACAAAACCAAACACACACAAATACCTTCTCCTCCAACAGAACTCCCACTCAAATCCCCCTGTTTACAGCTCTGTTTGCTAGCTCCTGTGCCGCTGCAGCTGTCTGTGCCGCTGCCTGACTGGCTGCTACCTTTATAGGACCCCTAGTCAGTGAAGCCCCGCCCCCTAATCAGGGCTCAGCTTCTCTCCCAGCACAAAGCCCCTACACATACAGATACTAACAATACAAAACCAAACACACACAAATACCTTCTCCTCCCACTCAAACTCCCCTGTTTACAGCTCTGTTTGCTAGCTCCTGTGCCGCTGCAGCTGTCTGTGCCGCTGCCTGACTGGCTGCTACCTTTATAGGACCCCTAGTCAGTGAAGCCCCGCCCCCTAATCAGGGTTCAGCTTCTGTCCTAGCACAAAGCCCCTACACACACAGATACTACCAATACAAAACCAAACACACACAAATACCTTCTACTCCAACAGAACTCCCACTCAAACTCCCCTGTTTACAGCTCTGTTTGATAGCTCCTGTGCCGCTGCCTGACTGGCTGCAACCTTATAGGACCCCTAGTCAGGGAAGCCCCGCCCACTAATCAGGGCTCAGCTTCTTTCCCAGCACAAAGCCCCTCCAAGCCTCTACACATACAGATACCACCAATACAAAACCAAACACACACACAAATACCTTTTCCTCCAACAGAACTCCCACTCAAACTCCCCTGTTTACAGCTCTGTTTGCTAGCTCCTGTGCCGCTGCCTGACTGGCTGCTACCTTTATAGAACCCCTAGTCAGGGAAGCCCCGCCCCCTAATCAGGGCTCAGCTTCTCTCCCAGCACAAAGCCCCTACACATACAGATACTAACAATACAAAACCAAACACACACAAATACCTTCTCCTCCAACAGAACTCCCACTCAAATTCCCCTGTTTACAGCTCTGTTTGCTAGCTCCTGTGCCGCTGCAGCTGTCTGTGCGGCTGCCTGACTGGCTGCTACCTTTATAGGACCCCTAGTCAGGGAAGCCCCGCCCCCTAATCAGGGCTCATCTTCTCTCCCAGCACAAAGCCCCAAAACATACAGATACTACCAACACAAAACCAAACACACACACAAATACCTTCTCCACCAACAGAACTCCCACTCAAACTCCCCTGTTTACATCTCTGTGTGCTAGCTCCTGTGCCGCTGCCTGACTGGCTGCTACCTTTATAGGACGACTAGTCAGGGAAGCCCCGCCCCCTAATCAGGGCTCAGCTTCTCTCCCAGCACAAAGCCCCTACACATACAGAGACTACCAATACAAAAACACACACAAATACCTTCTCCTCCAACAGAACTCCCACTCAAACTCCCCTGTTTACAGCTCTGTTTGCTAGCTCCTGTGCCGCTGCCTGACTGGCTGCTACCTTTATAGGACCCCTAGTCAGGGAAGCCCCGCCCCCTAATCAGGGCTCAGCTTCTCTCCCAGCACAAAGCCCCTACACACACAGATACTACCAATACAAAACCAAACACACACAAATACCTTCTCCTCCAACAGAACTCCCACTCAAATCCCCCTGTTTACAGCTCTGTTTGCTAGCTCCTGTGCCGCTGCAGCTGTCTGTGCCGCTGTCTGACTGGCTGCTACCTTTATAGGACCCCTAGTCAGTGAAGCCCCGCCCCCTAATCAGGGTTCAGCTTCTGTTCCAGCACAAAGCCCCTACACACAGAGATACTACCAATACAAAACCAAACACACACAAATAACTTCTACTCCAACAGAACTCCCACTCAAACTCCCCTGTTTACAGCTCTGTTTGCTAGCTCCTGTGCCGCTGCCTGACTGGCTGCTACCTTATCAGACCCCTAGTCAGGGAAGCCCCGCCCCTAATCAGGGCTCAGCTTCTCTCCCAGCACAAAGCCCCTACAAATACAGATACTAACAATACAAAACCAAACACACACAAATACCTTCTCCTCCAAAAGAACTCCCACTCAAACTCCCCTGTTTACAGCTCTGTTTGATAGCTCCTGTGCCGCTGCCTGACTGGCTGCAACCTTTATAGGACCCCTACTCAGGGAAGCCCCGCCCCCTAATCAGGGCTCAGCTTCTCTCCCAGCACAAAGCCCCTACACATACAGGTACTAAGAATACAAAACCAAACACACACAAATACCTTCTCCTCCCACTCAAACTCCCCTGTTTACAGGTCTGTTTGCTAGCTCCTGTGCCGCTGCAGCTGTCTGTGCCGCTGCCTGACTGGCTGCTACCTTTATAGGACCCCTAGTCAGTGAAGCCCCGCCCCCTAATCAGGGTTCAGCTTCTGTCCCAGCACAAAGCCCCTACACACACAGATACTACCAATACAAAACCAAACACACACAAATACCTTCTACTCCAACAGAACTCCCACTCAAACTCCCCTGTTTACAGCTCTGTTTGATAGCTCCTGTGCCGCTGCCTGACTGGCTGCAACCTTTATAGGACCCCTAGTCAGGGAAGCCCCGACCCCTAATCAGGGCTCAGCTTCTCTCCCAGCACAAAGCCCCTACACATACAGATACTACCAATACAAAACCAAACACACACAAATACCTTCTCCTCCAACAGAACTCCCACTCAAACCCCCTGTTTACAGCTCTGTTTGCTAGCTGCTGTGCCGCTGCAGCTGTCTGTGCCGCTGCCTGACTGGCTGATACCTTTATAGGACTGCTAGTCAGTGAAGCCCCGCCCCCTAATCTCGGCTCAGCTTCTCTCCCAGCACAAAGCCCCTACACATACAGATACTAACAATACAAAAACACACACAAATACCTTCTCCTCCAACAGAACTCCCACTCAAACTCCCCTGTTTACAGCTCTGTTTGCTAGCTCCTGTGCCGCTAGCTGACTGGCTGCTACCTTTATAGGACCCCTAGTCAGGGAAGCCCCGCCCCCTAATCAGGGCTCAGCTTCTCTCCCAGCACAAAGCCCCTACACACACAGATACTACCAATACAAATCCAAACACACACAAATACCTTCTCCTACAACAGAACTCCCACTCAAACTCCCCTGTTTACATCTCTGTGTGCTAGCTCCTGTGCCGCTGCCTGACTGGCTGCTACCTTTATAGGACCCCTAGTCAGGGAAGCCCCGCCCCCTAATAAGGGCTCAGCTTCTCTCCCAGCACAAAGCCTCTACACATACAAATACTACCAATACAAATCCAAACACACACAAATACCTTCTCCTCCAACAGAACTCTCACTCCAACTCCCCTGTTTACAGCTCTGTTTGCTAGCTCCTGTGCCGCTGCAGCTGTCTGTGCCGCTGCCTGACTGTCTGCTACCTTTATAGGACCCCTAGTCAGTGAAGCCCCGCCCCCTAATCAGGGCTCAGCTTCTCTCCCAGCACAAAGCCCCTACACACACAGATACTACCAATACAAATCCAAACACACACAAATACCATCTACTCCAACAGAACTCCCACTCAAACTCCCCTGTTTACAGCTCTGTTTGCTAGCTCCTGTTCCGCTGCCTGACTGGCTGCTACCTTTATAGGACCCCTAGCCAGGGAAGCCCCGCCCCCTAATCAGGGCTCAGCTTCTCTCCCAGGACAAAGCCCCTACACATACAGATACCACCAATACAAAACCAAACACACACAAATACCTTCTGCTCCAACAGAACTCCCACTCAAACTCCCCTGTTTACAGCTCTGTTTGCTAGCTCCTGTGCTGTTGCAGCTGTCTGTGCCGCTACCTGACTGGCTGCTACCTTTATAGGACACCTAGTCAGTGAAGCCCCGCCCCCCCATCAGGGCTCAGCTTCTGTCTCAGCACAAAGCCCCTACACACACAGATACTACCAATACAAAACCAAACACACACAAATACCTTCTACTCCGACAGTACTCCTACTCAAACTCCCCTGTTTACAGCTCTGTTTGCTAGCTCCTGTGCCGCTGCAGCTGTCTGTGCCGCTGCCTGATTGGCTGCTACGTTTATAGGACCCCTAGTCAGGGAAGCCCCGCCCCCTAATCAGGGCTCAGCTCCTCACCCAGCACAAAGCCCCGACACATACAAATACCAATACAAAACCAAACACACACAAATACCTTCTCCTCCAACAGAACTCCCACTCCAACGCCCCTGTTTACAGCTCTGTTTGGTAGCTCCTGTGCCGCTGCCTGACTGGCTGCAACCTTATAAGACCCCTAGTAAGGGAAGCCCCGCCCACTAATCAGGGCTCAGCTTCTTTCCCAGCACAAAGCCCCTCCAAGCCTCTACACATACAGAAAGCACCAATACAAAACCAAACACACACACAAATACCTTTTCCTCCAACAGAACTCCCACTCAAACTCCCCTGTTTACAGCTCTGTTTGCTAGCTCCTGTGCCACTGCAGCTGTCTGTGCCGCTGCCTGACTGGCTGCTACCTTTATAGGACCCCTAGTCAGTCAAGCCCCGGCCCCTAATCAGGGCTCAGTTTCTTTCCCAGCACAAAGCCCCTACACATACAGATACTAACAATACAAAACCAAACACACACAAATACCTTCTCCTCCAACAGAACTCCCACTCAAACTCCCCTGTTTACAGCTCTGTTTGCTAGCTCCTGTGCCGCTGCCTGACTGGCTGCTACCTTTATAGGACCCCTAGTCAGGGAAGCCCCGCCCCCTAATCAGGGCTCAGCTTCTCTCCCAGCACAAAGCCCCTACACACACAGATACTACCAATACAAAACCAAACACACACAAATACCTTCTCCTCCAACAGAACTCCCACTCAAATCCCCCTGTTTACAGCTCTGTTTGCTAGCTCCTGTGCCGCTGCAGCTGTCTGTGCCGCTGTCTGACTGGCTGCTACCTTTATAGGACCCCTAGTCAGTGAAGCCCCGCCCCCTAATCAGGGTTCAGCTTCTGTTCCAGCACAAAGCCCCTACACACAGAGATACTACCAATACAAAACCAAACACACACAAATAACTTCTACTCCAACAGAACTCCCACTCAAACTCCCCTGTTTACAGCTCTGTTTGCTAGCTCCTGTGCCGCTGCCTGACTGGCTGCTACCTTATCAGACCCCTTGTCAGGGAAGCCCCGCCCCTAATCAGGGCTCAGCTTCTCTCCCAGCACAAAGCCCCTACAAATACAGATACTAACAATACAAAACCAAACACACACAAATACCTTCTCCTCCAAAAGAACTCCCACTCAAACTCCCCTGTTTACAGCTCTGTTTGATAGCTCCTGTGCCGCTGCCTGACTGGCTGCAACCTTTATAGGACCCCTACTCAGGGAAGCCCCGCCCCCTAATCAGGGCTCAGCTTCTCTCCCAGCACAAAGCCCCTACACATACAGGTACTAAGAATACAAAACCAAACACACACAAATACCTTCTCCTCCCACTCAAACTCCCCTGTTTACAGGTCTGTTTGCTAGCTCCTGTGCCGCTGCAGCTGTCTGTGCCGCTGCCTGACTGGCTGCTACCTTTATAGGACCCCTAGTCAGTGAAGCCCCGCCCCCTAATCAGGGTTCAGCTTCTGTCCCAGCACAAAGCCCCTACACACACAGATACTACCAATACAAAACCAAACACACACAAATACCTTCTACTCCAACAGAACTCCCACTCAAACTCCCCTGTTTACAGCTCTGTTTGATAGCTCCTGTGCCGCTGCCTGACTGGCTGCAACCTTATAGGACCCCTAGTCAGGGAAGCCCCGCCCACTAATCAGGGCTCAGCTTCTTTCCCAGCACAAAGCCCCTCCAAGCCTCTACACATACAGATACCACCAATACAAAACCAAACACACACACAAATAACTTTTCCTCCAACAGAACTCCCACTCAAACTCCCCTGTTTACAGCTCTGTTTGCTAGCTCCTGTGCCGCTGCCTGACTGGCTGCTACCTTTATAGGACCCCTAGTCAGGGAAGCCCCGCCCTCTAATCAGGGCTCAGCTTCTCTCCCAGCACAAAGCCCCTACACATACAGATACTAACAATACAAAACCAAACACACACAAATACCTTCTCCTCCAACAGAACTCCCACTCAAACTCCCCTGTTTACAGCTCTGTTTGCTAGCTCCTGTGCCGCTGCAGCTGTCTGTGCGGCTGCCTGACTGGCTGCTACCTTTATAGGACCCCTAGTCAGGGAAGCCCCGCCCACTAATCAGGGCTCAGCTTCTCTCCCAGCACAAAGCCCCTCCAAGCCTCTACACATACAGATACTACCAATACAAAACCAAACACACACAAATACCTTCTCCTCCCACTCAAACTCCCCTGTTTACAGCTCTGTTTGCTAGCTCCTGTGCCGCTGCCTGACTGGCTGCAAACTTATAGGACCCCTAGTCAGGGAAGCCCCGCCCACTAATCAGGGCTCATCTTCTCTCCCAGCACAAAGCCCCAAAACATACAGATACTAACAATACAAAACCAAACACACACAAATACCTTCTCCACCAACAGAACTCCCACTCAAACTCCCCTGTTTACATCTCTGTGTGCTAGCTCCTGTGCCGCTGCCTGACTGGCTGCTACCTTTATAGGACCCCTAGTCAGGGAAGCCCCGCCCCCTAATCAGGGCTCAGCTTCTCTCCCAGCACAAAGACCCTATACATACAGATACTAACAATACAAAACCAAACACACACAAATACCTTCTCCTCCAACAGAACTCCCACTCAAACTCCCCTGTTTACAGCTCTGTTTGCTAGCTCCTGTGCCGCTGCCTGACTGGCTGCTACCTTTATAGGACCCCTAGTCAGGGAAGCCCCGCCCCCTAATCAGGGCTCAGCTTCTCTCCCAGCACAAAGCCCCTACACATACAGATACTAACAATACAAAACCAAACACACACAAATACCTTCTACTCCAACAGTACTCCCACTCAAACTCCCCTGTTTACAGCTCTGTTTGCTAGCTCCTGTGCCGCTGCCTGACTGGCTGCTACCTTTATAGGACCCCTAGTCAGGGAAGCCCCGCCCCCTAATCAGGGCTCAGCTTCTCTCCCAGAACAAAGCCTCTACACATACAAATACTACCAATACAAATCCAAACACACACAAATACCTTCTCCTCCAACAGAACTCCCACTCAAACTCCCCTGTTTACAGCTCTGTTTGCTAGCTCCTGTGCCGCTGCCTGACTGGCTGCTACCTTTATAGGACCCCTAGTCAGGGAAGCCCCGCCCCCTAATCAGGGCTCAGCTTCTCTCCCAGCACAAAGCCCCTACACACACAGATACTACCAATACAAAACCAAACACACACAAATACCTTCTCCTCCAACAGAACTCCCACTCAAATCCCCCTGTTTACAGCTCTGTTTGCTAGCTCCTGTGCCGCTGCAGCTGTCTGTGCCGCTGTCTGACTGGCTGCTACCTTTATAGGACCCCTAGTCAGTGAAGCCCCGCCCCCTAATCAGGGTTCAGCTTCTGTTCCAGCACAAAGCCCCTACACACAGAGATACTACCAATACAAAACCAAACACACACAAATAACTTCTACTCCAACAGAACTCCCACTCAAACTCCCCTGTTTACAGCTCTGTTTGCTAGCTCCTGTGCCGCTGCCTGACTGGCTGCTACCTTATCAGACCCCTAGTCAGGGAAGCCCCGCCCCTAATCAGGGCTCAGCTTCTCTCCCAGCACAAAGCCCCTACAAATACAGATACTAACAATACAAAACCAAACACACACAAATACCTTCTCCTCCAAAAGAACTCCCACTCAAACTCCCCTGTTTACAGCTCTGTTTGATAGCTCCTGTGCCGCTGCCTGACTGGCTGCAACCTTTATAGGACCCCTACTCAGGGAAGCCCCGCCCCCTAATCAGGGCTCAGCTTCTCTCCCAGCACAAAGCCCCTACACATACAGGTACTAAGAATACAAAACCAAACACACACAAATACCTTCTCCTCCCACTCAAACTCCCCTGTTTACAGGTCTGTTTGCTAGCTCCTGTGCCGCTGCAGCTGTCTGTGCCGCTGCCTGACTGGCTGCTACCTTTATAGGACCCCTAGTCAGTGAAGCCCCGCCCCCTAATCAGGGTTCAGCTTCTGTCCCAGCACAAAGCCCCTACACACACAGATACTACCAATACAAAACCAAACACACACAAATACCTTCTACTCCAACAGAACTCCCACTCAAACTCCCCTGTTTACAGCTCTGTTTGATAGCTCCTGTGCCGCTGCCTGACTGGCTGCAACCTTTATAGGACCCCTAGTCAGGGAAGCCCCGACCCCTAATCAGGGCTCAGCTTCTCTCCCAGCACAAAGCCCCTACACATACAGATACTACCAATACAAAACCAAACACACACAAATACCTTCTCCTCCAACAGAACTCCCACTCAAACCCCCTGTTTACAGCTCTGTTTGCTAGCTGCTGTGCCGCTGCAGCTGTCTGTGCCACTGCCTGACTGGCTGATACCTTTATAGGACTGCTAGTCAGTGAAGCCCCGCCCCCTAATCTCGGCTCAGCTTCTCTCCCAGCACAAAGCCCCTACACATACAGATACTAACAATACAAAAACACACACAAATACCTTCTCCTCCAACAGAACTCCCACTCAAACTCCCCTGTTTACAGCTCTGTTTGCTAGCTCCTGTGCCGCTAGCTGACTGGCTGCTACCTTTATAGGACCCCTAGTCAGGGAAGCCCCGCCCCCTAATCAGGGCTCAGCTTCTCTCCCAGCACAAAGCCCCTACACACACAGATACTACCAATACAAATCCAAACACACACAAATACCTTCTCCTACAACAGAACTCCCACTCAAACTCCCCTGTTTACATCTCTGTGTGCTAGCTCCTGTGCCGCTGCCTGACTGGCTGCTACCTTTATAGGACCCCTAGTCAGGGAAGCCCCGCCCCCTAATAAGGGCTCAGCTTCTCTCCCAGCACAAAGCCTCTACACATACAAATACTACCAATACAAATCCAAACACACACAAATACCTTCTCCTCCAACAGAACTCTCACTCCAACTCCCCTGTTTACAGCTCTGTTTGCTAGCTCCTGTGCCGCTGCAGCTGTCTGTGCCGCTGCCTGACTGTCTGCTACCTTTATAGGACCCCTAGTCAGTGAAGCCCCGCCCCCTAATCAGGGCTCAGCTTCTCTCCCAGCACAAAGCCCCTACACACACAGATACTACCAATACAAATCCAAACACACACAAATACCATCTACTCCAACAGAACTCCCACTCAAACTCCCCTGTTTACAGCTCTGTTTGCTAGCTCCTGTTCCGCTGCCTGACTGGCTGCTACCTTTATAGGACCCCTAGCCAGGGAAGCCCCGCCCCCTAATCAGGGCTCAGCTTCTCTCCCAGGACAAAGCCCCTACACATACAGATACCACCAATACAAAACCAAACACACACAAATACCTTCTGCTCCAACAGAACTCCCACTCAAACTCCCCTGTTTACAGCTCTGTTTGCTAGCTCCTGTGCTGTTGCAGCTGTCTGTGCTGCTACCTGACTGGCTGCTACCTTTATAGGACACCTAGTCAGTGAAGCCCCGCCCCCCCATCAGGGCTCAGCTTCTGTCTCAGCACAAAGCCCCTACACACACAGATACTACCAATACAAAACCAAACACACACAAATACCTTCTACTCCGACAGTACTCCTACTCAAACTCCCCTGTTTACAGCTCTGTTTGCTAGCTCCTGTGCCGCTGCAGCTGTCTGTGCCGCTGCCTGATTGGCTGCTACGTTTATAGGACCCCTAGTCAGGGAAGCCCCGCCCCCTAATCAGGGCTCAGCTCCTCACCCAGCACAAAGCCCCGACACATACAAATACCAATACAAAACCAAACACACACAAATACCTTCTCCTCCAACAGAACTCCCACTCCAACGCCCCTGTTTACAGCTCTGTTTGGTAGCTCCTGTGCCGCTGCCTGACTGGCTGCAACCTTATAAGACCCCTAGTAAGGGAAGCCCCGCCCACTAATCAGGGCTCAGCTTCTTTCCCAGCACAAAGCCCCTCCAAGCCTCTACACATACAGAAAGCACCAATACAAAACCAAACACACACACAAATACCTTTTCCTCCAACAGAACTCCCACTCAAACTCCCCTGTTTACAGCTCTGTTTGCTAGCTCCTGTGCCACTGCAGTTGTCTGTGCCGCTGCCTGACTGGCTGCTACCTTTATAGGACCCCTAGTCAGTCAAGCCCCGGCCCCTAATCAGGGCTCAGTTTCTTTCCCAGCACAAAGCCCCTACACATACAGATACTAACAATACAAAACCAAACACACACAAATACCTTCTCCTCCAACAGAACTCCCACTCAAACTCCCCTGTTTACAGCTCTGTTTGCTAGCTCCTGTGCCGCTGCCTGACTGGCTGCTACCTTTATAGGACCCCTAGTCAGGGAAGCCCCGCCCCCTAATCAGGGCTCAGCTTCTCTCCCAGCACAAAGCCCCTACACACACAGATACTACCAATACAAAACCAAACACACACAAATACCTTCTCCTCCAACAGAACTCCCACTCAAATCCCCCTGTTTACAGCTCTGTTTGCTAGCTCCTGTGCCGCTGCAGCTGTCTGTGCCGCTGTCTGACTGGCTGCTACCTTTATAGGACCCCTAGTCAGTGAAGCCCCGCCCCCTAATCAGGGTTCAGCTTCTGTTCCAGCACAAAGCCCCTACACACAGAGATACTACCAATACAAAACCAAACACACACAAATAACTTCTACTCCAACAGAACTCCCACTCAAACTCCCCTGTTTACAGCTCTGTTTGCTAGCTCCTGTGCCGCTGCCTGACTGGCTGCTACCTTATCAGACCCCTTGTCAGGGAAGCCCCGCCCCTAATCAGGGCTCAGCTTCTCTCCCAGCACAAAGCCCCTACAAATACAGATACTAACAATACAAAACCAAACACACACAAATACCTTCTCCTCCAAAAGAACTCCCACTCAAACTCCCCTGTTTACAGCTCTGTTTGATAGCTCCTGTGCCGCTGCCTGACTGGCTGCAACCTTTATAGGACCCCTACTCAGGGAAGCCCCGCCCCCTAATCAGGGCTCAGCTTCTCTCCCAGCACAAAGCCCCTACACATACAGGTACTAAGAATACAAAACCAAACACACACAAATACCTTCTCCTCCCACTCAAACTCCCCTGTTTACAGGTCTGTTTGCTAGCTCCTGTGCCGCTGCAGCTGTCTGTGCCGCTGCCTGACTGGCTGCTACCTTTATAGGACCCCTAGTCAGTGAAGCCCCGCCCCCTAATCAGGGTTCAGCTTCTGTCCCAGCACAAAGCCCCTACACACACAGATACTACCAATACAAAACCAAACACACACAAATACCTTCTACTCCAACAGAACTCCCACTCAAACTCCCCTGTTTACAGCTCTGTTTGATAGCTCCTGTGCCGCTGCCTGACTGGCTGCAACCTTATAGGACCCCTAGTCAGGGAAGCCCCGCCCACTAATCAGGGCTCAGCTTCTTTCCCAGCACAAAGCCCCTCCAAGCCTCTACACATACAGATACCACCAATACAAAACCAAACACACACACAAATAACTTTTCCTCCAACAGAACTCCCACTCAAACTCCCCTGTTTACAGCTCTGTTTGCTAGCTCCTGTGCCGCTGCCTGACTGGCTGCTACCTTTATAGGACCCCTAGTCAGGGAAGCCCCGCCCTCTAATCAGGGCTCAGCTTCTCTCCCAGCACAAAGCCCCTACACATACAGATACTAACAATACAAAACCAAACACACACAAATACCTTCTCCTCCAACAGAACTCCCACTCAAACTCCCCTGTTTACAGCTCTGTTTGCTAGCTCCTGTGCCGCTGCAGCTGTCTGTGCGGCTGCCTGACTGGCTGCTACCTTTATAGGACCCCTAGTCAGGGAAGCCCCGCCCACTAATCAGGGCTCAGCTTCTCTCCCAGCACAAAGCCCCTCCAAGCCTCTACACATACAGATACTACCAATACAAAACCAAACACACACAAATACCTTCTCCTCCCACTCAAACTCCCCTGTTTACAGCTCTGTTTGCTAGCTCCTGTGCCGCTGCCTGACTGGCTGCAAACTTATAGGACCCCTAGTCAGGGAAGCCCCGCCCACTAATCAGGGCTCATCTTCTCTCCCAGCACAAAGCCCCAAAACATACAGATACTAACAATACAAAACCAAACACACACAAATACCTTCTCCACCAACAGAACTCCCACTCAAACTCCCCTGTTTACATCTCTGTGTGCTAGCTCCTGTGCCGCTGCCTGACTGGCTGCTACCTTTATAGGACCCCTAGTCAGGGAAGCCCCGCCCCCTAATCAGGGCTCAGCTTCTCTCCCAGCACAAAGACCCTATACATACAGATACTAACAATACAAAACCAAACACACACAAATACCTTCTCCTCCAACAGAACTCCCACTCAAACTCCCCTGTTTACAGCTCTGTTTGCTAGCTCCTGTGCCGCTGCCTGACTGGCTGCTACCTTTATAGGACCCCTAGTCAGGGAAGCCCCGCCCCCTAATCAGGGCTCAGCTTCTCTCCCAGCACAAAGCCCCTACACACACAGATACTACCAATACAAAACCAAACACACACAAATACCTTCTCCTCCAACACAACTCCCACTCAAATCCCCCTGTTTACAGCTCTGTTTGCTAGCTCCTGTGCCGCTGCCTGACTGGCTGCTACCTTTATAGGACCCCTAGTCAGGGAAGCCCCGCCCCCTAATCAGGGCTCAGCTTCTCTCCCAGCACAAAGCCCCTACACATACAGATACTAACAATACAAAACCAAACACACACAAATACCTTCTCCTCCCACTCAAACTCCCCTGTTTACAGCTCTGTTTGCTAGCTCCTGTGCCGCTGCAGCTGTCTGTGCCGCTGCCTGACTGGCTGCTACCTTTATAGGACCCCTAGTCAGTGAAGCCCCGCCCCCTAATCAGGGTTCAGCTTCTGTCCTAGCACAAAGCCCCTACACACACAGATACTACCAATACAAAACCAAACACACACAAATACCTTCTACTCCAACAGAACTCCCACTCAAACTCCCCTGTTTACAGCTCTGTTTGATAGCTCCTGTGCCGCTGCCTGACTGGCTGCAACCTTATAGGACCCCTAGTCAGGGAAGCCCCGCCCACTAATCAGGGCTCAGCTTCTTTCCCAGCACAAAGCCCCTCCAAGCCTCTACACATACAGATACCACCAATACAAAACCAAACACACACACAAATACCTTTTCCTCCAACAGAACTCCCACTCAAACTCCCCTGTTTACAGCTCTGTTTGCTAGCTCCTGTGCCGCTGCCTGACTGGCTGCTACCTTTATAGAACCCCTAGTCAGGGAAGCCCCGCCCCCTAATCAGGGCTCAGCTTCTCTCCCAGCACAAAGCCCCTACACATACAGATACTAACAATACAAAACCAAACACACACAAATACCTTCTCCTCCAACAGAACTCCCACTCAAATTCCCCTGTTTACAGCTCTGTTTGCTAGCTCCTGTGCCGCTGCAGCTGTCTGTGCGGCTGCCTGACTGGCTGCTACCTTTATAGGACCCCTAGTCAGGGAAGCCCCGCCCCCTAATCAGGGCTCATCTTCTCTCCCAGCAAAAAGCCCCAAAACATACAGATACTACCAACACAAAACCAAACACACACACAAATACCTTCTCCACCAACAGAACTCCCACTCAAACTCCCCTGTTTACATCTCTGTGTGCTAGCTCCTGTGCCGCTGCCTGACTGGCTGCTACCTTTATAGGACGACTAGTCAGGGAAGCCCCGCCCCCTAATCAGGGCTCAGCTTCTCTCCCAGCACAAAGCCCCTACACATACAGAGACTACCAATACAAAAACACACACAAATACCTTCTCCTCCAACAGTACTCCCACTCAAACTCCCCTGTTTACAGCTCTGTTTGATAGCTCCTGTGCCGCAGCCTGACTGGCTGCAACCTTTATAGGACCCCTAGTCAGGGAAGCCCCGACCCCTAATCAGGGCTCAGCTTCTCTCCCAGCACAAAGCCCCTACACATACAGATACTACCAATACAAAACCAAACACACACAAATACCTTCTCCTCCAACAGAACTCCCACTCAAACCCCCTGTTTACAGCTCTGTTTGCTAGCTGCTGTGCCGCTGCAGCTGTCTGTGCCGCTGCCTGACTGGCTGATACCTTTATAGGACTGCTAGTCAGTGAAGCCCCGCCCCCTAATCTCGGCTCAGCTTCTCTCCCAGCACAAAGCCCCTACACATACAGATACTAACAATACAAAAACACACACAAATACCTTCTCCTCCAACAGAACTCCCACTCAAACTCCCCTGTTTACAGCTCTGTTTGCTAGCTCCTGTGCCGCTAGCTGACCGGCTGCTACCTTTATAGGACCCCTAGTCAGGGAACCCCCGCCCCCTAATCAGGGCTCAGCTTCTCTCCCAGCACAAAGCCCCTACACACACAGATACTACCAATACAAAACCAAACACACACAAATACCTTCTACTCCAACAGTACTCCCACTCAAACTCCCCTGTTTACAGCTCTGTTTGCTAGCTCCTGTGCCGCTGCCTGACTGGCTGCTACCTTTATAGGACCCCTAGTCAGGGAAGCCCCGCCCCCTAATCAGGGCTCAGCTTCTCTCCCAGCACAAAGCCTCTACACATACAAATACAACCAATACAAATCCAAACACACACAAATACCTTCTCCTACAACAGAACTCCCACTCAAACTCCCCTGTTTACATCTCTGTGTGCTAGCTCCTGTGCCGCTGCCTGACTGGCTGCTACCTTTATAGGACCCCTAGTCAGGGAAGCCCCGCCCCCTAATAAGGGCTCAGCTTCTCTCCCAGCACAAAGCCTCTACACATACAAATACTACCAATACAAATCCAAACACACACAAATACCTTCTCCTCCAACAGAACTCTCACTCCAACTCCCCTGTTTACAGCTCTGTTTGCTAGCTCCTGTGCCGCTGCAGCTGTCTGTGCCGCTGCCTGACTGTCTGCTACCTTTATAGGACCCCTAGTCAGTGAAGCCCCGCCCCCTAATCAGGGCTCAGCTTCTCTCCCAGCACAAAGCCCCTACACACACAGATACTACCAATACAAATCCAAACACACACGAATACCATCTACTCCAACAGAACTCCCACTCAAACTCCCCTGTTTACAGCTCTGTTTGCTAGCTCCTGTTCGGCTGCCTGACTGGCTGCTACCTTTATAGGACCCCTAGCCAGGGAAGCCCCGCCCCCTAATCAGGGCTCAGCTTCTCTCCCAGGACAAAGCCCCTACACATACAGATACCACCAATACAAAACCAAACACACACAAATACCTTCTGCTCCAACAGAACTCCCACTCAAACTCCCCTGTTTACAGCTCTGTTTGCTAGCTCCTGTGCTGTTGCAGCTGTCTGTGCCGCTACCTGACTGGCTGCTACCTTTATAGGACACCTAGTCAGTGAAGCCCCGCCCCCCCATCAGGGCTCAGCTTCTGTCTCAGCACAAAGCCCCTACACACACAGATACTACCAATACAAAACCAAACACACACAAATACCTTCTACTCCGACAGTACTCCTACTCAAACTCCCCTGTTTACAGCTCTGTTTGCTAGCTCCTGTGCCGCTGCAGCTGTCTGTGCCGCTGCCTGACTGTCTGCTACCTTTATAGGACCCCTAGTCAGTGAAGCCCCGCCCCCTAATCAGGGCTCAGCTTCTCTCCCAGCACAAAGCCCCTACACACACAGATACTACCAATACAAATCCAAACACACACGAATACCATCTACTCCAACAGAACTCCCACTCAAACTCCCCTGTTTACAGCTCTGTTTGCTAGCTCCTGTTCCGCTGCCTGACTGGCTGCTACCTTTATAGGACCCCTAGCCAGGGAAGCCCCGCCCCCTAATCAGGGCTCAGCTTCTCTCCCAGGACAAAGCCCCTACACATACAGATACCACCAATACAAAACCAAACACACACAAATACCTTCTGCTCCAACAGAACTCCCACTCAAACTCCCCTGTTTACAGCTCTGTTTGCTAGCTCCTGTGCTGTTGCAGCTGTCTGTGCCGCTGCCTGATTGGCTGCTACGTTTATAGGACCCCTAGTCAGGGAAGCCCCGCCCCCTAATCAGGGCTCAGCTCCTCACCCAGCACAAAGCCCCGACACATACAAAAACCAATACAAAACCAAACACACACAAATACCTTCTCCTCCAACAGAACTCCCACTCAAACGCCCCTGTTTACAGCTCTGTTTGGTAGCTCCTGTGCCGCTGCCTGACTGGCTGCAACCTTATAAGACCCCTAGTAAGGGAAGCCCCGCCCACTAATCAGGGCTCAGCTTCTTTCCCAGCACAAAGCCCCTCCAAGCCTCTACACATACAGATACCACCAATACAAAACCAAACACACACACAAATACCTTTTCCTCCAACAGAACTCCCACTCAAACTCCCCTGTTTACAGCTCTGTTTGCTAGCTCCTGTGCCACTGCAGCTGTCTGTGCCGCTGCCTGACTGGCTGCTACCTTTATAGGACCCCTAGTCAGTCAAGCCCCGGCCCCTAATCAGGGCTCAGTTTCTTTCCCAGCACAAAGCCCCTACACATACAGATACTAACAATACAAAACCAAACACACACAAATACCTTCTCCTCCAACAGAACTCCCACTCAAACTCCCCTGTTTACAGCTCTGTTTGCTACCTCCTGTGCCGCTGCAGCTGTCTGTGCGGCTGCCTGACTGGCTGCTACCTTTATAGGACCCCTAGTCAGGGAAGCCCCGCCCACTAATCACGGCTCAGCTTCTCTCCCAGCACAAAGCCTCTCCAAGCCTCTACACATACAGGTACTACCAATACAAAACCAAACACACACAAATACCTTCTCCTCCAACAGAACTCCCACTCAAACTCCCCTGTTTACAGCTCTGTTTGCTAGCTCCTGTGCCGCTGCCTGACTGGCTGCTACCTTTATAGGACCCCTAGTCAGGGAAGCCCCGCCCCCTAATCAGGGCTCAGCTTCTCTCCCAGCACAAAGCCCCTACACATACAGATACTAACAATACAAAACCAAACACACACAAATACCTTCTCCTCCAACAGAACTCCCACTCAAACTCACCTGTTTACATCTCTGTGTGCTAGCTCCTGTGCCGCTGCCTGACTGGCTGCTACCTTTATAGGACCCCTAGTCAGTGAAGCCCCGCCCCCTAATCAGGGCTCAGCTTCTGTCCCAGCACAAAGCCCCTACACACACAGATACTACCAATACAAAACCAAACACACACAAATACCTTCTACTCCAACAGAACTCCCATTCAAACTCCCCTGTTTACAGCTCTGTTTGATAGCTCCTGTGCCGCTGCCTGACTGGCTGCTACCTTATAAGACCCCTAGTCAGGGAAGCCCCGCCCAGTAATCAGGGCTCAGCTTCTTTCCCAGCACAAAGCCCCTCCAAGCCTCTACACATACAGATACCACCAATACAAAACCAAACACACACACAAATACCTTCTCCTCCAACAGAACTCCCACTCAAACTCCCCTGTTTACAGCTCTGTTTGCTAGCTCCTGTGCCGCTGCCTGACTGGCTGCTACCTTTATAGGACCCCTAGTCAGGAAAGCCCCGCCCCTAATCAGGGCTCAGCTTCTCTCCCAGCACAAAGCCCCGACACATAAAAATACCAATACAAAACCAAACACACACAAATACCTTCTCCTCCAACAGAACTCCCACTCAAACCCCCCTGTTTACAGCTCTGTTTGCTAGCTCCTGTGCCGCTGCAGCTGTCTGTGCCGCTGCCTGACTGGCTGCTACCATTATAGGACCCCTAGTCAGTCAAGCCCCGCCCCCTAATCAGGGGTCAGCTTCTCTCCCAGCACAAAGCCCCTACACATACAGATACTACCAATACAAAACCAAACACACACAAATACCTTCTCCTCCAACAGAACTCCCACTCAAACTCCCCTGTTTACAGCTCTGTTTGCTAGCTCCTGTGCTGCTGCAGCTGTCTGTGCCACTACCTGACTGGCTGCTACCTTTATAGGACCCCTAGTCAGTGAAGCCCCGCCCCCTAATCAGGGCTCAGCTTCTGTCTCAGCACAAAGCCCCTACACACACACATACTACCAATACAAAACCAAACACACACAAATACCTTCTACTCCAACAGTACTCCCACTCAAACTCCCCTGTTTACAGCTCTGTTTGATAGCTCCTGTGCCGCTGCCTGACTGGCTGCAACCTTTATAGGACCCCTAGTCAGGGAAGCCCTGCCCCCTAATCAGGGCTCAGCTTCTCTCCCAGCACAAAGCCCCTACACATACAGATACTGAGAATACAAAACCAAACACACACAAATACCTTCTCCTCCCACTCAAACTCCCCTGTTTACAGCTCTGCTTGATAGCTCCTGTGCCGCTGCATGACTGGCTGCAACCTTATAGGACCCCTAGTCAGGGAAGCCCCGTCCACTAATCAGGGCTCAGCTTCTTTCCCAGCACAAAGCCCCTCCAAGCCTCTACACATAGAGATACCACCAATACAAAACTAAACACACACACAAATAGCTTTTCCTCCAACAGAACTCCCACTCAAACTCCCCTGTTTACAGCTCTTTGCTAGCTCCTGTGCCGCTGCCTGACTGGCTGCTACCTTTATAGGACCCCTAGTCAGTCAAGCCCCGCCCCCTAATCAGGGCTCAGCTTCTCTCCCAGCACAAAGCCCCTACACATACAGATACCACCAATACAAAACCAAACACACACAAATACCTTCTCCTCCAACAGAACTCCCACTCAAAATCCCCTCTTTACAGCTCTGTTTGCTAGCTCCTGTGCCGATGCAGCTGTCTGTGCCGCTGCCTGACTGGCTGATACCTTTTTAGGACCCCTAGTCAGTGAAGCCCCGCCCCCTAATCAGGGCTCAGCTTCTCTCCCAGCACAAAGCCCCTACACATACAGATACTACCAATACAAATCCAAACACACACAAATACCTTCTTTTCCAACAGAACTCCCACTCCAACTTTCCTCTTTACAGCTCTGTTTGCTAGCTCCTGTGCCGCTGCAGCTGTCTGTGCCGCTGCCTGACTGGCTGCTACCTTTATAGGACCCCTAGTCAGTCAAGCCCCGCCCCCTAATCAGGGCTCAGTTTCTCTCCCAGCACAAAGCCCCTACACATACAGATACTACCAATACAAAACCAAACACACACAAATACCTTCTCCTCCAACAGAACTCCCACTCAAACTCCCCTGTTTACATCTCTGTGTGCTAGCTCCTGTGCCGCTGCCTGACTGGCTGCTACCTTTATAGGACCCCTAGTCAGGGAAGCCCCGCCCCCTAATCAGGGCTCAGCTTCTCTCCCAGCACAAAGCCCCAACACATACAGATACTAACAATACAAAACCAAACACACACAAATACCTTCTCCTCCAACAGAACTCCCACTCGAACTCCCCTGTTTACAGCTCTGTTTGTAGCTCCTGTGCCGCTGCCTGACTGGCTGCTACCTTTATAGGACCCCTCGTCAGGGAAGCCCCGCCCCCTAATCAGGGCTCAGCTTCTTTCCCAGCACAAAGCCCCTCCAAGCCTCTACACATACAGATACTACCAATACAAAACCAAACACACACACAAATACCTTCTCCTGCAACAGAACTCCGACTCAAACCCGCCTGTTTACAGCTCTGTTTGCTAGCTCCTGTGCCGCTGCAGCTGTCTGTGCCGCTGCCTGACTGGCTGCTACCTTTATAGGATTCCTAGTCAGTGAAGCCCCGCCCCCTAATCAGGGCTCAGCTTCTGTCCCAGCACAAAGCCCCTACACACACAGATACTACCAATACAAAACCAAACACACACAAATACCTTCTACTCCAACAGTACTCCCACTCAAACTCCCCTGTTTACAGCTCTGTTTGATAGCTCCTGTGCCGCTGTAGCTGTCTGTGCCGCTGCCTGACTGGCTGATACCTTTATAGGACCCCTAGTCAGTGAAGCCCCGCCCCCTAATCACGGCTCAGCTTCTCTCCCAGCACAAAGCCCCTACACATACAGATACTACCAATACAAAAACACACACAAATACCTTCTCCTCCAACAGAACTCCCACTCAAACTCCCCTGTTTACAGCACTGTTTGCTAGCTCCTGTGCCGCTGCCTGACTGGCTGCTAGCTTTATAGGACCCCTAGTCAGGGAAGCCCCGCCCCCTAATCAGGGCTCAGCTTCTCTCCCAGCACAAAGCCCCTACACATACAGATACCACCAATACAAAACCAAACACACACAAATACCTTCTCCTCCAACAGAACTCCCACTCAAAATCCCCTCTTTACAGCTCTGTTTGCTAGCTCCTGTGCCGATGCAGCTGTCTGTGCCGCTGCCTGACTGGCTGATACCTTTTTAGGACCCCTAGTCAGTGAAGCCCCGCCCCCTAATCAGGGCTCAGCTTCTCTCCCAGCACAAAGCCCCTACACATACAGATACTAACAATACAAAACCAAACACACACAAATACCTTCTCCTCCCACTCAAACTCCCCGTTTACAGCTCTGTTTGCTAGCTCCTGTGCCGCTGCCTGACTGGCTGCTACCTTTATAGGACCCCTAGTCAGGGAAGCCCCGCCCCTAATCAGGGCTCAGCTTCTCTCCCAGCACAAAGCCCCTACACATACAGATACTAACAATACAAAACCAAACACACACATACACCTTCTCCTCCGAAAGAACTCCCACTCAAACTCCCCTGTTTACAGCTCTGTTTGCTAGCTCCTGTGCCGCTGCAGCTGTCTGTGCCGCTGCCTGACTGGCTGCTACCTTTATAGGACCCCTAGTCAGGGAAGCCCCGCCCCCTAATCACGGCTCAGCTTCTCTCCCAGCACAAAGCCCCTACACATACAGATACTAAAAATACAGAACCAAACACACACAAATACCTTCTCCTCCAACGGAACTCTCACTCCAACTCCCCTGTTTAGAGCTCTGTTTGCTAGCTCCTGTGCCGCTGCAGCTGTCTGTGCCGCTACCTGACTGGCTGCTACCATTATAGGACCCCTAGTCAGTGAAGCCCCGCCCCCCAATCAGGGCTCAGCTTCTGTCTCAGCACAAAGCCCCTACACACACAGATACTACCAATACAAAACCAAACACACACAAATACCTTCTACTCCGACAGTACTCCCACTCAAACTCCCCTGTTTACAGCTCTGTTTGATAGCTCCTGTGCCGCTGCCTGACTGGCTGCAACCTTTATAGGACCCCTAGTCAGTGAAGCCCCGCCCCCTAATCAGGGCTCAGCTTCTCACCCAGCACAAAGCCCCGACACATACAAATACCAATACAAAACCAAACACACACAAATACCTTCTCCTCCAACAGAACTCCCACTCAAACTCCCCTGTTTACAGCTCTGTTTGCTAGCTCCTGTGCCGCTGCAGCTGTCTGTGCCGCTGCCTGACTGGCTGCTACCTTTATAGGACCCCTAGTCAGTCAAGCCCCGCCCCCTAATCAGGTGTCAGCTTCTCTCCCAGCACAAAGCCCCTACACATACAGATACTATCAATACAAAACCAAACACACACACAAATACCTTCTCCTCCAACAGTACTCCCACTCAAACTCCCCTGTTTACAGCTTTGTTTGCTAGCTCCTGTGCCGCTGCCTGACTGGCTGCTACCTTTATAGGACCCCCAGTCAGGAAAGCCCCGCCCCTAATCAGGGCTCAGCTTCTCTCCCAGCACAAAGCCCCTACACATACAGATACTATCAATACAAAACCAAACACACACAAATACCTTCTCCTCCAAAAGAACTCCCACTCAAACTCCCCTGTTTACAGCTCTGTTTGCTAGCTCCTGTGCTGCTGCAGCTGTCTGTGCCACTACCTGACTGGCTGCTACCTTTATAGGACCCCTAGTCAGTGAAGCCCCGCCCCCTAATCAGGGCTCAGCTTCTGTCTCAGCACAAAGCCCCTACACACACACATACTACCAATACAAAACCAAACACACACAAATACCTTCTACTCCAACAGTACTCCCACTCAAACTCCCCTGTTTACAGCTCTGTTTGATAGCTCCTGTGCCGCTGCCTGACTGGCTGCAACCTTTATAGGACCCCTAGTCAGGGAAGCCCTGCCCCCTAATCAGGGCTCAGCTTCTCTCCCAGCACAAAGCCCCTACACATACAGATACTGAGAATACAAAACCAAACACACACAAATACCTTCTCCTCCCACTCAAACTCCCCTGTTTACAGGTCTGTTTGCTAGCTCCTGTGCCGCTGCATGACTGGCTGCAACCTTATAGGACCCCTAGTCAGGGAAGCCCCGTCCACTAATCAGGGCTCAGCTTCTTTCCCAGCACAAAGCCCCTCCAAGCCTCTACACATAGAGATACCACCAATACAAAACTAAACACACACACAAATAGCTTTTCCTCCAACAGAACTCCCACTCAAACTCCCCTGTTTACAGCTCTTTGCTAGCTCCTGTGCCGCTGCCTGACTGGCTGCTACCTTTATAGGACCCCTAGTCAGGGAAGCCCCGCCCCCCAATCAGGGCTCAGCTTCTGTCTCAGCACAAAGCCCCTACACACACAGATACTACCAATACAAAACCAAACACACACAAATACCTTCTACTCCGACAGTACTCCCACTCAAACTCCCCTGTTTACAGCTCTGTTTGATAGCTCCTGTGCCGCTGCCTGACTGGCTGCAACCTTTATAGGACCCCTAGTCAGTGAAGCCCCGCCCCCTAATCAGGGCTCAGCTTCTCTCCCAGCACAAAGCCCCTACACATACAGATACCACCAATACAAAACCAAACACACACAAATACCTTCTCCTCCAACAGAACTCCCACTCAAACTCCCCTGTTTACAGCTCTGTTTTCAAGCTCCTGTGCCGCTGCAGCTGTCTGTGCCGCTGCCTGATTGGCTGCTACGTTTATAGGACCCCTAGTCAGGGAAGCCCCGCCCCCTAATCAGGGCTCAGCTTCTCACCCAGCACAAAGCCCCGACACATACAAATACCAATACAAAACCAAACACACACAAATACCTTCTCCTCCAACAGAACTCCCACTCCAACTTTCCTCTTTACAGCTCTGTTTGCTAGCTCCTGTGCCGCTGCAGCTGTCTGTGCCGCTGCCTGACTGGCTGCTACCTTTATAGGACCCCTAGTCAGTCAAGCCCCGCCCCCTAATCAGGGGTCAGCTTCTCTCCCAGCACAAAGCCCCTACACATACAGATACTACCAATACAAACCAAACACACACAAATACCTTCTCCTCCAACAGAACTCCCACTCAAACTCCCCTGTTTACAGCTCTGTTTGCTAGCTCCTGTGCCGCTGCAGCTGTCTGTGCCGCTGCCTGACTGGCTGCTACCTTTATAGGACCCCTAGTCAGTGAAGCCCCGCCCCCTAATCAGGGCTCAGCTACTCTCCCAGCACAAAGCCCCTACAGATACAGATACTAACAATACAAAACCAATGACACACAAATACCTTCTCCTCCCACTCAAACTCCCCGTTTACAGCTCTGTTTGCTAGCTCCTGTGCCGCTGCAGCTGTCTGTGCCGCTGCCTGACTGGCTGCTACCTTTATAGGACCCCTAGTCAGTCAAGCCCCGCCCCCTAATCAGGTGTCAGCTTCTCTCCCAGCACAAAGCCCCTACACATACAGATACTATCAATACAAAACCAAACACACACACAAATACCTTCTCCTCCAACAGTACTCCCACTCAAACTCCCCTGTTTACAGCTTTGTTTGCTAGCTCCTGTGCCGCTGCCTGACTGGCTGCTACCTTTATAGGACCCCCAGTCAGGAAAGCCCCGCCCCTAATCAGGGCTCAGCTTCTCTCCCAGCACAAAGCCCCTACACATACAGATACTATCAATACAAAACCAAACACACACAAATACCTTCTCCTCCAAAAGAACTCCCACTCAAACTCCCCTGTTTACAGCTCTGTTTGCTAGCTCCTGTGCTGCTGCAGCTGTCTGTGCCACTACCTGACTGGCTGCTACCTTTATAGGACCCCTAGTCAGTGAAGCCCCGCCCCCTAATCAGGGCTCAGCTTCTGTCTCAGCACAAAGCCCCTACACACACACATACTACCAATACAAAACCAAACACACACAAATACCTTCTACTCCAACAGTACTCCCACTCAAACTCCCCTGTTTACAGCTCTGTTTGATAGCTCCTGTGCCGCTGCCTGACTGGCTGCAACCTTTATAGGACCCCTAGTCAGGGAAGCCCTGCCCCCTAATCAGGGCTCAGCTTCTCTCCCAGCACAAAGCCCCTACACATACAGATACTGAGAATACAAAACCAAACACACACAAATACCTTCTCCTCCCACTCAAACTCCCCTGTTTACAGGTCTGTTTGCTAGCTCCTGTGCCGCTGCAGCTGTCTGTGCCGCTGCCTGACTGGCTGCTACCTTTATAGGACCCCTAGTCAGTGAAGCCCCGCCCCCTAATCAGGGTTCAGCTTCTGTCCCAGCACAAAGCCCCTACACACACAGATACTACCAATACAAAACCAAACACACACAAATACCTTCTACTCCAACAGAACTCCCACTCAAACTCCCCTGTTTACAGCTCTGTTTGATAGCTCCTGTGCCGCTGCATGACTGGCTGCAACCTTATAGGACCCCTAGTCAGGGAAGCCCCGCCCCCTAATCAGGGCTCAGCTTCTCTCCCAGCACAAAGCCCCTACACATACATATACTAACAATGCAAAACCAAACACACACAAATACCTTCTCCTCCAACAGAACTCCCACTCAAACTCCCCTGTTTACAGCTCTGTTTGCTAGCTCCTGTGCCGCTGCCTGAGTGGCTGCTACCTTTATAGGACCCCTAGTCAGGGAAGCCCCGCCCCCTAATCAGGGCTCAGCTTCTCTCCCAGCACAAAGCCCCTACACATACAGATACTAACAATACAAAACCAAACACACACAAATACCTTCTCCTCCAACAGAACTCCCACTCAAAATCCCCTGTTTACAGCTCTGTTTGCTAGCTCCTGTGCCGCTGCAGCTGTCTGTACCGCTGCCTGATTGGCTGCTACCTTTATAGGACCCCTAGTCAGGGAAGCCCCGCCCCCTAATCAGGGCTCAGCTTCTCACCCAGCACAAAGCCCCGACACATACAAATAATACCAATACAAAGCCAAACACACACAAATACCTTCTCCTCCAACAGAACTCCCACTCAAACCCCCCTGTTTACAGCTCTGTTTGCTAGCTCCTGTGCCGCTGCAGCTGTCTGTGCCGCTGCCTGACTGGCTGATACCTTTATAGGACCCCTAGTCAGTGAAGCCCCGCCCCCTAATCAGGGCTCAGCTTCTCTCCCAGCACAAAGCCTCTACACATACAGATACTAACAATACAAAACCAAACACCCACAAATACCTACTCCTCCAACAGAACTCCCACTCAAACTCCCCTGTTTACAGCTCTGTTTGCTAGCTCCTGTGCCGCTGCAGCTGTCTGTGCTGCTGCCTGACTGGCTGCTACCTTTATAGGACCCCTAGTCAGGGAAGCCCCGCCCCTTAATCAGGGCTCAGCTTCTCTCCCAGCACAAAGCCCCTCCAAGCCTCTAAACATACAGATACCACCAATACAAAACCAACCACACACAAATACCTTCTCCTCCAACAGAACTCCCACTCAAACTCCACTGTTTACAGCTCTGTTTGCTAGCTCCTGTGCCGCTGCCTGACTGGCTGCTACCTTTATAGGACCCCTAGTCAGGGAAGCCCCGCCCCCTAATCAGGGCTCAGCTTCTCTCCCAGCACAAAGCCCCTACACATACAGATACTAACAATACAAAACCAAACACACACAAATACCTTCTCCTCCAACAGAACTCCCACTCAAACTCCCCTGTTTACAGCTCTGTTTGCTAGCTCCTGTGCCGCTGCCTGACTGGCTGCTACCTTTATGGGACCCCTAGTCAGGGAAGCCCCGCCCCCTAATCAGGGCTCAGCTTCTCTCCCAGCACAAAGCCCCTACACATACAGATACTAACAATACAAAACCAAACACACACAAATACCTTCTCCTCCAAAAGAACTCCCACTCAAACTCCCCTGTTTACAGCTCTGTTTGATAGCTCCTGTGCCGCTGCCTGACTGGCTGCAACCTTATAGGACCCCTAGTCAGGGAAGCCCCGCCCACTAATCAGGGCTCAGCTTCTCTCCCAGCACAAAGCCCCTCCAAGCCTCTACACACACAGATACTACCAATACAAAACCAAACACACACAAATACCTTCTACTCCAACAGAACTCCCACTCAAAATCCCCTGTTTACAGCTCTGTTTGCTAGCTCCTGTGCCGCTGCCTGACTGGCTGCTACCTTTATAGGACCCCTAGTCAGGGAAGCCCCGCCCCCTAATCAGGGCTCAGCTTCTCTCCCAGCACAAAGCCCCTACACATACAGATACTAACAATACAAAACCAAACACACACAAATACCTTCTCCTCCAACAGAACTCCCACTCAAACTCCCCTGTTTGCAGCTCTGTTTGCTAGCTCCTGTGCCGCTGCAGCTGTCTGTGCCACTACCTGACTGGCTGCTACCTTTATAGGACCCCTAGTCAGTGAAGCCCCGCCCCCTAATCAGGGCTCAGCTTCTGTCTCAGCACAAAGCCCCTACACACACACATACTACCAAAACAAAAGCAAACACACACAAAAACCTTCTACTCCAACAGTACTCCCACTCAAACTCCCCTGTTTACAGCTCTGTTTGCTAGCTCCTGTGCCGCTGCCTGACTGGCTGCTACCTTTATGGGACCCCTAGTCAGGGAAGCCCCGCCCCCTAATCAGGGCTCAGCTTCTCTCCCAGCACAAAGCCCCTACACATACAGATACTAACAATACAAAACCAAACACACACAAATACCTTCTCCTCCAACAGAACTCCCACTCAAACCCCCCTGTTTACAGCTCTGTTTGCTAGCTCCTGTGCCGCTGCAGCTGTCTGTGCCGCTGCCTGACTGGCTGCTTCCTTTATAGGACCCCTAGTCAGTCAAGCCCCGCCCCCTAATCAGGGGTCAGCTTCTCTCCCAGCACAAAGCCCCTACACATACAGATACTACCAATACAAAACCAAACACACACAAATACCTTCTCCTCCAACAGAACTCCCACTCAAACTCCCCTGTTTACAGCTCTGTTTGCTAGCTCCTGTGCCGCTGCAGCTGTCTGTGCCGCTGCCTGACTGGCTGCTACCTTTATAGGACCCCTAGTCAGTGAAGCCCCGCCCCCTAATCAGGGCTCAGCTACTCTCCCAGCACAAAGCCCCTACACATACAGATACTAACAATACAAAACCAAACACACACAAATACCTTCTCCTCCAACAGAACTCCCACTCAAACTCCCCTGTTTACAGCTCTGTTTGATAGCTCCTGTGCCGCTGCCTGTCTGGCTGCAACCTTATAGGACCCCTAGTCAGGGAAGCCCCGCCCACTAATCAGGGCTCAGCTTCTTTCCCAGCACAAAGCCCCTCCAAGCCTCTACACATACAGATACCACCAATACAAAACCAAACACACACACAAATACCTTTTCCTCCAACAGAACTCCCACTCAAACTCCCCTCTTTACAGCTCTGTTTGCTAGCTCCTGTGCCGCTGCCTGACTGGCTGCTACCTTTATAGGACCCCTAGTCAGGGAAGCCCCGCCCCCTAATCAGGGCTCAGCTTCTCTCCCAGCACAAAGCCCCTACACATACAGATACTAACAATACAAAACCAAACACACACAAATACCTTCTCCTCCAACAGAACTCCCACTCAAACTCCCCTGTTTACAGCTCTGTTTGCTTGCTCCTGTGCCGCTGCAGCTGTCTGTGCGGCTGCCTGACTGGCTGCTACCTTTATAGGACCCCTAGTCAGGGAAGCCCCGCCCACTAATCAGGGCTCAGCTTCTCTCCCAGCACAAAGCCCCTCCAAGCCTCTACACGTACAGGTACTACCAATACAAAACCAAACACAGACAAATACCTTCTCCTCCAACAGAACTCCCACTCAAACTCCCCTGTTTACAGCTCTGTTTGCTAGCTCCTGTGCCGCTGCCTGATTGGCTGCTACGTTTATAGGACCCCTAGTCAGGGAAGCCCCGCCCCCTAATCAGGGCTCAGCTTCTCACCCAGCACAAAGCCCCGACACATACAAATACCAATACAAAACCAAACACACACAAATACCTTCTCCTCCAACAGAACTCCCACTCAAACCCCCCTGTTTACAGCTCTGTTTGCTAGCTCCTGTGCCGCTGCAGCTGTCTGTGCCGCTGCCTGACTGGCTGCTTCCTTTATAGGACCCCTAGTCAGTCAAGCCCCGCCCCCTAATCAGGGGTCAGCTTCTCTCCCAGCACAAAGCCCCTACACATACAGATACTACCAATACAAAACCAAACACACACAAATACCTTCTCCTCCAACAGAACTCCCACTCAAACTCCCCTGTTTACAGCTCTGTTTGCTAGCTCCTGTGCCGCTGCAGCTGTCTGTGCCGCTGCCTGACTGGCTGCTACCTTTATAGGACCCCTAGTCAGTGAAGCCCCGCCCCCTAATCAGGGCTCAGCTACTCTCCCAGCACAAAGCCCCTACACATACAGATACTACCAATACAAAACCAAACACACACAAATACCTTCTACTCCAACAGAACTCCCACTCAAACTCCCCTGTTTACAGCTCTGTTTGCTAGCTCCTGTGCCGCTGCAGCTGTCTGTGCCGCTGCCTGACTGGCTGCTACCTTTATAGGACCCCTAGTCAGTGAAGCCCCGCCCCCTAATCAGGGCTCAGCTTCTCTCCCAGCACAAAGACCCTCCAATCCTCTACCAGACAGATACCACCAATACAAAACCAAACACACACAAATACCTTCTCCTCCAACAGAACTCCCACTCAAACTCCCCTGTTTACAGCTCTGTTTGCTAGCTCCTGTGCCGCTGCAGCTGTCTGTGCCGCTGCCTGACTGGCTGATACCTTTCTAGGACCCCTAGTAAGTGAAGCCCCGCCCCCTAATCACGGCTCAGCTTCTCTCCCAGCACAAAGCCCCTACACATACAGATACTACCAATACAAAACCAAACACACACACAAATACCTTCTCCTCCAACAGAACTCCCACTCAAACCCGCCTGTTTACAGCTCTGTTTGCTAGCTCCTGTGCCGCTGCAGCTGTCTGTGCCGCTGCCTGACGGCTGCTACCTTTATAGGACCCCTAGTCAGTGAAGCCCCGTCCCCTAATCAGGGCTCAGCTACTCTCCCAGCACAAAGCCCCTACACATACAGATACTAACAATACAAAACCAAACACACACAAATACCTTCTACTCCAACAGAACTCCCACTCAAACTCCCCTGTTTACAGCTCTGTTTGATAGCTCCTGTGCCGCTGCCTGACTGGCTGCAACCTTATAAGACCCCTAGTCAGGGAAGCCCCGCCCACTAATCAGGGCTCAGCTTCTTTCCCAGCACAAAGCCCCTCCAAGCCTCTACACATACAGATACCACCAATAGAAAACCAAACACACACAAATACCTTTTCCTCCAACAGAACTCCCACTCAAACTCCCCTGTTTACAGCTCTGCTTGCTAGCCCCTGTGCCGCTGCAGCTGTCTGTGCCGCTGCCTGACTGGCTGCTACCTTTATAGGACCCCTAGTCAGGGAAGCCCCGCCCCCTAATCAGGGCTCAGCTTCTGTCCCAACACAAAGCCCCTACACACACAGATACTACCAATACAAAACCAAACACACACACAAACACCTTCTCCTCCAACAGTACTCCCACTCAAACTCCCCTGTTTACAGCTCTGTTTGCTAGCTCCTGTGCTGCTGCCTGACTGGCTGCTACCTTTATAGGACCCCTAGTCAGGAAAGCCCCGCCCCTAATCAGGGCTCAGCTTCTCTCCCAGCACAAAGCCCCTACACATACAGATACTAACAATACAAAACCAAACACACACAAATACCTTCTCCTCCCACTCAAACTCCCCTGTTTACAGCTCTGTTTGCTAGCTCCTGTGCGGCTGCCTGACTGGCTGCTACCTTTATAGGACCCCTAGTCAGGGAAGCCCCGCCCCCTAATCAGGGCTCATCTTCTCTCCCAGCACAAAGCCCCAAAACATACAGATACTACCAACACAAAACCAAACACACACACAAATACCTTCTCCACCAACAGAACTCCAACTCAAACTCCCCTGTTTACATCTCTGTGTGCTAGCTCCTGTGCCGCTGCCTGACTGGCTGCTACCTTTATAGGACCCCTAGTCAGGAAAGCCCCGCCCCCTAATCAGGGCTCAGCTTCTGTCCCAGCACAAAGCCCCTACACATACAGATACTAACAATACAAAACCAAACACACACAAATACCTTCTCCTCCAACAGAACTCCCACTCAAACTCCCCTGTTTACATCTCTGTGTGCTAGCTCCTGTGCCGCTGCCTGACTGGCTGCTACCTTTATAGGACCCCGAGTCAGGAAAGCCCCGCCCCCTAATCAGGGCTCAGCTTCTGTCCCAGCACAAAGCCCCTACACATACAGATACTAACAATACAAAACCAAACACACACAAATACCTTCTCCTCCAAAAGAACTCCCACTCAAACTCCCCTGTTTACAGCTCTGTTTGCTAGCTCCTGTGCCGCTGCAGCTGTCTGTGCCGCTGCCTGATTGGCTGCTACGTTTATAGGACCCCTAGTCAGGGAAGCCCCGCCCCCTAATCAGGGCTCAGCTTCTCACCCAGCACAAAGCCCCGACACATACAAATACCAATACAAAACCAAACACACACAAATACCTTCTCCTCCAACAGAACTCCCACTCAAACCCCCCTGTTTACAGCTCTGTTTGCTAGCTCCTGTGCCGCTGCAGCTGTCTGTGCCGCTGCCTGACTGGCTGCTTCCTTTATAGGACCCCTAGTCAGTCAAGCCCCGCCCCCTAATCAGGGGTCAGCTTCTCTCCCAGCACAAAGCCCCTACACATACAGATACTACCAATACAAAACCAAACACACACAAATACCTTCTCCTCCAACAGAACTCCCACTCAAACTCCCCTGTTTACAGCTCTGTTTGCTAGCTCCTGTGCCGCTGCAGCTGTCTGTGCCGCTGCCTGACTGGCTGCTACCTTTATAGGACCCCTAGTCAGTGAAGCCCCGCCCCCTAATCAGGGCTCAGCTACTCTCCCAGCACAAAGCCCCTACACATACAGATACTAACAATACAAAACCAAACACACACAAATACCTTCTACTCCAACAGAACTCCCACTCAAACTCCCCTGTTTACAGCTCTGTTTGATAGCTCCTGTGCCGCTGCCTGACTGGCTGCAACCTTATAGGACCCCTAGTCAGGGAAGCCCCGCCCACTAATCAGGGCTCAGCTTCTTTCCCAGCACAAAGCCCCTCCAAGCCTCTACACATACAGATACCACCAATACAAAACCAAACACACACACAAATACCTTTTCCTCCAACAGAACTCCCACTCAAACTCCCCTGTTTACAGCTCTGTTTGCTAGCTCCTGTGCCGCTGCCTGACTGGCTGCTACCTTTATAGGACCCCTAGTCAGGGAAGCCCCGCCCCCTAATCAGGGCTCAGCTTCTCTCCCAGCACAAAGCCCCTACACATACAGATACTAACAATACAAAACCAAACACACACAAATACCTTCTCCTCCAACAGAACTCCCACTCAAACTCCCCTGTTTACAGCTCTGTTTGCTTGCTCCTGTGCCGCTGCAGCTGTCTGTGCGGCTGCCTGACTGGCTGCTACCTTTATAGGACCCCTAGTCAGGGAAGCCCCGCCCACTAATCAGGGCTCAGCTTCTCTCCCAGCACAAAGCCCCTCCAAGCCTCTACACGTACAGGTACTACCAATACAAAACCAAACACACACAAATACCTTCTCCTCCAACAGAACTCCCACTCAAACTCCCCTGTTTACAGCTCTGTTTGCTAGCTCCTGTGCCGCTGCCTGACTGGCTGCTACCTTTATAGGACCCCTAGTCAGGGAAGCCCCGCCCCCTAATCAGGGCTCAGCTTCTGTCCCAGCACAAAGCCCCTACACATACAGATACTAACAATACAAAACCAAACACACACAAATACCTTCTCCTCCAAAAGAACTCCCACTCAAACTCCCCTGTTTACAGCTCTGTTTGCTAGCTCCTGTGCCGCTGCAGCTGTCTGTGCCGCTGCCTGATTGGCTGCTACGTTTATAGGACCCCTAGTCAGGGAAGCCCCGCCCCCTAATCAGGGCTCAGCTTCTCACCCAGCACAAAGCCCCGACACATACAGATACTACCAATACAAAACCAAACACACACAAATACCTTCTCCTCCAACAGAACTCCCACTCAAACCCCCCTGTTTACAGCTCTGTTTGCTAGCTCCTGTGCCGCTGCAGCTTTCTGTGCCGCTGCCTGACTGGCTGCTACCTTTATAGGACCCCTAGTCAGTGAAGCCCCGCCCCCTAATCAGGGCTCAGCTACTCTCCCAGCACAAAGCCCCTACACATACAGATACTACCAATACAAAACCAAACACACACAAATACCTTCTACTCCAACAGAACTCCCACTCAAACTCCCCTGTTTACAGCTCTGTTTGATAGCTCCTGTGCCGCTGCCAGACTGGCTGCAACCTTATAAGACCCCTAGTCAGGGAAGCCCCGCCCACTAATCAGGGCTCAGCTTCTTTCCCAGCACAAAGCCCCTCCAAGCCTCTACACATACAGATACCACCAATACAAAACCAAACACACACACAAATACCTTTTCCTCCAACAGAACTCCCACTCAAACTCCACTGTTTACAACTCTGTTTGCTAGCTCCTGTGCCGCTGCCTGACTGGCTGCTACCTTTATAGGACCCCTAGTCAGGGAAGCCCCGCCCCCTAATCAGGGCTCAGCTTCTCTCCCAGCACAAAGCCCCTACACATACAGATACTAACAATACAAAACCAAACACACACAAATACCTTCTCCTCCAACAGAACTCCCACTCAAACTCCCCTGTTTAGAGCTCTGTTTGCTAGCTCCTGTGCCGCTGCAGCTGTCTGTGCCGCTGCCTGACTGGCTGCTACCTTTATAGGACCCCTAGTCAGTGAAGCCCCGCCCCCTAATCAGGGCTCAGCTTCTCTCCCAGCACAAAGACCCTCCAAGCCTCTACCAGACAGATACCACCAATACAAAACCAAACACACACAAATACCTTCTCCTCCAACAGAACTCCCACTCAAACTCCCCTGTTTACAGCTCTGTTTGCTAGCTCCTGTGCCGCTGCAGCTGTCTGTGCCGCTGCCTGACTGGCTGATACCTTTCTAGGACCCCTAGTAAGTGAAGCCCCGCCCCCTAATCACGGCTCAGCTTCTCTCCCAGCACAAAGCCCCTACACATACAGATACTACCAATACAAAACCAAACACACACACAAATACCTTCTCCTCCAACAGAACTCCCACTCAAACCCGCCTGTTTACAGCTCTGTTTGCTAGCTCCTGTGCCGCTGCAGCTGTCTGTGCCGCTGCCTGACTGGCTGATACCTTTCTAGGACCCCTAGTAAGTGAAGCCCCGCCCCCTAATCACGGCTCAGCTTCTCTCCCAGCACAAAGCCCCTACACATACAGATACTAACAATACAAAACCAAACACACACAAATACCTTCTACTCCAACAGAACTCCCACTCAAACTCCCCTGTTTACAGCTCTGTTTGATAGCTCCTGTGCCGCTGCCTGACTGGCTG
The DNA here is from genome assembly GCF_965140295.1 of Lepidochelys olivacea. Taxonomy (NCBI): domain Eukaryota; kingdom Metazoa; phylum Chordata; order Testudines; family Cheloniidae; genus Lepidochelys; species Lepidochelys olivacea. Next base: position 18,844,986 of record NC_140436.1, on the reverse strand, counting down.
CAACCTTATAAGACCCCTAGTCAGGGAAGCCCCGCCCACTAATCAGGGCTCAGCTTCTTTCCCAGCACAAAGCCCCTCCAAGCCTCTACACATACAGATACCACCAATAGAAAACCAAACACACACACAAACACCTTCTCCTCCAACAGAACTCCCACTCAAACTCCCCTGTTTACAGCTCTGCTTGCTAGCCCCTGTGCCGCTGCAGCTGTCTGTGCCGCTGCCTGACTGGCTGCTACCTTTATAGGACCCCTAGTCAGGGAAGCCCCGCCCCCTAATCAGGGCTCAGCTTCTGTCCCAACACAAAGCCCCTACACACACAGATACTACCAATACAAAACCAAACACACACACAAACACCTTCTCCTCCAACAGTACTCCCACTCAAACTCCCCTGTTTACAGCTCTGTTTGCTAGCTCCTGTGCTGCTGCCTGACTGGCTGCTACCTTTATAGGACCCCTAGTCAGGAAAGCCCCGCCCCTAATCAGGGCTCAGCTTCTCTCCCAGCACAAAGCCCCTACACATACAGATACTAACAATACAAAACCAAACACACACAAATACCTTCTCCTCCCACTCAAACTCCCCTGTTTACAGGTCTGTTTGCTAGCTCCTGTGCCGCTGCAGCTGTCTGTGCCGCTGCCTGACTGGCTGCTACCTTTATAGGACCCCTAGTCAGTGAAGACCCGCCCCCTAATCAGGGTTCAGCTTCTGTCCCAGCACAAAGCCCCTACACATACAGATACTAACAATACAAAACCAAACACACACAAATACCTTCTCCTCCAACAGAACTCTCATTCCAACTCCCCTGTTTAGAGCTCTGTTTGCTAGCTCCTGTGCTGCTGCAGCTGTCTGTGCCGCTACCTGACTGGCTGCTACCTTTCTAGGACCCCTAGTAAGTGAAGCCCCGCCCCCTAATCACGGCTCAGCTTCTCTCCCAGCACAAAGCCCCTTCACATACAGATACTAACAATACAAAACCAAACACACACAAATACCTTCTCCTCCAAAAGAACTCTCACTCAAACTCCCCTGTTTACAGCTCTGTTTGCTAGCTCCTGTGCTGCTGCAGCTGTCTGTGCCGCTACCTGACTGGCTGCTACCTTTATAGGACCCCTAGTCAGGGAAGCCCCGCCCCCTAATCAGGGCTCAGCTTCTCACCCAGCACAAAGCCCCGACACATACAGATACTAACAATACAAAACCAAACACACACAAATACCTTCTCCTCCAACAGAACTCCCACTCAAACCCCCCTGTTTACAGCTCTGTTTGCTAGCTCCTGTGCCGCTGCAGCTGTCTGTGCCGCTGCCTGACTGGCTGCTTCCTTTATAGGACCCCTAGTCAGTCAAGCCCCGCCCCCTAATCAGGGGTCAGCTTCTCTCCCAGCACAAAGCCCCTACACATACAGATACTACCAATACAAAACCAAACACACACAAATACCTTCTCCTCCAACAGAACTCCCACTCAAACTCCCCTGTTTACAGCTCTGTTTGCTAGCTCCTGTGCCGCTGCAGCTGTCTGTGGCGCTGTCTGACTGGCTGCTACCTTTATAGGACCCCTAGTCAGTGAAGCCCCGCCCCCTAATCAGGGTTCAGCTTCTGTCCCAGCACAAAGCCCCTACACACACAGATACTACCAATACAAAACCAAACACACACAAATACCTTCTACTCCAACAGAACTCCCACTCAAACTCCCCTGTTTACAGCTCTGTTTGATAGCTCCTGTGCCGCTGCCTGACTGGCTGCTACCTTTATAGGACCCCTAGCCAGGGAAGCCCCGCCCCCTAATCAGGGCTCAGCTTCTCTCCCAGGACAAAGCCCCTACGCATACAGATACCACCAATACAAAACCAAACACACACAAATACCTTCTCCTCCAACAGAACTCCCACTCGAACTCCCCTGTTTACAGCTCTGTTTGCCAGCTCCTGTGCCGCTGCAGCTGTCTGTGCCGCTGCCTGACTGGCTGATACCTTTCTAGGACCCCTAGTAAGTGAAGCCCCGCCCACTAATCAGGGCTCAGCTTCTCTCCCAGCACAAAGCACCTTCACATACAGATACTACCAATACAAAACCAAACACACACGAATACCTTCTCCTCGAACAGAACTCCCACTCGAACTCCCCTGTTTACAGCTCTGTTTGTAGCTCCTGTGCCGCTGCCTGACTGGCTGCTACCTTTATAGGACCCCTAGTCAGGGAAGCCCCGCCCCCTAATCAGGGCTCAGCTTCTTTCCCAGCACAAAGCCCCTCCAAGCCTCTACACATGCAGATACTACCAATACAAAAAAAACACACACACAAATACCTTCTCCTCCAACAGAACTCCCACTCAAACCCGCCTGTTTACAGCTCTGTTTGCTAGCTCCTGTGCCGCTGCAGCTGTCTGTGCCGCTGCCTGACTGGCTGCGACCTTTATAGGACCCCTAGTCAGTCAAGCCCCGCCCCTAATCACGGCTCAGCTTCTCTCCCAGCACAAAGCCCCTACACATACAGATACTACCAATACAAAAACACACACAAATACCTTCTCCTCCAACAGAACTCCCACTCAAACTCCCCTGTTTACAGCTCTGTTTGCTAGCTCCTGTGCCGCTGCCTGACTGTCTGCAACCTTTATAGGACCCCTAGTCAGGGAAGCCCCGCCCCCTAATCAGGGCTCAGCTTCTCTCCCAGCACAAAGCCCCAACACATACAGATAACACCAATACAAAACCAAACACACAAATACCTTCTCCTCCAACAGAACTACCACTCAAACTCCCCTGTTTACAGCTCTGTTTGCTAGCTCCTGTGCCGCTGCAGCTGTCTGTGCCGCTGCCTGATTGCCTGCTACGTTTATAGGACCCCTAGTCAGGGAAGCCCCGCCCCCTAATCAGGGCTCAGCTTCTCACCCAGCACAAAGCCCCGACACATACAAATAATACCAATACAAAACCAAACACACACAAATACCTTCTCCTCCAACAGAACTCCCACTCAAACCCCCCTGTTTACAGCTCTGTTTGCTAGCTCCTGTGCCGCTGCAGCTGTCTGTGCCGCTGCCTGACTGTCTGATACCTTTATAGGACCCCTAGTCAGTGAAGCCCCGCCCCCTAATCAGGGCTCAGCTTCTCTCCCAGCACAAAGCCCCTACACATACAGATACTACCAATACAAAACCAAACACACACAAATACCTTCTACTCCAACAGAACTCCCACTCAAACTCCCCTGTTTACAGCTCTGTTTGATAGCTCCTGTGCCGCTGCCTGACTGGCTGCAACCTTATAGGACCCCTAGTCAGGGAAGCCCCGCCCACTAATCAGGGCTCAGCTTCTTTCCCAGCACAAAGCCCCTACACATACAGATACCACCAATACAAAACCAAACACACACAAATACCTTCTCCTTCAACAGAACTCCCACTCAAACTCCCCTGTTTACAGCTCTGTTTGCTAGCTCCTGTGCCGCTGCAGCTGTCTGTGCCGCTGCCTGATTGGCTGCTACCTTCATAGGACCCCTAGTCAGGGAAGCCCCGCCCCCTAATCACGGCTCAGCTTCTCTCCCAGCACAAAGCCTCTACACATACAAATACTACCAATACAAATCCAAACACACAAATACCTTCTCCTCCAACAGAACTCCCACTCAAACTCCCCTGTTTACATCTCTGTGTGCTAGCTACTGTGCCGCTGCCTGACTGGCTGCTACCTTTATAGGACCCCTAGTCAGGGAAGCCCCGCCCCCTAATCAGGGCTCAGCTTCTCTCCCAGCACAAAGCCTCTACACATACAAATACTACCAATACAAATCCAAACACACACAAATACCTTCTCCTCCAACAGAACTCTCACTCCAACTCCCCTGTTTACATCTCTGTGTGCTAGCTCCTGTGCCGCTGCCTGACTGGCTGCTACCTTTATAGGACCCCTAGTCAGTGAAGCCCCGCCCCCTAATCAGGGCTCAGCTTCTGTCCCAGCACAAAGCCCCTACACATACAGATACTAACAATACAAAACCAAACACACACAAATACCTTCTCCTCCAACAGAACTCCCACTCAAACTCCCCTGTTTACAGCTCTGTTTGATAGCTCCTGTGCCGCTGCCTGACTGGCTGCAACCTTTATAGGACCCCTAGCCAGGGAAGCCCCGCCCCCTAATCAGGGCTCAGCTTCTCTCCCAGGACAAAGCCCCTACACATACAGATACCACCAATACAAAACCAAACACACACAAATACCTTCTCCTCCAACAGAACTCCCACTCAAACTCCCCTGTTTACAGCTCTGTTTGCGAGCTCCTGTGCCGCTGCAGCTGTCTGTGCCGCTGCCTGACTGGCTGATACCTTTATAGGACCCCTAGTCAGGGAAGCCCCGCCCCCTAATCAGGGCTCAGCTTCTCTCCCAGCACAAAGCCCATACACATACAGATACTAACAATACAAAACCAAACACACACAAATACCTTCTCCTCCAACAGAACTCCCACTCCAACTCCCCTGTTTACAGCTCTGTTTGCTAGCTCCTGTGCCGCTGCAGCTGTCTGTGCCGCTGCCTGACTGGCTGCTACCTTTATAGGACCCCTAGTCAGCGAAGCCCCGCCCCCTAATCAGGGCTCAGCTTCTCTCCCAGCACAAAGCCCCTTCACATACAGATACTACCAATACAAAACCAAACACACACGAATACCTTCTCCTCCAACAGAACTCCCACTCGAACTCCCCTGTTAACAGCTCTGTTTGTAGCTCCTGTGCCGCTACCTGACTGGCTGCTACCTTTATAGGACCCCTAGTCAGGGAAGCCCCGCCCCCTAATCAGGGCTCAGCTTCTTTCCCAGCACAAAGCCCCTCCAAGCCTCTACACATGCAGATACTACCAATACAAAACCAAACACACACAAATACCTTCTCCTCCAAAAGAACTCCCACTCAAACTCCCCTGTTTACAGCTCTGTTTGCTAGCTCCTGTGCTGCTGCAGCTGTCTGTGCCGCTACCTGACTGGCTGCTACCTTTATAGGACCCCTAGTCAGTGAAGCCCCGCCCTCCAATCAGGGCTCAGCTTCTGTCTCAGCACAAAACCCCTACACACACAGATACTACCAATACAAAACCAAACACACACGAATACCTTCTACTCCGACAGTACTCCCACTCAAACTCCCCTGTTTACAGCTCTGTTTGATAGCTCCTGTGCCGCTGCCTGACTGGCTGCAACCTTTATAGGAACCCTAGTCAGGGAAGCCCCGCCCCCTAATCAGGGCTCAGCTTCTTTCCCAGCACAAAGCCCCTACACATACAGATACTAACAATAGAAAACCAAACACACACAAATACCTTCTCCTCCAACAGAACTCCCACTCAAACTCCCCTGTTTACAGGTCTGTTTGCTAGATCCTGTGTCGCTGCAGCTGTCTGTGCCGCTGCCTGACTGGCTGCTACCTTTATAGGACCCCTAGTCAGTCAAGCCCCGCCCCCTAATCAGGGGTCAGCTTCTCTCCCAGCACAAAGCCCCTACACATACAGATACTAACAATACAAAACCAAACACACACAAATACCTTCTCCTCCCACTCAAACTCCCCGTTTACAGCTCTGTTTGCTAGCTCCTGTGCCGCTGCAGCTGTCTGTGCCGCTGTCTGACTGGCTGCTACCTTTATAGGACCCCTAGTCAGTTAAGCCCCGCCCCCTAATCAGGGTTCAGCTTCTGTTCCAGCACAAAGCCCCTACACACAGAGATACTACCAATACAAAACCAAACACACAAATAACTTCTACTCCAACAGAACTCCCACTCAAACTCCCCTGTTTACAGCTCTGTTTGCTAGCTCCTGTGCCGCTGCCTGACTGGCTGCTACCTATATAGGACCCCTAGTCAGGGAAGCCCCGCCCCCTAATCAGGGCTCATCTTCTCTCCCAGCACAAAGCCCCAAAACATACAGATACTACCAACACAAAACCAAACACACACACAAATACCTTCTCCACCAACAGAACTCCCACTCAAACTCCCCTGTTTACATCTCTGTGTGCTAGCTCCTGTGCCGCTGCCTGACTGGCTGCTACCTTTATAGGACCCCTAGTCAGGGAAGCCCCGCCCCCTAATCAGGGCTCAGCTTCTCTCCCAGCACAAAGACCCTATACATACAGATACTAACAATACAAAACCAAACACACACAAATACCTTGTCCTCCAACAGAACTCCCACTCAAACTCCCCTGTTTACAGCTCTGTTTGCTAGCTCCTGTGCCGCTGCCTGACTGGCTGCTACCTTTATAGGACCCCTAGTCAGGGAAGCCCCGCCCCCTAATCAGGGCTCAGCTTCTCTCCCAGCACAAAGCCCCTACACACACAGATACTACAAATACAAAACCAAACACACACAAATACCTTCTCCTCCAACAGAACTCCCACTCAAATCCCCCTGTTTACAGCTCTGTTTGCTAGCTCCTGTGCCGCTGCAGCTGTCTGTGCCGCTGTCTGACTGGCTGCTACCTTTATAGGACCCCTAGTCAGGGAAGCCCCGCCCACTAATCAGGGCTCAGCTTCTTTCCCAGCACAAAGCCCCTCCAAGCCTCTACACATACAGATACCACCAATACAAAACCAAACACACACACAAATAACTTTTCCTCCAACAGAACTCCCACTCAAACTCCCCTGTTTACAGCTCTGTTTGCTAGCTCCTGTGCCGCTGCCTGACTGGCTGCTACCTTTATAGGACCCCTAGTCAGGGAAGCCCCGCCCTCTAATCAGGGCTCAGCTTCTCTCCCAGCACAAAGCCCCTACACATACAGATACTAACAATACAAAACCAAACACACACAAATACCTTCTCCTCCAACAGAACTCCCACTCAAACTCCCCTGTTTACAGCTCTGTTTGCTAGCTCCTGTGCCGCTGCAGCTGTCTGTGCGGCTGCCTGACTGGCTGCTACCTTTATAGGACCCCTAGTCAGGGAAGCCCCGCCCACTAATCAGGGCTCAGCTTCTCTCCCAGCACAAAGCCCCTCCAAGCCTCTACACATACAGATACTACCAATACAAAACCAAACACACACAAATACCTTCTCCTCCCACTCAAACTCCCCTGTTTACAGCTCTGTTTGCTAGCTCCTGTGCCGCTGCCTGACTGGCTGCAAACTTATAGGACCCCTAGTCAGGGAAGCCCCGCCCACTAATCAGGGCTCATCTTCTCTCCCAGCACAAAGCCCCAAAACATACAGATACTACCAACACAAAACCAAAAACACACACAAATACCTTCTCCACCAACAGAACTCCCACTCAAACTCCCCTGTTTACATCTCTGTGTGCTAGCTCCTGTGCCGCTGCCTGACTGGCTGCTACCTTTATAGGACCCCTAGTCAGGGAAGCCCCGCCCCCTAATCAGGGCTCAGCTTCTCTCCCAGCACAAAGCCCCAAAACATACAGATACTACCAACACAAAACCAAAAACACACACAAATACCTTCTCCACCAACAGAACTCCCACTCAAACTCCCCTGTTTACAGCTCTGTTTGCTAGCTCCTGTGCCGCTGCCTGACTGGCTGCTACCTTTATAGGACCCCTAGTCAGGGAAGCCCCGCCCCCTAATCAGGGCTCAGCTTCTCTCCCAGCACAAAGCCCCTACACACACAGATACTACCAATACAAAACCAAACACACACAAATACCTTCTCCTCCAACAGAACTCCCACTCAAATCCCCCTGTTTACAGCTCTGTTTGCTAGCTCCTGTGCCGCTGCAGCTGTCTGTGCCGCTGCCTGACTGGCTGCTACCTTTATAGGACCCCTAGTCAGTGAAGCCCCGCCCCCTAATCAGGGCTCAGCTTCTCTCCCAGCACAAAGCCCCTACACATACAGATACTAACAATACAAAACCAAACACACACAAATACCTTCTCCTCCCACTCAAACTCCCCTGTTTACAGCTCTGTTTGCTAGCTCCTGTGCCGCTGCAGCTGTCTGTGCCGCTGCCTGACTGGCTGCTACCTTTATAGGACCCCTAGTCAGTGAAGCCCCGCCCCCTAATCAGGGTTCAGCTTCTGTCCTAGCACAAAGCCCCTACACACACAGATACTACCAATACAAAACCAAACACACACAAATACCTTCTACTCCAACAGAACTCCCACTCAAACTCCCCTGTTTACAGCTCTGTTTGATAGCTCCTGTGCCGCTGCCTGACTGGCTGCAACCTTATAGGACCCCTAGTCAGGGAAGCCCCGCCCACTAATCAGGGCTCAGCTTCTTTCCCAGCACAAAGCCCCTCCAAGCCTCTACACATACAGATACCACCAATACAAAACCAAACACACACACAAATACCTTTTCCTCCAACAGAACTCCCACTCAAACTCCCCTGTTTACAGCTCTGTTTGCTAGCTCCTGTGCCGCTGCCTGACTGGCTGCTACCTTTATAGAACCCCTAGTCAGGGAAGCCCCGCCCCCTAATCAGGGCTCAGCTTCTCTCCCAGCACAAAGCCCCTACACATACAGATACTAACAATACAAAACCAAACACACACAAATACCTTCTCCTCCCACTCAAACTCCCCTGTTTACAGCTCTGTTTGCTAGCTCCTGTGCCGCTGCAGCTGTCTGTGCCGCTGCCTGACTGGCTGCTACCTTTATAGGACCCCTAGTCAGTGAAGCCCCGCCCCCTAATCAGGGTTCAGCTTCTGTCCCAGCACAAAGCCCCTACACACACAGATACTACCAATACAAAACCAAACACACACAAATACCTTCTACTCCAACAGAACTCCCACTCAAACTCCCCTGTTTACAGCTCTGTTTGATAGCTCCTGTGCCGCTGCCTGACTGGCTGCAACCTTATAGGACCCCTAGTCAGGGAAGCCCCGCCCACTAATCAGGGCTCAGCTTCTTTCCCAGCACAAAGCCCCTCCAAGCCTCTACACATACAGATACCACCAATACAAAACCAAACACACACACAAATAACTTTTCCTCCAACAGAACTCCCACTCAAACTCCCCTGTTTACAGCTCTGTTTGCTAGCTCCTGTGCCGCTGCCTGACTGGCTGCTACCTTTATAGGACCCCTAGTCAGGGAAGCCCCGCCCTCTAATCAGGGCTCAGCTTCTCTCCCAGCACAAAGCCCCTACACATACAGATACTAACAATACAAAACCAAACACACACAAATACCTTCTCCTCCAACAGAACTCCCACTCAAACTCCCCTGTTTACAGCTCTGTTTGCTAGCTCCTGTGCCGCTGCAGCTGTCTGTGCGGCTGCCTGACTGGCTGCTACCTTTATAGGACCCCTAGTCAGGGAAGCCCCGCCCACTAATCAGGGCTCAGCTTCTCTCCCAGCACAAAGCCCCTCCAAGCCTCTACACATACAGATACTACCAATACAAAACCAAACACACACAAATACCTTCTCCTCCCACTCAAACTCCCCTGTTTACAGCTCTGTTTGCTAGCTCCTGTGCCGCTGCCTGACTGGCTGCAAACTTATAGGACCCCTAGTCAGGGAAGCCCCGCCCACTAATCAGGGCTCATCTTCTCTCCCAGCACAAAGCCCCAAAACATACAGATACTACCAACACAAAACCAAAAACACACACAAATACCTTCTCCACCAACAGAACTCCCACTCAAACTCCCCTGTTTACATCTCTGTGTGCTAGCTCCTGTGCCGCTGCCTGACTGGCTGCTACCTTTATAGGACCCCTAGTCAGGGAAGCCCCGCCCCCTAATCAGGGCTCAGCTTCTCTCCCAGCACAAAGACCCTATACATACAGATACTAACAATACAAAACCAAACACACACAAATACCTTCTCCTCCAACAGAACTCCCACTCAAACTCCCCTGTTTACAGCTCTGTTTGCTAGCTCCTGTGCCGCTGCCTGACTGGCTGCTACCTTTATAGGACCCCTAGTCAGGGAAGCCCCGCCCCCTAATCAGGGCTCAGCTTCTCTCCCAGCACAAAGCCCCTACACACACAGATACTACCAATACAAAACCAAACACACACAAATACCTTCTCCTCCAACAGAACTCCCACTCAAATCCCCCTGTTTACAGCTCTGTTTGCTAGCTCCTGTGCCGCTGCAGCTGTCTGTGCCGCTGCCTGACTGGCTGCTACCTTTATAGGACCCCTAGTCAGTGAAGCCCCGCCCCCTAATCAGGGCTCAGCTTCTCTCCCAGCACAAAGCCCCTACACATACAGATACTAACGATACAAAACCAAACACACACAAATACCTTCTCCTCCCACTCAAACTCCCCTGTTTACAGCTCTGTTTGCTAGCTCCTGTGCCGCTGCAGCTGTCTGTGCCGCTGCCTGACTGGCTGCTACCTTTATAGGACCCCTAGTCAGTGAAGCCCCGCCCCCTAATCAGGGTTCAGCTTCTGTCCCAGCACAAAGCCCCTACACACACAGATACTACCAATACAAAACCAAACACACACAAATACCTTCTACTCCAACAGAACTCCCACTCAAACTCCCCTGTTTACAGCTCTGTTTGATAGCTCCTGTGCCGCTGCCTGACTGGCTGCAACCTTATAGGACCCCTAGTCAGGGAAGCCCCGCCCACTAATCAGGGCTCAGCTTCTTTCCCAGCACAAAGCCCCTCCAAGCCTCTACACATACAGATACCACCAATACAAAACCAAACACACACACAAATACCTTTTCCTCCAACAGAACTCCCACTCAAACTCCCCTGTTTACAGCTCTGTTTGCTAGCTCCTGTGCCGCTGCCTGACTGGCTGCTACCTTTATAGAACCCCTAGTCAGGGAAGCCCCGCCCCCTAATCAGGGCTCAGCTTCTCTCCCAGCACAAAGCCCCTACACATACAGATACTAACAATACAAAACCAAACACACACAAATACCTTCTCCTCCAACAGAACTCCCACTCAAATTCCCCTGTTTACAGCTCTGTTTGCTAGCTCCTGTGCCGCTGCAGCTGTCTGTGCGGCTGCCTGACTGGCTGCTACCTTTATAGGACCCCTAGTCAGGGAAGCCCCGCCCCCTAATCAGGGCTCATCTTCTCTCCCAGCACAAAGCCCCAAAACATACAGATACTACCAACACAAAACCAAACACACACACAAATACCTTCTCCACCAACAGAACTCCCACTCAAACTCCCCTGTTTACATCTCTGTGTGCTAGCTCCTGTGCCGCTGCCTGACTGGCTGCTACCTTTATAGGACGACTAGTCAGGGAAGCCCCGCCCCCTAATCAGGGCTCAGCTTCTCTCCCAGCACAAAGCCCCTACACATACAGAGACTACCAATACAAAAACACACACAAATACCTTCTCCTCCAACAGAACTCCCACTCAAACTCCCCTGTTAGAGCTCTGTTTGCTAGCTCCTGTGCCGCTGCCTGACTGGCTGCTACCTTTATAGGACCCCTAGTCAGGGAAGCCCCGCCCCCTAATCAGGGCTCAGCTTCTCTCCCAGCACAAAGCCCCTACACATACATATACTAACAATACAAAACCAAACACACACAAATACCTTCTCCTCCAACAGAACTCCCACTCAAACTCCCCTGTTTACAGCTCTGTTTGCTAGCTCCTGTGCCGCTAGCTGACTGGCTGCTACCTTTATAGGACCCCTAGTCAGGGAAGCCCCGCCCCCTAATCAGGGCTCAGCTTCTCTCCCAGCACAAAGCCCCTACACACACAGATACTACCAATACAAATCCAAACACACACAAATACCTTCTCCTCCAACAGAACTCTCACTCCAACTCCCCTGTTTACAGCTCTGTTTGCTAGCTCCTGTTCCGCTGCCTGACTGGCTGCTACCTTTATAGGACCCCTAGCCAGGGAAGCCCCGCCCCCTAATCAGGGCTCAGCTTCTCTCCCAGGACAAAGCCCCTACACATACAGATACCACCAATACAAAACCAAACACACACAAATACCTTCTGCTCCAACAGAACTCCCACTCAAACTCCCCTGTTTACAGCTCTGTTTGCTAGCTCCTGTGCCGCTGCAGCTGTCTGTGCCGCTGCCTGATTGGCTGCTACGTTTATAGGACCCCTAGTCAGGGAAGCCCCGCCCCCTAATCAGGGCTCAGCTCCTCACCCAGCACAAAGCCCCGACACATACAAATACCAATACAAAACCAAACACACACAAATACCTTCTCCTCCAACAGAACTCCCACTCAAACGCCCCTGTTTACAGCTCTGTTTGGTAGCTCCTGTGCCGCTGCCTGACTGGCTGCAACCTTATAAGACCCCTAGTAAGGGAAGCCCCGCCCACTAATCAGGGCTCAGCTTCTTTCCCAGCACAAAGCCCCTCCAAGCCTCTACACATACAGATACCACCAATACAAAACCAAACACACACACAAATACCTTTTCCTCCAACAGAACTCCCACTCAAACTCCCCTGTTTACAGCTCTGTTTGCTAGCTCCTGTGCCACTGCAGCTGTCTGTGCCGCTGCCTGACTGGCTGCTACCTTTATAGGACCCCTAGTCAGTCAAGCCCCGGCCCCTAATCAGGGCTCAGTTTCTTTCCCAGCACAAAGCCCCTACACATACAGATACTAACAATACAAAACCAAACACACACAAATACCTTCTCCTCCAACAGAACTCCCACTCAAACTCCCCTGTTTACAGCTCTGTTTGCTACCTCCTGTGCCGCTGCAGCTGTCTGTGCGGCTGCCTGACTGGCTGCTACCTTTATAGGACCCCTAGTCAGGGAAGCCCCGCCCACTAATCACGGCTCAGCTTCTCTCCCAGCACAAAGCCTCTCCAAGCCTCTACACATACAGGTACTACCAATACAAAACCAAACACACACAAATACCTTCTCCTCCAACAGAACTCCCACTCAAACTCCCCTGTTTACAGCTCTGTTTGCTAGCTCCTGTGCCGCTGCCTGACTGGCTGCTACCTTTATAGGACCCCTAGTCAGGGAAGCCCCGCCCCCTAATCAGGGCTCAGCTTCTCTCCCAGCACAAAGCCCCTACACATACAGATACTAACAATACAAAACCAAACACACACAAATACCTTCTCCTCCAACAGAACTCCCACTCAAACTCCCCTGTTTACATCTCTGTGTGCTAGCTCCTGTGCCGCTGCCTGACTGGCTGCTACCTTTATAGGACCCCTAGTCAGTGAAGCCCCGCCCCCTAATCAGGGCTCAGCTACTCTCCCAGCACAAAGCCCCTACACATACAAATACTACCAATACAAATCCAAACACACACAAATACCTTCTCCTCCCACTCAAACTCCCCGTTTACAGCTCTGTTTGCTAGCTCCTGTGCCGCTGCAGCTGTCTGTGCCGCTGCCTGACTGGCTGCTACCTTTATAGGACCCCTAGTCAGTGAAGCCCCGCCCCCTAATCAGGGTTCAGCTTCTGTCCCAGCACAAAGCCCCTACACACACAGATACTACCAATACAAAACCAAACATACACAAATACCTTCTACTCCAACAGAACTCCCACTCAAACTCCCCTGTTTACAGCTCTGTTTGATAGCTCCTGTGCCGCTGCCTGACTGGCTGCTACCTTATAAGACCCCTAGTCAGGGAAGCCCCGCCCAGTAATCAGGGCTCAGCTTCTTTCCCAGCACAAAGCCCCTCCAAGCCTCTACACATACAGATACCACCAATACAAAACCAAACACACACACAAATACCTTCTCCTCCAACAGAACTCCCACTCAAACTCCCCTGTTTACAGCTCTGTTTGCTAGCTCCTGTGCCGCTGCCTGACTGGCTGCTACCTTTATAGGACCCCTAGTCAGGAAAGCCCCGCCCCTAATCAGGGCTCAGCTTCTCTCCCAGCACAAAGCCCCGACACATAAAAATACCAATACAAAACCAAACACACACAAATACCTTCTCCTCCAACAGAACTCCCACTCAAACCCCCCTGTTTACAGCTCTGTTTGCTAGCTCCTGTGCCGCTGCAGCTGTCTGTGCCGCTGCCTGACTGGCTGCTACCATTATAGGACCCCTAGTCAGTCAAGCCCCGCCCCCTAATCAGGGGTCAGCTTCTCTCCCAGCACAAAGCCCCTACACATACAGATACTACCAATACAAAACCAAACACACACAAATACCTTCTCCTCCAACAGAACTCCCACCCAAACTCCCCTGTTTACAGCTCTGTTTGCTAGCTCCTGTGCCGCTGCAGCTGTCTGTGCCGCTGCCTGACTGGCTGCTACCTTTATAGGACCCCTAGTCAGTGAAGCCCCGCCCCCTAATCAGGGCTCAGCTACTCTCCCAGCACAAAGCCCCTACACATACAGATACTAACAATACAAAACCAAACACACACAAATACCTTCTCCTCCCACTCAAACTCCCCGTTTACAGCTCTGTTTGCTAGCTCCTGTGCCGCTGCAGCTGTCTGTGCCGCTGCCTGACTGGCTGCTACCTTTATAGGACCCCTAGTCAGTGAAGCCCCGCCCCCTAATCAGGGTTCAGCTTCTGTCCCAGCACAAAGCCCCTACACACACAGATACTACCAATACAAAACCAAACACACACAAATACCTTCTACTCCAACAGAACTCCCACTCAAACTCCCCTGTTTACAGCTCTGTTTGATAGCTCCTGTGCCGCTGCCTGACTGGCTGCTACCTTATAAGACCCCTAGTCAGGGAAGCCCCGCCCAGTAATCAGGGCTCAGCTTCTTTCCCAGCACAAAGCCCCTCAAAGCCTCTACACATACAGATACCACCAATACAAAACCAAACACACACACAAATACCTTCTCCTCCAACAGAACTCCCACCCAAACTCCCCTGTTTACAGCTCTGTTTGCTAGCTCCTGTGCCGCTGCAGCTGTCTGTGCCGCTGCCTGACTGGCTGCTACCTTTATAGGACGCCTAGTCAGTGAAGCCCCGCCCACTAATCAGGGCTCAGCTTCTCTCCCAGCACAAAGCCCCTCCAAGCCTCTACACATACAAATACTACCAATACAAATCCAAACACACAAATACCTTCTCTTCCAACAGAACTCCCACTCAAACTCCCCTGTTTACAGCTCTGTTTGATAGCTCCTGTGCCGCTGCCTGACTGGCTGCTACCTTTATAGGACCCCTAGTCAGGGAAGCCCCACCCCCTAATCAGGGCTCAGCTTCTGTCTCAGCACAAAGCCCCTACACACACACATACTACCAATACAAAACCAAACACACACAAAAACCTTCTACTCCAACAGTACTCCCACTCAAACTCCCCTGTTTACAGCTCTGTTTGATAGCTCCTGTGCCGCTGCCTGACTGGCTGCAACCTTTATAGGACCCCTAGTCAGGGAAGCCCCGCCCCCTAATCAGGGCTCAGCTTCTCTCCCAGCACAAAGCCCCTACACATACAGATACTAAGAATACAAAACCAAACACACACAAATACCTTCTCCTCCCACTCAAACTCCCCTGTTTACAGGTCTGTTTGCTAGCTCCTGTGCCGCTGCAGCTGTCTGTGCCGCTGCCTGACTGGCTGCTACCTTTATAGGACCCCTAGTCAGTGAAGACCCGCCCCCTAATCAGGGTTCAGCTTCTGTCCCAGCACAAAGTCCCTACACACACAGATACTACCAATACAAAACCAAACACACACAAATGCCATCTCCTCCAACAGAACTCCCACTCAAACTCCCCTGTTTACAGCTCTGTTTGCTAGCTCCTGTGCCGCTGCAGCTGTCTGTGCCGCTGCCTGACTGGCTGCTATCTTTATAGGACCCCTAGTCAGTGAAGCCCCGCCCCCTAATCAGGGCTCAGCTTCTCTCGCAGCACCTAACCCCTCCAAGCCTCTACACATACAGATACTACCAATACAAAAACACACACAAATACCTTCTCCTCCAACAGAACTCCCACTCAAACTCCCCTGTTCACAGCTCTGTTTGCTAGCTCCTGTGCCGCTGCCTGACTGGCTGCTACCTTTATAGGACCCCTAGTCAGTGAAGCCCGCCCCCTAATCAGGGCTCAGCTTCTCTCCCAGCACAAAGCCCCTCCAAGCCTCTACACATACAGATAATACCAAAACAAAAACACACACAAATACGTTCTCCTCCAACAGAACTCCCACTCAAACTCCCCTGTTTACAGGTCTGTTTGCTAGCTCCCTTGCCGCTGCCTGACTGGCTGCTACCTTTATAGGACCCCTAGTCAGTGAAGCCCCGCCCCCTAATCAGGGCTCAGCTTCTCTCGCAGCACCTAGCCCCTCCAAGCCTCTACACATACAGATAATACCAATACAAAAACACACACAAATACCTTCTCCTCCAACAGAACTCCCACTCAAACTCCTCTGTTCACAGCTCTGTTTGCTAGCTCCTGTGCCACTGCAGCTGTCTGTTCCGCTGCCTGACTGGCTGCTACCTTTATAGGACCCCTAGTCAGTGAAGCCCCGCCCCCAATCAGGGCTCAGCTTCCCTCCCAGCACAAAGCCCCTCCAAGCCTCTACACATACAGATACTACCAATGCAAAACCAAACACACACAAATACGTTCTCCTCCAACAGAACTCCCACTCAAACTCCCCTGTTTACAGCTCTGTTTGCTAGCTCCTGTGCCGCTGCCTGACTGGCTGCTACCTTTATAGGACCCCTAGTCAGTGAAGCCCCGCCCCCTAATCAGGGCTCAGCTTCTCTCCCAGCACAAAGCCCCTCCAAGCCTCTACACATACAGATAATACCAATACAAAAACACACACAAATACGTTCTCCTCCAACAGAACTCCCACTCAAACTCCCCTGTTTACAGGTCTGTTTGCTAGCTCCCTTGCCGCTGCCTGACTGGGTGCTCCCTTTATAGGACCCCTAGTCAGTGAAGCCCCGCCCCCTAATCAGGGCTCAGCTTCTCTCGCAGCACCTAGCCCCTAAAAGCCTCTACACATACAGATACTACCAATACAAAAACACACACAAATAGCTTCTCCTCCAACAGAACTCCCACTCAAACTCCCCTGTTCACAGCTCTGTTTGCTAGCTCCTGTGCCGCTGCCTGACTGGCTGCTACCTTTATAGGACCCCTAGTCTGTGAAGCCCCGCCCCCTAATCAGGGCTCAGCTTCTCTCGCAGCACCTAGCCCCTCCAAGCCTCTACACATACAGATACTACCAATACAAAATCACACACAAATACCTTCTCCTCCAACAGAACTCCCACTCAAACTCCCCTGTTCACAGCTCTGTTTGCTAGCTCCTGTGCCGCTGCCTGACTGGCTGCTACCTTTATAGGACCCCTAGTCAGTGAAGCCCCGCCCCCTAATCAGGGCTCAGCTTCTCTCCAAGCACAAAGCCCCGCCAAACCCCTACACATACAGATACTACCAATACAAAACCAAACACAAACAAATACCTTCTCCTCCAACAGAACTCCCACTCAAACTCCCCTGTTCACAGCTCTGTTTGCTAGCTCCTGTGCCGCTGCCTGACTGGCTGCTACCTTTATAGGACCCCTAGTCAGGGAAGCCCCGCCCCCTAATCAGGGCTCAGCTTCTCTCGCATCACCTAGCCCCTCCAAGCCTCTACACATACAGATACTACCAATACAAAAACACAAACAAATACCTTCTCCTCCAACAGAAATCCCACTCAAACTCCCCTGTTCACAGCTCTGTTTGCTAGCTCCTGTGCCGCTGCCTGACTGGCTGCTACCTTTATAGGACCCCTAGTCAGTGAAGCCCCGCCCCCTAATCAGGGCTCAGCTTCTCTCCCAGCACAAAGCCCCTCCAAGCCTCTACACTTCAGATAATACCAATACAAAAACACACACAAATACGTTCTCCTCCAACATAACTCCCACTCAAACTCCCCTGTTTACAGATCTGTTTGCTAGCTCCCTTGCCGCTGCCTGACTGGCTGCTACCTTTATACGACCCCTAGTCAGTGAAGTCCCGCCCCCTAATCAGGGCTCAGCTTCTCTCGCAGCACCAAGCCCCTCCAAGCCTCTACACATACAGATACTACCAATACAAAAACACACACAAATAGCTTCTCCTCCAACAGAACTCCCACTCAAACTCCCCTGTTCACAGCTCTGTTTGCTAGCTCCTGTGCCGCTGCCAGACTGGCTGCTACCTTTATAGGACCCCTAGTCAGTGAAGCCCCGCCCCCTAATCAGGGCTCAGCTTCTCTCGCAGCACCTAGCCCCTCCAAGCCTCTACACATACAGATAATACCAATACAAAAACACACACAAATACCTTCTCCTCCAACAGAACTCCCACTCAAACTCCTCTGTTCACAGCTCTGTTTGCTAGCTCCTGTGCCACTGCAGCTGTCTGTTCCGCTGCCTGACTGGCTGCTAGCTTTATAGGACCCCTAGTCAATTAAGCCCCGCCCCCTAATCAGGGCTCAGTTTCTCTCCAAGCACAAAGCCCCGCCAAACCCCTACACATACAGATACTACCAATACAAAACCAAACACACACAAATGCCATCTCCTCCAACAGAACTCCCACTCAAACTCCCCTGTTTACAGCTCTGTTTGCTAGCTCCTGTGCCGCTGCAGCTGTCTGTGCCGCTGCCTGACTGGCTGCTATCTTTATAGGACCCCTAGTCAGTGAAGCCCCGCCCCCTAATCAGGGCTCAGCTTCTCTCGCAGCACCTAACCCCTCCAAGCCTCTACACATACAGATACTACCAATACAAAAACACACACAAATACCTTCTCCTCCAACAGAACTCCCACTCAAACTCCCCTGTTCACAGCTCTGTTTGCTAGCTCCTGTGCCGCTGCCTGACTGGCTGCTACCTTTATAGGACCCCTAGTCAGTGAAGCCCGCCCCCTAATCAGGGCTCAGCTTCTCTCCCAGCACAAAGCCCCTCCAAGCCTCTACACATACAGATAATACCAAAACAAAAACACACACAAATACGTTCTCCTCCAACAGAACTCCCACTCAAACTCCCCTGTTTACAGGTCTGTTTGCTAGCTCCCTTGCCGCTGCCTGACTGGCTGCTACCTTTATAGGACCCCTAGTCAGTGAAGCCCCGCCCCCTAATCAGGGCTCAGCTTCTCTCGCAGCACCTAGCCCCTCCAAGCCTCTACACATACAGATAATACCAATACAAAAACACACACAAATACCTTCTCCTCCAACAGAACTCCCACTCAAACTCCTCTGTTCACAGCTCTGTTTGCTAGCTCCTGTGCCACTGCAGCTGTCTGTTCCGCTGCCTGACTGGCTGCTACCTTTATAGGACCCCTAGTCAGTGAAGCCCCGCCCCCAATCAGGGCTCAGCTTCCCTCCCAGCACAAAGCCCCTCCAAGCCTCTACACATACAGATACTACCAATGCAAAACCAAACACACACAAATACGTTCTCCTCCAACAGAACTCCCACTCAAACTCCCCTGTTTACAGCTCTGTTTGCTAGCTCCTGTGCCGCTGCCTGACTGGCTGCTACCTTTATAGGACCCCTAGTCAGTGAAGCCCCGCCCCCTAATCAGGGCTCAGCTTCTCTCCCAGCACAAAGCCCCTCCAAGCCTCTACACATACAGATAATACCAATACAAAAACACACACAAATACGTTCTCCTCCAACAGAACTCCCACTCAAACTCCCCTGTTTACAGGTCTGTTTGCTAGCTCCCTTGCCGCTGCCTGACTGGGTGCTCCCTTTATAGGACCCCTAGTCAGTGAAGCCCCGCCCCCTAATCAGGGCTCAGCTTCTCTCGCAGCACCTAGCCCCTAAAAGCCTCTACACATACAGATACTACCAATACAAAAACACACACAAATAGCTTCTCCTCCAACAGAACTCCCACTCAAACTCCCCTGTTCACAGCTCTGTTTGCTAGCTCCTGTGCCGCTGCCTGACTGGCTGCTACCTTTATAGGACCCCTAGTCTGTGAAGCCCCGCCCCCTAATCAGGGCTCAGCTTCTCTCGCAGCACCTAGCCCCTCCAAGCCTCTACACATACAGATACTACCAATACAAAATCACACACAAATACCTTCTCCTCCAACAGAACTCCCACTCAAACTCCCCTGTTCACAGCTCTGTTTGCTAGCTCCTGTGCCGCTGCCTGACTGGCTGCTACCTTTATAGGACCCCTAGTCAGTGAAGCCCCGCCCCCTAATCAGGGCTCAGCTTCTCTCCAAGCACAAAGCCCCGCCGAACCCCTACACATACAGATACTACCAATACAAAACCAAACACAAACAAATACCTTCTCCTCCAACAGAACTCCCACTCAAACTCCCCTGTTCACAGCTCTGTTTGCTAGCTCCTGTGCCGCTGCCTGACTGGCTGCTACCTTTATAGGACCCCTAGTCAGGGAAGCCCCGCCCCCTAATCAGGGCTCAGCTTCTCTCGCATCACCTAGCCCCTCCAAGCCTCTACACATACAGATACTACCAATACAAAAACACAAACAAATACCTTCTCCTCCAACAGAAATCCCACTCAAACTCCCCTGTTCACAGCTCTGTTTGCTAGCTCCTGTGCCGCTGCCTGACTGGCTGCTACCTTTATAGGACCCCTAGTCAGTGAAGCCCCGCCCCCTAATCAGGGCTCAGCTTCTCTCCCAGCACAAAGCCCCTCCAAGCCTCTACACTTCAGATAATACCAATACAAAAACACACACAAATACGTTCTCCTCCAACATAACTCCCACTCAAACTCCCCTGTTTACAGATCTGTTTGCTAGCTCCCTTGCCGCTGCCTGACTGGCTGCTACCTTTATACGACCCCTAGTCAGTGAAGTCCCGCCCCCTAATCAGGGCTCAGCTTCTCTCGCAGCACCAAGCCCCTCCAAGCCTCTACACATACAGATACTACCAATACAAAAACACACACAAATAGCTTCTCCTCCAACAGAACTCCCACTCAAACTCCCCTGTTCACAGCTCTGTTTGCTAGCTCCTGTGCCGCTGCCAGACTGGCTGCTACCTTTATAGGACCCCTAGTCAGTGAAGCCCCGCCCCCTAATCAGGGCTCAGCTTCTCTCGCAGCACCTAGCCCCTCCAAGCCTCTACACATACAGATAATACCAATACAAAAACACACACAAATACCTTCTCCTCCAACAGAACTCCCACTCAAACTCCTCTGTTCACAGCTCTGTTTGCTAGCTCCTGTGCCACTGCAGCTGTCTGTTCCGCTGCCTGACTGGCTGCTAGCTTTATAGGACCCCTAGTCAATTAAGCCCCGCCCCCTAATCAGGGCTCAGTTTCTCTCCAAGCACAAAGCCCCGCCAAACCCCTACACATACAGATACTACCAATACAAAACCAAACACACACAAATGCCATCTCCTCCAACAGAACTCCCACTCAAACTCCCCTGTTTACAGCTCTGTTTGCTAGCTCCTGTGCCGCTGCAGCTGTCTGTGCCGCTGCCTGACTGGCTGCTATCTTTATAGGACCCCTAGTCAGTGAAGCCCCGCCCCCTAATCAGGGCTCAGCTTCTCTCGCAGCACCTAACCCCTCCAAGCCTCTACACATACAGATACTACCAATACAAAAACACACACAAATACCTTCTCCTCCAACAGAACTCCCACTCAAACTCCCCTGTTCACAGCTCTGTTTGCTAGCTCCTGTGCCGCTGCCTGACTGGCTGCTACCTTTATAGGACCCCTAGTCAGTGAAGCCCGCCCCCTAATCAGGGCTCAGCTTCTCTCCCAGCACAAAGCCCCTCCAAGCCTCTACACATACAGATAATACCAAAACAAAAACACACACAAATACGTTCTCCTCCAACAGAACTCCCACTCAAACTCCCCTGTTTACAGGTCTGTTTGCTAGCTCCCTTGCCGCTGCCTGACTGGCTGCTACCTTTATAGGACCCCTAGTCAGTGAAGCCCCGCCCCCTAATCAGGGCTCAGCTTCTCTCGCAGCACCTAGCCCCTCCAAGCCTCTACACATACAGATAATACCAATACAAAAACACACACAAATACCTTCTCCTCCAACAGAACTCCCACTCAAACTCCTCTGTTCACAGCTCTGTTTGCTAGCTCCTGTGCCACTGCAGCTGTCTGTTCCGCTGCCTGACTGGCTGCTACCTTTATAGGACCCCTAGTCAGTGAAGCCCCGCCCCCAATCAGGGCTCAGCTTCCCTCCCAGCACAAAGCCCCTCCAAGCCTCTACACATACAGATACTACCAATGCAAAACCAAACACACACAAATACGTTCTCCTCCAACAGAACTCCCACTCAAACTCCCCTGTTTACAGCTCTGTTTGCTAGCTCCTGTGCCGCTGCCTGACTGGCTGCTACCTTTATAGGACCCCTAGTCAGTGAAGCCCCGCCCCCTAATCAGGGCTCAGCTTCTCTCCCAGCACAAAGCCCCTCCAAGCCTCTACACATACAGATAATACCAATACAAAAACACACACAAATACGTTCTCCTCCAACAGAACTCCCACTCAAACTCCCCTGTTTACAGGTCTGTTTGCTAGCTCCCTTGCCGCTGCCTGACTGGGTGCTCCCTTTATAGGACCCCTAGTCAGTGAAGCCCCGCCCCCTAATCAGGGCTCAGCTTCTCTCGCAGCACCTAGCCCCTAAAAGCCTCTACACATACAGATACTACCAATACAAAAACACACACAAATAGCTTCTCCTCCAACAGAACTCCCACTCAAACTCCCCTGTTCACAGCTCTGTTTGCTAGCTCCTGTGCCGCTGCCTGACTGGCTGCTACCTTTATAGGACCCCTAGTCTGTGAAGCCCCGCCCCCTAATCAGGGCTCAGCTTCTCTCGCAGCACCTAGCCCCTCCAAGCCTCTACACATACAGATACTACCAATACAAAATCACACACAAATACCTTCTCCTCCAACAGAACTCCCACTCAAACTCCCCTGTTCACAGCTCTGTTTGCTAGCTCCTGTGCCGCTGCCTGACTGGCTGCTACCTTTATAGGACCCCTAGTCAGTGAAGCCCCGCCCCCTAATCAGGGCTCAGCTTCTCTCCAAGCACAAAGCCCCGCCAAACCCCTACACATACAGATACTACCAATACAAAACCAAACACAAACAAATACCTTCTCCTCCAACAGAACTCCCACTCAAACTCCCCTGTTCACAGCTCTGTTTGCTAGCTCCTGTGCCGCTGCCTGACTGGCTGCTACCTTTATAGGACCCCTAGTCAGGGAAGCCCCGCCCCCTAATCAGGGCTCAGCTTCTCTCGCATCACCTAGCCCCTCCAAGCCTCTACACATACAGATACTACCAATACAAAAACACAAACAAATACCTTCTCCTCCAACAGAAATCCCACTCAAACTCCCCTGTTCACAGCTCTGTTTGCTAGCTCCTGTGCCGCTGCCTGACTGGCTGCTACCTTTATAGGACCCCTAGTCAGTGAAGCCCCGCCCCCTAATCAGGGCTCAGCTTCTCTCCCAGCACAAAGCCCCTCCAAGCCTCTACACTTCAGATAATACCAATACAAAAACACACACAAATACGTTCTCCTCCAACATAACTCCCACTCAAACTCCCCTGTTTACAGATCTGTTTGCTAGCTCCCTTGCCGCTGCCTGACTGGCTGCTACCTTTATACGACCCCTAGTCAGTGAAGTCCCGCCCCCTAATCAGGGCTCAGCTTCTCTCGCAGCACCAAGCCCCTCCAAGCCTCTACACATACAGATACTACCAATACAAAAACACACACAAATAGCTTCTCCTCCAACAGAACTCCCACTCAAACTCCCCTGTTCACAGCTCTGTTTGCTAGCTCCTGTGCCGCTGCCAGACTGGCTGCTACCTTTATAGGACCCCTAGTCAGTGAAGCCCCGCCCCCTAATCAGGGCTCAGCTTCTCTCGCAGCACCTAGCCCCTCCAAGCCTCTACACATACAGATACTACCAATACAAAAACACACACAAATACCTTCTCCTCCAACAGAACTCCCACTCAAACTCCCCTGTTCACAGCTCTGTTTGCTAGCTCCTGTCCCGCTGCCTGACCGGCTGCTACCTTTATAGGAACCCTAGTCAGTGAAGCCCCGCCCCCTAATCAGGGCTCAGCTTCTCTCCCAGCACAAAGCCCCTCCAAACCTCTACACTTCAGATAATACCAATACAAAAACACACACAAATACGTTCTCCTCCAACATAACTCCCACTCAAACTCCCCTGTTTACAGGTCTGTTTGCTAGCTCCCTTGCCGCTGCCTGACTGGCTGCTACCTTTATAGGACTCCTAGTCTTTGAAGCCCCGCCCCCTAATCAGGGCTCAGCTTCTCTCGCAGCACCTAGCCCCTCCAAGCCTCTACACATACAGATACTACCAATACAAAAACACACACAAATACCTTCTCCTCCAACAGAACTCCCACTCAAACTCCCCTGTTCACAGCTCTGTTTGCTAGCTCCTGTGTCGCTGCCTGACTGGCTGCTACCTTTATAGGACCCCTAGTCAGTGAAGCCCCGCCCCCTAATCAGGGCTCAGCTTCTCTCGCAGCACCTAGCCCCTCCAAGCCTCTACACATACAGATACTACCAATACAAAAACACACACAAATACCTTCTCCTCCAACAGAACTCCCACTCAAACTCCCCTGTTCACAGCTCTGTTTGCTAGCTCCTGTGCCGCTGCCTGACTGGCTGCTACCTTTATAGGACCCCTAGTCAGGGAAGCCCCGCCCCCAAATCAGGGCTCAGCTTCTCTCCCAGCACAAAGCCCCTGCACATACAGATACTGACAATACAAAACCAAACACACACAAATACCTTCTCCTCCAACAGAACTCCCACTCAAACTCCCCTGTTTACAGCTCTGTTTGCTAGCTCCTGTGCCGCTGCAGCTGTCTGTGCCAATGCCTGACTGGCTGCTACCTTTATAGGACCCCTAGTCAGTGAAGCCCCGCCCCTTAATCAGGGCTCAGCTTCTCTCGCAGCACCTAGCCCCTCCAAGCCTCTACACCTACAGATAATACCAATACAAAAACACACACAAATACCTTCTCCTCCAACAGAACTCCCACTCAAACTCCCCTGTTCACAGCTCTGTTTGATAGCTCCTGTGCCGCTGCCTGACTGGCTGCTCCCTTTATAGGACCCCTAGTCTGTTAAGCCCCGTCCCCTAATCAGGGCTCAGCTTCTCTCGCAGCACCTAGCCCCTCCAAGCCTCCACACATACAGATACTACCAATACAAAAACACACACAAATACCTTCTCCTCCAACAGAACTCCCACTCAAACTCCCCTGTTTACAGCTCTGTTTGCTAGCTCCTGTGCCGCTGCCTGACTGGATGCTACCTTTATAGGACCCCTAGTCAGGGAAGCCCCGCCCCCTAATCAGGGCTCAGTTTCTCTCCCAGCACAAAGCCCCTGCACATACAGATACTGACAATACAAAACCAAACACACACAAATACCATCTCCTCCAACAGAACTCCCACTCAAACTCCCCTGTTTACAGCTCTGTTTGCTCGCTCCTGTGCCGCTGCCTGACTGGCTGCTACCTTTATAGGACCCCTAGTCAGTGAAGCCCCGCCCCCTAATCAGGGCTCAGCTTCTCTCGCAGCACCTAGCCCCTCCAAGCCTCTACACATACAGATACTACCAATACAAAAACACACACAAATACGTTCTCCTCCAACGGAACTCCCACTCAAACTCCCCTGTTTACAGGTCTGTTTGCTAGCTCCCTTGCCGCTGCCTGACTGGCTGCTACCTTTATACGACCCCTAGTCAGTGAAGTCCCGCCCCCTAATCAGGGCTCAGCTTCTCTCGCAGCACCTAGCCCCTCCAAGCCTCTACACATACAGATACTACCAATACAAAAACACACACAAATACCTTCTCCTCCAACAGAACTCCCACTCAAACTCCCCTGTTCACAGCTCTGTTTGCTAGCTCCTGTGCCGCTGCCTGACTGGCTACTACCTTTATAGGACACCTAGTCAGTGAAGCCCCGCCCCCTAATCAGGGCTCAGCTTCTCTCCCAGCACAAAGCCCCTCCAAGCCTCTACACATACCGATACTACCAATGCAAAACCAAACACACACAAATACCTTCTCCTCCAACAAAACTCCCACTCAAACTCCCCTGTTTACAGCTCTGTTTGCTAGCTCCTGTGCCGCTGCCTGACTGGCTGCTACCTTTATAGGACCCCTAGTCAGGGAAGCCCCGCCCCCTAATCAGGTTTCAGCTTCTCTCGCAGCACCTAGCCCCTCCAAGCCTCTACACATACAGATACTACCAATACAAAAACACACACAAATACCTTCTCCTCCAACAGAACTCCCACTCAAACTCCCCTGTTCACAGCACTGTTTGATAGCTCCTGTGCCGCTGCCTGACTGGCTGCTACCTTTATAGGACCCCTAGTCTGTTAAGCCCCGTCCCCTAATCAGGGCTCAGCTTCTCTCGCAGCACCTAGCCCCTCCAAGCCTCTACACATACAGATACTACCAATACGAAAACACACACAAATACCTTCTCCTCCAACAGAACTCCCACTCAAACTCCCCTGTTCACAGCTCTGTTTGCTAGCTCCTGTGCCGCTGCAGCTGTCTGTGGCGCTGCCTGACTGGCTACTACCTTTATAGGACCCCTAGTCAGTGAAGCCCCGCCCCCTAATCAGGGCTCAGCTTCTCTCGCAGCACCTAGCCCCTCCAAGCCTCTACACATACAGATACTACCAATACAAAACACACACAAATAGATTCTCCTCCAACAGAACTCCCACTCAAACTCCCCTGTTCACAGCTCTCTTTGCTAGCTCCTGTGCCGCTGCCTGACTGGCTGCTACCTTTATAGGACCCCTAGTCAGTGAAGCCCCGCCCCCTAATCAGGGCTCAGCTTCTCTCGCAGCACCTAGCCCCTCCAAGCCTCTACACATACACATACTACCAATACAAAAACACACACAAATAGCTTCTCCTCCAACAGAACTCCCACTCAAACTCCCCTGTTTACAGGTCTGTTTGCTAGCTCCCTTGCCGCTGCCTGACTGGCTGCTACCTTTATAGGACCCCTAGTCAGTGAAGCCCCGCCCCCTAATCAGGTTTCAGCTTCTCTCGCAGCACCTAGCCCCTCCAAGCCTCTACACATACAGATACTACCAATACAAAAACACACACAAATAGCTTCTCCTCCAACAGAACTCCCACTCAAACTCCCCTGTTCACAGCTCTCTTTGCTAGCTCCTGTGCCGCTGCCTGACTGGCTGCTACCTTTATAGGACCCCTAGTCAGTGAAGCCCCGCCCCCTAATCAGGGCTCAGCTTCTCTCGCAGCACCTAGCCCCTCCAAGCCTCTACACATACACATACTACCAATACAAAAACACACAGAAATAACTTCTCCTCCAACAGAACTCCCACTCAAACTCTCCTGTTTACAGCTATGTTTGCTAGCTCCTGTGCCGCTGCCTGACTGGCTGCTACCTTTATAGGACCGCTAGTCAGTGAAGCCCCGCCCCCTAATCAGGGCTCAGCTTCTGTCCCAGCACCAAGCCCGTACACATACAGATACTACCAATACAAAACCAAACACACACAAATACCTTCTCCTCCAACAGAACTCCCACTCAAACTGCCCTGTTTACACGTCTGTTTGCTAGCTCCTGTGCCGCTGCCTGACTGCCTGCTACCTTTATAGGACCCCTAGTCATTGAAGCCCCGCCCCCTAATCAGGGCTCAGCTTCTCTCCCAGCTCAAAGCCCCTCCAAGCCTCTACATATACAGATACTACCAATACAAAACCAAACAAACACAAATACCTTCTCCTCCAACAGAACTCCCACTCCAACTCCCCTGTTTACAGGTCTGTTTGCTAGCTCCTGTGCCGCTGCAGCTGTCTGTGCCGCTGCCTGACTGGCTGCTACCTTTATAGGACCCCTAGTCAGTGAAGCCCCGCCCCCAATCAGGGCTCAGCATCTCTCCCAGCACAAAGCCCCTCCAAGCCTCTACACATACAGATACTACCAATACAAAAAGACACACAAATACCTTCTCCTCCAAAAGAACTCTCACTCGAACTCCCCTGCTTACAGCTCTGTTTGCTAGCTCCTGTGCCACTGCCTGACTGGCTGCTACCTTCATAGGACCCGTAGTCAGGGAAGCCACGCCCCCTAATCAGGGCTCAGCTTCTCTCCCAGCACAAAGCCCGTACACATACAGATACTACCAATACAAAACCGAACACACACAAGTACCTTCTCCTCCAACAGAACTCCCACTCAAACTCCCCTGTTTAGAGCTCTGTTTGCTAGCTCCTGTGCCGCTGCAGCTGTCTGTTCCGCTGCCTGACTGCCTGCTACCTTTATAGGACTCCTAGTCAGTGAAGCCCCGCCCCCTAATCAGGGCTCAGCTTCTCTCCCAGAACAAAGCCCCTCCAAGCCTCTACACATACAGATACTACCTATGCAAAACCAAACACACACAAATACCTTCTCCTCCAACAGAACTCCCACTCAAACTCCCCTGTTTACAGCTCTGTTTGCTAGCTCCTGTGCCGCTGCCTGACTGGCTGCTACCTTTATAGGACCCCTAGTCAGGGAAGCCCCGCCCCCTAATCAGGGCTCAGCTTCTCTCCCAGCACAAAGCCCCTGCACATACAGATACTGACAATACAAAACCAAACACACACAAATACGTTCTCCTCCAACAGAACTCCCACTCAAACTCCCCTGTTTACAGCTCTGTTTGCTAGCTCCTGTGCCGCTGCAGCTGTCTGTGCCAATGCCTGACTGGCTGCTACCTTTATAGGACCCCTAGTCAGTGAAGCCCCGCCCCCTAATCAGGGCTCAGCTTCTCTCGCAGCACCTAGCCCCTCCAAGCCTCTACACATACAGATAATACCAATACAAAAACACACACAAATACCTTCTCCTCCAACAGAACTCCCACTCAAACTCCTCTGTTCACAGCTCTGTTTGCTAGCTCCTGTGCCACTGCAGCTGCCTGTTCCGCTGCCTGACTGGCTGCTACCTTTATAGGACCCCTAGTCAGTTAAGCCCCGCCCCCTAATCAGGGCTCAGGTTCTCTCCAAGCACAAAGCCCCGCCAAACCCCTACACATACAGATACTACCAATACAAAACCAAACACACACAAATACCATCTCCTCCAACAGAACTCCCACTCAAACTCCCCTGTTTACAGCTCTGTTTGCTAGCTCCTGTGCCGCTGCAGCTGTCTGTGCCACTGCCTGACTGGCTGCTACCTTTATAGGAAACCTAGTCAGTGAAGCCCCGCCCCCTAATCAGGGCTCAGCTTCTCTCCCAGCACAAAGCCCCTCCAAGCCTCTACACATACAGATACTACCAATGCAAAACCAAACACACACAAATACCTTCTCCTCCAACAGAACTCCCACTCAAACTCCCCTGTTTACAGCTCTGTTTGCTAGCTCCAGTGCCGCTGCCTGACTGGCTGCTACCATTATAGGACCCCTAGTCAGGGAAGCCCCGCCCCCTAATCAGGGCTCAGCTTCTCTCCCAGCACAAAGCCCCTGCATATACAGATACTGACAATACAAAACCAAACACACACAAATACCTTCTCCTCCAACAGAACTCCCACTCAAACTCCCCTGTTTACAGCTCTGTTTGCTAGCTCCTCTGCCACTGCAGCTGTCTGTTCCGCTGCCTGACTGGCTGCTACCTTTATAGGACCCCTAGTCAGTGAAGCCCCGCCCCCTAATCAGGGCTCAGCTTCTCTCGCAGCACCTAGCCCCTCCAAGCCTCTACACATACAGATACTACCAATACAAAAACACACACA
Organism: Lepidochelys olivacea; assembly: GCF_965140295.1. Lineage (NCBI taxonomy): Eukaryota > Metazoa > Chordata > Testudines > Cheloniidae > Lepidochelys > Lepidochelys olivacea. Next base: position 18,815,334 of record NC_140436.1, on the reverse strand, counting down.
AATACCTTCTTCTCCAACAGAACTCCCACTCAAACTCCCCTGTTCACAGCTCTCTTTGCTAGCTCCTGTGCCGCTGCCTGACTGGCTGCTACCTTTATAGGACCCCTAGTCAGTGAAGCCCCGCCCCCTAATCAGGGCTCAGCTTCTCTCGCAGCACCTAGCCCCTAAAAGCCTCTACACATACAGATACTACCAATACAAAAACACACACAAATACCTTCTCCTCCAACAGAACTCCCACTCAAACTCCCCTGTTCACAGCTCTGTTTGCTAGCTCCTGTGCCGCTGCCTGACTGGCTGCTACCTTTACAGGACCCCTAGTCTGTGAAGCCCCGCCCCCTAATCAGGGCTCAGCTTCTCTCGCAGCACCTAGCCCCTCCAAGCCTCTACACATACAGATACTACCAATACAAAAACACACACAAATACCTTCTCCTCCAACAGAACTCCCACTCAAACTCCCCTGTTCACAGCTCTGTTTGCTAGCTCCTGTGCCACTGCAGCTGTCTGTTCCGCTGCCTGACTGGCTGCTACCTTTATAGGACCCCTAGTCAGTGAAGCCCCGCCCCCTAATCAGGGCTCAGCTTCTCTCCAAGCACAAAGCCCCGCCAAACCCCTACACATACAGATACTACCAATACAAAACCAAACACACACAAATACCATCTCCTCCAACAGAACTCCCACTCAAACTCCCCTGTTTACAGCTCTGTTTGCTAGCTCCTGTGCCGCTGCAGCTGTCTGTGCCGCTGCCTGACTGGCTGCTACCTTTATAGGACCCCTAGTCAGTGAAGCCCCGCCCCCTAATCAGGGCTCAGCTTCTCTCCCAGCACAAAGCCCCTGCACATACAGATACTGACAATACAAATCCAAACACACACAAATACCTTCTCCTCCAACAGAACTCCCACTCAAACTCCCCTGTTTACAGCTCTGTTTGCTAGCTCCTGTGCCGCTGCCTGACTGGCTGCTACCTTTATAGGACCCCTAGTCAGGGAAGCCCCGCCCCCTAATCAGGGCTCAGCTTCTCTCCCAGCACAAAGCCCCTGCACATACAGATACTGACAATACAAATCCAAACACACACAAATACCTTCTCCTCCAACAGAACCCCCACTCAAACTCCCCTGTTCACAGCTCTGTTTGCTAGCTCCTGTGCCGCAGCAGCTGTCTGTGCGGCTGCCTGACTGGCTGCTACCTTTATAGGACCCCAAGTCAGTGAAGCCCCGCCCCCTAATCAGGGCTCAGCTTCTCTCCCAGCACAAAGCCCCTCCAAGCCTCTGCACATACAGATACTACCAATACAAAAAAACACACACACATACCTTCTCCTCCAACAGAACTCCCACTCAAACTCCCCTGCTTACAGCTCTGTTTGCTAGCTCCTGTGCTGCTGTCTGACTGGCTGCTACCTTTATAGGACCCCTAGTCAGGGAAGCCCCGCCCCCTAATCAGGGCTCAGCTTCTCTCACAGCACCTAGCCCCTCCAAGCCTCTACACATACAGATAATACCAATACAAAAACATACACAAATACCTTCTCCTCCAACAGAACTCCCACTCAAACTCCCCTGTTCACAGCTCTGTTTGCTAACTCCTGTGCCACTGCAGCTGTCTGTTCCGCTGCCTGACTGGCTACTACCTTTATAGGACCGCTAGTCAGTGAAGCCCCGTCCCCTAATCAGGGCTCAGCTTCTCTCCCAGCACAAAGCCCCTACACATACAGATACTACCAATACAAAACCAAACACACACAAATACCTTCTGCTCCAACAGAACTCCCACTCAAACTCCCCTCTTTACAGCTCTGTTTGCTAGCTCCTGTGCCACTGCAGCTGTCTGTGCCGCTGCCTGACTGGCTGCTCCCTTTCTAGGACCCCTAATCAGTGAAGCCCCGCCCCCTGATCAGGGCTCAGCTTCTCTCCCAGCACAAAGCCCCTCCATGCCTCTACACATACAGATACTACCAATACAAAAACACACACAAATAGCTTCTCCTCCAACAGAACTCCCACTCAAACTCCCCTGTTCACAGCTCTGTTTGCTAGCTCCTGTGCCGCTGCCTGACTGGCTGCTACCTTTATAGGACCCCTAGTCAGGGAAGCCCCGCCCCCTAATCAGGGCTCAGCTTCTCTCGCAGCACCTAGCCCCTCCAAGCCTCTACACATACACATACTACCAATACAAAAACACACACAAATACCTTCTCCTCCAACAGAACTCCCACTCAAACTCCCCTGTTCACAGCTCTGTTTGCTAGCTCCTGTGCCGCTGCCTGACTGGCTGCTACCTTTATAGGACCCCTAGTCAGTGAGGCCCCGCCCCCAAATCAGGGCTCAGCTTCTCTCCCAGCACAAAGCCCCTCCAAGCCTCTACACATACAGATAATACCAATACAAAAACACACACAAATACGTTCTCCTCCAACAGAACTCCCACTCAAACTCCCCTGTTTACAGGTCTGTTTGCTAGCTCCCTTGCCGCTGCCTGACTGGCTGCTACCTTTATAGGACCCCTAGTCAGTGAAGCCCCGCCCCCTAATCAGGGCTCAGCTTCTCTCGCAGCACCTAGCCCCTCCAAGCCTCTACACATACAGATACTACCAATACAAAAACACACACAAATAGCTTCTCCTCCAACAGAACTCCCACTCAAACTCCCCTGTTTACAGCTCTGTTTGCTAACTCCTGTGCCGCTGCAGGTGTCTGTTCCGCTGACTGACTGGCTGCTCCCTTTATAGGACCCCTAGTCAGTGAAGCCCCGCCCCCTAATCAGGGTTCAGCTTCTCTCCAAGCACAAAGCCCCGCCAAACCCCTTCACATACAGATACTACCAATAAAAAACCAAACACACACAAATACCTTCTCCTCCAACAGCACTCCCACTCAAACTCCCCTGCTTACAGCTCTGTTTGCTAGCTCCTGTGCCGCTGCCTGACTGGCTGCTCCCTTTATAGGACACCTAGTCAGTGAAGCCCCGCCCCCTAATCAGGGCCCAGCTTCTCTCCCAGCACAAAGCCCCTCCAAGCCTCTACACATACAGATACTACCAATACAAAACCAAACACACACAAATACCTTCTCCTCCAACAGAACTCCCACTCAAACTCCCCTGTTCACAGCTCTGTTTGCTAGCTCCTGTGCCACTGCAGCTGTCTGTTCCGCTGCCTGACTGGCTGCTACCTTTATAGGACCCCTAGTCAGTGAAGCCCCGCCCCCTAATCAGGGCTCAGCTTCTCTCCAAGCACAAAGCCCCGCCAAACCCCTACACATACAGATACTACCAATACAAAACCAAACACACACAAATACCATCTCCTCCAACAGAACTCCCACTCAAACTCCCCTGTTTACAGCTCTGTTTGCTAGCTCCTGTGCCGCTGCCTGACTGGCTGCTACCTTTATAGGACCCCTAGTCAGGGAAGCCACGCCCCCTAATCAGGGCTCAGCTTCTCTCCCAGCACAAAGCCCCTGCACATACAGATACTGACAATACAAATCCAAACACACACAAATACCTTCTCCTCCAACAGAACTCCCACTCAAACTCCCCTGTTCACAGCTCTGTTTGCTAGCTCCTGTGCCGCAGCAGCTGTCTGTGCGGCTGCCTGACTGGCTGCTACCTTTATAGGACCCCAAGTCAGTGAAGCCCCGCCCCCTAATCAGGGCTCAGCTTCTCTCCCAGCACAAAGCCCCTCCAAGCCTCTGCACATACAGATACTACCAATACAAAAAAACACACACAAATACCTTCTCCTCCAACAGAACTCCCACTCAAACTCCCCTGCTTACAGCACTGTTTGCTAGCTCCTGTGCTGCTGTCTGACTGGCTGCTACCTTTATAGGACCCCTAGTCAGGGAAGCCCCGCCCCCTAATCAGGGCTCAGCTTCTCTCACAGCACCTAGCCCCTCCAAGCCTCTACACATACAGATAATACCAATACAAAAACATACACAAATACCTTCTCCTCCAACAGAACTCCCACTCAAACTCCCCTGTTCACAGCTCTGTTTGCTAACTCCTGTGCCACTGCAGCTGTCTGTTCCGCTGCCTGACTGGCTACTACCTTTATAGGACCGCTAGTCAGTGAAGCCCCGTCCCCTAATCAGGGCTCAGCTTCTCTCCCAGCACAAAGCCCCTACACATACAGATACTACCAATACAAAACCAAACACACACAAATACCTTCTGCTCCAACAGAACTCCCACTCAAACTCCCCTCTTTACAGCTCTGTTTGCTAGCTCCTGTGCCACTGCAGCTGTCTGTGCCGCTGCCTGACTGGCTGCTCCCTTTCTAGGACCCCTAATCAGTGAAGCCCCGCCCCCTGATCAGGGCTCAGCTTCTCTCCCAGCACAAAGCCCCTCCATGCCTCTACACATACAGATACTACCAATACAAAAACACACACAAATAGCTTCTCCTCCAACAGAACTCCCACTCAAACTCCCCTGTTTACAGGTCTGTTTGCTAGCTCCTGTGCCGCTGCCTGACTGGCTGCTACCTTTATAGGACCCCTAGTCAGTGAAGCCCCGCCCCCTAATCAGGGCTCAGCTTCTCTCCCAGCACAAAGCCCCTCCAAGCCTCTACACATACAGATACTACCAATACAAAAACACACACAAATAGCTTCTCCTCCAACAGAACTCCCACTCAAACTCCCCTGTTTACAGCTCTGTTTGCTAACTCCTGTGCCGCTGCAGGTGTCTGTTCCGCTGCCTGACTGGCTGCTCCCTTTATAGGACCCCTAGTCAGTGAAGCCCCGCCCCCTAATCAGGGTTCAGCTTCTCTCCAAGCACAAAGCCCCGCCAAACCCCTTCACATACAGATACTACCAATAAAAAACCAAACACACACAAATACCTTCTCCTCCAACAGCACTCCCACTCAAACTCCCCTGCTTACAGCTCTGTTTGCTAGCTCCTGTGCCGCTGCCTGACTGGCTGCTCCCTTTATAGGACACCTAGTCAGTGAAGCCCCGCCCCCTAATCAGGGCCCAGCTTCTCTCCCAGCACAAAGCCCCTCCAAGCCTCTACACATACAGATACTACCAATAAAAAACACACACAAATACCTTCTCCTCCAGCAGAACTCCCACTCAAACTGCCCTGTTTACAGCTCTGTTTGCTAGCTCCTGTGCCGCTGCTTGACTGGCTGCTAGCTTTATAGGACCCCTAGTCAGAGAAGCCCCGCCCCCTAATCAGGGCTCAGCTTCTCTCCCAGCACAAAGCCCCTGCACATACAGATACTACCAATGCAAAACCAAACACACACAAATACCTTCTCCAACAGAACTCCCACTCAAACTCCCCTGTTCACAGCTCTGTTTGCTAGCTCCTGTGCCACTGCAGCTGTCTGTGCCAATGCCTGACTGGCTGCTACCTTTATAGGACCCCTAGTCAGTGAAGCCCCGCCCCCTAATCAGGGCTCAGCTTCTCTCCCAGCACAAAGCCCCTTCAAGCCTCTACACATACAGATACTACCAATGCAAAAACACACACAAATACCTTCTCCTCCAACAGAACTCCCACTCAAACTCCCCTGTTTACAGCTCTGTTTGCTAACTCCTGTGCCGCTGCAGCTGTCTCTGCCGCTGCCTGACTGGCTGCTACCTTTATAGGACCCCTAGTCAGTGAAGCCCCGCCCCCTAATCAGGGCTCAGCTTCTCTCCCAGCACAAAGCCCCTCCAAGCCACTACACATACAGATACTACCAATACAAAAACACACACACAAATAACTTCTCCTCCAACAGAACTCCCACTCAAACTCCCCTGTTCACAGCTATGTTTGCTAGCTCCTGTGCCGCTGCCTGACCGGCTGCTACCTTTATAGGACCCCTAGTCAGTGAAGCCCCGCCCCCTAATCAGGGCTCAGCTTCTCTCCCAGCACAAAGCCCCTCCAAGGCTCTACACATACAGATACTACCAATGCAAAACCAAACACACACAAATACCTTCTCCTCCAACACAACTCCCACTCAAACTCCCCTGTTTACAGCTCTGTTTGCTAGCTCCTGTGCCGCTGCCTGACTGGCTGCTACCTTTATAGGACCCCTAGTCAGGGAAGCCCCGCCCCCTAATCAGGGCTCAGCTTCTCTCCAAGCACAAAGCCCCTGCACATACAGATACTGACAATACAAAACCAAACACACACAAATACCTTCTCCTCCAACAGAACTCCCACTCAAATTCCCCTGTTTAAAGCTCTGTTTGCTAGCTCCTGTGCCGCTGCCTGACTGGCTGCTACCTTTATAGGACCCCTAGTCAGTGAAGCCCCGCCCCCTAATCAGGGCTCAGCTTCTCTCCCAGCACAAAGCACCTCCAAGCCTCTACACATACAGATACTACCAATACAAAACCAAACACACACAAATACCTTCTCCTCCTACAGAACTCCCACTCAAACTCCCCTGTTTACAGCTCTGTTTGCTAGCTCCTGCGCCGCTGCAGCTGTCTGAGCCGCTGCCTGACTGACTGCTACCTTTATAGGACCCCTAGTCAGTCAAGCCCCGCCCCCTAATCAGGGCTCAGCTTCTCTCCCAGCACCTAGCCCCTCCAAGCCTCTACACATACAGATACTACCAATACAAAAAGACACACAAATACCTTCTCCTCCAACAGAACTCCCACTCAAACTCCCCTGTTCACAGCTCTGTTTGCTAGCTCCTGTGCCACTGCAGCTGTCTGTGCGGCTGCCTGACTGGCTGCTACCTTTATAGGACCGCTAGTCAGTGAAGCCCCGTCCCCTAATCAGGGCTCAGCTTCTCTCCCAGCACAAAGCCCCTACACATACAGATACTACCAATACAAAACCAAACACACACAAATACCTTCTGCTCCAACAGAACTCCCACTCAAACTCCCCTCTTTACAGCTCTGTTTGCTAGCTCCTGTGCCACTGCAGCTGTCTGTGCCGCTGCCTGACTGGCTGCTCCCTTTCTAGGACCCCTAATCAGTGAAGCCCCGCCCCCTGATCAGGGCTCAGCTTCTCTCCCAGCACAAAGCCCCTCCATGCCTCTACACATACAGATACTACCAATACAAAAACACACACAAATAGCTTCTCCTCCAACAGAACTCCCACTCAAACTCCCCTGTTCACAGCTCTGTTTGCTAGCTCCTGTGCCGCTGCCTGACTGGCTGCTACCTTTATAGGACCCCTAGTCAGTGAGGCCCCGCCCCCAAATCAGGGCTCAGCTTCTCTCCCAGCACAAAGCCCCTCCAAGCCTCTACACATACAGATAATACCAATACAAAAACACACACAAATACGTTCTCCTCCAACAGAACTCCCACTCAAACTCCCCTGTTTACAGGTCTGTTTGCTAGCTCCCTTGCCGCTGCCTGACTGGCTGCTACCTTTATAGGACCCCTTGTCAGTGAAGCCCCGCCCCCTAATCAGGGCTCAGCTTCTCTCCCAGCACAAAGCCCCTCCAAGCCTCTACACATACAGATACTACCAATACAAAAACACACACAAATAGCTTCTCCTCCAACAGAACTCCCACTCAAACTCCCCTGTTTACAGCTCTGTTTGCTAACTCCTGTGCCGCTGCAGGTGTCTGTTCCGCTGCCTGACTGGCTGCTCCCTTTATAGGACCCCTAGTCAGTGAAGCCCCGCCCCCTAATCAGGGTTCAGCTTCTCTCCAAGCACAAAGCCCCGCCAAACCCCTTCACAGACAGATACTACCAATAAAAAACCAAACACACACAAATACCTTCTCCTCCAACAGCACTCCCACTCAAACTCCCCTGCTTACAGCTCTGTTTGCTAGCTCCTGTGCCGCTGCCTGACTGGCTGCTCCCTTTATAGGACACCTAGTCAGTGAAGCCCCGCCCCCTAATCAGGGCCCAGCTTCTCTCCCAGCACAAAGCCCCTCCAAGCCTCTACACATACAGATACTACCAATACAAAACCAAACACACACAAATACCTTCTCCTCCAACAGAACTACCACTCAAACTCCCCTGTTTACAGCTCTGTTTGCTAGCTCCTGTGCCGCTGCCTGACTGGCTGCTCCCTTTATAGGACACCTAGTCAGTGAAGCCCCGCCCCCTAATCAGGGCCCAGCTTCTCTCCCAGCACAAAGCCCCTCCAAGCCTCTACACATACAGATACTACCAATAAAAAACACACACACAAATAACTTCTCCTCCAACAGAACTCCCACTCAAACTCCCCTGTTCACAGCTATGTTTGCTAGCTCCTGTGCCGCTGCCTGACCGGCTGCTAGCTTTATAGGACCCCTAGTCAGAGAAGCCCCGCCCCCTAATCAGGGCTCAGCTTCTCTCCCAGCACAAAGCCCCTGCACATACAGATACTACCAATGCAAAACCAAACACACACAAATACCTTCTCCAACAGAACTCCCACTCAAACTCCCCTGTTCACAGCTCTGTTTGCTAGCTCCTGTGCCACTGCAGCTGTCTGTGCCAATGCCTGACTGGCTGCTACCTTTATAGGACCCCTAGTCAGTGAAGCCCCGCCCCCTAATCAGGGCTCAGCTTCTCTCCCAGCACAAAGCCCCTCCAAGCCACTACACATACAGATACTACCAATACAAAAACACACACACAAATAACTTCTCCTCCAACAGAACTCCCACTCAAACTCCCCTGTTCACAGCTATGTTTGCTAGCTCCTGTGCCGCTGCCTGACCGGCTGCTACCTTTATAGGACCCCTAGTCAGTGAAGCCCCGCCCCCTAATCAGGGCTCAGCTTCTCTCCCAGCACAAAGCCCCTCCAAGGCTCTACACATACAGATACTACCAATACAAAACCAAACACACACAAATACCTTCTCCTCCAACAGAACTCCCACTCAAATTCCCCTGTTTAAAGCTCTGTTTGCTAGCTCCTGTGCCACTGCAGCTGTCTGTTCCGCTGCCTGACTGGCTGCTACCTTTATAGGACCCCTAGTCAGTGAAGCCCCGCCCCCTAATCAGGGCTCAGCTTCTCTCCCAGCACAAAGCACCTCCAAGCCTCTACACATACAGATACTACCAATACAAAACCAAACACACACAAATACCTTCTCCTCCTACAGAACTCCCACTCAAACTCCCCTGTTTACAGCTCTGTTTGCTAGCTCCTGCGCCGCTGCAGCTGTCTGAGCCGCTGCCTGACTGACTGCTACCTTTATAGGACCCCTAGTCAGTCAAGCCCCGCCCCCTAATCAGGGCTCAGCTTCTCTCCCAGCACCTAGCCCCTCCAAGCCTCTACACATACAGATACTACCAATACAAAAAGACACACAAATACCTTCTGCTCCAACAGAACTCCCACTCAAACTCCCCTGTTCACAGCTCTGTTTCCTAGCTCCTGTGCCGCTGCCTGACTGGCTGCTACCTTTATAGGACTCCTAGTCAGTGAAGCCCCGCCCCCTAATCAGGGCTCAGCTTCTCTCCCAGCACCTAGCCCCTCCAAGCCTCTACACATACAGATACTACCAATACAAAAAGACACACAAATACCTTCTCCTCCAACAGAACTCCCACTCAAACTCCCCTGTTCACAGCTCTGTTTGCTAGCTCCTGTGCCGCTGCCTGACTGGCTGCTACCTTTATAGGACCCCTAGTCAGTGAAGCCCCGCCCCCTGATCAGGGCTCAGCTTCTCTCCCAGCACAAAGCCCCTGCACATACAGATACTGACAATACAAAACCAAACACACACAAATACCTTCTCCTCCAACAGAACTCCCACTCCAACTCCCCTGTTTACAGCTCTGTTTGCTAGCTCCTGTGCCGCTGCAGCTGTCTGTGCCGATGCCTGACTGGCTCCTACCTTTATAGGACCCCTAGTCAGTGAAGCCCCGCCCCCTAATCAGGGCCCAGCTTCTCTCCCAGCACAAAGCCCCTCCAAGCCTCTACACATACAGATACTACCAATACAAAACCAAACACACACAAATACCTTCTCCTCCAACAGAACTCCCACTCAAACTGCCCTGTTTACAGCTCCGTTTGCTAGCTCCTGTGCCGCTGCAGCTGTCTGAGCCGCTGCCTGACTGGCTCCTACCTTTATAGGACCCCTAGTCAGTCAAGCCCCGCCCCCTAATCAGGGCTCAGCCTCTCTCCCAGCACAAAGCCCGTACACATACATATACTACCAATACAAAACCAAACACACACAAATACCATCTCCTCCAACAGAACTCCCACTCAAACTCCCCTGCTTACAGCTCTGTTTTCTAGCTCCTGTGCCGGTGTCTGACTGGCTGCTCCCTTTATAGGACCCCTAGTCAGTGAAGGCCCGCCCCCTAATCAGGGCCCAGCTTCTCTCCCAGCACAAAGCCCCTCCAAGCCTCTACACATACAGATACTACCAATACAAAACCAAACACACACAAATACCTTCTCCTCCAACAGAACTCCCACTCAAACTGCCCTGTTTACAGGTCTGTTTGCTAGCTCCTGTGCCGCTGCAGCTGTCTGAGCCGCTGCCTGACTGGCTGCTACCTTTATAGGACCCCTAGTAAGGGAAGCCCCGCCCCCTAATCAGGGCTCAGCTTCTCTCCCAGCACAAAGCCCCTGCACATACAGATACTGACAATACAAAACCAAACACACACAAATACCTTCTCCTCCAACAGAACTCCCACTCAAACTCCCCTGTTTACAGCTCTGTTTGCTAGCTCCTGTGCCGCTGCAGCTGTCTGTGCCAATGCCTGACTGGCTGCTACCTTTATAGGACCCCTAGTCAGTCAAGCCCCGCCCCCTAATCAGGGCTCAGCTTCTCTCCCAGCACAAAGCCCCTTCAAGCCTCTACACATACATATACTACCAATTCAAAAACACACACAAATACCTTCTCCTCCAACAGAACTCCCACTCAAACTCCCCTGTTCACAGCTCTGTTTGCTAGCTCCTGTGCCGCTGCCTGACTGGCTGCTACCTTCATAGGACCCCCAGTCAGGGAAGCCACGCCCCCTAATCAGGGCTCAGCTTCTCTCCCAGCACAAAGCTCGTACACATGCAGATACTACCAATACAAAACCGAACACACACAAGTACCTTCTCCTCCAACAGAACTCCCACTCAAACTCCCCTGTTTACAGCTCTGTTTGCTAGCTCCTGTGCCACTGCAGTTGTCTGTGCCGCTGCCTGACTGGCTGCTCCCTTTCTAGGACCCCTAGTCAGTGAATCCCCGCCCCCTAATCAGGGCTCAGCTTCTCTCCCAGTACAAAGCCCCTCCAAGCCTCTACACATACAGATACTACCAATACAAAACCAAACACACACAAATACCTTCTCCTCCAACAGAACTCCCACTCAAACTCCCCTGTTTACAGCTCTGTTTGCTAGCTCCTGTGCCGCTGCAGCTGTCTGTTCCGCTGCCTGACTGCCTGCTACCTTTATAGGACCCCTAGTCAGTCAAGCCCCGCCCCCTAATCAGGGCTCAGCTTCTCTCCCAGCACAAAGCCCCTCCAAGCCTCTACACATACAGATACTACCTATGCAAAACCAAACACACACAAATACCTTCTCCTCCAACAGAACTCCCACTCAAACTCCTCTGTTCACAGCTCTGTTTGCTAGCTCCTGTGCCACTGCAGCTGTCTGTTCCGCTGCCTGACTGGCTGCTACCTTTATAGGACCCCTAGTCAGTTAAGCCCCGCCCCCTAATCAGGGCTCAGCTTCTCTCCAAGCACAAAGCCCCGCCAAACCCCTACACATACAGATACTACCAATACAAAACCAAACACACACAAATACCATCTCCTCCAACAGAACTCCCACTCAAACTCCCCTGTTTACAGCTCTGTTTGCTAGCTCCTGTGCCGCTGCAGCTGTCTGTGCCGCTGCCTGACTGGCTGCTACCTTTATAGGAAACCTAGTCAGTGAAGCCCCGCCCCCTAATCAGGGCTCAGCTTCTCTCGCAGCACCTAACCCCTCCAAGCCTCTACACATACAGATACTACCAATACAAAAACACACACGAATACCTTCTCCTCCAACAGAACTCCCACTCAAACTCCCCTGTTCACAGCTCTGTTTGCTAGCTCCTGTGCCGCTGCCTGACTGGCTGCTACCTTTATAGGACCCCTAGTCAGTGAAGCCCCGCCCCCTAATCAGGGCTTAGCTTCTCTCCCAGCACAAAGCCCCTCCAAGCCTCTACACATACAGATACTACCAATGCAAAACCAAACACACACAAATACGTTCTCCTCCAACAGAACTCCCACTCAAACTCCCCTGTTTACAGGTCTGTTTGCTAGCTCCCTTGCCGCTGCCTGACTGGGTGCTCCCTTTATAGGACCCCTAGTCAGTGAAGCCCCGCCCCCTAATCAGGGCTCAGCTTCTCTCGCAGCACCTAGCCCCTAAAAGCCTCTACACATACAGATACTACCAATACAAAAACACACACAAATAGCTTCTCCTCCAACAGAACTCCCACTCAAACTCCCCTGTTCACAGCTCTGTTTGCTAGCTCCTGTGCCGCTGCCTGACTGGCTGCTACCTTTATAGGACCCCTAGTCTGTGAAACCCCGCCCCCTAATCATGGCTCAGCTTCTCTCGCAGCACCTAGCCCCTCCAAGCCTCTACACATACAGATACTACCAATACAAAAACACACACAAATAGCTTCTCCTCCAACAGAACTCCCACTCAAACTCCCCTCTTCACAGCTCTGTTTGCTAGCTCCTGTGCCGCTGCCTGACTGGCTGCTACCTTTATAGGACCCCTAGTCAGTGAAGCCCCGCCCCCTAATCAGGGCTCAGCTTCTCTCCCAGCACAAAGCCCGTCCAAGCCTCTACACATACAGATACTACCAATGCAAAACCAAACACACACAAATACGTTCTCCTCCAACAGAACTCCCACTCAACCTCCCCTGTTTACAGGTCTGTTTGCTAAATCCCTTGCCGCTGCCTGACTGGCTGCTACCTTTATAGGACCCCTAGTCAGTGAAGCCCCGCCCCCTAATCAGGGCTCAGCTTCTCTCGCAGCACCTAGCCCCTCCAAGTCTCTACACATAAAGATAATACCAATACAAAAACACACACAAATAGCTTCTCCTCCAACAGAACTCCCACTCAAACTCCTCTGTTCACAGCTCTGTTTGCTAGCTCCTGTGCCACTGCAGCTGTCTGTTCCGCTGCCTGACTGGCTGCTACCTTTATAGGACCCCTAGTCAGTTAAGCCCCGCCCCCTAATCAGGGCTCAGCTTCTCTCCAAGCACAAAGCCCCGCCAAACCCCTACACATACAGATACTACCAATACAAAACCAAACACACACAAATACCATCTCCTCCAACAGAACTCCCACTCAAACTCCCCTGTTTACAGCTCTGTTTGCTAGCTCCTGTGCCACTGCAGCTGTCTGTGCCGCTGCCTGACTGGCTGCTACCTTTATAGGAAACCTAGTCAGTGAAGCCCCGCCCCCTAATCAGGGCTCAGCTTCTCTCGCAGCACCTAACCCCTCCAAGCCTCTACACACACAGATACTACCAATACAAAAACACACACAAATACCTTCTCCTCCAACAGAACTCCCACTCAAACTCCCCTGTTCACAGCTCTCTTTGCTAGCTCCTGTGCCGCTGCCTGACTGGCTGCTACCTTTATAGGACCCCTAGTCAGTGAAGCCCCGCCCCCTAATCAGGGCTCAGCTTCTCTCGCAGCACCTAGCCCCTCCAAGCCTCTACACATACAGATACTACCAATACAAAAACACACACAAATACCTTCTCCTCCAACAGAACTCCCACTCAAACTCCCCTGTTCACAGCTCTGTTTGCTAGCTCCTGTGCCGCTGCCTGACTGGCTGCTACCTTTATAGGACCCCTAGTCAGTGAAGCCCCGCCCCCTAATCAGGGCTCAGCTTCTCTCGCAGCACCTAGCCCCTCCAAGCCTCTACACATACAGATACTACCAATACAAAAACACACACAAATACATTCTTCTCCAACAGAACTCCCACTCAAACTCCCCTGTTCACAGCTCTGTTTGCTAGCTCCTGTGCCGCTGCCTGACTGGCTGCTACCTTTATAGGACCCCTAGTCAGTGAAGCCCCGCCCCCTAATCAGGGCTCAGCTTCTCTCCCAGCACAAAGCCCCTCCAAGCCTCTACACATACAGATAATACCAATACAAAAACACACACAAATACGTTCTCCTCCAACAGAACTCCCACTCAAACTCCCCTGTTTACAGGTCTGTTTGCTAGCTCCCTTGCCGCTGCCTGACTGGGTGCTCCCTTTATAGGACCCCTAGTCAGTGAAGCCCCGCCCCCTAATCAGGGCTCAGCTTCTCTCGCAGCACCTAGCCCCTAAAAGCCTCTACACATACAGATACTACCAATACAAAAACACACACAAATAGCTTCTCCTCCAACAGAACTCCCACTCAAACTCCCCTGTTCACAGCTCTGTTTGCTAGCTCCTGTGCCGCTGCCTGACTGGCTGCTACCTTAATAGGACCCCTAGTCTGTGAAGCCCCGCCCCCTAATCATGGCTCAGCTTCTCTCGCAGCACCTAGTCCCTCCAAGCCTCTACACATACAGATACTACCAATACAAAAACACACACAAATACCTTCTCCTCCAACAGAACTCCCACTCAAACTCCCCTGTTCACAGCTCTGTTTGCTAGCTCCTGTGCCGCTGCCTGACTGGCTGCTACCTTTATAGGACCCCTAGTCAGTGAAGCCCCGCCCCCTAATCAGGGCTCAGCTTCTCTCCCAGCACAAAGCCCGTCCAAGCCTCTACACATACAGATACTACCAATGCAAAACCAAACACACACAAATACGTTCTCCTCCAGCAGAACTCCCACTCAAACTCCCCTGTTTACCGCTCTGTTTGCTAGCTCCTGTGCCGCTGCCTGACTGGCTGCTACCTTCATAGGACCCCCAGTCAGGGAAGCCACGCCCCCTAATCAGGGCTCAGCTTCTCTCCCAGCACAAAGCCCGTACACATGCAGATACTACCAATACAAAACCGAACACACACAAGTACCTTCTCCTCCAACAGAACTCCCACTCAAACTCCCCTGTTTACAGCTCTGTTTGCTAGCTCCTGTGCCGCTGCAGCTGTCTGTTCCGCTGCCTGACTGCCTGCTACCTTTATAGGACCCCTAGTCAGTCAAGCCCCGCCCCCTAATCAGGGCTCAGCTTCTCTCCCAGCACAAAGCCCCTCCAAGCCTCTACACATACAGATACTACCTATGCAAAACCAAACACACACAAATACCTTCTCCTCCAACAGAACTCCCACTCAAACTCCTCTGTTCACAGCTCTGTTTGCTAGCTCCTGTGCCACTGCAGCTGTCTGTTCCGCTGCCTGACTGGCTGCTACCTTTATAGGACCCCTAGTCAGTTAAGCCCCGCCCCCTAATCAGGGCTCAGCTTCTCTCCAAGCACAAAGCCCCGCCAAACCCCTACACATACAGATACTACCAATACAAAACCAAACACACACAAATACCATCTCCTCCAACAGAACTCCCACTCAAACTCCCCTGTTTACAGCTCTGTTTGCTAGCTCCTGTGCCGCTGCAGCTGTCTGTGCCGCTGCCTGACTGGCTGCTACCTTTATAGGAAACCTAGTCAGTGAAGCCCCGCCCCCTAATCAGGGCTCAGCTTCTCTCCCAGCACAAAGCCCCTCCAAGCCTCTACACATACAGATAATACCAATACAAAAACACACACAAATACGTTCTCCTCCAACAGAACTCCCACTCAAACTCCCCTGTTTACAGGTCTGTTTGCTAGCTCCCTTGCCGCTGCCTGACTGGGTGCTCCCTTTATAGGACCCCTAGTCAGTGAAGCCCCGCCCCCTAATCAGGGCTCAGCTTCTCTCGCAGCACCTAGCCCCTAAAAGCCTCTACACATACAGATACCACCAATACAAAAACACACACAAATAGCCTCTCCTCCAACAGAACTCCCACTCAAACTCCCCTGTTCACAGCTCTGTTTGCAAGCTCCTGTGCCGCTGCCTGACTGGCTGCTACCTTTATAGGACCCCTACTCAGTGAAGCCCCGCCCCCTAATCAGGGCTCAGCTTCTCTCGCAGCACCTAGCCCCTCCAAGCCTCTACACATACAGATACTACCAATACAAAAACACACACAAATACATTCTTCTCCAACAGAACTCCCACTCAAACTCCCCTGTTCACAGCTCTGTTTGCTAGCTCCTGTGCCGCTGCCTGACTGGCTGCTACCTTTATAGGACCCCTAGTCAGTGAAGCCCCGCCCCCTAATCAGGGCTCAGCTTCTCTCCCAGCACAAAGCCCCTCCAAGCCTCTACACATACAGATAATACCAATACAAAAACACACACAAATACGTTCTCCTCCAACAGAACTCCCACTCAAACTCCCCTGTTTACAGGTCTGTTTGCTAGCTCCCTTGCCGCTGCCTGACTGGGTGCTCCCTTTATAGGACCCCTAGTCAGTGAAGCCCCGCCCCCTAATCAGGGCTCAGCTTCTCTCGCAGCACCTAGCCCCTAAAAGCCTCTACACATACAGATACTACCAATACAAAAACACACACAAATACCTTCTCCTCCAACAGAACTCCCACTCAGACTCCCCTGTTCACAGCTCTGTTTGCTAGCTCCTGTGCCGCTGCCTGACTGGCTGCTACCTTTATAGGACCCCTAGTCTGTGAAGCCCCGCCCCCTAATCAGGGCTCAGCTTCTCTCGCAGCACCTAGCCCCTCCAAGCCTCTACACATACAGATACTACCAATACAAAAACACACACAAATACCTTCTCCTCCAACAGAACTCCCACTCAAACTCCCCTGTTCACAGCTCTGTTTGCTAGCTCCTGTGCCGCTGCCTGACTGGCTGCTACCTTTATAGGACCCCTAGTCTGTGAAGCCCCGCCCCCTAATCAGGGCTCAGCTTCTCTCCCAGCACAAAGCCCGTCCAAGCCTCTACACATACAGATACTACCAATGCAAAACCAAACACACACAAATACGTTCTCCTCCAACAGAACTCCCACTCAAACTCCCCTGTTTACAGCTCTGTTTGCTAGCTCCTGTGCCGCTGCCTGACTGGCTGCTACCTTTATAGGACCCCTAGTCAGTGAAGCCCCGCCCCCTAATCAGGGCTCAGCTTCTCTCCAAGCACAAAGCCCCGCCAAACCCCTACACATACAGATACTACCAATACAAAACCAAACACACACAAATACCATCTCCTCCAACAGAACTCCCACTCAAACTCCCCTGTTTACAGCTCTGTTTGCTAGCTCCTGTGCCGCTGCCTGACTGGCTGCTACCTTTATAGGACCCCTAGTTAGTGAAGCCCCGCCCCCTAATCAGGGCTCAGCTTCTCTCGCAGCACCTAGCCCCTAAAAGCCTCTATACATACAGATACCACCAATACAAAAACACACACAAATAGCTTCTCCTCCAACAGAACTCCCACTCAAACTCCCCTGTTCACAGCTCTGTTTGCTAGCTCCTGTGCCGCTGCAGCTGTCTGTGCCGCTGCCTGACTGGCTGCTACCTTTATAGGACCCCTACTCAGTGAAGCCCCGCCCCCTAATCAGGGCTCAGCTTCTCTCGCAGCACCTAGCCCCTCCAAGCCTCTACACATACAGATACTACCAATACAAAAACACACACAAATACATTCTTCTCCAACAGAACTCCCACTCAAACTCCCCTGTTCACAGCTCTGTTTGCTAGCTCCTGTGCCGCTGCCTGACTGGCTGCTACCTTTATAGGACCCCTAGTCAGTGAAGCCCCGCCCCCTAATCAGGGCTCAGCTTCTCTCCCAGCACAAAGCCCCTCCAAGCCTCTACACATACAGATAATACCAATACAAAAACACACACAAATACGTTCTCCTCCAACAGAACTCCCACTCAAACTCCCCTGTTTACAGGTCTGTTTGCTAGCTCCCTTGCCGCTGCCTGACTGGGTGCTCCCTTTATAGGACCCCTAGTCAGTGAAGCCCCGCCCCCTAATCAGGGCTCAGCTTCTCTCGCAGCACCTAGCCCCTCCAAGCCTCTACACATACAGATACTACCAATACAAAAACACACACAAATACCTTCTCCTCCAACAGAACTCCCACTCAAACTCCCCTGTTCACAGCTCTGTTTGCTAGCTCCTGTGCCGCTGCCTGACTGGCTGCTACCTTTATAGGACCCCTAGTCTGTGAAGCCCCGCCCCCTAATCAGGGCTCAGCTTCTCTCCCAGCACAAAGCCCGTCCAAGCCTCTACACATACAGATACTACCAATGCAAAACCAAACACACACAAATACGTTCTCCTCCAACAGAACTCCCACTCAAACTCCCCTGTTTACAGCTCTGTTTGCTAGCTCCTGTGCCGCTGCCTGACTGGCTGCTACCTTTATAGGACCCCTAGTCAGTGAAGCCCCGCCCCCTAATCAGGGCTCAGCTTCTCTCCAAGCACAAAGCCCCGCCAAACCCCTACACATACAGATACTACCAATACAAAACCAAACACACACAAATACCATCTCCTCCAACAGAACTCCCACTCAAACTCCCCTGTTCACAGCTCTGTTTGCTAGCTCCTGTGCCGCTGCCTGACTGGCTGCTACCTTTATAGGACCCCTAGTTAGTGAAGCCCCGCCCCCTAATCAGGGCTCAGCTTCTCTCGCAGCACCTAGCCCCTAAAAGCCTCTATACATACAGATACCACCAATACAAAAACACACACAAATAGCTTCTCCTCCAACAGAACTCCCACTCAAACTCCCCTGTTCACAGCTCTGTTTGCTAGCTCCTGTGCCGCTGCCTGACTGGCTGCTACCTTTATAGGACCCCTAGTCAGTGAAGCCCCGCCCCCTAATCAGGGCTCAGCTTCTCTCGCAGCACCTAGCCCCTCCAAGCCTCTACACATACAGATACTACCAATACAAAAACACACACAAATACCTTCTCCTCCAACAGAACTCCCACTCAAACTCCCCTGTTCACAGCTCTGTTTGCTAGCTCCTGTGCCGCTGCCTGACTGGCTGCTACCTTTATAGGACCCCTAGTCAGTGAAACCCCGCCCCCTAATCAGGGCTCAGCTTCTCTCGCAGCACCTAGCCCCTCCAAGCCTCTACACATACAGATACTACCAATACAAAAACACACACAAATAGCCTCTCCTCCAACAGAACTCCCACTCAAACTCCCCTGTTCACAGTTCTGTTTGCTAGCTCCTGTGCCGCTGCCTGACTGGCTGCTACCTTTATAGGACCCCTAGTCTGTGAAGCCCCGCCCCTAATCAGGGCTCAGCTTCTCTCGCAGCACCTAGCCCCTCCAAGCCTCTACACATACAGATACTACCAATACAAAAACACACACAAATACCTTCTCCTCCAACAGAACTCCCACTCAAACTCCCCTGTTCACAGCTCTGTTTGCTAGCTCCTGTGCCGCTGCCTGACTGGCTGCTACCTTTATAGGACCCCTAGTCAGTGAAGCCCCGCCCCCTAATCAGGGCTCAGCTTCTCTCCCAGCACAAAGCCCCTCCAAGCCTCTACACATACAGATACTACCAATTCAAAACCAAACACACACAAATACCTTCTCCTCCAACAGAACTACCACTCAAACTCCCCTGTTTACAGCTCTGTTTGCTAGCTCCTGTGCCGCTGCAGCTGTCTGTGCCAATGCCTGACTGGCTGATACCTTTATAGGACCCCTAATCAGTGAAGTCCCGCCCCCTAATCAGGGCTCAGCTTCTCTCGCAGCACCTAGCCCCTCCAAGCCTCTACACATACAGATACTACCAATACAAAAACACACACAAATAGCTTCTCCTCCAACAGAACTCCCACTCAAACTCCCCTGTTCACAGCTCTGTTTGCTAGCTCCTGTGCCGCTGCCTGACTGGCTGCTACCTTTATAGGACCCCTAGTCTTTGAAGCCACGCCCCCTAATCAGGGCTCAGCTTCTCTCGCAGCACCTAGCCCCTCCAAGCCTCTGCACATACAGATACTACCAATACAAAAACACACACAAATACCTTCTCCTCCAACAGAACTCCCACTCAAACTCCCCTGTTCACAGCTCTGTTTGCTAGCTCCTGTGCCGCTGCCTGACTGGCTGCTACCTTTATAGGACCCCTAGTCAGTGAAGCCCCGCCCCCTAATCAGGGCTCAGCTTCTCTCGCAGCACCTAGCCCCTCCAAGCCTCTACACATACAGATACTACCAATACAAAAACACACACAAATACCTTCTCCTCCAACAGAACTCCGACTCAAACTCCCCTGTTCACAGCTCTGTTTGCTAGCTCCTGTGCCGCTGCCTGACTGGCTGCTACCTTTATAGGACCCCTAGTCAGGGAAGCCCCGCCCCCTAATCAGGGCTCAGCTTCTCTCCCAGCACAAAGCCCCTGCACATACAGATACTGACAATACAAAACCAAACACACACAAATACTTTCTCCTCCAACAGAACTCCCACTCAAACTCCCCTGTTCACAGCTCTGTTTGCTAGCTCCTGTGCCGCTGCCTGACTGGCTGCTACCTTTATAGGACCCCTAGTCAGTGAAGCCCCGCCCCCTAATCAGGGCTCAGCTTCTCTCGCAGCACCTAGCCCCTCCAAGCCTCTACACATACATATACTACCAATACAAAAACACACACGAATACCTTCTCCTCCAACAGAACTCCCACTCAAACTCCCCTGTTTACAGCTCTGTTTGCTAGCTCCTGTGCCGCTGCCTGACTGGCTGCTACCTTTATAGGACCCCTAGTCAGTGAAGCCCCGCCCCCTAATCAGGGCTCAGCTTCTCTCGCAGCACCTAGCCCCTCCAAGCCTCTACACATACAGATACTACCAATACAAAACCAAACACACACAAATACCTTCTCCTCCAACAGAACTCCCACTCAAACTCCCCTGTTCACAGCTCTGTTTGCTAGCTCCTGTGCCGCTGCCTGACTGGCTGCTACCTTTATAGGACCCCTAGTCAGTGAAGCCCCGCCCCCTAATCAGGGCTCAGCTTCTCTCCCAGCACAAAGCCCCTCCAAGCCTCTACACTTCAGATAATACCAATACAAAAACACACACAAATACCTTCTCCTCCAACAGAACTCCAACTCAAACTCCCCCGTTCACAGCTCTGTTTGCTAGCTCCTGTGCCGCTGCCTGACTGGCTGCTACCTTTATAGGACCCCTAGTCAGTGAAGCCCCGCCCCCTAATCAGGGCTCAGCTTCTCTCCCAGCACAAAGCCCCTCCAAGCCTCTACACATACAGATACTACCAATGCAAAACCAAACACACACAAATACCTTCTCCTCCAACAGAACTCCCACTCAAACTCCCCTGTTTACAGCTCTGTTTGCTAGCTCCTGTGCCGCTGCCTGACTGGCTGCTACCTTTATAGGACCCCTAGTCAGGGAAGCCCCGCCGCCTAATCAGGGCTCAGCTTCTCTCCCAGCACAAAGCCCCTGCACATACAGATACTGACAATACAAAACCAAACACACACAAATACCTTCTCCTCCAACAGAACTCCCACTCAAACTCCCCTGTTTACAGCTCTGTTTGCTAGCTCTTGTGCCGCTGCCTGACTGGCTGCTACCTTTATAGGACCCCTAGTCAGGGAAGCCCCGCCCCCTAATCAGGGCTCAGCTTCTCTCCCAGCACAAAGCCCCTGCACATACAGATACAGACAATACAAAACCAAACACACACAAAT
The DNA here is from genome assembly GCF_965140295.1 of Lepidochelys olivacea. Classification (NCBI taxonomy): domain Eukaryota; kingdom Metazoa; phylum Chordata; order Testudines; family Cheloniidae; genus Lepidochelys; species Lepidochelys olivacea. Next base: position 18,793,699 of record NC_140436.1, on the reverse strand, counting down.
ACCTTCTCCTCCAACAGAACTCCCACTCAAACTCCCCTGTTTACAGCTCTGTTTGCTAGCTCCTGTGCCGCTGCACCTGTCTGTGCCGCTGCCTGACTGGCTGCTACCTTTATAGGACCCCTAGTCAGTGAAGCCCCGCCCCCTAATCAGGGCTCAGCTTCTCTCCCAGCACAAAGCCCCTGCACATACAGATACTGACAATACAAAACCAAATACACACAAATACCATCTCCTCCAACAGAACTCCCACTCAAACTCCCCTGTTCACAGCTCTGTTTGCTAGCTCCTGTGCCGCTGCCTGACTGGCTGCTACCTTTATAGGACCCCTAGTCAGTCAAGCCCCGCCCCCTAATCAGGGCTCAGCTTCTCTCCCAGCACAAAGCCCCTTCAAGCCTCTACACATACATATACTACCAATACAAAAACACACACAAATACCTTCTCCTCCAACAGAACTCCCACTCAAACTCCCCTGTTCACAGCTCTGTTTGCTAGCTCCTGTGCCGCTGCCTGACTGGCTGCTACCTTTATAGGACCCCTAGTCAGTGAAGCCCCGCCCCCTAATCAGGGCTCAGCTTCTCTCCCAGCACCTAGCCCCTCCAAGCCTCTACACATACAGATATTACCAATACAAAAACACACACAAATACCGTCTCCTCCAACAGAACTCCCACTCAAACTCCCCTGTTTACAGCTCTGTTTGCTAGCTCCTGTGCCGCTGCCTGACTGGCTTCTACCTTTATAGGACCCCTAGTCAGGGAAGCCCAGCCCCCTAATCAGGGCTCAGCTTCTCTCGCAGCACCTAGCCCCTCCAAGCCTCTATACAAAAACACACACAAATACCTTCTCCTCCAACAGAACTCCCACTCAAACTCCCCTGTTCACAGCTCTGTTTGCTAGCTCCTGTGCCACTGCAGCTGTCTGTTCCGCTGCCTGACTGGCTGCTACCTTTATAGGACCCCTAGTCAGTGAAGCCCCGCCCCCTAATCAGGGCTCAGCTTCTCTCGCCGCACCTAGCCCCTAAAAGCCTCTACACATACAGATACCACCAATACAAAAACACACACAAATAGCTTCTCCTCCAACAGAACTCCCACTCAAACTCCCCTGTTCACAGCTCTGTTTGCTAGCTCCTGTGCCATTGCCTGACTGGCTGCTACCTTTATAGGACCCCTAGTCAGTGAAGCCCCGCCCCCTAATCAGGGCTCAGCTTCTCTCCCAGCACAAAGCCCCTCCAAGCCTCTACACTTCAGATAATACCAATACAAAAACACACACAAATACGTTCTCCTCCAACAGAACTCCCACTCAAACTCCCCTGTTTACAGGTCTGTTTGTTATCTCCCTTGCCGCTGCCTGACTGGCTGCTACCTTTATACGACCCCTAGTCAGTGAAGTCCCGCCCCCTAATCAGGGCTCAGCTTCTCTCGCAGCACCTAGCCCCTCCAAGCCTCTACACATACAGATACTACCAATACAAAAACACACACAAATACCTTCTCCTCCAACAGAACTCCCACTCAAACTCCCCCGTTCACAGCTCTGTTTGCTAGCTCCTGTGCCGCTGCCTGACTGACTGCTACCTTTATAGGACCCCTAGTCAGTGAAGCCCCGCCCCCTAATCAGGGCTCAGCTTCTCTCCCAGCACAAAGCCCCTCCAAGCCTCTACACATACAGATACTACCAATGCAAAACCAAACACACACAAATACCTTCTCCTCCAACAGAACTCCCACTCAAACTCCCCTGTTTACAGCTCTGTTTGCTAGCTCCTGTGCCGCTGCCTGACTGGCTGCTACCTTTATAGGACCCCTAGTCAGGGAAGCCCCGCCGCCTAATCAGGGCTCAGCTTCTCTCCCAGCACAAAGCCCCTGCACATACAGATACTGACAATACAAAACCAAACACACACAAATACCTTCTCCTCCAACAGAACTCCCACTCAAACTCCCCTGTTTACAGCTCTGTTTGCTAGCTCTTGTGCCGCTGCCTGACTGGCTGCTACCTTTATAGGACCCCTAGTCAGGGAAGCCCCGCCCCCTAATCAGGGCTCAGCTTCTCTCCCAGCACAAAGCCCCTGCACATACAGATACAGACAATACAAAACCAAACACACACAAATACGTTCTCCTCCAACAGAACTACCACTCAAACTCCCCTGTTTACAGCTCTGTTTGCTAGCTCCTGTGCCGCTGCAGCTGTCTGTGCCAATGCCTGACTGGCTGATACCTTTATAGGACCCCTAATCAGTGAAGCCCCGCCCCCTAATCAGGGCTCAACTTCTCTCCCAGCACAAAGCCCCTGCACATACAGATACTGACAATACAAAACCAAACACACACAAATACCATCTCCTCCAACAGAACTCCCACTCAAACTCCCCTGTTTACAGCTCTGTTTGCTAGCTCCTGTGCCGCTGCAGCTGTCTGTGCCGCTGCCTGACTGGCTGCTACCTTTATAGGACCCCTAGTCAGTGAAGCCCCGCCCCCTAATCAGGGCTCAGCTTCTCTCCCAGCACAAAGCCCCTGCACATACAGATACTGACAATACAAAACCAAATACACACAAATACCTTCTCCTCCAACAGAACTCCCACTCAAACTCCCCTGTTTACAGCTCTGTTTGCTAGCTCCTGTGCCGCTGCAGCTGTCTGTGCAAATGCCTGACTGGCTGCTACCTTTATAGGACCCTTAGTCAGTCAAGCCCCGCCCCCTAATCAGGGCTCAGCTTCTCTCCCAGCACAAAGCCCCTTCAAGCCTCTACACATACATATACTACCAATACAAAAACACACACAAATACCTTCTCCTCCAACAGAACTCCCACTCAAACTCCCCTGTTCACAGCTCTGTTTGCTAGCTCCTGTGCCGCTGCCTGACTGGCTGCTACCTTTATAGGACCCCTAGTCAGTGAAGCCCCGCCCCCTAATCAGGGCTCAGCTTCTCTCCCAGCACCTAGCCCCTCCAAGCCTCTACACATACAGATATTACCAATACAAAAACACACACAAATACCGTCTCCTCCAACAGAACTCCCACTCAAACTCCCCTGTTTACAGCTCTGTTTGCTAGCTCCTGTGCCGCTGCCTGACTGGCTTCTACCTTTATAGGACCCCTAGTCAGGGAAGCCCCGCCCCCTAATCAGGGCTCAGCTTCTCTCGCAGCACCTAGCCCCTCCAAGCCTCTATACAAAAACACACACAAATACCTTCTCCTCCAACAGAACTCCCACTCAAACTCCCCTGTTCACAGCTCTGTTTGCTAGCTCCTGTGCCACTGCAGCTGTCTGTTCCGCTGCCTGACTGGCTGCTACCTTTATAGGACCCCTAGTCAGTGAAGCCCCGCCCCCTAATCAGGGCTCAGCTTCTCTCGCCGCACCTAGCCCCTAAAAGCCTCTACACATACAGATACCACCAATACAAAAACACACACAAATAGCTTCTCCTCCAACAGAACTCCCACTCAAACTCCCCTGTTCACAGCTCTGTTTGCTAGCTCCTGTGCCATTGCCTGACTGGCTGCTACCTTTATAGGACCCCTAGTCAGTGAAGCCCCGCCCCCTAATCAGGGCTCAGCTTCTCTCCCAGCACAAAGCCCCTCCAAGCCTCTACACTTCAGATAATACCAATACAAAAACACACACAAATACGTTCTCCTCCAACAGAACTCCCACTCAAACTCCCCTGTTTACAGGTCTGTTTGTTATCTCCCTTGCCGCTGCCTGACTGGCTGCTACCTTTATACGACCCCTAGTCAGTGAAGTCCCGCCCCCTAATCAGGGCTCAGCTTCTCTCGCAGCACCTAGCCCCTCCAAGCCTCTACACATACAGATACTACCAATACAAAAACACACACAAATACCTTCTCCTCCAACAGAACTCCCACTCAAACTCCCCCGTTCACAGCTCTGTTTGCTAGCTCCTGTGCCGCTGCCTGACTGACTGCTACCTTTATAGGACCCCTAGTCAGTGAAGCCCCGCCCCCTAATCAGGGCTCAGCTTCTCTCCCAGCACAAAGCCCCTCCAAGCCTCTACACATACAGATACTACCAATGCAAAACCAAACACACACAAATACCTTCTCCTCCAACAGAACTCCCACTCAAACTCCCCTGTTTACAGCTCTGTTTGCTAGCTCCTGTGCCGCTGCCTGACTGGCTGCTACCTTTATAGGACCCCTAGTCAGGGAAGCCCCGCCGCCTAATCAGGGCTCAGCTTCTCTCCCAGCACAAAGCCCCTGCACATACAGATACTGACAATACAAAACCAAACACACACAAATACCTTCTCCTCCAACAGAACTCCCACTCAAACTCCCCTGTTTACAGCTCTGTTTGCTAGCTCTTGTGCCGCTGCCTGACTGGCTGCTACCTTTATAGGACCCCTAGTCAGGGAAGCCCCGCCCCCTAATCAGGGCTCAGCTTCTCTCCCAGCACAAAGCCCCTGCACATACAGATACAGACAATACAAAACCAAACACACACAAATACGTTCTCCTCCAACAGAACTACCACTCAAACTCCCCTGTTTACAGCTCTGTTTGCTAGCTCCTGTGCCGCTGCAGCTGTCTGTGCCAATGCCTGACTGGCTGATACCTTTATAGGACCCCTAGTCAGTGAAGCCCCGCCCCCTAATCAGGGCTCAGCTTCTCTCCCAGCACAAAGCCCCTGCACATACAGATACTGACAATACAAAACCAAATACACACAAATACCTTCTCCTCCAACAGAACTCCCACTCAAACTCCCCTGTTTACAGCTCTGTTTGCTAGCTCCTGTGCCGCTGCAGCTGTCTGTGCAAATGCCTGACTGGCTGCTACCTTTATAGGACCCTTAGTCAGTCAAGCCCCGCCCCCTAATCAGGGCTCAGCTTCTCTCCCAGCACAAAGCCCCTTCAAGCCTCTACACATACATATACTACCAATACAAAAACACACACAAATACCTTCTCCTCCAACAGAACTCCCACTCAAACTCCCCTGTTCACAGCTCTGTTTGCTAGCTCCTGTGCCGCTGCCTGACTGGCTGCTACCTTTATAGGACCCCTAGTCAGTGAAGCCCCGCCCCCTAATCAGGGCTCAGCTTCTCTCCCAGCACCTAGCCCCTCCAAGCCTCTACACATACAGATATTACCAATACAAAAACACACACAAATACCGTCTCCTCCAACAGAACTCCCACTCAAACTCCCCTGTTTACAGCTCTGTTTGCTAGCTCCTGTGCCGCTGCCTGACTGGCTTCTACCTTTATAGGACCCCTAGTCAGGGAAGCCCCGCCCCCTAATCAGGGCTCAGCTTCTCTCGCAGCACCTAGCCCCTCCAAGCCTCTATACAAAAACACACACAAATACCTTCTCCTCCAACAGAACTCCCACTCAAACTCCCCTGTTCACAGCTCTGTTTGCTAGCTCCTGTGCCACTGCAGCTGTCTGTTCCGCTGCCTGACTGGCTGCTACCTTTATAGGACCCCTAGTCAGGGAAGCCCCGCCCCCTAATCAGGGCTCAGCTTCTCTCCCAGCACCTAGCCCCTCCAAGCCTCTACACATACAGATACTACCATTACAAAAACACACACAAATACCTTCTCCTCCAACAGAACTCCCACTCAAACTCCCCTGTTCACAGCTCTGTTTGCTAGCTCCTGTGCCGCTGCCGGACTGGCTGCTACCTTTATAGGACCCCTAGTCAGTGAAGCCCCGCCCCCTGATCAGGGCTCAGCTTCTCTCCCAGCACAAAGCCTCTCCAAGCCTCTACATATACAGATACTACCAATACAAAAAAACACACAAATACCTTCTCCTCCAACAGAACTCCCACTCAAACTCCCCTGTTTACCGCTCTGTTTGCTAGCTCCTGTGCCGCTGCCTGACTGGCTGCTACCTTCATAGGACCCCTAGTCAGTGAAGCCCCGCCCCCTGATCAGGGCTCAGCTTCTCTCCCAGCACAAAGCCCCTCCACATACAGATACTGACAATACAAAACCAAACACACACAAATACCTTCTCCTCCAACAGAACTCCCACTCCAACTCCCCTGTTTACAGCTCTGTTTGCTAGGTACTGTGCCGCTTCAGCTGTCTGTGCCGCTGCCTGACTGGCTGTTAACTTTATAGGACCCCTAGTCAGTGAAGCCCCGCCCCCAATCAGGGCTCAGCTTCTCTCCCAGCACAAAGCCCCTCCAAGCCTCTACACATACAGATACTACCAATACAAAACCAAACACACACAAATACCTTCTCCTCCAACAGAACTCCCACTCAAACTCCCCTGTTTACAGCTCTCTTTGCTAGCTCCTGTGCCGCTGCCTGACTGGCTGCTACCTTTATAGGACGCCTAGTCAGTGAAGCCCCGCCCCCTAAGCAGGGCTCAGCTTCTCTCCCAGCACAAAGCCCCTCCAAGCCTCTACACATACAGATACTACCAATACAAAACCAAAAACACACAAATACCTTCCCCTCCAACAGAACTCCCACTCAAACTCCCCTGTTTACAGCTCTGTTTGCTAGCTCCTGTGCCGCTGCAGCTGTCTGTGCCAATGCCTGACTGGCTGCTACCTTTATAGGACGCCTAGTCAGTGAAGCCCCGCCCCCTAAGCAGGGCTCAGCTTCTCTCCCAGCACAAAGCCCCTCCAAGCCTCTACACATACAGATACTACCAATACAAAACCAAAAACACACAAATACCTTCTCCTCCAACAGAACTGCCACTCAAACTCCCCTGTTTACAGCTCTGTTTGCTAGCTCCTGTGCCGCTGCCTGACTGGCTGCTACCTTTATAGGACCCCTAGTCAGGGAAGCCCCGCCCCCTAATCAGGGCTCAGCTTCTCTCCCAGCACAAAGCCCCTGCACATACAGATACTGACAATACAAAACCAAACACACACAAATACCTTCTCCTCCAACAGAACTCCCACTCAAACTCCCCTGTTTACAGCTCTGTTTGCTAGCTCCTGTGCCGCTGCAGCTGTCTGTGCCAATGCCTGACTGGCTGCTACCTTTATAGGACCCCTAGTCAGTGAAGCCCCGCCCCCTAATCAGGGCTCAGCTTCTCTCCCAGCACAAAGCCCCTGCACATACAGATACTGAAAATACAAAACCAAACACACACAAATACCTTCTCCTCCAACAGAACTCCCACTCAAACTCACCTGTTTACAGCTCTGTTTGCTAGCTCCTGTGCCGCTGCAGCTGTCTGAGCCGCTGCCTGACTGGCTGCTACCTTTATAGAATCCCTAGTCAGTCAAGCCCCGCCCCCTAATCAGGGCTCAGCTTCTCTCCCAGCACAAAGCCCCTTCAAGCCTCTACACATACATATACTACCAATACAAAAACACACACAAATACCTTCTCCTCCAACAGAACTCCCACTCAAACTCCCCTGTTCACAGCTCTGTTTCCTAGCTCCTGTGCCGCTGCCTGACTGGCTGCTACCTTTATAGGACCCCTAGTCAGTGAAGCCCCGCCCCCTGATCAGGGCTCAGCTTCTCTCCCAGCACAAAGCCCCTCCAAGCCTCTACATATACAGATACTACCAATACAAAAAAACACACAAATACCTTCTCCTCCAACAGAACTCCCACTCAAACTCCCCTGTTTACCGCTCTGTTTGCTAGCTCCTGTGCCGCTGCCTGACTGGCTGCTACCTTCATAGGACCCCTAGTCAGGGAAGCCACGCCCCCTAAACAGGCCTCAGCTTCTCTCCCAGCACAAAGCCCGTGCACATACAGATACTACCAATACAAAACCGAACACACACAAGTACCTTCTCCTCCAACAGAACTCCCACTCAAACTCCCCTGTTTACAGCTCTGTTTGGTAGCTCCTGTGCCGCTGCAGCTGTCTGTGCCAAAGCCTGACTGGCTGCTACCTTTATAGGACCCCTAGTCAGTGAAGCCCCGCCCCCTAATCAGGGCTCAGCTTCTCTCGCAGCACCTAGCCCCTCCAAGCCTCTACACATACAGATACTACCAATACAAAAACACACACAAATACCTTCTCCTCCAACAGAACTCCCACTCAAACTCCCCTGTTCACAGCTCTGTTTGCTAGCTCCTGTGCCATCGCAGCTGTCTGTTCCGCTGCCTGACTGGCTGCTGCCTTTATAGGACCCCTAGTCAGTGAAGCCCCGCCCCCTGATCAGGGCTCAGCTTCTCTCCCAGCACAAAGCCCCTCCAAGCCTCTACACATACAGATACTTCCAATACAAAACCAAACACACACAAATACCTTCTCCTCCAACAGAACTCCCACTCAAACTCCCCTGTTTACAGCTCTGTTTGCTAGCTCCTGTGCCGCTGCCTGACTGGCTGCTACCTTTATAGGACGCCTAGTCAGTGAAGCCCCGCCCCCTAAGCAGGGCTCAGCTTCTCTCCCAGCACAAAGCCCCTCCAAGCCTCTACACATACAGATACTACCAATACAAAACCAAAAACACACAAATACCTTCCCCTCCAACAGAACTCCCACTCAAACTCCCCTGTTTACAGCTCTGTTTGCTAGCTCCTGTGCCGCTGCAGCTGTCTGTGCCAATGCCTGACTGGCTGCTACCTTTATAGGACCCCTAGTCAGTCAAGCCCCGCCCCCTAATCAGGGCTCAGCTTCTCTCCCAGCACCTAGCCCCTCCAAGCCTCTACACATACAGATATTACCAATACAAAAACACACACAAATACCTTCTCCTCCAACAGAACTCCCACTCAAACTCCCCTGTTTACCTGTCTGTTTGCTAGCTCCTGTGCCGCTGCCTGACTGGCTGCTACCTTTATAGGACCCCTAGTCAGGGAAGCCCCGCCCCCTAATCAGGGCTCAGCTTATCTCCCAGCACAAAGCCCCTGCACATACAGATACTGACAATACAAAACCAAACACACACATACCTTCTCCTCCAACAGAACTCCCACTCAAACTCCCCTGTTTACAGCTCTGTTTGCTAGCTCCTGTGCCGCTGCAGCTGTCTGTGCCAATGCCTGACTGGCTGCTACCTTTATAGGACCCCTAGTCAGTGAAGCCCCGCCCCCTAATCAGGGCTCAGCTTCTCTCCCAGCACAAAGCCCCTGCACATACAGATACTGACAATACAAAACCAAACACACACATAGCTTCTCCTCCAACAGAACTCCCACTCAAACTCCCCTGTTTACAGCTCTGTTTGCTAGCTCCTGTGCCGCTGCAGCTGTCTGTGCCAATGCCTGACTGGCTGCTACCTTTATAGGACCCCTAGTCAGAGAAGCCCCGCCCCCTAATCAGGGCTCAGCTTCTCTCCCAGCACAAAGCCCCTGCACATACAGATACTGACAATACAAAACCAAACACACACATACCTTCTCCTCCAACAGAACTCCCACTCAAACTCCCCTGTTCACAGCTCTGTTTCCTAGCTCCTGTGCCGCTGCCTGACTGGCTGCTACCTTTATAGGACCCCTAGTCAGTGAAGCCCCGCCCCCTAATCAGGGCTCAGCTTCTCTCCCAGCACCTAGCCCCTCCAAGCCTCTACACATACAGATACTACCAATACAAAAACACACACAAATACCTTCTCCTCCAACAGAACTCCCACTCAAACTCCCCTGTTCACAGCTCTGTTTGCTAGCTCCTGTGCCGCTGCCTGACTGGCTGCTACCTTTATAGGACCCCTAGTCAGTGAAGCCCCGCCCCCTGATCAGGGCTCAGCTTCTCTCCCAGCACAAAGCCCCTCCAAGCCTCTACACATACAGATACTACCAATACAAAACCAAACACACACAAATACCTTCTCCTCCAACAGAACTCCCACTCAAACTCCCCTGTTCACAGCTCTGTTTGCTAGCTCCTGTGCCGCTGCCTGACTGGCTGCTACCTTTATAGGACCCCTAGTCAGTGAAGCCCCGCCCCCTAATCAGGGCTCAGCTTCTCTCCCAGCACAAAGCCCCTCCAAGCCTCTACACATACAGATACTACCAATGCAAAACCAAACACACACAAATACCTTCTCCTCCAAAAGAACTCCCACTCAAACTCCCCTGTTCACAGCTCTGTTTGCTAGCTCCTGTGCCACTGCAGCTGTCTGTTCCGCTGCCTGACTGGCTGCTACCTTTATAGGACCCCTAGTCAGTGAAGCCCCGCCCCCTAATCAGGGCTCAGCTTCTCTCCAAGCACAAAGCCCCGCCAAACCCCTACACATACAGATACTACCAATGCAAAACCAAACACACACAAATACCTTCTCCTCCAAAAGAACTCCCACTCAAACTCCCCTGTTCACAGCTCTGTTTGCTAGCTCCTGTGCCACTGCAGCTGTCTGTTCCGCTGCCTGACTGGCTGCTACCTTTATAGGACCCCTAGTCAGTGAAGCCCCGCCCCCTAATCAAGGCTCAGCTTCTCTCGCAGCACCTAGCCCCTAAAAGCCTCTACACATACAGATACTACCAATACAAATACACAAACAAATAGCTTCTCCTCCAACAGAACTCCCACTCAAACTCCCCTGTTCACAGCTGTGTTTGCTAGCTCCTGTGCCGCTGCCTGACTGGGTGCTACCTTTATAGGACCCCTAGTCTGTGAAGCCCCGCCCCCTAATCAGGGCTCAGCTTCTCTCGCAGCACCTAGCCCCTCCAAGCCTCTACACATACAGATACTACCAATACAAAAACACACACAAATACCTTCTCCTCCAACAGAACTCCCACTCAAACTCCCCTATTTACAGCTCTGTTTGCTAGCTCCTGTGCCGCTGCCTGACTCGCTGCTACCTTTATAGGACCCCTAGTCAGGGAAGCCCCGCCCCCTAATCAGGGCTCAGCTTCTCTCCCAGCACAAAGCCCCTGCACATACAGATACTGACAATACAAAACCAAACACACACAAATACCGTCTCCTCCAACAGAACTCCCACTCAAACTCCCCTGTTCACAGCTCTGTTTGCTAGCTCCTGTGCCACTGCAGCTGTCTGTTCCGCTGCCTGACTGGCTGCTACCTTTATAGGACCCCTAGTCAGTGAAACCCCGCCCCCTAATCAGGGCTCAGCTTCTCTCGCAGCACCTAGCCCCTAAAAGCCTCTACACATACAGATACTACCAATACAAAAACACACACAAATAGCTTCTCCTCCAACAGAACTCCCACTCAAACTCCCCTGTTTACAGCTCTGTTTGCTAGCTCCTGTGCCGCTGCCTGACTGGCTGCTACCTTTATAGGACCCCTAGTCAGGGAAGCCCCGCCCCCTAATCAGGGCTCAGCTTCTCTCCCAGCACAAAGCCCCTGCACATACAGATACTGACAATACAAATCCAAACACACACAAATACCTTCTCCTCCAACAGAACTCCCACTCAAACTCCCCTGTTCACAGCTCTGTTTGCTAGCTCCTGTGCCGCAGCAGCTGTCTGTGCGGCTGCCTGACTGGCTGCTACCTTTATAGGACCCCAAGTCAGTGAAGCCCCGCCCCCTAATCAGGGCTCAGCTTCTCTCCCAGCACAAAGCCCCTCCAAGCCTCTGCACATACAGATACTACCAATACAAAAAAACACACACAAATACCTTCTCCTCCAACAGAACTCCCACTCAAACTCCCCTGCTTACAGCACTGTTTGCTAGCTCCTGTGCTGCTGTCTGACTGGCTGCTACCTTTATAGGACCCCTAGTCAGGGAAGCCCCGCCCCCTAATCAGGGCTCAGCTTCTCTCACAGCACCTAGCCCCTCCAAGCCTCTACACATACAGATAATACCAATACAAAAACATACACAAATACCTTCTCCTCCAACAGAACTCCCACTCAAACTCCCCTGTTCACAGCTCTGTTTGCTAACTCCTGTGCCACTGCAGCTGTCTGTTCCGCTGCCTGACTGGCTACTACCTTTATAGGACCGCTAGTCAGTGAAGCCCCGTCCCCTAATCAGGGCTCAGCTTCTCTCCCAGCACAAAGCCCCTACACATACAGATACTACCAATGCAAAACCAAACACACACAAATACCTTCTCCTCCAACAGAACTCCCACTCAAACTCCCCTGTTCACAGCTCTGTTTGCTAGCTCCTGTGCCGCTGCCTGACTGGCTGCTACCTTTATAGGACCCCTAGTCAGGGAAGCCCCGCCCCCTAATCAGGGCTCAGCTTCTCTCGCAGCACCTAGCCCCTCCAAGCCTCTACACATACACATACTACCAATACAAAAACACACACAAATACCTTCTCCTCCAACAGAACTCCCACTCAAACTCCCCTGTTCACAGCTCTGTTTGCTAGCTCCTGTGCCGCTGCCTGACTGGCTGCTACCTTTATAGGACCCCTAGTCAGTGAGGCCCCGCCCCCAAATCAGGGCTCAGCTTCTCTCCCAGCACAAAGCCCCTCCAAGCGTCTACACATACAGATAATACCAATACAAAAACACACACAAATACGTTCTCCTCCAACAGAACTCCCACTCAAACTCCCCTGTTTACAGGTCTGTTTGCTAGCTCCCTTGCCGCTGCCTGACTGGCTGCTACCTTTATAGGACCCCTAGTCAGTGAAGCCCCGCCCCCTAATCAGGGCTCAGCTTCTCTCGCAGCACCTAGCCCCTCCAAGCCTCTACACATACACATACTACCAATACAAAAACACACACAAATAGCTTCTCCTCCAACAGAACTCCCACTCAAACTCCCCTGTTTACAGCTCTGTTTGCTAACTCCTGTGCCGCTGCAGCTGTCTGTTCCGCTGCCTGACTGGCTGCTCCCTTTATAGGACCCCTAGTCAGTGAAGCCCCGCCCCCTAATCAGGGTTCAGCTTCTCTCCAAGCACAAAGCCCCGCCAAACACCTTCACATACAGATACTACCAATAAAAAACCAAACACACACAAATACCTTCTCCTCCAACAGCACTCCCACTCAAACTGCCCTGTTTACAGCTCTGTTTGCTAGCTCCTGTGCCGCTGCTTGACTGGCTGCTAGCTTTATAGGACACCTAGTCAGTGAAGCCCCGCCCCCTAATCAGGGCCCAGCTTCTCTCCCAGCACAAAGCCCCTCCAAGCCTCTACACATACAGATACTACCAATACAAAACAAAACACACACAAATACCTTCTCCTCCAACAGAACTACCACTCAAACTCCCCTGTTTACAGCTCTGTTTGCTAGCTCCTGTGCCGCTGCCTGACTGGCTGCTCCCTTTATAGGACACCTAGTCAGTGAAGCCCCGCCCCCTAATCAGGGCCCAGCTTCTCTCCCAGCACAAAGCCCCTCCAAGCCTCTACACATACAGATACTACCAATAAAAAACACACACAAATACCTTCTCCTCCAGCAGAACTCCCACTCAAACTGCCCTGTTTACAGCTCTGTTTGCTAGCTCCTGTGCCGCTGCTTGACTGGCTGCTAGCTTTATAGGACCCCTAGTCAGAGAAGCCCCGCCCCCTAATCAGGGCTCAGCTTCTCTCCCAGCACAAAGCCCCTTCAAGCCTCTACACATACAGATACTACCAATGCAAAACCAAACACACACAAATACCTTCTCCAACAGAACTCCCACTCAAACTCCCCTGTTCACAGCTCTGTTTGCTAGCTCCTGTGCCACTGCAGCTGTCTGTGCCAATGCCTGACTGGCTGCTACCTTTATAGGACCCCTAGTCAGTGAAGCCCCGCCCCCTAATCAGGGCTCAGCTTCTCTCCCAGCACAAAGCCCCTTCAAGCCTCTACACATACAGATACTACCAATACAAAAACACACACAAATACCTTCTCCTCCAACAGAACTCCCACTCAAACTCCCCTGTTCACAGCTATGTTTGCTAGCTCCTGTGCCGCTGCCTGACCGGCTGCTACCTTTATAGGACCCCTAGTCAGTGAAGCCCCGCCCCCTAATCAGGGCTCAGCTTCTCTCCCAGCACAAAGCCCCTCCAAGGCTCTACACATACAGATACTACCAATGCAAAACCAAACACACACAAATACCTTCTCCTCCAACACAACTCCCACTCAAACTCCCCTGTTTACAGCTCTGTTTGCTAGCTCCTGTGCCGCTGCCTGACTGGCTGCTACCTGTATAGGACCCCTAGTCAGGGAAGCCCCGCCCCCTAATCAGGGCTCAGCTTCTCTCCAAGCACAAAGCCCCTGCACATACAGATACTGACAATACAAAACCAAACACACACAAATACCTTCTCCTCCAACAGAACTCCCACTCAAATTCCCCTGTTTAAAGCTCTGTTTGCTAGCTCCTGTGCCACTGCAGCTGTCTGTTCCGCTGCCTGACTGGCTGCTACCTTTATAGGACCCCTAGTCAGTGAAGCCCCGCCCCCTAATCAGGGCTCAGCTTCTCTCCCAGCACAAAGCACCTCCAAGCCTCTACACATACAGATACTACCAATACAAAACCAAACACACACAAATACCTTCTCCTCCTACAGAACTCCCACTCAAACTCCCCTGTTTACAGCTCTGTTTGCTAGCTCCTGCGCCGCTGCAGCTGTCTGAGCCGCTGCCTGACTGACTGCTACCTTTATAGGACCCCTAGTCAGTCAAGCCCCGCCCCCTAATCAGGGCTCAGCTTCTCTCCCAGCACAAAGCCCCTTCAAGCCTCTACACGTACACATACTACCAATACAAAAACACACACAAATACCTTCTCCTCCAACAGAACTCCCACTCAAACTCCCCTGTTCACAGCTCTGTTTCCTAGCTCCTGTGCCGCTGCCTGACTGGCTGCTACCTTTATAGGACCCCTAGTCAGTGAAGCCCCGCCCCCTAATCAGGGCTCAGCTTCTCTCCCAGCACCTAGCCCCTCCAAGCCTCTACACATACAGATACTACCAATACAAAAAGACACACAAATACCTTCTCCTCCAACAGAACTCCCACTCCAACTCCCCTGTTTACAGCTCTGTTTGCTAGGTCCTGTGCCGCTTCAGCTGTCTGTGCCGCTGCCTGACTGGCTGCTAACTTTATAGGACCCCTAGTCAGTGAAGCCCCGCCCCCAATCAGGGCTCAGCTTCTCTCCCAGCACAAAGCCCCACCAAGCCTCTACACATAGAGATACTACCAATACAAAAAAACACACAAATACCTTCTCCTCCAACAGAACTCCCCCTCAAACTGCCCTGTTTACAGCTCTGTTTGCTAGCTCCTGTGCCGCTGCCTGACTGGCTGCTACCTTTATAGGACCCCTAGTCAGTGAAGCCCCGCCCCCTAATCAGGGCTCAGCTTCTCTCCCAGCACAAAGCCCCTGCACATACAGATACTGACAATACAAATCCAAACACACACAAATACCTTCTCCTCCAACAGAACTCCCACTCAAACTCCCCTGTTCACAGCTCTGTTTGCCAGCTCCTGTGCCGCAGCAGCTGTCTGTGCGGCTGCCTGACTGGCTGCTACCTTTATAGGACCCCTAGTCAGTGAAGCCCCGCCCCCTCATCAGGGATCAGCTTCTCTCCCAGCACAAAGCCCCTCCAAGCCTCTACACATACAGATACTACCAATACAAAACCAAACACACACAAATACTATCTCCTCCAACAGAACTCCCACTCAAACTCCCCTGTTTAGAGCTCTGTTTGCTCGCTCCTGTGCCGCTGCAGCTGTCTTAGCCGCTGCCTGACTGGCTGCTACCTTTATAGGACCCCTAGTCAGGGAAGCCCCGTCCCCTAATCAGGGCGCAGCTTCTCTCCCAGCACAAAGCCCCTGCACATACAGATACTGACAATACAAAACCAAACACACACAAATACCTTCTCCTACAACAGAACTCCCACTCCAACTCCCCTGTTTACAGCTCTGTTTGCTAGCTCCTGTGCCGCTGCAGCTGTCTTAGCCGCTGCGTGACTGGCTGCTACCTTTATAGGACCCCTAGTCAGTCAAGCCCCGCCCCCTAATCAGGGCTCAGCTTCTCTCCCAGCACAAAGCCCGTACACATACAGATACTACCAATACAAAACCGAACACACAAATCCCATCTCCTCCAACAGAACTCCCACTCAAACTCCCCTGTTTACAGGTCTGTTTGCTAGCTCCTGTGCCGCTGCCTGACTGCCTGCTACCTTTATAGGACCCCTAGTCAGTGAAGCCCCGCCCCCTAATCAGGGCTCAGCTTCTCTCCCAGCACAAAGCCCCTCAAAGCGTCTACACATACAGATACCACCAATACAAAAACACACACAAATACCTTCTCCTCCAACAGAACTCCCACTCAAACTCCCCTGTTCACAGCCTTCTTTGCTAGCTCCTGAGCCGCTGCAGCTGTCTGTGCCGCTGCCTGACTGGCTCCTACCTTTATAGGACCCCTAGTCAGTGAATCCCCGCCCCCTGATCAGGGCTCAGCTTCTCTCCCAGTACAAAGCCCCTCCAAGCCTCTACACATACAGATACTACCAATACAAAACCAAACACACACAAATACCTTCTCCTCCAACAGAACTCCCACTCCAACTCCCCTGTTTACAGCTCTGTTTGCTAGCTCCTCTGCCGCTGCAGCTGTCTGTGCCGATGCCTGACTGGCTCCTACCTTTATAGGACCCCTAGTCAGTGAAGCCCCGCCCCCTAATCAGGGCCCAGCTTCTCTCCCAGCACAAAGCCCCTCCAAGCCTCTACACATACAGATACTACCAATACAAAACCAAACACACACAAATACCTTCTCCTCCAACAGAACTCCCACTCAAACTGCCCTGTTTACAGCTCCGTTTGCTAGCTCCTGTGCCGCTGCAGCTGTCTGAGCCGCTGCCTGACTGGCTCCTACCTTTATAGGACCCCTAGTCAGTCAAGCCCCGCCCCCTAATCAGGGCTCAGCCTCTCTCCCAGCACAAAGCCCGTACACATACATATACTACCAATACAAAACCAAACACACACAAATACCATCTCCTCCAACAGAACTCCCACTCAAACTCCCGTTTACAGCTCTGTTTGCTAGCTCCTGTGCCGCTGCAGCTGTCTGTGCCGATGCCTGACTGGCTCCTACCTTTATAGGACCCCTAGTCAGTGAAGCCCCGCCCCCTAATCAGGGCTCAGCTTCTCTCCAAGCACAAAGCCCCGCCAAACCCCTACACATACAGATACTACCAATACAAAACCAAACACACACAAATACCTTCTCGTCCAACAGAACTCCCACTCAAACTCCCCTGCTTACAGCTCTGTTTGATAGCTCCTGTGCCGGTGTCTGACTGGCTGCTCCCTTTATAGGACCCCTAGTCAGTGAAGGCCCGCCCCCTAATCAGGGCCCAGCTTCTCTCCCAGCACAAAGCCCCTCCAAGCCTCTACACATACAGATACTACCAATACAAAACCAAACACACACAAATACCTTCTCCTCCAACAGAACTCCCACTCAAACTGCCCTGTTTACAGGTCTGTTTGCTAGCTCCTGTGCCGCTGCAGCTGTCTGAGCCACTGCCTGACTGGCTGCTACCTTTATAGGACCCCTAGTCAGGGAAGCCCCGCCCCCTAATCAGGGCTCAGCTTCTCTCCCAGCACAAAGCCCCTGCACATACAGATACTGACAATACAAAACCAAATACACACAAATACCTTCTCCTCCAACAGAACTCCCACTCAAACTCCCCTGTTTACAGCTCTGTTTGCTAGCTCCTGTGCCGCTGCAGCTGTCTGAGCCAATGCCTGACTGGCTGCTACCTTTATAGGACCCCTAGTCAGTCAAGCCCCGCCCCCTAATCAGGGCTCAGCTTCTCTCCCAGCACAAAGCCCCTTCAAGCCTCTACACATACATATACTACCAATTCAAAAACACACACAAATACCTTCTCCTCCAACAGAACTCCCACTCAAACTCCCCTGTTCACAGCTCTGTTTGCTAGCTCCTGTGCCGCTGCCTGACTGGCTGCTACCTTTATAGGACCCCTAGTCAGTGAAGCCCCGCCCCCTAATCAGGGCTCAGCTTCTCTCCCAGCACCTAGCCCCTCCAAGCCTCTACACATACAGATATTACCAATACAAAAACACACACAAATACCTTCTCCTCCAACAGAACTCCCACTCAAACTCCCCTGTTCACAGCTCTGTTTGCTAGCTCCTGTGCCGCTGCCTGACTGACTGCTACCTTTATAGGACCCCTAGTCAGGGAAGCCCCGCCCCCTAATCAGGGCTCAGCTTCTCTCCCAGCACAAAGCCCCTGCACATACAGATACTGACAATACAAAACCAAACACACACAAATACCGTCTCCTCCAACAGAACTCCCACTCAAACTCCCCTGTTCTCAGCTCTGTTTGCTAGCTCCTGTGCCACTGCAGCTGTCTGTTCCGCTGCCTGACTGGCTGCTACCTTTATAGGACCCCTAGTCAGTGAAACCCCGCCCCCTAATCAGGGCTCAGCTTCTCTCGCAGCACCTAGCCCCTAAAAGCCTCTACACATACAGATACTACCAATACAAAAACACACACAAATAGCTTCTCCTCCAACAGAACTCCCACTCAAACTCCCCTGTTTACAGCTCTGTTTGCTAGCTCCTGTGCCGCTGCCTGACTGGCTGCTACCTTTATAGGACCCCTAGTCAGGGAAGCCCCGCCCCCTAATCAGGGCTCAGCTTCTCTCCCAGCACAAAGCCCCTGCACATACAGATACTGACAATACAAATCCAAACACACACAAATACCTTCTCCTCCAACAGAACTCCCACTCAAACTCCCCTGTTCACAGCTCTGTTTGCTAGCTCCTGTGCCGCAGCAGCTGTCTGTGCGGCTGCCTGACTGGCTGCTACCTTTATAGGACCCCAAGTCAGTGAAGCCCCGCCCCCTAATCAGGGCTCAGCTTCTCTCCCAGCACAAAGCCCCTCCAAGCCTCTGCACATACAGATACTACCAATACAAAAAAACACACACAAATACCTTCTCCTCCAACAGAACTCCCACTCAAACTCCCCTGCTTACAGCACTGTTTGCTAGCTCCTGTGCTGCTGTCTGACTGGCTGCTACCTTTATAGGACCCCTAGTCAGGGAAGCCCCGCCCCCTAATCAGGGCTCAGCTTCTCTCACAGCACCTAGCCCCTCCAAGCCTCTACACATACAGATAATACCAATACAAAAACATACACAAATACCTTCTCCTCCAACAGAACTCCCACTCAAACTCCCCTGTTCACAGCTCTGTTTGCTAACTCCTGTGCCACTGCAGCTGTCTGTTCCGCTGCCTGACTGGCTACTACCTTTATAGGACCGCTAGTCAGTGAAGCCCCGTCCCCTAATCAGGGCTCAGCTTCTCTCCCAGCACAAAGCCCCTACACATACAGATACTACCAATACAAAACCAAACACACACAAATACCTTCTGCTCCAACAGAACTCCCACTCAAACTCCCTCTTTACAGCTCTGTTTGCTAGCTCCTGTGCCACTGCAGCTGTCTGTGCCGCTGCCTGACTGGCTGCTCCCTTTCTAGGACCCCTAATCAGTGAAGCCCCGCCCCCTGATCAGGGCTCAGCTTCTCTCCCAGCACAAAGCCCCTCCATGCCTCTACACATACAGATACTACCAATACAAAAACACACACAAATAGCTTCTCCTCCAACAGAACTCCCACTCAAACTCCCCTGTTCACAGCTCTGTTTGCTAGCTCCTGTGCCGCTGCCTGACTGGCTGCTACTTTATAGGACCCCTAGTCAGGGAAGCCCCGCCCCCTAATCAGGGCTCAGCTTCTCTCGCAGCACCTAGCCCCTCCAAGCCTCTACACATACACATACTACCAATACAAAAACACACACAAATACCTTCTCCTCCAACAGAACTCCCACTCAAACTCCCCTGTTCACAGCTCTGTTTGCTAGCTCCTGTGCCGCTGCCTGACTGGCTGCTACCTTTATAGGACCCCTAGTCAGTGAGGCCCCGCCCCCAAATCAGGGCTCAGCTTCTCTCCCAGCACAAAGCCCCTCCAAGCGTCTACACATACAGATAATACCAATACAAAAACACACACAAATACGTTCTCCTCCAACAGAACTCCCACTCAAACTCCCCTGTTTACAGGTCTGTTTGCTAGCTCCCTTGCCGCTGCCTGACTGGCTGCTACCTTTATAGGACCCCTAGTCAGTGAAGCCCCGCCCCCTAATCAGGGCTCAGCTTCTCTCGCAGCACCTAGCCCCTCCAAGCCTCTACACATACACATACTACCAATACAAAAACACACACAAATAGCTTCTCCTCCAACAGAACTCCCACTCAAACTCCCCTGTTTACAGCTCTGTTTGCTAACTCCTGTGCCGCTGCAGCTGTCTGTTCCGCTGCCTGACTGGCTGCTCCCTTTATAGGACCCCTAGTCAGTGAAGCCCCGCCCCCTAATCAGGGTTCAGCTTCTCTCCAAGCACAAAGCCCCGCCAAACACCTTCACATACAGATACTACCAATAAAAAACCAAACACACACAAATACCTTCTCCTCCAACAGCACTCCCACTCAAACTCCCCTGCTTACAGCTCTGTTTGCTAGCTCCTGTGCCGCTGCCTGACTGGCTGCTCCCTTTATAGGACACCTAGTCAGTGAAGCCCCGCCCCCTAATCAGGGCCCAGCTTCTCTCCCAGCACAAAGCCCCTCCAAGCCTCTACACATACAGATACTACCAATACAAAACAAAACACACACAAATACCTTCTCCTCCAACAGAACTCCCACTCAAACTCCCCTGTTTACAGCTCTGTTTGCTAGCTCCTGTGCCGCTGCTTGACTGGCTGCTAGCTTTATAGGACCCCTAGTCAGAGAAGCCCCGCCCCCTAATCAGGGCTCAGCTTCTCTCCCAGCACAAAGCCCCTTCAAGCCTCTACACATACAGATACTACCAATGCAAAACCAAACACACACAAATACCTTCTCCAACAGAACTCCCACTCAAACTCCCCTGTTCACAGCTCTGTTTGCTAGCTCCTGTGCCACTGCAGCTGTCTGTGCCAATGCCTGACTGGCTGCTACCTTTATAGGACCCCTAGTCAGTGAAGCCCCGCCCCCTAATCAGGGCTCAGCTTCTCTCCCAGCACAAAGCCCCTTCAAGCCTCTACACATACAGATACTACCAATACAAAAACACACACAAATACCTTCTCCTCCAACAGAACTCCCACTCAAACTCCCCTGTTCACAGCTATGTTTGCTAGCTCCTGTGCCGCTGCCTGACCGGCTGCTACCTTTATAGGACCCCTAGTCAGTGAAGCCCCGCCCCCTAATCAGGGCTCAGCTTCTCTCCCAGCACAAAGCCCCTCCAAGGCTCTACACATACAGATACTACCAATGCAAAACCAAACACACACAAATACCTTCTCCTCCAACACAACTCCCACTCAAACTCCCCTGTTTACAGCTCTGTTTGCTAGCTCCTGTGCCGCTGCCTGACTGGCTGCTACCTGTATAGGACCCCTAGTCAGGGAAGCCCCGCCCCCTAATCAGGGCTCAGCTTCTCTCCAAGCACAAAGCCCCTGCACATACAGATACTGACAATACAAAACCAAACACACACAAATACCTTCTCCTCCAACAGAACTCCCACTCAAATTCCCCTGTTTAAAGCTCTGTTTGCTAGCTCCTGTGCCACTGCAGCTGTCTGTTCCGCTGCCTGACTGGCTGCTACCTTTATAGGACCCCTAGTCAGTGAAGCCCCGCCCCCTAATCAGGGCTCAGCTTCTCTCCCAGCACAAAGCACCTCCAAGCCTCTACACATACAGATACTACCAATACAAAACCAAACACACACAAATACCTTCTCCTCCTACAGAACTCCCACTCAAACTCCCCTGTTTACAGCTCTGTTTGCTAGCTCCTGCGCCGCTGCAGCTGTCTGAGCCGCTGCCTGACTGACTGCTACCTTTATAGGACCCCTAGTCAGTCAAGCCCCGCCCCCTAATCAGGGCTCAGCTTCTCTCCCAGCACAAAGCCCCTTCAAGCCTCTACACGTACACATACTACCAATACAAAAACACACACAAATACCTTCTCCTCCAACAGAACTCCCACTCAAACTCCCCTGTTCACAGCTCTGTTTCCTAGCTCCTGTGCCGCTGCCTGACTGGCTGCTACCTTTATAGGACCCCTAGTCAGTGAAGCCCCGCCCCCTAATCAGGGCTCAGCTTCTCTCCCAGCACCTAGCCCCTCCAAGCCTCTACACATACAGATACTACCAATACAAAAAGACACACAAATACCTTCTCCTCCAACAGAACTCCCACTCCAACTCCCCTGTTTACAGCTCTGTTTGCTAGGTCCTGTGCCGCTTCAGCTGTCTGTGCCGCTGCCTGACTGGCTGCTAACTTTATAGGACCCCTAGTCAGTGAAGCCCCGCCCCCAATCAGGGCTCAGCTTCTCTCCCAGCACAAAGCCCCACCAAGCCTCTACACATAGAGATACTACCAATACAAAAAAACACACAAATACCTTCTCCTCCAACAGAACTCCCCCTCAAACTGCCCTGTTTACAGCTCTGTTTGCTAGCTCCTGTGCCGCTGCCTGACTGGCTGCTACCTTTATAGGACCCCTAGTCAGTGAAGCCCCGCCCCCTAATCAGGGCTCAGCTTCTCTCCCAGCACAAAGCCCCTGCACATACAGATACTGACAATACAAATCCAAACACACACAAATACCTTCTCCTCCAACAGAACTCCCACTCAAACTCCCCTGTTCACAGCTCTGTTTGCCAGCTCCTGTGCCGCAGCAGCTGTCTGTGCGGCTGCCTGACTGGCTGCTACCTTTATAGGACCCCAAGTCAGTGAAGCCCCGCCCCCTAATCAGGGCTCTACTTCTCTCCCAGCACAAAGCCCCTCCAAGCCTCTGCACATACAGATACTACCAATACAAAAAAACACACACAAATACCTTCTCCTCCAACAGAACTCCCACTCCAACTCCCCTGTTCACAGCTCTGTTTGCTAGCTCCGGTGCCGCTGCCTGACTGGCTGCTACCTTTATAGGACCCCTAGTCAGTGAAGCCCCGCCCCCTCATCAGGGATCAGCTTCTCTCCCAGCACAAAGCCCCTCCAAGCCTCTACACATACAGATACTACCAATACAAAACCAAACACACACAAATACTATCTCCTCCAACAGAACTCCCACTCAAACTCCCCTGTTTAGAGCTCTGTTTGCTCGCTCCTGTGCCGCTGCAGCTGTCTTAGCCGCTGCCTGACTGGCTGCTACCTTTATAGGACCCCTAGTCAGGGAAGCCCCGTCCCCTAATCAGGGCGCAGCTTCTCTCCCAGCACAAAGCCCCTGCACATACAGATACTGACAATACAAAACCAAACACACACAAATACCTTCTCCTACAACAGAACTCCCACTCCAACTCCCCTGTTTACAGCTCTGTTTGCTAGCTCCTGTGCCGCTGCAGCTGTCTTAGCCGCTGCGTGACTGGCTGCTACCTTTATAGGACCCCTAGTCAGTCAAGCCCCGCCCCCTAATCAGGGCTCAGCTTCTCTCCCAGCACAAAGCCCGTACACATACAGATACTACCAATACAAAACCGAACACACAAATCCCATCTCCTCCAACAGAACTCCCACTCAAACTCCCCTGTTTACAGGTCTGTTTGCTAGCTCCTGTGCCGCTGCCTGACTGCCTGCTACCTTTATAGGACCCCTAGTCAGTGAAGCCCCGCCCCCTAATCAGGGCTCAGCTTCTCTCCCAGCACAAAGCCCCTCAAAGCGTCTACACATACAGATACCACCAATACAAAAACACACACAAATACCTTCTCCTCCAACAGAACTCCCACTCAAACTCCCCTGTTCACAGCCTTCTTTGCTAGCTCCTGAGCCGCTGCAGCTGTCTGTGCCGCTGCCTGACTGGCTCCTACCTTTATAGGACCCCTAGTCAGTGAATCCCCGCCCCCTGATCAGGGCTCAGCTTCTCTCCCAGTACAAAGCCCCTCCAAGCCTCTACACATACAGATACTACCAATACAAAACCAAACACACACAAATACCTTCTCCTCCAACAGAACTCCCACTCCAACTCCCCTGTTTACAGCTCTGTTTGCTAGCTCCTCTGCCGCTGCAGCTGTCTGTGCCGATGCCTGACTGGCTCCTACCTTTATAGGACCCCTAGTCAGTGAAGCCCCGCCCCCTAATCAGGGCCCAGCTTCTCTCCCAGCACAAAGCCCCTCCAAGCCTCTACACATACAGATACTACCAATACAAAACCAAACACACACAAATACCTTCTCCTCCAACAGAACTCCCACTCAAACTGCCCTGTTTACAGCTCCGTTTGCTAGCTCCTGTGCCGCTGCAGCTGTCTGAGCCGCTGCCTGACTGGCTCCTACCTTTATAGGACCCCTAGTCAGTCAAGCCCCGCCCCCTAATCAGGGCTCAGCCTCTCTCCCAGCACAAAGCCCGTACACATACATATACTACCAATACAAAACCAAACACACACAAATACCATCTCCTCCAACAGAACTCCCACTCAAACTCCCGTTTACAGCTCTGTTTGCTAGCTCCTGTGCCGCTGCAGCTGTCTGTGCCGATGCCTGACTGGCTCCTACCTTTATAGGACCCCTAGTCAGTGAAGCCCCGCCCCCTAATCAGGGCTCAGCTTCTCTCCAAGCACAAAGCCCCGCCAAACCCCTACACATACAGATACTACCAATACAAAACCAAACACACACAAATACCTTCTCGTCCAACAGAACTCCCACTCAAACTCCCCTGTTTACACGTCTGTTTGCTAGCTCCCTTGCCGCTGCCTGACTGGGTGCTCCCTTTATAGGACCCCTAGTCAGTGAAGCCCCGCCCCCTAATCAGGGCTCAGCTTCTCTCGCAGCACCTAGCCCCTAAAAGCCTCTACACATACAGATACTACCAATACAAAAACACACACAAATAGCTTCTCCTCCAACAGAACTCCCACTCAAACTCCCCTGTTCACAGCTCTGTTTGCTAGCTCCTGTGCCGCTGCCTGACTGGCTGCAACCTTTATAGGACCCCTAGTCAGGGAAGCCCCGCCGCCTAATCAGGGCTCAGCTTCTCTCCCAGCACAAAGCCCCTACACATACAGATACTAAGAATACAAAACCAAACACACACAAATACCTTCTCCTCCCACTCTAACTCCCCTGTTTACAGGTCTGTTTGCTAGCTCCTGTGCCGCTGCAGCTGTCTGTGCCGCTGCCTGACTGGCTGCTACCTTTATAGGACCCCTAGTCAGTGAAGCCCCGCCCCCTAATCAGGGTTCAGCTTCTGTCCCAGCACAAAGCCCCTACACACACAGATACTACCAATACAAAACCAAACACACACAAATACCTAATACTCCAACAGAACTCCCACTCAAACTCCCCTGTTTACAGCTCTGTTTGATAGCTCCTGTGCCGCTGCCTGACTGGCTGCAACCTTATAGGACCCCTAGTCAGGGAAGCCCCGCCCACTAATCAGGGCTCAGCTTCTTTCCCAGCACAAAGCCCCTCCAAGCCTCTACACATACAGATACCACCGATACAAAACCAAACACACACACAAATACGTTTTCCTCCAACAGAACTCCCACTCAAACTCCCCTGTTTACAGCTCTGTTTGCTAGCTCCTGTGCCGCTGCCTGACTGGCTGCTACCTTTATAGGACACCTAGTCAGGGAAGCCCCGCCCCCTAATCAGGGCTCAGCTTCTCTCCCAGCACAAAGCCCCTACATATACAGATACTAACAATGCAAAACCAAACACACACAAATACCTTCTCCTCCAACAGAACTCCCACTCAAACTCCCCTGTTTACAGCTCTGTTTGATAGCTCCTGTGCCGCTGCCTGACTGGCTGCTACCTTTATAGGACCCCTAGTCAGGGAAGCCCCGCCCCCGAATGAGGGCTCAGCTTCTGTCTCAGCACAAAGCCCCTACACACACAGATACTACCAATACAAAACCAAACACACACAAATACCTTCTCCTCCAACAGAACTCCCACTCAAATCCCCCTGTTTACAGCTCTGTTTGCTAGCTCCTGTGCCGCTGCAGCTGTCTGTGCCGCTGCCTGATTGGCTGCTACCTTAATAGGACCCCTAGTCAGTGAAGCCCCGCCCCCTAATCAGGGCTCAGCTTCTCTCCCAGCACAAAGCCCCTCCAAGCCTCTACACATACAGATACCACCAATACAAAACCAAACACACACACAAATACCTTTTCCTCCAACAGAACTCCCACTCAAACTCCGCTGTTTACAGCTCTGTTTGCTAGCTCCTGTGCTGCTGCCTGACTGGCTGCTACCTTTATAGGACCCCTAGTCAGTGAAGCCCCGCCCCCTAATCAGGGCTCAGCTTCTGTCCCAGCACAAAGCCCCTACACACACAGATACTACCAATACAAAACCAAACACACACCAATACCTTCTACTCCAACAGAACTCCCACTCAAACTCCCCTGTTTACAGCTCTGTTTGATAGCTCCTGTGCCGCTGCCTGACTGGCTGCAACCTTTATAGGACCCCTAGTCAGTGAAGCCCCGCCCCCTAATCAGGGCTCAGCTTCTCTCCCAGCACAAAGCCCATACACATAGAGATACTAAGAATACAAAACCAAACACACACAGATACCTTCTACTCCAACAGAACTCCCACTCAAACTCCCCTGTTTACAGCTCTGTTTGCTAGCTCCTGTGCCGCTGCAGCTGTCTGTGCCGCTGCCTGACTGGTTGCTACCTTTATAGGACCCCTAGTCAGTGAAGCCCCGCCCCCTAATCAGGGCTCAGCTTCTGTCCCAGCACAAAGCCCCTACACATACAGATACTACCAATACAAAGCAAAACACACACAAACACCTTCTACTCCAACAGAACTCCCACTCAAACTCCCCTGTTTACAGCTCTGTTTGATAGCTCCTGTGCCGCTGCCTGACTGGCTGCAACCTTTATAGGACCCCTAGTCAGGGAAGCCCCGCCCACTAATCAGGGCTCAGCTTCTCTCCCAGCACAAAGCCCCTGCACATACAGATACCACCAATACAAAACGAAACACACACAAGTACCTTCTCCTCCAACAGAACCCCCACTCATACTCCCCTGTTTACAGCTCTGTTGGCTAGCTCCTGTGCCACTGCAGCATCTGTGCCGCTGCCTGATTGGCTGCTACCTTTATAGGACCCCTAGTCAGTGAAGACCCACCCCCTAATCAGCGCTCAGCTTCTCTCCCAGCACAAAGCCCCTCCAAGCCTCTACACATACAGATACCACCAATACAAAACCAAACACACACACAAATAACTTTTCCTCCAACAGAACTCCCACTCAAACTCCGCTGTTTACAGCTCTGTTTGCTAGCTCCTGTGCCGCTGCCTGACTGGCTGCTTCCTTTATAGGACCCCTACTTAGTCAAGCCCCG
The DNA here is from genome assembly GCF_965140295.1 of Lepidochelys olivacea. Lineage (NCBI taxonomy): Eukaryota > Metazoa > Chordata > Testudines > Cheloniidae > Lepidochelys > Lepidochelys olivacea. Next base: position 18,766,463 of record NC_140436.1, on the reverse strand, counting down.
CCCCCTAATCAGGGCTCAGCTTCTCTCCCAGCACAAAGCCCCTACACATACAGATACTACCAATACAAAACCATACACAAACAAATACCTTCTCCTCCACCAGAACTCCCACTCAAACTCCCCTGTTTACAGCTCTGTTTGCTAGCTCCTGTGCCGCTGCCTGACTGGCTGCTACCTTTATAGGACCCCTAGTCACTGAAGCCCCGCCCCCTAATCAGAGCTCAGCTTCTCTCCCAGCACAAAGCCCCTGCACATACAGATACCACCAATACAAAACGAAACACACACAAGTACCTTCTCTTCCAACAGAACCCCCACTCATACTCCCCTGTTTACAGCTCTGTTTGCTCGCTCCTGTGCCGCTGCAGCTGTCTGTGCAGCTGCCTGACTGGCTGCTACCTTTATAGGACCCGTAGGCAGTGAAGCCCCGCCCCCTAATCAGGGCTCAGCTTCTCTCCCAGCACAAAGCCCCGACACACACAGATACTACCAATACAAAACCAAACACACACAAATACCTTCTACTCCAACAGAACTCCCAGTCAAACTCCCCTGTTTACAGCTCTGTTTGCTAGCTCCTGTGCCGCTGCAGCTGTCTGTGCCGCTCCCTGATTGGCTGCTACCTTTATAGGACCCCTAGTCAGTGAAGCCCCGCCCCCAAATCAGGGCTCAGCTTCTCTCCCAGCACAAAGCCCCTGCACATACAGATACCACCAATACAAAACCAAACACACACAAGTACCTTCTCCTCCAACAGAACTCCCACACAAACTCCCATGTTTACAGCTCTGTGTGCTAGCTCCTGTGCCGCTGCCTGACTGGCTGCTACCTTTATAGGACCCCTAGCCAGGGAAGCCCCGCCCCCTAATCAGGGCTCATCTTCTGTCCCAGCACAAAGCCCCTACAAAAACAGATACCACCAATACAAAACCAAACACACACAAATACCTTCTCCTCCAACAGAACTCCCACTCAAACTCCCCTGTTTACAGCTCTGTTTGCTAGATCCTGTGCCGCTGCAGCTGTCTTTGCCGCTGCCTGACTGGCTGATACCTTTATAGGACCCCTCGTCAGTGAAGCCCCGCCCCCTAATCACGGCCTAGCTTCTCTCCCAGCACAAAGCCCCTACACATACAGATACTACCAATACAAAACAAAACACACTCAAATACCTTCTCCTCCAACAGAACTCCCACTCAAACTCCCCTGTTTACAGCTCTGTTTGCTAGCTCCTGTGCCGCTGCCTGACTGGCTGCTACCTTTATAGGACCCCTAGTCAGGGAAGCCCCGCCCCCTAATCACTTCTCAGCTTCTCTCCCAGCACAAAGCCCCTACACAAACAGATACCACCAATACAAAACCAAACACACACAAATACCTTCTCCTCCAACAGAACTCCAACTCAAACTCCACTGTTTACAGCTCTGTTTGCTAGCTCCTGTGCCGCTGCAGCTGTCTGTGCCGCTGCCTGACTGGCTGATACCTTTTTTGGACCCCTAGTCAGTGAAGCCCCGCCCCCAATCACGGCTCAGCTTCTCTCCCAGCACAAAGCCCCTGCACATACAGATACTACCAGTACAAAACCAAACTCCCACAAATACCTTCTCCTCCAACAGAACTCCCACTCAAACTCCCTTGCTTACATCTCTGTTTGCTAGCTCCTGTGCCGCTGCAGCTGTCTGTGCCGCTGCCTGATTGGCTGCTACCTTTATAGGACCCCTAGTCAGTGAAGCCCCGCCCCGTAATCAGGGCTCAGCTTCTCTCCCAGCACAAAGCCTCTACACATACAAATACTGCCAATACAAATCCAAACACACACAAATACCTTCTCCTCCAACAGAACTCCCACTCATACTCCCTTGCTTACATCTCTGTTTGCTAGCTCCTGTGCCGCTGCCTGACTGGCTGCTACCTTTATAGGACCCCTACCCAGGGAAGCCCCGCCCCCTAATCACGGCTCAGCTTCTCTCCCAGGACAAAGCCCCTACACATACACATACCACCAATACAAAACCAAACACACACAAGTACTTTCTCCTCCAACAGAACTCCCACTCAAACTCCCCTGTTTACAGCTCTGTTTGCTAGCTCCTGTGCCGCTGCCTGACTGGCTGCTACCTTTATAGGACCCCTACCCAGGGAAGCCCCGCCCCCTAATCAGGGCTCAGCTTCTCTCCCAGGACAAAGCCCCTACACATACAGATACCACCAATACAAAACCAAACACACACAAATACCTTCTCCTCCAAAAGAACTCCCACTCAAACTCCCCTGTTTACAGCTCTGTTTGCTAGCTCCTGTGCCGCTGCAGCTGTCTGTGCCGCTGCCTGACTGGCTGATATCTTTTTTGGACCCCTAGTCAGTGAAGCCCCGCCCCCTAATCAGGGCTCATCTTCTGTCCCAGCACAAAGCCCCTACACATACAGATACTACCAATACAAAACCAAACACACACAAATACCTTCTACTCCAACAGAACTCCCACTCAAACTCCCCTGTTTACAGCTCTGTTTGATAGCTCCTGTGCCACGGCCTGACTGGCTGCAAGCTTTATAGGACCCCTAGTCAGGGAAGCCCCGACCACTAATCAGGGCTCAGCTTCTCTACCAGCACAAAGCCCCTCCAAGCCTCTACACATACAGATACCACCAATTCAAAATCAAACACACACACAAATACCTTTTCCTCCAACAGAACTCCCACTCAAACTCCCCTGTTTACAGCTCTGTTTGCTAGCTCCTGTGCCGCTGCAGCTGTCTGTGCCGCTACCTGACTGGCTGCTACCTTTATTGGACCCCTAGTCAGTGAGGCTCCGCCCCCTAATCAGGGCTCATCTTCTGTCCCAGCACAAAGCCCCTACACATACAGATATTACCAATACAAAACCAAACACACACAAATACCTTCTACTCCAACGGAACTCCCACTCAAACTCCCCTGTTTACAGCTCTGTTTGCTAGCTCCTGTGCCGCTGCCTGACTGGCTGCTACCTTTACAGGACCCCTAGTCAGGGAAGCCCCGCCCCCTAATCAGGGCTCAGCTTCTCTCCCAGCACAAAGCCTCTACACATACAAATACTGCCAATACAAATCCAAACACACACAAATACCTTCTCCTCCAACAGAACTCCCACTCAAACTCCCCTGTTTACAGCTCTGTTTACTCGCTCCTGTGCCGCTGCCTGACTGGCTGCAAGCTTTATAGGACCCCTAGTCAGGGAAGCCCCGCCCCCTAATCAGGGCTCAGCTTCTCTCCCAGCACAAAGCCCCTACACATACAGATACCACCAATACAAAACCAAACACACACACAAATAGCTTCTCCTCCAACAGAACTCCCACTCAAACTCCCCTGTTTACAGCTCTGTTTGATAGCTCCTGTGCCGCTGCCTGACTGGCTGCAAGCTTTATAGGACCCCTAGTCAGGGAAGCCCCGCCCCCTAATCAGGGCTCAGCTTCTCTCCCAGCACAAAGCCCCTGCACATACAGATACTACCAATACAAAACCAAACACACACAAATACCTTCTCCTCCAACAGAAATCCCACTCAAACTCCCCTGTTTACAGCTCTGTTTGCTAGCTCCTGTGCCGCTGCAGCTGTCTGTTTCGCTGCCTGATTGGCTGCTACCTTTATAGGACCCCTAGTCAGGGAAGCCCCGCCCCCTAATCAGGGCTCAGCTTCTCTCCCAGCACAAAGCCTCTACACATACAAATACTACCAATACAAATCCAAACACACACAAATACCTTCTCCTCCAACAGAACTCCCACTCAAACTCCCCTGTTTACAGCTCTGTTTGCTAGATCCTGTGCCGCTGCAGCTGTCTTTGCCGCTGCCTGACTGGCTGATACCTTTATAGGACCCCTCGTCAGTGAAGCCCCGCCCCCTAATCACGGCCTAGCTTCTCTCCCAGCACAAAGCCCCTACACATACAGATACTACCAATACAAAACAAAACACACTCAAATACCTTCTCCTCCAACAGAACTCCCACTCAAACTCCCCTGTTTACAGCTCTGTTTGCTAGCTCCTGTGCCGCTGCCTGACTGGCTGCTACCTTTATAGGACCCCTAGTCAGGGAAGCCCCGCCCCCTAATCACTTCTCAGCTTCTCTCCCAGCACAAAGCCCCTACACAAACAGATACCACCAATACAAAACCAAACACACACAAATACCTTCTCCTCCAACAGAACTCCAACTCAAACTCCACTGTTTACAGCTCTGTTTGCTAGCTCCTGTGCCGCTGCAGCTGTCTGTGCCGCTGCCTGACTGGCTGATACCTTTTTTGGACCCCTAGTCAGTGAAGCCCCGCCCCCAATCACGGCTCAGCTTCTCTCCCAGCACAAAGCCCCTGCACATACAGATACTACCAGTACAAAACCAAACTCCCACAAATACCTTCTCCTCCAACAGAACTCCCACTCAAACTCCCTTGCTTACATCTCTGTTTGCTAGCTCCTGTGCCGCTGCAGCTGTCTGTGCCGCTGCCTGATTGGCTGCTACCTTTATAGGACCCCTAGTCAGTGAAGCCCCGCCCCGTAATCAGGGCTCAGCTTCTCTCCCAGCACAAAGCCTCTACACATACAAATACTGCCAATACAAATCCAAACACACACAAATACCTTCTCCTCCAACAGAACTCCCACTCATACTCCCTTGCTTACATCTCTGTTTGCTAGCTCCTGTGCCGCTGCCTGACTGGCTGCTACCTTTATAGGACCCCTACCCAGGGAAGCCCCGCCCCCTAATCACGGCTCAGCTTCTCTCCCAGGACAAAGCCCCTACACATACACATACCACCAATACAAAACCAAACACACACAAATACCTTCTCCTCCAACAGAACTCCCACTCAAACTCCCCTGTTTACAGCTCTGTTTGATAGCTCCTGTGCCGCTGCCTGACTGCCTGCAAGCTTTATAGGACCCCTACCCAGGGAAGCCCCGCCGCCTAATCAGGGCTCAGCTTCTCTCCCAACACAAAGCCCCTACACATACAGATACCACCAATACAAAACCAAACACACACAAGTACTTTCTCCTCCAACAGAACTCCCACTCAAACTCCCCTGTTTACAGCTCTGTTTGCTAGCTCCTGTGCCGCTGCCTGACTGGCTGCTACCTTTATAGGACCCCTACCCAGGGAAGCCCCGCCCCCTAATCAGGGCTCAGCTTCTCTCCCAGGACAAAGCCCCTACACATACAGATACCACCAATACAAAACCAAACACACACAAATACCTTCTCCTCCAAAAGAACTCCCACTCAAACTCCCCTGTTTACAGCTCTGTTTGCTAGCTCCTGTGCCGCTGCAGCTGTCTGTGCCGCTGCCTGACTGGCTGATATCTTTTTTGGACCCCTAGTCAGTGAAGCCCCGCCCCCTAATCAGGGCTCATCTTCTGTCCCAGCACAAAGCCCCTACACATACAGATACTACCAATACAAAACCAAACACACACAAATACCTTCTACTCCAACAGAACTCCCACTCAAACTCCCCTGTTTACAGCTCTGTTTGATAGCTCCTGTGCCACGGCCTGACTGGCTGCAAGCTTTATAGGACCCCTAGTCAGGGAAGCCCCGACCACTAATCAGGGCTCAGCTTCTCTACCAGCACAAAGCCCCTCCAAGCCTCTACACATACAGATACCACCAATTCAAAATCAAACACACACACAAATACCTTTTCCTCCAACAGAACTCCCACTCAAACTCCCCTGTTTACAGCTCTGTTTGCTAGCTCCTGTGCCGCTGCAGCTGTCTGTGCCGCTACCTGACTGGCTGCTACCTTTATTGGACCCCTAGTCAGTGAGGCTCCGCCCCCTAATCAGGGCTCATCTTCTGTCCCAGCACAAAGCCCCTACACATACAGATATTACCAATACAAAACCAAACACACACAAATACCTTCTACTCCAACGGAACTCCCACTCAAACTCCCCTGTTTACAGCTCTGTTTGCTAGCTCCTGTGCCGCTGCCTGACTGGCTGCTACCTTTACAGGACCCCTAGTCAGGGAAGCCCCGCCCCCTAATCAGGGCTCAGCTTCTCTCCCAGCACAAAGCCTCTACACATACAAATACTGCCAATACAAATCCAAACACACACAAATACCTTCTCCTCCAACAGAACTCCCACTCAAACTCCCCTGTTTACATCTCTGTTTGCTAGCTCCTGTGCCGCTGCCTGACTGGCTGCTACCTTTAGAGGACCCCTACCCAGGGAAGCCCCGCCACCTAATCACGGCTCAGCTTCTCTCCCAGGACAAAGCCCCTACACATACAGATACCACAAACACAAAACCAAACACACACACAAATACCTTCTCCTCCAACAGAACTCCCACTCAAACTCCCCTGTTTACAGCTCTGTTTACTCGCTCCTGTGCCGCTGCCTGACTGGCTGCAAGCTTTATAGGACCCCTAGTCAGGGAAGCCCCGCCCCCTAATCAGGGCTCAGCTTCTCTCCCAGCACAAAGCCCCTACACATACAGATACCACCAATACAAAACCAAACACACACACAAATAGCTTCTCCTCCAACAGAACTCCCACTCAAACTCCCCTGTTTACAGCTCTGTTTGATAGCTCCTGTGCCGCTGCCTGACTGGCTGCAAGCTTTATAGGACCCCTAGTCAGGGAAGCCCCGCCCCCTAATCAGGGCTCAGCTTCTCTCCCAGCACAAAGCCCCTACACATACAGATACTAACAATACAAAACCAAACACACACAAATACCTTCTCCTTCAACAGAACTCCCACTCAAACTCCCCTGTTTACAGCTCTGTTTGCTAGCTCCTGTGCCGCTGCATCTGTCTGTGCCGCTGCCTGATTGGCTGCTACCTTTATAGGACCCCTAGTCAGGGAAGCCCCGCCCCCTAATCACGGCTCAGCTTCTCTCCCAGCACAAAGCCCCTACACATACAGATACTAACAATACAAAACAAAACACACACAAATACCTTCTCCTCCAACAGAACTCCCACTCAAACTCCCCTGTTTACAGCTCTGTTTGATAGCTCCTGTGCCGCTGCCTGACTGGCTGCAAGCTTTATAGGACCCCTAGTCAGGGAAGCCCCGCCCCCTAATCAGGGCTCAGCTTCTCTCCCAGCACAAAGCCCCTGCACATACAGATACTACCAATACAAAACCAAACACACACAAATACCTTCTCCTCCAACAGAAATCCCACTCAAACTCCCCTGTTTACAGCTCTGTTTGCTAGCTCCTGTGCCGCTGCAGCTGTCTGTTTCGCTGCCTGATTGGCTGCTACCTTTATAGGACCCCTAGTCAGGGAAGCCCCGCCCCCTAATCAGGGCTCAGCTTCTCTCCCAGCACAAAGCCTCTACACATACAAATACTACCAATACAAATCCAAACACACACAAATACCTTCTCCTCCAACAGAACTCCCACTCAAACTCCCCTGTTTACAGCTCTGTTTGCTAGCTCCTGTGCCGCTGCCTGACTGGCTGCTACCTTTATAGGACCCCTAGTCAGGGAAGCCCCGCCCCCTAATCAGGGCTCAGCTTCTCTCCCAGCACAAAGCCCCTACACACACAGATACTACCAATACAAAACCAAACACACACAAATACCTTCTACTCCAACAGAACTCCCACTCAAACTCCCCTGTTTACAGCTCTGTTTGCTAGCTCCTGTGCCGCTGCCTGACTGGCTGCTACCTTTATAGGACCCCTTACCCAGGGAAGCCCCGCCCCCTAATCAGGGCTCAGCTACTCTCCCAGCACAAAGCCCCTACACATACAGATACCACCAATACAAAACCAAACACGCACAAATACCTTCTCCTCCAACAGAACTCCCACTCAAACTCCCCTGTTTACAGCTCTGTTTGCTAGCTCCTGTGCCGCTGCCTGACTGGCTGCTACCTTTATAGGACCGCTACCCAGGGAAGCCCCGCCCCCTAATCAGGGCTCAGCTTCTCTCCCAGGACAAAGCCCCTACACATACAGATACCACCAATACAAAACCAAACACACACAAATACCTTCTCCTCCAAAAGACATCCCACTCAAACTCCCCTGTTTACAGCTCTGTTTGCTAGCTCCTGTGCCGCTGCAGCTGTCTGTGCCGCTGCCTGACTGGCTGATATCTTTTTTGGACCCCTAGTCAGTGAAGCGCCGCCCCCTAATCAGGGCTCATCTTCTGTCCCAGCACAAAGCCCCTACACATACAGATACTACCAATACAAAACCAAACACACACGAATACATTCTACTCCAACAGAACTCCAACTCAAACTCCCCTGTTTACAGCTCTGTTTGCTAGCTCCTGTGCCGCTGCCTAACTGGCTGCTAGCTTTATAGGACCCCTAGTCAGGGAAGCCCCGCCCCCTAATCAGGGCTCAGCTTCTCTCCCAGCACAAAGCCCCTACACATACAGATACCACCTATACAAAACCAAACACACACACAAATACCTTCTCCTCCAACAGAACTCCCACTCAAACTCCCCTGTTTACAGCTCTGTTTGCTAGCTCCTGTGCCACTGCCTGACTGGCTGCAAGCTTTATAGGACCCCTAGTCAGGGAAGCCCCGACCACTAATCAGGGCTCAGCTTCTCTCCCAGCACAAAGCCCCTCCAAGCCTCTACACATACAGATACCACCAATACAAAACCAAACACACACACAAATACCTTTTCCTCCAACAGAACTCCCACTCAAACTCCTCTGTTTACAGCTCTGTTTCCTAGCTCCTGTGCCGCTGCAGCTGTCTGTGCCGCTGCCTGACTGGCTGATACCTTTTTTGGACCCCTAGTCAGTGAAGCCCCGCCCCCTAATCACGGCTCAGATTCTCTCCCAGCACAAAGCCCCTACACATACAGATACTACCAATACAAAACCAAACACACACAAATAGCTTCTCCTCCAACAGAACTCCCACTCAAACTCCCCTGTTTACAGCTCTGTTTGATAGCTCCTGTGCCGCTGCCTGACTGGCTGCAAGCTTTATAGGACCCCTAGTCAGGGAAGCCCCGCCCCCTAATCAGGGCTCAGCTTCTCTCCCAGCACAAAGCCTCTACACATACAAATACTACCAATACAAATCCAAACACACACAAATACCTTCTCCTCTAACAGAACTCCCACTCAAATTCCCCTGTTTACAGCTCTGTTTGCTAGCTCCTGTGCCGCTGCCTGACTGGCTGCTACCTTTATAGGACCCCTAGTCAGGGAAGCCCCGCCCCCTAATCAGGGCTCAGCTTCTCTCCCAGCACAAAGCCCCTACACACACAGATACTACCAATACAAAACCAAACACACACAAATACCTTCTACTCCAACAGAACTCCCACTCAAACTCCCCTGTTTACAGCTCTGTTTGCTAGCTCCTGTGCCGCTGCCTGACTGGCTGCTACCTTTATAGGACCCCTTACCCAGGGAAGCCCCGCCCCCTAATCAGGGCTCAGCTTCTCTCCCAGGACAAAGCCCCTACACATACAGATACCACCAATACAAAACCAAACACACACAAATACCTTCTCCTCCAACAGAACTCCCACTCAAACTCCCCTGTTTACAGCTCTGTTTGCTAGCTCCTGTGCCGCTGCCTGACTGGCTGCTACCTTTATAGGACCGCTACCCAGGGAAGCCCCGCCCCCTAATCAGGGCTCAGCTTCTCTCCCAGGACAAAGCCCCTACACATACAGATACCACCAATACAAAACCAAACACACACAAATACCTTCTCCTCCAAAAGAACTCCCACTCAAACTCCCCTGTTTACAGCTCTGTTTGCTAGCTCCTGTGCCGCTGCAGCTGTCTGTGCCGCTGCCTGACTGGCTGATATCTTTTTTGGACCCCTAGTCAGTGAAGCCCCGCCCCCTAATCAGGGCTCATCTTCTGTCCCAGCACAAAGCCCCTACACATACAGATACTACCAATACAAAACCAAACACACACAAATACCTTCTACTCCAACAGAACTCCAACTCAAACTCCCCTGTTTACAGCTCTGTTTGATAGCGCCTGTGCCGCTGCCTGACTGGCTGCAAGCTTTATAGGACCCCTAGTCAGGGAAGCCCCGACCACTAATCAGGGCTCAGCTTCTCTCCCAGCACAAAGGCCCTCAAAGCCTCTACACATACAGATACCACCAATACAAAACCAAACACACACAAATACCTTTTCCTCCAACAGAACTCCCACTCAAACTCCCGTTTACAGCTCTGTTTGATAGCGCCTGTGCCGCTGCCTGACTGGCTGCAAGCTTTATAGGACCCCTAGTCAGGGAAGCCCCGCCCCCTAATCAGGGCTCAGCTTCTCTCCCAGCACAAAGCCCCTACACATACAGATACTACCAATACAAAACCAAACACCCACAAATACCTTCTCCTCCAACAGAACTCCCACTCAAACTACCCTGTTTACAGCTCTGTTTCCTAGCTCCTGTGCCGCTGCAGCTGTCTGTGCCGCTGCCTGACTGGCTGATACCTTTTTTGGACCCCTAGTCAGTGAAGCCCCGCCCCCTAATCACGGCTCAGCTTCTCTCCCAGCACAAAGCCCCTACACATACAGATACTACCAATACAAAACCAAACACACACACAAATACCTTCTCCTCCAACAGAACTCCCACTCAAACTCCCCTGTTTACAGCTCTGTTTGCTAGCTCCTGTGCCGCTGCCTGACTGGCTGCTACCTTTATAGGACCCCTAGTCAGGGAAGCCCCGCCCCCTAATCAGGGCTCAGCTTCTCTCCCAGCACAAAGCCCCTACACACACAGATACTACCAATACAAAACCAAACACACACAAATACCTTCTACTCCAACAGAACTCCGACTCAAACTCCCCTGTTTACAGCTCTGTTTGCTAGCTCCTGTGCCGCTGCCTGACTGGCTGCTACCTTTATAGGACCCCTTACCCAGGGAAGCCCCGCCCCCTAATCAGGGCTCAGCTTCTCTCCCAGGACAAAGCCCCTACACATACAGATACCACCAATACAAAACCAAACACACACAAATACCTTCTCCTCCAACAGAACTCCCACTCAAACTCCCCTGTTTACATCTCTGTTTGCTAGCTCCTGTGCCGCTGCCTGACTGGCTGCAACCTTATAGGACCCCTAGTCAGGGAAGCCCCGCCCCCTAATCAGCGCTCAGCTTCTCTCCCAACACAAAGCCCCTACACATACAGATACTACCAATACAAAACCAAACACACACGAATATATTCTACTCCAAAAGAACTCCCACTCAAACTCCCCTGTTTACAGCTCTGTTTGATAGCTCCTGTACCGCTGCCTGACTGGCTGCTACCTTTATAGGACCCCTAGTCAGGGAAGCCCCGCCCCCTAATCAGGGCTCAGCTTCTCTCCCAGCACAAAGCCCCTGCACATACAGATACTAAAAATACAAAACCAAACACCCACAAATACCTTCTCCTCCAAAAGAACTCCCACTCAAACTCCCCTGTTTACAGCTCTGTTTGCTAGCTCCTGTGCCGCTGCAGCTGTCTGTGCCGCTGCCTGACTGGCTGATATCTTTTTTGGACCCCTAGTCAGTGAAGCCCCGCCCCCTAATCTGGGCTCATCTTCTGTCCCAGCACAAAGCCCCTACACATACAGATACTACCAATACAAAACCAAACACCCACAAATACCTTCTCCTCCAAAAGAACTCCCACTCAAACTCCCCTGTTTACAGCTCTGTTTGCTAGCTCCTGTGCCGCTGCAGCTGTCTGTGCCGCTGCCTGACTGGCTGATATCTTTTTTGGACCCCTAGTCAGTGAAGCCCCGCCCCCTAATCTGGGCTCATCTTCTGTCCCAGCACAAAGCCCCTACACATACAGATACTACCAATACAAAACCAAACACACACGAATACCTTCTCCTCCAAAAGAACTCCCACTCAAACTCCCCTATTTACAGCTCTGTTTGCTAGCTCCTGTGCCGCTGCCTGACTGGCTGCTACCTTTATAGGACCCCTAGTCAGGGAAGGCCCGCCCCCTAATCAGGGCTCAGCTTCTCTCCCAACACAAAGCCCCTACACACACAGATACTACCAATACAAAACCAAACACACACAAATACCTTCTCCTTCAACAGAACTCCCACTCAAACTCCCCTGTTTACAGCTCTGTTTGCCAGCTCCTGTGCCGCTGCAGCTGTCTGTGCCGCTGCCTGATTGGCTGCTACCTTTATAGGACACCTAGTCAGGGAAGCCCTGCCCCCTAATCAGGGCTCAGCTTCTGTCCCAGCACAAAGCCCCTGCACATACAGATACCACCAATACAAAACCAAACACACACAAATACCTTCTCCTTCAACAGAACTCCCACTCAAACTCCCCTGTTTACAGCTCTGTTTGCTAGCTCCTGTGCCGCTGCAGCTGTCTGTGCCGCTGCCTGATTGGCTGCTACCTTTATAGGACACCTAGTCAGGGAAGCCCCGCCCCCTAATCACGGCTCAGCTTCTCTCCCAGCACAAAGCCCCTCCAAGCCTCTACACATACAGATACCACCAATAAAAAACCAAACACACACAAGTACCTTCTCCTCCAACAGAACTCCCACTCAAACTCCCCTGTTTACAGCTCTGTTTGCTAGCTCCTGTGCCGCTGCCTGACTGGCTGCAACCTTTATAGGACCCCTAGTCAGGGAAGCCCCGCCCCCTAATCAGGGCTCAGCTTCTCTCCCAGCACAAAGCCCCTGCACATACAGATACTACCAATACAATACCAAACACCCACAAATACCTTCTCCTCCAAGAGAACTCCCACTCAAACTCCCCTGTTTACAGCTCTGTTTGCTAGATCCTGTGCCGCTGCCTGACTGGCTGCTACCTTTATAGAACCCCTAGTCAGGGAAGCCCCGCCCCCTAATCAGGGCTCAGCTTCTCTCCCAGCACAAAGCCCCTACACATACAGATACTAACAATACAAAACCAAACACACACAAATACCTTCTCCTCCAACAGAACTCCCACTCAAACTCCCCTGTTTACAGCTCTGTTTGATAGCTCCTGTACCGCTGCCTGACTGGCTGCAAGCTTTATAGGACCCCTAGTCAGGGAAGCCCCGCCCACTAATCAGGGCTCAGCTTCTCTCCCAGCACAAAACCCCTCCAAGCCTCCACACATACAGATACCACCAATACAAAACCAAACACACAAACAAATACCTTTTCCTCCAACAGAACTCCCACTCAAACTCCCCTGTTTACAGCTCTGTTTGCTAACTCCTGTGCCGCTGCAGCTGTCTGTGCCGCTACTTGACTGGCTGCTACCTTTATAGGACCCCTAGTCAGTGAGGCCCCGCCCCCTAATAAGGGCTCATCTTCTGTCCCAGCACAAAGCCCCTACACATACAGATACTACCAATACAAAACCAAACACACACAAATACCTTCTCCTCCAAAAGAACTCCCACTCAAACTCCCCTGTTTACAGCTCTGTTTCATAGCTCCTGTGCCGCTGCCTGACTGGCTGCTACCTTTATAGGACCGCTACCCAGGGAAGCCCCGCCCCCTAATCAGGGCTCAGCTTCTCTCCCAGGACAAAGCCCCTACACATACAGATACCACCAATACAAAACCAAACACACACAAATACCTTCTCCTCCAAAAGAACTCCCACTCAAACTCCCCTGTTTACAGCTCTGTTTGCTAGCTCCTGTGCCGCTGCAGCTGTCTGTGCCGCTGCCTGACTGGCTGATATCTTTTTTGGACCCCTAGTCAGTGAAGCCCCGCCCCCTAATCAGGGCTCATCTTCTGTCCCAGCACAAAGCCCCTACACATACAGATACTACCAATACAAAACCAAACACACACAAATACCTTCTACTCCAACAGAACTCCAACTCAAACTCCCCTGTTTACAGCTCTGTTTGATAGCGCCTGTGCCGCTGCCTGACTGGCTGCAAGCTTTATAGGACCCCTAGTCAGGGAAGCCCCGACCACTAATCAGGGCTCAGCTTCTCTCCCAGCACAAAGGCCCTCAAAGCCTCTACACATACAGATACCACCAATACAAAACCAAACACACACAAATACCTTTTCCTCCAACAGAACTCCCACTCAAACTCCCGTTTACAGCTCTGTTTGATAGCGCCTGTGCCGCTGCCTGACTGGCTGCAAGCTTTATAGGACCCCTAGTCAGGGAAGCCCCGCCCCCTAATCAGGGCTCAGCTTCTCTCCCAGCACAAAGCCCCTACACATACAGATACTACCAATACAAAACCAAACACCCACAAATACCTTCTCCTCCAACAGAACTCCCACTCAAACTACCCTGTTTACAGTTCTGTTTCCTAGCTCCTGTGCCGCTGCAGCTGTCTGTGCCGCTGCCTGACTGGCTGATACCTTTTTTGGACCCCTAGTCAGTGAAGCCCCGCCCCCTAATCACGGCTCAGCTTCTCTCCCAGCACAAAGCCCCTACACATACAGATACTACCAATACAAAACCAAACACACACACAAATACCTTCTACTCCAACAGAACTCCGACTCAAACTCCCCTGTTTACAGCTCTGTTTGCTAGCTCCTGTGCCGCTGCCTGACTGGCTGCTACCTTTATAGGACCCCTTACCCAGGGAAGCCCCGCCCCCTAATCAGGGCTCAGCTTCTCTCCCAGGACAAAGCCCCTACACATACAGATACCACCAATACAAAACCAAACACACACAAATACCTTCTCCTCCAACAGAACTCCCACTCAAACTCCCCTGTTTACATCTCTGTTTGCTAGCTCCTGTGCCGCTGCCTGACTGGCTGCAACCTTATAGGACCCCTAGTCAGGGAAGCCCCGCCCCCTAATCAGCGCTCAGCTTCTCTCCCAACACAAAGCCCCTACACATACAGATACTACCAATACAAAACCAAACACACACGAATATATTCTACTCCAAAAGAACTCCCACTCAAACTCCCCTGTTTACAGCTCTGTTTGATAGCTCCTGTACCGCTGCCTGACTGGCTGCTACCTTTATAGGACCCCTAGTCAGGGAAGCCCCGCCCCCTAATCAGGGCTCAGCTTCTCTCCCAGCACAAAGCCCCTGCACATACAGATACTAAAAATACAAAACCAAACACCCACAAATACCTTCTCCTCCAAAAGAACTCCCACTCAAACTCCCCTGTTTACAGCTCTGTTTGCTAGCTCCTGTGCCGCTGCAGCTGTCTGTGCCGCTGCCTGACTGGCTGATATCTTTTTTGGACCCCTAGTCAGTGAAGCCCCGCCCCCTAATCTGGGCTCATCTTCTGTCCCAGCACAAAGCCCCTACACATACAGATACTACCAATACAAAACCAAACACCCACAAATACCTTCTCCTCCAAAAGAACTCCCACTCAAACTCCCCTGTTTACAGCTCTGTTTGCTAGCTCCTGTGCCGCTGCAGCTGTCTGTGCCGCTGCCTGACTGGCTGATATCTTTTTTGGACCCCTAGTCAGTGAAGCCCCGCCCCCTAATCTGGGCTCATCTTCTGTCCCAGCACAAAGCCCCTACACATACAGATACTACCAATACAAAACCAAACACACACGAATACCTTCTCCTCCAAAAGAACTCCCACTCAAACTCCCCTGTTTACAGCTCTGTTTGCTAGCTCCTGTGCCGCTGCCTGACTGGCTGCTACCTTTATAGGACCCCTAGTCAGGGAAGGCCCGCCCCCTAATCAGGGCTCAGCTTCTCTCCCAACACAAAGCCCCTACACACACAGATACTACCAATACAAAACCAAACACACACAAATACCTTCTCCTTCAACAGAACTCCCACTCAAACTCCCCTGTTTACAGCTCTGTTTGCCAGCTCCTGTGCCGCTGCAGCTGTCTGTGCCGCTGCCTGATTGGCTGCTACCTTTATAGGACACCTAGTCAGGGAAGCCCTGCCCCCTAATCAGAGCTCAGCTTCTGTCCCAGCACAAAGCCCCTGCACATACAGATACCACCAATACAAAACCAAACACACACAAATACCTTCTCCTTCAACAGAACTCCCACTCAAACTCCCCTGTTTACAGCTCTGTTTGCTAGCTCCTGTGCCGCTGCAGCTGTCTGTGCCGCTGCCTGATTGGCTGCTACCTTTATAGGACACCTAGTCAGGGAAGCCCCGCCCCCTAATCACGGCTCAGCTTCTCTCCCAGCACAAAGCCCCTCCAAGCCTCTACACATACAGATACCACCAATAAAAAACCAAACACACACAAGTACCTTCTCCTCCAACAGAACTCCCACTCAAACTCCCCTGTTTACAGCTCTGTTTGCTAGCTCCTGTGCCGCTGCCTGACTGGCTGCAACCTTTATAGGACCCCTAGTCAGGGAAGCCCCGCCCCCTAATCAGGGCTCAGCTTCTCTCCCAGCACAAAGCCCCTGCACATACAGATACTACCAATACAATACCAAACACCCACAAATACCTTCTCCTCCAAGAGAACTCCCACTCAAACTCCCCTGTTTACAGCTCTGTTTGCTAGATCCTGTGCCGCTGCCTGACTGGCTGCTACCTTTATAGAACCCCTAGTCAGGGAAGCCCCGCCCCCTAATCAGGGCTCAGCTTCTCTCCCAGCACAAAGCCCCTACACATACAGATACTAACAATACAAAACCAAACACACACAAATACCTTCTCCTCCAACAGAACTCCCACTCAAACTCCCCTGTTTACAGCTCTGTTTGATAGCTCCTGTACCGCTGCCTGACTGGCTGCAAGCTTTATAGGACCCCTAGTCAGGGAAGCCCCGCCCACTAATCAGGGCTCAGCTTCTCTCCCAGCACAAAACCCCTCCAAGCCTCCACACATACAGATACCACCAATACAAAACCAAACACACAAACAAATACCTTTTCCTCCAACAGAACTCCCACTCAAACTCCCCTGTTTACAGCTCTGTTTGCTAGCTCCTGTGCCGCTGCAGCTGTCTGTGCCGCTGCCTGATTGGCTGCTACCTTTATAGGACACCTAGTCAGGGAAGCCCCGCCCCCTAATCACGGCTCAGCTTCTCTCCCAGCACAAAGCCCCTCCAAGCCTCTACACATACAGATACCACCAATACAAACCAAACACACACAAGTACCTTCTCCTCCAACAGAACTCCCACTCAAACTCCCCTGTTTACAGCTCTGTTTGCTAGCTCCTGTGCCGCTGCAGCTGTCTGTGCCGCTACCTGACTGGCTGCTACCTTTATAGGACCACTAGTCAGTGAGGCTCCGCCCCCTAATCAGGGCTCAGCTTCTGTCCCAGCACAAAGCCCCTACACATACAGATACTACAAATACAAAACCAAACACACAAATACCTTCTCCTCCAAAAGAACTCCCACTCAAACTCCCCTGTTTACAGCTCTGTTTGCTAGCTCCTGTGCCGCTGCAGCTGTCTCTGCCGCTGCCTGACTGGCTGATATCTTTTTTGGACCCCTAGTCAGTGAAGCCCCGCCCCCTAATCTGGGCTCATCTTCTGTCCCAGCACAAAGCCCCTACACATACAGATACTACCAATACAAAACCAAACACACACGAATACCTTCTCCTCCAAAAGAACTCCCACTCAAACTCCCCTGTTTACAGCTCTGTTTGCTAGCTCCTGTGCCGCTGCAGCTGTCTGTGCCGCTGCCTGACTGGCTGATACCTTTTTTGGACCCCTAGTCAGTGAAGCCCCGCCCCCTAATCAGGGCTCAGCTTCTCTCCCAGCACAAAGCCCCTACACACACAGATACCACCAATACAAAACCAAACACACACAAATACCTTCTCCTCCAACAGAACCCCCACTCAAACTCCCCTGTTTACAGCTCTGTTTGCTAGCTCCTGTGCCGCTGCCTGACTGGCTGCTACCTTTATAGGACCCCTAGTCAGGGAAGGCCCGCCCCCTAATCAGGGCTCAGCTTCTCTCAAAGCACAAAGCCCCTACACACACAGATACTACCAATACAAAACCAAACGCACACAAATAGCTTCTCCTCCAACAGAACCCCCACTCCAACTCCCCTGTTTACAGCTCTGTTTGCTAGCTCCTGTGCCGCTGCAGCTGTCTGTGCCGCTGCCTGATTGGCTGCTACCTTTATAGGACACCTAGTCAGGGAAGCCCTGCCCCCTAATCAGGGCTCAGCTTCTGTCCCAGCACAAAGCCCCTGCACATACAGATACCACCAATACAAAACCAAACACACACAAGTACCTTCTCCTCCAACAGAACTCCCACTCAAACTCCCCTGTTTACAGCTCTGTTTGCTAGCTCCTGTGCCGCTGCAGCTGTCTGTGCCGCTACCTGACTCGCTGCTACCTTTATAGGACCCCTAGTCAGTGAGGCTCCGCCCCCTAATCAGGGCTCATCTTCTGTCCCAGCACAAAGCCCCTACACATACAGATACTACAAATACAAAACCAAACACACACAAATACCTTCTCCTCCAACAGAACTCCCACTCCAACTCCCCTGTTTACAGCTCTGTTTGCTAGCTCCTGTGCCGCTGCCTGACTGGCTGCAACCTTTATAGGACACCTAGTCAGGGAAGCCCTGCCCCCTAATCAGGGCTCAGCTTCTCTCCCAGCACAAAGCCCCTGCACATACAGATACTACCAATACAAAACCAAACACCCACAAATACCTTCTCCTCCAAGAGAACTCCCACTCAAACTCCCCTGTTTACAGCTGTTTGCTAGATCCTGTGCCGCTGCCTGACTGGCTGCTACCTTTATAGAACCCCTAGTCAGGGAAGCCCCGCCCCCTAATCAGGGCTCAGCTTCTCTCCCAGCACAAAGCCCCTACACATACAGATACTACCAATACAAAACCAAACACACACAAATACCTTCTCCTCCAACAGAACTCCCACTCAAACTCCCCTGTTTACAGCTCTGTTTGATAGCTCCTGTGCCGCTGCAGCTGTCAGTGCCGCTGCCTGATTGGCTGCTACCTTTATAGGACCCCTAGTCAGGGAAGCCCCGCCCCCTAATCAGGGCTCAGCTTCTCTCCCAGCACAAAGCCTCTACACATACAAATACTACCAATACAAATCCAAACACACACAAATACCTTCTCCTCCAACAGAACTCCCACTCAAACTCCCCTGTTTACATCTCTGTTTGCTAGCTCCTGTGCCGCTGCCTGACTGGCTGCTACCTTTATAGGACCCCTAGTCAGGGAAGCCCCGCCCCCTAATCAGGGCTCAGCTTCTCTCCCAGCACAAAGCCCCTACACACACAGATACTACCAATACAAAACCAAACACACACAAATACCTTCTACTCCAACAGAACTCCCACTCAAACTCCCCTGTTTACAGCTCTGTTTCATAGCTCCTGTGCCGCTGCCTGACTGGCTGCAACCTTTATAGGACCCCTAGTCAGGGAAGCCCCGCCCCCTAATCAGGGCTCAGCTTCTCTCCCAGGACAAAGCCCCTACACATACAGATACCACCAATACAAAAACAAACACACAAATACCTTCTCCTCCAAAAGAACTCCCACTCAAACTCCCCTGTTTACAGCTCTGTTTGCTAGCTCCTGTGCCACTGCAGCTGTCTGTGCCGCTACTTGACTGGCTGCTACCTTTATAGGACCCTAGTCAGTGAGGCCCCGCCCCCTAATCAGGGCTCATCTTCTGTCCCAGCACAAAGCCCCTACACATACAGATACTACCAATACAAAACCAAACACACACACAAATACCTTCTACTCCAACAGAACTCCCACTCAAACTCCCCTGTTTACAGCTCTGTTTGCTAGCTCCTGTGCCACTGCAGCTGTCTGTGCCGCTACTTGACTGGCTGCTACCTTTATAGGACCCCTAGTCAGTGAGGCCCCGCCCCCTAATCAGGGCTCATCTTCTGTCCCAGCACAAAGCCCCTACACATACAGATACTAACAATACAAAACCAAACAAACACAAATACCTTCTACTCCAACAGTACTCCCACTCAAACTCCCCTGTTTACAGCTCTGTTTGATAGCTCCTGTGCCGCTGCCTGACTGGCTGCAAGCTTTATAGGACCCCTAGTCAGGGAAGCCCCGCCCCCTAATCAGGGCTCAGCTTCTCTCCCAGCACAAAGCCCCTACACATACAGATACTACCAATACAAAACCAAACACACACAAATACCTTCTCCTCCAACAGAACTCCCACTCAAACTCCCCTGTTTACAGCTCTGTTTGATAGCTCCTGTGCCGCTGCAGCTGTCAGTGCCGCTGCCTGATTGGCTGCTACCTTTATAGGACCCCTAGTCAGGGAAGCCCCGCCCCCTAATCAGGGCTCAGCTTCTCTCCCAGCACAAAGCCTCTACACATACAAATACTACCAATACAAATCCAAACACACACAAATACCTTCTCCTCCAACAGAACTCCCACTCAAACTCCCCTGTTTACATCTCTGTTTGCTAGCTCCTGTGCCGCTGCCTGACTGGCTGCTACCTTTATAGGACCCCTAGTCAGGGAAGCCTCGCCCCCTAATCAGGGCTCAGCTTCTCTCCCAGCACAAAGCCCCTACACACACAGATACTACCAATACAAAACCAAACACACACAAATACCTTCTACTCCAACAGAACTCCCACTCAAACTCCCCTGTTTACAGCTCTGTTTCATAGCTCCTGTGCCGCTGCCTGACTGGCTGCAACCTTTATAGGACCCCTAGTCAGGGAAGCCCCGCCCCCTAATCAGGGCTCAGCTTCTCTCCCAGGACAAAGCCCCTACACATACAGATACCACCAATACAAAAACAAACACACAAATACCTTCTCCTCCAAAAGAACTCCCACTCAAACTCCCCTGTTTACAGCTCTGTTTGCTAGCTCCTGTGCCACTGCAGCTGTCTGTGCCGCTACTTGACTGGCTGCTACCTTTATAGGACCCCTAGTCAGTGAGGCCCCGCCCCCTAATCAGGGCTCATCTTCTGTCCCAGCACAAAGCCCCTACACATACAGATACTACCAATACAAAACCAAACACACACACAAATACCTTCTACTCCAACAGAACTCCCACTCAAACTCCCCTGTTTACAGCTCTGTTTGCTAGCTCCTGTGCCACTGCAGCTGTCTGTGCCGCTACTTGACTGGCTGCTACCTTTATAGGACCCCTAGTCAGTGAGGCCCCGCCCCCTAATCAGGGCTCATCTTCTGTCCCAGCACAAAGCCCCTACACATACAGATACTACCAATACAAAACCAAACACACACACAAATACCTTCTACTCCAACAGTACTCCCACTCAAACTCCCCTGTTTACAGCTCTGTTTGATAGCTCCTGTGCCGCTGCCTGACTGGCTGCAAGCTTTATAGGACACCTAGTCAGGGAAGCCCTGCCCCCTAATCAGGGCTCAGCTTCTGTCCCAGCACAAAGCCCCTACACATACAGATACCACCTATACAAAACCAAACACACACAAGTACCTTCTCCTCCAACAGAACTCCCACTCAAACTCCCCTGTTTACAGCTCTGTTTGCTAGCTCCTGTGCCGCTGCCTGACTGGCTGCTACCTTTATAGGACCCCTACCCAGGTAAGCCCCGCCCCCTAATCACGGCTCAGCTTCTCTCCCAGCACAAAGCCCCTCCAAGCCTCTACACATACAGATACCACCAATACAAAACAAAACACACACACAAATACCTTCTACTCCAACAGAACTCCCTCTCAAACTCCCCTGTTTACAGCTCTGTTTGCTAGCTCCTGTGCTGCTGCAGCTGTCTGTGCCACTACCTGACTGGCTGCTACCTTTATAGGACCCCTAGTCAGTGAAGCCCCACCCCCTAATCAGGGCTCAGCTTCTGTCTCAGCACAAAGCCCCTACACACACAGATACTACCAATACAAAACCAAACACACACAAATACCTTCTACTCCAACAGTACTCCCACTCAAACTCCCCTGTTTACAGCTCTGTTTGATAGCTCCTGTGCCGCTGCCTGACTGGCTGCAAGCTTTATAGGACCCCTAGTCAGGGAAGCCCCGCCCCCTAATCAGGGCTCAGCTTCTCTCCCAGCACAAAGCCCCTACACACACAGATACTACCAATACAAAACCAAACACACACAAATACCTTCTACTCCAACAGAACTCCCACTCAAACTCCCCTGTTTACAGCTCTGTTTCATAGCTCCTGTGCCGCTGCCTGACTGGCTGCAACCTTTATAGGACCCCTAGTCAGGGAAGCCCCGCCCCCTAATCAGGACTCAGCTTCTCTCCCAGCACAAAGCCCCTACACACACAGATACTACCAATACAAAACCAAACACACACAAGTACCTTCTACTCCCACAGAACTCCCACTCAAACTCCCCTGTTTACAGCTCTGTTTGATAGCTCCTGTGCTGCTGCCTGACTGGCTGCAACCTTATAGGACCGCTAGTCAGGGAAGCCCCGCCCACTAATCAGGGCTCAGCTTCTTTCCCAGCACAAAGCCCCTCCAAGCCTCTACACATACAGATACCACCAATACAAAACCAAACACACACACAAATACCTTTTCCTCCAACAGAACTCCCACTCAAACTCCCCTGTTTACAGCTCTGTTTGCTAGCTCCTGTGCCGCTGCCTGACTGGCTGCTACCTTTATAGGACCCCTAGTCAGGGAAGCCCCGCCCCCTAATCAGGGCTCAGCTTCTCTCCCAGCACAAAGCCCCTACACATACAGATACTAACAATACAAAACCAAACACACACAAATACCTTCTCCTCCAACAACACTCCCTCTCAAACTCCCCTGTTTACAGCTCTGTTTGCTAGCTCCTGTTCCGCTGCAGCTGTCTGTGCGGCTGCCTGACTGGCTGCTACCTTTATAGGATCCCTAGTCAGTGAAGCCCCGCCCCCTAATCAGGGCTCAGCTTCTGTCCCAGCACAAAGCCCCTACACACACAGATACTACCAATACAAAACCAAACACACACAAATACCTTCTACACCAACAGTACTCCCACTCAAACTCCCCTGTTTACAGCTCTGTTTGATAGCTCCTGTGCCGCTGCAGCTGTCTGTGCCGCTGCCTGACTGGCTGACACCTTTATAGGACCCCTAGTCAGTGAAGCCCCGCCCCCTAATCTCGGCTCAGCTTCTCTCCCAGCACAAAGCCCCTACACATACAGATACTACCAATACAAAAACACACGCAAATACCTTCTCCTCCAACAGAACTCCCACTCAAACTCCCCTGTTTACAGCTCTGTTTGCTAGCTCCTGTGCCGCTGCCTGACTGGCTGCTACCTTTATAGGACCCCTAGTCAGGGAAGCCCCGCCCCCTAATCAGGGCTCAGCTTCTCTCCCAGCACAAAGCCCCTACACATACAGATACTAACAATACAAAACCAAACACACACAAATACCTTCTCCTCCAAAAGAACTCCCACTCAAACTCCCCTGTTTACAGCTCTGTTTGCTAGCTCCTGTGCTGCTGCAGCTGTCTGTGCCGCTACCTGACTGGCTGCTACCTTTATAGGACTCCTAGTCAGTGAAGACCCGCCCCCTAATCAGGGCTCAGCTTCTGTCCCAGCACAAAGCCCCTACACATACAGATACCACCTATACAAAACCAAACACACACACAAATACCTTCTCCTCCAACAGAACTCCCTCTCAAACTCCCCTGTTTACAGCTCTTTTTGCTAGCTCCTGTGCCGCTGCCTGACTGGCTGCTACCTTTATAGGACCCCTAGTCAGGGAAGCCCCGCCCCCTAATCAGGGCTCAGCTTCTCTCCCAGCACAAAGACTCTACACATACAAATACTACCAATACAAATCCAAACACACACAAATACCTTGTCCTCCAACAGAACTCTCACTCCAACTCCCCTGTTTACAGCTCTGTTTGCTAGCTCCTGTGCCGCTGCAGCTGTCTGTGCCGCTGCCTGACTGGCTGCTACCTTTATAGGACCCCTAGTCAGTCAAGCCCCGCCCCCTAATCAGGCCTCAGCTTCTCTCCCAGCACAAAGCCCCTACACATACAGATACTACCAATACAAAACCAAACACACACAAATACCTTCTTCTCCAACAGAACTCCCACTCAAACTCCCCTGTTTACAGCTCTGTTTGTTAGCTCCTGTGCCGCTGCAGCTGTCTGTGCCGCTGCCTGACTGGCTGCTACCTTTATAGGACCCCTAGTCAGTGAAGGCCGCCCCCTAATCAGGGCTCAGCTTCTGTCCCAGCACAAAGCCCCTACACACACAGATACTACCAATACAAAACCAAACACACACAAATACCTTCTACTCCAACAGAACTCCCAGTCAAAATCCCCTGTTTACAGCTCTGTTTGCTACCTCCTGTGCCGCTGCAGCTGTCTGTGCCGCTGCCTGACTGGCTGATACCTTTATAGGACCCCTAGTCAGGGAAGCCCCGCCCCCTAATCAGGGCTCAGCTTCTCTCCCAGCACAAAGCCCATACACATACAGATACTAACAATACAAAACCAAACACACACAAATACCTTCTCCTCCAACAGAACTCCCACTCCAACTCCCGTGTTTACAGCTCTGTTTGCTAGCTCCTGTGCCGCTGCCTGACTGGCTGCTACCTTTATAGGACCCCTAGTCAGTGAAGCCCCGCCCCCTAATCAGGGCTCAGCTTCATTCCCAGGACAAGCCCCGACACATACAGATACCACCAATACAAAACCAAACACACACAAATACCTTCTCCTCCAAAAGAACTCCCACTCAAACTCCCCTGTTTACAGCTCTGTTTGATAGCTCCTGTGCCACTGCCTGACTGGCTGCAAGCTTTATAGGACCCCTAGTCAGGGAAGCCCCGACCACTAATCAGGGCTCAGCTTCTCTCCCAGCACAAAGCCCCTCCAAGCCTCTACACATACAGATACCACCAATACAAAACCAAACACACACACAAATACCTTTTCCTCCAACAGAACTCCCACTCAAACTCCCCTGTTTACAGCTCTGTTTGCTAGCTCCTGTGCCGCTGCCTGACTGGCTGCTACCTTTATAGGACCCCTAGTCAGGGAAGCCCCGCCCCCTAATCAGGGCTCAGCTTCTCTCCCAGCACAAAGCCTCTACACATACAGATACTACCAATACAAAACCAAACACACACAAATACCTTCTCCTCCAACAGAACTCCCACTCAAACTCCCCTGTTTACAGCTCTGTTTCATAGCTCCTGTGCCGCTGCCTGACTGGCTGCAACCTTTATAGGACCCCTAGTCAGGGAAGCCCCGCCCCCTAATCAGGGCTCAGCTTCTCTCCCAGGACAAAGCCCCTACACATACAGATACCACCAATACAAAAACAGACACACAAATACCTTCTCCTCCAAAAGAACTCCCACTCAAACTCCCCTGTTTACAGCTCTGTTTGCTAGCTCCTGTGCCACTGCAGCTGTCTGTGCCACTACTTGACTGGCTGCTACCTTTATAGGACCCCTAGTCAGTGAGGCCCCGCCCCCTAATCAGGGCTCATCTTCTGTCCCAGCACAAAGCCCCTACACATACAGATACTAACAATACAAAATCAAACACACACAAATACCTTCTCCTCCCACTCAAACTCCCCTGTTTACAGCTCTGTTTGCTAGCTCCTGTGCCGCTGCAGCTGTCTGTGCCGCTGCCTGACTGGCTGCTACCTTTATAGGACCCCTAGTCAGTGAAGCCCCGCCCCCTAATCAGGGTTCAGCTTCTGTCCTAGCACAAAGCCCCTACACACACAGATACTACCAATACAAAACCAAACACACACAAATACCTTCTACTCCCACAGAACTCCCACTCAAACTCCCCTGTTTACAGCTCTGTTTGATAGCGCCTGTGCCGCTGCCTGACTGGCTGCAAGCTTTATAGGACCCCTAGTGAGGGAAGCCCCGCCCCCTAATCAGGGCTCAGCTTCTCTCCCAACACAAAGCCCCTGCACATACAGATACCACCAATACAAAACCAAACACACACAAGTACCTTCTCCTCCAACAGAACTCCCACTCAAACTCCCCTGTTTACAGCTCTGTTTGATAGCTCCTGTGCCACTGCCTGACTGGCTGCAAGCTTTATAGGACCCCTAGTCAGGGAAGCCCCGACCACTAATCAGGGCTCAGCTTCTCTCCCAGCACAAAGCCCCTCCAAGCCTCTACACATACAGATACCACCAATACAAAACCAAACACACACACAAATACCTTTTCCTCCAACAGAACTCCCACTCAAACTCCCCTGTTTACAGCTCTGTTTGCTAGCTCCTGTGCCGCTGCCTGACTGGCTGCTACCTTTATAGGACCCCTAGTCAGGGAAGCCCCGCCCCCTAATCAGGGCTCAGCTTCTCTCCCAGCACAAAGCCTCTACACATACAGATACTACCAATACAAAACCAAACACACACAAATACCTTCTCCTCCAACAGAACTCCCACTCAAACTCCCCTGTTTACAGCTCTGTTTCATAGCTCCTGTGCCGCTGCCTGACTGGCTGCAACCTTTATAGGACCCCTAGTCAGGGAAGCCCCGCCCCCTAATCAGGGCTCAGCTTCTCTCCCAGGACAAAGCCCCTACACATACAGATACCACCAATACAAAAACAGACACACAAATACCTTCTCCTCCAAAAGAACTCCCACTCAAACTCCCCTGTTTACAGCTCTGTTTGCTAGCTCCTGTGCCACTGCAGCTGTCTGTGCCACTACTTGACTGGCTGCTACCTTTATAGGACCCCTAGTCAGTGAGGCCCCGCCCCCTAATCAGGGCTCATCTTCTGTCCCAGCACAAAGCCCCTACACATACAGATACTAACAATACAAAATCAAACACACACAAATACCTTCTCCTCCCACTCAAACTCCCCTGTTTACAGCTCTGTTTGCTAGCTCCTGTGCCGCTGCAGCTGTCTGTGCCGCTGCCTGACTGGCTGCTACCTTTATAGGACCCCTAGTCAGTGAAGCCCCGCCCCCTAATCAGGGTTCAGCTTCTGTCCTAGCACAAAGCCCCTACACACACAGATACTACCAATACAAAACCAAACACACACAAATACCTTCTACTCCCACAGAACTCCCACTCAAACTCCCCTGTTTACAGCTCTGTTTGATAGCGCCTGTGCCGCTGCCTGACTGGCTGCAAGCTTTATAGGACCCCTAGTGAGGGAAGCCCCGCCCCCTAATCAGGGCTCAGCTTCTCTCCCAACACAAAGCCCCTGCACATACAGATACCACCAATACAAAACCAAACACACACAAGTACCTTCTCCTCCAACAGAACTCCCACTCAAACTCCCCTGTTTACAGCTCTGTTTGCTAGCTCCTGTGCCGCTGCAGCTGTCTGTGCCGCTGCCTGATTGGCTGCTACCTTTATAGGACCCCTAGTCAGGGAAGCCCCGCCCCCTAATCACGGCTCAGCTTCTCTCCCAGCACAAAGCCCCTGCACATACAGATACTAACAATACAAAACCAAACACCCACAAATACCTTCTCCTCCAACAGAACTCCCACTCAAACTCCCCTGTTTACAGCTCTGTTTGCTAGCTCCTCTGACGCTGCCTGACTGGCTGCTACCTTTATAGGACCCCTACCCAGGGAAGCCCCGCCCCCTAATCACGGCTCAGCTTCTCTCCCAGCACAAAGCCCATACACATACAGATACTAACAATACAAAACCAAACACACACAAATACCTTCTCCTCCAACAGAACTCCCACTCCAACTCCCGTGTTTACAGCTCTGTTTGCTAGCTCCTGTGCCGCTGCCTGACTGGCTGCTACCTTTATAGGACCCCTAGTCAGTGAAGCCCCGCCCCCTAATCAGGGCTCAGCTTCATTCGCAGGACAAGCCCCTACACATACAGATACCACCAATACAAAACCAAACACACACAAATACCTTCTCCTCCAAAAGAACTCCCACTCAAACTCCCCTGTTTACAGCTCTGTTTGCTAGCTCCTGTGCCGCTGCAGCTGTCTGTGCCGCTGCCTGACTGGCTGATATCTTTTTGGACCCCTAGTCAGTGAAGCCCCGCCCCCTAATCAGGGCTCATCTTCTGTACAAGCACAAAGCCCCTACACATACAGATACTACCAATACGAAACCAAACACACACAAATACCTTCTACTCCAACAGAACTCCCACTCAAACTCCCCTGTTTACAGCTCTGTTTGATAGCTCCTGTGCCACTGCCTGACTGGCTGCAAGCTTTATAGGACCCCTAGTCAGGGAAGCCCCGACCACTAATCAGGGCTCAGCTTCTCTCCCAGCACAAAGCCCCTCCAAGCCTCTACACATACAGATACCACCAATAAAAAACCAAACACACACACAAATACCTTTTCCTCCAACAGAACTCCCACTCAAACTCCCCTGTTTACAGCTCTGTTTGCTAGCTCCTGTGCCGCTGCCTGACTGGCTGCTACCTTTATAGGACCCCTAGTCAGGGAAGCCCCGCCCCCTAATCAGGGCTCAGCTTCTCTCCCAGCACAAAGCCTCTACACATACAGATACTACCAATACAAAACCAAACACACACAAATACCTTCTCCTCCAACAGAACTCCCACTCAAACTCCCCTGTTTACAGCTCTGTTTCATAGCTCCTGTGCCGCTGCCTGACTGGCTGCAACCTTTATAGGACCCCTAGTCAGGGAAGCCCCGCCCCCTAATCAGGGCTCAGCTTCTCTCCCAGGACAAAGCCCCTACACATACAGATACCACCAATACAAAAACAGACACACAAATACCTTCTCCTCCAAAAGAACTCCCACTCAAACTCCCCTGTTTACAGCTCTGTTTGCTAGCTCCTGTGCCACTGCAGCTGTCTGTGCCGCTACTTGACTGGCTGCTACCTTTATAGGACCCCTAGTCAGTGAGGCCCCGCCCCCTAATCAGGGCTCATCTTCTGTCCCAGCACAAAGCCCCTACGCATACAGATACTACCAATACAAAACCAAACACACACACAAATACCTTCTACTCCAACAGAACTCCCACTCAAACTCCCCTGTTTACAGCTCTGTTTGCTAGCTCCTGTGCCACTGCAGCTGTCTGTGCCGCTACTTGACTGGCTGCTACCTTTATAGGACCCATAGTCAGTGAGGCCCCGCCCCCTAATCAGGGCTCATCTTCTGTCCCAGCACAAAGCCCCTACACATACAGATACTAACAATACAAAACCAAACACACACAAATACCTTCTACTCCAACAGTACTCCCACTCAAACTCCCCTGTTTACAGCTCTGTTTGATAGCTCCTGTGCCGCTGCCTGACTGGCTGCAACCTTTATAGGACCCCTAGTCAGTGAAGCCCCGCCCCCTAATCAGGACTCAGCTTCTCTCCCAGCACAAAGCCCCTACACATACAGATACTAACAATACAAAATCAAACACACACAAATACCTTCTCCTCCCACTCAAACTCCCCTGTTTACAGCTCTGTTTGCTAGCTCCTGTGCCGCTGCAGCTGTCTGTGCCGCTGCCTGACTGGCTGCTACCTTTATAGGACCCCTAGTCAGTGAAGCCCCGCCCCCTAATCAGGGTTCAGCTTCTGTCCTAGCACAAAGCCCCTACACACACAGATACTACCAATACAAAACCAAACACACACAAATACCTTCTACTCCCACAGAACTCCCACTCAAACTCCCCTGTTTACAGCTCTGTTTGATAGCGCCTGTGCCGCTGCCTGACTGGCTGCAAGCTTTATAGGACCCCTAGTGAGGGAAGCCCCGCCCCCTAATCAGGGCTCAGCTTCTCTCCCAACACAAAGCCCCTGCACATACAGATACCACCAATACAAAACCAAACACACACAAGTACCTTCTCCTCCAACAGAACTCCCACTCAAACTCCCCTGTTTACAGCTCTGTTTGCTAGCTCCTGTGCCGCTGCAGCTGTCTGTGCCGCTGCCTGATTGGCTGCTACCTTTATAGGACCCCTAGTCAGGGAAGCCCCGCCCCCTAATCACGGCTCAGCTTCTCTCCCAGCACAAAGCCCCTGCACATACAGATACTAACAATACAAAACCAAACACCCACAAATACCTTCTCCTCCAACAGAACTCCCACTCAAACTCCCCTGTTTACAGCTCTGTTTGCTAGCTCCTCTGACGCTGCCTGACTGGCTGCTACCTTTATAGGACCCCTACCCAGGGAAGCCCCGCCCCCTAATCACGGCTCAGCTTCTCTCCCATCACAAAGCCCCTCCAAGCCTCTACACATACAGATACCACCAATACAAAACCAAACACACACAAGTACCTTCTCCTCCAACAGAACTCCCACTCAAACTCCCCTGTTTACAGCTCTGTTTGCTAGCTCCTGTGCCGCTGCAGCTGTCTGTGCCGCTACCTGACTGGCTGCTACCTTTATAGGACCCCTAGTCAGTGAGGCTCCGCCCCCTAATCAGGGCTCATCTTCTGTCCCAGCACAAAGCCCCTACACATACAGATACCACCAATACAAAACCAAACACACACAAATACCTTCTCCTCCAACAGAACGCCCACTCAAACTCCCCTGTTTACAGCTCTGTTTGCTAGCTCCTGTGCCGCTGCCTGACTGGCTGCAACCTTTATAGGACCCCTAGTCAGGGAAGCCCCGCCCCCTAATCAGGGCTCAGCTTCTCTCCCAGCACAAAGCCCCTACACACACAAATACTACCAATACAAATCCAAACACACACAAATACCTTCTCCTCCAACAGAACTCCCACTCAAACTCCCCTGTTTACAGCTCTGTTTGCTAGCTCCTGTGCCGCTGCAGCTGTCTGTGCCGCTGCCTGATTGGCTGCTACCTTTATAGGACCCCTAGTCAGGGAAGCCCCGCCCCCTAATCAGGGCTCAGCTTCTCTCCCAGCACAAAGCCTCTACACATACAAATACTACCAATACAAATCCAAACACACACAAATACCTTCTCCTCCAACAGAACTCCCACTCAAACTCCCCTGTTTACATCTCTGTTTGCTAGCTCCTGTGCCGCTGCCTGACTGGCTGCTACCTTTATAGGACCCCTAGTCAGGGAAGCCCCGCCCCCTAATCAGGGCTCAGCTTCTCTCCCAGCACAAAGCCCCTACACACACAGATACTACCAATACAAAACCAAACACACACAAATACCTTCTACTCCAACAGAACTCCCACTCAAACTCCCCTGTTTACAGCTCTGTTTCATAGCTCCTGTGCCGCTGCCTGACTGGCTGCAACCTTTATAGGACCCCTAGTCAGGGAAGCCCCGCCCCCTAATCAGGGCTCAGCTTCTCTCCCAGGACAAAGCCCCTACACATACAGATACCACCAATACAAAAACAAACACACAAATACCTTCTCCTCCAAAAGAACTCCCACTCAAACTCCCCTGTTTACAGCTCTGTTTGCTAGCTCCTGTGCCACTGCAGCTGTCTGTGCCGCTACTTGACTGGCTGCTACCTTTATAGGACCCCTAGTCAGTGAGGCCCCGCCCCCTAATCAGGGCTCATCTTCTGTCCCAGCACAAAGCCCCTACACATACAGATACTACCAATACAAAACCAAACACACACACAAATACCTTCTACTCCAACAGAACTCCCACTCAAACTCCCCTGTTTACAGCTCTGTTTGCTAGCTCCTGTGCCACTGCAGCTGTCTGTGCCACTACCTGACTGGCTGCTACCTTTATAGGACCCCTAGTCAGTGAAGCCCCACCCCCTAATCAGGGCTCAGCTTCTGTCTCAGCACAAAGCCCCTACACACACAGATACTACCAATACAAAACCAAACACACACAAATACCTTCTACTCCAACAGTACTCCCACTCAAACTCCCCTGTTTACAGCTCTGTTTGCTAGCTCCTGTGCCGCTGCCTCACTGGCTGCGACCTTTATAGGACCCCTAGTCAGTCAAGCCCCGCCCCCTAATCAGGGCTCAGCTTCTCTCCCAGCACAAAGCCCCTACGCATACAGATACTACCAATACAAAACCAAACACACAAATACCTTCTCCTCCAACAGAACTCCCACTCAAACTCCCCTGTTTACAGCTCTGTTTGCTAGCTCCTGTGCCGCTGCAGCTGTCTGTGCCGCTGCCTGACTGGCTGCTACCTTTATAGGACTCCTAGTCAGTGAAGCCCCGCCCCCTAATCTCGGCTCAGCTTCTCTCCCAGCACAAAGCCCCTACACATACAGATACTACCAATACAAAAACACACACAAATACCTTCTCCTCCAACAGAACTCCCACTCAAACTCCCCTGTTTACAGCTCTGTTTGCTAGCTCCTGTGCCGCTGCCTGACTGGCTGCTACCTTTATAGGACCCCTAGTCAGGGAAGCCCCGCCCCCTAATCAGGGCTCAGCTTCTCTCCCAGCACAAAGCCCCTACACATACAGATACTAACAATACAAAACCAAACACACACAAATACCTTCTCCTCCAAAAGAACTCCCACTCAAACTCCCCTGTTTACAGCTCTGTTTGCTAGCTCCTGTGCTGCTGCAGCTGTCTGTGCCGCTACCTGACTGGCTGCTACCTTCATAGGACCCCTAGTCAGTGAAGCCCCGCCCCCCAATCACGGCTCAGCTTCTGTCTCAGCACAAAGCCCCTACACACACAGATACCACCAACACAAAACCAAACACACACAAATACCTTCTACTCCGACAGTACTCCCACTCAAACTCCCCTGTTTACAGCTCTGTTTGATAGCTCCTGTGCCGCTGCCTGACTGGCTGCAACCTTTATAGGACCCCTAGTCAGGGAAGCCCCGCCCCCTAATCAGGGCTCAGCTTCTCTCCCAGCACAAAGCCCCTACACATACAGATACCACCAATACAAAACCAAACACACACAAATACCTTCTCCTCCAACAGAACTCCCACTCAAAATCCCGTTTACAGCTCTGTTTGCTAGCTCCTGTGCCGATGCAGCTGTCTGTGCCGCTGCGTGACTGGCTGATACCTTTTTAGGACCCCTAGTCAGTGAAGCCCCGCCCCCTAATCAGGGCTCAGCTTCTCTCCCAGCACAAAGCCCCTACACATACAGATACCACCTATACAAAACCAAACACACACAAATACCTTCTCCTCCAACAGAACTCCCTCTCAAACTCCCCTGTTTACAGCTCTGTTTGCTAGCTCCTGTGCCGCTGCCTGACTGGCTGCTACCTTTATAGGACCCCTAGTCAGTCAAGCCCCGCCCCCTAATCAGGGCTCAGCTTCTGTCCCAGCACAAAGCCCCTACACACACAGATACTACCAATACAAAACCAAACACACACAAATACCTTCTACTCCAACAGAACTCCCACTCAAAATCCCCTGTTTACAGCTCTGTTTGATAGCTCCTGTGCCGCTGCAGCTGTCTGTGCCGCTGCCTGACTGGCTGATATCTTTTTTGGACCCCTAGTCAGTGAAGCCCCGCCCCCTAATCAGGGCTCATCTTCTTTCCCAGCACAAAGCCCCTACACATACAGATACTACCAATACAAAACCTAACACACACAAATACCTTCTACTCCAACAGTACTCCCACTCAAACTCCCCTGTTTACAGCTCTGTTTTATAGCTCCTGTGCCGCTGCCTGACTGGCTGCAAGCTTTATAGGACCCCTAGTCAGGGAAGCCCCGCCCCCTAATCAGGGCTCAGCTTCTCACCCAACACAAAGCCCCTACACATACAGATGCCACCAATACAAAACCAAACACACACAAATACCTTCTCCTCCAAAAGAACTCCCACTCAAACTCCCCTGTTTACAGCTCTGTTTGATAGCTCCTGTGCCGCTGCAGCTGTCTGTGCCGCTACCTGACTGGCTGCTACCTTTATTGGACCCCTAGTCAGTGAAGCCCCGCCCCCTAATCAGGGCTCATCTTCTGTCCCAGCACAAAGCCCCTACACATACAGATACTACCAATACAAAACCAAACACACAAATACCTTCTACTCCAACAGAACTCCCACTCAAACTCCCCTGTTTACAGCTCTGTTTGATAGCTCCTGTGCCACGGCCTGACTGGCTGCTACCTTTATAGGACCCCTAGTCAGGGAAGCCCCGCCCACTAATCAGGGCTCAGCTTCTCTCCCAGCACAAAGCCCCTCCAAGCCTCTACACATACAGGTACTACCAATGCAAAACCAAACACACACAAATACCTTCTCCTCCAACAGAACTCCCACTCAAACTCCCCTGTTTACAGCTCTGTTTGCTAGCTCCTGTGCCGTTGCCTGACTGGCTGCTACCTTTATAGGACCCCTAGTCAGGGAAGCCCCGCCCCCTAATCAGGGCTCAGCTTCTCTCCCAGCACAAAGCCCCTACACATACAGATACTAACAATACAAAACCAAACACACACAAATACCTTCTCCTCCAACAGAACTCCCACTCAAACTCCCCTGTTTACTGCTCTGTTTGCTAGCTCCTGTGCTGCTGCAGCTGTCTGTGCCACTACCTGACTGGCTGCTACCTTTATAGGACCCCTAGTCAGTGAAGCCCCACCCCCTAATCAGGGCTCAGCTTCTGTCTCAGCACAAAGCCCCTACACACACAGATACTACCAATACAAAACCAAACACACACAAATACCTTCTACTCCAACAGTACTCCCACTCAAACTCCCCTGTTTACAGCTCTGTTTGATAGCTCCTGTGCCGCTGCCTGACTGGCTGCAACCTTTATAGGACCCCTAGTCAGTGAAGCCCCGCCCCCTAATCAGGACTCAGCTTCTCTCCCAGCACAAAGCCCCTACACATACAGATACTAACAATACAAAATCAAACACACACAAATACATTCTCTTCCCACTCAAACTCCCCTGTTTACAGCTCTGTTTCATAGCTCCTGTGCTGCTGCCTGACTGGCTGCAACCTTATAGGACCGCTAGTCAGGGAAGCCCCGCCCACTAATCAGGGCTCAGCTTCTTTCCCAGCACAAAGCCCCTCCAAGCCTCTACACATACAGATACCACCAATACAAAACCAAACACACACACAAATACCTTTTCCTCCAACAGAACTCCCACTCAAACTCCCCTGTTTACAGCTCTGTTTGCTAGCTCCTGTGCCGCTGCCTGACTGGCTGCTACCTTTATAGGACCCCTAGTCAGGAAAGCCCCGCCCCCTAATCAGGGCTCAGCTTCTCTCCCAGCACAAAGCCCCTACACATACAGATACTAACAATACAAAACCAAACACACACAAATACCTTCTCCTCCAACAGAACTCCCTCTCAAACTCCCCTGTTTAGAGCTCTGTTTGCTAGCTCCTGTGCCGCTGCAGCTGTCTGTGCGGCTGCCCGACTGGCTGCTACCTTTATAGGATCCCTAGTCAGGGAAGCCCCGCCCACTAATCAGGGCTCAGCTTCTCTCCCAGCACAAAGCCCCTCCAAGCCTCTACACATACAGGTACTACCAATACAAAACCAAACACACACAAATACCTTCTCCTCCAACAGAAGTCCCACTCAAACTCCCCTGTTTACAGCTCTGTTTGCTAGCTCCTGTGCCGCTGCCTGACTGGCTGCGACCTTTATAGGACCCCTAGTCAGTCAAGCCCCGCCCCCTAATCAGGGCTCAGCTTCTCTCCCAGCACAAAGCCCCTACGCATACAGATACTACCAATACAAAACCAAACACACAAATACCTTCTCCTCCAACAGAACTCCCACTCAAACTCCCCTGTTTACAGCTCTGTTTGATAGCTCCTGTGCCACGGCCTGACTGGCTGCCACCTTTATAGGACCCCTAGTCAGGGAAGCCCCGCCCACTAATCAGGGCTCAGCTTCTCTCCCAGCACAAAGCCCCTCCAAGCCTCTACACATACAGGTACTACCAATGCAAAACCAAACACACACAAATACCTTCTCCTCCAACAGAACTCCCACTCAAACTCCCCTGTTTACAGCTCTGTTTCATAGCTCCTGTGCTGCTGCCTGACTGGCTGCAACCTTATAGGACCGCTAGTCAGGGAAGCCCCGCCCACTAATCAGGGCTCAGCTTCTCTCCCAGCACAAAGCCCCTACACATACAGATACTAACAATACAAAACCAAACACACACAAATACCTTCTCCTCCAACAGAACTCCCTCTCAAACTCCCCTGTTTAGAGCTCTGTTTGCTAGCTCCTGTGCCGCTGCAGCTGTCTGTGCGGCTGCCTGACTGGCTGCTACCTTTATAGGATCCCTAGTCAGGGAAGCCCCGCCCACTAATCAGGGCTCAGCTTCTCTCCCAGCACAAAGCCCCTCCAAGCCTCTACACATACAGGTACTACCAATACAAAACCAAACACACACAAATACCTTCTCCTCCAACAGAACTCCCACTCAAACTCCCCTGTTTACAGCTCTGTTTGCTAGCTCCTGTGCCGCTGCCTGACTGGCTGCGACCTTTATAGGACCCCTAGTCAGGGAAGCCCCGCCCCCTAATCAGGGCTCAGCTTCTCTCCCAGCACAAAGCCCCTACACATACAGATACTAACAATACAAAACAAACACACACAAATACCTTCTCCTCCAAAAGAACTCCCACTCAAACTCCCCTGTTTACAGCTCTGTTTGCTAGCTCCTGTGCTGCTGCAGCTGTCTGTGCCGCTACCTGACTGGCTGCTACCTTCATAGGACCCCTAGTCAGTGAAGCCCCGCCCCCCAATCACGGCTCAGCTTCTGTCTCAGCACAAAGCCCCTACACACACAGATACTACCAACACAAAACCAAACACACACAAATACCTTCTCCTCCCACTCAAACTCCCCGTTTACAGCTCTGTTTGCTAGCTCCTGTGCTGCTGCAGCTGTCTGTGCCGCTGTCTGACTGGCTGCTACCTTTATAGGACCCCTAGTCAGTGAAGCCCCGCCCCCTAATCAGGGTTCAGCTTCTTTCCCAGCACAAAGCCCCTCCAAGCCTCTACACATACAGATACCACCAATACAAAACCAAACACACACACAAACACCTTCTCCTCCAACAGAACTCCCACTCAAACTCCACTGTTTACAGCTCTGTTTGCTAGCTCCTGTGCCGCTGCAGCTGTCTGTGCCTCTGCCTGACTGGCTGCTACCTTTATAGGACCCCTAGTCAGGGAAGACCCGCCCCCTAATCAGGGCTCAGCTTCTTTCCCAGCACAAAGCCCCTCCAAGCCTCTACACATACAGATACTACCAATACAAAACCAAACACACACACAAATACCTTCTCCTCCAACAGAACTCCCACTCAAACCCGCCTGTTTACAGCTCTGTTTGCTAGCTCCTGTGCCGCTGCAGCTGTCTGTGCCGCTGCCTGACTGGCTGCGACCTTTATAGGACCCCTAGTCAGGGAAGCCCCGCCCCCTAATCAGGGCTCAGCTTCTCTCCCAGCACAAAGCCCCTACACATACAGATACCACCAATACAAAACCAAACACACACAAATACCTTCTCCACCAACAGAACTCCCACTCAAAATCCCCTCTTTACAGCTCTGTTTGCTAGCTCCTGTGCCAATGCAGCTGTCTGTGCCGCTGCCTGACTGGCTGATACCTTTTTAGGACCCCTAGTCAGTGAAGCCCCGCCCCCTAATCAGGGCTCAGCTTCTCTCCCAGCACAAAGCCCCTACACATACAGATACTAACAATACAAAACCAAACACACACAAATACCTTCTCCTCCCACTCAAACTCCCCGTTTACAGCTCTGTTTGCTAGCTCCTGTGCCGCTGCAGCTGTCTGTGCCACTACCTGACTGGCTGCTACCTTTATAGGACCCCAAGTCAGGGAAGCCCCGCCCCCTAATCAGGGCTCAGCTTCTCTCCCAGCACAAAGCCTCTACACATACAGATACTACCAATACAAATCCAAACACACACAAATACCTTCTCCTCCAACAGAACTCCCACTCAAACTCCCCTGTTTACAGCTTTGTTTGCTAGCTCCTGTGCCGCTGCCTGACTGGCTGCTAGCTTTATAGGACCCCTAGTCAGGGAAGCCCCGCCCCCTAATCAGGGCTCAGCTTCTCTCCCAGCACAAAGCCTCTACACATACAGATGCTACCAATACAAAACCAAACACACACAAATACCTTCTCCTCCAACAGAACTCCCACTCAAACTCCCCTGTTTACAGCTCTGTTTGCTAGCTCCTGTGCCGCTGCCTGACTGGCTGCTACCTTTATAGGACCCCTAGTCAGGGAAGCCCCGCCCCCTAATCACGGCTCAGCTTCTCTCCCAGCACAAAGCCCCTACACATACAGATACTAACAATACAGAACCAAACACACACAAATACCTTCTCCTCCAACGGAACTCTCACTCCAACTCCCCTGTTTAGAGCTCTGTTTGCTAGCTCCTGTGCCGCTGCAGCTGTCTGTGCCGCTGCCTGACTGGCTGATACCTTTCTAGGACCCCTAGTAAGTGAAGCCCCGCCCCCTAATCACGGCTCAGCTTCTCTCCCAGAACAAAGCCCCTTCACATACAGATACTAACAATACAAAACCAAACACACACAAATACCTTCTCCTCCAAAAGAACTCCCACTCAAACTCCCCTGTTTACAGCTCTGTTTGCTAGCTCCTGTGCTGCTGCAGCTGTCTGTGCCGCTACCTGACTGGCTGCTACCTTTATAGGACCCCTAGTCAGTGAAGCCCCGCCCCCCAATCAGGGCTCAGCTTCTGTCTCAGCACAAAGCCCCTACACACACAGATACTACCAATACAAAACCAAACACACACAAATACCTTCTACTCCGACAGTACTCCCACTCAAACTCCCCTGTTTACAGCTCTGTTTGATAGCTCCTGTGCCGCTGCCTGACTGGCTGCAAACTTTATAGGACCCCTAGTCAGGGAAGCCCCGCCCCCTAATCAGGGCTCAGCTTCTAACCCAGCACAAAGCCCCGACACATACAAATACCAATACAAAACCAAACACACACAAATACCTTCTCCTCCAACAGAACTCCCACTCAAACCCCCCTGTTTACAGCTCTGTTTGCTAGCTCCTGTGCCGCTGCAGCTGTCTGTGCCGCTGCCTGACTGGCTGCTACCTTTATAGGACTCCTAGTCAGTCAAGCCCCGCCCCCTAATCAGGGGTCAGCTTCTCTCCCAGCACAAAGCCCCTACACATACAGATACTACCAATACAAACCAAACACACACAAATACCTTCTCCTCCAACAGAACTCCCACTCAAACTCCCCTGTTTACAGCTCTGTTTGCTAGCTCCTGTGCCGCTGCAGCTGTCTGTGCCGCTGCCTGACTGGCTGATACCTTTCTAGGACCCCTAGTAAGTGAAGCCCCGCCCCCTAATCACGGCTCAGCTTCTCTCCCAGCACAAAGCCCCTCCAAGCCTCTACACATCCAGATACTACCAATACAAAACCAAACACACACAAATACCTTCTCCTCCAACAGAACTCCCACTCAACCTCCCCTGTTTACAGCTCTGTTTGCTAGCTCCTGTGCCGCTGCAGCTGTCTGTGCCGCTGCCTGACTGGCTGCGACCTTTATAGGACCCCTAGTCAGTCAAGCCCCGCCCCCTAATCAGGGCTCAGCTTCTCTCCCAGCACAAAGCCCCTACACATACAGATACTACCAATACAAAACCAAACACACACAAATACCTTCTCCTCCAACAGAACTCCCACCCAAACTCCCCTGTTTACAGCTCTGTTTGCTAGCTCCTGTGCCGCTGCAGCTCTCTGTGCCGCTGCCTGACTGGCTGCTACCTTTATAGGACCCCTAGTCAGTGAAGCCCCGCCCCCTAATCAGGGCTCAGCTTCTGTCCCAGCACAAAGCCCCTACACACACAGATACTACCAATACAAAACCAAACACACACAAATACCTTCTACTCCAACAGTACTCCACTGAAACTCCCCTGTTTACAGCTCTGTTTGATAGCTCCTGTGCCGCTGCAGCTGTCTGTGCCGCTGCCTGACTGGCTGATACCTTTATAGGACCCCTAGTCAGTGAAGCCCCGCCCCCTAATCAGGGCTCAGCTTCTGTCCCAGCACAAAGCCCCTACACACACAGATACTACCAATACAAAACCAAACACACACAAATACCTTCTACTCCAACAGAACTCCCACTCAAACTCCCCTGTTTACAGCTCTGTTTGATAGCTCCTGTGCCGCTGCCTGACTGGCTGCAACCTTATAGGACCCCTAGTCAGGGAAGCCCCGCCCACTAATCAGGGCTCAGCTTCTTTCCCAGCACAAAGCCCCTCCAAGCCTCTACACATAGAGATACCACCAATACAAAACCAAACACACACACAAATAGCTTTTCCTCCAACAGAACTCCCACTCAAACTCCCCTGTTTACAGCTCTTTGCTAGCTCCTGTGCCGCTGCCTGACTGGCTGCTACCTTTATAGGACCCCTAGTCAGGGAAGCCCCGCCCCCTAATCAGGGCTCAGCTTCTCTCCCAGCACAAAGCCCCTACACATACATATACTAACAATGCAAAACCAAACACACACAAATACCTTCTCCTCCAACAGAACTCCCACTCAAACTCCCCTGTTTACAGCTCTGTTTGCTAGCTCCTGTGCCGCTGCCTGAGTGGCTGCTACCTTTATAGGACCCCTAGTCAGGGAAGCCCCGCCCCCTAATCAGGGCTCAGCTTCTCTCCCAGCACAAAGCCCCTACACATACAGATACTAACAATACAAAACCAAACACACACAAATACCTTCTCCTCCAAAAGAACTCCCACTCAAACTCCCCTGTTTACAGCTCTGTTTGCTAGCTCCTGTGCTGCTGCAGCTGTCTGTGCCGCTACGTGACTGGCTGCTACCTTTATAGGACCCCTAGTCAGTGAAGCCCCGCCCCCCAATGAGGGCTCAGCTTCTGTCTCAGGACAAAGCCCCTACACACACAGATACTACCAATACAAAACCAAACACACACAAATACCTTCTACTCCGACAGTATTCCCACTCAAACTCCCCTGTTTACAGCTCTGTTTGCTAGCTCCTGTGCCGCTGCAGCTGTCTGTACCGCTGCCTGATTGGCTGCTACGTTTATAGGACCCCTAGTCAGGGAAGCCCCGCCCCCTAATCAGGGCTCAGCTTCTCACCCAGCACAAAGCCCCGACACATACAAATAATACCAATACAAAACCAAACACACACAAATACCTTCTCCTCCAACAGTACTCCCACTCAAACTCCCCTGTTTACAGCTTTGTTTGCTAGCTCCTGTGCCGCTGCCTGACTGGCTGCTACCTTTATAGGACCCCCAGTCAGGAAAGCCCCGCCCCTAATCAGGGCTCAGCTTCTCTCCCAGCACAAAGCCCCTACACATACAGATACTATCAATACAAAACCAAACACACACACAAATACCTTCTCCTCCAACAGTACTCCCACTCAAACTCCCCTGTTTACAGGTCTGTTTGCTAGCTCCTGTGCCGCTGCAGCTGTCTGTTCCGCTGCCTGACTGGCTGCTACCTTTATAGGACCCCTAGTCAGTGAAGCCCCGCCCCCTAATCAGGGTTCAGCTTCTGTCCCAGCACAAAGCCCCTACACACACAGATACTACCAATACAAAACCAAACACACACACAAATACCTTCTCCTCCAACAGTACTCCCACTCAAACTCCCCTGTTTACAGCTCTGTTTGCTAGCTCCTGTGCCGCTGCCTGACTGGCTGCTACCTTTATAGGACCCCTAGTCAGGGAAGCCCCGCCCCTAATCAGGGCTCAGCTTCTCTCCCAGCACAAAGCCCCTACACATACAGATACTAACAATACAAAACCAAACACACACATACACCTTCTCCTCCGAAAGAACTCCCACTCAAACTCCCCTGTTTACAGCTCTGTTTGCTAGCTCCTGTGCCGCTGCAGCTGTCTGTGCCGCTGCCTGACTGGCTGCTACCTTTATAGGACCCCTAGTCAGGGAAGCCCCGCCCCCTAATCACGGCTCAGCTTCTCTCCCAGCACAAAGCCCCTACACATACAGATACTAACAATACAGAACCAAACACACACAAATACCTTCTCCTCCAACGGAACTCTCACTCCAACTCCATTGTTTAGAGCTCTGTTTGCTAGCTCCTGTGCCGCTGCAGCTGTCTGTGCCGCTGCCTGACTGGCTGATACCTTTCTAGGACCCCTAGTAAGTGAAGCCCCGCCCCCTAATCACGGCTCAGCTTCTCTCCCAGCACAAAGCCCCTCCAAGCCTCTACACATCCAGATACTACCAATACAAAACCAAACACACACAAATACCTTCTCCTCCAACAGAACTCCCACTCAACCTCCCCTGTTTACAGCTCTGTTTGCTAGCTCCTGTGCCGCTGCAGCTGTCTGTGCCGCTGCCTGACTGGCTGCGACCTTTATAGGACCCCTAGTCAGTCAAGCCCCGCCCCCTAATCAGGGCTCAGCTTCTCTCCCAGCACAAAGCCCCTACACATACAGATACTACCAATACAAAACCAAACACACACAAATACCTTCTCCTCCAACAGAACTCCCACCCAAACTCCCCTGTTTACAGCTCTGTTTGCTAGCTCCTGTGCCGCTGCAGCTCTCTGTGCCGCTGCCTGACTGGCTGCTACCTTTATAGGACCCCTAGTCAGTGAAGCCCCGCCCCCTAATCAGGGCTCAGCTTCTGTCCCAGCACAAAGCCCCTACACACACAGATACTACCAATACAAAACCAAACACAAACAAATACCTTCTACTCCAACAGTACTCCACTGAAACTCCCCTGTTTACAGCTCTGTTTGATAGCTCCTGTGCCGCTGCAGCTGTCTGTGCCGCTGCCTGACTGGCTGATACCTTTATAGGACCCCTAGTCAGTGAAGCCCCGCCCCCTAATCAGGGCTCAGCTTCTCTCCCAGCACGAAGCCCCTACACATACAGATACTACCAATACAAAAACACACAAATACCTTCTCCTCCAAAAGAACTCCCACTCAAACTCCCCTGTTTACAGCTCTGTTTGCTAGCTCCTGTGCTGCTGCAGCTGTCTGTGCCGCTACCTGACTGGCTGCTACCTTTATAGGACCCCTAGTCCACTACCCCGCCCACTAATCAGGGCTCAGCTTCTTTCCCAGCACAAAGCCCCTCCAAGCCTCTACACATAGAGATACCACCAATACAAAACCAAACACACACACAAATAGCTTTTCCTCCAACAGAACTCCCACTCAAACTCCCCTGTTTACAGCTCTTTGCTAGCTACTGTGCCGCTGCCTGACTGGCTGCTACCTTTATAGGACCCCTAGTCAGGGAAGCCCCGCCCCTAATCAGGGCTCAGCTTCTCTCCCAGCACAAAGCCCCTACACATACAGATACTAACAATACAAAACCAAACACACACAAATACCTTCTCCTCCAAAAGAACTCCCACTCAAACTCCCCTGTTTACAGCTCTGTTTGCTAGCTCCTGTGCTGCTGCAGCTGTCTGTGCCGCTACGTGACTGGCTGCTACCTTTATAGGACCCCTAGTCAGTGAAGCCCCGCCCCCCAATGAGGGCTCAGCTTCTGTCTCAGGACAAAGCCCCTACACACACAGATACTACCAATACAAAACAAAACACACACAAATACCTTCTACTCCGACAGTACTCCCACTCAAACTCCCCTGTTTACAGCTCTGTTTGATAGCTCCTGTACCGCTGCCTGATTGGCTGCTACGTTTATAGGACCCCTAGTCAGGGAAGCCCCGCCCCCTAATCAGGGCTCAGCTTCTCACCCAGCACAAAGCCCCGACACATACAAATAATACCAATACAAAACCAAACACACACAAATACCTTCTCCTCCAACAGAACTCCCACTCAAACCCCCCTGT
Organism: Lepidochelys olivacea; assembly: GCF_965140295.1. Lineage (NCBI taxonomy): Eukaryota > Metazoa > Chordata > Testudines > Cheloniidae > Lepidochelys > Lepidochelys olivacea. The sequence goes on along the minus strand of NC_140436.1, from coordinate 18,722,841 downwards.
TTACAGCTCTGTTTGCTAGCTCCTGTGCCGCTGCAGCTGTCTGTGCCGCTGCCTGACTGGCTGATACCTTTATAGGACCCCTAGTCAGTGAAGCCCCGCCCCCTAATCAGGGCTCAGCTTCTCTCCCAGCACAAAGCCCCTACACACACAGATACTACCAATACAAAACCAAACACACACACAAATACCTTCTCCTCCAAGAGTACTCCCACTCAAACTCCCCTGTTTACAGCTCTGTTTGCTAGCTCCTGTGCCGCTGCCTGACTGGCTGCTACCTTTATAGGACCCCTAGTCAGGGAAGCCCCGCCCCTAATCAGGGCTCAGCTTCTATCCCAGCACAAAGCCCCTACACATACAGATACTAACAATACAAAACCAAACACAGACGAATACCTTCTCCTCCTAAAGAACTCCCACTCAAACTCCCCTGTTTACCGCTCTGTTTGCTAGCTCCTGTGCCGCTGCCTGACTGGCTGCAACCTTTATAGGACCCCTAGTCAGGGAAGCCCTGCCCCTAATCAGGGCTCAGCTTCTATCCCAGCACAAAGCCCCTACACATACAGATACTACCAATACAAAACCAAACACCCACAAATACCTTCTACTCCAACAGTACTCCCACTCAAACTCCCCTGTTTACAGCTCTGTTTGATAGCTCCTGTGCCGCTGCCTGACTGGCTGCAACCTTTATAGGACCCCTAGTCAGGGAAGCCCTGCCCCCTAATCAGGGCTCAGCTTCTCTCCCAGCACAAAGCCCCTACACATACAGATACTGAGAATACAAAACCAAACACACACAAATACCTTCTCCTCCCACTCAAACTCCCCTGTTTACAGGTCTGTTTGCTAGCTCCTGTGCCGCTGCAGCTGTCTGTGCCGCTGCCTGACTGGCTGCTACCTTTATAGGACCCCTAGTCAGTGAAGCCCCGCCCCCTAATCAGGGTTCAGCTTCTGTCCCAGCACAAAGCCCCTACACACACAGATACTGAGAATACAAAACCAAACACACAAATACCTTCTCCTCCCACTCAAACTCCCCTGTTTACAGCTCTGTTTGATAGCTCCTGTGCCGCTGCCTGACTGGCTGCAACCTTATAGGACCCCTAGTCAGGGAAGCCCCGCCCACTAATCAGGGCTCAGCTTCTCTCCCAGCACAAAGCCCCTCCAAGCCTCTACACACACAGATACTACCAATACAAAACCAAACACACACAAATACCTTCTACTCCAACAGAACTCCCACTCAAACTCCCCTGTTTACAGCTCTGTTTGCTAGCTCCTGTGCCGCTGCCTGACTGGCTGCTACCTTTATAGGACCCCTAGTCAGGGAAGCCCCGCCCCCTAATCAGGGCTCAGCTTCTCTCCCAGCACAAAGCCCCTCCAAGCCTCTACACATACAGATACTAACAATACAAAACCAAACACACACAAATACCTTCTCCTCCAACAGAACTCCCACTCAAACTCCCCTGTTTACAGCTCTGTTTGATAGCTCCTGTGCCGCTGCCTGACTGGCTGCAACCTTTATAGGACCCCTAGTCAGTGAAGCCCCGCCCCCCAATGAGGGCTCAGCTTCTCTCCCAGCACAAATCCCCTACACATACAGATACTAACAATACAAAACCAAACACACACAAATACCTTCTCCTCCAACAGAACTCCCACCCAAACTCCCCTGTTTACAGCTCTGTTTGCTAGCTCCTGTGCCGCTGCAGCTCTCTGTGCCGCTGCCTGACTGGCTGCTACCTTTATAGGACCCCTAGTCAGTGAAGCCCGCCCCCTAATCAGGGCTCAGCTTCTGTCCCAGCACAAAGCCCCTACACACACAGATACTACCAATACAAAACCAAACACACACAAATACCTTCTACTCCAACAGTACTCCACTGAAACTCCCCTGTTTACAGCTCTGTTTGATAGCTCCTGTGCCGCTGCAGCTGTCTGTGCCGCTGCCTGACTGGCTGATACCTTTATAGGACCCCTAGTCTGTGAAGCCCCGCCCCCTAATCAGGGCTCAGCTTCTCTCCCAGCACGAAGCCCCTACACATACAGATACTACCAATACAAAAACACACAAATACCTTCTCCTCCAAAAGAACTCCCACTCAAACTCCCCTGTTTACAGCTCTGTTTGCTAGCTCCTGTGCTGCTGCAGCTGTCTGTGCCGCTACCTGACTGGCTGCTACCTTTATAGGACCCCTAGTCAGTCAAGCCCCGCCCCCTAATCAGGTGTCAGCTTCTCTCCCAGCACAAAGCCCCTACACATACAGATACTATCAATACAAAACCAAACACACACACAAATACCTTCTCCTCCAACAGTACTCCCACTCAAACTCCCCTGTTTACAGCTTTGTTTGCTAGCTCCTGTGCCGCTGCCTGACTGGCTGCTACCTTTATAGGACCCCTAGTCAGGAAAGCCCCGCCCCTAATCAGGGCTCAGCTTCTCTCCCAGCACAAAGCCCCTACAAATACAGATACTAACAATACAAAACCAAACACACACAAATACCTTCTCCTCCCACTCAAACTCCCCTGTTTACAGCTCTGTTTGATAGCTCCTGTGCCGCTGCCTGACTGGCTGCAACCTTATAGGACCCCTAGTCAGGGAAGCCCCGCCCACTAATCAGGGCTCAGCTTCTTTCCCAGCACAAAGCCCCTCCAAGCCTCTACACATAGAGATACCACCAATACAAAACCAAACACACACACAAATAGCTTTTCCTCCAACAGAACTCCCACTCAAACTCCCCTGTTTACAGCTCTTTGCTAGCTACTTTGCCGCTGCCTGACTGGCTGCTACCTTTATAGGACCCCTAGTCAGGGAAGCCCCGCCCCCTAATCAGGGCTCAGCTTCTCTCCCAGCACAAAGCCCCTACACATACATATACTAACAATGCAAAACCAAACACACACAAATACCTTCTCCTCCAACAGAACTCCCACTCAAACTCCCCTGTTTACAGCTCTGTTTGCTAGCTCCTGTGCCGCTGCCTGAGTGGCTGCTACCTTTATAGGACCCCTAGTCAGGGAAGCCCCGCCCCCTAATCAGGGCTCAGCTTCTCTCCCAGCACAAAGCCCCTACACATACAGATACTAACAATACAAAACCAAACACACACAAATACCTTCTCCTCCAACAGAACTCCCACTCAAACTCCCCTGTTTACAGCTCTGTTTGCTAGCTCCTGTGCTGCTGCAGCTGTCTGTACCGCTGCCTGATTGGCTGCTACGTTTATAGGACCCCTAGTCAGGGAAGCCCCGCCCCCTAATCAGGGCTCAGCTTCTCACCCAGCACAAAGCCCCGACACATACAAATAATACCAATACAAAACCAAACACACACAAATACCTTCTCCTCCAACAGAACTCCCACTCAAACCCCCCTGTTTACAGCTCTGTTTGCTAGCTCCTGTGCCGCTGCAGCTGTCTGTGCCGCTGCCTGACTGGCTGATACCTTTATAGGACCCCTAGTCAGTGAAGCCCCGCCCCCTAATCAGGGCTCAGCTTCTCTCCCAGCACAAAGCCCCTACATATACAGATACTAACAATACAAAACCAAACACACACAAATACCTTCTCCTCCAACAGAACTCCCACTCAAACCCCCCTGTTTACAGCTCTGTTTGCTAGCTCCTGTGCCGCTGCAGCTGTCTGTGCCGCTGCCTGACTGGCTGATACCTTTATAGGACCCCTAGTCAGTGAAGCCCCGCCCCCTAATCAGGGCTCAGCTTCTCTCCCAGCACAAAGCCCCTACACACACAGATACTACCAATACAAAACCAAACACACACACAAATACCTTCTCCTCCAAGAGTACTCCCACTCAAACTCCCCTGTTTACAGCTCTGTTTGCTAGCTCCTGTGCCGCTGCCTGACTGGCTGCTACCTTTATAGGACCCCTAGTCAGGGAAGCCCCGCCCCCTAATCAGGGCTCAGCTTCTCTCCCAGCACAAAGCCTCTACACATACAGATACTACCAATACAAAACCAAACACCCACAAATACCTACTCCTCCAACAGAACTCCCACTCAAACTCCCCTGTTTACAGCTCTGTTTGATAGCTCCTGTGCCGCTGCCTGACTGGCTGCAACCTTATAGGACCCCTAGTCAGGGAAGCCCCGCCCACTAATCAGGGCTCAGCTTCTCTCCCAGCACAAAGCCCCTCCAAGCCTCTACACACACAGATACTACCAATACAAAACCAAACACACACAAATACCTTCTACTCCAGCAGAACTCCCACTCAAACTCCCCTGTTTACAGCTCTGTTTGATAGCTCCTGTGCCGCTGCCTGACTGGCTGCAACCTTTATAGGACCCCTAGTCAGTGAAGCCCCGCCCCCCAATGAGGGCTCAGCTTCTCTCCCAGCACAAATCCCCTACACATACAGATACTAACAATACAAAACCAAACACACACAAATACCTTCTCCTCCAACAGAACTCCCACTAAAACTCCCCTGTTTACAGCTCTGTTTTATAGCTCCTGTGCCGCTGCCTGACTGGCTGCAACCTTATAGGACCCCTAGTCAGGGAAGCCCCGCCCACTAATCAGGGCTCAGCTTCTCTCCCAGCACAAAGCCCCTCCAAGCCTCTACACACACAGATACTGACAATACAAAACCAAACACACACAAATACCTTCTACTCCAACAGAACTCCCACTCCAAATCCCCTGTTTACAGCTCTGTTTGCTAGCTCCTGTGCCGCTGCCTGACTGGCTGCTACCTTTATAGGACCCCTAGTCAGGGAAGCCCCGCCCCCTAATAAGGGCTCAGCTTCTCTCCCAGCACAAAGCCCCTACACATACAGATACTAACAATACAAAACCAAACACACACAAATACCTTCTCCTCCAAAAGAACTCCCACTCAAACTCCCCTGTTTACAGCTCTGTTTGCTAGCTCCTGTGCTGCTGCAGCTGTCTGTGCCGCTACCTGACTGGCTGCTACCTTTATAGGATCCCCTAGTCAGTGAAGCCCCGCCCCCCAATGAGGGCTCAGCTTCTGTCTCAGCACAAAGCCCCTACACACACAGATACTACCAATACAAAACCAAACACACACAAATACCTTCTACTCCGACAGTACTCCCACTCAAACTCCCCTGTTTACAGCTCTGTTTGATAGCTCCTGTGCCGCTGCCTGACTGGCTGCAACCTTTATAGGACCCCTAGTCAGGGAAGCCCCGCCCCCTAATCAGGGCTCAGCTTCTCTCCCAGCACAAAGCCCCTACACATACAGATACCACCAATACAAAACCAAACACACACAAATACCTTCTCCTCCAACAGAACTCCCACTCAAACCCCCCTGTTTACAGCTCTGTTTGCTAGCTCCTGTGCCTCTGCAGCTGTCTGTGCCGCTGCCTGACTGGCTGCTACATTTATAGGACTCCTAGTCAGTGAAGCCCCGCCCCCCAATCAGGGCTCAGCTTCTGTCCCAGCACAAAGCCCCTACACACACAGATACTACCAATACAAAACCAAACACACACAAATACCTTCTACTCCGACAGTACTCCCACTCAAACTCCCCTGTTTACAGCTCTGTTTGATAGCTCCTGTGCCGCTGCCTGACTGGCTGCAACCTTATAGGACCCCTAGTCAGGGAAGCCCCGCCCACTAATCAGGGCTCAGCTTCTTTCCCAGCACAAAGCCCCTCCAAGCCTCTACACCTACAGATACCACCAATACAAAACCAAACACACACACAAATACCTTTTCCTCCAACAGAACTCCCACTTAAACTCCCCTGTTTACAGCTCTGTTTGCTAGCTCCTGTGCCGCTGCCTGACTGGCTGCTACCTTTATAGGACCCCAAGTCAGGGAAGCCCCGCCCCCTAATCAGGGCTCAGCTTCTCTCCCAGCACAAAGCCTCTACACATACAGATACTACCAATACAAATCCAAACACACACAAATACCTTCTCCTCCAACAGAACTCCCACTCCAACTTTCCTCTTTACAGCTCTGTTTGCTAGCTCCTGTGCCGCTGCAGCTGTCTGTGCCGCTGACTGACTGGCTGCTACCTTTATAGGACCCCTAGTCAGTCAAGCCCCGCCCCCTAATCAGGCCTCAGCTTCTCTCCCAGCACAAAGCCCCTACACACACAGATACTACCAATACAAAACCAAACACACACAAATACCTTCTACTCCAACAGAACTCCCACTCAAAATCCCCTGTTTACAGCTCTGTTTGATAGCTCCTGTGCCGCTGCCTGACTGGCTGCAACCTTTATAGGACCCCTAGTCAGGGAAGCCCCTCCCCCTAATCCGGGCTCAGCTTCTTTCCCAGCACAAACCCCCTCCAAGCCTCTACACATACAGATACCACCAATACAAAACCAAACACACACACAAATACCTTTTCCTCCAACAGAACTCCCACTCAAACTCCCCTGTTTACAGCTCTGTTTGCTAGCTCCTGTGCCGCTGCCTGACTGGCTGCTACCTTTATAGGACCCCTAGTCAGGGAAGCCCCGCCCCCTAATCAGGGCTCAGCTTCTCTCCCAGCACAAAGCCCCTACACATACAGATACTAACAATACAAAACCAAACACACACAAATACCTTCTCCTCCAACAGAACTCCCACTCAAACTCCCCTGTTTACAGCTCTGTTTGCTAGCTCCTGTGCCGCTGCAGCTGTCTGTGCGGCTGCCTGACTGGCTGCTACCTTTATAGGATCCCTAGTCAGGGAAGCCCCGCCCACTAATCAGGGCTCAGCTTCTCTCCCAGCACAAAGCCCCTCCAAGCCTCTACACATGCAGATACTACCAATACAAAACCAAACACACACAAATACCTTCTCCTCCAACAGAACTCCCACTCAAACTCCCCTGTTTACAGCTCTGTTTGCTAGCTCCTGTGCCGCTGCCTGACTGGCTGCTACCTTTATAGTACCCCTAGCCAGGGAAGCCCCGCCCCCTAATCAGGGCTCAGCTTCTCTCCCAGGACAAAGCCCCTACACATAGAGATACCACCAATACAAAACCAAACACACACAAATACCTTCTCCTAAAACAGAACTCCCACTCAAACTCCCCTGTTTACAGCTGTGTTTCTAGCTCCTGTGCCGCTGCAGCTGTCTGTGCCGCTGCCTGACTGGCTGATACCTTTCTAGGACCCCTAGTAAGTGAAGCCCCGCCCCCTAATCACGGCTCAGCTTCTCTCCCAGCACAAAGCCCCTTCACATACAGATACTACCAATACAAAACCAAACACACACGAATACCTTCTCCTCCAACAGAACTCCCACTCGAACTCCCCTGTTTACAGCTCTGTTTGTAGCTCCTGTGCCGCTGCCTGACTGGCTGCAACCTTTATAGGACCCCTAGTCAGTCAAGCCCCGCCCCCTAATCAGGGCTCAGCTTCTGTCCCAGCACAAAGCCCCTACACACACAGATACTACCAATACAAAACCAAACACACACAAACACCTTCTACTCCAACAGTACTCCCACTCAAACTCCCCTGTTTACAGCTCTGTTTGATAGCTCCTGTGCCGCTGCAGCTGTCTGTGCCGCTGCCTGACTGGCTGATACCTTTAGGGGGCGGGGCTTCACTGACTAGCGGTCCTATAATCACGGTTCAGCTTCTGTCCTAGCACAAAGCCCCTACACACACAGATACTACCAATACAAAACCAAACACACACAAATACCTTCTACTCCAACAGAACTCCCACTCAAACTCCCCTGTTTACAGCTCTGTTTGATAGCTCCTGTGCCGCTGCAGCTGTCTGTGCCGCTGCCTGACTGGCTGATACCTTTAGGGGGCGGGGCTTCACTGACTAGCGGTCCTATAATCACGGTTCAGCTTCTGTCCTAGCACAAAGCCCCTACACATACAGATACTACCAATACAAAAACACACACAAATACCTTCTCCTCCAACAGAACTCCCACTCAAACTCCCCTGTTTACAGCTCTGTTTGCTAGCTCCTGTGCTGCTGCAGCTGTCTGTGCCGCTACCTGACTGGCTGCTACCTTTATAGGACCCCTAGTCAGTGAAGCCCCGCCCCCCAATCAGGGCTCAGCTTCTGTCTCAGCACAAAGCCCCTACACACACAGATACTACCAATACAAAACCAAACACACACAAATACCTTCTACTCCGACAGTACTCCCACTCAAACTCCCCTGTTTACAGCTCTGTTTGATAGCTCCTGTGCCGCTGCCTGACTGGCTGCAACCTTTATAGGACCCCCAGTCAGGGAAGCCCCACCCCCTAATCAGGGCTCAGCTTCTCTCCCAGCACAAAGCCTCTACACATACAAATACTACCAATAGAAATCCAAACACACACAAATACCTTCTCCTCCAACAGAACTCCCACTCAAACTCCCCTGTTTACATCTCTGTGTGCTAGCTCCTGTGCCGCTGCCTGACTGGCTGCTACCTTTATAGGACCCCTAGTCAGGGAAGCCCCACCCCCTAATCAGGGCTCAGCTTCTCTCCCAGCACAAAGCCTCTACACATACAAATACTACCAATACAAATCCAAACACACACAAATACCTTCTCCTCCAACAGAACTCTCACTCCAACTCCCCTGTTCACAGCTCTGTTTGCTAGCTCCTGTTCCGCTGCAGCTGTCTGTGCCGCTGACTGACTGGCTGCTACCTTTATAGGACCCCTAGTCAGTCAAGCCCCGCCCCCTAATCAGGCCTCAGCTTCTCTCCCAGCACAAAGCCCCTACACACACAGATACTACCAATACAAAACCAAACACACACAAATACCTTCTCCTCCAAGAGAACTCCCACTCAAAATCCCCTGTTTACAGCTCTGTTTGCTAGCTCCTGTGCCGCTGCAGCTGTCTGTGCCGCTGCCTGACTGGCTGCAACCTTTATAGGACCCCTAGCCAGGGAAGCCCCGCCCCCTAATCAGGGCTCAGCTTCTCTCCCAGGACAAAGCCCCTACACATACAGATACCACCAATACAAAACCAAACACACACAAATACCTTCTCCTCCAACAGAACTCCCACTCAAACTCCCCTGTTTACAGCTCTGTTTGCGAGCTCCTGTGCCGCTGCAGCTGTCTGTGCCGCTGCCTGACTGGCTGATACCTTTATAGGGCCCCTAGTCAGTGAAGCCCGCCCCCTAATCAGGGCTCAGCTTCTCTCCCAGCACAAAGACCCTCCAAGCCTCTACCATACAGATACCACCAATACAAAACCAAACACACACAAATACCTTCTCCTCCAAGAGAACTCCCACTCAAACTCCCCTGTTTACAGCTCTGTTTGCTAGCTCCTGTGCCGCTGCCTGACTGGCTGCTACCTTTATAGGACCCCTAGTAAGTGAAGCCCCGGCCCCTAATCACGGCTCAGCTTCTCTCCCAGCACAAAGCCCCTTCACATACAGATACTACCAATACAAAACCAAACACACACGAATACCTTCTCCTCCAACAGAACTCCCACTCGAACTCCCCTGTTTACAGCTCTGTTTGATAGCTCCTGTGCCGCTGCCTGACTGGCTGCAAGCTTTATAGGACCCCTAGTCAGGGAAGCCCCGCCCCCTAATCAGGGCTCAGCTTCTCTCCCAGCACAAAGCCCCTGCATATACAGATACTGACAATACAAAACCAAACACACACAAATACCTTCTCCTCCAACAGAACTCCCACTCAAACTCCCCTGTTTACAGCTCTGTTTGCTAGCTCCTCTGCCACTGCAGCTGTCTGTTCCGCTGCCTGACTGGCTGCTACCTTTATAGGACCCCTAGTCAGTGAAGCCCCGCCCCCTAATCAGGGCTCAGCTTCTCTCGCAGCACCTAGCCCCTCCAAGCCTCTACACATACAGATACTACCAATACAAAAACACACACAAATACCTTCTTCTCCAACAGAACTCCCACTCAAACTCCCCTGTTCACAGCTCTCTTTGCTAGCTCCTGTGCCGCTGCCTGACTGGCTGCTACCTTTATAGGACCCCTAGTCAGTGAAGCCCCGCCCCCTAATCAGGGCTCAGCTTCTCTCGCAGCACCTAGCCCCTAAAAGCCTCTACACATACAGATACTACCAATACAAAAACACACACAAATACCTTCTCCTCCAACAGAACTCCCACTCAAACTCCCCTGTTCACAGCTCTGTTTGCTAGCTCCTGTGCCGCTGCCTGACTGGCTGCTACCTTTACAGGACCCCTAGTCTGTGAAGCCCCGCCCCCTAATCAGGGCTCAGCTTCTCTCGCAGCACCTAGCCCCTCCAAGCCTCTACACATACAGATACTACCAATACAAAAACACACACAAATACCTTCTCCTCCAACAGAACTCCCACTCAAACTCCCCTGTTCACAGCTCTGTTTGCTAGCTCCTGTGCCACTGCAGCTGTCTCTTCCGCTGCCTGACTGGCTGCTACCTTTATAGGACCCCTAGTCAGTGAAGCCCCGCCCCCTAATCAGGGCTCAGCTTCTCTCCAAGCACAAAGCCCCGCCAAACCCCTACACATACAGATACTACCAATACAAAACCAAACACACACAAATACCATCTCCTCCAACAGAACTCCCACTCAAACTCCCCTGTTTACAGCTCTGTTTGCTAGCTCCTGTGCCGCTGCAGCTGTCTGTGCCGCTGCCTGACTGGCTGCTACCTTTATAGGACCCCTAGTCAGTGAAGCCCCGCCCCCTAATCAGGGCTCAGCTTCTCTCCCAGCACAAAGCCCCTGCACATACAGATACTGACAATACAAATCCAAACACACACAAATACCTTCTCCTCCAACAGAACTCCCACTCAAACTCCCCTGTTTACAGCTCTGTTTGCTAGCTCCTGTGCCGCTGCCTGACTGGCTGCTACCTTTATAGGACCCCTAGTCAGGGAAGCCCCGCCCCCTAATCAGGGCTCAGCTTCTCTCCCAGCACAAAGCCCCTGCACATACAGATACTGACAATACAAATCCAAACACACACAAATACCTTCTCCTCCAACAGAACTCCCACTCAAACTCCCCTGTTCACAGCTCTGTTTGCTAGCTCCTGTGCCGCAGCAGCTGTCTGTGCGGCTGCCTGACTGGCTGCTACCTTTATAGGACCCCAAGTCAGTGAAGCCCCGCCCCCTAATCAGGGCTCAGCTTCTCTCCCAGCACAAAGCCCCTCCAAGCCTCTGCACATACAGATACTACCAATACAAAAAAACACACACAAATACCTTCTCCTCCAACAGAACTCCCACTCAAACTCCCCTGCTTACAGCACTGTTTGCTAGCTCCTGTGCTGCTGTCTGACTGGCTGCTACCTTTATAGGACCCCTAGTCAGGGAAGCCCCGCCCCCTAATCAGGGCTCAGCTTCTCTCACAGCACCTAGCCCCTCCAAGCCTCTACACATACAGATAATACCAATACAAAAACATACACAAATACCTTCTCCTCCAACAGAACTCCCACTCAAACTCCCCTGTTCACAGCTCTGTTTGCTAACTCCTGTGCCACTGCAGCTGTCCGTTCCGCTGCCTGACTGGCTACTACCTTTATAGGACCGCTAGTCAGTGAAGCCCCGTCCCCTAATCAGGGCTCAGCTTCTCTCCCAGCACAAAGCCCCTACACATACAGATACTACCAATACAAAACCAAACACACACAAATACCTTCTGCTCCAACAGAACTCCCACTCAAACTCCCCTCTTTACAGCTCTGTTTGCTAGCTCCTGTGCCACTGCAGCTGTCTGTGCCGCTGCCTGACTGGCTGCTCCCTTTCTAGGACCCCTAATCAGTGAAGCCCCGCCCCCTGATCAGGGCTCAGCTTCTCTCCCAGCACAAAGCCCCTCCATGCCTCTACACATACAGATACTACCAATACAAAAACACACACAAATAGCTTCTCCTCCAACAGAACTCCCACTCAAACTCCCCTGTTCACAGCTCTGTTTGCTAGCTCCTGTGCCGCTGCCTGACTGGCTGCTACCTTTATAGGACCCCTAGTCAGGGAAGCCCCGCCCCCTAATCAGGGCTCAGCTTCTCTCGCAGCACCTAGCCCCTCCAAGCCTCTACACATACACATACTACCAATACAAAAACACACACAAATACCTTCTCCTCCAACAGAACTCCCACTCAAACTCCCCTGTTCACAGCTCTGTTTGCTAGCTCCTGTGCCGCTGCCTGACTGGCTGCTACCTTTATAGGACCCCTAGTCAGTGAGGCCCCGCCCCCAAATCAGGGCTCAGCTTCTCTCCCAGCACAAAGCCCCTCCAAGCCTCTACACATACAGATACTACCAATACAAAAACACACACAAATACGTTCTCCTCCAACAGAACTCCCACTCAAACTCCCCTGTTTACAGGTCTGTTTGCTAGCTCCCTTGCCGCTGCCTGACTGGCTGCTACCTTTATAGGACCCCTAGTCAGTGAAGCCCCGCCCCCTAATCAGGGCTCAGCTTCTCTCCAAGCACAAAGCCCCGCCAAACCCCTTCACATACAGATACTACCAATAAAAAACCAAACACACACAAATACCTTCTCCTCCAACAGCACTCCCACTCAAACTCCCCTGCTTACAGCTCTGTTTGCTAGCTCCTGTGCCGCTGCCTGACTGGCTGCTCCCTTTATAGGACACCTAGTCAGTGAAGCCCCGCCCCCTAATCAGGGCCCAGCTTCTCTCCCAGCACAAAGCCCCTCCAAGCCTCTACACATACAGATACTACCAATACAAAACCAAACACACACAAATACCTTCTCCTCCAACAGAACTCCCACTCAAACTCCCCTGTTCACAGCTCTGTTTGCTAGCTCCTGTGCCACTGCAGCTGTCTGTTCCGCTGCCTGACTGGCTGCTACCTTTATAGGACCCCTAGTCAGTGAAGCCCCGCCCCCTAATCAGGGCTCAGCTTCTCTCCAAGCACAAAGCCCCGCCAAACCCCTACACATACAGATACTACCAATACAAAACCAAACACACACAAATACCATCTCCTCCAACAGAACTCCCACTCAAACTCCCCTGTTTACAGCTCTGTTTGCTAGCTCCTGTGCCGCTGCCTGACTGGCTGCTACCTTTATAGGACCCCTAGTCAGGGAAGCCCCGCCCCCTAATCAGGGCTCAGCTTCTCTCCCAGCACAAAGCCCCTGCACATACAGATACTGACAATACAAATCCAAACACACACAAATACCTTCTCCTCCAACAGAACTCCCACTCAAACTCCCCTGTTCACAGCTCTGTTTGCTAGCTCCTGTGCCACAGCAGCTGTCTGTGCGGCTGCCTGACTGGCTGCTACCTTTATAGGACCCCAAGTCAGTGAAGCCCCGCCCCCTAATCAGGGCTCAGCTTCTCTCCCAGCACAAAGCCCCTCCAAGCCTCTGCACATACAGATACTACCAATACAAAAAAACACACACAAATACCTTCTCCTCCAACAGAACTCCCACTCAAACTCCCCTGCTTACAGCACTGTTTGCTAGCTCCTGTGCTGCTGTCTGACTGGCTGCTACCTTTATAGGACCCCTAGTAAGGGAAGCCCCGCCCCCTAATCAGGGCTCAGCTTCTCTCACAGCACCTAGCCCCTCCAAGCCTCTACACATACAGATAATACCAATACAAAAACATACACAAATACCTTCTCCTCCAACAGAACTCCCACTCAAACTCCCCTGTTCACAGCTCTGTTTGCTAACTCCTGTGCCACTGCAGCTGTCTGTTCCGCTGCCTGACTGGCTACTACCTTTATAGGACCGCTAGTCAGTGAAGCCCCGTCCCCTAATCAGGGCTCAGCTTCTCTCCCAGCACAAAGCCCCTACACATACAGATACTACCAATACAAAACCAAACACACACAAATACCTTCTGCTCCAACAGAACTCCCACTCAATCTCCCCTCTTTACAGCTCTGTTTGCTAGCTCCTGTGCCACTGCAGCTGTCTGTGCCGCTGCCTGACTGGCTGCTCCCTTTCTAGGACCCCTAATCAGTGAAGCCCCGCCCCCTGATCAGGGCTCAGCTTCTCTCCCAGCACAAAGCCCCTCCATGCCTCTACACATACAGATACTACCAATACAAAAACACACACAAATAGCTTCTCCTCCAACAGAACTCCCACTCAAACTCCCCTGTTCACAGCTCTGTTTGCTAGCTCCTGTGCCGCTGCCTGACTGGCTGCTACCTTTATAGGACCCCTAGTCAGTGAGGCCCCGCCCCCAAATCAGGGCTCAGCTTCTCTCCCAGCACAAAGCCCCTCCAAGCCTCTACACATACAGATAATACCAATACAAAAACACACACAAATACGTTCTCCTCCAACAGAACTCCCACTCAAACTCCCCTGTTTACAGGTCTGTTTGCTAGCTCCCTTGCCGCTGCCTGACTGGCTGCTACCTTTATAGGACCCCTAGTCAGTGAAGCCCCGCCCCCTAATCAGGGCTCAGCTTCTCTCCCAGCACAAAGCCCCTCCAAGCCTCTACACATACAGATACTACCAATACAAAAACACACACAAATAGCTTCTCCTCCAACAGAACTCCCACTCAAACTCCCCTGTTTACAGCTCTGTTTGCTAACTCCTGTGCCGCTGCAGGTGTCTGTTCCGCTGCCTGACTGGCTGCTCCCTTTATAGGACCCCTAGTCAGTGAAGCCCCGCCCCCTAATCAGGGTTCAGCTTCTCTCCAAGCACAAAGCCCCGCCAAACCCCTTCACATACAGATACTACCAATAAAAAACCAAACACACACAAATACCTTCTCCTCCAACAGCACTCCCACTCAAACTCCCCTGCTTACAGCTCTGTTTGCTAGCTCCTGTGCCGCTGCCTGACTGGCTGCTCCCTTTATAGGACACCTAGTCAGTGAAGCCCCGCCCCCTAATCAGGGCCCAGCTTCTCTCCCAGCACAAAGCCCCTCCAAGCCTCTACACATACAGATACTACCAATACAAAACCAAACACACACAAATACCTTCTCCTCCAACAGAACTACCACTCAAACTCCCCTGTTTACAGCTCTGTTTGCTAGCTCCTGTGCCGCTGCCTGACTGGCTGCTCCCTTTATAGGACACCTAGTCAGTGAAGCCCCGCCCCCTAATCAGGGCCCAGCTTCTCTCCCAGCACAAAGCCCCTCCAAGCCTCTACACATACAGATACTACCAATAAAAAACACACACAAATACCTTCTCCTCCAGCAGAACTCCCACTCAAACTGCCCTGTTTACAGCTCTGTTTGCTAGCTCCTGTGCCGCTGCTTGACTGGCTGCTAGCTTTATAGGACCCCTAGTCAGAGAAGCCCCGCCCCCTAATCAGGGCTCAGCTTCTCTCCCAGCACAAAGCCCCTGCACATACAGATACTACCAATGCAAAACCAAACACACACAAATACCTTCTCCAACAGAACTCCCACTCAAACTCCCCTGTTCACAGCTCTGTTTGCTAGCTCCTGTGCCACTGCAGCTGTCTGTGCCAATGCCTGACTGGCTGCTACCTTTATAGGACCCCTAGTCAGTGAAGCCCCGCCCCCTAATCAGGGCTCAGCTTCTCTCCCAGCACAAAGCCCCTTCAAGCCTCTACACATACAGATACTACCAATACAAAAACACACACAAATACCTTCTCCTCCAACAGAACTCCCACTCAAACTCCCCTGTTTACAGCTCTGTTTGCTAACTCCTGTGCCGCTGCAGCTGTCTCTGCCGCTGCCTGACTGGCTGCTACCTTTATAGGACCCCTAGTCAGTGAAGCCCCGCCCCCTAATCAGGGCTCAGCTTCTCTCCCAGCACAAAGCCCCTCCAAGCCACTACACATACAGATACTACCAATACAAAAACACACACACAAATAACTTCTCCTCCAACAGAACTCCCACTCAAACTCCCCTGTTCACAGCTATGTTTGCTAGCTCCTGTGCCGCTGCCTGACCGGCTGCTACCTTTATAGGACCCCTAGTCAGTGAAGCCCCGCCCCCTAATCAGGGCTCAGCTTCTCTCCCAGCACAAAGCCCCTTCAAGCCTCTACACATACAGATACTACCAATACAAAAAGACACACAAATACCTTCTCCTCCAACAGAACTCCCACTCAAACTCCCCTGTTCACAGCTCTGTTTGCTAGCTCCTGTGCCGCTGCCTGACTGGCTGCTACCTTTATAGGACCCCTAGTCAGTGAAGCCCCGCCCCCTGATCAGGGCTCAGCTTCTCTCCCAGCACAAAGCCCCTGCACATACAGATACTGACAATACAAAACCAAACACACACAAATACCTTCTCCTCCAACAGAACTCCCACTCAAACTGCCCTGTTTACAGCTCCGTTTGCTAGCTCCTGTGCCGCTGCAGCTGTCTGAGCCGCTGCCTGACTGGCTCCTACCTTTATAGGACCCCTAGTCAGTCAAGCCCCGCCCCCTAATCAGGGCTCAGCCTCTCTCCCAGCACAAAGCCCGTACACATACATATACTACCAATACAAAACCAAACACACACAAATACCATCTCCTCCAACAGAACTCCCACTCAAACTCCCCTGCTTACAGCTCTGTTTTCTAGCTCCTGTGCCGGTGTCTGACTGGCTGCTCCCTTTATAGGACCCCTAGTCAGTGAAGGCCCGCCCCCTAATCAGGGCCCAGCTTCTCTCCCAGCACAAAGCCCCTCCAAGCCTCTACACATACAGATACTACCAATACAAAACCAAACACACACAAATACCTTCTCCTCCAACAGAACTCCCACTCAAACTGCCCTGTTTACAGGTCTGTTTGCTAGCTCCTGTGCCGCTGCAGCTGTCTGAGCCGCTGCCTGACTGGCTGCTACCTTTATAGGACCCCTAGTAAGGGAAGCCCCGCCCCCTAATCAGGGCTCAGCTTCTCTCCCAGCACAAAGCCCCTGCACATACAGATACTGACAATACAAAACCAAACACACACAAATACCTTCTCCTCCAACAGAACTCCCACTCAAACTCCCCTGTTTACAGCTCTGTTTGCTAGCTCCTGTGCCGCTGCAGCTGTCTGTGCCAATGCCTGACTGGCTGCTACCTTTATAGGACCCCTAGTCAGTCAAGCCCCGCCCCCTAATCAGGGCTCAGCTTCTCTCCCAGCACAAAGCCCCTTCAACCCTCTACACATACATATACTACCAATTCAAAAACACACACAAATACCTTCTCCTCCAACAGAACTCCCACTCAAACTCCCCTGTTCACAGCTCTGTTTGCTAGCTCCTGTGCCGCTGCCTGACTGGCTGCTACCTTTATAGGACCCCTAGTCAGTGAAGCCCCGCCCCCTAATCAGGGCTCAGCTTCTCTCCCAGCACCTAGCCCCTCCAAGCCTCTACACATACAGATATTACCAATACAAAACCAAACACACACAAATACCTTCTCCTCCAACAGAACTCCCACTCAAACTCCCCTGTTTACCGCTCTGTTTGCTAGCTCCTGTGCCGCTGCCTGACTGGCTGCTACCTTCATAGGACCCCCAGTCAGGGAAGCCACGCCCCCTAATCAGGGCTCAGCTTCTCTCCCAGCACAAAGCCCGTACACATGCAGATACTACCAATACAAAACCGAACACACACAAGTACCTTCTCCTCCAACAGAACTCCCACTCAAACTCCCCTGTTTACAGCTCTGTTTGCTAGCTCCTGTGCCACTGCAGCTGTCTGTGCCGCTGCCTGACTGGCTGCTCCCTTTCTAGGACCCCTAGTCAGTGAAGCCCCGCCCCCTAATCAGGGCTCAGCTTCTCTCCCAGTACAAAGCCCCTCCAAGCCTCTACACATACAGATACTACCAATACAAAACCAAACACACACAAATACCTTCTCCTCCAACAGAACTCCCACTCAAACTCCCCTGTTTACAGCTCTGTTTGCTAGCTCCTGTGCCGCTGCAGCTGTCTGTTCCGCTGCCTGACTGCCTGCTACCTTTATAGGACCCCTAGTCAGTCAAGCCCCGCCCCCTAATCAGGGCTCAGCTTCTCTCCCAGCACAAAGCCCCTCCAAGCCTCTACACATACAGATACTACCTATGCAAAACCAAACACACACAAATACCTTCTCCTCCAACAGAACTCCCACTCAAACTCCTCTGTTCACAGCTCTGTTTGCTAGCTCCTGTGCCACTGCAGCTGTCTGTTCCGCTGCCTGACTGGCTGCTACCTTTATAGGACCCCTAGTCAGTTAAGCCCCGCCCCCTAATCAGGGCTCAGCTTCTCTCCAAGCACAAAGCCCCGCCAAACCCCTACACATACAGATACTACCAATACAAAACCAAACACACACAAATACCATCTCCTCCAACAGAACTCCCACTCAAACTCCCCTGTTTACAGCTCTGTTTGCTAGCTCCTGTGCCGCTGCAGCTGTCTGTGCCGCTGCCTGACTGGCTGCTACCTTTATAGGAAACCTAGTCAGTGAAGCCCCGCCCCCTAATCAGGGCTCAGCTTCTCTCGCAGCACCTAACCCCTCCAAGCCTCTACACATACAGATACTACCAATACAAAAACACACACAAATACCTTCTCCTCCAACAGAACTCCCACTCAAACTCCCCTGTTCACAGCTCTGTTTGCTAGCTCCTGTGCCGCTGCCTGACTGGCTGCTACCTTTATAGGACCCCTAGTCAGTGAAGCCCCGCCCCCTAATCAGGGCTTAGCTTCTCTCCCAGCACAAAGCCCCTCCAAGCCTCTACACATACAGATACTACCAATGCAAAACCAAACACACACAAATACGTTCTCCTCCAACAGAACTCCCACTCAAACTCCCCTGTTTACAGGTCTGTTTGCTAGCTCCCTTGCCGCTGCCTGACTGGGTGCTCCCTTTATAGGACCCCTAGTCAGTGAAGCCCCGCCCCCTAATCAGGGCTCAGCTTCTCTCGCAGCACCTAGCCCCTAAAAGCCTCTACACATACACATACTACCAATACAAAAACACACACAAATAGCTTCTCCTCCAACAGAACTCCCACTCAAACTCCCCTGTTCACAGCTCTGTTTGCTAGCTCCTGTGCCGCTGCCTGACTGGCTGCTACCTTTATAGGACCCCTAGTCTGTGAAACCCCGCCCCCTAATCATGGCTCAGCTTCTCTCGCAGCACCTAGCCCCTCCAAGCCTCTACACATACAGATACTACCAATACAAAAACACACACAAATACCTTCTCCTCCAACAGAACTCCCACTCAAACTCCCCTGTTCACAGCTCTGTTTGCTAGCTCCTGTGCCGCTGCCTGACTGGCTGCTACCTTTATAGGACCCCTAGTCAGTGAAGCCCCGCCCCCTAATCAGGGCTCAGCTTCTCTCCCAGCACAAAGCCCGTCCAAGCCTCTACACATACAGATACTACCAATGCAAAACCAAACACACACAAATACGTTCTCCTCCAACAGAACTCCCACTCAACCTCCCCTGTTTACAGGTCTGTTTGCTAAATCCCTTGCCGCTGCCTGACTGGCTGCTACCTTTATAGGACCCCTAGTCAGTGAAGCCCCGCCCCCTAATCAGGGCTCAGCTTCTCTCGCAGCACCTAGCCCCTCCAAGCCTCTACACATAAAGATAATACCAATACAAAAACACACACAAATACCTTCTCCTCCAACAGAACTCCCACTCAAACTCCTCTGTTCACAGCTCTGTTTGCTAGCTCCTGTGCCACTGCAGCTGTCTGTTCCGCTGCCTGACTGGCTGCTACCTTTATAGGACCCCTAGTCAGTTAAGCCCCGCCCCCTAATCAGGGCTCAGCTTCTCTCCAAGCACAAAGCCCCGCCAAACCCCTACACATACAGATACTACCAATACAAAACCAAACACACACAAATACCATCTCCTCCAACAGAACTCCCACTCAAACTCCCCTGTTTACAGCTCTGTTTGCTAGCTCCTGTGCCACTGCAGCTGTCTGTGCCGCTGCCTGACTGGCTGCTACCTTTATAGGAAACCTAGTCAGTGAAGCCCCGCCCCCTAATCAGGGCTCAGCTTCTCTCGCAGCACCTAACCCCTCCAAGCCTCTACACACACAGATACTACCAATACAAAAACACACACAAATACCTTCTCCTCCAACAGAACTCCCACTCAAACTCCCCTGTTCACAGCTCTGTTTGCTAGCTCCTGTGCCGCTGCCTGACTGGCTGCTACCTTTATAGGACCCCTAGTCAGTGAAGCCCCGCCCCCTAATCAGGGCTCAGCTTCTCTCCCAGCACAAAGCCCCTCCAAGCCTCTACACATACAGATAATACCAATACAAAAACACACACAAATACGTTCTCCTCCAACAGAACTCCCACTCAAACTCCCCTGTTCACAGCTCTCTTTGCTAGCTCCTGTGCCGCTGCCTGACTGGCTGCTACCTTTATAGGACCCCTAGTCAGTGAAGCCCCGCCCCCTAATCAGGGCTCAGCTTCTCTCGCAGCACCTAGCCCCTCCAAGCCTCTACACATACAGATACTACCAATACAAAAACACACACAAATACCTTCTCCTCCAACAGAACTCCCACTCAAACTCCCCTGTTCACAGCTCTGTTTGCTAGCTCCTGTGCCGCTGCCTGACTGGCTGCTACCTTTATAGGACCCCTAGTCAGTGAAGCCCCGCCCCCTAATCAGGGCTCAGCTTCTCTCGCAGCACCTAGCCCCTCCAAGCCTCTACACATACAGATACTACCAATACAAAAACACACACAAATACATTCTTCTCCAACAGAACTCCCACTCAAACTCCCCTGTTCACAGCTCTGTTTGCTAGCTCCTGTGCCGCTGCCTGACTGGCTGCTACCTTTATAGGACCCCTAGTCAGTGAAGCCCCGCCCCCTAATCAGGGCTCAGCTTCTCTCCCAGCACAAAGCCCCTCCAAGCCTCTACACATACAGATAATACCAATACAAAAACACACACAAATACGTTCTCCTCCAACAGAACTCCCACTCAAACTCCCCTGTTTACAGGTCTGTTTGCTAGCTCCCTTGCCGCTGCCTGACTGGGTGCTCCCTTTATAGGACCCCTAGTCAGTGAAGCCCCGCCCCCTAATCAGGGCTCAGCTTCTCTCGCAGCACCTAGCCCCTAAAAGCCTCTACACATACAGATACTACCAATACAAAAACACACACAAATAGCTTCTCCTCCAACAGAACTCCCACTCAAACTCCCCTGTTCACAGCTCTGTTTGCTAGCTCCTGTGCCGCTGCCTGACTGGCTGCTACCTTAATAGGACCCCTAGTCTGTGAAGCCCCGCCCCCTAATCATGGCTCAGCTTCTCTCGCAGCACCTAGTCCCTCCAAGCCTCTACACATACAGATACTACCAATACAAAAACACACACAAATACCTTCTCCTCCAACAGAACTCCCACTCAAACTCCCCTGTTCACAGCTCTGTTTGCTAGCTCCTGTGCCGCTGCCTGACTGGCTGCTACCTTTATAGGACCCCTAGTCAGTGAAGCCCCGCCCCCTAATCAGGGCTCAGCTTCTCTCCCAGCACAAAGCCCGTCCAAGCCTCTACACATACAGATACTACCAATGCAAAACCAAACACACACAAATACGTTCTCCTCCAGCAGAACTCCCACTCAAACTCCCCTGTTTACCGCTCTGTTTGCTAGCTCCTGTGCCGCTGCCTGACTGGCTGCTACCTTCATAGGACCCCCAGTCAGGGAAGCCACGCCCCCTAATCAGGGCTCAGCTTCTCTCCCAGCACAAAGCCCGTACACATGCAGATACTACCAATACAAAACCGAACACACACAAGTACCTTCTCCTCCAACAGAACTCCCACTCAAACTCCCCTGTTTACAGCTCTGTTTGCTAGCTCCTGTGCCACTGCAGCTGTCTGTGCCGCTGCCTGACTGGCTGCTCCCTTTCTAGGACCCCTAGTCAGTGAAGCCCCGCCCCCTAATCAGGGCTCAGCTTCTCTCCCAGTACAAAGCCCCTCCAAGCCTCTACACATACAGATACTACCAATACAAAACCAAACACACACAAATACCTTCTCCTCCAACAGAACTCCCACTCAAACTCCCCTGTTTACAGCTCTGTTTGCTAGCTCCTGTGCCGCTGCAGCTGTCTGTTCCGCTGCCTGACTGCCTGCTACCTTTATAGGACCCCTAGTCAGTCAAGCCCCGCCCCCTAATCAGGGCTCAGCTTCTCTCCCAGCACAAAGCCCCTCCAAGCCTCTACACATACAGATACTACCTATGCAAAACCAAACACACACAAATACCTTCTCCTCCAACAGAACTCCCACTCAAACTCCTCTGTTCACAGCTCTGTTTGCTAGCTCCTGTGCCACTGCAGCTGTCTGTTCCGCTGCCTGACTGGCTGCTACCTTTATAGGACCCCTAGTCAGTTAAGCCCCGCCCCCTAATCAGGGCTCAGCTTCTCTCCAAGCACAAAGCCCCGCCAAACCCCTACACATACAGATACTACCAATACAAAACCAAACACACACAAATACCATCTCCTCCAACAGAACTCCCACTCAAACTCCCCTGTTTACAGCTCTGTTTGCTAGCTCCTGTGCCGCTGCAGCTGTCTGTGCCGCTGCCTTCTGGCTGCTACCTTTATAGGACCCCTAGTCAGTGAAGCCCCGCCCCCTAATCAGGGCTCAGCTTCTCTCGCAGCACCTAGCCCCTCCAAGCCTCTACACATACAGATACTACCAATACAAAAACACACACAAATACCTTCTCCTCCAACAGAACTCCCACTCAAACTCCCCTGTTCACAGCTCTGTTTGCTAGCTCCTGTGCCGCTGCCTGACTGGCTGCTACCTTTATAGGACCCCTAGTCAGTGAAGCCCCGCCCCCTAATCAGGGCTCAGCTTCTCTCGCAGCACCTAGCCCCTCCAAGCCTCTACACATACAGATACTACCAATACAAAAACACACACAAATACATTCTTCTCCAACAGAACTCCCACTCAAACTCCCCTGTTCACAGCTCTGTTTGCTAGCTCCTGTGCCGCTGCCTGACTGGCTGCTACCTTTATAGGACCCCTAGTCAGTGAAGCCCCGCCCCCTAATCAGGGCTCAGCTTCTCTCCCAGCACAAAGCCCCTCCAAGCCTCTACACATACAGATAATACCAATACAAAAACACACACAAATACGTTCTCCTCCAACAGAACTCCCACTCAAACTCCCCTGTTTACAGGTCTGTTTGCTAGCTCCCTTGCCGCTGCCTGACTGGGTGCTCCCTTTATAGGACCCCTAGTCAGTGAAGCCCCGCCCCCTAATCAGGGCTCAGCTTCTCTCGCAGCACCTAGCCCCTAAAAGCCTCTACACATACAGATACTACCAATACAAAAACACACACAAATAGCTTCTCCTCCAACAGAACTCCCACTCAAACTCCCCTGTTCACAGCTCTGTTTGCTAGCTCCTGTGCCGCTGCCTGACTGGCTGCTACCTTAATAGGACCCCTAGTCTGTGAAGCCCCGCCCCCTAATCATGGCTCAGCTTCTCTCGCAGCACCTAGTCCCTCCAAGCCTCTACACATACAGATACTACCAATACAAAAACACACACAAATACCTTCTCCTCCAACAGAACTCCCACTCAAACTCCCCTGTTCACAGCTCTGTTTGCTAGCTCCTGTGCCGCTGCCTGACTGGCTGCTACCTTTATAGGACCCCTAGTCAGTGAAGCCCCGCCCCCTAATCAGGGCTCAGCTTCTCTCCCAGCACAAAGCCCGTCCAAGCCTCTACACATACAGATACTACCAATGCAAAACCAAACACACACAAATACGTTCTCCTCCAGCAGAACTCCCACTCAAACTCCCCTGTTTACCGCTCTGTTTGCTAGCTCCTGTGCCGCTGCCTGACTGGCTGCTACCTTCATAGGACCCCCAGTCAGGGAAGCCACGCCCCCTAATCAGGGCTCAGCTTCTCTCCCAGCTCAAAGCCCGTACACATGCAGATACTACCAATACAAAACCGAACACACACAAGTACCTTCTCCTCCAACAGAACTCCCACTCAAACTCCCCTGTTTACAGCTCTGTTTGCTAGCTCCTGTGCCACTGCAGCTGTCTGTGCCGCTGCCTGACTGGCTGCTCCCTTTCTAGGACCCCTAGTCAGTGAAGCCCCGCCCCCTAATCAGGGCTCAGCTTCTCTCCCAGTACAAAGCCCCTCCAAGCCTCTACACATACAGATACTACCAATACAAAACCAAACACACACAAATACCTTCTCCTCCAACAGAACTCCCACTCAAACTCCCCTGTTTACAGCTCTGTTTGCTAGCTCCTGTGCCGCTGCAGCTGTCTGTTCCGCTGCCTGACTGCCTGCTACCTTTATAGGACCCCTAGTCAGTCAAGCCCCGCCCCCTAATCAGGGCTCAGCTTCTCTCCCAGCACAAAGCCCCTCCAAGCCTCTACACATACAGATACTACCTATGCAAAACCAAACACACACAAATACCTTCTCCTCCAACAGAACTCCCACTCAAACTCCTCTGTTCACAGCTCTGTTTGCTAGCTCCTGTGCCACTGCAGCTGTCTGTTCCGCTGCCTGACTGGCTGCTACCTTTATAGGACACCTAGTCAGTTAAGCCCCGCCCCCTAATCAGGGCTCAGCTTCTCTCCAAGCACAAAGCCCCGCCAAACCCCTACACATACAGATACTACCAATACAAAACCCAACACACACAAATACCATCTCCTCCAACAGAACTCCCACTCAAACTCCCCTGTTCACAGCTCTGTTTGCTAGCTCCTGTGCCGCTGCCTGACTGGCTGCTACCTTTATAGGACCCCTAGTCAGTGAAGCCCCGCCCCCTAATCAGGGCTCAGCTTCTCTCCCAGCACAAAGCCCCTCCAAGCCTCTACACATACAGATACTACCAATGCAAAACCAAACACACACAAATACGTTCTCCTCCAACAGAACTCCCACTCAAACTCCCCTGTTTACAGGTCTGTTTGCTAGCTCCCTTGCCGCTGCCTGACTGGGTGCTCCCTTTATAGGACCCCTAGTCAGTGAAGCCCCGCCCCCTAATCAGGGCTCAGCTTCTCTCGCAGCACCTAGCCCCTAAAAGCCTCTACACATACAGATACTACCAATACAAAAACACACACAAATAGCTTCTCCTCCAACAGAACTCCCACTCAAACTCCCCTGTTCACAGCTCTGTTTGCTAGCTCCTGTGCCGCTGCCTGACTGGCTGCTACCTTTATAGGACCCCTAGTCTGTGAAGCCCCGCCCCCTAATCATGGCTCAGCTTCTCTCGCAGCACCTAGCCCCTCCAAGCCTCTACACATACAGATACTACCAATACAAAAACACACACAAATACCTTCTCCTCCAACAGAACTCCCACTCAAACTCCCCTGTTCACAGCTCTGTTTGCTAGCTCCTGTGCCGCTGCCTGACTGGCTGCTACCTTTATAGGACCCCTAGTCAGTGAAGCCCCGCCCCCTAATCAGGGCTCAGCTTCTCTCCCAGCACAAAGCCCGTCCAAGCCTCTACACATACAGATACTACCAATGCAAAACCAAACACACACAAATACGTTCTCCTCCAACAGAACTCCCACTCAACCTCCCCTGTTTACAGGTCTGTTTGCTAAATCCCTTGCCGCTGCCTGACTGGCTGCTACCTTTATAGGACCCCTAGTCAGTGAAGCCCCGCCCCCTAATCAGGGCTCAGCTTCTCTCGCAGCACCTAGCCCCTCCAAGCCTCTACACATAAAGATAATACCAATACAAAAACACACACAAATACCTTCTCCTCCAACAGAACTCCCACTCAAACTCCTCTGTTCACAGCTCTGCTTGCTAGCTCCTGTGCCACTGCAGCTGTCTGTTCCGCTGCCTGACTGGCTGCTACCTTTATAGGACCCCTAGTCAGTTAAGCCCCGCCCCCTAATCAGGGCTCAGCTTCTCTCCAAGCACAAAGCCCCGCCAAACCCCTACACATACAGATACTACCAATACAAAACCAAACACACACAAATACCATCTCCTCCAACAGAACTCCCACTCAAACTCCCCTGTTTACAGCTCTGTTTGCTAGCTCCTGTGCCACTGCAGCTGTCTGTGCCGCTGCCTGACTGGCTGCTACCTTTATAGGAAACCTAGTCAGTGAAGCCCCGCCCCCTAATCAGGGCTCAGCTTCTCTCGCAGCACCTAACCCCTCCAAGCCTCTACACACACAGATACTACCAATACAAAAACACACACAAATACCTTCTCCTCCAACAGAACTCCCACTCAAACTCCCCTGTTCACAGCTCTGTTTGCTAGCTCCTGTGCCGCTGCCTGACTGGCTGCTACCTTTATAGGACCCCTAGTCAGTGAAGCCCCGCCCCCTAATCAGGGCTCAGCTTCTCTCCCAGCACAAAGCCCCTCCAAGCCTCTACACATACAGATAATACCAATACAAAAACACACACAAATACGTTCTCCTCCAACAGAACTCCCACTCAAACTCCCCTGTTCACAGCTCTCTTTGCTAGCTCCTGTGCCGCTGCCTGACTGGCTGCTACCTTTATAGGACCCCTAGTCAGTGAAGCCCCGCCCCCTAATCAGGGCTCAGCTTCTCTCGCAGCACCTAGCCCCTCCAAGCCTCTACACATACAGATACTACCAATACAAAAACACACACAAATACCTTCTCCTCCAACAGAACTCCCACTCAAACTCCCCTGTTCACAGCTCTGTTTGCTAGCTCCTGTGCCGCTGCCTGACTCGCTGCTACCTTTATAGGACCCCTAGTCAGTGAAGCCCCGCCCCCTAATCAGGGCTCAGCTTCTCTCGCAGCACCTAGCCCCTCCAAGCCTCTACACATACAGATACTACCAATACAAAAACACACACAAATACATTCTTCTCCAACAGAACTCCCACTCAAACTCCCCTGTTCACAGCTCTGTTTGCTAGCTCCTGTGCCGCTGCCTGACTGGCTGCTACCTTTATAGGACCCCTAGTCAGTGAAGCCCCGCCCCCTAATCAGGGCTCAGCTTCTCTCCCAGCACAAAGCCCCTCCAAGCCTCTACACATACAGATAATACCAATACAAAAACACACACAAATACGTTCTCCTCCAACAGAACTCCCACTCAAACTCCCCTGTTTACAGGTCTGTTTGCTAGCTCCCTTGCCGCTGCCTGACTGGGTGCTCCCTTTATAGGACCCCTAGTCAGTGAAGCCCCGCCCCCTAATCAGGGCTCAGCTTCTCTCGCAGCACCTAGCCCCTAAAAGCCTCTACACATACAGATACTACCAATACAAAAACACACACAAATAGCTTCTCCTCCAACAGAACTCCCACTCAAACTCCCCTGTTCACAGCTCTGTTTGCTAGCTCCTGTGCCGCTGCCTGACTGGCTGCTACCTTAATAGGACCCCTAGTCTGTGAAGCCCCGCCCCCTAATCATGGCTCAGCTTCTCTCGCAGCACCTAGTCCCTCCAAGCCTCTACACATACAGATACTACCAATACAAAAACACACACAAATACCTTCTCCTCCAACAGAACTCCCACTCAAACTCCCCTGTTCACAGCTCTGTTTGCTAGCTCCTGTGCCGCTGCCTGACTGGCTGCTACCTTTATAGGACCCCTAGTCAGTGAAGCCCCGCCCCCTAATCAGGGCTCAGCTTCTCTCCCAGCACAAAGCCCGTCCAAGCCTCTACACATACAGATACTACCAATGCAAAACCAAACACACACAAATACGTTCTCCTCCAACAGAACTCCCACTCAAACTCCCCTGTTTACAGCTCTGTTTGCTAGCTCCTGTGCCGCTGCCTGACTGGCTGCTACCTTTATAGGACCCCTAGTCAGGGAAGCCCCGCCCCCTAATCAGGGCTCAGCTTCTCTCCAAGCACAAAGCCCCGCCAAACCCCTACACATACAGATACTACCAATACAAAACCAAACACACACAAATACCATCTCCTCCAACAGAACTCCCACTCAAACTCCACTGTTTACAGCTCTGTTTGCTAGCTGCTGTGCCGCTGCCTGACTGGTTGCTACCTTTATAGGACCCCTAGTCAGTGAAGCCCCGCCCCCTAATCAGGGCTCAGCTTCTCTCGCAGCACCTAGCCCCTAAAAGCCTCTACACATACAGATACCACCAATACAAAAACACACACAAATAGCTTCTCCTCCAACAGAACTCCCACTCAAACTCCCCTGTTCACAGCTCTGTTTGCTAGCTCCTGTGCCGCTGCCTGACTGGCTGCTACCTTAATAGGACCCCTAGTCTGTGAAGCCCCGCCCCCTAATCATGGCTCAGCTTCTCTCGCAGCACCTAGTCCCTCCAAGCCTCTACACATACAGATACTACCAATACAAAAACACACACAAATACCTTCTCCTCCAACAGAACTCCCACTCAAACTCCCCTGTTCACAGCTCTGTTTGCTAGCTCCTGTGCCGCTGCCTGACTGGCTGCTACCTTTATAGGACCCCTAGTCAGTGAAGCCCCGCCCCCTAATCAGGGCTCAGCTTCTCTCCCAGCACAAAGCCCGTCCAAGCCTCTACACATACAGATACTACCAATGCAAAACCAAACACACACAAATACGTTCTCCTCCAACAGAACTCCCACTCAAACTCCCCTGTTTACAGCTCTGTTTGCTAGCTCCTGTGCCGCTGCCTGACTGGCTGCTACCTTTATAGGACCCCTAGTCAGGGAAGCCCCGCCCCCTAATCAGGGCTCAGCTTCTCTCCAAGCACAAAGCCCCGCCAAACCCCTACACATACAGATACTACCAATACAAAACCAAACACACACAAATACCATCTCCTCCAACAGAACTCCCACTCAAACTCCACTGTTTACAGCTCTGTTTGCTAGCTGCTGTGCCGCTGCCTGACTGGTTGCTACCTTTATAGGACCCCTAGTCAGTGAAGCCCCGCCCCCTAATCAGGGCTCAGCTTCTCTCGCAGCACCTAGCCCCTAAAAGCCTCTACACATACATATACCACCAATACAAAAACACACACAAATAGCTTCTCCTCCAACAGAACTCCCACTCAAACTCCCCTGTTCACAGCTCTGTTTGCTAGCTCCTGTGCCGCTGCCTGACTGGCTGCTACCTTTATAGGACCCCTAGTCAGGGAAGCCCCGCCCCCTAATCGGGGCTCAGCTTCTCTCGCAGCACCTAGCCCCTCCAAGCCTCTACACATACAGATACTACCAATACAAAAACACACACAAATACCTTCTCCTCCAACAGAACTCCCACTCAAACTCCCCTGTTCACAGCTCTGTTTGCTAGCTCCTGTGCCGCTGCCTGACTGGCTGCTACCTTTATAGGACTCCTAGTCAGTGAAGCCCCGCCCCCTAATCAGGGCTCAGCTTCTCTCCCAGCACAAAGCCCCTCCAAGCCTCTACACTTCAGATAATACCAATACAAAAACACACACAAATACGTTCTCCTCCAACATAACTCCCACTCCAACTCCCCTGTTCACAGCTCTGTTTGCTAGCTCCTGTGCCGCTGCCTGACTGGCTGCTACCTTTATAGGACGCCTAGTCAGTGAAGCCCCGCCCCCTAATCAGGGCTCAGCTTCTCTCGCAGCACCTAGCCCCTCCAAGCCTCTACACATACAGATACTTCCAATACAAAAACACAAACAAATACCTTCTCCTCCAACAGAACTCCCACTCAAACTACCCTGTTCACAGCTCTGTTTGCTAGCTCCTGTGCCGCTGCCTGACCGGCTGCTACCTTTATAGGACCCGTAGTCAGTGAAGCCCCACCCCCTAATCAGGGCTCAGCTTCTCTCGCAGCACCTAGCCCCTCCAAGCCTCTACACATACAGATACTACCAATACAAAAACACACACAAATACCTTCTCCTCCAACAGAACTCCCACTCAAACTCCCCTGTTCACAGCTCTGTTTGCTAGCTCCTGTGTCGCTGCCTGACTGGCTGCTACCTTTATAGGACCCCTAGTCAGTGAAGCCCCGCCCCCTAATCAGGGCTCAGCTTCTCTCCCAGCACAAAGCCCCTGCACATACAGATACTGACAATACAAAACCAAACACACACAAATACTTTCTCCTCCAACAGAACTCCCACTCAAACTCCCCTGTTCACAGCTCTGTTTGCTAGCTCCTGTACAACTGCAGCTGTCTGTTCCGCTGCCTGACTGGCTGCTACCTTTATAGGACCCCTAGTCAGTGAAGCCCCGCGCCCTAATCAGGGCTCAGCTTCTCTCCAAGCACAAAGCCCCGCCAAACCCCTACACATACAGATACTACCAACACAAAACCAAACACACACAAATACCATCTCCTCCAACAGAACTCCCACTCAAACTCCCCTGTTTACAGCTCTGTTTGCTAGCTCCTGTGCCGCTGCCTGACTGGCTGCTACCTTTATAGGACCCCTAGTCAGTGAAGCCCCGCCCCCTAATCAGGGCTCAGCTTCTCTCGCAGCACCTAGCCCCTCCAAGCCTCTACACATACAGATTATACCAATACAAAAACACACACAAATACGTTCTCCTCCAACAGAACTCCCACTCAAACTCCCCTGTTTACAGGTCTGTTTGCTAGCTCCCTTGCCGCTGCCTGACTGGGTGCTCCCTTTATAGGACCCCTAGTCAGTGAAGCCCCGCCCCCTAATCAGGGCTCAGCTTCTCTCGCAGCACCTAGCCCCTAAAAGCCTCTACACATACAGATACTACCAATACAAAAACACACACAAATACCTTCTCCTCCAACAGAACTCCCACTCAGACTCCCCTGTTCACAGCTCTGTTTGCTAGCTCCTGTGCCGCTGCCTGACTGGCTGCTACCTTTATAGGACCCCTAGTCTGTGAAGCCCCGCCCCCTAATCAGGGCTCAGCTTCTCTCGCAGCACCTAGCCCCTCCAAGCCTCTACACATACAGATACTACCAATACAAAAACACACACAAATACCTTCTCCTCCAACAGAACTCCCACTCAAACTCCCCTGTTCACAGCTCTGTTTGCTAGCTCCTGTGCCGCTGCCTGACTGGCTGCTACCTTTATAGGACCCCTAGTCTGTGAAGCCCCGCCCCCTAATCAGGGCTCAGCTTCTCTCCCAGCACAAAGCCCGTCCAAACCCCTACACATACAGATACTACCAATACAAAACCAAACACACACAAATACCATCTCCTCCAACAGAACTCCCACTCAAACTCCCCTGTTTACAGCTCTGTTTGCTAGCTCCTGTGCCGCTGCCTGACTGGCTGCTACCTTTATAGGACCCCTAGTTAGTGAAGCCCCGCCCCCTAATCAGGGCTCAGCTTCTCTCGCAGCACCTAGCCCCTAAAAGCCTCTATACATACAGATACCACCAATACAAAAACACACACAAATAGCTTCTCCTCCAACAGAACTCCCACTCAAACTCCCCTGTTCACAGCTCTGTTTGCTAGCTCCTGTGCCGCTGCCTGATTGGCTGCTACCTTTATAGGACCCCTAGTCAGTGAAGCCCCGCCCCCTAATCAGGGCTCAGCTTCTCTCGCAGCACCTAGCCCCTCCAAGCCTCTACACATACAGATACTACCAATACAAAAACACACACAAATACCTTCTCCTCCAACAGAACTCCCACTCAAACTCCCCTGTTCACAGCTCTGTTTGCTAGCTCCTGTGCCGCTGCCTGACTGGCTGCTACCTTTATAGGACCCCTAGTCAGTGAAACCCCGCCCCCTAATCAGGGCTCAGCTTCTCTCGCAGCACCTAGCCCCTCCAAGCCTCTACACATACAGATACTACCAATACAAAAACACACACAAATAGCCTCTCCTCCAACAGAACTCCCACTCAAACTCCCCTGTTCACAGTTCTGTTTGCTAGCTCCTGTGCCGCTGCCTGACTGGCTGCTACCTTTATAGGACCCCTAGTCTGTGAAGCCCCGCCCCTAATCAGGGCTCAGCTTCTCTCGCAGCACCTAGCCCCTCCAAGCCTCTACACATACAGATACTACCAATACAAAAACACACACAAATACCTTC
The DNA here is from genome assembly GCF_965140295.1 of Lepidochelys olivacea. Classification (NCBI taxonomy): domain Eukaryota; kingdom Metazoa; phylum Chordata; order Testudines; family Cheloniidae; genus Lepidochelys; species Lepidochelys olivacea. The sequence continues at coordinate 18,690,976 of NC_140436.1, read as the reverse complement.
TCCTCCAACAGAACTCCCACTCAAACTCCCCTGTTCACAGCTCTGTTTGCTAGCTCCTGTGCCGCTGCCTGACTGGCTGCTACCTTTATAGGACCCCTAGTCAGTGAAGCCCCGCCCCCTAATCAGGGCTCAGCTTCTCTCCCAGCACAAAGCCCCTCCAAGCCTCTACACATACAGATACTACCAATGCAAAACCAAACACACACAAATACCTTCTCCTCCAACAGAACTACCACTCAAACTCCCCTGTTTACAGCTCTGTTTGCTAGCTCCTGTGCCGCTGCAGCTGTCTGTGCCAATGCCTGACTGGCTGATACCTTTATAGGACCCCTAATCAGTGAAGTCCCGCCCCCTAATCAGGGCTCAGCTTCTCTCGCAGCACCTAGCCCCTCCAAGCCTCTACACATACAGATACTACCAATACAAAAACACACACAAATACCTTCTCCTCCAACAGAACTCCCACTCAAACTCCCCTGTTCACAGCTCTGTTTGCTAGCTCCTGTGCCGCTGCCTGACTGGCTGCTACCTTTATAGGACCCCTAGTCAGTGAAGCCCCGCCCCCTAATCAGGGCTCAGCTTCTCTCGCAGCACCTAGCCCCTCCAAGCCTCTACACATACAGATACTACCAATACAAAAACACACACAAATACCTTCTCCTCCAACAGAACTCCGACTCAAACTCCCCTGTTCACAGCTCTGTTTGCTAGCTCCTGTGCCGCTGCCTGACTGGCTGCTACCTTTATAGGACCCCTAGTCAGGGAAGCCCCGCCCCCTAATCAGGGCTCAGCTTCTCTCCCAGCACAAAGCCCCTGCACATACAGATACTGACAATACAAAACCAAACACACACAAATACTTTCTCCTCCAACAGAACTCCCACTCAAACTCCCCTGTTCACAGCTCTGTTTGCTAGCTCCTGTGCCGCTGCCTGACTGGCTGCTACCTTTATAGGACCCCTAGTCAGGGAAGCCCCGCCCCCTAATCAGGGCTCAGCTTCTCTCCCAGCACAAAGCCCCTGCACATACAGATACTGACAATACAAAACCAAACACACACAAATACTTTCTCCTCCAACAGAACTCCGACTCAAACTCCCCTGTTCACAGCTCTGTTTGCTAGCTCCTGTGCCGCTGCCTGACTGGCTGCTACCTTTATAGGACCCCTAGTCAGTGAAGCCCCGCCCCCTAATCAGGGCTCAGCTTCTCTCCAAGCACAAAGCCCCGCCAAACCCCTACACATAAAGATACTACCAATACAAAACCAAACACACACAAATACCATCTCCTCCAACAGAACTCCCACTCAAACTCCCCTGTTTACAGCTCTGTTTGCTAGCTCCTGTGCCGCTGCCTGACTGGCTGCTACCTTTATAGGACCCCTAGTCAGTGAAGCCCCGCCCCCTAATCAGGGCTCAGCTTCTCTCGCAGCACCTAGCCCCTCCAAGCCTCTACACATACAGATACTACCAATACAAAAACACACACAAATACCTTCTCCTCCAACAGAACGCCCACTCAAACTCCCCTGTTTACAGCTCTGTTTGCTAGCTCCTGTGCCGCTGCCTGACTGGCTGCTACCTTTATAGGACCCCTAGTCAGGGAAGCCCCGCCCCCTAATCAGGGCTCAGCTTCTCTCCCAGCACAAAGCCCCTGCACATACAGATACTGACAATACAAAACCAAACACACACAAATACTTTCTCCTCCAACAGAACTCCCACTCAAACTCCCCTGTTCACAGCTCTGTTTGCTAGCTCCTGTGCCGCTGCAGCTGTCTGTGCCGCTGCCTGACTGGCTGCTACCTTTATAGGACCCCTAGTCAGTGAAGCCCCGCCCCCTAATCAGGGCTCAGCTTGTCTCGCAGCACCTAGCCCCTCCAAGCCTCTACACATACAGGTACTACCAATACAAAAACACAAACAAATACCTTCTCCTCCAACAGAACTCCCACTCAAACTCCCCTGTTCACAGCTCTGTTTGCTAGCTCCTGTGCCGCTGCCTGACTGGCTGCTACCTTTATAGGAACCCTAGTCAGTGAAGCCCCGCCCCCTAATCAGGGCTCAGCTTCTCTCGCCGCACCTAGCCCCTAAAAGCCTCTACACATACAGATACCACCAATAAAAAAACACACACAAATAGCTTCTCCTCCAACAGAACTCCCACTCAAACTCCCCTGTTCACAGCTCTGTTTGCTAGCTCCTGTGCCATTGCCTGACTGGCTGCTACCTTTATAGGACCCCTAGTCAGTGAAGCCCCGCCCCCTAATCAGGGCTCAGCTTCTCTCCCAGCACAAAGCCCCTCCAAGCCTCTACACTTCAGATAATACCAATACAAAAACACACACAAATACGTTCTCCTCCAACAGAACTCCCACTCAAACTCCCCTGTTTACAGGTCTGTTTGCTATCTCCCTTGCCGCTGCCTGACTGGCTGCTACCTTTATACGACCCCTAGTCAGTGAAGTCCCGCCCCCTAATCAGGGCTCAGCTTCTCTCGCAGCACCTAGCCCCTCCAAGCCTCTACACATACTGATACTACCAATACAAAAACACACACAAATACCTTCTCCTCCAACAGAACTCCAACTCAAACTCCCCCGTTCACAGCTCTGTTTGCTAGCTCCTGTGCCGCTGCCTGACTGGCTGCTACCTTTATAGGACCCCTAGTCAGTGAAGCCCCGCCCCCTAATCAGGGCTCAGCTTCTCTCCCAGCACAAAGCCCCCCCAAGCCTCTACACATACAGATACTACCAATGCAAAACCAAACACACACAAATACCTTCTCCTCCAACAGAACTCCCACTCCAACTCCCCTGTTTACAGCTCTGTTTGCTAGCTCCTGTGCCGCTGCCTGACTGGCTGCTACCTTTATAGGACCCCTAGTCAGGGAAGCCCCGCCCCCTAATCAGGGCTCAGCTTCTCTCCCAGCACAAAGCCCCTGCACATACAGATACTGACAATACAAAACCAAACACACACAAATACCTTCTCCTCCAACAGAACTACCACTCAAACTCCCCTGTTTACAGCTCTGTTTGCTAGCTCCTGTGCCGCTGCAGCTGTCTGTGCCAATGCCTGACTGGCTGATACCTTTATAGGACCCCTAATCAGTGAAGCCCCGCCCCCTAATCAGGGCTCAACTTCTCTCCCAGCACAAAGCCCCTGCACATACAGATACTGACAATACAAAACCAAACACACACAAATACCATCTCCTCCAACAGAACTCCCACTCAAACTCCCCTGTTTACAGCTCTGTTTGCTAGCTCCTGTGCCGCTGCAGCTGTCTGTGCCGCTGCCTGACTGGCTGCTACCTTTATAGGACCCCTAGTCAGTGAAGCCCCGCCCCCTAATCAGGGCTCAGCTTCTCTCCCAGCACAAAGCCCCTGCACATACAGATACTGACAATACAAAACCAAATACACACAAATACCTTCTCCTCCAACAGAACTCCCACTCAAACTCCCCTGTTTACAGCTCTGTTTGCTAGCTCCTGTGCCGCTGCACCTGTCTGTGCCAATGCCTGACTGGCTGCTACCTTTATAGGACCCTTAGTCAGTCAAGCCCCGCCCCCTAATCAGGGCTCAGCTTCTCTCCCAGCACAAAGCCCCTTCAAGCCTCTACACATACATATACTACCAATACAAAAACACACACAAATACCTTCTCCTCCAACAGAACTCCCACTCAAACTCCCCTGTTCACAGCTCTGTTTGCTAGCTCCTGTGCCGCTGCCTGACTGGCTGCTACCTTTATAGGACCCCTAGTCAGTGAAGCCCCGCCCCCTAATCAGGGCTCAGCTTCTCTCCCAGCACCTAGCCCCTCCAAGCCTCTACACATACAGATATTACCAATACAAAAACACACACAAATACCGTCTCCTCCAACAGAACTCCCACTCAAACTCCCCTGTTTACAGCTCTGTTTGCTAGCTCCTGTGCCGCTGCCTGACTGGCTTCTACCTTTATAGGACCCCTAGTCAGGGAAGCCCCGCCCCCTAATCAGGGCTCAGCTTCTCTCGCAGCACCTAGCCCCTCCAAGCCTCTATACAAAAACACACACAAATACCTTCTCCTCCAACAGAACTCCCACTCAAACTCCCCTGTTCACAGCTCTGTTTGCTAGCTCCTGTGCCACTGCAGCTGTCTGTTCCGCTGCCTGACTGGCTGCTACCTTTATAGGACCCCTAGTCAGTTAACCCCCGCCCCCTAATCAGGGCTCAGCTTCTCTCCAAGCACAAAGCCCCGCCAAACCCCTACACATACAGATACTACCAATACAAAACCAAACACACACAAATACCATCTCCTCCAACAGAACTCCCACTCAAACTCCCCTGTTCACAGCTCTGTTTGCTAGCTCCTGTGCCGCTGCCTGACTGGCTGCTACCTTTATAGGACCCCTAGTCAGTGAAGCCCCGCCCCCTAATCAGGGCTCAGCTTCTCTCGCCGCACCTAGCCCCTAAAAGCCTCTACACATACAGATACCACCAATACAAAAACACACACAAATAGCTTCTCCTCCAACAGAACTCCCACTCAAACTCCCCTGTTCACAGCTCTGTTTGCTAGCTCCTGTGCCATTGCCTGACTGGCTGCTACCTTTATACGACCCCTAGTCAGTGAAGTCCCGCCCCCTAATCAGGGCTCAGCTTCTCTCGCAGCACCTAGCCCCTCCAAGCCTCTACACATACAGATACTACCAATACAAAAACACACACAAATACCTTCTCCTCCAACAGAACTCCCACTCAAACTCCCCCGTTCACAGCTCTGTTTGCTAGCTCCTGTGCCGCTGCCTGACTGGCTGCTACCTTTATAGGACCCCTAGTCAGTGAAGCCCCGCCCCCTAATCAGGGCTCAGCTTCTCTCCCAGCACAAAGCCCCTCCAAGCCTCTACACATACAGATACTACCAATGCAAAACCAAACACACACAAATACCTTCTCCTCCAACAGAACTCCCACTCAAACTCCCCTGTTTACAGCTCTGTTTGCTAGCTCCTGTGCCGCTGCAGCTGTCTGTGCCAATGCCTGACTGGCTGCTACCTTTATAGGACCCTTAGTCAGTCAAGCCCCGCCCCCTAATCAGGGCTCAGCTTCTCTCCCAGCACAAAGCCCCTTCAAGCCTCTACACATACATATACTACCAATACAAAAACACACACAAATACCTTCTCCTCCAACAGAACTCCCACTCAAACTCCCCTGTTCACAGCTCTGTTTGCTAGCTCCTGTGCCAGTGCCTGACTGGCTGCTACCTTTATAGGACCCCTAGTCAGTGAAGCCCCGCCCCCTAATCAGGGCTCAGCTTCTCTCCCAGCACCTAGCCCCTCCAAGCCTCTACACATACAGATATTACCAATACAAAAACACACACAAATACCGTCTCCTCCAACAGAACTCCCACTCAAACTCCCCTGTTTACAGCTCTGTTTGCTAGCTCCTGTGCCGCTGCCTGACTGGCTTCTACCTTTATAGGACCCCTAGTCAGGGAAGCCCCGCCCCCTAATCAGGGCTCAGCTTCTCTCGCAGCACCTAGCCCCTCCAAGCCTCTATACAAAAACACACACAAATACCTTCTCCTCCAACAGAACTCCCACTCAAACTCCCGTGTTCACAGCTCTGTTTGCTAGCTCCTGTGCCACTGCAGCTGTCTGTTCCGCTGCCTGACTGGCTGCTACCTTTATAGGACCCCTAGTCAGGGAAGCCCCGCCCCCTAATCAGGGCTCAGCTTCTCTCCCAGCACCTAGCCCCTCCAAGCCTCTACACATACAGATACTACCAATACAAAAACACACACAAATACCTTCTCCTCCAACAGAACTCCCACTCAAACTCCCCTGTTCACAGCTCTGTTTGCTAGCTCCTGTGCCGCTGCCGGACTGGCTGCTACCTTTATAGGACCCCTAGTCAGTGAAGCCCCGCCCCCTGATCAGGGCTCAGCTTCTCTCCCAGCACAAAGCCTCTCCAAGCCTCTACATATACAGATACTACCAATACAAAAAAACACACAAATACCTTCTCCTCCAACAGAACTCCCACTCAAACTCCCCTGTTTACCGCTCTGTTTGCTAGCTCCTGTGCCGCTGCCTGACTGGCTGCTACCTTCATAGGACCCCTAGTCAGTGAAGCCCCGCCCCCTGATCAGGGCTCAGCTTCTCTCCCAGCACAAAGCCCCTGCACATACAGATACTGACAATACAAAACCAAACACACACAAATACCTTCTCCTCCAACAGAACTCCCACTCCAACTCCCCTGTTTACAGCTCTGTTTGCTAGGTCCTGTGCCGCTTCAGCTGTCTGTGCCGCTGCCTGACTGGCTGTTAACTTTATAGGACCCCTAGTCAGTGAAGCCCCGCCCCCAATCAGGGCTCAGCTTCTCTCCCAGCACAAAGCCCCTCCAAGCCTCTACACATACAGATACTACCAATACAAAAAAACACACAAATACCTTCTCCTCCAAAAGAACTCCCACTCAAACTCCCCTGCTTACAGCTCTGTTTGCTAGCTCCTGTGCCACTGCCTGACTGGCTCCTACCTTTATAGGACCCCTAGTCAGTGAAGCCCCGCCCCCTGATCAGGGCTCAGCTTCTCTCCCAGCACAAAGCCCCTCCAAGCCTCTACACATACAGATACTACCAATACAAAACCAAACACACACAAATACCTTCTCCTCCAACAGAACTCCCACTCAAACTCCCCTGTTTACAGCTCTCTTTGCTAGCTCCTGTGCCGCTGCCTGACTGGCTGCTACCTTTATAGGACGCCTAGTCAGTGAAGCCCCGCCCCCTAAGCAGGGCTCAGCTTCTCTCCCAGCACAAAGCCCCTCCAAGCCTCTACACATACAGATACTACCAATACAAAACCAAAAACACACAAATACCTTCCCCTCCAACAGAACTCCCACTCAAACTCCCCTGTTTACAGCTCTGTTTGCTAGCTCCTGTGCCGCTGCAGCTGTCTGTGCCAATGCCTGACTGGCTGCTACCTTTATAGGACCCCTAGTCAGTCAAGCCCCGCCCCCTAATCAGGGCTCAGCTTCTCTCCCAGCACCTAGCCCCTCCAAGCCTCTACACATACAGATATTACCAATACAAAAACACACACAAATACCTTCTCCTCCAACAGAACTGCCACTCAAACTCCCCTGTTTACAGCTCTGTTTGCTAGCTCCTGTGCCGCTGCCTGACTGGCTGCTACCTTTATAGGACCCCTAGTCAAGGAAGCCCCGCCCCCTAATCAGGGCTCAGCTTCTCTCCCAGCACAAAGCCCCTGCACATACAGATACTGACAATACAAAACCAAACACACACAAATACCTTCTCCTCCAACAGAACTCCCACTCAAACTCCCCTGTTTACAGCTCTGTTTGCTAGCTCCTGTGCCGCTGCAGCTGTCTGTGCCAATGCCTGACTGGCTGCTACCTTTATAGGACCCCTAGTCAGTGAAGCCCCGCCCCCTAATCAGGGCTCAGCTTCTCTCCCAGCACAAAGCCCCTGCACATACAGATACTGAAAATACAAAACCAAACACACACAAATACCTTCTCCTCCAACAGAACTCCCACTCAAACTCACCTGTTTACAGCTCTGTTTGCTAGCTCCTGTGCCGCTGCAGCTGTCTGAGCCGCTGCCTGACTGGCTGCTACCTTTATAGAATCCCTAGTCAGTCAAGCCCCGCCCCCTAATCAGGGCTCAGCTTCTCTCCCAGCACAAAGCCCCTTCAAGCCTCTACACATACATATACTACCAATACAAAAACACACACAAATACCTTCTCCTCCAACAGAACTCCCACTCAAACTCCCCTGTTCACAGCTCTGTTTCCTAGCTCCTGTGCCGCTGCCTGACTGGCTGCTACCTTTATAGGACCCCTAGTCAGTGAAGCCCCGCCCCCTGATCAGGGCTCAGCTTCTCTCCCAGCACAAAGCCCCTGCACATACAGATACTGACAATACAAAACCAAACACACACAAATACCTTCTCCTCCAACAGAACTCCCACTCCAACTCCCCTGTTTACAGCTCTGTTTGCTAGGTCCTGTGCCGCTTCAGCTGTCTGTGCCGCTGCCTGACTGGCTGCTACCTTTATAGGACCCCTAGTCAGTGAAGCCCCGCCCCCTGATCAGGGCTCAGCTTCTCTCCCAGCACAAAGCCCCTGCACATACAGATACTGACAATACAAAACCAAACACACAAATACCTTCTCCTCCAAAAGAACTCCCACTCAAACTCCCCTGCTTACAGCTCTGTTTGCTAGCCCCTGTGCCACTGCCTGACTGGCTCCTACCTTTATAGGACCCCTAGTCAGTGAAGCCCCGCCCCCTGATCAGGGCTCAGCTTCTCTCCCAGCACAAAGCCCCTCCAAGCCTCTACATATACAGATACTACCAATACAAAAAAACACACAAATACCTTCTCCTCCAACAGAACTCCCACTCAAACTCCCCTGTTTACCGCTCTGTTTGCTAGCTCCTGTGCCGCTGCCTGACTGGCTGCTACCTTCATAGGACCCCTAGTCAGGGAAGCCACGCCCCCTAAACAGGCCTCAGCTTCTCTCCCAGCACAAAGCCCGTGCACATACAGATACTACCAATACAAAACCGAACACACACAAGTACCTTCTCCTCCAACAGAACTCCCACTCAAACTCCCCTGTTTACAGCTCTGTTTGCTAGCTCCTGTGCCGCTGCAGCTGTCTGTGCCAAAGCCTGACTGGCTGCTACCTTTATAGGACCCCTAGTCAGTGAAGCCCCGCCCCCTAATCAGGGCTCAGCTTCTCTCGCAGCACCTAGCCCCTCCAAGCCTCTACACATACAGATATTACCAATACAAAAACACACACAAATACCTTCTCCTCCAACAGAACTCCCACTCAAACTCCCCTGTTCACAGCTCTGTTTGCTAGCTCCTGTGCCACTGCAGCTGTCTGTTCCGCTGCCTGACTGGCTGCTGCCTTTATAGGACCCCTAGTCAGTGAAGCCCCGCCCCCTGATCAGGGCTCAGCTTCTCTCCCAGCACAAAGCCCCTCCAAGCCTCTACACATACAGATACTTCCAATACAAAACCAAACACACACAAATACCTTCTCCTCCAACAGAACTCCCACTCAAACTCCCCTGTTTACAGCTCTGTTTGCTAGCTCCTGTGCCGCTGCCTGACTGGCTGCTACCTTTATAGGACGCCTAGTCAGTGAAGCCCCGCCCCCTAAGCAGGGCTCAGCTTCTCTCCCAGCACAAAGCCCCTCCAAGCCTCTACACATACAGATACTACCAATACAAAACCAAAAACACACAAATACCTTCCCCTCCAACAGAACTCCCACTCAAACTCCCCTGTTTACAGCTCTGTTTGCTAGCTCCTGTGCCGCTGCAGCTGTCTGTGCCAATGCCTGACTGGCTGCTACCTTTATAGGACCCCTAGTCAGTCAAGCCCCGCCCCCTAATCAGGGCTCAGCTTCTCTCCCAGCACCTAGCCCCTCCAAGCCTCTACACATACAGATATTACCAATACAAAAACACACACAAATACCTTCTCCTCCAACAGAACTCCCACTCAAACTCCCCTGTTTACCTGTCTGTTTGCTAGCTCCTGTGCCGCTGCCTGACTGGCTGCTACCTTTATAGGACCCCTAGTCAGGGAAGCCCCGCCCCCTAATCAGGGCTCAGCTTATCTCCCAGCACAAAGCCCCTGCACATACAGATACTGACAATACAAAACCAAACACACACATACCTTCTCCTCCAACAGAACTCCCACTCAAACTCCCCTGTTTACAGCTCTGTTTGCTAGCTCCTGTGCCGCTGCAGCTGTCTGTGCCAATGCCTGACTGGCTGCTACCTTTATAGGACCCCTAGTCAGTGAAGCCCCGCCCCCTAATCAGGGCTCAGCTTCTCTCCCAGCACAAAGCCCCTGCACATACAGATACTGACAATACAAAACCAAACACACACATACCTTCTCCTCCAACAGAACTCCCACTCAAACTCCCCTGTTTACAGCTCTGTTTGCTAGCTCCTGTGCCGCTGCAGCTGTCTGTGCCAATGCCTGACTGGCTGCTACCTTTATAGGACCCCTAGTCAGTGAAGCCCCGCCCCCTAATCAGGGCTCAGCTTCTCTCCCAGCACAAAGCCCCTGCACATACAGATACTGACAATACAAAACCAAACACACACATACCTTCTCCTCCAACAGAACTCCCACTCAAACTCCCCTGTTCACAGCTCTGTTTCCTAGCTCCTGTGCCGCTGCCTGACTGGCTGCTACCTTTATAGGACCCCTAGTCAGTGAAGCCCCGCCCCCTAATCAGGGCTCAGCTTCTCTCCCAGCACCTAGCCCCTCCAAGCCTCTACACATACAGATACTACCAATACAAAAACACACACAAATACCTTCTCCTCCAACAGAACTCCCACTCAAACTCCCCTGTTCACAGCTCTGTTTGCTAGCTCCTGTGCCGCTGCCTGACTGGCTGCTACCTTTATAGGACCCCTAGTCAGTGAAGCCCCGCCCCCTGATCAGGGCTCAGCTTCTCTCCCAGCACAAAGCCCCTCCAAGCCTCTACACATACAGATACTACCAATACAAAACCAAACACACACAAATACCTTCTCCTCCAACAGAACTCCCACTCAAACTCCCCTGTTCACAGCTCTGTTTGCTAGCTCCTGTGCCGCTGCCTGACTGGCTGCTACCTTTATAGGACCCCTAGTCAGTGAAGCCCCGCCCCCTAATCAGGGCTCAGCTTCTCTCCCAGCACAAAGCCCCTCCAAGCCTCTACACATACAGATACTACCAATGCAAAACCAAACACACACAAATACCTTCTCCTCCAAAAGAACTCCCACTCAAACTCCCCTGTTCACAGCTCTGTTTGCTAGCTCCTGTGCCACTGCAGCTGTCTGTTCCGCTGCCTGACTGGCTGCTACCTTTATAGGACCCCTAGTCCGTGAAGCCCCGCCCCCTAATCAGGGCTCAGCTTCTCTCCCAGCACAAAGCCCCTCCAAGCCTCTACACATACAGATAATACCAATAAAAAAACACACAAATACGTTCTCCCCCAACAGAACTCCCACTCAAATTCCCCTGTTTACAGCTCTGTTTGCTAGCTCCTGTGCCGCTGCCTGACTGGCTGCTACCTTTATAGGACCCCTAGTCAGTGAAGCCCCGCCCCCTAATCAGGGCTCAGCTTCTCTCGCAGCACCTAGCCCCTAAAAGCCTCTACACATACAGATACTACCAATACAAATACACAAACAAATAGCTTCTCCTCCAACAGAACTCCCACTCAAACTCCCCTGTTCACAGCTGTGTTTGCTAGCTCCTGTGCCGCTGCCTGACTGGGTGCTACCTTTATAGGACCCCTAGTCTGTGAAGCCCCGCCCCCTAATCAGGGCTCAGCTTCTCTCGCAGCACCTAGCCCCTCCAAGCCTCTACACATACAGATACTACCAATACAAAAACACACACAAATACCTTCTCCTCCAACAGAACTCCCACTCAAACTCCCCTATTTACAGCTCTGTTTGCTAGCTCCTGTGCCGCTGCCTGACTCGCTGCTACCTTTATAGGACCCCTAGTCAGGGAAGCCCCGCCCCCTAATCAGGGCTCAGCTTCTCTCCCAGCACAAAGCCCCTGCACATACAGATACTGACAATACAAAACCAAACACACACAAATACCGTCTCCTCCAACAGAACTCCCACTCAAACTCCCCTGTTCACAGCTCTGTTTGCTAGCTCCTGTGCCACTGCAGCTGTCTGTTCCGCTGCCTGACTGGCTGCTACCTTTATAGGACCCCTAGTCAGTGAAACCCCGCCCCCTAATCAGGGCTCAGCTTCTCTCGCAGCACCTAGCCCCTAAAAGCCTCTACACATACAGATACTACCAATACAAAAACACACACAAATAGCTTCTCCTCCAACAGAACTCCCACTCAAACTCCCCTGTTCACAGCTCTGTTTGCTAGCTCCTGTGCCGCTGCCTGACTGGCTGCTACCTTTATAGGACCCCTAGTCAGGGAAGCCCCGCCCCCTAATCAGGGCTCAGCTTCTCTCCCAGCACAAAGCCCCTGCACATACAGATACTGACAATACAAAACCAAACACACACAAATACCGTCTCCTCCAACAGAACTCCCACTCAAACTCCCCTGTTTACAGCTCTGTTTGCTAGCTCCTGTGCCGCTGCAGCTGTCTGTGCCAATGCCTGACTGGCTGCTACCTTTATAGGACCCCTAGTCAGTGAAGCCCCGCCCCCTAATCAGGGCTCAGCTTCTCTCCCAGCACAAAGCCCCTTCAAGCCTCTACACATACAGATACTACCAATACAAAAACACACACAAATAGCTTCTCCTCCAACGGAACTCCCACTCAAACTCCCCTGTTCACAGCTCTGTTTGCTAGCTCCTGTGCCGCTGCCTGACTGGCTGCTACCTTTATAGGACCCCTAGTCAGGGAAGCCCCGCCCCCTAATCAGGGCTCAGCTTCTCTCCCAGCACAAAGCCCCTGCACATACAGATACTGACAATACAAAACCAAACACACACAAATACCGTCTCCTCCAACAGAACTCCCACTCAAACTCCCCTGTTTACAGCTCTGTTTGCTAGCTCCTGTGCCGCTGCAGCTGTCTGTGCCAATGCCTGACTGGCTGCTACCTTTATAGGACCCCTAGTCAGTGAAGCCCCGCCCCCTAATCAGGGCTCAGCTTCTCTCCCAGCACAAAGCCCCTTCAAGCCTCTACACATACAGATACTACCAATACAAAAACACACACAAATACCTTCTCCTCCAACAGAACTCCCACTCAAATTCCCCTGTTTAAAGCTCTGTTTGCTAGCTCCTGTGCCACTGCAGCTGTCTGTTCCGCTGCCTGACTGGCTGCTACCTTTATAGGACCCCTAGTCAGTGAAGCCCCGCCCCCTAATCAGGGCTCAGCTTCTCTCCCAGCACAAAGCCCCTACACATACAGATACTACCAATACAAAACCAAACACACACAAATACCTTCTCCTCCAACAGAACTCCCACTCAAACTCCCCTGTTTACAGCTCTGTTTGCTAGCTCCTGTGCCACTGCAGCTGTCTGTTCCGCTGCCTGACTGGCTGCTACCTTTATAGGACCCCTAGTCAGTGAAGCCCCGCCCCCTGATCAGGGCTCAGCTTCTCTCCCAGCACAAAGCCCCTCCAAGCCTCTACACATACAGATACTACCAATACAAAAAAACACACAAATACCTTCTCCTCCAAAAGAACTCCCACTCAAAGTCCCCTGCTTACAGCTCTGTTTTCTAGCTCCTGTGCCGCTGCCTGACTGGCTCCTACCTTTATAGGACCCCTAGTCAGTGAAGCCCCGCCCCCTGATCAGGGCTCAGCTTCTCTCCCAGCACAGAGACCCTACACATACAGATACTACCAATACAAAACCAAACATACACAAATACCTTCTCCTCCAACAGAACTCCCACTCAAAGTCCCCTGTTTACAGGTCTGCTTGCTAGCTCCTGTGCCGCTGCCTGACTGGCTCCTACCTTTATAGGATCCCTAGTCAGTGAAGCCCCGCCCCCAATCAGGGCTCAGCTTCTCTCCCAGGACAAAGCCCCTTCAAACCTCTACACATACAGGTACTACCAATACAAAAACACACACAAATACCTTCTCCTCCAACAGAACTCCCACTCAAACTCCCCTGTTTACAGCTCTGTTTGCTAGCTCCTTTGCCGCTGCAGCTGTCTGTGCCGCTGCCTGACTGGCTGCTACCTTTACAGGACCCCTAGTCAGTGAAGCACCGTCCCCTAATCAGGGCTCAGCTTCTCTCCCAGCACAAAGCCCCTCCAAGCCTCTACACATACAGATACTACCAATACAAAACCAAACACACACAAATACCTTCTCCTCCAACAGAACTCCCACTCAAACTCCCCTGTTTACACCTCTGTTTCCTAGCTCCTGTGCCGCTGTCTGACTGGCTGCTACCTTTATAGGACCCCTAGTCAGTGAAGCCCCGCCCCCTAATCAGGGCTCAGCTTCTCTCCCAGCACAAAGCCCCTGCACATACAGATACTGACAATACAAAACCAAACACACACAAACACCTTCTCCTCCAACAGAACTCCCACTCAAACTCACCTGTTTACAGATCTGTTTGCTAGCTCCTGTGCCGCTGCAGCTGTCTGTGCCAATGCCTGACTGGCTGCTACCTTTATAGGACCCCTAGTCAGTCAAGCCCCGCCCCCTAATCAGGGCTCAGCTTCTCTCCCAGCACAAAGCCCCTTCAAGCCTCTACACATACATATACTACCAATACAAAAACACACACAAATACCGTCTCCTCCAACAGAACTCCCACTCAAACTCCCCTGTTCACAGCTCTGTTTGCTAGCTCCTGTGCCGCTGCCTGACTGGCTGCTACCTTTATAGGACCCCTAGTCAGTGAAGCCCCGCCCCCTAATCAGGGCTCAGCTTCTCTCCCAGCACCTAGCCCCTCCAAGCCTCTACACATACAGATATTACCAATACAAAAACACACACAAATACCTTCTCCTCCAACAGAACTCCCACTCAAACTCCCCTGTTTACAGCTCTGTTTGCTAGCTCCTGTGCCGCTGCCTGACTCGCTGCTACCTTTATAGGACCCCTAGTCAGGGAAGCCCCGCCCCCTAATCAGGGCTCAGCTTCTCTCCCAGCACAAAGCCCCTGCACATACAGATACTGACAATACAAAACCAAACACACACAAATACCGTCTCCTCCAACAGAACTCCCACTCAAACTCCCCTGTTCACAGCTCTGTTTGCTAGCTCCTGTGCCACTGCAGCTGTCTGTTCCGCTGCCTGACTGGCTGCTACCTTTATAGGACCCCTAGTCAGTGAAACCCCGCCCCCTAATCAGGGCTCAGCTTCTCTCGCAGCACCTAGCCCCTAAAAGCCTCTACACATACAGATACTACCAATACAAAAACACACACAAATAGCTTCTCCTCCAACAGAACTCCCACTCAAACTCCCCTGTTCACAGCTCTGTTTGCTAGCTCCTGTGCCGCTGCCTGACTGGCTGCTACCTTTATAGGACCCCTAGTCAGGGAAGCCCCGCCCCCTAATCAGGGCTCAGCTTCTCTCCCAGCACAAAGCCCCTGCACATACAGATACTGACAATACAAAACCAAACACACACAAATACCGTCTCCTCCAACAGAACTCCCACTCAAACTCCCCTGTTTACAGCTCTGTTTGCTAGCTCCTGTGCCGCTGCAGCTGTCTGTGCCAATGCCTGACTGGCTGCTACCTTTATAGGACCCCTAGTCAGTGAAGCCCCGCCCCCTAATCAGGGCTCAGCTTCTCTCCCAGCACAAAGCCCCTTCAAGCCTCTACACATACAGATACTACCAATACAAAAACACACACAAATAGCTTCTCCTCCAACGGAACTCCCACTCAAACTCCCCTGTTCACAGCTCTGTTTGCTAGCTCCTGTGCCGCTGCCTGACTGGCTGCTACCTTTATAGGACCCCTAGTCAGGGAAGCCCCGCCCCCTAATCAGGGCTCAGCTTCTCTCCCAGCACAAAGCCCCTGCACATACAGATACTGACAATACAAAACCAAACACACACAAATACCGTCTCCTCCAACAGAACTCCCACTCAAACTCCCCTGTTTACAGCTCTGTTTGCTAGCTCCTGTGCCGCTGCAGCTGTCTGTGCCAATGCCTGACTGGCTGCTACCTTTATAGGACCCCTAGTCAGTGAAGCCCCGCCCCCTAATCAGGGCTCAGCTTCTCTCCCAGCACAAAGCCCCTTCAAGCCTCTACACATACAGATACTACCAATACAAAAACACACACAAATACCTTCTCCTCCAACAGAACTCCCACTCAAATTCCCCTGTTTAAAGCTCTGTTTGCTAGCTCCTGTGCCACTGCAGCTGTCTGTTCCGCTGCCTGACTGGCTGCTACCTTTATAGGACCCCTAGTCAGTGAAGCCCCGCCCCCTAATCAGGGCTCAGCTTCTCTCCCAGCACAAAGCCCCTACACATACAGATACTACCAATACAAAACCAAACACACACAAATACCTTCTCCTCCAACAGAACTCCCACTCAAACTCCCCTGTTTACAGCTCTGTTTGCTAGCTCCTGTGCCACTGCAGCTGTCTGTTCCGCTGCCTGACTGGCTGCTACCTTTATAGGACCCCTAGTCAGTGAAGCCCCGCCCCCTGATCAGGGCTCAGCTTCTCTCCCAGCACAAAGCCCCTCCAAGCCTCTACACATACAGATACTACCAATACAAAAAAACACACAAATACCTTCTCCTCCAAAAGAACTCCCACTCAAAGTCCCCTGCTTACAGCTCTGTTTTCTAGCTCCTGTGCCGCTGCCTGACTGGCTCCTACCTTTATAGGACCCCTAGTCAGTGAAGCCCCGCCCCCTGATCAGGGCTCAGCTTCTCTCCCAGCACAGAGACCCTACACATACAGATACTACCAATACAAAACCAAACATACACAAATACCGTCTCCTCCAACAGAACTCCCACTCAAACTCCCCTGTTCACAGCTCTGTTTGCTAGCTCCTGTGCCACTGCAGCTGTCTGTTCCGCTGCCTGACTGGCTGCTACCTTTATAGGACCCCTAGTCAGTGAAACCCCGCCCCCTAATCAGGGCTCAGCTTCTCTCGCAGCACCTAGCCCCTAAAAGCCTCTACACATACAGATACTACCAATACAAAAACACACACAAATAGCTTCTCCTCCAACAGAACTCCCACTCAAACTCCCCTGTTCACAGCTCTGTTTGCTAGCTCCTGTGCCGCTGCCTGACTGGCTGCTACCTTTATAGGACCCCTAGTCAGGGAAGCCCCGCCCCCTAATCAGGGCTCAGCTTCTCTCCCAGCACAAAGCCCCTGCACATACAGATACTGACAATACAAAACCAAACACACACAAATACCGTCTCCTCCAACAGAACTCCCACTCAAACTCCCCTGTTTACAGCTCTGTTTGCTAGCTCCTGTGCCGCTGCAGCTGTCTGTGCCAATGCCTGACTGGCTGCTACCTTTATAGGACCCCTAGTCAGTGAAGCCCCGCCCCCTAATCAGGGCTCAGCTTCTCTCCCAGCACAAAGCCCCTTCAAGCCTCTACACATACAGATACTACCAATACAAAAACACACACAAATAGCTTCTCCTCCAACGGAACTCCCACTCAAACTCCCCTGTTCACAGCTCTGTTTGCTAGCTCCTGTGCCGCTGCCTGACTGGCTGCTACCTTTATAGGACCCCTAGTCAGGGAAGCCCCGCCCCCTAATCAGGGCTCAGCTTCTCTCCCAGCACAAAGCCCCTGCACATACAGATACTGACAATACAAAACCAAACACACACAAATACCGTCTCCTCCAACAGAACTCCCACTCAAACTCCCCTGTTTACAGCTCTGTTTGCTAGCTCCTGTGCCGCTGCAGCTGTCTGTGCCAATGCCTGACTGGCTGCTACCTTTATAGGACCCCTAGTCAGTGAAGCCCCGCCCCCTAATCAGGGCTCAGCTTCTCTCCCAGCACAAAGCCCCTTCAAGCCTCTACACATACAGATACTACCAATACAAAAACACACACAAATACCTTCTCCTCCAACAGAACTCCCACTCAAATTCCCCTGTTTAAAGCTCTGTTTGCTAGCTCCTGTGCCACTGCAGCTGTCTGTTCCGCTGCCTGACTGGCTGCTACCTTTATAGGACCCCTAGTCAGTGAAGCCCCGCCCCCTAATCAGGGCTCAGCTTCTCTCCCAGCACAAAGCCCCTACACATACAGATACTACCAATACAAAACCAAACACACACAAATACCTTCTCCTCCAACAGAACTCCCACTCAAACTCCCCTGTTTACAGCTCTGTTTGCTAGCTCCTGTGCCACTGCAGCTGTCTGTTCCGCTGCCTGACTGGCTGCTACCTTTATAGGACCCCTAGTCAGTGAAGCCCCGCCCCCTGATCAGGGCTCAGCTTCTCTCCCAGCACAAAGCCCCTCCAAGCCTCTACACATACAGATACTACCAATACAAAAAAACACACAAATACCTTCTCCTCCAAAAGAACTCCCACTCAAAGTCCCCTGCTTACAGCTCTGTTTTCTAGCTCCTGTGCCGCTGCCTGACTGGCTCCTACCTTTATAGGACCCCTAGTCAGTGAAGCCCCGCCCCCTGATCAGGGCTCAGCTTCTCTCCCAGCACAGAGACCCTACACATACAGATACTACCAATACAAAACCAAACATACACAAATACCTTCTCCTCCAACAGAACTCCCACTCAAAGTCCCCTGTTTACAGGTCTGCTTGCTAGCTCCTGTGCCGCTGCCTGACTGGCTCCTACCTTTATAGGATCCCTAGTCAGTGAAGCCCCGCCCCCAATCAGGGCTCAGCTTCTCTCCCAGGACAAAGCCCCTTCAAACCTCTACACATACAGGTACTACCAATACAAAAACACACACAAATACCTTCTCCTCCAACAGAACTCCCACTCAAACTCCCCTGTTTACAGCTCTGTTTGCTAGCTCCTTTGCCGCTGCAGCTGTCTGTGCCGCTGCCTGACTGGCTGCTACCTTTACAGGACCCCTAGTCAGTGAAGCACCGTCCCCTAATCAGGGCTCAGCTTCTCTCCCAGCACAAAGCCCCTCCAAGCCTCTACACATACAGATACTACCAATACAAAACCAAACACACACAAATACCTTCTCCTCCAACAGAACTCCCACTCAAACTCCCCTGTTTACACCTCTGTTTCCTAGCTCCTGTGCCGCTGTCTGACTGGCTGCTACCTTTATAGGACCCCTAGTCAGTGAAGCCCCGCCCCCTAATCAGGGCTCAGCTTCTCTCCCAGCACAAAGCCCCTGCACATACAGATACTGACAATACAAAACCAAACACACACAAACACCTTCTCCTCCAACAGAACTCCCACTCAAACTCACCTGTTTACAGATCTGTTTGCTAGCTCCTGTGCCGCTGCAGCTGTCTGTGCCAATGCCTGACTGGCTGCTACCTTTATAGGACCCCTAGTCAGTCAAGCCCCGCCCCCTAATCAGGGCTCAGCTTCTCTCCCAGCACAAAGCCCCTTCAAGCCTCTACACATACATATACTACCAATACAAAAACACACACAAATACCGTCTCCTCCAACAGAACTCCCACTCAAACTCCCCTGTTCACAGCTCTGTTTGCTAGCTCCTGTGCCGCTGCCTGACTGGCTGCTACCTTTATAGGACCCCTAGTCAGTGAAGCCCCGCCCCCTAATCAGGGCTCAGCTTCTCTCCCAGCACCTAGCCCCTCCAAGCCTCTACACATACAGATATTACCAATACAAAAACACACACAAATACCTTCTCCTCCAACAGAACTCCCACTCAAACTCCCCTGTTTACAGCTCTGTTTGCTAGCTCCTGTGCCGCTGCCTGACTGGCTGCTACCTTTATAGGACCCCTAGTCAGGGAAGCCCCGCCCCCTAATCAGGGCTCAGCTTCTCTCCCACCACAAAGCCCCTGCACATACAGATACTGACAATACAAAACAAAACACACACAAATACCTTCTCCTCCAACAGAACTCCCACTCAAACTCCCCTGTTTACAGCTCTGTTTGCTAGCTCCTGTGCCGCTGCAGCTGTCTGTGCCAATGCCTGACTGGCTGCTACCTTTATAGGACCCCTAGTCAGTGAAGCCCCGCCCCCTAATCAGGGCTCAGCTTCTCTCGCAGCACCTAGCCCCTCCAAGCCTCTACACATACAGATAATACCAATACAAAAACACACACAAATACCTTCTCCTCCAACAGAACTCCCACTCAAACTCCCCTGTTTACAGCTCTGTTTGCTAGCTCCTGTGCCGCTGCCTGACTGGCTGCTACCTTTATAGGACCCCTAGTCAGGGAAGCCCCGCCCCCTAATCAGGGCTCAGCTTCTCTCCCAGCACAAAGCCCCTGCACATACAGATACTGACAATACAAAACCAAACACACACAAATACCTTCTCCTCCAACAGAACTCCCACTCAAACTCCCCTGTTTACAGCTCTGTTTGCTAGCTCCTGTGCCACTGCAGCTGTCTGTTCCGCTGCCTGACTGGCTGCTACCTTTATAGGACCCCTAGTCAGTGAAGCCCCGCCCCCTAATCAGGGCTCAGCTTCTCTCCAAGCACAAAGCCCCGCCAAACCCCTACACATACAGATACTACCAATACAAAACCAAACACACACAAATACCATCTCCTCCAACAGAACTCCCACTCAAACTCCCCTGTTTACAGCTCTGTTTGCTAGCTCCTGTGCCGCTGCAGCTGTCTGTGCAGCTGCCTGACTGGCTGCTACCTTTATAGGACCCCTAGTCAGTGAAGCCCCGCCCCCTAATCAGGGCTCAGCTTCTCTCGCAGCACCTAGCCCCTCCAAGCCTCTACACATACAGATACTACCAATACAAAAACACACACAAATACCTTCTTCTCCAACAGAACTCCCACTCAAACTCCCCTGTTCACAGCTCTCTTTGCTAGCTCCTGTGCCGCTGCCTGACTGGCTGCTACCTTTATAGGACCCCTAGTCAGTGAAGCCCCGCCCCCTAATCAGGGCTCAGCTTCTCTCGCAGCACCTAGCCCCTAAAAGCCTCTACACATACAGATACTACCAATACAAAAACACACACAAATACCTTCTCCTCCAACAGAACTCCCACTCAAACTCCCCTGTTCACAGCTCTGTTTGCTAGCTCCTGTGCCGCTGCCTGACTGGCTGCTACCTTTATAGGACCCCTAGTCAGGGAAGCCCCGCCCCCTAATCAGGGCTCAGCTTCTCTCCCAGCACAAAGCCCGTCCAAGCCTCTACACATACAGATACTACCAATGCAAAACCAAACACACACAAATACCTTCTCCTCCAACAGAACTCCCACTCAAACTCCCCTGTTTACAGCTCTGTTTGCTAGCTCCTGTGCCGCTGCCTGACTGGCTGCTACCTTTATAGGACCCCTAGTCAGGGAAGCCCCTCCCCCTAATCAGGGCTCAGCTTCTCTCCCAGCACAAAGCCCCTGCACATACAGATACTGACAATACAAAACCAAACACACACAAATACCTTATCCTCCAACAGAACTCCCACTCAAACTCCCCTGTTCACAGCTCTGTTTGCTAGCTCCTGTGCCACTGCAGCTGTCTGTTCCGCTGCCTGACTGGCTGCTACCTTTATAGGACCCCTAGTCAGTGAAGCCCCGCCCCCTAATCAGGGCTCAACTTCTCTCCCAGCACAAAGCCCGTACACATACAGACACTACCAATGCAAAACCGAACACACACAAATACCTTCTCCTCCAACAGAACTCCCACTCAAACTCCCCTGTTTACAGCTCTGTTTGCTAGCTCCTGTGCCGCTGCAGCTGTCTGTGCCGCTGCCTGACTGGCTGCTACCTTTATAGGACCCCTAGTCAGTGAAGCCCCGCCCCCTAATCAGGGCTCAGCTTCTCTCCCAGCACAAAGCCCCTGCACATACAGATACTGACAATACAAATCCAAACACACACAAATACCTTCTCCTCCAACAGAACTCCCACTCAAACTCCCCTGTTTACAGCTCTGTTTGCTAGCTCCTGTGCCGCTGCCTGACTGGCTGCTACCTTTATAGGACCCCTAGTCAGGGAAGCCCCGCCCCCTAATCAGGGCTCAGCTTCTCTCCCAGCACAAAGCCCCTGCACATACAGATACTGACAATACAAATCCAAACACACACAAATACCTTCTCCTCCAACAGAACTCCCACTCAAACTCCCCTGTTCACAGCTCTGTTTGCTAGCTCCTGTGCCGCAGCAGCTGTCTGTGCGGCTGCCTGACTGGCTGCTACCTTTATAGGACCCCAAGTCAGTGAAGCCCCGCCCCCTAATCAGGGCTCAGCTTCTCTCCCAGCACAAAGCCCCTCCAAGCCTCTGCACATACAGATACTACCAATACAAAAAAACACACACAAATACCTTCTCCTCCAACAGAACTCCCACTCAAACTCCCCTGCTTACAGCACTGTTTGCTAGCTCCTGTGCTGCTGTCTGACTGGCTGCTACCTTTATAGCACCCCTAGTCAGGGAAGCCCCGCCCCCTAATCAGGGCTCAGCTTCTCTCACAGCACCTAGCCCCTCCAAGCCTCTACACATACAGATAATACCAATACAAAAACATACACAAATACCTTCTCCTCCAACAGAACTCCCACTCAAACTCCCCTGTTCACAGCTCTGTTTGCTAACTCCTGTGCCACTGCAGCTGTCTGTTCCGCTGCCTGACTGGCTACTACCTTTATAGGACCGCTAGTCAGTGAAGCCCCGTCCCCTAATCAGGGCTCAGCTTCTCTCCCAGCACAAAGCCCCTACACATACAGATACTACCAATACAAAACCAAACACACACAAATACCTTCTGCTCCAACAGAACTCCCACTCAAACTCCCTCTTTACAGCTCTGTTTGCTAGCTCCTGTGCCACTGCAGCTGTCTGTGCCGCTGCCTGACTGGCTGCTCCCTTTCTAGGACCCCTAATCAGTGAAGCCCCGCCCCCTGATCAGGGCTCAGCTTCTCTCCCAGCACAAAGCCCCTCCATGCCTCTACACATACAGATACTACCAATACAAAAACACACACAAATAGCTTCTCCTCCAACAGAACTCCCACTCAAACTCCCCTGTTCACAGCTCTGTTTGCTAGCTCCTGTGCCGCTGCCTGACTGGCTGCTACCTTTATAGGACCCCTAGTCAGGGAAGCCCCGCCCCCTAATCAGGGCTCAGCTTCTCTCGCAGCACCTAGCCCCTCCAAGCCTCTACACATACACATACTACCAATACAAAAACACACACAAATACCTTCTCCTCCAACAGAACTCCCACTCAAACTCCCCTGTTCACAGCTCTGTTTGCTAGCTCCTGTGCCGCTGCCTGACTGGCTGCTACCTTTATAGGACCCCTAGTCAGTGAGGCCCCGCCCCCAAATCAGGGCTCAGCTTCTCTCCCAGCACAAAGCCCCTCCAAGCCTCTACACATACAGATAATACCAACACAAAAACACACACAAATACGTTCTCCTCCAACAGAACTCCCACTCAAACTCCCCTGTTTACAGGTCTGTTTGCTAGCTCCCTTGCCGCTGCCTGACTGGCTGCTACCTTTATAGGACCCCTAGTCAGTGAAGCCCCGCCCCCTAATCAGGGCTCAGCTTCTCTCGCAGCACCTAGCCCCTCCAAGCCTCTACACATACACATACTACCAATACAAAAACACACACAAATAGCTTCTCCTCCAACAGAACTCCCACTCAAACTCCCCTGTTTACAGCTCTGTTTGCTAACTCCTGTGCCGCTGCAGCTGTCTGTTCCGCTGCCTGACTGGCTGCTCCCTTTATAGGACCCCTAGTCAGTGAAGCCCCGCCCCCTAATCAGGGTTCAGCTTCTCTCCAAGCACAAAGCCCCGCCAAACACCTTCACATACAGATACTACCAATAAAAAACCAAACACACACAAATACCTTCTCCTCCAACAGCACTCCCACTCAAACTCCCCTGCTTACAGCTCTGTTTGCTAGCTCCTGTGCCGCTGCCTGACTGGCTGCTCCCTTTATAGGACACCTAGTCAGTGAAGCCCCGCCCCCTAATCAGGGCCCAGCTTCTCTCCCAGCACAAAGCCCCTCCAAGCCTCTACACATACAGATACTACCAATACAAAACAAAACACACACAAATACTATCTCCTCCAACAGAACTCCCACTCAAACTCCCCTGTTTAGAGCTCTGTTTGCTCGCTCCTGTGCCGCTGCAGCTGTCTTAGCCGCTGCCTGACTGGCTGCTACCTTTATAGGACCCCTAGTCAGGGAAGCCCCGTCCCCTAATCAGGGCGCAGCTTCTCTCCCAGCACAAAGCCCCTGCACATACAGATACTGACAATACAAAACCAAACACACACAAATACCTTCTCCTACAACAGAACTCCCACTCCAACTCCCCTGTTTACAGCTCTGTTTGCTAGCTCCTGTGCCGCTGCAGCTGTCTTAGCCGCTGCGTGACTGGCTGCTACCTTTATAGGACCCCTAGTCAGTCAAGCCCCGCCCCCTAATCAGGGCTCAGCTTCTCTCCCAGCACAAAGCCCGTACACATACAGATACTACCAATACAAAACCGAACACACAAATACCATCTCCTCCAACAGAACTCCCACTCAAACTCCCCTGTTTACAGGTCTGTTTGCTAGCTCCTGTGCCGCTGCCTGACTGCCTGCTACCTTTATAGGACCCCTAGTCAGTGAAGCCCCGCCCCCTAATCAGGGCTCAGCTTCTCTCCCAGCACAAAGCCCCTCCAAGCCTCTACACATACAGATACCACCAATACAAAAACACACACAAATACCTTCTCCTCCAACAGAACTCCCACTCAAACTCCCCTGTTCACAGCCTTCTTTGCTAGCTCCTGAGCCGCTGCAGCTGTCTGTGCCGCTGCCTGACTGGCTCCTACCTTTATAGGACCCCTAGTCAGTGAATCCCCGCCCCCTGATCAGGGCTCAGCTTCTCTCCCAGTACAAAGCCCCTCCAAGCCTCTACACATACAGATACTACCAATACAAAACCAAACACACACAAATACCTTCTCCTCCAACAGAACTCCCACTCCAACTCCCCTGTTTACAGCTCTGTTTGCTAGCTCCTCTGCCGCTGCAGCTGTCTGTGCCGATGCCTGACTGGCTCCTACCTTTATAGGACCCCTAGTCAGTGAAGCCCCGCCCCCTAATCAGGGCCCAGCTTCTCTCCCAGCACAAAGCCCCTCCAAGCCTCTACACATACAGATACTACCAATACAAAACCAAACACACACAAATACCTTCTCCTCCAACAGAACTCCCACTCAAACTGCCCTGTTTACAGCTCCGTTTGCTAGCTCCTGTGCCGCTGCAGCTGTCTGAGCCGCTGCCTGACTGGCTCCTACCTTTATAGGACCCCTAGTCAGTCAAGCCCCGCCCCCTAATCAGGGCTCAGCCTCTCTCCCAGCACAAAGCCCGTACACATACATATACTACCAATACAAAACCAAACACACACAAATACCATCTCCTCCAACAGAACTCCCACTCAAACTCCCCTGTTTACAGCTCTGTTTGCTAGCTCCTGTGCCGCTGCAGCTGTCTGTGCCGATGCCTGACTGGCTCCTACCTTTATAGGACCCCTAGTCAGTGAAGCCCCGCCCCCTAATCAGGGCTCAGCTTCTCTCCAAGCACAAAGCCCCGCCAAACCCCTACACATACAGATACTACCAATACAAAACCAAACACACACAAATACCTTCTCCTCCAACAGAACTCCCACTCAAACTGCCCTGCTTACAGCTCTGTTTTCTAGCTCCTGTGCCGGTGTCTGACTGGCTGCTCCCTTTATAGGACCCCTAGTCAGTGAAGGCCCGCCCCCTAATCAGGGCCCAGCTTCTCTCCCAGCACAAAGCCCCTCCAAGCCTCTACACATACAGATACTACCAATACAAAACCAAACACACACAAATACCTTCTCCTCCAACAGAACTCCCACTCAAACTGCCCTGTTTACAGGTCTGTTTGCTAGCTCCTGTGCCGCTGCAGCTGTCTGAGCCACTGCCTGACTGGCTGCTACCTTTATAGGACCCCTAGTCAGGGAAGCCCCGCCCCCTAATCAGGGCTCAGCTTCTCTCCCAGCACAAAGCCCCTGCACATACAGATACTGACAATACAAAACCAAACACACACAAATACCTTCTCCTCCAACAGAACTCCCACTCAAACTCCCCTGTTCACAGCTCTGTTTGCTAGCTCCTGTGCCGCTGCCTGACTGGCTGCTACCTTTATAGGACCCCTAGTCAGTGAAGCCCCGCCCCCTAATCAGGGCTCAGCTTCTCTCCCAGCACAAAGCCCCTCCAAGCCTCTACACATACAGATACTACCAATGCAAAACCAAACACACACAAATACGTTCTCCTCCAACAGAACTCCCACTCAAACTCCCCTGTTTACACGTCTGTTTGCTAGCTCCCTTGCCGCTGCCTGACTGGGTGCTCCCTTTATAGGACCCCTAGTCAGTGAAGCCCCGCCCCCTAATCAGGGCTCAGCTTCTCTCGCAGCACCTAGCCCCTAAAAGCCTCTACACATACAGATACTACCAATACAAAAACACACACAAATAGCTTCTCCTCCAACAGAACTCCCACTCAAACTCCCCTGTTCACAGCTCTGTTTGCTAGCTCCTGTGCCGCTGCCTGACTGGCTGCTACCTTTATAGGACCCCTAGTCTGTGAAGCCCCGCCCCCTAATCATGGCTCAGCTTCTCTCGCAGCACCTAGCCCCTCCAAGCCTCTACACATACAGATACTACCAATACAAAAACACACACAAATACCTTCTCCTCCAACAGAACTCCCACTCAAACTCCCCTGTTCACAGCTCTGTTTGCTAGCTCCTGTGCCGCTGCCTGACTGGCTGCTACCTTTATAGGACCCCTAGTCAGTGAAGCCCCGCCCCCTAATCAGGGCTCAGCTTCTCTCCCAGCACAAAGCCCGTCCAAGCCTCTACACATACAGATACTACCAATGCAAAACCAAACACACACAAATACGTTCTCCTCCAACAGAACTCCCACTCAACCTCCCCTGTTTACAGGTCTGTTTGCTAGCTCCCTTGCCGCTGCCTGACTGGCTGCTACCTTTATAGGACCCCTAGTCAGTGAAGCCCCGCCCCCTAATCAGGGCTCAGCTTCTCTCGCAGCACCTAGCCCCTCCAAGCCTCTACACATAAAGATAATACCAATACAAAAACACACACAAATACCTTCTCCTCCAACAGAACTCCCACTCAAACTCCTCTGTTCACAGCTCTGTTTGCTAGCTCCTGTGCCACTGCAGCTGTCTGTTCCGCTGCCTGACTGGCTGCTACCTTTATAGGACCCCTAGTCAGTTAAGCCCCGCCCCCTAATCAGGGCTCAGCTTCTCTCCAAGCACAAAGCCCCGCCAAACCCCTACACATACAGATACTACCAATACAAAACCAAACACACACAAATACCATCTCCTCCAACAGAACTCCCACTCAAACTCCCCTGTTCACAGCTCTGTTTGCTAGCTCCTGTGCCGCTGCCTGACTGGCTGCTACCTTTATAGGACCCCTAGTCAGTGAAGCCCCGCCCCCTAATCAGGGCTCAGCTTCTCTCGCAGCACCTAGCCCCTCCAAGCCTCTACACATACAGATACTACCAATACAAAAACACACACAAATACTTTCTTCTCCAACAGAACTCCCACTCAAACTCCCCTGTTCACAGCTCTGTTTGCTAGCTCCTGTGCCGCTGCCTGACTGGCTGCTACCTTTATAGGACCCCTAGTCAGTGAAGCCCCGCCCCCTAATCAGGGCTCAGCTTCTCTCGCAGCACCTAGCCCCTCCAAGCCTCTACACATACAGGTACTACCAATACAAAAACACACACAAATACATTCTTCTCCAACAGAACTCCCACTCAAACTCCCCTGTTCACAGCTCTGTTTGCTAGCTCCTGTGCCGCTGCCTGACTGGCTGCTACCTTTATAGGACCCCTAGTCAGTGAAGCCCCGCCCCCTAATCAGGGCTCAGCTTCTCTCCCAGCACAAAGCCCCTCCAAGCCTCTACACATACAGATAATACCAATACAAAAACACACACAAATACGTTCTCCTCCAACAGAACTCCCACTCAAACTCCCCTGTTTACAGGTCTGTTTGCTAGCTCCCTTGCCGCTGCCTGACTGGGTGCTCCCTTTATAGGACCCCTAGTCAGTGAAGCCCCGCCCCCTAATCAGGGCTCAGCTTCTCTCGCAGCACCTAGCCCCTAAAAGCCTCTACACATACAGATACTACCAATACAAAAACACACACAAATAGCTTCTCCTCCAACAGAACTCCCACTCAAACTCCCCTGTTCACAGCTCTGTTTGCTAGCTCCTGTGCCGCTGCCTGACTGGCTGCTACCTTTATAGGACCCCTAGTCAGTGAAGCCCCGCCCCCTAATCAGGGCTCAGCTTCTCTCCCAGCACAAAGCCCGTCCAAGCCTCTACACATACAGATACTACCAATGCAAAACCAAACACACACAAATACGTTCTCCTCCAACAGAACTCCCACTCAAACTCCCCTGTTTACAGCTCTTTTGCTAGCTCCTGTGCCGCTGCCTGACTGGCTGCTACCTTTATAGGACCCCTAGTCAGGGAAGCCCCGCCCCCTAATCAGGGCTCAGCTTCTCTCCAAGCACAAAGCCCCGCCAAACCCCTACACATACAGATACTACCAATACAAAACCAAACACACACAAATACCATCTCCTCCAACAGAACTCCCACTCAAACTCCACTGTTTACAGCTCTGTTTGCTAGCTGCTGTGCCGCTGCCTGACTGGTTGCTACCTTTATAGGACCCCTAGTCAGTGAAGCCCCGCCCCCTAATCAGGGCTCAGGTTCTCTCGCAGCACCTAGCCCCTAAAAGCCTCTACACATACAGATACCACCAATACAAAAACACACACAAATAGCTTCTCCTCCAACAGAACTCCCACTCAAACTCCCCTGTTCACAGCTCTGTTTGCTAGCTCCTGTGCCGCTGCCTGACTGGCTGCTACCTTTATAGGACCCCTAGTCAGGGAAGCCCCGCCCCCTAATCGGGGCTCAGCTTCTCTCGCAGCACCTAGCCCCTCCAAGCCTCTACACATACAGATACTACCAATACAAAAACACACACAAATACCTTCTCCTCCAACAGAACTCCCACTCAAACTCCCCTGTTCACAGCTCTGTTTGCTAGCTCCTGTGCCGCTGCCTGACTGGCTGCTACCTTTATAGGACTCCTAGTCAGTGAAGCCCCGCCCCCTAATCAGGGCTCAGCTTCTCTCCCAGCACAAAGCCCCTCCAAGCCTCTACACTTCAGATAATACCAATACAAAAACACACACAAATACGTTCTCCTCCAACATAACTCCCACTCCAACTCCCCTGTTCACAGCTCTGTTTGCTAGCTCCTGTGCCGCTGCCTGACTGGCTGCTACCTTTATAGGACTCCTAGTCTTTGAAGCCCCGCCCCCTAATCAGGGCTCAGCTTCTCTCGCAGCACCTAGCCCCTCCAAGCCTCTACACATACAGATACTACCAATACAAAAACACACACAAATACCTTCTCCTCCAACAGAACTCCCACTCAAACTCCCCTGTTCACAGCTCTGTTTGCTAGCTCCTGTGCCGCTGCCTGACTGGCTGCTACCTTTATAGGACCCCTAGTCAGTGAAGCCCCGCCCCCTAATCAGGGCTCAGCTTCTCTCGCAGCACCTAGCCCCTCCAAGCCTCTACACATACAGATACTACCAATACAAAAACACACACAAATACCTTCTCGTCCAACAGAACTCCCACTCAAACTCCCCTGTTCACAGCTCTGTTTGCTAGCTCCTGTGTCGCTGCCTGACTGGCTGCTACCTTTATAGGACCCCTAGTCAGTGAAGCCCCGCCCCTAATCAGGGCTCAGCTTCTCTCCCAGCACAAAGCCCCTGCACATACAGATACTGACAATACAAAACCAAACACACACAAATACCATCTCCTCCAACAGAACTCCCACTCAAACTCCCCTGTTTACAGCTCTGTTTGCTAGCTCCTGTGCCGCTGCCTGACTGGCTGCTACCTTTATAGGACCCCTAGTCAGTGAAGCCCCGCCCCCTAATCAGGGCTCAGCTTCTCTCGCAGCACCTAGCCCCTCCAAGCCTCTACACATACAGATACTACCAATACAAAAACACACACAAATAGCCTCTCCTCCAACAGAACTCCCACTCAAACTCCCCTGTTCACAGCTCTGTTTGCTAGCTCCTGTGCCGCTGCCTGACTGGCTGCTACCTTTATAGGACCCCTAGTCAGTGAAGCCCCGCCCCCTAATCAGGGCTCAGCTTCTCTCGCAGCACCTAGCCCCTCCAAGCCTCTACACATACAGATACTACCAATACAAAAACACACACAAATACATTCTTCTCCAACAGAACTCCCACTCAGACTCCCCTGTTCACAGCTCTGTTTGCTAGCTCCTGTGCCGCTGCAGCTGTCTGTGCCGCTGCCTGACTGGCTGCTCCCTTTATAGGACCCCTAGTCAGTGAAGCCCCGCCCCCTAATCAGGGCTCAGCTTCTCTCGCAGCACCTAGCCCCTCCAAGCCTCTACACATACAGATACTACCAATACAAAAACACACACAAATACCTTCTCCTCCAACAGAACTCCCACTCAAACTCCCCTGTTCACAGCTCTGTTTGCTAGCTCCTGTGCCGCTGCCTGACTGGCTGCTACCTTTATAGGACCCCTAGTCAGTGAACCCCGCCCCCTAATCAGGGCTCAGCTTCTCTCCCAGCACGAAGCCCGTCCAAGCCTCTACACATACAGATACTACCAATACAAAACCAAACACACACAAATACCATCTCCTCCAACAGAACTCCCACTCAAACTCCCCTGTTTACAGCTCTGTTTGCTAGCTCCTGTGCCGCTGCCTGACTGGCTGCTACCTTTATAGGACCCCTAGTTAGTGAAGCCCCGCCCCTAATCAGGGCTCAGCTTCTCTCGCAGCACCTAGCCCCTCCAAGCCTCTACACATACAGATACTACCAATACAAAAACACACACAAATACCTTCTCCTCCAACAGAACTCCCACTCAAACTCCCCTGTTCACAGCTCTGTTTGCTAGCTCCTGTGCCGCTGCCTGACTGGCTGCTACCTTTATAGGACCCCTAGTCAGTGAAGCCCCGCCCCCTAATCAGGGCTCAGCTTCTCTCCCAGCACAAAGCCCCTCCAAGCCTCTACACATACAGATACTACCAATGCAAAACCAAACACACACAAATACCTTCTCCTCCAACAGAACTCCCACTCAAACTCCCCTGTTTACAGCTCTGTTTGCTAGCTCCTGTGCCGCTGCCTGACTGGCTGCTACCTTTATAGGACCCCTAGTCAGGGAAGCCCCGCCCCCTAATCAGGGCTCAGCTTCTCTCCCAGCACAAAGCCCCTGCACATACAGATACTGACAATACAAAACCAAACACACACAAATACCTTCTCCTCCAACAGAACTACCACTCAAACTCCCCTGTTTACAGCTCTGTTTGCTAGCTCCTGTGCCGCTGCAGCTGTCTGTGCCAATGCCTGACTGGCTGATACCTTTATAGGACCCCTAATCAGTGAAGCCCCGCCCCCTAATCAGGGCTCAGCTTCTCTCGCAGCAGCTAGCCCCTCCAAGCCTCTACACATACAGATACTACCAATACAAAAACACACACAAATAGCTTCTCCTCCAACAGAACTCCCACTCAAACTCCCCTGTTCACAGCTCTGTTTGCTAGCTCCTGTGCCGCTGCCTGACTGGCTGCTACCTTTATAGGACCCCTAGTCTTTGAAGCCCCGCCCCCTAATCAGGGCTCAGCTTCTCTCCCAGCACAAAGCCCCTGCACATACAGATACTGACAATACAAAACCAAACACACACAAATACTTTCTCCTCCAACAGAACTCCCACTCAAACTCCCCTGTTCACAGCTCTGTTTGTTAGCTCCTGTGTCGCTGCCTGACTGGCTGCTACCTTTATAGGACACCTAGTCAGTGAAGCCCCGCCCCCTAATCAGGGCTCAGCTTCTCTCCCAGCACCTAGCCCCTCCAAGCCTCTACACATACATATACTACCAATACAAAAACACACACAAATACCTTCTCCTCCAACAGAACTCCCACTCAAACTCCCCTGTTCACAGCTCTGTTTCCTAGCTCCTGTGCCGCAGCCTGACTGGCTGCTACCTTTATAGGACCCCTAGTCAGTGAAGCCCCGCCCCCTAATCAGGGCTCAGCTTCTCTCCCAGCACCTAGCCCCTCCAAGCCTCTACACATACAGATACTACCAATACAAAAACACACACAAATACCTTCTCCTCCAACAGAACTCCCACTCAAACTCCCCTGTTCACAGCTCTGTTTGCTAGCTCCTGTGCCGCTGCCTGACTGGCTGCTACCTTTATAGGACCCCTAGTCAGTGAAGCCCCGCCCCCTGATCAGGGCTCAGCTTCTCTCCCAGCACAAAGCCTCTCCAAGCCTCTACATATACAGATACTACCAATACAAAAAAACACACAAATACCTTCTCCTCCAACAGAACTCCCACTCAAACTCCCCTGTTTACCGCTCTGTTTGCTAGCTCCTGTGCCGCTGCCTGACTGGCTGCTACCTTCATAGGACCCCTAGTCAGTGAAGCCCCGCCCCCTGATCAGGGCTCAGCTTCTCTCCCAGCACAAAGCCCCTCCAAGCCTCTACACATACAGATACTACCAATACAAAACCAAACACACACAAATACCTTCTCCTCCAACAGAACTCCCACTCAAACTCCCCTGTTTACAGCTCTGTTTGCTAGCTCCTGTGCCGCTGCCTGACTGGCTGCTACCTTTATAGGACGCCTAGTCAGTGAAGCCCCGCCCCCTAAGCAGGGCTCAGCTTCTCTCCCAGCACAAAGCCCCTCCAAGCCTCTACACATACAGATACTACCAATACAAAACCAAAAACACACAAATACCTTCCCCTCCAACAGAACTCCCACTCAAACTCCCCGTGTTTACAGCTCTGTTTGCTAGCTCCTGTGCCGCTGCAGCTGTCTGTGCAATGCCTGACTGGCTGCTACCTTTATAGAACCCCTAGTCAGTCAAGCCCCGCCCCCTAATCAGGGCTCAGCTTCTCTCCCAGCACCTAGCCCCTCCAAGCCTCTACACATACAGATATTACCAATACAAAAACACACACAAATACCTTCTCCTCCAACAGAACTCCCACTCAAACTCCCCTGTTTACAGCTCTGTTTGCTAGCTCCTGTGCCGCTGCCTGACTGGCTGCTACCTTTATAGGACCCCTAGTCAGGGAAGCCCCGCCCCCTAATCAGGGCTCAGCTTCTCTCCCAGCACAAAGCCCCTGCACATACAGATACTGACAATACAAAACCAAACACACACAAATACCTTCTCCTCCAACAGAACTCCCACTCAAACTCCCCTGTTTACAGCTCTGTTTGCTAGCTCCTGTGCCGCTGCAGCTGTCTGTGCCAATGCCTGACTGGCTGCTACCATTATAGGACCCCTAGTCAGTGAAGCCCCGCCCCCTAATCAGGGCTCAGCTTCTCCCCCAGCACAAAGCCCCTGCACATACAGATACTGAAAATACAAAACCAAACACACACAAATACCTTCTCCTCCAACAGAACTCCCACTCAAACTCACCTGTTTACAGCTCTGTTTGCTAGCTCCTGTGCCGCTGCAGCTGTCTGAGCCGCTGCCTGACTGGCTGCTACCTTTATAGGACCCCTAGTCAGTCAAGCCCCGCCCCCTAATCAGGGCTCAGCTTCTCTCCCAGCACAAAGCCCCTTCAAGCCTCTACACATACATATACTACCAATACAAAAACACACACAAATACCTTCTCCTCCAACAGAACTCCCACTCAAACTCCCCTGTTCACAGCTCTGTTTCCTAGCTCCTGTGCCGCTGCCTGACTGGCTGCTACCTTTATAGGACCCCTAGTCAGTGAAGCCCCGCCCCCTAATCAGGGCTCAGCTTCTCTCCCAGCACCTAGCCCCTCCAAGCCTCTACACATACAGATACTACCAATACAAAAACACACACAAATACCTTCTCCTCCAACAGAACTCCCACTCAAACTCCCCTGTTCACAGCTCTGTTTGCTAGCTCCTGTGCCGCTGCCTGACTGGCTGCTACCTTTATAGGACCCCTAGTCAGTGAAGCCCCGCCCCCTGATCAGGGCTCAGCTTCTCTCCCAGCACAAAGCCCCTGCACATACAGATACTGACAATACAAAACCAAACACACACAAATACCTTCTCCTCCAACAGAACTCCCACTCCAACTCCCCTGTTTACAGCTCTGTTTGCTAGCTCCTGTGCCGCTGCAGCTGTCTGTGCCAATGCCTGACTGGCTGCTACCTTTATAGGACCCCTAGTCAGTGAAGCCCCGCCCCCTAATCAGGGCTCAGCTTCTCTCGCAGCACCTAGCCCCTCCAAGCCTCTACACATACAGATACTACCAATACAAAAACACACACAAATACCTTCTCCTCCAACAGAACTCCCACTCAAACTCCCCTGTTCACAGCTCTGTTTGCTAGCTCCTGTGCCACTGCAGCTGTCTGTTCCGCTGCCTGATTGGCTGCTACCTTTATAGGACCCCTAGTCAGTTAAGCCCCGCCCCCTAATCAGGGCTCAGCTTCTCTCCAAGCACAAAGCCCCGCCAAACCCCTGAACATACAGATACTACCAATACAAAACCAAACACACACAAATACCTTCTCCTCCAACAGAACTCCCACTCAAACTCCCCTGTTTACAGCTCTGTTTGCTAGCTCCTGTGCCGCTGCCTGACTGGCTGCTACCTTTATAGGACCCCTAGTCAGTGAAGCCCCGTCCCCTGATCAGGGCTCAGCTTCTCTCCCAGCACAAAGCCCCTCCAAGCCTCTACACATACAGATACTACCAATACAAAACCAAACACACACAAATACCTTCTCCTCCAACAGAACTCCCACTCAAACTCCCCTGTTTACAGCTCTGTTTGCTAGCTCCTGTGCCGCTGCAGCTGTCTGTGCCGCTGCCTGACTGGCTGCTACCTTTATAGGACCCCTAGTCAGTGAAGCCCCGCCCCCTAATCAGGGCTCAGCTTCTCTCCCAGCACCTAGCCCCTCCAAGCCTCTACACATACAGATACTACCAATACAAAAACACACACAAATACCTTCTCCTCCAACAGAACTCCCACTCAAACTCCCCTGTTTACAGCTCTGTTTCCTAGCTCCTGTGCCGCTGCAGCTGTCTGTGCCGCTCCCTGACTGGCTGCTACCTTTATAGGACCCCTAGTCCGTGAAGCCCCGCCCCCTAATCAGGGCTCAGCTTCTCTCCCAGCACAAAGCCCCTCCAAGCCTCTACACATACAGATAATACCAATACAAAAACACACAAATGCGTTCTCCTCCAACAGAACTCCCACTCAAATTCCCCTGTTTACAGCTCTGTTTGCTAGCTCCTGTGCCGCTGCCTGACTGGCTGCTACCTTTATAGGACCCCTAGTCAGTGAAGCCCCGCCCCCTAATCAGGGCTCAGCTTCTCTCGCAGCACCTAGCCCCTAAAAGCCTCTACACATACAGATACTACCAATACAAATACACAAACAAATAGCTTCTCCTCCAACAGAACTCCCACTCAAACTCCCCTGTTCACAGCTGTGTTTGCTAGCTCCTGTGCCGCTGCCTGACTGGGTGCTACCTTTATAGGACCCCTAATCTGTGAAGCCCCGCCCCCTAAACAGGGCTCAGCTTCTCTCGCAGCACCTAGCCCCTCCAAGCCTCTACACATACAGATACTACCAATACAAAAACACACACAAATACCTTCTCCTCCAACAGAACTCCCACTCAAACTCCCCTATTTACAGCTCTGTTTGCTAGCTCCTGTGCCACTGCAGCTGTCTGTTCCGCTGCCTGACTGGCTGCTACCTTTATAGGACCCCTAGTCAGTGAAACCCCGCCCCCTAATCAGGGCTCAGCTTCTCTCGCAGCACCTAGCCCCTAAAAGCCTCTACACATACAGATACTACCAATACAAAAACACACACAAATAGCTTCTCCTCCAACAGAACTCCCACTCAAACTCCCCTGTTCACAGCTCTGTTTGCTAGCTCCTGTGCCGCTGCCTGACTGGCTGCTACCTTTATAGGACCCCTAGTCAGGGAAGCCCCGCCCCCTAATCAGGGCTCAGCTTCTCTCCCAGCACAAAGCCCCTGCACATACAGATACTGACAATACAAAACCAAACACACACAAATACCGTCTCCTCCAACAGAACTCCCACTCAAACTCCCCTGTTTACAGCTCTGTTTGCTAGCTCCTGTGCCGCTGCAGCTGTCTGTGCCAATGCCTGACTGGCTGCTACCTTTATAGGACCCCTAGTCAGTGAAGCCCCGCCCCCTAATCAGGGCTCAGCTTCTCTCCCAGCACAAAGCCCCTTCAAGCCTCTACACATACAGATACTACCAATACAAAAACACACACAAATACCTTCTCCTCCAACAGAACTCCCACTCAAATTCCCCTGTTTAAAGCTGTTTGCTAGCTCCTGTGCCACTGCAGCTGTCTGTTCCGCTGCCTGACTGGCTGCTACCTTTATAGGACCCCTAGTCAGGGAAGCCCCGCCCCCTAATCAGGGCTCAGCTTCTCTCCCAGCACACAGCCCCTGCACATACAGATACTGACAATACAAAACCAAACACACACAAATACCTTCTCCTCCAACAGAACTCCCACTGAAACTCCCCTGTTTACAGCTCTGTTTGCTAGCTCCTGTGCCGCTGCAGCTGTCTGTGCCGATGCCTGACTGGCTGCTACCTTTATAGGACACCTAGTCAGTGAAGCCCCGCCCCCTGATCAGGGCTCAGCTTCTCTCCCAGCACAAAGCCCCTCCAAGCCTCTACACATACAGACACTACCAATACAAAAAAACACACACAAATACCTTCTCCTCCAACAGAACTCCCACTCACACTGCCCTGTTTACAGGTCTGTTTGCTAGCTCCTGTGCCGCTGCCTGACTGGCTCCTACCTTTATAGGATCCCTAGTCAGTGAAGCCCCGCCCCCAATCAGGGCTCAGCTTCTCTCCCAGCACAAAGCCCGTTCACATACAGATACTACCAATACAAAACCGAACACACACAAATACCTTCTCCTCCAACAGAACTCCCACTCACACTGCCCTGTTTACAGGTCTGTTTGCTAGCTCCTGTGCCGCTGCCTGAGTGGCTGCTACCTTTATAGGACCCCTAGTCAGTGAAGCCCCGCCCCCAATCAGGGCTCAGCTTCTCTCCCAGGACAAAGCCCCTTCAAACCTCTACACATACAGGTACTACCAATACAAAAACACACACAAATACCTTCTCCTCCAACAGAACTCCCACTCAAACTCCCCTGTTTACAGCTCTGTTTGCTAGCTCCTTTGCCGCTGCAGCTGTCTGTGCCGCTGCCTGACTGGCTGCTACCTTTACAGGACCCCTAGTCAGTGAAGCACCGTCCCCTAATCAGGGCTCAGCTTCTCTCCCAGCACAAAGCCCCTCCAAGCCTCTACACATACAGATACTACCAATACAAAACCAAACACACACAAATACCTTCTCCTCCAACAGAACTCCCACTCAAACTCCCCTGTTTACACCTCTGTTTCCTAGCTCCTGTGCCGCTGTCTGACTGGCTGCTACCTTTATAGGACCCCTAGTCAGTGAAGCCCCGCCCCCTAATCAGGGCTCAGCTTCTCTCCCAGCACAAAGCCCCTGCACATACAGATACTGACAATACAAAACCAAACACACACAAACACCTTCTCCTCCAACAGAACTCCCACTCAAACTCACCTGTTTACAGATCTGTTTGCTAGCTCCTGTGCCGCTGCAGCTGTCTGTGCCAATGCCTGACTGGCTGCTACCTTTATAGGACCCCTAGTCAGTCAAGCCCCGCCCCCTAATCAGGGCTCAGCTTCTCTCCCAGCACAAAGCCCCTTCAAGCCTCTACACATACATATACTACCAATACAAAAACACACACAAATACCGTCTCCTCCAACAGAACTCCCACTCAAACTCCCCTGTTCACAGCTCTGTTTGCTAGCTCCTGTGCCGCTGCCTGACTGGCTGCTACCTTTATAGGACCCCTAGTCAGTGAAGCCCCGCCCCCTAATCAGGGCTCAGCTTCTCTCCCAGCACCTAGCCCCTCCAAGCCTCTACACATACAGATATTACCAATACAAAAACACACACAAATACCTTCTCCTCCAACAGAACTCCCACTCAAACTCCCCTGTTTACAGCTCTGTTTGCTAGCTCCTGTGCCGCTGCCTGACTGGCTGCTACCTTTATAGGACCCCTAGTCCGTGAAGCCCCGCCCCCTAATCAGGGCTCAGCTTCTCTCCCACCACAAAGCCCCTGCACATACAGATACTGACAATACAAAACAAAACACACACAAATACCTTCTCCTCCAACAGAACTCCCACTCAAACTCCCCTGTTTACAGCTCTGTTTGCTAGCTCCTGTGCCACTGCAGCTGTCTGTTCCGCTGCCTGACTGTCTGCTACCTTTATAGGACCCCTAGTCAGTTAAGCCCCGCCCCCTAATCAGGGCTCAGCTTCTCTCCAAGCACAAAGCCCCGCCAAACCCCTACACATACAGATACTACTAATACAAAACCAAACACACACAAATACCATCTCCTCCAACAGAACTCCCACTCAAACTCCCCTGTTTACAGCTCTGTTTGCCAGCTCCTGTGCCGCTGCCTGACTGTCTGCTACCTTTATAGGACCCCTAGTCAGTTAAGCCCCGCCCCCTAATCAGGGCTCAGCTTCTCTCCAAGCACAAAGCCCCGCCAAACCCCTACACATACAGATACTACTAATACAAAACCAAACACACACAAATGCTTTCTCCTCCAACAGAACTCCCGCTCAAACTCACCTGTTTACAGCTCTGTTTGCTAGCTCCTGTGCCGCTGCAGCTGTCTGAGCCGCTGCCTGACTGGCTGCTACCTTTATAGGACCCCTAGTCAGTCAAGCCCCGCCCCCTAATCAGGGCTCAGCTTCTCTCCCAGCACAAAGCCCCTTCAAGCCTCTACACATACATATACTACCAATACAAAAACACACACAAATACCTTCTCCTCCAACAGAACTCCCACTCAAACTCCCCTGTTCACAGCTCTGTTTGCTAGCTCCTGTGCCGCTGCCTGACTGGCTGCTACCTTTATAGGACCCCTAGTCAGTGAAGCCCCGCCCCCTGATCAGGGCTCAGCTTCTCTCCCAGCACAAAGCCCCTGCACATACAGATACTGACAATACAAAACCAAACACACACACATACCTTCTCCTCCAACAGAACTCCCACTCCAACTCCCCTGTTTACAGCTCTGTTTGCTAGGTCCTGTGCCGCTTCAGCTGTCTGTGCCGCTGCCTGACTGGCTGCGAACTTTATAGGACCCCTAGTCAGTGAAGCCCCGCCCCCAATCAGGGCTCAGCTTCTCTTCCAGCACAAAGCCCCTCCAAGCCTCTACACATACAGATACTACCAATACAAAAATACACACAAATACCTTCTCCTCCAACAGAACTCCCACTCAAACTCCCCTGCTTACAGCTCTGTTTGATAGCTCCTGTGCCGCTGTCTGACTGGCTGCTACCTTTACAGGACCCCTACTCAGTGAAGCCCCGCCCCCTGATCAGGGCTCAGCTTCTCTCCAAGCACAAAGCCCCGCCAAACCCCTACACATACAGATACTACCAATACAAAACCAAACACACACAAATACCATCTCCTCCAACAGAACTCCCACTCAAACTCCCCTGTTTCCAGCTCTGTTTGCTAGCTCCTGTACCGCTGCAGCTGTCTGAGCCGCTGCCTGACTGGCTGCTACCTTTATAGGACCCCTAGTCAGTCAAGCCCCGCCCCCTAATCAGGGCTCAGCTTCTCTCCCAGCACAAAGACCCTCCAAGCCTCTACACATACAGATACTACCAATACAAAAAAACACACAAATACCTTCTCCTCCAACAGAACTCCCACTCAAACTCCCCTGCTTACAGCTCTGTTTGCTAGCTCCTGTGCCGCTGTCTGACTGGCTGCTACCTTTATAGGACCCCTAGTCAGTGAAGCCCCGCCACCTAATCAGGGCTCAGCTTCTCTCCCAGCACAAAGCCCCTACACATACAGATACTACCAATACAAAACCAAACACACACAAATACCTTCTCCTCCAACAGAACTCCCACTCAAACTCCCCTGTTTACAGCTCTGTTTGCTAGCTCCTGTGCCGCTGCCTGACTGGCTGCTACTTTTATAGGACCCCTAGTCGTGAAGCCCCGCCCCCTAATCAGGGCTCAGCTTCTCTCCCAGCACAAAGCCCCTGCACATACAGATACTGACAATACAAAACCAAACACAAACAAATACCTCCTCCTCCAACAGAACTCCCTCTCCAACTCCCCTGTTTACAGCTCTGTTTGCTAGCTCCTGTGCCGCTGCAGCTGTCTGAGCCGCTGCCTGACTGGCTGCTACCTTTATAGGAACCCTAGTCAGTCAAGCCCCGCCCCCTAATCAGGGCTCAGCTTCTCTCCCAGCACAAAGCCCCTACAAGCCTCTACACATACATATACTACCAATACAAAACAAAACACACACAAATACCTTCTCCTCCAACACAACTCCCACTCAAACTCCCCTGTTTAGAGCTCTGTTTGCTCGCTCCTGTGCCACTGCCTGACTGGCTGCTACCTTCATAGGACCCCTAGTCAGTGAAGCCCCGCCACCTAATCAGGGCTCAGCTTCTCTCCCAGCACGAAGCCCCTACACATACAGATACTACCAATACAAATCCAAACACACACAAATACCTTCTCCTCCAGCAGAACTCCAAATCAAACTCCCCTGTTCACAGCTCTGTTTGCTAGCTCCTGTGCCGCTGCAGCTGTCTGAGCCGCTGCCTGACTGGCTGCTACCTTTATAGGACCCCTAGTCAGTCAAGCCCCGCCCCCTATAAAGGGCTCAGCTTCTCTCCCAGCACAAAGCCCCTCCAAGCCTCTACACATACAGATACTACAAATACAAAACCAAACACACACAAATACCTTCTCCTCCAACAGAACTCCCACACAAACTCCCCTGTTTACAGCTCTGTTTGCTAGCTCCTGTGCCGCTGCAGCTGTCTGCCGCTGCCTGACTGGCTGCTACCTTTATAGGACCCCTTGTCAGTGAAGCCCCGCCCCCTAATCAGGGCTCAGCTTCTCTCCCAGCACAAAGCCCCTCCAAGCCTCTACACATACAGATACTACCAATACAAAAAAACACACAAATACCTTCTCCTCCAACACAACTCCCACTCAAACTCCCCTGCTTACAGCTCTGTTTGCTAGCTCCTGTGCCGCTGTCTGACTGGCTGCTACCTTTATAGGACCCCTAGTCAGTGAAGCCCCGCCCCCTAATCAGGGCTCAGCTTCTCTCCCAGCACAAAGCCCCTGCACATACAGATACTACCAATACAAAACAAAACACACACAAATACCTTCTCCTCCAACAGAACTCCCACTCCAACTCCCCTCTTTACAGCTCTGTTTGCTAGCTCCTGTGCCGCTGCAGCTGTCTGTGCCGCTGCCTGACTGGCTGCTCCCTTTATAGGACCCCTAGTCAGTGAAGCCCCGCCACCTAATCAGGGCTCAGCTTCTTTCCCAGAACGAAGCCCCTACACATACAGATACTACCAATACAAAACCAAACACACACAAATACCTTCTCCTCCAACAGAACTCCCACTCAAACTCCCCTGTTCACAGCTCTGTTTGCTAGCTCCTGTGCCGCTGCCTGACTGGCTGCTACCTTTATAGAACCCCTAGTCAGTGAAGCCCCGCCCCCTAATCAGGGCTCAGCTTCTCTCCCAGCACAAAGCCCCTTCAAACCTCTACACATACAGATACTACCAATACATAACCAAACACACACAAATACCTTCTCCTCCAACAGAA
This sequence comes from Lepidochelys olivacea, assembly GCF_965140295.1. Taxonomy (NCBI): domain Eukaryota; kingdom Metazoa; phylum Chordata; order Testudines; family Cheloniidae; genus Lepidochelys; species Lepidochelys olivacea. The sequence continues at coordinate 18,649,331 of NC_140436.1, read as the reverse complement.
CTCCCACTCAAACTCTCCTGTTTACAGCTCTGTTTGCTAGCTCCTGTGCCACTGCAGCTGTCTGTGCCGCTGCCTGACTGGCTGCTACCTTTATAGGACCCCTAGTCAGTGAAGTCCCGCCCCCTAATAAGGGCTAAGCTTCTCCCCCAGCACAAAGCCCCTCCAAGCCTCTACACATACAGATACTACCAATACAAAAACACACACACACAAATACCTTTTCCTCCAACAGAATTCCCACTCAAATTCCCCTGTTTACAGCTCTGTTTGCTAGCTCCTGTGCCGCTTCAGCTGTCTGTGCCGCTGCCTGACTGGCTGCTACCTTTATAGGACCCCTAGTCAGTCAAGCCCCGCCCCCTAATCAGGGCTCAGCTTCTCTCCCAGCACAAAGCCCCTCCACATACAGATACTACAAATACAAAACCAAACACACACAAATACCTTCTCCTCCAACAGAACTCCCACACAAACTCCCCTGTTTACAGCTCTGTTTGCTAGCTCCTGTGCCGCTGTCTGACTGGCTGCTACCTTTATAGGACCCCTAGTCAGTGAAGCCCCGCCCCCTAATCAGGGCTCAGCTTCTCTCCCAGCACAAAGCCCCTTCAAGCCTCTACACATACGTATACTACCAATACAAAACCAAACAAAAATACCTTCTCCTCCAACAGAACTCCCACTCAAACCCCCCTGTTCACAGCTCAGTTTGCTAGCTCCTGTGCCGCTGCCTGACTGGCTGCTACCTTTATGGGACCCCTAGTCAGTGAAGACCCGCCCCCTAATCAGGGCTCAGCTTCTCTCCCAGCACAAAGCCCATCCACATACAGATACTACAAATACAAAACCAAACACACACAAATACCTTCTCCTATAACAGAACTCCCACACAAACTCCCCTGCTTACAGCTCTGTTTGCTAGCTCCTGTGCCGCTGCCTGACCGGCTGCTACCTTTATAGGACCCCTAGTCAGTGAAGCCCCGCTCCCTAATCAGGGCTCAGCTTCTCTCCCAGCACAAAGCCCCTGCACATACAGATACTGACAATACAAAAACAAACACACACAAATACCTTCTCCTCCAACAGATCTCCCACACAAACTCCCCTGTTTACAGCTCTGTTTGCTAGCTCCTGTGCCGCTGCAGTTGTCTGAGCCGCTGCCTGACTGGCTGCTACCTTTATAGGACCCCTAGTCAGTGAAGCCCCGCCCCCTAATCAGGGCTCAGCTTCTCTCCCAGCACAAAGCCCCTTCAAGCCTCTACACATACGTATACTACCAATACAAAACCAAACACACACAAATACCTTCTCCTCCAACAGAATTCCCACTCAAACTCCCCTGTTCACAGCTCTGTTTGCTAGCTCCTGTGCCGCTTCAGCTGTCTGTGCCGCTGCCTGACTGGCTGCTCCCTTTATAGGACCCCTAGTCAGTCAAGCCCCGCCCCCGAATCAGGGCTCAGCTTCTCTTCCAGAACAAAGCCCGTACACATACAGATACTACCAATACAAAACCGAACACACACAAATACCTTCTCCTCCAACAGAACTCCCACTCAAACTCCCCTGTTTACAGCTCTGTTTGCTGGCTCCTGTGCCGCTGCCTGACTGGCTGCTCCCTTTATAGGACCCCTAGTCAGGGAAGCCCCGCCCCCTAATCAGGGCTCAGCTTCTCTCCCAGCACAAAGCCCCTTCAAACCTCTTCACATACAGGTACTACCAATACAAAAACACACACAAATACCTTCTCCTCCAACAGAACTCCCACTCAAACTCCCCTGTTTACAGCTCTGTTTGCTAGCTCCTGTGCCGCTGCCTGACTGGCTGCTACCTTTATAGGACCCCTAGTCAGGGAAGCACCGCCCCCTAATCAGGGCTCAGCTTCTCTCCCAGCACAAAGCCCCTGCACATACAAATACTGACAATACAAAAACAAACACACACAAATATCTTCTCCTCCAACAGAACTCCCACTCAAACTCCCCTGTTTACAGCTCTGTTTGCTAGCTCCTGTGCCGCTGCCTGACTGGCTGCTACCTTTATAGGACCCCTAGTCAGGGAAGCCCCGCCCCCTAAACAGGTCTCAGCTTCTCTCCCAGCACAAAGCCCCGCCAAACCCCTACACATACAGATACTACCAATACAAAACCAAACACACACAAATACCATCTCCTTCAACAGAACTCCCACTCAAACTCCCCTGTTTACATCTCTGTTTGCTAGCTCCTGTGCCACTGCCTGACTGGCTGCTACCTTCATAGGACCCCTAGTCAGTGAAGCCCCGCCACCTAATCAGGGCTCAGCTTCTCTCCCAGCACAAAGCCCCTACACATACAGATGCTACCAATACAAAACCAAACACACACAAATACCTTCTCCTCCAACAGAACTCCCACTCAGACTCCCCTGTTCACAGCTCTGTTTGCTAGCTCCTGTGCCGCTGCAGCTGTCTGAGCCGCTGCCTGACTGGCTGCTACCTTTATAGGACCCCTAGTCAGTGAAGCCCCGCCCCCTAATCAGGGCTCAGCTTCTCTCCCAGCACCAAGCCCCTCCAAGCCTCTACACATACAGAAACTACCAATACAAAACCAAACACACACAAATACCTTCTCCTCCAACAGAATTCCCACACAGACTCCCCTGTTCACAGCTCTGTTTGCTAGCTCCTGTGCCGCTGCCTGACTGGCTGCTACCTTTATAGGACCCCTAGTCAGGGAAGCCCCGCCCCCTAATCAGGGCTCAGCCTCTCTCCCAGCACAAAGCCCCTACACATACAGATACTACCAATACAAAACCAAACACACACAAATACCTTCTCCTCCAACAGAACTCCCACTCCAACTCCCCTGTTTACAGCTCTGTTTGCTAGCTCCTGTGCCGCTTCAGCTGTCTGTGCCGCTCCCTGACTGGCTGCTACCTTTATAGGACCCCTAGTCAGTCAAGCCCCGCCCCCTAATCAGGGCTCAGCTTCTCTCCCAGCACAAAGCCCCTCCAAGCCTCTACAGATACGTATACTACCAATACAAAAAAACACACAAATACCTTCTCCTCCAACAGAACTCCCACTGAAACTCCCCTGCTTACAGCTCTGTTTGCTAGCTCCTGTGCCGCTGTCTGACTGGCTGCTACCTTTATAGGACCCCTAGTCAGTGAAGCCCCGCCCCCTAATCAGGGCTCAGCTTCTCTCCCAGCACAAAGCCCCTACACATAGAGATACTACCAATACAAAACCAAACACACACAAATACCTTCTCCTCCAAAAGAATTCCCACTCAAACTCCCCTGTTCACAGCTCTGTTTGCTAGCTCCTGTGCCGCTGCCTGACTGGCTGCTACCTTTATAGGACCCCTAGTCAGTGAAGCCCCGCCCCCTAATCAGGGCTCAGCTTCTCTATCAGCACAAAGCCCCTGCACATACAGATACTGACAATACAAAACAAAACACACACAAATACCTTCTCCTCCAACAGAACTCCCACCCCAACTCCCCTGTTTACAGCTCTGTTTGCTGGCTCCTGTGCCGCTGCAGCTGTCTGTGCCGCTGCCTGACTGGCTGCTACCTTTATAGTAGCCTAGTCAGTGAAGCCCCGCCCCCTAATAAGGGCTCAGCTTCTCTCCCAGCACAAAGCCCCTTCAAACCTCTACACATACAGATACTACCAATACAAAAACACACACAAATACCTTCTCCTCCAACAGAACTCCCACTCAAACTCCCCTGTTTACAGCTCTGTTTGCTAGCTCCTGTGCCACTGCAGCTGTCTGTTCCGCTGCCTGACTGGCTGCTACCTTTATAGGACCCCTAGTCAGTGAAGCCCCGCCCCCTAATCAGGGCTCAGCTTCTCTCCCAGCACCTAGCCCCTCCAAGCCTCTACACATACAGAAACTACCAATACAAAACCAAACACACACAAATACCTTCTCCTCCAACAGAATTCCCACACAGACTCCCCTGTTCACAGCTCTGTTTGCTAGCTCCTGTGCCCCTGCCTGACTGGCTGCTACCTTTATAGGACCCCTAGTCAGGGAAGCCCCGCCCCCTAATCAGGGCTCAGCTTCTCTCCCAGCACAAAGCCCCTACACATACAGATACTACCAATACAAAACCAAACACACACAAATACCTTCTCCTCCAACAGAACTCCCACTCCAACTCCCCTGTTTACAGCTCTGTTTGCTAGCTCCTGTGCCGCTTCAGCTGTCTGTGCCGCTCCCTGACTGGCTGCTACCTTTATAGGACCCCTAGTCAGTCAAGCCCCGCCCCCTAATCAGGGCTCAGCTTCTCTCCCAGCACAAAGCCCCTCCAAGCCTCTACAGATACGTATACTACCAATACAAAAAAACACACAAATACCTTCTCCTCCAACAGAACTCCCACTGAAACTCCCCTGCTTACAGCTCTGTTTGCTAGCTCCTGTGCCGCTGTCTGACTGGCTGCTACCTTTATAGGACCCCTAGTCAGTGAAGCCCCGCCCCCTAATCAGGGCTCAGCTTCTCTCCCAGCACAAAGCCCCTACACATAGAGATACTACCAATACAAAACCAAACACACACAAATACCTTCTCCTCCAAAAGAATTCCCACTCAAACTCCCCTGTTCACAGCTCTGTTTGCTAGCTCCTGTGCCGCTGCCTGACTGGCTGCTACCTTTATAGGACCCCTAGTCAGTGAAGCCCCGCCCCCTAATCAGGGCTCAGCTTCTCTATCAGCAAAAAGCCCCTGCACATACAGATACTGACAATACAAAACAAAACACACACAAATACCTTCTCCTCCAACAGAACTCCCACTCCAACTCCCCTGTTTACAGCTCTGTCTGCTGGCTCCTGTGCCGCTGCAGCTGTCTGTGCCGCTGCCTGACTGGCTGCTACCTTTATAGTAGCCTAGTCAGTGAAGCCCCGCCCCCTAATAAGGGCTCAGCTTCTCTCCCAGCACAAAGCCCCTTCAAACCTCTACACATACAGATACTACCAATACAAAAACACACACAAATACCTTCTCCTCCAACAGAACTCCCACTCAAACTCCCCTGTTTACAGCTCTGTTTGCTAGCTCCTGTGCCACTGCAGCTGTCTGTTCCGCTGCCTGACTGGCTGCTACCTTTATAGGACCCCTAGTCAGTGAAGCCCCGCCCCCTAATCAGGGTTCAGCTTCTCTCCCAGCACAAAGCCCCTTCAAACCTCTACACATACAGATACTACCAATACAAAAAAACACACAAATACCTTCTCCTCCAACAGAACTCCCACTCAAACTCCCCTGCTTACAGCTCTGCTTGCTAGCTCCTGTGCCGCTGCCTGACTGGCTCCTACCTTTATAGGACCCCTAGTCAGGGAAGCCCCGCCCCCTGATCAGGGCTCAGCTTCTCTCCAGGAACAAAGCCCCTCCAAGCCTCTACACATACAGATACTACCAATACAAAACCAAACACACACAAATACCTTCTTCTCCAACAGAACTCCCACTCAAACTCCCCTGTTCACAGCTCTGTTTGCTAGCTCCTGTGCCGCTGCAACTGTCTGCCGCTGCCTGACTGGCTGATACCTTTATAGGACCCCTAGTCAGGGAAGCCCCGCCCCCTAATCAGGGCTCAGCTTCTCTCCCAGCACAAAGCCCCTCCAAGCCTCTACACATACAGATACTACCAATACAAAAAAACACACAAATACCTTCTCCTCCAACAGAACTCCCACTCAAACTCCCCTGTTTACAGCTCTGTTTGCTAGCTCCTGTGCCGCTGCCTGACTGGCTGCTACCTTTATAGGACCCCTAGTCAGGGAAGCCCCGCCCCCTAATCAGGGCTCAGCTTCTCTCCCAGCACAAAGCCCCGCCAAACCCCTACACATACAGATGCTACCAATACAAAACCAAACACACACAAATACCTTCTCCTCCAACAGAACTCCCACTCAAACTCCCCTGTTTACAGCTCTGTTTGCTAGCTCCTGTGCCGCTGCAGCTGTCTGTGCCGATGCCTGACTGGCTGCTACCTTTATAGGACACCTAGTCAGTGAAGCCCCGCCCCCTGATCAAAGCTCAGCTTCTCTCCCAGCACAAAGCCCCTCCAAGCCTCTACACATACAGACACTACCAATACAAAAAAACACACACAAATACCTTGTCCTCCAACAGAACTCCCACTCAAACTCCCCTGCTTACAGCTCTGTTTGCTAGCTCCTGTGCCGCAGTCTGACTGGCTGCTACCTTTATAGGACCCCTAGTCAGTGAAGCCCCGCCCCCTAATCAGGGCTCAGCTTCTCTCCCAGCACAAAGCCCCTACACATACAGATACTACCAATACAAAACCAAACACACACAAATACCTTCTCCTCCAACAGAACTCCCACTCAAACTCCCCTGTTTACAGCTCTGTTTGCTAGCTCCTGTGCCGCTGCCTGACTGGCTGCTACCTTTATAGGACCCCTACTCAGTGAAGCCCCGCCCCCTAATCAGGGCTCAGCTTCTCTCCCAGCACAAAGCCCCTTCAAACCACTACAAATACAGATACTACCAATACAAAAACACACACAAATACCTTCCCCTCCAACAGAACTCCCACTCAAACTCCCCTGGTTACAGCTCTGTTTGCTAGCTCCTGTGCCACTGCAGCTGTCTGTTCCGCTGCCTGACTGGCTGCTACCTTTATAGGACCCGTAGTCAGGTAAGCCCCGCCCCCTAATCAGGGCTCAGCTTCTCTCCGAGCACAAAGCCCGTTCACATACAGATACTACCAATACAAAAGCGAACACACACAAATACCTTCTCCTCCAACAGAACTCCCACACAAACTCCCCTGCTTACAGCTCTGTTTGCTAGCTCCTGTGCCGCTGCCTGACCGGCTGCTACCTTTATAGGACCCCTAGTCAGTGAAGCCCCGCCCCCTAATCAGGGCTCAGCTTCTCTCCCAGCACAAAGCCCCTGCACATACAGATACTGACAATACAAAAACAAACACACACAAATACCTTCTCCTCCAACAGATCTCCCACACAAACTCCCCTGTTTACAGCTCTGTTTGCTAGCTCCTGTGCCGCTGCAGTTGTCTGAGCCGCTGCCTGACTGGCTGCTACCTTTATAGGACCCCTAGTCAGTGAAGCCCCGCCCCCTAATCAGGGCTCAGCTTCTCTCCCAGCACAAAGCCCCTTCAAGCCTCTACACATACGTATACTACCAATACAAAACCAAACACACACAAATACCTTCTCCTCCAACAGAATTCCCACTCAAACTCCCCTGTTCACAGCTCTGTTTGCTAGCTCCTGTGCCGCTTCAGCTGTCTGTGCCGCTGCCTGACTGGCTGCTCCCTTTATAGGACCCCTAGTCAGTCAAGCCCCGCCCCCTAATCAGGGCTCAGCTTCTCTCCCAGCACAAAGCCCCTGCACATACAGATACTGACAATACAAAAACAAACACACACAAATATCTTCTCCTCCAACAGAACTCCCACTCAAACTCCCCTGTTTACAGCTCTGTTTGCTAGCTCCTGTGCCGCTGCCTGACTGGCTGCTACCTTTATAGGACCCCTAGTCAGGGAAGCCCCGCCCCCTAAACAGGTCTCAGCTTCTCTCGAAGTACAAAGCCCCTTCAAACCTCTACACATACAGATACTACCAATACAAAAACACACACAAATACCTTCTCCTCCAACAGAACTCCCACTCAAACTCCCCTGTTTACAGCTCTGTTTGCTAGCTCCTGTGCCACTGCAGCTGTCTGTTCCGCTGCCTGACTGGCTGCTACCTTTATAGGACCCCTATTCAGTGAAGCCCCGCCCCCTAATCAGGGCTCAGCTTCTCTCCCAGCACAAAGCCCCTTCAAACCTCTACACATACAGATACTACCAATACAAAAAAACACACAAATACCTTCTCCTCCAACAGAACTCCCACTCAAACTCCCCTGCTTACAGCTCTGCTTGCTAGCTCCTGTGCCGCTGCCTGACTGGCTCCTACCTTTATAGGACCCCTAGTCAGGGAAGCCCCGCCCCCTGATCAGGGCTCAGCTTCTCTCCCAGCACAAAGCCCCTCCAAGCCTCTACACATACAGACACTACCAATACAAAAAAACACACACAAATACCTTGTCCTCCAACAGAACTCCCACTCAAACTCCCCTGTTTACAGCTCTGTTTGCTAGCTCCTGTGCCGCTGCTGCTGTCTGTGCCGCTGCCTGACCGGCTGCTACCTTTACAGGACCCCTAGTCAGTGAAGCCCCGCCCCCTAATCAGGGCTCAGCTTCTCTCCCAGCACAATGCCCCTCAAAGCGTCTACACATACAGATACCACCAATACAAAAACACACACAAATACCTTCTCCTCCAACAGAACTCCCACTCAAACTCCCCTGTTTACACATCTGTTTGCTAGCTCCTGTGCCGCTGCCTGACTGGCTGCTACCTTGATAGGACCCCTAGTCAGTGAAGCCCCGCCCCCTAATCAGGGCTCAGCTTCTCTCCCAGCACAAAGCCCCTCCAAGCCTCTACACATACAGATACTACCAATACAAAAACACACACAAATACCTTCTCCTCCAACAGAACTCCCACTCAAACTCCCCTGTTTACAGCTCTGTTTGCTAGCTCCTGTGCCACTGCAACTGTCTGTTCCGCTGCCTGACTGGCTGCTACCTTTATAGGACCCCTAGTCAGTGAAGCCCCGCCCCCTAATCAGGGCTCAGCTTCTCTCCCAGCACAAAGCCCGTTCACATACAGATACTACCAATACAAAACCGAACACACACAAATACCTTCTCCTCCAACAGAACTCCCACTCAAACTCCCCTGTTTACAGCTCTGTTTGCTAGCTCCTGTGCCGCTGCAGCTGTCTGTGCCGCTGCCTGACTGGCTGCTACCTTTATAGGACCCCTAGTCAGTGAAGCCCCGCCCCCTAATCAGGGCTCAGCTTCTGTCCCAGCACAAAGCCCCTTCAAACCACTACAGATACAGGTACTACCAATACAAAAAAACACACAAATACCTTCTCCTCCAACAGAACTCCCACTCAAACTCCCCTGCTTACAGCTCTGCTTGCTAGCTCCTGTGCCGCTGCCTGACTGGCTCCTACCTTTATAGGACCCCTAGTCAGGGAAGCCCCGCCCCCTGATCAGCGCTCAGCTTCTCTCCCAGCACAAAGCCCCTGCACATACAGATACTGACAATACAAAACCAAACACACACAAATACCTTCTCCTCCAACTGAACTCCCACTCAAACTCCCCTGTTTACAGCTCTGTTTGCTAGCTCCTGTGCCGCTGCCTGACTGGCTGCTACCTTTATAGGACCCCTAGTCAGGGAAGCCCCGCCCCCTAATCAGGGCTCAGCTTCTCTCCCAGCACAAAGCCCCTGCACATACAGATACTGACAATACAAAACCAAACACACACAAATACCTTCTCCTCCAACAGAACTCCCACTCAAACTCCCCTGTTTACAGCTCTGTTTGCTAGCTCCTGTGCCGCTGCAGCTGTCTGTGCCGCTGCCTGACTGGCTGCTACCTTTATAGGACCCCTAGTCAGTGAAGCCCAGCCCCCTAATCAGGGCTCAGCTTCTCTCCAAACACAAAGCCCCGCCAAACCCCTACACATACAGATACTACCAATACAAAAAAACACACACAAATACCTTCTCCTCCAACAGAACTCCCACTCAAACTCCCCTGCTTACAGCTCTGTTTGCTAGCTCCTGTGCCGCAGTCTGACTGGCTGCTACCTTTATAGGACCCCTAGTCAGTGAAGCCCCGCCCCCTAATCAGGGCTCAGCTTCTCTCCCAGCACAAAGCCCCTACACATACAGATACTACCAATACAAAACCAAACACACACAAATACCTTCTCCTCCAACAGAACTCCCACTCAAACTCCCCTGTTTACAGCTCTGTTTGCTAGCTCCTGTGCCGCTGCCTGACTGGCTGCTACCTTTATAGGACCCCTACTCAGTGAAGCCCCGCCCCCTAATCAGGGCTCAGCTTCTCTCCCAGCACAAAGCCCCTTCAAACCTCTACACATACAGATACTACCAATACAAAAACACACACAAATACCTTCTCCTCCAACAGAACTCCCACTCAAACTCCCCTGTTTACAGCTCTGTTTGCTAGCTCCTGTGCCGCTGCAGCTGTCTGTGCCGCTGCCTGACTGGCTGCTACCTTTATAGGACCCCTAGTCAGTGAAGCCCCGCCCCCTAATCAGGGCTCAGCTTCTCTCCCAGCACAAAGCCCCTACACATACAGATACTACCAATACAAAACCGAACACAAACAAATACCTTCTCCTCCAACAGAACTCCCACTCAAACTGCCCTGTTTACAGGTCTGTTTGCTAGCTCCTGTGCCGCTGCCTGACTGGCTGCTCTTTTTATAGGACCCCTAGTCAGTGAAGCCCCGCCCCCTAATCAGGGCCCAGCTTCTCTCCCAGCACAAAGCCCCTCCAAGCCTCTAAACATACAGATACTACCAATACAAAAAAACACACAAATACCTTCTCCTCCAACAGAACTCCCACTCAAACTCCCCTGCTTCCAGCTCTGCTTGCTAGCTCCTGTGCCGCTGCCTGACTGGCTCCTAGCTTTATAGGACCCCTAGTCAGTGAAGCCCCGCCCCCTGATCAGGGCTCAGCTTCTCTCATAGCACAAAGCCCGTACACATACAGATACTACCAATACAAAACCGAACACAAACAAATACCTTCTCCTCCAACAGAACTCCCACTCAAACTCCCCTGTTTACAGCTCTGTTTCGCTGCTACCTTTATAGGACCCCTAGTCAGGGAAGCCCCGCCCCCTAATCAGGGCCCAGCTTCTCTCCCAGCACAAAGCCCCTCCAAGCCTCTACACATACAGATACTACCAATACAAAACCGAACACACACAAATACCTTCTCCTCCAACAGAACTCCCACTCCAACTCCCCTGTTTACAGCTCTGTTTGCTAGCTCCTGTGCCGCTGCAGCTGTCTGTGCCGCTGCCTGACTGGCTGCTACCTTTATAGGAAGCCTAGTCAGTGAAGCCCCGCCCCCTAATCAGGGCTCAGCTTCTCTCCCAGCACAAAGCCCCTTCAAACCTCTACACATACAGATACTACGAATACAAAAACACACACAAATACCTTCTCCTCCAACAGAACTCCCACTCAAACTCCCCTGTTTACAGCTCTGTTTGCTAGCTCCTGTGCCGCTGCCTGACTGGCTGCTACCTTTATAGGACCCCTAGTCAGTGAAGCCCTGCCCCCTAATCAGGGCTCAGCTTCTCTCCAAGCACAAAGCCCCGCCAAACCCCTACACATACATATACTACCAATACAAAACCAAACACACACAAATACCATCTCCTCCAACAGAACTCCCACTGAAACTCCCCTGTTTACAGCTCTGTTTGCTAGCTCCTGTGCCGCTGCAGCTGTCTGTCCCGATGCCTGACTGGCTGCTACCTTTATAGGACCCCTAGTCAGTGAAGCCCCGCCCCCTAATCGGGGCTCAGCTTCTCTCCAAGCACAAAGCCCCGCCAAACCCCTACACATATATATACTACCAATACAAAACCAAACACACACAAATACCATCTCCTCCAACAGAACTCCCACTCAAACTCCCCTGCTTACAGGTCTGTTTGCTAGCTCCTGTGCCGCAGTCTGACTGGCTGCTACCTTTATAGGACTCCTAGTCAGTGAAGCCCCGCCCCCTAATCAGGGCTCAGCCTCTCTCCCAGCACAAAGCCCCTCCAAGCCTCTACACATACAGATAATACCAATACAAAAACACACACAAATACCTTCTCCTCCAACAGAACTCCCACTCAAAGTCCCCTGTTTACAGGTCTGCTTGCTAGCTCCCGTGCCGCTGCCTGACTGGCTCCTACCTTTATAGGACCCCTAGTCAGTGAAGCCCCGCCCCCAATCAGGGCTCAGCTTCTCTCCCAGAACAAAGCCCGTTCACATACAGATACTTCCAATACAAAACCGAACACACACAAATACCTTCTCCTCCAACAGAACTCCCACTCAAACTGCCCTGTTTACAGGTCTGCTTGCTAGCTCCTGTGCCGCAGTCTGACTGGCTGCTACCTTTATAGGACTCCTAGTCAGTGAAGCCCCGCCCCCAATCAGGGCTCAGCTTCTCTCCCAGCACAAAGCCCCTTCAAACCTCTACACATACAGGTACTACCAATACAAAAACACACACAAATACCTTCTCCTCCAACAGAACTCCCACTCAAACTCCCCTGTTTACAGCTCTGTTTGCTAGCTCCTTTGCCGCTGCAGCTGTCTGTGCCGCTGCCTGACTGGCTGCTACCTTTACAGGACCCCTAGTCAGTGAAGCCCCGCCCCCTAATCAGGGCTCAGCTTCTCTCCCAGCACAAAGCCACTCCAAGCCTCTACACATACAGATACTACCAATACAAAACCAAACACACACAAATACCTTCTCCTCCAACAGAACTCCCACTCAAACTCCCCTGTTCACAGCTCTGTTTGCTAGCTCCTGTGCCGCTGCAGGTGTCTGCCGCTGCCTGACTGGCTGCTACCTTTATAGGACCCCTAGTCAGTGAAGCCCCGCCCCCTAATCAGGGCTCAGCTTCTCTCCAAGCACAAAGCCCCGCCAAACCCCTACACATACATATACTACCAATACAAAACCAAACACACACAAATACCATCTCCTCCAACAGAACTCCCACTCAAACTCCCCTGTTTACAGCTCTGTTTCCTAGCTCCTGTGCCGCTGCCTGACTGGCTGCTACCTTTATAGGACCCCTAGTCAGGGAAGCCCCGCCCCCTAATCAGGGCTCAGCTTCTCTCCCAGCACAAAGCCCCTGCACATACAGATACTGACAATACAAAACCAAACGCACACAAATACCTTCTCCTCCAACAGAACTCCCACTCCAACTCCCCTGTTTACAGCTCTGTTTGCTAGCTCCTGTGCCACTGCAGCTGTCTGTTCTGCTGCCTGACTGGCTGCTACCTTTATAGGACCCCTAGTCAGTGAAGCCCCGCCCCCTAATCAGGGCTCAGCTTCTCTCCAAGCACAAAGCCCCGCCAAACCCCTACACATACATATACTACCAATACAAAACCAAACACAAACAAATACCATCTCCTCCAACAGAACTCCCACTCCAACTCCCGTGTTTACAGCTCTGTTTGCTAGCTCCTGTGCCGCTGCCTGACTGGCTGCTACCTTTATAGGACCCCTAGTCAGTGAAGCCCCGCCCCCTAATCAGGGCTCAGCTTCTCTCCCAGCACAAAGCCCCTCCAAGCCTCTACACATACAGATACTACCAATACAAAACCAAACACACACAAATACCTCCTCCTCCAACAGAACTCCCACTCAAACTCCCCTGTTTAGAGCTCTGTTTGCTAGCTCCTGTGCCGCTGCATCTGTCTGTGCCGCTGCCTGACTGGCTGCTACCTTTAGAGGACCCCTAGTCAGTGAAGCCCCGCCCCCTAATCAGGGCTCAGCTTCTCTCCCAGCACAAAGCCCCTCGAAGCCTCTACACATACAGATACTACCAATACAAACCAAACACACACAAATACCTTCTCCTCCAACAGAACTCCCACTCAAACTCCCCTGTTTACAGCTCTGTTTCCTAGCTCCTGTGCCGCTGCCTGACTGGCTGCTACCTTTATAGGACCCCTAGTCAGTGAAGCCCCGCCACCTAATCAGGGCTCAGCTTCTCTCCCAGCACAAAGCCCCTCCAAGCCTCTACACATACAGATACTACCAATACAAAACCAAACACACACAAATACCTTCTCCTCCAACAGAACTCCCACTCAAACTCCCCTGTTTACAGCTCTGTTTGCTAGCTCCTGTGCCGCTGCAGGTGTCTGCCGCTGCCTGACTGGCTGCTACCTTTATAGGACCCCTAGTCAGTGAAGCCCCGCCCCCTAATCAGGGCTCAGCTTCTCTCCCAGCACAAAGCCCCTCCAAGCCTCTACACATACAGATACTACCAATACAAAAAAACACACAAATACCTTCTCCTCCAACAGAACTCCCACTCAAACTCCCCTGTTTACAGCTCTGTTTCCTAGCTCCTGTGCCGCTGCCTGACTGGCTGCTACCTTTATAGGACCCCTAGTCAGTGAAGCCCCGCCCCCTAATCAGGGCTCAGCTTCTCTCCAAGCACAAAGCCCCGCCAAACCCCTACACATACATATACTACAAATACAAAACCAAACACAAACAAATACCATCTCCTCCAACAGAACTCCCACTCCAACTCCCCTGTTTACAGCTCTGTTTGCTAGCTCCTGTGCCGCTGCCTGACTGGCTGCTACCTTTATAGGACCCCTAGTCAGTGAAGCCCCGCCCCCTAATCAGGGCTCAGCTTCTCTCCCAGCACAAAGCCCCTCCAAGCCTCTACACATACAGATACTACCAATACAAAACCAAACACACACAAATACCTTCTCCTCCAACAGAACTCCCACTCAAACTCCCGTGCTTACAGCTCTGTTTGCTAGCTCCTGTGCCGCTGTCTGACTGGCTGCTACCTTTAGAGGACCCCTAGTCAGTGAAGCCCCGCCCCCTAATCAGGGCTCAGCTTCTCTCCCAGCACAAAGCCCCTCGAAGCCTCTACACATACAGATACTACCAATACAAACCAAACACACACAAATACCTTCTCCTCCAACAGAACTCCCACTCAAACTCCCCTGCTTACAGCTCTGTTTGCAAGCTCCTGTGCCGCTGTCTGACTGGCTGCTACCTTTATAGGACCCCTAGTCAGTGAAGCCCCGCCCCCTGATCAGGGCTCAGCTTCTCTCCCAGCACAAAGCCCCTCCAAGCCTCTACACATACAGATACTACCAATACAATAATACACACAAATACCTTCTCCTCCAACAGAACTCCCACTCAAACTCCCCTGTTTACAGCTCTGTTTGCTAGCTCCTGTGGCGCTGCCTGACTGGCTACTACCTTTATAGGACGCCTAGTCAGTGAAGCCCCGCCCCCTAATCAGGGCTCAGCTTCTCTCCCAGCACAAAGCCCCTTCAAACCTCTACACATACAGATACTACCAATACAAAACCAAACACACACAAATACCTCCTCCTCCAACAGAACTCCCACTCAAACTCCCCTGTTTACAACTCTGTTTGCTAGCTCCTGTGCCGCTGCTGCTGTCTGTGCCGCTGCCTGACTGGCTGCTACCTTTACAGGACCCCTAGTCAGTGAAGCCCTGCCCCCTAATCAGGGCTCAGCTTCTCTCCCAGCACAATGCCCCTCAAAGCGTCTACACATACAGATACCACCAATACAAAAATACACACAAATACCTTCTCCTCCAACAGAACTCCCACTCAAACTCCCCTGTTCACAGCTCTGTTTGCTAGCTCCTGTGCCGCTGCAGCTGTCTCTGCCGCTGCCTGACTGGCTCCTACCTTTATAGGACCCCTAGTCAGTGAAGCCCCGCCCCCTGATCAGGGCTCAGCTTCTCTCCCAGCACAAAGCCCCTCCAAGCCTCTACACATACAGATTCTACCAATACAAAACCAAACACACACAAATACCTTCTCCTCCAACAGAACTCCCACTCCAACTCCCCTGTTTACAGCTGTGTTTGCTAGCTCCTGTGCCGCTTCAGCTGTCTGTGCCGCTGCCTGACTGGCTGCTACCTTTATAGGACCCCTAGTCAGTGAAGCCCCGCCCCCTGATCAGGGCTCAGCTTCTCTCCGAGCACAAAGCCCCTCCAAGCCTCTACACATACATACACTACCAATACAAAAAAACATACACAACTACCTTCTCCTCCAACAGAACTCCCACTCAAACTCCCCTGCTTACTGCTCTGTTTGCTAGCTCCTGTGCCGCTGTCTGACTGGCTGCTACCTTTATAGGACCCCTAGTCAGTGAAGCCCCGCCCACTAATCAGGGCTCAGCTTCTCTCCCAGCACAAAGCCCCTACACATACAGATACTGACAATACAAAACCAAACACACACAAATACCTTCTCCTCCAACAGAACTCCCACTCAAACTCCCCTGTTTACAGCTCTGTTTGCTAGCTCCTGTGCCGCTGCAGCTGTCTGTGCCGCTGCCTGACTGGCTGCTCCCTTTATAGGACCCCTAGTCAGTGAAGCCCCGCCCCCTAATCAGGGCTCAGCTTCTGTCCCAGCACAAAGCCCCTTCAAACCACTACACATACGGATACTACCAATACAAAAACACACACAAATACCTTCTCCTCCAACAGAACTCCCACTCAAACTCCCCTGTTCACAGATCTGTTTGCTAGCTCCTGTGCCGCTGCAACTGTCTGCCGCTGCCTGACTGGCTGCTACCTTTATAGGACCCCTAGTCAGTGAAGCCCCGCCCCCTAATCAGGGCTCAGCTTCTCCCCCAGCACAAAGCCCCTCCAAGCCTCTACACATACAGATACTACCAATACAAAAAAAACACACAAATACCTTCTCCTCCAACAGAACTCCCACTCAAACTCCCCTGTTTACAGCTCTGTTTGCTAGCTCCTGTGCCGCTGCCTGACTGGCTGCTACCTTTATAGGACCCCTAGTCAGGGAAGCCCCGCCCCCTAATCAGGGCTCAGCTTCTCTCCCAGCACAAAGCCCCTGCACATACAGATACTGACAATACAAAACCAAACACACACAAATACCTTCTCCTCCAAAAGAACTCCCACTCAAACTCCCCTGTTTACAGCTCTGTTTGCTAACCTCTGTGCCGCTTCAGCTGTCTGTGCCGCTGCCTGACTGGCTGCTACCTTTATAGGACCCCTAGTCAGTGAAGCCCCGCCCCCTAATCAGGGCTCAGCTTCTCTCCCAGCACAAAGCCCCGCCAAGCCTCTACACATACAGATACTACCAATACAAAAAAACACACAAATACCTTCTCCTCCAACAGAACTACCACTCAAACTCCCCTGTTTACAGCTCTGTTTGCTCGGTCCTGTGCCGCTGCCTGACTGGCTGCTACCTTTATAGGACCCCTAGTCAGGGAAGCCCCGCCCCCTAATCAGGGCTCAGCTTCTCTCCCAGCACCTAGCCCCTCCAAGCCCGTACACATACAGACACTACCAATACAAAACCAAACACACACAAATACCTTCTCCTCCAACAGAACTCCCACTCAAACTCCCCTGTTTACAGGTCTGTTTGCTAGCTCCTGTGCCGCTGCCTGACTGGCTGCTACCTTTATAAGACCCCTAGTCAGTGAAGCCCCGCCCCCAATTAGGGCTCAGCTTCTCTCCCAGCACAAAGCCCCTCCAAGCCTCTACACATACAGGTACTACCAATACAAAAAAACACACAAATACCTTCTCCTCCAAAAGAACTCCCACTCAAACTCCCCTGCTTACAGCTCTGTTTGCTAGCTCCTGTGCCGCTGCCTGACTGGCTCCTACCTTTATAGGACCCCTAGTCAGTGAAGCCCCGCCCCCTGATCAGGGCTCAGCTTCTCTCCCAGCACAAAGCCCCTCCAAGCCTCTACACATACAGATACTACCAACACAAAAATACACACAAATACCTTCTCCTCCAAGAGAAATCCCACTCAAACTCCCCTGTTTACAGCTCTGTTTGCTAGCTCCTGTACCGCTGCACCTGTCTTATCCGCTGCCTGACTGGCTGCTACCTTTATAGGACACCTAGTCAGTGAAGCCCCGCCCCCTAATCAGGGCTCAGCTTCTCTCCCAGCACAAAGCCCCTTCAAACCTCTACACATACAGATACTACCAATACAAAAACAAAAACAAATACCTTCTCCTCCAACAGAACTCCCACTCCAACTCCCCTGTTTACAGCTCTGTTTGCTAGCTCCTGTGCCACTGCAGCTGTCTGTTCCGCTGCCTGACTGTCTGCTACCTTTATAGGACCCCTAGTCAGTGAAGCCCCGCCCCCTAATCAGGGCTCAGCTTCTCTCCCAGCACAATGCTCCTCAAAGCGTCTACACATACAGATACCACCAATACAAAAACACACACAAATACCTTCTCCTCCAACAGAACTCCCACTCAAACTCCCCTGTTCACAGCTCCGTTTGCTCGCTCCTGTGCCGCTGCAGCTGTCTGTGCCGCTGCCTAACTGGCTCCTACCTTTATAGGACCCCTAGTCAGTGAAGCCCCGCCCCCTGATCAGGGCTCAGCTTCTCTCCCAGCACAAAGCCCCTCCAAGCCTCTACACATAAAGATACTACCAATACAAAACCAAACACACACAAATACCTTCTCCTCCAACAGAACTCCCACTCCAACTCCCCTGTTTACAGCTCTGTTTGATAGCTCCTGTGCCGCTTCAGCTGTCTGTGCCGCTGCCTGACTGGCTGCTACCTTTATAGTACCCCTAGTCAGTGAAGCCCCGCCCCCTAATCAGGGCTCAGCTTCTCTCCAAGCACAAAGCCCCTACACATACAGATAGTACCAATACAAAACCAAAAACACACAAATACCTTCTCCTCCAACAGAACTCCCACTCAAACTCCCCTGTTTACAGCTCTGTTTGCTAGCTCCTTGCCGCTGCCTGACTGGCTGCTACCTTTATAGGACCCCTAGTCAGGGAAGCCCCGCCCCCTAATCAGGGCTCAGCTTCTCTCCAGGCACAAAGCCCCTTCAAACCTCTACACATACAGATACTACCAATACAAAAAAACACACAAATACCTTCTCCTCCAACAGAACTCCCACTCAAACTCCCCTGTTTACAGCTCTGTTTGCTAGCTCCTGTGCCGCTGCAGCTGTCTGTGCCGCTGCCTGACTGGCTGCTCCCTTTATAGGACCCCTAGTCAGTGAAGCCCCGCCCCCTAATCAGGGCTCAGCTTCTGTCCCAGCACAAAGCCCCTTCAAACCACTACACATACGGATACTACCAATACAAAAACACACACAAATACCTTCTCCTCCAACAGAACTCCCACTCAAACTCCCCTGTTCACAGATCTGTTTGCTAGCTCCTGTGCCGCTGCAACTGTCTGCCACTGCCTGACTGGCTGCTACCTTTATAGGACCCCTAGTCAGTGAAGCCCCGCCCCCTAATCAGGGCTCAGCTTCTCCCCCAGCACAAAGCCCCTCCAAGCCTCTACACATACAGATACTACCAATACAAAAAAACTCACAAATACCTTCTCCTCCAACAGAACTCCCACTCAAACTCCCCTGTTTACAGCTCTGTTTGCTAGCTCCTGTGCCGCTGCCTGACTGGCAGCTACCTTTATAGGACCCCTAGTCAGGGAAGCCCCGCCCCCTAATCAGGGCTCAACTTCTCTCCCAGCACAAAGCCCCTGCACATACAGATACTCACAATACAAAACCAAACACACACAAATACCTTCTCCTCCAACAGAACTCCCACTCAAACTCCCCTGTTTACAGCTCTGTTTGCTAGCTCCTGTGCCGCTGCCTGACTGGCTGCTACCTTTATAGGACCCCTAGTCAGGGAAGCCCCGCCCCCTAATCAGGGCTCAGCTTCTCTCCCAGCACAAAGCCCCTGCACATACAGATACTGACAATACAAAACCAAACACACACAAATACCTTCTCCTCCAAAAGAACTCCCACTCAAACTCCCCTGTTTACAGCTCTGTTTGCTAACCTCTGTGCCGCTTCAGCTGTCTGTGCCGCTGCCTGACTGGCTGCTACCTTTATAGGACCCCTAGTCAGGGAAGCCCCGCCCCCTAATCAGGGCTCAGCTTCTCTCCCAGCACCTAGCCCCTCCAAGCCCGTACACATACAGACACTACCAATACAAAACCAAACACACACAAATACCTTCTCCTCCAACAGAACTCCCACTCAAACTCCCCTGTTTACAGGTCTGTTTGCTAGCTCCTGTGCCGCTGCCTGACTGGCTGCTACCTTTATAAGACCCCTAGTCAGTGAAGCCCCGCCCCCAATTAGGGCTCAGCTTCTCTCCCAGCACAAAGCCCCTCCAAGCCTCTACACATACAGGTACTACCAATACAAAAAAACACACAAATACCTTCTCCTCCAAAAGAACTCCCACTCAAACTCCCCTGCTTACAGCTCTGTTTGCTAGCTCCTGTGCCGCTGCCTGACTGGCTCCTACCTTTATAGGACCCCTAGTCAGTGAAGCCCCGCCCCCTGATCAGGGCTCAGCTTCTCTCCCAGCACAAAGCCCCTCCAAGCCTCTACACATACAGATACTACCAACACAAAAATACACACAAATACCTTCTCCTCCAAGAGAAATCCCACTCAAACTCCCCTGTTTACAGCTCTGTTTGCTAGCTCCTGTACCGCTGCACCTGTCTTATCCGCTGCCTGACTGGCTGCTACCTTTATAGGACACCTAGTCAGTGAAGCCCCGCCCCCTAATCAGGGCTCAGCTTCTCTCCCAGCACAAAGCCCCTTCAAACCTCTACACATACAGATACTACCAATACAAAAACAAAAACAAATACCTTCTCCTCCAACAGAACTCCCACTCCAACTCCCCTGTTTACAGCTCTGTTTGCTAGCTCCTGTGCCACTGCAGCTGTCTGTTCCGCTGCCTGACTGTCTGCTACCTTTATAGGACCCCTAGTCAGTGAAGCCCCGCCCCCTAATCAGGGCTCAGCTTCTCTCCCAGCACAATGCTCCTCAAAGCGTCTACACATACAGATACCACCAATACAAAAACACACACAAATACCTTCTCCTCCAACAGAACTCCCACTCAAACTCCCCTGTTCACAGCTCCGTTTGCTCGCTCCTGTGCCGCTGCAGCTGTCTGTGCCGCTGCCTAACTGGCTCCTACCTTTATAGGACCCCTAGTCAGTGAAGCCCCGCCCCCTGATCAGGGCTCAGCTTCTCTCCCAGCACAAAGCCCCTCCAAGCCTCTACACATAAAGATACTACCAATACAAAACCAAACACACACAAATACCTTCTCCTCCAACAGAACTCCCACTCCAACTCCCCTGTTTACAGCTCTGTTTGATAGCTCCTGTGCCGCTTCAGCTGTCTGTGCCGCTGCCTGACTGGCTGCTACCTTTATAGTACCCCTAGTCAGTGAAGCCCCGCCCCCTAATCAGGGCTCAGCTTCTCTCCAAGCACAAAGCCCCTACACATACAGATAGTACCAATACAAAACCAAAAACACACAAATACCTTCTCCTCCAACAGAACTCCCACTCAAACTCCCCTGTTTACAGCTCTGTTTGCTAGCTCCTTGCCGCTGCCTGACTGGCTGCTACCTTTATAGGACCCCTAGTCAGGGAAGCCCCGCCCCCTAATCAGGGCTCAGCTTCTCTCCAGGCACAAAGCCCCTTCAAACCTCTACACATACAGATACTACCAATACAAAAAAACACACAAATACCTTCTCCTCCAACAGAACTCCCACTCAAACTCCCCTGTTTACAGCTCTGTTTGCTAGCTCCTGTGCCGCTGCAGCTGTCTGTGCCGCTGCCTGACTGGCTGCTCCCTTTATAGGACCCCTAGTCAGTGAAGCCCCGCCCCCTAATCAGGGCTCAGCTTCTGTCCCAGCACAAAGCCCCTTCAAACCACTACACATACGGATACTACCAATACAAAAACACACACAAATACCTTCTCCTCCAACAGAACTCCCACTCAAACTCCCCTGTTCACAGATCTGTTTGCTAGCTCCTGTGCCGCTGCAACTGTCTGCCACTGCCTGACTGGCTGCTACCTTTATAGGACCCCTAGTCAGTGAAGCCCCGCCCCCTAATCAGGGCTCAGCTTCTCCCCCAGCACAAAGCCCCTCCAAGCCTCTACACATACAGATACTACCAATACAAAAAAACTCACAAATACCTTCTCCTCCAACAGAACTCCCACTCAAACTCCCCTGTTTACAGCTCTGTTTGCTAGCTCCTGTGCCGCTGCCTGACTGGCAGCTACCTTTATAGGACCCCTAGTCAGGGAAGCCCCGCCCCCTAATCAGGGCTCAACTTCTCTCCCAGCACAAAGCCCCTGCACATACAGATACTCACAATACAAAACCAAACACACACAAATACCTTCTCCTCCAACAGAACTCCCACTCAAACTCCCCTGTTTACAGCTCTGTTTGCTAGCTCCTGTGCCGCTGCCTGACTGGCTGCTACCTTTATAGGACCCCTAGTCAGGGAAGCCCCGCCCCCTAATCAGGGCTCAGCTTCTCTCCCAGCACAAAGCCCCTGCACATACAGATACTGACAATACAAAACCAAACACACACAAATACCTTCTCCTCCAAAAGAACTCCCACTCAAACTCCCCTGTTTACAGCTCTGTTTGCTAACCTCTGTGCCGCTTCAGCTGTCTGTGCCGCTGCCTGACTGGCTGCTAAATTTATAGGACCCCTAGTCAGTGAAGCCCCGCCCCCTAATCAGGGCTCAGCTTCTCTCCAAGCACAAAGCCCCGCCAAACCCATACACATACAGATACTACCAATACAAAACCAAACATACACAAATACCTTCTCCTCGAACAGAACTCCCACTCAAACTCCCCTGCTTACTGCTCTGTTTGCCAGCTCCTGTGCCGCTGTCTGACTGGCTGCTACCTTTATAGGACCCCTAGTCAGTGAAGCCCCGCCCCCTAATCAGGGCTCAGCTTCTCTCCCAGCACAAAGCCCCTTCAAACCTCTACACATACAGATACTACCAATACAAAAAAACACACAAATACCTTCTCCTCCAACAGAACTCCCACTCAAACTCCCCTGCTTACAGCTCTGCTTGCTAGCTCCTGTGCCGCTGCCTGACTGGCTCCTACCTTTATAGGACCCCTAGTCAGGGAAGCCCCGCCCCCTGATCAGGGCTCAGCTTCTCTCCCAGCACAAAGCCCGTTCACATACAGATACTACCAATACAAAACCGAACACACACAAATACCTTCTCCTCCAACAGAACTCCCACTCAAACTGCCCTGTTTACAGCTCTGTTTGCTAGCTCCTGTGCCGCTGCCTGACTGGCTGCTACCTTTATAGGACCCCTAGTCAGGGAAGCCCCGCCCCCTAATCAGGGCTCAGCTTCTCTCCCAGCACAAAGCCCCTGCACATACAAATACTGACAATACAAAACCAAACACACACAAATACCTTCTTCTCCAACAGAACTCCCACTCAAACTCCCCTGTTCACAGCTCTGTTTGCTAGCTCCTGTGCCGCTGCAACTGTCTGCCACTGCCTGACTGGCTGCTACCTTTATAGGACCCCTAGTCAGTGAAGCCCCGCCCCCTAATCAGGGCTCAGCTTCTCTCCCAGCACAAAGCCCCGCCAAGCCTCTACACATACAGATACTACCAATACAAAAAAACACACAAATACCTTCTCCTCCAACAGAACTCCCACTCAAACTCCCCTGTTTACAGCTCTGTTTGCTCGGTCCTGTGCCGCTGCCTGACTGGCTGCTACCTTTATAGGACCCCTAGTCAGGGAAGCCCCGCCCCCTAATCAGGGCTCAGCTTCTCTCCCAGCACCTAGCCCCTCCAAGCCCGTACACATACAGACACTACCAATACAAAACCAAACACACACAAATACCTTCTCCTCCAACAGAACTCCCACTCAAACTCCCCTGTTTACAGGTCTGTTTGCTAGCTCCTGTGCCGCTGCCTGACTGGCTGCTACCTTTATAAGACCCCTAGTCAGTGAAGCCCCGCCCCCAATTAGGGCTCAGCTTCTCTCCCAGCACAAAGCCCCTCCAAGCCTCTACACATACAGGTACTACCAATACAAAAAAACACACAAATACCTTCTCCTCCAAAAGAACTCCCACTCAAACTCCCCTGCTTACAGCTCTGTTTGCTAGCTCCTGTGCCGCTGCCTGACTGGCTCCTACCTTTATAGGACCCCTAGTCAGTGAAGCCCCGCCCCCTGATCAGGGCTCAGCTTCTCTCCCAGCACAAAGCCCCTCCAAGCCTCTACACATACAGATACTACCAACACAAAAATACACACAAATACCTTCTCCTCCAAGAGAAATCCCACTCAAACTCCCCTGTTTACAGCTCTGTTTGCTAGCTCCTGTACCGCTGCACCTGTCTTATCCGCTGCCTGACTGGCTGCTACCTTTATAGGACACCTAGTCAGTGAAGCCCCGCCCCCTAATCAGGGCTCAGCTTCTCTCCCAGCACAAAGCCCCTTCAAACCTCTACACATACAGATACTACCAATACAAAAACAAAAACAAATACCTTCTCCTCCAACAGAACTCCCACTCCAACTCCCCTGTTTACAGCTCTGTTTGCTAGCTCCTGTGCCACTGCAGCTGTCTGTTCCGCTGCCTGACTGTCTGCTACCTTTATAGGACCCCTAGTCAGTGAAGCCCCGCCCCCTAATCAGGGCTCAGCTTCTCTCCCAGCACAATGCTCCTCAAAGCGTCTACACATACAGATACCACCAATACAAAAACACACACAAATACCTTCTCCTCCAACAGAACTCCCACTCAAACTCCCCTGTTCACAGCTCCGTTTGCTCGCTCCTGTGCCGCTGCAGCTGTCTGTGCCGCTGCCTAACTGGCTCCTACCTTTATAGGACCCCTAGTCAGTGAAGCCCCGCCCCCTGATCAGGGCTCAGCTTCTCTCCCAGCACAAAGCCCCTCCAAGCCTCTACACATAAAGATACTACCAATACAAAACCAAACACACACAAATACCTTCTCCTCCAACAGAACTCCCACTCCAACTCCCCTGTTTACAGCTCTGTTTGATAGCTCCTGTGCCGCTTCAGCTGTCTGTGCCGCTGCCTGACTGGCTGCTACCTTTATAGTACCCCTAGTCAGTGAAGCCCCGCCCCCTAATCAGGGCTCAGCTTCTCTCCAAGCACAAAGCCCCTACACATACAGATAGTACCAATACAAAACCAAACACACACAAATACCTTCTCCTCCAACAGAACTCCCACTCAAACTCCCCTGTTTACAGCTCTGTTTGCTAGCTCCTTGCCGCTGCCTGACTGGCTGCTACCTTTATAGGACCCCTAGTCAGGGAAGCCCCGCCCCCTAATCAGGGCTCAGCTTCTCTCCAGGCACAAAGCCCCTTCAAACCTCTACACATACAGATACTACCAATACAAAAAAACACACAAATACCTTCTCCTCCAACAGAACTCCCACTCAAACTCCCCTGCTTACAGCTCTGCTTGCTAGCTCCTGTGCCGCTGCCTGACTGGCTCCTACCTTTATAGGACGCTTAGTCAGGGAAGCCCCGCCCCCTGATCAGGGCTCAGCTTCTCTCCCAGCACAAAGCCCGTTCACATACAGATACTACCAATACAAAACCGAACACACACAAATACCTTCTCCTCCAACAGAACTCCCACGCAAACTCCCCTGTTTACAGCTCTGTTTGCTAGCTCCTGTGCCACTGCAGCTGTCTGTTCCGCTGCCTGACTGGCTGCTACCTTGATAGGACCCCTAGTCAGTGAAGCCCCGCCCCCTAATCAGGGCTCAGCTTCTCTCCCAGCACAAAGCCCCTCCAAGCCTCTACACATACAGATACTACCAATACAAAACCAAACACACACAAATACCTTCTCCTCCAAGAGAACTCCCACTCATACTCCCTGCTTAAAGCTCTGCTTGCTAGCTTCTGTGCCGCTGCCTGACTGGCTCCTACCTTTATAGGACCCCTAGTCAGTGAAGCCCAGCCCCCTGATCAGGGCTCAGCTTCTCTCCCAGCACAAAGCCCGTTCATATACAGATACTACCAATACAAAACCGAACACACACACAAATACCTTCTCCTCCAACAGAACTCCCACTCAAACTGCCCTGTTTACAGGTCTGTTTGCTAGCTCCTGTGCCGCTGCCTGACTGGCTGCTACCTTTATAGGACCCCTAGTCACTGAAGCCCCGCCCCCTAATCAGGGCTCAGCTTCTCTCCCAGCACAAAGCCCCTCCAAGCCTCTACACATACAGATACTACCAATACAAAACCAAACACACACAAATACCTTCTCCTCCAACAGAACTCCCACTCAAACTCCCCTGTTTACAGCTCTGTTTGCTAGCTCCTTTGCCGCTGCAGCTGTCTGTGCCGCTGCCTGACTGGCTGCTACCTTTATAGGACCCCTAGTCAGTGAAGCCCCGCCCCCTAATCAGGGCTCAGCTTCTCTCCCAGCACAAAGCCCCTCCAAGCCTCTACACATACAGATACTACCAATACAAAACCAAACACACACAAATATCTTCTTCTCCAACAGAACTCCCACTCAAACTCCCCTGTTCACACCTCTGTTTGCTAGCTCCTGTGCCGCTGCAACTGTCTGCCGCTGCCTGACTGGCTGCTACCTTTATAGGACCCCTAGTCAGTGAAGCCCCGCCCCCTAATCAGGGCTCAGCTTCTCTCCCACCACAAAGCCCCTCCAAGCCTCTACACATACAGATACTACCAATACAAAAAAACACACAAATACCTTCTCCTCCAACAGAACTCCCACTCAAACTCCCCTGTTTACAGCTCTGTTTGCTAGCTCCTGTGCCGCTGCCTGACTGGCTGCTACCTTTATAGGACGCCTAGTCAGTGAAGCCCCGCCCCCTAATCAGGGCTCAGCTTCTCTCCCAGCACAAAGCCCCTTCAAACCTCTACACATACAGATACTACCAATACAAAAACACACACAAATATCTTCTCCTCCAACAGAACTCCCACTCAAACTCCCCTGTTTACAGCTCTGTTTGCTAGCTCCTGTGCCACTGCAGCTGTCTGTTCCGCTGCCTCACTGGCTGCTACCTTTATAGGACCCCTAGTCAGTGAAGCCCCGCCCCCTAATCAGGGCTCAGCTTCTCTCCAAGCACAAAGCCCCGCCAAACCCCTACACATACATATACTACCAATACAAAACCAAACATACACAAATACCATCTCCTCCAACAGAACTCCCACTCAAACTCCCCTGTTTACAGCTCTGTTTGCTAGCTCCTGTGCCGCTGCCTGACTGGCTGCTACCTTTATAAGACCCCTAGTCAGTGAAGCCCCGCCCCCAATTAGGGCTCAGCTTCTCTCCCAGCACAAAGCCCCTCCAAGCCTCTAC
Source organism: Lepidochelys olivacea (assembly GCF_965140295.1). Lineage (NCBI taxonomy): Eukaryota > Metazoa > Chordata > Testudines > Cheloniidae > Lepidochelys > Lepidochelys olivacea. The sequence continues at coordinate 18,622,402 of NC_140436.1, read as the reverse complement.
ACATACAGGTACTACCAATACAAAAAAACACACAAACACCTTCTCCTCCAAAAGAACTCCCACTCAAACTCCCCTGTTCACAGCTCTGTTTGCTCGCTCCTGTGCCGCTGCAGCTGTCTGTGCCGCTGCCTGACTGGCTCCTACCTTTATAGCACCCCTAGTCAGTGAAGCCCCGCCCCCTGATCAGGGCTCAGCTCTCTCCCAGCACAAAGCCCCTCCAAGCCTCTACACATAAAGATACTACCAATACAAAACCAAACACACACAAATACCTTCTCCTCCAACAGAACTCCCACTCCAACTCCCCTGTTTACACCTCTGTTTGATAGCTCCTGTGCCGCTGCCTGACTGGCTGCTACCTTTATAGGACCCCTAGTCAGTGAAGCGCAGCCCCCTAATCAGGGCTCAGCTTCTCTCCCAGCACAAAGCCCCTCCAAGCCTCTACACATACAAACACTACCAATACAAAAAAACATACACAAATACCTTCTCCTCCAACAGAACTCCCACGCAAAGTCCCCTGTTTACAGCTCTGTTTGCTAGCTCCTGTGCCACTGCAGCTGTCTGTTCCGCTGCCTGCCTGGCTGCTACCTTGATAGGACCCCTAGTCAGTAAAGCCCCGCCCCCTAATCAGGGCTCAACTTCTCTCCCAGCACAAAGCCCCTCCAAGCCTCTACACATACAGATACTACCAATACAAAACCAAACACACACAAATACCTTCTCCTCCAACAGAACTCCCACTCATACTCCCTGTTTACAGGTCTGTTTGCTAGCTCCTGTGCCGCTGCCTGACTGGCTGCTACCTTTATAGGACCCCTAGTCAGTGAAGCCCCGCCCCCTAATCAGGGCTCAGCTTCTCTCCCAGCACAAAGCCCCTCCAAGCCTCTACACATACAGATACTACCAATACAAAACCAAACACACACAAATATCTTCTTCTCCAACAGAACTCCCACTCAAACTCCCCTGTTCACAGCTCTGTTTGCTAGCTCCTGTGCCGCTGCAACTGTCTGCCGCTGCCTGACTGGCTGCTACCTTTATAGGACCCCTAGTCAGTGAAGCCCCGCCCCCTAATCAGGGCTCAGCTTCTCTCCCACCACAAAGCCCCTCCAAGCCTCTACACATACAGATACTACCAATACAAAAAAACACACAAATACCTTCTCCTCCAACAGAACTCCCACTCAAACTCCCCTGTTTACAGCTCTGTTTGCTAGCTCCTGTGCCGCTGCCTGACTGGCTGCTACCTTTATAGGACGCCTAGTCAGTGAAGCCCCGCCCCCTAATCAGGGCTCAGCTTCTCTCCCAGCACAAAGCCCCTTCAAACCTCTACACATACAGATACTACCAATACAAAAACACACACAAATATCTTCTCCTCCAACAGAACTCCCACTCAAACTCCCCTGTTTACAGCTCTGTTTGCTAGCTCCTGTGCCACTGCAGCTGTCTGTTCCGCTGCCTCACTGGCTGCTACCTTTATAGGACCCCTAGTCAGTGAAGCCCCGCCCCCTAATCAGGGCTCAGCTTCTCTCCAAGCACAAAGCCCCGCCAAACCCCTACACATACATATACTACCAATACAAAACCAAACACACACAAATACCATCTCCTCCAACAGAACTCCCACTCAAACTCCCCTGTTTACAGCTCTGTTTGCTAGCTCCTGTGCCGCTGCCTGACTGGCTGCTACCTTTATAGGACCCCTAGTCAGTGAAGCCCCGCCCCCTAATCAGGGCTCAGCTTCTCTCCCAGCACCTAGCCCCTCCAAGCCTCTACACATACAGATACTACCAATACAAAACCAAACACACACAAATACCTTCTCCTCCAACAGAACTCCCACTCAAACTCCCCTGTTTACAGCTCTGTTTGCTAGGTCCTGTGCCACTGCAGCTGTCTGTGCCGCTGTCTGACTGGCTGCTACCTTTATAGGACCCCTAGTCAGTGAAGCCCAGCCCCCTAATCAGGGCTCAGCTTCTCTCCCAGCACAAAGCCCCTGCACATACAGATACTGACAATACAAAACCAAACACACACAAATACCTTCTCCTCCAACAGAACTCCCACTCCAACTCCCCTGTTTACAGCTCAGTTTGCTAGCTCCTGTGCCGCTGCAGCTGTCTTAGCCGCTGCCTGACTGGCTGCTACCTTTATAGGACACCTAGTCAGTGAAGCCCCGCCCCCTAATCAGGGCTCAGCTTCTCTCCAAGCACAAAGCCCCGCCAAACCCCTACACATACAGATACTACCAATACAAAACCAAACACACACAAATACCTTCTTCTCCAACACAACTCCCACTCAAACTCCCCTGTTTACAGCTCTGTTTGCTAGCTCCTGTGCCGCTGCCTGACTGGCTGCTACCTTTATAGGACCCCTAGTCCGGGAAGCCCCGCCCCCTAATCAGGGCTCAGCTTCTCTCCCAGCACAAAGCCCCTGCACATACAGATACTGACAATACAAAACCAAACACACACAAATACCTTCTCCTCCAACAGAACGCCCACTCAAACTCCCCTGTTTACAGCTCTGTTTGCTAGCGCCTGTGCCACTGCAGCTGTCTGTGCCGCTGCCTGACTGGCTGCTACCTTTATAGGACCCCAAGTCAGGGAAGCCCCGCCCCCTAATCAGGGCTCAGCTTCTCTCGCAGCACCTAGCCCCTCCAAGCTCTACACATACAGATAATACCAATACAAAAACACACACAAATACCTTCTCCTCCAACAGAACTCCCACTCAAACTCCCCTGTTCACAGCTCTGTTTGCTAGCTCCTGTGCCGCTGCAGCTGTCTGCCGCTGCCTGAGTGGCTGCTACCTTTATAGGACCCCTAGTCAGTGAAGCCCCGCCCCATAATCAGGGCTCAGCTTCTCTCCCAGCACCAAGCCCCTCCAAGCCTCTACACATACAGATACTACCAATACAAAAAAAAAACACAAATACCTTCTCCTCCAACAGAACTCCCACTCAAACTCCCCTGTTTAGAGCTCTGTTTGCTAGCTCCTGTGCCGCTGCCTGACTGGCTGCTACCTTGATAGACCCCTAGTCAGTGAAGCCCCGCCCCCTAATCAGGGCTCCGCTTCTCTCCCAACACAAAGCCCCTCCAAGCCTCTACACATACAGATACTACCAATACAAACACACACAAATACCTTCTCCTCCAACAGAACTCCCACTCAAACTCCCCTGCTTACAGCTCAGTTTGCTATCTCCTGTGACGCTGCCTGACTGGCTCCTACCTTTATAGGACCCCTAGTCAGTGAAGCCCCGCCCCCTGATCAGGGCTCAGCTTATCTCCCAGCACAAAGCCCCTACACATACAGATACTACCAATACAAAACCAAACACACACAAATACCTTCTCCTCCAACAGAACTCCCACTCAAACTCCCCTGTTTACAGCTCTCTTTGCTAGGTCCTGTGCCACTGCAGCTGTCTGTGCCGCTGCCTGACTGGCTGCTACCTTTATAGGACCCCTAGTCAGTGAAGCCCCGCCCCCTGATCAGGGCTCATCTTCTCTCCCAGCACAAAGCCCCTTCAAGCATCTACACATACAGATACTACCAATACAAAAACACACACAAATACCTTCTCCTCCAAAAGAACTCCCACTCAAACTCCCCTGCTTACAGCTCTGTTTGCTAGCTCCTGTGCCGCTCCCTGACTGGCTCCTACCTTTATAGGACCCCTAGTAAGTGAAGCCCCGCCCCCTGATCAGGGCTCAGCTTCTCTCCCAGCACAAAGCCCCTCCAAGCCTCTACACATACAGATACTACCAATACAAAAACACACACAAATACCTTCTCCTCCAACAGAACTCCCACTCAAACTCCCCTGCTTACAGCTCTGTTTGCTAGCTCCTGTGCCGCTGTCTGACTGGCTGCTACTTTTATAGGACCCCTAGTCAGTGAAGCCCCGCCCCCTAATCAGGGCTCAGCTTCTCTCCCATCACAAAGCCCCTACACATACAGATACTACCAATACAAAACCAAACACACACAAATACCTTCTCCTCCAACAGAACTCCCACTCAAACTCCCCTGTTTACAGCTCTGTTTGCTAGCTCCTGTGCCGCTGCCTGACTGGCTGCTACCTTTATAGGACCCCTAGTCAGGGAAGCCCCGCACCCTAATCAGGGCTCAGCTTCTCTCCCAGCACAAAGCCCCTTCAAACCTCTACACATACAGATACTACCAATACAAAAACACACAAATACCTTCTCCTCCAACAGAACTCCCACTCAAACTGCCCTGTTTACAGGTCTGTTTGCTAGCTCCTGTGCCGCTGCCTGACTGGCTGCTACCTTGATAAGACCCCTAGTCAGTGAAGCCCCGCCCCCTAATCAGGGCTCAGCTTCTCTCCCAGCACAAAGCCCCTGCACATACAGATACTGACAATACAAAACCAAACACACACAAATACCTTCTCCTCCAACAGAACTCCCACTCCAACTCCCCTGTTTACAGCTCTGTTTGCTAGCTCCTTTGCCGCTGCAGCTGTCTGTGCCGCTGCCTGACTGGCTGCTACCTTTACAGGACCCCTAGTCAGTGAAGCCCCGCCCCCTAATCAGGGCTCAGCTTCTCTCCCAGCACAAAGCCCATCCAAGCCTCTACACATACAGGTACTACCAATACAAAACCAAACACACACAAATACCTTCTCCTCCAACAGAACTCCCACTCAAACTCCCCTGTTCACAGCTCTGTTTGCTAGCTCCTGTGCCGCTGCAGCTGTCTGCCGCTGCCTGACTGGCTGCTACCTTTATAGGACCCCTAGTCAGTGAAGCCCCGCCCCATAATCAGGGCTCAGCTTCTCTCCCAGCACCAAGCCCCTCCAAGCCTCTACACATACAGATACTACCAATACAAAAAAAACACACAAATACCTTCTCCTCCAACAGAACTCCCACTCAAACTCCCCTGTTTACAGCTCTGTTTGCTAGCTCCTGTGCCGCTGCCTGACTGGCTGCTACCTTTATAGGACCCCTAGTCAGGGAAGCCCCGCCCCCTTATCAGGGCTAAGCTTCTCTCCCAGCACAAAGCCCCTTCAAACCTCTACACATACAGATACTACCAATACAAAAACACACACAAATACCTTCTCCTCCAACAGAACTCCCACTCAAACTGCCCTGTTTACAGGTCTGTTTGCTAGCTCCTGTGCCGCTGCCTGACTGGCTGCTACCTTGATAGGACCCCTAGTCAGTGAAGCCCCGCCCCCTAATCAGGGCTCAGCTTCTCTCCCAGCACAAAGCCCCTCCAAGCCTCTGCACATACAGATACTACCAATACAAAAAAACACACAAATACCTTCTCCTCCAAAAGAACTCCCACTCAAACTCCCCTGCTTACAGCTCTGTTTGCTAGCTCCTGTGCCGCTGTCTGACTGGCTGCTACCTTTATAGGACCCCTAGTCAGTGAAGCCCCGCCCCCTAATCAGGGCTCATCTTCTCTCCCAGCACAAAGCCCGTACACATACAGACACTACCAATACAAAACCGAACACACACAAATACCTTCTCCTCCAACAGAACTCCCAGTCAAACTCCCCTGTTTACAGCTCTGTTTGCTAGCTCCTGTGCCGCTGCCTGACTGGCTGCTACCTTTATAGGACCCCTAGTCAGTGAAGCCCCGCCCCCAATCAGGGCTCAGCTTCTCTCCCAGCACAAAGCCCCTCCCAGCCTCTACACATACAGATACTACCAATACAAAAAAACACACAAATACCTCCTCCTCCAACAGAACTCCCACTCAAACACCCCTGCTTACAGCTCTGTTTGCTAGCTCCTGTGCCGCTGCAGCTGTCTGTTCCGCTGCCTGACTGGCTGCTACCTTTATAGGACCCCTAGTCAGTGAAACCCCGCCCCCTGATCAGGGCTCAGCTTCTCTCCCAGCACAAAGCCGTTCACATACAGATACTACCAATACAAAACCGAACACACACAAATACCTTCTCCTCCAACAGAACTCCCACTCAAACTCCCCTGCTTACAGCTCTGTTTGCTAGCTCCTGTGCCGCTGCAGCTGTCTTAGCCGCTGCCTGACTGGCTGCTACCTTTATAGGACCCCTAGTCAGTGAAGCCCCGCCCCCTAATCAGGGCTCAGCTTCTCACCCAGCACAAAGCCCGTTCAAACCTCTACACATAAAGATACTACCAACACAAAAACACACACAAATACCTTCTCCTCCAACAGAACTCCCACTCAAACTGCCCTGTTTACAGGTCTGTTTGCTAGCTCCTGTGCCGCTGCCTGACTGGCTGCTACCTTGATAGGACCCCTAGTCAGTGAAGCCCCGCCCCCTAATCAGGGCTCAGCTTCTCTCCCAGCACAAAGACCCTCCAAGCCTCTACACATACAGATACTACCAATACAAAACCAAACACACACAAATACCTTCTCCTCCAACAGAGCTCCCACTCAAACTCCCCTGTTCACAGCTCTGTTTGCTAGCTCCTGTGCCACTGCAGCTGTCTGTTCCACTGCCTGACTGGCTGCTACCTTTATAGGACCCCTAGTCAGTGAAGCCCCGCCCCCTAATCAGGGCTCAGCTTCTCTCCCAGCACAAAGCCCCTCCAAGCCTCTACACATACAGATACTACCAATACAAAAAAAACACACAAATACCTTCTCCTCCAAAAGAACTCCCACTCAAACTCCCCTGCTTACAGCTCTGCTTGCTAGCTCCTGTGCCGCTGCCTGACTGGCTCCTACCTTTATAGGACCCCTAGTCAGTGAAGCCCCGCCCCCTGATCAGGGCTCAGCTTCTGTCCCAGCACAAAGCCCCTCCAAGCCTCTACACATACAGATACTACCAATACAAAAAAACACACAAATACCTCCTCCTCCAACAGAACTCCCACTCAAACACCCCTGCTTACAGCTCTGTTTGCTAGCTCCTGTGCCGCTGCAGCTGTCTGTTCCGCTGCCTGACTGGCTGCTACCTTTATAGGACCCCTAGTCAGTGAAACCCCGCCCCCTGATCAGGGCTCAGCTTCTCTCCCAGCACAAAGCCGTTCACATACAGATACTACCAATACAAAACCGAACACACACAAATACCTTCTCCTCCAACAGAACTCCCACTCAAACTCCCCTGTTTACAGCTCAGTTTGCTAGCTCCTGTGCCGCTGCAGCTGTCTTAGCCGCTGCCTGACTGGCTGCTACCTTTATAGGACCCCTACTCAGTGAAGCCCCGCCCCCTAATCAGGGCTCATCTTCTCTCCCAGCACAAAGCCCGTACACATACAGACACTACCAATACAAAACCGAACACACACAAATACCTTCTCCTCCAACAGAACTCCCACTCAAACTCCCCTGTTTACAGCTCTGTTTGCTAGCTCCTGTGCCGCTGCCTGACTGGCTCCTACCTTTATAGGACCCCTAGTCAGTGAAGCCCCGCCCCCAATCAGGGCTCAGCTTCTCTCCCAGCACAAAGCCCCTCCAAGCCTCTACACATACAGATACTACCAATACAAAAAAACACAAATACCTTCTCCTCCAAAAGAACTCCCACTCAAACTCCCCTGCTTACAGCTCTGTTTGCTAGCTCCTGTGCCGCTGCCTAACTGGCTCCTACCTTTATAGGACCCCTAATCAGTGAAGCCCCGCCCCCTGATCAGGGCTCCGCTTCTCTCCGAGCACAAAGCCCCTCCAAGCCTCTACACATGCAGATACTACCAATACAAAACCAAACACACACCAATACCTTCTACTCCAACAGAACTCCCACTCAAACTCCCCAGTTTACAGCTCTGTTTGCTAGCTCCGGTGCCGCTGCAGCTGTCTGTGCTGCTACCTTTATAGGACCCCTAGTCAGGGAAGCCCCGCCCCCTAATCAGGGCTCAGCTTCTCTCCCAGCACAAAGCCCGTTCAAACCTCTACACATACAGGTACTACCAATACAAAAACACACACAAATACCTTCTCCTCCAACAGAACTCCCACTCAAACTTCCCTGTTTACAGCTCTGTTTGCTAGCTCCTTTGCCGCTGCAGCTGTCTGTGCCGCTGCCTGACTGGCTGCTACCTTTACAGGACCCCTAGTCAGTGAAGCCCCGCCCCCTAATCAGGGCTCAGCTTCTCTCCCAGCACAAAGCCCATCCAAGCCTCTACACATACAGGTACTACCAATACAAAAGAACACACAAATACCTTCTCCTCCAACAGAACTCCCACTCAAACTGCCCTGTTTACAGGTCTGTTTGCTAGCTCCTGTGCCACTGCCTGACTGGCTGCTCCCTTTATAGGACCCCTAGTCAGTGAAGCCCCGCCCCCTAATCAGGGCTCAGCTTCTCTCCCAGCACAAAGCCCCTCCAAGCCTCTACACATACAGATACTACCAACACAAAAAAACACACAAATACCTTCTCCTGCAAAAGAACTCCCACTCAAACTCCCCTGCTTACAGCTCTGCTTGCTAGCTCCTGTGCCGCTGCCTGACTGGCTCCTACCTTTATAGGACCCCAAGTCAGTGAAGCCCCGCCCCCTGATCAGGGCTCAGCTTTTCTCCCAGCACAAACCCCGTTCACATACAGATACTACCAATACAAAACCGAACACACACAAATACCTTCTCCTCCAACAGAACTCCCACTCAAACTCCCCTGTTTACAGGTCTGTTTGCTAGCTCCTGTGCCGCTGCAGCTGTCTTAGCTGCTGCCTGACGGGCTGCAACCTTTATAGGACCCCTAGTCAGTGAAGCCCCGCCCCCTAATCAGGGCTCAGCTTCTCTCCCAGCACAAAGCCCGTACACATACAGACACTACCAATACAAAACTGAACTCACACAAATACCTTCTCCTCCAACAGAACTCCCACTCAAACTCCCCTGTTTACAGGTCTGTTTGCTAGCTCCTGTGCCGCTGCCTGACTGGCTCCTACCTTTATAGAACCGCTAGTCAGTGAAGCCCCGCCCCCAATTAGGGCACAGCTTCTCTCCCAGCACAAAGCCCCTACACATACAGATACTACCAATACAAAACCAAACACACACAAATACCTTCTCCTCCAACAGAACTCCCACTCAAACTCCCCTGTTTACAGCTCAGTTTGCTAGCTCCTGTGCCACTGCAGCTGTCTGTTCCGCTGCCTGACTGACTGCTACCTTTATAGGACCCCTAGTCAGTGAAGCCCCGCCCCCTAATCAGGGCTCATCTTCTCTCCCAGCACAAAGCCCGTACACATACAGATACTACCAATACAAAACCAAACACACACAAATACCTTCTCCTCCAACAGAACTCCCACTCAAACTCCCCTGTTTACAGCTCTGTTTGCTAGCTCCTGTGCCGCTGCCTGACTAGCTGCTACCTTTATAGGACCCCTAGTCAGTGAAGCCCCGCCCCCTGATCAGGGCTCCGCTTCTCTCCGAGCACAAAGCCCCTCCAAGCCTCTACACATGCAGATACTACCAATACAAAACCAAACACACACCAATACCTTCTACTCCAACAGAACTCCCACTCAAACTCCCCAGTTTACAGCTCTGTTTGCTAGCTCCGGTGCCGCTGCAGCTGTCTGTGCCGCTACCTTTATAGGACCCCTAGTCAGGGAAGCCCCGCCCCCTAATCAGGGCTCAGCTTCTCTCCCAGCACAAAGCCCCTTCAAACCTCTACACATACATATACTACCAATACAAAAACACACACAAATACCTTCTCCTCCAACAGAACTCCCACTCAAACTGCCCTGTTTACAGGTCTGTTTGCTAGCTCCTGTGCCGCTGCCTGACTGGCTGCTACATTGATAGGACCCCTAGTCAGTGAAGCCCCGCCCCCTAATCAGGGCTCAGCTTCTCTCCCAGCACAAAGCCCCTCCAAGCCTCTACACATACAGATACTACCAATACAAAACCAAACACACACAAATACCTTCTCCTCCAACCGAGCTCCCACTCAAACTCCCCTGTTCACAGCTCTGTTTGCTAGCTCCTGTGCCACTGCAGCTGTCTGTTCCGCTGCCTGACTGGCTGCTACCTTTATAGGACCCCTAGTCAGTGAAGCCCCGCCCCCTAATCAGGGCTCAGCTTCTCTCCCAGCACAAAGCCCCTCTAAGCCTCTACACATACAGATACTACCAATACAAAAAGACACACAAATACCTTCTCCTCCAAAAGAACTCCCACTCAAACTCCCCTGCTTACAGCTCTGTTTGCTAGCTCCTGTGCCGCTGTCTGACTGGCTGCTACCTTTATAGGACCCCTAGTCAGTGAAGCCCCGCCCCCTAATCAGGGCTCATCTTCTCTCCCAGCACAAAGCCCGTACACATACAGACACTACCAATACAAAACCGAACACACACAAATACCTTCTCCTCCAACAGAACTCCCAGTCAAACTCCCCTGTTTACAGCTCTCTTTGCTAGCTCCTGTGCCGCTGCCTGACTGGCTGCTACCTTTATAGGACCCCTAGTCAGTGAAGCCCCGCCCCCAATCAGGGCTCAGCTTCTCTCCCAGCACAAAGCCCCTCCAAGCCTCTACACATACAGATACTACCAATACAAAAAAACACAAATACCTTCTTCTCCAAAAGAACTCCCACTCAAACTCCCCTGCTTACAGCTCTGTTTGCTAGCTCCTGTGCCGCTGCCCGACTGGCTCCTACCTTTATATGACCCCTAGTCAGTGAAGCCCCGCCCCCTCATCAGGGCTCAGCTTCTCTCCCAGCACAAAGCCCGTTCACATACAGATACTACCAATACAAAACCGAACACACACAAATACCTTCTCCTCCAACAGAACTCCCACTCAAACTCCCCTGTTTACAGGTCTGTTTGCTAGCTCCTGTGCCGCTGCAGCTGTCTTAGCCGCTGCCTGACTGGCTGCTACCTTTATAGGACCCCTAGTCAGTGAAGCCCCGCCCCCTAATCAGGGCTCAGCTTCTCTCCCAGCACAAAGCCCGTTCAAACCTCTACACATACAGGTACTACCAATACAAAAACACACACAAATACCTTCTCCTCCAACAGAACTCCCACTCAAACTCCCCTGTTTACAGCTCTGTTTGCTAGCTCCTTTCCCGCTGCAGCTGTCTGTGCCGCTGCCTGACTGGCTGCTACCTTTACAGGACCCCTAGTCAGTGAAGCCCCGCCCCCTAATCAGGGCTCAGCTTCTCTCCCAGCAGAAAGCCCATCCAAGCCTCTACACATACAGGTACTACCAATACAAAACCAAACACACACAAATACCTTCTCCTCCAACAGAACTCCCACTCAAACTCCCCTGTTCACAGCTCTGTTTGCTAGCTCCTGTGCCGCTGCAGCTGTCTGCCACTGCCTGACTGGCTGCTACCTTTATAGGACCCCTAGTCAGTGAAGCCCCGCCCCCTAATCAGGGCTCAGCTTCTCTCCCAGCACAAAGCCCCTTCAAACCTCTACACATACAGATACTACCAATACAAAAACACACACAAATACCTTCTCCTCCAACAGAACTCCCACTCAAACTGCCCTGTTTACAGGTCTGTTTGCTAGCTCCTGTGCCGCTGCCTGACTAGCTGCTACCTTTATAGGACCCCTAGTCAGTGAAGCCCCGCCCCCTGATCAGGGCTCCGCTTCTCTCCGAGCACAAAGCCCCTCCAAGCCTCTACACATGCAGATACTACCAATACAAAACCAAACACACACCAATACCTTCTACTCCAACAGAACTCCCACTCAAACTCCCCAGTTTACAGCTCTGTTTGCTAGCTCCTGTGCCGCTGCCTGACTGGCTGCTACCTTTACAGGACCCCTAGTCAGTGAAGCCCCGCCCCCTAATCAGGGCTCAGCTTCTCTCCCAGCACAAAGGCCCTCCAAGCCTCTACACATACATATACTACCAATACAAAACCAAACACACACACAAATACCTTCTCCTCCAACAGAACTCCCACTCAAACTCCCCTGTTTACAGCTCTGTTTGCTAGCTCCTGTATCGCTGCAGATGTCTGTGCCGCTGCCTGACTGGCTGCTGCCTCTATAGAACCCCAAGTCAGTGTAGCCCCGCCCCCTAATCAGGGCTCAGCTTCTCTCCCAGCACAAAGCCCCTGCACATACAGATACCACCAATACAAAACCAAACACACACAAATACCTTCTCCTCCAACAGAATTCCCACTCAAACTCCCCTGTTTACACCTCTGTTTGATAGGTCCTGTGCCGCTGCACCTGTCTGTGCTGCTACCTTTATAGGACCCCTAGTCAGTGAAGCCCCGCCCCCTAATCAGGACTCAGCTTCTCTCCCAGCACAAAGCCCCTACACATACCGATACAAGCCAATACAAAACCAAACACACACGAATACCTTCTCCTCCAACAGAATTCACACTCAAACTCCCCTGTTTACACCCCTGTTTGCTAGCTCCTGTGCCGCTGCAGCTGTCTGTGCCGCTGCCTGACTGGCTGCTACCTTTAAAGGACCCCTAGTCAGTGAAGCCCCGCCCCCTAATCAGGGCTCAGCTTCTCTCCCAGCACAAAGGCCCTCCAAGCCTCTACACATACAGATACTACCAATACAAAACCAAACACACACAAATACCTTCTCCTCCAACAGAATTCCCACTCAAACTCCCCTGTTTACAGCTCTGTTTGATAGGTCCTGTGCCGCTGCAGCCGTCTGTGCTGCTACCTTTATAGGACCCCTAGTCAGTGAAGCCCCGCCCCCTAATCAGGACTCAGCTTCTCTCCCAGCACAAAGCCCCTACACATACGGATACAAGCAAATACAAAACCAAACACACACGAATACCTTCTCCTCCAACAGAATTCACACTCAAACTCCCCTGTTTACAGCTCTGTTTGCTAGCTCCTGTGCCACTGCAGCCGTCTGTGCTGCTACCTTTATAGGACCCCTAGTCAGTGAAGCCCCGCCCCCTAATCAGGGCTCAGCTTCTCTCCCAGCACAAAGCCCCAACACATACGGATACTACCAATACAAAACCAAACAAACACAGATACATTCTCCTCCAACAGAAATCCCACTCAAACTCCCCTGTTTACAGCTCTGTTTGCTAGCTCCTGTGCCGCTGCCTGACTGGCTGCTACCTTTATAGGACCCTTAGTCAGTGAAGCCCCGCCCCCTAATCAGGGCTCAGCTTCTCTCCCAGCACAAAGCCCAAACACATACGGATACTACCAATACAAAACCAAACACACACACAAATACCTTCTCCTCCAACAGAATTCCCACTCAAACTCCCCTGTTTACAGCTCTGCTTGCTAGCTCCTTTGCCGCTGCAGATGTCTGTGCCGCTGCCTGACTGGCTGCTACCTTTATAGGACCCCTAGTCAGTGAAGCCCCGCCCCCTAATCAGGGCTCAGTTTCTCTCCCAGCACAAAGCCCCAACACATACGGATACTACCAATACAAAACCAAACACACACAAATACCTTCTCCTCCAACAGAACTCCCACTCAAACTCCCCTGTTGACAGCTCTGTTTGCTAGCTCCTGTGCCGCTGCAGCTGTCTGTGCCGCTGCCTGACTGGCTGCTACCTTCATAAGACCCCTAGACAGTGAAGCTCCGCCCCCTAATCAGGGCTCAGCTTCTCTCCCAGCACAAAGCCCCTCCAAGCCTCTACACATACAGATACTACCAATACAAAACCGAACAAACACAGACACCTTCTCCTCCGACAGAACTCCCACTCAAACTCCCCTGTTTACACCTCTTTTTTCTAGCCCCTGTGCCGCTGCAGCTGTCTGTGCCGCTACCTTTATAGGACCCCTAGTCAGTGAAGCCCCGCCCCCTAATCAGGGCTCAGCTTCTCTCCCAGCACAAAGCCCCTGCAAATACAGATACTACCAATACAAAACCAAACACACACACAAATACCTTCTCCTCCAACAGAACTCCCACTCAAACTCCCCTGTTGACAGCTCTGTTTGCTAGCTCCTGTGCCGCTGCAGCTGTCCTTGCCGCTGCCTGACTGGCTGCTACCTTCATAGGACCCCTAGTCAGGGAAGCCCCGCCCCCTAATCAGGGCTCAGCTTCTGTCCCAGCACAAAGCCCCTCCAAGCCTCTACACATACAGATACTACCAATACAAAACCAAACATACAGAAATACCTTCTCCTCCAACACAACTCCCCTGTTTACAGCTCTGTTTGCTAGCTCCTGTGCCGCTGCAGCTGTCTGTGCCGCTGCCTGACTGGCTGCTACCTTTACAGGACCCCTAGTCAGTGAAGCCCCGCCCCCTAATCAGGGCTCAGCTTCTCTCCCAGCACAAAGCACCTCCAAGCCTCTACACATACAGATACTACCAATACAAAACCAAACACACACAAATACCTTCTCCTCCAACAGAACTCCAACTCAAACTCCCCTGTTTACAGCTCTGTTTGCTAGCTCCTGTGCCGCTGCCTGACTGGCTGCTACCTTTATAGGACCCCTCGTCAGGGAAGCCCCGCCCCTAATCAGGGCTCAGCTTCTCTCCCAGCACAAAGCCCCTGCACATACAGATACCACCAATACAAAACCAAACACACACAAATACCTTCTCCTCCAACAGAATTCCCACTCAAACTCCCCTGTTTACAGCTCTGTTTGCTGGGTCCTGTGCCGCTGCAGCTGTCTGTGCTGCTACCTTTATAGGACCCCTAGTCAGTGAAGCCCCGCCCCCTAATCAGGACTCAGCTTCTCTCCCAGCACAAAGCCCCTACACATACGGATACTACCAATACAAAACCAAACACACACGAATACCTTCTCCTCCAACAGATCTCACACTCAAACTCCACTGAATACACCCCTGTTTGCTAGCTCCTGTGCCGCTGCCTGACTGACTGCTCCCTTTATAGGACCCCTAGTCAGTGAAGCCCCGCCCCCTAATCAGGGTTCAGCTTCTCTCCCAGCACAAAGCCCCTCCAAGCCTCTACACATACAGATACTACCAATACAAAACCAAACACACACAAACAACTTGTCCTCCAACAGAACTCCCACTCAAACTCCCCTGTTTACAGCTCTGTTTGCTAGCTCCTGTGCCGCTGCCTGACTGGCTGCTACCTTTATAGGACCCTTAGTCAGTGAAGCCCCGCCCCCTAATCAGGGCTCAGCTTCTCTCCCAGCACAAAGCCCCTACACATACGGATACTACCAATACAAAACCAAACACACACACAAATACCTTCTCCTCCAACAGAATTCCCACTCAAACTCCCCTGTTTACAGCTCTGTTTGCTAGCTCCTGTGCCGCTGCCTGACTGGCTGCTCCCTTTATAGGACCCCAAGTCAGTGAAGCCCCGCCCCTAATCAGGGCTCAGCTTCTCTCCCAGCACAAAGCCCCTCCAAGCCTTTACACATACAGATACTACCAATACA
Source organism: Lepidochelys olivacea (assembly GCF_965140295.1). Classification (NCBI taxonomy): domain Eukaryota; kingdom Metazoa; phylum Chordata; order Testudines; family Cheloniidae; genus Lepidochelys; species Lepidochelys olivacea. The sequence continues at coordinate 18,607,096 of NC_140436.1, read as the reverse complement.
AAACCAAACAAACACAGATACATTCTCCTCCAACAGAATTCCCACTCAAACTCCCCTGTTTACAGCTCTCTGTGCTAGCTCCTGTGCCACTGCAGCAGTCTGTGCTGCTACCTTTATAGGACCCCTAATCAGTGAAGCCCGGCCCCCTATTCAGGGCTCTGCTTCTCTCCCAGCACAAAGCCCCTACACATACAGATACCACCAATACAAAACCAAACACACACAAATACCTTCTCCTCCAACAGAACTCCCATTCAAACTCCCCTGTTTACAGCTCTGTTTACTAGCTCCTGTGCCGCTGCAGCTTTCTCTGCCGCTGCCTGACTGGCTGCTACCTTTATAGGACCCCTAGTCAGTGAAGCCCCGCCCCCTAATCAGGGCTCAGCTTCTCTCCCAGCACAAAGCCCCTACACATACGGATACTACCAATACAAAACCAAACACACACACAAATACCTTCTCCTCCAACAGAATTCCCACTCAAACTCCCCTGTTTACAGCTCTGTTTGCTAGCTCCTGTGCCGCTGCCTGACTGGCTGCTCCCTTTATAGGACCCCAAGTCAGTGAAGCCCCGCCCCTAATCAGGGCTCAGCTTCTCTCCCAGCACAAAGCCCCTCCAAGCCTTTACACATACAGATACTACCAATACAAAACCAAACAAACACAGATACATTCTCCTCCAACAGAATTCCCACTCAAACTCCCCTGTTTACAGCTCTCTGTGCTAGCTCCTGTGCCACTGCAGCAGTCTGTGCTGCTACCTTTATAGGACCCCTAATCAGTGAAGCCCGGCCCCCTATTCAGGGCTCTGCTTCTCTCCCAGCACAAAGCCCCTACACATACAGATACCACCAATACAAAACCAAACACACACAAATACCTTCTCCTCCAACAGAACTCCCATTCAAACTCCCCTGTTTACAGCTCTGTTTACTAGCTCCTGTGCCGCTGCAGCTTTCTCTGCCGCTGCCTGACTGGCTGCTCCCTTTATAGGACCCCTAGTCAGTGAAGCCCCGCCTTCTAATCACGGCTCAGCTTCTCTCCCAGCACAAAGCCCCTCCAAGCCTCTACACATACAGATACCACCAATACAAAACCAAACACACACAAATACCTTCTCCTCCAACAGAACTCACACTCAAACTCCCCTGTTTACAGCTCTGTTTGCTTGCTCCTGTGCCACTGCAGCTGTCTGTGCTGCTACCTTTATAGGACCCCTAGTCAGTGAAGCCCCGCCCCCTAATCAGGGCTCAGCTTCTCTCCCAGCACAAAGCCCCTGCAAATACAGATACTACCAATACAAAAGCAAACACACACACAAATAACTTCTCCTCCAACAGAACTCCCACTCAAACTCCCCTGTTTACAGCTCTGTTTGCTAGCTCCTGTGCCGCTGCAGCTGTCTGTGCCGCTGCTTGACTGGCTGCTACCTTTACAGGACCCCTAGTCAGTGAAGCCCCGCCCCCTAATCAGGGCTCAGCTTCTCTCCCAGCACAAAGCCCCTACAAGCACCTACACATACAGATACTACCAATACAAAACCAAACTAACACAAACACGTTCTCCTCCAACATCACTCCCGCTCAAACTCCCCCATTTACAGCTCTGTTTGCTAGCTCCTGTGCCGCTGCCTGACTGGCTGCTACCTTTATAGGACCCCTAGTCAGTGAAGCCCCGCCCCCTAATCAGGGCTCAGCTTCTCTCCCAGCACAAAGCCCCTCCAAGCCTCTACACATACAGATACTACCAATACAAAACCAAACACACACAGACACCTTCTCCTCCGACAGAACTCCCACTCAAACTCCCCTGTTTACACCTCTGTTTTCTAGCTCCTGTGCCGCTGCAGCTGTCCTTTCCGCTGCCTGACTGGCTGCTACCTTCATAGGACACCTAGTCAGGGAAGCCCCGCCCCCTAATCAGGGCTCAGCTTCTGTCCCAGCACAAAGCCCCTCCAAGCCTCTACACATACAGATACTACCAATACAAAACCAAACATACACAAGTACCTTCTCCTCCAACACAACTCCCCTGTTTACAGCTCTGTTTGCTAGCTCCTGTGCCGCTGCAGCTGTCTGTGCCGCTGCCTGACTGGCTGCTACCTTTATAGGACCCCTCGTCAGGGAAGCCCCGCCCCTAATCAGGGCTCAGCTTCTCTCCCAGCACAAAGCCCCTCCAAGCCTCTACACATACATATACTACCAATACAAAACCAAACACACACAAATACCTTCTCCTCCAACAGAACTCCCACTCGAACTCCCCTGTTTACAGCTCTGTTTGCTAGCTCCTGTGCCGCTGCCTGACTGGCTGCTGCCTCTATAGAACCCCAAGTCAGTGTAGCCCCGCCCCCTAATCAGGGCTCAGCTTCTCTCCCAGCACAAAGCCCCTGCACATACAGATACCACCAATAAAAACCAAACACACACAAATACCTTCTCCTCCAACAGAATTCCAACTCAAACTCCCCTGTTTACAGCTCTCTTTGCTAGGTCCTGTGCCGCTGCACCTGTCTGTGCTGCTACCTTTATAGGTCCCCTAGTCAGTGAAGCCCCGCCCCCTAATCAGGACTCAGCTTCTCTCCCAGCACAAAGCCCCTAAACATGCGGATACAAGCCAATACAAAACCAAACACACACGAATACCTTCTCCTCCAACAGAACTCCCACTCAAACTCCCCTGTTTACACCCCTGTTTGCTAGCTCCTGTGCCGCTGCCTGACTGACTGCTCCCTTTATAGGACCCCTAGTCAGTGAAGCCCCGCCTTCTAATCAGGGCTCAGCTTCTCTCCCAGCACAAAGCCCCTACACATACAGATACTACCAATCCAAACCAAACACACACAAATACCTTCTCCTCCAACAGAACTCCCACTCAAACTCCCCTGTTTACAGCTCTGTTTGCTAGCTCCTGTGCCGCTGTTTGACTGGCTGCTAACTTTATAGGACCCCTAGTCAGGGAAGCCCTGCCCCCTAACCAGGGCTCAGCTTCTCTCCCAGCACAAAGCCCCTACACATACAGGTACCACCAATACAAAACCAGACACAAAAATACCTTCTCCTCCAACAGAACTCCCACTCAAACTCCCCTGTTTACAGCTCTGTTTGCTATCTCCTGGACCACTGCAGCTGTCTGTGCCGCTGCCTGACTGGCTGCTACCTTTATAGGACCCCTAGTCAGTGAATCCCCACCCCCTTATCAGGGTTCAGCTTCTCTCCCAGCACAAAGCCCCTCCAAGCCTCTACACATACAGATACTACCAATACAAAACCAAACACACACAAACACGTTCTCCTCCAACAGAACTTCCACTCAAACTCCCCTGTTTACAGCTCTGTTTGCTAGCTCCTGTGCCGCTGTTTGACTGGCTGCTACCTTTATAGGACCCCTAGTCAGGGAAGCACTGCCCCCTAATCAGGGCTCAGCTTCTATCGCAGCACAAAGCCCTTCCAAGCCTCTACACATACAGATACGACCAGTACAAAACCAAACACACACAAATACCTTCTCCTCCAACAGAACTCCCACTCAAACTCCCCTGTTTACAGCTCTGTTTGCTAGCTCCTGTGCCGCTGCAGCTGTCTGTGCCGCTGCCTGACTGGCTGCTACCTTCATAAGACCCCTAGACAGTGAAGCTCCGCCCCCTAATCAGGGCTCAGCTTCTCTCCCAGCACAAAGCCCCTCCAAGGCTCTACACATACAGATACTACCAATACAAAACCGAACAAACACAGACACCTTCTCCTCCGACAGAACTCCCACTCAAACTCCCCTGTTTACACCTCTGTTTTCTAGCTCCTGTGCCGCTACCTTTATAGGACCCCTAGTCAGTGAAGCCCCGCCCCCTAATCAGGGCTCAGCTTCTCTCCCAGCACAAAGCCCCTGCAAATACAGGTACTACCAATACAAAACCAAACACACACACAAATACCTTCTCCTCCAACAGAACTCCCACTCAAACTCCCCTGTTTACAGCTCTGTTTGCTAGCTCCTGTGCCACTGCAGCTGTCTGTGCCGCTGCCTGACTCGCTGCTACCTTCATAGGTCCCCTAGTTAGTGAAGCCCCGCCCCCTAATCAGGGCTCAGCTTCTCTCCCAGCACAAAGCCCCTGCAAATACAGATACTACCAATACAAAAGCAAACACACACACAAATAACTTCTCCTCCAACAGAACTCCCACTCAAACTCCCCTGTTTACAGCTCTGTTTGCTAGCTCCTGTGCCGCTGCAGCTCTCTGTGCCGCTGCCTGACTGGCTGCTACCTTTACAGGACCCCTACTCAGTGAAGCCCCGCCCCCTAATCAGGGCTCAGCTTCTCTCCCAGCACAAAGCCCCTACAAGCACCTACACATACAGATACTACCAATACAAAACCAAACTAACACAAACACGTTCTCCTCCAACATCACTCCCGCTCCAACTCCCCCATTTACAGCTCTGTTTGCTAGCTCCTGTGCCGCTGCCTGACTGGCTGCTACCTTTATAGGACCCCTAGTCAGTGAAGCCCCGCCCCCTAATCAGGGCTCAGCTTCTCTCCCAGCACAAAGCCCCTCCAAGCCTCTACACATACAGATACTACCAATACAAAACCAAACACACACCAATACCTTCTCCTCCAACAGAACTCCCGCTCAAACTCCCCTGTTTACAGCTCTGTTTGCCAGCTCCTGTGCCGCTGTTTGACTGGCTGCTACCTTTATAGGACCCCTAGTCAGGGAAGCCCTGCCCCCTAACCAGGGCTCAGCTTCTCTCCCAGCACAAAGCCCCTACACATACAGATACCACCAATACAAAACCAGACACACAAAAATACCTTCTCCTCCAACAGAACTCCCACTCAAACTCCCCTGTTTACAGCTCTGTTTGCTATCTCCTGGGCCACTGCAGCTGTCTGAACCGCTGCCTGACTGGCTGCTACCTTTATAGGACCCCTAGTCAGTGAAGCCCCACCCCCTAATCAGGGTTCAGCTTCTCTCCCAGCACCAAGCCCCTCCAAGCCTCTACACATACAGATACTACCAATACAAAACCAAACACACACAAACACCTTCTCCTCCAACAGAACTCCCACTCAAACTCCCCAGTTTACAGCTCTGTTTGCTAGCTCCTGTGCCGCTGCCTGACTGGCTTCTCCCTTTATAGGACCCCGAGTCAGTGAAGCCCCGCCCCCAAATCAGGGCTCAGCTTCTCTCCCAGTACAAAGCCCCTACAAGCCTCTGCACATACAGATACCACCAATACAAAACCAAACACACACAAATACCTTCTCCTCCAACAGAACTCCCACTCAAACTCCCCTGTTTACAGCTCTGTTTGCTAGCTCCTGTGCCGCTGCAGCTGTCCTTGCCGCTGCCTGACTGGCTGCTACCTTTATAGGACCCCTAGTCAGTGAAGCCCCGCCCCCTAATCAGGGCTCAGCTTCTCTCCCCGCACAAAGCCCCTCCAAGCCTCTACACATACGGATACTACCAATACAAAAACACACACAAACAGCTTCTCCTCCAACAGAACTCCAACTCAAACTCCCCTGTTTACAGCTCTGTTTGCTAGTTCCTGTTCCGCTGCAGCTGTCTGTGCCGCTGCCTGCCTGGCTGCTCCCTTTATAGGACCCCTAGTCAGGGAAGCCCCGCCCCCTAGTCAGGGCTCAGCTTCTCTCCCCGCACAAAGCCCCTCCACGCCTCTACACATACGGATACTACCAATACAAAAACACACACAAACAGCTTCTCCTCCAACAGAACTCCGACTCAAACTCCCCTGTTTACAGCTCTGTTTGCTAGCTCCTGTGCCGCTGCAGCTGTCTGTGCCGCTGCCTGACTGGCTTCTACCTTCGTAGGACCCCTAGTCAGTGAAGCCCCGCCCCCTAATCACGGCTCAGCTTCTCTCCCAGCACAAAGCCCCTCCAAGCCTCTACACATACAGATACTACCAATACAAAACCAAACACACACAAATACATTCTCCTCCAACAGAACTCCCACTCAAACTCCCCTGTTTACAGCTCTGTTTGCTAGCTCCTGTGCCGCTGCCTGACTGGCTGCTACCTTTATAGGACCCCTAGTCAGTGAAGCCCGGCCCCCTAATCAGGGCTCAGCTTCTCTCCCAGCACAAAGCCCCTCCAAGCCTCTACACATACAGATACCACCAATACAAAACCAAACACACACACAAATACCTTCTCCTCCAACAGAGCTCCCACTCAAACTCCCCTGTTTACAGCTCTGTTTGGTAGCTCCTGTGCCACTGCAGCTGTCTGTGCCGCTGCCTGACTCGCTGCTACCTTCATAGGTCCCCTAGTCAGTGAAGTCCCGCCCCCTAATCAGGGCTCAGCTTCTCTCCCAGCACAAAGCCCCTACACATACAGATACCACCAATACAAAACCAGACACGCAAAAATACCATCTCCTCCAACAGAACTCCCACTCAAACTCCCCTGTTTACAGCTCTGTTTGTTAGCTCCTGTGCCGCTGCCTGACTGGCTGCTACCTTTATAGGACCCCTAGTCAGGCAAGCCCCGCCCCCTAATCAGGGCTCAGCTTCTCTCCCAGCACAAAGCCCCTACACATACAGATACTACCAATACAAAACCAAATACACACAAATACCTTCTCCTCCAACAGAACTCCCACTCAAACTCCCCTGTTTACAGCTCTGTTTGCAAGCTCCTCTGCCGCTGCAGCTGTCTGTGCCGCTGCCTGACTGGCTGCTACCTTTATAGGACCCCTAGTCAGTGAAGACCCGCCCCCTAATCAGGGCTCAGCTTCTCTCCCAGCACAAAGCCCCTCCAAGCCTGTACACATACAGATACTACCAATACAAAACCAAACACACACACAAATACCTTCTCCTCCAACAGAACTCCCACTCAAACTCCCCTGTTTACAGCTCTGTTGGCTAGCTCCTGTGCCGCTGCAGCTGTCTGTGCCGCTGCCTGACTGGCTTCTACCTTCGTAGGACCCCTAGTCAGTGAAGCCCCGCCCCCTAATCAGGGCTCAGCTTCTCTCCCAGCACAAAGCCCCTCCAAGCCTCTACACATACAGATACTACCAATACAAAACCAAACACACACAAATACCTTCTCCTCCAACAGAACTCCCACTCAAACTCACCTGTTTACAGCTCTGTTTGCTAGCTCCTGTGCCGCTGTTTGACTGGCTGCTACCTTTATAGGACCCCTAGTCAGGGAAGCCCTGCCCCCTAGCCAGGGCTCAGCTTCTCTCCCAGCACAAAGCCCCTACACATACAGGTACCACCAATACAAAACCAGACACACAAAAATACCTTCTCCTCCAACAGAACTCCCACTCAAACTCCCCTGTTTACAGCTCTGTTTGCTAGCTCCTGTGCCACTGCAGCTGTCTGTGCCGCTGCCTGATTGGCTGCTCCCTTTATAGGACCCCTAGTCCGTGAAGCCCCGCCCCCTAATCAGGGCTCAGCTTCTCTCCCAGCACAAAGCCTCTACACATACAGATACCACCAATACAAAACCGAACACACACACAAATACCTTCTCCTCCAACAGAACTCCCACTCAAACTCCCCTGTTTACAGCTCTGTTTGCTAGCTCCTGTGCCGCTGTTTGACTGGCTGCTACCTTTATAGGACCCCTAGTCAGGGAAGCCCTGCCCCTTTACCAGGGCTCAGCTTCTCTCCCAGCACAAAGCCCCTACACATACAGGTACCACCAATACAAAACCAGACACACAAAAATACCTTCTCCTCCAACAGAACTCCTACTCAAACTCCCCTGTTTACAGCTCTGTTTGCTATCTCCTGGGCCACTGCAGCTTTCTGTGCCGCTACCTGACTGGCTGCTACCTTCATAAGACCCCTAGACAGTGAAGCCCCGCCCCCTAATCAGGGCTCAGCTTCTCTCCCAGCACAAAGCCCCTACACATACAGATACTACCAATACAAAACCAAACACACACACACAAATACCTTCTCCTCCAACAGAACTCCCACTCAAACTCCCCTGTTTACAGCTCTGTTTGCTACCTCCTGTGCCGCTGCCTGACTGGCTGCTACCTTTATAGGACCCCTAGTCAGGGAAGCCCCGCCCCCTAATCAGGGCTCAGCTTCTCTCCCAACACAAACCCCCTCCAAGCCTCTACACATACAGATACTACCAATACAAAACCGAACACACACACACATATACCTTCTCCTCCAACAGAACTCCCACTCAAACTCCCCTGTTTACAGCTCTGTTTCCTAGCTCCTGTGCCGCTGCAGCTGTCTCTGCCGCTGCCTGACTGGCTGCTACTTTTATAGGACCCCTAGTCAGGGAAGCCCCGCCCCCTAATCAGGGCTCAGCTTCTCTCCCAGCACAAAGCCCCTACAAGCCTCTACACATACAGGTACTACCAATACAAAACCAAACACACACAAACACCTTCTCCTCCAACAGAACTCCCACTCCAACTCCCCTGTTTACAGCTCTGTTTGCTAGCTCCCGTGCCACTGCAGCTGTCTGTGCCGCTTCCTGACTGGCTGCTACCTTTATAGGACCCCTAGTCAGGGAAGCCCCGCCCCCTAATCAGGGCTCAGCTTCTCTCCCAGCACAAAGCCCCTACACATACAGATACCACCAATACAAAACCAAACACACACAAATACCTTCTCCTCCAACAGAACTCCCACTCAAACTCCCCTGTTTACAGCTCCGTTTGCTAGCTCCTGTACCACTGCAGCTGTCTGTGCCGCTGCCTGACTGGTTGCTCCCTTTATAGGACCCCTAGTCAGTGAAGCCCCGCCCCCTAATCAGGGCTCTGCTTCTCTCCCAGCACAAAGCCCCTCCAAGCCCCTACACATACAGATACTACCAATACAAAACCAAACACACACACACACAAATACCTTCTCCTCCAACAGAACTCCCACTCAAACTCCCCTGTTTACAGCTCCGTTTGCTAGCTCCTGGGCCGCTGCCTGACTGGCTGCTACCTTTATAGGACCCCTAGTCAGGGAAGCCCGCCCCCTAATCAGGGATCAGCTTCTCTCCCAGCACAAAGCCCCTCCAAGCCTCTATACATACAGATACTACCAATACAAAACCAAACACACACAAATACCTTCTCCTCCAACAGAACTCCCACTCAAACTCCCCTGTTTACAGCTCCGTTTGCGAGCTCCTGTACCACTGCAGCTGTGTGTGCCGCTGCCTGACTGGTTGCTCCCTTTATAGGACCCCTAGTCAGTGAAGCCCCGCCCCCTAATCAGGACTCAGCTTCTCTCCCAGCACAAAGCCCCTCCAAGCCTCTACACATACAGATACTACCAATACAAAACCAAACACACACATACAAATACCTTCTCCTCCAACAGAACTCCCACTCAAACTCCCCTGTTTACAGCTCTCTTTCCTAGCTCCTGTGCCGCTGCAGCTGTCTCTGCCGCTGCCTGACTGGCTGCTACCTTTATAGGACCCCTAGTCAGGGAAGCCCCGTCCCCTAATCAGGGCTCAGCTTCTCTCCCAACACAAAGCCCCTCCAAGCCTCTACACATACAGATACTACCAATACAAAACCGAACACACACACACATATACCTTCTCCTCCAACAGAACTCCCACTCAAACTCCCCTATTCACAGCTCTGTTTGCTAGCTCCTGTGCCGCTGCAGCTGTCTGTGCCGCTACCTTTATAGGACCCCTAGTCAGTGAAGCCCCGCCCCCTAATCAGGGCTCAGCTTCTCTCCCAGCACAAAGCCCCTACACATACAGATACTACCAATACAAAACCAAACACACACACACAAATACCTTCTCCTCCAACAGAACTCCCACTCAAACTCCCCTGTTTACAGCTCTGTTTGCTACCTCCTGTGCCGCTGCCTGACTGGCTGCTACCTTTATAGGACCCCTAGTCAGGGAAGCCCCGCCCCCTAATCAGGGCTCAGCTTCTCTCCCAGCACAAAGCCCCTACACATGCAGATACTACCAATACAAAACCAAACACACACAAATACCTTCTCCTCCAACAGAACTCCCACTCAAACTCCCCTGTTTACAGCTCTGTTTGCTAGCTCCTGTGCCACTGCCTGACTGGCTGCTATCTTTATAGGACCCCTGGTCAGGGAAGCCCCGCCCCCTAATCAGGGCTCAGCTTCTCTCCCAGCACAAAGCCCCTACAAGCCTCTACACATACAGATACTACCAATACAAAACCGAACACACACACACATATACCTTCTCCTCCAACAGAACTCCCACTCAAACTCCCCTGTTTACAGCTCTGTTTCCTAGCTCCTGTGCCGCTGCAGCTGTCTCTGCCGCTGCCTGACTGGCTGCTATCTTTATAGGACCCCTGGTCAGGGAAGCCCCGCCCCCTAATCAGGGCTCAGCTTCTCTCCCAACACAAAGCCCCTCCAAGCCTCTACACATACAGATACTACCAATACAAAACCAAACACACACAAATACCTTCTCCTCCAACAGAACTCCCACTCAAACTCCCCTGTTTACAGCTCTGTTTGCTACCTCCTGTGCCGCTGCCTGACTGGCTGCTACCTTTATAGGCCCCCTAGTCAGCGAAGCCCCGCCCCCTAATCAGGGCTCAGCTTCTCTCCCAGCACAAAGCCCCTACACATACAAAAACTACCAATACAAAACCAAACACACACATACAAATACCTTCTCCTCCAACAGAACTCCCACTCAAACTCCCCTGTTTACAGCTCTATTTGCTAGCTCCTGTGCCGCTGCAGCTCTCTGTGCCGCTACTTTTATAGGACCCCTAGTCAGGGAAGCCCCGCCCCCTAATCAGGGCTCAGCTTCTCTCCCAGCACAAAGCCCCTACAAGCCTCTACACATACAGATACTACCAATACAAAACCAAACACACACAAACACCTTCTCCTCCAACAGAACTCCCACTCCAACTCCCCTGTTTACAGCTCTGTTTGCTAGCTCCCGTGCCACTGCAGCTGTCTGTGCCGCTTCCTGACTGGCTGCTACCTTTATAGGACCCCTCGTCAGTGAAGCCCCGCCCCCTAATCAGGGCTCAGCTGCTCTCCCAGCACAAAGCCCCTACACATACAGATACTACCAATACAGAACCAAACACACACAAATACCTTCTCCTCCAACAGAACTCCCACTCAAACTCCCCTGTTTACAGCTCTGTTTGCTAGCTCCTGTGCCGCTGCAGCTGTCTGTGCCGCTACCTTTATAAGACCCATAGTCAGTGAAGCCCCGCCCCCTAATCAGGGCTCAGCTTCTCTCCCAGCACAAAGCCCCTCCAAGCCTCTACACATACAGATACTACCAATACAAAACCAAACACACACAAACACCTTCTCCTCCAACAGAACTCCCACTCAAACTCCCCCATTTACAGCTCTGTTTGCTAGCTGCTGTGCCGCTGCCTGACTGGCTGCTACCTTTATAGGACTCCTAGTCAGTGAAGCCCCGCCCCCTAATCGGGGCTCAGCTTCTCTCCCAGCACAAAGCCCCTACAAGCCTCTACAGCCTCTTGGGGAAATATCTCCTGTGCCACCGCCAAAAATACTCCTTGAGTGGGAACGGTCAGAGGCCTCACTGGCGGGCTGGCTTTGTTTTCCTACCAACTTGTGATGCTGGCCGCAGAGAGAATGCTGGTCTGTAGGTGGCCTTCAGTGAGGGTTCGGCATGCCAGAGAGCAGGGAGCAGGCTGTCTGTCTGTCTCTGTGGCTGTCTGCTGGCCACACATAGGCATGTTCCTCTTCTCCTCTTGCCCCACCCACGGTTGCTCTGTGCCTTTTAAGCCTTCCCTTGGAGCTGTCAGCACCAGCTGCCTCTGCTCTAGGTGCCCAGAGGAGGAGAGATGTGCTGGGCTCCAGCCTGGAACACTTCCTCCCTCCTGCCTAGCCCTGACTATGAAGCCTGTCCCTGGCACTCCTTTATTCAAGCGCCATGTGGGCAAGAGGAAGAGGTTGGCAACTGCAGGTAGAAGGACCAAACTTGTAAGCATCAGGTGAAGCATTGAGAAACACAATGTTCAGGTGTCTCTAGCCAGACTGTTAAGTTCCAGGGCCCCAACCTATTGTGGCCAGACCCTTGAACCAGCTGGACCAAAGACCTATCTCCAGTGGGCATCAGTTGCCCAGGAAGAGGGAAAAAATTCACTCTGATTCACCCAGAGACACGGAAACCAAGCACCCTAAACTCTAAAGCTTTGCAGCAAACCAACATAGACCCAGGAAGTCCCACTGGGATTCGAACTCAGATCGCAGGATTCAGAGTTTTGCATGCTGACCATTACACCATAGGACCTGCTAGCATTTCCATTTCTGGACCCCTGTGACTCTCAGCTGGCTGGCTAGCACTCTGCACTTATTGCTTCCCTCCGGCTGCTTCCTCTTGCAGGACTCTCTCTCCTCCATCAACTGTAGCCCTGCAGTACCAGATCTGCGGGTCCTGCCCTGAGTCCCTGCATCCCCCTGCTTTGTCTCCATTCCCTGCAGGCCACAAAAATGTCATGGGAGGCCGCCCCTCCCCTCACTCGGTGATCCTGCTCAAATCGTCCAGCTGCAGCCTCATCTCCTGGAACTCAGCCAGCTGTCACTTGATCCAATTGTACAGCAGCCCACAGCCTCCCCCTGGGTCTGCCCCACCTGGTTATTCCTTACAGGCTGACCTGACCCCCCTTCCAAGCCCAGATTCGCCCACTAAGCAGCCTACTGGCACTCAGAGCCACAGACATGGAGGTGCTGGAGGAGGGAGGTGTGACTCTAGGGTGGGGTTCTTCTCTAAAGATGGCTGGCAGAAAGGTGGTGCTCAGCTCTGTCAGTGACCTGCCCTTTGCCTCGCAGCCAGGGGATGCAGACAGTTATGTAAAGTTCATAAAGGGAGTATTTGGTTCCAAGTGAATGTGAGGAATGTGCAATTATGAGAGGGAATTTCCATCCCTCCTTCACTTATGCAGCAGGGCCCCAGTGGCCTAATGGATAAGGCATTGGCTTCCTAAGCCAGAGATTGTGGGTCCAAGTCCCATCTGGGGTGAAAAGCTGCTTTCTTCTTCTATATTGCAAGGAAACCTTGGTCTTATTTTCACCAAGGAAGCTGGGAGATGTTGGAACACAAAGTACTGGATCTTGGGAACAATCCTCCACAAATGTCATCTTCCACTCGACAAACGCTTTCTAAACCCATCAGTAGCAAACAGTTAATACTAGTGTTTGTCTGAGAACAGAGTGAAGGGGAGTGTTTACTCCAACATGTCAATGAACAAAACAGATGGAAAGAGGAAGGCCGTTCTGAAAGAGAATGGATCTGTCTGGAGACAAAGCAGAGCCTGAGGATGAGCAATGGTGTGAAAAGAAGAGGTTCAAATGTCTGTTAGATGTTAGTTAGGTTGGTCTGGCAAATTTAAAGAAAATACCAATGCCCTTAGCATGATGCGGACACTGGCTGTTTCTGACCTTTTACGAAGAGTTCATTGAGAAATATTTTCCTTAATTATGTTATGGAATAAAGGGTGTGTCATAAATATAAAGGGAAGGGTAAACCCCTTTGAAATCCCTCCTGGCCAGGGGAAAGCTCCTCTCACCTGTAAAGGGTTAAGAAGCTAAAGGTAACCTTGCTGGCACCTGACCAAAATGACCAATGAGGAGACAAGATACTTTCAAAAGCTGGGAGGAGGGAGAGAAACAAAGGGTCTGTGTGTCTGTCTATATGCTGGTTTCTGCCGGGGATAGACCAGGAATGGAATCTTAGAACTTTTAGTAAGTAATCTAGCTAGGTATGTGTTAGATTATGATTTCTTTAAATGGCTGAGAAAAGAATTGTGCTGAATAGAATAACTATTTCTGTCTGTGTATCTTTTTTGTAACTTAAGGTTTTGCCTAGAGGGGTTCTCTATGTTTTTGAATCTAATTACCCTGTAAGAGATCTACCATTCTGATTTTACAGGGGGGATTTCTTTATTTCTATTTACTTCTATTTTTATTAAAAGTCTTCTTGTAAGAAAACTGAATGCTTTTTCATTGTTCTCAGATCCAAGGGTTTGGGTCTGTGGTCACCTATGCAAATTGGTGAGGCTTTTTATCCAACATTTCCCAGGAAAGGGGGGGTGCAAGTGTTGGGAGGATTGTTCATTGTTCTTAAGATCCAAGGGTCTGGGTCTGTAGTCACCTAGGCAAATTGGTGAGGCTTTTTACCAAACCTGGTCCAGGAAGTGGGGTGCAAGGTTTTGGGAAGTATTTGGGGGGGAAAGACGTGTCCAAACAGCTCTTCCCTAGTAACCAGTATTAGTTTGGTGGTGGTAGCGGCCAATCCAAGGACAATGGGTGGAATATTTTGTACCTTGGGGAAGTTTTGACCTAAGCTGGTAAAGATAAGCTTAGGAGGTTTTTCATGCAGGTCCCCACATCTGTACCATAGAGTTCAGAGTGGGGGAGGAACCTTGACATGGTGGCATAGTGGTGGGATTAACCTGAAATTATTTTGAGATCCAGTTGAGATTTTTTGAACTAGAAATACAGATTTTAAAAAGGAAATTTTTTTTCCTTTGGAAAGGAAGTCCAGAAAGCAGCTGAAACTGAAAGCAGCTTGTTTTTTCTCTGCTTTGTGGCCAAGCAGAGACAAAAGGGGATTATCTTTGTGAATTGCAGGTTTTCTTTGCCTGGAGGCAGGGTACTTAACTCCTGCAGGGAAATTCACAGTCTTCCAACCCAGAGGTTTTTTTTTTCTTTTCTTTTCTTCCTAAAAGTAAATAGGGGGGGTGTGTTCTACCCATTTGCTTTTTCTTTGGGCTGGGTAAGCAGGTTTCCAAGTAGTTGGAGGTTTTTTGCTTTAATTTGGGCCCAGAGCAGAGACAAGGGAATTGTCTTTTTCTGTAGGCTGACAATCACTTTCAGAGAATAGGTATTCTATTCCAGCACAGCAAAATTTTACAGCCAAGTTTTGTTTGTTTCTTTCTAAACCTCGGATGTAAAGTTAGTTAAAAACAGAGAGGTTAGAATGACCAAATCCGCAGCTCGACTACAGCTGGAATTAGCCAAATTTCAGGCTGAGGAAAAACAAAGGGAACATGAAAGACAGATAGAACTCATGCTGCTGGAGAAGGAGGTACAGGAGGCTGCCCACAAGAGGGAAATGGAAGCAAGGAAGCATTTGGAGGAGGAGAAGGAAAAAGAGAGGAAGCATGTGGAGGAGGAGAAGGAAAAGAGAGGAAGCATGTGGAGGAGGTGGAGAGGATAAAGGCCCAACAGAATATACCAACAAACCCTAGCAATCCTTCTCCAGGTACCACTTCCCATCCCAGAAAGTTCCCCACCTACAAGGCAGGTGATGATAGGCCTTCTTAGAAAACTTCGAAAGGGCCTGCCTTGGGTACAACATCTCTACTGACCAATACATGGTAGAGCTGAGGCCACAGCTCAGTGGACCCTTAGCTGAGGTGGCAGCTGAAATGCCTAAAGTAACACATGAACAAGTATGAACTGTTTAAATCCAAGGTCACAGTCAGAATGGGGATAACACCTGAGCAGTCTCGTCGGAGGTTCAGAGCCCTAAGGTGGAAACCAGACATGTCATTTACCTGACATGCCTACCACATTGTGAAACATTGGGATGCCTGGATATCAGGAGCAAGTGTTGAATCTCCACTAAATTTGCCCTTCCTAATGCAAATGGAACAATTCTTAGAGGGTGTTCCTGAGGAAATAGAAAGATACTTCCTAGATGGGAAACCCAAAACTGTAATCGAGGCAGGAGAGATTGGAGCCAGATGGGTGGAGGTGGCAGAGAAGAAGAAAACTGGTCGCAGGTGGAGCGGAGACCAGAAGGGACCACCCCAGACCACACCCTATTACCAGGAGCCGCCCAAGGCCCCACCTACCTCCCAAAGAACCCTCCAGACCCCTTATCGTCCCACCACCCCGTTCTCCAGCAACCCTCCTCGCCCCAGTGACCCATCAGCTGGACGATGTTTTAAATGTAACGAGCTGGGGCATGTAAAGGCCAACTGCCCCAAGAACCCCAACAGATTACAGTTCATTGCACCGGAATCACACCAGAGGTCCACAGGCCCAGATATCTCCCAGATACTCTTGGAGCAGAGGGAAACTGTGAGTGTGGGCGGGAAGAAGGTCACCGCGTGGAGGGACACCGGAGCACAAGTGTCAGCTATCCATGCTTCCTTAGTGGACCCCAATTTAATCAACCCAGAGATCCAAGTGACGATTCAACCCTTCAAGTCCAACTCTTTCAATTTGACTACAGGCAAGTTGCCTGTCCAGTACAAGGGCTGGTCAGGAATGTGGACTTTTGCAGTCTATGATGGTTATCCCATCCCCATGCTGTTGGGGGAAGACTTGGCCAATCATGTGAAGCAGGCCAAGAGGGTGGGAACGGTCACCCGCAGCCAGGCTAAACAAGCCGTGAGGCCTAGCTCTGTTCCGGAAACTTCTATCAGGACCCAGTCAGAGGTGATGGACCCGGACCCCAGGCCAATGTCTGCAACAGCAGTAGTGGATCCAGTCCCAGAGACCCAGACGGAACCAGTCCCAGAACCGGAACCAGCCGAACAACCAACACCAGACCCCGTGTCAGCACTGAATCCAGTACTTGCAACCTCAACACCAGAGGGCCCCACCGACCCTGAACTGGCAGCAGCTGATAACCTGACACAAGAGGCTCAGCCGGAGCCTGAATCCCAACATAGTGCACCAGCGGAGAGCGGTTCACAGTCAACAGAAACAGCTCCATCCCCTATATCGCTTCCAGAGGGACCAAGCCTAGGTCCACAATCCCATGAGGGACTGATGTCTCCAGCATCAAGGGAACAGTTCCACACTGAACAGAAAGTAGATGAAAGCCTCCAGAGAGCTTGGAGGGTGGCACGGAGCAACCCACCGCCTCTCAGCTCTTCTAATCGATCCAGGTTTGTTGTAGAAAGAGGACTTTTATACAAGGAAACTCTTTCTGGTGGACACCAGGAAGACTGGCATCCTCAGAGACAGTTGGTAGTTCCAACTAAATACCGGGCCAAGCTCTTGAGCTTAGCCCACGATCACCCTAGTGGCCATGCTGGGGTGAACAGGACCAAAGACCGTTTGGTGGGGTCATTCCACTGGGAGGGAATGGGCAAGGATGTTTCTACGTATGTCCAGTCTTGTGAGGTGTGCCAAAGAGTGGGAAAACCCCAAGACCAGGTCAAAGCTCCTCTCCAGCCACTCCCCATCATTGAAGTTCCATTTCAGCGAGTAGCTGTGGATATTCTGGGTCCTTTTCCGAAAAAGACAGCCAGAGGAAAGCAGTACATACTGACTTTCATGGATTTTGCCACCCGATGGCCGGAAGCAGTACCTCTAAGCAACACCAGGGGTAAAAGTGTGTGCCAGGCACTAGCAGACATTTTTGCCAGGGTAGGTTGGCCCTCCGACATCCTCACAGATGCAGGGACTAATTTCCTGGCAGGAACTATGGAAAACCTTTGGGAAGCTCATGGGGTAAATCACTTGGTTGCCACTCCTTACCACCATCAAACAAATGGCATGGTGGAGAAGTTTAATGGAACTTTGGGGGCCATGATACGTAAATTCGTAAATGAGCACTCCAATGATTGGGACCTAGTGTTGCAGCAGTTGCTCTTTGCCTACAGAGCTGTACCACATCCCAGTTTAGGGTTTTCCCCATTTGAACTTGTATATGGCCGTGAGGTTAGAGGGCCATTGCAGTTGGTGAAGCAGCAATGGGAGGGATTTACACCTTCTCCAGGAAATAACATTCTGGACTTTGTAACCAACCTACAAAACACCCTCCGAACCTCTTTAGCCCTTGCTAGAGAAAACTTACAGGATGCTCAAAAAGAGCAAAAAGCCTGGTATGATAAACATGCCAGAGAGCATTCCTTCAAAGTAGGAGACCAGGTCATGGTCTTAAAGGCGCTCCAGGCCCATAAAATGGAAGCATCGTGGGAAGGGCCATTCACGGTCCAGGAGCGCCTGGGAGCTGTTAATTATCTCATAGCATTCCCCACCTCTAACCGAAAGCCTAAGGTGCACCATATTAATTCTCTAAAGCCCTTTTATTCCAGAGAATTAAAGGTTTGTCAGTTTACAGCCCAGGGAGGAGATGACGCTGAGTGGCCTGAAGGTGTCTACTACGAAGGGAAAAGTGCTGGTGGTGTGGAAAAGGTGAACCTCTCCATGACCCTTGGGCGTATGCAGTGACAGCAGATCAAGGAGCTGCGCACTAGCTACGCACCAACGTTCTCAGCCACCCCAGGACTGACTGAACGGGCATACCACTCCATTGACACAGGTAATGCTCACCCAATTAGGGTCCACCCTTACCGGGTGTCTCCTCAAGCTAAAACTGCTATAGAACGGGAGATCCAGGATATGTTACAGATGGGTGTAATCCGCCCCTCTGAAAGTGCATGGGCATCTCCAGTGGTTCTAGTTCCCAAACCAGATGGGGAAATACGTTTTTGCGTGGACTACCGTAAGCTAAATGCTGTAACTCGCCCAGACAACTATCCAATGCCACGCACAGATGAACTATGAGAGAAACTGGGACGGGCCCAGTTCATCTCTACCTTGGACTTAACCAAGGGGTACTGGCAGGTACCGCTAGATGAATCTGCCAAGGAAAGGTCAGCCTTCATCACACATCTCGGGCTGTATGAATTTAATGTACTCCCTTTCGGGCTGCGAAATGCACCCGCCACTTTCCAAAGACTTGTAGATGGTCTCCTAGCGGGATTAGGAGAATATGCAGTCGCCTACCTTGACGATGTGGCCATATTTTCGGATTCCTGGGCAGACCACCTGGAACATCTACACAAAGTCCTTGAGCGCATAAGGGAGGCAGGACTAACTGTTAAGGCTAAGAAGTGTCAAATAGGCCTAAACAGAGTGACTTACCTTGGACACCAGGTGGGTCAAGGAACTATCAGCCCCCTACAGGCCAAAGTGGATGCTATCCAAAAGTGGCCTGTCCCAAAGTCAAAGAAACAGGTTCAATCCTTCTTAGGCTTGGCCGGTTATTACAGACGATTTGTACCGCACTACAGCCAAATCGCTGCCCCACTGACAGACCTAACCAAAAAGAAACAGCCAAATGCTGTTCAGTGGACCGAAAAGTGTCAGAAGGCCTTCAACAAGCTTAAAGCGACACTCATGTCTGACCCTGTACTAAGGGCCCCAGACTTTGACAAACCGTTCCTAGTAACCACAGATGCGTCCGAGCGTGGTGTGGGAGCAGTTTTAATGCAGAAAGGACCTGATCAAGAATTCCACCCTGTAGTGTTTCTCAGCAAAAAACTGTCTGAGAGGGAAAGCAACCGGTCAGTCACTGAAAAAGAATGTTATGCCATTGTTACGCTCTGGAATGTTACGCTCTGGAAAAGCTACGCCCATATGTTTGGGGACGGTGTTTCCACCTGCAAACCGACCATGCTGCACTGAAGTGGCTTCACACCGTCAAGGAAACTAACAAAAAACTTCTTCGGTGGAGTTTAGCTCTCCAAGATTTTGATTTCGACATCCAACACATCTCAGGAGCTCTAACAAAGTGGCTGATGCACTCTCCCGTGAAAGTTTCCTAGAATCAACTGGTTAAAATCGTCCTTGAGATGTGGAAAACATTGTTAGTCTTTATGTACTTGGTAGTGTATTTAGAGATGCATGTGTCTTATTATCTCTGTTTTTCCTAGAGCTCCAGGAAGAAATCCCAGCCAGTGTTTCACCCTAGCTGAGATTTGGGGGGGGGTGTCATAAATATAAAGGGAAGGGTAAACCCCTTTGAAATCCCTCCTGGCCAGGGGAAAGCTCCTCTCACCTGTAAAGGGTTAAGAAGCTAAAGGTAACCTTGCTGGCACCTGACCAAAATGACCAATGAGGAGACAAGATACTTTCAAAAGCTGGGAGGAGGGAGAGAAACAAAGGGTCTGTGTGTCTGTCTATATGCTGGTTTCTGCCGGGGATAGACCAGGAATGGAATCTTAGAACTTTTAGTAAGTAATCTAGCTAGGTATGTGTTAGATTATGATTTCTTTAAATGGCTGAGAAAAGAATTGTGCTGAATAGAATAACTATTTCTGTCTGTGTATCTTTTTTGTAACTTAAGGTTTTGCCTAGAGGGGTTCTCTATGTTTTTGAATCTAATTACCCTGTAAGAGATCTACCATTCTGATTTTACAGGGGGGATTTCTTTATTTCTATTTACTTCTATTTTTATTAAAAGTCTTCTTGTAAGAAAACTGAATGCTTTTTCATTGTTCTCAGATCCAAGGGTTTGGGTCTGTGGTCACCTATGCAAATTGGTGAGGCTTTTTATCCAACATTTCCCAGGAAAGGGGAGGTGCAAGTGTTGGGAGGATTGTTCATTGTTCTTAAGATCCAAGGATCTGGGTCTGTAGTCACCTAGGCAAATTGGTGAGGCTTTTTACCAAACCTGGTCCAGGAAGTGGGGTGCAAGGATTTGGGAAGTATTTTGGGGGGAAAGATGCATCCAAACAGCTCTTCCCCAGTAAC
Organism: Lepidochelys olivacea; assembly: GCF_965140295.1. Taxonomy (NCBI): domain Eukaryota; kingdom Metazoa; phylum Chordata; order Testudines; family Cheloniidae; genus Lepidochelys; species Lepidochelys olivacea. The sequence goes on along the minus strand of NC_140436.1, from coordinate 18,586,633 downwards.
CAGTATTAGTTTGGTGGTGGTAGCGGCCAATCCAAGGACAACGGGTGGAATATTTTGTACCATGGGGAAGTTTTGATCTAAGCTAGTAAAGATAAGCTTAGGAGGTGTTTCATGCAGGTCCCCACATCTGTACCCTAGAGTTCAGAGTGGGGGAGGAACCTTCGCAGCGACAGATAAATTTGAGAGGGAATCTTCCTGAAAGCCCCGAGGATTCACTACTCCAAGGGGCTGCCCGGTGTCACTGTTGCTCTTGGAGGGAAATGATTTGAGCACTACCTGAATTGGCCACGCAGTGTCACCATTGCTCCGTGAGGGAAATGCTTTCTGCATTACTCCAAGTTGCCACCCAGTGTCACTGTCGGTCCAGGAGGGAAATGCTTTGTGCATGACCTGAATTGGCCGCACACCTCACTGTTGCTCCAGGGGGGGGGGAAGGTGGGGGGGAGGGCGGGGGATTGTTTGTGTATTACTCCTGAGTGGCCACGTCGTGTCACTCTTCCTCCAGGAGGGGAATGCTTTGTGCATTACCCTGTGTGGCCACCCAAGACAACACACACAGCACGACACCGACGCACGCACACACACAGAACACGTCACACATACAGATTTGTAGTGTAAAGTGCTAAAAATGAGACATTCATTCCTAATCAGATGTAGCCATTGCTGTCTCATGCACTCTTCCTCGAAAAGCCATACGTAATCTCGCCTGATCATTTGGTAGAGATCTGTTCCAGAAAATTACTCATAATGAGACATACATTATTGACAAGTACTAGTGATCCATTTCTCCTCGAATGATTCACCAAAACGCTTTTCGATTCCCTGCTGGTGATTTGGAAGAAATCGTTTCTTGAAATATACTAAAATAGAGAAATTCATCTTTGATCTGTGCGACAGATAAATTTGAGAAGGAATCTTCCTGAAAGCCCCGAGGATTCACTTCTCGTCAGACGGTACAGAGCAGGTTGCGAAAATTACTGAAAATGAGAACGTCATTCGAAATCAGGTATCCTGATGTCCTCCTCATGGAACCATGCACCAAAAAGCAAGTCTATTCTCTCTTTGGCATTTAGCAGGGATTTATCGAGAAAATTACTAAAAAAGAGAAAGTTATAACTGATCAATGCTTATAATCAATGACAAATGGAATCCTCCTCCAAAAGCCTTTCAGATTGGCTCCTTGTGATTAGGTAGCTATCAGTTGATGATTTGGTAGAAATGACTAAAAAGGAGGCAGTTCTTTCTGTTCAATGTTAGCAATTAATTACACATGGAATCATCCTCCGTACTATATTCATAATTAGCTCCTGGAGATTTGGACTAAAATCGGTCCGTGAAAATGACTAGGAATGAGACAATTCATTCCTCAGCCGTCCTCTGATAAATTTCCCACGGAATCCTCCAGCAGAAAAGCAAAGGCATTCTCCTTTGGTGCGTTGGAACAGATCGGTTCGTGCAAAGGACTCAAGGTAGAAAATCATTCTTTACAAGTATCTAGTGGTAAAGACTCCAGCAATCCAGCGTCTCTCCTGAAGAGTTCGTAGCGATTGGGTCAAGAAAATTACTCCTAAAGAGACTTAAATTATCGACAAGTAATAGTGGTAAAGCTCTCCTCGAATTATTCACCAAAATGCTTTTCGATACGATGACACAGAAGGGCACAGAACACGACACAGAAAAATAACACACGACAAAGACACACACACACCGCGACACGGAAAGCAACACACACAAAACATCACACACACGACCCACAACATCTCACAAACACACACTCACTCAACACAAAATAACCCACAACATGTCACACGCAACACAAGACGACCCACAACATGATGAGCGCTGTGGAGCTAGGGCTCCGGCTCGGCTTTCGCAGCGGCTCTGGCGAGGAATGGTGCCGGAGCTCTCGCCGGAGGGAAACACGGCAGGAGGGGGCCTGAGCCGCTTGGGCCTCTTTCCAACGGGGCGGAACAAGGCCTCCGCTCTCTGCCCTCTGCAGACCTGGCTGCCAGGTCAGTGCTTCCAGTTCCTCGTCCGCAGTCGCTGTCGTCCTCCTCAGCGGCCGTGGGCGTCCTCGCTGGGGACAGGGCTCGGGGGGATGTAGGTGGAGAGGGGCCAGAGTCTCTTGAGCAGAGTGACTCTGTGGGGTGCCGTAAGAAAAGGAGATTTTGGTTGGGATGCTCAAGGTGTAATGGGAGGAGAGTGGAGGGCGGATCCCCGCCGTGTGGAAGAGGCAAACAGAGGAGCCTCTGAGACGTTGCCGCCTGAGATGGTAACTTACTTGTTTTTTTCCCCTTGGGCTGGCTTTAGTAGCAAGGAAAAAGAAGTCAAGCCTCAGAGTCTACTGCCCTCATGCGACGGAATGTGAGTGAGAGCAGCGAGCCTGTGACCGTTGGTGATGCCAGGCAAGAGCCCTCCATCTGGGAGCCGAGCTCTCGCCAGTCTCGGAGAGAGAAGTGTCTGGTTTGGTGAGGACTCTGCTCACGCCCTGTCACGGAGTCCCCGGCATGCTCTGAAACTGCTCCCTATGAAGCCAGTCAGAACTCTGGGGCAGTCGCTTTTCTGTGAGCAGCCTGTCTTCAGGACTCACAGCTCACACAGCTTCCACCTTCCTGGGTCTGACCTCGGAGCATTCAGCCTCCTCTGCCCATCCGTGCGCTTCCCCCCAGCGAGTCCGCTCAGGCGGGGCTCCTGGGGAAGCCAGGGGGTCCTGCACCCCAACTCCGCAGTCAGATGTGACTCTCAGCCAGCCAGTAAAACAGAAGGTTTATTAGAGGACAGGAACATGGTCTAAAACAGAGCTTGCAGGTGCAGAGAACGGGACCCCTCAGCTGGGTCCATTTTGGGGGGCAGTGAGCCAGACAACCACGTCTGCACTTCACTCCATGTCCCAGCCAGCCCCAAACTGAAACCCCCCTCCAACCCCTCCTCCTCTGGGCTTTGTCCCTTTCCCGGGCCAGGAGGTCACCTGATTCCTTTGTTCTCCAACCCTTCAGCTCTCACCTTGCAGGGGGGGAAGGGCCCAGGCCATCAGTTGCCAGGAAACAGGGTGTTGGCCATTCTCTGTGTCCAGACTCCTGCACACACATGCCCTCTAGGGCTCTGCAATGATCATACACCCTTACTCCACCCCTAGATACTTAAGAACTGCCTAGGGGAAACTGAGGCACCCCCACACTATTCAGAGGAAACATTAAGAACAGTCCCACTTCTCACACGCCCCACCTGAGTCCGGGTCGGGAAGCCCCGTCCATTAGAGTTCGGTTTGTAAGCAAAGGATCCTGACCAGCTGTGGCTAGGAGGGAGAAAAGGCCCCATTTTCAGAGGCTGCTCGTTTCTCTGGTCAGGAACGGTGTCTTCTCCACAACTGAAGCTTGGATCCAAGAGGATGACTCCAGGTGGTGAGTTGCTCGCCTTGCTCTCCTCTTTCTCTGTTTTCTCTCCTGTGTTCGCCAACTCTCTCTTTCTCGTCTCTCCTCTTCTCTCCTCGTGCCGTGTCCCTTCACAGGACGCGGGTAGGTGTGCATTCCCACAAGTGAGGTCTCGGGAGCCATGGAAAAGTCGGAGAGGACGAAGATCATGCAGGGCAGTAGAAAGGCTGCTGAAAGTACCTGAAGAGACAAAGGAAACGAGAAGGGGGAAGTCCAGCCTAACACAGGAGTGTAATCTGTAAAGAGAAACAACGGCAAATCTAATCTACAGAAACTCTTCAAGTTGCCGAAAGACATGTAGGATGGGAAAATACTTGTTGAATCCAGTCTCTTGAAGATCTTAGGCTCAGTATGCGTGCGAATTTGTAGTTGCTTAGAAATCTGCCTTCTTCTGTTTGCTCTACCTTCCAATTATTGAAAATCTACCTACCTATTTTTTGTTTAGTTTTATTATTAATGATTATTATTATTATTCAACTCATTTTGTGCAACTGGTGCTCCGTGAGGAAATGATTTGTGTCTTACTCCAAGGGGCTGCCCGGTGTCACTGTTGCTCCGGGAGGGAAATGATATGAGCACTACCTGAATTGGCCACGCAGTTTCACCATTGCTCCGTGAGGGAAATGCTTTCTGCATTACTCCAAGTGGCCACCCAGTGTCACTGTTGCTCCATGAGGGAAATGCTTTCTGAATGACCTGAATTGGCCACAGACATCACTGTTGCTCCGGGGTGGGGGGTGGGGGGGAGGCTTGGGATTGTTTGTGTATTACTCCTGAGTGGCCACGTCGTGTCACTCTTCCTCCAGGAGGGGAATGCTTTGTGCATTTCCCTGTATTGTGGCCACCCAAGACAACACACACAGCACGATACCGACGCACACACACACAGAACACGTCACACATACAGATGGGTAGTGTAAAGTGCTAAAAATGAGACTTTCATTACTAATCAGATGTAGCCGTTGATGTCTCATGCACTCTTCCTCGAAAAGCCATACGTAATCTCGCCTGATCATTTGGTAGAGATCTGTTCAAGAAAATTACTCATAATGAGACATACATTATTGACAAGTACTAGTGATCCATTTCTCCTCGAATGATTCACCAAAACGCTTTTCGATTCCCTGCTGGTGATTTGGAAGAAATCGTTTCTTGAAATATACTAAAATAGAGAAATTCATCTTTGATCTGTGCGACAGATAAATTTGAGAAGGAATCTTCCTGAAAGCCCCGAGGATTCACTTCTCGTCAGACGGTACAGAGCAGGTTGCGAAAATTACTGAAAATGAGAACGTCATTCGAAATCAGGTATCCTGATGTCCTCCTCATGGAACCATGCACCAAAAAGCAAGTCTATTCTCTCTTTGGCATTTAGCAAGGATTTATCGAGAAAATTGCTAAAAAAGAGAAAGTTATAACTGATCAATGCTTATAATCAATGACAAATGGAATCCTCCTCCAAAAGCCTTTCAGATTGGCTCCTTGTGATTAGGTAGATATCAGCTGACGATTTGGTAGAAATGACTAAAAAGGAGGCAGTTCTTTCTGATCAATGTTAGCAATTAATTACACATGGAATCATCCTCCGTACTATGTTCATAATTAGCTCCTGGAGATTTGGACTAAAATCGGTCCGTGAAAATGACTAGGGATGAGACAATTAATTCCTCAGCCGTCCTCTGATAAATTTCCCACGGAATCCTCCAGCAGAAAAGCAAAGGCATTCTCCCTTGGTGCGTTGGAACAGATTGGTTCGTGCAAAGGACTCAAGGTAGAAAATCATTCTTTACAAGTATCTAGTGGTAAAGACTCCAGCAATCCAGCGTCTCTCCTGAAGAGTTCGTAGCGATTGGGTCAAGAAAATTACTCCTAAGGAGACTTAAATTATCGACAAGTACTAGTGCTAAAGCTCTCCTCGAATTATTCACCAAAATGCTTTTCGATACGATGACACAGAAGGGCACAGAACACGACACACAAAAATAACACACGACAAAGACACACACACACCGCGACACGGAAAGCAACACACACAAAACATCACACACACGACCCACAACATCTCACAAACACACACTCACTCAACACAAAATAACCCACAACATGTCACACGCAACACAAGACGACCCACAACATGATGAGCGCTGTGGAGCTAGGGCTCCGGCTCGGCTTTCGCAGCGGCTCTGGCGAGGAATGGTGCCGGAGCTCTCGCCGGAGGGAAACACGGCAGGAGGGGGCCTGAGCCGCTTGGGCCTCTTTCCAACGGGGCGGAACAAGGCCTCCGCTCTCTGCCCTCTGCAGACCTGGCTGCCAGGTCAGTGCTTCCAGTTCCTCGTCCGCAGTCGCTGTCGTCCTCCTCAGCGGCCGTGGGCGTCCTCGCTGGGGACAGGGCTCGGGGGGATGTAGGTGGAGAGGGGCCAGAGTCTCTTGAGCAGAGTGACTCTGTGGGGTGCCGTAAGAAAAGGAGATTTTGGTTGGGATGCTCAAGGTGTAATGGGAGGAGAGTGGAGGGCGGATCCCCGCCATGTGGAAGAGGCAAACAGAGGAGCCTCTGAGACGTTGCCGCCTGAGATGGTAACTTACTTGTTTTTTTCCCCTTGGGCTGGCTTTAGTAGCAAGGAAAAAGAAGTCAAGCCTCAGAGTCTACTGCCCTCATGCGACGGAATGTGAGTGAGAGCAGCGAGCCTGTGACCGTTGGTGATGCCAGGCAAGAGCCCTCCATCTGGGAGCCGAGCTCTCGCCAGTCTCGGAGAGAGAAGTGTCTGGTTTGGTGAGGACTCTGCTCACGCCCTGTCACGGAGTCCCCGGCATGCTCTGAAACTGCTCCCTATGAAGCCAGTCAGAACTCTGGGGCAGTCGCTTTTCTGTGAGCAGCCTGTCTTCAGGACTCACAGCTCACACAGCTTCCACCTTCCTGGGTCTGACCTCGGAGCATTCAGCCTCCTCTGCCCATCCGTGCGCTTCCCCCCAGCGAGTCCGCTCAGGCGGGGCTCCTGGGGAAGCCAGGGGGTCCTGCACCCCAACTCCGCAGTCAGATGTGACTCTCAGCCAGCCAGTAAAACAGAAGGTTTATTAGAGGACAGGAACATGGTCTAAAACAGAGCTTGCAGGTGCAGAGAACGGGACCCCTCAGCTGGGTCCATTTTGGGGGGCAGTGAGCCAGACAACCACGTCTGCACTTCACTCCATGTCCCAGCCAGCCCCAAACTGAAACCCCCCTCCAACCCCTCCTCCTCTGGGCTTTGTCCCTTTCCCGGGCCAGGAGGTCACCTGATTCCTTTGTTCTCCAACCCTTCAGCTCTCACCTTGCAGGGGGGGAAGGGCCCAGGCCATCAGTTGCCAGGAAACAGGGTGTTGGCCATTCTCTGTGTCCAGACTCCTGCACACACATGCCCTCTAGGGCTCTGCAATGATCATACACCCTTACTCCACCCCTAGATACTTAAGAACTGCCTAGGGGAAACTGAGGCACCCCCACACTATTCAGAGGAAACATTAAGAACAGTCCCACTTCTCACACGCCCCACCTGAGTCCGGGTCGGGAAGCCCCGTCCATTAGAGTTCGGTTTGTAAGCAAAGGATCCTGACCAGCTGTGGCTAGGAGGGAGAAAAGGCCCCATTTTCAGAGGCTGCTCGTTTCTCTGGTCAGGAACGGTGTCTTCTCCACAACTGAAGCTTGGATCCAAGAGGATGACTCCAGCTGGTGAGTTGCTCGCCTTGCTCTCCTGTTTCTCTGTTTTCTCTCCTGTGTTCGCCAACTCTCTCTTTCTCGTCTCTCCTCTTCTCTCCTCGTGCCGTGTCCCTTCACAGGACGCGGGTAGGTGTGCATTCCCACAAGTGAGGTCTCGGGAGCCATGGAAAAGTCGGAGAGGACGAAGATCATGCAGGGCAGTAGAAAGGCTGCTGAAAGTACCTGAAGAGACAAAGGAAATGAGAAGGGGGAAGTCCAGCCTAACACAGGAGTGTAATCTGTAAAGAGAAACAACGGCAAATCTAATCTACAGAAACTCTTCAAGTTGCCGAAAGACATGTAGGATGGGAAAATACTTGTTGAATCCAGTCTCTTGAAGATCTTAGGCTCAGTATGCGTGCGAATTTGTAGTTGCTTAGAAATCTGCCTTCTTCTGTTTGCTCTACCTTCCAATTATTGAAAATCTACCTACCTATTTTTTGTTTAGTTTTATTATTAATGATTATTATTATTATTCAACTCATTTTGTGCAACTGGTGCTCCGTGAGGAAATGATTTGTGTCTTACTCCAAGGGGCTGCCCGGTGTCACTGTTGCTCCGGGAGGGAAATGATATGAGCACTACCTGAATTGGCCACGCAGTTTCACCATTGCTCCGTGAGGGAAATGCTTTCTGCATTACTCCAAGTGGCCACCCAGTGTCACTGTTGCTCCATGAGGGAAATGCTTTCTGAATGACCTGAATTGGCCACAGACATCACTGTTGCTCCGGGGTGGGGGGTGGGGGGGAGGCTTGGGATTGTTTGTGTATTACTCCTGAGTGGCCACGTCGTGTCACTCTTCCTCCAGGAGGGGAATGCTTTGTGCATTTCCCTGTATTGTGGCCACCCAAGACAACACACACAGCACGATACCGACGCACACACACACAGAACACGTCACACATACAGATGGGTAGTGTAAAGTGCTAAAAATGAGACTTTCATTACTAATCAGATGTAGCCGTTGATGTCTCATGCACTCTTCCTCGAAAAGCCATACGTAATCTCGCCTGATCATTTGGTAGAGATCTGTTCAAGAAAATTACTCATAATGAGACATACATTATTGACAAGTACTAGTGATCCATTTCTCCTCGAATGATTCACCAAAACGCTTTTCGATTCCCTGCTGGTGATTTGGAAGAAATCGTTTCTTGAAATATACTAAAATAGAGAAATTCATCTTTGATCTGTGCGACAGATAAATTTGAGAAGGAATCTTCCTGAAAGCCCCGAGGATTCACTTCTCGTCAGACGGTACAGAGCAGGTTGCGAAAATTACTGAAAATGAGAACGTCATTCGAAATCAGGTATCCTGATGTCCTCCTCATGGAACCATGCACCAAAAAGCAAGTCTATTCTCTCTTTGGCATTTAGCAAGGATTTATCGAGAAAATTGCTAAAAAAGAGAAAGTTATAACTGATCAATGCTTATAATCAATGACAAATGGAATCCTCCTCCAAAAGCCTTTCAGATTGGCTCCTTGTGATTAGGTAGATATCAGTTGACGATTTGGTAGAAATGACTAAAAAGGAGGCAGTTCTTTCTGATCAATGTTAGCAATTAATTACACATGGAATCATCCTCCGTACTATGTTCATAATTAGCTCCTGGAGATTTGGACTAAAATCGGTCCGTGAAAATGACTAGGGATGAGACAATTCATTCCTCAGCCGTCCTCTGATAAATTTCCCACGGAATCCTCCAGCAGAAAAGCAAAGGCATTCTCCCTTGGTGCGTTGGAACAGATCGGTTCGTGCAAAGGACTCAAGGTAGAAAATCATTCTTTACAAGTATCTAGTGGTAAAGACTCCAGCAATCCAGCGTCTCTCCTGAAGAGTTCGTAGCGATTGGGTCAAGAAAATTACTCCTAAGGAGACTTAAATTATCGACAAGTACTAGTGCTAAAGCTCTCCTCGAATTATTCACCAAAATGCTTTTCGATACGATGACACAGAAGGGCACAGAACACGACACACAAAAATAACACACGACAAAGACACACACACACCGCGACACGGAAAGCAACACACACAAAACATCACACACACGACCCACAACATCTCACAAACACACACTCACTCAACACAAAATAACCCACAACATGTCACACGCAACACAAGACGACCCACAACATGATGAGCGCTGTGGAGCTAGGGCTCCGGCTCGGCTTTCGCAGCGGCTCTGGCGAGGAATGGTGCCGGAGCTCTCGCCGGAGGGAAACACGGCAGGAGGGGGCCTGAGCCGCTTGGGCCTCTTTCCAAGGGGGCGGAACAAGGCCTCCGCTCTCTGCCCTCTGCAGACCTGGCTGCCAGGTCAGTGCTTCCAGTTCCTCGTCCGCAGTCGCTGTCGTCCTCCTCAGCGGCCGTGGGCGTCCTCGCTGGGGACAGGGCTCGGGGGGATGTAGGTGGAGAGGGGCCAGAGTCTCTTGAGCAGAGTGACTCTGTGGGGTGCCGTAAGAAAAGGAGATTTTGGTTGGGATGCTCAAGGTGTAATGGGAGGAGAGTGGAGGGCGGATCCCCGCCGTGTGGAAGAGGCAAACAGAGGAGCCTCTGAGACGTTGCCACCTGAGATGGTAACTTACTTGTTTTTTTCCCCTTGGGCTGGCTTTAGTAGCAAGGAAAAAGAAGTCAAGCCTCAGAGTCTACTGCCCTCATGCGACGGAATGTGAGTGAGAGCAGCGAGCCTGTGACCGTTGGTGATGCCAGGCAAGAGCCCTCCATCTGGGAGCCGAGCTCTCGCCAGTCTCGGAGAGAGAAGTGTCTGGTTTGGTGAGGACTCTGCTCACGCCCTGTCACGGAGTCCCCGGCATGCTCTGAAACTGCTCCCTATGAAGCCAGTCAGAATTCTGGGGCAGTCGCTTTTCTGTGAGCAGCCTGTCTTCAGGACTCACAGCTCACACAGCTTCCACCTTCCTGGGTCTGACCTCGGAGCATTCAGCCTCCTCTGCCCCTCCGTGCGCTTCCCCCCAGCGAGTCCGCTCAGGCGGGGCTCCTGGGGAAGCCAGGGGGTCCTGCACCCCAACTCTGCAGTCAGATGTGACTCTCAGCCAGCCAGTAAAACAGAAGGTTTATTAGAGGACAGGAACATGGTCTAAAACAGAGCTTGCAGGTGCAGAGAACGGGACCCCTCAGCTGGGTCCATTTTGGGGGGCAGTGAGCCAGACAACCACGTCTGCACTTCACTCCATGTCCCAGCCAGCCCCAAACTGAAACCCCCCTCCAACCCCTCCTCCTCTGGGCTTTGTCCCTTTCCCGGGCCAGGAGGTCACCTGATTCCTTTGTTCTCCAACCCTTCAGCTCTCACCTTGCAGGGGGGGAAGGGCCCAGGCCATCAGTTGCCAGGAAACAGGGTGTTGGCCATTCTCTGTGTCCAGACTCCTGCACACACATGCCCTCTAGGGCTCTGCAATGATCATACACCCTTACTCCACCCCCTAGATACTTAAGAACTGCCTAGGGGAAACTGAGGCACCCCCACACTATTCAGAGGAAACATTAAGAACAGTCCCACTTCTCACACGCCCCACCTGAGTCCGGGTCGGGAAGCCCCGTCCATTAGGGTTCGGTTTGTAAGCAAAGGATCCTGACCAGCTGTGGCTAGGAGGGAGAAAAGGCCCCATTTTCAGAGGCTGCTCGTTTCTCTGGTCAGGAACGGTGTCTTCTCCACAACTGAAGCTTGGATCCAAGAGGATGACTCCAGGTGGTGAGTTGCTCGCCTTGCTCTCCTCTTTCTCTGTTTTCTCTCCTGTGTTCGCCAACTCTCTCTTTCTCGTCTCTCCTCTTCTCTCCTCGTGCCGTGTCCCTTCACAGGACGCGGGTAGGTGTGCATTCCCACAAGTGAGGTCTCGGGAGCCATGGAAAAGTCGGAGAGGACGAAGATCATGCAGGGCAGTAGAAAGGCTGCTGAAAGTACCTGAAGAGACAAAGGAAACGAGAAGGGGGAAGTCCAGCCTAACACAGGAGTGTAATCTGTAAAGAGAAACAACGGCAAATCTAATCTACAGAAACTCTTCAAGTTGCCGAAAGACATGTAGGATGGGAAAATACTTGTTGAATCCAGTCTCTTGAAGATCTTAGGCTCAGTATGCGTGCGAATTTGTAGTTGCTTAGAAATCTGCCTTCTTCTGTTTGCTCTACCTTCCAATTATTGAAAATCTACCTACCTATTTTTTGTTTAGTTTTATTATTAATGATTATTATTATTATTCAACTCATTTTGTGCAACTGGTGCTCCGTGAGGAAATGATTTGTGTCTTACTCCAAGGGGCTGCCCGGTGTCACTGTTGCTCCGGGAGGGAAATGATATGAGCACTACCTGAATTGGCCACGCAGTTTCACCATTGCTCCGTGAGGGAAATGCTTTCTGCATTACTCCAAGTGGCCACCCAGTGTCACTGTTGCTCCATGAGGGAAATGCTTTCTGAATGACCTGAATTGGCCACAGACATCACTGTTGCTCCGGGGTGGGGGGTGGGGGGGAGGCTTGGGATTGTTTGTGTATTACTCCTGAGTGGCCACGTCGTGTCACTCTTCCTCCAGGAGGGGAATGCTTTGTGCATTTCCCTGTATTGTGGCCACCCAAGACAACACACACAGCACGATACCGACGCGCGCACACACACAGAACACGTCACACATACAGATGGGTAGTGTAAAGTGCTAAAAATGAGACTTTCATTACTAATCAGATGTAGCCGTTGATGTCTCATGCACTCTTCCTCGAAAAGCCATACGTAATCTCGCCTGATCATTTGGTAGAGATCTGTTCCAGAAAATTACTCATCATGAGACATACATTATTGACAAGTACTAGTGATCCATTTCTCCTCGAATGATTCACCAAAACGCTTTTCGATTCCCTGCTGGTGATTTGGAAGAAATCGTTTCTCGAAATATACTAAAATAGAGAAATTCATCTTTGATCTGTGCGACAGATAAATTTGAGAAGGAATCTTCCTGAAAGCCCCGAGGATTCACTTCTCGTCAGACGGTACAGAGCAGGTTGCGAAAATTACTGAAAATGAGAACGTCATTCGAAATCAGGTATCCTGATGTCCTCCTCATGGAACCATGCACCAAAAAGCAAGTCTATTCTCTCTTTGGCATTTAGCAAGGATTTATCGAGAAAATTGCTAAAAAAGAGAATGTTATAACTGATCAATGCTTATAATCAATGACAAATGGAATCCTCCTCCAAAAGCCTTTCAGATTGGCTCCTTGTGATTAGGTAGATATCAGTTGACGATTTGGTAGAAATGACTAAAAAGGAGGCAGTTCTTTCTGATCAATGTTAGCAATTAATTACACATGGAATCATCCTCCGTACTATATTCATAATTAGCTCCTGGAGATTTGGACTAAAATCGGTCCGTGAAACTGACAAGGAATGAGACAATTCATTCCTCAGCCGTCCTCTGATAAATTTCCCACGGAATCCTCCAGCAGAAAAGCAAAGGCATTCTCCCTTGGTGCGTTGGAACAGATCGGTTCGTGCAAAGGACTCAAGGTAGAAAATCATTCTTTACAAGTATCTAGTGGTAAAGACTCCAGCAATCCAGCGTCTCTCCTGAAGAGTTCGTAGCGATTGGGTCAAGAAAATTACTCCTAAGGAGACTTAAATTATCGACAAGTACTAGTGCTAAAGCTCTCCTCGAATTATTCACCAAAATGCTTTTCGATACGATGACACAGAAGGGCACAGAACACGACACACAAAAATAACACACGACAAAGACACACACACACCGCGACACGGAAAGCAACACACACAAAACATCACACACACGACCCACAACATCTCACAAACACACACTCACTCAACACAAAATAACCCACAACTTGTCACACGCAACACAAGACGACCCACAACATGATGAGCGCTGTGGAGCTAGGGCTCCGGCTCGGCTTTCGCAGCGGCTCTGGCGAGGAATGGTGCCGGAGCTCTCGCCGGAGGGAAACACGGCAGGAGGGGGCCTGAGCCGCTTGGGCCTCTTTCCAAGGGGGCGGAACAAGGCCTCCGCTCTCTGCCCTCTGCAGACCTGGCTGCCAGGTCAGTGCTTCCAGTTCCTCGTCCGCAGTCGCTGTCGTCCTCCTCAGCGGCCGTGGGCGTCCTCGCTGGGGACAGGGCTCGGGGGGAGGTAGGTGGAGAGGGGCCAGAGTCTCTTGAGCAGAGTGACTCTGTGGGGTGCCGTAAGAAAAGGAGATTTTGGTTGGGATGCTCAAGGTGTAATGGGAGGAGAGTGGAGGGCGGATCCCCGCCGTGTGGAAGAGGCAAACAGAGGAGCCTCTGAGACGTTGCCGCCTGAGATGGTAACTTACTTGTTTTTTTCCCCTTGGGCTGGCTTTAGCAGCAAGGAAAAAGAAGTCAAGCCTCAGAATCTACTGCCCTCATGCGACGGAATGTGAGTGAGAGCAGCGAGCCTGTGACCGTTGGTGATGCCAGGCAAGAGCCCTCCATCTGGGAGCCGAGCTCTCGCCAGTCTCGGAGAGAGAAGTGTCTGGTTTGGTGAGGACTCTGCTCACGCCCTGTCACGGAGTCCCTGGCATGCTCTGAAACTGCTCCCTATGAAGCCAGTCAGAACTCTGGGGCAGTCGCTTTTCTGTGAGCAGCCTGTCTTCAGGACTCACAGCTCACACAGCTTCCACCTTCCTGGGTCTGACCTCGGAGCATTCAGCCTCCTCTGCCCCTCCGTGCGCTTCCCCCCAGCGAGTCCGCTCAGGCGGGGCTCCTGGGGAAGCCAGGGGGTCCTGCACCCCAACTCCGCAGTCAGATGTGACTCTCAGCCAGCCAGTAAAACAGAAGGTTTATTAGAGGACAGGAACATGGTCTAAAACAGAGCTTGCAGGTGCAGAGAACGGGACCCCTCAGCTGGGTCCATTTTGGGGGGCAGTGAGCCAGACAACCACGTCTGCACTTCACTCCATGTCCCAACCAGCCCCAAACTGAAACCCCCCTCCAACCCCTCCTCCTCTGGGCTTTGTCCCTTTCCCGGGCCAGGAGGTCACCTGATTCCTTTGTTCTCCAACCCTTCAGCTCTCACCTTGCAGGGGGGGAAGGGCCCAGGCCATCAGTTGCCAGGAAACAGGGTGTTGGCCATTCTCTGTGTCCAGACTCCTGCACACACATGCCCTCTAGGGCTCTGCAATGATCATACACCCTTACTCCACCCCCTAGATACTTAAGAACTGCCTAGGGGAAACTGAGGCACCCCCACACTATTCAGAGGAAACATTAAGAACAGTCCCACTTCTCACACGGCCCACCTGAGTCCGGTTCGGGAAGCCCCGTCCATTAGGGTTCGGTTTGTAAGCAAAGGATCCTGACCAGCTGTGGCTAGGAGGGAGAAAAGGCCCCATTTTCAGAGGCTGCTCGTTTCTCTGGTCAGGAACGGTGTCTTCTCCACAACTGAAGCTTGGATCCAAGAGGATGACTCCAGGTGGTGAGTTGCTCGCCTTGCTCTCCTGTTTCTCTGTTTTCTCTCCTGTGTTCGCCAACTCTCTCTTTCTCGTCTCTCCTCTTCTCTCCTCGTGCCGTGTCCCTTCACAGGACGCGGGTAGGTGTGCATTCCCACAAGTGAGGTCTCGGGAGCCATGGAAAAGTCGGAGAGGACGAAGATCATGCAGGGCAGTAGAAAGGCTGCTGAAAGTACCTGAAGAGACAAAGGAAACGAGAAGGGGGAAGTCCAGCCTAACACAGGAGTGTAATCTGTAAAGAGAAACAACGGCAAATCTAATCTACAGAAACTCTTCAAGTTGCCGAAAGACATGTAGGATGGGAAAATACTTGTTGAATCCAGTCTCTTGAAGATCTTAGGCTCAGTATGCGTGCGAATTTGTAGTTGCTTAGAAATCTGCCTTCTTCTGTTTGCTCTACCTTCCAATTATTGAAAATCTACCTACCTATTTTTTGTTTAGTTTTATTATTAATGATTATTATTATTATTCAACTCATTTTGTGCAACTGGTGCTCCGTGAGGAAATGATTTGTGTCTTACTCCAAGGGGCTGCCCGGTGTCACTGTTGCTCCGGGAGGGAAATGATATGAGCACTACCTGAATTGGCCACGCAGTTTCACCATTGCTCCGTGAGGGAAATGCTTTCTGCATTACTCCAAGTGGCCACCCAGTGTCACTGTTGCTCCATGAGGGAAATGCTTTCTGAATGACCTGAATTGGCCACAGACATCACTGTTGCTCCGGGGTGGGGGGTGGGGGGGAGGCTTGGGATTGTTTGTGTATTACTCCTGAGTGGCCACGTCGTGTCACTCTTCCTCCAGGAGGGGAATGCTTTGTGCATTTCCCTGTGTTGTGGCCACCCAAGACAACACACACAGCACGATACCGACGCACACACACACAGAACACGTCACACATACAGATGGGTAGTGTAAAGTGCTAAAAATGAGACTTTCATTACTAATCAGATGTAGCCGTTGATGTCTCATGCACTCTTCCTCGAAAAGCCATACGTAATCTCGCCTGATCATTTGGTAGAGATCTGTTCCAGAAAATTACTCATCATGAGACATACATTATTGACAAGTACTAGTGATCCATTTCTCCTCGAATGATTCACCAAAACGCTTTTCGATTCCCTGCTGGTGATTTGGAAGAAATCGTTTCTCGAAATATACTAAAATAGAGAAATTCATCTTTGATCTGTGCGACAGATAAATTTGAGAAGGAATCTTCCTGAAAGCCCCGAGGATTCACTTCTCGTCAGACGGTACAGAGCAGGTTGCGAAAATTACTGAAAATGAGAACGTCATTCGAAATCAGGTATCCTGATGTCCTCCTCATGGAACCATGCACCAAAAAGCAAGTCTATTCTCTCTTTGGCATTTAGCAAGGATTTATCGAGAAAATTGCTAAAAAAGAGAATGTTATAACTGATCAATGCTTATAATCAATGACAAATGGAATCCTCCTCCAAAAGCCTTTCAGATTGGCTCCTTGTGATTAGGTAGATATCAGTTGACGATTTGGTAGAAATGACTAAAAAGGAGGCAGTTCTTTCTGATCAATGTTAGCAATTAATTACACATGGAATCATCCTCCGTACTATATTCATAATTAGCTCCTGGAGATTTGGACTAAAATCGGTCCGTGAAACTGACAAGGAATGAGACAATTCATTCCTCAGCCGTCCTCTGATAAATTTCCCACGGAATCCTCCAGCAGAAAAGCAAAGGCATTCTCCCTTGGTGCGTTGGAACAGATCGGTTCGTGCAAAGGACTCAAGGTAGAAAATCATTCTTTACAAGTATCTAGTGGTAAAGACTCCAGCAATCCAGCGTCTCTCCTGAAGAGTTCGTAGCGATTGGGTCAAGAAAATTACTCCTAAGGAGACTTAAATTATCGACAAGTACTAGTGCTAAAGCTCTCCTCGAATTATTCACCAAAATGCTTTTCGATACGATGACACAGAAGGGCACAGAACACGACACACAAAAATAACACACGACAAAGACACACACACACCGCGACACGGAAAGCAACACACACAAAACATCACACACACGACCCACAACATCTCACAAACACACACTCACTCAACACAAAATAACCCACAACTTGTCACACGCAACACAAGACGACCCACAACATGATGAGCGCTGTGGAGCTAGGGCTCCGGCTCGGCTTTCGCAGCGGCTCTGGCGAGGAATGGTGCCGGAGCTCTCGCCGGAGGGAAACACGGCAGGAGGGGGCCTGAGCCGCTTGGGCCTCTTTCCAAGGGGGCGGAACAAGGCCTCCGCTCTCTGCCCTCTGCAGACCTGGCTGCCAGGTCAGTGCTTCCAGTTCCTCGTCCGCAGTCGCTGTCGTCCTCCTCAGCGGCCGTGGGCGTCCTCGCTGGGGACAGGGCTCGGGGGGAGGTAGGTGGAGAGGGGCCAGAGTCTCTTGAGCAGAGTGACTCTGTGGGGTGCCGTAAGAAAAGGAGATTTTGGTTGGGATGCTCAAGGTGTAATGGGAGGAGAGTGGAGGGCGGATCCCCGCCGTGTGGAAGAGGCAAACAGAGGAGCCTCTGAGACGTTGCCGCCTGAGATGGTAACTTACTTGTTTTTTTCCCCTTGGGCTGGCTTTAGCAGCAAGGAAAAAGAAGTCAAGCCTCAGAATCTACTGCCCTCATGCGACGGAATGTGAGTGAGAGCAGCGAGCCTGTGACCGTTGGTGATGCCAGGCAAGAGCCCTCCATCTGGGAGCCGAGCTCTCGCCAGTCTCGGAGAGAGAAGTGTCTGGTTTGGTGAGGACTCTGCTCACGCCCTGTCACGGAGTCCCTGGCATGCTCTGAAACTGCTCCCTATGAAGCCAGTCAGAACTCTGGGGCAGTCGCTTTTCTGTGAGCAGCCTGTCTTCAGGACTCACAGCTCACACAGCTTCCACCTTCCTGGGTCTGACCTCGGAGCATTCAGCCTCCTCTGCCCCTCCGTGCGCTTCCCCCCAGCGAGTCCGCTCAGGCGGGGCTCCTGGGGAAGCCAGGGGGTCCTGCACCCCAACTCCGCAGTCAGATGTGACTCTCAGCCAGCCAGTAAAACAGAAGGTTTATTAGAGGACAGGAACATGGTCTAAAACAGAGCTTGCAGGTGCAGAGAACGGGACCCCTCAGCTGGGTCCATTTTGGGGGGCAGTGAGCCAGACAACCACGTCTGCACTTCACTCCATGTCCCAACCAGCCCCAAACTGAAACCCCCCTCCAACCCCTCCTCCTCTGGGCTTTGTCCCTTTCCCGGGCCAGGAGGTCACCTGATTCCTTTGTTCTCCAACCCTTCAGCTCTCACCTTGCAGGGGGGGAAGGGCCCAGGCCATCAGTTGCCAGGAAACAGGGTGTTGGCCATTCTCTGTGTCCAGACTCCTGCACACACATGCCCTCTAGGGCTCTGCAATGATCATACACCCTTACTCCACCCCCTAGATACTTAAGAACTGCCTAGGGGAAACTGAGGCACCCCCACACTATTCAGAGGAAACATTAAGAACAGTCCCACTTCTCACACGCCCCACCTGAGTCCGGGTCGGGAAGCCCCGTCCATTAGGGTTCGGTTTGTAAGCAAAGGATCCTGACCAGCTGTGGCTAGGAGGGAGAAAAGGCCCCATTTTCAGAGGCTGCTCGTTTCTCTGGTCAGGAACGGTGTCTTCTCCACAACTGAAGCTTGGATCCAAGAGGATGACTCCAGGTGGTGAGTTGCTCGCCTTGCTCTCCTGTTTCTCTGTTTTCTCTCCTGTGTTCGCCAACTCTCTCTTTCTCGTCTCTCCTCTTCTCTCCTCGTGCCGTGTCCCTTCACAGGACGCGGGTAGGTGTGCATTCCCACAAGTGAGGTCTCGGGAGCCATGGAAAAGTCGGAGAGGACGAAGATCATGCAGGGCAGTAGAAAGGCTGCTGAAAGTACCTGAAGAGACAAAGGAAACGAGAAGGGGGAAGTCCAGCCTAACACAGGAGTGTAATCTGTAAAGAGAAACAACGGCAAATCTAATCTACAGAAACTGTTCAAGTTGCCGAAAGACATGTAGGATGGGAAAATACTTGTTGAATCCAGTCTCTTGAAGATCTTAGGCTCAGTATGCGTGCGAATTTGTAGTTGCTTAGAAATCTGCCTTCTTCTGTTTGCTCTACCTTCCAATTATTGAAAATCTACCTACCTATTTTTTGTTTAGTTTTATTATTAATGATTATTATTATTATTCAACTCATTTTGTGCAACTGGTGCTCCGTGAGGAAATGATTTGTGTCTTACTCCAAGGGGCTGCCCGGTGTCACTGTTGCTCCGGGAGGGAAATGATATGAGCACTACCTGAATTGGCCACGCAGTTTCACCATTGCTCCGTGAGGGAAATGCTTTCTGCATTACTCCAAGTGGCCACCCAGTGTCACTGTTGCTCCATGAGGGAAATGCTTTCTGAATGACCTGAATTGGCCACAGACATCACTGTTGCTCCGGGGTGGGGGGTGGGGGGGAGGCTTGGGATTGTTTGTGTATTACTCCTGAGTGGCCACGTCGTGTCACTCTTCCTCCAGGAGGGGAATGCTTTGTGCATTTCCCTGTGTTGTGGCCACCCAAGACAACACACACAGCACGATACCGACGCACACACACACAGAACACGTCACACATACAGATGGGTAGTGTAAAGTGCTAAAAATGAGACTTTCATTACTAATCAGATGTAGCCGTTGATGTCTCATGCACTCTTCCTCGAAAAGCCATACGTAATCTCGCCTGATCATTTGGTAGAGATCTGTTCCAGAAAATTACTCATCATGAGACATACATTATTGACAAGTACTAGTGATCCATTTCTCCTCGAATGATTCACCAAAACGCTTTTCGATTCCCTGCTGGTGATTTGGAAGAAATCGTTTCTCGAAATATACTAAAATAGAGAAATTCATCTTTGATCTGTGCGACAGATAAATTTGAGAAGGAATCTTCCTGAAAGCCCCGAGGATTCACTTCTCGTCAGACGGTACAGAGCAGGTTGCGAAAATTACTGAAAATGAGAACGTCATTCGAAATCAGGTATCCTGATGTCCTCCTCATGGAACCATGCACCAAAAAGCAAGTCTATTCTCTCTTTGGCATTTAGCAAGGATTTATCGAGAAAATTGCTAAAAAAGAGAATGTTATAACTGATCAATGCTTATAATCAATGACAAATGGAATCCTCCTCCAAAAGCCTTTCAGATTGGCTCCTTGTGATTAGGTAGATATCAGTTGACGATTTGGTAGAAATGACTAAAAAGGAGGCAGTTCTTTCTGATCAATGTTAGCAATTAATTACACATGGAATCATCCTCCGTACTATATTCATAATTAGCTCCTGGAGATTTGGACTAAAATCGGTCCGTGAAACTGACAAGGAATGAGACAATTCATTCCTCAGCCGTCCTCTGATAAATTTCCCACGGAATCCTCCAGCAGAAAAGCAAAGGCATTCTCCCTTGGTGCGTTGGAACAGATCGGTTCGTGCAAAGGACTCAAGGTAGAAAATCATTCTTTACAAGTATCTAGTGGTAAAGACTCCAGCAATCCAGCGTCTCTCCTGAAGAGTTCGTAGCGATTGGGTCAAGAAAATTACTCCTAAGGAGACTTAAATTATCGACAAGTACTAGTGCTAAAGCTCTCCTCGAATTATTCACCAAAATGCTTTTCGATACGATGACACAGAAGGGCACAGAACACGACACACAAAAATAACACACGACAAAGACACACACACACCGCGACACGGAAAGCAACACACACAAAACATCACACACACGACCCACAACATCTCACAAACACACACTCACTCAACACAAAATAACCCACAACTTGTCACACGCAACACAAGACGACCCACAACATGATGAGCGCTGTGGAGCTAGGGCTCCGGCTCGGCTTTCGCAGCGGCTCTGGCGAGGAATGGTGCCGGAGCTCTCGCCGGAGGGAAACACGGCAGGAGGGGGCCTGAGCCGCTTGGGCCTCTTTCCAAGGGGGCGGAACAAGGCCTCCGCTCTCTGCCCTCTGCAGACCTGGCTGCCAGGTCAGTGCTTCCAGTTCCTCGTCCGCAGTCGCTGTCGTCCTCCTCAGCGGCCGTGGGCGTCCTCGCTGGGGACAGGGCTCGGGGGGAGGTAGGTGGAGAGGGGCCAGAGTCTCTTGAGCAGAGTGACTCTGTGGGGTGCCGTAAGAAAAGGAGATTTTGGTTGGGATGCTCAAGGTGTAATGGGAGGAGAGTGGAGGGCGGATCCCCGCCGTGTGGAAGAGGCAAACAGAGGAGCCTCTGAGACGTTGCCGCCTGAGATGGTAACTTACTTGTTTTTTTCCCCTTGGGCTGGCTTTAGCAGCAAGGAAAAAGAAGTCAAGCCTCAGAATCTACTGCCCTCATGCGACGGAATGTGAGTGAGAGCAGCGAGCCTGTGACCGTTGGTGATGCCAGGCAAGAGCCCTCCATCTGGGAGCCGAGCTCTCGCCAGTCTCGGAGAGAGAAGTGTCTGGTTTGGTGAGGACTCTGCTCACGCCCTGTCACGGAGTCCCCGGCATGCTCTGAAACTGCTCCCTATGAAGCCAGTCAGAACTCTGGGGCAGTCGCTTTTCTGTGAGCAGCCTGTCTTCAGGACTCACAGCTCACACAGCTTCCACCTTCCTGGGTCTGACCTCGGAGCATTCAGCCTCCTCTGCCCCTCCGTGCGCTTCCCCCCAGCGAGTCCGCTCAGGCGGGGCTCCTGGGGAAGCCAGGGGGTCCTGCACCCCAACTCCGCAGTCAGATGTGACTCTCAGCCAGCCAGTAAAACAGAAGGTTTATTAGAGGACAGGAACATGGTCTAAAACAGAGCTTGCAGGTGCAGAGAACGGGACCCCTCAGCTGGGTCCATTTTGGGGGGCAGTGAGCCAGACAACCACGTCTGCACTTCACTCCATGTCCCAACCAGCCCCAAACTGAAACCCCCCTCCAACCCCTCCTCCTCTGGGCTTTGTCCCTTTCCCGGGCCAGGAGGTCACCTGATTCCTTTGTTCTCCAACCCTTCAGCTCTCACCTTGCAGGGGGGGAAGGGCCCAGGCCATCAGTTGCCAGGAAACAGGGTGTTGGCCATTCTCTGTGTCCAGACTCCTGCACACACATGCCCTCTAGGGCTCTGCAATGATCATACACCCTTACTCCACCCCCTAGATACTTAAGAACTGCCTAGGGGAAACTGAGGCACCCCCACACTATTCAGAGGAAACATTAAGAACAGTCCCACTTCTCACACGGCCCACCTGAGTCCGGGTCGGGAAGCCCCGTCCATTAGGGTTCGGTTTGTAAGCAAAGGATCCTGACCAGCTGTGGCTAGGAGGGAGAAAAGGCCCCATTTTCAGAGGCTGCTCGTTTCTCTGGTCAGGAACGGTGTCTTCTCCACAACTGAAGCTTGGATCCAAGAGGATGACTCCAGGTGGTGAGTTGCTCGCCTTGCTCTCCTGTTTCTCTGTTTTCTCTCCTGTGTTCGCCAACTCTCTCTTTCTCGTCTCTCCTCTTCTCTCCTCGTGCCGTGTCCCTTCACAGGACGCGGGTAGGTGTGCATTCCCACAAGTGAGGTCTCGGGAGCCATGGAAAAGTCGGAGAGGACGAAGATCATGCAGGGCAGTAGAAAGGCTGCTGAAAGTACCTGAAGAGACAAAGGAAACGAGAAGGGGGAAGTCCAGCCTAACACAGGAGTGTAATCTGTAAAGAGAAACAACGGCAAATCTAATCTACAGAAACTCTTCAAGTTGCCGAAAGACATGTAGGATGGGAAAATACTTGTTGAATCCAGTCTCTTGAAGATCTTAGGCTCAGTATGCGTGCGAATTTGTAGTTGCTTAGAAATCTGCCTTCTTCTGTTTGCTCTACCTTCCAATTATTGAAAATCTACCTACCTATTTTTTGTTTAGTTTTATTATTAATGATTATTATTATTATTCAACTCATTTTGTGCAACTGGTGCTCCGTGAGGAAATGATTTGTGTCTTACTCCAAGGGGCTGCCCGGTGTCACTGTTGCTCCGGGAGGGAAATGATATGAGCACTACCTGAATTGGCCACGCAGTTTCACCATTGCTCCGTGAGGGAAATGCTTTCTGCATTACTCCAAGTGGCCACCCAGTGTCACTGTTGCTCCATGAGGGAAATGCTTTCTGAATGACCTGAATTGGCCACAGACATCACTGTTGCTCCGGGGTGGGGGGTGGGGGGGAGGCTTGGGATTGTTTGTGTATTACTCCTGAGTGGCCACGTCGTGTCACTCTTCCTCCAGGAGGGGAATGCTTTGTGCATTTCCCTGTGTTGTGGCCACCCAAGACAACACACACAGCACGATACCGACGCACACACACACAGAACACGTCACACATACAGATGGGTAGTGTAAAGTGCTAAAAATGAGACTTTCATTACTAATCAGATGTAGCCGTTGATGTCTCATGCACTCTTCCTCGAAAAGCCATACGTAATCTCGCCTGATCATTTGGTAGAGATCTGTTCCAGAAAATTACTCATCATGAGACATACATTATTGACAAGTACTAGTGATCCATTTCTCCTCGAATGATTCACCAAAACGCTTTTCGATTCCCTGCTGGTGATTTGGAAGAAATCGTTTCTCGAAATATACTAAAATAGAGAAATTCATCTTTGATCTGTGCGACAGATAAATTTGAGAAGGAATCTTCCTGAAAGCCCCGAGGATTCACTTCTCGTCAGACGGTACAGAGCAGGTTGCGAAAATTACTGAAAATGAGAACGTCATTCGAAATCAGGTATCCTGATGTCCTCCTCATGGAACCATGCACCAAAAAGCAAGTCTATTCTCTCTTTGGCATTTAGCAAGGATTTATCGAGAAAATTGCTAAAAAAGAGAATGTTATAACTGATCAATGCTTATAATCAATGACAAATGGAATCCTCCTCCAAAAGCCTTTCAGATTGGCTCCTTGTGATTAGGTAGATATCAGTTGACGATTTGGTAGAAATGACTAAAAAGGAGGCAGTTCTTTCTGATCAATGTTAGCAATTAATTACACATGGAATCATCCTCCGTACTATATTCATAATTAGCTCCTGGAGATTTGGACTAAAATCGGTCCGTGAAACTGACAAGGAATGAGACAATTCATTCCTCAGCCGTCCTCTGATAAATTTCCCACGGAATCCTCCAGCAGAAAAGCAAAGGCATTCTCCCTTGGTGCGTTGGAACAGATCGGTTCGTGCAAAGGACTCAAGGTAGAAAATCATTCTTTACAAGTATCTAGTGGTAAAGACTCCAGCAATCCAGCGTCTCTCCTGAAGAGTTCGTAGCGATTGGGTCAAGAAAATTACTCCTAAGGAGATTTAAATTATCGACAAGTACTAGTGCTAAAGCTCTCCTCGAATTATTCACCAAAATGCTTTTCGATACGATGACACAGAAGGGCACAGAACACGACACACAAAAATAACACACGACAAAGACACACACACACCGCGACACGGAAAGCAACACACACAAAACATCACACACACGACCCACAACATCTCACAAACACACACTCACTCAACACAAAATAACCCACAACTTGTCACACGCAACACAAGACGACCCACAACATGATGAGCGCTGTGGAGCTAGGGCTCCGGCTCGGCTTTCGCAGCGGCTCTGGCGAGGAATGGTGCCGGAGCTCTCGCCGGAGGGAAACACGGCAGGAGGGGGCCTGAGCCGCTTGGGCCTCTTTCCAAGGGGGCGGAACAAGGCCTCCGCTCTCTGCCCTCTGCAGACCTGGCTGCCAGGTCAGTGCTTCCAGTTCCTCGTCCGCAGTCGCTGTCGTCCTCCTCAGCGGCCGTGGGCGTCCTCGCTGGGGACAGGGCTCGGGGGGATGTAGGTGGAGAGGGGCCAGAGTCTCTTGAGCAGAGTGACTCTGTGGGGTGCCGTAAGAAAAGGAGATTTTGGTTGGGATGCTCAAGGTGTAATGGGAGGAGAGTGGAGGGCGGATCCCCGCCGTGTGGAAGAGGCAAACAGAGGAGCCTCTGAGACGTTGCCGCCTGAGATGGTAACTTACTTGTTTTTTTCCCCTTGGGCTGGCTTTAGCAGCAAGGAAAAAGAAGTCAAGCCTCAGAATCTACTGCCCTCATGCGACGGAATGTGAGTGAGAGCAGCGAGCCTGTGACCGTTGGTGATGCCAGGCAAGAGCCCTCCATCTGGGAGCCGAGCTCTCGCCAGTCTCGGAGAGAGAAGTGTCTGGTTTGGTGAGGACTCTGCTCACGCCCTGTCACGGAGTCCCCGGCATGCTCTGAAACTGCTCCCTATGAAGCCAGTCAGAACTCTGGGGCAGTCGCTTTTCTGTGAGCAGCCTGTCTTCAGGACTCACAGCTCACACAGCTTCCACCTTCCTGGGTCTGACCTCGGAGCATTCAGCCTCCTCTGCCCCTCCGTGCGCGTCCCCCCAGCGAGTCCGCTCAGGCGGGGCTCCTGGGGAAGCCAGGGGGTCCTGCACCCCAACTCCGCAGTCAGATGTGACTCTCAGCCAGCCAGTAAAACAGAAGGTTTATTAGAGGACAGGAACATGGTCTAAAACAGAGCTTGCAGGTGCAGAGAACGGGACCCCTCAGCTGGGTCCATTTTGGGGGGCAGTGAGCCAGACAACCACGTCTGCACTTCACTCCATGTCCCAGCCAGCCCCAAACTGAAACCCCCCTCCAACCCCTCCTCCTCTGGGCTTTGTCCCTTTCCCGGGCCAGGAGGTCACCTGATTCCTTTGTTCTCCAACCCTTCAGCTCTCACCTTGCAGGGGGGGAAGGGCCCAGGCCATCAGTTGCCAGGAAACAGGGTGTTGGCCATTCTCTGTGTCCAGACTCCTGCACACACATGCCCTCTAGGGCTCTGCAATGATCATACACCCTTACTCCACCCCCTAGATACTTAAGAACTGCCTAGGGGAAACTGAGGCACCCCCACACTATTCAGAGGAAACATTAAGAACAGTCCCACTTCTCACACGCCCCACCTGAGTCCGGGTCGGGAAGCCCCGTCCATTAGGGTTCGGTTTGTAAGCAAAGGATCCTGACCAGCTGTGGCTAGGAGGGAGAAAAGGCCCCATTTTCAGAGGCTGCTCGTTTCTCTGGTCAGGAACGGTGTCTTCTCCACAACTGAAGCTTGGATCCAAGAGGATGACTCCAGGTGGTGAGTTGCTCGCCTTGCTCTCCTGTTTCTCTGTTTTCTCTCCTGTGTTCGCCAACTCTCTCTTTCTCGTCTCTCCTCTTCTCTCCTCGTGCCGTGTCCCTTCACAGGACGCGGGTAGGTGTGCATTCCCACAAGTGAGGTCTCGGGAGCCATGGAAAAGTCGGAGAGGACGAAGATCATGCAGGGCAGTAGAAAGGCTGCTGAAAGTACCTGAAGAGACAAAGGAAACGAGAAGGGGGAAGTCCAGCCTAACACAGGAGTGTAATCTGTAAAGAGAAACAACGGCAAATCTAATCTACAGAAACTCTTCAAGTTGCCGAAAGACATGTAGGATGGGAAAATACTTGTTGAATCCAGTCTCTTGAAGATCTTAGGCTCAGTATGCGTGCGAATTTGTAGTTGCTTAGAAATCTGCCTTCTTCTGTTTGCTCTACCTTCCAATTATTGAAAATCTACCTACCTATTTTTTGTTTAGTTTTATTATTAATGATTATTATTATTATTCAACTCATTTTGTGCAACTGGTGCTCCGTGAGGAAATGATTTGTGTCTTACTCCAAGGGGCTGCCCGGTGTCACTGTTGCTCCGGGAGGGAAATTATATGAGCACTACCTGAATTGGCCACGCAGTTTCACCATTGCTCCGTGAGGGAAATGCTTTCTGCATTACTCCAAGTGGCCACCCAGTGTCACTGTTGCTCCATGAGGGAAATGCTTTCTGAATGACCTGAATTGGCCACAGACATCACTGTTGCTCCGGGGTGGGGGGTGGGGGGGAGGCTTGGGATTGTTTGTGTATTACTCCTGAGTGGCCACGTCGTGTCACTCTTCCTCCAGGAGGGGAATGCTTTGTGCATTTCCCTGTGTTGTGGCCACCCAAGACAACACACACAGCACGATACCGACGCACACACACACAGAACACGTCACACATACAGATGGGTAGTGTAAAGTGCTAAAAATGAGACTTTCATTACTAATCAGATGTAGCCGTTGATGTCTCATGCACTCTTCCTCGAAAAGCCATACGTAATCTCGCCTGATCATTTGGTAGAGATCTGTTCCAGAAAATTACTCATCATGAGACATACATTATTGACAAGTACTAGTGATCCATTTCTCCTCGAATGATTCACCAAAACGCTTTTCGATTCCCTGCTGGTGATTTGGAAGAAATCGTTTCTCGAAATATACTAAAATAGAGAAATTCATCTTTGATCTGTGCGACAGATAAATTTGAGAAGGAATCTTCCTGAAAGCCCCGAGGATTCACTTCTCGTCAGACGGTACAGAGCAGGTTGCGAAAATTACTGAAAATGAGAACGTCATTCGAAATCAGGTATCCTGATGTCCTCCTCATGGAACCATGCACCAAAAAGCAAGTCTATTCTCTCTTTGGCATTTAGCAAGGATTTATCGAGAAAATTGCTAAAAAAGAGAAAGTTATAACTGATCAATGCTTATAATCAATGACAAATGGAATCCTCCTCCAAAAGCCTTTCAGATTGGCTCCTTGTGATTAGGTAGATATCAGTTGACGATTTGGTAGAAATGACTAAAAAGGAGGCAGTTCTTTCTGATCAATGTTAGCAATTAATTACACATGGAATCATCCTCCGTACTATATTCATAATTAGCTCCTGGAGATTTGGACTAAAATCGGTCCGTGAAACTGACAAGGAATGAGACAATTCATTCCTCAGCCGTCCTCTGATAAATTTCCCACGGAATCCTCCAGCAGAAAAGCAAAGGCATTCTCCCTTGGTGCGTTGGAACAGATCGGTTCGTGCAAAGGACTCAAGGTAGAAAATCATTCTTTACAAGTATCTAGTGGTAAAGACTCCAGCAATCCAGCGTCTCTCCTGAAGAGTTCGTAGCGATTGGGTCAAGAAAATTACTCCTAAGGAGACTTAAATTATCGACAAGTACTAGTGCTAAAGCTCTCCTCGAATTATTCACCAAAATGCTTTTCGATACGATGACACAGAAGGGCACAGAACACGACACA
Organism: Lepidochelys olivacea; assembly: GCF_965140295.1. NCBI lineage: Eukaryota > Metazoa > Chordata > Testudines > Cheloniidae > Lepidochelys > Lepidochelys olivacea. The sequence continues at coordinate 18,558,820 of NC_140436.1, read as the reverse complement.
CAAAAATAACACACGACAAAGACACACACACACCGCGACACGGAAAGCAACACACACAAAACATCACACACACGACCCACAACATCTCACAAACACACACTCACTCAACACAAAATAACCCACAACTTGTCACACGCAACACAAGACGACCCACAACATGATGAGCGCTGTGGAGCTAGGGCTCCGGCTCGGCTTTCGCAGCGGCTCTGGCGAGGAATGGTGCCGGAGCTCTCGCCGGAGGGAAACACGGCAGGAGGGGGCCTGAGCCGCTTGGGCCTCTTTCCAAGGGGGCGGAACAAGGCCTCCGCTCTCTGCCCTCTGCAGACCTGGCTGCCAGGTCAGTGCTTCCAGTTCCTCGTCCGCAGTCGCTGTCGTCCTCCTCAGCGGCCGTGGGCGTCCTCGCTGGGGACAGGGCTCGGGGGGATGTAGGTGGAGAGGGGCCAGAGTCTCTTGAGCAGAGTGACTCTGTGGGGTGCCGTAAGAAAAGGAGATTTTGGTTGGGATGCTCAAGGTGTAATGGGAGGAGAGTGGAGGGCGGATCCCCGCCGTGTGGAAGAGGCAAACAGAGGAGCCTCTGAGACGTTGCCGCCTGAGATGGTAACTTACTTGTTTTTTTCCCCTTGGGCTGGCTTTAGCAGCAAGGAAAAAGAAGTCAAGCCTCAGAATCTACTGCCCTCATGCGACGGAATGTGAGTGAGAGCAGCGAGCCTGTGACCGTTGGTGATGCCAGGCAAGAGCCCTCCATCTGGGAGCCGAGCTCTCGCCAGTCTCGGAGAGAGAAGTGTCTGGTTTGGTGAGGACTCTGCTCACGCCCTGTCACGGAGTCCCTGGCATGCTCTGAAACTGCTCCCTATGAAGCCAGTCAGAACTCTGGGGCAGTCGCTTTTCTGTGAGCAGCCTGTCTTCAGGACTCACAGCTCACACAGCTTCCACCTTCCTGGGTCTGACCTCGGAGCATTCAGCCTCCTCTGCCCCTCCGTGCGCTTCCCCCCAGCGAGTCCGCTCAGGCGGGGCTCCTGGGGAAGCCAGGGGGTCCTGCACCCCAACTCCGCAGTCAGATGTGACTCTCAGCCAGCCAGTAAAACAGAAGGTTTATTAGAGGACAGGAACATGGTCTAAAACAGAGCTTGCAGGTGCAGAGAACGGGACCCCTCAGCTGGGTCCATTTTGGGGGGCAGTGAGCCAGACAACCACGTCTGCACTTCACTCCATGTCCCAACCAGCCCCAAACTGAAACCCCCCTCCAACCCCTCCTCCTCTGGGCTTTGTCCCTTTCCCGGGCCAGGAGGTCACCTGATTCCTTTGTTCTCCAACCCTTCAGCTCTCACCTTGCAGGGGGGGAAGGGCCCAGGCCATCAGTTGCCAGGAAACAGGGTGTTGGCCATTCTCTGTGTCCAGACTCCTGCACACACATGCCCTCTAGGGCTCTGCAATGATCATACACCCTTACTCCACCCCCTAGATACTTAAGAACTGCCTAGGGGAAACTGAGGCACCCCCACACTATTCAGAGGAAACATTAAGAACAGTCCCACTTCTCACACGGCCCACCTGAGTCCGGGTCGGGAAGCCCCGTCCATTAGGGTTCGGTTTGTAAGCAAAGGATCCTGACCAGCTGTGGCTAGGAGGGAGAAAAGGCCCCATTTTCAGAGGCTGCTCGTTTCTCTGGTCAGGAACGGTGTCTTCTCCACAACTGAAGCTTGGATCCAAGAGGATGACTCCAGGTGGTGAGTTGCTCGCCTTGCTCTCCTGTTTCTCTGTTTTCTCTCCTGTGTTCGCCAACTCTCTCTTTCTCGTCTCTCCTCTTCTCTCCTCGTGCCGTGTCCCTTCACAGGACGCGGGTAGGTGTGCATTCCCACAAGTGAGGTCTCGGGAGCCATGGAAAAGTCGGAGAGGACGAAGATCATGCAGGGCAGTAGAAAGGCTGCTGAAAGTACCTGAAGAGACAAAGGAAACGAGAAGGGGGAAGTCCAGCCTAACACAGGAGTGTAATCTGTAAAGAGAAACAACGGCAAATCTAATCTACAGAAACTCTTCAAGTTGCCGAAAGACATGTAGGATGGGAAAATACTTGTTGAATCCAGTCTCTTGAAGATCTTAGGCTCAGTATGCGTGCGAATTTGTAGTTGCTTAGAAATCTGCCTTCTTCTGTTTGCTCTACCTTCCAATTATTGAAAATCTACCTACCTATTTTTTGTTTAGTTTTATTATTAATGATTATTATTATTATTCAACTCATTTTGTGCAACTGGTGCTCCGTGAGGAAATGATTTGTGTCTTACTCCAAGGGGCTGCCCGGTGTCACTGTTGCTCCGGGAGGGAAATGATATGAGCACTACCTGAATTGGCCACGCAGTTTCACCATTGCTCCGTGAGGGAAATGCTTTCTGCATTACTCCAAGTGGCCACCCAGTGTCACTGTTGCTCCATGAGGGAAATGCTTTCTGAATGACCTGAATTGGCCACAGACATCACTGTTGCTCCGGGGTGGGGGGTGGGGGGGAGGCTTGGGATTGTTTGTGTATTACTCCTGAGTGGCCACGTCGTGTCACTCTTCCTCCAGGAGGGGAATGCTTTGTGCATTTCCCTGTGTTGTGGCCACCCAAGACAACACACACAGCACGATACCGACGCACACACACACAGAACACGTCACACATACAGATGGGTAGTGTAAAGTGCTAAAAATGAGACTTTCATTACTAATCAGATGTAGCCGTTGATGTCTCATGCACTCTTCCTCGAAAAGCCATACGTAATCTCGCCTGATCATTTGGTAGAGATCTGTTCCAGAAAATTACTCATCATGAGACATACATTATTGACAAGTACTAGTGATCCATTTCTCCTCGAATGATTCACCAAAACGCTTTTCGATTCCCTGCTGGTGATTTGGAAGAAATCGTTTCTCGAAATATACTAAAATAGAGAAATTCATCTTTGATCTGTGCGACAGATAAATTTGAGAAGGAATCTTCCTGAAAGCCCCGAGGATTCACTTCTCGTCAGACGGTACAGAGCAGGTTGCGAAAATTACTGAAAATGAGAACGTCATTCGAAATCAGGTATCCTGATGTCCTCCTCATGGAACCATGCACCAAAAAGCAAGTCTATTCTCTCTTTGGCATTTAGCAAGGATTTATCGAGAAAATTGCTAAAAAAGAGAATGTTATAACTGATCAATGCTTATAATCAATGACAAATGGAATCCTCCTCCAAAAGCCTTTCAGATTGGCTCCTTGTGATTAGGTAGATATCAGTTGACGATTTGGTAGAAATGACTAAAAAGGAGGCAGTTCTTTCTGATCAATGTTAGCAATTAATTACACATGGAATCATCCTCCGTACTATATTCATAATTAGCTCCTGGAGATTTGGACTAAAATCGGTCCGTGAAACTGACAAGGAATGAGACAATTCATTCCTCAGCCGTCCTCTGATAAATTTCCCACGGAATCCTCCAGCAGAAAAGCAAAGGCATTCTCCCTTGGTGCGTTGGAACAGATCGGTTCGTGCAAAGGACTCAAGGTAGAAAATCATTCTTTACAAGTATCTAGTGGTAAAGACTCCAGCAATCCAGCGTCTCTCCTGAAGAGTTCGTAGCGATTGGGTCAAGAAAATTACTCCTAAGGAGATTTAAATTATCGACAAGTACTAGTGCTAAAGCTCTCCTCGAATTATTCACCAAAATGCTTTTCGATACGATGACACAGAAGGGCACAGAACACGACACACAAAAATAACACACGACAAAGACACACACACACCGCGACACGGAAAGCAACACACACAAAACATCACACACACGACCCACAACATCTCACAAACACACACTCACTCAACACAAAATAACCCACAACTTGTCACACGCAACACAAGACGACCCACAACATGATGAGCGCTGTGGAGCTAGGGCTCCGGCTCGGCTTTCGCAGCGGCTCTGGCGAGGAATGGTGCCGGAGCTCTCGCCGGAGGGAAACACGGCAGGAGGGGGCCTGAGCCGCTTGGGCCTCTTTCCAAGGGGGCGGAACAAGGCCTCCGCTCTCTGCCCTCTGCAGACCTGGCTGCCAGGTCAGTGCTTCCAGTTCCTCGTCCGCAGTCGCTGTCGTCCTCCTCAGCGGCCGTGGGCGTCCTCGCTGGGGACAGGGCTCGGGGGGATGTAGGTGGAGAGGGGCCAGAGTCTCTTGAGCAGAGTGACTCTGTGGGGTGCCGTAAGAAAAGGAGATTTTGGTTGGGATGCTCAAGGTGTAATGGGAGGAGAGTGGAGGGCGGATCCCCGCCGTGTGGAAGAGGCAAACAGAGGAGCCTCTGAGACGTTGCCGCCTGAGATGGTAACTTACTTGTTTTTTTCCCCTTGGGCTGGCTTTAGCAGCAAGGAAAAAGAAGTCAAGCCTCAGAATCTACTGCCCTCATGCGACGGAATGTGAGTGAGAGCAGCGAGCCTGTGACCGTTGGTGATGCCAGGCAAGAGCCCTCCATCTGGGAGCCGAGCTCTCGCCAGTCTCGGAGAGAGAAGTGTCTGGTTTGGTGAGGACTCTGCTCACGCCCTGTCACGGAGTCCCCGGCATGCTCTGAAACTGCTCCCTATGAAGCCAGTCAGAACTCTGGGGCAGTCGCTTTTCTGTGAGCAGCCTGTCTTCAGGACTCACAGCTCACACAGCTTCCACCTTCCTGGGTCTGACCTCGGAGCATTCAGCCTCCTCTGCCCCTCCGTGCGCGTCCCCCCAGCGAGTCCGCTCAGGCGGGGCTCCTGGGGAAGCCAGGGGGTCCTGCACCCCAACTCCGCAGTCAGATGTGACTCTCAGCCAGCCAGTAAAACAGAAGGTTTATTAGAGGACAGGAACATGGTCTAAAACAGAGCTTGCAGGTGCAGAGAACGGGACCCCTCAGCTGGGTCCATTTTGGGGGGCAGTGAGCCAGACAACCACGTCTGCACTTCACTCCATGTCCCAGCCAGCCCCAAACTGAAACCCCCCTCCAACCCCTCCTCCTCTGGGCTTTGTCCCTTTCCCGGGCCAGGAGGTCACCTGATTCCTTTGTTCTCCAACCCTTCAGCTCTCACCTTGCAGGGGGGGAAGGGCCCAGGCCATCAGTTGCCAGGAAACAGGGTGTTGGCCATTCTCTGTGTCCAGACTCCTGCACACACATGCCCTCTAGGGCTCTGCAATGATCATACACCCTTACTCCACCCCCTAGATACTTAAGAACTGCCTAGGGGAAACTGAGGCACCCCCACACTATTCAGAGGAAACATTAAGAACAGTCCCACTTCTCACACGGCCCACCTGAGTCCGGGTCGGGAAGCCCCGTCCATTAGGGTTCGGTTTGTAAGCAAAGGATCCTGACCAGCTGTGGCTAGGAGGGAGAAAAGGCCCCATTTTCAGAGGCTGCTCGTTTCTCTGGTCAGGAACGGTGTCTTCTCCACAACTGAAGCTTGGATCCAAGAGGATGACTCCAGGTGGTGAGTTGCTCGCCTTGCTCTCCTGTTTCTCTGTTTTCTCTCCTGTGTTCGCCAACTCTCTCTTTCTCGTCTCTCCTCTTCTCTCCTCGTGCCGTGTCCCTTCACAGGACGCGGGTAGGTGTGCATTCCCACAAGTGAGGTCTCGGGAGCCATGGAAAAGTCGGAGAGGACGAAGATCATGCAGGGCAGTAGAAAGGCTGCTGAAAGTACCTGAAGAGACAAAGGAAACGAGAAGGGGGAAGTCCAGCCTAACACAGGAGTGTAATCTGTAAAGAGAAACAACGGCAAATCTAATCTACAGAAACTCTTCAAGTTGCCGAAAGACATGTAGGATGGGAAAATACTTGTTGAATCCAGTCTCTTGAAGATCTTAGGCTCAGTATGCGTGCGAATTTGTAGTTGCTTAGAAATCTGCCTTCTTCTGTTTGCTCTACCTTCCAATTATTGAAAATCTACCTACCTATTTTTTGTTTAGTTTTATTATTAATGATTATTATTATTATTCAACTCATTTTGTGCAACTGGTGCTCCGTGAGGAAATGATTTGTGTCTTACTCCAAGGGGCTGCCCGGTGTCACTGTTGCTCCGGGAGGGAAATGATATGAGCACTACCTGAATTGGCCACGCAGTTTCACCATTGCTCCGTGAGGGAAATGCTTTCTGCATTACTCCAAGTGGCCACCCAGTGTCACTGTTGCTCCATGAGGGAAATGCTTTCTGAATGACCTGAATTGGCCACAGACATCACTGTTGCTCCGGGGTGGGGGGTGGGGGGGAGGCTTGGGATTGTTTGTGTATTACTCCTGAGTGGCCACGTCGTGTCACTCTTCCTCCAGGAGGGGAATGCTTTGTGCATTTCCCTGTGTTGTGGCCACCCAAGACAACACACACAGCACGATACCGACGCACACACACACAGAACACGTCACACATACAGATGGGTAGTGTAAAGTGCTAAAAATGAGACTTTCATTACTAATCAGATGTAGCCGTTGATGTCTCATGCACTCTTCCTCGAAAAGCCATACGTAATCTCGCCTGATCATTTGGTAGAGATCTGTTCCAGAAAATTACTCATCATGAGACATACATTATTGACAAGTACTAGTGATCCATTTCTCCTCGAATGATTCACCAAAACGCTTTTCGATTCCCTGCTGGTGATTTGGAAGAAATCGTTTCTCGAAATATACTAAAATAGAGAAATTCATCTTTGATCTGTGCGACAGATAAATTTGAGAAGGAATCTTCCTGAAAGCCCCGAGGATTCACTTCTCGTCAGACGGTACAGAGCAGGTTGCGAAAATTACTGAAAATGAGAACGTCATTCGAAATCAGGTATCCTGATGTCCTCCTCATGGAACCATGCACCAAAAAGCAAGTCTATTCTCTCTTTGGCATTTAGCAAGGATTTATCGAGAAAATTGCTAAAAAAGAGAATGTTATAACTGATCAATGCTTATAATCAATGACAAATGGAATCCTCCTCCAAAAGCCTTTCAGATTGGCTCCTTGTGATTAGGTAGATATCAGTTGACGATTTGGTAGAAATGACTAAAAAGGAGGCAGTTCTTTCTGATCAATGTTAGCAATTAATTACACATGGAATCATCCTCCGTACTATATTCATAATTAGCTCCTGGAGATTTGGACTAAAATCGGTCCGTGAAACTGACAAGGAATGAGACAATTCATTCCTCAGCCGTCCTCTGATAAATTTCCCACGGAATCCTCCAGCAGAAAAGCAAAGGCATTCTCCCTTGGTGCGTTGGAACAGATCGGTTCGTGCAAAGGACTCAAGGTAGAAAATCATTCTTTACAAGTATCTAGTGGTAAAGACTCCAGCAATCCAGCGTCTCTCCTGAAGAGTTCGTAGCGATTGGGTCAAGAAAATTACTCCTAAGGAGATTTAAATTATCGACAAGTACTAGTGCTAAAGCTCTCCTCGAATTATTCACCAAAATGCTTTTCGATACGATGACACAGAAGGGCACAGAACACGACACACAAAAATAACACACGACAAAGACACACACACACCGCGACACGGAAAGCAACACACACAAAACATCACACACACGACCCACAACATCTCACAAACACACACTCACTCAACACAAAATAACCCACAACTTGTCACACGCAACACAAGACGACCCACAACATGATGAGCGCTGTGGAGCTAGGGCTCCGGCTCGGCTTTCGCAGCGGCTCTGGCGAGGAATGGTGCCGGAGCTCTCGCCGGAGGGAAACACGGCAGGAGGGGGCCTGAGCCGCTTGGGCCTCTTTCCAAGGGGGCGGAACAAGGCCTCCGCTCTCTGCCCTCTGCAGACCTGGCTGCCAGGTCAGTGCTTCCAGTTCCTCGTCCGCAGTCGCTGTCGTCCTCCTCAGCGGCCGTGGGCGTCCTCGCTGGGGACAGGGCTCGGGGGGATGTAGGTGGAGAGGGGCCAGAGTCTCTTGAGCAGAGTGACTCTGTGGGGTGCCGTAAGAAAAGGAGATTTTGGTTGGGATGCTCAAGGTGTAATGGGAGGAGAGTGGAGGGCGGATCCCCGCCGTGTGGAAGAGGCAAACAGAGGAGCCTCTGAGACGTTGCCGCCTGAGATGGTAACTTACTTGTTTTTTTCCCCTTGGGCTGGCTTTAGTAGCAAGGAAAAAGAAGTCAAGCCTCAGAATCTACTGCCCTCATGCGACGGAATGTGAGTGAGAGCAGCGAGCCTGTGACCGTTGGTGATGCCAGGCAAGAGCCCTCCATCTGGGAGCCGAGCTCTCGCCAGTCTCGGAGAGAGAAGTGTCTGGTTTGGTGAGGACTCTGCTCACGCCCTGTCACGGAGTCCCCGGCATGCTCTGAAACTGCTCCCTATGAAGCCAGTCAGAACTCTGGGGCAGTCGCTTTTCTGTGAGCAGCCTGTCTTCAGGACTCACAGCTCACACAGCTTCCACCTTCCTGGGTCTGACCTCGGAGCATTCAGCCTCCTCTGCCCCTCCGTGCGCGTCCCCCCAGCGAGTCCGCTCAGGCGGGGCTCCTGGGGAAGCCAGGGGGTCCTGCACCCCAACTCCGCAGTCAGATGTGACTCTCAGCCAGCCAGTAAAACAGAAGGTTTATTAGAGGACAGGAACATGGTCTAAAACAGAGCTTGCAGGTGCAGAGAACGGGACCCCTCAGCTGGGTCCATTTTGGGGGGCAGTGAGCCAGACAACCACGTCTGCACTTCACTCCATGTCCCAGCCAGCCCCAAACTGAAACCCCCCTCCAACCCCTCCTCCTCTGGGCTTTGTCCCTTTCCCGGGCCAGGAGGTCACCTGATTCCTTTGTTCTCCAACCCTTCAGCTCTCACCTTGCAGGGGGGGAAGGGCCCAGGCCATCAGTTGCCAGGAAACAGGGTGTTGGCCATTCTCTGTGTCCAGACTCCTGCACACACATGCCCTCTAGGGCTCTGCAATGATCATACACCCTTACTCCACCCCCTAGATACTTAAGAACTGCCTAGGGGAAACTGAGGCACCCCCACACTATTCAGAGGAAACATTAAGAACAGTCCCACTTCTCACACGGCCCACCTGAGTCCGGGTCGGGAAGCCCCGTCCATTAGGGTTCGGTTTGTAAGCAAAGGATCCTGACCAGCTGTGGCTAGGAGGGAGAAAAGGCCCCATTTTCAGAGGCTGCTCGTTTCTCTGGTCAGGAACGGTGTCTTCTCCACAACTGAAGCTTGGATCCAAGAGGATGACTCCAGGTGGTGAGTTGCTCGCCTTGCTCTCCTGTTTCTCTGTTTTCTCTCCTGTGTTCGCCAACTCTCTCTTTCTCGTCTCTCCTCTTCTCTCCTCGTGCCGTGTCCCTTCACAGGACGCGGGTAGGTGTGCATTCCCACAAGTGAGGTCTCGGGAGCCATGGAAAAGTCGGAGAGGACGAAGATCATGCAGGGCAGTAGAAAGGCTGCTGAAAGTACCTGAAGAGACAAAGGAAACGAGAAGGGGGAAGTCCAGCCTAACACAGGAGTGTAATCTGTAAAGAGAAACAACGGCAAATCTAATCTACAGAAACTCTTCAAGTTGCCGAAAGACATGTAGGATGGGAAAATACTTGTTGAATCCAGTCTCTTGAAGATCTTAGGCTCAGTATGCGTGCGAATTTGTAGTTGCTTAGAAATCTGCCTTCTTCTGTTTGCTCTACCTTCCAATTATTGAAAATCTACCTACCTATTTTTTGTTTAGTTTTATTATTAATGATTATTATTATTATTCAACTCATTTTGTGCAACTGGTGCTCCGTGAGGAAATGATTTGTGTCTTACTCCAAGGGGCTGCCCGGTGTCACTGTTGCTCCGGGAGGGAAATGATATGAGCACTACCTGAATTGGCCACGCAGTTTCACCATTGCTCCGTGAGGGAAATGCTTTCTGCATTACTCCAAGTGGCCACCCAGTGTCACTGTTGCTCCATGAGGGAAATGCTTTCTGAATGACCTGAATTGGCCACAGACATCACTGTTGCTCCGGGGTGGGGGGTGGGGGGGAGGCTTGGGATTGTTTGTGTATTACTCCTGAGTGGCCACGTCGTGTCACTCTTCCTCCAGGAGGGGAATGCTTTGTGCATTTCCCTGTGTTGTGGCCACCCAAGACAACACACACAGCACGATACCGACGCACACACACACAGAACACGTCACACATACAGATGGGTAGTGTAAAGTGCTAAAAATGAGACTTTCATTACTAATCAGATGTAGCCGTTGATGTCTCATGCACTCTTCCTCGAAAAGCCATACGTAATCTCGCCTGATCATTTGGTAGAGATCTGTTCCAGAAAATTACTCATCATGAGACATACATTATTGACAAGTACTAGTGATCCATTTCTCCTCGAATGATTCACCAAAACGCTTTTCGATTCCCTGCTGGTGATTTGGAAGAAATCGTTTCTCGAAATATACTAAAATAGAGAAATTCATCTTTGATCTGTGCGACAGATAAATTTGAGAAGGAATCTTCCTGAAAGCCCCGAGGATTCACTTCTCGTCAGACGGTACAGAGCAGGTTGCGAAAATTACTGAAAATGAGAACGTCATTCGAAATCAGGTATCCTGATGTCCTCCTCATGGAACCATGCACCAAAAAGCAAGTCTATTCTCTCTTTGGCATTTAGCAAGGATTTATCGAGAAAATTGCTAAAAAAGAGAATGTTATAACTGATCAATGCTTATAATCAATGACAAATGGAATCCTCCTCCAAAAGCCTTTCAGATTGGCTCCTTGTGATTAGGTAGATATCAGTTGACGATTTGGTAGAAATGACTAAAAAGGAGGCAGTTCTTTCTGATCAATGTTAGCAATTAATTACACATGGAATCATCCTCCGTACTATATTCATAATTAGCTCCTGGAGATTTGGACTAAAATCGGTCCGTGAAACTGACAAGGAATGAGACAATTCATTCCTCAGCCGTCCTCTGATAAATTTCCCACGGAATCCTCCAGCAGAAAAGCAAAGGCATTCTCCCTTGGTGCGTTGGAACAGATCGGTTCGTGCAAAGGACTCAAGGTAGAAAATCATTCTTTACAAGTATCTAGTGGTAAAGACTCCAGCAATCCAGCGTCTCTCCTGAAGAGTTCGTAGCGATTGGGTCAAGAAAATTACTCCTAAGGAGATTTAAATTATCGACAAGTACTAGTGCTAAAGCTCTCCTCGAATTATTCACCAAAATGCTTTTCGATACGATGACACAGAAGGGCACAGAACACGACACACAAAAATAACACACGACAAAGACACACACACACCGCGACACGGAAAGCAACACACACAAAACATCACACACACGACCCACAACATCTCACAAACACACACTCACTCAACACAAAATAACCCACAACTTGTCACACGCAACACAAGACGACCCACAACATGATGAGCGCTGTGGAGCTAGGGCTCCGGCTCGGCTTTCGCAGCGGCTCTGGCGAGGAATGGTGCCGGAGCTCTCGCCGGAGGGAAACACGGCAGGAGGGGGCCTGAGCCGCTTGGGCCTCTTTCCAAGGGGGCGGAACAAGGCCTCCGCTCTCTGCCCTCTGCAGACCTGGCTGCCAGGTCAGTGCTTCCAGTTCCTCGTCCGCAGTCGCTGTCGTCCTCCTCAGCGGCCGTGGGCGTCCTCGCTGGGGACAGGGCTCGGGGGGATGTAGGTGGAGAGGGGCCAGAGTCTCTTGAGCAGAGTGACTCTGTGGGGTGCCGTAAGAAAAGGAGATTTTGGTTGGGATGCTCAAGGTGTAATGGGAGGAGAGTGGAGGGCGGATCCCCGCCGTGTGGAAGAGGCAAACAGAGGAGCCTCTGAGACGTTGCCGCCTGAGATGGTAACTTACTTGTTTTTTTCCCCTTGGGCTGGCTTTAGCAGCAAGGAAAAAGAAGTCAAGCCTCAGAATCTACTGCCCTCATGCGACGGAATGTGAGTGAGAGCAGCGAGCCTGTGACCGTTGGTGATGCCAGGCAAGAGCCCTCCATCTGGGAGCCGAGCTCTCGCCAGTCTCGGAGAGAGAAGTGTCTGGTTTGGTGAGGACTCTGCTCACGCCCTGTCACGGAGTCCCCGGCATGCTCTGAAACTGCTCCCTATGAAGCCAGTCAGAACTCTGGGGCAGTCGCTTTTCTGTGAGCAGCCTGTCTTCAGGACTCACAGCTCACACAGCTTCCACCTTCCTGGGTCTGACCTCGGAGCATTCAGCCTCCTCTGCCCCTCCGTGCGCTTCCCCCCAGCGAGTCCGCTCAGGCGGGGCTCCTGGGGAAGCCAGGGGGTCCTGCACCCCAACTCCGCAGTCAGATGTGACTCTCAGCCAGCCAGTAAAACAGAAGGTTTATTAGAGGACAGGAACATGGTCTAAAACAGAGCTTGCAGGTGCAGAGAACGGGACCCCTCAGCTGGGTCCATTTTGGGGGGCAGTGAGCCAGACAACCACGTCTGCACTTCACTCCATGTCCCAGCCAGCCCCAAACTGAAACCCCCCTCCAACCCCTCCTCCTCTGGGCTTTGTCCCTTTCCCGGGCCAGGAGGTCACCTGATTCCTTTGTTCTCCAACCCTTCAGCTCTCACCTTGCAGGGGGGGAAGGGCCCAGGCCATCAGTTGCCAGGAAACAGGGTGTTGGCCATTCTCTGTGTCCAGACTCCTGCACACACATGCCCTCTAGGGCTCTGCAATGATCATACACCCTTACTCCACCCCCTAGATACTTAAGAACTGCCTAGGGGAAACTGAGGCACCCCCACACTATTCAGAGGAAACATTAAGAACAGTCCCACTTCTCACACGCCCCACCTGAGTCCGGGTCGGGAAGCCCCGTCCATTAGGGTTCGGTTTGTAAGCAAAGGATCCTGACCAGCTGTGGCTAGGAGGGAGAAAAGGCCCCATTTTCAGAGGCTGCTCGTTTCTCTGGTCAGGAACGGTGTCTTCTCCACAACTGAAGCTTGGATCCAAGAGGATGACTCCAGGTGGTGAGTTGCTCGCCTTGCTCTCCTGTTTCTCTGTTTTCTCTCCTGTGTTCGCCAACTCTCTCTTTCTCGTCTCTCCTCTTCTCTCCTCGTGCCGTGTCCCTTCACAGGACGCGGGTAGGTGTGCATTCCCACAAGTGAGGTCTCGGGAGCCATGGAAAAGTCGGAGAGGACGAAGATCATGCAGGGCAGTAGAAAGGCTGCTGAAAGTACCTGAAGAGACAAAGGAAACGAGAAGGGGGAAGTCCAGCCTAACACAGGAGTGTAATCTGTAAAGAGAAACAACGGCAAATCTAATCTACAGAAACTCTTCAAGTTGCCGAAAGACATGTAGGATGGGAAAATACTTGTTGAATCCAGTCTCTTGAAGATCTTAGGCTCAGTATGCGTGCGAATTTGTAGTTGCTTAGAAATCTGCCTTCTTCTGTTTGCTCTACCTTCCAATTATTGAAAATCTACCTACCTATTTTTTGTTTAGTTTTATTATTAATGATTATTATTATTATTCAACTCATTTTGTGCAACTGGTGCTCCGTGAGGAAATGATTTGTGTCTTACTCCAAGGGGCTGCCCGGTGTCACTGTTGCTCCGGGAGGGAAATGATATGAGCACTACCTGAATTGGCCACGCAGTTTCACCATTGCTCCGTGGGGGAAATGCTTTCTGCATTACTCCAAGTGGCCACCCAGTGTCACTGTTGCTCCATGAGGGAAATGCTTTCTGAATGACCTGAATTGGCCACAGACATCACTGTTGCTCCGGGGTGGGGGGTGGGGGGGAGGCTTGGGATTGTTTGTGTATTACTCCTGAGTGGCCACGTCGTGTCACTCTTCCTCCAGGAGGGGAATGCTTTGTGCATTTCCCTGTGTTGTGGCCACCCAAGACAACACACACAGCACGATACCGACGCACACACACACAGAACACGTCACACATACAGATGGGTAGTGTAAAGTGCTAAAAATGAGACTTTCATTACTAATCAGATGTAGCCGTTGATGTCTCATGCACTCTTCCTCGAAAAGCCATACGTAATCTCGCCTGATCATTTGGTAGAGATCTGTTCCAGAAAATTACTCATCATGAGACATACATTATTGACAAGTACTAGTGATCCATTTCTCCTCGAATGATTCACCAAAACGCTTTTCGATTCCCTGCTGGTGATTTGGAAGAAATCGTTTCTCGAAATATACTAAAATAGAGAAATTCATCTTTGATCTGTGCGACAGATAAATTTGAGAAGGAATCTTCCTGAAAGCCCCGAGGATTCACTTCTCGTCAGACGGTACAGAGCAGGTTGCGAAAATTACTGAAAATGAGAACGTCATTCGAAATCAGGTATCCTGATGTCCTCCTCATGGAACCATGCACCAAAAAGCAAGTCTATTCTCTCTTTGGCATTTAGCAAAGATTTATCGAGAAAATTGCTAAAAAAGAGAAAGTTATAACTGATCAATGCTTATAATCAATGACAAATGGAATCCTCCTCCAAAAGCCTTTCAGATTGGCTCCTTGTGATTAGGTAGATATCAGTTGACGATTTGGTAGAAATGACTAAAAAGGAGGCAGTTCTTTCTGATCAATGTTAGCAATTAATTACACATGGAATCATCCTCCGTACTATATTCATAATTAGCTCCTGGAGATTTGGACTAAAATCGGTCCGTGAAACTGACAAGGAATGAGACAATTCATTCCTCAGCCGTCCTCTGATAAATTTCCCACGGAATCCTCCAGCAGAAAAGCAAAGGCATTCTCCCTTGGTGCGTTGGAACAGATCGGTTCGTGCAAAGGACTCAAGGTAGAAAATCATTCTTTACAAGTATCTAGTGGTAAAGACTCCAGCAATCCAGCGTCTCTCCTGAAGAGTTCGTAGCGATTGGGTCAAGAAAATTACTCCTAAGGAGACTTAAATTATCGACAAGTACTAGTGCTAAAGCTCTCCTCGAATTATTCACCAAAATGCTTTTCGATACGATGACACAGAAGGGCACAGAACACGACACACAAAAATAACACACGACAAAGACACACACACACCGAGACACGGAAAGCAACACACACAAAACATCACACACACGACCCACAACATCTCACAAACACACACTCACTCAACACAAAATAACCCACAACTTGTCACACGCAACACAAGACGACCCACAACATGATGAGCGCTGTGGAGCTAGGGCTCCGGCTCGGCTTTCGCAGCGGCTCTGGCGAGGAATGGTGCCGGAGCTCTCGCCGGAGGGAAACACGGCAGGAGGGGGCCTGAGCCGCTTGGGCCTCTTTCCAAGGGGGCGGAACAAGGCCTCCGCTCTCTGCCCTCTGCAGACCTGGCTGCCAGGTCAGTGCTTCCAGTTCCTCGTCCGCAGTCGCTGTCGTCCTCCTCAGCGGCCGTGGGCGTCCTCGCTGGGGACAGGGCTCGGGGGGAGGTAGGTGGAGAGGGGCCAGAGTCTCTTGAGCAGAGTGACTCTGTGGGGTGCCGTAAGAAAAGGAGATTTTGGTTGGGATGCTCAAGGTGTAATGGGAGGAGAGTGGAGGGCGGATCCCCGCCGTGTGGAAGAGGCAAACAGAGGAGCCTCTGAGACGTTGCCGCCTGAGATGGTAACTTACTTGTTTTTTTCCCCTTGGGCTGGCTTTAGCAGCAAGGAAAAAGAAGTCAAGCCTCAGAATCTACTGCCCTCATGCGACGGAATGTGAGTGAGAGCAGCGAGCCTGTGACCGTTGGTGATGCCAGGCAAGAGCCCTCCATCTGGGAGCCGAGCTCTCGCCAGTCTCGGAGAGAGAAGTGTCTGGTTTGGTGAGGACTCTGCTCACGCCCTGTCACGGAGTCCCCGGCATGCTCTGAAACTGCTCCCTATGAAGCCAGTCAGAACTCTGGGGCAGTCGCTTTTCTGTGAGCAGCCTGTCTTCAGGACTCACAGCTCACACAGCTTCCACCTTCCTGGGTCTGACCTCGGAGCATTCAGCCTCCTCTGCCCCTCCGTGCGCTTCCCCCCAGCGAGTCCGCTCAGGCGGGGCTCCTGGGGAAGCCAGGGGGTCCTGCACCCCAACTCCGCAGTCAGATGTGACTCTCAGCCAGCCAGTAAAACAGAAGGTTTATTAGAGGACAGGAACATGGTCTAAAACAGAGCTTGCAGGTGCAGAGAACGGGACCCCTCAGCTGGGTCCATTTTGGGGGGCAGTGAGCCAGACAACCACGTCTGCACTTCACTCCATGTCCCAGCCAGCCCCAAACTGAAACCCCCCTCCAACCCCTCCTCCTCTGGGCTTTGTCCCTTTCCCGGGCCAGGAGGTCACCTGATTCCTTTGTTCTCCAACCCTTCAGCTCTCACCTTGCAGGGGGGGAAGGGCCCAGGCCATCAGTTGCCAGGAAACAGGGTGTTGGCCATTCTCTGTGTCCAGACTCCTGCACACACATGCCTTCTAGGGCTCTGCAATGATCATACACCCTTACTCCACCCCCTAGATACTTAAGAACTGCCTAGGGGAAACTGAGGCACCCCCACACTATTCAGAGGAAACATTAAGAACAGTCCCACTTCTCACACGCCCCACCTGAGTCCGGGTCGGGAAGCCCCGTCCATTAGGGTTCGGTTTGTAAGCAAAGGATCCTGACCAGCTGTGGCTAGGAGGGAGAAAAGGCCCCATTTTCAGAGGCTGCTCGTTTCTCTGGTCAGGAACGGTGTCTTCTCCACAACTGAAGCTTGGATCCAAGAGGATGACTCCAGGTGGTGAGTTGCTCGCCTTGCTCTCCTGTTTCTCTGTTTTCTCTCCTGTGTTCGCCAACTCTCTCTTTCTCGTCTCTCCTCTTCTCTCCTCGTGCCGTGTCCCTTCACAGGACGCGGGTAGGTGTGCATTCCCACAAGTGAGGTCTCGGGAGCCATGGAAAAGTCGGAGAGGACGAAGATCATGCAGGGCAGTAGAAAGGCTGCTGAAAGTACCTGAAGAGACAAAGGAAACGAGAAGGGGGAAGTCCAGCCTAACACAGGAGTGTAATCTGTAAAGAGAAACAACGGCAAATCTAATCTACAGAAACTCTTCAAGTTGCCGAAAGACATGTAGGATGGGAAAATACTTGTTGAATCCAGTCTCTTGAAGATCTTAGGCTCAGTATGCGTGCGAATTTGTAGTTGCTTAGAAATCTGCCTTCTTCTGTTTGCTCTACCTTCCAATTATTGAAAATCTACCTACCTATTTTTTGTTTAGTTTTATTATTAATGATTATTATTATTATTCAACTCATTTTGTGCAACTGGTGCTCCGTGAGGAAATGATTTGTGTCTTACTCCAAGGGGCTGCCCGGTGTCACTGTTGCTCCGGGAGGGAAATGATATGAGCACTACCTGAATTGGCCACGCAGTTTCACCATTGCTCCGTGAGGGAAATGCTTTCTGCATTACTCCAAGTGGCCACCCAGTGTCACTGTTGCTCCATGAGGGAAATGCTTTCTGAATGACCTGAATTGGCCACAGACATCACTGTTGCTCCGGGGTGGGGGGTGGGGGGGAGGCTTGGGATTGTTTGTGTATTACTCCTGAGTGGCCACGTCGTGTCACTCTTCCTCCAGGAGGGGAATGCTTTGTGCATTTCCCTGTGTTGTGGCCACCCAAGACAACACACACAGCACGATACCGACGCACACACACACAGAACACGTCACACATACAGATGGGTAGTGTAAAGTGCTAAAAATGAGACTTTCATTACTAATCAGATGTAGCCGTTGATGTCTCATGCACTCTTCCTCGAAAAGCCATACGTAATCTCGCCTGATCATTTGGTAGAGATCTGTTCCAGAAAATTACTCATCATGAGACATACATTATTGACAAGTACTAGTGATCCATTTCTCCTCGAATGATTCACCAAAACGCTTTTCGATTCCCTGCTGGTGATTTGGAAGAAATCGTTTCTCGAAATATACTAAAATAGAGAAATTCATCTTTGATCTGTGCGACAGATAAATTTGAGAAGGAATCTTCCTGAAAGCCCCGAGGATTCACTTCTCGTCAGACGGTACAGAGCAGGTTGCGAAAATTACTGAAAATGAGAACGTCATTCGAAATCAGGTATCCTGATGTCCTCCTCATGGAACCATGCACCAAAAAGCAAGTCTATTCTCTCTTTGGCATTTAGCAAGGATTTATCGAGAAAATTGCTAAAAAAGAGAATGTTATAACTGATCAATGCTTATAATCAATGACAAATGGAATCCTCCTCCAAAAGCCTTTCAGATTGGCTCCTTGTGATTAGGTAGATATCAGTTGACGATTTGGTAGAAATGACTAAAAAGGAGGCAGTTCTTTCTGATCAATGTTAGCAATTAATTACACATGGAATCATCCTCCGTACTATATTCATAATTAGCTCCTGGAGATTTGGACTAAAATCGGTCCGTGAAACTGACAAGGAATGAGACAATTCATTCCTCAGCCGTCCTCTGATAAATTTCCCACGGAATCCTCCAGCAGAAAAGCAAAGGCATTCTCCCTTGGTGCGTTGGAACAGATCGGTTCGTGCAAAGGACTCAAGGTAGAAAATCATTCTTTACAAGTATCTAGTGGTAAAGACTCCAGCAATCCAGCGTCTCTCCTGAAGAGTTCGTAGCGATTGGGTCAAGAAAATTACTCCTAAGGAGACTTAAATTATCGACAAGTACTAGTGCTAAAGCTCTCCTCGAATTATTCACCAAAATGCTTTTCGATACGATGACACAGAAGGGCACAGAACACGACACACAAAAATAACACACGACAAAGACACACACACACCGCGACACGGAAAGCAACACACACAAAACATCACACACACGACCCACAACATCTCACAAACACACACTCACTCAACACAAAATAACCCACAACTTGTCACACGCAACACAAGACGACCCACAACATGATGAGCGCTGTGGAGCTAGGGCTCCGGCTCGGCTTTCGCAGCGGCTCTGGCGAGGAATGGTGCCGGAGCTCTCGCCGGAGGGAAACACGGCAGGAGGGGGCCTGAGCCGCTTGGGCCTCTTTCCAAGGGGGCGGAACAAGGCCTCCGCTCTCTGCCCTCTGCAGACCTGGCTGCCAGGTCAGTGCTTCCAGTTCCTCGTCCGCAGTCGCTGTCGTCCTCCTCAGCGGCCGTGGGCGTCCTCGCTGGGGACAGGGCTCGGGGGGAGGTAGGTGGAGAGGGGCCAGAGTCTCTTGAGCAGAGTGACTCTGTGGGGTGCCGTAAGAAAAGGAGATTTTGGTTGGGATGCTCAAGGTGTAATGGGAGGAGAGTGGAGGGCGGATCCCCGCCGTGTGGAAGAGGCAAACAGAGGAGCCTCTGAGACGTTGCCGCCTGAGATGGTAACTTACTTGTTTTTTTCCCCTTGGGCTGGCTTTAGCAGCAAGGAAAAAGAAGTCAAGCCTCAGAATCTACTGCCCTCATGCGACGGAATGTGAGTGAGAGCAGCGAGCCTGTGACCGTTGGTGATGCCAGGCAAGAGCCCTCCATCTGGGAGCCGAGCTCTCGCCAGTCTCGGAGAGAGAAGTGTCTGGTTTGGTGAGGACTCTGCTCACGCCCTGTCACGGAGTCCCTGGCATGCTCTGAAACTGCTCCCTATGAAGCCAGTCAGAACTCTGGGGCAGTCGCTTTTCTGTGAGCAGCCTGTCTTCAGGACTCACAGCTCACACAGCTTCCACCTTCCTGGGTCTGACCTCGGAGCATTCAGCCTCCTCTGCCCCTCCGTGCGCTTCCCCCCAGCGAGTCCGCTCAGGCGGGGCTCCTGGGGAAGCCAGGGGGTCCTGCACCCCAACTCCGCAGTCAGATGTGACTCTCAGCCAGCCAGTAAAACAGAAGGTTTATTAGAGGACAGGAACATGGTCTAAAACAGAGCTTGCAGGTGCAGAGAACGGGACCCCTCAGCTGGGTCCATTTTGGGGGGCAGTGAGCCAGACAACCACGTCTGCACTTCACTCCATGTCCCAACCAGCCCCAAACTGAAACCCCCCTCCAACCCCTCCTCCTCTGGGCTTTGTCCCTTTCCCGGGCCAGGAGGTCACCTGATTCCTTTGTTCTCCAACCCTTCAGCTCTCACCTTGCAGGGGGGGAAGGGCCCAGGCCATCAGTTGCCAGGAAACAGGGTGTTGGCCATTCTCTGTGTCCAGACTCCTGCACACACATGCCCTCTAGGGCTCTGCAATGATCATACACCCTTACTCCACCCCCTAGATACTTAAGAACTGCCTAGGGGAAACTGAGGCACCCCCACACTATTCAGAGGAAACATTAAGAACAGTCCCACTTCTCACACGCCCCACCTGAGTCCGGGTCGGGAAGCCCCGTCCATTAGGGTTCGGTTTGTAAGCAAAGGATCCTGACCAGCTGTGGCTAGGAGGGAGAAAAGGCCCCATTTTCAGAGGCTGCTCGTTTCTCTGGTCAGGAACGGTGTCTTCTCCACAACTGAAGCTTGGATCCAAGAGGATGACTCCAGGTGGTGAGTTGCTCGCCTTGCTCTCCTGTTTCTCTGTTTTCTCTCCTGTGTTCGCCAACTCTCTCTTTCTCGTCTCTCCTCTTCTCTCCTCGTGCCGTGTCCCTTCACAGGACGCGGGTAGGTGTGCATTCCCACAAGTGAGGTCTCGGGAGCCATGGAAAAGTCGGAGAGGACGAAGATCATGCAGGGCAGTAGAAAGGCTGCTGAAAGTACCTGAAGAGACAAAGGAAACGAGAAGGGGGAAGTCCAGCCTAACACAGGAGTGTAATCTGTAAAGAGAAACAACGGCAAATCTAATCTACAGAAACTCTTCAAGTTGCCGAAAGACATGTAGGATGGGAAAATACTTGTTGAATCCAGTCTCTTGAAGATCTTAGGCTCAGTATGCGTGCGAATTTGTAGTTGCTTAGAAATCTGCCTTCTTCTGTTTGCTCTACCTTCCAATTATTGAAAATCTACCTACCTATTTTTTGTTTAGTTTTATTATTAATGATTATTATTATTATTCAACTCATTTTGTGCAACTGGTGCTCCGTGAGGAAATGATTTGTGTCTTACTCCAAGGGGCTGCCCGGTGTCACTGTTGCTCCGGGAGGGAAATGATATGAGCACTACCTGAATTGGCCACGCAGTTTCACCATTGCTCCGTGAGGGAAATGCTTTCTGCATTACTCCAAGTGGCCACCCAGTGTCACTGTTGCTCCATGAGGGAAATGCTTTCTGAATGACCTGAATTGGCCACAGACATCACTGTTGCTCCGGGGTGGGGGGTGGGGGGGAGGCTTGGGATTGTTTGTGTATTACTCCTGAGTGGCCACGTCGTGTCACTCTTCCTCCAGGAGGGGAATGCTTTGTGCATTTCCCTGTGTTGTGGCCACCCAAGACAACACACACAGCACGATACCGACGCACACACACACAGAACACGTCACACATACAGATGGGTAGTGTAAAGTGCTAAAAATGAGACTTTCATTACTAATCAGATGTAGCCGTTGATGTCTCATGCACTCTTCCTCGAAAAGCCATACGTAATCTCGCCTGATCATTTGGTAGAGATCTGTTCCAGAAAATTACTCATCATGAGACATACATTATTGACAAGTACTAGTGATCCATTTCTCCTCGAATGATTCACCAAAACGCTTTTCGATTCCCTGCTGGTGATTTGGAAGAAATCGTTTCTCGAAATATACTAAAATAGAGAAATTCATCTTTGATCTGTGCGACAGATAAATTTGAGAAGGAATCTTCCTGAAAGCCCCGAGGATTCACTTCTCGTCAGACGGTACAGAGCAGGTTGCGAAAATTACTGAAAATGAGAACGTCATTCGAAATCAGCTATCCTGATGTCCTCCTCATGGAACCATGCACCAAAAAGCAAGTCTATTCTCTCTTTGGCATTTAGCAAGGATTTATCGAGAAAATTGCTAAAAAAGAGAATGTTATAACTGATCAATGCTTATAATCAATGACAAATGGAATCCTCCTCCAAAAGCCTTTCAGATTGGCTCCTTGTGATTAGGTAGATATCAGTTGACGATTTGGTAGAAATGACTAAAAAGGAGGCAGTTCTTTCTGATCAATGTTAGCAATTAATTACACATGGAATCATCCTCCGTACTATATTCATAATTAGCTCCTGGAGATTTGGACTAAAATCGGTCCGTGAAACTGACAAGGAATGAGACAATTCATTCCTCAGCCGTCCTCTGATAAATTTCCCACGGAATCCTCCAGCAGAAAAGCAAAGGCATTCTCCCTTGGTGCGTTGGAACAGATCGGTTCGTGCAAAGGACTCAAGGTAGAAAATCATTCTTTACAAGTATCTAGTGGTAAAGACTCCAGCAATCCAGCGTCTCTCCTGAAGAGTTCGTAGCGATTGGGTCAAGAAAATTACTCCTAAGGAGACTTAAATTATCGACAAGTACTAGTGCTAAAGCTCTCCTCGAATTATTCACCAAAATGCTTTTCGATACGATGACACAGAAGGGCACAGAACACGACACACAAAAATAACACACGACAAAGACACACACACACCGAGACACGGAAAGCAACACACACAAAACATCACACACACGACCCACAACATCTCACAAACACACACTCACTCAACACAAAATAACCCACAACTTGTCACACGCAACACAAGACGACCCACAACATGATGAGCGCTGTGGAGCTAGGGCTCCGGCTCGGCTTTCGCAGCGGCTCTGGCGAGGAATGGTGCCGGAGCTCTCGCCGGAGGGAAACACGGCAGGAGGGGGCCTGAGCCGCTTGGGCCTCTTTCCAAGGGGGCGGAACAAGGCCTCCGCTCTCTGCCCTCTGCAGACCTGGCTGCCAGGTCAGTGCTTCCAGTTCCTCGTCCGCAGTCGCTGTCGTCCTCCTCAGCGGCCGTGGGCGTCCTCGCTGGGGACAGGGCTCGGGGGGATGTAGGTGGAGAGGGGCCAGAGTCTCTTGAGCAGAGTGACTCTGTGGGGTGCCGTAAGAAAAGGAGATTTTGGTTGGGATGCTCAAGGTGTAATGGGAGGAGAGTGGAGGGCGGATCCCCGCCGTGTGGAAGAGGCAAACAGAGGAGCCTCTGAGACGTTGCCGCCTGAGATGGTAACTTACTTGTTTTTTTCCCCTTGGGCTGGCTTTAGCAGCAAGGAAAAAGAAGTCAAGCCTCAGAATCTACTGCCCTCATGCGACGGAATGTGAGTGAGAGCAGCGAGCCTGTGACCGTTGGTGATGCCAGGCAAGAGCCCTCCATCTGGGAGCCGAGCTCTCGCCAGTCTCGGAGAGAGAAGTGTCTGGTTTGGTGAGGACTCTGCTCACGCCCTGTCACGGAGTCCCCGGCATGCTCTGAAACTGCTCCCTATGAAGCCAGTCAGAACTCTGGGGCAGTCGCTTTTCTGTGAGCAGCCTGTCTTCAGGACTCACAGCTCACACAGCTTCCACCTTCCTGGGTCTGACCTCGGAGCATTCAGCCTCCTCTGCCCCTCCGTGCGCTTCCCCCCAGCGAGTCCGCTCAGGCGGGGCTCCTGGGGAAGCCAGGGGGTCCTGCACCCCAACTCCGCAGTCAGATGTGACTCTCAGCCAGCCAGTAAAACAGAAGGTTTATTAGAGGACAGGAACATGGTCTAAAACAGAGCTTGCAGGTGCAGAGAACGGGACCCCTCAGCTGGGTCCATTTTGGGGGGCAGTGAGCCAGACAACCACGTCTGCACTTCACTCCATGTCCCAGCCAGCCCCAAACTGAAACCCCCCTCCAACCCCTCCTCCTCTGGGCTTTGTCCCTTTCCCGGGCCAGGAGGTCACCTGATTCCTTTGTTCTCCAACCCTTCAGCTCTCACCTTGCAGGGGGGGAAGGGCCCAGGCCATCAGTTGCCAGGAAACAGGGTGTTGGCCATTCTCTGTGTCCAGACTCCTGCACACACATGCCTTCTAGGGCTCTGCAATGATCATACACCCTTACTCCACCCCCTAGATACTTAAGAACTGCCTAGGGGAAACTGAGGCACCCCCACACTATTCAGAGGAAACATTAAGAACAGTCCCACTTCTCACACGCCCCACCTGAGTCCGGGTCGGGAAGCCCCGTCCATTAGGGTTCGGTTTGTAAGCAAAGGATCCTGACCAGCTGTGGCTAGGAGGGAGAAAAGGCCCCATTTTCAGAGGCTGCTCGTTTCTCTGGTCAGGAACGGTGTCTTCTCCACAACTGAAGCTTGGATCCAAGAGGATGACTCCAGGTGGTGAGTTGCTCGCCTTGCTCTCCTGTTTCTCTGTTTTCTCTCCTGTGTTCGCCAACTCTCTCTTTCTCGTCTCTCCTCTTCTCTCCTCGTGCCGTGTCCCTTCACAGGACGCGGGTAGGTGTGCATTCCCACAAGTGAGGTCTCGGGAGCCATGGAAAAGTCGGAGAGGACGAAGATCATGCAGGGCAGTAGAAAGGCTGCTGAAAGTACCTGAAGAGACAAAGGAAACGAGAAGGGGGAAGTCCAGCCTAACACAGGAGTGTAATCTGTAAAGAGAAACAACGGCAAATCTAATCTACAGAAACTCTTCAAGTTGCCGAAAGACATGTAGGATGGGAAAATACTTGTTGAATCCAGTCTCTTGAAGATCTTAGGCTCAGTATGCGTGCGAATTTGTAGTTGCTTAGAAATCTGCCTTCTTCTGTTTGCTCTACCTTCCAATTATTGAAAATCTACCTACCTATTTTTTGTTTAGTTTTATTATTAATGATTATTATTATTATTCAACTCATTTTGTGCAACTGGTGCTCCGTGAGGAAATGATTTGTGTCTTACTCCAAGGGGCTGCCCGGTGTCACTGTTGCTCCGGGAGGGAAATGATATGAGCACTACCTGAATTGGCCACGCAGTTTCACCATTGCTCCGTGAGGGAAATGCTTTCTGCATTACTCCAAGTGGCCACCCAGTGTCACTGTTGCTCCATGAGGGAAATGCTTTCTGAATGACCTGAATTGGCCACAGACATCACTGTTGCTCCGGGGTGGGGGGTGGGGGGGAGGCTTGGGATTGTTTGTGTATTACTCCTGAGTGGCCACGTCGTGTCACTCTTCCTCCAGGAGGGGAATGCTTTGTGCATTTCCCTGTGTTGTGGCCACCCAAGACAACACACACAGCACGATACCGACGCACACACACACAGAACACGTCACACATACAGATGGGTAGTGTAAAGTGCTAAAAATGAGACTTTCATTACTAATCAGATGTAGCCGTTGATGTCTCATGCACTCTTCCTCGAAAAGCCATACGTAATCTCGCCTGATCATTTGGTAGAGATCTGTTCCAGAAAATTACTCATCATGAGACATACATTATTGACAAGTACTAGTGATCCATTTCTCCTCGAATGATTCACCAAAACGCTTTTCGATTCCCTGCTGGTGATTTGGAAGAAATCGTTTCTCGAAATATACTAAAATAGAGAAATTCATCTTTGATCTGTGCGACAGATAAATTTGAGAAGGAATCTTCCTGAAAGCCCCGAGGATTCACTTCTCGTCAGACGGTACAGAGCAGGTTGCGAAAATTACTGAAAATGAGAACGTCATTCGAAATCAGGTATCCTGATGTCCTCCTCATGGAACCATGCACCAAAAAGCAAGTCTATTCTCTCTTTGGCATTTAGCAAGGATTTATCGAGAAAATTGCTAAAAAAGAGAATGTTATAACTGATCAATGCTTATAATCAATGACAAATGGAATCCTCCTCCAAAAGCCTTTCAGATTGGCTCCTTGTGATTAGGTAGATATCAGTTGACGATTTGGTAGAAATGACTAAAAAGGAGGCAGTTCTTTCTGATCAATGTTAGCAATTAATTACACATGGAATCATCCTCCGTACTATATTCATAATTAGCTCCTGGAGATTTGGACTAAAATCGGTCCGTGAAACTGACAAGGAATGAGACAATTCATTCCTCAGCCGTCCTCTGATAAATTTCCCACGGAATCCTCCAGCAGAAAAGCAAAGGCATTCTCCCTTGGTGCGTTGGAACAGATCGGTTCGTGCAAAGGACTCAAGGTAGAAAATCATTCTTTACAAGTATCTAGTGGTAAAGACTCCAGCAATCCAGCGTCTCTCCTGAAGAGTTCGTAGCGATTGGGTCAAGAAAATTACTCCTAAGGAGACTTAAATTATCGACAAGTACTAGTGCTAAAGCTCTCCTCGAATTATTCACCAAAATGCTTTTCGATACGATGACACAGAAGGGCACAGAACACGACACACAAAAATAACACACGACAAAGACACACACACACCGAGACACGGAAAGCAACACACACAAAACATCACACACACGACCCACAACATCTCACAAACACACACTCACTCAACACAAAATAACCCACAACTTGTCACACGCAACACAAGACGACCCACAACATGATGAGCGCTGTGGAGCTAGGGCTCCGGCTCGGCTTTCGCAGCGGCTCTGGCGAGGAATGGTGCCGGAGCTCTCGCCGGAGGGAAACACGGCAGGAGGGGGCCTGAGCCGCTTGGGCCTCTTTCCAAGGGGGCGGAACAAGGCCTCCGCTCTCTGCCCTCTGCAGACCTGGCTGCCAGGTCAGTGCTTCCAGTTCCTCGTCCGCAGTCGCTGTCGTCCTCCTCAGCGGCCGTGGGCGTCCTCGCTGGGGACAGGGCTCGGGGGGAGGTAGGTGGAGAGGGGCCAGAGTCTCTTGAGCAGAGTGACTCTGTGGGGTGCCGTAAGAAAAGGAGATTTTGGTTGGGATGCTCAAGGTGTAATGGGAGGAGAGTGGAGGGCGGATCCCCGCCGTGTGGAAGAGGCAAACAGAGGAGCCTCTGAGACGTTGCCGCCTGAGATGGTAACTTACTTGTTTTTTTCCCCTTGGGCTGGCTTTAGCAGCAAGGAAAAAGAAGTCAAGCCTCAGAATCTACTGCCCTCATGCGACGGAATGTGAGTGAGAGCAGCGAGCCTGTGACCGTTGGTGATGCCAGGCAAGAGCCCTCCATCTGGGAGCCGAGCTCTCGCCAGTCTCGGAGAGAGAAGTGTCTGGTTTGGTGAGGACTCTGCTCACGCCCTGTCACGGAGTCCCCGGCATGCTCTGAAACTGCTCCCTATGAAGCCAGTCAGAACTCTGGGGCAGTCGCTTTTCTGTGAGCAGCCTGTCTTCAGGACTCACAGCTCACACAGCTTCCACCTTCCTGGGTCTGACCTCGGAGCATTCAGCCTCCTCTGCCCCTCCGTGCGCTTCCCCCCAGCGAGTCCGCTCAGGCGGGGCTCCTGGGGAAGCCAGGGGGTCCTGCACCCCAACTCCGCAGTCAGATGTGACTCTCAGCCAGCCAGTAAAACAGAAGGTTTATTAGAGGACAGGAACATGGTCTAAAACAGAGCTTGCAGGTGCAGAGAACGGGACCCCTCAGCTGGGTCCATTTTGGGGGGCAGTGAGCCAGACAACCACGTCTGCACTTCACTCCATGTCCCAGCCAGCCCCAAACTGAAACCCCCCTCCAACCCCTCCTCCTCTGGGCTTTGTCCCTTTCCCGGGCCAGGAGGTCACCTGATTCCTTTGTTCTCCAACCCTTCAGCTCTCACCTTGCAGGGGGGGAAGGGCCCAGGCCATCAGTTGCCAGGAAACAGGGTGTTGGCCATTCTCTGTGTCCAGACTCCTGCACACACATGCCTTCTAGGGCTCTGCAATGATCATACACCCTTACTCCACCCCCTAGATACTTAAGAACTGCCTAGGGGAAACTGAGGCACCCCCACACTATTCAGAGGAAACATTAAGAACAGTCCCACTTCTCACACGCCCCACCTGAGTCCGGGTCGGGAAGCCCCGTCCATTAGGGTTCGGTTTGTAAGCAAAGGATCCTGACCAGCTGTGGCTAGGAGGGAGAAAAGGCCCCATTTTCAGAGGCTGCTCGTTTCTCTGGTCAGGAACGGTGTCTTCTCCACAACTGAAGCTTGGATCCAAGAGGATGACTCCAGGTGGTGAGTTGCTCGCCTTGCTCTCCTGTTTCTCTGTTTTCTCTCCTGTGTTCGCCAACTCTCTCTTTCTCGTCTCTCCTCTTCTCTCCTCGTGCCGTGTCCCTTCACAGGACGCGGGTAGGTGTGCATTCCCACAAGTGAGGTCTCGGGAGCCATGGAAAAGTCGGAGAGGACGAAGATCATGCAGGGCAGTAGAAAGGCTGCTGAAAGTACCTGAAGAGACAAAGGAAACGAGAAGGGGGAAGTCCAGCCTAACACAGGAGTGTAATCTGTAAAGAGAAACAACGGCAAATCTAATCTACAGAAACTCTTCAAGTTGCCGAAAGACATGTAGGATGGGAAAATACTTGTTGAATCCAGTCTCTTGAAGATCTTAGGCTCAGTATGCGTGCGAATTTGTAGTTGCTTAGAAATCTGCCTTCTTCTGTTTGCTCTACCTTCCAATTATTGAAAATCTACCTACCTATTTTTTGTTTAGTTTTATTATTAATGATTATTATTATTATTCAACTCATTTTGTGCAACTGGTGCTCCGTGAGGAAATGATTTGTGTCTTACTCCAAGGGGCTGCCCGGTGTCACTGTTGCTCCGGGAGGGAAATGATATGAGCACTACCTGAATTGGCCACGCAGTTTCACCATTGCTCCGTGAGGGAAATGCTTTCTGCATTACTCCAAGTGGCCACCCAGTGTCACTGTTGCTCCATGAGGGAAATGCTTTCTGAATGACCTGAATTGGCCACAGACATCACTGTTGCTCCGGGGTGGGGGGTGGGGGGGAGGCTTGGGATTGTTTGTGTATTACTCCTGAGTGGCCACGTCGTGTCACTCTTCCTCCAGGAGGGGAATGCTTTGTGCATTTCCCTGTGTTGTGGCCACCCAAGACAACACACACAGCACGATACCGACGCACACACACACAGAACACGTCACACATACAGATGGGTAGTGTAAAGTGCTAAAAATGAGACTTTCATTACTAATCAGATGTAGCCGTTGATGTCTCATGCACTCTTCCTCGAAAAGCCATACGTAATCTCGCCTGATCATTTGGTAGAGATCTGTTCCAGAAAATTACTCATCATGAGACATACATTATTGACAAGTACTAGTGATCCATTTCTCCTCGAATGATTCACCAAAACGCTTTTCGATTCCCTGCTGGTGATTTGGAAGAAATCGTTTCTCGAAATATACTAAAATAGAGAAATTCATCTTTGATCTGTGCGACAGATAAATTTGAGAAGGAATCTTCCTGAAAGCCCCGAGGATTCACTTCTCGTCAGACGGTACAGAGCAGGTTGCGAAAATTACTGAAAATGAGAACGTCATTCGAAATCAGGTATCCTGATGTCCTCCTCATGGAACCATGCACCAAAAAGCAAGTCTATTCTCTCTTTGGCATTTAGCAAGGATTTATCGAGAAAATTGCTAAAAAAGAGAATGTTATAACTGATCAATGCTTATAATCAATGACAAATGGAATCCTCCTCCAAAAGCCTTTCAGATTGGCTCCTTGTGATTAGGTAGATATCAGTTGACGATTTGGTAGAAATGACTAAAAAGGAGGCAGTTCTTTCTGATCAATGTTAGCAATTAATTACACATGGAATCATCCTCCGTACTATATTCATAATTAGCTCCTGGAGATTTGGACTAAAATCGGTCCGTGAAACTGACAAGGAATGAGACAATTCATTCCTCAGCCGTCCTCTGATAAATTTCCCACGGAATCCTCCAGCAGAAAAGCAAAGGCATTCTCCCTTGGTGCGTTGGAACAGATCGGTTCGTGCAAAGGACTCAAGGTAGAAAATCATTCTTTACAAGTATCTAGTGGTAAAGACTCCAGCAATCCAGCGTCTCTCCTGAAGAGTTCGTAGCGATTGGGTCAAGAAAATTACTCCTAAGGAGACTTAAATTATCGACAAGTACTAGTGCTAAAGCTCTCCTCGAATTATTCACCAAAATGCTTTTCGATACGATGACACAGAAGGGCACAGAACACGACACACAAAAATAACACACGACAAAGACACACACACACCGCGACACGGAAAGCAACACACACAAAACATCACACACACGACCCACAACATCTCACAAACACACACTCACTCAACACAAAATAACCCACAACTTGTCACACGCAACACAAGACGACCCACAACATGATGAGCGCTGTGGAGCTAGGGCTCCGGCTCGGCTTTCGCAGCGGCTCTGGCGAGGAATGGTGCCGGAGCTCTCGCCGGAGGGAAACACGGCAGGAGGGGGCCTGAGCCGCTTGGGCCTCTTTCCAAGGGGGCGGAACAAGGCCTCCGCTCTCTGCCCTCTGCAGACCTGGCTGCCAGGTCAGTGCTTCCAGTTCCTCGTCCGCAGTCGCTGTCGTCCTCCTCAGCGGCCGTGGGCGTCCTCGCTGGGGACAGGGCTCGGGGGGAGGTAGGTGGAGAGGGGCCAGAGTCTCTTGAGCAGAGTGACTCTGTGGGGTGCCGTAAGAAAAGGAGATTTTGGTTGGGATGCTCAAGGTGTAATGGGAGGAGAGTGGAGGGCGGATCCCCGCCGTGTGGAAGAGGCAAACAGAGGAGCCTCTGAGACGTTGCCGCCTGAGATGGTAACTTACTTGTTTTTTTCCCCTTGGGCTGGCTTTAGCAGCAAGGAAAAAGAAGTCAAGCCTCAGAATCTACTGCCCTCATGCGACGGAATGTGAGTGAGAGCAGCGAGCCTGTGACCGTTGGTGATGCCAGGCAAGAGCCCTCCATCTGGGAGCCGAGCTCTCGCCAGTCTCGGAGAGAGAAGTGTCTGGTTTGGTGAGGACTCTGCTCACGCCCTGTCACGGAGTCCCTGGCATGCTCTGAAACTGCTCCCTATGAAGCCAGTCAGAACTCTGGGGCAGTCGCTTTTCTGTGAGCAGCCTGTCTTCAGGACTCACAGCTCACACAGCTTCCACCTTCCTGGGTCTGACCTCGGAGCATTCAGCCTCCTCTGCCCCTCCGTGCGCTTCCCCCCAGCGAGTCCGCTCAGGCGGGGCTCCTGGGGAAGCCAGGGGGTCCTGCACCCCAACTCCGCAGTCAGATGTGACTCTCAGCCAGCCAGTAAAACAGAAGGTTTATTAGAGGACAGGAACATGGTCTAAAACAGAGCTTGCAGGTGCAGAGAACGGGACCCCTCAGCTGGGTCCATTTTGGGGGGCAGTGAGCCAGACAACCACGTCTGCACTTCACTCCATGTCCCAACCAGCCCCAAACTGAAACCCCCCTCCAACCCCTCCTCCTCTGGGCTTTGTCCCTTTCCCGGGCCAGGAGGTCACCTGATTCCTTTGTTCTCCAACCCTTCAGCTCTCACCTTGCAGGGGGGGAAGGGCCCAGGCCATCAGTTGCCAGGAAACAGGGTGTTGGCCATTCTCTGTGTCCAGACTCCTGCACACACATGCCCTCTAGGGCTCTGCAATGATCATACACCCTTACTCCACCCCCTAGATACTTAAGAACTGCCTAGGGGAAACTGAGGCACCCCCACACTATTCAGAGGAAACATTAAGAACAGTCCCACTTCTCACACGCCCCACCTGAGTCCGGGTCGGGAAGCCCCGTCCATTAGGGTTCGGTTTGTAAGCAAAGGATCCTGACCAGCTGTGGCTAGGAGGGAGAAAAGGCCCCATTTTCAGAGGCTGCTCGTTTCTCTGGTCAGGAACGGTGTCTTCTCCACAACTGAAGCTTGGATCCAAGAGGATGACTCCAGGTGGTGAGTTGCTCGCCTTGCTCTCCTGTTTCTCTGTTTTCTCTCCTGTGTTCGCCAACTCTCTCTTTCTCGTCTCTCCTCTTCTCTCCTCGTGCCGTGTCCCTTCACAGGACGCGGGTAGGTGTGCATTCCCACAAGTGAGGTCTCGGGAGCCATGGAAAAGTCGGAGAGGACGAAGATCATGCAGGGCAGTAGAAAGGCTGCTGAAAGTACCTGAAGAGACAAAGGAAACGAGAAGGGGGAAGTCCAGCCTAACACAGGAGTGTAATCTGTAAAGAGAAACAACGGCAAATCTAATCTACAGAAACTCTTCAAGTTGCCGAAAGACATGTAGGATGGGAAAATACTTGTTGAATCCAGTCTCTTGAAGATCTTAGGCTCAGTATGCGTGCGAATTTGTAGTTGCTTAGAAATCTGCCTTCTTCTGTTTGCTCTACCTTCCAATTATTGAAAATCTACCTACCTATTTTTTGTTTAGTTTTATTATTAATGATTATTATTATTATTCAACTCATTTTGTGCAACTGGTGCTCCGTGAGGAAATGATTTGTGTCTTACTCCAAGGGGCTGCCC
Source organism: Lepidochelys olivacea (assembly GCF_965140295.1). Lineage (NCBI taxonomy): Eukaryota > Metazoa > Chordata > Testudines > Cheloniidae > Lepidochelys > Lepidochelys olivacea. Next base: position 18,526,651 of record NC_140436.1, on the reverse strand, counting down.
GGTGTCACTGTTGCTCCGGGAGGGAAATGATATGAGCACTACCTGAATTGGCCACGCAGTTTCACCATTGCTCCGTGAGGGAAATGCTTTCTGCATTACTCCAAGTGGCCACCCAGTGTCACTGTTGCTCCATGAGGGAAATGCTTTCTGAATGACCTGAATTGGCCACAGACATCACTGTTGCTCCGGGGTGGGGGGTGGGGGGGAGGCTTGGGATTGTTTGTGTATTACTCCTGAGTGGCCACGTCGTGTCACTCTTCCTCCAGGAGGGGAATGCTTTGTGCATTTCCCTGTGTTGTGGCCACCCAAGACAACACACACAGCACGATACCGACGCACACACACACAGAACACGTCACACATACAGATGGGTAGTGTAAAGTGCTAAAAATGAGACTTTCATTACTAATCAGATGTAGCCGTTGATGTCTCATGCACTCTTCCTCGAAAAGCCATACGTAATCTCGCCTGATCATTTGGTAGAGATCTGTTCCAGAAAATTACTCATCATGAGACATACATTATTGACAAGTACTAGTGATCCATTTCTCCTCGAATGATTCACCAAAACGCTTTTCGATTCCCTGCTGGTGATTTGGAAGAAATCGTTTCTCGAAATATACTAAAATAGAGAAATTCATCTTTGATCTGTGCGACAGATAAATTTGAGAAGGAATCTTCCTGAAAGCCCCGAGGATTCACTTCTCGTCAGACGGTACAGAGCAGGTTGCGAAAATTACTGAAAATGAGAACGTCATTCGAAATCAGCTATCCTGATGTCCTCCTCATGGAACCATGCACCAAAAAGCAAGTCTATTCTCTCTTTGGCATTTAGCAAGGATTTATCGAGAAAATTGCTAAAAAAGAGAATGTTATAACTGATCAATGCTTATAATCAATGACAAATGGAATCCTCCTCCAAAAGCCTTTCAGATTGGCTCCTTGTGATTAGGTAGATATCAGTTGACGATTTGGTAGAAATGACTAAAAAGGAGGCAGTTCTTTCTGATCAATGTTAGCAATTAATTACACATGGAATCATCCTCCGTACTATATTCATAATTAGCTCCTGGAGATTTGGACTAAAATCGGTCCGTGAAACTGACAAGGAATGAGACAATTCATTCCTCAGCCGTCCTCTGATAAATTTCCCACGGAATCCTCCAGCAGAAAAGCAAAGGCATTCTCCCTTGGTGCGTTGGAACAGATCGGTTCGTGCAAAGGACTCAAGGTAGAAAATCATTCTTTACAAGTATCTAGTGGTAAAGACTCCAGCAATCCAGCGTCTCTCCTGAAGAGTTCGTAGCGATTGGGTCAAGAAAATTACTCCTAAGGAGACTTAAATTATCGACAAGTACTAGTGCTAAAGCTCTCCTCGAATTATTCACCAAAATGCTTTTCGATACGATGACACAGAAGGGCACAGAACACGACACACAAAAATAACACACGACAAAGACACACACACACCGAGACACGGAAAGCAACACACACAAAACATCACACACACGACCCACAACATCTCACAAACACACACTCACTCAACACAAAATAACCCACAACTTGTCACACGCAACACAAGACGACCCACAACATGATGAGCGCTGTGGAGCTAGGGCTCCGGCTCGGCTTTCGCAGCGGCTCTGGCGAGGAATGGTGCCGGAGCTCTCGCCGGAGGGAAACACGGCAGGAGGGGGCCTGAGCCGCTTGGGCCTCTTTCCAAGGGGGCGGAACAAGGCCTCCGCTCTCTGCCCTCTGCAGACCTGGCTGCCAGGTCAGTGCTTCCAGTTCCTCGTCCGCAGTCGCTGTCGTCCTCCTCAGCGGCCGTGGGCGTCCTCGCTGGGGACAGGGCTCGGGGGGATGTAGGTGGAGAGGGGCCAGAGTCTCTTGAGCAGAGTGACTCTGTGGGGTGCCGTAAGAAAAGGAGATTTTGGTTGGGATGCTCAAGGTGTAATGGGAGGAGAGTGGAGGGCGGATCCCCGCCGTGTGGAAGAGGCAAACAGAGGAGCCTCTGAGACGTTGCCGCCTGAGATGGTAACTTACTTGTTTTTTTCCCCTTGGGCTGGCTTTAGCAGCAAGGAAAAAGAAGTCAAGCCTCAGAATCTACTGCCCTCATGCGACGGAATGTGAGTGAGAGCAGCGAGCCTGTGACCGTTGGTGATGCCAGGCAAGAGCCCTCCATCTGGGAGCCGAGCTCTCGCCAGTCTCGGAGAGAGAAGTGTCTGGTTTGGTGAGGACTCTGCTCACGCCCTGTCACGGAGTCCCCGGCATGCTCTGAAACTGCTCCCTATGAAGCCAGTCAGAACTCTGGGGCAGTCGCTTTTCTGTGAGCAGCCTGTCTTCAGGACTCACAGCTCACACAGCTTCCACCTTCCTGGGTCTGACCTCGGAGCATTCAGCCTCCTCTGCCCCTCCGTGCGCTTCCCCCCAGCGAGTCCGCTCAGGCGGGGCTCCTGGGGAAGCCAGGGGGTCCTGCACCCCAACTCCGCAGTCAGATGTGACTCTCAGCCAGCCAGTAAAACAGAAGGTTTATTAGAGGACAGGAACATGGTCTAAAACAGAGCTTGCAGGTGCAGAGAACGGGACCCCTCAGCTGGGTCCATTTTGGGGGGCAGTGAGCCAGACAACCACGTCTGCACTTCACTCCATGTCCCAGCCAGCCCCAAACTGAAACCCCCCTCCAACCCCTCCTCCTCTGGGCTTTGTCCCTTTCCCGGGCCAGGAGGTCACCTGATTCCTTTGTTCTCCAACCCTTCAGCTCTCACCTTGCAGGGGGGGAAGGGCCCAGGCCATCAGTTGCCAGGAAACAGGGTGTTGGCCATTCTCTGTGTCCAGACTCCTGCACACACATGCCCTCTAGGGCTCTGCAATGATCATACACCCTTACTCCACCCCCTAGATACTTAAGAACTGCCTAGGGGAAACTGAGGCACCCCCACACTATTCAGAGGAAACATTAAGAACAGTCCCACTTCTCACACGGCCCACCTGAGTCCGGGTCGGGAAGCCCCGTCCATTAGGGTTCGGTTTGTAAGCAAAGGATCCTGACCAGCTGTGGCTAGGAGGGAGAAAAGGCCCCATTTTCAGAGGCTGCTCGTTTCTCTGGTCAGGAACGGTGTCTTCTCCACAACTGAAGCTTGGATCCAAGAGGATGACTCCAGGTGGTGAGTTGCTCGCCTTGCTCTCCTGTTTCTCTGTTTTCTCTCCTGTGTTCGCCAACTCTCTCTTTCTCGTCTCTCCTCTTCTCTCCTCGTGCCGTGTCCCTTCACAGGACGCGGGTAGGTGTGCATTCCCACAAGTGAGGTCTCGGGAGCCATGGAAAAGTCGGAGAGGACGAAGATCATGCAGGGCAGTAGAAAGGCTGCTGAAAGTACCTGAAGAGACAAAGGAAACGAGAAGGGGGAAGTCCAGCCTAACACAGGAGTGTAATCTGTAAAGAGAAACAACGGCAAATCTAATCTACAGAAACTCTTCAAGTTGCCGAAAGACATGTAGGATGGGAAAATACTTGTTGAATCCAGTCTCTTGAAGATCTTAGGCTCAGTATGCGTGCGAATTTGTAGTTGCTTAGAAATCTGCCTTCTTCTGTTTGCTCTACCTTCCAATTATTGAAAATCTACCTACCTATTTTTTGTTTAGTTTTATTATTAATGATTATTATTATTATTCAACTCATTTTGTGCAACTGGTGCTCCGTGAGGAAATGATTTGTGTCTTACTCCAAGGGGCTGCCCGGTGTCACTGTTGCTCCGGGAGGGAAATGATATGAGCACTACCTGAATTGGCCACGCAGTTTCACCATTGCTCCGTGAGGGAAATGCTTTCTGCATTACTCCAAGTGGCCACCCAGTGTCACTGTTGCTCCATGAGGGAAATGCTTTCTGAATGACCTGAATTGGCCACAGACATCACTGTTGCTCCGGGGTGGGGGGTGGGGGGGAGGCTTGGGATTGTTTGTGTATTACTCCTGAGTGGCCACGTCGTGTCACTCTTCCTCCAGGAGGGGAATGCTTTGTGCATTTCCCTGTGTTGTGGCCACCCAAGACAACACACACAGCACGATACCGACGCACACACACACAGAACACGTCACACATACAGATGGGTAGTGTAAAGTGCTAAAAATGAGACTTTCATTACTAATCAGATGTAGCCGTTGATGTCTCATGCACTCTTCCTCGAAAAGCCATACGTAATCTCGCCTGATCATTTGGTAGAGATCTGTTCCAGAAAATTACTCATCATGAGACATACATTATTGACAAGTACTAGTGATCCATTTCTCCTCGAATGATTCACCAAAACGCTTTTCGATTCCCTGCTGGTGATTTGGAAGAAATCGTTTCTCGAAATATACTAAAATAGAGAAATTCATCTTTGATCTGTGCGACAGATAAATTTGAGAAGGAATCTTCCTGAAAGCCCCGAGGATTCACTTCTCGTCAGACGGTACAGAGCAGGTTGCGAAAATTACTGAAAATGAGAACGTCATTCGAAATCAGGTATCCTGATGTCCTCCTCATGGAACCATGCACCAAAAAGCAAGTCTATTCTCTCTTTGGCATTTAGCAAAGATTTATCGAGAAAATTGCTAAAAAAGAGAAAGTTATAACTGATCAATGCTTATAATCAATGACAAATGGAATCCTCCTCCAAAAGCCTTTCAGATTGGCTCCTTGTGATTAGGTAGATATCAGTTGACGATTTGGTAGAAATGACTAAAAAGGAGGCAGTTCTTTCTGATCAATGTTAGCAATTAATTACACATGGAATCATCCTCCGTACTATATTCATAATTAGCTCCTGGAGATTTGGACTAAAATCGGTCCGTGAAACTGACAAGGAATGAGACAATTCATTCCTCAGCCGTCCTCTGATAAATTTCCCACGGAATCCTCCAGCAGAAAAGCAAAGGCATTCTCCCTTGGTGCGTTGGAACAGATCGGTTCGTGCAAAGGACTCAAGGTAGAAAATCATTCTTTACAAGTATCTAGTGGTAAAGACTCCAGCAATCCAGCGTCTCTCCTGAAGAGTTCGTAGCGATTGGGTCAAGAAAATTACTCCTAAGGAGATTTAAATTATCGACAAGTACTAGTGCTAAAGCTCTCCTCGAATTATTCACCAAAATGCTTTTCGATACGATGACACAGAAGGGCACAGAACACGACACACAAAAATAACACACGACAAAGACACACACACACCGCGACACGGAAAGCAACACACACAAAACATCACACACACGACCCACAACATCTCACAAACACACACTCACTCAACACAAAATAACCCACAACTTGTCACACGCAACACAAGACGACCCACAACATGATGAGCGCTGTGGAGCTAGGGCTCCGGCTCGGCTTTCGCAGCGGCTCTGGCGAGGAATGGTGCCGGAGCTCTCGCCGGAGGGAAACACGGCAGGAGGGGGCCTGAGCCGCTTGGGCCTCTTTCCAAGGGGGCGGAACAAGGCCTCCGCTCTCTGCCCTCTGCAGACCTGGCTGCCAGGTCAGTGCTTCCAGTTCCTCGTCCGCAGTCGCTGTCGTCCTCCTCAGCGGCCGTGGGCGTCCTCGCTGGGGACAGGGCTCGGGGGGATGTAGGTGGAGAGGGGCCAGAGTCTCTTGAGCAGAGTGACTCTGTGGGGTGCCGTAAGAAAAGGAGATTTTGGTTGGGATGCTCAAGGTGTAATGGGAGGAGAGTGGAGGGCGGATCCCCGCCGTGTGGAAGAGGCAAACAGAGGAGCCTCTGAGACGTTGCCGCCTGAGATGGTAACTTACTTGTTTTTTTCCCCTTGGGCTGGCTTTAGCAGCAAGGAAAAAGAAGTCAAGCCTCAGAATCTACTGCCCTCATGCGACGGAATGTGAGTGAGAGCAGCGAGCCTGTGACCGTTGGTGATGCCAGGCAAGAGCCCTCCATCTGGGAGCCGAGCTCTCGCCAGTCTCGGAGAGAGAAGTGTCTGGTTTGGTGAGGACTCTGCTCACGCCCTGTCACGGAGTCCCCGGCATGCTCTGAAACTGCTCCCTATGAAGCCAGTCAGAACTCTGGGGCAGTCGCTTTTCTGTGAGCAGCCTGTCTTCAGGACTCACAGCTCACACAGCTTCCACCTTCCTGGGTCTGACCTCGGAGCATTCAGCCTCCTCTGCCCCTCCGTGCGCGTCCCCCCAGCGAGTCCGCTCAGGCGGGGCTCCTGGGGAAGCCAGGGGGTCCTGCACCCCAACTCCGCAGTCAGATGTGACTCTCAGCCAGCCAGTAAAACAGAAGGTTTATTAGAGGACAGGAACATGGTCTAAAACAGAGCTTGCAGGTGCAGAGAACGGGACCCCTCAGCTGGGTCCATTTTGGGGGGCAGTGAGCCAGACAACCACGTCTGCACTTCACTCCATGTCCCAGCCAGCCCCAAACTGAAACCCCCCTCCAACCCCTCCTCCTCTGGGCTTTGTCCCTTTCCCGGGCCAGGAGGTCACCTGATTCCTTTGTTCTCCAACCCTTCAGCTCTCACCTTGCAGGGGGGGAAGGGCCCAGGCCATCAGTTGCCAGGAAACAGGGTGTTGGCCATTCTCTGTGTCCAGACTCCTGCACACACATGCCCTCTAGGGCTCTGCAATGATCATACACCCTTACTCCACCCCCTAGATACTTAAGAACTGCCTAGGGGAAACTGAGGCACCCCCACACTATTCAGAGGAAACATTAAGAACAGTCCCACTTCTCACACGGCCCACCTGAGTCCGGGTCGGGAAGCCCCGTCCATTAGGGTTCGGTTTGTAAGCAAAGGATCCTGACCAGCTGTGGCTAGGAGGGAGAAAAGGCCCCATTTTCAGAGGCTGCTCGTTTCTCTGGTCAGGAACGGTGTCTTCTCCACAACTGAAGCTTGGATCCAAGAGGATGACTCCAGGTGGTGAGTTGCTCGCCTTGCTCTCCTGTTTCTCTGTTTTCTCTCCTGTGTTCGCCAACTCTCTCTTTCTCGTCTCTCCTCTTCTCTCCTCGTGCCGTGTCCCTTCACAGGACGCGGGTAGGTGTGCATTCCCACAAGTGAGGTCTCGGGAGCCATGGAAAAGTCGGAGAGGACGAAGATCATGCAGGGCAGTAGAAAGGCTGCTGAAAGTACCTGAAGAGACAAAGGAAACGAGAAGGGGGAAGTCCAGCCTAACACAGGAGTGTAATCTGTAAAGAGAAACAACGGCAAATCTAATCTACAGAAACTCTTCAAGTTGCCGAAAGACATGTAGGATGGGAAAATACTTGTTGAATCCAGTCTCTTGAAGATCTTAGGCTCAGTATGCGTGCGAATTTGTAGTTGCTTAGAAATCTGCCTTCTTCTGTTTGCTCTACCTTCCAATTATTGAAAATCTACCTACCTATTTTTTGTTTAGTTTTATTATTAATGATTATTATTATTATTCAACTCATTTTGTGCAACTGGTGCTCCGTGAGGAAATGATTTGTGTCTTACTCCAAGGGGCTGCCCGGTGTCACTGTTGCTCCGGGAGGGAAATGATATGAGCACTACCTGAATTGGCCACACAGTTTCACCATTGCTCCGTGAGGGAAATGCTTTCTGCATTACTCCAAGTGGCCACCCAGTGTCACTGTTGCTCCATGAGGGAAATGCTTTCTGAATGACCTGAATTGGCCACAGACATCACTGTTGCTCCGGGGTGGGGGGTGGGGGGGAGGCTTGGGATTGTTTGTGTATTACTCCTGAGTGGCCACGTCGTGTCACTCTTCCTCCAGGAGGGGAATGCTTTGTGCATTTCCCTGTGTTGTGGCCACCCAAGACAACACACACAGCACGATACCGACGCACACACACACAGAACACGTCACACATACAGATGGGTAGTGTAAAGTGCTAAAAATGAGACTTTCATTACTAATCAGATGTAGCCGTTGATGTCTCATGCACTCTTCCTCGAAAAGCCATACGTAATCTCGCCTGATCATTTGGTAGAGATCTGTTCCAGAAAATTACTCATCATGAGACATACATTATTGACAAGTACTAGTGATCCATTTCTCCTCGAATGATTCACCAAAACGCTTTTCGATTCCCTGCTGGTGATTTGGAAGAAATCGTTTCTCGAAATATACTAAAATAGAGAAATTCATCTTTGATCTGTGCGACAGATAAATTTGAGAAGGAATCTTCCTGAAAGCCCCGAGGATTCACTTCTCGTCAGACGGTACAGAGCAGGTTGCGAAAATTACTGAAAATGAGAACGTCATTCGAAATCAGGTATCCTGATGTCCTCCTCATGGAACCATGCACCAAAAAGCAAGTCTATTCTCTCTTTGGCATTTAGCAAGGATTTATCGAGAAAATTGCTAAAAAAGAGAATGTTATAACTGATCAATGCTTATAATCAATGACAAATGGAATCCTCCTCCAAAAGCCTTTCAGATTGGCTCCTTGTGATTAGGTAGATATCAGTTGACGATTTGGTAGAAATGACTAAAAAGGAGGCAGTTCTTTCTGATCAATGTTAGCAATTAATTACACATGGAATCATCCTCCGTACTATATTCATAATTAGCTCCTGGAGATTTGGACTAAAATCGGTCCGTGAAACTGACAAGGAATGAGACAATTCATTCCTCAGCCGTCCTCTGATAAATTTCCCACGGAATCCTCCAGCAGAAAAGCAAAGGCATTCTCCCTTGGTGCGTTGGAACAGATCGGTTCGTGCAAAGGACTCAAGGTAGAAAATCATTCTTTACAAGTATCTAGTGGTAAAGACTCCAGCAATCCAGCGTCTCTCCTGAAGAGTTCGTAGCGATTGGGTCAAGAAAATTACTCCTAAGGAGATTTAAATTATCGACAAGTACTAGTGCTAAAGCTCTCCTCGAATTATTCACCAAAATGCTTTTCGATACGATGACACAGAAGGGCACAGAACACGACACACAAAAATAACACACGACAAAGACACACACACACCGCGACACGGAAAGCAACACACACAAAACATCACACACACGACCCACAACATCTCACAAACACACACTCACTCAACACAAAATAACCCACAACTTGTCACACGCAACACAAGACGACCCACAACATGATGAGCGCTGTGGAGCTAGGGCTCCGGCTCGGCTTTCGCAGCGGCTCTGGCGAGGAATGGTGCCGGAGCTCTCGCCGGAGGGAAACACGGCAGGAGGGGGCCTGAGCCGCTTGGGCCTCTTTCCAAGGGGGCGGAACAAGGCCTCCGCTCTCTGCCCTCTGCAGACCTGGCTGCCAGGTCAGTGCTTCCAGTTCCTCGTCCGCAGTCGCTGTCGTCCTCCTCAGCGGCCGTGGGCGTCCTCGCTGGGGACAGGGCTCGGGGGGATGTAGGTGGAGAGGGGCCAGAGTCTCTTGAGCAGAGTGACTCTGTGGGGTGCCGTAAGAAAAGGAGATTTTGGTTGGGATGCTCAAGGTGTAATGGGAGGAGAGTGGAGGGCGGATCCCCGCCGTGTGGAAGAGGCAAACAGAGGAGCCTCTGAGACGTTGCCGCCTGAGATGGTAACTTACTTGTTTTTTTCCCCTTGGGCTGGCTTTAGTAGCAAGGAAAAAGAAGTCAAGCCTCAGAATCTACTGCCCTCATGCGACGGAATGTGAGTGAGAGCAGCGAGCCTGTGACCGTTGGTGATGCCAGGCAAGAGCCCTCCATCTGGGAGCCGAGCTCTCGCCAGTCTCGGAGAGAGAAGTGTCTGGTTTGGTGAGGACTCTGCTCACGCCCTGTCACGGAGTCCCCGGCATGCTCTGAAACTGCTCCCTATGAAGCCAGTCAGAACTCTGGGGCAGTCGCTTTTCTGTGAGCAGCCTGTCTTCAGGACTCACAGCTCACACAGCTTCCACCTTCCTGGGTCTGACCTCGGAGCATTCAGCCTCCTCTGCCCCTCCGTGCGCGTCCCCCCAGCGAGTCCGCTCAGGCGGGGCTCCTGGGGAAGCCAGGGGGTCCTGCACCCCAACTCCGCAGTCAGATGTGACTCTCAGCCAGCCAGTAAAACAGAAGGTTTATTAGAGGACAGGAACATGGTCTAAAACAGAGCTTGCAGGTGCAGAGAACGGGACCCCTCAGCTGGGTCCATTTTGGGGGGCAGTGAGCCAGACAACCACGTCTGCACTTCACTCCATGTCCCAGCCAGCCCCAAACTGAAACCCCCCTCCAACCCCTCCTCCTCTGGGCTTTGTCCCTTTCCCGGGCCAGGAGGTCACCTGATTCCTTTGTTCTCCAACCCTTCAGCTCTCACCTTGCAGGGGGGGAAGGGCCCAGGCCATCAGTTGCCAGGAAACAGGGTGTTGGCCATTCTCTGTGTCCAGACTCCTGCACACACATGCCCTCTAGGGCTCTGCAATGATCATACACCCTTACTCCACCCCCTAGATACTTAAGAACTGCCTAGGGGAAACTGAGGCACCCCCACACTATTCAGAGGAAACATTAAGAACAGTCCCACTTCTCACACGGCCCACCTGAGTCCGGGTCGGGAAGCCCCGTCCATTAGGGTTCGGTTTGTAAGCAAAGGATCCTGACCAGCTGTGGCTAGGAGGGAGAAAAGGCCCCATTTTCAGAGGCTGCTCGTTTCTCTGGTCAGGAACGGTGTCTTCTCCACAACTGAAGCTTGGATCCAAGAGGATGACTCCAGGTGGTGAGTTGCTCGCCTTGCTCTCCTGTTTCTCTGTTTTCTCTCCTGTGTTCGCCAACTCTCTCTTTCTCGTCTCTCCTCTTCTCTCCTCGTGCCGTGTCCCTTCACAGGACGCGGGTAGGTGTGCATTCCCACAAGTGAGGTCTCGGGAGCCATGGAAAAGTCGGAGAGGACGAAGATCATGCAGGGCAGTAGAAAGGCTGCTGAAAGTACCTGAAGAGACAAAGGAAACGAGAAGGGGGAAGTCCAGCCTAACACAGGAGTGTAATCTGTAAAGAGAAACAACGGCAAATCTAATCTACAGAAACTCTTCAAGTTGCCGAAAGACATGTAGGATGGGAAAATACTTGTTGAATCCAGTCTCTTGAAGATCTTAGGCTCAGTATGCGTGCGAATTTGTAGTTGCTTAGAAATCTGCCTTCTTCTGTTTGCTCTACCTTCCAATTATTGAAAATCTACCTACCTATTTTTTGTTTAGTTTTATTATTAATGATTATTATTATTATTCAACTCATTTTGTGCAACTGGTGCTCCGTGAGGAAATGATTTGTGTCTTACTCCAAGGGGCTGCCCGGTGTCACTGTTGCTCCGGGAGGGAAATGATATGAGCACTACCTGAATTGGCCACGCAGTTTCACCATTGCTCCGTGAGGGAAATGCTTTCTGCATTACTCCAAGTGGCCACCCAGTGTCACTGTTGCTCCATGAGGGAAATGCTTTCTGAATGACCTGAATTGGCCACAGACATCACTGTTGCTCCGGGGTGGGGGGTGGGGGGGAGGCTTGGGATTGTTTGTGTATTACTCCTGAGTGGCCACGTCGTGTCACTCTTCCTCCAGGAGGGGAATGCTTTGTGCATTTCCCTGTGTTGTGGCCACCCAAGACAACACACACAGCACGATACCGACGCACACACACACAGAACACGTCACACATACAGATGGGTAGTGTAAAGTGCTAAAAATGAGACTTTCATTACTAATCAGATGTAGCCGTTGATGTCTCATGCACTCTTCCTCGAAAAGCCATACGTAATCTCGCCTGATCATTTGGTAGAGATCTGTTCCAGAAAATTACTCATCATGAGACATACATTATTGACAAGTACTAGTGATCCATTTCTCCTCGAATGATTCACCAAAACGCTTTTCGATTCCCTGCTGGTGATTTGGAAGAAATCGTTTCTCGAAATATACTAAAATAGAGAAATTCATCTTTGATCTGTGCGACAGATAAATTTGAGAAGGAATCTTCCTGAAAGCCCCGAGGATTCACTTCTCGTCAGACGGTACAGAGCAGGTTGCGAAAATTACTGAAAATGAGAACGTCATTCGAAATCAGGTATCCTGATGTCCTCCTCATGGAACCATGCACCAAAAAGCAAGTCTATTCTCTCTTTGGCATTTAGCAAGGATTTATCGAGAAAATTGCTAAAAAAGAGAATGTTATAACTGATCAATGCTTATAATCAATGACAAATGGAATCCTCCTCCAAAAGCCTTTCAGATTGGCTCCTTGTGATTAGGTAGATATCAGTTGACGATTTGGTAGAAATGACTAAAAAGGAGGCAGTTCTTTCTGATCAATGTTAGCAATTAATTACACATGGAATCATCCTCCGTACTATATTCATAATTAGCTCCTGGAGATTTGGACTAAAATCGGTCCGTGAAACTGACAAGGAATGAGACAATTCATTCCTCAGCCGTCCTCTGATAAATTTCCCACGGAATCCTCCAGCAGAAAAGCAAAGGCATTCTCCCTTGGTGCGTTGGAACAGATCGGTTCGTGCAAAGGACTCAAGGTAGAAAATCATTCTTTACAAGTATCTAGTGGTAAAGACTCCAGCAATCCAGCGTCTCTCCTGAAGAGTTCGTAGCGATTGGGTCAAGAAAATTACTCCTAAGGAGATTTAAATTATCGACAAGTACTAGTGCTAAAGCTCTCCTCGAATTATTCACCAAAATGCTTTTCGATACGATGACACAGAAGGGCACAGAACACGACACACAAAAATAACACACGACAAAGACACACACACACCGCGACACGGAAAGCAACACACACAAAACATCACACACACGACCCACAACATCTCACAAACACACACTCACTCAACACAAAATAACCCACAACTTGTCACACGCAACACAAGACGACCCACAACATGATGAGCGCTGTGGAGCTAGGGCTCCGGCTCGGCTTTCGCAGCGGCTCTGGCGAGGAATGGTGCCGGAGCTCTCGCCGGAGGGAAACACGGCAGGAGGGGGCCTGAGCCGCTTGGGCCTCTTTCCAAGGGGGCGGAACAAGGCCTCCGCTCTCTGCCCTCTGCAGACCTGGCTGCCAGGTCAGTGCTTCCAGTTCCTCGTCCGCAGTCGCTGTCGTCCTCCTCAGCGGCCGTGGGCGTCCTCGCTGGGGACAGGGCTCGGGGGGATGTAGGTGGAGAGGGGCCAGAGTCTCTTGAGCAGAGTGACTCTGTGGGGTGCCGTAAGAAAAGGAGATTTTGGTTGGGATGCTCAAGGTGTAATGGGAGGAGAGTGGAGGGCGGATCCCCGCCGTGTGGAAGAGGCAAACAGAGGAGCCTCTGAGACGTTGCCGCCTGAGATGGTAACTTACTTGTTTTTTTCCCCTTGGGCTGGCTTTAGCAGCAAGGAAAAAGAAGTCAAGCCTCAGAATCTACTGCCCTCATGCGACGGAATGTGAGTGAGAGCAGCGAGCCTGTGACCGTTGGTGATGCCAGGCAAGAGCCCTCCATCTGGGAGCCGAGCTCTCGCCAGTCTCGGAGAGAGAAGTGTCTGGTTTGGTGAGGACTCTGCTCACGCCCTGTCACGGAGTCCCCGGCATGCTCTGAAACTGCTCCCTATGAAGCCAGTCAGAACTCTGGGGCAGTCGCTTTTCTGTGAGCAGCCTGTCTTCAGGACTCACAGCTCACACAGCTTCCACCTTCCTGGGTCTGACCTCGGAGCATTCAGCCTCCTCTGCCCCTCCGTGCGCTTCCCCCCAGCGAGTCCGCTCAGGCGGGGCTCCTGGGGAAGCCAGGGGGTCCTGCACCCCAACTCCGCAGTCAGATGTGACTCTCAGCCAGCCAGTAAAACAGAAGGTTTATTAGAGGACAGGAACATGGTCTAAAACAGAGCTTGCAGGTGCAGAGAACGGGACCCCTCAGCTGGGTCCATTTTGGGGGGCAGTGAGCCAGACAACCACGTCTGCACTTCACTCCATGTCCCAGCCAGCCCCAAACTGAAACCCCCCTCCAACCCCTCCTCCTCTGGGCTTTGTCCCTTTCCCGGGCCAGGAGGTCACCTGATTCCTTTGTTCTCCAACCCTTCAGCTCTCACCTTGCAGGGGGGGAAGGGCCCAGGCCATCAGTTGCCAGGAAACAGGGTGTTGGCCATTCTCTGTGTCCAGACTCCTGCACACACATGCCCTCTAGGGCTCTGCAATGATCATACACCCTTACTCCACCCCCTAGATACTTAAGAACTGCCTAGGGGAAACTGAGGCACCCCCACACTATTCAGAGGAAACATTAAGAACAGTCCCACTTCTCACACGCCCCACCTGAGTCCGGGTCGGGAAGCCCCGTCCATTAGGGTTCGGTTTGTAAGCAAAGGATCCTGACCAGCTGTGGCTAGGAGGGAGAAAAGGCCCCATTTTCAGAGGCTGCTCGTTTCTCTGGTCAGGAACGGTGTCTTCTCCACAACTGAAGCTTGGATCCAAGAGGATGACTCCAGGTGGTGAGTTGCTCGCCTTGCTCTCCTGTTTCTCTGTTTTCTCTCCTGTGTTCGCCAACTCTCTCTTTCTCGTCTCTCCTCTTCTCTCCTCGTGCCGTGTCCCTTCACAGGACGCGGGTAGGTGTGCATTCCCACAAGTGAGGTCTCGGGAGCCATGGAAAAGTCGGAGAGGACGAAGATCATGCAGGGCAGTAGAAAGGCTGCTGAAAGTACCTGAAGAGACAAAGGAAACGAGAAGGGGGAAGTCCAGCCTAACACAGGAGTGTAATCTGTAAAGAGAAACAACGGCAAATCTAATCTACAGAAACTCTTCAAGTTGCCGAAAGACATGTAGGATGGGAAAATACTTGTTGAATCCAGTCTCTTGAAGATCTTAGGCTCAGTATGCGTGCGAATTTGTAGTTGCTTAGAAATCTGCCTTCTTCTGTTTGCTCTACCTTCCAATTATTGAAAATCTACCTACCTATTTTTTGTTTAGTTTTATTATTAATGATTATTATTATTATTCAACTCATTTTGTGCAACTGGTGCTCCGTGAGGAAATGATTTGTGTCTTACTCCAAGGGGCTGCCCGGTGTCACTGTTGCTCCGGGAGGGAAATGATATGAGCACTACCTGAATTGGCCACGCAGTTTCACCATTGCTCCGTGGGGGAAATGCTTTCTGCATTACTCCAAGTGGCCACCCAGTGTCACTGTTGCTCCATGAGGGAAATGCTTTCTGAATGACCTGAATTGGCCACAGACATCACTGTTGCTCCGGGGTGGGGGGTGGGGGGGAGGCTTGGGATTGTTTGTGTATTACTCCTGAGTGGCCACGTCGTGTCACTCTTCCTCCAGGAGGGGAATGCTTTGTGCATTTCCCTGTGTTGTGGCCACCCAAGACAACACACACAGCACGATACCGACGCACACACACACAGAACACGTCACACATACAGATGGGTAGTGTAAAGTGCTAAAAATGAGACTTTCATTACTAATCAGATGTAGCCGTTGATGTCTCATGCACTCTTCCTCGAAAAGCCATACGTAATCTCGCCTGATCATTTGGTAGAGATCTGTTCCAGAAAATTACTCATCATGAGACATACATTATTGACAAGTACTAGTGATCCATTTCTCCTCGAATGATTCACCAAAACGCTTTTCGATTCCCTGCTGGTGATTTGGAAGAAATCGTTTCTCGAAATATACTAAAATAGAGAAATTCATCTTTGATCTGTGCGACAGATAAATTTGAGAAGGAATCTTCCTGAAAGCCCCGAGGATTCACTTCTCGTCAGACGGTACAGAGCAGGTTGCGAAAATTACTGAAAATGAGAACGTCATTCGAAATCAGGTATCCTGATGTCCTCCTCATGGAACCATGCACCAAAAAGCAAGTCTATTCTCTCTTTGGCATTTAGCAAAGATTTATCGAGAAAATTGCTAAAAAAGAGAAAGTTATAACTGATCAATGCTTATAATCAATGACAAATGGAATCCTCCTCCAAAAGCCTTTCAGATTGGCTCCTTGTGATTAGGTAGATATCAGTTGACGATTTGGTAGAAATGACTAAAAAGGAGGCAGTTCTTTCTGATCAATGTTAGCAATTAATTACACATGGAATCATCCTCCGTACTATATTCATAATTAGCTCCTGGAGATTTGGACTAAAATCGGTCCGTGAAACTGACAAGGAATGAGACAATTCATTCCTCAGCCGTCCTCTGATAAATTTCCCACGGAATCCTCCAGCAGAAAAGCAAAGGCATTCTCCCTTGGTGCGTTGGAACAGATCGGTTCGTGCAAAGGACTCAAGGTAGAAAATCATTCTTTACAAGTATCTAGTGGTAAAGACTCCAGCAATCCAGCGTCTCTCCTGAAGAGTTCGTAGCGATTGGGTCAAGAAAATTACTCCTAAGGAGACTTAAATTATCGACAAGTACTAGTGCTAAAGCTCTCCTCGAATTATTCACCAAAATGCTTTTCGATACGATGACACAGAAGGGCACAGAACACGACACACAAAAATAACACACGACAAAGACACACACACACCGAGACACGGAAAGCAACACACACAAAACATCACACACACGACCCACAACATCTCACAAACACACACTCACTCAACACAAAATAACCCACAACTTGTCACACGCAACACAAGACGACCCACAACATGATGAGCGCTGTGGAGCTAGGGCTCCGGCTCGGCTTTCGCAGCGGCTCTGGCGAGGAATGGTGCCGGAGCTCTCGCCGGAGGGAAACACGGCAGGAGGGGGCCTGAGCCGCTTGGGCCTCTTTCCAAGGGGGCGGAACAAGGCCTCCGCTCTCTGCCCTCTGCAGACCTGGCTGCCAGGTCAGTGCTTCCAGTTCCTCGTCCGCAGTCGCTGTCGTCCTCCTCAGCGGCCGTGGGCGTCCTCGCTGGGGACAGGGCTCGGGGGGAGGTAGGTGGAGAGGGGCCAGAGTCTCTTGAGCAGAGTGACTCTGTGGGGTGCCGTAAGAAAAGGAGATTTTGGTTGGGATGCTCAAGGTGTAATGGGAGGAGAGTGGAGGGCGGATCCCCGCCGTGTGGAAGAGGCAAACAGAGGAGCCTCTGAGACGTTGCCGCCTGAGATGGTAACTTACTTGTTTTTTTCCCCTTGGGCTGGCTTTAGCAGCAAGGAAAAAGAAGTCAAGCCTCAGAATCTACTGCCCTCATGCGACGGAATGTGAGTGAGAGCAGCGAGCCTGTGACCGTTGGTGATGCCAGGCAAGAGCCCTCCATCTGGGAGCCGAGCTCTCGCCAGTCTCGGAGAGAGAAGTGTCTGGTTTGGTGAGGACTCTGCTCACGCCCTGTCACGGAGTCCCCGGCATGCTCTGAAACTGCTCCCTATGAAGCCAGTCAGAACTCTGGGGCAGTCGCTTTTCTGTGAGCAGCCTGTCTTCAGGACTCACAGCTCACACAGCTTCCACCTTCCTGGGTCTGACCTCGGAGCATTCAGCCTCCTCTGCCCCTCCGTGCGCTTCCCCCCAGCGAGTCCGCTCAGGCGGGGCTCCTGGGGAAGCCAGGGGGTCCTGCACCCCAACTCCGCAGTCAGATGTGACTCTCAGCCAGCCAGTAAAACAGAAGGTTTATTAGAGGACAGGAACATGGTCTAAAACAGAGCTTGCAGGTGCAGAGAACGGGACCCCTCAGCTGGGTCCATTTTGGGGGGCAGTGAGCCAGACAACCACGTCTGCACTTCACTCCATGTCCCAGCCAGCCCCAAACTGAAACCCCCCTCCAACCCCTCCTCCTCTGGGCTTTGTCCCTTTCCCGGGCCAGGAGGTCACCTGATTCCTTTGTTCTCCAACCCTTCAGCTCTCACCTTGCAGGGGGGGAAGGGCCCAGGCCATCAGTTGCCAGGAAACAGGGTGTTGGCCATTCTCTGTGTCCAGACTCCTGCACACACATGCCTTCTAGGGCTCTGCAATGATCATACACCCTTACTCCACCCCCTAGATACTTAAGAACTGCCTAGGGGAAACTGAGGCACCCCCACACTATTCAGAGGAAACATTAAGAACAGTCCCACTTCTCACACGCCCCACCTGAGTCCGGGTCGGGAAGCCCCGTCCATTAGGGTTCGGTTTGTAAGCAAAGGATCCTGACCAGCTGTGGCTAGGAGGGAGAAAAGGCCCCATTTTCAGAGGCTGCTCGTTTCTCTGGTCAGGAACGGTGTCTTCTCCACAACTGAAGCTTGGATCCAAGAGGATGACTCCAGGTGGTGAGTTGCTCGCCTTGCTCTCCTGTTTCTCTGTTTTCTCTCCTGTGTTCGCCAACTCTCTCTTTCTCGTCTCTCCTCTTCTCTCCTCGTGCCGTGTCCCTTCACAGGACGCGGGTAGGTGTGCATTCCCACAAGTGAGGTCTCGGGAGCCATGGAAAAGTCGGAGAGGACGAAGATCATGCAGGGCAGTAGAAAGGCTGCTGAAAGTACCTGAAGAGACAAAGGAAACGAGAAGGGGGAAGTCCAGCCTAACACAGGAGTGTAATCTGTAAAGAGAAACAACGGCAAATCTAATCTACAGAAACTCTTCAAGTTGCCGAAAGACATGTAGGATGGGAAAATACTTGTTGAATCCAGTCTCTTGAAGATCTTAGGCTCAGTATGCGTGCGAATTTGTAGTTGCTTAGAAATCTGCCTTCTTCTGTTTGCTCTACCTTCCAATTATTGAAAATCTACCTACCTATTTTTTGTTTAGTTTTATTATTAATGATTATTATTATTATTCAACTCATTTTGTGCAACTGGTGCTCCGTGAGGAAATGATTTGTGTCTTACTCCAAGGGGCTGCCCGGTGTCACTGTTGCTCCGGGAGGGAAATGATATGAGCACTACCTGAATTGGCCACGCAGTTTCACCATTGCTCCGTGAGGGAAATGCTTTCTGCATTACTCCAAGTGGCCACCCAGTGTCACTGTTGCTCCATGAGGGAAATGCTTTCTGAATGACCTGAATTGGCCACAGACATCACTGTTGCTCCGGGGTGGGGGGTGGGGGGGAGGCTTGGGATTGTTTGTGTATTACTCCTGAGTGGCCACGTCGTGTCACTCTTCCTCCAGGAGGGGAATGCTTTGTGCATTTCCCTGTGTTGTGGCCACCCAAGACAACACACACAGCACGATACCGACGCACACACACACAGAACACGTCACACATACAGATGGGTAGTGTAAAGTGCTAAAAATGAGACTTTCATTACTAATCAGATGTAGCCGTTGATGTCTCATGCACTCTTCCTCGAAAAGCCATACGTAATCTCGCCTGATCATTTGGTAGAGATCTGTTCCAGAAAATTACTCATCATGAGACATACATTATTGACAAGTACTAGTGATCCATTTCTCCTCGAATGATTCACCAAAACGCTTTTCGATTCCCTGCTGGTGATTTGGAAGAAATCGTTTCTCGAAATATACTAAAATAGAGAAATTCATCTTTGATCTGTGCGACAGATAAATTTGAGAAGGAATCTTCCTGAAAGCCCCGAGGATTCACTTCTCGTCAGACGGTACAGAGCAGGTTGCGAAAATTACTGAAAATGAGAACGTCATTCGAAATCAGGTATCCTGATGTCCTCCTCATGGAACCATGCACCAAAAAGCAAGTCTATTCTCTCTTTGGCATTTAGCAAAGATTTATCGAGAAAATTGCTAAAAAAGAGAAAGTTATAACTGATCAATGCTTATAATCAATGACAAATGGAATCCTCCTCCAAAAGCCTTTCAGATTGGCTCCTTGTGATTAGGTAGATATCAGTTGACGATTTGGTAGAAATGACTAAAAAGGAGGCAGTTCTTTCTGATCAATGTTAGCAATTAATTACACATGGAATCATCCTCCGTACTATATTCATAATTAGCTCCTGGAGATTTGGACTAAAATCGGTCCGTGAAACTGACAAGGAATGAGACAATTCATTCCTCAGCCGTCCTCTGATAAATTTCCCACGGAATCCTCCAGCAGAAAAGCAAAGGCATTCTCCCTTGGTGCGTTGGAACAGATCGGTTCGTGCAAAGGACTCAAGGTAGAAAATCATTCTTTACAAGTATCTAGTGGTAAAGACTCCAGCAATCCAGCGTCTCTCCTGAAGAGTTCGTAGCGATTGGGTCAAGAAAATTACTCCTAAGGAGACTTAAATTATCGACAAGTACTAGTGCTAAAGCTCTCCTCGAATTATTCACCAAAATGCTTTTCGATACGATGACACAGAAGGGCACAGAACACGACACACAAAAATAACACACGACAAAGACACACACACACCGCGACACGGAAAGCAACACACACAAAACATCACACACACGACCCACAACATCTCACAAACACACACTCACTCAACACAAAATAACCCACAACTTGTCACACGCAACACAAGACGACCCACAACATGATGAGCGCTGTGGAGCTAGGGCTCCGGCTCGGCTTTCGCAGCGGCTCTGGCGAGGAATGGTGCCGGAGCTCTCGCCGGAGGGAAACACGGCAGGAGGGGGCCTGAGCCGCTTGGGCCTCTTTCCAAGGGGGCGGAACAAGGCCTCCGCTCTCTGCCCTCTGCAGACCTGGCTGCCAGGTCAGTGCTTCCAGTTCCTCGTCCGCAGTCGCTGTCGTCCTCCTCAGCGGCCGTGGGCGTCCTCGCTGGGGACAGGGCTCGGGGGGAGGTAGGTGGAGAGGGGCCAGAGTCTCTTGAGCAGAGTGACTCTGTGGGGTGCCGTAAGAAAAGGAGATTTTGGTTGGGATGCTCAAGGTGTAATGGGAGGAGAGTGGAGGGCGGATCCCCGCCGTGTGGAAGAGGCAAACAGAGGAGCCTCTGAGACGTTGCCGCCTGAGATGGTAACTTACTTGTTTTTTTCCCCTTGGGCTGGCTTTAGCAGCAAGGAAAAAGAAGTCAAGCCTCAGAATCTACTGCCCTCATGCGACGGAATGTGAGTGAGAGCAGCGAGCCTGTGACCGTTGGTGATGCCAGGCAAGAGCCCTCCATCTGGGAGCCGAGCTCTCGCCAGTCTCGGAGAGAGAAGTGTCTGGTTTGGTGAGGACTCTGCTCACGCCCTGTCACGGAGTCCCTGGCATGCTCTGAAACTGCTCCCTATGAAGCCAGTCAGAACTCTGGGGCAGTCGCTTTTCTGTGAGCAGCCTGTCTTCAGGACTCACAGCTCACACAGCTTCCACCTTCCTGGGTCTGACCTCGGAGCATTCAGCCTCCTCTGCCCCTCCGTGCGCTTCCCCCCAGCGAGTCCGCTCAGGCGGGGCTCCTGGGGAAGCCAGGGGGTCCTGCACCCCAACTCCGCAGTCAGATGTGACTCTCAGCCAGCCAGTAAAACAGAAGGTTTATTAGAGGACAGGAACATGGTCTAAAACAGAGCTTGCAGGTGCAGAGAACGGGACCCCTCAGCTGGGTCCATTTTGGGGGGCAGTGAGCCAGACAACCACGTCTGCACTTCACTCCATGTCCCAACCAGCCCCAAACTGAAACCCCCCTCCAACCCCTCCTCCTCTGGGCTTTGTCCCTTTCCCGGGCCAGGAGGTCACCTGATTCCTTTGTTCTCCAACCCTTCAGCTCTCACCTTGCAGGGGGGGAAGGGCCCAGGCCATCAGTTGCCAGGAAACAGGGTGTTGGCCATTCTCTGTGTCCAGACTCCTGCACACACATGCCCTCTAGGGCTCTGCAATGATCATACACCCTTACTCCACCCCCTAGATACTTAAGAACTGCCTAGGGGAAACTGAGGCACCCCCACACTATTCAGAGGAAACATTAAGAACAGTCCCACTTCTCACACGCCCCACCTGAGTCCGGGTCGGGAAGCCCCGTCCATTAGGGTTCGGTTTGTAAGCAAAGGATCCTGACCAGCTGTGGCTAGGAGGGAGAAAAGGCCCCATTTTCAGAGGCTGCTCGTTTCTCTGGTCAGGAACGGTGTCTTCTCCACAACTGAAGCTTGGATCCAAGAGGATGACTCCAGGTGGTGAGTTGCTCGCCTTGCTCTCCTGTTTCTCTGTTTTCTCTCCTGTGTTCGCCAACTCTCTCTTTCTCGTCTCTCCTCTTCTCTCCTCGTGCCGTGTCCCTTCACAGGACGCGGGTAGGTGTGCATTCCCACAAGTGAGGTCTCGGGAGCCATGGAAAAGTCGGAGAGGACGAAGATCATGCAGGGCAGTAGAAAGGCTGCTGAAAGTACCTGAAGAGACAAAGGAAACGAGAAGGGGGAAGTCCAGCCTAACACAGGAGTGTAATCTGTAAAGAGAAACAACGGCAAATCTAATCTACAGAAACTCTTCAAGTTGCCGAAAGACATGTAGGATGGGAAAATACTTGTTGAATCCAGTCTCTTGAAGATCTTAGGCTCAGTATGCGTGCGAATTTGTAGTTGCTTAGAAATCTGCCTTCTTCTGTTTGCTCTACCTTCCAATTATTGAAAATCTACCTACCTATTTTTTGTTTAGTTTTATTATTAATGATTATTATTATTATTCAACTCATTTTGTGCAACTGGTGCTCCGTGAGGAAATGATTTGTGTCTTACTCCAAGGGGCTGCCCGGTGTCACTGTTGCTCCGGGAGGGAAATGATATGAGCACTACCTGAATTGGCCACGCAGTTTCACCATTGCTCCGTGAGGGAAATGCTTTCTGCATTACTCCAAGTGGCCACCCAGTGTCACTGTTGCTCCATGAGGGAAATGCTTTCTGAATGACCTGAATTGGCCACAGACATCACTGTTGCTCCGGGGTGGGGGGTGGGGGGGAGGCTTGGGATTGTTTGTGTATTACTCCTGAGTGGCCACGTCGTGTCACTCTTCCTCCAGGAGGGGAATGCTTTGTGCATTTCCCTGTGTTGTGGCCACCCAAGACAACACACACAGCACGATACCGACGCACACACACACAGAACACGTCACACATACAGATGGGTAGTGTAAAGTGCTAAAAATGAGACTTTCATTACTAATCAGATGTAGCCGTTGATGTCTCATGCACTCTTCCTCGAAAAGCCATACGTAATCTCGCCTGATCATTTGGTAGAGATCTGTTCCAGAAAATTACTCATCATGAGACATACATTATTGACAAGTACTAGTGATCCATTTCTCCTCGAATGATTCACCAAAACGCTTTTCGATTCCCTGCTGGTGATTTGGAAGAAATCGTTTCTCGAAATATACTAAAATAGAGAAATTCATCTTTGATCTGTGCGACAGATAAATTTGAGAAGGAATCTTCCTGAAAGCCCCGAGGATTCACTTCTCGTCAGACGGTACAGAGCAGGTTGCGAAAATTACTGAAAATGAGAACGTCATTCGAAATCAGCTATCCTGATGTCCTCCTCATGGAACCATGCACCAAAAAGCAAGTCTATTCTCTCTTTGGCATTTAGCAAGGATTTATCGAGAAAATTGCTAAAAAAGAGAATGTTATAACTGATCAATGCTTATAATCAATGACAAATGGAATCCTCCTCCAAAAGCCTTTCAGATTGGCTCCTTGTGATTAGGTAGATATCAGTTGACGATTTGGTAGAAATGACTAAAAAGGAGGCAGTTCTTTCTGATCAATGTTAGCAATTAATTACACATGGAATCATCCTCCGTACTATATTCATAATTAGCTCCTGGAGATTTGGACTAAAATCGGTCCGTGAAACTGACAAGGAATGAGACAATTCATTCCTCAGCCGTCCTCTGATAAATTTCCCACGGAATCCTCCAGCAGAAAAGCAAAGGCATTCTCCCTTGGTGCGTTGGAACAGATCGGTTCGTGCAAAGGACTCAAGGTAGAAAATCATTCTTTACAAGTATCTAGTGGTAAAGACTCCAGCAATCCAGCGTCTCTCCTGAAGAGTTCGTAGCGATTGGGTCAAGAAAATTACTCCTAAGGAGACTTAAATTATCGACAAGTACTAGTGCTAAAGCTCTCCTCGAATTATTCACCAAAATGCTTTTCGATACGATGACACAGAAGGGCACAGAACACGACACACAAAAATAACACACGACAAAGACACACACACACCGAGACACGGAAAGCAACACACACAAAACATCACACACACGACCCACAACATCTCACAAACACACACTCACTCAACACAAAATAACCCACAACTTGTCACACGCAACACAAGACGACCCACAACATGATGAGCGCTGTGGAGCTAGGGCTCCGGCTCGGCTTTCGCAGCGGCTCTGGCGAGGAATGGTGCCGGAGCTCTCGCCGGAGGGAAACACGGCAGGAGGGGGCCTGAGCCGCTTGGGCCTCTTTCCAAGGGGGCGGAACAAGGCCTCCGCTCTCTGCCCTCTGCAGACCTGGCTGCCAGGTCAGTGCTTCCAGTTCCTCGTCCGCAGTCGCTGTCGTCCTCCTCAGCGGCCGTGGGCGTCCTCGCTGGGGACAGGGCTCGGGGGGATGTAGGTGGAGAGGGGCCAGAGTCTCTTGAGCAGAGTGACTCTGTGGGGTGCCGTAAGAAAAGGAGATTTTGGTTGGGATGCTCAAGGTGTAATGGGAGGAGAGTGGAGGGCGGATCCCCGCCGTGTGGAAGAGGCAAACAGAGGAGCCTCTGAGACGTTGCCGCCTGAGATGGTAACTTACTTGTTTTTTTCCCCTTGGGCTGGCTTTAGCAGCAAGGAAAAAGAAGTCAAGCCTCAGAATCTACTGCCCTCATGCGACGGAATGTGAGTGAGAGCAGCGAGCCTGTGACCGTTGGTGATGCCAGGCAAGAGCCCTCCATCTGGGAGCCGAGCTCTCGCCAGTCTCGGAGAGAGAAGTGTCTGGTTTGGTGAGGACTCTGCTCACGCCCTGTCACGGAGTCCCCGGCATGCTCTGAAACTGCTCCCTATGAAGCCAGTCAGAACTCTGGGGCAGTCGCTTTTCTGTGAGCAGCCTGTCTTCAGGACTCACAGCTCACACAGCTTCCACCTTCCTGGGTCTGACCTCGGAGCATTCAGCCTCCTCTGCCCCTCCGTGCGCTTCCCCCCAGCGAGTCCGCTCAGGCGGGGCTCCTGGGGAAGCCAGGGGGTCCTGCACCCCAACTCCGCAGTCAGATGTGACTCTCAGCCAGCCAGTAAAACAGAAGGTTTATTAGAGGACAGGAACATGGTCTAAAACAGAGCTTGCAGGTGCAGAGAACGGGACCCCTCAGCTGGGTCCATTTTGGGGGGCAGTGAGCCAGACAACCACGTCTGCACTTCACTCCATGTCCCAGCCAGCCCCAAACTGAAACCCCCCTCCAACCCCTCCTCCTCTGGGCTTTGTCCCTTTCCCGGGCCAGGAGGTCACCTGATTCCTTTGTTCTCCAACCCTTCAGCTCTCACCTTGCAGGGGGGGAAGGGCCCAGGCCATCAGTTGCCAGGAAACAGGGTGTTGGCCATTCTCTGTGTCCAGACTCCTGCACACACATGCCCTCTAGGGCTCTGCAATGATCATACACCCTTACTCCACCCCCTAGATACTTAAGAACTGCCTAGGGGAAACTGAGGCACCCCCACACTATTCAGAGGAAACATTAAGAACAGTCCCACTTCTCACACGGCCCACCTGAGTCCGGGTCGGGAAGCCCCGTCCATTAGGGTTCGGTTTGTAAGCAAAGGATCCTGACCAGCTGTGGCTAGGAGGGAGAAAAGGCCCCATTTTCAGAGGCTGCTCGTTTCTCTGGTCAGGAACGGTGTCTTCTCCACAACTGAAGCTTGGATCCAAGAGGATGACTCCAGGTGGTGAGTTGCTCGCCTTGCTCTCCTGTTTCTCTGTTTTCTCTCCTGTGTTCGCCAACTCTCTCTTTCTCGTCTCTCCTCTTCTCTCCTCGTGCCGTGTCCCTTCACAGGACGCGGGTAGGTGTGCATTCCCACAAGTGAGGTCTCGGGAGCCATGGAAAAGTCGGAGAGGACGAAGATCATGCAGGGCAGTAGAAAGGCTGCTGAAAGTACCTGAAGAGACAAAGGAAACGAGAAGGGGGAAGTCCAGCCTAACACAGGAGTGTAATCTGTAAAGAGAAACAACGGCAAATCTAATCTACAGAAACTCTTCAAGTTGCCGAAAGACATGTAGGATGGGAAAATACTTGTTGAATCCAGTCTCTTGAAGATCTTAGGCTCAGTATGCGTGCGAATTTGTAGTTGCTTAGAAATCTGCCTTCTTCTGTTTGCTCTACCTTCCAATTATTGAAAATCTACCTACCTATTTTTTGTTTAGTTTTATTATTAATGATTATTATTATTATTCAACTCATTTTGTGCAACTGGTGCTCCGTGAGGAAATGATTTGTGTCTTACTCCAAGGGGCTGCCCGGTGTCACTGTTGCTCCGGGAGGGAAATGATATGAGCACTACCTGAATTGGCCACGCAGTTTCACCATTGCTCCGTGAGGGAAATGCTTTCTGCATTACTCCAAGTGGCCACCCAGTGTCACTGTTGCTCCATGAGGGAAATGCTTTCTGAATGACCTGAATTGGCCACAGACATCACTGTTGCTCCGGGGTGGGGGGTGGGGGGGAGGCTTGGGATTGTTTGTGTATTACTCCTGAGTGGCCACGTCGTGTCACTCTTCCTCCAGGAGGGGAATGCTTTGTGCATTTCCCTGTGTTGTGGCCACCCAAGACAACACACACAGCACGATACCGACGCACACACACACAGAACACGTCACACATACAGATGGGTAGTGTAAAGTGCTAAAAATGAGACTTTCATTACTAATCAGATGTAGCCGTTGATGTCTCATGCACTCTTCCTCGAAAAGCCATACGTAATCTCGCCTGATCATTTGGTAGAGATCTGTTCCAGAAAATTACTCATCATGAGACATACATTATTGACAAGTACTAGTGATCCATTTCTCCTCGAATGATTCACCAAAACGCTTTTCGATTCCCTGCTGGTGATTTGGAAGAAATCGTTTCTCGAAATATACTAAAATAGAGAAATTCATCTTTGATCTGTGCGACAGATAAATTTGAGAAGGAATCTTCCTGAAAGCCCCGAGGATTCACTTCTCGTCAGACGGTACAGAGCAGGTTGCGAAAATTACTGAAAATGAGAACGTCATTCGAAATCAGGTATCCTGATGTCCTCCTCATGGAACCATGCACCAAAAAGCAAGTCTATTCTCTCTTTGGCATTTAGCAAAGATTTATCGAGAAAATTGCTAAAAAAGAGAAAGTTATAACTGATCAATGCTTATAATCAATGACAAATGGAATCCTCCTCCAAAAGCCTTTCAGATTGGCTCCTTGTGATTAGGTAGATATCAGTTGACGATTTGGTAGAAATGACTAAAAAGGAGGCAGTTCTTTCTGATCAATGTTAGCAATTAATTACACATGGAATCATCCTCCGTACTATATTCATAATTAGCTCCTGGAGATTTGGACTAAAATCGGTCCGTGAAACTGACAAGGAATGAGACAATTCATTCCTCAGCCGTCCTCTGATAAATTTCCCACGGAATCCTCCAGCAGAAAAGCAAAGGCATTCTCCCTTGGTGCGTTGGAACAGATCGGTTCGTGCAAAGGACTCAAGGTAGAAAATCATTCTTTACAAGTATCTAGTGGTAAAGACTCCAGCAATCCAGCGTCTCTCCTGAAGAGTTCGTAGCGATTGGGTCAAGAAAATTACTCCTAAGGAGACTTAAATTATCGACAAGTACTAGTGCTAAAGCTCTCCTCGAATTATTCACCAAAATGCTTTTCGATACGATGACACAGAAGGGCACAGAACACGACACACAAAAATAACACACGACAAAGACACACACACACCGAGACACGGAAAGCAACACACACAAAACATCACACACACGACCCACAACATCTCACAAACACACACTCACTCAACACAAAATAACCCACAACTTGTCACACGCAACACAAGACGACCCACAACATGATGAGCGCTGTGGAGCTAGGGCTCCGGCTCGGCTTTCGCAGCGGCTCTGGCGAGGAATGGTGCCGGAGCTCTCGCCGGAGGGAAACACGGCAGGAGGGGGCCTGAGCCGCTTGGGCCTCTTTCCAAGGGGGCGGAACAAGGCCTCCGCTCTCTGCCCTCTGCAGACCTGGCTGCCAGGTCAGTGCTTCCAGTTCCTCGTCCGCAGTCGCTGTCGTCCTCCTCAGCGGCCGTGGGCGTCCTCGCTGGGGACAGGGCTCGGGGGGATGTAGGTGGAGAGGGGCCAGAGTCTCTTGAGCAGAGTGACTCTGTGGGGTGCCGTAAGAAAAGGAGATTTTGGTTGGGATGCTCAAGGTGTAATGGGAGGAGAGTGGAGGGCGGATCCCCGCCGTGTGGAAGAGGCAAACAGAGGAGCCTCTGAGACGTTGCCGCCTGAGATGGTAACTTACTTGTTTTTTTCCCCTTGGGCTGGCTTTAGCAGCAAGGAAAAAGAAGTCAAGCCTCAGAATCTACTGCCCTCATGCGACGGAATGTGAGTGAGAGCAGCGAGCCTGTGACCGTTGGTGATGCCAGGCAAGAGCCCTCCATCTGGGAGCCGAGCTCTCGCCAGTCTCGGAGAGAGAAGTGTCTGGTTTGGTGAGGACTCTGCTCACGCCCTGTCACGGAGTCCCCGGCATGCTCTGAAACTGCTCCCTATGAAGCCAGTCAGAACTCTGGGGCAGTCGCTTTTCTGTGAGCAGCCTGTCTTCAGGACTCACAGCTCACACAGCTTCCACCTTCCTGGGTCTGACCTCGGAGCATTCAGCCTCCTCTGCCCCTCCGTGCGCTTCCCCCCAGCGAGTCCGCTCAGGCGGGGCTCCTGGGGAAGCCAGGGGGTCCTGCACCCCAACTCCGCAGTCAGATGTGACTCTCAGCCAGCCAGTAAAACAGAAGGTTTATTAGAGGACAGGAACATGGTCTAAAACAGAGCTTGCAGGTGCAGAGAACGGGACCCCTCAGCTGGGTCCCTTTTGGGGGGCAGTGAGCCAGACAACCACGTCTGCACTTCACTCCATGTCCCAGCCAGCCCCAAACTGAAACCCCCCTCCAACCCCTCCTCCTCTGGGCTTTGTCCCTTTCCCGGGCCAGGAGGTCACCTGATTCCTTTGTTCTCCAACCCTTCAGCTCTCACCTTGCAGGGGGGGAAGGGCCCAGGCCATCAGTTGCCAGGAAACAGGGTGTTGGCCATTCTCTGTGTCCAGACTCCTGCACACACATGCCCTCTAGGGCTCTGCAATGATCATACACCCTTACTCCACCCCCTAGATACTTAAGAACTGCCTAGGGGAAACTGAGGCACCCCCACACTATTCAGAGGAAACATTAAGAACAGTCCCACTTCTCACACGCCCCACCTGAGTCCGGGTCGGGAAGCCCCGTCCATTAGGGTTCGGTTTGTAAGCAAAGGATCCTGACCAGCTGTGGCTAGGAGGGAGAAAAGGCCCCATTTTCAGAGGCTGCTCGTTTCTCTGGTCAGGAACGGTGTCTTCTCCACAACTGAAGCTTGGATCCAAGAGGATGACTCCAGGTGGTGAGTTGCTCGCCTTGCTCTCCTGTTTCTCTGTTTTCTCTCCTGTGTTCGCCAACTCTCTCTTTCTCGTCTCTCCTCTTCTCTCCTCGTGCCGTGTCCCTTCACAGGACGCGGGTAGGTGTGCATTCCCACAAGTGAGGTCTCGGGAGCCATGGAAAAGTCGGAGAGGACGAAGATCATGCAGGGCAGTAGAAAGGCTGCTGAAAGTACCTGAAGAGACAAAGGAAACGAGAAGGGGGAAGTCCAGCCTAACACAGGAGTGTAATCTGTAAAGAGAAACAACGGCAAATCTAATCTACAGAAACTCTTCAAGTTGCCGAAAGACATGTAGGATGGGAAAATACTTGTTGAATCCAGTCTCTTGAAGATCTTAGGCTCAGTATGCGTGCGAATTTGTAGTTGCTTAGAAATCTGCCTTCTTCTGTTTGCTCTACCTTCCAATTATTGAAAATCTACCTACCTATTTTTTGTTTAGTTTTATTATTAATGATTATTATTATTATTCAACTCATTTTGTGCAACTGGTGCTCCGTGAGGAAATGATTTGTGTCTTACTCCAAGGGGCTGCCCGGTGTCACTGTTGCTCCGGGAGGGAAATGATATGAGCACTACCTGAATTGGCCACGCAGTTTCACCATTGCTCCGTGAGGGAAATGCTTTCTGCATTACTCCAAGTGGCCACCCAGTGTCACTGTTGCTCCATGAGGGAAATGCTTTCTGAATGACCTGAATTGGCCACAGACATCACTGTTGCTCCGGGGTGGGGGGTGGGGGGGAGGCTTGGGATTGTTTGTGTATTACTCCTGAGTGGCCACGTCGTGTCACTCTTCCTCCAGGAGGGGAATGCTTTGTGCATTTCCCTGTGTTGTGGCCACCCAAGACAACACACACAGCACGATACCGACGCACACACACACAGAACACGTCACACATACAGATGGGTAGTGTAAAGTGCTAAAAATGAGACTTTCATTACTAATCAGATGTAGCCGTTGATGTCTCATGCACTCTTCCTCGAAAAGCCATACGTAATCTCGCCTGATCATTTGGTAGAGATCTGTTCCAGAAAATTACTCATCATGAGACATACATTATTGACAAGTACTAGTGATCCATTTCTCCTCGAATGATTCACCAAAACGCTTTTCGATTCCCTGCTGGTGATTTGGAAGAAATCGTTTCTCGAAATATACTAAAATAGAGAAATTCATCTTTGATCTGTGCGACAGATAAATTTGAGAAGGAATCTTCCTGAAAGCCCCGAGGATTCACTTCTCGTCAGACGGTACAGAGCAGGTTGCGAAAATTACTGAAAATGAGAACGTCATTCGAAATCAGGTATCCTGATGTCCTCCTCATGGAACCATGCACCAAAAAGCAAGTCTATTCTCTCTTTGGCATTTAGCAAGGATTTATCGAGAAAATTGCTAAAAAAGAGAATGTTATAACTGATCAATGCTTATAATCAATGACAAATGGAATCCTCCTCCAAAAGCCTTTCAGATTGGCTCCTTGTGATTAGGTAGATATCAGTTGACGATTTGGTAGAAATGACTAAAAAGGAGGCAGTTCTTTCTGATCAATGTTAGCAATTAATTACACATGGAATCATCCTCCGTACTATATTCATAATTAGCTCCTGGAGATTTGGACTAAAATCGGTCCGTGAAACTGACAAGGAATGAGACAATTCATTCCTCAGCCGTCCTCTGATAAATTTCCCACGGAATCCTCCAGCAGAAAAGCAAAGGCATTCTCCCTTGGTGCGTTGGAACAGATCGGTTCGTGCAAAGGACTCAAGGTAGAAGATCATTCTTTACAAGTATCTAGTGGTAAAGACTCCAGCAATCCAGCGTCTCTCCTGAAGAGTTCGTAGCGATTGGGTCAAGAAAATTACTCCTAAGGAGACTTAAATTATCGACAAGTACTAGTGCTAAAGCTCTCCTCGAATTATTCACCAAAATGCTTTTCGATACGATGACACAGAAGGGCACAGAACACGACACACAAAAATAACACACGACAAAGACACACACACACCGCGACACGGAAAGCAACACACACAAAACATCACACACACGACCCACAACATCTCACAAACACACACTCACTCAACACAAAATAACCCACAACTTGTCACACGCAACACAAGACGACCCACAACATGATGAGCGCTGTGGAGCTAGGGCTCCGGCTCGGCTTTCGCAGCGGCTCTGGCGAGGAATGGTGCCGGAGCTCTCGCCGGAGGGAAACACGGCAGGAGGGGGCCTGAGCCGCTTGGGCCTCTTTCCAAGGGGGCGGAACAAGGCCTCCGCTCTCTGCCCTCTGCAGACCTGGCTGCCAGGTCAGTGCTTCCAGTTCCTCGTCCGCAGTCGCTGTCGTCCTCCTCAGCGGCCGTGGGCGTCCTCGCTGGGGACAGGGCTCGGGGGGATGTAGGTGGAGAGGGGCCAGAGTCTCTTGAGCAGAGTGACTCTGTGGGGTGCCGTAAGAAAAGGAGATTTTGGTTGGGATGCTCAAGGTGTAATGGGAGGAGAGTGGAGGGCGGATCCCCGCCGTGTGGAAGAGGCAAACAGAGGAGCCTCTGAGACGTTGCCGCCTGAGATGGTAACTTACTTGTTTTTTTCCCCTTGGGCTGGCTTTAGTAGCAAGGAAAAAGAAGTCAAGCCTCAGAGTCTACTGCCCTCATGCGACGGAATGTGAGTGAGAGCAGCGAGCCTGTGACCGTTGGTGATGCCAGGCAAGAGCCCTCCATCTGGGAGCCGAGCTCTCGCCAGTCTCGGAGAGAGAAGTGTCTGGTTTGGTGAGGACTCTGCTCACGCCCTGTCACGGAGTCCCCGGCATGCTCTGAAACTGCTCCCTATGAAGCCAGTCAGAACTCTGGGGCAGTCGCTTTTCTGTGAGCAGCCTGTCTTCAGGACTCACAGCTCACACAGCTTCCACCTTCCTGGGTCTGACCTCGGAGCATTCAGCCTCCTCTGCCCCTCCGTGCGCTTCCCCCCAGCGAGTCCGCTCAGGCGGGGCTCCTGGGGAAGCCAGGGGGTCCTGCACCCCAACTCCGCAGTCAGATGTGACTCTCAGCCAGCCAGTAAAACAGAAGGTTTATTAGAGGACAGGAACATGGTCTAAAACAGAGCTTGCAGGTGCAGAGAACGGGACCCCTCAGCTGGGTCCATTTTGGGGGGCAGTGAGCCAGACAACCACGTCTGCACTTCACTCCATGTCCCAGCCAGCCCCAAACTGAAACCCCCCTCCAACCCCTCCTCCTCTGGGCTTTGTCCCTTTCCCGGGCCAGGAGGTCACCTGATTCCTTTGTTCTCCAACCCTTCAGCTCTCACCTTGCAGGGGGGGAAGGGCCCAGGCCATCAGTTGCCAGGAAACAGGGTGTTGGCCATTCTCTGTGTCCAGACTCCTGCACACACATGCCCTCTAGGGCTCTGCAATGATCATACACCCTTACTCCACCCCCTAGATACTTAAGAACTGCCTAGGGGAAACTGAGGCACCCCCACACTATTCAGAGGAAACATTAAGAACAGTCCCACTTCTCACACGGCCCACCTGAGTCCGGGTCGGGAAGCCCCGTCCATTAGGGTTCGGTTTGTAAGCAAAGGATCCTGACCAGCTGTGGCTAGGAGGGAGAAAAGGCCCCATTTTCAGAGGCTGCTCGTTTCTCTGGTCAGGAACGGTGTCTTCTCCACAACTGAAGCTTGGATCCAAGAGGATGACTCCAGGTGGTGAGTTGCTCGCCTTGCTCTCCTGTTTCTCTGTTTTCTCTCCTGTGTTCGCCAACTCTCTCTTTCTCGTCTCTCCTCTTCTCTCCTCGTGCCGTGTCCCTTCACAGGACGCGGGTAGGTGTGCATTCCCACAAGTGAGGTCTCGGGAGCCATGGAAAAGTCGGAGAGGACGAAGATCATGCAGGGCAGTAGAAAGGCTGCTGAAAGTACCTGAAGAGACAAAGGAAACGAGAAGGGGGAAGTCCAGCCTAACACAGGAGTGTAATCTGTAAAGAGAAACAACGGCAAATCTAATCTACAGAAACTCTTCAAGTTGCCGAAAGACATGTAGGATGGGAAAATACTTGTTGAATCCAGTCTCTTGAAGATCTTAGGCTCAGTATGCGTGCGAATTTGTAGTTGCTTAGAAATCTGCCTTCTTCTGTTTGCTCTACCTTCCAATTATTGAAAATCTACCTACCTATTTTTTGTTTAGTTTTATTATTAATGATTATTATTATTATTCAACTCATTTTGTGCAACTGGTGCTCCGTGAGGAAATGATTTGTGTCTTACTCCAAGGGGCTGCCCGGTGTCACTGTTGCTCCGGGAGGGAAATGATATGAGCACTACCTGAATTGGCCACGCAGTTTCACCATTGCTCCGTGAGGGAAATGCTTTCTGCATTACTCCAAGTGGCCACCCAGTGTCACTGTTGCTCCATGAGGGAAATGCTTTCTGAATGACCTGAATTGGCCACAGACATCACTGTTGCTCCGGGGTGGGGGGTGGGGGGGAGGCTTGGGATTGTTTGTGTATTACTCCTGAGTGGCCACGTCGTGTCACTCTTCCTCCAGGAGGGGAATGCTTTGTGCATTTCCCTGTGTTGTGGCCACCCAAGACAACACACACAGCACGATACCGACGCACACACACACAGAACACGTCACACATACAGATGGGTAGTGTAAAGTGCTAAAAATGAGACTTTCATTACTAATCAGATGTAGCCGTTGATGTCTCATGCACTCTTCCTCGAAAAGCCATACGTAATCTCGCCTGATCATTTGGTAGAGATCTGTTCCAGAAAATTACTCATCATGAGACATACATTATTGACAAGTACTAGTGATCCATTTCTCCTCGAATGATTCACCAAAACGCTTTTCGATTCCCTGCTGGTGATTTGGAAGAAATCGTTTCTCGAAATATACTAAAATAGAGAAATTCATCTTTGATCTGTGCGACAGATAAATTTGAGAAGGAATCTTCCTGAAAGCCCCGAGGATTCACTTCTCGTCAGACGGTACAGAGCAGGTTGCGAAAATTACTGAAAATGAGAACGTCATTCGAAATCAGGTATCCTGATGTCCTCCTCATGGAACCATGCACCAAAAAGCAAGTCTATTCTCTCTTTGGCATTTAGCAAAGATTTATCGAGAAAATTGCTAAAAAAGAG
The DNA here is from genome assembly GCF_965140295.1 of Lepidochelys olivacea. NCBI lineage: Eukaryota > Metazoa > Chordata > Testudines > Cheloniidae > Lepidochelys > Lepidochelys olivacea. The sequence continues at coordinate 18,492,177 of NC_140436.1, read as the reverse complement.
AAAGTTATAACTGATCAATGCTTATAATCAATGACAAATGGAATCCTCCTCCAAAAGCCTTTCAGATTGGCTCCTTGTGATTAGGTAGATATCAGTTGACGATTTGGTAGAAATGACTAAAAAGGAGGCAGTTCTTTCTGATCAATGTTAGCAATTAATTACACATGGAATCATCCTCCGTACTATATTCATAATTAGCTCCTGGAGATTTGGACTAAAATCGGTCCGTGAAACTGACAAGGAATGAGACAATTCATTCCTCAGCCGTCCTCTGATAAATTTCCCACGGAATCCTCCAGCAGAAAAGCAAAGGCATTCTCCCTTGGTGCGTTGGAACAGATCGGTTCGTGCAAAGGACTCAAGGTAGAAAATCATTCTTTACAAGTATCTAGTGGTAAAGACTCCAGCAATCCAGCGTCTCTCCTGAAGAGTTCGTAGCGATTGGGTCAAGAAAATTACTCCTAAGGAGACTTAAATTATCGACAAGTACTAGTGCTAAAGCTCTCCTCGAATTATTCACCAAAATGCTTTTCGATACGATGACACAGAAGGGCACAGAACACGACACACAAAAATAACACACGACAAAGACACACACACACCGCGACACGGAAAGCAACACACACAAAACATCACACACACGACCCACAACATCTCACAAACACACACTCACTCAACACAAAATAACCCACAACTTGTCACACGCAACACAAGACGACCCACAACATGATGAGCGCTGTGGAGCTAGGGCTCCGGCTCGGCTTTCGCAGCGGCTCTGGCGAGGAATGGTGCCGGAGCTCTCGCCGGAGGGAAACACGGCAGGAGGGGGCCTGAGCCGCTTGGGCCTCTTTCCAAGGGGGCGGAACAAGGCCTCCGCTCTCTGCCCTCTGCAGACCTGGCTGCCAGGTCAGTGCTTCCAGTTCCTCGTCCGCAGTCGCTGTCGTCCTCCTCAGCGGCCGTGGGCGTCCTCGCTGGGGACAGGGCTCGGGGGGATGTAGGTGGAGAGGGGCCAGAGTCTCTTGAGCAGAGTGACTCTGTGGGGTGCCGTAAGAAAAGGAGATTTTGGTTGGGATGCTCAAGGTGTAATGGGAGGAGAGTGGAGGGCGGATCCCCGCCGTGTGGAAGAGGCAAACAGAGGAGCCTCTGAGACGTTGCCGCCTGAGATGGTAACTTACTTGTTTTTTTCCCCTTGGGCTGGCTTTAGCAGCAAGGAAAAAGAAGTCAAGCCTCAGAATCTACTGCCCTCATGCGACGGAATGTGAGTGAGAGCAGCGAGCCTGTGACCGTTGGTGATGCCAGGCAAGAGCCCTCCATCTGGGAGCCGAGCTCTCGCCAGTCTCGGAGAGAGAAGTGTCTGGTTTGGTGAGGACTCTGCTCACGCCCTGTCACGGAGTCCCCGGCATGCTCTGAAACTGCTCCCTATGAAGCCAGTCAGAACTCTGGGGCAGTCGCTTTTCTGTGAGCAGCCTGTCTTCAGGACTCACAGCTCACACAGCTTCCACCTTCCTGGGTCTGACCTCGGAGCATTCAGCCTCCTCTGCCCCTCCGTGCGCTTCCCCCCAGCGAGTCCGCTCAGGCGGGGCTCCTGGGGAAGCCAGGGGGTCCTGCACCCCAACTCCGCAGTCAGATGTGACTCTCAGCCAGCCAGTAAAACAGAAGGTTTATTAGAGGACAGGAACATGGTCTAAAACAGAGCTTGCAGGTGCAGAGAACGGGACCCCTCAGCTGGGTCCATTTTGGGGGGCAGTGAGCCAGACAACCACGTCTGCACTTCACTCCATGTCCCAGCCAGCCCCAAACTGAAACCCCCCTCCAACCCCTCCTCCTCTGGGCTTTGTCCCTTTCCCGGGCCAGGAGGTCACCTGATTCCTTTGTTCTCCAACCCTTCAGCTCTCACCTTGCAGGGGGGGAAGGGCCCAGGCCATCAGTTGCCAGGAAACAGGGTGTTGGCCATTCTCTGTGTCCAGACTCCTGCACACACATGCCCTCTAGGGCTCTGCAATGATCATACACCCTTACTCCACCCCCTAGATACTTAAGAACTGCCTAGGGGAAACTGAGGCACCCCCACACTATTCAGAGGAAACATTAAGAACAGTCCCACTTCTCACACGGCCCACCTGAGTCCGGGTCGGGAAGCCCCGTCCATTAGGGTTCGGTTTGTAAGCAAAGGATCCTGACCAGCTGTGGCTAGGAGGGAGAAAAGGCCCCATTTTCAGAGGCTGCTCGTTTCTCTGGTCAGGAACGGTGTCTTCTCCACAACTGAAGCTTGGATCCAAGAGGATGACTCCAGGTGGTGAGTTGCTCGCCTTGCTCTCCTGTTTCTCTGTTTTCTCTCCTGTGTTCGCCAACTCTCTCTTTCTCGTCTCTCCTCTTCTCTCCTCGTGCCGTGTCCCTTCACAGGACGCGGGTAGGTGTGCATTCCCACAAGTGAGGTCTCGGGAGCCATGGAAAAGTCGGAGAGGACGAAGATCATGCAGGGCAGTAGAAAGGCTGCTGAAAGTACCTGAAGAGACAAAGGAAACGAGAAGGGGGAAGTCCAGCCTAACACAGGAGTGTAATCTGTAAAGAGAAACAACGGCAAATCTAATCTACAGAAACTCTTCAAGTTGCCGAAAGACATGTAGGATGGGAAAATACTTGTTGAATCCAGTCTCTTGAAGATCTTAGGCTCAGTATGCGTGCGAATTTGTAGTTGCTTAGAAATCTGCCTTCTTCTGTTTGCTCTACCTTCCAATTATTGAAAATCTACCTACCTATTTTTTGTTTAGTTTTATTATTAATGATTATTATTATTATTCAACTCATTTTGTGCAACTGGTGCTCCGTGAGGAAATGATTTGTGTCTTACTCCAAGGGGCTGCCCGGTGTCACTGTTGCTCCGGGAGGGAAATGATATGAGCACTACCTGAATTGGCCACGCAGTTTCACCATTGCTCCGTGAGGGAAATGCTTTCTGCATTACTCCAAGTGGCCACCCAGTGTCACTGTTGCTCCATGAGGGAAATGCTTTCTGAATGACCTGAATTGGCCACAGACATCACTGTTGCTCCGGGGTGGGGGGTGGGGGGGAGGCTTGGGATTGTTTGTGTATTACTCCTGAGTGGCCACGTCGTGTCACTCTTCCTCCAGGAGGGGAATGCTTTGTGCATTTCCCTGTGTTGTGGCCACCCAAGACAACACACACAGCACGATACCGACGCACACACACACAGAACCCGTCACACATACAGATGGGTAGTGTAAAGTGCTAAAAATGAGACTTTCATTACTAATCAGATGTAGCCGTTGATGTCTCATGCACTCTTCCTCGAAAAGCCATACGTAATCTCGCCTGATCATTTGGTAGAGATCTGTTCCAGAAAATTACTCATCATGAGACATACATTATTGACAAGTACTAGTGATCCATTTCTCCTCGAATGATTCACCAAAACGCTTTTCGATTCCCTGCTGGTGATTTGGAAGAAATCGTTTCTCGAAATATACTAAAATAGAGAAATTCATCTTTGATCTGTGCGACAGATAAATTTGAGAAGGAATCTTCCTGAAAGCCCCGAGGATTCACTTCTCGTCAGACGGTACAGAGCAGGTTGCGAAAATTACTGAAAATGAGAACGTCATTCGAAATCAGGTATCCTGATGTCCTCCTCATGGAACCATGCACCAAAAAGCAAGTCTATTCTCTCTTTGGCATTTAGCAAGGATTTATCGAGAAAATTGCTAAAAAAGAGAATGTTATAACTGATCAATGCTTATAATCAATGACAAATGGAATCCTCCTCCAAAAGCCTTTCAGATTGGCTCCTTGTGATTAGGTAGATATCAGTTGACGATTTGGTAGAAATGACTAAAAAGGAGGCAGTTCTTTCTGATCAATGTTAGCAATTAATTACACATGGAATCATCCTCCGTACTATATTCATAATTAGCTCCTGGAGATTTGGACTAAAATCGGTCCGTGAAACTGACAAGGAATGAGACAATTCATTCCTCAGCCGTCCTCTGATAAATTTCCCACGGAATCCTCCAGCAGAAAAGCAAAGGCATTCTCCCTTGGTGCGTTGGAACAGATCGGTTCGTGCAAAGGACTCAAGGTAGAAGATCATTCTTTACAAGTATCTAGTGGTAAAGACTCCAGCAATCCAGCGTCTCTCCTGAAGAGTTCGTAGCGATTGGGTCAAGAAAATTACTCCTAAGGAGACTTAAATTATCGACAAGTACTAGTGCTAAAGCTCTCCTCGAATTATTCACCAAAATGCTTTTCGATACGATGACACAGAAGGGCACAGAACACGACACACAAAAATAACACACGACAAAGACACACACACACCGCGACACGGAAAGCAACACACACAAAACATCACACACACGACCCACAACATCTCACAAACACACACTCACTCAACACAAAATAACCCACAACTTGTCACACGCAACACAAGACGACCCACAACATGATGAGCGCTGTGGAGCTAGGGCTCCGGCTCGGCTTTCGCAGCGGCTCTGGCGAGGAATGGTGCCGGAGCTCTCGCCGGAGGGAAACACGGCAGGAGGGGGCCTGAGCCGCTTGGGCCTCTTTCCAAGGGGGCGGAACAAGGCCTCCGCTCTCTGCCCTCTGCAGACCTGGCTGCCAGGTCAGTGCTTCCAGTTCCTCGTCCGCAGTCGCTGTCGTCCTCCTCAGCGGCCGTGGGCGTCCTCGCTGGGGACAGGGCTCGGGGGGATGTAGGTGGAGAGGGGCCAGAGTCTCTTGAGCAGAGTGACTCTGTGGGGTGCCGTAAGAAAAGGAGATTTTGGTTGGGATGCTCAAGGTGTAATGGGAGGAGAGTGGAGGGCGGATCCCCGCCGTGTGGAAGAGGCAAACAGAGGAGCCTCTGAGACGTTGCCGCCTGAGATGGTAACTTACTTGTTTTTTTCCCCTTGGGCTGGCTTTAGTAGCAAGGAAAAAGAAGTCAAGCCTCAGAGTCTACTGCCCTCATGCGACGGAATGTGAGTGAGAGCAGCGAGCCTGTGACCGTTGGTGATGCCAGGCAAGAGCCCTCCATCTGGGAGCCGAGCTCTCGCCAGTCTCGGAGAGAGAAGTGTCTGGTTTGGTGAGGACTCTGCTCACGCCCTGTCACGGAGTCCCCGGCATGCTCTGAAACTGCTCCCTATGAAGCCAGTCAGAACTCTGGGGCAGTCGCTTTTCTGTGAGCAGCCTGTCTTCAGGACTCACAGCTCACACAGCTTCCACCTTCCTGGGTCTGACCTCGGAGCATTCAGCCTCCTCTGCCCCTCCGTGCGCTTCCCCCCAGCGAGTCCGCTCAGGCGGGGCTCCTGGGGAAGCCAGGGGGTCCTGCACCCCAACTCCGCAGTCAGATGTGACTCTCAGCCAGCCAGTAAAACAGAAGGTTTATTAGAGGACAGGAACATGGTCTAAAACAGAGCTTGCAGGTGCAGAGAACGGGACCCCTCAGCTGGGTCCATTTTGGGGGGCAGTGAGCCAGACAACCACGTCTGCACTTCACTCCATGTCCCAGCCAGCCCCAAACTGAAACCCCCCTCCAACCCCTCCTCCTCTGGGCTTTGTCCCTTTCCCGGGCCAGGAGGTCACCTGATTCCTTTGTTCTCCAACCCTTCAGCTCTCACCTTGCAGGGGGGGAAGGGCCCAGGCCATCAGTTGCCAGGAAACAGGGTGTTGGCCATTCTCTGTGTCCAGACTCCTGCACACACATGCCCTCTAGGGCTCTGCAATGATCATACACCCTTACTCCACCCCCTAGATACTTAAGAACTGCCTAGGGGAAACTGAGGCACCCCCACACTATTCAGAGGAAACATTAAGAACAGTCCCACTTCTCACACGGCCCACCTGAGTCCGGGTCGGGAAGCCCCGTCCATTAGGGTTCGGTTTGTAAGCAAAGGATCCTGACCAGCTGTGGCTAGGAGGGAGAAAAGGCCCCATTTTCAGAGGCTGCTCGTTTCTCTGGTCAGGAACGGTGTCTTCTCCACAACTGAAGCTTGGATCCAAGAGGATGACTCCAGGTGGTGAGTTGCTCGCCTTGCTCTCCTGTTTCTCTGTTTTCTCTCCTGTGTTCGCCAACTCTCTCTTTCTCGTCTCTCCTCTTCTCTCCTCGTGCCGTGTCCCTTCACAGGACGCGGGTAGGTGTGCATTCCCACAAGTGAGGTCTCGGGAGCCATGGAAAAGTCGGAGAGGACGAAGATCATGCAGGGCAGTAGAAAGGCTGCTGAAAGTACCTGAAGAGACAAAGGAAACGAGAAGGGGGAAGTCCAGCCTAACACAGGAGTGTAATCTGTAAAGAGAAACAACGGCAAATCTAATCTACAGAAACTCTTCAAGTTGCCGAAAGACATGTAGGATGGGAAAATACTTGTTGAATCCAGTCTCTTGAAGATCTTAGGCTCAGTATGCGTGCGAATTTGTAGTTGCTTAGAAATCTGCCTTCTTCTGTTTGCTCTACCTTCCAATTATTGAAAATCTACCTACCTATTTTTTGTTTAGTTTTATTATTAATGATTATTATTATTATTCAACTCATTTTGTGCAACTGGTGCTCCGTGAGGAAATGATTTGTGTCTTACTCCAAGGGGCTGCCCGGTGTCACTGTTGCTCCGGGAGGGAAATGATATGAGCACTACCTGAATTGGCCACGCAGTTTCACCATTGCTCCGTGAGGGAAATGCTTTCTGCATTACTCCAAGTGGCCACCCAGTGTCACTGTTGCTCCATGAGGGAAATGCTTTCTGAATGACCTGAATTGGCCACAGACATCACTGTTGCTCCGGGGTGGGGGGTGGGGGGGAGGCTTGGGATTGTTTGTGTATTACTCCTGAGTGGCCACGTCGTGTCACTCTTCCTCCAGGAGGGGAATGCTTTGTGCATTTCCCTGTGTTGTGGCCACCCAAGACAACACACACAGCACGATACCGACGCACACACACACAGAACCCGTCACACATACAGATGGGTAGTGTAAAGTGCTAAAAATGAGACTTTCATTACTAATCAGATGTAGCCGTTGATGTCTCATGCACTCTTCCTCGAAAAGCCATACGTAATCTCGCCTGATCATTTGGTAGAGATCTGTTCCAGAAAATTACTCATCATGAGACATACATTATTGACAAGTACTAGTGATCCATTTCTCCTCGAATGATTCACCAAAACGCTTTTCGATTCCCTGCTGGTGATTTGGAAGAAATCGTTTCTCGAAATATACTAAAATAGAGAAATTCATCTTTGATCTGTGCGACAGATAAATTTGAGAAGGAATCTTCCTGAAAGCCCCGAGGATTCACTTCTCGTCAGACGGTACAGAGCAGGTTGCGAAAATTACTGAAAATGAGAACGTCATTCGAAATCAGGTATCCTGATGTCCTCCTCATGGAACCATGCACCAAAAAGCAAGTCTATTCTCTCTTTGGCATTTAGCAAGGATTTATCGAGAAAATTGCTAAAAAAGAGAATGCTATAACTGATCAATGCTTATAATCAATGACAAATGGAATCCTCCTCCAAAAGCCTTTCAGATTGGCTCCTTGTGATTAGGTAGATATCAGTTGACGATTTGGTAGAAATGACTAAAAAGGAGGCAGTTCTTTCTGATCAATGTTAGCAATTAATTACACATGGAATCATCCTCCGTACTATATTCATAATTAGCTCCTGGAGATTTGGACTAAAATCGGTCCGTGAAACTGACAAGGAATGAGACAATTCATTCCTCAGCCGTCCTCTGATAAATTTCCCACGGAATCCTCCAGCAGAAAAGCAAAGGCATTCTCCCTTGGTGCGTTGGAACAGATCGGTTCGTGCAAAGGACTCAAGGTAGAAAATCATTCTTTACAAGTATCTAGTGGTAAAGACTCCAGCAATCCAGCGTCTCTCCTGAAGAGTTCGTAGCGATTGGGTCAAGAAAATTACTCCTAAGGAGACTTAAATTATCGACAAGTACTAGTGCTAAAGCTCTCCTCGAATTATTCACCAAAATGCTTTTCGATACGATGACACAGAAGGGCACAGAACACGACACACAAAAATAACACACGACAAAGACACACACACACCGCGACACGGAAAGCAACACACACAAAACATCACACACACGACCCACAACATCTCACAAACACACACTCACTCAACACAAAATAACCCACAACTTGTCACACGCAACACAAGACGACCCACAACATGATGAGCGCTGTGGAGCTAGGGCTCCGGCTCGGCTTTCGCAGCGGCTCTGGCGAGGAATGGTGCCGGAGCTCTCGCCGGAGGGAAACACGGCAGGAGGGGGCCTGAGCCGCTTGGGCCTCTTTCCAAGGGGGCGGAACAAGGCCTCCGCTCTCTGCCCTCTGCAGACCTGGCTGCCAGGTCAGTGCTTCCAGTTCCTCGTCCGCAGTCGCTGTCGTCCTCCTCAGCGGCCGTGGGCGTCCTCGCTGGGGACAGGGCTCGGGGGGAGGTAGGTGGAGAGGGGCCAGAGTCTCTTGAGCAGAGTGACTCTGTGGGGTGCCGTAAGAAAAGGAGATTTTGGTTGGGATGCTCAAGGTGTAATGGGAGGAGAGTGGAGGGCGGATCCCCGCCGTGTGGAAGAGGCAAACAGAGGAGCCTCTGAGACGTTGCCGCCTGAGATGGTAACTTACTTGTTTTTTTCCCCTTGGGCTGGCTTTAGCAGCAAGGAAAAAGAAGTCAAGCCTCAGAATCTACTGCCCTCATGCGACGGAATGTGAGTGAGAGCAGCGAGCCTGTGACCGTTGGTGATGCCAGGCAAGAGCCCTCCATCTGGGAGCCGAGCTCTCGCCAGTCTCGGAGAGAGAAGTGTCTGGTTTGGTGAGGACTCTGCTCACGCCCTGTCACGGAGTCCCCGGCATGCTCTGAAACTGCTCCCTATGAAGCCAGTCAGAACTCTGGGGCAGTCGCTTTTCTGTGAGCAGCCTGTCTTCAGGACTCACAGCTCACACAGCTTCCACCTTCCTGGGTCTGACCTCGGAGCATTCAGCCTCCTCTGCCCCTCCGTGCGCTTCCCCCCAGCGAGTCCGCTCAGGCGGGGCTCCTGGGGAAGCCAGGGGGTCCTGCACCCCAACTCCGCAGTCAGATGTGACTCTCAGCCAGCCAGTAAAACAGAAGGTTTATTAGAGGACAGGAACATGGTCTAAAACAGAGCTTGCAGGTGCAGAGAACGGGACCCCTCAGCTGGGTCCATTTTGGGGGGCAGTGAGCCAGACAACCACGTCTGCACTTCACTCCATGTCCCAACCAGCCCCAAACTGAAACCCCCCTCCAACCCCTCCTCCTCTGGGCTTTGTCCCTTTCCCGGGCCAGGAGGTCACCTGATTCCTTTGTTCTCCAACCCTTCAGCTCTCACCTTGCAGGGGGGGAAGGGCCCAGGCCATCAGTTGCCAGGAAACAGGGTGTTGGCCATTCTCTGTGTCCAGACTCCTGCACACACATGCCCTCTAGGGCTCTGCAATGATCATACACCCTTACTCCACCCCCTAGATACTTAAGAACTGCCTAGGGGAAACTGAGGCACCCCCACACTATTCAGAGGAAACATTAAGAACAGTCCCACTTCTCACACGGCCCACCTGAGTCCGGGTCGGGAAGCCCCGTCCATTAGGGTTCGGTTTGTAAGCAAAGGATCCTGACCAGCTGTGGCTAGGAGGGAGAAAAGGCCCCATTTTCAGAGGCTGCTCGTTTCTCTGGTCAGGAACGGTGTCTTCTCCACAACTGAAGCTTGGATCCAAGAGGATGACTCCAGGTGGTGAGTTGCTCGCCTTGCTCTCCTGTTTCTCTGTTTTCTCTCCTGTGTTCGCCAACTCTCTCTTTCTCGTCTCTCCTCTTCTCTCCTCGTGCCGTGTCCCTTCACAGGACGCGGGTAGGTGTGCATTCCCACAAGTGAGGTCTCGGGAGCCATGGAAAAGTCGGAGAGGACGAAGATCATGCAGGGCAGTAGAAAGGCTGCTGAAAGTACCTGAAGAGACAAAGGAAACGAGAAGGGGGAAGTCCAGCCTAACACAGGAGTGTAATCTGTAAAGAGAAACAACGGCAAATCTAATCTACAGAAACTCTTCAAGTTGCCGAAAGACATGTAGGATGGGAAAATACTTGTTGAATCCAGTCTCTTGAAGATCTTAGGCTCAGTATGCGTGCGAATTTGTAGTTGCTTAGAAATCTGCCTTCTTCTGTTTGCTCTACCTTCCAATTATTGAAAATCTACCTACCTATTTTTTGTTTAGTTTTATTATTAATGATTATTATTATTATTCAACTCATTTTGTGCAACTGGTGCTCCGTGAGGAAATGATTTGTGTCTTACTCCAAGGGGCTGCCCGGTGTCACTGTTGCTCCGGGAGGGAAATGATATGAGCACTACCTGAATTGGCCACGCAGTTTCACCATTGCTCCGTGAGGGAAATGCTTTCTGCATTACTCCAAGTGGCCACCCAGTGTCACTGTTGCTCCATGAGGGAAATGCTTTCTGAATGACCTGAATTGGCCACAGACATCACTGTTGCTCCGGGGTGGGGGGTGGGGGGGAGGCTTGGGATTGTTTGTGTATTACTCCTGAGTGGCCACGTCGTGTCACTCTTCCTCCAGGAGGGGAATGCTTTGTGCATTTCCCTGTGTTGTGGCCACCCAAGACAACACACACAGCACGATACCGACGCACACACACACAGAACACGTCACACATACAGATGGGTAGTGTAAAGTGCTAAAAATGAGACTTTCATTACTAATCAGATGTAGCCGTTGATGTCTCATGCACTCTTCCTCGAAAAGCCATACGTAATCTCGCCTGATCATTTGGTAGAGATCTGTTCCAGAAAATTACTCATCATGAGACATACATTATTGACAAGTACTAGTGATCCATTTCTCCTCGAATGATTCACCAAAACGCTTTTCGATTCCCTGCTGGTGATTTGGAAGAAATCGTTTCTCGAAATATACTAAAATAGAGAAATTCATCTTTGATCTGTGCGACAGATAAATTTGAGAAGGAATCTTCCTGAAAGCCCCGAGGATTCACTTCTCGTCAGACGGTACAGAGCAGGTTGCGAAAATTACTGAAAATGAGAACGTCATTCGAAATCAGGTATCCTGATGTCCTCCTCATGGAACCATGCACCAAAAAGCAAGTCTATTCTCTCTTTGGCATTTAGCAAGGATTTATCGAGAAAATTGCTAAAAAAGAGAAAGTTATAACTGATCAATGCTTATAATCAATGACAAATGGAATCCTCCTCCAAAAGCCTTTCAGATTGGCTCCTTGTGATTAGGTAGATATCAGTTGACGATTTGGTAGAAATGACTAAAAAGGAGGCAGTTCTTTCTGATCAATGTTAGCAATTAATTACACATGGAATCATCCTCCGTACTATATTCATAATTAGCTCCTGGAGATTTGGACTAAAATCGGTCCGTGAAACTGACAAGGAATGAGACAATTCATTCCTCAGCCGTCCTCTGATAAATTTCCCACGGAATCCTCCAGCAGAAAAGCAAAGGCATTCTCCCTTGGTGCGTTGGAACAGATCGGTTCGTGCAAAGGACTCAAGGTAGAAAATCATTCTTTACAAGTATCTAGTGGTAAAGACTCCAGCAATCCAGCGTCTCTCCTGAAGAGTTCGTAGCGATTGGGTCAAGAAAATTACTCCTAAGGAGACTTAAATTATCGACAAGTACTAGTGCTAAAGCTCTCCTCGAATTATTCACCAAAATGCTTTTCGATACGATGACACAGAAGGGCACAGAACACGACACACAAAAATAACACACGACAAAGACACACACACACCGAGACACGGAAAGCAACACACACAAAACATCACACACACGACCCACAACATCTCACAAACACACACTCACTCAACACAAAATAACCCACAACTTGTCACACGCAACACAAGACGACCCACAACATGATGAGCGCTGTGGAGCTAGGGCTCCGGCTCGGCTTTCGCAGCGGCTCTGGCGAGGAATGGTGCCGGAGCTCTCGCCGGAGGGAAACACGGCAGGAGGGGGCCTGAGCCGCTTGGGCCTCTTTCCAAGGGGGCGGAACAAGGCCTCCGCTCTCTGCCCTCTGCAGACCTGGCTGCCAGGTCAGTGCTTCCAGTTCCTCGTCCGCAGTCGCTGTCGTCCTCCTCAGCGGCCGTGGGCGTCCTCGCTGGGGACAGGGCTCGGGGGGATGTAGGTGGAGAGGGGCCAGAGTCTCTTGAGCAGAGTGACTCTGTGGGGTGCCGTAAGAAAAGGAGATTTTGGTTGGGATGCTCAAGGTGTAATGGGAGGAGAGTGGAGGGCGGATCCCCGCCGTGTGGAAGAGGCAAACAGAGGAGCCTCTGAGACGTTGCCGCCTGAGATGGTAACTTACTTGTTTTTTTCCCCTTGGGCTGGCTTTAGCAGCAAGGAAAAAGAAGTCAAGCCTCAGAATCTACTGCCCTCATGCGACGGAATGTGAGTGAGAGCAGCGAGCCTGTGACCGTTGGTGATGCCAGGCAAGAGCCCTCCATCTGGGAGCCGAGCTCTCGCCAGTCTCGGAGAGAGAAGTGTCTGGTTTGGTGAGGACTCTGCTCACGCCCTGTCACGGAGTCCCCGGCATGCTCTGAAACTGCTCCCTATGAAGCCAGTCAGAACTCTGGGGCAGTCGCTTTTCTGTGAGCAGCCTGTCTTCAGGACTCACAGCTCACACAGCTTCCACCTTCCTGGGTCTGACCTCGGAGCATTCAGCCTCCTCTGCCCCTCCGTGCGCTTCCCCCCAGCGAGTCCGCTCAGGCGGGGCTCCTGGGGAAGCCAGGGGGTCCTGCACCCCAACTCCGCAGTCAGATGTGACTCTCAGCCAGCCAGTAAAACAGAAGGTTTATTAGAGGACAGGAACATGGTCTAAAACAGAGCTTGCAGGTGCAGAGAACGGGACCCCTCAGCTGGGTCCATTTTGGGGGGCAGTGAGCCAGACAACCACGTCTGCACTTCACTCCATGTCCCAGCCAGCCCCAAACTGAAACCCCCCTCCAACCCCTCCTCCTCTGGGCTTTGTCCCTTTCCCGGGCCAGGAGGTCACCTGATTCCTTTGTTCTCCAACCCTTCAGCTCTCACCTTGCAGGGGGGGAAGGGCCCAGGCCATCAGTTGCCAGGAAACAGGGTGTTGGCCATTCTCTGTGTCCAGACTCCTGCACACACATGCCCTCTAGGGCTCTGCAATGATCATACACCCTTACTCCACCCCTAGATACTTAAGAACTGCCTAGGGGAAACTGAGGCACCCCCACACTATTCAGAGGAAACATTAAGAACAGTCCCACTTCTCACACGCCCCACCTGAGTCCGGGTCGGGAAGCCCCGTCCATTAGGGTTCGGTTTGTAAGCAAAGGATCCTGACCAGCTGTGGCTAGGAGGGAGAAAAGGCTCCATTTTCAGAGGCTGCTCGTTTCTCTGGTCAGGAACGGTGTCTTCTCCACAACTGAAGCTTGGATCCAAGAGGATGACTCCAGCTGGTGAGTTGCTCGCCTTGCTCTCCTGTTTCTCTGTTTTCTCTCCTGTGTTCGCCAACTCTCTCTTTCTCGTCTCTCCTCTTCTCTCCTCGTGCCGTGTCCCTTCACAGGACGCGGGTACGTGTGCATTCCCACAAGTGAGGTCTCGGGAGCCATGGAAAAGTCGGAGAGGACGAAGATCATGCAGGGCAGTAGAAAGGCTGCTGAAAGTACCTGAAGAGACAAAGGAAACGAGAAGGGGGAAGTCCAGCCTAACACAGGAGTGTAATCTGTAAAGAGAAACAACGGCAAATCTAATCTACAGAAACTCTTCAAGTTGCCGAAAGACATGTAGGATGGGAAAATACTTGTTGAATCCAGTCTCTTGAAGATCTTAGGCTCAGTATGCGTGCGAATTTGTAGTTGCTTAGAAATCTGCCTTCTTCTGTTTGCTCTACCTTCCAATTATTGAAAATCTACCTACCTATTTTTTGTTTAGTTTTATTATTAATGATTATTATTATTATTCAACTCATTTTGTGCAACTGGTGCTCCGTGAGGAAATGATTTGTGTCTTACTCCAAGGGGCTGCCCGGTGTCACTGTTGCTCCGGGAGGGAAATGATATGAGCACTACCTGAATTGGCCACGCAGTTTCACCATTGCTCCGTGAGGGAAATGCTTTCTGCATTACTCCAAGTGGCCACCCAGTGTCACTGTTGCTCCATGAGGGAAATGCTTTCTGAATGACCTGAATTGGCCACAGACATCACTGTTGCTCCGGGGTGGGGGGTGGGGGGGAGGCTTGGGATTGTTTGTGTATTACTCCTGAGTGGCCACGTCGTGTCACTCTTCCTCCAGGAGGGGAATGCTTTGTGCATTTCCCTGTGTTGTGGCCACCCAAGACAACACACACAGCACGATACCGACGCACACACACACAGAACACGTCACACATACAGATGGGTAGTGTAAAGTGCTAAAAATGAGACTTTCATTACTAATCAGATGTAGCCGTTGATGTCTCATGCACTCTTCCTCGAAAAGCCATACGTAATCTCGCCTGATCATTTGGTAGAGATCTGTTCCAGAAAATTACTCATCATGAGACATACATTATTGACAAGTACTAGTGATCCATTTCTCCTCGAATGATTCACCAAAACGCTTTTCGATTCCCTGCTGGTGATTTGGAAGAAATCGTTTCTCGAAATATACTAAAATAGAGAAATTCATCTTTGATCTGTGCGACAGATAAATTTGAGAAGGAATCTTCCTGAAAGCCCCGAGGATTCACTTCTCGTCAGACGGTACAGAGCAGGTTGCGAAAATTACTGAAAATGAGAACGTCATTCGAAATCAGGTATCCTGATGTCCTCCTCATGGAACCATGCACCAAAAAGCAAGTCTATTCTCTCTTTGGCATTTAGCAAGGATTTATCGAGAAAATTGCTAAAAAAGAGAAAGTTATAACTGATCAATGCTTATAATCAATGACAAATGGAATCCTCCTCCAAAAGCCTTTCAGATTGGCTCCTTGTGATTAGGTAGATATCAGTTGACGATTTGGTAGAAATGACTAAAAAGGAGGCAGTTCTTTCTGATCAATGTTAGCAATTAATTACACATGGAATCATCCTCCGTACTATATTCATAATTAGCTCCTGGAGATTTGGACTAAAATCGGTCCGTGAAACTGACAAGGAATGAGACAATTCATTCCTCAGCCGTCCTCTGATAAATTTCCCACGGAATCCTCCAGCAGAAAAGCAAAGGCATTCTCCCTTGGTGCGTTGGAACAGATCGGTTCGTGCAAAGGACTCAAGGTAGAAAATCATTCTTTACAAGTATCTAGTGGTAAAGACTCCAGCAATCCAGCGTCTCTCCTGAAGAGTTCGTAGCGATTGGGTCAAGAAAATTACTCCTAAGGAGACTTAAATTATCGACAAGTACTAGTGCTAAAGCTCTCCTCGAATTATTCACCAAAATGCTTTTCGATACGATGACACAGAAGGGCACAGAACACGACACACAAAAATAACACACGACAAAGACACACACACACCGAGACACGGAAAGCAACACACACAAAACATCACACACACGACCCACAACATCTCACAAACACACACTCACTCAACACAAAATAACCCACAACTTGTCACACGCAACACAAGACGACCCACAACATGATGAGCGCTGTGGAGCTAGGGCTCCGGCTCGGCTTTCGCAGCGGCTCTGGCGAGGAATGGTGCCGGAGCTCTCGCCGGAGGGAAACACGGCAGGAGGGGGCCTGAGCCGCTTGGGCCTCTTTCCAAGGGGGCGGAACAAGGCCTCCGCTCTCTGCCCTCTGCAGACCTGGCTGCCAGGTCAGTGCTTCCAGTTCCTCGTCCGCAGTCGCTGTCGTCCTCCTCAGCGGCCGTGGGCGTCCTCGCTGGGGACAGGGCTCGGGGGGATGTAGGTGGAGAGGGGCCAGAGTCTCTTGAGCAGAGTGACTCTGTGGGGTGCCGTAAGAAAAGGAGATTTTGGTTGGGATGCTCAAGGTGTAATGGGAGGAGAGTGGAGGGCGGATCCCCGCCGTGTGGAAGAGGCAAACAGAGGAGCCTCTGAGACGTTGCCGCCTGAGATGGTAACTTACTTGTTTTTTTCCCCTTGGGCTGGCTTTAGCAGCAAGGAAAAAGAAGTCAAGCCTCAGAATCTACTGCCCTCATGCGACGGAATGTGAGTGAGAGCAGCGAGCCTGTGACCGTTGGTGATGCCAGGCAAGAGCCCTCCATCTGGGAGCCGAGCTCTCGCCAGTCTCGGAGAGAGAAGTGTCTGGTTTGGTGAGGACTCTGCTCACGCCCTGTCACGGAGTCCCCGGCATGCTCTGAAACTGCTCCCTATGAAGCCAGTCAGAACTCTGGGGCAGTCGCTTTTCTGTGAGCAGCCTGTCTTCAGGACTCACAGCTCACACAGCTTCCACCTTCCTGGGTCTGACCTCGGAGCATTCAGCCTCCTCTGCCCCTCCGTGCGCTTCCCCCCAGCGAGTCCGCTCAGGCGGGGCTCCTGGGGAAGCCAGGGGGTCCTGCACCCCAACTCCGCAGTCAGATGTGACTCTCAGCCAGCCAGTAAAACAGAAGGTTTATTAGAGGACAGGAACATGGTCTAAAACAGAGCTTGCAGGTGCAGAGAACGGGACCCCTCAGCTGGGTCCATTTTGGGGGGCAGTGAGCCAGACAACCACGTCTGCACTTCACTCCATGTCCCAGCCAGCCCCAAACTGAAACCCCCCTCCAACCCCTCCTCCTCTGGGCTTTGTCCCTTTCCCGGGCCAGGAGGTCACCTGATTCCTTTGTTCTCCAACCCTTCAGCTCTCACCTTGCAGGGGGGGAAGGGCCCAGGCCATCAGTTGCCAGGAAACAGGGTGTTGGCCATTCTCTGTGTCCAGACTCCTGCACACACATGCCCTCTAGGGCTCTGCAATGATCATACACCCTTACTCCACCCCCTAGATACTTAAGAACTGCCTAGGGGAAACTGAGGCACCCCCACACTATTCAGAGGAAACATTAAGAACAGTCCCACTTCTCACACGGCCCACCTGAGTCCGGGTCGGGAAGCCCCGTCCATTAGGGTTCGGTTTGTAAGCAAAGGATCCTGACCAGCTGTGGCTAGGAGGGAGAAAAGGCCCCATTTTCAGAGGCTGCTCGTTTCTCTGGTCAGGAACGGTGTCTTCTCCACAACTGAAGCTTGGATCCAAGAGGATGACTCCAGGTGGTGAGTTGCTCGCCTTGCTCTCCTGTTTCTCTGTTTTCTCTCCTGTGTTCGCCAACTCTCTCTTTCTCGTCTCTCCTCTTCTCTCCTCGTGCCGTGTCCCTTCACAGGACGCGGGTAGGTGTGCATTCCCACAAGTGAGGTCTCGGGAGCCATGGAAAAGTCGGAGAGGACGAAGATCATGCAGGGCAGTAGAAAGGCTGCTGAAAGTACCTGAAGAGACAAAGGAAACGAGAAGGGGGAAGTCCAGCCTAACACAGGAGTGTAATCTGTAAAGAGAAACAACGGCAAATCTAATCTACAGAAACTCTTCAAGTTGCCGAAAGACATGTAGGATGGGAAAATACTTGTTGAATCCAGTCTCTTGAAGATCTTAGGCTCAGTATGCGTGCGAATTTGTAGTTGCTTAGAAATCTGCCTTCTTCTGTTTGCTCTACCTTCCAATTATTGAAAATCTACCTACCTATTTTTTGTTTAGTTTTATTATTAATGATTATTATTATTATTCAACTCATTTTGTGCAACTGGTGCTCCGTGAGGAAATGATTTGTGTCTTACTCCAAGGGGCTGCCCGGTGTCACTGTTGCTCCGGGAGGGAAATGATATGAGCACTACCTGAATTGGCCACGCAGTTTCACCATTGCTCCGTGAGGGAAATGCTTTCTGCATTACTCCAAGTGGCCACCCAGTGTCACTGTTGCTCCATGAGGGAAATGCTTTCTGAATGACCTGAATTGGCCACAGACATCACTGTTGCTCCGGGGTGGGGGGTGGGGGGGAGGCTTGGGATTGTTTGTGTATTACTCCTGAGTGGCCACGTCGTGTCACTCTTCCTCCAGGAGGGGAATGCTTTGTGCATTTCCCTGTGTTGTGGCCACCCAAGACAACACACACAGCACGATACCGACGCACACACACACAGAACACGTCACACATACAGATGGGTAGTGTAAAGTGCTAAAAATGAGACTTTCATTACTAATCAGATGTAGCCGTTGATGTCTCATGCACTCTTCCTCGAAAAGCCATACGTAATCTCGCCTGATCATTTGGTAGAGATCTGTTCCAGAAAATTACTCATCATGAGACATACATTATTGACAAGTACTAGTGATCCATTTCTCCTCGAATGATTCACCAAAACGCTTTTCGATTCCCTGCTGGTGATTTGGAAGAAATCGTTTCTCGAAATATACTAAAATAGAGAAATTCATCTTTGATCTGTGCGACAGATAAATTTGAGAAGGAATCTTCCTGAAAGCCCCGAGGATTCACTTCTCGTCAGACGGTACAGAGCAGGTTGCGAAAATTACTGAAAATGAGAACGTCATTCGAAATCAGGTATCCTGATGTCCTCCTCATGGAACCATGCACCAAAAAGCAAGTCTATTCTCTCTTTGGCATTTAGCAAGGATTTATCGAGAAAATTGCTAAAAAAGAGAAAGTTATAACTGATCAATGCTTATAATCAATGACAAATGGAATCCTCCTCCAAAAGCCTTTCAGATTGGCTCCTTGTGATTAGGTAGATATCAGTTGACGATTTGGTAGAAATGACTAAAAAGGAGGCAGTTCTTTCTGATCAATGTTAGCAATTAATTACACATGGAATCATCCTCCGTACTATATTCATAATTAGCTCCTGGAGATTTGGACTAAAATCGGTCCGTGAAACTGACAAGGAATGAGACAATTCATTCCTCAGCCGTCCTCTGATAAATTTCCCACGGAATCCTCCAGCAGAAAAGCAAAGGCATTCTCCCTTGGTGCGTTGGAACAGATCGGTTCGTGCAAAGGACTCAAGGTAGAAGATCATTCTTTACAAGTATCTAGTGGTAAAGACTCCAGCAATCCAGCGTCTCTCCTGAAGAGTTCGTAGCGATTGGGTCAAGAAAATTACTCCTAAGGAGACTTAAATTATCGACAAGTACTAGTGCTAAAGCTCTCCTCGAATTATTCACCAAAATGCTTTTCGATACGATGACACAGAAGGGCACAGAACACGACACACAAAAATAACACACGACAAAGACACACACACACCGCGACACGGAAAGCAACACACACAAAACATCACACACACGACCCACAACATCTCACAAACACACACTCACTCAACACAAAATAACCCACAACTTGTCACACGCAACACAAGACGACCCACAACATGATGAGCGCTGTGGAGCTAGGGCTCCGGCTCGGCTTTCGCAGCGGCTCTGGCGAGGAATGGTGCCGGAGCTCTCGCCGGAGGGAAACACGGCAGGAGGGGGCCTGAGCCGCTTGGGCCTCTTTCCAAGGGGGCGGAACAAGGCCTCCGCTCTCTGCCCTCTGCAGACCTGGCTGCCAGGTCAGTGCTTCCAGTTCCTCGTCCGCAGTCGCTGTCGTCCTCCTCAGCGGCCGTGGGCGTCCTCGCTGGGGACAGGGCTCGGGGGGATGTAGGTGGAGAGGGGCCAGAGTCTCTTGAGCAGAGTGACTCTGTGGGGTGCCGTAAGAAAAGGAGATTTTGGTTGGGATGCTCAAGGTGTAATGGGAGGAGAGTGGAGGGCGGATCCCCGCCGTGTGGAAGAGGCAAACAGAGGAGCCTCTGAGACGTTGCCGCCTGAGATGGTAACTTACTTGTTTTTTTCCCCTTGGGCTGGCTTTAGTAGCAAGGAAAAAGAAGTCAAGCCTCAGAGTCTACTGCCCTCATGCGACGGAATGTGAGTGAGAGCAGCGAGCCTGTGACCGTTGGTGATGCCAGGCAAGAGCCCTCCATCTGGGAGCCGAGCTCTCGCCAGTCTCGGAGAGAGAAGTGTCTGGTTTGGTGAGGACTCTGCTCACGCCCTGTCACGGAGTCCCCGGCATGCTCTGAAACTGCTCCCTATGAAGCCAGTCAGAACTCTGGGGCAGTCGCTTTTCTGTGAGCAGCCTGTCTTCAGGACTCACAGCTCACACAGCTTCCACCTTCCTGGGTCTGACCTCGGAGCATTCAGCCTCCTCTGCCCCTCCGTGCGCTTCCCCCCAGCTCAGGCGGGGCTCCTGGGGAAGCCAGGGGGTCCTGCACCCCAACTCCGCAGTCAGATGTGACTCTCAGCCAGCCAGTAAAACAGAAGGTTTATTAGAGGACAGGAACATGGTCTAAAACAGAGCTTGCAGGTGCAGAGAACGGGACCCCTCAGCTGGGTCCATTTTGGGGGGCAGTGAGCCAGACAACCACGTCTGCACTTCACTCCATGTCCCAGCCAGCCCCAAACTGAAACCCCCCTCCAACCCCTCCTCCTCTGGGCTTTGTCCCTTTCCCGGGCCAGGAGGTCACCTGATTCCTTTGTTCTCCAACCCTTCAGCTCTCACCTTGCAGGGGGGGAAGGGCCCAGGCCATCAGTTGCCAGGAAACAGGGTGTTGGCCATTCTCTGTGTCCAGACTCCTGCACACACATGCCCTCTAGGGCTCTGCAATGATCATACACCCTTACTCCACCCCCTAGATACTTAAGAACTGCCTAGGGGAAACTGAGGCACCCCCACACTATTCAGAGGAAACATTAAGAACAGTCCCACTTCTCACACGGCCCACCTGAGTCCGGGTCGGGAAGCCCCGTCCATTAGGGTTCGGTTTGTAAGCAAAGGATCCTGACCAGCTGTGGCTAGGAGGGAGAAAAGGCCCCATTTTCAGAGGCTGCTCGTTTCTCTGGTCAGGAACGGTGTCTTCTCCACAACTGAAGCTTGGATCCAAGAGGATGACTCCAGGTGGTGAGTTGCTCGCCTTGCTCTCCTGTTTCTCTGTTTTCTCTCCTGTGTTCGCCAACTCTCTCTTTCTCGTCTCTCCTCTTCTCTCCTCGTGCCGTGTCCCTTCACAGGACGCGGGTAGGTGTGCATTCCCACAAGTGAGGTCTCGGGAGCCATGGAAAAGTCGGAGAGGACGAAGATCATGCAGGGCAGTAGAAAGGCTGCTGAAAGTACCTGAAGAGACAAAGGAAACGAGAAGGGGGAAGTCCAGCCTAACACAGGAGTGTAATCTGTAAAGAGAAACAACGGCAAATCTAATCTACAGAAACTCTTCAAGTTGCCGAAAGACATGTAGGATGGGAAAATACTTGTTGAATCCAGTCTCTTGAAGATCTTAGGCTCAGTATGCGTGCGAATTTGTAGTTGCTTAGAAATCTGCCTTCTTCTGTTTGCTCTACCTTCCAATTATTGAAAATCTACCTACCTATTTTTTGTTTAGTTTTATTATTAATGATTATTATTATTATTCAACTCATTTTGTGCAACTGGTGCTCCGTGAGGAAATGATTTGTGTCTTACTCCAAGGGGCTGCCCGGTGTCACTGTTGCTCCGGGAGGGAAATGATATGAGCACTACCTGAATTGGCCACGCAGTTTCACCATTGCTCCGTGAGGGAAATGCTTTCTGCATTACTCCAAGTGGCCACCCAGTGTCACTGTTGCTCCATGAGGGAAATGCTTTCTGAATGACCTGAATTGGCCACAGACATCACTGTTGCTCCGGGGTGGGGGGTGGGGGGGAGGCTTGGGATTGTTTGTGTATTACTCCTGAGTGGCCACGTCGTGTCACTCTTCCTCCAGGAGGGGAATGCTTTGTGCATTTCCCTGTGTTGTGGCCACCCAAGACAACACACACAGCACGATACCGACGCACACACACACAGAACCCGTCACACATACAGATGGGTAGTGTAAAGTGCTAAAAATGAGACTTTCATTACTAATCAGATGTAGCCGTTGATGTCTCATGCACTCTTCCTCGAAAAGCCATACGTAATCTCGCCTGATCATTTGGTAGAGATCTGTTCCAGAAAATTACTCATCATGAGACATACATTATTGACAAGTACTAGTGATCCATTTCTCCTCGAATGATTCACCAAAACGCTTTTCGATTCCCTGCTGGTGATTTGGAAGAAATCGTTTCTCGAAATATACTAAAATAGAGAAATTCATCTTTGATCTGTGCGACAGATAAATTTGAGAAGGAATCTTCCTGAAAGCCCCGAGGATTCACTTCTCGTCAGACGGTACAGAGCAGGTTGCGAAAATTACTGAAAATGAGAACGTCATTCGAAATCAGGTATCCTGATGTCCTCCTCATGGAACCATGCACCAAAAAGCAAGTCTATTCTCTCTTTGGCATTTAGCAAGGATTTATCGAGAAAATTGCTAAAAAAGAGAATGTTATAACTGATCAATGCTTATAATCAATGACAAATGGAATCCTCCTCCAAAAGCCTTTCAGATTGGCTCCTTGTGATTAGGTAGATATCAGTTGACGATTTGGTAGAAATGACTAAAAAGGAGGCAGTTCTTTCTGATCAATGTTAGCAATTAATTACACATGGAATCATCCTCCGTACTATATTCATAATTAGCTCCTGGAGATTTGGACTAAAATCGGTCCGTGAAACTGACAAGGAATGAGACAATTCATTCCTCAGCCGTCCTCTGATAAATTTCCCACGGAATCCTCCAGCAGAAAAGCAAAGGCATTCTCCCTTGGTGCGTTGGAACAGATCGGTTCGTGCAAAGGACTCAAGGTAGAAGATCATTCTTTACAAGTATCTAGTGGTAAAGACTCCAGCAATCCAGCGTCTCTCCTGAAGAGTTCGTAGCGATTGGGTCAAGAAAATTACTCCTAAGGAGACTTAAATTATCGACAAGTACTAGTGCTAAAGCTCTCCTCGAATTATTCACCAAAATGCTTTTCGATACGATGACACAGAAGGGCACAGAACACGACACACAAAAATAACACACGACAAAGACACACACACACCGCGACACGGAAAGCAACACACACAAAACATCACACACACGACCCACAACATCTCACAAACACACACTCACTCAACACAAAATAACCCACAACTTGTCACACGCAACACAAGACGACCCACAACATGATGAGCGCTGTGGAGCTAGGGCTCCGGCTCGGCTTTCGCAGCGGCTCTGGCGAGGAATGGTGCCGGAGCTCTCGCCGGAGGGAAACACGGCAGGAGGGGGCCTGAGCCGCTTGGGCCTCTTTCCAAGGGGGCGGAACAAGGCCTCCGCTCTCTGCCCTCTGCAGACCTGGCTGCCAGGTCAGTGCTTCCAGTTCCTCGTCCGCAGTCGCTGTCGTCCTCCTCAGCGGCCGTGGGCGTCCTCGCTGGGGACAGGGCTCGGGGGGATGTAGGTGGAGAGGGGCCAGAGTCTCTTGAGCAGAGTGACTCTGTGGGGTGCCGTAAGAAAAGGAGATTTTGGTTGGGATGCTCAAGGTGTAATGGGAGGAGAGTGGAGGGCGGATCCCCGCCGTGTGGAAGAGGCAAACAGAGGAGCCTCTGAGACGTTGCCGCCTGAGATGGTAACTTACTTGTTTTTTTCCCCTTGGGCTGGCTTTAGTAGCAAGGAAAAAGAAGTCAAGCCTCAGAGTCTACTGCCGTCATGCGACGGAATGTGAGTGAGAGCAGCGAGCCTGTGACCGTTGGTGATGCCAGGCAAGAGCCCTCCATCTGGGAGCCGAGCTCTCGCCAGTCTCGGAGAGAGAAGTGTCTGGTTTGGTGAGGACTCTGCTCACGCCCTGTCACGGAGTCCCCGGCATGCTCTGAAACTGCTCCCTATGAAGCCAGTCAGAACTCTGGGGCAGTCGCTTTTCTGTGAGCAGCCTGTCTTCAGGACTCACAGCTCACACAGCTTCCACCTTCCTGGGTCTGACCTCGGAGCATTCAGCCTCCTCTGCCCCTCCGTGCGCTTCCCCCCAGCGAGTCCGCTCAGGCGGGGCTCCTGGGGAAGCCAGGGGGTCCTGCACCCCAACTCCGCAGTCAGATGTGACTCTCAGCCAGCCAGTAAAACAGAAGGTTTATTAGAGGACAGGAACATGGTCTAAAACAGAGCTTGCAGGTGCAGAGAACGGGACCCCTCAGCTGGGTCCATTTTGGGGGGCAGTGAGCCAGACAACCACGTCTGCACTTCACTCCATGTCCCAGCCAGCCCCAAACTGAAACCCCCCTCCAACCCCTCCTCCTCTGGGCTTTGTCCCTTTCCCGGGCCAGGAGGTCACCTGATTCCTTTGTTCTCCAACCCTTCAGCTCTCACCTTGCAGGGGGGGAAGGACCCAGGCCATCAGTTGCCAGGAAACAGGGTGTTGGCCATTCTCTGTGTCCAGACTCCTGCACACACATGCCCTCTAGGGCTCTGCAATGATCATACACCCTTACTCCACCCCCTAGATACTTAAGAACTGCCTAGGGGAAACTGAGGCACCCCCACACTATTCAGAGGAAACATTAAGAACAGTCCCACTTCTCACACGCCCCACCTGAGTCCGGGTCGGGAAGCCCCGTCCATTAGGGTTCGGTTTGTAAGCAAAGGATCCTGACCAGCTGTGGCTAGGAGGGAGAAAAGGCCCCATTTTCAGAGGCTGCTCGTTTCTCTGGTCAGGAACGGTGTCTTCTCCACAACTGAAGCTTGGATCCAAGAGGATGACTCCAGCTGGTGAGTTGCTCGCCTTGCTCTCCTGTTTCTCTGTTTTCTCTCCTGTGTTCGCCAACTCTCTCTTTCTCGTCTCTCCTCTTCTCTCCTCGTGCCGTGTCCCTTCACAGGACGCGGGTAGGTGTGCATTCCCACAAGTGAGGTCTCGGGAGCCATGGAAAAGTCGGAGAGGACGAAGATCATGCAGGGCAGTAGAAAGGCTGCTGAAAGTACCTGAAGAGACAAAGGAAACGAGAAGGGGGAAGTCCAGCCTAACACAGGAGTGTAATCTGTAAAGAGAAACAACGGCAAATCTAATCTACAGAAACTCTTCAAGTTGCCGAAAGACATGTAGGATGGGAAAATACTTGTTGAATCCAGTCTCTTGAAGATCTTAGGCTCAGTATGCGTGCGAATTTGTAGTTGCTTAGAAATCTGCCTTCTTCTGTTTGCTCTACCTTCCAATTATTGAAAATCTACCTACCTATTTTTTGTTTAGTTTTATTATTAATGATTATTATTATTATTCAACTCATTTTGTGCAACTGGTGCTCCGTGAGGAAATGATTTGTGTCTTACTCCAAGGGGCTGCCCGGTGTCACTGTTGCTCCGGGAGGGAAATGATATGAGCACTACCTGAATTGGCCACGCAGTTTCACCATTGCTCCGTGAGGGAAATGCTTTCTGCATTACTCCAAGTGGCCACCCAGTGTCACTGTTGCTCCATGAGGGAAATGCTTTCTGAATGACCTGAATTGGCCACAGACATCACTGTTGCTCCGGGGTGGGGGGTGGGGGGGAGGCTTGGGATTGTTTGTGTATTACTCCTGAGTGGCCACGTCGTGTCACTCTTCCTCCAGGAGGGGAATGCTTTGTGCATTTCCCTGTGTTGTGGCCACCCAAGACAACACACACAGCACGATACCGACGCACACACACACAGAACCCGTCACACATACAGATGGGTAGTGTAAAGTGCTAAAAATGAGACTTTCATTACTAATCAGATGTAGCCGTTGATGTCTCATGCACTCTTCCTCGAAAAGCCATACGTAATCTCGCCTGATCATTTGGTAGAGATCTGTTCCAGAAAATTACTCATCATGAGACATACATTATTGACAAGTACTAGTGATCCATTTCTCCTCGAATGATTCACCAAAACGCTTTTCGATTCCCTGCTGGTGATTTGGAAGAAATCGTTTCTCGAAATATACTAAAATAGAGAAATTCATCTTTGATCTGTGCGACAGATAAATTTGAGAAGGAATCTTCCTGAAAGCCCCGAGGATTCACTTCTCGTCAGACGGTACAGAGCAGGTTGCGAAAATTACTGAAAATGAGAACGTCATTCGAAATCAGGTATCCTGATGTCCTCCTCATGGAACCATGCACCAAAAAGCAAGTCTATTCTCTCTTTGGCATTTAGCAAGGATTTATCGAGAAAATTGCTAAAAAAGAGAATGTTATAACTGATCAATGCTTATAATCAATGACAAATGGAATCCTCCTCCAAAAGCCTTTCAGATTGGCTCCTTGTGATTAGGTAGATATCAGTTGACGATTTGGTAGAAATGACTAAAAAGGAGGCAGTTCTTTCTGATCAATGTTAGCAATTAATTACACATGGAATCATCCTCCGTACTATATTCATAATTAGCTCCTGGAGATTTGGACTAAAATCGGTCCGTGAAACTGACAAGGAATGAGACAATTCATTCCTCAGCCGTCCTCTGATAAATTTCCCACGGAATCCTCCAGCAGAAAAGCAAAGGCATTCTCCCTTGGTGCGTTGGAACAGATCGGTTCGTGCAAAGGACTCAAGGTAGAAGATCATTCTTTACAAGTATCTAGTGGTAAAGACTCCAGCAATCCAGCGTCTCTCCTGAAGAGTTCGTAGCGATTGGGTCAAGAAAATTACTCCTAAGGAGACTTAAATTATCGACAAGTACTAGTGCTAAAGCTCTCCTCGAATTATTCACCAAAATGCTTTTCGATACGATGACACAGAAGGGCACAGAACACGACACACAAAAATAACACACGACAAAGACACACACACACCGCGACACGGAAAGCAACACACACAAAACATCACACACACGACCCACAACATCTCACAAACACACACTCACTCAACACAAAATAACCCACAACTTGTCACACGCAACACAAGACGACCCACAACATGATGAGCGCTGTGGAGCTAGGGCTCCGGCTCGGCTTTCGCAGCGGCTCTGGCGAGGAATGGTGCCGGAGCTCTCGCCGGAGGGAAACACGGCAGGAGGGGGCCTGAGCCGCTTGGGCCTCTTTCCAAGGGGGCGGAACAAGGCCTCCGCTCTCTGCCCTCTGCAGACCTGGCTGCCAGGTCAGTGCTTCCAGTTCCTCGTCCGCAGTCGCTGTCGTCCTCCTCAGCGGCCGTGGGCGTCCTCGCTGGGGACAGGGCTCGGGGGGATGTAGGTGGAGAGGGGCCAGAGTCTCTTGAGCAGAGTGACTCTGTGGGGTGCCGTAAGAAAAGGAGATTTTGGTTGGGATGCTCAAGGTGTAATGGGAGGAGAGTGGAGGGCGGATCCCCGCCGTGTGGAAGAGGCAAACAGAGGAGCCTCTGAGACGTTGCCGCCTGAGATGGTAACTTACTTGTTTTTTTCCCCTTGGGCTGGCTTTAGTAGCAAGGAAAAAGAAGTCAAGCCTCAGAGTCTACTGCCGTCATGCGACGGAATGTGAGTGAGAGCAGCGAGCCTGTGACCGTTGGTGATGCCAGGCAAGAGCCCTCCATCTGGGAGCCGAGCTCTCGCCAGTCTCGGAGAGAGAAGTGTCTGGTTTGGTGAGGACTCTGCTCACGCCCTGTCACGGAGTCCCCGGCATGCTCTGAAACTGCTCCCTATGAAGCCAGTCAGAACTCTGGGGCAGTCGCTTTTCTGTGAGCAGCCTGTCTTCAGGACTCACAGCTCACACAGCTTCCACCTTCCTGGGTCTGACCTCGGAGCATTCAGCCTCCTCTGCCCCTCCGTGCGCTTCCCCCCAGCGAGTCCGCTCAGGCGGGGCTCCTGGGGAAGCCAGGGGGTCCTGCACCCCAACTCCGCAGTCAGATGTGACTCTCAGCCAGCCAGTAAAACAGAAGGTTTATTAGAGGACAGGAACATGGTCTAAAACAGAGCTTGCAGGTGCAGAGAACGGGACCCCTCAGCTGGGTCCATTTTGGGGGGCAGTGAGCCAGACAACCACGTCTGCACTTCACTCCATGTCCCAGCCAGCCCCAAACTGAAACCCCCCTCCAACCCCTCCTCCTCTGGGCTTTGTCCCTTTCCCGGGCCAGGAGGTCACCTGATTCCTTTGTTCTCCAACCCTTCAGCTCTCACCTTGCAGGGGGGGAAGGGCCCAGGCCATCAGTTGCCAGGAAACAGGGTGTTGGCCATTCTCTGTGTCCAGACTCCTGCACACACATGCCCTCTAGGGCTCTGCAATGATCATACACCCTTACTCCACCCCCTAGATACTTAAGAACTGCCTAGGGGAAACTGAGGCACCCCCACACTATTCAGAGGAAACATTAAGAACAGTCCCACTTCTCACACGGCCCACCTGAGTCCGGGTCGGGAAGCCCCGTCCATTAGGGTTCGGTTTGTAAGCAAAGGATCCTGACCAGCTGTGGCTAGGAGGGAGAAAAGGCCCCATTTTCAGAGGCTGCTCGTTTCTCTGGTCAGGAACGGTGTCTTCTCCACAACTGAAGCTTGGATCCAAGAGGATGACTCCAGGTGGTGAGTTGCTCGCCTTGCTCTCCTGTTTCTCTGTTTTCTCTCCTGTGTTCGCCAACTCTCTCTTTCTCGTCTCTCCTCTTCTCTCCTCGTGCCGTGTCCCTTCACAGGACGCGGGTAGGTGTGCATTCCCACAAGTGAGGTCTCGGGAGCCATGGAAAAGTCGGAGAGGACGAAGATCATGCAGGGCAGTAGAAAGGCTGCTGAAAGTACCTGAAGAGACAAAGGAAACGAGAAGGGGGAAGTCCAGCCTAACACAGGAGTGTAATCTGTAAAGAGAAACAACGGCAAATCTAATCTACAGAAACTCTTCAAGTTGCCGAAAGACATGTAGGATGGGAAAATACTTGTTGAATCCAGTCTCTTGAAGATCTTAGGCTCAGTATGCGTGCGAATTTGTAGTTGCTTAGAAATCTGCCTTCTTCTGTTTGCTCTACCTTCCAATTATTGAAAATCTACCTACCTATTTTTTGTTTAGTTTTATTATTAATGATTATTATTATTATTCAACTCATTTTGTGCAACTGGTGCTCCGTGAGGAAATGATTTGTGTCTTACTCCAAGGGGCTGCCCGGTGTCACTGTTGCTCCGGGAGGGAAATGATATGAGCACTACCTGAATTGGCCACGCAGTTTCACCATTGCTCCGTGAGGGAAATGCTTTCTGCATTACTCCAAGTGGCCACCCAGTGTCACTGTTGCTCCATGAGGGAAATGCTTTCTGAATGACCTGAATTGGCCACAGACATCACTGTTGCTCCGGGGTGGGGGGTGGGGGGGAGGCTTGGGATTGTTTGTGTATTACTCCTGAGTGGCCACGTCGTGTCACTCTTCCTCCAGGAGGGGAATGCTTTGTGCATTTCCCTGTGTTGTGGCCACCCAAGACAACACACACAGCACGATACCGACGCACACACACACAGAACACGTCACACATACAGATGGGTAGTGTAAAGTGCTAAAAATGAGACTTTCATTACTAATCAGATGTAGCCGTTGATGTCTCATGCACTCTTCCTCGAAAAGCCATACGTAATCTCGCCTGATCATTTGGTAGAGATCTGTTCCAGAAAATTACTCATCATGAGACATACATTATTGACAAGTACTAGTGATCCATTTCTCCTCGAATGATTCACCAAAACGCTTTTCGATTCCCTGCTGGTGATTTGGAAGAAATCGTTTCTCGAAATATACTAAAATAGAGAAATTCATCTTTGATCTGTGCGACAGATAAATTTGAGAAGGAATCTTCCTGAAAGCCCCGAGGATTCACTTCTCGTCAGACGGTACAGAGCAGGTTGCGAAAATTACTGAAAATGAGAACGTCATTCGAAATCAGGTATCCTGATGTCCTCCTCATGGAACCATGCACCAAAAAGCAAGTCTATTCTCTCTTTGGCATTTAGCAAAGATTTATCGAGAAAATTGCTAAAAAAGAGAAAGTTATAACTGATCAATGCTTATAATCAATGACAAATGGAATCCTCCTCCAAAAGCCTTTCAGATTGGCTCCTTGTGATTAGGTAGATATCAGTTGACGATTTGGTAGAAATGACTAAAAAGGAGGCAGTTCTTTCTGATCAATGTTAGCAATTAATTACACATGGAATCATCCTCCGTACTATATTCATAATTAGCTCCTGGAGATTTGGACTAAAATCGGTCCGTGAAACTGACAAGGAATGAGACAATTCATTCCTCAGCCGTCCTCTGATAAATTTCCCACGGAATCCTCCAGCAGAAAAGCAAAGGCATTCTCCCTTGGTGCGTTGGAACAGATCGGTTCGTGCAAAGGACTCAAGGTAGAAAATCATTCTTTACAAGTATCTAGTGGTAAAGACTCCAGCAATCCAGCGTCTCTCCTGAAGAGTTCGTAGCGATTGGGTCAAGAAAATTACTCCTAAGGAGACTTAAATTATCGACAAGTACTAGTGCTAAAGCTCTCCTCGAATTATTCACCAAAATGCTTTTCGATACGATGACACAGAAGGGCACAGAACACGACACACAAAAATAACACACGACAAAGACACACACACACCGAGACACGGAAAGCAACACACACAAAACATCACACACACGACCCACAACATCTCACAAACACACACTCACTCAACACAAAATAACCCACAACTTGTCACACGCAACACAAGACGACCCACAACATGATGAGCGCTGTGGAGCTAGGGCTCCGGCTCGGCTTTCGCAGCGGCTCTGGCGAGGAATGGTGCCGGAGCTCTCGCCGGAGGGAAACACGGCAGGAGGGGGCCTGAGCCGCTTGGGCCTCTTTCCAAGGGGGCGGAACAAGGCCTCCGCTCTCTGCCCTCTGCAGACCTGGCTGCCAGGTCAGTGCTTCCAGTTCCTCGTCCGCAGTCGCTGTCGTCCTCCTCAGCGGCCGTGGGCGTCCTCGCTGGGGACAGGGCTCGGGGGGATGTAGGTGGAGAGGGGCCAGAGTCTCTTGAGCAGAGTGACTCTGTGGGGTGCCGTAAGAAAAGGAGATTTTGGTTGGGATGCTCAAGGTGTAATGGGAGGAGAGTGGAGGGCGGATCCCCGCCGTGTGGAAGAGGCAAACAGAGGAGCCTCTGAGACGTTGCCGCCTGAGATGGTAACTTACTTGTTTTTTTCCCCTTGGGCTGGCTTTAGCAGCAAGGAAAAAGAAGTCAAGCCTCAGAATCTACTGCCCTCATGCGACGGAATGTGAGTGAGAGCAGCGAGCCTGTGACCGTTGGTGATGCCAGGCAAGAGCCCTCCATCTGGGAGCCGAGCTCTCGCCAGTCTCGGAGAGAGAAGTGTCTGGTTTGGTGAGGACTCTGCTCACGCCCTGTCACGGAGTCCCCGGCATGCTCTGAAACTGCTCCCTATGAAGCCAGTCAGAACTCTGGGGCAGTCGCTTTTCTGTGAGCAGCCTGTCTTCAGGACTCACAGCTCACACAGCTTCCACCTTCCTGGGTCTGACCTCGGAGCATTCAGCCTCCTCTGCCCCTCCGTGCGCTTCCCCCCAGCGAGTCCGCTCAGGCGGGGCTCCTGGGGAAGCCAGGGGGTCCTGCACCCCAACTCCGCAGTCAGATGTGACTCTCAGCCAGCCAGTAAAACAGAAGGTTTATTAGAGGACAGGAACATGGTCTAAAACAGAGCTTGCAGGTGCAGAGAACGGGACCCCTCAGCTGGGTCCCTTTTGGGGGGCAGTGAGCCAGACAACCACGTCTGCACTTCACTCCATGTCCCAGCCAGCCCCAAACTGAAACCCCCCTCCAACCCCTCCTCCTCTGGGCTTTGTCCCTTTCCCGGGCCAGGAGGTCACCTGATTCCTTTGTTCTCCAACCCTTCAGCTCTCACCTTGCAGGGGGGGAAGGGCCCAGGCCATCAGTTGCCAGGAAACAGGGTGTTGGCCATTCTCTGTGTCCAGACTCCTGCACACACATGCCCTCTAGGGCTCTGCAATGATCATACACCCTTACTCCACCCCCTAGATACTTAAGAACTGCCTAGGGGAAACTGAGGCACCCCCACACTATTCAGAGGAAACATTAAGAACAGTCCCACTTCTCACACGCCCCACCTGAGTCCGGGTCGGGAAGCCCCGTCCATTAGGGTTCGGTTTGTAAGCAAAGGATCCTGACCAGCTGTGGCTAGGAGGGAGAAAAGGCCCCATTTTCAGAGGCTGCTCGTTTCTCTGGTCAGGAACGGTGTCTTCTCCACAACTGAAGCTTGGATCCAAGAGGATGACTCCAGGTGGTGAGTTGCTCGCCTTGCTCTCCTGTTTCTCTGTTTTCTCTCCTGTGTTCGCCAACTCTCTCTTTCTCGTCTCTCCTCTTCTCTCCTCGTGCCGTGTCCCTTCACAGGACGCGGGTAGGTGTGCATTCCCACAAGTGAGGTCTCGGGAGCCATGGAAAAGTCGGAGAGGACGAAGATCATGCAGGGCAGTAGAAAGGCTGCTGAAAGTACCTGAAGAGACAAAGGAAACGAGAAGGGGGAAGTCCAGCCTAACACAGGAGTGTAATCTGTAAAGAGAAACAACGGCAAATCTAATCTACAGAAACTCTTCAAGTTGCCGAAAGACATGTAGGATGGGAAAATACTTGTTGAATCCAGTCTCTTGAAGATCTTAGGCTCAGTATGCGTGCGAATTTGTAGTTGCTTAGAAATCTGCCTTCTTCTGTTTGCTCTACCTTCCAATTATTGAAAATCTACCTACCTATTTTTTGTTTAGTTTTATTATTAATGATTATTATTATTATTCAACTCATTTTGTGCAACTGGTGCTCCGTGAGGAAATGATTTGTGTCTTACTCCAAGGGGCTGCCCGGTGTCACTGTTGCTCCGGGAGGGAAATGATATGAGCACTACCTGAATTGGCCACGCAGTTTCACCATTGCTCCGTGAGGGAAATGCTTTCTGCATTACTCCAAGTGGCCACCCAGTGTCACTGTTGCTCCATGAGGGAAATGCTTTCTGAATGACCTGAATTGGCCACAGACATCACTGTTGCTCCGGGGTGGGGGGTGGGGGGGAGGCTTGGGATTGTTTGTGTATTACTCCTGAGTGGCCACGTCGTGTCACTCTTCCTCCAGGAGGGGAATGCTTTGTGCATTTCCCTGTGTTGTGGCCACCCAAGACAACACACACAGCACGATACCGACGCACACACACACAGAACACGTCACACATACAGATGGGTAGTGTAAAGTGCTAAAAATGAGACTTTCATTACTAATCAGATGTAGCCGTTGATGTCTCATGCACTCTTCCTCGAAAAGCCATACGTAATCTCGCCTGATCATTTGGTAGAGATCTGTTCCAGAAAATTACTCATCATGAGACATACATTATTGACAAGTACTAGTGATCCATTTCTCCTCGAATGATTCACCAAAACGCTTTTCGATTCCCTGCTGGTGATTTGGAAGAAATCGTTTCTCGAAATATACTAAAATAGAGAAATTCATCTTTGATCTGTGCGACAGATAAATTTGAGAAGGAATCTTCCTGAAAGCCCCGAGGATTCACTTCTCGTCAGACGGTACAGAGCAGGTTGCGAAAATTACTGAAAATGAGAACGTCATTCGAAATCAGGTATCCTGATGTCCTCCTCATGGAACCATGCACCAAAAAGCAAGTCTATTCTCTCTTTGGCATTTAGCAAGGATTTATCGAGAAAATTGCTAAAAAAGAGAAAGTTATAACTGATCAATGCTTATAATCAATGACAAATGGAATCCTCCTCCAAAAGCCTTTCAGATTGGCTCCTTGTGATTAGGTAGATATCAGTTGACGATTTGGTAGAAATGACTAAAAAGGAGGCAGTTCTTTCTGATCAATGTTAGCAATTAATTACACATGGAATCATCCTCCGTACTATATTCATAATTAGCTCCTGGAGATTTGGACTAAAATCGGTCCGTGAAACTGACAAGGAATGAGACAATTCATTCCTCAGCCGTCCTCTGATAAATTTCCCACGGAATCCTCCAGCAGAAAAGCAAAGGCATTCTCCCTTGGTGCGTTGGAACAGATCGGTTCGTGCAAAGGACTCAAGGTAGAAGATCATTCTTTACAAGTATCTAGTGGTAAAGACTCCAGCAATCCAGCGTCTCTCCTGAAGAGTTCGTAGCGATTGGGTCAAGAAAATTACTCCTAAGGAGACTTAAATTATCGACAAGTACTAGTGCTAAAGCTCTCCTCGAATTATTCACCAAAATGCTTTTCGATACGATGACACAGAAGGGCACAGAACACGACACACAAAAATAACACACGACAAAGACACACACACACCGCGACACGGAAAGCAACACACACAAAACATCACACACACGACCCACAACATCTCACAAACACACACTCACTCAACACAAAATAACCCACAACTTGTCACACGCAACACAAGACGACCCACAACATGATGAGCGCTGTGGAGCTAGGGCTCCGGCTCGGCTTTCGCAGCGGCTCTGGCGAGGAATGGTGCCGGAGCTCTCGCCGGAGGGAAACACGGCAGGAGGGGGCCTGAGCCGCTTGGGCCTCTTTCCAAGGGGGCGGAACAAGGCCTCCGCTCTCTGCCCTCTGCAGACCTGGCTGCCAGGTCAGTGCTTCCAGTTCCTCGTCCGCAGTCGCTGTCGTCCTCCTCAGCGGCCGTGGGCGTCCTCGCTGGGGACAGGGCTCGGGGGGATGTAGGTGGAGAGGGGCCAGAGTCTCTTGAGCAGAGTGACTCTGTGGGGTGCCGTAAGAAAAGGAGATTTTGGTTGGGATGCTCAAGGTGTAATGGGAGGAGAGTGGAGGGCGGATCCCCGCCGTGTGGAAGAGGCAAACAGAGGAGCCTCTGAGACGTTGCCGCCTGAGATGGTAACTTACTTGTTTTTTTCCCCTTGGGCTGGCTTTAGTAGCAAGGAAAAAGAAGTCAAGCCTCAGAGTCTACTGCCCTCATGCGACGGAATGTGAGTGAGAGCAGCGAGCCTGTGACCGTTGGTGATGCCAGGCAAGAGCCCTCCATCTGGGAGCCGAGCTCTCGCCAGTCTCGGAGAGAGAAGTGTCTGGTTTGGTGAGGACTCTGCTCACGCCCTGTCACGGAGTCCCCGGCATGCTCTGAAACTGCTCCCTATGAAGCCAGTCAGAACTCTGGGGCAGTCGCTTTTCTGTGAGCAGCCTGTCTTCAGGACTCACAGCTCACACAGCTTCCACCTTCCTGGGTCTGACCTCGGAGCATTCAGCCTCCTCTGCCCCTCCGTGCGCTTCCCCCCAGCGAGTCCGCTCAGGCGGGGCTCCTGGGGAAGCCAGGGGGTCCTGCACCCCAACTCCGCAGTCAGATGTGACTCTCAGCCAGCCAGTAAAACAGAAGGTTTATTAGAGGACAGGAACATGGTCTAAAACAGAGCTTGCAGGTGCAGAGAACGGGACCCCTCAGCTGGGTCCATTTTGGGGGGCAGTGAGCCAGACAACCACGTCTGCACTTCACTCCATGTCCCAGCCAGCCCCAAACTGAAACCCCCCTCCAACCCCTCCTCCTCTGGGCTTTGTCCCTTTCCCGGGCCAGGAGGTCACCTGATTCCTTTGTTCTCCAACCCTTCAGCTCTCACCTTGCAGGGGGGGAAGGGCCCAGGCCATCAGTTGCCAGGAAACAGGGTGTTGGCCATTCTCTGTGTCCAGACTCCTGCACACACATGCCCTCTAGGGCTCTGCAATGATCATACACCCTTACTCCACCCCCTAGATACTTAAGAACTGCCTAGGGGAAACTGAGGCACCCCCACACTATTCAGAGGAAACATTAAGAACAGTCCCACTTCTCACACGGCCCACCTGAGTCCGGGTCGGGAAGCCCCGTCCATTAGGGTTCGGTTTGTAAGCAAAGGATCCTGACCAGCTGTGGCTAGGAGGGAGAAAAGGCCCCATTTTCAGAGGCTGCTCGTTTCTCTGGTCAGGAACGGTGTCTTCTCCACAACTGAAGCTTGGATCCAAGAGGATGACTCCAGGTGGTGAGTTGCTCGCCTTGCTCTCCTGTTTCTCTGTTTTCTCTCCTGTGTTCGCCAACTCTCTCTTTCTCGTCTCTCCTCTTCTCTCCTCGTGCCGTGTCCCTTCACAGGACGCGGGTAGGTGTGCATTCCCACAAGTGAGGTCTCGGGAGCCATGGAAAAGTCGGAGAGGACGAAGATCATGCAGGGCAGTAGAAAGGCTGCTGAAAGTACCTGAAGAGACAAAGGAAACGAGAAGGGGGAAGTCCAGCCTAACACAGGAGTGTAATCTGTAAAGAGAAACAACGGCAAATCTAATCTACAGAAACTCTTCAAGTTGCCGAAAGACATGTAGGATGGGAAAATACTTGTTGAATCCAGTCTCTTGAAGATCTTAGGCTCAGTATGCGTGCGAATTTGTAGTTGCTTAGAAATCTGCCTTCTTCTGTTTGCTCTACCTTCCAATTATTGAAAATCTACCTACCTATTTTTTGTTTAGTTTTATTATTAATGATTATTATTATTATTCAACTCATTTTGTGCAACTGGTGCTCCGTGAGGAAATGATTTGTGTCTTACTCCAAGGGGCTGCCCGGTGTCACTGTTGCTCCGGGAGGGAAATGATATGAGCACTACCTGAATTGGCCACGCAGTTTCACCATTGCTCCGTGAGGGAAATGCTTTCTGCATTACTCCAAGTGGCCACCCAGTGTCACTGTTGCTCCATGAGGGAAATGCTTTCTGAATGACCTGAATTGGCCACAGACATCACTGTTGCTCCGGGGTGGGGGGTGGGGGGGAGGCTTGGGATTGTTTGTGTATTACTCCTGAGTGGCCACGTCGTGTCACTCTTCCTCCAGGAGGGGAATGCTTTGTGCATTTCCCTGTGTTGTGGCCACCCAAGACAACACACACAGCACGATACCGACGCACACACACACAGAACACGTCACACATACAGATGGGTAGTGTAAAGTGCTAAAAATGAGACTTTCATTACTAATCAGATGTAGCCGTTGATGTCTCATGCACTCTTCCTCGAAAAGCCATACGTAATCTCGCCTGATCATTTGGTAGAGATCTGTTCCAGAAAATTACTCATCATGAGACATACATTATTGACAAGTACTAGTGATCCATTTCTCCTCGAATGATTCACCAAAACGCTTTTCGATTCCCTGCTGGTGATTTGGAAGAAATCGTTTCTCGAAATATACTAAAATAGAGAAATTCATCTTTGATCTGTGCGACAGATAAATTTGAGAAGGAATCTTCCTGAAAGCCCCGAGGATTCACTTCTCGTCAGACGGTACAGAGCAGGTTGCGAAAATTACTGAAAATGAGAACGTCATTCGAAATCAGGTATCCTGATGTCCTCCTCATGGAACCATGCACCAAAAAGCAAGTCTATTCTCTCTTTGGCATTTAGCAAAGATTTATCGAGAAAATTGCTAAAAAAGAGAAAGTTATAACTGATCAATGCTTATAATCAATGACAAATGGAATCCTCCTCCAAAAGCCTTTCAGATTGGCTCCTTGTGATTAGGTAGATATCAGTTGACGATTTGGTAGAAATGACTAAAAAGGAGGCAGTTCTTTCTGATCAATGTTAGCAATTAATTACACATGGAATCATCCTCCGTACTATATTCATAATTAGCTCCTGGAGATTTGGACTAAAATCGGTCCGTGAAACTGACAAGGAATGAGACAATTCATTCCTCAGCCGTCCTCTGATAAATTTCCCACGGAATCCTCCAGCAGAAAAGCAAAGGCATTCTCCCTTGGTGCGTTGGAACAGATCGGTTCGTGCAAAGGACTCAAGGTAGAAAATCATTCTTTACAAGTATCTAGTGGTAAAGACTCCAGCAATCCAGCGTCTCTCCTGAAGAGTTCGTAGCGATTGGGTCAAGAAAATTACTCCTAAGGAGACTTAAATTATCGACAAGTACTAGTGCTAAAGCTCTCCTCGAATTATTCACCAAAATGCTTTTCGATACGATGACACAGAAGGGCACAGAACACGACACACAAAAATAACACACGACAAAGACACACACACACCGCGACACGGAAAGCAACACACACAAAACATCACACACACGACCCACAACATCTCACAAACACACACTCACTCAACACAAAATAACCCACAACTTGTCACACGCAACACAAGACGACCCACAACATGATGAGCGCTGTGGAGCTAGGGCTCCGGCTCGGCTTTCGCAGCGGCTCTGGCGAGGAATGGTGCCGGAGCTCTCGCCGGAGGGAAACACGGCAGGAGGGGGCCTGAGCCGCTTGGGCCTCTTTCCAAGGGGGCGGAACAAGGCCTCCGCTCTCTGCCCTCTGCAGACCTGGCTGCCAGGTCAGTGCTTCCAGTTCCTCGTCCGCAGTCGCTGTCGTCCTCCTCAGCGGCCGTGGGCGTCCTCGCTGGGGACAGGGCTCGGGGGGATGTAGGTGGAGAGGGGCCAGAGTCTCTTGAGCAGAGTGACTCTGTGGGGTGCCGTAAGAAAAGGAGATTTTGGTTGGGATGCTCAAGGTGTAATGGGAGGAGAGTGGAGGGCGGATCCCCGCCGTGTGGAAGAGGCAAACAGAGGAGCCTCTGAGACGTTGCCGCCTGAGATGGTAACTTACTTGTTTTTTTCCCCTTGGGCTGGCTTTAGCAGCAAGGAAAAAGAAGTCAAGCCTCAGAATCTACTGCCCTCATGCGACGGAATGTGAGTGAGAGCAGCGAGCCTGTGACCGTTGGTGATGCCAGGCAAGAGCCCTCCATCTGGGAGCCGAGCTCTCGCCAGTCTCGGAGAGAGAAGTGTCTGGTTTGGTGAGGACTCTGCTCACGCCCTGTCACGGAGTCCCCGGCATGCTCTGAAACTGCTCCCTATGAAGCCAGTCAGAACTCTGGGGCAGTCGCTTTTCTGTGAGCAGCCTGTCTTCAGGACTCACAGCTCACACAGCTTCCACCTTCCTGGGTCTGACCTCGGAGCATTCAGCCTCCTCTGCCCCTCCGTGCGCTTCCCCCCAGCGAGTCCGCTCAGGCGGGGCTCCTGGGGAAGCCAGGGGGTCCTGCACCCCAACTCCGCAGTCAGATGTGACTCTCAGCCAGCCAGTAAAACAGAAGGTTTATTAGAGGACAGGAACATGGTCTAAAACAGAGCTTGCAGGTGCAGAGAACGGGACCCCTCAGCTGGGTCCATTTTGGGGGGCAGTGAGCCAGACAACCACGTCTGCACTTCACTCCATGTCCCAGCCAGCCCCAAACTGAAACCCCCCTCCAACCCCTCCTCCTCTGGGCTTTGTCCCTTTCCCGGGCCAGGAGGTCACCTGATTCCTTTGTTCTCCAACCCTTCAGCTCTCACCTTGCAGGGGGGGAAGGGCCCAGGCCATCAGTTGCCAGGAAACAGGGTGTTGGCCATTCTCTGTGTCCAGACTCCTGCACACACATGCCCTCTAGGGCTCTGCAATGATCATACACCCTTACTCCACCCCCTAGATACTTAAGAACTGCCTAGGGGAAACTGAGGCACCCCCACACTATTCAGAGGAAACATTAAGAACAGTCCCACTTCTCACACGCCCCACCTGAGTCCGGGTCGGGAAGCCCCGTCCATTAGGGTTCGGTTTGTAAGCAAAGGATCCTGACCAGCTGTGGCTAGGAGGGAGAAAAGGCCCCATTTTCAGAGGCTGCTCGTTTCTCTGGTCAGGAACGGTGTCTTCTCCACAACTGAAGCTTGGATCCAAGAGGATGACTCCAGGTGGTGAGTTGCTCGCCTTGCTCTCCTGTTTCTCTGTTTTCTCTCCTGTGTTCGCCAACTCTCTCTTTCTCGTCTCTCCTCTTCTCTCCTCGTGCCGTGTCCCTTCACAGGACGCGGGTAGGTGTGCATTCCCACAAGTGAGGTCTCGGGAGCCATGGAAAAGTCGGAGAGGACGAAGATCATGCAGGGCAGTAGAAAGGCTGCTGAAAGTACCTGAAGAGACAAAGGAAACGAGAAGGGGGAAGTCCAGCCTAACACAGGAGTGTAATCTGTAAAGAGAAACAACGGCAAATCTAATCTACAGAAACTCTTCAAGTTGCCGAAAGACATGTAGGATGGGAAAATACTTGTTGAATCCAGTCTCTTGAAGATCTTAGGCTCAGTATGCGTGCGAATTTGTAGTTGCTTAGAAATCTGCCTTCTTCTGTTTGCTCTACCTTCCAATTATTGAAAATCTACCTACCTATTTTTTGTTTAGTTTTATTATTAATGATTATTATTATTATTCAACTCATTTTGTGCAACTGGTGCTCCGTGAGGAAATGATTTGTGTCTTACTCCAAGGGGCTGCCCGGTGTCACTGTTGCTCCGGGAGGGAAATGATATGAGCACTACCTGAATTGGCCACGCAGTTTCACCATTGCTCCGTGAGGGAAATGCTTTCTGCATTACTCCAAGTGGCCACCCAGTGTCACTGTTGCTCCATGAGGGAAATGCTTTCTGAATGACCTGAATTGGCCACAGACATCACTGTTGCTCCGGGGTGGGGGGTGGGGGGGAGGCTTGGGATTGTTTGTGTATTACTCCTGAGTGGCCACGTCGTGTCACTCTTCCTCCAGGAGGGGAATGCTTTGTGCATTTCCCTGTGTTGTGGCCACCCAAGACAACACACACAGCACGATACCGACGCACACACACACAGAACCCGTCACACATACAGATGGGTAGTGTAAAGTGCTAAAAATGAGACTTTCATTACTAATCAGATGTAGCCGTTGATGTCTCATGCACTCTTCCTCGAAAAGCCATACGTAATCTCGCCTGATCATTTGGTAGAGATCTGTTCCAGAAAATTACTCATCATGAGACATACATTATTGACAAGTACTAGTGATCCATTTCTCCTCGAATGATTCACCAAAACGCTTTTCGATTCCCTGCTGGTGATTTGGAAGAAATCGTTTCTCGAAATATACTAAAATAGAGAAATTCATCTTTGATCTGTGCGACAGATAAATTTGAGAAGGAATCTTCCTGAAAGCCCCGAGGATTCACTTCTCGTCAGACGGTACAGAGCAGGTTGCGAAAATTACTGAAAATGAGAACGTCATTCGAAATCAGGTATCCTGATGTCCTCCTCATGGAACCATGCACCAAAAAGCAAGTCTATTCTCTCTTTGGCATTTAGCAAGGATTTATCGAGAAAATTGCTAAAAAAGAGAATGTTATAACTGATCAATGCTTATAATCAATGACAAATGGAATCCTCCTCCAAAAGCCTTTCAGATTGGCTCCTTGTGATTAGGTAGATATCAGTTGACGATTTGGTAGAAATGACTAAAAAGGAGGCAGTTCTTTCTGATCAATGTTAGCAATTAATTACACATGGAATCATCCTCCGTACTATATTCATAATTAGCTCCTGGAGATTTGGACTAAAATCGGTCCGTGAAACTGACAAGGAATGAGACAATTCATTCCTCAGCCGTCCTCTGATAAATTTCCCACGGAATCCTCCAGCAGAAAAGCAAAGGCATTCTCCCTTGGTGCGTTGGAACAGATCGGTTCGTGCAAAGGACTCAAGGTAGAAGATCATTCTTTACAAGTATCTAGTGGTAAAGACTCCAGCAATCCAGCGTCTCTCCTGAAGAGTTCGTAGCGATTGGGTCAAGAAAATTACTCCTAAGGAGACTTAAATTATCGACAAGTACTAGTGCTAAAGCTCTCCTCGAATTATTCACCAAAATGCTTTTCGATACGATGACACAGAAGGGCACAGAACACGACACACAAAAATAACACACGACAAAGACACACACACACCGCGACACGGAAAGCAACACACACAAAACATCACACACACGACCCACAACATCTCACAAACACACACTCACTCAACACAAAATAACCCACAACTTGTCACACGCAACACAAGACGACCCACAACATGATGAGCGCTGTGGAGCTAGGGCTCCGGCTCGGCTTTCGCAGCGGCTCTGGCGAGGAATGGTGCCGGAGCTCTCGCCGGAGGGAAACACGGCAGGAGGGGGCCTGAGCCGCTTGGGCCTCTTTCCAAGGGGGCGGAACAAGGCCTCCGCTCTCTGCCCTCTGCAGACCTGGCTGCCAGGTCAGTGCTTCCAGTTCCTCGTCCGCAGTCGCTGTCGTCCTCCTCAGCGGCCGTGGGCGTCCTCGCTGGGGACAGGGCTCGGGGGGATGTAGGTGGAGAGGGGCCAGAGTCTCTTGAGCAGAGTGACTCTGTGGGGTGCCGTAAGAAAAGGAGATTTTGGTTGGGATGCTCAAGGTGTAATGGGAGGAGAGTGGAGGGCGGATCCCCGCCGTGTGGAAGAGGCAAACAGAGGAGCCTCTGAGACGTTGCCGCCTGAGATGGTAACTTACTTGTTTTTTTCCCCTTGGGCTGGCTTTAGTAGCAAGGAAAAAGAAGTCAAGCCTCAGAGTCTACTGCCCTCATGCGACGGAATGTGAGTGAGAGCAGCGAGCCTGTGACCGTTGGTGATGCCAGGCAAGAGCCCTCCATCTGGGAGCCGAGCTCTCGCCAGTCTCGGAGAGAGAAGTGTCTGGTTTGGTGAGGACTCTGCTCACGCCCTGTCACGGAGTCCCCGGCATGCTCTGAAACTGCTCCCTATGAAGCCAGTCAGAACTCTGGGGCAGTCGCTTTTCTGTGAGCAGCCTGTCTTCAGGACTCACAGCTCACACAGCTTCCACCTTCCTGGGTCTGACCTCGGAGCATTCAGCCTCCTCTGCCCCTCCGTGCGCTTCCCCCCAGCGAGTCCGCTCAGGCGGGGCTCCTGGGGAAGCCAGGGGGTCCTGCACCCCAACTCCGCAGTCAGATGTGACTCTCAGCCAGCCAGTAAAACAGAAGGTTTATTAGAGGACAGGAACATGGTCTAAAACAGAGCTTGCAGGTGCAGAGAACGGGACCCCTCAGCTGGGTCCATTTTGGGGGGCAGTGAGCCAGACAACCACGTCTGCACTTCACTCCATGTCCCAGCCAGCCCCAAACTGAAACCCCCCTCCAACCCCTCCTCCTCTGGGCTTTGTCCC
This sequence comes from Lepidochelys olivacea, assembly GCF_965140295.1. Taxonomy (NCBI): domain Eukaryota; kingdom Metazoa; phylum Chordata; order Testudines; family Cheloniidae; genus Lepidochelys; species Lepidochelys olivacea. The sequence goes on along the minus strand of NC_140436.1, from coordinate 18,449,271 downwards.
TTTCCCGGGCCAGGAGGTCACCTGATTCCTTTGTTCTCCAACCCTTCAGCTCTCACCTTGCAGGGGGGGAAGGGCCCAGGCCATCAGTTGCCAGGAAACAGGGTGTTGGCCATTCTCTGTGTCCAGACTCCTGCACACACATGCCCTCTAGGGCTCTGCAATGATCATACACCCTTACTCCACCCCCTAGATACTTAAGAACTGCCTAGGGGAAACTGAGGCACCCCCACACTATTCAGAGGAAACATTAAGAACAGTCCCACTTCTCACACGGCCCACCTGAGTCCGGGTCGGGAAGCCCCGTCCATTAGGGTTCGGTTTGTAAGCAAAGGATCCTGACCAGCTGTGGCTAGGAGGGAGAAAAGGCCCCATTTTCAGAGGCTGCTCGTTTCTCTGGTCAGGAACGGTGTCTTCTCCACAACTGAAGCTTGGATCCAAGAGGATGACTCCAGGTGGTGAGTTGCTCGCCTTGCTCTCCTGTTTCTCTGTTTTCTCTCCTGTGTTCGCCAACTCTCTCTTTCTCGTCTCTCCTCTTCTCTCCTCGTGCCGTGTCCCTTCACAGGACGCGGGTAGGTGTGCATTCCCACAAGTGAGGTCTCGGGAGCCATGGAAAAGTCGGAGAGGACGAAGATCATGCAGGGCAGTAGAAAGGCTGCTGAAAGTACCTGAAGAGACAAAGGAAACGAGAAGGGGGAAGTCCAGCCTAACACAGGAGTGTAATCTGTAAAGAGAAACAACGGCAAATCTAATCTACAGAAACTCTTCAAGTTGCCGAAAGACATGTAGGATGGGAAAATACTTGTTGAATCCAGTCTCTTGAAGATCTTAGGCTCAGTATGCGTGCGAATTTGTAGTTGCTTAGAAATCTGCCTTCTTCTGTTTGCTCTACCTTCCAATTATTGAAAATCTACCTACCTATTTTTTGTTTAGTTTTATTATTAATGATTATTATTATTATTCAACTCATTTTGTGCAACTGGTGCTCCGTGAGGAAATGATTTGTGTCTTACTCCAAGGGGCTGCCCGGTGTCACTGTTGCTCCGGGAGGGAAATGATATGAGCACTACCTGAATTGGCCACGCAGTTTCACCATTGCTCCGTGAGGGAAATGCTTTCTGCATTACTCCAAGTGGCCACCCAGTGTCACTGTTGCTCCATGAGGGAAATGCTTTCTGAATGACCTGAATTGGCCACAGACATCACTGTTGCTCCGGGGTGGGGGGTGGGGGGGAGGCTTGGGATTGTTTGTGTATTACTCCTGAGTGGCCACGTCGTGTCACTCTTCCTCCAGGAGGGGAATGCTTTGTGCATTTCCCTGTGTTGTGGCCACCCAAGACAACACACACAGCACGATACCGACGCACACACACACAGAACCCGTCACACATACAGATGGGTAGTGTAAAGTGCTAAAAATGAGACTTTCATTACTAATCAGATGTAGCCGTTGATGTCTCATGCACTCTTCCTCGAAAAGCCATACGTAATCTCGCCTGATCATTTGGTAGAGATCTGTTCCAGAAAATTACTCATCATGAGACATACATTATTGACAAGTACTAGTGATCCATTTCTCCTCGAATGATTCACCAAAACGCTTTTCGATTCCCTGCTGGTGATTTGGAAGAAATCGTTTCTCGAAATATACTAAAATAGAGAAATTCATCTTTGATCTGTGCGACAGATAAATTTGAGAAGGAATCTTCCTGAAAGCCCCGAGGATTCACTTCTCGTCAGACGGTACAGAGCAGGTTGCGAAAATTACTGAAAATGAGAACGTCATTCGAAATCAGGTATCCTGATGTCCTCCTCATGGAACCATGCACCAAAAAGCAAGTCTATTCTCTCTTTGGCATTTAGCAAGGATTTATCGAGAAAATTGCTAAAAAAGAGAATGTTATAACTGATCAATGCTTATAATCAATGACAAATGGAATCCTCCTCCAAAAGCCTTTCAGATTGGCTCCTTGTGATTAGGTAGATATCAGTTGACGATTTGGTAGAAATGACTAAAAAGGAGGCAGTTCTTTCTGATCAATGTTAGCAATTAATTACACATGGAATCATCCTCCGTACTATATTCATAATTAGCTCCTGGAGATTTGGACTAAAATCGGTCCGTGAAACTGACAAGGAATGAGACAATTCATTCCTCAGCCGTCCTCTGATAAATTTCCCACGGAATCCTCCAGCAGAAAAGCAAAGGCATTCTCCCTTGGTGCGTTGGAACAGATCGGTTCGTGCAAAGGACTCAAGGTAGAAAATCATTCTTTACAAGTATCTAGTGGTAAAGACTCCAGCAATCCAGCGTCTCTCCTGAAGAGTTCGTAGCGATTGGGTCAAGAAAATTACTCCTAAGGAGACTTAAATTATCGACAAGTACTAGTGCTAAAGCTCTCCTCGAATTATTCACCAAAATGCTTTTCGATACGATGACACAGAAGGGCACAGAACACGACACACAAAAATAACACACGACAAAGACACACACACACCGCGACACGGAAAGCAACACACACAAAACATCACACACACGACCCACAACATCTCACAAACACACACTCACTCAACACAAAATAACCCACAACTTGTCACACGCAACACAAGACGACCCACAACATGATGAGCGCTGTGGAGCTAGGGCTCCGGCTCGGCTTTCGCAGCGGCTCTGGCGAGGAATGGTGCCGGAGCTCTCGCCGGAGGGAAACACGGCAGGAGGGGGCCTGAGCCGCTTGGGCCTCTTTCCAAGGGGGCGGAACAAGGCCTCCGCTCTCTGCCCTCTGCAGACCTGGCTGCCAGGTCAGTGCTTCCAGTTCCTCGTCCGCAGTCGCTGTCGTCCTCCTCAGCGGCCGTGGGCGTCCTCGCTGGGGACAGGGCTCGGGGGGAGGTAGGTGGAGAGGGGCCAGAGTCTCTTGAGCAGAGTGACTCTGTGGGGTGCCGTAAGAAAAGGAGATTTTGGTTGGGATGCTCAAGGTGTAATGGGAGGAGAGTGGAGGGCGGATCCCCGCCGTGTGGAAGAGGCAAACAGAGGAGCCTCTGAGACGTTGCCGCCTGAGATGGTAACTTACTTGTTTTTTTCCCCTTGGGCTGGCTTTAGCAGCAAGGAAAAAGAAGTCAAGCCTCAGAATCTACTGCCCTCATGCGACGGAATGTGAGTGAGAGCAGCGAGCCTGTGACCGTTGGTGATGCCAGGCAAGAGCCCTCCATCTGGGAGCCGAGCTCTCGCCAGTCTCGGAGAGAGAAGTGTCTGGTTTGGTGAGGACTCTGCTCACGCCCTGTCACGGAGTCCCCGGCATGCTCTGAAACTGCTCCCTATGAAGCCAGTCAGAACTCTGGGGCAGTCGCTTTTCTGTGAGCAGCCTGTCTTCAGGACTCACAGCTCACACAGCTTCCACCTTCCTGGGTCTGACCTCGGAGCATTCAGCCTCCTCTGCCCCTCCGTGCGCTTCCCCCCAGCGAGTCCGCTCAGGCGGGGCTCCTGGGGAAGCCAGGGGGTCCTGCACCCCAACTCCGCAGTCAGATGTGACTCTCAGCCAGCCAGTAAAACAGAAGGTTTATTAGAGGACAGGAACATGGTCTAAAACAGAGCTTGCAGGTGCAGAGAACGGGACCCCTCAGCTGGGTCCATTTTGGGGGGCAGTGAGCCAGACAACCACGTCTGCACTTCACTCCATGTCCCAACCAGCCCCAAACTGAAACCCCCCTCCAACCCCTCCTCCTCTGGGCTTTGTCCCTTTCCCGGGCCAGGAGGTCACCTGATTCCTTTGTTCTCCAACCCTTCAGCTCTCACCTTGCAGGGGGGGAAGGGCCCAGGCCATCAGTTGCCAGGAAACAGGGTGTTGGCCATTCTCTGTGTCCAGACTCCTGCACACACATGCCCTCTAGGGCTCTGCAATGATCATACACCCTTACTCCACCCCCTAGATACTTAAGAACTGCCTAGGGGAAACTGAGGCACCCCCACACTATTCAGAGGAAACATTAAGAACAGTCCCACTTCTCACACGGCCCACCTGAGTCCGGGTCGGGAAGCCCCGTCCATTAGGGTTCGGTTTGTAAGCAAAGGATCCTGACCAGCTGTGGCTAGGAGGGAGAAAAGGCCCCATTTTCAGAGGCTGCTCGTTTCTCTGGTCAGGAACGGTGTCTTCTCCACAACTGAAGCTTGGATCCAAGAGGATGACTCCAGGTGGTGAGTTGCTCGCCTTGCTCTCCTGTTTCTCTGTTTTCTCTCCTGTGTTCGCCAACTCTCTCTTTCTCGTCTCTCCTCTTCTCTCCTCGTGCCGTGTCCCTTCACAGGACGCGGGTAGGTGTGCATTCCCACAAGTGAGGTCTCGGGAGCCATGGAAAAGTCGGAGAGGACGAAGATCATGCAGGGCAGTAGAAAGGCTGCTGAAAGTACCTGAAGAGACAAAGGAAACGAGAAGGGGGAAGTCCAGCCTAACACAGGAGTGTAATCTGTAAAGAGAAACAACGGCAAATCTAATCTACAGAAACTCTTCAAGTTGCCGAAAGACATGTAGGATGGGAAAATACTTGTTGAATCCAGTCTCTTGAAGATCTTAGGCTCAGTATGCGTGCGAATTTGTAGTTGCTTAGAAATCTGCCTTCTTCTGTTTGCTCTACCTTCCAATTATTGAAAATCTACCTACCTATTTTTTGTTTAGTTTTATTATTAATGATTATTATTATTATTCAACTCATTTTGTGCAACTGGTGCTCCGTGAGGAAATGATTTGTGTCTTACTCCAAGGGGCTGCCCGGTGTCACTGTTGCTCCGGGAGGGAAATGATATGAGCACTACCTGAATTGGCCACGCAGTTTCACCATTGCTCCGTGAGGGAAATGCTTTCTGCATTACTCCAAGTGGCCACCCAGTGTCACTGTTGCTCCATGAGGGAAATGCTTTCTGAATGACCTGAATTGGCCACAGACATCACTGTTGCTCCGGGGTGGGGGGTGGGGGGGAGGCTTGGGATTGTTTGTGTATTACTCCTGAGTGGCCACGTCGTGTCACTCTTCCTCCAGGAGGGGAATGCTTTGTGCATTTCCCTGTGTTGTGGCCACCCAAGACAACACACACAGCACGATACCGACGCACACACACACAGAACACGTCACACATACAGATGGGTAGTGTAAAGTGCTAAAAATGAGACTTTCATTACTAATCAGATGTAGCCGTTGATGTCTCATGCACTCTTCCTCGAAAAGCCATACGTAATCTCGCCTGATCATTTGGTAGAGATCTGTTCCAGAAAATTACTCATCATGAGACATACATTATTGACAAGTACTAGTGATCCATTTCTCCTCGAATGATTCACCAAAACGCTTTTCGATTCCCTGCTGGTGATTTGGAAGAAATCGTTTCTCGAAATATACTAAAATAGAGAAATTCATCTTTGATCTGTGCGACAGATAAATTTGAGAAGGAATCTTCCTGAAAGCCCCGAGGATTCACTTCTCGTCAGACGGTACAGAGCAGGTTGCGAAAATTACTGAAAATGAGAACGTCATTCGAAATCAGGTATCCTGATGTCCTCCTCATGGAACCATGCACCAAAAAGCAAGTCTATTCTCTCTTTGGCATTTAGCAAGGATTTATCGAGAAAATTGCTAAAAAAGAGAAAGTTATAACTGATCAATGCTTATAATCAATGACAAATGGAATCCTCCTCCAAAAGCCTTTCAGATTGGCTCCTTGTGATTAGGTAGATATCAGTTGACGATTTGGTAGAAATGACTAAAAAGGAGGCAGTTCTTTCTGATCAATGTTAGCAATTAATTACACATGGAATCATCCTCCGTACTATATTCATAATTAGCTCCTGGAGATTTGGACTAAAATCGGTCCGTGAAACTGACAAGGAATGAGACAATTCATTCCTCAGCCGTCCTCTGATAAATTTCCCACGGAATCCTCCAGCAGAAAAGCAAAGGCATTCTCCCTTGGTGCGTTGGAACAGATCGGTTCGTGCAAAGGACTCAAGGTAGAAAATCATTCTTTACAAGTATCTAGTGGTAAAGACTCCAGCAATCCAGCGTCTCTCCTGAAGAGTTCGTAGCGATTGGGTCAAGAAAATTACTCCTAAGGAGACTTAAATTATCGACAAGTACTAGTGCTAAAGCTCTCCTCGAATTATTCACCAAAATGCTTTTCGATACGATGACACAGAAGGGCACAGAACACGACACACAAAAATAACACACGACAAAGACACACACACACCGAGACACGGAAAGCAACACACACAAAACATCACACACACGACCCACAACATCTCACAAACACACACTCACTCAACACAAAATAACCCACAACTTGTCACACGCAACACAAGACGACCCACAACATGATGAGCGCTGTGGAGCTAGGGCTCCGGCTCGGCTTTCGCAGCGGCTCTGGCGAGGAATGGTGCCGGAGCTCTCGCCGGAGGGAAACACGGCAGGAGGGGGCCTGAGCCGCTTGGGCCTCTTTCCAAGGGGGCGGAACAAGGCCTCCGCTCTCTGCCCTCTGCAGACCTGGCTGCCAGGTCAGTGCTTCCAGTTCCTCGTCCGCAGTCGCTGTCGTCCTCCTCAGCGGCCGTGGGCGTCCTCGCTGGGGACAGGGCTCGGGGGGATGTAGGTGGAGAGGGGCCAGAGTCTCTTGAGCAGAGTGACTCTGTGGGGTGCCGTAAGAAAAGGAGATTTTGGTTGGGATGCTCAAGGTGTAATGGGAGGAGAGTGGAGGGCGGATCCCCGCCGTGTGGAAGAGGCAAACAGAGGAGCCTCTGAGACGTTGCCGCCTGAGATGGTAACTTACTTGTTTTTTTCCCCTTGGGCTGGCTTTAGCAGCAAGGAAAAAGAAGTCAAGCCTCAGAATCTACTGCCCTCATGCGACGGAATGTGAGTGAGAGCAGCGAGCCTGTGACCGTTGGTGATGCCAGGCAAGAGCCCTCCATCTGGGAGCCGAGCTCTCGCCAGTCTCGGAGAGAGAAGTGTCTGGTTTGGTGAGGACTCTGCTCACGCCCTGTCACGGAGTCCCCGGCATGCTCTGAAACTGCTCCCTATGAAGCCAGTCAGAACTCTGGGGCAGTCGCTTTTCTGTGAGCAGCCTGTCTTCAGGACTCACAGCTCACACAGCTTCCACCTTCCTGGGTCTGACCTCGGAGCATTCAGCCTCCTCTGCCCCTCCGTGCGCTTCCCCCCAGCGAGTCCGCTCAGGCGGGGCTCCTGGGGAAGCCAGGGGGTCCTGCACCCCAACTCCGCAGTCAGATGTGACTCTCAGCCAGCCAGTAAAACAGAAGGTTTATTAGAGGACAGGAACATGGTCTAAAACAGAGCTTGCAGGTGCAGAGAACGGGACCCCTCAGCTGGGTCCATTTTGGGGGGCAGTGAGCCAGACAACCACGTCTGCACTTCACTCCATGTCCCAGCCAGCCCCAAACTGAAACCCCCCTCCAACCCCTCCTCCTCTGGGCTTTGTCCCTTTCCCGGGCCAGGAGGTCACCTGATTCCTTTGTTCTCCAACCCTTCAGCTCTCACCTTGCAGGGGGGGAAGGGCCCAGGCCATCAGTTGCCAGGAAACAGGGTGTTGGCCATTCTCTGTGTCCAGACTCCTGCACACACATGCCCTCTAGGGCTCTGCAATGATCATACACCCTTACTCCACCCCCTAGATACTTAAGAACTGCCTAGGGGAAACTGAGGCACCCCCACACTATTCAGAGGAAACATTAAGAACAGTCCCACTTCTCACACGGCCCACCTGAGTCCGGGTCGGGAAGCCCCGTCCATTAGGGTTCGGTTTGTAAGCAAAGGATCCTGACCAGCTGTGGCTAGGAGGGAGAAAAGGCCCCATTTTCAGAGGCTGCTCGTTTCTCTGGTCAGGAACGGTGTCTTCTCCACAACTGAAGCTTGGATCCAAGAGGATGACTCCAGGTGGTGAGTTGCTCGCCTTGCTCTCCTGTTTCTCTGTTTTCTCTCCTGTGTTCGCCAACTCTCTCTTTCTCGTCTCTCCTCTTCTCTCCTCGTGCCGTGTCCCTTCACAGGACGCGGGTAGGTGTGCATTCCCACAAGTGAGGTCTCGGGAGCCATGGAAAAGTCGGAGAGGACGAAGATCATGCAGGGCAGTAGAAAGGCTGCTGAAAGTACCTGAAGAGACAAAGGAAACGAGAAGGGGGAAGTCCAGCCTAACACAGGAGTGTAATCTGTAAAGAGAAACAACGGCAAATCTAATCTACAGAAACTCTTCAAGTTGCCGAAAGACATGTAGGATGGGAAAATACTTGTTGAATCCAGTCTCTTGAAGATCTTAGGCTCAGTATGCGTGCGAATTTGTAGTTGCTTAGAAATCTGCCTTCTTCTGTTTGCTCTACCTTCCAATTATTGAAAATCTACCTACCTATTTTTTGTTTAGTTTTATTATTAATGATTATTATTATTATTCAACTCATTTTGTGCAACTGGTGCTCCGTGAGGAAATGATTTGTGTCTTACTCCAAGGGGCTGCCCGGTGTCACTGTTGCTCCGGGAGGGAAATGATATGAGCACTACCTGAATTGGCCACGCAGTTTCACCATTGCTCCGTGAGGGAAATGCTTTCTGCATTACTCCAAGTGGCCACCCAGTGTCACTGTTGCTCCATGAGGGAAATGCTTTCTGAATGACCTGAATTGGCCACAGACATCACTGTTGCTCCGGGGTGGGGGGTGGGGGGGAGGCTTGGGATTGTTTGTGTATTACTCCTGAGTGGCCACGTCGTGTCACTCTTCCTCCAGGAGGGGAATGCTTTGTGCATTTCCCTGTGTTGTGGCCACCCAAGACAACACACACAGCACGATACCGACGCACACACACACAGAACACGTCACACATACAGATGGGTAGTGTAAAGTGCTAAAAATGAGACTTTCATTACTAATCAGATGTAGCCGTTGATGTCTCATGCACTCTTCCTCGAAAAGCCATACGTAATCTCGCCTGATCATTTGGTAGAGATCTGTTCCAGAAAATTACTCATCATGAGACATACATTATTGACAAGTACTAGTGATCCATTTCTCCTCGAATGATTCACCAAAACGCTTTTCGATTCCCTGCTGGTGATTTGGAAGAAATCGTTTCTCGAAATATACTAAAATAGAGAAATTCATCTTTGATCTGTGCGACAGATAAATTTGAGAAGGAATCTTCCTGAAAGCCCCGAGGATTCACTTCTCGTCAGACGGTACAGAGCAGGTTGCGAAAATTACTGAAAATGAGAACGTCATTCGAAATCAGGTATCCTGATGTCCTCCTCATGGAACCATGCACCAAAAAGCAAGTCTATTCTCTCTTTGGCATTTAGCAAGGATTTATCGAGAAAATTGCTAAAAAAGAGAAAGTTATAACTGATCAATGCTTATAATCAATGACAAATGGAATCCTCCTCCAAAAGCCTTTCAGATTGGCTCCTTGTGATTAGGTAGATATCAGTTGACGATTTGGTAGAAATGACTAAAAAGGAGGCAGTTCTTTCTGATCAATGTTAGCAATTAATTACACATGGAATCATCCTCCGTACTATATTCATAATTAGCTCCTGGAGATTTGGACTAAAATCGGTCCGTGAAACTGACAAGGAATGAGACAATTCATTCCTCAGCCGTCCTCTGATAAATTTCCCACGGAATCCTCCAGCAGAAAAGCAAAGGCATTCTCCCTTGGTGCGTTGGAACAGATCGGTTCGTGCAAAGGACTCAAGGTAGAAGATCATTCTTTACAAGTATCTAGTGGTAAAGACTCCAGCAATCCAGCGTCTCTCCTGAAGAGTTCGTAGCGATTGGGTCAAGAAAATTACTCCTAAGGAGACTTAAATTATCGACAAGTACTAGTGCTAAAGCTCTCCTCGAATTATTCACCAAAATGCTTTTCGATACGATGACACAGAAGGGCACAGAACACGACACACAAAAATAACACACGACAAAGACACACACACACCGCGACACGGAAAGCAACACACACAAAACATCACACACACGACCCACAACATCTCACAAACACACACTCACTCAACACAAAATAACCCACAACTTGTCACACGCAACACAAGACGACCCACAACATGATGAGCGCTGTGGAGCTAGGGCTCCGGCTCGGCTTTCGCAGCGGCTCTGGCGAGGAATGGTGCCGGAGCTCTCGCCGGAGGGAAACACGGCAGGAGGGGGCCTGAGCCGCTTGGGCCTCTTTCCAAGGGGGCGGAACAAGGCCTCCGCTCTCTGCCCTCTGCAGACCTGGCTGCCAGGTCAGTGCTTCCAGTTCCTCGTCCGCAGTCGCTGTCGTCCTCCTCAGCGGCCGTGGGCGTCCTCGCTGGGGACAGGGCTCGGGGGGATGTAGGTGGAGAGGGGCCAGAGTCTCTTGAGCAGAGTGACTCTGTGGGGTGCCGTAAGAAAAGGAGATTTTGGTTGGGATGCTCAAGGTGTAATGGGAGGAGAGTGGAGGGCGGATCCCCGCCGTGTGGAAGAGGCAAACAGAGGAGCCTCTGAGACGTTGCCGCCTGAGATGGTAACTTACTTGTTTTTTTCCCCTTGGGCTGGCTTTAGTAGCAAGGAAAAAGAAGTCAAGCCTCAGAGTCTACTGCCCTCATGCGACGGAATGTGAGTGAGAGCAGCGAGCCTGTGACCGTTGGTGATGCCAGGCAAGAGCCCTCCATCTGGGAGCCGAGCTCTCGCCAGTCTCGGAGAGAGAAGTGTCTGGTTTGGTGAGGACTCTGCTCACGCCCTGTCACGGAGTCCCCGGCATGCTCTGAAACTGCTCCCTATGAAGCCAGTCAGAACTCTGGGGCAGTCGCTTTTCTGTGAGCAGCCTGTCTTCAGGACTCACAGCTCACACAGCTTCCACCTTCCTGGGTCTGACCTCGGAGCATTCAGCCTCCTCTGCCCCTCCGTGCGCTTCCCCCCAGCTCAGGCGGGGCTCCTGGGGAAGCCAGGGGGTCCTGCACCCCAACTCCGCAGTCAGATGTGACTCTCAGCCAGCCAGTAAAACAGAAGGTTTATTAGAGGACAGGAACATGGTCTAAAACAGAGCTTGCAGGTGCAGAGAACGGGACCCCTCAGCTGGGTCCATTTTGGGGGGCAGTGAGCCAGACAACCACGTCTGCACTTCACTCCATGTCCCAGCCAGCCCCAAACTGAAACCCCCCTCCAACCCCTCCTCCTCTGGGCTTTGTCCCTTTCCCGGGCCAGGAGGTCACCTGATTCCTTTGTTCTCCAACCCTTCAGCTCTCACCTTGCAGGGGGGGAAGGGCCCAGGCCATCAGTTGCCAGGAAACAGGGTGTTGGCCATTCTCTGTGTCCAGACTCCTGCACACACATGCCCTCTAGGGCTCTGCAATGATCATACACCCTTACTCCACCCCCTAGATACTTAAGAACTGCCTAGGGGAAACTGAGGCACCCCCACACTATTCAGAGGAAACATTAAGAACAGTCCCACTTCTCACACGGCCCACCTGAGTCCGGGTCGGGAAGCCCCGTCCATTAGGGTTCGGTTTGTAAGCAAAGGATCCTGACCAGCTGTGGCTAGGAGGGAGAAAAGGCCCCATTTTCAGAGGCTGCTCGTTTCTCTGGTCAGGAACGGTGTCTTCTCCACAACTGAAGCTTGGATCCAAGAGGATGACTCCAGGTGGTGAGTTGCTCGCCTTGCTCTCCTGTTTCTCTGTTTTCTCTCCTGTGTTCGCCAACTCTCTCTTTCTCGTCTCTCCTCTTCTCTCCTCGTGCCGTGTCCCTTCACAGGACGCGGGTAGGTGTGCATTCCCACAAGTGAGGTCTCGGGAGCCATGGAAAAGTCGGAGAGGACGAAGATCATGCAGGGCAGTAGAAAGGCTGCTGAAAGTACCTGAAGAGACAAAGGAAACGAGAAGGGGGAAGTCCAGCCTAACACAGGAGTGTAATCTGTAAAGAGAAACAACGGCAAATCTAATCTACAGAAACTCTTCAAGTTGCCGAAAGACATGTAGGATGGGAAAATACTTGTTGAATCCAGTCTCTTGAAGATCTTAGGCTCAGTATGCGTGCGAATTTGTAGTTGCTTAGAAATCTGCCTTCTTCTGTTTGCTCTACCTTCCAATTATTGAAAATCTACCTACCTATTTTTTGTTTAGTTTTATTATTAATGATTATTATTATTATTCAACTCATTTTGTGCAACTGGTGCTCCGTGAGGAAATGATTTGTGTCTTACTCCAAGGGGCTGCCCGGTGTCACTGTTGCTCCGGGAGGGAAATGATATGAGCACTACCTGAATTGGCCACGCAGTTTCACCATTGCTCCGTGAGGGAAATGCTTTCTGCATTACTCCAAGTGGCCACCCAGTGTCACTGTTGCTCCATGAGGGAAATGCTTTCTGAATGACCTGAATTGGCCACAGACATCACTGTTGCTCCGGGGTGGGGGGTGGGGGGGAGGCTTGGGATTGTTTGTGTATTACTCCTGAGTGGCCACGTCGTGTCACTCTTCCTCCAGGAGGGGAATGCTTTGTGCATTTCCCTGTGTTGTGGCCACCCAAGACAACACACACAGCACGATACCGACGCACACACACACAGAACCCGTCACACATACAGATGGGTAGTGTAAAGTGCTAAAAATGAGACTTTCATTACTAATCAGATGTAGCCGTTGATGTCTCATGCACTCTTCCTCGAAAAGCCATACGTAATCTCGCCTGATCATTTGGTAGAGATCTGTTCCAGAAAATTACTCATCATGAGACATACATTATTGACAAGTACTAGTGATCCATTTCTCCTCGAATGATTCACCAAAACGCTTTTCGATTCCCTGCTGGTGATTTGGAAGAAATCGTTTCTCGAAATATACTAAAATAGAGAAATTCATCTTTGATCTGTGCGACAGATAAATTTGAGAAGGAATCTTCCTGAAAGCCCCGAGGATTCACTTCTCGTCAGACGGTACAGAGCAGGTTGCGAAAATTACTGAAAATGAGAACGTCATTCGAAATCAGGTATCCTGATGTCCTCCTCATGGAACCATGCACCAAAAAGCAAGTCTATTCTCTCTTTGGCATTTAGCAAGGATTTATCGAGAAAATTGCTAAAAAAGAGAATGTTATAACTGATCAATGCTTATAATCAATGACAAATGGAATCCTCCTCCAAAAGCCTTTCAGATTGGCTCCTTGTGATTAGGTAGATATCAGTTGACGATTTGGTAGAAATGACTAAAAAGGAGGCAGTTCTTTCTGATCAATGTTAGCAATTAATTACACATGGAATCATCCTCCGTACTATATTCATAATTAGCTCCTGGAGATTTGGACTAAAATCGGTCCGTGAAACTGACAAGGAATGAGACAATTCATTCCTCAGCCGTCCTCTGATAAATTTCCCACGGAATCCTCCAGCAGAAAAGCAAAGGCATTCTCCCTTGGTGCGTTGGAACAGATCGGTTCGTGCAAAGGACTCAAGGTAGAAGATCATTCTTTACAAGTATCTAGTGGTAAAGACTCCAGCAATCCAGCGTCTCTCCTGAAGAGTTCGTAGCGATTGGGTCAAGAAAATTACTCCTAAGGAGACTTAAATTATCGACAAGTACTAGTGCTAAAGCTCTCCTCGAATTATTCACCAAAATGCTTTTCGATACGATGACACAGAAGGGCACAGAACACGACACACAAAAATAACACACGACAAAGACACACACACACCGCGACACGGAAAGCAACACACACAAAACATCACACACACGACCCACAACATCTCACAAACACACACTCACTCAACACAAAATAACCCACAACTTGTCACACGCAACACAAGACGACCCACAACATGATGAGCGCTGTGGAGCTAGGGCTCCGGCTCGGCTTTCGCAGCGGCTCTGGCGAGGAATGGTGCCGGAGCTCTCGCCGGAGGGAAACACGGCAGGAGGGGGCCTGAGCCGCTTGGGCCTCTTTCCAAGGGGGCGGAACAAGGCCTCCGCTCTCTGCCCTCTGCAGACCTGGCTGCCAGGTCAGTGCTTCCAGTTCCTCGTCCGCAGTCGCTGTCGTCCTCCTCAGCGGCCGTGGGCGTCCTCGCTGGGGACAGGGCTCGGGGGGATGTAGGTGGAGAGGGGCCAGAGTCTCTTGAGCAGAGTGACTCTGTGGGGTGCCGTAAGAAAAGGAGATTTTGGTTGGGATGCTCAAGGTGTAATGGGAGGAGAGTGGAGGGCGGATCCCCGCCGTGTGGAAGAGGCAAACAGAGGAGCCTCTGAGACGTTGCCGCCTGAGATGGTAACTTACTTGTTTTTTTCCCCTTGGGCTGGCTTTAGTAGCAAGGAAAAAGAAGTCAAGCCTCAGAGTCTACTGCCGTCATGCGACGGAATGTGAGTGAGAGCAGCGAGCCTGTGACCGTTGGTGATGCCAGGCAAGAGCCCTCCATCTGGGAGCCGAGCTCTCGCCAGTCTCGGAGAGAGAAGTGTCTGGTTTGGTGAGGACTCTGCTCACGCCCTGTCACGGAGTCCCCGGCATGCTCTGAAACTGCTCCCTATGAAGCCAGTCAGAACTCTGGGGCAGTCGCTTTTCTGTGAGCAGCCTGTCTTCAGGACTCACAGCTCACACAGCTTCCACCTTCCTGGGTCTGACCTCGGAGCATTCAGCCTCCTCTGCCCCTCCGTGCGCTTCCCCCCAGCGAGTCCGCTCAGGCGGGGCTCCTGGGGAAGCCAGGGGGTCCTGCACCCCAACTCCGCAGTCAGATGTGACTCTCAGCCAGCCAGTAAAACAGAAGGTTTATTAGAGGACAGGAACATGGTCTAAAACAGAGCTTGCAGGTGCAGAGAACGGGACCCCTCAGCTGGGTCCATTTTGGGGGGCAGTGAGCCAGACAACCACGTCTGCACTTCACTCCATGTCCCAGCCAGCCCCAAACTGAAACCCCCCTCCAACCCCTCCTCCTCTGGGCTTTGTCCCTTTCCCGGGCCAGGAGGTCACCTGATTCCTTTGTTCTCCAACCCTTCAGCTCTCACCTTGCAGGGGGGGAAGGGCCCAGGCCATCAGTTGCCAGGAAACAGGGTGTTGGCCATTCTCTGTGTCCAGACTCCTGCACACACATGCCCTCTAGGGCTCTGCAATGATCATACACCCTTACTCCACCCCCTAGATACTTAAGAACTGCCTAGGGGAAACTGAGGCACCCCCACACTATTCAGAGGAAACATTAAGAACAGTCCCACTTCTCACACGGCCCACCTGAGTCCGGGTCGGGAAGCCCCGTCCATTAGGGTTCGGTTTGTAAGCAAAGGATCCTGACCAGCTGTGGCTAGGAGGGAGAAAAGGCCCCATTTTCAGAGGCTGCTCGTTTCTCTGGTCAGGAACGGTGTCTTCTCCACAACTGAAGCTTGGATCCAAGAGGATGACTCCAGGTGGTGAGTTGCTCGCCTTGCTCTCCTGTTTCTCTGTTTTCTCTCCTGTGTTCGCCAACTCTCTCTTTCTCGTCTCTCCTCTTCTCTCCTCGTGCCGTGTCCCTTCACAGGACGCGGGTAGGTGTGCATTCCCACAAGTGAGGTCTCGGGAGCCATGGAAAAGTCGGAGAGGACGAAGATCATGCAGGGCAGTAGAAAGGCTGCTGAAAGTACCTGAAGAGACAAAGGAAACGAGAAGGGGGAAGTCCAGCCTAACACAGGAGTGTAATCTGTAAAGAGAAACAACGGCAAATCTAATCTACAGAAACTCTTCAAGTTGCCGAAAGACATGTAGGATGGGAAAATACTTGTTGAATCCAGTCTCTTGAAGATCTTAGGCTCAGTATGCGTGCGAATTTGTAGTTGCTTAGAAATCTGCCTTCTTCTGTTTGCTCTACCTTCCAATTATTGAAAATCTACCTACCTATTTTTTGTTTAGTTTTATTATTAATGATTATTATTATTATTCAACTCATTTTGTGCAACTGGTGCTCCGTGAGGAAATGATTTGTGTCTTACTCCAAGGGGCTGCCCGGTGTCACTGTTGCTCCGGGAGGGAAATGATATGAGCACTACCTGAATTGGCCACGCAGTTTCACCATTGCTCCGTGAGGGAAATGCTTTCTGCATTACTCCAAGTGGCCACCCAGTGTCACTGTTGCTCCATGAGGGAAATGCTTTCTGAATGACCTGAATTGGCCACAGACATCACTGTTGCTCCGGGGTGGGGGGTGGGGGGGAGGCTTGGGATTGTTTGTGTATTACTCCTGAGTGGCCACGTCGTGTCACTCTTCCTCCAGGAGGGGAATGCTTTGTGCATTTCCCTGTGTTGTGGCCACCCAAGACAACACACACAGCACGATACCGACGCACACACACACAGAACACGTCACACATACAGATGGGTAGTGTAAAGTGCTAAAAATGAGACTTTCATTACTAATCAGATGTAGCCGTTGATGTCTCATGCACTCTTCCTCGAAAAGCCATACGTAATCTCGCCTGATCTTTTGGTAGAGATCTGTTCCAGAAAATTACTCATCATGAGACATACATTATTGACAAGTACTAGTGATCCATTTCTCCTCGAATGATTCACCAAAACGCTTTTCGATTCCCTGCTGGTGATTTGGAAGAAATCGTTTCTCGAAATATACTAAAATAGAGAAATTCATCTTTGATCTGTGCGACAGATAAATTTGAGAAGGAATCTTCCTGAAAGCCCCGAGGATTCACTTCTCGTCAGACGGTACAGAGCAGGTTGCGAAAATTACTGAAAATGAGAACGTCATTCGAAATCAGGTATCCTGATGTCCTCCTCATGGAACCATGCACCAAAAAGCAAGTCTATTCTCTCTTTGGCATTTAGCAAGGATTTATCGAGAAAATTGCTAAAAAAGAGAATGTTATAACTGATCAATGCTTATAATCAATGACAAATGGAATCCTCCTCCAAAAGCCTTTCAGATTGGCTCCTTGTGATTAGGTAGATATCAGTTGACGATTTGGTAGAAATGACTAAAAAGGAGGCAGTTCTTTCTGATCAATGTTAGCAATTAATTACACATGGAATCATCCTCCGTACTATATTCATAATTAGCTCCTGGAGATTTGGACTAAAATCGGTCCGTGAAACTGACAAGGAATGAGACAATTCATTCCTCAGCCGTCCTCTGATAAATTTCCCACGGAATCCTCCAGCAGAAAAGCAAAGGCATTCTCCCTTGGTGCGTTGGAACAGATCGGTTCGTGCAAAGGACTCAAGGTAGAAGATCATTCTTTACAAGTATCTAGTGGTAAAGACTCCAGCAATCCAGCGTCTCTCCTGAAGAGTTCGTAGCGATTGGGTCAAGAAAATTACTCCTAAGGAGACTTAAATTATCGACAAGTACTAGTGCTAAAGCTCTCCTCGAATTATTCACCAAAATGCTTTTCGATACGATGACACAGAAGGGCACAGAACACGACACACAAAAATAACACACGACAAAGACACACACACACCGCGACACGGAAAGCAACACACACAAAACATCACACACACGACCCACAACATCTCACAAACACACACTCACTCAACACAAAATAACCCACAACTTGTCACACGCAACACAAGACGACCCACAACATGATGAGCGCTGTGGAGCTAGGGCTCCGGCTCGGCTTTCGCAGCGGCTCTGGCGAGGAATGGTGCCGGAGCTCTCGCCGGAGGGAAACACGGCAGGAGGGGGCCTGAGCCGCTTGGGCCTCTTTCCAAGGGGGCGGAACAAGGCCTCCGCTCTCTGCCCTCTGCAGACCTGGCTGCCAGGTCAGTGCTTCCAGTTCCTCGTCCGCAGTCGCTGTCGTCCTCCTCAGCGGCCGTGGGCGTCCTCGCTGGGGACAGGGCTCGGGGGGATGTAGGTGGAGAGGGGCCAGAGTCTCTTGAGCAGAGTGACTCTGTGGGGTGCCGTAAGAAAAGGAGATTTTGGTTGGGATGCTCAAGGTGTAATGGGAGGAGAGTGGAGGGCGGATCCCCGCCGTGTGGAAGAGGCAAACAGAGGAGCCTCTGAGACGTTGCCGCCTGAGATGGTAACTTACTTGTTTTTTTCCCCTTGGGCTGGCTTTAGTAGCAAGGAAAAAGAAGTCAAGCCTCAGAGTCTACTGCCGTCATGCGACGGAATGTGAGTGAGAGCAGCGAGCCTGTGACCGTTGGTGATGCCAGGCAAGAGCCCTCCATCTGGGAGCCGAGCTCTCGCCAGTCTCGGAGAGAGAAGTGTCTGGTTTGGTGAGGACTCTGCTCACGCCCTGTCACGGAGTCCCCGGCATGCTCTGAAACTGCTCCCTATGAAGCCAGTCAGAACTCTGGGGCAGTCGCTTTTCTGTGAGCAGCCTGTCTTCAGGACTCACAGCTCACACAGCTTCCACCTTCCTGGGTCTGACCTCGGAGCATTCAGCCTCCTCTGCCCCTCCGTGCGCTTCCCCCCAGCGAGTCCGCTCAGGCGGGGCTCCTGGGGAAGCCAGGGGGTCCTGCACCCCAACTCCGCAGTCAGATGTGACTCTCAGCCAGCCAGTAAAACAGAAGGTTTATTAGAGGACAGGAACATGGTCTAAAACAGAGCTTGCAGGTGCAGAGAACGGGACCCCTCAGCTGGGTCCATTTTGGGGGGCAGTGAGCCAGACAACCACGTCTGCACTTCACTCCATGTCCCAGCCAGCCCCAAACTGAAACCCCCCTCCAACCCCTCCTCCTCTGGGCTTTGTCCCTTTCCCGGGCCAGGAGGTCACCTGATTCCTTTGTTCTCCAACCCTTCAGCTCTCACCTTGCAGGGGGGGAAGGGCCCAGGCCATCAGTTGCCAGGAAACAGGGTGTTGGCCATTCTCTGTGTCCAGACTCCTGCACACACATGCCCTCTAGGGCTCTGCAATGATCATACACCCTTACTCCACCCCCTAGATACTTAAGAACTGCCTAGGGGAAACTGAGGCACCCCCACACTATTCAGAGGAAACATTAAGAACAGTCCCACTTCTCACACGGCCCACCTGAGTCCGGGTCGGGAAGCCCCGTCCATTAGGGTTCGGTTTGTAAGCAAAGGATCCTGACCAGCTGTGGCTAGGAGGGAGAAAAGGCCCCATTTTCAGAGGCTGCTCGTTTCTCTGGTCAGGAACGGTGTCTTCTCCACAACTGAAGCTTGGATCCAAGAGGATGACTCCAGGTGGTGAGTTGCTCGCCTTGCTCTCCTGTTTCTCTGTTTTCTCTCCTGTGTTCGCCAACTCTCTCTTTCTCGTCTCTCCTCTTCTCTCCTCGTGCCGTGTCCCTTCACAGGACGCGGGTAGGTGTGCATTCCCACAAGTGAGGTCTCGGGAGCCATGGAAAAGTCGGAGAGGACGAAGATCATGCAGGGCAGTAGAAAGGCTGCTGAAAGTACCTGAAGAGACAAAGGAAACGAGAAGGGGGAAGTCCAGCCTAACACAGGAGTGTAATCTGTAAAGAGAAACAACGGCAAATCTAATCTACAGAAACTCTTCAAGTTGCCGAAAGACATGTAGGATGGGAAAATACTTGTTGAATCCAGTCTCTTGAAGATCTTAGGCTCAGTATGCGTGCGAATTTGTAGTTGCTTAGAAATCTGCCTTCTTCTGTTTGCTCTACCTTCCAATTATTGAAAATCTACCTACCTATTTTTTGTTTAGTTTTATTATTAATGATTATTATTATTATTCAACTCATTTTGTGCAACTGGTGCTCCGTGAGGAAATGATTTGTGTCTTACTCCAAGGGGCTGCCCGGTGTCACTGTTGCTCCGGGAGGGAAATGATATGAGCACTACCTGAATTGGCCACGCAGTTTCACCATTGCTCCGTGAGGGAAATGCTTTCTGCATTACTCCAAGTGGCCACCCAGTGTCACTGTTGCTCCATGAGGGAAATGCTTTCTGAATGACCTGAATTGGCCACAGACATCACTGTTGCTCCGGGGTGGGGGGTGGGGGGGAGGCTTGGGATTGTTTGTGTATTACTCCTGAGTGGCCACGTCGTGTCACTCTTCCTCCAGGAGGGGAATGCTTTGTGCATTTCCCTGTGTTGTGGCCACCCAAGACAACACACACAGCACGATACCGACGCACACACACACAGAACACGTCACACATACAGATGGGTAGTGTAAAGTGCTAAAAATGAGACTTTCATTACTAATCAGATGTAGCCGTTGATGTCTCATGCACTCTTCCTCGAAAAGCCATACGTAATCTCGCCTGATCATTTGGTAGAGATCTGTTCCAGAAAATTACTCATCATGAGACATACATTATTGACAAGTACTAGTGATCCATTTCTCCTCGAATGATTCACCAAAACGCTTTTCGATTCCCTGCTGGTGATTTGGAAGAAATCGTTTCTCGAAATATACTAAAATAGAGAAATTCATCTTTGATCTGTGCGACAGATAAATTTGAGAAGGAATCTTCCTGAAAGCCCCGAGGATTCACTTCTCGTCAGACGGTACAGAGCAGGTTGCGAAAATTACTGAAAATGAGAACGTCATTCGAAATCAGGTATCCTGATGTCCTCCTCATGGAACCATGCACCAAAAAGCAAGTCTATTCTCTCTTTGGCATTTAGCAAGGATTTATCGAGAAAATTGCTAAAAAAGAGAATGTTATAACTGATCAATGCTTATAATCAATGACAAATGGAATCCTCCTCCAAAAGCCTTTCAGATTGGCTCCTTGTGATTAGGTAGATATCAGTTGACGATTTGGTAGAAATGACTAAAAAGGAGGCAGTTCTTTCTGATCAATGTTAGCAATTAATTACACATGGAATCATCCTCCGTACTATATTCATAATTAGCTCCTGGAGATTTGGACTAAAATCGGTCCGTGAAACTGACAAGGAATGAGACAATTCATTCCTCAGCCGTCCTCTGATAAATTTCCCACGGAATCCTCCAGCAGAAAAGCAAAGGCATTCTCCCTTGGTGCGTTGGAACAGATCGGTTCGTGCAAAGGACTCAAGGTAGAAGATCATTCTTTACAAGTATCTAGTGGTAAAGACTCCAGCAATCCAGCGTCTCTCCTGAAGAGTTCGTAGCGATTGGGTCAAGAAAATTACTCCTAAGGAGACTTAAATTATCGACAAGTACTAGTGCTAAAGCTCTCCTCGAATTATTCACCAAAATGCTTTTCGATACGATGACACAGAAGGGCACAGAACACGACACACAAAAATAACACACGACAAAGACACACACACACCGCGACACGGAAAGCAACACACACAAAACATCACACACACGACCCACAACATCTCACAAACACACACTCACTCAACACAAAATAACCCACAACTTGTCACACGCAACACAAGACGACCCACAACATGATGAGCGCTGTGGAGCTAGGGCTCCGGCTCGGCTTTCGCAGCGGCTCTGGCGAGGAATGGTGCCGGAGCTCTCGCCGGAGGGAAACACGGCAGGAGGGGGCCTGAGCCGCTTGGGCCTCTTTCCAAGGGGGCGGAACAAGGCCTCCGCTCTCTGCCCTCTGCAGACCTGGCTGCCAGGTCAGTGCTTCCAGTTCCTCGTCCGCAGTCGCTGTCGTCCTCCTCAGCGGCCGTGGGCGTCCTCGCTGGGGACAGGGCTCGGGGGGATGTAGGTGGAGAGGGGCCAGAGTCTCTTGAGCAGAGTGACTCTGTGGGGTGCCGTAAGAAAAGGAGATTTTGGTTGGGATGCTCAAGGTGTAATGGGAGGAGAGTGGAGGGCGGATCCCCGCCGTGTGGAAGAGGCAAACAGAGGAGCCTCTGAGACGTTGCCGCCTGAGATGGTAACTTACTTGTTTTTTTCCCCTTGGGCTGGCTTTAGTAGCAAGGAAAAAGAAGTCAAGCCTCAGAGTCTACTGCCCTCATGCGACGGAATGTGAGTGAGAGCAGCGAGCCTGTGACCGTTGGTGATGCCAGGCAAGAGCCCTCCATCTGGGAGCCGAGCTCTCGCCAGTCTCGGAGAGAGAAGTGTCTGGTTTGGTGAGGACTCTGCTCACGCCCTGTCACGGAGTCCCCGGCATGCTCTGAAACTGCTCCCTATGAAGCCAGTCAGAACTCTGGGGCAGTCGCTTTTCTGTGAGCAGCCTGTCTTCAGGACTCACAGCTCACACAGCTTCCACCTTCCTGGGTCTGACCTCGGAGCATTCAGCCTCCTCTGCCCCTCCGTGCGCTTCCCCCCAGCGAGTCCGCTCAGGCGGGGCTCCTGGGGAAGCCAGGGGGTCCTGCACCCCAACTCCGCAGTCAGATGTGACTCTCAGCCAGCCAGTAAAACAGAAGGTTTATTAGAGGACAGGAACATGGTCTAAAACAGAGCTTGCAGGTGCAGAGAACGGGACCCCTCAGCTGGGTCCATTTTGGGGGGCAGTGAGCCAGACAACCACGTCTGCACTTCACTCCATGTCCCAGCCAGCCCCAAACTGAAACCCCCCTCCAACCCCTCCTCCTCTGGGCTTTGTCCCTTTCCCGGGCCAGGAGGTCACCTGATTCCTTTGTTCTCCAACCCTTCAGCTCTCACCTTGCAGGGGGGGAAGGGCCCAGGCCATCAGTTGCCAGGAAACAGGGTGTTGGCCATTCTCTGTGTCCAGACTCCTGCACACACATGCCCTCTAGGGCTCTGCAATGATCATACACCCTTACTCCACCCCCTAGATACTTAAGAACTGCCTAGGGGAAACTGAGGCACCCCCACACTATTCAGAGGAAACATTAAGAACAGTCCCACTTCTCACACGGCCCACCTGAGTCCGGGTCGGGAAGCCCCGTCCATTAGGGTTCGGTTTGTAAGCAAAGGATCCTGACCAGCTGTGGCTAGGAGGGAGAAAAGGCCCCATTTTCAGAGGCTGCTCGTTTCTCTGGTCAGGAACGGTGTCTTCTCCACAACTGAAGCTTGGATCCAAGAGGATGACTCCAGGTGGTGAGTTGCTCGCCTTGCTCTCCTGTTTCTCTGTTTTCTCTCCTGTGTTCGCCAACTCTCTCTTTCTCGTCTCTCCTCTTCTCTCCTCGTGCCGTGTCCCTTCACAGGACGCGGGTAGGTGTGCATTCCCACAAGTGAGGTCTCGGGAGCCATGGAAAAGTCGGAGAGGACGAAGATCATGCAGGGCAGTAGAAAGGCTGCTGAAAGTACCTGAAGAGACAAAGGAAACGAGAAGGGGGAAGTCCAGCCTAACACAGGAGTGTAATCTGTAAAGAGAAACAACGGCAAATCTAATCTACAGAAACTCTTCAAGTTGCCGAAAGACATGTAGGATGGGAAAATACTTGTTGAATCCAGTCTCTTGAAGATCTTAGGCTCAGTATGCGTGCGAATTTGTAGTTGCTTAGAAATCTGCCTTCTTCTGTTTGCTCTACCTTCCAATTATTGAAAATCTACCTACCTATTTTTTGTTTAGTTTTATTATTAATGATTATTATTATTATTCAACTCATTTTGTGCAACTGGTGCTCCGTGAGGAAATGATTTGTGTCTTACTCCAAGGGGCTGCCCGGTGTCACTGTTGCTCCGGGAGGGAAATGATATGAGCACTACCTGAATTGGCCACGCAGTTTCACCATTGCTCCGTGAGGGAAATGCTTTCTGCATTACTCCAAGTGGCCACCCAGTGTCACTGTTGCTCCATGAGGGAAATGCTTTCTGAATGACCTGAATTGGCCACAGACATCACTGTTGCTCCGGGGTGGGGGGTGGGGGGGAGGCTTGGGATTGTTTGTGTATTACTCCTGAGTGGCCACGTCGTGTCACTCTTCCTCCAGGAGGGGAATGCTTTGTGCATTTCCCTGTGTTGTGGCCACCCAAGACAACACACACAGCACGATACCGACGCACACACACACAGAACCCGTCACACATACAGATGGGTAGTGTAAAGTGCTAAAAATGAGACTTTCATTACTAATCAGATGTAGCCGTTGATGTCTCATGCACTCTTCCTCGAAAAGCCATACGTAATCTCGCCTGATCATTTGGTAGAGATCTGTTCCAGAAAATTACTCATCATGAGACATACATTATTGACAAGTACTAGTGATCCATTTCTCCTCGAATGATTCACCAAAACGCTTTTCGATTCCCTGCTGGTGATTTGGAAGAAATCGTTTCTCGAAATATACTAAAATAGAGAAATTCATCTTTGATCTGTGCGACAGATAAATTTGAGAAGGAATCTTCCTGAAAGCCCCGAGGATTCACTTCTCGTCAGACGGTACAGAGCAGGTTGCGAAAATTACTGAAAATGAGAACGTCATTCGAAATCAGGTATCCTGATGTCCTCCTCATGGAACCATGCACCAAAAAGCAAGTCTATTCTCTCTTTGGCATTTAGCAAGGATTTATCGAGAAAATTGCTAAAAAAGAGAATGTTATAACTGATCAATGCTTATAATCAATGACAAATGGAATCCTCCTCCAAAAGCCTTTCAGATTGGCTCCTTGTGATTAGGTAGATATCAGTTGACGATTTGGTAGAAATGACTAAAAAGGAGGCAGTTCTTTCTGATCAATGTTAGCAATTAATTACACATGGAATCATCCTCCGTACTATATTCATAATTAGCTCCTGGAGATTTGGACTAAAATCGGTCCGTGAAACTGACAAGGAATGAGACAATTCATTCCTCAGCCGTCCTCTGATAAATTTCCCACGGAATCCTCCAGCAGAAAAGCAAAGGCATTCTCCCTTGGTGCGTTGGAACAGATCGGTTCGTGCAAAGGACTCAAGGTAGAAAATCATTCTTTACAAGTATCTAGTGGTAAAGACTCCAGCAATCCAGCGTCTCTCCTGAAGAGTTCGTAGCGATTGGGTCAAGAAAATTACTCCTAAGGAGACTTAAATTATCGACAAGTACTAGTGCTAAAGCTCTCCTCGAATTATTCACCAAAATGCTTTTCGATACGATGACACAGAAGGGCACAGAACACGACACACAAAAATAACACACGACAAAGACACACACACACCGCGACACGGAAAGCAACACACACAAAACATCACACACACGACCCACAACATCTCACAAACACACACTCACTCAACACAAAATAACCCACAACTTGTCACACGCAACACAAGACGACCCACAACATGATGAGCGCTGTGGAGCTAGGGCTCCGGCTCGGCTTTCGCAGCGGCTCTGGCGAGGAATGGTGCCGGAGCTCTCGCCGGAGGGAAACACGGCAGGAGGGGGCCTGAGCCGCTTGGGCCTCTTTCCAAGGGGGCGGAACAAGGCCTCCGCTCTCTGCCCTCTGCAGACCTGGCTGCCAGGTCAGTGCTTCCAGTTCCTCGTCCGCAGTCGCTGTCGTCCTCCTCAGCGGCCGTGGGCGTCCTCGCTGGGGACAGGGCTCGGGGGGAGGTAGGTGGAGAGGGGCCAGAGTCTCTTGAGCAGAGTGACTCTGTGGGGTGCCGTAAGAAAAGGAGATTTTGGTTGGGATGCTCAAGGTGTAATGGGAGGAGAGTGGAGGGCGGATCCCCGCCGTGTGGAAGAGGCAAACAGAGGAGCCTCTGAGACGTTGCCGCCTGAGATGGTAACTTACTTGTTTTTTTCCCCTTGGGCTGGCTTTAGCAGCAAGGAAAAAGAAGTCAAGCCTCAGAATCTACTGCCCTCATGCGACGGAATGTGAGTGAGAGCAGCGAGCCTGTGACCGTTGGTGATGCCAGGCAAGAGCCCTCCATCTGGGAGCCGAGCTCTCGCCAGTCTCGGAGAGAGAAGTGTCTGGTTTGGTGAGGACTCTGCTCACGCCCTGTCACGGAGTCCCCGGCATGCTCTGAAACTGCTCCCTATGAAGCCAGTCAGAACTCTGGGGCAGTCGCTTTTCTGTGAGCAGCCTGTCTTCAGGACTCACAGCTCACACAGCTTCCACCTTCCTGGGTCTGACCTCGGAGCATTCAGCCTCCTCTGCCCCTCCGTGCGCTTCCCCCCAGCGAGTCCGCTCAGGCGGGGCTCCTGGGGAAGCCAGGGGGTCCTGCACCCCAACTCCGCAGTCAGATGTGACTCTCAGCCAGCCAGTAAAACAGAAGGTTTATTAGAGGACAGGAACATGGTCTAAAACAGAGCTTGCAGGTGCAGAGAACGGGACCCCTCAGCTGGGTCCATTTTGGGGGGCAGTGAGCCAGACAACCACGTCTGCACTTCACTCCATGTCCCAACCAGCCCCAAACTGAAACCCCCCTCCAACCCCTCCTCCTCTGGGCTTTGTCCCTTTCCCGGGCCAGGAGGTCACCTGATTCCTTTGTTCTCCAACCCTTCAGCTCTCACCTTGCAGGGGGGGAAGGGCCCAGGCCATCAGTTGCCAGGAAACAGGGTGTTGGCCATTCTCTGTGTCCAGACTCCTGCACACACATGCCCTCTAGGGCTCTGCAATGATCATACACCCTTACTCCACCCCCTAGATACTTAAGAACTGCCTAGGGGAAACTGAGGCACCCCCACACTATTCAGAGGAAACATTAAGAACAGTCCCACTTCTCACACGGCCCACCTGAGTCCGGGTCGGGAAGCCCCGTCCATTAGGGTTCGGTTTGTAAGCAAAGGATCCTGACCAGCTGTGGCTAGGAGGGAGAAAAGGCCCCATTTTCAGAGGCTGCTCGTTTCTCTGGTCAGGAACGGTGTCTTCTCCACAACTGAAGCTTGGATCCAAGAGGATGACTCCAGGTGGTGAGTTGCTCGCCTTGCTCTCCTGTTTCTCTGTTTTCTCTCCTGTGTTCGCCAACTCTCTCTTTCTCGTCTCTCCTCTTCTCTCCTCGTGCCGTGTCCCTTCACAGGACGCGGGTAGGTGTGCATTCCCACAAGTGAGGTCTCGGGAGCCATGGAAAAGTCGGAGAGGACGAAGATCATGCAGGGCAGTAGAAAGGCTGCTGAAAGTACCTGAAGAGACAAAGGAAACGAGAAGGGGGAAGTCCAGCCTAACACAGGAGTGTAATCTGTAAAGAGAAACAACGGCAAATCTAATCTACAGAAACTCTTCAAGTTGCCGAAAGACATGTAGGATGGGAAAATACTTGTTGAATCCAGTCTCTTGAAGATCTTAGGCTCAGTATGCGTGCGAATTTGTAGTTGCTTAGAAATCTGCCTTCTTCTGTTTGCTCTACCTTCCAATTATTGAAAATCTACCTACCTATTTTTTGTTTAGTTTTATTATTAATGATTATTATTATTATTCAACTCATTTTGTGCAACTGGTGCTCCGTGAGGAAATGATTTGTGTCTTACTCCAAGGGGCTGCCCGGTGTCACTGTTGCTCCGGGAGGGAAATGATATGAGCACTACCTGAATTGGCCACGCAGTTTCACCATTGCTCCGTGAGGGAAATGCTTTCTGCATTACTCCAAGTGGCCACCCAGTGTCACTGTTGCTCCATGAGGGAAATGCTTTCTGAATGACCTGAATTGGCCACAGACATCACTGTTGCTCCGGGGTGGGGGGTGGGGGGGAGGCTTGGGATTGTTTGTGTATTACTCCTGAGTGGCCACGTCGTGTCACTCTTCCTCCAGGAGGGGAATGCTTTGTGCATTTCCCTGTGTTGTGGCCACCCAAGACAACACACACAGCACGATACCGACGCACACACACACAGAACACGTCACACATACAGATGGGTAGTGTAAAGTGCTAAAAATGAGACTTTCATTACTAATCAGATGTAGCCGTTGATGTCTCATGCACTCTTCCTCGAAAAGCCATACGTAATCTCGCCTGATCATTTGGTAGAGATCTGTTCCAGAAAATTACTCATCATGAGACAAAAAGAAAAGGAGGACTTGTGGCACCTTAGAGACTAACCAATTTATTAGAGCATAAGCTTTCGTGAGCTACAGCTCACTTCCTCAGATGCATATCGTGGAAACTGCAGCAGGCTTTATATATACACAGAGAATATGAAACAATACCTATTCCCACCCCACTGTCCTGCTGGTAATAGCTTTATCATATAAAGCCTGCTGCAGTTTCCACGATATGCATCTGAGGAAGTGAGCTGTAGCTCACGAAAGCTTATGCTCTAATAAATTGGTTAGTCTCTAAGGTGCCACAAGTCCTCCTTTTCTTTTTGCGAATACAGACTAACACGGCTGCTACTCTGAAACCTGTCATCATGAGACATACATTATTGACAAGTACTAGTGATCCATTTCTCCTCGAATGATTCACCAAAACGCTTTTCGATTCCCTGCTGGTGATTTGGAAGAAATCGTTTCTCGAAATATACTAAAATAGAGAAATTCATCTTTGATCTGTGCGACAGATAAATTTGAGAAGGAATCTTCCTGAAAGCCCCGAGGATTCACTTCTCGTCAGACGGTACAGAGCAGGTTGCGAAAATTACTGAAAATGAGAACGTCATTCGAAATCAGGTATCCTGATGTCCTCCTCATGGAACCATGCACCAAAAAGCAAGTCTATTCTCTCTTTGGCATTTAGCAAGGATTTATCGAGAAAATTGCTAAAAAAGAGAAAGTTATAACTGATCAATGCTTATAATCAATGACAAATGGAATCCTCCTCCAAAAGCCTTTCAGATTGGCTCCTTGTGATTAGGTAGATATCAGTTGACGATTTGGTAGAAATGACTAAAAAGGAGGCAGTTCTTTCTGATCAATGTTAGCAATTAATTACACATGGAATCATCCTCCGTACTATATTCATAATTAGCTCCTGGAGATTTGGACTAAAATCGGTCCGTGAAACTGACAAGGAATGAGACAATTCATTCCTCAGCCGTCCTCTGATAAATTTCCCACGGAATCCTCCAGCAGAAAAGCAAAGGCATTCTCCCTTGGTGCGTTGGAACAGATC
Organism: Lepidochelys olivacea; assembly: GCF_965140295.1. NCBI lineage: Eukaryota > Metazoa > Chordata > Testudines > Cheloniidae > Lepidochelys > Lepidochelys olivacea. The sequence continues at coordinate 18,420,550 of NC_140436.1, read as the reverse complement.
GGTTCGTGCAAAGGACTCAAGGTAGAAAATCATTCTTTACAAGTATCTAGTGGTAAAGACTCCAGCAATCCAGCGTCTCTCCTGAAGAGTTCGTAGCGATTGGGTCAAGAAAATTACTCCTAAGGAGACTTAAATTATCGACAAGTACTAGTGCTAAAGCTCTCCTCGAATTATTCACCAAAATGCTTTTCGATACGATGACACAGAAGGGCACAGAACACGACACACAAAAATAACACACGACAAAGACACACACACACCGCGACACGGAAAGCAACACACACAAAACATCACACACACGACCCACAACATCTCACAAACACACACTCACTCAACACAAAATAACCCACAACTTGTCACACGCAACACAAGACGACCCACAACATGATGAGCGCTGTGGAGCTAGGGCTCCGGCTCGGCTTTCGCAGCGGCTCTGGCGAGGAATGGTGCCGGAGCTCTCGCCGGAGGGAAACACGGCAGGAGGGGGCCTGAGCCGCTTGGGCCTCTTTCCAAGGGGGCGGAACAAGGCCTCCGCTCTCTGCCCTCTGCAGACCTGGCTGCCAGGTCAGTGCTTCCAGTTCCTCGTCCGCAGTCGCTGTCGTCCTCCTCAGCGGCCGTGGGCGTCCTCGCTGGGGACAGGGCTCGGGGGGATGTAGGTGGAGAGGGGCCAGAGTCTCTTGAGCAGAGTGACTCTGTGGGGTGCCGTAAGAAAAGGAGATTTTGGTTGGGATGCTCAAGGTGTAATGGGAGGAGAGTGGAGGGCGGATCCCCGCCGTGTGGAAGAGGCAAACAGAGGAGCCTCTGAGACGTTGCCGCCTGAGATGGTAACTTACTTGTTTTTTTCCCCTTGGGCTGGCTTTAGCAGCAAGGAAAAAGAAGTCAAGCCTCAGAATCTACTGCCCTCATGCGACGGAATGTGAGTGAGAGCAGCGAGCCTGTGACCGTTGGTGATGCCAGGCAAGAGCCCTCCATCTGGGAGCCGAGCTCTCGCCAGTCTCGGAGAGAGAAGTGTCTGGTTTGGTGAGGACTCTGCTCACGCCCTGTCACGGAGTCCCCGGCATGCTCTGAAACTGCTCCCTATGAAGCCAGTCAGAACTCTGGGGCAGTCGCTTTTCTGTGAGCAGCCTGTCTTCAGGACTCACAGCTCACACAGCTTCCACCTTCCTGGGTCTGACCTCGGAGCATTCAGCCTCCTCTGCCCCTCCGTGCGCTTCCCCCCAGCGAGTCCGCTCAGGCGGGGCTCCTGGGGAAGCCAGGGGGTCCTGCACCCCAACTCCGCAGTCAGATGTGACTCTCAGCCAGCCAGTAAAACAGAAGGTTTATTAGAGGACAGGAACATGGTCTAAAACAGAGCTTGCAGGTGCAGAGAACGGGACCCCTCAGCTGGGTCCCTTTTGGGGGGCAGTGAGCCAGACAACCACGTCTGCACTTCACTCCATGTCCCAGCCAGCCCCAAACTGAAACCCCCCTCCAACCCCTCCTCCTCTGGGCTTTGTCCCTTTCCCGGGCCAGGAGGTCACCTGATTCCTTTGTTCTCCAACCCTTCAGCTCTCACCTTGCAGGGGGGGAAGGGCCCAGGCCATCAGTTGCCAGGAAACAGGGTGTTGGCCATTCTCTGTGTCCAGACTCCTGCACACACATGCCCTCTAGGGCTCTGCAATGATCATACACCCTTACTCCACCCCCTAGATACTTAAGAACTGCCTAGGGGAAACTGAGGCACCCCCACACTATTCAGAGGAAACATTAAGAACAGTCCCACTTCTCACACGGCCCACCTGAGTCCGGGTCGGGAAGCCCCGTCCATTAGGGTTCGGTTTGTAAGCAAAGGATCCTGACCAGCTGTGGCTAGGAGGGAGAAAAGGCCCCATTTTCAGAGGCTGCTCGTTTCTCTGGTCAGGAACGGTGTCTTCTCCACAACTGAAGCTTGGATCCAAGAGGATGACTCCAGGTGGTGAGTTGCTCGCCTTGCTCTCCTGTTTCTCTGTTTTCTCTCCTGTGTTCGCCAACTCTCTCTTTCTCGTCTCTCCTCTTCTCTCCTCGTGCCGTGTCCCTTCACAGGACGCGGGTAGGTGTGCATTCCCACAAGTGAGGTCTCGGGAGCCATGGAAAAGTCGGAGAGGACGAAGATCATGCAGGGCAGTAGAAAGGCTGCTGAAAGTACCTGAAGAGACAAAGGAAACGAGAAGGGGGAAGTCCAGCCTAACACAGGAGTGTAATCTGTAAAGAGAAACAACGGCAAATCTAATCTACAGAAACTCTTCAAGTTGCCGAAAGACATGTAGGATGGGAAAATACTTGTTGAATCCAGTCTCTTGAAGATCTTAGGCTCAGTATGCGTGCGAATTTGTAGTTGCTTAGAAATCTGCCTTCTTCTGTTTGCTCTACCTTCCAATTATTGAAAATCTACCTACCTATTTTTTGTTTAGTTTTATTATTAATGATTATTATTATTATTCAACTCATTTTGTGCAACTGGTGCTCCGTGAGGAAATGATTTGTGTCTTACTCCAAGGGGCTGCCCGGTGTCACTGTTGCTCCGGGAGGGAAATGATATGAGCACTACCTGAATTGGCCACGCAGTTTCACCATTGCTCCGTGAGGGAAATGCTTTCTGCATTACTCCAAGTGGCCACCCAGTGTCACTGTTGCTCCATGAGGGAAATGCTTTCTGAATGACCTGAATTGGCCACAGACATCACTGTTGCTCCGGGGTGGGGGGTGGGGGGGAGGCTTGGGATTGTTTGTGTATTACTCCTGAGTGGCCACGTCGTGTCACTCTTCCTCCAGGAGGGGAATGCTTTGTGCATTTCCCTGTGTTGTGGCCACCCAAGACAACACACACAGCACGATACCGACGCACACACACACAGAACCCGTCACACATACAGATGGGTAGTGTAAAGTGCTAAAAATGAGACTTTCATTACTAATCAGATGTAGCCGTTGATGTCTCATGCACTCTTCCTCGAAAAGCCATACGTAATCTCGCCTGATCATTTGGTAGAGATCTGTTCCAGAAAATTACTCATCATGAGACATACATTATTGACAAGTACTAGTGATCCATTTCTCCTCGAATGATTCACCAAAACGCTTTTCGATTCCCTGCTGGTGATTTGGAAGAAATCGTTTCTCGAAATATACTAAAATAGAGAAATTCATCTTTGATCTGTGCGACAGATAAATTTGAGAAGGAATCTTCCTGAAAGCCCCGAGGATTCACTTCTCGTCAGACGGTACAGAGCAGGTTGCGAAAATTACTGAAAATGAGAACGTCATTCGAAATCAGGTATCCTGATGTCCTCCTCATGGAACCATGCACCAAAAAGCAAGTCTATTCTCTCTTTGGCATTTAGCAAGGATTTATCGAGAAAATTGCTAAAAAAGAGAATGTTATAACTGATCAATGCTTATAATCAATGACAAATGGAATCCTCCTCCAAAAGCCTTTCAGATTGGCTCCTTGTGATTAGGTAGATATCAGTTGACGATTTGGTAGAAATGACTAAAAAGGAGGCAGTTCTTTCTGATCAATGTTAGCAATTAATTACACATGGAATCATCCTCCGTACTATATTCATAATTAGCTCCTGGAGATTTGGACTAAAATCGGTCCGTGAAACTGACAAGGAATGAGACAATTCATTCCTCAGCCGTCCTCTGATAAATTTCCCACGGAATCCTCCAGCAGAAAAGCAAAGGCATTCTCCCTTGGTGCGTTGGAACAGATCGGTTCGTGCAAAGGACTCAAGGTAGAAAATCATTCTTTACAAGTATCTAGTGGTAAAGACTCCAGCAATCCAGCGTCTCTCCTGAAGAGTTCGTAGCGATTGGGTCAAGAAAATTACTCCTAAGGAGACTTAAATTATCGACAAGTACTAGTGCTAAAGCTCTCCTCGAATTATTCACCAAAATGCTTTTCGATACGATGACACAGAAGGGCACAGAACACGACACACAAAAATAACACACGACAAAGACACACACACACCGCGACACGGAAAGCAACACACACAAAACATCACACACACGACCCACAACATCTCACAAACACACACTCACTCAACACAAAATAACCCACAACTTGTCACACGCAACACAAGACGACCCACAACATGATGAGCGCTGTGGAGCTAGGGCTCCGGCTCGGCTTTCGCAGCGGCTCTGGCGAGGAATGGTGCCGGAGCTCTCGCCGGAGGGAAACACGGCAGGAGGGGGCCTGAGCCGCTTGGGCCTCTTTCCAAGGGGGCGGAACAAGGCCTCCGCTCTCTGCCCTCTGCAGACCTGGCTGCCAGGTCAGTGCTTCCAGTTCCTCGTCCGCAGTCGCTGTCGTCCTCCTCAGCGGCCGTGGGCGTCCTCGCTGGGGACAGGGCTCGGGGGGAGGTAGGTGGAGAGGGGCCAGAGTCTCTTGAGCAGAGTGACTCTGTGGGGTGCCGTAAGAAAAGGAGATTTTGGTTGGGATGCTCAAGGTGTAATGGGAGGAGAGTGGAGGGCGGATCCCCGCCGTGTGGAAGAGGCAAACAGAGGAGCCTCTGAGACGTTGCCGCCTGAGATGGTAACTTACTTGTTTTTTTCCCCTTGGGCTGGCTTTAGCAGCAAGGAAAAAGAAGTCAAGCCTCAGAATCTACTGCCCTCATGCGACGGAATGTGAGTGAGAGCAGCGAGCCTGTGACCGTTGGTGATGCCAGGCAAGAGCCCTCCATCTGGGAGCCGAGCTCTCGCCAGTCTCGGAGAGAGAAGTGTCTGGTTTGGTGAGGACTCTGCTCACGCCCTGTCACGGAGTCCCCGGCATGCTCTGAAACTGCTCCCTATGAAGCCAGTCAGAACTCTGGGGCAGTCGCTTTTCTGTGAGCAGCCTGTCTTCAGGACTCACAGCTCACACAGCTTCCACCTTCCTGGGTCTGACCTCGGAGCATTCAGCCTCCTCTGCCCCTCCGTGCGCTTCCCCCCAGCGAGTCCGCTCAGGCGGGGCTCCTGGGGAAGCCAGGGGGTCCTGCACCCCAACTCCGCAGTCAGATGTGACTCTCAGCCAGCCAGTAAAACAGAAGGTTTATTAGAGGACAGGAACATGGTCTAAAACAGAGCTTGCAGGTGCAGAGAACGGGACCCCTCAGCTGGGTCCATTTTGGGGGGCAGTGAGCCAGACAACCACGTCTGCACTTCACTCCATGTCCCAACCAGCCCCAAACTGAAACCCCCCTCCAACCCCTCCTCCTCTGGGCTTTGTCCCTTTCCCGGGCCAGGAGGTCACCTGATTCCTTTGTTCTCCAACCCTTCAGCTCTCACCTTGCAGGGGGGGAAGGGCCCAGGCCATCAGTTGCCAGGAAACAGGGTGTTGGCCATTCTCTGTGTCCAGACTCCTGCACACACATGCCCTCTAGGGCTCTGCAATGATCATACACCCTTACTCCACCCCCTAGATACTTAAGAACTGCCTAGGGGAAACTGAGGCACCCCCACACTATTCAGAGGAAACATTAAGAACAGTCCCACTTCTCACACGGCCCACCTGAGTCCGGGTCGGGAAGCCCCGTCCATTAGGGTTCGGTTTGTAAGCAAAGGATCCTGACCAGCTGTGGCTAGGAGGGAGAAAAGGCCCCATTTTCAGAGGCTGCTCGTTTCTCTGGTCAGGAACGGTGTCTTCTCCACAACTGAAGCTTGGATCCAAGAGGATGACTCCAGGTGGTGAGTTGCTCGCCTTGCTCTCCTGTTTCTCTGTTTTCTCTCCTGTGTTCGCCAACTCTCTCTTTCTCGTCTCTCCTCTTCTCTCCTCGTGCCGTGTCCCTTCACAGGACGCGGGTAGGTGTGCATTCCCACAAGTGAGGTCTCGGGAGCCATGGAAAAGTCGGAGAGGACGAAGATCATGCAGGGCAGTAGAAAGGCTGCTGAAAGTACCTGAAGAGACAAAGGAAACGAGAAGGGGGAAGTCCAGCCTAACACAGGAGTGTAATCTGTAAAGAGAAACAACGGCAAATCTAATCTACAGAAACTCTTCAAGTTGCCGAAAGACATGTAGGATGGGAAAATACTTGTTGAATCCAGTCTCTTGAAGATCTTAGGCTCAGTATGCGTGCGAATTTGTAGTTGCTTAGAAATCTGCCTTCTTCTGTTTGCTCTACCTTCCAATTATTGAAAATCTACCTACCTATTTTTTGTTTAGTTTTATTATTAATGATTATTATTATTATTCAACTCATTTTGTGCAACTGGTGCTCCGTGAGGAAATGATTTGTGTCTTACTCCAAGGGGCTGCCCGGTGTCACTGTTGCTCCGGGAGGGAAATGATATGAGCACTACCTGAATTGGCCACGCAGTTTCACCATTGCTCCGTGAGGGAAATGCTTTCTGCATTACTCCAAGTGGCCACCCAGTGTCACTGTTGCTCCATGAGGGAAATGCTTTCTGAATGACCTGAATTGGCCACAGACATCACTGTTGCTCCGGGGTGGGGGGTGGGGGGGAGGCTTGGGATTGTTTGTGTATTACTCCTGAGTGGCCACGTCGTGTCACTCTTCCTCCAGGAGGGGAATGCTTTGTGCATTTCCCTGTGTTGTGGCCACCCAAGACAACACACACAGCACGATACCGACGCACACACACACAGAACACGTCACACATACAGATGGGTAGTGTAAAGTGCTAAAAATGAGACTTTCATTACTAATCAGATGTAGCCGTTGATGTCTCATGCACTCTTCCTCGAAAAGCCATACGTAATCTCGCCTGATCATTTGGTAGAGATCTGTTCCAGAAAATTACTCATCATGAGACATACATTATTGACAAGTACTAGTGATCCATTTCTCCTCGAATGATTCACCAAAACGCTTTTCGATTCCCTGCTGGTGATTTGGAAGAAATCGTTTCTCGAAATATACTAAAATAGAGAAATTCATCTTTGATCTGTGCGACAGATAAATTTGAGAAGGAATCTTCCTGAAAGCCCCGAGGATTCACTTCTCGTCAGACGGTACAGAGCAGGTTGCGAAAATTACTGAAAATGAGAACGTCATTCGAAATCAGGTATCCTGATGTCCTCCTCATGGAACCATGCACCAAAAAGCAAGTCTATTCTCTCTTTGGCATTTAGCAAGGATTTATCGAGAAAATTGCTAAAAAAGAGAAAGTTATAACTGATCAATGCTTATAATCAATGACAAATGGAATCCTCCTCCAAAAGCCTTTCAGATTGGCTCCTTGTGATTAGGTAGATATCAGTTGACGATTTGGTAGAAATGACTAAAAAGGAGGCAGTTCTTTCTGATCAATGTTAGCAATTAATTACACATGGAATCATCCTCCGTACTATATTCATAATTAGCTCCTGGAGATTTGGACTAAAATCGGTCCGTGAAACTGACAAGGAATGAGACAATTCATTCCTCAGCCGTCCTCTGATAAATTTCCCACGGAATCCTCCAGCAGAAAAGCAAAGGCATTCTCCCTTGGTGCGTTGGAACAGATCGGTTCGTGCAAAGGACTCAAGGTAGAAGATCATTCTTTACAAGTATCTAGTGGTAAAGACTCCAGCAATCCAGCGTCTCTCCTGAAGAGTTCGTAGCGATTGGGTCAAGAAAATTACTCCTAAGGAGACTTAAATTATCGACAAGTACTAGTGCTAAAGCTCTCCTCGAATTATTCACCAAAATGCTTTTCGATACGATGACACAGAAGGGCACAGAACACGACACACAAAAATAACACACGACAAAGACACACACACACCGCGACACGGAAAGCAACACACACAAAACATCACACACACGACCCACAACATCTCACAAACACACACTCACTCAACACAAAATAACCCACAACTTGTCACACGCAACACAAGACGACCCACAACATGATGAGCGCTGTGGAGCTAGGGCTCCGGCTCGGCTTTCGCAGCGGCTCTGGCGAGGAATGGTGCCGGAGCTCTCGCCGGAGGGAAACACGGCAGGAGGGGGCCTGAGCCGCTTGGGCCTCTTTCCAAGGGGGCGGAACAAGGCCTCCGCTCTCTGCCCTCTGCAGACCTGGCTGCCAGGTCAGTGCTTCCAGTTCCTCGTCCGCAGTCGCTGTCGTCCTCCTCAGCGGCCGTGGGCGTCCTCGCTGGGGACAGGGCTCGGGGGGATGTAGGTGGAGAGGGGCCAGAGTCTCTTGAGCAGAGTGACTCTGTGGGGTGCCGTAAGAAAAGGAGATTTTGGTTGGGATGCTCAAGGTGTAATGGGAGGAGAGTGGAGGGCGGATCCCCGCCGTGTGGAAGAGGCAAACAGAGGAGCCTCTGAGACGTTGCCGCCTGAGATGGTAACTTACTTGTTTTTTTCCCCTTGGGCTGGCTTTAGCAGCAAGGAAAAAGAAGTCAAGCCTCAGAATCTACTGCCCTCATGCGACGGAATGTGAGTGAGAGCAGCGAGCCTGTGACCGTTGGTGATGCCAGGCAAGAGCCCTCCATCTGGGAGCCGAGCTCTCGCCAGTCTCGGAGAGAGAAGTGTCTGGTTTGGTGAGGACTCTGCTCACGCCCTGTCACGGAGTCCCCGGCATGCTCTGAAACTGCTCCCTATGAAGCCAGTCAGAACTCTGGGGCAGTCGCTTTTCTGTGAGCAGCCTGTCTTCAGGACTCACAGCTCACACAGCTTCCACCTTCCTGGGTCTGACCTCGGAGCATTCAGCCTCCTCTGCCCCTCCGTGCGCTTCCCCCCAGCGAGTCCGCTCAGGCGGGGCTCCTGGGGAAGCCAGGGGGTCCTGCACCCCAACTCCGCAGTCAGATGTGACTCTCAGCCAGCCAGTAAAACAGAAGGTTTATTAGAGGACAGGAACATGGTCTAAAACAGAGCTTGCAGGTGCAGAGAACGGGACCCCTCAGCTGGGTCCATTTTGGGGGGCAGTGAGCCAGACAACCACGTCTGCACTTCACTCCATGTCCCAACCAGCCCCAAACTGAAACCCCCCTCCAACCCCTCCTCCTCTGGGCTTTGTCCCTTTCCCGGGCCAGGAGGTCACCTGATTCCTTTGTTCTCCAACCCTTCAGCTCTCACCTTGCAGGGGGGGAAGGGCCCAGGCCATCAGTTGCCAGGAAACAGGGTGTTGGCCATTCTCTGTGTCCAGACTCCTGCACACACATGCCCTCTAGGGCTCTGCAATGATCATACACCCTTACTCCACCCCCTAGATACTTAAGAACTGCCTAGGGGAAACTGAGGCACCCCCACACTATTCAGAGGAAACATTAAGAACAGTCCCACTTCTCACACGGCCCACCTGAGTCCGGGTCGGGAAGCCCCGTCCATTAGGGTTCGGTTTGTAAGCAAAGGATCCTGACCAGCTGTGGCTAGGAGGGAGAAAAGGCCCCATTTTCAGAGGCTGCTCGTTTCTCTGGTCAGGAACGGTGTCTTCTCCACAACTGAAGCTTGGATCCAAGAGGATGACTCCAGGTGGTGAGTTGCTCGCCTTGCTCTCCTGTTTCTCTGTTTTCTCTCCTGTGTTCGCCAACTCTCTCTTTCTCGTCTCTCCTCTTCTCTCCTCGTGCCGTGTCCCTTCACAGGACGCGGGTAGGTGTGCATTCCCACAAGTGAGGTCTCGGGAGCCATGGAAAAGTCGGAGAGGACGAAGATCATGCAGGGCAGTAGAAAGGCTGCTGAAAGTACCTGAAGAGACAAAGGAAACGAGAAGGGGGAAGTCCAGCCTAACACAGGAGTGTAATCTGTAAAGAGAAACAACGGCAAATCTAATCTACAGAAACTCTTCAAGTTGCCGAAAGACATGTAGGATGGGAAAATACTTGTTGAATCCAGTCTCTTGAAGATCTTAGGCTCAGTATGCGTGCGAATTTGTAGTTGCTTAGAAATCTGCCTTCTTCTGTTTGCTCTACCTTCCAATTATTGAAAATCTACCTACCTATTTTTTGTTTAGTTTTATTATTAATGATTATTATTATTATTCAACTCATTTTGTGCAACTGGTGCTCCGTGAGGAAATGATTTGTGTCTTACTCCAAGGGGCTGCCCGGTGTCACTGTTGCTCCGGGAGGGAAATGATATGAGCACTACCTGAATTGGCCACGCAGTTTCACCATTGCTCCGTGAGGGAAATGCTTTCTGCATTACTCCAAGTGGCCACCCAGTGTCACTGTTGCTCCATGAGGGAAATGCTTTCTGAATGACCTGAATTGGCCACAGACATCACTGTTGCTCCGGGGTGGGGGGTGGGGGGGAGGCTTGGGATTGTTTGTGTATTACTCCTGAGTGGCCACGTCGTGTCACTCTTCCTCCAGGAGGGGAATGCTTTGTGCATTTCCCTGTGTTGTGGCCACCCAAGACAACACACACAGCACGATACCGACGCACACACACACAGAACCCGTCACACATACAGATGGGTAGTGTAAAGTGCTAAAAATGAGACTTTCATTACTAATCAGATGTAGCCGTTGATGTCTCATGCACTCTTCCTCGAAAAGCCATACGTAATCTCGCCTGATCATTTGGTAGAGATCTGTTCCAGAAAATTACTCATCATGAGACATACATTATTGACAAGTACTAGTGATCCATTTCTCCTCGAATGATTCACCAAAACGCTTTTCGATTCCCTGCTGGTGATTTGGAAGAAATCGTTTCTCGAAATATACTAAAATAGAGAAATTCATCTTTGATCTGTGCGACAGATAAATTTGAGAAGGAATCTTCCTGAAAGCCCCGAGGATTCACTTCTCGTCAGACGGTACAGAGCAGGTTGCGAAAATTACTGAAAATGAGAACGTCATTCGAAATCAGGTATCCTGATGTCCTCCTCATGGAACCATGCACCAAAAAGCAAGTCTATTCTCTCTTTGGCATTTAGCAAGGATTTATCGAGAAAATTGCTAAAAAAGAGAATGTTATAACTGATCAATGCTTATAATCAATGACAAATGGAATCCTCCTCCAAAAGCCTTTCAGATTGGCTCCTTGTGATTAGGTAGATATCAGTTGACGATTTGGTAGAAATGACTAAAAAGGAGGCAGTTCTTTCTGATCAATGTTAGCAATTAATTACACATGGAATCATCCTCCGTACTATATTCATAATTAGCTCCTGGAGATTTGGACTAAAATCGGTCCGTGAAACTGACAAGGAATGAGACAATTCATTCCTCAGCCGTCCTCTGATAAATTTCCCACGGAATCCTCCAGCAGAAAAGCAAAGGCATTCTCCCTTGGTGCGTTGGAACAGATCGGTTCGTGCAAAGGACTCAAGGTAGAAAATCATTCTTTACAAGTATCTAGTGGTAAAGACTCCAGCAATCCAGCGTCTCTCCTGAAGAGTTCGTAGCGATTGGGTCAAGAAAATTACTCCTAAGGAGACTTAAATTATCGACAAGTACTAGTGCTAAAGCTCTCCTCGAATTATTCACCAAAATGCTTTTCGATACGATGACACAGAAGGGCACAGAACACGACACACAAAAATAACACACGACAAAGACACACACACACCGCGACACGGAAAGCAACACACACAAAACATCACACACACGACCCACAACATCTCACAAACACACACTCACTCAACACAAAATAACCCACAACTTGTCACACGCAACACAAGACGACCCACAACATGATGAGCGCTGTGGAGCTAGGGCTCCGGCTCGGCTTTCGCAGCGGCTCTGGCGAGGAATGGTGCCGGAGCTCTCGCCGGAGGGAAACACGGCAGGAGGGGGCCTGAGCCGCTTGGGCCTCTTTCCAAGGGGGCGGAACAAGGCCTCCGCTCTCTGCCCTCTGCAGACCTGGCTGCCAGGTCAGTGCTTCCAGTTCCTCGTCCGCAGTCGCTGTCGTCCTCCTCAGCGGCCGTGGGCGTCCTCGCTGGGGACAGGGCTCGGGGGGAGGTAGGTGGAGAGGGGCCAGAGTCTCTTGAGCAGAGTGACTCTGTGGGGTGCCGTAAGAAAAGGAGATTTTGGTTGGGATGCTCAAGGTGTAATGGGAGGAGAGTGGAGGGCGGATCCCCGCCGTGTGGAAGAGGCAAACAGAGGAGCCTCTGAGACGTTGCCGCCTGAGATGGTAACTTACTTGTTTTTTTCCCCTTGGGCTGGCTTTAGCAGCAAGGAAAAAGAAGTCAAGCCTCAGAATCTACTGCCCTCATGCGACGGAATGTGAGTGAGAGCAGCGAGCCTGTGACCGTTGGTGATGCCAGGCAAGAGCCCTCCATCTGGGAGCCGAGCTCTCGCCAGTCTCGGAGAGAGAAGTGTCTGGTTTGGTGAGGACTCTGCTCACGCCCTGTCACGGAGTCCCCGGCATGCTCTGAAACTGCTCCCTATGAAGCCAGTCAGAACTCTGGGGCAGTCGCTTTTCTGTGAGCAGCCTGTCTTCAGGACTCACAGCTCACACAGCTTCCACCTTCCTGGGTCTGACCTCGGAGCATTCAGCCTCCTCTGCCCCTCCGTGCGCTTCCCCCCAGCGAGTCCGCTCAGGCGGGGCTCCTGGGGAAGCCAGGGGGTCCTGCACCCCAACTCCGCAGTCAGATGTGACTCTCAGCCAGCCAGTAAAACAGAAGGTTTATTAGAGGACAGGAACATGGTCTAAAACAGAGCTTGCAGGTGCAGAGAACGGGACCCCTCAGCTGGGTCCATTTTGGGGGGCAGTGAGCCAGACAACCACGTCTGCACTTCACTCCATGTCCCAACCAGCCCCAAACTGAAACCCCCCTCCAACCCCTCCTCCTCTGGGCTTTGTCCCTTTCCCGGGCCAGGAGGTCACCTGATTCCTTTGTTCTCCAACCCTTCAGCTCTCACCTTGCAGGGGGGGAAGGGCCCAGGCCATCAGTTGCCAGGAAACAGGGTGTTGGCCATTCTCTGTGTCCAGACTCCTGCACACACATGCCCTCTAGGGCTCTGCAATGATCATACACCCTTACTCCACCCCCTAGATACTTAAGAACTGCCTAGGGGAAACTGAGGCACCCCCACACTATTCAGAGGAAACATTAAGAACAGTCCCACTTCTCACACGGCCCACCTGAGTCCGGGTCGGGAAGCCCCGTCCATTAGGGTTCGGTTTGTAAGCAAAGGATCCTGACCAGCTGTGGCTAGGAGGGAGAAAAGGCCCCATTTTCAGAGGCTGCTCGTTTCTCTGGTCAGGAACGGTGTCTTCTCCACAACTGAAGCTTGGATCCAAGAGGATGACTCCAGGTGGTGAGTTGCTCGCCTTGCTCTCCTGTTTCTCTGTTTTCTCTCCTGTGTTCGCCAACTCTCTCTTTCTCGTCTCTCCTCTTCTCTCCTCGTGCCGTGTCCCTTCACAGGACGCGGGTAGGTGTGCATTCCCACAAGTGAGGTCTCGGGAGCCATGGAAAAGTCGGAGAGGACGAAGATCATGCAGGGCAGTAGAAAGGCTGCTGAAAGTACCTGAAGAGACAAAGGAAACGAGAAGGGGGAAGTCCAGCCTAACACAGGAGTGTAATCTGTAAAGAGAAACAACGGCAAATCTAATCTACAGAAACTCTTCAAGTTGCCGAAAGACATGTAGGATGGGAAAATACTTGTTGAATCCAGTCTCTTGAAGATCTTAGGCTCAGTATGCGTGCGAATTTGTAGTTGCTTAGAAATCTGCCTTCTTCTGTTTGCTCTACCTTCCAATTATTGAAAATCTACCTACCTATTTTTTGTTTAGTTTTATTATTAATGATTATTATTATTATTCAACTCATTTTGTGCAACTGGTGCTCCGTGAGGAAATGATTTGTGTCTTACTCCAAGGGGCTGCCCGGTGTCACTGTTGCTCCGGGAGGGAAATGATATGAGCACTACCTGAATTGGCCACGCAGTTTCACCATTGCTCCGTGAGGGAAATGCTTTCTGCATTACTCCAAGTGGCCACCCAGTGTCACTGTTGCTCCATGAGGGAAATGCTTTCTGAATGACCTGAATTGGCCACAGACATCACTGTTGCTCCGGGGTGGGGGGTGGGGGGGAGGCTTGGGATTGTTTGTGTATTACTCCTGAGTGGCCACGTCGTGTCACTCTTCCTCCAGGAGGGGAATGCTTTGTGCATTTCCCTGTGTTGTGGCCACCCAAGACAACACACACAGCACGATACCGACGCACACACACACAGAACACGTCACACATACAGATGGGTAGTGTAAAGTGCTAAAAATGAGACTTTCATTACTAATCAGATGTAGCCGTTGATGTCTCATGCACTCTTCCTCGAAAAGCCATACGTAATCTCGCCTGATCATTTGGTAGAGATCTGTTCCAGAAAATTACTCATCATGAGACATACATTATTGACAAGTACTAGTGATCCATTTCTCCTCGAATGATTCACCAAAACGCTTTTCGATTCCCTGCTGGTGATTTGGAAGAAATCGTTTCTCGAAATATACTAAAATAGAGAAATTCATCTTTGATCTGTGCGACAGATAAATTTGAGAAGGAATCTTCCTGAAAGCCCCGAGGATTCACTTCTCGTCAGACGGTACAGAGCAGGTTGCGAAAATTACTGAAAATGAGAACGTCATTCGAAATCAGGTATCCTGATGTCCTCCTCATGGAACCATGCACCAAAAAGCAAGTCTATTCTCTCTTTGGCATTTAGCAAGGATTTATCGAGAAAATTGCTAAAAAAGAGAAAGTTATAACTGATCAATGCTTATAATCAATGACAAATGGAATCCTCCTCCAAAAGCCTTTCAGATTGGCTCCTTGTGATTAGGTAGATATCAGTTGACGATTTGGTAGAAATGACTAAAAAGGAGGCAGTTCTTTCTGATCAATGTTAGCAATTAATTACACATGGAATCATCCTCCGTACTATATTCATAATTAGCTCCTGGAGATTTGGACTAAAATCGGTCCGTGAAACTGACAAGGAATGAGACAATTCATTCCTCAGCCGTCCTCTGATAAATTTCCCACGGAATCCTCCAGCAGAAAAGCAAAGGCATTCTCCCTTGGTGCGTTGGAACAGATCGGTTCGTGCAAAGGACTCAAGGTAGAAGATCATTCTTTACAAGTATCTAGTGGTAAAGACTCCAGCAATCCAGCGTCTCTCCTGAAGAGTTCGTAGCGATTGGGTCAAGAAAATTACTCCTAAGGAGACTTAAATTATCGACAAGTACTAGTGCTAAAGCTCTCCTCGAATTATTCACCAAAATGCTTTTCGATACGATGACACAGAAGGGCACAGAACACGACACACAAAAATAACACACGACAAAGACACACACACACCGCGACACGGAAAGCAACACACACAAAACATCACACACACGACCCACAACATCTCACAAACACACACTCACTCAACACAAAATAACCCACAACTTGTCACACGCAACACAAGACGACCCACAACATGATGAGCGCTGTGGAGCTAGGGCTCCGGCTCGGCTTTCGCAGCGGCTCTGGCGAGGAATGGTGCCGGAGCTCTCGCCGGAGGGAAACACGGCAGGAGGGGGCCTGAGCCGCTTGGGCCTCTTTCCAAGGGGGCGGAACAAGGCCTCCGCTCTCTGCCCTCTGCAGACCTGGCTGCCAGGTCAGTGCTTCCAGTTCCTCGTCCGCAGTCGCTGTCGTCCTCCTCAGCGGCCGTGGGCGTCCTCGCTGGGGACAGGGCTCGGGGGGATGTAGGTGGAGAGGGGCCAGAGTCTCTTGAGCAGAGTGACTCTGTGGGGTGCCGTAAGAAAAGGAGATTTTGGTTGGGATGCTCAAGGTGTAATGGGAGGAGAGTGGAGGGCGGATCCCCGCCGTGTGGAAGAGGCAAACAGAGGAGCCTCTGAGACGTTGCCGCCTGAGATGGTAACTTACTTGTTTTTTTCCCCTTGGGCTGGCTTTAGCAGCAAGGAAAAAGAAGTCAAGCCTCAGAATCTACTGCCCTCATGCGACGGAATGTGAGTGAGAGCAGCGAGCCTGTGACCGTTGGTGATGCCAGGCAAGAGCCCTCCATCTGGGAGCCGAGCTCTCGCCAGTCTCGGAGAGAGAAGTGTCTGGTTTGGTGAGGACTCTGCTCACGCCCTGTCACGGAGTCCCCGGCATGCTCTGAAACTGCTCCCTATGAAGCCAGTCAGAACTCTGGGGCAGTCGCTTTTCTGTGAGCAGCCTGTCTTCAGGACTCACAGCTCACACAGCTTCCACCTTCCTGGGTCTGACCTCGGAGCATTCAGCCTCCTCTGCCCCTCCGTGCGCTTCCCCCCAGCGAGTCCGCTCAGGCGGGGCTCCTGGGGAAGCCAGGGGGTCCTGCACCCCAACTCCGCAGTCAGATGTGACTCTCAGCCAGCCAGTAAAACAGAAGGTTTATTAGAGGACAGGAACATGGTCTAAAACAGAGCTTGCAGGTGCAGAGAACGGGACCCCTCAGCTGGGTCCATTTTGGGGGGCAGTGAGCCAGACAACCACGTCTGCACTTCACTCCATGTCCCAGCCAGCCCCAAACTGAAACCCCCCTCCAACCCCTCCTCCTCTGGGCTTTGTCCCTTTCCCGGGCCAGGAGGTCACCTGATTCCTTTGTTCTCCAACCCTTCAGCTCTCACCTTGCAGGGGGGGAAGGGCCCAGGCCATCAGTTGCCAGGAAACAGGGTGTTGGCCATTCTCTGTGTCCAGACTCCTGCACACACATGCCCTCTAGGGCTCTGCAATGATCATACACCCTTACTCCACCCCCTAGATACTTAAGAACTGCCTAGGGGAAACTGAGGCACCCCCACACTATTCAGAGGAAACATTAAGAACAGTCCCACTTCTCACACGCCCCACCTGAGTCCGGGTCGGGAAGCCCCGTCCATTAGGGTTCGGTTTGTAAGCAAAGGATCCTGACCAGCTGTGGCTAGGAGGGAGAAAAGGCCCCATTTTCAGAGGCTGCTCGTTTCTCTGGTCAGGAACGGTGTCTTCTCCACAACTGAAGCTTGGATCCAAGAGGATGACTCCAGGTGGTGAGTTGCTCGCCTTGCTCTCCTCTTTCTCTGTTTTCTCTCCTGTGTTCGCCAACTCTCTCTTTCTCGTCTCTCCTCTTCTCTCCTCGTGCCGTGTCCCTTCACAGGACGCGGGTAGGTGTGCATTCCCACAAGTGAGGTCTCGGGAGCCATGGAAAAGTCGGAGAGGACGAAGATCATGCAGGGCAGTAGAAAGGCTGCTGAAAGTACCTGAAGAGACAAAGGAAACGAGAAGGGGGAAGTCCAGCCTAACACAGGAGTGTAATCTGTAAAGAGAAACAACGGCAAATCTAATCTACAGAAACTCTTCAAGTTGCCGAAAGACATGTAGGATGGGAAAATACTTGTTGAATCCAGTCTCTTGAAGATCTTAGGCTCAGTATGCGTGCGAATTTGTAGTTGCTTAGAAATCTGCCTTCTTCTGTTTGCTCTACCTTCCAATTATTGAAAATCTACCTACCTATTTTTTGTTTAGTTTTATTATTAATGATTATTATTATTATTCAACTCATTTTGTGCAACTGGTGCTCCGTGAGGAAATGATTTGTGTCTTACTCCAAGGGGCTGCCCGGTGTCACTGTTGCTCCGGGAGGGAAATGATATGAGCACTACCTGAATTGGCCACGCAGTTTCACCATTGCTCCGTGAGGGAAATGCTTTCTGCATTACTCCAAGTGGCCACCCAGTGTCACTGTTGCTCCATGAGGGAAATGCTTTCTGAATGACCTGAATTGGCCACAGACATCACTGTTGCTCCGGGGTGGGGGGTGGGGGGGAGGCTTGGGATTGTTTGTGTATTACTCCTGAGTGGCCACGTCGTGTCACTCTTCCTCCAGGAGGGGAATGCTTTGTGCATTTCCCTGTGTTGTGGCCACCCAAGACAACACACACAGCACGATACCGACGCACACACACACAGAACACGTCACACATACAGATGGGTAGTGTAAAGTGCTAAAAATGAGACTTTCATTACTAATCAGATGTAGCCGTTGATGTCTCATGCACTCTTCCTCGAAAAGCCATACGTAATCTCGCCTGATCATTTGGTAGAGATCTGTTCCAGAAAATTACTCATCATGAGACATACATTATTGACAAGTACTAGTGATCCATTTCTCCTCGAATGATTCACCAAAACGCTTTTCGATTCCCTGCTGGTGATTTGGAAGAAATCGTTTCTCGAAATATACTAAAATAGAGAAATTCATCTTTGATCTGTGCGACAGATAAATTTGAGAAGGAATCTTCCTGAAAGCCCCGAGGATTCACTTCTCGTCAGACGGTACAGAGCAGGTTGCGAAAATTACTGAAAATGAGAACGTCATTCGAAATCAGCTATCCTGATGTCCTCCTCATGGAACCATGCACCAAAAAGCAAGTCTATTCTCTCTTTGGCATTTAGCAAGGATTTATCGAGAAAATTGCTAAAAAAGAGAAAGTTATAACTGATCAATGCTTATAATCAATGACAAATGGAATCCTCCTCCAAAAGCCTTTCAGATTGGCTCCTTGTGATTAGGTAGATATCAGTTGACGATTTGGTAGAAATGACTAAAAAGGAGGCAGTTCTTTCTGATCAATGTTAGCAATTAATTACACATGGAATCATCCTCCGTACTATATTCATAATTAGCTCCTGGAGATTTGGACTAAAATCGGTCCGTGAAACTGACAAGGAATGAGACAATTCATTCCTCAGCCGTCCTCTGATAAATTTCCCACGGAATCCTCCAGCAGAAAAGCAAAGGCATTCTCCCTTGGTGCGTTGGAACAGATCGGTTCGTGCAAAGGACTCAAGGTAGAAGATCATTCTTTACAAGTATCTAGTGGTAAAGACTCCAGCAATCCAGCGTCTCTCCTGAAGAGTTCGTAGCGATTGGGTCAAGAAAATTACTCCTAAGGAGACTTAAATTATCGACAAGTACTAGTGCTAAAGCTCTCCTCGAATTATTCACCAAAATGCTTTTCGATACGATGACACAGAAGGGCACAGAACACGACACACAAAAATAACACACGACAAAGACACACACACACCGCGACACGGAAAGCAACACACACAAAACATCACACACACGACCCACAACATCTCACAAACACACACTCACTCAACACAAAATAACCCACAACTTGTCACACGCAACACAAGACGACCCACAACATGATGAGCGCTGTGGAGCTAGGGCTCCGGCTCGGCTTTCGCAGCGGCTCTGGCGAGGAATGGTGCCGGAGCTCTCGCCGGAGGGAAACACGGCAGGAGGGGGCCTGAGCCGCTTGGGCCTCTTTCCAAGGGGGCGGAACAAGGCCTCCGCTCTCTGCCCTCTGCAGACCTGGCTGCCAGGTCAGTGCTTCCAGTTCCTCGTCCGCAGTCGCTGTCGTCCTCCTCAGCGGCCGTGGGCGTCCTCGCTGGGGACAGGGCTCGGGGGGATGTAGGTGGAGAGGGGCCAGAGTCTCTTGAGCAGAGTGACTCTGTGGGGTGCCGTAAGAAAAGGAGATTTTGGTTGGGATGCTCAAGGTGTAATGGGAGGAGAGTGGAGGGCGGATCCCCGCCGTGTGGAAGAGGCAAACAGAGGAGCCTCTGAGACGTTGCCGCCTGAGATGGTAACTTACTTGTTTTTTTCCCCTTGGGCTGGCTTTAGTAGCAAGGAAAAAGAAGTCAAGCCTCAGAGTCTACTGCCCTCATGCGACGGAATGTGAGTGAGAGCAGCGAGCCTGTGACCGTTGGTGATGCCAGGCAAGAGCCCTCCATCTGGGAGCCGAGCTCTCGCCAGTCTCGGAGAGAGAAGTGTCTGGTTTGGTGAGGACTCTGCTCACGCCCTGTCACGGAGTCCCCGGCATGCTCTGAAACTGCTCCCTATGAAGCCAGTCAGAACTCTGGGGCAGTCGCTTTTCTGTGAGCAGCCTGTCTTCAGGACTCACAGCTCACACAGCTTCCACCTTCCTGGGTCTGACCTCGGAGCATTCAGCCTCCTCTGCCCCTCCGTGCGCTTCCCCCCAGCGAGTCCGCTCAGGCGGGGCTCCTGGGGAAGCCAGGGGGTCCTGCACCCCAACTCCGCAGTCAGATGTGACTCTCAGCCAGCCAGTAAAACAGAAGGTTTATTAGAGGACAGGAACATGGTCTAAAACAGAGCTTGCAGGTGCAGAGAACGGGACCCCTCAGCTGGGTCCATTTTGGGGGGCAGTGAGCCAGACAACCACGTCTGCACTTCACTCCATGTCCCAGCCAGCCCCAAACTGAAACCCCCCTCCAACCCCTCCTCCTCTGGGCTTTGTCCCTTTCCCGGGCCAGGAGGTCACCTGATTCCTTTGTTCTCCAACCCTTCAGCTCTCACCTTGCAGGGGGGGAAGGGCCCAGGCCATCAGTTGCCAGGAAACAGGGTGTTGGCCATTCTCTGTGTCCAGACTCCTGCACACACATGCCCTCTAGGGCTCTGCAATGATCATACACCCTTACTCCACCCCCTAGATACTTAAGAACTGCCTAGGGGAAACTGAGGCACCCCCACACTATTCAGAGGAAACATTAAGAACAGTCCCACTTCTCACACGGCCCACCTGAGTCCGGGTCGGGAAGCCCCGTCCATTAGGGTTCGGTTTGTAAGCAAAGGATCCTGACCAGCTGTGGCTAGGAGGGAGAAAAGGCCCCATTTTCAGAGGCTGCTCGTTTCTCTGGTCAGGAACGGTGTCTTCTCCACAACTGAAGCTTGGATCCAAGAGGATGACTCCAGGTGGTGAGTTGCTCGCCTTGCTCTCCTGTTTCTCTGTTTTCTCTCCTGTGTTCGCCAACTCTCTCTTTCTCGTCTCTCCTCTTCTCTCCTCGTGCCGTGTCCCTTCACAGGACGCGGGTAGGTGTGCATTCCCACAAGTGAGGTCTCGGGAGCCATGGAAAAGTCGGAGAGGACGAAGATCATGCAGGGCAGTAGAAAGGCTGCTGAAAGTACCTGAAGAGACAAAGGAAACGAGAAGGGGGAAGTCCAGCCTAACACAGGAGTGTAATCTGTAAAGAGAAACAACGGCAAATCTAATCTACAGAAACTCTTCAAGTTGCCGAAAGACATGTAGGATGGGAAAATACTTGTTGAATCCAGTCTCTTGAAGATCTTAGGCTCAGTATGCGTGCGAATTTGTAGTTGCTTAGAAATCTGCCTTCTTCTGTTTGCTCTACCTTCCAATTATTGAAAATCTACCTACCTATTTTTTGTTTAGTTTTATTATTAATGATTATTATTATTATTCAACTCATTTTGTGCAACTGGTGCTCCGTGAGGAAATGATTTGTGTCTTACTCCAAGGGGCTGCCCGGTGTCACTGTTGCTCCGGGAGGGAAATGATATGAGCACTACCTGAATTGGCCACGCAGTTTCACCATTGCTCCGTGAGGGAAATGCTTTCTGCATTACTCCAAGTGGCCACCCAGTGTCACTGTTGCTCCATGAGGGAAATGCTTTCTGAATGACCTGAATTGGCCACAGACATCACTGTTGCTCCGGGGTGGGGGGTGGGGGGGAGGCTTGGGATTGTTTGTGTATTACTCCTGAGTGGCCACGTCGTGTCACTCTTCCTCCAGGAGGGGAATGCTTTGTGCATTTCCCTGTGTTGTGGCCACCCAAGACAACACACACAGCACGATACCGACGCACACACACACAGAACACGTCACACATACAGATGGGTAGTGTAAAGTGCTAAAAATGAGACTTTCATTACTAATCAGATGTAGCCGTTGATGTCTCATGCACTCTTCCTCGAAAAGCCATACGTAATCTCGCCTGATCATTTGGTAGAGATCTGTTCCAGAAAATTACTCATCATGAGACATACATTATTGACAAGTACTAGTGATCCATTTCTCCTCGAATGATTCACCAAAACGCTTTTCGATTCCCTGCTGGTGATTTGGAAGAAATCGTTTCTCGAAATATACTAAAATAGAGAAATTCATCTTTGATCTGTGCGACAGATAAATTTGAGAAGGAATCTTCCTGAAAGCCCCGAGGATTCACTTCTCGTCAGACGGTACAGAGCAGGTTGCGAAAATTACTGAAAATGAGAACGTCATTCGAAATCAGGTATCCTGATGTCCTCCTCATGGAACCATGCACCAAAAAGCAAGTCTATTCTCTCTTTGGCATTTAGCAAGGATTTATCGAGAAAATTGCTAAAAAAGAGAAAGTTATAACTGATCAATGCTTATAATCAATGACAAATGGAATCCTCCTCCAAAAGCCTTTCAGATTGGCTCCTTGTGATTAGGTAGATATCAGTTGACGATTTGGTAGAAATGACTAAAAAGGAGGCAGTTCTTTCTGATCAATGTTAGCAATTAATTACACATGGAATCATCCTCCGTACTATATTCATAATTAGCTCCTGGAGATTTGGACTAAAATCGGTCCGTGAAACTGACAAGGAATGAGACAATTCATTCCTCAGCCGTCCTCTGATAAATTTCCCACGGAATCCTCCAGCAGAAAAGCAAAGGCATTCTCCCTTGGTGCGTTGGAACAGATCGGTTCGTGCAAAGGACTCAAGGTAGAAGATCATTCTTTACAAGTATCTAGTGGTAAAGACTCCAGCAATCCAGCGTCTCTCCTGAAGAGTTCGTAGCGATTGGGTCAAGAAAATTACTCCTAAGGAGACTTAAATTATCGACAAGTACTAGTGCTAAAGCTCTCCTCGAATTATTCACCAAAATGCTTTTCGATACGATGACACAGAAGGGCACAGAACACGACACACAAAAATAACACACGACAAAGACACACACACACCGCGACACGGAAAGCAACACACACAAAACATCACACACACGACCCACAACATCTCACAAACACACACTCACTCAACACAAAATAACCCACAACTTGTCACACGCAACACAAGACGACCCACAACATGATGAGCGCTGTGGAGCTAGGGCTCCGGCTCGGCTTTCGCAGCGGCTCTGGCGAGGAATGGTGCCGGAGCTCTCGCCGGAGGGAAACACGGCAGGAGGGGGCCTGAGCCGCTTGGGCCTCTTTCCAAGGGGGCGGAACAAGGCCTCCGCTCTCTGCCCTCTGCAGACCTGGCTGCCAGGTCAGTGCTTCCAGTTCCTCGTCCGCAGTCGCTGTCGTCCTCCTCAGCGGCCGTGGGCGTCCTCGCTGGGGACAGGGCTCGGGGGGATGTAGGTGGAGAGGGGCCAGAGTCTCTTGAGCAGAGTGACTCTGTGGGGTGCCGTAAGAAAAGGAGATTTTGGTTGGGATGCTCAAGGTGTAATGGGAGGAGAGTGGAGGGCGGATCCCCGCCGTGTGGAAGAGGCAAACAGAGGAGCCTCTGAGACGTTGCCGCCTGAGATGGTAACTTACTTGTTTTTTTCCCCTTGGGCTGGCTTTAGTAGCAAGGAAAAAGAAGTCAAGCCTCAGAGTCTACTGCCCTCATGCGACGGAATGTGAGTGAGAGCAGCGAGCCTGTGACCGTTGGTGATGCCAGGCAAGAGCCCTCCATCTGGGAGCCGAGCTCTCGCCAGTCTCGGAGAGAGAAGTGTCTGGTTTGGTGAGGACTCTGCTCACGCCCTGTCACGGAGTCCCCGGCATGCTCTGAAACTGCTCCCTATGAAGCCAGTCAGAACTCTGGGGCAGTCGCTTTTCTGTGAGCAGCCTGTCTTCAGGACTCACAGCTCACACAGCTTCCACCTTCCTGGGTCTGACCTCGGAGCATTCAGCCTCCTCTGCCCCTCCGTGCGCTTCCCCCCAGCGAGTCCGCTCAGGCGGGGCTCCTGGGGAAGCCAGGGGGTCCTGCACCCCAACTCCGCAGTCAGATGTGACTCTCAGCCAGCCAGTAAAACAGAAGGTTTATTAGAGGACAGGAACATGGTCTAAAACAGAGCTTGCAGGTGCAGAGAACGGGACCCCTCAGCTGGGTCCATTTTGGGGGGCAGTGAGCCAGACAACCACGTCTGCACTTCACTCCATGTCCCAGCCAGCCCCAAACTGAAACCCCCCTCCAACCCCTCCTCCTCTGGGCTTTGTCCCTTTCCCGGGCCAGGAGGTCACCTGATTCCTTTGTTCTCCAACCCTTCAGCTCTCACCTTGCAGGGGGGGAAGGGCCCAGGCCATCAGTTGCCAGGAAACAGGGTGTTGGCCATTCTCTGTGTCCAGACTCCTGCACACACATGCCCTCTAGGGCTCTGCAATGATCATACACCCTTACTCCACCCCCTAGATACTTAAGAACTGCCTAGGGGAAACTGAGGCACCCCCACACTATTCAGAGGAAACATTAAGAACAGTCCCACTTCTCACACGCCCCACCTGAGTCCGGGTCGGGAAGCCCCGTCCATTAGGGTTCGGTTTGTAAGCAAAGGATCCTGACCAGCTGTGGCTAGGAGGGAGAAAAGGCCCCATTTTCAGAGGCTGCTCGTTTCTCTGGTCAGGAACGGTGTCTTCTCCACAACTGAAGCTTGGATCCAAGAGGATGACTCGGTGGTGAGTTGCTCGCCTTGCTCTCCTGTTTCTCTGTTTTCTCTCCTGTGTTCGCCAACTCTCTCTTTCTCGTCTCTCCTCTTCTCTCCTCGTGCCGTGTCCCTTCACAGGACGCGGGTAGCTGTGCATTCCCACAAGTGAGGTCTCGGGAGCCATGGAAAAGTCGGAGAGGACGAAGATCATGCAGGGCAGTAGAAAGGCTGCTGAAAGTACCTGAAGAGACAAAGGAAACGAGAAGGGGGAAGTCCAGCCTAACACAGGAGTGTAATCTGTAAAGAGAAACAACGGCAAATCTAATCTACAGAAACTCTTCAAGTTGCCGAAAGACATGTAGGATGGGAAAATACTTGTTGAATCCAGTCTCTTGAAGATCTTAGGCTCAGTATGCGTGCGAATTTGTAGTTGCTTAGAAATCTGCCTTCTTCTGTTTGCTCTACCTTCCAATTATTGAAAATCTACCTACCTATTTTTTGTTTAGTTTTATTATTAATGATTATTATTATTATTCAACTCATTTTGTGCAACTGGTGCTCCGTGAGGAAATGATTTGTGTCTTACTCCAAGGGGCTGCCCGGTGTCACTGTTGCTCCGGGAGGGAAATGATATGAGCACTACCTGAATTGGCCACGCAGTTTCACCATTGCTCCGTGAGGGAAATGCTTTCTGCATTACTCCAAGTGGCCACCCAGTGTCACTGTTGCTCCATGAGGGAAATGCTTTCTGAATGACCTGAATTGGCCACAGACATCACTGTTGCTCCGGGGTGGGGGGTGGGGGGGAGGCTTGGGATTGTTTGTGTATTACTCCTGAGTGGCCACGTCGTGTCACTCTTCCTCCAGGAGGGGAATGCTTTGTGCATTTCCCTGTGTTGTGGCCACCCAAGACAACACACACAGCACGATACCGACGCACACACACACAGAACACGTCACACATACAGATGGGTAGTGTAAAGTGCTAAAAATGAGACTTTCATTACTAATCAGATGTAGCCGTTGATGTCTCATGCACTCTTCCTCGAAAAGCCATACGTAATCTCGCCTGATCATTTGGTAGAGATCTGTTCCAGAAAATTACTCATCATGAGACATACATTATTGACAAGTACTAGTGATCCATTTCTCCTCGAATGATTCACCAAAACGCTTTTCGATTCCCTGCTGGTGATTTGGAAGAAATCGTTTCTCGAAATATACTAAAATAGAGAAATTCATCTTTGATCTGTGCGACAGATAAATTTGAGAAGGAATCTTCCTGAAAGCCCCGAGGATTCACTTCTCGTCAGACGGTACAGAGCAGGTTGCGAAAATTACTGAAAATGAGAACGTCATTCGAAATCAGGTATCCTGATGTCCTCCTCATGGAACCATGCACCAAAAAGCAAGTCTATTCTCTCTTTGGCATTTAGCAAGGATTTATCGAGAAAATTGCTAAAAAAGAGAAAGTTATAACTGATCAATGCTTATAATCAATGACAAATGGAATCCTCCTCCAAAAGCCTTTCAGATTGGCTCCTTGTGATTAGGTAGATATCAGTTGACGATTTGGTAGAAATGACTAAAAAGGAGGCAGTTCTTTCTGATCAATGTTAGCAATTAATTACACATGGAATCATCCTCCGTACTATATTCATAATTAGCTCCTGGAGATTTGGACTAAAATCGGTCCGTGAAACTGACAAGGAATGAGACAATTCATTCCTCAGCCGTCCTCTGATAAATTTCCCACGGAATCCTCCAGCAGAAAAGCAAAGGCATTCTCCCTTGGTGCGTTGGAACAGATCGGTTCGTGCAAAGGACTCAAGGTAGAAGATCATTCTTTACAAGTATCTAGTGGTAAAGACTCCAGCAATCCAGCGTCTCTCCTGAAGAGTTCGTAGCGATTGGGTCAAGAAAATTACTCCTAAGGAGACTTAAATTATCGACAAGTACTAGTGCTAAAGCTCTCCTCGAATTATTCACCAAAATGCTTTTCGATACGATGACACAGAAGGGCACAGAACACGACACACAAAAATAACACACGACAAAGACACACACACACCGCGACACGGAAAGCAACACACACAAAACATCACACACACGACCCACAACATCTCACAAACACACACTCACTCAACACAAAATAACCCACAACTTGTCACACGCAACACAAGACGACCCACAACATGATGAGCGCTGTGGAGCTAGGGCTCCGGCTCGGCTTTCGCAGCGGCTCTGGCGAGGAATGGTGCCGGAGCTCTCGCCGGAGGGAAACACGGCAGGAGGGGGCCTGAGCCGCTTGGGCCTCTTTCCAAGGGGGCGGAACAAGGCCTCCGCTCTCTGCCCTCTGCAGACCTGGCTGCCAGGTCAGTGCTTCCAGTTCCTCGTCCGCAGTCGCTGTCGTCCTCCTCAGCGGCCGTGGGCGTCCTCGCTGGGGACAGGGCTCGGGGGGATGTAGGTGGAGAGGGGCCAGAGTCTCTTGAGCAGAGTGACTCTGTGGGGTGCCGTAAGAAAAGGAGATTTTGGTTGGGATGCTCAAGGTGTAATGGGAGGAGAGTGGAGGGCGGATCCCCGCCGTGTGGAAGAGGCAAACAGAGGAGCCTCTGAGACGTTGCCGCCTGAGATGGTAACTTACTTGTTTTTTTCCCCTTGGGCTGGCTTTAGTAGCAAGGAAAAAGAAGTCAAGCCTCAGAGTCTACTGCCCTCATGCGACGGAATGTGAGTGAGAGCAGCGAGCCTGTGACCGTTGGTGATGCCAGGCAAGAGCCCTCCATCTGGGAGCCGAGCTCTCGCCAGTCTCGGAGAGAGAAGTGTCTGGTTTGGTGAGGACTCTGCTCACGCCCTGTCACGGAGTCCCCGGCATGCTCTGAAACTGCTCCCTATGAAGCCAGTCAGAACTCTGGGGCAGTCGCTTTTCTGTGAGCAGCCTGTCTTCAGGACTCACAGCTCACACAGCTTCCACCTTCCTGGGTCTGACCTCGGAGCATTCAGCCTCCTCTGCCCCTCCGTGCGCTTCCCCCCAGCGAGTCCGCTCAGGCGGGGCTCCTGGGGAAGCCAGGGGGTCCTGCACCCCAACTCCGCAGTCAGATGTGACTCTCAGCCAGCCAGTAAAACAGAAGGTTTATTAGAGGACAGGAACATGGTCTAAAACAGAGCTTGCAGGTGCAGAGAACGGGACCCCTCAGCTGGGTCCATTTTGGGGGGCAGTGAGCCAGACAACCACGTCTGCACTTCACTCCATGTCCCAGCCAGCCCCAAACTGAAACCCCCCTCCAACCCCTCCTCCTCTGGGCTTTGTCCCTTTCCCGGGCCAGGAGGTCACCTGATTCCTTTGTTCTCCAACCCTTCAGCTCTCACCTTGCAGGGGGGGAAGGGCCCAGGCCATCAGTTGCCAGGAAACAGGGTGTTGGCCATTCTCTGTGTCCAGACTCCTGCACACACATGCCCTCTAGGGCTCTGCAATGATCATACACCCTTACTCCACCCCCTAGATACTTAAGAACTGCCTAGGGGAAACTGAGGCACCCCCACACTATTCAGAGGAAACATTAAGAACAGTCCCACTTCTCACACGCCCCACCTGAGTCCGGGTCGGGAAGCCCCGTCCATTAGGGTTCGGTTTGTAAGCAAAGGATCCTGACCAGCTGTGGCTAGGAGGGAGAAAAGGCCCCATTTTCAGAGGCTGCTCGTTTCTCTGGTCAGGAACGGTGTCTTCTCCACAACTGAAGCTTGGATCCAAGAGGATGACTCCAGGTGGTGAGTTGCTCGCCTTGCTCTCCTGTTTCTCTGTTTTCTCTCCTGTGTTCGCCAACTCTCTCTTTCTCGTCTCTCCTCTTCTCTCCTCGTGCCGTGTCCCTTCACAGGACGCGGGTAGGTGTGCATTCCCACAAGTGAGGTCTCGGGAGCCATGGAAAAGTCGGAGAGGACGAAGATCATGCAGGGCAGTAGAAAGGCTGCTGAAAGTACCTGAAGAGACAAAGGAAACGAGAAGGGGGAAGTCCAGCCTAACACAGGAGTGTAATCTGTAAAGAGAAACAACGGCAAATCTAATCTACAGAAACTCTTCAAGTTGCCGAAAGACATGTAGGATGGGAAAATACTTGTTGAATCCAGTCTCTTGAAGATCTTAGGCTCAGTATGCGTGCGAATTTGTAGTTGCTTAGAAATCTGCCTTCTTCTGTTTGCTCTACCTTCCAATTATTGAAAATCTACCTACCTATTTTTTGTTTAGTTTTATTATTAATGATTATTATTATTATTCAACTCATTTTGTGCAACTGGTGCTCCGTGAGGAAATGATTTGTGTCTTACTCCAAGGGGCTGCCCGGTGTCACTGTTGCTCCGGGAGGGAAATGATATGAGCACTACCTGAATTGGCCACGCAGTTTCACCATTGCTCCGTGAGGGAAATGCTTTCTGCATTACTCCAAGTGGCCACCCAGTGTCACTGTTGCTCCATGAGGGAAATGCTTTCTGAATGACCTGAATTGGCCACAGACATCACTGTTGCTCCGGGGTGGGGGGTGGGGGGGAGGCTTGGGATTGTTTGTGTATTACTCCTGAGTGGCCACGTCGTGTCACTCTTCCTCCAGGAGGGGAATGCTTTGTGCATTTCCCTGTGTTGTGGCCACCCAAGACAACACACACAGCACGATACCGACGCACACACACACAGAACACGTCACACATACAGATGGGTAGTGTAAAGTGCTAAAAATGAGACTTTCATTACTAATCAGATGTAGCCGTTGATGTCTCATGCACTCTTCCTCGAAAAGCCATACGTAATCTCGCCTGATCATTTGGTAGAGATCTGTTCCAGAAAATTACTCATCATGAGACATACATTATTGACAAGTACTAGTGATCCATTTCTCCTCGAATGATTCACCAAAACGCTTTTTGATTCCCTGCTGGTGATTTGGAAGAAATCGTTTCTCGAAATATACTAAAATAGAGAAATTCATCTTTGATCTGTGCGACAGATAAATTTGAGAAGGAATCTTCCTGAAAGCCCCGAGGATTCACTTCTCGTCAGACGGTACAGAGCAGGTTGCGAAAATTACTGAAAATGAGAACGTCATTCGAAATCAGGTATCCTGATGTCCTCCTCATGGAACCATGCACCAAAAAGCAAGTCTATTCTCTCTTTGGCATTTAGCAAGGATTTATCGAGAAAATTGCTAAAAAAGAGAAAGTTATAACTGATCAATGCTTATAATCAATGACAAATGGAATCCTCCTCCAAAAGCCTTTCAGATTGGCTCCTTGTGATTAGGTAGATATCAGTTGACGATTTGGTAGAAATGACTAAAAAGGAGGCAGTTCTTTCTGATCAATGTTAGCAATTAATTACACATGGAATCATCCTCCGTACTATATTCATAATTAGCTCCTGGAGATTTGGACTAAAATCGGTCCGTGAAACTGACAAGGAATGAGACAATTCATTCCTCAGCCGTCCTCTGATAAATTTCCCACGGAATCCTCCAGCAGAAAAGCAAAGGCATTCTCCCTTGGTGCGTTGGAACAGATCGGTTCGTGCAAAGGACTCAAGGTAGAAAATCATTCTTTACAAGTATCTAGTGGTAAAGACTCCAGCAATCCAGCGTCTCTCCTGAAGAGTTCGTAGAGATTGGGTCAAGAAAATTACTCCTAAGGAGACTTAAATTATCGACAAGTACTAGTGCTAAAGCTCTCCTCGAATTATTCACCAAAATGCTTTTCGATACGATGACACAGAAGGGCACAGAACACGACACACAAAAATAACACACGACAAAGACACACACACACCGCGACACGGAAAGCAACACACACAAAACATCACACACACGACCCACAACATCTCACAAACACACACTCACTCAACACAAAATAACCCACAACTTGTCACACGCAACACAAGACGACCCACAACATGATGAGCGCTGTGGAGCTAGGGCTCCGGCTCGGCTTTCGCAGCGGCTCTGGCGAGGAATGGTGCCGGAGCTCTCGCCGGAGGGAAACACGGCAGGAGGGGGCCTGAGCCGCTTGGGCCTCTTTCCAAGGGGGCGGAACAAGGCCTCCGCTCTCTGCCCTCTGCAGACCTGGCTGCCAGGTCAGTGCTTCCAGTTCCTCGTCCGCAGTCGCTGTCGTCCTCCTCAGCGGCCGTGGGCGTCCTCGCTGGGGACAGGGCTCGGGGGGATGTAGGTGGAGAGGGGCCAGAGTCTCTTGAGCAGAGTGACTCTGTGGGGTGCCGTAAGAAAAGGAGATTTTGGTTGGGATGCTCAAGGTGTAATGGGAGGAGAGTGGAGGGCGGATCCCCGCCGTGTGGAAGAGGCAAACAGAGGAGCCTCTGAGACGTTGCCGCCTGAGATGGTAACTTACTTGTTTTTTTCCCCTTGGGCTGGCTTTAGTAGCAAGGAAAAAGAAGTCAAGCCTCAGAGTCTACTGCCCTCATGCGACGGAATGTGAGTGAGAGGAGCGAGCCTGTGACCGTTGGTGATGCCAGGCAAGAGCCCTCCATCTGGGAGCCGAGCTCTCGCCAGTCTCGGAGAGAGAAGTGTCTGGTTTGGTGAGGACTCTGCTCACGCCCTGTCACGGAGTCCCCGGCATGCTCTGAAACTGCTCCCTATGAAGCCAGTCAGAACTCTGGGGCAGTCGCTTTTCTGTGAGCAGCCTGTCTTCAGGACTCACAGCTCACACAGCTTCCACCTTCCTGGGTCTGACCTCGGAGCATTCAGCCTCCTCTGCCCCTCCGTGCGCTTCCCCCCAGCGAGTCCGCTCAGGCGGGGCTCCTGGGGAAGCCAGGGGGTCCTGCACCCCAACTCCGCAGTCAGATGTGACTCTCAGCCAGCCAGTAAAACAGAAGGTTTATTAGAGGACAGGAACATGGTCTAAAACAGAGCTTGCAGGTGCAGAGAACGGGACCCCTCAGCTGGGTCCATTTTGGGGGGCAGTGAGCCAGACAACCACGTCTGCACTTCACTCCATGTCCCAGCCAGCCCCAAACTGAAACCCCCCTCCAACCCCTCCTCCTCTGGGCTTTGTCCCTTTCCCGGGCCAGGAGGTCACCTGATTCCTTTGTTCTCCAACCCTTCAGCTCTCACCTTGCAGGGGGGGAAGGGCCCAGGCCATCAGTTGCCAGGAAACAGGGTGTTGGCCATTCTCTGTGTCCAGACTCCTGCACACACATGCCCTCTAGGGCTCTGCAATGATCATACACCCTTACTCCACCCCCTAGATACTTAAGAACTGCCTAGGGGAAACTGAGGCACCCCCACACTATTCAGAGGAAACATTAAGAACAGTCCCACTTCTCACACGCCCCACCTGAGTCCGGGTCGGGAAGCCCCGTCCATTAGGGTTCGGTTTGTAAGCAAAGGATCCTGACCAGCTGTGGCTAGGAGGGAGAAAAGGCTCCATTTTCAGAGGCTGCTCGTTTCTCTGGTCAGGAACGGTGTCTTCTCCACAACTGAAGCTTGGATCCAAGAGGATGACTCCAGCTGGTGAGTTGCTCGCCTTGCTCTCCTGTTTCTCTGTTTTCTCTCCTGTGTTCGCCAACTCTCTCTTTCTCGTCTCTCCTCTTCTCTCCTCGTGCCGTGTCCCTTCACAGGACGCGGGTAGGTGTGCATTCCCACAAGTGAGGTCTCGGGAGCCATGGAAAAGTCGGAGAGGACGAAGATCATGCAGGGCAGTAGAAAGGCTGCTGAAAGTACCTGAAGAGACAAAGGAAACGAGAAGGGGGAAGTCCAGCCTAACACAGGAGTGTAATCTGTAAAGAGAAACAACGGCAAATCTAATCTACAGAAACTCTTCAAGTTGCCGAAAGACATGTAGGATGGGAAAATACTTGTTGAATCCAGTCTCTTGAAGATCTTAGGCTCAGTATGCGTGCGAATTTGTAGTTGCTTAGAAATCTGCCTTCTTCTGTTTGCTCTACCTTCCAATTATTGAAAATCTACCTACCTATTTTTTGTTTAGTTTTATTATTAATGATTATTATTATTATTCAACTCATTTTGTGCAACTGGTGCTCCGTGAGGAAATGATTTGTGTCTTACTCCAAGGGGCTGCCCGGTGTCACTGTTGCTCCGGGAGGGAAATGATATGAGCACTACCTGAATTGGCCACGCAGTTTCACCATTGCTCCGTGAGGGAAATGCTTTCTGCATTACTCCAAGTGGCCACCCAGTGTCACTGTTGCTCCATGAGGGAAATGCTTTCTGAATGACCTGAATTGGCCACAGACATCACTGTTGCTCCGGGGTGGGGGGTGGGGGGGAGGCTTGGGATTGTTTGTGTATTACTCCTGAGTGGCCACGTCGTGTCACTCTTCCTCCAGGAGGGGAATGCTTTGTGCATTTCCCTGTGTTGTGGCCACCCAAGACAACACACACAGCACGATACCGACGCACACACACACAGAACACGTCACACATACAGATGGGTAGTGTAAAGTGCTAAAAATGAGACTTTCATTACTAATCAGATGTAGCCGTTGATGTCTCATGCACTCTTCCTCGAAAAGCCATACGTAATCTCGCCTGA
This sequence comes from Lepidochelys olivacea, assembly GCF_965140295.1. Classification (NCBI taxonomy): domain Eukaryota; kingdom Metazoa; phylum Chordata; order Testudines; family Cheloniidae; genus Lepidochelys; species Lepidochelys olivacea. Next base: position 18,387,684 of record NC_140436.1, on the reverse strand, counting down.
TCATTTGGTAGAGATCTGTTCCAGAAAATTACTCATCATGAGACATACATTATTGACAAGTACTAGTGATCCATTTCTCCTCGAATGATTCACCAAAACGCTTTTCGATTCCCTGCTGGTGATTTGGAAGAAATCGTTTCTCGAAATATACTAAAATAGAGAAATTCATCTTTGATCTGTGCGACAGATAAATTTGAGAAGGAATCTTCCTGAAAGCCCCGAGGATTCACTTCTCGTCAGACGGTACAGAGCAGGTTGCGAAAATTACTGAAAATGAGAACGTCATTCGAAATCAGGTATCCTGATGTCCTCCTCATGGAACCATGCACCAAAAAGCAAGTCTATTCTCTCTTTGGCATTTAGCAAGGATTTATCGAGAAAATTGCTAAAAAAGAGAAAGTTATAACTGATCAATGCTTATAATCAATGACAAATGGAATCCTCCTCCAAAAGCCTTTCAGATTGGCTCCTTGTGATTAGGTAGATATCAGTTGACGATTTGGTAGAAATGACTAAAAAGGAGGCAGTTCTTTCTGATCAATGTTAGCAATTAATTACACATGGAATCATCCTCCGTACTATGTTCATAATTAGCTCCTGGAGATTTGGACTAAGATCGGTCCGTGAAAATGACTAGGAATGAGACAATTCATTCCTCAGCCGTCCTCTGATAAATTTCCCACGGAATCCTCCAGCAGAAAAGCAAAGGCATTCTCCCTTGGTGCGTTGGAACAGATCGGTTCGTGCAAAGGACTCAAGGTAGAAAATCATTCTTTACAAGTATCTAGTGGTAAAGACTCCAGCAATCCAGCGTCCCTCCTGAAGAGTTCGTAGCGATTGGGTCAAGAAAATTACTCCTAAGGAGACTTAAATTATCGACAAGTACTAGTGCTAAAGCTCTCCTCGAATTATTCACCAAAATGCTTTTCGATACGATGACACAGAAGGGCACAGAACACGACACACAAAAATAACACACGACAAAGACACACACACACCGCGACACGGAAAGCAACACACACAAAACATCACACACACGACCCACAACATCTCACAAACACACACTCACTCAACACAAAATAACCCACAACTTGTCACACGCAACACAAGACGACCCACAACATGATGAGCGCTGTGGAGCTAGGGCTCCGGCTCGGCTTTCGCAGCGGCTCTGGCGAGGAATGGTGCCGGAGCTCTCGCCGGAGGGAAACACGGCAGGAGGGGGCCTGAGCCGCTTGGGCCTCTTTCCAAGGGGGCGGAACAAGGCCTCCGCTCTCTGCCCTCTGCAGACCTGGCTGCCAGGTCAGTGCTTCCAGTTCCTCGTCCGCAGTCGCTGTCGTCCTCCTCAGCGGCCGTGGGCGTCCTCGCTGGGGACAGGGCTCGGGGGGATGTAGGTGGAGAGGGGCCAGAGTCTCTTGAGCAGAGTGACTCTGTGGGGTGCCGTAAGAAAAGGAGATTTTGGTTGGGATGCTCAAGGTGTAATGGGAGGAGAGTGGAGGGCGGATCCCCGCCGTGTGGAAGAGGCAAACAGAGGAGCCTCTGAGACGTTGCCGCCTGAGATGGTAACTTACTTGTTTTTTTCCCCTTGGGCTGGCTTTAGCAGCAAGGAAAAAGAAGTCAAGCCTCAGAATCTACTGCCCTCATGCGACGGAATGTGAGTGAGAGCAGCGAGCCTGTGACCGTTGGTGATGCCAGGCAAGAGCCCTCCATCTGGGAGCCGAGCTCTCGCCAGTCTCGGAGAGAGAAGTGTCTGGTTTGGTGAGGACTCTGCTCACGCCCTGTCACGGAGTCCCCGGCATGCTCTGAAACTGCTCCCTATGAAGCCAGTCAGAACTCTGGGGCAGTCGCTTTTCTGTGAGCAGCCTGTCTTCAGGACTCACAGCTCACACAGCTTCCACCTTCCTGGGTCTGACCTCGGAGCATTCAGCCTCCTCTGCCCCTCCGTGCGCTTCCCCCCAGCGAGTCCGCTCAGGCGGGGCTCCTGGGGAAGCCAGGGGGTCCTGCACCCCAACTCCGCAGTCAGATGTGACTCTCAGCCAGCCAGTAAAACAGAAGGTTTATTAGAGGACAGGAACATGGTCTAAAACAGAGCTTGCAGGTGCAGAGAACGGGACCCCTCAGCTGGGTCCATTTTGGGGGGCAGTGAGCCAGACAACCACGTCTGCACTTCACTCCATGTCCCAGCCAGCCCCAAACTGAAACCCCCCTCCAACCCCTCCTCCTCTGGGCTTTGTCCCTTTCCCGGGCCAGGAGGTCACCTGATTCCTTTGTTCTCCAACCCTTCAGCTCTCCCCTTGCAGGGGGGGAAGGGCCCAGGCCATCAGTTGCCAGGAAACAGGGTGTTGGCCATTCTCTGTGTCCAGACTCCTGCACACACATGCCCTCTAGGGCTCTGCAATGATCATACACCCTTACTCCACCCCCTAGATACTTAAGAACTGCCTAGGGGAAACTGAGGCACCCCCACACTATTCAGAGGAAACATTAAGAACAGTCCCACTTCTCACACGCCCCACCTGAGTCCGGGTCGGGAAGCCCCGTCCATTAGGGTTCGGTTTGTAAGCAAAGGATCCTGACCAGCTGTGGCTAGGAGGGAGAAAAGGCCCCATTTTCAGAGGCTGCTCGTTTCTCTGGTCAGGAACGGTGTCTTCTCCACAACTGAAGCTTGGATCCAAGAGGATGACTCCAGCTGGTGAGTTGCTCGCCTTGCTCTCCTGTTTCTCTGTTTTCTCTCCTGTGTTCGCCAACTCTCTCTTTCTCGTCTCTCCTCTTCTCTCCTCGTGCCGTGTCCCTTCACAGGACGCGGGTAGGTGTGCATTCCCACAAGTGAGGTCTCGGGAGCCATGGAAAAGTCGGAGAGGACGAAGATCATGCAGGGCAGTAGAAAGGCTGCTGAAAGTACCTGAAGAGACAAAGGAAACGAGAAGGGGGAAGTCCAGCCTAACACAGGAGTGTAATCTGTAAAGAGAAACAACGGCAAATCTAATCTACAGAAACTCTTCAAGTTGCCGAAAGACATGTAGGATGGGAAAATACTTGTTGAATCCAGTCTCTTGAAGATCTTAGGCTCAGTATGCGTGCGAATTTGTAGTTGCTTAGAAATCTGCCTTCTTCTGTTTGCTCTACCTTCCAATTATTGAAAATCTACCTACCTATTTTTTGTTTAGTTTTATTATTAATGATTATTATTATTATTCAACTCATTTTGTGCAACTGGTGCTCCGTGAGGAAATGATTTGTGTCTTACTCCAAGGGGCTGCCCGGTGTCACTGTTGCTCCGGGAGGGAAATGATATGAGCACTACCTGAATTGGCCACGCAGTTTCACCATTGCTCCGTGAGGGAAATGCTTTCTGCATTACTCCAAGTGGCCACCCAGTGTCACTGTTGCTCCATGAGGGAAATGCTTTCTGAATGACCTGAATTGGCCACAGACATCACTGTTGCTCCGGGGTGGGGGGTGGGGGGGAGGCTTGGGATTGTTTGTGTATTACTCCTGAGTGGCCACGTCGTGTCACTCTTCCTCCAGGAGGGGAATGCTTTGTGCATTTCCCTGTGTTGTGGCCACCCAAGACAACACACACAGCACGATACCGACGCACACACACACAGAACACGTCACACATACAGATGGGTAGTGTAAAGTGCTAAAAATGAGACTTTCATTACTAATCAGATGTAGCCGTTGATGTCTCATGCACTCTTCCTCGAAAAGCCATACGTAATCTCGCCTGATCATTTGGTAGAGATCTGTTCCAGAAAATTACTCATCATGAGACATACATTATTGACAAGTACTAGTGATCCATTTCTCCTCGAATGATTCACCAAAACGCTTTTCGATTCCCTGCTGGTGATTTGGAAGAAATCGTTTCTCGAAATATACTAAAATAGAGAAATTCATCTTTGATCTGTGCGACAGATAAATTTGAGAAGGAATCTTCCTGAAAGCCCCGAGGATTCACTTCTCGTCAGACGGTACAGAGCAGGTTGCGAAAATTACTGAAAATGAGAACGTCATTCGAAATCAGGTATCCTGATGTCCTCCTCATGGAACCATGCACCAAAAAGCAAGTCTATTCTCTCTTTGGCATTTAGCAAGGATTTATCGAGAAAATTGCTAAAAAAGAGAAAGTTATAACTGATCAATGCTTATAATCAATGACAAATGGAATCCTCCTCCAAAAGCCTTTCAGATTGGCTCCTTGTGATTAGGTAGATATCAGTTGACGATTTGGTAGAAATGACTAAAAAGGAGGCAGTTCTTTCTGATCAATGTTAGCAATTAATTACACATGGAATCATCCTCCGTACTATGTTCATAATTAGCTCCTGGAGATTTGGACTAAAATCGGTCCGTGAAAATGACTAGGAATGAGACAATTCATTCCTCAGCCGTCCTCTGATAAATTTCCCACGGAATCCTCCAGCAGAAAAGCAAAGGCATTCTCCCTTGGTGCGTTGGAACAGATCGGTTCGTGCAAAGGACTCAAGGTAGAAAATCATTCTTTACAAGTATCTAGTGGTAAAGACTCCAGCAATCCAGCGTCCCTCCTGAAGAGTTCGTAGCGATTGGGTCAAGAAAATTACTCCTAAGGAGACTTAAATTATCGACAAGTACTAGTGCTAAAGCTCTCCTCGAATTATTCACCAAAATGCTTTTCGATACGATGACACAGAAGGGCACAGAACACGACACACAAAAATAACACACGACAAAGACACACACACACCGCGACACGGAAAGCAACACACACAAAACATCACACACACGACCCACAACATCTCACAAACACACACTCACTCAACACAAAATAACCCACAACTTGTCACACGCAACACAAGACGACCCACAACATGATGAGCGCTGTGGAGCTAGGGCTCCGGCTCGGCTTTCGCAGCGGCTCTGGCGAGGAATGGTGCCGGAGCTCTCGCCGGAGGGAAACACGGCAGGAGGGGGCCTGAGCCGCTTGGGCCTCTTTCCAAGGGGGCGGAACAAGGCCTCCGCTCTCTGCCCTCTGCAGACCTGGCTGCCAGGTCAGTGCTTCCAGTTCCTCGTCCGCAGTCGCTGTCGTCCTCCTCAGCGGCCGTGGGCGTCCTCGCTGGGGACAGGGCTCGGGGGGATGTAGGTGGAGAGGGGCCAGAGTCTCTTGAGCAGAGTGACTCTGTGGGGTGCCGTAAGAAAAGGAGATTTTGGTTGGGATGCTCAAGGTGTAATGGGAGGAGAGTGGAGGGCGGATCCCCGCCGTGTGGAAGAGGCAAACAGAGGAGCCTCTGAGACGTTGCCGCCTGAGATGGTAACTTACTTGTTTTTTTCCCCTTGGGCTGGCTTTAGCAGCAAGGAAAAAGAAGTCAAGCCTCAGAATCTACTGCCCTCATGCGACGGAATGTGAGTGAGAGCAGCGAGCCTGTGACCGTTGGTGATGCCAGGCAAGAGCCCTCCATCTGGGAGCCGAGCTCTCGCCAGTCTCGGAGAGAGAAGTGTCTGGTTTGGTGAGGACTCTGCTCACGCCCTGTCACGGAGTCCCCGGCATGCTCTGAAACTGCTCCCTATGAAGCCAGTCAGAACTCTGGGGCAGTCGCTTTTCTGTGAGCAGCCTGTCTTCAGGACTCACAGCTCACACAGCTTCCACCTTCCTGGGTCTGACCTCGGAGCATTCAGCCTCCTCTGCCCCTCCGTGCGCTTCCCCCCAGCGAGTCCGCTCAGGCGGGGCTCCTGGGGAAGCCAGGGGGTCCTGCACCCCAACTCCGCAGTCAGATGTGACTCTCAGCCAGCCAGTAAAACAGAAGGTTTATTAGAGGACAGGAACATGGTCTAAAACAGAGCTTGCAGGTGCAGAGAACGGGACCCCTCAGCTGGGTCCATTTTGGGGGGCAGTGAGCCAGACAACCACGTCTGCACTTCACTCCATGTCCCAGCCAGCCCCAAACTGAAACCCCCCTCCAACCCCTCCTCCTCTGGGCTTTGTCCCTTTCCCGGGCCAGGAGGTCACCTGATTCCTTTGTTCTCCAACCCTTCAGCTCTCACCTTGCAGGGGGGGAAGGGCCCAGGCCATCAGTTGCCAGGAAACAGGGTGTTGGCCATTCTCTGTGTCCAGACTCCTGCACACACATGCCCTCTAGGGCTCTGCAATGATCATACACCCTTACTCCACCCCTAGATACTTAAGAACTGCCTAGGGGAAACTGAGGCACCCCCACACTATTCAGAGGAAACATTAAGAACAGTCCCACTTCTCACACGCCCCACCTGAGTCCGGGTCGGGAAGCCCCGTCCATTAGGGTTCGGTTTGTAAGCAAAGGATCCTGACCAGCTGTGGCTAGGAGGGAGAAAAGGCTCCATTTTCAGAGGCTGCTCGTTTCTCTGGTCAGGAACGGTGTCTTCTCCACAACTGAAGCTTGGATCCAAGAGGATGACTCCAGCTGGTGAGTTGCTCGCCTTGCTCTCCTGTTTCTCTGTTTTCTCTCCTGTGTTCGCCAACTCTCTCTTTCTCGTCTCTCCTCTTCTCTCCTCGTGCCGTGTCCCTTCACAGGACGCGGGTACGTGTGCATTCCCACAAGTGAGGTCTCGGGAGCCATGGAAAAGTCGGAGAGGACGAAGATCATGCAGGGCAGTAGAAAGGCTGCTGAAAGTACCTGAAGAGACAAAGGAAACGAGAAGGGGGAAGTCCAGCCTAACACAGGAGTGTAATCTGTAAAGAGAAACAACGGCAAATCTAATCTACAGAAACTCTTCAAGTTGCCGAAAGACATGTAGGATGGGAAAATACTTGTTGAATCCAGTCTCTTGAAGATCTTAGGCTCAGTATGCGTGCGAATTTGTAGTTGCTTAGAAATCTGCCTTCTTCTGTTTGCTCTACCTTCCAATTATTGAAAATCTACCTACCTATTTTTTGTTTAGTTTTATTATTAATGATTATTATTATTATTCAACTCATTTTGTGCAACTGGTGCTCCGTGAGGAAATGATTTGTGTCTTACTCCAAGGGGCTGCCCGGTGTCACTGTTGCTCCGGGAGGGAAATGATATGAGCACTACCTGAATTGGCCACGCAGTTTCACCATTGCTCCGTGAGGGAAATGCTTTCTGCATTACTCCAAGTGGCCACCCAGTGTCACTGTTGCTCCATGAGGGAAATGCTTTCTGAATGACCTGAATTGGCCACAGACATCACTGTTGCTCCGGGGTGGGGGGTGGGGGGGAGGCTTGGGATTGTTTGTGTATTACTCCTGAGTGGCCACGTCGTGTCACTCTTCCTCCAGGAGGGGAATGCTTTGTGCATTTCCCTGTGTTGTGGCCACCCAAGACAACACACACAGCACGATACCGACGCACACACACACAGAACACGTCACACATACAGATGGGTAGTGTAAAGTGCTAAAAATGAGACTTTCATTACTAATCAGATGTAGCCGTTGATGTCTCATGCACTCTTCCTCGAAAAGCCATACGTAATCTCGCCTGATCATTTGGTAGAGATCTGTTCCAGAAAATTACTCATCATGAGACATACATTATTGACAAGTACTAGTGATCCATTTCTCCTCGAATGATTCACCAAAACGCTTTTCGATTCCCTGCTGGTGATTTGGAAGAAATCGTTTCTCGAAATATACTAAAATAGAGAAATTCATCTTTGATCTGTGCGACAGATAAATTTGAGAAGGAATCTTCCTGAAAGCCCCGAGGATTCACTTCTCGTCAGACGGTACAGAGCAGGTTGCGAAAATTACTGAAAATGAGAACGTCATTCGAAATCAGGTATCCTGATGTCCTCCTCATGGAACCATGCACCAAAAAGCAAGTCTATTCTCTCTTTGGCATTTAGCAAGGATTTATCGAGAAAATTGCTAAAAAAGAGAAAGTTATAACTGATCAATGCTTATAATCAATGACAAATGGAATCCTCCTCCAAAAGCCTTTCAGATTGGCTCCTTGTGATTAGGTAGATATCAGTTGACGATTTGGTAGAAATGACTAAAAAGGAGGCAGTTCTTTCTGATCAATGTTAGCAATTAATTACACATGGAATCATCCTCCGTACTATATTCATAATTAGCTCCTGGAGATTTGGACTAAAATCGGTCCGTGAAACTGACAAGGAATGAGACAATTCATTCCTCAGCCGTCCTCTGATAAATTTCCCACGGAATCCTCCAGCAGAAAAGCAAAGGCATTCTCCCTTGGTGCGTTGGAACAGATCGGTTCGTGCAAAGGACTCAAGGTAGAAGATCATTCTTTACAAGTATCTAGTGGTAAAGACTCCAGCAATCCAGCGTCTCTCCTGAAGAGTTCGTAGCGATTGGGTCAAGAAAATTACTCCTAAGGAGACTTAAATTATCGACAAGTACTAGTGCTAAAGCTCTCCTCGAATTATTCACCAAAATGCTTTTCGATACGATGACACAGAAGGGCACAGAACACGACACACAAAAATAACACACGACAAAGACACACACACACCGCGACACGGAAAGCAACACACACAAAACATCACACACACGACCCACAACATCTCACAAACACACACTCACTCAACACAAAATAACCCACAACTTGTCACACGCAACACAAGACGACCCACAACATGATGAGCGCTGTGGAGCTAGGGCTCCGGCTCGGCTTTCGCAGCGGCTCTGGCGAGGAATGGTGCCGGAGCTCTCGCCGGAGGGAAACACGGCAGGAGGGGGCCTGAGCCGCTTGGGCCTCTTTCCAAGGGGGCGGAACAAGGCCTCCGCTCTCTGCCCTCTGCAGACCTGGCTGCCAGGTCAGTGCTTCCAGTTCCTCGTCCGCAGTCGCTGTCGTCCTCCTCAGCGGCCGTGGGCGTCCTCGCTGGGGACAGGGCTCGGGGGGATGTAGGTGGAGAGGGGCCAGAGTCTCTTGAGCAGAGTGACTCTGTGGGGTGCCGTAAGAAAAGGAGATTTTGGTTGGGATGCTCAAGGTGTAATGGGAGGAGAGTGGAGGGCGGATCCCCGCCGTGTGGAAGAGGCAAACAGAGGAGCCTCTGAGACGTTGCCGCCTGAGATGGTAACTTACTTGTTTTTTTCCCCTTGGGCTGGCTTTAGCAGCAAGGAAAAAGAAGTCAAGCCTCAGAATCTACTGCCCTCATGCGACGGAATGTGAGTGAGAGCAGCGAGCCTGTGACCGTTGGTGATGCCAGGCAAGAGCCCTCCATCTGGGAGCCGAGCTCTCGCCAGTCTCGGAGAGAGAAGTGTCTGGTTTGGTGAGGACTCTGCTCACGCCCTGTCACGGAGTCCCCGGCATGCTCTGAAACTGCTCCCTATGAAGCCAGTCAGAACTCTGGGGCAGTCGCTTTTCTGTGAGCAGCCTGTCTTCAGGACTCACAGCTCACACAGCTTCCACCTTCCTGGGTCTGACCTCGGAGCATTCAGCCTCCTCTGCCCCTCCGTGCGCTTCCCCCCAGCGAGTCCGCTCAGGCGGGGCTCCTGGGGAAGCCAGGGGGTCCTGCACCCCAACTCCGCAGTCAGATGTGACTCTCAGCCAGCCAGTAAAACAGAAGGTTTATTAGAGGACAGGAACATGGTCTAAAACAGAGCTTGCAGGTGCAGAGAACGGGACCCCTCAGCTGGGTCCATTTTGGGGGGCAGTGAGCCAGACAACCACGTCTGCACTTCACTCCATGTCCCAGCCAGCCCCAAACTGAAACCCCCCTCCAACCCCTCCTCCTCTGGGCTTTGTCCCTTTCCCGGGCCAGGAGGTCACCTGATTCCTTTGTTCTCCAACCCTTCAGCTCTCCCCTTGCAGGGGGGGAAGGGCCCAGGCCATCAGTTGCCAGGAAACAGGGTGTTGGCCATTCTCTGTGTCCAGACTCCTGCACACACATGCCCTCTAGGGCTCTGCAATGATCATACACCCTTACTCCACCCCTAGATACTTAAGAACTGCCTAGGGGAAACTGAGGCACCCCCACACTATTCAGAGGAAACATTAAGAACAGTCCCACTTCTCACACGCCCCACCTGAGTCCGGGTCGGGAAGCCCCGTCCATTAGGGTTCGGTTTGTAAGCAAAGGATCCTGACCAGCTGTGGCTAGGAGGGAGAAAAGGCTCCATTTTCAGAGGCTGCTCGTTTCTCTGGTCAGGAACGGTGTCTTCTCCACAACTGAAGCTTGGATCCAAGAGGATGACTCCAGGTGGTGAGTTGCTCGCCTTGCTCTCCTGTTTCTCTGTTTTCTCTCCTGTGTTCGCCAACTCTCTCTTTCTCGTCTCTCCTCTTCTCTCCTCGTGCCGTGTCCCTTCACAGGACGCGGGTAGGTGTGCATTCCCACAAGTGAGGTCTCGGGAGCCATGGAAAAGTCGGAGAGGACGAAGATCATGCAGGGCAGTAGAAAGGCTGCTGAAAGTACCTGAAGAGACAAAGGAAACGAGAAGGGGGAAGTCCAGCCTAACACAGGAGTGTAATCTGTAAAGAGAAACAACGGCAAATCTAATCTACAGAAACTCTTCAAGTTGCCGAAAGACATGTAGGATGGGAAAATACTTGTTGAATCCAGTCTCTTGAAGATCTTAGGCTCAGTATGCGTGCGAATTTGTAGTTGCTTAGAAATCTGCCTTCTTCTGTTTGCTCTACCTTCCAATTATTGAAAATCTACCTACCTATTTTTTGTTTAGTTTTATTATTAATGATTATTATTATTATTCAACTCATTTTGTGCAACTGGTGCTCCGTGAGGAAATGATTTGTGTCTTACTCCAAGGGGCTGCCCGGTGTCACTGTTGCTCCGGGAGGGAAATGATATGAGCACTACCTGAATTGGCCACGCAGTTTCACCATTGCTCCGTGAGGGAAATGCTTTCTGCATTACTCCAAGTGGCCACCCAGTGTCACTGTTGCTCCATGAGGGAAATGCTTTCTGAATGACCTGAATTGGCCACAGACATCACTGTTGCTCCGGGGTGGGGGGTGGGGGGGAGGCTTGGGATTGTTTGTGTATTACTCCTGAGTGGCCACGTCGTGTCACTCTTCCTCCAGGAGGGGAATGCTTTGTGCATTTCCCTGTGTTGTGGCCACCCAAGACAACACACACAGCACGATACCGACGCACACACACACAGAACACGTCACACATACAGATGGGTAGTGTAAAGTGCTAAAAATGAGACTTTCATTACTAATCAGATGTAGCCGTTGATGTCTCATGCACTCTTCCTCGAAAAGCCATACGTAATCTCGCCTGATCATTTGGTAGAGATCTGTTCCAGAAAATTACTCATCATGAGACATACATTATTGACAAGTACTAGTGATCCATTTCTCCTCGAATGATTCACCAAAACGCTTTTCGATTCCCTGCTGGTGATTTGGAAGAAATCGTTTCTCGAAATATACTAAAATAGAGAAATTCATCTTTGATCTGTGCGACAGATAAATTTGAGAAGGAATCTTCCTGAAAGCCCCGAGGATTCACTTCTCGTCAGACGGTACAGAGCAGGTTGCGAAAATTACTGAAAATGAGAACGTCATTCGAAATCAGGTATCCTGATGTCCTCCTCATGGAACCATGCACCAAAAAGCAAGTCTATTCTCTCTTTGGCATTTAGCAAGGATTTATCGAGAAAATTGCTAAAAAAGAGAAAGTTATAACTGATCAATGCTTATAATCAATGACAAATGGAATCCTCCTCCAAAAGCCTTTCAGATTGGCTCCTTGTGATTAGGTAGATATCAGTTGACGATTTGGTAGAAATGACTAAAAAGGAGGCAGTTCTTTCTGATCAATGTTAGCAATTAATTACACATGGAATCATCCTCCGTACTATGTTCATAATTAGCTCCTGGAGATTTGGACTAAAATCGGTCCGTGAAACTGACAAGGAATGAGACAATTCATTCCTCAGCCGTCCTCTGATAAATTTCCCACGGAATCCTCCAGCAGAAAAGCAAAGGCATTCTCCCTTGGTGCGTTGGAACAGATCGGTTCGTGCAAAGGACTCAAGGTAGAAGATCATTCTTTACAAGTATCTAGTGGTAAAGACTCCAGCAATCCAGCGTCTCTCCTGAAGAGTTCGTAGCGATTGGGTCAAGAAAATTACTCCTAAGGAGACTTAAATTATCGACAAGTACTAGTGCTAAAGCTCTCCTCGAATTATTCACCAAAATGCTTTTCGATACGATGACACAGAAGGGCACAGAACACGACACACAAAAATAACACACGACAAAGACACACACACACCGCGACACGGAAAGCAACACACACAAAACATCACACACACGACCCACAACATCTCACAAACACACACTCACTCAACACAAAATAACCCACAACTTGTCACACGCAACACAAGACGACCCACAACATGATGAGCGCTGTGGAGCTAGGGCTCCGGCTCGGCTTTCGCAGCGGCTCTGGCGAGGAATGGTGCCGGAGCTCTCGCCGGAGGGAAACACGGCAGGAGGGGGCCTGAGCCGCTTGGGCCTCTTTCCAAGGGGGCGGAACAAGGCCTCCGCTCTCTGCCCTCTGCAGACCTGGCTGCCAGGTCAGTGCTTCCAGTTCCTCGTCCGCAGTCGCTGTCGTCCTCCTCAGCGGCCGTGGGCGTCCTCGCTGGGGACAGGGCTCGGGGGGATGTAGGTGGAGAGGGGCCAGAGTCTCTTGAGCAGAGTGACTCTGTGGGGTGCCGTAAGAAAAGGAGATTTTGGTTGGGATGCTCAAGGTGTAATGGGAGGAGAGTGGAGGGCGGATCCCCGCCGTGTGGAAGAGGCAAACAGAGGAGCCTCTGAGACGTTGCCGCCTGAGATGGTAACTTACTTGTTTTTTTCCCCTTGGGCTGGCTTTAGCAGCAAGGAAAAAGAAGTCAAGCCTCAGAATCTACTGCCCTCATGCGACGGAATGTGAGTGAGAGCAGCGAGCCTGTGACCGTTGGTGATGCCAGGCAAGAGCCCTCCATCTGGGAGCCGAGCTCTCGCCAGTCTCGGAGAGAGAAGTGTCTGGTTTGGTGAGGACTCTGCTCACGCCCTGTCACGGAGTCCCCGGCATGCTCTGAAACTGCTCCCTATGAAGCCAGTCAGAACTCTGGGGCAGTCGCTTTTCTGTGAGCAGCCTGTCTTCAGGACTCACAGCTCACACAGCTTCCACCTTCCTGGGTCTGACCTCGGAGCATTCAGCCTCCTCTGCCCCTCCGTGCGCTTCCCCCCAGCGAGTCCGCTCAGGCGGGGCTCCTGGGGAAGCCAGGGGGTCCTGCACCCCAACTCCGCAGTCAGATGTGACTCTCAGCCAGCCAGTAAAACAGAAGGTTTATTAGAGGACAGGAACATGGTCTAAAACAGAGCTTGCAGGTGCAGAGAACGGGACCCCTCAGCTGGGTCCATTTTGGGGGGCAGTGAGCCAGACAACCACGTCTGCACTTCACTCCATGTCCCAGCCAGCCCCAAACTGAAACCCCCCTCCAACCCCTCCTCCTCTGGGCTTTGTCCCTTTCCCGGGCCAGGAGGTCACCTGATTCCTTTGTTCTCCAACCCTTCAGCTCTCACCTTGCAGGGGGGGAAGGGCCCAGGCCATCAGTTGCCAGGAAACAGGGTGTTGGCCATTCTCTGTGTCCAGACTCCTGCACACACATGCCCTCTAGGGCTCTGCAATGATCATACACCCTTACTCCACCCCTAGATACTTAAGAACTGCCTAGGGGAAACTGAGGCACCCCCACACTATTCAGAGGAAACATTAAGAACAGTCCCACTTCTCACACGCCCCACCTGAGTCCGGGTCGGGAAGCCCCGTCCATTAGGGTTCGGTTTGTAAGCAAAGGATCCTGACCAGCTGTGGCTAGGAGGGAGAAAAGGCTCCATTTTCAGAGGCTGCTCGTTTCTCTGGTCAGGAACGGTGTCTTCTCCACAACTGAAGCTTGGATCCAAGAGGATGACTCCAGGTGGTGAGTTGCTCGCCTTGCTCTCCTGTTTCTCTGTTTTCTCTCCTGTGTTCGCCAACTCTCTCTTTCTCGTCTCTCCTCTTCTCTCCTCGTGCCGTGTCCCTTCACAGGACGCGGGTAGGTGTGCATTCCCACAAGTGAGGTCTCGGGAGCCATGGAAAAGTCGGAGAGGACGAAGATCATGCAGGGCAGTAGAAAGGCTGCTGAAAGTACCTGAAGAGACAAAGGAAACGAGAAGGGGGAAGTCCAGCCTAACACAGGAGTGTAATCTGTAAAGAGAAACAACGGCAAATCTAATCTACAGAAACTCTTCAAGTTGCCGAAAGACATGTAGGATGGGAAAATACTTGTTGAATCCAGTCTCTTGAAGATCTTAGGCTCAGTATGCGTGCGAATTTGTAGTTGCTTAGAAATCTGCCTTCTTCTGTTTGCTCTACCTTCCAATTATTGAAAATCTACCTACCTATTTTTTGTTTAGTTTTATTATTAATGATTATTATTATTATTCAACTCATTTTGTGCAACTGGTGCTCCGTGAGGAAATGATTTGTGTCTTACTCCAAGGGGCTGCCCGGTGTCACTGTTGCTCTGGGAGGGAAATGATATGAGCACTACCTGAATTGGCCACGCAGTTTCACCATTGCTCCGTGAGGGAAATGCTTTCTGCATTACTCCAAGTGGCCACCCAGTGTCACTGTTGCTCCATGAGGGAAATGCTTTCTGAATGACCTGAATTGGCCACAGACATCACTGTTGCTCCGGGGTGGGGGGTGGGGGGGAGGCTTGGGATTGTTTGTGTATTACTCCTGAGTGGCCACGTCGTGTCACTCTTCCTCCAGGAGGGGAATGCTTTGTGCATTTCCCTGTGTTGTGGCCACCCAAGACAACACACACAGCACGATACCGACGCACACACACACAGAACACGTCACACATACAGATGGGTAGTGTAAAGTGCTAAAAATGAGACTTTCATTACTAATCAGATGTAGCCGTTGATGTCTCATGCACTCTTCCTCGAAAAGCCATACGTAATCTCGCCTGATCATTTGGTAGAGATCTGTTCCAGAAAATTACTCATCATGAGACATACATTATTGACAAGTACTAGTGATCCATTTCTCCTCGAATGATTCACCAAAACGCTTTTCGATTCCCTGCTGGTGATTTGGAAGAAATCGTTTCTCGAAATATACTAAAATAGAGAAATTCATCTTTGATCTGTGCGACAGATAAATTTGAGAAGGAATCTTCCTGAAAGCCCCGAGGATTCACTTCTCGTCAGACGGTACAGAGCAGGTTGCGAAAATTACTGAAAATGAGAACGTCATTCGAAATCAGGTATCCTGATGTCCTCCTCATGGAACCATGCACCAAAAAGCAAGTCTATTCTCTCTTTGGCATTTAGCAAGGATTTATCGAGAAAATTGCTAAAAAAGAGAAAGTTATAACTGATCAATGCTTATAATCAATGACAAATGGAATCCTCCTCCAAAAGCCTTTCAGATTGGCTCCTTGTGATTAGGTAGATATCAGTTGACGATTTGGTAGAAATGACTAAAAAGGAGGCAGTTCTTTCTGATCAATGTTAGCAATTAATTACACATGGAATCATCCTCCGTACTATATTCATAATTAGCTCCTGGAGATTTGGACTAAAATCGGTCCGTGAAACTGACAAGGAATGAGACAATTCATTCCTCAGCCGTCCTCTGATAAATTTCCCACGGAATCCTCCAGCAGAAAAGCAAAGGCATTCTCCCTTGGTGCGTTGGAACAGATCGGTTCGTGCAAAGGACTCAAGGTAGAAAATCATTCTTTACAAGTATCTAGTGGTAAAGACTCCAGCAATCCAGCGTCTCTCCTGAAGAGTTCGTAGCGATTGGGTCAAGAAAATTACTCCTAAGGAGACTTAAATTATCGACAAGTACTAGTGCTAAAGCTCTCCTCGAATTATTCACCAAAATGCTTTTCGATACGATGACACAGAAGGGCACAGAACACGACACACAAAAATAACACACGACAAAGACACACACACACCGCGACACGGAAAGCAACACACACAAAACATCACACACACGACCCACAACATCTCACAAACACACACTCACTCAACACAAAATAACCCACAACATGTCACACGCAACACAAGACGACCCACAACATGATGAGCGCTGTGGAGCTAGGGCTCCGGCTCGGCTTTCGCAGCGGCTCTGGCGAGGAATGGTGCCGGAGCTCTCGCCGGAGGGAAACACGGCAGGAGGGGGCCTGAGCCGCTTGCGCCTCTTTCCAAGGGGGCGGAACAAGGCCTCCGCTCTCTGCCCTCTGCAGACCTGGCTGCCAGGTCAGTGCTTCCAGTTCCTCGTCCGCAGTCGCTGTCGTCCTCCTCAGCGGCCGTGGGCGTCCTCGCTGGGGACAGGGCTCGGGGGGATGTAGGTGGAGAGGGGCCAGAGTCTCTTGAGCAGAGTGACTCTGTGGGGTGCCGTAAGAAAAGGAGATTTTGGTTGGGATGCTCAAGGTGTAATGGGAGGAGAGTGGAGGGCGGATCCCCGCCGTGTGGAAGAGGCAAACAGAGGAGCCTCTGAGACGTTGCCGCCTGAGATGGTAACTTACTTGTTTTTTTCCCCTTGGGCTGGCTTTAGCAGCAAGGAAAAAGAAGTCAAGCCTCAGAATCTACTGCCCTCATGCGACGGAATGTGAGTGAGAGCAGCGAGCCTGTGACCGTTGGTGATGCCAGGCAAGAGCCCTCCATCTGGGAGCCGAGCTCTCGCCAGTCTCGGAGAGAGAAGTGTCTGGTTTGGTGAGGACTCTGCTCACGCCCTGTCACGGAGTCCCCGGCATGCTCTGAAACTGCTCCCTATGAAGCCAGTCAGAACTCTGGGGCAGTCGCTTTTCTGTGAGCAGCCTGTCTTCAGGACTCACAGCTCACACAGCTTCCACCTTCCTGGGTCTGACCTCGGAGCATTCAGCCTCCTCTGCCCCTCCGTGCGCTTCCCCCCAGCGAGTCCGCTCAGGCGGGGCTCCTGGGGAAGCCAGGGGGTCCTGCACCCCAACTCCGCAGTCAGATGTGACTCTCAGCCAGCCAGTAAAACAGAAGGTTTATTAGAGGACAGGAACATGGTCTAAAACAGAGCTTGCAGGTGCAGAGAACGGGACCCCTCAGCTGGGTCCATTTTGGGGGGCAGTGAGCCAGACAACCACGTCTGCACTTCACTCCATGTCCCAGCCAGCCCCAAACTGAAACCCCCCTCCAACCCCTCCTCCTCTGGGCTTTGTCCCTTTCCCGGGCCAGGAGGTCACCTGATTCCTTTGTTCTCCAACCCTTCAGCTCTCCCCTTGCAGGGGGGGAAGGGCCCAGGCCATCAGTTGCCAGGAAACAGGGTGTTGGCCATTCTCTGTGTCCAGACTCCTGCACACACATGCCCTCTAGGGCTCTGCAATGATCATACACCCTTACTCCACCCCTAGATACTTAAGAACTGCCTAGGGGAAACTGAGGCACCCCCACACTATTCAGAGGAAACATTAAGAACAGTCCCACTTCTCACACGCCCCACCTGAGTCCGGGTCGGGAAGCCCCGTCCATTAGGGTTCGGTTTGTAAGCAAAGGATCCTGACCAGCTGTGGCTAGGAGGGAGAAAAGGCTCCATTTTCAGAGGCTGCTCGTTTCTCTGGTCAGGAACGGTGTCTTCTCCACAACTGAAGCTTGGATCCAAGAGGATGACTCCAGGTGGTGAGTTGCTCGCCTTGCTCTCCTGTTTCTCTGTTTTCTCTCCTGTGTTCGCCAACTCTCTCTTTCTCGTCTCTCCTCTTCTCTCCTCGTGCCGTGTCCCTTCACAGGACGCGGGTAGGTGTGCATTCCCACAAGTGAGGTCTCGGGAGCCATGGAAAAGTCGGAGAGGACGAAGATCATGCAGGGCAGTAGAAAGGCTGCTGAAAGTACCTGAAGAGACAAAGGAAACGAGAAGGGGGAAGTCCAGCCTAACACAGGAGTGTAATCTGTAAAGAGAAACAACGGCAAATCTAATCTACAGAAACTCTTCAAGTTGCCGAAAGACATGTAGGATGGGAAAATACTTGTTGAATCCAGTCTCTTGAAGATCTTAGGCTCAGTATGCGTGCGAATTTGTAGTTGCTTAGAAATCTGCCTTCTTCTGTTTGCTCTACCTTCCAATTATTGAAAATCTACCTACCTATTTTTTGTTTAGTTTTATTATTAATGATTATTATTATTATTCAACTCATTTTGTGCAACTGGTGCTCCGTGAGGAAATGATTTGTGTCTTACTCCAAGGGGCTGCCCGGTGTCACTGTTGCTCCGGGAGGGAAATGATATGAGCACTACCTGAATTGGCCACGCAGTTTCACCATTGCTCCGTGAGGGAAATGCTTTCTGCATTACTCCAAGTGGCCACCCAGTGTCACTGTTGCTCCATGAGGGAAATGCTTTCTGAATGACCTGAATTGGCCACAGACATCACTGTTGCTCCGGGGTGGGGGGTGGGGGGGAGGCTTGGGATTGTTTGTGTATTACTCCTGAGTGGCCACGTCGTGTCACTCTTCCTCCAGGAGGGGAATGCTTTGTGCATTTCCCTGTGTTGTGGCCACCCAAGACAACACACACAGCACGATACCGACGCACACACACACAGAACACGTCACACATACAGATGGGTAGTGTAAAGTGCTAAAAATGAGACTTTCATTACTAATCAGATGTAGCCGTTGATGTCTCATGCACTCTTCCTCGAAAAGCCATACGTAATCTCGCCTGATCATTTGGTAGAGATCTGTTCCAGAAAATTACTCATCATGAGACATACATTATTGACAAGTACTAGTGATCCATTTCTCCTCGAATGATTCACCAAAACGCTTTTCGATTCCCTGCTGGTGATTTGGAAGAAATCGTTTCTCGAAATATACTAAAATAGAGAAATTCATCTTTGATCTGTGCGACAGATAAATTTGAGAAGGAATCTTCCTGAAAGCCCCGAGGATTCACTTCTCGTCAGACGGTACAGAGCAGGTTGCGAAAATTACTGAAAATGAGAACGTCATTCGAAATCAGGTATCCTGATGTCCTCCTCATGGAACCATGCACCAAAAAGCAAGTCTATTCTCTCTTTGGCATTTAGCAAGGATTTATCGAGAAAATTGCTAAAAAAGAGAAAGTTATAACTGATCAATGCTTATAATCAATGACAAATGGAATCCTCCTCCAAAAGCCTTTCAGATTGGCTCCTTGTGATTAGGTAGATATCAGTTGACGATTTGGTAGAAATGACTAAAAAGGAGGCAGTTCTTTCTGATCAATGTTAGCAATTAATTACACATGGAATCATCCTCCGTACTATATTCATAATTAGCTCCTGGAGATTTGGACTAAAATCGGTCCGTGAAACTGACAAGGAATGAGACAATTCATTCCTCAGCCGTCCTCTGATAAATTTCCCACGGAATCCTCCAGCAGAAAAGCAAAGGCATTCTCCCTTGGTGCGTTGGAACAGATCGGTTCGTGCAAAGGACTCAAGGTAGAAAATCATTCTTTACAAGTATCTAGTGGTAAAGACTCCAGCAATCCAGCGTCTCTCCTGAAGAGTTCGTAGCGATTGGGTCAAGAAAATTACTCCTAAGGAGACTTAAATTATCGACAAGTACTAGTGCTAAAGCTCTCCTCGAATTATTCACCAAAATGCTTTTCGATACGATGACACAGAAGGGCACAGAACACGACACACAAAAATAACACACGACAAAGACACACACACACCGCGACACGGAAAGCAACACACACAAAACATCACACACACGACCCACAACATCTCACAAACACACACTCACTCAACACAAAATAACCCACAACATGTCACACGCAACACAAGACGACCCACAACATGATGAGCGCTGTGGAGCTAGGGCTCCGGCTCGGCTTTCGCAGCGGCTCTGGCGAGGAATGGTGCCGGAGCTCTCGCCGGAGGGAAACACGGCAGGAGGGGGCCTGAGCCGCTTGCGCCTCTTTCCAAGGGGGCGGAACAAGGCCTCCGCTCTCTGCCCTCTGCAGACCTGGCTGCCAGGTCAGTGCTTCCAGTTCCTCGTCCGCAGTCGCTGTCGTCCTCCTCAGCGGCCGTGGGCGTCCTCGCTGGGGACAGGGCTCTGGGGGATGTAGGTGGAGAGGGGCCAGAGTCTCTTGAGCAGAGTGACTCTGTGGGGTGCCGTAAGAAAAGGAGATTTTGGTTGGGATGCTCAAGGTGTAATGGGAGGAGAGTGGAGGGCGGATCCCCGCCGTGTGGAAGAGGCAAACAGAGGAGCCTCTGAGACGTTGCCGCCTGAGATGGTAACTTACTTGTTTTTTTCCCCTTGGGCTGGCTTTAGCAGCAAGGAAAAAGAAGTCAAGCCTCAGAGTCTACTGCCCTCGTGCGACGGAATGTGAGTGAGAGCAGCGAGCCTGTGACCGTTGGTGATGCCAGGCAAGAGCCCTCCATCTGGGAGCCGAGCTCTCGCCAGTCTCGGAGAGAGAAGTGTCTGGTTTGGTGAGGACTCTGCTCACGCCCTGTCACGGAGTCCCCGGCATGCTCTGAAACTGCTCCCTATGAAGCCAGTCAGAACTCTGGGGCAGTCGCTTTTCTGTGAGCAGCCTGTCTTCAGGACTCACAGCTCACACAGCTTCCACCTTCCTGGGTCTGACCTCGGAGCATTCAGCCTCCTCTGCCCCTCCGTGCGCTTCCCCCCAGCGAGTCCGCTCAGGCGGGGCTCCTGGGGAAGCCAGGGGGTCCTGCACCCCAACTCCGCAGTCAGATGTGACTCTCAGCCAGCCAGTAAAACAGAAGGTTTATTAGAGGACAGGAACATGGTCTAAAACAGAGCTTGCAGGTGCAGAGAACGGGACCCCTCAGCTGGGTCCATTTTGGGGGGCAGTGAGCCAGACAACCACGTCTGCACTTCACTCCATGTCCCAGCCAGCCCCAAACTGAAACCCCCCTCCAACCCCTCCTCCTCTGGGCTTTGTCCCTTTCCCGGGCCAGGAGGTCACCTGATTCCTTTGTTCTCCAACCCTTCAGCTCTCCCCTTGCAGGGGGGGAAGGGCCCAGGCCATCAGTTGCCAGGAAACAGGGTGTTGGCCATTCTCTGTGTCCAGACTCCTGCACACACATGCCCTCTAGGGCTCTGCAATGATCATACACCCTTACTCCACCCCTAGATACTTAAGAACTGCCTAGGGGAAACTGAGGCACCCCCACACTATTCAGAGGAAACATTAAGAACAGTCCCACTTCTCACACGCCCCACCTGAGTCCGGGTCGGGAAGCCCCGTCCATTAGGGTTCGGTTTGTAAGCAAAGGATCCTGACCAGCTGTGGCTAGGAGGGAGAAAAGGCTCCATTTTCAGAGGCTGCTCGTTTCTCTGGTCAGGAACGGTGTCTTCTCCACAACTGAAGCTTGGATCCAAGAGGATGACTCCAGGTGGTGAGTTGCTCGCCTTGCTCTCCTGTTTCTCTGTTTTCTCTCCTGTGTTCGCCAACTCTCTCTTTCTCGTCTCTCCTCTTCTCTCCTCGTGCCGTGTCCCTTCACAGGACGCGGGTAGGTGTGCATTCCCACAAGTGAGGTCTCGGGAGCCATGGAAAAGTCGGAGAGGACGAAGATCATGCAGGGCAGTAGAAAGGCTGCTGAAAGTACCTGAAGAGACAAAGGAAACGAGAAGGGGGAAGTCCAGCCTAACACAGGAGTGTAATCTGTAAAGAGAAACAACGGCAAATCTAATCTACAGAAACTCTTCAAGTTGCCGAAAGACATGTAGGATGGGAAAATACTTGTTGAATCCAGTCTCTTGAAGATCTTAGGCTCAGTATGCGTGCGAATTTGTAGTTGCTTAGAAATCTGCCTTCTTCTGTTTGCTCTACCTTCCAATTATTGAAAATCTACCTACCTATTTTTTGTTTAGTTTTATTATTAATGATTATTATTATTATTCAACTCATTTTGTGCAACTGGTGCTCCGTGAGGAAATGATTTGTGTCTTACTCCAAGGGGCTGCCCGGTGTCACTGTTGCTCCGGGAGGGAAATGATATGAGCACTACCTGAATTGGCCACGCAGTTTCACCATTGCTCCGTGAGGGAAATGCTTTCTGCATTACTCCAAGTGGCCACCCAGTGTCACTGTTGCTCCATGAGGGAAATGCTTTCTGAATGACCTGAATTGGCCACAGACATCACTGTTGCTCCGGGGTGGGGGGTGGGGGGGAGGCTTGGGATTGTTTGTGTATTACTCCTGAGTGGCCACGTCGTGTCACTCTTCCTCCAGGAGGGGAATGCTTTGTGCATTTCCCTGTGTTGTGGCCACCCAAGACAACACACACAGCACGATACCGACGCACACACACACAGAACACGTCACACATACAGATGGGTAGTGTAAAGTGCTAAAAATGAGACTTTCATTACTAATCAGATGTAGCCGTTGGTGTCTCATGCACTCTTCCTCGAAAAGCCATACGTAATCTCGCCTGATCATTTGGTAGAGATCTGTTCAAGAAAATTACTCATCATGAGACATACATTATTGACAAGTACTAGTGATCCATTTCTCCTCGAATGATTCACCAAAACGCTTTTCGATTCCCTGCTGGTGATTTGGAAGAAATCGTTTCTCGAAATATACTAAAATAGAGAAATTCATCTTTGATCTGTGCGACAGATAAATTTGAGAAGGAATCTTCCTGAAAGCCCCGAGGATTCACTTCTCGTCAGACGGTACAGAGCAGGTTGCGAAAATTACTGAAAATGAGAACGTCATTCGAAATCAGGTATCCTGATGTCCTCCTCATGGAACCATGCACCAAAAAGCAAGTCTATTCTCTCTTTGGCATTTAGCAAGGATTTATCGAGAAAATTGCTAAAAAAGAGAAAGTTATAACTGATCAATGCTTATAATCAATGACAAATGGAATCCTCCTCCAAAAGCCTTTCAGATTGGCTCCTTGTGATTAGGTAGATATCAGTTGACGATTTGGTAGAAATGACTAAAAAGGAGGCAGTTCTTTCTGATCAATGTTAGCAATTAATTACACATGGAATCATCCTCCGTACTATGTTCATAATTAGCTCCTGGAGATTTGGACTAAAATCGGTCCGTGAAAATGACTAGGAATGAGACAATTCATTCCTCAGCCGTCCTCTGATAAATTTCCCACGGAATCCTCCAGCAGAAAAGCAAAGGCATTCTCCCTTGGTGCGTTGGAACAGATCGGTTCGTGCAAAGGACTCAAGGTAGAAAATCATTCTTTACAAGTATCTAGTGGTAAAGACTCCAGCAATCCAGCGTCCCTCCTGAAGAGTTCGTAGCGATTGGGTCAAGAAAATTACTCCTAAGGAGACTTAAATTATCGACAAGTACTAGTGCTAAAGCTCTCCTCGAATTATTCACCAAAATGCTTTTCGATACGATGACACAGAAGGGCACAGAACACGACACACAAAAATAACACACGACAAAGACACACACACACCGCGACACGGAAAGCAACACACACAAAACATCACACACACGACCCACAACATCTCACAAACACACACTCACTCAACACAAAATAACCCACAACATGTCACACGCAACACAAGACGACCCACAACATGATGAGCGCTGTGGAGCTAGGGCTCCGGCTCGGCTTTCGCAGCGGCTCTGGCGAGGAATGGTGCCGGAGCTCTCGCCGGAGGGAAACACGGCAGGAGGGGGCCTGAGCCGCTTGGGCCTCTTTCCAAGGGGGCGGAACAAGGCCTCCGCTCTCTGCCCTCTGCAGACCTGGCTGCCAGGTCAGTGCTTCCAGTTCCTCGTCCGCAGTCGCTGTCGTCCTCCTCAGCGGCCGTGGGCGTCCTCGCTGGGGACAGGGCTCGGGGGGATGTAGGTGGAGAGGGGCCAGAGTCTCTTGAGCAGAGTGACTCTGTGGGGTGCCGTAAGAAAAGGAGATTTTGGTTGGGATGCTCAAGGTGTAATGGGATGTGGCAATTCAATGATGAGACAGAACACAGCTTTTGTGCAAGGAAGCAGGCTGGTCAGCTGAGATGGGCTGTTCTGCCCCCCCGCCTTCCTCCTTCTCCTTTTATTATATTTCTCCCCCCTAAGCATTTCACACTGCTACCGCAAAAAGTTACACAAAGGAAAGTATGACGTTGATTAATATACTTATTTACCATCTTTTATCTACTACAATGCTGGTTCTCAGGCCTTGAGCCCAGGCTAAGAAAGCTTCCCACAGTCACTGTCCCAACAATCAAGTTCTCATGGTTCATATCTAGCCCTTGTCCTTGGATAGACCAATGTGTGCATTGCTTCTACAAAACAGTCAGGGTGTGCCCTGCCTGCTTCCAGGTGGAATAACTAAACATGAACCCTTCATCCCCCCGTTTTTTATTTAATGATATTCGGCCATCTCATGGTAGCCGTCAATTTGTTTTGTCATGCTGTTTAACTCCCAGACAGACAAGGACATAACTTGGGGCGCTTTCCAGGGCGAAATTTCACAAAATCTTAACAAGGAAGGAATACATTGTACACAGGAGCAGCAAAAAATAAGCCCAATAATTACAAACACAGCATAACCGAAAAGCTGTCGCAGCCATTCTAGAGAGGGCAGCCAACCTGTAAGCCAATTCCAAAAACCCTCAAACCCCAGATCTTGGCGTATGTGTGTTGTAAGATTGGCCAATTCAGCCAGTCTAGTTTCTATGGAGCGACTATTATCAGTTAAATTAAAGCAACACATGTGCTGAAACGTGGAGCAGCCTAGATGGTGTTTCAGGAGCAGAAAATCAATGGCTGCTCTGTTATCCAAGATTGCATCCCTTAATTCGTGTTGTTCTGTGTTAAGTAAGGCACTAGCCTGGGATGTTGTATTAATTGCCTTTGCTGCAAAGCATGCCAGGTTATTTAAAGTTCTGGCTGAATACATGGCAAGCGTGGGGACCCCAACAATAGAGGCTGCTAAAGCAGTATACTCAGCACGACTAAAAAGCTCAACATCTGCAATACAATCATATGAAAGGTGTACACTTCTTCTACTACGTTTTTGACCAGCAAAAGGCAATATAAGTGTCATTCTACTAAGACAGCAAAGGGTGCCATCACTTAAATTTGCAGGGATATAATTAAAAGTGCGTGAACCGCAAGTAAAAAACCATCCTGATGGTAGGATGATATGGCCATAATTGTATGAAACATTAACAGCATGGGAACAATTTAAAAGTGGTTGAGAAATTTTTCGACAGCCCAAAGGCACGTTTGTACTAGTGCAGTTAACTACACGCGCACAGGTGACATTGTCAGCCCCGGCCGGGTACAGTGTGTGGAGGGATATAGCCGTGCGAGGCAGAGTATAGTTGGCCGGGCCCCAATTAGCCATGCTAGAGTACTGGGAAGAAAGATTCTCATAAGGAGAAAACAGTGTCTTATTTTCCATCTCCTCAGGGTGATGACATATTGGAATAAGGCATGTACCTAACAAATCTCCGGCTGCTAAAGAATTAGATAGACAAAAGTGGGTAACATTTGCTATTGAAGCCAATCTTTCCCATATGTTATATGTCATTCGGGCTCATAACGGGGGAAGCGCGTCCGAGCCAACCCCTACAGGAAATAGCAGGCACAAAAGGCACACAATCATCACAGAATTAGCAGTGATTTGGGCGAGAATCGCCACAAACAAAGTCTTAGGAGTCTCTGGCTGTTGATCTGCTGCCAGTCTTTGTTGGGCCACGGCGACCAATGCTTTTACTGCTCCCCATGTCACGGGCCGGTTTGGGACACTACGTCTCCTCCGTTTCCGTCCCGTCGTTGTCGACTCGGGGGACAACGCGGTCTCCTCCAAAGTCAGCTGAAACTCTGGTATGGGATTCGACAGCCCCTGGTGCCATGCCATGTTGTTTAAGTGCCGGTCACACACACCGAGCTGGAACCCACAACGGTCCTGCAGGGAGAGACACAGCAGCATATCCCCGACCCCAAGTGATTAGAGGTACTGGGCCCAGCCACTGTGGATCAGGCAGCTGACAGTAAAAGACACACGGTCTTTCCAGTACCTCAGATTTGTGAAAATGCCAATCCGCAGGGGTCTGCTGATCTGCATTCAATGTTAAATTATTTAAAGTAAACAAGAGGATATGCATTTGTTGTTGAATGTCTCCTAAGGTTCGGAGACGCAGCTCCCCTTGTTTTAATTGTTTATCAAGCAAGGTTTTGAGTATGCGATTGGCACGTTCAACAATGACTTGGCCCGTGGAATTATAAGGGATTCCGTGTTTAAGACGGACGTCCCAGTGGGCACAAAAGGTGGAGAGGGCTGCAGAGCAGTAGGCTGGGGCATTATCTGTTTTTATTCGGCAGGGGCGACCCATAACAGAAAAGCAGGCCAGCAAATGGTGAATAACTTTGTTAGTGGCTTCCCCACGTTGAAGCTGAGCCCTGATTAGGGGGCGGGGCTTGAGTGACTAGGGGTCCTATAAAGGTAGCAGCCAGTCAGGCAGCGGCACAGACAGCTGCAGCGGCAGAGGAGCTAGCAAACAGAGCTGTAAGCAGGGGAGTTTGAGTGGGAGTTCTGTTGGAGAAGGTATTTGTGTGTGTGCTTGGTTTTGTATTGGTGGTATCTGTATATGTAGAGGCTTGGAGGGGATTTGTGCTGGGACAGAAGATGAGCCCTGATTAGGGGGCGGGGCTTCACTGACTAGGGGTCCTATAAAGGTAGCAGCCAGTCAGGCAGCAGCACAGACAGCTGCAGCGGCACAGGAGCGAGCAAACAGAGCTGTGAACAGGGGAGTTTGAGAGGGAGTTCTGTTGGAGGAGAAGGTATTTGTGTGTGTTTGGTTTTGTATTGGTAGTATCTGTATGTGTAGGGGCTTTGTGCTGGGAGAAAAGCTGAGCCCTGATTGGGGGCGGGGCTTCAATGAGTTGGGGTTCTATAAAGGTAGCAGCCAGTCAGGCAGCGGTACAGACAGCTGCAGCGGCACAGGAGCTAGCAAACAGAGCTGTAAACAGGGGAGTTTGAGAGGGAGTTCTGTTGGAGGAGAAGGTATTTGTGTGTGTTTGGTTTTGTATTGGTGGTATCTGTATGTGTAGATGCTTGGAGGGGCTTTGTCCTGGGAGAGAAGCTGAGCCCTGATTAGGGGGCGGGGCTTGACTGACTAGGGGTCCTATAAAGGTAGCAGCCAGTCAGGCAGCGGCACAGGAGCTAGCAAACAGAGCTGTAAACAGGGGAGTTTGAGTGGGAGTTCTGTTGGAGGAGAAGGTATTTGTGTGTGAGTGTTTGGTTTTGTATTGTTCGTATCTGTATGTGTAGGTGCTTTGTGCTGGGAGAGAAGCTGAGCCCTGATTAGGGGCGGGGCTTCACTGACTAGGGGTCCTATAAAGGGAGCAGCCAGTCAGGCAGCGGTACAGGAGCTAGCAAACAGAGCGGTAAACAGGGGAGTTTGAGTGGGAGTTCTGTTGGAGGAGAAGGTATTTGTGTTAGTTTGGTTTTGTACTGGTAGTATCTGTATGTGTAGGGGCTTGGCGGGGCTTTGTGTTGGGAGAGAAGCTGAGCCCTTATTAGGGGCGGGGCTTCACTGACTAGGGGTCCTATAAAAGTAGCAGCCAGTCAGGCAGCGGAACAGACAGCTGCAGCGGCACAGGAGCTAGCAAACAGCTGTAAACAGGGGAGTTTGAGTGGGAGTTCTGTTGGAGGAGAAGGTATTTGTGTGAGTTTGGTTTTGTACTGGTAGTATCTGTATGTGTAGGGGCTTTGTGCTGGGAGAGAAGCTGAGCCCTGATTAGGGGGCGGGGCTTCGCTGACTAGGGGTCCTATAAAGGCAGCAGCCAGTCAGTCAGCGGCACAGACAGCTGCAGTGGCAGAGGAGCTAGCAGAGAGAGCTGTAAACAGGGGAGTTTGAGTGGGAGTTCTGTTGGAGCAGAAGGTATTTGTTTGTGTTTGGTTTTGCATTGGTAGTACCTGTATGTGTAGGGGCTTTGTGCTGGGAGAGAAGCTGAGCCCTGATTAGGGGGCGGGGCTTCACTGACTAGGGGTCCTATAAAGGGAGCAGCCAGTCAGGCAGCGGTACAGACAGCTGCAGCGGCACAGGAGCTAGCAAACAGAGCTGTAAACAGGGGAGTTTGAGTGGGAGTTCTGTTGGAGGAGAAGGTATTTGTGTGTGTGTGTTTGGTTTTGTATTGGTAGTATCTGTATGTGTAGGGGCTTTGTGCTGGGAGAGAAGATGAGCCCTGATTAGGGGGCGGGGCTTCCCAGACTAGGCGTCCTATAAAGGTTGCAGCCAGTCAGGCAGCGGCACAGGAGCTAGCAAACAGAGCTGTAAACAGGGGAGTTTGAGTGGGAGTTCTGTTGGAGGAGAAGGTATTTTTGTGTGTGTGTTTGGTTTTGTATTGTTAGTATCTGTATGTGCAGGGGCTTTGTGCTGGGAGAGAATATGAGCCCTGATTAGGGGGCGGGGCTTCCCTGGCTAGGGGTCCTATAAAGGTAGCAGCCAGTCAGGCAGCGGCACAGGAGCTAGCAAACAGAGCTGTAAACAGGGGAGTTTGAGTGGGAGTTCTGTTGGAGTACAAGGTATTTGTGTGTGTTTTGTTTTGTATTGGTCGTATCTGTATGTGTAGGGGCTTTGTGCTGGGACAGAAGCTGAGCCCTGATTAGGGGGCGGGGCTTCACTGACTAGGGTCCTATAAAGGTAGCAACCAGTCAGCTAGCGGCACAGACAGCTGCAGCGCACAGGAGCTAGCAAACAGAGCTGTAAACAGGGGAGTTTGAGTGGGAGTTCTGTTGGAGGAGAAGGTATTTGTATGTGTTTGGTTTTGTATTGTTAGTATCTGTATGTGTAGAGGCTTTGTGCTGGGACAGAAGCTGAGCCCTGATTAGGGGGCGGGGCTTCGCTGACAAGGGGTCCTATAAAGGTAGCAGCCAGTCAGGCAGCGGCACAGGAGCTAGCAAACAGAGCTGTAAACAGGGGAGTTTGAGTGGGAGTTCTGTTGGAGGAGAAGGTATTTGTGTGTGTGTTTTTTTGTATTGTTAGTATCTGTATGTGCAGGGGCTTTGTGCTGGGAGAGAAGCTGAGCCCTGATTAGGGGGCGGGGCTTCCCTGACTAGGGGTCCTATAAAGGTAGCAGCCAGTCAGGAAGCGGCACGGGAGCTAGCAAACAGAGCTGTAAACAGGGGAGTTTGGTGGGAGTTCTGTTGGAGGAGAAGGTATTTGTGTGTGTTTGGTTTTGTATTGGTGGTATCTGTATGTGTAGGGGCTTTGTGCTGGGAGAGAAGCTGAGCCCTGATTAGGGGGCGCGGCTTCCCTGACTAGGGGTCCTATAAAGGTTGCAGCCAGTCAGGCAGCGGCACAGGAGCTATCAAACAGAGCTGTAAACAGGGGAGTTTTAGTGGGAGTACTGTCGGAGTATAAGGTATTTGTGTGTTTGGTTTTGTATTGGTAGTATCTGTGTGTGTAGGGGCTTTGTGCTGAGACAGAAGCTGAGCCCTGATTGGGGGGCGGGGCTTCACTGACTAGGGGTCCTACAAAGGTAGCAGCCAGTCAGGTAGCAGCACAGACAGCTGCAGCAGCACAGGAGCTAGCAAACAGAGCCGTAAACAGGGGAGTTTGAGTGGGAGTTCTTTTGGAGGAGAAGGTATTTGTGTGTGTTTGGTTTTGTATTGTTAGTATCTGTATGTGTAGGGGCTTTGTGCTGGGAGAGAAGCTGAGCCCTGATTAGGGGGCGGGGCTTCCCTGACTAGGGGTCCTGTAAAGGTAGCAGCCAGTCAGGCAGCGGCACAGGAGCTAGCAAACAGAGCTGTAAACAGGGGAGTTTGAGTGGGAGTTCTGTTGGAGGAGAAGGTATTTGTGTGTGTTTTTGTATTGGTAGTATCTGTATGTGTAGGGGCTTTGTGCTGGGAGAGAAGCTGAGCCGTGATTAGGGGCGGGGCTTCACTGACTAGGGGTCCTATAAAGGTAGCAGCCAGTCAGGCAGCGGCACAGGAGCTAGCAAACAGAGCTGTAAACAGGGGAGTTTGAGTGGGAGTTATGTTGGAGGAGAAGGTATTTGTGTGTGTTTGGTTTTGTATTGGTAGTATCTGCATGTGTAGAGGCTTGGAGGGGCTTTGTGCTGGGAGAGAAGCTGAGCCCTGATTAGTGGGCGGGGCTTGACTGACTAGGGGTCCTATAAAGGTCGCAGCCAGTCAGGCAGCGGCACAGACAGCTGCAGCGGCACAGGAGCTATCAAACAGAGCTGTAAACAGGGGAGTTTGAGTGGGAGTACTGTTGGAGTAGAAGGTATTTGTGTGTGTTTGGTTTTGTATTGGTAGTATCTGTGTGTGTAGGGGCTTTGTGCTGGGACAGAAGCTGAGCCCTGATTAGGGGGCGGGGCTTGACTGACTAGGGGTCCTATAAAGGTCGCAGCCAGTCAGGCAGCGGCACAGACAGCTGCAGCGGCACAGGAGCTAGCAAACAGAGCTGTAAACAGGCGGGTTTGAGTGGGAGTTCTGTTGGAGGAGAAGGTATTTGTGTGTGTGTTTGGTTTTGTATTGGTAGTATCTGTATGTGTCGGGGCTTTGTGCTGGGAGAGAAGCTGAGCCGTGATTAGGGGGCGGGGCTTCCCTGACTAGGGGTCCTATAAAGGTAGCAGCCAATCAGGCAGCGGCACAGACAGCTGCAGCGGCACAGGAGCTAGCAAACAGAGCTGTAAACAGGCGGGTTTGAGTGGGAGTTCTTTCGGAGGAGAAGGTATTTGTGTGTGACACACTAGACACACTCACTCAACACAAAATAACCCACAACATGTCACACGGAACACAAGACGACCCACAACATGATGAGCGCTGTGGAGCTAGGGCTCCGGCTCGGCTTTCGCAGCGGCTCTGGCGAGGAATGGTGCCGGAGCTCTCGCCGGAGGGAAACACGGCAGGAGGGGGCCTGAGCCGCTTGGGTCTCTTTCCAAGGGGGCGGAACAAGGCCTCCGCTCTCTGCCCTCTGCAGACCTGGCTGCCAGGTCAGTGCTTCCAGTTCCTCGTCCGCAGTCGCTGTCGTCCTCCTCAGCGGCCGTGGGCGTCCTCGCTGGGGACAGGGCTCGGGGGGATGTAGGTGGAGAGGGGCCAGAGTCTCTTGAGCAGAGTGACTCTGTGGGGTGCCGTAAGAAAAGGAGATTTTGGTTGGGATGCTCAAGGTGTAATGGGAGGAGAGTGGAGGGCGGATCCCCGCCGTGTGGAAGAGGCAAACAGAGGAGCCTCTGAGACGTTGCCGCCTGAGATGGTAACTTACTTGTTTTTTTCCCCTTGGGCTGGCTTTAGTAGCAAGGAAAAAGAAGTCAAGCCTCAGAATCTACTGCCCTCATGCGACGGAATGTGAGTGAGAGCAGCGAGCCTGTGACCGTTGGTGATGCCAGGCAAGAGCCCTCCATCTGGGAGCCGAGCTCTCGCCAGTCTCGGAGAGAGAAGTGTCTGGTTTGGTGAGGACTCTGCTCACGCCCTGTCACGGAGTCCCCGGCATGCTCTGAAACTGCTCCCTATGAAGCCAGTCAGAACTCTGGGGCAGTCGCTTTTCTGTGAGCAGCCTGTCTTCAGGACTCACAGCTCACACAGCTTCCACCTTCCTGGGTCTGACCTCGGAGCATTCAGCCTCCTCTGCCCCTCCGTGCGCTTCCCCCCAGCGAGTCCGCTCAGGCGGGGCTCCTGGGGAAGCCAGGGGATCCTGCACCCCATCTCCGCAGTCAGATGTGACTCTCAGCCAGCCAGTAAAACAGAAGGTTTATTAGAGGACAGGAACATGGTCTAAAACAGAGCTTGCAGGTGCAGAGAACGGGACCCCTCAGCTGGGTCCATTTTGGGGGGCAGTGAGCCAGACAACCACGTCTGCACTTCACTCCATGTCCCAGCCAGCCCCAAACTGAAACCCCCCTCCAACCCCTCCTCCTCTGGGCTTTGTCCCTTTCCCGGGCCAGGAGGTCACCTGATTCCTTTGTTCTCCAACCCTTCAGCTCTCCCCTTGCAGGGGGGGAAGGGCCCAGGCCATCAGTTGCCAGGAAACAGGGTGTTGGCCATTCTCTGTGTCCAGACTCCTGCACACACATGCCCTCTAGGGCTCTGCAATGATCATACACCCTTACTCCACCCCCTAGATACTTAAGAACTGCCTAGGGGAAACTGAGGCACCCCCACACTATTCAGAGGAAACATTAAGAACAGTCCCACTTCTCACACGCCCCACCTGAGTCCGGGTCGGGAAGCCCCGTCCATTAGGGTTCGGTTTGTAAGCAAAGGATCCTGACCAGCTGTGCCTAGGAGGGAGAAAAGGCCCCATTTTCAGAGGCTGCTCGTTTCTCTGGTCAGGAACGGTGTCTTCTCCACAAAAGAAGCTTGGATCCAAGAGGATGACTCCAGGTGGTGAGTTGCTCGCCTTCCTCTCCTGTTTCTCTGTTTTCTCTCCTGTGTTCGCCAACTCTCTCTTTCTCGTCTCTCCTCTTCTCTCCTCGTGCCGTGTCCCTTCACAGGACGCGGGTACGTGTGCATTCCCACAAGTGAGGTCTCGGGAGCCATGGAAAAGTCGGAGAGGACGAAGATCATGCAGGGCAGTAGAAAGGCTGCTGAAAGTACCTGAAGAGACAAAGGAAACGAGAAGGGGGAAGTCCAGCCTAACACAGGAGTGTAATCTGTAAAGAGAAACAACGGCAAATCTAATCTACAGAAACTCTTCAAGTTGCCGAAAGACATGTAGGATGGGAAAATACTTGTTGAATCCAGTCTCTTGAAGATCTTAGGCTCAATATGCGTGCGAATTTGTAGTTGCTTAGAAATCTGCCTTCTTCTGTTTGCTCTACCTTCCAATTATTGAAAATCTACCTACCTATTTTTTGTTTAGTTTTATTATTAATGATTATTATTATTATTCAACTCATTTTGTGCAACTGGTGCTCCGTGAGGAAATGATTTGTGTCTTACTCCAAGGGGCTGCCCGGTGTCACTGTTGCTCCGGGAGGGAAATGGTATGAGCACTACCTGAATTGGCCACGCAGTTTCACCATTGCTCCGTGAGGGAAATGCTTTCTGCATTACTCCAAGTGGCCACCCAGTGTCACTGTTGCTCCATGAGGGAAATGCTTTCTGAATGACCTGAATTGGCCACAGACATCACTGTTGCTCCGGGGTGGGGGGTGGGGGGGAGGCTTGGGATTGTTTGTGTATTACTCCTGAGTGGCCACGTCGTGTCACTCTTCCTCCAGGAGGGGAATGCTTTGTGCATTTCCCTGTGTTGTGGCCACCCAAGACAACACACACAGCACGATACCGACGCACACACACACAGAACACGTCACACATACAGATGGGTAGTGTAAAGTGCTAAAAATGAGACTTTCATTACTAATCAGATGTAGCCGTTGATGTCTCATGCACTCTTCCTCGAAAAGCCATACGTAATCTCGCCTGATCATTTGGTAGAGATCTGTTCAAGAAAATTACTCATCATGAGACATACATTATTGACAAGTACTAGTGATCCATTTCTCCTCGAATGATTCACCAAAACGCTTTTCGATTCCCTGCTGGTGATTTGGAAGAAATCGTTTCTCGAAATATACTAAAATAGAGAAATTCATCTTTGATCTGTGCGACAGATAAATTTGAGAAGGAATCTTCCTGAAAGCCCCGAGGATTCACTTCTCGTCAGACGGTACAGAGCAGGTTGCGAAAATTACTGAAAATGAGAACGTCATTCGAAATCAGGTATCCTGATGTCCTCCTCATGGAACCATGCACCAAAAAGCAAGTCTATTCTCTCTTTGGCATTTAGCAAGGATTTATCGAGAAAATTGCTAAAAAAGAGAAAGTTATAACTGATCAATGCTTATAATCAATGACAAATGGAATCCTCCTCCAAAAGCCTTTCAGATTGGCTCCTTGTGATTAGGTAGATATCAGTTGACGATTTGGTAGAAATGACTAAAAAGGAGGCAGTTCTTTCTGATCAATGTTAGCAATTAATTACACATGGAATCATCCTCCGTACTATATTCATAATTAGCTCCTGGAGATTTGGACTAAAATCGGTCCGTGAAACTGACAAGGAATGAGACAATTCATTCCTCAGCCGTCCTCTGATAAATTTCCCACGGAATCCTCCACCAGAAAAGCAAAGGCATTCTCCCTTGGTGCGTTGGAACAGATTGGTTCGTGCAAAGGACTCAAGGTAGAAAATCATTCTTTACAAGTATCTAGTGGTAAAGACTCCAGCAATCCAGCGTCCCTCCTGAAGAGTTCGTAGCGATTGGGTCAAGAAAATTACTCCTAAGGAGACTTAAATTATCGACAAGTACTAGTGCTAAAGCTCTCCTCGAATTATTCACCAAAATGCTTTTCGATACGATGACACAGAAGGGCACAGAACACGACACACAAAAATAACACACGACAAAGACACACACACACCGCGACACGGAAAGCAACACACACAAAACATCACACACACGACCCACAACATCTCACAAACACACACTCACTCAACACAAAATAACCCACAACATGTCACACGCAACACAAGACGACCCACAACATGATGAGCGCTGTGGAGCTAGGGCTCCGGCTCGGCTTTCGCAGCGGCTCTGGCGAGGAATGGTGCTGGAGCTCTCGCCGGAGGGAAACACGGCAGGAGGGGGCCTGAGCTGCTTGGGCCTCTTTCCAAGGGGGCGGAACAAGGCCTCCGCTCTCTGCCCTCTGCAGACCTGGCTGCCAGGTCAGTGCTTCCAGTTCCTCGTCCGCAGTCGCTGTCGTCCTCCTCAGCGGCCGTGGGCGTCCTCGCTGGGGACAGGGCTCGGGGGGATGTAGGTGGAGAGGGGCCAGAGTCTCTTGAGCAGAGTGACTCTGTGGGGTGCCGTAAGAAAAGGAGATTTTGGTTGGGATGCTCAAGGTGTAATGGGAGGAGAGTGGAGGGCGGATCCCCGCCGTGTGGAAGAGGCAAACAGAGGAGCCTCTGAGACGTTGCCGCCTGAGATGGTAACTTACTTGTTTTTTTCCCCTTGGGCTGGCTTTAGTAGCAAGGAAAAAGAAGTCAAGCCTCAGAATCTACTGCCCTCATGCGACGGAATGTGAGTGAGAGCAGCGAGCCTGTGACCGTTGGTGATGCCAGGCAAGAGCCCTCCATCTGGGAGCTGAGCTCTCGCCAGTCTCGGAGAGAGAAGTGTCTGGTTTGGTGAGGACTCTGCTCACGCCCTGTCACGGAGTCCCCGGCATGCTCTGAAACTGCTCCCTATGAAGCCAGTCAGAACTCTGGGGCAGTCGCTTTTCTGTGAGCAGCCTGTCTTCAGGACTCACAGCTCACACAGCTTCCACCTTCCTGGGTCTGACCTCGGAGCATTCAGCCTCCTCTGCCCCTCCGTGCGCTTCCCCCCAGCGAGTCCGCTCAGGCGGGGCTCCTGGGGAAGCCAGAGGGTCCTGCACCCCAACTCCGCAGTCAGATGTGACTCTCAGCCAGCCAGTAAAACAGAATGTTTATTTGACGACAGAAACATGGTCTAAAACAGAGCTTGCAGGTGCAGAGAACGGGACCCCTCAGCTGGGTCCATTTTGGGGGGCAGTGAGCCAGACAACCACGTCTGCACTTCACTCCATGTCCCAGCCAGCCCCAAACTGAAACCCCCCTCCAGCCCCTCCTCCTCTGGGCTTTGTCCCTTTCCCGGGCCAGGAGGTCACCTGATTCCTTTGTTCTCCAACCCTTCAGCTCTCCCCTTGCAGGGGGGGAAGGGCCCAGGCCATCAGTTGCCAGGAAACAGGGTGTTGGCCATTCTCTGTGTCCAGACTCCTGCACACACATGCCCTCTAGGGCTCTGCAATGATCATACACCCTTACTCCACCCCCTAGATACTTAAGAACTGCCTAGGGGAAACTGAGGCACCCCCACACTATTCAGAGGAAACATTAAGAACAGTCCCACTTCTCACACGCCCCACCTGAGTCCGGGTCGGGAAGCCCCGTCCATTAGGGTTCGGTTTGTAAGCAAAGGATCCTGACCAGCTGTGGCTAGGAGGGAGAAAAGGCCCCATTTTCAGAGGCTGCTCGTTTCTCTGGTCAGGAACGGTGTCTTCTCCACAACTGAAGCTTGGATCCAAGAGGATGACTCCAGGTGGTGAGTTGCTCGCCTTCCTCTCCTGTTTCTCTGTTTTCTCTCCTGTGTTCGCCAACTCTCTCTTTCTCGTCTCTCCTCTTCTCTCCTCGTGCCGTGTCCCTTCACAGGACGCGGGTAGGTGTGCATTCCCACAAGTGAGGTCTCGGGAGCCATGGAAAAGTCGGAGAGGACGAAGATCATGCAGGGCAGTAGAAAGGCTGCTGAAAGTACCTGAAGAGACAAAGGAAACGAGAAGGGGGAAGTCCAGCCTAACACAGGAGTGTAATCTGTAAAGAGAAACAACGGCAAATCTAATCTACAGAAACTCTTCAAGTTGCCGAAAGACATGTAGGATGGGAAAATACTTGTTGAATCCAGTCTCTTGAAGATCTTAGGCTCAGTATGCGTGCGAATTTGTAGTTGCTTAGAAATCTGCCTTCTTCTGTTTGCTCTACCTTCCAATTATTGAAAATCTACCTACCTATTTTTTGTTTAGTTTTATTATTAATGATTATTATTATTATTCAACTCATTTTGTGCAACTGGTGCTCCGTGAGGAAATGATTTGTGTCTTACTCCAAGGGGCTGCCCGGTGTCACTGTTGCTCCGGGAGGGAAATGATATGAGCACTACCTGAATTGGCCACGCAGTTTCACCATTGCTCCGTGAGGGAAATGCTTTCTGCATTACTCCAAGTGGCCACCCAGTGTCACTGTTGCTCCATGAGGGAAATGCTTTCTGAATGACCTGAATTGGCCACAGACATCACTGTTGCTCCGGGGTGGGGGGTGGGGGGGAGGCTTGGGATTGTTTGTGTATTACTCCTGAGTGGCCACGTCGTGTCACTCTTCCTCCAGGAGGGGAATGCTTTGTGCATTTCCCTGTGTTGTGGCCACCCAAGACAACACACACAGCACGATACCGACGCACACACACACAGAACACGTCACACATACAGATGGGTAGTGTAAAGTGCTAAAAATGAGACTTTCATTACTAATCAGATGTAGCCGTTGATGTCTCATGCACTCTTCCTCGAAAAGCCATACGTAATCTCGCCTGATCATTTGGTAGAGATCTGTTCAAGAAAATTACTCATCATGAGACATACATTATTGACAAGTACTAGTGATCCATTTCTCCTCGAATGATTCACCAAAACGCTTTTCGATTCCCTGCTGGTGATTTGGAAGAAATCGTTTCTCGAAATATACTAAAATAGAGAAATTCATCTTTGATCTGTGCGACAGATAAATTTGAGAAGGAATCTTCCTGAAAGCCCCGAGGA
The DNA here is from genome assembly GCF_965140295.1 of Lepidochelys olivacea. Taxonomy (NCBI): domain Eukaryota; kingdom Metazoa; phylum Chordata; order Testudines; family Cheloniidae; genus Lepidochelys; species Lepidochelys olivacea. Next base: position 18,350,403 of record NC_140436.1, on the reverse strand, counting down.
TTCACTTCTCGTCAGACGGTACAGAGCAGGTTGCGAAAATTACTGAAAATGAGAACGTCATTCGAAATCAGGTATCCTGATGTCCTCCTCATGGAACCATGCACCAAAAAGCAAGTCTATTCTCTCTTTGGCATTTAGCAAGGATTTATCGAGAAAATTGCTAAAAAAGAGAAAGTTATAACTGATCAATGCTTATAATCAATGACAAATGGAATCCTCCTCCAAAAGCCTTTCAGATTGGCTCCTTGTGATTAGGTAGATATCAGTTGACGATTTGGTAGAAATGACTAAAAAGGAGGCAGTTCTTTCTGATCAATGTTAGCAATTAATTACACATGGAATCATCCTCCGTACTATGTTCATAATTAGCTCCTGGAGATTTGGACTAAAATCGGTCCGTGAAACTGACAAGGAATGAGACAATTCATTCCTCAGCCGTCCTCTGATAAATTTCCCACGGAATCCTCCACCAGAAAAGCAAAGGCATTCTCCCTTGGTGCGTTGGAACAGATTGGTTCGTGCAAAGGACTCAAGGTAGAAAATCATTCTTTACAAGTATCTAGTGGTAAAGACTCCAGCAATCCAGCGTCCCTCCTGAAGAGTTCGTAGCGATTGGGTCAAGAAAATTACTCCTAAGGAGACTTAAATTATCGACAAGTACTAGTGCTAAAGCTCTCCTCGAATTATTCACCAAAATGCTTTTCGATACGATGACACAGAAGGGCACAGAACACGACACACAAAAATAACACACGACAAAGACACACACACACCGCGACACGGAAAGCAACACACACAAAACATCACACACACGACCCACAACATCTCACAAACACACACTCACTCAACACAAAATAACCCACAACATGTCACACGCAACACAAGACGACCCACAACATGATGAGCGCTGTGGAGCTAGGGCTCCGGCTCGGCTTTCGCAGCGGCTCTGGCGAGGAATGGTGCTGGAGCTCTCGCCGGAGGGAAACACGGCAGGAGGGGGCCTGAGCTGCTTGGGCCTCTTTCCAAGGGGGCGGAACAAGGCCTCCGCTCTCTGCCCTCTGCAGACCTGGCTGCCAGGTCAGTGCTTCCAGTTCCTCGTCCGCAGTCGCTGTCGTCCTCCTCAGCGGCCGTGGGCGTCCTCGCTGGGGACAGGGCTCGGGGGGATGTAGGTGGAGAGGGGCCAGAGTCTCTTGAGCAGAGTGACTCTGTGGGGTGCCGTAAGAAAAGGAGATTTTGGTTGGGATGCTCAAGGTGTAATGGGAGGAGAGTGGAGGGCGGATCCCCGCCGTGTGGAAGAGGCAAACAGAGGAGCCTCTGAGACGTTGCCGCCTGAGATGGTAACTTACTTGTTTTTTTCCCCTTGGGCTGGCTTTAGTAGCAAGGAAAAAGAAGTCAAGCCTCAGAATCTACTGCCCTCATGCGACGGAATGTGAGTGAGAGCAGCGAGCCTGTGACCGTTGGTGATGCCAGGCAAGAGCCCTCCATCTGGGAGCTGAGCTCTCGCCAGTCTCGGAGAGAGAAGTGTCTGGTTTGGTGAGGACTCTGCTCACGCCCTGTCACGGAGTCCCCGGCATGCTCTGAAACTGCTCCCTATGAAGCCAGTCAGAACTCTGGGGCAGTCGCTTTTCTGTGAGCAGCCTGTCTTCAGGACTCACAGCTCACACAGCTTCCACCTTCCTGGGTCTGACCTCGGAGCATTCAGCCTCCTCTGCCCCTCCGTGCGCTTCCCCCCAGCGAGTCCGCTCAGGCGGGGCTCCTGGGGAAGCCAGAGGGTCCTGCACCCCAACTCCGCAGTCAGATGTGACTCTCAGCCAGCCAGTAAAACAGAATGTTTATTTGACGACAGAAACATGGTCTAAAACAGAGCTTGCAGGTGCAGAGAACGGGACCCCTCAGCTGGGTCCATTTTGGGGGGCAGTGAGCCAGACAACCACGTCTGCACTTCACTCCATGTCCCAGCCAGCCCCAAACTGAAACCCCCCTCCAGCCCCTCCTCCTCTGGGCTTTGTCCCTTTCCCGGGCCAGGAGGTCACCTGATTCCTTTGTTCTCCAACCCTTCAGCTCTCCCCTTGCAGGGGGGGAAGGGCCCAGGCCATCAGTTGCCAGGAAACAGGGTGTTGGCCATTCTCTGTGTCCAGACTCCTGCACACACATGCCCTCTAGGGCTCTGCAATGATCATACACCCTTACTCCACCCCCTAGATACTTAAGAACTGCCTAGGGGAAACTGAGGCACCCCCACACTATTCAGAGGAAACATTAAGAACAGTCCCACTTCTCACACGCCCCACCTGAGTCCGGGTCGGGAAGCCCCGTCCATTAGGGTTCGGTTTGTAAGCAAAGGATCCTGACCAGCTGTGGCTAGGAGGGAGAAAAGGCCCCATTTTCAGAGGCTGCTCGTTTCTCTGGTCAGGAACGGTGTCTTCTCCACAGCTGAAGCTTGGATCCAAGAGGATGACTCCAGGTGGTGAGTTGCTCGCCTTCCTCTCCTGTTTCTCTGTTTTCTCTCCTGTGTTCGCCAACTCTCTCTTTCTCGTCTCTCCTCTTCTCTCCTCGTGCCGTGTCCCTTCACAGGACGCGGGTAGGTGTGCATTCCCACAAGTGAGGTCTCGGGAGCCATGGAAAAGTCGGAGAGGACGAAGATCATGCAGGGCAGTAGAAAGGCTGCTGAAAGTACCTGAAGAGACAAAGGAAACGAGAAGGGGGAAGTCCAGCCTAACACAGGAGTGTAATCTGTAAAGAGAAACAACGGCAAATCTAATCTACAGAAACTCTTCAAGTTGCCGAAAGACATGTAGGATGGGAAAATACTTGTTGAATCCAGTCTCTTGAAGATCTTAGGCTCAGTATGCGTGCGAATTTGTAGTTGCTTAGAAATCTGCCTTCTTCTGTTTGCTCTACCTTCCAATTATTGAAAATCTACCTACCTATTTTTTGTTTAGTTTTATTATTAATGATTATTATTATTATTCAACTCATTTTGTGCAACTGGTGCTCCGTGAGGAAATGATTTGTGTCTTACTCCAAGGGGCTGCCCGGTGTCACTGTTGCTCCGGGAGGGAAATGATATGAGCACTACCTGAATTGGCCACGCAGTTTCACCATTGCTCCGTGAGGGAAATGCTTTCTGCATTACTCCAAGTGGCCACCCAGTGTCACTGTTGCTCCATGAGGGAAATGCTTTCTGAATGACCTGAATTGGCCACAGACATCACTGTTGCTCCGGGGTGGGGGGTGGGGGGGAGGCTTGGGATTGTTTGTGTATTACTCCTGAGTGGCCACGTCGTGTCACTCTTCCTCCAGGAGGGGAATGCTTTGTGCATTTCCCTGTGTTGTGGCCACCCAAGACAACACACACAGCACGATACCGACGCACACACACACAGAACACGTGACACATACAGATGGGTAGTGTAAAGTGCTAAAAATGAGACTTTCATTACTAATCAGATGTAGCCGTTGATGTCTCATGCACTCTTCCTCGAAAAGCCATACGTAATCTCGCCTGATCATTTGGTAGAGATCTGTTCAAGAAAATTACTCATCATGAGACATACATTATTGACAAGTACTAGTGATCCATTTCTCCTCGAATGATTCACCAAAACGCTTTTCGATTCCCTGCTGGTGATTTGGAAGAAATCGTTTCTCGAAATATACTAAAATAGAGAAATTCATCTTTGATCTGTGCGACAGATAAATTTGAGAAGGAATCTTCCTGAAAGCCCCGAGGATTCACTTCTCGTCAGACGGTACAGAGCAGGTTGCGAAAATTACTGAAAATGAGAACGTCATTCGAAATCAGGTATCCTGATGTCCTCCTCATGGAACCATGCACCAAAAAGCAAGTCTATTCTCTCTTTGGCATTTAGCAAGGATTTATCGAGAAAATTGCTAAAAAAGAGAAAGTTATAACTGATCAATGCTTATAATCAATGACAAATGGAATCCTCCTCCAAAAGCCTTTCAGATTGGCTCCTTGTGATTAGGTAGATATCAGTTGACGATTTGGTAGAAATGACTAAAAAGGAGGCAGTTCTTTCTGATCAATGTTAGCAATTAATTACACATGGAATCATCCTCCGTACTATGTTCATAATTAGCTCCTGGAGATTTGGACTAAAATCGGTCCGTGAAACTGACAAGGAATGAGACAATTCATTCCTCAGCCGTCCTCTGATAAATTTCCCACGGAATCCTCCAGCAGAAAAGCAAAGGCATTCTCCCTTGGTGCGTTGGAACAGATCGGTTCGTGCAAAGGACTCAAGGTAGAAAATCATTCTTTACAAGTATCTAGTGGTAAAGACTCCAGCAATCCAGCGTCTCTCCTGAAGAGTTCGTAGCGATTGGGTCAAGAAAATTACTCCTAAGGAGACTTAAATTATCGACAAGTACTAGTGCTAAAGCTCTCCTCGAATTATTCACCAAAATGCTTTTCGATACGATGACACAGAAGGGCACAGAACACGACACACAAAAATAACACACGACAAAGACACACACACACCGCGACACGGAAAGCAACACACACAAAACATCACACACACGACCCACAACATCTCACAAACACACACTCACTCAACACAAAATAACCCACAACATGTCACACGCAACACAAGACGACCCACAACATGATGAGCGCTGTGGAGCGAGGGCTCCGGCTCGGCTTTCGCAGCGGCTCTGGCGAGGAATGGTGCCGGAGCTCTCGCCGGAGGGAAACACGGCAGGAGGGGGCCTGAGCCGCTTGGGCCTCTTTCCAAGGGGGCGGAACAAGGCCTCCGCTCTCTGCCCTCTGCAGACCTGGCTGCCAGGTCAGTGCTTCCAGTTCCTCGTCCGCAGTCGCTGTCGTCCTCCTCAGCGGCCGTGGGCGTCCTCGCTGGGGACAGGGCTCGGGGGGATGTAGGTGGAGAGGGGCCAGAGTCTCTTGAGCAGAGTGACTCTGTGGGGTGCCGTAAGAAAAGGAGATTTTGGTTGGGATGCTCAAGGTGTAATGGGATGTGGCAATTCAATGATGAGACAGAACACAGCTTTTGTGCAAGGAAGCAGGCTGGTCAGCTGAGATGGGCTGTTCTGCCCCCCCGCCTTCCTCCTTCTCCTTTTATTATATTTCTCCCCCCTAAGCATTTCACACTGCTACCGCAAAAAGTTGCACAAAGGAAAGTATGACGTTGATTAATATACTTATTTACCATCTTTTATCTACTACAATGCTGGTTCTCAGGCCTTGAGCCCAGGCTAAGAAAGCTTCCCACAGTCACTGTCCCAACAATCAAGTTCTCATGGTTCATATCTAGCCCTTGTCCTTGGATAGACCAATGTGTGCATTGCTTCTACAAAACAGTCAGGGTGTGCCCTGCCTGCTTCCAGGTGGAATAACTAAACATGAACCCTTCATCCCCCCGTTTTTTATTTAATGATATTCGGCCATCTCATGGTAGCCGTCAATTTGTTTTGTCATGCTGTTTAACTCCCAGACAGACAAGGACATAACTTGGGGCGCTTTCCAGGGCGAAATTTCACAAAATCTTAACAAGGAAGGAATACATTGTACACAGGAGCAGCAAAAAATAAGCCCAATAATTACAAACACAGCATAACCGAAAAGCTGTCGCAGCCATTCTAGAGAGGGCAGCCAACCTGTAAGCCAATTCCAAAAACCCTCAAACCCCAGATCTTGGCGTATGTGTGTTGTAAGATTGGCCAATTCAGCCAGTCTAGTTTCTATGGAGCGACTATTATCAGTTAAATTAAAGCAACACATGTGCTGAAACGTGGAGCAGCCTAGATGGTGTTTCAGGAGCAGAAAATCAATGGCTGCTCTGTTATCCAAGATTGCATCCCTTAATTCGTGTTGTTCTGTGTTAAGTAAGGCACTAGCCTGGGATGTTGTATTAATTGCCTTTGCTGCAAAGCATGCCAGGTTATTTAAAGTTCTGGCTGAATACATGGCAAGCGTGGGGACCCCAACAATAGAGGCTGCTAAAGCAGTATACTCAGCACGACTAAAAAGCTCAACATCTGCAATACAATCATATGAAAGGTGTACACTTCTTCTACTACGTTTTTGACCAGCAAAAGGCAATATAAGTGTCATTCTACTAAGACAGCAAAGGGTGCCATCACTTAAATTTGCAGGGATATAATTAAAAGTGCGTGAACCGCAAGTAAAAAACCATCCTGATGGTAGGATGATATGGCCATAATTGTATGAAACATTAACAGCATGGGAACAATTTAAAAGTGGTTGAGAAATTTTTCGACAGCCCAAAGGCACGTTTGTACTAGTGCAGTTAACTACACGCGCACAGGTGACATTGTCAGCCCCGGCCGGGTACAGTGTGTGGAGGGATATAGCCGTGCGAGGCAGAGTATAGTTGGCCGGGCCCCAATTAGCCATGCTAGAGTACTGGGAAGAAAGATTCTCATAAGGAGAAAACAGTGTCTTATTTTCCATCTCCTCAGGGTGATGACATATTGGAATAAGGCATGTACCTAACAAATCTCCGGCTGCTAAAGAATTAGATAGACAAAAGTGGGTAACATTTGCTATTGAAGCCAATCTTTCCCATATGTTATATGTCATTCGGGCTCATAACGGGGGAAGCGCGTCCGAGCCAACCCCTACAGGAAATAGCAGGCACAAAAGGCACACAATCATCACAGAATTAGCAGTGATTTGGGCGAGAATTGCCACAAACAAAGTCTTAGGAGTCTCTGGCTGTTGATCTGCTGCCAGTCTTTGTTGGGCCACGGCGACCAATGCTTTTACTGCTCCCCATGTCACGGGCCGGTTTGGGACACTACGTCTCCTCCGTTTCCGTCCCGTCGTTGTCGACTCGGGGGACAACGCGGTCTCCTCCAAAGTCAGCTGAAACTCTGGTATGGGATTCGACAGCCCCTGGTGCCATGCCATGTTGTTTAAGTGCCGGTCACACACACCGAGCTGGAACCCACAACGGTCCTGCAGGGAGAGACACAGCAGCATATCCCCGACCCCAAGTGATTAGAGGTACTGGGCCCAGCCACTGTGGATCAGGCAGCTGACAGTAAAAGACACACGGTCTTTCCAGTACCTCAGATTTGTGAAAATGCCAATCCGCAGGGGTCTGCTGATCTGCATTCAATGTTAAATTATTTAAAGTAAACAAGAGGATATGCATTTGTTGTTGAATGTCTCCTAAGGTTCGGAGACGCAGCTCCCCTTGTTTTAATTGTTTATCAAGCAAGGTTTTGAGTATGCGATTGGCACGTTCAACAATGACTTGGCCCGTGGAATTATAAGGGATTCCGTGTTTAAGACGGACGTCCCAGTGGGCACAAAAGGTGGAGAGGGCTGCAGAGCAGTAGGCTGGGGCATTATCTGTTTTTATTCGGCAGGGGCGACCCATAACAGAAAAGCAGGCCAGCAAATGGTGAATAACTTTGTTAGTGGCTTCCCCACGTTGAAGCTGAGCCCTGATTAGGGGGCGGGGCTTGAGTGACTAGGGGTCCTATAAAGGTAGCAGCCAGTCAGGCAGCGGCACAGACAGCTGCAGCGGCAGAGGAGCTAGCAAACAGAGCTGTAAGCAGGGGAGTTTGAGTGGGAGTTCTGTTGGAGAAGGTATTTGTGTGTGTGCTTGGTTTTGTATTGGTGGTATCTGTATATGTAGAGGCTTGGAGGGGATTTGTGCTGGGACAGAAGATGAGCCCTGATTAGGGGGCGGGGCTTCACTGACTAGGGGTCCTATAAAGGTAGCAGCCAGTCAGGCAGCAGCACAGACAGCTGCAGCGGCACAGGAGCGAGCAAACAGAGCTGGGAACAGGGGAGTTTGAGAGGGAGTTCTGTTGGAGGAGAAGGTATTTGTGTGTGTTTGGTTTTGTATTGGTAGTATCTGTATGTGTAGGGGCTTTGTGCTGGGAGAAAAGCTGAGCCCTGATTGGGGGCGGGGCTTCAATGACTTGGGGTTCTATAAAGGTAGCAGCCAGTCAGGCAGCGGTACAGACAGCTGCAGCGGCACAGGAGCTAGCAAACAGAGCTGTAAACAGGGGAGTTTGAGAGGGAGTTCTGTTGGAGGAGAAGGTATTTGTGTGTGTTTGGTTTTGTATTGGTGGTATCTGTATGTGTAGATGCTTGGAGGGGCTTTGTCCTGGGAGAGAAGCTGAGCCCTGATTAGGGGGCGGGGCTTGACTGACTAGGGGTCCTATAAAGGTAGCAGCCAGTCAGGCAGCGGCACAGGAGCTAGCAAACAGAGCTGTAAACAGGGGAGTTTGAGTGGGAGTTCTGTTGGAGGAGAAGGTATTTGTGTGTGAGTGTTTGGTTTTGTATTGTTCGTATCTGTATGTGTAGGTGCTTTGTGCTGGGAGAGAAGCTGAGCCCTGATTAGGGGCGGGGCTTCACTGACTAGGGGTCCTATAAAGGGAGCAGCCAGTCAGGCAGCGGTACAGGAGCTAGCAAACAGAGCGGTAAACAGGGGAGTTTGAGTGGGAGTTCTGTTGGAGGAGAAGGTATTTGTGTTAGTTTGGTTTTGTACTGGTAGTATCTGTATGTGTAGGGGCTTGGCGGGGCTTTGTGTTGGGAGAGAAGCTGAGCCCTGATTAGGGGCGGGGCTTCACTGACTAGGGGTCCTATAAAAGTAGCAGCCAGTCAGGCAGCGGAACAGACAGCTGCAGCGGCACAGGAGCTAGCAAACAGCTGTAAACAGGGGAGTTTGAGTGGGAGTTCTGTTGGAGGAGAAGGTATTTGTGTGAGTTTGGTTTTGTACTGGTAGTATCTGTATGTGTAGGGGCTTTGTGCTGGGAGAGAAGCTGAGCCCTGATTAGGGGGCGGGGCTTCACTGACTAGGGGACCTATAAAGGTAGCAGCCTGTCAGGCTGCGGCACAGAGAGCTGCAGCAGCACAGGAGCTAGCAAACAGAGCTGTAAACAGGGGACTTTGAGTGGGAGTTATGTTGGAGGAGAAGGTATTTGTGTGTGTTTGGTTTTGTATTGGTGGTATCTGTATGTGCAGGGGCTTTGTGCTGGGAGAGAAGCTGAGCCCTGATTAGGGGGCGGGGCTTCACTGACTAGGGGTTCTATAACGGTAGCAGCCAGTCAGGCAGGGGCAGAGGAGCTAGCAAACAGAGCTGTAAACAGGGGAGTTGGAGTGGGAGTTCTGCTGGAGGAGAAGGTATTGGTGTGTGTGTTTGGTATTGTATTGGTGGTATCTGTATGTGTAGAGGCTTGGAGGGGCTTTGTGCTGGGAGAGAAGCTGAGCCCTGATTAGGGGGCGGGGCTTCGCTGACTAGGGGTCCTATAAAGGCAGCAGCCAGTCAGTCAGCGGCACAGACAGCTGCAGTGGCAGAGGAGCTAGCAGAGAGAGCTGTAAACAGGGGAGTTTGAGTGGGAGTTCTGTTGGAGCAGAAGGTATTTGTTTCTGTTTGGTTTTGCATTGGTAGTACCTGTATGTGTAGGGGCTTTGTGCTGGGAGAGAAGCTGAGCCCTGATTAGGGGGCGGGGCTTCACTGACTAGGGGTCCTATAAGGGTAGCAGCCAGTCAGGCAGCGGAAAAGACAGCTGCAGCGGCACAGGAGCTAGCAAACAGCTGTAAACAGGGGAGTTTGAGTGGGAGTTCTGTTGGAGGGGAAGGTATTTGTGTTAGTTTGGTTTTGTACTGGTAGTATCTGTATGTGTAGGGGCTTTGTGCTGGGAGAGAAGCTGAGCCCTGATTAGGGGGCGGGGCTTCCTGACTAGTGGTACTATAAAGGTAGCGGCACAGACAGCTGCAGTGGCACAGAGAGCTGCAGCAGCACAGGAGCTAGCAAACAGAGCTGAAACAGGGGAGTTGGAGTGGGAGTTCTGTTGGAGGAGAAGGTATTTGTGTGTGAGTGTTTGGTTTTGTATTGTTCGTATCTGTATGTGTAGGTGCTTTGTGCTGGGAGAGAAGCTGAGCCCTGATTAGGGGCGGGGCTTCACTGACTAGGGGTCCTATAAAGGGAGCAGCCAGTCAGGCAGCGGTACAGGAGCTAGCAAACAGAGCGGTAAACAGGGGAGTTTGAGTGGGAGTTCTGTTGGAGGAGAAGGTATTTGTGTGTGTGTGTTTGGTTTTGTATTGTTCGTATCTGTATGTGTAGGGGCTTTGTGCTGGGAGAGAAGCTGAGCCCTGATTAGGGGGCGGGGTTTCCCTGACTAGGGGTCCTATAAAGCTAGCAGCCAGTCAGGCAGCGGAACAGACAGCTGCGGTGGCACAGGAGCTTGCAAACAGAGCTGTAAACAGGGGAGTTGGAGTGGGAGTTCTGTTGGAGGAGAAGGTATTTGTGTGTGTGTTTGGTATTGTATTGGTAATATCTGTATGTGTAGAGGCTTGGAGGGGCTTTGTGCTGGGAGCGAAGCTGAGCCCTGATTAGGGGGCGGGGCTTCACTGACTAGGGGTCCTATAAAGCTAGCAGCCGGTCAGAGAGCGGCACAGACAAGTGCAGTGGCACAGGAGCTTGCAAACTGAGCTGTAAACAGGGGAGTTTGAGTGGGAGTTCTGTTGGAGGAGAAGATATTTGTGTGTGTTTGGTTTTGTATTGGTAGCATTTGTATGTGCAGAGGCTTGGTGGGGCTTTGTGATGGGAGAGAAGCTGAGCCCTGATTAGGGGGCGGGGCTTCACTGACTAGGGGTCCTATAAAGGTAGCAGCCAGTCAGGCAGCGGCAGAGACAGCTGCAGTGGCACAGGAGCTAGCAAACAGAGCTGTAAACAGGGGAGTTTGAGTGGGAGTTCTTTTGCAGGAGAAGGTATTTGTGTGTGTTTTTTGTATTGGTAGTATCTGTATGTGTAGAGGCTTTGTGCAGGGAGAGAAGCTGAGCCCTGATTTGGGGGCGGGGCTTCACTGACTAAGGGTCCTATGAAGGTTGCAGCCAGTCAGGCAGCGGCACAGAGAGCTGCAGCGGCACAGGAGCTAGCAAACAGAGCTGTAAACAGGGGAGTTTGAGTGGGAGTTCTGTTGGAGTAGAAGGTATTTGTGTGTGTGTTTGGTATTGTATTGGTAGTATCTGTATGTGTAGAGCCTTGGAGGGGCTTTGTGCTGGGAGAGAAGCTGAGCCCTGATTAGGGGGCGGGGCTTCCCTGACTAGGGGTCCAATAAAGGCAGCGGCACAGACAGCTGCAGCGGCACAGGAGCTAGCAAACAGAGCTGTAAACAGGGGAGTTTGAGTGGGAGTTCTGTTGGAGGAGAAGGTATTTGTGTGTGCTTGGTTTTGTATTGGTAGTATCTGTATGTGTAGGGGCTTTGTGCTGGGAGAGAAGCTGAGCCCTGATTAGGGGGCGGGGCTTCACTGACTAGGGGTCCTAGAAAGCGAGCAGCCAGTCAGGGAGCGGCACAGGAGCTAGCAAACAGAGCTGTAAACAGGGGAGTTTGAGTGGGAGTTCTGTTGGAGGAGAAGGTATTTGTGTGTGTTTGGTTTTGTACTGGTAGTATCTGTATGTGTAGGGGCTTGGCGGGGCTTTGTGTTGGGGGGGAAGCTGAGCCCTGATTAGGGGGCGGGGCTTCACAGACTAGGGGTCCTATAAGGGTAGCAGCCAGTCAGGCAGCGGAAAAGACAGCTGCAGCGGCACAGGAGCTAGCAAACAGGTGTAAACAGGGGAGTTTGAGTGGGAGTTCTGTTGGAGGGGAAGGTATTTGTGTTAGTTTGGTTTTGTACTGGTAGTATCTGTATGTGTAGGTGCTTTGTGCTGGGAGAGAAGCTGAGCCCTGATTAGGGGGCGGGGCTTCCGTGACTAGGGGTCCTATAAAGGTAGCGGCAGAGAGAAATGCAGCGGCCCAGGAGCTAGCAAAGAGCTGTAAACAGGGGAGTTTGAGTGGGAGTTCTGTTGGAGGAGAAGGTATTTGTGTGTGTGTTTGGTTTTGTATTGGTGGTATCTGTATGTGTAGAGGCTTGGAGGGGCTTTGTGCTGGGAGAGAAGCTGAGCCCTGATTAGGGGGCGGGGTTTCCCTGACTAGGGGTCCTATAAAGCTAGCAGCCAGTCAGGCAGCGGAACAGACAGCTGCGGTGGCACAGGAGCTTGCAAACAGAGCTGTAAACAGGGGAGTTGGAGTGGGAGTTCTGTTGGAGGAGAAGGTATTTGTGTGTGTGTTTGGTATTGTATTGGTAATATCTGTATGTGTAGAGGCTTGGAGGGGCTTTGTGCTGGGAGCGAAGCTGAGCCCTGATTAGGGGGCGGGGCTTCACTGACTAGGGGTCCTATAAAGCTAGCAGCCGGTCAGAGAGCGGCACAGACCAGTGCAGTGGCACAGGAGCTTGCAAACTGAGCTGTAAACAGGGGAGTTTGAGTGGGAGTTCTGTTGGAGGAGAAGATATTTGTGTGTGTTTGGTTTTGTATTGGTAGCATTTGTATGTGCAGAGGCTTGGTGGGGCTTTGTGATGGGAGAGAAGCTGAGCCCTGATTAGGGGGCGGGGCTTCACTGACTAGGGGTCCTATAAAGGTAGCAGCCAGTCAGGCAGCGGCAGAGACAGCTGCAGTGGCACAGGAGCTAGCAAACAGAGCTGTAAACAGGGGAGTTTGAGTGGGAGTTCTTTTGCAGGAGAAGGTATTTGTGTGTGTTTTTTGTATTGGTAGTATCTGTATGTGTAGAGGCTTTGTGCAGGGAGAGAAGCTGAGCCCTGATTTGGGGGCGGGGCTTCACTGACTAAGGGTCCTATAAAGGTAGCAGCCAGTCAGGCAGCGGCACAGAGAGCTGCAGCGGCACAGGAGCTAGCAAACAGAGCTGTAAACAGGGGAGTTTGAGTGGGAGTTCTGTTGGAGTAGAAGGTATTTGTGTGTGTGTTTGGTATTGTATTGGTAGTATCTGTATGTGTAGAGCCTTGGAGGGGCTTTGTGCTGGGAGAGAAGCTGAGCCCTGATTAGGGGGCGGGGCTTCCCTGACTAGGGGTCCAATAAAGGCAGCGGCACAGACAGCTGCAGCGGCACAGGAGCTAGCAAACAGAGCTGTAAACAGGGGAGTTTGAGTGGGAGTTCTGTTGGAGGAGAAGGTATTTGTGTGTGTTTGGTTTTGTATTGGTGGTATCTGTATGTGTAGAGGCTTGGAGGGGCTTTGTGCTGGGAGACAAACTGAGCCCTGATTAGGGGGCGGGGCTTCGCTGACTAGGGGTCCTATGAAGGTAGCAGCCAGTCAGGCAGCGGCACAGACAGCTGCAGCGGCACAGGAGCTAGCAAACAGAGCTGTAAACAGGGGAGTTTGAGTGGGAGTTCTGTTGGAGGAGAAGGTATTTGTGTGTGAGTGTTTGGTTTTGTATTGTTCGTATCTGTATGTGTAGGTGCTTTGTGCTGGGAGAGAAGCTGAGCCCTGATTAGGGGCGGGGCTTCACTGACTAGGGGTCCTATAAAGGGAGCAGCCAGTCAGGCAGCGGTACAGGAGCTAGCAAACAGAGCGGTAAACAGGGGAGTTTGAGTGGGAGTTCTGTTGGAGGAGAAGGTATTTGTGTGAGTTTGGTTTTGTACTGGTAGTATCTGTATGTGTAGGGGCTTGGCGGGGCTTTGTGTTGGGAGAGAAGCTGAGCCCTGATTAGGGGCGGGGCTTCACTGAGTAGGGGTCCTATAAAAGTAGCAGCCAGTCAGGCAGCGGAACAGACAGCTGCAGCGGCACAGGAGCTAGCAAACAGCTGTAAACAGGGGAGTTTGAGTGGGAGTTCTGTTGGAGGAGAAGGTATTTGTGTGAGTTTGGTTTTGTACTGGTAGTATCTGTATGTGTAGGGGCTTTGTGCTGGGAGAGAAGCTGAGCCCTGATTAGGGGGCGGGGCTTCACTGACTAGGGGACCTATAAAGGTAGCAGCCTGTCAGGCTGCGGCACAGAGAGCTGCAGCAGCACAGGAGCTAGCAAACAGAGCTGTAAACAGGGGACTTTGAGTGGGAGTTATGTTGGAGGAGAAGGTATTTGTGTGTGTTTGGTTTTGTATTGGTGGTATCTGTATGTGCAGGGGCTTTGTGCTGGGAGAGAAGCTGAGCCCTGATTAGGGGGCGGGGCTTCACTGACTAGGGGTCCTATAACGGTAGCAGCCAGTCAGGCAGGGGCAGAGGAGCTAGCAAACAGAGCTGTAAACAGGGGAGTTGGAGTGGGAGTTCTGCTGGAGGAGAAGGTATTGGTGTGTGTGTTTGGTATTGTATTGGTGGTATCTGTATGTGTAGAGGCTTGGAGGGGCTTTGTGCTGGGAGAGAAGCTGAGCCCTGATTAGGGGGCGGGGCTTCGCTGACTAGGGGTCCTATAAAGGCAGCAGCCAGTCAGTCAGCGGCACAGACAGCTGCAGTGGCAGAGGAGCTAGCAGAGAGAGCTGTAAACAGGGGAGTTTGAGTGGGAGTTCTGTTGGAGCAGAAGGTATTTGTTTGTGTTTGGTTTTGCATTGGTAGTACCTGTATGTGTAGGGGCTTTGTGCTGGGAGAGAAGCTGAGCCCTGATTAGGGGGCGGGGTTTCACTGACTAGGGGTCCTATAAGGGTAGCAGCCAGTCAGGCAGCGGAAAAGACAGCTGCAGCGGCACAGGAGCTAGCAAACAGCTGTAAACAGGGGAGTTTGAGTGGGAGTTCTGTTGGAGGGGAAGGTATTTGTGTTAGTTTGGTTTTGTACTGGTAGTATCTGTATGTGTAGGGGCTTTGTGCTGGGAGAGAAGCTGAGCCCTGATTAGGGGGCGGGGCTTCCTGACTAGTGGTACTATAAAGGTAGCGGCACAGACAGCTGCAGTGGCACAGAGAGCTGCAGCAGCACAGGAGCTAGCAAACAGAGCTGAAACAGGGGAGTTTGAGTGGGAGTTCTGTTGGAGGAGAAGGTATTTGTGTGTGAGTGTTTGGTTTTGTATTGTTCGTATCTGTATGTGTAGGTGCTTTGTGCTGGGAGAGAAGCTGAGCCCTGATTAGGGGCGGGGCTTCACTGACTAGGGGTCCTATAAAGGGAGCAGCCAGTCAGGCAGCGGTACAGGAGCTAGCAAACAGAGCGGTAAACAGGGGAGTTTGAGCGGGAGTTCTGTTGGAGGAGAAGGTATTTGTGTGTGTGTGTTTGGTTTTGTATTGTTCGTATCTGTATGTGTAGGGGCTTTGTGCTGGGAGAGAAGCTGAGCCCTGATTAGGGGCGGGGCTTCACTGACTAGGGGTCCTATAAAGGTAGCAGCCAGTCAGGCAGCGGCACAGGAGCTAGCAAACAGAGTGGTAAACAGGGGAGTTTGAGTGGGAGTTCTGTTGGAGGAGAAGGTATTTGTGTGTGTTTGGTTTTGTACTGGTAGTATCTGTATGTGTAGGGGCTTGGCGGGGCTTTGTGTTGGGGGGGAAGCTGAGCCCTGATTAGGGGGCGGGGCTTCACAGACTAGGGGTCCTATAAGGGTAGCAGCCAGTCAGGCAGCGGAAAAGACAGCTGCAGCGGCACAGGAGCTAGCAAACAGGTGTAAACAGGGGAGTTTGAGTGGGAGTTCTGTTGGAGGGGAAGGTATTTGTGTTAGTTTGGTTTTGTACTGGTAGTATCTGTATGTGTAGGTGCTTTGTGCTGGGAGAGAAGCTGAGCCCTGATTAGGGGGCGGGGCTTCCGTGACTAGGGGTCCTATAAAGGTAGCGGCAGAGAGAAATGCAGCGGCCCAGGAGCTAGCAAAGAGCTGTAAACAGGGGAGTTTGAGTGGGAGTTCTGTTGGAGGAGAAGGTATTTGTGTGTGTGTTTGGTTTTGTATTGGTGGTATCTGTATGTGTAGAGGCTTGGAGGGGCTTTGTGCTGGGAGAGAAGCTGAGCCCTGATTAGGGGGCGGGGTTTCCCTGACTAGGGGTCCTATAAAGCTAGCAGCCAGTCAGGCAGCGGAACAGACAGCTGCGGTGGCACAGGAGCTTGCAAACAGAGCTGTAAACAGGGGAGTTGGAGTGGGAGTTCTGTTGGAGGAGAAGGTATTTGTGTGTGTGTTTGGTATTGTATTGGTAATATCTGTATGTGTAGAGGCTTGGAGGGGCTTTGTGCTGGGAGCGAAGCTGAGCCCTGATTAGGGGGCGGGGCTTCACTGACTAGGGGTCCTATAAAGCTAGCAGCCGGTCAGAGAGCGGCACAGACAAGTGCAGTGGCACAGGAGCTTGCAAACTGAGCTGTAAACAGGGGAGTTTGAGTGGGAGTTCTGTTGGAGGAGAAGATATTTGTGTGTGTTTGGTTTTGTATTGGTAGCATTTGTATGTGCAGAGGCTTGGTGGGGCTTTGTGATGGGAGAGAAGCTGAGCCCTGATTAGGGGGCGGGGCTTCACTGACTAGGGGTCCTATAAAGGTAGCAGCCAGTCAGGCAGCGGCAGAGACAGCTGCAGTGGCACAGGAGCTAGCAAACAGAGCTGTAAACAGGGGAGTTTGAGTGGGAGTTCTTTTGCAGGAGAAGGTATTTGTGTGTGTTTTTTGTATTGGTAGTATCTGTATGTGTAGAGGCTTTGTGCAGGGAGAGAAGCTGAGCCCTGATTTGGGGGCGGGGCTTCACTGACTAAGGGTCCTATGAAGGTTGCAGCCAGTCAGGCAGCGGCACAGAGAGCTGCAGCGGCACAGGAGCTAGCAAACAGAGCTGTAAACAGGGGAGTTTGAGTGGGAGTTCTGTTGGAGTAGAAGGTATTTGTGTGTGTGTTTGGTATTGTATTGGTAGTATCTGTATGTGTAGAGCCTTGGAGGGGCTTTGTGCTGGGAGAGAAGCTGAGCCCTGATTAGGGGGCGGGGCTTCCCTGACTAGGGGTCCAATAAAGGCAGCGGCACAGACAGCTGCAGCGGCACAGGAGCTAGCAAACAGAGCTGTAAACAGGGGAGTTTGAGTGGGAGTTCTGTTGGAGGAGAAGGTATTTGTGTGTGTTTGGTTTTGTATTGGTGGTATCTGTATGTGTAGAGGCTTGGAGGGGCTTTGTGCTGGGAGACAAACTGAGCCCTGATTAGGGGGCGGGGCTTCGCTGACTAGGGGTCCTATGAAGGTAGCAGCCAGTCAGGCAGCGGCACAGACAGCTGCAGCGGCACAGGAGCTAGCAAACAGAGCTGTAAACAGGGGAGTTTGAGTGGGAGTTCTGTTGGAGAAGAAGGTATTTCTGTGTGTGTGCTTGGTTTTGTATTGGTAGTATCTGTATGTGTAGGGGCTTTGTGCTGGGAGAGAAGCTGAGCCCTGATTAGGGGGCGGGGCTTCACTGACTAGGGGTCCTAGAAAGCGAGCAGCCAGTCAGGGAGCGGCACAGGAGCTAGCAAACAGAGCTGTAAACAGGGGAGTTTGAGTGGGAGTTCTGTTGGAGGAGAAGGTATTTGTGTGTGTTTGGTTTTGTACTGGTAGTATCTGTATGTGTAGGGGCTTGGCGGGGCTTTGTGTTGGGGGGGAAGCTGAGCCCTGATTAGGGGGCGGGGCTTCACAGACTAGGGGTCCTATAAGGGTAGCAGCCAGTCAGGCAGCGGAAAAGACAGCTGCAGCGGCACAGGAGCTAGCAAACAGGTGTAAACAGGGGAGTTTGAGTGGGAGTTCTGTTGGAGGGGAAGGTATTTGTGTTAGTTTGGTTTTGTACTGGTAGTATCTGTATGTGTAGGTGCTTTGTGCTGGGAGAGAAGCTGAGCCCTGATTAGGGGGCGGGGCTTCCCTGACTAGGGGTCCTATAAAGGTAGCGGCAGAGAGAAATGCAGCGGCCCAGGAGCTAGCAAAGAGCTGTAAACAGGGGAGTTTGAGTGGGAGTTCTGTTGGAGGAGAAGGTATTTGTGTGTGTGTTTGGTTTTGTATTGGTGGTATCTGTATGTGTAGAGGCTTGGAGGGGCTTTGTGCTGGGAGAGAAGCTGAGCCCTGATTAGGGGGCGGGGTTTCCCTGACTAGGGGTCCTATAAAGCTAGCAGCCAGTCAGGCAGCGGAACAGACAGCTGCGGTGGCACAGGAGCTTGCAAACAGAGCTGTAAACAGGGGAGTTGGAGTGGGAGTTCTGTTGGAGGAGAAGGTATTTGTGTGTGTGTTTGGTATTGTATTGGTAATATCTGTATGTGTAGAGGCTTGGAGGGGCTTTGTGCTGGGAGCGAAGCTGAGCCCTGATTAGGGGGCGGGGCTTCACTGACTAGGGGTCCTATAAAGCTAGCAGCCGGTCAGAGAGCGGCACAGACAAGTGCAGTGGCACAGGAGCTAGCAAACAGAGCTGTAAACAGGGGAGTTTGAGTGGGAGTTCTTTTGCAGGAGAAGGTATTTGTGTGTGTTTTTTGTATTGGTAGTATCTGTATGTGTAGAGGCTTTGTGCAGGGAGAGAAGCTGAGCCCTGATTTGGGGGCGGGGCTTCACTGACTAAGGGTCCTATGAAGGTTGCAGCCAGTCAGGCAGCGGCACAGAGAGCTGCAGCGGCACAGGAGCTAGCAAACAGAGCTGTAAACAGGGGAGTTTGAGTGGGAGTTCTGTTGGAGTAGAAGGTATTTGTGTGTGTGTTTGGTATTGTATTGGTAGTATCTGTATGTGTAGAGCCTTGAAGGGGCTTTGTGCTGGGAGAGAAGCTGAGCCCTGATTAGGGGGCGGGGCTTCCCTGACTAGGGGTCCAATAAAGGCAGCGGCACAGACAGCTGCAGCGGCACAGGAGCTAGCAAACAGAGCTGTAAACAGGGGAGTTTGAGTGGGAGTTCTGTTGGAGGAGAAGGTATTTGTGTGTGTTTGGTTTTGTATTGGTAGTATCTGTATGTGTAGGGGCTTTGAGCTGGGAGAGAAGCTGATCCCTGATTAGGGGGCGGGGCATCTCTGACTAGGGGTCCTATTAAGGTAGCAGCCAGTCACGCAGCGGCACAGGAGCTAGCAACCAAGCTGTAAACAGGGGAGTTTGAGTGCGAGTTCTGTTGGAGGAGAAGGTATTTGTGTGTGTTTGGTTTTGTATTGGTAGTATCTGTATGTGTAGGGGCTTTGTGGTGGGAGAGAAGCTGAGCCCTGATTAGGGGGCGGGGCTTCACTGACTAGGGGTCCTATAAAGGTAGTGGCACAGACAGCTGCAGCGGCACAGGAGCTAGCAAACAGAGCTGTAAACAGGGGAGTTTGATGGGGAGTTCTGTTGGAGGAGAAGGTATTTGTGTGTGTTTGGTTTTCTACTGGTAGTATCTGTATGTGTAGGGGCTTTGAGCTGGGAGAGAAGCTGATCCCTGATTAGGGGGCGGGGCATCTCTGACTAGGGGTCCTATTAAGGTAGCAGCCAGTCACGCAGCGGCACAGGAGCTAGCAACCAAGCTGTAAACAGGGGAGTTTGAGTGCGAGTTCTGTTGGAGGAGAAGGTATTTGTGTGTGTTTGGTTTTGTATTGGTACTTTCGGTATGTGTAGGGGCTTGGAGGGGCTTTGTGCTGGGAGAGAAGCTGAGCCCTGATTAGGGGGCGGGGCATCTCTGACTAGGGGTCCTATGAAGGTAGCAGCCAGTCACGCAGTGGCACAGGAGCTAGCAACCGAGCTGTAAACAGGGGAGTTTGAGTGCGAGTTCTGTTGGAGGAGAAGGTATTTGTGTGTGTTTGGTTTTGTATTGGTACTTTCGGTATGTGTAGGGGCTTGGAGGGGCTTTGTGCTGGGAGAGAAGCTGAGCCCTGATTAGGGGGCGGGGCTTCACTGACTAGGGATCCTATAAATGGTAGCAGCCAGTCAGGCAGTGGCAGAGACAGCTGCAGCGGCACAGGAGCTAGCAAACAGAGCTGTAGACAGGGGAGTTTGAGTGGGAGTTCTGTTGGAGGAGAAGGTATTTGTGTGTGTTTGGTTTTGTATTGGTGGTATCTTTATGTGTAGGGGCTTTGTGCTGGGAGAGAAGCTGAGCCCTGATTAGGGGGCGGGGCTTCCCTGACTAGGGGTCCAATAAAAGCAGCGGCACAGACAGCTGCAGCGGCACAGGAGGTAGCAAACAGAGCTGTAAACAGGGGAGTTTGAGTGGGAGTTCTGTTGGAGGAGAAGGTATTTGTGTGTGTTTGGTTTTGTATTGGTGGTATCTGTATGTGTTGAGGGTTGGAGGGGCTTTGTGCTGGGAGAGAAGCTGACCCCTGATTAGGGGGCGGGGCTTCAGTGACTAGGGGTCGTATAAAGGTAGCAGCCACTCAGGCAGTGGCACAGGAGCTAGCAAACAGAGCTGTGAAGAGGGGAGTTCGAGTGGGAGTTCTGTAGGAGGAGAAGGTATTTGTGTGTGTTTGGTTTTGTATTGGTAGTATCTGTATGTGTAGGGGCTTTGTGCAGGGAGAGAAGCTGAGCCCTGATTTGGGGGCGGGGCTTCACTGACTAGGGGGCGTATAAAGGTAGCAGCCAGTCAGGCAGCAGCACAGACAGCTGCAGCGGCACAGGAGCTAGCAAACAGAGCTGTGAAGAGGGGAGTTCGAGTGGGAGTTCTGTAGGAGGAGAAGGTATTTGTGTGTGTTTGGTTTTGTATTGGTAGTATCTGTATGTGTAGGGGCTTTGTGCAGGGAGAGAAGCTGAGCCCTGATTTGGGGGCGGGGCTTCACTGACTAGGGGGCGTATAAAGGTAGCAGCCAGTCAGGCAGTGGCAGAGACAGCTGCAGCGGCACAGGAGCTAGCAAACAGAGCTGTAAACAGGGGAGTTTGAGTGGGAGTTCTGTTGGAGGAGAAGGTATTTGTTTGTGATTGGTTTTGTATTGGTAGTATCTGTATGTGTAGGGGCTTTGTGCTGGGAGAGAAGCTGAGCCCTGATTAGGGGGCGGGGCTTCCCTGACTAGGGGTCCTAGAAAGGAAGCAGCCAGTCAGGCAGCGGCACAGGAGCTAGCAAACAGAGCTGTAAACAGCGGAGTTTGAGTGGGAGTTCGGTTGGAGGAGAAGGTATTTGTGTGTGTGTGTTTGGTTTTGTATTGGTAGTATCTGTATGTGTAGGGGCTTTGTGCTGGGAGAGAAGCTGAGCCCTGACTAGGGGGCGGGGCTTCCCTGACTAGGGGTCCAATAAAGGCAGCGGCACAGACAGCTGCAGCGGCACAGGAGCTAGCAAACAGAGCTGTAAACAGGGGAGTTTGAGTGGGAGTTCTGTTGGAGGAGAAGGTATTTGTGTGTGTTTGGTTTTTGATTGGTAGTATCTGTATGTGTAGGGGCTTTGTGCTTGGAGAGAAGCTGAGCCCTGATTAGGGGGCGGGGCTTCCCTGACTAGGGGTCCAATAAAGGCAGCGGCACAGACAGCTGCAGCGGCACAGGAGCTAGCAAACAGAGCTGTAAACAGGGGAGTTTGAGTGGGAGTTCTGTTGGAGGAGAAGGTATTTGTGTGTGTTTGGTTTTGTATTGGTGGTATCTGTATGTGTTGAGGCTTGGAGGGGCTTTTTGCTGGGAGAGAAGCTGAGCCCTGATTAGGGGGCGGGGCTTCCCTGACTAGGGGTCCAATAAAGGCAGCGGCACAGACAGCTGCAGCAGCACAGGAGCTAGCAAACAGAGCTGTAAACAGGGGAGTTTGAGTGGGAGTTCTGTTGGAGGAGAAGGTATTTGTGTGTGTTTGGTTTTGTATTGGTAGAATCTGTATGTGTAGGGGCTTTGTGCTGGGAGAGAAACTGAGCCCTGATTAGGGGGCGGGGCTTCACTGACTAGGGGTCCTATAAAGGTAGTGGCACAGACAGCTGCAGCGGCACAGGAGCTAGCAAACAGACCTGTAAACAGGGGATTTTGAGTGGGAGTTCTGTTGGAGGAGAAGGTATTTGTGTGTCTTTGGTTTTGTATTGGTGGTATCTGTATGTGTAGGGGCTTTGTGCTGGGAGAGAAGCTGAGCCCTGATTAGGGGGCGGGGCTTCACTGACTAGGGGTCCTATAAAGGGAGCAGCCAGTCAGGCAGCGGAACGACAGCTGCAGCGGCACAGGAGCTGGCAAACAGAGCTGTAAACAGGGGAGTTTGAGTGGGAGCTCTGTTGGAGGAGAAGGTATTTGTGTGTGTTTGGTTTTGTATTGGTGGTATCTTTATGTGTAGGGGCTTTGTGCTGGGAGAGAAGCTGAGCCCTGATTAGGGGGCGGGGCTTCCCTGACTAGGGGTCCAATAAAAGCAGCGGCACAGACAGCTGCAGCGGCACAGGAGCTAGCAAACAGAGCTGTAAACAGGGGAGTTTGAGTGGGAGTTCTGTTGGAGGAGAAGGTATTTGTGTGTGTGTGTGTTTGGTTTTGTATTTGTAGTATCTCTATGTGTAGAGGCTTGGAGGGGCTTTCTGCTGGGAGAGAAGCTGAGCCCTGACTAGGGGGCGGGGCTTCCCTGACTAGGGGTCCAATAAAGGCAGCGGCACAGACAGCTGCAGCAGCACAGGAGCTAGCAAACAGAGCTGTAAACAGGGGAGTTTGAGTGGGAGTTCTGTTGGAGGAGAAGGTATTTGTGTGTGTTTGGTTTTGTATTGGTAGAATCTGTATGTGTAGGGGCTTTGTGCTGGGAGAGAAACTGAGCCCTGATTAGGGGGCGGGGCTTCACTGACTAGGGGTCCTATAAAGGTAGTGGCACAGACAGCTGCAGCGGCACAGGAGCTAGCAAACAGAGCTGTAAACAGGGGATTTTGAGTGGGAGTTTTGTTGGAGGAGAAGGTATTTGTGTGTCTTTGGTTTTGTATTGGTGGTATCTGTATGTGTAGGGGCTTTGTGCTGGGAGAGAAGCTGAGCCCTGATTAGGGGGCGGGGCTTCACTGACTAGGGGTCCTATAAAGGTAGTGGCACAGACAGCTGCAGCGGCACAGGAGCTAGCAAACAGAGCTGTAAACAGGGGAGTTTGAGTGGGAGTTCTGTTGGAGGAGAAGGTATTTGTGTGTGTTTGGTTTTGTATTGGTGGTATCTGTATGTGTTGAGGCTTGGAGGGGCTTTGTGCAGGGAGAGAAGCTGAGCCCTGATTTGGGGGCGGGGCTTCACTGACAAGGGGTCCTATAAAGGTTGCAGCCAGTCAGGCAGCGGCACAGACAGCTGCAGCGGCACAGGAGCTACCAAACAGAGCTGTAAACAGGGGAGTTTGAGTGGGAGTTCTGTTGGAGGAGAAGGTATTTGTGTGTGTTTGGTTTTGTATTGGTGGTATCTTTATGTGTAGGGGCTTTGTGCTGGGAGAGAAGCTGAGCCCTGATTAGGGGGGGGGCTTCCCTGACTAGGGGTCCAATAAAGGCAGCGGCACAGACAGCTGCAGCGGCACAGGAGCTAGCAAACAGAGTTGTAAACAGGGGAGTTTGAGTGGGAGTTCCGTTGGAGGAGAAGGTATTTGTGTGTGTTTGGTTTTGTATTGGTGGTATCTGTATGTGTTGAGGTTGGAGGGGCTTTGTGCTGGGAGAGAAGCTGAGCCCTGATTAGGGGGCGGGGCTTCACTGACTAGGGGTCCTATGAAGGTAGCAGCCAGTCAGGCAGCGGCACTGACAGCTGCAGCGGCAGAGGAGCTAGCAAACAGAGCTGTAAACAGGGGAGTTTCAGTGGGAGTTCTGTTGGAGGAGAAGGTATTTGTGTGTGTTTGGTTTTGTATAGGTAGTATACGTATGTGTAGGGGCTTTGTTCTGGGAGAGAAGCTGGGCCCTGATTAGGGGGCGGGGCTTCCCTGACTAGGGGTCCTATTAAGGGAGCAGACAGTCAGGCAGCGGCACAGGAGCTTGCAAACAGAGATGTAAACAGGGGAGTTGGAGTGCGAGTTCTGTTGGAGGAGAAGTTATTCTTGTGTGTTTGGTTTTGTATTGGTAGTATCTGTATGTGTAGGGGCTTTGTTCTGGGAGAGAAGCTGGGCCCTGATTAGGGGGCGGGGCTTCCCTGACTAGGGGTCCTATAAAGGTAGCAGCCAGTCAGGCAGCGGCACAGGAGCTAGCAAACAGACCTGTAAACAGCGGAGTTTGAGTGGGAGTTCTGTTGGAGGAGAAGGTATTTGTTTGTGATTGGTTTTGTATTGGTAGTATCTGTATGTGTAGGGACTTTGTGCTGGGAGAGAAGCTGAGCCCTGATTAGGGGGCGGGGCTTCACTGACTAGGGGTCCTAGAAAGGGAGCAGCCAGTCAGGCAGCGGCACAGGAGCTAGCAAACAGAGCTGTAAACAGCGGAGTTTGAGTGGGAGTTCGGTTGGAGGAGAAGGTATTTGTGTGTGTGTGTTTGGTTTTGTATTGGTAGTATCTGTATGTGTAGGGGCTTTGTGCTGGGAGAGAAGCTGATTCCTGATTAGGGGGCGGGGCTTCCCTGACTAGGGGTCCAATAAAGGCAGCGGCACAGACAGCTGCAGCGGCACAGGAGCTAGCAAACAGAGCTGTAAACAGGGGAGTTTGAGTGGGAGTTCTGTTGGAGGAGAAGGTATTTGTGTGTGTTTGGTTTTGTATTGGTAGTACCTGTATGTGTAGGGGCTTTGTGCTGGGAGAGAAGCTGAGCCCAGATTAGGGGGCGGGGCTTCACTGACTAGGGGACATATGACGGTAGCAGCCAGTCAGGCAGCGGCACAGACAGCTGCAGCGGCACAGGAGCTAGCAAACAGAGCTCTAAACAGGGGAGTTTGAGTGGGAGTTCTGTTGGAGGAGAAGGTATTTGTGTGTGTGTGTGTTTGGTTTTGTATTTGTAGTATCTCTATGTGTAGAGGCTTGGAGGGGCTTTGTGCTGGGAGAGAAGCTGAGCCCTGACTAGGGGGCGGGGCTTCCCTGACTAGGGGTCCAATAAAGGCAGCGGCACAGACAGCTGCAGCGGCACAGGAGCTAGCAAACAGAGCTGTAAACAGGGGAGTTTGAGTGGGAGTTCTGTTGGAGGAGAAGGTATCTGTGTGTGTTTGGTTTTGTATTGGTGGTATCTGTATGTGTTGAGGCTTGGAGGGGCTTTGTGGTGGGAGAGAAGCTGAGCCCTGATTAGGGGGCGGGGCTTCCCTGACTAGGGGTCCTATGAAGGTAGCAGCCAGTCAGGCAGCGGCACAGACAGCTGCAGTGGCACAGGAGCTAGCAAACAGAGCTGTAAACAGGGGAGTTTGAGTGGGAGTTCTGTTGGAGGAGAAGGTATTTGTGTGTGTTTGGTTTTTGATTGGTAGTATCTGTATGTGTAGGGGCTTTGTGCTGGGAGAGAAGCTGAGCCCTGATTAGGGGGCGGGGCTTCCCTGACTAGGGGTCCTAGAAAAGGAGCAGCCAGTCAGGCAGCGGCACAGGAGCTAGCAAACAGAGCTGTAAACAGGGGAGTTTCAGTGGGAGTTCTGTTGGAGGAGAAGGTATTTGTGTGTGTTTGGTTTTGTATTGGTGGTATCTGTATGTGTTGAGGCTTGGAGGGGCTTTTTGCTGGGAGAGAAGCTGAGCCCTGATTAGGGGGCGGGGCTTCCCTGACTAGGGGTCCAATAAAGGCAGCGGCACAGACAGCTGCAGCGGCACAGGAGCTAGCAAACAGAGCTGTAAACAGGGGAGTTTGAGTGGGAGTTCTGTTGGAGGAGAAGGTATTTGTGTGTGTTTGGTTTTGTATTGGTGGTATCTGTATGTGTTGAGGCTTGGAGGGGCTTTGTGCTGGGAGAGAAGCTGAGCCCTGATTAGGGGGCGGGGCTTCACTGACTAGGGGTCGTATAAAGGTAGCAGCCACTCAGGCAGTGGCACAGGAGCTAGCAAACAGAGCTGTAAACAGGGGAGTTTGAGTGGGAGTTCTGTTGGAGGAGAAGGTATTTGTGTGTGTTTGGTTTTGTATTGGTAGTATCTGTATGTGTAGGGGCTTTGTGCAGGGAGAGAAGCTGAGCCCTGATTAGGGGGCGGGGCTTCACTGACTAGGGGTCCTATAAAGGTAGCAGCCAGTCAGGCAGCAGCACAGACAGCTGCAGCGGCACAGGAGCTACCAAACAGAGCTGTAAACAGGGGAGTTTGAGTGGGAGTTCTGTTGGAGGAGAAGGTATTTGTGTGTGTTTGGTTTTGTATTGGTAGAATCTGTATGTGTAGGGGCTTTGTGCTGGGAGAGAAGGTGAGCCCTGATTAGGGGGCAGGGCTTCACTGACTAGGGGTCCTATAAATGGAGCAGCCAGTCAGGCAGCGGAACGACAGCTGCAGCGGCACAGGAGCTGGCAAGCAGAGCTGTAAACAGGGGAGTTTGAGTGGGAGCTCTGTTGGAGGAGAAGGTATTTGTGTGTGTTTGGTTTTGCATTGGTAGTATCTGTATGTGTAGAGGCTTGGAGGGGCTTTGTGCTGGGAGAGAAGCTGAGCCCTGATTAGGGGGCGGGGCTTCCCTGACTAGGAGTCCAATAAAGGCAGCGGCACAGACAGCTGCAGCGGCACAGGGGCGAGCAAACAGAGCTGTAAACAGGGGAGTTTGAGTGGGAGTTCTGTTGGAGGAGAAGGTATTTGTGTGTGTTTGGTTTTGTATTGGTGGTATCTGTATGTGTTGAGGCTTGGAGGGGCTTTGTGCTGGGAGAGAAGCTGAGCCCTGATTCGGGGGCGGGGCTTCCCTGACTAGGTGTCCAATAAAGGCAGCGGCACAGACAGCTGCAGCGGCGCAGGAGCTAGCAAACAGAGCTGTAAACAGGGGAGTTTGAGTGGGAGTTCTGTTGGAGGAGAAGGTATTTGTGTGTGTTTGGTTTTGTATTGGTGGTATCTGTATGTGTTGAGGCTTGGAGGGGCTTTGTGCTGGGAGAGAAGCTGAGCCCTGATTAGGGGGCGGGGGTTCACTGTCTAGGGGTCGTATAAAGGTAGCAGCCACTCAGGCAGTGGCACAGGAGCTAGCAAACAGAGCTGTAAACAGGGGATTTTGAGTGGGAGTTCTGTTGGAGGAGAAGGTATTTGTTTGTGTTTGGTTTTGTATTGGTAGTATCTGTATGTGTAGGGGCTTTGTGCTGGGAGAGAAGCTGAGCCCTGATTGTGGGCGGGGCTTCACTGACTAGGGGTCCTATAAAGGTAGCAGCACAGAAAGTTGCAGCGGCACAGGAGCTAGCAAACAGAGCTGTAAACAGGGGAGTTTGAGTGGGAGTTCTGCTGGAGGAGAAGGTATTTGTGTGTGTTTGGTTTTGTATTGGTGGTATCTGTATGTGCAGGGGCTTTGTGCTGGGAGAGAAGCTGAGCCGTGATTAGGGGGCGGGGCTTCACTGACTAGGGGTCCTATAAAGGTAGCAGCCAATCAGGCAGTGGCACAGACAGCTGCAGCGGCACAGGAGCTAGCAAACAGGGCTGTAAACAGGGGAGTTTGAGTGCGAGTTCTCTTGGAGGAAAAGGTATTTGTGTGTGTGTTTGGTTTTGTATTGGTGGTATCTGTATGTGTAGAGGCTTGGAGGGGCTTTGTGCTGGGAGAGAAGCTGAGCCCTGATTAGTGGGCGGGGCTTCCCTGACTAGGGGTTCTATAAAGGTTACAGCCAGTCAGGCAGCGGCACAGGAGCTATCAAACAGAGCTGTAAACAGGGGAGTTTGAGTGGGAGTTCTGTTTGAGGAGAAGGTATTTGTGGGTGTTTGGTTTTGTATTGGTAGTATCTGTGTGTGTTGGGGCTTTGTGCTGGGAGAGAAGCTGAGCCCTGATTAGGGGGCGGGGCTTCACTGACTAGGGGTCCTATAAAGGTAGCAGCCAGTCAGGCAGCAGCACAGACAGCTGCAGCGGCACAGGAGCTAGCAAACAGAGCTGTAAACAGGGGATTTTGAGTGGGAGTTTTGCTGGAGGAGAAGGTATTTGTGTGTGTTTGGTTTTGTATTGGTGGTATCTGTATGTGTAGAGGCTTGGAGGGGCTTTGTGCTGGGAGAGAAGCTGAGCCCTGATTAGTGGGCGGGGCTTCCCTGACTAGGGGTCCTATAAAGGTAGCAGCACAGACAGCTGCAGCGGCACAGGAGCTAGCAAACAGAGCTGTAAACACGGGAGTTTGAGTGGGAGTTCTGCTGGAGAAGAAGGTATTTGTGTGTGTTTGGTTTTGTATTGGTGGTATCTGTATGTGCAGGGGCTTTGTGCTGGGAGAGAAGCTGAGCCGTGATTAGGGGGCGGGGCTTCACTGACTAGGGGTCCTATAAAGGTAGCAGCCAATCAGGCAGTGGCACAGACAGCTGCAGCGGCACAGGAGCTAGCAAACAGAGCTGTAAACAGGGGAGTTTGAGTGGGAGTTCTGCTGGAGGAGAAGGTATTTGTGTGTGTTTGGTTTGTATTGGTGGTATGTGTATGTGCAGGGGCTTTGTGCTGGGAGAGAAGCTGAGCCGTGATTAGGGGGCGGGGCTTCCCTGACTAGGGGTCTTATAAAGGTAGCAGCCAGTCAGGCAGCGGCACAGGAGCTAGCAAACAGAGCTGTAAACAGGGGAGTTTGAGTGGGAGTTCTGTTGGAGGAGAAGGTATTTGTGGGTGTCTGGTTTTGTATTGGTAGTATCTGTATGTGCAGGGGCTTTGTGCTGGGACAGAAGCTGAGCCCTGATTAGTGGGCGGGGCTTCCCTGACTAGGGGTCCTATAAAGGTAGCAGCCAGTCAGGCAGCGGCACAGGAGCTAGCAAACAGAGCTGTAAACAGCGGAGTTTGAGTGGGAGTTCTGTTGGAGGAGAAGGTATTTTTGTGTGTTTGGTTTTGTATTGGTGGTATCTGTATGTGTAGGGGCTTTGTCCTAGGAGAGAAGCTGAGCCCTGATTAGGGTGCGGGGCTTCCCTGGCTAGGGGTCCTATAAAGGTAGCAGCCAATCAGGCAGCGGCACAGACAGCTGCAGCGGCACAGGAGCGAGCAAACAGAGCTGTAAACAGGGGAGTTTGAGTGGGAGTTCTGTTGCAGGAAAAGGTATTTGTGTGTGTGTTTGGTTTTGTATTGGTGGTATCTGTATGTGTAGGGGCTTTGTCCTGGGAGAGAAGATGAGCCCTGATTAGGGTGCGGGGCTTCCCTGACTAGGGGTCCTATAAAGGTTGCAGCCAGTCAGGCAGCGGCACAGGAGCTAGCAAACAGAGCTGTAAACAGGGGAGTTTGAGTGGGAGTTCTGTTGGAGGAGAAGGTATTTGTGTGTGTTTGGTTTTGTATTGGTGGTATCTGTATGTGTAGGGTCTTTTGTCCTGGGTGAGAAGCTGAGCCCTGATTAGGGGGCGGGGCTTCCCTGGCTAGGGGTCCTATAAAGGTAGCAGCCAGTCAGGCAGCGGCACAGGAGCTAGCAAACAGAGCTGTAAACAGGGGAGTTTGAGTGGGAGTTCTGTTGGAGGAGAAGGTATTTGTGTGTGTTTGGTTTTGTATTGGTGGTATCTGTATGTGCAGGGTCTTTGTGCTGGGAGAGAAGCTGAGCGCTGATTAGGGGGCGGGGCTTCACTGACTAGGGGTCCTATAAAGGTATCAGCCAGTCAGGCAGCGGCACAGACAGCTGCAGCGGCACAGGAGCTAGCAAACAGAGCTGTAAACAGGAGAGTTGGAGTGGGAGTTCTGTTGGAGGAGGAGGTATTTGTGTGTGTTTGGTTTTGTATTGGTGGTATCTGTATGTGTAGCGGCTTTGTGCTGGGACAGAAGATGAGCCCTGATTAGGGGGCGGGGCTTCCCTGACTAGGGGTCCTGTAAAGGTAGCAGCCAGTCAGGCAGCGGCACAGGAGCTAGCAAACAGAGCTGTAAACAGCGGAGTTTGAGTGGGAGTTCTGTTGGAGGAGAAGGTATTTGTGTGTGTTTGGTTTTGTATTGGTGGTATCTGTATGTGTAGAGGCTTGGAGGGGCTTTGTTCTGGGAGAGAAGCTGAGCCCTGATTAGTGGGCGGGGCTTCCCTGACTAGGGGTCCTATAAAGGTTGCAGCCAGTCAGGCAGCGGCACAGGAGCTATCAAACAGAGCTGTAAACAGGGGAGTTTGAGTGGGAGTTTTGTTGGAGTAGAAGGGATTTGTGTGTGTTTGGTTTTGTATTGGTCGTATCTGTATGTGTAGGGGCTTTGTGCTGGGACAGAAGCTGAGCCCTGATTAGGGGGCGGGGCTTCACTGACTGGGGTCCTATAAAGGTAGCAGCTAGTCAGGCAGCGGCACAGACAGCTGCAGCGGCACAGGAGCTAGCAAACAGAGCTGTAAACAGGGGAGTTTGACTGGGAGTTCTGTTGGAGGAGAAGGTATTTGTGTGTGTGTGTTTGGTTTTGTATTGTTAGTATTTGTATGTGCAGGGGCTTTGTGCTGGGAGAGAATCTGAGCCCTGATTAGGGGGCGGGGCTTCCCTGACTAGGGGTCCTATAAGGTAGCAGCCAGTCAGGCAGCGGCACGGGAGCGAGCAAACAGAGCTGTAAACAGGCGAGTTTGTGTGGGTGTTCTGTTGGAGGAGAAGGTATTTGTGTGTGTGTGTGTGTTCGGTTTTGTTTTGGTAGTATCTGTATGTGTAGGGGCTTTGTGCTGGGAGAGAAGCTGAGCCGTGATTAGGGGGCGGGGCTTCCCTGACTAGGGGTCCTATAACGGTAGCAGCCAGTCAGGCAGCGGCACAGGAGCTAGCAAACAGAGCTGTAAACAGGGGAGTTTGAATGGGAGTTCTGTTGGAGGAGAAGGTATTTGTGTGTGTTTGGTTTTGTATTGGTGGTATCTGTATGTGTAGGGGCTTTGTGCTGGGACAGAAGATGAGCCCTGATTAGGGGGCGGGGCTTCCCTGACTAGGGGTCTTATAAAGGTAGCAGCCAGTCAGGCAGCGGCACAGGAGCTAGCAAACAGAGCTGTAAACAGGGGAGTTTGAGTGGGAGTTCTGTTGGAGGAGAAGGTATTTGTGGGTGTCTGGTTTTGTATTGGTAGTATCTGTATGTGCAGGGGCTTTGTGCTGGGACAGAAGCTGAGCCCTGATTAGTGGGCGGGGCTTCCCTGACTAGGGGTCCTATAAAGGTAGCAGCCAGTCAGGCAGCGGCACAGGAGCTAGCAAACAGAGCTGTAAACAGGGGAGTTTGAGTGGGAGTTCTGTTGGAGGAGAAGGTATTTGTGTGTGTGTTTGGTTTTGTATTGGTAGTATCTGTATGTGTAGGGGCTTTGTCCTAGGAGAGAAGCTGAGCCCTGATTAGGGTGCGGTGCTTCCCTGGCTAGGGGTCCTATAAAGGTATCAGCCAGTCAGGCAGCGGCAAAGACAGCTGCAGCGGCACAGGAGCTAGCAAACAGAGCTGTAAACAGGGGAGTTTGAGTGGGAGTTCTGTTGCAGGAAAAGGTATTTGTGTGTGTGTTTGGTTTTGTATTGGTGGTATCTGTATGTGTAGAGGCTTGGAGGGGCTTTGTGCTGGGAGAGAAGCTGAGCCCTGATTAGTGGGCGGGGCTTCCCTGACTAGGGGTCCTATAAAGGTAGCAGCACAGACAGCTGCAGCGGCACAGGAGCTAGCAAACAGAGCTGTAAACACGGGAGTTTGAGTGGGAGTTCTGCTGGAGAAGAAGGTATTTGTGTGTGTTTGGTTTTGTATTGGTGGTATCTGTATGTGCAGGGGCTTTGTGCTGGGAGAGAAGCTGAGCCGTGATTAGGGGGCGGGGCTTCACTGACTAGGGGTCCTATAAAGGTAGCAGCCAATCAGGCAGTGGCACAGACAGCTGCAGCGGCACAGGAGCTAGCAAACAGAGCTGTAAACAGGGGAGTTTGAGTGGGAGTTCTGCTGGAGGAGAAGGTATTTGTGTGTGTTTGGTTTGTATTGGTGGTATGTGTATGTGCAGGGGCTTTGTGCTGGGAGAGAAGCTGAGCCGTGATTAGGGGGCGGGGCTTCCCTGACTAGGGGTCTTATAAAGGTAGCAGCCAGTCAGGCAGCGGCACAGGAGCTAGCAAACAGAGCTGTAAACAGGGGAGTTTGAGTGGGAGTTCTGTTGGAGGAGAAGGTATTTGTGGGTGTCTGGTTTTGTATTGGTAGTATCTGTATGTGCAGGGGCTTTGTGCTGGGACAGAAGCTGAGCCCTGATTAGTGGGCGGGGCTTCCCTGACTAGGGGTCCTATAAAGGTAGCAGCCAGTCAGGCAGCGGCACAGGAGCTAGCAAACAGAGCTGTAAACAGCGGAGTTTGAGTGGGAGTTCTGTTGGAGGAGAAGGTATTTTTGTGTGTTTGGTTTTGTATTGGTGGTATCTGTATGTGTAGGGGCTTTGTCCTAGGAGAGAAGCTGAGCCCTGATTAGGGTGCGGGGCTTCCCTGGCTAGGGGTCCTATAAAGGTAGCAGCCAATCAGGCAGCGGCACAGACAGCTGCAGCGGCACAGGAGCGAGCAAACAGAGCTGTAAACAGGGGAGTTTGAGTGGGAGTTCTGTTGCAGGAAAAGGTATTTGTGTGTGTGTTTGGTTTTGTATTGGTGGTATCTGTATGTGTAGGGGCTTTGTCCTGGGAGAGAAGATGAGCCCTGATTAGGGTGCGGGGCTTCCCTGACTAGGGGTCCTATAAAGGTTGCAGCCAGTCAGGCAGCGGCACAGGAGCTAGCAAACAGAGCTGTAAACAGGGGAGTTTGAGTGGGAGTTCTGTTGGAGGAGAAGGTATTTGTGTGTGTTTGGTTTTGTATTGGTGGTATCTGTATGTGTAGGGTCTTTTGTCCTGGGTGAGAAGCTGAGCCCTGATTAGGGGGCGGGGCTTCCCTGGCTAGGGGTCCTATAAAGGTAGCAGCCAGTCAGGCAGCGGCACAGGAGCTAGCAAACAGAGCTGTAAACAGGGGAGTTTGAGTGGGAGTTCTGTTGGAGGAGAAGGTATTTGTGTGTGTTTGGTTTTGTATTGGTGGTATCTGTATGTGCAGGGTCTTTGTGCTGGGAGAGAAGCTGAGCGCTGATTAGGGGGCGGGGCTTCACTGACTAGGGGTCCTATAAAGGTATCAGCCAGTCAGGCAGCGGCACAGACAGCTGCAGCGGCACAGGAGCTAGCAAACAGAGCTGTAAACAGGAGAGTTGGAGTGGGAGTTCTGTTGGAGGAGGAGGTATTTGTGTGTGTTTGGTTTTGTATTGGTGGTATCTGTATGTGTAGCGGCTTTGTGCTGGGACAGAAGATGAGCCCTGATTAGGGGGCGGGGCTTCCCTGACTAGGGGTCCTGTAAAGGTAGCAGCCAGTCAGGCAGCGGCACAGGAGCTAGCAAACAGAGCTGTAAACAGCGGAGTTTGAGTGGGAGTTCTGTTGGAGGAGAAGGTATTTGTGTGTGTTTGGTTTTGTATTGGTGGTATCTGTATGTGTAGAGGCTTGGAGGGGCTTTGTTCTGGGAGAGAAGCTGAGCCCTGATTAGTGGGCGGGGCTTCCCTGACTAGGGGTCCTATAAAGGTTGCAGCCAGTCAGGCAGCGGCACAGGAGCTATCAAACAGAGCTGTAAACAGGGGAGTTTGAGTGGGAGTTTTGTTGGAGTAGAAGGGATTTGTGTGTGTTTGGTTTTGTATTGGTCGTATCTGTATGTGTAGGGGCTTTGTGCTGGGACAGAAGCTGAGCCCTGATTAGGGGGCGGGGCTTCACTGACTGGGGTCCTATAAAGGTAGCAGCTAGTCAGGCAGCGGCACAGACAGCTGCAGCGGCACAGGAGCTAGCAAACAGAGCTGTAAACAGGGGAGTTTGACTGGGAGTTCTGTTGGAGGAGAAGGTATTTGTGTGTGTGTGTTTGGTTTTGTATTGTTAGTATTTGTATGTGCAGGGGCTTTGTGCTGGGAGAGAATCTGAGCCCTGATTAGGGGGCGGGGCTTCCCTGACTAGGGGTCCTATAAGGTAGCAGCCAGTCAGGCAGCGGCACGGGAGCGAGCAAACAGAGCTGTAAACAGGCGAGTTTGTGTGGGTGTTCTGTTGGAGGAGAAGGTATTTGTGTGTGTGTGTGTGTTCGGTTTTGTTTTGGTAGTATCTGTATGTGTAGGGGCTTTGTGCTGGGAGAGAAGCTGAGCCGTGATTAGGGGGCGGGGCTTCCCTGACTAGGGGTCCTATAACGGTAGCAGCCAGTCAGGCAGCGGCACAGGAGCTAGCAAACAGAGCTGTAAACAGGGGAGTTTGAATGGGAGTTCTGTTGGAGGAGAAGGTATTTGTGTGTGTTTGGTTTTGTATTGGTGGTATCTGTATGTGTAGGGGCTTTGTGCTGGGACAGAAGATGAGCCCTGATTAGGGGGCGGGGCTTCCCTGACTAGGGGTCTTATAAAGGTAGCAGCCAGTCAGGCAGCGGCACAGGAGCTAGCAAACAGAGCTGTAAACAGGGGAGTTTGAGTGGGAGTTCTGTTGGAGGAGAAGGTATTTGTGGGTGTCTGGTTTTGTATTGGTAGTATCTGTATGTGCAGGGGCTTTGTGCTGGGACAGAAGCTGAGCCCTGATTAGTGGGCGGGGCTTCCCTGACTAGGGGTCCTATAAAGGTTGCAGCCAGTCAGGCAGCGGCACAGGAGCTAGCAAACAGAGCTGTAAACAGGGGAGTTTGAATGGGAGTTCTGTTGCAGGAAAAGGTATTTGTGTGTGTGTTTGGTTTTGTATTGGTGGTATCTGTATGTGTAGAGGCTTGGAGGGGCTTTGTGCTGGGAGAGAAGCTGAGCCCTGATTAGTGGGCGGGGCTTCCCTGACTAGGGGTCCTATAAAGGTTGCAGCCAGTCAGGCAGCGGCACAGGAGCTAGCAAACAGAGCTGTAAACAGGGGAGTTTGAGTGGGAGTTCTGTTGCAGGAAAAGGTATTTGTGTGTGTGTTTGGTTTTGTATTGGTGGTATCTGTATGTGTAGAGGCTTGGAGGGGCTTTGTGCTGGGAGAGAAGCTGAGCCCTGATTAGTGGGCGGGGCTTCCTTGACTAGGGGTCCTATAAAGGTTGCAGCCAGTCAGGCAGCGGCACAGGAGCTAGCAAACAGAGCTGTAAACAGCGGAGTTTGAGTGGGAGTTCTGTTGGAGGAGAAGGTATTTTTGTGTGTTTGGTTTTGTATTGGTGGTATCTGTATGTGTAGGGGCTTTGTCCTAGGAGAGAAGCTGAGCCCTGATTAGGGTGCGGTGCTTCCCTGGCTAGGGGTCCTATAAAGGTATCAGCCAGTCAGGCAGCGGCAAAGACAGCTGCAGCGGCACAGGAGCTAGCAAACAGAGCTGTAAACAGGGGAGTTTGAGTGGGAGTTCTGTTGCAGGAAAAGGTATTTGTGTGTGTGTTTGGTTTTGTATTGGTGGTATCTGTATGTGTAGAGGCTTGGAGGGGCTTTGTGCTGGGAGAGAAGCTGAGCCCTGATTAGTGGGCGGGGCTTCCCTGACTAGGGGTCCTATAAAGGTTGCAGCCAGTCAGGCAGCGGCACAGGAGCTAGCAAACAGAGCTGTAAACAGGGGAGTTTGAGTGGGAGTTCTGTTGCAGGAAAAGGTATTTGTGTGTGTGTTTGGTTTTGTATTGGTGGTATCTGTATGTGTAGAGGCTTGGAGGGGCTTTGTGCTGGGAGAGAAGCTGAGCCCTGATTAGTGGGCGGGGCTTCCTTGACTAGGGGTCCTATAAAGGTTGCAGCCAGTCAGGCAGCGGCACAGGAGCTAGCAAACAGAGCTGTAAACAGCGGAGTTTGAGTGGGAGTTCTGTTGGAGGAGAAGGTATTTTTGTGTGTTTGGTTTTGTATTGGTGGTATCTGTATGTGTAGGGGCTTTGTCCTGGGAGAGAAGATGAGCCCTGATTAGGGTGCGGGGCTTCCCTGACTAGGGGTCCTATAAATGTAGCAGCCAGTCAGGCAGCGGCACAGGAGCTAGCAAACAGAGCTGTAAACAGGGGAGTGTGAGTGGGAGTTCTGTTGGAGGAGAAGGTATTTGTGTGTGTTTGGTTTTGTATTGGTGGTATCTGTATGTGCAGGGTCTTTGTGCTGGGAGAGAAGCTGAGCGCTGATTAGGGGGCGGGGCTTCACTGACTAGGGGTCCTATAAAGGTATCAGCCAGTCAGGCAGCGGCACAGACAGCTGCAGCGGCACAGGAGCTAGCAAACAGAGCTGTAAACAGGAGAGTTGGAGTGGGAGTTCTGTTGGAGGAGAAGGTATTTGTGTGTGTTTGGTTTTGTATTGGTGGTATCTGTATGTGTAGGGGCTTTGTGCTGGGACAGAAGATGAGCCCTGATTAGGGGGCGGGGCTTCCCTGACTAGGGGTCCTGTAAAGGTAGCAGCCAGTCAGGCAGCGGCACAGGAGCTAGCAAACAGAGCTGTAAACAGGGGAGTTTGAGTGGGAGTTCTGTTGGAGGAGAAGGTATTTGTGTGTGTTTGGTTTTGTATTGGTGGTATCTGTATGTGTAGGGGCTTTGTCCTGGGAGAGAAGCTGAGCCGTGATTAGGGGGCGGGGCTTCACTGACTAGGGGTCCTAGAAAGGTATCAGCCAGTCAGGCAGCGGCACAGACAGCTGCAGCGGCACAGGAGCGAGCAAACAGAGCTGTAAACAGGGGAGTTGGAGTGGGAGTTCTGTTGGAGGAAAAGGTATTTGTGTGTGTGTTTGGTTTTGTATTGGTGGTATCTGTATGTGCAGGGGCTTTGTGCTGGGAGAGAAGCTGAGCCCTGATTAGTGGGCGGGGCTTCCCTGACTAGGGGTCCTATAAAGGTTGCAGCCAGTCAGGCAGCGGCACAGGAGCTATCAAACAGAGCTGTAAACAGGGGAGTTTGAGTGGGAGTTTTGTTGGAGTAGAAGGTATTTGTGTGTGTGTTGGGTTTTGTATTGGTCGTATCTGTATGTGTAGGGGCTTTGTGCTGGGACAGAAGCTGAGCCCTGATTAGGGGGCGGGGCTTCACTGACTGGGGTCCTATAAAGGTAGCAGCTAGTCAGGCAGCGGCACAGACAGCTGCAGCGGCACAGGAGCTAGCAAACAGAGCTGTAAACAGGGGAGTTTGAGTGGGAGTTCTGTTGGAGGAGAAGGTATTTGTGTGTGTGTGTTTGGTTTTGTATTGTTAGTATCTGTATGTGCAGGGGCTTTGTGCTGGGAGAGAATCTGAGCCCTGATTAGGGGGCGGGGCTTCCCTGACTAGGGGTCCTATAAAGGTAGCAGCCAGTCAGGCAGCGGCACGGGAGCTAGCAAACAGAGCTGTAAACAGGGGAGTTTGTGTGGGTGTTCTGTTGGAGGAGAAGGTATTTGTGTGTGTGTGTGTGTGTGTGTGTGTTCGGTTTTGTTTTGGTAGTATCTGTATGTGTAGGGGCTTTGTGCTGGGAGAGAAGCTGAGCACTGATTAGGGGGCGGGGCTTCACTGACTAGGGGTCCTATAAAGGTAGCAGCCAGTCAGGCAGCGGCAAAGACAGCTGCAGCGGCACAGGAGCTAGCAAACAGAGCTGTAAACAGCGGAGTTTGAGTGGGAGTTCTGTTGGAGGAGAAGGTATTTTTGTGTGTTTGGTTTTGTATTGGTGGTATCTGTATGTGTAGGGGCTTTGTGCTGGGACAGAAAATGAGCCCTGATTAGGGGGCGGGGCTTGACTGACTAGGGGTCCTATAAAGGCAGCAGCCAGTCAGGCAGCGGCACAGACAGCTGCAGCGGCACAGGAGCTAGCAAACAGAGGAGTTTGAGTGGGAGTTCTGTTGGAGGAGAATGTATTTGTGTGTGTGTGGTTTTGTATTGGTGGTATGTGTATGTGTAGGGGCTTTGTCCTGGGAAAGAAGCTGAGTTCTGATTAGGGGGCGGGGCTTCCCTGACTAGGGGTCCTATAAAGGTATCATCCAGTCAGGCAGCGGCACAGGAGCTATCAAACAGAGCTGTAAACAGGGGAGTTTGAGTGGGAGTTCTGTTGCAGGAAAAGGTATTTGTGTGTGTTTGGTTTTGTATTGGTGGTATCTGTATGTGTAGGGGCTTTGTTCTGGGAGAGAAGCTGAGCCCTGCTTAGGGGGCGGGGCTTCCCTGACTAGGGGTCCTATAAAGGTTGCAGCCAGTCAGGCAGCGGCACAGGAGCTATCAAACAGAGCTCTAAACAGGGGAGTTTGAGTGGGAGTACTGTCGGAGTAGAAGGTATTTGTGTGTGTTTGGTTTTGTATTGGTAGTATCTGTGTGTGTAGGGGCTTTGCGCTGAGACAGAAGCTGAGCCCTGATTGGGGGGCGGGGCTTCACTGACTAGGGGTCCTATAAAGGTAGCAGCCAGTCAGGTAGCGGCACAGACAGCTGCAGCAGCACAGGAGCTAGCAAACAGAGCTGTAAACAGGGGAGTTTGAGTGGGAATTCTTTTGGAGGAGAAGGTATTTGTGTGTGTTTGGTTTTGTATTGTTAGTATCTGTATGTGAAGGGGCTTTGTGCTGGGAGAGAAGCTGAGCCGTGATTAGGGGGCGGGGCTTCACTTACTAGGGGTCCTAGAAAGGTATCAGCCAGTCAGGCAGCGGCACAGACAGCTGCAGCGGCACAGGAGCTAGCAAACAGAGCTGTAAACAGGGGAGTTTGAGTGGGAGTACTGTTGGAGTAGAAGGTATTTGTGTGTGTTTGGTTTTGTATTGGTAGTATCTGTGTGTGTAGGGGCTTTGTGCTGGGACAGAAGCTGGGCCCTGATTAGGGGGCGGGGCTTCACTGACTAGGAGTCCTATAAAGGTAGCAGCCAGTCAGGCAGCGGCACAGACAGCTGCAGCGGCACAGGAGCTATCAAACAGAGCTGTAAACAGGGGAGTTTGAGTGGGAGTTCTGTTGGAGGAGAAGGTATTTGTGTGTGTTTGGTTTTGTATTGGTAGTATGTGTGTGTGTAGGGGCTTTGTGCTGAGACAGAAGCTGAGCCCTGATTAGGGGGCGGGGCTTCACTGACTAGGGGTCCTATAAAGGTAGCAGCCAGTCAGGTAGTGGCACAGACAGCTGCAGCAGCACAGGAGCTAGCAAACAGAGCTGTAAACAGGGGAGTTTGAGTGGGAGTACTGTTGGAGTAGACGGTTTTTGTGTGTGTTTGGTTTTGTATTGGTAGTATCTCTATGTGTAGGGGCTTTGTGCTGGGAGAGAAGCTGAGCCCTGATTAGGGGGCGGGGCTTCCCTGACTAGGGGTCCTATAAAGGTAGCAGCCAGTCAGGCAGCGGCACAGGAGCTAGCAAACAGAGCTGTAAACAGGGGAGTTTGAGTGGGAGTTCTGTTGGAGGAGAAGGTATTTGTGTGTGTTTGGTTTTGTATTGGTAGTATCTGTGTGTGTAGGGGCTTTGTGCTGGGACAGAAGCTGAGCCCTGATTAGGGGGCGGGGCTTCACTGACGAGGGGTCCTATAAACGTAGCAGCCAGTCAGGCAGCCGCACAGACAGCTGCAGCGGCACAGGAGCTAGCAAACAGAGCTGTAAACAGGGGAGTTTGAGTGGGAGTTCTGTTGGAGGAGATGGTATTTGTGTGTGTTTGGTTTTGTATTGTTAGTATCTGTATGTGTAGGGGCTTTGTGCTGGGAGAGAAGCTCAGCCCTGATTAGAGGGCGGGGCTTCCCTGACTAGGGGTCCTATAAAGGTAGCAGCCAGTCAGGCAGCGGCACAGGAGCTAGCAAACAGAGCTGTAAACAGGGGAGTTTGAGTGGGAGTTCTGTTGGAGGAAAAGGTATTTGTCTGTGTGTTTGGTTTTGTATTGGTGGTATCTGTATGTGTAGAGGCTTGGAGGGGCTTTGTGCTGGGAAAGAAGCTGAGCCCTGATTAGTGGGCGGGGCTTCCCTGACTAGGGGTCCTATAAGGTTGCAGCCAGTCAGGCAGCGGCACAGGAGCTATCAAACAGAGCTGTAAACAGCTGAGTTTGAGTGGGAGTTCTGTTGGAGGAGAAGGTATTTGTGTGTGTTTGGTTTTGTATTGGTAGTATGTGTGTGTGTAGGGGCTTTGTGCTGAGACAGAAGCTGAGCCCTGATTAGGGGGCGGGGCTTCACTGACGAGGGGTCCTATAAAGGTAGCAGCCAGTCAGGCAGCCGCACAGACAGCTGCAGCGGCACAGGAGCTAGCAAACAGAGCTGTAAACAGGGGAGTTTGAGTGGGAGTTCTGTTGGAGGAGAAGGTATTTGTGTGTGTTTGGTTTTGTATTGTTAGTATCTGTATGTGTAGGGGCTTTGTGCTGGGAGAGAAGCTGAGCCCTGATTAGGGGGCGGGGCTTCCCTGACTAGGGGTCCTATAAAGGTAGCAGCCAGTCAGGCAGCGGCACAGGAGCTAGCAAACAGAGCTGTAAACAGGGGAGTTTGAGTGGGAGTTCTGTTGGAGGAGAAGGTATTTGTGTGTGTTTGGTTTTGTATTGGTAGTATCTGTATGTGTAGAGGCTTGGAGGGGCTTTGTGCTGGGAGAGAAGCTGAGCCCTGATTAGTGGGCGGGGCTTCCCTGACTAGGGGTCCTATAAGGTTGCAGCCAGTCAGGCAGCGGCACAGGAGCTATCAAACAGAGCTGTAAACAGGGGAGTTTGAGTGGGAGTTCTGTTGGAGGAGAAGGTATTTGTGTGTGTTTGGTTTTGTATTGTTAGTATCTGTATGTGTAGGGGCTTTGTGCTGGGAGAGAAGCTCAGCCCTGATTAGAGGGCGGGGCTTCCCTGACTAGGGGTCCTATAAAGGTAGCAGCCAGTCAGGCAGCGGCACCGGAGCTAGCAAACAGAGCTGTAAACAGGGGAGTTTGAGTGGGAGTTCTGTTGGAGGAAAAGGTATTTGTCTGTGTGTTTGGTTTTGTATTGGTGGTATCTGTATGTGTAGAGGCTTGGAGGGGCTTTGTGCTGGGAAAGAAGCTGAGCCCTGATTAGTGGGCGGGGCTTCCCTGACTAGGGGTCCTATAAGGTTGCAGCCAGTCAGGCAGCGGCACAGGAGCTATCAAACAGAGCTGTAAACAGCTGAGTTTGAGTGGGAGTTCTGTTGGAGTAGAAGGTATTTGTGTGTGTTTGGTTTTGTATTGGTAGTATCTGTGTGTGTAGGGGCTTTGTGCTGGGAGAGAAGCTGAGCCCTGATTAGTGGGCGGGGCTTCCCTGACTAGGGGTCCTATAAAGGTAGCAGCCAGTCAGGCAGCCGCACAGACAGCTGCAGCGGCACAGGAGCTAGCAAACAGAGCTGTAAACAGGGGAGTTTGAGTGGGAGTTCTGTTGGAGGAGAAGGTATTTGTGTGTGTTTGGTTTTGTATTGTTAGTATCTGTATGTGTAGGGGCTTTGTGCTGGGAGAGAAGCTGAGCCCTGATTAGGGGGCGGGGCTTCCTTCACTAGGGGTCCTATAAAGGTAGCAGCCAGTCAGGCAGCGGCACAGGAGCTAGCAAACAGAGCTGTAAACAGGGGAGTTTGAGTGGGAGTTCTGTTGGAGGAGAAGATATTTGTGTGTGTTTGGTTTTGTATTGGTAGTATCTGTATGTGTAGAGGCTTGGAGGGGCTTTGTGCTGGGAGAGAAGCTGAGCCCTGATTAGTGGGCGGGGCTTCCCTGACTAGGGGTCCTATAAGGTTGCAGCTAGTCAGGCAGCGGCACAGGAGCTATCAAACAGAGCTGTAAACAGATGAGTTTGAGTGGGAGTTCTGTTGGAGGAGAAGGTATTTGTGTGTGTTTGGTTTTGTATTGGTAGTATCTGTGTGTGTAGGGGCTTTGTGCTGGGACAGAAGCTGAGCCCTGATTAGGGGGCGGGGCTTCACTGACTAGGGGTCCTATAAAGGTCGCAGCCAGTCAGGCAGCGGCACAGACAGCTGCAGCGGCACAGGAGCTAGCAAACAGAGCTGTAAACAGGGGAGTTTGAGTGGGAGTTCTGTTGGAGGAGAAGGTATTTGTGTGTGTTTGGTTTTGTATTGGTAGTATCTGTATGTGTAGAGGCTTGGAGGGGCTTTGTGCTGGGAGAGAAGCTGAGCCCTGATTAGTGGGCGGGGCTTCCCTGACTAGGGGTCCTATAAAGGTAGCAGCCAGTCAGGCAGCCGCACAGACAGCTGCAGCGGCACAGGAGCTAGCAAACAGAGCTGTAAACAGGGGAGTTTGAGTGGGAGTTCTGTTGGAGGAGAAGGTATTTGTGTGTGTTTGGTTTTGTATTGTTAGTATCTGTATGTGTAGGAGCTTTGTGCTGGGAGAGAAGCTGAGCCCTGATTAGGGGGCGGGGCTTCCCTGACTAGGGGTCCTATAAAGGTAGCAGCCAGTCAGGCAGCGGCACAGGAGCTAGCAAACAGAGCTGTAAACAGGGGAGTTTGAGTGGGAGTTCTGTTGGAGGAGAAGGTATTTGTGTGTGTTTGGTTTTGTATTGTTAGTATCTGTATGTGTAGGGGCTTTGTGCTGGGAGAGAAGCTGAGCCCTGATTAGGGGGCGGGGCTTCCCTGACTAGGGGTCCTATAAAGGTAGCAGCCAGTCAGGCAGCGGCACAGGAGCTAGTAAACAGAGCTGTAAACAGGGGAGTTTGAGTGGGAGTTCTGTTGGAGGAAAAGGTATTTGTGTGTGTGTTTGGTTTTGTATTGGTGGTATCTGTATGTGTAGAGGCTTGGAGGGGCTTTGTGCTGGGAAGGAAGCTGAGCCCTGATTAGTGGGCGGGGCTTCCCTGACTAGGGGTCCTATAAGGTTGCAGCCAGTCAGGCAGCGGCACAGGAGCTATCAAACAGAGCTGTAAACAGGGGAGTTTGAGTGGGAGGAGAAGGTATTTGTGTGTGTTTGGTTTTGTATTGGTAGTATCTGTATGTGTAGGGGCTTTGTGCTGGGAGAGAAGCTGACCCCTGATTAGGGGGCGGGGCTTCACTGACTAGGGGTCCTATAAAGGTAGCAGCCAGTCAGGCAGCGGCACAGACAGCTGCAGCGGCACAGGAGCTAGGAAACAGAGCTGTAAACAGGGGGGTTTGAGTGGGAGTTCTGTTGGAGAAGGTATTTGTGTGTGTTTGGTTTTGTATTGGTATTATTTGTATGTGTCGGGGCTTTGTGCTGGGTGAGAAGCTGAGCCCTGATTAGGGGGCGGGGCTTCCCTGACTAGGGGTCCTATAAAGGTTGCAGACAGTCAGGCAGCGGCACAGGAGCTATCAAACAGAGCTGTAAACAGGGGAGTTTGAGTGGGAGTTCTGTTGGAGTAGAAGGTATTTGTGTGTGTTTGGTTTTGTATTGTTAGTATCTGTTTGTGTAGGGGCTTTGTGCTGGGAGAGAAGCTGAGCCCTGATTAGGGGGCGGGGCTTCACTGACTAGGGGTCCTATAAAGGTAGCAGCCAGTCAGGTAGCGGCACAGACAGCTGCAGTGGCACAGGAGCTAGCAAACAGAGCTGTAAACAGGGGAGTTTGTGTGGGAGTTCTGTTGGAGGAAAAGGTATTTGTGTGTGTGTTTGGTTTTGTATTGGTGGTATCTGTATGTGTAGAGGCTTGGAGGGGCTTTGTGCTGGGAAAGAAGCTGAGCCCTGATTAGTGGGCGGGGCTTCCCTGACTAGGGGTCCTATAAGGTTGCAGCCAGTCAGGCAGCGGCACAGGAGCTATCAAACAGAGCTGTAAACAGGGGAGTTTGAGTGGGAGTTCTGTTGGAGTAGAAGGTATTTGTGTGTGTTTGGTTTTGTATTGTTAGTATCTGTTTGTGTAGGGGCTTTGTGCTGGGAGAGAAGCTGAGCCCTGATTAGGGGGCGGGGCTTCACTGACTAGGGGTCCTATAAAGGTATCAGCCAGTCAGGCAGCGGCACAGACAGCTGCAGCGGCACAGGAGCTAG
The DNA here is from genome assembly GCF_965140295.1 of Lepidochelys olivacea. Classification (NCBI taxonomy): domain Eukaryota; kingdom Metazoa; phylum Chordata; order Testudines; family Cheloniidae; genus Lepidochelys; species Lepidochelys olivacea. The sequence goes on along the minus strand of NC_140436.1, from coordinate 18,307,302 downwards.
CAAACAGAGCTGTAAACAGCGGGGTTTGAGTGGGAGTTCTTTTGGAGGAGAAGGTATTTGTGTGTGTTTGGTTTTGTATTGGTATTTGTATGTGAAGGGGCTTTGTGCTGGGAGAGAAGCTGAGCCGTGATTAGGGGGCGGGGCTTCACTTACTAGGGGTCCTAGAAAGGTATCAGCCAGTCAGGCAGCGGCACAGACAGCTGCAGCGGCAGAGGAGCTAGCAAACAGAGCTCTAAACAGGGGAGTTGGAGTGAGATTTCTGTTGGAGGAGAAGGTATTTGTGTGTGTTTGGTTTTGTATTGTTAGTATTTGTATGTGTAGGGGCTTTGTGCTGGGACAGAAGCTGAGCCCTGATTAGGGGGCGGGGCTTCACTGACTAGGGGTCCTATAAAGGTAGCAGCCAGTCAGGCAGCGGCACAGGAGCTAGCACACAGAGATGTAAACAGGGGAGTTTGAGTGGGAGTTCTGTTGGAGGAGAAGGTATTTGTGTGTGTTTGGTTTTGTATTGTTAGTATCTGTATGTGTAGGGGCTTTGTGCTGGGAGAGAAGCTGAGCCCTGATTAGAGGGCGGGGCTTCCCTGACTAGGGGTCCTATAAAGGTAGCAGCCAGTCAGGCAGCGGCACAGGAGATAGCAAACAGAGCTGTAAACAGGGGAGTTTGAGTGGGAGTTCTGTTGGAGGAAAAGGTATTTGTGTGTGTGTTTGGTTTTGTATTGGTGGTATCTGTATGTGTAGAGGCTTGGAGGGGCTTTGTGCTGGGACAGAAGCTGAACCCTGATTAGGGGGCGGGGCTTCACTGACTAGGGGTCCTATAAAGGTAGCAGCCAGTAAGGCAGCGGCACAGACAGCTGCAGCGGCACAGGAGCTAGCAAACAGAGCTGTAAACAGCGGGGTTTGAGTGGGAGTTCTGTTGGAGGAGAAGGTATTTGTGTGTGTTTGGTTTTGTATTGGTATTTGTATGTGTCGGGGCTTTGTGCTGGGAGAGAAGCTGAGCCCTGATTAGGGGGCGGGGCTTGACTGACTAGGGGTCCTATAAAGGTAGCAGACAGTCAGGCAGCGGCACAGGAGCTATCAAACAGAGCTGTAAACAGGGGAATTTGAGTGGGAGTACTGTCGGAGTAGAAGGTATTTGTGTGTGTTTGGTTTTGTATTGGTAGTATCTGTGTGTGTAGGGGCTTTGTGCTGAGACAGAAGCTGAGCCCTGATTGGGGGGCGGGGCTTCACTGACTAGGGGTCCTATAAAGGTAGCAGCCAGTCAGGTAGCGGCACAGACAGCTGCAGCAGCACAGGAGCTATCAAACAGAGCTGTAAACAGGGGCATTTGAGTGGGAGTTCTTTTGGAGGAGAAGGTATTTGTGTGTGTTTGGTTTTGTATTGTTAGTATCTGTATGTGAAGGGGCTTTGTGCTGGGAGAGAAGCTGAGCCGTGATTAGGGGGCGGGGCTTCACTTACTAGGGGTCCTAGAAAGGTATCAGCCAGTCAGGCAGCGGCACAGACAGCTGCAGCGGCAGAGGAGCTAGCAAACAGAGCTCTAAACAGGGGAGTTGGAGTGAGATTTCTGTTGGAGGAGAAGGTATTTGTGTGTGTTTGGTTTTGTATTGTTAGTATTTGTATGTGTAGGGGCTTTGTGCTGGGACAGAAGCTGAGCCCTGATTAGGGGGCGGGGCTTCACTGACTAGGGGTCCTATGAAGGTAGCAGCCAGTCAGGCAGCGGCACAGGAGCTAGCACACAGAGATGTAAACAGGGGAGTTTGAGTGGGAGTTCTGTTGGAGGAGAAGGTATTTGTGTGTGTTTGGTTTTGTATTGTTAGTATCTGTATGTGTAGGGGCTTTGTGCTGGGAGAGAAGCTGAGCCCTGATTAGGGGGCGGGGCTTCCCTGACTAGGGGTCCTATAAAGGTAGCAGCCAGTCAGGCAGCGGCACAGGAGCTAGCAAACAGAGCTGTAAACAGGGGAGTTTGAGTGGGAGTTCTGTTGGAGAAGAAGGTATTTGTGTGTGTTTGGTTTTGTATTGATAGTATCTGTATGTGTAGGGGCTTTGTGCTGGGAGAGAAGCTGAGGCCTGATTAGGGAGCGGGGCTTGACTGACTAGGGGTCCTATAAAGGTAGCAGCCAGTCAGGCAGCGGCACAGACAGCTGCAGCGGCACAGGAGCTAGCAAACAGAGCTGTAAACAGGGGAGTTTGAGTGGGAGTTCTGTTGAAGGAGAAGGTATTTGTGTGTGTTTGGTTTTGTATTGGTGGTATCTGTATGTGTAGGGGCTTTGTGCTGGGAAAGAAGCTGAGCCCTGATTAGTGGGCGGGGCTTCCCTGACTAGGGGTCCTATAAGGTTGCAGCCAGTCAGGCAGCGGCACAGGAGCTATCAAACAGAGCTGTAAACAGGGGAGTTTGAGTGGGAGTTCTGTTGGAGTAGAAGGTATTTGTGTGTGTTTGATTTTGTATTGGTAGTATCTGTATGTGTAGGGGCTTTGTGCTGGGAGAGAAGCTGAGCCCTGATTAGGGGGCGGGGCTTCACTGACTAGGGGTCCTATAAAGGTATCAGCCAGTCAGGCAGCGGCACAGACAGCTGCAGCGGCACAGGAGCTAGCAAACAGAGCTGTAAACAGGGGAGTTTGAGTGGGAGTTCTGTTGGAGGAGAAGGTATTTGTGTGTGTTTGGTTTTGTATTGGTATTATTTGTATGTGTCGGGGCTTTGTGCTGGGTGAGAAGCTGAGCCCTGATTAGGGGGCGGGGCTTCCCTGACTAGGGGTCCTATAAACGTAGCAGGCAATCAGGCAGCGGCACAGACAGCTGCAGCGGCACAGGAGCTAGCAAACAGAGCTGTAAACAGGGGAGTTTGAGTGGGAGTTCTGTTGGAGGAGAAGGTATTTGTGTGTGTTTCGTTTTGTATTGGTGGTATCTGTATGTGTAGGGGCTTTGTGCTGGGAGAGAAGCTGAGCCCTGATTAGGGGGCGGGGCTTCCCTGACTAGGGGTCCTATAAAGGTTGCAGACAGTCAGGCAGCGGCACAGGAGCTATCAAACAGAGCTGTAAACAGGGGAGTTTGAGTGGGAGTACTGTCGGAGTAGAAGGTATTTGTGTGTGTTTGGTTTTGTATTGGTAGTATCTGTGTGTGTAGGGGCTTTGTGCTGAGACAGAAGCTGAGCCCTGATTGGGGGGCGGGGCTTCACTGACTAGGGGTCCTATAAAGGTAGCAGCCAGTCAGGTAGCGGCACAGAGAGCTGCAGCAGCACAGGAGCTAGCAAACAGAGCAGTAAACAGGGGAGTTTGAGTGGGAGTTCTTTTGGAGGAGAAGGTATTTGTGTGTGTTTGGTTTTGTATTGGTAGTATCTGTATGTGTAGGGGCTTTGTGCTGGGAGAGAAGCTGAGCCCTGATTTGGGGGCGGGGCTTCCCTGACTAGGGGTCCTATAAAGGTAGCAGCCAGTCAGGCAGCGGCACAGGAGCTAGCAAACAGAGCTGTAAACAGGGGAGTTTGAGTGGGAGTTCTGTTGGAGGAGAAGGTATTTGTGTGTGTTTTTGTATTGGTAGTATCTGTATGTGTAGGGGCTTTGTGCTGGGAGAGAAGCTGAGCCGTGATTAGGGGCGGGGCTTCACTGACTAGGGGTCCTATAAAGGTATCAGCCAGTCAGGCAGCGGCACAGACAGCTGCAGCGGCACAGGAGCTATCAAACAGAGCTGTAAACAGGGGAGTTTGAGTGGGAGTACTGTTGGAGTAGAAGGTATTTGTGTGTGTTTGGTTTTGTATTGGTGGTATCTGTATGTGTAGAGGCTTGGAGGGGCTTTGTGCTGGGAAAGAAGCTGAGCCCTGATTACTGGGCGGGGCTTCCCTGACTAGGGGTCTTATAAGGTTGCAGCCAGTCAGGCAGCAGCACAGGAGCTAGCAAACAGAGCTGTAAACTGGGAGTTTGAGTGGGAGGAGAAGGTATTTGTGTGTGTTTGGTTTTGTATTGTTAGTATCTGTATGTGTAGGGGCTTTGTGCTGGGAGAGTAGCTGAGCCCTGATTAGGGGGCGGGGCTTCACTGACTAGGGGTCCTATAAAGGTAGCAGCCAGTCAGGCAGCGGCACAGACAGCTGCAGCGGCACAGGAGCTAGCAAACAGAGCTGTAAACAGGGGGGTTTGAGTGGGAGTTCTGTTGGAGGAGAAGGTATTTGTGTGTGTTTGGTTTTGTATTGGTATTTGTATGTGTCGGGGCTTTGTGCTGGGAGAGAAGCTGAGCCCTGATTAGGGGGCGGGGCTTCCCTGACTAGGGGTCCTATAAAGGTTGCAGCCAGTCAGGCAGCGGCACAGGAGCTATCAAACAGAGCTGTAAACAGGGGAGTTTGAGTGGGAGTACTGTCGGAGTAGAAGGTATTTGTGTGTGTTTGGTTTTGTATTGGTAGTGTCTGTGTCTGTAGGGGCTTTGTGCTGAGACAAAAGCTGAGCCCTGATTGGGGGGCGGGGCTTCACTGACTAGGGGTCCTATAAAGGTAGCAGCCAGTCAGGTAGCGGCACAGACAGCTGCAGCAGCACAGGAGCTAGCAAACAGAGCTGTAAACAGGGGAGTTTGAGTGGGAGTTCTTTTGGAGGAGAAGGTATTTGTGTGTGTTTGGTTTTGTATTGTTAGTATCTGTATGTGAAGGGGCTTTGTGCTGGGAGAGAAGCTGAGCCGTGATTAGGGGGCGGGGCTTCACTTACTAGGGGTCTTAGAAAGGTATCAGCCAGTCAGGCAGCGGCACAGACAGCTGCAGCGGCACAGGAGCTAGCAAACAGAGCTCTAAACAGGGGAGTTTGAGTGGGAGTTCTTTTGGAGAAGAAGGTATTTGTGTGTGTTTGGTTTTGTATTGTTAGTATCTGTATGTGTAGGGGCTTTGTGCTGGGAGAGAAGCTGAGCCCTGATTAGGGGGCGGGGCTTCCCTGACTAGGGGTCCTATAAAGGTAGCAGCCAGTCAGGCAGCGGCACAGGAGCTAGCAAACAGAGCTGTAAACAGGGGAGTTTGAGTGGGAGTTCTGTTGGAGGAGAAGGTATTTGTGTGTGTTTGGTTTTGTATTGTTAGTATCTGTATGTGTAGGGGCTTTGTGCTGGGAGAGAAGCTGAGCCCTGATTAGGGGGCGGGGCTTCCCTGACTAGGGGTCCTATAAAGGTAGCAGCCAGTCAGGCAGCGGCACAGGAGCTAGCAAACAGAGCTGTAAACAGGGGAGTTTGAGTGGGAGTTCTGTTGGAGGAGAAGGTATTTGTGTGTGTTTGGTTTTGTATTGGTAGTACCTGTATGTGTAGAGGCTTGGAGGGGCTTTGTGCTGGGAGAGAAGCTGAGCCCTGATTAGTGGGCGGGGCTTCCCTGACTAGGGGTCCTATAAAGGTAGCAGCCAGTCAGGCAGCCGCACAGACAGCTGCAGCGGCACAGGAGCTAGCAAACAGATCTGTAAACAGGGGAGTTTGAGTGGGAGGAGAAGGTATTTGTGTGTGTTTGGTTTTGTATTGGTAGTATCTGTATGTGTAGGGGCTTTGTGCTGGGAGAGAAGCTGAGCCCTGATTAGGGGGCGGGGCTTCACTGACTAGGGGTCCTATAAAGGTAGCAGCCAGTCAGGTAGTGGCACAGACAGCTGCAGCAGCACAGGAGCTAGCAAACAGAGCTGTAAACAGGGGAGTTTGAGTGGGAGTTCTTTTGGAGGAGAAGGTATTTGTGTGTGTGTTTGGTTTTGTATTGGTGGTATCTGTATGTGTAGGGGCTTTGTGCTGGGAAAGAAGCTGAGCCCTGATTAGTGGGCGGGGCTTCCCTGACTAGGGGTCTTATAAGGTTACAGCCAGTCAGGCAGCGGCACAGGAGCTATCAAACAGAGCTGTAAACAGGGGAGTTTGAGTGGGAGTTCTGTTGGAGTAGAAGGTATTTGTGTGTGTTTGGTTTTGTATTGGTAGTATCTGTGTGTGTAGGGGCTTTGTGCTGGGAGAGTAGCTGAGCCCTGATTAGGGGGCGGGGTTCACTGACTAGGGGTCCTATAAAGGTAGCAGTCAGTCAGGCAGCGGCACAGACAGCTGCAGCGGCACAGGAGCTAGCAAACAGAGCTGTAAACAGGGGAGTCTGAGTGGGAGTTCTCTTGGAGGAGAAGGTATTTGTGTGTGTTTGGATTTGTATTGGTGGTATCTGTATGTGTAAGGGCTTTGTGCTGGGAGAGAAGCTGAGCCCTGATTAGGGGGCGGGGCTTCCCTGGCTAGGGGTCCTATAAAGGTTGCAGCCAGTCAGGCAGCGGCACAGGAGCTATCAAACAGAGCTGTAAACAGGGGAGTTTGAGTGGGAGTTCTGTTGGAGGAGAAGGTATTTGTGTGTGTTTGGTTTTGTATTGGTGGTATCTGTATGGTAGAGGCTTGGAGGGTCTTTGTGCTGGGAGAGAAGCTGAGCCCTGATTAGGGGGCGGGGCTTCACTGACTAGGGGTCCTATAAAGGTAGCAGACAGTCAGGCAGCGGCACAGACAGCTGCAGCGGCACAGGAGCTAGCAAAAAGAGCTGTAAACAGGGGAGTTGGAGTGAGAGTTCTGTTGGAGGAGAAGGTATTTGTGTGTGTTTGGATTTGTATTGGTAGTATTTGTATGTGTAGAGGCTTTGTGCTGGGAGAGAAGCTCAGCCCTGATTAGGGGCGGGGCTTCCCTGACTAGGGGTCCTATAAAGGTAGCAGCCAGTCAGGCAGCGGCACAGGAGCTAGCAAACAGAGCTGTAAACAGGGAGTTTGAGTGCGAGTACTGTTGGAGGAGAAGGTATTTGTGTGTGTTTGGTTTTGTATTGGTAGTATCTGTGTGTGTAGGGGCTTTGTGCTGGGACAGAAGCTGAGCCCTGATTAGGGGGCGGGGCTTCCCTGACTAGGGGTCCTATAAGGTTGCAGCCACTCAGGCAGCGGCACAGGAGCTATCAAACAGAGCTGTAAACAGGGGAGTTTGAGTGGGAGGAGAAGGTATTTGTGTGTGTTTGGTTTTGTATTGTTAGTATCTGTATGTGTAGGGGCTTTGTGCTGGGAGAGAAGCTGAGCCCTGATTAGGGGGCGGGGCTTACCTTTTTAGGACCCCTAGTCAGTGATCAGCCAGTCACGCAGCGGCACAGACAGCTGCATCGGCACAGGAGCTAGCAAACAGAGCTGTAAACAGGGGAGTTTGAGTGGGAGTTCTGTTGGAGGAAAAGGTATTTGTGTGTTTTTGGTTTTGTATTGGTGGTATCTGTATGTGGAGAGGCTTGGAGGGGCTTTGTGCTGGGAAAGAAGCTGAGCCCTGATTAGTGGGCGGGGCTTCCCTGACTAGGGGTCCTATAAAGGTAGCAGCCAGTCAGGCAGCCGCACAGACAGCTGCAGCGGCACAGGAGCTAGCAAACAGAGCTGTAAACAGGGGAGTTTGAGTGGGAGTTCTGTTGGAGGAGAAGGTATTTGTGTGTGTTTGGTTTTGTATTGTTAGTATCTGTATGTGTAGGGGCTTTGTGCTGGGAGAGAAGCTGAGCCCTGATTAGGGGGCGGGGCTTCCCTGACTAGGGGTCCTATAAGGTTGCAGCCACTCAGGCAGCGGCACAGGAGCTATCAAACAGAGCTGTAAACAGGGGAGTTTGAGTGGGAGAAGAAGGTATTTGTGTTTGTTTGGTTTTGTATTGTTAGTATCTGTATGTGTAGGGGCTTTGTGCTGGGAGAGAAGCTGAGCCCTGATTAGGGGGCGGGGCTTACCTTTTTAGGACCCCTAGTCAGTGATCAGCCAGTCACGCAGCGGCACAGACAGCTGCATCGGCACAGGAGCTAGCAAACAGAGTTGTAAACAGGGGAGTTTGAGTGGGAGTTCTGTCGGAGGAAAAGGTATTTGTGTGTTTTTGGTTTTGTATTGGTGGTATCTGTATGTGGAGAGGCTTGGAGGGGCTTTGTGCTGGGAAAGAAGCTGAGCCCTGATTAGTGGGCGGGGCTTCCCTGACTAGGGGTCCTATAAGGTTGCAGCCAGTCAGGCAGCGACACAGGAGCTATCAAACAGAGCTGTAAACAGGGGAGTTTGAGTGGGAGTTCTGTTGGAGTAGAAGGTATATGTGTGTGTTTGGTTTTGTATTGGTAGTATCTGTGTGTGTAGGGGCTTTGTGCTAGGACAGAAGCTGAACCCTGATTAGGGGGCGGGGCTTCACTGACTAGGGGTCCTATAAAGGTAGCAGCCAGTCAGGCAGCGGCACAGACAGGTGCAGCGGCACAGGAGCTAGCAAACAGAGCTGTAAACAGGGGGGTTTGAGTGGGAGTTCTGTTGGAGGAGAAGGTATTTGTGTGTGTTTGGTTTTGTATTGGTAGTATCTGTATGTGTAGGGGCTTTGTGCTGGGAGAGAAGCTGAGCCCTGATTAGGGGGCGGGGCTTCCCTGACTAGGGGTCCTATAAAGGTAGCAGCCAGTCAGGCAGCGGCACAGGAGCTAGCAAACAGAGCTGTAAACAGGGGAGTTTGAGTTGGAGTTCTGTTGGAGGAGAAGGTATTTGTGTGTGTTTGGTTTTGTATTGGTAGTATCTGTGTGTGTAGGGGCTTTGTGCTGGGACAGAAGCTGAGCCCTGATTAGGGGGCGGGGCTTCACTGACTAGGGGTCCTATAAAGGTCGCAGCCAGTCAGGCAGCGGCACAGACAGCTGCAGCGGCACAGGAGCTAGCAAACAGAGCTGTAAACAGGGGAGTTTGAGTGGGAGTTCTGTTGGAGGAGAAGGTATTTGTGTGTGTTTGGTTTTGTATTGGTAGTATCTGTATGTGTAGAGGCTTGGAGGGGCTTTGTGCTGGGAGAGAAGCTGAGCCCTGATTAGCGGGCGGGGCTTCCCTGACTAGGGGTCCTATAAAGGTAGCAGCCAGTCAGGCAGCCGCACAGGAGCTAGCAAACAGAGCTGTAAACAGGGGAGTTTGAGTGGGAGTTCTGTTGGAGGAGAAGGTATTTGTGTGTGTTTGGTTTTGTATTGTTAGTATCTGTATGTGTAGAGGCTTGGAGGGGCTTTGTGCTGGGAGAGAAGCTGAGCCCTGATTAGGGGGCGGGGCTTCCCTGACTAGGGGTCCTATAAGGTTGCAGCCAGTCAGGCAGCGGCACAGGAGCTATCAAACAGAGCTGTAAACAGGGGAGTTTGAGTGGGAGTTCTGTTGGAGGAGAAGGTATTTGTGTGTGTTTGGTTTTGTATTGTTAGTATCTGTATGTGTAGGGGCTTTGTGCTGGGAGAGAAGCTGAGCCCTGATTAGAGGGCGGGGCTTCCCTGACTAGGGGTCCTATAAAGGTAGCAGCCAGTCAGGCAGCGGCACAGGAGCTAGCAAACAGAGCTGTAAACAGGGGAGTTTGAGTGGGAGTTTTGTTGGAGGAAAAGGTATTTGTGTGTGTGTTTGGTTTTGTATTGGTGGTATCTGTATGTGTAGAGGCTTGGAGGGGCTTTGTGCTGGGAAAGAAGCTGAGCCCTGATTAGGGGGCGGGGCTTCACTGACAAGGGGTCCTATAAATGTAGCAGCCAGTCAGGCAGCGGCAGAGACAGCTGCAGCGGCACAGGAGCTAGCAAACAGAGCTGTAAACAGGGGGTTTGAGTGGGAGTACTGTTGGAGTAGAAGGTTTTTGTGTGTGTTTGGTTTTGTATTGGTAGTATGTGTGTGTGTAGGGGCTTGGTGCTGAGACAGAAGCTGAGCCCTGATTAGGGGGCGGGGCTTCACTGACTAGGGGTCCTATAAAGGTAGCAGCCAGTCAGGTAGTGGCACAGGCAGCTGCAGCAGCACAGGAGCTAGCAAACAGAGCTGCAAACAGGGGAGTTTGAGTGGGAGTTCTTTTGGAGGAGAAGGTATTTGTGTGCGTTTGGTTTTGTATTGTTAGTATCTGTATGTGTAGGGGCTTTGTGCTGGGAGAGAAGCTGAGCCCTGATTAGGGGGCGGGGCTTTCCTGACTAGGGGTCCTATAAAGGTAGCAGCCAGTCAGGCAGCGGCACAGGAGCTAGGAAACAGAGCTGTAAACAGGGGAGTTTGAGTGGGAGTACTGTTGGAGGAGAAGGTATTTGTGTGTGTGTTTGGTTTTGTATTGGTAGTATCTGTGTGTGTAGGGGCTTTGTGCTGGGACAGAAGCTGAGCCCTGATTAGGGGGCGGGGCTTCCCTGACTAGGGGTCCTATAAAGGTAGCAGCCAGTCAGGCAGCGGCACAGACAACTGCAGCGGCACAGTAGCTAGCAAACAGAGCTGTAAACAGGGGAGTTTGAGTGGGAGTTCTGTTGGAGGAAAAGGTATTTGTGTGTGTGTTTGGTTTTGTATTGGTGGTATCTGTATGTGTAGAGGCTTGGAGGGGCTTTGTGCTGGGAAAGAAGCTGAGCCCTGATTAGTGGGCGGGGCTTCCCTGACTAGGGATCTTATAAGGTTGCAGCCAGTCAGACAGCGGCACAGGAGCTATCAAACAGAGCTGTAAACAGGGGAGTTTGAGTGGGAGTTCTGTTGGAGGAGAAGGTATTTGTGTGTGTTTGGTTTTGTATTGGTAGTATCTGTATGTGTAGGGGCTTTGTGCTGGGAGAGAAGCTGACCCCTGATTAGGGGGCGGGGCTTGACTGACTAGGGGTCCTATAAAGGTAGCAGCCAGTCAGGCAGCGGCACAGACAGCTGCAGCGGCACAGGAGCTAGCAAACAGAGCTCTAAACAGGGGGGTTTGAGTGGGAGTTCTGTTGGAGGAGAAGGTATTTGTGTGTGTTTGGTTTTGTATTGGTATTTGTATGTGTCGGGGCTTTGTGCTGGGTGAGAAGCTGAGCCCTGATTAGGGGGCGGGGCTTGACTGACTAGGGGTCCTATAAAGGTAGCAGCCAGTCAGGCAGCGGCACAGGAGCTATCAAACAGAGCTGTAAACAGGGGAGTTTGAGTGGGAGTACTGTCGTAGTAGAAGGTATTTGTGTGTGTTTGGTTTTGTATTGGTAGTATCTGTGTGTGTAGGGGCTTTGTGCTGAGACAGAAGCTGAGCCCTGATTGGAGGGCGGGGCTTCACTGACTAGGGGTCCTATAAAGGTAGCAGCCAGTCAGGTAGCGGCACAGACAGCTGAAGCAGCACAGGAGCTAGCAAACAGAGCTGTAAACAGGGGAGTTTGAGTGGGAGTTCTTTTGGAGGAGAAGGTATTTTTGTGTGTTTGGTTTTGTATTGTTAGTATCTGTATGTGAAGGGGCTTTGTGCTGGGAGAGAAGCTGAGCCGTGATTAGGGGGCGGGGCTTCACTTACTAGGGGTCCTAGAAAGGTATCAGCCAGTCAGGCAGCGGCACAGACAGCAGCAGCGGCACAGGAGCTAGCAAACAGAGCTCTAAACAGGGGAGTTGGAGTGAGATTTCTGTTGGAGGAGAAGGTGTTTGTGTGTGTTTGGTTTTGTATTGTTAGTATCTGTATGTGTAGGGGCTTTGTGCTGGGACAGAAGCTGAGCCCTGATTAGGGGGCGGGGCTTCCCTGACTAGGGGTCCTATAAAGGTAGCAGCCAGTCAGGCAGCGGCACAGGAGCTATCAAACAGAGCTGTAAACAGGGGAGTTGGAGTGAGAGTTCTGTTGGAGGAGAAGGTATTTGTGTGTGTTTGGATTTGTATTGATAGTATTTGTATGTGTAGAGGCTTTGTGCTGGGAGAGTAGCTGAGCCCTGATTAGGGGGCGGGGCTTCCCTGACTAGGGGTCCTATAAGGGTAGCAGCCAGTCAGGCAGCGGCACAGGAGCTAGCACACAGAGCTGTAAACAGGGGAGTTTGAGTGGGAGTTCTGTTGGAGGAGAAGGTATTTGTGTGTGTTTGGTTTTGTATTGGTAGTATCTGTATGTGTAGAGGCTTGGAGGGGCTTTGTGCTGGGAGAGAAGCTGAGCCCTGATTAGTGGGCGGGGCTTCCCTGACTAGGGGTCCTATAAAGGTAGCAGCCAGTCAGGCAGCCGCACAGACAGCTGCAGCGGCACAGGAGCTAGCAAACAGAGCTGTAAACAGGGGAGTTTGAGTGGGAGTTCTGTTGGAGGAGAAGGTATTTGTGTGTGTTTGGTTTTGTATTGTTAGTATCTGTATGTGTAGGGGCTTTGTGCTGGGAGAGAAGCTGAGCCCTGATTAGGGGGCGGGGCTTCCCTGACTAGGGGTCCTATAAAGGTAGCAGCCAGTCAGGCAGCGGCACAGGAGCTAGCAAACAGAGCTGTAAACAGGGGAGTTTGAGTGGGAGATCTGTTGGAGGAGAACGTATTTGTGTGTGTTTGGTTTTGCATTGGTAGTATCTGTATGTGTAGAGGCTTGGAGGGGCTTTGTGCTGGGAAAGAAGCTGAGCCCTGATTAGTGGGCGGGGCTTCCCTGACTAGGGGTCCTGTAAGGTTGCAGCCAGTCAGGCAGCGGCACAGGAGCTATCAAACAGAGCTGTAAACAGGGGAGTTTGAGTGGGAGTTCTGTTGGGGTAGAAGGTAGTTGTGTGTGTTTGGTTTTGTATTGGTAGTATCTGTATGTGTAGGGGCTTTGTGCTGGGAAAGAAACTGAGCCCTGATTAGGGGGCGGGGCTTGACTGACTAGGGGTCCTATAAAGGTAGCAGCCAGTCAGGCAGCGGCACAGACAGCTGCAGCGGCACAGGAGCTAGCAAACAGAGCTGTAAACAGGGGAGTTTGAGTGGGAGTTCTGTTGGAGGAAAAGGTATTTGTGTGTGTGTTTGGTTTTGTATTGGTGGTATCTGTATGTGTAGGGGCTTTGTGCTGGGAAAGAAGCTGAGCCCTGATTAGTGGGCGGGGCTTCCCTGACTAGGGGTCTTATAAGGTTGCAGCCAGTCAGGCAGCGGCACAGGAGCTATCAAACAGAGCTGTAAACAGGGGAGTTTGAGTGGGAGTTCTGTTGGAGTAGAAGGTATTTGTGTGTGTTTGGTTTTGTATTGGTAGTATCTGTGTGTGTAGGGGCTTTGTGCTGGGAGAGTAGCTGAGCCCTGATTAGGGGGCGGGGTTCACTGACTAGGGGTCCTATAACGGTAGCAGTCAGTCAGGCAGCGGCACAGACAGCTGCAGCGGCACAGGAGCTAGCAAAAAGAGCTGTAAACAGGGGAGTTGGAGTGAGAGTTCTGTTGGAGGAGAAGGTATTTGTGTGTGTTTGGATTTGTATTGGTAGTATTTGTATGTGTAGAGGCTTTGTGCTGGGAGAGAAGCTCAGCCCTGATTAGGGGCGGGGCTTCCCTGACTAGGGGTCCTATAAAGGTAGCAGCCAGTCAGGCAGCGGCACAGGAGCTATCAAACAGAGCTGTAAACAGGGAGTTTGAGTGCGAGTACTGTTGGAGGAGAAGGTATTTGTGTGTGTTTGGTTTTGTATTGGTAGTATCTGTGTGTGTAGGGGCTTTGTGCTGGGACAGAAGCTGAGCCCTGATTAGGGGGCGGGGCTTCCCTGACTAGGGGTCCTATAAGGTTGCAGCCACTCAGGCAGCGGCACAGGAGCTATCAAACAGAGCTGTAAACAGGGGAGTTTGAGTGGGAGTTCTGTTGGAGGAAAAGGTATTTGTGTGTTTTTGGTTTTGTATTGGTGGTATCTGTATGTGGAGAGGCTTGGAGGGGCTTTGTGCTGGGAAAGAAGCTGAGCCCTGATTAGTGGGCGGGGCTTCCCTGACTAGGGGTCCTATAAGGTTGCAGCCAGTCAGGCAGCGACACAGGAGCTATCAAACAGAGCTGTAAACAGGGGAGTTTGAGTGGGAGTTCTGTTGGAGTAGAAGGTATTTGTGTGTGTTTGGTTTTGTATTGGTAGTATCTGTGTGTGTAGGGGCTTTGTGCTAGGACAGAAGCTGAACCCTGATTAGGGGGCGGGGCTTCACTGACTAGGGGTCCTATAAAGGTAGCAGCCAGTCAGGCAGCGGCACAGACAGCTGCAGCGGCACAGGAGCTAGCAAACAGAGCTGTAAACAGGGGGATTTGAGTGGGAGTTCTGTTGGAGGAGAAGGTATTTGTGTGTGTTTGGTTTTGTATTGGTAGTATCTGTATGTGTAGGGGCTTTGTGCTGGGAGAGAAGCTGAGCCCTGATTAGGGGACGGGGCTTCCCTGACTAGGGGTCCTATAAAGGTTGCAGCCAGTCAGGCAGCGGCACAGGAGCTATCAAACAGAGCTGTAAACAGGGGAGTTTGAGTGGGAGTTCTGTTGGAGGAGAAGGTATTTGTGTGTGTTTGGTTTTGTATTGGTAGTATCTGTGTGTGTAGGGGCTTTGTGCTGGGACAGAAGCTGAGCCCTGATTAGGGGGCGGGGCTTCACTGACTAGGGGTCCTATAAAGGTCGCAGCCAGTCAGGCAGCGGCACAGACAGCTGCAGCGGCACAGGAGCTAGCAAACAGAGCTGTAAACAGGGGAGTTTGAGTGGGACTTCTGTTGGAGGAGAAGGTATTTGTGTGTGTTTGGTTTTGTATTGTTAGTATCTGTATGTGTAGGGGCTTTGTGCTGGGAGAGAAGCTGAGCCCTGATTAGGGGGCGGGGCTTCCCTGACTAGGGGTCCTATAAAGGTAGCAGCCAGTCAGGCAGCGGCACAGGAGCTATCAAACAGAGCTGTAAACAGGGGAGTTTGAGTGGGAGTACTGTTGGAGTAGAAGGTATTTGTGTGTGTTTGGTTTTGTATTGGTAGTATCTGTGTGTGTAGGGGCTTTGTGCTGGGAGAGAAGCTGAGCCCTGATTAGGGGGCGGGGCTTCACTGACTAGGGGTCCTATAAAGGTATCAGCCAGTCAGGCAGCGGCACAGACAGGTGCAGCGGCACAGGAGCTAGCAAACAGAGCTGTAAACAGGGGGGTTTGAGTGGGAGTTCTGTTGGAGGAGAAGGTATTTGTGTGTGTTTGGTTTTGTATTGGTAGTATCTGTATGTGTAGGGGCTTTGTGCTGGGAGAGAAGCTGAGCCCTGATTAGGGGGCGGGGCTTCCCTGACTAGGGGTCCTATAAAGGTAGCAGCCAGTCAGGCAGCGGCACAGGAGCTAGCAAACAGAGCTGTAAACAGGGGAGTTTGAGTTGGAGTTCTGTTGGAGGAGAAGGTATTTGTGTGTGTTTGGTTTTGTATTGGTAGTATCTGTGTGTGTAGGGGCTTTGTGCTGGGACAGAAGCTGAGCCCTGATTAGGGGGCGGGGCTTCACTGACTAGGGGTCCTATAAAGGTCGCAGCCAGTCAGGCAGCGGCACAGACAGCTGCAGCGGCACAGGAGCTAGCAAACAGAGCTGTAAACAGGGGAGTTTGAGTGGGAGTTCTGTTGGAGGAGAAGGTATTTGTGTGTGTTTGGTTTTGTATTGGTAGTATCTGTATGTGTAGAGGCTTGGAGAGGCTTTGTGCTGGGAGAGAAGCTGAGCCCTGATTAGCGGGCGGGGCTTCCCTGACTAGGGGTCCTAGAAAGGTAGCAGCCAGTCAGGCAGCCGCACAGACAGCTGCAGCGGCACAGGAGCTAGCAAACAGAGCTGTAAACAGGGGAGTTTGAGTGGGAGTTC
The DNA here is from genome assembly GCF_965140295.1 of Lepidochelys olivacea. Lineage (NCBI taxonomy): Eukaryota > Metazoa > Chordata > Testudines > Cheloniidae > Lepidochelys > Lepidochelys olivacea. Next base: position 18,291,937 of record NC_140436.1, on the reverse strand, counting down.
TGTTGGAGGAGAAGGTATTTGTGTGTGTTTGGTTTTGTATTGTTAGTATCTGTATGTGTAGAGGCTTGGAGGGGCTTTGTGCTGGGAGAGAAGCTGAGCCCTGATTAGGGGGCGGGGCTTCCCTGACTAGGGGTCCTATAAAGGTAGCAGCCAGTCAGGCAGCGGCACAGGAGCTAGCAAACAGAGCTGTAAACAGGGGAGTTCGAGTGGGAGTTCTGTTGGAGGAGAAGGTATTTGTGTGTGTTTGGTTTTGTATTGTTAGTATCTGTATGTGTAGAGGCTTGGAGGGGCTTTGTGCTGGGAGAGAAGCTGAGCCCTGATTAGGGGGCGGGGCTTCCCTGACTAGGGGTCCTATAAAGGTAGCAGCCAGTCAGGCAGCGGCACAGGAGCTACCAAACAGAGCTGTAAACAGGGGAGTTTGAGTGGGAGTTTTGTTGGAGGAAAAGGTATGTGTGTGTGTGTTTGGTTTTGTATTGGTGGTATCTGTATGTGTAGAGGCTTGGAGGGGCTTTGTGCTGGGAAAGAAGCTGAGCCCTGATTAGGGGGCGGGGCTTCACTGACTAGGGGTCCTATAAAGGTAGCAGCCAGTCAGGCAGCGGCACAGACAGCTGCAGCGGCACAGGAGCTAGCAAACAGACCTGTAAACAGGGGAGTTTGAGTGGGAGGAGAAGGTATTTGTGTGTGTTTGGTTTTGTATTCTTAGTATCTGTATGTGTAGGGGCTTTGTGCTGGGAGAGAAGCTGAGCCCTGATTAGGGGGCGGGGCTTTCCTGACAAGGGGTCCTAGAAAGGTATCAGCCAGTCAGGCAGCGGCACAGACAGCTGCAGCGGCACAGGAGCTAGCAAACAGAGCTGTAAACAGGGGGTTTGAGTGGGAGTACTGTTGGAGTAGAAGGTTTTTGTGTGTGTTTGGTTTTGTATTGGTAGTATGTGTGTGTGTAGGGGCTTGGTGCTGAGACAGAAGCTGAGCCCTGATTAGGGGGCGGGGCTTCACTGACTAGGGGTCCTATAAAGGTAGCAGCCAGTCAGGTAGTGGCACAGGCAGCTGCAGCAGCACAGGAGCTAGCAAACAGAGCTGTAAACAGGGGAGTTTGAGTGGGAGTTCTTTTGGAGGAGAAGGTATTTGTGTGCGTTTGGTTTTGTATTGTTAGTATCTGTATGTGTAGGGGCTTTGTGCTGGGAGAGAAGCTGAGCCCTGATTAGGGGGCGGGGCTTTCCTGACTAGGGGTCCTATAAAGGTAGCAGCCAGTCAGGCAGCGGCACAGGAGCTAGGAAACAGAGCTGTAAACAGGGGAGTTTGAGTGGGAGTACTGTTGGAGGAGAAGGTATTTGTGTGTGTGTTTGGTTTTGTATTGGTAGTATCTGTGTGTGTAGGGGCTTTGTGCTGGGACAGAAGCTGAGCCCTGATTAGGGGGCGGGGCTTCCCTGACTAGGGGTCCTATAAAGGTAGCAGCCAGTCAGGCAGCGGCACAGACAACTGCAGCGGCACAGTAGCTAGCAAACAGAGCTGTAAACAGGGGAGTTTGAGTGGGAGTTCTGTTGGAGGAAAAGGTATTTGTGTGTGTGTTTGGTTTTGTATTGGTGGTATCTGTATGTGTAGAGGCTTGGAGGGGCTTTGTGCTGGGAAAGAAGCTGAGCCCTGATTAGTGGGCGGGGCTTCCCTGACTAGGGATCTTATAAGGTTGCAGCCAGTCAGACAGCGGCACAGGAGCTATCAAACAGAGCTGTAAACAGGGGAGTTTGAGTGGGAGTTCTGTTGGAGGAGAAGGTATTTGTGTGTGTTTGGTTTTGTATTGGTAGTATCTGTATGTGTAGGGGCTTTGTGCTGGGAGAGAAGCTGACCCCTGATTAGGGGGCGGGGCTTGACTGACTAGGGGTCCTATAAAGGTAGCAGCCAGTCAGGCAGCGGCACAGACAGCTGCAGCGGCACAGGAGCTAGCAAACAGAGCTCTAAACAGGGGGGTTTGAGTGGGAGTTCTGTTGGAGGAGAAGGTATTTGTGTGTGTTTGGTTTTGTATTGGTATTTGTATGTGTCGGGGCTTTGTGCTGGGTGAGAAGCTGAGCCCTGATTAGGGGGCGGGGCTTGACTGACTAGGGGTCCTATAAAGGTAGCAGCCAGTCAGGCAGCGGCACAGGAGCTATCAAACAGAGCTGTAAACAGGGGAGTTTGAGTGGGAGTACTGTCGTAGTAGAAGGTATTTGTGTGTGTTTGGTTTTGTATTGGTAGTATGTGTGTGTGTAGGGGCTTTGTGCTGAGACAGAAGCTGAGCCCTGATTGGAGGGCGGGGCTTCACTGACTAGGGGTCCTATAAAGGTAGCAGCCAGTCAGGTAGCGGCACAGACAGCTGAAGCAGCACAGGAGCTAGCAAACAGAGCTGTAAACAGGGGAGTTTGAGTGGGAGTTCTTTTGGAGGAGAAGGTATTTTTGTGTGTTTGGTTTTGTATTGTTAGTATCTGTATGTGAAGGGGCTTTGTGCTGGGAGTGAAGCTGAGCCGTGATTAGGGGGAGGGGCTTCACTTACTAGGGGTCCTAGAAAGGTATCAGCCAGTCAGGCAGCGGCACAGACAGCTGCAGCGGCACAGGAGCTAGCAAACAGAGCTCTAAACAGGGGAGTTGGAGTGAGATTTCTGTTGGAGGAGAAGGTGTTTGTGTGTGTTTGGTTTTGTATTGTTAGTATCTGTATGTGTAGGGGCTTTGTGCTGGGACAGAAGCTGAGCCCTGATTAGGGGGCGGGGCTTCCCTGACTAGGGGTCCTATAAAGGTAGCAGCCAGTCAGGCAGCGGCACAGGAGCTAGCAAACAGAGCTGTAAACAGGGGAGTTGGAGTGAGAGTTCTGTTGGAGGAGAAGGTATTTGTGTGTGTTTGGATTTGTATTGATAGTATTTGTATGTGTAGAGGCTTTGTGCTGGGAGAGAAGCTGAGCCCTGATTAGGGGGCGGGGCTTCCCTGACTAGGGGTCCTATAAGGGTAGCAGCCAGTCAGGCAGCGGCACAGGAGCTAGCACACAGAGCTGTAAACAGGGGAGTTTGAGTGGGAGTTCTGTTGGAGGAGAAGGTATTTGTGTGTGTGTTTGGTTTTGTATTGGTAGTATCTGTATGTGTAGAGGCTTGGAGGGGCTTTGTGCTGGGAGAGAAGCTGAGCCCTGATTAGTGGGCGGCGTTTCCCTGACTAGGGGTCCTATAAAGGTAGCAGCCAGTCAGGCAGCCGCACAGACAGCTGCAGCGGCACAGGAGCTGGCAAACAGAGCTGTAAACAGGGGAGTTTGAGTGGGAGGAGAAGGTATTTTTGTGTGTTTGGTTTTGTATTGTTAGTATCTGTATGTGTAGGGGCTTTGTGCTGGGAGAGTAGCTGAGCCCTGATTAGGGGGCGGGGCTTCACTAACTAGGGGTCCTATAAAGGTAGCAGCCAGTCAGGCAGCGGCACAGACAGCTGCAGCGGCACAGGAGCTAGCAAACAGACCTGTAAACAGGGGAGTTTGAGTGGGAATTCTTTTGGAGGAGAAGGTATTTGTGTGTGTTTGGTTTTGTATTGTTAGTATCTGTATGTGTAGGGGCTTTGTGCTGGGAGAGAAGCTGAGCCCTGATTAGGGGCGGGGCTTTCCTGACTAGGGGTCCTATAAAGGTAGCAGCCAGTCAGGCAGCGGCACAGGAGCTAGCAAACAGAGCTGTAAACAGGGGAGTTTGAGTGGGAGTACTGTTGGAGGAGAAGGTATTTGTGTGTGTGTTTGGTTTTGTATTGGTAGTATCTGTGTGTGTAGGGGCTTTGTGCTGGGACAGAAGCTGAGCCCTGATTAGGGGGCGGGGCTTCCCTGACTAGGGGTCCTATAAAGGTAGCAGCCAGTCAGGCAGCGGCACAGTCAGCTGCAGCGGCACAGGGGCTAGCAAGCAGAGCTGTAAACAGTGGAGTTTGAGTGGGAGTTCTGTTGGAGGAGAAGGTATTTGTGTGTGTTTGGTTTTGTATTGGTAGTATCTGTATGTGTAGGGGCTTTGTGCTGGGAGAGTAGCTGAGCCCTGATTAGGGGGCGGGGCTTCACTGACTAGGGGTCCTATAAAGGTAGCAGCCAGTCAGGCAGCGGCACAGACAGCTGCAGCGGCACAGGAGCTAGCAAACAGAGCTGTAAACAGGGGAGTTTTAGTGGGAGTTCTGTTGGAGGAGAAGGTATTTGTGTGTGTTTGGTTTTGTATTGGTAGTATCTGTATGTGTAGGGGCTTTGTGCTGGGAGAGAAGCTGACCCCTGATTAGGGGGCGGGGCTTGACTGACTAGGGGTCCTATAAAGGAAGCAGCCAGTCAGGCAGCGGCACAGACAGCTGCAGCGGCACAGGAGCTAGCAAACAGAGCTGTAAACAGGGGAGTTTGAGTGGGAGTTCTTTTGGAGGAGAAGGTATTTGTGTGTGTTTGGTTTTGTATTGGTGGTATCTGTATGTGTAGAGGCTTTGTGCTGGGAGAGAAGCTGAGCCCTGATTAGGGGGCGGGGCTTCCCTGACTAGGGGTCCTATAAAGGTAGCAGCCAGTCAGGCAGCGGCACAGGAGCTAGGAAACAGAGCTGTAAACAGGGGAGTTTGAGTGGGAGTACTGTTGGAGGAGAAGGTATTTGTGTGTGTGTTTGGTTTTGTATTGGTAGTATCTGTGTGTGTAGGGGCTTTGTGCTGGGACAGAAGCTGAGCCCTGATTAGGGGGCGGGGCTTCCCTGACTAGGGGTCCTATAAAGGTAGCAGCCAGTCAGGCAGCGGCACAGACAACTGCAGCGGCACAGGAGCTAGCAAACAGAGCTGTAAACAGGGGAGTTTGAGTGGGAGTTCTGTTGGAGGAAAAGGTATTTGTGTGTGTGTTTGGTTTTGTATTGGTGGTATCTGTATGTGTAGAGGCTTGGAGGGGCTTTGTGCTGGGAAAGAAGCTGAGCCCTGATTAGTGGGCGGGGCTTCCCTGACTAGGGATCTTATAAGGTTGCAGCCAGTCAGACAGCGGCACAGGAGCTATCAAACAGAGCTGTAAACAGGGGAGTTTGAGTGGGAGTTCTGTTGGAGGAGAAGGTATTTCTGTGTGTTTGGTTTTGTATTGGTAGTATCTGTATGTGTAGGGGCTTTGTGCTGGGAGAGAAGCTGACCCCTGATTAGGGGGCGGGGCTTGACTGACTAGGGGTCCTATAAAGGTAGCAGCCAGTCAGGCAGCGGCACAGACAGCTGCAGCGGCACAGGAGCTAGCAAACAGAGCTCTAAACAGGGGGGTTTGAGTGGGAGTTCTGTTGGAGGAGAAGGTATTTGTGTGTGTTTGGTTTTGTATTGGTATTTGTATGTGTCGGGGCTTTGTGCTGGGTGAGAAGCTGAGCCCTGATTAGGGGGCGGGGCTTGACTGACTAGGGGTCCTATAAAGGTAGCAGCCAGTCAGGCAGCGGCACAGGAGCTATCAAACAGAGCTGTAAACAGGGGAGTTTGAGTGGGAGTACTGTCGTAGTAGAAGGTATTTGTGTGTGTTTGGTTTTGTATTGGTAGTATCTGTGTGTGTAGGGGCTTTGTGCTGAGACAGAAGCTGAGCCCTGATTGGAGGGCGGGGCTTCACTGACTAGGGGTCCTATAAAGGTAGCAGCCAGTCAGGTAGCGGCACAGACAGCTGAAGCAGCACAGGAGCTAGCAAACAGAGCTGTAAACAGGGGAGTTTGAGTGGGAGTTCTTTTGGAGGAGAAGGTATTTTTGTGTGTTTGGTTTTGTATTGTTAGTATCTGTATGTGAAGGGGCTTTGTGCTGGGAGAGAAGCTGAGCCGTGATTAGGGGGCGGGGCTTCACTTACTAGGGGTCCTAGAAAGGTATCAGCCAGTCAGGCAGCGGCACAGACAGCTGCAGCGGCACAGGAGCTAGCAAACAGAGCTCTAAACAGGGGAGTTGGAGTGAGATTTCTGTTGGAGGAGAAGGTGTTTGTGTGTGTTTGGTTTTGTATTGTTAGTATCTGTATGTGTAGGGGCTTTGTGCTGGGACAGAAGCTGAGCCCTGATTAGGGGGCGGGGCTTCCCAGACTAGGGGTCCTATAAAGGTAGCAGCCAGTCAGGCAGCGGCACAGGAGCTAGCAAACAGAGCTGTAAACAGGGGAGTTGGAGTGAGAGTTCTGTTGGAGGAGAAGGTATTTGTGTGTGTTTGGATTTGTATTGATAGTATTTGTATGTGTAGAGGCTTTGTGCTGGGAGAGAAGCTGAGCCCTGATTAGGGGGCGGGGCTTCCCTGACTAGGGGTCCTATAAGGGTAGCAGCCAGTCAGGCAGCGGCACAGGAGCTAGCACACAGAGCTGTAAACAGGGGAGTTTGAGTGGGAGTTCTGTTGGAGGAGAAGGTATTTGTGTGTGTGTTTGGTTTTGTATTGGTAGTATCTGTATGTGTAGAGGCTTGGAGGGGCTTTGTGCTGGGAGAGAAGCTGAGCCCTGATTAGTGGGCGGCGTTTCCCTGACTAGGGGTCCTATAAAGGTAGCAGCCAGTCAGGCAGCCGCACAGACAGCTGCAGCGGCACAGGAGCTGGCAAACAGCGCTGTAAACAGGGGAGTTTGAGTGGGAGTTCTGTTGGAGGAGAAGGTATTTGTGTGTGTTTGGTTTTGTATTGTTAGTATCTGTATGTGTAGGGGCTTTGTGCTGGGAGAGTAGCTGAGCCCTGATTAGGGGGCGGGGCTTGACTGACTAGGGGTCCTATAAAGATCGCAGCCAGTCAGGCAGCGGCACAGACAGCTGCAGCGGCACAGGATCTAGCAAACAGAGCTGTAAACAGGGGAGTTTGAGTGCGAGTTCTGTTGGAGGAGAAGGTATTTGTGTGTGTGTTTTTTTTGTATTGGTAGTATCTGCATGTGTAGAGGCTTGGAGGGGCTTTGTGCTGGGAAAGAAGCTGAGCCCTGATTAGGGGGCGGGGCTTCACTGACTAGGGGTCCTATAAAGGTAGCAGCCAGTCAGGCAGCGGCACAGGAGCTACAAACAGAGCTGTAAACAGGGGAGTTCGAGTGGGAGTTCTGTTGGAGGAGAAGGTATTCGTGTGTGTTTGGTTTTGTATTGGTAGTATCTGTATGTGAAGGGGCTTTGTGCTGGGAGAGAAGCTGAGCCGTGATTAGGGGGCGGGGCTTCACTTACTAGGGGTCCTAGAAAGGTATCAGCCAGTCAGGCAGCGGCACAGACAGCTGCAGCGGCACAGGAGCTAGCAAACAGAGCTGTAAACAGGGGAGTTTGAGTGGGAGTTCTGTTGGAGGAGAAGGTATTTGTGTGTGTTTGGTTTTGTATTGGTGGTATCTGTATGTGTAGGGGCTTTGTCCTGGGAGAGAAGCTGAGCCCTGATTAGGGGGCGGGGCTTCCCTGGCTAGGGGTCCTATAAAGGTAGCAGCCAGTCAGGCAGCGGCACAGGAGCTAGCAAACAGAGCTGTAAACAGGGGAGTTGGAGTGGGAGTTCTGTTGGAGGAGAAGGTATTTGTGTGTGTTTGGTTTTGTATTGTTAGTATCTGTATGTGTAGGGGCTTTGTGCTGGGAGAGAAGCTGAGCCCTGATTAGGGGGCGGGGCTTCCCTGACTAGGGGTCCTATAAAGGTTGCAGCCAGTCAGGCAGCGGTACAGGAGCTATCAAACAGAGCTGTAAACAGGGGAGTTTGAGTGGGAGTTCTGTTGGAATAGAAGGTATTTGTGTGTGTTTGGATTTGTATTGGTAGTATCTGTGTGTGTAGGGGCTTTGTGCTGGGAGAGTAGCTGAGCCCTGATTAGGGGGCGGGGCTTCACTGACTAGGGGTCCTATAAAGGTAGCAGCCAGTCAGGCAGCGGCACAGACAGCTGCAGCGGCACAGGAGCTAGCAAACAGAGCTGTAAACAGGGGAGTTTGAGTGGGAGGAGAAGGTATTTTTGTGTGTTTGGTTTTGTATTGTTAGTATCTGTATGTGTAGGGGCTTTGTGCTGGGAGAGTAGCTGAGCCCTGATTAGGGGGCGGGGCTTCACTGACTAGGGGTCCTATAAAGGTAGCAGCCAGTCAGGCAGCGGCACAGACAGCTGCAGCGGCACAGGAGCTAGCAAACAGACCTGTAAACAGGGGAGTTTGAGTGGGAATTCTTTTGGAGGAGAAGGTATTTGTGTGTGTTTGGTTTTGTATTGTTAGTATCTGTATGTGTAGGGGCTTTGTGCTGGGAGAGAAGCTGAGCCCGGATTAGGGGCGGGGCTTTCCTGACTAGGGGTCCTATAAAGGTAGCAGCCAGTCAGGCAGCGGCACAGGAGCTAGCAAACAGAGCTGTAAACAGGGGAGTTTGAGTGGGAGTACTGTTGGAGGAGAAGGTATTTGTGTGTGTGTTTGGTTTTGTATTGGTAGTATCTGTGTGTGTAGGGGCTTTGTGCTGGGACAGAAGCTGAGCCCTGATTAGGGGGCGGGGCTTCACTGACTAGGGGTCCTATAAAGGTAGCAGCCAGTCAGGCAGCAGCACAGACAGCTGCAGCGGCACAGGAGCTAGCAAACAGAGCTGTAAACAGGGGAGTTTTAGTGGGAGTTCTGTTGGAGGAGAAGGTATTTGTGTGTGTTTGGTTTTGTATTGGTAGTATCTGTATGTGTAGGGGCTTTGTGCTGGGAGAGAAGCTGACCCCTGATTAGGGGGCGGGGCTTGACTGACTAGGGGTCCTATAAAGGAAGCAGCCAGTCAGGCAGCGGCACAGACAGCTGCAGCGGCACAGGAGCTAGCAAACAGAGCTGTAAACAGGGGAGTTTGAGTGGGAGTTCTTTTGGAGGAGAAGGTATTTGTGTGTGTTTGGTTTTGTATTGGTGGTATCTGTATGTGTAGAGGCTTTGTGCTGGGAGAGAAGCTGAGCCGTGATTAGGGGGCGGGGCTTCACTTACTAGGGGTCCTAGAAAGGTATCAGCCAGTCAGGCAGCGGCACAGACAGCTGCAGCGGCACAGGAGCTAGCAAACAGAGCTCTAAACAGGGGAGTTGGAATGAGAGTTCTGTTGGAGGAGAAGGTATTTGTGTGTGTTTGGTTTTGTATTGGTAGTATCTGTATGTGTAGGGGCTTTGTGCTGGGACAGAAGCTGAGCCCTGATTAGGGGGCGGGGCTTTCCTGACTAGGGGTCCTATAAAGGTAGCAGCCAGTCAGGCAGCGGCACAGGAGCTAGCACACAGAGATGTAAACAGGGGAGTTTGAGTGGGAGTTCTGTTGGAGGAGAAGGTATTTGTGTGTGTTTGGTTTTGTATTGTTAGTATCTGTATGTGTAGGGGCTTTGTGCTGGGAGAGAAGCTGAGCCCTGATTAGGGGGCGGGGCTTCCCTGACTAGGGGTCCTATAAAGGTTGCAGCCAGTCAGGCAGCGGCACAGGAGCTATCAAACAGAGCTGTAAACAGGGGAGTTTGAGTGGGAGTTCTGTTGGAGTAGAAGGTGTTTGTGTGTGTTTGGATTTGTATTGGTAGTATCTGTGTGTGTAGGGGCTTTGTGCTGGGACAGAAGCTGAGCCCTGATTAGGGGGCGGGGCTTCACTGACTAGGAGTCCTATAAAGGTAGCAGCCAGTCAGGCAGCGGCACAGACAGCTGCAGCGGCACAGGAGCTAGCAAACAGAGCTGTAAACAGGGGAGTCTGAGTGGGAGTTCTCTTGGAGGAGAAGGTATTTGTGTGTGTTTGGTTTTGTATTGGTAGTATCTGTATGTGTAGAGGCTTGGAGGGGCTTTGTGCTGGGAGAGAAGCTGAGCCCTGATTAGTGGGCGGCGTTTCCCTGACTAGGGGTCCTATAAAGGTAGCAGCCAGTCAGGCAGCCGCACAGACAGCTGCAGCGGCACAGGAGCTGGCAAACAGAGCTGTAAACAGGGGAGTTTGAGTGGGAGTTCTGTTGGAGGAGAAGGTATTTGTGTGTGTTTGGTTTTGTATTGTTAGTATCTGTATGTGTAGGGGCTTTGTGCTGGGAGAGAAGCTGAGCCCTGATTAGGGGGAGGGGCTTCCCTGACTAGGGGTCCTATAAAGGTTGCAGCCAGTCAGGCAGCGGTACAGGAGCTATCAAACTGAGCTGTAAACAGGGGAGTTTGAGTGGGAGTTCTGTTGGAGTAGAAGGTATTTGTGTGTTTTTGGATTTGTATTGGTAGTATCTGTGTGTGTAGGGGCTTTGTGCTGGGAGAGTAGCTGAGCCCTGATTAGGGGGCGGGGCTTCACTGACTAGGGGTCCTATAAAGGTAGCAGCCAGTCAGGCAGCGGCACAGACAGCTGCAGCGGCACAGGAGCTAGCAAACAGAGCTGTAAACAGGGGAGTTTGAGTGGGAGTTCTGTTGGAGGAGAAGGTATTTGTGTGTGTTTGGTTTTGTATTGGTAGTATCTGTGTGTGTAGGGGCTTTGTGCTGGAAGAGTAGCTGAGCCCTGATTAGGGGGCGGGGCTTCACTGACTAGGGGTCCTATAAAGGTAGCAGCCAGTCAGGCAGCGGCACAGACAGCTGCAGCGGCACAGGAGCTAGCAAACAGAGCTGTAAACGGGGAGTTTGAGTGGGAGGAGAAGGTATTTGTGTGTGTTTGGTTTTGTATTGTTAGTATCTGTATGTGTAGGGGCTTTGTGCTGGGAGAGTAGCTGAGCCCTGATTAGGGGGCGGGGCTTGACTGACTAGGGGTCCTATAAAGATCGCAGCCAGTCAGGCAGCGGCACAGACAGCTGCAGCGGCACAGGAGCTAGCAAAGAGAGCTGTAAACAGGGGAGTTTGAGTGCGAGGTCTGTTGGAGGAGAAGGTATTTGTGTGTGTGTTTTTTTTGTATTGGTAGTATCTGCATGTGTAGAGGCTTGGAGGGGCTTTGTGCTGGGAAAGAAGCTGAGCCCTGATTAGGGGGCGGGGCTTCACTGACTAGGGGTCCTATAAAGGTAGCAGCCAGTCAGGCAGCGGCACAGACAGCTGCAGCGGCACAGGAGCTAGCAAACAGACCTGTAAACAGGGGAGTTTGAGTGGGAATTCTTTTGGAGGAGAAGGTATTTGTGTGTGTTTGGTTTTGTATTGGTGGTATCTGTATGTGTAGGGCCTTTGTCCTGGGAGAGAAGCTGAGCCCTGATTAGGGGGCGGGGCTTCCCTGGCTAGGGGTCCTATAAAGGTAGCAGCCAGTCAGGCAGCGGCACAGGAGCTAGCAAACAGAGCTGTAAACAGGGGAGTTTGAGTGGGAGTACTGTTGGAGGAGAAGGTATTTGTGTGTGTGTTTGGTTTTGTATTGGTAGTATCTGTGTGTGTAGGGGCTTTGTGCTGGGACAGAAGCTGAGCCCTGATTAGGGGGCGGGGCTTCCCTGACTAGGGGTCCTATAAAGGTAGCAGCCAGTCAGGCAGCGGCACAGACAGCTGCAGCGGCACAGGGGCTAGCAAGAAGAGCTGTAAACAGTGGAGTTTGAGTGGGAGTTCTGTTGGAGGAGAAGGTATTTGTGTGTGTTTGGTTTTGTATTGGTAGTATCTGTATGTGTAGGGGCTTTGTGCTGGGAAAGAAACTGAGCCCTGATTAGGGGGCGGGGCTTGACTGACTAGGGGTCCTATAAAGGTAGCAGCCAGTCAGGCAGCGGCACAGACAGCTGCAGCGGCACAGGAGCTAGCAAACAGAGCTGTAAACAGGGGAGTTTGAGTGGGAGTTCTGTTGGAGGAGAAGGTATTTGTGTGTGTTTGGTTTTGTATTGTTAGTATCTGTATGTGTAGGGGCTTTGTGCTGGGAGAGTAGCTGAGCCCTGATTAGGGGGCGGGGCTTCACTGAGTAGGGGTCCTATAAAGGTAGCAGCCAGTCAGGCAGCGGCACAGACAGCTGCAGCGGCACAGGAGCTAGCAAACAGAGCTGTAAACAGGGGAGTTTTAGTGGGAGTTCTGTTGGAGGAGAAGGTATTTGTGTGTGTTTGGTTTTGTATTGGTAGTATCTGTATGTGTAGGGGCTTTGTGCTGGGAGAGAAGCTGACCCCTGATTAGGGGGCGGGGCTTGACTGACTAGGGGTCCTATAAAGGAAGCAGCCAGTCAGGCAGCGGCACAGACAGCTGCAGCGGCACAGGAGCTAGCAAACAGAGCTGTAAACAGGGGAGTTTGAGTGGGAGTTCTTTTGGAGGAGAAGGTATTTGTGTGTGTTTGGTTTTGTATTGGTGGTATCTGTATGTGTAGAGGCTTTGTGCTGGGAGAGAAGCTGAGCCCTGATTAGGGGGCGGGGCTTCCCTGACTAGGGGTCCTATAAAGGTTGCAGCCAGTCAGGCAGCGGCACAGGAGCTATCAAACAGAGCTGTAAACAGGGGAGTTTGAGTGGGAGTACTGTCGGAGTAGAAGGTATTTGTGTGTGTTTGGTTTTGTATTGGTAGTATCTGTGTGTGTAGGGGCTTTGTGCTGAGACAGAAGCTGAGCCCTGATTGGGGGGCGGGGCTTCACTGACTAGGGGTCCTATAAAGGTAGCAGCCAGTCAGGTAGCGGCACAGACAGCTGCAACAGCACAGGAGCTAGCAAACAGAGCTGTAAACAGGGGAGTTTGAGTGGGAGTTCTTTTGGAGGAGAACGTATTTGTGTGTGTTTGGTTTTGTATTGTTAGTATCTGTATGTGAAGGGGCTTTGTGCTGGGAGAGAAGCTGAGCCGTGATTAGGGGGCGGGGCTTCCCTGACTAGGGGTCCTAGAAAGGTAGCAGCCAGTCAGGCAGCGGCACAGGAGCTAGCACACAGAGATGTAAACAGGGGAGTTTGAGTGGGAGTTCTGTTGGAGGAGAAGGTATTTGTGTGTGTTTGGTTTTGTATTGTTAGTATCTGTATGTGTAGGGGCTTTGTGCTGGGAGAGAAGCTGAGCCCTGATTAGGGGGCGGGGCTTCCCTGACTAGGGGTCCTATAAAGGTAGCAGCCAGTCAGGCAGCGGCACAGGAGCTAGCAAACAGAGCTGTAAACAGGGGAGTTTCAGTGGGAGTTCTGTTGGAGGAGAAGGTATTTGTGTGTGTTTGGTTTTGTATTGGTAGTACCTGTATGTGTAGAGGCTTGGAGGGGCTTTGTGCTGGGAGAGAAGCTGAGCCCTGATTAGTGGGCGGGGCTTCCCTGACTAGGGGTCCTATAAAGGTAGCAGCCAGTAAGGCAGCCGCACAGACAGCTGCAGCGGCACAGGAGCAAGCAAAGAGCTGTAAACAGGGGAGTTTGAGTGGGAGTTCTGTTGGAGGAGAAGGTATTTGTGTGTGTTTGGTTTTGTATTGGTAGTATCTGTATGTGTAGGGGCTTTGTGCTGGGAGAGAAGCTGAGCCCTGATTAGGGGGCGGGGCTTCCCTGACTAGGGGTCCTATAAAGGTTGCAGCCAGTCAGGCAGCGGCACAGGAGCTATCAAACAGAGCTGTAAACAGGGGAGTTTGAGTGGGAGTTCTGTTGGAGGAAAAGGTATTTGTGTGTGTGTTTGGTTTTCTATTGGTGGTATCTGTATGTGTAGAGGCTTGGAGGGGCTTTGTGCTGGGAAAGAAGCTGAGCCCTGATTAGTGGGCGGGGCTTCCCTGACTAGGGGTCTTATAAGGTTGCAGCCAGTCAGGCAGCGGCACAGGAGCTAGCAAACAGAGCTGTAATCGGGGAGTTTGAGTGGGAGGAGAAGGTATTTGTGTGTGTTTGGTTTTGTATTGTTAGTATCTGTATGTGTAGGGGCTTTGTGCTGGGAGAGTAGCTGAGCCCTGATTAGGGGGCGGGGCTTCACTGACTAGGGGTCCTATAAAGGTAGCAGCCGTCAGGCAGCGGCACAGACAGCTGCAGCGGCACAGGAGCTAGCAAACAGAGCTGTAAACAGGGGAGTTTGAGTGGGAGTTCTGTTGGAGGAGAAGGTATTTGTGTGTGTTTGGTTTTGTATTGGTAGTATCTGTATGTGTAGGGGCTTTGTGCTGGGAGAGAAGCTGACCCCTGATTAGGGGGCGGGGCTTCACTGACTAGGGGTCCTATAAAGGTAGCAGCCAGTCAGGCAGCGGCACAGACAGCTGCAGCGGCACAGGAGCTAGCAAACAGAGCTGTAAACAGGGGGGTTTGAGTGGGAGTTCTGTTGGAGAAGGTATTTGTGTGTGTTTGGTTTTGTATTGGTATTATTTGTATGTGTCGGGGCTTTGTGCTTGGTGAGAAGCTGAGCCCTGATTAGGGGGCGGGGCTTCCCTGACTAGGGGTCCTATAAAGGTTGCAGACAGTCAGGCAGCGGCACAGGAGCTATCAAACAGAGCTGTAAACAGGGGAGTTTGAGTGGGAGTACTGTTGGAGTAGAAGGTATTTGTGTGTTTGGTTTTGTATTGGTAGTATCTGTGTGTGTAGGGGCTTTGTGCTGGGACAGAAGCTGAGCCCTGATTAGGGGGCGGGGCTTGACTGACTAGGGGTCCTATAAAGGTCGCAGCCAGTCAGGCAGCGGCACAGACAGCTGCAGCGGCACAGGAGCTAGCAAACAGAGCTGTAAACAGGGGAGTTTGAGTGGGAGTACTGTCGGAGTAGAAGGTATTTGTGTGTGTTTGGTTTTGTATTGGTAGTATCTGTGTGTGTAGGGGCTTTGTGCTGAGACAGAAGCTGAGCCCTGATTAGGGGGCGGGGCTTCACTGACTAGGGGTCCTATAAAGGTAGCAGCCAGTCAGGCAGCGGCACAGACAGCTGCAGCGGCACAGGAGCTAGCACACAGAGATGTAAACAGGGGAGTTTGAGTGGGAGTTCTGTTGGAGGAGAAGGTATTTGTGTGTGTTTGGTTTTGTATTGTTAGTATCTGTATGTGTAGGGGCTTTGTGCTGGGAGAGAAGCTGAGCCCTGATTAGGGGGCGGGGCTTCCCTGACTAGGGGTCCTATAAAGGTAGCAGCCAGTCAGGCAGCGGCACAGGAGCTAGCAAACAGAGCTGTAAACAGGGGAGTTTGAGTGGGAGTTCTGTTGGAGGAGAAGGTATTTGTGTGTGTTTGGTTTTGTATTGGTAGTACCTGTATGTGTAGAGGCTTGGAGGGGCTTTGTGCTGGGAGAGAAGCTGAGCCCTGATTAGTGGGCGGGGCTTCCCTGACTAGGGGTCCTATAAAGGTAGCAGCCAGTAAGGCAGCCGCACAGACAGCTGCAGCGGCACAGGAGCAAGCGAAGAGCTGTAAACAGGGGAGTTTGAGTGGGAGTTCTGTTGGAGGAGAAGGTATTTGTGTGTGTTTGGTTTTGTATTGTTAGTATCTGTATGTGTAGGGGCTTTGTGCTGGGAGAGAAGCTGAGCCCTGATTAGGGGGCGGGGCTTCCCTGACTAGGGGTCCTATAAGGTTGCAGCCAGTCAGGCAGCGGCACAGGAGCTATCAAACAGAGCTGTAAACAGGGGAGTTTGAGTGGGAGTTCTGTTGGAGGAGAAGGTATTTGTGTGTGTTTGGTTTTGTATTGGTAGTATCTGTATGTGTAGGGGCTTTGTGCTGGGAGAGAAGCTGACCCCTGATTAGGGGGCGGGGCTTCACTGACTAGGGGTCCTATAAAGGTAGCAGCCAGTCAGGCAGCGGCACAGACAGCTGCAGCGGCACAGGAGCTAGCAAACAGAGCTGTAAACAGGGGGGTTTGAGTGGGAGTTCTGTTGGAGAAGGTATTTGTGTGTGTTTGGTTTTGTATTGGTATTATTTGTATGTGTCGGGGCTTTGTGCTTGGTGAGAAGCTGAGCCCTGATTAGGGGGCGGGGCTTCCCTGACTAGGGGTCCTATAAAGGTTGCAGCCAGTCAGGCAGCGGCACAGGAGCTATCAAACAGAGCTGTAAACAGGGGAGTTTGAGTGGGAGTACTGTCGGAGTAGAAGGTATTTGTGTGTGTTTGGTTTTGTATTGATAGTATCTGTTTGTGTAGGGGCTTTGTGCTGAGACAGAAGCTGAGCCCTGATTGGGGGGCGGGGCTTCACTGACTAGGGGTCCTATAAAGGTAGCAGCCAGTCAGGTAGCGGCACAGACAGCTGCAGCAGCACAGGAGCTAGCAAACAGAGCAGTAAACAGGGGAGTTTGAGTGGGAGTTCTTTTGGAGGAGAAGGTATTTGTGTGTGTTTGGTTTTGTATTGTTAGTATCTGTATGTGTAGGGGCTTTGTGCTGGGAGAGAAGCTGAGCCTTGATTTGGGGGCGGGGCTTCCCTGACTAGGGGTCCTATAAAGGTAGCAGCCAGTCAGGCAGCGGCACAGGAGCTAGCAAACAGAGCTGTAAACAGGGGAGTTTGAGTGGGAGTACTGTTGGAGTAGAAGGTATTTGTGTGTTTGGTTTTGTATTGGTAGTATCTGTGTGTGTAGGGGCTTTGTGCTGGGACAGAAGCTGAGCCCTGATTAGGGGGCGGGGCTTGACTGACTAGGGGTCCTATAAAGGTCGCAGCCAGTCAGGCAGCGGCACAGACAGCTGCAGCGGCACAGGAGCTAGCAAACAGAGCTGTAAACAGGCGGGTTTGAGTGGGAGTTATGTTGGAGGAGAAGGTATTTGTGTGTGTGTTTGGTTTTGTATTGGTGGTATCTGTATGTGTAGGGGGTGGTCCTGGGAGAGAAGCTGAGCCCTGATTAGGGGGCGGGGCTTCCCTGGCTAGGGGTCCTATAAAGGTAGCAGCCAGTCAGGCAGCGGCACAGGAGCTCACAAACAGAGCTGTAAACAGGGGAGTTTGAGTGGGAGTTCTGTTGGAGGAGAAGGTATTTGTGTGTGTTTGGTTTTGTATTGGTGGTATCTGTATGTGTAGGGGCTTTGTCCTGGGAGAGAAGCTGAGCCCTGATTAGGGGGCGGGGCTTCCCTGGCTAGGGGTCCTATAAAGGTTGCAGCCAGTCAGGCAGCGGCACAGGAGCTATCAAACAGAGCTGTAAACAGGGGAGTTTGAGTGGGAGTTCTGTTGGAGTAGAAGGTATTTGTGTGTGTTTGGATTTGTATTGGTAGTATCTGTGTGTGTAGGGGCTTTGTGCTGGGACAGAAGCTGAGCCCTGATTAGGGGGCGGGGCTTGACTGACTAGGGGTCCTATAAAGGAAGCAGCCAGTCAGGCAGCGGCACAGACAGCTGCAGCGGCACAGGAGCTAGCAAACAGAGCTGTAAACAGGGGAGTTTGAGTGGGAGTTCTTTTGGAGGAGAAGGTATTTGTGTGTGTTTGGTTTTGTATTGGTGGTATCTGTATGTGTAGAGGCTTTGTGCTGGGAGAGCAGCTGAGCCCTGATTAGGGGGCGGGGCTTCCCTGACTAGGGGTCCTATAAAGGTTGCAGCCAGTCAGGCAGCGGCACAGGAGCTATCAAACAGAGCTGTAAACAGGGGAGTTTGAGTGGGAGTACTGTCGGAGTAGAAGGTATTTGTGTGTGTTTGGTTTTGTATTGGTAGTATCTGTGTGTGTAGGGGCTTTGTGCTGAGACAGAAGCTGAGCCCTGATTGGGGGGCGGGGCTTCACTGACTAGGGGTCCTATAAAGGTAGCAGCCAGTCAGGTAGCGGCACAGACAGCTGCAACAGCACAGGAGCTAGCAAACAGAGCTGTAAACAGGGGAGTTTGAGTGGGAGTTCTTTTGGAGGAGAAGGTATTTGTGTGTGTTTGGTTTTGTATTGTTAGTATCTGTATGTGAAGGGGCTTTGTGCTGGGAGAGAAGCTGAGCCGTGATTAGGGGGCGGGGCTTCACTTACTAGGGGTCCTAGAAAGGTAGCAGCCAGTCAGGCAGTGGCACAGGAGCTAGCACACAGAGCTGTAAACAGGGGAGTTTGAGTGGGAGTTCTGTTGGAGGAGAAGGTATTTGTGTGTGTTTGGTTTTGTATTGTTAGTATCTGTATGTGTAGGGGCTTTGTGCTGGGAGAGAAGCTGAGCCCTGATTAGGGGGCGGGGCTTCCCTGACTAGGGGTCCTATAAAGGTAGCAGCCAGTCAGGCAGCGGCACAGGAGCTAGCAAACAGAGCTGTAAACAGGGGAGTTTCAGTGGGAGTTCTGTTGGAGGAGAAGGTATTTGTGTGTGTTTGGTTTTGTATTGGTAGTACCTGTATGTGTAGAGGCTTGGAGGGGCTTTGTGCTGGGAGAGAAGCTGAGCCCTGATTAGTGGGCGGGGCTTCCCTGACTAGGGGTCCTATAAAGGTAGCAGCCAGTAAGGCAGCCGCACAGACAGCTGCAGCGGCACAGGAGCAAGCAAAGAGCTGTAAACAGGGGAGTTTGAGTGGGAGTTCTGTTGGAGGAGAAGGTATTTGTGTGTGTTTGGTTTTGTATTGGTAGTATCTGTGTGTGTAGGGGCTTTGTGCTGGGACAGAAGCTGAACCCTGATTAGGGGGCGGGTCTTCACTGACTAGGGGTCCTATAAAGGTAGCAGCCAGTCAGGCAGCGGCACAGACAGCTGCAGCGGCACAGGAGCTAGCAAACAGACCTCTAAACAGGGGAGTTTGAGTGGGAGGAGAAGGTATTTGTGTGTGTTTAGTTTTGTATTGGTAGTATCTGTATGTGTAGGGGCTTTGTGCTGGGAGAGAAGCTGAGCCCTGATTAGGGGGCGGGGCTTCCCTGACTAGGGGTCCTATAAAGGTTGCAGCCAGTCAGGCAGCGGCACAGGAGCTATCAAACAGAGCTGTAAACAGGGGAGTTTGAGTGGGAGTTCTGTTGGAGGAAAAGGTATTTGTGTGTGTGTTTGGTTTTCTATTGGTGGTATCTGTATGTGTAGAGGCTTGGAGGGGCTTTGTGCTGGGAAAGAAGCTGAGCCCTGATTAGTGGGCGGGGCTTCCCTGACTAGGGGTCTTATAAGGTTGCAGCCAGTCAGGCAGCGGCACAGGAGCTAGCAAACAGAGCTGTAATCGGGGAGTTTGAGTGGGAGGAGAAGGTATTTGTGTGTGTTTGGTTTTGTATTGTTAGTATCTGTATGTGTAGGGGCTTTGTGCTGGGAGAGTAGCTGAGCCCTGATTAGGGGGCGGGGCTTCACTGACTAGGGGTCCTATAAAGGTAGCAGCCGTCAGGCAGCGGCACAGACAGCTGCAGCGGCACAGGAGCTAGCAAACAGAGCTGTAAACAGGGGAGTTTGAGTGGGAGTTCTGTTGGAGGAGAAGGTATTTGTGTGTGTTTGGTTTTGTATTGGTAGTATCTGTATGTGTAGGGGCTTTGTGCTGGGAGAGAAGCTGACCCCTGATTAGGGGGCGGGGCTTCACTGACTAGGGGTCCTATAAAGGTAGCAGCCAGTCAGGCAGCGGCACAGGAGCTATCAAACAGAGCTGTAAACAGGGGAGTTTGAGTGGGAGTACTGTTGGAGTAGAAGGTATTTGTGTGTTTGGTTTTGTATTGGTAGTATCTGTGTGTGTAGGGGCTTTGTGCTGGGACAGAAGCTGAGCCCTGATTAGGGGGCGGGGCTTGACTGACTAGGGGTCCTATAAAGGTCGCAGCCAGTCAGGCAGCGGCACAGACAGCTGCAGCGGCACAGGAGCTAGCAAACAGAGCTGTAAACAGGCGGGTTTGAGTGGGAGTTCTGTTGGAGGAGAAGGTATTTGTGTGTGTGTTTGGTTTTGTATTGGTAGTATCTGTATGTGTAGAGGCTTGGAGGGGCTTTGTGCTGGGAAAGAAGCTGAGCCCTGATTAGGGGGCGGGGCTTCCCTGACTAGGGGTCCTATAAAGGTAGCAGCCAGTCAGGCAGCGGCACAGGAGCTACAAACAGAGCTGTAAACAGGGGAGTTCGAGTGGGAGTTCTGTTGGAGGAGAAGGTATTCGTGTGTGTTTGGTTTTGTATTGGTAGTATCTGTATGTGAAGGGGCTTTGTGCTGGGAGAGAAGCTGAGCCGTGATTAGGGGGCGGGGCTTCACTTACTAGGGGTCCTAGAAAGGTATCAGCCAGTCAGGCAGCGGCACAGACAGCTGCAGCGGCACAGGAGCTAGCAAACAGAGCTGTAAACAGGGGAGTTTGAGTGGGAGTTATGTTGGAGGAGAAGGTATTTGTGTGTGTTTGGTTTTGTATTGGTGGTATCTGTATGTGTAGGGGGTTGTCCTGGGAGAGAAGCTGAGCCCTGATTAGGGGGCGGGGCTTCCCTGGCTAGGGGTCCTATAAAGGTAGCAGGCAGTCAGGCAGCGGCACAGGAGCTAGCAAACAGAGCTGTAAACAGGGGAGTTTGAGTGGGAGTACTGTCGGAGTAGAAGGTATTTGTGTGTGTTTGGTTTTGTATTGGTAGTATCTGTGTGTGTAGGGGCTTTGTGCTGAGACAGAAGCTGAGCCCTGATTAGGGGGCGGGGCTTCACTGACTAGGGGTCCTATAAAGGTAGCAGCCAGTCAGGCAGCGGCACAGACAGCTGCAGCGGCACAGGAGCTAGCACACAGAGATGTAAACAGGGGAGTTTGAGTGGGAGTTCTGTTGGAGGAGAAGGTATTTGTGTGTGTTTGGTTTTGTATTGTTAGTATCTGTATGTGTAGGGGCTTTGTGCTGGGAGAGAAGCTGAGCCCTGATTAGGGGGCGGGGCTTCCCTGACTAGGGGTCCTATAAAGGTAGCAACCAGTCAGGCAGCGGCACAGGAGCTAGCAAACAGAGCTGTAAACAGGGGAGTTTGAGTGGGAGTTCTGTTGGAGGAGAAGGTATTTGTGTGTGTTTGGTTTTGTATTGGTAGTACCTGTATGTGTAGAGGCTTGGAGGGGCTTTGTGCTGGGAGAGAAGCTGAGCCCTGATTAGTGGGCGGGGCTTCCCTGACTAGGGGTCCTATAAAGGTAGCAGCCAGTCAGGCAGCGGCACAGACAGCTGCAGCGGCACAGGAGCTCGCAAACAGAGCTGTAAACAGGGGAGTTTGAGTGGGAGTTCTGTTGGAGGAGAAGGTATTTGTGTGTGTTTGGTTTTGTATTGGTGGTATCTGTATGTGTAGGGGCTTTGTCCTGGGAGAGAAGCTGAGCCCTGATTAGGGGGCGGGGCTTCCCTGGCTAGGGGTCCTATAAAGGTTGCAGCCAGTCAGGCAGCGGCACGGGAGCTATCAAACAGAGCTGTAAACAGGGGAGTTTGAGTGGGAGTTCTGTTGGAGTAGAAGGTGTTTGTGTGTGTTTGGATTTGTATTGGTAGTATCTGTGTGTGTAGGGGCTTTGTGCTGGGACAGAAGCTGAGCCCTGATTAGGGGGCGGGGCTTCACTGACTAGGGGTCCTATAAAGGTAGCAGCCAATCAGGCAGCGGCACAGACAGCTGCAGCGGCACAGGAGCTAGCAAACAGAGCTGTAAACAGGGGAGTCTGAGTGGGAGTTCTCTTGGAGGAGAAGGTATTTGTGTGTGTTTGGTTTTGTATTGGTAGTATCTGTATGTGTAGAGGCTTGGAGGGGCTTTGTGCTGGGAGAGAAGCTGAGCCCTGATTAGTGGGCGGCGTTTCCCTGACTAGGGGTCCTATAAAGGTAGCAGCCAGTCAGGCAGCCGCACAGACAGCTGCAGCGGCACAGGAGCTGGCAAACAGAGCTGTAAACAGGGGAGTTTGAGTGGGAGTTCTGTTGGAGGAGAAGGTATTTGTGTGTGTTTGGTTTTGTATTGTTAGTATCTGTATGTGTAGGGGCTTTGTGCTGGGAGAGAAGCTGAGCCCTGATTAGGGGGCGGGGCTTCCCTGACTAGGGGTCCTATAAAGGTAGCAGCCAGTCAGGCAGCGGCACAGGAGCTACAAACAGAGCTGTAAACAGGGGAGTTCGAGTGCGAGTTCTGTTGGAGGAGAAGGTATTTGTGTGTGTGTTTTTTTTGTATTGGTAGTATCTGCATGTGTAGAGGCTTGGAGGGGCTTTGTGCTGGGAAAGAAGCTGAGCCCTGATTAGGGGGCGGGGCTTCACTGACTAGGGGTCCTATAAAGGTAGCAGCCAGTCAGGCAGCGGCACAGGAGCTACAAACAGAGCTGTAAACAGGGGAGTTCGAGTGGGAGTTCTGTTGGAGGAGAAGGTATTCGTGTGTGTTTGGTTTTGTATTGGTAGTATCTGTATGTGAAGGGGCTTTGTGCTGGGAGAGAAGCTGAGCCGTGATTAGGGGGCGGGGCTTCACTTACTAGGGGTCCTAGAAAGGTATCAGCCAGTCAGGCAGCGGCACAGACAGCTGCAGCGGCACAGGAGCTAGCAAACAGAGCTGTAAACAGGGGAGTTTGAGTGGGAGTTCTGTTGGAGGAGAAGGTATTTGTGTGTGTTTGGTTTTGTATTGGTGGTATCTGTATGTGTAGGGCCTTTGTCCTGGGAGAGAAGCTGAGCCCTGATTAGGGGGCGGGGCTTCCCTGGCTAGGGGTCCTATAAAGGTAGCAGCCAGTCAGGCAGCGGCACAGGAGCTAGCAAACAGAGCTGTAAACAGGGGAGTTGGAGTGGGAGTTCTGTTGGAGGAGAAGGTATTTGTGTGTGTTTGGTTTTGTATTGTTAGTATCTGTATGTGTAGGGGCTTTGTGCTGGGAGAGAAGCTGAGCCCTGATTAGGGGGCGGGGCTTCCCTGACTAGGGGTCCTATAAAGGTTGCAGCCAGTGAGGCAGCGGTACAGGAGCTATCAAACAGAGCTGTAAACAGGGGAGTTTGAGTGGGAGTTCTGTTGGAGTAGAAGGTATTTGTGTGTGTTTGGATTTGTATTGGTAGTATCTGTGTGTGTAGGGGCTTTGTGCTGGGAGAGTAGCTGAGCCCTGATTAGGGGGCGGGGCTTCACTGACTAGGGGTCCTATAAAGGTAGCAGCCAGTCAGGCAGCGGCACAGACAGCTGCAGCGGCACAGGAGCTAGCAAACAGAGCTGTAAACAGGGGAGTTTGAGTGGGAGTTCTGTTGGAGGAGAAGGTATTTGTGTGTGTTTGGTTTTGTATTGGTAGTATCTGTGTGTGTAGGGGCTTTGTGCTGGGAGAGTAGCTGAGCCCTGATTAGGGGGCGGGGCTTCACTGACTAGGGGTCCTATAAAGGTAGCAGCCAGTCAGGCAGCGGCACAGGAGCTAGCAAACAGAGCTGTAAACAGGGGAGTTTGAGTGGGAGTACTGTTGGAGGAGAAGGTATTTGTGTGTGTGTTTGGTTTTGTATTGGTAGTATCTGTATGTGTAGGGGCTTTGTGCTGGGACAGAAGCTGAGCCCTGATTAGGGGGCGGGGCTTTCCTGACTAGGGGTCCTAGAAAGGTAGCAGCCAGTCAGGCAGCGGCACAGACAGCTGCAGCGGCACAGGGGCTAGCAAGCAGAGCTGTAAACAGTGGAGTTTGAGTGGGAGTTCTGTTGGAGGAGAAGGTATTTGTGTGTGTTTGGTTTTGTATTGGTAGTATCTGTATGTGTAGGGGCTTTGTGCTGGGAAAGAAACTGAGCCCTGATTAGGGGGCGGGGCTTGACTGACTAGGGGTCCTATAAAGGTAGCAGCCAGTCAGGCAGCGGCACAGACAGCTGCAGCGGCACAGGAGCTAGCAAACAGAGCTGTAAACAGGGGAGTTTTAGTGGGAGTTCTGTTGGAGGAGAAGGTATTTGTGTGTGTTTGGTTTTGTATTGGTAGTATCTGTATGTGTAGGGGCTTTGTGCTGGGAGAGAAGCTGACCCCTGATTAGGGGGCGGGGCTTGACTGACTAGGGGTCCTATAAAGGAAGCAGCCAGTCAGGCAGCGGCACAGACAGCTGCAGCGGCACAGGAGCTAGCAAACAGAGCTCTAAACAGGGGAGTTGGAATCAGAGTTCTGTTGGAGGAGAAGGTATTTGTGTGTGTTTGGTTTTGTATTGTTAGTATCTGTATGTGTAGGGGCTTTGTGCTGGGAGAGAAGCTGAGCCCTGAGTAGGGGGCGGGGCTTCCCTGACTAGGGGTCCTATAAAGGTAGCAGCCAGTCAGGCAGCGGCACAGGAGCTAGCAAACAGAGCTGTAAACAGGGGAGTTTGAGTGGGAGTTCTGTTGGAGGAGAAGGTATTTGTGTGTGTTTGGTTTTGTATTGGTGGTATCTGTATGTGTAGGGGCTTTGTCCTGGGAGAGAAGCTGAGCCCTGATTAGGGGGCGGGGCTTCCCTGGCTAGGGGTCCTATAAAGGTTGCAGCCAGTCAGGCAGCGGCACAGGAGCTATCAAACAGAGCTGTAAACAGGGGAGTTTGAGTGGGAGTTCTGTTGGAGTAGAAGGTGTTTGTGTGTGTTTGGATTTGTATTGGTAGTATCTGTGTGTGTAGGGGCTTTGTGCTGGGACAGAAGCTGAGCCCTGATTAGGGGGCGGGGCTTCCCTGACTAGGGGTCCTATAAAGGTATCAGCCAGTCAGGCAGCGGCACAGACAGCTGCAGCGGCACAGGAGCTAGCAAACAGAGCTGTAAACAGGGGAGTCTGAGTGGGAGTTCTCTTGGATTAGAAGGTATTTGTGTGTGTTTGGTTTTGTATTGGTAGTATATGTATGTGTAGAGGCTTGGAGGGGCTTTGTGCTGGGAGAGAAGCTGAGCCCTGATTAGTGGGCGGCGTTTCCCTGACTAGGGGTCCTATAAAGGTAGCAGCCAGTCAGGCAGCCGCACAGACAGCTGCAGCGGCACAGGAGCTGGCAAACAGAGCTGTAAACAGGGGAGTTTGAGTGGGAGTTCTGTTGGAGGAGAAGGTATTTGTGTGTGTTTGGTTTTGTATTGTTAGTATCTGTATGTGTAGGGGCTTTGTGCTGGGAGAGAAGCTGAGCCCTGATTAGGGGGCGGGGCTTCCCTGACTAGGGGTCCTATAAAGGTTGCAGCCAGTCAGGCAGCGGTACAGGAGCTATCAAACAGAGCTGTAAACAGGGGAGTTTGAGTGGGAGTTCTGTTGGAGTAGAAGGTATTTGTGTGTGTTTGGATTTGTATTGGTAGTATCTGTGTGTGTAGGGGCTTTGTGCTGGGAGAGTAGCTGAGCCCTGATTAGGGGGCGGGGCTTCACTGACTAGGGGTCCTATAAAGGTAGCAGCCAGTCAGGCAGCGGCACAGACAGCTGCAGCGGCACAGGAGCTAGCAAACAGAGCTGTAAACAGGGGAGTTTGAGTGGGAGTTCTGTTGGAGGAGAAGGTATTTGTGGGTGTTTGGTTTTGTATTGGTAGTATCTGTGTGTGTAGGGGCTTTGTGCTGGGACAGAAGCTGAACCCTGATTAGGGGGCGGGGCTTCACTGACTAGGGGTCCTATAAAGGTAGCAGCCAGTCAGGCAGCGGCACAGACAGCTGCAGCGGCACAGGAGCTAGCAAACAGACCTGTAAACAGGGGAGTTTGAGTGGGAGTAGAAGGTATTTGTGTGTGTTTGGTTTTGTATTCTTAGTATCTGTCTGTGTAGGGGCTTTGTGCTGGGAGAGAAGCTGAGCCCTGATTAGGGGGCGGGGCTTCACTGACTAGGGGTCCTATCAAGGTAGCAGCCAGTCAGGTAGTGGCACAGACAGCTGCAGCAGCACAGGAGCTAGCAAACAGAGCTGTAAACAGGGGAGTTTGAGTGGGAATTCTTTTGGAGGAGAAGGTATTTGTGTGTGTTTGGTTTTGTATTGTTAGTATCTGTATGTGTAGGGGCTTTGTGCTGGGAGAGAAGCTGAGCCCTGATTAGGGGCGGGTCTTTCCTGACTAGGGGTCCTATAATGGTAGCAGCCAGTCAGGCAGCGGCACAGGAGCTAGCAAACAGAGCTGTAAACAGGGGAGTTTGAGTGGGAGTACTGTTGGAGGAGAAGGTATTTGTGTGTGTGTTTGGTTTTGTATTGGTAGTATCTGTGTGTGTAGGGGCTTTGTGCTGGGAAAGAAACTGAGCCCTGATTAGGGGGCGGGGCTTGACTGACTAGGGGTCCTATAAAGGTAGCAGCCAGTCAGGCAGCGGCACAGACAGCTGCAGCGGCACAGGAGCTAGCAAACAGAGCTGTAAACAGGGGAATTTGAGTGGGAGTTCTGTTGGAGGAGAAGGTATTTGTGTGTGTTTGGTTTTGTATTGTTAGTATCTGTATGTGTAGGGGCTTTGTGCTGGGAGAGTAGCTGAGCCCTGATTAGGGGGCGGGGCTTCACTGACTAGGGGTCCTATAAAGGTAGCAGCCAGTCAGGCAGCGGCACAGACAGCTGCAGCGGCACAGGAGCTAGCAAACAGAGCTGTAAACAGGGGAGTTTTAGTGGGAGTTCTGTTGGAGGAGAAGGTATTTGTGTGTGTTTGGTTTTGTATTGGTAGTATCTGTATGTGTAGGGGCTTTGTGCTGGGAGAGAAGCTGACCCCTGATTAGGGGGCGGGGCTTGACTGACTAGGGGTCCTATAAAGGAAGCAGCCAGTCAGGCAGCGGCACAGAGAGCTGCAGCGGCACAGGAGCTAGCAAACAGAGCTGTAAACAGGGGAGTTTGAGTGGGTGTTCTTTTGTAGGAGAAGGTATTTGTGTGTGTTTGGTTTTGTATTGGTGGTATCTGTATGTGTAGAGGCTTTGTGCTGGGAGAGAAGCTGAGCCCTGATTAGGGGGCGGGGCTTCCCTGACTAGGGGTCCTATAAAGGTTGCAGCCAGTCAGGCAGCGGCACAGGAGCTATCAAACAGAGCTGTAAACAGGGGAGTTTGAGTGGGAGTACTGTCGGAGTAGAAGGTATTTGTGTGTGTTTGGTTTTGTATTGGTAGTATCTGTGTGTGTAGGGGCTTTGTGCTGAGACAGAAGCTGAGCCCTGATTGGGGGGCGGGGCTTCACTGACTAGGGGTCCTATAAAGGTAGCAGCCAGTCAGGTAGCGGCACAGACAGCTGCAACAGCACAGGAGCTAGCAAACAGAGCTGTAAACAGGGGAGTTTGAGTGGGAGTTCTTTTGGAGGAGAAGGTATTTGTGTGTGTTTGGTTTTGTATTGTTAGTATCTGTATGTGAAGGGGCTTTGTGCTGGGAGAGAAGCTGAGCCGTGATTAGGGGGCGGGGCTTCACTTACTAGGGGTCCTAGAAAGGTATCAGCCAGTCAGGCAGCGGCACAGACAGCTGCAGCGGCACAGGAGCTAGCAAACAGAGCTCTAAACAGGGGAGTTGGAATGAGAGTTCTGTTGGAGGAGAAGGTATTTGTGTGTGTTTGGTTTTGTATTGGTAGTATCTGTATGTGTAGGGGCTTTGTGCTGGGACAGAAGCTGAGCCCTGATTAGGGGGCGGGGCTTTCCTGACTAGGGGTCCTATAAAGGTAGCAGCCAGTCAGGCAGCGGCACAGGAGCTAGCACACAGAGATGTAAACAGGGGAGTTTGAGTGGGAGTTCTGTTGGAGGAGAAGGTATTTGTGTGTGTTTGGTTTTGTATTGTTAGTATCTGTATGTGTAGGGGCTTTGTGCTGGGAGAGAAGCTGAGCCCTGATTAGGGGGCGGGGCTTCCCTGACTAGGGGTCCTATAAAGGTAGCAGCCAGTCAGGCAGCGGCACAGGAGCTAGCAAACAGAGCTGTAAACAGGGGAGTTTGAGTGGGAGTTCTGTTGGAGGAGAAGGTATTTGTGTGTGTTTGGTTTTGTATTGGTAGTACCTGTATGTGTAGAGGCTTGGAGGGGCTTTGTGCTGGGAGAGAAGCTGAGCCCTTATTAGTGGGCGGGGCTTCCCTGACTAGGGGTCCTATAAAGGTAGCAGCCAGTAAGGCAGCCGCACAGACAGCTGCAGCGGCACAGGAGCTGGCAAACAGAGCTGTAAACAGGGGAGTTTGAGTGGGAGTTCTGTTGGAGGAAAAGGTATTTGTGTGTGTGTTCGGTTTTGTATTGGTGGTATCTGTATGTGTAGAGGCTTGGAGGGGCTTTGTGCTGGGAAAGAAGCTGAGCCCTGATTAGTGGGCGGGGCTTCCCTGACTAGGGGTCCTATAAGGTTGCAGCCAGTCAGGCAGCGGCACAGGAGCTATCAAACAGAGCTGTAAACAGGGGAGTTTGAGTGGGAGTTCTGTTGGAGTAGAAGGTATTTGTGTGTGTTTGGTTTTGTATTGGTAGTATCTGTGTGTGTAGGGGCTTTGTCCTGGGAGAGAAGCTGAGCCCTGATTAGGGGGCGGGGCTTCCCTGGCTAGGGGTCCTATAAAGGTAGCAGCCAGTCAGGCAGCGGCACAGGAGCTAGCAAACAGAGCTGTAAACAGGGGAGTTGGAGTGGGAGTTCTGTTGGAGGAGAAGGTATTTGTGTGTGTTTGGTTTTGTATTGTTAGTATCTGTATGTGTATGGGCTTTGTGCTGGGAGAGACGCTGAGCCCTGATTAGTGGGCGGCGTTTCCCTGACTAGGGGTCCTATAAAGGTAGCAGCCAGTCAGGCAGCCGCACAGACAGCTGCAGCGGCACAGGAGCTGGCAAACAGAGCTGTAAACAGGGGAGTTTGAGTGGGAGTTCTGTTGGAGGAGAAGGTATTTGTGTGTGTTTGGTTTTGTATTGGTAGTATCTGTGTGTGTAGGGGCTTTGTGCTGGGAGAGTAGCTGAGCCCTGATTAGGGGGCGGGGCTTCCCTGACTAGGGGTCCTATAAAGGTTGCAGCCAGTCAGGCAGCGGTACAGGAGCTATCAAACAGAGCTGTAAACAGGGGAGTTTGAGTGGGAGTTCTGTTGGAGTAGAAGGTATTTGTGTTTGTTTGGATTTGTATTGGTAGTATCTGTGTGTGTAGGGGCTTTGTGCTGGGAGAGTAGCTGAGCCCTGATTAGGGGGCGGGGCTTCAGTGACTAGGGGTCCTATAAAGGTAGCAGCCAGTCAGGCAGCGGCACAGACAGCTGCAGCGGCACAGGAGCTAGCAAACAGAGCTGTAAACAGGGCAGTTTGAGTGGGAGTTCTGTTGGAGGAGAAGGTATTTGTGTGTGTTTGGTTTTGTATTGGTAGTATCTGTGTGTGTAGGGGCTTTGTGCTGGGAGAGTAGCTGAGCCCTGATTAGGGGGCGGGGCTTCACTGACTAGGGGTCCTATAAAGGTAGCAGCCAGTCAGGCAGCGGCACAGACAGCTGCAGCGGCACAGGAGCTAGCAAACAGAGCTGTAAACGGGGAGTTTGAGTGGGAGGAGAAGGTATTTGTGTGTGTTTGGTTTTGTATTGTTAGTATCTGTATGTGTAGGGGCTTTGTGCTGGGAGAGTAGCTGAGCCCTGATTAGGGGGCGGGGCTTCACTGACTAGGGGTCCTATAAAGGTAGCAGCCAGTCAGGCAGCGGCACAGACAGCTGCAGCGGCACAGGAGCTAGCAAACAGAGCTGTAAACGGGGAGTTTGAGTGGGAGGAGCAGGTATTTGTGTGTGTTTGGTTTTGTATTGTTAGTATCTGTATGTGAAGGGGCTTTGTGCTGGGAGAGAAGCTGAGCCGTGATTAGGGGGCGGGGCTTCCCTGACTAGGGGTCCTATAAGGTTGCAGCCAGTCAGGCAGCGGCACAGGAGCTATCAAACAGAGCTGTAAACAGGGGAGTTTGAGTGGGAATTCTTTTGGAGGAGAAGGTATTTGTGTGTGTTTGGTTTTGTATTGTTAGTATCTGTATGTGTAGGGGCTTTGTGCTGGGAGAGAAGCTGAGCCCTGATTAGGGGCGGGGCTTTCCTGACTAGGGGTCCTATAAAGGTAGCAGCCAGTCAGGCAGCGGCACAGGAGCTAGCAAACAGAGCTGTAAACAGGGGAGTTTGAGTGGGAGTACTGTTGGAGGAGAAGGTATTTGTGTGTGTGTTTGGTTTTGTATTGGTAGTATCTGTGTGTGTAGGGGCTTTGTGCTGGGACAGAAGCTGAGCCCTGATTAGGGGGCGGGGCTTCACTGACTAGGGGTCCTATAAAGGTAGCAGCCAGTCAGGCAGCGGCACAGACAGCTGCAGCGGCACAGGAGCTAGCAAACAGAGCTGTAAACGGGGAGTTTGAGTGGGAGGAGAAGGTATTTGTGTGCGTTTGGTTTTGTATTGTTAGTATCTGTATGTGTAGGGGCTTTGTGCTGGGAGAGAAGCTGACCCCTGATTAGGGGGCGGGGCTTGACTGACTAGGGGTCCTATAAAGGAAGCAGCCAGTCAGGCAGCGGCACAGACAGCTGCAGCGGCACAGGAGCTAGCAAACAGAGCTGTAAACAGGGGAGTTTGAGTGGGAGTTCTTATGGAGGAGAAGGTATTTGTGTGTGTTTGGTTTTGTATTGGTGGTATCTGTATGTGTAGAGGCTTTGTGCTGGGAGAGAAGCTGAGCCCTGATTAGGGGGCGGGGCTTCCCTGACTAGGGGTCCTATAAAGGTTGCAGCCAGTCAGGCAGCGGCACAGGAGCTATCAAACAGAGCTGTAAACAGGGGAGTTTGAGTGGGAGTACTGTCGGAGTAGAAGGTATTTGTGTGTGTTTGGTTTTGTATTGGTAGTATCTGTGTGTGTAGGGGCTTTGTGCTGAGACAGAAGCTGAGCCCTGATTGGGGGGCGGGGCTTCACTGACTAGGGGTCCTATAAAGGTAGCAGCCAGTCAGGTAGCGGCACAGACAGCTGCAACAGCACAGGAGCTAGCAAACAGAGCTGTAAACAGGGGAGTTTGAGTGGGAGTTCTTTTGGAGGAGAAGGTATTTGTGTGTGTTTGGTTTTGTATTGTTAGTATCTGTATGTGAAGGGGCTTTGCGCTGGGAGAGAAGCTGAGCCGTGATTAGGGGGCGGGGCTTCACTTACTAGGGGTCCTAGAAAGGTATCAGCCAGTCAGGCAGCGGCACAGACAGCTGCAGCGGCACAGGAGCTAGCAAACAGAGCTCTAAACAGGGGAGTTGGAATGAGAGTTCTGTTGGAGGAGAAGGTATTTGTGTGTGTTTGGTTTTGTATTGGTAGTATCTGTATGTGTAGGGGCTTTGTGCTGGGACAGAAGCTGAGCCCTGATTAGGGGGCGGGGCTTTCCTGACTAGGGGTCCTATAAAGGTAGCAGCCAGTCAGGCAGCGGCACAGGAGCTAGCACACAGAGATGTAAACAGGGGAGTTTGAGTGGGAGTTCTGTTGGAGGAGAAGGTATTTGTGTGTGTTTGGTTTTGTATTGTTAGTATCTGTATGTGTAGGGGCTTTGTCCTGGGAGAGAAGCTGAGCCCTGATTAGGGGGCGGGGCTTCACTGACTAGGGGTCCTATAAAGGTAGCAGCCAGTCAGGCAGCGGCACAGACAGCTGCAGCGGCACAGGAGCTAGCAAACAGAGCTGTAAACAGGGGAGTCTGAGTGGGAGTTCTCTTGGAGGAGAAGGTATTTGTGTGTGTTTGGTTTTGTATTGTTAGTATCTGTATGTGTATGGGCTTTGTCCTGGGAGAGAAGCTGAGCCCTGATTAGGGGGCGGGGCTTCCCTGACTAGGGGTCCTATAAAGGTATCAGCCAGTCAGGCAGCGGCACAGACAGCTGCAGCGGCACAGGAGCTCGCAAACAGAGCTGTAAACAGGGGAGTTTGAGTGGGAGTTCTGTTGGAGGAGAAGGTATTTGTGTGTGTTTGGTTTTGTATTGGTGGTATCTGTATGTGTAGGGGCTTTGTCCTGGGAGAGAAGCTGAGCCCTGATTAGGGGGCGGGGCTTCCCTGCTAGGGGTCCTATAAAGGTTGCAGCCAGTCAGGCAGCGGCACAGGAGCTATCAAACAGAGCTGTAAACAGGGGAGTTTGAGTGGGAGTTCTGTTGGAGTAGAAGGTGTTTGTGTGTGTTTGGATTTGTATTGGTAGTATCTGTGTGTGTAGGGGCTTTGTGCTGGGAGAGAAGCTGAGCCCTGATTAGGGGGCGGGGCTTCACTGACTAGGGGTCCTATCAAGGTAGCAGCCAGTCAGGCAGCGGCACAGACAGCTGCAGCGGCACAGGAGCTAGCAAACAGAGCTGTAAACAGGGGAGTTTGAGTGGGAGTTCTGTTGGAGGAGAAGGTATTTGTGTGTGTTTGGTTTTGTATTCTTAGTATCTGTATGTGTAGGGGCTTTGTGCTGGGAGAGAAGCTGAGCCCTGATTAGGGGGCGGGGCTTCACTGACTAGGGGTCCTATAAAGGTAGCAGCCAGTCAGGTAGTGGCACAGACAGCTGCAGCAGCACAAGAGATAGCAAACAGAGCTGTAAACAGGGGAGTTTGAGTGGGAATTCTTTTGGAGGAGAAGGTATTTGTGTGTGTTTGGTTTTGTATTGTTAATATCTGTATGTGTAGGGGCTTTGTGCTGGGAGAGAAGCTGAGCCCTGATTAGGGGCGGGGCTTTCCTGACTAGGGGTCCTATAAAGGTAGCAGCCAGTCAGGCAGCGGCACAGGAGCTAGCAAACAGAGCTGTAAACAGGGGAGTTTGAGTGGGAGTACTGTTGGAGGAGAAGGTATTTGTGTGTGTGTTTGGTTTTGTATTGGTAGTATCTGTATGTGTAGGGGCTTTGTGCTGGGAGAGAAGCTGACCCCTGATTAGGGGGCGGGGCTTGACTGACTAGGGGTCCTATAAAGGAAGCAGCCAGTCAGGCAGCGGCACAGACAGCTGCAGCGGCACAGGAGCTAGCAAACAGAGCTGTAAACAGGGGAGTTTGAGTGGGAGTTCTTTTGGAGGAGAAGGTATTTGTGTGTGTTTGGTTTTGTATTGGTGGTATCTGTATGTGTAGAGGCTTTGTGCTGGGAGAGCAGCTGAGCCCTGATTAGGGGGCGGGGCTTCCCTGACTAGGGGTCCTATAAAGGTTGCAGCCAGTCAGGCAGCGGCACAGGAGCTATCAAACAGAGCTGTAAACAGGGGAGTTTGAGTGGGAGTACTGTCGGAGTAGAAGGTATTTGTGTGTGTTTGGTTTTGTATTGGTAGTATCTGTGTGTGTAGGGGCTTTGTGCTGAGACAGAAGCTGAGCCCTGATTGGGGGGCGGGGCTTCACTGACTAGGGGTCCTATAAAGGTAGCAGCCAGTCAGGTATTGGCACAGACAGCTGCAACAGCACAGGAGCTAGCAAACAGAGCTGTAAACAGGGGAGTTTGAGTGGGAGTTCTTTTGGAGGAGAAGGTATTTGTGTGTGTTTGGTTTTGTATTGTTAGTATCTGTATGTGAAGGGGCTTTGTGCTGGGAGAGAAGCTGAGCCGTGATTAGGGGGCGGGGCTTCACTTACTAGGGGTCCTAGAAAGGTAGCAGCCAGTCAGGCAGCGGCACAGGAGCTAGCACACAGAGCTGTAAACAGGGGAGTTTGAGTGGGAGTTCTGTTGGAGGAGAAGGTATTTGTGTGTGTTTGGTTTTGTATTGTTAGTATCTGTATGTGTAGGGGCTTTGTGCTGGGAGAGAAGCTGAGCCCTGATTAGGGGGCGGGGCTTCCCTGACTAGGGGTCCTATAAAGGTAGCAGCCAGTCAGGCAGCGGCACAGGAGCTAGCAAACAGAGCTGTAAACAGGGGAGTTTCAGTGGGAGTTCTGTTGGAGGAGAAGGTATTTGTGTGTGTTTGGTTTTGTATTGGTAGTACCTGTATGTGTAGAGGCTTGGAGGGGCTTTGTGCTGGGAGAGAAGCTGAGCCCTGATTAGTGGGCGGGGCTTCCCTGACTAGGGGTCCTATAAAGGTAGCAGCCAGTAAGGCAGCCGCACAGACAGCTGCAGCGGCACAGGAGCAAGCAAAGAGCTGTAAACAGGGGAGTTTGAGTGGGAGTTCTGTTGGAGGAGAAGGTATTTGTGTGTGTTTGGTTTTGTATTGGTAGTATCTGTGTGTGTAGGGGCTTTGTGCTGGGACAGAAGCTGAACCCTGATTAGGGGGCGGGTCTTCACTGACTAGGGGTCCTATAAAGGTAGCAGCCAGTCAGGCAGCGGCACAGACAGCTGCAGCGGCACAGGAGCTAGCAAACAGACCTCTAAACAGGGGAGTTTGAGTGGGAGGAGAAGGTATTTGTGTGTGTTTGGTTTTGTATTGTTAGTATCTGTATGTGTAGGGGCTTTGTGCTGGGAGAGTAGCTGAGCCCTGATTAGGGGGCGGGGCTTCACTGACTAGGGGTCCTATAAAGGTAGCAGCCAGTCAGGCAGCGGCACAGACAGCTGCAGCGGCACAGGAGCTAGCAAACAGAGCTGTAAACAGGGGGGTTTGAGTGGGAGTTCTGTTGGAGGAGAAGGTATTTGTGTGTGTTTGGTTTTGTATTGGTAGTATCTGTATGTGTAGGGGCTTTGTGCTGGGAGAGAAGCTGACCCCTGATTAGGGGGCGGGGCTTCACTGACTAGGGGTCCTATAAAGGTAGCAGCCAGTCAGGCAGCGGCACAGACAGCTGCAGCGGCACAGGAGCTAGCAAACAGAGCTGTAAACAGGGGGGTTTGAGTGGGAGTTCTGTTGGAGAAGGTATTTGTGTGTGTTTGGTTTTGTATTGGTATTATTTGTATGTGTCGGGGCTTTGTGCTTGGTGAGAAGCTGAGCCCTGATTAGGGGGCGGGGCTTCCCTGACTAGGGGTCCTATAAAGGTTGCAGACAGTCAGGCAGCGGCACAGGAGCTATCAAACAGAGCTGTAAACAGGGGAGTTTGAGTGGGAGTACTGTTGGAGTAGAAGGTATTTGTGTGTTTGGTTTTGTATTGGTAGTATCTGTGTGTGTAGGGGCTTTGTGCTGGGACAGAAGCTGAGCCCTGATTAGGGGGCGGGGCTTGACTGACTAGGGGTCCTATAAAGGTCGCAGCCAGTCAGGCAGCGGCACAGACAGCTGCAGCGGCACAGGAGCTAGCAAACAGAGCTGTAAACAGGCGGGTTTGAGTGGGAGTTCTGTTGGAGGAGAAGGTATTTGTGTGTGTGTTTGGTTTTGTATTGGTAGTATCTGTATGTGTAGAGGCTTGGAGGGGCTTTGTGCTGGGAAAGAAGCTGAGCCCTGATTAGGGGGCGGGGCTTCCCTGACTAGGGGTCCTATAAAGGTAGCAGCCAGTCAGGCAGCGGCACAGGAGCTACAAACAGAGCTGTAAACAGGGGAGTTCGAGTGGGAGTTCTGTTGGAGGAGAAGGTATTCGTGTGTGTTTGGTTTTGTATTGGTAGTATCTGTATGTGAAGGGGCTTTGTGCTGGGAGAGAAGCTGAGCCGTGATTAGGGGGCGGGGCTTCACTTACTAGGGGTCCTAGAAAGGTATCAGCCAGTCAGGCAGCGGCACAGACAGCTGCAGCGGCACAGGAGCTAGCAAACAGAGCTGTAAACAGGGGAGTTTGAGTGGGAGTTATGTTGGAGGAGAAGGTATTTGTGTGTGTTTGGTTTTGTATTGGTGGTATCTGTATGTGTAGGGGGTTGTCCTGGGAGAGAAGCTGAGCCCTGATTAGGGGGCGGGGCTTCCCTGGCTAGGGGTCCTATAAAGGTAGCAGCCAGTCAGGCAGCGGCACAGGAGCTAGCAAACAGAGCTGTAAACAGGGGAGTTTGAGTGGGAGTACTGTCGGAGTAGAAGGTATTTGTGTGTGTTTGGTTTTGTATTGGTAGTATCTGTGTGTGTAGGGGCTTTGTGCTGAGACAGAAGCTGAGCCCTGATTAGGGGGCGGGGCTTCACTGACTAGGGGTCCTATAAAGGTAGCAGCCAGTCAGGCAGCGGCACAGACAGCTGCAGCGGCACAGGAGCTAGCACACAGAGATGTAAACAGGGGAGTTTGAGTGGGAGTTCTGTTGGAGGAGAAGGTATTTGTGTGTGTTTGGTTTTGTATTGTTAGTATCTGTATGTGTAGAGGCTTGGAGGGGCTTTGTGCTGGGAGAGAAGCTGAGCCCTGATTAGTGGGCGGGGCTTCACTGACTAGGGGTCCTATAAAGGTAGCAGCCACTCAGGCAGCGGCAAGGGAGCTAGCAAACAGAGCTGTAAACAGGGGAGTTTGAGTGGGAGTACTGTCGGAGTAGAAGGTATTTGTGTGTGTTTGGTTTTGTATTGGTAGTATCTGTGTGTGTAGGGGCTTTGTGCTGGGACAGAAGCTGAGTCCTGATTAGGGGGCGGGGCTTCACTGACTAGGGGTCCTATAAAGGTAGCAGCCAGTCAGGCAGCGGCACAGACAGCTGCAGCGGCACAGGAGCTAGCAAACAGAGCTGTAAACAGGGGAGTTTGAGTGGGAGGAGAAGGTATTTGTGTGTGTTTGGTTTTGTATTCTTAGTATCTGTATGTGTAGGGGCTTTGTGCTGGGAGAGAAGCTGAGCCCTGATTAGGGGGCGGGGCTTCACTGACAAGGGGTCCTATAAATGTAGCAGCCAGTCAGGCAGCGGCACAGACAGCTGCAGCGGCACAGGAGCTAGCAAACAGAGCTGTAAACAGGGGGTTTGAGTGGGAGTTCTGTTGGAGGAGAAGGTATTTGTGTGTGTTTGGTTTTGTATTGGTAGTATCTGTATGTGTAGGGGCTTTGTGCTGGGAGAGAAGCTGAGCCCTGATTAGGGGGCGGGGCTTCCCTGACTAGGGGTCCTATAAAGGTTGCAGCCAGTCAGGCAGCGGCACAGGAGCTAGCAAACAGAGCTGTAAACAGGGGAGTTTGAGTGGGAGTACTGTTGGAGTAGAAGGTTTTTGTGTGTGTTTGGTTTTGTATTGGTAGTATGTGTGTATGTAGGGGCTTTGTGCTGAGACAGAAGCTGAGCCCTGATTAGGGGGCGGGGCTTCACTGACTAGGGGTCCTGTAAAGGTAGCAGCCAGTCAGGTAGTGGCACAGACAGCTGCAGCAGCACAGGAGCTAGCAAACAGAGCTGTAAACAGGGGAGTTTGAGTGGGAGTTCTTTTGGAGGAGAAGGTATTTGTGTGTGTTTGGTTTTGTATTGTTAGTATCTGTATGTGTAGGGGCTTTGTGCTGGGAGAGAAGCTGAGCCCTGATTAGGGGCGGGGCTTTCCTGACTAGGTGTCCTATAAAGGTAGCAGCCAGTCAGGCAGCGGCACAGTAGCTAGCAAACAGAGCTGTAAACAGGGGAGTTTGAGTGGGAGTACTGTTGGAGGAGAAGGTGTTTGTGTGTGTGTTTGGTTTTGTATTGGTAGTATCTGTGTGTGTAGGGGCTTTGTGCTGGGACAGAAGCTGAGCCCTGATTAGGGGGCGGGGCTTCCCTGACTAGGGGTCATATAAGGTTGCAGCCAGTCAGGCAGCGGCACAGGAGCTATCAAACAGAGCTGTAAACAGGGGAGTTTGAGTGGGAGTTCTGTTGGAGGAGAAGGTATTTGTGTGTGTTTGGTTTTGTATTGGTAGTACCTGTATGTGTAGAGGCTTGGAGGGGCTTTGTGCTGGGAGAGAAGCTGAGCCCTGATTAGTGGGCGGGGCTTACCTGACTAGGGGTCCTATAAAGGTAGCAGCCAGTAAGGCAGCCGCACAGACAGCTGCAGCGGCACAGGAGCAAGCAAAGAGCTGTAAACAGGGGAGTTTGAGTGGGAGTTCTGTTGGAGGAAAAGGTATTTGTGTGTGTGTTTGGTTTTGTATTGGTGGTATCTGTATGTGTAGAGGCTTGGAGGGGCTTTGTGCTGGGAAACAAGCTGAGCCCTGATTAGTGGGCGGGGCTTCCCTGACTAGGGGTCCTATAAGGTTGCAGCCAGTCAGGCAGCGGCACAGGAGCTATCAAACAGAGCTGTAAACAGGGGAGTTTGAGTGGGAGTTCTGTTGGAGTAGAAGGTATTTGTGTGTGTTTGGTTTTGTATTCTTAGTATCTGTATGTGTAGGGGCTTTGTGCTGGGAGAGTAGCTGAGCCCTGATTAGGGGGCGGGGCTTCACTGACTAGGGGTCCTATAAAGGTAGCAGCCGTCAGGCAGCGGCACAGACAGCTGCAGCGGCACAGGAGCTAGCAAACAGAGCTGTAAACAGGGGAGTTTGAGTGGGAGTTCTGTTGGAGGAGAAGGTATTTGTGTGTGTTTGGTTTTGTATTGGTAGTATCTGTATGTGTAGGGGCTTTGTGCTGGGAGAGAAGCTGACCCCTGATTAGGGGGCGGGGCTTCACTGACTAGGGGTCCTATAAAGGTAGCAGCCAGTCAGGCAGCGGCACAGACAGCTGCAGCGGCACAGGAGCTAGCAAACAGAGCTGTAAACAGGGGGGTTTGAGTGGGAGTTCTGTTGGAGAAGGTATTTGTGTGTGTTTGGTTTTGTATTGGTATTATTTGTATGTGTCGGGGCTTTGTGCTTGGTGAGAAGCTGAGCCCTGATTAGGGGGCGGGGCTTCCCTGACTAGGGGTCCTATAAAGGTTGCAGCCAGTCAGGCAGCGGCACAGGAGCTATCAAACAGAGCTGTAAACAGGGGAGTTTGAGTGGGAGTACTGTCGGAGTAGAAGGTATTTGTGTGTGTTTGGTTTTGTATTGGTAGTATCTGTTTGTGTAGGGGCTTTGTGCTGAGCCAGAAGCTGAGCCCTGATTGGGGGGCGGGGCTTCACTGACTAGGGGTCCTATAAAGGTAGCAGCCAGTCAGGTAGCGGCACAGACAGCTGCAGCAGCACAGGAGCTAGCAAACAGAGCAGTAAACAGGGGAGTTTGAGTGGGAGTTCTTTTGGAGGAGAAGGTATTTGTGTGTGTTTGGTTTTGTATTGTTAGTATCTGTATGTGTAGGGGCTTTGTGCTGGGAGAGAAGCTGAGCCTTGATTTGGGGGCGGGGCTTCCCTGACTAGGGGTCCTATAAAGGTAGCAGCCAGTCAGGCAGCGGCACAGGAGCTAGCAAACAGAGCTGTAAACAGGGGAGTTTGAGTGGGAGTACTGTTGGAGTAGAAGGTATTTGTGTGTTTGGTTTTGTATTGGTAGTATCTGTGTGTGTAGGGGCTTTGTGCTGGGACAGAAGCTGAGCCCTGATTAGGGGGCGGGGCTTGACTGACTAGGGGTCCTATAAAGGTCGCAGCCAGTCAGGCAGCGGCACAGACAGCTGCAGCGGCACAGGAGCTAGCAAACAGAGCTGTAAACAGGCGGGTTTGAGTGGGAGTTATGTTGGAGGAGAAGGTATTTGTGTGTGTGTTTGGTTTTGTATTGGTGGTATCTGTATGTGTAGGGGGTGGTCCTGGGAGAGAAGCTGAGCCCTGATTAGGGGGCGGGGCTTCCCTGGCTAGGGGTCCTATAAAGGTAGCAGCCAGTCAGGCAGCGGCACAGGAGCTAGCAAACAGAGCTGTAAACAGGGGAGTTTGAGTGGGAGTTCTGTTGGAGGAGAAGGTATTTGTGTGTGTGTTTGGTTTTGTATTGGTGGTATCTGTATGGTAGAGGCTTGGAGGGTCTTTGTGCTGGGAGAGAAGCTGAGCCCTGATTAGGGGGCGGGGCTTCACTGACTAGGGGTCCTATAAAGGTAGCAGCCAGTCAGGCAGCGGCACGGGAGCTAGCAAACAGAGCTGTAAACAGGGGAGTTTGAGTGGGAGTACTGTTGGAGTAGAAGGTATTTGTGTGTTTGGTTTTGTATTGGTAGTATCTGTGTGTGTAGGGGCTTTGTGCTGGGAGAGAAGCTGAGCCCTGATTAGGGGGCGGGGCTTGACTGACTAGGGGTCCTATAAAGGTCGCAGCCAGTCAGGCAGCGGCACAGACAGCTGCAGCGGGACAGGAGCTCGCAAACAGAGCTGTAAACAGGGGAGTTTGAGTGGGAGTTCTCTTGGAGGAGAAGGTATTTGTGTGTGTTTGGTTTTGTATTCTTAGTATCTGTGTGTGTAGGGGCTTTGTGCTGGGACAGAAGCTGAGCCCTGATTAGGGGGCGGGGCTTCCCTGACTAGGGGTCCTATAAATGTAGCAGCCAGTCAGGCAGCGGCACAGGAGCTATCAAACAGAGCTGTAAACAGGGGAGTTTGAGTGGGAGTACTGTTGGAGTAGAAGGTTTTTGTGTGTGTTTGGTTTTGTATTGGTAGTATGTGTGTATGTAGGGGCTTTGTGCTGAGACAGAAGCTGAGCCCTGATTAGGGGGCGGGGCTTCACTGACTAGGGGTCCTATAAAGGTAGCAGCCAGTCAGGTAGTGGCACAGACAGCTGCAGCAGCACAGGAGCTAGCAAACAGAGCTGTAAACAGGGGAGTTTGAGTGGGAGTTCTTTTGGAGGAGAAGGTATTTGTGTGTGTTTGGTTTTGTATTGTTAGTATCTGTATGTGTAGGGGCTTTGTGCTGGGAGAGAAGCTGAGCCCTGATTAGGGGCGGGGCTTTCCTGACTAGGTGTCCTATAAAGGTAGCAGCCAGTCAGGCAGCGGCACAGTAGCTAGCAAACAGAGCTGTAAACAGGGGAGTTTGAGTGGGAGTACTGTTGGAGGAGAAGGTGTTTGTGTGTGTGTTTGGTTTTGTATTGGTAGTATCTGTGTGTGTAGGGGCTTTGTGCTGGGACAGAAGCTGAGCCCTGATTAGGGGGCGGGGCTTCCCTGACTAGGGGTCCTATAAAGGTAGCAGCCAGTCAGGCAGCGGCACAGACAGCTGCAGCGGCACAGGGGCTAGCAAGCAGAGCTGTAAACAGGGGAGTTTGAGTGGGAGTTCTGTTGGAGGAAAAGGTATTTGTGTGTGTGTTTGGTTTTCTATTGGTGGTATCTGTATGTGTAGAGGCTTGGAGGGGCTTTGTGCTGGGAAAGAAGCTGAGCCCTGATTAGTGGGCGGGGCTTCCCTGACTAGGGGTCTTATAAGGTTGCAGCCAGTCAGGCAGCGGCACAGGAGCTATCAAACAGAGCTGTAAACAGGGGAGTTTGAGTGGGAGTTCTGTTGGAGGAGAAGGTATTTGTGTGTGTTTGGTTTTGTATTGGTAGTATCTGTGTGTGTAGGGGCTTTGTGCTGGGATAGAAGCTGAACCCTGATTAGGGGGCGGGGCTTCACTGACTAGGGGTCCTATAAAGGTAGCAGCCAGTCAGACAGCGGCACAGACAGCTGCAGCGGCACAGGAGCTAGCAAACAGAGCTGTAAACAGGGGAGTTTGAGTGGGAGGAGAAGGTATTTGTGTGTGTTTGGTTTTGTAATGGTAGTATCTGTATGTGTAGGGGCTTTGTGCTGAGACAGAAGCTGAGCCCTGATTGGGGGGCGGGGCTTCACTGACTAGGGGTCCTATAAAGGTAGCAGCCAGTCAGGTAGCGGCACAGACAGCTGCAGCAGCACAGGAGCTAGCAAACAGAGCAGTAAACAGGGGAGTTTGAGTGGGAGTTCTTTTGGAGGAGAAGGTATTTGTGTGTGTTTGGTTTTGTATTGTTAGTATCTGTATGTGTAGGGGCTTTGTGCTGGGAGAGAAGCTGAGCCCTGATTTGGGGGCGGGGCTTCCCTGACTAGGGGTCCTATAAAGGTTGCAGCCAGTCAGGCAGCGGCACAGGAGCTATCAAACAGAGCTGTAAACAGGGGAGTTTGAGTGGGAGTACTGTTGGAGTAGAAGGTTTTTGTGTGTGTTTGGTTTTGTATTGGTAGTATGTGTGTATGTAGGGGCTTTGTGCTGAGACAGAAGCTGAGCCCTGATTAGGGGGCGGGGCTTCACTGACTAGGGGTCCTATAAAGGTAGCAGCCAGTCAGGTAGTGGCACAGACAGCTGCAGCAGCACAGGAGCTAGCAAACAGAGCTGTAAACAGGGGAGTTTGAGTGGGAGTTCTTTTGGAGGAGAAGGTACTTGTGTGTGTTTGGTTTTGTATTGTTAGTATCTGTATGTGTAGGGGCTTTGTGCTGGGAGAGAAGCTGAGCCCTGATTAGGGGCGGGGCTTTCCTGACTAGGTGTCCTATAAAGGTAGCAGCCAGTCAGGCAGCGGCACAGTAGCTAGCAAACAGAGCTGTAAACAGGGCAGTTTGAGTGTGAGTACTGTTGGAGGAGAAGGTGTTTGTGTGTGTGTTTGGTTTTGTATTGGTAGTATCTGTGTGTGTAGGGGCTTTGTGCTGGGACAGAAGCTGAGCCCTGATTAGGGGGCGGGGCTTCCCTGACTAGGGGTCCTATAAAGGTAGCAGCCAGTCAGGCAGCGGCACAGACAGCTGCAGCGGCACAGGGGCTAGCAAGCAGAGCTGTAAACAGGGGAGTTTGAGTGGGAGTTCTGTTGGAGGAAAAGGTATTTGTGTGTGTGTTTGGTTTTCTATTGGTGGTATCTGTATGTGTAGAGGCTTGGAGGGGCTTTGTGCTGGGAAAGAAGCTGAGCCCTGATTAGTGGGCGGGGCTTCCCTGACTAGGGGTCTTATAAGGTTGCAGCCAGTCAGGCAGCGGCACAGGAGCTATCAAACAGAGCTGTAAACAGGGGAGTTTGAGTGGGAGTTCTGTTGGAGGAGAAGGTATTTGTGTGTGTTTGGTTTTGTATTGGTAGTACCTGTATGTGTAGAGGCTTGGAGGGGCTTTGTGCTGGGAGAGAAGCTGAGCCCTGATTAGTGGGCGGGGCTTCCCTGACTAGGGGTCCTATAAAGGTAGCAGCCAGTAAGGCAGCCGCACAGACAGCTGCAGCGGCACAGGAGCAAGCAAAGAGCTGTAAACAGGGGAGTTTGAGTGGGAGTTCTGTTGGAGGAGAAGGTATTTGTGTGTGTTTGGTTTTGTATTGTTAGTATCTGTATGTGTAGGGGCTTTGTGCTGGGAGAGAAGCTGAGCCCTGATTAGGGGGCGGGGCTTCCCTGACTAGGGGTCCTATAAAGGTAGCAGCCAGTCAGGCAGCGGCACAGGAGCTAGCAAACAGAGCTGTAAACAGGGGAGTTTGAGTGGGAGTTCTGTTGGAGGAAAAGGTATTTGTGTGTGTGTTTGGTTTTGTATTGGTGGTATCTGTATGTGTAGAGGCTTGGAGGGGCTTTGTGCTGGGAAAGAAGCTGAGCCCTGATTAGTGGG
Organism: Lepidochelys olivacea; assembly: GCF_965140295.1. Classification (NCBI taxonomy): domain Eukaryota; kingdom Metazoa; phylum Chordata; order Testudines; family Cheloniidae; genus Lepidochelys; species Lepidochelys olivacea. The sequence goes on along the minus strand of NC_140436.1, from coordinate 18,249,783 downwards.
CGGGGCTTCCCTGACTAGGGGTCCTATATAGGTTGCAGACAGTCAGGCAGCGGCACAGGAGCTATCAAACAGAGCTGTAAACAGGGGAGTTTGAGTGGGAGTACTGTCGGAGTAGAAGGTATTTGTGTGTGTTTGGTTTTGTATTGGTAGTATCTGTGTGTGTAGGGGCTTTGTGCTGAGACAGAAGCTGAGCCCTGATTGGGGGGCGGGGCTTCACTGACTAGGGGTCCTATAAAGGTAGCAGCCAGTCAGGTAGCGGCACAGACAGCTGCAGCAGCACAGGAGCTAGCAAACAGAGCAGTAAACAGGGGAGTTTGAGTGGGAGTTCTTTTGGAGGAGAAGGTATTTGTGTGTGTTTGGTTTTGTATTGTTAGTATCTGTATGTGTAGGGGCTTTGTGCTGGGAGAGAAGCTGAGCCCTGATTTGGGGGCGGGGCTTCCCTGACTAGGGGTCCTATAAAGGTAGCAGCCAGTCAGGCAGCGGCACAGGAGCTAGCAAACAGAGCTGTAAACAGGGGAGTTTGAGTGGGAGTACTGTTGGAGTAGAAGGTATTTGTGTGTTTGGTTTTGTATTGGTAGTATCTGTGTGTGTAGGGGCTTTGTGCTGGGACAGAAGCTGAGCCCTGATTAGGGGGCGGGGCTTGACTGACTAGGGGTCCTATAAAGGTCGCAGCCAGTCAGGCAGCGGCACAGACAGCTGCAGCGGCACAGGAGCTAGCAAACAGAGCTGTAAACAGGCGGGTTTGAGTGGGAGTTCTGTTGGAGGAGAAGGTATTTGTGTGTGTGTTTGGTTTTGTATTGGTAGTACCTGTATGTGTAGAGGCTTGGAGGGGCTTTGTGCTGGGAAACAAGCTGAGCCCTGATTAGGGGGCGGGGCTTCCCTGACTAGGGGTCCTATAAAGGTAGCAGCCAGTCAGGCAGCGGCACAGGAGCTACAAACAGAGCTGTAAACAGGGGAGTTCGAGTGGGACTTCTGTTGGAGGAGAAGGTATTCGTGTGTGTTTGGTTTTGTATTCGTAGTATCTGTATGTGAAGGGGCTTTGTGCTGGGAGAGAAGCTGAGCCGTGATTAGGGGGCGGGGCTTCACTTACTAGGGGTCCTAGAAAGGTATCAGCCAGTCAGGCAGCGGCACAGACAGCTGCAGCGGCACAGGAGCTAGCAAACAGAGCTGTAAACGGGAGTTTGAGTGGGAGTTCTGTTGGAGGAGAAGGTATTTGTGTGTGTTTGGTTTTGTATTGTTAGTATCTGTATGTGTATGGGCTTTGTGCTGGGAGAGAAGCTGAGCCCTGATTAGGGGGCGGGGCCTCCCTGACTAGGGGTCCTATAAAGGTATCAGCCAGTCAGGCAGCGGCACAGACAGCTGCAGCGGCACAGGAGCTCGCAAACAGAGCTGTAAACAGGGGAGTTTGAGTGGGAGTTCTGTTGGAGGAGAAGGTATTTGTGTGTGTTTGGTTTTCTATTGGTGGTATCTGTATGTGTAGAGGCTTGGAGGGGCTTTGTGCTGGGAAAGAAGCTGAGCCCTGATTAGTGGGCGGGGCTTCCCTGACTAGGGGTCTTATAAGGTTGCAGCCAGTCAGGCAGCGGCACAGGAGCTATCAAACAGAGCTGTAAACAGGGGAGTTTGAGTGGGAGTTCTGTTGGAGGAGAAGGTATTTGTGTGTGTTTGGTTTTGTATTGGTAGTATCTGTGTGTGTAGGGGCTTTGTGCTGGGATAGAAGCTGAACCCTGATTAGGGGGCGGGGCTTCACTGACTAGGGGTCCTATAAAGGTAGCAGCCAGTCAGACAGCGGCACAGACAGCTGCAGCGGCACAGGAGCTAGCAAACAGAGCTGTAAACGGGGAGTTTGAGTGGGAGGAGAAGGTATTTGTGTGTGTTTGGTTTTGTATTGGTAGTATCTGTGTGTGTAGGGGCTTTGTGCTGGGATAGAAGCTGAACCCTGATTAGGGGGCGGGGCTTCACTGACTAGGGGTCCTATAAAGGTAGCAGCCAGTCAGACAGCGGCACAGGAGCTAGCAAACAGAGCTGTAAACAGGGGAGTTTGAGTGGGAGTTCTGTTGGAGGAGAAGGTATTTGTGTGTGTTTGGTTTTGTATTGGTAGTATCTGTATGTGTAGGGGCTTTGTGCTGGGAGAGAAGCTGACCCCTGATTAGGGGGCGGGGCTTCACTGACTAGGGGTCCTATAAAGGTAGCAGCCAGTCAGGCAGCGGCACAGACAGCTGCAGCGGCACAGGAGCTAGCAAACAGAGCTGTAAACAGGGGGGTTTGAGTGGGAGTTCTGTTGGAGGAGAAGGTATTTGTGTGTGTTTGGTTTTGTACTGGTAGTATCTGTGTGTGTAGGGGCTTTGTGCTGAGACAGAAGCTGAGCCCTGATTGGGGGGCGGGGCTTCACTGACTAGGGGTCCTATAAAGGTAGCAGCCAGTCAGGTAGCGGCACAGACAGCTGCAGCAGCACAGGAGCTAGCAAACAGAGCAGTAAACAGGGGAGTTTGAGTGGGAGTTCTTTTGGAGGAGAAGGTATTTGTGTGTGTTTGGTTTTGTATTGTTAGTATCTGTATGTGTAGGGGCTTTGTGCTGGGAGAGAAGCTGAGCCCTGATTTGGGGGCGGGGCTTCCCTGACTAGGGGTCCTATAAAGGTTGCAGCCAGTCAGGCAGCGGCACAGGAGCTATCAAACAGACCTGTAAACAGGGGAGTTTGAGTGGGAGTTCTGTTGGAGTAGAAGGTATTTGTGTGTGTTTGGATTTGTATTGGTAGTATCTGTGTGTGTAGGGGCTTTGTGCTGGACAGAAGCTGAGCCCTGATTAGGGGGCGGGGCTTCACTGACTAGGGGTCCTATAAAGGTAGCAGCCAGTCAGGCAGCGGCACAGGAGCTATCAAACAGAGCTGTAAACAGGGGAGTTTGAGTGGGAGTTCTGTTGGAGTAGAAGGTATTTGTGTGTGTTTGGTTTTGTATTGGTAGTATCTGTGTGTGTAGGGGCTTTGTGCTGGGACAGAAGCTGAGCCCTGATTAGGGGGAGGGGCTTGACTGACTAGGGGTCCTATAAAGGTCGCAGCCAGTCAGGCAGCGGCACAGACAGCTGCAGCGGCACAGGAGCTAGCAAACAGAGCTGTAAACAGGCGGGTTTGAGTGGGAGTTCTGTTGGAGTAGAAGGTATTTGTGTGTGTTTGGTTTTGTATTGGTAGTATCTGTATGTGTAGGGGCTTTTTGCTGGGAAAGAAGCTGAGCCCTGATTAGGGGGCGGGGCTTCCCTGACGAGGGGTCCTATAAAGGTAGCAGCCAGTCAGGCAGCGGCACAGGAGCTACAAACAGAGCTGTAAACAGGGGAGTTTGAGTGGGAGTACTGTTGGAGGAGAAGGTATTTGTGTGTGTGTTTGGTTTTGTATTGGTAGTATCTGTGTGTGTAGGGGCTTTGTGCTGGGACAGAAGCTGAGCCCTGATTAGGGGGCGGGTCTTCCCTGACTAGGGGTCGTATAAAGGTAGCAGCCAGTCAGGCAGCGGCACAGACAGCTGCAGCGGCACAGGAGCTAGCAAACAGAGCTGTAAACAGTGGAGTTTGAGTGGGAGTTCTGTTGGAGGAGAAGGTATTTGTGTGTGTTTGGATTTGTATTGGTAGTATCTGTATGTGTAGAGGCTTCGTGCTGGGAGAGAAGCTGAGCCCTGATTAGGGGGCGGGGCTTCCCTGACTTGGGGTCCTATAAAGGTAGCAGCCAGTCAGGCAGCGGCACAGGAGTAGCAAACAGAGCTGTAAACAGGGGAGTTTGAGTGGGAGTTCTGTTGGAGTAGAAGGTATTTGTGTGTGTTTGGTTTTGTATTGGTGGTATCTGTATGTGTAGAGGCTTGGAGGGGCTTTGTGCTGGGAAAGAAGCTGAGCCCTGATTAGTGGGCGGGGCTTCCCTGACAAGAGGTCCAATAAGGTTGCAGCCAGTCAGGCAGCGGCACAGGAGCTATCAAACAGAGCTGTAAACAGGGGAGTTTGAGTGGGAGTTCTGTTGGAGTAGAAGGTATTTGTGTGTGTTTGGTTTTGTATTGGTAGTATCTGTGTGTGTAGGGGCTTTGTGCTGGGACAGAAGCTGAGCCCTGATTAGGGGGCGGGGCTTGACTGACTAGGGGTCCTATAAAGGTCGCAGCCAGTCAGGCAGCGGCACAGACAGCTGCAGCGGCACAGGAGCTAGCAAACAGAGCTGTAAACAGGCGGGTTTGAGTGGGAGTTCTGTTGGAGGAGAAGGTATTTGTGTGTGTTTGGTTTTGTATTGGTGGTATCTGTATGTGTAGGGGCTTTGTGCTGGGAGAGAAGCTGAGCCCTGATTAGTGGGCGGGGCTTCCCTGACTAGGGGTCCTATAAAGGTTGCAGCCAGTCAGGCAGCGGCACAGGAGCTAGCAAACAGAGCTGTAAACAGGGGAGTTTGAGTGGGAGTTCTGTTGGAGAAGAAGGTATTTGTGTGTGTTTGGTTTTGTATTGATAGTATCTGTATGTGTAGGGGCTTTGTGCTGGGAGAGAAGCTGAGCCCTGATTAGGGGGCGGGGCTTCCCTGACTAGGGGTCCTATAAAGGTAGCAGCCAGTCAGGCAGCGGCACAGGAGCTAGCAAACAGAGCTGTAAACAGGGGAGTTTGAGTGGGAGTTCTGTTGGAGGAGAAGGTATTTGTGTGTGTTTGGTTTTGTATTGGTAGTATCTGTATGTGTAGGGGCTTTGTGCTGGGAGAGAAGCTGAGCCCTGATTAGGGGGCGCGGCTTCCCTGACTAGGGGTCCTATAAAGGTTGCAGCCAGTCAGGCAGCGGCACAGGAGCTATCAAACAGAGCTGTAAACAGGGGAGTTTGAGTGGGAGTACTGTCGGAGTATAAGGTATTTGTGTGTGTTTGGTTTTGTATTGGTAGTATCTGTATGTGTAGGGGCTTTGTGCTGGGACAGAAGCTGAGCCCTGATTAGGGGGCGGGGCTTGACTGACTAGGGGTCCTATAAAGGTCGCAGCCAGTCAGGCAGCGGCACAGACAGCTGCAGCGGCACAGGAGCTAGCAAACAGAGCTGTAAACAGGGGGGTTTGAGTGGGAGTTCTGTTGGAGGAGAAGGTATTTGTGTGTGTTTGGTTTTGTACTGGTAGTATCTGTGTGTGTAGGGGCTTTGTGCTGAGACAGAAGCTGAGCCCTGATTGGGGGGCGGGGCTTCACTGACTAGGGGTCCTATAAAGGTAGCAGCCAGTCAGGTAGCGGCACAGACAGCTGCAGCAGCACAGGAGCTAGCAAACAGAGCAGTAAACAGGGGAGTTTGAGTGGGAGTTCTTTTGGAGGAGAAGGTATTTGTGTGTGTTTGGTTTTGTATTGTTAGTATCTGTATGTGTAGGGGCTTTGTGCTGGGAGAGAAGCTGAGCCCTGATTTGGGGGCGGGGCTTCCCTGACTAGGGGTCCTATAAAGGTAGCAGCCAGTCAGGCAGCGGCACAGGAGCTAGCAAACAGAGCTGTAAACAGGGGAGTTTGAGTGGGAGTACTGTTGGAGTAGAAGGTATTTGTGTGTTTGGTTTTGTATTGGTAGTATCTGTGTGTGTAGGGGCTTTGTGCTGGGACAGAAGCTGAGCCCTGATTAGGGGGCGGGGCTTGACTGACTAGGGGTCCTATAAAGGTCGCAGCCAGTCAGGCAGCGGCACAGGAGCTAGCTAACAGAGCTGTAAACAGGGGAGTTCGAGTGGGAGTTCTGTTGGAGGAGAAGGTATTCGTGTGTGTTTGGTTTTGTATTGGTAGTATCTGTATGTGAAGGGGCTTTGTGCTGGGAGAGAAGCTGAGCCGTGATTAGGGGGCGGGGCTTCACTTACTAGGGGTCCTAGAAAGGTATCAGCCAGTCAGGCAGCGGCACAGACAATGCAGCGGCACAGGAGCTAGCAAACAGAGCTGTAAACGGGAGTTTGAGTGGGAGTTCTGTTGGAGGAGAAGGTATTTGTGTGTGTTTGGTTTTGTATTGGTGGTATCTGTATGTGTAGGGGCTTTGTCCTGGGAGAGAAGCTGAGCCCTGATTAGGGGGCGGGGCTTCCCTGGCTAGGGGTCCTATAAAGGTAGCAGCCGGTCAGGCAGCGGCACAGGAGCTAGCAAACAGAGCTGTAAACGGGGAGTTTGAGTGGGAGGAGACGGTATTTGTGTGTGTTTGGTTTTGTATTGTTAGTATCTGTATGGTAGAGGCTTGGAGGGTCTTTGTGCTGGGAGAGAAGCTGAGCCCTGATTAGGGGGCGGGGCTTCCCTGTCTAGGGGTCCTATAAAGGTTGCAGCCAGTCAGGCAGCGGCACAGGAGCTATCAAACAGACCTGTAAACAGGGGAGTTTGAGTGGGAGTTCTGTTGGAGTAGAAGGTATTTGTGTGTGTTTGGTTTTGTATTGGTAGTATCTGTGTGTGTAGGGGCTTTGTGCTGGGACAGAAGCTGAGCCCTGATTAGGGGGAGGGGCTTGACTGACTAGGGGTCCTATAAAGGTCGCAGCCAGTCAGGCAGCGGCACAGACAGCTGCAGCGGCACAGGAGCTAGCAAACAGAGCTGTAAACAGGCGGGTTTGAGTGGGAGTTCTGTTGGAGGAGAAGGTATTTGTGTGTGTTTGGTTTTGTATTGGTAGTATCTGTATGTGTAGGGGCTTTTTGCTGGGAAAGAAGCTGAGCCCTGATTAGGGGGCGGGGCTTCCCTGACGAGGGGTCCTATAAAGGTAGCAGCCAGTCAGGCAGCGGCACAGGAGCTACAAACAGAGCTGTAAACAGGGGAGTTTGAGTGGGAGTACTGTTGGAGGAGAAGGTATTTGTGTGTGTGTTTGGTTTTGTATTGGTAGTATCTGTGTGTGTAGGGGCTTTGTGCTGGGACAGAAGCTGAGCCCTGATTAGGGGGCGGGTCTTCCCTGACTAGGGGTCCTATAAAGGTAGCAGCCAGTCAGGCAGCGGCACAGACAGCTGCAGCGGCACAGGAGCTAGCAAACAGAGCTGTAAACAGGCGGGTTTGAGTGGGAGTTCTGTTGGAGTAGAAGGTATTTGTGTGTGTTTGGTTTTGTATTGGTGGTATCTGTATGTGTAGAGGCTTGGAGGGGCTTTGTGCTGGGAAAGAAGCTGAGCCCTGATTAGTGGGCGGGGCTTCCCTGACAAGAGGTCCAATAAGGTTGCAGCCAGTCAGGCAGCGGCACAGGAGCTATCAAACAGAGCTGTAAACAGGGGAGTTTGAGTGGGAGTTCTGTTGGAGTAGAAGGTATTTGTGTGTGTTTGGTTTTGTATTGGTAGTATCTGTGTGTGTAGGGGCTTTGTGCTGGGACAGAAGCTGAGCCCTGATTAGGGGGCGGGGCTTGAATGACTAGGGGTCCTATAAAGGTCGCAGCCAGTCAGGCAGCGGCACAGACAGCTGCAGCGGCACAGGAGCTAGCAAACAGAGCTGTAAACAGGCGGGTTTGAGTGGGAGTTCTGTTGGAGGAGAAGGTATTTGTGTGTGTTTGGTTTTGTATTGGTGGTATCTGGATGTGTAGAGGCTTGGAGGGGCTTTGTGCTGGGAGAGAAGCTGAGCCCTGATTAGTGGGCGGGGCTTCCCTGACTAGGGGTCCTATAAAGGTAGCAGCCAGTCAGGCAGCGGCACAGGAGCTAGCACACAGAGATGTAAACAGGGGAGTTTGAGTGGGAGTTCTGTTGGAGGAGAAGGTATTTGTGTGTTTGGATTTGTATTGGTAGTATTTGTATGTGTAGAGGCTTTGTGCTGGGAGAGAAGCTGAGCCCTGATTAGGGGGCGGGGCTTCCCTGACTAGGGGTCCTATAAAGGTAGCAGGCAGTCAGGCAGCGGCACAGGAGCTAGCAAACAGAGCTGTAAACAGGGGAGTTTGAGTGGGAGTTCTGTTGAAGGAGAAGGTATTTGTGTGTGTTTGGTTTTGTATAGGTGGTATCTGTATGTGTAGGGGCTTTGTGCTGGGAAAGAAGCTGAGCCCTGATTAGTGGGCGGGGCTTCCCTGACTAGGGGTCCTATAAGGTGGCAGCCAGTCAGGCAGCGGCACAGGAGCTATCAAACAGAGCTGTAAACAGGGGAGTTTGAGTGGGAGTTCTGTTGGAGTAGAAGGTATTTGTGTGTGTTTGGTTTTGTATTGGTAGTATCTGTATGTGTAGGGGCTTTGTGCTGGGAGAGAAGCTGAGCCCTGATTAGGGGGCGGGGCTTCACTGACTATGGGTCCTATAAAGGTATCAGCCAGTCAGGCAGCGGCACAGACAGCTGCAGCGGCACAGGAGCTAGCAAACAGAGCTGTAAACAGGGGGGTTTGAGTGGGAGTTCTGTTGGAGGAGAAGGTGTTTGTGTGTTTGGTTTTGTATTGGTATTATTTGTATGTGTCGGGGCTTTGTGCTGGGTGAGAAGCTGAGCCCTGATTAGGGGGCGGGGCTTCCCTGACGAGGGGTCCTATAAACGTAGCAGCCAATCAGGCAGCGGCACAGACAGCTGCAGCGGCACAGGAGCGAGAAAACAGAGCTGTAAACAGGGGAGTTTGAGTGGGAGTTCTGTTGGAGGAGAAGGTATTTGTGTGTGTTTGGTTTTGTATTGGTGGTATCTGTATGTGTCGGGGCTTTGTGCTGGGTGAGAAGCTGAGCCCTGATTAGGGGGCGCGGCTTCCCTGACTAGGGGTCCTGTAAAGGTAGCAGCCAGTCAGGCAGCGGCACAGGAGCTAGCAAACAGAGCTGTAAACAGGGGAGTTTGAGTGGGAGTTCTGTTGGAGGAGAAGGTATTTGTGTGTGTTTTTGTATTGGTAGTATCTGTATGTGTAGGGGCTTTGTGCTGGGAGAGAAGCTGAGCCGTGATTAGGGGCGGGGCTTCACTGACTAGGGGTCCTATAAAGGTATCAGCCAGTCAGGCAGCGGCACAGACAGCTGCAGCGGCACAGGAGCTAGCAAACAGAGCTGTAAACAGGGGAGTTGTAGTGGGAGTTCTGTTGGGGGAGAAGGTATTTGTGTGTGTTTGGTTTTGTATTGTTAGTATCTGTATGTGTATGGGCTTTGTGCTGGGAGAGAAGCTGAGCCCTGATTAGGGGGCGGGGCTTCCCTGACTAGGGGTCCTATAAAGGTATCAGCCAGTCACGCAGCGGCACAGACAGCTGCAGCGGCACAGGAGCTAGCAAACAGAGCTGTAAACAGGGGATTTTGAGTGCGAGTTCTGTTGGAGGAGAAGGTATTTGTGTGTGTTTGGTTTTGTATTGGTGGTATCTGTATGTGTAGGGGCTTTGTGCTGGGAGAGAAGCTGAGCCCTGATTAGGGGGCGGGGCTTCCCTGACTAGGGGTCCTATATAGGTTGCAGCCAGTCAGGCAGCGGCACAGGAGCTATCAAACAGAGCTGTAAACAGGGGAGTTTGAGTGGGAGTACTGTCGGAGTAGAAGGTATTTCTGTGTGTTTGGTTTTGTATTGGTAGTATCTGTGTGTGTGTAGGGGCTTTGTGCTGAGACAGAAGCTGAGCCCTGATTGGGGGGCGGGGCTTCACTGACTAGGGGTCCTATAAAGGTAGCAGCCAGTCAGGCAGCGGCACAGACAGCTGCAGCGGCACAGGAGCTAGCAAACAGAGCTGTAAACAGGGGAGTTTGAGTGGGAGTTCTGTTGCAGGAGAAGGTATTTGTGTGTGTTTGGTTTTGTATTGTTAGTATCTGTATGTGTAGGGGCTTTGTGCTGGGAGAGAAGCTGAGCCCTGATTAGGGGGCGGGGCTTCCCTGACTAGGGGTCCTATAAAGGTAGCAGCCAGTCAGGCAGCGGCACAGACAGCTGCAGCGGCACAGGAGCTAGCAAACAGAGCTGTAAACAGGGGAGTTTGAATGGGAGTTCTGTTGGAGGAGAAGGTATTTGTGTGTGTTTGGTTTTGCATTGTTAGTATATGTATGTGTAGGGGCTTTGTGCTGGGAGAGAAGCTGAGCCCTGATTAGGGGGCGGGGCTTCCCTGACTAGGGGTCCTATAAAGGTAGCAGCCAGTCAGGCAGCGGCACAGGAGGTAGCAAACAGAGCTGTAAACAGGGGAGTTTGAGTGGGAGTTCTGTTGGAGGAAAAGGTATTTGTGTGTGTGTTTGGTTTTGTATTGGTGGTATCTGTATGTGTAGAGGCTTGGAGGGGCTTTGTGCTGGGAAAGAAGCTGAGCTCTGATTAGTGGGCGGGGCTTCCCTGACTAGGGGTCCTATAAGGTTGCAGCCAGTCAGGCAGCGGCACAGACAGCTGCAGCGGCACAGGAGCTAGCAAACAGAGCTGTAAACAGGGGGGTTTGAGTTGGAGTTCTGTTGGAGGAGAAGGTATTTGTGTGTGTTTGGTTTTGTATTGGTATTTGTATGTGTCGGGGCTTTGTGCGGGGTGAGAAGCTGAGCCCTGATTAGGTGGCGGGGCTTCCCTGACTAGGGGTCCTATAAACGTAGCAGCCAATCAGGCAGCGGCACAGACAGCTGCAGGGGCACAGGAGCTATCAAACAGAGCTGTAAACAGGGGAGTTTGAGTGGGAGTTCTGTTGGAGGAGAAGGTATTTGTGTGTGTTTGGTTTTGTATTGATAGTATCTGTATGTGTAGGGGCTTTGTGCTGGGAGAGAAGCTGAGGCCTGATTAGGGGGCGGGGCTTGACTGACTAGGGGTCCTATAAAGGTAGCAGCCAGTCAGGCAGCGGCACAGACAGCTGCAGCGGCACAGGAGCTAGCAAACAGAGCTGTAAACAGGGGAGTTGGAGTGAGAGTTCTGTTGGAGGAGAAGGTATTTGTGTGTGTTTGGATTTGTATTGGTAGTATTTGTATGTGTAGAGGCTTTGTGCTGGGAGAGAAGCTGAGCCCTGATTAGGGGGCGGGGCTTCCCTGACTAGGGGTCCTATAAAGGTAGCAGCCAGTCAGGCAGCGGCACAGGAGCTAGCAAACAGAGCTGTAAACAGGGGAGTTTGAGTGGGAGTTCTGTTGGAGGAGAAGGTATTTGTGTGTGTTTGGTTTTGTATTTGTAGTATCTGTATGTGTAGGGACTTTGTGCTGGGAGAGAAGCTGAGCCCTGATTAGGGGGCGCGGCTTCCCTGACTAGGGGTCCTATAAAGGTTGCAGCCAGTCAGGCAGCGGCACAGGAGCTATCAAACAGAGCTGTAAACAGGGGAGTTTGAGTGGGAGTACTGTCGGAGTATAAGGTATTTGTGTGTGTTTGGTTTTGTATTGGTAGTATCTGTATGTGTAGGGGCTTTGTGCTGGGACAGAAGCTGAGCCCTGATTAGGGGGCGGGGCTTGACTGACTAGGGGTCCTATAAAGGTCGCAGCCAGTCAGGCAGCGGCACAGACAGCTGCAGCGGCACAGGAGCTAGCAAACAGAGCTGTAAACAGGCGGGTTTGAGTGGGAGTTCTGTTGGAGGAGAAGGTATTTGTGTGTGTGTTTGGTTTTGTATTGGTAGTATCTGTATGTGTCGGGGCTTTGTGCTGGGAGAGAAGCTGAGCCGTGATTAGGGGGCGGGGCTTCCCTGACTAGGGGTCCTATAAAGGTAGCAGCCAATAAGGCAGCGGCACAGACAGCTGCAGCGGCACAGGAGCTAGCAAACAGAGCTGTAAACAGGGGAGTTTGAGTGGGAGTTCTGTTGGAGGAGAAGGTATTTGTGTGTGTTTGGTTTTGTATTGGTAGTATCTGTATGTGTAGAGGCTTGGAGGGGCTTTGTGCTGGGAGAGAAGCTGAGCCCTGATTAGTGGGCGGGGATTCCCTGACTAGGGGTCCTATAAAGGTAGCAGCCAGTCAGGCAGCCGCACAGACAGCTGCAGCGGCACAGGAGCTAGCAAACAGAGCTGTAAACAGGGGAGTTTGAGTGGGAGTTCTGTTGGAGGAGAAGGTATTTGTGTGTGTTTGGTTTTGTATTGTTAGTATCTGTATGTGTAGGGGCTTTGTGCTGGGAGAGAAGCTGAGCCCTGATTAGGGGGCGGGGCTTCCCTGACTAGGGGTCCTATAAAGGTAGCAGCCAGTCAGGCAGCGGCACAGGAGCTAGCAAACAGAGCTGTAAACAGGGGAGTTTGAGTGGGAGTTCTGTTGGAGGAGAAGGTATTTGTGTGTGTTTGATTTTGTATTGGTAGTATCTGCATGTGTAGAGGCTTGGAGGGGCTTTGTGCTGGGAGAGAAGCTGAGCCCTGATTAGTGGGCGGGGCTTCCCTGACTAGGGGTCCTATAAAGGTAGCAGCCAGTCAGGCAGCCGCACAGACAGCTGCAGCGGCACAGGAGCTAGCAAACAGACCTGTAAACAGGGGAGTTTGAGTGGGAGGAGAAGGTATTTGTGTGTGTTTGGTTTTGTATTCTTAGTATCTGTATGTGTAGGGGCTTTGTGCTGGGAGAGAAGCTGAGCCCTGATTAGGGGGCAGGGCTTCCCTGACTAGGGGTCCTATAAAGGTTGCAGCCAGTCAGGCAGCGGCACAGGAGCTATCAAAGAGAGCTGTAAACAGGGGAGTTTGAGTGGGAGTACTGTTGGAGTAGAAGGTATTTGTGTGTGTTTGGTTTTGTATTGGTAGTATGTGTGTGTGTAGGGGCTTTGTGCTGAGACAGAAGCTGACCCCTGATTAGGGGGCGGGGCTTGACTGACTAGGGGTCCTATAAAGGTAGCAGCCAGTCAGGCAGCGGCACAGGAGCTAGCACACAGAGCTGTAAACAGGGGAGTTTGAGTGGGAGTTCTGTTGGAGGAGAAGGTATTCGTGTGTGTTTTTGTATTGGTAGTATCTGTATGTGTAGGGGCTTTGTGCTGGGAGAGAAGCTGAGCCCTGATTAGGGGGCGGGGCTTCCCTGACTAGGGGTCCTATAAAGGTAGCAACCAGTCAGGCAGCGGCACAGGAGCTAGCAAACAGAGCTGTAAACAGGGGAGTTTGAGTGGGAGTTCTGTTGGAGGAGAAGGTATTTGTGTGTGTTTGGTTTTGTATTGGTGGTATCTGGATGTGTAGAGGCTTGGAGGGGCTTTGTGCTGGGAGAGAAGCTGAGCCCTGATTAGTGGGCGGGGCTTCCCTGACTAGGGGTCCTATAAAGGTTGCAGCCAGTCAGGCAGCGGCACAGGAGCTAGCAAACAGAGCTGTAAACAGGGGAGTTTGAGTGGGAGTTCTGTTGGAGAAGAAGGTATTTGTGTGTGTTTGGTTTTGTATTGATAGTATCTGTATGTGTAGGGGCTTTGTGCTGGGAGAGAAACTGAGGCCTGATTAGGGGGCGGGGCTTGACTGACTAGGGGTCCTATAAAGGTAGCAGCCAGTCAGGCAGCGGCACAGACAGCTGCAGCGGCACAGGAGCTAGCAAACAGAGCTGTAAACAGGGGAGTTGGAGTGAGAGTTCTGTTGGAGGAGAAGGTATTTGTGTGTGTTTGGATTTGTATTGGTAGTATTTGTATGTGTAGAGGCTTTGTGCTGGGAGAGAAGCTGAGCCCTGATTAGGGGGCGGGGCTTCCCTGACTAGGGGTCCTATAAAGGTAGCAGCCAGTCAGGCAGCGGCACAGGAGCTAGCAAACAGAGCTGTAAACAGGGGAGTTGGAGTGAGAGTTCTGTTGGAGGAGAAGGTATTTGTGTGTGTTTGGTTTTGTATTGGTATTATTTGTATGTGTCGGGGCTTTGTGCTGGGTGAGAAGCTGAGCCCTGATTAGGGGGCGGGGCTTCCCTGACGAGGGGTCCTATAAAGGTAGCAGCCAATCAGGCAGCGGCACAGACAGCTGCAGCGGCACAGGAGCGAGAAAACAGAGCTGTAAACAGGGGAGTTTGAGTGGGAGTTCTGTTGGAGGAGAAGGTATTTGTGTGTGTTTGGTTTTGTATTGGTGGTATGTGTATGTGTCGGGGCTTTGTGCTGGGTGAGAAGCTGAGCCCTGATTAGGGGGCGCGGCTTCCCTGACTAGGGGTCCTGTAAAGATAGCAGCCAGTCAGGCAGCGGCACAGGAGCTAGCAAACAGAGCTGTAAACAGGGGAGTTTGAGTGGGAGTTCTGTTGGAGGAGAAGGTATTTGTGTGTGTTTTTGTATTGGTAGTATCTGTATGTGTAGGGGCTTTGTGCTGGGAGAGAAGCTGAGCCGTGATTAGGGGCGGGGCTTCACTGACTAGGGGTCCTATAAAGGTATCAGCCAGTCAGGCAGCGGCACAGACAGCTGCAGCGGCACAGGAGCTATCAAACAGAGCTGTAAACAGGGGAGTTTGAGTGGGAGTTCTGTTGAAGGAGAAGGTATTTGTGTGTGTTTGGTTTTGTATAGGTGGTATCTGTATGTGTAGGGGCTTTGTGCTGGGAAAGAAGCTGAGCCCTGATTAGTGGGCGGGGCTTCCCTGACTAGGGGTCCTATAAGGTTGCAGCCAGTCAGGCAGCGGCACAGGAGCTATCAAACAGTGCTGTAAACAGGGGAGTTTGAGTGGGAGTTCTGTTGGAGTAGAAGGTATTTGTGTGTGTTTGGTTTTGTATTGGTAGTATCTGTATGTGTAGGGGCTTTGTGCTGGGAGAGAAGCTGAGCCCTGATTAGGGGGCGGGGCTTCACTGACTATGGGTCCTATAAAGGTATCAGCCAGTCAGGCAGCGGCACAGACAGCTGCAGCGGCACAGGAGCTAGCAAACAGAGCTGTAAACAGGGGGGTTTGAGTGGGAGTTCTGTTGGAGGAGAAGGTGTTTGTGTGTTTGGTTTTGTATTGGTATTATTTGTATGTGTCGGGGCTTTGTGCTGGGTGAGAAGCTGAGCCCTGATTAGGGGGCGGGGCTTCCCTGACGAGGGGTCCTATAAACGTAGCAGCCAATCAGGCAGCGGCACAGACAGCTGCAGCGGCACAGGATCGAGAAAACAGAGCTGTAAACAGGGGAGTTTGAGTGGGAGTTCTGTTGGAGGAGAAGGTATTTGTGTGTGTTTGGTTTTGTATTGGTGGTATCTGTATGTGTCGGGGCTTTGTGCTGGGTGAGAAGCTGAGCCCTGATTAGGGGGCGCGGCTTCCCTGACTAGGGGTCCTGTAAAGGTAGCAGCCAGTCAGGCAGCGGCACAGGAGCTAGCAAACAGAGCTGTAAACAGGGGAGTTTGAGTGGGAGTTCTGTTGGAGGAGAAGGTATTTGTGTGTGTTTGGTTTTGTATTGGTAGTATCTGTGTGTGTAGGGGCTTTGTGCTGGGACAGAAGCTGAGCCCTGATTAGGGGGCGGGGCTTGACTGACTAGGGGTCCTATAAAGGTCGCAGCCAGTCAGGCAGCGGCACAGACAGCTGCAGCGGCACAGGAGCTAGCAAACAGAGCTGTAAACAGGGGAGTTTGAGTGGGAGTTCTGTTGGAGGAGAAGGTATTTGTGTGTGTTTGGTTTTGTATTGTTAGTATCTGTATGTGTAGGGGCTTTGTGCTGGGAGAGAAGCTGAGCCCTGATTAGGGGGCGGGGCTTCCCTGACTAGGGGTCCTATAAAGGTAGCAGCCAGTCAGGCAGCGGCACAGGAGCTAGCAAACAGAGCTGTAAACAGGGGAGTTTGAGTGGGAGTTCTGTTGGAGGAGAAGGTATTTGTGTGTGTTTGATTTTGTATTGGTAGTATCTGCATGTGTAGAGGCTTGGAGGGGCTTTGTGCTGGGAGAGAAGCTGAGCCCTGATTAGTGGGCGGGGCTTCCCTGACTAGGGGTCCTATAAAGGTAGCAGCCAGTCAGGCAGCCGCACAGAGAGCTGCAGCGGCACAGGAGCTAGCAAACAGAGCTGTAAACAGGGGAGTTTGAGTGGGAGTTCTGTTGGAGGAGAAGGTATTTGTGTGTGTTTGGTTTTGCATTGTTAGTATATGTATGTGTAGGGGCTTTGTGCTGGGAGAGAAGCTGAACCCTGATTAGGGGGCGGGGCTTCACCGACTAGGGGTCCTATAAAGGTTGCAGCCAGTCAGGCAGCGGCACAGGAGCTATCAAACAGAGCTGTAAACAGGGGAGTTTGAGTGGGAGGAGAAGGTATTTGTGTGTGTTTGGTTTTGTATTCTTAGTATTTGTATGTGTAGGGGCTTTGTGCTGGGAGAGAAGCTGAGCCCTAGTTAGGGGGCGGGGCTTCACTGACTAGGGGTCCTATAAAGGTAGCAGCCAGTCAGGCAGCGGCACAGGAGCTATCAAACAGAGCTGTAAACAGGGGAGTTTGAGTGGGAGGAGAAGGTATTTGTGTGTGTTTGGTTTTGTATTGGTAGTATGTGTGTGTGTAGGGGCTTTGTGCTGAGACAGAAGCTGAGCCCTGATTAGGGGGGGGGGCTTCACTGACTAGGGGTCCTATAAAGGTAGCAGCCAGTCAGGCAGCGGCACAGGAGCTAGCAAACAGAGCTGTAAACAGGGGAGTTTGAGTGGGAGTTCTGTTGGAGGAGAAGGTATTTGTGTGTGTTTGGTTTTGTTTTGGTGGTATCTGTATGTGTAGAGGCTTGGAGGGGCTTTGTGCTGGGAGAGAAGCTGAGCCCTGATTAGTGGGCGGGGCTTCCTTGACCAGGGGTCCTATAAAGGTTGCAGCCAGTCAGGCAGCTGCACAGGAGCTAGCAAACAGAGCTGTAAACAGGGGAGTTGGAGTGAGAGTTCTGTTGGAGGAGAAGGTATTTGTGTGTGTTTGGATTTGTATTGGTAGTATTTGTATGTGTAGAGGCTTTGTGCTGGGAGAGAAGCTGAGCCCTGATTAGGGGGCGGGGCTTCCCTGACTAGGGGTCCTATAAAGGTAGCAGCCAGTCAGGCAGCGGCACAGGAGCTAGCACACAGAGATGTAAACAGGGGAGTTTGAGTGGGAGTTCTGTTGGAGGAGAAGGTATTTGTGTGTTTGGATTTGTATTGGTAGTATTTGTGTGTGTAGAGGCTTTGTGCTGGGAGAGAAGCTGAGCCCTGATTAGGGGGCGGGGCTTCCCTGTCTAGGGGTCCTATAAGGTTGCAGCCAGTCAGGCAGCGGCACAGGAGCTAGCAAACAGAGCTGTACACAGGGGAGTTTGAGTGGGAGTTCTGTTGGAGTAGAAGGTATTTACGTGTGTGTTTGGTTTTGTATTGGTAGTATCTGTATGTGTCGGGGCTTTGTGCTGGGAGAGAAGCTGAGCCGTGATTAGGGGCGGGGCTTCACCGACTAGGGGTCCTATAAAGGTTGCAGCCAGTCAGGCAGCGGCACAGGAGCTAGCACACAGAGATGTAAACAGGGGAGTTTGAGTGGGAGTTCTGTTGGAGGAGAAGGTGTTTGTGTGTGTTTGGTTTTGTATTGGTAGTATCTGTATGTGTAGAGGCTTGGAGGGGCTTTGTGCTGGGAGAGAAGCTGAGCCCTGATTAGTGGGCGGGGCTTCCCTGACTAGGGGTCCTATAAAGGTAGCAGCCAATAAGGCAGCGGCACAGACAGCTGCAGCGGCACAGGAGCTAGCAAACAGAGCTGTAAACAGGGGAGTTTGAGTGGGAGTTCTGTTGGAGGAGAAGGTGTTTGTGTGTGTTTGGTTTTGTATTGGTAGTATCTGTATGTGTAGAGGCTTGGAGGGGCTTTGTGCTGGGAGAGAAGCTGAGCCCTGATTAGTGGGCGGGGCTTCCCTGACTAGGGGTCCTATAAAGGTAGCAGCCAGTCAGGCAGCCGCACAGACAGCTGCAGCGGCACAGGAGCTAGCAAACAGAGCTGTAAACAGGGGAGTTTGAGTGGGAGTTCTGTTGGAGGAGAAGGTATTTGTGTGTGTTTGGTTTTGTATTGTTAGTATCTGTATGTGTAGGGGCTTTGTGCTGGGAGAGAAGCTGAGCCCTGATTAGGGGGCGGGGCTTCCCTGACTAGGGGTCCTATAAAGGTAGCAGCCAGTCAGGCAGCGGCACAGACAGCTGCAGCGGCACAGGAGCTAGCAAACAGAGCTGTAAACAGGGGAGTTTGAGTGGGAGTTCTGTTGGAGGAGAAGGTATTTGTGTGTGTTTGGTTTTGCATTGTTAGTATATGTATGTGTAGGGGCTTGGAGGGGCTTTGTGCTGGGAGAGAAGCTGAGCCCTGATTAGTGGGCGGGGCTTCCCTGACTAGGGGTCCTATAAAGGTAGCAGCCAGTCAGGCAGCCGCACAGACAGCTGCAGCGGCACAGGAGCTAGCAAACAGAGCTGTAAACAGGGGAGTTTGAGTGGGAGTTCTGTTGGAGGAGAAGGTATTTGTGTGTGTTTGGTTTTGCATTGTTAGTATACGTATGTGTAGGGGCTTTGTGCTGGGAGAGAAGCTGAACCCTGATTAGGGGCGGGGCTTCACCGACTAGGGGTCCTATAAAGGTTGCAGCCAGTCAGGCAGCGGCACAGGAGCTATCAAACAGAGCTGTAAACAGGGGAGTTTGAGTGGGAGTTCTGTTGGAGTAGAAGGTATTTGTGTGTGTTTGGTTTTGTATTGGTAGTACCTGTGTGTGTAGGGGCTTTGTGCTGGGACAGAAGCTGAACCCTGATTAGGGGGCGGGGCTTCACCGACTAGGGGTCCTCTAAAGGTAGCAGCCAGTCAGGCAGCGGCACAGACAGCTGCAGCGGCACAGGAGCTAGCAAACAGACCTGTAAACAGGGGAGTTTGAGTGGGAGGAGAAGGTATTTGTGTGTGTTTGGTTTTGTATTCTTAGTATCTGTATGTGTAGGGGCTTTGTGCTGGGAGAGAAGCTGAGCCCTGATTAGGGGGCAGGGCTTCCCTGACTAGGGGTCCTATAAAGGTTGCAGCCAGTCAGGCAGCGGCACAGGAGCTATCAAACAGAGCTGTAAACAGGGGAGTTTGAGTGGGAGTACTGTTGGAGGAGAAGGTATTTGTGTGTGTTTGGTTTTGTATTGGTAGTATGTGTGTGTGTAGGGGCTTTGTGCTGAGACAGAAGCTGAGCCCTGATTAGGGGGCGGGGCTTCCCTGACTAGGGGTCCTATAAAGGTAGCAGCGAGTCAGGCAGCGGCACAGGAGCTAGCAAACAGAGCTGTAAACAGGGGAGTTTGAGTGGGAGTTCTGTTGGAGGAGAAGGTATTTGTGTGTGTTTTTGTATTGGTAGTATCTGTATGTGTAGGGGCTTTGTGCTGGGAGAGAAGCTGAGCCCTGATTAGGGGGCGGGGCTTCCCTGACTAGGTGTCCTATAAAGGTAGCAACCAGTCAGGCAGCGGCACAGGAGCTAGCAAACAGAGCTGTAAACAGGGGAGTTTGAGTGGGAGTTCTGTTGGAGGTGAAGGTATTTGTGTGTGTTTGGTTTTGTATTGGTGGTATCTGTATGTGTAGAGGCTTGGAGGGGCTTTGTGCTGGGAGAGAAGCTGAGCCCTGATTAGTGGGCGGGGCTTCCCTGACTAGGGGTCCTATAAAGGTTGCAGCCAGTCAGGCAGCTGCACAGGAGCTAGCAAACAGAGCTGTAAACAGGGGAGTTTGAGTGGGAGTTCTGTTGGAGAAGAAGGTATTTGTGTGTGTTTGGTTTTGTATTGTTAGTATCTGTATGTGTAGGGGCTTTGTGCTGGGAGAGAAGCTGAGGCCTGATTAGGGGGCGGGGCTTGACTGACTAGGGGTCCTATAAAGGTAGCAGCCAGTCAGGCAGCGGCACAGACAGCTGCAGCGGCACAGGAGCTAGCAAACAGAGCTGTAAACAGGGGAGTTGGAGTGAGAGTTCTGTTGGAGGAGAAGGTATTTGTGTGTGTTTGGATTTGTATTGGTAGTATTTGTATGTGTAGAGGCTTTGTGCTGGGAGAGAAGCTGAGCCCTGATTAGGGGGCGGGGCTTCCCTGACTAGGGGTCCTATAAAGGTAGCAGCCAATCAGGCAGCGGCACAGACAGCTGCAGCGGCACAGGAGCTAGCAAACAGAGCTGTACACAGGGGAGTTTGAGTGGGAGTTCTGTTGAAGGAGAAGGTATTTGTGTGTGTTTGGTTTTGTATAGGTGGTATCTGTATGTGTAGGGGCTTTGTGCTGGGAAAGAAGCTGAGCCCTGATTAGTGGGCGGGGCTTCCCTGACTAGGGGTCCTATAAGGTTGCAGCCAGTCAGGCAGCGGCACAGGAGCTATCAAACAGAGCTGTAAACAGGGGAGTTTGAGTGGGAGTTCTGTTGGAGTAGAAGGTATTTGTGTGTGTTTGGTTTTGTATTGGTAGTATCTGTATGTGTAGGGGCTTTGTGCTGGGAGAGAAGCTGAGCCCTGATTAGGGGGCGGGGCTTCACTGACTATGGGTCCTATAAAGGTATCAGCCAGTCAGGCAGCGGCACAGACAGCTGCAGCGGCACAGGAGCTAGCAAACAGAGCTGTAAACAGGGGAGTTTGAGTGGGAGTTCTGTTGGAGGAGAAGGTATTTGTGTGTGTTTGGTTTTGTATTGGTGGTATCTGTATGTGTAGGGGCTTTGTGCTGGGAGAGAAGCTGAGCCCTGATTAGGGGGCGCGGCTTCCCTTACTAGGGGTCCTATAAAGGTAGCAGGCAGTCAGGCAGAGGCACAGGAGCTAGCAAACAGAGCTGTAAACAGGGGAGTTTGAGTGGGAGTACTGTTGGAGGAGAAGGTATTTGTGTGTTTGGTTTTGTATTGGTAGTATCTGTGTGTGTAGGGGCTTTGTGCTGAGACAGAAGCTGAGCCCTGATTAGGGGGCGGGGCTTGACTGACTAGGGGTCCTATAAAGGTAGCATCCAGTCAGGCAGCGGAACAGACAGCTGCAGCGGCACAGGAGCTAGCAAACAGAGCTGTAAAGAGGAAAGTTGAAGTGGGAGTTCTGTTGGAGGAGAAGGTATTTGTGTGTGTTTGGTTTTGTATTGGTGGTATCTGTATGTGTAGGGGCTTTGTGCTGGGAGAGAAGCTGAGCCCTGATTAGGGGGCGCGGCTTCCCTGACTTGGGGTCCTAAAAAGGTATCAGCCAGTCAGGCAGCGGCACAGACAGCTGCATCGGCACAGGAGTTAGCAAACAGAGCTGTAAACAGGGGAGTTTGAGTGGGAGTACTGTTGGAGGAGAAGGTATTTGTGTGTTTGGTTTTGTATTGGTAGTATCTGTGTGTGTAGGGGTTTTGTGCTGGGACAGAAGCTGAGCCCTGATTAGGGGGCGGGTCTTCCCTGACTAGGGGTCCTATAAAGGTAGCAGCCAGTCAGGCAGCGGCACAGACAGCTGCAGCGGCACAGGAGCTAGGAAACAGAGCTGTAAACAGTGGAGTTGGAGTGGGAGTTCTGTTGGAGGAGAAGGTATTTGTGTGTGTTTGGTTTTGTATTGGTAGTATCTGTATGTGTAGGGGCTCTGTGCTGGGAGAGAAACTGAGCCCTGATTAGGGGGCGGGGCTTCCCTGACTAGGGGTCCTATAAAGGTAGCAGCCAGTCAGGCAGCGGCACAGGAGCTAGCAAACAGAGCTGTAAACAGGGGAGTTTGAGTGGGAGTTCTGTTGGAGGAGAAGGTATTTCTGTGTGTTTGGTTTTGCATTGTTAGTATATGTATGTGTAGGGGCTTTGTGCTGGGAGAGAAGCTGAACCCTGATTAGGGGGCGGGGCTTCACCGACTAGGGGTCCTATAAAGGTTGCAGCCAGTCAGGCAGCGGCACAGGAGCTATCAAACAGAGCTGTAAACAGGGGAGTTTGAGTGGGAGTTCTGTTGGAGTAGTAGGTATTTGTGTGTGTTTGGTTTTGTATTGGTAGTATCTGTGTGTGTAGGGGCTTTGTGCTGGGACAGAAGCTGAACCCTGATTAGGGGGCGGGGCTTCACCGACTAGGGGTCCTATAAAGGTTGCAGCCAGTCAGGCAGCGGCACAGACAGCTGCAGCGGCACAGGAGCTAGCAAACAGAGCTCTAAACAGGGGAGTTTGAGTGGGAGTTCTGTTGGAGGAGAAGGTATTTGTGTGTGTTTGGTTTTGTATTGTTAGTATCTGTATGTGTAGGGGCTTTGTGCTGGGACAGAACCTGAGCCCTGATTAGGGGGCGGGGCTTCCCTGACTAGGGGTCCTATAAAGGTAGCAGCGAGTCAGGCAGCGGCACAGGAGCTAGCACACAGAGATGTAAACAGGGGAGTTTGAGTGGGAGTTCTTTTGGAGGAGAAGGTATTTGTGTGTGTTTGGTTTTGTATTGTTAGTATCTGTATGTGTAGGGGCTTTGTGCTGGGAGAGAAGCTGAGCCCTGATTAGGGGGCGGGGCTTTCCTGACTAGGGGTCCTATAAAGGTAGCAGCCAGTCAGGCAGCGGCACAGGAGCTAGCAAACAGAGCTGTAAACAGGGGAGTTTGAGTGGGAGTTCTGTTGGAGGAGAAGGTATTTGTGTGTGTTTTTGTATTGGTAGTATCTGTATGTGTAGGGGCTTTGTGCTGGGAGAGAAGCTGAGCCCTGATTAGGGGGCGGGGCTTCCCTGACTAGGTGTCCTATAAAGGTAGCAACCAGTCAGGCAGCGGCACAGGAGCTAGCAAACAGAGCTGTAAACAGGGGAGTTTGAGTGGGAGTTCTGTTGGAGGAGAAGGTATTTGTGTGTTTGGTTTTGTATTGGTAGTATCTGTGTGTGTAGGGGCTTTGTGCTGGGACAGAAGCTGAGCCCTGATTAGGGGGCGGGTCTTCCCTGACTAGGGGTCCTATAAAGGTAGCAGCCAGTCAGGCAGCGGCACAGACAGCTGCAGCGGCACAGGAGCTAGCAAACAGAGCTGTAAACAGTGGAGTTTGAGTGGGAGTTCTGTTGGAGGAGAAGGTATTGGTGTGTGTTTGGTTTTGTATTGGTAGTATCTGTATGTGTAGGGGCTCTGTGCTGGGAGAGAAACTGAGCCCTGATTAGGGGCGGGGCTTGACTGACTAGGGTTCCTATAAAGGTAGCAGCCAGTCAGGCAGCGGCACAGACAGCTGCAGCGGCACAGGAGCTAGCAAACAGAGCTGTAAAGAGGAAAGTTGGAGTGGGAGTTCTGTTGGAGGAGAAGGTATTTGTGTGTGTTTGGTTTTGTATTGGTAGTATCTGTATGTGTAGAGGCTTTGTGCTGGGAGAGAAGCTGAGCCCTGATTAGGGGGCGGGGCTTCACTGACTAGGGGTCCTAAAAAGGTATCAGCCAGTCAGGCAGCGGCACAGACAGCTGCATCGGCACAGGAGCTAGCAAACAGAGCTGTAAACAGGGGAGTTGGAGTGGGAGTTCTGTTGGAGGAGAAGGTATTTGTGTGTGTGTTTGGTTTTGTATTGGTAGTATCTGTATGTGTAGAGGCTTGGAGGGGCTTTGTGCTGGGAAAGAAGCTGAGCCCTGATTAGGGGGCGGGGCTTCCCTGACGAGGGGTCCTATAAAGGTAGCAGCCAGTCAGGCAGCGGCACAGGAGCTACAAACAGAGCTGTAAACAGGGGAGTTCGAGTGGGAGTTCTGTTGGAGGAGAAGGTATTTGTGTGTGTTTGGATTTGTATTGGTGGTATCTGTATGTGTAAGGGCTTTGTGCTGGGAGAGAAGCTGAGCCCTGATTAGGGGGCGGGGCTTGACTGACTAGGGGTCCTATAAAGGTAGCAGCCAGTCAGGCAGCGGCACAGACAGCTGCAGCGGCACAGGAGCTAGCAAACTGAGCTGTAAACAGGGGAGTTTGAGTGGGAGTTCTTTTGGAGGAGAAGGTATTTGTGTGTGTTTGGATTTGTATTGGTGGTATCTGTATGTGTAAGGGCTTTGTGCTGGGAGAGAAGCTGAGCCCTGATTAGGGGGCGGGGCTTCCCTGGCTAGGGGTCCTATAAAGGTTGCAGCCAGTCAGGCAGCGGCACAGGAGCTATCAAACAGAGCTGTAAACAGGGGAGTTTGAGTGGGAGTTCTGTTGGAGGAGAAGGTATTTGTGTGTGTTTGGTTTTGTATTGGTGGTATCTGTATGGTAGAGGCTTGGAGGGTCTTTGTGCTGGGAGAGAAGCTGAGCCCTGATTAGGGGGCGGGGCTTCCCTGACTAGGGGTCCTATAAAGGTAGCAGCCAGTCAGGCAGCGGCACAGACAGCTGCAGCGGCACAGGAGCTAGCAAACAGAGCTGTAAAGACAAAAGTTGGAGTGGGAGTTCTGTTGGAGGAGAAGGTATTTGTGTGTGTTTGGATTTGTATTGGTAGTATCTGTATGTGTAGAGGCTTTGTGCTGGGAGAGAAGCTGAGCCCTGATTAGGGGGCGGGGCTTCCCTGACTTGGGGTCCTATAAGGTTGCAGCCAGTCAGGCAGCGGCACAGGAGCTATCAAACAGAGTTGTAAACAGGGGAGTTTGAGTGGGAGGAGAAGGTATTTGTGTGTGTTTGGTTTTGTATTGTTAGTATCTGTATGTGTAGGGGCTTTGTGCTGGGAGAGAAGCTGAGCCCTGATTAGGGGGCGGGGCTTCACTGACTAGGGGTCCTAAAAAGGTATCAGCCAGTTACGCAGCGGCACAGACAGCTGCATCGGCACAGGAGCTAGCAAACAGAGCTGTAAACAGGGGAGTTTGAGTGGGAGTTCTTTTGGAGGAGAAGGTATTTGTGTGTGTTTGGTTTTGTATTCTTAGTACCTGTATGTGTAGGGGCTTTGTGCTGGGAGAGAAGCTGAGCCCTGATTAGGGGTCGGGGCTTCCCTGACTAGGGGTCCTATAAAGGTAGCAGCCAGTCAGGTAGTGGCACAGACAGCTGCAGCAGCACAGGAGCTAGCAAACAGAGCTGTAAACAGGGGAGTTTGAGTGGGAGTTCTTTTGGAGGAGAAGGTATTTGTGTGTGTTTGGTTTTGTATTGTTAGTATCTGTATGTGTAGGGGCTTTGTGCTGGGAGAGAAGCTGAGCCCTGATTAGGGGCGGGGCTTTCCTGACTAGGGGTCCTATAAAGGTAGGAGCCAGTCAGGCAGCGGCACAGGAGCTAGCAAACAGAGTTGTAAACAGGGGAGTTTGAGTGGGAGTACTGTTGGAGGAGAAGGTATTTGTGTGTGTGTTTGGTTTTGTATTGGTAGTATCTGTGTGTGTAGTGGCTTTGTGCTGAGACAGAAGCTGAGCCCTGATTGGGGGGCGGGGCTTCACTGACTAGGGGTCCTATAAAGGTAGCAGCCAGTCAGGTAGTGGCACA
Organism: Lepidochelys olivacea; assembly: GCF_965140295.1. Lineage (NCBI taxonomy): Eukaryota > Metazoa > Chordata > Testudines > Cheloniidae > Lepidochelys > Lepidochelys olivacea. Next base: position 18,224,996 of record NC_140436.1, on the reverse strand, counting down.
GACAGCTGCAGCAGCACAGGAGCTAGCAAACAGAGCTGTAAACAGGGGAGTTTGAGTGGGAGTTCTGTTGGAGGAGAAGGTATTTGTGTGTGTTTTTGTATTGGTAGTATCTGTATGTGTAGGGGCTTTGTGCTGGGAGAGAAGCTGAGCCGAGATTAGGGGGCGGGGCTTCACTGACTAGGGGTCCTATAAAGGTATCAGCCAGTCAGGCAGCGGCACAGACAGCTGCAGCAGCACAGGAGCTATCAAACAGAGCTGTAAACAGGGGAGTTTCAGTGGGAGTACTGTTGGAGTAGAAGGTATATGTGTGTGTTTGGTTTTGTATTGGTAGTATCTGTGTGTGTAGGGGCTTTGTGCTGGGACAGAAGCTGAGCCCTGATTAGGGGGCGGGCCTTCACTGACTAGGAGTCCTAGAAAGGTAGCAGCCAGTCAGGCAGCGGCACAGACAGCTGCAGCGGCACAGGAGCTAGCAAACAGAGCTGTAAACAGGGGAGTTTGAGTGGGAGTTCTGTTGGAGGAGAAGGTATTTGTGTGTTTGGTTTTGTATTGGTAGTATCTGTATGTGTAGGGGCTTTGTGCTGGGACAGAAGCTGAGCCCTGATTAGGGGGCGGGGCTTGACTGACTAGGGGTCCTATAAAGGTCGCAGCCAGTCAGGCAGCGGCACAGGAGCTACAAACAGAGCTGTAAACAGGGGAGTTTGAGTGGGAGTTCTGTTGGTGGAGAAGGTATTTGTGTGTGTGTTTGGTTTTGTGTTGGTAGTATCTGTATGTTTTGGGGCTTTGTGCTGGGAGAGAAGATGAGCCCTGATTAGGGGGCGGGGCTTCCCTGACTAGGGGTCCTATAAAGGTAGCAGCCAGTCAGGCAGCGGCACAGGAGCTAGCAAACAGAGCTGTAAACAGGGGAGTTTGAGTGGGAGTTCTGTTGGAGGAGAAGGTATTTGTGTGTGTTTGGTTTTGTATTGTTAGTATCTGTATGTGTAGGCTCTTTGTGCTGGGAGAGAAGCTGAGCCCTGATTAGGGGGCGGGGCTTCCCTGACTAGGGGTCCTATAAAGGTAGCAGCCAGTCAGGCAGCGGCACAGGAGCTAGCACACAGAGATATAAACAGGGGAGTTTGAGTGGGAGTTCTGTTGGTGGAGAAGGTATTTGTGTGTGTGTTTGGTTTTGTGTTGGTAGTATCTGTATGTTTTGGGGCTTTGTGCTGAGACAGAAGCTGAGCCCTGATCGGGGGGCGGGGCTTCACTGACTAGGGGTCCTATAAAGGTAGCAGCCAGTCAGGTAGCGGCACAGGAGCTAGCAAACAGAGCTGTAAACAGGGGAGTTTGAGTGGGAGTTCTGTTGGAGGAGAAGGTATTTGTGTGTGTTTGGTTTTGTATTGGTAGTATCTGTATGTGTAGAGGCTTGGAAGGGCTTTGTGCTGGGAGAGAAGCTGAGCCCTGATTAGTGGGCGGGGCTTCCCTGACTAGGGATCCTATAAAGGTAGCAGCCAGTCAGGCAGCCGCACAGAAAGCTGCAGCGGCACAGGAGCTATCAAACAGAGCTGTAAACAGGGGAGTTTGAGTGGGAGTTCTGTTGGAGTAGAAGGTATTTGTGTGTGTTTGGTTTTGTATTGGTAGTATCTGTGTGTGTAGGGGCTTTGTGCTAGGACAGAAGCTGAACCCTGATTAGGGGGCGGGGCTTCACTGACTAGGGGTCCTATAAAGGTAGCAGCCAGTCAGGCAGCGGCACAGACAGCTGCAGCGGCAGAGGAGCTAGCAAACAGAGCTGTAAACAGGGGAGTTTGAGTGGGAGGAGAAGGTATTTGTGTGTGTTTGGTTTTGTATTGGTAGTATCTGTATGTGTAGGGGCTTTGTGCTGGGAGAGAAGCTGAGCCCTGATTAGGGGGCGGGGCTTCACTGACTAGGGGTCCTATAAAGGTATCAGCCAGTCAGGCAGCGGCACAGACAGCTGCAGCGGCACAGGAGCTAGCAAACAGAGCTGTAAACAGGGGGGTTTGAGTGGGAGTTCTGTTGGAGGAGAAGGTATTTGTGTGTGTTTGGTTTTGTATTGGTAGTATCTGTATGTGTATGGGCTTTGTGCTGGGAGAGAAGCTGAGCCCTGATTAGGGGGCGGGGCTTCCCTGACTAGGGGTCCTATAAAGGTAGCAGCCAGTCAGGCAGCGGCACAGGAGCTAGCAAACAGAGCTGTAAACAGGGGAGTTTGAGTGGGAGTTCTGTTGGAGGAGAAGGTATTTGTGTGTGTTTGGTTTTGTATTGGTAGTATCTGTGTGTGTAGGGGCTTTGTGCTGGGACAGAAGCTGAGCCCTGATTAGGGGGCGGGGCTTCACTGACTAGGGGTCCTATAAAGGTCGCAGCCAGTCAGGCAGCGGCACAGACAGCTGCAGCGGCACAGGAGCTAGCAAACAGAGCTGTAAACAGGGGAGTTTGAGTGGGAGTTCTTTTGGAGGAGAAGGTATTTGTGTGTGTTTGGTTTTGTATTGTTAGTATCTGTATGTGTAGGGGCTTTGTGCTGGGAGAGAAGCTGAGCCCTGATTTGGGGGCGGGGCTTCCCTGGCTAGGGGTCCTATAAAGGTTGCAGCCAGTCAGGCAGCGGCACAGGAGCTATCAAACAGAGCTGTAAACAGGGGAGTTTGAGTGGGAGTTCTGTTGGAGGAGAAGGTATTTGTGTGTGTTTGGTTTTGTATTGGTGGTATCTGTATGGTAGAGGCTTGGAGGGTCTTTGTGCTGGGAGAGAAGCTGAGCCCTGATTAGGGGGCGGGGCTTCCCTGACTAGGGGTCCTATAAAGGTAGCAGCCAGTCAGGCAGCGGCACAGACAGCTGCAGCGGCACAGGAGCTAGCAAACAGAGCTGTAAAGACAAAAGTTGGAGTGGGAGTTCTGTTGGAGGAGAAGGTATTTGTGTGTGTTTGGTTTTGTATTGTTAGTATCTGTATGTGTAGGGGCTTTGTGCTGGGAGAGAAGCTGAGCCCTGATTAGGGGGCGGGGCTTCCCTGACTTGGGGTCCTATAAGGTTGCAGCCAGTCAGGCAGCGGCACAGGAGCTATCAAACAGAGTTGTAAACAGGGGAGTTTGAGTGGGAGGAGAAGGTATTTGTGTGTGTTTGGTTTTGTATTGTTAGTATCTGTATGTGTAGGGGCTTTGTGCTGGGAGAGAAGCTGAGCCCTGATTAGGGGGCGGGGCTTCACTGACTAGGGGTCCTAAAAAGGTATCAGCCAGTTACGCAGCGGCACAGACAGCTGCATCGGCACAGGAGCTAGCAAACAGAGCTGTAAACAGGGGAGTTTGAGTGGGAGTTCTTTTGGAGGAGAAGGTATTTGTGTGTGTTTGGTTTTGTATTCTTAGTACCTGTATGTGTAGGGGCTTTGTGCTGGGAGAGAAGCTGAGCCCTGATTAGGGGTCGGGGCTTCCCTGACTAGGGGTCCTATAAAGGTAGCAGCCAGTCAGGTAGTGGCACAGACAGCTGCAGCAGCACAGGAGCTAGCAAACAGAGCTGTAAACAGGGGAGTTTGAGTGGGAGTTCTTTTGGAGGAGAAGGTATTTGTGTGTGTTTGGTTTTGTATTGTTAGTATCTGTATGTGTAGGGGCTTTGTGCTGGGAGAGAAGCTGAGCCCTGATTAGGGGCGGGGCTTTCCTGACTAGGGGTCCTATAAAGGTAGGAGCCAGTCAGGCAGCGGCACAGGAGCTAGCAAACAGAGTTGTAAACAGGGGAGTTTGAGTGGGAGTACTGTTGGAGGAGAAGGTATTTGTGTGTGTGTTTGGTTTTGTATTGGTAGTATCTGTGTGTGTAGTGGCTTTGTGCTGAGACAGAAGCTGAGCCCTGATTGGGGGGCGGGGCTTCACTGACTAGGGGTCCTATAAAGGTAGCAGCCAGTCAGGTAGTGGCACAGACAGCTGCAGCAGCACAGGAGCTAGCAAACAGAGCTGTAAACAGGGGAGTTTGAGTGGGAGTTCTGTTGGAGGAGAAGGTATTTGTGTGTGTTTTTGTATTGGTAGTATCTGTATGTGTAGGGGCTTTGTGCTGGGAGAGAAGCTGAGCCGAGATTAGGGGGCGGGGCTTCACTGACTAGGGGTCCTATAAAGGTATCAGCCAGTCAGGCAGCGGCACAGACAGCTGCAGCGGCACAGGAGCTATCAAACAGAGCTGTAAACAGGGGAGTTTGAGTGGGAGTACTGTTGGAGTAGAAGGTATATGTGTGTGTTTGGTTTTGTATTGGTAGTATCTGTGTGTGTAGGGGCTTTGTGCTGGGACAGAAGCTGAGCCCTGATTAGGGGGCGGGCCTTCACTGACTAGGAGTCCTAGAAAGGTAGCAGCCAGTCAGGCAGCGGCACAGGAGCTACAAACAGAGCTGTAAACAGGGGAGTTTGAGTGGGAGTTCTGTTGGTGGAGAAGGTATTTGTGTGTGTGTTTGGTTTTGTGTTGGTAGTATCTGTATGTTTTGGGGCTTTGTGCTGGGAGAGAAGATGAGCCCTGATTAGGGGGCGGGGCTTCCCTGACTAGGGGTCCTATAAAGGTAGCAGCCAGTCAGGCAGCGGCACAGGAGCTAGCAAACAGAGCTGTAAACAGGGGAGTTTGAGTGGGAGTTCTGTTGGAGGAGAAGGTATTTGTGTGTGTTTGGTTTTGTATTGTTAGTATCTGTATGTGTAGGCTCTTTGTGCTGGGAGAGAAGCTGAGCCCTGATTAGGGGGCGGGGCTTCCCTGACTAGGGGTCCTATAAAGGTAGCAGCCAGTCAGGCAGCGGCACAGGAGCTAGCACACAGAGATATAAACAGGGGAGTTTGAGTGGGAGTTCTGTTGGTGGAGAAGGTATTTGTGTGTGTGTTTGGTTTTGTGTTGGTAGTATCTGTATGTTTTGGGGCTTTGTGCTGAGACAGAAGCTGAGCCCTGATCGGGGGGCGGGGCTTCACTGACTAGGGGTCCTATAAAGGTAGCAGCCAGTCAGGTAGCGGCACAGGAGCTAGCAAACAGAGCTGTAAACAGGGGAGTTTGAGTGGGAGTTCTGTTGGAGGAGAAGGTATTTGTGTGTGTTTGGTTTTGTATTGGTAGTATCTGTATGTGTAGAGGCTTGGAAGGGCTTTGTGCTGGGAGAGAAGCTGAGCCCTGATTAGTGGGCGGGGCTTCCCTGACTAGGGATCCTATAAAGGTAGCAGCCAGTCAGGCAGCCGCACAGAAAGCTGCAGCGGCACAGGAGCTAGCAAACAGAGCTGTAAACAGGGGAGTTTGAGTGGGAGTTCTGTTGGAGGAGAAGGTATTTGTGTGTTTGGTTTTGTATTGTTAGTATCTGTATGTGTAGGGGCTTTGTGCTGGGAGAGAAGCTGAGCCCTGATTAGGGGGCGGGGCTTCCCTGACTAGGGGTCCTATAAAGGTAGCAGCCAGATAGGCAGCGGCACAGGAGCTAGCAAACAGAGCTGTAAACAGGGGAGTTTGAGTGGGAGTTCTGTTGGAGGAAAAGGTATTTGTGTGTGTGTTTGGTTTTGTATTGGTGGTATCTGTATGTGTAGAGGCTTGGAGGGGCTTTGTGCTGGGAAAGAAGCTGAGCCCTGATTAGTGGGCGGGGCTTCCCTGACTAGGGGTCCTATAAGGTTGCAGCCAGTCAGGCAGCGGCACAGGAGCTATCAAACAGAGCTGTAAACAGGGGAGTTTGAGTGGGAGTTCTGTTGGAGTAGAAGGTATTTGTGTGTGTTTGGTTTTGTATTGGTAGTATCTGTGTGTGTAGGGGCTTTGTGCTAGGACAGAAGCTGAACCCTGATTAGGGGGCGGGGCTTCACTGACTAGGGGTCCTATAAAGGTAGCAGCCAGTCAGGCAGCGGCACAGACAGCTGCAGCGGCAGAGGAGCTAGCAAACAGAGCTGTAAACAGGGGAGTTTGAGTGGGAGGAGAAGGTATTTGTGTGTGTTTGGTTTTGTATTGGTAGTATCTGTATGTGTAGGGGCTTTGTGCTGGGAGAGAAGCTGAGCCCTGATTAGGGGGCGGGGCTTCACTGACTAGGGGTCCTATAAAGGTATCAGCCAGTCAGGCAGCGGCACAGACAGCTGCAGCGGCACAGGAGCTAGCAAACAGAGCTGTAAACAGGGGGGTTTGAGTGGGAGTTCTGTTGGAGGAGAAGGTATTTGTGTGCGTTTGGTTTTGTATTGGTAGTATCTGTATGTGTATGGGCTTTGTGCTGGGAGAGAAGCTGAGCCCTGATTAGGGGGCGGGGCTTCACTGACTAGGGGTCCTATAAAGGTCGCAGCCAGTCAGGCAGCGGCACAGACAGCTGCAGCGGCACAGGAGCTAGCAAACAGAGCTGTAAACAGGGGAGTTTGAGTGGGAGTTCTGTTGGAGGAGAAGGTATTTGTGTGTGTTTGGTTTTGTATTGGTAGTATCTGTATGTGTAGAGGCTTGGAGGGGCTTTGTGCTGGGAGAGAAGCTGAGCCCTGATTAGTGGGCGGGGCTTCCCTGACTAGGGGTCCTATAAAGGTAGCAGCCAGTCAGGCAGCCGCACAGACAGCTGCAGCGGCACAGGAGCTAGCAAACAGAGCTGTAAACAGGGGAGTTTGAGTGGGAGTTCTGTTGGAGGAGAAGGTATTTGTGTGTGTTTGGTTTTGTATTGGTGGTATCCGTATGTGTAGAGGCTTGGAGGGGCTTTGTGCTGGGAGAGAAGCTGAGCCCTGATTAGTGGGCGGGGCTTCCCTGACTAGGGGTCCTATAAAGGTAGCAGCCAGTCAGGCAGCCGCACAGACAGCTGCAGCGGCACAGGAGCTAGCAAACAGACCTGTAAACAGGGGAGTTTGAGTGGGAGGAGAAGGTATTTGTGTGTGTTTGGTTTTGTATTCTTAGTATCTGTATGTGTAGGGGCTTTGTGCTGGGGGAGAAGCTGAGCCCTGATTAGGGGGCGGGGCTTCCCTGACTAGGGGTCCTATAAAGGTTGCAGCCAGTCAGGCAGCGGCACAGGAGCTAGCAAACAGAGCTGTAAACAGGGGAGTTTGAGTGGGAGGAGAAGGTATTTGTGTGTGTTTGGTTTTGTATTGTTAGTATCTGTATGTGTAGGGGCTTTGTGCTGGGAGAGAAGCTGAGCCCTGATTAGGGGGCGGGGCTTCACTGACTAGGGGTCCTATAAAGGTAGCAGCCAGTCAGGCAGCGGCACAGACAGCTGCAGCGGCACAGGAGCTAGCAAACAGAGCTGTAAACAGGGGGATTTGAGTGGGAGTTCTGTTGGAGGAGAAGGTATTTGTGTGTGTTTGGTTTTGTATTGGTAGTATCTGTGTGTGTAGGGGCTTTGTGCTGGGAGAGAAGCTGAGCCCTGATTAGGGGGCGGGGCTTCCCTGACTAGGGGTCCTATAAAGGTAGCAGCCAGTCAGGCAGCGGCACAGGAGCTAGCAAACAGAGCTGTAAACAGGGGAGTTTGAGTGGGAGTTCTGTTGGAGGAGAAGGTATTTGTGTGTGTTTGGTTTTGTATGTTAGTATCTGTATGTATAGGGTCTTTGTGCTGGGAGAGAAGCTGAGCCCTGATTAGGGGGCGGGGCTTCCCTGACTAGGGGTCCTATAAAGGTAGCAGCCAGTCAGGCAGCGGCACAGGAGCTAGCACACAGAGATGTAAACAGGGGAGATTGAGTGGGAGTTCTGTTGGTGGAGAAGGTATTTGTGTGTGTGTTTGGTTTTGTGTTGGTAGTATCTGTATGTTTTGGGGCTTTGTGCTGGGAGAGAAGATGAGCCCTGATTAGGGGGCGGGGCTTCCCTGACTAGGGGTCCTATAAAGGTAGCAGCCAGTCAGGCAGTGGCACAGGAGCTAGCAAACAGAGCTGTAAACAGGGGAGTTTGAGTGGGAGTTCTGTTGGAGGAGAAGGTATTTGTGTGTGTTTGGTTTTGTATTGGTAGTATCTGTATGTGTAGAGGCTTGGAGGGGCTTTGTGCTGGGAGAGAAGCTGAGCCCTGATTAGTGGGCGGGGCTTCCCTGACTAGGGATCCTATAAAGGTAGCAGCCAGTCAGGCAGCCGCACAGACAGCTGCAGCGGCACAGGAGCTAGCAAACAGAGCTGTAAACAGGGGAGTTTGAGTGGGAGTTCTGTTGGAGGAGAAGGTATTTGTGTGTGTTTGGTTTTGTATTGTTAGTATCTGTATGTGTAGGGGCTTTGTGCTGGGAGAGAAGCTGAGCCCTGATTAGGGGGCGGGGCTTCCCTGACTAGGGGTCCTATAAAGGTAGCAGCCAGTCAGGAAGCGGCACAGGAGCTAGCAAACAGAGCTGTAAACAGGGGAGTTTGAGTGGGAGTTCTGTTGGAGGAAAAGGTATTTGTGTGTGTGTTTGGTTTTGTATTGGTGGTATCTGTATGTGTAGAGGCTTGGAGGGGCTTTGTGCTGGGAAAGAAGCTGAGCCCTGATTAGTGGGCGGGGCTTCCCTGACTAGGGGTCCTATAAGGTTGCAGCCAGTCAGGCAGCGGCACAGGAGCTATCAAACAGAGCTGTAAACAGGGGAGTTTGAGTGGGAGTTCTGTTGGAGGAGAAGGTATTTGTGTGTGTTTGGTTTTGTATTGTTAGTATCTGTATGTGTAGGCTCTTTGTGCTGGGAGAGAAGCTGAGCCCTGATTAGGGGGCGGGGCTTCCCTGACAAGGGGTCCTATAAAGGTAGCAGCCAGTCAGGCAGCGGCACAGGAGCTAGCACACAGAGATATAAACAGGGGAGTTTGAGTGGGAGTTCTGTTGGTGGAGAAGGTATTTGTGTGTGTGTTTGGTTTTGTGTTGGTAGTATCTGTATGTTTTGGGGCTTTGTGCTGAGACAGAAGCTGAGCCCTGATCGGGGGGCGGGGCTTCACTGACTAGGGGTCCTATAAAGGTAGCAGCCAGTCAGGTAGCGGCACAGGAGCTAGCAAACAGAGCTGTAAACAGGGGAGTTTGAGTGGGAGTTCTGTTGGAGGAGAAGGTATTTGTGTGTGTTTGGTTTTGTATTGGTAGTATCTGTATGTGTAGAGGCTTGGAAGGGCTTTGTGCTGGGAGAGAAGCTGAGCCCTGATTAGTGGGCGGGGCTTCCCTGACTAGGGATCCTATAAAGGTAGCAGCCAGTCAGGCAGCCGCACAGAAAGCTGCAGCGGCACAGGAGCTAGCAAACAGAGCTGTAAACAGGGGAGTTTGAGTGGGAGTTCTGTTGGAGGAGAAGGTATTTGTGTGTTTGGTTTTGTATTGTTAGTATCTGTATGTGTAGGGGCTTTGTGCTGGGAGAGAAGCTGAGCCCTGATTAGGGGGCGGGGCTTCCCTGACTAGGGGTCCTATAAAGGTAGCAGCCAGATAGGCAGCGGCACAGGAGCTAGCAAACAGAGCTGTAAACAGGGGAGTTTGAGTGGGAGTTCTGTTGGAGGAAAAGGTATTTGTGTGTGTGTTTGGTTTTGTATTGGTGGTATCTGTATGTGTAGAGGCTTGGAGGGGCTTTGTGCTGGGAAAGAAGCTGAGCCCTGATTAGTGGGCGGGGCTTCCCTGACTAGGGGTCCTATAAGGTTGCAGCCAGTCAGGCAGCGGCACAGGAGCTATCAAACAGAGCTGTAAACAGGGGAGTTTGAGTGGGAGTTCTGTTGGAGTAGAAGGTATTTGTGTGTGTTTGGTTTTGTATTGGTAGTATCTGTGTGTGTAGGGGCTTTGTGCTAGGACAGAAGCTGAACCCTGATTAGGGGGCGGGGCTTCACTGACTAGGGGTCCTATAAAGGTAGCAGACAGTCAGGCAGTGGCACAGACAGCTGCAGCGGCAGAGGAGCTAGCAAACAGAGCTGTAAACAGGGGAGTTTGAGTGGGAGGAGAAGGTATTTGTGTGTGTTTGGTTTTGTATTGGTAGTATCTGTATGTGTAGGGGCTTTGTGCTGGGAGAGAAGCTGAGCCCTGATTAGGGGGCGGGGCTTCACTGACTAGGGGTCCTATAAAGGTATCAGCCAGTCAGGCAGCGGCACAGACAGCTGCAGCGGCACAGGAGCTAGCAAACAGAGCTGTAAACAGGGGGGTTTGAGTGGGAGTTCTGTTGGAGGAGAAGGTATTTGTGTGTGTTTGGTTTTGTATTGGTAGTATCTGTATGTGTATGGGCTTTGTGCTGGGAGAGAAGCTGAGCCCTGATTAGGGGGCGGGGCTTCCCTGACTAGGGGTCCTATAAAGGTAGCAGCCAGTCAGGCAGCGGCACAGGAGCTAGCAAACAGAGCTGTAAACAGGGGAGTTTGAGTGGGAGTTCTGTTGGAGGAGAAGGTATTTGTGTGTGTTTGGTTTTGTATTGGTAGTATCTGTGTGTGTAGGGGCTTTGTGCTGGGACAGAAGCTGAGCCCTGATTAGGGGGCGGGGCTTCACTGACTAGGGGTCCTATAAAGGTCGCAGCCAGTCAGGCAGCGGCACAGACAGCTGCAGCGGCACAGGAGCTAGCAAACAGAGCTGTAAACAGGGGAGTTTGAGTGGGAGTTCTGTTGGAGGAGAAGGTATTTGTGTGTGTTTGGTTTTGTATTGGTAGTATCTGTATGTGTAGAGGCTTGGAGGGGCTTTGTGCTGGGAGAGAAGCTGAGCCCTGATTAGTGGGCGGGGCTTCCCTGACTAGGGGTCCTATAAAGGTAGCAGCCAGTCAGGCAGCCGCACAGACAGCTGCAGCGGCACAGGAGCTAGCAAACAGAGCTGTAAACAGGGGAGTTTGAGTGGGAGTTCTGTTGGAGGAGAAGGTATTTGTGTGTGTTTGGTTTTGTATTGGTGGTATCCGTATGTGTAGAGGCTTGGAGGGGCTTTGTGCTGGGAGAGAAGCTGAGCCCTGATTAGTGGGCGGGGCTTCCCTGACTAGGGGTCCTATAAAGGTAGCAGCCAGTCAGGCAGCCGCACAGACAGCTGCAGCGGCACAGGAGCTAGCAAACAGACCTGTAAACAGGGGAGTTTGAGTGGGAGGAGAAGGTATTTGTGTGTGTTTGGTTTTGTATTCTTAGTATCTGTATGTGTAGGGGCTTTGTGCTGGGGGAGAAGCTGAGCCCTGATTAGGGGGCGGGGCTTCCCTGACTAGGGGTCCTATAAAGGTTGCAGCCAGTCAGGCAGCGGCACAGGAGCTAGCAAACAGAGCTGTAAACAGGGGAGTTTGAGTGGGAGGAGAAGGTATTTGTGTGTGTTTGGTTTTGTATTGTTAGTATCTGTATGTATAGGGTCTTTGTGCTGGGAGAGAAGCTGAGCCCTGATTAGGGGGCGGGGCTTCCCTGACTAGGGGTCCTATAAAGGTAGCAGCCAGTCAGGCAGCGGCACAGGAGCTAGCACACAGAGATGTAAACAGGGGAGTTTGAGTGGGAGTTCTGTTGGTGGAGAAGGTATTTGTGTGTGTGTTTGGTTTTGTGTTGGTAGTATCTGTATGTTTTGGGGCTTTGTGCTGGGAGAGAAGATGAGCCCTGATTAGGGGGCGGGGCTTCCCTGACTAGGGGTCCTATAAAGGTAGCAGCCAGTCAGGCAGTGGCACAGGAGCTAGCAAACAGAGCTGTAAACAGGGGAGTTTGAGTGGGAGTTCTGTTGGAGGAGAAGGTATTTGTGTGTGTTTGGTTTTGTATTGGTAGTATCTGTATGTGTAGAGGCTTGGAGGGGCTTTGTGCTGGGAGAGAAGCTGAGCCCTGATTAGTGGGCGGGGCTTCCCTGACTAGGGATCCTATAAAGGTAGCAGCCAGTCAGGCAGCCGCACAGACAGCTGCAGCGGCACAGGAGCTAGCAAACAGAGCTGTAAACAGGGGAGTTTGAGTGGGAGTTCTGTTGGAGGAGAAGGTATTTGTGTGTGTTTGGTTTTGTATTGTTAGTATCTGTATGTGTAGGGGCTTTGTGCTGGGAGAGAAGCTGAGCCCTGATTAGGGGGCGGGGCTTCCCTGACTAGGGGTCCTATAAAGGTAGCAGCCAGTCAGGAAGCGGCACAGGAGCTAGCAAACAGAGCTGTAAACAGGGGAGTTTGAGTGGGAGTTCTGTTGGAGGAAAAGGTATTTGTGTGTGTGTTTGGTTTTGTATTGGTGGTATCTGTATGTGTAGAGGCTTGGAGGGGCTTTGTGCTGGGAAAGAAGCTGAGCCCTGATTAGTGGGCGGGGCTTCCCTGACTAGGGGTCCTATAAGGTTGCAGCCAGTCAGGCAGCGGCACAGGAGCTATCAAACAGAGCTGTAAACAGGGGAGTTTGAGTGGGAGTTCTGTTGGAGTAGAAGGTATTTGTGTGTGTTTGGTTTTGTATTGGTAGTACCTGTGTGTGTAGGGGCTTTGTGCTAGGACAGAAGCTGAACCCTGATTAGGGGGCGGGGCTTCACTGACTAGGGGTCCTATAAAGGTAGCAGCCAGTCAGGCAGCGGCACAGACAGCTGCAGCGGCACAGGAGCTAGCAAACAGAGCTGTAAACAGGGGGGTTTGAGTGGGAGTTCTGTTGGAGGAGAAGGTATTTGTGTGTGTTTGGTTTTGTATTGGTAGTATCTGTATGTGTATGGGCTTTGTGCTGGGAGAGAAGCTGAGCCCTGATTAGGGGGCGGGGCTTCACTGACTAGGGGTCCTATAAAGGTAGCAGCCAGTCAGGCAGCGGCACAGACAGCTGCAGCGGCACAGGAGCTAGCAAACAGACCTGTAAACAGGGGAGTTTGAGTGGGAGGAGAAGGTATTTGTGTGTGTTTGGTTTTGTATTCTTAGTATCTGTATGTGTAGGGGCTTTGTGCTGGGAGAGAAGCTGAGCCCTGATTAGGGGGCGGGGCTTCCCTGACTAGGGGTCCTATAAAGGTTGCAGCCAGTCAGGCAGCGGCACAGGAGCAATCAAACAGAGCTGTAAACAGGGGAGTTTGAGTGGGAGTTCTTTTGGAGGAGAAGGTATTTGTGTGTGTTTGGTTTTGTATTGTTAGTATCTGAATGTGTAGGGGCTTTGTGCTGGGAGAGAAGCTGAGCCCTGATTAGGGGCGGGGCTTCCCTGACTAGGGGTCTGATAAGGTAGCAGCCACTCAGGCAGCGGCACAGGAGCTAGCAAACAGAGCTGTAAACAGGGGAGTTTGAGTGGGAGTTCTGTTGGAGTAGAAGGTATTTGTGTGTGTTTGGTTTTGTATTGGTAGTATCTCTGTGTGTAGGGGCTTTGTGCTGGAACAGAAGCTGAACCCTGATTAGGGGGCGGGGCTTCACTGACTAGGGGTCCTATAAAGGTAGCAGCCAGTCAGACAGCGGCACAGACAGCTGCAGCGGCACAGGAGCTAGCAAACAGAGCTGTAAACGGGGAGTTTGAGTGGGAGGAGAAGGTATTTGTGTGTGTTTGGTTTTGTATTGGTAGTATCTGTATGTGTAGGGGCTTTGTGCTGGGAGAGAAGCTGACCCCTGATTAGGGGGCGGGGCTTGACTGACTAGGGGTCCTATAAAGGTAGCAGCCAGTCAGGCAGCGGCACAGACAGCTGCAGCGGCACAGGAGCTAGCAAACAGAGCTGTAAACAGGGGGGTTTGAGTGGGAGTTCTGTTGGAGGAGAAGGTATTTGTGTGTGTTTGGTTTTGTATTGGTATTTGTATGTGTCGGGGCTTTGTGCTGGGTGAGAAGCTGAGCCCTGATTAGGGGGCGGGGCTTGACTGACTAGGGGTCCTATAAAGGTAGCAGCCAGTCAGGTAGCGGCACAGACAGCTGCAGCAGCACAGGAGCTAGCAAACAGAGCTGTAAACAGGGGAGTTTGAGTGGGAGTTCTTTGGGAGGAGAAGGTATTTGTGTGTGTTTGGTTTTGTATTGTTAGTATCTGTATGTGAAGGGGCTTTGTGCTGGGAGAGAAGCTGAGCCGTGATTAGGGGGCGGGGCTTCACTTACTAGGGGTCCTAGAAAGGTATCAGCCAGTCAGGCAGCGGCACAGACAGCTGCAGCGGCACAGGAGCTAGCAAACAGAGCTCTAAACAGGGGAGTTGGAGTGAGATTTCTGTTGGAGGAGAAGGTATTTGTGTTTGTTTGGTTTTGTATTGTTAGTATCTGTATGTGTAGGGGCTTTGTGCTGGGACAGAAGCTGAGCAGTGATTAGGGGGCGGGGCTTCACTGACTAGGGGTCCTATAAAGGTAGCAGCCAGTCAGGCAGCGGCACAGGAGCTAGCACACAGAGATGTAAACAGGGGAGTTTGAGTGGGAGTTCTGTTGGAGGAGAAGGTATTTGTGTGTGTTTGGTTTTGTATTGTTAGTATCTGTATGTGTAGGGGCTTTGTGCTGGGAGAGAAGCTGAGCCCTGATTAGGGGGCGGGGCTTCCCTGACTAGGGGTCCTATAAAGGTAGCAGCCAGTCAGGCAGCGGCACAGGAGCTAGGAAACAGAGCTGTAAACAGGGGAGTTTGAGTGGGAGTTCTGTTGGAGAAGAAGGTATTTGTGTGTGTTTGGTTTTGTATTGATAGTATCTGTATGTGTAGGGGCTTTGTGCTGGGAGAGAAGCTGAGGCCTGATTAGGGGGCGGGGCTTGACTGACTAGGGGTCCTATAAAGGTAGCAGCCAGTCAGGCAGCGGCACAGACAGCTGCAGCGGCACAGGAGCTAGCAAACAGAGCTGTAAACAGGGGAGTTGGAGTGAGAGTTCTGTTGGAGGAGAAGGTATTTGTGTGTTTGGATTTGTATTGGTAGTATTTGTATGTGTAGAGGCTTTGTGCTGGGAGAGAAGCTGAGCCCTGATTAGGGGGCGGGGCTTCCCTGACTAGGGGTCCTATAAAGGTAGCAGCCAGTCAGGCAGCGGCACAGGAGCTAGCAAACAGAGCTGTAAACAGGGGAGTTTGAGTGGGAGTTCTGTTGGAGGAGAAGGTATTTGTGTGTGTGTTTGGTTTTGTATTGGTAGTATCTGTATGTGTTGGGGCTTTGTGCTGGGAGAGAAGCTGAGCCGTGATTAGGGGGCGGGGCTTCCCTGACTAGGGGTCCTATAAGGTTGCAGCCAGTCAGGCAGCGGCACAGGAGCTATCAAACAGAGCTGTAAACAGGGGAGTTTGAGTGGGAGTTCTGTTGGAGTAGAAGGTATTTGTGTGTGTTTGGTTTTGTATTGGTAGTATCTGTATGTGTAGGGGCTTTGTGCTGGGAGAGAAGCTGAGCCCTGATTAGGGGGCGGGGCTTCACTGACTAGGGGTCCTATAAAGGTATCAGACAGTCAGGCAGCGGCACAGACAGCTGCAGCGGCACAGGAGCTAGCAAACAGAGCTGTAAACAGGGGGGTTTGAGTGGGAGTTCTGTTGGAGGAGAAGGTATTTGTGTGTGTTTGGTTTTGTATTGGTATTATTTGTATGTGTCGGGGCTTTGTGCTGGGTGAGAAGCTGAGCCCTGATTAGGGGGCGGGGCTTCCCTGACTAGGGGTCCTATAAACGTAGCAGGCAATCAGGCAGCGCCACAGACAGCTGCAGCGGCACAGGAGCTAGCAAACAGAGCTGTAAACAGGGGAGTTTGAGTGGGATTTCTGTTGGAGGAGAAGGTATTGGTGTGTGTTTGGTTTTGTATTGGTGTTATCTGTATGTGTAGGGGCTTTGTGCTGGGAGAGAAGCTGAGCCCTGATTAGGGGGCGGGGCTTCCCTGACTAGGGGTCCTATAAAGGTAGCAGCCAGTCAGGTAGCGGCACAGACAGCTGCAGCAGCACAGGAGCTAGCAAACAGAGCAGTAAACAGGGGAGTTTGAGTGGGAGTTCTTTTGGAGGAGAAGGTATTTGTGTGTGTTTGGTTTTGTATTGGTAGTATCTGTATGTGTAGGGGCTTTGTGCTGGGAGAGAAGCTGAGCCCTGATTTGGGGGCGGGGCTTCCCTGACTAGGGGTCCTATAAAGGTAGCAGCCAGTCAGGCAGCGGCACAGGAGCTAGCAAACAGAGCTGTAAACAGGGGAGTTTGAGTGGGAGTTCTGTTGGAGGAGAAGGTATTTGTGTGTGTTTTTGTATTGGTAGTATCTGTATGTGTAGGGGCTTTGTGCTGGGAGAGAAGCTGAGCCGTGATTAGGGGCGGGGCTTCACTGACTAGGGGTCCTATAAAGGTATCAGCCAGTCAGGCAGCGGCACAGACAGCTGCAGCGGCACAGGAGCTATCAAACAGAGCTGTAAACAGGGGAGTTTGAGTGGGAGTACTGTTGGAGTAGAAGGTATTTGTGTGTGTTTGGTTTTGTATTGGTAGTATCTGTGTGTGTAGGGGCTTTGTGCTGGGACAGAAGCTGAGCCCTGATTAGGGGGCGGGGCTTGACTGACTAGGGGTCCTATAAAGGTCGCAGCCAGTCAGGCAGCGGCACAGACAGCTGCAGCGGCACAGGAGTTAGCAAACAGAGCTGTAAACAGGCGTGTTTGAGTGGGAGTTCTGTTGGAGGAGAAGGTATTTGTGTGTGTTTGGTTTTGTATTGTTAGTATCTGTATGTGAAGGGGCTTTGTGCTGGGAGAGAAGCTGAGCCGTGATTAGGGGGCGGGGCTTCACTTACTAGGGGTCCTAGAAAGGTATCAGCCAGTCAGGCAGCGGCACAGACAGCTGCAGCGGCACAGGAGCTAGCAAACAGAGCTCTAAACAGGGGAGTTGGAGTGAGATTTCTGTTGGAGGAGAAGGTATTTGTGTTTGTTTGGTTTTGTATTGTTAGTATCTGTATGTGTAGGGGCTTTGTGCTGGGACAGAAGCTGAGCCCTGATTAGGGGGCGGGGCTTCACTGACTAGGGGTCCTATAAAGGTAGCAGCCAGTCAGGCAGCGGCACAGGAGCTAGCACACAGAGATGTAAACAGGGGAGTTTGAGTGGGAGTTCTGTTGGAGGAGAAGGTATTTGTGTGTTTGGATTTGTATTGGTAGTATTTGTATGTGTAGAGGCTTTGTGCTGGGAGAGAAGCTGAGCCCTGATTAGGGGGCGGGGCTTCCCTGACTAGGGGTCCTATAAAGGTAGCAGCCAGTCAGGCAGCGGCACAGGAGCTAGCAAACAGAGCTGTAAACAGGGGAGTTTGAGTGGGAGTTCTGTTGGAGGAGAAGGTATTTGTGTGTGTGTTTGGTTTTGTATTGGTAGTATCTGTGTGTGTTGGGGCTTTGTGCTGGGAGAGAAGCTGAGCCGTGATTAGGGGGCGGGGCTTCCCTGACTAGGGGTCCTATAAGGTTGCAGCCAGTCAGGCAGCGGCACAGGAGCTATCAAACAGAGCTGTAAACAGGGGGGTTTGAGTGGGAGTTCTGTTGGAGGAGAAGGTATTTGTGTGTGTTTGGTTTTGTATTGGTATTATTTGTATGTGTCGGGGCTTTGTGCTGGGTGAGAAGCTGAGCCCTGATTAGGGGGCGGGGCTTCCCTGACTAGGGGTCCTATAAACGTAGCAGGCAATCAGGCAGCGCCACAGACAGCTGCAGCGGCACAGGAGCTAGCAAACAGAGCTGTAAACAGGGGAGTTTGAGTGGGATTTCTGTTGGAGGAGAAGGTATTGGTGTGTGTTTGGTTTTGTATTGGTGTTATCTGTATGTGTAGGGGCTTTGTGCTGGGAGAGAAGCTGAGCCGTGATTAGGGGCGGGGCTTCACTGACTAGGGGTCCTATAAAGGTATCAGCCAGTCAGGCAGCGGCACAGACAGCTGCAGCGGCACAGGAGCTATCAAACAGAGCTGTAAACAGGGGAGTTGGAGTGAGAGTTCTGTTGGAGGAGAAGGTATTTGTGTGTGTTTGGATTTGTATTGGTAGTATTTGTATGTGTAGAGGCTTTGTGCTGGGAGAGAAGCTGAGCCCTGATTAGGGGGCGGGGCTTCCCTGACAAGGGGTCCTATAAAGGTAGCAGCCAGTCAGGCAGCGGCACAGGAGCTAGCACACAGAGATGTAAACAGGGGAGTTTGAGTGGGAGTTCTGTTGGAGGAGAAGGTATTTGTGTGTTTGGATTTGTATTGGTAGTATTTGTATGTGTAGAGGCTTTGTGCTGGGAGAGAAGCTGAGCCCTGATTAGGGGGCGGGGCTTCCCTGACTAGGGGTCCTATAAAGGTAGCAGCCAGTCAGGCAGCGGCACAGGAGCTAGCAAACAGAGATGTAAACAGGGGAGTTTGAGTGGGAGTTCTGTTGGAGGAGAAGGTATTTGTGTGTGTGTTTGGTTTTGTATTGGTAGTATCTGTATGTGTTGGGGCTTTGTGCTGGGAGAGAAGCTGAGCCGTGATTAGGGGGCGGGGCTTCCCTGACTAGGGGTCCTATAAGGTTGCAGCCAGTCAGGCAGCGGCACAGGAGCTATCAAACAGAGCTGTAAACAGGGGAGTTTGAGTGGGAGTTCTGTTGGAGTAGAAGGTATTTGTGTGTGTTTGGTTTTGTATTGGTAGTATCTGTATGTGTAGGGGCTTTGTGCTGGGAGAGAAGCTGAGCCCTGATTAGGGGGCGGGGCTTCACTGACTAGGGGTCCTATAAAGGTATCAGACAGTCAGGCAGCGGCACAGACAGCTGCAGCGGCACAGGAGCTAGCAAACAGAGCTGTAAACAGGGGGGTTTGAGTGGGAGTTCTGTTGGAGGAGAAGGTATTTGTGTGTGTTTGGTTTTGTATTGGTATTATTTGTATGTGTCGGGGCTTTGTGCTGGGTGAGAAGCTGAGCCCTGATTAGGGGGCGGGGCTTCCCTGACTAGGGGTCCTATAAACGTAGCAGGCAATCAGGCAGCGCCACAGACAGCTGCAGCGGCACAGGAGCTAGCAAACAGAGCTGTAAACAGGGGAGTTTGAGTGGGATTTCTGTTGGAGGAGAAGGTATTGGTGTGTGTTTGGTTTTGTATTGGTGTTATCTGTATGTGTAGGGGCTTTGTGCTGGGAGAGAAGCTGAGCCCTGATTAGGGGGCGGGGCTTCCCTGACTAGGGGTCCTATAAAGGTAGCAGCCAGTCAGGTAGCGGCACAGACAGCTGCAGCAGCACAGGAGCTAGCAAACAGAGCAGTAAACAGGGGAGTTTGAGTGGGAGTTCTTTTGGAGGAGAAGGTATTTGTGTGTGTTTGGTTTTGTATTGGTAGTATCTGTATGTGTAGGGGCTTTGTGCTGGGAGAGAAGCTGAGCCCTGATTTGGGGGCGGGGCTTCCCTGACTAGGGGTCCTATAAAGGTAGCAGCCAGTCAGGCAGCGGCACAGGAGCTAGCAAACAGAGCTGTAAACAGGGGAGTTTGAGTGGGAGTTCTGTTGGAGGAGAAGGTATTTGTGTGTGTTTTTTTATTGGTAGTATCTGTATGTGTAGGGGCTTTGTGCTGGGAGAGAAGCTGAGCCGTGATTAGGGGCGGGGCTTCACTGACTAGGGGTCCTATAAAGGTATCAGCCAGTCAGGCAGCGGCACAGACAGCTGCAGCGGCACAGGAGCTATCAAACAGAGCTGTAAACAGGGGAGTTTGAGTGGGAGTACTGTTGGAGTAGAAGGTATTTGTGTGTGTTTGGTTTTGTATTGGTAGTATCTGTGTGTGTAGGGGCTTTGTGCTGGGACAGAAGCTGAGCCCTGATTAGGGGGCGGGGCTTGACTGACTAGGGGTCCTATAAAGGTCGCAGCCAGTCAGGCAGCGGCACAGACAGCTGCAGCGGCACAGGAGCTAGCAAACAGAGCTGTAAACAGGCGGGTTTGAGTGAGATTTCTGTTGGAGGAGAAGGTATTTGTGTTTGTTTGGTTTTGTATTGTTAGTATCTGTATGTGTAGGGGCTTTGTGCTGGGACAGAAGCTGAGCCCTGATTAGGGGGCGGGGCTTCACTGACTAGGGGTCCTATAAAGGTAGCAGCCAGTCAGGCAGCGGCACAGGAGCTAGCACACAGAGATGTAAACAGGGGAGTTTGAGTGGGAGTTCTGTTGGAGGAGAAGGTATTTGTGTGTGTTTGGTTTTGTATTGTTAGTATCTGTATGTGTAGGGGCTTTGTGCTGGGAGAGAAGCTGAGCCCTGATTAGGGGGCGGGGCTTCCCTGACTAGGGGTCCTATAAAGGTAGCAGCCAGTCAGGCAGCGGCACAGGAGCTAGCAAACAGAGCTGTAAACAGGGGAGTTTGAGTGGGAGTTCTGTTGGAGAAGAAGGTATTTGTGTGTGTTTGGTTTTGTATTGATAGTATCTGTATGTGTAGGGGCTTTGTGCTGGGAGAGAAGCTGAGGCCTGATTAGGGGGCGGGGCTTGACTGACTAGGGGTCCTATAAAGGTAGCAGCCAGTCAGGCAGCGGCACAGACAGCTGCAGCGGCACAGGAGCTAGCAAACAGAGCTGTAAACAGGGGAGTTGGAGTGAGAGTTCTGTTGGAGGAGAAGGTATTTGTGTGTGTTTGGATTTGTATTGGTAGTATTTGTATGTGTAGAGGCTTTGTGCTGGGAGAGAAGCTGAGCCCTGATTAGGGGGCGGGGCTTCCCTGACAAGGGGTCCTATAAAGGTAGCAGCCAGTCAGGCAGCGGCACAGGAGCTAGCACACAGAGATGTAAACAGGGGAGTTTGAGTGGGAGTTCTGTTGGAGGAGAAGGTATTTGTGTGTTTGGATTTGTATTGGTAGTATTTGTATGTGTAGAGGCTTTGTGCTGGGAGAGAAGCTGAGCCCTGATTAGGGGGCGGGGCTTCCCTGACTAGGGGTCCTATAAAGGTAGCAGCCAGTCAGGCAGCGGCACAGGAGCTAGCAAACAGAGCTGTAAACAGGGGAGTTTGAGTGGGAGTTCTGTTGGAGGAGAAGGTATTTGTGTGTGTGTTTGGTTTTGTATTGGTAGTATCTGTATGTGTTGGGGCTTTGTGCTGGGAGAGAAGCTGAGCCGTGATTAGGGGGCGGGGCTTCCCTGACTAGGGGTCCTATAAGGTTGCAGCCAGTCAGGCAGCGGCACAGGAGCTATCAAACAGAGCTGTAAACAGGGGAGTTTGAGTGGGAGTTCTGTTGGAGTAGAAGGTATTTGTGTGTGTTTGGTTTTGTATTGGTAGTATCTGTATGTGTAGGGGCTTTGTGCTGGGAGAGAAGCTGAGCCCTGATTAGGGGGCGGGGCTTCACTGACTAGGGGTCCTATAAAGGTATCAGACAGTCAGGCAGCGGCACAGACAGCTGCAGCGGCACAGGAGCTAGCAAACAGAGCTGTAAACAGGGGGATTTGAGTGGGAGTTCTGTTGGAGGAGAAGGTATTTGTGTGTGTTTGGTTTTGTATTGGTATTATTTGTATGTGTCGGGGCTTTGTGCTGGGTGAGAAGCTGAGGCCTGATTAGGGGGCGGGGCTTCCCTGACTAGGGGTCCTATAAACGTAGCAGGCAATCAGGCAGCGCCACAGACAGCTGCAGCGGCACAGGAGCTAGCAAGCAGAGCTGTAAACAGGGGAGTTTGAGTGGGATTTCTGTTGGAGGAGAAGGTATTGGTGTGTGTTTGGTTTTGTATTGGTGTTATCTGTATGTGTAGGGGCTTTGTGCTGGGAGAGAAGCTGAGCCGTGATTAGGGGCGGGGCTTCACTGACTAGGGGTCCTATAAAGGTATCAGCCAGTCAGGCAGCGGCACAGACAGCTGCAGCGGCACAGGAGCTATCAAACAGAGCTGTAAACAGGGGAGTTTGAGTGGGAGTACTGTTGGAGTAGAAGGTATTTGTGTGTGTTTGGTTTTGTATTGGTAGTATCTGTGTGTGTAGGGGCTTTGTGCTGGGACAGAAGCTGAGCCTTGATTAGGGGGCGGGGCTTGACTGACTAGGGGTCCTATAAAGGTCGCAGCCAGTCAGGCAGCGGCACAGACAGCTGCAGCGGCACAGGAGCTAGCAAACAGAGCTGTAAACAGGCGGGTTTGAGTGGGAGTTCTGTTGGAGGAGAAGGTATTTGTGTGTGTGTTTTTTTTGTATTGGTGGTATCTGTATGTGTAGGGGCTTTGTCATGGGAGAGAAGCTGAGCCCTGATTTGGGGGCGGGGCTTCCCTGGCTAGGGGTCCTATAAAGGTAGCAGCCAGTCAGGCAGCGGCACAGGAGCTAGCAAACAGAGCTGTAAACAGGGGAGTTTGAGTGGGAGTTCTGTTGGAGGAGAAGGTATTTGTGTGTGTTTGGTTTTGTATTGGTAGTATCTGTATGTGTATGGGCTTTGTGCTGGGAGAGAAGCTGAGCCCTGATTAGGGGGCGGGGCTTCCCTGACTAGGGGTCCTATAAAGGTATCAGCCAGTCAGGCAGCGGCACAAACAGCTGCAGCGGCACAGGAGCTCGCAAACAGAGCTGTAAACAGGGGAGTTTGAGTGGGAGTTCTGTTTGGTTTTGTATTGGTGGTATTTGTATGTGTAGGGGCTTTGTCCTGGGAGAGAAGCTGAGCCCTGATTAGGGGGCGGGGCTTCCCTGGCTAGGGGTCCTATAAAGGTTGCAGCCAGTCAGGCAGCGGCACAGGAGCTATCAAACAGAGCTGTAAACAGGGGAGTTTGAGTGGGAGTTCTGTTGGAGTAGAAGGTATTTGTGTGTGTTTGGATTTGTATTGGTAGTATCTGTGTGTGTAGGGGCTTTGTGCTGGGACAGAAGCTGAGCCCTGATTAGGGGGCGGGGCTTCACTGACTAGGGGTCCTATAAAGGTAGCAGCCAGTCAGGCAGCCGCACAGAAAGCTGCAGCGGCACAGGAGCTGGCAAACAGAGCTGTAAACAGGGGAGTTTGAGTGGGAGTTCTGTTGGAGGAGAAGGTATTTGTGTGTGTTTGGATTTGTATTGTTAGTATCTGTATGTGTAGGGGCTTTGTGCTGGGAGAGAAGCTGAGCCCTGATTAGGGGGCGGGGCTTCCCTGACTAGCGGTCCTATAAAGG
The DNA here is from genome assembly GCF_965140295.1 of Lepidochelys olivacea. NCBI lineage: Eukaryota > Metazoa > Chordata > Testudines > Cheloniidae > Lepidochelys > Lepidochelys olivacea. The sequence continues at coordinate 18,202,435 of NC_140436.1, read as the reverse complement.
TTGCAGCCAGTCAGGCAGCGGCTCAGGAGCTAGCAAACAGAGCTGTAAACAGGGGAGTTTGAGTGGGAGTTCTGTTGGAGTAGAAGGTATTTGTGTGTGTTTGGATTTGTATTGTTAGTATCTGTATGTGTAGGGGCTTTGTGCTGGGAGAGAAGCTGAGCCCTGATTAGGGGGCGGGGCTTCCCTGACTAGCGGTCCTATAAAGGTTGCAGCCAGTCAGGCAGCGGCTCAGGAGCTAGCAAACAGAGCTGTAAACAGGGGAGTTTGAGTGGGAGTTCTGTTGGAGGAAAAGGTATTTGTGTGTGTGTTTGGTTTTGTATTGGTGGTATCTGTATGTGTAGAGGCTTGGAGGGGCTTTGTGCTGGGAAAGAAGCTGAGCCCTGATTAGTGGGCGGGGCTTCCCTGACTAGGGGTCCTATAAGGTTGCAGCCAGTCAGGCAGCGGCACAGGAGCTATCAAACAGAGCTGTAAACAGGGGAGTTTGAGTGGGAGTTCTGTTGGAGTAGAAGGTACTTGTGTGTGTTTGGTTTTGTATTGGTAGTATCTGTGTGTGTAGGGGCTTTGTGCTGGGACAGAAGCTGAACCCTGATTAGGGGGCGGGGCTTCACTGACTAGGGGTCCTATAAAGGTAGCAGCCAGTCAGGCAGCGGCACAGACAGCTGCAGCGGCACAGGAGCTAGCAAACAGACCTGTAAACAGGGGAGTTTGAGTGGGAGGAGAAGGTATTTGTGTGTGTTTGGTTTTGTATTGTTAGTATCTGTATGTGTAGGGGCTTTGTGCTGGGAGAGAAGCTGAGCCCTGATTAGGGGCGGGGCTTTCCTGACTAGGGGTCCTATAAAGGTAGCAGCCAGTCAGGCAGCGGCACAGGAGCTAGCAAACAGAGCTGTAAACAGGGGAGTTTGAGTGGGAGTACTGTTGGAGGAGAAGGTATTTGTGTGTGTGTTTGGTTTTGTATTGGTGGTATCTGTATGTGTAGAGGCTTGGAGGGGCTTTGTGCTGGGAAAGAAGCTGAGCCCTGATTAGTGGGCGGGGCTTCCCTGACTAGGGGTCTTATAAGGTTGCAGCCAGTCAGGCAGCGGCACAGGAGCTATCAAACAGAGCTGTAAACGGGGAGTTTGGGTGGGAGGAGAAGGTATTTGTGTGTGTTTGGTTTTGTATTGTTAGTATCTGTATGTGTAGGGGCTTTGTGCTGGGAGAGTAGCTGAGCCCTGATTAGGGGGCGGGGCTTCACTGACTAGGGGTCCTATAAAGGTAGCAGCCAGTCAGGGAGCGGCACAGACAGCTGCAGCGGCACAGGAGCTAGCAAACAGAGCTGTAAACAGGGGAGTTTGAGTGGGAGTTCTGTTGGAGGAGAAGGTATTTGTGTGTGTTTGGTTTTGTATTGGTAGTATCTGTATGTGTAGGGGCTTTGTGCTGGGAGAGAAGCTGAGCCCTGATTAGGGGGCGGGGCTTCACTGACTAGGGGTCCTATAAAGGTAGGAGCCAGTCAGGCAGTGGCACAGGAGCTAGCAAACAGAGCTGTGAACAGGGGAGTTTGAGTGGGAGTTCTGTTGGAGGAGAAGGTATTTGTGTGTGTTTGGTTTTGTATTGTCAGTATCTGTATGTGCAGGGGCTTTGTGCTGGGAGAGAAGCTGAGCCCTGATTAGGGGGCGGGGCTTCCCTGACTAGGGGTCCTATAAAGGTAGCAGCCAGTCAGGCAGCGGCACAGACAGCTGCAGCGGCACAGGAGCTAGCAAACAGAGCTGTAAACAGGGGAGTTTGAGTGGGAGTTCTGTTGGAGGAGAAGGTATTTGTGTGTGTTTGGTTTTGTATTGGTAGTATCTGTATGTGTAGAGGCTTGGAGGGGCTTTGTGCTGGGAGAGAAGCTGAGCCCTGATTAGGGGGCGGGGCTTCACTGACTAGGCGTCCTATAAAGGTAGCAGCCAGTCAGGCAGCGGCACAGGAGCTAGCAAACAGAGCTGTAAACAGGGGAGTTTGAGTGGGAGTTTTGTTGGAGGAGATGGTATTTGTGTGTGTTTGGTTTTGTATTGGTAGTATCTGTATGTGTAGGGGTTTGGCGGGGCTTTGTGCTTGGAGAGAAGCTGAGCCCTGATTAGGGGGCGGGGCTTCACTGACTAGGGGTCCTATAAAGGTAGCAGCCAGTCAGGCAGCGGCACAGACAGCTGAAGCGGCACAGGAGCTAGCAAACAGAGCTGTAAACGGGAGTTGGAGTGGGAGTTCTGTTGGAGGAGATGGTATTTGTGTGTGTTTTTGTATTGGTATTATCTGTATGTGTAGAGGCTTGGAGGGGCTAGATGCTGCGAGAGAAGCTGGGCCCTGATTAGGGGGCGGGGCTTCACTGACTAGGGGTCCTATAAAGGTAGCAGCCAGTCAGGCAGCGGCACAGGAGCTAGCAAACAGAGCTGTGAACAGGGGAGTTTGAGTGGGAGTTCTGTTGGAGGAGAAGGTAGATGTGTGTGTTTTTGTATTGGTAATATCTGTATGTGTAGAGGCTTGGAGGGGCTAGGTGCTGGGAGAGAAGCTAAGCCCTGATTAGGGGGCGGGGCTTGACTGACTAGGCGTCCTATAAAGGTAGCAGCCAGTCAGGCATTGGCACAGACAGCTGCAGCGGCACAGGAGCTAGCAAACAGAGCTGTAAACAGGGGAGTTTGAGTGGGAGTTCTGTTGGAGGAGAAGGTATTTGTGTGTGTTTGGTTTTGTATTGTCAGTATCTGTATGTGCAGGGGCTTTGTGCTGGGAGAGAAGCTGAGCCCTGATTAGGGGGCGGGGCTTCCCTGACTAGGGGTCCTATAAAGGTAGCAGCCAGTCAGGCAGCGGCACAGACAGCTGCAGCGGCACAGGAGCTAGCAAACAGAGCTGTAAACAGGGGAGTTTGAGTGGGAGTTCTGTTGGAGGAGAAGGTATTTGTGTGTGTGTTTGGTTTTGTATTGGTAGTATCTGTATGTGTAGAGGCTTGGAGGGGCTTTGTGCTGGGAGAGAAGCTGAGCCCTGATTAGGGGCGGGGCTTCACTGACTAGGCGTCCTATAAAGGTAGCAGCCAGTCAGGCAGCGGCACAGGAGCTAGCAAACAGAGCTGTAAACAGGGGAGTTTGAGTGGGAGTTTTGTTGGAGGAGATGGTATTTGTGTGTGTTTGGTTTTGTATTGGTAGTATCTGTATGTGTAGGGGTTTGGCGGGGCTTTGTGCTTGGAGAGAAGCTGAGCCCTGATTAGGGGGCGGGGCTTCACTGACTAGGGGTCCTATAAAGGTAGCAGCCAGTCAGGCAGCGGCACAGGAGCTAGCAAACAGACCTGTAAACAGGGGAGTTTGAGTGGGAGTTCTGTTGGAGGAGAAGGTACTTGTGTGTGTTCGGTTTTGTATTGGTAGTATCTGTATGTGTACGGGCTTTGTGCTGGGAGAGAAGCTGAGCCCTGATTAGGGGGCGTGGCTTCCCTGACTAGGGGTCCTATGAAGGTAGCAGCCAGTCAGGCAGCGGCACAGGAGCTGGCAAACAGAGCGGTAAACAGGGGAGTTTGAGTGGGAGTTCTGTTGGAGGAGAAGGTATTTGTGTGTTTTTTTGTATTGGTAGTATCTGTATATGTAGAGGCTTGGAGGGGCTTTGTGCTGGGAGAGAAGCTGAGCCCTGATCAGGGGGCGGGGTTCACTGACTAGGGGTCCTATAAAGGTAGGAGCCAGTCAGGCAGTGGCACAGGAGCTAGCAAACAGAGCTGTAAGCAGGGGAGTTTGAGTGGGAGTTCTGTTGGAGGAGAAGGTATTTGTGTGTGTTTTTGTATTGGTAGTATATGTATGTGTAGAGGCTTGAAGGGGCTTTGTGCTGGGAGAGAAGCTGAGCCCTGATTAGGGGGCGGGGCTTGACTGACTAGGGGTCCTATAAAGGTAGCAGCCAGTCAGGCATTGGCACAGACAGCTGCAGCGGCACAGGAGCTAGCAAACAGAGCTGTAAACAGGGGAGTTTGAGTGGGAGTTCTGTTGGAGGAGAAGGAATTTGTGTGTTTTTTTGTATTGGTAGTATCTGTATGTGTAGAGGCTTGGAGGGGCTAGATGCTGCGAGAGAAGCTGAGCCCTGATTAGGGGGCGGGGCTTCACTGACTAGGGGTCCGATAAAGGTAGCAGCCAGTCAGGCAGCGGCACAGGAGCTAGCAAACAGAGCTGTGAACAGGGGAGTTTGAGTGGGAGTTCTGTTGGAGGAGAAGGTATTTGTGTGTGTTTTTGTATTGGTAATATCTGTATGTGTAGAGGCTTGGAGGGGCTAGGTGCTGGGAGAGAAGCTGAGCCCTGATTAGGGGGCGGGGCTTCACTGACTAGGGGTCCTATAAAGGTAGCAGCCAGTCAGGCAGTGGCACAGGAGCTAGCAAACAGAGCTGTGAACAGGGGAGTTTGAGTGGGAGTTCTGTTGGAGGAGAAGGTATTTGTGTGTGTTTTTGTATTGGTAGTATATGTATGTGTAGAGGCTTGAAGGGGCTTTGTGCTGGGAGAGAAGCTGAGCCCTGATTAGGGGGCGGGGCTTGACTGACTAGGGGTCCTATAAAGGTAGCAGCCAGTCAGGCATTGGCACAGACAGCTGCAGCGGCACAGGAGCTAGCAAACAGAGCTGTGAACAGGGGAGTTTGAGTGGGAGTTCTGTTGGAGGAGAAGGAATTTGTGTGTGTTTGGTTTTGTATTGTCAGTATCTGTATGTGCAGGGGCTTTGTGCTGGGAGAGAAGCTGAGCCCTGATTAGGGGGCGGGGCTTCACTGACTAGGCGTCCTATAAAGGTAGCAGCCAGTCAGGCAGCGGCACAGGAGCTAGCAAACAGAGCTGTAAACAGGGGAGTTTGAGTGGGAGTTTTGTTGGAGGAGATGGTATTTGTGTGTGTTTGGTTTTGTATTGGTAGTATCTGTATGTGTAGGGGTTTGGCGGGGCTTTGTGCTTGGAGAGAAGCTGAGCCCTGATTAGGGGGCGGGGCTTCACTGACTAGGGGTCCTATAAAGGTAGCAGCCAGTCAGGCAGCGGCACAGGAGCTAGCAAACAGAGCTGTAAACAGGGGAGTTTGAGTGGGAGTTCTGTTGGAGGAGAAGGTACTTGTGTGTGTTCGGTTTTGTATTGGTAGTATCTGTATGTGTACGGGCTTTGTGCTGGGAGAGAAGCTGAGCCCTGATTAGGGGGCGTGGCTTCCCTGACTAGGGGTCCTATAAAGGTAGCAGCCAGTCAGGCAGCGGAACAGACAGCTGCAGTGGCACAGGAGCTAGCAAACAGAGCTGTAAACAGGGGAGTTTGAGTGGGAGTTCTGTTGGAGGAGGAGGTATTTGTGTGTGTTTGGTTTTGTATTGGTAGTATCTGTATGTGTAGAGGCTTGGAGGGGCTAGATGCTGCGAGAGAAGCTGAGCCCTGATTAGGGGGCGGGGCTTCCCTGACTAGGGGTCCTATAAAGGTAGCAGCCAGTCAGGCAGCGGCACAGACAGCTGAAGCGGCACAGGAGCTAGCAAACAGAGCTGTAAACAGGGGAGTTTGAGTGGGAGTTCTGTTGGAGGAGAAGGTATTTGTGTGTGTTTGGTTTTGTATTGTCAGTGTCTGTATGTGCAGGGGCTTTGTGCTGGGAGAGAAGCTGAGCCCTGATTAGGGGGCGGGGCTTCCCTGACTAGGGGTCCTATAAAGGTAGCAGCCAGTCAGGCAGCGGCACAGGAGCTAGCAAACAGAGCTGTGAACAGGGGAGTTTGAGTGGGAGTTCTGTTGGAGGAGAAGGTATTTGTGTGTGTTTTTTATTGTTAGTATCTGTATGTGTAGAGGCTTGGAGGGGCTAGGTGCTGGGAGAGAAGCTGAGCCCTGATTAGGGGGCGGGGCTTCCCTGACTAGGGGTCCTATAAAGGTAGCAGCCAGTCAGGCAGCGGCACAGGAGCTAGCAAACAGAGCTGTGAACAGGGGAGTTTGAGTGGGAGTTCTGTTGGAGGAGAAGGTATTTGTGTGTGTTTTGTTTTATTGGTAGTATCTGTATGTGTAGAGGCTTGGAGGGGCTTTGTGCTGGGAGAGAAGCTGGGCCCTGATTAGGGGGCGGGCCTCCACTGACTAGAGGTCCTATAAAGGGAGCAGCCAGTCAGGCAGCGGCACAGACAGCTGCAGTGGCACAGGCGCTAGCAAACAGAGCTGTAAACAGGGGAGTTTGAGTGGGAGTTCTGTTGGAGGAGAAGGTATTTGTGTGTGTTTGGTTTTGTATTGGTAGTATCTGTATGTGTACGGGCTTTGTGCTGGGAGAGAAGCTGAGCCCTGATCAGGGGGCGGGGCTTCACTGACTAGGGGTCGTATAAAGGTAGCAGCCAGTCAGGCAGCGCAACAGGAGCTAGCAAACAGAGCTGTAAACAGGGGAGTTTGAGTGGGAGTTCTGTTGGAGGAGATGGTAATTGTGTGTGTTTGGTTTCGTATTGGTAGTATCTGTATGTGTACGGGCTTTGTGCTGGGAGAGAAGCTGAGCCCTGATTAGGGGGCGGGGCTTGACTGACTAGGGGTCCTATAAAGGTAGCAGCCAGTCAGGCAGCGGCTCAGACAGCTGCAGCGGCACGGGAGCTAGCAAACAGAGCTGTAAACAGGGGAGTTGGAGTGGGAGTTCTGTTGGAGGAGAAGGTATTTGTGTGTGTTTGGTTTTGTAAAGGTAGTATCTGTATGTGTAGAGGCTTGGAGGGGCTTTGTGCTGGGAGAGAAGCTGAGCCCTGATTAGTGGGCGGGGCTTCACTGACTAGGCGTCCTATAAAGGTAGCAGCCAGTCAGGCAGCGGCACAGGAGTTAGCAAACAGAGCTGTAAACAGGGGAGTTTGAGTGGGAGTTTTGTTGGAGGAGATGGTACTTGTGTGTGTTTGGTTTTGTATTGGTAGTATCTGTATGTGTAGGGGTTTGGCGGTGCTTTGTGCTTGGAGAGAAGCTGAGCCCTGATTAGGGGGCGGGGCTTCACTGACTAGGGGTCCTATAAAGGTAGCAGCCAGTCAGGCAGCGGCACAGACAGCTGAAGCGGCACAGGAGCTAGCAAACAGAGCTGTAAACAGGGGAGTTTGAGTGGGAGTTCTGTTGGAGGAGATGGTATTTGTGTGTGTTTGGTTTTGTATTGGTAGTATCTGTATGTGTAGAGGCTTGGAGGGGCTTTGTGCTGGGAGAGAAGCTGAGCCCTGATCAGGAGGCGGGGCTCCACTGACTAGGGGTCCTATAAAGGTAGGAGCCAGTCAGGCAGCGGCACAGACAGCTGCAGCGGCACCGGAGCTAGCAAACAGAGCTGTGAACAGGGGAGTTTGAGTGGGAGTTCTGTTGGAGGAGAAGGTATTTGTGTGTGTTTTTGTATTGGTAGTATCTGTATGTGTAGAGGCTTGGAGGGGCTTTGTACTGGGAGAGAAGCTGAGCCCTGATCAGGGGGCGGGGCTTCATTGACTAGGGGTCCTATAAAGGTAGGAGCCAGTCAGGCAGCGGCACAGACAGCTGCAGCGGCACAGGAGCTAGGAAACAGAGCTGTGAACAGGGGAGTTGGAGTGGGAGTTCTGTTGGAGGAGAAGGTATTTGTGTGTGTTTTTGTATTGGTGGTATCTGTATGTCTAGACGCTTTGAGGGGCTTTGTGCTGGGAGAGAAGCTGAGCCCTGATTAGGGGGCGGGGCTTCACTGACTAGGGGTCCTATAAAGGTAGCAGGCAGTCAGGCAGCGGCACAGGAGCTAGCAAACAGAGCTGTAAACAGGGGAGTTTGAGTGGGAGTTCTGTTGGAGGAGAAGGTATTTGTGTGTTTTTTTGTATTGGTAGTATCTGTATGTGTAGAGGCTTGGAGGGGCTAGGTGCTGCGAGAGAAGCTGAGCCCTGATTAGGGGGCGGGGCTTCACTGACTAGGGGTCCTATAAAGGTAGCAGCCAGTCACGCAGCGGCTAAGACAGCTGCAGCGGCACAGGAGCTAGCAAACAGAGCTGTAAACAGGGGAGTTGGAGTTCTGTTGGAGGAGAAGGTATTTGTGTGTGTTTGGTTTTGTATTGTCAGTATCTGTATGTGCAGGGGCTTTGTGCTGGGAGAGAAGCTGAGCCCTGATTAGGGGGCGGGGCTTCACTGACTAGGGGTCCTATAAAGGTAGCAGCCAGTCAGGCAGCGGCACAGGAGCTGGCAAACAGAGCTCTGAACAGGGGAGTTTGAGTGGGAGTTCTGTTGGAGGAGAAGGTATTTGTGTGTTTTTTTGTATTGGTAATATCTGTATATGTAGAGGCTTGGAGGGGCTTTGTGCTGGGAGAGAAGCTGAGCCCTGATCAGGGGGCGGGGCTTCACTGACTAGGGGTCCTATAAAGGTAGGAGCCAGTCAGGCAGTGGCACAGGAGCTAGCAAACAGAGCTGTAAGCAGGGGAGTTTGAGTGGGAGTTCTGTTGGAGGAGGAGGTATTTGTGTGTGTTTGGTTTTGTATTGGTAGTATCTGTATGTGTAGAGGCTTGGAGGGGCTAGATGCTGCGAGAGAAGCTGAGCCCTGATTAGGGGGCGGGGCTTCACTGACTAGGGCTCCTATAAAGGTAGCAGCCAGTCAGGCAGCGGCACAGGAGCTAGCAAACAGAGCTGTGAACAGGGGAGTTTGAGTGGGAGTTCTGTTGGAGGAGAAGGTATATGTGTGTTTTTGTATTTGTAATATCTGTATGTGTAGAGGCTTGGAGGGGCTAGGTGTTGGGAGAGAAGCTGAGCCCTGATTAGGGGGCGGGGCTTCACTGACTAGGGGTCCTAGAAAGGGAGCAGCCAGTCAGGCAGCGGCACAGACAGCTGCAGTGGCACAGGAGCAAGCAAACAGAGCTGTAAACAGGGGAGTTTGAGTGGGAGTTCTGTTGGAGGAGAAGGTATTTGTGTGTTTTTTTGTATTGGTAGTATCTGTATATGTAGAGGCTTGGAGGGGCTTTGTGCTGGGAGAGAAGCTGAGCCCTGATCAGGGAGCGGGGCTTCACTGACTAGGGGTCCTATAAAGGTAGCAGCCAGTCAGGCAGCGGCACAGGAGCTAGCAAACAGACCTGTAAACAGGGGAGTTTGAGTGGGAGTTCTGTTGGAGGAGAAGGTACTTGTGTGTGTTCGGTTTTGTATTGGTAGTATCTGTATGTGTACGGGCTTTGTGCTGGGAGAGAAGCTGAGCCCTGATTAGGGGGCGTGGCTTCACTGACTAGGGGTCCTATGAAGGTAGCAGCCAGTCAGGCAGCGGCACAGGAGCTGGCAAAGAGAGCGGTAAACAGGGGAGTTTGAGTGGGAGTTCTGTTGGAGGAGAAGGTATTTGTGTGTTTTTTTGTATTGGTAGTATCTGTATATGTAGAGGCTTGGAGGGGCTTTGTGCTGGGAGAGAAGCTGAGCCCTGATCAGGGGGCGGGGCTTCACTGACTAGGGGTCCTATAAAGGTAGGAGCCAGTCAGGCAGTGGCACAGGAGCTAGCAAACAGAGCTGTAAGCAGGGGAGTTTGAGTGGGAGTTCTTTTGGAGGAGAAGGTATTTGTGTTTGTTTGGTTTTGTATTGGTAGTATCTGCATGTGTAGAGGCTTGGAGGGGCTAGATGCTGCGAGAGAAGCTGAGCCCTGATTAGGGGGCGGGGCTTCACTGACTAGGGGTCCGATAAAGGTAGCAGCCAGTCAGGCAGCGGCACAGGAGCTAGCAAACAGAGCTGTGAACAGGGGAGTTTGAGTGGGAGTTCTGTTGGAGGAGAAGGTATTTGTGTGTGTTTTTGTATTGGTAGTATCTGTATGTGTAGAGGCTTGGAGGGGCTAGGTGCTGGGAGAGAAGCTGAGCCCTGATTAGGGGGCGGGGCTTCACTGACTAGGGGTCCTATAAAGGTAGCAGCCAGTCAGGCAGCGGCACAGGAGCTAGCAAACAGAGCTGTGAACAGGGGAGTTTGAGTGGGAGTTCTGTTGGAGGAGAAGGTATTTGTGTGTGTTTTTGTATTGGTAGTATATGTATGTGTAGAGGCCTGAAGGGGCTTTGTGCTGGGAGAGAAGCTGAGCCCTGATTAGGGGGAGGGGCTTGACTGACTAGGGGTCCTATAAAGGTAGCAGCCAGTCAGGCAGCGGCACAGGAGCTAGCAAACAGACCTGTAAACAGGGGAGTTTGAGTGGGAGTTCTGTTGGAGGAGAAGGTACTTGTGTGTGTTTGGTTTTGTATTGGTAGTATCTGCATGTGTTGAGGCTTGGAGGGGCTAGATGCTGCGAGAGAAGCTGAGCCCTGATTAGGGGGCGGGGCTTCACTGACTAGGGGTCCGATAAAGGTAGCAGCCAGTCAGGCAGCGGCACAGGAGCTAGCAAACAGAGCTGTGAACAGGGGAGTTTGAGTGGGAGTTCTGTTGGAGGAGAAGGTATTTGTGTGTGTTTTTGTATTGGTAGTATCTGTATGTGTAGAGGCTTGGAGGGGCTAGGTGCTGGGAGAGAAGCTGAGCCCTGATTAGGGGGCGGGGCTTCACTGACTAGGGGTCCTATAAAGGTAGCAGCCAGTCAGGCAGCGGCACAGGAGCTAGCAAACAGACCTGTAAACAGGGGAGTTTGAGTGGGAGTTCTGTTGGAGGAGAAGGTATTTGTGTGTGTTTGGTTTTGTATTGGTAGTATCTGTATGTGTACGGGCTTTGTGCTGGAAGAGAAGCTGAGCCCTGATCAGGGGGCGGGGCTTCACTGACTAGGGGTCCTATAAAGGTAGGAGCCAGTCAGGCACCGGCACAGGAGCTAGCAAACAGAGCTGTGAACAGGGGAGTTTGAGTGGGAGTTCTGTTGGAGGGGAAGGTATTTCTGTGTGTTAGGTTTTGTATTGTCAGTATCTGTATGTGCAGGGGCTTTGTGCTGGGAGAGAAGCTGAGCCCTGATTAGGGGGCGGGGCTTCCCTGACTAGGGGTCGTATAAAGGTAGCAGCCAGTCAGGCAGCGCAACAGGAGCTAGCAAACAGAGCTCTAAACAGGGGAGTTTGAGTGGGAGTTCTGTTGGAGGAGATGGTATTTGTGTGTGTTTGGTTTCGTATTGGTAGTATCTGTATGTGTACGGGCTTTGTGCTGGGAGAGAAGCTGAGCCCTGATTAGGGGGCGGGGCTTGACTGACTAGGGGTCCTATAAAGGTAGCAGCCAGTCAGGCAGCGGCTCAGACAGCTGCAGCGGCACAGGAGCTAGCAAACAGAGCTGTAAACAGGGGAGTTGGAGTGGGAGTTCTGTTGGAGGAGAAGGTATTTGTGTGTGTTTGGTTTTGTATTGGTAGTATCTGTATGTGTAGAGGCTTGGAGGGGCTTTGTGCTGGGAGAGAAGCTGAGCCCTGATTAGTGGGTGGGGCTTCACTGACTAGGCGTCCTATAAAGGTAGCAGCCAGTCAGGCAGCGGCACAGGAGTTAGCAAACAGAGCTGTAAACAGGGGAGTTGGAGTGGGAGTTCTGTTGGAGGAGATGGTATTTGTGTGTGTTTGGTTTTGTATTGGTAGTATCTGTATGTGTAGAGGCTTGGAGGGGCTTTGTGCTGGGAGAGAAGCTGAGCCCTGATCAGGGGGCGGGGCTTCACTGACTAGGGGTCCTATAAAGGTAGGAGCCAGTCAGGCAGCGGCACAGACAGCTGCAGCGGCACCGGAGCTAGCAAACAGAGCTGTGAACAGGGGAGTTTGAGTGGGAGTTCTGTTGGAGGAGAAGGTATTTGTGTGTCTTTTTGTATTGGTAGTATCTGTATGTGTAGAGGCTTGGAGGGGCTAGGTGCTGGGAGAGAAGCTGAGCCCTGATTAGGGGGCGGGGCTTCACTGACTAGGGGTCCTATAAAGGTAGCAGCCAGTCAGGCAGCGGCACAGGAGCTAGGAAACAGAGCTGTGAACAGGGGAGTTTGAGTGGGAGTTCTGTTGGAGGAGAAGGTATTTGTGTGTGTTTTTGTATTGGTAGTATGTGTATGTGTAGAGGCTTGAAGGGGCTTTGTGCAGGGAGAGAAGCTGAGCCCTGATTAGGGGGCGGGGCTTGACTGACTAGGGGTCCTATAAAGGTAGCAGCCAGTCAGGCAGCGGCTCAGACAGCTGCAGCGGCACAGGAGCTAGCAAACAGAGCTGTAAACAGGGGAGTTTGAGTGGGAGTTCTGTAGGAGGAGAAGGTATTTGTGTGTGTTTGGTTTTGTATTGGTAGTATCTGTATGTGTAGAGGCTTGGAGGTGCTTTGTGCTGGGAGAGAAGCTGAGCCCTGATTAGGGGGCGGGGCTTCCCTGACTAGGGGTCCTATAAAGGTAGCAGCCAGTCAGGCAGCGGCACAGGAGCTAGCAAACAGAGCTGTAAACAGGGGACTTTGAGTGGGAGTTGTGTTGGAGGAGAAGGTATTTGTGTGTGTTTGGTTTTGCATTGGTAGTATCTGTATGTGTAGAGCCTTGGAGGGGCTTTGTGCTGGGAGAGAAGCTGAGCCCTGATTAGGGGGCGGGGCTTCACTGACTAGGGGTCCTATAAAGGTAGCAGCCAGTCAGGCAGCGGCACAGGAGCTAGCAAACAGAGCTGTGAACAGGGGAGTTTGTGTGGGAGTTCTGTTGGAGGAGAAGTTATTTGTGTGTGTGTGTGTGTTTTTGTATTGGTAGTATCTGTATGTGTAGAGGCTTGAAGGGGCTTTGTGCTGGGAGAGAAGCTGAGCCCTGATTAGGGGGCGGGGCTTCACTGACTAGGGGTCCTATAAAGGTAGCAGCCAGTCAGGCATTGGCACAGACAGCTGCAGTGGCACAGGAGTTAGCAAACAGAGCTGTGAACAGGGGAGTTTGAGTGGGAGTTCTGTTGGAGGAGAAGGTATTTTTGTGTGTTTTTGTATTGGTATTATCTGTATGTGTAGAGGCTTGGAGGGGCTTTGTGATGGGAGAGAAGCTGAGCCCTGATTAGGGGGCGGGGCTTCTCTGACTAGGGGTCCTATAAAGGTAGCAGCCAGTCAGGCAGCGGCACAGACAGCTGCAGTGGCACAGGAGCTAGCAAACAGAGCTGTGAACAGGGGAGTTTGAGTGGGAGTTCTGTTGGAGAAGGTATTTGTGTGTGTTTGGTTTTGCATTGGTAGTATCTGTATGTGCAGGGGCTTTGTGCTGGGAGAGAAGCTGAGCCCTGATTAGGGGGCGGGGCTTCACTGAGTAGGGGTCCTATAAAGGTAGCAGCCAGTCAGGCAGCGGCACAGACAGCTGCAGCGGCACAGGAGCTAGCAAACAGACCTGTAAACAGGGGAGTTTGAGTGGGAGGAGAAGGTATTTGTGTGTGTTTGGTTTTGTATTGTTAGTATCTGTATGTGTAGGGGCTTTGTGCTGGGAGAGAAGCTGAGCCCTGATTAGGGGCGGGGCTTTCCTGACTAGGGGTCCTATAAAGGTAGCAGCCAGTCAGGCAGCGGCACAGGAGCTAGCAAACAGAGCTGTAAACAGGGGAGTTTGAGTGGGAGTACTGTTGGAGGAGAAGGTATTTGTGTGTGTGTTTGGTTTTGTATTGGTGGTATCTGTATGTGTAGAGGCTTGGAGGGGCTTTGTGCTGGGAAAGAAGCTGAGCCCTGATTAGTGGGCGGGGCTTCCCTGACTAGGGGTCTTATAAGGTTGCAGCCAGTCAGGCAGCGGCACAGGAGCTATCAAACAGAGCTGTAAACGGGGAGTTTGGGTGGGAGGAGAAGGTATTTGTGTGTGTTTGGTTTTGTATTGTTAGTATCTGTATGTGTAGGGGCTTTGTGCTGGGAGAGTAGCTGAGCCCTGATTAGGGGGCGGGGCTTCACTGACTAGGGGTCCTATAAAGGTAGCAGCCAGTCAGGGAGCGGCACAGACAGCTGCAGCGGCACAGGAGCTAGCAAACAGAGCTGTAAACAGGGGAGTTTGAGTGGGAGTTCTGTTGGAGGAGAAGGTATTTGTGTGTGTTTGGTTTTGTATTGGTAGTATCTGTATGTGTAGGGGCTTTGTGCTGGGAGAGAAGCTGAGCCCTGATTAGGGGGCGGGGCTTCACTGACTAGGGGTCCTATAAAGGTAGGAGCCAGTCAGGCAGTGGCACAGGAGCTAGCAAACAGAGCTGTGAACAGGGGAGTTTGAGTGGGAGTTCTGTTGGAGGAGAAGGTATTTGTGTGTGTTTGGTTTTGTATTGTCAGTATCTGTATGTGCAGGGGCTTTGTGCTGGGAGAGAAGCTGAGCCCTGATTAGGGGGCGGGGCTTCCCTGACTAGGGGTCCTATAAAGGTAGCAGCCAGTCAGGCAGCGGCACAGACAGCTGCAGCGGCACAGGAGCTAGCAAACAGAGCTGTAAACAGGGGAGTTTGAGTGGGAGTTCTGTTGGAGGAGAAGGTATTTGTGTGTGTTTGGTTTTGTATTGGTAGTATCTGTATGTGTAGAGGCTTGGAGGGGCTTTGTGCTGGGAGAGAAGCTGAGCCCTGATTAGGGGGCGGGGCTTCACTGACTAGGCGTCCTATAAAGGTAGCAGCCAGTCAGGCAGCGGCACAGGAGCTAGCAAACAGAGCTGTAAACAGGGGAGTTTGAGTGGGAGTTTTGTTGGAGGAGATGGTATTTGTGTGTGTTTGGTTTTGTATTGGTAGTATCTGTATGTGTAGGGGTTTGGCGGGGCTTTGTGCTTGGAGAGAAGCTGAGCCCTGATTAGGGGGCGGGGCTTCACTGACTAGGGGTCCTATAAAGGTAGCAGCCAGTCAGGCAGCGGCACAGACAGCTGAAGCGGCACAGGAGCTAGCAAACAGAGCTGTAAACGGGAGTTGGAGTGGGAGTTCTGTTGGAGGAGATGGTATTTGTGTGTGTTTGGTTTTGTATTGGTAGTATCTGTATGTGTAGAGGCTTGGAGGGGCTTTGTGCTCGGAGAGAAGCTGAGCCCTGATCAGGGGGCGGGGCTTCACTGACTAGGGGTCCTATAAAGGTAGCAGCCAGTCAGGCAGCGGCACAGGAGCTAGCAAACAGAGCTGTAAACAGGGGAGTTTGAGTGGGAGTTCTGTTGGAGGAGAAGGTATTTGTGTGTGTTTTTGTATTGGTATTATCTGTATGTGTAGAGGCTTGGAGGGGCTAGATGCTGCGAGAGAAGCTGGGCCCTGATTAGGGGGCGGGGCTTCACTGACTAGGGGTCCTATAAAGGTAGCAGCCAGTCAGGCAGCGGCACAGGAGCTAGCAAACAGAGCTGTGAACAGGGGAGTTTGAGTGGGAGTTCTGTTGGAGGAGAAGGTAGATGTGTGTGTTTTTGTATTGGTAATATCTGTATGTGTAGAGGCTTGGAGGGGCTAGGTGCTGGGAGAGAAGCTAAGCCCTGATTAGGGGGCGGGGCTTGACTGACTAGGCGTCCTATAAAGGTAGCAGCCAGTCAGGCATTGGCACAGACAGCTGCAGCGGCACAGGAGCTAGCAAACAGAGCTGTAAACAGGGGAGTTTGAGTGGGAGTTCTGTTGGAGGAGAAGGTATTTGTGTGTGTTTGGTTTTGTATTGTCAGTATCTGTATGTGCAGGGGCTTTGTGCTGGGAGAGAAGCTGAGCCCTGATTAGGGGGCGGGGCTTCCCTGACTAGGGGTCCTATAAAGGTAGCAGCCAGTCAGGCATTGGCACAGACAGCTGCAGCGGCACAGGAGCTAGCAAACAGAGCTGTAAACAGGGGAGTTTGAGTGGGAGTTCTGTTGGAGGAGAAGGTATTTGTGTGTGTGTTTGGTTTTGTATTGGTAGTATCTGTATGTGTAGAGGCTTGGAGGGGCTTTGTGCTGGGAGAGAAGCTGAGCCCTGATTAGGGGCGGGGCTTCACTGACTAGGCGTCCTATAAAGGTAGCAGCCAGTCAGGCAGCGGCACAGGAGCTAGCAAACAGAGCTGTAAACAGGGGAGTTTGAGTGGGAGTTTTGTTGGAGGAGATGGTATTTGTGTGTGTTTGGTTTTGTATTGGTAGTATCTGTATGTGTAGGGGTTTGGCGGGGCTTTGTGCTTGGAGAGAAGCTGAGCCCTGATTAGGGGGCGGGGGTTCACTGACTAGGGGTCCTATAAAGGTAGCAGCCAGTCAGGCAGCGGCACAGGAGCTAGCAAACAGACCTGTAAACAGGGGAGTTTGAGTGGGAGTTCTGTTGGAGGAGAAGGTACTTGTGTGTGTTCGGTTTTGTATTGGTAGTATCTGTATGTGTACGGGCTTTGTGCTGGGAGAGAAGCTGAGCCCTGATTAGGGGGCGTGGCTTCCCTGACTAGGGGTCCTATGAAGGTAGCAGCCAGTCAGGCAGCGGCACAGGAGCTGGCAAACAGAGCGGTAAACAGGGGAGTTTGAGTGGGAGTTCTGTTGGAGGAGAAGGTATTTGTGTGTTTTTTTGTATTGGTAGTATCTGTATATGTAGAGGCTTGGAGGGGCTTTGTGCTGGGAGAGAAGCTGAGCCCTGATCAGGGGGCGGGGTTCACTGACTAGGGGTCCTATAAAGGTAGGAGCCAGTCAGGCAGTGGCACAGGAGCTAGCAAACAGAGCTGTAAGCAGGGGAGTTTGAGTGGGAGTTCTGTTGGAGGAGAAGGTATTTGTGTGTGTTTTTGTATTGGTAGTATATGTATGTGTAGAGGCTTGAAGGGGCTTTGTGCTGGGAGAGAAGCTGAGCCCTGATTAGGGGGCGGGGCTTGACTGACTAGGGGTCCTATAAAGGTAGCAGCCAGTCAGGCATTGGCACAGACAGCTGCAGCGGCACAGGAGCTAGCAAACAGAGCTGTAAACAGGGGAGTTTGAGTGGGAGTTCTGTTGGAGGAGAAGGAATTTGTGTGTTTTTTTGTATTGGTAGTATCTGTATGTGTAGAGGCTTGGAGGGGCTAGATGCTGCGAGAGAAGCTGAGCCCTGATTAGGGGGCGGGGCTTCACTGACTAGGGGTCCGATAAAGGTAGCAGCCAGTCAGGCAGCGGCACAGGAGCTAGCAAACAGAGCTGTGAACAGGGGAGTTTGAGTGGGAGTTCTGTTGGAGGAGAAGGTATTTGTGTGTGTTTTTGTATTGGTAATATCTGTATGTGTAGAGGCTTGGAGGGGCTAGGTGCTGGGAGAGAAGCTGAGCCCTGATTAGGGGGCGGGGCTTCACTGACTAGGGGTCCTATAAAGGTAGCAGCCAGTCAGGCAGTGGCACAGGAGCTAGCAAACAGAGCTGTGAACAGGGGAGTTTGAGTGGGAGTTCTGTTGGAGGAGAAGGTATTTGTGTGTGTTTTTGTATTGGTAGTATATGTATGTGTAGAGGCTTGAAGGGGCTTTGTGCTGGGAGAGAAGCTGAGCCCTGATTAGGGGGCGGGGCTTGACTGACTAGGGGTCCTATAAAGGTAGCAGCCAGTCAGGCATTGGCACAGACAGCTGCAGCGGCACAGAAGCTAGCAAACAGAGCTGTGAACAGGGGAGTTTGAGTGGGAGTTCTGTTGGAGGAGAAGGAATTTGTGTGTGTTTGGTTTTGTATTGTCAGTATCTGTATGTGCAGGGGCTTTGTGCTGGGAGAGAAGCTGAGCCCTGATTAGGGGGCGGGGCTTCACTGACTAGGCGTCCTATAAAGGTAGCAGCCAGTCAGGCAGCGGCACAGGAGCTAGCAAACAGAGCTGTAAACAGGGGAGTTTGAGTGGGAGTTTTGTTGGAGGAGATGGTATTTGTGTGTGTTTGGTTTTGTATTGGTAGTATCTGTATGTGTAGGGGTTTGGCGGGGCTTTGTGCTTGGAGAGAAGCTGAGCCCTGATTAGGGGGCGGGGCTTCACTGACTAGGGGTCCTATAAAGGTAGCAGCCAGTCAGGCAGCGGCACAGGAGCTAGCAAACAGAGCTGTAAACAGGGGAGTTTGAGTGGGAGTTCTGTTGGAGGAGAAGGTACTTGTGTGTGTTCGGTTTTGTATTGGTAGTATCTGTATGTGTACGGGCTTTGTGCTGGGAGAGAAGCTGAGCCCTGATTAGGGGGCGTGGCTTCCCTGACTAGGGGTCCTATAAAGGTAGCAGCCAGTCAGGCAGCGGAACAGACAGCTGCAGTGGCACAGGAGCTAGCAAACAGAGCTGTAAACAGGGGAGTTTGAGTGGGAGTTCTGTTGGAGGAGGAGGTATTTGTGTGTGTTTGGTTTTGTATTGGTAGTATCTGTATGTGTAGAGGCTTGGAGGGGCTAGATGCTGCGAGAGAAGCTGAGCCCTGATTAGGGGGCGGGGCTTCCCTGACTAGGGGTCCTATAAAGGTAGCAGCCAGTCAGGCAGCGGCACAGACAGCTGAAGCGGCACAGGAGCTAGCA
Source organism: Lepidochelys olivacea (assembly GCF_965140295.1). Lineage (NCBI taxonomy): Eukaryota > Metazoa > Chordata > Testudines > Cheloniidae > Lepidochelys > Lepidochelys olivacea. Next base: position 18,184,337 of record NC_140436.1, on the reverse strand, counting down.
AACAGAGCTGTAAACAGGGGAGTTTGAGTGGGAGTTCTGTTGGAGGAGAAGGTATTTGTGTGTGTTTGGTTTTGTATTGTCAGTGTCTGTATGTGCAGGGGCTTTGTGCTGGGAGAGAAGCTGAGCCCTGATTAGGGGGCGGGGCTTCCCTGACTAGGGGTCCTATAAAGGTAGCAGCCAGTCAGGCAGCGGCACAGGAGCTAGCAAACAGAGCTGTGAACAGGGGAGTTTGAGTGGGAGTTCTGTTGGAGGAGAAGGTATTTGTGTGTGTTTTTTATTGTTAGTATCTGTATGTGTAGAGGCTTGGAGGGGCTAGGTGCTGGGAGAGAAGCTGAGCCCTGATTAGGGGGCGGGGCTTCCCTGACTAGGGGTCCTATAAAGGTAGCAGCCAGTCAGGCAGCGGCACAGGAGCTAGCAAACAGAGCTGTGAACAGGGGAGTTTGAGTGGGAGTTCTGTTGGAGGAGAAGGTATTTGTGTGTGTTTTGTTTTATTGGTAGTATCTGTATGTGTAGAGGCTTGGAGGGGCTTTGTGCTGGGAGAGAAGCTGGGCCCTGATTAGGGGGCGGGCCTCCACTGACTAGAGGTCCTATAAAGGGAGCAGCCAGTCAGGCAGCGGCACAGACAGCTGCAGTGGCACAGGCGCTAGCAAACAGAGCTGTAAACAGGGGAGTTTGAGTGGGAGTTCTGTTGGAGGAGAAGGTATTTGTGTGTGTTTGGTTTTGTATTGGTAGTATCTGTATGTGTACGGGCTTTGTGCTGGGAGAGAAGCTGAGCCCTGATCAGGGGGCGGGGCTTCACTGACTAGGGGTCGTATAAAGGTAGCAGCCAGTCAGGCAGCGCAACAGGAGCTAGCAAACAGAGCTGTAAACAGGGGAGTTTGAGTGGGAGTTCTGTTGGAGGAGATGGTAATTGTGTGTGTTTGGTTTCGTATTGGTAGTATCTGTATGTGTACGGGCTTTGTGCTGGGAGAGAAGCTGAGCCCTGATTAGGGGGCGGGGCTTGACTGACTAGGGGTCCTATAAAGGTAGCAGCCAGTCAGGCAGCGGCTCAGACAGCTGCAGCGGCACGGGAGCTAGCAAACAGAGCTGTAAACAGGGGAGTTGGAGTGGGAGTTCTGTTGGAGGAGAAGGTATTTGTGTGTGTTTGGTTTTGTAAAGGTAGTATCTGTATGTGTAGAGGCTTGGAGGGGCTTTGTGCTGGGAGAGAAGCTGAGCCCTGATTAGTGGGCGGGGCTTCACTGACTAGGCGTCCTATAAAGGTAGCAGCCAGTCAGGCAGCGGCACAGGAGTTAGCAAACAGAGCTGTAAACAGGGGAGTTTGAGTGGGAGTTTTGTTGGAGGAGATGGTACTTGTGTGTGTTTGGTTTTGTATTGGTAGTATCTGTATGTGTAGGGGTTTGGCGGTGCTTTGTGCTTGGAGAGAAGCTGAGCCCTGATTAGGGGGCGGGGCTTCACTGACTAGGGGTCCTATAAAGGTAGCAGCCAGTCAGGCAGCGGCACAGACAGCTGAAGCGGCACAGGAGCTAGCAAACAGAGCTGTAAACAGGGGAGTTTGAGTGGGAGTTCTGTTGGAGGAGAAGGTATTTGTGTGTGTTTTTGTATTGGTAGTATCTGTATGTGTAGAGGCTTGGAGGGGCTTTGTACTGGGAGAGAAGCTGAGCCCTGATCAGGGGGCGGGGCTTCATTGACTAGGGGTCCTATAAAGGTAGGAGCCAGTCAGGCAGCGGCACAGACAGCTGCAGCGGCACAGGAGCTAGGAAACAGAGCTGTGAACAGGGGAGTTGGAGTGGGAGTTCTGTTGGAGGAGAAGGTATTTGTGTGTGTTTTTGTATTGGTGGTATCTGTATGTCTAGACGCTTTGAGGGGCTTTGTGCTGGGAGAGAAGCTGAGCCCTGATTAGGGGGCGGGGCTTCCCTGACTAGGGGTCCTATAAAGGTAGCAGCCAGTCAGGCAGCGGCACAGGAGCTAGCAAACAGAGCTGTGAACAGGGGAGTTGGAGTTCTGTTGGAGGAGAAGGTATTTGTGTGTGTTTGGTTTTGTATTGTCAGTATCTGTATGTGCAGGGGCTTTGTGCTGGGAGAGAAGCTGAGCCCTGATTAGGGGGCGGGGCTTCCCTGACTAGGGGTCCTATAAAGGTAGCAGCCAGTCAGGCAGCGGCACAAGAGCTAGCAAACAGAGCTGTGAACAGGGGAGTTTGAGTGGGAGTTCTGTTGGAGGAGAAGGTATTTGTGTGTGTTTTTGTATTGGTAGTATCTGTATGTGTAGAGGCTTGGAGGGGCTAGGTGCTGCGAGAGAAGCTGAGCCCTGATTAGGGGGCGGGGCTTCACTGACTAGGGGTCCTATAAAGGTAGCAGCCAGTCAGGCAGCGGCACAGGAGCTGGCAAACAGAGCTCTGAACAGGGGAGTTTGAGTGGGAGTTCTGTTGGAGGAGAAGGTATTTGTGTGTTTTTTTGTATTGGTAATATCTGTATATGTAGAGGCTTGGAGGGGCTTTGTGCTGGGAGAGAAGCTGAGCCCTGATCAGGGGGCGGGGCTTCACTGACTAGGGGTCCTATAAAGGTAGGAGCCAGTCAGGCAGTGGCACAGGAGCTAGCAAACAGAGCTGTAAGCAGGGGAGTTTGAGTGGGAGTTCTGTTGGAGGAGGAGGTATTTGTGTGTGTTTGGTTTTGTATTGGTAGTATCTGTATGTGTAGAGGCTTGGAGGGGCTAGATGCTGCGAGAGAAGCTGAGCCCTGATTAGGGGGCGGGGCTTCACTGACTAGGGCTCCTATAAAGGTAGCAGCCAGTCAGGCAGCGGCACAGGAGCTAGCAAACAGAGCTGTGAACAGGGGAGTTTGAGTGGGAGTTCTGTTGGAGGAGAAGGTATATGTGTGTTTTTGTATTGGTAATATCTGTATGTGTAGAGGCTTGGAGGGGCTAGGTGTTGGGAGAGAAGCTGAGCCCTGATTAGGGGGCGGGGCTTCACTGACTAGGGGTCCTAGAAAGGGAGCAGCCAGTCAGGCAGCGGCACAGACAGCTGCAGTGGCACAGGAGCAAGCAAACAGAGCTGTAAACAGGGGAGTTTGAGTGGGAGTTCTGTTGGAGGAGAAGGTATTTGTGTGTTTTTTTGTATTGGTAGTATCTGTATATGTAGAGGCTTGGAGGGGCTTTGTGCTGGGAGAGAAGCTGAGCCCTGATCAGGGAGCGGGGCTTCACTGACTAGGGGTCCTATAAAGGTAGCAGCCAGTCAGGCAGCGGCACAGGAGCTAGCAAACAGACCTGTAAACAGGGGAGTTTGAGTGGGAGTTCTGTTGGAGGAGAAGGTACTTGTGTGTGTTCGGTTTTGTATTGGTAGTATCTGTATGTGTACGGGCTTTGTGCTGGGAGAGAAGCTGAGCCCTGATTAGGGGGCGTGGCTTCACTGACTAGGGGTCCTATGAAGGTAGCAGCCAGTCAGGCAGCGGCACAGGAGCTGGCAAAGAGAGCGGTAAACAGGGGAGTTTGAGTGGGAGTTCTGTTGGAGGAGAAGGTATTTGTGTGTTTTTTTGTATTGGTAGTATCTGTATATGTAGAGGCTTGGAGGGGCTTTGTGCTGGGAGAGAAGCTGAGCCCTGATCAGGGGGCGGGGCTTCACTGACTAGGGGTCCTATAAAGGTAGGAGCCAGTCAGGCAGTGGCACAGGAGCTAGCAAACAGAGCTGTAAGCAGGGGAGTTTGAGTGGGAGTTCTTTTGGAGGAGAAGGTATTTGTGTTTGTTTGGTTTTGTATTGGTAGTATCTGCATGTGTAGAGGCTTGGAGGGGCTAGATGCTGCGAGAGAAGCTGAGCCCTGATTAGGGGGCGGGGCTTCACTGACTAGGGGTCCGATAAAGGTAGCAGCCAGTCAGGCAGCGGCACAGGAGCTAGCAAACAGAGCTGTGAACAGGGGAGTTTGAGTGGGAGTTCTGTTGGAGGAGAAGGTATTTGTGTGTGTTTTTGTATTGGTAGTATCTGTATGTGTAGAGGCTTGGAGGGGCTAGGTGCTGGGAGAGAAGCTGAGCCCTGATTAGGGGGCGGGGCTTCACTGACTAGGGGTCCTATAAAGGTAGCAGCCAGTCAGGCAGCGGCACAGGAGCTAGCAAACAGAGCTGTGAACAGGGGAGTTTGAGTGGGAGTTCTGTTGGAGGAGAAGGTATTTGTGTGTGTTTTTGTATTGGTAGTATATGTATGTGTAGAGGCCTGAAGGGGCTTTGTGCTGGGAGAGAAGCTGAGCCCTGATTAGGGGGAGGGGCTTGACTGACTAGGGGTCCTATAAAGGTAGCAGCCAGTCAGGCAGCGGCACAGGAGCTAGCAAACAGACCTGTAAACAGGGGAGTTTGAGTGGGAGTTCTGTTGGAGGAGAAGGTACTTGTGTGTGTTTGGTTTTGTATTGGTAGTATCTGCATGTGTTGAGGCTTGGAGGGGCTAGATGCTGCGAGAGAAGCTGAGCCCTGATTAGGGGGCGGGGCTTCACTGACTAGGGGTCCGATAAAGGTAGCAGCCAGTCAGGCAGCGGCACAGGAGCTAGCAAACAGAGCTGTGAACAGGGGAGTTTGAGTGGGAGTTCTGTTGGAGGAGAAGGTATTTGTGTGTGTTTTTGTATTGGTAGTATCTGTATGTGTAGAGGCTTGGAGGGGCTAGGTGCTGGGAGAGAAGCTGAGCCCTGATTAGGGGGCGGGGCTTCACTGACTAGGGGTCCTATAAAGGTAGCAGCCAGTCAGGCAGCGGCACAGGAGCTAGCAAACAGACCTGTAAACAGGGGAGTTTGAGTGGGAGTTCTGTTGGAGGAGAAGGTATTTGTGTGTGTTTGGTTTTGTATTGGTAGTATCTGTATGTGTACGGGCTTTGTGCTGGAAGAGAAGCTGAGCCCTGATCAGGGGGCGGGGCTTCACTGACTAGGGGTCCTATAAAGGTAGGAGCCAGTCAGGCACCGGCACAGGAGCTAGCAAACAGAGCTGTGAACAGGGGAGTTTGAGTGGGAGTTCTGTTGGAGGGGAAGGTATTTCTGTGTGTTAGGTTTTGTATTGTCAGTATCTGTATGTGCAGGGGCTTTGTGCTGGGAGAGAAGCTGAGCCCTGATTAGGGGGCGGGGCTTCCCTGACTAGGGGTCGTATAAAGGTAGCAGCCAGTCAGGCAGCGCAACAGGAGCTAGCAAACAGAGCTCTAAACAGGGGAGTTTGAGTGGGAGTTCTGTTGGAGGAGATGGTATTTGTGTGTGTTTGGTTTCGTATTGGTAGTATCTGTATGTGTACGGGCTTTGTGCTGGGAGAGAAGCTGAGCCCTGATTAGGGGGCGGGGCTTGACTGACTAGGGGTCCTATAAAGGTAGCAGCCAGTCAGGCAGCGGCTCAGACAGCTGCAGCGGCACAGGAGCTAGCAAACAGAGCTGTAAACAGGGGAGTTGGAGTGGGAGTTCTGTTGGAGGAGAAGGTATTTGTGTGTGTTTGGTTTTGTATTGGTAGTATCTGTATGTGTAGAGGCTTGGAGGGGCTTTGTGCTGGGAGAGAAGCTGAGCCCTGATTAGTGGGTGGGGCTTCACTGACTAGGCGTCCTATAAAGGTAGCAGCCAGTCAGGCAGCGGCACAGGAGTTAGCAAACAGAGCTGTAAACAGGGGAGTTGGAGTGGGAGTTCTGTTGGAGGAGATGGTATTTGTGTGTGTTTGGTTTTGTATTGGTAGTATCTGTATGTGTAGAGGCTTGGAGGGGCTTTGTGCTGGGAGAGAAGCTGAGCCCTGATCAGGGGGCGGGGCTTCACTGACTAGGGGTCCTATAAAGGTAGGAGCCAGTCAGGCAGCGGCACAGACAGCTGCAGCGGCACCGGAGCTAGCAAACAGAGCTGTGAACAGGGGAGTTTGAGTGGGAGTTCTGTTGGAGGAGAAGGTATTTGTTTGTCTTTTTGTATTGGTAGTATCTGTATGTGTAGAGGCTTGGAGGGGCTAGGTGCTGGGAGAGAAGCTGAGCCCTGATTAGGGGGCGGGGCTTCACTGACTAGGGGTCCTATAAAGGTAGCAGCCAGTCAGGCAGCGGCACAGGAGCTAGGAAACAGAGCTGTGAACAGGGGAGTTTGAGTGGGAGTTCTGTTGGAGGAGAAGGTATTTGTGTGTGTTTTTGTATTGGTAGTATGTGTATGTGTAGAGGCTTGAAGGGGCTTTGTGCAGGGAGAGAAGCTGAGCCCTGATTAGGGGGCGGGGCTTGACTGACTAGGGGTCCTATAAAGGTAGCAGCCAGTCAGGCAGCGGCTCAGACAGCTGCAGCGGCACAGGAGCTAGCAAACAGAGCTGTAAACAGGGGAGTTTGAGTGGGAGTTCTGTAGGAGGAGAAGGTATTTGTGTGTGTTTGGTTTTGTATTGGTAGTATCTGTATGTGTAGAGGCTTGGAGGTGCTTTGTGCTGGGAGAGAAGCTGAGCCCTGATTAGGGGGCGGGGCTTCCCTGACTAGGGGTCCTATAAAGGTAGCAGCCAGTCAGGCAGCGGCACAGGAGCTAGCAAACAGAGCTGTAAACAGGGGACTTTGAGTGGGAGTTGTGTTGGAGGAGAAGGTATTTGTGTGTGTTTGGTTTTGCATTGGTAGTATCTGTATGTGTAGAGCCTTGGAGGGGCTTTGTGCTGGGAGAGAAGCTGAGCCCTGATTAGGGGGCGGGGCTTCACTGACTAGGGGTCCTATAAAGGTAGCAGCCAGTCAGGCAGCGGCACAGGAGCTAGCAAACAGAGCTGTGAACAGGGGAGTTTGTGTGGGAGTTCTGTTGGAGGAGAAGTTATTTGTGTGTGTGTGTGTGTTTTTGTATTGGTAGTATCTGTATGTGTAGAGGCTTGAAGGGGCTTTGTGCTGGGAGAGAAGCTGAGCCCTGATTAGGGGGCGGGGCTTCACTGACTAGGGGTCCTATAAAGGTAGCAGCCAGTCAGGCATTGGCACAGACAGCTGCAGTGGCACAGGAGTTAGCAAACAGAGCTGTGAACAGGGGAGTTTGAGTGGGAGTTCTGTTGGAGGAGAAGGTATTTTTGTGTGTTTTTGTATTGGTATTATCTGTATGTGTAGAGGCTTGGAGGGGCTTTGTGATGGGAGAGAAGCTGAGCCCTGATTAGGGGGCGGGGCTTCTCTGACTAGGGGTCCTATAAAGGTAGCAGCCAGTCAGGCAGCGGCACAGACAGCTGCAGTGGCACAGGAGCTAGCAAACAGAGCTGTGAACAGGGGAGTTTGAGTGGGAGTTCTGTTGGAGAAGGTATTTGTGTGTGTTTGGTTTTGCATTGGTAGTATCTGTATGTGCAGGGGCTTTGTGCTGGGAGAGAAGCTGAGCCCTGATTAGGGGGCGGGGCTTCACTGAGTAGGGGTCCTATAAAGGTAGCAGCCAGTCAGGCAGCGGCACAGGAGGGCTAGCAAACAGAGCTGTGAACAGGGCAGTTTGAGTGGGAGTTCTGTTGGAGGAGAAGGTATTTGTGTGTTTTTTTGTATTGGTAGTATCTGTATATGTAGAGGCTTGGAGGGGCTTTGTGCTGGGAGAGAAGCTGAGCCCTGATCAGGGGGCGGGGCTTCGCTGACTAGGGGTCCTATAAAGCTAGCAGCCAGTCAAGCAGCGGCACAGGAGCTAGCAAACAGAGCTGTAAACAGGGGAGTTTGAGTGGGAGTTCTGTTGGAGGAGAAGGTATTTGTGTGTGTTTGGTTTTGCATTGGTAGTATCTGTATGTGTAGAGGCTTGGAGGGGCTTTGTGCTGGGAGAGAAGCTGAGCCCTGATTAGGGGGCGGGGCTTCACTGACTAGGGGTCCTATAAAGGTAGCAGCCAGTCAGGCAGCGGCAAGGGAGCTAGCAAACAGACGTGTAAACAGGGGAGTTTGAGTGGGAGTTCTGTTGGAGGAGAACGTATTTGTGTGTGTTTTTGTATTGGTATTATCTGTATGTGTAGAGGCTTGGAGGGGCTTTGTGCTGGGAGAGAAGCTGAGCCCTGATTTGGGGGCGGGGCCTCACTGACTAGGGGTCCTATAAAGGTAGCAGCCAGTCAGGCAGCGGCACAGGAGCTAGCAAACAGAGCTGTGAACAGGGGAGTGTGAGTGGGAGTTCTGTTGGAGGAGAAGGTATTTGTGTGTGTTTTTGTATTGGTAGTATCTGTATGTGTAGAGGCTTGGAGGGGCTAGGTGCTGCGAGAGAAGCTGAGCCCTGATTAGGGGGCGGGGCTTCCCTGACTAGGGGTCCTATAAAGGTAGCAGCCAGTCAGGCAGCGGCACAGGAGCTAGCAAACAGAGCTGTGAACAGGGGAGTGTGAGTGGGAGTTCTGTTGGAGGAGAAGGTATTTGTGTGTGTTTTTGTATTGGTAGTATCTGTATGTGTAGAGGCTTGGAGGGGCTAGGTGCTGCGAGAGAAGCTGAGCCCTGATTAGGGGGCGGGGCTTCCCTGACTAGGGGTCCTATAAAGGTAGCAGCCAGTCAGGCAGCGGCACAGGATCTAGCAAACAGAGCTGTAAACAGGGGAGTTTGAGTGGGAGTTCTGTTGGAGGAGAAGGTATTTGTGTGTGTTCGGTTTTGTATTGGTAGTGTCTGTATGTGTACGGGCTTTGTGCTGGGAGAGAAGCTGAGCCCTGATTAGGGGCGGGGCTTCACTGACTTGGGGTCCTATAAAGGTAGCAGCCAGTCAGGCAGCCGCACAGACAGCTGCAGCGGCACAGGAGCCAGCAAACAGAGCTGTAAACAGGGGAGTTTGAGTGGGAGTTCTGTTGGAGGAGATGGTATTTGTGTGTGTTTGGTTTTGTATTGGTAGTATCTGTATGTGTAGAGGCTTGGAGGGGCTTTGTGCTGGGAGAGAAGCTGAGCCCTGATTAGGGGGCGGGGCTGACTGACTAGGGGTCCTATAAAGGTAGCAGCCAGTCAGGCAGCGGCTAAGACAGCTGCAGCGGCACAGGAGCTCGCAAACAGAGCTGTAAACAGGGGAGTTGGAGTGGGAGTTCTGTTGGAGGAGATGGTATTTGTGTGTGTTTGGTTTTGTATTGGTAGTATCTGTATGTGTAGAGGCTTGGAGGGGCTTTGTGCTGGGAGAGAAGCTGAGCCCTGATCAGGGGGCGGGGCTTCACTGATTAGGGGTCCTAGAAAGGGAGCAGTCAGTCAGGCAGCGGTACAGACAGCTGCAGTGGCACAGGAGCTAGCAAACAGAGCTGTAAACAGGGGAGTTTGAGTGGGAGTTCTGTTGGAGCAGAAGGTATTTGTGTGTGTTTGGTTTTGTATTGGTAGTATCTGTATGTGTAGGGGCTTTGTGCTGGGAGAGAAGCTGAGCCCTGATTAGGGGACGGGGCTTCACTGACTAGCGGTCCTATAAAGGTAGCAGCCAGTCAGGCAGCGGAACAGACAGCTGCAGTGGCACAGGAGTTAGCAAACAGAGCTGTAAACAGGGCAGTTTGAGTGGGAGTTCTGTTGGAGGAGAAGGTATTTGTGTGTTTTTTTGTATTGGTAGTATCTGTATGTGTAGAGGCTTGGAGGGGCTTTGTGCTGGGAGAGAAGCTGAGCCCTGATTGGGGGCGGGGCTTCACTGACTAGGGGTCCTATAAAGTTAGCAGCCAGTCAGGCAGCGGCACAGACAGCTGAAGCGGCACAGGACCTAGCAAACAGAGCTGTAAACAGGGGAGTTTGAGTGGTAGTTCTGTTGGAGGAGAAGGTATTTGTGTGTGTTTGGTTTTGTATTGGTAGTATCTGTATGTGTAGAGGCTTGGAGGGGCTTTGTGCTGGGAGAGAAGCTGAGCCCTGATTAGGGGGCGGGCTTCAGTGACTAGGGGTCCTATAAAGGTACCAGCCACTCAGGCAGCGGCACAGGAGCTAGCAAACAGAGCTGTGAACAGGGGCGTTTGAGTGGGAGTTCTGTTGGAGGAGAAGTTACTTGTGTGTGTGTATTTTTGTATTGGTAGTATCTGTATGTGTAGAGGCTTGGAGAGGCTTTGTGCTGGGAGAGAAGCTGAGCCCTGATTAGGGGGCGGGGCTTCACTGACTAGGGGTCCTATAAAGGTAGCAGCCAGTCAGGCATTGGCACAAACAGCTGCAGTGGCATAGGAGTTAGCAAACAGAGCTGTGAACAGGAGAGTTTGAGTGGGAGTTCTGTTGGAGGAGAAGGTATTTTTGTGTGTTTTTGTATTGGTATTATCTGTATGTGTAGAGGCTTGGAGGGGCTTTGTGATGGGAGAGAAGCTGAGCCCTGATTAGGGGGCGGGGCTTCTCTGACTAGGGGTCCTATAAAGGTAGCAGCCAGTCAGGCAGCGGCACAGACAGCTGCAGTGGCACAGGAGCTAGCAAACAGAGCTGTGAACAGGGGAGTTTGAGTGGGAGTTCTGTTGGAGAAGGTATTTGTGTGTGTTTGGTTTTGCATTGGTAGTATCTGTATGTGCAGGGGCTTTGTGCTGGGAGAGAAGCTGAGCCCTGATTAGGGGGCGGGGCTTCACTGACTAGGGGTCCTATAAAGGTAGCAGCCAGTCAGGCAGCGGCACAGGAGCTAGCAAACAGCTGTAAACAGGGCAGTTTGAGTGGGAGTTCTGTTGGAGGAGAAGGTATTTGTGTGTTTTTTTGTATTGGTAGTATCTGTATATGTAGAGGCTTGGAGGGGCTTTGTGCTGGGAGAGAAGCTGAGCCCTGATTAGGGGGCGGGGCTTCACTGACTAGGGGTCCTATAAAGCTAGCAGCCAGTCAAGCAGCGGCACAGGAGCTAGCAAACAGAGCTGTAAACAGGGCAGTTTGAGTGGGAGTTCTGTTGGAGGAGAAGGTATTTGTGTGTGTTTGGTTTTGTATTGGTTGTATCTGTATGTGTAGAGGCTTGGAGGGGCTTTGTGCTGGGAGAGAAGCTGAGCCCTGATTAGGGGGCGGGGCTTCAGTGACTATGGGTCCTATAAAGGTACCAGCCAGTCAGGCAGCTGCACAGGAGCTAGCAAACAGAGCTGTAAGCAGGGGAGTTTGAGTGGGAGTTCTGTTGGAGGAGAAGGTATTTGTGTGTGTTTGGTTTTTTATTGGTAGTATCTGTATGTGAAGGGGTTTGGCGGGGCTTTGTGCTGGGAGAGAAGCTAAACCCTGATTAGGGGGCGGGGCTTCACTGACTAGGGGTCCTATAAAGGTAGCAGCCAGTCAGGCAGCGGAACAGACAGCTGCAGCGGCACAGGAGCTAGCAAACAGAGCTGTAAACAGGGGAGTTTGAGTGGGAGTTCTGTTGGAGGAGAAGGTATTTGTGTGTGTTTTTGTATTGGTAGTATCTGTATGTGTAGAGGCTTGGAGGGGCTAGGTGCTGCGAGAGAAGCTGAGCCCTGATTAGGGAGCGGGGCTTCACTGACTAGGGGTCCTATAAAGGTAGCAGCCAGTCAGGCAGCGGCAAGGGAGCGAGCAAACAGACCTGTAAACAGGGGAGTTTGAGTGGGAGTTCTGTTGGAGGAGAACGTATTTGTGTGTGTTTTTGTATTGGTATTATTGGTATGTGTAGAGGCTTGGAGGGGCTTTGTGCTGGGAGAGAAGCTGAGCCCTGATTAGGGGGCGCGGCTTCCCTGACTAGGGGTCCTATAAAGGTAGCAGCCAGTCAGGCAGCGGCACAGGAGCTAGAAAACAGAGCTGTAAACAGGGGAGTTTGAGTGGGAGTTCTGTTGGAGGAGAAGGTATTTGTGTGTGTTTTTGTATTAGTAGTATCTGTATTTGTAGAGGCTTGGAGGGGCGAGGTGCTGCGAGAGAAGCTGAGCCCTGATTAGGGGGCGGGGCTTCACTGACTAGGGGTCCTATAAAGCTAGCAGCCAGTCAAGCAGCGGCACAGGAGCTAGCAAACAGAGCTGTAAACAGGGCAGTTTGAGTGGGAGTTCTGTTGGAGGAGAAGGTATTTGTGTGTGTTTGGTTTTGTATTGGTTGTATCTGTATGTGTAGAGGCTTGGAGGGGCTTTGTGCTGGGAGAGAAGCTGAGCCCTGATTAGGGGGCGGGGCTTCAGTGACTATGGGTCCTATAAAGGTAGCACCCAGTCAGGCAGCGGCACAGGAGCTAGCACACAGAGATGTAAACAGGGGAGTTTGAGTGGGAGTTCTGTTGGAGGAGAAGGTATTTGTGTGTGTGTTTGGTTTTGTATTGGTGGTATCTGTATGGTAGAGGCTTGGAGGGTCTTTGTGCTGCGAGAGAAGCTGAGCCCTGATTAGGGGGCGGGGCTTCACTGACTAGGGGTCCTATAAAGGTAGCAGCCACTCAGGCAGCGGCAAGGGAGCTAGCAAACAGAGCTGTAAACAGGGGAGTTTGAGTGGGAGTTCTGTTGGAGGAGAAGGTATTTGTGTGTGTTTGGTTTTGTATTGTCAGTATCTGTATGTGCAGGGGCTTTGTGCTGGGAGAGAAGCTGAGCCCTGATTAGGGGGCGGGGCTTCCCTGACTAGGGGTCCTATAAAGGTAGCAGCCAGTCAGGCAGCGGCACAGGAGCTAGCAAACAGACCTGTAAACAGGGGAGTTTGAGTGGGAGTTCTGTTGGAGGAGAAGGTACTTGTGTGTGTTCGGTTTTGTATTGGTAGTATCTGTATGTGTACGGGCTTTGTGCTGGGAGAGAAGCTGAGCCCTGATTAGGGGGCGTGGCTTCCCTGACTAGGGGTCCTATGAAGGTAGCAGCCAGTCAGGCAGCGGCACAGGAGCTAGCAAACAGAGCGGTAAACAGGGGAGTTGGAGTGGGAGTTCTGTTGGAGGAGAAGGTATTTGTGTGTGTTTGGTTTTGTATTGTCAGTATCTGTATGTGCAGGGGCTTTGTGCTGGGAGAGAAGCTGAGCCCTGATCAGGGGGCGGGGCTTCACTGACTAGGGGTCCTATAAAGGTAGCAGCCAGTCAGGCAGCGGCACAGGAGCTAGGAAACAGAGCTGTGAACAGGGGAGTTTGAGTGGGAGTTCTGTTGGAGGAGAAGGTATTTGTGTGTGTTTTTGTATTGGTAGTATATGAATGTGTAGAGGCTTGAAGGGGCTTTGTGCTGGGAGAGAAGCTGAGCCCTGATCAGGGGGCGGGGCTTGACTGACTAGGGGTCCTATAAAGGTAGCAGCCAGTCAGGCAGCGGCTCAGACAGCTGCAGCGGCACAGGAGCTAGCAAACAGAGCTGTAAACAGGGGAGTTTGAGTGGGAGTTCTGTTGGAGGAGAAGGTATTTGTGTGTGTTTGGTTTTGTATTGGTAGTATCTGTATGTGTAGAGGCTTGGAGGGGCTTTGTGCTGGGAGAGAAGCTGAGCCCTGATTAGGGGGCGGGGCTTCACTGACTAGGGGTCCTATAAAGGTAGCAGCCAGTCAGGCAGCAGAACAGACAGCTGCAGTGGCACAGGAGCTAGCAAACAGAGCTTTAAACAGGGGAATTTGAGTGGGAGTTCCGTTGGAGGAGAAGGTATTTGTGTGTGCTTTTTAATGGTAGTATCTGTATGTGTAGAGGCTTGAAGGGGCTTTGTGCTGGGAGAGAAGCTGAGCCCTGATTAGGGGGCGGGGCTGCACTGACTAGGGGTCCTATAAAGGTAGCAGCCAGTAAGGCATTGGCACAGACAGCTGCAGCGGCACAGGAGCTAGCAAACAGAGCTGTAAACAGGGCAGGTTGAGTGGGAGTTGTGTTGGAGGAGAAGGTATTTGTGTGTGTTTTTGTATTGGTATTATCTGTATGTGTAGAGGCTTGGAGGGGCTTTGTGATGGGAGAGAAGCTGGGCCCTGATTAGGGGGCGGGGCTTCACTGACTAGGGGTCCTATAAAGGTAGCAGCCAGTAAGGCATTGGCACAGACAGCTGCAGCGGCACAGGAGTTAGCAAACAGAGCTGTGAACAGAGGAGTTTGAGTGGGAGTTCTGTTGGAGGAGAAGGTATTTGTGTGTGTTTGGTTTTTTATTGGTAGTATCTGTATGTGAAGGGGTTTGGCGGGGCTTTGTGCTGGGAGAGAAGCTAAACCCTGATTAGGGGGCGGGGCTTCACTGACTAGGGGTCCTATAAAGGTAGCAGCCAGTCAGGCAGCGGAACAGACAGCTGCAGCGGCACAGGAGCTAGCAAACAGAGCTGTAAACAGGGGAGTTTGAGTGGGAGTTCTGTTGGAGGAGAAGCTATTGTGTGTGTTTTTGTATTGGTAGTATCTGTATGTGTAGAGGCTTGGAGGGGCTAGGTGCTGCGAGAGAAGCTGAGCCCTGATTAGGGAGCGGGGCTTCACTGACTAGGGGTCCTATAAAGGTAGCAGCCAGTCAGGCAGCGGCAAGGGAGCGAGCAAACAGACCTGTAAACAGGGGAGTTTGAGTGGGAGTTCTGTTGGAGGAGAACGTATTTGTGTGTGTTTTTGTATTGGTATTATTTGTATGTGTAGAGGCTTGGAGGGGCTTTGTGCTGGGAGAGAAGCTGAGCCCTGATTAGGGGGCGCGGCTTCCCTGACTAGGGGTCCTATAAAGGTAGCAGCCAGTCAGGCAGCGGCACAGGAGCTAGAAAACAGAGCTGTAAACAGGGGAGTTTGAGTGGGAGTTCTGTTGGAGGAGAAGGTATTTGTGTGTGTTTTTGTATTAGTAGTATCTGTATTTGTAGAGGCTTGGAGGGGCGAGGTGCTGCGAGAGAAGCTGAGCCCTGATTAGGGGGCGGGGCTTCACAGACTAGGGGTCCTATAAAGGTAGCACCCAGTCAGGCAGCGGCACAGGAGCTAGCAAACAGAGCTGTGAACAGGGGAGTTTGAGTGGGAGTTCTGTTGGAGGAGAAGCTATTTGTTTGTGTTTTTGTATTGGTAGTATCTGTATGTGTAGAGGCTTTTAGGGGCTAGGTGCTGCGAGAGAAGCTGAGCCCTGATTAGGGGGCGGGGCTTCACTGACTAGGGGTCCTATAAAGGTAGCAGCCACTCAGGCAGCGGCAAGGGAGCTAGCAAACAGAGCTGTAAACAGGGGAGTTTGAGTGGGAGTTCTGTTGGAGGAGAAGGTATTTGTGTGTGTTTGGTTTTGTATTGTCAGTATCTGTATGTGCAGGGGCTTTGTGCTGGGAGAGAAGCTGAGCCCTGATTAGGGGGCGGGGCTTCCCTGACTAGGGGTCCTATAAAGGTAGCAGCCAGTCAGGCAGCGGCACAGGAGCTAGCAAACAGACCTGTAAACAGGGGAGTTTGAGTGGGAGTTCTGTTGGAGGAGAAGGTACTTGTGTGTGTTCGGTTTTGTATTGGTAGTATCTGTATGTGTACGGGCTTTGTGCTGGGAGAGAAGCTGAGCCCTGATTAGGGGGCGTGGCTTCCCTGACTAGGGGTCCTATGAAGGTAGCAGCCAGTCAGGCAGCGGCACAGGAGCTAGCAAACAGAGCGGTAAACAGGGGAGTTGGAGTGGGAGTTCTGTTGGAGGAGAAGGTATTTGTGTGTGTTTGGTTTTGTATTGTCAGTATCTGTATGTGCAGGGGCTTTGTGCTGGGAGAGAAGCTGAGCCCTGATCAGGGGGCGGGGCTTCACTGACTAGGGGTCCTATAAAGGTAGCAGCCAGTCAGGCAGCGGCACAGGAGCTAGGAAACAGAGCTGTGAACAGGGGAGTTTGAGTGGGAGTTCTGTTGGAGGAGAAGGTATTTGTGTGTGTTTTTGTATTGGTAGTATATGAATGTGTAGAGGCTTGAAGGGGCTTTGTGCTGGGAGAGAAGCTGAGCCCTGATCAGGGGGCGGGGCTTGACTGACTAGGGGTCCTATAAAGGTAGCAGCCAGTCAGGCAGCGGCTCAGACAGCTGCAGCGGCACAGGAGCTAGCAAACAGAGCTGTAAACAGGGGAGTTTGAGTGGGAGTTCTGTTGGAGGAGAAGGTATTTGTGTGTGTTTGGTTTTGTATTGGTAGTATCTGTATGTGTAGAGGCTTGGAGGGGCTTTGTGCTGGGAGAGAAGCTGAGCCCTGATTAGGGGGCGGGGCTTCACTGACTAGGGGTCCTATAAAGGTAGCAGCCAGTCAGGCAGCAGAACAGACAGCTGCAGTGGCACAGGAGCTAGCAAACAGAGCTTTAAACAGGGGAATTTGAGTGGGAGTTCCGTTGGAGGAGAAGGTATTTGTGTGTGCTTTTTAATGGTAGTATCTGTATGTGTAGAGGCTTGAAGGGGCTTTGTGCTGGGAGAGAAGCTGAGCCCTGATTAGGGGGCGGGGCTGCACTGACTAGGGGTCCTATAAAGGTAGCAGCCAGTAAGGCATTGGCACAGACAGCTGCAGCGGCACAGGAGCTAGCAAACAGAGCTGTAAACAGGGCAGGTTGAGTGGGAGTTGTGTTGGAGGAGAAGGTATTTGTGTGTGTTTTTGTATTGGTATTATCTGTATGTGTAGAGGCTTGGAGGGGCTTTGTGATGGGAGAGAAGCTGGGCCCTGATTAGGGGGCGGGGCTTCACTGACTAGGGGTCCTATAAAGGTAGGAGCCAGTCAGGCAGTGGCACAGGAGCTAGCAAACAGAGCTGTAAGCAGGGGAGTTTGAGTGGGAGTTCTTTTGGAGGAGAAGGTATTTGTGTGTGTTTGGTTTTGTATTGTCAGTATCTGTATGTGCAGGGGCTTTGTGCTGGGAGAGAAGCTGAGCCCTGATCAGGGGGCGGGGCTTCACTGACTAGGGGTTCTATAAAGGTAGCAGCCAGTCAGGCGGCGGCACAGGAGCTAGCAAACAGAGCTGTGAACAGGGGAGTTTGAGTGGGAGTTCTGTTGGAGGAGAAGGTATTTGTGTTTGTTTTTGTATTGGTAGTATCTGTATGTGTAGAGGCTTGGAGGGGCTTTGTGCTGGGAGAGAAGCTGAGCCCTGATTGGGGGCGGGGCTTCACTGACTAGGGGTCCTATAAAGTTAGCAGGCAGTCAGGCAGCGGCACAGACAGCTGAAGCGGCACAGGACCTAGCAAACAGAGCTGTAAACAGGGGAGTTGGAGTGGGAGTTCTGTTGGAGGAGAAGGTATTTGTGTGTCTTTGGTTTTGTATTGTCAGTATCTGTATGTGCAGGGGCTTTGTGCTGGGAGAGAAGCTGAGCCCTGATCAGGGGGCGGGGCTTCACTGACTAGGGGTTCTATAAAGGTAGCAGCCAGTCAGGCAGCGGCACAGGAGCTAGCAAAGAGAGCTGTGAACAGGGGAGTTTGAGTGGGAGTTCTGTTGGAGGAGAAGGTATTTGTGTGTGTTTTTGTATTGGTAGTATATGTATGTGTAGAGGCTTGAAGGGGCTTTGTGCTGGGAGAGAAGCTGAGCCCTGATTAGGGGGCGGGGCTTGACTGACTAGGGGTCCTATAAAGGTAGCAGCCAGTCAGGCAGCGGCTCAGACAGCTGCAGCGGCACAGGAGCTAGCAAACAGAGCTGTAAACACGGGAGTTTGAGTGGGAGTTCTGTTGGAGGAGAAGGTATTTGTGTGTGTTTGGTTTTGTATTGTCAGTATCTGTATGTGGAGGGGCTTTGTGCTGGGAGAGAAGCTGAGCCCTGATTAGGGGGCGGGGCTTCACTGACTAGGGGTCCTATAAAGGTAGCAGCCAGTCAGGCAGCGGCACAGGAGCTAGCAAACAGAGCTGTAAACAGGGGAGTTTGAGTGGGAGTTCTGTTGGAGGAGAAGGTATTTGTGTGTTTGGTTTTGTATTGTCAGTATCTGTATGTGCAGGGGCTTTGTGCTGGGAGAGAAGCTGAGCCCTGATTAGGGGGCGGGGCTTCACTGACTAGGGGTCCTATAAAGGTACCAGCCAGTCAGGCAGCGGCACAGGAGCAAGCAAACAGACCTGTAAACAGTGCAGTTTGAGTTGGAGTTCTGTTGGAGGAGAAGGTATTTGTGTGTGTTTTTGTATTCGTATTATCTGTATGTGTAGAGGCTTGGAGGGGCTTTGTGATGGGAGAGAAGCTGGGCCCTGATTAGGGGGCGGGGCTTCACTGATTAGGGGTCCTAGAAAGGGAGCAGCCAGTCAGGCAGCGGCACAGGAGCTAGCAAACAGAGCTGTAAACAGTGGAGTTTGAGTGGGAGTTCTGTTGGAGGAGAAGATATTTGTGTGTGTTTGGTTTTGCATTGGTAGTATCTGTATGTGTAGAGGCTTGGAGGGGCTTTGTGCTGGGAGAGAAGCTGAGACCTGATTAGGGGGCGGGGCTTCACTGACTAGGGGTCCTACAAAGGTAGCAGCCAGTCAGGCAGCGGCACAGGAGCTAGCAAACAGAGCTTTGAACAGGGGAGTTTGAGTGGGAGTTCTGTTGGAGGAGAAGGTATTTGTGTGTGTTTTTGTATTGGTAGTATGTGTATGTGTAGAGGCTTGGAGGGGCTAGGTGCTGCGAGAGAAGCTGAGCCCTGATTAGGGGGCGGGGCTTCACTGACTAGGGGTCCTATAAAGGTAGCAGCGAGTCAGGCAGCGGCACAGGAGCTAGCAAACAGAGCTGTGAACAGGGGAGTTTGAGTGGGAGTTCTGTTGGAGGAGAAGCTATTTGTGTGTGTTTTTGTATTGGTAGTATCTGTATGTGTAGAGGCTTGGAGGGGCTAGGTGCTGCGAGAGAAGCTGAGCCCTGATTAGGGGGCGGGGCTTCACTGACTAGGGGTCCTACAAAGGTAGCAGCCAGTCAGACAGCGGCACAGACAGCTGCAGCGGCACAGGAGCTCGCAAACAGAGCTGTGAACAGGGGAGTTTGAGTGGGATTTCTGTTGGAGGAGAAGGTATTTGTGTGTGTTTTTGTATTGGTATCTGTATGTGTAGAGGCTTGGAGGGGCTAGGTGCTGCGAGAGAAGCTGAGCCCTGATTAGGGGGCGGGGCTTCACTGACTAGGGGTCCTATAAAGGTATCAGCCAGTCAGGCATTGGCACAGACAGCTGCAGCGGCACAGGAGCTAGCAAACAGAGCTGTAAACAGGGGAGTTTGAGTGGTAGTTCTGTTGGAGGAGAAGGTATTTGTGTGTGTTTGGTTTTGTATTGTCAGTATCTGTATGTGTAGAGGCTTGGAGGGGCTTTGTGCTGGGAGAGAAGCTGAGCCCTGATTAGGGGGCGGGGCTTCCCTGACTAGGGGTCCTATAAAGGTAGCAGCCAGTCAGGCAGCGGCACAGGAGCTAGCAAACAGAGCTGTAAACAGGGGAGTTTGAGTGGGAGTTCTGTTGGAGGAGAAGGTATTTGTGTGTGTTTGGTTTTGCATTGGTAGTATCTGTATGTGTAGAGGCTTGGAGGGGCTTTGTGCTGGGAGAGAAGCTGAGCCCTGATTAGGGGGCGGGGCTTCACAGACTAGGGGTCCTATAAAGGTAGCAGCCAGTCAGGCAGCGGCACAGGAGCTAGCAAACAGAGATGTGAACAGGGGAGTTTGAGTGGGAGTTCTGTTGGAGGAGAAGCTATTTGTGTGTGTTTTTGTATTGGTAGTATCTGTATGTGTAGAGGCTTGGAGGGGCTAGGTGCTGCGAGAGAAGCTGAGCCCTGATTAGGGGGCGGGGCTTCACTGACTAGGGGTCCTATAAAGGTAGCAGCCAGTCAGGCAGCGGCACAGGAGCTAGCAAACAGAGCTGTCAACAGGGGAGTTTGAGTGGGAGTTCTGTTGGAGGAGATGGTATTTGTGTGTGTTTGGTTTTGTATTGGTAGTATCTGTATGTGTAGGGGTTTGGCGGGGCTTTGTGCTTGGAGAGAAGCTGAGCCCTGATTAGGGGGCGGGGCTTCACTGACTAGGGGTCCTATAAAGGTAGCAGCCAGTCAGGCAGCGGAAAAGACAGCTGCAGTTGCACAGGAGCTAGCAAACAGCGCTGTGAACAGGGGAGTTTGAGTGGGAGTTCTGTTGGAGGAGAAAGTATTTGTGTGTGTTTGGTTTTGTATTGTCAGTATCTGTATGTGCAGGGGCTTTGTGCTGGGAGAGAAGCTGAGCCCTGGTTTGGGGGCGGGGCTTCAGTGACTAGGGGTCCTATAAAGGTAGCAGCCAGTCAGGCATCGGCACAGGAGCTAGCAAACAGAGCTGTGAACAGGGGAGTTTGAGTGGGAGTTCTCTTGGAGGAGAAGGTATTTGTGTGTGTTTTTGTATTGGTATTATCTGTATGTGTAGAGGCTTGGAGGGGCTAGATGCTGCGAGAGAAGCTGAGCCCTGATTAGGGGGCGGGGCTTCACTGACTAGGGGTCCTATAAAGCTAGCAGCCAGTCAGGCAGCGGCACAGGAGCTAGCAAACAGAGCTGTCAACAGGGCAGTTTGAGTGGGAGTTCTGTTGGAGGAGAAGGTATTTGTGTGTGTTTTTGTATTCGTATTATCTGTATGTGTAGAGGCTTGAAGGGGCTTTGTGATGGGAGAGAAGCTGGGCCCTGATTAGGGGGCGGGGCTTCAGTGATTAGGGGTCCTAGAAAGGGAGCAGCCAGTCAGGCAGCGGCACAGGAGCTAGCAAACAGAGCTGTAAACAGGGGAGTTTGAGTGGGAG
This sequence comes from Lepidochelys olivacea, assembly GCF_965140295.1. Lineage (NCBI taxonomy): Eukaryota > Metazoa > Chordata > Testudines > Cheloniidae > Lepidochelys > Lepidochelys olivacea. Next base: position 18,164,084 of record NC_140436.1, on the reverse strand, counting down.
TTCTGTTGGAGGAGAAGGTATTTGTGTGTGTTTTTGTAGTGGTAGTATGTGTATGTGTAGAGGCTTGGAGGGGCTAGGTGCTGCGAGAGAAGCTGAGCCCTGATTAGGGGGCGGGGCTTCACTGACTAGGGGTCCTATAAAGGTAGCAGCCAGTCAGGCAGCGGCACAGGAGCTAGCAAACAGAGCTGTGAACAGGGGAGTTTGAGTGGGAGTTCTGTTGGAGGAGAAGCTATTTGTGTGTGTTTTTGTATTGGTAGTATCTGTATGTGTAGAGGCTTGGAGGGGCTAGGTGCTGCGAGAGAAGCTGAGCCCTGATTAGGGGGCGGGGCTTCACTGACTAGGGGTCCTATAAAGGTAGCAGCCAGTCAGGCAGCGGCAAGGGAGCTAGCAAACAGACCTGTAAACAGGGGAGTTTGAGTGGGAGTTCTGTTGGAGGAGAACGTATTTGTGTGTGTTTTTGTATTGGTATTATCTGTATGTGTAGAGGCTTGGAGGGGCTAGGTGCTGCGAGAGAAGCTGAGCCCTGATTAGGGGGCGGGGCTTTACTGACTAGGGGTCCTATAAAGGTATCAGCCAGTCAGGCATTGGCACAGACAGCTGCAGCGGCACAGGAGCTAGCAAACAGAGCTGTGAACTGGGGAGTTTGAGTGGGAGTTCTGTTGGAGGAGAAGGTATTTGTGTGTGTTTTTGTATTGGTAGTATCTGTATGTGTAGAGGCTTGGAGGGGCTAGGTGCTGCGAGAGAAGCTGAGCCCTGATTAGGGGGCGGGACTTCACTGACTAGGGGTCGTATAAAGGTAGCAGCCAGTCAGGCAGCGGCAAGGGAGCTAGCAAACAGACCTGTAAACAGGGGAGTTTGAGTTGGAGTTCTGTTGGAGGAGAATGTATTTGTGTGTGTTTTTGTATTGGTATTATCTGAAGTGTAGAAGCTTGGAGGGGCTTTGTGCTGGGAGAGAAGCTGAGCCCTGATTAGGGGGCGGGGCTTCACTGACTAGGGGTCCTATAAAGGTAGCAGCCAGTCAGGCAGCGGCACAGGAGCTAGCAAACAGAGCTGTGAACAGGGGAGTTTGAGTGGGAGTTCTGTTGGAGGAGAAGGTATTTGTTTGTGTTTTTGTATTGGTAGTATCTGTATGTGTAGAGGCTTGGAGGGGCTAGGTGCTGCGAGAGAAGCTGAGCCCTGATTAGGGGGCGGGGCTTCCCTGACTAGGGGTCCTATGAAGGTAGCAGCCAGTGAGGCAGCGGCACAGGAGCTAGCAAACAGAGCTGTGAACAGGGGAGTTTGAGTGGGAGTTCTGTTGGAGGAGAAGGTATTTGTGTGTGTTTTTGTATTGGTAGTATCTGTATGTGTAGAGGCTTGGAGGGGCTAGGTGCTGCGAGAGAAGCTGAGCCCTGATTAGGGGGCGGGGCTTCAAAGACTAGGGGTCCTATAAAGGTAGCAGCCAGTCAGGCAGCGGCACAGGAGCTAGCAAACAGAGCTGTGAACAGGGGAGTTTGAGTGGGAGTTCTGTTGGAGGAGAAGCTATTTGTGTGTGTTTTTGTATTCGTAGTATCTGTATGTGTAGAGGCTTGGAGGGGCTAGGTGCTGCGAGAGAAGCTGAGCCCTGATTAGGGGGCGGGACTTCACTGACTAGGGGTCGTATAAAGGTAGCAGCCAGTCAAGCAGCGGCAAGGGAGCTAGCAAACAGACCTGTAAACAGGGGAGTTTGAGTTGGAGTTCTGTTGGAGGAGAATGTATTTGTGTGTGTTTTTGTATTGGTATTATCTGAAGTGTAGAAGCTTGGAGGGGCTTTGTGCTGGGAGAGAAGCTGAGCCCTGATTAGGGGGCGGGGCTTCACTGACTAGGGGTCCTATAAAGGTAGCAGCCAGTCAGGCAGCGGCACAGGAGCTAGCAAACAGAGCTGTGAACAGGGGAGTTTGAGTGGGAGTTCTGTTGGAGGAGAAGGTATTTGTTTGTGTTTTTGTATTGGTAGTATCTGTATGTGTAGAGGCTTGGAGGGGCTAGGTGCTGCGAGAGAAGCTGAGCCCTGATTAGGGGGCGGGGCTTCCCTGACTAGGGGTCCTATGAAGGTAGCAGCCAGTGAGGCAGCGGCACAGGAGCTAGCAAACAGAGCTGTGAACAGGGGAGTTTGAGTGGGAGTTCTGTTGGAAGAGAAGGTATTTGTGTGTGTTTGGTTTTGTATTGTCAGTATCTGTATGTGCAGGGGCTTTGTGCTGGGAGAGAAGCTGAGCCCTGATTAGGGGGCGGGGCTTCACTGACTAGGGGTCCTATAAAGGTAGCAGCCAGTCAGGCAGCGGCACAGGAGCTAGCAAACAGAGCTGTGAACAGGGGAGTTTGAGTGGGAGTTCTGTTGGAGGAGATGGTATTTGTGTGTGTTTGGTTTTGTATTGGTAGTATCTGTATGTGTAGGGGTTTGGCGGGGCTTTGTGTTTGGAGAGAAGCTGAGCCCTGATTAGGGGGCGGGGCTTCACTGACTAGGGGTCCTATAAAGGTAGCAGCCAGTCAGGCAGCGGAACAGACAGCTGCAGTTGCACAGGAGCTAGCAAACAGAGCTGTGAACAGGGGAGTTTGAGTGGGAGTTCTGTTGGAGGAGAAAGTATTTGTGTGTGTTTGGTTTTGTATTGTCAGTATCTGTATGTGCAGGGGCTTTGTGCTGGGAGAGAAGCTGAGCCCTGATTAGGGGGCGGGGCTTCCCTGACTAGGGGTCCTATAAAGGTAGCAGCCAGTCAGGCAGCGGCACAGGAGCTAGCAAACAGAGCTGTAAACAGGGGAGTTTGAGTGGGAGTTCTGTTGGAGGAGAAGGTATTTGTGTGTGTTTGGTTTTGCATTGGTAGTATCTGTATGTGTAGGGGTTTGGCGGGGCTTTGTGCTTGGAGAGAAGCTGAGCCCTGATTAGGGGCGGGGCTTCAGTGACTAGGGGTCCTATAAAGGTAGCAGCCAGTCAGGCAGCGGCACAGACAGCTGCAGCGGCACAGGAGCTATCAAACAGAGCTGTGAACTGGGGAGTTTGAGTGGGAGTTCTGTTGGAGGAGAAGGTATTTGTGTGTGTTTTTGTATTGGTATTATCTGTATGTGTAGAGGCTTGGAGGGGCTAGGTGCTGCGAGAGAAGCTGAGCCCTGATTAGGGGGCGGGGCTTCACTGACTAGGGGTCCTATAAAGGTAGCAGCCAGTCAGGCATTGGCACAGACAGCTGCAGCGGCACAGGAGCTAGCAAACAGAGCTGTAAACAGGGGAGTTTGAGTGGGTGTTCTGTTGGAGGAGAAGGTATTTGTGTGTGTTTGGTTTTGTATTGTCAGTATCTGTATGTGCAGGGGCTTTGTGCTGGGAGAGAAGCTGAGCCCTGATTAAGCGGCGGGGCTTCACTGACTAGGGGTCCTATAAAGGTAGCAGCCAGTCAGGCAGCGGCACAGGAGCTAGCAAACAGAGCTGTGAACAGGGGAGTTTGAGTGGGAGTTCTGTTGGAGGAGAAGGTATTTGTGTGTGTTTTTGTATTGGTAGTATCTGTATGTGTAGAGGCTTGGAGGGGCTAGGTGCTGCGAGAGAAGCTGAGCCCTGATTAGGGGGCGGGACTTCAAAGACTAGGGGTCCTATAAAGGTAGCAGCCAGTGAGGCAGCGGCACAGGAGCTAGCAAACAGAGCTGTGAACAGGGGAGTTTGAGTGGGAGTTCTGTTGGAGGAGAAGGTATTTGTGTGTGTTTGGTTTTGTATTGTCAGTATCTGTATGTGCAGGGGCTTTGTGCTGGGAGAGAAGCTGAGCCCTGATTAGGGGGCGGGGCTTCACTGACTAGGGGTCCTATAAAGGTACCAGCCAGTCAGGCAGCGGCACAGGAGCAAGCAAACAGACCTGTAAACAGTGCAGTTTGAGTTGGAGTTCTGTTGGAGGAGAAGGTATTTGTGTGTGTTTTTGTATTCGTATTATCTGTATGTGTAGAGGCTTGGAGGGGCTTTGTGATGGGAGAGAAGCTGGGCCCTGATTAGGGGGCGGGGCTTCACTGATTAGGGGTCCTAGAAAGGGAGCAGCCAGTCAGGCAGCGGCACAGGAGCTAAAAAACAGAGCTGTAAACAGTGGAGTTTGAGTGGGAGTTCTGTTGGAGGAGAAGGTATTTGTGTGTGTTTGGTTTTGCATTGGTAGTATCTGTATGTGTAGAGGCTTAGAGGGGCTTTGTGCTGGGAGAGAAGCTGAGACCTGATTAGGGGGCGGGGCTTCACTGACTAGGGGTCCTACAAAGGTAGCAGCCAGTCAGGCAGCGGCACAGGAGCTAGCAAACAGAGCTTTGAACAGGGGCGTTTGAGTGGGAGTTCTGTTGGAGGAGAAGGTATTTGTGTGTGTTTTTGTATTGGTAGTATGTGTATGTGTAGAGGCTTGGAGGGGCTAGGTGCTGCGAGAGAAGCTGAGCCCTGATTAGGGGGCGGGGCTTCACTGACTAGGGGTCCTATAAAGGTAGCAGCCAGTCAGGAAGCGGCACAGGAGCTAGCAAACAGAGCTGTAAACAGGGGAGTTTGAGTGGGAGTTCTGTTGGAGGAGAAGCTATTTGTGTGTGTTTTTGTATTGGTAGTATCTGTATGTGTAGAGGCTTGGAGGGGCTAGGTGCTGCGAGAGAAGCTGAGCCCTGATTAGGGGGCGGGGCTTCACTGACTGGGGGTCCTATAAAGGTAGCAGCCAGTCAGGCAGCGGCAAGGGAGCTAGCAAACAGACCTGTAAACACGGGAGTTTGAGTGGGAGTTCTGTTGCAGGAGAACGTATTTGTGTGTATTTTTGTATTGGTATTATCTGTATGTGTAGAGGCTTGGAGGGGCTTTGTGCTGGGAGAGAAGCTGAGCCCTGATTAGGGGGCGGGGCCTCACTGACTAGGGGTCCTATAAAGGTAGCAGCCAGTCAGGCAGCGGCACAGGAGCTAGCAAACAGAGCTGTGAACAGGGGAGTTTGAGTGGGAGTTCTCTTGGAGGAGAAGGTATTTGTTTGTGTTTTTGTATTGGTAGTATCTGTATGTGTAGAGGCTTGGAGGGGCTAGGTGCTGCGAGAGAAGCTGAGCCCTGATTAGGGGGCGGGGCTTCCCTGACTAGGGGTCCTATGAAGGTAGCAGCCAGTGAGGCAGCGGCACAGGAGCTAGCAAACAGAGCTGTGAACAGGGGAGTTTGCGTGGGAGTTCTGTTGGAGGAGAAGGTATTTGTGTGTGTTTGGTTTTGTATTGTCAGTATCTGTATGTGCAGGGGCTTTGTGCTGGGAGAGAAGCTGAGCCCTGATTAGGGGGCGGGGCTTCACTGACTAGGGGTCCTATAAAGGTATCAGCCAGTCAGGCATTGGCACAGACAGCTGCAGCGGCACAGGAGCTAGCAAACAGAGGTGTAAACAGGGGAGTTTGAGTGGTAGTTCTGTTGGAGGAGAAGGTATTTGTGTGTGTTTGGTTTTGTATTGTCAGTATCTGTATGTGCAGGGGCTTTGTGCTGGGAGAGAAGCTGAGCCCTGATTAGGAGGCGGGGCTTCACTGACTAGGGGTCCTATAAAGGTAGCAGCCAGTCAGGCAGCGGCACAGGAGCTAGCAAACAGAGCTGTGAACAGGGGAGTTTGAGTGGGAGTTCTGTTGGAGGAGATGGTATTTGTGTGTGTTTGGTTTTGTATTGGTAGTATCTGTATGTGTAGGGGTTTGGCGGGGCTTTGTGCTTGGAGAGAAGCTGAGCCCTGATTAGGGGGCGGGGCTTCACTGACTAGGGGTCCTATAAAGGTAGCAGCCAGTCAGGCAGCGGAACAGACAGCTGCAGTTGCACAGGAGCTAGCAAACAGAGCTGTGAACAGGGGAGTTTGAGTGGGAGTTCTGTTGGAGGAGATGGTATTTGTGTGTGTTTGGTTTTGTATTGGTAGTATCTGTATGTGTAGGGGTTTGGCGGGGCTTTGTGCTTGGAGAGAAGCTGAGCCCTGATTAGGGGGCGGGGCTTCACTGACTAGGGGTCCTATAAAGGTAGCAGCCAGTCAGGCAGCGGAACAGACAGCTGCAGTTGCACAGGAGCTAGCAAACAGAGCTGTGAACAGGGGAGTTTGAGTGGGAGTTCTGTTGGAGGAGAAAGTATTTGTGTGTGTTTGGTTTTGTATTGTCAGTATCTGTATGTGCAGGGGCTTTGTGCTGGGAGAGAAGCTGAGCCCTGATTAGGGGGCGGGGCTTCACTGACTACGGGTCCTATAAAGGTAGCAGCCAGTCAGGCAGCGGAACAGACAGCTGCAGTGGCACAGGAGCTAGCAAACAGAGCTGTGAACAGGGGAGTTTGAGTGGGAGTTCTGTTGGAGGAGAAGGTATTTGTGTGTGTTTTTGTATTGGTATTATCTGTATGTGTAGAGGCTTTGAGGGGCTAGGTGCTGCGAGAGAAGCTGAGCCCTGATTAGGGGGCGGGGCTTCACTGACTAGGGGTCCTATAAAGGTAGCAGCCAGTCAGGCAGCGGCACAGACAGCTGCAGCGGCACAGGAGGTAACAAACATAGCTCTAAACAGGGGAGTTTGAGTCGGAGTTCTGTTGGAGGAGAAGGTATTTGTGTGTGTTTCGTTTTGTATTGGTAGTATCTGTATGTGTAGAGGCTTGGAGGGGCTTTGTGCTGGGAGAGAAGCTGAGCCCTGATTAGGGGGCGGGGCTTCACTGACTAGGGGTCCTATAAAGGTAGCAGCCAGTCAAGCAGCGGAACAGACAGCTGCAGTGGCACAGGAGCTAGCAAACAGAGCTGTGAACAGGGGAGTTTGAGTGGGAGTTCTGTTGGAGGAGAAGGTATTTGTGTGTGTTTTTGTATTGGTATTATCTGTATGTGTAGAGGCTTGGAGGGGCTAGGTGCTGCGAGAGAAGCTGAGCCCTGATTAGGGGGCGGGGCTTCACTGACTAGGGGTCCTATAAAGGTAGCAGCCAGTCAGGCAGCGGCACAGACAGCTGCAGCGGCACAGGAGCTAGCAAACAGAGCTCTAAACAGGGGAGTTTGAGTCGGAGTTCTGTTGGAGGAGAAGGTATTTGTGTGTGTTTGGTTTTGTATTGGTAGTGTCTGTATGTGTAGAGGCTTGGAGGGGCTTTGTGCTGGGAGAGAAGCTGAGCCCTGATTAGGGGGCGGGGCTTCACTGACTAGGGGTCCCATAAAGGTACCAGCCAGTCAGGCAGCGGCACAGGAGCAAGCAAACAGACCTGTAAACAGTGCAGTTTGAGTTGGAGTTCTGTTGGAGGAGAAGGTATTTGTGTGTGTTTTTGTATTCGTATTATCTGTATGTGTAGAGGCTTGGAGGGGCTTTGTGATGGGAGAGAAGCTGGGCCCTGATTAGGGGGCGGGGCTTCACTGATTAGGGGTCCTAGAAAGGGAGCAGCCAGTCAGGCAGCGGCACAGGAGCTAGCAAACAGAGCTGTAAACAGTGGAGTTTGAGTGGGAGTTCTGTTGGAGGAGAAGGTATTTGTGTGTGTTTGGTTTTGCATTGGTTGTATCTGTATGTGTAGAGGCTTGGAGGGGCTTTGTGCTGGGAGAGAAGCTGAGACCTGATTAGGGGGCGGGGCTTCACTGACTAGGGGTCCTACAAAGGTAGCAGCCAGTCAGGCAGCGGCACAGGAGCTAGCAAACAGAGCTGTGAACAGGGGAGTTTGAGTGGGAGTTCTGTTGGAGGAGAAGCTATTTGTGTGTGTTTTTGTATTGGTAGTATCTGTATGTGTAGAGGCTTGGAGGGGCTAGGTGGTGCGAGAGAAGCTGAGCCCTGATTAGGGGGCGGGGCTTCACTGACTGGGGGTCCTATAAAGGTAGCAGCCAGTCAGGCAGCGGCAAGGGAGCTAGCAAACAGACCTGTAAACAGGGGAGTTTGAGTGGGAGTTCTGTTGGAGGAGAACGTATTTGTGTGTATTTTTGTATTGGTATTATCTGTATGTGTAGAGGCTTGGAGGGGCTTTGTGCTGGGAGAGAAGCTGAGCCCTGATTAGGGGGCGGGGCCTCACTGACTAGGGGTCCTATAAAGGTAGCAGCCAGTCAGGCAGCGGCACAGGAGCTAGCAAACAGAGCTGTGAACAGGGGAGTTTGAGTGGGAGTTCTGTTGGAGGAGAAGGTATTTGTGTGTGTTTTTGTATTGGTAGTATCTGTATGTGTAGAGGCTTGGAGGGGCTTTGTGCTGGGAGAGAAGCTGAGCTCTGATTAGGGGGCGGGGCTTCACTGACTAGGGGTCCTATAAAGGTAGCAGCCAGTCAGGCAGCGGCACAGGAGCTAGCAAACAGAGCTGTGAACAGGGGAGTTTGAGTGGGAGTTCTGTTGGAGGAGAAGGTATTAGTGTGTGTTTTTGTATTGGTAGTATCTGTATGTGTAGAGGCTTGGAGGGGCTAGGTGCTGCGAGAGAAGCTGAGCCCTGATTAGGGGGCGGGGCTTCACAGACTAGGGGTCCTATAAAGGTAGCAGCCAGTCAGGCAGCGGCACAGGAGCTAGCAAACAGAGATGTGAACAGGGGAGTTTGAGTGGGAGTTCTGTTGGAGGAGAAGCCATTTGTGTGTGTTTTTGTATTGGTAGTATCTGTATGTGTAGAGGCTTGGAGGGGCTAGGTGCTGCGAGAGAAGCTGAGCCCTGATTAGGGGGCGGGGCTTCACTGACTAGGGGTCCTATAAAGGTAGCAGCCAGTCAGGCAGCGGCCCAGGAGCTAGCAAACAGAGCTGTCAACAGGGGAGTTTGAGTGGGAGTTCTGTTGGAGGAGATGGTATTTGTGTGTGTTTGGTTTTGTATTGGTAGTATCTGTATGTGTAGGGGTTTGGCGGGGCTTTGTGCTTGGAGAGAAGCTGAGCCCTGATTAGGGGGCGGGGCTTCACTGACTAGGGGTCCTATAAAGGTAGCAGCCAGTCAGTCAGCGGAACAGACAGCTGCAGTTGCACAGGAGCTAGCAAACAGCGCTGTGAACAGGGGAGTTTGAGTCGGAGTTCTGTTGGAGGAGAAGGTATTTGTGTGTGTTTCGTTTTGTATTGGTAGTATCTGTATGTGTAGAGGCTTGGAGGGGCTTTGTGCTGGGAGAGAAGCTGAGCCCTGATTAGGGGGCGGGGCTTCACTGACTAGGGGTCCTATAAAGGTAGCAGCCAGTCAGGCAGCGGAACAGACAGCTGCAGTGGCACACGAGCTAGCAAACAGAGCTGTGAACAGGGGAGTTTGAGTGGGAGTTCTGTTGGAGGAGAAGGTATTTGTGTGTGTTTTTGTATTGGTATTATCTGTATGTGTAGAGGCTTGGAGGGGCTAGGTGCTGCGAGAGAAGCTGAGACCTGATTAGGGGGCGGGGCTTCACTGACTAGGGGTCCTACAAAGGTAGCAGCCAGTCAGGCAGCGGCACAGGAGCTAGCAAACAGAGCTGTGAACAGGGGAGTTTGAGTGGGAGTTCTGTTGGAGGAGAAGCTATTTGTGTGTGTTTTTGTATTGGTAGTATCTGTATGTGTAGAGGCTTGGAGGGGCTAGGTGGTGCGAGAGAAGCTGAGCCCTGATTAGGGGGCGGGGCTTCACTGACTGGGGGTCCTATAAAGGTAGCAGCCAGTCAGGCAGCGGCAAGGGAGCTAGCAAACAGACCTGTAAACAGGGGAGTTTGAGTGGGAGTTCTGTTGGAGGAGAACGTATTTGTGTGTATTTTTGTATTGGTATTATCTGTATGTGTAGAGGCTTGGAGGGGCTTTGTGCTGGGAGAGAAGCTGAGCCCTGATTAGGGGGCGGGGCCTCACTGACTAGGGGTCCTATAAAGGTAGCAGCCAGTCAGGCAGCGGCACAGGAGCTAGCAAACAGAGCTGTGAACAGGGGAGTTTGAGTGGGAGTTCTGTTGGAGGAGAAGGTATTTGTGTGTGTTTTTGTATTGGTAGTATCTGTATGTGTAGAGGCTTGGAGGGGCTTTGTGCTGGGAGAGAAGCTGAGCTCTGATTAGGGGGCGGGGCTTCACTGACTAGGGGTCCTATAAAGGTAGCAGCCAGTCAGGCAGCGGCACAGGAGCTAGCAAACAGAGCTGTGAACAGGGGAGTTTGAGTGGGAGTTCTGTTGGAGGAGAAGGTATTAGTGTGTGTTTTTGTATTGGTAGTATCTGTATGTGTAGAGGCTTGGAGGGGCTAGGTGCTGCGAGAGAAGCTGAGCCCTGATTAGGGGGCGGGGCTTCACAGACTAGGGGTCCTATAAAGGTAGCAGCCAGTCAGGCAGCGGCACAGGAGCTAGCAAACAGAGATGTGAACAGGGGAGTTTGAGTGGGAGTTCTGTTGGAGGAGAAGCTATTTGTGTGTGTTTTTGTATTGGTAGTATCTGTATGTGTAGAGGCTTGGAGGGGCTAGGTGCTGCGAGAGAAGCTGAGCCCTGATTAGGGGGCGGGGCTTCACTGACTAGGGGTCCTATAAAGGTAGCAGCCAGTCAGGCAGCGGCCCAGGAGCTAGCAAACAGAGCTGTCAACAGGGGAGTTTGAGTGGGAGTTCTGTTGGAGGAGATGGTATTTGTGTGTGTTTGGTTTTGTATTGGTAGTATCTGTATGTGTAGGGGTTTGGCGGGGCTTTGTGCTTGGAGAGAAGCTGAGCCCTGATTAGGGGGCGGGGCTTCACTGACTAGGGGTCCTATAAAGGTAGCAGCCAGTCAGTCAGCGGAACAGACAGCTGCAGTTGCACAGGAGCTAGCAAACAGCGCTGTGAACAGGGGAGTTTGAGTCGGAGTTCTGTTGGAGGAGAAGGTATTTGTGTGTGTTTCGTTTTGTATTGGTAGTATCTGTATGTGTAGAGGCTTGGAGGGGCTTTGTGCTGGGAGAGAAGCTGAGCCCTGATTAGGGGGCGGGGCTTCACTGACTAGGGGTCCTATAAAGGTAGCAGCCAGTCAGGCAGCGGAACAGACAGCTGCAGTGGCACAGGAGCTAGCAAACAGAGCTGTGAACAGGGGAGTTTGAGTGGGAGTTCTGTTGGAGGAGAAGGTATTTGTGTGTGTTTTTGTATTGGTATTATCTGTATGTGTAGAGGCTTGGAGGGGCTAGGTGCTGCGAGAGAAGCTGAGCCCTGATTAGGGGGCGGGGCTTCACTGACTAGGGGTCCTATAAAGGTAGCAGCCAGTCAGGCAGCGGCACAGACAGCTGCAGCGGCACAGGAGCTAGCAAACAGAGCTCTAAACAGGGGAGTTTGAGTCGGAGTTCTGTTGGAGGAGAAGGTATTTGTGTGTGTTTGGTTTTGTATTGGTAGTGTCTGTATGTGTAGAGGCTTGGAGGGGCTTTGTGCTGGGAGAGAAGCTGAGCCCTGATTAGGGGGCGGGGCTTCACTGACTAGGGGTCCCATAAAGGTACCAGCCAGTCAGGCAGTGGCACAGGAGCAAGCAAACAGACCTGTAAACAGTGCAGTTTGAGTTGGAGTTCTGTTGGAGGAGAAGGTATTTGTGTGTGTTTTTGTATTCGTATTATCTGTATGTGTAGAGGCTTGGAGGGGCTTTGTGATGGGAGAGAAGCTGGGCCCTGATTAGGGGGCGGGGCTTCACTGATTAGGGGTCCTAGAAAGGGAGCAGCCAGTCAGGCAGCGGCACAGGAGCTAGCAAACAGAGCTGTAAACAGTGGAGTTTGAGTGGGAGTTCTGTTGGAGGAGAAGGTATTTGTGTGTGTTTGGTTTTGCATTGGTAGTATCTGTATGTGTAGAGGCTTGGAGGGGCTTTGTGCTGGGAGAGAAGCTGAGACCTGATTAGGGGGCGGGGCTTCACTGACTAGGGGTCCTACAAAGGTAGCAGCCAGTCAGGCAGCGGCACAGGAGCTAGCAAACAGAGCTTTGAACAGGGGAGTTTGAGTGGGAGTTCTGTTGGAGGAGAAGCTATTTGTGTGTGTTTTTGTATTGGTAGTATCTGTATGTGTAGAGGCTTGGAGGGGCTTTGTGCTGGGAGAGAAGCTGAGCTCTGATTAGGGGGCGGGGCTTCACTGACTAGGGGTCCTATAAAGGTAGCAGCCAGTCAGGCAGCGGCCCAGGAGCTAGCAAACAGAGCTGTCAACAGGGGAGTTTGAGTGGGAGTTCTGTTGGAGGAGATGGTATTTGTGTGTGTTTTTGTATTGGTATTATCTGTATGTGTAGAGGCTTGGAGGGGCTAGATGCTGCGAGAGAAGCTGAGCCCTGATTAGGGGGCGGGGCTTTACTGACTAGGGGTCCTATAAAGCTAGCAGCCAGTCAGGCATTGGCACAGACAGCTGCAGCGGCACAGGAGCTAGCAAACAGAGCTGTAAACAGGGGAGTTTGAGTGGTAGTTCTGTTGGAGGAGAAGGTATTTGTGTGTGTTTGGTTTTGTATTGTCAGTATCTGTATGTGCAGGGGCTTTGTGCTGGGAGAGAAGCTGAGCCCTGATTAGGGGGCGGGGCTTCCCTGACTAGGGGTCCTATAAAGGTAGCAGCCAGTCAGGCAGCGGCACAGGAGCTAGCAAACAGAGCTGTAAACAGGGGAGTTTGAGTGGGAGTTCTGTTGGAGGAGAAGGTATTTGTGTGTGTTTGGTTTTGCATTGGTAGTATCTGTATGTGTAGGGGTTTGGCGGGGCTTTGTGCTTGGAGAGAAGCTGAGCCCTGATTAGGGGGCGGGGCTTCACTGACTAGGGGTCCTATAAAGGTAGCAGCCAGTCAGGCAGCGGAACAGACAGCTGCAGCGGCACAGGAGCTATCAAACAGAGCTGTGAACAGGGGAGTTTGAGTGGGAGTTCTGTTGGAGGAGAAGGTATTTGTGTGTCTTTTTGTATTGGTATTATCTGTATGTGTAGAGGCTTGGAGGGGCTAGGTGCTGCGAGAGAAGCTGAGCCCTGATTAGGGGGCGGGGCTTCACTGACTAGGGGTCCTATAAAGGTAGCAGCCAGTCAGGCATTGGCACAGACAGCTGCAGCGGCACAGGAGCTAGCAATCAGAGCTGTAAACAGGGGAGTTTGAGTGGGAGTTCTGTTGGAGGAGAAGGTATTTGTGTGTGTTTGGTTTTGTATTGTCAGTATCTGTATGTGCAGGGGCTTTGTGCTGGGAGAGAAGCTGAGCCCTGATTAGGCGGCGGGGCTTCCCTGACTAGGGGTCCTAGAAAGGTAGCAACCAGTCAGGCAGCGGCACAGGAGCTAGCAAAGAGAGCTGTAAACAGGGGAGTTTGAGTGGGAGTTCTGTTGGAGGAGAAGGTATTTGTGTGTGTTTGGTTTTGCATTGGTAGTATCTGTATGTGTAGAGGCTTGGAGGGGCTTTGTGCTGGGAGAGAAGCTGAGCCCTGATTAGGGGGCGGGGCTTCACTGACTAAGGGTCCTATAAAGGTAGCAGCCAGTCAGGCAGCGGCACAGGAGCTAGCAAACAGAGCTGTGAACAGGGGAGTTTGAGTGGGAGTTCTGTTGGAGGAGAAGGTATTTGTGTGTGTTTTTGTATTGGTAGTATCTGTATGTGTAGAGGCTTGGAGGGGCTAGGTGCTGCGAGAGAAGCTGAGCCCTGATTAGGGGGCGGGGCTTCACAGACTAGGGGTCCTATAAAGGTAGCAGCCAGTCAGGCAGCGGCACAGGAGCTAGCAAACAGAGATGTGAACAGGGGAGTTTGAGTGGGAGTTCTGTTGGAGGAGAAGCTATTTGTGTGTGTTTTTGTATTGGTAGTATCTGTATGTGTAGAGGCTTGGAGGGGCTAGGTGCTGCGAGAGAAGCTGAGCCCTGATTAGGGGGCGGGGCTTCACTGACTAGGGGTCCTATAAAGGTAGCAGCCAGTCAGGCAGCGGCCCAGGAGCTAGCAAACAGAGCTGTCAACAGGGGAGTTTGAGTGGGAGTTCTGTTGGAGGAGATGGTATTTGTGTGTGTTTGGTTTTGTATTGGTAGTATCTGTATGTGTAGGGGTTTGGCGGGGCTTTGTGCTTGGAGAGAAGCTGAGCCCTGATTAGGGGGCGGGGCTTCACTGACTAGGGGTCCTATAAAGGTAGCAGCCAGTCAGTCAGCGGAACAGACAGCTGCAGTTGCACAGGAGCTAGCAAACAGCGCTGTGAACAGGGGAGTTTGAGTGGGAGTTCTGTTGGAGGAGAAAGTATTTGTGTGTGTTTGGTTTTGTATTTTCAGTATCTGTATGTGCAGGGGCTTTGTGCTGGGAGAGAAGCTGAGCCCTGATTAGGGGGCGGGGCTTCCCTGACTAGGGGTCCTATAAAGGTAGCAGCCAGTCAGGCATCGGCACAGGAGCTAGCAAACAGAGCTGTGAACAGGGGAGTTTGAGTGGGAGTTCTCTTGGAGGGGAAGGTATTTGTGTGTGTTTTTGTATTGGTATTATCTGTATGTGTAGAGGCTTGGAGGGGCTAGATGCTGCGAGAGAAGCTGAGCCCTGATTAGGGGGCGGGGCTTCACTGACTAGGGGTCCTATAAAGCTAGCAGCCAGTCAGGCAGCGGCACAGGAGCTAGCAAACAGAGCTGTCAACAGGGCAGTTTGAGTGGGAGTTCTGTTGGAGGAGAAGGTATTTGTGTGTGTTTTTGTATTGGTAGTATCTGTATGTGTAGAGGCTTGGAGGGGCTAGGTGCTGCGAGAGAAGCTGAGCCCTGATTAGGGGGCGGGGCTTTACTGACTAGGGGTCCTATAAAGGTATCAGCCAGTCAGGCATTGGCACAGACAGCTGCAGCGGCACAGGAGCTAGCAAACAGAGCTGTAAACAGGGGAGTTTGAGTGGTAGTTCTGTTGGAGGAGAAGGTATTTGTGTGTGTTTGGTTTTGTATTGTCAGTATCTGTATGTGCAGGGGCTTTGTGCTGGGAGAGAAGCTGAGCCCTGATTAGGGGGCGGGGCTTCCCTGACTAGGGGTCCTATAAAGGTAGCAGCCAGTCAGGCAGCGGCACAGGAGCTAGCAAACAGAGCTGTAAACAGGGGAGTTTGAGTGGGAGTTCTGTTGGAGGAGAAGGTATTTGTGTGTGTTTGGTTTTGCATTGGTAGTATCTGTATGTGTAGGGGTTTGGCGGGGCTTTGTGCTTGGAGAGAAGCTGAGCCCTGATTAGGGGGCGGGGCTTCACTGACTAGGGGTCCTATAAAGGTAGCAGCCAGTCAGGCAGCGGAACAGACAGCTGCAGTTGCACAGGAGCTAGCAAACAGAGCTGTGAACAGGGGAGTTTGAGTGGGAGTTCTGTTGGAGGAGAAAGTATTTGTGTGTGTTTGGTTTTGTATTGTCAGTATCTGTATGTGCAGGGGCTTTGTGCTGGGAGAGAAGCTGAGCCCTGATTAGGGGGCGGGCTTCCCTGACTAGGGTTCCTATAAAGGTAGCAGCCAGTCAGGCAGCGGCACAGGAGCTAGCAAACAGAGCTGTGAACAGGGGAGTTTGAGTGGGAGTTCTGTTGGAGGAGAAGGTATTTGTGTGTGTTTTTGTATTTGTATTATCTGTATGTGTAGAGGCTTGGGGGGCTAGGTGCTGCGAGAGAAGCTGAGCCCTGATTAGGGGGCGGGGCTTCACTGACTAGGGGTCCTATAAAGGTAGCAGCCAGTCAGGCATTGGCACAGACAGCTGCAGCGGCACAGGAGCTAGCAATCAGAGCTGTAAACAGGGGAGTTTGAGTGGGAGTTCTGTTGGAGGAGAAGGTATTTGTGTGTGTTTGGTTTTGTATT
The DNA here is from genome assembly GCF_965140295.1 of Lepidochelys olivacea. Lineage (NCBI taxonomy): Eukaryota > Metazoa > Chordata > Testudines > Cheloniidae > Lepidochelys > Lepidochelys olivacea. The sequence continues at coordinate 18,148,579 of NC_140436.1, read as the reverse complement.
GTCAGTATCTGTATGTGCAGGGGCTTTGTGCTGGGAGAGAAGCTGAGCCCTGATTAGGCGGCGGGGCTTCCCTGACTAGGGGTCCTAGAAAGGTAGCAGCCAGTCAGGCAGCGGCACAGGAGCTAGCAAAGAGAGCTGTAAACAGGGGAGTTTGAGTGGGAGTTCTGTTGGAGGAGAAGGTATTTGTGTGTGTTTGGTTTTGCATTGGTAGTATCTGTATGTGTAGAGGCTTGGAGGGGCTTTGTGCTGGGAGAGAAGCTGAGCCCTGATTAGGGGGCGGGGCTTCACTGACTAGGGGTCCTATAAAGGTAGCAGCCAGTCAGGCAGCGGCAAGGGAGCTAGCAAACAGACCTGTAAACAGGGGAGTTTGAGTTGGAGTTCTGTTGGAGGAGAATGTATTTGTGTGTGTTTTTGTATTGGTATTATCTGAAGTGTAGAAGCTTGGAGGGGCTTTGTGCTGGGAGAGAAGCTGAGCCCTGATTAGGGGGCGGGGCTTCACTGACTAGGGGTCCTATAAAGGTAGCAGCCAGTCAGGCAGCGGCACAGGAGCTAGCAAACAGAGCTGTGAACAGGGGAGTTTGAGTGGGAGTTCTGTTGGAGGAGAAGGTATTTGTTTGTGTTTTTGTATTGGTAGTATCTGTATGTGTAGAGGCTTGGAGGGGCTAGGTGCTGCGAGAGAAGCTGAGCCCTGATTAGGGGGCGGGGCTTCCCTGACTAGGGGTCCTATGAATGTAGCAGCCAGTGAGGCAGCGGCACAGGAGCTAGCAAACAGAGCTGTGAACAGGGGAGTTTGAGTGGGAGTTCTGTTGGAGGAGAAGGTATTTGTGTGTGTTTGGTTTTGTATTGTCAGTATCTGTATGTGCAGGGGCTTTGTGCTGGGAGAGAAGCTGAGCCCTGATTAGGGGGCGGGGCTTCACTGACTAGGGGTCCTATAAAGGTATCAGCCAGTCAGGCATTGGCACAGACAGCTGCAGCGGCACAGGAGCTAGCAAACAGAGCTGTAAACAGGGGAGTTTGAGTGGTAGTTCTGTTGGAGGAGAAGGTATTTGTGAGTGTTTGGTTTTGTATTGTCAGTATCTGTATGTGCAGGGGCTTTGTGCTGGGAGAGAAGCTGAGCCCTGATTAGGGGGCGGGGCTTCACTGACTAGGGGTCCTATAAAGGTGGCAGCCAGTCAGGCAGCGGCACAGGAGCTAGCAAACAGAGCTGTGAACAGGGGAGTTTGAGTGGGAGTTCTGTTGGAGGAGATGGTATTTGTGTGTGTTTGGTTTTGTATTGGTAGTATCTGTATGTGTAGGGGTTTGGCGGGGCTTTGTGCTTGGAGAGAAGCTGAGCCCTGATTAGGGGGCGGGGCTTCACTGACTAGGGGTCCTATAAAGGTAGCAGCCAGTCAGGCAGCGGAACAGACAGCTGCAGTTGCACAGGAGCTAGCAAACAGAGCTGTGAACAGGGGAGTTTGAGTGGGAGTTCTGTTGGAGGAGAAAGTATTTGTGTGTGTTTGGTTTTGTATTGTCAGTATCTGTATGTGCAGGGGCTTTGTGCTGGGAGAGAAGCTGAGCCCTGATTAGGGGGCGGGGCTTCCCTGACTAGGGGTCCTATAAAGGTAGCAGCCAGTCAGGCAGCGGCACAGGAGCTAGCAAACAGAGCTGTGAACACGGGAGTTTGAGTGGGAGTTCTGTTGGAGGAGAAGGTATTTGTGTGTGTTTTTGTATTGGTATCTGTATGTGTAGAGGCTTGGAGGGGCTAGGTGCTGCTAGAGAAGCTGAGCCCTGATTAGGGGGCGGGGCTTTACTGACTAGGGGTCCTATAAAGGTATCAGCCAGTCAGGCATTGGCACAGACAGCTGCAGCGGCACAGGAGCTAGCAAACAGAGCTGTAAACAGGGGAGTTTGAGTGGGAGTTCTGTTGGAGGAGAAGGTATTTGTGTGTGTTTGGTTTTGCATTGGTAGTATCTGTATGTGTAGGGGTTTGGCGGGGCTTTGTGCTTGGAGAGAAGCTGAGCCCTGATTAGGGGGCGGGGCTTCACTGACTAGGGGTCCTATAAAGGTAGCAGCCAGTCAGGCAGCGGAACAGACAGCTGCAGTTGCACAGGAGCTAGCAAACAGAGCTGTGAACAGGGGAGTTTGAGTGGGAGTTCTGTTGGAGGAGAAAGTATTTGTGTGTGTTTGGTTTTGTATTGTCAGTATCTGTATGTGCAGGGGCTTTGTGCTGGGAGAGAAGCTGAGCCCTGATTAGGGGGCGGGGCTTCCCTGACTAGGGTTCCTATAAAGGTAGCAGCCAGTCAGGAAGCGGCACAGGAGCTAGCAAACAGAGCTGTGAACAGGGGAGTTTGAGTGGGAGTTCTGTTGGAGGAGAAGGTATTTGTGTGTGTTTTTGTATTGGTAGTATCTGTATGTGTAGAGGCTTGGAGGGGCTAGGTGCTGCGAGAGAAGCTGAGCCCTGATTAGGGGGCGGGGCTTTAAAGACTAGGGGTCCTATAAAGGTAGCAGCCAGTCAGGCAGCGGCACAGGAGCTAGCAAACAGAGCTGTGAACAGCGGAGTTTGAGTGGGAGTTCTGTTGGAGGAGAAGCTATTTGTGTGTGTTTTTGTATTGGTAGTATCTGTATGTGTAGAGGCTTGGAGGGGCTAGGTGCTGCGAGAGAAGCTGAGCCCTGATTAGGGGGCGGGACTTCACTGACTAGGGGTCGTATAAAGGTAGCAGCCAGTCAGGCAGCGGCTCAGACAGCTGCAGCGGCACAGGAGCTAGCAAACAGAGCTGCAAACAGGGGAGTTGGAGTGGGAGTTCTGTTGGAGGAGAAGGTATTTGTGTGTGTTTGGTTTTGTATTGGTAGTATCTGTATGTGCAGGGGCTTTGTGCTGGGAGAGAAGCTGAGCCCTGATTAGGGGGCGGGGCTTCCCTGACTAGGGGTCCTAGAAAGGTAGCAGCCAGTCAGGCAGCGGCACAGGAGCTAGCAAAGAGAGCTGTAAACAGGGGAGTTTGAGTGGGAGTTCTGTTGGAGGAGAAGGTATTTGTGTGTGTTTGGTTTTGCATTGGTAGTATCTGTATGTGTAGAGGCTTGGAGGGGCTTTGTGCTGGGAGAGAAGCTGAGCCCTGATTAGGGGGCGGGGCTTCACTGACTAGGGGTCCTATAAAGGTAGCAGCCAGTCAGGCAGCGGCAAGGGAGCTAGCAAACAGACCTGTAAACAGGGGAGTTTGAGTTGGAGTTCTGTTGGAGGAGAATGTATTTGTGTGTGTTTTTGTATTGGTATTATCTGAAGTGTAGAAGCTTGGAGGGGCTTTGTGCTGGGAGAGAAGCTGAGCCCTGATTAGGGGGCGGGGCTTCCCTGACTAGGGGTCCTATGAATGTAGCAGCCAGTGAGGCAGCGGCACAGGAGCTAGCAAACAGAGCTGTGAACAGGGGAGTTTGAGTGGGAGTTCTGTTGGAGGAGAAGGTATTTGTGTGTGTTTGGTTTTGTATTGTCAGTATCTGTATGTGCAGGGGCTTTGTGCTGGGAGAGAAGCTGAGCCCTGATTAGGGGGCGGGGCTTCACTGACTAGGGGTCCTATAAAGGTATCAGCCAGTCAGGCATTGGCACAGACAGCTGCAGCGGCACAGGAGCTAGCAAACAGAGCTGTAAACAGGGGAGTTTGAGTGGTAGTTCTGTTGGAGGAGAAGGTATTTGTGAGTGTTTGGTTTTGTATTGTCAGTATCTGTATGTGCAGGGGCTTTGTGCTGGGAGAGAAGCTGAGCCCTGATTAGGGGGCGGGGCTTCACTGACTAGGGGTCCTATAAAGGTGGCAGCCAGTCAGGCAGCGGCACAGGAGCTAGCAAACAGAGCTGTGAACAGGGGAGTTTGAGTGGGAGTTCTGTTGGAGGAGATGGTATTTGTGTGTGTTTGGTTTTGTATTGGTAGTATCTGTATGTGTAGGGGTTTGGCGGGGCTTTGTGCTTGGAGAGAAGCTGAGCCCTGATTAGGGGGCGGGGCTTCACTGACTAGGGGTCCTATAAAGGTAGCAGCCAGTCAGGCAGCGGAACAGACAGCTGCAGTTGCACAGGAGCTAGCAAACAGAGCTGTGAACAGGGGAGTTTGAGTGGGAGTTCTGTTGGAGGAGAAAGTATTTGTGTGTGTTTGGTTTTGTATTGTCAGTATCTGTATGTGCAGGGGCTTTGTGCTGGGAGAGAAGCTGAGCCCTGATTAGGGGGCGGGGCTTCCCTGACTAGGGGTCCTATAAAGGTAGCAGCCAGTCAGGCAGCGGCACAGGAGCTAGCAAACAGAGCTGTGAACACGGGAGTTTGAGTGGGAGTTCTGTTGGAGGAGAAGGTATTTGTGTGTGTTTTTGTATTGGTATCTGTATGTGTAGAGGCTTGGAGGGGCTAGGTGCTGCTAGAGAAGCTGAGCCCTGATTAGGGGGCGGGGCTTTACTGACTAGGGGTCCTATAAAGGTATCAGCCAGTCAGGCATTGGCACAGACAGCTGCAGCGGCACAGGAGCTAGCAAACAGAGCTGTAAACAGGGGAGTTTGAGTGGGAGTTCTGTTGGAGGAGAAGGTATTTGTGTGTGTTTGGTTTTGCATTGGTAGTATCTGTATGTGTAGGGGTTTGGCGGGGCTTTGTGCTTGGAGAGAAGCTGAGCCCTGATTAGGGGGCGGGGCTTCACTGACTAGGGGTCCTATAAAGGTAGCAGCCAGTCAGGCAGCGGAACAGACAGCTGCAGTTGCACAGGAGCTAGCAAACAGAGCTGTGAACAGGGGAGTTTGAGTGGGAGTTCTGTTGGAGGAGAAAGTATTTGTGTGTGTTTGGTTTTGTATTGTCAGTATCTGTATGTGCAGGGGCTTTGTGCTGGGAGAGAAGCTGAGCCCTGATTAGGGGGCGGGGCTTCCCTGACTAGGGTTCCTATAAAGGTAGCAGCCAGTCAGGAAGCGGCACAGGAGCTAGCAAACAGAGCTGTGAACAGGGGAGTTTGAGTGGGAGTTCTGTTGGAGGAGAAGGTATTTGTGTGTGTTTTTGTATTGGTAGTATCTGTATGTGTAGAGGCTTGGAGGGGCTAGGTGCTGCGAGAGAAGCTGAGCCCTGATTAGGGGGCGGGGCTTTAAAGACTAGGGGTCCTATAAAGGTAGCAGCCAGTCAGGCAGCGGCACAGGAGCTAGCAAACAGAGCTGTGAACAGCGGAGTTTGAGTGGGAGTTCTGTTGGAGGAGAAGCTATTTGTGTGTGTTTTTGTATTGGTAGTATCTGTATGTGTAGAGGCTTGGAGGGGCTAGGTGCTGCGAGAGAAGCTGAGCCCTGATTAGGGGGCGGGACTTCACTGACTAGGGGTCGTATAAAGGTAGCAGCCAGTCAGGCAGCGGCTCAGACAGCTGCAGCGGCACAGGAGCTAGCAAACAGAGCTGCAAACAGGGGAGTTGGAGTGGGAGTTCTGTTGGAGGAGAAGGTATTTGTGTGTGTTTGGTTTTGTATTGGTAGTATCTGTATGTGCAGGGGCTTTGTGCTGGGAGAGAAGCTGAGCCCTGATTAGGGGGCGGGGCTTCACTGACTAGGGGTCCTATAAGGGTAGCAGCCAGTCAGGCAGCGGCACAGGAGCTAGCAAACAGAGCTGTAAACAGGGGAGTTTGAGTGGGAGTTCTGTTGCAGGAGAAGGTATTTGTGTGTGTTTGGTTTTGTATTGGTAGTATCTGTATGTGTAGAGGCTTGGAGGGGCTTTGTGCTGGGAGAGAAGCTGAGCCCTGATTAGGGGGCGGGGCTTCACTGACTAGGGGTCCTATAAAGGTAGCAGCCAGACAGGCAGCGGCTCAGACAGCTGCAGCGGCACAGGAGCTAGCAAACAGAGCTGGAAACAGGGGAGTTGGAGTGGGAGTTCTGTTGGAGGAGAAGGTATTTGTGTGTGTTTTGTATTGTCAGTATCTGTATGTGCAGGGGCTTTGTGCAGGGAGAGAAGCTGAGCCCTGATTAGGGGGCGGGGCTTCACTGACTAGGGGTCCTATAAAGGTAGCAGCCAGTCAGACAGCGGCACAGGAGCTAGCAAACAGAGCTGGAAGCAGGGGAGTTTGAGTGGGAGTTCTGTTGGAGGAGAAGGTATTTGTGTGTTTTTTTGTATTGGTAGTATCGGTATGTGTAGAGGCTTGGAGGGGCTTTGTGCTGGGGGAGAAGCTGAGCCCTGATTAGGGGGCGGGGCTTCACTGACTAGGGGTCCTATAAAGGTAGCAGCCAGTCAGGCAGCGGAACAGACAGCTGCAGCCGCACAGGAGCTAGCAAACAGAGCTGTAAACAGGGGAGTTTGTGTGGGAGTTCTGTTGGAGGAGAAGGTATTTGTGTGTGTTTGGTTTTGTATTGGTCGTATCTGTATGTGTAGGGGCTTCGTGTTGGGAGAGAAGCTGAGCCCTGATTAGGTGGCGGGGCTTCACTGACTAGGGGTTCTATGAAGGTAGCAGCCAGTCAGGCAGCGGCACAGGAGCTAGCAAACAGAGCTGTGAACAGGGGTGTTTGAGTGGGAGTTCTGTTGGAGGAGATGGTATTTGTGTGTGTTTGGTTTTGTATTGGTAGTATATGTATGTGTAGAGGCTTGAAGGGGCTTTGTGCTGGGAGAGAAGCTGAGCCCTGATTAGGGGGCGGGGCTTGACTGACTAGGGTTCCTATAAAGGTCGCAGCCAGTCAGGCAGCGGCTCAGACAGCTGCAGCGGCACAGGAGCTAGCAAACAGAGCTGTAAAGAGGGGAGTTGGAGTGGGAGTTCTGTTGGAGGAGAAGGTATTTGTGTGTGTTTGGTTTTGTATTGTCAGTATCTGTATGTGTAGGGGCTTTGTGCTGGGAGAGAAGCTGAGCCCTGATTAGGTGGCGGGGCTTCACTGACTAGGGGTCCTATAAAGGTAGCAGCCAGTCAGACAGCGGCACAGGAGCTAGCAAACAGAGCTGTAAGCAGGGGAGTTTGAGTGGGAGTTCTGTTGGAGGAGAAGGTATTTGTGTGTTTTTTGTATTGGTAGTATCTGTATGTGTAGAGGCTTGGAGGGGCTTTGTGCTGGGAGAGAAGCTGAGCCCTGATTAGGGGGCGGGGCTTGACTGACTAGGGGTCCTATAAAGGTAGCAGCCAGTCAGACAGCGGCACAGGAGCTAGCAAACAGAGCTGTAAGCAGGGGAGTTTGAGTGGGAGTTCTGTTGGAGGAGAAGGTATTTTTTCGTTTTTTTGTATTGGTAGTATCTGTATGTGTAGAGGCTTGGAGGGGCTTTGTGCTGGGAGAGAAGCTGAGCCCTGATTAGGGGGCGGGTGTTCACTGACTAGGGGTCCCATAAAGGTAGCAGCCAGTCAGGCAGCGGCACAGACAGCTGCAGTGGCACAGGAGCTAGCAAACAGAGCTGTAAACAGGGGAGTTTGAGTGGGAGTTCTGTTGGAGGAGAAGGTATTTGTGTGTGTTTGGGTTTGTATTGGTAGTATCTGTATGTGTAGAGGCTTGGAGGGGCTTTGTGCTGGGAGAGAAGCTGAGCCCTGATTAGGGGGCGGGACTTCACTGACTAGGGGTCCAATAAAGGTAGCAGCCAGTCAGGCAGCGGCAGACAGCTGCAGCGGCACAGGAGCTAGCAAACAGAGCTGTAAAGAGGGGAGTTTTTGTGGGAGTTCTTTTGGAGGAGAAGGTATTTGTGTGTGTTTGGTTTTGTATTTGTACTCTCTGTATGTGTAGAGGCTTGGAGGGGCTTTGTGCTGGGAGAGAAGCTGAGCCCTGATTAGGGGTCGGGGCTTGACTGACTAGGGTTCCTATAAAGGACGCAGCCAGTCAGGCAGCGGCTCAGACAGCTGCAGCGGCACAGGAGCTAGCAAACAGAGCTGTAAACAGGGGAGTTGGAGTGGGAGTTCTGTTGGAGGAGAAGGTATTTGTGTGTTTTTTTGTATTGGTAGTACCTGTATGTGCAGAGGCTTGGAGGGGCTTTGTTCTGGGAGAGAAGCTGAGCCCTGATTAGGGGGCGGGGCTTCACTGACTAGGGGTCCTATAAAGGTAGCAGCCAGTCAGACAGCGGCACAGGAGCTAGCAAACAGAGCTGTAAGCAGGGGAGTTGGAGTGGGAGTTCTGTTGGAGGAGAAGGTATTTGTGTGGTTTTTTTTGTATTGGTAGTATCTGTATGTGTAGAGGCTTGGAGGGGCTTTGTGCTGGGAGAGAAGCTGAGCCCTGATTAGGGGGCGGGGCTTGACTGACTAGGGGTCCTATAAAGGTAGCAGCCAGTCAGGCAGCGGCTCAGACAGCTGCAGCGGCACAGGAGCTAGCAAACAGGGCTGTGAACAGGGGAGTTTGAGTGGGAGTTCTGTTGGAGGAGATGGTATTTGTGTGTGTTTGGTTTTGTATTGGTAGTATCTGTATGTGGAGGGGCTTTGTGCTTGGAGAGAAGCTGAGCCCTGATTAGGGGGCGGGGCTTCACTAACTAGGGGTCATATGAAGGTAGCAGCCAGTCAGGCAGTGGCACAGGAGCTAGCAAACAGAGCTGTAAACAGGGGAGTTTGAGTGGGAGTTCTGTTGGAGGAGAAGGTATTTGTGTGTGTTTGGTTTTGTATTGGTAGTATCTGTATGTGGAGGGGCTTTGTGCTTGGAGAGAAGCTGAGCCCTGATTAGGGGGCGGGGCTTCACTGACTAGGGGTCCTATAAAGGGAAGCAGCCAGTCAGGCAGCGGCACAGACAGCTGCAGCAGCACAGGAGCTAGCAAACAGACCTGTAAACAGGGGAGTTTGAGTGGGAGTTCTGTTGGAGGAGAAGGTATTTGTGTGTGTTTCGTTTTGTATTGGTAGTATCTGTATGTGTAGAGGCTTGGAGGGGCTTTGTGCTGGGAGAGAAGCTGAGCCCTGATTAGGGGGCGGGGCTTCACTGACTAGGGGTCCTATAAAGGTAGCAGCCAGTCAGGCAGCGGCACAGGAGCTAGCAAACAGAGCTGTAAACAGGGGAGTTGGAGTGGGAGTTCTGTTGGAGGAGAAGGTATTTCTGTGTTTTTTTGTATTGGTAGTATCTGTATGTGTAGAGGCTTGGAGGGGCTAGGTGCTGGGAGAGAAGCTGAGCCCTGATTAGGGGGCGGGGCTTCACTGACTAGGGGTCCTATAAAGGTAGCAGCCAGTCAGGCAGCGGCACAGACAGCTGCAGCGGCACAGGAGCTATCAAACAGAGCTGTAAACAGGGGAGTTTGAGTGGGAGTTCTGTTGGAGGAGAAGGTATTTGTGTGTGTTTGGTTTTGTATTGATAGTATCTGTATGTGTAGAGGCTTGGAGGGGCTTTGTGCTGGGAGAGAAGCTGAGCCCTGATTAGGGGGCGGGGCTTGACTGACTAGGGGTCCTATAAAGGTAGCAGCCAGTCAGGCATTGGCACAGACAGCTGCAGCGGCACAGGAGCTAGCAAACAGAGCTATAAACAGGGGAGTTTGAGTGGGAGTTCTGTTGGAGGAGACGGTATTTGTGCGTGTTTTTGTATTGGTAGTATCTGTATGTGTAGAGGCTTGGAGGGGCTAGGTGCTGCGAGAGAAGCTGAGCCCTGATTAGGGGGCGGGGCTTCACTGACTAGGGGTCCTATAAAGGTAGCAGCCAGTCAGGCAGCGGCACAGGAGCTAGCAAACAGACCTGTAAACAGGGGAGTTTGAATGGGAGTTCTGTTGGAGGAGAACGTATTTGTGTGTGTTTTTGTATTGGTATTATCTGTATGTGTAGAGGCTTGGAGCGGCTTTGTGCTGGGAGAGAAGCTGAGCCCTGATTAGGGGGCGGGGCTTCACTGACTAGGGGTCCTATAAAGGTAGCAGCCAGTCAGGCAGCGGCACAGGAGCAAGCAAACAGAGCTGTGAACGGGGGAGTTTGAGTGGGAGTTCTGTTGGAGGAGAAGGTATTTGTGTGTGTTTTTTGTATTGGTAGTATCTGTATGTGTAGAGGCTTGGAGGGGCTAGGTGCTGCGAGAGAAGCTGAGCCCTGATTAGGGGGCGGGGCTTCACTGACTAGGGGTCCTATAAAGGTAGCAGCCAGTCAGGCAGCGGCAAGGGAGCGAGCAAACAGACCTGTAAACAGGGGAGTTTGAGTGGGAGTTCTGTTGGAGGAGAAGGTATTTGTGTGTGTTTGGTTTTGTATTGTCAGTATCTGTATGTGCAGGGGCTTTGTGCTGGGAGAGAAGCTGAGCCCTGATTAGGGGGCGGGGCTTCCCTGACTAGGGGTCCTATAAAGGTAGCAGCCAGTCAGGCAGCGGCACAGGAGCTAGCAAACAGAGCTGTAAACAGGGGAGTCTGAGTGGGAGTTCTGTTGGAGGAGAAGGTATTTGTGTGTGTTTGGTTTTGCATTGGTAGTATCTGTATGTGTAGAGGCTTGGAGGGGCTTTGTGCTGGGAGAGAAGCTGAGCCCTGATTAGGGGGCGGGGCTTCACTGACTAGGGGTCCTATAAAGGTAGCAGCCAGTCAGGCAGCGGCACAGGAGCTAGCAAACAGAGCTGTGAAGAGGGGAGTTTGAGTGGGAGTTCTGTTGGAGGAGAAGGTATTTGGGTGTGTTTTTGTATTGGTAGTATATGTATGTGTAGAGGCTTGGAGGGGCTAGGTGCTGCGAGAGAAGCTGAGCCCTGATTAGGGGGCGGGGCTTCAAAGACTAGGGGTCCTATAAAGGTAGCAGCCAGTCAGGCAGCGGCACAGGAGCTAGCAAACAGAGCTGTGAACAGGGGAGTTTGAGTGGGAGTTCTGTTGGAGGAGAAGGTATTTGTTTGTGTTTTTGTATTGGTAGTATCTGTATGTGTAGAGGCTTGGAGGGGCTAGGTGCTGCGAGAGAAGCTGAGCCCTGATTAGGGGGCGGGGCTTCCCTGACTAGGGGTCCTATAAAGGTAGCAGCCAGTCAGGCAGCGGCACAGGAGCTAGCAAACAGAGCTGTGAACAGGGGAGTTTGAGTGGGAGTTCTGTTGGAGGAGAAGCTATTTGTGTGTGTTTTTGTATTGGTAGTATCTGTATGTGTAGGGGTTTGGCGAGGCTTTGTGCTTGGAGAGAAGCTGAGCCCTGATTAGGGGACGGGGCTTCACTGACTAGGGGTCCTATAAAGGTAGCAGCCAGTCAGGCAGCGGAACAGACAGCTGCAGTGGCACAGGAGCTAGCAAACAGAGCTGTGAACAGGGGAGTTTGAGTGGGAGTTCTGTTGGAGGAGAAGGTATTTGTGTGTGTTTGGTTTTGTATTGTCAGTGTCTGTATGTGCAGGGGCTTTGTGCTGGGAGAGAAGCTGAGCCCTGATTAGGGGGCGGGGCTTCACTGACTAGGGGTCCTATAAAGGTAGCAGCCAGTCAGGCAGCGGCACAGGAGCTAGCAAACAGAGCTGTGAACAGGGGAGTTTGAGTGGGAGTTCTGTTGGAGGAGAAGCTATTTGTGTGTGTTTTTGTATTGGTAGTATCTGTATGTGTAGAGGCTTGGAGGGGCTAGGTGCTGGGAGAGAAGCTGAGCCCTGATTAGGGGGCGGGGCTTCACTGACTAGGGGTCCTATAAAGGTAGCAGGCAGTCAGGCAGCGGCACAGGAGCTAGCAAACAGAGCTGTGAACAGGGGAGTTTGAGTGGGAGTTCTGTTGGAGGAGAACGTTTTTGTGTGTGTTTTTGTATTGGTATTATCTGTATGTGTAGAGGCTTGGAGGGGCTTTGTGCTGGGAGAGAAGCTGAGCCCTGATTAGGGGGCGGGGCTTCACTGACTAGGGGTCCTATAAAGGTAGCAGCCAGTCAGGCAGCGACACAGGAGCTAGCAAACAGAGCTGTGAACAGGGGAGTTTGAGTGGGAGTTCTGTTGGAGGAGAAGGTATTTGTGTGTGTTTGGTTTTGTATTGTCAGTATCTGTATGTGCAGGGGCTTTGTGCTGGGAGAGAAGCTGAGCCCTGATTAGGGGGCGGGGCTTCCCTGACTAGGGGTCCTATAAAGGTAGCAGCCAGTCAGGCAGCGGCACAGGAGCTAGCAAACAGAGCTGTGAACAGGGGAGTTTGAGTGGGAGTTCTCTTGGAGGAGAAGGTATTTGTGTGTGTTTGGTTTTGTATTGGTAGTATCTGTATGTGTAGAGGCTTGGAGGGGCTTTGTGTTGGGAGAGAAGCTGAGCCCTGATCAGGGGGCGGGGCTTCACTGACTAGGGGTCCTATAAAGGTAGCAGCCAATCAGGCAGCGGAACAGACAGCTGCAGTGGCACAGGAGCTAGCAAACAGAGCTGTGAACAGGGGAGTTTGAGTGGGAGTTCTGTTGGAGGAGAAGGTATTTGTGTGTGTTTTTGTATTGGTAGTATCTGTATGTGTAGAAGCTTGGAGGGGCTAGGTGCTGGGAGAGAAGCTGAGCCCTGATTAGGGGGCGGGGCTTGACTGACTAGGGGTCCTATAAAGGTAGCAGCCAGTCAGGCAGCGGCTCAGACAGCTGCAGCGGCACAGGAGCTAGCAAAGAGAGCTGTAAACAGGTGAGTTTGAGTGGGAGTTCTGTTGGAGGAGAAGGTATTTGTGTGTGTTTGGTTTTGTATTGTCAGTATCTGTATGTGCAGGGGCTTTGTCCTGGGAGAGAAGCTGAGCCCTGATTAGGGGGCGGGGCTTCACTGACTAGGGGTCCTATAAAGGTAGCAGCCAGTCAGGCAGCGGCACAGGAGCTAGCAAACAGAGCTGTGAACAGGGAAGTTTGAGTGGGAGTTCTGTTGGAGGAGAAGGTATTTGTGTGTGTTTTTGTATTGGTAGTATCTGTATGTGTAGAGGCTTGGAGGGGCTAGGTGCTGCGAGAGAAGCTGAGCCCTGATTAGGGGGCGGGGCTTCACTGACTAGGGGTCCTATAAAGGTAGCAGCCAGTCAGGCAGCGGCAAGGGAGGTAGCAAACAGACCTGTAAACAGGGGAGTTTGAGTGGGAGTTCTGTTGGAGGAGAACGTATTTGTGTGTGTTTTTGTATTGGTATTATCTGTATGTGTAGAGGCTTGGAGGGGCTTTGTGCTGGGAGAGAAGCTGAGCCCTGATTAGGGGGCGGGGCTTCACTGACTAGGGGTCCTATAAAGGTAGCAGCCAGTCAGGCAGCGACACAGGAGCTAGCAAACAGAGCTGTGAACAGGGGAGTTTGAGTGGGAGTTCTGTTGGAGGAGAAGGTATTTGTGTGTGTTTTTGTATTGGTGGTATCTGTATGTGTAGAGGCTTGGAGGGGTTAGGTGCTGCGAGAGAAGCTGAGCCCTGATTAGGGGGCGGGGCTTCACTGACTAGGGGTCCTATAAAGGTAGCAGCCAGTCAGGCAGCAGCACAGACAGCTGCAGCGGCACAGGAGCTAGCAAACAGAGCTGTAAACAGGGGAGTTTGAGTAGGAGTTCTGTTGGAGGAGATGGTATTTGTGTGTGTTTGGTTTTGTATTGGTAGTATCTGTATGTGTAGGGGTTTGGCGGGGCTTTGTGCTTGGAGAGAAGCTGAGCCCTGATTAGGGGACGGGGCTTCACTGACTAGGGGTCCTATAAAGGTAGCAGCCAGTCAGGCAGCGGAACAGACAGCTGCAGTGGCACAGGAGCTAGCAAACAGAGCTGTGAACAGGGGAGTTTGAGTGGGAGTTCTGTTGGAGGAGAAGGTATTTGTGTGTGTTTGGTTTTGTATTGTCAGTGTCTGTATGTGCAGGGGCTTTGTGCTGGGAGAGAAGCTGAGCCCTGATTAGGGGGCGGGGCTTCCCTGACTAGGGGTCCTATAAAGGTAGCAGCCAGTCAGGCAGCGGCACAGGAGCTAGCAAACAGAGCTGTGAACAGGGGAGTTTGAGTGGGAGTTCTGTTGGAGGAGAAGCTATTTGTGTGTGTTTTTGTATTGGTAGTATCTGTATGTGTAGAGGCTTGGAGGGGCTAGGTGCTGGGAGAGAAGCTGAGCCCTGATTAGGGGGCGGGGCTTCACTGACTAGGGGTCCTATAAAGGTAGCAGCCAGTCAGGCAGCGGCACAGGAGCTAGCAAACAGAGCTGTGAACAGGGGAGTTTGAGTGGGAGTTCTGTTGGAGGAGAAGGTATTTGTGTGTGTTTTTGTATTTGTAGTATATGTATGTGTAGAGGCTTGAAGGGGCTTTGTGCTGGGAGAGAAGCTGAGCCCTGATTAGGGGGCGGGGCTTGACTGACTAGGGGTCCTATAAAGGTAGCAGCCAGTCAGGCAGCGGCTCAGACAGCTGCAGCGGCACAGGAGCTAGCAAACAGAGCTGTAAACAGGGGAGTTTGAGTGGGAGTTCTGTTGGAGGAGAAGGTATTTGTGTGTGTTTGGTTTTGTATTGTCAGTATCTGTATGTGCAGGGGCTTTGTCCTGGGAGAGAAGCTGAGCCCTGATTAGGGGGCGGGGCTTCACTGACTAGGGGTCCTATAAAGGTAGCAGCCAGTCAGGCAGCGGCACAGGAGCTAGCAAACAGAGCTGTGAACAGGGAAGTTTGAGTGGGAGTTCTGTTGGAGGAGAAGGTATTTGTGTGTGTTTTTGTATTGGTAGTATCTGTATGTGTAGAGGCTTGGAGGGGCTAGGTGCTGCGAGAGAAGCTGAGCCCTGATTAGGGGGCGGGGCTTCACTGACTAGGGGTCCTATAAAGGTAGCAGCCAGTCAGGCAGCGGCACAGGAACTAGCAAACAGAGCTGTGAACAGGGGAGTTTGAGTGGGAGTTCTGTTGGTGGAGAAGCTATTTGTGTGTGTTTTTGTATTGGTAGTATCTGTATGTGTAGAGGCTTGGAGGGGCTAGGTGCTGCGGGAGAAGCTGAGCCCTGATTAGGGGGCGGGGCTTCACTGACTAGGGGTCCTATAAAGGTAGCAGCCAGTCAGGCAGCGGCAAGGGAGGTAGCAAACAGACCTGTAAACAGGGGAGTTTGAGTGGGAGTTCTGTTGGAGGAGAACGTATTTGTGTGTGTTTTTGTATTGGTATTATCTGTATGTTTAGAGGCTTGGAGGGGCTAGGTGCTGCGAGAGAAGCTGAGCCCTGATTAGGGGGCGGGGCTTCACTGACTAGGGGTCCTATAAAGGTAGCAGCCAGTCAGGCATTGGCACAGACAGCTGCAGCGGCACAGAAGCTAGCAAACAGAGCTGTAAACAGGGGAGTTTGAGTGGGAGTTCTGTTGGAGGAGAAGGTATTTGTGTGCGTTTGGTTTTGTATGGTCAGTATCTGTATGTGCAGGGGCTTTGTGCTGGGAGAGAAGCTGAGCCCTGATTAGGGGGTGGGGCTTCCCTGACTAGGGGTCCTATAAAGGTAGCAGCCAGTCAGGCAGCGGCACAGGAGCTAGCAAACAGAGCTGTAAACAGGGGAGTTTGAGTGGGAGTTCTGTTGGAGGAGAAGGTATTTTTGTGTGTTTTTGTATTGGTAATATCTGTATGTGTAGAGGCTTGGAGGGGCTAGGTGCTGGGAGAGAAGCAGAGCCCTGATTAGGGGGCGGGGCTTCACTGACTAGGGGTCCTATAAAGGTAGCAGCCAGTCAGGCAGCGGCACAGGAGCTAGCAAACAGAGCTGTGAACAGGGGAGTTTGAGTGGGAGTTCTGTTGGAGGAGAAGGTATTTGTGTGTTTGTTTGTATTGGTAGTATCTGTATGTGTAGAGGCTTGGAGGGGCTAGGTGCTGGGAGAGAAGCTGAGCCCTGATTAGGGGGCGGGGCTTCACTGACTAGGGGTCCTATAAAGGTAGCAGCCAGTCAGGCAGCGGCACAGACAGCTGAAGCGGCACAGGAGCAAGCAAACAGAGCTGTAAACAGGGGAGTTTGAGTGGGAGTTCTGTTGGAGGAGAAGGTATTTGTGTGTTTGTTTGTATTGGTAGTATCTGTATGTGTAGAGGCTTGGAGGGGCTAGGTGCTGGGAGAGAAGCTGAGCCCTGATTAGGGGGCGGGGCTTCACTGACTAGGGGTCCTATAAAGGTAGCAGCCAGTCAGGCAGCGGCACAGACAGCTGAAGCGGCACAGGAGCTAGCAAACAGAGCTGTAAACAGGGGAGTTTGAGTGGGAGTTCTGTTGGAGGAGAAGGTATTTGTGTGTGTTTGGTTTTGTATTGTCAGTATCTGTATGTGCAGGGGCTTTGTCCTGGGAGAGAAGCTGAGCCCTGATTAGGGGGCGGGGCTTCAGTGACTAGGGGTCCTATAAAGGTAGCAGCCAGTCAGGCAGCGGCAAGGGAGGTAGCAAACAGACCTGTAAACAGGGGAGTTTGAGTGGGAGTTCTGTTGGAGGAGAAGGTATTTGTGTGTGTTTTTGTATTGGTGGTATCTGTATGTGTAGAGGCTTGGAGGGGTTAGGTGCTGCGAGAGAAGCTGAGCCCTGATTAGGGGGCGGGGCTTCACTGACTAGGGGTCCTATAAAGGTAGCAGCCAGTCAGGCAGCAGCACAGACAGCTGCAGCGGCACAGGAGCTAGCAAACAGAGCTGTAAACAGGGGAGTTTGAGTGGGAGTTCTGTTGGAGGAGATGGTATTTGTGTGTGTTTGGTTTTGTATTGGTAGTATCTGTATGTGTAGGGGTTTGGCGGGGCTTTGTGCTTGGAGAGAAGCTGAGCCCTGATTAGGGGGCGGGGCTTAACTGACTAGGGGTCCTATAAAGGTAGCAGCCAGTCAGGCAGCGGAACAGACAGCTGCAGTGGCACAGGAGCTAGCAAACAGAGCTGTGAACAGGGGAGTTTGAGTGGGAGTTCTGTTGGAGGAGAAGGTATTTGTGTGTGTTTGGTTTTGTATTGTCAGTGTCTGTATGTGCAGGGGCTTTGTGCTGGGAGAGAAGCTGAGCCCTGATTAGGGGGCGGGGCTTCACTGACTAGGGGTCCTATAAAGGTAGCAGCCAGTCAGGCAGCGGCACAGGAGTTAGCAAACAGAGCTGTGAACAGGGGAGTTTGAGTGGGAGTTCTGTTGGAGGAGAAGCTATTTGTGTGTGTTTTTGTATTGGTAGTATCTGTATGTGTAGAGGCTTGGAGGGGCTAGGTGCTGCGAGAGAAGCTGAGCCCTGATTAGGGGGCGGGGCTTCACTGACTAGGGGTCCTATAAAGGTAGCAGGCAGTCAGGCAGCGGCACAGGAGCTAGCAAACAGAGCTGTGAACAGGGGAGTTTGAGTGGGAGTTCTGTTGGAGGAGAACGTTTTTGTGTGTGTTTTTGTATTGGTATTATCTGTATGTGTAGAGGCTTGGAGGGGCTTTGTGCTGGGAGAGAAGCTGAGCCCTGATTAGGGGGCGGGGCTTCACTGACTAGGGGTTCTATAAAGGTAGCAGCCAGTCAGGCAGCGACACAGGAGCTAGCAAACAGAGCTGTGAACAGGGGAGTTTGAGTGGGAGTTCTGTTGGAGGAGAAGGTATTTGTGTGTGTTTGGTTTTGTATTGTCAGTATCTGTATGTGCAGGGGCTTTGTGCTGGGAGAGAAGCTGAGCCCTGATTAGGGGGCGGGGCTTCCCTGACTAGGGGTCCTATAAAGGTAGCAGCCAGTCAGGCAGCGGCACAGGAGCTAGCAAACAGAGCTGTGAACAGGGGAGTTTGAGTGGGAGTTCTCTTGGAGGAGAAGGTATTTGTGTGTGTTTTTGTATTGGTAGTATCTGTATGTGTAGAGGCTTGGAGGGGCTAGGTGCTGGGAGAGAAGCTGAGCCCTGATTAGGGGGCGGGGCTTCACTGACTAGGGGTCCTATAAAGGTAGCAGCCAGTCAGGCAGCGGCACAGGAGCTAGGAAACAGAGCTGTGAACAGGGGAGTTTGAGTGGGAGTTCTGTTGGAGGAGAAGGTATTTGTGTGTGTTTTTGTATTTGTAGTATATGTATGTGTAGAGGCTTGAAGGGGCTTTGTGCTGGGAGAGAAGCTGAGCCCTGATTAGGGGGCGGGGCTTGACTGACTAGGGGTCCTATAAAGGTAGCAGCCAGTCAGGCAGCGGCTCAGACAGCTGCAGCGGCACAGGAGCTAGCAAACAGAGCTGTAAACAGGGGAGTTTGAGTGGGAGTTCTGTTGGAGGAGAAGGTATTTGTGTGTGTTTGGTTTTGTATTGTCAGTATCTGTATGTGCAGGGGCTTTGTCCTGGGAGAGAAGCTGAGCCCTGATTAGGGGGCGGGGCTTCACTGACTAGGGGTCCTATAAAGGTAGCAGCCAGTCAGGCAGCGGCACAGGAGCTAGCAAACAGAGCTGTGAACAGGGAAGTTTGAGTGGGAGTTCTGTTGGAGGAGAAGGTATTTGTGTGTGTTTTTGTATTGGTAGTATCTGTATGTGTAGAGGCTTGGAGGGGCTAGGTGCTGCGAGAGAAGCTGAGCCCTGATTAGGGGGCGGGGCTTCACTGACTAGGGGTCCTATAAAGGTAGCAGCCAGTCAGGCAGCGGCACAGGAACTAGCAAACAGAGCTGTGAACAGGGGAGTTTGAGTGGGAGTTCTGTTGGTGGAGAAGCTATTTGTGTGTGTTTTTGTATTGGTAGTATCTGTATGTGTAGAGGCTTGGAGGGGCTAGGTGCTGCGGGAGAAGCTGAGCCCTGATTAGGGGGCGGGGCTTCACTGACTAGGGGTCCTATAAAGGTAGCAGCCAGTCAGGCAGCGGCAAGGGAGGTAGCAAACAGACCTGTAAACAGGGGAGTTTGAGTGGGAGTTCTGTTGGAGGAGAACGTATTTGTGTGTGTTTTTGTATTGGTATTATCTGTATGTTTAGAGGCTTGGAGGGGCTAGGTGCTGCGAGAGAAGCTGAGCCCTGATTAGGGGGCGGGGCTTCACTGACTAGGGGTCCTATAAAGGTAGCAGCCAGTCAGGCATTGGCACAGACAGCTGCAGCGGCACAGAAGCTAGCAAACAGAGCTGTAAACAGGGGAGTTTGAGTGGGAGTTCTGTTGGAGGAGAAGGTATTTGTGTGCGTTTGGTTTTGTATGGTCAGTATCTGTATGTGCAGGGGCTTTGTGCTGGGAGAGAAGCTGAGCCCTGATTAGGGGGTGGGGCTTCCCTGACTAGGGGTCCTATAAAGGTAGCAGCCAGTCAGGCAGCGGCACAGGAGCTAGCAAACAGAGCTGTAAACAGGGGAGTTTGAGTGGGAGTTCTGTTGGAGGAGAAGGTATTTTTGTGTGTTTTTGTATTGGTAATATCTGTATGTGTAGAGGCTTGGAGGGGCTAGGTGCTGGGAGAGAAGCAGAGCCCTGATTAGGGGGCGGGGCTTCACTGACTAGGGGTCCTATAAAGGTAGCAGCCAGTCAGGCAGCGGCACAGGAGCTAGCAAACAGAGCTGTGAACAGGGGAGTTTGAGTGGGAGTTCTGTTGGAGGAGAAGGTATTTGTGTGTGTTTGGTTTTGTATTGTCAGTATCTGTATGTGCAGGGGCTTTGTCCTGGGAGAGAAGCTGAGCCCTGATTAGGGGGCGGGGCTTCAGTGACTAGGGGTCCTATAAAGGTAGCAGCCAGTCAGGCAGCGGCAAGGGAGGTAGCAAACAGACCTGTAAACAGGGGAGTTTGAGTGGGAGTTCTGTTGGAGGAGAAGGTATTTGTGTGTGTTTTTGTATTGGTGGTATCTGTATGTGTAGAGGCTTGGAGGGGTTAGGTGCTGCGAGAGAAGCTGAGCCCTGATTAGGGGGCGGGGCTTCACTGACTAGGGGTCCTATAAAGGTAGCAGCCAGTCAGGCAGCAGCACAGACAGCTGCAGCGGCACAGGAGCTAGCAAACAGAGCTGTAAACAGGGGAGTTTGAGTGGGAGTTCTGTTGGAGGAGATGGTATTTGTGTGTGTTTGGTTTTGTATTGGTAGTATCTGTATGTGTAGGGGTTTGGCGGGGCTTTGTGCTTGGAGAGAAGCTGAGCCCTGATTAGGGGGCGGGGCTTAACTGACTAGGGGTCCTATAAAGGTAGCAGCCAGTCAGGCAGCGGAACAGACAGCTGCAGTGGCACAGGAGCTAGCAAACAGAGCTGTGAACAGGGGAGTTTGAGTGGGAGTTCTGTTGGAGGAGAAGGTATTTGTGTGTGTTTTTGTATTGGTATTATCTGTATGTGTAGAGGCTTGGAGGGGCTAGGTGCTGCGAGAGAAGCTGAGCCCTGATTAGGGGGCACGGCTTCACTGACTAGGAGTCCTATAAAGGTAGCAGCCAGTCAGGCAGCGGCACAGGAGCTAGCAAACAGAGCTGGAAACAGGGGAGTTGGAGTGGGAGTTCTGTTGGAGGAGAAGGTATTTGTGTGTGGTTTTTGTATTGGAAGTATCTGTACGTGTAGAGGTTTGGAGGGGCTAGGTGCTGCGAGGGAAGCTGAGCCCTGATTAGGGGGCGGGGCTTCACTGACTAGGGGTCCTATAAAGGTAGCAGCCAGTCAGGCAGCGGCACAGACAGCTGAAGCGGCACAGGAGCTAGCAAACAGAGCTGTGAACAGGGGAGTTTGAGTGGGAGTTCTGTTGGAGGAGAAGGTATTTGTGTGTGTTTTTGTATTGGTATTATCTGTATGTGTAGAGGCTTGGAGGGGCTAGGTGCTGCGAGAGAAGCTGAGCCCTGATTAGGGGGCGGGGCTTCACTGACTAGGGGTCCTATAAAGGTAGCAGCCAGTCAGGCATTGGCACAGACAGCTGCAGCGGCACAGGAGCTAGCAAACAGAGCTGTAAACAGGGGAGTTTGAGTGGGAGTTCTGTTGGAGGAGAAGGTATTTGTTTGTGTTTTTGTATTGGTAGTATCTGTATGTGTAGAGGCTTGGAGGGGCTAGGTGCTGCGAGAGAAGCTGAGCCCTGATTAGGGGGCGGGGCTTCACTGACTAGGGGTCCTATAAAGGTAGCAGCCAGTCAGGCAGCGGCACAGGAGCTAGAAAACAGAGCTGTAAACAGGGGAGTTTGAGTGGGAGTTCTGTTGGAGGAGAACGTATTTGTGTGTGTTTTTGTATTGGTATTATCTGTATGTGTAGAGGCTTGGAGGGGCTTTGTGCTGGGAGAGAAGCTGAGCCCTGATTAGGGGGTGGGGCTTCACTGACTAGGGGTCCTATAAAGGTAGCAGCCAGTCAGGCAGCGGCACAGGAGCTTGCAAACAGAGCTGTGAACAGGGGAGTTTGAGTGGGAGTTCTGTTGGAGGAGAAGGTATTTGTTTGTGTTTTTGTATTGGTAGTATCTGTATGTGTAGAGGCTTTTAGGGGCTAGGTGCTGGGAGAGAAGCTGAGCCCTGATTAGGGGGCGGGGCTTCACAGACTAGGGGTCCTATAAAGGTAGCACCCAGTCAGGCAGCGGCACAGGAGCTAGCAAACACAGCTGTGAACAGGGGAGTTTGAGTGGGAGTTCTGTTGGAGGAGAAGCTATTTGTTTGTGTTTTTGTATTGGTAGTATCTGTATGTGTAGAGGCTTTTAGGGGCTAGGTGCTGCGAGATAAGCTGAGCCCTGATTAGGGGGCGGGGCTTCACTGACTAGGGGTCCTATAAAGTTAGCAGCCAGTCAGGCAGCGGAACAGACAGCTGCAGTGGCACAGGAGCTAGCAAACAGAGCTGTGAACAGGGGAGTTTGAGTGGGAGTTCTGTTGGAGGAGAAGGTATTTGTGCGTGTTTTTGTATTGGTAGTATCTGTATGTGTAGAGGCTTGGAGGGGCTAGGTGCTGCGAGAGAAGCTGAGCCCTGATTAGGGGGCGGGGCTTCACTGACTAGGGGTCCTATAAAGGTAGCAGCCAGTC
This sequence comes from Lepidochelys olivacea, assembly GCF_965140295.1. Taxonomy (NCBI): domain Eukaryota; kingdom Metazoa; phylum Chordata; order Testudines; family Cheloniidae; genus Lepidochelys; species Lepidochelys olivacea. The sequence goes on along the minus strand of NC_140436.1, from coordinate 18,127,125 downwards.
AGGCAGCGGCACAGGAGCTAGCAAACAGACCTGTAAACAGGGGAGTTGGAGTGGGAGTTCTGTTGGAGGAGAAGGTATTTGTGTGTGTTTTTGTATTGGTATTATCTGTATGTGTAGAGGCTTGGAGGGGCTAGGTGCTGCGAGAGAAGCTGAGCCCTGATTAGGGGGCGGGGCTTCCCTGACTAGGGGTCCTATAAAGGTAGCAGCCAGTCAGGCAGCGGCACAGGAGCTAGCAAACAGAGCTGTGAACAGGGGAGTTTGAGTGGGAGTTCTGTTGGAGGAGAACGTGTTTGTGTGTGTTTTTGTATTGGTATTATCTGTATGTGTAGAGGCTTTTAGGGGCTAGGTGCTGCGAGAGAAGCTGAGCCCTGATTAGGGGGCGGGGCTTCACTGACTAGGGGTCCTATAAAGGTAGCAGCCAGTCAGGCAGCGGCACAGGAGCTAGCAAACAGAGCTGTGAACAGGGGAGTTTGAGTGGGAGTTCTGTTGGAGGAGAAGGTATTTGTTTGTGTTTTTGTATTGGTAGTATCTGTATGTGTAGAGGCTTGGAGGGGCGAGGTGCTGCGAGAGAAGCTGAGCCCTGACTAGGGGGCGGGGCTTCACTGACTAGGGGTCCTATAAAGGTAGCAGCCAGTCAGGCAGCGGCACAGACAGCTGCAGCGGCACAGGAGCTAGCTAACAGAGCTGTAAACAGGGGAGTTTGAGTGGGAGTTCTGTTGGAGGAGATGGTATTTGTGTGTGTTTGGTTTTGTATTGGTAGTATCTGTATGTGTAGGGGTTTGGCGGGGCTTTGTGCTTGGAGAGAAGCTGAGCCCTGATTAGGGGGCGGGGCTTCACTGACTAGGGGTCCTATAAAGGTAGCAGCCAGTCAGGCAGCGGAACAGACAGCTGCAGTGGCACAGGAGCTAGCAAACAGAGCTGTGAACAGGGGAGTTTGAGTGGGAGTTCTGTTGGAGGAGAAGTTATTTGTGTGTGTTTGGTTTTGTATTGTCAGTATCTGTACGTGCAGGGGCTTTGTGCTGGGAGAGAAGCTGAGCCCTGATTAGGGGGCGGGGCTTCACTGACTAGGGGTCCTATAAAGGTAGCAGCCAGTCAGGCAGCGGCACAGGAGCTAGCAAACAGAGCTGTGAACAGGGGAGTTTGAGTGGGAGTTCTGTTGGAGGAGAAGCTATTTGTGTGTGTTTTTGTATTGGTAGTATCTGTATGTGTAGAGGCTTGGAGGGGCTAGGTGCTGCGAGAGAAGCTGAGCCCTGATTAGGGGGCGGGGCTTCACTGACTAGGGGTCCTATAAAGGTAGCAGCCAGTCAGGCAGCGGCACAGGAGCTAGCAAACAGAGCTGTGAACAGGGGAGTTTGAGTGGGAGTTCTGTTGGAGGAGAAGGTATTTGTTTGTGTTTTTGTATTGGTAGTATCTGTATGTGTAGAGGCTTGGAGGGGCGAGGTGCTGCGAGAGAAGCTGAGCCCTGATTAGGGGGCGGGGCTTCACTGACTAGGGGTCCTATAAAGGTAGCAGCCAGTCAGGCAGCGGCACAGACAGCTGCAGCGGCACAGGAGCTAGCTAACAGAGCTGTAAACAGGGGAGTTTGAGTGGGAGTTCTGTTGGAGGAGATGGTATATGTGTGTGTTTGGTTTTGTATTGGTAGTATCTGTATGTGTAGGGGTTTGGCGGGGCTTTGTGCTTGGAGAGAAGCTGAGCCCTGATTAGGGGGCGGGGCTTCACTGACTAGGGGTCCTATAAAGGTAGCAGCCAGTCAGGCAGCGGAACAGACAGCTGCAGTGGCACAGGAGCTAGCAAACAGAGCTGTGAACAGGGGAGTTTGAGTGGGAGTTCTGTTGGAGGAGAAGGTATTTGTGTGTGTTTGGTTTTGTATTGTCAGTATCTGTACGTGCAGGGGCTTTGTGCTGGGAGAGAAGCTGAGCCCTGATTAGGGGGCGGGGCTTTACTGACTAGGGGTCCTATAAAGGTAGCAGCCAGTCAGGCAGCGGCACAGGAGCTAGCAAACAGAGCTGTGAACAGGGGAGTTTGAGTGGGAGTTCTGTTGGAGGAGAAGCTATTTGTGTGTGTTTTTGTATTGGTAGTATCTGTATGTGTAGAGGCTTGGAGGGGCTAGGTGCTGCGAGAGAAGCTGAGCCCTGATTAGGGGGCGGGGCTTCACTGACTAGGGGTCCTATAAAGGTAGCAGGCAGTCAGGCAGCGGCACAGGAGCTAGCAAACAGAGCTGTGAACAGGGGAGTTTGAGTGGGAGTTTTGTTGGAGGAGAAGGTATTTGTGTGTGTTTTTGTATTGGTATTATCTATATGTTTAGAGGCTTGGAGGGGTTAGGTGCTGCGAGAGAAGCTGAGCCCTGATTAGGGGGCGGGGCTTCACTGACTAGGGGTCCTATAAAGGTAGCAGCCAATCAGGCAGCGGAACAGACAGCTGCAGTGGCACAGGAGCTAGCAAGCAGAGCTGTGAACCTGGGAGTTTGAGTGGGAGTTCTGTTGGAGGAGAAGGTATTTGTGTGTGTTTTTGTATTGGTAGTATCTGTATGTGTAGAGGCTTGGAGGGGCTAGGTGCTGGGAGAGAAGCTGAGCCCTGATTAGGGGGCGGGGCTTCACTGACTAGGGGTCCTATAAAGGTAGCAGCCAGTCAGGCAGCGGCACAGGAGCTAGGAAACAGAGCTGTGAACAGGGGAGTTTGAGTGGGAGTTCTGTTGGAGGAGAAGGTATTTGTGTGTGTTTTTGTATTGGTAGTATATGTATGTGTAGAGGCTTGAAGGGGCTTTGTGCTGGGAGAGAAGCTGAGCCCTGATTAGGGGGCGGGGCTTGACTGACTAGGGGTCCTATAAAGGTAGCAGCCAGTCAGGCAGCGGCTCAGACAGCTGCAGCGGCACAGGAGCTAGCAAACAGAGCTGTAAACAGGTGAGTTTGAGTGGGAGTTCTGTTGGAGGAGAAGGTATTTGTGTGTGTTTGGTTTTGTATTGTCAGTATCTGTATGTGCAGGGGCTTTGTCCTGGGAGAGAAGCTGAGCCCTGATTAGGGGGCGGGGCTTCAGTGACTAGGGGTCCTATAAAGGTAGCAGCCAGTCAGGCAGCGGCAAGGGAGGTAGCAAACAGACCTGTAAACAGGGGAGTTTGAGTGGGAGTTCTGTTGGAGGAGAAGGTATTTGTGTGTGTTTTTGTATTGGTGGTATCTGTATGTGTAGAGGCTTGGAGGGGTTAGGTGCTGCGAGAGAAGCTGAGCCCTGATTAGGGGGCGGGGCTTCACTGACTAGGGGTCCTATAAAGGTAGCAGCCAGTCAGGCAGCAGCACAGACAGCTGCAGCGGCACAGGAGCTAGCAAACAGAGCTGTAAACAGGGGAGTTTGAGTGGGAGTTCTGTTGGAGGAGATGGTATTTGTGTGTGTTTGGTTTTGTATTGGTAGTATCTGTATGTGTAGGGGTTTGGCGGGGCTTTGTGCTTGGAGAGAAGCTGAGCCCTGATTAGGGGGCGGGGCTTAACTGACTAGGGGTCCTATAAAGGTAGCAGCCAGTCAGGCAGCGGAACAGACAGCTGCAGTGGCACAGGAGCTAGCAAACAGAGCTGTGAACAGGGGAGTTTGAGTGGGAGTTCTGTTGGAGGAGAAGGTATTTGTGTGTGTTTTTGTATTGGTATTATCTGTATGTGTAGAGGCTTGGAGGGGCTAGGTGCTGCGAGAGAAGCTGAGCCCTGATTAGGGGGCACGGCTTCACTGACTAGGAGTCCTATAAAGGTAGCAGCCAGTCAGGCAGCGGCACAGGAGCTAGCAAACAGAGCTGGAAACAGGGGAGTTGGAGTGGGAGTTCTGTTGGAGGAGAAGGTATTTGTGTGTGGTTTTTGTATTGGAAGTATCTGTACGTGTAGAGGTTTGGAGGGGCTAGGTGCTGCGAGGGAAGCTGAGCCCTGATTAGGGGGCGGGGCTTCACTGACTAGGGGTCCTATAAAAGTAGCAGCCAGTCAGGCAGCGGCACAGACAGCTGAAGCGGCACAGGAGCTAGCAAACAGAGCTGTGAACAGGGGAGTTTGAGTGGGAGTTCTGTTGGAGGAGAAGGTATTTGTGTGTGTTTTTGTATTGGTATTATCTGTATGTGTAGAGGCTTGGAGGGGCTAGGTGCTGCGAGAGAAGCTGAGCCCTGATTAGGGGGCGGGGCTTCACTGACTAGGGGTCCTATAAAGGTAGCAGCCAGTCAGGCATTGGCACAGACAGCTGCAGCGGCACAGGAGCTAGCAAACAGAGCTGTAAACAGGGGAGTTTGAGTGGGAGTTCTGTTGGAGGAGAAGGTATTTGTTTGTGTTTTTGTATTGGTAGTATCTGTATGTGTAGAGGCTTGGAGGGGCTAGGTGCTGCGAGAGAAGCTGAGCCCTGATTAGGGGGCGGGGCTTCACTGACTAGGGGTCCTATAAAGGTAGCAGCCAGTCAGGCAGCGGCACAGGAGCTAGAAAACAGAGCTGTAAACAGGGGAGTTTGAGTGGGAGTTCTGTTGGAGGAGAACGTATTTGTGTGTGTTTTTGTATTGGTATTATCTGTATGTGTAGAGGCTTGGAGGGGCTTTGTGCTGGGAGAGAAGCTGAGCCCTGATTAGGGGGCGGGGCTTCACTGACTAGGGGTCCTATAAAGGTAGCAGCCAGTCAGGCAGCGGCACAGGAGCTTGCAAACAGAGCTGTGAACAGGGGAGTTTGAGTGGGAGTTCTGTTGGAGGAGAAGGTATTTGTTTGTGTTTTTGTATTGGTAGTATCTGTATGTGTAGAGGCTTTTAGGGGCTAGGTGCTGGGAGAGAAGCTGAGCCCTGATTAGGGGGCGGGGCTTCACAGACTAGGGGTCCTATAAAGGTAGCACCCAGTCAGGCAGCGGCACAGGAGCTAGCAAACACAGCTGTGAACAGGGGAGTTTGAGTGGGAGTTCTGTTGGAGGAGAAGCTATTTGTTTGTGTTTTTGTATTGGTAGTATCTGTATGTGTAGAGGCTTTTAGGGGCTAGGTGCTGCGAGATAAGCTGAGCCCTGATTAGGGGGCGGGGCTTCACTGACTAGGGGTCCTATAAAGGTAGCAGCCAGTCAGGCAGCGGCACAGGAGCTAGCAAACAGAGCTGTAAACAGGGGAGTTTGAGTGGGAGTTCTGTTGGAGGAGAACATATTTGTGTGTTTTTGTATTGGTATTATCTGTATGTGTAGAGGCTTGGAGGGGCTTTGTGCTGGGAGAGAAGCTGAGGCCTGATTAGGGGGCGGGGCTTCACTGACTAGGGGTCCTATAAAGGTAGCAGCCAGTCAGGCAGCGGCACAGGAGCTAGCAAAAGAGCTGTGAACAGGGGAGTTTGAGTGGGAGTTCTGTTGGAGGAGAAGGTATTTGTTTGTGTTTTTGTATTGGTAGTATCTGTATGTGTAGAGGCTTGGAGGGGCTAGGTGCTGCGAGAGAAGCTGAGCCCTGATTAGGGGGCGGGGCTTCACTGACTAGGGGTCCTATAAAGGTAGCAGCCAGTCAGGCAGCGGAACAGACAGCTGCAGTGGCACAGGAGCTAGCAAACAGAGCTGTGAACAGGGGAGTTTGAGTGGGAGTTCTGTTGGAGGAGAAGGTATTTGTGTGTGTTTGGTTTTGCATTGGTAGTATCTGTATGTGTAGAGGCTTGGAGGGGCTTTGTGCTGGTAGAGAAGCTGAGCCCTGATTAGGGGGCGGGGCTTCACTGACTAGGGGTCCTATAAAGGTAGCAGCCAGTCAGGCAGCGGCACAGGAGCTAGCAAAGAGAGCTGTGAACAGGGGAGTTTGAGTGGGAGTTCTTTTGGAGGAGAAGGTATTTGTGTGTGTTTTTGTATTGGTAGTATCTGTATGTGTAGAGGCTTGGAGGGGCTAGGTGCTGCGAGAGAAGCTGAGCCCTGATTAGGGGGCGGGGCTTCACTGACTAGGGGTCCTATAAAGGTAGCAGCCAGTCAGGCAGCGACACAGGAGCTAGCAAACAGAGCTGTGAACAGGGGAGTTTGAGTGGGAGTTCTGTTGGAGGAGAAGGTATTTGTGTGTGTTTTTGTATTGGTAGCATCTGTATGTGTAGAGGCTTGCAGGGGTTAGGTGCTGCCAGAGAAGCTGAGCCCTGATTAGGGGGCGGGGCTTCACTGACTAGGGGTCCTATAAAGGTAGCAGCCAGTCAGGCAGCGGCACAGACAGCTGCAGCGGCACAGGAGCTAGGAAACAGAGCTGTAAACAGGGGAGTTTGAGTGGGAGTTCTGTTGGAGGAGATGGTATTTGTGTGTGTTTGGTTTTGTATTGGTAGTATCTGTATGTGTAGGGGTTTGGCGGGGCTTTGTGCTTGGAGAGAAGCTGAGCCCTGATTAGGGGGCGGGGCTTAACTGACTAGGGGTCCTATAAAGGAAGCAGCCAGTCAGGCAGCGGAACAGACAGCTGCAGTGGCACAGGAGCTAGCAAACAGAGCTGTGAACAGGGGAGTTTGAGTGGGAGTTCTGTTGGAGGAGAAGGTATTTGTGTGTGTTTTTGTATTGGTATTATCTGTATGTTTAGAGGCTTGGAGGGGCTAGGTGCTGCGAGAGAAGCTGAGCCCTGATTAGGGGGCGGGGCTTCACTGACTAGGGGTCCTATAAAGGTAGCAGCCAGTCAGGCATTGGCATAGACAGCTGCAGCGGCACAGGAGCTAGCAAACAGAGCTGTGAACAGGGGAGTTTGAGTGGGAGTTCTGTTGGAGGAGAAGGTATTTGTGTGTGTTTGGTTTTGTATTGGTAGTATCTGTATGTGCAGGGGTTTGGCGGGGCTTTGTGCTTGGAGAGAAGCTGAGCCCTGATTAGGGGGCGGGGCTTAACTGACTAGGGGTCCTATAAAGGTAGCAGCCAATCAGGCAGCGGAACAGACAGCTGCAGTGGCACAGGAGCTAGCAAACAGAGCTGTGAACAGGGGAGTTTGAGTGGGAGTTGTGTTGGAGGAGAAGGTATTTGTGTGTGTTTTTGTATTGGTATTATCTGTATGTGTAGAGGCTTGGAGGGGCTAGGTGCTGCGAGAGAAGCTGAGCCCTGATTAGGGGGCGGGGCTTCACTGACTAGGGGTACTATAAAGGTAGCAGCCAGTCAGGCATTGGCACAGACAGCTGCAGCGGCACAGGAGCTAGCAAACAGAGCTGTAAACAGGGGAGTTTGAGTGGGAGTTCTGTTGGAGGAGAAGGTACTTGTGTGTGTTCCGTTTTGTATTGGTAGTATCTGTATGTGTACGGGCTTTGTGCTGGGAGAGAAGCTGAGCCCTGATTAGGGGGCGTGGCTTCCCTGACTAGGGGTCCTATGAAGGTAGCAGCCAGTCAGGCAGCGGCACAGGAGCTAGCAAACAGAGCGGTAAACAGGGGAGTTTGAGTGGGAGTTCTGTTGGAGGAGAAGGTATTTGTGTGTTTTTTTGTATTTGTAGTATCTGTATATGTAGAGGCTTGGAGGGGCTTTGTGCTGGGAGAGAAGCTGAGCCCTGATCAGGGGGCGGAGCTTCACTGACTAGGGGTCCTATAAAGGTAGGAGCCAGTCAGGCAGTGGCACAGGAGCTAGCAAACAGAGCTGTAAGCAGGGGAGTTTGAGTGGGAGTTCTTTTGGAGGAGAAGGTATTTGTGTGTTTTTTTGTATTGGTAGTATCTGTATGTGTAGAGGCTTGGAGGGGCTTTGTGCTGGGAGAGAAGCTGAGCCCTGATTGGGGGCGGGGCTTCACTGACTAGGGGTCCTATAAGTTAGCAGCCAGTCAGGCAGCGGCACAGACTGCTGAAGCGGCACAGGACCTAGCAAACAGAGCTGTAAGCAGGGGAGTTTGAGTGGGAGTTCTGTTGGAGGAGAAGGTATTTGTGTGTGTTTGGTTTTGTATTGTCAGTATCTGTATGTGCAGGGGCTTTGTGCTGGGAGAGAAGCTGAGCCCTGATCAGGGGGCGGGGCTTCACTGACTAGGGGTCCTATAAAGGTAGCAGCCAGTCAGGCAGCAGCACAGGAGCTAGGAAACAGAGCTGTGAACAGGGGAGTTTGAGTGGGAGTTCTGTTGGAGGAGAAGGTATTTGTGTGTGTTTTTGTATTGGTACTATATGTATGTGTAGAGGCTTGAAGGGGCTTTGTGCTGGGAGAGAAGCTGAGCCCTGATTAGGGGGCGGGGCTTGACTGACTAGGGGTCCTATAAAGGTAGCAGCCAGTCAGGCAGCGGCTCAGACAGCTGCAGCGGCACAGGAGCTAGCAAACAGAGCTGTAAACAGGAGAGTTTGAGTGGGAGTTCTGTTGGAGGAGAAGGTATTTGTGTGTGTTTGGTTTTGTATTGTCAGTATCTGTATGTGCAGGGGCTTTGTGCTGGGAGAGTAGCTGAGCCCTGATTAGGGGGCGGGGCTTCACTGACTAGGGGTCCTATAAAGGTAGCAGCCAGTCAGGCAGCGGCACAGGAGCTAGCAAACAGAGCTGTGAACAGGGGAGTTTGAGTGGGACTTCTGTTGGAGAAGGTATTTGTGTGTGTTTGGTTTTGTATTGTCAGTATCTGTATGTGCAGGGGCTTTGTGCTGGGAGAGAAGCTGAGCCCTGATTAGGGGGCGGGGCTTCCCTGACTAGGGGTCCTATAAAGGTAGCAGCCAGTCAGGCAGCGGCACAGGAGCTAGCAAACAGAGCTGTAAACAGGGGAATTTGAGTGGGAGTTCTGTTGGAGGAGAAGGTATCTGTGTTTTTTTTTGTATTGGTATTATCTGTATGTGTAGAGGCTTGGAGGGGCTTTGTGATGGGAGAGAAGCTGAACCCTGATCAGGGGGCGGGGCTTCACTGACTAGGGGTCCTATAAAGGTAGCAGCCAGTCAGGCAGCGGCACAGGAGCTAGCAAACAGACCTGTAAACAGGGGAGTTTGAGTGGGAGTTCTGTTGGAGGAGAAGGTACTTGTGTGTGTTCGGTTTTGTATTGGTAGTATCTGTATGTGTACGGGCTTTGTGCTGGGAGAGAAGCTGAGCCCTGATTAGGGGGCGTGGCTTCCCTGACTAGGGGTCCTATAAAGGTAGCAGCCAGTCAGGCAGCGGCACAGGAGCTAGCAAACAGAGCGGTAAACAGGGCAGTTTGAGTGGGAGTTCTGTTGGAGGAGAAGGTATTTGTGTGTTTTTTTGTATTGGTAGTATCTGTATATGTAGAGGCTTGGAGGGGCTTTGTGCTGGGAGACAAGCTGAGCCCTGATCAGGGGGCGGGGCTTCACTGACTAGGGGTCCTATAAAGGTAGCAGCCAGTCAGGCAGCGGCACAGGAGCTAGCAAACAGAGCTGTGAACAGGGGAGTTTGAGTGGGAGTTATGTTGGAGGAGAAGGTATTTGTGTGTGTTTTTGTATTGGTAGTATATGTATGTGTAGAGGCTTGAAGGGGCTTTGTGCTGGGAGAGAAGCTGAGCCCTGATTAGGGGGCGGGGCTTGACTGACTAGGGGTCCTATAAAGGTAGCAGCCAGTCAGGCAGCGGCTCAGACAGCTGCAGCGGCACAGGAGCTAGCAAACAGAGCTGTAAACAGGGGAGTTTGAGTGGGAGTTCTGTTGGAGGAGAAGGTATTTGTGTGTGTTTGGTTTTGTATTGTCAGTATCTGTATGTGCAGGGGTTTTGTGCTGGGAGAGAAGCTGAGCCCTGATTAGGGGGCGGGGCTTGACTGACTAGGGGTCCTATAAAGGTAGCAGCCAGTCAGGCAGCGGCTCAGACAGCTGCAGCGGCACAGGAGCTAGCAAACAGAGCTGTAAACAGGGGAGTTTGAGTGGGAGTTCTGTTGGAGGAGAAGGTATTTGTGTGTGCTTGGTTTTGTATTGGTAGTATCTGTATGTGTAGAGGCTTGGACGGGCTTTGTACTGGGAGAGAAGATGAGCCCTGATTAGGGGGCGGGGCTTCACTGACTAGGGTTCCTATAAAGGTAGCAGGCAGTCAGGCAGCGGAACAGACAGCTGCAGTGGCACAGGAGCTAGCAAACAGAGCTTTAACCAGGGGAATTTGAGTGGGAGTTCTGTTGGAGGAGAAGGTATTTGTGTGTGTTTTTGTATTGGTAGTATCTGTATGTGTAGAGGCTTGAAGGGGCTTTGTGCTGGGAGAGAAGCTGAGCCCTGATTAGGGGGCGGGGCTTCACTGACTAGGGGTCCTATAAAGGTAGCAGCCAGTCAGGCAGCGGCACAGGAGCTAGCAAACAGAGCTGTAAACAGGGGAGTTTGAGTGGGAGTTCTGTTGGAGGAGAAGGTATTTGTGTGTGTTTGGTTTTGTATTGGTAGTATCTGTATGTGTAGGGGTTTGGCGGGGCTTTGTGCTTGGAGAGAAGCTGAGCCCTGATTAGGGGGCGGGGCTTAACTGACTAGGGGTCCTATAAAGGTAGCAGCCAGTCAGGCAGCGGAACAGACAGCTGCAGTGGCACAGGAGCTAGCAAACAGAGCTGTGAACAGGGGAGTTTGAGTGGGAGTTCTGTTGGAGGAGAAGGTATTTGTGTGTGGTTTTTGTATTGGAAGTATCTGTACGTGTAGAGGTTTGGAGGGGCTAGGTGCTGCGAGGGAAGCTGAGCCCTGATTAGGGGGCGGGGCTTCACTGACTAGGGGTCCTATAAAAGTAGCAGCCAGTCAGGCAGCGGCACAGACAGCTGAAGCGGCACAGGAGCTAGCAAACAGAGCTGTGAACAGGGGAGTTTGAGTGGGAGTTCTGTTGGAGGAGAAGGTATTTGTGTGTGTTTTTGTATTGGTATTATCTGTATGTGTAGAGGCTTGGAGGGGCTAGGTGCTGCGAGAGAAGCTGAGCCCTGATTAGGGGGCGGGGCTTCACTGACTAGGGGTCCTATAAAGGTAGCAGCCAGTCAGGCATTGGCACAGACAGCTGCAGCGGCACAGGAGCTAGCAAACAGAGCTGTAAACAGGGGAGTTTGAGTGGGAGTTCTGTTGGAGGAGAAGGTATTTGTTTGTGTTTTTGTATTGGTAGTATCTGTATGTGTAGAGGCTTGGAGGGGCTAGGTGCTGCGAGAGAAGCTGAGCCCTGATTAGGGGGCGGGGCTTCACTGACTAGGGGTCCTATAAAGGTAGCAGCCAGTCAGGCAGCGGCACAGGAGCTAGAAAACAGAGCTGTAAACAGGGGAGTTTGAGTGGGAGTTCTGTTGGAGGAGAACGTATTTGTGTGTGTTTTTGTATTGGTATTATCTGTATGTGTAGAGGCTTGGAGGGGCTTTGTGCTGGGAGAGAAGCTGAGCCCTGATTAGGGGGCGGGGCTTCACTGACTAGGGGTCCTATAAAGGTAGCAGCCAGTCAGGCAGCGGCACAGGAGCTTGCAAACAGAGCTGTGAACAGGGGAGTTTGAGTGGGAGTTCTGTTGGAGGAGAAGGTATTTGTTTGTGTTTTTGTATTGGTAGTATCTGTATGTGTAGAGGCTTTTAGGGGCTAGGTGCTGGGAGAGAAGCTGAGCCCTGATTAGGGGGCGGGGCTTCACAGACTAGGGGTCCTATAAAGGTAGCACCCAGTCAGGCAGCGGCACAGGAGCTAGCAAACACAGCTGTGAACAGGGGAGTTTGAGTGGGAGTTCTGTTGGAGGAGAAGCTATTTGTTTGTGTTTTTGTATTGGTAGTATCTGTATGTGTAGAGGCTTGGAGGGGCTAGGTGCTGCGAGAGAAGCTGAGCCCTGATTAGGGGGCGGGGCTTCACTGACTAGGGGTCCTATAAAGGTAGCAGCCAGTCAGGCAGCGGCACAGGAGCTAGAAAACAGAGCTGTAAACAGGGGAGTTTGAGTGGGAGTTCTGTTGGAGGAGAACGTATTTGTGTGTGTTTTTGTATTGGTATTATCTGTATGTGTAGAGGCTTGGAGGGGCTTTGTGCTGGGAGAGAAGCTGAGCCCTGATTAGGGGGCGGGGCTTCACTGACTAGGGGTCCTATAAAGGTAGCAGCCAGTCAGGCAGCGGAACAGACAGCTGCAGTGGCACAGGAGCTAGCAAACAGAGCTGTGAACAGGGGAGTTTGAGTGGGAGTTCTGTTGGAGGAGAAGGTATTTGTGTGTGTTTGGTTTTGCATTGGTAGTATCTGTATGTGTAGAGGCTTGGAGGGGCTTTGTGCTGGTAGAGAAGCTGAGCCCTGATTAGGGGGCGGGGCTTCACTGACTAGGGGTCCTATAAAGGTAGCAGCCAGTCAGGCAGCGGCACAGGAGCTAGCAAAGAGAGCTGTGAACAGGGGAGTTTGAGTGGGAGTTCTTTTGGAGGAGAAGGTATTTGTGTGTGTTTTTGTATTGGTAGTATCTGTATGTGTAGAGGCTTGGAGGGGCTAGGTGCTGCGAGAGAAGCTGAGCCCTGATTAGGGGGCGGGGCTTCACTGACTAGGGGTCCTATAAAGGTAGCAGCCAGTCAGGCAGCGACACAGGAGCTAGCAAACAGAGCTGTGAACAGGGGAGTTTGAGTGGGAGTTCTGTTGGAGGAGAAGGTATTTGTGTGTGTTTTTGTATTGGTAGCATCTGTATGTGTAGAGGCTTGCAGGGGTTAGGTGCTGCCAGAGAAGCTGAGCCCTGATTAGGGGGCGGGGCTTCACTGACTAGGGGTCCTATAAAGGTAGCAGCCAGTCAGGCAGCGGCACAGACAGCTGCAGCGGCACAGGAGCTAGGAAACAGAGCTGTAAACAGGGGAGTTTGAGTGGGAGTTCTGTTGGAGGAGAAGGTATTTGTGTGTGTTTTTGTATTGGTATTATCTGTATGTTTAGAGGCTTGGAGGGGCTAGGTGCTGCGAGAGAAGCTGAGCCCTGATTAGGGGGCGGGGCTTCACTGACTAGGGGTCCTATAAAGGTAGCAGCCAGTCAGGCATTGGCATAGACAGCTGCAGCGGCACAGGAGCTAGCAAACAGAGCTGTGAACAGGGGAGTTTGAGTGGGAGTTCTGTTGGAGGAGAAGGTATTTGTGTGTGCTTGGTTTTGTATTGGTAGTATCTGTATGTGTAGAGGCTTGGACGGGCTTTGTACTGGGAGAGAAGATGAGCCCTGATTAGGGGGCGGGGCTTCACTGACTAGGGTTCCTATAAAGGTAGCAGGCAGTCAGGCAGCGGAACAGACAGCTGCAGTGGCACAGGAGCTAGCAAACAGAGCTTTAAACAGGGGAATTTGAGTGGGAGTTCTGTTGGAGGAGAAGGTATTTGTGTGTGTTTTTGTATTGGTAGTATCTGTATGTGTAGAGGCTTGAAGGGGCTTTGTGCTGGGAGAGAAGCTGAGCCCTGATTAGGGGGCGGGGCTTCACTGACTAGGGGTCCTATAAAGGTAGCAGCCAGTCAGGCATTGGCACAGACAGCTGCAGCGGCACAGGAGCTAGCAAACAGAGCTGTAAACAGGGCAGTTTGAGTGGGAGTTGTGTTGGAGGAGAAGGTATTTGTGTGTGTTTTTGTATTGGTATTATCTGTATGTGTAGAGTCTTGGAGGGGCTTTGTGATGGGAGAGAAGCTGGGCCCTGATTAGGGGGCGGGGCTTCCCTGACTAGGGGTCCTATAAAGGTAGCAGCCAGTCAGGCAGCGGCACAGGAGCTAGCAAACAGAGCTGTAAACAGGGGAGTTTGAGTGGGAGTTCTGTTGGATGAGAAGGTATTTTTGTGTGTTTTTGTATTGGTAATATCTGTGTGTGTAGAGGCTTGGAGGGGCTAGGTGCTGGGAGAGAAGCTGCGCCCTGATTAGGGGGCGGGGCTTCTCTGACTAGGGGTCCTATAAAGGTAGCAGCCAGTCAGGCAGCGGCTCAGACAGCTGCAGTGGCACAGGAGCTAGCAAACAGAGCTGTGAACAGGGGAGTTTGAGTGGGAGTTCTGTTGGAGGAGAAGGTATTTGTGTGTGTTTGGTTTTGCATTGGTAGTATCTGTATGTGCAGGAGCTTCGTGCTGGGAGAGAAGCTGAGCCCTGATTAGGGGGCGGGGCTTCACTGACTAGGGGTCCTATAAAGTTAGCAGCCAGTCAAGCAGCGGCACAGGAGCTAGCAAACAGAGCTGTAAACAGGGCAGTTTGAGTGGGAGTTCTGTTGGAGGAGAAGGTATTTGTGTGTGTTTTTGTATAGGTAGTATCTGTATGTGTAGAGGCTTGGAGGGGCTTTGTGCTGGGAGAGAAGCTGGGCCCTGATTAGGGGGCGGGGCTTCACTGACTAGGTGTCCTATAAAGGGAGCAGCCAGTCAGGCAGCGGCACAGGAGCTAGCAAACAGAGCTGTAAACAGGGGAGTTTGAGTGGTAGTTCTGTTGGAGGATAAGGTATTCGTGTGTGTTTGGTTTTGTATTGGTAGTATCTGTATGTGTAGAGGCTTGGAGGGGCTTTGTGCTGGGAGAGAAGCTGAGCCCTGATTAGGGGGCGGGGCTTCAGTGACTTGGGGTCCTATAAAGGTACCAGCCAGTCAGGCAGCGGCACAGGAGCTAGCAAACAGAGCTGTAAGCAGGGGAGTTTGAGTGGGAGCTCTGTTGGAGGAGAAGGTATTTGTGTGTGTTTGGTTTTTTATTGGTAGTATCTGTATGTGAAGGGGTTTGGCGGGGCTTTGTGCTTGGAGAGAAGCTGAACCCTGATTAGGGGGCGGGGCTTCACTGACTAGGGGTCCTATAAAGGTAGCAGCCAGTCAGGCAGCGGAACAGACGGCTGCAGCGGCACAGGAGCTAGCAAACAGAGCTGTAAACAGGGGAGTTTGAGTGGGAGTTCTGTTGGAGGAGAAGGTATTTGTGTGTGTTTTTGTATTGGTAGTACCTGTATGTGTAGAGGTTTGAAGGGGCTTTGTGCTGGGAGAGAAGCTGAACCCTGATTAGGGGGCGGGGCTTCACTGACGAGGGGTCCTATAAAGGTAGCAGCCAGTCAGGCAGCAGAACAGACAGCTGCAGTGGCACAGGAGCTGTAAAACAGAGCTTTAAACAGGGGAATTTGAGTGGGAGTTCTTTTGGAGGAGAAGGTATTTGTGTGTGTTTTTGTATTGGTAGTATCTGTATATGTAGAGGCTTGGAGGGGCTTTGTGCTGGGAGAGAAGTTGAGCCCTGATCAGGGGGCGGGGCTTCACTGACTAGGGGTCCTATAAAGCTAGCAGCCAGTCAAGCAGCGGCACAGGAGCTAGCAAACAGAGCTGTAAACAGGGCAGTTTGAGTGGGAGTTCTGTTGGAGGAGAAAGTATTTGTGTGTTTTTTTGTATTGGTAGTATCTGTATATGTAGAGGCTTGGAGGGGCTTTGTGCTGGGAGAGAAGCTGAGCCCTGATCAGGGGGCGGGGCTTCACTGACTAGGGGTCCTATAAAGCTAGCAGCCAGTCAAGCAGCGGCACAGGAGCTAGCAAACAGAGCTGTAAACAGGGCAGTTTGAGTGGGAGTTCTGTTGGAGGAGAAGGTATTTGTGTGTGTTTTTGTATTGGTAGTATCTGTATGTGTAGAGGCTTGGAGGGGCTTTGTGCTGGGAGAGAAGCTGGGCCCTGATTAGGGGCCGGGGCTTCACTGACTAGGTGTCCTATAAAGGGAGCAGCCAGTCAGGCAGCGGCACAGGAGCTAGCAAACAGAGCTGTAAACAGGGGAGTTTGAGTGGTAGTTCTGTTGGAGGAGAAGGTATTTGTGTGTGTTTGGTTTTGTATTGGTAGTATCTGTATGTGTAGAGGCTTGGAGGGGCTTTGTGCTGGGAGAGAAGCTGAGCCCAGATTAGGGGGCGGGGCTTCAGTGACTAGGGGTCCTATAAAGGTACCAGCCAGTCAGGCAGCGGCACAGGAGCTAGCAAACAGAGCTGTAAGCAGGGGAGTTTGAGTGGGAGTTCTGTTGGAGGAGAAGGTATTTGTGTGTGTTTGGTTTTTTATTGGTAGTATCTGTATGTGAAGGGGTTTGGCGGGGCTTTGTGCTTGTAGAGAAGCTGAACCCTGATTAGGGGGCGGGGCTTCACTGACTAGGGGTCCTATAAAGGTAGCAGCCAGTCAGGCAGCGGAACAGACAGCTGCAGTGGCACAGGAGCTAGCAAACAGAGCTCTAAACAGGGGAGTTGGAGTGGGAGTTCTGTTGGAGGAGAAGGTATTTGTGTGTGTTTGGTTTTGTATTGTCAGTATCTGTATGTGCAGGGGCTTTGTGCTGGGAGAGAAGCTGAGCCCTGATCAGGGGGCGGGGCTTCACTGACTAGGGGTCCTATAAAGGTAGCAGCCAGTCAGGCAGCGGCACAGGAGCAAGCAAACAGAGCTGTGAACAGGGGAGTTTGAGTGGGAGTTCTGTTGGAGGAGAAGGTATTTGTGTGTGTTTTTGTATTGGTAGTATCTGTATGTGTAGAGGCTTGGAGGGGCTAGGTGCTGGGAGAGAAGCTGAGCCCTGATTAGGGGGCGGGGCTTCACTGACTAGGGTTCCTATAAAGGTAGCAGCCAGTCAGGCAGCGGCACAGGAGCTAGGAAACAGAGCTGTGAACAGGGGAGTTTGAGTGGGAGTTCTGTTGGAGGAGAAGGTATTTGTGTGTGTTTTTGTATTGGTAGTATATGTATGTGTAGAGGCTTGAAGGGGCTTTGTGCTGGGAGAGAAGCTGAGCCCTGATTAGGGGGCGGGGCTTGACTGACTAGGGGTCCTATAAAGGTAGCAGCCAGTCAGGCAGCGGCTCAGACAGCTGCAGCGGCACAGGAGCTAGCAAACAGAGCTGTAAACAGGGGAGTTTGAGTGGGAGTTCTGTTGGAGGAGAAGGTATTTGTGTGTGTTTGGTTTTGTATTGGTAGTATCTGTATGTGCAGGGGCTTTGTGCTGGGAGAGAAGCTGAGCCCTGATTAGGGGGCGGGGCTTCACTGACTAGGGGTCCTATAAAGGTAGCAGCCAGTCAGGCAGCGGAACAGACAGCTGCAGTGGCACAGGAGCTAGCAAACAGAGCTTTAAACAGGGGAATTTGAGTGGGAGTTCTGTTGGAGGAGAAGGTATTTGTGTGTGTTTTTGTATTGGTAGTATCTGTATGTGTAGAGGCTTGAAGGGGCTTTGTGCTGGGAGAGAAGCTGAGCCCTGATTAGGGGGCGGGGCTTCACTGACTAGGGGTCCTATAAAGGTAGCAGCCAGTCAGGCAGCGGCACAGGAGCTAGCAAACAGAGCTGTAAACGGGGGAGTTTGAGTGGGAGTTCTGTTGGAGGAGAAGGTATTGTGGTGTGTGTGTTTGGTTTTGTGTTGTTAGTATCTGTATGTGTAGGGGCTTTGTGCTGGGAGAGAAGCTGAGCCCTGATTAGGGGGCGGGGCTCCACAGACTAGGGGTCCTATAAAGGGAGCAGCCAGTTAAGCAGCGGCACAGACAGCTGCAGCTGCACAGGAGCTAGCAAACAGAGCTGTAAACGGGAGTTTGAGGGGGAGTTCTGTTGGAGGAGAAGGTATTGGTGTGTGTTTGGTTTTGTATTGGTGGTATCTGTATGTGTAGGGGCTTTGTGCTGGGAGAGAAGCTGAGCCCTGATGAGGGGGCGGGGCTTCACTGACTGGGGTCCTATAAAGGCAGCAGCCAGTCAGGCAGCGGCACAGACAGCTGCAGTGGCACAGGAGCTAGCAAACATAGCTGTAAACAGGGGAGTTTGAGTGGGAGTTTTGTTGGAGGAGAAGGTATTTGTGTGTGTTTGGTTTTATATTGGTGGTATCTGTATGTGTAGGGGCTTTGTGCTGGGAGAGAACCTGAGCCCTAATTAGGGGGCGGGGCTTCCCTGGCTAGGGGTCCTATAAAGGTAGCAGCCAGTCAGGCAGCGGCACAGGAGCTATCAAACAGAGCTGTAAACAGGGGACTTTGAGTGGGAGTTCTGTTGGAGGAGAAGGTACTTGTGTGTGTTTGGTTTTGTATTGGTGGTATCTGTATGTGCAGGGGCTTTGTGCTGGGAGAGAAGCTGAGCCCTGATTAGGGGGCGGGGCTTCCCTGACTAGGGGTCCTATAAAGGTAGCAGCCAATCAGGCAGCAGCACAGACAGCTGCAGCGGCACAGGAGCTAGCCAAGAGAGCTGTAAACAGGGGCGTTTGAGTGGGAGTTCTGTTGGAGGAGAAGGTATTTGTGTATGTGTTTGGTTCTGTATTGGTGGTATCTGTATGTGTAGGGGCTTTGTGCTGGGAGAGAAGCTGAGCCCTGATTAGGGGGCGGGGCTTCACTGACGAGGGGTCCTATAAAGGGAGCAGCCAGTCAGGCAGCGACACAGACAGCTGCAGCGGTACAGGAGCTAGCAAACAGAGCTGTAAACAGGGGAGTTTGAGTGGGAGTTCTGTTGGAGGAGAAGGTGTTTGTGTGTGTTTGGTTTTGTATTGGTAGTATCTGTATGTGAAGAGGCTTTGTGCTGGGAGAGAAGCTGAGCCCTGATTAGGGGATGGGGCTTGACTGACTACGGGTCCTGTAAAGGTAGCAGCTGGTCAGGCAGCTGCACAGACAGCTAGCAAACAGAGCTGTAAACGGGGGAGTTTGAGTGGGAGTTCTGTTGGAGGAGAAGGTATTTGTGTGCGTTTGATTTTGTATTGTTAGTATCTGTATGTGTAGAGGCTTGGATGGGCTAGGTGCTGCGAGAGAAGCTGAGCCCTGATTAGGAGGTGGGGCTTCACTGACTAGGGGTCCTATAACGGTAGCAGCCAGTCAGGCAGCGGCACAGACAGCTGCAGTGGCACAGGCGCTAGCAAACAGAGCTGTAAAGTGTGGATTTTGAGTGGGAGTTCTGTTGGAGGAGAAGGTATTTGTGTGTGTTCGGTTTTGTATTGGTAGTATCTGTATGTGTAGGGGCTTTGTGCTGGGAGAGAAGCTGAGCCCTGATTAGGGGGCGGGGCTTCACTGACTAGGGGTCCTATAAAGGTAGGAGCCAGTCAGGCAGCGGCACAGGAGCTAGCAAACAGAGCTGTAAACAGGGGAGTTTGAGTGGGAGTTCTGTTGGAGGAGAAGGTATTTGTGTGTGTTTGGTTTTGTATTGTCAGTATCTGTATGTGCAGGGGCTTTGTGCCGGGAGAGAAGCTGAGCCCTGATTAGGGGGCGGGGCTTCACTGACTAGGGGTCCTATAAAGGTAGGAGCCAGTCAGGCAGCGGCACAGGAGCGAGCAAACAGAGCTGTAAGCAGGGGAGTTTGAGTGGGAGTTCTGTTGGAGGAGAAGGTATTTGTGTGTGTTTGGTTTTGTATTGGTAGTATCTGTATGTGTAGGGGTTTGGCGGGGCTTTGTGCTTGGAGAGAAGCTGAGCCCTGATTAGGGGGCGGGGCTTCACTGACTAGGGCCCTATAAAGGTACCAGCCAGTCAGACAGCGGCACAGGAGCTATCAAACAGAGCTGTAAGCAGGGGAGTTTGAGTGGGAGTTCTGTTGGAGGAGAAGGTATTTGTGTGTGTTTTTGTATTGGTATTATGTGTATGTGTAGAGGCTTGGAGGGGCTTTGTGATGGGAGAGAAGCTGGGCCCTGATTAGGGGGCGGGGATTCACTGACTAGGGGTCCTATAAAGGTAGGAGCCAGTCAGGCAGCGGCACAGGAGCTAGCAAACAGTCCTGTAAACAGGGGAGTTTGAGTGGGAGTTCTGTTGGAGGAGAAGGTATTTGTGTGTGTTCGGTTTTGTATTGGTAGTATCTGTATGTGTAGGGGCTTTGTGCTGGGAGAGAAGCTGAGCCCTGATTAGGGGGCGGGGCTTCACTGACTAGGGGTCCTATAAAGGTAGCAGCCAGTCAGGCAGCGGCACTAGACAGCTGCAGTGGCACAGGAGCTAGCAAACAGAGCTGTAAAGAGGGGATTTTGAGTGGGAGTTCTGTTGGAGGAGAAGGTATTTGTGTGTGTTCGGTTTTGTATTGGTAGTATCTGTATGTGTATGGGCTTTGTGCTGGGAGAGAAGCTGAGCCCTGATCAGGGGGCGGGGCTTCACTGACTAGGGGTCCTATAAAGGTAGCAGCCAGTCAGGCAGCGGCACAGACAGCTGCAGCGGCACAGGAGCTAGCAAACAGAGCTGTAAACAGGGGAGTTTGTGTGGGAGTTCTGTTGGCGGAGATGGTATTTGTGTGTGTTTGGTTTTGTATTGGTAGTATCTGTATGTGTAGGGGTTTGTCTGGGCTTTGTGCTTGGAGAGAAGCTGAGCCCTGATTAGGGGGCGGGGCTTCACTGACTAGGGGTCCTATAAAGGTAGCAGACAGTCAGGCAGCGGAACAGACAGCTGCAGTCGCACAGGAGCTCGCAAACAGAGCTGTAAGCAGGGGAGTTTGAGTGGGAGTTCTGTTGGAGGAGAAGGTATTTGTGTGTGTTTTTGTATTGGTAGTATCTGTATGTGTAGAGGCTTGGAGGGGCTAGGTGCTGGGAGAGAAGCTGAGCCCTGATTAGGGGGCGGGGCTTCCCTGACTAGGGGTCCTATAAAGGTAGCAGCCAGTCAGGCAGCGGCACAGGAGCTAGCAAACAGAGCTGTGAACAGGGGAGTTTGAGTGGGAGTTCTGGTGGAGGAGAAGGTATCTGTGTTTGTTTCGTTTTGTATTGGTAGTATCTGTATGTGTAGGGGCTTTGTGCTGGGAGAGAAGCTGAGCCCTGATTAGGGGGCGGGGCTTCACTGACTAGGGGTCCTATAAAGGTAGCAGCCAGTCAGGCAGCGGCACAGACAGCTGCAGCGGCACAGGAGCTAGCAAACAGAGCTGTAAGCAGGGGAGTTTGAGTGGGAGTTCTGTTGGAGGAGAAGATATTTGTGTGTGTTTAGTTTTGTATTGGTAGTATCTGTATGTGTAGAGGCTTGGAGGGGCTTTGTGCTGGGAGAGAAGCTGGGCCCTGATTAGAGGGCGGGGCTTCACTGACTAGGGGTCCTATAAAGGCAGCAGCCAGTCAGGCAGCGGCACAGACAGCTGCAGTGGCACAGGCGCTAGCAAACAGAGCTGTAAACAGGGGAGTTTGAGTGGGCGTTCTGTTGGAGGAGAAGGTATTTGTGTGTGTTTGGTTTTGTATTGTCAGTATCTGTATGTGCAGGGGATTTGTGCTGGGAGAGAAGCTGAGCCCTGATTAGGGGGCGGGGCTTCCCTGACTAGGGGTCCTATAAATGTAGCAGGCATTCAGGCAGCGGAAAAGACAGCTGCAGCGGCACAGGAGCTAGCAAACAGAGCTGTAAACAGGGGAGTTTGAGTGGGAGTTCTGTTGGAGGAGAAGGTATTTGTGTGTGTTCGGTTTTGTATTGGTAGTATCTGTAAGTGTACGGGCTTTGTGCTGGGAGAGAAGCTGAGCCCTGATTAGGGGGCGGGGCTTCACTGACTAGGGGTCCTATAAAGGTAGCAGCCAGTCAGGCAGCGGCACAGGAGCTAGCAAACAGCGCTGTAAACAGGGGAGTTTGAGTGGGAGTTCTGTTGGAGGAGAAGGTATTTGTGTGTGTTCGGTTTTGTATTGGCAGTGTCTGTATGTGTACGGGCTTTGTGCTGGGAGAGAAGCTGAGCCCTGATTAGGGGGCGGGGCTTCACTGACGAGGGGTCCTGTAAAGGGAGCAGCCAGTCAGGCAGCAGCACAGAGAGCTGCAGCGGCACAGGAGCTAGCAAACAGAGCTCTAAACAGGGGAGTTTGAGTGGGAGTTCTGTTGGAGGAGATGGTATTTGTGTGTGTTTGGTTTTTTATTGGTAGTATCTGTAGGTGTAGGGGTTTGGCGGGGCTTTGTGGTTGGAGAGAAGCTGAGCCCTGATTAGGGGGCGGGGCTTCACTGATTAGGGGTCCTAGAAAGGGAGCAGCCAGTCAGGCAGCGGCACAGACAGCTGCAGTGGCACAGGAGCTAGCAAACAGAGCTGTAAACAGGGGAGTTTGAGTGGGAGTTGTGTTGGAGGAGAAGCTATTTGTATGTGTTTGGTTTTGTATTGGTAGTATCTGTATGTGTAGGGGCTTTGTGCTGGGAGAGAAGCTGAGCCCTGATTAGGGGGCGGGGCTTCACTGACCAGGGGTCCTATAAAGGTAGCAGCCAGTCAGGCAGCAGCACAGGAGCTAGCAAACAGAGCTGTAAGCAGGGGAGTTTGAGTGGTAGTTCTGTTGGAGGAGAAGGTATTTGTGTGTGTTTTTGTATTGGTATTATCTGTATGTGTAGAGGCTTGGAGGGGCTTTGTGATGGGAGAGAAGCTGGGCCCTGATTAGGGGGCGGGGCTTAACTGATTAGGGGTCCTAGAAAGGGAGCAGCCAGTCAGGCAGCGGCACAGACAGCTGCAGTGGCACAGGAGCTAGCAAACAGACCTGTAAACAGGGGAGTTTGAGTGGGAGTTCTGTTGGAGGAGAAGGTATTTGTGTGTGTTTGGTTTTGTATTGTCAGTATCTGTATGTGCAGGGGCTTTGTGCTGGGAGAGAAGCTGAGCCCTGATTAGGGGGCGGGGCTTCCCTGACGAGGGGTCCTATAAAGGTAGCAGCCAGTCAGGCAGCGGCACAGGAGCTAGCAAACAGAGCTGTAAACAGGGGAGTTTGAGTGGGAGTTCTGTTGGAGGAGATGGTATTTGTGTGTGTTTGGTTTTTTATTGGTAGTATCTGTAGGTGTAGGGGTTTGGCGGGGCTTTGTGCTTGGAGAGAAGCTGAGCCCTGATTAGGGGGCGGGGCTTCACTGATTAGGGGTCCTAGAAAGGGAGCAGCCAGTCAGGCAGCGGCACAGACAGCTGCAGTGGCACAGGAGCTAGCAAACAGAGCTGTAAACAGGGCAGTTTGAGTGGGAGTTCTGTTGGAGGAGAAGGTATTTGTGTGTTATCGGTTTGGATTGGTAGTATCTGTATGTGTACGGGCTTTGTGCTGGGAGAGAAGCTGAGCCCTGATTAGGGGGCGGGGCTTCACTGACTAGGGGTCCTATAAAGGTAGCAGCCAGTCAGGCAGCGGCACAGGAGCTAGCAAGCAGAGCTGTAAGCAGGGGAGTTTGAGTGGGAGTTCTGTTGGAGGAGAAGGTATTTTTGTGTGTTTTTGAATTGGTATTATCTGTATGTGTAGAGGCTTGGAGGGGCTTTGTGATGGGAGAGAAGCTGGGCCCTGATTAGGGGGCGGGGCTTAACTGATTAGGGGTCCTAGAAAGGGAGCAGCCAGTCAGGCAGCGGCACAGACAGCTGCAGTGGCACAGGAGCTAGCAAACAGACCTGTAAACAGGGGAGTTTGAGTGGGAGTTCTGTTGGAGGAGAAGGTATTTGTGTGTGTTTGGTTTTGTATTGTCAGTATCTGTATGTGCAGGGGCTTTGTGCTGGGAGAGAAGCTGAGCCCTGATTAGGGGGCGGGGCTTCCCTGACGAGGGGTCCTATAAAGGTAGCAGCCAGTCAGGCAGTGGCACAGGAGCTAGCAAACAGAGCTGTAAACAGGGGAGTTTGAGTGGGAGTTGTGTTGGAGGAGAAGGTATTTGTGTGTGTTCGGTTTGGATTGGTAGTATCTGTATGTGTACGGGCTTTGTGCTGGGAGAGAAGCTGAGCCCTGATTAGGGGGCGGGGCTTCACTGACTAGGGGTCCTATAAAGGTAGCAGCCAGTCAGGGAGCGGCACAGGAGCTAGCAAACAGAGCTGTAAACAGGGGAGTTTGAGTGGGAGTTCTGTTGGAGGAGAAGGTATTTGTGTGTGTTTTTGTATTGGTATTATCTGTATGTGTAGAGGCTTGGAGGGGCTTTGTGATGGGAGAGAAGCTGGGCCTTGATTAGGGGGCGGGGCTTAACTGATTAGGGGTCCTAGAAAGGAAGCAGCCAGTCAGGCAGCGGCACAGACAGCTGCAGTGGAACAGGAGCTAGCAAACAGACCTGTAAACAGGGCAGTTTGAGTGGGAGTTCTGTTGGAGGAGGAGGTATTTGTGTGTGTTTGGTTTTGTATTGGTAGTATCTGTATGTGTAGGGGCTTTGTGCTGGGAGAGAAGCTGAGCCCTGATAAGGGGGCGGGGCTTCACTGACTAGGGGTCCTATAAAGGTAGCAGCCAGTCAGGAAGCGGCACAGACAGCTGCAGCGGCACAGGAGCTTGCAAACAGAGCTGTAAACAGGGGAGTTTGAGTGGGAGTTCTGTTGGAGGAGAAGGTATTTGTGTGTGTTTTTGTATTGGTATTACCTGTATGTTTAGAGGCTTGGAGGGGCTTTGTGCTGGGAGAGAAGCTGAGCCCTGATTAGGGGGCGGGGCTTCACTGACTAGGTGTCCTATAAAGGTAGCAGCCAGTCAGGCAGCGGCAGACAGCTGCAGTGGCACAGGAGCTAGCAAACAGAGCTGTAAACAGGGGAGTTTGTGTGGGAGTTCTGTTGGAGGAGAAGGTATTTGTGTGTGTTTTTGTATTGGTATTATCTGTATGTGTAGAGGCTTGGAGGGGCTTTGTGCTGGGAGAGAAGCTGGGCCCTGATTAGGGGGCGGGGATTCACTGACTAGGGGTCCTATAAAGGGAGCAGCCAGTCAGGCAGCGGCACAGACAGCTGCAGTGGCACAGGCGCTAGCAAACAGAGCTGTAAACAGGGGAGTTTGAGTGGGAGTTCTGTTGGAGGAGAAGGTATTTGTGTGTTTTTTTGTATTGGTAGTATCTGTATATGTAGAGGCTTGGAGGGGCTTTGTGCTGGGAGAGAAGCTGAGCCCTGATTAGGGGGCGGGGCTTCACTGACTAGGGGTCCTATAAAGGTGGCAGCCAGTCAGGCAGCGGCACAGGAGCTAGCAAACAGATCTGTAAACAGGGCAGTTTGAGTGGGAGTTCTGTTGGAGGAGAAGGTATTTGTGTGTGTTTTTGTATTGGTATTATCTGTATGTGTAGAGGCTTTGTGCTGGGAGAGAAGCTGGGCCCTGATTAGGGGGCGGGAATTCACTGACTAGGGGTCCTATAAAGGTAGCAGCCAGTCAGGCAGCGGCTGAGACAGATGCAGCGGCACAGGAGCTAGCAAACAGAGCTGTGAACAGAGGAGTTTGAGTGGGAGTTCTGTTGGAGGAAAAGGTATTTGTGTGTGTGTTTGGTTTTGTATTGGTGGTATCTGTATGTGTAGAGGCTTGGAGGGGCTTTGTGCTGGGAGAGAAGCTGAGCCCAGATTAGGGGGCGGGTCTTGACTGACTAGGGGTCCTATAAAGGCAGCAGCCAGTCAGGCAGCGGCACAGACAGCTGCAGTGGCACAGTAGCTAGCCAAGAGAGCTGTAAACAGGGGCGTTTGAGTGGGAGTTCTGTTGGAGGAGAAGGTATTTGTGTGTGTGTTTGGTTTTGTATTGGTGGTATCTGTATGTGTAGGGGCTTTGTGCTGGGAGAGAAGCTGAGCCCTGATTAGGGGGCGGGGCTTCACTGACGAGGGGTCCTATAAAGGGAGCAGCCAGTCAGGCAGCGACACAGACAGCTGCAGCGGTACAGGAGCTAGCAAACAGAGCTGTAAACAGGGGAGTTTGAGTGGGAGTTCTGTTGGAGGAGAAGGTGTTTGTGTGTGTTTGGTTTTGTATTGGTAGTATCTGTATGTGAAGAGGCTTTGTGCTGGGAGAGAAGCTGAGCCCTGATAAGGGGGCGGGGCTTCACTGACTAGGCGTCCTATAAAGGTAGCAGCCAGTCAGGCAGCGGCACAGACAGCTGCAGCGGCACAGGAGCTAGCAAACAGAGCTGTAAACAGGGGAGTTTGAGGGGGAGTTCTGTTGGAGGAGAAGGTATTTGTGTGTGTTTGGTTTTGCATTGGTAGTATCTGTATGTGTAGAGGCTTGTGGGGGCTTTGTACTGGGAGAGAAGCTGAGCCCTGATTAGGGGATGGGGCTTGACTGACTACGGGTCCTGTAAAGGTAGCAGCTGGTCAGGCAGCGGCACAGACAGCTAGCAAACAGAGCTGTAAACGGGGGAGTTTGAGTGGGAGTTCTGTTGGAGGAGAAGGTATTTGTGTGCGTTTGATTTTGTATTGTTAGTATCTGTATGTGTAGGGGCTTTGTGCTGGGAGAGCAGCTGAGCCCTGATTAGAGGGCGGGGCTTCCCTGACTAGGGGTCCTATAAAGGTAGCAGCCAGTCAGGCAGCGGTACAGACAGCTGCAGTGGCACAGGAGCTGGCAAAGAGAGCTGTAAACAGGGGAGTTTGAGTGGGAGTTCTGTTGGAGGAGAAGGTATTTGTGTGTGTTTGGTTTTGTATTGGTGGTATCTGTATGTGTAGGAGCTTTGTGCTGGGAGAGAAGCTGAGCCCTGATGAGGGGGCGGGGCTTCCCTGACTAGGGGTCCTATAAAGGTAGTAGCCAGTCAGGCAGCGGCACAGGAGCTAGCAAACAGAGCTGTAAACAGGGTAATTTGAGTGGGAGTTCTGTTGGAGGAGAAGGTATTTGTGTGTGTGTTTGATTTTGTATTGGTGGTATCTGTATGTGTAGGGGCTTTGTGCTGGGAGAGAAGCTGAGCCCTGATGAGGGGGCGGGGCTTCCCTGACGAGGGGTCCCATAAAGGTTGCAGCCAGTCAGGCAGCGGCACAGGAGTTAGCAAACAGAGCTGTAAACAGGGGAGTTTGAGTGGGAGTTCTGTTGGAGTAGAAGGTATTTGTGTGTGTTTGGTTTTGTATTGGTAGTATCTGTATGTGTAGGGGTTTTGTGCTGGGACAGAAGCTGAGCCCTGATTAGGGGGCGGGGCTTCACTGACTAGGGGTCCTATAAAGGTAGCAGCCAGTCAGGCAGCGGCACAGACAGCTGCAGCGGCACTGGAGCTAGCAAACAGAGCTGTAAACAGCGGAGTTTGAGTGGGAGTTCTGTTGGAGTAGAAGGTATTTGTGTGTGTTTGGTTTTGTATTGTTAGTATCTGTTTGTGTAGGGGCTTTGTGCTGGGAGAGAAGCTGAGCCCTGATTAGGGGGCGGGGCTTCCCTGACTAGGGGTCCTATAAAGGTAGCAGCCAGTCAGACAGCGGCACAGGAGCTAGCAAACAGAGCTGTAAACAGGGGAGTTTGAGTGGGAGTTCTGCTGGAGGAGAAGGTATTTGTGTGTTTGGTTTTGTATTGATAGTATCTGTATGTGTAGAGTCTTGGAGGGGCTTTGTGCTCGGAGAGAAGCTGAGCCCTGATTAGGGGGCGGGGCTTCTCTGACTAGAGGTCCTATAAAGGAAGCGGCACAGACAGCTGCAGCGGCACAGGAGCTAGCAAACAGAGCTGTAAAGAGGGGAGTTTGAGTGGGGGTTCTGTTGGAGGAGAAGGTATTCGTGTGTTTTTTTGTATTGGTAGTATCTGTATATGTAGAGGCTTGGAGGGGCTTTGTGCTGGGAGAGAAGCTGAGCCCTGATTAGGGGGCAGGGCTTCACTGAATGGGGGTCCTATAAAGGTACCAGCCAGTCAGGCAGCGGCACAGGAGCTAGCAAACAGAGCTGTAAACAGGGCAGTTTGAGTGGGAGTTCTGTTGGAGGAGAAGGTATTTGTGTGTTTGTGTTTTTGTATTGGTAGTATCTGTATGTGTAGAGGCTTTGAGGGGCTTTGTGCTGGGAGAGAAGCTGAGCCCTGATTAGCGGGCGGGGCTTCACTGACTAGCGGTCCTATAAAGGTGGCAGCCAGTCAGGCAGCGGCACAGACAGCTGCAGCGGCACAGGAGCTAGCAAACAGAGCTCTAAACAGGGGAGTTTGAGTGGGAGTTCTGTTGGAGGAGAAGGTATTTGTGTGTTTTTTTGTATTGGTAGTGTCTGTATGTGTAGAGGCTTGGAGGGGCTTTGTGCTGGGAGAGAAGCTGAGCCCTGATTAGGGGGCGGGGCTTCACTGACTAGGGGTCCTATAAAGGTACCAGCCAGTCAGGCAGCGGCACAGGAGCTAGCAAACAGAGCTGTAAACAGGGCAGTTTGAGTGGGAGTTCTGTTGGAGGAGAAGGTATTTGTGTGTGTTTTTGTATTGGTATTATCTGTATGTGTAGAGGCTTGGAGGGGCTTTGAGATGGGAGAGAAGCTGGGCCCTGATTAGTGGGCGGGGCTTCACTGATTAGGGGTCCTAGAAAAGCAGCAGCCAGTCAGGCAGCAGCACAGACAGCTGCAGTGGCACAGGAGCTAGCAAACAGAGCTGTAAAGAGGGGAGTTTGAGTGGGAGTTCTGTTGGAGGAGAAGGTATTTGTGTGTGTTTGGTTTTGTATTGTCAGTATCTGTATGTGCAGGGGCTTTGTGCTGGGAGAGAAGCTGAGCCCTGATTAGGGGGCGGGGCTTCACTGACTAGGGGTCCTATGAAGGTAGCAGCCAGTCAGGCAGCGGCACAGGAGCTAGCAAACAGAGCTGTAAACAGGGCAGTTTGAGTGGGAGTTCTGTTGGAGGAGAAGGTATTTGTGTGTTTTTTTGTATTGGTAGTATCTGTATATGTAGAGGCTTGGAGGGGCTTTGTGCTGGGAGAGAAGCTGAGCACTGATCAGGGAGCGGGGCTTCATTGACTAGGGGTCCTATAAAGGTAGGAGCCAGTCAGGCAGCGGCACAGGAGCTAGCAAACAGAGCTGTAAGCAGGGGAGTTTGAGTGAGAGTTCTTTTGGAGGAGAAGGTATTTGTGTGTTTTTTTGTATTGGTAGTATCTGTATGTGTATTGGTTTGGCGGGGCTTTGTGCTTGGAGAGAAGCTGAGCCCTGATTAGGGGGCGGGGCTTCACTGACTAGGGGTCCTATAAATGTAGCAGCCAGTCAGGCAGCGGCACAGGAGCTAGCAAACAGAGCTGTAAACAGGCGAGTTTGAGTGGGAGTTCTGTTGGAGGAGAAGGTATTTGTGTGTGTGTGTTTTTGTATTGGTAGCATCTGTATGTGTAGAGGCTTGGAGGGGCTTTGTGCTGGGAGAGAAGCTGAGCCCTGATTAGGGGGCGGGACTTCACTGACTAGGGGTCCTATAAAGGTAGCAGCCAGTCAGGCAGCGGCACAGACAGCTGCAGCGGCACAGGAGCTAGCAAACAGAGCTGTGAACAGGGGAGTTTGAGTGGGAGTTCTGTTGGAGGAGAAGGTATTTGTGTGTGTGTGTTTTGTATTGGTAGTACCTGTATGTGTAGATGCTTGGAGGGGCTTTGTGCTGGGAGAGAAGCTGAGCCCTGATTAGGGGGCGGGGCTTCACTGACTTGGGGTCCTATAAAGGTAGCAGCCAGTCAGGCAGCGGCACAGGAGCTAGCAAACAGAGCTGTAAACAGGGGAGTTTGAGTGGGAGTTCTGTTGGAGGACAAGGTATTTGTGTGTGTTTGGTTTTGTATTGGTAGTATCTGTATGTGTAGGGGCTTTGTGCTGGGAGAGAAGCTGAGCCCTGATTAGGGGGCGGGGATTCACTGACAAGGGGTCCTATAAAGGTAGCAGCCAGTCAGGCAGCGGCACAGACAGCTGCAGTGGCACAGGCGCTAGCAAACAGAGCTGTAAACGGGGGAGTTTGAGTGGGAGTTCTGTTGGAGGAGAAGGTATTTGTGTGTGTTTGGTTTTGTATTGGTAGTATCTGTATGTGTAGGGGCTTTGTGCTGGGAGAGAAGCTGAGCCCTGATTAGGGGAGAGGCTTCACTGATTAGGGGTCCTATAAAGGTAGCAGCCAGTCAGACAGCAGCACAGGAGCTGGCAAACAGTGCTGTAAGCAGGGGAGTTTGAGTGGGAGTTCTGTTGGAGGAGAAGGTATTTGTGTGTGTTTTTGTATTGGTATTATCTGTATGTGTAGAGGCTTGGAGGGGCTTTGTGATGGGAGAGAAGCTGGGCCCTGATTAGGGGGCGGGGCTTCACTGATTAGGGGTCCTAGAAAGGGAGCAGCCAGTCAGGCAGAGGCACAGACAGCTGCAGTGGCACAGGAGCTAGCAAACAGAGGGGTAAAGAGGGGAGTTTGAGTGGGGGTTCTCTTGGAGGAGAAGGTATTCGTGTGTTTTTTTGTATTGGTAGTATCTGTATATGTAGAGGCTTGGAGGGGCTTTGTGCTGGGAGAGAAGCTGAGCCCTGATCAGGGGGCGGGGCTTCACTGACTAGGGGTGCTATAAAGGTAGCAGCCAGTCAGGCAGCGGCACAGGAGCTAGCAAAGAGACGTGTAAACAGGGGAGTTTGAGTGGGAGTTCTGTTGGAGGAGAAGGTATTTGTGTGTGTTCGGTTTTGTATTGGTAGTGTCTGTATGTGTACGGGCTTTGTGCTGGGAGAGAAGCTGAGCCCTGATTAGGGGGCGGGGCTTCACTGACTAGGGGTCCTATAAAGGGAGCAGCCAGTCAGGCGGCGGCACAGACAGCTGCAGCGGCACAGGAGCTAGCAAACAGAGCTGTAAACAGGGGAGTTTGAGTGGGAGTTCTGTTGGAGGAGAAGGTATTTGTGTGTGTTTTTGTATTGGTATTATCTGTATGTGTAGAGGCTTGGAGGGGCTTTGAGATGGGAGAGAAGCTGGGCCCTGATTAGTGGGCGGGGCTTCACTGATTAGGGGTCCTAGAAAAGGAGCAGCCAGTCAGGCAGCAGCACAGACAGCTGCAGTGGCACAGGAGCTAGCAAACAGAGCTGTAAAGAGGGGAGTTTGAGTGGGAGTTCTGTTGGAGGAGAAGGTATTGGTGTGTGTGTTTTTGTATTGGTATTATCTGTATGTGTATAGGCTTGGAGGGGCTAGGTGCTGCGAGAGAAGCTGAGCCCTGATTAGGGGGCGGGGCTTCACTGACTAGGGGTCCTATAAAGGTAGCAGCCAGTCAGGCAGCGGCACAGGAGCTAGCAAACAGAGCTGTAAAGAGGGGAGTTTGAGTGGGGGTTCTCTTGGAGGAGAAGGTATTCGTGTGTTTTTTTGTATTGGTAGTATCTGTATATGTAGAGGCTTGGAGGGGCTTTGTGCTGGGAGAGAAGCTGAGCCCTGATCAGGGGGCGGGGCTTCACTGACTAGGGGTCCTATAAAGGTAGCAGCCAGTCAGGCAGCGGCACAGGAGCTAGCAAACAGTGCTGTAAGCAGGGGAGTTTGAGTGGGAGTTCTGTTGGAGGAGAAGGTATTTGTGTGTGTTTTTGTATTGGTATTATCTGTATGTGTAGAGGCTTGGAGGGGCTTTGTGATGGGAGAGAAGCTGGGCCCTGATTAGGGGGCGGGGCTTCACTGATTAGGGGTCCTAGATAGGGAGCAGCCAGTCAGGCAGCGGCACAGACAGCTGCAGTGGCACAGGAGCTAGCAAACAGAGCTGTAAACGGGGGAGTTTGAGTGGGAGTTCTGTTGGAGGAGAAGGTATTTGTGTGTGTTTGGTTTTGTATTGGTAGTATCTGTATGTGTAGGGGCTTTGTGCTGGGAGAGAAGCTGAGCCCTGATTAGGGGAGAGGCTTCACTGACTAGGGGTCCTATAAAGGTAGCAGCCAGTCAGACAGCAGCACAGGAGCTGGCAAACAGTGCTGTAAGCAGGGGAGTTTGAGTGGGAGTTCTGTTGGAGGAGTAGGTATTTGTGTGTGTTTTTGTATTGGTATTATCTGTATGTGTAGAGGCTTGGAGGGGCTTTGTGATGGGAGAGAAGCTGGGCCCTGATTAGGGGGCGGGGCTTCACTGATTAGGGGTCCTAGAAAGGGAGCAGCCAGTCAGGCAGAGGCACAGACAGCTGCAGTGGCACAGGAGCTAGCAAACAGAGGGGTAAAGAGGGGAGTTTGAGTGGGGGTTCTCTTGGAGGAGAAGGTATTCGTGTGTTTTTTTGTATTGGTAGTATCTGTATATGTAGAGGCTTGGAGGGGCTTTGTGCTGGGAGAGAAGCTGAGCCCTGATCAGGGGGCGGGGCTTCACTGACTAGGGGTCCTATAAAGGTAGCAGCCAGTCAGGCAGCGGCACAGGAGCTAGCAAACAGAGCTGTAAACAGGGGAGTTTGAGTGGGAGTTCTTTTGGAGGAGAACGTATTTGTGCGTTTTTTTGTATTGGTAGTATCTGTATGTGTAGAGGTTTGAAGGGGCTTTGTGCTGGGAGAGAAGCTGAGCCCTGATTATGGGGCGGGGCTTCACTGACTAGGGGTGCTATAAAGGTAGCAGCCAGTCAGGCAGCGGCACAGGAGCTAGCAAAGAGACGTGTAAACAGGGGAGTTTGAGTGGGAGTTCTGTTGGAGGAGAAGGTATTTGTGTGTGTTCGGTTTTGTATTGGTAGTGTCTGTATGTGTACGGGCTTTGTGCTGGGAGAGAAGCTGAGCCCTGATTAGGGGGCGGGGCTTCACTGACTAGGGGTCCTATAAAGGGAGCAGCCAGTCAGGCGGCGGCACAGACAGCTGCAGCGGCACAGGAGCTAGCAAACAGAGCTGTAAACAGGGGAGTTTGAGTGGGAGTTCTGTTGGAGGAGAAGGTATTTGTGTGTGTTTTTGTATTGGTATTATCTGTATGTGTAGAGGCTTGGAGGGGCTTTGAGATGGGAGAGAAGCTGGGCCCTGATTAGTGGGCGGGGCTTCACTGATTAGGGGTCCTAGAAAAGGAGCAGCCAGTCAGGCAGCAGCACAGACAGCTGCAGTGGCACAGGAGCTAGCAAACAGAGCTGTAAAGAGGGGAGTTTGAGTGGGAGTTCTGTTGGAGGAGAAGGTATTTGTGTGTGTTTTTGTATTGGTATTATCTGTATGTGTATAGGCTTGGAGGGGCTAGGTGCTGCGAGAGAAGCTGAGCCCTGATTAGGGGGCGGGGCTTCACTGACTAGGGGTCCTATAAAGGTAGCAGCCAGTCAGGCAGCGGCACAGGAGCTAGCAAACAGAGCTGTAAAGAGGGGAGTTTGAGTGGGAGTTCTTTTGGAGGAGAACGTATTTGTGCATTTTTTTGTATTGGTAGTATCTGTATGTGTAGAGGCTTGGAGGGGCTTTGTGCTTTGAGAGAAGCTGAGCCCTGATTAGGGGGCGAGGCTTCACTGACTAGGGGTCCTATAAAGGTAGCAGCCAGTCAGACAGCAGCACAGGAGCTAGCAAACAGTGCTGTAAGCAGGGGAGTTTGAGTGGGAGTTCTGTTGGAGGAGAAGGTATTTGTGTGTGTTTTTGTATTGGTATTATCTGTATGTGTAGAGGCTTGGAGGGGCTTTGTGATGGGAGAGAAGCTGGGCCCTGATTAGGGGGCGGGGCTTCACTGATTAGGGGTCCTAGATAGGGAGCAGCCAGTCAGGCAGCGGCACAGACAGCTGCAGTGGCACAGGAGCTAGCAAACAGAGCTGTAAAGAGGGGAGTTTGAGTGGGGGTTCTGTTGGAGGAGAAGGTATTCGTGTGTTTTTTTGTATTGGTAGTATCTGTATATGTAGAGGCTTGGAGGGGCTTTGTGCTGGGAGAGAAGCTGAGCCCTGATTAGGGGGCAGGGCTTCACTGAATGGGGGTCCTATAAAGGTACCAGCCAGTCAGGCAGCGGCACAGGAGCTAGCAAACAGAGCTGTAAACAGGGCAGTTTGAGTGGGAGTTCTGTTGGAGGAGAAGGTATTTGTGTGTGTTTTTGTATTGGTATTATCTGTATGTGTAGAGGCTTGGAGGGGCTTTGAGATGGGAGAGAAGCTGGGCCCTGATTAGTGGGCGGGGCTTCACTGATTAGGGGTCCTAGAAAAGGAGCAGCCAGTCAGGCAGCAGCACAGACAGCTGCAGTGGCACAGGAGCTAGCAAACAGAGCTGTAAAGAGGGGAGTTTGAGTGGGAGTTCTGTTGGAGGAGAAGGTATTGGTGTGTGTGTTTTTGTATTGGTATTATCTGTATGTGTATAGGCTTGGAGGGGCTAGGTGCTGCGAGAGAAGCTGAGCCCTGATTAGGGGGCGGGGCTTCACTGACTAGGGGTCCTATAAAGGTAGCAGCCAGTCAGGCAGCGGAACAGACAGCTGCAGCGGCACAGGAGCTAGCAAACAGAGCTGTAAACAGGGGAGTTTGAGTGGGAGTTCTGTTGGAGGAGAAGATATTTGTGTGTGTTTGGTTTTGTATTGGTAGTATGTGTATGTGTAGGGGCTTTGTGCTGGGAGAGAAGCTGAGCCCTGATTTGGGGGCGGGGCTTCACTGACTAGGGGTCCTATAAAGGTAGCAGCCAGTCAGACAGCGGCACAGGAGCTAGCAAACAGAGCTGTAAGCAGGGGAGTTTGAGTGGGAGTTCTGTTGGAGGAGGAGGTATTTGTCTGTGTTTGGTTTTGTATTGGTAGTATCTGTATGTGTAGAGGCTTGGAGGGGCTTTGTGCTGGGAGAGAAGCTGAGCCCTGATTAGGGGGCGGGGCTTCACTGACTTGGGGTCCTATAAAGGTAGCAGCCAGTCAGGCAGCAGCACAGGAGCTAGCAAACAGAGCTGTAAACAGGGGAGTTTGAGTGGGAGTTCTGTTGGAGGAGAAGGTATTTGTGTGTGTTTGGTTTTGTATTGGTAGTATCTGTATGTGTAGGGGCTTTGTGCTGGGAGAGAAGCTGAGCCCTGATTAGGGGGCGGGGCTTCACTGACTAGGGGTCCTATAAAGGTAGCAGCCAGTCAGGCAGCGGCACAGACAGCTGCAGCGACACAGGAGCTAGCAAACAGAGCTGTAAACAGGGGAGTTTGAGTGGGAGTTCTGTTGGAGGAGATGGTATTTGTGTGTGTTTAGTTTTGTATTGGTAGTATCTGTATGTGTATTGGTTTGAAGGGGCTTTGTGCTTGGAGAGAAGCTGAGCCCTGATTAGGGGGCGGGGATTCACTGACAAGGGGTCCTATAAAGGTAGCAGCCAGTCAGGCAGCGGCACAGACAGCTGCAGTGGCACAGGCGCTAGCAAACAGAGCTGTAAACAGGGGAGTTTGAGTGGGAGTTCTGTTGGAGGAGAAGGTATTTGTGTGTGTTCGGTTTTGTATTGGTAGTGTCTGTATGTGTACGGGCTTTGTGCTGGGAGAGAAGCTGAGCCCTGATTAGGGGGCGGGGCTTCACTTACTAGGGGTCCTATAAAGGTAGCAGCCAGTCAGGCAGCGGAACAGACAGCTGCAGTGGCACAGGAGCTAGCAAACAGAGCTGTAAACAGGGGAGTTTGAGTGGGAGTTCTGTTGGAGGAGAAGGTATTTGTGTTTGTTTTGTATTGGTGGTATCTGTATGTGTAGAGGTTTGAAGGGGCTTTGTGCTGGGAGAGAAGCTGAGCCCTGATTATGGGGCGGGGCTTCACTGACAAGGGGTCCTATAAAGGTAGCAGCCAGTCAGGCAGCGGCACAGGAGCTAGCAAACAGACCTGTAAACAGGGGAGTTTGAGTGGGAGTTCTGTTGGAGGAGAAGGTACTTGTGTGTGTTCGGTTTTGTATTGGTAGTATCTGTATGTGTACGGTGTTTGTGCTGGGATAGAAGCTGAGCCCTGATTAGGGGGCGGGGCTTCACTGACTAGGGGTCCTATAAAGGTAGCAGCCAGTCAGGCAGCGGCACAGGAGCTAGCAAACAGACCTGTAAACAGGGAAGTTTGGGTGGGAGTTCTGTTGGAGGAGAAGGTATTTGTGTGTGTTCGGTTTTGTATTGGTAGTGTCTGTATGTGTACGGGCTTTGTGCTGGGAGAGAAGCTGAGCCCTGATTAGGGGGCGGGGCTTCACTGACTAGGGGTCCTATAAAGGTAGCAGCCAGTCAGGCAGCGGAACAGACAGCTGCAGTGGCACAGGAGCTAGCAAACAGAGCTGTAAACAGGGGAGTTTGAGTGGGAGTTCTGTTGGAGGAGAAGGTATTTGTGTTTGTTTTGTATTGGTGGTATCTGTATGTGTAGAGGTTTGAAGGGGCTTTGTGCTGGGAGAGAAGCTGAGCCCTGATTATGGGGCGGGGCTTCACTGACTAGGGGTCCTATAAAGGTAGCAGCCAGTCAGGCAGCGGCACAGGAGCTAGCAAACAGAGCTGTAAACAGGGGAGTTTGAGTGGGAGTTCTGTTGGAGGAGAAGGTACTTGTGTGTGTTCGGTTTTGTATTGGTAGTGTCTGTATGTGTACGGGCTTTGTGCTGGGAGAGAAGCTGAGCCCTGATTAGGGGGCGGGGCTTCCCTGACTAGGGGTCCTATAAAGGTAGCAGCCAGTCAGGCAGCGGCACAGGAGTTCGCAAACAGAGCTGTAAACAGGGGAGTTTGAGTGGGAGTTCTGTTGGAGGAGAAGGTATTTGTGTGTTCTTTTGTATTGGTAGTATCTGTACGTGTAGAGGCTTGGAGGGGCTTTGTGCTGGGAGAGAAGCTGAGCCCTGATTAGGGGGCGGGGCTTCACTGACTAGGGGTCCTATAAAGGTAGCAGCCAGTCAGGCAGCGGCACAGGAGCTAGCAAACAGAGCTGTAAACAGGGCAGTTTGAGTGGGAGTTCTGTTGGAGGAGAAGGTATTTGTGTGTTTTTTTGTATTGGTAGTATCTGTATGTGTATTGGTTTGGCGGGGCTTTGTGCTTGGAGAGAAGCTGAGTCCTGATTAGGGGGCGGGGCTTCACTGACTAGGGGTCCTATAAATGTAACAGCCAGTCAGGCAGCGGCACAGGAGCTAGCAAACAGAGCTGTAAACAGGCGAGTTTGAGTGGGAGTTCTGTTGGAGGAGAAGGTATTTGTGTGTGTGTGTTTTTGTATTGGTAGTATGTGTATGTGTAGGGGCTTTGTGCTGGGAGAGAAGCTGAGCCCTGATTAGGGGGCGGGGCTTCACTGACTAGGGGTCCTATAAAGGTAGCAGCCAGTCAGACAGCGGCTCAGGAGCTAGCAAACAGAGCTGTGAACAGGGGAGTTTGAGTAGGAGTTCTGTTGGAGGAGAAGGTATTTGTGTGTGTTTTTGTTTTGGTAGTATCTGTATGTGTAGAGGCTTGGAGGGGCTAGGTGCTGCGAGAGAAGCTGAGCCCTGATTAGGGGGCGGGGCTTCACTGACTAGGGGTCCTATAAAGGTAGCAGCCAGTCAGGCAGCGGCACAGGAGCTAGCAAACAGAGCTGTAAACAGGGGAGTTTGAGTGGGAGTTCTGTTGGAGGAGAAGGTATTTGTGTGTGTTCGGTTTTGTATTGGTAGTGTCTGTATGTGTACGGGCTTTGTGCTGGGAGAGAAGCTGAGCCCTGATTAGGGGGCGGGGCTTCACTGACTAGGGGTCCTATAAAGGGAGCAGCAAGTCAGGCGGCGGCACAGACAGCTGCAGCGGCACAGGAGCTAGCAAACAGAGCTGTAAACAGGGCAGTTTGAGTGGGAGTTCTGTTGGAGGAGAAGGTATTTGTGTGTTTTTGTATTGGTATTATCTGTATGTGTAGAGGCTTGGAGGGGCTTTGAGATGGGAGAGAAGCTGGGCCCTGATTAGTGGGCGGGGATTCACTGATTAGGGGTCCTAGAAAAGGAGCAGCCAGTCAGGCAGCAGCACAGACAGCTGCAGTGGCACAGGACCTAGCCAACAGAGCTGTAAACAGGGGGGTTTGAGTGGGAGTTCTGTTGGAGGAGAAGGTATTTGTGTGTGTTTGGTTTTGTATTGTCAGTATCTGTATGTGCAGGGGCTTTGTGCTGGGAGAGAAGCTGAGCCCTGATTAGGGGGCGGGGCTTCCCTGACTAGGGGTCCTATAAAGGTAGCAGCCAGTCAGGCAGCGGCACAGGAGCGAGCAAACAGAGCTGTAAACAGGGGAGTTTGAGTGGGAGTTCTGTTGGAGGAGAAGGTATTTGTGTGTTTTTTTGTATTGGTAGTATCTGTACGTGTAGAGGCTTGGAGGGGCTTTGTGCTTGGAGAGAAGCTGAGCCCTGATTAGGGGGCGGGGCTTCACTGACTAGGGGTCCTATAAAGGTAGCAGCCAGTCAGACAGCGGCTCAGGAGCTAGCAAACAGAGCTGTGAACAGGGGAGTTTGAGTAGGAGATCTGTTGGAGGAGAAGGTATTTGTGTGTGTTTGGTTTTGTATTGGTAGTATCTGTATGTGTAGGGGCTTTGTGCTGGGAGAGAAGCTGAGCCCTGATTAGGGGGCGGGGCTTCACTGACTAGGGGTCCTATAAAGGTAGCAGCCAGTCAGACAGCGGCTCAGGAGCTAGCAAACAGAGCTGTGAACAGGGGAGTTTGAGTAGGAGATCTGTTGGAGGAGAAGGTATTTGTGTGTGTTTTTGTTTTGTTAGTATCTGTATGTGTAGAGGCTTGGAGGGGCTAGGTGCTGGGAGAGAAGCTGAGCCCTGATTAGGGGGCGGGGCTTCACTGACGAGGGGTCCTATAAAGGTAGCAGCCAGTCAGGCAGCGGCACAGACAGCTGCAGCGGCACAGGAGCTAGCAAACAGAGCTGTAAAGAGGGGAGTTTGAGTGGGAGTTCTGTTGGAGGAGCAGGTATTTGTGTGTGTTTGGTTTTGTATTGTCAGTATCTGTATGTGCAGGGGCTTTGTGCTGGGAGAGAAGCTGAGCCCTCATTAGGGGGCGGGGCATCCCTGACTAGGGGTCCTATAAAGGTAGCAGCCAGTCAGGCAGCGGCACAGGAGCTAGCAAACAGAGCTGTAAACAGGGGAGTTTGAGTGGGAGTTCTGTTGGAGGAGAAGGTATTTGTGTGTTCTTTTGTATTGGTAGTATCTGTATGTGTAGAGGCTTGGAGGGGCTTTGTGCTGGGAGAGAAGCTGAGCCCTGATTAGGGGGCGGGGCTTCACTGACTAGGGGTCCTATAGAGGTAGCAGCCAGTCAGGCAGCGGCAGACAGCTGCAGCGGCACAGGAGCTAGCAAACAGAGCTGTAAACAGGGGAGTTTGAGTGGGAGTTCTGTTGGAGGAGAAGGTATTTGTGTGTGTTTGGTTTTGCATTGGTAGTATCTGTATGTGTAGAGGCTTGGAGGGGCTTTGTGCTGGGAGAGAAGCTGAGCCCTGATTAGGGGGCGGGGCTTCACTGACTAGGGGTCCTATAAAGGTAGCAGCCAGTCAGGCAGCGGCACAGGAGCTAGCAAACAGAGCTGTGAACAGGGGAGTTTTAGTGGGAGTTCTGTTGGAGGAGAAGGTATTTGTGTGTGTGTGTTTTTGTATTGGTAGTATCTGTATGTGTAGGGGCTTTGTGCTGGGAGAGAAGCTGAGCCTTGATTAGGGGGCGGGGCTTCCCTGACTAGGGGTCCTATAAAGGTAGCAGCCAGTCAGGCAGCGGCACAGGAACTAGCAAACAGAGCTGTAAGCAGGGGAGTTTGAGTGGGAGTTCTGTTGGAGGAGAAGGTATTTGTGTGTGTTTTTGTATTGGTATTATCTGTATGTGTATAGGCTTGGGGGGGCTAGGTGCTGCGAGAGAAGCTGAGCCCTGATTAGGGGGCGGGGTTCACTGGCTAGGGGTCCTATAAAGGTAGCAGCCAGTCAGGCAGCGGCACAGACAGCTGCAGCGGCACAGGAGCTAGCAAACAGAGCTGTAAACAGGGGAGTTTGAGTGGGAGTTCTGTTGGAGGAGAAGGTATTTGTGTGTGTTTGGTTTTGTATTGTCAGTATCTGTATGTGCAGGGGCTTTGTGCTGGGAGAGAAGCTGAGCCCTGATTAGGGGGCGGGGCTTCCCTGACTAGGGGTCCTATAAAGGTAGCAGCCAGTCAGGCAGCGGCACAGGAGCTAGCAAACAGAGCTGTAAACAGGGGAGTTTGAGTGGGAGTTCTGTTGGAGGAGAAGGTATTTGTGTGTTCTTTTGTATTGGTAGTATCTGTATGTGTAGAGGCTTGGAGGGGCTTTGTGCTGGGAGAGAAGCTGAGCCCTGATTAGGGGGCGGGGCTTCACTGACTAGGGGTCCTATAAAAGTAGCAGCCAGTCAGGCAGCGGGAGACAGCTGCAGCGGCACAGGAGCTAGCAAACAGAGCTGTAAACAGGGGAGTTTTAGTGGGAGTTCTGTTGGAGGAGAAGATATTTGTGTGTGTTTGGTTTTGTATTGGTAGTATGTGTATGTGTAGGGGCTTTGTGCTGGGAGAGAAGCTGAGCCCTGATTTGGGGGCGGGGCTTCACTGACTAGGGGTCCTATAAAGGTAGCAGCCAGTCAGACAGCGGCACAGGAGCTAGCAAACAGAGCTGTAAGCAGGGGAGTTTGAGTGGGAGTTCTGTTGGAGGAGGAGGTATTTGTCTGTGTTTGGTTTTGTATTGGTAGTATCTGTATGTGTAGAGGCTTGGAGGGGCTTTGTGCTGGGAGAGAAGCTGAGCCCTGATTAGGGGGCGGGGCTTCACTGACTTGGGGTCCTATAAAGGTAGCAGCCAGTCAGGCAGCAGCACAGGAGCTAGCAAACAGAGCTGTAAACAGGGGAGTTTGAGTGGGAGTTCTGTTGGAGGAGAAGGTATTTGTGTGTGTTTGGTTTTGTATTGGTAGTATCTGTATGTGTAGGGGCTTTGTGCTGGGAGAGAAGCTGAGCCCTGATTAGGGGGCGGGGCTTCACTGACTAGGGGTCCTATAAAGGTAGCAGCCAGTCAGGCAGCGGCACAGACAGCTGCAGCGACACAGGAGCTAGCAAACAGAGCTGTAAACAGGGGAGTTTGAGTGGGAGTTCTGTTGGAGGAGATGGTATTTGTGTGTGTTTAGTTTTGTATTGGTAGTATCTGTATGTGTATTGGTTTGAAGGGGCTTTGTGCTTGGAGAGAAGCTGAGCCCTGATTAGGGGGCGGGGATTCACTGACAAGGGGTCCTATAAAGGTAGCAGCCAGTCAGGCAGCGGCACAGACAGCTGCAGTGGCACAGGCGCTAGCAAACAGAGCTGTAAACAGGGGAGTTTGAGTGGGAGTTCTGTTGGAGGAGAAGGTATTTGTGTGTGTTCGGTTTTGTATTGGTAGTGTCTGTATGTGTACGGGCTTTGTGCTGGGAGAGAAGCTGAGCCCTGATTAGGGGGCGGGGCTTCACTGACTAGGGGTCCTATAAAGGTAGCAGCCAGTCAGGCAGCGGAACAGACAGCTGCAGTGGCACAGGAGCTAGCAAACAGAGCTGTAAACAGGGGAGTTTGAGTGGGAGTTCTGTTGGAGGAGAAGGTATTTGTGTTTGTTTTGTATTGGTGGTATCTGTATGTGTAGAGGTTTGAAGGGGCTTTGTGCTGGGAGAGAAGCTGAGCCCTGATTATGGGGCGGGGCTTCACTGACAAGGGGTCCTATAAAGGTAGCAGCCAGTCAGGCAGCGGCACAGGAGCTAGCAAACAGACCTGTAAACAGGGGAGTTTGAGTGGGAGTTCTGTTGGAGGAGAAGGTACTTGTGTGTGTTCGGTTTTGTATTGGTAGTATCTGTATGTGTACGGTGTTTGTGCTGGGATAGAAGCTGAGCCCTGATTAGGGGGCGGGGCTTCACTGACTAGGGGTCCTATAAAGGTAGCAGCCAGTCAGGCAGCGGCACAGGAGCTAGCAAACAGAGCTGCAAAGAGGGGAGTTTGAGTGGGAGTTCTGTTGGAGGAGAAGGTATTTGTGCGTTTTTTTGTATTGGTAGTATCTGTATGTGTAGAGGCTTGGAGGGGCTTTGTGCTGGGAGAGAAGCTGAGCCCTGATCAGGGGGCGGGGCTTCACTGACTAGGGGTCCTATAAAGGTAGCAGCCAGTCAGGCAGCGGCACAGGAGCTAGCAAACAGACCTGTAAACAGGGAAGTTTGGGTGGGAGTTCTGTTGGAGGAGAAGGTATTTGTGTGTGTTCGGTTTTGTATTGGTAGTGTCTGTATGTGTACGGGCTTTGTGCTGGGAGAGAAGCTGAGCCCTGATTAGGGGGCGGGGCTTCACTGACTAGGGGTCCTATAAAGGTAGCAGCCAGTCAGGCAGCGGAACAGACAGCTGCAGTGGCACAGGAGCTAGCAAACAGAGCTGTAAACAGGGGAGTTT
The DNA here is from genome assembly GCF_965140295.1 of Lepidochelys olivacea. NCBI lineage: Eukaryota > Metazoa > Chordata > Testudines > Cheloniidae > Lepidochelys > Lepidochelys olivacea. The sequence continues at coordinate 18,085,890 of NC_140436.1, read as the reverse complement.
GAGTGGGAGTTCTGTTGGAGGAGAAGGTATTTGTGTTTGTTTTGTATTGGTGGTATCTGTATGTGTAGAGGTTTGAAGGGGCTTTGTGCTGGGAGAGAAGCTGAGCCCTGATTATGGGGCGGGGCTTCACTGACTAGGGGTCCTATAAAGGTAGCAGCCAGTCAGGCAGCGGCACAGGAGCTAGCAAACAGAGCTGTAAACAGGGGAGTTTGAGTGGGAGTTCTGTTGGAGGAGAAGGTACTTGTGTGTGTTCGGTTTTGTATTGGTAGTGTCTGTATGTGTACGGGCTTTGTGCTGGGAGAGAAGCTGAGCCCTGATTAGGGGGCGGGGCTTCCCTGACTAGGGGTCCTATAAAGGTAGCAGCCAGTCAGGCAGCGGCACAGGAGTTCGCAAACAGAGCTGTAAACAGGGGAGTTTGAGTGGGAGTTCTGTTGGAGGAGAAGGTATTTGTGTGTTCTTTTGTATTGGTAGTATCTGTACGTGTAGAGGCTTGGAGGGGCTTTGTGCTGGGAGAGAAGCTGAGCCCTGATTAGGGGGCGGGGCTTCACTGACTAGGGGTCCTATAAAGGTAGCAGCCAGTCAGGCAGCGGCACAGGAGCTAGCAAACAGAGCTGTAAACAGGGCAGTTTGAGTGGGAGTTCTGTTGGAGGAGAAGGTATTTGTGTGTTTTTTTGTATTGGTAGTATCTGTATGTGTATTGGTTTGGCGGGGCTTTGTGCTTGGAGAGAAGCTGAGTCCTGATTAGGGGGCGGGGCTTCACTGACTAGGGGTCCTATAAATGTAACAGCCAGTCAGGCAGCGGCACAGGAGCTAGCAAACAGAGCTGTAAACAGGCGAGTTTGAGTGGGAGTTCTGTTGGAGGAGAAGGTATTTGTGTGTGTGTGTTTTTGTATTGGTAGTATGTGTATGTGTAGGGGCTTTGTGCTGGGAGAGAAGCTGAGCCCTGATTAGGGGGCGGGGCTTCACTGACTAGGGGTCCTATAAAGGTAGCAGCCAGTCAGACAGCGGCTCAGGAGCTAGCAAACAGAGCTGTGAACAGGGGAGTTTGAGTAGGAGTTCTGTTGGAGGAGAAGGTATTTGTGTGTGTTTTTGTTTTGGTAGTATCTGTATGTGTAGAGGCTTGGAGGGGCTAGGTGCTGCGAGAGAAGCTGAGCCCTGATTAGGGGGCGGGGCTTCACTGACTAGGGGTCCTATAAAGGTAGCAGCCAGTCAGACAGCGGCTCAGGAGCTAGCAAACAGAGCTGTGAACAGGGGAGTTTGAGTAGGAGTTCTGTTGGAGGAGAAGGTATTTGTGTGTGTTTTTGTTTTGGTAGTATCTGTATGTGTAGAGGCTTGGAGGGGCTAGGTGCTGCGAGAGAAGCTGAGCCCTGATTAGGGGGCGGGGCTTCACTGACTAGGGGTCCTATAAAGGTAGCAGCCAGTCAGGCAGCGGCACAGGAGCTAGCAAACAGAGCTGTAAACAGGGGAGTTTGAGTGGGAGTTCTGTTGGAGGAGAAGGTATTTGTGTGTGTTCGGTTTTGTATTGGTAGTGTCTGTATGTGTACGGGCTTTGTGCTGGGAGAGAAGCTGAGCCCTGATTAGGGGGCGGGGCTTCACTGACTAGGGGTCCTATAAAGGGAGCAGCAAGTCAGGCGGCGGCACAGACAGCTGCAGCGGCACAGGAGCTAGCAAACAGAGCTGTAAACAGGGCAGTTTGAGTGGGAGTTCTGTTGGAGGAGAAGGTATTTGTGTGTGTTTTTGTATTGGTATTATCTGTATGTGTAGAGGCTTGGAGGGGCTTTGAGATGGGAGAGAAGCTGGGCCCTGATTAGTGGGCGGGGATTCACTGATTAGGGGTCCTAGAAAAGGAGCAGCCAGTCAGGCAGCAGCACAGACAGCTGCAGTGGCACAGGACCTAGCCAACAGAGCTGTAAACAGGGGGGTTTGAGTGGGAGTTCTGTTGGAGGAGAAGGTATTTGTGTGTGTTTGGTTTTGTATTGTCAGTATCTGTATGTGCAGGGGCTTTGTGCTGGGAGAGAAGCTGAGCCCTGATTAGGGGGCGGGGCTTCCCTGACTAGGGGTCCTATAAAGGTAGCAGCCAGTCAGGCAGCGGCACAGGAGCGAGCAAACAGAGCTGTAAACAGGGGAGTTTGAGTGGGAGTTCTGTTGGAGGAGAAGGTATTTGTGTGTTTTTTTGTATTGGTAGTATCTGTACGTGTAGAGGCTTGGAGGGGCTTTGTGCTTGGAGAGAAGCTGAGCCCTGATTAGGGGGCGGGGCTTCACTGACTAGGGGTCCTATAAAGGTAGCAGCCAGTCAGACAGCGGCTCAGGAGCTAGCAAACAGAGCTGTGAACAGGGGAGTTTGAGTAGGAGATCTGTTGGAGGAGAAGGTATTTGTGTGTGTTTGGTTTTGTATTGGTAGTATCTGTATGTGTAGGGGCTTTGTGCTGGGAGAGAAGCTGAGCCCTGATTAGGGGGCGGGGCTTCACTGACTAGGGGTCCTATAAAGGTAGCAGCCAGTCAGACAGCGGCTCAGGAGCTAGCAAACAGAGCTGTGAACAGGGGAGTTTGAGTAGGAGATCTGTTGGAGGAGAAGGTATTTGTGTGTGTTTTTGTTTTGTTAGTATCTGTATGTGTAGAGGCTTGGAGGGGCTAGGTGCTGGGAGAGAAGCTGAGCCCTGATTAGGGGGCGGGGCTTCACTGACGAGGGGTCCTATAAAGGTAGCAGCCAGTCAGGCAGCGGCACAGACAGCTGCAGCGGCACAGGAGCTAGCAAACAGAGCTGTAAAGAGGGGAGTTTGAGTGGGAGTTCTGTTGGAGGAGCAGGTATTTGTGTGTGTTTGGTTTTGTATTGTCAGTATCTGTATGTGCAGGGGCTTTGTGCTGGGAGAGAAGCTGAGCCCTCATTAGGGGGCGGGGCATCCCTGACTAGGGGTCCTATAAAGGTAGCAGCCAGTCAGGCAGCGGCACAGGAGCTAGCAAACAGAGCTGTAAACAGGGGAGTTTGAGTGGGAGTTCTGTTGGAGGAGAAGGTATTTGTGTGTTCTTTTGTATTGGTAGTATCTGTATGTGTAGAGGCTTGGAGGGGCTTTGTGCTGGGAGAGAAGCTGAGCCCTGATTAGGGGGCGGGGCTTCACTGACTAGGGGTCCTATAGAGGTAGCAGCCAGTCAGGCAGCGGCAGACAGCTGCAGCGGCACAGGAGCTAGCAAACAGAGCTGTAAACAGGGGAGTTTGAGTGGGAGTTCTGTTGGAGGAGAAGGTATTTGTGTGTGTTTTTGTATTGGTATTATCTGTATGTGTAGAGGCTTGGAGGGGCTTTGAGATGGGAGAGAAGCTGGGCCCTGATTAGTGGGCGGGGATTCACTGATTAGGGGTCCTAGAAAAGGAGCAGCCAGTCAGGCAGCAGCACAGACAGCTGCAGTGGCACAGGACCTAGCCAACAGAGCTGTAAACAGGGGGGTTTGAGTGGGAGTTCTGTTGGAGGAGAAGGTATTTGTGTGTGTTTGGTTTTGTATTGTCAGTATCTGTATGTGCAGGGGCTTTGTGCTGGGAGAGAAGCTGAGCCCTGATTAGGGGGCGGGGCTTCCCTGACTAGGGGTCCTATAAAGGTAGCAGCCAGTCAGGCAGCGGCACAGGAGCGAGCAAACAGAGCTGTAAACAGGGGAGTTTGAGTGGGAGTTCTGTTGGAGGAGAAGGTATTTGTGTGTTTTTTTGTATTGGTAGTATCTGTACGTGTAGAGGCTTGGAGGGGCTTTGTGCTTGGAGAGAAGCTGAGCCCTGATTAGGGGGCGGGGCTTCACTGACTAGGGGTCCTATAAAGGTAGCAGCCAGTCAGACAGCGGCTCAGGAGCTAGCAAACAGAGCTGTGAACAGGGGAGTTTGAGTAGGAGATCTGTTGGAGGAGAAGGTATTTGTGTGTGTTTGGTTTTGTATTGGTAGTATCTGTATGTGTAGGGGCTTTGTGCTGGGAGAGAAGCTGAGCCCTGATTAGGGGGCGGGGCTTCACTGACTAGGGGTCCTATAAAGGTAGCAGCCAGTCAGACAGCGGCTCAGGAGCTAGCAAACAGAGCTGTGAACAGGGGAGTTTGAGTAGGAGATCTGTTGGAGGAGAAGGTATTTGTGTGTGTTTTTGTTTTGTTAGTATCTGTATGTGTAGAGGCTTGGAGGGGCTAGGTGCTGGGAGAGAAGCTGAGCCCTGATTAGGGGGCGGGGCTTCACTGACGAGGGGTCCTATAAAGGTAGCAGCCAGTCAGGCAGCGGCACAGACAGCTGCAGCGGCACAGGAGCTAGCAAACAGAGCTGTAAAGAGGGGAGTTTGAGTGGGAGTTCTGTTGGAGGAGCAGGTATTTGTGTGTGTTTGGTTTTGTATTGTCAGTATCTGTATGTGCAGGGGCTTTGTGCTGGGAGAGAAGCTGAGCCCTCATTAGGGGGCGGGGCATCCCTGACTAGGGGTCCTATAAAGGTAGCAGCCAGTCAGGCAGCGGCACAGGAGCTAGCAAACAGAGCTGTAAACAGGGGAGTTTGAGTGGGAGTTCTGTTGGAGGAGAAGGTATTTGTGTGTTCTTTTGTATTGGTAGTATCTGTATGTGTAGAGGCTTGGAGGGGCTTTGTGCTGGGAGAGAAGCTGAGCCCTGATTAGGGGGCGGGGCTTCACTGACTAGGGGTCCTATAGAGGTAGCAGCCAGTCAGGCAGCGGCAGACAGCTGCAGCGGCACAGGAGCTAGCAAACAGAGCTGTAAACAGGGGAGTTTGAGTGGGAGTTCTGTTGGAGGAGAAGGTATTTGTGTGTGTTTGGTTTTGCATTGGTAGTATCTGTATGTGTAGAGGCTTGGAGGGGCTTTGTGCTGGGAGAGAAGCTGAGCCCTGATTAGGGGGCGGGGCTTCACTGACTAGGGGTCCTATAAAGGTAGCAGCCAGTCAGGCAGCGGCACAGGAGCTAGCAAACAGAGCTGTGAACAGGGGAGTTTTAGTGGGAGTTCTGTTGGAGGAGAAGGTATTTGTGTGTGTGTGTTTTTGTATTGGTAGTATCTGTATGTGTAGGGGCTTTGTGCTGGGAGAGAAGCTGAGCCTTGATTAGGGGGCGGGGCTTCCCTGACTAGGGGTCCTATAAAGGTAGCAGCCAGTCAGGCAGCGGCACAGGAACTAGCAAACAGAGCTGTAAGCAGGGGAGTTTGAGTGGGAGTTCTGTTGGAGGAGAAGGTATTTGTGTGTGTTTTTGTATTGGTATTATCTGTATGTGTATAGGCTTGGAGGGGCTAGGTGCTGCGAGAGAAGCTGAGCCCTGATTAGGGGGCGGGGTTCACTGGCTAGGGGTCCTATAAAGGTAGCAGCCAGTCAGGCAGCGGCACAGACAGCTGCAGCGGCACAGGAGCTAGCAAACAGAGCTGTAAACAGGGGAGTTTGAGTGGGAGTTCTGTTGGAGGAGAAGGTATTTGTGTGTGTTTGGTTTTGTATTGTCAGTATCTGTATGTGCAGGGGCTTTGTGCTGGGAGAGAAGCTGAGCCCTGATTAGGGGGCGGGGCTTCCCTGACTAGGGGTCCTATAAAGGTAGCAGCCAGTCAGGCAGCGGCACAGGAGCTAGCAAACAGAGCTGTAAACAGGGGAGTTTGAGTGGGAGTTCTGTTGGAGGAGAAGGTATTTGTGTGTTCTTTTGTATTGGTAGTATCTGTATGTGTAGAGGCTTGGAGGGGCTTTGTGCTGGGAGAGAAGCTGAGCCCTGATTAGGGGGCGGGGCTTCACTGACTAGGGGTCCTATAAAAGTAGCAGCCAGTCAGGCAGCGGCAGACAGCTGCAGCGGCACAGGAGCTAGCAAACAGAGCTGTAAACAGGGGAGTTTTAGTGGGAGTTCTGTTGGAGGAGAAGGTATTTGTGTGTGTGTGTTTTTGTATTGGTAGTATCTTTATGTGTAGGGGCTTTGTGCTGGGAGAGAAGCTGAGCCCTGATTAGGGGGCGGGGCTTCACTGACTAGGGGTCCTATAAAGGTAGCAGCCAGTCAGGCAGCGGCAGAGACAGCTGCAGCGGCACAGGAGCTAGCAAACAGAGCTGTAAACAGGGGAGTTTGAGTGGGAGTTCTGTTGGAGGAGAAGGTATTTGTGTTTGTTTTGTATTGGTAGTATCTGTATGTGTAGAGGTTTGAAGGGGCTTTGTGCTGGGAGAGAAGCTGAGCCCTGATTATGGGGCGGGGCTTCACTGACTAGGGGTCCTATAAAGGTAGCAGCCAGTCAGGCAGCGGCTAAGACAGCTGCAGCGGCACAGGAGCTAGCAAACAGAGCTGTAAACAGGGGAGTTTGAGTGGGAGTTCTGTTGGAGGAGAAGGTATTTGTGTGTGTTTGGTTTTGTATTGTCAGTATCTGTATGTGCAGGGGCTTTGTGCTGGGAGAGAAGCTGAGCCCTGATTAGGGGGCGGGGCTTCCCTGACTAGGGGTCCTATAAAGGTAGCAGCCAGCCAGGCAGCGGCACAGGAGCTAGCAAACAGAGCTGTAAACAGGGGAGTTTGAGTGGGAGTTCTGTTGGAGGAGAAGGTATTTGTGTGTGTTTGGTTTTGTATTGGTAGTATCTGTATGTGTAGGGGCTTTGTGCTGGGAGAGAAGCTGAGCCCTGTTTAGGGGGCGGGGCTTCACTGACTAGGGGTCCTATAAATGTAACAGCCAGTCAGGCAGCGGCACAGGAGCTAGCAAACAGAGCTGTAAACAGGGGAGTTTGAGTGGGAGTTCTGTTGGAGGAGAAGGTATCTGTGTGTGTTTGGTTTTGTATTGTCAGTATCTGTATGTGCAGGGGCTTTGTGCTGGGAGAGAAGCTGAGCCCTGATTAGGGGGCGGGGCTTCCCTGACTACGGGTCCTATAAAGGTAGCAGCCAGTCAGGCAGCGGCACAGGAGCTAGCAAACAGACCTGTAAACAGGGGAGTTTGAGTGGGAGTTCTGTTGGAGGAGAAGGTATTTGTGTTTGTTTTGTATTGGTAGTATCTGTATGTGTAGAGGTTTGAAGGGGCTTTGTGCTGGGAGAGAAGCTTAGCCCTGATTAGGGGGCGGGGCTTCACTGACTAGGGGTCCTATAAAGGGAGCAGCCAGTCACGCGGCGGCACAGACAGCTGCAGGGGCACAGGAGCTAGCAAACAGAGCTGTAAACAGGGGAGTTTGAGTGGGAGTTCTGTTGGAGGAGAAGGTATTTGTGTTTGTTTTGTATTGGTAGTATCTGTATGTGTAGAGGTTTGAAGGGGCTTTGTGCTGGGAGAGAAGCTTAGCCCTGATTAGGGGGCGGGGCTTCACTGACTAGGGGTCCTATAAAGGGAGCAGCCAGTCACGCGGCGGCACAGACAGCTGCAGCGGCACAGGAGCTAGCAAACAGAGCTGTAAACAGGGGAGTTTGAGTGGGAGTTCTGTTGGAGGAGAAGGTATTTGTGTTTGTTTTGTATTGGTAGTATCTGTATGTGAAGAGGTTTGAAGGGGCTTTGTGCTGGGAGAGAAGCTGAGCCCTGATTATGGGGCGGGGCTTCACTGACTAGGGGTCCTATAAAGGTAGCAGCCAGTCAGGCAGCGGCACAGGAGCTAGCAAAGAGACCTGTAAACAGGGGAGTTTGAGTGGGAGTTCTGTTGGAGGAGAAGGTATTTGTGTGTGTTTTTGTATTGGTATTATTTGTATGTGTATTGGTTTGGCGGGGCTTTGTGCTTGGAGAGAAGCTGAGCCCTGATTAGGGGGCGGGGCTTCACTGACTAGGGGTCCTATAAATGTAACAGCCAGTCTGGCAGCGGCACAGGAGCTAGCAAACAGAGCTGTAAACAGGCGAGTTTGAGTGGGAGTTCTGTTGGAGGAGAAGGTATTTGTGTGTGTGTGTTTTTGTATTGGTAGTATGTGTATGTGTAGGGGCTTTGTGTTGGGAGAGAAGCTGAGCCCTGATTAGGGGGCGGGGCTTCACTGACTAGGGGTCCTATAAAGGTAGCAGCCACTCAGACAGCGGCTCAGGAGCTAGCAAACAGAGCTGTGAACAGGGGAGTTTGAGTAGGAGTTCTGTTGGAGGAGAAGGTATTTGTGTGTGTTTTTGTTTTGGTAGTATCTGTATGTGTAGAGGCTTGGAGGGGCTAGGTGCTGCGAGAGAAGCTGAGCCCTGATTAGGGGGCGGGGCTTCACTGACTAGGGGTCCTATAAAGGTAGCAGCCAGTCAGGCAGCGGCACAGACAGCTGCAGCGGCACAGGAGCTAGCAAACAGAGCTGTAAACAGGGGAGTTTGAGTCGGAGTTCTGTTGGAGGAGATGGTATTTGTGTGTGTTTGGTTTTGTATTGGTAGTATCTGTATGTGTATTGGTTTGAAGGGGCTTTGTGCTTGGAGAGAAGCTGAGCCCTGATTAGGGGGCGGGGCTTCCCTGACTAGGGGTCCTATAAAGGTAGCAGCCAGTCAGGCAGCGGCAAAGGAGCTAGCAAACAGAGCTGTAAACAGGGGAGTTTGAGTGGGAGTTCTGTTGGAGGAGAAGGTATTTGTGTGTGTTTGGTTTTGTATTGTCAGTATCTGTATGTGCAGGGGCTTTGTGCTGGGAGAGAAGCTGAGCCCTGATTAGGGGGCGGGGCTTCCCTGACTAGGGGTCCTATAAAGGTAGCAGCCAGTCAGGCAGCGGCACAGGAGCTAGCAAACAGAGCTGTAAACAGGGGAGTTTGAGTGGGAGTTCTGTTGGAGGAGAAGGTATTTGTGTGTTTTTTGGTATTGGTAGTATCTGTATGTGTATTGGTTTGGAGGGGCTTTGTGCTTGGAGAGAAGCTGAGCCCTGATTAGGGGGCGGGGCTTCACTGACTAGGGGTCCTATAAAGGTAGCAGCCAGTCAGGCAGCGGCTCAGGAGCTAGCAAACAGAGCTGTAAAGAGGGGAGTTTGAGTGGGAGTTCTGTTGGAGGAGCAGGTATTTGTGTGTGTTTGGTTTTGTATTGTCAGTATCTGTATGTGCAGGGGCTTTGTGCTGGGAGAGAAGCTGAGCCCTGATTAGGGGGCGGGGCTTCCCTGACTAGGGGTCCTATAAAGGTAGCAGCCAGTCAGGCAGCGGCACAGGAGCTAGCAAACAGAGCTGTAAACAGGGGAGTTTGAGTGGGAGTTCTGTTGGAGGAGAAGGTATTTGTGTGTTCTTTTGTATTGGTAGTATCTGTACGTGTAGAGGCTTGGAGGGGCTTTGTGCTGGGAGAGAAGCTGAGCCCTGATTAGGGGGCGGGGCTTCACTGACTAGGGGTCCTATAAAGGTAGCAGCCAGTCAGGCAGCGGCAGACAGCTGCAGCGGCACAGGAGCTAGCAAACAGAGCTGTAAACAGGGGAGTTTGAGTGGGAGTTCTGTTGGAGGAGAAGGTATTTGTGTTTGTTTTGTATTGGTAGTATCTGTATGTGAAGAGGTTTGAAGGGGCTTTGTGCTGGGAGAGAAGCTGAGCCCTGATTATGGGGCGGGGCTTCACTGACTAGGGGTCCTATAAAGGTAGCAGCCAGTCAGGCAGCGGCACAGGAGCTAGCAAAGAGACCTGTAAACAGGGGAGTTTGAGTGGGAGTTCTGTTGGAGGAGAAGGTATTTGTGTGTGTTTTTGTATTGGTATTATTTGTATGTGTATTGGTTTGGCGGGGCTTTGTGCTTGGAGAGAAGCTGAGCCCTGATTAGGGGGCGGGGCTTCACTGACTAGGGGTCCTATAAATGTAACAGCCAGTCTGGCAGCGGCACAGGAGCTAGCAAACAGAGCTGTAAACAGGCGAGTTTGAGTGGGAGTTCTGTTGGAGGAGAAGGTATTTGTGTGTGTGTGTTTTTGTATTGGTAGTATGTGTATGTGTAGGGGCTTTGTGTTGGGAGAGAAGCTGAGCCCTGATTAGGGGGCGGGGCTTCACTGACTAGGGGTCCTATAAAGGTAGCAGCCACTCAGACAGCGGCTCAGGAGCTAGCAAACAGAGCTGTGAACAGGGGAGTTTGAGTAGGAGTTCTGTTGGAGGAGAAGGTATTTGTGTGTGTTTTTGTTTTGGTAGTATCTGTATGTGTAGAGGCTTGGAGGGGCTAGGTGCTGCGAGAGAAGCTGAGCCCTGATTAGGGGGCGGGGCTTCACTGACTAGGGGTCCTATAAAGGTAGCAGCCAGTCAGGCAGCGGCACAGACAGCTGCAGCGGCACAGGAGCTAGCAAACAGAGCTGTAAACAGGGGAGTTTGAGTCGGAGTTCTGTTGGAGGAGATGGTATTTGTGTGTGTTTGGTTTTGTATTGGTAGTATCTGTATGTGTATTGGTTTGAAGGGGCTTTGTGCTTGGAGAGAAGCTGAGCCCTGATTAGGGGGCGGGGCTTCCCTGACTAGGGGTCCTATAAAGGTAGCAGCCAGTCAGGCAGCGGCAAAGGAGCTAGCAAACAGAGCTGTAAACAGGGGAGTTTGAGTGGGAGTTCTGTTGGAGGAGAAGGTATTTGTGTGTGTTTGGTTTTGTATTGTCAGTATCTGTATGTGCAGGGGCTTTGTGCTGGGAGAGAAGCTGAGCCCTGATTAGGGGGCGGGGCTTCCCTGACTAGGGGTCCTATAAAGGTAGCAGCCAGTCAGGCAGCGGCACAGGAGCTAGCAAACAGAGCTGTAAACAGGGGAGTTTGAGTGGGAGTTCTGTTGGAGGAGAAGGTATTTGTGTGTTTTTTGGTATTGGTAGTATCTGTATGTGTATTGGTTTGGCGGGGCTTTGTGCTTGGAGAGAAGCTGAGCCCTGATTAGGGGGCGGGGCTTCACTGACTAGGGGTCCTATAAAGGTAGCAGCCAGTCAGACAGCGGCTCAGGAGCTAGCAAACAGAGCTGTAAAGAGGGGAGTTTGAGTGGGAGTTCTGTTGGAGGAGCAGGTATTTGTGTGTGTTTGGTTTTGTATTGTCAGTATCTGTATGTGCAGGGGCTTTGTGCTGGGAGAGAAGCTGAGCCCTGATTAGGGGGCGGGGCTTCCCTGACTAGGGGTCCTATAAAGGTAGCAGCCAGTCAGGCAGCGGCACAGGAGCTAGCAAACAGAGCTGTAAACAGGGGAGTTTGAGTGGGAGTTCTGTTGGAGGAGAAGGTATTTGTGTGTTCTTTTGTATTGGTAGTATCTGTACGTGTAGAGGCTTGGAGGGGCTTTGTGCTGGGAGAGAAGCTGAGCCCTGATTAGGGGGCGGGGCTTCACTGACTAGGGGTCCTATAAAGGTAGCAGCCAGTCAGGCAGCGGCAGACAGCTGCAGCGGCACAGGAGCTAGCAAACAGAGCTGTAAACAGGGGAGTTTGAGTGGGAGTTCTGTTGGAGGAGAAGGTATTTGTGTGTGTTTGGTTTTGCATTGGTAGTATCTGTATGTGTAGAGGCTTGGAGGGGCTTTGTGCTGGGAGAGAAGCTGAGCCCTGATTAGGGGGCGGGGCTTCACTGACTAGGGGTCCTATAAAGGTAGCAGCCAGTCAGGCAGCGGCACAGGAGCTAGCAAACAGAGCTGTGAACAGGGGAGTTTTAGTGGGAGTTCTGTTGGAGGAGAAGGTATTTGTGTGTGTGTGTTTTTGTATTGGTAGTATCTGTATGTGTAGGGGCTTTGTGCTGGGAGAGAAGCTGAGCCCTGATTAGGGGGCGGGGCTTCCCTGACTAGGGGTCCTATAAAGGTAGCAGCCAGTCAGGCAGCGGCAGACAGCTGCAGCGGCACAGGAGCTAGCAAACAGAGCTGTAAACAGGGGAGTTTTAGTGGGAGTTCTGTTGGAGGAGAAGGTATTTGTGTGTGTGTGTTTTTGTATTGGTAGTATCTTTATGTGTAGGGGCTTTGTGCTGGGAGAGAAGCTGAGCCCTGATTAGGGGGCGGGGCTTCACTGACTAGGGGTCCTATAAAGGTAGCAGCCAGTCAGGCAGCGGCAGAGACAGCTGCAGCGGCACAGGAGCTAGCAAACAGAGCTGTAAACAGGGGAGTTTGAGTGGGAGTTCTGTTGGAGGAGAAGGTATTTGTGTTTGTTTTGTATTGGTAGTATCTGTATGTGTAGAGGTTTGAAGGGGCTTTGTGCTGGGAGAGAAGCTGAGCCCTGATTATGGGGCGGGGCTTCACTGACTAGGGGTCCTATAAAGGTAGCAGCCAGTCAGGCAGCGGCTAAGACAGCTGCAGCGGCACAGGAGCTAGCAAACAGAGCTGTAAACAGGGGAGTTGGAGTGGGAGTTCTGTTGGAGGAGAAGGTATTTGTGTGTGTTTGGTTTTGTATTGTCAGTATCTGTATGTGCAGGGGCTTTGTGCTGGGAGAGAAGCTGAGCCCTGATTAGGGGGCGGGGCTTCCCTGACTAGGGGTCCTATAAAGGTAGCAGCCAGCCAGGCAGCGGCACAGGAGCTAGCAAACAGAGCTGTAAACAGGGGAGTTTGAGTGGGAGTTCTGTTGGAGGAGAAGGTATTTGTGTGTGTATGGTTTTGTATTGGTAGTATCTGTATGTGTAGGGGCTTTGTGCTGGGAGAGAAGCTGAGCCCTGATTAGGGGCGGGGCTTCACTGACTAGGGGTCCTATAAAGGTAGCAGCCAGTCAGGCAGCGGCAGAGACAGCTGCAGCGGCACAGGAGCTAGCAAACAGAGCTGTAAACAGGGGAGTTTGAGTGGGAGTTCTGTTGGAGGAGAAGGTATCTGTGTATGTTTGGTTTTGTATTGTCAGTATCTGTATGTGCAGGGGCTTTGTGCTGGGAGAGAAGCTGAGCCCTGATTAGGGGGCGGAGCTTCCCTGACTACAGGTCCTATAAAGGTAGCAGCCAGTCAGGCAGCGGCACAGGAGCTAGCAAACAGACCTGTAAACAGGGGAGTTTGAGTGGGAGTTCTGTTGGAGGAGAAGGTATTTGTGTGTGTTCGGTTTTGTATTGGTAGTGTCTGTATGTGTACGGGCTTTGTGCTGGGAGAGAAGCTGAGCCCTGATTAGGGGGCGGGGCTTCACTGACTAGGGGTCCTATAAAGGGAGCAGCCAGTCAGGCGGCGGCACAGACAGCTGCAGCGGCACAGGAGCTAGCAAACAGAGCTGTAAACAGGGGAGTTTGAGTGGGAGTTCTGTTGGAGGAGAAGGTATTTGTGTTTGTTTTGTATTGGTAGTATCTGTATGTGTAGAGGTTTGAAGGGGCTTTGTGCTGGGAGAGAAGCTGAGCCCTGATTAGGGGGCGGGGCTTCACTGACTAGGGGTCCTATAAAGGGAGCAGCCAGTCAGGCGGCGGCACAGACAGCTGCAGCGGCACAGGAGCTAGCAAACAGAGCTGTAAACAGGGGAGTTTGAGTGGGAGTTCTGTTGGAGGAGAAGGTATTTGTGTTTGTTTTGTATTGGTAGTATCTGTATGTGAAGAGGTTTGAAGGGGCTTTGTGCTGGGAGAGAAGCTGAGCCCTGATTAGGGGGCGGGGCTTCACTGACTAGGGATCCTATAAAGGTAGCAGCCAGTCAGGCAGCGGCACAGGAGCTAGCAAAGAGACCTGTAAACAGGGGAGTTTGAGTGGGAGTTCTGTTGGAGGAGAAGGTATTTGTGTGTGTTTTTGTATTGGTATTATCTGTATGTGTAGAGGCTTGGAGGGGCTTTGAGATGGGAGAGAAGCTGGGCCCTGATTAGTGGGCGGGGCTTCACTGATTAGGGGTCCTAGAAAAGGAGCAGCCAGTCAGGCAGCAGCACAGACAGCTGCAGTGGCACAGGAGCTAGCAAACAGAGCTGTAAAGAGGGGAGTTTGAGTGGGAGTTCTGTTGGAGGAGAAGGTATTTGTGTGTGTTTGGTTTTGTATTGTCAGTATCTGTATGTGCAGGGGCTTTGTGCTGGGAGAGAAGCTGAGCCCTGATTAGGGGGCGGGGCTTCCCTGACTAGGGGTCCTATAAAGGTAGCAGCCAGTCAGGCAGCGGCACAGGAGCTAGCAAACAGAGCTGTAAACAGGGGAGTTTGAGTGGGAGTTCTGTTGGAGGAGAAGGTATTTGTGTGTTCTTTTGTATTGGTAGTATCTGTACGTGTAGAGGCTTGGAGGGGCTTTGTGCTGGGAGAGAAGCTGAGCCCTGATTAGGGGGCGGGGCTTCACTGACTAGGGGTCCTATAAAGGTAGCAGCCAGTCAGGCAGCGGCACAGGAGCTAGCAAACAGAGCTGTAAACAGGGCAGTTTGAGTGGGAGTTCTGTTGGAGGAGAAGGTATTTGTGTGTTTTTTTGTATTGGTAGTATCTGTATATGTATTGGTTTGGCGGGGCTTTGTGCTTGGAGAGAAGCTGAGCCCTGATTAGGGGGCGGGGCTTCACTGACTAGGGGTCCTATAAAGGTAGCAGCCACTCAGACAGCGGCTCAGGAGCTAGCAAACAGAGCTGTGAACAGGGGAGTTTGAGTAGGAGTTCTGTTGGAGGAGAAGGTATTTGTGTGTGTTTTTGTTTTGGTAGTATCTGTATGTGTAGAGGCTTGGAGGGGCTAGGTGCTGCGAGAGAAGCTGAGCCCTGATTAGGGGGCGGGGCTTCACTGACTAGGGGTCCTATAAAGGTAGCAGCCAGTCAGGCAGCGGCACAGACAGCTGCAGCGGCACAGGAGCTAGCAAACAGAGCTGTAAACAGGGGAGTTTGAGTCGGAGTTCTGTTGGAGGAGATGGTATTTGTGTGTGTTTGGTTTTGTATTGGTAGTATCTGTATGTGTATTGGTTTGAAGGGGCTTTGTGCTTGGAGAGAAGCTGAGCCCTGATTAGGGGGCGGGGCTTCCCTGACTAGGGGTCCTATAAAGGTAGCAGCCAGTCAGGCAGCGGCAAAGGAGCTAGCAAACAGAGCTGTAAACATTGGAGTTTGAGTGGGAGTTCTGTTGGAGGAGAAAGTATTTGTGTGTGTTTGGTTTTGTATTGGTAGTATCTGTATGTGTAGGGGCTTTGTGCTGGGAGAGAAGCTGAGCCCTGATTAGGGGGCGGGGCTTCCCTGACTAGGGGTCCTATAAAGGTAGCAGCCAGTCAGGCAGCGGCACAGGAGCTAGCAAACAGAGCTGTAAGCAGGGGAGTTTGAGTGGGAGTTCTGTTGGAGGAGAAGGTATTTGTGTGTGTTTTTGTATTGGTATTATCTGTATGTGTATAGGCTTGGAGGGGCTAGGTGCTGCGAGAGAAGCTGAGCCCTGATTAGGGGGCGGGGCTTCACTGACTAGGGGTCCTATAAAGGTAGCAGCCAGTCAGGAAGCGGCACAGACAGCTGCAGCGGCACAGGAGCTAGCAAACAGAGCTGTAAACAGGGGAGTTTGAGTGGGAGTTCTGTTGGAGGAGAAGGTATTTGTGTGTGTTTGGTTTTGTATTGTCAGTATCTGTATGTGCAGGGGCTTTGTGCTGGGAGAGAAGCTGAGCCCTGATTAGGGGGCGGGGCTTCCCTGACTAGGGGTCCTATAAAGGTAGCAGCCAGTCAGGCAGCGGCACAGGAGCTAGCAAACAGAGCTGTAAACAGGGGAGTTTGAGTGGGAGTTCTGTTGGAGGAGAAGGTATTTGTGTGTGTGTGTTTTTGTATTGGTAGTATCTGTATGTGTAGAGGCTTGGAGGGGCTTTGTGCTGGGAGAGAAGCTGAGCCCTGATTAGGGGGCGGGGCTTCACTGACTAGGGGTCCTATAAAGGTAGCAGCCAGTCAGGCAGCGGAAGAGACAGCTGCAGCGGCACAGGAGCTAGCAAACAGAGCTGTAAACAGGGGAGTTTGAGTGGGAGTTCTGTTGGAGGAGCAGGTATTTGTGTGTGTTTGGTTTTGTATTGGTAGTATCTGTATGTGTAGGGGCTTTGTGCTGGGAGAGAAGCTGAGCCCTGATTTGGGGGCGGGGCTTCACTGACTAGGGGTCCTATAAAGGTAGCAGACAGTCAGGCAGCAGCACAGACAGCTGCAGCGGCACAGGAGCTAGCAAACAGAGCTGTAAACAGGGGAGTTTGAGTGGGAGTTCTGTTGGAGGAGAAGGTATTTGTGTGTGTTTGGTTTTGTATTGGTAGTATCTGTATGTGTAGGGGCTTTGTGCTGGGAGAGAAGCTGAGCCCTGATTAGGGGGCGGGGCTTCAGTGACTAGGGGTCCTATAAAGGTAGCAGCCAGTCAGGCAGCGGCACAGACAGCTGCAGCGGCACAGGAGCTAGCAAACAGAGCTGTAAACAGGGGAGTTTGAGTCGGAGTTCTGTTGGAGGAGATGGTATATGTGTGTGTTTGGTTTTGTATTGGTAGTATCTGTATGTGTAGGGGCTTTGTGCTGGGAGAGAAGCTGAGCCCTGATTAGGGGGCGGGGCTTCACTGACTAGGGGTCCTATAAAGGTAGCAGCCAGTCAGGCAGCGGCACAGGAGCTAGCAAACAGAGCTGTAAACAGGGCAGTTTGAGTGGGAGTTCTGTTGGAGGAGAAGGTATTTGTGTGTTTTTTTGTATTGGTAGTATCTGTATATGTATTGGTTTGGCGGGGCTTTGTGCTTGGAGAGAAGCTGAGCCCTGATTAGGGGGCGGGGCTTCACTGACTAGGGGTCCTATAAAGGTAGCAGCCACTCAGACAGCGGCTCAGGAGCTAGCAAACAGAGCTGTGAACAGGGGAGTTTGAGTAGGAGTTCTGTTGGAGGAGAAGGTATTTGTGTGTGTTTTTGTTTTGGTAGTATCTGTATGTGTAGAGGCTTGGAGGGGCTAGGTGCTGCGAGAGAAGCTGAGCCCTGATTAGGGGGCGGGGCTTCACTGACTAGGGGTCCTATAAAGGTAGCAGCCAGTCAGGCAGCGGCACAGACAGCTGCAGCGGCACAGGAGCTAGCAAACAGAGCTGTAAACAGGGGAGTTTGAGTCGGAGTTCTGTTGGAGGAGATGGTATTTGTGTGTGTTTGGTTTTGTATTGGTAGTATCTGTATGTGTATTGGTTTGAAGGGGCTTTGTGCTTGGAGAGAAGCTGAGCCCTGATTAGGGGGCGGGGCTTCCCTGACTAGGGGTCCTATAAAGGTAGCAGCCAGTCAGGCAGCGGCAAAGGAGCTAGCAAACAGAGCTGTAAACATTGGAGTTTGAGTGGGAGTTCTGTTGGAGGAGAAAGTATTTGTGTGTGTTTGGTTTTGTATTGGTAGTATCTGTATGTGTAGGGGCTTTGTGCTGGGAGAGAAGCTGAGCCCTGATTAGGGGGCGGGGCTTCCCTGACTAGGGGTCCTATAAAGGTAGCAGCCAGTCAGGCAGCGGCACAGGAGCTAGCAAACAGAGCTGTAAGCAGGGGAGTTTGAGTGGGAGTTCTGTTGGAGGAGAAGGTATTTGTGTGTGTTTTTGTATTGGTATTATCTGTATGTGTATAGGCTTGGAGGGGCTAGGTGCTGCGAGAGAAGCTGAGCCCTGATTAGGGGGCGGGGCTTCACTGACTAGGGGTCCTATAAAGGTAGCAGCCAGTCAGGAAGCGGCACAGACAGCTGCAGCGGCACAGGAGCTAGCAAACAGAGCTGTAAACAGGGGAGTTTGAGTGGGAGTTCTGTTGGAGGAGAAGGTATTTGTGTGTGTTTGGTTTTGTATTGTCAGTATCTGTATGTGCAGGGGCTTTGTGCTGGGAGAGAAGCTGAGCCCTGATTAGGGGGCGGGGCTTCCCTGACTAGGGGTCCTATAAAGGTAGCAGCCAGTCAGGCAGCGGCACAGGAGCTAGCAAACAGAGCTGTAAACAGGGGAGTTTGAGTGGGAGTTCTGTTGGAGGAGAAGGTATTTGTGTGTGTGTGTTTTTGTATTGGTAGTATCTGTATGTGTAGAGGCTTGGAGGGGCTTTGTGCTGGGAGAGAAGCTGAGCCCTGATTAGGGGGCGGGGCTTCACTGACTAGGGGTCCTATAAAGGTAGCAGCCAGTCAGGCAGCGGAAGAGACAGCTGCAGCGGCACAGGAGCTAGCAAACAGAGCTGTAAACAGGGGAGTTTGAGTGGGAGTTCTGTTGGAGGAGCAGGTATTTGTGTGTGTTTGGTTTTGTATTGGTAATATCTGTATGTGTAGGGGCTTTGTGCTGGGAGAGAAGCTGAGCCCTGATTTGGGGGCGGGGCTTCACTGACTAGGGGTCCTATAAAGGTAGCAGACAGTCAGGCAGCAGCACAGACAGCTGCAGCGGCACAGGAGCTAGCAAACAGAGCTGTAAACAGGGGAGTTTGAGTGGGAGTTCTGTTGGAGGAGAAGGTATTTGTGTGTGTTTGGTTTTGTATTGGTAGTATCTGTATGTGTAGGGGCTTTGTGCTGGGAGAGAAGCTGAGCCCTGATTAGGGGGCGGGGCTTCAGTGACTAGGGGTCCTATAAAGGTAGCAGCCAGTCAGGCAGCGGCACAGACAGCTGCAGCGGCACAGGAGCTAGCAAACAGAGCTGTAAACAGGGGAGTTTGAGTCGGAGTTCTGTTGGAGGAGATGGTATATGTGTGTGTTTGGTTTTGTATTGGTAGTATCTGTATGTGTAGGGGCTTTGTGCTGGGAGAGAAGCTGAGCCCTGATTAGGGGGCGGGGCTTCACTGACTAGGGGTCCTATAAAGGTAGCAGCCAGTCAGACAGCGGCTCAGGAGCTAGCAAACAGAGCTGTGAACAGGGGAGTTTGAGTAGGAGATCTGTTGGAGGAGAAGGTATTTGTGTGTGTTTGGTTTTGTATTGGTAGTATCTGTATGTGTAGAGGCTTGGAGGGGCTTTGTGCTGGGAGAGAAGCTGAGCCCTGATTAGGGGGCGGGGCTTCACTTACTAGGGGTCCTATAAAGGGAGCAGCCAGTCAGGCAGCGGCACAGACAGCTGCAGCGGCACAGGAGCTAGCAAACAGAGCTGTAAACAGGGGAGTTTGACTGGGAGTTCTGTTGGTGGAGATGGTATTTGTGTGTGTTTGGTTTTGTATTGGTAGTATCTGTATGTGTATAGGCTTGGAGGGGCTAGGTGCTGCGAGAGAAGCTGAGCCCTGATTAGGGGGCGGGGCTTCCCTGACTAGGGGTCCTATAAAGGTAGCAGCCAGTCAGGCAGTGGCACAAGAGCTAGCAAACAGAGCTGTAAACAGGGGAGTTTGAGTGGGAGTTCTGTTGGAGGAGAAGGTATTTGTGTGTGTTTGGTTTTGTATTGGTAGTATCTGTATGTGTAGGGGCTTTGTGCTGGGAGAGAAGCTGAGCCCTGATTTGGGGGCGGGGCTTCACTGACTAGGGGTCCTATAAAGGTAGCAGCCAGTCAGGCAGCGGCACAGGAGCTAGCAAACAGAGCTGTGAACAGGGGAGTTTTAGTGGGAGTTCTGTTGGAGGAGAAGGTATTTGTGTGTGTGTGTTTTTGTATTGGTTGTATCTGTATGTGTAGGGGCTTTGTGCTGGGAGAGAAGCTGAGCCCTGATTAGGGGGCGGGGCTTCACTGACTAGGGGTCCTATAAAGGTAGCAGCCAGTCAGGCAGCGGCACAGGAGCTAGCAAACAGAGCTGTAAACAGGGCAGTTTGAGTGGGAGTTCTGTTGGAGGAGAAGGTATTTGTGTGTTTTTTTGTATTGGTAGTATCTGTATATGTATTGGTTTGGCGGGGCTTTGTGCTTGGAGAGAAGCTGAGCCCTGATTAGGGGGCGGGGCTTCACTGACTAGGGGTCCTATAAAGGTAGCAGCCACTCAGACAGCGGCTCAGGAGCTAGCAAACAGAGCTGTGAACAGGGGAGTTTGAGTAGGAGTTCTGTTGGAGGAGAAGGTATTTGTGTGTGTTTTTGTTTTGGTAGTATCTGTATGTGTAGAGGCTTGGAGGGGCTAGGTGCTGCGAGAGAAGCTGAGCCCTGATTAGGGGGCGGGGCTTCACTGACTAGGGGTCCTATAAAGGTAGCAGCCAGTCAGGCAGCGGCACAGACAGCTGCAGCGGCACAGGAGCTAGCAAACAGAGCTGTAAACAGGGGAGTTTGAGTCGGAGTTCTGTTGGAGGAGATGGTATTTGTGTGTGTTTGGTTTTGTATTGGTAGTATCTGTATGTGTATTGGTTTGAAGGGGCTTTGTGCTTGGAGAGAAGCTGAGCCCTGATTAGGGGGCGGGGCTTCCCTGACTAGGGGTCCTATAAAGGTAGCAGCCAGTCAGGCAGCGGCAAAGGAGCTAGCAAACAGAGCTGTAAACATTGGAGTTTGAGTGGGAGTTCTGTTGGAGGAGAAAGTATTTGTGTGTGTTTGGTTTTGTATTGGTAGTATCTGTATGTGTAGGGGCTTTGTGCTGGGAGAGAAGCTGAGCCCTGATTAGGGGGCGGGGCTTCCCTGACTAGGGGTCCTATAAAGGTAGCAGCCAGTCAGGCAGCGGCACAGGAGCTAGCAAACAGAGCTGTAAGCAGGGGAGTTTGAGTGGGAGTTCTGTTGGAGGAGAAGGTATTTGTGTGTGTTTTTGTATTGGTATTATCTGTATGTGTATAGGCTTGGAGGGGCTAGGTGCTGCGAGAGAAGCTGAGCCCTGATTAGGGGGCGGGGCTTCACTGACTAGGGGTCCTATAAAGGTAGCAGCCAGTCAGGAAGCGGCACAGACAGCTGCAGCGGCACAGGAGCTAGCAAACAGAGCTGTAAACAGGGGAGTTTGAGTGGGAGTTCTGTTGGAGGAGAAGGTATTTGTGTGTGTTTGGTTTTGTATTGTCAGTATCTGTATGTGCAGGGGCTTTGTGCTGGGAGAGAAGCTGAGCCCTGATTAGGGGGCGGGGCTTCCCTGACTAGGGGTCCTATAAAGGTAGCAGCCAGTCAGGCAGCGGCACAGGAGCTAGCAAACAGAGCTGTAAACAGGGGAGTTTGAGTGGGAGTTCTGTTGGAGGAGAAGGTATTTGTGTGTGTGTGTTTTTGTATTGGTAGTATCTGTATGTGTAGAGGCTTGGAGGGGCTTTGTGCTGGGAGAGAAGCTGAGCCCTGATTAGGGGGCGGGGCTTCACTGACTAGGGGTCCTATAAAGGTAGCAGCCAGTCAGGCAGCGGAAGAGACAGCTGCAGCGGCACAGGAGCTAGCAAACAGAGCTGTAAACAGGGGAGTTTGAGTGGGAGTTCTGTTGGAGGAGCAGGTATTTGTGTGTGTTTGGTTTTGTATTGGTAGTATCTGTATGTGTAGGGGCTTTGTGCTGGGAGAGAAGCTGAGCCCTGATTTGGGGGCGGGGCTTCACTGACTAGGGGTCCTATAAAGGTAGCAGACAGTCAGGCAGCAGCACAGACAGCTGCAGCGGCACAGGAGCTAGCAAACAGAGCTGTAAACAGGGGAGTTTGAGTGGGAGTTCTGTTGGAGGAGAAGGTATTTGTGTGTGTTTGGTTTTGTATTGGTAGTATCTGTATGTGTAGGGGCTTTGTGCTGGGAGAGAAGCTGAGCCCTGATTAGGGGGCGGGGCTTCAGTGACTAGGGGTCCTATAAAGGTAGCAGCCAGTCAGGCAGCGGCACAGACAGCTGCAGCGGCACAGGAGCTAGCAAACAGAGCTGTAAACAGGGGAGTTTGAGTCGGAGTTCTGTTGGAGGAGATGGTATATGTGTGTGTTTGGTTTTGTATTGGTAGTATCTGTATGTGTAGGGGCTTTGTGCTGGGAGAGAAGCTGAGCCCTGATTAGGGGGCGGGGCTTCACTGACTAGGGGTCCTATAAAGGTAGCAGCCAGTCAGACAGCGGCTCAGGAGCTAGCAAACAGAGCTGTGAACAGGGGAGTTTGAGTAGGAGATCTGTTGGAGGAGAAGGTATTTGTGTGTGTTTGGTTTTGTATTGGTAGTATCTGTATGTGTAGAGGCTTGGAGGGGCTTTGTGCTGGGAGAGAAGCTGAGCCCTGATTAGGGGGCGGGGCTTCACTTACTAGGGGTCCTATAAAGGGAGCAGCCAGTCAGGCAGCGGCACAGACAGCTGCAGCGGCACAGGAGCTAGCAAACAGAGCTGTAAACAGGGGAGTTTGACTGGGAGTTCTGTTGGTGGAGATGGTATTTGTGTGTGTTTGGTTTTGTATTGGTAGTATCTGTATGTGTATAGGCTTGGAGGGGCTAGGTGCTGCGAGAGAAGCTGAGCCCTGATTAGGGGGCGGGGCTTCCCTGACTAGGGGTCCTATAAAGGTAGCAGCCAGTCAGGCAGTGGCACAAGAGCTAGCAAACAGAGCTGTAAACAGGGGAGTTTGAGTGGGAGTTCTGTTGGAGGAGAAGGTATTTGTGTGTGTTTGGTTTTGTATTGGTAGTATCTGTATGTGTAGGGGCTTTGTGCTGGGAGAGAAGCTGAGCCCTGATTTGGGGGCGGGGCTTCACTGACTAGGGGTCCTATAAAGGTAGCAGCCAGTCAGGCAGCGGCACAGGAGCTAGCAAACAGAGCTGTGAACAGGGGAGTTTTAGTGGGAGTTCTGTTGGAGGAGAAGGTATTTGTGTGTGTGTGTTTTTGTATTGGTTGTATCTGTATGTGTAGGGGCTTTGTGCTGGGAGAGAAGCTGAGCCCTGATTAGGGGGCGGGGCTTCACTGACTAGTGGTCCTATAAAGGTAGCAGCCAGTAAGATAGCGGCTCAGGAGCTAGCAAACAGAGCTGTAAGCAGGGGAGTTTGAGTGGGAGTTCTGTTGGAGGAGAAGGTATTTGTGTGTGTTTGGTTTTGTATTGGTAGTATCTGTATGTGTAGGGGCTTTGTGCTGGCAGAGAAGCTGAGTCCTGATTAGGCGGCGGGGCTTCACTGACTAGGGGTCCTATAAAGGTAGCAGCCAGTCAGGCAGCGGCACAGGAGCTAGCAAACAGAGCTGTAAGCAGGGGAGTTTGAGTGGGAGTTCTGTTGGAGGAGAAGGTATTTGTGTGTGTTTTTGTATTGGTATTATCTGTATGTGTATAGGCTTGGAGGGGCTAGGTGCTGCGAGAGAAGCTGAGCCCTGATTAGGGGGCGGGGCTTCACTGACTAGGGGTCCTATAAATGTAGCAGCCAGTCAGGCAGCGGCACAGGAGCTAGCAAACAGAGCTGTAAACAGGGGAGTTTGAGTGGGAGTTCTGTTGGAGGAGAAGGTATTTGTGTGTGTTTGGTTTTGTATTGGTAGTATCTGTATGTGCAGAGGCTTGGAGGGGCTTTGTGCTGGGAGAGAAGCTGAGCCCTGATTAGGGGGCGGGACTTCACTGACTAGGGGTCCTATAAAGGTAGCAGCCAGTCAGGCAGCGGCACAGACAGCTGCAGCGGCACAGGAGCTAGCAAACAGAGCTGTGAACAGGGGAGTTTGAGTGGGAGTTCTGTTGGAGGAGAAGGTATTTGTGTGTGTGTGTTTTTGTATTGGTAGTATCTGTATGTGTAGAGGCTTGGAGGGGCTTTGTGCTGGGAGAGAAGCTGAGCCCTGATTAGGGGGCGGGGCTTCACTGACTAGGGGTCCTATAAAGGTAGCAGCCAGTCAGGCAGCGGAACAGACAGCTGCAGCGGCACAGGAGCTAGCAAACAGAGCTGTAAACAGGGGAGTTTGAGTGGGAGTTCTCTGGAGGAGAAGGTATTTGTGTGTGTTTGGTTTTGTATTGGTAGTATCTGTATGTGTAGGGGCTTTGTGCTGGGAGAGAAGCTGAGCCCTGATTAGGGGGCGGGGCTTCACTGACTAGGGGTCCTATAAAGGTAGCAGCCAGTCAGACAGCGGCTCAGGAGCTAGCAAACAGAGCTATAAACAGGGGAGTTTGAGTGGGAGTTCTGTTGGAGGAGAAGGTATTTGTGTGTGTATGGTTTTGTATTGGTAGTATCTGTATGTGTAGGGGCTTTGTGCTGGGAGAGAAGCTGAGCCCTGATTAGGGGCGGGGCTTCACTGACTAGGGGTCCTATAAAGGTAGCAGCCAGTCAGGCAGCGGCAGAGACAGCTGCAGCGGCACAGGAGCTAGCAAACAGAGCTGTAAACAGGGGAGTTTGAGTGGGAGTTCTGTTGGAGGAGAAGGTATCTGTGTATGTTTGGTTTTGTATTGTCAGTATCTGTATGTGCAGGGGCTTTGTGCTGGGAGAGAAGCTGAGCCCTGATTAGGGGGCGGGGCTTCCCTGACTACGAGTCCTATAAAGGTAGCAGCCAGTCAGGCAGCGGCACAGGAGCTAGCAAACACACCTGTAAACAGGGGAGTTTGAGTGGGAGTTCTGTTGGAGGAGAAGGTATTTGTGTGTGTTTGGTTTTGTATTGGTAGTGTCTGTATGTGTACGGGCTTTGTGCTGGGAGAGAAGCTGAGCCCTGATTAGGGGGCGGGGCTTCACTGACTAGGGGTCCTATAGAGGTAGCAGCCAGTCAGACAGCGGCTCAGGAGCTAGCAAACAGAGCTGTGAACAGGGGAGTTTGAGTGGGAGTTCTGTTGGAGGAGAAGGTATTTGTGTGTGTTTGGTTTTGTATTGGTACTATCTGTATGTGTAGAGGCTTGGAGGGGCTTTGTGCTGGGAGAGAAGCTGAGCCCTGATTAGGGGGCGGGGCTTCACTGACTAGGGGTCCTATAAAGGTAGCAGCCAGTCAGGCAGCGGCACAGACAGCTGCAGCGGCACAGGAGCTAGCAAACAGAGCTGTAAACAGGGGAGTTTGAGTGGGAGTTCTGTTGGAGGAGAAGGTATTTGTGTGTGTTTTTGTATTGGTATTATCTGTATGTGTAGAGGCTTGGAGGGGCTTTGAGATGGGAGAGAAGCTGGGCCCTGATTAGTGGGCGGGGCTTCACTGATTAGGGGTCCTATAAAGGTAGCAGCCAGTCAGGCAGCGGCACAGACAGCTGCAGCAGCACAGGAGCTAGCAAACAGAGCTGTAAACAGGGGAGTTTGAGTGGGAGTTCTGTTGGAGGAGAAGGTATTTGTGTTTGTTTTGTATTGGTAGTATCTGTATGTGTAGAGGTTTGAAGGGGCTTTGTGCTGGGAGAGAAGCTGAGCCCTGATTAGGGGGCGGGGCTTCACTGACTAGGGGTCCTATAAAGGGAGCAGCCAGTCAGGCGGCGGCACAGACAGCTGCAGCGGCACAGGAGCTAGCAAACAGAGCTGTAAACAGGGGAGTTTGAGTGGGAGTTCTGTTGGAGGAGAAGGTATTTGTGTTTGTTTGTATTGGTAGTATCTGTATGTGAAGAGGTTTGAAGGGGCTTTGTGCTGGGAGAGAAGCTGAGCCCTGATTATGGGGCGGGGCTTCACTGACTAGGGGTCCTATAAAGGTAGCAGCCAGTCAGGCAGCGGCACAGGAGCTAGCAAAGAGACCTGTAAACAGGGGAGTTTGAGTGGGAGTTCTGTTGGAGGAGAAGGTATTTGTGTGTGTTTTTGTATTGGTATTATCTGTATGTGTAGAGGCTTGGAGGGGCTTTGAGATGGGAGAGAAGCTGGGCCCTGATTAGTGGGCGGGGCTTCACTGATTAGGGGTCCTAGAAAAGGAGCAGCCAGTCAGGCAGCAGCACAGACAGCTGCAGTGGCACAGGAGCTAGCAAACAGAGCTGTAAAGAGGGGAGTTTGAGTGGGAGTTCTGTTGGAGGAGAAGGTATTTGTGTGTGTTTGGTTTTGTATTGTCAGTATCTGTATGTGCAGGGGCTTTGTGCTGGGAGAGAAGCTGAGCCCTGATTAGGGGGCGGGGCTTCCCTGACTAGGGGTCCTATAAAGGTAGCAGCCAGTCAGGCAGCGGCACAGGAGCTAGCAAACAGAGCTGTAAACAGGGGAGTTTGAGTGGGAGTTCTGTTGGAGGAGAAGGTATTTGTGTGTTCTTTTGTATTGGTAGTATCTGTACGTGTAGAGGCTTGGAGGGGCTTTGTGCTGGGAGAGAAGCTGAGCCCTGATTAGGGGGCGGGGCTTCACTGACTAGGGGTCCTATAAAGGTAGCAGCCAGTCAGGCAGCGGCACAGGAGCTAGCAAACAGAGCTGTAAACAGGGCAGTTTGAGTGGGAGTTCTGTTGGAGGAGAAGGTATTTGTGTGTTTTTTTGTATTGGTAGTATCTGTATATGTATTGGTTTGGCGGGGCTTTGTGCTTGGAGAGAAGCTGAGCCCAGATTAGGGGGCGGGGCTTCACTGACTAGGGGTCCTATAAAGGTAGCAGCCACTCAGACAGCGGCTCAGGAGATAGCAAACAGAGCTGTGAACAGGGGAGTTTGAGTAGGAGTTCTGTTGGAGGAGAAGGTATTTGTGTGTGTTGGTAGTATCTGTATGTGTAGAGGCTTGGAGGGGCTAGGTGCTGCGAGAGAAGCTGAGAGCTGATTAGGGGGCGGGGCTTCACTGACTAGGGGTCCTATAAAGGTAGCAGCCAGTCAGGCAGCGGCACAGACAGCTGCAGCGGCACAGGAGCTAGCAAACAGAGCTGTAAACAGGGGAGTTTGAGTGGGAGTTCTGTTGGAGGAGAAGGTATTTGTGTGTGTGTGTTTTTGTATTGGTA
Organism: Lepidochelys olivacea; assembly: GCF_965140295.1. NCBI lineage: Eukaryota > Metazoa > Chordata > Testudines > Cheloniidae > Lepidochelys > Lepidochelys olivacea. Next base: position 18,059,797 of record NC_140436.1, on the reverse strand, counting down.
GTATCTGTATGTGTAGAGGCTTGGAGGGGCTTTGTGCTGGGAGAGAAGCTGAGCCCTGATTAGGGGGCGGGGCTTCACTGACTAGGGGTCCTATAAAGGTAGCAGCCAGTCAGGCAGCGGAAGAGACAGCTGCAGCGGCACAGGAGCTAGCAAACAGAGCTGTAAACAGGGGAGTTTGAGTGGGAGTTCTGTTGGAGGAGAAGGTATTTGTGTGTGTTTTTGTTTTGGTAGTATCTGTATGTGTAGAGGCTTTGTGCTGGGAGAGAAGCTGAGCCCTGATTTGGGGGCGGGGCTTCACTGACTAGGGGTCCTATAAAGGTAGCAGACAGTCAGGCAGCAGCACAGACAGCTGCAGCGGCACAGGAGCTAGCAAACAGAGCTGTAAACAGGGGAGTTTGAGTCGGAGTTCTGTTGGAGGAGAAGGTATTTGTGTGTGTTTGGTTTTGTATTGGTAGTATCTGTATGTGTAGGGGCTTTGTGCTGGGAGAGAAGCTGAGCCCTGATTAGGGGGCGGGGCTTCACTGACTAGGGGTCCTATAAAGGTAGCAGCCAGTCAGACAGCGGCTCAGGAGCTAGCAAACAGAGCTGTGAACAGGGGAGTTTGAGTAGGAGATCTGTTGGAGGAGAAGGTATTTGTGTGTGTTTTTGTTTTGTTAGTATCTGTATGTGTAGAGGCTTGGAGGGGCTAGGTGCTGGGAGAGAAGCTGAGCCCTGATTAGGGGGCGGGGCTTCACTGATGAGGGGTCCTATAAAGGTAGCAGCCAGTCAGGCAGCGGCACAGACAGCTGCAGCGGCACAGGAGCTAGCAAACAGAGCTGTAAACAGGGGAGTTTGAGTGGGAGTTCTGTTGGAGGAGCAGGTATTTGTGTGTGTTTGGTTTTGTATTGGTAGTATCTGTATGTGTAGAGGCTTGGAGGGGCTTTGTGCTGGGAGAGAAGCTGAGCCCTGATTAGGGGGCGGGGCTTCACTTACTAGGGGTCCTATAAAGGGAGCAGCCAGTCAGGCAGCGGCACAGACAGCTGCAGCGGCACAGGAGCTAGCAAACAGAGCTGTAAACAGGGGAGTTTGACTGGGAGTTCTGTTGGAGGAGATGGTATTTGTGTGTGTTTGGTTTTGTATTGGTAGTATCTGTATGTGTATAGGCTTGGAGGGGCTAGGTGCTGCGAGAGAAGCTGAGCCCTGATTAGGGGGCGGGGCTTCCCTGACTAGGGGTCCTATAAAGGTAGCAGCCAGTCAGGCAGTGACACAGGAGCTAGCAAACAGAGCTGTAAACAGGGGAGTTTGAGTGGGAGTTCTGTTGGAGGAGAAGGTATTTGTGTGTGTTTGGTTTTGTATTGGTAGTATCTGTATGTGTAGGGGCTTTGTGCTGGGAGAGAAGCTGAGCCCTGATTTGGGGGCGGGGCTTCACTGACTAGGGGTCCTATAAAGGTAGCAGCCAGTCAGGCAGCGGCACAGGAGCTAGCAAACAGAGCTGTGAACAGGGGAGTTTTAGTGGGAGTTCTGTTGGAGGAGAAGGTATTTGTGTGTGTGTGTTTTTGTATTGGTAGTATCTGTATGTGTAGGGGCTTTGTGCTGGGAGAGAAGCTGAGCCCTGATTAGGGGGCGGGGCTTCCCTGACTAGGGGTCCTATAAAGGTAGCAGCCAGTCAGGCAGCGGCAAAGGAGCTAGCAAACAGTGCTGTAAACAGGTGAGTTTGAGTGGGAGTTCTCTTGGGGGAGAAGGTATTTGTGTGTGTTTGGTTTTGTATTGGTAGTATCTGTATGTGTAGGGGCTTTGTGCTGGGAGAGAAGCTGAGCCCTGATTAGGGGGCGGGGCTTCACTGACTAGTGGTCCTATAAAGGTTGCAGCCAGTAAGAAAGCGGCTCAGGAGCTAGCAAACAGAGCTGTAAGCAGGGGAGTTTGAGTGGGAGTTCTGTTGGAGGAGAAGGTATTTGTGTGTGTTTGGTTTTGTATTGGTAGTATCTGTATGTGTAGGGGCTTTGTGCTGGCAGAGAAGCTGAGTCCTGATTAGGCGGCGGGGCTTCACTGACTAGGGGTCCTATAAAGGTAGCAGCCAGTCAGGCAGCGGCACAGGAGCTAGCAAACAGAGCTGTAAGCAGGGGAGTTTGAGTGGGAGTTTTGTTGGAGGAGAAGGTATTTGTGTGTGTTTTTGTATTGGTATTATCTGTATGTGTATAGGTTTGGAGGGGCTAGGTGCTGCGAGAGAAGCTGAGCCCTGATTAGGGGGCGGGGCTTCACTGACTAGGGGTCCTATAAATGTAGTAGCCAGTCAGGCAGCGGCACAGGAGCTAGCAAACAGAGCTGTAAACAGGGGAGTTTGAGTGGGAGTTCTGTTGGAGGAGCAGGTATTTGTGTGTGTTTGGTTTTGTATTGGTAGTATCTGTATGTGTAGGGGCTTTGTGCTGGGAGAGAAGCTGAGCCCTGATTAGGGGGCGGGGCTTCACTGACTAGGGGTCCTATAAAGGTAGCAGCCAGTCAGACAGCGGCTCAGGAGCTAGCAAACAGAGCTATAAACAGCGGAGTTTGAGTGGGAGTTCTGTTGGAGGAGAAGGTATTTGTGTGTTTGATTTTGCTTTGGTAGTATCTGTATGTGTAGAGGCTTGGAGGGGCTTTGTGCTGGGAGAGAAGCTGAGCCCTGATTAGGGGGCGGGGCTTCACTGACTAGGGGTCCTATAAAGGTAGCAGCCAGTCAGGCAGCGGCACAGACAGCTGCAGCGGCACAGGAGCTAGCAAACAGAGCTGTAAACAGGGGAGTTTGAGTGGGAGTTCTGTTGGAGGAGCAGGTATTTGTGTGTGTTTGGTTTTGTATTGGTAGTATCTGTATGTGTAGGGGCTTTGTGCTGGGAGAGAAGCTGAGCCCTGATTTGGGGGCGGGGCTTCACTGACTAGGGGTCCTATAAAGGTAGCAGCCAGTCAGGCAGCGGCACAGGAGCTAGCAAACAGAGCTGTGAACAGGGGAGTTTTAGTGGGAGTTCTGTTGGAGGAGAAGGTATTTGTGTGTGTGTGTTTTTGTATTGGTAGTATCTGTATGTATAGGGGCTTTGTGCTGGGAGAGAAGCTGAGTCCTGATTAGGCGGCGGGGCTTCACTGACTAGGGGTCCTATAAAGGTAGCCGCCAGTCAGGCAGCGGCACGGGAGCTAGCAAACAGAGCTGTAAACAGGGCAGTTTGAGTGGGAGTTCTGTTGGAGGAGAAGGTATTTGTGTGTTTTTTTGTATTGGTAGTATCTGTATATGTAGAGGCTTGGAGGGGCTTTGTGCTGGGAGAGAAGCTGAGCCCTGATCAGGGGGCGGGGCTTCACTGACTAGGGGTCCTATAAAGGTAGCAGCCAGTCAGGCAGCGGCACGGGAGCTAGCAAACAGAGCTGTAAACAGGGGAGTTTGAGTGGGAGTTCTGTTGGAGGAGAAGGTATTTGTGTGTGTGTGTTTTTGTATTGGTAGTATCTGTATGTGTAGAGGCTTGGAGGGGCTTTGTGCTGGGAGAGAAGCTGAGCCCTGATTAGGGGGCGGGGCTTCACTGACTAGGGATCCTATAAAGGTAGCAGACAGTCAGGCAGCAGCGCAGACAGCTGCAGCGGCACAGGAGCTAGCAAACAGAGCTGTAAACAGGGGAGTTTGAGTGGGAGTTCTGTTGGAGGAGAAGGTATTTGTGTGTGTTTGGTTTTGTATTGGTAGTATCTGTATGTGTAGGGGCTTTGTGCTGGGAGAGAAGCTGAGCCCTGATTGGGGGCGGGGCTTCAGTGACTAGGGGTCCTATAAAGGTAGCAGCCAGTCAGGCAGCGGCACAGACAGCTGCAGCGGCACAGGAGCTAGCAAACAGAGCTGTAAACAGGGGAGTTTGAGTCGGAGTTCTGTTGGAGGAGATGGTATTTGTGTGTGTTTGGTTTTGTATTGGTAGTATCTGTATGTGTATTGGTTTGAAGGGGCTTTGTGCTTGGAGAGAAGCTGAGCCCTGATTAGGGGGCGGGGCTTCCCTGACTAGGGGTCCTATAAAGGTAGCAGCCAGTCAGACAGCGGCTCAGGAGCTAGCAAACAGAGCTGTGAACAGGGGAGTTTGAGTAGGAGATCTGTTGGAGGAGAAGGTATTTGTGTGTGTTTTTGTTTTGTTAGTATCTGTATGTGTAGAGGCTTGGAGGGGCTAGGTGCTGGGAGAGAAGCTGAGCCCTGATTAGGGGGCGGGGCTTCACTGACGAGGGGTCCTATAAAGGTAGCAGCCAGTCAGGCAGCGGCACAGACAGCTGCAGCGGCACAGGAGCTAGCAAACAGAGCTGTAAACAGGGGAGTTTGAGTGGGAGTTCTGTTGGAGGAGCAGGTATTTGTGTGTGTTTGGTTTTGTATTGGTAGTATCTGTATGTGTAGAGGCTTGGAGGGGCTTTGTGCTGGGAGAGAAGCTGAGCCCTGATTAGGGGGCGGGGCTTCACTTACTAGGGGTCCTATAAAGGGAGCAGCCAGTCAGGCAGCGGCACAGACAGCTGCAGCGGCACAGGACCTAGCAAACAGAGCTGTAAACAGGGGAGTTTGAGTGGGAGTTCTGTTGGAGGAGAAGGTATTTGTGTGTGTTTGGTTTTGTATTGGTAGTATCTGTATGTGTAGGGGCTTTGTGCTGGGAGAGAAGCTGAGCCCTGATTAGGGGGCGGGGCTTCACTGACTAGGGGTCCTATAAAGGTAGCAGCCAGTCAGGCAGCGGCACAGTAGCTAGCAAACAGAGCTGTGAACAGGGGAGTTTGAGTGGGAGTTCTGTTGGAGGAGAAGGTATTTGTGTGTGTTTTTGTATTGGTAGTATCTGTATGTGTAGAGGCTTGGAGGGGCTAGGTGCTGCGAGAGAAGCTGAGCCCTGATTAGGGGGCGGGGCTTCACTGACTAGGGGTCCTATAAAGGTAGCAGCCAGTCAGGCAGCGGCACAGACAGCTGCAGCGGCACAGGAGCTAGCAAACAGAGCTGTAAACAGGGGAGTTTGAGTGGGAGTTCTGTTGGAGGAGAAGGTATTTGTGTGTGTTTGGTTTTGTATTGTCAGTATCTGTATGTGCAGGGGCTTTGTGCTGGGAGAGAAGCTGAGCCCTGATTAGGGGGCGGGGCTTCACTGACGAGGGGTCCTATAAAGGTAGCAGCCAGTCAGGCAGCGGCACAGACAGCTGCAGCGGCACAGGAGCTAGCAAACTGAGCTGTAAACTGGGGAGTTTGAGTGGGAGTTCTGTTGGAGGAGAAGGTATTTGTGTGTGTTTGGTTTTGTATTGTCAGTATCTGTATGTGCAGGGGCTTTGTGCTGGGAGAGAAGCTGAGCCCTGATTAGGGGGCGGGGCTTCCCTGACTAGGGGTCCTATAAAGGTAGCAGCCAGTCAAGCAGCGGCACAGGAGCTAGCAAACAGAGCTGTAAACAGGGGAGTTTGAGTGGGAGTTCTGTTGGAGGAGAAGTTATTTGTGTGTTCTTTTGTATTGGTAGTATCTGTATGTGTAGAGGCTTGGAGGGGCTTTGTGCTGGGAGAGAAGCTGAGCCCTGATTAGGGGGCGGGGCTTCACTGACTAGGGGTCCTATAAACGTAGCAGCCAGTCAGGCAGCGGCAGACAGCTGCAGCGGCACAGGAGCTAGCAAACAGAGCTGTTAACAGGGGAGTTTGATGGGAGTTCTGTTGGAGGAGAAGGTATTTGTGTGTGTTTGGTTTTGCATTGGTAGTATCTGTATGTGTAGAGGCTTGGAGGGGCTTTGTGCTGGGAGAGAAGCTGAGCCCTGATTAGGGGGCGGGGCTTCACTGACTAGGGGTCCTATAAAGGTAGCAGCCAGTCAGGCCGCGGCACAGGAGCTAGCAAACAGAGCTGTGAACAGGGGAGTTTTAGTGGGAGTTCTGTTGGAGGAGAAGGTATTTGTGTGTTCTTTTGTATTGGTAGTATCTGTATGTGTAGAGGCTTGGAGGGGCTTTGTGCTGGGAGAGAAGCTGAGCCCTGATTAGGGGGCGGGGCTTCACTGACTAGGGGTCCTATAAAGGTAGCAGCCAGTCAGGCAGCGGCAGACAGCTGCAGCGGCACAGGAGCTAGCAAACAGAGCTGTAAACAGGGGAGTTTTAGTGGGAGTTCTGTTGGAGGAGAAGGTACTTGTGTGTTTTTTTGTATTGGTAGTATCTGTATATGTAGAGGCTTGGAGGGGCTTTGTGCTGGGAGAGAAGCTGAGCCCTGATCAGGGGGCGGGGCTTCACTGACTAGGGGTCCTATAAAGGTAGCAGCCAGTCAGGGAGTGGCACAGGAGCTAGCAAACAGATCTGTAAGCAGGGGAGTTTGAGTGGGAGTTCTGTTGGAGGAGAAGGTATTTGTGTGTGTTTGGTTTTGTTTTGGTAGTGTCTGTATGTGTAGATGCTTGGAGGGGCTTTGTGCTGGAAGAGAAGCTGAGCCCTGATTAGGGGGCGGGGCTTCACTGACTAGGGGTCCTATAAAGGTAGCAGCCAGTCAGGCAGCGGCACAGGAGCTAGCAAACTGAGCTGTGAACAGGGGAGTTTGAGTGGGAGTTCTGTTGGAGGAGAAGGTATTTGTGTGTGTTTTTGTATTCGTAGTATCTGTATGTGTAGAGGCTTGGAGGGGCTAGGTGCTGCGAGAGAAGCTGAGCCCTGATTAGGGGGCGGGGCTTCACTGACTAGGGGTCCTATAAAGGTAGCAGCCAGCCAGACAGCGGCAGACAGCTGCAGCGGCACAGGAGCTAGCAAACAGAGCTGTAAACAGGGGAGTTTGAGTGGGAGTTCTGTTGGAGGAGAAGGTATTTGTGTGTGTGTGTTTTTATATTGGTAGTATCTGTATGTGTAGAGGCTTGGAGGGGCTTTGTGATGGGAGAGAAGCTGAGCCCTGATTAGGGGGCGGGGCTTCACTGACTAGGGGTCCTATAAAGGTAGCAGCCAGTCAGGCAGCGGCACAGGAGCTAGCAAACAGAGCTGTGAAAAGGGCAGTTTGAGTGGGAGTTCTGTTGGAGGAGAAGGTATTTGTGTGTGTTTTTGTATTGGTAGTACTTGTATGTGTAGGGGCTTTGTGCTGGGAGAGAAGCTGGGCCCTGATTAGGGGGCGGGGCTTCACTGACTAGGGGTCCTATAAAGTGAGCAGCCAGTCAGGCAGCGGGACAGGAGCTAGCAGACAGAGCTGTAAGCAGGGGAGTTTGAGTGGGAGTTCTGTTGGAGGAGAAGGTATTTCTGTGTGTTTGGTTTTGTATTGGTAGTATCTGTATGTGTAGAGGCTTGGAGGGGCTTTGTGCTGGGAGAGAAGATGAGCCCTGATTAGGGGGCGGGGCTATCCTGACTAGGGGTCCTATAAAGGTACTAGCCAGTCAGGCAGCGGCACAGGAGCTAGCAAACAGACCTGTAAACAGGGCAGTTTGAGTGGGAGTTCTGTTGGAGGAGAAGGTATTTGTGTGTGTTCGGTTTTGTATTGGTAGTATCTGTATGTGTACGGGCTTTGTGCTGGGAGAGAAGCTGAGCCCTGATTAGGGGGCGGGGCTTCACTGACTAGGGGTCCTATAAAGGTAGCAGCCAGTCAGGCAGCGGCACAGGAGCTAGCAAACAGAGCTGTAAACAGGGGGGTTTGAGTGGGCGTTCTGTTGGAGGAGAAGGTATTTGTGTGTGTTTGGTTTTGTATTGGTAGTATCTGTATGTGTAGGGGTTTGGCGGGGCTTTGTTCTTGGAGAGAAGCTGAGCCCTGATTAGGGGGCGGGGCTTCACTGACTCGGGGTCCTATAAAGGTAGCAGCCAGTCAGACAGCGGCACAGGAGCTAGCAAACAGAGCTGTAAGCAGGGGAGTTTGAGTGGGAGTTCTGTTGGAGGAGAAGGTATTTGTGTGTGTTTGGTTTTGTATTGGTAGTATCTGTATGTGTAGAGGCTTGGAGGGGCTTTGTGCTGGGAGAGAAGCTGAGCCCTGATTAGGGGGCGGGGCTTCTCTGACTAGGGGTCATATAAAGGTAGCAGCCAGTCAGGCAGCGGCACAGACAGCTGCAGCGGCACAGGAGCTAGCAAACAGAGCTCTAAACAGGGGAGTTTGAGTGGGAGTTCTGTTGGAGGAGAAGGTATTTGTGTGTGTTCGGTTTTGTATTGGTAGTATCTGTATGTGGAGAGGCTTGGAGGGGCTTTGTGCTGGGAGAGAAGCTGAGCCCTGATTAGGGGGCGGGGCTTCACTGACTAGGGGTCCTATAAAGGTACCAGCCAGTCAGGCAGCGGCACAGGAGCTAGCAAACAGACCTGTAAACAGGGCAGTTTGAGTGGGAGTTCTGTTGGAGGAGAAGGTATTTGTGTGTGTTCGGTTTTGTATTGGTAGTATCTGTATGTGTACGGGCTTTGTGCTGGGAGAGAAGCTGAGCCCTGATTAGGGGGCGGGGCTTGACTGACTAGGGGTCCTATAAAGGTAGCAGTCAATCAGGCAGCGGCACAGGAGCTAGCAAACAGAGCTGTAAACAGGGCAGTTTGAGTGGGAGTTCTGTTGGAGGAGAAGGTATCTGTGTGTGATTTTGTATTGGTATTATCCGTATGTGTAGAGGCTTGGAGGGGCTCTGTGATGGGAGAGAAGCTGGGCCCTGATTAGGGAGCGGGGCTTCACTGACTAGGGGTCCTATAAAGGTACCAGCCAGTCAGGCAGCGGCACAGGAGCTAGCAAACAGAGCTGTAAACAGGGGAGTTTGAGTGGGAGTTCTGTTGGAGGAGAAGGTATTTGTGTGTGTTCGGTTTTGTATTGGTAGTATCTGTATGTGTAGAGGCTTGGAGGGGCTTTGTGCTGGGAGAGAAGCTGAGCCCTGATTAGGGAGCGGGGCTTCACTGACTAGGGGTCCTATAAAGGTACCAGCCAGTCAGGCAGCGGCACAGGAGCTAGCAAACAGAGCTGTAAACAGGGGAGTTTGAGTGGGAGTTCTGTTGGAGGAGAAGGTATTTGTGTGTGTTTTTGTACTGGTAGTATCTGTATGTGTAGAGGCTTGGAGGGGCGAGGTGCTGGGAGAGAAGCTGAGCCCTGATTAGGGGGCGGGGCTTCACTGACTAGGGGTCCTATAAAGGTAGCAGCCAGTCATTCAGCGGCACAGACAGCTGCAGTGGCACAGGAGCTAGCAAACAGAGCTGTAAACAGGGGAGTTTTAGTGGGAGTTCTGTTGGAGGAGAAGGTACTTGTGTGTTTTTTTGTATTGGTAGTATCTGTATATGTAGAGGCTTGGAGGGGCTTTGTGCTGGGAGAGAAGCTGAGCCCTGATCAGGGGGCGGGGCTTCACTGACTAGGGGTCCTATAAAGGTAGCAGCCAGTCAGGGAGCGGCACAGGAGCTAGCAAACAGATCTGTAAGCAGGGGAGTTTGAGTGGGAGTTCTGTTGGAGGAGAAGGTATTTGTGTGTGTTTGGTTTTGTTTTGGTAGTGTCTGTATGTGTAGATGCTTGGAGGGGCTTTGTGCTGGAAGAGAAGCTGAGCCCTGATTAGGGGGCGGGGCTTCACTGACTAGGGGTCCTATAAAGGTAGCAGCCAGTCAGGCAGCGGCACAGGAGCTAGCAAACTGAGCTGTGAACAGGGGAGTTTGAGTGGGAGTTCTGTTGGAGGAGAAGGTATTTGTGTGTGTTTTTGTATTCGTAGTATCTGTATGTGTAGAGGCTTGGAGGGGCTAGGTGCTGCGAGAGAAGCTGAGCCCTGATTAGGGGGCGGGGCTTCACTGACTAGGGGTCCTATAAAGGTAGCAGCCAGCCAGACAGCGGCAGACAGCTGCAGCGGCACAGGAGCTAGCAAACAGAGCTGTAAACAGGGGAGTTTGAGTGGGAGTTCTGTTGGAGGAGAAGGTATTTGTGTGTGTGTGTTTTTATATTGGTAGTATCTGTATGTGTAGAGGCTTGGAGGGGCTTTGTGCTGGGAGAGAAGCTGAGCCCTGATTAGGGGGCGGGGCTTCACTGACTAGGGGTCCTATAAAGGTAGCAGCCAGTCAGGCAGCGGCACAGGAGCTAGCAAACAGAGCTGTGAAAAGGGCAGTTTGAGTGGGAGTTCTGTTGGAGGAGAAGGTATTTGTGTGTGTTTTTGTATTGGTAGTACTTGTATGTGTAGGGGCTTTGTGCTGGGAGAGAAGCTGGGCCCTGATTAGGGGGCGGGGCTTCACTGACTAGGGGTCCTATAAAGTGAGCAGCCAGTCAGGCAGCGGGACAGGAGCTAGCAGACAGAGCTGTAAGCAGGGGAGTTTGAGTGGGAGTTCTGTTGGAGGAGAAGGTATTTCTGTGTGTTTGGTTTTATATTGGTAGTATCTGTATGTGTAGAGGCTTGGAGGGGCTTTGTGCTGGGAGAGAAGATGAGCCCTGATTAGGGGGCGGGGCTATCCTGACTAGGGGTCCTATAAAGGTACTAGCCAGTCAGGCAGCGGCACAGGAGCTAGCAAACAGACCTGTAAACAGGGCAGTTTGAGTGGGAGTTCTGTTGGAGGAGAAGGTATTTGTGTGTGTTCGGTTTTGTATTGGTAGTATCTGTATGTGTACGGGCTTTGTGCTGGGAGAGAAGCTGAGCCCTGATTAGGGGGCGGGGCTTCACTGACTAGGGGTCCTATAAAGGTAGCAGCCAGTCAGGCAGCGGCACAGGAGCTAGCAAACAGAGCTGTAAACAGGGGGGTTTGAGTGGGCGTTCTGTTGGAGGAGAAGGTATTTGTGTGTGTTTGGTTTTGTATTGGTAGTATCTGTATGTGTAGGGGTTTGGCGGGGCTTTGTTCTTGGAGAGAAGCTGAGCCCTGATTAGGGGGCGGGGCTTCACTGACTCGGGGTCCTATAAAGGTAGCAGCCAGTCAGACAGCGGCACAGGAGCTAGCAAACAGAGCTGTAAGCAGGGGAGTTTGAGTGGGAGTTCTGTTGGAGGAGAAGGTATTTGTGTGTGTTTGGTTTTGTATTGGTAGTATCTGTATGTGTAGAGGCTTGGAGGGGCTTTGTGCTGGGAGAGAAGCTGAGCCCTGATTAGGGGGCGGGGCTTCTCTGACTAGGGGTCATATAAAGGTAGCAGCCAGTCAGGCAGCGGCACAGACAGCTGCAGCGGCACAGGAGCTAGCAAACAGAGCTCTAAACAGGGGAGTTTGAGTGGGAGTTCTGTTGGAGGAGAAGGTATTTGTGTGTGTTCGGTTTTGTATTGGTAGTATCTGTATGTGGAGAGGCTTGGAGGGGCTTTGTGCTGGGAGAGAAGCTGAGCCCTGATTAGGGGGCGGGGCTTCACTGACTAGGGGTCCTATAAAGGTACCAGCCAGTCAGGCAGCGGCACAGGAGCTAGCAAACAGACCTGTAAACAGGGCAGTTTGAGTGGGAGTTCTGTTGGAGGAGAAGGTATTTGTGTGTGTTCGGTTTTGTACTGGTAGTATCTGTATGTGTACGGGCTTTGTGCTGGGAGAGAAGCTGAGCCCTGATTAGGGGGCGGGGCTTGACTGACTAGGGGTCCTATAAAGGTAGCAGTCAATCAGGCAGCGGCACAGGAGCTAGCAAACAGAGCTGTAAACAGGGCAGTTTGAGTGGGAGTTCTGTTGGAGGAGAAGGTATTTGTGTGTGATTTTGTATTGGTATTATCCGTATGTGTAGAGGCTTGGAGGGGCTCTGTGATGGGAGAGAAGCTGGGCCCTGATTAGGGGGCGGGGCTTCACTGATTAGGGGTCCTAGAAAGGGAGCAGCCAGTCAGGCAGCGGCAAAGACAGCTGCAGTGGCACAGGAGCTAGCAAACAGAGCTGTAAAGAGGGGAGTTTGAGTGGGAGTTCTGTTGGAGGAGAAGGTATTTGTGTGTGTTTGGTTTTGTATTGGTAGTATCTGTATGTGTAGGGGCTTTGTGCTGGGAGAGAAGCTGAGCCCTGATTAGGGGGCGGGGCTTCACTGACTAGGGGTCCTATAAAGGTAGCAGCCAATCAGGCAGCGGCAACAGACAGCTGCAGTGGCACAGGAGCTAGCAAACAGAGCTGTAAAGAGGGGATTTTGAGTGGGAGTTCTGTTGGAGGAGAAGGTATTTGTTTGTGTTCGGTTTTGTATTGGTAGTATCTATATGTGTTCGGGCTTTGTGCTGGGAGAGAAGCTGAGCCCTGATTAGGGGGTGGGGCTTGACTGACTAGGGGTCCTATAAAGGTAGCAGTCAGTCAGGCAGCGGCACAGGAGCTAGCAAACAGAGCTGTAAACAGGGGAGCTTGAGTGGGAGTTCTGTTGGAGGAGAAGGTATTTGTGTGTGTTCGGTTTTGTATTGGCAGTATCTGTATGTGTACGGGCTTTGTGCTGGGAGAGAAGCTGAGCCCTGATTAGGGGGCGGGGCTTGACTGACTAGGGGTCCTATAAAGGTAGCAGTCAATCAGGCAGCGGCACAGGAGCTAGCAAAAAGAGCTGTAAACAGGGGAGTTTGAGTGGGAGTTCTGTTGGAGGAGAAGGTATTTGTGTATGATTTTGTATTGGTATTATCCGTATGTGTAGAGGCTTGGAGGGGCTCTGTGATGGGAGAGAAGCTGGGCCCTGATTAGGGGGCGGGGCTTCACTGATTAGGGGTCCTAGAAAGGGAGCAGCCAGTCAGGCAGCGGCAAAGACAGCTGCAGTGGCACAGGAGCTAGCAAACAGAGCTGTAAAGAGGGGAGTTTGAGTGGGAGTTCTGTTGGAGGAGAAGGTATTTGTGTGTGTTTGGTTTTGTATTGGTAGTATCTGTATGTGTAGGGGCTTTGTGCTGGGAGAGAAGCTGAGCCCTGATTAGGGGGCGGGGCTTCACTGACTAGGGGTCCTATAAAGGTAGCAGCCAGTCAGGCAGCGGCAACAGACAGCTGCAGTGGCACAGGAGCTAGCAAACAGAGCTGTAAAGAGGGGATTTTGAGTGGGAGTTCTGTTGGAGGAGAAGGTATTTGTGTGTGTTTGGTTTTGTATTGGTAGTATCTGTATGTGTAGGGGCTTTGTGCTGGGAGAGAAGCTGAGCCCTGATTAGGGGGCGGGGCTTCACTGACTAGGGGTCCTATAAAGGTAGCAGCCAGTCAGGCAGCGGCAACAGACAACTGCAGTGGCACAGGAGCTAGCAAACAGAGCTGTAAAGAGGGGATTTTGAGTGGGAGTTCTGTTGGAGGAGAAGGTATTTGTGTGTGTTCGGTTTTGTATTGGCAGTATCTGTATGTGTACGGGCTTTGTGCTGGGAGAGAAGCTGAGCCGTGATTAGGGGGCGGGGCTTCACTGACTAGGGGTCCTATAAAGGTAGGAGTCAGTCAGGCAGCGGCACAGGAGCTAGCACACAGAGCTGTAAACAGGGGAGTTTGAGTGGGAGTTCTGTTGGAGGAGAAGGTATTTGTGTGTGTTCGGTTTTGTATTGGTAGTATCTGTATGTGTAGAGGCTTGGAGGGGCTTTGTGCTGGGAGAGAAGCTGAGCCCTGATTAGGGAGCGGGGCTTCACTGACTAGGGGTCCTATAAAGGTACCAGCCAGTCAGGCAGCGGCACAGGAGCTAGCAAACAGAGCTGTAAACAGGGGAGTTTGAGTGGGAGTTCTGTTGGAGGAGAAGGTATTTGTGTGTTTTTTTGTATTGGTAGTATCTGTATATGTAGAGGCTTGGAGGGGCTTTGTGCTGGGAGAGAAGCTGAGCCCTGATCATGGGGCGGGGCTTCACTGACTAGGGGTCCTATAAAGGTAGCAGCCAGTCAGGCAGCGGCAACAGACAGCTGCAGTGGCACAGGAGCTAGCAAACAGAGCTGTAAAGAGGGGATTTTGAGTGGGAGTTCTGTTGGAGGAGAAGGTATTTGTGTGTGTTCGGTTTTGTATTGGTAGTATCTGTATGTGTACGGGCTTTGTGCTGGGAGAGAAGCTGAGCCCTGATTAGGGGGCGGGGCTTCACTGACTAGGGGTCCTATAAAGGTAGCAGACAGTCAGGCAGCAGAATAGACAGCTGCAGTGGCACAGGAGCTCGCAAACAGAGCTGTAGGCAGGGGAGTTTGAGTGGGAGTTCTGTTGGAGGAGAAGGTATTTGTGTGTGTTTTTGTATTAGTATTATCTGTATGTGTAGAGGATTGGAGGGGCTTTGTGATGGGAGAGAAGCTGAGCCCTGATCAGGGGGCGGCGCTTCACTGACTAGGGGTCCTATAAAGGTAGCAGCCAGTCAGGCAGCGGCACAGGAGCTAGCAAACAGAGCTGTAAACAGGGGAGTTTGAGTGGGAGTTCTTTTGGAGGAGAAGGTATTTGTGCGTTTTTTTGTATTGGTAGTATCTGTATGTGTAGAGGCTTGGAGGGGCTTTGTGCTGGGAGAGAAGCAGAGCCCTGATCAGGGGGCGGGGCTTCACTGACTAGGGGTCCTATAAAGGTAGCAGCCAGTCAGGCAGCGGCACAGGAGCTAGCAAACAGAGCTGTAAACAGGGGAGTTTGAGTCGGAGTTCTGTTGGAGGAGAAGGTATTTGTGTGTGTTTGGTTTTGTATTCGTAGTATCTGTATGTGTAGGGGCTTTGTGCTGGGAGAGAAGCTGAGCCCTGATTAGGGGGCGAGGCTTCACTGACTAGGGGTCCTATAAAGGTAGCAGCCAGTCAGACAGCAGCACAGGAGCTAGCAAACAGTGCTGTAAGAAGGGGAGTTTGAGTGGGAGTTCTGTTGGAGGAGAACGTATTTGTGTGTGTTTTTGTATTGGTATTATCTGTATGTGTAGAGGCTTGGAGGGGCTTTGTGATGGGAGAGAAGCTGGGCCCTGATTAGGGGGCGGGGCTTCACTGATTAGGGGTCCTAGAAAGGGAGCAGCCAGTCAGGCAGCGGCACAGGAGCTAGCAAACAGAGCTGTAAGCAGGGGAGTTTGAGTGGGAGTTCTTTTGGAGGAGAAGGTATTTGTGTGTTTTTTTGTATTGGTTGTATCTGTATGTGTAGAGTCTTGGAGGGGCTTTGTGCTGGGAGAGAAGCTGGGCCCTGATTAGGGGGCGGGGCTTCACTGACTAGGGGTCCTATAAAGGGAGCAGCCAGTCAGGCAGCGCACAGACAGCTGCAGTGGCACAAACGCTAGCAAACAGAGCTGTAAACAGGGGAGTTTGAGTGGGCGTTCTGTTGGAGGAGAAGGTATTTGTGTGTGTTTGGTTTTGTATTGGTAGTATCTGTATGTGTAGAGGCTTGGAGGGGCTTTGTGCTGGGAGAGAAGCTGAGCCCTGATTAGGGGGCGGGGCTTCACTGACTAGGGGTCCTATAAAGGTACCAGCCGGTCAGGCAGCGGCACAGGAGCTAGCAAACAGAGCTGTAAACAGGGCAGTTTGAGTGGGAGTTCTGTTGGAGGAGAAGGTATTTGTGTGTGTTTGGTTTTGTATTGGTAGTATCTGTATGTGTAGGGGCTTTGTGCTGGGAGAGAAGCTGAGCCCTGATTAGGGGGCGGGGCTTCACTGACTAGGGGTCCTATAAAGGTAGCAGCCAGTCAGACAGCGACACAGGAGCTAGCAAACAGAGCTGTAAGCAGGGGAGTTTGAGTGGGAGTTCTGTTGGAGGAGAAGGTATTTGTGTGTGTTTGGTTTTGTATTGTCAGTATCTGTATGTGCAGGGGCTTTGTGCCGGGAGAGAAGCTGAGCCCTGATTAGGGGGCGGGGCTTCACTGACTAGGGGTCCTATAAAAGTAGCAGCCAGTCAGACTGCGGCACAGGAGCTAGCAAACAGAGCTGTAATCAGGGGAGTTTGAGTGGGAGTTCTGTTGGAGAAGAAGGTATTTGTGTGTGTTTTTGTATTGGTAGTATCTGTATGTGTAGGGGTTTGGCGGGGCTTTGTGCTTGGAGAGAAGCTGAGCCCTCATTAGGGGGCGGAGCTTCACTGACTAGGGGTCTTATAAAGGTAGGAGCCAGTCAGGCAGCGGCACAGGAGCTAGCAAACAGAGCTGTAAGCAGGGGAGTTTGAGTGGGAGTTCTGTTGGAGGAGAAGGTATTTGTGTGTGTTTTTGTATTAGTATTATCTGTATGTGTAGAGGATTGGAGGGGCTTTGTGATGGGAGAGAAGCTGAGCCCTGATGAGGGGGCGGCGCTTCACTGACTAGGGGTCCTATAAAGGTAGCAGCCAGTCAGGCAGCGGCACAGGAGCTAGCAAACAGAGCTGTAAACAGGGGAGTTTGAGTGGGAGTTCTTTTGGAGGAGAAGGTATTTGTGCGTTTTTTTGTATTGGTAGTATCTGTATGTGTAGAGGCTTGGAGGGGCTTTGTGCTGGGAGAGAAGCAGAGCCCTGATCAGGGGGCGGGGCTTCACTGACTAGGGGTCCTATAAAGGTAGCAGCCAGTCAGGCAGCGGCACAGGAGCTAGCAAACAGAGCTGTAAACAGGGGAGTTTGAGTGGGAGTTCTGTTGGAGGAGAAGGTATTTGTGTGTGTTTGGTTTTGTATTCGTAGTATCTGTATGTGTAGGGGCTTTGTGCTGGGAGAGAAGCTGAGCCCTGATTAGGGGGCGAGGCTTCACTGACTAGGGGTACTATAAAGGTAGCAGCCAGTCAGACAGCAGCACAGGAGCTAGCAAACAGTGCTGTAAGAAGGGGAGTTTGAGTGGGAGTTCTGTTGGAGGAGAACGTATTTGTGTGTGTTTTTGTATTGGTATTATCTGTATGTGTAGAGGCTTGGAGGGGCTTTGTGATGGGAGAGAAGCTGGGCCCTGATTAGGGGGCGGGGCTTCACTGATTAGGGGTCCTAGAAAGGGAGCAGCCAGTCAGGCAGCGGCACAGGAGCTAGCAAACAGAGCTGTAAGCAGGGGAGTTTGAGTGGGAGTTCTTTTGGAGGAGAAGGTATTTGTGTGTTTTTTTGTATTGGTTGTATCTGTATGTGTAGAGTCTTGGAGGGGCTTTGTGCTGGGAGAGAAGCTGGGCCCTGATTAGGGGGCGGGGCTTCACTGACTAGGGGTCCTATAAAGGGAGCAGCCAGTCAGGCAGCGGCACAGACAGCTGCAGTGGCACAGGCGCTAGCAAACAGAGCTGTAAACAGGGGAGTTTGAGTGGGCGTTCTGTTGGAGGAGAAGGTATTTGTGTGTGTTTGGTTTTGTATTGGTAGTATCTGTATGTGTAGAGGCTTGCAGGGGCTTTGTGCTGGGAGAGAAGCTGAGCCCTGATTAGGGGGCGGGGCTTCACTGACTAGGGGTCCTATAAAGGTACCAGCCGGTCAGGCAGCGGCACAGGAGCTAGCAAACAGAGCTGTAAACAGGGCAGTTTGAGTGGGAGTTCTGTTGGAGGAGAAGGTATTTGTGTGTGTTTGGTTTTGTATTGGTAGTATCTGTATGTGTAGGGGCTTTGTGCTGGGAGAGAAGCTGAGCCCTGATTAGGGGGCGGGGCTTCACTGACTAGGGGTCCTATAAAGGTAGCAGCCAGTCAGACAGCGACACAGGAGCTAGCAAACAGAGCTGTAAGCAGGGGAGTTTGAGTGGGAGTTCTGTTGGAGGAGAAGGTATTTGTGTGTGTTTGGTTTTGTATTGTCAGTATCTGTATGTGCAGGGGCTTTGTGCCGGGAGAGAAGCTGAGCCCTGATTAGGGGGCGGGGCTTCACTGACTAGGGGTCCTATAAAAGTAGCAGCCAGTCAGACTGCGGCACAGGAGCTAGCAAACAGAGCTGTAATCAGGGGAGTTTGAGTGGGAGTTCTGTTGGAGGAGAAGGTATTTGTGTGTGTTTGGTTTTGTATTGGTAGTATCTGTATGTGTAGGGGTTTGGCGGGGCTTTGTGCTTGGAGAGAAGCTGAGCCCTCATTAGGGGGCGGAGCTTCACTGACTAGGGGTCCTATAAAGGTAGCAGCCAGTCAGACAGCGGCACAGGAGATAGCAAACAGAGCTGTAAGCAGGGGAGTTTGAGTGGGAGTTCTGTTGGAGGAGAAGGTATTTGTGTGTGTTTGGTTTTGTACTGGTAGTATCTGTATGTGTAGAGGCTTGGAGGGGCTTTGTGCTGGGAGAGAAGCTGAGCCCTGATTAGGGGGCGGGGCTTCACTGACTAGGGGTCCTATAAAGGTAGCAGCCAGTCAGGCAGCGGCACAGACAGCTGCAGTGGCACAGGAGCTAGCAAACAGAGCTGTAACGAGGGGAGTTTGAGTGGGAGTTCTGTTGGAGGAGAAGGTATTTGTTTTTTTTTTTGTACTGGTAGTATCTGTATATGTAGAGGCTTGGAGGGGCTTTGTGCTGGGAGAGAAGCTGAGCCCTGATCAGGGGGCGGGGATTCACTGACTAGGGGTCCTATAAAGGTAGGAGCCAGTCAGGCAGCGGCACAGGAGCTAGCAAACAGACCTGTAAACAGGGGAGTTTGAGTGGGAGTTCTGTTGGAGGAGAAGGTATTTGTGTGTGTTCGGTTTTGTATTGGCAGTATCTGTATGTGTACGGGCTTTGTGCTGGGAGAGAAGCTGAGCCCTGATTAGGGGGCGGGGCTTGACTGACTAGGGGTCCTATAAAGGTACCAGTCAATCAGGCAGCGGCACAGGAGCTAGCAAACAGAGCTGTAAAGAGGGGAGTTTGAGTGGGAGTTCTGTTGGAGGAGAAGGTATTTGTGTGTGATTTTGTATTGGTAGTATCTGTATATGTAGAGGCTTGGAGGGGCTTTGTGCTGGGAGAGAAGCTGAGCCCTGATTAGGGGGCGGGGCTTCACTGACTAGGGGTCCTATAAAGGTAGCAGCCAGTCAGGCAGCGGCACAGGAGCTAGCAAACAGAGCTGCAAAGAGGGGAGTTTGAGTGGGAGTTCTGTTGGAGGAGAAGGTATTTGTGCGTTTTTTTGTATTGGTAGTATCTGTATGTGTAGAGGCTTGGAGGGGCTTTGTGCTGGGAGAGAAGCTGAGCCCTGATCAGGGGGCGGGGCTTCACTGACTAGGGGTCCTATAAAGGTAGCTGCCAGTCAGGCAGCGGCACAGGAGCTAGCAAACAGAGCTGTAAACAGGGGAGTTTGAGTGGGAGTTCTGTTGGAGGAGAAGGTATTTGTGTGTGTTCGGTTTTGTATTGGTAGTGTCTGTATGTGTACGGGCTTTGTGCTGGGAGAGAAGCTGAGCCCTGATTAGGGGGCGGGGCTTCACTGACTAGGGGTCCTATAAAGGTAGCAGCCAGTCAGGCAGCGGAACAGACAGCTGCAGTGGCACAGGAGCTAGCAAACAGAGCTGTAAACAGGGGAGTTTGAGTGGGAGTTCTGTTGGAGGAGAAGGTATTTGTGTTTGTTTTGTATTGGTAGTATCTGTATGTGTAGAGGTTTGAAGGGGCTTTGTGCTGGGAGAGAAGCTGAGCCCTGATTATGGGGCGGGGCTTCACTGACTAGGGGTCCTATAAAGGTAGCAGCCAGTCAGGCAGCGGCTAAGACAGCTGCAGCGGCACAGGAGCTAGCAAACAGAGCTGTAAACAGGGGAGTTTGAGTGGGAGTTCTGTTGGAGGAGAAGGTATTTGTGTGTGTGTGTTTTTGTATTGGTAGTATCTGTATGTGTAGAGGCTTGGAGGGGCTTTGTGCTGGGAGAGAAGCTGAGCCCTGATTAGGGGGCGGGGCTTCACTGACTAGGGGTCCTATAAAGGTAGCAGCCAGTCAGGCAGCGGCACAGACAGCTGCAGCGGCACAGGAGCTAGCAAACAGAGCTGTGAACAGGGGAGTTTGAGTGGGAGTTCTGTTGGAGGAGAAGGTATTTGTGTGTGTGTGTTTTTGTATTGGTAGTATCTGTATGTGTAGAGGCTTGGAGGGGCTTTGTGCTGGGAGAGAAGCTGAGCCCTGATTCGGGGGCGGGGCTTCACTGACTAGGGGTCCTATAAAGGTAGCAGCCAGTCAGGCAGCGGAACAGACAGCTGCAGCGGCACAGGAGCTAGCAAACATAGCTGTAAACAGGGGAGTTTGAGTGGGAGTTCTGTTTTAGGAGAAGGTATTTGTGTGTGTTTGGTTTTGTATTGGTAGTATCTGTATGTGTAGGGGCTTTGTGCTGGGAGAGAAGCTGAGCCCTGATTAGGGGGCGGGGCTTCCCTGACTAGGGGTCCTATAAAGGTGGCAGCCAGTCAGGCAGCGGCACAGGAGCTAGCAAACAGAGCTGTAAACAGGGGAGTTTGAGTGGGAGTTCTGTTGGAGGAGATGGTATTTGTGTGTGTTTGGTTTTGTATTGGTAGTATCTGTATGTGTATTGGTTTGAAGGGGCTTTGTGCTTGGAGAGAAGCTGAGCCCTGATTAGGGGGCGGGGATTCACTGACAAGGGGTCCTATAAAGTTAGCAGCCAGTCAGGCAGCGGCACAGACAGCTGCAGTGGCACAGGCGCTAGCAAACAGAGCTGTAAACAGGGGAGTTTGAGTGGGAGTTCTGTTGGAGTTGAAGGTATTTGTGTGTTTTTTTGTATTGGTAGTATCTGTATATGTAGAGGCTTGGAGGGGCTTTGTGCTGGGAGAGAAGCTGAGCCCTGATCAGGGGGCGGGGCTTCACTGACTAGGGGTCCTATAAAGGTAGGAGCCAGTCAGGCAGCGGCACAGGAGCTAGCAAACAGAGCTGTAAAGAGGGGAGTTTGAGTGGGAGTTCTGTTGGAGGAGAAGGTATTTGTGTGTGTCTTTGTATTGGTATTATCTGTATGTGTATAGGCTTGGAGGGGCTAGGTGCTGCGAGAGAAGCTGAGCCCTGACTAGGGGGCGGGGCTTCACTGACTAGGGGTCCTATAAAGGTAGCAGCCAGTCAGGCAGCGGCACAGACAGCTGCAGCAGCACAGGAGCTAGCAAACAGAGCTGTAAACAGGGGAGTTTGAGTGGGAGTTCTGTTGGAGGAGAAGGTATTTGTGTGTGTTTGGTTTTGTATTGTCAGTATCTGTATGTGCAGGGGCTTTGTGCTGGGAGAGAAGCTGAGCCCTGATTAGGGGGCGGGGCTTCCCTCACTAGGGGTCCTATAAAGGTAGCAGCCAGTCAGGCAGCGGCACAGGAGCTAGCAAACAGAGCTGTAAACAGGGGAGTTTGAGTGGGAGTTCTGTTGGAGGAGAAGGTATTTGTGTGTGTGTGTTTTTGTATTGGTAGTATCTGTATGTGTAGAGGCTTGGAGGGGCTTTGTGCTGGGAGAGAAGCTGAGCCCTGATTAGGGGGCGGGGCTTCACTGACTAGGGGTCCTATAAAGGTAGCAGCCAGTCAGGCAGCGGAACAGACAGCTGCAGCGGCACAGGAGCTAGCAAACATAGCTGTAAACAGGGGAGTTTGAGTGGGAGTTCTGTTTTAGGAGAAGGTATTTGTGTGTGTTTGGTTTTGTATTGGTAGTATCTGTATGTGTAGGGGCTTTGTGCTGGGAGAGAAGCTGAGCCCTGATTAGGGGGCGGGGCTTCCCTGACTAGGGGTCCTATAAAGGTGGCAGCCAGTCAGGCAGCGGCACAGGAGCTAGCAAACAGAGCTGTAAACAGGGGAGTTTGAGTGGGAGTTCTGTTGGAGGAGAAGGTATTTGTGTGTTCTTTTGTATTGGTAGTATCTGTATGTTTAGAGGCTTGGAAGTGCTTTGTGCTGGGAGAGAAGCTGAGCCCTGATTCGGGGGCGGGGCTTCACTGACTAGGGGTCCTATAAAGGTAGCAGCCAGTCAGGCAGCGGAACAGACAGCTGCAGCGGCACAGGAGCTAGCAAACATAGCTGTAAACAGGGGAGTTTGAGTGGGAGTTCTGTTTTAGGAGAAGGTATTTGTGTGTGTTTGGTTTTGTATTGGTAGTATCTGTATGTGTAGGGGCTTTGTGCTGGGAGAGAAGCTGAGCCCTGATTAGGGGGCGGGGCTTCCCTGACTAGGGGTCCTATAAAGGTGGCAGCCAGTCAGGCAGCGGCACAGGAGCTAGCAAACAGAGCTGTAAACAGGGGAGTTTGAGTGGGAGTTCTGTTGGAGGAGAAGGTATTTGTGTGTTCTTTTGTATTGGTAGTATCTGTATGTGTAGAGGCTTGGAGGTGCTTTGTGCTGGGAGAGAAGCTGAGCCCTGATTAGGGGGCGGGGCTTCACTGACTAGGGGTCCTATAAAGGTAGCAGCCAGTCAGGCAGCGGCAGACAGCTGCAGCGGCACAGGAGCTAGCAAACAGTGCTGTAAACAGGGGAGTTTGAGTGGGAGTTCTGTTGCAGGAGATGGTATTTGTGTGTGTTTGGTTTTGTATTGGTAGTATCTGTATGTGTATTGGTTTGAAGGGGCTTTGTGCTTGGAGAGAAGCTGAGCCCTGATTAGGGGGCGGGGATTCACTGACAAGGGGTCCTATAAAGGTAGCAGCCAGTCAGGCAGCGGCACAGACAGCTGCAGTGGCACAGGCGCTAGCAAACAGAGCTGTAAACAGGGGAGTTTGAGTGGGAGTTCTGTTGGAGTTGAAGGTATTTGTGTGTTTTTTTGTATTGGTAGTATCTGTATATGTAGAGGCTTGGAGGGGCTTTGTGCTGGGAGAGAAGCTGAGCCCTGATCAGGGGGCGGGGCTTCACTGACTAGGGGTCCTATAAAGGTAGGAGCCAGTCAGGCAGCGGCACAGGAGCTAGCAAACAGAGCTGTAAAGAGGGGAGTTTGAGTGGGAGTTCTGTTGGAGGAGAAGGTATTTGTGTGTGTCTTTGTATTGGTATTATCTGTATGTGTATAGGCTTGGAGGGGCTAGGTGCTGCGAGAGAAGCTGAGCCCTGACTAGGGGGCGGGGCTTCACTGACTAGGGGTCCTATAAAGGTAGCAGCCAGTCAGGCAGCGGCACAGACAGCTGCAGCAGCACAGGAGCTAGCAAACAGAGCTGTAAACAGGGGAGTTTGAGTGGGAGTTCTGTTGGAGGAGAAGGTATTTGTGTGTGTTTGGTTTTGTATTGTCAGTATCTGTATGTGCAGGGGCTTTGTGCTGGGAGAGAAGCTGAGCCCTGATTAGGGGGCGGGGCTTCCCTCACTAGGGGTCCTATAAAGGTAGCAGCCAGTCAGGCAGCGGCACAGGAGCTAGCAAACAGAGCTGTAAACAGGGGAGTTTGAGTGGGAGTTCTGTTGGAGGAGAAGGTATTTGTGTGTGTGTGTTTTTGTATTGGTAGTATCTGTATGTGTAGAGGCTTGGAGGGGCTTTGTGCTGGGAGAGAAGCTGAGCCCTGATTAGGGGGCGGGGCTTCACTGACTAGGGGTCCTATAAAGGAAGCAGCCAGTCAGGCAGCGGAACAGACAGCTGCAGCGGCACAGGAGCTAGCAAACATAGCTGTAAACAGGGGAGTTTGAGTGGGAGTTCTGTTTTAGGAGAAGGTATTTGTGTGTGTTTGGTTTTGTATTGGTAGTATCTGTATGTGTAGGGGCTTTGTGCTGGGAGAGAAGCTGAGCCCTGATTAGGGGGCGGGGCTTCCCTGACTAGGGGTCCTATAAAGGTGGCAGCCAGTCAGGCAGCGGCACAGGAGCTAGCAAACAGAGCTGTAAACAGGGGAGTTTGAGTGGGAGTTCTGTTGGAGGAGAAGGTATTTGTGTGTTCTTTTGTATTGGTAGTATCTGTATGTGTAGAGGCTTGGAGGTGCTTTGTGCTGGGAGAGAAGCTGAGCCCTGATTAGGGGGCGGGGCTTCACTGACTAGGGGTCCTATAAAGGTAGCAGCCAGTCAGGCAGCGGCACAGGAGCTAGCAAACAGACCTGTACACAGGGGAGTTTGAGTGGGAGTTCTGTTGTAGGAGAAGGTATTTGTGTGTGTTCGGTTTTGTATTGGTAGTGTCTGTATGTGTACGGGCTTTGTGCTGGGAGAGAAGCTGAGCCCTGATTAGGGGGCGGGGCTTCACTGACTAGGGGTCCTATAAAGGTAGCAGCCAGTCAGGCAGCGGAACAGACAGCTGCAGTGGCACAGGAGCTAGCAAACAGAGCTGTAAACAGGGGAGTTTGAGTGGGAGTTCTGTTGGAGGAGAAGGTATTTGTGTTTGTTTTGTATTGGTAGTATCTGTATGTGTAGAGGTTTGAAGGGGCTTTGTGCTGGGAGAGAAGCTGAGCCCTGATTAGGGGGCGGGGCTTCACTGACTAGGGGTCCTATAAAGGTAGCAGCCAGTCAGGCAGCGGCACAGGAGCTAGCAAACAGAGCTGTAAACAGGGGAGTTTGAGTGGGAGTTCTGTTGGAGGAGAAGGTATTTGTTTGTGTTTGGTTTTGTATTGGTACTATCTGTATGTGTAGAGGCTTGGAGGGGCTTTGTGCTGGGAGAGAAGCTGAGCCCTGATTAGGGGGCGGGGCTTCACTGACTAGGGGTCCTATAAAGGTAGCAGCCAGTCAGGCGGCGGCACAGACAGCTGCAGCGGCACAGGAGCTAGCAAACAGAGCTGTAAACAGGGGAGTTTGAGTGGGAGTTCTGTTGGAGGAGAAGGTATTTGTGTGTGTTTTTGTATTTGTATTATCTGTATGTGTATAGGCTTGGAGGGGCTAAGTGCTGCGAGAGAAGCTGAGCCCTGATTAGGGGGCGGGGCTTCACTGACTAGGGGTCCTATAAAGGTAGCAGCCAGTCAGGCAGCGGCACAGACAGCTGCAGCAGCACAGGAGCTAGCAAACAGAGCTGTAAACAGGGGAGTTTGAGTGGGAGTTCTGTTGGAGGAGAAGGTATTTGTGTGTGTTTGGTTTTGTATTGTCAGTATCTGTATCTGCAGGGGCTTTGTGCTGGGAGAGAAGCTGAGCCCTGATTAGGGGGCGGGGCTTCCCTCACTAGGGGTCCTATAAAGGTAGCAGCCAGTCAGGCAGCGGCACAGGAGCTAGCAAACAGAGCTGTAAACAGGCGAGTTTGACTGGGAGTTCTGTTGGAGGAGAAGGTATTTGTGTGTTCTTTTGTATTGGTAGTATCTGTATGTGTAGAGGCTTGGAGGGGCTTTGTGCTGGGAGAGAAGCTGAGCCCTGATTAGGGGGCGGGGCTTCACTGACTAGGGGTCCGATAAAGGTAGCAGCCAGTCAGGCAGCGACAGACAGCTGCAGCGGCACAGGAGCTAGCAAACAGAGCTGTAAACAGGGGAGTTTGAGTGGGAGTTGTGTTGGAGGAGAAGGTATTTGTGTGTGTGTGTTTTTGTATTGGTAGTATCTTTATGTGTAGGGGCTTTGTGCTGGGAGAGAAGCTGAGCCCTGATTAGGGGGCGGGGCTTCCCTGACTAGGGGTCCTATAAAGGTAGCAGCCAGTCAGGGAGCGGCAAAGGAGCTAGCAAACAGTGCTGTAAACAGGGGAGTTTGAGTGGGAGTTCTCTTGGAGGAGAAGGTATTTGTGTGTTTTTTTGTATTGGTAGTATCTGTATGTGTAGGGGCTT
The DNA here is from genome assembly GCF_965140295.1 of Lepidochelys olivacea. Lineage (NCBI taxonomy): Eukaryota > Metazoa > Chordata > Testudines > Cheloniidae > Lepidochelys > Lepidochelys olivacea. Next base: position 18,034,760 of record NC_140436.1, on the reverse strand, counting down.
TGTGCTGGGAGAGAAGCTGAGCCCTGATGAGGGGGCGAGGCTTCACTGACTAGGGGTCCTATAAAGGTAGCAGCCAGTCAGACAGCAGCACAGGAGCTAGCAAACAGTGCTGTAAGCAGGGGAGTTTGAGTGGGAGTTCTGTTGGAGGAGAAGGTATTTGTGTGTGTTTTTGTATTGGTATTATCTGTATGTGTAGAGGCTTGGAGGGGCTTTGTGATGGGAGAGAAGCTGGGCCCTGATTAGGGGGCGGGGCTTCACTGATTAGGGGTCCTAGAAAGGGAGCAGCCAGTCAGGCAGCGGCACAGACAGCTGCAGTGGCACAGGAGCTAGCAAACAGAGCTGTAAAGAGGGGAGTTTGAGTGGGGGTTCTGTTGGAGGAGAAGGTATTCGTGTGTTTTTTTGTATTGGTAGTATCTGTATATGTAGAGGCTTGGAGGGGCTTTGTGCTGGGAGAGAAGCTGAGCCCTGATCAGGGCGCGGGGCTTCACTGACTAGGGGTCCTATAAAGGTAGCAGCCAGTCAGGCAGCGGCACAGGAGGTAGCAAACAGAGCTGTAAACAGGGGAGTTTGAGTGGGAGTTCTGTTGGAGGAGAAGGTATTTGTGTGTGTTCGGTTTTGTATTGGTAGTATCTGTATGTGTACGGTGTTTCTGCTGGGATAGAAGCTGAGCCCTGATTAGGGGGCGGGGCTTCACTGACTAGGGGTCCTATAAAGGTAGCAGCCAGTCAGGCAGCGGCACAGGAGCTAGCAAACAGAGCTGCAAAGAGGGGAGTTTGAGTGGGAGTTCTGTTGGAGGAGAAGGTATTTGTGCGTTTTTTTGTATTGGTAGTATCTGTATGTGTAGAGGCTTGGAGGGGCTTTGTGCTGGGAGAGAAGCTGAGCCCTGATCAGGGGGCGGGGCTTCACTGACTAGGGGTCCTATAAGGGTAGCAGCCAGTCAGGCAGCGGCACAGGAGCTAGCAAACAGACCTGTAAACAGGGGAGTTTGAGTGGGAGTTCTGTTGGAGGAGAAGGTATTTGTGTGTGTTCGGTTTTGTATTGGTAGTGTCTGTATGTGTACGGGCTTTGTGCTGGGAGAGAAGCTGAGCCCTGATTAGGGGGCGGGGCTTCACTGACTAGGGGTCCTATAAAGGTAGCAGCCAGTCAGGCAGCGGAACAGACAGCTGCAGTGGCACAGGAGCTAGCAAACAGAGCTGTAAACAGGGGAGTTTGAGTGGGAGTTCTGTTGGAGGAGAAGGTATTTGTGTGTGTTTGGTTTTGTATTGGTAGTATCTGTATGTGTAGGGGCTTTGTGCTGGGAGAGAAGCTGAGCCCTGATTATGGGGCGGGGCTTCACTGACTAGGGGTCCTATAAAGGTAGCAGCCAGTCAGACAGCGGCTCAGGAGCTAGCAAAGAGACCTGTAAACAGGGGAGTTTGAGTGGGAGTTCTGTTGGAGGAGAAGGTATTTGTGTGTGTTTGGTTTTGTATTGGTACTATCTGTATGTGTAGAGGCTTGGAGGGGCTTTGTGCTGGGAGAGAAGCTGAGCCCTGATTAGGGGGCGGGGCTTCACTGGCTAGGGGTCCTATAAAGGTAGCAGCCAGTCAGGCGGCGGCACAGACAGCTGCAGCGGCACAGGAGCTAGCAAACAGAGCTGTAAACAGGGGAGTTTGAGTGGGAGTTCTGTTGGAGGAGAAGGTATTTGTGTGTGTTTTTGTATTGGTATTATCTGTATGTGTAGAGGCTTGGAGGGGCTTTGAGATGGGAGAGAAGCTGGGCCCTGATTAGTGGGCGGGGCTTCACTGATTAGGGGTCCTAGAAAAGGAGCAGCCAGTCAGGCAGCAGCACAGACAGCTGCAGTGGCACAGGAGCAAGCAAACAGAGCTGTAAAGAGGGGAGTTTGAGTGGGAGTTCTGTTGGAGGAGAAGGTATTTGTGTGTGTTTTTGTATTTGTATTATCTGTATGTGTATAGGCTTGGAGGGGCTTTGTGCTGCGAGAGAAGCTGAGCCCTGATTAGGGGGCGGGGCTTCACTGACTAGGGGTCCTATAAAGGTAGCAGCCAGTCAGGCAGCGGCACAGACAGCTGCAGCGGCACAGGAGCTAGCAAACAGAGCTGTAAACAGGGGAGTTTGAGTGGGAGTTCTGTTGGAAGAGAAGGTATTTGTGTGTTTTTTTGTATTGGTAGTATCTGTATGTGTAGGGGCTTTGTGCTGGGAGAGAAGCTGAGCCCTGATTAGGGGGCGGGGCTTCCCTGACTAGGGGTCCTATAAAGGTGGCAGCCAGTCAGGCAGCGGCACAGGAGCTTGCAAACAGAGCTGTAAACAGGGGAGTTTGAGTGGGAGTTCTGTTGGAGGAGAAGGTATTTGTGTGTGTTTGGTTTTGTATTGGTAGTATCTGTATGTGTAGGGGCTTTGTGCTGGGAGAGAAGCTGAGCCCTGATTAGGGGGCGAGGCTTCACTGACTAGGGGTCCTATAAAGGTAGCAGCCAGTCAGACAGCAGCACAGGAGCTAGCAAACAGTGCTGTAAGCAGGGGAGTTTGAGTGGGAGTTCTGTTGGAGGAGAAGGTATTTGTGTGTGTTTTTGTATTAGTATTATCTGTATGTGTAGAGGCTTGGAGGGGCTTTGTGATGGGAGAGAAGCTGGGCCCTGATTAGGGGGCGGGGCTTCACTGATTAGGGGTCCTAGAAAGGGAGCAGCCAGTCAGGCAGCGGCACAGACAGCTGCAGTGGCACAGGAGCTAGCAAACAGAGCTGTAAAGAGGGGAGTTTGAGTGGGGGTTCTGTTGGAGGAGAAGGTATTCGTGTGTTTTTTCGTATTGGTAGTATCTGTATATGTAGAGGCTTGGAGGGGCTTTGTGCTGGGAGAGAAGCTGAGCCCTGATCAGGGCGCGGGGCTTCACTGACTAGGGGTCCTATAAAGGTAGCAGCCAGTCAGGCAGCGGCACAGGAGCTAGCAAACAGAGCTGTAAACAGGGGAGTTTGAGTGGGAGTTCTGTTGGAGGAGAAGGTACTTGTGTGTGTTCGGTTTTGTATTGGTAGTATCTGTATGTGTACGGTGTTTGTGCTGGGATAGAAGCTGAGCCCTGATTAGGGGGCGGGGCTTCACTGACTAGGGGTCCTATAAAGGTAGCAGCCAGTCAGGCAGCGGCACAGGAGCTAGCAAACAGAGCTGCAAAGAGGGGAGTTTGAGTGGGAGTTCTGTTGGAGGAGAAGGTATTTGTGCGTTTTTTTGTATTGGTAGTATCTGTATGTGTAGAGGCTTGGAGGGGCTTTGTGCTGGGAGAGAAGCTGAGCCCTGATCAGGGGGCGGGGCTTCACTGACTAGGGGTCCTATAAAGGTAGCAGCCAGTCAGGCAGCGGCACAGGAGCTAGCAAACAGACCTGTAAACAGGGGAGTTTGAGTGGGAGTTCTGTTGGAGGAGAAGGTATTTGTGTGTGTTTGGTTTTGTATTGTCAGTATCTGTATGTGCAGGGGCTTTGTGCTGGGAGAGAAGCTGAGCCCTGATTAGGGGGCGGGGCTTCCCTCACTAGGGGTCCTATAAAGGTAGCAGCCAGTCAGGCAGCGGCACAGGAGCTAGCAAACAGAGCTGTAAACAGGGGAGTTTGAGTGGGAGTTCTGTTGGAGGAGAAGGTATTTGTGTGTTTTTTTGTATTGGTAGTATCTGTATGTGTATTGGTTTGGCGGGGCTTTGTGCTTGGAGAGAAGCTGAGCCCTGATTAGGGGGCGGGGCTTCACTGACTAGGGGTCCTATAAAGGTAGCAGCCAGTCAGGCAGCGGCACAGGAGCTAGCAAACAGAGCTGTAAACAGGCGAGTTTGAGTGGGAGTTCTGTTGGAGGAGAAGGTATTTGTGTGTGTGTGTTTTTGTATTGGTAGTATCTGTATGTGTAGAGGCTTGGAGGGGCTTTGTGCTGGGAGAGAAGCTGAGCCCTGATTAGGGGGCGGGGCTTCACTGACTAGGGGTCCTATAAAGGTAGCAGCCAGTCAGGCAGCGGCACAGACAGCTGCAGCGGCACAGGAGCTAGCAAACAGAGCTGTAAACAGGGGAGTTTGAGTGGGAGTTCTGTTGGAGGAGAAGGTATTTGTGTGTGTTTGGTTTTGTATTGGTAGTATCTGTATGTGCAGAGGCTTGGAGGGGCTTTGTGCTGGGAGAGAAGCTGAGCCCTGATTAGGGGGCGGGACTTCACTGACTAGGGGTCCTATAAAGGTAGCAGCCAGTCAGGCAGCGGCACAGACAGCTGCAGCGGCACAGGAGCTAGCAAACAGAGCTGTGAACAGGGGAGTTTGAGTGGGAGTTCTGTTGGAGGAGAAGGTATTTGTGTGTGTGTGTTTTTGTATTGGTAGTATCTGTATGTGTAGAGGCTTGGAGGGGCTTTGTGCTGGGAGAGAAGCTGAGCCCTGATTCGGGGGCGGGGCTTCACTGACTAGGGGTCCTATAAAGGTAGCAGCCAGTCAGGCAGCGGAACAGACAGCTGCAGCGGCACAGGAGCTAGCAAACAGAGCTGTAAACAGGGGAGTTTGAGTGGGAGTTCTGTTGGAGGAGAAGGTATTTGTGTGTGTTTGGTTTTGTATTGGTAGTATCTGTATGTGGAGGGGCTTTGTGCTGGGAGAGAAGCTGAGCCCTGATTAGGGGGCGGGGCTTCCCTGACTAGGGGTCCTATAAAGGTGGCAGCCAGTCAGGCAGCGGCACAGGAGCTAGCAAACAGAGCTGTAAACAGGGGAGTTTGAGTGGGAGTTCTGTTGGAGGAGAAGGTATTTGTGTGTTCTTTTGTATTGGTAGTATCTGTATGTGTAGAGGCTTGGAGGGGCTTTGTGCTGGGAGAGAAGCTGAGCCCTGATTAGGGGACGGGGCTTCACTGACTAGGGGTCCTATAAAGGTAGCAGCCAGTCAGGCAGCGGCACAGGAGCTAGCAAACAGAGCTGTAAAGAGGGGAGTTTGAGTGGGAGTTCTGTTGGAGGAGAAGGTATTTGTGTGTGTTTTTGTATTGGTATTATCTGTATGTGTAGAGGCTTGGAGGGGCTAGGTGCTGCGAGAGAAGCTGAGCCCTGATTAGGGGGCGGGGCTTCACTGACTAGGGGTCCTATAAAGGTAGCAGCCAGTCAGGCAGAGGAACAGACAGCTGCAGTGGCACAGGAGCTCGCAAACAGAGCTCTAAACAGGGGAGTTTGAGTGGGAGTTCTGTTGGAGGAGAAGGTATTTGTGTGTTTTTTTGTATTGGTAGTATCTGTATGTGTAGAGGCTTGGAGGGGCTAGGTGCTGGGAGAGAAGCTGAGCCTTATTAGGGGGCGGGGCTTCACTGACTAGGGGTCCTATAAAGGTAGCAGCCAGTCAGGCAGCGGCACAGGAGCTAGCAAACAGAGCTGTAAACAGTGGAGTTTGAGTGGTAGTTCTGTTGGAGGAGAAGGTATTTGTGTGTGTTTTTGTATTGGTAGTATCTGTATGTGTAGATGCTTGGAGGGGCTTTGTGCTGGGAGAGAAGCTGAGCCCTGATTAGGGGGCGGGGCTGACTGACTAGGGGTCCTATAAAGGTAGCAGCCAGTCAGGCAGCAGCACAGACAGCTGCAGCGGCACAGGAGCTAGCAAACAGAGCTGTAAACAGGGGAGTTTGAGTGGGAGTTCTGTTGGAGGAGAAGGTATTTGTGTGTGTTTTTGTATTGGTAGTATCTGTATGTGTAGAGGCTTGGAGGGGCTAGGTGCTGGGAGAGAAGCTGAGCCCTGATGAGGGGGCGGGGCTTCACTGACTAGGGGTCCTATAAAGGTAGCAGCCAGTCAGGCAGCGGCACAGGAGCGAGCAAACAGAGCTGTAAACAGGGGAGTTTGAGTGGGAGTTCTGTTGGAGGAGAAGGTATTTGTGTGTGTTTGGTTTTGTATTGGTAGTATCTGTATGTGTATTGGTTTGGCGGGGCTTTGTGCTTGGAGAGAAGCTGAGCCCTGATTAGGGGGCGGGGCTTCACTGACTACGGTTCCTATAAAGGTAGCAGCCAGTCAGGCAGAGGAACAGACAGCTGCAGTGGCACAGGAGCTCGCAAACAGAGCTGTAAACAGGGGAGTTTGAGTGGGAGTTCTGTTGGAGGAGAAGGTATTTGTGTGTTTTTTGTATTGGTATTATCTGTATGTGTAGAGGCTTGGAGGGGCTTTGTTCTGGGAGAGAAGCTGAGCCCTGATCAGGGGGCGGGGCTTCACTGACTAGGGGTCCTTCAAAAGTAGGAGCCAGTCAGGCAGCGGCACAGGAGCTAGCAAACAGAACTCCCACTCAAACTCCCCTGTTGGAGGAGAAGTTATTTGTGTGTGTTTGGTTTTTTATTGGTGGTATCTGGATGTGTAGGGGCTTTGTGCTGGGAGAGAAGCTGAGCCCTGATTACGGGGCGGGGCTTCACTGACTAGGGGTCCTATAAAGGTAGCAGCCAGTCAGGCAGCGACACAGACAGCTGCAGCGGCACAGGAGCTAGCAAACAGAGCTGTAAACAGGGGGGTTTGAGTGGGAGTTCTGCTGGAGGAGAAGGTATTTGTGTGTGTTTGGTTTTGTATTGGTAGTATCTGTATGTGTAGGGGCTTTGTGCTGGGAGAGACGCTGAGCCGTGATTAGGGGGCGGGGCTTCACTGACTAGGGGTCCTATAAAGGTAGCGGCACAGGAGCTAGCAAACAGAGCTGAAAACAGGGGAGTTTGAGGGGGAGTTCTGTTGGAGGAGAAGGTATTTGTGTGTGTTTGGTTTTGTATTGGTAGTATCTGTTCGTATAGGGGCTTTGTGCTGGGAGAGAAGCTGAGCCCTGATTAGGGGGCGGGGCTTCCCTGACTAGGGGTCCAATAAAGGCAGCGGCACAGACAGCTGCAGCGGCACAGGAGCCAGCAAACAGAGCTGTGAACAGGGGAGTTGGAGTGGGAGTTCTGTTGGAGGAGAAGGTGTTTGTATGTGTTGTTTTGTATTGGTAGTATCTGTATGTGCAGGGGCTTTGTGCTGGGAGAGAAGCTGAGCCCTGATTAGGGGCGGGGCTTCCCTGACTAGGGGTCCTATAAAGGTAGCAGCCAGTCAGGCAGCGGCACAGACAGCTGCAGTGGCACAGGCGCTAGCAAACAGACCTGTAAACAGCGGAGTTTGAGTGGGAGTTCTGTTGGAGGAGAAGGTATTTGTGTGTGTTTGGTTTTGTATTGGTAGTATCTGCATGTGTAGAGGCTTGGAGGGGCTCTGTGCTGGGAGAGAAGCTGAGCCCTGATTAGGGGCGGGGCTTCACTGACTAGGGGTCCTATAAAGGTAGCAGCCAGTCAGGCAGCGGCACAGGAGCTAGCAAGCAGACCTGTAAACAGGGCAGTTTGAGTGGGAGTTCTGTTGGAGGAGAAGGTATTTGTGTGTGTTAGGTTTTGTATTGGTAGTATCTGTATGTGTACGGGCTTTGTGCTGGGAGAGAAGCTGAGCCCTGATTAGGGGGCGGGGCTTCACTGACTAGGGGTCCTATAAAGGTAGCAGCCAGTCAGGCAGCGGCACAGGAGCTAGCAAACAGACCTGTAAACAGCGGAGTCTGAGTGGGAGTTCTGTTGGAGGAGAAGGTATTTGTGTGTGTGTTTGGTTTTGTATTTGTGGTATCTGTATGTGTAGAGGCTTGGAGGGGCTTTGTGCTGGGAGACAAGCTGAGCCCTGAATTGGGGGCGGGGCTTCCCTGACTAGGGGTCCTATAAAGGCAGCGGCACAGACAGCTGCAGTGGCACAGGACCTACAAACAGCTGTAAACAGGGGAGTTTGAGTGGGAGTTCTGATGGAGGAGAAGCTATTTCGGTGTGTGTTTGGTTTTATATTGGTGGTATCTGTATGTGTAGGGGCTTTGTGCTGGGAGAGAAGCTGAGCCCTGATTTGGGGGCGGGGCTTCCCTGACTAGGGGTCTTATAAAGGCAGCGGCACAGACAGCTGCAGTGGCACAGGACCTACAAACAGCTGTAAACAGGGGAGTTTGAGTGGGAGTTCTGATGGAGGAGAAGCTATTTCGGTGTGTGTTTGGTTTTGTATTGGTGGTATCTGTATGTGTAGGGGCTTTGTGCTGGGAGAGAAGCTGAGCCCTGATTAGGGGGCGGGGCGTGACTGACTAGGGGTCCTATAAATGTAGCAGCCAGTCAGGCAGCGACAGAGACAGCTGCAGCGGCACAGGAGCTAGCAAACAGAGCTGTAAACTGCGGGGTTTTAGTGGGAGTTCTGTTGGAGGAGAAGGTATTTGTGTGTGTTTGGTTTTGTATTGGTAGTATCTGTATGTGTAGGGGCTTTGTGCTGGGAGAGAAGCTGAGCCATGATTAGGAGGCGGGGCTTCACTGACTAGGGGTCCTATAAAGGGAGCAGACAGTCAGGCAGCAGCACAGGAGCTAGCGAACAGAGCTGTAAACAGGGGAGTTTGAGTGGGAGTTCTGTTAGAGGAGAAGGTATTTGTGTTTGTTCGGTTTTGTATTGGTAGTATCTGTATGTGTAGAGGCTTGTAGGGGCTTTGTGCTGGGAGAGAAGCTGAGCCCTGATTAGGGGGCGGGTCTTCACTGACTAGGGGTCCTATAAAGGGAGCAGACAGTCAGGCAGCGGCACAGGAGCTAGCAAACAGAGATGTAAACAGGGGAGTTGGAGTGCGAGTTCTGTTGGAGGAGAGGGTATTTGTGTGTGTTTGGTTTTGTATTGGTAGTATCTGTATGTGTAGGGGCTTTGTTCTGGGAGAGAAGCTGGGCCCTGATTAGGGGGCGGGGCTTCCCTGACTAGATGTCCTATAAAGGTAGCAGCCAGTCAGGCAGCGGCACAGGAGCTAGCAAACAGACCTGTAAACAGCGGAGTCTGAGTGGGAGTTCTGTTGGAGGAGAAGGTATTTGTGTGTGTGTTTGGTTTTGTATTTGTGGTATCTGTATGTGTAGAGGCTTGGAGGGGCTTTGTGCTGGGAGACAAGCTGAGCCCTGAATTGGGGGCGGGGCTTCAATGACTAGGGGTCCTATAAAGGTAGCAGCAAGTCCGGCAGCCGCACAGACAGCTGCAGCGGCACAGGAGCTAGCAAACAGAGCTGTAAACAAGGGAGTTTGAGTGGGAGTTCTGTTGGAGGAGAAGGTATTTGTGTGTGTTCGGTTTTGTATTGGTAGTACCTGTATGCGTAGGGGCTTCGTGCTGGGAGAGAAGCTGATCCCTGATTAGGGGGCGGGGCTTCGGCTGCTACCTTTATAGGACCCCTAGTCAGTGGTCAGGCAGCGGCACAGACAGCTGCAGCGGCACAGGAGCTAGCAAACAGAGCTGTAAACAGGGGAGTTTTAGTGGGAGTTCTGTTGGAGGAGAAGGTATTTGTGTGTATGTGTTTGGTTTTGTATTGGTAGTATCTGTATGTGTAGGGGCTTTGTTCTGGGAGAGAAGCTGAGCCCTGATAAGGGGGCGGGGCTTCCCTGACTAGGGGTCCTATAAAGGGAGCAGCCAGTCAGGCAGCGGCACAGGAGCTAGCAAACAGAGCTGTGAACAGGGGAGTTTGAGTGGGAGTTCTGTTGGAGGAGAAGGTATTTGTGTGTATGTGTTTGGTTTTGTATTGGTAGTATCTGTATGTGTAGGGGCTTTGTTCTGGGAGAGAAGCTGAGCCCTGATAAGGGGGCGGGGCTTCCCTGACTAGGGGTCCTATAAAGATAGCAGCCAGTCAGGCAGCGGCACAGATGGCTGCAGCGGCACAGGTGCTAGCAAACAGAGCTGTAAACCGGGGAGTTTGAGTGGGAGTTCTGTTGGAGGAGAAGGTATTTTTTGTCTGTTTGGTTTTGTATTGGTAGTATCTGTACGTGTAGAGGCTTGGAGGGGCTTTATTGTGGGAGAGAAGCTGAGCCCTGATTAGGGGGCGGGGCTTCAATGACTAGGGGTCCTATAAAGGTAGCAGCCAGTCCGGCAGCCGCACAGACAGCTGCAGCGGCACAGGAGCTAGCAAACAGAGCTGTAAACAAGGGAGTTTGAGTGGGAGTTCTGTTGGAGGAGAAGGTGTTTGTGTGTGTTTGGTTTTGTATTGGTAGTATCTGTATGCGTAGGGGCTTCGTGCTGGGAGAGAAGCTGATCCCTGATTAGGGGGCGGGGCTTCGGCTGCTACCTTTATAGGACCCCTAGTCAGTGGTCAGGCAGCGGCACAGACAGCTGCAGCGGCACAGGAGCTAGCAAACAGAGCTGTAAACAGGGGAGTTTGAGTGGGATTTCTGTTGGAGGAGAAGGTGTTTGTGTGTGTTTGGTTTTGTATTGGTAGTATCTGTACGTGTAGAGGCTTGGAGGGGCTTTATTCTGGGAGAGAAGCTGAGCCCTGATTTGGGGGCGGGGCTTCACTGAGTAAGGGTCCTATAAAGGTAGCAGCCAGTCAGGCAGCGGCACAGACAGCTGCAGCAGCACAGGAGCTAGCAAACAGAGCTGTAAACCGGGGAGTTTGAGTGGGAGTTCTGTTGGAGGAGAAGGTATTTGTGTGTGTGTTTGGTTTTGTATTGGTAGTATCTGAATGTGTAGAGGCTTGGAGGGGCTTTGTGCTGGGAGAGAAGCTGGGCCCTGATTAGGGGGCGGGGCTTCACTGAGTAGGGGTCCTATAAAGGTAGCGGCAGAAACATCTGCAGCGGCACAGGAGCTAGCAAACAGAGCTGTAAACAGGGGAGTTTGAGTGGGAGTTCTGTTGGAGGAGAAGGTATTTGTGTGTGTTTGGTTTTGTATTATCATAGAATATCAGGGTTGGAAGGGACCCCAGAAGGTCATCTAGTCCAACCCCCTGCTCGAAGCAGGACCAATTCCCAGTTAAATCATCCCGGCCAGGGCTTTGTCAAGCCTGACCTTAAAAACCTCTAAGGAAGTAGATTCTAGCACCTCCCTAGGTAACGCATTCCAGTGTTTCACCACCCTCTTAGTGAAAAAGTTTTTCCTAATATCCAATCTAAACCTCCCCCACTGCAACTTGAGACCATTACTCCTCGTTCTGTCATCTGCTACCATTGAGAACAGTCTAGAGCCATCCTCTTTGGAACCCCCTTTCAGGTAGTTGAAAGCAGCTATCAAATCCCCCCTCATTCTTCTCTTCTGCAGGCTAATCAATCCCAGCTCCCTCAGCCTCTCCTCATAAGTCATGTGTTCCAGTCCCCTAATCATTTTTGTTGCCCTTCGCTGGACTCTCTCCAATTTATCCACATCCTTCTTGAAGTGTGGGGCCCAAAACTGGACAAAGTACTCCAGATGAGGCCTCACCAATGTCGAATAGAGGGGAACGATCACGTCCCTCGATCTGCTCGCTATGCCCCTACTTATACATCCCAAAATGCCATTGGCCTTCTTGGCAACAAGGGCACACTGCTGACTCATATCCAGCTTCTCGTCCACTGTCACCCCAGGTCCTTTTCTGCAGAACTGCTGCCTAGCCATTCGGTCCCTAGTCTGTAGCTGTGCATTGGGTTCTTCCGTCCTAAGTGCAGGACCCTGCACTTATCCTTATTGAACCTCATCAGATTCCTTTTGGCCCAATCTTCCAATTGGTCTAGGTCCTTCTGTATCCTATCCCTCCCCTCCAGTGTATCTACCACTCCTCCCAGTTTAGTATCATCCACAAATTTGCTGAGAGTGCAATCCACACCATCCTCCAGATCATTTATGAGGATATTGAATAAAACCGGCCCCAGGACCGACCCTTGGGGCACTCCACTTGATACCGGCTGCCAACTAGACATGGAGCCATTGATCACTACCCTTGAGCCCGACAATCTAGCCAGCTTTCTACCCACCTTATAGTGCATTCATCCAGCCCATACTTCCTTAACTTGCTGACAAGAATACTATGGGAGACCGTGTCAAAAGCTTTGCTAAAGTCAAGAAACAATACATCCACTGCTTTCCCTTCATCCACAGAACCAGTAATCTCATCATAAAAGGCGATTAGATTAGTCAGGCATGACCTTCCCTTGGTGAATCCATGCTGGCTGTTCCTGATCACTTTCCTCTCATGCAAGTGCTTCAGGATTGATTCTTTGAGGACCTGCTCCATGATTTTTCCAGGGACTGAGGTGAGGCTGACTGGCCTGTAGTTCCCAGGATCTTCCTTCTTCCCTTTTTTAAAGATTGGCACTACATTAGCCTTTTCCCAGTCATCCGGGACTTCCCCGGTTCGCCATGAGTTTTCAAAGATAATGGCCAGTGGCTCTGCAATCACAGCCGCCAATTCCTTCAGCACTCTCGGATGCAACTCGTCCGGCCCCATGGACTTGTGCACGTCCAGCTTTTCTAAATAGTCCCTAACCGCCTCTATCTCCACAGAGGGCTGGCCATCTCTTCCGCATTTTGTGATGCCCAGCGCAGCAGTCTGGGAGCTGACCTTGTTAGTGAAAACAGAGGCAAAAAAAGCATTGAGTACATTAGCTTTTTCCACATCCTCTGTCACTAGGTTGCCTCCCTCATTCAGTAAGGGGCCCACACATTCCTTGGCTTTCTTCTTGTTGCCAACATACCTGAAGAAACCCTTCTTGTTACTCTTGACATCTCTGGCTAGCTGCAGCTCCAGGTGCGATTTGGCCCTCCTGATAACATTCCTACATGCCCGAGCAATATTTTTATACTCTTCCCTGGTCATATGTCCAACCTTCCACTTCTTGTAAGCTTCTTTTTTATGTTTAAGATCTGCTAGGATTTCACCATTAAGCCAAGCTGGTCGCCTGCCATATTTACTATTCTTTCGACTCATTGGGATGGTTTGTCCCTGTAACCTCAACAGGGATTCCTTGAAATACAGCCAGCTCTCCTGGACTCCTTTCCCCTTCAAGTTAGTCCCCCAGGGGATCCTGGCCATCCGTTCCCTGAGGGAGTCGAAGTCTGCTTTCCTGAAGTCCAGGGTCCGTATCCTGCTGCTTACCTTTGTTCCCTGCGTCAGGATCCTGAACTCAACCAACTCATGGTCACTGCCTCCCAGATTCCCATCCACTTTTGCTTCCCCCACTAATTCAACCCGGTTTGTGAGCAGCAGGTCAAGAAAAGCACCCCCCTAGTTGGCTCCTCTAGCACTTGCGCCAGGAAATTGTCCCCTACGCTTTCCAAAAACTTCCTGGATTGTCTATGCACTGCTGTATTGCTCTCCCAGCAGATATCAGGAAAATTAAAGTCACCCATGAGAATCAGGGCATGCGATCTAGTAGCTTCCGTGAGCTGCCGGAAGAAAGCCTCATCCACCTCATCCCCCTGGTCCGGTGGTCTATAGCAGACTCCCACCACTACATCACTCTTGTTGCACACACTTCTAAACTTAATCCAGAGACACTCAGGTTTTTCTGCAGTTTCGTACCGGAGCTCTGAGCAGTCATACTGCTCCCTTACATACAGTGCTACTCCCCCACCTTTTCTGCCCTGCCTGTCCTTCCTGAACAGTTTATAACCATCCATGACAGTACTCCAGTCATATGAGTTATCCCACCAAGTCTCTGTTATTCCGATCACGTCATAGTTCCTTGACATCACCAGGACCTCCAGTTCTCCCTGCTTGGTTCCAAGGCTTTGTGCATTTGTATATAAGCACTTGAGATAACCTGTTGATCGCCCCTCATTGCCAGTATGAGGCAGGAGCCCTCCCCTCACAGACATTCCTGCCTGTGCTTCCTCCCGGTATCCCGCTTTCCCACTTACCTCAGGGCTTTGGTCTCCTTCCCCCGGTGAACCTAGTTTAAAGACCTCCTCACTAGGTTAGCCAGCCTGCTGGCAAAGATGCTCTTCCCTCTCTTCGTAAGATGGAGCCCGTCTCTGCCCAGCACTCCTCCTTCATGGAACACCATCCATTGGTCAAAGAAACCAAAGCCTTCTCTCCGACACCACCTTCGTAGCCATTCGTTGACTTCCACCATTCGACGCTCCCTACCTAGGCCTTTTCCTTCCACGGGGAGGATGGACGAGAACACCACTTGCGCCTCCAACTCCTTTATTCTTCTTCCTAGAGCCACATAGTCCGCAGTGGTCCGCTCAAGGTCATTCTTGGCAGTATCATTGGTGCCCACGTGGAGAAGCAGGAAGGGGTAGCGATCCGAGGGCTTGATGAGTCTCGGCAGTCTCTCCATCACATCACGAATCTTAGCCCCTGGCAAGCAGCAGACTTCTCGGTTTTCCCGGTCAGGGCGGCAGATAGATGACTCAGTCCCCCGGAGGAGAGAGTCCCCGACCACCACCACCCGCCTTCTCCTCTTGGGGGTGGTGGTCGTGGAACCCCCAACCTCAGGACAGCGCATCTCATGCCTTCCAACCAGCGGAGTCTCCTTCTAATTTCTCGCCCCAGACATATCATCTGGTCCACTCTCCGCAACGATACCTGTGGAGAGAACATGAAAGCGGTTAGTTACCTGTGTCTGTGTTACTGGAACCCGGACATTCCGCTTACCTCTTCTGGAGGTCACATGTTGCCAAGCTTCTTCACTGGCCTCTTGGCTCCTCTGTGCAACCTGCTCTATATCTGTAGAGCTTTGTGCCCCTAAAAGCCTATCCTGAGTTTCTTCCAGGAAATCCTCAGTTTCCCGTATGCAACGCTGGGTTGTTATCTGTTGCTCCAGGCCTTCAATCTTCTCTTCCATTATGGAGACCAGCTTGCACTTTGTACAGACAAAGTCGCTTCTGTCCTGTGGAAGAAAGACAAACATGGCACATCCAGTGCAGGTCACAACAGCTGAACCCCCCCTTCCATATCACCTTCCTACTATGAGCTTCCTCAGAGCAGTTTGCAAGACGTAAGCCTCACTGGGCTCCCTCCAGGCGAAATCCCAGGCAAACTCTTGCTGCTCTGCTCTCCCCGCTGCTCAGCTGCTTCTCCGCCGCTCAGCTGGTTCGCGAGATCTGGCTATATTTAAACAGCCAGGCTTCCCTGTCGCAAACCAACAGACACCCTACTGCCCGCTCCCTGCAGGCTAGCAGCCAATCAGACACTCACTCAGGCTCACACACTGCCCCCCCAGCAAACACACGCTCGGATACTTCCTCAGCAAGCAAACAAACACAGACTCGGAGACTTACCAGTCCCAGGCAAACTCCTGCTGTGAGCTGCTCTGCTGTCCCCGCTGCTCAGCTGGTTCTCCGCCGCTCAGTTGGTTCACGAAGCTCTGGCTATTTTTAAACAGCCAGGCTTCCCTGTCGCAAACCAACAGTACCCTACTGCCCGCTCCCTGCAGGCTAGCAGCCAATCAGACACTCACTCAGGCTCTCACACTGCCCCCCCAGCAAACACACGCTCGGATACTTCCTCAGCAAGCAAAGAAACACAGACTCGGATACTTACAAGTCCCAGGCTAACTCCTGCTGTGTGCTGCTCTGCTGTCCCCGCTGCTCAGCTGGTTCTCCGCCGCTCAGCTGGTTCGCGAAGCTCTGGCTATTTTTAAACAGCCAGGCTTCCCTGTCGCAAACCAACAGACACCCTACTGCCCGCCCCCTGCAGGCTAGCAGCCAATCAGACACTCACTCAGGCTCTCACACTGCCCCCCCAGCAAACACACGCTCGGATACTTCCTCAGCAAGCAAACAAACACAGACTCGGATACTTACCAGTCCCAGGCAAACTCCCGCTGTGTGCTGCTCTGCTGTCCCCGCTGCTCAGCTGGTTCTCCGCCACTCAGCTGGTTCGCGAAGGTCTGGCTATTTTTAAACAGCCAGGCTTCCCTGTCGCAAACCAACAGACACCCTACTGCCCGCCCCCTGCAGGCTAGCAGCCAATCAGACACTCACTCAGGCTCTCACACTGCCCCCCCAGCAAACACACGCTCGGATACTTCCTCAGCAAGCAAACAAACACAGACTCGGATACTTACCAGTCCCAGGCAAACTCCTGCTGTGAGCTGCTCTGCTGTCCCCGCTGCTCAGCTGGTTCTCCGCCGCTCAGCTGGTTCGCGAAGCTCTGGCTATTTTTAAACAGCCAGGTTTCCCTGTCGCAAACCAACAGACACCGTACTGCCCGCTCCCTGCAGTCTAGCAGCCAATCAGACACTCACTCAGGCTCTCACACTGCCCCCCCAGCAAACACACGCTCGGATACTTCCTCAGCAAGCAAACAAACACAGACTCGGATACTTACCAGTCCCAGGCAAACTCCTGCTGTGTGCTGCTCTGCTGTCCCCACTACTCAGCTGGTTCTCCGCCGCTCAGCTGGTACGCAAAGCTCTGGCTATTTTTAAACAGCCAGGCTTCCCTGTCGCAAACCAACAGACACCCTACTGCCCGCCCCCTGCAGGCAGTCAGCCAATCAGACACTCACTCAGGCTCTCACACTGCCGCCCCAGCAAACACACGCTCGGATACTTCCTCAGCAAGCAAACAAACAAAGATTCGGATACTTACTAGTCCCAGGCAAACTCCTGCTGTGAGCTGCTCTGCTGTCCCCGCTGCTCAGCTGGTTCTCCGCCGCTCAGCTGGTTTGCGAAGCTCTGGCTATTTTTAAACAGCCAGGCTTCCCTGTCGCAAACCAACAGACAGCCTACTGCCCGCCCCCTGCAGGCTAGAAACCAATCAGACACTCACTCAGGCTCTCACACTGCCCCCCCCAGCAAACACACGCTTGGATACTTCCTCAGCAAGCAAACAAACAAAGATTCGGATACTTACTAGTCCCAGGCAAACTCCTGCTGTGAGCTGCTCTGCTGTCCCCGCTGCTCAGCTGGTTCTCCGCCGCTCAGCTGGTTTGCGAAGCTCTGGCTATTTTTAAACAGCCAGGCTTCCCTGTCGCAAACCAACAGACACCCTACTGCCCGCTCCCTGCAGTCTAGCAGCCAATCAGACACTCACTCAGGCTCTCACACTGCCCCCCCAGCAAACGCACACTCGGATACTTCCTCAGCAAGCAAACAAACACAGACTCGGATACTTACCAGTCCCAGGCAAACTCCTGCTGTGAGCTGCTCTGCTGTCCCCGCTGCTCAGCTGGTTCTCCGCCGCTCAGCTGGTTTGCGAAGCTCTGGCTATTTTTAAACAGCCAGGCTTCCCTGTCGCAAACCAACAGACACCCTACTGCCCGCTCCCTGCAGTCTAGCAGCCAATCAGACACTCACTCAGGCTCTCACACTGCCCCCCCAGCAAACGCACACTCGGATACTTCCTCAGCAAGCAAAGAAACACAGACTCGGATACTTACCAGTCCCAGGCAAACTCCTGCTGTGAGCTGCTCTGCTGTCCACGCCGCTCAGCTCGTTCGCGAAGCTCTGGCTATTTTTGAACAGCCAGGCTTCCCTGTCGCAAACCAACAGACACCCTACTGCCCGCCCCCTGCAGGCAGTCAGCCAATCAGACACTCACTCACGCTCTTACACTGCCGCCCCAGCAAACACACGCTCGGATACTTCCTCAGCTAGCAAACAAACACAGACTCGGATACTTACCAGTCCCAGGCAAACTCCTGCTGCGAGTTGCTCTGCTGTCCCCGCTGCTCAGCTGGTTCTCCGCCGCTCAGCTGGTTCGCGAAGCTCTGGCTATTTTTAAACAGCCAGGCTTCCCTGTCGCAAACCAACAGACACCCTACAGCCCGCTCCCTGCAGTCTAGCAGCCCATCAGACACTCACTCAGGCTCTCACACTGCCCCCACAGCAAACACACGCTCGGATACTTCCTCAGCAAGCAAACAAACACAGACTCGGATACTTAAAGTCCCAGGCAAACTCCTGCTGTGTGCTGCTCTGCTGTCCCCTCTGCTCAGCTGGTTCTCCGCCGCTCAGCTGGTTCGCGAAGCTCTGGCTATTTTTAAACAGCCAGGCATCCCTGTCGCAAACCAACAGACACCCTACTGCCCGCACCCTGCAGGCTAGCAGCCATACAGACACTCACTCAGGCTCCCACACTGCCCCCCCCAGCAAACACACGCTCGGATACTTCCTCAGCAAGCAAACAAACACAGACTCGGATACTTACCAGTCCCAGGCAAACTCCTGCTGTGAGCTGCTCTGCTGTCCCCGCTGCTCAGCTGGTTCTCCGCCGCTCAGTGGGTTCGCCAAACTCTGGCTATTTTTAAACAGTCAGGCTTCCCTGTCGCAAACCAACAGTACCCTACTGCCCGCTCCCTGCAGGCTAGCAGCCAATCAGACACTCACTCAGGCTCTCACACTGCCCCCCCAGCAAACACACGCTCGGATACTTCCTCAGCAAGCAAACAAACACAGACTCGGATACTTACCAGTCCCAGGCTAACTCCTGCTGTGTGCTGCTCTGCTGTCCCCGCTGCTCAGCTGGTTCTCCGCCGCTCAGCTGGTTCGCGAAGCTCTGGCTATTTTTAAACAGCCAGGCTTCCCTGTCGCAAACCAACAGACACCCTACTGCCCGCCCCCTGCAGGCTAGCAGCCAATCAGACACTCACTCAGGCTCTCACACTGCCCCCACAGCAAACACACGCTCGGATACTTCCTCAGGAAGCAAACAAACACAGACTCGGATACTTACCAGTCCCAGGCAAACTCCTGCTGTGAGCTGCTCTGCTGTCCCAGCTGCTCAGCTGGTTCTCCGCCGCTCAGCCGGTTCGCGAAGCTCTGGCTATTTTTAAACAGCCAGGCTTCCCTGTCGCAAACCAACAGACACCCTACTGCCCGCCCCCTGCAGGCTAGCAACCGATTCGACACTCACTCAGGCTCTCATACTGCCCCCCCAGCAAACACACGCTCGGATACTTCCTCAGCAAGCAAACAAACACAGACTCGGATACTTACCAGTCCCAGGCAAACTCCTGCTGTGAGCTGCTCTGCTGTCCCCGCTGCTCAGCTGGTTCTCCGCCGCTCAGCTGGTTCGCGAAGCTCTGGCTACTTTTAAACAGCCAGGCTTCCCTGTCGCAAACCAACAGACACCCTACTGCCCGCTCCCTGCAGGCTAGCAGCCAATCAGACACTCACTCAGGCTCTCACACTGCCCCCACAGCAAACACACGCTCGGATACTTCCTCAGCAAGCAAAGAAACACAGACTCGGATACTTACCAGTCCCAGGCAAACTCCTGCTGTGAGCTGCTCTGCTGTCCCCGCCGCTCAGCTGGTACGCGAAGCTCTGGCTATTTTTGAACAGCCAGGCTTCCCTGTCGCAAACCAACAGACACCCTACTGCCCGCCCCCTGCAGGCAGTCAGCCAATCAGACACTCACTCACGCTCTCACACTGCCGCCCCAGCAAACACACGCTCGGATACTTCCTCAGCTAGCAAACAAACACAGACTCGGATACTTACCAGTCCCAGGCAAACTCCTGCTGTGAGCTGCTCTGCTGTACCCGCTGCTCAGCTGGTTCTCCGCCGCTCAGCTGGTTCGCGAAGCTCTGGCTATTTTTAAACAGCCAGGCTTCCCTGTCGCAAACCAACAGACACCCTACTGCCCGCTCCCTGCAGTCTAGCAGCCAATCAGACACTCACTCAGGCTCTCACACTGCCCCCCCAGCAAACACACGCTCGGATACTTCCTCAGCAAGCAAACAAACACAGACTCGGATACTTACCAGTCCCAGGCAAACTCCTGCTGTGAGCTGCTCTGCTGTCCCCGCTGCTCAGCTGGTTCTCCGCCGCTCAGCTGGTTCGCGAAGCTCTGGCTATTTTTAAACAGCCAGGCTTCCCTGTCGCAAACCAACAGACACCCTACTGCCCGCCCCCTGCAGGCTAGCAGCCAATCAGACACTCACTCAGGCTCTCACACTGCCCCCCCAGCAAACACACGCTCGGATACTTCCTCAGCGAGCAAACAAACACAGACTCGGATACTTACCAGTCCCAGGCAAACTCCTGCTGTGTGCTGCTCTGCTGTCCCCGCTGCTCAGCTGGTTCTCCACCGCTCAGTTGTTTCGCGAAGCACTGGCTATTTTTAAACAGCCAGGCATCCCTGTCGCAAACCAACAGTACCCTACTGCCCGCTCCCTGCAGGCTAGCAGCCAATCAGACACTCACTCAGGCTGTCACACTGCCCCCCCAGCAAACACACGCTCGGATACTTCCTCAGCAAGCAAACAAACACAGACTCGGATACTTACCAGTCCCAGGCTAACTCCTGCTGTGTGCTGCTCTGCTGTACCCGCTGCTCAGCTGGTTCTCCGCCGCTCAGCTGGTTCGCGAAGCTCTGGCTATTTTTAAACAGCCAGGCTTCCCTGTCGCAAACCAACAGACACCCTACTGCCCGCCCCCTGCAGGCTAGCAGCCAATCAGACACTCACTCAGGCTCTCACACTGCCCCCCCAGCAAACACACGCTCGGATACTTCCTCAGCAAGCAAACAAACACAGACTCGGATACTTACCAGTCCCAGGCAAAGTCCTGCTGTGAGCTGCTCTGCTGTCCCAGCTGCTCAGCTGGTTCTCCGCCGCTCAGCCGGTTCGCGAAGCTCTGGCTATTTTTAAACAGCCAGGCTTCCCTGTCGCAAACAAACAGACACCCTACTGCCCGCCCCCTGCAGGCTAGCAGCCAATCAGACACTCACTCAGGCTCTCACACTGCCCCCACAGCAAACACACGCTCGGATACTTCCTCAGCAAGCAAGCAAACAAACACAGACTCGGATACTTACCAGTCCCAGGCAAACTCCTGCTGTGTGCTGCTCTGCTGTCCCCGCTGCTCAGCTGGTTCTCCACCGCTCAGTTGGTTCGCGAAGCTCTGGCCATTTTTAAACAGCCAGGCTTCCCTGTCGCAAACCAACAGACACCCTACTGCCCGCCCCCTGCAGGCTAGCAGCCAATCAGACACTCACTCAGGCTCTCACACTGCCCCCCAGCAAACACACGCTCGGATACTTCCTCAGCAAGCAAAGAAACACAGACTCGGATACTTACCAGTCCCAGGCAAACTCCTGCTGTGAGCTGCTCTGCTGTCCCCGCTGCTCAGCTGGTTCTCCGCCGCTCAGCTGGTTCGCGAAGCTCTGGCTATTTTTAAACAGCCAGGCTTCCCTGTCGCAAACCAACAGACACCCTACTGCCCGCTCCCTGCAGTCTAGCAGCCAATCAGACACTCACTCAGGCTCTCACACTGCCCCCACAGCAAACACACGCTCGGATACTTCCTCAGCAAGCAAACAAACACAGACTCGGATACTTACCAGTCCCAGGCAAACTCCTGCTGTGAGCTGCTCTGCTGTCCCCTCTGCTCAGCTGGTTCTCCGCCGCTCAGCTGGTTCGCGAAGCTCTGGCTATTTTTAAACAGCCAGGCTTCCCTGTCGCAAACCAACAGACACCCTACTGCCCGCCCCCTGCAGGCTAGCAGCCAATCAGACACTCACTCAGGCTCTCACACTGCCCCCCCAGCAAACACACGCTCGGATACTTCCTCAGCAAGCAAACAAACACAGACTCGGATACTTACCAGTCCCAGGCAAACTCCTGCTGTGTGCTGCTCTGCTGTCCCCGCTGCTCAGCTGGTTCTCCGCCGCTCAGCTGGTTCGCGAAGCTCTGGCTATTTTTAAACAGCGAGGCTTCCCTGTCGCAAACCAACAAACACCCTACTGCCCGCTCCCTGCAGTCTAGCAGCCAATCAGACACTCACTCAGGCTCTCACACTGCCCCCCCAGCAAACACACGCTCGGATACTTCCTCAGCAAGCAAACAAACACAGACTCGGATACTTACCAGTCCCAGGCAAACTCCTGCTGTGAGCTGCTCTGCTGTCCCCGCTGCTCAGCTGGTTCTCCGCCGCTCAGCTGGTTCGCGAAGCTCTGGCTATTTTTAAACAGCCAGGCTTCCCTGTCGCAAACCAACAGACACCCTACTGCCCGCCCCCTGCAGGCTAGCAGCCAATCAGACACTCACTCAGGCTCTCACACTGCCCCCCCAGCAAACACACGCTCGGATACTTCCTCAGCGAGCAAACAAACACAGACTCGGATACTTACCAGTCCCAGGCAAACTCCTGCTGTGTGCTGCTCTGCTGTCCCCGCTGCTCAGCTGGTTCTCCACCGCTCAGTTGTTTCGCGAAGCACTGGCTATTTTTAAACAGCCAGGCATCCCTGTCGCAAACCAACAGACACCCTACTGCCCGCACCCTGCAGGTTAGCAGCCAATCAGACACTCACTCAGGCTCCCACACTGCCCCCCCCAGCAAACACACGCTCGGATACTTCCTCAGCAAGCAAACAAACACAGACTCGGATACTTACCAGTCCCAGGCAAACTCCTGCTGTGAGCTGCTCTGCTGTCCCCGCTGCTCAGCTGGTTCTCCGCCGCTCAGTGGGTTCGCCAAACTCTGGCTATTTTTAAACAGTCAGCCTTCCCTGTCGCAAACCAACAGTACCCTACTGCCCGCTCCCTGCAGGCTAGCAGCCAATCAGACACTCACTCAGGCTCTCACACTGCCCCCAGAGCAAACACACGCTCGGATACTTCCTCAGCAAGCAAACAAACACAGACTCGGATACTTACCAGTCCCAGGCAAACTCCTGCTGTGTGCTGCTCTGCTGTCCCCGCTGCTCAGCTGGTTCTCCACCGCTCAGTTGGTTCGCGAAGCTCTGGCCATTTTTAAACAGCCAGGCTTCCCTGTCGCAAACCAACAGACACCCTACTGCCCGCCCCCTGCAGGCTAGCAGCCAATCAGACACTCACTCAGGCTCTCACACTGCCCCCCAGCAAACACACGCTCGGATACTTCCTCAGCAAGCAAAGAAACACAGACTCGGATACTTACCAGTCCCAGGCAAACTCCTGCTGTGAGCTGCTCTGCTGTCCCCGCCGCTCAGCTGGTTCGCGAAGCTCTGGCTATTTTTGAACAGCCAGGCTTCCCTGTCGCAAACCAACAGACACCCTACTGCCCGCCCCCTGCAGGCAGTCAGCCAATCAGACACTCACTCACGCTCTCACACTGCCCCCCCAGCAAACACACGCTCGGATACTTCCTCAGCTAGCAAACAAACACAGACTCGGATACTTACCAGTCCCAGGCAAACTCCTGCTGTGAGCTGCTCTGCTGTCCCCGCTGCTCAGCTGGTTCTCCGCCGCTCAGCTGGTTCGCGAAGCTCTGGCTATTTTTAAACAGCCAGGCTTCCCTGTCGCAAACCAACAGACACCCTACTGCCCGCTCCCTGCAGTCTAGCAGCCAATCAGACACTCACTCAGGCTCTCACACTGCCCCAACAGCAAACACACGCTCGGATACTTCCTCAGCAAGCAAACAAACACAGACTCGGATACTTACCAGTCCCAGGCAAACTCGTGCTGTGAGCTGCTCTGCTTTTTCCTCTGCTCAGCTGGTTCTCCGCCGCTCAGCTGGTTCGCGAAGCTCTGGCTATTTTTAGACAGCCAGGCTTCCCTGTCGCAAACCAACAGACACCCAATGCCCGCCCCCTGCAGGCTAGCAGCCAATCAGACACTCACTCAGGCTCTCACACTGCCCCCCCAGCAAACACACGCTCGGATACTTCCTCAGCAAGCAAACAAACACAGACTCGGATACTTACCAGTCCCAGGCAAACTCCTGCTGTGTGCTGCTCTGCTGTCCCCGCTGCTCAGCTGGTTCTACGCCGCTCAGCTGGTTCGCGAAGCTCTGGCTATTTTTAAACAGCCAGGCTTCCCTGTCGCAAACCAACAGACACCCTACTGCCCGCCCCCTGCAGGCTAGCAGCCAATCAGACACTCACTCAGGCTCTCACACTGCCCCCCCAGCAAACACACGCTCGGATACTTCCTCAGCAAGCAAACAAACACAGACTCGGATACTTACCAGTCCCAGGCAAAGTCCTGCTGTGAGCTGCTCTGCTGTCCCAGCTGCTCAGCTGGTTCTCCGCCGCTCAGCCGGTTCGCGAAGCTCTGGCTATTTTTAAACAGCCAGGCTTCCCTGTCGCAAACAAACAGACACCCTACTGCCCGCCCCCTGCAGGCTAGCAGCCAATCAGACACTCACTCAGGCTCTCACACTGCCCCCACAGCAAACACACGCTCGGATACTTCCTCAGCAGCAAACAAACACAGACTCGGATACTTACCAGTGCCAGGCAAACTCCTGCTGTGAGCTGCTCTGCTGTCCCCGCCGCTCAGCTGGTTCGCGAAGCTCTGGCTATTTTTGAACAGCCAGGCTTCCCTGTCGCAAACCAACAGACACCGTACTGCCCGCCCCCTGCAGGCAGTCAGCCAATCAGACACTCACTCACGCTCTCACACTGCCGCCCCAGCAAACACACGCTCGGATACTTCCTCAGCTAGCAAACAAACACAGACTCGGATACTTACCAGTCCCAGGCAAACTCCTGCTGTGAGCTGCTCTGCTGTCCCCGCTGCTCAGCTGGTTCTCCGCCGCTCAGCTGGTTCGCGAAGCTCTGGCTATTTTTAAACAGCCAGGCTTCCCTGTCGCAAACCAACAGACACCCTACTGCCCGCCCCCTGCAGGCTAGCAGCCAATCAGACACTCACTCAGGCTCTCACACTGCCCCCCCAGCAAACACACGCTCGGATACTTCCTCAGCAAGCAAACAAACACAGACTCGGATACTTACCAGTCCCAGGCAAACTCCTGCTGTGAGCTGCTCTGCTGTCCCAGCTGCTCAGCTGTTTCTCCGCCGCTCAGCCGGTTCGCGAAGCTCTGGCTATTTTTAAACAGCCAGGCTTCCCTGTCGCAAACCAACAGACACCCTACTGCCCGCACCCTGCAGGCTAGCAGCCAATCAGACACTCACTCAGGCTCTCACACTGCCCCCCAGCAAACACACGCTCGGATACTTCCTCAGCAAGCAAAGAAACACAGACTCGGATACTTACCAGTCCCAGGCAAACTCCTGCTGTGTGCTGCTCTGCTGTCCCCGCTGCTCAGCTGGTTCTCCGCCGCTCAGCTGGTTCGCGAAGCTCTGGCTATTTTTAAACAGCCAGGCTTCCCTGTCGCAAACCAACAGACACCCTACTGCCCGCCCCCTGCAGGCTAGCAGCCAATCAGACACTCACTCAGGCTCTCACACTGCCCCCCCAGCAAACACACGCTCGGATACTTCCTCAGCAAGCAAACAAACACAGACTCGGATACTTACCAGTCCCAGGCAAAGTCCTGCTGTGAGCTGCTCTGCTGTCCCAGCTGCTCAGCTGGTTCTCCGCCGCTCAGCCGGTTCGCGAAGCTCTGGCTATTTTTAAACAGCCAGGCTTCCCTGTCGCAAACAAACAGACACCCTACTGCCCGCCCCCTGCAGGCTAGCAGCCAATCAGACACTCACTCAGGCTCTCACACTGCCCCTACAGCAAACACACGCTCGGATACTTCCTCAGCAGCAAACAAACACAGACTCGGATACTTACCAGTCCCAGGCAAACTCCTGCTGTGTGCTGCTCTGCTGTCCCCGCTGCTCAGCTGGTTCTCCACCGCTCAGTTGGTTCGCGAAGCTCTGGCCATTTTTAAACAGCCAGGCTTCCCTGTCGCAAACCAACAGACACCCTACTGCCCGCCCCCTGCAGGCTAGCAGCCAATCAGACACTCACTCAGGCTCTCACACTGCCCCCCAGCAAACACACGCTCGGATACTTCCTCAGCAAGCAAAGAAACACAGACTCGGATACTTACCAGTCCCAGGCAAACTCCTGCTGTGAGCTGCTCTGCTGTCCCCGCCGCTCAGCTGGTTCGCGAAGCTCTGGCTATTTTTGAACAGCCAGGCTTCCCTGTCGCAAACCAACAGACACCCTACTGCCCGCCCCCTGCAGGCAGTCAGCCAATCAGACACTCACTCACGCTCTCACACTGCCGCCCCAGCAAACACACGCTCGGATACTTCCTCAGCTAGCAAACAAACACAGACTCGGATACTTACCAGTCCCAGGCAAACTCCTGCTGTGAGCTGCTCTGCTGTCCCCGCTGCTCAGCTGGTTCTCCGCCGCTCAGCTGGTTCGCGAAGCTCTGGCTATTTTTAAACAGCCAGGCTTCCCTGTCGCAAACCAACAGACACCCTACTGCCCGCCCCCTGCAGGCTAGCAGCCAATCAGACACTCACTCAGGCTCTCACACTGCCCCCCCAGCAAACACACGCTCGGATACTTCCTCAGCAAGCAAACAAACACAGACTCGGATACTTACCAGTCCCAGGCAAACTCCTGCTGTGAGCTGCTCTGCTGTCCCAGCTGCTCAGCTGGTTCTCCGCCGCTCAGCCGGTTCGCGAAGCTCTGGCTATTTTTAAACAGCCAGGCTTCCCTGTCGCAAACAAACAGACACCCTACTGCCCGCCCCCTGCAGGCTAGCAGCCAATCAGACACTCACTCAGGCTCTCACACTGCCCCCAGAGCAAACACACGCTCGGATACTTCCTCAGCAGCAAACAAACACAGACTCGGATACTTACCAGTCCCAGGCAAACTCCTGCTGTGTGCTGCTCTGCTGTCCCCGCTGCTCAGCTGGTTCTCCACCGCTCAGTTGGTTCGCGAAGCTCTGGCCATTTTTAAACAGCCAGGCTTCCCTGTCGCAAACCAACAGACACCCTACTGCCCGCCCCCTGCAGGCTAGCAGCCAATCAGACACTCACTCAGGCTCTCACACTGCCCCCCAGCAAACACACGCTCGGATACTTCCTCAGCAAGCAAAGAAACACAGACTCGGATACTTACCAGTCCCAGGCAAACTCCTGCTGTGAGCTGCTCTGCTGTCCCCGCCGCTCAGCTGGTTCGCGAAGCTCTGGCTATTTTTGAACAGCCAGGCTTCCCTGTCGCAAACCAACAGACACCCTACTGCCTGCCCCCTGCAGGCAGTCAGCCAATCAGACACTCACTCACGCTCTCACACTGCCGCCCCAGCAAACACACGCTCGGATACTTCCTCAGCTAGCAAACAAACACAGACTCGGATACTTACCAGTCCCAGGCAAACTCCTGCTGTGAGCTGCTCTGCTGTCCACGCTGCTCAGCTGGTTCTCCGCCGCTCAGCTGGTTCGCGAAGCTCTGGCTATTTTTAAACAGCCAGGCTTCCCTGTCGCAAACCAACAGACACCCTACTGCCCGCTCCCTGCAGTCTAGCAGCCAATCAGACACTCACTCAGGCTCTCACACTGCCCCCACAGCAAACACACGCTCGGATACTTCCTCAGCAAGCAAACAAACACAGACTCGGATACTTACCAGTCCCAGGCAAACTCCTGCTGTGAGCGGCTCTGCTGTCCCCTCTGCTCAGCTGGTTCTCCGCCGCTCAGCTGGTTCGCGAAGCTCTGGCTATTTTTAAACAGCCAGGCTTCCCTGTCGCAAACCAACAGACACCCTACTGCCCGCCCCCTGCAGGCTAGCAGCCAATCAGACACTCACTCAGGCTCTCACACTGCCCCCCCAGCAAACACACGCTCGGATACTTCCTCAGCAAGCAAACAAACACAGACTCGGATACTTACCAGTCCCAGGCAAACTCCTGCTGTGTGCTCCTCTGCTGTCCCCGCTGCTCAGCTGGTTCTCCACCGCTCAGTTGTTTCGCGAAGCACTGGCTATTTTTAAACAGCCGGGCATCCCTGTCGCAAACCAACAGACACCCTACTGCCCGCACCCTGCAGGCTAGCAGCGAATCAGACACTCATTCAGGCTCCCACACTGCCCCCCCCAGCAAACACACGCTCGGATACTTCCTCAGCAAGCAAACAAACACAGACTCGGATACTTACCAGTCCCAGGCAAACTCCTGCTGTGAGCTGCTCTGCTGTCCCCGCTGCTCAGCTGGTTCTCCGCCGCTCAGTGGGTTCGCCAAACACTGGCTATTTTTAAACAGTCAGGCTTCCCTGTCGCAAACCAGCAGTACCCTACTGCCCGCTCCCTGCAGGCTAGCTGCCAATCAGACACTCACTCAGGCTCTCACACTGCCCCCCAGCAAACACACGCTCGGATACTTCCTCAGCAAGCAAACAAACACAGACTCGGATACTTACCAGTCCCAGGCTAACTCCTGCTGTGTGCTGCTCTGCTGTCCCCGCTGCTCAGCTGGTTCTCCGCCGCTCAGCTGGTTCGCGAAGCTCTGGCTATTTTTAAACAGCCAGGCTTCCCTGTCGCAAACCAACAGATACCCTACTGCCCGCTCCCTGCAGGCTAGCAGCCAATCAGACACTCACTCAGGCTCTCACACTGCCCCCCCAGCAAACACACGCTCGGATACTTCCTCAGCAAGCAAAGAAACACAGACTCGGATACTTACCAGTCCCAGGCAAACTCCTGCTGTGAGCTGCTCTGCTGTCCCCGCCGCTCAGCTGGTTCGCGAAGCTCTGGCTATTTTTGAACAGCCAGGCTTCCCTGTCGCAAACCAACAGACACCCTACTGCCCGCCCCCTGCAGGCAGTCAGCCAATCAGACACTCACTCACGCTCTCACACTGCCGCCCCAGCAAACACACGCTCGGATACTTCCTCAGCTAGCAAACAAACACAGACTCGGATACTTACCAGTCCCAGGCAAACTCCTGCTGTGAGCTGCTCTGCTGTCCCCGCTGCTCAGCTGGTTCTCCGCCGCTCAGCTGGTTCGCGAAGCTCTGGCTATTTTTAAACAGCCAGGCTTCCCTGTCGCAAACCAACAGACACCCTACTGCCCGCTCCCTGCAGGCTAGCAGCCAATCAGACACTCACTCAGGCTCTCACACTGCCCCCACAGCAAACACACGCTCGGATACTTCCTCAGCAAGAAAACAAACACAGACTCGGATACTTACCAGTCCCAGGCAAACTCCTGCTGTGAGCTGCTCTGCTGTCCCCTCTGCTCAGCTGGTTCTCCGCCGCTCAGCTGGTTCGCGAAGCTCTGGCTATTTTTAAACAGCCAGGCTTCCCTGTCGCAAACCAACAGACACCCTACTGCCCGCCCCCTGCAGGCTAGCAGCCAATCAGACACTCACTCAGGCTCTCACACTGCCCCCCCAGCAAACACACGCTCGGATACTTCCTCAGCAAGCAAACAAACACAGACTCGGATACTTACCAGTCCCAGGCAAACTCCTGCTGTGTGCTCCTCTGCTGTCCCCGCTGCTCAGCTGGTTCTCCACCGCTCAGTTGTTTCGCGAAGCACTGGCTATTTTTAAAGAGCCAGGCATCCCTGTCGCAAACCAACAGACACCCTACTGCCCGCACCCTGCAGGCTAGCAGCCAATCAGACACTCACTCAGGCTCCCACACTGCCCCCCCCAGCAAACACACGCTCGGATACTTCCTCAGCAAGCAAACAAACACAGACTCGGATACTTACCAGTCCCAGGCAAACTCCTGCTGTGAGCTGCTCTGCTGTCCCCGCTGCTCAGCTGGTTCTCCGCCGCTCAGTGGGTTCGCCAAACTCTGGCTATTTTTAAGCAGTCAGGCTTCCCTGTCGCAATCCAGCAGTACCCTACTGCCCGCTCCCTGCAGGCTAGCTGCCAATCAGACACTCACTCAGGCTCTCACACTGCCCCCACAGCAAATACACGCTCGGATACTTCCTCAGCAAGCAAACAAACACAGACTCGGATACTTACCAGTCCCAGGCAAACTCCTGCTGTGAGCTGCTCTGCTGTCCCAGCTGCTCAGCTGGTTCTCCGCCGCTCAGCCGGTTCGCGAAGCTCTGGCTATTTTTAAACAGCCAGGCTTCCCTGTCGCAAACCAACAGACACCCTACTGCCCGCCCCCTGCAGGCTAGCAACCGATTCGACACTCACTCAGGCTCTCACACTGCCCCCCCAGCAAACACACGCTTGGATACTTCCTCAGCAAGCAAACAAACACAGACTCGGATACTTACCAGTCCCAGGCAAACTCCTGCTGTGAGCTGCTCTGCTGTCCCCGCTGCTCAGCTGGTTCTCCGCCGCTCAGCTGGTTCGCGAAGCTCTGGCTATTTTTAAACAGCCAGGCTTCCCTGTCGCAAACCAACAGACACCCTACTGCCCGCTCCCTGCAGGCTAGCAGCCAATCAGACACTCACTCAGGCTCTCACACTGCCCCCCCAGCAAACACACGCTCGGATACTTCCTCAGCAAGCACACAAACACAGACTCGGATACTTACCAGTCCCAGGCTAACTCCTGCTGTGTGCTGCTCTGCTGTCCCCGCTGCTCAGCTGGTTCTCCGCCGCTCAGTTGGTTCGCGAAGCTCTGGCTATTTTTAAACAGCCAGGCTTCCCTGTCGCAAACCAACAGACACCCTACTGCCCGCTCCCTGCAGGCTAGCAGCCAATCAGACACTCACTCAGGCTCTCACACTGCCCCCCCAGCGAACACACGCTCGGATACTTCCTCAGCAATCAAACAAACACAGACTCGGATACTTACCAGTCCCAGGCAAACTCCCGCTGTGTGCTGCTCTGCTGTCCCCGCTGCTCAGCTGGTTCTCCGCCACTCAGCTGGTTCGCGAAGCTCTGGCTATTTTTAAACAGACAGGCTTCCCTGTCGCAAACCAACAGACACCCTACTGCCCGCCCCCTGCAGGCTAGCAGCCAATCAGACACTCACTCAGGCTCTCACACTGCCCCCCCAGCAAACACACGCTCGGATACTTCCTCAGCAAGCAAAGAAACACAGACTCGGATACTAACCAGTCCCAGGCAAACTCCTGCTGTGAGCTGCTCTGCTGTCCCCGCCGCTCAGCTGGTTCGCGAAGCTCTGGCTATTTTTGAACAGCCAGGCTTCCCTGTCGCAAACCAACAGACACCCTACTGCCCGCCCCCTGCAGGCAGTCAGCCAATCAGACACTCACTCACGCTCTCACACTGCCGCCCCAGCAAACACACGCTCGGATACTTCCTCAGCTAGCAAACAAACACAGACTCGGATACTTACCAGTCCCAGGCAAACTCCTGCTGTGAGCTGCTCTGCTGTCCCCGCTGCTCAGCTGGTTCTCCGCCGCTCAGTGGGTTCGCCAAACTCTGGCTATTTTTAAACAGTCAGGCTTCCCTGTCGCAAACCAACAGTACCCTACTGCCCGCTCCCTGCAGGCTAGCAGCCAATCAGACACTCACTCAGGCTGTCACACTGCCCCCCCAGCAAACACACGCTCGGATACTTCCTCAGCAAGCAAACAAACACAGACTCGGATACTTACCAGTCCCAGGCTAACTCCTGCTGTGTGCTGCTCTGCTGTCCCCGCTGCTCAGCTGGTTCTCCGCCGCTCAGTGGGTTCGCCAAACACTGGCTATTTTTAAACAGTCAGGCTTCCCTGTCGCAAACCAACAGTACCCTACTGCCCGCTCCCTGCAGGCTAGCTGCCAATCAGACACTCACTCAGGCTCTCACACTGCCCCCCCAGCAAACACACGCTCGGATACTTCCTCAGCAAGCAAACAAACACAGACTCGGATACTTACCAGTCCCAGGCTAACTCCTGCTGTGTGCTGCTCTGCTGTCCCCGCTGCTCAGCTGGTTCTACGCCGCTCAGCTGGTTCGCGAAGCTCTGGCTATTTTTAAACAGCCAGGCTTCCCTGTCGCAAACCAACAGACACCCTACTGCCCGCCCCCTGCAGGCTAGCAGCCAATCAGACACTCACTCAGGCTCTCACACTGCCCCCACAGCAAACACACGCTCGGATACTTCCTCAGCAAGCAAACAAACACAGACTCGGATACTTACCAGTCCCAGGCAAACTCCTGCTGTGAGCTGCTCTGCTGTCCCAGCTGCTCAGCTGGTTCTCCGCCGCTCAGCCGGTTCGCGAAGCTCTGGCTATTTTTAAACAGCCAGGCTTCCCTGTCGCAAACCAACAGACACCCTACTGCCCGCCCCCTGCAGGCTAGCAACCGATTCGACACTCACTCAGGCTCTCACACTGCCCCCCCAGCAAACACACGCTCGGATACTTCCTCAGCAAGCAAACAAACACAGACTCGGATACTTACCAGTCCCAGGCAAACTCCTGCTGTGAGCTGCTCTGCTGTCCCCGCTGCTCAGCTGGTTCTCCGCCGCTCAGCTGGTTCGCGAAGCTCTGGCTATTTTTAAACAGCCAGGCTTCCCTGTCGCAAACCAACAGACACCCTACTGCCCGCTCCCTGCAGGCTAGCAGCCAATCAGACACTCACTCAGGCTCTCACACTGCCCCCCCAGCAAACACACGCTCGGATACTTCCTCAGCAAGCAAACAAACACAGACTCGGATACTTACCAGTCCCAGGCAAACTCCTGCTGTGAGCTGCTCTGCTGTCCCAGCTGCTCAGCTGGTTCTCCGCCGCTCAGTGGGTTCGCCAAACTCTGGCTATTTTTAAACAGCCAGGCTTCCCTGTCGCAAACCAACAGACACCCTACTGCCCGCTCCCTGCAGTCTAGCAGCCAATCAGACACTCACTCAGGCTCTCACACTGCCCCCCCAGCAAACACACGCTCGGATACTTCCTCAGCAAGCAAACAAACACAGACTCGGACACTTACCAGTCCCAGGCAAACTTCTGCTGTGAGCTGCTCTGCTGTCCCCGCTGCTCAGCTGGTTCTCCGCCGCTCAGCTGGTTCGCGAAGCTCTGGCTATTTTTAAACAGCCAGGCTTCCCTGTCGCAAACCAACAGACACCCTACTGCCCGCCCCCTGCAGGCTAGCAGCCAATCAGACACTCACTCAGGCTCTCACACTGCCCCCCCAGCAAACACACGCTCGGATACTTCCTCAGCAAGCAAACAAACACAGACTCGGATACTTACCAGTCCCAGGCAAACTCCTGTTGTGTGCTGCTCTGCTGTCCCCGCTGCTCAGCTGGTTCTCCACCGCTCAGTTGTTTCGCGAAGCACTGGCTATTTTTAAACAGCCAGGCATCCCTGTCACAAACCAACAGACACCCTACTGCCCGCAGCCTGCAGGCTAGCAGCCAATCAGACACTCACTCAGGCTCCCACACTGCCCCCCCAGCAAACACATGCTCGGATACTTCCTCAGCAAGCAAACAAACACAGACTCGGATACTTACCAGTCCCAGGCAAACTCCTGCTGTGAGCTGCTCTGCTGTCCCCGCTGCTCAGCTGGTTCTCCGCCGCTCAGTGGGTTCGCCAAACTCTGGCTATTTTTAAACAGTCAGGCTTCCCTGTCGCAAACCAACAGTACCCTACTGCCCGCTCCCTGCAGGCTAGCAGCCAATCAGACACTCACTCAGGCTGTCACAGTGCCCCCCCAGCAAACACACGCTCGGATACTTCCTCAGCAAGCAAACAAACACAGACTCGGATACTTACCAGTCCCAGGCTAACTCCTGCTGTGTGCTGCTCTGCTGTCCCCGCTGCTCAGCTGGTTCTCTGCCACTCAGTTGGTTCGTGAAGCTCTGGCTATCTTTAAACAGCCAGGCTTCCCTGTCGCAAACCAACAGACACCCTACTGCCCGCTCCCTGCAGGCTAGCAGCCAATCAGACAATCACTCAGGCTGTCGCACTCCAGCCCCAGCAAACACACGCTCGGATGATTCCTCAGCAAGCAAACAAACACAGACTCGGATACTTACCAGTCCCAGGCTAACTCCTGCTGTGTGCTGCTCTTCTGTCCCCGCTGCTCAGCTGGTTCTCCGCCGCTCAGCTGGTACGCGAAGATCTGGCTATTTTTAAACAGCCAGGCTTCCCTGTCGCAAACCAACAGACACCCTACTGCCCGCCCCCTGCAGGCTAGCAGCCAATCAGACACTCACTCAGGCTCTCACACTGCCCCCCCAGCAAACACACGCTCGGATACTTCCTCAGCAAGCAAACAAACACAGACTCGGATACTTACCAGTCCCAGGCAAACTCCTGCTGTGAGCTGCTCTGCTGTCCCCGCTGCTCAGCTGGTTCTCCGCCGCTCAGTGGGTTCACGAAGCTCTGGCTATTTTTAAACAGCCAGGCTTCCCTGTCGCAAACCAACAGTACCCTACTGCCCGCTTCCTGCAGGCTAGCAGCCAATCAGACACTCACTCAGGCTCTCACAATGCCCCCCCAGCAAACACACGCTCGGATACTTCCTCAGCAAGCAAACAAACACAGACTCGGATACTTACCAGTCCCAGGCAAACTCCTGCTGTGAGCTGCTCTGCTGTCCCCGCTGCTCAGCTGGTTCTCCGCCGCTCAGCTGGTTCGCGAAGCTCTGGCTATTTTTAAACAGCCAGGCTTCCCTGTCGCAAACAAACAGACAGCCTACTGCCCGCCCCCTGCAGGCTAGCAGCCAATCAGACACTCACTCAGGCTCTCACACTGCCCCCCCAGCAAACACACGCTCGGATACTTCCTCAGCAAGCAAACAAACACAGACTCGGATACTTACCAGTCCTAGGCAAACTCCTGCTGTGTGCTGCTCTGCTGTCCCCGCTGTTCAGCTGGTTCTCCGCCACTCAGCTGGTTCGCGAAGCTCTGGCTATTTTTAGACAGCCAGGCTTCCCTGTCGCAAACCAACAGACACCCTACTGCCCGCCCCCTGCAGGCCTGCAGCCAATGAGACACTCACTCAGGC
This sequence comes from Lepidochelys olivacea, assembly GCF_965140295.1. Classification (NCBI taxonomy): domain Eukaryota; kingdom Metazoa; phylum Chordata; order Testudines; family Cheloniidae; genus Lepidochelys; species Lepidochelys olivacea. The sequence continues at coordinate 18,000,589 of NC_140436.1, read as the reverse complement.
TCTCACACTGCCCCCCCAGCAAACACACGCTCGGATACTTCCTCAGCAAGCAAACAAACACAGACTCGGATACTTACCAGTCCCAGGCAAACTCCTGCTGTGAGCTGCTCTGCTGTCCCCGCTGCTCAGCTGGTTCTCCGCCGCTCAGCTGGTTCGCGAAGCTCTGGCTATTTTTAAACAGCCAGGCTTCCCTGTCGCAAACCAACAGACACCCTACTGCCCGCTCCCTGCAGGCTAGCAGCCAATCAGACACTCACTCAGGCTCTCACACTGCCCCCCCAGCAAACACACGCTCGGATACTTCCTCAGCAAGCAAACAAACACAGACTCGGATACTTACCAGTCCCAGGCAAACTCCTGCTGTGAGCTGCTCTGCTGTCCCCGCTGCTCAGCTGGTTCTCCGCCGCTCAGTGGGTTCGCCAAACTCTGGCTATTTTTAAACAGCCAGGCTTCCCTGTCGCAAACCAACAGACACCCTACTGCCCGCTCCCTGCAGTCTAGCAGCCAATCAGACACTCACTCAGGCTCTCACACTGCCCCCCCAGCAAACACACGCTCGGATACTTCCTCAGCAAGCAAACAAACACAGACTCGGACACTTACCAGTCCCAGGCAAACTTCTGCTGTGAGCTGCTCTGCTGTCCCCGCTGCTCAGCTGGTTCTCCGCCGCCCAGCTGGTTCGCGAAGCTCTGGCTATTTTTAAACAGCCAGGCTTCCCTGTCGCAAACCAACAGACACCCTACTGCCCGCCCCCTGCAGGCTAGCAGCCAATCAGACACTCACTCAGGCTCTCACACTGCCCCCCCAGCAAACACACGCTCGGATACTTCCTCAGCAAGCAAACAAACACAGACTCGGATACTTACCAGTCCCAGGCAAACTCCTGCTGTGAGCTGCTCTGCTGTCCCCGCTGCTCAGCTGGTTCTCCGCCGCTCAGCTGGTTCGCGAAGCTCTGGCTATTTTTAAACAGCTAGGCTTCCCTGTCGCAAACAGACACCCTACTGCCCACCCCCTGCAGGCTAGCAGCCAATCAGACACTCACTCAGGCTCTCACACTGCCCCCACAGCAAACACACGCTCGGATACTTCCTCAGCAAGCAAACAAACACAGACTCGGATACTTACCAGTCCCAGGCAAACTCCTGCTCTGTGCTGCTCTGCTGCCCCGCTGCTCAGCTGGTTCTCCACCGCTCAGTTGGTTCGCGAAGCTCTGGCTATTTTTAAACAGCCAGGCATCCCTGTCGCAAACCAACAGACACCCTACTTCCCGCCCCCTGCAGGCTAGCAGCCAATCAGACACTCACTCAGGCTCTCACACTGCCCCCCCAGCAAACACACGCTCGGATACTTCCTCAGCAAGCAAAGAAACACAGACTCGGATACTAACCAGTCCCAGGCAAACTCCTGCTGTGAGCTGCTCTGCTGTCCCCGCCGCTCAGCTGGTTCGCGAAGCTCTGGCTATTTTTGAACAGCCAGGCTTCCCTGTCGCAAACCAACAGACACCCTACTGCCCGCCCCCTGCAGGCAGTCAGCCAATCAGACACTCACTCACGCTCTCACACTGCCGCCCCAGCAAACACACGCTCGGATACTTCCTCAGCTAGCAAACAAACACAGACTCGGATACTTACCAGTCCCAGGCAAACTCCTGCTGTGAGCTGCTCTGCTGTCCCCGCTGCTCAGCTGGTTCTCCGCCGCTCAGTGGGTTCGCCAAACTCTGGCTATTTTTAAACAGTCAGGCTTCCCTGTCGCAAACCAACAGTACCCTACTGCCCGCTCCCTGCAGGCTAGCAGCCAATCAGACACTCACTCAGGCTGTCACACTGCCCCCCCAGCAAACACACGCTCGGATACTTCCTCAGCAAGCAAACAAACACAGACTCGGATACTTACCAGTCCCAGGCTAACTCCTGCTGTGTGCTGCTCTGCTGTCCCCGCTGCTCAGCTGGTTCTCCGCCGCTCAGCTGGTTCGTGAAGCTCTGGCTATTTTTAAACAGCCAGGCTTCCCTGTCGCAAACCAACAGACACCCTACTGCCCGCCCCCTGCAGGCTAGGAGCCAATCAGACACTCACTCAGGCTCTCACACTGCCCCCCCAGCAAACACACGCTCGGATACTTCCTCAGCAAGCAAACAAACACAGACTCGGATACTTACCAGTCCCAGGCTAACTCCTGCTGTGTGCTGCTCTGCTGTCCCCGCTGCTCAGCTGGTTCTCCGCCGCTCAGCTGGTTCGCGAAGCTCTGGCTATTTTTAAACAGCCAGGCTTCCCTGTCGCAAACCAACAGACACCCTACTGCCCGCCCCCTGCAGGCTAGCAGCCAATCAGACACTCACTCAGGCTCTCACACTGCCCCCCCAGCAAACACACGCTCGGATACTTCCTCAGCAAGCAAACAAACACAGACTCGGATACTTACCAGTCCCAGGCAAACTCCTGCTGTGAGCTGCTCTGCTGTCCCCGCTGCTCAGCTGGTTCTCCGCCGCTCAGTGGGTTCGCCAAACTCTGGCTATTTTTAAACAGTCAGGCTTCCCTGTCGCAAACCAACAGTACCCTACTGCCCGCTCCCTGCAGGCTAGCTGCCAATCAGACACTCACTCAGGCTCTCACACTGCCCCCCCAGCAAACACACGCTCGGATACTTCCTCAGCAAGCAAACAAACACAGACTCGGATACTTACCAGTCCCAGGCTAACTCCTGCTGTGTGCTGCTCTGCTGTCCCCGCTGCTCAGCTGGTTCTCCGCCGCTCAGCTGGTTCGCGAAGCTCTGGCTATTTTTAAACAGCCAGGCTTCCCTGTCGCAAACCAACAGACACCCTACTGCCCGCCCCCTGCAGGCTAGCAGCCAATCAGACACTCACTCAGGCTCTCACACTGCCCCCACAGCAAACACACGCTCGGATACTTCCTCAGCAAGCAAACAAACACAGACTCGGATACTTACCAGTCCCAGGCAAACTCCTGCTGTGAGCTGCTCTGCTGTCCCAGCTGCTCAGCTGGTTCTCCGCCGCTCAGCCGGTTCGCGAAGCTCTGGCTATTTTTAAACAGCCAGGCTTCCCTGTCGCAAACCAACAGACACCCTACTGCCCGCCCCCTGCAGGCTAGCAACCGATTCGACACTCACTCAGGCTCTCACACTGCCCCCCCAGCAAACACACGCTCGGATACTTCCTCAGCAAGCAAACAAACACAGACTCGGATACTTACCAGTCCCAGGCAAACTCCTGCTGTGAGCTGCTCTGCTGTCCCCGCTGCTCAGCTGGTTCTCCGCCGCTCAGCTGGTTCGCGAAGCTCTGGCTATTTTTAAACAGCCAGGCTTCCCTGTCGCAAACCAACAGACACCCTACTGCCCGCTCCCTGCAGGCTAGCAGCCAATCAGACACTCACTCAGGCTCTCACACTGCCCCCCCAGCAAACACACGCTCGGATACTTCCTCAGCAAGCAAACAAACACAGACTCGGATACTTACCAGTCCCAGGCAAACTCCTGCTGTGAGCTGCTCTGCTGTCCCCGCTGCTCAGCTGGTTCTCCGCCGCTCAGTGGGTTCGCCAAACTCTGGCTATTTTTAAACAGCCAGGCTTCCCTGTCGCAAACCAACAGACACCCTACTGCCCGCTCCCTGCAGTCTAGCAGCCAATCAGACACTCACTCAGGCTCTCACACTGCCCCCCCAGCAAACACACGCTCGGATACTTCCTCAGCAAGCAAACAAACACAGACTCGGACACTTACCAGTCCCAGGCAAACTTCTGCTGTGAGCTGCTCTGCTGTCCCCGCTGCTCAGCTGGTTCTCCGCCGCTCAGCTGGTTCGCAAAGCTCTGGCTATTTTCAAACAGCCAGGCTTCCCTGTCGCAAACCAACAGACACCCTACTGCCCGCCCCCTGCAGGCTAGCAGCCAATCAGACACTCACTCAGGCTCTCACACTGCCCCCCCAGCAAACACACGCTCGGATACTTCCTCAGCAAGCAAACACAGACTCGGATACTTACCAGTCCCAGGCAAACTCCTGCTGTGTGCTGCTCTGCTGTCCCCGCTGCTCAGCTGGTTCTCCAACGCTCAGTTGTTTCGCGAAGCACTGGCTATTTTTAAACAGCCAGGCATCCCTGTCACAAACCAACAGACACCCTACTGCCCGCACCCTGCAGGCTAGCAGCCAATCAGACACTCACTCAGGCTCCCACACTGCCCCCCCAGCAAACACACGCTCGGATACTTCCTCAGCAAGCAAACAAACACAGACTCGGATACTTACCAGTCCCAGGCTAACTCCTGCTGTGAGCTGCTCTGCTGTCCCCGCTGCTCAGCTGGTTCTCCGCCGCTCAGTGGGTTCGCCAAACTCTGGCTATTTTTAAACAGTCAGGCTTCCCTGTCGCAAACCAACAGTACCCTACTGCCCGCTCCCTGCAGGCTAGCAGCCAATCAGACACTCACTCAGGCTGTCACAGTGCCCCCCCAGCAAACACACGCTCGGATACTTCCTCAGCAAGCAAACAAACACAGACTCGGATACTTACCAGTCCCAGGCTAACTCCTGCTGTGTGCTGCTCTGCTGTCCCCGCTGCTCAGCTGGTTCTCTGCCACTCAGTTGGTTCGTGAAGCTCTGGCTATCTTTAAACAGCCAGGCTTCCCTGTCGCAAACCAACAGACACCCTACTGCCCGCTCCCTGCAGGCTAGCAGCCAATCAGACAATCACTCAGGCTGTCGCACTCCAGCCCCAGCAAACACACGCTCGGATGATTCCTCAGCAAGCAAACAAACACAGACTCGGATACTTACCAGTCCCAGGCTAACTCCTGCTGTGTGCTGCTCTTCTGTCCCCGCTGCTCAGCTGGTTCTCCGCCGCTCAGCTGGTACGCGAAGATCTGGCTATTTTTAAACAGCCAGGCTTCCCTGTCACAAACCAACAGACACCCTACTGCCCGCTCCCTGCAGGCTAGCAGCCAATCAGACACTCACTCAGGCTCTCACACTGCCCCCCCAGCAAACACACACTCGGATACTTCCTCAGCAAGCAAACAAACACAGACTCGGATACTTACCAGTCCCAGGCAAACTCCTGCTGTGTGCTGCTCTGCTGTCCCCGCTGCTCAGCTGGTTCTCCACCGCTCAGTTGGTTCGCGAAGCTCTGGCTATTTTTAAACAGCCAGGCATCCCTGTCGCAAACCAACAGACACCCTACTGCCCGCTCCCTGCAGGCTAGCAGCGAATCAGACACTCACTCCGGCTCTCACACTGCCCCCCCCCAGCAAACACACACTCGGATACTTCCTCAGCAAGCAAATAACACAGACTCGGATACTTACCAGTCCCAGGCAAACTCCTGCTCTGAGCTGCTCTGCTGTCCCCGCTGCTCAGCTGGTTCTCCGCCGCTCAGCTGGTTCGCGAAGCTCTGGCTATTTTTAAACAACCAGGCTTCCCTGTCGCAAACAAACAGACAGCCTACTGCCCGCCCCCTGCAGGCTAGCAGCCAATCAGACACTCACTCAGGCTCTCACACTGCCCCCCCAGCAAACACACGCTCGGATACTTCCTCAGCAAGCAAACAAACACAGACTCGGATACTTACCAGTCCCAGGCAAACTCCTGCTGTGAGCTGCTCTGCTGTCCCCGCTGCTCAGCTGGTTCTCCGCCGCTCAGTGGGTTCACGAAGCTCTGGCTATTTTTAAACAGCCAGGCTTCCCTGTCGCAAACCAACAGTACCCTACTGCCCGCTTCCTGCAGGCTAGCAGCCAATCAGACACTCACTCAGGCTCTCACAATGCCCCCCCAGCAAACACACGCTCGGATACTTCCTCAGCAAGCAAACAAACACAGACTCGGATACTTACCAGTCCCAGGCAAACTCCTGCTGTGAGCTGCTCTGCTGTCCCCGCTGCTCAGCTGGTTCTCCGCCGCTCAGCTGGTTCGCGAAGCTCTGGCTATTTTTAAACAGCCAGGCTTCCCTGTCGCAAACAAACAGACAGCCTACTGCCCGCCCCCTGCAGGCTAGCAGCCAATCAGACACTCACTCAGGCTCTCACACTGCCCCCCCAGCAAACACACGCTCGGATACTTCCTCAGCAAGCAAACAAACACAGACTCGGATACTTACCAGTCCTAGGCAAACTCCTGCTGTGTGCTGCTCTGCTGTCCCCGCTGTTCAGCTGGTTCTCCGCCACTCAGCTGGTTCGCGAAGCTCTGGCTATTTTTAGACAGCCAGGCTTCCCTGTCGCAAACCAACAGACACCCTACTGCCCGCCCCCTGCAGGCCTGCAGCCAATGAGACACTCACTCAGGCTCTCACACTGCCCCCCCAGCAAACAGACGCTCGGATACTTCCTCAGCAAGCAAACAAACACAGACTCGGATACTTACCAGTCCCAGGCAAACTCCTGCTGTGAGCTGCTCTGCTGTCCCCGCTGCTCAGCTGGTTCTCCGCCGCTCAGCTGGTTCGCGAAGCTCTGGCTATTTTTAAACAGCCAGGCTTCCCTGTCGCAAACCAACAGACACCCTACTGCCCGCTCCCTGCAGGCTAGCAGCCAATCAGACACTCACTCAGGCTCTCACACTGCCCCCCCAGCAAACACACGCTCGGATACTTCCTCAGCAAGCAAACAAACACAGACTCGGATACTTACCAGTCCCAGGCAAACTCCTGCTGTGAGCTGCTCTGCTGTCCCCGCTGCTCAGCTGGTTCTCCGCCGCTCAGTGGGTTCGCCAAACTCTGGCTATTTTTAAACAGCCAGGCTTCCCTGTCGCAAACCAACAGACACCCTACTGCCCGCTCCCTGCAGTCTAGCAGCCAATCAGACACTCACTCAGGCTCTCACACTGCCCCCCCAGCAAACACACGCTCGGATACTTCCTCAGCAAGCAAACAAACACAGACTCGGACACTTACCAGTCCCAGGCAAACTCCTGCTGTGAGCTGCTCTGCTGTCCCCGCTGCTCAGCTGGTTCTCCACCGCTCAGCTGGTTCGCGAAGCTCTGGCTATTTTTAAACAGCTAGGCTTCCCTGTCGCAAACAGACACCCTACTGCCCGCCCCCTGCAGGCTAGCAGCCAATCAGACACTCACTCAGGCTCTCACACTGCCCCCACAGCAAACACACGCTCGGATACTTCCTCAGCAAGCAAACAAACACAGACTCGGATACTTACCAGTCCCAGGCAAACTCCTGCTCTGTGCTGCTCTGCTGCCCCGCTGCTCAGCTGGTTCTCCACCGCTCAGTTGGTTCGCGAAGCTCTGGCTATTTTTAAACAGCCAGGCATCCCTGTCGCAAACCAACAGACACCCTACTGCCCGCTCCCTGCAGTCTAGCAGCCAATCAGACACTCACTCAGGCTCTCACACTGCCCCCCCAGCAAACACACGCTCGGATACTTCCTCAGCAAGCAAACAAACACAGACTCGGATACTTACCAGTCCCAGGCAAACTCCCGCTGTGTGCTGCTCTGCTGTCCCCGCTGCTCAGCTGTTTCTCCGCCACTCAGCTGGTTCGCGAAGCTCTGGCTATTTTTAAACAGCCAGGCTTCCCTGTCGCAAACCAGACACCCTACTGCCCGCCCCCTGCAGGCTAGCAGCCAATCAGACACTCACTCAGGCTCTCACACTGCCCCCCCAGCAAACACACGCTCGGATACTTCCTCAGCAAGCAAACAAACACAGACTCGGATACTTACCAGTCCCAGGCAAACTCCTGCTGTGAGCTGCTCTGCTGTCCCCGCTGCTCAGCTGGTTCTCCGCCGCTCAGTGGGTTCGCCAAACTCTGGCTATTTTTAAACAGCCAGGCTTCCCTGTCGCAAACCAACAGACACCCTACTGCCCGCCCCCTGCAGGCTAGCAGCCAATCAGACACTCACTCAGGCTCTCACACTGCCCCCCCAGCAAACACACACTCGGATACTTCCTCAGCAAGCAAACAAACACAGACTCGGATACTTACCAGTCCCAGGCAAACTCCTGCTGTGTGCTGCTCTGCTGTCCCCGCTGCTCAGCTGGTTCTCCACCGCTCAGTTGGTTCGCGAAGCTCTGGCTATTTTTAAACAGCCAGGCTTCCCTGTCGCAAACCAACAGACACCCTACTGCCCGCTCCCTGCAGGCTAGCAGCCAATCAGACACTCACTCAGGCTCTCACACTGCCCCCCCAGCAAACACACACTCGGATACTTCCTCAGCAAGCAAACAAACACAGACTCGGATACTTACCAGTCCCAGGCAAACTCCTGCTGTGAGCTGCTCTGCTGTCCCCGCTGCTCAGCTGGTTCTCCGCCGCTCAGTGGGTTCACGAAGCTCTGGCTATTTTTAAACAGCCAGGCTTCCCTGTCGCAAACCAACAGTATCCTACTGCCCGCTCCCTGCAGGCTAGCAGCCAATCAGACACTCACTCAGGCTCTCACACTGCCCCCCCAGCAAACACACGCTCGGATACTTCCTCAGCAAGCAAACAAACACAGACTCGGATACTTACCAGTCCTAGGCAAACTCCTGCTGTGTGCTGCTCTGCTGTCCCCGCTGTTCAGCTGGTTCTCCGCCACTCAGCTGCTTCGCGAAGCTCTGGCTATTTTTAGACAGCCAGGCTTCCCTGTCGCAAACCAACAGACACCCTACTGCCCGCCCCCTGCAGGCCTGCAGCCAATGAGACAATCACTTAGGCTGTCGCACTCCAGCCCCAGCAAACACACGCTCGGATGATTCCTCAGCAAGCAAACAAACACAGACTCGGATACTTACCAGTCCCAGGCTAACTCCTGCTGTGTGCTGCTCTTCTGTCCCCGCTGCTCAGCTGGTTCTCCGCCGCTCAGCTGGTACGCGAAGATCTGGCTATTTTTAAACAGCCAGGCTTCCCTGTCGCAAACCAACAGACAGCCTACTGCCCGCCCCCTGCAGGCTAGCAGCCAATCAGACACTCACTCAGGCTCTCACACTGCCCCCTCAGCAAACACACGCTCGGATACTTCCTCAGCAAGCAAACAAACACAGACTCGGATACTTACCAGTCCAAGGCAAACTCCTGCTGTGTGCTGCTCTGCTGTCCCCGCTGTTCAGCTGGTTCTCCGCCACTCAGCTGGTTCGCGAAGCTCTGGCTATTTTTAGACAGCCAGGCTTCCCTGTCGCAAACCAACAGACACCCTACTGCCCGCCCCCTGCAGGCTAGCAGCCAATCAGACACTCACTCAGGCTCTCACACTGCCCCCCCAGCAAACACACGCTCGGATACTTCCTCAGCAAGCAAACAAACACAGACTCGGATACTTACCAGTCCCAGGCAAACTCCTGCTGTGAGCTGCTCTGCTGTCCCCGCTGCTCAGCTGGTTCTCCGCCGCTCAGTGGGTTCACGAAGCTCTGGCTATTTTTAAACAGCCAGGCTTCCCTGTCGCAAACCAACAGTACCCTACTGCCCGCTCCCTGCAGGCTAGCAGCCAATCAGACACTCACTCAGGCTCTCACAATGCCCCCCCAGCAAACACACGCTCGGATACTTCCTCAGCAAGCAAACAAACACAGACTCGGATACTTACCAGTCCCAGGCAAACTCCTGCTCTGAGCTGCTCTGCTGTCCCCGCTGCTCAGCTGGTTCTCCGCCGCTCAGCTGGTTCGCGAAGCTCTGGCTATTTTTAAACAGCCAGGCTTCCCTGTCGCAAACAAACAGACAGCCTACTGCCCGCCCCCTGCAGGCTAGCAGCCAATCAGACACTCACTCAGGCTCTCACACTGCCCCCCCAGCAAACACACGCTCGGATACTTACTCAGCAAGCAAACAAACACAGACTCGGATACTTACCAGTCCTAGGCAAACTCCTGCTGTGTGCTGCTCTGCTGTCCCCGCTGTTCAGCTGGTTCTCCGCCACTCAGCTGGTTCGTGAAGCTCTGGCTATTTTTAGACAGCCAGGCTTCCCTGTCGCAAACCAACAGACACCCTACTGCCCGCCCCCTGCAGGCTAGCAGCCAATCAGACACTCACTCAGGCTCTCACACTGCCCCCCCAGCAAACACACGCTCGGATACTTCCTCAGCAAGCAAACAAACACAGACTCGGATACTTACCAGTCCCAGGCAAACTCCTGCTGTGAGCTGCTCTGCTGTCCCCGCTGCTCAGCTGGTTCTCCGCCGCTCAGCTGGTTCGCGAAGCTCTGGCTATTTTTAAACTGCTAGGCTTCCCTGTCGCAAACCAGACACCCTACTGCCCGCCCCCTGCAGGCTAGCAGCCAATCAGACACTCACTCAGGCTCTCACACTGCCCCCCCAGCAAACACACGCTCGGATACTTCCTCAGCAAGCAAACAAACACAGACTCGGATACTTACCAGTCCCAGGCAAACTCCTGCTGTGAGCTGCTCTGCTGTCCCCGCTGCTCAGCTGGTTCTCCGCCGCTCAGTGGGTTCGCCAAACTCTGGCTATTTTTAAACAGCCAGGCTTCCCTGTCGCAAACCAACAGTACCCTACTGCCCGCTCCCTGCAGGCTAGCAGCCAATCAGACACTCACTCAGGCTCTCACACTGCCCCCCAGCAAACACACGCTCGGATACTTCCTCAGCAAGCAAGCAAACAAACACAGACTCGGATACTTACCAGTCCCAGAAAAACTCCTCCTGTGAGGTGCTCTGCTGTCCCCGCTGCTCAGCTGGTTCTCTGCCACTCAGTTGGTTCGTGAAGCTCTGGCTATCTTTAAACGGCCAGGCTTCCCTGTCGCAAACCAACAGACACCCTACTGCCCGCTCCCTGCAGGCTAGCAGCGAATCAGACAATCACTCAGGCTGTCGCACTCCAGCCCCAGCAAACACACGCTCGGATGATTCCTCAGCAAGCAAACAAACACAGACTCGGATACTTACCAGTCCCAGGCTAACTCCTGCTGTGTGCTGCTCTTCTGTCCCCGCTGCTCAGCTGGTTCTCCGCCGCTCAGCTGGTACGCGAAGATCTGGCTATTTTTAAACAGCCAGGCTTCCCTGTCGCAAACCAACAGACACCCTACTGCCCGCTCCCTGCAGGCTAGCAGCCAATCAGACACTCACTCAGGCTCTCACACTGCCCCCCCAGCAAACACACACTCGGATACTTCCTCAGCAAGCAAACAAACACAGACTCGGATACTTACCAGTCCCAGGCAAACTCCTGCTGTGTGCTGCTCTGCTGTCCCCGCTGCTCAGCTGGTTCTCCACCGCTCAGTTGGTTCGCGAAGCTCTGGCCATTTTTAAACAGCCAGGCTTCCCTGTCGCAAACCAACAGACACCCTACTGCCCGCCCCCTGCAGGCTAGCAGCCAATCAGACACTCACTCAGGCTCTCACACTGCCCCCCAGCAAACACACGCTCGGATACTTCCTCAGCAAGCAAAGAAACACAGACTCGGATACTTACCAGTCCCAGGCAAACTCCTGCTGTGAGCTGCTCTGCTGTCCCCGCTGCTCAGCTGGTTCTCCGCCGCTCAGCTGGTTCGCGAAGCTCTGGCTATTTTTAAACAGCCAGGCTTCCCTGTCGCAAACCAACAGACACCCTACTGCCCGCTCCCTGCAGTCTAGCAGCCAATCAGACACTCACTCAGGCTCTCACACTGCCCCCACAGCAAACACACGCTCGGATACTTCCTCAGCAAGCAAACAAACACAGACTCGGATACTTACCAGTCCCAGGCAAACTCCTGCTGTGAGCTGCTCTGCTGTCCCCTCTGCTCAGCTGGTTCTCCGCCGCTCAGCTGCTTCGCGAAGCTCTGGCTATTTTTAAACAGCCAGGCTTCCCTGTCGCAAACCAACAGACACCCTACTGCCCGCCCCCTGCAGGCTAGCAGCCAATCAGACACTCACTCAGGCTCTCACACTGCCCCCCCAGCAAACACACGCTCGGATACTTCCTCAGCAAGCAAACAAACACAGACTCGGATACTTACCAGTCCCAGGCAAACTCCTGCTGTGTGCTGCTCTGCTGTCCCCGCTGCTCAGCTGGTTCTCCGCCGCTCAGCTGGTTCGCGAAGCTCTGGCTATTTTTAAACAGCGAGGCTTCCCTGTCGCAAACCAACAAACACCCTACTGCCCGCTCCCTGCAGTCTAGCAGCCAATCAGACACTCACTCAGGCTCTCACACTGCCCCCCCAGCAAACACACGCTCGGATACTTCCTCAGCAAGCAAACAAACACAGACTCGGATACTTACCAGTCCCAGGCAAACTCCTGCTGTGAGCTGCTCTGCTGTCCCCGCTGCTCAGCTGGTTCTCCGCCGCTCAGCTGGTTCGCGAAGCTCTGGCTATTTTTAAACAGCCAGGCTTCCCTGTCGCAAACCAACAGACACCCTACTGCCCGCCCCCTGCAGGCTAGCAGCCAATCAGACACTCACTCAGGCTCTCACACTGCCCCCCCAGCAAACACACGCTCGGATACTTCCTCAGCGAGCAAACAAACACAGACTCGGATACTTACCAGTCCCAGGCAAACTCCTGCTGTGTGCTGCTCTGCTGTCCCCGCTGCTCAGCTGGTTCTCCACCGCTCAGTTGTTTCGCGAAGCACTGGCTATTTTTAAACAGCCAGGCATCCCTGTCGCAAACCAACAGACACCCTACTGCCCGCACCCTGCAGGCTAGCAGCCAATCAGACACTCACTCAGGCTCCCACACTGCCCCCCCCAGCAAACACACGCTCGGATACTTCCTCAGCAAGCAAACAAACACAGACTCGGATACTTACCAGTCCCAGGCAAACTCCTGCTGTGAGCTGCTCTCCTGTCCCCGCTGCTCAGCTGGTTCTCCGCCGCTCAGTGGGTTCGCCAAACTCTGGCTATTTTTAAACAGTCAGCCTTCCCTGTCGCAAACCAACAGTACCCTACTGCCCGCTCCCTGCAGGCTAGCAGCCAATCAGACACTCACTCAGGCTCTCACACTGCCCCCAGAGCAAACACACGCTCGGATACTTCCTCAGCAAGCAAACAAACACAGACTCGGATACTTACCAGTCCCAGGCAAACTCCTGCTGTGTGCTGCTCTGCTGTCCCCGCTGCTCAGCTGGTTCTCCACCGCTCAGTTGGTTCGCGAAGCTCTGGCCATTTTTAAACAGCCAGGCTTCCCTGTCGCAAACCAACAGACACCCTACTGCCCGCCCCCTGCAGGCTAGCAGCCAATCAGACACTCACTCAGGCTCTCACACTGCCCCCCAGCAAACACACGCTCGGATACTTCCTCAGCAAGCAAAGAAACACAGACTCGGATACTTACCAGTCCCAGGCAAACTCCTGCTGTAAGCTGCTCTGCTGTCCCCGCCGCTCAGCTGGTTCGCGAAGCTCTGGCTATTTTTGAAGAGCCAGGCTTCCCTGTCGCAAACCAACAGACACCCTACTGCCCGCCCCCTGCAGGCAGTCAGCCAATCAGACACTCACTCACGCTCTCACACTGCCCCCCCAGCAAACACACGCTCGGATACTTCCTCAGCTAGCAAACAAACACAGACTCGGATACTTACCAGTCCCAGGCAAACTCCTGCTGTGAGCTGCTCTGCTGTCCCCGCTGCTCAGCTGGTTCTCCGCCGCTCAGCTGGTTCGCGAAGCTCTGGCTATTTTTAAACAGCCAGGCTTCCCTGTCGCAAACCAACAGACACCCTACTGCCCGCTCCCTGCAGTCTAGCAGCCAATCAGACACTCACTAAGGCTCTCACACTGCCCCAACAGCAAACACACGCTCGGATACTTCCTCAGCAAGCAAACAAACACAGACTCGGATACTTACCAGTCCCAGGCAAACTCGTGCTGTGAGCTGCTCTGCTTTTTCCTCTGCTCACCTGGTTCTCCGCCGCTCAGCCGGTTCGCGAAGCTCTGGCTATTTTTAGACAGCCAGGCTTCCCTGTCGCAAACCAACAGACACCCTACTGCCCGCCCCCTGCAGGCTAGCAGCCAATCAGACACTCACTCAGGCTCTCACACTGCCCCCACAGCAAACACACGCTCGGATACTTCCTCAGCAGCAAACAAACACAGACTCGGATACTTACCAGTCCCAGGCAAACTCCTGCTGTGTGCTGCTCTGCTGTCCCCGCTGCTCAGCTGGTTCTCCACCGCTCAGTTGGTTCGCGAAGCTCTGGCCATTTTTAAACAGCCAGGCTTCCCTGTCGCAAACCAACAGACACCCTACTGCCCGCCCCCTGCAGGCTAGCAGCCAATCAGACACTCACTCAGGCTCTCACACTGCCCCCCAGCAAACACACGCTCGGATACTTCCTCAGCAAGCAAAGAAACACAGACTAGGATACTTACCAGTCCCAGGCAAACTCCTGCTGTGAGCTGCTCTGCTGTCCCCGCCGCTCAGCTGGTTCGCGAAGCTCTGGCTATTTTTGAACAGCCAGGCTTCCCTGTCGCAAACCAACAGACACCCTACTGCCCGCCCCCTGCAGGCAGTCAGCCAATCAGACACTCACTCACGCTCTCACACTGCCGCCCCAGCAAACACACGCTCGGATACTTCCTCAGCTAGCAAACAAACACAGACTCGGATACTTACCAGTCCCAGGCAAACTCCTGCTGTGAGCTGCTCTGCTGTCCACGCTGCTCAGCTGGTTCTCCGCCGCTCAGCTGGTTCGCGAAGCTCTGGCTATTTTTAAACAGCCAGGCTTCCCTGTCGCAAACCAACAGACACCCTACTGCCCGCCCCCTGCAGGCTAGCAGCCAATCAGACACTCACTCAGGCTCTCACACTGCCCCCCCAGCAAACACACGCTCGGATACTTCCTCAGCAAGCAAACAAACACAGACTCGGATACTTACCAGTCCCAGGCAAACTCCTGCTGTGTGCTGCTCTGCTGTCCCCGCTGCTCAGCTGGTTCTCCGCCGCTCAGCTGGTTCGCGAAGCTCTGGCTATTTTTAAACAGCCAGGCTTCCCTGTCGCAAACCAACAGACACCCTACTGCCCGCCCCCTGCAGGCTAGCAGCCAATCAGACACTCACTCAGGCTCTCACACTGCCCCCCCAGCAAACACACGCTCGGATACTTCCTCAGCAAGCAAACAAACACAGACTCGGATACTTACCAGTCCCAGGCTAACTCCTGCTGTGAGCTGCTCTGCTGTCCCAGCTGCTCAGCTGGTCCTCCGCCGCTCAGCCGGTTCGCGAAGCTCTGGCTATTTTTAAACAGCCAGGCTTCCCTGTCGCAAACAAACAGACACCCTACTGCCCGCCCCCTGCAGGCTAGCAGCCAATCAGACACTCACTCAGGCTCTCACACTGCCCCCACAGCAAACACACGCTCGGATACTTCCTCAGCAGCAAACAAACACAGACTCGGATACTTACCAGTCCCAGGCAAACTCCTGCTGTGTGCTGCTCTGCTGTCCCCGCTGCTCAGCTGGTTCTCCACCGCTCAGTTGGTTCGCGAAGCTCTGGCCATTTTTAAACAGCCAGGCTTCCCTGTCGCAAACCAACAGACACCCTACTGCCCGCCCCCTGCAGGCTAGCAGCCAATCAGACACTCACTCAGGCTCTCACACTGCCCCCCAGCAAACACACGCTCGGATACTTCCTCAGCAAGCAAAGAAACACAGACTCGGATACTTACCAGTCCCAGGCAAACTCCTGCTGTGAGCTGCTCTGCTGTCCCCGCCGCTCAGCTGGTTCGCGAAGCTCTGGCTATTTTTGAACAGCCAGGCTTCCCTGTCGCAAACCAACAGACACCCTACTGCCCGCCCCCTGCAGGCAGTCAGCCAATCAGACACTCACTCACGCTCTCACACTGCCGCCCCAGCAAACACACGCTCGGATACTTCCTCAGCTAGCAAACAAACACAGACTCGGATACTTACCAGTCCCAGGCAAACTCCTGCTGTGAGCTGCTCTGCTGTCCACGCTGCTCAGCTGGTTCTCCGCCGCTCAGCTGGTTCGCGAAGCTCTGGCTATTTTTAAACAGCCAGGCTTCCCTGTCGCAAACCAACAGACACCCTACTGCCCGCTCCCTGCAGTCTAGCAGCCAATCAGACACTCACTCAGGCTCTCACACTGCCCCCACAGCAAACACACGCTCGGATACTTCCTCAGCAAGCAAACAAACACAGACTCGGATACTTACCAGTCCCAGGCAAACTCCTGCTGTGAGCTGCTCTGCTGTCCCCTCTGCTCAGCTGGTTCTCCACCGCTCAGTTGTTTCGCGAAGCACTGGCTATTTTTAAAGAGCCAGGCATCCCTGTCGCAAACCAACAGACACCCTACTGCCCGCACCCTGCAGGCTAGCAGCCAATCAGACACTCACTCAGGCTCCCACACTGCCCCCCCCAGCAAACACACGCTCGGATACTTCCTCAGCAAGCAAACAAACACAGACTCGGATACTTACCAGTCCCAGGCAAACTCCTGCTGTGAGCTGCTCTGCTGTCCCCGCTGCTCAGCTGGTTCTCCGCCGCTCAGTGGGTTCGCCAAACTCTGGCTATTTTTAAGCAGTCAGGCTTCCCTGTCGCAATCCAGCAGTACCCTACTGCCCGCCCCCTGCAGGCTAGCTGCCAATCAGACACTCACTCAGGCTCTCACACTGCCCCCACAGCAAATACACGCTCGGATACTTCCTCAGCAAGCAAACAAACACAGACTCGGATACTTACCAGTCCCAGGCAAACTCCTGCTGTGAGCTGCTCTGCTGTCCCAGCTGCTCAGCTGGTTCTCCGCCGCTCAGCCGGTTCGCGAAGCTCTGGCTATTTTTAAACAGCCAGGCTTCCCTGTCGCAAACCAACAGACACCCTACTGCCCGCCCCCTGCAGGCTAGCAACCGATTCGACACTCACTCAGGCTCTCACACTGCCCCCCCAGCAAACACACGCTTGGATACTTCCTCAGCAAGCAAACAAACACAGACTCGGATACTTACCAGTCCCAGGCAAACTCCTGCTGTGAGCTGCTCTGCTGTCCCCGCTGCTCAGCTGGTTCTCCGCCGCTCAGCTGGTTCGCGAAGCTCTGGCTATTTTTAAACAGCCAGGCTTCCCTGTCGCAAACCAACAGACACCCTACTGCCCGCTCCCTGCAGGCTAGCAGCCAATCAGACACTCACTCAGGCTCTCACACTGCCCCCCCAGCAAACACACGCTCGGATACTTCCTCAGCAAGCACACAAACACAGACTCGGATACTTACCAGTCCCAGGCTAACTCCTGCTGTGTGCTGCTCTGCTGTCCCCGCTGCTCAGCTGGTTCTCCGCCGCTCAGTTGGTTCGCGAAGCTCTGGCTATTTTTAAACAGCCAGGCTTCCCTGTCGCAAACCAACAGACACCCTACTGCCCGCTCCCTGCAGGCTAGCAGCCAATCAGACACTCACTCAGGCTCTCACACTGCCCCCCCAGCGAACACACGCTCGGATACTTCCTCAGCAATCAAACAAACACAGACTCGGATACTTACCAGTCCCAGGCAAACTCCCGCTGTGTGCTGCTCTGCTGTCCCCGCTGCTCAGCTGGTTCTCCGCCACTCAGCTGGTTCGCGAAGCTCTGGCTATTTTTAAACAGACAGGCTTCCCTGTCGCAAACCAACAGACACCCTACTGCCCGCCCCCTGCAGGCTAGCAGCCAATCAGACACTCACTCAGGCTCTCACACTGCCCCCCCAGCAAACACACGCTCGGATACTTCCTCAGCAAGCAAAGAAACACAGACTCGGATACTAACCAGTCCCAGGCAAACTCCTGCTGTGAGCTGCTCTGCTGTCCCCGCCGCTCAGCTGGTTCGCGAAGCTCTGGCTATTTTTGAACAGCCAGGCTTCCCTGTCGCAAACCAACAGACACCCTACTGCCCGCCCCCTGCAGGCAGTCAGCCAATCAGACACTCACTCACGCTCTCACACTGCCGCCCCAGCAAACACACGCTCGGATACTTCCTCAGCTAGCAAACAAACACAGACTCGGATACTTACCAGTCCCAGGCAAACTCCTGCTGTGAGCTGCTCTGCTGTCCCCGCTGCTCAGCTGGTTCTCCGCCGCTCAGTGGGTTCGCCAAACTCTGGCTATTTTTAAACAGTCAGGCTTCCCTGTCGCAAACCAACAGTACCCTACTGCCCGCTCCCTGCAGGCTAGCAGCCAATCAGACACTCACTCAGGCTGTCACACTGCCCCCCCAGCAAACACACGCTCGGATACTTCCTCAGCAAGCAAACAAACACAGACTCGGATACTTACCAGTCCCAGGCTAACTCCTGCTGTGTGCTGCTCTGCTGTCCCCGCTGCTCAGCTGGTTCTCCGCCGCTCAGTGGGTTCGCCAAACACTGGCTATTTTTAAACAGTCAGGCTTCCCTGTCGCAAACCAACAGTACCCTACTGCCCGCTCCCTGCAGGCTAGCTGCCAATCAGACACTCACTCAGGCTCTCACACTGCCCCCCCAGCAAACACACGCTCGGATACTTCCTCAGCAAGCAAACAAACACAGACTCGGATACTTACCAGTCCCAGGCTAACTCCTGCTGTGTGCTGCTCTGCTGTCCCCGCTGCTCAGCTGGTTCTCCGCCGCTCAGCTGGTTCGCGAAGCTCTGGCTATTTTTAAACAGCCAGGCTTCCCTGTCGCAAACCAACAGACACCCTACTGCCCGCCCCCTGCAGGCTAGCAGCCAATCAGACACTCACTCAGGCTCTCACACTGCCCCCACAGCAAACACACGCTCGGATACTTCCTCAGCAAGCAAACAAACACAGACTCGGATACTTACCAGTCCCAGGCAAACTTCTGCTGTGAGCTGCTCTGCTGTCCCAGCTGCTCAGCTGGTTCTCCGCCGCTCAGCCGGTTCGCGAAGCTCTGGCTATTTTTAAACAGCCAGGCTTCCCTGTCGCAAACCAACAGACACCCTACTGCCCGCCCCCTGCAGGCTAGCAACCGATTCGACACTCACTCAGGCTCTCACACTGCCCCCCCAGCAAACACACGCTCGGATACTTCCTCAGCGAGCAAACAAACACAGACTCGGATACTTACCAGTCCCAGGCAAACTCCTGCTGTGTGCTGCTCTGCTGTCCCCGCTGCTCAGCTGGTTCTCCACCGCTCAGTTGTTTCGCGAAGCACTGGCTATTTTTAAACAGCCAGGCATCCCTGTCGCAAACCAACAGACACCCTACTGCCCGCACCCTGCAGGCTAGCAGCCAATCAGACACTCACTCAGGCTCCCACACTGCCCCCCCCAGCAAACACACGCTCGGATACTTCCTCAGCAAGCAAACAAACACAGACTCGGATACTTACCAGTCCCAGGCAAACTCCTGCTGTGAGCTGCTCTCCTGTCCCCGCTGCTCAGCTGGTTCTCCGCCGCTCAGTGGGTTCGCCAAACTCTGGCTATTTTTAAACAGTCAGCCTTCCCTGTCGCAAACCAACAGTACCCTACTGCCCGCTCCCTGCAGGCTAGCAGCCAATCAGACACTCACTCAGGCTCTCACACTGCCCCCAGAGCAAACACACGCTCGGATACTTCCTCAGCAAGCAAACAAACACAGACTCGGATACTTACCAGTCCCAGGCAAACTCCTGCTGTGTGCTGCTCTGCTGTCCCCGCTGCTCAGCTGGTTCTCCACCGCTCAGTTGGTTCGCGAAGCTCTGGCCATTTTTAAACAGCCAGGCTTCCCTGTCGCAAACCAACAGACACCCTACTGCCCGCCCCCTGCAGGCTAGCAGCCAATCAGACACTCACTCAGGCTCTCACACTGCCCCCCAGCAAACACACGCTCGGATACTTCCTCAGCAAGCAAAGAAACACAGACTCGGATACTTACCAGTCCCAGGCAAACTCCTGCTGTAAGCTGCTCTGCTGTCCCCGCCGCTCAGCTGGTTCGCGAAGCTCTGGCTATTTTTGAAGAGCCAGGCTTCCCTGTCGCAAACCAACAGACACCCTACTGCCCGCCCCCTGCAGGCAGTCAGCCAATCAGACACTCACTCACGCTCTCACACTGCCCCCCCAGCAAACACACGCTCGGATACTTCCTCAGCTAGCAAACAAACACAGACTCGGATACTTACCAGTCCCAGGCAAACTCCTGCTGTGAGCTGCTCTGCTGTCCCCGCTGCTCAGCTGGTTCTCCGCCGCTCAGCTGGTTCGCGAAGCTCTGGCTATTTTTAAACAGCCAGGCTTCCCTGTCGCAAACCAACAGACACCCTACTGCCCGCTCCCTGCAGTCTAGCAGCCAATCAGACACTCACTAAGGCTCTCACACTGCCCCAACAGCAAACACACGCTCGGATACTTCCTCAGCAAGCAAACAAACACAGACTCGGATACTTACCAGTCCCAGGCAAACTCGTGCTGTGAGCTGCTCTGCTTTTTCCTCTGCTCACCTGGTTCTCCGCCGCTCAGCCGGTTCGCGAAGCTCTGGCTATTTTTAGACAGCCAGGCTTCCCTGTCGCAAACCAACAGACACCCTACTGCCCGCCCCCTGCAGGCTAGCAGCCAATCAGACACTCACTCAGGCTCTCACACTGCCCCCACAGCAAACACACGCTCGGATACTTCCTCAGCAGCAAACAAACACAGACTCGGATACTTACCAGTCCCAGGCAAACTCCTGCTGTGTGCTGCTCTGCTGTCCCCGCTGCTCAGCTGGTTCTCCACCGCTCAGTTGGTTCGCGAAGCTCTGGCCATTTTTAAACAGCCAGGCTTCCCTGTCGCAAACCAACAGACACCCTACTGCCCGCCCCCTGCAGGCTAGCAGCCAATCAGACACTCACTCAGGCTCTCACACTGCCCCCCAGCAAACACACGCTCGGATACTTCCTCAGCAAGCAAAGAAACACAGACTCGGATACTTACCAGTCCCAGGCAAACTCCTGCTGTGAGCTGCTCTGCTGTCCCCGCCGCTCAGCTGGTTCGCGAAGCTCTGGCTATTTTTGAACAGCCAGGCTTCCCTGTCGCAAACCAACAGACACCCTACTGCCCGCCCCCTGCAGGCAGTCAGCCAATCAGACACTCACTCACGCTCTCACACTGCCGCCCCAGCAAACACACGCTCGGATACTTCCTCAGCTAGCAAACAAACACAGACTCGGATACTTACCAGTCCCAGGCAAACTCCTGCTGTGAGCTGCTCTGCTGTCCACGCTGCTCAGCTGGTTCTCCGCCGCTCAGCTGGTTCGCGAAGCTCTGGCTATTTTTAAACAGCCAGGCTTCCCTGTCGCAAACCAACAGACACCCTACTGCCCGCCCCCTGCAGGCTAGCAGCCAATCAGACACTCACTCAGGCTCTCACACTGCCCCCCCAGCAAACACACGCTCGGATACTTCCTCAGCAAGCAAACAAACACAGACTCGGATACTTACCAGTCCCAGGCAAACTCCTGCTGTGTGCTGCTCTGCTGTCCCCGCTGCTCAGCTGGTTCTCCGCCGCTCAGCTGGTTCGCGAAGCTCTGGCTATTTTTAAACAGCCAGGCTTCCCTGTCGCAAACCAACAGACACCCTACTGCCCGCCCCCTGCAGGCTAGCAGCCAATCAGACACTCACTCAGGCTCTCACACTGCCCCCCCAGCAAACACACGCTCGGATACTTCCTCAGCAAGCAAACAAACACAGACTCGGATACTTACCAGTCCCAGGCTAACTCCTGCTGTGAGCTGCTCTGCTGTCCCAGCTGCTCAGCTGGTCCTCCGCCGCTCAGCCGGTTCGCGAAGCTCTGGCTATTTTTAAACAGCCAGGCTTCCCTGTCGCAAACAAACAGACACCCTACTGCCCGCCCCCTGCAGGCTAGCAGCCAATCAGACACTCACTCAGGCTCTCACACTGCCCCCACAGCAAACACACGCTCGGATACTTCCTCAGCAGCAAACAAACACAGACTCGGATACTTACCAGTCCCAGGCAAACTCCTGCTGTGTGCTGCTCTGCTGTCCCCGCTGCTCAGCTGGTTCTCCACCGCTCAGTTGGTTCGCGAAGCTCTGGCCATTTTTAAACAGCCAGGCTTCCCTGTCGCAAACCAACAGACACCCTACTGCCCGCCCCCTGCAGGCTAGCAGCCAATCAGACACTCACTCAGGCTCTCACACTGCCCCCCAGCAAACACACGCTCGGATACTTCCTCAGCAAGCAAAGAAACACAGACTCGGATACTTACCAGTCCCAGGCAAACTCCTGCTGTGAGCTGCTCTGCTGTCCCCGCCGCTCAGCTGGTTCGCGAAGCTCTGGCTATTTTTGAACAGCCAGGCTTCCCTGTCGCAAACCAACAGACACCCTACTGCCCGCCCCCTGCAGGCAGTCAGCCAATCAGACACTCACTCAGGCTCTCACACTGCCCCCACAGCAAACACACGCTCGGATACTTCCTCAGCAAGCAAACAAACACAGACTCGGATACTTACCAGTCCCAGGCAAACTCCTGCTGTGAGCTGCTCTGCTGTCCCAGCTGCTCAGCTGGTTCTCCGCCGCTCAGCCGGTTCGCGAAGCTCTGGCTATTTTTAAACAGCCAGGCTTCCCTGTCGCAAACCAACAGACACCCTACTGCCCGCCCCCTGCAGGCTAGCAGCCAATCAGACACTCACTCAGGCTCTCACACTGCCCCCCCAGCAAACACACGCTCGGATACTTCCTCAGCAAGCAAACAAACACAGACTCGGATACTTACCAGTCCCAGGCAAACTCCTGCTGTGAGCTGCTCTGCTGTCCCCGCTGCTCAGCTGGTTCTCCGCCGCTCAGTGGGTTCGCCAAACTCTGGCTATTTTTAAACAGTCAGGCTTCCCTGTCGCAAACCAACAGTACCCTACTGCCCGCTCCCTGCAGGCTAGCTGCCAATCAGACACTCACTCAGGCTCTCACACTGCCCCCCCAGCAAACACACGCTCGGATACTTCCTCAGCAAGCAAACAAACACAGACTCGGATACTTACCAGTCCCAGGCTAACTCCTGCTGTGTGCTCCTCTGCTGTCCCCGCTGCTCAGCTGGTTCTCCGCCGCTCAGCTGGTTCGCGAAGCTCTGGCTATTTTTAAAGAGCCAGGCTTCCCTGTCGCAAACCAACAGACACCCTACTGCCCGCCCCCTGCAGGCTAGCAGCCAATCAGACACTCACTCAGGCTCTCACACTGCCCCCCCAGCAAACACACGCTCGGATACTTCCTCAGCAAGCAAACAAACACAGACTCGGATACTTACCAGTCCCAGGCAAACTCCTGCTGTGAGCTGCTCTGCTGTCCCCGCTGCTCAGCTGGTTCTCCGCCGCTCAGTGGGTTCGCCAAACTCTGGCTATTTTTAAGCAGTCAGGCTTCCCTGTCGCAAACCAACAGTACCCTACTGCCCGCCCCCTGCAGGCTAGCAGCCAATCAGACACTCACTCAGGCTCTCACACTGCCCCCACAGCAAACACACGCTCGGATACTTCCTCAGCAAGCAAACAAACACAGACTCGGATACTTACCAGTCCCAGGCAAACTCCTGCTGTGAGCTGCTCTGCTGTCCCAGCTGCTCAGCTGGTTCTCCGCCGCTCAGCCGGTTCGCGAAGCTCTGGCTATTTTTAAACAGCCAGGCTTCCCTGTCGCAAACCAACAGACACCCTACTGCCCGCCCCCTGCAGGCTAGCAACCGATTCGACACTCACTCAGGCTCTCACACTGCCCCCCCAGCAAACACACGCTCGGATACTTCCTCAGCAAGCAAACAAACACAGACTCGGATACTTACCAGTCCCAGGCAAACTCCTGCTGTGAGCTGCTCTGCTGTCCCCGCTGCTCAGCTGGTTCTCCGCCGCTCAGCTGGTTCGCGAAGCTCTGGCTATTTTTAAACAGCCAGGCTTCCCTGTCGCAAACCAACAGACACCCTACTGCCCGCTCCCTGCAGGCTAGCAGCCAATCAGACACTCACTCAGGCTCTCACACTGCCCCCCCAGCAAACACACGCTCGGATACTTCCTCAGCAAGCAAACAAACACAGACTCGGATACTTACCAGTCCCAGGCAAACTCCTGCTGTGAGCTGCTCTGCTGTCCCCGCTGCTCAGCTGGTTCTCCGCCGCTCAGTGGGTTCGCCAAACTCTGGCTATTTTTAAACAGCCAGGCTTCCCTGTCGCAAACCAACAGACACCCTACTGCCCGCTCCCTGCAGTCTAGCAGCCAATCAGACACTCACTCAGGCTCTCACACTGCCCCCCCAGCGAACACACGCTCGGATACTTCCTCAGCAAGCAAACAAACACAGACTCGGACACTTACCAGTCCCAGGCAAACTTCTGCTGTGAGCTGCTCTGCTGTCCCCGCTGCTCAGCTGGTTCTCCGCCGCTCAGCTGGTTCGCAAAGCTCTGGCTATTTTTAAACAGCCAGGCTTCCCTGTCGCAAACCAACAGACACCCTACTGCCCGCCCCCTGCAGGCTAGCAGCCAATCAGACACTCACTCAGGCTCTCACACTGCCCCCCCAGCAAACACACGCTCGGATACTTCCTCAGCAAGCAAAGAAACACAGACTCGGATACTAACCAGTCCCAGGCAAACTCCTGCTGTGAGCTGCTCTGCTGTCCCCGCCGCTCAGCTGGTTCGAGAAGCTCTGGCTATTTTTGAACAGCCAGGCTTCCCTGTCGCAAACCAACAGACACCCTACTGCCCGCCCCCTGCAGGCAGTCAGCCAATCAGACACTCACTCACGCTCTCACACTGCCGCCCCAGCAAACACACGCTCGGATACTTCCTCAGCTAGCAAACAAACACAGACTCGGATACTTACCAGTCCCAGGCAAACTCCTGCTGTGAGCTGCTCTGCTGTCCCCGCTGCTCAGCTGGTTCTCCGCCGCTCAGTGGGTTCGCCAAACTCTGGCTATTTTTAAACAGTCAGGCTTCCCTGTCGCAAACCAACAGTACCCTACTGCCCGCTCCCTGCAGGCTAGCAGCCAATCAGACACTCACTCAGGCTGTCACACTGCCCCCCCAGCAAACACACGCTCGGATACTTCCTCAGCAAGCAAACAAACACAGACTCGGATACTTACCAGTCCCAGGCTAACTCCTGCTGTGTGCTGCTCTGCTGTCCCCGCTGCTCAGCTGGTTCTCCGCCGCTCAGTGGGTTCGCCAAACACTGGCTATTTTTAAACAGCCAGGCTTCCCTGTCGCAAACCAACAGACACCCTACTGCCCGCCCCCTGCAGGCTAGCAGCCAATCAGACACTCACTCAGGCTCTCACACTGCCCCCACAGCAAACACACGCTCGGATACTTCCTCAGCAAGCAAACAAACACAGACTCGGATACTTACCAGTCCCAGGCAAACTTCTGCTGTGAGCTGCTCTGCTGTCCCAGCTGCTCAGCTGGTTCTCCGCCGCTCAGCCGGTTCGCGAAGCTCTGGCTATTTTTAAACAGCCAGGCTTCCCTGTCGCAAACCAACAGACACCCTACTGCCCGCCCCCTGCAGGCTAGCAACCGATTCGACACTCACTCAGGCTCTCACACTGCCCCCCCAGCAAACACACGCTCGGATACTTCCTCAGCAAGCAAACAAACACAGACTCGGATACTTACCAGTCCCAGGCAAACTCCTGCTGTGAGCTGCTCTGCTGTCCCCGCTGCTCAGCTGGTTCTCCGCCGCTCAGCTGGTTCGCGAAGCTCTGGCTATTTTTAAACAGCCAGGCTTCCCTGTCGCAAACCAACAGACACCCTACTGCCCGCTCCCTGCAGGCTAGCAGCCAATCAGACACTCACTCAGGCTCTCACACTGCCCCCCCAGCAAACACACGCTCGGATACTTCCTCAGCAAGCAAACAAACACAGACTCGGATACTTACCAGTCCCAGGCTAACTCCTGCTGTGAGCTGCTCTGCTGTCCCCGCTGCTCAGCTGGTTCTCCGCCGCTCAGTGGGTTCGCCAAACTCTGGCTATTTTTAAACAGCCAGGCTTCCCTGTCGCAAACCAACAGACACCCTACTGCCCGCCCCCTGCAGGCTAGCAGCCAATCAGACACTCACTCAGGCTCTCACACTGCCCCCCCAGCAAACACACGCTCGGATACTTCCTCAGCAAGCAAACAAACACAGACTCGGATACTTACCAGTCCCAGGCAAACTCCTGCTGTGAGCTGCTCTGCTGTCCCCGCTGCTCAGCTGGTTCTCCGCCGCTCAGCTGGTTCGCGAAGCTCTGGCTATTTTTAAACAGCTAGGCTTCCCTGTCGCAAACAGACACCCTACTGCCCACCCCCTGCAGGCTAGCAGCCAATCAGACACTCACTCAGGCTCTCACACTGCCCCCACAGCAAACACACGCTCGGATACTTCCTCAGCAAGCAAACAAACACAGACTCGGATACTTACCAGTCCCAGGCAAACTCCTGCTCTGTGCTGCTCTGCTGCCCCGCTGCTCAGCTGGTTCTCCACCGCTCAGTTGGTTCGCGAAGCTCTGGCTATTTTTAAACAGCCAGGCATCCCTCTCGCAAACCAACAGACACCCTACTGCCCGCCCCCTGCAGGCTAGCAGCCAATCAGACACTCACTCAGGCTCTCACACTGCCCCCCCAGCAAACACACGCTCGGATACTTCCTCAGCAAGCAAAGAAACACAGACTCGGATACTAACCAGTCCCAGGCAAACTCCTGCTGTGAGCTGCTCTGCTGTCCCCGCCGCTCAGCTGGTTCGCGAAGCTCTGGCTATTTTTGAACAGCCAGGCTTCCCTGTCGCAAACCAACAGACACCCTACTGCCCGCCCCCTGCAGGCAGTCAGCCAATCAGACACTCACTCACGCTCTCACACTGCCGCCCCAGGAAACACACGCTCGGATACTTCCTCAGCTAGCAAACAAACACAGACTCGGATACTTACCAGTCCCAGGCAAACTCCTGCTGTGAGCTGCTCTGCTGTCCCCGCTGCTCAGCTGGTTCTCCGCCGCTCAGTGGGTTCGCCAAACTCTGGCTATTTTTAAACAGTCAGGCTTCCCTGTCGCAAACCAACAGTACCCTACTGCCCGCTCCCTGCAGGCTAGCAGCCAATCAGACACTCACTCAGGCTGTCACACTGCCCCCCCAGCAAACACACGCTCGGATACTTCCTCAGCAAGCAAACAAACACAGACTCGGATACTTACCAGTCCCAGGCTAACTCCTGCTGTGTGCTGCTCTGCTGTCCCCGCTGCTCAGCTGGTTCTCCGCCGCTCAGCTGGTTCGTGAAGCTCTGGCTATTTTTAAACAGCCAGGCTTCCCTGTCGCAAACCAACAGACACCCTACTGCCCGCCCCCTGCAGGCTAGCAGCCAATCAGACACTCACTCAGGCTCTCACACTGCCCCCCCAGCAAACACACGCTCGGATACTTCCTCAGCAAGCAAACAAACACAGACTCGGATACTTACCAGTCCCAGGCTAACTCCTGCTGTGTGCTGCTCTGCTGTCCCCGCTGCTCAGCTGGTTCTCCGCCGCTCAATTGGTTCGCGAAGCTCTGGCTATTTTTAAACAGCCAGGCTTCCCTGTCGCAAACCAACAGACACCCTACTGCCCGCCCCCTGCAGGCTAGCAGCCAATCAGACACTCACTCAGGCTCTCACACTGCCCCCCCAGCAAACACACGCTCGGATACTTCCTCAGCAAGCAAACAAACACAGACTCGGATACTTACCAGTCCCAGGCTAACTCCTGCTGTGTGCTGCTCTGCTGTCCCCGCTGCTCAGCTGGTTCTCCGCCGCTCAGCTGGTTCGTGAAGCTCTGGCTATTTTTAAACAGCCAGGCTTCCCTGTCGCAAACCAACAGACACCCTACTGCCCGCCCCCTGCAGGCTAGCAGCCAATCAGACACTCACTCAGGCTCTCACACTGCCCCCCCAGCAAACACACGCTCGGATACTTCCTCAGCAAGCAAACAAACACAGACTCGGATACTTACCAGTCCCAGGCTAACTCCTGCTGTGTGCTGCTCTGCTGTCCCCGCTGCTCAGCTGGTTCTCCGCCGCTCAGCTGGTTCGTGAAGCTCTGGCTATTTTTAAACAGCCAGGCTTCCCTGTCGCAAACCAACAGACACCCTACTGCCCGCCCCCTGCAGGCTAGCAGCCAATCAGACACTCACTCAGGCTCTCACACTGCCCCCCCAGCAAACACACGCTCGGATACTTCCTCAGCAAGCAAACAAACACAGACTCGGATACTTACCAGTCCCAGGCTAACTCCTGCTGTGTGCTGCTCTGCTGTCCCCGCTGCTCAGCTGGTTCTCCGCCGCTCAATTGGTTCGCGAAGCTCTGGCTATTTTTAAACAGCCAGGCTTCCCTGTCGCAAACCAACAGACACCCTACTGCCCGCCCCCTGCAGGCTAGCAGCCAATCAGACACTCACTCAGGCTCTCACACTGCCCCCCCAGCAAACACACGCTCGGATACTTCCTCAGCAAGCAAACAAACACAGACTCGGATACTTACCAGTCCCAGGCAAACTCCTGCTGTGAGCTGCTCTGCTGTCCCCGCTGCTCAGCTGGTTCTCCGCCGCTCAGTGGGTTCGCCAAACTCTGGCTATTTTTAAACAGTCAGGCTTCCCTGTCGCAAACCAACAGTACCCTACTGCCCGCTCCCTGCAGGCTAGCTGCCAATCAGACACTCACTCAGGCTCTCACACTGCCCCCCCAGCAAACACACGCTCGGATACTTCCTCAGCAAGCAAACAAACACAGACTCGGATACTTACCAGTCCCAGGCTAACTCCTGCTGTGTGCTGCTCTGCTGTCCCCGCTGCTCAGCTGGTTCTCCGCCGCTCAGCTGGTTCGCGAAGCTCTGGCTATTTTTAAACAGCCAGGCTTCCCTGTCGCAAACCAACAGACACCCTACTGCCCGCCCCCTGCAGGCTAGCAGCCAATCAGACACTCACTCAGGCTCTCACACTGCCCCCACAGCAAACACACGCTCGGATACTTCCTCAGCAAGCAAACAAACACAGACTCGGATACTTACCAGTCCCAGGCAAACTCCTGCTGTGAGCTGCTCTGCTGTCCCAGCTGCTCAGCTGGTTCTCCGCCGCTCAGCCGGTTCGCGAAGCTCTGGCTATTTTTAAACAGCCAGGCTTCCCTGTCGCAAACCAACAGACACCCTACTGCCCGCCCCCTGCAGGCTAGCAACCGATTCGACACTCACTCAGGCTCTCACACTGCCCCCCCAGCAAACACACGCTCGGATACTTCCTCAGCAAGCAAACAAACACAGACTCGGATACTTACCAGTCCCAGGCAAACTCCTGCTGTGAGCTGCTCTGCTGTCCCCGCTGCTCAGCTGGTTCTCCGCCGCTCAGCTGGTTCGCGAAGCTCTGGCTATTTTTAAACAGCCAGGCTTCCCTGTCGCAAACCAACAGACACCCTACTGCCCGCTCCCTGCAGGCTAGCAGCCAATCAGACACTCACTCAGGCTCTCACACTGCCCCCCCAGCAAACACACGCTCGGATACTTCCTCAGCAAGCAAACAAACACAGACTCGGATACTTACCAGTCCCAGGCAAACTCCTGCTGTGAGCTGCTCTGCTGTCCCCGCTGCTCAGCTGGTTCTCCACCGCTCAGTGGGTTCGCCAAACTCTGGCTATTTTTAAACAGCCAGGCTTCCCTGTCGCAAACCAACAGACACCCTACTGCCCGCTCCCTGCAGTCTAGCAGCCAATCAGACACTCACTCAGGCTCTCACACTGCCCCCCCAGCAAACACACGCTCGGATACTTCCTCAGCAAGCAAACAAACACAGACTCGGACACTTACCAGTCCCAGGCAAACTTCTGCTGTGAGCTGCTCTGCTGTCCCCGCTGCTCAGCTGGTTCTCCGCCGCTCAGCTGGTTCGCAAAGCTCTGGCTATTTTTAAACAGCCAGGCTTCCCTGTCGCAAACCAACAGACACCCTACTGCCCGCCCCCTGCAGGCTAGCAGCCAATCAGACACTCACTCAGGCTCTCACACTGCCCCCCCAGCAAACACACGCTCGGATACTTCCTCAGCAAGCAAAGAAACACAGACTCGGATACTAACCAGTCCCAGGCAAACTCCTGCTGTGAGCTGCTCTGCTGTCCCCGCCGCTCAGCTGGTTCGAGAAGCTCTGGCTATTTTTGAACAGCCAGGCTTCCCTGTCGCAAACCAACAGACACCCTACTGCCCGCCCCCTGCAGGCAGTCAGCCAATCAGACACTCACTCACGCTCTCACACTGCCGCCCCAGCAAACACACGCTCGGATACTTCCTCAGCTAGCAAACAAACACAGACTCGGATACTTACCAGTCCCAGGCAAACTCCTGCTGTGAGCTGCTCTGCTGTCCCCGCTGCTCAGCTGGTTCTCCGCCGCTCAGTGGGTTCGCCAAACTCTGGCTATTTTTAAACAGTCAGGCTTCCCTGTCGCAAACCAACAGTACCCTACTGCCCGCTCCCTGCAGGCTAGCAGCCAATCAGACACTCACTCAGGCTGTCACACTGCCCCCCCAGCAAACACACGCTCGGATACTTCCTCAGCAAGCAAACAAACACAGACTCGGATACTTACCAGTCCCAGGCTAACTCCTGCTGTGTGCTGCTCTGCTGTCCCCGCTGCTCAGCTGGTTCTCCGCCGCTCAGTGGGTTCGCCAAACACTGGCTATTTTTAAACAGCCAGGCTTCCCTGTCGCAAACCAACAGACACCCTACTGCCCGCCCCCTGCAGGCTAGCAGCCAATCAGACACTCACTCAGGCTCTCACACTGCCCCCACAGCAAACACACGCTCGGATACTTCCTCAGCAAGCAAACAAACACAGACTCGGATACTTACCAGTCCCAGGCAAACTTCTGCTGTGAGCTGCTCTGCTGTCCCAGCTGCTCAGCTGGTTCTCCGCCGCTCAGCCGGTTCGCGAAGCTCTGGCTATTTTTAAACAGCCAGGCTTCCCTGTCGCAAACCAACAGACACCCTACTGCCCGCCCCCTGCAGGCTAGCAACCGATTCGACACTCACTCAGGCTCTCACACTGCCCCCCCAGCAAACACACGCTCGGATACTTCCTCAGCAAGCAAACAAACACAGACTCGGATACTTACCAGTCCCAGGCAAACTCCTGCTGTGAGCTGCTCTGCTGTCCCCGCTGCTCAGCTGGTTCTCCGCCGCTCAGCTGGTTCGCGAAGCTCTGGCTATTTTTAAACAGCCAGGCTTCCCTGTCGCAAACCAACAGACACCCTACTGCCCGCTCCCTGCAGGCTAGCAGCCAATCAGACACTCACTCAGGCTCTCACACTGCCCCCCCAGCAAACACACGCTCGGATACTTCCTCAGCAAGCAAACAAACACAGACTCGGATACTTACCAGTCCCAGGCTAACTCCTGCTGTGTGCTGCTCTGCTGTCCCCGCTGCTCAGCTGGTTCTCCGCCGCTCAGCTGGTTCGCGAAGCTCTGGCTATTTTTAAACAGCCAGGCTTCCCTGTCGCAAACCAACAGACACCCTACTGCCCGCCCCCTGCAGGCTAGCAGCCAATCAGACACTCACTCAGGCTCTCACACTGCCCCCACAGCAAACACACGCTCGGATACTTCCTCAGCAAGCAAACAAACACAGACTCGGATACTTACCAGTCCCAGGCAAACTTCTGCTGTGAGCTGCTCTGCTGTCCCAGCTGCTCAGCTGGTTCTCCGCCGCTCAGCCGGTTCGCGAAGCTCTGGCTATTTTTAAACAGCCAGGCTTCCCTGTCGCAAACCAACAGACACCCTACTGCCCGCCCCCTGCAGGCTAGCAACCGATTCGACACTCACTCAGGCTCTCACACTGCCCCCCCAGCAAACACACGCTCGGATACTTCCTCAGCAAGCAAACAAACACAGACTCGGATACTTACCAGTCCCAGGCAAACTCCTGCTGTGAGCTGCTCTGCTGTCCCCGCTGCTCAGCTGGTTCTCCGCCGCTCAGCTGGTTCGCGAAGCTCTGGCTATTTTTAAACAGCCAGGCTTCCCTGTCGCAAACCAACAGACACCCTACTGCCCGCTCCCTGCAGGCTAGCAGCCAATCAGACACTCACTCAGGCTCTCACACTGCCCCCCCAGCAAACACACGCTCGGATACTTCCTCAGCAAGCAAACAAACACAGACTCGGATACTTACCAGTCCCAGGCTAACTCCTGCTGTGAGCTGCTCTGCTGTCCCCGCTGCTCAGCTGGTTCTCCGCCGCTCAGTGGGTTCGCCAAACTCTGGCTATTTTTAAACAGCCAGGCTTCCCTGTCGCAAACCAACAGACACCCTACTGCCCGCCCCCTGCAGGCTAGCAGCCAATCAGACACTCACTCAGGCTCTCACACTGCCCCCCCAGCAAACACACGCTCGGATACTTCCTCAGCAAGCAAACAAACACAGACTCGGATACTTACCAGTCCCAGGCAAACTCCTGCTGTGAGCTGCTCTGCTGTCCCCGCTGCTCAGCTGGTTCTCCGCCGCTCAGCTGGTTCGCGAAGCTCTGGCTATTTTTAAACAGCTAGGCTTCCCTGTCGCAAACAGACACCCTACTGCCCACCCCCTGCAGGCTAGCAGCCAATCAGACACTCACTCAGGCTCTCACACTGCCCCCACAGCAAACACACGCTCGGATACTTCCTCAGCAAGCAAACAAACACAGACTCGGATACTTACCAGTCCCAGGCAAACTCCTGCTCTGTGCTGCTCTGCTGCCCCGCTGCTCAGCTGGTTCTCCACCGCTCAGTTGGTTCGCGAAGCTCTGGCTATTTTTAAACAGCCAGGCATCCCTCTCGCAAACCAACAGACACCCTACTGCCCGCCCCCTGCAGGCTAGCAGCCAATCAGACACTCACTCAGGCTCTCACACTGCCCCCCCAGCAAACACACGCTCGGATACTTCCTCAGCAAGCAAAGAAACACAGACTCGGATACTAACCAGTCCCAGGCAAACTCCTGCTGTGAGCTGCTCTGCTGTCCCCGCCGCTCAGCTGGTTCGCGAAGCTCTGGCTATTTTTGAACAGCCAGGCTTCCCTGTCGCAAACCAACAGACACCCTACTGCCCGCCCCCTGCAGGCAGTCAGCCAATCAGACACTCACTCACGCTCTCACACTGCCGCCCCAGCAAACACACGCTCGGATACTTCCTCAGCTAGCAAACAAACACAGACTCGGATACTTACCAGTCCCAGGCAAACTCCTGCTGTGAGCTGCTCTGCTGTCCCCGCTGCTCAGCTGGTTCTCCGCCGCTCAGTGGGTTCGCCAAACTCTGGCTATTTTTAAACAGTCAGGCTTCCCTGTCGCAAACCAACAGTACCCTACTGCCCGCTCCCTGCAGGCTAGCAGCCAATCAGACACTCACTCAGGCTGTCACACTGCCCCCCCAGCAAACACACGCTCGGATACTTCCTCAGCAAGCAAACAAACACAGACTCGGATACTTACCAGTCCCAGGCTAACTCCTGCTGTGTGCTGCTCTGCTGTCCCCGCTGCTCAGCTGGTTCTCCGCCGCTCAGCTGGTTCGTGAAGCTCTGGCTATTTTTAAACAGCCAGGCTTCCCTGTCGCAAACCAACAGACACCCTACTGCCCGCCCCCTGCAGGCTAGCAGCCAATCAGACACTCACTCAGGCTCTCACACTGCCCCCCCAGCAAACACACGCTCGGATACTTCCTCAGCAAGCAAACAAACACAGACTCGGATACTTACCAGTCCCAGGCTAACTCCTGCTGTGTGCTGCTCTGCTGTCCCCGCTGCTCAGCTGGTTCTCCGCCGCTCAGCCGGTTCGCGAAGCTCTGGCTATTTTTAAACAGCCAGGCTTCCCTGTCGCAAACCAACAGACACCCTACTGCCCGCCCCCTGCAGGCTAGCAGCCAATCAGACACTCACTCAGGCTCTCACACTGCCCCCCCAGCAAACACACGCTCGGATACTTCCTCAGCAAGCAAACAAACACAGACTCGGATACTTACCAGTCCCAGGCAAACTCCTGCTGTGAGCTGCTCTGCTGTCCCCGCTGCTCAGCTGGTTCTCCGCCGCTCAGCCGGTTCGCGAAGCTCTGGCTATTTTTAAACAGCCAGGCTTCCCTGTCGCAAACCAACAGACACCCTACTGCCCGCCCCCTGCAGGCTAGCAACCGATTCGACACTCACTCAGGCTCTCACACTGCCCCCCCAGCAAACACACGCTCGGATACTTCCTCAGCAAGCAAACAAACACAGACTCGGATACTTACCAGTCCCAGGCAAACTCCTGCTGTGAGCTGCTCTGCTGTCCCCGCTGCTCAGCTGGTTCTCCGCCGCTCAGCTGGTTCGCGAAGCTCTGGCTATTTTTAAACAGCCAGGCTTCCCTGTCGCAAACCAACAGACACCCTACTGCCCGCTCCCTGCAGGCTAGCAGCCAATCAGACACTCACTCAGGCTCTCACACTGCCCCCCCAGCAAACACACGCTCGGATACTTCCTCAGCAAGCAAACAAACACAGACTCGGATACTTACCAGTCCCAGGCAAACTCCTGCTGTGAGCTGCTCTGCTGTCCCCGCTGCTCAGCTGGTTCTCCACCGCTCAGTGGGTTCGCCAAACTCTGGCTATTTTTAAACAGCCAGGCTTCCCTGTCGCAAACCAACAGACACCCTACTGCCCGCTCCCTGCAGTCTAGCAGCCAATCAGACACTCACTCAGGCTCTCACACTGCCCCCCCAGCAAACACACGCTCGGATACTTCCTCAGCAAGCAAACAAACACAGACTCGGACACTTACCAGTCCCAGGCAAACTTCTGCTGTGAGCTGCTCTGCTGTCCCCGCTGCTCAGCTGGTTCTCCGCCGCTCAGCTGGTTCGCAAAGCTCTGGCTATTTTTAAACAGCCAGGCTTCCCTGTCGCAAACCAACAGACACCCTACTGCCCGCCCCCTGCAGGCTAGCAGCCAATCAGACACTCACTCAGGCTCTCACACTGCCCCCCCAGCAAACACACGCTCGGATACTTCCTCAGCAAGCAAACACAGACTCGGATACTTACCAGTCCCAGGCAAACTCCTGCTGTGTGCTGCTCTGCTGTCCCCGCTGCTCAGCTGGTTCTCCAACGCTCAGTTGTTTCGCGAAGCACTGGCTATTTTTAAACAGCCAGGCATCCCTGTCACAAACCAACAGACACCCTACTGCCCGCACCCTGCAGGCTAGCAGCCAATCAGACACTCACTCAGGCTCCCACACTGCCCCCCCAGCAAACACACGCTCGGATACTTCCTCAGCAAGCAAACAAACACAGACTCGGATACTTACCAGTCCCAGGCTAACTCCTGCTGTGAGCTGCTCTGCTGTCCCCGCTGCTCAGCTGGTTCTCCGCCGCTCAGTGGGTTCGCCAAACTCTGGCTATTTTTAAACAGTCAGGCTTCCCTGTCGCAAACCAACAGTACCCTACTGCCCGCTCCCTGCAGGCTAGCAGCCAATCAGACACTCACTCAGGCTGTCACAGTGCCCCCCCAGCAAACACACGCTCGGATACTTCCTCAGCAAGCAAACAAACACAGACTCGGATACTTACCAGTCCCAGGCTAACTCCTGCTGTGTGATGCTCTGCTGTCCCCGCTGCTCAGCTGGTTCTCTGCCACTCAGTTGGTTCGTGAAGCTCTGGCTATCTTTAAACAGCCAGGCTTCCCTGTCGCAAACCAACAGACACCCTACTGCCCGCTCCCTGCAGGCTAGCAGCCAATCAGACAATCACTCAGGCTGTCGCACTCCAGCCCCAGCAAACACACGCTCGGATGATTCCTCAGCAAGCAAACAAACACAGACTCGGATACTTACCAGTCCCAGGCTAACTCCTGCTGTGTGCTGCTCTTCTGTCCCCGCTGCTCAGCTGGTTCTCCGCCGCTCAGCTGGTACGCGAAGATCTGGCTATTTTTAAACAGCCAGGCTTCCCTGTCACAAACCAACAGACACCCTACTGCCCGCTCCCTGCAGGCTAGCAGCCAATCAGACACTCACTCAGGCTCTCACACTGCCCCCCCAGCAAACACACACTCGGATACTTCCTCAGCAAGCAAACAAACACAGACTCGGATACTTACCAGTCCCAGGCAAACTCCTGCTGTGTGCTGCTCTGCTGTCCCCGCTGCTCAGCTGGTTCTCCACCGCTCAGTTGGTTCGCGAAGCTCTGGCTATTTTTAAACAGCCAGGCATCCCTGTCGCAAACCAACAGACACCCTACTGCCCGTTCCCTGCAGGCTAGCAGCCAATCAGACACTCACTCCGGCTCTCACACTGCCCCCCCCAGCAAACACACACTCGGATACTTCCTCAGCAAGCAAATAACACAGACTCGGATACTTACCAGTCCCAGGCAAACTCCTGCTCTGAGCTGCTCTGCTGTCCCCGCTGCTCAGCTGGTTCTCCGCCGCTCAGCTGGTTCGCGAAGCTCTGGCTATTTTTAAACAACCAGGCTTCCCTGTCGCAAACAAACAGACAGCCTACTGCCCGCCCCCTGCAGGCTAGCAGCCAATCAGACACTCACTCAGGCTCTCACACTGCCCCCCCAGCAAACACACGCTCGGATACTTCCTCAGCAAGCAAACAAACACAGACTCGGATACTTACCAGTCCCAGGCAAACTCCTGCTGTGAGCTGCTCTGCTGTCCCCGCTGCTCAGCTGGTTCTCCGCCGCTCAGTGGGTTCACGAAGCTCTGGCTATTTTTAAACAGCCAGGCTTCCCTGTCGCAAACCAACAGTACCCTACTGCCCGCTTCCTGCAGGCTAGCAGCCAATCAGACACTCACTCAGGCTCTCACAATGCCCCCCCAGCAAACACACGCTCGGATACTTCCTCAGCAAGCAAACAAACACAGACTCGGATACTTACCAGTCCCAGGCAAACTCCTGCTGTGAGCTGCTCTGCTGTCCCCGCTGCTCAGCTGGTTCTCCGCCGCTCAGCTGGTTCGCGAAGCTCTGGCTATTTTTAAACAGCCAGGCTTCCCTGTCGCAAACAAACAGACAGCCTACTGCCCGCCCCCTGCAGGCTAGCAGCCAATCAGACACTCACTCAGGCTCTCACACTGCCCCCCCAGCAAACACACGCTCGGATACTTCCTCAGCAAGCAAACAAACACAGACTCGGATACTTACCAGTCCTAGGCAAACTCCTGCTGTGTGCTGCTCTGCTGTCCCCGCTGTTCAGCTGGTTCTCCGCCACTCAGCTGGTTCGCGAAGCTCTGGCTATTTTTAGACAGCCAGGCTTCCCTGTCGCAAACCAACAGACACCCTACTGCCCGCCCCCTGCAGGCCTGCAGCCAATGAGACACTCACTCAGGCTCTCACACTGCCCCCCCAGCAAACACACGCTCGGATACTTCCTCAGCAAGCAAACAAACACAGACTCGGATACTTACCAGTCCCAGGCAAACTCCTGCTGTGAGCTGCTCTGCTGTCCCCGCTGCTCAGCTGGTTCTCCGCCGCTCAGCTGGTTCGCGAAGCTCTGGCTATTTTTAAACAGCCAGGCTTCCCTGTC
Organism: Lepidochelys olivacea; assembly: GCF_965140295.1. Classification (NCBI taxonomy): domain Eukaryota; kingdom Metazoa; phylum Chordata; order Testudines; family Cheloniidae; genus Lepidochelys; species Lepidochelys olivacea. The sequence goes on along the minus strand of NC_140436.1, from coordinate 17,963,334 downwards.
GCAAACCAACAGACACCCTACTGCCCGCTCCCTGCAGGCTAGCAGCCAATCAGACACTCACTCAGGCTCTCACACTGCCCCCCCAGCAAACACACGCTCGGATACTTCCTCAGCAAGCAAACAAACACAGACTCGGATACTTACCAGTCCCAGGCAAACTCCTGCTGTGAGCTGCTCTGCTGTCCCCGCTGCTCAGCTGGTTCTCCGCCTCTCAGTGGGTTCGCCAAACTCTGGCTATTTTTAAACAGCCAGGCTTCCCTGTCGCAAACCAACAGACACCCTACTGCCCGCTCCCTGCAGTCGAGCAGCCAATCAGACACTCACTCAGGCTCTCACACTGCCCCCCCAGCAAACACACGCTCGGATACTTCCTCAGCAAGCAAACAAACACAGACTCGGACACTTACCAGTCCCAGGCAAACTCCTGCTGTGAGCTGCTCTGCTGTCCCCGCTGCTCAGCTGGTTCTCCGCCGCTCAGCTGGTTCGCGAAGCTCTGGCTATTTTTAAACAGCTAGGCTTCCCTGTCGCAAACAGACACCCTACTGCCCGCCCCCTGCAGGCTAGCAGCCAATCAGACACTCACTCAGGCTCTCACACTGCCCCCACAGCAAACACACGCTCGGATACTTCCTCAGCAAGCAAAGAAACACAGACTCGGATACTTACCAGTCCCAGGCAAACTCCTGCTCTGTGCTGCTCTGCTGCCCCGCTGCTCAGCTGGTTCTCCACCGCTCAGTTGGTTCGCGAAGCTCTGGCTATTTTTAAACAGCCAGGCATCCCTGTCGCAAACCAACAGACACCCTACTGCCCGCTCCCTGCAGGCTAGCAGCCAATCAGACACTCACTCAGGCTCTCACACTGCCCCCCCAGCAAACACACGCTCGGATACTTCCTCAGCAAGCAAACAAACACAGACTCGGATACTTACCAGTCCCAGGCAAACTCCCGCTGTGTGCTGCTCTGCTGTCCCCGCTGCTCAGCTGTTTCTCCGCCACTCAGCTGGTTCGCGAAGCTCTGGCTATTTTTAAACAGCCAGGCTTCCCTGTCGCAAACCAGACACCCTACTGCCCGCCCCCTGCAGGCTAGCAGCCAATCAGACACTCACTCAGGCTCTCACACTGCCCCCCCAGCAAACACACGCTCGGATACTTCCTCAGCAAGCAAACAAACACAGACTCGGATACTTACCAGTCCCAGGCAAACTCCTGCTGTGAGCTGCTCTGCTGTCCCCGCTGCTCAGCTGGTTCTCCGCCGCTCAGTGGGTTCGCCAAACTCTGGCTATTTTTAAACAGCCAGGCTTCCCTGTCGCAAACCAACAGACACCCTACTGCCCGCCCCCTGCAGGCTAGCAGCCAATCAGACACTCACTCAGGCTCTCACACTGCCCCCCCAGCAAACACACACTCGGATACTTCCTCAGCAAGCAAACAAACACAGACTCGGATACTTACCAGTCCCAGGCAAACTCCTGCTGTGTGCTGCTCTGCTGTCCCCGCTGCTCAGCTGGTTCTCCACCGCTCAGTTGGTTCGCGAAGCTCTGGCTATTTTTAAACAGCCAGGCTTCCCTGTCGCAAACCAACAGACACCCTACTGCCCGCTCCCTGCAGGCTAGCAGCCAATCAGACACTCACTCAGGCTCTCACACTGCCCCCCCAGCAAACACACGCTCGGATACTTCCTCAGCAAGCAAACAAACACAGACTCGGATACTTACCAGTCCTAGGCAAACTCCTGCTGTGTGCTGCTCTGCTGTCCCCGCTGTTCAGCTGGTTCTCCGCCACTCAGCTGCTTCGCGAAGCTCTGGCTATTTTTAGACAGCCAGGCTTCCCTGTCGCAAACCAACAGACACCCTACTGCCCGCCCCCTGCAGGCCTGCAGCCAATGAGACAATCACTTAGGCTGTCGCACTCCAGCCCCAGCAAACAGACGCTCGGATGATTCCTCAGCAAGCAAACAAACACAGACTCGGATACTTACCAGTCCCAGGCTAACTCCTGCTGTGTGCTGCTCTTCTGTCCCCGCTGCTCAGCTGGTTCTCCGCCGCTCAGCTGGTACGCGAAGATCTGGCTATTTTTAAACAGCCAGGCTTCCCTGTCGCAAACCAACAGACAGCCTACTGCCCGCCCCCTGCAGGCTAGCAGCCAATCAGACACTCACTCAGGCTCTCACACTGCCCCCTCAGCAAACACACGCTCGGATACTTCCTCAGCAAGCAAACAAACACAGACTCGGATACTTACCAGTCCAAGGCAAACTCCTGCTGTGTGCTGCTCTGCTGTCCCCGCTGTTCAGCTGGTTCTCCGCCACTCAGCTGGTTCGCGAAGCTCTGGCTATTTTTAGACAGCCAGGCTTCCCTGTCGCAAACCAACAGACACCCTACTGCCCGCCCCCTGCAGGCTAGCAGCCAATCAGACACTCACTCAGGCTCTCACACTGCCCCCCCAGCAAACACACGCTCGGATACTTCCTCAGCAAGCAAACAAACACAGACTCGGATACTTACCAGTCCCAGGCAAACTCCTGCTGTGAGCTGCTCTGCTGTCCCCGCTGCTCAGCTGGTTCTCCGCCGCTCAGTGGGTTCACGAAGCTCTGGCTATTTTTAAACAGCCAGGCTTCCCTGTCGCAAACCAACAGTACCCTACTGCCCGCTCCCTGCAGGCTAGCAGCCAATCAGACACTCACTCAGGCTCTCACAATGCCCCCCCAGCAAACACACGCTCGGATACTTCCTCAGCAAGCAAACAAACACAGACTCGGATACTTACCAGTCCCAGGCAAACTCCTGCTCTGAGCTGCTCTGCTGTCCCCGCTGCTCAGCTGGTTCTCCGCCGCTCAGCTGGTTCGCGAAGCTCTGGCTATTTTTAAACAGCCAGGCTTCCCTGTCGCAAACAAACAGACAGCCTACTGCCCGCCCCCTGCAGGCTAGCAGCCAATCAGACACTCACTCAGGCTCTCACACTGCCCCCCCAGCAAACACACGCTCGGATACTTACTCAGCAAGCAAACAAACACAGACTCGGATACTTACCAGTCCTAGGCAAACTCCTGCTGTGTGCTGCTCTGCTGTCCCCGCTGTTCAGCTGGTTCTCCGCCACTCAGCTGGTTCGTGAAGCTCTGGCTATTTTTAGACAGCCAGGCTTCCCTGTCGCAAACCAACAGACACCCTACTGCCCGCCCCCTGCAGGCTAGCAGCCAATCAGACACTCACTCAGGCTCTCACACTGCCCCCCCAGCAAACACACGCTCGGATACTTCCTCAGCAAGCAAACAAACACAGACTCGGATACTTACCAGTCCCAGGCAAACTCCTGCTGTGAGCTGCTCTGCTGTCCCCGCTGCTCAGCTGGTTCTCCGCCGCTCAGCTGGTTCGCGAAGCTCTGGCTATTTTTAAACTGCTAGGCTTCCCTGTCGCAAACCAGACACCCTACTGCCCGCCCCCTGCAGGCTAGCAGCCAATCAGACACTCACTCAGGCTCTCACACTGCCCCCCCAGCAAACACACGCTCGGATACTTCCTCAGCAAGCAAACAAACACAGACTCGGATACTTACCAGTCCCAGGCAAACTCCTGCTGTGAGCTGCTCTGCTGTCCCCACTGCTCAGCTGGTTCTCCGCCGCTCAGTGGGTTCGCCAAACTCTGGCTATTTTTAAACAGCCAGGCTTCCCTGTCGCAAACCAACAGTACCCTACTGCCCGCTCCCTGCAGGCTAGCAGCCAATCAGACACTCACTCAGGCTCTCACACTGCCCCCCAGCAAACACACGCTCGGATACTTCCTCAGCAAGCAAGCAAACAAACACAGACTCGGATACTTACCAGTCCCAGAAAAACTCCTCCTGTGAGGTGCTCTGCTGTCCCCGCTGCTCAGCTGGTTCTCTGCCACTCAGTTGGTTCGTGAAGCTCTGGCTATCTTTAAACAGCCAGGCTTCCCTGTCGCAAACCAACAGACACCCTACTGCCCGCTCCCTGCAGGCTAGCAGCCAATCAGACAATTACTCAGGCTGTCGCACTCCAGCCCCAGCAAACACACGCTCGGATGATTCCTCAGCAAGCAAACAAACACAGACTCGGATACTTACCAGTCCCAGGCTAACTCCTGCTGTGTGCTGCTCTTCTGTCCCCGCTGCTCAGCTGGTTCTCCGCCGCTCAGCTGGTACGCGAAGATCTGGCTATTTTTAAACAGCCAGGCTTCCCTGTCGCAAACCAACAGACACCCTACTGCCCGCTCCCTGCAGGCTAGCAGCCAATCAGACACTCACTCAGGCTCTCACACTGCCCCCCCAGCAAACACACACTCGGATACTTCCTCAGCAAGCAAACAAACACAGACTCGGATACTTACCAGTCCCAGGCAAACTCCTGCTGTGTGCTGCTCTGCTGTCCCCGCTGCTCAGCTGGTTCTCCACCGCTCAGTTGGTTCGCGAAGCTCTGGCCATTTTTAAACAGCCAGGCTTCCCTGTCGCAAACCAACAGACACCCTACTGCCCGCCCCCTGCAGGCTAGCAGCCAATCAGACACTCACTCAGGCTCTCACACTGCCCCCCAGCAAACACACGCTCGGATACTTCCTCAGCAAGCAAAGAAACACAGACTCGGATACTTACCAGTCCCAGGCAAACTCCTGCTGTGAGCTGCTCTGCTGTCCCCGCTGCTCAGCTGGTTCTCCGCCGCTCAGCTGGTTCGCGAAGCTCTGGCTATTTTTAAACAGCCAGGCTTCCCTGTCGCAAACCAACAGACACCCTACTGCCCGCTCCCTGCAGTCTAGCAGCCAATCAGACACTCACTCAGGCTCTCACACTGCCCCCACAGCAAACACACGCTCGGATACTTCCTCAGCAAGCAAACAAACACAGACTCGGATACTTACCAGTCCCAGGCAAACTCCTGCTGTGAGCTGCTCTGCTGTCCCCTCTGCTCAGCTGGTTCTCCGCCGCTCAGCTGGTTCGCGAAGCTCTGGCTATTTTTAAACAGCCAGGCTTCCCTGTCGCAAACCAACAGACACCCTACTGCCCGCCCCCTGCAGGCTAGCAGCCAATCAGACACTCACTCAGGCTCCCACACTGCCCCCCCAGCAAACACACGCTCGGATACTTCCTCAGCAAGCAAACAAACACAGACTCGGATACTTACCAGTCCCAGGCTAACTCCTGCTGTGAGCTGCTCTGCTGTCCCCGCTGCTCAGCTGGTTCTCCGCCGCTCAGTGGGTTCGCCAAACTCTGGCTATTTTTAAACAGTCAGGCTTCCCTGTCGCAAACCAACAGTACCCTACTGCCCGCTCCCTGCAGGCTAGCAGCCAATCAGACACTCACTCAGGCTGTCACAGTGCCCCCCCAGCAAACACACGCTCGGATACTTCCTCAGCAAGCAAACAAACACAGACTCGGATACTTACCAGTCCCAGGCTAACTCCTGCTGTGTGATGCTCTGCTGTCCCCGCTGCTCAGCTGGTTCTCTGCCACTCAGTTGGTTCGTGAAGCTCTGGCTATCTTTAAACAGCCAGGCTTCCCTGTCGCAAACCAACAGACACCCTACTGCCCGCTCCCTGCAGGCTAGCAGCCAATCAGACAATCACTCAGGCTGTCGCACTCCAGCCCCAGCAAACACACGCTCGGATGATTCCTCAGCAAGCAAACAAACACAGACTCGGATACTTACCAGTCCCAGGCTAACTCCTGCTGTGTGCTGCTCTTCTGTCCCCGCTGCTCAGCTGGTTCTCCGCCGCTCAGCTGGTACGCGAAGATCTGGCTATTTTTAAACAGCCAGGCTTCCCTGTCACAAACCAACAGACACCCTACTGCCCGCTCCCTGCAGGCTAGCAGCCAATCAGACACTCACTCAGGCTCTCACACTGCCCCCCCAGCAAACACACACTCGGATACTTCCTCAGCAAGCAAACAAACACAGACTCGGATACTTACCAGTCCCAGGCAAACTCCTGCTGTGTGCTGCTCTGCTGTCCCCGCTGCTCAGCTGGTTCTCCACCGCTCAGTTGGTTCGCGAAGCTCTGGCTATTTTTAAACAGCCAGGCATCCCTGTCGCAAACCAACAGACACCCTACTGCCCGTTCCCTGCAGGCTAGCAGCCAATCAGACACTCACTCCGGCTCTCACACTGCCCCCCCCAGCAAACACACACTCGGATACTTCCTCAGCAAGCAAATAACACAGACTCGGATACTTACCAGTCCCAGGCAAACTCCTGCTCTGAGCTGCTCTGCTGTCCCCGCTGCTCAGCTGGTTCTCCGCCGCTCAGCTGGTTCGCGAAGCTCTGGCTATTTTTAAACAACCAGGCTTCCCTGTCGCAAACAAACAGACAGCCTACTGCCCGCCCCCTGCAGGCTAGCAGCCAATCAGACACTCACTCAGGCTCTCACACTGCCCCCCCAGCAAACACACGCTCGGATACTTCCTCAGCAAGCAAACAAACACAGACTCGGATACTTACCAGTCCCAGGCAAACTCCTGCTGTGAGCTGCTCTGCTGTCCCCGCTGCTCAGCTGGTTCTCCGCCGCTCAGTGGGTTCACGAAGCTCTGGCTATTTTTAAACAGCCAGGCTTCCCTGTCGCAAACCAACAGTACCCTACTGCCCGCTTCCTGCAGGCTAGCAGCCAATCAGACACTCACTCAGGCTCTCACAATGCCCCCCCAGCAAACACACGCTCGGATACTTCCTCAGCAAGCAAACAAACACAGACTCGGATACTTACCAGTCCCAGGCAAACTCCTGCTGTGAGCTGCTCTGCTGTCCCCGCTGCTCAGCTGGTTCTCCGCCGCTCAGCTGGTTCGCGAAGCTCTGGCTATTTTTAAACAGCCAGGCTTCCCTGTCGCAAACAAACAGACAGCCTACTGCCCGCCCCCTGCAGGCTAGCAGCCAATCAGACACTCACTCAGGCTCTCACACTGCCCCCCCAGCAAACACACGCTCGGATACTTCCTCAGCAAGCAAACAAACACAGACTCGGATACTTACCAGTCCTAGGCAAACTCCTGCTGTGTGCTGCTCTGCTGTCCCCGCTGTTCAGCTGGTTCTCCGCCACTCAGCTGGTTCGCGAAGCTCTGGCTATTTTTAGACAGCCAGGCTTCCCTGTCGCAAACCAACAGACACCCTACTGCCCGCCCCCTGCAGGCCTGCAGCCAATGAGACACTCACTCAGGCTCTCACACTGCCCCCCCAGCAAACACACGCTCGGATACTTCCTCAGCAAGCAAACAAACACAGACTCGGATACTTACCAGTCCCAGGCAAACTCCTGCTGTGAGCTGCTCTGCTGTCCCCGCTGCTCAGCTGGTTCTCCGCCGCTCAGCTGGTTCGCGAAGCTCTGGCTATTTTTAAACAGCCAGGCTTCCCTGTCGCAAACCAACAGACACCCTACTGCCCGCTCCCTGCAGGCTAGCAGCCAATCAGACACTCACTCAGGCTCTCACACTGCCCCCCCAGCAAACACACGCTCGGATACTTCCTCAGCAAGCAAACAAACACAGACTCGGATACTTACCAGTCCCAGGCAAACTCCTGCTGTGAGCTGCTCTGCTGTCCCCGCTGCTCAGCTGGTTCTCCGCCTCTCAGTGGGTTCGCCAAACTCTGGCTATTTTTAAACAGCCAGGCTTCCCTGTCGCAAACCAACAGACACCCTACTGCCCGCTCCCTGCAGTCGAGCAGCCAATCAGACACTCACTCAGGCTCTCACACTGCCCCCCCAGCAAACACACGCTCGGATACTTCCTCAGCAAGCAAACAAACACAGACTCGGACACTTACCAGTCCCAGGCAAACTCCTGCTGTGAGCTGCTCTGCTGTCCCCGCTGCTCAGCTGGTTCTCCGCCGCTCAGCTGGTTCGCGAAGCTCTGGCTATTTTTAAACAGCTAGGCTTCCCTGTCGCAAACAGACACCCTACTGCCCGCCCCCTGCAGGCTAGCAGCCAATCAGACACTCACTCAGGCTCTCACACTGCCCCCACAGCAAACACACGCTCGGATACTTCCTCAGCAAGCAAAGAAACACAGACTCGGATACTTACCAGTCCCAGGCAAACTCCTGCTCTGTGCTGCTCTGCTGCCCCGCTGCTCAGCTGGTTCTCCACCGCTCAGTTGGTTCGCGAAGCTCTGGCTATTTTTAAACAGCCAGGCATCCCTGTCGCAAACCAACAGACACCCTACTGCCCGCTCCCTGCAGGCTAGCAGCCAATCAGACACTCACTCAGGCTCTCACACTGCCCCCCCAGCAAACACACGCTCGGATACTTCCTCAGCAAGCAAACAAACACAGACTCGGATACTTACCAGTCCCAGGCAAACTCCCGCTGTGTGCTGCTCTGCTGTCCCCGCTGCTCAGCTGTTTCTCCGCCACTCAGCTGGTTCGCGAAGCTCTGGCTATTTTTAAACAGCCAGGCTTCCCTGTCGCAAACCAGACACCCTACTGCCCGCCCCCTGCAGGCTAGCAGCCAATCAGACACTCACTCAGGCTCTCACACTGCCCCCCCAGCAAACACACGCTCGGATACTTCCTCAGCAAGCAAACAAACACAGACTCGGATACTTACCAGTCCCAGGCAAACTCCTGCTGTGAGCTGCTCTGCTGTCCCCGCTGCTCAGCTGGTTCTCCGCCGCTCAGTGGGTTCGCCAAACTCTGGCTATTTTTAAACAGCCAGGCTTCCCTGTCGCAAACCAACAGACACCCTACTGCCCGCCCCCTGCAGGCTAGCAGCCAATCAGACACTCACTCAGGCTCTCACACTGCCCCCCCAGCAAACACACACTCGGATACTTCCTCAGCAAGCAAACAAACACAGACTCGGATACTTACCAGTCCCAGGCAAACTCCTGCTGTGTGCTGCTCTGCTGTCCCCGCTGCTCAGCTGGTTCTCCACCGCTCAGTTGGTTCGCGAAGCTCTGGCTATTTTTAAACAGCCAGGCTTCCCTGTCGCAAACCAACAGACACCCTACTGCCCGCTCCCTGCAGGCTAGCAGCCAATCAGACACTCACTCAGGCTCTCACACTGCCCCCCCAGCAAACACACGCTCGGATACTTCCTCAGCAAGCAAACAAACACAGACTCGGATACTTACCAGTCCTAGGCAAACTCCTGCTGTGTGCTGCTCTGCTGTCCCCGCTGTTCAGCTGGTTCTCCGCCACTCAGCTGCTTCGCGAAGCTCTGGCTATTTTTAGACAGCCAGGCTTCCCTGTCGCAAACCAACAGACACCCTACTGCCCGCCCCCTGCAGGCCTGCAGCCAATGAGACAATCACTTAGGCTGTCGCACTCCAGCCCCAGCAAACAGACGCTCGGATGATTCCTCAGCAAGCAAACAAACAAAGACTCGGATACTTACCAGTCCCAGGCTAACTCCTGCTGTGTGCTGCTCTTCTGTCCCCGCTGCTCAGCTGGTTCTCCGCCGCTCAGCTGGTACGCGAAGATCTGGCTATTTTTAAACAGCCAGGCTTCCCTGTCGCAAACCAACAGACAGCCTACTGCCCGCCCCCTGCAGGCTAGCAGCCAATCAGACACTCACTCAGGCTCTCACACTGCCCCCTCAGCAAACACACGCTCGGATACTTCCTCAGCAAGCAAACAAACACAGACTCGGATACTTACCAGTCCAAGGCAAACTCCTGCTGTGTGCTGCTCTGCTGTCCCCGCTGTTCAGCTGGTTCTCCGCCACTCAGCTGGTTCGCGAAGCTCTGGCTATTTTTAGACAGCCAGGCTTCCCTGTCGCAAACCAACAGACACCCTACTGCCCGCCCCCTGCAGGCTAGCAGCCAATCAGACACTCACTCAGGCTCTCACACTGCCCCCCCAGCAAACACACGCTCGGATACTTCCTCAGCAAGCAAACAAACACAGACTCGGATACTTACCAGTCCCAGGCAAACTCCTGCTGTGAGCTGCTCTGCTGTCCCCGCTGCTCAGCTGGTTCTCCGCCGCTCAGTGGGTTCACGAAGCTCTGGCTATTTTTAAACAGCCAGGCTTCCCTGTCGCAAACCAACAGTACCCTACTGCCCGCTCCCTGCAGGCTAGCAGCCAATCAGACACTCACTCAGGCTCTCACAATGCCCCCCCAGCAAACACACGCTCGGATACTTCCTCAGCAAGCAAACAAACACAGACTCGGATACTTACCAGTCCCAGGCAAACTCCTGCTCTGAGCTGCTCTGCTGTCCCCGCTGCTCAGCTGGTTCTCCGCCGCTCAGCTGGTTCGCGAAGCTCTGGCTATTTTTAAACAGCCAGGCTTCCCTGTCGCAAACAAACAGACAGCCTACTGCCCGCCCCCTGCAGGCTAGCAGCCAATCAGACACTCACTCAGGCTCTCACACTGCCCCCCCAGCAAACACACGCTCGGATACTTACTCAGCAAGCAAACAAACACAGACTCGGATACTTACCAGTCCTAGGCAAACTCCTGCTGTGTGCTGCTCTGCTGTCCCCGCTGTTCAGCTGGTTCTCCGCCACTCAGCTGGTTCGTGAAGCTCTGGCTATTTTTAGACAGCCAGGCTTCCCTGTCGCAAACCAACAGACACCCTACTGCCCGCCCCCTGCAGGCTAGCAGCCAATCAGACACTCACTCAGGCTCTCACACTGCCCCCCCAGCAAACACACGCTCGGATACTTCCTCAGCAAGCAAACAAACACAGACTCGGATACTTACCAGTCCCAGGCAAACTCCTGCTGTGAGCTGCTCTGCTGTCCCCGCTGCTCAGCTGGTTCTCCGCCGCTCAGCTGGTTCGCGAAGCTCTGGCTATTTTTAAACTGCTAGGCTTCCCTGTCGCAAACCAGACACCCTACTGCCCGCCCCCTGCAGGCTAGCAGCCAATCAGACACTCACTCAGGCTCTCACACTGCCCCCCCAGCAAACACACGCTCGGATACTTCCTCAGCAAGCAAACAAACACAGACTCGGATACTTACCAGTCCCAGGCAAACTCCTGCTGTGAGCTGCTCTGCTGTCCCCACTGCTCAGCTGGTTCTCCGCCGCTCAGTGGGTTCGCCAAACTCTGGCTATTTTTAAACAGCCAGGCTTCCCTGTCGCAAACCAACAGTACCCTACTGCCCGCTCCCTGCAGGCTAGCAGCCAATCAGACACTCACTCAGGCTCTCACACTGCCCCCCAGCAAACACACGCTCGGATACTTCCTCAGCAAGCAAGCAAACAAACACAGACTCGGATACTTACCAGTCCCAGAAAAACTCCTCCTGTGAGGTGCTCTGCTGTCCCCGCTGCTCAGCTGGTTCTCTGCCACTCAGTTGGTTCGTGAAGCTCTGGCTATCTTTAAACAGCCAGGCTTCCCTGTCGCAAACCAACAGACACCCTACTGCCCGCTCCCTGCAGGCTAGCAGCCAATCAGACAATTACTCAGGCTGTCGCACTCCAGCCCCAGCAAACACACGCTCGGATGATTCCTCAGCAAGCAAACAAACACAGACTCGGATACTTACCAGTCCCAGGCTAACTCCTGCTGTGTGCTGCTCTTCTGTCCCCGCTGCTCAGCTGGTTCTCCGCCGCTCAGCTGGTACGCGAAGATCTGGCTATTTTTAAACAGCCAGGCTTCCCTGTCGCAAACCAACAGACACCCTACTGCCCGCTCCCTGCAGGCTAGCAGCCAATCAGACACTCACTCAGGCTCTCACACTGCCCCCCCAGCAAACACACACTCGGATACTTCCTCAGCAAGCAAACAAACACAGACTCGGATACTTACCAGTCCCAGGCAAACTCCTGCTGTGTGCTGCTCTGCTGTCCCCGCTGCTCAGCTGGTTCTCCACCGCTCAGTTGGTTCGCGAAGCTCTGGCCATTTTTAAACAGCCAGGCTTCCCTGTCGCAAACCAACAGACACCCTACTGCCCGCCCCCTGCAGGCTAGCAGCCAATCAGACACTCACTCAGGCTCTCACACTGCCCCCCAGCAAACACACGCTCGGATACTTCCTCAGCAAGCAAAGAAACACAGACTCGGATACTTACCAGTCCCAGGCAAACTCCTGCTGTGAGCTGCTCTGCTGTCCCCGCTGCTCAGCTGGTTCTCCGCCGCTCAGCTGGTTCGCGAAGCTCTGGCTATTTTTAAACAGCCAGGCTTCCCTGTCGCAAACCAACAGACACCCTACTGCCCGCTCCCTGCAGTCTAGCAGCCAATCAGACACTCACTCAGGCTCTCACACTGCCCCCACAGCAAACACACGCTCGGATACTTCCTCAGCAAGCAAACAAACACAGACTCGGATACTTACCAGTCCCAGGCAAACTCCTGCTGTGAGCTGCTCTGCTGTCCCCTCTGCTCAGCTGGTTCTCCGCCGCTCAGCTGGTTCGCGAAGCTCTGGCTATTTTTAAACAGCCAGGCTTCCCTGTCGCAAACCAACAGACACCCTACTGCCCGCCCCCTGCAGGCTAGCAGCCAATCAGACACTCACTCAGGCTCTCACACTGCCCCCCCAGCAAACACACGCTCGGATACTTCCTCAGCAAGCAAACAAACACAGACTCGGATACTTACCAGTCCCAGGCAAACTCCTGCTGTGTGCTGCTCTGCTGTCCCCACTGCTCAGCTGGTTCTCCGCCGCTCAGCTGGTTCGCGAAGCTCTGGCTATTTTTAAACAGCGAGGCTTCCCTGTCGCAAACCAACAAACACCCTACTGCCCGCTCCCTGCAGTCTAGCAGCCAATCAGACACTCACTCAGGCTCTCACACTGCCCCCCCAGCAAACACACGCTCGGATACTTCCTCAGCAAGCAAACAAACACAGACTCGGATACTTACCAGTCCCAGGCAAACTCCTGCTGTGAGCTGCTCTGCTGTCCCCGCTGCTCAGCTGGTTCTCCGCCGCTCAGCTGGTTCGCGAAGCTCTGGCTATTTTTAAACAGCCAGGCTTCCCTGTCGCAAACCAACAGACACCCTACTGCCCGCCCCCTGCAGGCTAGCAGCCAATCAGACACTCACTCAGGCTCTCACACTGCCCCCCCAGCAAACACACGCTCGGATACTTCCTCAGCGAGCAAACAAACACAGACTCGGATACTTACCAGTCCCAGGCAAACTCCTGCTGTGTGCTGCTCTGCTGTCCCCGCTGCTCAGCTGGTTCTCCACCGCTCAGTTGTTTCGCGAAGCACTGGCTATTTTTAAACAGCCAGGCATCCCTGTCGCAAACCAACAGACACCCTACTGCCCGCACCCTGCAGGCTAGCAGCCAATCAGACACTCACTCAGGCTCCCACACTGCCCCCCCCAGCAAACACACGCTCGGATACTTCCTCAGCAAGCAAACAAACACAGACTCGGATACTTACCAGTCCCAGGCAAACTCCTGCTGTGAGCTGCTCTCCTGTCCCCGCTGCTCAGCTGGTTCTCCGCCGCTCAGTGGGTTCGCCAAACTCTGGCTATTTTTAAACAGTCAGCCTTCCCTGTCGCAAACCAACAGTACCCTACTGCCCGCTCCCTGCAGGCTAGCAGCCAATCAGACACTCACTCAGGCTCTCACACTGCCCCCAGAGCAAACACACGCTCGGATACTTCCTCAGCAAGCAAACAAACACAGACTCGGATACTTACCAGTCCCAGGCAAACTCCTGCTGTGTGCTGCTCTGCTGTCCCCGCTGCTCAGCTGGTTCTCCACCGCTCAGTTGGTTCGCGAAGCTCTGGCCATTTTTAAACAGCCAGGCTTCCCTGTCGCAAACCAACAGACACCCTACTGCCCGCCCCCTGCAGGCTAGCAGCCAATCAGACACTCACTCAGGCTCTCACACTGCCCCCCAGCAAACACACGCTCGGATACTTCCTCAGCAAGCAAAGAAACACAGACTCGGATACTTACCAGTCCCAGGCAAACTCCTGCTGTGAGCTGCTCTGCTGTCCCCGCCGCTCAGCTGGTTCGCGTAGCTCTGGCTATTTTTGAAGAGCCAGGCTTCCCTGTCGCAAACCAACAGACACCCTACTGCCCGCCCCCTGCAGGCAGTCAGCCAATCAGACACTCACTCACGCTCTCACACTGCCCCCCCAGCAAACACACGCTCGGATACTTCCTCAGCTAGCAAACAAACACAGACTCGGATACTTACCAGTCCCAGGCAAACTCCTGCTGTGAGCTGCTCTGCTGTCCCCGCTGCTCAGCTGGTTCTCCGCCGCTCAGCTGGTTCGCGAAGCTCTGGCTATTTTTAAACAGCCAGGCTTCCCTGTCGCAAACCAACAGACACCCTACTGCCCGCTCCCTGCAGTCTAGCAGCCAATCAGACACTCACTAAGGCTCTCACACTGCCCCAACAGCAAACACACGCTCGGATACTTCCTCAGCAAGCAAACAAACACAGACTCGGATACTTACCAGTCCCAGGCAAACTCGTGCTGTGAGCTGCTCTGCTTTTTCCTCTGCTCAGCTGGTTCTCCGCCGCTCAGCTGGTTCGCGAAGCTCTGGCTATTTTTAGACAGCCAGGCTTCCCTGTCGCAAACCAACAGACACCCTACTGCCCGCCCCCTGCAGGCTAGCAGCCAATCAGACACTCACTCAGGCTCTCACACTGCCCCCCCAGCAAACACACGCTCGGATACTTCCTCAGCAAGCAAACAAACACAGACTCGGATACTTACCAGTCCCAGGCAAACTCCTGCTGTGTGCTGCTCTGCTGTCCCCGCTGCTCAGCTGGTTCTCCGCCGCTCAGCTGGTTCGCGAAGCTCTGGCTATTTTTAAACAGCCAGGCTTCCCTGTCGCAAACCAACAGACACCCTACTGCCCGCCCCCTGCAGGCTAGCAGCCAATCAGACACTCACTCAGGCTCTCACACTGCCCCCACAGCAAACACACGCTCGGATACTTCCTCAGCAGCAAACAAACACAGACTCGGATACTTACCAGTCCCAGGCAAACTCCTGCTGTGTGCTGCTCTGCTGTCCCCGCTGCTCAGCTGGTTCTCCACCGCTCAGTTGGTTCGCGAAGCTCTGGCCATTTTTAAACAGCCAGGCTTCCCTGTCGCAAACCAACAGACACCCTACTGCCCGCCCCCTGCAGGCTAGCAGCCAATCAGACACTCACTCAGGCTCTCACACTGCCCCCCAGCAAACACACGCTCGGATACTTCCTCAGCAAGCAAAGAAACACAGACTCGGATACTTACCAGTCCCAGGCAAACTCCTGCTGTGAGCTGCTCTGCTGTCCCCGCCGCTCAGCTGGTTCGCGAAGCTCTGGCTATTTTTGAACAGCCAGGCTTCCCTGTCGCAAACCAACAGACACCCTACTGCCCGCCCCCTGCAGGCAGTCAGCCAATCAGACACTCACTCACGCTCTCACACTGCCGCCCCAGCAAACACACGCTCGGATACTTCCTCAGCTAGCAAACAAACACAGACTCGGATACTTACCAGTCCCAGGCAAACTCCTGCTGTGAGCTGCTCTGCTGTCCACGCTGCTCAGCTGGTTCTCCGCCGCTCAGCTGGTTCGCGAAGCTCTGGCTATTTTTAAACAGCCAGGCTTCCCTGTCGCAAACCAACAGACACCCTACTGCCCGCCCCCTGCAGGCTAGCAGCCAATCAGACACTCACTCAGGCTCTCACACTGCCCCCCCAGCAAACACACGCTCGGATACTTCCTCAGCAAGCAAACAAACACAGACTCGGATACTTACCAGTCCCAGGCAAACTCCTGCTGTGTGCTGCTCTGCTGTCCCCGCTGCTCAGCTGGTTCTCCGCCGCTCAGCTGGTTCGCGAAGCTCTGGCTATTTTTAAACAGCCAGGCTTCCCTGTCGCAAACCAACAGACACCCTACTGCCCGCCCCCTGCAGGCTAGCAGCCAATCAGACACTCACTCAGGCTCTCACACTGCCCCCCCAGCAAACACACGCTCGGATACTTCCTCAGCAAGCAAACAAACACAGACTCGGATACTTACCAGTCCCAGGCAAACTCCTGCTGTGAGCTGCTCTGCTGTCCCAGCTGCTCAGCTGGTCCTCCGCCGCTCAGCCGGTTCGCGAAGCTCTGGCTATTTTTAAACAGCCAGGCTTCCCTGTCGCAAACAAACAGACACCCTACTGCCCGCCCCCTGCAGGCTAGCAGCCAATCAGACACTCACTCAGGCTCTCACACTGCCCCCACAGCAAACACACGCTCGGATACTTCCTCAGCAGCAAACAAACACAGACTCGGATACTTACCAGTCCCAGGCAAACTCCTGCTGTGTGCTGCTCTGCTGTCCCCGCTGCTCAGCTGGTTCTCCACCGCTCAGTTGGTTCGCGAAGCTCTGGCCATTTTTAAACAGCCAGGCTTCCCTGTCGCAAACCAACAGACACCCTACTGCCCGCCCCCTGCAGGCTAGCAGCCAATCAGACACTCACTCAGGCTCTCACACTGCCCCCCAGCAAACACACGCTCGGATACTTCCTCAGCAAGCAAAGAAACACAGACTCGGATACTTACCAGTCCCAGGCAAACTCCTGCTGTGAGCTGCTCTGCTGTCCCCGCCGCTCAGCTGGTTCGCGAAGCTCTGGCTATTTTTGAACAGCCAGGCTTCCCTGTCGCAAACCAACAGACACCCTACTGCCCGCCCCCTGCAGGCAGTCAGCCAATCAGACACTCACTCACGCTCTCACACTGCCGCCCCAGCAAACACACGCTCGGATACTTCCTCAGCTAGCAAACAAACACAGACTCGGATACTTACCAGTCCCAGGCAAACTCCTGCTGTGAGCTGCTCTGCTGTCCACGCTGCTCAGCTGGTTCTCCGCCGCTCAGCTGGTTCGCGAAGCTCTGGCTATTTTTAAACAGCCAGGCTTCCCTGTCGCAAACCAACAGACACCCTACTGCCCGCTCCCTGCAGTCTAGCAGCCAATCAGACACTCACTCAGGCTCTCACACTGCCCCCCCAGCAAACACACGCTCGGATACTTCCTCAGCAAGCAAACAAACACAGACTCGGATACTTACCAGTCCCAGGCTAACTCCTGCTGTGTGCTGCTCTGCTGTCCCCGCTGCTCAGCTGGTTCTCCGCCGCTCAGCTGGTTCGCGAAGCTCTGGCTATTTTTAAACAGCCAGGCTTCCCTGTCGCAAACCAACAGACACCCTACTGCCCGCCCCCTGCAGGCTAGCAGCCAATCAGACACTCACTCAGGCTCTCACACTGCCCCCACAGCAAACACACGCTCGGATACTTCCTCAGCAAGCAAACAAACACAGACTCGGATACTTACCAGTCCCAGGCAAACTTCTGCTGTGAGCTGCTCTGCTGTCCCAGCTGCTCAGCTGGTTCTCCGCCGCTCAGCCGGTTCGCGAAGCTCTGGCTATTTTTAAACAGCCAGGCTTCCCTGTCGCAAACCAACAGACACCCTACTGCCCGCCCCCTGCAGGCTAGCAACCGATTCGACACTCACTCAGGCTCTCACACTGCCCCCCCAGCAAACACACGCTCGGATACTTCCTCAGCAAGCAAACAAACACAGACTCGGATACTTACCAGTCCCAGGCAAACTCCTGCTGTGAGCTGCTCTGCTGTCCCCGCTGCTCAGCTGGTTCTCCGCCGCTCAGCTGGTTCGCGAAGCTCTGGCTATTTTTAAACAGCCAGGCTTCCCTGTCGCAAACCAACAGACACCCTACTGCCCGCTCCCTGCAGGCTAGCAGCCAATCAGACACTCACTCAGGCTCTCACACTGCCCCCCCAGCAAACACACGCTCGGATACTTCCTCAGCAAGCAAACAAACACAGACTCGGATACTTACCAGTCCCAGGCAAACTCCTGCTGTGAGCTGCTCTGCTGTCCCCGCTGCTCAGCTGGTTCTCCGCCGCTCAGTGGGTTCGCCAAACTCCGGCTATTTTTAAACAGCCAGGCTTCCCTGTCGCAAACCAACAGACACCCTACTGCCCGCTCCCTGCAGTCTAGCAGCCAATCAGACACTCACTCAGGCTCTCACACTGCCCCCCCAGCAAACACACGCTCGGATACTTCCTCAGCAAGCAAACAAACACAGACTCGGACACTTACCAGTCCCAGGCAAACTTCTGCTGTGAGCTGCTCTGCTGTCCCCGCTGCTCAGCTGGTTCTCCGCCGCCCAGCTGGTTCGCGAAGCTCTGGCTATTTTTAAACAGCCAGGCTTCCCTGTCGCAAACCAACAGACACCCTACTGCCCGCCCCCTGCAGGCTAGCAGCCAATCAGACACTCACTCAGGCTCTCACACTGCCCCCCCAGCAAACACACGCTCGGATACTTCCTCAGCAAGCAAACAAACACAGACTCGGATACTTACCAGTCACAGGCAAACTCCTGTTGTGTGCTGCTCTGCTGTCCCCGCTGCTCAGCTGGTTCTCCACCGCTCAGTTGTTTCGCGAAGCACTGGCTATTTTTAAACAGCCAGGCATCCCTGTCACAAACCAACAGACACCCTACTGCCCGCACCCTGCAGGCTAGCAGCCAATCAGACACTCACTCAGGCTCCCACACTGCCCCCCCAGCAAACACATGCTCGGATACTTCCTCAGCAAGCAAACAAACACAGACTCGGATACTTACCAGTCCCAGGCAAACTCCTGCTGTGAGCTGCTCTGCTGTCCCCGCTGCTCAGCTGGTTCTCCACCGCTCAGTTGGTTCGCGAAGCTCTGGCTATTTTTAAACAGCCAGGCATCCCTGTCGCAAACCAACAGACACCCTACTGCCCGCCCCCTGCAGGCTAGCAGCCAATCAGACACTCACTCAGGCTCTCACACTGCCCCCCCAGCAAACACACGCTCGGATACTTCCTCAGCAAGCAAAGAAACACAGACTCGGATACTAACCAGTCCCAGGCAAACTCCTGCTGTGAGCTGCTCTGCTGTCCCCGCCGCTCAGCTGGTTCGCGAAGCTCTGGCTATTTTTGAACAGCCAGGCTTCCCTGTCGCAAACCAACAGACACCCTACTGCCCGCCCCCTGCAGGCAGTCAGCCAATCAGACACTCACTCACGCTCTCACACTGCCGCCCCAGCAAACACACGCTCGGATACTTCCTCAGCTAGCAAACAAACACAGACTCGGATACTTACCAGTCCCAGGCAAACTCCTGCTGTGAGCTGCTCTGCTGTCCCCGCTGCTCAGCTGGTTCTCCGCCGCTCAGTGGGTTCGCCAAACTCTGGCTATTTTTAAACAGTCAGGCTTCCCTGTCGCAAACCAACAGTACCCTACTGCCCGCTCCCTGCAGGCTAGCAGCCAATCAGACACTCACTCAGGCTGTCACACTGCCCCCCCAGCAAACACACGCTCGGATACTTCCTCAGCAAGCAAACAAACACAGACTCGGATACTTACCAGTCCCAGGCTAACTCCTGCTGTGTGCTGCTCTGCTGTCCCCGCTGCTCAGCTGGTTCTCCGCCGCTCAGCTGGTTCGTGAAGCTCTGGCTATTTTTAAACAGCCAGGCTTCCCTGTCGCAAACCAACAGACACCCTACTGCCCGCCCCCTGCAGGCTAGCAGCCAATCAGACACTCACTCAGGCTCTCACACTGCCCCCCCAGCAAACACACGCTCGGATACTTCCTCAGCAAGCAAACAAACACAGACTCGGATACTTACCAGTCCCAGGCTAACTCCTGCTGTGTGCTGCTCTGCTGTCCCCGCTGCTCAGCTGGTTCTCCGCCGCTCAGCTGGTTCGCGAAGCTCTGGCTATTTTTAAACAGCCAGGCTTCCCTGTCGCAAACCAACAGACACCCTACTGCCCGCCCCCTGCAGGCTAGCAGCCAATCAGACACTCACTCAGGCTCTCACACTGCCCCCCCAGCAAACACACGCTCGGATACTTCCTCAGCAAGCAAACAAACACAGACTCGGATACTTACCAGTCCCAGGCAAACTCCTGCTGTGAGCTGCTCTGCTGTCCCCGCTGCTCAGCTGGTTCTCCGCCGCTCAGTGGGTTCGCCAAACTCTGGCTATTTTTAAACAGTCAGGCTTCCCTGTCGCAAACCAACAGTACCCTACTGCCCGCTCCCTGCAGGCTAGCTGCCAATCAGACACTCACTCAGGCTCTCACACTGCCCCCCCAGCAAACACACGCTCGGATACTTCCTCAGCAAGCAAACAAACACAGACTCGGATACTTACCAGTCCCAGGCTAACTCCTGCTGTGTGCTGCTCTGCTGTCCCCGCTGCTCAGCTGGTTCTCCGCCGCTCAGCTGGTTCGCGAAGCTCTGGCTATTTTTAAACAGCCAGGCTTCCCTGTCGCAAACCAACAGACACCCTACTGCCCGCCCCCTGCAGGCTAGCAGCCAATCAGACACTCACTCAGGCTCTCACACTGCCCCCACAGCAAACACACGCTCGGATACTTCCTCAGCAAGCAAACAAACACAGACTCGGATACTTACCAGTCCCAGGCAAACTCCTGCTGTGAGCTGCTCTGCTGTCCCAGCTGCTCAGCTGGTTCTCCGCCGCTCAGCCGGTTCGCGAAGCTCTGGCTATTTTTAAACAGCCAGGCTTCCCTGTCGCAAACCAACAGACACCCTACTGCCCGCCCCCTGCAGGCTAGCAACCGATTCGACACTCACTCAGGCTCTCACACTGCCCCCCCAGCAAACACACGCTCGGATACTTCCTCAGCAAGCAAACAAACACAGACTCGGATACTTACCAGTCCCAGGCAAACTCCTGCTGTGAGCTGCTCTGCTGTCCCCGCTGCTCAGCTGGTTCTCCGCCGCCCAGCTGGTTCGCGAAGCTCTGGCTATTTTTAAACAGCCAGGCTTCCCTGTCGCAAACCAACAGACACCCTACTGCCCGCCCCCTGCAGGCTAGCAGCCAATCAGACACTCACTCAGGCTCTCACACTGCCCCCCCAGCAAACACACGCTCGGATACTTCCTCAGCAAGCAAACAAACACAGACTCGGATACTTACCAGTCACAGGCAAACTCCTGTTGTGTGCTGCTCTGCTGTCCCCGCTGCTCAGCTGGTTCTCCACCGCTCAGTTGTTTCGCGAAGCACTGGCTATTTTTAAACAGCCAGGCATCCCTGTCACAAACCAACAGACACCCTACTGCCCGCACCCTGCAGGCTAGCAGCCAATCAGACACTCACTCAGGCTCCCACACTGCCCCCCCAGCAAACACATGCTCGGATACTTCCTCAGCAAGCAAACAAACACAGACTCGGATACTTACCAGTCCCAGGCAAACTCCTGCTGTGAGCTGCTCTGCTGTCCCCGCTGCTCAGCTGGTTCTCCACCGCTCAGTTGGTTCGCGAAGCTCTGGCTATTTTTAAACAGCCAGGCATCCCTGTCGCAAACCAACAGACACCCTACTGCCCGCCCCCTGCAGGCTAGCAGCCAATCAGACACTCACTCAGGCTCTCACACTGCCCCCCCAGCAAACACACGCTCGGATACTTCCTCAGCAAGCAAAGAAACACAGACTCGGATACTAACCAGTCCCAGGCAAACTCCTGCTGTGAGCTGCTCTGCTGTCCCCGCCGCTCAGCTGGTTCGCGAAGCTCTGGCTATTTTTGAACAGCCAGGCTTCCCTGTCGCAAACCAACAGACACCCTACTGCCCGCCCCCTGCAGGCAGTCAGCCAATCAGACACTCACTCACGCTCTCACACTGCCGCCCCAGCAAACACACGCTCGGATACTTCCTCAGCTAGCAAACAAACACAGACTCGGATACTTACCAGTCCCAGGCAAACTCCTGCTGTGAGCTGCTCTGCTGTCCCCGCTGCTCAGCTGGTTCTCCGCCGCTCAGTGGGTTCGCCAAACTCTGGCTATTTTTAAACAGTCAGGCTTCCCTGTCGCAAACCAACAGTACCCTACTGCCCGCTCCCTGCAGGCTAGCAGCCAATCAGACACTCACTCAGGCTGTCACACTGCCCCCCCAGCAAACACACGCTCGGATACTTCCTCAGCAAGCAAACAAACACAGACTCGGATACTTACCAGTCCCAGGCTAACTCCTGCTGTGTGCTGCTCTGCTGTCCCCGCTGCTCAGCTGGTTCTCCGCCGCTCAGCTGGTTCGTGAAGCTCTGGCTATTTTTAAACAGCCAGGCTTCCCTGTCGCAAACCAACAGACACCCTACTGCCCGCCCCCTGCAGGCTAGCAGCCAATCAGACACTCACTCAGGCTCTCACACTGCCCCCCCAGCAAACACACGCTCGGATACTTCCTCAGCAAGCAAACAAACACAGACTCGGATACTTACCAGTCCCAGGCTAACTCCTGCTGTGTGCTGCTCTGCTGTCCCCGCTGCTCAGCTGGTTCTCCGCCGCTCAGCTGGTTCGCGAAGCTCTGGCTATTTTTAAACAGCCAGGCTTCCCTGTCGCAAACCAACAGACACCCTACTGCCCGCCCCCTGCAGGCTAGCAGCCAATCAGACACTCACTCAGGCTCTCACACTGCCCCCCCAGCAAACACACGCTCGGATACTTCCTCAGCAAGCAAACAAACACAGACTCGGATACTTACCAGTCCCAGGCAAACTCCTGCTGTGAGCTGCTCTGCTGTCCCCGCTGCTCAGCTGGTTCTCCGCCGCTCAGTGGGTTCGCCAAACTCTGGCTATTTTTAAACAGTCAGGCTTCCCTGTCGCAAACCAACAGTACCCTACTGCCCGCTCCCTGCAGGCTAGCTGCCAATCAGACACTCACTCAGGCTCTCACACTGCCCCCCCAGCAAACACACGCTCGGATACTTCCTCAGCAAGCAAACAAACACAGACTCGGATACTTACCAGTCCCAGGCTAACTCCTGCTGTGTGCTGCTCTGCTGTCCCCGCTGCTCAGCTGGTTCTCCGCCGCTCAGCTGGTTCGCGAAGCTCTGGCTATTTTTAAACAGCCAGGCTTCCCTGTCGCAAACCAACAGACACCCTACTGCCCGCCCCCTGCAGGCTAGCAGCCAATCAGACACTCACTCAGGCTCTCACACTGCCCCCACAGCAAACACACGCTCGGATACTTCCTCAGCAAGCAAACAAACACAGACTCGGATACTTACCAGTCCCAGGCAAACTCCTGCTGTGAGCTGCTCTGCTGTCCCAGCTGCTCAGCTGGTTCTCCGCCGCTCAGCCGGTTCGCGAAGCTCTGGCTATTTTTAAACAGCCAGGCTTCCCTGTCGCAAACCAACAGACACCCTACTGCCCGCCCCCTGCAGGCTAGCAACCGATTCGACACTCACTCAGGCTCTCACACTGCCCCCCCAGCAAACACACGCTCGGATACTTCCTCAGCAAGCAAACAAACACAGACTCGGATACTTACCAGTCCCAGGCAAACTCCTGCTGTGAGCTGCTCTGCTGTCCCCGCTGCTCAGCTGGTTCTCCGCCGCTCAGCTGGTTCGCGAAGCTCTGGCTATTTTTAAACAGCCAGGCTTCCCTGTCGCAAACCAACAGACACCCTACTGCCCGCTCCCTGCAGGCTAGCAGCCAATCAGACACTCACTCAGGCTCTCACACTGCCCCCCCAGCAAACACACGCTCGGATACTTCCTCAGCAAGCAAACAAACACAGACTCGGATACTTACCAGTCCCAGGCAAACTCCTGCTGTGAGCTGCTCTGCTGTCCCCGCTGCTCAGCTGGTTCTCCGCCGCTCAGTGGGTTCGCCAAACTCTGGCTATTTTTAAACAGCCAGGCTTCCCTGTCGCAAACCAACAGACACCCTACTGCCCGCTCCCTGCAGTCTAGCAGCCAATCAGACACTCACTCAGGCTCTCACACTGCGCCCCCAGCAAACACACGCTCGGATACTTCCTCAGCAAGCAAACAAACACAGACTCGGACACTTACCAGTCCCAGGCAAACTTCTGCTGTGAGCTGCTCTGCTGTCCCCGCTGCTCAGCTGGTTCTCCGCCGCTCAGCTGGTTCGCGAAGCTCTGGCTATTTTTAAACAGCCAGGCTTCCCTGTCGCAAACCAACAGACACCCTACTGCCCGCCCCCTGCAGGCTAGCAGCCAATCAGACACTCACTCAGGCTCTCACACTGCCCCCCCAGCAAACACACGCTCGGATACTTCCTCAGCAAGCAAACACAGACTCGGATACTTACCAGTCCCAGGCAAACTCCTGCTGTGTGCTGCTCTGCTGTCCCCGCTGCTCAGCTGGTTCTCCAACGCTCAGTTGTTTCGCGAAGCACTGGCTATTTTTAAACAGCCAGGCATCCCTGTCACAAACCAACAGACACCCTACTGCCCGCACCCTGCAGGCTAGCAGCCAATCAGACACTCACTCAGGCTCCCACACTGCCCCCCCAGCAAACACACGCTCGGATACTTCCTCAGCAAGCAAACAAACACAGACTCGGATACTTACCAGTCCCAGGCTAACTCCTGCTGTGAGCTGCTCTGCTGTCCCCGCTGCTCAGCTGGTTCTCCGCCGCTCAGTGGGTTCGCCAAACTCTGGCTATTTTTAAACAGTCAGGCTTCCCTGTCGCAAACCAACAGTACCCTACTGCCCGCTCCCTGCAGGCTAGCAGCCAATCAGACACTCACTCAGGCTGTCACAGTGCCCCCCCAGCAAACACACGCTCGGATACTTCCTCAGCAAGCAAACAAACACAGACTCGGATACTTACCAGTCCCAGGCTAACTCCTGCTGTGTGCTGCTCTGCTGTCCCCGCTGCTCAGCTGGTTCTCTGCCACTCAGTTGGTTCGTGAAGCTCTGGCTATCTTTAAACAGCCAGGCTTCCCTGTCGCAAACCAACAGACACCCTACTGCCCGCTCCCTGCAGGCTAGCAGCCAATCAGACAATCACTCAGGCTGTCGCACTCCAGCCCCAGCAAACACACGCTCGGATGATTCCTCAGCAAGCAAACAAACACAGACTCGGATACTTACCAGTCCCAGGCTAACTCCTGCTGTGTGCTGCTCTTCTGTCCCCGCTGCTCAGCTGGTTCTCCGCCGCTCAGCTGGTACGCGAAGATCTGGCTATTTTTAAACAGCCAGGCTTCCCTGTCGCAAACCAACAGACACCCTACTGCCCGCTCCCTGCAGGCTAGCAGCCAATCAGACACTCACTCAGGCTCTCACACTGCCCCCCCAGCAAACACACACTCGGATACTTCCTCAGCAAGCAAACAAACACAGACTCGGATACTTACCAGTCCCAGGCAAACTCCTGCTGTGTGCTGCTCTGCTGTCCCCGCTGCTCAGCTGGTTCTCCACCGCTCAGTTGGTTCGCGAAGCTCTGGCTATTTTTAAACAGCCAGGCATCCCTGTCGCAAACCAACAGACACCGTACTGCCCGCTCCCTGCAGGCTAGCAGCCAATCAGACACTCACTCCGGCTCTCACACTGCCCCCCCCAGCAAACACACACTCGGATACTTCCTCAGCAAGCAAATAACACAGACTCGGATACTTACCAGTCCCAGGCAAACTCCTGCTCTGAGCTGCTCTGCTGTCCCCGCTGCTCAGCTGGTTCTCCGCCGCTCAGTGGGTTCACGAAGCTCTGGCTATTTTTAAACAGCCAGGCTTCCCTGTCGCAAACCAACAGTACCCTACTGCCCGCTTCCTGCAGGCTAACAGCCAATCAGACACTCACTCAGGCTCTCACAATGCCCCCCCAGCAAACACACGCTCGGATACTTCCTCAGCAAGCAAACAAACACAGACTCGGATACTTACCAGTCCCAGGCAAACTCCTGCTGTGAGCTGCTCTGCTGTCCCCGCTGCTCAGCTGGTTCTCCGCCGCTCAGCTGGTTCGCGAAGCTCTGGCTATTTTTAAACAGCCAGGCTTCCCTGTCGCAAACAAACAGACAGCCTACTGCCCGCCCCCAGCAGGCTAGCAGCCAATCAGACACTCACTCAGGCTCTCACACTGCCCCCCCAGCAAACACACGCTCGGATACTTCCTCAGCAAGCAAACAAACACAGACTCGGATACTTACCAGTCCTAGGCAAACTCCTGCTGTGTGCTGCTCTGCTGTCCCCGCTGTTCAGCTGGTTCTCCGCCACTCAGCTGGTTCGCGAAGCTCTGGCTATTTTTAGACAGCCAGGCTTCCCTGTCGCAAACCAACAGACACCCTACTGCCCGCCCCCTGCAGGCCTGCAGCCAATGAGACACTCACTCAGGCTCTCACACTGCCCCCCCAGCAAACACACGCTCGGATACTTCCTCAGCAAGCAAACAAACACAGACTCGGATACTTACCAGTCCCAGGCAAACTCCTGCTGTGAGCTGCTCTGCTGTCCCCGCTGCTCAGCTGGTTCTCCGCCGCTCAGCTGGTTCGCGAAGCTCTGGCTATTTTTAAACAGCCAGGCTTCCCTGTCGCAAACCAACAGACACCCTACTGCCCGCTCCCTGCAGGCTAGCAGCCAATCAGACACTCACTCAGGCTCTCACACTGCCCCCCCAGCAAACACACGCTCGGATACTTCCTCAGCAAGCAAACAAACACAGACTCGGATACTTACCAGTCCCAGGCAAACTCCTGCTGTGAGCTGCTCTGCTGTCCCCGCTGCTCAGCTGGTTCTCCGCCGCTCAGTGGGTTCGCCAAACTCTGGCTATTTTTAAACAGCCAGGCTTCCCTGTCGCAAACCAACAGACACCCTACTGCCCGCTCCCTGCAGTCTAGCAGCCAATCAGACACTCACTCAGGCTCTCACACTGCCCCCCCAGCAAACACACGCTCGGATACTTCCTCAGCAAGCAAACAAACACAGACTCGGACACTTACCAGTCCCAGGCAAACTCCTGCTGTGAGCTGCTCTGCTGTCCCCGCTGCTCAGCTGGTTCTCCGCCGCTCAGCTGGTTCGCGAAGCTCTGGCTATTTTTAAACAGCTAGGCTTCCCTGTCGCAAACAGACACCCTACTGCCCGCCCCCTGCAGGCTAGCAGCCAATCAGACACTCACTCAGGCTCTCACACTGCCCCCACAGCAAACACACGCTCGGATACTTCCTCAGCAAGCAAACAAACACAGACTCGGATACTTACCAGTCCCAGGCAAACTCCTGCTCTGTGCTGCTCTGCTGCCCCGCTGCTCAGCTGGTTCTCCACCGCTCAGTTGGTTCGCGAAGCTCTGGCTATTTTTAAACAGCCAGGCATCCCTGTCGCAAACCAACAGACACCCTACTGCCCGCTCCCTGCAGGCTAGCAGCCAATCAGACACTCACTCAGGCTCTCACACTGCCCCCCCAGCAAACACACGCTCGGATACTTCCTCAGCAAGCAAACAAACACAGACTCGGATACTTACCAGTCCCAGGCAAACTCCCGCTGTGTGCTGCTCTGCTGTCCCCGCTGCTCAGCTGTTTCTCCGCCACTCAGCTGGTTCGCGAAGCTCTGGCTATTTTTAAACAGCCAGGCTTCCCTGTCGCAAACCAGACACCCTACTGCCTGCCCCCTGCAGGCTAGCAGCCAATCAGACACTCACTCAGGCTCTCACACTGCCCCCCCAGCAAACACACGCTCGGATACTTCCTCAGCAAGCAAACAAACACAGACTCGGATACTTACCAGTCCCAGGCAAACTCCTGCTGTGAGCTGCTCTGCTGTCCCCGCTGCTCAGCTGGTTCTCCGCCGCTCAGTGGGTTCGCCAAACTCTGGCTATTTTTAAACAGCCAGGCTTCCCTGTCGCAAACCAACAGACACCCTACTGCCCGCCCCCTGCAGGCTAGCAGCCAATCAGACACTCACTCAGGCTCTCACACTGCCCCCCCAGCAAACACACACTCGGATACTTCCTCAGCAAGCAAACAAACACAGACTCGGATACTTACCAGTCCCAGGCAAACTCCTGCTGTGTGCTGCTCTGCTGTCCCCGCTGCTCAGCTGGTTCTCCACCGCTCAGTTGGTTCGCGAAGCTCTGGCTATTTTTAAACAGCCAGGCTTCCCTGTCGCAAACCAACAGACACCCTACTGCCCGCTCCCTGCAGGCTAGCAGCCAATCAGACACTCACTCAGGCTCTCACACTGCCCCCCCAGCAAACACACACTCGGATACTTCCTCAGCAAGCAAACAAACACAGACTCGGATACTTACCAGTCCCAGGCAAACTCCTGCTGTGAGCTGCTCTGCTGTCCCCGCTGCTCAGCTGGTTCTCCGCCGCTCAGTGGGTTCACGAAGCTCTGGCTATTTTTAAACAGCCAGGCTTCCCTGTCGCAAACCAACAGTATCCTACTGCCCGCTCCCTGCAGGCTAGCAGCCAATCAGACACTCACTCAGGCTCTCACACTGCCCCCCCAGCAAACACACGCTCGGATACTTCCTCAGCAAGCAAACAAACACAGACTCGGATACTTACCAGTCCTAGGCAAACTCCTGCTGTGTGCTGCTCTGCTGTCCCCGCTGTTCAGCTGGTTCTCCGCCACTCAGCTGCTTCGCGAAGCTCTGGCTATTTTTAGACAGCCAGGCTTCCCTGTCGCAAACCAACAGATACCCTACTGCCCACCCCCTGCAGGCCTGCAGCCAATGAGACAATCACTTAGGCTGTCGCACTCCAGCCCCAGCAAACACACGCTCGGATGATTCCTCAGCAAGCAAACAAACACAGACTCGGATACTTACCAGTCCCAGGCTAACTCCTGCTGTGTGCTGCTCTTCTGTCCCCGCTGCTCAGCTGGTTCTCCGCCGCTCAGCTGGTACGCGAAGATCTGCCTATTTTTAAACAGCCAGGCTTCCCTGTCGCAAACCAACAGACAGCCTACTGCCCGCCCCCTGCAGGCTAGCAGCCAATCAGACACTCACTCAGGCTCTCACACTGCCCCCTCAGCAAACACACGCTCGGATACTTCCTCAGCAAGCAAACAAACACAGACTCGGATACTTACCAGTCCAAGGCAAACTCCTGCTGTGAGCTGCTCTGCTGTCCCCGCTGTTCAGCTGGTTCTCCGCCACTCAGCTGGTTCGCGAAGCTCTGGCTATTTTTAGACAGCCAGGCTTCCCTGTCGCAAACCAACAGACACCCTACTGCCCGCCCCCTGCAGGCTAGCAGCCAATCAGACACTCACTCAGGCTCTCACACTGCCCCCCCAGCAAACACACGCTCGGATACTTCCTCAGCAAGCAAACAAACACAGACTCGGATACTTACCAGTCCCAGGCAAACTCCTGCTCTGAGCTGCTCTGCTGTCCCCGCTGCTCAGCTGGTTCTCCGCCGCTCAGCTGGTTCGCGAAGCTCTGGCTATTTTTAAACAGCCAGGCTTCCCTGTCGCAAACAAACAGACAGCCTACTGCCCGCCCTCTGCAGGCTAGCAGCCAATCAGACACTCACTCAGGCTCTCACACTGCCCCCCCAGCAAACACACGCTCGGATACTTCCTCAGCAAGCAAACAAACACAGACTCGGATACTTACCAGTCCCAGGCTAACTCCTGCTGTGTGCTGCTCTGCTGTCCCCGCTGCTCAGCTGGTTCTCCGCCGCTCAGTGGGTTCACGAAGCTCTGGCTATTTTTAAACAGCCAGGCTTCCCTGTCGCAAACCAACAGACACCCTACTGCCCGCTCCCTGCAGGCTAGCAGCCAATCAGACACTCACTCAGGCTCTCACACTGCCCCCCCAGCAAACACACGCTCGGATACTTCCTCAGCAAGCAAACAAACACAGACTCGGATACTTACCAGTCCCAGAAAAACTCCTCTTGTGTGCTGCTCTGCTGTCCCCGCTGCTCAGCTGGTTCTCCGCCGCTCAGTGGGTTCGCCAAACTCTGGCTATTTTTAAACAGCCAGGCTTCCCTGTCGCAAACCAACAGTACCCTACTGCCCGCTCCCTGCAGGCTAGCAGCCAATCAGACACTCACTCAGGCTCTCAAACTGCCCCCCAGCAAACACACGCTCGGATACTTCCTCAGCAAGCAAGCAAACAAACACAGACTCGGATACTTACCAGTCCCAGAAAAACTCCTCCTGTGAGGTGCTCTGCTGTCCCCGCTGCTCAGCTGGTTCTCTGCCACTCAGTTGGTTCGTGAAGCTCTGGCTATCTTTAAACAGCCAGGCTTCCCTGTCGCAAACCAACAGACACCCTACTGCCCGCTCCCTGCAGGCTAGCAGCCAATCATACAATCACTCAGGCTGTCGCACTCCAGCCCCAGGAAACACACGCTCGGATGATTCCTCAGCAAGCAAACAAACACAGACTCGGATACTTACCAGTCCCAGGCTAACTCCTGCTGTGTGCTGCTCTTCTGTCCCCGCTGCTCAGCTGGTTCTCCGCCACTCAGCTGGTACGCGAAGATCTGGCTATTTTTAAACAGCCA
Source organism: Lepidochelys olivacea (assembly GCF_965140295.1). NCBI lineage: Eukaryota > Metazoa > Chordata > Testudines > Cheloniidae > Lepidochelys > Lepidochelys olivacea. The sequence continues at coordinate 17,933,242 of NC_140436.1, read as the reverse complement.
GGCTTCCCTGTCGCAAACCAACAGACAGCCTACTGCCCGCCCCCTGCAGGCTAGCAGCCAATCAGACACTCACTCAGGCTCTCACACTGCCCCCTCAGCAAACACACGCTCGGATACTTCCTCAGCAAGCAAACAAACACAGACTCGGATACTTACCAGTCCAAGGCAAATTCCTGCTGTGTGCTGCTCTGCTGTCCCCGCTGTTCAGCTGGTTCTCCGCCACTCAGCTGGTTCGCGAAGCTCTGGCTATTTTTAGACAGCCAGGCTTCCCTGTCGCAAACCAACAGACACCCTACTGCCCGCCCCCTGCAGGCTAGCAGCCAATCAGACACTCACTCAGGCTCTCACACTGCCCCCCCAGCAAACACACGCTCGGATACTTCCTCAGCAAGCAAACAAACACAGACTCGGATACTTACCAGTCCCAGGCAAACTCCTGCTGTGAGCTGCTCTGCTGTCCCCGCTGCTCAGCTGGTTCTCCGCCGCTCAGTGGGTTCGCCAAACTCTGGCTATTTTTAAACAGCCAGGCTTCCCTGTCGCAAACCAACAGTACCCTACTGCCCGCTCCCTGCAGGCTAGCAGCCAATCAGACACTCACTCAGGCTCTCACACTGCCCCCCAGCAAACACACGCTCGGATACTTCCTCAGCAAGCAAGCAAACAAACACAGACTCGGATACTTACCAGTCCCAGAAAAACTCCTCCTGTGAGGTGCTCTGCTGTCCCCGCTGCTCAGCTGGTTCTCTGCCACTCAGTTGGTTCGTGAAGCTCTGGCTATCTTTAAACAGCCAGGCTTCCCTGTCGCAAACCAACAGACACCCTACTGCCCGCTCCCTGCAGGCTAGCAGCCAATCAGACAATCACTCAGGCTGTCGCACTCCAGCCCCAGCAAACACACGCTCGGATGATTCCTCAGCAAGCAAACAAACACAGACTCGGATACTTACCAGTCCCAGGCTAACTCCTGCTGTGTGCTGCTCTTCTGTCCCCGCTGCTCAGCTGGTTCTCCGCCGCTCAGCTGGTACGCGAAGATCTGGCTATTTTTAAACAGCCAGGCTTCCCTGTCGCAAACCAACAGACACCCTACTGCCCGCTCCCTGCAGGCTAGCAGCCAATCAGACACTCACTCAGGCTCTCACACTGCCCCCACAGCAAACACACACTCGGATACTTCCTCAGCAAGCAAACAAACACAGACTCGGATACTTACCAGTCCCAGGCAAACTCCTGCTGTGTGCTGCTCTGCTTTCCCCGCTGCTCAGCTGGTTCTCCACCGCTCAGTTGGTTCGCGAAGCTCTGGCTATTTTTAAACAGCCAGGCATCCCTGTCGCAAACCAACAGACACCCTACTGCCCGCTCCCTGCAGGCTAGCAGCCAATCAGACACTCACTCCGGCTCTCACACTGCTCCCCCCAGCAAACACACACTCGGATACTTCCTCAGCAAGCAAACAAACACAGACTCGGATACTTACCAGTCGCAGGCAAACTCCTGCTCTGAGCTGCTCTGCTGTCCCCGCTGCTCAGCTGGTTCTCCGCCGCTCAGCTGGTTCGCGAAGCTCTGGCTATTTTTAAACAGCCAGGCTTCCCTGTCGCAAACCAACAGACACCCTACTGCCCGCCCCCTGCAGGCTAGCAGCCAATCAGACACTCACTCAGGCTCTCACACTGCCCCCCCAGCAAACACACGCTCGGATACTTCCTCAGCAAGCAAACAAACACAGACTCGGATACTTACCAGTCCCAGAAAAACTCCTCTTGTGTGCTGCTCTGCTGTCCCCGCTGCTCAGCTGGTTCTCCACCGCTCAGTTGTTTCGCGAAGCACTGGCTATTTTTAAACAGCCAGGCATTCCTGTCGCAAACCAACAGACACCCTACTGCCCGCACCCTGCAGGCTAGCAGCCAATCAGACACTCACTCAGGCTCCCACACTGCCCCCCCCAGCAAACACACGCTCGGATACTTCCTCAGCAAGCAAACAAACACAGACTCGGATACTTACCAGTCCCAGGCAAACTCCTGCTGTGAGCTGCTCTGCTGTCCCCGCTACTCAGCTGGTTCTCCGCCGCTCAGTGGGTTCGCCAAACTCTGGCTATTTTTAAACAGTCAGCCTTCCCTGTCGCAAACCAACAGTACCCTACTGCCCGCTCCCTGCAGACTAGCAGCCAATCAGACACTCACTCAGGCTCTCACACTGCCCCCCCAGCAAACACACGCTCGGATACTTCCTCAGCAAGCAAACAAACACAGACTCGGATACTTACCAGTCCCAGGCTAACTCCTGCTGTGTGCTGCTCTGCTGTCCCCGCTGCTCAGCTGGTTCTCCGCCGCTCAGCTGGTTCGCGAAGCTCTGGCTATTTTTAAACAGCCAGGCTTCCCTGTCGCAAACCAACAGACACCCTACTGCCCGCCCCCTGCAGGCTAGCAGCCAATCAGACACTCACTCAGGCTCTCACACTGCCCCCCCAGCAAACACACGCTCGGATACTTCCTCAGCAAGCAAACAAACACAGACTCGGATACTTACCAGTCCCAGGCAAACTCCTGCTGTGAGCTGCTCTGCTGTCCCAGCTGCTCAGCTGGTTCTCCGCCGCTCAGCCGGTTCGCGAAGCTCTGGCTATTTTTAAACAGCCAGGCTTCCCTGTCGCAAACAAACAGACACCCTACTGCCCGCCTCCTGCAGGCTAGCAGCCAATCAGACACTTACTCAGGCTCTCACACTGCCCCCAGAGCAAACACACGCTCGGATACTTCCTCAGCAAGCAAACAAACACAGACTCGGATACTTACCAGTCCCAGGCAAACTCCTGCTGTGTGCTGCTCTGCTGTCCCCGCTGCTCAGCTGGTTCTCCACCGCTCAGTTGGTTCGCGAAGCTCTGGCCATTTTTAAACAGCCAGGCTTCCCTGTCGCAAACCAACAGACACCCTACTGCCCGCCCCCTGCAGGCTAGCAGACAATCAGACACTCACTCAGGCTCTCACACTGCCCCCCAGCAAACACACGCTCGGATACTTCCTCAGCAAGCAAAGAAACACAGACTCGGATACTTACCAGTCCCAGGCAAACTCCTGCTGTGAGCTGCTCTGCTGTCCCCGCCGCTCAGCTGGTTCGCGAAGCTCTGGCTATTTTTGAAGAGCCAGGCTTCCCTGTCGCAAACCAACAGACACCCTACTGCCCGCTCCCTGCAGTCTAGCAGCCAATCAGACACTCACTCAGGCTCTCACACTGCCCCCACAGCAAACACACGCTCGGATACTTCCTCAGCAAGCAAACAAACACAGACTCGGATACTTACCAGTCCCAGGCAAACTCCTGCTGTGAGCTGCTCTGCTGTCCCCGCTGCTCAGCTGGTTCTCCGCCGCTCAGCTGGTTCGCGAAGCTCTGGCTATTTTTAAACAGCCAGGCTTCCCTGTCGCAAACAAACAGACAGCCTACTGCCCGCCCCCTGCAGGCTAGCAGCCAATCAGACACTCACTCAGGCTCTCACACTGCCCCCCCAGCAAACACACGCTCGGATACTTCCTCAGCAAGCAAACAAACACAGACTCGGATACTTACCAGTCCTAGGCAAACTCCTGCTGTGTGCTGCTCTGCTGTCCCCGCTGTTCAGCTGGTTCTCCGCCACTCAGCTGCTTCGCGAAGCTCTGGCTATTTTTAGACAGCCAGGCTTCCCTGTCGCAAACCAACAGACACCCTACTGCCCGCCCCCTGCAGGCCTGCAGCCAATGAGACACTCACTCAGGCTCTCACACTGCCCCCCCAGCAAACACACGCTCGGATACTTCCTCAGCAAGCAAACAAACACAGACTCGGATACTTACCAGTCCCAGGCAAACTCCTGCTGTGAGCTGCTCTGCTGTCCCCGCTGCTCAGCTGTTTCTCCGCCACTCAGCTGGTTCGCGAAGCTCTGGCTATTTTTAAACAGCCAGGCTTCCCTGTCGCAAACCAGACACCCTACTGCCCGCCCCCTGCAGGCTAGCAGCCAATCAGACACTCACTCAGGCTCTCACACTGCCCCCCCAGCAAACACACGCTCGGATACTTCCTCAGCAAGCAAACAAACACAGACTCGGATACTTACCAGTCCCAGGCAAACTCCTGCTGTGAGCTGCTCTGCTGTCCCCGCTGCTCAGCTGGTTCTCCGCCGCTCAGTGGGTTCGCCAAACTCTGGCTATTTTTAAACAGCCAGGCTTCCCTGTCGCAAACCAACAGTACCCTACTGCCCGCTCCCTGCAGGCTAGCAGCCAATCAGACACTCACTCAGGCTCTCACACTGCCCCCCAGCAAACACACGCTCGGATACTTCCTCAGCAAGCAAGCAAACAAACACAGACTCGGATACTTACCAGTCCCAGAAAAACTCCTCCTGTGAGGTGCTCTGCTGTCCCCGCTGCTCAGCTGGTTCTCTGCCACTCAGTTGGTTCGTGAAGCTCTGGCTATCTTTAAACAGCCAGGCTTCCCTGTCGCAAACCAACAGACACCCTACTGCCCGCTCCCTGCAGGCTAGCAGCCAATCAGACAATCACTTAGGCTGTCGCACTCCAGCCCCAGCAAACACACGCTCGGATGATTCCTCAGCAAGCAAACAAACACAGACTCGGATACTTACCAGTCCAAGGCAAACTCCTGCTGTGTGCTGCTCTTCTGTCCCCGCTGCTCAGCTGGTTCTCTGCCACTCAGCTGGTACGCGAAGATCTGGCTATTTTTAAACAGCCAGGCTTCCCTGTCGCAAACCAACAGACAGCCTACTGCCCGCCCCCTGCAGGCTAGCAGCCAATCAGACACTCACTCAGGCTCTCACACTGCCCCCTCAGCAAACACACGCTCGGATACTTCCTCAGCAAGCAAACAAACACAGACTCGGATACTTACCAGTCCAAGGCAAACTCCTGCTGTGTGCTGCTCTGCTGTCCCCGCTGTTCAGCTGGTTCTCCGCCACTCAGCTGGTTCGCGAAGCTCTGGCTATTTTTAGACAGCCAGGCTTCCCTGTCGCAAACCAACAGACACCCTACTGCCCGCCCCCTGCAGGCTAGCAGCCAATCAGACACTCACTCAGGCTCTCACACTGCCCCCCCAGCAAACACACGCTCGGATACTTCCTCAGCAAGCAAACAAACACAGACTCGGATACTTACCAGTCCCAGGCAAACTCCTGCTCTGAGCTGCTCTGCTGTCCCCGCTGCTCAGCTGGTTCTCCGCCGCTCAGTGGGTTCACGAAGCTCTGGCTATTTTTAAACAGCCAGGCTTCCCTGTCGCAAACCAACAGTACCCTACTGCCCGCTCCCTGCAGGCTAGCAGCCAATCAGACACTCACTCAGGCTCTCACAATGCCCCCCCAGCAAACACACGCTCGGATACTTCCTCAGCAAGCAAACAAACACAGACTCGGATACTTACCAGTCCCAGGCAAACTCCTGCTCTGAGCTGCTCTGCTGTCCCCGCTGCTCAGCTGGTTCTCCGCCGCTCAGCTGGTTCGCGAAGCTCTGGTTATTTTTAAACAGCCAGGCTTCCCTGTCGCAAACAAACAGACAGCCTACTGCCCGCCCCCTGCAGGCTAGCAGCCAATCAGACACTCACTCAGGCTCTCACACTGCCCCCCCAGCAAACACACGCTCGGATACTTCCTCAGCAAGCAAACAAACACAGACTCGGATACTTACCAGTCCTAGGCAAACTCCTGCTGTGTGCTGCTCTGCTGTCCCCGCTGTTCAGCTGGTTCTCCGCCACTCAGCTGGTTCGCGAAGCTCTGGCTATTTTTAGACAGCCAGGCTTCCCTGTCGCAAACCAACAGACACCCTACTGCCCGCCCCCTGCAGGCTAGCAGCCAATCAGACACTCACTCAGGCTCTCACACTGCCCCCCCAGCAAACACACGCTCGGATACTTCCTCAGCAAGCAAACAAACACAGACTCGGATACTTACCAGTCCCAGGCAAACTCCTGCTGTGAGCTGCTCTGCTGTCCCCGCTGCTCAGCTGTTTCTCCGCCACTCAGCTGGTTCGCGAAGCTCTGGCTATTTTTAAACAGCCAGGCTTCCCTGTCGCAAACCAGACACCCTACTGCCCGCCCCCTGCAGGCTAGCAGCCAATCAGACACTCACTCAGGCTCTCACACTGCCCCCCCAGCAAACACACGCTCGGATACTTCCTCAGCAAGCAAACAAACACAGACTCGGATACTTACCAGTCCCAGGCAAACTCCTGCTGTGAGCTGCTCTGCTGTCCCCGCTGCTCAGCTGGTTCTCCGCCGCTCAGTGCGTTCGCCAAACTCTGGCTATTTTTAAACAGCCAGGCTTCCCTGTCGCAAACCAACAGTACCCTACTGCCCGCTCCCTGCAGGCTAGCAGCCAATCAGACACTCACTCAGGCTCTCACACTGCCCCCCAGCAAACACACGCTCGCATACTTCCTCAGCAAGCAAGCAAACAAACACAGACTCGGATACTTACCAGTCCCAGAAAAACTCCTCCTGTGAGGTGCTCTGCTGTCCCCGCTGCTCAGCTGGTTCTCTGCCACTCAGTTGGTTCGTGAAGCTCTGGCTATCTTTAAACAGCCAGGCTTTCCTGTCGCAAACCAACAGACACCCTACTGCCCGCTCCCTGCAGGCTAGCAGCCAATCAGACAATCACTTAGGCTGTCGCACTCCAGCCCCAGCAAACACACGCTCGGATGATTCCTCAGCAAGCAAACAAACACAGACTCGGATACTTACCAGTCCCAGGCTAACTCCTGCTGTGTGCTGCTCTTCTGTCCCCGCTGCTCAGCTGGTTCTCCGCCGCTCAGCTGGTACGCAAAGATCTGGCTATTTTTAAACAGCCAGGCTTCCCTGTCGCAAACCAACAGACAGCCTACTGCCCGCCCCCTGCAGGCTAGCAGCCAATCAGACACTCACTCAGGCTCTCACACTGCCCCCTCAGCAAACACACGCTCGGATACCTCCTCAGCAAGCAAACAAACACAGACTCGGATACTTACCAGTCCAAGGCAAACTCCTGCTGTGTGCTGCTCTGCTGTCCCCGCTGTTCAGCTGGTTCTCCGCCACTCAGCTGGTTCGCGAAGCTCTGGCTATTTTTAGACAGCCAGGCTTCCCTGTCGCAAACCAACAGACACCCTACTGCCCGCCCCCTGCAGGCTAGCAGCCAATCAGACACTCACTCAGGCTCTCACACTGCCCCCCCAGCAAACACACGCTCGGATACTTCCTCAGCAAGCAAACAAACACAGACTCGGATACTTACCAGTCCCAGGCAAACTCCTGCTGTGAGCTGCTCTGCTGTCCCCGCTGCTCAGCTGGTTCTCCGCCGCTCAGTGGGTTCGCCAAACTCTGGCTATTTTTAAACAGCCAAGCTTCCCTGTCGCAAACCAACAGTACCCTACTGCCCGCTCCCTGCAGGCTAGCAGCCAATCAGACACTCACTCAGGCTCTCACACTGCCCCCCAGCAAACACACGCTCGGATACTTCCTCAGCAAGCAAGCAAACAAACACAGACTCGGATACTTACCAGTCCCAGAAAAACTCCTCCTGTGAGGTGCTCTGCTGTCCCCGCTGCTCAGCTGGTTCTCTGCCACTCAGTTGGTTCGTGAAGCTCTGGCTATCTTTAAACAGCCAGGCTTCCCTGTCGCAAACCAACAGACACCCTACTGCCCGCTCCCTGCAGGCTAGCAGCCAATCAGACAATCACTCAGGCTGTCGCACTCCAGCCCCAGCAAACACACGCTCGGATGATTCCTCAGCAAGCAAACAAACACAGACTCGGATACTTACCAGTCCCAGGCTAACTCCTGCTGTGTGCTGCTCTTCTGTCCCCGCTGCTCAGCTGGTTCTCCGCCGCTCAGCTGGTACGCGAAGATCTGGCTATTTTTAAACAGCCAGGCTTCCCTGTCGCAAACCAACAGACACCCTACTGCCTGCTCCCTGCAGGCTAGCAGCCAATCAGACACTCACTCAGGCTCTCACACTGCCCCCCCAGCAAACACACACTCGGATACTTCCTCAGCAAGCAAACAAACACAGACTCGGATACTTACCAGTCCCAGGCAAACTCCTGCTGTGTGCTGCTCTGCTTTCCCCGCTGCTCAGCTGGTTCTCCACCGCTCAGTTGGTTCGCGAAGCTCTGGCTATTTTTAAACAGCCAGGCATCCCTGTCGCAAACCAACAGACACCCTACTGCCCGCTCCCTGCAGGCTAGCAGCCAATCAGACACTCACTCCGGCTCTCACACTGCTCCCCCCAGCAAACACACACTCGGATACTTCCTCAGCAAGCAAACAAACACAGACTCGGATACTTACCAGTCCCAGGCAAACTCCTGCTCTGAGCTGCTCTGCTGTCCCCGCTGCTCAGCTGGTTCTCCGCCGCTCAGCTGGTTCGCGAAGCTCTGGCTATTTTTAAACAGCCAGGCTTCCCTGTCGCAAACCAACAGACACCCTACTGCCCGCCCCCTGCAGGCTAGCAGCCAATCAGACACTCACTCAGGCTCTCACACTGCCCCCCCAGCAAACACACGCTCGGATACTTCCTCAGCAAGCAAACAAACACAGACTCGGATACTTACCAGTCCCAGAAAAACTCCTCCTGTGTGCTGCTCTGCTGTCCCCGCTGCTCAGCTGGTTCTCCACCGCTCAGTTGTTTCGCGAAGCACTGGCTATTTTTAAACAGCCAGGCATTCCTGTCGCAAACCAACAGACACCCTACTGCCCGCACCCTGCAGGCTAGCAGCCAATCAGACACTCACTCAGGCTCCCACACTGCCCCCCCCAGCAAACACACGCTCGGATACTTCCTCAGCAAGCAAACAAACACAGACTCGGATACTTACCAGTCCCAGGCAAACTCCTGCTGTGAGCTGCTCTGCTGTCCCCGCTGCTCAGCTGGTTCTCCGCCGCTCAGTGGGTTCGCCAAACTCTGGCTATTTTTAAACAGTCAGCCTTCCCTGTCGCAAACCAACAGTACCCTACTGCCCGCTCCCTGCAGGCTAGCAGCCAATCAGACACTCACTCAGGCTCTCACACTGCCCCCCCAGCAAACACACGCTCGGATACTTCCTCAGCAAGCAAACAAACACAGACTCGGATACTTACCAGTCCCAGGCTAACTCCTGCTGTGTGCTGCTCTGCTGTCCCCGCTGCTCAGCTGGTTCTCCGCCGCTCAGCTGGTTCGCGAAGCTCTGGCTATTTTTAAACAGCCAGGCTTCCCTGTCGCAAACCAACAGACACCCTACTGCCCGCCCCCTGCAGGCTAGCAGCCAATCAGACACTCACTCAGGCTCTCACACTGCCCCCCCAGCAAACACACGCTCGGATACTTCCTCAGCAAGCAAACAAACACAGACTCGGATACTTACCAGTCCCAGGCAAACTCCTGCTGTGAGCTGCTCTGCTGTCCCCGCCGCTCAGCTGGTTCGCGAAGCTCTGGCTATTTTTGAAGAGCCAGGCTTCCCTGTCGCAAACCAACAGACACCCTACTGCCCGCCCCCTGCAGGCAGTCAGCCAATCAGACACTCACTCACGCTCTCACACTGCCGCCCCAGCAAACACACGCTCGGATACTTCCTCAGCTAGCAAACAAACACAGACTCGGATACTTACCAGTCCCAGGCAAACTCCTGCTGTGAGCTGCTCTGCTGTCCCCGCTGCTCAGCTGGTTCTCCGCCGCTCAGCTGGTTCGCGAAGCTCTGGCTATTTTTAAACAGCCAGGCTTCCCTGTCGCAAACCAACAGACACCCTACTGCCCGCCCCCTGCAGGCTAGCAGCCAATCAGACACTCACTCAGGCTCTCACACTGCCCCCCCAGCAAACACACGCTCGGATACTTCCTCAGCAAGCAAACAAACACAGACTCGGATACTTACCAGTCCCAGAAAAACTCCTCCTGTGTGCTGCTCTGCTGTCCCCGCTGCTCAGCTGGTTCTCCACCGCTCAGTTGTTTCGCGAAGCACTGGCTATTTTTAAACAGCCAGGCATTCCTGTCGCAAACCAACAGACACCCTACTGCCCGCACCCTGCAGGCTAGCAGCCAATCAGACACTCACTCAGGCTCCCACACTGCCCCCCCCAGCAAACACACGCTCGGATACTTCCTCAGCAAGCAAACAAACACAGACTCGGATACTTACCAGTCCCAGGCAAACTCCTGCTGTGAGCTGCTCTGCTGTCCCCGCTGCTCAGCTGGTTCTCCGCCGCTCAGTGGGTTCGCCAAACTCTGGCTATTTTTAAACAGTCAGCCTTCCCTGTCGCAAACCAACAGTACCCTACTGCCCGCTCCCTGCAGGCTAGCAGCCAATCAGACACTCACTCAGGCTCTCACACTGCCCCCCCAGCAAACACACGCTCGGATACTTCCTCAGCAAGCAAACAAACACAGACTCGGATACTTACCAGTCCCAGGCTAACTCCTGCTGTGTGCTGCTCTGCTGTCCCCGCTGCTCAGCTGGTTCTCCGCCGCTCAGCTGGTTCGCGAAGCTCTGGCTATTTTTAAACAGCCAGGCTTCCCTGTCGCAAACCAACAGACACCCTACTGCCCGCCCCCTGCAGGCTAGCAGCCAATCAGACACTCACTCAGGCTCTCACACTGCCCCCCCAGCAAACACACGCTCGGATACTTCCTCAGCAAGCAAACAAACACAGACTCGGATACTTACCAGTCCCAGGCAAACTCCTGCTGTGAGCTGCTCTGCTGTCCCCGCCGCTCAGCTGGTTCACGAAGCTCTGGCTATTTTTGAAGAGCCAGGCTTCCCTGTCGCAAACCAAAAGACACCCTACTGCCCGCCCCCTGCAGGCAGTCAGCCAATCAGACACTCACTCACGCTCTCACACTGCCGCCCCAGCAAACACACGCTCGGATACTTCCTCAGCTAGCAAACAAACACAGAGTCGGATACTTACCAGTCCCAGGCAAACTCCTGCTGTGAGCTGCTCTGCTTTTTCCTCTGCTCAGCTGGTTCTCCGCCGCTCAGCTGGTTCGCGAAGCTCTGGCTATTTTTAGACAGCCAGGCTTCCCTGTCGCAAACCAACAGACACCCTACTGCCCGCCCCCTGCAGGCTAGCAGCCAATCAGACACTCACTCAGGCTCTCACACTGCCCCCCCAGCAAACACACGCTCGGATACTTCCTCAGCAAGCAAACAAACACAGACTCGGATACTTACCAGTCCCAGGCAAACTCCTGCTGTGTGCTGCTCTGCTGTCCCCGCTGCTCAGCTGGTTCTCCACCGCTCAGTTGTTTCGCCAAGCACTGGCTATTTTTAAACAGCCAGGCATCCCTGTCGCAAACCAACAGACACCCTACTGCCCGCACCCTGCAGGCTAGCAGCCAATCAGACACTCACTCAGGCTCCCACACTGCCCCCCCCAGCAAACACACGCTCGGATACTTCCTCAGCAAGCAAACAAACACAGACTCGGATACTTACCAGTCCCAGGCAAACTCCTGCTGTGAGCTGCTCTGCTGTCCCCGCTGCTCAGCTGGTTCTCCGCCGCTCAGTGGGTTCGCCAAACTCTGGCTATTTTTAAACAGTCAGCCTTCCCTGTCGCAAACCAACAGTACCCTACTGCCCGCTCCCTGCAGGCTACCAGCCAATCAGACACTCACTCAGGCTGTCACACTGCCCCCCCAGCAAACACACGCTCGGATACTTCCTCAGCAAGCAAACAAACACAGACTCGGATACTTACCAGTCCCAGGCTAACTCCTGCTGTGTGCTGCTCTGCTGTCCCCGCTGCTCAGCTGGTTCTCCGCCGCTCAGCTGGTTCGCGAAGCTCTGGCTATTTTTAAACAGCCAGGCTTCCCTGTCGCAAACCAACAGACACCCTACTGCCCGCCCCCTGCAGGCTAGCAGCCAATCAGACACTCACTCAGGCTCTCACACTGCCCCCCCAGCAAACACACGCTCGGATACTTCCTCAGCAAGCAAACAAACACAGACTCGGATACTTACCAGTCCCAGGCAAACTCCTGCTGTGAGCTGCTCTGCTGTCCCAGCTGCTCAGCTGGTTCTCCGCCGCTCAGCCGGTTCGCGAAGCTCTGGCTATTTTTAAACAGCCAGGCTTCCCTGTCGCAAACAAACAGACACCCTACTGCCCGCCCCCTGCAGGCTAGCAGCCAATCAGACACTCACTCAGGCTCTCACACTGCCCCCACAGCAAACACACGCTCGGATACTTCCTCAGCAAGCAAACAAACACAGACTCGGATACTTACCAGTCCCAGGCAAACTCCTGCTGTGTGCTGCTCTGCTGTCCCCGCTGCTCAGCTGGTTCTCCACCGCTCAGTTGGTTCGCGAAGCTCTGGCCATTTTTAAACAGCCAGGCTTCCCTGTCGCAAACCAACAGACACCCTACTGCCCGCCCCCTGCAGGCTAGCAGCCAATCAGACACTCACTCAGGCTCTCACACTGCCCCCCAGCAAACACACGCTCGGATACTTCCTCAGCAAGCAAAGAAACACAGACTCGGATACTTACCAGTCCCAGGCAAACTCCTGCTGTGAGCTGCTCTGCTGTCCCAGCTGCTCAGCTGGTTCTCCGCCGCTCAGCCGGTTCGCGAAGCTCTGGCTATTTTTAAACAGCCAGGCTTCCCTGTCGCAAACAAACAGACACCCTACTGCCCGCCTCCTGCAGGCTAGCAGCCAATCAGACACTCACTCAGGCTCTCACACTGCCCCCAGAGCAAACACACGCTCGGATACTTCCTCAGCAAGCAAACAAACACAGACTCGGATACTTACCAGTCCCAGGCAAACTCCTGCTGTGTGCTGCTCTGCTGTCCCCGCTGCTCAGCTGGTTCTCCACCGCTCAGTTGGTTCGCGAAGCTCTGGCCATTTTTAAACAGCCAGGCTTCCCTGTCGCAAACCAACAGACACCCTACTGCCCGCCCCCTGCAGGCTAGCAGCCAATCAGACACTCACTCAGGCTCTCACACTGCCCCCCAGCAAACACACGCTCGGATACTTCCTCAGCAAGCAAAGAAACACAGACTCGGATACTTACCAGTCCCAGGCAAACTCCTGCTGTGAGCTGCTCTGCTGTCCCCGCCGCTCAGCTGGTTCGCGAAGCTCTGGCTATTTTTGAAGAGCCAGGCTTCCCTGTCGCAAACCAACAGACACCCTACTGCCTGCCCCCTGCAGGCAGTCAGCCAATCAGACACTCACTCACGCTCTCACACTGCCGCCACAGCAAACACACGCTCGGATACTTCCTCAGCTAGCAAACAAACACAGACTCGGATACTTACCAGTCCCAGGCAAACTCCTGCTGTGAGCTGCTCTGCTGTCCCCGCTGCTCAGCTGGTTCTCCGCCGCTCAGCTGGTTCGCGAAGCTCTGGCTATTTTTAAACAGCCAGGCTTCCCTGTCGCAAACCAACAGACACCCTACTGCCCGCTCCCTGCAGTCTAGCAGCCAATCAGACACTCACTCAGGCTCTCACACTGCCCCCACAGCAAACACACGCTCGGATACTTCCTCAGCAAGCAAACAAACACAGACTCGGATACTTACCAGTCCCAGGCAAACTCCTGCTGTGAGCTGCTCTGCTGTCCCCGCTGCTCAGCTGGTTCTCCGCCGCTCAGTGGGTTCGACAAACTCTGGCTATTTTTAAACAGTCAGCCTTCCCTGTCGCAAACCAACAGTACCCTACTGCCCGCTCCCTGCAGGCTACCAGCCAATCAGACACTCACTCAGGCTGTCACACTGCCCCCCCAGCAAACACACGCTCGGATACTTCCTCAGCAAACAAACAAACACAGACTCGGATACTTACCAGTCCCAGGCTAACTCCTGCTGTGTGCTGCTCTGCTGTCCCCGCTGCTCAGCTGGTTCTCCGCCGCTCAGCTGGTTCGCGAAGCTCTGGCTATTTTTAAACAGCCAGGCTTCCCTGTCGCAAACCAACAGACACCCTACTGCCCGCCCCCTGCAGGCTAGCAGCCAATCAGACACTCACTCAGGCTCTCACACTGCCCCCCCAGCAAACACACGCTCGGATACTTCCTAAGCAAGCAAACAAACACAGACTCGGATACTTACCAGTCCCAGGCAAACTCCTGCTGTGAGCTGCTCTGCTGTCCCAGCTGCTCAGCTGGTTCTCCGCCGCTCAGCCGGTTCGCGAAGCTCTGGCTATTTTTAAACAGCCAGGCTTCCCTGTCGCAAACAAACAGACACCCTACTGCCCGCCCCCTGCAGGCTAGCAGCCAATCAGACACTCACTCAGGCTCTCACACTGCCCCCACAGCAAACACACGCTCGGATACTTCCTCAGCAAGCAAACAAACACAGACTCGGATACTTACCAGTCCCAGGCAAACTCCTGCTGTGTGCTGCTCTGCTGTCCCCGCTGCTCAGCTGGTTCTCCACCGCTCAGTTGGTTCGCGAAGCTCTGGCCATTTTTAAACAGCCAGGCTTCCCTGTCGCAAACCAACAGACACCCTACTGCCCGCCCCCTGCAGGCTAGCAGCCAATGAGACACTCACTCAGGCTCTCACACTGCCCCCCAGCAAACACACGCTCGGATACTTCCTCAGCAAGCAAAGAAACACAGACTCGGATACTTACCAGTCCCAGGCAAACTCCTGCTGTGAGCTGCTCTGCTGTCCCCTCTGCTCAGCTGGTTCTCCGCCGCTCAGCTGGTTCGCGAAGCTCTGGCTATTTTTAAACAGCCAGGCTTCCCTGTCGCAAACCAACAGACACCCTACTGCCCGCCCCCTGCAGGCTAGCAGCCAATCAGACACTCACTCAGGCTCTCACACTGCCCCCCCCAGCAAACACACGCTCGGATACTTCCTCAGCAAGCAAACAAACACAGACTCGGATACTTACCAGTCCCAGGCAAACTCCTGCTGTGTGCTCCTCTGCTGTCCCCGCTGCTCAGCTGGTTCTCCACCGCTCAGTTGTTTCGCGAAGCACTGGCTATTTTTAAACAGCCAGGCAACCCTGTCGCAAACCAACAGACACCCTACTGCCCGCACCCTGCAGGCTAGCAGCTAATCAGACACTCACTCAGGCTCCCACACTGCCCCCCCCAGCAAACACACGCTCGGATACTTCCTCAGCAAGCAAACAAACACAGACTCGGATACTTAGCAGTCCCAGGCAAACTCCTGCTGTGTGCTGCTCTGCTGTCCCCGCTGCTCAGCTGGTTCTCCGCCGCTCAGCCGGTTCGCGAAGCTCTGGCTATTTTTAAACAGCCAGGCTTCCCTGTCGCAAACCAACAGACACCCTACTGCCCGCCCCCTGCAGGCTAGCAACCGATTCGACACTCACTCAGGCTCTCACACTGCCCCCCCAGCAAACACACGCTCGGATACTTCCTCAGCAAGCAAACAAACACAGACTCGGATACTTACCAGTCCCAGGCAAACTCCTGCTGTGAGCTGCTCTGCTGTCCCCGCTGCTCAGCTGGTTCTCCGCCGCTCAGCTGGTTCGCGAAGCTCTGGCTATTTTTAAACAGCCAGGCTTCCCTGTCGCAAACCAACAGACACCCTACTGCCCGCTCCCTGCAGGCTAGCAGCCAATCAGACACTCACTCAGGCTCTCACACTGCCCCCCCAGCAAAAATACGCTCGGATACTTCCTCAGCAAGCACACAAACACAGACTCGGATACTTACCAGTCCCAGGCTAACTCCTGCTGTGTGCTGCTCTGCTGTCCCCGCTGCTCAGCTGGTTCTCCGCCGCTCAGTTGGTTCGCGAAGCTCTGGCTATTTTTAAACAGCCAGGCTTCCCTGTCGCAAACCAACAGACACCCTACTGCCCGCTCCCTGCAGGCTAGCAGCCAATCAGACACTCACTCAGGCTCTCACACTGCCCCCCCAGCGAACACACGCTCGGATACTTCCTCAGCAAGCAAACAAACACAGACTCGGATACTTACCAGTCCCAGGCAAACTCCCGCTGTGTGCTGCTCTGCTGTCCCCGCTGCTCAGCTGGTTCTCCGCCACTCAGCTGGTTCGCGAAGCTCTGGCTATTTTTAAACAGACAGGCTTCCCTGTCGCAAACCAACAGACACCCTACTGCCCGCCCCCTGCAGGCTAGCAGCCAATCAGACACTCACTCAGGCTCTCACACTGCCCCCCCAGCAAACACACGCTCGGATACTTCCTCAGCAAGCAAAGAAACACAGACTCGGATACTAACCAGTCCCAGGCAAACTCCTGCTGTGAGCTGCTCTGCTGTCCCCGCCGCTCAGCTGGTTCGCGAAGCTCTGGCTATTTTTGAACAGCCAGGCTTCCCTGTCGCAAACCAACAGACACTCTACTGCCCGCCCCCTGCAGGCAGTCAGCCAATCAGACACTCACTCACGCTCTCACACTGCCGCCCCAGCAAACACACGCTCGGATACTTCCTCAGCTAGCAAACAAACACAGACTCGGATACTTACCAGTCCCAGGCAAACTCCTGCTGTGAGCTGCTCTGCTGTCCCCGCTGCTCAGCTGGTTCTCCGCCGTTCAGCTGGTTCGCAAAGCTCTGGCTATTTTTAAACAGCCAGGCTTCCCTGTCGCAAACCAACAGACACCCTACTGCCCGCTCCCTGCAGTCTAGCAGCCAATCAGACACTCACTCAGGCTCTCACACTGCCCCCCCAGCAAACACACGCTCGGATACTTCCTCAGCAAGCAAACAAACACAGACTCGGATACTTACCAGTCCCAGGCAAACTCCTGCTGTGAGCTGCTCTGCTGTCCCCGCTGCTCAGCTGGTTCTCCGCCGCTCAGCTGGTTCGCGAAGCTCTGGCTATTTTTAAACAGCCAGGCTTCCCTGTCGCAAACCAACAGACACCCTACTGCCCCCCCCTGCAGGCTAGCAGCCAATCAGACACTCACTCAGGCTCTCACACTGCCCCCCCAGCAAACACACGCTCGGATACTTCCTCAGCAAGCAAACAAACACAGACTCGGATACTTACCAGTCCCAGGCAAACTCCTGCTGTGAGCTGCTCTGCTGTCCCCGCTGCTCAGCTGGTTCTCCGCCGCTCAGTGGGTTCGCCAAACTCTGGCTATTTTTAAACAGTCAGGCTTCCCTTTCGCAAACCAACAGTACCCTACTGCCCACTCCCTGCAGGCTAGCAGCCAATCAGACACTCGCTCAGGCTGTCACACTGCCCCCCCAGCAAACACACGCTCGGATACTTCCTCAGCAAGCAAACAAACACAGACTCGGATACTTACCAGTCCCAGGCTAACTCCTGCTGTGTGCTGCTCTGCTGTCCCCGCTGCTCAGCTGGTTCTCCGCCGCTCAGCTGGTTCGCGAAGCTCTGGCTATTTTTAAACAGCCAGGCTTCCCTGTCGCAAACCAACAGACACCCTACTGCCCGCCCCCTGCAGGCTAGCAGCCAATCAGACACTCACTCAGGCTCTCACACTGCCCCCCCAGCAAACACACGCTCGGATACTTCCTCAGCAAGCAAACAAACACAGACTCGGATACTTACCAGTCCCAGGCTAACTCCTGCTGTGTGCTGCTCTGCTGTCCCCGCTGCTCAGCTGGTTCTCCGCCGCTCAGCTGGTTCGCGAAGCTCTGGCTATTTTTAAACAGCCAGGCTTCCCTGTCGCAAACCAACAGACACCCTACTGCCCGCCCCCTGCAGGCTAGCAGCCAATCAGACACTCACTCAGGCTCTCACACTGCCCCCCCAGCAAACACACGCTCGGATACTTCCTCAGCAAGCAAACAAACACAGACTCGGATACTTACCAGTCCCAGGCAAACTCCTGCTGTGAGCTGCTCTGCTGTCCCCGCTGCTCAGCTGGTTCTCCGCCGCTCAGTGGGTTCGCCAAACTCTGGCTATTTTTAAACAGTCAGGCTTCCCTGTCGCAAACCAACAGTACCCTACTGCCCGCTCCCTGCAGGCTAGCTGCCAATCAGACACTCACTCAGGCTCTCACACTGCCCCCCCAGCAAACACACGCTCGGATACTTCCTCAGCAAGCAAACAAACAGAGACTCGGATACTTACCAGTCCCAGGCTAACTCCTGCTGTGTGCTGCTCTGCTGTCCCCGCTGCTCAGCTGGTTCTCCGCCGCTCAGCTGGTTCGCGAAGCTCTGGCTATTTTTAAACAGCCAGGCTTCCCTGTCGCAAACCAACAGACACCCTACTGCCCGCCCCCTGCAGGCTAGCAGCCAATCAGACACTCACTCAGGCTCTCACACTGCCCCCATAGCAAACACACGCTCGGATACTTCCTCAGCAAGCAAACAAACACAGACTCGGATACTTACCAGTCCCAGGCAAACTCCTGCTGTGAGCTGCTCTGCTGTCCCCGCTGCTCAGCTGGTTCTCCGCCGCTCAGCTGGTTCGCGAAGCTCTGGCTATTTTTAAACAGCCAGGCTTCCCTGTCGCAAACCAACAGACACCCTACTGCCCGCTCCCTGCAGGCTAGCAGCCAATCAGACACTCACTCAGGCTCTCACACTGCCCCCCCAGCAAACACACGCTCGGATACTTCCTCAGCAAGCAAACAAACACAGACTCGGATACTTACCAGTCCCAGGCAAACTCCTGCTGTGAGCTGCTCTGCTGTCCCCGCTGCTCAGCTGGTTCTCCGCCGCTCACTGGGTTCGCCAAACTCTGGCTATTTTTAAACAGCCAGGCTTCCCTGTCGCAAACCAACAGACACCCTACTGCCCGCCCCCTGCAGGCTAGCAGCCAATCAGACACTCACTCAGGCTCTCACACTGCCCCCCCAGCAAACACACGCTCGGATACTTCCTCAGCAAGCAAACAAACACAGACTCGGATACTTACCAGTCCCAGGCAAACTCCTGCTGTGTGCTGCTCTGCTGTCCCCGCTGCTCAGCTGGTTCTCCACTGCTCAGTTGTTTTGCGAAGCACTGGCTATTTTTAAACAGCCAGGCATCCCTGTCACAAACCAACAGACACCCTACTGCCCGCACCCTGCAGGCTAGCAGCCAATCAGACACTCACTCAGGCTCCCACACTGCCCCCCCAGCAAACACACGCTCGGATACTTCCTCAGCAAGCGAACAAACACAGACTCGGATACTTACCAGTCCCAGGCAAACTCCTGCTGTGAGCTGCTCTGCTGTCCCCGCTGCTCAGCTGGTTCTCCGCCGCTCAGTGGGTTCGCCAAACTCTGGCTATTTTTAAACAGTCAGGCTTCCCTGTCGCAAACCAACAGTACCCTACTGCCCGCTCCCTGCAGGCTAGCAGCCAATCAGACACTCACTCAGGCTGTCACAGTGCCCCCCCAGCAAACACACGCTCGGATACTTCCTCAGCAAGCAAACAAACACAGACTCGGATACTTACCAGTCCCAGGCTAACTCCTGCTGTGTGCTGCTCTTCTGTCCCCGCTGCTCAGCTGGTTCTCCGCCGCTCAGCTGGTACGCGAAGCTCTGGCTATCTTTAAACAGCCAGGCTTCCCTGTCGCAAACCAACAGACACCCTACTGCCCGCTCCCTGCAGGCTAGCAGCCAATCAGACAATCACTCAGGCTGTCGCACTCCAGCCCCAGCAAACACACGCTCGGATGATTCCTCAGCAAGCAAACAAACACAGACTCGGATACTTACCAGTCCCAGGCTAACTCCTGCTGTGTGCTGCTCTTCTGTCCCCGCTGCTCAGCTGGTTCTCCGCCGCTCAGCTGGTACGCGAAGATCTGGCTATTTTTAAACAGCCAGGCTTCCCTGTCGCAAACCAACAGACACCCTACTGCCCGCTCCCTGCAGGCTAGCAGCCAATCAGACACTCACTCAGGCTCTCACACTGCCCCCCCAGCAAACACACACTCGGATACTTCCTCAGCAAGCAAACAAACACAGACTCGGATACTTACCAGTCCCAGGCAAACTCCTGCTGTGTGCTGCTCTGCTGTCCCCGCTGCTCAGCTGGTTCTCCACCGCTCAGTTGGTTCGCGAAGCTCTGGCTATTTTTAAACAGCCAGGCATCCCTGTCGCAAACCAACAGACACCCTACTGCCCGCTCCCTGCAGGCTAGCAGCCAATCAGACACTCACTCCGGCTCTCACACTGCCCCCCCCAGCAAACACACACTCGGATACTTCCTCAGCAAGCAAATAACACAGACTCGGATACTTACCAGTCCCAGGCAAACTCCTGCTCTGAGCTGCTCTGCTGTCCCCGCTGCTCAGCTGGTTCTCCGCCGCTCAGCTGGTTCGCGAAGCTCTGGCTATTTTTAAACAACCAGGCTTCCCTGTCGCAAACAAACAGACAGCCTACTGCCCGCCCCCTGCAGGCTAGCAGCCAATCAGACACTCACTCAGGCTCTCACACTGCCCCCCCAGCAAACACACGCTCGGATACTTCCTCAGCAAGCAAACAAACACAGACTCGGATACTGACCAGTCCCAGGCAAACTCCTGCTGTGAGCTGCTCTGCTGTCCCCGCTGCTCAGCTGGTTCTCCGCCGCTCAGTGGGTTCACGAAGCTCTGGCTATTTTTAAACAGCCAGGCTTCCCTGTCGCAAACCAACAGTACCCTACTGCCCGCTCCGTGCAGGCTAGCAGCCAATCAGACACTCACTCAGGCTCTCACAATGCCCCCCCAGCAAACACATGCTCGGATACTTCCTCAGCAAGCAAACAAACACAGACTCGGATACTTACCAGTCCCAGGCAAACTCCTGCTCTGAGCTGCTCTGCTGTCCCCGCTGCTCAGCTGGTTCTCCGCCGCTGAGCTGGTTCGCGAAGCTCTGGCTATTTTTAAACAGCCAGGCTTCCCTGTCGCAAACCAACAGACAGCCTACTGCCCGCCCCCTGCAGGCTAGCAGCCAATCAGACACTCACTCAGGCTCTCACACTGCCCCCCCAGCAAACACACGCTCGGATACTTCCTCAGCAAGCAAACAAACACAGACTCGGATACTTACCAGTCCTAGGCAAACTCCTGCTGTGTGCTGCTCTGCTGTCCTCGCTGTTCAGCTGGTTCTCCGCCACTCAGCTGGTTCGCGAAGCTCTGGCTATTTTTAAACAGCCAGGCTTCCCTGTCGCAAACCAGACACCCTACTGCCCGCCCCCTGCAGGCTAGCAGCCAATCAGACATTCACTCAGGCTCTCACACTGCCCCCCCAGCAAACACACGCTCGGATACTTCCTCAGCAAGAAAACAAACACCGACTCGGATACTTACCAGTCCCAGGCAAACTCCTGCTGTGAGCTGCTCTGCTGTCCCCGCTGCTCAGCTGGTTCTCTGCCGCTCAGTGGGTTCGCCAAACTCTGGCTATTTTTAAACAGCCAGGCTTCCCTGTCGCAAACCAACAGACACCCTACTGCCCGCCCCCTGCAGGCTAGCAGCCAATCAGACACTCACTCAGGCTCTCACACTGCCCCCCCAGCAAACACACACTCGGATACTTCCTCAGCAAGCAAACAAACACAGACTCGGATACTTACCAGTCCCAGGCAAACTCCTGCTGTGTGCTGCTCTGCTGTCCCCGCTGCTCAGCTGGTTCTCCGCCGCTCAGCTGGTACGCGAAGATCTGGCTATTTTTAAACAGCCAGGCTTCCCTGTCGCAAACCAACAGACACCCTACTGCCCGCTCCCTGCAGGCTAGCAGCCAATCAGACACTCACTCAGGCTCTCACACTGCCCCCCCAGCAAACACACACTCGGATACTTCCTCAGCAAGCAAACAAACACAGACTCGGATACTTACCAGTCCCAGGCAAACTCCTGCTGTGTGCTGCTCTGCTGTCCCCGCTGCTCAGCTGGTTCTCCACCGCTCAGTTGGTTCGCGAAGCTCTGGCTATTTTTAAACAGCCAGGCATCCCTGTCGCAAACCAACAGACACCCTACTGCCCGCTCCCTGCAGGCTAGCAGCCAATCAGACACTCACTCCGGCTCTCACACTGCCCCCCCCAGCAAACACACACTCGGATACTTCCTCAGCAAGCAAATAACACAGACTCGGATACTTACCAGTCCCAGGCAAACTCCTGCTCTGAGCTGCTCTGCTGTCCCCGCTGCTCAGCTGGTTCTCCGCCGCTCAGCTGGTTCGCGAAGCTCTGGCTATTTTTAAACAACCAGGCTTCCCTGTCGCAAACAAACAGACAGCCTACTGCCCGCCCCCTGCAGGCTAGCAGCCAATCAGACACTCACTCAGGCTCTCACACTGCCCCCCCCAGCAAACACACGCTCGGATACTTCCTCAGCAAGCAAACAAGCACAGACTCGGATACTTACCAGTCCAAGGCAAACTCCTGCTGTGTGCTGCTCTGCTGTCCCCGCTGTTCAGCTGGTTCTCCGCCACTCAGCTGGTTCGCGAAGCTCTGGCTATTTTTAGACAGCCAGGCTTCCCTGTCGGAAACCAACAGACACCCTACTGCCCGCCCCCTGCAGGCTAGCAGCCAATCAGACACTCACTCAGGCTCTCACACTGCCCCCCCAGCAAACACACGCTCGGATACTTTCTCAGCAAGCAAACAAACACAGACTCGGATACTTACCAGTCCCAGGCAAACTCCTGCTGTGAGCTGCTCTGCTGTCCCCGCTGCTCAGCTGGTTCTCCGCCGCTCAGTGGGTTCACGAAGCTCTGGCTATTTTTAAACAGCCAGGCTTCCCTGTCGCAAACCAACAGTATCCTACTGCCCGCTCCCTGCAGGCTAGCAGCCAATCAGACACTCACTCAGGCTCTCACAATTCCCCCCCAGCAAACACACGCTCGGATACTTCCTCAGCAAGCAAACAAACACAGACTCGGATACTTACCAGTCCCAGGCAAACTCCTGCTGTGAGCTGCTCTGCTGTCCCCGCTGCTCAGCTGGTTCTCCGCCGCTCAGCTGGTTCGCGAAGCTCTGGCTATTTTTAAACAGCCAGGCTTCCCTGTCGCAAACAAACAGACAGCCTACTGCCCGCCCCCTGCAGGCTAGCAGCCAATCAGACACTCACTCAGGCTCTCACACTGCCCCCCAGCAAACACACGCTCGGATACTTCCTCAGCAAGCAAACAAACACAGACTCGGATACTTACCAGTCCTAGGCAAACTCCTGCTGTGTGCTGCTCTGCTGTCCCCGCTGTTCAGCTGGTTCTCCGCCACTCAGCTGCTTCGCGAAGCTCTGGCTATTTTTAGACAGCCAGGCTTCCCTGTCGCAAACCAACAGACACCCTACTGCCCGCCCCCTGCAGGCCTGCAGCCAATGAGACACTCACTCAGGCTCTCACACTGCCCCCCCAGCAAACACACGCTCGGATACTTCCTCAGCAAGCAAACAAACACAGATTCGGATACTTACCAGTCCCAGGCAAACTCCTGCTGTGAGCTGCTCTGCTGTCCCCGCTGCTCAGCTGTTTCTCCGCCACTCAGCTGGTTCGCGAAGCTCTGGCTATTTTTAATCAGCCAGGCTTCCCTGTCGCAAACCAGACACCCTACTGCCCGCCCCCTGCAGGCTAGCAGCCAATCAGACACTCACTCAGGCTCTCACACTGCCCCCCCAGCAAACACACGCTCGGATACTTCCTCAGCAAGCAAACAAACACAGACTCGGATACTTACCAGTCCCAGGCAAACTCCTGCTGTGAGCTGCTCTGCTGTCCCCGCTGCTCAGCTGGTTCTCCGCCGCTCAGTGGGTTCGCCAAACTCTGGCTATTTTTAAACAGCCAGGCTTCCCTGTCGCAAACCAACAGTACCCTACTGCCCGCTCCCTGCAGGCTAGCAGCCAATCAGACACTCACTCAGGCTCTCACACTGCCCCCCAGCAAACACACGCTCGGATACTTCCTCAGCAAGCAAGCAAACAAACACAGACTCGGATACTTACCAGTCCCAGAAAAACTCCTCCTGTGAGGTGCTCTGCTGTCCCCGCTGCTCAGCTGGTTCTCTGCCACTCAGTTGGTTCGTGAAGCTCTGGCTATCTTTAAACAGCCAGGCTTCCCTGTCGCAAACCAACAGACACCCTACTGCCCGCTCCCTGCAGGCTAGCAGCCAATCAGACAATCACTCAGGCTGTCGCACTCCAGCCCCAGCAAACACACGCTCGGATGATTCCTCAGCAAGCAAACAAACACAGACTCGGATACTTACCAGTCCCAGGCTAACTCCTGCTGTGTGCTGCTCTTCTGTCCCCGCTGCTCAGCTGGTTCTCCGCCGCTCAGCTGGTACGCGAAGATCTGGCTATTTTTAAACAGCCAGGCTTCCCTGTCGCAAACCAACAGACACCCTACTGCCCGCTCCCTGCAGGCTAGCAGCCAATCAGACACTCACTCAGGCTCTCACACTGCCCCCCCAGCAAACACACACTCGGATACTTCCTCAGCAAGCAAACAAACACAGACTCGGATACTTACCAGTCCCAGGCAAACTCCTGCTGTGTGCTGCTCTGCTGTCCCCGCTGCTCAGCTGGTTCTCCACCGCTCAGTTGGTTCGCGAAGCTCTGGCTATTTTTAAACAGCCAGGCATCCCTGTCGCAAACCAACAGACACCCTACTGCCCGCTCCCTGCAGGCTAGCAGCCAATCAGACACTCACTCCGGCTCTCACACTGCCCCCCCCAGCAAACACACACTCGGATACTTCCTCAGCAAGCAAATAACACAGACTCGGATACTTACCAGTCCAAGGCAAACTCCTGCTGTGTGCTGCTCTGCTGTCCCCGCTGTTCAGCTGGTTCTCCGCCACTCAGCTGGTTCGCGAAGCTCTGGCTATTTTTAGACAGCCAGGCTTCCCTGTCGCAAACCAACAGACACCCTACTGCCCGCCCCCTGCAGGCTAGCAGCCAATCAGACACTCACTCAGGCTCTCACACTGCCCCCCCAGCAAACACACGCTCGGATACTTCCTCAGCAAGCAAACAAACACAGACTCGGATACTTACCAGTCCCAGGCAAACTCCTGCTGTGAGCTGCTCTGCTGTCCCCGCTGCTCAGCTGGTTCTCCGCCGCTCAGTGGGTTCACGAAGCTCTGGCTATTTTTAAACAGCCAGGCTTCCCTGTCGCAAACCAACAGTACCCTACTGCCCGCTCCCTGCAGGCTAGCAGCCAATCAGACACTCACTCAGGCTCTCACAATGCCCCCCCAGCAAACACACGCTCGGATACTTCCTCAGCAAGCAAACAAACACAGACTCGGATACTTACCAGTCCCAGGCAAACTCCTGCTCTGAGCTGCTCTGCTGTCCCCGCTGCTCAGCTGGTTCTCCGCCGCTGAGCTGGTTCGCGAAGCTCTGGCTATTTTTAAACAGCCAGGCTTCCCTGTCGCAAACAAACAGACAGCCTACTGCCCGCCCCCTGCAGGCTAGCAGCCAATCAGACACTCACTCAGGCTCTCACACTGCCCCCCCAGCAAACACACGCTCGGATACTTCCTCAGCAAGCAAACAAACACAGACTCGGATACTTACCAGTCCCAGGCAAACTCCTGCTGTGAGCTGCTCTGCTGTCCCCGCTGCTCAGCTGGTTCTCCGCCGCTCAGTGGGTTCGCCAAACTCTGGCTATTTTTAAACAGCCAGGCTTCCCTGTCGCAAACCAACAGTACCCTACTGCCCGCTCCCTGCAGGCTAGCAGCCAATCAGACACTCACTCAGGCTCTCACACTGCCCCCCAGCAAACACACGCTCGGATACTTCCTCAGCAAGCAAGCAAACAAACACAGACTCGGATACTTACCAGTCCCAGAAAAACTCCTCCTGTGAGGTGCTCTGCTGTCCCCGCTGCTCAGCTGGTTCTCTGCCACTCAGTTGGTTCGTGAAGCTCTGGCTATCTTTAAACAGCCAGGCTTCCCTGTCGCAAACCAACAGACACCCTACTGCCCGCTCCCTGCAGGCTAGCAGCCAATCAGACAATCACTCAGGCTGTCGCACTCCAGCCCCAGCAAACACACGCTCGGATGATTCCTCAGCAAGCAAACAAACACAGACTCGGATACTTACCAGTCCCAGGCTAACTCCTGCTGTGTGCTGCTCTTCTGTCCCCGCTGCTCAGCTGGTTCTCCGCCGCTCAGCTGGTACGCGAAGATCTGGCTATTTTTAAACAGCCAGGCTTCCCTGTCGCAAACCAACAGACACCCTACTGCCCGCTCCCTGCAGGCTAGCAGCCAATCAGACACTCACTCAGGCTCTCACACTGCCCCCCCAGCAAACACACACTCGGATACTTCCTCAGCAAGCAAACAAACACAGACTCGGATACTTACCAGTCCCAGGCAAACTCCTGCTGTGTGCTGCTCTGCTTTCCCCGCTGCTCAGCTGGTTCTCCACCGCTCAGTTGGTTCGCGAAGCTCTGGCTATTTTTAAACAGCCAGGCATCCCTGTCGCAAACCAACAGACACCCTACTGCCCGCTCCCTGCAGGCTAGCAGCCAATCAGACACTCACTCCGGCTCTCACACTGCTCCCCCCAGCAAACACACACTCGGATACTTCCTCAGCAAGCAAACAAACACAGACTCGGATACTTACCAGTCCCAGGCAAACTCCTGCTCTGAGCTGCTCTGCTGTCCCCGCTGCTCAGCTGGTTCTCCGCCGCTCAGCTGGTTCGCGAAGCTCTGGCTATTTTTAAACAGCCAGGCTTCCCTGTCGCAAACCAACAGACACCCTACTGCCCGCCCCCTGCAGGCTAGCAGCCAATCAGACACTCACTCAGGCTCTCACACTGCCCCCCCAGCAAACACACGCTCGGATACTTCCTCAGCAAGCAAACAAACACAGACTCGGATACTTACCAGTCCCAGAAAAACTCCTCCTGTGTGCTGCTCTGCTGTCCCCGCTGCTCAGCTGGTTCTCCACCGCTCAGTTGTTTCGCGAAGCACTGGCTATTTTTAAACAGCCAGGCATCCCTGTTGCAAACCAACAGACACCCTACTGCCCGCACCCTGCAGGCTAGCAGCCAATCAGACACTCACTCAGGCTCCCACACTGCCCCCCCCAGCAAACACACGCTCGGATACTTCCTCAGCAAGCAAACAAACACAGACTCGGATACTTACCAGTCCCAGGCAAACTCCTGCTGTGAGCTGCTCTGCTGTCCCCGCTGCTCAGCTGGTTCTCCGCCGCTCAGTGGGTTCGCCAAACTCTGGCTATTTTTAAACAGTTAGGCTTCCCTGTCGCAAACCAACAGTACCCTACTGCCCGCTCCCTGCAGGCTAGCAGCCAATCAGACACTCACTCAGGTTCTCACACTGCCCCCCCAGCAAACACACGCTCGGATACTTCCTCAGCAAGCAAACAAACACAGACTCGGATACTTACCAGTCCCAGGCAAACTCCTGCTGTGTGCTGCTCTGCTGTCCCCGCTGCTCAGCTGGTTCTCCGCCGCTCAGCTGGTTCGCGAAGCTCTGGCTATTTTTAAACAGCCAGTATTCCTGTCGCAAACAAACAGACATCCCAATGCCCGCCCCCTGCAGGCTAGCAGCCAATCAGACACTCACTCAGGCTCTCACACTGCCCCCACAGCAAACACACGCTCGGATACTTCCTCAGCAAGCAAAGAAACACAGACTCGGATACTTACCAGTATCAGGCAAACTCCTGCTGTGAGCTGCTCTTCTGTCCCCGCTGCTCAGCTGGTTCTCCGCCGCTCAGCTGGTTCGCGAAGCTCTGGCTATTTTTAAACAGCCAGTATTCCTGTCGCAAACAAACAGACAGCCTACTGCCCGCCCGCTGCAGGCTAGCAGCCAATCAGACACTCACTCAGCCTCTCACACTGCCCCCCCAGCAAACACACGCTCGGATACTTCCTCAGCAAGCAAACAAACACAGACTCGGATACTTACCAGTCCTAGGCAAACTCCTGCTGTGTGCTGCTCTGCTGTCCCCGCTGTTCAGCTGGTTCTCCGCCACTCAGCTGGTTCGCGAAGCTCTGGCTATTTTTAGACAGCCAGGCTTCCCTGTCGCAAACCAACAGACACCCTACTGCCCGCCCCCTGGAGGCGAGCAGCCAATGAGACACTCACTCAGGCTCTCACACTGCCCCCCCAGCAAACACACGCTCGGATACTTCCTCAGCAAGCAAACAAACACAGACTCGGATACCTACCAGTCCCAGGCAAACTCCTGCTGTGAGCTGCTCTGCTGTCCCCGCTGCTCAGCTGGTTCTCCGCCGCTCAGCTGGTTCGCGAAGCTCTGGCTATTTTTAAACAGCTAGGCTTCCCTGTCGCAAACAGACACCCTACTGCCCGCCCCCTGCAGGCTAGCAGCCAATCAGACACTCACTCAGGCTCTCACACTGCCCCCCCAGCAAACACACGCTCGGATACTTCCTCAGCAAGCAAACAAACACAGACTCGGATACTTACCAGTCCCAGGCAAACTCCTGCTGTGAGCTGCTCTGCTGTCCCCGCTGCTCAGCTGGTTCTCCGCCGCTCAGTGGGTTCACGAAGCTCTGGCTATTTTTAAACAGCCAGGCTTCCCTGTCACAAACCAAGAGTACCCTACTGCCCGCTCCCTGCAGGCTAGCAGCCTATCAGACACTCACTCAGGCTCTCACACTGCCCCCCCAGCAAACACACGCTCGGATACTTTCTCAGCAAGCAAACAAACACAGACTCGGATACTTACCAGTCCCAGAAAAACTCCTCCTGTGAGCTGCTCTGCTGTCCCCGCTGCTCAGCTGGTTCTCCGCCGCTCAGCTGGTTCGCAAAGCTCTGGCTATTTTTAAACAGCCAGGCTTCCCTGTCGCAAACCAACAGACACCCTACTGCCCGCCCCCTGCAGGCTAGCAGCCAATCAGACACTCACTCAGGCTCTCACACTGCCCCCTCAGCAAACACACGCTCGGATACTTCCTCAGCAAGCAAACAAACACAGACTCGGATACTTACCAGTCCCAGAAAAACTCCTCCTTTGTGCTGCTCTGCTGTCCCCGCTACTCAGCTGGTTCTCCACCGCTCAGTTGTTTCGCGAAGCACTGGCTATTTTTAAACAGCCAGGCATCCCTGTCGCAAACCAACAGACACCCTACTGCCCGCACCCTGCAGGCTAGCAGCCAATCAGACACTCACTCAGGCTCCCACACTGCCCCCCCAGCAAACACACGCTCGGATACTTCCTCAGCAAGCAAACAAACACAGACTCGGATACTTACCAGTCCCAGGCAAACTCCTGCTGTGAGCTGCTCTGCTGTCCCCGCTGCTCAGCTGGTTCTCCGCCGCTCAGCTGGTTCGCGAAGCTCTGGCTATTTTTAAACAGCTAGGCTTCCCTGTCGCAAACAGACACCCTACTGCCCGCCCCCTGCAGGCTAGCAGCCAATCAGACACTCACTCAGGCTCTCACACTGCCCCCCCAGCAAACACACGCTCGGATACTTCCTCAGCAAGCAAACAAACACAGACTCGGATACTTACCAGTCCCAGGCAAACTCCTGCTTTGTGCTGCTCTGCTGCCCCGCTGCTCAGCTGGTTCTCCACCGCTCAGTTGGTTCGCGAAGCTCTGGCTATTTTTAAACAGCCAGGCATCCCTGTCGCAAACCAACAGACACCCTACTGCCCGCTCCCTGCAGGCTAGCAGCCAATCAGAGACTCACTCAGGCTCTCACACTGCCCCCCCAGCAAACACACGCTCGGATACTTCCTCAGCAAGCAAACAAACACAGACTCGGATACTTACCAGTCCCAGGCAAACTCCTGCTGTGAGCTGCTCTGCTGTCCCCGCTGCTCAGCTGGTTCTCCGCCGCTCAGCTGGTTCGCGAAGCTCTGGCTATTTTTAAACAGCTAGGCTTCCCTGTCGCAAACAGACACCCTACTGCCCGCCCGCTGCAGGATAGCAGCCAATCAGACACTCACTCAGGCTCTCACACTGCCCCCCCAGCAAACACACGCTCGGATACTTCCTCAGCAAGCAAACAAACACAGACTCGGATACTTACCAGTCCCAGGCTAACTCCTGCTGTGTGCTGCTCTGCTGTGCCCGCTGCTCAGTTGGTTCTCCGCCGCTCAGCTGGTTCGCGAAGCTCTGGCTATTTTTAAACAGCCAGGCTTCCCTGTCACAAACCAACAGACATCCCAATGCCCGCACCCTGCAGGCTAGCAGCCAATCAGACACTCACTCAGGCTCTCACACTGCCCCCACAGCAAACACACGCTCGGATACTTCCTCAGCAAGCAAAGAAACACAGACTCGGATACTTACCAGTCCCAGGCAAACTCCTGCTGTGAGCTGCTCTGCTGTCCCCGCTGCTCAGCTGGTTCTCCGCCGCTCAGCTGGTTCGCGAAGCTCTGGCTATTTTTAAACAGCCAGTATTCCTGTCGCAAACAAACAGACAGCCTACTGCCCGCCCGCTGCAGGCTAGCAGCCAATCAGACACTCACTCAGCCTCTCACACTGCCCCCCCAGCAAACACACGCTCGGATACTTCCTCAGCAAGCAAACAAACACAGACTCGGATACTTACCAGTCCTAGGCAAACTCCTGCTGTGTGCTGCTCTGCTGTCCCCGCTGTTCAGCTGGTTCTCCGCCGCTCAGCTGGTTCGCGAAGCTCTGGCTATTTTTAGACAGCCAGGCTTCCCTGTCGCAAACCAACCGACACCCTACTGCCCGCCCCCTGGAGGCGAGCAGCCAATGAGACACTCACTCAGGCTCTCACACTGCCCCCCCAGCAAACACACGCTCGGATACTTCCTCAGCAAGCAAACAAACACAGACTCGGATACCTACCAGTCCCAGGCAAACTCCTGCTGTGAGCTGCTCTGCTGTCCCCGCTGCTCAGCTGGTTCTCCGCCGCTCAGCTGGTTCGCGAAGCTCTGGCTATTTTTAAACAGCTAGGCTTCCCTGTCGCAAACAGACACCCTACTGCCCGCCCCCTGCAGGCTAGCAGCCAATCAGACACTCACTCAGGCTCTCACACTGCCCCCCCAGCAAACACACGCTCGGATACTTCCTCAGCAAGCAAACAAACACAGACTCGGATACTTACCAGTCCCAGGCAAACTCCTGCTCTGTGCTGCTCTGCTGCCCCGCTGCTCAGCTGGTTCTCCACCGCTCAGTTGGTTCGTGAAGCTCTGGCTATTTTTAAACAGCCAGGCATCCCTGTCGCAAACCAACAGACACCCTACTGCCCGCTCCCTGCAGGCTAGCAGCCAATCAGAGACTCACTCAGGCTCTCACACTGCCCCCCCAGCAAACACACGCTCGGATACTTCCTCAGCAAGCAAACAAACACAGACTCGGATACTTACCAGTCCCAGGCAAACTCCCGCTGTGTGCTGCTCTGCTGCCCCGCTGCTCAGCTGTTTCTCCGCCACTCAGCTGGTTCGCGAAGCTCTGGCTATTTTTAAACAGCCAGGCTTCCCTGTCGCAAACCAGACACCCTACTGCCCGCCCCCTGCAGGCTAGCAGCCAATCAGACACTCACTCAGGCTCTCACACTGCCCCCCCAGCAAACACACGCTCGGATACTTCCTCAGCAAGCAAACAAACACAGACTCGGATACTTACCAGTCCCAGGCAAACTCCTGCTGTGAGCTGCTCTGCTGTCCCCGCTGCTCAGCTGGTTCTCCGCCGCTCAGTGGGTTCGCGAAGCTCTGGCTATTTTTAAACAGCCAGGCTTCCCTGTCACAAAAAAAGAGTACCCTACTGCCCGCTCCCTGCAGGCTAGCAGCCTATCAGACACTCACTCAGGCTCTCACACTGCCCCCCCAGCAAACACACGCTCGGATACTTTCTCAGCAAGCAAACAAACACAGACTCGGATACTTACCAGTCCCAGAAAAACTCCTCCTGTGAGCTGCTCTGCTGTCCCCGCTGCTCAGCTGGTTCTCCGCCGCTCAGCTGGTTCGCAAAGCTCTGGCTATTTTTAAACAGCCAGGCTTCCCTGTCGCAAACCAACAGACACCCTACTGCCCGCCCCCTGCAGGCTAGCAGCCAATCAGACACTCACTCAGGCTCTCACACTGCCCCCTCAGCAAACACACGCTCGGATACTTCCTCAGCAAGCAAACAAACACAGACTCGGATACTTACCAGTCCCAGGCAAACTCCTGCTGTGAGCTGCTCTGCTGTCCCCGCTGCTCAGCTGGTTCTCTGCCACTCAGTTGGTTCGTGAAGCTCTGGCTATCTTTAAACAGCCAGGCTTCCCTGTCGCAAACCAACAGACACCCTACTGCCCGCCCCCTGCAGGCCTGCAGCCAATGAGACACTCACTCAGGCTCTCACACTGCCCCCCCAGCAAACACACGCTCGGATACTTCCTCAGCAAGCAAACAAACACAGACTCGGATACTTACCAGTCCTAGGCAAACTCCTGCTGTGTGCTGCTCTGCTGTCCCCGCTGTTCAGCTGGTTCTCCGCCGCTCAGCTGGTTCGTGAAGCTCTGGCTATTTTTAGACAGCCAGGCTTCCCTGTCGCAAACAAACAGACAGCCTACTGCCCGCCCCCTGCAGGCTAGCAGCCAATCAGACACTCACTCAGGCTCTCACACTGCCCCCCCAGCAAACACACGCTCGGATACTTCCTCAGCAAGCAAACAAACACAGACTCGGATACTTACCAGTCCCAGGCAAACTCCTCCTGTGAGCTGCTCTGCTGTCCCCGCTGCTCAGCTGGTTCTCCGCCGCTCAGCTGGTTCGCAAAGCTCTGGCTATTTTTAAACAGCCAGCCTTCCCTGTCGCAAACCAACAGACACCCTACTGCCCGCCCCCTGCAGGCTAGCAGCCAATCAGACACTCACTCAGGCTCTCACACTGCCCCCCCAGCAAACACACGCTCGGATACTTCCTCAGCAAGCAAACAAACACAGACTCGGATACTTACCAGTCCCAGAAAAACTCCTCCTGTGTGCTGCTCTGCTGTCCCCGCTGCTCAGCTGGTTCTCCACCGCTCAGTTGTTTCGCGAAGCACTGGCTATTTTTAAACAGCCAGGCATCCCTGTCGCAAACCAACAGACACCCTACTGCCCGCACCCTGCAGGCTAGCAGCCAATCAGACACTCACTCAGGCTCCCACACTGCCCCCCCCAGCAAACACACGCTCGGATACTTCCTCAGCAAGCAAGCAAACAAACACAGACTCGGATACTTACCAGTCCCAGGCAAACTCCTGGTGTGAGCTGCTCTGCTGTCCCCGCTGCTCAGCTGGTTCTCCGCCGCTCAGTGGGTTCGCCAAACTCTGGCTATTTTTAAACAGTCAGGCTTCCCTGTGGCAAACCAACAGTACCCTACTGCCCGCTCCCTGCAGGCTAGCAGCCAATCAGACACTCACTCAGGCTCTCACACTGCCCCCCCAGCAAACACACGCTCGGATACTTCCTCAGCAAGCAAACAAACACAGACTCGGATACTTACCAGTCCCAGGCTAACTCCGGCTGTGTGCTGCTCTGCTGTCCCCGCTGCT
Organism: Lepidochelys olivacea; assembly: GCF_965140295.1. Taxonomy (NCBI): domain Eukaryota; kingdom Metazoa; phylum Chordata; order Testudines; family Cheloniidae; genus Lepidochelys; species Lepidochelys olivacea. The sequence continues at coordinate 17,900,025 of NC_140436.1, read as the reverse complement.
CAGCTGGTTCTCCGCCGCTCAGCTGGTTCGCGAAGCTCTGGCTATTTTTAAACAGCCAGGCTTCCCTGTCGCAAACCAACAGACACCCTACTGCCCGCCCCCTGCAGGCTAGCAGCCAATCAGACACTCACTCAGGCTCTCACACTGCCCCCCCAGCAAACACACGCTCGGATACTTCCTCAGCAAGCAAACAAACACAGACTCGGATACTTACCAGTCCCAGGCAAACTCCTGCTGTGAGCTGCTCTGCTGTCCCAGCTGCTCAGCTGGTTCTCCACCGCTCAGTTGGTTCGCGAAGCTCTGGCCATTTTTAAACAGCCAGGCTTCCCTGTCGCAAACCAACAGACACCCTTTTGCCCGCTCCCTGCAGGCTAGCAGCCAATCAGACACTCACTCAGGCTCTCACACTGCCCCCCAGCAAACACACACTCGGATACTTCCTCAGCAAGCAAACAAACACAGACTCGGATACTTACCAGTCCCAGGCAAACTCCTGCTGTGAGCTGCTCTGCTGTTCCCGCTGCTCAGCTGGTTCTCCGCCGCTCAGCTGGTTCGCGAAGCTCTGCGTATTTTTAAACAGCCAGTATTCCTGTCGCAAACAAACAGACAGCCTACTGCCCGCCGCCTGCAGGCTAGCAACCGATTCGACACTCACTCAGGCTCTCACACTGCCCCCCCAGCAAACACACGCTCGGATACTTCCTCAGCAAGCAAACAAACACAGACTCGGATACTTACCAGTCCCAGGCTAACTCCTGCTGTGTGCTGCTCTGCTGTCCCCGCTGCTCAGTTGGTTCTCCGCCGCTCAGCTGGTTCGCGAAGCTCTGGCTATTTTTAAACAGCCAGGCTTCCCTGTCACAAACCAACAGACATCCCAATGCCCGCCCCCTGCAGGCTAGCAGCCAATCAGACACTCACTCAGGCTCTCACACTGCCCCCACAGCAAACACACGCTCGGATACTTCCTCAGCAAGCAAACAAACACAGACTCGGATACTTACCAGTCCCAGGCAAACTCCTGCTGTGTGCTGCTCTGCTGTCCCCGCTGCTCAGTTGGTTCTCCGCCGCTCAGCTGGTTCGCGAAGCTCTGGCTATTTTTAGACAGCCAGGCTTCCCTGTCGCAAACCAACAGACACCCTACTGCCCGCCCCCTGCAGGCTAGCAGCCAATGAGACACTCACTCAGGCTCTCACACTGCCCCCCCAGCAAACACACGCTCGGATACTTCCTCAGCAAGCAAACAAACACAGACTCGGATACTTACCAGTCCCAGGCAAACTCCTGCTGTGAGCTGCTCTGCTGTCCCTGCTGCTCAGCTGGTTCTCCGCCGCTCAGCTGGTTCGCGAAGCTCTGGCTATTTTTAAACAGCTAGGCTTCCCTGTCGCAAACAGACACCCTACTGCCCGCCCCCTGCAGGCTAGCAGCCAATCAGACACTCACTCAGGCTCTCACACTGCCCCCCCAGCAAACACACGCTCGAATACTTCCTCAGCAAGCAAACAAACACAGACTCGGATACTTACCAGTCCCAGGCAAACTCCTGCTCTGTGCTGCTCTGCTGCCCCGCTGCTCAGCTGGTTCTCCACCGCTCAGTTGGTTCGCGAAGCTCTGGCTATTTTTAAACAGCCAGGCATCCCTGTCGCAAACCAACAGACACACTACTGCCCGCCCCCTGCAGGCTAGCAGCCAATCAGACACTCACTCAGGCTCCCACACTGCCCCCCCCAGCAAACACACGCTCGGATACTTCCTCAGCAAGCAAACAAACACAGACTCGGATACTTACCAGTCCCAGGCAAACTCCTGCTGTGAGCTGCTCTGCTGTCCCCGCTGCTCAGCTGGTTCTCCGCCGCTCAGTGGGTTCGCCAAACTCTGGCTATTTTTAAACAGTCAGGCTTCCCTGTGGCAAACCAACAGTACCCTACTGCCCGCTCCCTGCAGGCTAGCAGCCAATCAGACACTCACTCAGGCTCTCACACTGCCCCCCAGCAAACACACGCTCGGATACTTCCTCAGCAAGCAAACAAACACAGACTCGGATCCTTACCAGTCCCAGGCTAACTCCGGCTGTGTGCTGCTCTGCTGTCCCCGCTGCTCAGCTGGTTCTCCGCCGCTCAGCTGGTTCGCGAAGCTCTGGCTATTTTTAAACAGCCAGGCTTCCCTGTCGCAAACCAACAGACACCCTACTGCCCGCCCCCTGCAGGCTAGCAGCCAATCAGACACTCACTCAGGCTCTCACACTGCCCCCCCAGCAAATACACGCTCGGATACTTCCTCAGCAAGCAAACAAACACAGACTCGGATACTTACCAGTCCCAGGCAAACTCCTGCTGTGAGCTGCTCTGCTGTCCCAGCTGCTCAGCTGGTTCTCCACCGCTCAGTTGGTTCGCGAAGCTCTGGCCATTTTTAAACAGCCAGGCTTCCCTGTCGCAAACCAACAGACACCCTTTTGCCCGCTCCCTGCAGGCTAGCAGCCAATCAGACACTCACTCAGGCTCTCACACTGCCCCCCAGCAAACACACGCTCGGATACTTCCTCAGCAAGCAAACAAACACAGACTCGGATACTTACCAGTCCCAGGCAAACTCCCGCTGTGAGCTGCTCTGCTGTTCCCGCTGCTCAGCTGGTTCTCCGCCGCTCAGCTGGTTCGCGAAGCTCTGCCTATTTTTAAACAGCCAGTATTCCTGTCGCAAACAAACAGGCAGCCTACTGCCCGCCGCCTGCAGGCTAGCAACCGATTCGACACTCACTCAGGCTCTCACACTGCCCCCACAGCAAACACACGCTCGGATACTTCCTCAGCAAGCAAACAAACACAGACTCGGATACTTACCAGTCCCAGGCAAACTCCTGCTGTGTGCTGCTCTGCTGTCCCCGCTGCTCAGTTGGTTCTCCGCCGCTCAGCTGGTTCGCGAAGCTCTGGCTATTTTTAGACAGCCAGGCTTCCCTGTCGCAAACCAACAGACACCCTACTGCCCGCCCCCTGCAGGCTAGCAGCCAATCAGACACTCACTCAGGCTCTCACACTGCCCCCCCAGCAAACACACGCTCGGATACTTCCTCAGCAAGCAAACAAACACAGACTCGGATACTTACCAGTCCCAGGCAAACTCCTGCTGTGAGCTGCTCTGCTGTCCCCGCTGCTCAGCTGGTTCTCCGCCGCTCAGCTGGTTCGCGAAGCTCTGGCTATTTTTAAACAGCTAGGCTTCCCTGTCGCAAACAGACACCCTACTGCCCGCCCCCTGCAGGCTAGCAGCCAATCAGACACTCACTCAGGCTCTCACACTGCCCCCACAGCAAACACACGCTCGGATACTTCCTCAGCAAGCAAACAAACACAGACTCGGATACTTACCAGTCCCAGGCAAACTCCTGCTGTGTGCTGCTCTGCTGTCCCCGCTGCTCAGTTGGTTCTCCGCCGCTCAGCTGGTTCGCGAAGCTCTGGCTATTTTTAGACAGCCAGGCTTCCCTGTCGCAAACCAACAGACACCCTACTGCCCGCCCCCTGCAGGCTAGCAGCCAATGAGACACTCACTCAGGCTCTCACACTGCCCCCCCAGCAAACACACGCTCGGATACTTCCTCAGCAAGCAAACAAACACAGACTCGGATACTTACCAGTCCCAGGCAAACTCCTGCTGTGAGCTGCTCTGCTGTCCCTGCTGCTCAGCTGGTTCTCCGCCGCTCAGCTGGTTCGCGAAGCTCTGGCTATTTTTAAACAGCTAGGCTTCCCTGTCGCAAACAGACACCCTACTGCCCGCCCCCTGCAGGCTAGCAGCCAATCAGACACTCACTCAGGCTCTCACACTGCCCCCCCAGCAAACACACGCTCGAATACTTCCTCAGCAAGCAAACAAACACAGACTCGGATACTTACCAGTCCCAGGCAAACTCCTGCTCTGTGCTGCTCTGCTGCCCCGCTGCTCAGCTGGTTCTCCACCGCTCAGTTGGTTCGCGAAGCTCTGGCTATTTTTAAACAGCCAGGCATCCCTGTCGCAAACCAACAGACACACTACTGCCCGCCCCCTGCAGGCTAGCAGCCAATCAGACACTCACTCAGGCTCCCACACTGCCCCCCCCAGCAAACACACGCTCGGATACTTCCTCAGCAAGCAAACAAACACAGACTCGGATACTTACCAGTCCCAGGCAAACTCCTGCTGTGAGCTGCTCTGCTGTCCCCGCTGCTCAGCTGGTTCTCCGCCGCTCAGTGGGTTCGCCAAACTCTGGCTATTTTTAAACAGTCAGGCTTCCCTGTGGCAAACCAACAGTACCCTACTGCCCGCTCCCTGCAGGCTAGCAGCCAATCAGACACTCACTCAGGCTCTCACACTGCCCCCCAGCAAACACACGCTCGGATACTTCCTCAGCAAGCAAACAAACACAGACTCGGATCCTTACCAGTCCCAGGCTAACTCCGGCTGTGTGCTGCTCTGCTGTCCCCGCTGCTCAGCTGGTTCTCCGCCGCTCAGCTGGTTCGCGAAGCTCTGGCTATTTTTAAACTGCCAGGCTTCCCTGTCGCAAACCAACAGACACCCTACTGCCCGCCCCCTGCAGGCTAGCAGCCAATCAGACACTCACTCAGGCTCTCACACTGCCCCCCCAGCAAATACACGCTCGGATACTTCCTCAGCAAGCAAACAAACACAGACTCGGATACTTACCAGTCCCAGGCAAACTCCTGCTGTGAGCTGCTCTGCTGTCCCAGCTGCTCAGCTGGTTCTCCACCGCTCAGTTGGTTCGCGAAGCTCTGGCCATTTTTAAACAGCCAGGCTTCCCTGTCGCAAACCAACAGACACCCTTTTGCCCGCTCCCTGCAGGCTAGCAGCCAATCAGACACTCACTCAGGCTCTCACACTGCCCCCCAGCAAACACACGCTCGGATACTTCCTCAGCAAGCAAACAAACACAGACTCGGATACTTACCAGTCCCAGGCAAACTCCCGCTGTGAGCTGCTCTGCTGTTCCCGCTGCTCAGCTGGTTCTCCGCCGCTCAGCTGGTTCGCGAAGCTCTGCGTATTTTTAAACAGCCAGTATTCCTGTCGCAAACAAACAGGCAGCCTACTGCCCGCCGCCTGCAGGCTAGCAACCGATTCGACACTCACTCAGGCTCTCACACTGCCCCCACAGCAAACACACGCTCGGATACTTCCTCAGCAAGCAAACAAACACAGACTCGGATACTTACCAGTCCCAGGCAAACTCCTGCTGTGTGCTGCTCTGCTGTCCCCGCTGCTCAGTTGGTTCTCCGCCGCTCAGCTGGTTCGCGAAGCTCTGGCTATTTTTAGACAGCCAGGCTTCCCTGTCGCAAACCAACAGACACCCTACTGCCCGCCCCCTGCAGGCTAGCAGCCAATCAGACACTCACTCAGGCTCTCACACTGCCCCCCCAGCAAACACACGCTCGGATACTTCCTCAGCAAGCAAACAAACACAGACTCGGATACTTACCAGTCCCAGGCAAACTCCTGCTGTGAGCTGCTCTGCTGTCCCCGCTGCTCAGCTGGTTCTCCGCCGCTCAGCTGGTTCGCGAAGCTCTGGCTATTTTTAAACAGCTAGGCTTCCCTGTCGCAAACAGACACCCTACTGCCCGCCCCCTGCAGGCTAGCAGCCAATCAGACACTCACTCAGGCTCTCACACTGCCCCCCCAGCAAACACACGCTCAAATACTTCCTCAGCAAGCAAACAAACACAGACTCGGATACTTACCAGTCCCAGGCAAACTCCTGCTCTGTGCTGCTCTGCTGCCCCGCTGCTCAGCTGGTTCTCCACCGCTCAGTTGGTTCGCGAAGCTCTGGCTATTTTTAAACAGCCAGGCATCCCTGTCGCAAACCAACAGACACACTACTGCCCGCCCCCTGCAGGCTAGCAGCCAATCAGACACTCACTCAGGCTCTCACACTGCCCCCCCAGCAAACACACGCTCGGATACTTCCTCAGCAAGCAAACAAACACAGACTCGGATACTTACCAGTCCCAGGCAAACTCCTGCTGTGAGCTGCTCTGCTGTCCCCGCTGCTCAGCTGGTTCTCTGCCGCTCAGTGGGTTCTCGAAGCTCTGGCTATTTTTAAACAGCCAGGCTTCCCTGTCGCAAACCAACAGACACCCTACTGCCCGCCCCCTGCAGGCTAGCAGCCAATGAGACACTCACTCAGGCTCTCACACTGCCCCCCCAGCAAACACACGCTCGGATACTTCCTCAGCAAGCAAACAAACACAGACTCGGATACTTACCAGTCCCAGGCAAACTCCTGCTGTGAGCTGCTCTGCTGTCCCTGCTGCTCAGCTGGTTCTCCGCCGCTCAGCTGGTTCGCGAAGCTCTGGCTATTTTTAAACAGCTAGGCTTCCCTGTCGCAAACAGACACCCTACTGCCCGCCCCCTGCAGGCTAGCAGCCAATCAGACACTCACTCAGGCTCTCACACTGCCCCCCCAGCAAACACACGCTCGAATACTTCCTCAGCAAGCAAACAAACACAGACTCGGATACTTACCAGTCCCAGGCAAACTCCTGCTCTGTGCTGCTCTGCTGCCCCGCTGCTCAGCTGGTTCTCCACCGCTCAGTTGGTTCGCGAAGCTCTGGCTATTTTTAAACAGCCAGGCATCCCTGTCGCAAACCAACAGACACACTACTGCCCGCCCCCTGCAGGCTAGCAGCCAATCAGACACTCACTCAGGCTCCCACACTGCCCCCCCCAGCAAACACACGCTCGGATACTTCCTCAGCAAGCAAACAAACACAGACTCGGATACTTACCAGTCCCAGGCAAACTCCTGCTGTGAGCTGCTCTGCTGTCCCCGCTGCTCAGCTGGTTCTCCGCCGCTCAGTGGGTTCGCCAAACTCTGGCTATTTTTAAACAGTCAGGCTTCCCTGTGGCAAACCAACAGTACCCTACTGCCCGCTCCCTGCAGGCTAGCAGCCAATCAGACACTCACTCAGGCTCTCACACTGCCCCCCAGCAAACACACGCTCGGATACTTCCTCAGCAAGCAAACAAACACAGACTCGGATCCTTACCAGTCCCAGGCTAACTCCGGCTGTGTGCTGCTCTGCTGTCCCCGCTGCTCAGCTGGTTCTCCGCCGCTCAGCTGGTTCGCGAAGCTCTGGCTATTTTTAAACAGCCAGGCTTCCCTGTCGCAAACCAACAGACACCCTACTGCCCGCCCCCTGCAGGCTAGCAGCCAATCAGACACTCACTCAGGCTCTCACACTGCCCCCCCAGCAAATACACGCTCGGATACTTCCTCAGCAAGCAAACAAACACAGACTCGGATACTTACCAGTCCCAGGCAAACTCCTGCTGTGAGCTGCTCTGCTGTCCCAGCTGCTCAGCTGGTTCTCCACCGCTCAGTTGGTTCGCGAAGCTCTGGCCATTTTTAAACAGCCAGGCTTCCCTGTCGCAAACCAACAGACACCCTTTTGCCCGCTCCCTGCAGGCTAGCAGCCAATCAGACACTCACTCAGGCTCTCACACTGCCCCCCAGCAAACACACGCTCGGATACTTCCTCAGCAAGCAAACAAACACAGACTCGGATACTTACCAGTCCCAGGCAAACTCCTGCTGTGAGCTGCTCTGCTGTTCCCGCTGCTCAGCTGGTTCTCCGCCGCTCAGCTGGTTCGCGAAGCTCTGCGTATTTTTAAACAGCCAGTATTCCTGTCGCAAACAAACAGGCAGCCTACTGCCCGCCGCCTGCAGGCTAGCAACCGATTCGACACTCACTCAGGCTCTCACACTGCCCCCACAGCAAACACACGCTCGGATACTTCCTCAGCAAGCAAACAAACACAGACTCGGATACTTACCAGTCCCAGGCAAACTCCTGCTGTGTGCTGCTCTGCTGTCCCCGCTGCTCAGTTGGTTCTCCGCCGCTCAGCTGGTTCGCGAAGCTCTGGCTATTTTTAGACAGCCAGGCTTCCCTGTCGCAAACCAACAGACACCCTACTGCCCGCCCCCTGCAGGCTAGCAGCCAATCAGACACTCACTCAGGCTCTCACACTGCCCCCCCAGCAAACACACGCTCGGATACTTCCTCAGCAAGCAAACAAACACAGACTCGGATACTTACCAGTCCCAGGCAAACTCCTGCTGTGAGCTGCTCTGCTGTCCCCGCTGCTCAGCTGGTTCTCCGCCGCTCAGCTGGTTCGCGAAGCTCTGGCTATTTTTAAACAGCTAGGCTTCCCTGTCGCAAACAGACACCCTACTGCCCGCCCCCTGCAGGCTAGCAGCCAATCAGACACTCACTCAGGCTCTCACACTGCCCCCCCAGCAAACACACGCTCAAATACTTCCTCAGCAAGCAAACAAACACAGACTCGGATACTTACCAGTCCCAGGCAAACTCCTGCTCTGTGCTGCTCTGCTGCCCCGCTGCTCAGCTGGTTCTCCACCGCTCAGTTGGTTCGCGAAGCTCTGGCTATTTTTAAACAGCCAGGCATCCCTGTCGCAAACCAACAGACACACTACTGCCCGCCCCCTGCAGGCTAGCAGCCAATCAGACACTCACTCAGGCTCTCACACTGCCCCCCCAGCAAACACACGCTCGGATACTTCCTCAGCAAGCAAACAAACACAGACTCGGATACTTACCAGTCCCAGGCAAACTCCTGCTGTGAGCTGCTCTGCTGTCCCCGCTGCTCAGCTGGTTCTCTGCCGCTCAGTGGGTTCTCGAAGCTCTGGCTATTTTTAAACAGCCAGGCTTCCCTGTCGCAAACCAACAGACACCCTACTGCCCGCTCCCTGCAGGCTAACAGCCAATCAGACACTCACTCAGGCTCTCACACTGCCCCCCAGCAAACACACGCTCGGATACTTCCTCAGCAAGCAAGCAAACAAACACAGACTCGGATACTTACCAGTCCCAGAAAAACTCCTCCTGTGAGGTGCTCTGCTGTCCCCGCTGCTCAGCTGGTTCTCTGCCACTCAGTTGGTTCGTGAAGCTCTGGCTATCTTTAAACAGCCAGGCTTCCCTGTCGCAAACCAACAGACACCCTACTGCCCGCTCCCTGCAGGCTAGCAGCCAATCAGACAATCACTCAGGCTGTCGCACTCCAGCCCCAGCAAACACACGCTCGGATGATTCCTCAGCAAGCAAACAAACACAGACTCGGATACTTACCAGTCCCAGGCTAACTCCTGCTCTGAGCTGCTCTGCTGTCCCCGCTGGTCAGCTGGTTCTCCGCCGCTCAGCTGGTTCGCGAATCTCTGTCTATTTTTAAACAACCAGGCTTCCCTATCGCAAACAAACAGACAGCCTACTGCCCGCCCCCTGCAGGCTAGCAGCCAATCAGACACTCACTCAGGCTCTCACACTGCCCCCCCAGCAAACACACGCTCGGATACTTCCTCAGCAAGCAAACAAACACAGACTCGGATACTTACCAGTCCCAGGCAAACTCCTGCTGTGAGCTGCTCTGCTGTCCCCGCTGCTCAGCTGGTTCTCCGCCGCTCAGTGGGTTCGCGAAGCTCTGGCTATTTTTAAACAGCCAGGCTTCCCTGTCGCAAACCAACAGACACCCTACTGCCCGCCCCCTGCAGGCTAGCAGCCAATCAGACACTCACTCAGGCTCTCACACTGCCCCCCCAGCAAACACACGCTCGAATACTTCCTCAGCAAGCAAACAAACACAGACTCGGATACTTACCAGTCCCAGGCAAACTCCTGCTCTGTGCTGCTCTGCTGCCCCGCTGCTCAGCTGGTTCTCCACCGCTCAGTTGGTTCGCGAAGCTCTGGCCATTTTTAAACAGCCAGGCTTCCCTGTCGCAAACCAACAGACACCCTTTTGCCCGCTCCCTGCAGGCTAGCAGCCAATCAGACACTCACTCAGGCTCTCACACTGCCCCCCAGCAAACACACGCTCGGATACTTCCTCAGCAAGCAAACAAACACAGACTCGGATACTTACCAGTCCCAGGCAAACTCCTGCTGTGAGCTGCTCTGCTGTTCCCGCTGCTCAGCTGGTTCTCCGCCGCTCAGCTGGTTCGCGAAGCTCTGCGTATTTTTAAACAGCCAGTATTCCTGTCGCAAACAAACAGACAGCCTACTGCCCGCCGCCTGCAGGCTAGCAACCGATTCGACACTCACTCAGGCTCTCACACTGCCCCCACAGCAAACACACGCTCGGATACTTCCTCAGCAAGCAAACAAACACAGACTCGGATACTTACCAGTCCCAGGCAAACTCCTGCTGTGTGCTGCTCTGCTGTCCCCGCTGCTCAGTTGGTTCTCCGCCGCTCAGCTGGTTCGCGAAGCTCTGGCTATTTTTAGACAGCCAGGCTTCCCTGTCGCAAACCAACAGACACCCTACTGCCCGCCCCCTGCAGGCTAGCAGCCAATCAGACACTCACTCAGGCTCTCACACTGCCCCCCCAGCAAACACACGCTCGGATACTTCCTCAGCAAGCAAACAAACACAGACTCGGATACTTACCAGTCCCAGGCAAACTCCTGCTGTGAGCTGCTCTGCTGTCCCCGCTGCTCAGCTGGTTCTCCGCCGCTCAGCTGGTTCGCGAAGCTCTGGCTATTTTTAAACAGCTAGGCTTCCCTGTCGCAAACAGACACCCTACTGCCCGCCCCCTGCAGGCTAGCAGCCAATCAGACACTCACTCAGGCTCTCACACTGCCCCCCCAGCAAACACACGCTCGAATACTTCCTCAGCAAGCAAACAAACACAGACTCGGATACTTACCAGTCCCAGGCAAACTCCTGCTCTGTGCTGCTCTGCTGCCCCGCTGCTCAGCTGGTTCTCCACCGCTCAGTTGGTTCGCGAAGCTCTGGCTATTTTTAAACAGCCAGGCATCCCTGTCGCAAACCAACAGACACACTACTGCCCGCCCCCTGCAGGCTAGCAGCCAATCAGACACTCACTCAGGCTCTCACACTGCCCCCCCAGCAAACACACGCTCGGATACTTCCTCAGCAAGCAAACAAACACAGACTCGGATACTTACCAGTCCCAGGCAAACTCCTGCTGTGAGCTGCTCTGCTGTCCCCGCTGCTCAGCTGGTTCTCTGCCGCTCAGTGGGTTCTCGAAGCTCTGGCTATTTTTAAACAGCCAGGCTTCCCTGTCGCAAACCAACAGACACCCTACTGCCCGCTCCCTGCAGGCTAACAGCCAATCAGACACTCACTCAGGCTCTCACACTGCCCCCCAGCAAACACACGCTCGGATACTTCCTCAGCAAGCAAGCAAACAAACACAGACTCGGATACTTACCAGTCCCAGAAAAACTCCTCCTGTGAGGTGCTCTGCTGTCCCCGCTGCTCAGCTGGTTCTCTGCCACTCAGTTGGTTCGTGAAGCTCTGGCTATCTTTAAACAGCCAGGCTTCCCTGTCGCAAACCAACAGACACCCTACTGCCCGCTCCCTGCAGGCTAGCAGCCAATCAGACAATCACTCAGGCTGTCGCACTCCAGCCCCAGCAAACACACGCTCGGATGATTCCTCAGCAAGCAAACAAACACAGACTCGGATACTTACCAGTCCCAGGCTAACTCCTGCTCTGAGCTGCTCTGCTGTCCCCGCTGGTCAGCTGGTTCTCCGCCGCTCAGCTGGTTCGCGAATCTCTGTCTATTTTTAAACAACCAGGCTTCCCTATCGCAAACAAACAGACAGCCTACTGCCCGCCCCCTGCAGGCTAGCAGCCAATCAGACACTCACTCAGGCTCTCACACTGCCCCCCCAGCAAACACACGCTCAGATACTTCCTCAGCAAGCAAACAAACACAGACTCGGATACTTACCAGTCCCAGGCAAACTCCTGCTGTGAGCTGCTCTGCTGTCCCCGCTGCTCAGCTGGTTCTCCGCCGCTCAGTGGGTTCGCGAAGCTCTGGCTATTTTTAAACAGCCAAGCTTCCCTGTCGCAAACCAACAGACACCCTACTGCCCGCCCCCTGCAGGCTAGCAGCCAATCAGACACTCACTCAGGCTCTCACACTTCCCCCCCAGCAAACACACGCTCGGATACTTCCTCAGCAAGCAAACAAACACAGACTCGGATACTTACCAGTCCCAGAAAAACTCCTCCTGTGAGCTGCTCTGCTGTCCCCGCTGATCAGCTGGTTCTCCGCCGCTCAGCTGGTTCGCGAAGCTCTGGCTATTTTTAAACAGCCAGGCTTCCCTGTCGCAAACCAACAGACACCCTACTGCCCGCCCCCTGCAGGCTAGCAGCCAATCAGACACTCACTCAGGCTCCCACACTGCCCCCCCCAGCAAACACACGCTCGGATACTTCCTCAGCAAGCAAACAAACACAGACTCGGATACTTACCAGTCCCAGGCAAACTCCTGCTGTGAGCTGCTCTGCTGTCCCCGCTGCTCAGCTGGTTCTCCGCCGCTCAGTGGGTTCGCCAAACTCTGGCTATTTTTAAACAGTCAGGCTTCCCTGTGGCAAACCAACAGTACCCTACTGCCCGCTCCCTGCAGGCTAGCAGCCAATCAGACACTCACTCAGGCTCTCACACTGCCCCCCAGCAAACACACGCTCGGATACTTCCTCAGCAAGCAAACAAACACAGACTCGGATACTTACCAGTCCCAGGCTAACTCCGGCTGTGTGCTGCTCTGCTGTCCCCGCTGCTCAGCTGGTTCTCCGCCGCTCAGCTGGTTCGCGAAGCTCTGGCTATTTTTAAACAGCCAGGCTTCCCTGTCGCAAACCAACAGACACCCTACTGCCCGCCCCCTGCAGGCTAGCAGCCAATCAGACACTCACTCAGGCTCTCACACTGCCCCCCCAGCAAATACACGCTCGGATACTTCCTCAGCAAGCAAACAAACACAGACTCGGATACTTACCAGTCCCAGGCAAACTCCTGCTGTGAGCTGCTCTGCTGTTCCCGCTGCTCAGCTGGTTCTCCGCCGCTCAGCTGGTTCGCGAAGCTCTGCGTATTTTTAAACAGCCAGTATTCCTGTCGCAAACAAACAGACAGCCTACTGCCCGCCGCCTGCAGGCTAGCAACCGATTCGACACTCACTCAGGCTCTCACACTGCCCCCCCAGCAAACACACGCTCGGATACTTCCTCAGCAAGCAAACAAACACAGACTCGGATACTTACCAGTCCCAGGCTAACTCCTGCTGTGTGCTGCTCTGCTGTCCCCGCTGCTCAGTTGGTTCTCCGCCGCTCAGCTGGTTCGCGAAGCTCTGGCTATTTTTAAACAGCCAGGCTTCCCTGTCACAAACCAACAGACATCCCAATGCCCGCCCCCTGCAGGCTAGCAGCCAATCAGACACTCACTCAGGCTCTCACACTGCCCCCACAGCAAACACACGCTCGGATACTTCCTCAGCAAGCAAACAAACACAGACTCGGATACTTACCAGTCCCAGGCAAACTCCTGCTGTGAGCTGCTCTGCTGTCCCCGCTGCTCAGCTGGTTCTCTGCCGCTCAGTGGGTTCTCGAAGCTCTGGCTATTTTTAAACAGCCAGGCTTCCCTGTCGCAAACCAACAGACACCCTACTGCCCGCTCCCTGCAGGCTAACAGCCAATCAGACACTCACTCAGGCTCTCACACTGCCCCCCAGCAAACACACGCTCGGATACTTCCTCAGCAAGCAAGCAAACAAACACAGACTCGGATACTTACCAGTCCCAGAAAAACTCCTCCTGTGAGGTGCTCTGCTGTCCCCGCTGCTCAGCTGGTTCTCTGCCACTCAGTTGGTTCGTGAAGCTCTGGCTATCTTTAAACAGCCAGGCTTCCCTGTCGCAAACCAACAGACACCCTACTGCCCGCTCCCTGCAGGCTAGCAGCCAATCAGACAATCACTCAGGCTGTCGCACTCCAGCCCCAGCAAACACACGCTCGGATGATTCCTCAGCAAGCAAACAAACACAGACTCGGATACTTACCAGTCCCAGGCTAACTCCTGCTCTGAGCTGCTCTGCTGTCCCCGCTGGTCAGCTGGTTCTCCGCCGCTCAGCTGGTTCGCGAATCTCTGTCTATTTTTAAACAACCAGGCTTCCCTATCGCAAACAAACAGACAGCCTACTGCCCGCCCCCTGCAGGCTAGCAGCCAATCAGACACTCACTCAGGCTCTCACACTGCCCCCCCAGCAAACACACGCTCGGATACTTCCTCAGCAAGCAAACAAACACAGACTCGGATACTTACCAGTCCCAGGCAAACTCCTGCTGTGAGCTGCTCTGCTGTCCCCGCTGCTCAGCTGGTTCTCCGCCGCTCAGTGGGTTCGCGAAGCTCTGGCTATTTTTAAACAGCCAGGCTTCCCTGTCGCAAACCAACAGACACCCTACTGCCCGCCCCCTGCAGGCTAGCAGCCAATCAGACACTCACTCAGGCTCTCACACTGCCCCCCCAGCAAACACACGCTCGAATACTTCCTCAGCAAGCAAACAAACACAGACTCGGATACTTACCAGTCCCAGGCAAACTCCTGCTCTGTGCTGCTCTGCTGCCCCGCTGCTCAGCTGGTTCTCCACCGCTCAGTTGGTTCGCGAAGCTCTGGCCATTTTTAAACAGCCAGGCTTCCCTGTCGCAAACCAACAGACACCCTTTTGCCCGCTCCCTGCAGGCTAGCAGCCAATCAGACACTCACTCAGGCTCTCACACTGCCCCCCAGCAAACACACGCTCGGATACTTCCTCAGCAAGCAAACAAACACAGACTCGGATACTTACCAGTCCCAGGCAAACTCCTGCTGTGAGCTGCTCTGCTGTTCCCGCTGCTCAGCTGGTTCTCCGCCGCTCAGCTGGTTCGCGAAGCTCTGCGTATTTTTAAACAGCCAGTATTCCTGTCGCAAACAAACAGACAGCCTACTGCCCGCCGCCTGCAGGCTAGCAACCGATTCGACACTCACTCAGGCTCTCACACTGCCCCCACAGCAAACACACGCTCGGATACTTCCTCAGCAAGCAAACAAACACAGACTCGGATACTTACCAGTCCCAGGCAAACTCCTGCTGTGTGCTGCTCTGCTGTCCCCGCTGCTCAGTTGGTTCTCCGCCGCTCAGCTGGTTCGCGAAGCTCTGGCTATTTTTAGACAGCCAGGCTTCCCTGTCGCAAACCAACAGACACCCTACTGCCCGCCCCCTGCAGGCTAGCAGCCAATCAGACACTCACTCAGGCTCTCACACTGCCCCCCCAGCAAACACACGCTCGGATACTTCCTCAGCAAGCAAACAAACACAGACTCGGATACTTACCAGTCCCAGGCAAACTCCTGCTGTGAGCTGCTCTGCTGTCCCCGCTGCTCAGCTGGTTCTCCGCCGCTCAGCTGGTTCGCGAAGCTCTGGCTATTTTTAAACAGCTAGGCTTCCCTGTCGCAAACAGACACCCTACTGCCCGCCCCCTGCAGGCTAGCAGCCAATCAGACACTCACTCAGGCTCTCACACTGCCCCCCCAGCAAACACACGCTCGAATACTTCCTCAGCAAGCAAACAAACACAGACTCGGATACTTACCAGTCCCAGGCAAACTCCTGCTCTGTGCTGCTCTGCTGCCCCGCTGCTCAGCTGGTTCTCCACCGCTCAGTTGGTTCGCGAAGCTCTGGCTATTTTTAAACAGCCAGGCATCCCTGTCGCAAACCAACAGACACACTACTGCCCGCCCCCTGCAGGCTAGCAGCCAATCAGACACTCACTCAGGCTCTCACACTGCCCCCCCAGCAAACACACGCTCGGATACTTCCTCAGCAAGCAAACAAACACAGACTCGGATACTTACCAGTCCCAGGCAAACTCCTGCTGTGAGCTGCTCTGCTGTCCCCGCTGCTCAGCTGGTTCTCTGCCGCTCAGTGGGTTCTCGAAGCTCTGGCTATTTTTAAACAGCCAGGCTTCCCTGTCGCAAACCAACAGACACCCTACTGCCCGCTCCCTGCAGGCTAACAGCCAATCAGACACTCACTCAGGCTCTCACACTGCCCCCCAGCAAACACACGCTCGGATACTTCCTCAGCAAGCAAGCAAACAAACACAGACTCGGATACTTACCAGTCCCAGAAAAACTCCTCCTGTGAGGTGCTCTGCTGTCCCCGCTGCTCAGCTGGTTCTCTGCCACTCAGTTGGTTCGTGAAGCTCTGGCTATCTTTAAACAGCCAGGCTTCCCTGTCGCAAACCAACAGACACCCTACTGCCCGCTCCCTGCAGGCTAGCAGCCAATCAGACAATCACTCAGGCTGTCGCACTCCAGCCCCAGCAAACACACGCTCGGATGATTCCTCAGCAAGCAAACAAACACAGACTCGGATACTTACCAGTCCCAGGCTAACTCCTGCTCTGAGCTGCTCTGCTGTCCCCGCTGGTCAGCTGGTTCTCCGCCGCTCAGCTGGTTCGCGAATCTCTGTCTATTTTTAAACAACCAGGCTTCCCTATCGCAAACAAACAGACAGCCTACTGCCCGCCCCCTGCAGGCTAGCAGCCAATCAGACACTCACTCAGGCTCTCACACTGCCCCCCCAGCAAACACACGCTCAGATACTTCCTCAGCAAGCAAACAAACACAGACTCGGATACTTACCAGTCCCAGGCAAACTCCTGCTGTGAGCTGCTCTGCTGTCCCCGCTGCTCAGCTGGTTCTCCGCCGCTCAGTGGGTTCGCGAAGCTCTGGCTATTTTTAAACAGCCAGGCTTCCCTGTCGCAAACCAACAGACACCCTACTGCCCGCCCCCTGCAGGCTAGCAGCCAATCAGACACTCACTCAGGCTCTCACACTTCCCCCCCAGCAAACACACGCTCGGATACTTCCTCAGCAAGCAAACAAACACAGACTCGGATACTTACCAGTCCCAGAAAAACTCCTCCTGTGAGCTGCTCTGCTGTCCCCGCTGATCAGCTGGTTCTCCGCCGCTCAGCTGGTTCGCGAAGCTCTGGCTATTTTTAAACAGCCAGGCTTCCCTGTCGCAAACCAACAGACACCCTACTGCCCGCCCCCTGCAGGCTAGCAGCCAATCAGACACTCACTCAGGCTCCCACACTGCCCCCCCCAGCAAACACACGCTCGGATACTTCCTCAGCAAGCAAACAAACACAGACTCGGATACTTACCAGTCCCAGGCAAACTCCTGCTGTGAGCTGCTCTGCTGTCCCCGCTGCTCAGCTGGTTCTCCGCCGCTCAGTGGGTTCGCCAAACTCTGGCTATTTTTAAACAGTCAGGCTTCCCTGTGGCAAACCAACAGTACCCTACTGCCCGCTCCCTGCAGGCTAGCAGCCAATCAGACACTCACTCAGGCTCTCACACTGCCCCCCAGCAAACACACGCTCGGATACTTCCTCAGCAAGCAAACAAACACAGACTCGGATACTTACCAGTCCCAGGCTAACTCCGGCTGTGTGCTGCTCTGCTGTCCCCGCTGCTCAGCTGGTTCTCCGCCGCTCAGCTGGTTCGCGAAGCTCTGGCTATTTTTAAACAGCCAGGCTTCCCTGTCGCAAACCAACAGACACCCTACTGCCCGCCCCCTGCAGGCTAGCAGCCAATCAGACACTCACTCAGGCTCTCACACTGCCCCCCCAGCAAATACACGCTCGGATACTTCCTCAGCAAGCAAACAAACACAGACTCGGATACTTACCAGTCCCAGGCAAACTCCTGCTGTGAGCTGCTCTGCTGTTCCCGCTGCTCAGCTGGTTCTCCGCCGCTCAGCTGGTTCGCGAAGCTCTGCGTATTTTTAAACAGCCAGTATTCCTGTCGCAAACAAACAGACAGCCTACTGCCCGCCGCCTGCAGGCTAGCAACCGATTCGACACTCACTCAGGCTCTCACACTGCCCCCCCAGCAAACACACGCTCGGATACTTCCTCAGCAAGCAAACAAACACAGACTCGGATACTTACCAGTCCCAGGCTAACTCCTGCTGTGTGCTGCTCTGCTGTCCCCGCTGCTCAGTTGGTTCTCCGCCGCTCAGCTGGTTCGCGAAGCTCTGGCTATTTTTAAACAGCCAGGCTTCCCTGTCACAAACCAACAGACATCCCAATGCCCGCCCCCTGCAGGCTAGCAGCCAATCAGACACTCACTCAGGCTCTCACACTGCCCCCACAGCAAACACACGCTCGGATACTTCCTCAGCAAGCAAACAAACACAGACTCGGATACTTACCAGTCCCAGGCAAACTCCTGCTGTGTGCTGCTCTGCTGTCCCCGCTGCTCAGTTGGTTCTCCGCCGCTCAGCTGGTTCGCGAAGCTCTGGCTATTTTTAGACAGCCAGGCTTCCCTGTCGCAAACCAACAGACACCCTACTGCCCGCCCCCTGCAGGCTAGCAGCCAATGAGACACTCACTCAGGCTCTCACACTGCCCCCCCAGCAAACACACGCTCGGATACTTCCTCAGCAAGCAAACAAACACAGACTCGGATACTTACCAGTCCCAGGCAAACTCCTGCTGTGAGCTGCTCTGCTGTCCCCGCTGCTCAGCTGGTTCTCCGCCGCTCAGCTGGTTCGCGAAGCTCTGGCTATTTTTAAACAGCTAGGCTTCCCTGTCGCAAACAGACACCCTACTGCCCGCCCCCTGCAGGCTAGCAGCCAATCAGACACTCACTCAGGCTCTCACACTGCCCCCCCAGCAAACACACGCTCGAATACTTCCTCAGCAAGCAAACAAACACAGACTCGGATACTTACCAGTCCCAGGCAAACTCCTGCTCTGTGCTGCTCTGCTGCCCCGCTGCTCAGCTGGTTCTCCACCGCTCAGTTGGTTCGCGAAGCTCTGGCTATTTTTAAACAGCCAGGCATCCCTGTCGCAAACCAACAGACACACTACTGCCCGCCCCCTGCAGGCTAGCAGCCAATCAGACACTCACTCAGGCTCCCACACTGCCCCCCCCAGCAAACACACGCTCGGATACTTCCTCAGCAAGCAAACAAACACAGACTCGGATACTTACCAGTCCCAGGCAAACTCCTGCTGTGAGCTGCTCTGCTGTCCCCGCTGCTCAGCTGGTTCTCCGCCGCTCAGTGGGTTCGCCAAACTCTGGCTATTTTTAAACAGTCAGGCTTCCCTGTGGCAAACCAACAGTACCCTACTGCCCGCTCCCTGCAGGCTAGCAGCCAATCAGACACTCACTCAGGCTCTCACACTGCCCCCCAGCAAACACACGCTCGGATACTTCCTCAGCAAGCAAACAAACACAGACTCGGATACTTACCAGTCCCAGGCTAACTCCGGCTGTGTGCTGCTCTGCTGTCCCCGCTGCTCAGCTGGTTCTCCGCCGCTCAGCTGGTTCGCGAAGCTCTGGCTATTTTTAAACAGCCAGGCTTCCCTGTCGCAAACCAACAGACACCCTACTGCCCGCCCCCTGCAGGCTAGCAGCCAATCAGACACTCACTCAGGCTCTCACACTGCCCCCCCAGCAAATACACGCTCGGATACTTCCTCAGCAAGCAAACAAACACAGACTCGGATACTTACCAGTCCCAGGCAAACTCCTGCTGTGAGGTGCTCTGCTGTCCCAGCTGCTCAGCTGGTTCTCCACCGCTCAGTTGGTTCGCGAAGCTCTGGCCATTTTTAAACAGCCAGGCTTCCCTGTCGCAAACCAACAGACACCCTTTTGCCCGCTCCCTGCAGGCTAGCAGCCAATCAGACACTCACTCAGGCTCTCACACTGCCCCCCAGCAAACACACGCTCGGATACTTCCTCAGCAAGCAAACAAACACAGACTCGGATACTTACCAGTCCCAGGCAAACTCCTGCTGTGAGCTGCTCTGCTGTTCCCGCTGCTCAGCTGGTTCTCCGCCGCTCAGCTGGTTCGCGAAGCTCTGCGTATTTTTAAACAGCCAGTATTCCTGTCGCAAACAAACAGACAGCCTACTGCCCGCCGCCTGCAGGCTAGCAACCGATTCGACACTCACTCAGGCTCTCACACTGCCCCCCCAGCAAACACACGCTCGGATACTTCCTCAGCAAGCAAACAAACACAGACTCGGATACTTACCAGTCCCAGGCTAACTCCTGCTGTGTGCTGCTTGCTGTCCCCGCTGCTCAGTTGGTTCTCCGCCGCTCAGCTGGTTCGCGAAGCTCTGGCTATTTTTAAACAGCCAGGCTTCCCTGTCACAAACCAACAGACATCCCAATGCCCGCCCCCTGCAGGCTAGCAGCCAATCAGACACTCACTCAGGCTCTCACACTGCCCCCACAGCAAACACACGCTCGGATACTTCCTCAGCAAGCAAACAAACACAGACTCGGATACTTACCAGTCCCAGGCAAACTCCTGCTGTGTGCTGCTCTGCTGTCCCCGCTGCTCAGTTGGTTCTCCGCCGCTCAGCTGGTTCGCGAAGCTCTGGCTATTTTTAGACAGCCAGGCTTCCCTGTCGCAAACCAACAGACACCCTACTGCCCGCCCCCTGCAGGCTAGCAGCCAATGAGACACTCACTCAGGCTCTCACACTGCCCCCCCAGCAAACACACGCTCGGATACTTCCTCAGCAAGCAAACAAACACAGACTCGGATACTTACCAGTCCCAGGCAAACTCCTGCTGTGAGCTGCTCTGCTGTCCCCGCTGCTCAGCTGGTTCTCCGCCGCTCAGCTGGTTCGCGAAGCTCTGGCTATTTTTAAACAGCTAGGCTTCCCTGTCGCAAACAGACACCCTACTGCCCGCCCCCTGCAGGCTAGCAGCCAATCAGACACTCACTCAGGCTCTCACACTGCCCCCCCAGCAAACACACGCTCGAATACTTCCTCAGCAAGCAAACAAACACAGACTCGGATACTTACCAGTCCCAGGCAAACTCCTGCTCTGTGCTGCTCTGCTGCCCCGCTGCTCAGCTGGTTCTCCACCGCTCAGTTGGTTCGCGAAGCTCTGGCTATTTTTAAACAGCCAGGCATCCCTGTCGCAAACCAACAGACACACTACTGCCCGCCCCCTGCAGGCTAGCAGCCAATCAGACACTCACTCAGGCTCTCACACTGCCCCCCCAGCAAACACACGCTCGGATACTTCCTCAGCAAGCAAACAAACACAGACTCGGATACTTACCAGTCCCAGGCAAACTCCTGCTGTGAGCTGCTCTGCTGTCCCCGCTGCTCAGCTGGTTCTCTGCCGCTCAGTGGGTTCTCGAAGCTCTGGCTATTTTTAAACAGCCAGGCTTCCCTGTCGCAAACCAACAGACACCCTACTGCCCGCTCCCTGCAGGCTAACAGCCAATCAGACACTCACTCAGGCTCTCACACTGCCCCCCAGCAAACACACGCTCGGATACTTCCTCAGCAAGCAAGCAAACAAACACAGACTCGGATACTTACCAGTCCCAGAAAAACTCCTCCTGTGAGGTGCTCTGCTGTCCCCGCTGCTCAGCTGGTTCTCTGCCACTCAGTTGGTTCGTGAAGCTCTGGCTATCTTTAAACAGCCAGGCTTCCCTGTCGCAAACCAACAGACACCCTACTGCCCGCTCCCTGCAGGCTAGCAGCCAATCAGGCAATCACTCAGGCTGTCGCACTCCAGCCCCAGCAAACACACGCTCGGATGATTCCTCAGCAAGCAAACAAACACAGACTCGGATACTTACCAGTCCCAGGCTAACTCCTGCTCTGAGCTGCTCTGCTGTCCCCGCTGGTCAGCTGGTTCTCCGCCGCTCAGCTGGTTCGCGAAGCTCTGTCTATTTTTAAACAACCAGGCTTCCCTATCGCAAACAAACAGACAGCCTACTGCCCGCCCCCTGCAGGCTAGCAGCCAATCAGACACTCACTCAGGCTCTCACACTGCCCCCACAGCAAACACACGCTCGGATACTTCCTCAGCAAGCAAACAAACACAGACTCGGATACTTACCAGTCCCAGGCAAACTCCTGCTGTGAGCTGCTCTGCTGTCCCCGCTGCTCAGCTGGTTCTCCGCCGCTCAGTTGGTCCGTGAAGCTCTGGCTATTTTTAAAACAGCCAGGCTTCCCTGTCGCAAACCAACAGACACCCTACTGCCCGCCCCCTGCAGGCTAGCAGCCAATCAGACACTCACTCAGGCTCTCACACTTCCCCCCCAGCAAACACACGCTCGGATACTTCCTCAGCAAGCAAACAAACACAGACTCGGATACTTACCAGTCCCAGAAAAACTCCTCCTGTGAGCTGCTCTGCTGTCCCCGCTGATCAGCTGGTTCTCCGCCGCTCAGTTGGTCCGTGAAGCTCTGGCTATTTTTAAACAGCCAGGCTTCCCTGTCGCAAACCAGACACCCTACTGCCCGCTCCCTGCAGGCTAGCAGCCAATCAGACACTCACTCAGGCTCTCACACTGCCCCCCCAGCAAACACACGCTCGGATACTTCCTCAGCAAGCAAACAAACACAGACTCGGATACTTACCAGTCCCAGGCGAACTCCTGCTGTGAGCTGCTCTGCTGTCCCCGCTGCTCAGCTGGTTCTCTGCCGCACAGTGGGTTCTCGAAGCTCTGGCTATTTTTAAACAGCCAGGCTTCCCTGTCGCAAACCAACAGACATCCTACT
Organism: Lepidochelys olivacea; assembly: GCF_965140295.1. NCBI lineage: Eukaryota > Metazoa > Chordata > Testudines > Cheloniidae > Lepidochelys > Lepidochelys olivacea. Next base: position 17,877,639 of record NC_140436.1, on the reverse strand, counting down.
GCCCGCTCCCTGCAGGCTAACAGCCAATCAGACACTCACTCAGGCTCTCACACTGCCCCCCAGCAAACACACGCTCGGATACTTCCTCAGCAAGCAAGCAAACAAACACAGACTCGGATACTTACCAGTCCCAGAAAAACTCCTCCTGTGAGGTGCTCTGCTGTCCCCGCTGCTCAGCTGGTTCTCTGCCACTCAGTTGGTTCGTGAAGCTCTGGCTATCTTTAAACAGCCAGGCTTCCCTGTCGCAAACCAACAGACACCCTACTGCCCGCTCCCTGCAGGCTAGCAGCCAATCAGAAAATCACTCAGGCTGTCGCACTCCAGCCCCAGCAAACACACGCTCGGATGATTCCTCAGCAAGCAAACAAACACAGACTCGGATACTTACCAGTCCCAGGCTTACTCCTGCTGTGTGCTGCTCTTCTGTCCCCGCTGCTCAGCTGGTTCTCCGCCGCTTAGTTGGTTCGCGAAGCTCTGGCTATTTTTAAACAGCAAGGCATCCCTGTCGCAAACCAACAGACACCCTACTGCCTGCTCCCTGCAGGCTAGCAGCCAATCAGACACTCACTCAGGCTCTCACACTGCCCCCCCAGCAAACACACGCTCGGATACTTCCTCTGCAAGCAAACAAACACAGACTCGGATACTTACCAGTCCCAGGCAAACTCCCGCTGTGTGCTGCTCTGCTGTCCCCGCTGCTCAGCTGGTTCTCCGCCGCTCAGCTGGTTCGCAAAGCTCTGGCTATTTTTAAACAGCCAGGCTTCCCTGTCGCAAACCAACAGACACCCTACTGCCCGCCCCCTGCAGGCTAGCAGCCAATCAGACACTCACTCCGGCTCTCACACTGCCCCCCCCAGCAAACACACACTCGGATACTTCCTCAGCAAGCAAACAAACACAGACTCGGAAACTTACCAGTCCCAGGCAAACTCCTGCTCTGAGCTGCTCTGCTGTCCCCGCTGCTCAGCTGGTTCTCCGCCGCTCAGCTGGTTCGCGAAGCTCTGTCTATTTTTAAACAACCAGGCTTCCCTGTCGCAAACAAACAGACAGCCTACTGCCCGCCCCCTGCAGGCTAGCAGCCAATCAGACACTCACTCAGGCTCTCACACTGCCCCCCCAGCAAACACACGCTCGGATACTTCCTCAGCAAGCAAACAAACACAGACTCGGATACTTACCAGTCCCAGGCAAACTCCTGCTGTGAGCTGCTCTGCTGTCCCCGCTGCTCAGCTGGTTCTCCGCCGCTCAGCTGGTTCGCAAAGCTCTGGCTATTTTTAAACAGCCAGGCTTCCCTGTCGCAAACCAACAGACACCCTACTGCCCGCCCCCTGCAGGCTAGCAGCCAATCAGACACTCACTCAGGCTCTCACACTTCCCCCCCAGCAAACACACGCTCGGATACTTCCTCAGCAAGCAAACAAACACAGACTCGGATACTTACCAGTCCCAGAAAAACTCCTCCTGTGAGCTGCTCTGCTGTCCCCGCTGATCAGCTGGTTCTCCGCCGCTCAGTTGGTCCGTGAAGCTCTGGCTATTTTTAAACAGCCAGGCTTCCCTGTCGCAAACCAGACACCCTACTGCCCGCTCCCTGCAGGCTAGCAGCCAATCAGACACTCACTCAGGCTCTCACACTGCCCCCCCAGCAAACACACGCTCGGATACTTCCTCAGCAAGCAAACAAACACAGACTCGGATACTTACCAGTCCCAGGCGAACTCCTGCTGTGAGCTGCTCTGCTGTCCCCGCTGCTCAGCTGGTTCTCTGCCGCTCAGTGGGTTCTCGAAGCTCTGGCTATTTTTAAACAGCCAGGCTTCCCTGTCGCAAACCAACAGACACCCTACTGCCCGCTCCCTGCAGGCTAACAGCCAATCAGACACTCACTCAGGCTCTCACACTGCCCCCCAGCAAACACACGCTCGGATACTTCCTCAGCAAGCAAGCAAACAAACACAGACTCGGATACTTACCAGTCCCAGGCTAACTCCTGCTGTGTGTTGCTCTTCTGTCCCCGCTGCTCAGCTGGTTCTCCGCCGCTTAGTTGGTTCGCGAAGCTCTGGCTATTTTTAAACAGCAAGGCATCCCTGTCGCAAACCAACAGACACCCTACTGCCTGCTCCCTGCAGGCTAGCAGCCAATCAGACACTCACTCAGGCTCTCACACTGCCCCCCCAGCAAACACACGCTCGGATACTTCCTCTGCAAGCAAACAAACACAGACTCGGATACTTACCAGTCCCAGGCAAACTCCCGCTGTGTGCTGCTCTGCTGTCCCCGCTGCTCAGCTGGTTCTCCGCCGCTCAGCTGGTTCGCAAAGCTCTGGCTATTTTTAAACAGCCAGGCTTCCCTGTCGCAAACCAACAGACACCCTACTGCCCGCCCCCTGCAGGCTAGCAGCCAATCAGACACTCACTCCGGCTCTCACACTGCCCCCCCCAGCAAACACACACTCGGATACTTCCTCAGCAAGCAAACAAACACAGACTCGGAAACTTACCAGTCCCAGGCAAACTCCTGCTCTGAGCTGCTCTGCTGTCCCCGCTGCTCAGCTGGTTCTCCGCCGCTCAGCTGGTTCGCGAAGCTCTGTCTATTTTTAAACAACCAGGCTTCCCTGTCGCAAACAAACAGACAGCCTACTGCCCGCCCCCTGCAGGCTAGCAGCCAATCAGACACTCACTCAGGCTCTCACACTGCCCCCCCAGCAAACACACGCTCGGATACTTCCTCAGCAAGCAAACAAACACAGACTCGGATACTTACCAGTCCCAGGCAAACTCCTGCTGTGAGCTGCTCTGCTGTCCCCGCTGCTCAGCTGGTTCTCCGCCGCTCAGCTGGTTCGCAAAGCTCTGGCTATTTTTAAACAGCCAGGCTTCCCTGTCGCAAACCAACAGACACCCTACTGCCCGCCCCCTGCAGGCTAGCAGCCAATCAGACACTCACTCAGGCTCTCACACTTCCCCCCCAGCAAACACACGCTCGGATACTTCCTCAGCAAGCAAACAAACACAGACTCGGATACTTACCAGTCCCAGAAAAACTCCTCCTGTGAGCTGCTCTGCTGTCCCCGCTGATCAGCTGGTTCTCCGCCGCTCAGTTGGTCCGTGAAGCTCTGGCTATTTTTAAACAGCCAGGCTTCCCTGTCGCAAACCAGACACCCTACTGCCCGCTCCCTGCAGGCTAGCAGCCAATCAGACACTCACTCAGGCTCTCACACTGCCCCCCCAGCAAACACACGCTCGGATACTTCCTCAGCAAGCAAACAAACACAGACTCGGATACTTACCAGTCCCAGGCGAACTCCTGCTGTGAGCTGCTCTGCTGTCCCCGCTGCTCAGCTGGTTCTCTGCCGCTCAGTGGGTTCTCGAAGCTCTGGCTATTTTTAAACAGCCAGGCTTCCCTGTCGCAAACCAACAGACACCCTACTGCCCGCTCCCTGCAGGCTAACAGCCAATCAGACACTCACTCAGGCTCTCACACTGCCCCCCAGCAAACACACGCTCGGATACTTCCTCAGCAAGCAAGCAAACAAACACAGACTCGGATACTTACCAGTCCCAGAAAAACTCCTCCTGTGAGGTGCTCTGCTGTCCCCGCTGCTCAGCTGGTTCTCTGCCACTCAGTTGGTTCGTGAAGCTCTGGCTATCTTTAAACAGCCAGGCTTCCCTGTCGCAAACCAACAGACACCCTACTGCCCGCTCCCTGCAGGCTAGCAGCCAATCAGACAATCACTCAGGCTGTCGCACTCCAGCCCCAGCAAACACACGCTCGGATGATTCCTCAGCAAGCAAACAAACACAGACTCGGATACTTACCAGTCCCAGGCTAACTCCTGCTGTGTGCTGCTCTTCTGTCCCCGCTGCTCAGCTGGTTCTCCGCCGCTTAGTTGGTTCGCGAAGCTCTGGCTATTTTTAAACAGCAAGGCATCCCTGTCGCAAACCAACAGACACCCTACTGCCTGCTCCCTGCAGGCTAGCAGCCAATCAGACACTCACTCAGGCTCTCACACTGCCCCCCCAGCAAACACACGCTCGGATACTTCCTCAGCAAGCAAGCAAACAAACACAGACTCGGATACTTACCAGTCCCAGAAAAACTCCTCCTGTGAGCTGCTCTGCTGTCCCCGCTGCTCAGCTGGTTCTCCGCCGCTCAGCTGGTTCGCAAAGCTCTGGCTATTTTTAAACAGCCAGGCTTCCCTGTCGCAAACCAACAGACACCCTACTGCCCGCCCCCTGCAGGCTAGCAGCCAATCAGACACTCACTCAGGCTCTCACACTTCCCCCCCAGCAAACACACGCTCGGATACTTCCTCAGCAAGCAAACAAACACAGACTCGGATACTTACCAGTCCCAGAAAAACTCCTCCTGTGAGCTGCTCTGCTGTCCCCGCTGATCAGATGGTTCTCCGCCGCTCAGTTGGTCCGTGAAGCTCTGGCTATTTTTAAACAGCCAGGCTTCCCTGTCGCAAACCAGACACCCTACTGCCCGCTCCCTGCAGGCTAGCAGCCAATCAGACACTCACTCAGGCTCTCACACTGCCCCCCCAGCAAACACACGCTCGGATACTTCCTCAGCAAGCAAACAAACACAGACTCGGATACTTACCAGTCCCAGGCGAACTCCTGCTGTGAGCTGCTCTGCTGTCCCCGCTGCTCAGCTGGTTCTCTGCCGCTCAGTGGGTTCTCGAAGCTCTGGCTATTTTTAAACAGCCAGGCTTCCCTGTCGCAAACCAACAGACACCCTACTGCCCGCTCCCTGCAGGCTAACAGCCAATCAGACACTCACTCAGGCTCTCACACTGCCCCCCAGCAAACACACGCTCGGATACTTCCTCAGCAAGCAAGCAAACAAACACAGACTCGGATACTTACCAGTCCCAGAAAAACTCCTCCTGTGAGGTGCTCTGCTGTCCCCGCTGCTCAGCTGGTTCTCTGCCACTCAGTTGGTTCGTGAAGCTCTGGCTATCTTTAAACAGCCAGGCTTCCCTGTCGCAAACCAACAGACACCCTACTGCCCGCTCCCTGCAGGCTAGCAGCCAATCAGACAATCAATGAGGCTGTCGCACTCCAGCCCCAGCAAACACACGCTCGGATGATTCCTCAGCAAGCAAACAAACACAGACTCGGATACTTACCAGTCCCAGGCTAACTCCTGCTGTGTGCTGCTCTTCTGTCCCCGCTGCTCAGCTGGTTCTCCGCCGCTTAGTTGGTTCGCGAAGCTCTGGCTATTTTTAAACAGCAAGGCATCCCTGTCGCAAACCAACAGACACCCTACTGCCTGCTCCCTGCAGGCTAGCAGCCAATCAGACACTCACTCAGGCTCTCACACTGCCCCCCCAGCAAACACACGCTCGGATACTTCCTCTGCAAGCAAACAAACACAGACTCGGATACTTACCAGTCCCAGGCAAACTCCCGCTGTGTGCTGCTCTGCTGTCCCCGCTGCTCAGCTGGTTCTCCGCCGCTCAGCTGGTTCGCAAAGCTCTGGCTATTTTTAAACAGCCAGGCTTCCCTGTCGCAAACCAACAGACACCCTACTGCCCGCCCCCTGCAGGCTAGCAGCCAATCAGACACTCACTCCGGCTCTCACACTGCCCCCCCCAGCAAACACACACTCGGATACTTCCTCAGCAAGCAAACAAACACAGACTCGGAAACTTACCAGTCCCAGGCAAACTCCTGCTCTGAGCTGCTCTGCTGTCCCCGCTGCTCAGCTGGTTCTCCGCCGCTCAGCTGGTTCGCGAAGCTCTGTCTATTTTTAAACTACCAGGCTTCCCTATCGCAAACAAACAGACAGCCTACTGCCCGCCCCCTGCAGGCTAGCAGCCAATCAGACACTCACTCAGGCTCTCACACTGCCCCCCCAGCAAACACACGCTCGGATACTTCCTCAGCAAGCAAGCAAACAAACACAGACTCGGATACTTACCAGTCCCAGAAAAACTCCTCCTGTGAGGTGCTCTGCTGTCCCCGCTGCTCAGCTGGTTCTCTGCCACTCAGTTGGTTCGTGAAGCTCTGGCTATCTTTAAACAGCCAGGCTTCCCTGTCGCAAACCAACAGAAACCCTACTGCCCGCTCCCTGCAGGCTAGCAGCCAATCAGACAATCACTCAGGCTGTCGCACTCCAGCCCCAGCAAACACACGCTCGGATGATTCCTCAGCAAGCAAAGAAACACAGACTCGGATACGTACCAGTCCCAGGCTAACTCCTGCTGTGTGCTGCTCTTCTGTCCCCGCTGCTCAGCTGGTTCTCCGCCGCTCAGTTGGTTCGCGAAGCTCTGGCTATTTTTAAACAGCCAGGCATCCCTGTCGCAAACCAACAGACACCCTACTGCCTGCTCCCTGCAGGCTAGCAGCCAATCAGACACTCACTAAGGCTCTCACACTGCCCCCCCAGCAAACACACGCTCGGATACTTCCTCAGCAAGCAAACAAACACAGACTCGGATACTTACCAGTCCCAGGCAAACTCCCGCTGTGTGCTGCTCTGCTGTCCCCGCTGCTCAGCTGGTTCTCCGCCGCTCAGCTGGTTCGCAAAGCTCTGGCTATTTTTAAACAGCCAGGCTTCCCTGTCGCAAACCAACAGACACCCTACTGCCGCCCCCTGCAGGCTAGCAGCCAATCAGACACTCACTCCGGCTCTCACACTGCCCCCCCCCCAGCAAACACACACTCGGATACTTCCTCAGCAAGCAAACAAACACAGACTCGGATACTTACCAGTCCCAGGCAAACTCCCGCTGTGTGCTGCTCTGCTGTCCCCGCTGCTCAGCTGGTTCTCCGCCGCTCAGCTGGTTCGCGAAGCTCTGTCTATTTTTAAACAACCAGGCTTCCCTATCGCAAACAAACAGACAGCCTACTGCCCGCCCCCTGCTGGCTAGCAGCCAATCAGACACTCACTCCGGCTCTCACACTGCCCCCCCCCAGCAAACACACACTCGGATACTTCCTCAGCAAGCAAACAAACACAGACTCGGAAACTTACCAGTCCCAGGCAAACTCCTGCTCTGAGCTGCTCTGCTGTCCCCGCTGCTCAGCTGGTTCTCCGCCGCTCAGCTGGTTCGCGAAGCTCTGTCTATTTTTAAACAACCAGGCTTCCCTATCGCAAACAAACAGACAGCCTACTGCCCGCCCCCTGCAGGCTAGCAGCCAATCAGACACTCACTCAGGCTCTCACACTGCCCCCCCAGCAAACACACGCTCGGATACTTCCTCAGCAAGCAAACAAACACAGACTCGGATACTTACCAGTCCCAGGCAAACTCCTGCTGTGAGCTGCTCTGCTGTCCCCGCTGCTCAGCTGGTTCTCTGCCGCTCAGTGTGTTCTCGAAGCTCTGGCTATTTTTAAACAGCCAGGCTTCCCTGTCGCAAACCAACAGACACCCTACTGCCCGCTCCCTGCAGGCTAACAGCCAATCAGACACTCACTCAGGCTCTCACACTGCCCCCCAGCAAACACACGCTCGGATACTTCCTCAGCAAGCAAGCAAACAAACACAGACTCGGATACTTACCAGTCCCAGAAAAACTCCTCCTGTGAGGTGCTCTGCTGTCCCCGCTGCTCAGCTGGTTCTCTGCCACTCAGTTGGTTCGTGAAGCTCTGGCTATCTTTAAACAGCCAGGCTTCCCTGTCGCAAACCAACAGACACCCTACTGCCCGCTCCCTGCAGGCTAGCAGCCAATCAGACAATCACTCAGGCTGTCGCACTCCAGCCCCAGCAAACACACGCTCGGATGATTCCTCAGCAAGCAAACAAACACAGACTCGGATACTTACCAGTCCCAGGCTAACTCCTGCTGTGTGCTGCTCTTCTGTCCCCGCTGCTCAGCTGGTTCTCCGCCGCTTAGTTGGTTCGCGAATCTCTGGCTATTTTTAAACAGCAAGGCATCCCTGTCGCAAACCAACAGACACCCTACTGCCTGCTCCCTGCAGGCTAGCAGCCAATCAGACACTCACTCAGGCTCTCACACTGCCCCCCCAGCAAACACACGCTCGGATACTTCCTCAGCAAGCAAACAAACACAGACTCGGATACTTACCAGTCCCAGGCAAACTCCCGCTGTGTGCTGCTCTGCTGTCCCCGCTGCTCAGCTGGTTCTCCGCCGCTCAGCTGGTTCGCAAAGCTCTGGCTATTTTTAAACAGCCAGGCTTCCCTGTCGCAAACCAACAGACACCCTACTGCCCGCCCCCTGCAGGCTAGCAGCCAATCAGACACTCACTCCGGCTCTCACACTGCCCCCCCCAGCAAACACACACTCGGATACTTCCTCAGCAAGCAAACAAACACAGACTCGGAAACTTACCAGTCCCAGGCAAACTCCTGCTCTGAGCTGCTCTGCTGTCCCCGCTGCTCAGCTGGTTCTCCGCCGCTCAGCTGGTTCGCGAAGCTCTGGCTATTTTTAAACAACCAGGCTTCCCTAATGCAAACAAACAGACAGCCTACTGCCCGCCCCCTGCAGGCTAGCAGCCAATCAGACACTCACTCAGGCTCTCACACTGCCCCCCCCAGCAAACACACGCTCGGATACTTCCTCAGCAAGCAAACAAACACAGACTCGGATACTTACCAGTCCCAGGCAAACTCCTGCTGTGAGCTGCTCTGCTGTCCCCGCTGCTCAGCTGGTTCTCCGCCGCTCAGTGGGTTCGCGAAGCTCTGGCTATTTTTAAACAGCCAGGCTTCCCTGTCACAAACCAAGAGTACCCTACTGCCCGCTCCCTGCAGGCTAGCAGCCTATCAGACACTCACTCAGGCTCTCACACTGCCCCCCCAGCAAACACACGCTCGGATACTTCCTCAGCAAGCAAACAAACACAGACTCGGATACTTACCAGTCCCAGGCAAACTCCTGCTCTGTGCTGCTCTGCTGCCCCGCTGCTCAGCTGGTTCTCCACCGCTCAGTTGGTTCGCGAAGCTCTGGCTATTTTTAAACAGCCAGGCATCCCTGTCGCAAACCAACAGACACACTACTGCCCGCTCCCTGCAGGCTAGCAGCCAATCAGACACTCACTCAGGCTCTCACACTGCCCCCCCAGCAAACACACGCTCGGATACTTCCTCAGCAAGCAAACAAACACAGACTCGGATACTTACCAGTCCCAGGCAAACTCCCGCTGTGTGCTGCTCTGCTGTCCCCGCTGCTCAGCTGTTTCTCCGCCACTCAGCTGGTTCGCGAAGCTCTGGCTATTTTTAAACAGCCAGGCTTCCCTGTCGCAAACCAACAGACACCCTACTGCCCGCTCCCTGCAGGCGAACAGCCAATCAGACACTCACTCAGGCTCTCACACTGCCCCCCAGCAAACACACGCTCGGATACTTCCTCAGCAAGCAAGCAAACAAACACAGACTCGGATACTTACCAGTCCCAGAAAAACTCCTCCTGTGAGGTGCTCTGCTGTCCCCGCTGCTCAGCTGGTTCTCTGCCACTCAGTTGGTTCGTGAAGCTCTGGCTATCTTTAAACAGCCAGGCTTCCCTGTCGCAAACCAACAGACACCCTACTGCCCGCTCCCTGCAGGCTAGCAGCCAATCAGACAATCAATGAGGCTGTCGCACTCCAGCCCCAGCAAACACACGCTCGGATGATTCCTCAGCAAGCAAACAAACACAGACTCGGATACTTACCAGTCCCAGGCTAACTCCTGCTGTGTGCTGCTCTTCTGTCCCCGCTGCTCAGCTGGTTCTCCGCCGCTCAGTTGGTTCGCGAAGCTCTGGCTATTTTTAAACTGCCAGGCATCCCTGTCGCAAACCAACAGACACCCTACTGCCTGCTCCCTGCAGGCTAGCAGCCAATCAGACACTCACTCAGGCTCTCACACTGCCCTCCCAGCAAACACACGCTCGGATACTTCCTCAGCAAGCAAACAAACACAGACTCGGATACTTACCAGTCCCAGGCAAACTCCTGCTCTGAGCTGCTCTGCTGTCCCCGCTGCTCAGCTGGTTCTCCGCCGCTCAGCTGGTTCGCGACGCTCTGTCTATTTTTAAACAACCAGGCTTCCCTATCGCAAACAAACAGACAGCCTACTGCCCGCCCCCTGCAGGCTAGCAGCCAATCAGACACTCACTCAGGCTCTCACACTGCCCCCCCAGCAAACACACGCTCGGATACTTCCTCAGCAAGCAAACAAACACAGACTCGGATACTTACCAGTCCCAGGCAAACTCCTGCTGTGAGCTGCTCTGCTGTCCCCGCTGCTCAGCTGGTTCTCCGCCGCTCAGTGGGTTCGCGAAGCTCTGGCTATTTTTAAACAGCCAGGCTTCCCTGTCACAAACCAAGAGTACCCTACTGCCCGCTCCCTGCAGGCTAACAGCCAATCAGACACTCACTCAGGCTCTCACACTGCCCCCCAGCAAACACACGCTCGGATACTTCCTCAGCAAGCAAGCAAACAAACACAGACTCGGATACTTACCAGTCCCAGAAAAACTCCTCCTGTGAGGTGCTCTGCTGTCCCCGCTGCTCAACTGGTTCTCAGCCACTCAGTTGGTTCGTGAAGCTCTGGCTATCTTTAAACAGCCAGGCTTCCCTGTCGCAAACCAACAGACACCCTACTGCCCGCTCCCTGCAGGCTAGCAGCCAATCAGACACTCACTCAGGCTCTCACACTGCCCCCCCAGCAAACACACGCTCGGATACTTCCTCAGCAAGCAAACAAACACAGACTCGGATACTTACCAGTCCCAGGCAAACTCCCGCTGTGTGCTGCTCTGCTGTCCCCGCTGCTCAGCTGGTTCTCCGCCGCTCAGCTGGTTCGCAAAGCTCTGGCTATTTTTAAACAGCCAGGCTTCCCTGTCGCAAACCAACAGACACCCTACTGCCCGCCCCCTGCAGGCTAGCAGCCAATCAGACACTCACTCCGGCTCTCACACTGCCCCCCCCAGCAAACACACACTCGGATACTTCCTCAGCAAGCAAACAAACACAGACTCGGAAACTTACCAGTCCCAGGCAAACTCCTGCTCTGAGCTGCTCTGCTGTCCCCGCTGCTCAGCTGGTTCTCCGCCGCTCAGCTGGTTCGCGAAGCTCTGGCTATTTTTAAACAACCAGGCTTCCCTATCGCAAACAAACAGACAGCCTACTGCCCGCCCCCTTCAGGCTAGCAGCCAATCAGACACTCACTCAGGCTCTCACACTGCCCCCCCAGCAAACACACGCTCGGATACTTCCTCAGCAAGCAAACAAACACAGACTCGGATACTTACCAGTCCCAGGCAAACTCCTGCTGTGAGCTGCTCTGCTGTCCCCGCTGCTCAGCTGGTTCTCCGCCGCTCAGTGGGTTCGCGAAGCTCTGGCTATTTTTAAACAGCCAGGCTTCCCTGTCACAAACCAAGAGTACCCTACTGCCCGCTCCCTGCAGGCTAGCAGCCTATCAGACACTCACTCAGGCTCTCACACTGCCCCCCCAGCAAACACACGCTCGGATACTTCCTCAGCAAGCAAACAAACACAGACTCGGATACTTACCAGTCCCAGGCAAACTCCTGCTCTGTGCTGCTCTGCTGCCCCGCTGCTCAGCTGGTTCTCCACCGCTCAGTTTGTTCGTGAAGCTCTGGCTATTTTTAAACAGCCAGGCATCCCTGTCGCAAACCAACAGACACACTACTGCCCGCTCCCTGCAGGCTAGCAGCCAATCAGACACTCACTCAGGCTCTCACACTGCCCCCCCAGCAAACACACGCTCGGATACTTCCTCAGCAAGCAAACAAACACAGACTCGGATACTTACCAGTCCCAGGCAAACTCCCGCTGTGTGCTGTTCTGCTGTCCCCGCTGCTCAGCTGTTTCTCCGCCACTCAGCTGGTTCGCGAAGCTCTGGCTATTTTTAAACAGCCAGGCTTCCCTGTCGCAAACCAGACACCCTACTGCCCGCCCCCTGCAGGCTAGCAGCCAATCAGACACTCACTCAGGCTCTCACACTGCCCCCCCAGCAAACACACGCTCGGATACTTCCTCAGCAAGCAAACAAACACAGACTCGGATACTTACCAGTCCCAGGCAAACTCCTGCTGTGAGCTGCTCTGCTGTCCCCGCTGCTCAGCTGGTTCTCTGCCGCTCAGTGGGTTCTCGAAGCTCTGGCTATTTTTAAACAGCCAGGCTTCCCTGTCGCAAACCAACAGACACCCTACTGCCCGCTCCCTGCAGGCTAACAGCCAATCAGACACTCACTCAGGCTCTCACACTGCCCCCCAGCAAACACACGCTCGGATACTTCCTCAGCAAGCAAGCAAACACAGACTCGGATACTTACCAGTCCCAGAAAAACTCCTCCTGTGAGGTGCTCTGCTGTCCCCGCTGCTCAGCTGGTTCTCTGCCACTCAGTTGGTTCGTGAAGCTCTGGCTATCTTTAAACAGCCAGGCTTCCCTGTCGCAAACCAACAGACACCCTACTGCCCGCTCCCTGCAGGCTAGCAGCCAATCAGACACTCACTCAGGCTCTCACACTGCCCTCCCAGCAAACACACGCTCGGATACTTCCTCAGCAAGCAAACAAACACAGACTCGGATACTTACCAGTCCCAGGCAAACTCCTGCTCTGAGCTGCTCTGCTGTCCCCGCTGCTCAGCTGGTTCTCCGCCGCTCAGCTGGTTCGCGACGCTCTGTCTATTTTTAAACAACCAGGCTTCCCTATCGCAAACAAACAGACAGCCTACTGCCCGCCCCCTGCAGGCTAGCAGCCAATCAGACACTCACTCAGGCTCTCACACTGCCCCCCCAGCAAACACACGCTCGGATACTTCCTCAGCAAGCAAACAAACACAGACTCGGATACTTACCAGTCCCAGGCAAACTCCTGCTGTGAGCTGCTCTGCTGTCCCCGCTGCTCAGCTGGTTCTCCGCCGCTCAGTGGGTTCGCGAAGCTCTGGCTATTTTTAAACAGCCAGGCTTCCCTGTCACAAACCGAGAGTACCCTACTGCCCGCTCCCTGCAGGCTAGCAGCCTATCAGACACTCACTCAGGCTCTCACACTGCCCCCCCAGCAAACACACGCTCGGATACTTTCTCAGCAAGCAAACAAACACAGACTCGGATACTTACCAGTCCCAGAAAAACTCCTCCTGTGAGCTGCTCTGCTGTCCCCGCTGCTCAGCTGGTTCTCCGCCGCTCAGCTGGTTCGCAAAGCTCTGGCTATTTTTAAACAGCCAGGCTTCCCTGTTGCAAACCAACAGACACCCTACTGCCCGCCCCCTGCAGGCTAGCAGCCAATCAGACACTCACTCAGGCTCTCACACTGCCCCCCCAGCAAACACACGCTCGGATACTTCCTCAGCAAGCAAACAAACACAGACTCGGATACTTACCAGTCCCAGAAAAACTCCTCCTGTGAGCTGCTCTGCTGTCCCCGCTGATCAGCTGGTTCTCCGCCGCTCAGTTGGTTCGTGAAGCTCTGGCTATTTTTAAACAGCCAGGCTTCCCTGTCGCAAACCAACAGACACCCTACTGCCCGCTCCCTGCAGGCTAGCAGCCAATCAGACACTCACTCAGGCTCTCACACTGCCCCCCCAGCAAACACACGCTCGGATACTTCCTCAGCAAGCAAACAAACACAGACTCGGATACTTACCAGTCCCAGGCAAACTCCTGCTGTGAGCTGCTCTGCTGTCCCCGCTGCGCAGCTGGTTCTCCGCCGCTCAGTTGGTTCGTGAAGCTCTGGCTATTTTTAAAGAGCCAGGCTTCCCTGTCACAAACAAACAGACAGCCTACTGCCCGCTCCCTGCAGGCTAGCAGCCAATCAGACACTCACTCAGGCTCTCACACTGCCCCCCCAGCAAACACACGCTCGGATACTTCCTCAGCAAGCAAACAAACACAGACTCGGATACTTACCAGTCCCAGGCAAACTCCTGCTGTGAGCTGCTCTGCTGTCCCCGCTGCTCAGCTGGTTCTCCGCCGCTCAGTGGGTTCACGAAGCTCTGGCTATTTTTAAACAGCCAGGCTTCCCTGTCGCAAACCAACAGTACCCTGCTGCCCGCTCCCTGCAGGCTAGCAGCCAATCAGACACTCACTCAGGCTCTCACACTGCCCCCCCAGCAAACACACGCTCGGATACTTCCTCAGCAAGCAAACAAACACAGACTCGGATACTTACCAGTCCACGGAAAAACCCTCCTGTGAGCTGCTCTGCTGTCCCCGCTGCTCAGCTGGTTCTCCGCCGCTCAGTTGGTTCGTGAAGCTCTGGCTATTTTTAAACAGCCAGGCTTCCCTGTCGCAAACCAACAGACACCCTACTGCCCGCTCCCTGCAGGCTAGCAGCCAATCAGACACTCACTCAGGCTCTCACACTGCCCCCCCAGCAAACACACGCTCGGATACTTCCTCAGCAAGCAAACAAACACAGACTCGGATACTTACCAGTCCCATGCAAACTCCTGCTGTGAGCTGCTCTGCTGTCCCCGCTGCGCAGCTCGTTCTCCGCCGCTCAGCTGGTTCGCGAAGCTCTGGCTATTTTTAAACAGCCAGGCTTCCCTGTCGCAAACCAACAGACAACCTACTGCCCGCCCCCTGCAGGCTAGCAGCGAGACACTCACTCAGGCTCTCACACTGCCCCCCCAGCAAACACACGCTCGGATACTTCCTCAGCAAGCAAACAAACACAGACTCAGATACTTACCAGTCCCAGGCAAACTCCTGCTGTGAGCTGCTCTGCTGTCCCCGCTGCTCAGCTGGTTCTCTGCCGCTCAGCTAGTTCTCGAAGCTCTGGCTATTTTTAAACAGCCAGGCTTCCCTGTCGCAAACCAACAGACACCCTACTGCCCGCTCCCTGCAGGCTAACAGCCAATCAGACACTCACTCAGGCTCTCACACTGCCCCCCAGCAAACACACGCTCGGATACTTCCTCAGCAAGCAAGCAAACAAACACAGACTCGGATACTTACCAGTCCCAGAAAAACTCCTCCTGTGAGGTGCTCTGCTGTCCCCGCTGCTCAGCTGGTTCTCTGCCACTCAGTTGGTTCGTGAAGCTCTGGCTATCTTTAAACAGCCAGGCTTCGCTGTCGCAAACCAACAGACACCCTACTGCCCGCTCCCTGCAGGCTAGCAGCCAATCAGACAATCACTGAGGCTGTCGCACTCCAGCCCCAGCAAACACACGCTCGGATGATTCCTCAGCAAGCAAACAAACACAGACTCGGATACTTACCAGTCCCAGGCTAACTCCTGCTGTGTGCTGCTCTTCTGTCCCCGCTGCTCAGCTGGTTCTCCGCCGCTCAGTTGGTTCGCGAAGCTCTGGCTATTTTTAAACAGCCAGGCATCCCTGTCGCAAACCAACAGACACCCTACTGCCTGCTCCCTGCAGGCTAGCAGCCAATCAGACACTCACTCAGGCTCTCACACTGCCCTCCCAGCAAACACACGCTCGGATACTTCCTCAGCAAGCAAACAAACACAGACTCGGATACTTACCAGTCCCAGGCAAACTCCTGCTCTGAGCTGCTCTGCTGTCCCCGCTGCTCAGCTGGTTCTCCGCCGCTCAGCTGGTTCGCGACGCTCTGTCTATTTTTAAACAACCAGGCTTCCCTATCGCAAACAAACAGACAGCCTACTGCCCGCCCCCTGCAGGCTAGCAGCCAATCAGACACTCACTCAGGCTCTCACACTGCCCCCCCAGCAAACACACGCTCGGATACTTCCTCAGCAAGCAAACAAACACAGACTCGGATACTTACCAGTCCCAGGCAAACTCCTGCTGTGAGCTGCTCTGCTGTCCCCGCTGCTCAGCTGGTTCTCCGCCGCTCAGTGGGTTCGCGAAGCTCTGGCTATTTTTAAACAGCCAGGCTTCCCTGTCACAAACCAAGAGTACCCTACTGCCCGCCCCCTGCAGGCTAGCAGCCAATCAGACACTCACTCAGGCTCTCACACTGCCCCCCCAGCAAACACACGCTCGGATACTTCCTCAGCAAGCAAACAAACACAGACTCGGATACTTACCAGTCCCAGAAAAACTCCTCCTGTGAGCTGCTCTGCTGTCCCCGCTGATCAGCTGGTTCTCCGCCGCTCAGTTGGTTCGTGAAGCTCTGGCTATTTTTAAACAGCCAGGCTTCCCTGTCGCAAACCAACAGACACCCTACTGCCCGCTCCCTGCAGGCTAGCAGCCAATCAGACACTCACTCAGGCTCTCACACTGCCCCCCCAGCAAACACACGCTCGGATACTTCCTCAGCAAGCAAACAAACACAGACTCGGATACTTACCAGTCCCAGGCAAACTCCTGCTGTGAGCTGCTCTGCTGTCCCCGCTGCGCAGCTG
Source organism: Lepidochelys olivacea (assembly GCF_965140295.1). Classification (NCBI taxonomy): domain Eukaryota; kingdom Metazoa; phylum Chordata; order Testudines; family Cheloniidae; genus Lepidochelys; species Lepidochelys olivacea. The sequence continues at coordinate 17,861,402 of NC_140436.1, read as the reverse complement.
GTTCTCCGCCGCTCAGTTGGTTCGTGAAGCTCTGGCTATTTTTAAAGAGCCAGGCTTCCCTGTCACAAACAAACAGACAGCCTACTGCCCGCTCCCTGCAGGCTAGCAGCCAATCAGACACTCACTCAGGCTCTCACACTGCCCCCCCAGCAAACACACGCTCGGATACTTCCTCAGCAAGCAAACAAACACAGACTCGGATACTTACCAGTCCCAGGCAAACTCCTGCTGTGAGCTGCTCTGCTGTCCCCGCTGCTCAGCTGGTTCTCCGCCGCTCAGTGGGTTCACGAAGCTCTGGCTATTTTTAAACAGCCAGGCTTCCCTGTCGCAAACCAACAGTACCCTGCTGCCCGCTCCCTGCAGGCTAGCAGCCAATCAGACAATCACTGAGGCTGTCGCACTCCAGCCCCAGCAAACACACGCTCGGATGATTCCTCAGCAAGCAAACAAACACAGACTCGGATACTTACCAGTCCCAGGCTAACTCCTGCTGTGTGCTGCTCTTCTGTCCCCGCTGCTCAGCTGGTTCTCCGCCGCTCAGTTGGTTCGCGAAGCTCTGGCTATTTTTAAACAGCCAGGCATCCCTGTCGCAAACCAACAGACACCCTACTGCCTGCTCCCTGCAGGCTAGCAGCCAATCAGACACTCACTCAGGCTCTCACACTGCCCCCCCAGCAAACACACGCTCGGATACTTCCTCAGCAAGCAAACAAACACAGACTCGGATACTTACCAGTCCCAGGCAAACTCCTGCTGTGAGCTGCTCTGCTGTCCCCGCTGCTCAGCTGGTTCTCCGCCGCTCAGTGGGTTCGCGAAGCTCTGGCTATTTTTAAACAGCCAGGCTTCCCTGTCACAAACCGAGAGTACCCTACTGCCCGCTCCCTGCAGGCTAGCAGCCTATCAGACACTCACTCAGGCTCTCACACTGCCCCCCCAGCAAACACACGCTCGGATACTTTCTCAGCAAGCAAACAAACACAGACTCGGATACTTACCAGTCCCAGAAAAACTCCTCCTGTGAGCTGCTCTGCTGTCCCCGCTGCTCAGCTGGTTCTCCGCCGCTCAGCTGGTTCGCAAAGCTCTGGCTATTTTTAAACAGCCAGGCTTCCCTGTTGCAAACCAACAGACACCCTACTGCCCGCCCCCTGCAGGCTAGCAGCCAATCAGACACTCACTCAGGCTCTCACACTGCCCCCCCAGCAAACACACGCTCGGATACTTCCTCAGCAAGCAAACAAACACAGACTCGGATACTTACCAGTCCCAGAAAAACTCCTCCTGTGAGCTGCTCTGCTGTCCCCGCTGATCAGCTGGTTCTCCGCCGCTCAGTTGGTTCGTGAAGCTCTGGCTATTTTTAAACAGCCAGGCTTCCCTGTCGCAAACCAACAGACACCCTACTGCCCGCTCCCTGCAGGCTAGCAGCCAATCAGACACTCACTCAGGCTCTCACACTGCCCCCCCAGCAAACACACGCTCGGATACTTCCTCAGCAAGCAAACAAACACAGACTCGGATACTTACCAGTCCCAGGCAAACTCCTGCTGTGAGCTGCTCTGCTGTCCCCGCTGCGCAGCTGGTTCTCCGCCGCTCAGTTGGTTCGTGAAGCTCTGGCTATTTTTAAAGAGCCAGGCTTCCCTGTCACAAACAAACAGACAGCCTACTGCCCGCTCCCTGCAGGCTAGCAGCCAATCAGACACTCACTCAGGCTCTCACACTGCCCCCCCAGCAAACACACGCTCGGATACTTCCTCAGCAAGCAAACAAACACAGACTCGGATACTTACCAGTCCCAGGCAAACTCCTGCTGTGAGCTGCTCTGCTGTCCCCGCTGCTCAGCTGGTTCTCCGCCGCTCAGTGGGTTCACGAAGCTCTGGCTATTTTTAAACAGCCAGGCTTCCCTGTCGCAAACCAACAGTACCCTGCTGCCCGCTCCCTGCAGGCTAGCAGCCAATCAGACACTCACTCAGGCTCTCACACTGCCCCCCCAGCAAACACACGCTCGGATACTTCCTCAGCAAGCAAACAAACACAGACTCGGATACTTACCAGTCCACGGAAAAACCCTCCTGTGAGCTGCTCTGCTGTCCCCGCTGCTCAGCTGGTTCTCCGCCGCTCAGTTGGTTCGTGAAGCTCTGGCTATTTTTAAACAGCCAGGCTTCCCTGTCGCAAACCAACAGACACCCTACTGCCCGCTCCCTGCAGGCTAGCAGCCAATCAGACACTCACTCAGGCTCTCACACTGCCCCCCCAGCAAACACACGCTCGGATACTTCCTCAGCAAGCAAACAAACACAGACTCGGATACTTACCAGTCCCATGCAAACTCCTGCTGTGAGCTGCTCTGCTGTCCCCGCTGCGCAGCTCGTTCTCCGCCGCTCAGCTGGTTCGCGAAGCTCTGGCTATTTTTAAACAGCCAGGCTTCCCTGTCGCAAACCAACAGACAACCTACTGCCCGCCCCCTGCAGGCTAGCAGCGAGACACTCACTCAGGCTCTCACACTGCCCCCCCAGCAAACACACGCTCGGATACTTCCTCAGCAAGCAAACAAACACAGACTCAGATACTTACCAGTCCCAGGCAAACTCCTGCTGTGAGCTGCTCTGCTGTCCCCGCTGCTCAGCTGGTTCTCTGCCGCTCAGCTAGTTCTCGAAGCTCTGGCTATTTTTAAACAGCCAGGCTTCCCTGTCGCAAACCAACAGACACCCTACTGCCCGCTCCCTGCAGGCTAACAGCCAATCAGACACTCACTCAGGCTCTCACACTGCCCCCCAGCAAACACACGCTCGGATACTTCCTCAGCAAGCAAGCAAACAAACACAGACTCGGATACTTACCAGTCCCAGAAAAACTCCTCCTGTGAGGTGCTCTGCTGTCCCCGCTGCTCAGCTGGTTCTCTGCCACTCAGTTGGTTCGTGAAGCTCTGGCTATCTTTAAACAGCCAGGCTTCGCTGTCGCAAACCAACAGACACCCTACTGCCCGCTCCCTGCAGGCTAGCAGCCAATCAGACAATCACTGAGGCTGTCGCACTCCAGCCCCAGCAAACACACGCTCGGATGATTCCTCAGCAAGCAAACAAACACAGACTCGGATACTTACCAGTCCCAGGCTAACTCCTGCTGTGTGCTGCTCTTCTGTCCCCGCTGCTCAGCTGGTTCTCCGCCGCTCAGTTGGTTCGCGAAGCTCTGGCTATTTTTAAACAGCCAGGCATCCCTGTCGCAAACCAACAGACACCCTACTGCCTGCTCCCTGCAGGCTAGCAGCCAATCAGACACTCACTCAGGCTCTCACACTGCCCTCCCAGCAAACACACGCTCGGATACTTCCTCAGCAAGCAAACAAACACAGACTCGGATACTTACCAGTCCCAGGCAAACTCCTGCTCTGAGCTGCTCTGCTGTCCCCGCTGCTCAGCTGGTTCTCCGCCGCTCAGCTGGTTCGCGACGCTCTGTCTATTTTTAAACAACCAGGCTTCCCTATCGCAAACAAACAGACAGCCTACTGCCCGCCCCCTGCAGGCTAGCAGCCAATCAGACACTCACTCAGGCTCTCACACTGCCCCCCCAGCAAACACACGCTCGGATACTTCCTCAGCAAGCAAACAAACACAGACTCGGATACTTACCAGTCCCAGGCAAACTCCTGCTGTGAGCTGCTCTGCTGTCCCCGCTGCTCAGCTGGTTCTCCGCCGCTCAGTGGGTTCGCGAAGCTCTGGCTATTTTTAAACAGCCAGGCTTCCCTGTCACAAACCAAGAGTACCCTACTGCCCGCCCCCTGCAGGCTAGCAGCCAATCAGACACTCACTCAGGCTCTCACACTGCCCCCCCAGCAAACACACGCTCGGATACTTCCTCAGCAAGCAAACAAACACAGACTCGGATACTTACCAGTCCCAGAAAAACTCCTCCTGTGAGCTGCTCTGCTGTCCCCGCTGATCAGCTGGTTCTCCGCCGCTCAGTTGGTTCGTGAAGCTCTGGCTATTTTTAAACAGCCAGGCTTCCCTGTCGCAAACCAACAGACACCCTACTGCCCGCTCCCTGCAGGCTAGCAGCCAATCAGACACTCACTCAGGCTCTCACACTGCCCCCCCAGCAAACACACGCTCGGATACTTCCTCAGCAAGCAAACAAACACAGACTCGGATACTTACCAGTCCCAGGCAAACTCCTGCTGTGAGCTGCTCTGCTGTCCCCGCTGCGCAGCTGGTTCTCCGCCGCTCAGTTGGTTCGTGAAGCTCTGGCTATTTTTAAAGAGCCAGGCTTCCCTGTCACAAACAAACAGACAGCCTACTGCCCGCTCCCTGCAGGCTAGCAGCCAATCAGACACTCACTCAGGCTCTCACACTGCCCCCCCAGCAAACACACGCTCGGATACTTCCTCAGCAAGCAAACAAACACAGACTCGGATACTTACCAGTCCCAGGCAAACTCCTGCTGTGAGCTGCTCTGCTGTCCCCGCTGCTCAGCTGGTTCTCCGCCGCTCAGTGGGTTCACGAAGCTCTGGCTATTTTTAAACAGCCAGGCTTCCCTGTCGCAAACCAACAGTACCCTGCTGCCCGCTCCCTGCAGGCTAGCAGCCAATCAGACACTCACTCAGGCTCTCACACTGCCCCCCCAGCAAACACACGCTCGGATACTTCCTCAGCAAGCAAACAAACACAGACTCGGATACTTACCAGTCCACGGAAAAACCCTCCTGTGAGCTGCTCTGCTGTCCCCGCTGCTCAGCTGGTTCTCCGCCGCTCAGTTGGTTCGTGAAGCTCTGGCTATTTTTAAACAGCCAGGCTTCCCTGTCGCAAACCAACAGACACCCTACTGCCCGCTCCCTGCAGGCTAGCAGCCAATCAGACACTCACTCAGGCTCTCACACTGCCCCCCCAGCAAACACACGCTCGGATACTTCCTCAGCAAGCAAACAAACACAGACTCGGATACTTACCAGTCCCATGCAAACTCCTGCTGTGAGCTGCTCTGCTGTCCCCGCTGCGCAGCTCGTTCTCCGCCGCTCAGCTGGTTCGCGAAGCTCTGGCTATTTTTAAACAGCCAGGCTTCCCTGTCGCAAACCAACAGACAACCTACTGCCCGCCCCCTGCAGGCTAGCAGCGAGACACTCACTCAGGCTCTCACACTGCCCCCCCAGCAAACACACGCTCGGATACTTCCTCAGCAAGCAAACAAACACAGACTCAGATACTTACCAGTCCCAGGCAAACTCCTGCTGTGAGCTGCTCTGCTGTCCCCGCTGCTCAGCTGGTTCTCTGCCGCTCAGCTAGTTCTCGAAGCTCTGGCTATTTTTAAACAGCCAGGCTTCCCTGTCGCAAACCAACAGACACCCTACTGCCCGCTCCCTGCAGGCTAACAGCCAATCAGACACTCACTCAGGCTCTCACACTGCCCCCCAGCAAACACACGCTCGGATACTTCCTCGGCAAGCAAGCAAACAAACACAGACTCGGATACTTACCAGTCCCAGAAAAACTCCTCCTGTGAGGTGCTCTGCTGTCCCCGCTGCTCAGCTGGTTCTCTGCCACTCAGTTGGTTCGTGAAGCTCTGGCTATCTTTAAACAGCCAGGCTTCGCTGTCGCAAACCAACAGACACCCTACTGCCCGCTCCCTGCAGGCTAGCAGCCAATCAGACAATCACTGAGGCTGTCGCACTCCAGCCCCAGCAAACACACGCTCGGATGATTCCTCAGCAAGCAAACAAACACAGACTCGGATACTTACCAGTCCCAGGCTAACTCCTGCTGTGTGCTGCTCTTCTGTCCCCGCTGCTCAGCTGGTTCTCCGCCACTCAGTTGGTTCGCGAAGCTCTGGCTATTTTTAAACAGCCAGGCATCCCTGTCGCAAACCAACAGACACCCTACTGCCTGCTCCCTGCAGGCTAGCAGCCAATCAGACACTCACTCAGGCTCTCACACTGCCCTCCCAGCAAACACACGCTCGGATACTTCCTCAGCAAGCAAACAAACACAGACTCGGATACTTACCAGTCCCAGGCAAACTCCTGCTCTGAGCTGCTCTGCTGTCCCCGCTGCTCAGCTGGTTCTCCGCCGCTCAGCTGGTTCGCGACGCTCTGTCTATTTTTAAACAACCAGGCTTCCCTATCGCAAACAAACAGACAGCCTACTGCCCGCCCCCTGCAGGCTAGCAGCCAATCAGACACTCACTCAGGCTCTCACACTGCCCCCCCAGCAAACACACGCTCGGATACTTCCTCAGCAAGCAAACAAACACAGACTCGGATACTTACCAGTCCCAGGCAAACTCCTGCTGTGAGCTGCTCTGCTGTCCCCGCTGCTCAGCTGGTTCTCCGCCGCTCAGTGGGTTCGCGAAGCTCTGGCTATTTTTAAACAGCCAGGCTTCCCTGTCACAAACCAAGAGTACCCTACTGCCCGCTCCCTGCAGGCTAACAGCCAATCAGACACTCACTCAGGCTCTCACACTGCCCCCCAGCAAACACACGCTCGGATACTTCCTCAGCAAGCAAGCAAACAAACACAGACTCGGATACTTACCAGTCCCAGAAAAACTCCTCCTGTGAGGTGCTCTGCTGTCCCCGCTGCTCAGCTGGTTCTCTGCCACTCAGTTGGTTCGTGAAGCTCCGGCTATCTTTAAACAGCCAGGCTTCCCTGTCGCAAACCAACAGACACCCTACTGCCCGCTCCCTGCAGGCTAGCAGCCAATCAGACAATCACTCAGGCTGTCGCACTCCAGCCCCAGCAAACACACGCTCGGATGATTCCTCAGCAAGCAAACAAACACAGACTCGGATACTTACCAGTCCCAGGCTAACTCCTGCTGTGTGCTGCTCTTCTGTCCCCGCTGCTCAGCTGGTTCTCCGCCGCTTAGTTGGTTCGCGAAGCTCTGGCTATTTTTAAACAGCAAGGCATCCCTGTCGCAAACCAACAGACACCCTACTGCCTGCTCCCTGCAGGCTAGCAGCCAATCAGACACTCACTCAGGCTCTCACACTGCCCCCCCAGCAAACACACGCTCGGATACTTCCTCAGCAAGCAAACAAACACACACTCGGATACTTACCAGTCCCAGGCAAACTCCTGCTGTGAGCTGCTCTGCTGTCCCCGCTGCTCAGCTGGTTCCTCGCCGATCAGTGGGTTCGCGAAGCTCTGGCTATTTTTAAACAGCCAGGCTTCCCTGTCACAAACCAAGAGTACCCTACTGCCCGCTCCCTGCAGGCTAGCAGCCTATCAGACACTCACTCAGGCTCTCACACTGCCCCCCCAGCAAACACACGCTCGGATACTTCCTCAGCAAGCAAACAAACACAGACTCGGATACTTACCAGTCCCAGGCAAACTCCTGCTCTGTGCTGCTCTGCTGCCCCGCTGCTCAGCTGGTTCTCCACCGCTCAGTTGGTTCGCGAAGCTCTGGCTATTTTTAAACAGCCAGGCATCCCTGTCGCAAACCAACAGACACACTACTGCCCGCTCCCTGCAGGCTAGCAGCCAATCAGACACTCACTCAGGCTCTCACACTGCCCCCCCAGCAAACACACGCTCGGATACTTCCTCAGCAAGCAAACAAACACAGACTCGGATACTTACCAGTCCCAGGCAAACTCCCGCTGTGTGCTGCTCTGCTGTCCCCGCTCTCAGCTGTTTCTCCGCCACTCAGCTGGTTCGCGAAGCTCTGGCTATTCTTAAACAGCCAGGCTTCCCTGTCACAAACCAGACACCCTACTGCCCGCCCCCTGCAGGCTAGCAGCCAATCAGACACTCACTCAGGCTCTCACACTGCCCCCCCAGCAAACACACGCTCGGATACTTCCTCAGCAAGCAAACAAACACAGACTCGGATACTTACCAGTCCCAGGCAAACTCCTGCTGTGAGCTGCTCTGCTGTCCCCGCTGCTCAGCTGGTTCTCTGCCGCTCAGTGGGTTCTCGAAGCTCTGGCTATTTTTAAACAGCCAGGCTTCCCTGTCGCATACCAACAGACACCCTACTGCCCGCTCCCTGCAGGCTAGCAGCCAATCAGACACTCACTCAGGCTCTCACACTGCCCCCCCAGCAAACACACGCTCGGATACTTCCTCAGCAAGCAAACAAACACAGACTCGGATACTTACCAGTCCCAGGCAAACTCCTGCTGTGAGCTGCTCTGCTGTCCCCGCTGCGCAGCTGGTTCTCCGCCGCTCAGTTGGTTCGTGAAGCTCTGGCTATTTTTAAAGAGCCAGGCTTCCCTGTCACAAACAAACAGACAGCCTACTGCCCGCTCCCTGCAGGCTAGCAGCCAATCAGACACTCACTCAGGCTCTCACACTGCCCCCCCAGCAAACACACGCTCGGATACTTCCTCAGCAAGCGAACAAACACAGACTCGGATACTTACCAGTCCCAGGCAAACTCCTGCTGTGAGCTGCTCTGCTGTCCCCGCTGCTCAGCTGGTTCTCCGCCGCTCAGTGGGTTCACGAAGCTCTGGCTATTTTTAAACAGCCAGGCTTCCCTGTCGCAAACCAACAGTACCCTGCTGCCCGCTCCCTGCAGGCTAGCAGCCAATCAGACACTCACTCAGGCTCTCACACTGCCCCCCCAGCAAACACACGCTCGGATACTTCCTCAGCAAGCAAACAAACACAGACTCGGATACTTACTAGTCCCAGGCAAACTCCTGCTGTGAGCTGCTCTGCTGTCCCCGCTGCGCAGCTCGTTCTCCGCCGCTCAGCTGGTTCGCGAAGCTCTGGCTATTTTTAAACAGCCAGGCTTCCCTGTCGCAAACCAACAGACAACCTACTGCCCGCCCCCTGCAGGCTAGCAGCGAGACACTCACTCAGGCTCTCACACTGCCCCCCAGCAAACACACGCTCGGATACTTCCTCAGCAAGCAAACAAACACAGACTCGGATACTTACCAGTCCCAGGCAAACTCCTGCTGTGTGCTGCTCTGCTGTCCCCGCTGCTCAGCTGGTTCTCCGCCGCTCAGTGGGTTCCCCAAACTCTGGCTATTTTTAAACAGCCAGGCTTCCCTGTCGCAAACCAACAGACACCCTACTGCCCGCTCCCTGCAGGCTAGCAGCCAATCAGACACTCACTCAGGCTCTCACACTGCCCCCCCAGCAAACACACACTCGGATACTTCCTCAGCAAGCAAACAAACACAGACTCGGATACTTACCAGTCCCAGGCAAACTCCTGCTGTGTGCTGCTCTGCTGTCCCCGCTGCTCAGCTGGTTCTCCACCGCTCAGTTGGTTCGCGAAGCTCTGGCTATTTTTAAACAGCCAGGCATCCCTGTCGCAAACCAACAGACACCCTACTGCCCGCTCCCTGCAGGCTAGCAGCCAATCAGACACTCACTCAGGCTCTCACACTGCCCCCCCAGCAAACACACGCTCGGATACTTCCTCAGCAAGCAAACAAACACAGACTCGGATACTTACCAGTCCCAGGCAAACTCCCGCTGTGTGCTGCTCTGCTGTTCCCGCTGCTCAGCTGGTTCTCCGCCACTCAGCTGGTTCGCAAAGCTCTGGCTATTTTTAAACAGCCAGGCTTCCCTGTCGCAAACCAACAGACACCCTACTGCCCGCCCCCTGCAGGCTAGCAGCCAATCAGACACTCACTCCGGCTGTCACACTGCCCCCCCCAGCAAACACACACTCGGATACTTCCTCAGCAAGCAAACAAACACAGACTCGGATACTTACCAGTCCCAGGCAAACTCCTGCTCTGAGCTGCTCTGCTGTCCCCGCTGCTCAGCTGGTTCTCCGCCGCTCAGCTGGTTCGCGAAGCTCTGGCTATTTTTAAACAACCAGGCTTCCCTGTCGCAAACAAACAGACAGCCTACTGCCCGCCCCCTGCAGGCTAGCAGCCAATCAGACACTCACTCAGGCTCTCACACTGCCCCCCCAGCAAACACACGCTCGGATACTTTCTCAGCAAGCAAACAAACACAGACTCGGATATTTACCAGTCCCAGGCAAACTCCTGCTGTGAGCTGCTCTGCTGTCCCCGCTGCTCAGCTGGTTCTCCGCCGCTCAGTGGGTTCGCGAAGCTCTGGCTATTTTTAAACAGCCAGGCTTCCCTGTCACAAACCAAGAGTACCCTACTGCCCGCTCCCTGCAGGCTAGCAGCCAATCAGACACTCACTCAGGCTCTCACACTGCCCCACCAGCAAACACACGCTCGGATACTTCCTCAGCAAGCAAACAAACACAGACTCGGATACTTACCAGTCCCAGGCAAACTCCCGCTGTGTGCTGCTCTGCTGTTCCCGCTGCTCAGCTGGTTCTCCGCCACTCAGCTGGTTCGCAAAGCTCTGGCTATTTTTAAACAGCCAGGCTTCCCTGTCGCAAACCAACAGACACCCTACTGCCCGCCCCCTGCAGGCTAGCAGCCAATCAGACACTCACTCCGGCTGTCACACTGCCCCCCACAGCAAACACACACTCGGATACTTCCTCAGCAAGCAAACAAACACAGACTCGGATACTTACCAGTCCCAGGCAAACTCCTGCTCTGAGCTGCTCTGCTGTCCCCGCTGCTCAGCTGGTTCTCCGCCGCTCAGCTGGTTCGCGAAGCTCTGGCTATTTTTAAACAACCAGGCTTCCCTGTCGCAAACAAACAGACAGCCTACTGCCCGCCCCCTGCAGGCTAGCAGCCAATCAGACACTCACTCAGGCTCTCACACTGCCCCCCCAGCAAACACACGCTCGGATACTTCCTCAGCAAGCAAACAAACACAGACTCGGATACTTACCAGTCCTAGGCAAACTCCTGCTGTGTGCTGCTCTGCTGTCCCCGCTGTTCAGCTTGTTCTCCGCCGCTCAGCTGGTTCGTGAAGCTCTGGCTATTTTTAGACAGCCAGGCTTCCCTGTCGCAAACCAACAGTACCCTACTGCCCGCTCCCTGCAGGCTAGCAGCCAATCAGACACTCACTCAGGCTCTCACACTGCCCCCCCAGCAAACACACGCTCGGATACTTCCTCAGCAAGCAAACAAACACAGACTCGGATACTTACCAGTCCCAGGCAAACTCCTGCTGTGAGCTGCTCTGCTGTCCCCGCTGCTCAGCTGGTTCTCCGCCGCTCAGCTGGTTCGTGAAGCTCTGGCTATTTTTAAACAACCAGGCTTCCCTGTCGCAAACAAACAGACAGCCTACTGCCCGCCCCCTGCAGGCTAGCAGCCAATCAGACACTCACTCAGGCTCTCACACTGCCACCCCAGCAAACACACGCTCGGATACTTCCTCAGCAAGCAAACAAACACAGACTCGGATACTTACCAGTCCTAGGCAAACTCCTGCTGTGTGCTGCTCTGCTGTCCCCGCTGTTCAGCTGGTTCTCCGCCACTCAGCTGGTTCGCGAAGCTCTGGCTATTTTTAGACAGCCAGGCTTCCCTGTCGCAAACCAACAGACACCCTACTGCCCGCCCCCTGCAGGCTAGCAGCCAATCAGACACTCACTCAGGCTCTCACACTGCCCCCCCAGCAAACACACGCTCGGATACTTCCTCAGCAAGCAAACAAACACAGACTCGGATACTTACCAGTCCCAGGCAAACTCCTGCTGTGAGCTGCTCTGCTGTCCCCGCTGCTCAGCTGGTTCTCCGCCGCTCAGTGGGTTCGCGAAGCTCTGGCTATTTTTAAACAGCCAGGCTTCCCTGTCGCAAACCAACAGACACCCTACTGCACACTCCCTGCAGGCTAGCAGCCAATCAGACACTCACTCAGGCTCTCACACTGTCCCCCCAGCAAACACACGCTCGGATACTTCCTCAGCAAGCAAACAAACACAGACTCGGATACTTACCAGTCCCAGGCAAACTCCTGCTGTGAGCTGCTCTGCTGTCCCCGCTGCGTAGCTGGTTCTCCGCCGCTCAGTTGGTTCGTGAAGCTCTGGCTATTTTTAAACAGCCAGGCTTCCCTGTCGCAAACCAACAGACACCCTACTGCCCGCTCCCTGCAGGCTAGCAGCCAATCAGACACTCACTCAGGCTCTCACACTGCCCCCCCAGCAAACACACGCTCGGATACTTCCTCAGCAAGCAAACAAACACAGACTCGGATACTTACCAGTCCCAGGCAAACTCCTGCTTTTTGCTGCTCTGCTGTCCCCGCTGCTCAGCTGGTTCTCTGCCGCTCAGCTAGTTCTCGAAGCTCTGGCTATTTTTAAACAGCCAGGCTTCCCTGTCGCAAACCAACAGACACCCTACTGCCCGCTCCCTGCAGGCTAACAGCCAATCAGACACTCACTCAGGCTCTCACACTGCCCCCCCAGCAAACACACGCTCGTATACTTCCTCAGCAAGCAAACAAACACAGACTCGGATACTTACCAGTCCCAGGCAAACTCCTGCTGTGAGCTGCTCTGCTGTCCCCGCTGCTCAGCTGGTTCTGCGCCGCTCAGCTGGTTCGCGAAGCTCTGGCTATTTTTAAACAACCAGGCTTCCCTGTCGCAAACAAACAGACAGCCTACTGCCCGCCCCCTGCAGGCTAGCAGCCAATCAGACACTCACTCAGGCTCTCACACTGCCCCCCCAGCAAACACACGCTCGGATACTTTCTCAGCAAGCAAACAAACACAGACTCGGATATTTACCAGTCCCAGGCAAACTCCTGCTGTGAGCTGCTCTGCTGTCCCCGCTGCTCAGCTGGTTCTCCGCCGCTCAGTGGGTTCGCGAAGCTCTGGCTATTTTTAAACAGCCAGGCTTCCCTGTCACAAACCAAGAGTACCCTACTGCCCGCTCCCTGCAGGCTAGCAGCCAATCAGACACTCACTCAGGCTCTCACACTGCCCCACCAGCAAACACACGCTCGGATACTTCCTCAGCAAGCAAACAAACACAGACTCGGATACTTACCAGTCCCAGGCAAACTCCCGCTGTGTGCTGCTCTGCTGTTCCCGCTGCTCAGCTGGTTCTCCGCCACTCAGCTGGTTCGCAAAGCTCTGGCTATTTTTAAACAGCCAGGCTTCCCTGTCGCAAACCAACAGACACCCTACTGCCCGCCCCCTGCAGGCTAGCAGCCAATCAGACACTCACTCCGGCTGTCACACTGCCCCCCACAGCAAACACACACTCGGATACTTCCTCAGCAAGCAAACAAACACAGACTCGGATACTTACCAGTCCCAGGCAAACTCCTACTCTGAGCTGCTCTGCTGTCCCCGCTGCTCAGCTGGTTCTCCGCCGCTCAGCTGGTTCGCGAAGCTCTGGCTATTTTTAAACAACCAGGCTTCCCTGTCGCAAACAAACAGACAGCCTACTGCCCGCCCCCTGCAGGCTAGCAGCCAATCAGACACTCACTCAGGCTCTCACACTGCCCCCCCAGCAAACACACGCTCGGATACTTCCTCAGCAAGCAAACAAACACAGACTCGGATACTTACCAGTCCTAGGCAAACTCCTGCTGTGTGCTGCTCTGCTGTCCCCGCTGTTCAGCTTGTTCTCCGCCGCTCAGCTGGTTCGTGAAGCTCTGGCTATTTTTAGACAGCCAGGCTTCCCTGTCGCAAACCAACAGTACCCTACTGCCCGCTCCCTGCAGGCTAGCAGCCAATCAGACACTCACTCAGGCTCTCACACTGCCCCCCCAGCAAACACACGCTCGGATACTTCCTCAGCAAGCAAACAAACACAGACTCGGATACTTACCAGTCCCAGGCAAACTCCTGCTGTGAGCTGCTCTGCTGTCCCCGCTGCTCAGCTGGTTCTCCGCCGCTCAGCTGGTTCGTGAAGCTCTGGCTATTTTTAAACAACCAGGCTTCCCTGTCGCAAACAAACAGACAGCCTACTGCCCGCCCCCTGCAGGCTAGCAGCCAATCAGACACTCACTCAGGCTCTCACACTGCCACCCCAGCAAACACACGCTCGGATACTTCCTCAGCAAGCAAACAAACACAGACTCGGATACTTACCAGTCCTAGGCAAACTCCTGCTGTGTGCTGCTCTGCTGTCCCCGCTGTTCAGCTGGTTCTCCGCCACTCAGCTGGTTCGCGAAGCTCTGGCTATTTTTAGACAGCCAGGCTTCCCTGTCGCAAACCAACAGACACCCTACTGCCCGCCCCCTGCAGGCTAGCAGCCAATCAGACACTCACTCAGGCTCTCACACTGCCCCCCCAGCAAACACACGCTCGGATACTTCCTCAGCAAGCAAACAAACACAGACTCGGATACTTACCAGTCCCAGGCAAACTCCTGCTGTGAGCTGCTCTGCTGTCCCCGCTGCTCAGCTGGTTCTCCGCCGCTCAGTGGGTTCGCGAAGCTCTGGCTATTTTTAAACAGCCAGGCTTCCCTGTCGCAAACCAACAGACACCCTACTGCCCACTCCCTGCAGGCTAGCAGCCAATCAGACACTCACTCAGGCTCTCACACTGCCCCCCCAGCAAACACACGCTCGGATACTTCCTCAGCAAGCAAACAAACACAGACTCGGATACTTACCAGTCCCAGGCAAACTCCTGCTGTGAGCTGCTCTGCTGTCCCCGCTGCGTAGCTGGTTCTCCGCCGCTCAGTTGGTTCGTGAAGCTCTGGCTATTTTTAAACAGCCAGGCTTCCCTGTCGCAAACCAACAGACACCCTACTGCCCGCTCCCTGCAGGCTAGCAGCCAATCAGACACTCACTCAGGCTCTCACACTGCCCCCCCAGCAAACACACGCTCGGATACTTCCTCAGCAAGCAAACAAACACAGACTCGGATACTTACCAGTCCCAGGCAAACTCCTGCTTTTTGCTGCTCTGCTGTCCCCGCTGCTCAGCTGGTTCTCCGCCGCTCCGCTGGTTCGCGAAGCTCTGGCTATTTTTAAACAGCCAGGCTTCCCTGTCGCAAACCAACAGACACCCTACTGCCCGCTCCCTGCAGGCTAGCAGCCAATCAGACACTCACTCAGGCTCTCACACTGCCCCCCCAGCAAACACACGCTCGGATACTTCCTCAGCAAGCAAACAAACACAGACTCGGATACTTACTAGTCCCAGGCAAACTCCTGCTGTGAGCTGCTCTGCTGTCCCCGCTGCGCAGCTCGTTCTCCGCCGCTCAGCTGGTTCGCGAAGCTCTGGCTATTTTTAAACAGCCAGGCTTCCCTGTCGCAAACCAACAGACAACCTACTGCCCGCCCCCTGCAGGCTAGCAGCGAGACACTCACTCAGGCTCTCACACTGCCCCCCCAGCAAACACACGCTCGGATACTTCCTCAGCAAGCAAACAAACACAGACTCGGATACTTACCAGTCCCAGGCAAACTCCTGCTGTGAGCTGCTCTGCTGTCCCCGCTGCTCAGCTGGTTCTCTGCCGCTCAGCTAGTTCTCGAAGCTCTGGCTATTTTTAAACAGCCAGGCTTCCCTGTCGCAAACCAACAGACACCCTACTGCCCGCTCCCTGCAGGCTAACAGCCAATCAGACACTCACTCAGGCTCTCACACTGCCCCCCCAGCAAACACACGCTCGTATACTTCCTCAGCAAGCAAACAAACACAGACTCGGATACTTACCAGTCCCAGGCAAACTCCTGCTGTGAGCTGCTCTGCTGTCCCCGCTGCTCAGCTGGTTCTGCGCCGCTCAGCTGGTTCGTGAAGCTCTGGCTATTTTTAAACAGCCAGGCTTCCCTGTCTCAAACCAACAGTACCCTACTGCCCGCTCCCTGCAGGCTAGCAGCCTATCAGACACTCACTCAGGCTCTCACACTGCCCCCCCAGCAAACACACGCTCGGATACTTCCTCAGCAAGCAAACAAACACAGACTCGGATACTTACCAGTCCCAGGCAAACTCCTGCTGTGAGCTGCTCTGCTGTCCCCGCTGCTCAGCTGGTTCTCCGCCGCTCAGTGGGTTCACGAAGCTCTGGCTATTTTTAAACAGCCAGGCTTCCCTGTCGCAAACCAACAGTACCCTACTGCCCACTCCCTGCAGGCTAGCAGCCAATCAGACACTCACTCAGGCTCTCACACTGCCCCCCCCAGCAAACACACGCTCGGATACTTCCTCAGCAAGCAAACAAACACAGACTCGGATACTTACCAGTCCCAGGCAAACTCCTGCTGTGAGCTGCTCTGCTGTCCCCGCTGCTCAGCTGGTTCTCCGCCGCTCAGTGGGTTGGCGAAGCTCTGGCTATATTTAAACAGCCAGGCTTCCCTGTCACAAACCAAGAGTACCCTACTGCCCGCTCCCTGCAGGCTAGCAGCCTATGAGACACTCACTCAGGCTCTCACACTGCCCCCCCAGCAAACACACGCTCGGATACTTTCTCAGCAAGCAAACAAACACAGACTCGGATACTTACCAGTCCCAGAAAAACTCCTCCTGTGAGCTGCTCTGCTGTCCCCGCTGCTCAGCTGGTTCTCCGCCGCTCAGCTGGTTCGCAAAGCTCTGGCTATTTTTAAACAGCCAGGCTTCCCTGTCGCAAACCAACAAACACCCTACTGCCCGCCCCCTGCAGGCTAGCAGCCAATCAGACACCCACTCAGGCTCTCACACTGCCCCCCAAGCAAACACGCGCTCGGATACTTCCTCAGCAAGCAAACAAACACAGACTCGGATACTTACCAGTCCCAGGCAAACTCCTGCTTTTTGCTGCTCTGCTGTCCCCGCTGCTCAGGTGGTTCTCCGCCGCTCAGCTGGTTCGCGAAGCTCTGGCTATTTTTAAACAGCCAGGCTTCCCTGTCGCTAACCAACAGACACTCTACTGCCCGCTCCCTGCAGGCTAGCAGCCAATCAGACAATCACTCAGGCTGTCGCACTCCAGCCCCAGCAAATACACGCTCGGATGATTCCTCAGCAAGCAAACAAACACAGACTCGGATACATACCAGTCCCAGGCAAACTCCTGCTGTGAGCTGCTCTGCTGTCCCCGCTGCTCAGCTGTTTCTCCGCCGCTCAGCTGGTTCGCGAAGCTCTGGCTATTTTTAAACAACCAGGCTTCCCTCTCGCAAACAAACAGACAGCCTACTGCCCGCCCCCTGCAGGCTAGCAGCCAATCAGACACTCACTCAGGCTCTCACACTGCCCCCCCAGCAAACACAGGCTCGGATACTTCCTCAGCAAGCAAACAAACACAGACTCGGATACTTACCAGTCCCAGGCAAACTCCTGCTGTGAGCTGCTCTGCTGTCCCCGCTGCTCAGCTGGTTCTCCGCCGCTCAGTGGGTTCACGAAGCTCTGGCTATTTTTAAACAGCCAGGCTTCCCTGTCGCAAACCAACAGTACCCTACTGCCCACTCCCTGCAGGCTAGCAGCCAATCAGACACTCACTCAGGCTCTCACACTGCCCCCCCAGCAAACACACGCTCGGATACTTCCTCAGCAAGCAAACAAACACAGACTCGGATACTTACCAGTCCCAGGCAAACTCCTGCTGTGAGCTGCTCTGCTGTCCCCGCTGCTCAGCTGGTTCTCCGCCGCTCAGTGGGTTGGCGAAGCTCTGGCTATATTTAAACAGCCAGGCTTCCCTGTCACAAACCAAGAGTACCCTACTGCCCGCTCCCTGCAGGCTAGCAGCCTATGAGACACTCACTCAGGCTCTCACACTGCCCCCCCAGCAAACACACGCTCGGATACTTTCTCAGCAAGCAAACAAACACAGACTCGGATACTTACCAGTCCCAGAAAAACTCCTCCTGTGAGCTGCTCTGCTGTCCCCGCTGCTCAGCTGGTTCTCCGCCGCTCAGCTGGTTCGCAAAGCTCTGGCTATTTTTAAACAGCCAGGCTTCCCTGTCGCAAACCAACAAACACCCTACTGCCCGCCCCCTGCAGGCTAGCAGCCAATCAGACACTCACTCAGGCTCTCACACTGCCCCCCCAGCAAACACGCGCTCGGATACTTCCTCAGCAAGCAAACAAACACAGACTCGGATACTTACCAGTCCCAGGCAAACTCCTGCTGTGAGCTGCTCTGCTGTCCCCGCTGCTCAGCTGGTTCTCCGCCGCTCAGTGGGTTCACGAAGCTCTGGCTATTTTTAAACAGCCAGGCTTCCCTGTCGCAAACCAACAGTACCCTACTGCCCGCTCCCTGCAGGCTAACAGCCAATCAGACACTCACTCAGGCTCTCACACTGCCCCCCCAGCAAACACACGCTCGGATACTTCCTCAGCAAGCAAACAAACACAGACTCGGATACTTACCAGTCCCAGAAAAACTCCTGCTGTGAGCTGCTCTGCTGTCCCCACTGCTCAGCTGGTTCTCCGCCGCTCAGTTGGTTCGTGAAGCTCTGGCTATTTTTAAACAGCCAGGCTTCCCTGTCGCAAACCAACAGACACCCTACTGCCCGCTCCCTGCAGGCTAGCAGCCAATCAGACACTCACTCAGGCTCTCACACTGCCCCCCCAGCAAACACACGCTCGGATACTTCCTCAGCAAGCAAACAAACACAGACTCGGATACTTACCAGTCCCAGGCAAACTCCTGCTGTGAGCTGCTCTGCTGTCCTCGCTGCTCTGCTGGTTCTCCGCCGCTCAGTGGGTTCACGAAGCTCTGGCTATTTTTAAACAGCCAGGCTTCCCTGTCGCAAACCAACAGTACCCTACTGCCAGCTCCCTGCAGGCTAGCAGCCAATCAGACACTCACTCAGGCTCTCACACTGCCCCCCCAGCAAACACACGCTCGGATACTTCCTCAACAAGCAAACAAACACAGACTCGGATACTTACCAGTCCCAGAAAACCTCCTCCTGTGAGCTGCTCTGCTGTCCCCGCTGCTCAGCTGGTTCTCCGCCGCTCAGTTGGTTCGTGAAGCTCTGGCTATTTTTAAACAGCCAGGCTTCCCTGTCGCAAACCAACAGACACCCTACTGCCCGCTCCCTGCAGGCTAGCAGCCAATCAGACACTCACTCAGGCTCTCACACTGCCCCCCCAGCAAACACACGCTCGGATACTTCCTCAGCAAGCAAACAAACACAGACTCGGATACTTACCAGTCCCAGGCAAACTCCTGCTTTTTGCTGCTCTGCTGTCCCCGCTGCTCAGCTGGTTCTCCGCCGCTCAGCTGGTTCGCGAAGCTCTGGCTATTTTTAAACAGCCAGGCTTCCCTGTCACAAAACAACAAACACCCTACTGCCCGCTCCCTGCAGGCTAGCAGCCAATCAGACACTCACTCAGGCTCTCACACTGCCCCCCCAGCAAACACACGTTCGGATACTTCCTCAGCAAGCAAACAAACACAGACTCGGATACTTACTAGTCCCAGGCAAACTCCTGCTGTGAGCTGCTCTGCTGTCCCCGCTGCGCAGCTCGTTCTCCGCCGCTCAGCTGGTTCGCGAAGCTCTGGCTATTTTTAAACAGCCAGGCTTCCCTGTCGCAAACCAACAGACAACCTACTGCCCGCCCCCTGCAGGCTAGCAGCGAGACACTCACTCAGGCTCTCACACTGCCCCCCCAGCAAACACACGCTCGGATACTTCCTCAGCAAGCAAACAAACACAGACTCGGATACTTACCAGTCCCAGGCAAACTCCTGCTGTGAGCTGCTCTGCTGTCCCCGCTGCTCAGCTGGTTCTCTGCCGCTCAGCTAGTTCTCGAAGCTCTGGCTATTTTTAAACAGCCAGGCTTCCCTGTCGCAAACCAACAGACACCCTACTGCCCGCTCCCTGCAGGCTAGCAGCCAATCAGACACTCACTCAGGCTCTCACACTGCCCCCCCAGCAAACACACACTCGGATACTTCCTCAGGAAGCAAACAAACACAGACTCGGATACTTACCAGTCCCAGGCAAACTCCTGCTGTGTGCTGCTCTGCTGTCCCCGCTGCTCAGCTGGTTCTCCACCGCTCAGTTGGTTCGCGAAGCTCTGGCTATTTTTAAACAGCCAGGCTTCCCTGTCGCAAACCAACAGACACCCTACTGCCCGCCCCCTGCAGGCTAGCAGCCAATCAGACACTCACTCAGGCTCTCACACTGCCCCCCCAGCAAACACACGCTCGGATACTTCCTCAGCAAGCAAACAAACACAGACTGGGATACTTACCAGTCCCAGAAAAACTCCTCCTGTGAGCTGCTCTGCTGTCCCCGCTGCTCAGCTGGTTCTCTGCCACTCAGTTGGTTCGTGAAGCTCTGGCTATCTTTAAACAGCCAGGCTTCCCTGTCGCAAACCAACAGACACCCTACTGCCCGCTCCCTGCAGGCTAGCAGCCAAACAGACAATCACTCAGGCTGTCGCACTCCAGCCCCAGCAAATACACGCTCGGATGATTCCTCAGCAAGCAAACAAACACAGACTCGGATACTTACCAGTCCCAGGCAAACTCCTGCTCTGAGCTGCTCTGCTGTCCCCGCTGCTCAGCTGGTTCTCCGCCGCTCAGCTGGTTCGCGAAGCTCTGGCTATTTTTAAACAACCAGGCTTCCCTCTCGCAAACAAACAGACAGCCTACTGCCCGCCCCCTGCAGGCTAGCAGGCAATCAGACACTCACTCAGGCTCTCACACTGCCCCCCCCAGCAAACACAGGCTCGGATACTTCCTCAGCAAGCAAACAAACACAGACTCGGATACTTACCAGTCCCAGGCAAACTCCTGCTGTGAGCTGCTCTGCTGTCCCCGCTGCTCAGCTGGTTCTCCGCCGCTCAGTGGGTTCACGAAGCTCTGGCTATTTTTAAACAGCCAGGCTTCCCTGTCGCAAACCAACAGTACCCTACTGCCCACTCCCTGCAGGCTAGCAGCCAATCAGACACTCATTCAGGCTCTCACACTGCCCCCCCAGCAAACACACGCTCGGATACTTCCTCAGCAAGCAAACAAACACAGACTCGGATACTTACCAGTCCCAGGCAAACTCCTGCTGTGAGCTGCTCTGCTGTCCCCGCTGCTCAGCTGGTTCTCCGCCGCTCAGTGCGTTCACGAAGCTCTGGCTATTTTTAAACAGCCAGGCTTCCCTGTCGCAAACCAACAGTATCCTACTGCCCGCTCCCTGCAGGCTAGCAGCCAATCAGACACTCACTCAGGCTCTCACACTGCCCCCCCAGCAAACACACGCTCGGATACTTCCTCAGCAAGCAAACAAACACAGACTCGGATACTTAACAGTCCCAGAAAACCCCCTCCTGTTTGCTGCTCTGCTGTCCCCGCTGCTCAGCTGGTTCTCCGCCGCTCAGCTGGTTCGCGAAGCTCTGGCTATTTTTAAACAGCCAGGCTTCCCTGTCGCAAACCAACAAACACCCTACTGCCCGCTCCCTGCAGGCTAGCAGCCAATCAGACACTCACTCAGGCTCTCACACTGCCCCCCCAGCAAACACACGTTCGGATACTTCCTCAGCAAGCAAACAAACACAGACTCGGATACTTACTAGTCCCAGGCAAACTCCTGCTGTGAGCTGCTCTGCTGTCCCCGCTGCGCAGCTCGTTCTCCGCCGCTCAGCTGGTTCGCGAAGCTCTGGCTATTTTTAAACAGCCAGGCTTCCCTGTCGCAAACCAACAGACAACCTACTGCCCGCCCCCTGCAGGCTAGCAGCGAGACACTCACTCAGGCTCTCACACTGCCCCCCCAGCAAACACACGCTCGGATACTTCCTCAGCAAGCAAACAAACACAGACTCGGATACTTACCAGTCCCAGGCAAACTCCTGCTGTGAGCTGCTCTGCTGTCCCCGCTGCTCAGCTGGTTCTCTGCCGCTCAGCTAGTTCTCGAAGCTCTGGCTATTTTTAAACAGCCAGGCTTCCCTGTCGCAAACCAACAGACACCCTACTGCCCGCTCCCTGCAGGCTAACAGCCAATCAGACACTCACTCAGGCTCTCACACTGCCGCCCCAGCAAACACACGCTCGTATACTTCCTCAGCAAGCAAACAAAAACAGACTCGGATACTTACCAGTCCCAGGCAAACTCCTGCTGTGAGCTGCTCTGCTGTCCCCGCTGCTCAGCTGGTTCTGCGCCGCTCAGCTGGTTCGTGAAGCTCTGGCTATTTTTAAACAGCCAGGCTTCCCTGTCGCAAACCAACAGTACCCTACTGCCCGCTCCCTGCAGGCTAGCAGCCTATCAGACACTCACTCAGGCTCTCACACTGCCCCCCCAGCAAACACACGCTCGGATACTTCCTCAGCAAGCAAACGAACACAGACTCGGATACTTACTAGTCCCAGGCAAACTCCTGCTGTGTGCTGCTCTGCTGTCCCCGCTGCTCAGCTGGTTCTCCGCCGCTCAGTGGGTTCGCCAAACTCTGGCTATTTTTAAACAGCCAGGCTTCCCTGTCGCAAACCAACAGACACCCTACTGCCCGCTCCCTGCAGGCTTGCAGCCAATCAGACACTCACTCAGGCTCTCACACTGCCCCCCCAGCAAACACACGCTCGGATACTTCCTCAGCAAGCAAACAAACACAGACTCGGATACTTACCAGTCCTAGGCAAACTCCTGCTGTGTGCTGCTCTGCTGTCCCCGCTGTTCAGCTGGTTCTCCGCCGCTCAGCTGGTTCGTGAAGCTCTGGCTATTTTTAGACAGCCAGGCTTCCCTGTCGCAAACCAACAGTACCCTACTGCCCGCTCCCTGCAGGCTAGCAGCCAATCAGACACTCACTCAGGCTCTCACACTGCCCCCCCAGCAAACACACACTCGGATACTTCCTCAGCAAGCAAACAAACACAGACTCGGATACTTACCAGTCCTAGGCAAACTCCTGCTGTGTGCTGCTCTGCTGTCCCCGCTGTTCAGCTCGTTCTCCGCCACTCAGCTGGTTCGCGAAGCTCTGCCTATTTTTAGACAGCCAGGCTTCCCTGTCGCAAACCAACAGACACCCTACTGCCCGCCCCCTGCAGGCTAGCAGCCAATCAGACACTCACTCAGGCTCTCACACTGCCCCCCCAGCAAACACACGCTCGGATACTTCCTCAGCAAGCAAACAAACACAGACTCGGATACTTACCAGTCCCAGGCAAACTCCTGCTGTGAGCTGCTCTGCTGTCCCCGCTGCTCAGCTGGTTCTCCGCCGCTCAGTGGGTTCGCGAAGCTCTGGCTATTTTTAAACAGCCAGGCTTCCCTGTCACAAACCAAGAGTACCCTACTGCCCGCTCCCTGCAGGCTAGCAGCCTATCAGACACTCACTCAGGCTCTCACACTGCCCCCCCAGCAAACACACGCTCGGATACTTTCTCAGCAAGCAAACAAACACAGACTCGGATACTTACCAGTCCCAGAAAAACTCCTCCTGTGAGCTGCTCTGCTGTCCCCGCTGCTCAGCTGGTTCTCCGCCGCTCAGCTGGTTCGCGAAGCTCTGGCTATTTTTAAACAGCCAGGCTTCCCTGTCGCAAACCAACAGACACCCTACTGCCCGCCCCCTGCAGGCTAGCAGCCAATCAGACACTCACTCAGGCTCTCACACTGCCCCCCCAGCAAACACACGCTCGGATACTTCCTCAGCAAGCAAACAAACACAGACTCGGATACTTACCAGTCCCAGAAAAACTCCTCCTGTGAGCTGCTCTGCTGTCCCCGCTGATCAGCTGGTTCTCCGCCGCTCAGTTGGTTCGTGAAGCTCTGGCTATTTTTAAACAGCCAGGCTTCCCTGTCGCAAACCAACAGTACCCTACTGCCCGCTCCCTGCAGGCTAGCAGCCAATCAGACACTCACTCAGGCTCTCACACTGCCCCCCCAGCAAACACACGCTCGGATACTTCCTCAGCAAGCAAACAAACACAGACTCGGATACTTACCAGTCCCAGGCAAACTCCTGCTGTGTGCTGCTCTGTTGTCCCCGCTGCTCAGCTGGTTCTCCGCCGCTCAGTGGGTTTGCCAAACTCTGGCTATTTTTAAACAGCCATGCTTCCCTGTCGCAAACCAACAGACACCCTACTGCCCGCTCCCTGCAGGCTAGCAGCCAATCAGACACTCACTCAGGCTCTCACACTGCCCCCCCAGCAAACACACACTCGGATACTTCCTCAGCAAGCAAACAAACACAGACTCGGATACTTACCAGTCCCAGGCAAACTCCTGCTGTGTGCTGCTCTGCTGTCCCCGCTGCTCAGCTGGTTCTCCACCGCTCAGTTGGTTCGCGAAGCTCTGGCTATTTTTAAACAGCCAGGCATCCCTGTCGCAAACCAACAGACACCCTACTGCCCGCTCCCTGCAGGCTAGCAGCCAATCAGACACTCACTCAGGCTCTCACACTGCCCCCCCAGCAAACACACGCTCGGATACTTCCTCAGCAAGCAAACAAACACAGACTCGTATACTTACCAGTCCCAGGCAAACTCCTGCTCTGAGCTGCTCTGCTGTCCCCGCTGCTCAGCTGGTTCTCCGCCGCTCAGCTGGTTCGTGAAGCTCTGGCTATTTTTAAACAACCAGGCTTCCCTGTCGCAAACAAACAGACAGCCTACTGCCCGCCCCCTGCAGGCTAGCAGCCAATCAGACACTCACTCAGGCTCTCACACTGCCCCCCCAGCAAACACACACTCGGATACTTCCTCAGCAAGCAAACAAACACAGACTCGGATACTTACCAGTCCTAGGCAAACTCCTGCTGTGTGCTGCTCTGCTGTCCCCGCTGTTCAGCTCGTTCTCCGCCACTCAGCTGGTTCGCGAAGCTCTGGCTATTTTTAAACAGCCAGGCTTCCCTGTCACAAACCAAGAGTACCCTACTGCCCGCTCCCTGCAGGCTAGCAGCCTATCAGACACTCACTCAGGCTCTCACACTGCCCCCCCAGCAAACACACGCTCGGATATTTCCTCAGCAAGCAAACAAACACAGACTCGGATACTTACCAGTCCCAGAAAAACTCCTCCTGTGAGCTGCTCTGCTGTCCCCGCTGATCAGCTGGTTCTCCGCCGCTCAGTTGGTTCGTGAAGCTCTGGCTATTTTTAAACAGCCAGGCTTCCCTGTCGCAAACCAACAGTACCCTACTGCCCGCTCCCTGCAGGCTAGCAGCCAATCAGACACTCACTCAGGCTCTCACACTGCCCCCCCAGCAAACACACGCTCGGATACTTCCTCAGCAAGCAAACAAACACAGACTCGGATACTTACCAGTCCCAGGCAAACTCCTGCTGTGTGCTGCTCTGCTGTCCCCGCTGCTCAGCTGGTTCTCCGCCGCTCAGTGGGTTCGCCAAACTCTGGCTATTTTTAAACAGCCAGGCTTCCCTGTCGCAAACCAACAGACACCCTACTGCCCGCTCCCTGCAGGCTAGCAGCCAATCAGACACTCACTCAGGCTCTCACACTGCCCCCCCAGCAAACACACACTCGGATACTTCCTCAGCAAGCAAACAAACACAGACTCGGATACTTACCAGTCCCAGGCAAACTCCTGCTGTGTGCTGCTCTGCTGTCCCCGCTGCTCAGCTGGTTCTCCACCGCTCAGTTGGTTCTCGAAGCTCTGGCTATTTTTAAACAGCCAGGCATCCCTGTCGCAAACCAACAGACACCCTACTGCCCGCTCCCTGCAGGCTAGCAGCCAATCAGACACTCACTCAGGCTCTCACACTGCCCCCCCAGCAAACACACGCTCGGATACTTCCTCAGCAAGCAAACAAACACAGACTCGTATACTTACCAGTCCCAGAAAAACTCCTCCTGTGAGCTGCTCTGCTGTCCCCGCTGCTCAGCTGGTTCTCCGCCGCTCAGCTGGTTCGCAAAGCTCTGGCTATTTTTAAACAGCCAGGCTTCCCTGTCGCAAACCAACAGACACCCTACTGCCCGCCCCCTGCAGGCTAGCAGCCAATCAGACACTCACTCAGGCTCTCACACTGCCCCCCCAGCAAACACACGCTCGGATACTTCCTCAGCAAGCAAACAAACACAGACTCGGATACTTACCAGTCCCAGGCAAACTCCTGCTGTGAGCTGCTCTGCTGTCCCCGCTGCTCAGCTGGTTCTCCGCCGCTCAGTGGGTTCGCGAAGCTCTGGCTATTTTTAAACAGCCAGGCTTCCCTGTCACAAACCAAGAGTACCCTACTGCCCGCTCCCTGCAGGCTAGCAGCCTATCAGACACTCACTCAGGCTCTCACACTGCCCCCCCAGCAAATACACGCTCGGATACTTCCTCAGCAAGCAAACAAACACAGACTCGGATACTTACCAGTCCCAGGCAAACTCCTGCTCTGTGCTGCTCTGCTGCCCCGCTGCTCAGCTGGTTCTCCACCGCTCAGTTGGTTCGCGAAGCTCTGGCTATTTTTAAACAGCCAGGCATCCCTGTCGCAAACCAACAGACACCCTACTGCCCGCTCCCTGCAGGCTAGCAGCCAATCAGACACTCACTCAGGCTCTCACACTGCCCCCCCAGCAAACACACGCTCGGATACTTCCTCAGCAAGCAAACAAACACAGACTCGGATACTTACCAGTCCCAGGCAAACTCCTGCTCTGTGCTGCTCTGCTGCCCCGCTGCTCAGCTGGTTCTCCACCGCTCAGTTGGTTCGCGAAGCTCTGGCTATTTTTAAACAGCCAGGCATCCCTGTCGCAAACCAACAGACACCCTACTGCCCGCTCCCTGCAGGCTAGCAGCCAATCAGACACTCACTCAGGCTCTCACACTGCCCCCCCAGGAAACACACGCTCGGATACTTCCTCAGCAAGCAAACAAACACAGACTCGGATACTTACCAGTCCCAGGCAAACTCCTGCTGTGAGCTGCTCTGCTGTCCCCGCTGCTCAGCTGGTTCTCCGCCGCTCAGTGGGTTCACGAAGCTCTGGCTATTTTTAAACAGCCAGGCTTCCCTGTCGCAAACCAACAGTACCCTACTGCCCACTCCCTGCAGGCTAGCAGCCAATCAGACACTCACTCAGGCTCTCACACTGCCCCCCCAGCAAACACACGCTCGGATACTTCCTCAGCAAGCAAACAAACACAGACTCGGATACTTACCAGTCCCAGGCAAACTCCTGCTGTGAGCTGCTCTGCTGTCCCCGCTGCTCAGCTGGTTCTCCGCCGCTCAGTGGGTTGGCGAAGCTCTGGCTATATTTAAACAGCCAGGCTTCCCTGTCACAAACCAAGAGTACCCTACTGCCCGCTCCCTGCAGGCTAGCAGCCTATGAGACACTCACTCAGGCTCTCACACTGCCCCCCCAGCAAACACACGCTCGGATACTTTCTCAGCAAGCAAACAAACACAGACTCGGATACTTACCAGTCCCAGAAAAACTCCTCCTGTGAGCTGCTCTGCTGTCCCCGCTGCTCAGCTGGTTCTCCGCCGCTCAGCTGGTTCGCAAAGCTCTGGCTATTTTTAAACAGCCAGGCTTCCCTGTCGCAAACCAACAAACACCCTACTGCCCGCCCCCTGCAGGCTAGCAGCCAATCAGACACTCACTCAGGCTCTCACACTGCCCCCCAAGCAAACACGCGCTCGGATACTTCCTCAGCAAGCAAACAAACACAGACTCGGATACTTACCAGTCCCAGGCAAATTCCTGCTTTTTGCTGCTCTGCTGTCCCCGCTGCTCAGGTGGTTCTCCGCCGCTCAGCTGGTTCGCGAAGCTCTGGCTATTTTTAAACAGCCAGGCTTCCCTGTCGCAAACCAACAGACACCCTACTGCCCGCTCCCTGCAGGCTAGCAGCCAATCAGACACTCACTCAGGCTCTCACACTGCCCCCCCAGCAAACACACGCTCGGATACTTCCTCAGCAAGCAAACAAACACAGACTGGGATACTTACCAGTCCCAGAAAAACTCCTCCTGTGAGCTGCTCTGCTGTCCCCGCTGCTCAGCTGGTTCTCTGCCACTCAGTTGGTTCGTGAAGCTCTGGCTATCTTTAAACAGCCAGGCTTCCCTGTCGCAAACCAACAGACAACCTACTGCCCGCCCCCTGCAGGCTAGCAGCGAGACACTCACTCAGGCTCTCACACTGCCCCCCCAGCAAACACACGCTCGGATACTTCCTCAGCAAGCAAACAAACACAGACTGGGATACTTACCAGTCCCAGAAAAACTCCTCCTGTGAGCTGCTCTGCTGTCCCCGCTGCTCAGCTGGTTCTCTGCCACTCAGTTGGTTCGTGAAGCTCTGGCTATCTTTAAACAGCCAGGCTTCCCTGTCGCAAACCAACAGACAACCTACTGCCCGCCCCCTGCAGGCTAGCAGCCAATCAGACACTCACTCAGGCTCTCACACTGCCCCCCCAGCAAACACACGCTCGGATACTTCCTCAGCAAGCAAACAAACACAGACTCGGATACTTACCAGTCCCAGGCAAACTCCTGCTGTGAGCTGCTCTGCTGTCCCCGCTGCTCAGCTGGTTCTCCGCCGCTCAGTGGGTTGGCGAAGCTCTGGCTATATTTAAACAGCCAGGCTTCCCTGTCACAAACCAAGAGTACCCTACTGCCCGCTCCCTGCAGGCTAGCAGCCAATCAGACACTCACTCAGGCTCTCACACTGCCCCCCCAGCAAACACACGTTCGGATACTTCCTCAGCAAGCAAACAAACACAGACTCGGATACTTACTAGTACCAGGCAAACTCCTGCTGTGAGCTGCTCTGCTGTCCCCGCTGCGGAGCTCGTTCTCCGCCGCTCAGCTGGTTCGCGAAGCTCTGGCTATTTTTAAACAGCCAGGCTTCCCTGTCGCAAACCAACAGACAACCTACTGCCCGCCCCCTGCAGGCTAGCAGCGAGACACTCACTCAGGCTCTCACACTGCCCCCCCAGCAAACACACGCTCGGATACTTCCTCAGCAAGCAAACAAACACAGACTCGGATACTTACCAGTCCCAGGCAAACTCCTGCTGTGAGCTGCTCTGCTGTCACCGCTGCTCAGCTGGTTCTCTGCCGCTCAGCTAGTTCTCGAAGCTCTGGCTATTTTTAAACAGCCAGGCTTCCCTGTCGCAAACCAACAGACACCCTACTGCCCGCTCCCTGCAGGCTAACAGCCAATCAGACACTCACTCAGGCTCTCACACTGCCCCCCCAGCAAACACACGCTCGTATACTTCCTCAGCAAGCAAACAAACACAGACTCGGATACTTACCAGTCCCAGGCAAACTCCTGCTGTGAGCTGCTCTGCTGTCCCCGCTGCTCAGCTGGTTCTGCGCCGCTCAGCTGGTTCGTGAAGCTCTGGCTATTTTTAAACAGCCAGGCTTCCCTGTCGCAAACCAACAGTACCCTACTGCCCGCTCCCTGCAGGCTAGCAGCCTATCAGACACTCACTCAGGCTCTCACACTGCCCCCCCAGCAAACACACGCTCGGATACTTCCTCAGAAAGCAAACAAACACAGACTCGGATACTTACCAGTCCCAGAAAACCCCCTCCTGTGAGCTGCTCTGCTGTCCCCGCTGCTCAGCTGGTTGTCCGCCGCTCAGTTGGTTCGTGAAGCTCTGGCTATTTTTAAACAGCCAGGCTTCCCTGTCGCAAACCAACAGACACCCTACTGCCCGCTCCCTGCAGGCTAGCAGCCAATCAGACACTCACTCAGGCTCTCACACTGCCCCCCCAGCAAACACACGCTCGGATACTTCCTCAGCAAGCAAACAAACACAGACTCGGATACTTACCAGTCCCAGGCAAACTCCTGCTTTTTGCTGCTCTGCTGTCCCCGCTGCTCAGCTGGTTCTCCGCCGCTCAGCTGGTTCGCGAAGCTCTGGCTATTTTTAAACAGCCAGGCTTCCCTGTCACAAACCAACAAACACCCTACTGCCCGCTCCCTGCAGGCTAGCAGCCAATCAGACACTCACTCAGGCTCTCACACTGCCCCCCCAGCAAACACACGTTCGGATACTTCCTCAGCAAGCAAACAAACACAGACTCGGATACTTACTAGTCCCAGGCAAACTCCTGCTGTGAGCTGCTCTGCTGTCCCCGCTGCGCAGTTCGTTCTCCGCCGCTCAGCTGGTTCGCGAAGCTCTGGCTATTTTTAAACAGCCAGGCTTCCCTGTCGCAAACCAACAGACAACCTACTGCCCGCCCCCTGCAGGCTAGCAGCGAGACACTCACTCAGGCTCTCACACTGCCCCCCCAGCAAACACACGCTCGGATACTTCCTCAGCAAGCAAACAAACACAGACTCGGATACTTACCAGTCCCAGGCAAACTCCTGCTGTGAGCTGCTCTGCTGTCCCCGCTGCTCAGCTGGTTCTCTGCCGCTCAGCTAGTTCTCGAAGCTCTGGCTATTTTTAAACAGCCAGGCTTCCCTGTCGCAAACCAACAGACACCCTACTGCCCGCTCCCTGCAGGCTAACAGCCAATCAGACACTCACTCAGGCTCTCACACTGCCCCCCCAGCAAACACACGCTCGTATACTTCCTCAGCAAGCAAACAAACACAGACTCGGATACTTACCAGTCCCAGGCAAACTCCTGCTGTGAGCTGCTCTGCTGTCCCCGCTGCTCAGCTGGTTCTGCGCCGCTCAGCTGGTTCGTGAAGCTCTGGCTATTTTTAAACAGCCAGGCTTCCCTGTCGCAAACCAACAGTACCCTACTGCCCGCTCCCTGCAGGCTAGCAGCCTATCAGACACTCACTCAGGCTCTCACACTGCCCCCCCAGCAAACACACGCTCGGATACTTCCTCAGCAAGCAAACAAACACAGACTCGGATACTTACCAGTCCCAGGCAAACTCCTGCTGTGTGCTGCTCTGCTGTCCCCGCTGCTCAGCTGGTTCTCCGCCGCTCAGTGGGTTCGCCAAAATCTGGCTATTTTTAAACAGCCAGGCTTCCCTGTCGCAAACCAACAGACACCCTACTGCCCGCTCCCTGCAGGCTAGCAGCCAATCAGACACTCACTCAGGCTCTCACACTGCCCCCCCAGCAAACACACACTCGGATACTTCCTCAGGAAGCAAACAAACACAGACTCGGATACTTACCAGTCCCAGGCAAACTCCTGCTGTGTGCTGCTCTGCTGTCCCCGCTGCTCAGCTGGTTCTCCACCGCTCAGTTGGTTCGCGAAGCTCTGGCTATTTTTAAACAGCCAGGCATCCCTGTCGCAAACCAACAGACACCCTACTGCCCGCTCCCTGCAGGCTAGCAGCCAATCAGACACTCACTCAGGCTCTCACACTGCCCCCCCAGCAAACACACGCTCGGATACTTCCTCAGCAAGCAAACAAACACAGACTCGGATACTTACCAGTCCCAGGCAAACTCCCGCTGTGTGCTGCTCTGCTGTTCCCGCTGCTCAGCTGGTTCTCCGCCACTCAGCTGGTTCGCAAAGCTCTGGCTATTTTTAAACAGCCAGGCTTCCCTGTCGCAAACCAACAGACACCCTACTGCCCGCCCCCTGCAGGCTAGCAGCCAATCAGACACTCACTCCGGCTCTCACACTGCCCCCCCCAGCAAACACACACTCGGATACTTCCTCAGCAAGCAAACAAACACAGACTCGGATACTTACCAGTCCCAGGCAAACTCCTGCTCTGAGCTGCTCTGCTGTCCCCGCTGCTCAGCTGGTTCTCCGCCGCTCAGCTGGTTCGCGAAGCTCTGGCTATTTTTAAACAACCAGGCTTCCCTGTCGCAAACAAACAGACAGCCTACTGCCGGCCCCCTGCAGGCTAGCAGCCAATCAGACACTCACTCAGGCTCTCACACTGCCCGCCCAGCAAACACACGCTCGGATACTTCCTCAGCAAGCAAACAAACACAGACTCGGATACTTACCAGTCCTAGGCAAACTCCTGCTGTGTGCTGCTCTGCTGTCCCCGCTGTTCAGCTGGTTCTCCGCCGCTCAGCTGGTTCGGGAAGCTCTGGCTATTTTTAGACAGCCAGGCTTCCCTGTCGCAAACCAACAGTACCCTACTGCCCGCTCCCTGCAGGCTAGCAGCCAATCAGACACTCACTCAGGCTCTCACACTGCCCCCCCAGCAAACACACGCTCGGATACTTCCTCAGCAAGCAAACAAACACAGACTCGGATACTTACCAGTCCCAGGCAAACTCCTGCTGTGAGCTGCTCTGCTGTCCCCGCTGCTCAGCTGGTTCTCCGCCGCTCAGCTGGTTCGTGAAGCTCTGGCTATTTTTAAACAACCAGGCTTCCCTGTCGCAAACAAACAGACAGCCTACTGCCCGCCCCCTGCAGGCTAGCAGCCAATCAGACACTCACTCAGGCTCTCACACTGCCCCCCCAGCAAACACACGCTCGGATACTTCCTCAGCAAGCAAACACAGACTCGGATACTTACCAGTCCCAGGCAAACTCCTGCTGTGAGCTGCTCTGCTGTCCCCGCTGCGTAGCTGGTTCTCCGCCGCTCAGTTGGTTCGTGAAGCTCTGGCTATTTTTAGACAGCCAGGCTTCCCTGTCGCAAACCAACAGACACCCTACTGCCCGCTCCCTGCAGGCTAGCAGCCAATCAGACACTCACTCAGGCTCTCACACTGCCCCCCCAGCAAACACACGCTCGGATACTTCCTCAGCAAGCAAACAAACACAGACTCGGATACTTACCAGTCCCAGGCAAACTCCTGCTTTTTGCTGCTCTGCTGTCCCCGCTGCTCAGCTGGTTCTCCGCCGCTCAGCTGGTTCGCGAAGCTCTGGCTATTTTTAAACAGCCAGGCTTCCCTGTCGCAAACCAACAGACACCCTACTGCCCGCTCCCTGCAGGCTAGCAGCCAATCAGACACTCACTCAGGCTCTCACACTGCCCCCCCAGCAAACACACGCTCGGATACTTCCTCAGCAAGCAAACAAACACAGACTCGGATACTTACCAGTCCCAGGCAAACTCCTGCTTTTTGCTGCTCTGCTGTCCCCGCTGCTCAGCTGGTTCTCCGCCGCTCAGCTGGTTCGCGAAGCTCTGGCTATTTTTAAACAGCCAGGCTTCCCTGTCACAAACCAACAAACACCCTACTGCCCGCTCCCTGCAGGCTAGCAGCCAATCAGACACTCACTCAGGCTCTCACACTGCCCCCCCAGCAAACACACGTTCGGATACTTCCTCAGCAAGCAAACAAACACAGACTCGGATACTTACTAGTCCCAGGCAAACTCCTGCTGTGAGCTGCTCTGCTGTCCCCGCTGCGCAGTTCGTTCTCCGCCGCTCAGCTGGTTCGCGAAGCTCTGGCTATTTTTAAACAGCCAGGCTTCCCTGTCGCAAACCAACAGACAACCTACTGCCCGCCCCCTGCAGGCTAGCAGCGAGACACTCACTCAGGCTCTCACACTGCCCCCCCAGCAAACACACGCTCGGATACTTCCTCAGCAAGCAAACAAACACAGACTCGGATACTTACCAGTCCCAGGCAAACTCCTGCTGTGAGCTGCTCTGCTGTCCCCGCTGCTCAGCTGGTTCTCTGCCGCTCAGCTAGTTCTCGAAGCTCTGGCTATTTTTAAACAGCCAGGCTTCCCTGTCGCAAACCAACAGACACCCTACTGCCCGCTCCCTGCAGGCTAACAGCCAATCAGACACTCACTCAGGCTCTCACACTGCCCCCCCAGCAAACACACGCTCGTATACTTCCTCAGCAAGCAAACAAACACAGACTCGGATACTTACCAGTCCCAGGCAAACTCCTGCTGTGAGCTGCTCTGCTGTCCCCGCTGCTCAGCTGGTTCTGCGCCGCTCAGCTGGTTCGTGAAGCTCTGGCTATTTTTAAACAGCCAGGCTTCCCTGTCGCAAACCAACAGTACCCTACTGCCCGCTCCCTGCAGGCTAGCAGCCTATCAGACACTCACTCAGGCTCTCACACTGCCCCCCCAGCAAACACACGCTCGGATACTTCCTCAGCAAGCAAACAAACACAGACTCGGATACTTACCAGTCCCAGGCAAACTCCTGCTGTGTGCTGCTCTGCTGTCCCCGCTGCTCAGCTGGTTCTCCGCCGCTCAGTGGGTTCGCCAAAATCTGGCTATTTTTAAACAGCCAGGCTTCCCTGTCGCAAACCAACAGACACCCTACTGCCCGCTCCCTGCAGGCTAGCAGCCAATCAGACACTCACTCAGGCTCTCACACTGCCCCCCCAGCAAACACACACTCGGATACTTCCTCAGGAAGCAAACAAACACAGACTCGGATACTTACCAGTCCCAGGCAAACTCCTGCTGTGTGCTGCTCTGCTGTCCCCGCTGCTCAGCTGGTTCTCCACCGCTCAGTTGGTTCGCGAAGCTCTGGCTATTTTTAAACAGCCAGGCATCCCTGTCGCAAACCAACAGACACCCTACTGCCCGCTCCCTGCAGGCTAGCAGCCAATCAGACACTCACTCAGGCTCTCACACTGCCCCCCCAGGAAACACACGCTCGGATACTTCCTCAGCAAGCAAACAAACACAGACTCGGATACTTACCAGTCCCAGGCAAACTCCCGCTGTGTGCTGCTCTGCTGTTCCCGCTGCTCAGCTGGTTCTCCGCCACTCAGCTGGTTCGCAAAGCTCTGGCTATTTTTAAACAGCCAGGCTTCCCTGTCGCAAACCAACAGACACCCTACTGCCCGCCCCCTGCAGGCTAGCAGCCAATCAGACACTCACTCCGGCTGTCACACTGCCCCCCCCAGCAAACACACACTCGGATACTTCCTCAGCAAGCAAACAAACACAGACTCGGATACTTACCAGTCCCAGGCAAACTCCTGCTCTGAGCTGCTCTGCTGTCCCCGCTGCTCAGCTGGTTCTCCGCCGCTCAGCTGGTTCGCGAAGCTCTGGCTATTTTTAAACAACCAGGCTTCCCTGTCGCAAACAAACAGACAGCCTACTGCCGGCCCCCTGCAGGCTAGCAGCCAATCAGACACTCACTCAGGCTCTCACACTGCCCCCCCAGCAAACACACGCTCGGATACTTCCTCAGCAAGCAAACAAACACAGACTCGGATACTTACCAGTCCTAGGCAAACTCCTGCTGTGTGCTGCTCTGCTGTCCCCGCTGTTCAGCTGGTTCTCCGCCGCTCAGCTGGTTCGGGAAGCTCTGGCTATTTTTAGACAGCCAGGCTTCCCTGTCGCAAACCAACAGTACCCTACTGCCCGCTCCCTGCAGGCTAGCAGCCAATCAGACACTCACTCAGGCTCTCACACTGCCCCCCCAGCAAACACACGCTCGGATACTTCCTCAGCAAGCAAACAAACACAGACTCGGATACTTACCAGTCCCAGGCAAACTCCTGCTGTGAGCTGCTCTGCTGTCCCCGCTGCTCAGCTGGTTCTCCGCCGCTCAGCTGGTTCGTGAAGCTCTGGCTATTTTTAAACAACCAGGCTTCCCTGTCGCAAACAAACAGACAGCCTACTGCCCGCCCCCTGCAGGCTAGCAGCCAATCAGACACTCACTCAGGCTCTCACACTGCCCCCCCAGCAAACACACGCTCGTATACTTCCTCAGCAAGCAAACACAGACTCGGATACTTACCAGTCCCAGGCAAACTCCTGCTGTGAGCTGCTCTGCTGTCCCCGCTGCGTATCTGGTTCTCCGCCGCTCAGTTGGTTCGTGAAGCTCTGGCTATTTTTAGACAGCCAGGCTTCCCTGTCGCAAACCAACAGACACCCTACTGCCCGCTCCCTGCAGGCTAGCAGCCAATCAGACACTCACTCAGGCTCTCACACTGCCCCCCCAGCAAACACACGCTCGGATACTTCCTCAGCAAGCAAACAAACACAGACTCGGATACTTACCAGTCCCAGGCAAACTCCTGCTTTTTGCTGCTCTGCTGTCCCCGCTGCTCAGCTGGTTCTCCGCCGCTCAGCTGGTTCGCGAAGCTCTGGCTATTTTTAAACAGCCAGGCTTCCCTGTCGCAAACCAACAGACACCCTACTGCCCGCTCCCTGCAGGCTAGCAGCCAATCAGACACTCACTCAGGCTCTCACACTGCCCCCCCAGCAAACACACGCTCGGATACTTCCTCAGCAAGCAAACAAACACAGACTGGGATACTTACCAGTCCCAGAAAAACTCCTCCTGTGAGCTGCTCTGCTGTCCCCGCTGCTCAGCTGGTTCTCTGCCACTCAGTTGGTTCGTGAAGCTCTGGCTATCTTTAAACAGCCAGGCTTCCCTGTCGCAAACCAACAGACACCCTACTGCCCGCTCCCTGCAGGCTAGCAGCCAAACAGACAATCACTCAGGCTGTCGCACTCCAGCCCCAGCAAATACACGCTCGGATGATTCCTCAGCAAGCAAACAAACACAGACTCGGATACTTACCAGTCCCAGGCAAACTCCTGCTCTGAGCTGCTCTGCTGTCCCCGCTGCTCAGCTGGTTCTCCGCCGCTCAGCTTGTTCGCGAAGCTCTGGCTATTTTTAAACAACCAGGCTTCCCTCTCGCAAACAAACAGACAGCCTACTGCCCGCCCCCTGCAGGCTAGCAGCCAATCAGACACTCACTCAGGCTCTCACACTGCCCCCCCAGCAAACACAGGCTCGGATACTTCCTCAGCAAGCAAACAAACACAGACTCGGATACTTACCAGTCCCAGGCAAACTCCTGCTGTGAGCTGCTCTGCTGTCCCCGCTGCTCAGCTGGTTCTCCGCCGCTCAGTGGGTTCACGAAGCTCTGGCTATTTTTAAACAGCCAGGCTTCCCTGTCGCAAACCAACAGTACCCTACTGCCCACTCCCTGCAGGCTAGCAAGCAATCAGACACTCACTCAGGCTCTCACACTGCCCCCCCAGCAAACACACGCTCGGATACTTCCTCAGCAAGCAAACAAACACAGACTCGGATACTTACCAGTCCCAGGCAAACTCCTGCTGTGAGCTGCTCTGCTGTCCCCGCTGCGCAGCTGGTTCTCCGCCGCTCAGTTGGTTCGTGAAGCTCTGGCTATTTTTAAAGAGCCAGGCTTCCCTGTCACAAACAAACAGACAGCCTACTGCCCGCTCCCTGCAGGCTAGCAGCCAATCAGACACTCACTCAGGCTCTCACACTGCCCCCCCAGCAAACACACGCTCGGATACTTCCTCAGCAAGCAAACAAACACAGACTCGGATACTTACCAGTCCCAGGCAAACTCCTGCTGTGAGCTGCTCTGCTGTCCCCGCTGCTCAGGTGGTTCTCCGCCGCTCAGTGGGTTCACGAAGCTCTGGCTATTTTTAAACAGCCAGGCTTCCCTGTCGCAAACCAACAGTACCCTACTGCCCGCTCCCTGCAGGCTAGCAGCCAATCAGACACTCACTCAGGCTCTCACACTGCCCCCCCAGCAAACACACGCTCGGATACTTCCTCAGCAAGCAAACAAACACAGACTCGGATACTTACCAGTCCCAGAAAACCCCCTCCTGTGAGCTGCTCTGCTGTCCCCACTGCTCAGCTGGTTCTCCGCCGCTCAGTTGGTTCGTGAAGCTCTGGCTATTTTTAAACAGCCAGGCTTCCCTGTCGCAAACCAACAGACACCCTACTGCCCGCTCCCTGCAGGCTAGCAGCCAATCAGACACTCACTCAGGCTCTCACACTGCCCCCCCAGCAAACACACGCTCGGATACTTCCTCAGCAAGCAAACAAACACAGACTCGGATACTTACCAGTCCCAGGCAAACTCCTGCTTTTTGCTGCTCTGCTGTCCCCGCTGCTCAGCTGGTTCTCCGCCGCTCAGCTGGTTCGCGAAGCTCTGGCTATTTTTAAACAGCCAGTTTTCCCTGTCGCAAACCAACAAACACCCTACTGCCCGCTCCCTGCAGGCTAGCAGCCAATCAGACACTCACTCAGGCTCTCACACTGCCCCCCCAGCAAACACACGTTCGGATACTTCCTCAGCAAGCAAACCAACACAGACTCGGATACTTACTAGTCCCAGGCAAACTCCTGCTGTGAGCTGCTCTGCTGTCCCCGCTGCGCAGCTCGTTCTCCGCCGCTCAGCTGGTTCGCGAAGCTCTGGCTATTTTTAAACAGCCAGGCTTCCCTGTCGCAAACCAACAGACAACCTACTGCCCGCCCCCTGCAGGCTAGCAGCGAGACACTCACTCAGGCTCTCACACTGCCCCCCCAGCAAACACACGCTCGGATACTTCCTCAGCAAGCAAACAAACACAGACTCGGATACTTACCAGTCCCAGGCAAACTCCTGCTGTGAGCTGCTCTGCTGTCCCCGCTGCTCAGCTGGTTCTCTGCCGCTCAGCTAGTTCTCGAAGCTCTGGCTATTTTTAAACAGCCAGGCTTCCCTGTCGCAAACCAACAGACACCCTACTGCCCGCTCCCTGCAGGCTAACAGCCAATCAGACACTCACTCAGGCTCTCACACTGCCCCCCCAGCAAACACACGCTCGGATACTTTCTCAGCAAGCAAACAAACACAGACTCGGATACTTACCAGTCCCAGGCAAACATCTGCTGTGTGCTGCTCTGCTGTCCCCGCTGCTCAGCTGGTTCTCCGCCGCTCAGTGGGTTCGCCAAACTCTGGCTATTTTTAAACAGCCAGGCTTCCCTGTCGCAAACCAACAGACACCCTACTGCCCGCTCCCTGCAGGCTAGCAGCCAATCAGACACTCACTCAGGCTCTCACACTGCCCCCCCAGCAAACACACACTCGGATACTTCCTCAGCAAGCAAACAAACACAGACTCGGATACTTACCAGTCCCAGGCAAACTCCTGCTGTGTGCTGCTCTGCTGTCCCCGCTGCTCAGCTGGTTCTCCACCGCTCAGTTGGTTCGCGAAGCTCTGGCTATTTTTAAACAGCCAGGCATGCCTGTCGCAAACCAACAGACACCCTACTGCCCGCTCCCTGCAGGCTAGCAGCCAATCAGACACTCACTCAGGCTCTCACACTGCCCCCCCAGCAAACACACGCTCGGATTCTTCCTCAGCAAGCAAACAAACACAGACTCGGATACTTACCAGTCCCAGGCAAACTTCTGCTCTGAGCTGCTCTGCTGTCCCCGCTGCTCAGCTGGTTCTCCGCCGCTCAGCTGGTTCGCGAAGCTCTGGCTATTTTTAAACAACCAGGCTTCCCTGTCGCAAACAAACAGACAGTCTACTGCCCGCCCCCTGCAGGCTAGCAGCCAATCAGACACTCACTCAGGCTCTCACACTGCCCCCCCAACAAACACACGCTCGGATACTTCCTCAGCAAGCAAACAAACACAGACTCGGATACTTACCAGTCCTAGGCAAACTCCTGCTGTGTGCTGCTCTGCTGTCCCCGCTGTTCAGCTGGTTCTCCGCCGCTCAGCTGGTTCGTGAAGCTCTGGCTATTTTTAGACAGCCAGGCTTCCCTGTCGCAAACCAACAGTACCCTACTGCCCGCTCCCTGCAGGCTAGCAGCCAGACACTCACTCAGGCTCTCACACTGCCCCCCCAGCAAACACACGCTCGGATACTTCCTCAGCAAGCAAACAAACACAGACTCGGATACTTACCAGTCCCAGGCAAACTCCTGCTGTGAGCTGCTCTGCTGTCCCCGCTGCTCAGCTGGTTCTCCGCCGCTCAGCTGGTTCGTGAAGCTCTGGCTATTTTTAAACAACCAGGCTTCCCTGTCGCAAACAAACAGACAGCCTACTGCCCGCCCCCTGCAGGCTAGCAGCCAATCAGACACTCACTCAGGCTCTCACACTGCCCCCCCAGCAAACACACACTCGGATACTTCCTCAGCAAGCAAACAAACACAGACTCGGATACTTACCAGTCCTAGGCAAACTCCTGCTGTGTGCTGCTCTGCTGTCCCCGCTGTTCAGCTCGTTCTCCGCCACTCAGCTGGTTCGCGAAGCTCTGCCTATTTTTAGACAGCCAGGCTTCCCTGTCGCAAACCAACAGACACCCTACTGCCCGCCCCCTGCAGGCTAGCAGCCAATCAGACACTCACTCAGGCTCTCACACTGCCCCCCCAGCAAACACACGCTCGGATACTTCCTCAGCAAGCAAACAAACACAGACTCGGATACTTACCAGTCCCAGGCAAACTCCTGCTGTGAGCTGCTCTGCTGTCCCCGCTGCTCAGCTGGTTCTCCGCCGCTCAGTGGGTTCGCGAAGCTCTGGCTATTTTTAAACAGCCAGGCTTCCCTGTCACAAACCAAGAGTACCCTACTGCCCGCTCCCTGCAGGCTAGCAGCCTATCAGACACTCACTCAGGCTCTCACACTGCCCCCCCAGCAAACACACGCTCGGATACTTTCTCAGCAAGCAAACAAACACAGACTCGGATACTTACCAGTCCTAGGCAAACTCCTGCTGTGTGCTGCTCTGCTGTCCCCGCTGTTCAGCTCGTTCTCCGCCACTCAGCTGGTTCGCGAAGCTCTGGCTATTTTTAGACAGCCAGGCTTCCCTGTCGCAAACCAACAGACACCCTACTGCCCGCCCCCTGCAGGCTAGCAGCCAATCAGACACTCACTCAGGCTCTCACACTGCCCCCCCAGCAAACACACGCTCGGATACTTCCTCAGCAAGCAAACAAACACAGACTCGGATACTTACCAGTCCCAGGCAAACTCCTGCTGTGAGCTGCTCTGCTGTCCCCGCTGCTCAGCTGGTTCTCCGCCGCTCAGTGGGTTCGTGAAACTCTGGCTATTTTTAAACAGCCAGGCTTCCCTGTCGCAAACCAACAGACACCCTACTGCCCGCTCCCTGCAGGCTAGCAGCCAATCAGACACTCACTCAGGCTCTCACACTGCCCCCCCAGCAAACACATGCTCGGATACTTCCTCAGCAAGCAAACAAACACAGACTCGGATACTTACCAGTCCCAGGCAAACTACTGCTTTTTGCTGCTCTGCTGTCCCCGCTGCTCAGCTGGTTCTCCGCCGCTCAGCTGGTTCGCGAAGCTCTGGCTATTTTTAAACAGCCAGGCTTCCCTGTCGCAAACCAACAGACACCCTACTGCCCGCTCCCTGCAGGCTAGCAGCCAATCAGACACTCACTCAGGCTCTCACACTGCCCCCCCAGCAAACACACGCTCGGATACTTCCTCAGCAAGCAAACAAACACAGACTGGGATACTTACCAGTCCCAGAAAAACTCCTCCTGTGAGCTGCTCTGCTGTCCCCGCTGCTCAGCTGGTTCTCTGCCACTCAGTTGGTTCGTGAAGCTCTGGCTATCTTTAAACAGCCAGGCTTCCCTGTCGCAAACCAACAGACACCCTACTGCCCGCTCCCTGCAGGCTAGCAGCCAATCAGACAATCACTCAGGCTGTCGCACTCCAGCCCCAGCAAAAACACGCTCGGATACTTCCTCAGCAAGCAAACAAACACAGACTCGGATACTTACCAGTCCCAGGCAAACTCCTGCTCTGAGCTGCTCTGCTGTCCCCGCTGCTCAGCTGGTTCTCCGCCGCTCAGTGGGTTCACGAAGCTCTGGCTATTTTTAAACAGCCAGGCTTCCCTGTTGCAAACCAACAGTACCCTACTGCCCACTCCCTGCAGGCTAGCAGCCAATCAGACACTCACTCAGGCTCTCACACTGCCCCCCCAGCAAACACACGCTCGGATACTTCCTCAGCAAGCAAACAAACACAGACTCGGATACTTACCAGTCCCAGGCAAACTCCTGCTTTGAGCTGCTCTGCTGTCCCCGCTGCTCAGCTGGTTCTCCGCCGCTCAGTGGGTTCACGAAGCTCTGGCTATTTTTAAACAGCCAGGCTTCCCTGTCGCAAACCAACAGTACCCTACTGCCCACTCCCTGCAGGCTAGCAGCCAATCAGACACTCACTCAGGCTCTCACACTGCCCCCCCAGCAAACACACGCTCGGATATTTCCTCAGCAAGCAAACAAACACAGACTCGGATACTTACCAGTCCCAGGCAAACTCCTGCTGTGAGCAGCTCTGCTGTCCCCGCTGCTCAGCTGGTTCTCCGCCGCTCAGTGGGTTGGCGAAGCTCTGGCTATATTTAAACAGCCAGGCTTCCCTGTCACAAACCAAGAGTACCCTACTGCCCGCTCCCTGCAGGCTATCAGCCTATGAGACACTCACTCAGGCTCTCACACTGCCCCCCCAGCAAACACACGCTCGGATACTTTCTCAGCAAGCAAACAAACACAGACTCGGATACTTACCAGTCCCAGAAAAACTCCTCCTGTGAGCTGCTCTGCTGTCCCCGCTGCTCAGCTGGTTCTCCGCCGCTCAGCTGGTTCGCAAAGCTCTGGCTATTTTTAAACAGCCAGGCTTCCCTGTCGCAAACCAACAAACACCCTACTGCCCGCCCCCTGCAGGCTAGCAGCCAATCAGACACTCACTCAGGCTCTCACACTGCCCCCCCAGCAAACACGCGCTCGGATACTTCCTCAGCAAGCAAACAAACACAGACTCGGATACTTACCAGTCCCAGGCAAACTCCTGCTGTGTGCTGCTCTGCTGTCCCCGCTGCTCAGCTGGTTCTCCACCGCTCAGTTGGTTCGCGAAGCTCTGGCTATTTTTAAACAGCCAGGCATCCCTGTCGCAAACCAACAGACACCCTACTGCCCGCTCCCTGCAGGCTAGCAGCCAATCAGACACTCACTCAGGCTCTCACACTGCCCCCCCAGCAAACACACGCTCGGATACTTCCTCAGCAAGCAAACAAACACAGACTCGGATACTTACCAGTCCCAGGCAAACTCCTGCTCTGAGCTGCTCTGCTGTCCCCGCTGCTCAGCTGGTTCTCCGCCGCTCAGCTGGTTCGCGAAGCTCTGGCTATTTTTAAACAACCAGGCTTCCCTGTCGCAAACAAACAGACAGCCTACTGCCCGCCCCCTGCAGGCTAGCAGCCAATCAGACACTCACTCAGGCTCTCACACTGCCCCCCCAGCAAACACACGCTCGGATACTTCCTCAGCAAGCAAACAAACACAGACTCGGATACTTACCAGTCCTAGGCAAACTCCTGCTGTGTGCTGCTCTGCTGTCCCCGCTGTTCAGCTGGTTCTCCGCCGCTCAGCTGGTTCGTGAAGCTCTGGCTATTTTTAGACAGCCAGGCTTCCCTGTCGCAAACCAACAGTACCCTACTGCCCGCTCCCTGCAGGCTAGCAGCCAATCAGACACTCACTCAGGCTCTCACACTGCCCCACCAGCAAACACACGCTCGGATACTTCCTCAGCAAGCAAACAAACACAGACTCGGATACTTACCAGTCCCAGAAAAACTCCTCCTGTGAGCTGCTCTGCTGTCCCCGCTGATCAGCTGGTTCTCCGCCGCTCAGTTGGTTCGTGAAGCTCTGGCTATTTTTAAACAGCCAGGCTTCCCTGTCGCAAACCAACAGTACCCTACTGCCCGCTCCCTGCAGGCTAGCAGCCTATCAGACACTCACTCAGGCTCTCACACTGCCCCCCCAGCAAACACACGCTCGGATACTTCCTCAGCAAGCAAACAAACACAGACTCGGATACTTACCAGTCCCAGGCAAACTCCTGCTGTGTGCTGCTCTGCTGTCCCCGCTGCTCAGCTGGTTCTCCACCGCTCAGTTGGTTCGCGAAGCTCTGGCTATTTTTAAACAGCCAGGCATCCCTGTCGCAAACCAACAGACACCCTACTGCCCGCTCCCTGCAGGCTAGCAGCCAATCAGACACTCACTCAGGCTCTCACACTGCCCCCCCAGCAAACACACGCTCGGATACTTCCTCAGCAAGCAAACAAACACAGACTCGTATACTTACCAGTCCCAGGCAAACTCCTGCTCTGAGCTGCTCTGCTGTCCCCGCTGCTCAGCTGGTTCTCCGCCGCTCAGCTGGTTCGTGAAGCTCTGGCTATTTTTAAACAACCAGGCTTCCCTGTCGCAAACAAACAGACAGCCTACTGCCCGCCCCCTGCAGGCTAGCAGCCAATCAGACACTCACTCAGGCTCTCACACTGCCCCCCCAGCAAACACACACTCGGATACTTCCTCAGCAAGCAAACAAACACAGACTCGGATACTTACCAGTCCTAGGCAAACTCCTGCTGTGTGCTGCTCTGCTGTCCCCGCTCTTCAGCTCGTTCTCCGCCACTCAGCTGGTTCGCGAAGCTCTGGCTATTTTTAAACAGCCAGGCTTCCCTGTCGCAAACCAACAGACACCCTACTGCCCGCCCCCTGCAGGCTAGCAGCCAATCAGACACTCACTCAAGCTCT
Organism: Lepidochelys olivacea; assembly: GCF_965140295.1. Lineage (NCBI taxonomy): Eukaryota > Metazoa > Chordata > Testudines > Cheloniidae > Lepidochelys > Lepidochelys olivacea. Next base: position 17,817,703 of record NC_140436.1, on the reverse strand, counting down.
CACACTGCCCCCCCAGCAAACACACGCTCGGATACTTCCTCAGCAAGCAAACAAACACAGACTCGGATACTTACCAGTCCCAGAAAAACTCCTCCTGTGAGCTGCTCTGCTGTTCCCGCTGATCAGCTGGTTCTCCGCCGCTCAGTTGGTTCGTGAAGCTCTGGCTATTTTTAAACAGCCAGGCTTCCCTGTCGCAAACCAACAGACACCCTACTGCCCGCTCCCTGCAGGCTAGCAGCCAATCAGACACTCACTCAGGCTCTCACACTGCCCCCCCAGCAAACACACGCTCGGATACTTCCTCAGCAAGCAAACAAACACAGACTCGGATACTTACCAGTCCCAGGCAAACTCCTGCTGTGAGCTGCTCTGCTGTCCCCGCTGCGTAGCTGGTTCTCCGCCGTTCAGTTGGTTCGTGAAGCTCTGGCTATTTTTAAACAGCCAGGCTTCCCTGTCGCAAACCAACAGACACCCTACTGCCCGCTCCCTGCAGGCTAGCAGCCAATCAGACACTCACTCAGAGTCTCACACTGCCCCCCCAGCAAACACACGCTCGGATACTTCCTCAGCAAGCAAACAAACACAGACTCGGATACTTACCAGTCCCAGGCAAACTCCTGCTTTTTGCTGCTCTGCTGTCCCCGCTGCTCAGCTGGTTCTCCGCCGCTCAGCTGGTTCGCGAAGCTCTGGCTATTTTTAAACAGCCAGGCTTCCCTGTCGCAAACCAACAGACACCCTACTGCCCGCTCCCTGCAGGCTAGCAGCCAATCAGACACTCACTCAGGCTCTCACACTGCCCCCCCAGCAAACACACGCTCGGATACTTCCTCAGCAAGCAAACAAACACAGACTGGGATACTTACCAGTCCCAGAAAAACTCCTCCTGTGAGCTGCTCTGCTGTCCCCGCTGCTCAGCTGGTTCTCTGCCACTCAGTTGGTTCGTGAAGCTCTGGCTATCTTTAAACAGCCAGGCTTCCCTGTCGCAAACCAACAGACACCCTACTGCCCGCTCCCTGCAGGCTAGCAGCCAATCAGACAATCACTCAGGCTCTCACACTGCCCCCCCAGCAAACACAGGCTCGGATACTTCCTCAGCAAGCAAACAAACACAGACTCGGATACTTACCAGTCCCAGGCAAACTCCTGCTGTGAGCTGCTCTGCTGTCCCCGCTGCTCAGCTGGTTCTCCGCCGCTCAGTGGGTTCACGAAGCTCTGGCTATTTTTAAACAGCCAGGCTTCCCTGTCGCAAACCAACAGTACCCTACTGCCCACTCCCTGCAGGCTAGCAGCCAATCAGACACTCACTCAGGCTCTCACACTGCCCCCCCAGCAAACACACGCTCGGATACTTCCTCAGCAAGCAAACAAACACAGACTCGGATACTTACCAGTCCCAGAAAACCCCCTCCTGTGAGCTGCTCTGCTGTCCCCGCTGCTCAGCTGGTTCTCCGCCGCTCAGTTGGTTCGTGAAGCTCTGGCTATATTTAAACAGCCAGGCTTCCCTGTCGCAAACCAACAGACACCCTACTGCCCGCTCCCTGCAGGCTAGCAGCCAATCAGACACTCACTCAGGCTCTCACACTGCCCCCCCAGCAAACACACGCTCGGATACTTCCTCAGCAAGCAAACAAACACAGACTCGGATACTTACCAGTCCCAGGCAAACTCCTGCTTTTTGCTGCTCTGCTGTCCCCGCTGCTCAGCTGGTTCTCCGCCGCTCAGCTGGTTCGCGAAGCTCTGGCTATTTTTAAACAGCCAGGCTTCCCTGTCGCAAACCAACAAACACCCTACTGCCCGCTCCCTGCAGGCTAGCAGCCAATCAGACACTCACTCAGGCTCTCACACTGCCCCCCCAGCAAACACACGTTCGGATACTTCCTCAGCAAGCAAACAAACACAGACTCGGATACTTACTAGTCCCAGGCAAACTCCTGCTGTGAGCTGCTCTGCTGTCCCCGCTGCGCAGCTCGTTCTCCGCTGCTCAGCTGGTTCGCGAAGCTCTGGCTATTTTTAAACAGCCAGGCTTCCCTGTCACAAACAAACAGACAGCCTACTGCCCGCTCCCTGCAGGCTAGCAGCCAATCAGACACTCACTCAGGCTCTCACACTGCCCCCCCAGCAAACACACGCTCGTTTACTTCCTCAGCAAGCAAACAAACACAGACTCGGATACTTACCAGTCCCAGGCAAACTCCTGCTGTGAGCTGCTCTGCTGTCCCCGCTGCTCAGCTGGTTCTCCGCCGCTCAGTGGGTTCGCGAAGCTCTGGCTATTTTTAAACAGCCAGGCTTCCCTGTCGCAAACCAACAGACACCCTACTGCCCGCTCCCTGCAGGCTAGCAGCCAATCAGACACTCACTCAGGCTCTCACACTGCCCCCCCAGCAAACACACGCTCGGATACTTCCTCAGCAAGCAAACAAACACAGACTCGGATACTTACCAGTCCCAGGCAAACTCCTGCTGTGAGCTGCTCTGCTGTCCCCGCTGCGTAGCTGGTTCTCCGCCGCTCAGTTGGTTCGTGAAGCTCTGGCTATTTTTAAACAGCCAGGCTTCCCTGTCGCAAACCAACAGACAGCCTACTGCCCGCTCCCTGCAGGCTAGCAGCCAATCAGACACTCACTCAGGCTCTCACACTGCCCCCCCAGCAAACACACGCTCGGATACTTCCTCAGCAAGCAAACAAACACAGACTCGGATACTTCCCAGTCCCAGGCAAACTCCTGCTTTTTGCTGCTCTGCTGTCCCCGCTGCTCAGCTGGTTCTCCGCCGCTCAGCTGGTTCGCGAAGCTCTGGCTATTTTTAAAAAGCCAGGCTTCCCTGTCGCAAACCAACAGACACCCTACTGCCCGCTCCCTGCAGGCTAGCAGCCAATCAGACACTCACTCAGGCTCTCACACTGCCCCCCCAGCAAACACACGCTCGGATACTTCCTCAGCAAGCAAACAAACACAGACTCGGATACTTACTAGTCCCAGGCAAACTCCTGCTGTGAGCTGCTCTGCTGTCCCCGCTGCGCAGCTCGTTCTCCGCCGCTCAGCTGGTTCGCGAAGCTCTGGCTATTTTTAAACAGCCAGGCTTCCCTGTCGCAAACCAACAGACAACCTACTGCCCGCCCCCTGCAGGCTAGCAGCGAGACACTCACTCAGGCTCTCACACTGCCCCCCCAGCAAACACACGCTCGGATACTTCCTCAGCAAGCAAACAAACACAGACTCGTATACTTACCAGTCCCAGGCAAACTCCTGCTGTGAGCTGCTCTGCTGTCCCCGCTGCTCAGCTGGTTCTGTGCCGCTCAGCTAGTTCTCGAAGCTCTGGCTATTTTTAAACAGCCAGGCTTCCCTGTCGCAAACCAACAGACACCCTACTGCCCGCTCCCTGCAGGCTAACAGCCAATCAGACACTCACTCAGGCTCTCACACTGCCCCCCCAGCAAACACACGCTCGTATACTTCCTCAGCAAGCAAACAAACACAGACTCGGATACTTACCAGTCCCAGGCAAACTCCTGCTGTGAGCTGCTCTGCTGTCCCCGCTGCTCAGCTGGTTCTCCGCCGCTCAGTGGGTTCACGAAGCTCTGGCTATTTTTAAACAGCCAGGCTTCCCTGTCGCAAACCAACAGTACCCTACTGCCCACTCCCTGCAGGCTAGCAGCCAATCAGACACTCACTCAGGCTCTCACACTGCCCCCCCAGCAAACACACGCTCGGATACTTCCTCAGCAAGCAAACAAACACAGACTCGGATACTTACCAGTCCCAGGCAAACTCCTGCTGTGAGCTGCTCTGCTGTCCCCGCTGCTCAGCTGGTTCTCCGCCGCTCAGTGGGTTGGCGAAGCTCTGGCTATATTTAAACAGCCAGGCTTCCCTGTCACAAACCAAGAGTACCCTACTGCCCGCTCCCTGCAGGCTAGCAGCCTATGAGACACTCACTCAGGCTCTCACACTGCCCCCCCAGCAAACACACGCTCGGATACTTTCTCAGCAAGCAAACAAACACAGACTCGGATACTTACCAGTCCAAGAAAAACTCCTCCTGTGAGCTGCTCTGCTCTCCCCGCTGCTCAGCTGGTTCTCCGCCGCTCAGCTGGTTCGCAAAGCTCTGGCTATTTTTAAACAGCCAGGCTTCCCTGTCGCAAACCAACAAACACCCTACTGCCCGCCCCCTGCAGGCTAGCAGCCAATCAGACACTCACTCAGGCTCTCACACTGCCCCCCAAGCAAACACGCGCTCGGATACTTCCTCAGCAAGCAAACAAACACAGACTCGGATACTTACCAGTCCCAGGCAAATTCCTGCTTTTTGCTGCTCTGCTGTCCCCGCTGCTCAGGTGGTTCTCCGCCGCTCAGCTGGTTCGCGAAGCTCTGGCTATTTTTAAACAGCCAGGCTTCCCTGTCGCAAACCAACAGACACCCTACTGCCCGCTCCCTGCAGGCTAGCAGCCAATCAGACACTCACTCAGGCTCTCACACTGCCCCCCCAGCAAACACACGCTCGGATACTTCCTCAGCAAGCAAACAAACACAGACTGGGATACTTACCAGTCCCAGAAAAACTCCTCCTGTGAGCTGCTCTGCTGTCCCCGCTGCTCAGCTGGTTCTCTGCCACTCAGTTGGTTCGTGAAGCTCTGGCTATCTTTAAACAGCCAGGCTTCCCTGTCGCAAACCAACAGACAACCTACTGCCCGCCCCCTGCAGGCTAGCAGCGAGACACTCACTCAGGCTCTCACACTGCCCCCCCAGCAAACACACGCTCGGATACTTCCTCAGCAATCAAACAAACACAGACTGGGATACTTACCAGTCCTAGAAAAACTCCTCCTGTGAGCTGCTCTGCTGTCCCCGCTGCTCAGCTGGTTCTCTGCCACTCAGTTGGTTCGTGAAGCTCTGGCTATCTTTAAACAGCCAGGCTTCCCTGTCGCAAACCAACAGACAACCTACTGCCCGCCCCCTGCAGGCTAGCAGCCAATCAGACACTCACTCAGGCTCTCACACTGCCCCCCCAGCAAACACACGCTCGGATACTTCCTCAGCAAGCAAACAAACACAGACTCGGATACTTACCAGTCCCAGGCAAACTCCTGCTGTGAGCTGCTCTGCTGTCCCCGCTGCTCAGCTGGTTCTCCGCCGCTCAGTGGGTTGGCGAAGCTCTGGCTATATTTAAACAGCCAGGCTTCCCTGTCACAAACCAAGAGTACCCTACTGCCCGCTCCCTGCAGGCTAGCAGCCAATCAGACACTCACTCAGGCTCTCACACTGCCCCCCCAGCAAACACACATTCGGATACTTCCTCAGCAAGCAAACAAACACAGACTCGGATACTTACTAGTCCCAGGCAAACTCCTGCTGTGAGCTGCTCTGCTGTCCCCGCTGCGCAGCTCGTTCTCCGCCGCTCAGCTGGTTCGCGAAGCTCTGGCTATTTTTAAACAGCCAGGCTTCCCTGTCGCAAACCAACAGACAACCTACTGCCCGCCCCCTGCAGGCTAGCAGCGAGACACTCACTCAGGCTCTCACACTGCCCCCCCAGCAAACACACGCTCGGATACTTCCTCAGCAAGCAAACAAACACAGACTCGGATACTTACCAGTCCCAGGCAAACTCCTGCTGTGAGCTGCTCTGCTGTCCCCGCTGCTCAGCTGGTTCTGCGCCGCTCAGCTGGTTCGTGAAGCTCTGGCTATTTTTAAACAGCCAGGCTTCCCTGTCGCAAACCAACAGTACCCTACTGCCCGCTCCCTGCAGGCTAGCAGCCTATCAGACACTCACTCAGGCTCTCACACTGCCCCCCCAGCAAACACACGCTCGGATACTTCCTCAGCAAGCAAACAAACACAGACTCGGATACTTACCAGTCCCAGAAAACCCCCTCCTGTGAGCTGCTCTGCTGTCCCCGCTGCTCAGCTGGTTGTCCGCCGCTCAGTTGGTTCGTGAAGCTCTGGCTATTTTTAAACAGCCAGGCTTCCCTGTCGCAAACCAACAGACACCCTACTGCCCGCTCCCTGCAGGCTAGCAGCCAATCAGACACTCACTCAGGCTCTCACACTGCCCCCCCAGCAAACACACGCTCGGATACTTCCTCAGCAAGCAAACAAACACAGACTCGGATACTTCCCAGTCCCAGGCAAACTCCTGCTTTTTGCTGCTCTGCTGTCCCCGCTGCTCAGCTGGTTCTCCGCCGCTCAGCTGGTTCGCGAAGCTCTGGCTATTTTTAAACAGCCAGGCTTCCCTGTCACAAACCAACAAACACCCTACTGCCCGCTCCCTGCAGGCTAGCAGCCAATCAGACACTCACTCAGGCTCTCACACTGCCCCCCCAGCAAACACACGCTCGGATACTTCCTCAGCAAGCAAACAAACACAGACTCGGATACTTACCAGTCCCAGGCAAACTCCTGCTGTGAGCTGCTCTGCTGTCCCCGCTGCTCAGCTGGTTCTCCGCCGCTCAGCTGGTTCGTGAAGCTCTGGCTATTTTTAAACAACCAGGCTTCCCTGTCGCAAACAAACAGACAGACTACTGCCCGCCCCCTGCAGGCTAGCAGCCAATCAGACACTCACTCAGGCTCTCACACTGCCCCCCCAGCAAACACACGCTCGGATACTTCCTCAGCAAGCAAACAAACACAGACTCGGATACTTACCAGTCCTAGGCAAACTCCTGCTGTGTGCTGCTCTGCTGTCCCCGCTGTTCAGCTGGTTCTCCGCCACTCAGCTGGTTCGCGAAGCTCTGGCTATTTTTAGACAGCCAGGCTTCCCTGTCGCAAACCAACAGACACCCTACTGCCCGCCCCCTGCAGGCTAGCAGCCAATCAGACACTCACTCAGGCTCTCACACTGCCCCCCCAGCAAACACACGCTCGGATACTTCCTCAGCAAGCAAACAAACACAGACTCGGATACTTACCAGTCCCAGGCAAACTCCTGCTGTGAGCTGCTCTGCTGTCCCCGCTGCGTAGCTGGTTCTCCGCCGCTCAGTTGGTTCGTGAAGCTCTGGCTATTTTTAAACAGCCAGGCTTCCCTGTCGCAAACCAACAGACACCCTACTGCCCGCTCCCTGCAGGCTAGCAGCCAATCAGACACTCACTCAGGCTCTCACACTGCCCCCCCAGCAAACACACGCTCGGATACTTCCTCAGCAAGCAAACAAACACAGACTCGGATACTTACCAGTCCCAGGCAAACTCCTGCTTTTTGCTGCTCTGCTGTCCCCGCTGCTCAGCTGGTTCTCCGCCGCTCAGCTGGTTCGCGAAGCTCTGGCTATTTTTAAACAGCCAGGCTTCCCTGTCGCAAACCAACAGACACCCTACTGCCCGCTCCCTGCAGGCTAGCAGCCAATCAGACACTCACTCAGGCTCTCACACTGCCCCCCCAGCAAACACACGCTCGGATACTTCCTCAGCAAGCAAACAAACACAGACTGGGATACTTACCAGTCCCAGGCAAACTCCTGCTGTGAGCTGCTCTGCTGTCCCCGCTGCTCAGCTGGTTCTCCGCCGCTCAGTGGGTTCACGAAGCTCTGGCTATTTTTAAACAGCCAGGCTTCCCTGTCGCAAACCAACAGTACCCTACTGCCCACTCCCTGCAGGCTAGCAGCCAATCAGACACTCACTCAGGCTCTCACACTGCCCCCCCAGCAAACACACGCTCGGATACTTCCTCAGCAAGCAAACAAACACAGACTCGGATACTTACCAGTCCCAGGCAAACTCCTGCTGTGAGCTGCTCTGCTGTCCCCGCTGCGCAGCTGGTTCTCCGCCGCTCAGTTGGTTCGTGAAGCTCTGGCTATTTTTAAAGAGCCAGGCTTCCCTGTCGCAAACAAACAGACAGCCTACTGCCCGCTCCCTGCAGGCTAGCAGCCAATCAGACACTCACTCAGGCTCTCACACTGCCCCCCCAGCAAACACACGCTCGGATACTTCCTCAGCAAGCAAACAAACACAGACTCGGATACTTACCAGTCCCAGAAAACCCCCTCCTGTGAGCTGCTCTGCTGTCCCCACTGCTCAGCTGGTTCTCCGCCGCTCAGTTGGTTCGTGAAGCTCTGGCTATTTTTAAACAGCCAGGCTTCCCTGTCGCAAACCAACAGACACCCTACTGCCCGCTCCCTGCAGGCTAGCAGCCAGACACTCACTCAGGCTCTCACACTGCCCCCCCAGCAAACACACGCTCGGATACTTCCTCAGCAAGCAAACAAACACAGACTCGGATACTTACCAGTCCCAGGCAAACTCCTGCTTTTTGCTGCTCTGCTGTCCCCGCTGCTCAGCTGGTTCTCCGCCGCTCAGCTGGTTCGCGAAGCTCTGGCTATTTTTAAACAGCCAGTTTTCCCTGTCGCAAACCAACAAACACCCTACTGCCCGCTCCCTGCAGGCTAGCAGCCAATCAGACACTCACTCAGGCTCTCACACTGCCCCCCCAGCAAACACACGTTCGGATACTTCCTCAGCAAGCAAACAAACACAGACTCGGATACTTACCAGTCCCAGGCAAACTCCTGCTGTGTGCTGCTCTGCTGTCCCCGCTGCTCAGCTGGTTCTCCGCCGCTCAGTGGGTTCGCCAAACTCTGGCTATTTTTAAACAGCCAGGCTTCCCTGTCGCAAACCAACAGACACCCTACTGCCCGCTCCCTGCAGGCTAGCAGCCAATCAGACACTCACTCAGGCTCTCACACTGCCCCCCCAGCAAACACACACTCGGATACTTCCTCAGCAAGCAAACAAACACAGACTCGGATACTTACCAGTCCCAGGCAAACTCCTGCTGTGTGCCGCTCTGCTGTCCCCGCTGCTCAGCTGGTTCTCCACCGCTCAGTTGGTTCGCGAAGCTCTGGCTATTTTTAAACAGCCAGGCATCCCTGTCGCAAACCAACAGACACCCTACTGCCCGCTCCCTGCAGGCTAGCAGCCAATCAGACACTCACTCAGGCTCTCACACTGCCCCCCCAGCAAACACACGCTCGGATACTTCCTCAGCAAGCAAACAAACACAGACTCGGATACTTACCAGTCCCAGGCAAACTCCTGCTGTGTGCTGCTCTGCTGTCCCCGCTGCTCAGCTGGTTCTCCGCCGCTCAGCTGGTTCGTGAAGCTCTGGCTATTTTTAGACAGCCAGGCTTCCCTGTCGCAAACCAACAGTACCCTACTGCCCGCTCCCTGCAGGCTAGCAGCCAATCAGACACTCACTCAGGCTCTCACACTGCCCCCCCAGCAAACACACGCTCGGATACTTCCTCAGCAAGCAAACAAACACAGACTCGGATACTTACCAGTCCCAGGCAAACTCCTGCTCTGAGCTGCTCTGCTGTCCCCGCTGCTCAGCTGGTTCTCCGCCGCTCAGCTGGTTCGTGAAGCTCTGGCTATTTTTAAACAACCAGGCTTCCCTGTCGCAAACAAACAGACACCCTACTGCCCGCCCCCTGCAGGCTAGCAGCCAATCAGACACTCACTCAGGCTCTCACACTGCCCCCCCAGCAAACACACACTCGGATACTTCCTCAGCAAGCAAACAAACACAGACTCGGATACTTACCAGTCCTAGGCAAACTCCTGCTGTGTGCGGCTCTGCTGTCCCCGCTGTTCAGCTCGTTCTCCGCCACTCAGCTGGTTCGCGAAGCTCTGCCTATTTTTAGACAGCCAGGCTTCCCTGTCGCAAACCAACAGACACCCTACTGCCCGCCCCCTGCAGGCTAGCAGCCAATCAGACACTCACTCAGGCTCTCACACTGCCCCCCCAGCAAACACACGCTCGGATACTTCCTCAGCAAGCAAACAAACACAGACTCGGATACTTACCAGTCCCAGGCAAACTCCTGCTGTGAGCTGCTCTGCTGTCCCCGCTGCTCAGCTGGTTCTCTGCCGCTCAGCTAGTTCTCGAAGCTCTGGCTATTTTTAAACAGCCAGGCTTCCCTGTCGCAAACCAACAGACACCCTACTGCCCGCTCCCTGCAGGCTAGCAGCCTATCAGACACTCACTCAGGCTCTCACACTGCCCCCCCAGCAAACACACGCTCGGATACTTCCTCAGCAAGCAAACAAACACAGACTCGGATACTTACCAGTCCCAGGCAAACTCCTGCTGTGTGCTGCTCTGCTGTCCCCGCTGCTCAGCTGGTTCTCCGCCGCTCAGTGGGTTCGCCAAAATCTGGCTATTTTTAAACAGCCAGGCTTCCCTGTCGCAAACCAACAGACACCCTACTGCCCGCTCCCTGCAGGCTAGCAGCCAATCAGACACTCACTCAGGCTCTCACACTGCCCCCCCAGCAAACACACACTCGGATACTTCCTCAGGAAGCAAACAAACACAGACTCGGATACTTACCAGTCCCAGGCAAACTCCTGCTGTGTGCTGCTCTGCTGTCCCCACTGCTCAGCTGGTTCTCCACCGCTCAGTTGGTTCGCGAAGCTCTGGCTATTTTTAAACAGCCAGGCATCCCTGTCGCAAACCAACAGACACCCTACTGCCCGCTCCCTGCAGGCTAGCAGCCAATCAGACACTCACTCAGGCTCTCACACTGCCCCCCCAGCAAACACACGCTCGGATACTTCCTCAGCAAGCAAACAAACACAGACTCGGATACTTACCAGTCCCAGGCAAACTCCCGCTGTGTGCTGCTCTGCTGTTCCCGCTGCTCAGCTGGTTCTCCGCCACTCAGCTGGTTCGCGAAGCTCTGGCTATTTTTAAACAACCAGGCTTCCCTGTCGCAAACAAACAGACACCCTACTGCCCGCCCCCTGCAGGCTAGCAGCCAATCAGACACTCACTCAGGCTCTCACACTGCCCCCCCAGCAAACACACGCTCGGATACTTCCTCAGCAAGCAAACAAACACAGACTCGGATACTTACCAGTCCTAGGCAAACTCCTGCTGTGTGCTGCTCTGCTGTCCCCGCTGTTCAGCTGGTTCTCCGCCACTCAGCTGGTTCGCGAAGCTCTGGCTATTTTTAGACAGCCAGGCTTCCCTGTCGCAAACCAACAGTACCCTACTGCCCGCTCCCTGCAGGCTAGCAGCCAATCAGACACTCACTCAGGCTCTCACACTGCCCCCCCAGCAAACACACGCTCGGATACTTCCTCAGCAAGCAAACAAACACAGACTCGGATACTTACCAGTCCCAGGCAAACTCCTGCTGTGAGCTGCTCTGCTGTCCCCGCTGCATAGCTGGTTCTCCGCCGCTCAGTTGGTTCGTGAAGCTCTGGCTATTTTTAAACAGCCAGGCTTCCCTGTCGCAAACCAACAGACACCCTACTGCCCGCTCCCTGCAGGCTAGCAGCCAATCAGACACTCACTCAGGCTCTCACACTGCCCCCCCAGCAAACACACGCTCGGATACTTCCTCAGCAAGCAAACAAACACAGACTCGGATACTTACCAGTCCCAGGCAAACTCCTGCTTTTTGCTGCTCTGCTGTCCCCGCTGCTCAGCTGGTTCTCCGCCGCTCAGCTGGTTCGCGAAGCTCTGGCTATTTTTAAACAGCCAGGCTTCCCTGTCGCAAACCAACAGACACCCTACTGCCCGCTCCCTGCAGGCTAGCAGCCAATCAGACACTCACTCAGGCTCTCACACTGCCCCCCCAGCAAACACACGCTCGGATACTTCCTCAGCAAGCAAACAAACACAGACTGGGATACTTACCAGTCCCAGAAAAACTCCTCCTGTGAGCTGCTCTGCTGTCCCCACTGCTCAGCTGGTTCTCTGCCACTCAGTTGGTTCGTGAAGCTCTGGCTATCTTTAAACAGCCAGGCTTCCCTGTCGCAAACCAACAGACACCCTACTGCCCGCTCCCTGCAGGCTAGCAGCCAAACAGACAATCACTCAGGCTGTCGCACTCCAGCCCAAGCAAATACACGCTCGGATGATTCCTCAGCAAGCAAACAAACACAGACTCGGATACTTACCAGTCCCAGGCAAACTCCTGCTCTGAGCTGCTCTGCTGTCCCCGCTGCTCAGCTGGTTCTCCGCCGCTCAGCTTGTTCGCGAAGCTCTGGCTATTTTTAAACAACCAGGCTTCCCTGTCGCAAACAAACAGACAGCCTACTGCCCGCCCCCTGCAGGCTAGCAGCCAATCAGACACTCACTCAGGCTCTCACACTGCCCCCCCAGCAAACACAGGCTCGGATACTTCCTCAGCAAGCAAACAAACACAGACTCGGATACTTACCAGTCCCAGGCAAACTCCTGCTGTGAGCTGCTCTGCTGTCCCCGCTGCTCAGCTGGTTCTCCGCCGCTCAGTGGGTTCACGAAGCTCTGGCTATTTTTAAACAGCCAGGCTTCCCTGTCGCAAACCAACAGTACCCTACTGCCCACTCCCTGCAGGCTAGCAGCCAATCAGACACTCACTCAGGCTCTCACACTGCCCCCCCAGCAAACACACGCTCGGATACTTCCTCAGCAAGCAAACAAACACAGACTCGGATACTTACCAGTCCCAGGCAAACTCCTGCTGTGAGCTGCTCTGCTGTCCCCGCTGCGCAGCTGGTTCTCCGCCGCTGAGTTGGTTCGTGAAGCTCTGGCTATTTTTAAAGAGCCAGGCTTCCCTGTCACAAACAAACAGACAGCCTACTGCCCGCTCCCTGCAGGCTAGCAGCCAATCAGACACTCACTCAGGCTCTCACACTGCCCCCCCAGCAAACACACGCTCGGATACTTCCTCAGCAAGCAAACAAACACAGACTCGGATACTTACCAGTCCCAGAAAACCCCCTCCTGTGAGCTGCTCTGCTGTCCCCACTGCTCAGCTGGTTCTCCGCCGCTCAGTTGGTTCGTGAAGCTCTGGCTATTTTTAAACAGCCAGGCTTCCCTGTCGCAAACCAACAGACACCCTACTGCCCGCTCCCTGCAGGCTAGCAGCCAATCAGACACTCACTCAGGCTCTCACACTGCCCCCCCAGCAAACACACGCTCGGATACTTCCTCAGCAAGCAAACAAACACAGACTCGGATACTTACCAGTCCCAGGCAAACTCCTGCTTTTTGCTGCTCTGCTGTCCCCGCTGCTCAGCTGGTTCTCCGCCGCTCAGCTGGTTCGCGAAGCTCTGGCTATTTTTAAACAGCCAGTTTTCCCTGTCGCAAACCAACAAACACCCTACTGCCCGCTCCCTGCAGGCTAGCAGCCAATCAGACACTCACTCAGGCTCTCACACTGCCCCCCCAGCAAACACACGTTCGGATACTTCCTCAGCAAGCAAACAAACACAGACTCGGATACTTACCAGTCCCAGGCAAACTCCTGCTGTGTGCTGCTCTGCTGTCCCCGCTGCTCAGCTGGTTCTCCGCCGCTCAGTGGGTTCGCCAAACTCTGGCTATTTTTAAACAGCCAGGCTTCCCTGTCGCAAACCAACAGACACCCTACTGCCCGCTCCCTGCAGCCTAGCAGCCAATCAGACACTCACTCAGGCTCTCACACTGCCCCCCCAGCAAACACACACTCGGATACTTCCTCAGCAAGCAAACAAACACAGACTCGGATACTTACCAGTCCCAGGCAAACTCCTGCTGTGTGCTGCTCTGCTGTCCCCGCTGCTCAGCTGGTTCTCCACCGCTCAGTTGGTTCGCGAAGCTCTGGCTATTTTTAAACAGCCAGGCATCCCTGTCGCAAACCAACAGACACCCTACTGCCCGCTCCCTGCAGGCTAGCAGCCAATCAGACACTCACTCAGGCTCTCACACTGCCCCCCCAGCAAACACACGCTCGGATTCTTCCTCAGCAAGCAAACAAACACAGACTCGGATACTTACCAGTCCCAGGCAAACTCCTGCTCTGAGCTGCTCTGCTGTCCCCGCTGCTCAGCTGGTTCTCCGCCGCTCAGCTGGTTCGCGAAGCTCTGGCTATTTTTAAACAACTAGGCTTCCCTGTCGCAAACAAACAGACAGCCTACTGCCCGCCCCCTGCAGGCTAGCAGCCAATCAGACACTCACTCAGGCTCTCACACTGCCCCCCCAGCAAACACACGCTCGGATACTTCCTCAGCAAGCAAACAAACACAGACTCGGATACTTACCAGTCCTAGGCAAACTCCTGCTGTGTGCTGCTCTGCTGTCCCCGCTGTTCAGCTGGTTCTCCGCCGCTCAGCTGGTTCGTGAAGCTCTGGCTATTTTTAGACAGCCAGGCTTCCCTGTCGCAAACCAACAGTACCCTACTGCCCGCTCCCTGCAGGCTAGCAGCCAATCAGACACTCACTCAGGCTCTCACACTGCCCCCCCAGCAAACACACGCTCGGATACTTCCTCAGCAAGCAAACAAACACAGACTCGGATACTTACCAGTCCCAGGCAAACTCCTGCTGTGAGCTGCTCTGCTGTCCCCGCTGCTCAGCTGGTTCTCCGCCGCTCAGCTGGTTCGTGAAGCTCTGGCTATTTTTAAACAACCAGGCTTCCCTGTCGCAAACAAACAGACACCCTACTGCCCGCCCCCTGCAGGCTAGCAGCCAATCAGACACTCACTCAGGCTCTCACACTGCCCCCCCAGCAAACACACACTCGGATACTTCCTCAGCAAGCAAACAAACACAGACTCGGATACTTACCAGTCCTAGGCAAACTCCTGCTGTGTGCTGCTCTGCTGTCCCCGCTGTTCAGCTCGTTCTCCGCCACTCAGCTGGTTCGCGAAGCTCTGCCTATTTTTAGACAGCCAGGCTTCCCTGTCGCAAACCAACAGACACCCTACTGCCCGCCCCCTGCAGGCTAGCAGCCAATCAGACACTCACTCAGGCTCTCACACTGCCCCCCCAGCAAACACACGCTCGGATACTTCCTCAGCAAGCAAACAAACACAGACTCGGATACTTACCAGTCCCAGGCAAACTCCTGCTGTGAGCTGCTCTGCTGTCCCCGCTGCTCAGCTGGTTCTCCGCCGCTCAGTGGGTTCGCGAAGCTCTGGCTATTTTTAAACAGCCAGGCTTCCCTGTCACAAACCAAGAGTACCCTACTGCCCGCTCCCTGCAGGCTAGCAGCCTATCAGACACTCACTCAGGCTCTCACACTGCCCCCCCAGCAAACACACGCTCGGATACTTTCTCAGCAAGCAAACAAACACAGACTCGGATACTTACCAGTCCGAGGCAAACTCCTGCTGTGTGCTGCTCTGCTGTCCCCGCTGTTCAGCTCGTTCTCCGCCACACAGCTGGTTCGCGAAGCTCTGGCTATTTTTAGACAGCCAGGCTTCCCTGTCGCAAACCAACAGACACCCTACTGCCCGCCCCCTGCAGGCTAGCAGCCAATCAGACACTCACTCAGGCTCTCACACTGCCCCCCCAGCAAACACACGCTCGGATACTTCCTCAGCAAGCAAACAAACACAGACTCGGATACTTACCAGTCCCAGGCAAACTCCTGCTGTGAGCTGCTCTGCTGTCCCCGCTGCTCAGCTGGTTCTCGGCAGCTCAGTGGGTTCGTGAAGCTCTGGCTATTTTTAAACAGCCAGGCTTCCCTGTCGCAAACCAACAGACACCCTACTGCCCGCTCCCTGCAGGCTAGCAGCCAATCAGACACTCACTCAGGCTCTCACACTGCCCCCCCAGCAAACACATGCTCGGATACTTCCTCAGCAAGCAAACAAACACAGACTCGGATAGTTACCAGTCCCAGGCAAACTACTGCTTTTTGCTGCTCTGCTGTCCCCGCTGCTCAGCTGGTTCTCCGCCGCTCAGCTGGTTCGCGAAGCTCTGGCTATTTTTAAACAGCCAGGCTTCCCTGTCGCAAACCAACCGACACCCTACTGCCCGCTCCCTGCAGGCTAGCAGCCAATCAGACACTCACTCAGGCTCTCACACTGCCCCCCCAGCAAACACACGCTCGGATACTTCCTCAGCAAGCAAACAAACACAGACTGGGATACTTACCAGTCCCAGAAAAACTCCTCCTGTGAGCTGCTCTGCTGTCCCCGCTGCTCAGCTGGTTCTCTGCCACTCAGTTGGTTCGTGAAGCTCTGGCTATCTTTAAACAGCCAGGCTTCCCTGTCGCAAACCAACAGACACCCTACTGCCCGCTCCCTGCAGGCTAGCAGCCAATCAGACAATCACTCAGGCTGTCGCACTCCAGCCCCAGCAAATACACGCTCGGATGATTCCTCAGCAAGCAAACAAACACAGACTCGGATACTTACCAGTCCCAGGCAAACTCCTGCTCTGAGCTGCTCTGCTGTCCCCGCTGCTCAGCTGGTTCTCCGCCGCTCAGCTGGTTCGCGAAGCTCTGGCTATTTTTAAACAACCAGGCTTCCCTCTCGCAAACAAACAGACAGCCTACTGCCCGCCCCCTGCAGGCTAGCAGCCAATCAGACACTCACTCAGGCTCTCACACTGCCCCCCCAGCAAACACAGGCTCGGATACTTCCTCAGCAAGCAAACAAACACAGACTCGGATACTTACCAGTCCCAGGCAAACTCCTGCTCTGAGCTGCTCTGCTGTCCCCGCTGCTCAGCTGGTTCTCCGCCGCTCAGTGGGTTCACGAAGCTCTGGCTATTTTTAAACAGCCAGGCTTCCCTGTCGCAAACCAACAGTACCCTACTGCCCACTCCCTGCAGGCTAGCAGCCAATCAGACACTCACTCAGGCTCTCACACTGCCCCCCCAGCAAACACACACTCGGATACTTCCTCAGCAAGCAAACAAACACAGACTCGGATACTTACCAGTCCTAGGCAAACTCCTGCTGTGTGCTGCTCTGCTGTCCCCGCTCTTCAGCTCGTTCTCCGCCACTCAGCTGGTTCGCGAAGCTCTGGCTATTTTTAAACAGCCAGGCTTCCCTGTCACAAACCAAGAGTACCCTACTGCCCGCTCCCTGCAGGCTAGCAGCCTATCAGACACTCACTCAGGCTCTCACACTGCCCCCCCAGCAAACACACGCTCGGATACTTTCTCAGCAAGCAAACAAACACAGACTCGGATACTTACCAGTCCCAGAAAAACTCCTCCTGTGAGCTGCTCTGCTGTCCCCGCTGCTCAGCTGGTTCTCCGCCGCTCAGCTGGTTCGCAAAGCTCTGGCTATTTTTAAACAGCCAGGCTTCCCTGTCGCAAACCAACAGACACCCTACTGCCCGCTCCCTGCAGGCTAGCAGCCTATCAGACACTCACTCAGGCTCTCACACTGCCCCCCCAGCAAACACACGCTCGGATACTTCCTCAGCAAGCAAACAAACACAGACTCGGATACTTACCAGTCCCAGGCAAACTCCTGCTGTGAGCTGCTCTGCTGTCCCCGCTGCGTAGCTGGTTCTCCGCCGCTCAGTTGGTTCGTGAAGCTCTGGCTATTTTTAAACAGCCAGGCTTCCCTGTCGCAAACCAACAGACACCCTACTGCCCGCTCCCTGCAGGCTAGCAGCCAATCAGACACTCACTCAGGCTCTCACACTGCCCCCCCAGCAAACACACGCTCGGATACTTCCTCAGCAAGCAAACAAACACAGACTCGGATACTTACCAGTCCCAGGCAAACTCCTGCTTTTTGCTGCTCTGCTGTCCCCGCTGCTCAGCTGGTTCTCCGCCGCTCAGCTGGTTCGCGAAGCTCTGGCTATTTTTAAACAGCCAGGCTTCCCTGTCGCAAACCAACAGACACCCTACTGCCCGCTCCCTGCAGGCTAGCAGCCAATCAGACACTCACTCAGGCTCTCACACTGCCCCCCCAGCAAACACACGCTCGGATACTTCCTCAGCAAGCAAACAAACACAGACTGGGATACTTACCAGTCCCAGAAAAACTCCTCCTGTGAGCTGCTCTGCTGTCCCCGCTGCTCAGCTGGTTCTCTGCCACTCAGTTGGTTCGTGAAGCTCTGGCTATCTTTAAACAGCCAGGCTTCCCTGTCGCAAACCAACAGACACCCTACTGCCCGCTCCCTGCAGGCTAGCAGCCAATCAGACAATCACTCAGGCTCTCACACTGCCCCCCCAGCAAACACAGGCTCGGATACTTCCTCAGCAAGCAAACAAACACAGACTCGGATACTTACCAGTCCCAGGCAAACTCCTGCTGTGAGCTGCTCTGCTGTCCCCGCTGCTCAGCTGGTTCTCCGCCGCTCAGTGGGTTCACGAAGCTCTGGCTATTTTTAAACAGCCAGGCTTCCCTGTCGCAAACCAACAGTACCCTACTGCCCACTCCCTGCAGGCTAGCAGCCAATCAGACACTCACTCAGGCTCTCACACTGCCCCCCCAGCAAACACACGCTCGGATACTTCCTCAGCAAGCAAACAAACACAGACTCGGATACTTACCAGTCCCAGAAAACCCCCTCCTGTGAGCTGCTCTGCTGTCCCCGCTGCTCAGCTGGTTCTCCGCCGCTCAGTTGGTTCGTGAAGCTCTGGCTATATTTAAACAGTCAGGCTTCCCTGTCGCAAACCAACAGACACCCTACTGCCCGCTCCCTGCAGGCTAGCAGCCAATCAGACACTCACTCAGGCTCTCACAATGCCCCCCCAGCAAACACACGCTCGGATACTTCCTCAGCAAGCAAACAAACACAGACTCGGATACTTACCAGTCCCAGGCAAACTCCTGCTGTGAGCTGCTCTGCTGTCCCCGCTGCTCAGCTGGTTCTCCGCCACTCAGTGGGTTCACGAAGCTCTGGCTATTTTTAAACAGCCAGGCTTCCCTGTCGCAAACCAACAGTACCCTACTGCCCGCTCCCTGCAGGCTAGCAGCCAATCAGACACACACTCAGGCTCTCACACTGCCCCCCCAGCAAACACACGCTCGGATACTTCCTCAGCAAGCAAACAAACACAGACTCGGATACTTACCAGTCCCAGAAAACCCCCTCCTGTGAGCTGCTCTGCTGTCCCCGCTGCTCAGCTGGTTCTCCGCCGCTCAGTTGGTTCGTGAAGCTCTGGCTATATTTAAACAGCCAGGCTTCCCTGTCGCAAACCAACAGACACCCTACTGCCCGCTCCCTGCAGGCTAGCAGCCAATCAGACACTCACTCAGGCTCTCACACTGCCCCCCCAGCAAACACACGCTCGGATACTTCCTCAGCAAGCAAACAAACACAGACTCGGATACTTACCAGTCCCAGGCAAACTCCTGCTTTTTGCTGCTCTGCTGTCCCCGCTGCTCAGCTGGTTCTCCGCCGCTCAGCTGGTTCGCGAAGCTCTGGCTATTTTTAAACAGCCAGGCTTCCCTGTCGCAAACCAACAAACACCCTACTGCCCGCTCCCTGCAGGCTAGCAGCCAATCAGACACTCACTCAGGCTCTCACACTGCCCCCCCAGCAAACACACGTTCGGATACTTCCTCAGCAAGCAAACAAACACAGACTCGGATACTTACTAGTCCCAGGCAAACTCCTGCTGTGAGCTGCTCTGCTGTCCCCGCTGCGCAGCTCGTTCTCCGCTGCTCAGCTGGTTCGCGAAGCTCTGGCTATTTTTAAGCAGCCAGGCTTCCCTGTCACAAACAAACAGACAGCCTACTGCCCGCTCCCTGCAGGCTAGCAGCCAATCAGACACTCACTCAGGCTCTCACACTGCCCCCCCAGCAAACACACGCTCGGATACTTCCTCAGCAAGCAAACAAACACAGACTCGGATACTTACCAGTCCCAGGCAAACTCCTGCTGTGAGCTGCTCTGCTGTCCCCGCTGCTCAGCTGGTTCTTCGCCACTCAGTGGGTTCACGAAGCTCTGGCTATTTTTAAACAGCCAGGCTTCCCTGTCGCAAACCAACAGTACCCTACTGCCCGCTCCCTGCAGGCTAGCAGCCAATCAGACACACACTCAGGCTCTCACACTGCCCCCCCAGCAAACACACGCTCGGATACTTCCTCAGCAAGCAAACAAACACAGACTCGGATACTTACCAGTCCCAGAAAACCCCCTCCTGTGAGCTGCTCTGCTGTCCCCGCTGCTCAGCTGGTTCTCCGCCGCTCAGTTGGTTCGTGAAGCTCTGGCTATATTTAAACAGCCAGGCTTCCCTGTCGCAAAGCAACAGACACCCTACTGCCCGCTCCCTGCAGGCTGGCAGCCAATCAGACACTCACTCAGGCTCTCACACTGCCCCCCCAGCAAACACACGCTCGGATACTTCCTCAGCAAGCAAACAAACACAGACTCGGATACTTACCAGTCCCAGGCAAACTCTTGCTTTTTGCTGCTCTGCTGTCCCCGCTGCTCAGCTGGTTCTCCGCCGCTCAGCTGGTTCGCGAAGCTCTGGCTATTTTTAAACAGCCAGGCTTCCCTGTCGCAAACCATCAAACACCCTACTGCCCGCTCCCTGCAGGCTAGCAGCCAATCAGACACTCACTCAGGCTCTCACACTGCCCCGCCAGCAAACACACGTTCGGATACTTCCTCAGCAAGCAAACAAACACAGACTCGGATACTTACTAGTCCCAGGCAAACTCCTGCTGTGAGCTGCTCTGCTGTCCCCGCTGCGCAGCTCGTTCTCCGCTGCTCAGCTGGTTCGCGAAGCTCTGGCTATTTTTAAACAGCCAGGCTTCCCTGTCGCAAACCAACAGACAACCTACTGCCCGCCCCCTGCAGGCTAGCAGCGAGACACTCACTCAGGCTCTCACACTGCCCCCCCAGCAAACGCACGCTCGGATACTTCCTCAGCAAGCAAACAAACACAGACTCGGATACTTACCAGTCCCAGGCAAACTCCTGCTGTGAGCTGCTCTGCTGTCCCCGCTGCTCAGCTGGTTCTCTGCCGCTCAGCTAGTTCTCGGAGCTCTGGCTATTTTTAAACAGCCAGGCTTCCCTGTCGCAAACCAACAGACACCCTACTGCCCGCTCCCTGCAGGCTAACAGCCAATCAGACACTCACTCAGGCTCTCACACTGCCCCCCCAGGAAACACACGCTCGTATACTTCCTCAGCAAGCAAACAAACACAGACTCGGATACTTACCAGTCCCAGGCAAACTCCTGCTGTGAGCTGCTCTGCTGTCCCCGCTGCTCAGCTGGTTCTGCGCCGCTCAGCTGGTTCGTGAAGCTCTGGCTATTTTTAAACAGCCAGGCTTCCCTGTCGCAAACCAACAGTACCCTACTGCCCGCTCCCTGCAGGCTAGCAGCCTATCAGACACTCACTCAGGCTCTCACACTGCCCCCCCAGCAAACACACGCTCGGATACTTCCTCAGCAAGCAAACAAACACAGACTCGGATACTTACCAGTCCCAGGCAAACTCCTGCTGTGTGCTGCTCTGCTGTCCCCGCTGCTCAGCTGGTTCTCCGCCGCTCAGTGGGTTCGCCAAACTCTGGCTATTTTTAAACAGCCAGGCTTCCCTGTCGCAAACCAACAGACACCCTACTGCCCGCCCCCTGCAGGCTAGCAGCCAATCAGACACTCACTCCGGCTGTCACACTGCCCCCCCCCAGCAAACACACACTCGGATACTTCCTCAGCAAGCAAACAAACACAGACTCGGATACTTACCAGTCCCAGGCAAACTCCTGCTCTGAGCTGCTCTGCTGTCCCCGCTGCTCAGCTGGTTCTCCGCCGCTCAGCTGGTTCGCGAAGCTCTGGCTATTTTTAAACAACCAGGCTTCCCTGTCGCAAACAAACAGACAGCCTACTGCCCACCCCCTGCAGGCTAGCAGCCAATCAGACACTCACTCAGGCTCTCACACTGCCCCCCCAGCAAACACACGCTCGGATACTTCCTCAGCAAGCAAACAAACACAGACTCGGATACTTACCAGTCCTAGCCAAACTCCTGCTGTGTGCTGCTCTGCTGTCCCCGCTGTTCAGCTGGTTCTCCGCCGCTCAGCTGGTTCGTGAAGCTCTGGCTATTTTCAGACAGCCAGGCTTCCCTGTCGCAAACCAACAGTACCCTACTGCCCGCTCCCTGCAGGCTAGCAGCCAATCAGACACTCACTCAGGCTCTCACACTGCCCCCCCAGCAAACACACGCTCAGATACTTCCTCAGCAAGCAAACAAACACAGACTCGGATACTTACCAGTCCTAGGCAAACTCCTGCTGTGTGCTGCTCTGCTGTCCCCGCTGTTCAGCTGGTTCTCCGCCGCTCAGCTGGTTCGTGAAGCTCTGGCTATTTTTAGACAGCCAGGCTTCCCTGTCGCAAACCAACAGTACCCTACTGCCCGCTCCCTGCAGGCTAGCAGCCAATCAGACACTCACTCAGGCTCTCACACTGCTCCCCCAGCAAACACACACTCGGATACTTCCTCAGCAAGCAAACAAACACAGACTCGGATACTTACCAGTCCCAGGCAAACTCCTGCTGTGAGCTGCTCTGCTGCCCCCGCTGCTCAGCTGGTTCTCCGCCGCTCAGTTGGTTCGTGAAGCTCTGGCTATATTTAAACAGCCAGGCTTCCCTGTCGCAAACCAACAGACACCCTACTGCCCGCTCCCTGCAGGCTAGCAGCCAATCAGACACTCACTCAGGCTCTCACACTGCCCCCCCAGCAAACACACGCTCGGATACTTCCTCAGCAAGCAAACAAACACAGACTCGGATACTTACCAGTCCCAGGCAAACTCCTTCTTTTTGCTGCTCTGCTGTCCCCGCTGCTCAGCTGGTTCTCCGCCGCTCAGCTGGTTCGCGAAGCTCTGGCTATTTTTAAACAGCCAGGCTTCCCTGTCGCAAACCAACAGACACCCTACTGCCCGCTCCCTGCAGGCTAGCAGCCAATCAGACACTCACTCAGGCTCTCACACTGCCCCCCCAGCAAACACACGCTCGGATACTTCCTCAGCAAGCAAACAAACACAGACTCGGATACTTACTAGTCCCAGGCAAACTCCTGCTGTGAGCTGCTCTGCTGTCCCCGCTGCGCAGCTCGTTCTCCGCTGCTCAGCTGGTTCGCGAAGCTCTGGCTATTTTTAAACAGCCAGGCTTCCCTGTCGCAAACCAACAGACAACCTACTGCCCGCCCCCTGCAGGCTAGCAGCGAGACACTCACTCAGGCTCTCACACTGCCCCCCCAGCAAACACACGCTCGGATACTTCCTCAGCAAGCAAACAAACACAGACTCGGATACTTACCAGTCCCAGGCAAACTCCTGCTGTGAGCTGCTCTGCTGTCCCCGCTGCTCAGCTGGTTCTCTGCCGCTCAGCTAGTTCTCGAAGCTCTGGCTATTTTTAAACAGCCAGGCTTCCCTGTCGCAAACCAACAGTACCCTACTGCCCGCTCCCTGCAGGCTAGCAGCCTATCAGACACTCACTCAGGCTCTCACACTGCCCCCCCAGCAAACACACGCTCGGATACTTCCTCAGCAAGCAAACAAACACAGACTCGGATACTTACCAGTCCCAGGCAAACTCCTGCTGTGTGCTGCTCTGCTGTCCCCGCTGCTCAGCTGGTTCTCCGCCGCTCAGTGGGTTCGCCAAACTCTGGCTATTTTTAAACAGCCAGGCTTCCCTGTCGCAAACCAACAGACACCCTACTGCCCGCCCCCTGCAGGCTAGCAGCCAATCAGACACTCACTCCGGCTGTCACACTGCCCCCCCCAGCAAACACACACTCGGATACTTCCTCAGCAAGCAAACAAACACAGACTCGGATACTTACCAGTCCCAGGCAAACTCCTGCTCTGAGCTGCTCTGCTGTCCCCGCTGCTCAGCTGGTTCTCCGCCGCTCAGCTGGTTCGCGAAGCTCTGGCTATTTTTTAACAACCAGGCTTCCCTGTCGCAAACAAACAGACAGCCTACTGCCCACCCCCTGCAGGCTAGCAGCCAATCAGACACTCACTCAGGCTCTCACACTGCCCCCCCAGCAAACACACGCTCGGATACTTCCTCAGCAAGCAAACAAACACAGACTCGGATACTTACCAGTCCTAGGCAAACTCCTGCTGTGTGCTGCTCTGCTGTCCCCGCTGTTCAGCTGGTTCTCCGCCGCTCAGCTGGTTCGTGAAGCTCTGGCTATTTTTAGACAGCCAGGCTTCCCTGTCGCAAACCAACAGTACCCTACTGCCCGCTCCCTGCAGGCTAGCAGCCAATCAGACACTCACTCAGGCTCTCACACTGCTCCCCCAGCAAGCACACGCTCGGATACTTCCTCAGCAAGCAAACAAACACAGACTCGGATACTTACCAGTCCCAGGCAAACTCCTGCTGTGAGCTGCTCTGCTGTCCCCGCTGCTCAGCTGGTTCTCCGCCGCTCAGCTGGTTCGTGAAGCTCTGGCTATTTTTAAACAACCAGGCTTCCCTGTCGCAAACAAACAGACAGCCTACTGCCCGCCCCCTGCAGGCTAGCAGCCAATCAGACACTCACTCAGGCTCTCACACTGCCCCCCCAACAAACACACGCTCGGATACTTCCTCAGCAAGCAAACAAACACAGACTCGGATACTTACCAGTCTAGGCAAACTCCTGCTGTGTGCTGCTCTGCTGTCCCCGCTGTTCAGCTGGTTCTCCGCCACTCAGCTCGTTCGCGAAGCTCTGGCTATTTTTAGACAGCCAGGCTTCCCTGTCGCAAACCAACAGACACCCTACTGCCCGCCCCCTGCAGGCTAGCAGCCAATCAGACACTCACTCAGGCTCTCACACTGCCCCCCCAGCAAACACACGCTCGGATACTTCCTCAGCAAGCAAACAAACACAGACTCGGATACTTACCAGTCCCAGGCAAACTCCTGCTGTGAGCTGCTCTGCTGTCCCCGCTGCTCAGCTGGTTCTCCGCCGCTCAGTGGGTTCGCGAAGCTCTGGCTATTTTTAAACAGCCAGGCTTCCCTGTCACAAACCAAGAGTACCCTACTGCCCGCTCCCTGCAGGCTAGCAGCCTATCAGACACTCACTCAGGCTCTCACACTGCCCCCCCAGCAAACACACACTTGGATACTTTCTCAGCAAGCAAACAAACACAGACTCGGATACTTACCAGTCCCAGAAAAACTCCTCCTCTGAGCTGCTCTGCTGTCCCCGCTGCTCAGCTGGTTCTCCGCCGCTCAGCTGGTTCGCAAAGCTCTGGCTATTTTTAAACAGCCAGGCTTCCCTGTCGCAAACCAACAGACACCCTACTGCCCGCCCCCTGCAGGCTAGCAGCCAATCAGACACTCACTCAGGCTCTCACACTGCCCCCCCAGCAAACACACGCTCGGATACTTCCTCAGCAAGCAAACAAACACAGACTCGGATACTTACCAGTCCCAGAAAAACTCCTCCTGTGAGCTGCTCTGCTGTCCCCACTGATCAGCTGGTTCTCCGCCGCTCAGTTGGTTCGTGAAGCTCTGGCTATTTTTAAACAGCCAGGCTTCCCTGTCGCAAACCAACAGACACCCTAATGCCCGCTCCCTGCAGGCTAGCAGCCAATCAGACACTCACTCAGGCTCTCACACTGCCCCCCCAGCAAACACACGCTCGGATACTTCCTCAGCAAGCAAACAAACACAGACTCGGATACTTACCAGTCCCAGGCAAACTCCTGCTGTGAGCTGCTCTGCTGTCCCCGCTGCGTAGCTGGTTCTCCGCCGCTCAGTTGGTTCGTGAAGCTCTGGCTATTTTTAAACAGCCAGGCTTCCCTGTCGCAAACCAACAGACACCCTACTGCCCGCTCCCTGCAGGCTAGCAGCCAATCAGACACTCACTCAGGCTCTCACACTGCCCCCCCAGCAAACACACGCTCGGATACTTCCTCAGCAAGCAAACAAACACAGACTCGGATACTTACCAGTCCCAGGCAAACTCCTGCTTTTTGCTGCTCTGCTGTCCCCGCTGCTCAGCTGGTTCTCCGCCGCTCAGCTGGTTCGCGAAGCTCTGGTTATTTTTAAACAGCCAGGCTTCCCTGTCGCAAACCAACAGACACCCTACTGCCCGCTCCCTGCAGGCTATTAGCCAATCAGACACTCACTCAGGCTCTCACACTGCCCCCCCAGCAAACACACGCTCGGATACTTCCTCAGCAAGCAAACAAACACAGACTGGGATACTTACCAGTCCCAGAAAAACTCCTCCTGTGAGCTGCTCTGCTGTCCCCGTTGCTCAGCTGGTTCTCTGCCACTCAGTTGGTTCGTGAAGCTCTGGCTATCTTTAAACAGCCAGGCTTCCCTGTCGCAAACCAACAGACACCCTACTGCCCGCTCCCTGCAGGCTAGCAGCCAATCAGACAATCACTCAGGCTGTCGCACTCCAGCCCCAGCAAATACACGCTCGGATGATTCCTCAGCAAGCAAACAAACACAGACTCGGATACTTACCAGTCCCAGGCAAACTCCCGCTGTGTGCTGCTCTGCTGTTCCCGCTGCTCAGCTGGTTCTCCGCCACTCAGCTGGTTCGCAAAGCTCTGGCTATTTTTAAACAGCCAGGCTTCCCTGTCGCAAACCAACAGACACCCTACTGCCCGCCCCCTGCAGGCTAGCAGCCAATCAGACACTCACTCCGGCTGTCACACTGCCCCCCCCCAGCAAACACACACTCGGATACTTCCTCAGCAAGCAAACAAACACAGACTCGGATACTTACCAGTCCCAGGCAAACTCCTGCTCTGAGCTGCTCTGCTGTCCCCGCTGCTCAGCTGGTTCTCCGCCGCTCAGCTGGTTCGCAAAGCTCTGGCTATTTTTAAACAACCAGGCTTCCCTGTCGCAAACAAACAGACAGCCTACTGCCCACCCCCTGCAGGCTAGCAGCCAATCAGACACTCACTCAGGCTCTCACACTGCCCCCCCAGCAAACACACGCTCGGATACTTCCTCAGCAAGCAAACAAACACAGACTCGGATACTTACCAGTCCTAGCCAAACTCCTGCTGTGTGCTGCTCTGCTGTCCCCGCTGTTCAGCTGGTTCTCCGCCGCTCAGCTGGTTCGTGAAGCTCTGGCTATTTTTAGACAGCCAGGCTTCCCTGTCGCAAACCAACAGTACCCTACTGCCCGCTCCCTGCAGGCTAGCAGCCAATCAGACACTCACTCAGGCTCTCACACTGCCCCCCCAGCAAACACACGCTCGGATACTTCCTCAGCAAGCAAACAAACACAGACTCGGATACTTACCAGTCCTAGGCAAACTCCTGCTGTGTGCTGCTCTGCTGTCCCCGCTGTTCAGCTGGTTCTCCGCCGCTCAGCTGGTTCGTGAAGCTCTGGCTATTTTTAGACAGCCAGGCTTCCCTGTCGCAAACCAACAGTACCCTACTGCCCGCTCCCTGCAGGCTAGCAGCCAATCAGACACTCACTCAGGCTCTCACACTGCTCCCCCAGCAAACACACACTCGGATACTTCCTCAGCAAGCAAACAAACACAGACTCGGATACTTACCAGTCCCAGGCAAACTCCTGCTGTGAGCTGCTCTGCTGCCCCCGCTGCTCAGCTGGTTCTCCGCCACTCAGTGGGTTCACGAAGCTCTGGCTATTTTTAAACAGCCAGGCTTCCCTGTCGCAAACCAACAGTACCCTACTGCCCGCTCCCTGCAGGCTAGCAGCCAATCAGACACACACTCAGGCTCTCACACTGCCCCCCCAGCAAACACACGCTCGGATACTTCCTCAGCAAGCAAACAAACACAGACTCGGATACTTACCAGTCCCAGAAAACCCCCTCCTGTGAGCTGCTCTGCTGTCCCCGCTGCTCAGCTGGTTCTCCGCCGCTCAGTTGGTTCGTGAAGCTCTGGCTATATTTAAACAGCCAGGCTTCCCTGTCGCAAACCAACAGACACCCTACTGCCCGCTCCCTGCAGGCTAGCAGCCAATCAGACACTCACTCAGGCTCTCACACTGCCCCCCCAGCAAACACACGCTCGGATACTTCCTCAGCAAGCAAACAAACACAGACTCGGATACTTACCAGTCCCAGGCAAACTCCTGCTTTTTGCTGCTCTGCTGTCCCCGCTGCTCAGCTGGTTCTCCGCCGCTCAGCTGGTTCGCGAAGCTCTGGCTATTTTTAAACAGCCAGGCTTCCCTGTCGCAAACCAACAGACACCCTACTGCCCGCTCCCTGCAGGCTAGCAGCCAATCAGACACTCACTCAGGCTCTCACACTGCCCCCCCAGCAAACACACGCTCGGATACTTCCTCAGCAAGCAAACAAACACAGACTCGGATACTTACTAGTCCCAGGCAAACTCCTGCTGTGAGCTGCTCTGCTGTCCCCGCTGCGCAGCTCGTTCTCCGCTGCTCAGCTGGTTCGCGAAGCTCTGGCTATTTTTAAACAGCCAGGCTTCCCTGTCGCAAACCAACAGACAACCTACTGCCCGCCCCCTGCAGGCTAGCAGCGAGACACTCACTCAGGCTCTCACACTGCCCCCCCAGCAAACACACGCTCGGATACTTCCTCAGCAAGCAAACAAACACAGACTCGGATACTTACCAGTCCCAGGCAAACTCCTGCTGTGAGCTGCTCTGCTGTCCCCGCTGCTCAGCTGGTTCTCTGCCGCTCAGCTAGTTCTCGAAGCTCTGGCTATTTTTAAACAGCCAGGCTTCCCTGTCGCAAACCAACAGTACCCTACTGCCCGCTCCCTGCAGGCTAGCAGCCTATCAGACACTCACTCAGGCTCTCACACTGCCCCCCCAGCAAACACACGCTCGGATACTTCCTCAGCAAGCAAACAAACACAGACTCGGATACTTACCAGTCCCAGGCAAACTCCTGCTGTGTGCTGCTCTGCTGTCCCCGCTGCTCAGCTGGTTCTCCGCCGCTCAGTGGGTTCGCCAAACTCTGGCTATTTTTAAACAGCCAGGCTTCCCTGTCGCAAACCAACAGACACCCTACTGCCCGCCCCCTGCAGGCTAGCAGCCAATCAGACACTCACTCCGGCTGTCACACTGCCCCCCCCAGCAAACACACACTCGGATACTTCCTCAGCAAGCAAACAAACACAGACTCGGATACTTACCAGTCCCAGGCAAACTCCTGCTCTGAGCTGCTCTGCTGTCCCCGCTGCTCAGCTGGTTCTCCGCCGCTCAGCTGGTTCGCGAAGCTCTGGCTATTTTTTAACAACCAGGCTTCCCTGTCGCAAACAAACAGACAGCCTACTGCCCACCCCCTGCAGGCTAGCAGCCAATCAGACACTCACTCAGGCTCTCATACTGCCCCCCCAGCAAACACACGCTCGGATACTTCCTCAGCAAGCAAACAAACACAGACTCGGATACTTACCAGTCCTAGGCAAACTCCTGCTGTGTGCTGCTCTGCTGTCCCCGCTGTTCAGCTGGTTCTCCGCCGCTCAGCTGGTTCGTGAAGCTCTGGCTATTTTTAGACAGCCAGGCTTCCCTGTCGCAAACCAACAGTACCCTACTGCCCGCTCCCTGCAGGCTAGCAGCCAATCAGACACTCACTCAGGCTCTCACACTGCTCCCCCAGCAAGCACACGCTCGGATACTTCCTCAGCAAGCAAACAAACACAGACTCGGATACTTACCAGTCCCAGGCAAACTCCTGCTGTGAGCTGCTCTGCTGTCCCCGCTGCTCAGCTGGTTCTCCGCCGCTCAGCTGGTTCGTGAAGCTCTGGCTATTTTTAAACAACCAGGCTTCCCTGTCGCAAACAAACAGACAGCCTACTGCCCGCCCCCTGCAGGCTAGCAGCCAATCAGACACTCACTCAGGCTCTCACACTGCCCCCCCAACAAACACACGCTCGGATACTTCCTCAGCAAGCAAACAAACACAGACTCGGATACTTACCAGTCTAGGCAAACTCCTGCTGTGTGCTGCTCTGCTGTCCCCGCTGTTCAGCTGGTTCTCCGCCACTCAGCTCGTTCGCGAAGCTCTGGCTATTTTTAGACAGCCAGGCTTCCCTGTCGCAAACCAACAGACACCCTACTGCCCGCCCCCTGCAGGCTAGCAGCCAATCAGACACTCACTCAGGCTCTCACACTGCCCCCCCAGCAAACACACGCTCGGATACTTCCTCAGCAAGCAAACAAACACAGACTCGGATACTTACCAGTCCCAGGCAAACTCCTGCTGTGAGCTGCTCTGCTGTCCCCGCTGCTCAGCTGGTTCTCCGCCGCTCAGTGGGTTCGCGAAGCTCTGGCTATTTTTAAACAGCCAGGCTTCCCTGTCACAAACCAAGAGTACCCTACTGCCCGCTCCCTGCAGGCTAGCAGCCTATCAGACACTCACTCAGGCTCTCACACTGCCCCCCCAGCAAACACACACTTGGATACTTTCTCAGCAAGCAAACAAACACAGACTCGGATACTTACCAGTCCCAGAAAAACTCCTCCTCTGAGCTGCTCTGCTGTCCCCGCTGCTCAGCTGGTTCTCCGCCGCTCAGCTGGTTCGCAAAGCTCTGGCTATTTTTAAACAGCCAGGCTTCCCTGTCGCAAACCAACAGACACCCTACTGCCCGCCCCCTGCAGGCTAGCAGCCAATCAGACACTCACTCAGGCTCTCACACTGCCCCCCCAGCAAACACACGCTCGGATACTTCCTCAGCAAGCAAACAAACACAGACTCGGATACTTACCAGTCCCAGAAAAACTCCTCCTGTGAGCTGCTCTGCTGTCCCCGCTGATCAGCTGGTTCTCCGCCGCTCAGTTGGTTCGTGAAGCTCTGGCTATTTTTAAACAGCCAGGCTTCCCTGTCGCAAACCAACAGACACCCTAATGCCCGCTCCCTGCAGGCTAGCAGCCAATCAGACACTCACTCAGGCTCTCACACTGCCCCCCCAGCAAACACACGCTCGGATACTTCCTCAGCAAGCAAACAAACACAGACTCGGATACTTACCAGTCCCAGGCAAACTCCTGCTGTGAGCTGCTCTGCTGTCCCCGCTGCTCAGCTGGTTCTCCGCCGCTCAGTGGGTTCACGAAGCTCTGGCTATTTTTAAACAGCCAGGCTTCCCTGTCGCAAACCAACAGTACCCTACTGCCCGCTCCCTGCAGGCTAGCAGCCAATCAGACACACACTCAGGCTCTCACACTGCCCCCCCAGCAAACACACGCTCGGATACTTCCTCAGCAAGCAAACAAACACAGACTCGGATACTTACCAGTCCCAGAAAACCCCCTCCTGTGAGCTGCTCTGCTGTCCCCGCTGCTCAGCTGGTTCTCCGCCGCTCAGTTGGTTCGTGAAGCTCTGGCTATATTTAAACAGCCAGGCTTCCCTGTCGCAAACCAACAGACACCCTACTGCCCGCTCCCTGCAGGCTAGCAGCCAATCAGACACTCACTCAGGCTCTCACACTGCCCCCCCAGCAAACACACGCTCGGATACTTCCTCAGCAAGCAAACAAACACAGACTCGGATACTTACCAGTCCAAGGCAAACTCCTGCTTTTTGCTGCTCTGCTGTCCCCGCTGCTCAGCTGGTTCTCCGCCGCTCAGCTGGTTCGCGAAGCTCTGGCTATTTTTAAACAGCCAGGCTTCCCTGTCGCAAACCAACAAACACCCTACTGCCCGCTCCCTGCAGGCTAGCAGCCAATCAGACACTCACTCAGGCTCTCACACTGCCCCCCCAGCAAACACACATTCGGATACTTCCTCAGCAAGCAAACAAACACAGACTCGGATACTTACTAGTCCCAGGCAAACTCCTGCTGTGAGCTGCTCTGCTGTCCCCGCTGCGCAGCTCGTTCTCCGCTGCTCAGCTGGTTCGCGAAGCTCTGGCTATTTTTAAACAGCCAGGCTTCCCTGTCGCAAACCAACAGTCAACCTACTGCCCGCCCCCTGCAGGCTAGCTGCGAGACACTCACTCAGGCTCTCACACTGCCCCCCCAGCAAACACACGCTCGGATACTTCCTCAGCAAGCAAACAAACACAGACTCGGATACTTACCAGTCCCAGGCAAACTCCTGCTGTGAGCTGCTCTGCTGTCCCCGCTGCTCAGCTGGTTCTCTGCCGCTCAGCTAGTTCTCGAAGCTCTGGCTATTTTTAAACAGCCAGGCTTCCCTGTCGCAAACCAACAGACACCCTACTGCCCGCTCCCTGCAGGCTAGCAGCCAATCAGACACTCACTCAGGCTCTCACACTGCCCCCCCAGCAAATACACGCTCGGATGATTCCTCAGCAAGCAAACAAACACAGACTCGGATACTTACCAGTCCCAGGCAAACTCCTGCTCTGAGCTGCTCTGCTGTCCCCGCTGCTCAGCTGGTTCTCCGCCGCTCAGCTGGTTCGCGAAGCTCTGGCTATTTTTAAACAACCAGGCTTCCCTCTCGCAAACAAACAGTACCCTACTGCCCACTCCCTGCAGGCTAGCAGCCAATCAGACACTCACTCAGGCTCTCACACTGCCCCCCCAGCAAACACACGCTCGGATACTTCCTCAGCAAGCAAACAAACACAGACAAGGATACTTACCAGTCCCAGGCAAACTCCTGCTGTGAGCTGCTCTGCTGTCCCCGCTGCTCAGCTGGTTCTCCGTCGCTCAGTGGGTTGGCGAAGCTCTGGCTATATTTAAACAGCCAGGCTTCCCTGTCACAAACCAAGAGTACCCTACTGCCCGCTCCCTGCAGGCTAGCAGCCTATGAGACACTCACTCAGGCTCTCACACTGCCCCCCCAGCAAACACACGCTCGGATACTTTCTCAGCAAGCAAACAAGCACAGACTCGGATACTTACCAGTCCCAGAAAAACTCCTCCTGTGAGCTGCTCTGCTGTCCCCGCTGCTCAGCTGGTTCTCCGCCGCTCAGCTGGTTCGCAAAGCTCTGGCTATTTTTAAACAGCCAGGCTTCCCTGTCGCAAACCAACAGACACCCTACTGCCCGCCCCCTGCAGGCTAGCAGCCAATCAGACACTCACTCAAGCTCTCACACTGCCCCCCCAGCAAACACACGCTCGTATACTTCCTCAGCAAGCAAACAAACACAGACTCGGATACTTACCAGTCCCAGAAAAACTCCTCCTGTGAGCTGCTCTGCTGTCCCCGCTGATCAGCTGGTTCTCCGCCGCTCAGTTGGTTCGTGAAGCTCTGGCTATTTTTAAACAGCCAGGCTTCCCTGTCGCAAACCAACAGACACCCTACTGCCCGCTCCCTGCAGGCTAGCAGCCAATCAGACACACACTCAGGCTCTCACACTGCCCCCCCAGCAAACACACGCTCGGATACTTCCTCAGCAAGCAAACAAACACAGACTCGGATACTTACCAGTCCCAGGCAAACTCCTGCTGTGAGCTGCTCTGCTGTCCCCGCTGCGTAGCTGGTTCTCCGCCGCTCAGTTGGTTCGTGAAGCTCTGGCTATTTTTAAACAGCCAGGCTTCCCTGTCGCAAACCAACAGACACCCTACTGCCCGCCCCCTGCAGGCTAGCAGCCAATCAGACACTCACTCAGGCTCTCACACTGCCCCCCCAGCAAACACAGGCTCGGATACTTCCTCAGCAAACAAACAAACACAGACTCGGATACTTACCAGTCCCAGGCAAACTCCTGCTGTGAGCTGCTCTGCTGTCCCCGCTGCTCAGCTGGTTCTCCGCCGCTCAGTTGGTTCGTGAAGCTCTGGCTATTTTTAAAGAGCCAGGCTTCCCTGTCACAAACAAACAGACAGCCTACTGCCCGCTCCCTGCAGGCTAGCAGCCAATCAGACACTCACTCAGGCTCTCACACTGCCCCCCCAGCAAACACACGCTCGGATACTTCCTCAGCAAGCAAACAAACACAGACTCGGATACTTACCAGTCCCAGGCAAACTCCTGCTGTGAGCTGCTCTGCTGTCCCCGCTGCTCAGCTGGTTCTCCGCCGCTCAGTGGGTTCACGAAGCTCTGGCTATTTTTAAACAGCCAGGCTTCCCTGTCGCAAACCAACAGTACCCTACTGCCCGCTCCCTGCAGGCTAGCAGCCAATCAGACACACACTCAGGCTCTCACACTGCCCCCCCAGCAAACACACGCTCGGATACTTCCTCAGCAAGCAAACAAACACAGACTCGGATACTTACCAGTCCCAGAAAACCCCCTCCTGTGAGCTGCTCTGCTGTCCCCGCTGCTCAGCTGGTTCTCCGCCGCTCAGTTGGTTCGTGAAGCTCTGGCTATATTTAAACAGCCAGGCTTCCCTGTCGCAAACCAACAGACACCCTACTGCCCACTCCCTGCAGGCTAGCAGCCAATCAGACAC
The DNA here is from genome assembly GCF_965140295.1 of Lepidochelys olivacea. Taxonomy (NCBI): domain Eukaryota; kingdom Metazoa; phylum Chordata; order Testudines; family Cheloniidae; genus Lepidochelys; species Lepidochelys olivacea. The sequence goes on along the minus strand of NC_140436.1, from coordinate 17,783,849 downwards.
TCACTCAGGCTCTCACACTGCCCCCCCAGCAAACACACGCTCGGATACTTCCTCAGCAAGCAAACAAACACAGACTCGGATACTTACCAGTCCCAGGCAAACTCCTGCTGTGAGCTGCTCTGCTGTCCCCGCTGCTCAGCTGGTTCTCCGTCGCTCAGTGGGTTGGCGAAGCTCTGGCTATATTTAAACAGCCAGGCTTCCCTGTCACAAACCAAGAGTACCCTACTGCCCGCTCCCTGCAGGCTAGCAGCCTATGAGACACTCACTCAGGCTCTCACACTGCCCCCCCAGCAAACACACGCTCGGATACTTCCTCAGCAAGCAAACAAACACAGACTCGGATACTTACCAGTCCCAGAAAAACTCCTGCTGTGAGCTGCTCTGCTGTCCCCACTGCTCAGCTGGTTCTCCGCCGCTCAGTTGGTTCGTGAAGCTCTGGCTATTTTTAAACAGCCAGGCTTCCCTGTCGCAAACCAACAGACACCCTACTGCCCGCTCCCTGCAGGCTAGCAGCCAATCAGACACTCACTCAGGCTCTCACACTGCCCCCCCAGCAAACACACGTTCGGATACTTCCTCAGCAAGCAAACAAACACAGACTCGGACACTTACTAGTCCCAGGCAAACTCCTGCTGTGAGCTGCTCTGCTGTCCCCTCTGCGCAGCTGGTTCTCCACCGCTCAGCTGGTTTGCGAAGCTCTGGCTATTTTTAAACAGCCAGACTTCCCTGTCGCAAACCAACAGACACCCTACTGCCCGCTCCCTGCAGGCTAGCAGCCAATCAGACACTCACTCAGGCTCTCACACTGCCCCCCCAGCAAACACACGCTCGGATACTTCCTCAGCAAGCAAACAAACACAGACTTGGATACTTACCAGTCCCAGGCAAACTCCTGCTGTGAGCTGCTCTGCTGTCCCCGCTGCGCAGCTGGTTCTCCGCCGCTCAGTTTGTTCGTGAAGCTCTGGCTATTTTTAAAGAGCCAGGCTTCCCTGTCACAAACAAACAGACAGCCTACTGCCCGCTCCCTGCAGGCTAGCAGCCAATCAGACACTCACTCAGGCTCTCACACTGCCCCCCCAGCAAACACACGCTCGGATACTTCCTCAGCAAGCAAACAAACACAGACTCGGATACTTACCAGTCCCAGGCAAACTCCTGCTGTGAGCTGCTCTGCTGTCCCCGCTGCTCAGCTGGTTCTCCGCCGCTCAGTGGGTTCACGAAGCTCTGGCTATTTTTAAACAGCCAGGCTTCCCTGTCGCAAACCAACAGTACCCTACTGCCCGCTCCCTGCAGGCTAGCAGCCAATCAGACACACACTCAGGCTCTCACACTGCCCCCCCAGCAAACACACGCTCGGATACTTCCTCAGCAAGCAAACAAACACAGACTCGGATACTTACCAGTCCCAGAAAACCCCCTCCTGTGAGCTGCTCTGCTGTCCCCGCTGCTCAGCTGGTTCTCCGCCGCTCAGTTGGTTCGTGAAGCTCTGGCTATATTTAAACAGCCAGGCTTCCCTGTCGCAAACCAACAGACACCCTACTGCCCGCTCCCTGCAGGCTAGCAGCCAATCAGACACTCACTCAGGCTCTCACACTGCCCCCCCAGCAAACACACGCTCGGATACTTCCTCAGCAAGCAAACAAACACAGACTCGGATACTTACCAGTCCAAGGCAAACTCCTGCTTTTTGCTGCTCTGCTGTCCCCGCTGCTCAGCTGGTTCTCCGCCGCTCAGCTGGTTCGCGAAGCTCTGGCTATTTTTAAACAGCCAGGCTTCCCTGTCGCAAACCAACAAACACCCTACTGCCCGCTCCCTGCAGGCTAGCAGCCAATCAGACACTCACTCAGGCTCTCACACTGCCCCCCCAGCAAACACACATTCGGATACTTCCTCAGCAAGCAAACAAACACAGACTCGGATACTTACTAGTCCCAGGCAAACTCCTGCTGTGAGCTGCTCTGCTGTCCCCGCTGCGCAGCTCATTCTCCGCCGCTCAGCTGGTTCGCGAAGCTCTGGCTATTTTTAAACAGCCAGGCTTCCCTGTCGCAAACCAACAAACACCCTACTGCCCGCTCCCTGCAGGCTAGCAGCCAATCAGACACTCACTCAGGCTCTCACACTGCCCCCCCAGCAAACACACATTCGGATACTTCCTCAGCAAGCAAACAAACACAGACTCGGATACTTACTAGTCCCAGGCAAACTCCTGCTGTGAGCTGCTCTGCTGTCCCCGCTGCGCAGCTCGTTCTCCGCTGCTCAGCTGGTTCGCGAAGCTCTGGCTATTTTTAAACAGCCAGGCTTCCCTGTCGCAAACCAACAGACAACCTACTGCCCGCCCCCTGCAGGCTAGCAGCGAGACACTCACTCAGGCTCTCACACTGCCCCCCCAGCAAACACACGCTCGGATACTTCCTCAGCAAGCAAACAAACACAGACTCGGATACTTACCAGTCCCAGGCAAACTCCTGCTGTGAGCTGCTCTGCTGTCCCCGCTGCTCAGCTGGTTCTCTGCCGCTCAGCTAGTTCTCGAAGCTCTGGCTATTTTTAAACAGCCAGGCTTCCCTGTCGCAAACCAACAGACACCCTACTGCCCGCTCCCTGCAGGCTAGCAGCCAATCAGACACTCACTCAGGCTCTCACACTGCCCCCCCAGCAAATACACGCTCGGATGATTCCTCAGCAAGCAAACAAACACAGACTCGGATACTTACCAGTCCCAGGCAAACTCCTGCTCTGAGCTGCTCTGCTGTCCCCGCTGCTCAGCTGGTTCTCCGCCGCTCAGCTGGTTCGCGAAGCTCTGGCTATTTTTAAACAACCAGGCTTCCCTCTCGCAAACAAACAGTACCCTACTGCCCACTCCCTGCAGGCTAGCAGCCAATCAGACACTCACTCAGGCTCTCACACTGCCCCCCCAGCAAACACACGCTCGGATACTTCCTCAGCAAGCAAACAAACACAGACAAGGATACTTACCAGTCCCAGAAAAACTCCTGCTGTGAGCTGCTCTGCTGTCCCCGCTGCTCAGCTGGTTCTCCGCCGCTCAGCTGGTTCGCAAAGCTCTGGCTATTTTTAAACAGCCAGGCTTCCCTGTCGCAAACCAACAGACACCCTACTGCCCGCCCCCTGCAGGCTAGCAGCCAATCAGACACTCACTCAAGCTCTCACACTGCCCCCCCAGCAAACACACGCTCGTATACTTCCTCAGCAAGCAAACAAACACAGACTCGGATACTTACCAGTCCCAGAAAAACTCCTCCTGTGAGCTGCTCTGCTGTCCCCGCTGATCAGCTGGTTCTCCGCCGCTCAGTTGGTTCGTGAAGCTCTGGCTATTTTTAAACAGCCAGGCTTCCCTGTCGCAAACCAACAGACACCCTACTGCCCGCTCCCTGCAGGCTAGCAGCCAATCAGACACACACTCAGGCTCTCACACTGCCCCCCCAGCAAACACACGCTCGGATACTTCCTCAGCAAGCAAACAAACACAGACTCGGATACTTACCAGTCCCAGGCAAACTCCTGCTGTGAGCTGCTCTGCTGTCCCCGCTGCGTAGCTGGTTCTCCGCCGCTCAGTTGGTTCGTGAAGCTCTGGCTATTTTTAAACAGCCAGGCTTCCCTGTCGCAAACCAACAGACACCCTACTGCCCGCCCCCTGCAGGCTAGCAGCCAATCAGACACTCACTCAGGCTCTCACACTGCCCCCCCAGCAAACACAGGCTCGGATACTTCCTCAGCAAACAAACAAACACAGACTCGGATACTTACCAGTCCCAGGCAAACTCCTGCTGTGAGCTGCTCTGCTGTCCCCGCTGCTCAGCTGGTTCTCCGCCGCTCAGTTGGTTCGTGAAGCTCTGGCTATTTTTAAAGAGCCAGGCTTCCCTGTCACAAACAAACAGACAGCCTACTGCCCGCTCCCTGCAGGCTAGCAGCCAATCAGACACTCACTCAGGCTCTCACACTGCCCCCCCAGCAAACACACGCTCGGATACTTCCTCAGCAAGCAAACAAACACAGACTCGGATACTTACCAGTCCCAGGCAAACTCCTGCTGTGAGCTGCTCTGCTGTCCCCGCTGCTCAGCTGGTTCTCCGCCGCTCAGTGGGTTCACGAAGCTCTGGCTATTTTTAAACAGCCAGGCTTCCCTGTCGCAAACCAACAGTACCCTACTGCCCGCTCCCTGCAGGCTAGCAGCCAATCAGACACACACTCAGGCTCTCACACTGCCCCCCCAGCAAACACACGCTCGGATACTTCCTCAGCAAGCAAACAAACACAGACTCGGATACTTACCAGTCCCAGAAAACCCCCTCCTGTGAGCTGCTCTGCTGTCCCCGCTGCTCAGCTGGTTCTCCGCCGCTCAGTTGGTTCGTGAAGCTCTGGCTATATTTAAACAGCCAGGCTTCCCTGTCGCAAACCAACAGACACCCTACTGCCCACTCCCTGCAGGCTAGCAGCCAATCAGACACTCACTCAGGCTCTCACACTGCCCCCCCAGCAAACACACGCTCGGATACTTCCTCAGCAAGCAAACAAACACAGACTCGGATACTTACCAGTCCCAGGCAAACTCCTGCTGTGAGCTGCTCTGCTGTCCCCGCTGCTCAGCTGGTTCTCCGTCGCTCAGTGGGTTGGCGAAGCTCTGGCTATTTTTAAACAGCCAGGCTTCCCTGTCACAAACCAAGAGTACCCTACTGCCCGCTCCCTGCAGGCTAGCAGCCAATCAGACACTCACTCAGGCTCTCACACTGCCCCCCCAGCAAACACACGTTCGGATACTTCCTCAGCAAGCAAACAAACACAGACTCGGACACTTACTAGTCCCAGGCAAACTCCTGCTGTGAGCTGCTCTGCTGTCCCCTCTGCGCAGCTGGTTCTCCACCGCTCAGCTGGTTTGCGAAGCTCTGGCTATTTTTAAACAGCCAGACTTCCCTGTCGCAAACCAACAGACACCCTACTGGCCGCTCCCTGCAGGCTAGCAGCCAATCAGACACTCACTCAGGCTCTCACACTGCCCCCCCAGCAAACACACGCTCGGATACTTCCTCAGCAAGCAAACAAACACAGACTTGGATACTTACCAGTCCCAGGCAAACTCCTGCTGTGAGCTGCTCTGCTGTCCCCGCTGCGCAGCTGGTTCTCCGCCGCTCAGTTTGTTCGTGAAGCTCTGGCTATTTTTAAAGAGCCAGGCTTCCCTGTCACAAACAAACAGACAGCCTACTGCCCGCTCCCTGCAGGCTAGCAGCCAATCAGACACTCACTCAGGCTCTCACACTGCCCCCCCAGCAAACACACGCTCGGATACTTCCTCAGCAAGCAAACAAACACAGACTCGGATACTTACCAGTCCCAGGCAAACTCCTGCTGTGAGCTGCTCTGCTGTCCCCGCTGCTCAGCTGGTTCTCCGCCGCTCAGTGGGTTCACGAAGCTCTGGCTATTTTTAAACAGCCAGGCTTCCCTGTCGCAAACCAACAGTACCCTACTGCCCGCTCCCTGCAGGCTAGCAGCCAATCAGACACTCACTCAGGCTCTCACACTGCCCCCCCAGCAAACACACGCTCGGATACTTCCTCAGCAAGCAAACAAACACAGACTCGGATACTTACCAGTCCCAGAAAACCCCCTCCTGTGAGCTGCTCTGCTGTCCCCGCTGCTCAGCTGGTTCTCCGCCGCTCAGTTGGTTCGTGAAGCTCTGGCTATATTTAAACAGCCAGGCTTCCCTGTCGCAAACCAACAGACACCCTACTGCCCGCTCCCTGCAGGCTAGCAGCCAATCAGACACTCACTCAGGCTCTCACACTGCCCCCCCAGCAAACACACGCTCGGATACTTCCTCAGCAAGCAAACAAACACAGACTCGGATACTTACCAGTCCAAGGCAAACTCCTGCTTTTTGCTGCTCTGCTGTCCCCGCTGCTCAGCTGGTTCTCCGCCGCTCAGCTGGTTCGCGAAGCTCTGGCTATTTTTAAACAGCCAGGCTTCCCTGTCGCAAACCAACAAACACCCTACTGCCCGCTCCCTGCAGGCTAGCAGCCAATCAGACACTCACTCAGGCTCTCACACTGCCCCCCCAGCAAACACACATTCGGATACTTCCTCAGCAAGCAAACAAACACAGACTCGGATACTTACTAGTCCCAGGCAAACTCCTGCTGTGAGCTGCTCTGCTGTCCCCGCTGCGCAGCTCGTTCTCCGCTGCTCAGCTGGTTCGCGAAGCTCTGGCTATTTTTAAACAGCCAGGCTTCCCTGTCGCAAACCAACAGACAACCTACTGCCCGCCCCCTGCAGGCTAGCAGCGAGACACTCACTCAGGCTCTCACACTGCCCCCCCAGCAAACACACGCTCGGATACTTCCTCAGCAAGCAAACAAACACAGACTCGGATACTTACCAGTCCCAGGCAAACTCCTGCTGTGAGCTGCTCTGCTGTCCCCGCTGCTCAGCTGGTTCTCTGCCGCTCAGCTAGTTCTCGAAGCTCTGGCTATTTTTAAACAGCCAGGCTTCCCTGTCGCAAACCAACAGACACCCTACTGCCCGCTCCCTGCAGGCTAGCAGCCAATCAGACACTCACTCAGGCTCTCACACTGCCCCCCCAGCAAACACACACTCGGATACTTCCTCAGCAAGCAAACAAACACAGACTCGGATACTTACCAGTCCCAGGCAAACTCCTCCTGTGTGCTGCTCTGCTGTCCCCGCTGCTCAGCTGGTTCTCCACCGCTCAGTTGGTTCGTGAAGCTCTGGCTATTTTTAAACAGCCAGGCATCCCTGTCGCAAACCAACAGACACCCTACTGCCCGCTCCCTGCAGGCTAGCAGCCAATCAGACACTCACTCAGGCTCTCACACTGCCCCCCCAGCAAACACACGCTCGGATACTTCCTCAGCAAGCAAACAAACACAGACTCGGATACTTACCAGTCCCAGGCAAACTCCCGCTGTGTGCTGCTCTGCTGTTCCCGCTGCTCAGCTGGTTCTCCGCCACTCAGCTGGTTCGCAAAGCTCTGGCTATTTTTAAACAGCCAGGCTTCCCTGTCGCAAACCAACAGACACCCTACTGCCCGCCCCCTGCAGGCTAGCAGCCAATCAGACACTCACTCCGGCTGTCACACTGCCCCCCCCAGCAAACACACACTCGGATACTTCCTCAGCAAGCAAACAAACACAGACTCAGATACTTACCAGTCCCAGGCAAACTCCTGCTCTGAGCTGCTCTGCTGTCCCCGCTGCTCAGCTGGTTCTCCGCCGCTCAGCTGGTTCGCGAAGCTCTGGCTATTTTTAAACAACCAGGCTTCCCTGTCGCAAACAAACAGACAGCCTACTGCCCACCCCCTGCAGGCTAGCAGCCAATCAGACACTCACTCAGGCTCTCACACTGCCCCCCCAGCAAACACACGCTCGGATACTTCCTCAGCAAGCAAACAAACACAGACTCCGATACTTACCAGTCCTAGGCAAACTCCTGCTGTGTGCTGCTCTGCTGTCCCCGCTGTTCAGCTGGTTCTACGCCGCTCAGCTGGTTCGTGAAGCTCTGGCTATTTTTAGACAGCCAGGCTTCCCTGTCGCAAACCAACAGTACCCTACTGCCCGCTCCCTGCAGGCTAGCAGCCAATCAGACACTCACTCAGGCTCTCACACTGCTCCCCCAGCAAGCACACGCTCGGATACTTCCTCAGCAAGCAAACAAACACAGACTCGGATACTTACCAGTCCCAGGCAAACTCCTGATGTGAGCTGCTCTGCTGTCCCCGCTGCTCAGCTGGTTCTCCGCCGCTCAGCTGGTTCGTGAAGCTCTGGCTATTTTTAAACAACCAGGCTTCCCTGTCGCAAACAAACAGACAGCCTACTGCCCGCCCCCTGCAGGCTAGCAGCCAATCAGACACTCACTCAGGCTCTCACACTGCCCCCCCAGCAAACACACGCTCGGATACTTCCTCAGCAAGCAAACAAACACAGACTCGGATACTTACCAGTCTAGGCAAACTCCTGCTGTGTGCTGCTCTGCTGTCCCCGCTGCTCAGCTGGTTCTCCGCCGCTCAGTGGGTTCGCGAAGCTCTGGCTATTTTTAAACAGCCAGGCTTCCCTGTCACAAACCAAGAGTACCCTACTGCCCGCTCCCTGCAGGCTAGCAGCCTATCAGACACTCACTCAGGCTCTCACACTGCCCCCCCAGCAAACACACACTTGGATACTTTCTCAGCAAGCAAACAAACACAGACTCGGATACTTACCAGTCCCAGAAAAACTCCTCCTCTGAGCTGCTCTGCTGTCCCCGCTGCTCAGCTGGTTCTCCGCCGCTCAGCTGGTTCGCAAAGCTCTGGGTATTTTTAAACAGCCAGGCTTCCCTGTCGCAAACCAACAGACACCCTACTGCCCGCCCCCTGCAGGCTAGCAGCCAATCAGACACTCACTCAGGCTCTCACACTGCCCCCCCAGCAAACACACGCTCGGATACTTCCTCAGCAAGCAAACAAACACAGACTCGGATACTTACCAGTCCCAGAAAAACTCCTCCTGTGAGCTGCTCTGCTGTCCCCGCTGATCAGCTGGTTCTCCGCCGCTCAGTTGGTTCGTGAAGCTCTGGCTATTTTTAAACAGCCAGGCTTCCCTGTCGCAAACCAACAGACACCCTACTGCCCGCTCCCTGCAGGCTAGCAGCCAATCAGACACTCACTCAGGCTCTCACACTGCCCCCCCAGCAAACACACGCTCGGATACTTCCTCAGCAAGCAAACAAACACAGACTCGGATACTTACCAGTCCCAGGCAAACTCCTGCTTTTTGCTGCTCTGCTGTCCCCGCTGCTCAGCTGGTTCTCCGCCGCTCAGCTGGTTCGCGAAGCTCTGGCTATTTTTAAACAGCCAGGCTTCCCTGTCGCAAACCAACAGACACCCTACTGCCCGCTCCCTGCAGGCTATTAGCCAATCAGACACTCACTCAGGCTCTCACACTGCCCCCCCAGCAAACACACGCTCGGATACTTCCTCAGCAAGCAAACAAACACAGACTGGGATACTTACCAGTCCCAGAAAAACTCCTCCTGTGAGCTGCTCTGCTGTCCCCGTTGCTCAGCTGGTTCTCTGCCACTCAGTTGGTTCGTGAAGCTCTGGCTATCTTTAAACAGCCAGGCTTCCCTGTCGCAAACCAACAGACACCCTACTGCCCGCTCCCTGCAGGCTAGCAGTCAATCAGACAATCACTCAGGCTGTCGCACTCCAGCCCCAGCAAATACACGCTCGGATGATTCCTCAGCAAGCAAACAAACACAGACTCGGATACTTACCAGTCCCAGGCAAACTCCTGCTGTGAGCTGCTCTGCTGTCCCCGCTGCTCAGCTGGTTCTCCGCCGCTCAGTGGGTTCGCCACACTCTGGCTATTTTTAAACAGCCAGGCTTCCCTGTCGCAAACCAACAGACACCCTACTGCCCGCTCCCTGCAGGCTAGCAGCCAATCAGACACTCACTCAGGCTCTCACACTGCCCCCCCCAGCAAACACACACTCGGATACTTCCTCAGCAAGCAAACAAACACAGACTCGGATACTTACCAGTCCCAGGCAAACTCCTCCTGTGTGCTGCTCTGCTGTCCCCGCTGCTCAGCTGGTTCTCCACCGCTCAGTTGGTTCGTGAAGCTCTGGCTATTTTTAAACAGCCAGGCATCCCTGTCGCAAACCAACAGACACCCTACTGCCCGCTCCCTGCAGGCTAGCAGCCAATCAGACACTCACTCAGGCTCTCACACTGCCCCCCCAGCAAACACACGCTCGGATACTTCCTCAGCAAGCAAACAAACACAGACTCGGATACTTACCAGTCCCAGGCAAACTCCCGCTGTGTGCTGCTCTGCTGTTCCCGCTGCTCAGCTGGTTCTCCGCCACTCAGCTGGTTCGCAAAGCTCTGGCTATTTTTAAACAGCCAGGCTTCCCTGTCGCAAACCAACAGACACCCTACTGCCCGCCCCCTGCAGGCTAGCAGCCAATCAGACACTCACTCCGGCTGTCACACTGCCCCCCCCAGCAAACACACACTCGGATACTTCCTCAGCAAGCAAACAAACACAGACTCGGATACTTACCAGTCCCAGGCAAACTCCTGCTCTGAGCTGCTCTGCTGTCCCCGCTGCTCAGCTGGTTCTCCGCCGCTCAGCTGGTTCGCGAAGCTCTGGCTATTTTTAAACAACCAGGCTTCCCTGTCGCAAACAAACAGACAGCCTACTGCCCACCCCCTGCAGGCTAGCAGCCAATCAGACACTCACTCAGGCTCTCACACTGCCCCCCCAGCAAACACACGCTCGGATACTTCCTCAGCAAGCAAACAAACACAGACTCGGATACTTACCAGTCCTAGGCAAACTCCTGCTGTGTGCTGCTCTGCTGTCCCCGCTGTTCAGCTGGTTCTCCGCCGCTCAGCTGGTTCGTGAAGCTCTGGCTATTTTTAGACAGCCAGGCTTCCCTGTCGCAACCAACAGTACCCTACTGCCCGCTCCCTGCAGGCTAGCAGCCAATCAGACACTCACTCAGGCTCTCACACTGCTCCCCCAGCAAGCACACGCTCGGATACTTCCTCAGCAAGCAAACAAACACAGACTCGGATACTTACCAGTCCCAGGCAAACTCCTGCTGTGAGCTGCTCTGCTGTCCCCGCTGCTCAGCTGGTTCTCCGCCGCTCAGCTGGTTCGTGAAGCTCTGGCTATTTTTAAACAACCAGGCTTCCCTGTCGCAAACAAACAGACAGCCTACTGCCCGCCCCCTGCAGGCTAGCAGCCAATCAGACACTCACTCAGGCTCTCACACTGCCCCCCCAACAAACACACGCTCGGATACTTCCTCAGCAAGCAAACAAACACAGACTCGGATACTTACCAGTCTAGGCAAACTCCTGCTGTGTGCTGCTCTGCTGTCCCCGCTGTTCTGCTGGTTCTCCGCCACTCAGCTCGTTCGCGAAGCTATGGCTATTTTTAGACAGCCAGGCTTCCCTGTCGCAAACCAACAGACACCCTACTGCCCGCCCCCTGCAGGCTAGCAGCCAATCAGACACTCACTCAGGCTCTCACACTGCCCGCCCAGCAAACACACGCTCGGATACTTCCTCAGCAAGCAAACAAACACAGACTCGGATACTTACCAGTCCCAGAAAAACTCCTCCTCTGAGCTGCTCTGCTGTCCCCGCTGCTCAGCTGGTTCTCCGCCGCTCAGCTGGTTCGCAAAGCTCTGGCTATTTTTAAACAGCCAGGCTTCCCTGTCGCAAACCAACAGACACCCTACTGCCCGCCCCCTGCAGGCTAGCAGCCAATCAGACACTCACTCAGGCTCTCACACTGCCCCCCCAGCAAACACACGCTCGGATACTTCCTCAGCAAGCAAACAAACACAGACTCGGATACTTACCAGTCCTAGGCAAACTCCTGCTGTGTGCTGCTCTGCTGTCCCCGCTGTTCAGCTGGTTCTCCGCCGCTCAGCTGGTTCGTGAAGCTCTGGCTATTTTTAGACAGCCAGGCTTCCCTGTCGCAACCAACAGTACCCTACTGCCCGCTCCCTGCAGGCTAGCAGCCAATCAGACACTCACTCAGGCTCTCACACTGCTCCCCCAGCAAGCACACGCTCGGATACTTCCTCAGCAAGCAAACAAACACAGACTCGGATACTTACCAGTCCCAGGCAAACTCCTGCTGTGAGCTGCTCTGCTGTCCCCGCTGCTCAGCTGGTTCTCCGCCGCTCAGCTGGTTCGTGAAGCTCTGGCTATTTTTAAACAACCAGGCTTCCCTGTCGCAAACAAACAGACAGCCTACTGCCCGCCCCCTGCAGGCTAGCAGCCAATCAGACACTCACTCAGGCTCTCACACTGCCCCCCCAACAAACACACGCTCGGATACTTCCTCAGCAAGCAAACAAACACAGACTCGGATACTTACCAGTCTAGGCAAACTCCTGCTGTGTGCTGCTCTGCTGTCCCCGCTGTTCTGCTGGTTCTCCGCCACTCAGCTCGTTCGCGAAGCTATGGCTATTTTTAGACAGCCAGGCTTCCCTGTCGCAAACCAACAGACACCCTACTGCCCGCCCCCTGCAGGCTAGCAGCCAATCAGACACTCACTCAGGCTCTCACACTGCCCGCCCAGCAAACACACGCTCGGATACTTCCTCAGCAAGCAAACAAACACAGACTCGGATACTTACCAGTCCCAGAAAAACTCCTCCTCTAAGCTGCTCTGCTGTCCCCGCTGCTCAGCTGGTTCTCCGCCGCTCAGCTGGTTCGCAAAGCTCTGGCTATTTTTAAACAGCCAGGCTTCCCTGTCGCAAACCAACAGACACCCTACTGCCCGCCCCCTGCAGGCTAGCAGCCAATCAGACACTCACTCAGGCTCTCACACTGCCCCCCCAGCAAACACACGCTCGGATACTTCCTCAGCAAGCAAACAAACACAGACTCGGATACTTACCAGTCCCAGAAAAACTCCTCCTGTGAGCTGCTCTGCTGTCCCCGCTGATCAGCTGGTTCTCCGCCGCTCAGTTGGTTCGTGAAGCTCTGGCTATTTTTAAACAGCCAGGCTTCCCTGTCGCAAACCAACAGACACCCTAATGCCCGCTCCCTGCAGGCTAGCAGCCAATCAGACACTCACTCAGGCTCTCACACTGCCCCCCCAGCAAACACACGCTCGGATACTTCCTCAGCAAGCAAACTAACACAGACTCGGATACTTACCAGTCCCAGGCAAACTCCTGCTGTGAGCTGCTCTGCTGTCCCCGCTGCGTAGCTGGTTCTCCGCCGCTCAGTTGGTTCGTGAAGCTCTGGCTATTTTTAAACAGCCAGGCTTCCCTGTCGCAAACCAACAGACACCCTACTGCCCGCTCCCTGCAGGCTAGCAGCCAATCAGACACTCACTCAGGCTCTCACACTGCCCCCCCAGCAAACACACGCTCGGATACTTCCTCAGCAAGCAAACAAACACAGACTCGGATACTTACCAGTCCCAGGCAAACTCCTGCTTTTTGCTGCTCTGCTGTCCCCGCTGCTCAGCTGGTTCTCCGCCGCTCAGCTGGTTCGCGAAGCTCTGGCTATTTTTAAACAGCCAGGCTTCCCTGTCGCAAACCAACAGACACCCTACTGCCCGCCCCCTGCAGGCTAGCAGCCAATCAGACACTCACTCAGGCTCTCACACTGCCCCCCCAGCAAACACACGCTCGGATACTTCCTCAGCAAGCAAACAAACACAGACTCGGATACTTACCAGTCCCAGAAAAACTCCTCCTGTGAGCTGCTCTGCTGTCCCCGCTGATCAGCTGGTTCTCCGCCGCTCAGTTGGTTCGTGAAGCTCTGGCTATTTTTAAACAGCCAGGCTTCCCTGTCGCAAACCAACAGACACCCTAATGCCCGCTCCCTGCAGGCTAGCAGCCAATCAGACACTCACTCAGGCTCTCACACTGCCCCCCCAGCAAACACACGCTCGGATACTTCCTCAGCAAGCAAACAAACACAGACTCGGATACTTACCAGTCCCAGGCAAACTCCTGCTGTGAGCTGCTCTGCTGTCCCCGCTGCGTAGCTGGTTCTCCGCCGCTCAGTTGGTTCGTGAAGCTCTGGCTATTTTTAAACAGCCAGGCTTCCCTGTCGCAAACCAACAGACACCCTACTGCCCGCTCCCTGCAGGCTAGCAGCCAATCAGACACTCACTCAGGCTCTCACACTGCCCCCCCAGCAAACACACGCTCGGATACTTCCTCAGCAAGCAAACAAACACAGACTCGGATACTTACCAGTCCCAGGCAAACTCCTGCTTTTTGCTGCTCTGCTGTCCCCGCTGCTCAGCTGGTTCTCCGCCGCTCAGCTGGTTCGCGAAGCTCTGGCTATTTTTAAACAGCCAGGCTTCCCTGTCGCAAACCAACAGACACCCTACTGCCCGCTCCCTGCAGGCTATTAGCCAATCAGACACTCACTCAGGCTCTCACACTGCCCCCCCAGCAAACACACGCTCGGATACTTCCTCAGCAAGCAAACAAACACAGACTGGGATACTTACCAGTCCCAGAAAAACTCCTCCTGTGAGCTGCTCTGCTGTCCCCGTTGCTCAGCTGGTTCTCTGCCACTCAGTTGGTTCGTGAAGCTCTGGCTATCTTTAAACAGCCAGGCTTCCCTGTCGCAAACCAACAGACACCCTACTGCCCGCTCCCTGCAGGCTAGCAGCCAATCAGACAATCACTCAGGCTGTCGCACTCCAGCCCCAGCAAATACACGCTCGGATGATTCCTCAGCAAGCAAACAAACACAGACTCGGATACTTACCAGTCCCAGGCAAACTCCTGCTCTGAGCTGCTCTGCTGTCCCCGCTGCTCAGCTGGTTCTCCGCCGCTCAGCTGGTTCGCGAAGCTCTGGCTATTTTTAAACAACCAGGCTTCCCTCTCGCAAACAAACAGACAGCCTACTGCCCGCCCCCTGCAGGCTAGCAGCCAATCAGACACTCACTCAGGCTCTCACACTGCCCCCCCGGCAAACACAGGCTCGGATACTTCCTCAGCAAGCAAACAAACACAGACTCGGATACTTACCAGTCCCAGGCAAACTCCTGCTGTGAGCTGCTCTGCTGTCCCCGCTGCTCAGCTGGTTCTCCGCCGCTCAGTGGGTTCACAAAACTCTGGCTATTTTTAAACAGCCAGGCTTCCCTGTCGCAAACCAACAGTACCCTACTGCCCGCCCCCTGCAGGCTAGCAGCCAATCAGACACTCACTCAAGCTCTCACACTGCCCCCCAGCAAACACACGCTCGGATACTTCCTCAGCAAGCAAACAAACACAGACTCGGATACTTACCAGTCCCAGAAAAACTCCTCCTGTGAGCTGCTCTGCTGTCCCCGCTGATCAGCTGGTTCTCCGCCGCTCAGTTGGTTCGTGAAGCTCTGGCTATTTTTAAACAGCCAGGCTTCCCTGTCGCAAACCAACAGACACCCTACTGCCCGCTCCCTGCAGGCTAGCAGCCAATCAGACACTCACTCAGGCTCTCACACTGCCCCCCCAGCAAACACACGCTCGGATACTTCCTCAGCAAGCAAACAAACACAGACTCGGATACTTACCAGTCCCAGGCATACTCCTGCTTTTTGCAGCTCTGCTGTCCCCGCTGCTCAGCTGGTTCTCCGCCGCTCAGCTGGTTCGCGAAGCTCTGGCTATTTTTAAACAGCCAGGCTTCCCTGTCGCAAACCAACAGACACCCTACTGCCCGCCCCCTGCAGGCTAGCAGCCAATCAGACACTCACTCAAGCTCTCACACTGCCCCCCCAGCAAACACACGCTCGGATACTTCCTCAGCAAGCAAACAAACACAGACTCGGATACTTACCAGTCCCAGGCAAACTCCTGCTGTGAGCTGCTCTGCTGTCCCCGCTGCGTAGCTGGTTCTCCGCCGCTCAGTTGGTTCGTGAAGCTCTGGCTATTTTTAAACAGCCAGGCTTCCCTGTCGCAAACCAACAGACACCCTACTGCCCGCTCCCTGCAGGCTAGCAGCCAATCAGACACTCACTCAGGCTCTCACACTGCCCCCCCAGCAAACACACGCTCGGATACTTCCTCAGCAAGCAAACAAACACAGACTCGGATACTTACCAGTCCCAGGCATACTCCTGCTTTTTGCAGCTCTGCTGTCCCCGCTGCTCAGCTGGTTCTCCGCCGCTCAGCTGGTTCGCGAAGCTCTGGCTATTTTTAAACAGCCAGGCTTCCCTGTCGCAAACCAACAGACACCCTACTGCCCGCTCCCTGCAGGCTAGCAGCCAATCAGACACTCACTCAGGCTCTCACACTGCCCCCCCAGCAAACACACGCTCGGATACTTCCTCAGCAAGCAAACAAACACAGACTGGGATACTTACCAGCCCCAGAAAAACTCCTCCTGTGAGCTGCTCTGCTGTCCCCGCTGCTCAGCTGGTTCTCCGCCGCTCAGTTGGTTCGTGAAGCTCTGGCTATCTTTAAACAGCCAGGCTTCCCTGTCGCAAACCAACAGACACCCTACTGCCCGCTCCCTGCAGGCTAGCAGCCAATCAGACAATCACTCAGGCTGTCGCACTCCAGCCCCAGCAAATACACGCTCGGATGATTCCTCAGCAAGCAAACAAACACAGACTCGGATACTTACCAGTCCCAGGCAAACTCCTGCTCTGAGCTGCTCTGCTGTCCCTGCTGCTCAGCTGGTTCTCCGCCGCTCAGCTGGTTCGCGAAGCTCTGGCTATTTTTAAACAACCAGGCTTCCCTCTCGCAAACAAACAGACAGCCTACTGCCCGCCCCCTGCAGGCTAGCAGCCAATCAGACACTCACTCAGGCTCTCACACTGCCCCCGCAGCAAACACAGGCTCGGATACTTCCTCAGCAAACAAACACAGACTCGGATACTTACCAGTCCCAGGCAAACTCCTGCTGTGAGCTGCTCTGCTGTCCCCGCTGCGCAGCTGGTTCTCCACCGCTCAGCTGGTTTGCGAAGCTCTGGCTATTTTTAAACAGCCAGGCTTCCCTGTCGCAAACCAACAGACACCCTACTGCCCGCTCCCTGCAGGCTAGCAGCCAATCAGACACTCACTCAGGCTCTCACACTGCCCCCCCAGCAAACACACGCTCGGATACTTCCTCAGCAAGCAAACAAACACAGACTCGGATACTTACCAGTCCCAGGCAAACTCCTGCTGTGAGCTGCTCTGCTGTCCCCGCTGCGCAGCTGGTTCTCCGCCGCTCAGTTGGTTCGTGAAGCTCTGGCTATTTTTAAAGAGCCAGGCTTCCCTGTCACAAACAAACAGACAGCCTACTGCCCGCTCCCTGCAGGCTAGCAGCCAATCAGACACTCACTCAGGCTCTCACACTGCCCCCCCAGCAAACACACGCTCGGATACTTCCTCAGCAAGCAAACAAACACAGACTCGGATACTTACCAGTCCCAGGCAAACTCCTGCTGTGAGCTGCTCTGCTGTCCCCGCTGCTCAGCTGGTTCTCCGCCGCTCAGTGGGTTGGCGAAGCTCTGGCTATATTTAAACAGCCAGGCTTCCCTGTCACAAACCAAGAGTACCCTACTGCCCGCTCCCTGCAGGCTAGCAGCCTATGAGACACTCACTCAGGCTCTCACACTGCCCCCCCAGCAAACACACGCTCGGATACTTCCTCAGCAAGCAAACAAACACAGACTCGGATACTTACCAGTCCCAGAAAAACTCCTGCTGTGAGCTGCTCTGCTGTCCCCACTGCTCAGCTGGTTCTCCGCCGCTCAGTTGGTTCGTGAAGCTCTGGCTATTTTTAAACAGCCAGGCTTCCCTGTCGCAAACCAACAGACACCCTACTGCCCGCTCCCTGCAGGCTAGCAGCCAATCAGACACTCACTCAGGCTCTCACACTGCCCCCCCAGCAAACACACGTTCGGATACTTCCTCAGCAAGCAAACAAACACAGACTCGGATACTTACTAGTCCCAGGCAAACTCCTGCTGTGAGCTGCTCTGCTGTCCCCTCTGCGCAGCTGGTTCTCCACCGCTCAGCTGGTTTGCGAAGCTCTGGCTATTTTTAAACAGCCAGACTTCCCTGTCGCAAACCAACAGACACCCTACTGCCCGCTCCCTGCAGGCTAGCAGCCAATCAGACACTCACTCAGGCTCTCACACTGCCCCCCCAGCAAACACACGCTCGGATACTTCCTCAGCAAGCAAACAAACACAGACTCGGATACTTACCAGTCCCAGGCAAACTCCTGCTGTGAGCTGCTCTGCTGTCCCCGCTGCGCAGCTGGTTCTCCGCCGCTCAGTTTGTTCGTGAAGCTCTGGCTATTTTTAAAGAGCCAGGCTTCCCTGTCACAAACAAACAGACAGCCTACTGCCCGCTCCCTGCAGGCTAGCAGCCAATCAGACACTCACTCAGGCTCTCACACTGCCCCCCAGCAAACACACGCTCGGATACTTCCTCAGCAAGCAAACAAACACAGACTCGGATACTTACCAGTCCCAGGCAAACTCCTGCTGTGAGCTGCTCTGCTGTCCCCGCTGCTCAGCTGGTTCTCCGCCGCTCAGTGGGTTCACGAAGCTCTGGCTATTTTTAAACAGCCAGGCTTCCCTGTCGCAAACCAACAGTACCCTACTGCCCGCTCCCTGCAGGCTAGCAGCCAATCAGACACACACTCAGGCTCTCACACTGCCCCCCCAGCAAACACACGCTCGGATACTTCCTCAGCAAGCAAACAAACACAGACTCGGATACTTACCAGTCCCAGAAAACCCCCTCCTGTGAGCTGCTCTGCTGTCCCCGCTGCTCAGCTGGTTCTCCGCCGCTCAGTTGGTTCGTGAAGCTCTGGCTATATTTAAACAGCCAGGCTTCCCTGTCGCAAACCAACAGACACCCTACTGCCCGCTCCCTGCAGGCTAGCAGCCAATCAGACACTCACTCAGGCTCTCACACTGCCCCCCCAGCAAACACACGCTCGGATACTTCCTCAGCAAGCAAACAAACACAGACTCGGATACTTACCAGTCCCAGGCAAACTCCTGCTTTTTGCTGCTCTGCTGTCCCCGCTGCTCAGCTGGTTCTCCGCCGCTCAGCTGGTTCGCGAAGCTCTGGCTATTTTTAAACAGCCAGGCTTCCCTGTCGCAAACCAACAAACACCCTACTGCCCGCTCCCTGCAGGCTAGCAGCCAATCAGACACTCACTCAGGCTCTCACACTGCCCCCCCAGCAAACACACATTCGGATACTTCCTCAGCAAGCAAACAAACACAGACTCGGATACTTACTAGTCCCAGGCAAACTCCTGCTGTGAGCTGCTCTGCTGTCCCCGCTGCGCAGCTCGTTCTCCGCTGCTCAGCTGGTTCGCGAAGCTCTGGCTATTTTTAAACAGCCAGGCTTCCCTGTCGCAAACCAACAGACAACCTACTGCCCGCCCCCTGCAGGCTAGCAGCGAGACACTCACTCAGGCTCTCACACTGCCCCCCCAGCAAACACACGCTCGGATACTTCCTCAGCAAGCAAACAAACACAGACTCGGATACTTACCAGTCCCAGGCAAACTCCTGCTCTGAGCTGCTCTGCTGTCCCCGCTGCTCAGCTGGTTCTCTGCCGCTCAGCTAGTTCTCGAAGCTCTGGCTATTTTTAAACAGCCAGGCTTCCCTGTCGCAAACCAACAGACACCCTACTGCCCGCTCCCTGCAGGCTAACAGCCAATCAGACACTCACTCAGACTCTCACACTGCCCCCCCAGGAAACACACGCTCGTATACTTCCTCAGCAAGCAAACAAACACAGACTCGGATACTTACCAGTCCCAGGCAAATTCCTGCTGTGAGCTGCTCTGCTGTCCCCGCTGCTCAGCTGGTTCTGCGCCGCTCAGCTGGTTCGTGAAGCTCTGGCTATTTTTAAACAGCCAGGCTTCCCTGTCGCAAACCAACAGTACCCTACTGCCCGCTCCCTGCAGGCTAGCAGCCTATCAGACACTCACTCAGGCTCTCACACTGCCCCCCCAGCAAACACACGCTCGGATACTTCCTCAGCAAGCAAACAAACACAGACTCGGATACTTACCAGTCCCAGGCAAACTCCTGCTGTGTGCTGCTCTGCTGTCCCCGCTGCTCAGCTGGTTCTCCGCCGCTCAGTGGGTTCGCCAAACTCTGGCTATTTTTAAACAGCCAGGCTTCCCTGTCGCAAACCAACAGACACCCTACTGCCCGCTCCCTGCAGGCTAGCAGCCAATCAGACACTCACTCAGGCTCTCACACTGCCCCCCCAGCAAACACACACTCGGATACTTCCTCAGCAAGCAAACAAACACAGACTCGGATACTTACCAGTCCCAGGCAAACTCCTCCTGTGTGCTGCTCTGCTGTCCCCGCTGCTCAGCTGGTTCTCCACCGCTCAGTTGGTTCGTGAAGCTCTGGCTATTTTTAAACAGCCAGGCATCCCTGTCGCAAACCAACAGACACCCTACTGCCCGCTCCCTGCAGGCTAGCAGCCAATCAGACACTCACTCAGGCTCTCACACTGCCCCCCCAGCAAACACACGCTCGGATACTTCCTCAGCAAGCAAACAAACACAGACTCGGATACTTACCAGTCCCAGGCAAACTCCCGCTGTGTGCTGCTCTGCTGTTCCCGCTGCTCAGCTGGTTCTCCGCCACTCAGCTGGTTCGCGAAGCTCTGGCTATTTTTAGACAGCCAGGCTTCCCTGTCGCAAACCAACAGACACCCTACTGCCCGCCCCCTGCAGGCTAGCAGCCAATCAGACACTCACTCAGGCTCTCACACTGCCCCCCCAGAAAACACACGCTCGGATACTTCCTCAGCAAGCAAACAAACACAGACTCGGATACTTACCAGTCCCAGGCAAACTCCTGCTGTGAGCTGCTCTGCTGTCCCCGCTGCTCAGCTGGTTCTCCGCCGCTCAGTGGGTTCGCGAAGCTCTGGCTATTTTTAAACAGCCAGGCTTCCCTGTCACAAACCAAGAGTACCCTACTGCCCGCTCCCTGCAGGCTAGCAGCCTATCAGACACTCACTCAGGCTCTCACACTGCCCCCCCAGCAAACACACACTTGGATACTTTCTCAGCAAGCAAACAAACACAGACTCGGATACTTACCAGTCCCAGAAAAACTCCTCCTCTGAGCTGCTCTGCTGTCCCCGCTGCTCAGCTGGTTCTCCGCCGCTCAGCTGGTTCGCAAAGCTCTGGGTATTTTTAAACAGCCAGGCTTCCCTGTCGCAAACCAACAGACACCCTACTGCCCGCCCCCTGCAGGCTAGCAGCCAATCAGACACTCACTCAGGCTCTCACACTGCCCCCCCAGCAAACACACGCTCGGATACTTCCTCAGCAAGCAAACAAACACAGACTCGGATACTTACCAGTCCCAGAAAAACTCCTCCTGTGAGCTGCTCTGCTGTCCCCGCTGATCAGCTGGTTCTCCGCCGCTCAGTTGGTTCGTGAAGCTCTGGCTATTTTTAAACAGCCAGGCTTCCCTGTCGCAAACCAACAGACACCCTAATGCCCGCTCCCTGCAGGCTAGCAGCCAATCAGACACTCACTCAGGCTCTCACACTGCCCCCCCAGCAAACACACGCTCGGATACTTCCTCAGCAAGCAAACAAACACAGACTCGGATACTTACCAGTCCCAGGCAAACTCCTGCTGTGAGCTGCTCTGCTGTCCCCGCTGCGTAGCTGGTTCTCCGCCGCTCAGTTGGTTCGTGAAGCTCTGGCTATTTTTAAACAGCCAGGCTTCCCTGTCGCAAACCAACAGACACCCTACTGCCCGCTCCCTGCAGGCTAGCAGCCAATCAGACACTCACTCAGGCTCTCACACTGCCCCCCCAGCAAACACACGCTCGGATACTTCCTCAGCAAGCAAACAAACACAGACTCGGATACTTACCAGTCCCAGGCAAACTCCTGCTTTTTGCTGCTCTGCTGTCCCCGCTGCTCAGCTGGTTCTCCGCCGCTCAGCTGGTTCGCGAAGCTCTGGCTATTTTTAAACAGCCAGGCTTCCCTGTCGCAAACCAACAGACACCCTACTGCCCGCTCCCTGCAGGCTATTAGCCAATCAGACACTCACTCAGGCTCTCACACTGCCCCCCCAGCAAACACACGCTCGGATACTTCCTCAGCAAGCAAACAAACACAGACTGGGATACTTACCAGTCCCAGAAAAACTCCTCCTGTGAGCTGCTCTGCTGTCCCCGTTGCTCAGCTGGTTCTCTGCCACTCAGTTGGTTCGTGAAGCTCTGGCTATCTTTAAACAGCCAGGCTTCCCTGTCGCAAACCAACAGACACCCTACTGCCCGCTCCCTGCAGGCTAGCAGTCAATCTGACAATCACTCAGGCTGTCGCACTCCAGCCCCAGCAAATACACGCTCGGATGATTCCTCAGCAAGCAAACAAACACAGACTCGGATACTTACCAGTCCCAGGCAAACTCCTGCTCTGAGCTGCTCTGCTGTCCCCGCTGCTCAGCTGGTTCTCCGCCGCTCAGCTGGTTCGCGAAGCTCTGGCTATTTTTAAACAACCAGGCTTCCCTCTCGCAAACAAACAGACAGCCTACTGCCCGCCCCCTGCAGGCTAGCAGCCAATCAGACACTCACTCAGGCTCTCACACTGCCCCCCCGGCAAACACAGGCTCGGATACTTCCTCAGCAAGCAAACAAACACAGACTCGGATACTTACCAGTCCCAGGCAAACTCCTGCTGTGAGCTGCTCTGCTGTCCCCGCTGCTCAGCTGGTTCTCCGCCGCTCAGTGGGTTCACGAAGCTCTGGCTATTTTTAAACAGCCAGGCTTCCCTGTCGCAAAGCAACAGTACCCTACTGCCCACTCCCTGCAGGCTAGCAGCCAATCAGACACTCACTCAGGCTCTCACACTGCCCCCCCAGCAAACACACGCTCGGATACTTCCTCAGCAAGCAAACAAACACAGACTCTGATACTTACCAGTCCCAGGCAAACTCCTGCTGTGAGCTGCTCTGCTGTCCCCGCTGCTCAGCTGGTTCTCCGTCGCTCAGTGGGTTGGCGAAGCTCTGGCTATATTTAAACAGCCAGGCTTCCCTGTCACAAACCAAGAGTACCCTACTGCCCGCTCCCTGCAGGCTAGCAGCCTATGAGACACTCACTCAGGCTCTCACACTGCCCCCCCAGCAAACACACGCTCGGATACTTTCTCAGCAAGCAAACAAACACAGACTCGGATACTTACCAGTCCCAGAAAAACTCCTCCTGTGAGCTGCTCTGCTGTCCCCGCTGCTCAGCTGGTTCTCCGCCGCTCAGCTGGTTCGCAAAGCTCTGGCTATTTTTAAACAGCCAGGCTTCCCTGTCGCAAACCAACAAACACCCTACTGCCCGCCCCCTGCAGGCTAGCAGCCAATCAGACACTCACTCAGGCTCTCACACTGCCCCCCCAGCAAACACGCGCTCGGATACTTCCTCAGCAAGCAAACAAACACAGACTCGGATACTTACCAGTCCCAGGCAAACTCCTGCTGTGAGCTGCTCTGCGGTCCCCGCTGCTCAGCTGGTTCTCCGCCGCTCAGTGGGTTCACGAAGCTCTGGCTATTTTTAAACAGCCAGGCTTCCCTGTCGCAAACCAACAGTACCCTACTGCCCGCTCCCTGCAGGCTAACAGCCAATCAGACACTCACTCAGGCTCTCACACTGCCCCCCCAGCAAACACACGCTCGGATACTTCCTCAGCAAGCAAACAAACACAGACTCGGATACTTACCAGTCCCAGAAAAACTCCTGCTGTGAGCTGCTCTGCTGTCCCCACTGCTCAGCTGGTTCTCCGCCGCTCAGTTGGTTCGTGAAGCTCTGGCTATTTTTAAACAGCCAGGCTTCCCTGTCGCAAACCAACAGACACACTACTGCCCGCTCCCTGCAGGCTAGCAGCCAATCAGACACTCACTCAGGCTCTCACACTGCCCCCCCAGCAAACACACGTTCGGATACTTCCTCAGCAAGCAAACAAACACAGACTCGGATACTTACTAGTCCCAGGCAAACTCCTGCTGTGAGCTGCTCTGCTGTCCCCGCTGCGCAGCTGGATCTCCGCCGCTCAGCTGGTTCGCGAAGCTCTGGCTATTTTTAAACAGCCAGGCTTCCCTGTCGCAAACCAACAGACAACCTACTGCCCGCCCCCTGCAGGCTAGCAGCGAGACACTCACTCAGGCTCTCACACTGCCCCCCCCAGCAAACACACGCTCGGATACTTCCTCAGCAAGCAAACAAACACAGACTCGGATAACTACCAGTCCCAGAAAATCTCCTGCTGTGAGCTGCTCTGCTGTCCCCACTGCTCAGCGGGTTCGCGAAGCTCTGGCTATTTTTAAACAGCCAGGCTTCCCTGTCGC
This sequence comes from Lepidochelys olivacea, assembly GCF_965140295.1. Lineage (NCBI taxonomy): Eukaryota > Metazoa > Chordata > Testudines > Cheloniidae > Lepidochelys > Lepidochelys olivacea. The sequence continues at coordinate 17,760,031 of NC_140436.1, read as the reverse complement.
AAACCAACAGTACCCTACTGCCCGCTCCCTGCAGACTAGCAGCCTATCAGACACTCACTCAGGCTCTCACACTGCCCCCCCAGCAAACAAACGCTCGGATACTTCCTCAGCAAGCAAACAAACACAGACTCGGATAACTACCAGTCCCAGAAAAACTCCTGCTCTGAGCTGCTCTGCTGTCCCCGCTGCTCAGCTGGTTCTCCGCCGCTCAGTTGGTTCACGAAGCTCTGGCTATTTTTAAACAGCCAGGCTTCCCTGTCGCAAACCAACAGTACCCTACTGCCCGCTCCCTGCAGACTAGCAGCCTATCAGACACTCACTCAGGCTCTCACACTGCCCCCCCAGCAAACACATGCTCGGATACTTCCTCAGCAAGCAAACAAACACAGACTCGGATACTTACCAGTCCCAGGCTAACTCCTGCTGTGTAATGCTCTGCTGTCCCCGCTGCTCAGCTGGTTCTCCGCCGCTCAGCTGCTTCGCGAAGCTCTGGCTATTTTTAAACAGCCAGGCTTCCCTGTCCCAAACCAACAGACACCGTACTGCCCGCCCCCTGCAGGCTAGCAGCCAATCAGACACTCTCTCAGGCTCTCACACTGCCCCCCCAGCAAACACACGCTCGGATACTTCCTCAGCAAGCAAACAAACACAGACTCGGATACTTACCAGTCCCAGGCAAACTCCTGCTGTGAGCTGCTCTGCTGTCCCCGCTGCTCAGCTGGTTCTCCGCCGCTCAGCTGGTTCGCGAAGTACTGGCTATTTTTAAACAGCCAGGCTTCCCTGTCGCAAACCAACAGACACCCTACTGCCCGCTCCCTGCAGGCTAGCAGCCAATCAGACACTGACTCAGGCTCTCACACTGCCCCCCCCAGCAAACACACGCTCGGATACTTCCTCAGCAAGCAAACAAACACCGACTCGGATACTTACCAGTCCCAGGCAAACTCCTGCTGTGAGCTGCTCTGCTGTCCCCGCTGCTCAGCCGGTTCTCCGCCGCTCAGCTGGTTCGCGAAGCTCTGGCTATTTTTAAACAGCCAGGCTTCCCTGTCGCACACCAACAGACACCCTACTGCCCGCCCCCTGCAGGCTAGCAGCCAATCAGACACTCACTCAGGCTCTCACACTGCCCCCCAGCAAACACACGCTCGGATACTTCCTCAGCAAGCAAACAAACACAGAGTCGGATACTTACTAGTCCCAGGCAAACTCCTGCTGTGAGCTGCTCTGCTGTCCCCGCTACTCAAGCTACTCAAGCTGTTGTTCAGCCTCTCGGCACTGGGTGCCAGCAACAGCATTTGGCGTCTCTGGGTGGGACGTCCCCAGCTGCCAACTATAAAGGGAGCAGCCAGTCAGGCAGCGGCACAGGAGCTAGCAAACAGAGCTGTAAACAGGGGAGTTTGAGTGGGAGTTCTGTTGGAGGAGAAGGTATTTGTGTGTGTTTGGTTTTGTATTGGTAGTATCTGTATGTGTAGAGGCTTGGAGGGGCTTTGTGCTTAGAGAGAAGCTGAGCCCTGATTAGAGGGCGGGGCTTCACTGACTAGGGGTCCTATAAAGGTAGCAGCCAGTCAGGCAGCGGAACAGGAGCAAGCAAACAGAGCTGTAAACAGGGGAGTTTGAGTGGGAGTTCTGTTGGAGGAGAAGGTATTTGTGTGTGTTTGGTTTCGTATTGGTAGTATCTGTATGTGTAGAGGCTTTGTGCTGGGAGAGAAGCTGAGCCCTGATTAGGGGGCGGGGTTTCCCTGACTAGGGGTCCTATAAAGGGAGCAGCCAGTCAGGCAGTGGCACAGACAGCTGCAGCGGCACAGGAGTGTTGGGAACACTGGGGCATGGCCACTAGGTAACTTAAGGGGATGGAAGACCACGAGTGTCGATGAAGCCCCCTCGCACTAGGCCCCAGTGTCCTTGCCCCCCCCTTCTGCCTGGAGGCACTTACAGCAGCTCTGCGTGCTAGGCCCAAGTGTCCTTGGCCCCCCCGCCTGGGGGCACACACAGCAATTATGCTGAAAATTTGCAACAGTATGTTGCAGAGTTAAACTGCTTAAAACTAAGCAAGGCCAAACAAAAAAAATATAAAAAACAATGCTAAATAAAGCAGCTTTATGTATAGTTTAACAAATAATACAAAAAATTAAAAAACTAGCTGGGAACTGGATTGGCTGGCTCTATAAATACTTGGAGCAGCTTGCTATTAAATAAATATCCAAAAAAAAATGTATAAAAGCCTGTGTAACTTCCTGCTCTGTGGTACAGGATTTGAAATTCAAATCTCCCTATACCTTTTTAAAGCTTCAAATAAACTTTTCTGCTTCTCCACCCCGTTGTAATTATTAGGTGTAGCACACCGGGTAACGAACCAACTCAAGCTGTTGTTCAGCCTCTCGGCACTGGGTGCCAGCAACAGCTTTTGGCGTCCCTGGGTGGGCTCGAGGCTGCAATTTAGCCTTGCCCGGACCCCTCCTGGAGGTCAAGGATTGCGGCAAGAACCGACGCCCAGTGCGCACCGGTGAGTTCATCGGGGGCCTCGGAGGAGACGCGATTTGATCGACCCCAGAGGGCACAACCGTGCAACGCACTCATATAGTGGAGAAGCTGTTGTGGACCACGGTGAAGAACCGGTCCCTTAGACGTGGGGAGGAGCAGCTGCAGGCCACGGTGAAGAACCGGTTCCTTGGATAAGGTAGGATCCTTTTAAAATCCGGATTATATGCTCTGTTGGAACCTGGGGACGCCCAGAGTTACCCTGTAGGTATGGGACAGGGACAGAGCTCAGAGGTTAGGGCACGGTGTACGCCCCTAGAGTGCATTCTAGCAAACTGGAAGATATTTGGTGCGAATCCAATAACTAAAAGCCAATTAGAACAATTCTGTACAGTTGACTGGCCTCAATATCAACTAAAGGACCAGGAGTGGTGGCCACCAGGAGGGTCAATTAATTACAACACGATCCTTCAGTTACTTCTGTTCTGTCAAAAAACAAGAAAATGGAATAAACATATGTATGCGCATTTGTTTCTGACTTTATGTACTCGACCAGATATTTTACAGCGCTGTAATCTGACTCCAACTGGTTTGGTAGCAGCTAATGTTAGTCCCCAGACCCCCACCCCCACTGTAATGGCAGAGCCGGTGTCCCCTTCGGCCCCTACACCCACACCTTGTAAGTCCCCAATGGTTGGCCTATACTCCTTAATCACTGAAACTAAAGTCGCCCGGTCTGAATCAGACAGGCGTCCTGCCACAACTATGCAGGTTTATACTCATGTGCCCTTTAATCCTGTGGATTTGGCTGCTTTCAAAGCACAGGCAAAAGAGTTTTCCACCAACCCAAGCAGGTTTATATCAGTCTTTAAGGGGTGCCTCAGTAGTCACAAGCCGGACTGGAATAATTGTAACGTCCTCCTGAGAACCCTGTTGTCTAAAGTGAAGAGGAATCAGGTTACAGCTAAGGCAAGGGGAGCGTCAGCTTTCAAAAAAAAATCTATCTGTCAAGTTCCTACCCCAAGTAACCTTAAGCGGCTCAGGGCATTTCTGGGTATGGCAGGCTTTTGCAGAATATGGATCCCAGAGTTTGGACTGTGGGCTAAACCCCTGTACAACTGTGTAAAAGGAGCAAATCATGACCCCTTCTATTGGACCCCAAAGGCTAACAAAGCATTTAAAATCCTAAAAAAAAAAATTAATAAAAGCCCTGGCTCTGGGCCTGCCAGATCTCTCTAAGCCGTTTCAGTTGTATGTACATGAACGAAGGGGGGTGGCGCTAGGAGTGCTTACACAGCTGTTAGGCGCATGGAAGCGTCCTGTGGCTTATTTTTCTAAGCAATTGAATCAGGTTGCAAAGGGTTGGCCGGCATGTTTACGGGCGGTCGCAGCTACTGCCCTATTGCTTAAAAAAACCGAGAAGCTAACATTGGAAGGGGTTACGCAAATCTATACTCCCCATATGGTCCGAGCCTTATTGAATACAAAGGGAGGGCTTTGGCTCACCCAGGCTCGGATTGCTCGGTACCAGGCTAAGCTGTTAGAGAACTCTGAAGTCACCTTACAGCCTTGCCCCTCCCTTAACCCAGCCACTCTCTTGCCAGAAACAGAGGAACAGAAACATGACTGTTTAAAAATCATAAATGTCCAGTACTCCAGCCGTCTGGATTTAAAGGATGTACCTCTCCCAAATGCAAATTATGAGTGGTACACTAATGGTAGCAGTACTGTAATAGATGGGCAAAAAAGGGCGGGTTATGCTGTTGTGACCCTCCATGACACTGTGGAAGCTGAAGGTTTGCCTGCTGGGACCTCTGCCCAGCTTGCCGAACTAATAGCCCTGACCCGTGCACTTAAACTGTCAAAAGGAAAGCGGGTCAACATTTTTACTGATTGAAAGTATGCTTTTGGTGTGCTGCATGCTCATGCTAGCCTATAAAAGCAAAGGGGAATGCTGACAGCCCAAGGCTCCCAGTCAAGTATGGGCCCCAAATCCTGCGGCTCCTAGAAGCTGTACAACTCCCCTCGGAAGTGGCGGTGGTACACTGTAAAGCCCATCAAAGGGAGAATCAAGATGTGGCCAGAGGTAACGCCCGGGCAGATAGAGAGGCTAAGCATGCTGCCACCCTGCCATCCCCTCAGACTGAGAACGCCCATATGCATGCCCTTATCCCATCAGTAGGGGAGCTTCCAACCCCTCAGTACTCTGGGAAAAAAAGACAGCTAACTGACAAACTCGGTCTCCGGGAAAAGGAGGGATGGCTCCATTCCCCAGAAGGGAAGGTCCTCCTACCAAAGGGCCTAATCCAGCCGGTGCTGCAGAACCTACATCAAACCACTCATGCTGGCAGAAAAGCACTTATCCAGCTAATGGGAAAATACTTTATCACTTCCGGACTCCGACCCCTGGCTGCCCAGGTACAAGCGGACTGCTTAGTCTGCCAAAAGAATAACCCCTGACCGGGACATCCTGTGCCACCAGCTGCCCTAGAACCCACTCCGGGCCCCGAACAAATGTGGCAAATAGACTTTACTAAGTTTCCCCGGACCCAAGGGTTCAAATATCTCCTTGTTATAGTGGATCGGTTCAGCGGATGGCCAAAAGTCTTCCCATGCCGTAACTGCACTGCCAGGACAGTGGCCCCCCAAGTTTGTTAAGGAGCTCATTCCTCGCTTTGGACTCCCCCTGTGAATGGAATCTGACAACGGGACACACTTCACATCAAAAATCATTCAAAGCATCTCACATGCCTTACAGATCCCCTGGAAACTCCATACGCCCTGGAGACCGCAAGCCAGTGGGGTAGTGGAGCGTACCAATCAGACCCTTAAATGGCATCTCTCAAAAGTGTGCCAAGAAGCCTCACTGCGATGGCCTGATGCTTTGCCCCTCGTCCTACTCCGTATCCGCGTTCTCCCAAAGGGTAGATTAGGGCTCAGTCCCTTTGAAATTATGTTTGAAAGGGCATGGCCCATGAATGGCACCCCGGTTCTGTCAGGGGAATGAAAGTTGGGTAATGTTTTTTTGTCACAGTATATGTGTTCCCTGTCTGCTGTTCTCTTGTCTCTTCACAGGTATACCAAGGATTCCCAGCTTCTCCCCTTGGACTCTCCCGTCCACTCCTTACAGCCCGGTGACTCTGTGCTTGTTTGCACCTAAAAAAACGAGCCTCTCCAAAAAAAGTAAAAAGAACCCTATACCATCCTGCTGATTTCCCATACAGCGGCAAAAATCAAAAAAACACAAGAACTGGATCCATCACTCTCGTCTGAAGGCAGTACCTGCCCCCTCGTCAGCAGAACCGTGGACCGTCCAACCTGCTGACTCCTCATCTAGTAACAATCTCGGGCTAAAGCTACTGTTTAAAAAACACAAATTGCGGGCTGGGGTTTGTCGTCTTGGCTTGGTGGTTTATTTAGCCTGCTATTGAAATTTCTCTTTCCTGTATTGCTTGTATTACTGGTATTATGCTGTGCGGTATCATGTGTCAGGGCCCTTTTGCAAAAGTTAATAAGTCATTCTCTTCAGGGCTATCACAAAGTGCTTATGCAAAGTTATATTATAAAAAAATAAGTAGCCCGAGTAAAAAAACTCAAAGCCAAGGCTGTTGAGTGTTCTCAAAGGGGGGAGTTGTTGGGAACACTGGGGCATGGCCACTAGGTAACTCAAGGGGCTGGAAGACCACAAGATTTTTCAAATCTCCCTGTAGCTTTTTAAAGCTTCAAATAAACTTTTCTGCTTCTCCACCCGGTTGTAATTATTGGGTGTAGCACACCGGGTAACGAACCAACTCAAGCTGTTGTTCAGGCTCTCGGCACTGGGTGCCAGCAACAGGAGCTAGCAAACAGAGCTGTAAACAGGGGAGTTTGAGTGGGAGTTCTGTTGGAGGAGAAGGTATTTGTGTGTGTTTGGTTTTGTATTGGTAGTATCTGTATGTGTAGGGGCTTTGTGCTGGAGGAGAAGCTGAGCCCTGATTAGGGGGCGGGGCTTCACTGACTAGGGGTCCTATAAAGGGAGCAGCCTGTCAGGCAGCGGCACAGGAGCTAGCAAACAGAGCTGTAAACAGGGGAGTTTGAGTGGGAGTTCTGTTGGAGGAGAAGATATTTGTGTGTGTTTGGTTTTGTATTGGTAGTGTCCGTATGTGTAGGGGCTTTGTGCTGGGAGAGAATCTGTGCCCTGATTAAGGGCGGGGCTTCACTGACTAGGGGTCCTATAAAGGGAGCAGCCAGTCAGGCAGCGGCACAGACAGCTGCAGTGGCACAGGAGCTAGCAAACAGAGCTGTAAACAGGGGAGTTTGAGTGGGAGTTCTGTTGGAGGAGAAGGTATTTGTGTGTGTGTTTGGCTTTGTATTGGTAGTATCTGTATGTGTAGGGGCTTTGTGCTGGGAGAGAAGCTGAGCCATGATTAGGGGCAGGGCTTCACTGACTAGGGGTCCTATAAAGGTAGCAGCCAGTCAGGCAGCGGCACAGGAGATAGCAAACAGTGCTGTAAACAGGGGAGTTGGAGTGGGAGTTCCGTTGGAGGAGAAAGTATTTGTGTGTGTTTGGTTTTGTATTGGTAGTATCTGAATGTGTAGGGGCTTTGTGCTGGGAGAGAAGCTGAGCCCCGATTAGGGGGCGGGGCTTCACTGACTAGGGGTCCTCTAAAGGTAGCCGCCAGTCAGGCAGCGGCACAGACAGCTGCAGTGGCACAGGAGCTAGCAAACAGAGCTGTAAACAGGGGAGTTTGAGTGGGAGTTCTGTTGGAGGAGAAGGTATTTGTGTGTGTTTGGTTTTGTATTGGTAGTATCTGTATGTGTAGGGGCTTTGTGCTGGGAGAGAAGCTGAGCCCTGATTAGGGGGCGGGGCTCGCCTGACTAGGGGTCCTATAAAGGTAGCAGCCAGTCAGGCAGCGGCACAGGAGCTAACAAACAGAGCTGTAAACAGGGGAGTTTGAGTGGGAGTTCTGTTGGAGGAGAAGGTGTTTGTGTGTGTTTGGTTTTGTATTGGTAGTATCTGTATGTGTAGAGGCTTGGAGGGGCTTTGTGCTGCGAGAGAAGCTGAGCCCTGATTAGGGGGCGGGGATTCCTGACTAGGGGTCTTTTAAAGGTAGCAGCCAGTCAGGCAGCGGCACAGACAGCTGCAGCGGCACAGGAGCTAGCAAACAGAGCTGTAAAAAGGGAGTTTGAGTGGGAGTTCTGTTGGAGGAGAAGGTATTTTTGTGTGTCTGGTTTTGTATTGGTAGTATCTGTATGTGTAGGGGCTTTGTGCTGGGAGAGAAGCTGAGCCCTGATTAGGGGGCGGGGCTTCACTGACTAGGGGTCCTATAAAGGGAGCAGCCAGTCAGGCAGCGGCACAGGAGCTAGCAAACAGAGCTGTAAACAGGGCAGTTTGAGTGGGAGTTCTGTTGGAGGAGAAGGTATTTGTGTGTGTTTGGTTTTGTATTGGTAGTATCTGTATGTGTAGGGTCTTTCTGCTGGGAGAGAAGCTGAGCCCTGATTAGGGGGCGGGGCTTCACTGACTAGGGGTCCTATGAAGGTAGCAGCCAGTCAGGCAGCGGCACAGGAGCTAGCAAACAGAGCTGTAAACAGTGGAGTTGGAGTGGGAGTTCTGTTGGAGGAGAAGGTATTTGTGTGTGTTTGGTTTTGTATTCGTGGTATCTGTATGTGTAGAGGCTTGTAGGGGCTTTGTGCTGCGAGAGAAGCTGAGCCCTGATTAGGGGGCGGGGCTTCACTGACTAGGGGTCCTATGAAAGTAGCAGCCAGTCAGGCAGTGGCACAGACAGCTGCAGCGGCACAGGAGCTAGCAAACAGAGCTGTAAACAGGGGAGTTTGAGTGGGAGTTCTGTTGGAGGAGAAGGTGTTTGTGTGTGTTTGGTTTTGTATTGGTAGTATCTGTATGTGTAGGGGCTTTGTGCTGGGAGAGAAGCTGAGCCCTGATTAGGGGGCGGGACTTCACTGACTAGGGGTCCTATAAAGGGAGCAGCCAGTCAGGCAGCGGCACAGGAGCTAGCAAACAGAGCTGTAAACAGAACTCCCACTCAAACTCCCCTGTTGGAGGAGAAGTTTTTTGTGTGTGTTTGGTTTTGTATTGGTAGTGTCTGTATGTGTAGGGTCTTTGTGCTGGGAGAGAAGCTGAGCCGTGATTAGGGGCGGGGCTTCACTGACTAGGGGTCCTATAAAGGTAGCAGCCAGTCAGGCAGCGGCACAGGAGCTAGCAAACAGAGCTGTAAACAGGGGAGTTTGAGTGGGAGTTCTGTTGGAGGAGAAGGTATTTTTGCGTGTCTGGTTTTGTGTTGGTGGTATCTGTATGTGTAGGGGCTTTGTGCTGGGAGAGAAGCTGAGCCCTGGTTAGGGGGCAGGGCTTCCCTGACTAGGGGTCCTATAAAGGTAGCAGACAGTCAGGCAGCGGCACAGGAGCTAGCAAACAGAGCTGTGAACAGGCGAGTTTGAGTGGGAGTTCTGTTGGAGGAGAAGGTATTTGTGTGTTTGGTTTTGTATTGGTAGTATCTGTATGTGTAGAGGCTTGGAGGGGCTTTGTGCTGGGAGAGAAGCTGAGCCCTGATTAGGGGGCGGGGCTTCACTGACTAGGGGTCCTATAAAGGTAGCAGCCAGTCAGGCAGCGGCACAGACAGCTGCAGCGGCACAGGAGCTAGCAAACAGAGCTCTAAACAGGGGAGTTTGAGTGGGAGTTCTGTTGGAGGAGAAGGTATTTGTGTGTGTGTGTTTTTGTATTGGTAGTATCTGTATGTGTAGAGGCTTTGAGGGGCTTTGTGCTGGGAGAGAAGCTGAGCCCTGATTAGGGGGCGGGGCTTCACTGATAGGGGTCCTATAAAGGTATCAGCCAGTCAGGCAGCGGCACAGACAGCTGCAGTGGCACAGGAGCTAGCAAACAGAGCTGTAAACAGGGGAGTTTGAGTGGGAGTTCTGTTGGAGGAGAAGGTATTTGTGTGTGTTCGGTTTTGTATTGGTAGTATCTGTATGTGTAGGGGCTTTGTGGTGGGAGAGAACCTGAGCCCTGATTAGGAGGCGGGGCTTCACTGACTAGGGGTCCTATAAAGGTAGCAGCCAGTCAGGCAGCGGCACAGACAGCTGCAGTGGCACAGGAGCTAGCAAACAGAGCTGTAAACAGGGGAGTTTGAGTGGGAGTTCTGTTGGAGGATTAGGTATTTGTGTGTGTGTGTTTTTGTATTGGTAGTATCTGTATGTGTAGAGGCTTTGAGGGGCTTTGTGCTGGGAGAGAAGCTGAGCCCTAATTAGGGGGCGGGGCTTCACTGACTAGGGGTCCTATAAAGGTAGCAGCCAGTCAGGCAGCGGCACAGGAGCTAGCAAACAGAGCTGTAAACAGGGGAGTTTGAGTGAGAGTTCTGTTGGAGGAGAAGGTATTTGTGTGTGTTTGGTTTTGTATTGGTAGTATCTGTATGTGTAGAGGCTTGGAGGGGCTTTGTGCTGGGAGGGAAGCTGAGCCCTGATGAGGGGGCGGGGCTTCACTGACTAGGGGTCCTATAAAGGTAGCAGCCAGTCAGGCATCGGCACAGACAGCTGCAGCGGCACAGGAGCTAGCAAACAGAGCTGTAAACAGGGGAGTTTGAGTGGGAGTTCTGTTGGAGGAGAAGGTATTTGTGTGTGTTTGGTTTTGTATTGGTAATATCTGTATGTGTAGGGGCTTTGTGCTGGGAGAGAAGCTGAGCCCTGATTTGGGGGCGGGGCTTCACTGACTAGGGGTCCTATAAAGGTAGCAGCCAGTCAGACAGCGGCACAGGAGCTAGCAAACAGAGCTGTAAGCAGGGGAGTTTGAGTGGGAGTTCTGTTCCAGGAGGAGGTATTTGTGTGTGTTTGGTTTTGTATTGGTAGTATCTGTATGTGTAGAGGCTTGGAGGGGCTTTGTGCTGGGAGAGAAGCTGAGCCCTGATTAGGGGGCGGGGCTTCACTGACTAGGGGTCCTATGAAAGTAGCAGCCAGTCAGGCAGCGGCACATACAGCTGCAGCGGCACAGGAGCTAGCAAACAGAGCTGTAAACAGGGGAGTTTGAGTGGGAGTTCTGTTGGAGGAGAAGGTGTTTGTGTGTGTTTGGTTTTGTATTGGTAGTATCTGTATGTGTAGGGGCTTTGTGCTGGGAGAGAAGCTGAGCCCTGATTAGGGGGCGGGGCTTCACTGACTAGGGGTCCTATAAAGGTAGCAGCCAGTCAGGCAGCGGCACAGACAGCTGCAGTGGCACAGGAGCTAGCAAACAGAGCTGTAAACAGGGGAGTTTGAGTGGGAGTTCTGTTGGAGGATTAGGTATTTGTGTGTGTGTGTTTTTGTATTGCTAGTATCTGTATGTGCAGAGGCTTTGAGGGGCTTTGTGCTGGGAGAGAAGCTGAGCTCTGATTAGGGGGCGGGGCTTCCCTGACTAGGGGTCCTATAAAGGTAGCAGCCAGTCAGGCAGCGGCAAAGGAGCTAGCAAACAGACCTGTAAACAGGGGAGTTTCAGTGGGAGTTCTGTTGGAGGAGAAGGTATTTGTGTGTGTTTGGTTTTGTATTGGTAGTATCTGTATGTGTATTGGTTTGAAGGGGCTTTGTGCTTGGAGAGAAGCTGAGCCCTGATTAGGGGGCGGGGCTTCACTGACTAGGGTTCCTATAAAGGTAGCAGCCAGTCAGGCAGCGGAACAGACAGCTGCAGTGGCACAGGAGCTATCAAACAGAGCTGTGAACAGGGGAGTTTGAGTGGGAGTTCTGTTGGAGGAGATGGTATTTGTGTGTGCTTGGTTTTGTATTGGTAATATCTGTATGTGTAGGGGCTTTGTGCTGGGAGAGAAGATGAGCCCTGATTAGGGGGCGGGGCTTCACTGACTAGGAGTCCTATAAAGGTAGCAGCCAGTCAGGCAGCGGAACAGACAGCTGCAGTGGCACAGGAGCTAGCAAACAGAGCTGTAAACAGGGGAGTTTGAGTGGGAGTTCTGTTGGAGGAGAAGGTATTTGTGTGTGTTTGGTTTTGTATTGGTAGTATCTGTATGTGTATTGGTTTGAAGGGGCTTTGTGCTTGGAGAGAAGCTGAGCCCTGATTAGGGGGCGGGGCTTCACTGACTAGGGGTCCTATAAAGGTAGCAGCCAGTCAGGCAGCGGCACAGACAGCTGCAGAGGCACAGGAGCTAGCAAACAGAGCTCTAAACAGGGGAGTTTGAGTGGGAGTTCTGTTGGAGGAGCAGGTATTTGTGTGTGTTTGGTTTTGTATTGGTAGTATCTGTATGTGTAGAGGCTTGGAGGGGCTTTGTGCTGGGAGAGAAGCTGAGCCCTGATTAGGGGGCGGGGCTTCACTGACTAGGGGTCCTATAAAGGGAGCAGCCATTCAGGCAGCGGCACAGACAGCTGCAGCGGCACAGGAGCTAGCAAACAGAGCTGTAAACAGGGGAGTTTGAGTGGGAGTTCTGTTGGAGGAGAAGGTATTTGTGTGTCTTTGGTTTTGTATTGGTAGTATCTGTATGTGTAGGGTCTTTCTGCTGGGAGAGAAGCTGAGCCCTGATTAGGGGGCGGGGCTTCACTGACTAGGGGTCCTATGAAGGTAGCAGCCAGTCAGGCAGCGGCACAGGAGCTAGCAAACAGAGCTGTAAACAGTGGAGTTGGAGTGGGAGTTCTGTTGGAGGAGAAGGTATTTGTGTGTGTTTGGTTTTGTATTCGTGGTATCTGTATGTGTAGAGGCTTGTAGGGGCTTTGTGCTGCGAGAGAAGCTGAGCCCTGATTAGGGGGCGGGGCTTCACTGACTAGGGGTCCTATGAAAGTAGCAGCCAGTCAGGCAGTGGCACAGACAGCTGCAGCGGCACAGGAGCTAGCAAACAGAGCTGTAAACAGGGGAGTTTGAGTGGGAGTTCTGTTGGAGGAGAAGGTGTTTGTGTGTGTTTGGTTTTGTATTGGTAGTATCTGTATGTGTAGGGGCTTTGTGCTGGGAGAGAAGCTGAGCCCTGATTAGGGGGCGGGGCTTCACTGACTAGGGGTCCTATAAAGGGAGCAGCCAGTCAGGCAGCGGCACAGGAGCTAGCAAACAGAGCTGTAAACAGAACTCCCACTCAAACTCCCCTGTTGGAGGAGAAGTTTTTTGTGTGTGTTTGGTTTTGTATTGGTAGTGTCTGTATGTGTAGGATCTTTGTGCTGGGAGAGAAGCTGAGCCGTGATTAGGGGCGGGGCTTCACTGACTAGGGGTCCTATAAAGGTAGCAGCCAGTCAGGCAGCGGCACAGGAGCTAGCAAACAGAGCTGTAAACAGGGGAGTTGGAGTGGGAGTTCTGTTGGAGGAGAAGGTATTTTTGCGTGTCTGGTTTTGTGTTGGTGGTATCTGTATGTGTAGGGGCTTTGTGCTGGGAGAGAAGCTGAGCCCTGGTTAGGGGGCAGGGCTTCCCTGACTAGGGGTCCTATAAAGGTAGCAGACAGTCAGGCAGCGGCACAGGAGCTAGCAAACAGAGCTGTGAACAGGCGAGTTTGAGTGGGAGTTCTGTTGGAGGAGAAGGTATTTGTGTGTTTGGTTTTGTATTGGTAGTATCTGTATGTGTAGAGGCTTGGAGGGGCTTTGTGCTGGGAGAGAAGCTGAGCCCTGATTAGGGGGCGGGGCTTCACTGACTAGGGGTCCTATAAAGGTAGCAGCCAGTCAGGCAGCGGCACAGACAGCTGCAGTGGCACAGGAACTAGCAAACAGAGCTGTAAACAGGGGAGTTTGAGTGGGAGTTCTGTTGGAGGAGAAGGTATTTGTGTGTGTTCGGTTTTGTATTGGTAGTATCTGTATGTGTAGGGGCTTTGTGGTGGGAGAGAAGCTGAGCCCTGATTAGGGGGCGGGGCTTCACTGACTAGGGGTCCTATAAAGGTAGCAGCCAGTCAGGCAGCGGCACAGGAGCTAGCAAACAGAGCTGTAAACAGGGGAGTTTGAGTGAGAGTTGTGTTGCAGGAGAAGGTATTTGTGTGTGTTTGGTTTTGTATTGGTAGTATCTGTATGTGTAGAGGCTTGGAGGGGCTTTGTGCTGGGAGGGAAGCTGAGCCCTGATTAGGGGGCGGGGCTTCACTGACTAGGGGTCCTATAAAGGTAGCAGCCAGTCAGGCAGCGGCACAGACAGCTGCAGCGGCACAGGAGCTAGCAAACAGAGCTCTAAACAGGGGAGTTTGAGTGGGAGTTCTGTTGGAGGAGAAGGTATGTGTGTGTTTGGTTTTGTACTGGTAGTATCTGTATGTGTAGAGGCTTTGAGGGGCTTTGTGCTGGGAGAGAAGCTGAGCCCTGATTAGGGGGCGGGGCTTCACTGACTAGGGGTCCTATAAAGGTAGCAGACAGTCAGGCAGCGGCACAGGAGCTAGCAAACAGAGCTGTAAAGAGGGGAGTTTGAGTGGGAGTTCTGTTGGAGGAGAAGGTATTTGTGTGTGTTTGGATTTGTATTGTCAGTATCTGTATGTGCAGGGGCTTTGTGCTGGGAGAAGCTGAGCCCTGATTAGGGGGCGGGGCTTCCCTGACTAGGGGTCCTATAAAGGTAGCAGCCAGTCAGGCAGCGGCAAAGGAGCTAGCAAACAGAGCTGTAAACAGGGGAGTTTGAGTGGGAGTTCTGTTGGAGGAGAAGGTATTTGTGTGTGTTTGGTTTTGTATTGGTAGTATCTGTATGTGTAGGGTCTTTCTGCTGGGAGAGAAGCTGAGCCCTGATTAGGGGGCGGGGCTTCACTGACTAGGGGTCCTATGAAGGTAGCAGCCAGTCAGGCAGCGGCACAGGAGCTAGCAAACAGAGCTGTAAACAGTGGAGTTGGAGTGGGAGTTCCGTTGGAGGAGAAGGTATTTGTGTGTGTTTGGTTTTGTATTCGTGGTATCTGTATGTGTAGAGGCTTGTAGGGGCTTTGTGCTGCGAGAGAAGCTGAGCCCTGATTAGGGGGCGGGGCTTCACTGACTAGGGGTCCTATGAAAGTAGCAGCCAGTCAGGCAGCGGCACAGACAGCTGCAGCGGCACAGGAGCTAGCAAACAGAGCTCTAAACAGGGGAGTTTGAGTGGGAGTTCTGTTGGAGGAGAAGGTATGTGTGTGTTTGGTTTTGTATTGGTAGTATCTGTATGTGTAGAGGCTTGGAGGGGCTTTGTGCTGGGAGAGAAGCTGAGCCCTGATTAGGGGGCGGGGCTTCACTGACTAGGGGTCCTATGAAAGTAGCAGCCAGTCAGGCAGCGGCACATACAGCTGCAGCGGCACAGGAGCTAGCAAACAGAGCTGTAAACAGGGGAGTTTGAGTGGGAGTTCTGTTGGAGGAGAAGGTGTTTGTGTGTGTTTGGTTTTGTATTGGTAGTATCTGTATGTGTAGGGGCTTTGTGCTGGGAGAGAAGCTGAGCCCTGATTAGGGGGCGGGGCTTCACTGAGTAGGGGTCCTATAAAGGTAGCAGCCAGTCAGGCAGCGGCACAGACAGCTGCAGTGGCACAGGAGCTAGCAAACAGAGCTGTAAACAGGGGAGTTTGAGTGGGAGTTCTGTTGGAGGATTAGGTATTTGTGTGTGTGTGTTTTTGTATTGCTAGTATCTGTATGTGCAGAGGCTTTGAGGGGCTTTGTGCTGGGAGAGAAGCTGAGCTCTGATTAGGGGGCGGGGCTTCACTGACTAGGGGTCCTATAAAGGTAGCAGCCAGTCAGGCAGCGGCACAGGAGCTAGCAAACAGAGCTGTAAACAGGGGAGTTTGAGTGGGAGTTCTGTTGGAGGAGAAGGTATTTGTGTGTGTTTTTGTATTGGTATTATCTGTATGTGTAGGGGCTTTGTGGTGGGAGAGAAGCTGAGCCCTGATTAGGGGGCGGGGCTTCACTGACTAGGGTTCCTATAAAGGTAGCAGCCAGTCAGGCACCGGAACAGACAGCTGCAGTGGCACAGGAGCTATCAAACAGAGCTGTAAACAGGGGAATTTGAGTGGGAGTTCTGTTGGAGGAGAAGGTATTTGTGTGTGTTTGGATTTGTATTGTCAGTATCTGTATGTGCAGGGGCTTTGTGCTGGGAGAGAAGCTGAGCCCTGATTAGGGGGCGGGGCTTCCCTGACTAGGGGTCCTATAAAGGTAGCAGCCAGTCAGGCAGCGGCAAAGGAGCTAGCAAACAGACCTGTAAACAGGGGAGTTTCAGTGGGAGTTCTGTTGGAGGAGAAGGTATTTGTGTGTGTTTGGTTTTGTATTGGTAGTATCTGTATGTGTATTGGTTTGAAGGGGCTTTGTGCTTGGAGAGAAGCTGAGCCCTGATTAGGGGGCGGGGCTTCACTGACTAGGGTTCCTATAAAGGTAGCAGCCAGTCAGGCAGCGGCACAGACAGCTGCAGCGGCACAGGAGCTAGCAAACAGAGCTGTAAACAGGGGAGTTTGAGTGGGAGTTCTGTTGGAGGAGAAGGTATTTGTGTGTGTTTTTGTATTGGTAGTATCTGTATGTGTAGAGGTTTGAAGGGGCTTTGTGCTGGGAGAGAAGCTGAGCCCTGATTAGGGGGCGGGGCTTCACTGACTAGGGGTCCTATAAAGGTAGCAGCCAGTCAGGCAGCGGCACAGACAGCTGCAGCGGCACAGGAGCTAGCAAACAGAGCTGTAAACAGGGGAGTTTGAGTGGGAGTTCTGTTGGAGGAGAAGGTATTTGTGTGTGTTTTTGTATTGGTATTATCTGTATGTGTAGGGGCTTTGTGGTGGGAGAGAAGCTGAGCCCTGATTAGGGGGCGGGGCTTCACTGACTAGGGTTCCTATAAAGGTAGCAGCCAGTCAGGCAGCGGAACAGACAGCTGCAGTGGCACAGGAGCTATCAAACAGAGCTGTAAACAGGGGAATTTGAGTGGGAGTTCTGTTGGAGGAGAAGGTATTTGTGTGTGTTTGGATTTGTATTGTCAGTATCTGTATGGGCAGGGGCTTTGTGCTGGGAGAGAAGCTGAGCCCTGATTAGGGGGCGGGGCTTCCCTGACTAGGGGTCCTATAAAGGTAGCAGCCAGTCAGGCAGCGGCAAAGGAGCTAGCAAACAGACCTGTAAACAGGGGAGTTTCAGTGGGAGTTCTGTTGGAGGAGAAGGTATTTGTGTGTGTTTGGTTTTGTATTGGTAGTATCTGTATGTGTATTGGTTTGAAGGGGCTTTGTGCTTGGAGAGAAGCTGAGCCCTGATTAGGGGGCGGGGCTTCACTGACTAGGGGTCCTATAAAGGTAGCAGCCAGTCAGGCAGCGGCACAGACAGCTGCAGAGGCACAGGAGCTAGCAAACAGAGCTCTAAACAGGGGAGTTTGAGTGGGAGTTCTGTTGGAGGAGCAGGTATTTGTGTGTGTTTGGTTTTGTATTGGTAGTATCTGTATGTGTAGAGGCTTGGAGGGGCTTTGTGCTGGGAGAGAAGCTGAGCCCTGATTAGGGGGCGGGGCTTCACTGACTAGGGGTCCTATAAAGGGAGCAGCCAGTCAGGCAGCGGCACAGACAGCTGCAGCGGCACAGGAGCTAGCAAACAGAGCTGTAAACAGGGGAGTTTGAGTGGGAGTTCTGTTGGAGGAGAAGGTATTTGTGTGTGTTTTTGTATTGGTAGTATCTGTATGTGTAGAGGTTTGAAGGGGCTTTGTGCTGGGAGAGAAGCTGAGCCCTGATTAGGGGGCGGGGCTTCACTGACTAGGGGTCCTATAAAGGTAGCAGCCAGTCAGGCAGCGGCACAGACAGCTGCAGCGGCACAGGAGCTAGCAAACAGAGCTGTAAACAGGGGAGTTTGAGTGGGAGTTCTGTTGGAGGAGAAGGTATTTGTGTGTCTTTGGTTTTGTATTGGTAGTATCTGTATGTGTAGGGTCTTTCTGCTGGGAGAGAAGCTGAGCCCTGATTAGGGGGCGGGGCTTCACTGACTAGGGGTCCTATGAAGGTAGCAGCCAGTCAGGCAGCGGCACAGGAGCTAGCAAACAGAGCTGTAAACAGTGGAGTTGGAGTGGGAGTTCTGTTGGAGGAGAAGGTATTTGTGTGTGTTTGGTTTTGTATTCGTGGTATCTGTATGTGTAGAGGCTTGTAGGGGCTTTGTGCTGCGAGAGAAGCTGAGCCCTGATTAGGGGGCGGGGCTTCACTGACTAGGGGTCCTATGAAAGTAGAAGCCAGTCAGGCAGTGGCACAGACAGCTGCAGCGGCACAGGAGCTAGCAAACAGAGCTGTAAACAGGGGAGTTTGAGTGGGAGTTCTGTTGGAGGAGAAGGTGTTTGTGTGTGTTTGGTTTTTTATTGGTAGTATCTGTATGTGTAGGGGCTTTGTGCTGGGAGAGAAGCTGAGCCCTGATTAGGGGGCGGGGCTTCACTGACTAGGGGTCCTATAAAGGGAGCAGCCAGTCAGGCAGCGGCACAGGAGCTAGCAAACAGAGCTGTAAACAGAACTCCCACTCAAACTCCCCTGTTGGAGGAGAAGGTGTTTGTGTGTGTTTGGTTTTGTATTGGTAGTATCTGTATGTGTAGGATCTTTGTGCTGGGAGAGAAGCTGAGCCGTGATTAGGGGCGGGGCTTCACTGACTAGGGGTCCTATAAAGGTAGCAGCCAGTCAGACAGCGGCACAGGAGCTAGCAAACAGAGCTGTAAGCAGGGGAGTTTGAGTGGGAGTTCTGTTCCAGGAGGAGGTATTTGTGTGTGTTTGGTTTTGTATTGGTAGTATCTGTATGTGTAGAGGCTTGGAGGGGCTTTGTGCTGGGAGAGAAGCTGAGCCCTGATTAGGGGGCGGGGCTTCACTGACTAGGGGTCCTATAAAGGTAGCAGCCAGTCAGGCAGCGGCACAGACAGCTGCAGCGGCACAGGAGCTAGCAAACAGAGCTCTAAACAGGGGAGTTTGAGTGGGAGTTCTGTTGGAGGAGAAGGTATGTGTGTGTTTGGTTTTGTATTGGTAGTATCTGTATGTGTAGAGGCTTGGAGGGGCTTTGTGCTGGGAGAGAAGCTGAGCCCTGATTAGGGGGCGGGGCTTCACTGACTAGGGGTCCTATAAAGGTAGCAGCCAGTCAGGCAGCGGCACAGACAGCTGCAGTGGCACAGGAGCTAGCAAACAGAGCTGTAAACAGGGGAGTTTGAGTGGGAGTTCTGTTGGAGGAGAAGGTATTTGTGTGTGTTTGGATTTGTATTGTCAGTATCTGTATGTGCAGGGGCTTTGTGCTGGGAGAGAAGCTGAGCCCTGATTAGGGGGCGGGGCTTCCCTGACTAGGGGTCCTATAAAGGTAGCAGCCAGTCAGGCAGCGGCAAAGGAGCTAGCAAACAGACCTGTAAACAGGGGAGTTTCAGTGGGAGTTCTGTTGGAGGAGAAGGTATTTGTGTGTGTTTGGTTTTGTATTGGTAGTATCTGTATGTGTATTGGTTTGAAGGGGCTTTGTGCTTGGAGAGAAGCTGAGCCCTGATTAGGGGGCGGGGCTTCACTGACTAGGGTTCCTATAAAGGTAGCAGCCAGTCAGGCAGCGGAACAGACAGCTGCAGTGGCACAGGAGCTATCAAACAGAGCTGTGAACAGGGGAGTTTGAGTGGGAGTTCTGTTGGAGGAGAAGGTATTTGTGTGTGTTTTTGTATTGGTAGTATCTGTATGTGTAGAGGTTTGAAGGGGCTTTGTGCTGGGAGAGAAGCTGAGCCCTGATTAGGGGGCGGGGCTTCACTGACTAGGGGTCCTATAAAGGTAGCAGCCAGTCAGGCAGCGGCACAGACAGCTGCAGCGGCACAGGAGCTAGCAAACAGAGCTGTAAACAGGGGAGTTTGAGTGGGAGTTCTGTTGGAGGAGAAGGTATTTGTGTGTGTTTTTGTATTGGTATTATCTGTATGTGTAGGGGCTTTGTGGTGGGAGAGAAGCTGAGCCCTGATTAGGGGGCGGGGCTTCACTGACTAGGGTTCCTATAAAGGTAGCAGCCAGTCAGGCAGCGGAACAGACAGCTGCAGTGGCACAGGAGCTATCAAACAGAGCTGTAAACAGGGGAATTTGAGTGGGAGTTCTGTTGGAGGAGAAGGTATTTGTGTGTGTTTGGATTTGTATTGTCAGTATCTGTATGGGCAGGGGCTTTGTGCTGGGAGAGAAGCTGAGCCCTGATTAGGGGGCGGGGCTTCCCTGACTAGGGGTCCTATAAAGGTAGCAGCCAGTCAGGCAGCGGCAAAGGAGCTAGCAAACAGACCTGTAAACAGGGGAGTTTCAGTGGGAGTTCTGTTGGAGGAGAAGGTATTTGTGTGTGTTTGGTTTTGTATTGGTAGTATCTGTATGTGTATTGGTTTGAAGGGGCTTTGTGCTTGGAGAGAAGCTGAGCCCTGATTAGGGGGCGGGGCTTCACTGACTAGGGGTCCTATAAAGGTAGCAGCCAGTCAGGCAGCGGCACAGACAGCTGCAGAGGCACAGGAGCTAGCAAACAGAGCTCTAAACAGGGGAGTTTGAGTGGGAGTTCTGTTGGAGGAGCAGGTATTTGTGTGTGTTTGGTTTTGTATTGGTAGTATCTGTATGTGTAGAGGCTTGGAGGGGCTTTGTGCTGGGAGAGAAGCTGAGCCCTGATTAGGGGGCGGGGCTTCACTGACTAGGGGTCCTATAAAGGGAGCAGCCAGTCAGGCAGCGGCACAGACAGCTGCAGCGGCACAGGAGCTAGCAAACAGAGCTGTAAACAGGGGAGTTTGAGTGGGAGTTCTGTTGGAGGAGAAGGTATTTGTGTGTCTTTGGTTTTGTATTGGTAGTATCTGTATGTGTAGGGTCTTTCTGCTGGGAGAGAAGCTGAGCCCTGATTAGGGGGCGGGGCTTCACTGACTAGGGGTCCTATGAAGGTAGCAGCCAGTCAGGCAGCGGCACAGGAGCTAGCAAACAGAGCTGTAAACAGTGGAGTTGGAGTGGGAGTTCTGTTGGAGGAGAAGGTATTTGTGTGTGTTTGGTTTTGTATTCGTGGTATCTGTATGTGTAGAGGCTTGTAGGGGCTTTGTGCTGCGAGAGAAGCTGAGCCCTGATTAGGGGGCGGGGCTTCACTGACTAGGGGTCCTATGAAAGTAGCAGCCAGTCAGGCAGTGGCACAGACAGCTGCAGCGGCACAGGAGCTAGCAAACAGAGCTGTAAACAGGGGAGTTTGAGTGGGAGTTCTGTTGGAGGAGAAGGTGTTTGTGTGTGTTTGGTTTTGTATTGGTAGTATCTGTATGTGTAGGGGCTTTGTGCTGGGAGAGAAGCTGAGCCCTGATTAGGGGGCGGGGCTTCACTGACTAGGGGTCCTATAAAGGGAGCAGCCAGTCAGGCAGCGGCACAGGAGCTAGCAAACAGAGCTGTAAACAGAACTCCCACTCAAACTCCCCTGTTGGAGGAGAAGGTGTTTGTGTGTGTTTGGTTTTGTATTGGTAGTATCTGTATGTGTAGGATCTTTGTGCTGGGAGAGAAGCTGAGCCGTGATTAGGGGCGGGGCTTCACTGACTAGGGGTCCTATAAAGGTAGCAGCCAGTCAGGCATCGGCACAGACAGCTGCAGCGGCACAGGAGCTAGCAAACAGAGCTGTAAACAGGGGAGTTTGAGTGGGAGTTCTGTTGGAGGAGAAGGTATTTGTGTGTGTTTGGTTTTGTATTGGTAATATCTGTATGTGTAGGGGCTTTGTGCTGGGAGAGAAGCTGAGCCCTGATTTGGGGGCGGGGCTTCACTGACTAGGGGTCCTATAAAGGTAGCAGCCAGTCAGACAGCGGCACAGGAGCTAGCAAACAGAGCTGTAAGCAGGGGAGTTTGAGTGGGAGTTCTGTTCCAGGAGGAGGTATTTGTGTGTGTTTGGTTTTGTATTGGTAGTATCTGTATGTGTAGAGGCTTGGAGGGGCTTTGTGCTGGGAGAGAAGCTGAGCCCTGATTAGGGGGCGGGGCTTCACTGACTAGGGGTCCTATAAAGGTAGCAGCCAGTCAGGCAGCGGCACAGACAGCTGCAGCGGCACAGGAGCTAGCAAACAGAGCTCTAAACAGGGGAGTTTGAGTGGGAGTTCTGTTGGAGGAGAAGGTATGTGTGTGTTTGGTTTTGTATTGGTAGTATCTGTATGTGTAGAGGCTTGGAGGGGCTTTGTGCTGGGAGAGAAGCTGAGCCCTGATTAGGGGGCGGGGCTTCACTGACTAGGGGTCCTATAAAGGTAGCAGCCAGTCAGGCAGCGGCACAGACAGCTGCAGTGGCACAGGAGCTAGCAAACAGAGCTGTAAACAGGGGAGTTTGAGTGGGAGTTCTGTTGGAGGATTAGGTATTTGTGTGTGTGTGTTTTTGTATTGCTAGTATCTGTATGTGCAGAGGCTTTGAGGGGCTTTGTGCTGGGAGAGAAGCTGAGCTCTGATTAGGGGGCGGGGCTTCACTGACTAGGAGTCCTATAAAGGTAGCAGCCAGTCAGGCAGCGGCACAGGAGCTAGCAAACAGAGCTGTAAACAGGGGAGTTTGAGTGGGAGTTCTGTTGGAGGAGAAGGTATTTGTGTGTGTTTTTGTATTGGTATTATCTGTATGTGTAGGGGCTTTGTGGTGGGAGAGAAGCTGAGCCCTGATTAGGGGGCGGGGCTTCACTGACTAGGGTTCCTATAAAGGTAGCAGCCAGTCAGGGAGCGGAACAGACAGCTGCAGTGGCACAGGAGCTATCAAACAGAGCTGTAAACAGGGGAATTTGAGTGGGAGTTCTGTTGGAGGAGAAGGTATTTGTGTGTGTTTGGATTTGTATTGTCAGTATCTGTATGTGCAGGGGCTTTGTGCTGGGAGAGAAGCTGAGCCCTGATTAGGGGGCGGGGCTTCCCTGACTAGGGGTCCTATAAAGGTAGCAGCCAGTCAGGCAGCGGCAAAGGAGCTAGCAAACAGACCTGTAAACAGGGGAGTTTCAGTGGGAGTTCTGTTGGAGGAGAAGGTATTTGTGTGTGTTTGGTTTTGTATTGGTAGTATCTGTATGTGTATTGGTTTGAAGGGGCTTTGTGCTTGGAGAGAAGCTGAGCCCTGATTAGGGGGCGGGGCTTCACTGACTAGGGTTCCTATAAAGGTAGCAGCCAGTCAGGCAGCGGAACAGACAGCTGCAGTGGCACAGGAGCTATCAAACAGAGCTGTGAACAGGGGAGTTTGAGTGGGAGTTCTGTTGGAGGAGATGGTATTTGTGTGTGCTTGGTTTTGTATTGGTAATATCTGTATGTGTAGGGGCTTTGTGCTGGGAGAGAAGATGAGCCCTGATTAGGGGGCGGGGCTTCACTGACTAGGAGTCCTATAAAGGTAGCAGCCAGTCAGGCAGCGGAACAGACAGCTGCAGTGGCACAGGAGCTAGCAAACAGAGCTGTAAACAGGGGAGTTTGAGTGGGAGTTCTGTTGGAGGAGAAGGTATTTGTGTGTGTTTGGTTTTGTATTGGTAGTATCTGTATGTGTATTGGTTTGAAGGGGCTTTGTGCTTGGAGAGAAGCTGAGCCCTGATTAGGGGGCGGGGCTTCACTGACTAGGGGTCCTATAAAGGTAGCAGCCAGTCAGGCAGCGGCACAGACAGCTGCAGAGGCACAGGAGCTAGCAAACAGAGCTCTAAACAGGGGAGTTTGAGTGGGAGTTCTGTTGGAGGAGCAGGTATTTGTGTGTGTTTGGTTTTGTATTGGTAGTATCTGTATGTGTAGAGGCTTGGAGGGGCTTTGTGCTGGGAGAGAAGCTGAGCCCTGATTAGGGGGCGGGGCTTCACTGACTAGGGGTCCTATAAAGGGAGCAGCCAGTCAGGCAGCGGCACAGACAGCTGCAGCGGCACAGGAGCTAGCAAACAGAGCTGTAAACAGGGGAGTTTGAGTGGGAGTTCTGTTGGAGGAGAAGGTATTTGTGTGTGTTTTTGTATTGGTAGTATCTGTATGTGTAGAGGTTTGAAGGGGCTTTGTGCTGGGAGAGAAGCTGAGCCCTGATTAGGGGGCGGGGCTTCACTGACTAGGGGTCCTATAAAGGTAGCAGCCAGTCAGGCAGCGGCACAGACAGCTGCAGCGGCACAGGAGCTAGCAAACAGAGCTGTAAACAGGGGAGTTTGAGTGGGAGTTCTGTTGGAGGAGAAGGTATTTGTGTGTCTTTGGTTTTGTATTGGTAGTATCTGTATGTGTAGGGTCTTTCTGCTGGGAGAGAAGCTGAGCCCTGATTAGGGGGCGGGGCTTCACTGACTAGGGGTCCTATGAAGGTAGCAGCCAGTCAGGCAGCGGCACAGGAGCTAGCAAACAGAGCTGTAAACAGAACTCCCACTCAAACTCCCCTGTTGGAGGAGAAGTTTTTTGTGTGTGTTTGGTTTTGTATTGGTAGTGTCTGTATGTGTAGGATCTTTGTGCTGGGAGAGAAGCTGAGCCGTGATTAGGGGCGGGGCTTCACTGACTAGGGGTCCTATAAAGGTAGCAGCCAGTCAGGCAGCGGCACAGGAGCTAGCAAACAGAGCTGTAAACAGGGGAGTTGGAGTGGGAGTTCTGTTGGAGGAGAAGGTATTTTTGCGTGTCTGGTTTTGTGTTGGTGGTATCTGTATGTGTAGGGGCTTTGTGCTGGGAGAGAAGCTGAGCCCTGATTAGGGGGCGGGGCTTCACTGACTAGGGGTCCTATAAAGGGAGCAGCCAGTCAGGCAGCGGCACAGGAGCTAGCAAACAGAGCTGTAAACAGAACTCCCACTCAAACTCCCCTGTTGGAGGAGAAGTTTTTTGTGTGTGTTTGGTTTTGTATTGGTAGTGTCTGTATGTGTAGGATCTTTGTGCTGGGAGAGAAGCTGAGCCGTGATTAGGGGCGGGGCTTCACTGACTAGGGGTCCTATAAAGGTAGCAGCCAGTCAGGCAGCGGCACAGGAGCTAGCAAACAGAGCTGTAAACAGGGGAGTTGGAGTGGGAGTTCTGTTGGAGGAGAAGGTATTTTTGCGTGTCTGGTTTTGTGTTGGTGGTATCTGTATGTGTAGGGGCTTTGTGCTGGGAGAGAAGCTGAGCCCTGGTTAGGGGGCAGGGCTTCCCTGACTAGGGGTCCTATAAAGGTAGCAGACAGTCAGGCAGCGGCACAGGAGCTAGCAAACAGAGCTGTGAACAGGCGAGTTTGAGTGGGAGTTCTGTTGGAGGAGAAGGTATTTGTGTGTTTGGTTTTGTATTGGTAGTATCTGTATGTGTAGAGGCTTTGAGGGGCTTTGTGCTGGGAGAGAAGCTGAGCCCTGATTAGGGGGCGGGGCTTCACTGACTAGGGGTCCTATAAAGGTAGCAGCCAGTCAGGCAGCGGCACAGACAGCTGCAGTGGCACAGGAACTAGCAAACAGAGCTGTAAACAGGGGAGTTTGAGTGGGAGTTCTGTTGGAGGAGAAGGTATTTGTGTGTGTTCGGTTTTGTATTGGTAGTATCTGTATGTGTAGGGGCTTTGTGGTGGGAGAGAAGCTGAGCCCTGATTAGGGGGCGGGGCTTCACTGACTAGGGGTCCTATAAAGGTAGCAGCCAGTCAGGCAGCGGCACAGGAGCTAGCAAACAGAGCTCTAAACAGGGGAGTTTGAGTGGGAGTTCTGTTGGAGGAGAAGGTATGTGTGTGTTTGGTTTTGTACTGGTAGTATCTGTATGTGTAGAGGC
Source organism: Lepidochelys olivacea (assembly GCF_965140295.1). Taxonomy (NCBI): domain Eukaryota; kingdom Metazoa; phylum Chordata; order Testudines; family Cheloniidae; genus Lepidochelys; species Lepidochelys olivacea. Next base: position 17,735,144 of record NC_140436.1, on the reverse strand, counting down.
TTGGAGGGGCTTTGTGCTGGGAGAAGCTGAGCCCTGATTAGGGGGCTGGGCTTCACTGACTGGGGTCCTATAAAGGTAGCAGCCAGTCAGGCAGCGGCACAGACAGCTGCAGCGGCACAGGAGCTAGCAAACAGAGCTCTAAACAGGGGAGTTTGAGTGGGAGTTCTGTTGGAGGAGAAGGTATTTGTGTGTGTTTGGTTTTGTATTGGTAGTATCTGTATGTGCAGAGGCTTGGAGGGGCTTTGTGCTGGGAGAGAAGCTGAGCCCTGATTAGGGGGCGGGGCTTCACTGACTAGGGGTCCTATAAAGGTAGCAGCCAGTCAGGCAGCGGCACAGACAGCTGCAGCGGCACAGGAGCTAGCAAACAGAGCTGTGAACAGGGGAGTTTGAGTGGGAGTTCTGTTGGAGGAGAAGGTATTTGTGTGTGTGTGTTTTTGTATTGGTAGTATCTGTATGTGTAGAGGCTTTGAGGGGCTTTGTGCTGGGAGAGAAGCTGAGCCCTGATTAGGGGGCGGGGCTTCACTGACTAGGGGTCCTATAAAGGTAGCAGACAGTCAGGCAGCGGCACAGGAGCTAGCAAACAGAGCTGTAAAGAGGGGAGTTTGAGTGGGAGTTCTGTTGGAGGAGAAGGTATTTGTGTGTGTTTGGATTTGTATTGTCAGTATCTGTATGTGCAGGGGCTTTGTGCTGGGAGAAGCTGAGCCCTGATTAGGGGGCGGGGCTTCCCTGACTAGGGGTCCTATAAAGGTAGCAGCCAGTCAGGCAGCGGCAAAGGAGCTAGCAAACAGAGCTGTAAACAGGGGAGTTTGAGTGGGAGTTCTGTTGGAGGAGAAGGTATTTGTGTGTGTTTGGTTTTGTATTGGTAGTATCTGTATGTGTAGGGTCTTTCTGCTGGGAGAGAAGCTGAGCCCTGATTAGGGGGCGGGGCTTCACTGACTAGGGGTCCTATGAAGGTAGCAGCCAGTCAGGCAGCGGCACAGGAGCTAGCAAACAGAGCTGTAAACAGTGGAGTTGGAGTGGGAGTTCTGTTGGAGGAGAAGGTATTTGTGTGTGTTTGGTTTTGTATTCGTGGTATCTGTATGTGTAGAGGCTTGTAGGGGCTTTGTGCTGCGAGAGAAGCTGAGCCCTGATTAGGGGGCGGGGCTTCACTGACTAGGGGTCCTATGAAAGTAGCAGCCAGTCAGGCAGCGGCACAGACAGCTGCAGCGGCACAGGAGCTAGCAAACAGAGCTGTAAACAGGGGAGTTTGAGTGGGAGTTCTGTTGGAGGAGAAGGTGTTTGTGTGTGTTTGGTTTTGTATTGGTAGTATCTGTATGTGTAGGGGCTTTGTGCTGGGAGAGAAGCTGAGCCCTGATTAGGGGGCGGGGCTTCACTGACTAGGGGTCCTATAAAGGTAGCAGCCAGTCAGGCAGCGGCACAGACAGCTGCAGTGGCACAGGAGCTGGCAAACAGAGCTGTAAACAGGGGAGTTTGAGTGGGAGTTCTGTTGGAGGATTAGGTATTTGTGTGTGTGTGTTTTTGTATTGCTAGTATCTGTATGTGCAGAGGCTTTGAGGGGCTTTGTGCTGGGAGAGAAGCTGAGCTCTGATTAGGGGGCGGGGCTTCACTGACTAGGGGTCCTATAAAGGTAGCAGCCAGTCAGGCAGCGGCACAGGAGCTATCAAACAGAGCTGTAAACAGGGGAATTTGAGTGGGAGTTCTGTTGGAGGAGAAGGTATTTGTGTGTGTTTGGATTTGTATTGTCAGTATCTGTATGTGCAGGGGCTTTGTGCTGGGAGAGAAGCTGAGCCCTGATTAGGGGGCGGGGCTTCCCTGACTAGGGGTCCTATAAAGGTAGCAGCCAGTCAGGCAGCGGCAAAGGAGCTAGCAAACAGACCTGTAAACAGGGGAGTTTCAGTGGGAGTTCTGTTGGAGGAGAAGGTATTTGTGTGTGTTTGGTTTTGTATTGGTAGTATCTGTATGTGTATTGGTTTGAAGGGGCTTTGTGCTTGGAGAGAAGCTGAGCCCTGATTAGGGGGCGGGGCTTCACTGACTAGGGTTCCTATAAAGGTAGCAGCCAGTCAGGCAGCGGAACAGACAGCTGCAGTGGCACAGGAGCTATCAAACAGAGCTGTGAACAGGGGAGTTTGAGTGGGAGTTCTGTTGGAGGAGCAGGTATTTGTGTGTGTTTGGTTTTGTATTGGTAGTATCTGTATGTGTAGAGGCTTGGAGGGGCTTTGTGCTGGGAGAGAAGCTGAGCCCTGATTAGGGGGCGGGGCTTCACTGACTAGGGGTCCTATGAAGGTAGCAGCCAGTCAGGCAGCGGCACAGGAGCTAGCAAACAGAGCTGTAAACAGTGGAGTTGGAGTGGGAGTTCTGTTGGAGGAGAAGGTATTTGTGTGTGTTTGGTTTTGTATTCGTGGTATCTGTATGTGTAGAGGCTTGTAGGGGCTTTGTGCTGCGAGAGAAGCTGAGCCCTGATTAGGGGGCGGGGCTTCACTGACTAGGGGTCCTATGAAAGTAGCAGCCAGTCAGGCAGTGGCACAGACAGCTGCAGCGGCACAGGAGCTAGCAAACAGAGCTGTAAACAGGGGAGTTTGAGTGGGAGTTCTGTTGGAGGAGAAGGTGTTTGTGTGTGTTTGGTTTTGTATTGGTAGTATCTGTATGTGTAGGGGCTTTGTGCTGGGAGAGAAGCTGAGCCCTGATTAGGGGGCGGGGCTTCACTGACTAGGGGTCCTATAAAGGGAGCAGCCAGTCAGGCAGCGGCACAGGAGCTAGCAAACAGAGCTGTAAACAGAACTCCCACTCAAACTCCCCTGTTGGAGGAGAAGGTGTTTGTGTGTGTTTGGTTTTGTATTGGTAGTATCTGTATGTGTAGGATCTTTGTGCTGGGAGAGAAGCTGAGCCGTGATTAGGGGCGGGGCTTCACTGACTAGGGGTCCTACAAAGGTAGCAGCCAGTCAGGCAGCGGCACAGGAGCTAGCAAACAGAGCTGTAAACAGGGGAGTTGGAGTGGGAGTTCTGTTGGAGGAGAAGGTATTTTTGCGTGTCTGGTTTTGTGTTGGTGGTATCTGTATGTGTGGGGGCTTTGTGCTGGGAGAGAAGCTGAGCCCTGGTTAGGGGGCAGGGCTTCCCTGACTAGGGGTCCTATAAAGGTAGCAGACAGTCAGGCAGCGGCACAGGAGCTAGCAAACAGAGCTGTGAACAGGCGAGTTTGAGTGGGAGTTCTGTTGGAGGAGAAGGTATTTGTGTGTTTGGTTTTGTATTGGTAGTATCTGTATGTGTAGAGGCTTGGAGGGGCTTTGTGCTGGGAGAGAAGCTGAGCCCTGATTAGGGGGCGGGGCTTCACTGACTAGGGGTCCTATAAAGGTAGCAGCCAGTCAGGCAGCGGCACAGACAGCTGCAGTGGCACAGGAACTAGCAAACAGAGCTGTGATTTGGGGAGTTTGAGTAGGAGTTCTGTTGGAGGAGAAGGTATTTGTGTGTGTGTGTTTTTGTATTGGTAGTATCTGTATGTGTAGGGGCTTTGTGGTGGGAGAGAAGCTGAGCCCTGATTAGGGGGCGGGGCTTCACTGACTAGGGGTCCTATAAAGGTAGCAGCCAGTCAGGCAGCGGCACAGACAGCTGCAGTGGCACAGGAGCTAGCAAACAGAGCTGTAAACAGGGGAGTTTGAGTGAGAGTTGTGTTGGAGGAGAAGGTATTTGTGTGTGTTTGGTTTTGTATTGGTAGTATCTGTATGTGTAGAGGCTTGGAGGGGCTTTGTGCTGGGAGGGAAGCTGAGCCCTGATTAGGGGGCGGGGCTTCACTGACTAGGGGTCCTATAAAGGTAGCAGCCAGTCAGGCAGCGGCACAGACAGCTGCAGCGGCACAGGAGCTAGCAAACAGAGCTCTAAACAGGGGAGTTTGAGTGGGAGTTCTGTTGGAGGAGAAGGTATGTGTGTGTTTGGTTTTGTATTGGTAGTATCTGTATGTGTAGAGGCTTGGAGGGGCTTTGTGCTGGGAGAGAAGCTGAGCCCTGATTAGGGGGCGGGGCTTCACTGACTAGGGGTCCTATAAAGGTAGCAGCCAGTCAGGCAGCGGCACAGACAGCTGCAGCGGCACAGGAGCTAGCAAACAGAGCTCTAAACAGGGGAGTTTGAGTGGGAGTTCTGTTGGAGGAGAAGGTATTTGTGTGTGTTTGGTTTTGTATTGGTAGTATCTGTATGTGCAGAGGCTTGGAGGGGCTTTGTGCTGGGAGAGAAGCTGAGCCCTGATTAGGGGGCGGGGCTTCACTGACTAGGGGTCCTATAAAGGTAGCAGCCAGTCAGGCAGCGGCACAGACAGCTGCAGCGGCACAGGAGCTAGCAAACAGAGCTGTGAACAGGGGAGTTTGAGTGGGAGTTCTGTTGGAGGAGAAGGTATTTGTGTGTGTGTGTTTTTGTATTGGTAGTATCTGTATGTGTAGAGGCTTTGAGGGGCTTTGTGCTGGGAGAGAAGCTGAGCCCTGATTAGGGGGCGGGGCTTCACTGACTAGGGGTCCTATAAAGGTAGCAGACAGTCAGGCAGCGGCACAGGAGCTAGCAAACAGAGCTGTAAAGAGGGGAGTTTGAGTGGGAGTTCTGTTGGAGGAGAAGGTATTTGTGTGTGTTTGGATTTGTATTGTCAGTATCTGTATGTGCAGGGGCTTTGTGCTGGGAGAAGCTGAGCCCTGATTAGGGGGCGGGGCTTCCCTGACTAGGGGTCCTATAAAGGTAGCAGCCAGTCAGGCAGCGGCAAAGGAGCTAGCAAACAGAGCTGTAAACAGGGGAGTTTGAGTGGGAGTTCTGTTGGAGGAGAAGGTATTTGTGTGTGTTTGGTTTTGTATTGGTAGTATCTGTATGTGTAGGGTCTTTCTGCTGGGAGAGAAGCTGAGCCCTGATTAGGGGGCGGGGCTTCACTGACTAGGGGTCCTATGAAGGTAGCAGCCAGTCAGGCAGCGGCACAGGAGCTAGCAAACAGAGCTGTAAACAGTGGAGTTGGAGTGGGAGTTCTGTTGGAGGAGAAGGTATTTGTGTGTGTTTGGTTTTGTATTCGTGGTATCTGTATGTGTAGAGGCTTGTAGGGGCTTTGTGCTGCGAGAGAAGCTGAGCCCTGATTAGGGGGCGGGGCTTCACTGACTAGGGGTCCTATGAAAGTAGCAGCCAGTCAGGCAGTGGCACAGACAGCTGCAGCGGCACAGGAGCTAGCAAACAGAGCTGTAAACAGGGGAGTTTGAGTGGGAGTTCTGTTGGAGGAGAAGGTGTTTGTGTGTGTTTGGTTTTGTATTGGTAGTATCTGTATGTGTAGGGGCTTTGTGGTGGGAGAGAAGCTGAGCCCTGATTAGGGGGCGGGGCTTCACTGACTAGGGGTCCTATAAAGGGAGCAGCCGGTCAGGCAGCGGCACAGGAGCTAGCAAACAGAGCTGTAAACAGAACTCCCACTCAAACTCCCCTGTTGGAGGAGAAGTTTTTTGTGTGTGTTTGGTTTTGTATTGGTAGTGTCTGTATGTGTAGGCTCTTTGTGCTGGGAGAGAAGCTGAGCCGTGATTAGGGGCGGGGCTTCACTGACTAGGGGTCCTATAAAGGTAGCAGCCAGTCAGGCAGCGGCACAGGAGCTAGCAAACAGAGCTGTAAACAGGGGAGTTGGAGTGGGAGTTCTGTTGGAGGAGAAGGTATTTTTGCGTGTCTGGTTTTGTGTTGGTGGTATCTGTATGTGTAGGGGCTTTGTGCTGGGAGAGAAGCTGAGCCCTGGTTGGGGGCAGGGCTTCCCTGACTAGGGGTCCTATAAAGGTAGCAGCCAGTCAGGCAGCGGCACAGACAGCTGCAGCGGCACAGGAGCTAGCAAACAGAGCTGTGATTTGGGGAGTTTGAGTAGGAGTTCTGTTGGAGGAGAAGGTATTTGTGTGTGTGTGTTTTTGTATTGGTAGTATCTGTATGTGTAGAGGCTTTGAGGGGCTTTGTGCTGGGAGAGAAGCTGAGCCCTGATTAGGGGGCGGGGCTTCACTGACTAGGGGTCCTATAAAGGTAGCAGCCAGTCAGGCAGCGGCACAGACAGCTGCAGTGGCACAGGAGCTAGCAAACAGAGCTGTAAACAGGGGAGTTTGAGTGGGAGTTCTGTTGGAGGATTAGGTATTTGTGTGTGTGTGTTTTTGTATTGGTAGTATCTGTATGTGTAGAGGCTTTGAGGGGCTTTGTGCTGGGAGAGAAGCTGAGCCCTGATTAGGGGGCGGAGCTTCACTGACTAGGGGTCCTATAAAGGTAGCAGCCAGTCAGGCAGCGGCACAGGAGCTAGCAAACAGAGCTGTAAACAGGGGAGTTTGAGTGAGAGTTCTGTTGGAGGAGAAGGTATTTGTGTGTGTTTGGTTTTGTATTGGTAGTATCTGTATGTGTAGAGGCTTGGAGGGGCTTTGTGCTGGGAGGGAAGCTGAGCCCTGATTAGGGGGCGGGGCTTCACTGACTAGGGGTCCTATAAAGGTAGCAGCCAGTCAGGCATCGGCACAGACAGCTGCAGCGGCACAGGAGCTAGCAAACAGAGCTGTAAACAGGGGAGTTTGAGTGGGAGTTCTGTTGGAGGAGAAGGTATTTGTGTGTGTTTGGTTTTGTATTGGTAATATCTGTATGTGTAGGGGCTTTGTGCTGGGAGAGAAGCTGAGCCCTGATTTGGGGGCGGGGCTTCACTGACTAGGGGTCCTATAAAGGTAGCAGCCAGTCAGACAGCGGCACAGGAGCTAGCAAACAGAGCTGTAAGCAGGGGAGTTTGAGTGGGAGTTCTGTTCCAGGAGGAAGTATTTGTGTGTGTTTGGTTTTGTATTGGTAGTATCTGTATGTGTAGAGGCTTGGAGGGGCTTTGTGCTGGGAGAGAAGCTGAGCCCTGATTAGGGGGCGGGGCTTCACTGACTAGGGGTCCTATAAAGGTAGCAGCCAGTCAGGCAGCGGCACAGACAGCTGCAGCGGCACAGGAGCTAGCAAACAGAGCTCTAAACAGGGGAGTTTGAGTGGGAGTTCTGTTGGAGGAGAAGGTATTTGTGTGTGTTTTTGTATTGGTATTATCTGTATGTGTAGGGGCTTTGTGGTGGGAGAGAAGCTGAGCCCTGATTAGGGGGCGGGGCTTCACTGACTAGGGTTCCTGTAAAGGTAGCAGCCAGTCAGGCAGCGGAACAGACAGCTGCAGTGGCACAGGAGCTATCAAACAGAGCTGTAAACAGGGGAATTTGAGTGGGAGTTCTGTTGGAGGAGAAGGTATTTGTGTGTGTTTGGATTTGTATTGTCAGTATCTGTATGCGCAGGGGCTTTGTGCTGGGAGAGAAGCTGAGCCCTGATTAGGGGGCGGGGCTTCCCTGACTAGGGGTCCTATAAAGGTAGCAGCCAGTCAGGCAGCGGCAAAGGAGCTAGCAAACAGACCTGTAAACAGGGGAGTTTCAGTGGGAGTTCTGTTGGAGGAGAAGGTATTTGTGTGTGTTTGGTTTTGTATTGGTAGTATCTGTATGTGTATTGGTTTGAAGGGTCTTTGTGCTTGGAGAGAAGCTGAGCCCTGATTAGGGGGCGGGGCTTCACTGACTAGGGTTCCTATAAAGGTAGCAGCCAGTCAGGCAGCGGAACAGACAGCTGCAGTGGCACAGGAGCTATCAAACAGAGCTGTGAACAGGGGAGTTTGAGTGGGAGTTCTGTTGGAGGAGATGGTATTTGTGTGTGCTTGGTTTTGTATTGGTAATATCTGTATGTGTAGGGGCTTTGTGCTGGGAGAGAAGATGAGCCCTGATTAGGGGGCGGGGCTTCACTGACTAGGGGTCCTATAAAGGTAGCAGCCAGTCAGGCAGCGGAACAGACAGCTGCAGTGGAACAGGAGCTAGCAAACAGAGCTGTAAACAGGGGAGTTTGAGTGGGAGTTCTGTTGGAGGAGCAGGTATTTGTGTGTGTTTGGTTTTGTATTGGTAGTATCTGTATGTGTATTGGTTTGAAGGGGCTTTGTGCTTGGAGAGAAGCTGAGCCCTGATTAGGGGGCGGGGCTTCACTGACTAGGGGTCCTATAAAGGTAGCAGCCAGTCAGGCAGCGGCACAGACAGCTGCAGCGGCACAGGAGCTAGCAAACAGAGCTGTAAACAGGGGAGTTTGAGTGGGAGTTCTGTTGGAGGAGAAGGTATTTGTGTGTGTTTTTGTATTGGTAGTATCTGTATGTGTAGAGGTTTGAAGGGGCTTTGTGCTGGGAGAGAAGCTGAGCCCTGATTAAGGGGCGGGGCTTCACTGACTAGGGGTCCTATAAAGGGAGCAGCCAGTCAGGCAGCGGCACAGAGAGCTGCAGCGGCACAGGAGCTAGCAAACAGAGCTGTAAACAGGGGAGTTTGAGTGGGAGTTCTGTTGGAGGAGAAGGTATTTGTGTGTGTTTGGATTTGTATTGTCAGTATCTGTATGTGCAGGGGCTTTGTGCTGGGAGAGAAGCTGAGCCCTGATTAGGGGGCGGGGCTTCCCTGACTAGGGGTCCTATAAAGGTAGCAGCCAGTCAGGCAGCGGCAAAGGAGCTAGCAAAGAGACCTGTAAACAGGGGAGTTTGAATGGGAGTTCTGTTGGAGGAGAAGGTATTTGTGTGTGTTTGGTTTTGTATTGGTAGTATCTGTATGTGTAGGGGCTTTGTGCTGGGAGAGAAGCTGAGCCCTGATTAGGGGGCGGGGCTTCACTGACTAGGGGTCCTATAAAGGTAGCAGCCAGTCAGACAGCGGCTCAGGAGCTAGCAAACAGAGCTGTGAACAGGGGAGTTTGAATGGGAGTTCTGTTGGAGGAGATGGTATTTGTGTGTGCTTGGTTTTGTATTGGTAGTATCTGTATGTGTAGGGGTTTGGCGGGGCTTTGTGCTTGGAGAGAAGATGAGCCCTGATTAGGGGGCGGGGCTTCACTGACTAGGGGTCCTATAAAGGTAGCAGCCAGTCAGGCAGCGGCACAGACAGCTGCAGTGGCACAGGAGCTAGCAAACAGAGCTGTAAACAGGGGAGTTTGAGTGGGAGTTCTGTTGGAGGAGCAGGTATTTGTGTGTGTTTGGTTTTGTATTGGTAGTATCTGTATGTGTAGAGGCTTGGAGGGGCTTTGTGCTGGGAGAGAAGCTGAGCCCTGATTAGGGGGCGGGGCTTCACTGACTAGGGGTCCTATAAAGGTAGCAGCCAGTCAGGCAGCGGCACAGACAGCTGCAGCGGCACAGGAGCTAGCAAACAGAGCTGTAAACAGGGGAATTTGAGTGGGATTTCTGTTGGAGGAGAAGGTATTTGTGTGTGTTTGGATTTGTATTGTCAGTATCTGTATGTGCAGGGGCTTTGTGCTGGGAGAGAAGCTGAGCCCTGATTAGGGGGCGGGGCTTCCCTGACTAGGGGTCCTATAAAGGTAGCAGCCAGTCAGGCAGCGGCAAAGGAGCTAGCAAACAGAGCTGTAAACAGGGGAGTTTGAGTGGGAGTTCTGTTGGAGGAGAAGGTATTTGTGTGTGTTTGGTTTTGTATTGGTAGTATCTGTATGTGTAGGGGCTTTGTGCTGGGAGAGAAGCTGAGCCCTGATTAGGGGGCGGGGCTTCACTGACTAGGGGTCCTATAAAGGTAGCAGCCAGTCAGGCAGCAGCACAGACAGCTGCAGCGGCACAGGAGCTAGCAAACAGAGCTGTAAACAGGGGAGTTTGAGTGGGAGTTCTGTTGGAGGAGAAGGTATTTGTGTGTGTTTTTGTATTGGTACTATCTGTATGTGTAGAGGTTTGAAGGGGCTTTGTGCTGGGAGAGAAGCTGAGCCCTGATTAGGGGGCGGGGCTTCACTGACTAGGGGTCCTATAAAGGTAGCAGCCAGTCAGGCAGCGGCACAGACAGCTGCAGCGGCACAGGAGCTGGCAAACAGAGCTGTAAACAGGGGAGTTTGAGTGGGAGTTCTGTTGGAGGAGCAGGTATTTGTGTGTGTTTGGTTTTGTATTGGTAGTATCTGTATGTGTAGAGGCTTGGAGGGGCTTTGTGCTGGGAGAGAAGCTGAGCCCTGATTAGGGGGCGGGGCTTCACTGACTAGGGGTCCTATAAAGGGAGCAGCCAGTCAGGCAGCGGCACAGACAGCTGCAGCGGCACAGGAGCTAGCAAACAGAGCTGTAAACAGGGGAGTTTGAGTGGGAGTTCTGTTGGAGGAGAATGTATTTGTGTGTGTTTTTGTATTGGTAGTATCTGTATGTGTAGAGGTTTGAAGGGGCTTTGTGCTGGGAGAGAAGCTGAGCCCTGATTAGGGGGCGGGGCTTCACTGACTAGGGGTCCTATAAAGGTAGCAGCCAGTCAGGCAGCGGCACAGACAGCTGCAGCGGCACAGGAGCTAGCAAACAGAGCTGTAAACAGGGGAGTTTGAGTGGGAGTTCTGTTGGAGGAGAAGGTATTTGTGTGTGTTTGGATTTGTATTGTCAGTATCTGTATGTGCAGGGGCTTTGTGCTGGGAGAGAAGCTGAGCCCTGATTAGGGGGCGGGGCTTCCCTGACTAGGGGTCCTATAAAGGTAGCAGCCAGTCAGGAAGCGGCAAAGGAGCTAGCAAACAGACCTGTAAACAGGGGAGTTTGAGTGGGAGTTCTGTTGGAGGAGAAGGTATTTGTGTGTGTTTTTGTATTGGTATTATCTGTATGTGTAGGGGCTTTGTGGTGGGAGAGAAGCTGAGCCCTGATTAGGGGGCGGGGCTTCACTGACTAGGGTTCCTATAAAGGTAGCAGCCAGTCAGGCAGCGGAACAGACAGCTGCAGTGGCACAGGAGCTATCAAACAGAGCTGTGAACAGGGGAGTTTGAGTGGGAGTTCTGTTGGAGGAGATGGTATTTGTGTGTGCTTGGTTTTGTATTGGTAATATCTGTATGTGTAGGGGCTTTGTGCTGGGAGAGAAGATGAGCCCTGATTAGGGGGCGGGGCTTCACTGACTAGGGGTCCTATAAAGGTAGCAGCCAGTCAGGCAGCGGAACAGACAGCTGCAGTGGCACAGGAGCTAGCAAACAGAGCTGTAAACAGGGGAGTTTGAGTGGGAGTTCTGTTGGAGGAGCAGGTATTTGTGTGTGTTTGGTTTTGTATTGGTAGTATCTGTATGTGTATTGGTTTGAAGGGGCTTTGTGCTTGGAGAGAAGCTGAGCCCTGATTAGGGGGCGGGGCTTCACTGACTAGGGGTCCTATAAAGGTAGCAGCCAGTCAGGCAGCGGCACAGACAGCTGCAGAGGCACAGGAGCTAGCAAACAGAGCTCTAAACAGGGGAGTTTGAGTGGGAGTTCTGTTGGAGGAGCAGGTATTTGTGTGTGTTTGGTTTTGTATTGGTAGTATCTGTATGTGTAGAGGCTTGGAGGGGCTTTGTGCTGGGAGAGAAGCTGAGCCCTGATTAGGGGGCGGGGCTTCACTGACTAGGGGTCCTATAAAGGGAGCAGCCAGTCAGGCAGCGGCACAGACAGCTGCAGCGGCACAGGAGCTAGCAAACAGAGCTGTAAACAGGGGAGTTTGAGTGGGAGTTCTGTTGGAGGAGAAGGTATTTGTGTGTGTTTGGATTTGTATTGTCAGTATCTGTATGTGCAGGGGCTTTGTGCTGGGAGAGAAGCTGAGCCCTGATTAGGGGGCGGGGCTTCCCTGACTAGGGGTCCTATAAAGGTAGCAGCCAGTCAGGCAGCGGCAAAGGAGCTAGCAAACAGACCTGTAAACAGGGGAGTTTGAGTGGGAGTTCTGTTGGAGGAGAAGGTATCTGTGTGTGTTTGGTTTTGTATTGGTAGTATCTGTATGTGTAGGGGCTTTGTGCTGGGAGAGAAGCTGAGCCCTGATTAGGGGGCGGGGCTTCACTGACTAGGGGTCCTATAAAGGTAGCAGCCAGTCAGACAGCGGCTCAGGAGCTAGCAAACAGAGCTGTGAACAGGGGAGTTTGAATGGGAGTTCTGTTGGAGGAGATGGTATTTGTGTGTGCTTGGTTTTGTATTGGTAGTATCTGTATGTGTAGGGGTTTGGCGGGGCTTTGTGCTTGGAGAGAAGATGAGCCCTGATTAGGGGGCGGGGCTTCACTGACTAGGGGTCCTATAAAGGTAGCAGCCAGTCAGGCAGCGGCACAGACAGCTGCAGTGGCACAGGAGCTAGCAAACAGTGCTGTAAACAGGGGAGTTTGAGTGGGAGTTCTGTTGGAGGAGCAGGTATTTGTGTGTGTTTGGTTTTGTATTGGTAGTATCTGTATGTGTAGAGGCTTGGAGGGGCTTTGTGCTGGGAGAGAAGCTGAGCCCTGATTAGGGGGCGGGGCTTCACTGACTAGGGGTCCTATAAAGGTAGCAGCCAGTCAGGCAGCGGCACAGACAGCTGCAGCGGCACAGGAGCTAGCAAACAGAGCTGTAAACAGGGGAGTTTGAGTGGGAGTTCTGTTGGAGGAGAAGGTATTTGTGTGTGTTTGGATTTGTATTGTCAGTATCTGTATGTGCAGGGGCTTTGTGCTGGGAGAGAAGCTGAGCCCTGATTAGGGGGCGGGGCTTCCCAGACTAGGGGTCCTATAAAGGTAGCAGCCAGTCAGGCAGCGGCAAAGGAGCTAGCAAACAGACCTGTAAACAGGGGAGTTTGAGTGGGAGTTCTGTTGGAGGAGAAGGTATTTGTGTGTGTTTGGTTTTGTATTGGTAGTATCTGTATGTGTAGGGGCTTTGTGCTGGGAGAGAAGCTGAGCCCTGATTAGGGGGCGGGGCTTCACTGACTAGGGGTCCTATAAAGGTAGCAGCCAGTCAGGCAGCGGCACAGACAGCTGCAGCGGCACAGGAGCTAGCAAACAGAGCTGTAAACAGGGGAGTTTGAGTGGGAGTTCTGTTGGAGGAGAAGGTATTTGTGTGTGTTTGGTTTTGTATTGGTAGTATCTGTATGTGTAGAGGCTTGGAGGGACTTTGTGCTGGGAGAGAAGCTGAGCCCTGATTTGGGGGCGGGGCTTCACTGACTAGGGGTCCTATAAAGGTAGCAGCCAGTCAGACAGCGGCACAGGAGCTAGCAAACAGAGCTGTAAACAGGGGAGTTTGAGTGGGAGTTCTGTTGGAGGAGAAGGTATTTGTGTGTGTTTGGTTTTGTATTGGTAGTATCTGTATGTGTAGGGGCTTTGTGCTGGGAGAGAAGCTGAGCCCTGATTTGGGGGCGGGGCTTCACTGACTAGGGGTCCTATAAAGGTAGCAGCCAGTCAGGCAGCGGCACAGACAGCTGCAGCGGCACAGGAGCTAGCAAACAGAGCTGTAAACAGGGGAGTTTGAGTGGGAGTTCTGTTGGAGGAGAAGGTATTTGTGTGTGTTTGGTTTTGTATTGGTAGTATCTGTATGTGTAGAGGCTTGGAGGGACTTTGTGCTGGGAGAGAAGCTGAGCCCTGATTTGGGGGCGGGGCTTCACTGACTAGGGGTCCTATAAAGGTAGCAGCCAGTCAGACAGCGGCACAGGAGCTAGCAAACAGAGCTGTAAACAGGGGAGTTTGAGTGGGAGTTCTGTTGGAGGAGAAGGTATTTGTGTGTGTTTGGTTTTGTATTGGTAGTATCTGTATGTGTATTGGTTTGAAGGGGCTTTGTGCTTGGAGAGAAGCTGAGCCCTGATTAGGGGGCGGGGCTTCACTGACTAGGGTTCCTATAAAGGTAGCAGCCAGTCAGGCAGCGGAACAGACAGCTGCAGTGGCACAGGAGCTATCAAACAGAGCTGTAAACAGGGGAATTTGAGTGGGATTTCTGTTGGAGGAGAAGGTATTTGTGTGTGTTTGGATTTGTATTGTCAGTATCTGTATGTGCAGGGGCTTTGTGCTGGGAGAGAAGCTGAGCCCTGATTAGGGGGCGGGGCTTCCCTGACTAGGGGTCCTATAAAGGTAGCAGCCAGTCAGGCAGCGGCAAAGGAGCTAGCAAACAGAGCTGTAAACAGGGGAGTTTGAGTGGGAGTTCTGTTGGAGGAGAAGGTATTTGTGTGTGTTTGGTTTTGTATTGGTAGTATCTGTATGTGTAGGGGCTTTGTGCTGGGAGAGAAGCTGAGCCCTGATTAGGGGGCGGGGCTTCACTGACTAGGGGTCCTATAAAGGTAGCAGCCAGTCAGGCAGCAGCACAGACAGCTGCAGCGGCACAGGAGCTAGCAAACAGAGCTGTAAACAGGGGAGTTTGAGTGGGAGTTCTGTTGGAGGAGAAGGTATTTGTGTGTGTTTGGTTTTGTATTGGTAGTATCTGTATGTGTAGAGGCTTGGAGGGACTTTGTGCTGGGAGAGAAGCTGAGCCCTGATTTGGGGGCGGGGCTTCACTGACTAGGGGTCCTATAAAGGTAGCAGCCAGTCAGGCAGCGGAACAGACAGCTGCAGTGGCACAGGAGCTATCAAACAGAGCTGTAAACAGGGGAATTTGAGTGGGATTTCTGTTGGAGGAGAAGGTATTTGTGTGTGTTTGGATTTGTATTGTCAGTATCTGTATGTGCAGGGGCTTTGTGCTGGGAGAGAAGCTGAGCCCTGATTAGGGGGCGGGGCTTCCCTAATTGGGGTCCTATAAAGGTAGCAGCCAGTCAGGCAGCAGCACAGACAGCTGCAGCGGCACAGGAGCTAGCAAACAGAGCTGTAAACAGGGGAGTTGGAGTGGGAGTTCTGTTGGAGGAGAAGGTATTTGTGTGTGTTTGGTTTTGTATTCGTGGTATCTGTATGTGTAGAGGCTTGTAGGGGCTTTGTGCTGCGAGAGAAGCTGAGCCCTGATTAGGGGGCGGGGCTTCACTGACTAGGGGTCCTATGAAAGTAGCAGCCAGTCAGGCAGTGGCACAGACAGCTGCAGCGGCACAGGAGCTAGCAAACAGAGCTGTAAACAGGGGAGTTTGAGTGGGAGTTCTGTTGGAGGAGAAGGTGTTTGTGTGTGTTTGGTTTTGTATTGGTAGTATCTGTATGTGTAGGGGCTTTGTGCTGGGAGAGAAGCTGAGCCCTGATTAGGGGGCGGGGCTTCACTGACTAGGGGTCCTATAAAGGTAGCAGCCAGTCAGGCAGCGGCACAGGAGCTAGCAAACAGAGCTGTAAACAGGGGAGTTGGAGTGGGAGTTCTGTTGGAGGAGAAGGTATTTTTGCGTGTCTGGTTTTGTGTTGGTGGTATCTGTATGTGTAGGGGCTTTGTGCTGGGAGAGAAGCTGAGCCCTGGTTAGGGGGCAGGGCTTCCCTGACTAGGGGTCCTATAAAGGTAGCAGACAGTCAGGCAGCGGCACAGGAGCTAGCAAACAGAGCTGTGAACAGGCGAGTTTGAGTGGGAGTTCTGTTGGAGGAGAAGGTATTTGTGTGTTTGGTTTTGTATTGGTAGTATCTGTATGTGTAGAGGCTTGGAGGGGCTTTGTGCTGGGAGAGAAGCTGAGCCCTGATTAGGGGGCGGGGCTTCACTGACTAGGGGTCCTATAAAGGTAGCAGCCAGTCAGGCAGCGGCACAGACAGCTGCAGCGGCACAGGAGCTAGCAAACAGAGCTGTGATTTGGGGAGTTTGAGTAGGAGTTCTGTTGGAGGAGAAGGTATTTGTGTGTGTGTGTTTTTGTATTGGTAGTATCTGTATGTGTAGAGGCTTTGAGGGGCTTTGTGCTGGGAGAGAAGCTGAGCCCTGATTAGGGGGCGGGGCTTCACTGACTAGGGGTCCTATAAAGGTAGCAGCCAGTCAGGCAGCGGCACAGACAGCTGCAGTGGCACAGGAGCTAGCAAACAGAGCTGTAAACAGGGGAGTTTGAGTGGGAGTTCTGTTGGAGGAGAAGGTATTTGTGTGTGTTTGGTTTTGTATTGGTAATATCTGTATGTGTAGGGGCTTTGTGCTGGGAGAGAAGCTGAGCTCTGATTTGGGGGCGGGGCTTCACTGACTAGGGGTCCTATAAAGGTAGTAGCCAGTCAGACAGCGGCACAGGAGCTAGCAAACAGAGCTGTAAGCAGGGGAGTTGGAGTGGGAGTTCTGTTGGAGGAGAAGGTATGTGTGTGTTTGGTTTTGTATTGGTAGTATCTGTATGTGTAGAGGCTTGGAGGGGCTTTGTGCTGGGAGAGAAGCTGAGCCCTGATTAGGGGGCGGGGCTTCACTGACTAGGGGTCCTATAAAGGTAGCAGCCAGTCAGGCAGCGGCACAGACAGCTGCAGCGGCACAGGAGCTAGCAAACAGAGCTGTAAACAGGGGAGTTTGAGTGGGAGTTCTGTTGGAGGAGAAGGTATTTGTGTGTGTTTGGTTTTGTATTGGTAGTATCTGTATGTGCAGAGGCTTGGAGGGGCTTTGTGCTGGGAGAGAAGCTGAGCCCTGATTAGGGGGCGGGGCTTCACTGACTAGGGGTCCTATAAAGGTAGCAGCCAGTCAGGCAGCGGCACAGACAGCTGCAGCGGCACAGGAGCTAGCAAACAGAGCTGTGAACAGGGGAGTTTGAGTGGGAGTTCTGTTGGAGTAGAAGGTATTTGTGTGTGTGTGTTTTTGTATTGGTAGTATCTGTATGTGTAGAGGCTTTGAGGGGCTTTGTGCTGGGAGAGAAGCTGAGCCCTGATTAGGGGGCGGGGCTTCACTGACTAGGGGTCCTATAAAGGTAGCAGACAGTCAGGCAGCGGCACAGGAGCTAGCAAACAGAGCTGTAAAGAGGGGAGTTTGAGTGGGAGTTCTGTTGGAGGAGAAGGTATTAGTGTGTGTTTGGATTTGTATTGTCAGTATCTGTATGTGCAGGGGCTTTGTGCTGGGAGAAGCTGAGCCCTGATTAGGGGGCGGGGCTTCCCTGACTAGGGGTCCTATAAAGGTAGCAGCCAGTCAGGCAGCGGCAAAGGAGCTAGCAAACAGAGCTGTAAACAGGGGAGTTTGAGTGGGAGTTCTGTTGGAGGAGAAGGTATTTGTGTGTGTTTGGTTTTGTATTGGTAGTATCTGTATGTGTAGGGTCTTTCTGCTGGGAGAGAAGCTGAGCCCTGATTAGGGGGCGGGGCTTCACTGACTAGGGGTCCTATGAAGGTAGCAGCCAGTCAGGCAGCGGCACAGGAGCTAGCAAACAGAGCTGTAAACAGTGGAGTTGGAGTGGGAGTTCTGTTGGAGGAGAAGGTATTTGTGTGTGTTTGGTTTTGTATTCGTGGTATCTGTATGTGTAGAGGCTTGTAGGGGCTTTGTGCTGCGAGAGAAGCTGAGCCCTGATTAGGGGGCGGGGCTTCACTGACTAGGGGTCCTATGAAAGTAGCAGCCAGTCAGGCAGCGGCACAGACAGCTGCAGCGGCACAGGAGCTAGCAAACAGAGCTGTAAACAGGGGAGTTTGAGTGGGAGTTCTGTTGGAGGAGAAGGTGTTTGTGTGTGTTTGGTTTTGTATTGGTAGTATCTGTATGTGTAGGGGCTTTGTGCTGGGAGAGAAGCTGAGCCCTGATTAGGGGGCGGGGCTTCACTGACTAGGGGTCCTATAAAGGGAGCAGCCAGTCAGGCAGCGGCACAGGAGCTAGCAAACAGAGCTGTAAACAGAACTCCCACTCAAACTCCCCTGTTGGAGGAGAAGTTTTTTGTGTGTGTTTGGTTTTGTATTGGTAGTGTCTGTATGTGTAGGGTCTTTGTGCTGGGAGAGAAGCTGAGTTTGAGTGGGAGTTCTGTTGGAGGAGAAGGTATTTGTGTGTGTTTTTGTATTGGTACTATCTGTATGTGTAGAGGTTTGAAGGGGCTTTGTGCTTGGAGGGAAGCTGAGCCCTGATTAGGGGGCGGGGCTTCACTGACTAGGGGTCCTATAAAGGTAGCAGCCAGTCAGGCAGCGGCACAGACAGCTGCAGCGGCACAGGAGCTGGCAAACAGAGCTGTAAACAGGGGAGTTTGAGTGGGAGTTCTGTTGGAGGAGCAGGTATTTGTGTGTGTTTGGTTTTGTATTGGTAGTATCTGTATGTGTAGAGGCTTGGAGGGGCTTTGTGCTGGGAGAGAAGCTGAGCCCTGATTAGGGGGCGGGGCTTCACTGACTAGGGGTCCTATAAAGGGAGCAGCCAGTCAGGCAGCGGCACAGACAGCTGCAGCGGCACAGGAGCTAGCAAACAGAGCTGTAAACATGGGAGTTTGAGTGGGAGTTCTGTTGGAGGAGAAGGTATTTGTGTGTGTTTTTGTATTGGTATTATCTGTATGTGTAGGGGCTTTGTGGTGGGAGAGAAGCTGAGCCCTGATTAGGGGGCGGGGCTTCACTGACTAGGGTTCCTATAAAGGTAGCAGCCAGTCAGGCAGCGGAACAGACAGCTGCAGTGGCACAGGAGCTATCAAACAGAGCTGTAAACAGGGGAATTTGAGTGGGAGTTCTGTTGGAGGAGAAGGTATTTGTGTGTGTTTGGATTTGTATTGTCAGTATCTGTATGTGCAGGGGCTTTGTGCTGGGAGAGAAGCTGAGCCCTGATTAGGGGGCGGGGCTTCCCTGACTAGGGGTCCTATAAAGGTAGCAGCCAGTCAGGCAGCGGCAAAGGAGCTAGCAAACAGACCTGTAAACAGGGGAGTTTCAGTGGGAGTTCTGTTGGAGGAGAAGGTATTTGTGTGTGTTCGGTTTTGTATTGGTAGTATCTGTATGTGTAGGGGCTTTGTGGTGGGAGAGAAGCTGAGCCCTGATTAGGGGGCGGGGCTTCACTGACTAGGGGTCCTATAAAGGTAGCAGCCAGTCAGGCAGCGGCACAGGAGCTAGCAAACAGAGCTGTAAACAGGGGAGTTTGAGTGAGAGTTCTGTTGGAGGAGAAGGTATTTGTGTGTGTTTGGTTTTGTATTGGTAGTATCTGTATGTGTAGAGGCTTGGAGGGGCTTTGTGCTGGGAGGGAAGCTGAGCCCTGATTAGGGGGCGGGGCTTCACTGACTAGGGGTCCTATAAAGGTAGCAGCCAGTCAGGCATCGGCACAGACAGCTGCAGCGGCACAGGAGCTAGCAAACAGAGCTGTAAACAGGGGAGTTTGAGTGGGAGTTCTGTTGGAGGAGAAGGTATTTGTGTGTGTTTGGTTTTGTATTGGTAATATCTGTATGTGTAGGGGCTTTGTGCTGGGAGAGAAGCTGAGCCCTGATTTGGGGGCGGGGCTTCACTGACTAGGGGTCCTATAAAGGTAGCAGCCAGTCAGACAGCGGCACAGGAGCTAGCAAACAGAGCTGTAAGCAGGGGAGTTTGAGTGGGAGTTCTGTTCCAAGAGGAGGTATTTGTGTGTGTTTGGTTTTGTATTGGTAGTATCTGTATGTGTAGAGGCTTGGAGGGGCTTTGTGCTGGGAGAGAAGCTGAGCCCTGATTAGGGGGCGGGGCTTCACTGACTAGGGGTCCTATAAAGGTAGCAGCCAGTCAGGCATCGGCACAGACAGCTGCAGCGGCACAGGAGCTAGCAAACAGAGCTCTAAACAGGGGAGTTTGAGTGGGAGTTCTGTTGGAGGAGAAGGTATTTGTGTGTGTTTTTGTATTGGTATTATCTGTATGTGTAGGGGCTTTGTGGTGGGAGAGAAGCTGAGCCCTGATTAGGGGGCGGGGCTTCCCTGACTAGGGGTCCTATAAAGGTAGCAGCCAGTCAGGCAGCGGCACAGACAGCTGCAGAGGCACAGGAGCTAGCAAACAGAGCTCTAAACAGGGGAGTTTGAGTGGGAGTTCTGTTGGAGGAGCAGGTATTTGTATGTGTTTGGTTTTGTATTGGTAGTATCTGTATGTGTAGAGGCTTGGAGGGGCTTTGTGCTGGGAGAGAAGCTGAGCCCTGATTAGGGGGCGGGGCTTCACTGACTAGGGGTCCTATAAAGGGAGCAGCCAGTCAGGCAGCGGCACAGACAGCTGCAGCGGCACAGGAGCTAGCAAACAGAGCTGTAAACAGGGGAGTTTGAGTGGGAGTTCTGTTGGAGGAGAAGGTATTTGTGTGTGTTTTTGTATTGGTAGTATCTGTATGTGTAGAGGTTTGAAGGGGCTTTGTGCTGGGAGAGAAGCTGAGCCCTGATTAGGGGGCGGGGCTTCACTGACTAGGGGTCCTATAAAGGTAGCAGCCAGTCAGGCAGCGGCACAGACAGCTGCAGCGGCACAGGAGCTAGCAAACAGAGCTGTAAACAGGGGAGTTTGAGTGGGAGTTCTGTTGGAGGAGAAGGTATTTGTGTGTGTTTGGATTTGTATTGTCAGTATCTGTATGTGCAGGGGCTTTGTGCTGGGAGAGAAGCTGAGCCCTGATTAGGGGGCGGGGCTTCCCTGACTAGGGGTCCTATAAAGGTAGCAGCCAGTCAGGCAGCGGCAAAGGAGCTAGCAAACAGACCTGTAAACAGGGGAGTTTGAGTGGGAGTTCTGTTGGAGGAGAAGGTATTTGTGTGTGTTTGGTTTTGTATTGGTAGTATCTGTATGTGTAGGGGTTTGGCGGGGCTTTGTGCTTGGAGAGAAGATGAGCCCTGATTAGGGGGCGGGGATTCACTGACTAGGGGTCCTATAAAGGTAGCAGCCAGTCAGGCAGCGGCACAGACAGCTGCAGTGGCACAGGAGCTAGCAAACAGAGCTGTAAACAGGGGAGTTTGAGTGGGAGTTCTGTTGGAGGAGCAGGTATTTGTGTGTGTTTGGTTTTGTATTGGTAGTATCTGTATGTGTAGAGGCTTGGAGGGGCTTTGTGCTGGGAGAGAAGCTGAGCCCTGATTAGGGGGCGGGGCTTCACTGACTAGGGGTCCTATAAAGGTAGCAGCCAGTCAGACAGCGGCTCAGGAGCTAGCAAACAGAGCTGTGAACAGGGGAGTTTGAATGGGAGTTCTGTTGGAGGAGATGGTATTTGTGTGTGCTTGGTTTTGTATTGGTAGTATCTGTATGTGTAGGGGTTTGGCGGGGCTTTGTGCTTGGAGAGAAGATGAGCCCTGATTAGGGGGCGGGGCTTCACTGACTAGGGGTCCTATAAAGGTAGCAGCCAGTCAGGCAGCGGCACAGACAGCTGCAGTGGCACAGGAGCTAGCAAACAGAGCTGTAAACAGGGGAGTTTGAGTGGGAGTTCTGTTGGAGGAGCAGGTATTTGTGTGTGTTTGGTTTTGTATTGGTAGTATCTGTATGTGTAGAGGCTTGGAGGGGCTTTGTGCTGGGAGAGAAGCTGAGCCCTGATTAGGGGGCGGGGCTTCACTGACTAGGGGTCCTATAAAGGTAGCAGCCAGTCAGGCAGCGGCACAGACAGCTGCAGCGGCACAGGAGCTAGCAAACAGAGCTGTAAACAGGGGAGTTTGAGTGGGAGTTCTGTTGGAGGAGAAGGTATTTGTGTGTGTTTGGTTTTGTATTGGTAGTATCTGTATGTGTAGAGGCTTGGAGGGACTTTGTGCTGGGAGAGAAGCTGAGCCCTGATTTGGGGGCGGGGCTTCACTGACTAGGGGTCCTATAAAGGTAGCAGCCAGTCAGACAGCGGCACAGGAGCTAGCAAACAGAGCTGTAAACAGGGGAGTTTGAGTGGGAGTTCTGTTGGAGGAGAAGGTATTTGTGTGTGTTTGGTTTTGTAATGGTAGTATCTGTATGTGTAGGGGCTTTGTGCTGGGAGAGAAGCTGAGCCCTGATTAGGGGGCGGGGCTTCACTGACTAGGGTTCCTATAAAGGTAGCAGCCAGTCAGGCAGCGGAACAGACAGCTGCAGTGGCACAGGAGCTATCAAACAGAGCTGTAAACAGGGGAATTTGAGTGGGATTTCTGTTGGAGGAGAAGGTATTTGTGTGTGTTTGGATTTGTATTGTCAGTATCTGTATGTGCAGGGGCTTTGTGCTGGGAGAGAAGCTGAGCCCTGATTAGGGGGCGGGGCTTCCCTGACTAGGGGTCCTATAAAGGTAGCAGCCAGTCAGGCAGCGGCAAAGGAGCTAGCAAACAGAGCTGTAAACAGGGGAGTTTGAGTGAGAGTTCTGTTGGAGGAGAAGGTATTTGTGTGTGTTTGGTTTTGTATTGGTAGTATCTGTATGTGTAGGGGCTTTGTGCTGGGAGAGAAGCTGAGCCCTGATTAGGGGGCGGGGCTTCACTGACTAGGGGTCCTATAAAGGTAGCAGCCAGTCAGGCAGCGGCACAGACAGCTGCAGCGGCACAGGAGCTGGCAAACAGAGCTGTAAACAGGGGAGTTTGAGTGGGAGTTCTGTTGGAGGAGAAGGTATTTGTGTGTGTTTGGTTTTGTATTGGTAGTATCTGTATGTGTATTGGTTTGAAGGGGCTTTGTGCTTGGAGGGAAGCTGAGCCCTGATTAGGGGGCGGGGCTTCACTGACTAGGGGTCCTATAAAGGTAGCAGCCAGTCAGGCAGCGGCACAGACAGCTGCAGAGGCACAGGAGCTAGCAAACAGAGCTCTAAACAGGGGAGTTTGAGTGGGAGTTCTGTTGGAGGAGCAGGTATTTGTGTGTGTTTTTGTATTGGTATTATCTGTATGTGTAGGGGCTTTGTGGTGGGAGAGAAGCTGAGCCCTGATTAGGGGGCGGGGCTTCACTGACTTGGGTTCCTATAAAGGTAGCAGCCAGTCAGGCAGCGGAACAGACAGCTGCAGTGGCACAGGAGCTATCAAACAGAGCTGTAAACAGGGGAATTTGAGTGGGAGTTCTGTTGGAGGAGAAGGTATTTGTGTGTGTTTGGATTTGTATTGTCAGTATCTGTATGTGCAGGGGCTTTGTGCTGGGAGAGAAGCTGAGCCCTGATTAGGGGGCGGGGCTTCCCTGACTAGGGGTCCTATAAAGGTAGCAGCCAGTCAGGCAGCGGCAAAGGAGCTAGCAAACAGACCTGTAAACAGGGGAGTTTCAGTGGGAGTTCTGTTGGAGGAGAAGGTATTTGTGTGTGTTTGGTTTTGTATTGGTAGTATCTGTATGTGTATTGGTTTGAAGGGGCTTTGTGCTTGGAGAGAAGCTGAGCCCTGATTAGGGGGCGGGGCTTCACTGACTAGGGTTCCTATAAAGGTAGCAGCCAGTCAGGCAGCGGAACAGACAGCTGCAGTGGCACAGGAGCTATCAAACAGAGCTGTGAACAGGGGAGTTTGAGTGGGAGTTCTGTTGGAGGAGATGGTATTTGTGTGTGCTTGGTTTTGTATTGGTAATATCTGTATGTGTAGGGGCTTTGTGCTGGGAGAGAAGATGAGCCCTGATTAGGGGGCGGGGCTTCCCTGACTAGGGGTCCTATAAAGGTAGCAGCCAGTCAGGCAGCGGCAAAGGAGCTAGCAAACAGAGCTGTAAACAGGGGAGTTTGAGTGGGAGTTCTGTTGGAGGAGAAGGTATTTGTGTGTGCTTGGTTTTGTATTGGTAATATCTGTATGTGTAGGGGCTTTGTGCTGGGAGAGAAGCTGAGCCCTGATTTGGGGGCGGGGCTTCACTGACTAGGGTTCCTATAAAGGTAGCAGCCAGTCAGGCAGCGGAACAGACAGCTGCAGTGGCACAGGAGCTATCAAACAGAGCTGTGAACAGGGGAGTTTGAGTGGGAGTTCTGTTGGAGGAGATGGTATTTGTGTGTGCTTGGTTTTGTATTGGTAATATCTGTATGTGTAGGGGCTTTGTGCTGGGAGAGAAGCTGAGCCCTGATTTGGGGGCGGGGCTTCACTGACTAGGGGTCCTATAAAGGTAGCAGCCAGTCAGACAGCGGCACAGGAGCTAGCAAACAGAGCTGTAAACAGGGGAGTTTGAGTGGGAGTTCTGTTGGAGGAGAAGGTATTTGTGTGTGTTTGGTTTTGTAATGGTAGTATCTGTATGTGTAGGGGCTTTGTGCTGGGAGAGAAGCTGAGCCCTGATTAGGGGGCGGGGCTTCACTGACTAGGGTTCCTATAAAGGTAGCAGCCAGTCAGGCAGCGGAACAGACAGCTGCAGTGGCACAGGAGATATCAAACAGAGCTGTAAACAGGGGAATTTGAGTGGGATTTCTGTTGGAGGAGAAGGTATTTGTGTGTGTTTGGATTTGTATTGTCAGTATCTGTATGTGCAGGGGCTTTGTGCTGGGAGAGAAGCTGAGCCCTGATTAGGGGGCGGGGCTTCCCTGACTAGGGGTCTTATAAAGGTAGCAGCCAGTCAGGCAGCGGCAAAGGAGCTAGCAAACAGAGCTGTAAACAGGGGAGTTTGAGTGGGAGTTCTGTTGGAGGAGAAGGTATTTGTGTGTGTTTGGTTTTGTATTGGTAGTATCTGTATGTGTAGGGGCTTTGTGCTGGGAGAGAAGCTGAGCCCTGATTAGGGGGCGGGGCTTCACTGACTAGGGGTCCTATAAAGGTAGCAGCCAGTCAGGCAGCAGCACAGACAGCTGCAGCGGCACAGGAGCTAGCAAACAGAGCTGTAAACAGGGGAGTTTGAGTGGGAGTTCTGTTGGAGGAGAAGGTATTTGTGTGTGTTTTTGTATTGGTACTATCTGTATGTGTAGAGGTTTGAAGGGGCTTTGTGCTGGGAGAGAAGCTGAGCCCTGATTAGGGGGCGGGGCTTCACTGACTAGGGGTCCTATAAAGGTAGCAGCCAGTCAGGCAGCGGCACAGACAGCTGCAGCGGCACAGGAGCTGGCAAACAGAGCTGTAAACAGGGGAGTTTGAGTGGGAGTTCTGTTGGAGGAGAAGGTATTTGTGTGTGTTTGGTTTTGTATTGGTAGTATCTGTATGTGTATTGGTTTGAAGGGGCTTTGTGCATGGAGGGAAGCTGAGCCCTGATTAGGGGGCGGGGCTTCACTGACTAGGGGTCCTATAAAGGTAGCAGCCAGTCAGGCAGCGGCAAAGGAGCTAGCAAACAGACCTGTAAACAGGGGAGTTTGAGTGGGAGTTCTGTTGGAGGAGAAGGTATTTGTGTGTGTTTTTGTATTGGTATTATCTGTATGTGTAGGGGCTTTGTGGTGGGAGAGAAGCTGAGCCCTGATTAGGGGGCGGGGCTTCACTGACTAGGGGTCCTATAAAGGTAGCAGCCAGTCAGGCAGCGGCACAGACAGCTGCAGCGGCACAGGAGCTGGCAAACAGAGCTGTAAACAGGGGAGTTTGAGTGGGAGTTCTGTTGGAGGAGAAGGTATTTGTGTGTGTTTGGATTTGTATTGTCAGTATCTGTATGTGCAGGGGCTTTGTGCTGGGAGAGAAGCTGAGCCCTGATTAGGGGGCGGGGCTTCCCTGACTAGGGGTCCTATAAAGGTAGCAGCCAGTCAGGCAGCGGCAAAGGAGCTAGCAAACAGACCTGTAAACAGGGGAGTTTCAGTGGGAGTTCTGTTGGAGGAGAAGGTATTTGTGTGTGTTTGGTTTTGTATTGGTAGTATCTGTATGTGTATTGGTTTGAAGGGGCTTTGTGCTTGGAGAGAAGCTGAGCCCTGATTAGGGGGCGGGGCTTCACTGACTAGGGTTCCTATAAAGGTAGCAGCCAGTCAGGCAGCGGAACAGACAGCTGCAGTGGCACAGGAGCTATCAAACAGAGCTGTGAACAGGGGAGTTTGAGTGGGAGTTCTGTTGGAGGAGATGGTATTTGTGTGTGCTTGGTTTTGTATTGGTAATATCTGTATGTGTAGGGGCTTTGTGCTGGGAGAGAAGATGAGCCCTGATTAGGGGGCGGGGCTTCACTGACTAGGGGTCCTATAAAGGTAGCAGCCAGTCAGACAGCGGCTCAGGAGCTAGCAAACAGAGCTGTGAACAGGGGAGTTTCAATGGGAGTTCTGTTGGAGGAGATGGTATTTGTGTGTGCTTGGTTTTGTATTGGTAGTATCTGTATGTGTAGGGGTTTGGCGGGGCTTTGTGCTTGGAGGGAAGATGAGCCCTGATTAGGGGGCGGGGCTTCACTGACTAGGGGTCCTATAAAGGTAGCAGCCAGTCAGGCAGCGGCACAGACAGCTGCAGTGGCACAGGAGCTAGCAAACAGAGCTGTAAACAGGGGAGTTTGAGTGGGAGTTCTGTTGGAGGAGCAGGTATTTGTGTGTGTTTGGTTTTGTATTGGTAGTATCTGTATGTGTAGAGGCTTGGAGGGGCTTTGTGCTGGGAGAGAAGCTGAGCCCTGATTAGGGGGCGGGGCTTCACTGACTAGGGGTGCTATAAAGGTAGCAGCCAGTCAGGCAGCGGCACAGACAGCTGCAGCGGCACAGGAGCTAGCAAACAGAGCTGTAAACAGGGGAGTTTGAGTGGGAGTTCTGTTGGAGGAGAAGGTATTTGTGTGTGTTTGGATTTGTATTGTCAGTATCTGTATGTGCAGGGGCTTTGTGCTGGGAGAGAAGCTGAGCCCTGATTAGGGGGCGGGGCTTCCCTGACTAGGGGTCCTATAAAGGTAGCAGCCAGTCAGGCAGCGGCAAAGGAGCTAGCAAACAGACCTGTAAACAGGGGAGTTTGAGTGGGAGTTCTGTTGGAGGAGAAGGTATTTGTGTGTGTTTGGTTTTGTATTGGTAGTATCTGTATGTGTAGGGGCTTTGTGCTGGGAGAGAAGCTGAGCCCTGATTAGGGGGCGGGGCTTCACTGACTAGGGGTCCTATAAAGGTAGCAGCCAGTCAGACAGCGGCTCAGGAGCTAGCAAACAGAGCTGTGAACAGGGGAGTTTGAATGGGAGTTCTGTTGGAGGAGATGGTATTTGTGTGTGCTTGGTTTTGTATTGGTAGTATCTGTATGTGCAGAGGTTTGGAGGGGCTTTGTGCTGGGAGAGAAGCTGAGCCCTGATTAGGGGGCGGGGCTTCACTGACTAGGGGTCCTATAAAGGTAGCAGCCAGTCAGGCAGCGGAACAGACAGCTGCAGCGGCACAGGAGCTAGCAAACAGAGCTGTAAACAGGGGAGTTTGAGTGGGAGTTGTGTTGGAGGAGAAGGTATTTGTGTGTTTTTGGTTTTGTGTTGGTAGTATCTGTATGTGCAGAGGTTTGGAGGGGCTTTGTGCTGGGAGAGAAGCTGAGCCCTGATTAGGGGGCGGGGCTTCACTGACTAGGGGTCCTATAAAGGTAGCAGCCAGTCAGGCAGCGGCACAGACAGCTGCAGCGGCACAGGAGCTAGCAAACAGAGCTGTAAACAGGGGAGTTTGAGTGGGAGTTCTGTTGGAGGAGAAGGTATTTGTGTGTGTTTGGTTTTGTATTGGTAGTATCTGTATGTGTAGAGGCTTGGAGGGACTTTGTGCTGGGAGAGAAGCTGAGCCCTGATTTGGGGGCAGGGCTTCACTGACTAGGGGTCCTATAAAGGTAGCAGCCAGTCATACAGCGGCACAGGAGCTAGCAAACAGAGCTGTAAACAGGGGAGTTTGAGTGGGAGTTCTGTTGGAGGAGAAGGTATTTGTGTGTGTTTGGTTTTGTAATGGTAGTATCTGTATGTGTAGGGGCTTTGTGCTGGGAGAGAAGCTGAGCCCTGATTAGGGGGCGGGGCTTCACTGACTAGGGGTCCTATAAAGGTAGCAGCCAGTCAGGCAGCGGAACAGACAGCTGCAGTGGCACAGGAGCTATCAAACAGAGCTGTAAACAGGGGAATTTGAGTGGGATTTCTGTTGGAGGAGAAGGTATTTGTGTGTGTTTGGATTTGTATTGTCAGTATCTGTATGTGCAGGGGCTTTGTGCTGGGAGAGAAGCTGAGCCCTGATTAGGGGGCGGGGCTTCCCTGACTAGGGGTCCTATAAA
Source organism: Lepidochelys olivacea (assembly GCF_965140295.1). Classification (NCBI taxonomy): domain Eukaryota; kingdom Metazoa; phylum Chordata; order Testudines; family Cheloniidae; genus Lepidochelys; species Lepidochelys olivacea. Next base: position 17,707,789 of record NC_140436.1, on the reverse strand, counting down.
GGTAGCAGCCAGTCAGGCAGCGGCAAAGGAGCTAGCAAACAGAGCTGTAAACAGGGGAGTTTGAGTGGGAGTTCTGTTGGAGGAGAAGGTATTTGTGTGTGTTTGGTTTTGTATTGGTAGTATCTGTATGTGTAGGGGCTTTGTGCTGGGAGAGAAGCTGAGCCCTGATTAGGGGGCGGGGCTTCACTGACTAGGGGTCCTATAAAGGTAGCAGCCAGTCAGGCAGCGGCACAGACAGCTGCAGCGGCACAGGAGCTAGCAAACAGAGCTGTAAACAGGGGAGTTTGAGTGGGAGTTCTGTTGGAGGAGAAGGTATTTGTGTGTGTTTGGTTTTGTATTGGTAGTATCTGTATGTGTAGAGGCTTGGAGGGACTTTGTGCTGGGAGAGAAGCTGAGCCCTGATTTGGGGGCGGGGCTTCACTGAGTAGGGGTCCTATAAAGGTAGCAGCCAGTCAGACAGCGGCACAGGAGCTAGCAAACAGAGCTGTAAACAGGGGAGTTTGAGTGGGAGTTCTGTTGGAGGAGAAGGTATTTGTGTGTGTTTGGTTTTGTAATGGTAGTATCTGTACGTGTAGGGGCTTTGTGCTGGGAGAGAAGCTGAGCCCTGGTTAGGGGGCGGGGCTTCACTGACTAGGGGTCCTATAAAGGTAGCAGCCAGTCAGGCAGCGGCACAGACAGCTGCAGCGGCACAGGAGCTAGCAAACAGAGCTGTAAACAGGGGAGTTGGAGTGGGAGTTCTGTTGGAGGAGATGGTATTTGTGTGTGTTTGGTTTTGTATTGGTAGTATCTGTATGTGTATTGGTTTGAAGGGGCTTTGTGCTTGGAGAGAAGCTGAGCCCTGATTAGGGGGCGGGGCTTCACTGACTAGGGTTCCTATAAAGGTAGCAGCCAGTCAGGCAGCGGAACAGACAGCTGCAGTGGCACAGGAGCTATCAAACAGAGCTGTAAACAGGGGAATTTGAGTGGGATTTCTGTTGGAGGAGAAGGTATTTGTGTGTGTTTGGTTTTGTATTGGTAGTATCTGTATGTGTAGGGGCTTTGTGCTGGGAGAGAAGCTGAGCCCTGATTTGGGGGCGGGGCTTCACTGACTAGGGGTCCTATAAAGGTAGCAGCCAGTCAGGCAGCGGCACAGACAGCTGCAGCGGCACAGGATCTAGCAAACAGAGCTGTAAACAGGGGAGTTTGAGTGGGAGTTCTGTTGGAGGAGAAGGTATTTGTGTGTGTTTGGTTTTGTAATGGTAGTATCTGTATGTGTAGGGGCTTTGTGCTGGGAGAGAAGCTGAGCCCTGGTTAGGGGGCGGGGCTTCACTGACTAGGGGTCCTATAAAGGTAGCAGCCAGTCAGGCAGCGGCACAGACAGCTGCAGCGGCACAGGAGCTAGCAAACAGAGCTGTAAACAGGGGAGTTGGAGTGGGATTTCTGTTGGAGGAGAAGGTATTTGTGTGTGTTTGGATTTGTATTGTCAGTATCTGTATGTGCAGGGGCTTTGTGCTGGGAGAGAAGCTGAGCCCTGATTAGGGGGCGGGGCTTCCCTGACTAGGGGTCCTATAAAGGTAGCAGCCAGTCAGGCAGCGGCAAAGGAGCTAGCAAACAGAGCTGTAAACAGGGGAGTTTGAGTGGGAGTTCTGTTGGAGGAGATGGTATTTGTGTGTGCTTGGTTTTGTATTGGTAGTATCTGTATGTGTAGAGGCTTGGAGGGGCTTTGTGCTGGGAGAGAAGCTGAGCCCTGATTAGGGGGCGGGGCTTCACTGACTAGGGGTCCTATAAAGGTAGCAGCCAGTCAGGCAGCGGCACAGACAGCTGCAGAGGCACAGGAGCTAGCAAACAGAGCTGTAAACAGGGGAGTTTGAGTGGGAGTTCTGTTGGAGGAGCAGGTATTTGTGTGTGTTTGGTTTTGTATTGGTAGTATCTGTATGTGTAGAGGCTTGGAGGGGCTTTGTGCTGGGAGAGAAGCTGAGCCCTGATTAGGGGGCGGGGCTTCACTGACTAGGGGTCCTATAAAGGTAGCAGCCAGTCAGGCAGCGGCACAGACAGCTGCAGCGGCACAGGAGCTAGCAAACAGAGCTGTAAACAGGGGAGTTTGAGTGGGAGTTCTGTTGGAGGAGAAGGTATTTGTGTGTGTTTGGATTTGTATTGTCAGTATCTGTATGTGCAGGGGCTTTGTGCTGGGAGAGAAGCTGAGCCCTGATTAGGGGGCGGGGCTTCCCTGACTAGGGGTCCTATAAAGGTAGCAGCCAGTCAGGCAGCGGCAAAGGAGCTAACAAACAGACCTGTAAACAGGGGAGTTTGAGTGGGAGTTCTGTTGGAGGAGAAGGTATTTGTGTGTGTTTGGTTTTGTATTGGTAGTATCTGTATGTGTAGGGGCTTTGTGCTGGGAGAGAAGCTGAGCCCTGATTAGGGGGCGGGGCTTCACTGACTAGGGGTCCTATAAAGGTAGCAGCCAGTCAGACAGCGGCTCAGGAGCTAGCAAACAGAGCTGTGAAGAGGGGAGTTTGAATGGGAGTTCTGTTGGAGGAGATGGTATTTGTGTGTGCTTGGTTTTGTATTGGTAGTATCTGTATGTGTAGGGGTTTGGCGGGGCTTTGTGCTTGGAGAGAAGATGAGCCCTGATTAGGGGGCGGAGCTTCACTGACTAGGGGTCCTATAAAGGTAGCAGCCAGTCAGGCAGCGGAACAGACAGCTGCAGTGGCACAGGAGCAAGCAAACAGAGCTGTAAACAGGGGAGTTTGAGTGGGAGTTCTGTTGGAGGAGAAGGTATTTGTGTGTTTTTGGTTTTGTATTGGTAGTATCTGTATGTGCAGAGGTTTGGAGGGGCTTTGTGCTGGGAGAGAAGCTGAGCCCTGATTAGGGGGCGGGGCTTCACTGACTAGGGGTCCTATAAAGGTAGCAGCCAGTCAGGCAGCGGCACAGACAGCTGCAGCGGCACAGGAGCTAGCAAACAGAGCTGTAAACAGGGGAGTTTGAGTGGGAGTTCTGTTGGAGGAGAAGGTATTTGTGTGTGTTTGGTTTTGTATTGGTAGTATCTGTATGTGTAGAGGCTTGGAGGGACTTTGTGCTGGGAGAGAAGCTGAGCCCTGATTTGGGGGCGGGGCTTCACTGACTAGGGGTCCTATAAAGGTAGCAGCCAGTCAGACAGCGGCACAGGAGCTAGCAAACAGAGCTGTAAACAGGGGAGTTTGAGTGGGAGTTCTGTTGGAGGAGAAGGTATTTGTGTGTGTTTGGTTTTGTAATGGTAGTATCTGTATGTGTAGGGGCTTTGTGCTGGGAGAGAAGCTGAGCCCTGGTTAGGGGGCGGGGCTTCACTGACTAGGGGTCCTATAAAGGTAGCAGCCAGTCAGGCAGCGGCACAGACAGCTGCAGTGGCACAGGAGCTATCAAACAGAGCTGTAAACAGGGGAATTTGAGTGGGATTTCTGTTGGAGGAGAAGGTATTTGTGTGTGTTTGGATTTGTATTGTCAGTATCTGTATGTGCAGGGGCTTTGTGCTGGGAGAGAAGCTGAGCCCTGATTAGGGGGCGGGGCTTCCCTGACTAGGGGTCCTATAAAGGTAGCAGCCAGTCAGGCAGCGGCAAAGGAGCTAGCAAACAGAGCTGTAAACAGGGGAGTTTGAGTGGGAGTTCTGTTGGAGGAGAAGGTATTTGTGTGTGTTTGGTTTTGTATTGGTAGTATCTGTATGTGTAGGGGCTTTGTGCTGGGAGAGAAGCTGAGCCCTGATTAGGGGGCGGGGCTTCACTGACTAGGGGTCCTATAAAGGTAGCAGCCAGTCAGGCAGCGGCACAGACAGCTGCAGCGGCACAGGAGCTAGCAAACAGAGCTGTAAACAGGGGAGTTTGAGTGGGAGTTCTGTTGGAGGAGAAGGTATTTGTGTGTGTTTGGTTTTGTATTGGTAGTATCTGTATGTGTAGGGGCTTTGTGCTGGGAGAGAAGCTGAGCCCTGATTTGGGGGCGGGGCTTCACTGACTAGGGGTCCTATAAAGGTAGCAGCCAGTCAGGCAGCGGCAAAGGAGCTAGCAAACAGAGCTGTAAACAGGGGAGTTTGAGTGGGAGTTCTGTTGGAGGAGATGGTATTTGTGTGTGCTTGGTTTTGTATTGGTAGTATGTGTATGTGAAGGGGTTTGGCGGGGCTTTGTGCTTGGAGAGAAGATGAGCCCTGATTAGGGGGCGGGGCTTCACTGACTAGGGGTCCTATAAAGGTAGCAGCCAGTCAGGCAGCGGCACAGACAGCTGCAGAGGCACAGGAGCTAGCAAACAGAGCTGTAAACAGGGGAGTTTGAGTGGGAGTTCTGTTGGAGGAGCAGGTATTTGTGTGTGTTTGGTTTTGTATTGGTAGTATCTGTATGTGTAGAGGCTTGGAGGGGCTTTGTGCTGGGAGAGAAGCTGAGCCCTGATTAGGGGGCGGGGCTTCACTGACTAGGGGTCCTATAAAGGTAGCAGCCAGTCAGGCAGCGGCACAGACAGCTGCAGCGGCACAGGAGCTAGCAAACAGAGCTGTAAACAGGGGAGTTTGAGTGGGAGTTCTGTTGGAGGAAAAGGTATTTGTGTGTGTTTGGATTTGTATTGTCAGTATCTGTATGTGCAGGGGCTTTGTGCTGGGAGAGAAGCTGAGCCCTGATTAGGGGGCGGGGCTTCCCTGACTAGGGGTCCTATAAAGGTAGCACCCAGTCAGGCAGCGGCAAAGGAGCTAGCAAACAGACCTGTAAACAGGGGAGTTTGAGTGGGAGTTCTGTTGGAGGAGAAGGTATTTGTGTGTGTTTGGTTTTGTATTGGTAGTATCTGTATGTGTAGGGGCTTTGTGCTGGGAGAGAAGCTGAGCCCTGATTAGGGGGCGGGGCTTCACTGACTAGGGGTCCTATAAAGGTAGCAGCCAGTCAGACAGCGGCTCAGGAGCTAGCAAACAGAGCTGTGAAGAGGGGAGTTTGAATGGGAGTTCTGTTGGAGGAGATGGTATTTGTGTGTGCTTGGTTTTGTATTGGTAGTATCTGTATGTGTAGGGGTTTGGCGGGGCTTTGTGCTTGGAGAGAAGATGAGCCCTGATTAGGGGGCGGGGCTTCACTGACTAGGGGTCCTATAAAGGTAGCAGCCAGTCAGGCAGCGGAACAGACAGCTGCAGTGGCACAGGAGCAAGCAAACAGAGCTGTAAACAGGGGAGTTTGAGTGGGAGTTGTGTTGGAGGAGAAGGTATTTGTGTGTTTTTGGTTTTGTATTGGTAGTATCTGTATGTGCAGAGGTTTGGAGGGGCTTTGTGCTGGGAGAGAAGCTGAGCCCTGATTAGGGGGCGGGGCTTCACTGACTAGGGGTCCTATAAAGGTAGCAGCCAGTCAGGCAGCGGCACAGACAGCTGCAGCGGCACAGGAGCTAGCAAACAGAGCTGTAAACAGGGGAGTTTGAGTGGGAGTTCTGTTGGAGGAGAAGGTATTTGTGTGTGTTTGGTTTTGTATTGGTAGTATCTGTATGTGTAGAGGCTTGGAGGGACTTTGTGCTGGGAGAGAAGCTGAGCCCTGATTTGGGGGCGGGGCTTCACTGACTAGGGGTCCTATAAAGGTAGCAGCCAGTCAGACAGCGGCACAGGAGCTAGCAAACAGAGCTGTAAACAGGGGAGTTTGAGTGGGAGTTCTGTTGGAGGAGAAGGTATTTGTGTGTGTTTGGTTTTGTAATGGTAGTATCTGTATGTGTAGGGGCTTTGTGCTGGGAGAGAAGCTGAGCCCTGGTTAGGGGGCGGGGCTTCACTGACTAGGGGTCCTATAAAGGTAGCAGCCAGTCAGGCAGCGGCACAGACAGCTGCAGCGGCACAGGAGCTAGCAAACAGAGCTGTAAACAGGGGAGTTGGAGTGGGAGTTCTGTTGGAGGAGATGGTATTTGTGTGTGTTTGGTTTTGTATTGGTAGTATCTGTATGTGTATTGGTTTGAAGGGGCTTTGTGCTTGGAGAGAAGCTGAGCCCTGATTAGGGGGCGGGGCTTCACTGACTAGGGTTCCTATAAAGGTAGCAGCCAGTCAGGCAGCGGAACAGACAGCTGCAGTGGCACAGGAGCTATCAAACAGAGCTGTAAACAGGGGAATTTGAGTGGGATTTATGTTGGAGGAGAAGGTATTTGTGTGTGTTTGGATTTGTATTGTCAGTATCTGTATGTGCAGGGGCTTTGTGCTGGGAGAGAAGCTGAGCCCTGATTAGGGGGCGGGGCTTCCCTGACTAGGGGTCCTATAAAGGTAGCAGCCAGTCAGGCAGCGGCAAAGGAGCTAGCAAACAGAGCTGTAAACAGGGGAGTTTGAGTGGGAGTTCTGTTGGAGGAGAAGGTATTTGTGTGTGTTTGGTTTTGTATTGGTAGTATCTGTATGTGTAGGGGCTTTGTGCTGGGAGAGAAGCTGAGCCCTGATTAGGGGGCGGGGCTTCACTGACTAGGGGTCCTATAAAGGTAGCAGCCAGTCAGGCAGCAGCACAGACAGCTGCAGCGGCACAGGAGCTAGCAAACAGAGCTGTAAACAGGGGAGTTTGAGTGGGAGTTCTGTTGGAGGAGAAGGTATTTGTGTGTGTTTTTGTATTGGTACTATCTGTATGTGTAGAGGTTTGAAGGGGCTTTGTGCTGGGAGAGAAGCTGAGCCCTGATTAGGGGGCGGGGCTTCACTGACTAGGGGTCCTATAAAGGTAGCAGCCAGTCAGGCAGCGGCACAGACAGCTGCAGCGGCACAGGAGCTGGCAAACAGAGCTGTAAACAGGGGAGTTTGAGTGGGAGTTCTGTTGGAGGAGAAGGTATTTGTGTGTGTTTGGTTTTGTATTGGTAGTATCTGTATGTGTAGGGGCTTTGTGCTGGGAGAGAAGCTGAGCCCTGATTTGGGGGCGGGGCTTCACTGACTAGGGGTCCTATAAAGGTAGCAGCCAGTCAGGCAACGGCACAGACAGCTGCAGCGGCACAGGAGCTAGCAAACAGAGCTGTAAACAGGGGAGTTTGAGTGGGAGTTCTGTTGGAGGAGAAGGTATTTGTGTGTGTTTGGTTTTGTATTGGTAGTATCTGTATGTGTAGAGGCTTGGAGGGACTTTGTGCTGGGAGAGAAGCTGAGCCCTGATTTGGGGGCGGGGCTTCACTGACTAGGGGTCCTATAAAGGTAGCAGCCAGTCAGACAGCGGCACAGGAGCTAGCAAACAGAGCTGTAAACAGGGGAGTTTGAGTGGGAGTTCTGTTGGAGGAGAAGGTATTTGTGTGTGTTTGGTTTTGTAATGGTAGTATCTGTATGTGTAGGGGCTTTGTGCTGGGAGAGAAGCTGAGCCCTGGTTAGGGGGCGGGGCTTCACTGACTAGGGGTCCTATAAAGGTAGCAGCCAGTCAGGCAGCGGCACAGACAGCTGCAGCGGCACAGGAGCTAGCAAACAGAGCTGTAAACAGGGGAGTTGGAGTGGGAGTTCTGTTGGAGGAGATGGTATTTGTGTGTGTTTGGTTTTGTATTGGTAGTATCTGTATGTGTATTGGTTTGAAGGGGCTTTGTGCTTGGAGAGAAGCTGAGCCCTGATTAGGGGGCGGGGCTTCACTGACTAGGGTTCCTATAAAGGTAGCAGCCAGTCAGGCAGCGGAACAGACAGCTGCAGTGGCACAGGAGCTATCAAAGAGAGCTGTAAACAGGGGAATTTGAGTGGGATTTCTGTTGGAGGAGAAGGTATTTGTGTGTGTTTGGATTTGTATTGTCAGTATCTGTATGTGCAGGGGCTTTGTGCTGGGAGAGAAGCTGAGCCCTGATTAGGGGGCGGGGCTTCCCTGACTAGGGGTCCTATAAAGGTAGCAGCCAGTCAGGCAGCGGCAAAGGAGCTAGCAAACAGAGCTGTAAACAGGGGAGTTTGAGTGGGAGTTCTGTTGGAGGAGAAGGTATTTGAGTGTGTTTGGTTTTGTATTGGTAGTATCTGTATGTGTAGGGGCTTTGTGCTGGGAGAGAAGCTGAGCCCTGATTAGGGGGCGGGGCTTCACTGACTAGGGGTCCTATAAAGGTAGCAGCCAGTCAGGCAGCAGCACAGACAGCTGCAGCGGCACAGGAGCTAGCAAACAGAGCTGTAAACAGGGGAGTTTGAGTGGGAGTTCTGTTGGAGGAGAAGGTATTTGTGTGTGTTTTTGTATTGGTACTATCTGTATGTGTAGAGGTTTGAAGGGGCTTTGTGCTGGGAGAGAAGCTGAGCCCTGATTTGGGGGCGGGGCTTCACTGACTAGGGGTCCTATAAAGGTAGCAGCCAGTCAGGCAGCGGCACAGACAGCTGCAGCGGCACAGGAGCTAGCAAACAGAGCTGTAAACAGAGGAGTTTGAGTGGGAGTTCTGTTGGAGGAGAAGGTATTTGTGTGTTTAGCTTTGCTTTGGTAGTATCTGTATGTGTAGCGGCTTTGAGGGGCTTTGTGCTGGGAGAGAAGCTGAGCCCTGATTAGGGGGCGGGGCTTCACTGACTAGGGGTCCTATAAAGGTAGCAGCCAGTCAGGCAGCGGCACAGGAGCTAGCAAACAGAGCTGTAAGCAGGGGAGTTTGAGTGGGAGTTCTGTTGGAGGAGAAGGTATTTGTGTGTTTTTTTGTATTGGTAGTATCTGTATTTGTAGAGGTTTGAAGGGGCCTTGTGCTGGGAGAGCTGCTGAGCCCTGATTAGGGGGCGGGGCTTCACTGACTAGGGGTCCTATAAAGGTAGCAGCCAGTCAGGCAGCGGCACAGACAGCTGCAGCGGCACAGGAGCTAGCAAACAGAGCTGTAAACAGGGGAGTCTGAGTGGGAGTTCTGTTGGAGGAGAAGGTATTTGTGTGTGTTTGGTTTTGTATTGGTAGTATCTGTATGTGTAGAGGCTTGGAGGGGCTTTGTGCTGGGAGGGAAGCTGAGCCCTGATAAGGGGGCGGGGCTTCACTGACTAGGGGTCCTATAAAGGTAGCAGCCAGTCAGGCATCGGCACAGACAGCTGCAGCGGCACAGGAGCTAGCAAACAGAGCTGTAAACAGGGGAGTTTGAGTGGGAGTTCTGTTGGAGGAGAAGGCATTTGTGTGTGTTTGGTTTTGTATTGGTAGTATCTGTATGTGTAGGGGCTTTGTGCTGGGAGAGAAGCTGAGCCCTGATTTGGGGGCGGGGCTTCACTGACTAGGGGTCCTATAAAGGTAGCAGCCAGTCATACAGCGGCACAGGAGCTAGCAAACAGAGCTGTAAACAGGGGAGTTTGAGTGGGAGTTCTGTTGGAGGAGACGGTATTTGTGTGTGTTTGGTTTTGTATTGGTAGTATCTGTATGTGTAGGGGCTTTGTGCTGGGAGAGAAGCTGAGCCCTGATTAGGGTTCGGGGCTTCACTGACTAGGGGTCCTATAAAGGTAGCAGCCAGTCAGGCAGCGGCACAGACAGCTGCAGCGGCACAGGAGCTAGCAAACAGAGCTGTAAACAGGGGAGTTGGAGTGGGATTTCTGTTGGAGGAGAAGGTATTTGTGTGTGTTTGGATTTGTATTGTCAGTATCTGTATGTGCAGGGGCTTTGTGCTGGGAGAGAAGCTGAGCCCTGATTAGGGGGCGGGGCTTCCCTGACTAGGGGTCCTATAAAGGTAGCAGCCAGTCAGGCAGCGGCACAGGAGCTAGCAAACAGAGCTGTAAGCAGGGGAGTTTGAGTGGGAGTTCTGTTGGAGGAGGAATTATTTGTCTGTGTTTGGCGTTGTATTGGTAGTATCTGTATGTGTAGAGGCTTGGAGGGGCTTTGTGCTGGGAGAGAAGCTGAGCCCTGATTAGGGGGCGGGGCTTCACTGACTTGGGGTCCTATAAAGGTAGCAGCCAGTCAGGCAGCGGCACAGGAGCTAGCAAACACAGCTGTAAACAGGGGAGTTTGAGTGGGAGTTCTGTTGGAGGAGAAGGTATTTGTGTGTGTTTGGTTTTGTATTGGTAGTATCTGTATGTGTAGGGGCTTTGTGCTGGGAGAGAAGCTGAGCCCTGATTAGGGGGCGGGACTTCACTGACTAGGGGTCCTATAAAGGTAGCAGACAGTCAGGCAGCGGCACAGGAGCTAGCAAACAGAGCTGTAAACAGGGGAGTTTGAGTGGGAGTTCTGTTGGAGGAGAAGGTATTTGTGTGTGTTTTTGTATTGGTAGTATCTGTATGTGTATTGGTTTGAAGGGGCTTTGTGCTTGGAGAGAAGCTGAGCCCTGATTAGGGGGCGGGGCTTCACTGACTAGGGGTCCTATGAAGGTAGCAGCCAGTCAGGCAGCGGCACAGGAGCTCACAAACAGAGCTGTGAATAGGGGAGTTTGAGTGGGAGTTCTGTTGGAGGAGAGGGTATTTGTGTGTGTTTGGTTTTGCTTTGGTAGTATCTGTATGTGTAGAGGCTTGGAGGGGCTTTGTGCTGGGAGAGAAGCTGAGCCCTGATTAGGGGGCGGGGCTTCACTGACTAGGGGTCCTATAAAGGTAGCAGCCAGTCAGGCAGCGGCACAGGAGCTAGCAAACAGAGCTGTAAACAGGGGAGTTTGAGTGGGAGTTCTGTTGGAGGAGAAGGTATTTGTGTGTGTGTGTTTTTGTATTGGTAGTATCCGTATGTGTAGAGGCTTTGAGGGGCTTTGTGCTGGGATAGAAGCTGAGCTCTGACTAGGGGGCGGGGCTTCACTGACTAGCGGTCCTATAAAGGTGGCAGCCAGTCAGGCGGCGGCACAGACAGCTGCAGCGGCACAGGAGCTAGCAAACAGAGCTCTAAACAGGGGAGTTTGAGTGGGAGTTCTGTTGGAGGAGAAGGTATTTGTGTGTGTTTGGTTTTGTATTGTCAGTATCTGTATGTGTAGAGGCTTGGAGGGGCTTTGTGCTGGGAGAGAAGCTGAGCCCTGATTAGGGGGCGGGGCTTCCCTGACTAGGGGTCCTATAAAGGTAGCAGCCAGTCAGGCAGCGGCACAGGAGCTAGCAAACAGAGCTGTAAACAGGGGAGTTTGAGTGGGAGTTCTGTTGGAGGAGAAGGTATTTGTGTGTGTTTTGTTTTGTATTGGTAGTATCTGTATGTGTAGAGGTTTGGAGGGGCTAGGTGCTGCGAGAGAAGCTGAGCCCTGATTAGGAGGCGGGGCTTCACTGACTAGGGGTCCTATAAAGGTAGCAGACAGTCAGGCAGCGGCACAGGAGCTAGCAAACAGAGCTGTAAACAGGGGAGTTTGAGTGGGAGTTCTGTTGGAGGAGAAGGTATTTGTGTGTGTTTGGTTTTGTATTGGTATTATCTGTATGTGTAGAGGCTTGGAGGGGCTAGGTGCTGCGAGAGAAGCTGAGCCCTGATTAGGAGGCGGGGCTTCACTGACTAGGGGTCCTATAAAGGTAGCAGCCAGTCAGGCAGCGGCACAGGAGCTAGCAAACAGAGCTGTGAACAGGGGAGTTTGAGTGGGAGTTCTGTTGGAGGAGAAGGTATTTGTGTGTGTTTGGTTTTGTATTGGTAGTTTCTGTATGTGTAGAGGCTTGGAGGGGCTTTGTGCTGGGAGGGAAGCTGAGCCCTGATTAGGGGTCGGGGCTTCACTGACTAGGGGTCCTATAAAGGTAGCAGCCAGTCAGGCATCGGCACAGACAGCTGCAGCGGCACAGGAGCTAGTAAACAGAGCTGTAAACAGGGGAGTTTGAGTGGGAGTTCTGTTGGAGGAGAAGGTATTTGTGTGTGTTTGGTTTTGTATTGGTAGTATCTGTATGTGTAGGGGCTTTGTGCTGGGAGAGAAGCTGAGCCCTGATTAGGGGGCGGGGCTTCACTGACTAGGGGTCCTATAAAGGTAGCAGCCAGTCAGGCAGCGGCACAGGAGCTAGCAAACAGAGCTGTGAACAGGGGAGTTTGAGTGGGAGTTCTGTTGGAGGAGAAGGTATTTGTGTGTGTGTGTTTTTGTATTGGTAGTATCTGTATGTGTAGCGGCTTTGAGGGGCTTTGTGCTGGGAGAGAAGCTGAGCCCTGATTAGGGGGCGGGGCTTCACTGACTAGGGGTCCTATAAAGGTAGCAGCCAGTCAGGCAGCGGCACAGGAGCTAGCAAAAGGAGCTGTAAGCAGGGGAGTTTGAGTGGGAGTTATGTTGGAGGAGAAGGTATTTGTGTGTGTTTTTGTATTGGTAGTATCTGTATGTGTAGAGGTTTGAAGGGGCTTTGTGCTGGGAGAGAAGCTGAGCCCTGATTAGGGGGCGGGGCTTCACTGACTAGGGGTCCTATAAAGGTAGCAGCCAGTCAGGTAGCGGCACAGACAGCTGCAGCGGCACAGGAGCTAGCAAACAGAGCTGTAAACAGGGGAGTTTGAGTGGGAGTTCTGTTGGAGGAGAAGGTATTTGTGTGTGTGTGTTTTTGTATTGGTAGTATCTGTATGTGTAGAGGCTTTGAGGGGCTTTGTGCTGGGAGAGAAGCTGAGCCCTGATTAGGGGGCGGGGCTTCACTGACTAGGGGTCCTATAAAGGTGGCAGCCAGTCAGGCAGCGGCACAGACAGCTGCAGCGGCACAGGAGCTAGCAAACAGAGCTCTAAACAGGGGAGTTTGAGTGGGAGTTCTGTTGGAGGAGAAAGGTATTTGTGTGTGTTTGGTTTTGTATTGTCAGTATCTGTATGTGCAGGGGCTTTGTGCTGGGAGAGAAGCTGAGCCCTGATTAGGGGGCGGGGCTTCCCTGACTAGGGGTCCTATAAAGGTAGCAGCCAGTCAGGCAGCGGCACAGGAGCTATCAAACAGAGCTGTAAACAGGGGTGTTTGAGTGGGAGTTCTGTTGGAGGAGAAGGTATTTGTGTGTTCTTTTGTATTGGTAGTATCTGTATGTGTAGAGGCTTGGAGGGGCTTTGTGCTGGGAGAGAAGCTGAGCCCTGATTAGGGGGCGGGGCTTCACTGACTAGGGGTCCTATAAAGGTAGCAGCCCGTCAGGCAGCGGCACAGGAGCTAGCAAACAGAGCTGTAAACAGGGCAGTTTGAGTGGGAGTTCTGTTGGAGGAGAAGGTATTTGTGTGTTTTTTTGTATTCGTAGTATCTGTATGTGTATTGGTTTGGCGGGGCTTTGTGCTTGGAGAGAAGCTGAACCCTGATTAGGGGGCGGGGCTTCACTGACTAGGGGTCCTATAAATGTAGCAGCCAGTCAGGCAGCGGCACAGGAGCTAGCAAACAGAGCTGTAAACAGGGGAGTTTGAGTGGGAGTTCTGTTGGAGGAGAAGGTATTTGTGTGTGTTTGGTTTTGTATTGGTAGTATCTGTATGTGCAGAGGCTTGGAGGGGCTTTGTGCTGGGAGAGAAGCTGAGCCCCGATTAGGGGGCGGGGCTTCACTGACTAGGGGTCCTATAAAGGTAGCAGCCAGTCAGGCAGCGGCACAGACAGCTGCAGCGGCACAGGAGCTAGCAAACAGAGCTGTGAACAGGGGAGTTTGAGTGGGAGTTCTGTTGGAGGAGAAGGTATTTGTGTGTTTGTGTTTTTGTATTGGTAGTATCTGTATGTGTAGAGGCTTGGAGGGGCTTTGTGCTGGGAGAGAAGCTGAGCCCTGATTAGGGGGCGGGGCTTCACTGACTAGGGGTCCTATAAAGGTAGCAGCCAGTCAGACAGCGGCTCAGGAGCTAGCAAACAGAGCTGTGAACAGGGGAGTATGAGTAGGAGTTCTGTTGGAGGAGAAGGTATTTGTGTGTGTTTTTGTTTTGGTAGTATCTGTATGTGTAGAGGCTTGGAGGGGCTAGGTGCTGCGAGAGAAGCTGAGCCCTGATTAGGGGGCGGGGCTTCACTGACTAGGGGTCCTATAAAGGTAGCAGCCAGTCAGACAGCGGCACAGACAGCTGCAGCGGCACAGGAGCTAGCAAACAGAGCTGTAAACAGGGGAGTTTGAGTGGGAGTTCTGTTGGAGGAGATGGTATTTGTGTGTGTTTGGTTTTGTATTGGTAGTATCTGTATGTGTAGGGGTTTGGCGGGGCTTTGTGCTTGGAGAGAAGCTGAGCCCTGATTAGGGGGCGGGGCTTCACTGACTAGGGGTCCTATAAAGGTAGCAGCCAGTCAGGCAGCGGAACAGACAGCTGCAGTGGCACAGGAGCTAGCAAACAGAGCTGTAAACAGGGGAGTTTGAGTGGGAGTTCTGTTGGAGGAGAAGGTATTTGTGTGTTTGGTTTTGCTTTGGTAGTATCTGTATGTGTAGAGGCTTGGAGGGGCTTTGTGCTGGGAGAGAAGCTGAGCCCTGATTTGGGGGCGGGGCTTCACTGACTAGGGGTCCTATAAAGGTAGCAGCCAGTCAGGCAGCGGCACAGACAGCTGCAGCGGCACAGGAGCTAGCAAACAGAGCTGTAAACAGGGGAGTTTGAGTGGGAGTTCTGTTGGAGGAGCAGGTATTTGTGTGTGTTTGGTTTTGTATTGGTAGTATCTGTATGTGTAGGGGCTTTGTGCTGGGAGAGAAGCTGAGCCCTGATTTGGGGGCGGGGCTTCACTGACTAGGGGTCCTATAAAGGTAGCAGCCAGTCAGGCAGCGGCACAGGAGCTAGCAAACAGAGCTGTGAACAGGGGAGTTTGAGTGGGAGTTCTGTTGGAGGAGAAGGTATTTGTGTGTGTTTTTGTATTGGTATTATCTGTATGTGTAGAGGCTTGGAGGGGCTTTGTGCTGGGAGAGAAGCTGAGCCCTGATTAGGGGGCGGGGCTTCACTGACTAGGGGTCCTATAAAGGTAGCAGCCAGTCAGGCAGCGGCACAGACAGCTGCAGTGGCACAGGAGCTATCAAACAGAGCTGTAAACAGGGGAATTTGAGTGGGAGTTCTGTTGGAGGAGAAGGTATTTGTGTGTGTTTGGATTTGTATTGTCAGTATCTGTATGTGCAGGGGCTTTGTGCTGGGAGAGAAGCTGAGCCCTGATTAGGGGGCGGGGCTTCCCTGACTAGGGGTCCTATAAAGGTAGCAGCCAGTCAGGCAGCGGCACAGGAGCTAGCAAACATAGCTGTGAACAGGGGAGTTTGAGTGGGAGTTCTGTTGGAGGAGAAGGTATTTGTGTGTTTGGTTTTGCTTTGGTAGTATCTGTATGTGTAGAGGCTTGGAGGGGCTTTGTGCTGGGAGAGAAGCTGAGCCCTGATTAGGGGGCGGGGCTTCACTGACTAGGGGTCCTATAAAGGTAGCAGCCAGTCAGGCAGCGGCACAGACAGCTGCAGCGGCACAGGAGCTAGCAAACAGAGCTGTAAACAGGAGAGTTTGAGTGGGAGTTCTGTTGGAGGAGCAGGTATTTGTGTGTGTTTGGTTTTGTATTGGTAGTATCTGTATGTGTAGGGGCTTTGTGCTGGGAGAGAAGCTGAGCCCTGATTTGGGGGCGGGGCTTCACTGACTAGGGGTCCTATAAAGGTAGCAGCCAGTCAGGCAGCGGCACAGGAGCTCACAAACAGAGCTGTGAATAGGGGAGTTTGAGTGGGAGTTCTGTTGGAGGAGAGGGTATTTGTGTGTGTTTGGTTTTGCTTTGGTAGTATCTGTATGTGTAGAGGCTTGGAGGGGTTTTGTGCTGGGAGAGAAGCTGAGCCCTGATTAGGGGCGGGGCTTCACTGACTAGGGGTCCTATAAAGGTAGCAGCCAGTCAGGCAGCGGCACAGGAGCTAGCAAACAGAGCTGTAAACAGGGGAGTTTGAGTGGGAGTTCTGTTGGAGGAGATGGTATTTGTGTGTGTTTGGTTTTGTATTGGTAGTATCTGTATGTGTATTGGTTTGAAGGGGCTTTGTGCTTGGAGAGAAGCTGAGCCCTGATTAGGGGCGCGGCTTCACTGACTAGGGGTCCTATAAAGGTAGCAGCCAGTCAGGCAGCGGCACAGGAGCTAGCAAACAGAGCTGTGAACAGGGGAGTTTGAGTGGGAGTTCTGTTGGAGGAGAATGTATTTGTGTGTGTGTGTTTTTGTATTGGTAGTATCTGTATGTGTAGAGGCTTGGAGGGGCTTTGTGCTGGGAGAGAAGCTGAGCCCTGATTAGGGGGCGGGGCTTCACTGGCGAGGGGTCCTATAAAGGTAGCAGCCAGTCAGGCAGCGGCACAGGAGCTAGCAAACAGAGCTGTGAACAGGGGAGTTTGAGTGGGAGTTCTGTTGGAGGAGATGGTATTTGTGTGTGTTTGGTTTTGTATTGGTAGTATCTGTATGTGTAGGGATTTGGCGGGGCTTTGTGCTTGGAGAGAAGCTGAGCCCTGATTAGGGGGCGGGGCTTCACTGACTAGGGGTCCTATAAAGGTAGCAGCCAGTCAGGCAGCGGAACAGACAGCTGCAGTGGCACAGGAGCTAGCAAACAGAGCTGTAAACAGGGAAGTTTGAGTGGGAGTTCTGTTGGAGGAGAAGGTATTTGTGTGTGTTTGGTTTTGTATTGGTAGTATCTGTATGTGTAGGGGCTTTGTGCTGGGAGAGAAGCTGAGCCCTGATTAGGGGGCGGGGCTTCCCTGACTAGGGGTCCTATAAAGGTAGCAGCCAGTCAGGCAGCGGCAAAGGAGCTAGCAAACAGAGCTGTAAACAGGGTAGTTTGAGTGGGAGTTCTGTTGGAGGAGAAGGTATTTGTGTGTGTTTGGTTTTGTATTGGTAGTATCTGTATGTGTAGGGGCTTTGTGCTGGGAGAGAAACTGAGCCCTGATTAGGGGGCGGGGCTTCCCTGACTAGGGTCCTATAAAGGTAGCAGCCAGTCACACAGCGGCACAGGAGATAGCAAACATAGCTGTAAACAGGGGAGTTTGAGTGGGAGTTCTGTTGGAGGAGAAGGTATTTGTGTGTGCTTGGTTTTGTATTGGTAGTATCTGTATGTGCAGAGGCTTGGAGGGGCTTTGTGCTGGGAGAGAAGCTGAGCCCTGATTAGGGGACGGGGCTTCACTGACTAGGGGTCCTATAAAGGTAGCAGCCAGTCAGGCAGCGGCACAGACAGCTGCAGCGGCACAGGGTCTAGCAAACAGAGCTGTGAACAGGGGAGTTTGAGTGGGAGTTCTGTTGGAGGAGAAGGTATTTGTGTGTGTGTGTTTTTGTATTGGTAGTATCTGTATGTGTAGAGGCTTGGAGGGGCTTTGTGCTGGGAGAGAAGCTGAGCCCTGATTAGGGGGCGGGGCTTCACTGACTAGGGGTCCTATAAAGGTAGCAGCCAGTGAGGCAGCGGAACAGACAGCTGCAGCGGCACAGGAGCTATCAAACAGAGCTGTAAACAGGGGAGTTTGAGTGGGAGTTCTGTTGGAGGAGAAGGTATTTGTGTGTGTTTGGTTTTGTATTGGTAGTATGTGTATGTGTAGGGGCTTTGTGCTGGGAGAGAAGCTGAGCCCTGATTAGGGGGCGGGGCTTCACTGACTAGGGGTCCTATAAAGGTAGCAGCCAGTCAGGCAGCGGAACAGACAGCTCCAGTGGCACAGGAGCTATCAAACAGAGGTGTAAACAGGGGAATTTGAGTGGGAGTTCTGTTGGAGGAGAAGGTATTTGTGTGTGTTTGGATTTGTATTGTCAGTATCTGTATGTGCAGGGGCTTTGTGCTGGGAGAGAAGCTGAGCCCTGATTAGGGGGCGGGGCTTCCCTGACTAGGGGTCCTATAAAGGTAGCAGCCAGTCAGGCAGCGGCTCAGGAGCTAGCAAACAGAGCTGTGAACAGGGGAGTTTGAGTAGGAGTTCTGTTGGAGGAGAAGGTATTTGTGTGTGTTTTTGTATTGGTAGTATCTGTATGTGTAGAGGCTTGGAGGGGCTTTGTGCTGGGAGAGAAGCTGAGCCCTGATTAGGGGGCGGGGCTTCACTGACTAGGGGTCCTATAAAGGTAGCAGCCAGTCAGGCAGCGGCACAGACAGCTGCAGCGGCACAGGAGCTAGCAAACATAGCTGTAAACAGGGGAGTATGAGTGGGAGTTCTGTTGGAGGAGAAGGTATTTGTGTGTGTTTGGTTTTGTATTGGTAGTATGTGTATGTGTAGGGGCTTTGTGCTGGGAGAGAAGCTGAGCCCTGATTAGGGGGCGGGGCTTCACTGACTAGGGGTCCTATAAAGGTAGCAGCCAGTCAGACAGCGGCTCAGGAGCTAGCAAACATAGCTGTGAACAGGGGAGTTTGAGTAGGAGTTCTGTTGGAGGAGAAGGTATTTGTGTGTGTTTTTTTTTTGGTAGTATCTGTATGTGTAGAGGCTTGGAGGGGCTTTGTGCTGGGAGAGAAGTTGAGCCCTGATTAGGGGGCGGGGCTTCACTGACTAGGGGTCCTATAAAGGTAGCAGCCAGTCAGGCAGCGGAACAGACAGCTGCAGTGGCACAGGAGCTAGCAAACAGAGCTGTAAACAGGGGAGTTTGAGTGGGAGTTCTGTTGGAGGAGAAGGTATTTGTGTGTTTGGTTTTGCTTTGGTAGTATCTGTATGTGTAGAGGCTTGGAGGGGCTTTGTGCTGGGAGAGAAGCTGAGCCCTGATTAGGGGGCGGGGCTTCACTGACTAGGGGTCCTATAAAGGTAGCAGCCAGTCAGGCAGCGGCACAGACAGCTGCAGCGGCACAGGAGCTAGCAAACAGAGCTGTAAACAGGGGAGTTTGAGTGGGAGTTCTGTTGGAGGAGCAGGTATTTGTGTGTGTTTGGTTTTGTATTGGTAGTATCTGTATGTGTAGGGGCTTTGTGCTGGGAGAGAAGCTGAGCCCTGATTTGGGGGCGGGGCTTCACTGACTAGGGGTCCTATAAAGGTAGCAGCCAGTCAGGCAGCGGCACAGGAGCTCACAAACAGAGCTGTGAATAGGGGAGTTTGAGTGGGAGTTCTGTTGGAGGAGAGGGTATTTGTGTGTGTTTGCTTTTGCTTTGGTAGTATCTGTATGTGTAGAGGCTTGGAGGGGTTTTGTGCTGGGAGAGAAGCTGAGCCCTGATTAGGGGCGGGGCTTCACTGACTAGGGGTCCTATAAAGGTAGCAGCCAGTCAGGCAGCGGCACAGGAGCTAGCAAACAGAGCTGTAAACAGGGGAGTTTGAGTGGGAGTTCTGTTGGAGGAGATGGTATTTGTGTGTGTTTGGTTTTGTATTGGTAGTATCTGTATGTGTATTGGTTTGAAGGGGCTTTGTGCTTGGAGAGAAGCTGAGCCCTGATTAGGGGCGCGGCTTCACTGACTAGGGGTCCTATAAAGGTAGCAGCCAGTCAGGCAGCGGCACAGGAGCTAGCAAACAGAGCTGTGAACAGGGGAGTTTGAGTGGGAGTTCTGTTGGAGGAGATGGTATTTGTGTGTGTGTGTTTTTGTATTGGTAGTATCTGTATGTGTAGAGGCTTGGAGGGGCTTTGTGCTGGGAGAGAAGCTGAGCCCTGATTAGGGGGCGGGGCTTCACTGGCGAGGGGTCCTATAAAGGTAGCAGCCAGTCAGGCAGCGGCACAGGAGCTAGCAAACAGAGCTGTGAACAGGGGAGTTTGAGTGGGAGTTCTGTTGGAGGAGATGGTATTTGTGTGTGTTTGGTTTTGTATTGGTAGTATCTGTATGTGTAGGGATTTGGCGGGGCTTTGTGCTTGGAGAGAAGCTGAGCCCTGATTAGGGGGCGGGGCTTCACTGACTAGGGGTCCTATAAAGGTAGCAGCCAGTCAGGCAGCGGAACAGACAGCTGCAGTGGCACAGGAGCTAGCAAACAGAGCTGTAAACAGCGGAGTTTGAGTGGGAGTTCTGTTGGAGGAGAAGGTATTTGTGTGTGTTTGGTTTTGTATTGGTAGTATCTGTATGTGTAGGGGCTTTGTGCAGGGAGAGAAGCTGAGCCCTGATTTGGGGGCGGGGCTTCACTGACTAGGGTTCCTATAAAGGTAGCAGCCAGTCAGGCAGCGGCACAGACAGCTGCAGCGGCACAGGAGCTAGCAAACAGAGCTGTAAACAGGGAAGTTTGAGTGGGAGTTCTGTTGGAGGAGAAGGTATTTGTGTGTGTTTGGTTTTGTATTGGTAGTATCTGTATGTGTAGGGGCTTTGTGCTGGGAGAGAAGCTGAGCCCTGATTAGGGGGCGGGGCTTCCCTGACTAGGGGTCCTATAAAGGTAGCAGCCAGTCAGGCAGCGGCAAAGGAGCTAGCAAACAGAGCTGTAAACAGGGTAGTTTGAGTGGGAGTTCTGTTGGAGGAGAAGGTATTTGTGTGTGTTTGGTTTTGTATTGGTAGTATCTGTATGTGTAGGGGCTTTGTGCTGGGAGAGAAGCTGAGCCCTGATTAGGGGGCGGGGCTTCCCTGACTAGGGTCCTATAAAGGTAGCAGCCAGTCACACAGCGGCTCAGGAGCTAGCAAACAGAGCTGTGAACAGGGGAGTTTGAGTAGGAGTTCTGTTGGAGGAGAAGGTATTTGTGTGTGCTTGGTTTTGTATTGGTAGTATCTGTATGTGCAGAGGCTTGGAGGGGCTTTGTGCTGGGAGAGAAGCTGAGCCCTGATTAGGGGGCGGGGCTTCACTGACTAGGGGTCCTATAAAGGTAGCAGCCAGTCAGGCAGCGGCACAGACAGCTGCAGCGGCACAGGAGATAGCAAACATAGCTGTAAACAGGGGAGTTTGAGTGGGAGTTCTGTTGGAGGAGAAGGTATTTGTGTGTGCTTGGTTTTGTATTGGTAGTATCTGTATGTGCAGAGGCTTGGAGGGGCTTTGTGCTGGGAGAGAAGCTGAGCCCTGATTAGGGGACGGGGCTTCACTGACTAGGGGTCCTATAAAGGTAGCAGCCAGTCAGGCAACGGCACAGACAGCTGCAGCGGCACAGGATCTAGCAAACAGAGCTGTGAACAGGGGAGTTTGAGTGGGAGTTCTGTTGGAGGAGAAGGTATTTGTGTGTGTGTGTTTTTGTATTGGTAGTATGTGTATGTGTAGAGGCTTGGAGGGGCTTTGTGCTGGGAGAGAAGCTGAGCCCTGATTAGGGGGCGGGGCTTCACTGACTAGGGGTCCTATAAAGGTAGCAGCCAGTCAGGCAGCGGAACAGACAGCTCCAGTGGCACAGGAGCTATCAAACAGAGGTGTAAACAGGGGAATTTGAGTGGGAGTTCTGTTGGAGGAGAAGGTATTTGTGTGTGTTTGGATTTGTATTGTCAGTATCTGTATGTGCAGGGGCTTTGTGCTGGGAGAGAAGCTGAGCCCTGATTAGGGGGCGGGGCTTCACTGACTAGGGGTCCTATAAAGGTAGCAGCCAGTCAGGCAGCGGCAAAGGAGCTAGCAAACAGAGCTGTAAACAGGGGAGTTTGAGTGGGAGTTCTGTTGGAGGAGAAGGTATTTGTGTGTGTTTGGTTTTGTATTGGTAGTATCTGTATGTGTAGGGGCTTTGTGCTGGGAGAGAAGCTGAGCCCTGATTAGGGGGCCGGGCTTCACTGACTAGGGGTCCTATAAAGGTAGCAGCCAGTCAGGCAGCGGCTCAGGAGCTAGCAAACAGAGCTGTGAACAGGGGAGTTTGAGTAGGAGTTCTGTTGGAGGAGAAGGTATTTGTGTGTGTTTTTGTTTTGGTAGTATCTGTATGTGTAGAGGCTTGGAGGGGCTAGGTGCTGCGAGAGAAGCTGAGCCCTGATTAGGGGGCGGGGCTTCACTGACTAGGGGTCCTATAAAGGTAGCAGCCAGTCAGGCAGCGGAACAGACAGCTGCAGTGGCACAGGAGCTAGCAAACAGAGCTGTAAACAGGGGAGTTTGAGTGGGAGTTCTGTTGGAGGAGAAGGTATTTGTGTGTGTTTGGTTTTGTATTGGTAGTATCTGTATGTGTAGGGGCTTTGTGCTGGGAGAGAAGCTGAGCCCTGATTAGGGGGCGGGGCTTCCCTGACTAGGGGTCCTATAAAGGTAGCAGCCAGTCAGGCAGCGGCAAAGGAGCTAGCAAACAGAGCTGTAAACAGGGTAGTTTGAGTGGGAGTTCTGTTGGAGGAGAAGGTATTTGTGTGTGTTTGGTTTTGTATTGGTAGTATCTGTATGTGTAGGGGCTTTGTGCTGGGAGAGAAGCTGAGCCCTGATTAGGGGGCGGGGCTTCCCTGACTAGGGTCCTATAAAGGTAGCAGCCAGTCACACAGCGGCTCAGGAGCTAGCAAACAGAGCTGTGAACAGGGGAGTTTGAGTAGGAGTTCTGTTGGAGGAGAAGGTATTTGTGTGTGCTTGGTTTTGTATTGGTAGTATCTGTATGTGCAGAGGCTTGGAGGGGCTTTGTGCTGAGAGAGAAGCTGAGCCCTGATTAGGGGGCGGGGCTTCACTGACTAGGGGTCCTATAAAGGTAGCAGCCAGTCAGGCAGCGGCACAGACAGCTGCAGCGGCACAGGAGATAGCAAACATAGCTGTAAACAGGGGAGTTTGAGTGGGAGTTCTGTTGGAGGAGAAGGTATTTGTGTGTGCTTGGTTTTGTATTGGTAGTATCTGTATGTGCAGAGGCTTGGAGGGGCTTTGTGCTGGGAGAGAAGCTGAGCCCTGATTAGGGGACGGGGCTTCACTGACTAGGGGTCCTATAAAGGTAGCAGCCAGTCAGGCAACGGCACAGACAGCTGCAGCGGCACAGGATCTAGCAAACAGAGCTGTGAACAGGGGAGTTTGAGTGGGAGTTCTGTTGGAGGAGAAGGTATTTGTGTGTGTGTGTTTTTGTATTGGTAGTATGTGTATGTGTAGAGGCTTGGAGGGGCTTTGTGCTGGGAGAGAAGCTGAGCCCTGATTAGGGGGCGGGGCTTCACTGACTAGGGGTCCTATAAAGGTAGCAGCCAGTCAGGCAGCGGAACAGACAGCTCCAGTGGCACAGGAGCTATCAAACAGAGGTGTAAACAGGGGAATTTGAGTGGGAGTTCTGTTGGAGGAGAAGGTATTTGTGTGTGTTTGGATTTGTATTGTCAGTATCTGTATGTGCAGGGGCTTTGTGCTGGGAGAGAAGCTGAGCCCTGATTAGGGGGCGGGGCTTCACTGACTAGGGGTCCTATAAAGGTAGCAGCCAGTCAGGCAGCGGCAAAGGAGCTAGCAAACAGAGCTGTAAACAGGGGAGTTTGAGTGGGAGTTCTGTTGGAGGAGAAGGTATTTGTGTGTGTTTGGTTTTGTATTGGTAGTATCTGTATGTGTAGGGGCTTTGTGCTGGGAGAGAAGCTGAGCCCTGATTAGGGGGCCGGGCTTCACTGACTAGGGGTCCTATAAAGGTAGCAACCAGTCAGGCAGCGGCTCAGGAGCTAGCAAACAGAGCTGTGAACAGGGGAGTTTGAGTAGGAGTTCTGTTGGAGGAGAAGGTATTTGTGTGTGTTTTTGTTTTGGTAGTATCTGTATGTGTAGAGGCTTGGAGGGGCTAGGTGCTGCGAGAGAAGCTGAGCCCTGATTAGGGGGCGGGGCTTCACTGACTAGGGGTCCTATAAAGGTAGCAGCCAGTCAGGCAGCGGAACAGACAGCTGCAGTGGCACAGGAGCTAGCAAACAGAGCTGTAAACAGGGGAGTTTGAGTGGGAGTTCTGTTGGAGGAGAAGGTATTTGTGTGTGTTTGGTTTTGTATTGGTAGTATCTGTATGTGCAGAGGCTTGGAGGGGCTTTGTGCTGGGAGAGAAGCTGAGCCCTGATTAGGGGGCGGGGCTTCACTGACTAGGGGTCCTATAAAGGTAGCAGCCAGTCAGGCAGCGGCACAGACAGCTGCAGCAGCACAGGAGCTAGCAAACAGAGCTGTGAACAGGGGAGTTTGAGTGGGAGTTCTGTTGGAGGAGAAGGTATTTGTGTGTGTGTGTTTTTGTATTGGTAGTATCTGTATGTGAAGGGGCTTTGTGCTGGGAGAGAAGCTGAGCCCTGATTAGGGGGCGGGGCTTCACTGACTAGGGGTCCTATAAAGGTAGCAGCCAGTCAGGCAGCGGCACAGGAGCTAGCAAACAGAGCTGTAAACAGGGGAATTTGAGTGGGAGTTCTGTTGGAGGAGAAGGTATTTGTGTGTGTTTGGATTTGTATTGTCAGTATCTGTATGTGCAGGGGCTTTGTGCTGGGAGAGAAGCTGAGCCCTGATTAGGGGGCGGGGCTTCCCTGACTAGGGGTCCTATAAAGGTAGCAGCCAGTCAGGCAGCGGCAAAGGAGCTAGCAAACAGAGCTGTAAACAGGGGAGTTTGAGTGGGAGTTCTGTTGGAGGAGAAGGTATTTGTGTGTGTTTGGTTTTGTATTGGTAGTATCTGTATGTGTAGGGGCTTTGTGCTGGGAGAGAAGCTGAGCCCTGATTAGGGGGCGGGGCTTCACTGACTAGGGGTCCTATAAAGGTAGCAGACAGTCAGGCAGCGGCACAGGAGCTAGCAAACAGAGCTGTAAACAGGGGAGTTTGAGTGGGAGTTCTGTTGGAGGAGAAGGTATTTGTGTGTGTTTGGTTTTGTATTGGTAGTATCTGTATGTGTAGGGGCTTTGTGCTGGGAGAGAAGCTGAGCCCTGATTAGGGGGCGGGGCTTCACTGACTAGGGGTCCCTTAAAGGTAGCAGCCAGTCAGGCAGCGGTACAGGAGCTAGCAAACAGAGCTGTAAACAGGGGAATTTGAGTGGGAGTTCTGTTGGAGGAGAAGGTATTTGTGTGTGTTTGGATTTGTATTGTCAGTATCTGTATGTGCAGGGGCTTTGTGCTGGGAGAGAAGCTGAGCCCTGATTAGGGGGCGGGGCTTCCCTGACTAGGGGTCCTATAAAGGTAGCAGCCAGTCAGGCAGCGGCAAAGGAGCTAGCAAACAGAGCTGTAAACAGGGGAGTTTGAGTGGGAGTTCTGTTGGAGGAGAAGGTATTTGTGTGTGTTTTTGTTTTGGTAGTATCTGTATGTGTAGAGGCTTGGAGGGGCTAGGTGCTGCGAGAGAAGCTGAGCCCTGATTAGGGGGCGGGGCTTCACTTACTAGGGGTTCTATAAAGGTAGCAGCCAGTCAGACAGCGGCACAGACAGCTGCAGCGGCACAGGAGCTAGCAAACAGAGCTGTAAACAGGGGAGTTTGAGTGGGTGTTCTGTTGGAGGAGATGGTATTTGTGTGTGTTTGGTTTTGTATTGGTAGTATCTGTATGTGTAGGGGTTTGGCGGGGCTTTGTGCTGGGAGAGAAGCTGAGCCCTGATTAGGGGGCGGGGCTTCACTGACTAGGGGTCCTATAACGGTAGCAGCCGGTCAGGCAGCGGAACAGACAGCTGCAGTGGCACAGGAGCTAGCAAACAGAGCTGTAAACAGGGGAGTTTGAGTGGGAGTTCTGTTGGAGGAGAAGGTATTTGTGTGTTTGGTTTTGCGTTGGTAGTATCTGTATGTGTAGAGGCTTGGAGGGGCTTTGTGCTGGGAGAGAAGCTGAGCCCTGATTAGGGGGCGGGGCTTCACTGACTAGGGGTCCTATAAAGGTAGCAGCCAGTCAGGCAGCGGCACAGACAGCTGCAGCGGCACAGGAGCTAGCAAACATAGCTGTAAACAGGGGAGTTTGAGTGGGAGTTCTGTTGGAGGAGAAGGTATTTGTGTGTGTTTGGTTTTGTATTGGTAGTATCTGTATGTGCAGAGGCTTGGAGGGGCTTTGTGCTGGGAGAGAAGCTGAGCCCTGATTAGGGGGCGGGGCTTCACTGACTAGGGGTCCTATAAAGGTAGCAGCCAGTCAGGCAGCGGCACAGACAGCTGCAGCGGCACAGGAGCTAGCAAAGAGAGCTGTGAACAGGGGAGTTTGAGTGGGAGTTCTGTTGGAGGAGAAGGTATTTGTGTGTGTGTGTTTTTGTATTGGTAGTATCTGTATGTGTAGAGGCTTGGAGGGGCTTTGTGCTGGGAGAGAAGCTGAGCCCTGATTAGGGGGCGGGGCTTCACTGACTAGGGGTCCTATAAAGGTAGCAGCCAGTCAGGCAGCGGAACAGACAGCTGCAGCGGCACAGGAGCTAGCAAACAGAGCTGTAAACAGGGGAGTTTGAGTGGGAGTTCTGTTGGAGGAGAAGGTATTTGTGTGTGTTTGGTTTTGTATTGGTAGTATCTGTATGTGTAGGGGCTTTGTGCTGGGAGAGAAGCTGAGCCCTGATTAGGGGGCGGGGCTTCACTGACTAGGGGACCTATAAAGATAGCAGCCAGTCAGACAGCGGCTCAGGAGCTAGCAAACAGAGCTGTGAACAGGGGAGTTTGAGTAGTAGTTCTGTTGGAGGAGAAGGTATTTTTGTGTGTTTTTGTTTTGGTAGTATCTGTATGTGTAGAGGCTTGGAGGGGCTAGGTGCTGCGAGAGAAGCTGAGCCCTGATTAGGGGGCGGGGCTTCACTGACTAGGGGTCCTATAAAGGAAGCAGCCAGTCAGACAGCGGCACAGACAGCTGCAGCGGCACAGGAGCTAGCAAACAGAGCTGTAAACAGGGGAGTTTGAGTGGGAGTTCTGTTGGAGGAGATGGTATTTGTGTGTGTTTGGTTTTGTATTGGTAGTATCTGTATGTGTAGGGGTTTGGCGGGGCTTTGTGCTTCGAGAGAAGCTGAACCCTGATTAGGGGGCGGGGCTTCACTGACTAGGGGTCCTATAAAGGTAGCAGCCAGTCAGGCAGCGGAACAGACAGCTGCAGTGCCACAGGAGCTAGCAAACAGAGCTGTAAACAGGGGAGTTTGAGTGGGAGTTCTGTTGGAGGAGAAGGTATTTGTGTGTTTGGTTTTGCTTTGGTAGTATCTGTATGTGTAGAGGCTTGGAGGGGCTTTGTTCTGGGAGAGAAGCTGAGCCCTGATTAGGGGGCGGGGCTTCACTGACTAGGGGTCCTATAAAGGTAGCAGACAGTCAGGCAGCGGCACAGGAGCTAGCAAACAGAGCTGTAAACAGGGGAGTTGGAGTGGGAGTTCTGTTGGAGGAGAAGGTATTTGTGTGTGTTTTTGTATTGGTATTATCTGTATGTGTAGAGGCTTGGAGGGGCTTTGTGATGGGAGAGAAGCTGAGCCCTGATTAGGGGGCGGGGCTTCACTGACTAGGGGTCCTACAAAGGTAGCAGCCAATCAGGCAGCGGCACAGACAGCTGCAGTGGCACAGGAGCTAGCAAACAGAGCTGTAAACAGGGGAGTTTGAGTGGGAGTTCTGTTGGAGGAGAAGGTATTTGTGTGTGTTTGGTTTTGTATTGGTAGTATCTGTATGTGTAGGGGCTTTGTGCTGGGAGAGAAGCTGAGCCCTGATTAGGGGGCGGGGCTTCACTGACTAGGGGTCCTATAAAGGTAGCAGCCAGTCAGGCAGCGGCACAGACAGCTGCAGTGGCACAGGAGCTATCAAACAGAGCTGTAAACAGGGGAATTTGAGTGGGAGTTCTGTTGGAGGAGAAGGTATTTGTGTGTGTTTGGATTTGTATTGTCAGTATCTGTATGTGCAGGGGCTTTGTGCTGGGAGAGAAGCTGAGCCCTGATTAGGGGGCGGGGCTTCCCTGACTAGGGGTCCTATAAAGGTAGCAGACAGTCAGGCAGCGGCACAGGAGCTAGCAAACAGAGCTGTAAACAGGGGAGTTTGAGTGGGAGTTCTGTTGGAGGAGAAGGTATTTGTGTGTGTTTTTGTATTGGTATTATCTGTATGTGTAGAGGCTTGGAGGGACTTTGTGATGGGAGAGAAGCTGAGCCCTGATTAGGGGGCGGGGCTTCACTGACTAGGGGTCCTACGAAGGTAGCAGCCAATCAGGCAGCGGCACAGACAGCTGCAGTGGCACAGGAGCTAGCAAACAGAGCTGTAAACAGGGGAGTTGGAGTGGGAGTTCTGTTGGAGGAGAAGGAATTTGTGTGTGTTTGGTGTTGTATTGGTAGTATCTGTATGTGTAGGGGCTTTGTGCTGGGAGAGAAGCTGAGCCCTGATTAGGGGGCGGGGCTTCACTGACTAGGGGTCCTATAAAGGTAGCAGCCAGTCAGCCAGCGGCACAGGAGCTAGCAAACAGAGCTGTAAACAGGGGAGTTTGAGTGGGAGTTCTGTTGGAGGAGAAGGTATTTGTGTGTGTTTTTGTATTGGTATTATCTGTATGTGTAGAGGCTTGGAGGGGCTTTGTGCTGGGAGAGAAGCTGAGCCCTGATTAGGGGGCGGGGCTTTACTGACTAGGGGTCCTATAAAGGTAGCAGCCAGTCAGGCAGCGGCACAGACAGCTGCAGCGGCACAGGAGCTAGCAAACAGAGCTGTAAACAGGGGAGTTTGAGTGGGAGTTCTGTTGGAGGAGATGGTATTTGTGTGTGTTTGGTTTTGTATTGGTAGTATCTGTATGTGTATTGGTTTGAAGGGGCGTTGTGCTTCGAGAGAAGCTGAGCCCTGATTAGGGGGCGGGGCTTCACTGACTAGGGTTCCTATAAAGGTAGCAGCCAGTCAGGCAGCGGAACAGACAGCTGCAGTGGCACAGGAGCTATCAAACAGAGCTGTAAACAGGGGAATTTGAGTAGGAGTTCTGTTGGAGGAGAAGCTATTTGTGTGTGTTTGGATTTGAATTGTCAGTATCTGTATGTGCAGGGGCTTTGTGCTGGGAGAGAAGCTGAGCCCTGATTAGGGGGCGGGGCTTCCCTGACTAGGGGTCCTATAAAGGTAGCAGCCAGTCAGGCAGCGGCAAAGGAGCTAGCAAACAGAGCTGTAAACAGGGTAGTTTGAGTGGGAGTTCTGTTGGAGGAGAAGGTATTTGTGTGTGTTTGGTTTTGTATTGGTAGTATCTGTATGTGTAGGGGCTTTGTGCTGGGAGAGAAGCTGAGCCCTGATTAGGGGGCGGGGCTTCCCTGACTAGGGTCCTATAAAGGTAGCAGCCAGTCACACAGCGGCTCAGGAGCTAGCAAACAGAGCTGTGAACAGGGGAGTTTGAGTAGGAGTTCTGTTGGAGGAGAAGGTATTTGTGTGTGTTTTTGTATTGGTATTATCTGTATGTGTAGAGGCTTGGAGGGGCTTTGTGCTGGGAGAGAAGCTGAGCCCTGATTAGGGGGCGGGGCTTCACTGACTAGGGGTCCTATAAAGGTAGCAGCCAGTCAGGCAGCGGCACAGACAGCTGCAGCGGCACAGGAGATAGCAAACATAGCTGTAAACAGGGGAGTTTGAGTGGGAGTTCTGTTGGAGGAGAAGGTATTTGTGTGTGTTTGGTTTTGTATTGGTAGTATGTGTATGTGTAGGGGCTTTGTGCTGGGAGAGAAGCTGAGCCCTGATTAGGGGGCGGGGCTTCACTGACTAGGGGTCCTATAAAGGTAGCAGCCAGTCAGGCAGCGGAACAGACAGCTCCAGTGGCACAGGAGCTATCAAACAGAGGTGTAAACAGGGGAATTTGAGTGGGAGTTCTGTTGGAGGAGAAGGTATTTGTGTGTGTTTGGATTTGTATTGTCAGTATCTGTATGTGCAGGGGCTTTGTGCTGGGAGAGAAGCTGAGCCCTGATTAGGGGGCGGGGCTTCACTGACTAGGGGTCCTATAAAGGTAGCAGCCAGTCAGGCAGCGGCAAAGGAGCTAGCAAACAGAGCTGTAAACAGGGGAGTTTGAGTGGGAGTTCTGTTGGAGGAGAAGGTATTTGTGTGTGTTTGGTTTTGTATTGGTAGTATCTGTATGTGTAGGGGCTTTGTGCTGGGAGAGAAGCTGAGCCCTGATTAGGGGGCCGGGCTTCACTGACTAGGGGTCCTATAAAGATAGCAGCCAGTCAGACAGCGGCTCAGGAGCTAGCAAACAGAGCTGTGAACAGGGGAGTTTGAGTAGGAGTTCTGTTGGAGGAGAAGGTATTTGTGTGTGTTTTTGTTTTGGTAGTATCTGTATGTGTAGAGGCTTGGAGGGGCTAGGTGCTGCGAGAGAAGCTGAGCCCTGATTAGGGGGCGGGGCTTCACTGACTAGGGGTCCTATAAAGGTAGCAGCCAGTCAGACAGCGGCACAGACAGCTGCAGCGGCACAGGAGCTAGCAAACAGAGCTGTAAACAGGGGAGTTTGAGTGGGAGTTCTGTTGGAGGAGATGGTATTTGTGTGTGTTTGGTTTTGTATTGGTAGTATCTGTATGTGTAGGGGTTTGGCGGGGCTTTGTGCTTGGAGAGAAGCTGAGCCCTGATTAGGGGGCGGGGCTTCACTGACTAGGGGTCCTATAAAGGTAGCAGCCAGTCAGGCAGCGGAACAGACAGCTGCAGTGGCACAGGAGCTAGCAAACAGAGCTGTAAACAGGGGAGTTTGAGTGGGAGTTCTGTTGGAGGAGAAGGTATTTGTGTGTGTTTGGTTTTGTATTGGTAGTATCTGTATGTGTAGGGGCTTTGTGCTGGGAGAGAAGCTGAGCCCTGATTAGGGGGCGGGGCTTCCCTGACTAGGGGTCCTATAAAGGTAGCAGCCAGTCAGGCAGCGGCAAAGGAGCTAGCAAACAGAGCTGTAAACAGGGTAGTTTGAGTGGGAGTTCTGTTGGAGGAGAAGGTATTTGTGTGTGTTTGGTTTTGTATTGGTAGTATCTGTATGTGTAGGGGCTTTGTGCTGGGAGAGAAGCTGAGCCCTGATTAGGGGGCGGGGCTTCCCTGACTAGGGTCCTATAAAGGTAGCAGCCAGTCACACAGCGGCTCAGGAGCTAGCAAACAGAGCTGTGAACAGGGGAGTTTGAGTAGGAGTTCTGTTGGAGGAGAAGGTATTTGTGTGTGTTTTTGTATTGGTATTATCTGTATGTGTAGAGGCTTGGAGGGGCTTTGTGCTGGGAGAGAAGCTGAGCCCTGATTAGGGGGCGGGGCTTCACTGACTAGGGGTCCTATAAAGGTAGCAGCCAGTCAGGCAGCGGCACAGACAGCTGCAGCGGCACAGGAGATAGCAAACATAGCTGTAAACAGGGGAGTTTGAGTGGGAGTTCTGTTGGAGGAGAAGGTATTTGTGTGTGTTTGGTTTTGTATTGGTAGTATGTGTATGTGTAGGGGCTTTGTGCTGGGAGAGAAGCTGAGCCCTGATTAGGGGGCGGGGCTTCACTGACTAGGGGTCCTATAAAGGTAGCAGCCAGTCAGGCAGCGGCACAGACAGCTGCAGCGGCACAGGAGCTAGCAAACAGAGCTGTAAACAGGGGAGTTTGAGTGGGAGTTCTGTTGGAGGAGATGGTATTTGTGTGTGTTTGGTTTTGTATTGGTAGTATCTGTATGTGTAGGGGTTTGGCGGGGCTTTGTGCTTGGAGAGAAGCTGAGCCCTGATTAGGGGGCGGGGCTTCACTGACTAGGGGTCCTATAAAGGTAGCAGCCAGTCAGGCAGCGGAACAGACAGCTGCAGTGGCACAGGAGCTAGCAAACAGAGCTGTAAACAGGGGAGTTTGAGTGGGAGTTCTGTTGGAGGAGAAGGTATTTGTGTGTGTTTGGTTTTGTATTGGTAGTATCTGTATGTGTAGGGGCTTTGTGCTGGGAGAGAAGCTGAGCCCTGATTAGGGGGCGGGGCTTCACTGACTAGGGGTCCTATAAAGGTAGCAGACAGTCAGGCAGCGGCACAGGAGCTAGCAAACAGAGCTGTAAACAGGGGAGTTTGAGTGGGAGTTCTGTTGGAGGAGAAGGTATTTGTGTGTGTTTGGTTTTGTATTGGTAGTATCTGTATGTGTAGGGGCTTTGTGCTGGGAGAGAAGCTGAGCCCTGATTAGGGGGCGGGGCTTCACTGACTAGGGGTCCCTTAAAGGTAGCAGCCAGTCAGGCAGCGGCACAGGAGCTAGCAAACAGAGCTGTAAACAGGGGAATTTGAGTGGGAGTTCTGTTGGAGGAGAAGGTATTTGTGTGTGTTTGGATTTGTATTGTCAGTATCTGTATGTGCAGGGGCTTTGTGCTGGGAGAGAAGCTGAGCCCTGATTAGGGGGCGGGGCTTCCCTGACTAGGGGTCCTATAAAGGTAGCAGCCAGTCAGGCAGCGGCAAAGGAGCTAGCAAACAGAGCTGTAAACAGGGGAGTTTGAGTGGGAGTTCTGTTGGAGGAGAAGGTATTTGTGTGTGTTTTTGTTTTGGTAGTATCTGTATGTGTAGAGGCTTGGAGGGGCTAGGTGCTGCGAGAGAAGCTGAGCCCTGATTAGGGGGCGGGGCTTCACTTACTAGGGGTTCTATAAAGGTAGCAGCCAGTCAGACAGCGGCACAGACAGCTGCAGCGGCACAGGAGCTAGCAAACAGAGCTGTAAACAGGGGAGTTTGAGTGGGAGTTCTGTTGGAGGAGAAGGTATTTGTGTGTGTTTGGTTTTGTATTGGTAGTATGTGTATGTGTAGGGGCTTTGTGCTGGGAGAGAAGCTGAGCCCTGATTAGGGGGCGGGGCTTCACTGACTAGGGGTCCTATAAAGGTAGCAGCCAGTCAGGCAGCGGCACAGGAGCTAGCAAACAGAGCTGTAAACAGGGGAGTTTGAGTGGGAGTTCTGTTGGAGGAGAAGGTATTTGTGTGTGTTTGGTTTTGTATTGGTAGTATCTGTATGTGTAGGGGCTTTGTGCTGGGAGAGAAGCTGAGCCCTGATTAGGGGGCGGGGCTTCACTGACTAGGGGACCTATAAAGATAGCAGCCAGTCAGACAGCGGCTCAGGAGCTAGCAAAGAGAGCTGTGAACAGGGGAGTTTGAGTA
Organism: Lepidochelys olivacea; assembly: GCF_965140295.1. Classification (NCBI taxonomy): domain Eukaryota; kingdom Metazoa; phylum Chordata; order Testudines; family Cheloniidae; genus Lepidochelys; species Lepidochelys olivacea. The sequence goes on along the minus strand of NC_140436.1, from coordinate 17,675,604 downwards.
GTAGTTCTGTTGGAGGAGAAGGTATTTTTGTGTGTTTTTGTTTTGGTAGTATCTGTATGTGTAGAGGCTTGGAGGGGCTAGGTGCTGCGAGAGAAGCTGAGCCCTGATTAGGGGGCGGGGCTTCACTGACTAGGGGTCCTATAAAGGTAGCAGCCAGTCAGGCAGCGGAACAGACAGCTGCAGTGCCACAGGAGCTAGCAAACAGAGCTGTAAACAGGGGAGTTTGAGTGGGAGTTCTGTTGGAGGAGAAGGTATTTGTGTGTTTGGTTTTGCTTTGGTAGTATCTGTATGTGTAGAGGCTTGGAGGGGCTTTGTTCTGGGAGAGAAGCTGAGCCCTGATTAGGGGGCGGGGCTTCACTGACTAGGGGTCCTATAAAGGTAGCAGACAGTCAGGCAGCGGCACAGGAGCTAGCAAACAGAGCTGTAAACAGGGGAGTTGGAGTGGGAGTTCTGTTGGAGGAAAAGGTATTTGTGTGTGTTTTTGTATTGGTATTATCTGTATGTGTAGAGGCTTGGAGGGGCTTTGTGCTGGGAGAGAAGCTGAGCCCTGATTAGGGGGCGGGGCTTCACTGACTAGGGGTCCTATAAAGGTAGCAGCCAGTCAGGCAGCGGCACAGACAGCTGCAGTGGCACAGGAGCTATCAAACAGAGCTGTAAACAGGGGAATTTGAGTGGGAGTTCTGTTGGAGGAGAAGGTATTTGTGTGTGTTTGGATTTGTATTGTCAGTATCTGTATGTGCAGGGGCTTTGTGCTGGGAGAGAAGCTGAGCCCTGATTAGGGGGCGGGGCTTCCCTGACTAGGGGTCCTATAAAGGTAGCAGCCAGTCAGACAGCGGCTCAGGAGCTAGCAAACAGAGCTGTGAACAGGGGAGTTTGAGTGGGAGTTCTGTTGGAGGAGAAGGTATTTGTGTGTGTTTGGTTTTGCTTTGGTAGTATCTGTATGTGTAGAGGCTTGGAGGAGCTTTGTGCTGGGAGAGAAGCTGAGCCCTGATTAGGGGGCGGGGCTTCCCTGACTAGGGGTCCTATAAAGGTAGCAGACAGTCAGGCAGCGGCACAGGAGCTAGCAAACAGAGCTGTAAACGGGGGAGTTTGAGTGGGAGTTCTATTGGAGGAGAAGATATTTGTGTGTGTTTTTGTATTGGTATTATCTGTATGTGTAGAGGCTTGGAGGGACTTTGTGATGGGAGAGAAGCTGAGCCCTGATTAGGGGGCGGGTCTTCACTGACTAGGGGTCCTACGAAGGTAGCAGCCAATCAGGCAGCGGCACAGACAGCTGCAGTGGCACAGGAGCTAGCAAACAGAGCTGTAAACAGGGGAGTTGGAGTGGGAGTTCTGTTGGAGGAGAAGGTATTTGTGTGTGTTTGGTGTTGTATTGGTAGTATCTGTATGTGTAGGGGCTTTGTGCTGGGAGAGAAGCTGAGCCCTGATTAGGGGGCGGGGCTTCACTGACTAGGGGCCCTATAAAGGTAGCAGCCAGTCAGCCAGCGGCACAGGAGCTAGCAAACAGAGCTGTAAACAGGGGAGTTTGAGTGGGAGTTCTGTTGGAGGAGAAGGTATTTCTGTGTGTGTGTTTTTTTTATTGGTAGTATCTGTATGTGTAGAGGCTTGGAGGGGCTTTGTGCTGGGAGAGAAGCTGAGCCCTGATTAGGGGGCGGGGCTTCACTGACTAGGGGTCCTATAAAGGGAGCAGCCAGTCAGGCAGCGGAACAGACAGCTGCAGTGGCACAGGAGCTATCAAACAGAGCTGTAAACAGGGGAATTTGAGTAGGAGTTCTGTTGGAGGAGAAGCTATTTGTGTGTGTTTGGATTTGTATTGTCAGTATCTGTATGTGCAGGGGCTTTGTGCTGGGAGAGAAGCTGAGCCCTGATTAGGGGGCGGGGCTTCCCTGACTAGGGGTCCTATAAAGGTAGCAGCCAGTCAGGCAGCGGCAAAGGAGCTAGCAAACAGAGCTGTAAACAGGGTAGTTTGAGTGGGAGTTCTGTTGGAGGAGAAGGTATTTGTGTGTGTTTGGTTTTGTATTGGTAGTATCTGTATGTGTAGGGGCTTTGTGCTGGGAGAGAAGCTGAGCCCTGATTAGGGGGCGGGGCTTCCCTGACTAGGGTCCTATAAAGGTAGCAGCCAGTCACACAGCGCCTCAGGAGCTAGCAAACAGAGCTGTGAACAGGGGAGTTTGAGTAGGAGTTCTGTTGGAGGAGAAGGTATTTGTGTGTGTTTTTGTATTGGTATTATCTGTATGTGTAGAGGCTTGGAGGGGCTTTGTGCTGGGAGAGAAGCTGAGCCCTGATTAGGGGGCGGGGCTTCACTGACTAGGGGTCCTATAAAGGTAGCAGCCAGTCAGGCAGCGGCACAGACAGCTGCAGCGGCACAGGAGATAGCAAACATAGCTGTAAACAGGGGAGTTTGAGTGGGAGTTCTGTTGGAGGAGAAGGTATTTGTGTGTGTTTGGTTTTGTATTGGTAGTATGTGTATGTGTAGGGGCTTTGTGCTGGGAGAGAAGCTGAGCCCTGATTAGGGGGCGGGGCTTCACTGACTAGGGGTCCTATAAAGGTAGCAGCCAGTCAGGCAGCGGAACAGACAGCTCCAGTGGCACAGGAGCTATCAAACAGAGGTGTAAACAGGGGAATTTGAGTGGGAGTTCTGTTGGAGGAGAAGGTATTTGTGTGTGTTTGGATTTGTATTGTCAGTATCTGTATGTGCAGGGGCTTTGTGCTGGGAGAGAAGCTGAGCCCTGATTAGGGGGCGGGGCTTCACTGACTAGGGGTCCTATAAAGGTAGCAGCCAGTCAGGCAGCGGCAAAGGAGCTAGCAAACAGAGCTGTAAACAGGGGAGTTTGAGTGGGAGTTCTGTTGGAGGAGAAGGTATTTGTGTGTGTTTGGTTTTGTATTGGTAGTATCTGTATGTGTAGGGGCTTTGTGCTGGGAGAGAAGCTGAGCCCTGATTAGGGGGCCGGGCTTCACTGACTAGGGGTCCTATAAAGATAGCAGCCAGTCAGACAGCGGCTCAGGAGCTAGCAAACAGAGCTGTGAACAGGGGAGTTTGAGTAGGAGTTCTGTTGTAGGAGAAGGTATTTGTGTGTGTTTTTGTTTTGGTAGTATCTGTATGTGTAGAGGCTTGGAGGGGCTAGGTGCTGCGAGAGAAGCTGAGCCCTGATTAGGGGGCGGGGCTTCACTGACTAGGGGTCCTATAAAGGTAGCAGCCAGTCAGACAGCGGCACAGACAGCTGCAGCGGCACAGGAGCTAGCAAACAGAGCTGTAAACAGGGGAGTTTGAGTGGGAGTTCTGTTGGAGGAGATGGTATTTGTGTGTGTTTGGTTTTGTATTGGTAGTATCTGTATGTGTAGGGGTTTGGCGGGGCTTTGTGCTTGGAGAGAAGCTGAGCCCTGATTAGGGGGCGGGGCTTCACTGACTAGGGGTCCTATAAAGGTAGCAGCCAGTCAGGCAGCGGAACAGACAGCTGCAGTGGCACAGGAGCTAGCAAACAGAGCTGTAAACAGGGGAGTTTGAGTGGGAGTTCTGTTGGAGGAGAAGGTATTTGTGTGTGTTTGGTTTTGTATTGGTAGTATCTGTATGTGCAGAGGCTTGGAGGGGCTTTGTGCTGGGAGAGAAGCTGAGCCCTGATTAGGGGGCGGGGCTTCACTGACTAGGGGTCCTATAAAGGTAGCAGCCAGTCAGGCAGCGGCACAGACAGCTGCAGCAGCACAGGAGCTAGCAAACAGAGCTGTGAACAGGGGAGTTTGAGTGGGAGTTCTGTTGGAGGAGAAGGTATTTGTGTGTGTGTGTTTTTGTATTGGTAGTATCTGTATGTGTAGAGGCTTGGAGGGGCTTTTTGCTGGGAGAGAAGCTGAGCCCTGATTAGGGGGCGGGGCTTCACTGACTAGGGGTCCTATAAAGGTAGCAGCCAGTCAGGCAGCGGAACAGACAGCTGCAGCGGCACAGGAGCTATCAAACAGAGCTGTAAACAGGGGAGTTTGAGTGGGAGTTCTGTTGGAGGAGAAGGTATTTGTGTGTGTTTGGTTTTGTATTGGTAGTATCTGTATGTGAAGGGGCTTTGTGCTGGGAGAGAAGCTGAGCCCTGATTAGGGGGCGGGGCTTCACTGACTAGGGGTCCTATAAAGGTAGCAGCCAGTCAGGCAGCGGCACAGGAGCTAGCAAACAGAGCTGTAAACAGGGGAATTTGAGTGGGAGTTCTGTTGGAGGAGAAGGTATTTGTGTGTGTTTGGATTTGTATTGTCAGTATCTGTATGTGCAGGGGGTTTGTGCTGGGAGAGAAGCTGAGCCCTGATTAGGGGGCGGGGCTTCCCTGACTAGGGGTCCTATAAAGGTAGCAGCCAGTCAGGCAGCGGCAAAGGAGCTAGCAAACAGAGCTGTAAACAGGGGAGTTTGAGTGGGAGTTCTGTTGGAGGAGAAGGTATTTGTGTGTGTTTGGTTTTGTATTGGTAGTATCTGTATGTGTAGGGGCTTTGTGCTGGGAGAGAAGCTGAGCCCTGATTAGGGGGCGGGGCTTCACTGACTAGGGGTCCTATAAAGGTAGCAGACAGTCAGGCAGCGGCACAGGAGCTAGCAAACAGAGCTGTAAACAGGGGAGTTTGAGTGGGAGTTCTGTTGGAGGAGAAGGTATTTGTGTGTGTTTGGTTTTGTATTGGTAGTATCTGTATGTGTAGGGGCTTTGTGCTGGGAGAGAAGCTGAGCCCTGATTAGGGGGCGGGGCTTCACTGACTAGGGGTCCCTTAAAGGTAGCAGCCAGTCAGGCAGCGGCACAGGAGCTAGCAAACAGAGCTGTAAACAGGGGAATTTGAGTGGGAGTTCTGTTGGAGGAGAAGGTATTTGTGTGTGTTTGGATTTGTATTGTCAGTATCTGTATGTGCAGGGGCTTTGTGCTGGGAGAGAAGCTGAGCCCTGATTAGGGGGCGGGGCTTCCCTGACTAGGGGTCCTATAAAGGTAGCAGCCAGTCAGGCAGCGGCAAAGGAGCTAGCAAACAGAGCTGTAAACAGGGGAGTTTGAGTGGGAGTTCTGTTGGAGGAGAAGGTATTTGTGTGTTTGGTTTTGCTTTGGTAGTATCTGTATGTGTAGAGGCTTGGAGGGGCTTTGTGCTGGGAGAGAAGCTGAGCCCTGATTAGGGGGCGGGGCTTCACTGACTAGGGGTCCTATAAAGGTAGCAGCCAGTCAGGCAGCGGCACAGACAGCTGCAGCGGCACAGGAGCTAGCAAACATAGCTGTAAACAGGGGAGTTTGAGTGGGAGTTCTGTTGGAGGAGAAGGTATTTGTGTGTGTTTGGTTTTGTATTGGTAGTATCTGTATGTGCAGAGGCTTGGAGTGGCTTTGTGCTGGGAGAGAAGCTGAGCCCTGATTAGGGGGCGGGGCTTCACTGACTAGGGGTCCTATAAAGGTAGCAGCCAGTCAGGCAGCGGCACAGACAGCTGCAGCGGCACAGGAGCTAGCAAAGAGAGCTGTGAACAGGGGAGTTTGAGTGGGAGTTCTGTTGGAGGAGAAGGTATTTGTGTGTGTGTGTTTTTGTATTGGTAGTATCTGTATGTGTAGAGGCTTGGAGGGGCTTTGTGCTGGGAGAGAAGCTGAGCCCTGATTAGGGGGCGGGGCTTCACTGACTAGGGGTCCTATAAAGGTAGCAGACAGTCAGGCAGCGGAACAGACAGCTGCAGCGGCACAGGAGCTAGCAAACAGAGCTGTAAACAGGGGAGTTTGAGTGGGAGTTCTGTTGGAGGAGAAGGTATTTGTGTGTGTTTGGTTTTGTATTGGTAGTATGTGTATGTGTAGGGGCTTTGTGCTGGGAGAGAAGCTGAGCCCTGATTAGGGGGCGGGGCTTCACTGACTAGGGGAACTATAAAGATAGCAGCCAGTCAGACAGCGGCTCAGGAGCTAGCAAACAGAGCTGTGAACAGGGGAGTTTGAGTAGTAGTTCTGTTGGAGGAGAAGGTATTTTTGTGTGTTTTTGTTTTGGTAGTATCTGTATGTGTAGAGGCTTGGAGGGGCTAGGTGCTGCGAGAGAAGCTGAGCCCTGATTAGGGGGCGGGGCTTCACTGACTAGGGGTCCTATAAAGGAAGCAGCCAGTCAGACAGCGGCACAGACAGCTGCAGCGGCACAGGAGCTAGCAAACAGAGCTGTAAACAGGGGAGTTTGAGTGGGAGTTCTGTTGGAGGAGATGGTATTTGTGTGTGTTTGGTTTTGTATTGGTAGTATCTGTATGTGTAGGGGTTTGGCGGGGCTTTGTGCTTCGAGAGAAGCTGAGCCCTGATTAGGGGGCGGGGCTTCACTGACTAGGGGTCCTATAAAGGTAGCAGCCAGTCAGGCAGCGGAACAGACAGCTGCAGTGCCACAGGAGCTAGCAAACAGAGCTGTAAACAGGGGAGTTTGAGTGGGAGTTCTGTTGGAGGAGAAGGTATTTGTGTGTTTGGTTTTGCTTTGGTAGTATCTGTATGTTTAGAGGCTTGGAGGGGCTTTGTTCTGGGAGAGAAGCTGAGCCCTGATTAGGGGGCGGGGCTTCACTGACTAGGGGTCCTATAAAGGTAGCAGACAGTCAGGCAGCGGCACAGGAGCTAGCAAACAGAGCTGTAAACAGGGGAGTTGGAGTGGGAGTTCTGTTGGAGGAGAAGGTATTTGTGTGTGTTTTTGTATTGGTATTATCTGTATGTGTAGAGGCTTGGAGGGGCTTTGTGATGGGAGAGAAGCTGAGCCCTGATTAGGGGGCGGGGCTTCACTGACTAGGGGTCCTACAAAGGTAGCAGCCAATCAGGCAGCGGCACAGACAGCTGCAGTGGCACAGGAGCTAGCAAACAGAGCTGTAAACAGGGGAGTTTGAGTGGGAGTTCTGTTGGAGGAGAAGGTATTTGTGTGTGTTTGGTTTTGTATTGGTAGTATCTGTATGTGTAGGGGCTTTGTGCTGGGAGAGAAGCTGAGCCCTGATTAGGGGGCGGGGCTTCACTGACTAGGGGTCCTATAAAGGTAGCAGCCAGTCAGGCAGCGGCACAGACAGCTGCAGTGGCACAGGAGCTATCAAACAGAGCTGTAAACAGGGGAATTTGAGTGGGAGTTCTGTTGGAGGAGAAGGTATTTGTGTGTGTTTGGATTTGTATTGTCAGTATCTGTATGTGCAGGGGCTTTGTGCTGGGAGAGAAGCTGAGCCCTGATTAGGGGGCGGGGCTTCCCTGACTAGGGGTCCTATAAAGGTAGCAGCCAGTCAGACAGCGGCTCAGGAGCTAGCAAACAGAGCTGTGAACAGGGGAGTTTGAGTGGGAGTTCTGTTGGAGGAGAAGGTATTTGTGTGTGTTTGGTTTTGCTTTTGTAGTATCTGTATGTGTAGAGGCTTGGAGGGGCTTTGTGCTGGGAGAGAAGCTGAGCCCTGATTAGGGGGCGGGGCTTCACTGACTAGGGGTCCTATAAAGGTAGCAGACAGTCAGGCAGCGGCACAGGAGCTAGCAAACAGAGCTGTAAACAGGGGAGTTTGAGTGGGAGTTCTGTTGGAGGAGAAGGTATTTGTGTGTGTTTTTGTATTGGTATTATCTGTATGTGTAGAGGCTTGGAGGGACTTTGTGATGGGAGAGAAGCTGAGCCCTGATTAGGGGGCGGGGCTTCACTGACTAGGGGTCCTACGAAGGTAGCAGCCAATCAGGCAGCGGCACAGACAGCTGCAGTGGCACAGGAGCTAGCAAACAGAGCTGTAAACAGGGGAGTTGGAGTGGGAGTTCTGTTGGAGGAGAAGGTATTTGTGTGTGTTTGGTGTTGTATTGGTAGTATCTGTATGTGTAGGGGCTTTGTGCTGGGAGAGAAGCTGAGCCCTGATTAGGGGGCGGGGCTTCACTGACTAGGGGTCCTATAAAGGGAGCAGCCAGTCAGGCAGCGGCACAGACAGCTGCAGCGGCACAGGAGCTAGCAAACAGAGCTGTAAACAGGGGAGTTTGAGTGGGAGTTCTGTTGGAGGAGATGGTATTTGTGTGTGTTTGGTTTTGTATTGGTAGTATCTGTATGTGTGTTGGTTTGGCGGGGCTTTTTGCTTGGAGAGAAGCTGAGCCCTGATTAGGGGGCGGGGCTTCACTGACTAGGGGTCCTATAAAGGTAGCAGCCAGTCAGACAGCGGCTCAGGAGCTAGCAAACAGAGCTGTAAACAGGGGAGTTTGAGTGGGAGTTCTGTTGGAGGAGCAGGTATTTGTGTGTGTTTGGTTTTGTATTGGTAGTATCTGTATGTGTAGAGGCTTGGAGGGGCTTTGTGCTGGGAGAGAAGCTGAGCCCTGATTAGGGGGCGGGGCTTCACTGACTAGGGGTCCTATAAAGGGAGCAGCCAGTCAGGCAGCGGCACAGGAGCTAGCAAACAGAGCTGTGAACAGGGGAGTTTGAGTGGGAGTTCTGTTGCAGGAGAAGGTATCTGTGTGTTTGGTTTTGTATTGGTAGTATCTGTATGTGTAGAGGCTTGGAGGGGCTTTGTTCTGGGAGAGAAGCTGAGCCCTGATTAGGGGGCGGGGCTTCACTGACTAGGGGTCCTATAAAGGTAGCAGCCAGTCAGGCAGCGGAACAGACAGCTGCAGTGCCACAGGAGCTAGCAAACAGAGCTGTAAACAGGGGAGTTTGAGTGGGAGTTCTGTTGGAGGAGAAGGTATTTGTGTGTTTGGTTTTGCTTTGGTAGTATCTGTATGTGTAGAGGCTTGGAGGGGCTTTGTTCTGGGAGAGAAGCTGAGCCCTGATTAGGGGGCGGGGCTTCACTGACTAGGGGTCCTATAAAGGTAGCAGACAGTCAGGCAGCGGCACAGGAGCTAGCAAACAGAGCTGTAAACAGGGGAGTTGGAGTGGGAGTTCTGTTGGAGGAGAAGGTATTTGTGTGTGTTTTTGTATTGGTATTATCTGTATGTGTAGAGGCTTGGAGGGGCTTTGTGATGGGAGAGAAGCTGAGCCCTGATTAGGGGGCGGGGCTTCACTGACTAGGGGTCCTACAAAGGTAGCAGCCAATCAGGCAGCGGCACAGACAGCTGCAGTGGCACAGGAGCTAGCAAACAGAGCTGTAAACAGGGGAGTTTGAGTGGGAGTTCTGTTGGAGGAGAAGGTATTTGTGTGTGTTTGGTTTTGTATTGGTAGTATCTGTATGTGTAGGGGCTTTGTGCTGGGAGAGAAGCTGAGCCCTGATTAGGGGGCGGGGCTTCACTGACTAGGGGTCCTATAAAGGTAGCAGCCAGTCAGGCAGCGGCACAGACAGCTGCAGTGGCACAGGAGCTATCAAACAGAGCTGTAAACAGGGGAATTTGAGTGGGAGTTCTGTTGGAGGAGAAGGTATTTGTGTGTGTTTGGATTTGTATTGTCAGTATCTGTATGTGCAGGGGCTTTGTGCTGGGAGAGAAGCTGAGCCCTGATTAGGGGGCGGGGCTTACCTGACTAGGGGTCCTATAAAGGTAGCAGCCAGTCAGACAGCGGCTCAGGAGCTAGCAAACAGAGCTGTGAACAGGGGAGTTTGAGTGGGAGTTCTGTTGGAGGAGAAGGTATTTGTGTGTGTTTGGTTTTGCTTTGGTAGTATCTGTATGTGTAGAGGCTTGGAGGGGCTTTGTGCTGGGAGAGAAGCTGAGCCCTGATTAGGGGGCGGGGCTTCACTGACTAGGGGTCCTATAAAGGTAGCAGCCAGTCAGGCAGCGGCACAGGAGCTAGCAAACAGAGCTGTAAACAGGGGAGTTTGAGTGGGAGTTCTGTTGGAGGAGAAGGTATTTCTGTGTGTGTGTTTTTTTTATTGGTATTATCTGTATGTGTAGAGGCTTGGAGGGACTTTGTGCTGGGAGAGAAGCTGAGCCCTGATTAGGGGGCGGGGCTTCACTGACTAGGGGTCCTATAAAGGGAGCAGCCAGTCAGGCAGCGGCACAGACAGCTGCAGCGGCACAGGAGCTAGCAAACAGAGCTGTAAACAGGGGAGTTTGAGTGGGAGTTCTGTTGGAGGAGAAGGTATTTGTGTGTGTTTGGTTTTGTATTGGTAGTATCTGTATGTGTAGGGGCTTTGTGCTGGGAGAGAAGCTGAGCCCTGATTTGGGGGCGGGGCTTCACTGACTAGGGTTCCTATAAAGGTAGCAGCCAGTCAGGCAGCGGCACAGACAGCTGCAGCGGCACAGGAGCGAGCAAACAGAGCTGTAAACAGGGAAGTTTGAGTGGGAGTTCTGTTGGAGGAGAAGGTATTTGTGTGTGTTTTTGTATTGATATTATCTGTATGTGTAGAGGCTTGGAGGGGCTTTGTGCTGGGAGAGAAGCTGAGCCCTGATTAGGGGGCGGGGCTTCACTGACTAGGGGTCCTATAAAGGTAGCAGCCAGTCAGGCAGCGGCACAGACAGCTGCAGCGGCACAGGAGCTAGCAAACAGAGCTGTAAACAGGGGAGTTTGAGTGGGAGTTCTGTTGGAGGAGATGGTATTTGTGTGTGTTTGGTTTTGTATTGGTAGTATCTGTATGTGTATTGGTTTGAAGGGGCGTTGTGCTTGGAGAGAAGCTGAGCCCTGATTAGGGGGCGGGGCTTCACTGACTAGGGTTCCTATAAAGGTAGCAGCCAGTCAGGCAGCGGAACAGACAGCTGCAGTGGCACAGGAGCTATCAAACAGAGCTGTAAACAGGGGAATTTGAGTAGGAGTTCTGTTGGAGGAGAAGCTATTTGTGTGTGTTTGGATTTGTATTGTCAGTATCTGTATGTGCAGGGGCTTTGTGCTGGGAGAGAAGCTGAGCCCTGATTAGGGGGCGGGGCTTCCCTGACTAGGGGTCCTATAAAGGTAGCAGCCAGTCAGGCAGCGGCAAAGGAGCTAGCAAACAGAGCTGTAAACAGGGTAGTTTGAGTGGGAGTTCTGTTGGAGGAGAAGGTATTTGTGTGTGTTTGGTTTTGTATTGGTAGTATCTGTATGTGTAGGGGCTTTGTGCTGGGAGAGAAGCTGAGCCCTGATTAGGGGGCGGGGCTTCCCTGACTAGGGTCCTATAAAGGTAGCAGCCAGTCACACAGCGGCTCAGGAGCTAGCAAACAGAGCTGTGAACAGGGGAGTTTGAGTGGGAGTTCTGTTGGAGGAGAAGGTATTTGTGTGTGTGTTTTTGTATTGGTACTATCTGTATGTGTAGAGGCTTGGAGGGGCTTTGTGCTGGGAGAGAAGCTGAGCCCTGATTAGGGGGCGGGGCTTCACTGACTAGGGGTCCTATAAACGTAGCAGCCAGTCAGGCAGCGGAACAGACAGCTGCAGCGGCACAGGAGCTATCAAACAGAGCTGTAAACAGGGGAGTTTGAGTGGGAGTTCTGTTGGAGGAGAAGGTATTTGTGTGTGTTTGGTTTTGTATTGGTAGTATCTGTATGTGAAGGGGCTTTGTGCTGGGAGAGAAGCTGAGCCCTGATTAGGGGGCGGGGCTTCACTGACTAGGGGTCCTATAAAGGTAGCAGCCAGTCAGGCAGCGGCACAGGAGCTAGCAAACAGAGCTGTAAACAGTGGAATTTGAGTGGGAGTTCTGTTGGAGGAGAAGGTATTTGTGTGTGTTTGGATTTGTATTGTCAGTATCTGTATGTGCAGGGGGTTTGTGCTGGGAGAGAAGCTGAGCCCTGATTAGGGGGCGGGGCTTCCCTGACTAGGGGTCCTATAAAGGTAGCAGGCAGTCAGGCAGCGGCAAAGGAGCTAGCAAACAGAGCTGTAAACAGGGGAGTTTGAGTGGGAGTTTTGTTGGAGGAGAAGGTATTTGTGTGTGTTTGGTTTTGTATTGGTAGTATCTGTATGTGTAGGGGCTTTGTGCTGGGAGAGAAGCTGAGCCCTGATTAGGGGGCGGGGCTTCACTGACTAGGGGTCCTATAAAGGTAGCAGACAGTCAGGCAGCGGCACAGGAGCTAGCAAACAGAGCTGTAAACAGGGGAGTTTGAGTGGGAGTTCTGTTGGAGGAGAAGGTATTTGTGTGTGTTTGGTTTTGTATTGGTAGTATCTGTATGTGTAGGGGCTTTGTGCTGGGAGAGAAGCTGAGCCCTGATTAGGGGGCGGGGCTTCACTGACTAGGGGTCCCTTAAAGGTAGCAGCCAGTCAGGCAGCGGCACAGGAGCTAGCAAACAGAGCTGTAAACAGGGGAATTTGAGTGGGAGTTCTGTTGGAGGAGAAGGTATTTGTGTGTGTTTGGATTTGTATTGTCAGTATCTGTATGTGCAGGGGCTTTGTGCTGGGAGAGAAGCTGAGCCCTGATTAGGGGGCGGGGCTTCCCTGACTAGGGGTCCTATAAAGGTAGCAGCCAGTCAGGCAGCGGCAAAGGAGCTAGCAAACAGAGCTGTAAACAGGGGAGTTTGAGTGGGAGTTCTGTTGGAGGAGAAGGTATTTGTGTGTGTTTTTGTTTTGGTAGTATCTGTATGTGTAGAGGCTTGGAGGGGCTAGGTGCTGCGAGAGAAGCTGAGCCCTGATTAGGGGGCGGGGCTTCACTTACTAGGGGTTCTATAAAGGTAGCAGCCAGTCAGACAGCGGCACAGACAGCTGCAGCGGCACAGGAGCTAGCAAACAGAGCTGTAAACAGGGGAGTTTGAGTGGGAGTTCTGTTGGAGGAGAAGGTATTTGTGTGTGTTTGGTTTTGTATTGGTAGTATCTGTATGTGCAGAGGCTTGGAGGGGCTTTGTGCTGGGAGAGAAGCTGAGCCCTGATTAGGGGGCGGGGCTTCACTGACTAGGGGTCCTATAAAGTTAGCAGCCAGTCAGGCAGCGGCAAAGGAGCTAGCAAACAGAGCTGTAAACAGGGGAGTTTGAGTGGGAGTTCTGTTGGAGGAGAAGGTATTTGTGTGTGTTTGGTTTTATATTGGTAGTATCTGTATGTGTAGGGGCTTTGTGCTGGGAGAGAAGCTGAGCCCTGATTAGGGGGCCGGGCTTCACTGACTAGGGGTCCTATAAAGATAGCAGCCAGTCAGACAGCGGCTCAGGAGCTAGCAAACAGAGCTGTGAACAGGGGAGTTTGAGTAGGAGTTCTGTTGGAGGAGAAGGTATTTGTGTGTGTTTGGTTTTGTATTGGTAGTATCTGTATGTGCAGAGGCTTGGAGGGGCTTTGTGCTGGGAGAGAAGCTGAGCCCTGATTAGGGGGCGGGGCTTCACTGACTAGGGGTCCTATAAAGGTAGCAGCCAGTCAGGCAGCGGCACAGACAGCTGCAGCAGCACAGGAGCTAGCAAACAGAGCTGTGAACAGGGGAGTTTGAGTGGGAGTTCTGTTGGAGGAGAAGGTATTTGTGTGTGTGTGTTTTTGTATTGGTAGTATCTGTATGTGTAGAGGCTTGGAGGGGCTTTTTGCTGGGAGGGAAGCTGAGCCCTGATTAGGGGGCGGGGCTTCACTGACTAGGGGTCCTATAAAGGTAGCAGCCAGTCAGGCAGCGGAACAGACAGCTGCAGCGGCACAGGAGCTATCAAACAGAGCTGTAAACAGGGGAGTTTGAGTGGGAGTTCTGTTGGAGGAGAAGGTATTTGTGTGTGTTTGGTTTTGTATTGGTAGTATCTGTATGTGAAGGGGCTTTGTGCTGGGAGAGAAGCTGAGCCCTGATTAGGGGGCGGGGCTTCACTGACTAGGGGTCCTATAAAGGTAGCAGCCAGTCAGGCAGCGGCACAGGAGCTAGCAAACAGAGCTGTAAACAGGGGAATTTGAGTCGGAGTTCTGTTGGAGGAGAAGGTATTTGTGTGTGTTTGGATTTGTATTGTCAGTATCTGTATGTGCAGGGGGTTTGTGCTGGGAGAGAAGCTGAGCCCTGATTAGGGGGCGGGGCTTCCCTGACTAGGGGTCCTATAAAGGTAGCAGGCAGTCAGGCAGCGGCAAAGGAGCTAGCAAACAGAGCTGTAAACAGGGGAGTTTGAGTGGGAGTTCTGTTGGAGGAGAAGGTATTTGTGTGTGTTTGGTTTTGTATTGGTAGTATCTGTATGTGTAGGGGCTTTGTGCTGGGAGAGAAGCTGAGCCCTGATTAGGGGGCGGGGCTTCACTGACTAGGGGTCCTATAAAGGTAGCAGACAGTCAGGCAGCGGCACAGGAGCTAGCAAACAGAGCTGTAAACAGGGGAGTTTGAGTGGGAGTTCTGTTGGAGGAGAAGGTATTTGTGTGTGTTTGGTTTTGTATTGGTAGTATCTGTATGTGTAGGGGCTTTGTGCTGGGAGAGAAGCTGAGCCCTGATTAGGGGGCGGGGCTTCACTGACTAGGGGTCCCTTAAAGGTAGCAGCCAGTCAGGCAGCGGCACAGGAGCTAGCAAACAGAGCTGTAAACAGGGGAATTTGAGTGGGAGTTCTGTTGGAGGAGAAGGTATTTGTGTGTGTTTGGATTTGTATTGTCAGTATCTGTATGTGCAGGGGCTTTGTGCTGGGAGAGAAGCTGAGCCCTGATTAGGGGGCGGGGCTTCCCTGACTAGGGGTCCTATAAAGGTAGCAGCCAGTCAGGCAGCGGCAAAGGAGCTAGCAAACAGAGCTGTAAACAGGGGAGTTTGAGTGGGAGTTCTGTTGGAGGAGAAGGTATTTGTGTGTGTTTTTGTTTTGGTAGTATCTGTATGTGTAGAGGCTTGGAGGGGCTAGGTGCTGCGAGAGAAGCTGAGCCCTGATTAGGGGGCGGGGCTTCACTTACTAGGGGTTCTATAAAGGTAGCAGCCAGTCAGACAGCGGCACAGACAGCTGCAGCGGCACAGGAGCTAGCAAACAGAGCTGTAAACAGGGGAGTTTGAGTGGGAGTTCTGTTGGAGGAGAAGGTATTTGTGTGTGTTTGGTTTTGTATTGGTAGTATCTGTATGTGCAGAGGCTTGGAGGGGCTTTGTGCTGGGAGAGAAGCTGAGCCCTGATTAGGGGGCGGGGCTTCACTGACTAGGGGTCCTATAAAGGTAGCAGCCAGTCAGGCAGCGGCACAGACAGCTGCAGCGGCACAGGAGCTAGCAAAGAGAGCTGTGAACAGGGGAGTTTGAGTGGGAGTTCTGTTGGAGGAGAAGGTATTTGTGTGTGTGTGTTTTTGTATTGGTAGTATCTGTATGTGTAGAGGCTTGGAGGGGCTTTGTGCTGGGAGAGAAGCTGAGCCCTGATTAGGGGGCGGGGCTTCACTGACTAGGGGTCCTATAAAGGTAGCAGCCAGTCAGGCAGCGGAACAGACAGCTGCAGCGGCACAGGAGCTAGCAAACAGAGCTGTAAACAGGGGAGTTTGAGTGGGAGTTCTGTTGGAGGAGAAGGTATTTGTGTGTGTTTGGTTTTGTATTGGTAGTATCTGTATGTGTAGGGGCTTTGTGCTGGGAGAGAAGCTGAGCCCTGATTAGGGGGCGGGGCTTCACTGACTAGGGGACCTATAAAGATAGCAGCCAGTCAGACAGCGGCTCAGGAGCTAGCAAACAGAGCTGTGAACAGGGGAGTTTGAGTAGTAGTTCTGTTGCAGGAGAAGGTATCTGTGTGTGTTTGGTTTTGTATTGGTAGTATCTGTATGTGCAGAGGCTTGGAGGGGCTTTGTGCTGGGAGAGAAGCTGAGCCCTGATTAGGGGGCGGGGCTTCACTGACTAGGGGTCCTATAAAGGTAGCAGCCAGTCAGGCAGCGGCACAGACAGCTGCAGCGGCACAGGAGCTAGCAAAGAGAGCTGTGAACAGGGGAGTTTGAGTGGGAGTTCTGTTGGAGGAGATGGTATTTGTGTGTGTGTGTTTTTGTATTGGTAGTATCTGTATGTGTAGAGGCTTGGAGGGGCTTTGTGCTGGGAGAGAAGCTGAGCCCTGATTAGGGGGCGGGGCTTCACTGACTAGGGGTCCTATAAAGGTAGCAGCCAGTCAGGCAGCGGAACAGACAGCTGCAGCGGCACAGGAGCTAGCAAACAGAGCTGTAAACAGGGGAGTTTGAGTGGGAGTTCTGTTGGAGGAGAAGGTATTTGTGTGTGTTTGGTTTTGTATTGGTAGTATCTGTATGTGTAGGGGCTTTGTGCTGGGAGAGAAGCTGAGCCCTGATTAGGGGGCGGGGCTTCACTGACTAGGGGTCCTATAAAGGTAGCAGCCAGTCAGGCAGCGGCACAGACAGCTGCAGCGGCACAGGAGCTAGCAAACAGAGCTGTGAACAGGGGAGTTTGAGTGGGAGTTCTGTGGGAGGAGAAGGTATTTGTGTGTGTGTGTTTTTGTATTGGTAGTATCTGTATGTGTAGAGGCTTGGAGGGGCTTTGTGCTGGGAGAGAAGCTGAGCCCTGATTAGGGGGCGGGGCTTCACTGACTAGGGGTCCTATAAAGGTAGCAGCCAGTCAGGCAGCGGAACAGACAGCTGCAGCGGCACAGGAGGTATCAAACAGAGCTGTAAACAGGGGAGTTTGAGTGGGAGTTCTGTTGGAGGAGAAGGTATTTGTGTGTGTTTGGTTTTGTATTGGTAGTATCTGTATGTGCAGAGGCTTGGAGGGGCTTTGTGCTGGGAGAGAAGCTGAGCCCTGATTAGGGGGCGGGGCTTCACTGACTAGGGGTCCTATAAAGGTAGCAGCCAGTCAGGCAGCGGCACAGACAGCTGCAGCGGCACAGGAGCTAGCAAAGAGAGCTGTGAACAGGGGAGTTTGAGTGGGAGTTCTGTTGGAGGAGAAGGTATTTGTGTGTGTGTGTTTTTGTATTGGTAGTATCTGTATGTGTAGAGGCTTGGAGGGGCTTTGTGCTGGGAGAGAAGCTGAGCCCTGATTAGGGGGCGGGGCTTCACTGACTAGGGGTCCTATAAAGGTAGCAGCCAGTCAGGCAGCGGAACAGACAGCTGCAGCGGCACAGGAGCTAGCAAACAGAGCTGTAAACAGGGGAGTTTGAGTGGGAGTTCTGTTGGAGGAGAAGGTATTTGTGTGTGTTTGGTTTTGTATTGGTAGTATCTGTATGTGTAGGGGCTTTGTGCTGGGAGAGAAGCTGAGCCCTGATTAGGGGGCGGGGCTTCACTGACTAGGGGACCTATAAAGATAGCAGCCAGTCAGACAGCGGCTCAGGAGCTAGCAAACAGAGCTGTGAACAGGGGAGTTTGAGTAGTAGTTCTGTTGCAGGAGAAGGTATCTGTGTGTGTTTGGTTTTGTATTGGTAGTATCTGTATGTGCAGAGGCTTGGAGGGGCTTTGTGCTGGGAGAGAAGCTGAGCCCTGATTAGGGGGCGGGGCTTCACTGACTAGGGGTCCTATAAAGGTAGCAGCCAGTCAGGCAGCGGCACAGACAGCTGCAGCGGCACAGGAGCTAGCAAAGAGAGCTGTGAACAGGGGAGTTTGAGTGGGAGTTCTGTTGGAGGAGATGGTATTTGTGTGTGTGTGTTTTTGTATTGGTAGTATCTGTATGTGTAGAGGCTTGGAGGGGCTTTGTGCTGGGAGAGAAGCTGAGCCCTGATTAGGGGGCGGGGCTTCACTGACTAGGGGTCCTATAAAGGTAGCAGCCAGTCAGGCAGCGGAACAGACAGCTGCAGCGGCACAGGAGCTAGCAAACAGAGCTGTAAACAGGGGAGTTTGAGTGGGAGTTCTGTTGGAGGAGAAGGTATTTGTGTGTGTTTGGTTTTGTATTGGTAGTATCTGTATGTGTAGGGGCTTTGTGCTGGGAGAGAAGCTGAGCCCTGATTAGGGGGCGGGGCTTCACTGACTAGGGGTCCTATAAAGGTAGCAGCCAGTCAGGCAGCGGCACAGACAGCTGCAGCGGCACAGGAGCTAGCAAACAGAGCTGTGAACAGGGGAGTTTGAGTGGGAGTTCTGTGGGAGGAGAAGGTATTTGTGTGTGTGTGTTTTTGTATTGGTAGTATCTGTATGTGTAGAGGCTTGGAGGGGCTTTGTGCTGGGAGAGAAGCTGAGCCCTGATTAGGGGGCGGGGCTTCACTGACTAGGGGTCCTATAAAGGTAGCAGCCAGTCAGGCAGCGGAACAGACAGCTGCAGCGGCACAGGAGGTATCAAACAGAGCTGTAAACAGGGGAGTTTGAGTGGGAGTTCTGTTGGAGGAGAAGGTATTTGTGTGTGTTTGGTTTTGTATTGGTAGTATCTGTATGTGTAGGGGCTTTGTGCTGGGAGAGAAGCTGAGCCCTGATTAGGGGGCGGGGCTTCACTGACCAGGGGTCCTATAAAGGTAGCAGCCAATCAGGCAGCGGCACAGGAGCTAGCAAACAGAGCTGTAAACAGGGGAATTTGAGTGGGAGTTCTGTTGGAGGAGAAGGTATTTGTGTGTGCTTGGATTTGTATTGTCAGTATCTGTATATGCAGGGGCTTTGTGCTGGGAGAGAAGCTGAGCCCTGATTAGGGGGCGGGGCTTCCCTGACTAGGGGTCCTATAAAGGTAGCAGCCAGTCAGGCAGCGGCAAAGGAGCTAGCAAACAGAGCTGTAAACAGGGGAGTTTGAGTGGGAGTTCTGTTGGAGGAGAAGGTATTTGTGTGTGTTTGGTTTTGTATTGGTAGTATCTGTATGTGTAGGGGCTTTGTGCTGGGAGAGAAGCTGAGCCCTGATTAGGGGGCGGGGCTTCACTGACTAGGGGTCCTATAAAGGTAGCAGTCAGTCAGGCAGCGGCACAGGAGCTAGCAAACAGAGCTGTAAACAGGGGAATTTGAGTGGGAGTTCTGTTGGAGGAGAAGGTATTTGTGTGTGTTTGGATTTGTATTGTCAGTATCTGTATGTGCAGGGGCTTTGTGCTGGGAGAGAAGCTGAGCCCTGATTAGGGGGCGGGGCTTCCCTGACTAGGGGTCCTATAAAGGTAGCAGCCAGTCAGGCAGCGGCAAAGGAGCTAGCAAACAGAGCTGTAAACAGGGGAGTTTGAGTGGGAGTTCTGTTGGAGGAGAAGGTATTTGTGTGTGTTTGGTTTTGTATTGGTAGTATCTGTATGTGTAGGGGCTTTGTGCTGGGAGAAAAGCTGAGCCCTGATTAGGGGGCGGGGCTTCACTGACTAGGGGACCTATAAAGGTAGCAGCCAGTCAGACAGCGGCTCAGGAGCTAGCAAACAGAGCTGTGAACAGGGGAGTTTGAGTGGGAGTTCTGTTGGAGGAGAAGGTATTTGTTTGTGTTTTTGTTTTGGTAGTATCTGTATGTGTAGAGGCTTGGAGGGGCTTTGTGCTGGGAGAGAAGCTGAGCCCTGATTAGGGGGCGGGGCTTCACTTACTAGGGGTCCTATAAAGGTAGCAGCCAGTCAGACAGCGGCACAGACAGCTGCAGCGGCACAGGAGCTAGCAAACAGAGCTGTAAACAGGGGAGTTTGAGTGGGAGTTCTGTTGGAGGAGATGGTATTTGTGTGTGTTTGGTTTTGTATTGGTAGTATCTGTATGTGTAGGGGTTTGGCGGGGCTTTGTGCTTCGAGAGAAGCTGAGCCCTGATTAGGGGGCGGGGCTTCACTGACTAGGGGTCCTATAAAGGTAGCCGCCAGTCAGGCAGCGGAACAGACAGCTGCAGTGGCACAGGAGCTAGCAAACAGAGCTGTAAACAGGGGAGTTTGAGTGGGAGTTCTGTTGGAGGAGAAGGTATTTGTGTGTTTGGTTTTGCTTTGGTAGTATCTGTATGTGTAGAGGCTTGGAGGGGCTTTGTGCTGGGAGAGAAGCTGAGCCCTGATTAGGGGGCGGGGCTTCCCTGACTAGGGGTCCTATAAAGGTAGCAGCCAGTCAGGCAGCGGCACAGACAGCTGCAGCGGCACAGGAGCTAGCAAAGAGAGCTGTGAAGAGGGGAGTTTGAGTGGGAGTTCTGTTGGAGGAGAAGGTATTTGTGTGTGTGTGTTTTTGTATTGGTAGTATCTGTATGTGTAGAGGCTTGGAGGGGCTTTTTGCTGGGAGGGAAGCTGAGCCCTGATTAGGGGGCGGGGCTTCACTGACTAGGGGTCCTATAAAGGTAGCAGCCAGTCAGGCAGCGGAACAGACAGCTGCAGCGGCACAGGAGCTATCAAACAGAGCTGTAAACAGGGGAGTTTGAGTGGGAGTTCTGTTGGAGGAGAAGGTATTTGTGTGTGTTTGGTTTTGTATTGGTAGTATCTGTATGTGAAGGGGCTTTGTGCTGGGAGAGAAGCTGAGCCCTGATTAGGGGGCGGGGCTTCACTGACTAGGGGTCCTATAAAGGTAGCAGCCAGTCAGGCAGCGGCACAGACAGCTGCAGCGGCACAGGAGCTAGCAAACAGAGCTGTGAACAGGGGAGTTTGAGTGGGAGTTCTGTGGGAGGAGAAGGTATTTGTGTGTGTGTGTTTTTGTATTGGTAGTATCTGTATGTGTAGAGGCTTGGAGGGGCTTTGTGCTGGGAGAGAAGCTGAGCCCTGATTAGGGGGCGGGGCTTCACTGACTAGGGGTCCTATAAAGGTAGCAGCCAGTCAGGCAGCGGAACAGACAGCTGCAGCGGCACAGGAGGTATCAAACAGAGCTGTAAACAGGGGAGTTTGAGTGGGAGTTCTGTTGGAGGAGAAGGTATTTGTGTGTGTTTGGTTTTGTATTGGTAGTATCTGTATGTGCAGAGGCTTGGAGGGGCTTTGTGCTGGGAGAGAAGCTGAGCCCTGATTAGGGGGCGGGGCTTCACTGACTAGGGGTCCTATAAAGGTAGCAGCCAGTCAGGCAGCGGCACAGACAGCTGCAGCGGCACAGGAGCTAGCAAAGAGAGCTGTGAACAGGGGAGTTTGAGTGGGAGTTCTGTTGGAGGAGAAGGTATTTGTGTGTGTGTGTTTTTGTATTGGTAGTATCTGTATGTGTAGAGGCTTGGAGGGGCTTTGTGCTGGGAGAGAAGCTGAGCCCTGATTAGGGGGCGGGGCTTCACTGACTAGGGGTCCTATAAAGGTAGCAGCCAGTCAGGCAGCGGAACAGACAGCTGCAGCGGCACAGGAGCTAGCAAACAGAGCTGTAAACAGGGGAGTTTGAGTGGGAGTTCTGTTGGAGGAGAAGGTATTTGTGTGTGTTTGGTTTTGTATTGGTAGTATCTGTATGTGTAGGGGCTTTGTGCTGGGAGAGAAGCTGAGCCCTGATTAGGGGGCGGGGCTTCACTGACTAGGGGACCTATAAAGATAGCAGCCAGTCAGACAGCGGCTCAGGAGCTAGCAAACAGAGCTGTGAACAGGGGAGTTTGAGTAGTAGTTCTGTTGCAGGAGAAGGTATCTGTGTGTGTTTGGTTTTGTATTGGTAGTATCTGTATGTGCAGAGGCTTGGAGGGGCTTTGTGCTGGGAGAGAAGCTGAGCCCTGATTAGGGGGCGGGGCTTCACTGACTAGGGGTCCTATAAAGGTAGCAGCCAGTCAGGCAGCGGCACAGACAGCTGCAGCGGCACAGGAGCTAGCAAAGAGAGCTGTGAACAGGGGAGTTTGAGTGGGAGTTCTGTTGGAGGAGATGGTATTTGTGTGTGTGTGTTTTTGTATTGGTAGTATCTGTATGTGTAGGGGCTTTGTGCTGGGAGAGAAGCTGAGCCCTGATTAGGGGGCGGGGCTTCACTGACTAGGGGTCCTATAAAGGTAGCAGCCAGTCAGGCAGCGGCACAGACAGCTGCAGCGGCACAGGAGCTAGCAAACAGAGCTGTGAACAGGGGAGTTTGAGTGGGAGTTCTGTGGGAGGAGAAGGTATTTGTGTGTGTGTGTTTTTGTATTGGTAGTATCTGTATGTGTAGAGGCTTGGAGGGGCTTTGTGCTGGGAGAGAAGCTGAGCCCTGATTAGGGGGCGGGGCTTCACTGACTAGGGGTCCTATAAAGGTAGCAGCCAGTCAGGCAGCGGAACAGACAGCTGCAGCGGCACAGGAGGTATCAAACAGAGCTGTAAACAGGGGAGTTTGAGTGGGAGTTCTGTTGGAGGAGAAGGTATTTGTGTGTGTTTGGTTTTGTATTGGTAGTATCTGTATGTGTAGGGGCTTTGTGCTGGGAGAGAAGCTGAGCCCTGATTAGGGGGCGGGGCTTCACTGACCAGGGGTCCTATAAAGGTAGCAGCCAATCAGGCAGCGGCACAGGAGCTAGCAAACAGAGCTGTAAACAGGGGAATTTGAGTGGGAGTTCTGTTGGAGGAGAAGGTATTTGTGTGTGTTTGGATTTGTATTGTCAGTATCTGTATATGCAGGGGCTTTGTGCTGGGAGAGAAGCTGAGCCCTGATTAGGGGGCGGGGCTTCCCTGACTAGGGGTCCTATAAAGGTAGCAGCCAGTCAGGCAGCGGCAAAGGAGCTAGCAAACAGAGCTGTAAACAGGGGAGTTTGAGTGGGAGTTCTGTTGGAGGAGAAGGTATTTGTGTGTGTTTGGTTTTGTATTGGTAGTATCTGTATGTGTAGGGGCTTTGTGCTGGGAGAGAAGCTGAGCCCTGATTAGGGGGCGGGGCTTCACTGACTAGGGGTCCTATAAAGGTAGCAGTCAGTCAGGCAGCGGCACAGGAGCTAGCAAACAGAGCTGTAAACAGGGGAATTTGAGTGGGAGTTCTGTTGGAGGAGAAGGTATTTGTGTGTGTTTGGATTTGTATTGTCAGTATCTGTATGTGCAGGGGCTTTGTGCTGGGAGAGAAGCTGAGCCCTGATTAGGGGGCGGGGCTTCCCTGACTAGGGGTCCTATAAAGGTAGCAGCCAGTCAGGCAGCGGCAAAGGAGCTAGCAAACAGAGCTGTAAACAGGGGAGTTTGAGTGGGAGTTCTGTTGGAGGAGAAGGTATTTGTGTGTGTTTGGTTTTGTATTGGTAGTATCTGTATGTGTAGGGGCTTTGTGCTGGGAGAAAAGCTGAGCCCTGATTAGGGGGCGGGGCTTCACTGACTAGGGGACCTATAAAGGTAGCAGCCAGTCAGACAGCGGCTCAGGAGCTAGCAAACAGAGCTGTGAACAGGGGAGTTTGAGTGGGAGTTCTGTTGGAGGAGAAGGTATTTGTTTGTGTTTTTGTTTTGGTAGTATCTGTATGTGTAGAGGCTTGGAGGGGCTTTGTGCTGGGAGAGAAGCTGAGCCCTGATTAGGGGGCGGGGCTTCACTTACTAGGGGTCCTATAAAGGTAGCAGCCAGTCAGACAGCGGCACAGACAGCTGCAGCGGCACAGGAGCTAGCAAACAGAGCTGTAAACAGGGGAGTTTGAGTGGGAGTTCTGTTGGAGGAGATGGTATTTGTGTGTGTTTGGTTTTGTATTGGTAGTATCTGTATGTGTAGGGGTTTGGCGGGGCTTTGTGCTTCGAGAGAAGCTGAGCCCTGATTAGGGGGCGGGGCTTCACTGACTAGGGGTCCTATAAAGGTAGCCGCCAGTCAGGCAGCGGAACAGACAGCTGCAGTGGCACAGGAGCTAGCAAACAGAGCTGTAAACAGGGGAGTTTGAGTGGGAGTTCTGTTGGAGGAGAAGGTATTTGTGTGTTTGGTTTTGCTTTGGTAGTATCTGTATGTGTAGAGGCTTGGAGGGGCTTTGTGCTGGGAGAGAAGCTGAGCCCTGATTAGGGGGCGGGGCTTCCCTGACTAGGGGTCCTATAAAGGTAGCAGCCAGTCAGGCAGCGGCACAGACAGCTGCAGCGGCACAGGAGCTAGCAAAGAGAGCTGTGAAGAGGGGAGTTTGAGTGGGAGTTCTGTTGGAGGAGAAGGTATTTGTGTGTGTGTGTTTTTGTATTGGTAGTATCTGTATGTGTAGAGGCTTGGAGGGGCTTTTTGCTGGGAGGGAAGCTGAGCCCTGATTAGGGGGCGGGGCTTCACTGACTAGGGGTCCTATAAAGGTAGCAGCCAGTCAGGCAGCGGAACAGACAGCTGCAGCGGCACAGGAGCTATCAAACAGAGCTGTAAACAGGGGAGTTTGAGTGGGAGTTCTGTTGGAGGAGAAGGTATTTGTGTGTGTTTGGTTTTGTATTGGTAGTATCTGTATGTGAAGGGGCTTTGTGCTGGGAGAGAAGCTGAGCCCTGATTAGGGGGCGGGGCTTCACTGACTAGGGGTCCTATAAAGGTAGCAGCCAGTCAGGCAGCGGCACAGGAGCTAGCAAACAGAGCTGTAAACAGGGGAATTTGAGTCGGAGTTCTGTTGGAGGAGAAGGTATTTGTGTGTGTTTGGATTTGTATTGTCAGTATCTGTATGTGCAGGGGGTTTGTGCTGGGAGAGAAGCTGAGCCCTGATTAGGGGGCGGGGCTTCCCTGACTAGGGGTCCTATAAAGGTAGCAGGCAGTCAGGCAGCGGCAAAGGAGCTAGCAAACAGAGCTGTAAACAGGGGAGTTTGAGTGGGAGTTCTGTTGGAGGAGAAGGTATTTGTGTGTGTTTGGTTTTGTATTGGTAGTATCTGTATGTGTAGGGGCTTTGTGCTGGGAGAGAAGCTGAGCCCTGATTAGGGGGCGGGGCTTCACTGACTAGGGGTCCTATAAAGGTAGCAGACAGTCAGGCAGCGGCACAGGAGCTAGCAAACAGAGCTGTAAACAGGGGAGTTTGAGTGGGAGTTCTGTTGGAGGAGAAGGTATTTGTGTGTGTTTGGTTTTGTATTGGTAGTATCTGTATGTGTAGGGGCTTTGTGCTGGGAGAGAAGCTGAGCCCTGATTAGGGGGCGGGGCTTCACTGACTAGGGGTCCCTTAAAGGTAGCAGCCAGTCAGGCAGCGGCACAGGAGCTAGCAAACAGAGCTGTAAACAGGGGAATTTGAGTGGGAGTTCTGTTGGAGGAGAAGGTATTTGTGTGTGTTTGGATTTGTATTGTCAGTATCTGTATGTGCAGGGGCTTTGTGCTGGGAGAGAAGCTGAGCCCTGATTAGGGGGCGGGGCTTCCCTGACTAGGGGTCCTATAAAGGTAGCAGCCAGTCAGGCAGCGGCAAAGGAGCTAGCAAACAGAGCTGTAAACAGGGGAGTTTGAGTGGGAGTTCTGTTGGAGGAGAAGGTATTTGTGTGTGTTTTTGTTTTGGTAGTATCTGTATGTGTAGAGGCTTGGAGGGGCTAGGTGCTGCGAGAGAAGCTGAGCCCTGATTAGGGGGCGGGGCTTCACTTACTAGGGGTTCTATAAAGGTAGCAGCCAGTCAGACAGCGGCACAGACAGCTGCAGCGGCACAGGAGCTAGCAAACAGAGCTGTAAACAGGGGAGTTTGAGTGGGTGTTCTGTTGGAGGAGATGGTATTTGTGTGTGTTTGGTTTTGTATTGGTAGTATCTGTATGTGTAGGGGTTTGGCGGGGCTTTGTGCTGGGAGAGAAGCTGAGCCCTGATTAGGGGGCGGGGCTTCACTGACTAGGGGTCCTATAAAGGTAGCAGCCAGTCAGGCAGCGGCACAGACAGCTGCAGCGGCACAGGAGCTAGCAAACAGAGCTGTAAACAGGGGAGTTTGAGTGGGAGTTCTGTTGGAGGAGAAGGTATTTGTGTGTGTTTGGTTTTGTATTGGTAGTATCTGTATGTGCAGAGGCTTGGAGGGGCTTTGTGCTGGGAGAGAAGCTGAGCCCTGATTAGGGGGCGGGGCTTCACTGACTAGGGGTCCTATAAAGGTAGCAGCCAGTCAGGCAGCGGCACAGACAGCTGCAGCGGCACAGGAGCTAGCAAAGAGAGCTGTGAACAGGGGAGTTTGAGTGGGAGTTCTGTTGGAGGAGAAGGTATTTGTGTGTGTGTGTTTTTGTATTGGTAGTATCTGTATGTGTAGAGGCTTGGAGGGGCTTTGTGCTGGGAGAGAAGCTGAGCCCTGATTAGGGGGCGGGGCTTCACTGACTAGGGGTCCTATAAAGGTAGCAGCCAGTCAGGCAGCGGAACAGACAGCTGCAGCGGCACAGGAGCTAGCAAACAGAGCTGTAAACAGGGGAGTTTGAGTGGGAGTTCTGTTGGAGGAGAAGGTATTTGTGTGTGTTTGGTTTTGTATTGGTAGTATCTGTATGTGTAGGGGCTTTGTGCTGGGAGAGAAGCTGAGCCCTGATTAGGGGGCGGGGCTTCACTGACTAGGGGACCTATAAAGATAGCAGCCAGTCAGACAGCGGCTCAGGAGCTAGCAAACAGAGCTGTGAACAGGGGAGTTTGAGTAGTAGTTCTGTTGCAGGAGAAGGTATCTGTGTGTGTTTGGTTTTGTATTGGTAGTATCTGTATGTGCAGAGGCTTGGAGGGGCTTTGTGCTGGGAGAGAAGCTGAGCCCTGATTAGGGGGCGGGGCTTCACTGACTAGGGGTCCTATAAAGGTAGCAGCCAGTCAGGCAGCGGCACAGACAGCTGCAGCGGCACAGGAGCTAGCAAAGAGAGCTGTGAACAGGGGAGTTTGAGTGGGAGTTCTGTTGGAGGAGATGGTATTTGTGTGTGTGTGTTTTTGTATTGGTAGTATCTGTATGTGTAGAGGCTTGGAGGGGCTTTGTGCTGGGAGAGAAGCTGAGCCCTGATTAGGGGGCGGGGCTTCACTGACTAGGGGTCCTATAAAGGTAGCAGCCAGTCAGGCAGCGGAACAGACAGCTGCAGCGGCACAGGAGCTAGCAAACAGAGCTGTAAACAGGGGAGTTTGAGTGGGAGTTCTGTTGGAGGAGAAGGTATTTGTGTGTGTTTGGTTTTGTATTGGTAGTATCTGTATGTGTAGGGGCTTTGTGCTGGGAGAGAAGCTGAGCCCTGATTAGGGGGCGGGGCTTCACTGACTAGGGGTCCTATAAAGGTAGCAGCCAGTCAGGCAGCGGCACAGACAGCTGCAGCGGCACAGGAGCTAGCAAACAGAGCTGTGAACAGGGGAGTTTGAGTGGGAGTTCTGTGGGAGGAGAAGGTATTTGTGTGTGTGTGTTTTTGTATTGGTAGTATCTGTATGTGTAGAGGCTTGGAGGGGCTTTGTGCTGGGAGAGAAGCTGAGCCCTGATTAGGGGGCGGGGCTTCACTGACTAGGGGTCCTATAAAGGTAGCAGCCAGTCAGGCAGCGGAACAGACAGCTGCAGCGGCACAGGAGGTATCAAACAGAGCTGTAAACAGGGGAGTTTGAGTGGGAGTTCTGTTGGAGGAGAAGGTATTTGTGTGTGTTTGGTTTTGTATTGGTAGTATCTGTATGTGTAGGGGCTTTGTGCTGGGAGAGAAGCTGAGCCCTGATTAGGGGGCGGGGCTTCACTGACCAGGGGTCCTATAAAGGTAGCAGCCAATCAGGCAGCGGCACAGGAGCTAGCAAACAGAGCTGTAAACAGGGGAATTTGAGTGGGAGTTCTGTTGGAGGAGAAGGTATTTGTGTGTGTTTGGATTTGTATTGTCAGTATCTGTATATGCAGGGGCTTTGTGCTGGGAGAGAAGCTGAGCCCTGATTAGGGGGCGGGGCTTCCCTGACTAGGGGTCCTATAAAGGTAGCAGCCAGTCAGGCAGCGGCAAAGGAGCTAGCAAACAGAGCTGTAAACAGGGGAGTTTGAGTGGGAGTTCTGTTGGAGGAGAAGGTATTTGTGTGTGTTTGGTTTTGTATTGGTAGTATCTGTATGTGTAGGGGCTTTGTGCTGGGAGAGAAGCTGAGCCCTGATTAGGGGGCGGGGCTTCACTGACTAGGGGTCCTATAAAGGTAGCAGTCAGTCAGGCAGCGGCACAGGAGCTAGCAAACAGAGCTGTAAACAGGGGAATTTGAGTGGGAGTTCTGTTGGAGGAGAAGGTATTTGTGTGTGTTTGGATTTGTATTGTCAGTATCTGTATGTGCAGGGGCTTTGTGCTGGGAGAGAAGCTGAGCCCTGATTAGGGGGCGGGGCTTCCCTGACTAGGGGTCCTATAAAGGTAGCAGCCAGTCAGGCAGCGGCAAAGGAGCTAGCAAACAGAGCTGTAAACAGGGGAGTTTGAGTGGGAGTTCTGTTGGAGGAGAAGGTATTTGTGTGTGTTTGGTTTTGTATTGGTAGTATCTGTATGTGTAGGGGCTTTGTGCTGGGAGAAAAGCTGAGCCCTGATTAGGGGGCGGGGCTTCACTGACTAGGGGACCTATAAAGGTAGCAGCCAGTCAGACAGCGGCTCAGGAGCTAGCAAACAGAGCTGTGAACAGGGGAGTTTGAGTGGGAGTTCTGTTGGAGGAGAAGGTATTTGTTTGTGTTTTTGTTTTGGTAGTATCTGTATGTGTAGAGGCTTGGAGGGGCTTTGTGCTGGGAGAGAAGCTGAGCCCTGATTAGGGGGCGGGGCTTCACTTACTAGGGGTCCTATAAAGGTAGCAGCCAGTCAGACAGCGGCACAGACAGCTGCAGCGGCACAGGAGCTAGCAAACAGAGCTGTAAACAGGGGAGTTTGAGTGGGAGTTCTGTTGGAGGAGATGGTATTTGTGTGTGTTTGGTTTTGTATTGGTAGTATCTGTATGTGTAGGGGTTTGGCGGGGCTTTGTGCTTCGAGAGAAGCTGAGCCCTGATTAGGGGGCGGGGCTTCACTGACTAGGGGTCCTATAAAGGTAGCCGCCAGTCAGGCAGCGGAACAGACAGCTGCAGTGGCACAGGAGCTAGCAAACAGAGCTGTAAACAGGGGAGTTTGAGTGGGAGTTCTGTTGGAGGAGAAGGTATTTGTGTGTTTGGTTTTGCTTTGGTAGTATCTGTATGTGTAGAGGCTTGGAGGGGCTTTGTGCTGGGAGAGAAGCTGAGCCCTGATTAGGGGGCGGGGCTTCCCTGACTAGGGGTCCTATAAAGGTAGCAGCCAGTCAGGCAGCGGCACAGACAGCTGCAGCGGCACAGGAGCTAGCAAAGAGAGCTGTGAAGAGGGGAGTTTGAGTGGGAGTTCTGTTGGAGGAGAAGGTATTTGTGTGTGTGTGTTTTTGTATTGGTAGTATCTGTATGTGTAGAGGCTTGGAGGGGCTTTGTGCTGGGAGAGAAGCTGAGCCCTGATTAGGGGGCGGGGCTTCACTGACTAGGGGTCCTATAAAGGTAGCAGCCAGTCAGGCAGCGGAACAGACAGCTGCAGCGGCACAGGAGCTATCAAACAGAGCTGTAAACAGGGGAGTTTGAGTGGGAGTTCTGTTGGAGGAGAAGGTATTTGTGTGTGTTTGGTTTTGTATTGGTAGTATGTGTAGGGGCTTTGTGCTGGGAGAGAAGCTGAGCCCTGATTATGGGGCGGGGCTTCACTGACTAGGGGTCCTATAAAGGTAGCAGACAGTCAGGCAGCGGCACAGGAGCTAGCAAACAGAGCTGTAAACAGGGGAGTTTGAGTGGGAGTTCGGTTGGAGGAGAAGGTATTTGTGTGTGTTTGGTTTTGTATTTGTAGTATCTGTATGTGTAGGGGCTTTGTGCTGGGAGAGAAGCTGAGCCCTGATTAGGGGGCGGGGCTTCACTGACTAGGGGTCCTATAAAGGTAGCATCCAGTCAGGCAGCGACACAGGAGCTAGCAAACAGAGCTGTAAACAGGGGAGTTTGAGTGGGAGTTCTGTTGGAGGAGAAGGTATTTGTGTGTGTTTTTGTATTCGTATTATCTGTATGTGTAGAGGCTTGGAGGGGCTTCGTGCTGGGAGAGAAGCTGAGCCCTGATTAGGGGGCGGGGCTTCACTGACTAGGGGTCCTATAAAGGTAGCAGCCAGTCAGGCAGCTGCAAAGGAGCTAGCAAACAGAGCTGTAAACAGGGGAGTTTGAGTGGGAGTTCTGTTGGAGGAGAAGGTATTTGTGTGTGTTTGGTTTTGTATTGGTAGTATCTGTTGGTGTAGGGGCTTTGTGCTGGGAGAGAAGCTGAGCCCTGATTAGGGGGCGGGGCTTCCCTGACTAGGGGTCCTATAAAGGTAGCAGCCAGTCAGACAGCGGCTCAGGAGCTAGCAAACAGAGCTGTGAACAGGGGAGTTTGAGTAGGAGTTCTGTTGGACGAGAAGGTATTTGTGTGTGTTTTTGTTTTGGTAGTATCTGTATGTGTAGAGGCTTGGAGGGGCTAGGTGCTGCGAGAGAAGCTGAGCCCTGATTAGGGGGCGGGGCTTCACTGACTAGGGGTCCTATAAAGGTAGCAGCCAGTCAGACAGCGGCACAGACAGCTGCAGCGGCACAGGAGCTAGCAAACAGAGCTGTAAACAGGGGAGTTTGAGTGGGAGTTCTGTTGGAGGAGCAGGTATTTGTGTGTGTTTGGTTTTGTATTGGTAGTATCTGTATGTGTAGAGGCTTGGAGGGGCTTCGTGCTGGGAGAGTTGCTGAGCCCTGATTAGGGGGCGGGGCTTCACTGACTAGGGGTCCTATAAAGGTAGCAGCCAGTCAGGCAGCGGCACAGACAGCTGCAGCGGCACAGGAGCTAGCAAACATAGCTGTAAACGGGGGAGTTTGAGTGGGAGTTCTGTTGGAGGAGAATGTATTTGTGTGTGTTTTTGTATTGGTAGTATCTGTATGCGTAGAGGTTTGAAGGGGCTTTGTGCTGGGAGAGAAGCTGAGCCCTGATTAGGGGGCGGGGCTTCACTGACTAGGGGTCCTATAAAGGTAGCAGCCAGTCAGGCAACGGCACAGACAGCTGCAGCGGCACAGGAGCTAGCAAACAGAGCTGTAAACGGGGGAGTTTGAGTGGGAGTTCTGTTGGAGGAGAAGGTATTTGTGTGTTTGGTTTTGCTTTGGTAGTATCTGTATGTGTAGAGGTTTGAAGGGGCTTTGTGCTGGGAGAGAAGCTGAGCCCTGATTAGGGGGCGGGGCTTCACTGACTAGGGGTCCTATAAAGGTAGCAGCCAGTCAGGCAGCGGCACAGGAGCTAGCAAACAGAGCTGTAAACAGGGGAGTTTGAGTGGGAGTTCTGTTGGAGGAGAAGGTATTTGTGTGTGTTTTTGTATTGGTATTATCTGTATGTGTAGAGGCTTGGAGGGGCTTTGTGATGGGAGAGCAGCTGAGCCCTGATTAGGGGGCGGGGCTTCACTGACTAGGGGTCCTACAAAGGTAGCAGCCAATCAGGCAGCGGCACAGACAGCTGCAGTGGCACAGGAGCTAGCAAACAGAGCTGTAAACAGGGGAGTTTGAGTGGGAGTTCTGTTGGAGGAGAAGGTATTTGTGTGTGTTTGGTTTTGTATTGGTAGTATCTGTATGTGTAGGGGCTTTGTGCTGGGAGAGAAGCTGAGCCCTGATTAGGGGGCGGGGCTTCCCTGACTAGGGGTCCTATAAAGGTAGCAGCCAGTCAGACAGCGGCTCAGGAGCTAGCAAACAGAGCTGTGAACAGGGGAGTTTGAGTAGGAGTTCTCTTGGACGAGAAGGTATTTGTGTGTGTTTTTGTTTTGGTAGTATCTGTATGTGTAGAGGCTTGGAGGGGCTAGGTGCTGCGAGAGAAGCTGAGCCCTGATTAGGGGGCGGGGCTTCACTGACTAGGGGTCCTATAAAGGTAGCAGCCAGTCAGACAGCGGCTCAGGAGCTAGCAAACAGAGCTGTGAACAGGGGAGTTTGAGTAGGAGTTCTGTTGGACGAGAAGGTATTTGTGTGTGTTTTTGTTTTGGTAGTATCTGTATGTGTAGAGGCTTGGAGGGGCTAGGTGCTGCGAGAGAAGCTGAGCCCTGATTAGGGGGCGGGGCTTCACTGACTAGGGGTCCTATAAAGGTAGCAGCCAGTCAGACAGCGGCACAGACAGCTGCAGCGGCACAGGAGCTAGCAAACAGAGCTGTAAACAGGGGAGTTTGAGTGGGAGTTCTGTTGGAGGAGCAGGTATTTGTGTGTGTTTGGTTTTGTATTGGTAGTATCTGTATGTGTAGAGGCTTGGAGGGGCTTTGTGCTGGGAGAGTTGCTGAGCCCTGATTAGGGGGCGGGGCTTCACTGACTAGGAGTCCTATAAAGGGAGCAGCCAGTCAGGCAGCGGCACAGACAGCTGCAGCGGCACAGGAGCTAGCAAACATAGCTGTAAACGGGGGAGTTTGAGTGGGAGTTCTGTTGGAGGAGAATGTATTTGTGTGTGTTTTTGTATTGGTAGTATCTGTATGTGTAGAGGTTTGAAGGGGCTTTGTGCTGGGAGAGAAGCTGAGCCCTGATTAGGGGGCGGGGCTTCACTGACTAGGGGTCCTATAAAGGTAGCAGCCAGTCAGGCAGCGGCACAGACAGCTGCAGCGGCACAGGAGCTAGCAAACAGAGCTGTAAACAGGGGAGTTTGAGTGGGAGTTCTGTTGGAGGAGAAGGTATTTGTGTGTGTTTGGTTTTGTATTGTAGTATCTGTATGTGTAGGGGCTTTGTGCTGGGAGAGAAGCTGAGCCCTGATTTGGGGGCGGGGCTTCACTGACTAGGGGTCCTATAAAGGTAGCAGCCATTCAGGCAGCGGCACAGACAGCTGCAGGGGCACAGGAGCTAGCAAACAGAACTGTAAACAGGGAAGTTTGAGTGGGAGTTCTGTTGGAGGAGAAGGTATTTGTGTGTGTTTGGTTTTGCTTTGGTAGTATCTGTATGTGTAGAGGCTTGGAGGGGCTTTGTGCTGGGAGAGAAGCTGAGCCCTGATTAGGGGGCGGGGCTTCACTGACTAGGGGTCCTATAAAGGTAGCAGACAGTCAGGCAGCGGCACAGGAGCTAGCAAACAGAGCTGTAAACAGGGGAGTTGGAGTGGGAGTTCTGTTGGAGGAGAAGGTATTTGTGTGTGTTTGGTTTTGTATTGGTAGTATCTGTATGTGTAGGGGCTTTGTGCTGGGAGAGAAGCTGAGCCCTGATTAGGGGGCGGGGCTTCACTGACTAGGGGTCCTATAAAGGTAGCAGCCAGTCAGGCAGCAGCACAGACAGCTGCAGCGGCACAGGAGCTAGCAAACAGAGCTGTAAACAGGGGAGTTTGAGTGGGAGTTCTGTTGGAGGAGATGGTATTTGTGTGTGTTTGGTTTTGTATTGGTAGTATCTGTATGTGTATTGGTTTGAAGGGGCTTTGTGCTTGGAGAGAAGCTGAGCCCTGATTAGGGGGCGGGGCTTCACTGACTAGGGTTCCATTAAGGTAGCAGCCAGTCAGGCAGCGGAACAGACAGCTGCAGTGGCACAGGAGCTATCAAACAGAGCTGTAAACAGGGGAATTTGAGTGGGAGTTCTGTTGGAGGAGAAGGTATTTGTGTGTGTTTGGATTTGTATTGTCAGTATCTGTATGTGCAGGGGCTTTGTGCTGGGAGAAAAGCTGAGCCCTGATTAGGGGGCGGGGCTTCCCTGACTAGGGGTCCTATAAAGGTAGCAGCCAGTCAGGCAGCGGCAAAGGAGCTAGCAAACAGAGCTGTAAACAGG
Source organism: Lepidochelys olivacea (assembly GCF_965140295.1). Lineage (NCBI taxonomy): Eukaryota > Metazoa > Chordata > Testudines > Cheloniidae > Lepidochelys > Lepidochelys olivacea. The sequence goes on along the minus strand of NC_140436.1, from coordinate 17,642,792 downwards.
GGAGTTTGAGTGGGAGTTCTGTTGGAGGAGAAGGTATTGGTGTGTGTTTGGTTTTGTATTGGTAGTATCTGTATGTGTAGGGGCTTTGTGCTGGGAGAGAAGCTGAGCCCTGATTAGGGGGCGGGGCTTCCCTGACTAGGGGTCCTATAAAGGTAGCAGCCAGTCAGACAGCGGCTCAGGAGCTAGCAAACAGAGCTGTGAACAGGGGAGTTTGAGTAGGAGTTCTGTTGGACGAGAAGGTATTTGTGTGTGTTTTTGTTTTGGTAGTATCTGTATGTGTAGAGGCTTGGAGGGGCTAGGTGCTGCGAGAGAAGCTGAGCCCTGATTAGGGGGCGGGGCTTCACTGACTAGGGGTCCTATAAAGGTAGCAGCCAGTCAGACAGCGGCACAGACAGCTGCAGCGGCACAGGAGCTAGCAAACAGAGCTGTAAACAGGGGAGTTTGAGTGGGAGTTCTGTTGGAGGAGAAGGTATTTGTGTGTGTTTGGTTTTGTATTGTAGTATCTGTATGTGTAGGGGCTTTGTGCTGGGAGAGAAGCTGAGCCCTGATTTGGGGGCGGGGCTTCACTGACTAGGGGTCCTATAAAGGTAGCAGCCAGTCAGGCAGCGGCACAGACAGCTGCAGCGGCACAGGAGCTAGCAAACAGAGCTGTAAACAGGGAAGTTTGAGTGGGAGTTCTGTTGGAGGAGAAGGTATTTGTGTGTGTTTGGTTTTGCTTTGGTAGTATCTGTATGTGTAGAGGCTTGGAGTGGCTTTGTGCTGGGAGAGAAGCTGAGCCCTGATTAGGGGGCTGGGCTTCACTGACTAGGGGTCCTATAAAGGTAGCAGACACTCAGGCAGCGGCACAGGAGCTAGCAAACAGAGCTGTAAACAGGGGAGTTGGAGTGGGAGTTCTGTTGGAGGAGAAGGTATTTGTGTGTGTTTGGTTTTGTATTGGTAGTATCTGTATGTGTAGGGGCTTTGTGCTGGGAGAGAAGCTGAGCCCTGATTAGGGGGCGGGGCTTCACTGACTAGGGGTCCTATAAAGGTAGCAGCCAGTCAGGCAGCGGCACAGGAGCTAGCAAACAGAGCTGTAAACAGGGGAGTTTGAGTGGGAGTTCTGTTGGAGGAGAAGGTATTTGTGTGTGTTTGGTTTTGTATTGGTAGTATCTGTATGTGCAGAGGCTTGGAGGGGCTTTGTGCTGGGAGAGAAGCTGAGCCCTGATTAGGGGGCGGGGCTTCACTGACTAGGGGTCCTATAAAGGTAGAAGCCAGTCAGGCAGCGGCACAGACAGCTGCAGTGGCACAGGCGCTAGCAAACAGGGCTGTAAACAGGGGAGTTTGAGTGGGCGTTCTGTTGGAGGAGAAGGTATTTGTGTGTGTTTTTGTATTGGTAGTACCTGTATGTGTAGGGGCTTTGTGCTGGGAGAGAAGCTGGGCCCTGATTAGGGGGCGGGGCTTCACTGACTAGGGGTCCTATAAAGGGAGCAGCCAGTCAGGCAGCGGCACAGACAGCTGCAGTGGCACAGGCGCTAGCAAACAGGGCTGTAAACAGGGGAGTTTGAGTGGGCGTTCTGTTGGAGGAGAAGGTATTTGTGTGTGTTTGGTTTTGTATTGGTAGTATCTGTATGTGTAGGGGTTTGGCGGGGCTTTGTTCTTGGAGAGAAGCTGAGTCCTGATTAGGGGGCGGGGCTTCACTGACTAGGGGTCCTATAAAGGTAGCAGCCAGTCAGACAGCGGCAGAGGAGCTAGCAAACAGAGCTGTAAGCAGGGGAGTTTGAGTGGGAGTTCTGTTGGAGGAGAAGGTATTTGTGTGTGTTTGGTTTTGTATTGGTAGTATCTGTATGTGTAGAGGCTTGGAGGGGCTTTGTGCTGGGAGAGAAGCTGAGCCCTGATTAGTGGGCGGGGCTTCACTGACTCGGGGTCCTATAAAGGGAGCAGCCAGTCAGGCAGCGGCACAGGCGCTAGCAAACAGAGCTGTAAACAGGGGAGTTTGAGTGGGCGTTCTGTTGGAGGAGAAGGTATTTGTGTGTGTTTGGTTTTGTATTGGTAGTATCTGTATGTGTAGAGGCTTGGAGGGGCTTTGTGCTGGGAGAGAAGCTGAGCCCTGATTAGGGGACAGGGCTTCACTGACTAGGGGTCCTATAAAGGTACCAGCCAGTAAGACAGCGGCTCAGGAGCTAGCAAACAGAGCTGTAAACAGGGGAGTTTGAGTGGGAGTTCTGTTGGAGGAGAAGGTATTTGTGTGTGTTTGGTTTTGTATTGGTAGTATCTGTATGTGTAGAGGCTTGGAGGGGCTTTGTGCTGGGAGAGAAGCTGAGCCCTGATTAGGGGGCGGGGCTTCACTGACTAGGGGTCCTATAAAGGTAGCAGCCAGTCAGGCAGCGGCACAGGAGCTAGCAAACAGAGCTGTGAACAGGGGAGTTTGAGTGGGAGTTCTGTTGGAGGAGAAGGTATTTGTGTGTGTTTTTGTATTGGTAGTATCTGTATGTGTAGAGGCTTGGAGGGGCTTTGTGCTGGAAGAGAAGCTGAGCCCTGATTAGGGGGCGGGGCTTCACTGACTAGGGGTCCTATAAAGGTAGCAGCCAGACAGGCAGCGGCAAAGGAGCTAGCAAACTGAGCTGTGAACAGGGGAGTTTGAGTGGGAGTTCTGTTGGAGGAGAAGGTATTTGTGTGTGTTTTTGTATTAGTAGTATCTGTATGTGTAGAGGCTTGGAGGGGCTAGGTGCTGCGAGAGAAGCTGAGCCCTGATTAGGGGGCGGGGCTTCACTGACTAGGGGTACTATAAAGGTACCAGCCAGTCAGGCAACGGCACAGGAGCTAGCAAACAGAGCTGTAAACAGGGCAGTTTGAGTGGGAGTTCTGTTGGAGGAGAAGGTATTTGTGTGTGTTTGGTTTTGTATTGGTAGTATCTGTATGTGTAGGGGCTTTGTGCTGGGAGAGAAGCTGAGCCCCGACCAGGGGGCGGGGCTTCACTGACTAGGGGTCCTATAAAGGTAGCAGCCAGTCTGGCAGCGGCAAAGGAGCTAGCAAACAGAGCTGTAAACAGGGGAGTTTGAGTGGGAGTTCTGTTGGAGGAGAAGGTATTTGTGTGTGTTTTTGTATTGGTAGTACCTGTATGTGTAGGGGCTTTGTGCTGGGAGAGAAGCTGGGCCCTGATTAGGGGGCGGGGCTTCACTGACTAGGGGTCCTATAAAGGTAGCAGCCAGTCAGGCAGCGGCACAGACAGCTGCAGCGCCACAGGAGCTAGCAAACAGAGCTGTAAACAGGGGAGTTTGAGTGGGCGTTCTGTTGGAGGAGAAGGTATTTGTGTGTGTTTGGTTTTGTATTGGTAGTATCTGTATGTGTAGGGGTTTGGCGGGGCTTTGTTCTTGGAGAGAAGCTGAGCCCTGATTAGGGGGCGGGGCTTCACTGACTAGGGGTCCTATAAAGGTAGCAGCCAGTCAGACAGCGGCACAGGAGCTAGCAAACAGAGCTGTAAGCAGGGGAGTTTGAGTGGGAGTTCTGTTGGAGGAGAAAGTATTTCTGTGTGTTTGGTTTTGTATTGGTAGTATCTGTATGTGTAGAGGCTTGGAGGGGCTTTGTGCTGGGAGAGAAGCTGAGCCCTGATTAGGGGGCGGGGCTTTCCTGACTAGGGGTCCTATAAAGGTAGCAGCCAGTCAGGCAGCGGCACAGACAGCTGCAGCGGCACAGGAGCTAGCAAACAGACCTGTAAACAGGGCAGTTTGAGTGGGAGTTGTGTTGGAGGAGAAGGTATTTGTGTGTGTTCGGTTTTGTATTGGTAGTATCTGTATGTGTACGGGCTTTGTGCTGGGAGAGAAGCTGGGCCCTGATTAGGGGGCGGGGCTTCACTGACTAGGGGTCCTATAAAGGTAGAAGCCAGTCAGGCAGCAGCACAGACAGCTGCAGCGGCACAGGAGCTAGCAAACAGAGCTGTAAACAGGGGAGTTTGAGTGGGAGTTCTGTTGGAGGAGAAGGTATTTGTGTGTGTTTTTGTATTGGTAGTACCTGTATGTGTAGGGGCTTTGTGCTGGGAGAGAAGCTGGGCCCTGATTAGGGGGCGGGGCTTCACTGACTAGGGGTCCTATAAAGGGAGCAGCCAGTCAGGCAGCGGCACAGACAGCTGCAGTGGCACAGGCGCTAGCAAACAGAGCTGTAAACAGGGGAGTTTGAGTGGGCGTTCTGTTGGAGGAGAAGGTATTTGTGTGTGTTTGGTTTTGTATTGGTAGTATCTGTATGTGTAGAGGCTTTGTGCTGGGAGAGAAGCTGAGCCCTGATTAGGGGGCGGGGCTTCACTGACTAGGGGTCCTATAAAGGTAGCAGCCAGTCAGGCAGCGGCACAGGAGCTAGCAAAAAGAGCTGTGAACAGGGGAGTTTGAGTGGGAGTTCTGTTGGAGGAGAAGGTTTTGTGTGTGTGTGTTTTTGTATTGGTAGTATCTGTATGTGTAGAGGCTTGGAGGGGCTTTGTGCTGGGAGAGAAGCTGAGCCCTGATTAGGGGGCGGGGCTTCACTGACTCGGGGTCCTATAAAGGGAGCAGCCAGTCAGGCAGCGGCACAGGCGCTAGCAAACAGAGCTGTAAACAGGGGAGTTGGAGTGGGCGTTCTGTTGGAGGAGAAGGTATTTGTGTGTGTTTGGTTTTGTATTGGTAGTATCTGTATGTGTAGAGGCTTGGAGGGGCTTTGTGCTGGGAGAGAAGCTGAGCCCTGATTAGGGGGCGGGGCTTCACTGACTAGGGGTCCTATAAAGGTAGCAGCCAGTCAGGCAGCGGCACAGGAGCTAGCAAACAGAGCTGTGAACAGGGGAGTTTGAGTGGGAGTTCTGTTGGAGGAGAATGTATTTGTGTGTGTTTGGTTTTGTATTGGTAGTATCTGTATGTGTAGGGGCTTGGAGGGGCTTTGTGCTGGGAGAGAAGCTGAGCCCTGATTAGGGGGCGGGGCTTCACTGACTAGGGGTCCTATAAAGGTACCAGCCAGTCAGGCAACGGCACAGGAGCTAGCAAACAGAGCTGTAAACAGGGCAGTTTGAGTGGGAGTTCTGTTGGAGGAGAAGGTATTTGTGTGTTTTTGGTTTTGTATTGGTAGTATCTGTATGTGTAGGGGCTTTGTGCTGGGAGAGAAGCTGAGCCCCGACCAGGGGGCGGGGCTTCACTGACTAGGGGTCCTATAAAGGTAGCAGCCAGTCTGGCAGCGGCAAAGGAGCTAGCAAACAGAGCTGTAAACAGGGGAGTTTGAGTGGGAGTTCTGTTGGAGGAGAAGGTATTTGTGTGTGTTTTTGTATTGGTAGTACCTGTATGTGTACGGGCTTTGTGCTGGGAGAGAAGCTGGGCCCTGATTAGGGGGCGGGGCTTCACTGACTAGGGGTCCTAGAAAGGGAGCAGCCAGTCAGGCAGCGGCACAGACAGCTGCAGTGGCACAGGAGCTAGCAAACAGAGCTGTAAACAGGGGAGTTTGAGTGGGAGTTCTGTTGGAGGAGAAGGTATTTGTGTGTGTTTGGTTTTGTATTGGTAGTATCTGTATGTGCAGAGGTTTGGAGGGGCTTTGTGCTGGGAGAGAAGCTGAGCCCTGATTAGGGGGCGGGGCTTCACTGACTAGGGGTCCTATAAAGGTAGCAGCCAGTCAGGCAGCAGCACAGACAGCTGCAGAGGCACAGGAGCTAGCAAACAGAGCTCTAAACAGGGGAGTTTGAGTGGGAGTTCTGTTGGATGAGCAGGTATTTGTTTGTGTTTTTATTTGTATTGTCAGTATCTGTATGTGCAGGGGCTTTGTGCTGGGAGAGAAGCTGAGCCCTGACTAGGGGTCCTATAAAGGTAGCAGCCAGTCAGGCAGCGGCAAAGGAGCTAGCAAGCAGAGCTGTAAACAGGGGAGTTTGAGTGGGAGTTCTGTTGGAGGAGAAGGTATTTGTGTGTGTTTGGTTTTGTATTGGTAGTATCTGTATGTGTAGGGGCTTTGTGCTGGGAGAGAAGCTGAGCCCTGATTAGGGGGCGGGGCTTCACTGACTAGGGGTCCTAGAAAGGGAGCAGCCAGTCAGGCAGCGGCACAGGAGCTAGGAAACAGAGCTGTAAACAGGGGAGTTTGAGTGGGAGTTCTGTTGGAGGAGAAGGTATTTGTTTGTGTTTTTATTTGTATTGTCAGTATCTGTATGTGCAGGGGCTTTGTGCTGGGAGAGAAGCTGAGCCCTGACTAGGGGTCCTATAAAGGTAGCAGCCAGTCAGGCAGCGGCAAAGGAGCTAGCAAACAGAGCTGTAAACAGGGGAGTTTGAGTGGGAGTTCTGTTGGAGGAGAAGGTATTTGTGTGTGTGTGTTTTTGTATTGGTAGTATCTGTATGTGTAGAGGCTTTGAGGGGCTTTGTGCTGGGACAGAAGCTGAGCCCTGATTAGGGGGCGGGGCTTCACTGACTAGGGGTCCTATAAAGGTAGCAGCCAGTCAGGCAGCGGCACAGACAGCTGCAGCGGCACTGGAGCTAGCAAACAGAGCTGTAAACACGGGAGTTTGAGTGGGAGTTCTGTTGGAGGAGAAGGTATTTGTGTGTGTTTGGTTTTGTATTGGTAGTATCTGTATGTGTAGGGGCTTTGTGCTGGGAGAGAAGCTGAGCCCTGATTAGGGGGCGGGGCTTCACTGACTACGGGTCCTATAAAGGTAGCAGCCAGTCAGGCAGTGGCACAGGAGCTAGCAAACAGAGCTGTAAGCAGGGGAGTTTGAGTGGGAGTTATGTTGGAGGAGAAGGTATTTGTGTGTTTTTTTGTATTGGTAGTATCTGTATGTGTAGAGACTTGGAGGGGCTTTGTGCTGGGAGAGAAGCTGAGCCCTGATTAGGGGGCGGGGCTTCACTGACTAGGGGTCCTATAAAGGGAGCAGCCAGTCAGGCAGCGGCACAGACAGCTGCAGCGGCACAGGAGCTAGCAAACAGAGCTGTAAACAGGGGAGTTTGAGTGGGAGTTCTGTTGGAGGAGAAGGTATTTTTGTGTGTTTTTGTATTGGTAGTATCTGTATGTGTAGAGGTTTGAAGGGGCTTTGTGCTGGGAGAGAAGCTGAGCCCTGATTAGGGGGCGGGGCTTCACTGACTAGGGGTCCTATAAAGGTAGCAGCCAGTCAGGCAGCGGCACAGACAGCTGCAGCGGCACAGGAGCTGGCAAACAGAGCTGTAAACAGCGGAGTTTGAGTGGGAGTTCTGTTGGAGGAGAAGGTATTTGTGTGTGTTTGGTTTTGTATTGGTAGTATCTGTATGTGTAGGGGCTTTGTGCTGGGAGAGAAGCTGAGCCCTGATTAGGGGGCGGGGCTTCACTGACTAGGGGTCCTATAAAGGTAGCAGCCAGTCAGACAGCGGCTCAGGAGCTAGCAAACAGAGCTGTGAACAGGGGAGTTTGAGTGGGAGTTCTGTTGGAGGAGGAGGTATTTGTCTGTGTTTGGTTTTGTATTGGTAGTATCTGTATGTGTAGAGGCTTGGAGGGGCTTTGTGCTGGGAGAGAAGCTGATCCCTGATTAGGGGGCGGGGCTTCACTGACTAGGGGTCCTATAAAGGTAGCAGCCAGTCAGGCAGCGGCACAGGAGCTAGCAAACAGAGCTGTGAACAGGGGAGTTTGAGTGGGAGTTCTGTTGGAGGAGAAGGTATTTGTGTGTGTGTTTGTTTTTGTATTGGTAGTATCTGTATGTGTAGGGGCTTTGTGCTGGGAGAGAAGCTGAGCCCTGATTAGGGGGCGGGGCTTCACTGACTAGGGGTCCTATAAAGGTAGCAGCCAGTCAGGCAGCGGCACAGACAGCTGCAGCGGCACAGGAGCTAGCAAACAGAGCTGTAAACAGAGGAGTTGGAGTGGGAGTTCTGTTGGAGGAGAAGGTATTTGTGTGTGTTTGGTTTTGTATTGGTGGTATCTGTATGTGTAGGGGCTTTGTGCTGGGACAGAAGATGATCCCTGATTAGGGGGCGGGGCTTCCCTGACTAGGGGTCCTATAAAGGTAGCAGCCAGTCAGGCAGCGGCACAGACAGCTGCAGCGGCACAGGAGCTAGCAAACAGAGCTGTAAACAGGGGGGTTTGAGTGGGAGTTCTGTTGGAGGAGAAGGTATTTGTGTGTGTGTTTGGTTGTGTATTGTCAGTATCTGTATGTGCAGGGGATTTGTGCTGGGAGAGAATCTGAGCCCTGATTAGGGGGCGGGGCTTCCCTGACTAGGGGTCCTATAAAGGTAGCAGCCAGTCAGGCAGCGGCACAGGAGCTAGCAAACAGAGCTGTAAACAGGGGAGTTTGAGTGGGAGTTCTGTTCGAGGAGAAGGTATTTGTGTGTGTTTGGTTTTGCATTGGTAGTATCTGTGTGCTTGGAGGGGCTTTGTGCTGGGAGAGAAGCTGAGCCCTGATTAGGGGGCGGGGCTTCCCTGACTAGGGGTCCTATAAAGGTAGCAGCCAGTCAGGCAACGGCACAGGAGTGAGCAAACAGAGCTCTAAACAGGGGAGTTTGAGTGGGAGTTCTGTTGGTGGAGAAGGTATTTGTGTGTGTGTTTGGTTTTGTATTGGTAGTATCTGTATGTGTAGAGGCTTGGAGGGGCTTTGTGCTGGGAGAGTTGCTGAGCCCTGATTAGGGGGCGGGGCTTCACTGACTAGGGGTCCTATAAAGGTAGCAGCCAGTCAGGCAGCGGCACAGACAGCTGCAGCGGCACTAGAGCTAGCAAACAGAGCTGTAAACACGGGAGTTTGAGTGGGAGTTCTGTTTGAGGAGAAGGTATTTGTGTGTGTTTGGTTTTGTATTGGTAGTATCTGTATGTGTAGGGGCTTTGTGCTTGGAGAGAAGCTGAGCCCTGATTAGGGGGCGGGGCTTCACTGACTAGGGGTCCTATAAAGGTAGCAGCCAGTCAGGCAGCGGCACAGACAGCTGCAGCGGCACAGGAGCTAGCAAACAGAGCTGTAAACAGGGGAGTTTGAGTGGGAGTTCTGTTGGAGGAGAAGGTATTTGTGTGTGTGTGTTTTTGTATTGGTAGTATCTGTATGTGTAGAGGCTTTGAGGGGCTTTGTGCTGGGAGAGAAGCTGAGCCCGGATTAGGGGGCGGGGCTTCACTGACTAGGGGTCCTATAAAGGTAGCAGCCAGTCAGGCAGCGGCACAGGAGTTAGCAAACAGAGCTGTGAACAGGGGAGTTTGAGTGGGAGTTCTGTTGGAGGAGAAGGTATTTGTGTGTGTGTGTTTTTGTATTGGTAGTATCTGTATGTGTAGAGGCTTTGAGGGGCTTTGTGCTGGGAGAGAAGCTGAGCCCGGATTAGGGGGCGGGGCTTCACTGACTAGGGGTCCTATAAAGGTAGCAGCCAGTCAGGCAGCGGCACAGGAGCTAGCAAACAGAGCTGTAAGCAGGGGAGTTTGAGTGGGACTTATGTTGGAGGAGAAGGTATTTGTGTGTTTTTTGTATTGGTAGTATCTGTATGTGTAGAGGCTTGGAGGGGCTTTGTGCTGGGAGAGAAGCTGAGCCCTGATTAGGGGGCGGGGCTTCACTGACTAGGGGTCCTATAAAGGGAGCAGCCAGTCAGGCAGCGGCACAGACAGCTGCAGCGGCACAGGAGCTAGCAAACAGAGCTGTAAACAGGGGAGTTTGAGTGGGAGTTCTGTTGGAGGAGAAAGTATTTCTGTGTGTTTGGTTTTGTATTGGTAGTATCTGTATGTGTAGAGGCTTGGAGGGGCTTTGTGCTGGGAGAGAAGCTGAGCCCTGATTAGGGGGCGGGGCTTTCCTGACTAGGGGTCCTATAAAGGTAGCAGCCAGTCAGGCAGCGGCACAGACAGCTGCAGCGGCACTGGAGCTAGCAAACACACCTGTAAACAGGGCAGTTTGAGTGGGAGTTGTGTTGGAGGAGAAGGTATTTGTGTGTGTTCGGTTTTGTATTGGTAGTATCTGTATGTGTACGGGCTTTGTGCTGGGAGAGAAGCTGGGCCCTGATTAGGGGGCGGGGCTTCACTGACTAGGGGTCCTAGAAAGGGAGCAGCCAGTCAGGCAGCGGCACAGACAGCTGCAGCGGCACTGGAGCTAGCAAACAGAGCTGTAAACACGGGAGTTTGAGTGGGAGTTCTGTTGGAGGAGAAGGTATTTGTGTGTGTTTGGTTTTGTATTGGTAGTATCTGTATGTGTAGGGGCTTTGTGCTGGGAGAGAAGCTGACCCCTGATTAGGGGCGGGGTTTGACGGACTAGGGGTCCTATGAAGGTAGCAGCCAGTCAGGCAGCGGCACAGACAGCTGCAGCGGCACAGGAGCTAGCAAACAGAGCTGTAAACAGGGGGGTTTGAGTGGGAGTTCTGTTGGAGGAGAAGGTATTTGTGTGTGTGTTTGGTTGTGTATTGTCAGTATCTGTATGTGCAGGGGCTTTGTGCTGGGAGAGAATCTGAGCCCTGATTAGGGGGCGGGGCTTCCCTGACTAGAGGTCCTATAAAGGTAGCAGCCAGTCAGGCAGCGGCACAGGAGCTAGCCAACAGAGCTGTAAACAGGGGCGTTTGAGTGGGAGTTCTGATGGAGGAGAAGGTATTTGTGTGTGTTTGGTTTTGCATTGGTAGTATCTGTGTGCTTGGAGGGGCTTTGTGCTGGGAGAGAAGCTGAGCCCTGATTAGGGGGCGGGGCTTCCCTGACTAGGGGTCCTATAAAGGTAGCAGCCAGTCAGGCAACGGCACAGGAGTGAGCAAACAGAGCTCTAAACAGGGGAGTTTGAGTGGGAGTTCTGTTGGTGGAGAAGGTATTTGTGTGTGTGTTTGGTTTTGTATTGGTAGTATCTGTATGTGTAGGGGCTTTGTGCTGGGAGAGAAGCTGAGCCCTGATTAGGGGGCGGGGCTTCACTGACTAGGGGTCCTATAAAGGTAGCAGCCAGTCAGGCAGCGGCACAGACAGCTGCAGCGGCACTGGAGCTAGCAAACAGAGCTGTAAACACGGGAGTTTGAGTGGGAGTTCTGTTGGAGGAGAAGGTATTTGTGTGTGTTTGGTTTTGTATTGGTAGTATCTGTATGTGTAGGGGCTTTGTGCTGGGAGAGAAGCTGAGCCCTGATTAGGGGGCGGGGTTTCACTGACTAGGGGTCCTATAAAGGTAGCAGCCAGTCAGGCAGCGGCACAGGAGCTAGCAAACAGAGCTGTGAACAGGGGAGTTTGAGTGGGAGTTCTGTTGGAGGAGAAGGTATTTGTGTGTGTGTGTTTTTGTATTGGTAGTATCTGTATGTGTAGAGGCTTTGAGGGGCTTTGTGCTGGGAGAGAAGCTGAGCCCTGATTAGGGGGCGGGGCTTCACTGACTAGGGGTCCTATAAAGGTAGCAGCCAGTCAGGCAGTGGCACAGGAGCTAGCAAAAGAGCTGTAAGCAGGGGAGTTTGAGTGGGAGTTATGTTGGAGGAGAAGGTATTCGTGTGTTTTTTTGTATTGGTAGTATCTGTATGTGTAGAGACTTGGAGGGGCTTTGTCCTGGGAGAGAAGCTGAGCCCTGATTAGGGGGCGGGGCTTCACTGACAAGGGGTCCTATAAAGGGAGCAGCCAGTCAGGCAGCGGCACAGACAGCTGCAGCGGCACAGGAGCTAGCAAACAGAGCTGTAAACAGGGGAGTTTGAGTGGGAGTTCTGTTGGAGGAGAAGGTATTTGTGTGTGTTTTTGTATTGGTAGTATCTGTATGTGTAGAGGTTTGAAGGGGCTTTGTGCTGGGAGAGAAGCTGAGCCCTGATTAGGGGGCGGGGCTTCACTGACTAGGGGTCCTATAAAGGTAGCAGCCAGTCAGGCAGCGGCACAGACAGCTGCAGCGGCACAGGAGCTAGCAAACAGAGCTGTAAACAGGGGAGTTTGAGTGGGAGTTCTGTTGGAGGAGAAGGTATTTGTGTGTTTGGTTTTGTATTGGTAGTATCTGTATGTGTAGGGGCTTTGTGCTGGGAGAGAAGCTGAGCCCTGATTTGGGGGCGGGGCTTCACTGACTAGGGGTCCTATAAAGGTAGCAGCCAGTCAGGCAGCGGAACAGACAGCTGCAGTGGCACAGGAGCTATCAAACAGTGCTGTAAACAGGGGAATTTGAGCGGGAGTTCTGTTGGAGGAGAAGGTATTTGTGTGTGTTTTTATTTGTATTATCAGTATCTGTATGTGCAGGGGCTTCGTGCTGGGAGAGAAGCTGAGCCCTGACTAGGGGTCCTATAAAGGTAGCAGCCAGTCAGGCAGCGGCAAAGGAGCTAGCAAACAGAGCTGTAAACAGGGGAGTTTGAGTGGGAGTTCTGTTGGAGGAGAAGGTATTTGTGTGTGTTTGGTTTTGTATTGGTAGTATCTGTATGTGTAGGGGCTTTGTGCTGGGAGAGAAGCTGAGCCCTGATTAGGGGGCGGGGCTTCACTGACTAGGGTTCCTATAAAGGTAGGAGCCAGTCAGGCAGCGGAACAGACAGCTGCAGTGGCACAGGAGCTATCAAACAGTGCTGTAAACAGGGAAATTTGAGTGGGAGTTCTGTTGGAGGAGAAGGTATTTGTGTGTGTGTGTTTTTGTATTGGTAGTATCTGTATGTGTAGAGGCTTTGAGGGGCTTTGTGCTGGGAGAGAAGCTGATCCCTGATTAGGGGGCGGGGCTTCACTGACTAGGGGTCCTATAAAGGTAGCAGCCAGTCAGGCAACGGCACAGGAGAGAGCAAACAGAGCTCTAAACAGGGGAGTTTGAGTGGGAGTTATGTTGGAGGAGAAGGTATTTGTGTGTGTGTTTGGTTTTGTATTGGTAGTATCTGTGTGTGTAGGGGCTTTGTGCTGGGACAGAAGCTGAGCCCTGATTAGGGGGCGGGGCTTCACTGACTAGGGGTCCTATAAAGGTAGCAGCCAGTCAGGCAGCGGCACAGACAGCTGCAGCGGCACAGGAGCTAGCAAACAGAGCTGTAAACAGGGGAGTTGGAGTGGGAGTTCTGTTGGAGGAGAAGGTATTTGTGTGTGTTTGGTTTTGTATTGGTGGTATCTGTATGTGTAGGGGCTTTGTGCTGGGAGAGAATCTGAGCCCTGATTAGGGGGCGGGGCTTCCCTGACTAGGGGTCCTATAAAGGTAGCAGCCAGTCAGGCAGCGGCACAGGAGCTAGCAAACAGAGCTGTAAACAGGGGAGTTTGAGTGGGAGTTCTGTTGGAGGAGAAGGTATTTGTGTGTGTTTGGTTTTGCATTGGTAGTATCTGTGTGCTTGGAGGGGCTTTGTGCTGGGAGAGAAGCTGAGCCCTGATTAGGGGGCGGGGCTTCCCTGACTAGGGGTCCTATAAAGGTAGCAGCCAGTCAGGCAACGGCACAGGAGTGAGCAAACAGAGATCTAAACAGGGGAGTTTGAGTGGGAGTTCTGTTGGTGGAGAAGGTATTTGTGTGTGTGTTTGGTTTTGTATTGGTAGTATCTGTATGTGTAGGGGCTTTGTGCTGGGAGAGAGGCTGAGCCCTGATTAGGGGGCGGGGCTTCACTGACTAGGGGTCCTATAAAGGTAGCAGCCAGTCAGGCAGCGGCACAGACAGCTGCAGCGGCACAGGAGCTAGCAAACAGAGCTGTAAACAGGGGAGTTTGAGTGGGAGTTCTGTTGGAGGAGAAGGTATTTGTGTGTTTAGTTTTGCTTTGGTAGTATCTGTATGTGTAGAGGCTTGGAGGGGCTTTGTGCTGGGAGAGAAGCTGAGCCCTGATTAGGGGGCGGGGCTTCACTGACTAGGGGTCCTATAAAGGGAGCAGCCAGTCAGGCAGCGGCACAGACAGCTGCAGCGGCACAGGAGCTAGCAAACAGAGCTGTAAACAGGGGAGTTTGAGTGGGAGTTCTGTTGGAGGAGAAAGTATTTGTGTGTGTTTTTATTTGTATTATCAGTATCTGTATGTGCAGGGGCTTCGTGCTGGGAGAGAAGCTGAGCCCTGACTAGGGGTCCTATAAAGGTAGCAGCCAGTCAGGCAGCGGCAAAGGAGCTAGCAAACAGAGCTGTAAACAGGGGAGTTTGAGTGGGAGTTCTGTTGGAGGAGAAGGTATTTGTGTGTGTTTGGTTTTGTATTGGTAGTATCTGTATGTGTAGGGGCTTTGTGCTGGGAGAGAAGCTGAGCCCTGATTAGGGGGCGGGGCTTCACTGACTAGGGTTCCTATAAAGGTAGGAGCCAGTCAGGCAGCGGAACAGACAGCTGCAGTGGCACAGGAGCTATCAAACAGTGCTGTAAACAGGGAAATTTGAGTGGGAGTTCTGTTGGAGGAGAAGGTATTTGTGTGTGTGTGTTTTTGTATTGGTAGTATCTGTATGTGTAGAGGCTTTGAGGGGCTTTGTGCTGGGAGAGAAGCTGATCCCTGATTAGGGGGCGGGGCTTCACTGACTAGGGGTCCTATAAAGGTAGCAGCCAGTCAGGCAACGGCACAGGAGAGAGCAAACAGAGCTCTAAACAGGGGAGTTTGAGTGGGAGTTATGTTGGAGGAGAAGGTATTTGTGTGTGTGTTTGGTTTTGTATTGGTAGTATCTGTGTGTGTAGGGGCTTTGTGCTGGGACAGAAGCTGAGCCCTGATTAGGGGGCGGGGCTTCCCTGACTAGGGGTCCTATAAAGGTAGCAGCCAGTCAGGCAGCGGCACAGGAGCTAGCAAACAGAGCTGTAAACAGGGGAGTTTGAGTGGGAGTTCTGTTGGAGGAGAAGGTATTTGTGTGTGTTTGGTTTTGCATTGGTAGTATCTGTGTGCTTGGAGGGGCTTTGTGCTGGGAGAGAAGCTGAGCCCTGATTAGGGGGCGGGGCTTCCCTGACTAGGGGTCCTATAAAGGTAGCAGCCAGTCAGGCAACGGCACAGGAGTGAGCAAACAGAGATCTAAACAGGGGAGTTTGAGTGGGAGTTCTGTTGGTGGAGAAGGTATTTGTGTGTGTGTTTGGTTTTGCATTGGTAGTATCTGTGTGCTTGGAGGGGCTTTGTGCTGGGAGAGAGGCTGAGCCCTGATTAGGGGGCGGGGCTTCACTGACTAGGGGTCCTATAAAGGTAGCAGCCAGTCAGGCAGCGGCACAGACAGCTGCAGCGGCACAGGAGCTAGCAAACAGAGCTGTAAACAGGGGAGTTTGAGTGGGAGTTCTGTTGGAGGAGAAGGTATTTGTGTGTTTAGTTTTGCTTTGGTAGTATCTGTATGTGTAGAGGCTTGGAGGGGCTTTGTGCTGGGAGAGAAGCTGAGCCCTGATTAGGGGGCGGGGCTTCACTGACTAGGGGTCCTATAAAGGTAGCAGCCAGTCAGGCAGCGGCACAGGAGTTAGCAAACAGAGCTGTGAACAGGGGAGTTTGAGTGGGAGTTCTGTTGGAGGAGAAGGTATTTGTGTGTGTGTGTTTTTGTATTGGTAGTATCTGTATGTGTAGAGGCTTTGAGGGGCTTTGTGCTGGGAGAGAAGCTGAGCCCTGATTAGGGGGCGGGGCTTCACTGACTAGGGGTCCTATAAAGGTAGCAGCCAGTCAGGCAGCGGCACAGGAGCTAGCAAACAGAGCTGTAAGCAGGGGAGTTTGAGTGGGAGTTCTGTTGGAGGAGAAGGTATTTGTGTGTGTTTTTGTATTGGTAGTATCTGTATGTGTAGAGGTTTGAAGGGGCTTTGTGCTGGGAGAGAAGCTGAGCCCTGATTAGGGGGCGGGGCTTCACTGACGAGGGGTCCTATAAAGGTAGCAGCCAGTCAGGCATCGGCACAGACAGCTGCAGCGGCACAGGAGCTAGCAAACAGAGCTGTAAACAGGGGAGTTTGAGTGGGAGTTCTGTTGGAGGAGAAGGTATTTGTGTGTGTTTGGTTTTGTATTGGTAGTATCTGTATGTGTAGGGGCTTTGTGCTGGGAGAGAAACTGAGCCATGATTTGGGGGCGGGGCTTCACTGACTAGGGGTCCTATAAAGGTAGCAGCCAGTCAGGCAGCGGAACAGACAGCTGCAGTGGCACAGGAGCTATCAAACAGTGCTGTAAACAGGGGAATTTGAGTGGGAGTTCTGTTGGAGGAGAAGGTATTTGTGTGTGTTTTTATTTGTATTGTCAGTATCTGTATGTGCAGGGGCTTTGTGCTGGGAGAGAAGCTGAGCCCTGACT
Source organism: Lepidochelys olivacea (assembly GCF_965140295.1). Lineage (NCBI taxonomy): Eukaryota > Metazoa > Chordata > Testudines > Cheloniidae > Lepidochelys > Lepidochelys olivacea. The sequence goes on along the minus strand of NC_140436.1, from coordinate 17,626,838 downwards.
ACGGGTCCTATAAAGGTAGCAGCCAGTCAGGCAGCGGCAAAGGAGCTAGCAAACAGAGCTGTAAACAGGGGAGTTTGAGTGGGAGTTCTGTTGGAGGAGAAGGTATTTGTGTGTGTTTGGTTTTGTATTGGTAGTATCTGTATGTGTAGGGGCTTTGTGCTGGGAGAGAAGCTGAGCCCTGCTTAGGGGGCGGGGCTTCACTGACTAGGGGTCCTATAAAGGTAGCAGCCAGTCAGACAGCGGTTCAGGAGCTAGCAAACAGAGCTGTGAACAGGGGAGTTTGAGTGGGAGTTCTGTTGGAGGAGATGGTATTTGTGTGTGTTTGGTTTTGTATTGGTAGTATCTGTATGTGCAGAGGCTTGGAGGGACTTTGTGCTGGGAGAGAAGCTGAGCCCTGATTAGGGGGCGGTGCTTCACTGACTAGGGGTCCTATGAAGGTAGCAGCCAGTCAGGCAGCGGCACAGGAGCTCACAAACAGAGCTGTGAATAGGGGAGTTTGAGTGGGAGTTCTGTTGGAGGAGAGGGTATTTGTGTGTGTTTGGTTTTGCTTTGGTAGTATCTGTATGTGTAGAGGCTTGGAGGGGCTTTGTGCTGGGAGAGAAGCTGAGCCCTGATTAGGGGGCGGGGCTTCACTGACTAGGGGTCCTATAAAGGTAGCAGCCAGTCAGGCAGCGGCACAGGAGCTAGCAAACAGAGCTGTGAACAGGGGAGTTTGAGTGGGAGTTCTGTTGGAGGAGAAGGTATTTGTGTGTTTGGTTTTGTATTGTCAGTATCTGTATGTGCAGGGGCTTTGTGCTGGGAGAGAAGCTGAGCCCTGATTAGGGGGCGTGGCTTCCCTGACTAGGGGTCCTATAAAGGTTGCAGCCAGTCAGGCAGCGGCACAGGAGGTAGCAAACAGAGCTGTAAACAGGGGAGTTTGAGTGGGAGTTCTGTTGGAGGAGAAGGTATTTGTGTGTGTTTGGTTTTGTATTGGTAGTATCTGTATGTGTTGGGGGTTTGTGCTGGGAGAGAAGCTGAGCCCTGATTAGGGGGCGGGGCTTCACTGACTAGGGGTCCTATAAAGGTAGCAGCCAGTCAGGCAGCGGCACAGGAGCTAGCAAACAGAGCTGTAAGCAGGGCTGTTTGAGTGGGAGTTATGTTGGAGGAGAAGGTATTTGTGTGTGTTTGGTTTTGCTTTGGTAGTATCTGTATGTATAGAGGTTTGAAGGGGCTTTGTGCTGGGAGAGAAGCTGAGCCCTGATTAGGGGGCGGGGCTTCACTGACTAGGGGTCCTATAAAGGTAGCAGCCAGTCAGGCAGCGGCACAGGAGCTAGCAAACAGAGCTGTGAACAGGGGAGTTTGAGTGGGAGTTCTGTTGGAGGAGAAGGTATTTGTGTGTGTTTGGTTTTGTATTGGTAGTATCTGTATGTGTAGAGACTTGGAGGGGCTAGGTGCTGCGAGAGAAGCTGAGCCCTGATTAGGGGGCGGGGCTTCACTGACTAGGGGTCCTATAAAGGGAGCAGCCAGTCAGGCAGCGGCACAGGAGCTAGCAAACAGAGCTGTAAACAGGGGAGTTTGAGTGGGAGTTCTGTTGGAGGAGAAGGTATTTCTGTGTGTTTGGTTTTGTATTGGTAGTATCTGTATGTGTTGGGGGTTTGTGCTGGGAGAGAAGCTGAGCCCTGATTAGGGGGCGGGGCTTCACTGACTAGGGGTCCTATAAAGGGAGCAGCCAGTCAGGCAGCGGCACAGACAGCTGCAGCGGCACAGGAGCTAGCAAACAGAGCTGTAAACAGGGGAGTTTGAGTGGGAGTTCTGTTGGAGGAGAAGGTATTTGTGTGTGTTTGGTTTTGTATTGGTAGTATCTGTATGTGTAGGGGCTTTGTGCTGGGAGAGAAGCTGAGCCCTGATTTGGGGGCGGGGCTTCACTGACTAGGGGTCCTATAAAGGTAGCAGCCAGTCAGGCAGCGGCACAGGAGCTAGCAAACAGACCTGTAAGGAGGGGAGTTTGAGTGGGAGTTCTGTTGGAGGAGGAGGTATTTGTCTGTGTTTGGTTTTGTATTGGTAGTATCTGTATGTGTAGAGGCTTGGAGGGGCTTTGTGCTGGGAGAGAAGCTGAGCCCTGATTAGGGGGCGGGGCTTCATTGACTTGGGGTCCTATAAAGGAAGCAGCCAGTCAGGCAGCGGCACAGGAGCTAGGAAACAGAGCTGTAAACAGGGGAGTTTGAGTGGGAGTTCTGTTGGAGGAGAAGGTATTTGTGTGTGTTTGCTTTTCTATTGGTAGTATCTGTATGTGTAGGGGCTTTGTGCTGGGAGAGAAGCTGAGCCCTGATTAGGGGGCGGGGCTTCACTGACTAGGGGTCCTATAAAGGTAGCAGCCAGTCAGGCAGCGGCACAGGAGCTAGCAAACAGAGCTGTGAACAGGGGAGTTGGAGTGGGAGTTCTGTTGGAGGAGAAGGTATTTGTGTGTGTGTGTTTTTGTATTGGTAGTATCTGTATGTGTAGAGGCTTTGAGGGGCTTTGTGCTGGGAGAGAAGCTGAGCGCTGATTAGGGGGCGGGGCTTCACTGACTAGGGGTCCTATAAAGGTAGCAGCCAGTCAGGCAGCGGCACATGAGCTAGCAAACAGAGCTGTAAACAGGGGAGTTTGAATGGGAGTTCTGTTGGAGGAGAAGGTATTTGTGTGTGTTTGGTTTTGTATTGGTAGTATCTGTATGTGTGGAGGCTTGGAGGGGCTTTGTGCTGGGAGGGAAGCTGAGCCCTGATTAGGGGGCGGGGCTTCACTGACGAGGGGTCCTATAAAGGTAGCAGCCAGTCAGGCATCAGCACAGACAGCTGCAGCGGCACAGGAGCTAGCAAACAGACCTGTAAACAGGGGAGTTTGAGTGGGAGTTCTGTTGGAGGAGAAGGTATTTGTGTGTGTTTGGTTTTGTATTGGTAGTATCTGTATGTGTAGGGGCTTTGTGCTGGGAGAGAAGCTGAGCCCTGATTTGGGGGCGGGGCTTCACTGACTAGGGGTCCTATAAAGGTAGCAGCCAGTCAGGCAGCGGAACAGACAGCTGCAGTGGCACAGGAGCTATCAAACAGTGCTGTAAACAGGGGAATTTGAGTGGGAGTTCTGTTGGAGGAGAAGGTATTTGTGTGTGTTTTTATTTGTATTGTCAGTATCTGTATGTGCAGGGGCTTTGTGCTGGGAGAGAAGCTGAGCCCTGACTAGGGGTCCTATAAAGGTAGCAGCCAGTCAGGCAGCGGCAAAGGAGCGAGCAAACAGAGCTGTAAACAGGGGAGTTTGAGTGGGAGTTCTGTTGGAGGAGAAGGTATTTGTGTGTGTTTGGTATTGTATTGGTAGTATCTGTATGTGTAGGGGCTTTGTGCTGGGAGAGAAGCTGAGCCCTGATTAGGGGGCGGGGCTTCACTGACGAGGGGTCCTATAAAGGTAGCAGCCAGTCAGGCAGCGGCACAGACAGCTGCAGCGGCACAGGAGCTAGCAAACAGAGCTGTAAACAGGGGAGTTTGAGTGGGAGTTCTGTTGGAGGAGAAGGTATTTGTGTGTTTAGTTTTGCTTTGGTAGTATCTGTATGTGTAGAGGCTTGGAGGGGCTTTGTGCTGGGAGAGAAGCTGAGCCCTGATTAGGGGGCGGGGCTTCACTGACAAGGGGTCCTATAAAGGTAGCAGCCAGTCAGGCAGCGGCACAGGAGCTAGCAAACAGAGCTGTGAACAGGGGAGTTTGAGTGGGAGTTCTGTTGGAGGAGAAGGTATATGTGTGTGTGTGTTTTTGTATTGGTAGTATCTGTATGTGTAGCGGCTTTGAGGGGCTTTGTGCTGGGAGAGAAGCTGAGCCCTGATTAGGGGGCGGGGCTTCACTGACGAGGGGTCCTATAAAGGTAGCAGCCAGTCAGGCATCGGCACAGACAGCTGCAGCGGCACAGGAGCTAGCAAACAGAGCTGTAAACAGGGGAGTTTGAGTGGGAGTTCTGTTGGAGGAGAAGGTATTTGTGTGTGTTTGGTTTTGTATTGGTAGTATCTGTATGTGTAGGGGCTTTGTGCTGGGAGAGAAGCTGAGCCATGATTTGGGGGCAGGGCTTCACTGACTAGGGGTCCTATAAAGGTAGCAGCCAGTCAGGCAGCGGAACAGACAGCTGCAGTGGCAGAGGAGCTATCAAACAGTGCTGTAAACAGGGGAATTTGAGTGGGAGTTCTGTTGGAGGAGAAGGTATTTGTGTGTGTTTTTATTTGTATTGTCAGTATCTGTATGTGCAGGGGCTTTGTGCTGGGAGAGAAGCTGAGCCCTGACTAGGGGTCCTATAAAGGTAGCAGCCAGTCAGGCAGCGGTAAAGGAGCTAGCAAACAGAGCTGTAAACAGGGGAGTTTGAGTGCGAGTTCTGTTGGAGGAGAAGGTATTTGTGTGTTTGGTTTTGTATTGGTAGTATCTGTATGTGTAGGGGCTTTGTGCTGGGAGAGAAGCTGAGCCCTGATTAGGGGGCGGGGCTTCACTGACTAGGGGTCCTATAAAGGTAGCAGCCAGTCAGACAGCGGTTCAGGAGCTAGCAAACAGAGCTGTGAACAGGGGAGTTTGAGTGGGAGTTCTGTTGGAGGAGATGGTATTTGTGTGTGTTTGGTTTTGTATTGGTAGTATCTGTATGTGCAGAGGCTTGGAGGGACTTTGTGCTGGGAGAGAAGCTGAGCCCTGATTAGGGGGCGGGGCTTCACTGACTAGGGGTCCTATGAAGGTAGCAGCCAGTCAGGCAGCGGCACAGGAGCTCACAAACAGAGCTGTGAATAGGGGAGTTTGAGTGGGAGTTCTGTTGGAGGAGATGGTATTTGTGTGTGTTTGGTTTTGCTTTGGTAGTATCTGTATGTGTAGAGGCTTGGAGGGGCTTTGTGCTGGGAGAGAAGCTGAGCCCTGATTAGGGGGCGGGGCTTCACTGACTAGGGGTCCTATAAAGGTAGCAGCCAGTCAGGCAGCGGCACAGGAGCTAGCAAACAGAGCTGTGAACAGGGGAGTTTGAGTGGGAGTTCTGTTGGAGGAGAAGGTATTTGTGTGTGTTTGGTTTTGTATTGGTAGTATCTGTATGTGTAGAGGCTTGGAGGGGCTAGGTGCTGCGAGAGAAGCTGAGCCCTGATTAGGGGGCGGGGCTTCACTGACTAGGGGTCCTATAAAGGTAGCAGCCAGTCAGGCAGCGGCACAGGAGCTAGCAAACAGAGCTGTGAACAGGGGAGTTTGAGTGGGAGTTCTGTTGGAGGAGAAGGTATTTGTGTGTGTTTGGTTTTGTATTGGTAGTATCTGTATGTGTTGGGGGTTTGTGCTGGGAGAGAAGCTGAGCCCTGATTAGGGGGCGGGGCTTCACTGACTAGGGGTCCTATAAAGGTAGCAGCCAGTCAGGCAGCGGCACAGGAGCTAGCAAACAGAGCTGTAAGCAGGGCTGTTTGAGTGGGAGTTATGTTGGAGGAGAAGGTATTTGTGTGTTTTTTTGTATTGGTAGTATCTGTATGTGTAGAGGCTTGGAGGGGCTTTGTGCTGGGAGAGAAGCTGAGCCCTGATTAGGGGGCGGGGCTTCACTGACTAGGGGTCCTATAAAGGGAGCAGCCAGTCAGGCAGCGGCACAGACAGCTGCAGCGGCACAGGAGCTAGCAAACAGAGCTGTGAACAGGGGAGTTTGAGTGGGAGTTCTGTTGGAGGAGAAGGTATTTGTGTGTGTTTGGTTTTGTATTGGTAGTATCTGTATGTGTAGGGGCTTTGTGCTGGGAGAGAAGCTGAGCCCTGATTTGGGGGCGGGGCTTCACTGACTAGGGGTCCTATAAAGGTAGCAGCCAGTCAGACAGCGGCACAGGAGCTAGCAAACAGAGCTGTAAGCAGGGGAGTTTGAGTGGGAGTTCTGTTGGAGGAGGAGGTATTTGTCTGTGTTTGGTTTTGTATTGGTAGTATCTGTATGTGTAGAGGCTTGGAGGGGCTTTGTGCTGGGAGAGAAGCTGAGCCCTGATTAGGGGGCGGGGCTTCACTGACTTGGGGTCCTATAAAGGTAGCAGCCAGTCAGGCAGCGGCACAGGAGCTAGGAAACAGAGCTGTAAACAGGGGAGTTTGAGTGGGAGTTCTGTTGGAGGAGAAGGTATTTGTGTGTGTTTGGTTCTGTATTGGTAGTATCTGTATGTGTAGGGGCTTTGTGCTGGGAGAGAAGCTGAGCCCTGATTAGGGGGCGGGGCTTCACTGACTAGGGGTCCTATAAAGGTAGCAGCCAGTCAGGCAGCGGCACAGGAGCTAGCAAACAGAGCTGTGAACAGGGGAGTTTGAGTGGGAGATCTGTTGGAGGAGAAGGTATTTGTGTGTGTGTGTTTTTGTATTGGTAGTATCTGTATGTGTAGAGGCTTTGAGGGGCTTTGTGCTGGGAGAGAAGCTGAGCCCTGATTAGGGGGCGGGGCTTCACTGACTAGGGGTCCTATAAAGGTAGCAGCCAGTCAGGCAGCGGCACATGAGCTAGCAAACAGAGCTGTAAACAGGGGAGTTTGAATGGGAGTTCTGTTGGAGGAGAAGGTATTTGTGTGTGTTTGGTTTTGTATTGGTAGTATCTGTATGTGTAGGGGCTTTGTGCTGGGAGAGAAGCTGAGCCCTGACTAGGGGTCCTATAAAGGTAGCAGCCAGTCAGGCAGCGGCAAAGGAGCGAGCAAACAGAGCTGTAAACAGGGGAGTTTCAGTGGGAGTTCTGTTGGAGGAGAAGGTATTTGTGTGTGTTTGGTTTTGTATTGGTAGTATCTGTATGTGTAGGGGCTTTGTGCTGGGAGAGAAGTTGAGCCCTGATTAGGGGGCGGGGCTTCACTGACTAGGGGTCCTATAAAGGTAGCAGCCAGTCAGGCAGCGGCACAGACAGCTGCAGCGGCACAGGAGCTAGCAAACAGAGCTGTAAACAGGGGAGTTTGAGTGGGAGTTCTGTTGGAGGAGAAGGTATTTGTGTGTGTTTGGTTTTGTATTGGTAGTATCTGTATGTGTAGGGGCTTTGTGCTGGGAGAGAAGCTGAGCCCTGATTTGGGGGCGGGGCTTCACTGACTAGGGGTCCTATAAAGGTAGCAGCCAGTCAGACAGCGGCACATGAGCTAGCAAACAGAGCTGTAAACAGGGGAGTTTGAATGGGAGTTCTGTTGGAGGAGAAGGTATTTGTGTGTGTTTGGTTTTGTATTGGTAGTATCTGTATGTGTAGGGGCTTTGTGCTGGGAGAGAAGCTGAGCCATGATTTGGGGGCGGGGCTTCACTGACTAGGGGTCCTATAAAGGTAGCAGCCAGTCAGGCAGCGGCACATGAGCTAGCAAACAGAGCTGTAAACAGGGGAGTTTGAATGGGAGTTCTGTTGGAGGAGAAGGTATTTGTGTGTGTTTGGTTTTGTATTGGTAGTATCTGTATGTGTAGGGGCTTTGTGCTGGGAGAGAAGCTGAGCCATGATTTGGGGGCGGGGCTTCACTGACTAGGGGTCCTATAAAGGTAGCAGCCAGTCAGGCAGCGGAACAGACAGCTGCAGTGGCACAGGAGCTATCAAACAGTGCTGTAAACAGGGGAATTTGACTGGGAGTTCTGTTGGAGGAGAAGGTATTTGTGTGTGTTTTTATTTGTATTGTCAGTATCTGTATGTGCAGGGGCTTTGTGCTGGGAGAGAAGCTGAGCCCTGACTAGGGGTCCTATAAAGGTAGCAGCCAGTCAGGCAGCGGCAAAGGAGCTAGCAAACAGAGCTGTAAACAGGGGAGTTTGAGTGGGAGTTCTGTTGGAGGAGAAGGTATTTGTGTGTGTTTGGTTTTGTATTGGTAGTATCTGTATGTGTAGGGGCTTTGTGCTGGGAGAGAAGCTGAGCCCTGATTAGGGGGCGGGGCTTCACTGACTAGGGGTCCTATGAAGGTAGCAGCCAGTCAGGCAGCGGCACAGGAGCTCACAAACAGAGCTGTGAATAGGGGAGTTTGAGTGGGAGTTCTGTTGGAGGAGAGGGTATTTGTGTGTGTTTGGTTTTGCTTTGGTAGTATCTGTATGTGTAGAGGCTTGGAGGGGCTTTGTGCTGGGAGAGAAGCTGAGCCCTGATTAGGGGGCGGGGCTTCACTGACTAGGGGTCCTATAAAGGTAGCAGCCAGTCAGGCAGCGGCACAGGAGCTAGCAAACAGAGCTGTGAACAGGGGAGTTTGAGTGGGAGTTCTGTTGGAGGAGAAGGTATTTGTGTGTGTTTGGTTTTGTATTGGTAGTATCTGTATGTGTAGAGGCTTGGAGGGGCTAGGTGCTGCGAGAGAAGCTGAGCCCTGATTAGGGGGCGGGGCTTCACTGACTAGGGGTCCTATAAAGGTAGCAGCCAGTCAGGCAGCGGCACAGGAGCTAGCAAACAGAGCTGTGAACAGGGGAGTTTGAGTGGGAGTTCTGTTGGAGGAGAAGGTATTTGTGTGTGTTTGGTTTTGTATTGTCAGTATCTGTATGTGCAGGGGCTTTGTGCTGGGAGAGAAGCTGAGCCCTGATTAGGGGGCGTGGCTTCCCTGACTAGGGGTCCTATAAAGGTAGCAGCCAGTCAGGCAGCGGCACAGGAGCTAGCAAACAGAGCTGTAAACAGGGGAGTTTGAGTGGGAGTTCTGTTGGAGGAGAAGGTATTTGTGTGTGTTTTTGTATTGGTAGTATCTGTATGTATAGAGGTTTGAAGGGGCTTTGTGCTGGGAGAGAAGTTGAGCCCTGATTAGGGGGCGGGGCTTCACTGACTAGGGGTCCTATAAAGGTAGCAGTCAGTCAGGCAGCGGCACAGACAGCTGCAGCGGCACAGGAGCTAGCAAACAGAGCTGTAAACAGGGGAGTTTGAGTGGGAGTTCTGTTGAAGGAGAAGGTATTTGTGTGTGTTTGGTTTTGTATTGGTAGTATCTGTATGTGTAGGGGCTTTGTGCTGGGAGAGAAGCTGAGCCCTGATTTGGGGGCGGGGCTTCACTGACTAGGGGTCCTATAAAGGTAGCAGCCAGTCAGACAGCGGCACAGGAGCTAGCAAACAGAGCTGTAAGCAGGGGAGTTTGAGTGGGAGTTCTGTTGGAGGAGGAGGTATTTGTCTGTGTTTGGTTTTGTATTGGTAGTATCTGTATGTGTAGAGGCTTGGAGGGGCTTTGTGCTGGGAGAGAAGCTGAGCCCTGATTAGGGGGCGGGGCTTCACTGACTTGGGGTCCTATAAAGGTAGCAGCCAGTCAGGCAGCGGCACAGGAGCTAGGAAACAGAGCTGTAAACAGGGGAGTTTGAGTGGGAGTTCTGTTGGAGGAGAAGGTATTTGTGTGTGTTTGGTTTTGTATTGGTAGTATCTGTATGTGTAGGGGCTTTGTGCTGGGAGAGAAGCTGAGCCCTGATTAGGGGGCGGGGCTTCACTGACTAGGGGTCCTATAAAGGTAGCAGCCAGTCAGGCAGCGGCACATGAGCTAGCAAACAGAGCTGTAAACAGGGGAGTTTGAATGGGAGTTCTGTTGGAGGAGAAGGTATTTGTGTGTGTTTGGTTTTGTATTGGTAGTATCTGTATGTGTAGAGGCTTGGAGGGGCTTTGTGCTGGGAGGGAAGCTGAGCCCTGATTAAGGGGCGGGGCTTCACTGACGAGGGGTCCTATAAAGGTAGCAGCCAGTCAGGCATCAGCACAGACAGCTGCAGCGGCACAGGAGCTAGCAAACAGACCTGTAAACAGGGGAGTTTGAGTGGGAGTTCTGTTGGAGGAGAAGGTATTTATGTGTGTTTGGTTTTGTATTGGTAGTATCTGTATGTGTAGGGGCTTTGTGCTGGGAGAGAAGCTGAGCCCTGATTTGGGGGCGGGGCTTCACTGACTAGGGGTCCTATAAAGGTAGCAGCCAGTCAGGCAGCGGAACAGACAGCTGCAGTGGCACAGGAGCTATCAAACAGTGCTGTAAACAGGGGAATTTGAGTGGGAGTTCTGTTGGAGGAGAAGGTATTTGTGTGTGTTTTTATTTGTATTGTCAGTATCTGTATCTGCAGGGGCTTTGTGCTGGGAGACAAGCTGAGCCCTGACTAGGGGTCCTATAAAGGTAGCAGCCAGTCAGGCAGCGGCAAAGGAGCGAGCAAACAGAGCTGTAAACAGGGGAGTTTCAGTGGGAGTTCTGTTGGAGGAGAAGGTATTTGTGTGTGTTTGGTTTTGTATTGGTAGTATCTGTATGTGTAGGGGCTTTGTGCTGGGAGAGAAGCTGAGCCCTGATTAGGGGGCGGGGCTTCACTGACTAGGGGTCCTATAAAGGTAGCAGCCAGTCAGACAGCGGCTCAGGAGCTAGCAAACAGAGCTGTGAACAGGGGAGTTTGAGTGGGAGTTCTGTTGGAGGAGAAGGTATTTGTGTGTGTGTGTTATTGTATTGGTAGTATCTGTATGTGTAGAGGCTTTGAGGGGCTTTGTGCTGGGAGAGAAGCTGAGCCCTGATTAGGGGGCGGGGCTTCACTGACTAGCGGTCCTATAAAGGTGGCAGCCAGTCAGGCAGCGGCACAGACAGCTGCAGCGGCACAGGAGGTAGCAAACAGAGCTGTAAACAGGGGAGTTTGAGAGGGAGTTCTGTTGGAGGAGAAGGTATTTGTGTGTATTTGGTTTTGCATTGGTAGTATCTGTATGTGCAGAGGCTTGGAGGGGCTTTGTGCTGGCAGAGAAGCTGAGCCCTGATTAGGGGGCGGGGCTTCACTGACTAGGGGTCCTATAAAGGTATCAGCCAGTCAGGCAGCGGCACAGACAGCTGCAGCGGCACAGGAGCTAGCAAACAGAGCTGTGAACAGGGGAGTTTGAGTGGGAGATCTGTTGGAGGAGAAGGTATTTGTGTGTGTGTGTTTTTGTATTGGTAGTATCTGTATGTGTAGAGGCTTTGAGGGGCTTTGTGCTGGGAGAGAAGCTGAGCCCTGATTAGGGGGCGGGGCTTCACTGACTAGGGGTCCTATAAAGGTAGCAGCCAGTCAGGCAGCGGCACATGAGCTAGCAAACAGAGCTGTAAACAGGGGAGTTTGAATGGGAGTTCTGTTGGAGGAGAAGGTATTTGTGTGTGTTTGGTTTTGTATTGGTAGTATCTGTATGTGTAGGGGCTTTGTGCTGGGAGAGAAGCTGAGCCCTGACTAGGGGTCCTATAAAGGTAGCAGCCAGTCAGGCAGCGGCAAAGGAGCGAGCAAACAGAGCTGTAAACAGGGGAGTTTCAGTGGGAGTTCTGTTGGAGGAGAAGGTATTTGTGTGTGTTTGGTTTTGTATTGGTAGTATCTGTATGTGTAGGGGCTTTGTGCTGGGAGAGAAGTTGAGCCCTGATTAGGGGGCGGGGCTTCACTGACTAGGGGTCCTATAAAGGTAGCAGCCAGTCAGGCAGCGGCACAGACAGCTGCAGCGGCACAGGAGCTAGCAAACAGAGCTGTAAACAGGGGAGTTTGAGTGGGAGTTCTGTTGGAGGAGAAGGTATTTGTGTGTGTTTGGTTTTGTATTGGTAGTATCTGTATGTGTAGGGGCTTTGTGCTGGGAGAGAAGCTGAGCCCTGATTTGGGGGCGGGGCTTCACTGACTAGGGGTCCTATAAAGGTAGCAGCCAGTCAGACAGCGGCACATGAGCTAGCAAACAGAGCTGTAAACAGGGGAGTTTGAATGGGAGTTCTGTTGGAGGAGAAGGTATTTGTGTGTGTTTGGTTTTGTATTGGTAGTATCTGTATGTGTAGGGGCTTTGTGCTGGGAGAGAAGCTGAGCCATGATTTGGGGGCGGGGCTTCACTGACTAGGGGTCCTATAAAGGTAGCAGCCAGTCAGGCAGCGGCACATGAGCTAGCAAACAGAGCTGTAAACAGGGGAGTTTGAATGGGAGTTCTGTTGGAGGAGAAGGTATTTGTGTGTGTTTGGTTTTGTATTGGTAGTATCTGTATGTGTAGGGGCTTTGTGCTGGGAGAGAAGCTGAGCCATGATTTGGGGGCGGGGCTTCACTGACTAGGGGTCCTATAAAGGTAGCAGCCAGTCAGGCAGCGGAACAGACAGCTGCAGTGGCACAGGAGCTATCAAACAGTGCTGTAAACAGGGGAATTTGACTGGGAGTTCTGTTGGAGGAGAAGGTATTTGTGTGTGTTTTTATTTGTATTGTCAGTATCTGTATGTGCAGGGGCTTTGTGCTGGGAGAGAAGCTGAGCCCTGACTAGGGGTCCTATAAAGGTAGCAGCCAGTCAGGCAGCGGCAAAGGAGCTAGCAAACAGAGCTGTAAACAGGGGAGTTTGAGTGGGAGTTCTGTTGGAGGAGAAGGTATTTGTGTGTGTTTGGTTTTGTATTGGTAGTATCTGTATGTGTAGGGGCTTTGTGCTGGGAGAGAAGCTGAGCCCTGATTAGGGGGCGGGGCTTCACTGACTAGGGGTCCTATGAAGGTAGCAGCCAGTCAGGCAGCGGCACAGGAGCTCACAAACAGAGCTGTGAATAGGGGAGTTTGAGTGGGAGTTCTGTTGGAGGAGAGGGTATTTGTGTGTGTTTGGTTTTGCTTTGGTAGTATCTGTATGTGTAGAGGCTTGGAGGGGCTTTGTGCTGGGAGAGAAGCTGAGCCCTGATTAGGGGGCGGGGCTTCACTGACTAGGGGTCCTATAAAGGTAGCAGCCAGTCAGGCAGCGGCACAGGAGCTAGCAAACAGAGCTGTGAACAGGGGAGTTTGAGTGGGAGTTCTGTTGGAGGAGAAGGTATTTGTGTGTGTTTGGTTTTGTATTGGTAGTATCTGTATGTGTAGAGGCTTGGAGGGGCTAGGTGCTGCGAGAGAAGCTGAGCCCTGATTAGGGGGCGGGGCTTCACTGACTAGGGGTCCTATAAAGGTAGCAGCCAGTCAGGCAGCGGCACAGGAGCTAGCAAACAGAGCTGTGAACAGGGGAGTTTGAGTGGGAGTTCTGTTGGAGGAGAAGGTATTTGTGTGTGTTTGGTTTTGTATTGTCAGTATCTGTATGTGCAGGGGCTTTGTGCTGGGAGAGAAGCTGAGCCCTGATTAGGGGGCGTGGCTTCCCTGACTAGGGGTCCTATAAAGGTAGCAGCCAGTCAGGCAGCGGCACAGGAGCTAGCAAACAGAGCTGTAAACAGGGGAGTTTGAGTGGGAGTTCTGTTGGAGGAGAAGGTATTTGTGTGTGTTTTTGTATTGGTAGTATCTGTATGTATAGAGGTTTGAAGGGGCTTTGTGCTGGGAGAGAAGTTGAGCCCTGATTAGGGGGCGGGGCTTCACTGACTAGGGGTCCTATAAAGGTAGCAGTCAGTCAGGCAGCGGCACAGACAGCTGCAGCGGCACAGGAGCTAGCAAACGGAGCTGTAAACAGGGGAGTTTGAGTGGGAGTTCTGTTGAAGGAGAAGGTATTTGTGTGTGTTTGGTTTTGTATTGGTAGTATCTGTATGTGTAGGGGCTTTGTGCTGGGAGAGAAGCTGAGCCCTGATTTGGGGGCGGGGCTTCACTGACTAGGGGTCCTATAAAGGTAGCAGCCAGTCAGACAGCGGCACGGGAGCTAGCAAACAGAGCTGTAAGCAGGGGAGTTTGAGTGGGAGTTCTGTTGGAGGAGGAGGTATTTGTCTGTGTTTGGTTTTGTATTGGTAGTATCTGTATGTGTAGAGGCTTGGAGGGGCTTTGTGCTGGGAGAGAAGCTGAGCCCTGATTAGGGGGCGGGGCTTCACTGACTTGGGGTCCTATAAAGGTAGCAGCCAGTCAGGCAGCGGCACAGGAGCTAGGAAACAGAGCTGTAAACAGGGGAGTTTGAGTGGGAGTTCTGTTGGAGGAGAAGGTATTTGTGTGTGTTTGGTTTTGTATTGGTAGTATCTGTATGTGTAGGGGCTTTGTGCTGGGAGAGAAGCTGAGCCCTGATTAGGGGGCGGGGCTTCACTGACTAGGGGTCCTATAAAGGTAGCAGCCAGTCAGGCAGCGGCACATGAGCTAGCAAACAGAGCTGTAAACAGGGGAGTTTGAATGGGAGTTCTGTTGGAGGAGAAGGTATTTGTGTGTGTTTGGTTTTGTATTGGTAGTATCTGTATGTGTAGAGGCTTGGAGGGGCTTTGTGCTGGGAGGGAAGCTGAGCCCTGATTAAGGGGCGGGGCTTCACTGACGAGGGGTCCTATAAAGGTAGCAGCCAGTCAGGCATCAGCACAGACAGCTGCAGCGGCACAGGAGCTAGCAAACAGACCTGTAAACAGGGGAGTTTGAGTGGGAGTTCTGTTGGAGGAGAAGGTATTTATGTGTGTTTGGTTTTGTATTGGTAGTATCTGTATGTGTAGGGGCTTTGTGCTGGGAGAGAAGCTGAGCCCTGATTTGGGGGCGGGGCTTCACTGACTAGGGGTCCTATAAAGGTAGCAGCCAGTCAGGCAGCGGAACAGACAGCTGCAGTGGCACAGGAGCTATCAAACAGTGCTGTAAACAGGGGAATTTGAGTGGGAGTTCTGTTGGAGGAGAAGGTATTTGTGTGTGTTTTTATTTGTATTGTCAGTATCTGTATCTGCAGGGGCTTTGTGCTGGGAGACAAGCTGAGCCCTGACTAGGGGTCCTATAAAGGTAGCAGCCAGTCAGGCAGCGGCAAAGGAGCGAGCAAACAGAGCTGTAAACAGGGGAGTTTCAGTGGGAGTTCTGTTGGAGGAGAAGGTATTTGTGTGTGTTTGGTTTTGTATTGGTAGTATCTGTATGTGTAGGGGCTTTGTGCTGGGAGAGAAGCTGAGCCCTGATTAGGGGGCGGGGCTTCACTGACTAGGGGTCCTATAAAGGTAGCAGCCAGTCAGACAGCGGCTCAGGAGCTAGCAAACAGAGCTGTGAACAGGGGAGTTTGAGTGGGAGTTCTGTTGGAGGAGAAGGTATTTGTGTGTGTGTGTTATTGTATTGGTAGTATCTGTATGTGTAGAGGCTTTGAGGGGCTTTGTGCTGGGAGAGAAGCTGAGCCCTGATTAGGGGGCGGGGCTTCACTGACTAGCGGTCCTATAAAGGTGGCAGCCAGTCAGGCAGCGGCACAGACAGCTGCAGCGGCACAGGAGGTAGCAAACAGAGCTGTAAACAGGGGAGTTTGAGAGGGAGTTCTGTTGGAGGAGAAGGTATTTGTGTGTATTTGGTTTTGCATTGGTAGTATCTGTATGTGCAGAGGCTTGGAGGGGCTTTGTGCTGGCAGAGAAGCTGAGCCCTGATTAGGGGGCGGGGCTTCACTGACTAGGGGTCCTATAAAGGTATCAGCCAGTCAGGCAGCGGCACAGACAGCTGCAGCGGCACAGGAGCTAGCAAACAGCGCTGTGAACAGGGGAGTTTGAGTGGGAGTTCTGTTGGAGGAGAAGGTATTTGTGTGTGTGTGTTTTTGTATTGGTAGTATCTGTATGTGTAGAGGCTTGGAGGGGCTTTGTGCTGGGAGAGAAGCTGAGCCCTGATTAGGGGCGGGGCTTCACTGACTAGGGGTACTATAAAGGTAGCAGCCAGTCAGGCAGCGGAACAGACAGCTGCAGCGGCACAGGAGCTAGCAAACAGAGCTGTAAACAGGGGAGTTTGTGTGGGAGTTCTGTTGGAGGAGAAGGTATTTGTGTGTGTTGGGTTTTGTATTGGTAGTATGTGTATGTGTAGGGGCTTTGTGGTGGGAGAGAAGCTGAGCCCTGATTTGGGGGCGGGGCTTCACTGACTAGGGGTCCTATAAAGATGGCAGCCAGTCAGACAGCGGCACAGGAGCTAGCAAACAGAGCTGTAAGCAGGGGAGTTTGAGTGGGAGTTCTGTTGGAGGAGGAGGTATTTGTCTGTGTTTGGTTTTGTATTGGTAGTATCTGTATGTGTAGAGGCTTGGAGGGGCTTTGTGCTGGGAGAGAAGCTGAGCCCTGATTAGGGGGCGGGGCTTCACTGACTTGGGGTCCTATAAAGGTAGCAGCCAGTCAGGCAGCGGCACAGGAGCTAGCAAACAGAGCTGTAAACAGGGGAGTTTGAGTGGGAGTTCTGTTGGAGGAGAAGGTATTTGTGTGTGTTTGGTTTTGTATTGGTAGTATCTGTATGTGTAGGGGCTTTGTGCTGGGAGAGAAGCTGAGCCCTGATTAGGGGGCGGGGCTTCACTGACTAGGTGTCCTATAAAGGTAGCAGCCAGTCAGGCATCGGCACAGACAGCTGCAGCGGCACAGGAGCTAGCAAACAGAGCTGTAAACAGGGGAGTTTGAGTGGGAGTTCTGTTGGAGGAGATGGTATTTGTGTGTGTTTGGTTTTGTATTGGTAGTATCTGTATGTGTATTGGTTTGAAGGGGCTTTGTGCTTGGAGAGAAGCTGAGCCCTGATTAGGGGGCGGGGCTTCACTGACTAGGGTTCCTATAAAGCTAGCAGCCAGTCAGGCAGCGGAACAGACAGCTGCAGTGGCACAGGAGCTATCAAACAGAGCTGTAAACAGGGGAATTTGAGTGGGAGTTCTGTTGGAGGAGAAGGTATTTGTGTGTGTTTGGTTTTGTATTGGTAGTATCTGTATGTGTAGGGGCTTTGTGCTGGGAGAGAAGCTGACCCCTGATTAGGGGGCGGGGCTTCCCTGACTAGGGGTCCTATAAAGGTAGCAGCCAGTCAGGCAGCGGCAAAGGAGCTAGCAAACAGAGCTGTAAACAGGGGAGTTTGAGTGGGAGTTTTGTTGGAGGAGAAGGTATTTGTGTGTGTTTGGTTTTGTATTCGTAGTATCTGTATGTGTAGGGGCTTTGTGCTGGGAGAGAAGCTGAGCCCTGATTAGGGGGCGGGGCTTCACTGACTAGGGTTCCTATAAAGGTAGCAGCCAGTCAGGCAGCGGAACAGACAGCTGCAGTGGCACAGGAGATATCAAACAGTGCTGTAAACAGGGGAATTTGAGTGTGAGTTCTGTTGGAGGAGAAGGTATTTGTGTGTGTTTTTATTTGTATTGTCAGTTTCTGTATGTGCAGGGGCTTTGCGCTGGGAGAGAAGCTGAGCCCTGACTAGGGGTCCTATAAAGGTAGCAGCCCGTCAGGCAGCGGCAAAGGAGCTAGCAAACAGAGCTGTAAACAGGGGAGTTTGAGTGGGAGTTCTGTTGGAGGAGAAGGTATTTGTGTGTGTTTGGTTTTGTATTGGTAGTATCTGTATGTGTAGGGGCTTTGTGCTGGGAGAGAAGCTGAGCCCTGATTAGGGGGCGGGGCTTCACTGACTAGGGGTCCTATAAAGGTAGCAGCCAGTCAGACAGCGGCTCAGGAGCTAGCAAACAGAGCTGTGAACAGGGGAGTTTGAGTGGGAGTTCTGTTGGAGGAGAAGGTATTTGTGTGTGTTTGGTTTTGTATTGGTAGTATATGTATGTGTAGAGGCTTGGAGGGGCTAGGTGCTGCGAGAGAAGCTGAGCCCTGATTAGGGGGCGGGGCTTCACTGACTAGGGGTCCTATAAAGGTAGCAGCCAGTCAGGCAGCGGCACAGGAGCTAGCAAACAGAGCTGTGAACAGGGGAGTTTGAGTGGGAGTTCTGTTGGAGGAGAAGGTATTTGTGTGTGTTTTTGTATTGGTATTATCTGTATGTGTAGAGGCTTGGAGGGGCTCGGTGCTGCGAGAGAAGCTGAGCCCTGATTAGGGGGCGGGGCTTCCCTGACTAGGCGTCCTATAAAGGTAGCAGCCAGTCAGGCAGCGGCACAGACAGCTGCAGCGGCACAGGAGCTAGCAAACAGAGCTGTAAACAGGGGAGTTTGACTGGGAGTTCTGTTGGAGGAGAAGGTATTTGTGTGTGTTTGGTTTTGTATTGGTAGTATCTGTATGTGTTGGGGGTTTGTGCTGGGAGAGAAGCTGAGCCCTGATTAGGGGGCGGGGCTTCACTGACTAGGGGTCCTATAAAGGTAGCAGCCAGTCAGACAGCGGCTCAGGAGCTAGCAAACAGAGCTGTGAACAGGGGAGTTTGAGTGGGAGTTCTGTTGGAGGAGAAGGTATTTGTGTGTGTGTGTTTTTGTATTGGTAGTATCTGTATGTGTAGAGGCTTTGAGGGGCTTTGTGCTGGGAGAGAAGCTGAGCCCTGATTAGGGGGCGGAGCTTCACTGACTAGCGGTCCTATAAAGGTGGCAGCCAGTCAGGCAGCGGCACAGACAGCTGCAGCGGCACAGGAGCTAGCAAACAGAGCTCTAAACAGGGGAGTTTGAGTGGGAGTTCTGTTGGAGGAGAAGGTATTTGTGTGTGTTTGGTTTTGTATTGGTAGTATCTGTATGTGTAGAGGCTTGGAGGGGCTTTGTGCTGGGAGAGAAGCTGAGCCCTGATTAGGGGGCGGGGCTTCACTGACTAGGGGTCCTATAAAGGTAGCAGCCAGTCAGGCAGCGGCACAGGAGCTAGCAAACAGAGCTGTAAACAGGGGAGTTTGAGTGGGAGTTCTGTTGGAGGAGAAGGTATTTGTGTGTGTTTGGTTTTGTATTGGTAGTATGTGTATGTGTAGGGGCTTTGTGCTGGGAGAGAAGCTGAGCCCTGATTAGGGGGCGGGGCTTCACTGACTAGGGGTCCTATAAAGGTAGCAGCCAGTCAGGCAGCGGCACAGGAGCTAGCAAACAGAGCTGTAAACAGGGCAGTTTGAGTGGGAGTTCTGTTGGAGGAGAAGGTATTTGTGTGTTTTTTTGTATTGGTAGTATCTGTATATGTAGAGGCTTGGAGGGGCTTTGTGCTGGGAGAGAAGCTGAGCCCTGATCAGGGAGCGGGGCTTCACAGACTAGGGGTCCTATAAAGGTAGGAGCCAGTCAGGCAGCGGCACAGGAGCTAGCAAACTGAGCTGTAAACAGGCGAGTTTGAGTGGGAGTTCTGTTGGAGGAGAAGGTATTTGTGTGTGTGTGTTTTTGTATTGGTAGTATCTGTATGTGTAGAGGCTTTGAGGGGCTTTGTGCTGGGAGAGAAGCTGAGCCCTGATTAGGGGGCGGGGCTTCACTGACTAGGGGTCCTATAAAGGTAGCAGCCAGTCAGGCAGCGGCACAGACAGCTGCAGCGGCACAGGAGCTAGCAAACAGAGCTGTAAACAGGGGACTTAGAGTGGGAGTTCTGTTGGAGGAGAAGGTATTTGTGTGTGTTTGGTTTTGTATTGGTAGTATCTGTATGTGCAGAGGCTTGGAGGGGCTTTGTGCTGGGAGAGAAGCTGAGCCCTGATTAGGGGGCGGGGCTTCACTGACTAGGGGTCCTATAAAGGTTCAGCCAGTCAGGCAGCGGCACAGACAGCTGCAGCGGCACAGGAGCTAGCAAACAGAGCTGTGAACAGGGGAGTTTGAGTGGGAGTTCTGTTGGAGGAGAAGGTATTTGTGTGTGTGTGTTTTTGTATTGGTAGTATCTGTATGTGTAGAGGCTTGGAGGGGCTTTGTGCTGGGAGAGAAGCTGAGCCCTGATTAGGGGGCGGGGCTTCACTGACTAGGGGTCCTATAAAGGTAGCAGCCAGTCAGGCAGCGGAACAGACAGCTGCAGCGGCACAGGAGCTAGCAAACAGAGCTGTAAACAGGGGAGTTTGAGTGGGAGTTCTGTTGGAGGAGAAGGTATTTGTGTGTGTTGGGTTTTGTATTGGTAGTATGTGTATGTGTAGGGGCTTTGTGCTGGGAGAGAAGCTGAGCCCTGATTTGGGGGCGGGGCTTCACTGACTAGGGGTCCTATAAAGGTAGCAGCCAGTCAGACAGCGGCACAGGAGCTAGCAAACAGAGCTGTAAGCAGGGGAGTTTGAGTGGGAGTTCTGTTGGTGGAGGAGGTATTTGTCTGTGTTTGGTTTTGTATTGGTAGTATCTGTATGTGTAGGGGCTTTGTGCTGGGAGAGAAGCTGAGCCCTGATTAGGGGGCGGGGCTTCACTGACTAGGGGTCCTATAAAGGTAGCAGCCAGTCAGGCAGCGGCACAGACAGCTGCAGCGGCACAGGAGCTAGCAAACAGCGCTGTAAACAGGGGAGTTTGAGTGGGAGTTCTGTTGGAGGAGATGGTATTTGTGTGTGTTTGGTTTTGTATTGGTAGTATCTGTATGTGTATTGGTTTGAAGGGGCTTTGTGCTTGGAGAGAAGCTGAGCCCTGATTAGGGGGCGGGGCTTCACTGACTAGGGGTCCTATAAAGGTAGCAGCCAGTCAGGCAGCGGCACAGACAGCTGCAGCGGCACAGGAGCTAGCAAACAGAGCTGTGAACAGGGGAGTTTGAGTGGGAGTTCTGTTGGAGGAGAAGGTATTTGTGTGTGTTTGGTTTTGTATTGGTAGTATCTGTATGTGTAGGGACTTTGTGCTGGGAGAGAAGCTGACCCCTGATTAGGGGGCGGGGCTTCCCTGACTAGGGGTCCTATAAAGGTAGCAGCCAGTCAGGCAGCGGCAAAGGAGCTAGCAAACAGAGCTGTAAACAGGGGAGTTTGAGTGGGAGTTCTGTTGGAGGAGAAGGTATTTGTGTGTGTTTGGTTTTGTATTGGTAGTATCTGTATGTGTAGGGGCTTTGTGCTGGGAGAGAAGCTGAGCCCTGATTAGGGGGCGGGGCTTCACTGACTAGGGGTCCTATAAAGGTAGCAGCCAGTCAGACAGCGGCTCAGGAGCTAGCAAACAGAGCTGTAAACAGGGGAGTTTGAGTGGGAGTTCTGTTGGAGGAGAAGGTATTTGTGTGTTTGGTTTTGCTTTGGTAGTATCTGTATGTGTAGAGGCTTGGAGGGGCTTTGTGCTGGGAGAGAAGCTGAGCCCTGATTAGGGGGCGGGGCTTCCCTGACTAGGGGTCCTATAAAGGTAGCAGCCAGTCAGGCAGCGGCACAGGAGCTAGCAAACAGAGCTGTAAACAGGGGAGTTTGAGTGGGAGTTCTGTTGGAGGAGATGGTATTTGTGTGTGTTTGGTTTTGTATTGGTAGTATCTGTATGTGTGTTGGTTTGAAGGGGCTTTGTGCTTGGAGAGAAGCTGAGCCCTGATTAGGGGGCGGGGCTTCACTGACTAGGGTTCCTATAAAGGTAGCAGCCAGTCAGGCAGCGGAACAGACAGCTGCAGTGGCACAGGAGATATCAAACAGTGCTGTAAACAGGGGAATTTGAGTGTGAGTTCTGTTGGAGGAGATGGTATTTGTGTGTGTTTGGTTTTGTATTGGTAGTATCTGTATGTGTAGAGGCTTGGAGGGGCTAGGTGCTGCGAGAGAAGCTGAGCCCTGATTAGGGGGCGGGGCTTCACTGACTAGGGGTCCTATAAAGGTAGCAGCCAGTCAGGCAGCGACACAGGAGCTAGCAAACAGAGCTGTGAACAGGGGAGTTTGAGTGGGAGTTCTGTTGGAGGAGAAGGTATTTGTGTGTGTTTTTGTATTGGTATTATCTGTATGTGTAGAGGCTTGGAGGGGCTCGGTGCTGCGAGAGAAGCTGAGCCCTGATTAGGGGGCGGGGCTTCCCTGACTAGGCGTCCTATAAAGGTAGCAGCCAGTCAGGCAGCGGCACAGACAGCTGCAGCGGCACAGGAGCTAGCAAACAGAGCTGTAAACAGGGGAGTTTGAGTGGGAGTTCTGTTGGAGGAGAAGGTATTTGTGTGTGTTTGGTTTTGTATTGGTAGTATGTGTATGTGTAGGGGCTTTGTGCTGGGAGAGAAGCTGAGCCCTGATTAGGGGGCGGGGCTTCACTGACTAGGGGTCCTATAAAGGTAGCAGCCAGTCAGGCAGCGGCACAGGAGCTAGCAAACAGAGCTGTAAACAGGGCAGTTTGAGTGGGAGTTCTGTTGGAGGAGAAGGTATTTGTGTGTTTTTTTGTATTGGTATTATCTGTATATGTAGAGGCTTGGAGGGGCTTTGTGCTGGGAGAGAAGCTGAGCCCTGATCAGGGAGCGGGGCTTCACAGACTAGGGGTCCTATAAAGGTAGGAGCCAGTCAGGCAGCGGCACAGGAGCTAGCAAACTGAGCTGTAAACAGGCGAGTTTGAGTGGGAGTTCTGTTGGAGGAGAAGGTATTTGTGTGTGTGTGTTTTTGTATTGGTAGTATCTGTATGTGTAGAGGCTTTGAGGGGCTTTGTGCTGGGAGAGAAGCTGAGCCCTGATTAGGGGGCGGGGCTTCACTGACTAGGGGTCCTATAAAGGTAGCAGCCAGTCAGGCAGCGGCACAGACAGCTGCAGCGGCACAGGAGCTAGCAAACAGAGCTGTAAACAGGGGACTTAGAGTGGGAGTTCTGTTGGAGGAGAAGGTATTTGTGTGTGTTTGGTTTTGTATTGGTAGTATCTGTATGTGCAGAGGCTTGGAGGGGCTTTGTGCTGGGAGAGAAGCTGAGCCCTGATTAGGGGGCGGGGCTTCACTGACTAGGGGTCCTATAAAGGTATCAGCCAGTCAGGCAGCGGCACAGACAGCTGCAGCGGCACAGGAGCTAGCAAACAGCGCTGTGAACAGGGGAGTTTGAGTGGGAGTTCTGTTGGAGGAGAAGGTATTTGTGTGTGTTTGGTTTTGTATTGGTAGTATCTGTATGTGTAGGGGCTTTGTGCTGGGAGAGAAGCTGAGCCCTGATTAGGGGGCGGGGCTTCACTGACTAGGGTTCCTATAAAGCTAGCAGCCAGTCAGGCAGCGGAACAGACAGCTGCAGTGGCACAGGAGCTATCAAACAGAGCTGTAAACAGGGGAATTTGAGTGGGAGTTCTGTTGGAGGAGAAGGTATTTGTGTGTGTTTGGTTTTGTATTGGTAGTATCTGTATGTGTAGGGGCTTTGTGCTGGGAGAGAAGCTGACCCCTGATTAGGGGGCGGGGCTTCCCTGACTAAGGGTCCTATAAAGGTAGCAGCCAGTCAGGCAGCGGCAAAGGAGCTAGCAAACAGAGCTGTAAACAGGGGAGTTTGAGTGGGAGTTTTGTTGGAGGAGAAGGTATTTGTGTGTGTTTGGTTTTGTATTCGTAGTATCTGTATGTGTAGGGGCTTTGTGCTGGGAGAGAAGCTGAGCCCTGATTAGGGGGCGGGGCTTCACTGACTAGGGGTCCTATAAAGGTAGCAGCCAGTCAGACAGCGGCTCAGGAGCTAGCAAACAGAGGTGTAAACAGGGGAGTTTGAGTGGGAGTTCTGTTGGAGGAGAAGGTATTTGTGTGTTTGATTTTGCTTTGGTAGTATCTGTATGTGTAGAGGCTTGGAGGGGCTTTGTGCTGGGAGAGAAGCTGAGCCCTGATTAGGGGGCGGGGCTTCCCTGACTAGGGGTCCTATAAAGGTAGCAGCCAGTCAGGCAGCGGCACAGGAGCTAGCAAACAGAGCCGTAAACAGGGGAGTTTGAGTGGGAGTTCTGTTGGAGGAGATGATATTTGTGTGTGTTTGGTTTTGTATTGGTAGTATCTGTATGTGTGTTGGTTTGAAGGGGCTTTGTGCTTGGAGAGAAGCTGAGCCCTGATTAGGGGGCGGGGCTTCACTGACTAGGGTTCCTATAAAGGTAGCAGCCAGTCAGGCAGCGGAACAGACAGCTGCAGTGGCACAGGAGATATCAAACAGTGCTGTAAACAGGGGAATTTGAGTGTGAGTTCTGTTGGAGGAGAAGGTATTTGTGTGTGTTTTTATTTGTATTGTCAGTTTCTGTATGTGCAGGGGCTTTGCGCTGGGAGAGAAGCTGAGTCCTGACTAGGGGTCCTATAAAGGTAGCAGCCAGTCAGGCAGCGGCACAGGAGCTAGCAAACAGAGCCGTAAACAGGGGAGTTTGAGTGGGAGTTCTGTTGGAGGAGAAGGTATTTGTGTGTGTTGGGTTTTGTATTGGTAGTATGTGTATGTGTAGGGGCTTTGTGCTGGGAGAGAAGCTGAGCCCTGATTTGGGGGCGGGGCTTCACTGACTAGGGGTCCTATAAAGGTAGCAGCCAGTCAGACAGCGGCACAGGAGCTAGCAAACAGAGCTGTAAGCAGGGGAGTTTGAGTGGGAGTTCTGTTGGTGGAGGAGGTATTTGTCTGTGTTTGGTTTTGTATTGGTAGTATCTGTATGTGTAGGGGCTTTGTGCTGGGAGAGAAGCTGAGCCCTGATTAGGGGGCGGGGCTTCACTGACTAGGGGTCCTATAAAGGTAGCAGCCAGTCAGGCAGCGGCACAGACAGCTGCAGCGGCACAGGAGCTAGCAAACAGCGCTGTAAACAGGGGAGTTTGAGTGGGAGTTCTGTTGGAGGAGATGGTATTTGTGTGTGTTTGGTTTTGTATTGGTAGTATCTGTATGTGTATTGGTTTGAAGGGGCTTTGTGCTTGGAGAGAAGCTGAGCCCTGATTAGGGGGCGGGGCTTCACTGACTAGGGGTCCTATAAAGGTAGCAGCCAGTCAGGCAGCGGCACAGACAGCTGCAGCGGCACAGGAGCTAGCAAACAGAGCTGTGAACAGGGGAGTTTGAGTGGGAGTTCTGTTGGAGGAGAAGGTATTTGTGTGTGTTTGGTTTTGTATTGGTAGTATCTGTATGTGTAGGGACTTTGTGCTGGGAGAGAAGCTGACCCCTGATTAGGGGGCGGGGCTTCCCTGACTAGGGGTCCTATAAAGGTAGCAGCCAGTCAGGCAGCGGCAAAGGAGCTAGCAAACAGAGCTGTAAACAGGGGAGTTTGAGTGGGAGTTCTGTTGGAGGAGAAGGTATTTGTGTGTGTTTGGTTTTGTATTGGTAGTATCTGTATGTGTAGGGGCTTTGTGCTGGGAGAGAAGCTGAGCCCTGATTAGGGGGCGGGGCTTCACTGACTAGGGGTCTTATAAAGGTAGCAGCCAGTCAGACAGCGGCTCAGGAGCTAGCAAACAGAGCTGTAAACAGGGGAGTTTGAGTGGGAGTTCTGTTGGAGGAGAAGGTATTTGTGTGTTTGGTTTTGCTTTGGTAGTATCTGTATGTGTAGAGGCTTGGAGGGGCTTTGTGCTGGGAGAGAAGCTGAGCCCTGATTAGGGGGCGGGGCTTCCCTGACTAGGGGTCCTATAAAGGTAGCAGCCAGTCAGGCAGCGGCACAGGAGCTAGCAAACAGAGCTGTAAACAGGGGAGTTTGAGTGGGAGTTCTGTTGGAGGAGATGGTATTTGTGTGTGTTTGGTTTTGTATTGGTAGTATCTGTATGTGTGTTGGTTTGAAGGGGCTTTGTGCTTGGAGAGAAGCTGAGCCCTGATTAGGGGGCGGGGCTTCACTGACTAGGGTTCCTATAAAGGTAGCAGCCAGTCAGGCAGCGGAACAGACAGCTGCAGTGGCACAGGAGATATCAAACAGTGCTGTAAACAGGGGAATTTGAGTGTGAGTTCTGTTGGAGGAGATGGTATTTGTGTGTGTTTGGTTTTGTATTGGTAGTATCTGTATGTGTAGAGGCTTGGAGGGGCTAGGTGCTGCGAGAGAAGCTGAGCCCTGATTAGGGGGCGGGGATTCACTGACTAGGGGTCCTATAAAGGTAGCAGCCAGTCAGGCAGCGACACAGGAGCTAGCAAACAGAGCTGTGAACAGGGGAGTTTGAGTGGGAGTTCTGTTGGAGGAGAAGGTATTTGTGTGTGTTTTTGTATTGGTATTATCTGTATGTGTAGAGGCTTGGAGGGGCTCGGTGCTGCGAGAGAAGCTGAGCCCTGATTAGGGGGCGGGGCTTCCCTGACTAGGCGTCCTATAAAGGTAGCAGCCAGTCAGGCAGCGGCACAGACAGCTGCAGCGGCACAGGAGCTAGCAAACAGAGCTGTAAACAGGGGAGTTTGAGTGGGAGTTCTGTTGGAGGAGAAGGTATTTGTGTGTGTTTGGTTTTGTATTGGTAGTATGTGTATGTGTAGGGGCTTTGTGCTGGGAGAGAAGCTGAGCCCTGATTAGGGGGCGGGGCTTCACTGACTAGGGGTCCTATAAAGGTAGCAGCCAGTCAGGCAGCGGCACAGGAGCTAGCAAACAGAGCTGTAAACAGGGCAGTTTGAGTGGGAGTTCTGTTGGAGGAGAAGGTATTTGTGTGTTTTTTTGTATTGGTATTATCTGTATATGTAGAGGCTTGGAGGGGCTTTGTGCTGGGAGAGAAGCTGAGCCCTGATCAGGGAGCGGGGCTTCACAGACTAGGAGTCCTATAAAGGTAGGAGCCAGTCAGGCAGCGGCACAGGAGCTAGCAAACTGAGCTGTAAACAGGCGAGTTTGAGTGGGAGTTCTGTTGGAGGAGAAGGTATTTGTGTGTGTGTGTTTTTGTATTGGTAGTATCTGTATGTGTAGAGGCTTTGAGGGGCTTTGTGCTGGGAGAGAAGCTGAGCCCTGATTAGGGGGCGGGGCTTCACTGACTAGGGGTCCTATAAAGGTAGCAGCCAGTCAGGCAGCGGCACAGACAGCTGCAGCGGCACAGGAGCTAGCAAACAGAGCTGTAAACAGGGGACTTAGAGTGGGAGTTCTGTTGGAGGAGAAGGTATTTGTGTGTGTTTGGTTTTGTATTGGTAGTATCTGTATGTGCAGAGGCTTGGAGGGGCTTTGTGCTGGGAGAGAAGCTGAGCCCTGATTAGGGGGCGGGGCTTCACTGACTAGGGGTCCTATAAAGGTATCAGCCAGTCAGGCAGCGGCACAGACAGCTGCAGCGGCACAGGAGCTAGCAAACAGAGCTGTGAACAGGGGAGTTTGAGTGGGAGTTCTGTTGGAGGAGAAGGTATTTGTGTGTGTGTGTTTTTGTATTGGTAGTATCTGTATGTGTAGAGGCTTGGAGGGGCTTTGTGCTGGGAGAGAAGCTGAGCCCTGATTAGGGGGCGGGGCTTCACTGAGTAGGGGTCCTATAAAGGTAGCAGCCAGTCAGGCAGCGGCACAGACAGCTGCAGCGGCACAGGAGCTAGCAAACAGCGCTGTAAACAGGGGAGTTTGAGTGGGAGTTCTGTTGGAGGAGAAGGTATTTGTGTGTGTTTGGTTTTGTATTGGTAGTATCTGTATGTGTAGGGGCTTTGTGCTGGGAGAGAAGCTGACCCCTGATTAGGGGGCGGGGCTTCCCTGACTAGGGGTCCTATAAAGGTAGCAGCCAGTCAGGCAGCGGCAAAGGAGCTAGCAAACAGAGCTGTAAACAGGGGAGTTTGAGTGGGAGTTTTGTTGGAGGAGAAGGTATTTGTGTGTGTTTGGTTTTGTATTCGTAGTATCTGTATGTGTAGGGGCTTTGTGCTGGGAGAGAAGCTGAGCCCTGATTAGGGGGCGGGGCTTCACTGACTAGGGGTCCTATAAAGGTAGCAGCCAGTCAGACAGCGGCTCAGGAGCTAGCAAACAGAGGTGTAAACAGGGGAGTTTGAGTGGGAGTTCTGTTGGAGGAGAAGGTATTTGTGTGTTTGATTTTGCTTTGGTAGTATCTGTATGTGTAGAGGCTTGGAGGGGCTTTGTGCTGGGAGAGAAGCTGAGCCCTGATTAGGGGGCGGGGCTTCCCTGACTAGGGGTCCTATAAAGGTAGCAGCCAGTCAGGCAGCGGCACAGGAGCTAGCAAACAGAGCCGTAAACAGGGGAGTTTGAGTGGGAGTTCTGTTGGAGGAGATGATATTTGTGTGTGTTTGGTTTTGTATTGGTAGTATCTGTATGTGTGTTGGTTTGAAGGGGCTTTGTGCTTGGAGAGAAGCTGAGCCCTGATTAGGGGGCGGGGCTTCACTGACTAGGGTTCCTATAAAGGTAGCAGCCAGTCAGGCAGCGGAACAGACAGCTGCAGTGGCACAGGAGATATCAAACAGTGCTGTAAACAGGGGAATTTGAGTGTGAGTTCTGTTGGAGGAGAAGGTATTTGTGTGTGTTTTTATTTGTATTGTCAGTTTCTGTATGTGCAGGGGCTTTGCGCTGGGAGAGAAGCTGAGCCCTGACTAGGGGTCCTATAAAGGTAGCAGCCAGTCAGGCAGCGGCAAAGGAGCTAGCAAACAGAGCTGTAAACAGGGGAGTTTGAGTGGGAGTTCTGTTGGAGGAGAAGGTATTTGTGTGTGTTTGGTTTTGTATTGGTAGTATCTGTATGTGTAGGGCTTTGTGCTGGGAGAGAAGCTGAGCCCTGATTAGGGGGCGGGGCTTCACTGACTAGGGGTCCTATAAAGGTAGCAGCCAGTCAGACAGCGGCTCAGGAGCTAGCAAACAGAGCTGTGAACAGGGGAGTTTGAGTGGGAGTTCTGTTGGAGGAGAAGGTATTTGTGTGTGTTTGGTTTTGTATTGGTAGTATATGTATGTGTAGAGGCTTGGAGGGGCTAGGTGCTGCGAGAGAAGCTGAGCCCTGATTAGGGGGCGGGGCTTCACTGACTAGGGGTCCTATAAAGGTAGCAGCCAGTCAGGCAGCGGCACAGGAGCTAGCAAACAGAGCTGTGAACAGGGGAGTTTGAGTGGGAGTTCTGTTGGAGGAGAAGGTATTTGTGTGTGTTTTTGTATTGGTATTATCTGTATGTGTAGAGGCTTGGAGGGGCTCGGTGCTGCGAGAGAAGCTGAGCCCTGATTAGGGGGCGGGGCTTTCCTGACTAGGCGTCCTATAAAGGTAGCAGCCAGTCAGGCAGCGGCACAGACAGCTGCAGCGGCACAGGAGCTAGCAAACAGAGCTGTAAACAGGGGAGTTTGAGTGGGAGTTCTGTTGGAGGAGAAGGTATTTGTGTGTGTTGGGTTTTGTATTGGTAGTATGTGTATGTGTAGGGGCTTTGTGCTGGGAGAGAAGCTGAGCCCTGATTTGGGGGCGGGGCTTCACTGACTAGGGGTCCTATAAAGGTAGCAGCCAGTCAGACAGCGGCACAGGAGCTAGCAAACAGAGCTGTAAGCAGGGGAGTTTGAGTGGGAGTTCTGTTGGAGGAGGAGGTATTTGTCTGTGTTTGGTTTTGTATTGGTAGTATCTGTATGTGTAGGGGCTTTGTGCTGGGAGAGAAGCTGAGCCCTGATTAGGGGGCGGGGCTTCACTGACTAGGGGTCCTATAAAGGTAGCAGCCAGTCAGGCAGCGGCACAGACAGCTGCAGCGGCACAGGAGCTAGCAAACAGCGCTGTAAACAGGGGAGTTTGAGTGGGAGTTCTGTTGGAGGAGAAGGTATTTGTGTGTGTTTGGTTTTGTATTGGTAGTATCTGTATGTGTAGGGACTTTGTGCTGGGAGAGAAGCTGACCCCTGATTAGGGGGCGGGGCTTCCCTGACTAGGGGTCCTATAAAGGTGGCAGCCTGTCAGACAGCGGCACAGGAGCTAGCAAACAGAGCTGTAAGCAGGGGAGTTTGAGTGGGAGTTCTGTTGGAGGAGGAGGTATTTGTCTGTGTTTGGTTTTGTATTGGTAGTATCTGTATGTGTAGAGGCTTGGAGGGGCTTTGTGCTGGGAGAGAAGCTGAGCCCTGATTAGGGGGCGGGGCTTCACTGACTTGGGGTCCTATAAAGGTAGCAGCCAGTCAGGCAGCGGCACAGGAGCTAGCAAACAGAGCTGTAAACAGGGGAGTTTGAGTGGGAGTTCTGTTGGAGGAGAAGGTATTTGTGTGTGTTTGGTTTTGTATTGGTAGTATCTGTATGTGTAGGGGCTTTGTGCTGGGAGAGAAGCTGAGCCCTGATTAGGGGGCGGGGCTTCACTGACTAGGGGTCCTATAAAGGTAGCAGCCAGTCAGGCATCGGCACAGACAGCTGCAGCGGCACAGGAGCTAGCAAACAGAGCTGTAAACAGGGGAGTTTGAGTGGGAGTTCTGTTGGAGGAGATGGTATTTGTGTGTGTTTGGTTTTGTATTGGTAGTATCTGTATGTGTATTGGTTTGAAGGGGCTTTGTGCTTGGAGAGAAGCTGAGCCCTGATTAGGGGGCGGGGCTTCACTGACTAGGGTTCCTATAAAGCTAGCAGCCAGTCAGGCAGCGGAACAGACAGCTGCAGTGGCACAGGAGCTATCAAACAGAGCTGTAAACAGGGGAATTTGAGTGGGAGTTCTGTTGGAGGAGAAGGTATTTGTGTGTGTTTGGTTTTGTATTGGTAGTATCTGTATGTGTAGGGGCTTTGTGCTGGGAGAGAAGCTGACCCCTGATTAGGGGGCGGGGCTTCCCTGACTAGGGGTCCTATAAAGGTAGCAGCCAGTCAGGCAGCGGCAAAGGAGCTAGCAAACAGAGCTGTAAACAGGGGAGTTTGAGTGGGAGTTTTGTTGGAGGAGAAGGTATTTGTGTGTGTTTGGTTTTGTATTCGTAGTATCTGTATGTGTAGGGGCTTTGTGCTGGGAGAGAAGCTGAGCCCTGATTAGGGGGCGGGGCTTCACTGACTAGGGGTCCTATAAAGGTAGCAGCCAGTCAGACAGCGGCTCAGGAGCTAGCAAACAGAGCTGTAAACAGGGGAGTTTGAGTGGGAGTTCTGTTGGAGGAGAAGGTATTTGTGTGTTTGATTTTGCTTTGGTAGTATCTGTATGTGTAGAGGCTTGGAGGGGCTTTGTGCTGGGAGAGAAGTTGAGCCCTGATTAGGGGGCGGGGCTTCCCTGACTAGGGGTCCTATAAAGGTAGCAGCCAGTCAGGCAGCGGCACAGGAGCTAGCAAACAGAGCCGTAAACAGGGGAGTTTGAGTGGGAGTTCTGTTGGAGGAGATGATATTTGTGTGTGTTTGGTTTTGTATTGGTAGTATCTGTATGTGTGTTGGTTTGAAGGGGCTTTGTGCTTGGAGAGAAGCTGAGCCCTGATTAGGGGGCGGGGCTTCACTGACTAGGGTTCCTATAAAGGTAGCAGCCAGTCAGGCAGCGGAACAGACAGCTGCAGTGGCACAGGAGATATCAAACAGTGCTGTAAACAGGGGAATTTGAGTGTGAGTTCTGTTGGAGGAGAAGGTATTTGTGTGTGTTTTTATTTGTATTGTCAGTTTCTGTATGTGCAGGGGCTTTGCGCTGGGAGAGAAGCTGAGCCCTGACTAGGGGTCCTATAAAGGTAGCAGCCAGTCAGGCAGCGGCAAAGGAGCTAGCAAACAGAGCTGTAAACAGGGGAGTTTGAGTGGGAGTTCTGTTGGAGGAGAAGGTATTTGTGTGTGTTTGGTTTTGTATTGGTAGTATCTGTATGTGTAGGGGCTTTGTGCTGGGAGAGAAGCTGAGCCCTGATTAGGGGGCGGGGCTTCACTGACTAGGGGTCCTATAAAGGTAGCAGCCAGTCAGACAGCGGCTCAGGAGCTAGCAAACAGAGCTGTGAACAGGGGAGTTTGAGTGGGAGTTCTGTTGGAGGAGAAGGTATTTGTGTGTGTTTGGTTTTGTATTGGTAGTATATGTATGTGTAGAGGCTTGGAGGGGCTAGGTGCTGCGAGAGAAGCTGAGCCCTGATTAGGGGGCGGGGCTTCACTGACTAGGGGTCCTATAAAGGTAGCAGCCAGTCAGGCAGCGGCACAGGAGCTAGCAAACAGAGCTGTGAACAGGGGAGTTTGAGTGGGAGTTCTGTTGGAGGAGAAGGTATTTGTGTGTGTTTTTGTATTGGTATTATCTGTATGTGTAGAGGCTTGGAGGGGCTCGGTGCTGCGAGAGAAGCTGAGCCCTGATTAGGGGGCGGGGCTTTCCTGACTAGGCGTCCTATAAAGGTAGCAGCCAGTCAGGCAGCGGCACAGACAGCTGCAGCGGCACAGGAGCTAGCAAACAGAGCTGTAAACAGGGGAGTTTGAGTGGGAGTTCTGTTGGAGGAGAAGGTATTTGTGTGTGTTTGGTTTTGTATTGGTAGTATCTGTATGTGTTGGGGGTTTGTGCTGGGAGAGAAGCTGAGCCCTGATTAGGGGGCGGGGCTTCACTGACTAGGGGTCCTATAAAGGTAGCAGCCAGTCAGACAGCGGCTCAGGAGCTAGCAAACAGAGCTGTGAACAGGGGAGTTTGAGTGGGAGTTCTGTTGGAGGAGAAGGTATTTGTGTGTGTGTGTTTTTGTATTGGTAGTATCTGTATGTGTAGAGGCTTTGAGGGGCTTTGTGCTGGGAGAGAAGCTGAGCCCTGATTAGGGGGCGGAGCTTCACTGACTAGCGGTCCTATAAAGGTGGCAGCCAGTCAGGCAGCGGCACAGACAGCTGCAGCGGCACAGGAGCTAGCAAACAGAGCTCTAAACAGGGGAGTTTGAGTGGGAGTTCTGTTGGAGGAGAAGGTATTTGTGTGTGTTTGGTTTTGTATTGGTAGTATCTGTATGTGTAGAGGCTTGGAGGGGCTTTGTGCTGGGAGAGAAGCTGAGCCCTGATTAGGGGGCGGGGCTTCACTGACTAGGGGTCCTATAAAGGTAGCAGCCAGTCAGGCAGCGGCACAGGAGCTAGCAAACAGAGCTGTAAACAGGGGAGTTTGAGTGGGAGTTCTGTTGGAGGAGAAGGTATTTGTGTGTGTTTGGTTTTGTATTGGTAGTATGTGTATGTGTAGGGGCTTTGTGCTGGGAGAGAAGCAGAGCCCTGATTAGGGGGCGGGGCTTCACTGACTAGGGGTCCTATAAAGGTAGCAGCCAGTCAGGCAGCGGCACAGGAGCTAGCAAACAGAGCTGTAAACAGCGCAGTTTGAGTGGGAGTTCTGTTGGAGGAGAAGGTATTTGTGTGTTTTTTTGTATTGGTAGTATCTGTATATGTAGAGGCTTGGAGGGGCTTTGTGCTGGGAGAGAAGCTGAGCCCTGATCAGGGAGCGGGGCTTCACAGACTAGGGGTCCTATAAAGGTAGGAGCCAGTCAGGCAGCGGCACAGGAGCTAGCAAACTGAGCTGTAAACAGGCGAGTTTGAGTGGGAGTTCTGTTGGAGGAGAAGGTATTTGTGTGTGTTGGGTTTTGTATTGGTAGTATGTGTATGTGTAGGGGCTTTGTGCTGGGAGAGAAGCTGAGCCCTGATTTGGGGGCGGGGCTTCACTGACTAGGGGTCCTATAAAGGTAGCAGCCAGTCAGACAGCGGCACAGGAGCTAGCAAACAGAGCTGTAAGCAGGGGAGTTTGAGTGGGAGTTCTGTTGGTGGAGGAGGTATTTGTCTGTGTTTGGTTTTGTATTGGTAGTATCTGTATGTGTAGGGGCTTTGTGCTGGGAGAGAAGCTGAGCCCTGATTAGGGGGCGGGGCTTCACTGACTAGGGGTCCTATAAAGGTAGCAGCCAGTCAGGCAGCGGCACAGACAGCTGCAGCGGCACAGGAGCTAGCAAACAGCGCTGTAAACAGGGGAGTTTGAGTGGGAGTTCTTTTGGAGGAGATGGTATTTGTGTGTGTTTGGTTTTGTATTGGTAGTATCTGTATGTGTATTGGTTTGAAGGGGCTTTGTGCTTGGAGAGAAGCTGAGCCCTGATTAGGGGGCGGGGCTTGACTGACTAGGGGTCCTATAAAGGTAGCAGCCAGTCAGGCAGCGGCTCAGGAGCTAGCAAACAGAGCTGTAAACAGGGGAGTTTGAGTGGGAGTTCTGTTGGAGGAGAAGGTATTTGTGTGTTTGGTTTTGCTTTGGTAGTATCTGTATGTGTAGAGGCTTGGAGGGGCTTTGTGCTGGGAGAGAAGCTGAGCCCTGATTAGGGGGCGGGGCTTCCCTGACTAGGGGTCCTATAAAGGTAGCAGCCAGTCAGGCAGCGGCACAGGAGCTAGCAAACAGAGCTGTAAACAGGGGAGTTTGAGTGGGAGTTCTGTTGGAGGAGATGGTATTTGTGTGTGTTTGGTTTTGTATTGGTAGTATCTGTATGTGTGTTGGTTTGAAGGGGCTTTGTGCTTGGAGAGAAGCTGAGCCCTGATTAGGGGGCGGGGCTTCACTGACTAGGGTTCCTATAAAGGTAGCAGCCAGTCAGGCAGCGGAACAGACAGCTGCAGTGGCACAGGAGATATCAAACAGTGCTGTAAACAGGGGAATTTGAGTGTGAGTTCTGTTGGAGGAGATGGTATTTGTGTGTGTTTGGTTTTGTATTGGTAGTATCTGTATGTGTAGAGGCTTGGAGGGGCTAGGTGCTGCGAGAGAAGCTGAGCCCTGATTAGGGGGCGGGGCTTCACTGACTAGGGGTCCTATAAAGGTAGCAGCCAGTCAGGCAGCGACACAGGAGCTAGCAAACAGAGCTGTGAACAGGGGAGTTTGAGTGGGAGTTCTGTTGGAGGAGAAGGTATTTGTGTGTGTTTTTGTATTGGTATTATCTGTATGTGTAGAGGCTTGGAGGGGCTCGGTGCTGCGAGAGAAGCTGAGCCCTGATTAGGGGGCGGGGCTTCCCTGACTAGGCGTACTATAAAGGTAGCAGCCAGTCAGGCAGCGGCACAGACAGCTGCAGCGGCACAGGAGCTAGCAAACAGAGCTGTAAACAGGGGAGTTTGAGTGGGAGTTCTGTTGGAGGAGAAGGTATTTGTGTGTGTTTGGTTTTGTATTGGTAGTATGTGTATGTGTAGGGGCTTTGTGCTGGGAGAGAAGCTGAGCCCTGATTAGGGGGCGGGGCTTCACTGACTAGGGGTCCTATAAAGGTAGCAGCCAGTCAGGCAGCGGCACAGGAGCTAGCAAACAGAGCTGTAAACAGGGCAGTTTGAGTGGGAGTTCTGTTGGAGGAGAAGGTATTTGTGTGTTTTTTTGTATTGGTATTATCTGTATATGTAGAGGCTTGGAGGGGCTTTGTGCTGGGAGAGAAGCTGAGCCCTGATCAGGGAGCGGGGCTTCACAGACTAGGGGTCCTATAAAGGTAGGAGCCAGTCAGGCAGCGGCACAGGAGCTAGCAAACTGAGCTGTAAACAGGCGAGTTTGAGTGGGAGTTCTGTTGGAGGAGAAGGTATTTGTGTGTGTGTGTTTTTGTATTGGTAGTATCTGTATGTGTAGAGGCTTTGAGGGGCTTTGTGCTGGGAGAGAAGCTGAGCCCTGATTAGGGGGCGGGGCTTCACTGACTAGGGGTCCTATAAAGGTAGCAGCCAGTCAGGCAGCGGCACAGACAGCTGCAGCGGCACAGGAGCTAGCAAACAGAGCTGTAAACAGGGGAGTTTGAGTGGGAGTTCTGTTGGAGGAGAAGGTATTTGTGTGTGTTTGGTTTTGTATTGGTAGTATGTGTATGTGTAGGGGCTTTGTGCTGGGAGAGAAGCTGAGCCCTGATTAGGGGGCGGGGCTTCACTGACTAGGGGTCCTATAAAGGTAGCAGCCAGTCAGGCAGCGGCACAGGAGCTAGCAAACAGAGCTGTAAACAGGGCAGTTTGAGTGGGAGTTCTGTTGGAGGAGAAGGTATTTGTGTGTTTTTTTGTATTGGTATTATCTGTATATGTAGAGGCTTGGAGGGGCTTTGTGCTGGGAGAGAAGCTGAGCCCTGATCAGGGAGCGGGGCTTCACAGACTAGGGGTCCTATAAAGGTAGGAGCCAGTCAGGCAGCGGCACAGGAGCTAGCAAACTGAGCTGTAAACAGGCGAGTTTGAGTGGGAGTTCTGTTGGAGGAGAAGGTATTTGTGTGTGCGTGTTTTTGTATTGGTAGTATCTGTATGTGTAGAGGCTTTGAGGGGCTTTGTGCTGGGAGAGAAGCTGAGCCCTGATTAGGGGGCGGGGCTTCACTGACTAGGGGTCCTATAAAGGTAGCAGCCAGTCAGGCAGCGGCACAGACAGCTGCAGCGGCACAGGAGCTAGCAAACAGAGCTGTGAACAGGGGAGTTTGAGTGGGAGTTCTGTTGGAGGAGAAGGTATTTGTGTGTGTGTGTTTTTGTATTGGTAGTATCTGTATGTGTAGAGGCTTGGAGGGGCTTTGTGCTGGGAGAGAAGCTGAGCCCTGATTAGGGGGCGGGGCTTCACTGAGTAGGGGTCCTATAAAGGTAGCAGCCAGTCAGGCAGCGGCACAGACAGCTGCAGCGGCACAGGAGCTAGCAAACAGCGCTGTAAACAGGGGAGTTTGAGTGGGAGTTCTGTTGGAGGAGAAGGTATTTGTGTGTGTTTGGTTTTGTATTGGTAGTATCTGTATGTGTAGGGACTTTGTGCTGGGAGAGAAGCTGACCCCTGATTAGGGGGCGGGGCTTCCCTGACTAGGGGTCCTATAAAGGTAGCAGCCAGTCAGGCAGCGGCAAAGGAGCTAGCAAACAGAGCTGTAAACAGGGGAGTTTGAGTGGGAGTTCTGTTGGAGGAGAAGGTATTTGTGTGTGTTTGGTTTTGTATTGGTAGTATCTGTATGTGTAGGGGCTTTGTGCTGGGAGAGAAGCTGAGCCCTGATTAGGGGGCGGGGCTTCCCTGACTAGGGGTCCTATAAAGGTAGCAGCCAGTCAGGCAGCGGCACAGGAGCTAGCAAACAGAGCTGTAAACAGGGGAGTTTGAGTGGGAGTTCTGTTGGAGGAGATGGTATTTGTGTGTGTTTGGTTTTGTATTGGTAGTATCTGTATGTGTGTTGGTTTGAAGGGGCTTTGTGCTTGGAGAGAAGCTGAGCCCTGATTAGGGGGCGGGGCTTCACTGACTAGGGTTCCTATAAAGGTAGCAGCCAGTCAGGCAGCGGAACAGACAGCTGCAGTGGCACAGGAGATATCAAACAGTGCTGTAAACAGGGGAATTTGAGTGTGAGTTCTGTTGGAGGAGAAGGTATTTGTGTGTGTTTTTATTTGTATTGTCAGTTTCTGTATGTGCAGGGGCTTTGCGCTGGGAGAGAAGCTGAGCCCTGACTAGGGGTCCTATAAAGGTAGCAGCCAGTCAGGCAGCGGCAAAGGAGCTAGCAAACAGAGCTGTAAACAGGGGAGTTTGAGTGGGAGTTCTGTTGGAGGAGAAGGTATTTGTGTGTGTTTGGTTTTGTATTGGTAGTATCTGTATGTGTAGAGGCTTGGAGGGGCTAGGTGCTGCGAGAGAAGCTGAGCCCTGATTAGGGGGCGGGGCTTCACTGACTAGGGGTCCTATAAAGGTAGCAGCCAGTCAGGCAGCGACACAGGAGCTAGCAAACAGAGCTGTGAACAGGGGAGTTTGAGTGGGAGTTCTGTTGGAGGAGAAGGTATTTGTGTGTGTTTTTGTATTGGTATTATCTGTATGTGTAGAGGCTTGGAGGGGCTCAGTGCTGCGAGAGAAGCTGAGCCCTGATTAGGGGGCGGGGCTTCCCTGACTAGGCGTCCTATAAAGGTAGCAGCCAGTCAGGCAGCGGCACAGACAGCTGCAGCGGCACAGGAGCTAGCAAACAGAGCTGTAAACAGGGGAGTTTGAGTGGGAGTTCTGTTGGAGGAGAAGGTATTTGTGTGTGTTTGGTTTTGTATTGGTAGTATCTGTATGTGTTGGGGGTTTGTGCTGGGAGAGAAGCTGAGCCCTGATTAGGGGGCGGGGCTTCACTGACTAGGGGTCCTATAAAGGTAGCAGCCAGTCAGGCAGCGGCACAGGAGCTAGCAAACAGAGCTGTAAACAGGGCAGTTTGAGTGGGAGTTCTGTTGGAGGAGAAGGTATTTGTGTGTTTTTTTGTATTGGTATTATCTGTATATGTAGAGGCTTTGAGGGGCTTTGTGCTGGGAGAGAAGCTGAGCCCTGATCAGGGAGCGGGGCTTCACAGACTAGGGGTCCTATAAAGGTAGGAGCCAGTCAGGCAGCGGCACAGGAGCTAGCAAACTGAGCTGTAAACAGGCGAGTTTGAGTGGGAGTTCTGTTGGAGGAGAAGGTATTTGTGTGTGTGTGTTTTTGTATTGGTAGTATCTGTATGTGTAGAGGCTTTGAGGGGCTTTGTGCTGGGAGAGAAGCTGAGCCCTGATTAGGGGGCGGGGCTTCACTGACTAGGGGTCCTATAAAGGCAGCGGCACAGACAGCTGCAGCGGCACAGACAGCTGCAGCGGCACAGGAGCTAGCAAACAGAGCTGTAAACAGGGGACTTAGAGTGGGAGTTCTGTTGGAGGAGAAGGTATTTGTGTGTGTTTGGTTTTGTATTGGTAGTATCTGTATGTGCAGAGGCTTGGAGGGGCTTTGTGCTGGGAGAGAAGCTGAGCCCTGATTAGGGGGCGGGGCTTCACTGACTAGGGGTCCTATAAAGGTATCAGCCAGTCAGGCAGCGGCACAGACAGCTGCAGCGGCACAGGAGCTAGCAAACAGAGCTGTGAACAGGGGAGTTTGAGTGGGAGTTCTGTTGGAGGAGAAGGTATTTGTGTGTGTGTGTTTTTGTATTGGTAGTATCTGTATGTGTAGAGGCTTGGAGGGGCTTTGTGCTGGGAGAGAAGCTGAGCCCTGATTAGGGGGCGGGGCTTCACTGAGTAGGGGTCCTATAAAGGTAGCAGCCAGTCAGGCAGCGGCACAGACAGCTGCAGCGGCACAGGAGCTAGCAAACAGCGCTGTAAACAGGGGAGTTTGAGTGGGAGTTCTGTTGGAGGAGAAGGTATTTGTGTGTGTTTGGTTTTGTATTGGTAGTATCTGTATGTGTAGGGGCTTTGTGCTGGGAGAGAAGCTGACCCCTGATTAGGGGGCGGGGCTTCCCTGACTAGGGGTCCTATAAAGGTAGCAGCCAGTCAGGCAGCGGCAAAGGAGCTAGCAAACAGAGCTGTAAACAGGGGAGTTTGAGTGGGAGTTTTGTTGGAGGAGAAGGTATTTGTGTGTGTTTGGTTTTGTATTCGTAGTATCTGTATGTGTAGGGGCTTTGTGCTGGGAGAGAAGCTGAGCCCTGATTAGGGGGCGGGGCTTCACTGACTAGGGGTCCTATAAAGGTAGCAGCCAGTCAGACAGCGGCTCAGGAGCTAGCAAACAGAGGTGTAAACAGGGGAGTTTGAGTGGGAGTTCTGTTGGAGGAGAAGGTATTTGTGTGTTTGATTTTGCTTTGGTAGTATCTGTATGTGTAGAGGCTTGGAGGGGCTTTGTGCTGGGAGAGAAGCTGAGCCCTGATTAGGGGGCGGGGCTTCCCTGACTAGGGGTCCTATAAAGGTAGCAGCCAGTCAGGCAGCGGCACAGGAGCTAGCAAACAGAGCCGTAAACAGGGGAGTTTGAGTGGGAGTTCTGTTGGAGGAGATGATATTTGTGTGTGTTTGGTTTTGTATTGGTAGTATCTGTATGTGTGTTGGTTTGAAGGGGCTTTGTGCTTGGAGAGAAGCTGAGCCCTGATTAGGGGGCGGGGCTTCACTGACTAGGGTTCCTATAAAGGTAGCAGCCAGTCAGGCAGCGGAACAGACAGCTGCAGTGGCACAGGAGATATCAAACAGTGCTGTAAACAGGGGAATTTGAGTGTGAGTTCTGTTGGAGGAGAAGGTATTTGTGTGTGTTTTTATTTGTATTGTCAGTTTCTGTATGTGCAGGGGCTTTGCGCTGGGAGAGAAGCTGAGCCCTGACTAGGGGTCCTATAAAGGTAGCAGCCAGTCAGGCAGCGGCAAAGGAGCTAGCAAACAGAGCTGTAAACAGGGGAGTTTGAGTGGGAGTTCTGTTGGAGGAGAAGGTATTTGTGTGTGTTTGGTTTTGTATTGGTAGTATCTGTATGTGTAGGGGCTTTGTGCTGGGAGAGAAGCTGAGCCCTGATTAGGGGGCGGGGCTTCACTGACTAGGGGTCCTATAAAGGTAGCAGCCAGTCAGACAGCGGCTCAGGAGCTAGCAAACAGAGCTGTGAACAGGGGAGTTTGAGTGGGAGTTCTGTTGGAGGAGAAGGTATTTGTGTGTGTTTGGTTTTGTATTGGTAGTATATGTATGTGTAGAGGCTGGGAGGGGCTAGGTGCTGCGAGAGAAGCTGAGCCCTGATTAGGGGGCCGGGCTTCACTGACTAGGGGTCCTATAAAGGTAGCAGCCAGTCAGGCAGCGGCACAGGAGCTAGCAAACAGAGCTGTGAACAGGGGAGTTTGAGTGGGAGTTCTGTTGGAGGAGAAGGTATTTGTGTGTGTTTTTTTTTGTATTGGTATTATCTGTATGTGTAGAGGCTTGGAGGGGCTCGGTGCTGCGAGAGAAGCTGAGCCCTGATTAGGGGGCGGGGCTTCCCTGACTAGGCGTCCTATAAAGGTAGCAGCCAGTCAGGCAGCGGCACAGACAGCTGCAGCGGCACAGGAGCTAGCAAACAGAGCTGTAAACAGGGGAGTTTGAGTGGGAGTTCTGTTGGAGGAGAAGGTATTTGTGTGTGTTTGGTTTTGTATTGGTAGTATCTGTATGTGTTGGGGGTTTGTGCTGCGAGAGAAGCTGAGCCCTGATTAGGGGGCCGGGCTTCACTGACTAGGGGTCCTATAAAGGTAGCAGCCAGTCAGACAGCGGCTCAGGAGCTAGCAAACAGAGCTCTAAACAGGGGAGTTTGAGTGGGAGTTCTCTTGGAGGAGAAGGTATTTGTGTGTGTTTGGTTTTGTATTGGTAGTATCTGTATATGTAGAGGCTTGGAGGGGCTTTGTGCTGGGAGAGAAGCTGAGCCCTGATCAGGGAGCGGGGCTTCACAGACTAGGGGTCCTATAAAGGTAGGAGCCAGTCAGGCAGCGGCACAGGAGCTAGCAAACAGAGCTGTAAACAGGGGACTTAGAGTGGGAGTTCTGTTGGAGGAGAAGGTATTTGTGTGTGTTTGGTTTTGTATTGGTAGTATCTGTATGTGCAGAGGCTTGGAGGGGCTTTGTGCTGGGAGAGAAGCTGAGCCCTGATTAGGGGGCGGGGCTTCACTGACTAGGGGTCCTATAAAGGTTCAGCCAGTCAGGCAGCGGCACAGACAGCTGCAGCGGCACAGGAGCTAGCAAACAGAGCTGTGAACAGGGGAGTTTGAGTGGGAGTTCTGTTGGAGGAGAAGGTATTTGTGTGTGTGTGTTTTTGTATTGGTAGTATCTGTATGTGTAGAGGCTTGGAGG
Source organism: Lepidochelys olivacea (assembly GCF_965140295.1). Lineage (NCBI taxonomy): Eukaryota > Metazoa > Chordata > Testudines > Cheloniidae > Lepidochelys > Lepidochelys olivacea. The sequence goes on along the minus strand of NC_140436.1, from coordinate 17,586,593 downwards.
GGCTTTGTGCTGGGAGAGAAGCTGAGCCCTGATTAGGGGGCGGGGCTTCACTGACTAGGGGTCCTACAAAGGTAGCAGCCAGTCAGGCAGCGGAACAGACAGCTGCAGCGGCACAGGAGCTAGCAAACAGAGCTGTAAACAGGGGAGTTTGAGTGGGAGTTCTGTTGGAGGAGAAGGTATTTGTGTGTGTTGGGTTTTGTATTGGTAGTATGTGTATGTGTAGGGGCTTTGTGCTGGGAGAGAAGCTGAGCCCTGATTTGGGGGCGCGGCTTCACTGACTAGGGGTCCTATAAAGGTAGCAGCCAGTCAGACAGCGGCACAGGAGCTAGCAAACAGAGCTGTAAGCAGGGGAGTTTGAGTGGGAGTTCTGTTGGAGGAGGAGGTATTTGTCTGTGTTTGGTTTTGTATTGGTAGTATCTGTATGTGTAGGGGCTTTGTGCTGGGAGAGAAGCTGAGCCCTGATTAGGGGGCGGGGCTTCACTGACTAGGGGTCCTATAAAGGTAGCAGCCAGTCAGGCAGCGGCACAGACAGCTGCAGCGGCACAGGAGCTAGCAAACAGCGCTGTAAACAGGGGTTTTTGAGTCGGAGTTCTGTTGGAGGAGATGGTATTTGTGTGTGTTTGGTTTTGTATTGGTAGTATCTGTATGTGTATTGGTTTGAAGGGGCTTTGTGCTTGGAGAGAAGCTGAGCCCTGATTAGGGGGCGGGGCTTCACTGACTAGGGGTCCTATAAAGGTAGCAGCCAGTCAGGCAGCGGCACAGACAGCTGCAGCGGCACAGGAGCTAGCAAACAGAGCTGTGAACAGGGGAGTTTGAGTGGGAGTTCTGTTGGAGGAGAAGGTATTTGTGTGTGTTTGGTTTTGTATTGGTAGTATCTGTATGTGTAGGGACTTTGTGCTGGGAGAGAAGCTGACCCCTGATTAGGGGGCGGGGCTTCCCTGACTAGGGGTCCTATAAAGGTAGCAGCCAGTCAGGCAGCGGCAAAGGAGCTAGCAAACAGAGCTGTAAACAGGGGAGTTTGAGTGGGAGTTCTGTTGGAGGAGAAGGTATTTGTGTGTTTGGTTTTGCTTTGGTAGTATCTGTATGTGTAGAGGCTTGGAGGGGCTTTGTGCTGGGAGAGAAGCTGAGCCCTGATTAGGGGGCGGGGCTTCCCTGACTAGGGGTCCTATAAAGGTAGCAGCCAGTCAGGCAGCGGCACAGGAGCTAGCAAACAGAGCTGTAAACAGGGGAGTTTGAGTGGGAGTTCTGTTGGAGGAGATGGTATTTGTGTGTGTTTGGTTTTGTATTGGTAGTATCTGTATGTGTGTTGGTTTGAAGGGGCTTTGTGCTTGGAGAGAAGCTGAGCCCTGATTAGGGGGCGGGGCTTCACTGACTAGGGTTCCTATAAAGGTAGCAGCCAGTCAGGCAGCGGAACAGACAGCTGCAGTGGCACAGGAGATATCAAACAGTGCTGTAAACAGGGGAATTTGAGTGTGAGTTCTGTTGGAGGAGAAGGTATTTGTGTGTGTTTTTATTTGTATTGTCAGTTTCTGTATGTGCAGGGGCTTTGCGCTGGGAGAGAAGCTGAGCCCTGACTAGGGGTCCTATAAAGGTAGCAGCCAGTCAGGCAGCGGCAAAGGAGCTAGCAAACAGAGCTGTAAACAGGGGAGTTTGAGTGGGAGTTCTGTTGGAGGAGAAGGTATTTGTGTGTGTTTGGTTTTGTATTGGTAGTATCTGTATGTGTAGGGGCTTTGTGCTGGGAGAGAAGCTGAGCCCTGATTAGGGGGCGGGGCTTCACTGACTAGGGGTCCTATAAAGGTAGCAGCCAGTCAGACAGCGGCTCAGGAGCTAGCAAACAGAGCTGTGAACAGGGGAGTTTGAGTGGGAGTTCTGTTGGAGGAGAAGGTATTTGTGTGTGTTTGGTTTTGTATTGGTAGTATATGTATGTGTAGAGGCTTGGAGGGGCTAGGTGCTGCGAGAGAAGCTGAGCCCTGATTAGGGGGCGGGGCTTCACTGACTAGGGGTCCTATAAAGGTAGCAGCCAGTCAGGCAGCGGCACAGGAGCTAGCAAACAGAGCTGTGAACAGGGGAGTTTGAGTGGGAGTTCTGTTGGAGGAGAAGGTATTTGTGTGTGTTTTTGTATTGGTATTATCTGTATGTGTAGAGGCTTGGAGGGGCTCGGTGCTGCGAGAGAAGCTGAGCCCTGATTAGGGGGCGGGGCTTTCCTGACTAGGCGTCCTATAAAGGTAGCAGCCAGTCAGGCAGCGGCACAGACAGCTGCAGCGGCACAGGAGCTAGCAAACAGAGCTGTAAACAGGGGAGTTTGAGTGGGAGTTCTGTTGGAGGAGAAGGTATTTGTGTGTGTTGGGTTTTGTATTGGTAGTATGTGTATGTGTAGGGGCTTTGTGCTGGGAGAGAAGCTGAGCCCTGATTTGGGGGCGGGGCTTCACTGACTAGGGGTCCTATAAAGGTAGCAGCCAGTCAGACAGCGGCACAGGAGCTAGCAAACAGAGCTGTAAGCAGGGGAGTTTGAGTGGGAGTTCTGTTGGAGGAGGAGGTATTTGTCTGTGTTTGGTTTTGTATTGGTAGTATCTGTATGTGTAGAGGCTTTGTGCTGGGAGAGAAGCTGAGCCCTGATTAGGGGGCGGGGCTTCACTGACTAGGGGTCCTATAAAGGTAGAAGCCAGTCAGGCAGCGGCACAGACAGCTGCAGCGGCACAGGAGCTAGCAAACAGCGCTGTAAACAGGGGAGTTTGAGTGGGAGTTCTGTTGGAGGAGAAGGTATTTGTGTGTGTTTGGTTTTGTATTGGTAGTATCTGTATGTGTAGGGACTTTGTGCTGGGAGAGAAGCTGACCCCTGATTAGGGGGCGGGGCTTCCCTGACTAGGGGTCCTATAAAGGTGGCAGCCAGTCAGACAGCGGCACAGGAGCTAGCAAACAGAGCTGTAAGCAGGGGAGTTTGAGTGGGAGTTCTGTTGGAGGAGGAGGTATTTGTCTGTGTTTGGTTTTGTATTGGTAGTATCTGTATGTGTAGAGGCTTGGAGGGGCTTTGTGCTGGGAGAGAAGCTGAGCCCTGATTAGGGGGCGGGGCTTCACTGACTTGGGGTCCTATAAAGGTAGCAGCCAGTCAGGCAGCGGCACAGGAGCTAGCAAACAGAGCTGTAAACAGGGGAGTTTGAGTGGGAGTTCTGTTGGAGGAGAAGGTATTTGTGTGTGTTTGGTTTTGTATTGGTAGTATCTGTATGTGTAGGGGCTTTGTGCTGGGAGAGAAGCTGAGCCCTGATTAGGGGGCGGGGCTTCACTGACTAGGGGTCCTATAAAGGTAGCAGCCAGTCAGGCATCGGCACAGACAGCTGCAGCGGCACAGGAGCTAGCAAACAGAGCTGTAAACAGGGGAGTTTGAGTGGGAGTTCTGTTGGAGGAGATGGTATTTGTGTGTGTTTGGTTTTGTATTGGTAGTATCTGTATGTGTATTGGTTTGAAGGGGCTTTGTGCTTGGAGAGAAGCTGAGCCCTGATTAGGGGGCGGGGCTTCACTGACTAGGGTTCCTATAAAGCTAGCAGCCAGTCAGGCAGCGGAACAGACAGCTGCAGTGGCACAGGAGCTATCAAACAGAGCTGTAAACAGGGGAATTTGAGTGGGAGTTCTGTTGGAGGAGAAGGTATTTGTGTGTGTTTGGTTTTGTATTGGTAGTATCTGTATGTGTAGGGGCTTTGTGCTGGGAGAGAAGCTGACCCCTGATTAGGGGGCGGGGCTTCCCTGACTAGGGGTCCTATAAAGGTAGCAGCCAGTCAGGCAGCGGCAAAGGAGCTAGCAAACAGAGCTGTAAACAGGGGAGTTTGAGTGGGAGTTCTGTTGGAGGAGAAGGTATTTGTGTGTGTTTGGTTTTGTATTGGTAGTATCTGTATATGTAGAGGCTTGGAGGGGCTTTGTGCTGGGAGAGAAGCTGAGCCCTGATCAGGGAGCGGGGCTTCACAGACTAGGGGTCCTATAAAGGTAGGAGCCAGTCAGGCAGCGGCACAGGAGCTAGCAAACAGAGCTGTAAACAGGGGACTTAGAGTGGGAGTTCTGTTGGAGGAGAAGGTATTTGTGTGTGTTTGGTTTTGTATTGGTAGTATCTGTATGTGCAGAGGCTTGGAGGGGCTTTGTGCTGGGAGAGAAGCTGAGCCCTGATTAGGGGGCGGGGCTTCACTGACTAGGGGTCCTATAAAGGTTCAGCCAGTCAGGCAGCGGCACAGACAGCTGCAGCGGCACAGGAGCTAGCAAACAGAGCTGTGAACAGGGGAGTTTGAGTGGGAGTTCTGTTGGAGGAGAAGGTATTTGTGTGTGTGTGTTTTTGTATTGGTAGTATCTGTATGTGTAGAGGCTTGGAGGGGCTTTGTGCTGGGAGAGAAGCTGAGCCCTGATTAGGGGGCGGGGCTTCACTGACTAGGGGTCCTACAAAGGTAGCAGCCAGTCAGGCAGCGGAACAGACAGCTGCAGCGGCACAGGAGCTAGCAAACAGAGCTGTAAACAGGGGAGTTTGAGTGGGAGTTCTGTTGGAGGAGAAGGTATTTGTGTGTGTTGGGTTTTGTATTGGTAGTATGTGTATGTGTAGGGGCTTTGTGCTGGGAGAGAAGCTGAGCCCTGATTTGGGGGCGCGGCTTCACTGACTAGGGGTCCTATAAAGGTAGCAGCCAGTCAGACAGCGGCACAGGAGCTAGCAAACAGAGCTGTAAGCAGGGGAGTTTGAGTGGGAGTTCTGTTGGAGGAGGAGGTATTTGTCTGTGTTTGGTTTTGTATTGGTAGTATCTGTATGTGTAGGGGCTTTGTGCTGGGAGAGAAGCTGAGCCCTGATTAGGGGGCGGGGCTTCACTGACTAGGGGTCCTATAAAGGTAGCAGCCAGTCAGGCAGCGGCACAGACAGCTGCAGCGGCACAGGAGCTAGCAAACAGCGCTGTAAACAGGGGTTTTTGAGTCGGAGTTCTGTTGGAGGAGATGGTATTTGTGTGTGTTTGGTTTTGTATTGGTAGTATCTGTATGTGTATTGGTTTGAAGGGGCTTTGTGCTTGGAGAGAAGCTGAGCCCTGATTAGGGGGCGGGGCTTCACTGACTAGGGGTCCTATAAAGGTAGCAGCCAGTCAGGCAGCGGCACAGACAGCTGCAGCGGCACAGGAGCTAGCAAACAGAGCTGTGAACAGGGGAATTTGAGTGTGAGTTCTGTTGGAGGAGAAGGTATTTGTGTGTGTTTTTATTTGTATTGTCAGTTTCTGTATGTGCAGGGGCTTTGCGCTGGGAGAGAAGCTGAGCCCTGACTAGGGGTCCTATAAAGGTAGCAGCCAGTCAGGCAGCGGCAAAGGAGCTAGCAAACAGAGCTGTAAACAGGGGAGTTTGAGTGGGAGTTCTGTTGGAGGAGAAGGTATTTGTGTGTGTTTGGTTTTGTATTGGTAGTATCTGTATGTGTAGGGGCTTTGTGCTGGGAGAGAAGCTGAGCCCTGATTAGGGGGCGGGGCTTCACTGACTAGGGGTCCTATAAAGGTAGCAGCCAGTCAGACAGCGGCTCAGGAGCTAGCAAACAGAGCTGTGAACAGGGGAGTTTGAGTGGGAGTTCTGTTGGAGGAGAAGGTATTTGTGTGTGTTTGGTTTTGTATTGGTAGTATATGTATGTGTAGAGGCTTGGAGGGGCTAGGTGCTGCGAGAGAAGCTGAGCCCTGATTAGGGGGCGGGGCTTCACTGACTAGGGGTCCTATAAAGGTAGCAGCCAGTCAGGCAGCGGCACAGGAGCTAGCAAACAGAGCTGTGAACAGGGGAGTTTGAGTGGGAGTTCTGTTGGAGGAGAAGGTATTTGTGTGTGTTTTTGTATTGGTATTATCTGTATGTGTAGAGGCTTGGAGGGGCTCGGTGCTGCGAGAGAAGCTGAGCCCTGATTAGGGGGCGGGGCTTTCCTGACTAGGCGTCCTATAAAGGTAGCAGCCAGTCAGGCAGCGGCACAGACAGCTGCAGCGGCACAGGAGCTAGCAAACAGAGCTGTAAACAGGGGAGTTTGAGTGGGAGTTCTGTTGGAGGAGAAGGTATTTGTGTGTGTTGGGTTTTGTATTGGTAGTATGTGTATGTGTAGGGGCTTTGTGCTGGGAGAGAAGCTGAGCCCTGATTTGGGGGCGGGGCTTCACTGACTAGGGGTCCTATAAAGGTAGCAGCCAGTCAGACAGCGGCACAGGAGCTAGCAAACAGAGCTGTAAGCAGGGGAGTTTGAGTGGGAGTTCTGTTGGAGGAGGAGGTATTTGTCTGTGTTTGGTTTTGTATTGGTAGTATCTGTATGTGTAGGGGCTTTGTGCTGGGAGAGAAGCTGAGCCCTGATTAGGGGGCGGGGCTTCACTGACTAGGGGTCCTATAAAGGTAGAAGCCAGTCAGGCAGCGGCACAGACAGCTGCAGCGGCACAGGAGCTAGCAAACAGCGCTGTAAACAGGGGAGTTTGAGTGGGAGTTCTGTTGGAGGAGAAGGTATTTGTGTGTGTTTGGTTTTGTATTGGTAGTATCTGTATGTGTAGGGACTTTGTGCTGGGAGAGAAGCTGACCCCTGATTAGGGGGCGGGGCTTCCCTGACTAGGGGTCCTATAAAGGTGGCAGCCAGTCAGACAGCGGCACAGGAGCTAGCAAACAGAGCTGTAAGCAGGGGAGTTTGAGTGGGAGTTCTGTTGGAGGAGGAGGTATTTGTCTGTGTTTGGTTTTGTATTGGTAGTATCTGTATGTGTAGAGGCTTGGAGGGGCTTTGTGCTGGGAGAGAAGCTGAGCCCTGATTAGGGGGCGGGGCTTCACTGACTTGGGGTCCTATAAAGGTAGCAGCCAGTCAGGCAGCGGCACAGGAGCTAGCAAACAGAGCTGTAAACAGGGGAGTTTGAGTGGGAGTTCTGTTGGAGGAGAAGGTATTTGTGTGTGTTTGGTTTTGTATTGGTAGTATCTGTATGTGTAGGGGCTTTGTGCTGGGAGAGAAGCTGAGCCCTGATTAGGGGGCGGGGCTTCACTGACTAGGGGTCCTATAAAGGTAGCAGCCAGTCAGGCATCGGCACAGACAGCTGCAGCGGCACAGGAGCTAGCAAACAGAGCTGTAAACAGGGGAGTTTGAGTGGGAGTTCTGTTGGAGGAGATGGTATTTGTGTGTGTTTGGTTTTGTATTGGTAGTATCTGTATGTGTATTGGTTTGAAGGGGCTTTGTGCTTGGAGAGAAGCTGAGCCCTGATTAGGGGGCGGGGCTTCACTGACTAGGGTTCCTATAAAGCTAGCAGCCAGTCAGGCAGCGGAACAGACAGCTGCAGTGGCACAGGAGCTATCAAACAGAGCTGTAAACAGGGGAATTTGAGTGGGAGTTCTGTTGGAGGAGAAGGTATTTGTGTGTGTTTGGTTTTGTATTGGTAGTATCTGTATGTGTAGGGGCTTTGTGCTGGGAGAGAAGCTGACCCCTGATTAGGGGGCGGGGCTTCCCTGACTAGGGGTCCTATAAAGGTAGCAGCCAGTCAGGCAGCGGCAAAGGAGCTAGCAAACAGAGCTGTAAACAGGGGAGTTTGAGTGGGAGTTTTGTTGGAGGAGAAGGTATTTGTGTGTGTTTGGTTTTGTATTCGTAGTATCTGTATGTGTAGGGGCTTTGTGCTGGGAGAGAAGCTGAGCCCTGATTAGGGGGCGGGGCTTCACTGACTAGGGGTCCTATAAAGGTAGCAGCCAGTCAGACAGCGGCTCAGGAGCTAGCAAACAGAGCTGTAAACAGGGGAGTTTGAGTGGGAGTTCTGTTGGAGGAGAAGGTATTTGTGTGTTTGATTTTGCTTTGGTAGTATCTGTATGTGTAGAGGCTTGGAGGGGCTTTGTGCTGGGAGAGAAGCTGAGCCCTGATTAGGGGGCGGGGCTTCCCTGACTAGGGGTCCTATAAAGGTAGCAGCCAGTCAGGCAGCGGCACAGGAGCTAGCAAACAGAGCCGTAAACAGGGGAGTTTGAGTGGGAGTTCTGTTGGAGGAGATGATATTTGTGTGTGTTTGGTTTTGTATTGGTAGTATCTGTATGTGTGTTGGTTTGAAGGGGCTTTGTGCTTGGAGAGAAGCTGAGCCCTGATTAGGGGGCGGGGCTTCACTGACTAGGGTTCCTATAAAGGTAGCAGCCAGTCAGGCAGCGGAACAGACAGCTGCAGTGGCACAGGAGATATCAAACAGTGCTGTAAACAGGGGAATTTGAGTGTGAGTTCTGTTGGAGGAGAAGGTATTTGTGTGTGTTTTTATTTGTATTGTCAGTTTCTGTATGTGCAGGGGCTTTGCGCTGGGAGAGAAGCTGAGCCCTGACTAGGGGTCCTATAAAGGTAGCAGCCAGTCAGGCAGCGGCAAAGGAGCTAGCAAACAGAGCTGTAAACAGGGGAGTTTGAGTGGGAGTTCTGTTGGAGGAGAAGGTATTTGTGTGTGTTTGGTTTTGTATTGGTAGTATCTGTATGTGTAGGGGCTTTGTGCTGGGAGAGAAGCTGAGCCCTGATTAGGGGGCGGGGCTTCACTGACTAGGGGTCCTATAAAGGTAGCAGCCAGTCAGACAGCGGCTCAGGAGCTAGCAAACAGAGCTGTGAACAGGGGAGTTTGAGTGGGAGTTCTGTTGGAGGAGAAGGTATTTGTGTGTGTTTGGTTTTGTATTGGTAGTATCTGTATGTGTAGAGGCTTGGAGGGGCTAGGTGCTGCGAGAGAAGCTGAGCCCTGATTAGGGGGCGGGGCTTCACTGACTAGGGGTCCTATAAAGGTAGCAGCCAGTCAGGCAGCGGCACAGGAGCTAGCAAACAGAGCTGTGAACAGGGGAGTTTGAGTGGGAGTTCTGTTGGAGGAGAAGGTATTTGTGTGTGTTTGGTTTTGTATTGGTAGTATATGTATGTGTAGAGGCTTGGAGGGGCTAGGTGCTGCGAGAGAAGCTGAGCCCTGATTAGGGGGCGGGGCTTTCCTGACTAGGCGTCCTATAAAGGTAGCAGCCAGTCAGGCAGCGGCACAGACAGCTGCAGCGGCACAGGAGCTAGCAAACAGAGCTGTAAACAGGGGAGTTTGAGTGGGAGTTCTGTTGGAGAAGAAGGTATTTGTGTGTGTTTGGTTTTGTATTGGTAGTATCTGTATGTGTTGGGGGTTTGTGCTGGGAGAGAAGCTGAGCCCTGATTAGGGGGCGGGGCTTCACTGACTAGGGGTCCTATAAAGGTAGCAGCCAGTCAGACAGCGGCTCAGGAGCTAGCAAACAGAGCTGTGAACAGGGGAGTTTGAGTGGGAGTTCTGTTGGAGGAGAAGGTATTTGTGTGTGTGTGTTTTTGTATTGGTAGTATCTGTATGTGTAGAGGCTTTGAGGGGCTTTGTGCTGGGAGAGAAGCTGAGCCCTGATTAGGGGGCGGAGCTTCACTGACTAGCGGTCCTATAAAGGTGGCAGCCAGTCAGGCAGCGGCACAGACAGCTGCAGCGGCACAGGAGCTAGCAAACAGAGCTCTAAACAGGGGAGTTTGAGTGGGAGTTCTGTTGGAGGAGAAGGTATTTGTGTGTGTTTGGTTTTGTATTGGTAGTATCTGTATGTGTAGAGGCTTGGAGGGGCTTTGTGCTGGGAGAGAAGCTGAGCCCTGATTAGGGGGCGGGGCTTCACTGACTAGGGGTCCTATAAAGGTAGCAGCCAGTCAGGCAGCGGCACAGGAGCTAGCAAACAGAGCTGTAAACAGGGGAGTTTGAGTGGGAGTTCTGTTGGAGGAGAAGGTATTTGTGTGTGTTTGGTTTTGTATTGGTAGTATGTGTATGTGTAGGGGCTTTGTGCTGGGAGAGAAGCAGAGCCCTGATTAGGGGGCGGGGCTTCACTGACTAGGGGTCCTATAAAGGTAGCAGCCAGTCAGGCAGCGGCACAGGAGCTAGCAAACAGAGCTGTAAACAGCGCAGTTTGAGTGGGAGTTCTGTTGGAGGAGAAGGTATTTGTGTGTTTTTTTGTATTGGTAGTATCTGTATATGTAGAGGCTTGGAGGGGCTTTGTGCTGGGAGAGAAGCTGAGCCCTGATCAGGGAGCGGGGCTTCACAGACTAGGGGTCCTATAAAGGTAGGAGCCAGTCAGGCAGCGGCACAGGAGCTAGCAAACTGAGCTGTAAACAGGCGAGTTTGAGTGGGAGTTCTGTTGGAGGAGAAGGTATTTGTGTGTGTTGGGTTTTGTATTGGTAGTATGTGTATGTGTAGGGGCTTTGTGCTGGGAGAGAAGCTGAGCCCTGATTTGGGGGCGGGGCTTCACTGACTAGGGGTCCTATAAAGGTAGCAGCCAGTCAGACAGCGGCACAGGAGCTAGCAAACAGAGCTGTAAGCAGGGGAGTTTGAGTGGGAGTTCTGTTGGTGGAGGAGGTATTTGTCTGTGTTTGGTTTTGTATTGGTAGTATCTGTATGTGTAGGGGCTTTGTGCTGGGAGAGAAGCTGAGCCCTGATTAGGGGGCGGGGCTTCACTGACTAGGGGTCCTATAAAGGTAGCAGCCAGTCAGGCAGCGGCACAGACAGCTGCAGCGGCACAGGAGCTAGCAAACAGCGCTGTAAACAGGGGAGTTTGAGTGGGAGTTCTGTTGGAGGAGATGGTATTTGTGTGTGTTTGGTTTTGTATTGGTAGTATCTGTATGTGTATTGGTTTGAAGGGGCTTTGTGCTTGGAGAGAAGCTGAGCCCTGATTAGGGGGCGGGGCTTGACTGACTAGGGGTCCTATAAAGGTAGCAGCCAGTCAGGCAGCGGCTCAGGAGCTAGCAAACAGAGCTGTAAACAGGGGAGTTTGAGTGGGAGTTCTGTTGGAGGAGAAGGTATTTGTGTGTTTGGTTTTGCTTTGGTAGTATCTGTATGTGTAGAGGCTTGGAGGGGCTTTGTGCTGGGAGAGAAGCTGAGCCCTGATTAGGGGGCGGGGCTTCCCTGACTAGGGGTCCTATAAAGGTAGCAGCCAGTCAGGCAGCGGCACAGGAGCTAGCAAACAGAGCTGTAAACAGGGGAGTTTGAGTGGGAGTTCTGTTGGAGGAGAAGGTATTTGTGTGTGTGTGTTTTTGTATTGGTAGTATCTGTATGTGTGTTGGTTTGAAGGGGCTTTGTGCTTGGAGAGAAGCTGAGCCCTGATTAGGGGGCGGGGCTTCACTGACTAGGCGTACTATAAAGGTAGCAGCCAGTCAGGCAGCGGCACAGACAGCTGCAGCGGCACAGGAGCTAGCAAACAGCGCTGTAAACAGGGGAGTTTGAGTGGGAGTTCTGTTGGAGGAGAAGGTATTTGTGTGTGTTTGGTTTTGTATTGGTAGTATCTGTATGTGTAGGGACTTTGTGCTGGGAGAGAAGCTGACCCCTGATTAGGGGGCGGGGCTTCCCTGACTAGGGGTCCTATAAAGGTAGCAGCCAGTCAGGCAGCGGCAAAGGAGCTAGCAAACAGAGCTGTAAACAGGGGAGTTTGAGTGGGAGTTCTGTTGGAGGAGAAGGTATTTGTGTGTGTTTGGTTTTGTATTGGTAGTATCTGTATGTGTAGGGGCTTTGTGCTGGGAGAGAAGCTGAGCCCTGATTAGGGGGCGGGGCTTCCCTGACTAGGGGTCCTATAAAGGTAGCAGCCAGTCAGGCAGCGGCACAGGAGCTAGCAAACAGAGCTGTAAACAGGGGAGTTTGAGTGGGAGTTCTGTTGGAGGAGATGGTATTTGTGTGTGTTTGGTTTTGTATTGGTAGTATCTGTATGTGTGTTGGTTTGAAGGGGCTTTGTGCTTGGAGAGAAGCTGAGCCCTGATTAGGGGGCGGGGCTTCACTGACTAGGGTTCCTATAAAGGTAGCAGCCAGTCAGGCAGCGGAACAGACAGCTGCAGTGGCACAGGAGATATCAAACAGTGCTGTAAACAGGGGAATTTGAGTGTGAGTTCTGTTGGAGGAGAAGGTATTTGTGTGTGTTTTTATTTGTATTGTCAGTTTCTGTATGTGCAGGGGCTTTGCGCTGGGAGAGAAGCTGAGCCCTGACTAGGGGTCCTATAAAGGTAGCAGCCAGTCAGGCAGCGGCAAAGGAGCTAGCAAACAGAGCTGTAAACAGGGGAGTTTGAGTGGGAGTTCTGTTGGAGGAGAAGGTATTTGTGTGTGTTTGGTTTTGTATTGGTAGTATCTGTATGTGTAGGGGCTTTGTGCTGGGAGAGAAGCTGAGCCCTGATTAGGGGGCGGGGCTTCACTGACTAGGGGTCCTATAAAGGTAGCAGCCAGTCAGACAGCGGCTCAGGAGCTAGCAAACAGAGCTGTGAACAGGGGAGTTTGAGTGGGAGTTCTGTTGGAGGAGAAGGTATTTGTGTGTGTTTGGTTTTGTATTGGTAGTATCTGTATGTGTAGAGGCTTGGAGGGGCTAGGTGCTGCGAGAGAAGCTGAGCCCTGATTAGGGGGCGGGGCTTCACTGACTAGGGTTCCTATAAAGGTAGCAGCCAGTCAGGCAGCGGAACAGACAGCTGCAGTGGCACAGGAGATATCAAACAGTGCTGTAAACAGGGGAATTTGAGTGTGAGTTCTGTTGGAGGAGAAGGTATTTGTGTGTGTTTTTATTTGTATTGTCAGTTTCTGTATGTGCAGGGGCTTTGCGCTGGGAGAGAAGCTGAGCCCTGACTAGGGGTCCTATAAAGGTAGCAGCCAGTCAGGCAGCGGCACAGGAGCTAGCAAACTGAGCTGTAAACAGGCGAGTTTGAGTGGGAGTTCTGTTGGAGGAGAAGGTATTTGTGTGTGTGTGTTTTTGTATTGGTAGTATCTGTATGTGTAGAGGCTTTGAGGGGCTTTGTGCTGGGAGAGAAGCTGAGCCCTGATTAGGGGGCGGGGCTTCACTGACTAGGGGTCCTATAAAGGTAGCAGCCAGTCAGACAGCGGCTCAGGAGCTAGCAAACAGAGCTGTGAACAGGGGAGTTTGAGTGGGAGTTCTGTTGGAGGAGAAGGTATTTGTGTGTGTTTGGTTTTGTATTGGTAGTATCTGTATGTGTTGGGGGTTTGTGCTGGGAGAGAAGCTGAGCCCTGATTAGGGGGCGGGGCTTCACTGACTAGGGGTCCTATAAAGGTAGCAGCCAGTCAGGCAGCGGCACAGGAGCTAGCAAACAGAGCTGTAAACAGGGGAGTTTGAGTGGGAGTTCTGTTGGAGGAGAAGGTATTTGTGTGTGTTTGGTTTTGTATTGGTAGTATCTGTATGTGTTGGGGGTTTGTGCTGGGAGAGAAGCTGAGCCCTGATTAGGGGGCGGGGCTTCACTGACTAGGGGTCCTATAAAGGTAGCAGCCAGTCAGGCAGCGGCACAGGAGCTAGCAAACAGAGCTGTAAACAGGGCAGTTTGAGTGGGAGTTCTGTTGGAGGAGAAGGTATTTGTGTGTTTTTTTGTATTGGTAGTATCTGTATATGTAGAGGCTTGGAGGGGCTTTGTGCTGGGAGAGAAGCTGAGCCCTGATCAGGGAGCGGGGCTTCACAGACTAGGAGTCCTATAAAGGTAGGAGCCAGTCAGGCAGCGGCACAGGAGCTAGCAAACTGAGCTGTGAACAGGGGAGTTTGAGTGGGAGTTCTGTTGGAGGAGAAGGTATTTGTGTGTGTGTGTTTTTGTATTGGTAGTATCTGTATGTGTAGAGGCTTGGAGGGGCTTTGTGCTGGGAGAGAAGCTGAGCCCTGATTAGGGGGCGGGGCTTCACTGACTAGGGGTCCTATAAAGGTAGCAGCCAGTCATGCAGCGGAACAGACAGCTGCAGCGGCACAGGAGCTAGCAAACAGAGCTGTAAACAGGGGAGTTTGAGTGGGAGTTCTGTTGGAGGAGAAGGTATTTGTGTGTGTTGGGTTTTGTATTGGTAGTATGTGTATGTGTAGGGGCTTTGTGCTGGGAGAGAAGCTGAGCCCTGATTTGGGGGCGGGGCTTCACTGACTAGGGGTCCTATAAAGGTAGCAGCCAGTCAGACAGCGGCACAGGAGCTAGCAAACAGAGCTGTAAGCAGGGGAGTTTGAGTGGGAGTTCTGTTGGAGGAGGAGGTATTTGTCTGTGTTTGGTTTTGTATTGGTAGTATCTGTATGTGTAGGGGCTTTGTGCTGGGAGAGAAGCTGAGCCCTGATTAGGGGGCGGGGCTTCACTGACTAGGGGTCCTATAAAGGTAGCAGCCAGTCAGGCAGCGGCACAGACAGCTGCAGCGGCACAGGAGCTAGCAAACAGCGCTGTAAACAGGGGAGTTTGAGTGGGAGTTCTGTTGGAGGAGAAGGTATTTGTGTGTGTTTGGTTTTGTATTGGTAGTATCTGTATGTGTAGGGACTTTGTGCTGGGAGAGAAGCTGACCCCTGATTAGGGGGCGGGGCTTCCCTGACTAGGGGTCCTATAAAGGTGGCAGCCAGTCAGACAGCGGCACAGGAGCTAGCAAACAGAGCTGTAAGCAGGGGAGTTTGAGTGGGAGTTCTGTTGGAGGAGGAGGTATTTGTCTGTGTTTGGTTTTGTATTGGTAGTATCTGTATGTGTAGAGGCTTGGAGGGGCTTTGTGCTGGGAGAGAAGCTGAGCCCTGATTAGGGGGCGGGGCTTCACTGACTTGGGGTCCTATAAAGGTAGCAGCCAGTCAGGCAGCGGCACAGGAGCTAGCAAACAGAGCTGTAAACAGGGGAGTTTGAGTGGGAGTTCTGTTGGAGGAGAAGGTATTTGTGTGTGTTTGGTTTTGTATTGGTAGTATCTGTATGTGTAGGGGCTTTGTGCTGGGAGAGAAGCTGAGCCCTGATTAGGGGGCGGGGCTTCACTGACTAGGGGTCCTATAAAGGTAGCAGCCAGACAGGCATCGGCACAGACAGCTGCAGCGGCACAGGAGCTAGCAAACAGAGCTGTAAACAGGGGAGTTTGAGTGGGAGTTCTGTTGGAGGAGATGGTATTTGTGTGTGTTTGGTTTTGTATTGGTAGTATCTGTATGTGTATTGGTTTGAAGGGGCTTTGTGCTTGGAGAGAAGCTGAGCCCTGATTAGGGGGCGGGGCTTCACTGACTAGGGTTCCTATAAAGCTAGCAGCCAGTCAGGCAGCGGAACAGACAGCTGCAGTGGCACAGGAGCTATCAAACAGAGCTGTAAACAGGGGAATTTGAGTGGGAGTTCTGTTGGAGGAGAAGGTATTTGTGTGTGTTTGGTTTTGTATTGGTAGTATCTGTATGTGTAGGGGCTTTGTGCTGGGAGAGAAGCTGACCCCTGATTAGGGGGCGGGGCTTCCCTGACTAGGGGTCCTATAAAGGTAGCAGCCAGTCAGGCAGCGGCAAAGGAGCTAGCAAACAGAGCTGTAAACAGGGGAGTTTGAGTGGGAGTTTTGTTGGAGGAGAAGGTATTTGTGTGTGTTTGGTTTTGTATTCGTAGTATCTGTATGTGTAGGGGCTTTGTGCTGGGAGAGAAGCTGAGCCCTGATTAGGGGGCGGGGCTTCACTGACTAGGGGTCCTATAAAGGTAGCAGCCAGTCAGACAGCGGCTCAGGAGCTAGCAAACAGAGCTGTAAACAGGGGAGTTTGAGTGGGAGTTCTGTTGGAGGAGAAGGTATTTGTGTGTTTGATTTTGCTTTGGTAGTATCTGTATGTGTAGAGGCTTGGAGGGGCTTTGTGCTGGGAGAGAAGCTGAGCCCTGATTAGGGGGCGGGGCTTCCCTGACTAGGGGTCCTATAAAGGTAGCAGCCAGTCAGGCAGCGGCACAGGAGCTAGCAAACAGAGCCGTAAACAGGGGAGTTTGAGTGGGAGTTCTGTTGGAGGAGATGATATTTGTGTGTGTTTGGTTTTGTATTGGTAGTATCTGTATGTGTGTTGGTTTGAAGGGGCTTTGTGCTTGGAGAGAAGCTGAGCCCTGATTAGGGGGCGGGGCTTCACTGACTAGGGTTCCTATAAAGGTAGCAGCCAGTCAGGCAGCGGAACAGACAGCTGCAGTGGCACAGGAGATATCAAACAGTGCTGTAAACAGGGGAATTTGAGTGTGAGTTCTGTTGGAGGAGAAGGTATTTGTGTGTGTTTTTATTTGTATTGTCAGTTTCTGTATGTGCAGGGGCTTTGCGCTGGGAGAGAAGCTGAGCCCTGACTAGGGGTCCTATAAAGGTAGCAGCCAGTCAGGCAGCGGCACAGGAGCTAGCAAACTGAGCTGTAAACAGGCGAGTTTGAGTGGGAGTTCTGTTGGAGGAGAAGGTATTTGTGTGTGTGTGTTTTTGTATTGGTAGTATCTGTATGTGTAGAGGCTTTGAGGGGCTTTGTGCTGGGAGAGAAGCTGAGCCCTGATTAGGGGGCGGGGCTTCACTGACTAGGGGTCCTATAAAGGTAGCAGCCAGTCAGACAGCGGCTCAGGAGCTAGCAAACAGAGCTGTGAACAGGGGAGTTTGAGTGGGAGTTCTGTTGGAGGAGAAGGTATTTGTGTGTGTTTGGTTTTGTATTGGTAGTATCTGTATGTGTAGAGGCTTGGAGGGGCTAGGTGCTGCGAGAGAAGCTGAGCCCTGAGTAGGGGGCGGGGCTTCACTGACTAGGGGTCCTATAAAGGTAGCAGCCAGTCAGGCAGCGACACAGGAGCTAGCAAACAGAGCTGTGAACAGGGGAGTTTGAGTGGGAGTTCTGTTGGAGGAGAAGGTATTTGTGTGTGTTTTTGTATTGGTATTATCTGTATGTGTAGAGGCTTGGAGGGGCTCAGTGCTGCGAGAGAAGCTGAGCCCTGATTAGGGGGCGGGGCTTCCCTGACTAGGCGTCCTATAAAGGTAGCAGCCAGTCAGGCAGCGGCACAGACAGCTGCAGCGGCACAGGAGCTAGCAAACAGAGCTGTAAACAGGGGAGTTTGAGTGGGAGTTCTGTTGGAGGAGAAGGTATTTGTGTGTGTTTGGTTTTGTATTGGTAGTATCTGTATGTGTTGGGGGTTTGTGCTGGGAGAGAAGCTGAGCCCTGATTAGGGGGCGGGGCTTCACTGACTAGGGGTCCTATAAAGGTAGCAGCCAGTCAGGCAGCGGCACAGGAGCTAGCAAACAGAGCTGTAAACAGGGGAGTTTGAGTGGGAGTTCTGTTGGAGGAGAAGGTATTTGTGTGTGTTTGGTTTTGTATTGGTAGTATCTGTATGTGTTGGGGGTTTGTGCTGGGAGAGAAGCTGAGCCCTGATTAGGGGGCGGGGCTTCACTGACTAGGGGTCCTATAAAGGTAGCAGCCAGTCAGGCAGCGGCACAGGAGCTAGCAAACAGAGCTGTAAACAGGGCAGTTTGAGTGGGAGTTCTGTTGGAGGAGAAGGTATTTGTGTGTTTTTTTGTATTGGTAGTATCTGTATATGTAGAGGCTTGGAGGGGCTTTGTGCTGGGAGAGAAGCTGAGCCCTGATCAGGGAGCGGGGCTTCACAGACTAGGAGTCCTATAAAGGTAGGAGCCAGTCAGGCAGCGGCACAGGAGCTAGCAAACTGAGCTGTGAACAGGGGAGTTTGAGTGGGAGTTCTGTTGGAGGAGAAGGTATTTGTGTGTGTGTGTTTTTGTATTGGTAGTATCTGTATGTGTAGAGGCTTGGAGGGGCTTTGTGCTGGGAGAGAAGCTGAGCCCTGATTAGGGGGCGGGGCTTCACTGACTAGGGGTCCTATAAAGGTAGCAGCCAGTCATGCAGCGGAACAGACAGCTGCAGCGGCACAGGAGCTAGCAAACAGAGCTGTAAACAGGGGAGTTTGAGTGGGAGTTCTGTTGGAGGAGAAGGTATTTGTGTGTGTTGGGTTTTGTATTGGTAGTATGTGTATGTGTAGGGGCTTTGTGCTGGGAGAGAAGCTGAGCCCTGATTTGGGGGCGGGGCTTCACTGACTAGGGGTCCTATAAAGGTAGCAGCCAGTCAGACAGCGGCACAGGAGCTAGCAAACAGAGCTGTAAGCAGGGGAGTTTGAGTGGGAGTTCTGTTGGAGGAGGAGGTATTTGTCTGTGTTTGGTTTTGTATTGGTAGTATCTGTATGTGTAGGGGCTTTGTGCTGGGAGAGAAGCTGAGCCCTGATTAGGGGGCGGGGCTTCACTGACTAGGGGTCCTATAAAGGTAGCAGCCAGTCAGGCAGCGGCACAGACAGCTGCAGCGGCACAGGAGCTAGCAAACAGCGCTGTAAACAGGGGAGTTTGAGTGGGAGTTCTGTTGGAGGAGAAGGTATTTGTGTGTGTTTGGTTTTGTATTGGTAGTATCTGTATGTGTAGGGACTTTGTGCTGGGAGAGAAGCTGACCCCTGATTAGGGGGCGGGGCTTCCCTGACTAGGGGTCCTATAAAGGTGGCAGCCAGTCAGGCAGCGGCACAGGAGCTAGCAAACAGAGCTGTAAGCAGGGGAGTTTGAGTGGGAGTTCTGTTGGAGGAGGAGGTATTTGTCTGTGTTTGGTTTTGTATTGGTAGTATCTGTATGTGTAGAGGCTTGGAGGGGCTTTGTGCTGGGAGAGAAGCTGAGCCCTGATTAGGGGGCGGGGCTTCACTGACTTGGGGTCCTATAAAGGTAGCAGCCAGTCAGGCAGCGGCACAGGAGCTAGCAAACAGAGCTGTAAACAGGGGAGTTTGAGTGGGAGTTCTGTTGGAGGAGAAGGTATTTGTGTGTGTTTGGTTTTGTATTGGTAGTATCTGTATGTGTAGGGGCTTTGTGCTGGGAGAGAAGCTGAGCCCTGATTAGGGGGCGGGGCTTCACTGACTAGGGGTCCTATAAAGGTAGCAGCCAGTCAGGCATCGGCACAGACAGCTGCAGCGGCACAGGAGCTAGCAAACAGAGCTGTAAACAGGGGAGTTTGAGTGGGAGTTCTGTTGGAGGAGATGGTATTTGTGTGTGTTTGGTATTGTATTGGTAGTATCTGTATGTGTATTGGTTTGAAGGGGCTTTGTGCTTGGAGAGAAGCTGAGCCCTGATTAGGGGGCGGGGCTTCACTGACTAGGGTTCCTATAAAGCTAGCAGCCAGTCAGGCAGCGGAACAGACAGCTGCAGTGGCACAGGAGCTATCAAACAGAGCTGTAAACAGGGGAATTTGAGTGGGAGTTCTGTTGGAGGAGAAGGTATTTCTGTGTGTTTGGTTTTGTATTGGTAGTATCTGTATGTGTAGGGGCTTTGTGCTGGGAGAGAAGCTGACCCCTGATTAGGGGGCGGGGCTTCCCTGACTAGGGGTCCTATAAAGGTAGCAGCCAGTCAGGCAGCGGCAAAGGAGCTAGCAAACAGAGCTGTAAACAGGGGAGTTTGAGTGGGAGTTTTGTTGGAGGAGAAGGTATTTGTGTGTGTTTGGTTTTGTATTCGTAGTATCTGTATGTGTAGGGGCTTTGTGCTGGGAGAGAAGCTGAGCCCTGATTAGGGGGCGGGGCTTCACTGACTAGGGGTCCTATAAAGGTAGCAGCCAGTCAGACAGCGGCTCAGGAGCTAGCAAACAGAGCTGTAAACAGGGGAGTTTGAGTGGGAGTTCTGTTGGAGGAGAAGGTATTTGTGTGTTTGATTTTGCTTTGGTAGTATCTGTATGTGTAGAGGCTTGGAGGGGCTTTGTGCTGGGAGAGAAGCTGAGCCCTGATTAGGGGGCGGGGCTTCCCTGACTAGGGGTCCTATAAAGGTAGCAGCCAGTCAGGCAGCGGCACAGGAGCTAGCAAACAGAGCCGTAAACAGGGGAGTTTGAGTGGGAGTTCTGTTGGAGGAGATGATATTTGTGTGTGTTTGGTTTTGTATTGGTAGTATCTGTATGTGTGTTGGTTTGAAGGGGCTTTGTGCTTGGAGAGAAGCTGAGCCCTGATTAGGGGGCGGGGCTTCACTGACTAGGGTTCCTATAAAGGTAGCAGCCAGTCAGGCAGCGGAACAGACAGCTGCAGTGGCACAGGAGATATCAAACAGTGCTGTAAACAGGGGAATTTGAGTGTGAGTTCTGTTGGAGGAGAAGGTATTTGTGTGTGTTTGGTTTTGTATTGGTAGTATCTGTATGTGTAGGGGCTTTGTGCTGGGAGAGAAGCTGAGCCCTGATTAGGGGGCGGGGCTTCACTGACTAGGGGTCCTATAAAGGTAGCAGCCAGTCAGACAGCGGCTCAGGAGCTAGCAAACAGAGCTGTGAACAGGGGAGTTTGAGTGGGAGTTCTGTTGGAGGAGAAGGTATTTGTGTGTGTTTGGTTTTGTATTGGTAGTATATGTATGTGTAGAGGCTTGGAGGGGCTAGGTGCTGCGAGAGAAGCTGAGCCCTGATTAGGGGGCGGGGCTTCACTGACTAGGGGTCCTATAAAGGTAGCAGCCAGTCAGACAGCGGCACAGGAGCTAGCAAACAGAGCTGTGAACAGGGGAGTTTGAGTGGGAGTTCTGTTGGAGGAGAAGGTATTTGTGTTTGTTTTTGTATTGGTATTATCTGTATGTGTAGAGGCTTGGAGGGGCTCGGTGCTGCGAGAGAAGCTGAGCCCTGATTAGGGGGCGGGGCTTCCCTGACTAGGCGTCCTATAAAGGTAGCAGCCAGTCAGGCAGCGGCACAGACAGCTGCAGCGGCACAGGAGCTAGCAAACAGAGCCGTAAACAGGGGAGTTTGAGTGGGAGTTCTGTTGGAGGAGAAGGTATTTGTGTGTGTTTGGTTTTGTATTGGTAGTATCTGTATGTGTTGGGGGTTTGTGCTGGGAGAGAAGCTGAGCCCTGATTAGGGGGCGGGGCTTCACTGACTAGGGGTCCTATAAAGGTAGCAGCCAGTCAGACAGCGGCTCAGGAGCTAGCAAACAGAGCTGTGAACAGGGGAGTTTGAGTGGGAGTTCTGTTGGAGGAGAAGGTATTTGTGTGTGTGTGTTTTTGTATTGGTAGTATCTGTATGTGTAGAGGCTTTGAGGGGCTTTGTGCTGGGAGAGAAGCTGAGCCCTGATTAGGGGGCGCAGCTTCACTGACTAGCGGTCCTATAAAGGTGGCAGCCAGTCAGGCAGCGGCACAGACAGCTGCAGCGGCACAGGAGCTAGCAAACAGAGCTCTAAACAGGGGAGTTTGAGTGGGAGTTCTGTTGGAGGAGAAGGTATTTGTGTGTGTTTGGTTTTGTATTGGTAGTATCTGTATGTGTAGAGGCTTGGAGGGGCTTTGTGCTGGGAGAGAAGCTGAGCCCTGATTAGGGGGCGGGGCTTCACTGACTAGGGGTCCTATAAAGGTAGCAGCCAGTCAGGCAGCGGCACAGGAGCTAGCAAACAGAGCTGTAAACAGGGGAGTTTGAGTGGGAGTTCTGTTGGAGGAGAAGGTATTTGTGTGTGTTTGGTTTTGTATTGGTAGTATGTGTATGTGTAGGGGCTTTGTGCTGGGAGAGAAGCAGAGCCCTGATTAGGGGGCGGGGCTTCACTGACTAGGGGTCCTATAAAGGTAGCAGCCAGTCAGGCAGCGGCACAGGAGCTAGCAAACAGAGCTGTAAACAGGGCAGTTTGAGTGGGAGTTCTGTTGGAGGAGAAGGTATTTGTGTGTTTTTTTGTATTGGTAGTATCTGTATATGTAGAGGCTTGGAGGGGCTTTGTGCTGGGAGAGAAGCTGAGCCCTGATCAGGGAGCGGGGCTTCACAGACTAGGGGTCCTATAAAGGTAGGAGCCAGTCAGGCAGCGGCACAGGAGCTAGCAAACTGAGCTGTAAACAGGCGAGTTTGAGTGGGAGTTCTGTTGGAGGAGAAGGTATTTGTGTGTGTTGGGTTTTGTATTGGTAGTATCTGTATGTGTAGGGGCTTTGTGCTGGGAGAGAAGCTGAGCCCTGATTAGGGGGCGGGGCTTCACTGACTAGGGGTCCTATAAAGGTAGCAGCCAGTCAGGCAGCAGCACAGACAGCTGCAGTGGCACAGGAGCTAGCAAACAGCGCTGTAAACAGGGGAGTTTGAGTGGGAGTTCTGTTGGAGGAGATGGTATTTGTGTGTGTTTGGTTTTGTATTGGCAGTATCTGTATGTGTATTGGTTTGAAGGGGCTTTGTGCTTGGAGAGAAGCTGAGCCCTGATTAGGGGGCGGGGCTTCACTGACTAGGGGTCCTATAAAGGTAGCAGCCAGTCAGGCAGCGGCACAGACAGCTGCAGCGGCACAGGAGCTAGCAAACAGAGCTGTGAACAGGGGAGTTTGAGTGGGAGTTCTGTTGGAGGAGAAGGTATTTGTGTGTGTTTGGTTTTGTATTGGTAGTATCTGTATGTGTAGGGACTTTGTGCTGGGAGAGAAGCTGACCCCTGATTAGGGGGCGGGGCTTCCCTGACTAGGGGTCCTATAAAGGTAGCAGCCAGTCAGGCAGCGGCAAAGGAGCTAGCAAACAGAGCTGTAAACAGGGGAGTTTGAGTGGGAGTTCTGTTGGAGGAGAAGGTATTTGTGTGTGTTTGGTTTTGTATTGGTAGTATCTGTATGTGTAGGGGCTTTGGGCTGGGAGAGAAGCTGAGCCCTGATTAGGGGGCGGGGCTTCACTGACTAGGGGTCCTATAAAGGTAGCAGCCAGTCAGACAGCGGCTCAGGAGCTAGCAAACAGAGCTGTAAACAGGGGAGTTTGAGTGGGAGTTCTGTTGGAGGAGAAGGTATTTGTGTGTTTGGTTTTGCTTTGGTAGTATCTGTATGTGTAGAGGCTTGGAGGGGCTTTGTGCTGGGAGAGAAGCTGAGCCCTGATTAGGGGGCGGGGCTTCCCTGACTAGGGGTCCTATAAAGGTAGCAGCCAGTCAGGCAGCGGCACAGGAGCTAGCAAACAGAGCTGTAAACAGGGGAGTTTGAGTGGGAGTTCTGTTGGAGGAGATGGTATTTGTGTGTGTTTGGTTTTGTATTGGTAGTATCTGTATGTGTGTTGGTTTGAAGGGGCTTTGTGCTTGGAGAGAAGCTGAGCCCTGATTAGGGGGCGGGGCTTCACTGACTAGGGTTCCTATCAAGGTAGCAGCCAGTCAGGCAGCGGAACAGACAGCTGCAGTGGCACAGGAGATATCAAACAGTGCTGTAAACAGGGGAATTTGAGTGTGAGTTCTGTTGGAGGAGATGGTATTTGTGTGTGTTTGGTTTTGTATTGGTAGTATCTGTATGTGTAGAGGCTTGGAGGGGCTAGGTGCTGCGAGAGAAGCTGAGCCCTGATTAGGGGGCGGGGCTTCACTGACTAGGGGTCCTATAAAGGTAGCAGCCAGTCAGGCAGCGACACAGGAGCTAGCAAACAGAGCTGTGAACAGGGGAGTTTGAGTGGGAGTTCTGTTGGAGAAGAAGGTATTTGTGTGTGTGTGTTTTTGTATTGGTAGTATCTGTATGTGTAGAGGCTTTGAGGGGCTTTGTGCTGGGAGAGAAGCTGAGCCCTGATTAGGGGGCGGGGCTTCACTGACTAGGGGTCCTATAAAGGTAGCAGCCAGTCAGGCAGCGGCACAGACAGCTGCAGCGGCACAGGAGCTAGCAAACAGAGCTGTGAACAGGGGAGTTTGAGTGGGAGTTCTGTTGGAGGAGAAGGTATTTGTGTGTGTGTGTTTTTGTATTGGTAGTATCTGTATGTGTAGAGGCTTGGAGGGGCTTTGTGCTGGGAGAGAAGCTGAGCCCTGATTAGGGGGCGGGGCTTCACTGAGTAGGGGTCCTATAAAGGTAGCAGCCAGTCAGGCAGCGGCACAGACAGCTGCAGCGGCACAGGAGCTAGCAAACAGCGCTGTAAACAGGGGAGTTTGAGTGGGAGTTCTGTAGGAGGAGAAGGTATTTGTGTGTGTTTGGTTTTGTATTGGTAGTATCTGTATGTGTAGGGACTTTGTGCTGGGAGAGAAGCTGACCCCTGATTAGGGGGCGGGGCTTCCCTGACTAGGGGTCCTATAAAGGTAGCAGCCAGTCAGGCAGCGGCAAAGGAGCTAGCAAACAGAGCTGTAAACAGGGGAGTTTGAGTGGGAGTTCTGTTGGAGGAGAAGGTATTTGTGTGTGTTTGGTTTTGTATTGGTAGTATCTGTATGTGTAGGGGCTTTGTGCTGGGAGAGAAGCTGAGCCCTGATTAGGGGGCGGGGCTTCCCTGACTAGGGGTCCTATAAAGGTAGCAGCCAGTCAGGCAGCGGCACAGGAGCTAGCAAACAGAGCTGTAAACAGGGGAGTTTGAGTGGGAGTTCTGTTGGAGGAGATGGTATTTGTGTGTGTTTGGTTTTGTATTGGTAGTATCTGTATGTGTGTTGGTTTGAAGGGGCTTTGTGCTTGGAGAGAAGCTGAGCCCTGATTAGGGGGCGGGGCTTCACTGACTAGGGTTCCTATAAAGGTAGCAGCCAGTCAGGCAGCGGAACAGACAGCTGCAGTGGCACAGGAGATATCAAACAGTGCTGTAAACAGGGGAATTTGAGTGTGAGTTCTGTTGGAGGAGAAGGTATTTGTGTGTGTTTTTATTTGTATTGTCAGTTTCTGTATGTGCAGGGGCTTTGCGCTGGGAGAGAAGCTGAGCCCTGACTAGGGGTCCTATAAAGGTAGCAGCCAGTCAGGCAGTGGCAAAGGAGCTAGCAAACAGAGCTGTAAACAGGGGAGTTTGAGTGGGAGTTCTGTTGGAGGAGAAGGTATTTGTGTGTGTTTGGTTTTGTATTGGTAGTATCTGTATGTGTAGGGGCTTTGTGCTGGGAGAGAAGCTGAGCCCTGATTAGGGGGCGGGGCTTCACTGACTAGGGGTCCTATAAAGGTAGCAGCCAGTCAGACAGCGGCTCAGGAGCTAGCAAACAGAGCTGTGAACAGGGGAGTTTGAGTGGGAGTTCTGTTGGAGGAGAAGGTATTTGTGTGTGTTTGGTTTTGTATTGGTAGTATCTGTATGTGTAGAGGCTTGGAGGGGCTAGGTGCTGCGAGAGAAGCTGAGCCCTGATTAGGGGGCGGGGCTTCACTGACTAGGGGTCCTATAAAGGTAGCAGCCAGTCAGGCAGCGACACAGGAGCTAGCAAACAGAGCTGTGAACAGGGGAGTTTGAGTGGGAGTTCTGTTGGAGGAGAAGGTATTTGTGTGTGTTTTTGTATTGGTATTATCTGTATGTGTAGAGGCTTGGAGGGGCTCAGTGCTGCGAGAGAAGCTGAGCCCTGATTAGGGGGCGGGGCTTCCCTGACTAGGCGTCCTATAAAGGTAGCAGCCAGTCAGGCAGCGGCACAGACAGCTGCAGCGGCACAGGAGCTAGCAAACAGAGCTGTAAACAGGGGAGTTTGAGTGGGAGTTCTGTTGGAGGAGAAGGTATTTGTATGTGTTTGGTTTTGTATTGGTAGTATCTGTATGTGTTGGGGGTTTGTGCTGGGAGAGAAGCTGAGCCCTGATCAGGGAGCGGGGCTTCACAGACTAGGGGTCCTATAAAGGTAGGAGCCAGTCAGGCAGCGGCACAGGAGCTAGCAAACTGAGCTGTAAACAGGCGAGTTTGAGTGGGAGTTCTGTTGGAGGAGAAGGTATTTGTGTGTGTTGGGTTTTGTATTGGTAGTATGTGTATGTGTAGGGGCTTTGTGCTGGGAGAGAAGCTGAGCCCTGATTTGGGGGCGGGGCTTCACTGACTAGGGGTCCTATAAAGGTAGCAGCCAGTCAGGCAGCGGCACAGGAGCTAGCCAACAGAGCTGTAAACAGGGCAGTTTGAGTGGGAGTTCTGTTGGAGGAGAAGGTATTTGTGTGTTTTTTTGTATTGGTAGTATCTGTATATGTAGAGGCTTGGAGGGGCTTTGTGCTGGGAGAGAAGCTGAGCCCTGATCAGGGAGCGGGGCTTCACAGACTAGGGGTCCTATAAAGGTAGGAGCCAGTCAGGCAGCGGCACAGGAGCTAGCAAACTGAGCTGTAAACAGGCGAGTTTGAGTGGGAGTTCTGTTGGAGGAGAAGGTATTTGTGTGTGTTGGGTTTTGTATTGGTAGTATGTGTATGTGTAGGGGCTTTGTGCTGGGAGAGAAGCTGAGCCCTGATTAGGGGGCGGGGCTTCACTGACTAGGGGTCCTATAAAGGTAGCAGCCAGTCAGGCAGCGGCACAGACAGCTGCAGCGGCACAGGAGCTAGCAAACAGAGCTGTAAACAGTGGAGTTTGAGTGGGAGTTCTGTTGGAGGAGAAGGTATTTGTGTGTGTTTGGTTTTGCATTGGTAGTATCTGTATGTGCAGAGGCTTGGAGGGGCTTTGTGCTGGCAGAGAAGCTGAGCCCTGATTAGGGGGCGGGGCTTCACTGACTAGGGGTCCTATAAAGGTAGCAGCCAGTCAGACAGCGGCACAGGAGCTAGCAAACAGAGCTGTAAACAGGGGAGTTTGAGTGGGAGTTCTGTTGGAGGAGAAGGTATTTGTGTGTGTTTGGTTTTGTATTGGTAGTATGTGTATGTGTAGGGGCTTTGTGCTGGGAGAGAAGCTGAGCCCTGATTAGGGGGCGGGGCTTCACTGACTAGGGGTCCTATAAAGGTAGCAGCCAGTCAGGCAGCGGCACAGGAGCTAGCAAACAGAGCTGTAAACAGGGCAGTTTGAGTGGGAGTTCTGTTGGAGGAGAAGGTATTTGTGTGTTTTTTTTGTATTGGTAGTATCTGTATATGTAGAGGCTTGGAGGGGCTTTGTGCTGGGAGAGAAGCTGAGCCCTGATCAGGGAGCGGGGCTTCACAGACTAGGGGTCCTATAAAGGTAGGAGCCAGTCAGGCAGCGGCACAGGAGCTAGCAAACTGAGCTGTAAACAGGCGAGTTTGAGTGGGAGTTCTGTTGGAGGAGAAGGTATTTGTGTGTGTTGGGTTTTGTATTGGTAGTATGTGTATGTGTAGGGGCTTTGTGCTGGGAGAGAAGCTGAGCCCTGATTTGGGGGCGGGGCTTCACTGACTAGGGGTCCTATAAAGGTAGCAGCCAGTCAGACAGCGGCACAGGAGCTAGCAAACAGAGCTGTAAGCAGGGGAGTTTGAGTGGGAGTTCTGTTGGAGGAGGAGGTATTTGTCTGTGTTTGGTTTTGTATTGGTAGTATCTGTATGTGTAGGGGCTTTGTGCTGGGAGAGAAGCTGAGCCCTGATTAGGGGGCGGGGCTTCACTGACTAGGGGTCCTATAAAGGTAGCAGCCAGTCAGGCAGCGGCACAGACAGCTGCAGCGGCACAGGAGCTAGCAAACAGCGCTGTAAACAGGGGAGTTTGAGTGGGAGTTCTGTTGGAGGAGATGGTATTTGTGTGTGTTTGGTTTTGTATTGGTAGTATCTGTATGTGTATTGGTTTGAAGGGGCTTTGTGCTTGGAGAGAAGCTGAGCCCTGATTAGGGGGCGGGGCTTCACTGACTAGGGGTCCTATAAAGGTAGCAGCCAGTCAGGCAGCGGCACAGACAGCTGCTGCGGCACAGGAGCTAGCAAACAGAGCTGTGAACAGGGGAGTTTGAGTGGGAGTTCTGTTGGAGGAGAAGGTATTTGTGTGTGTTTGGT
Source organism: Lepidochelys olivacea (assembly GCF_965140295.1). NCBI lineage: Eukaryota > Metazoa > Chordata > Testudines > Cheloniidae > Lepidochelys > Lepidochelys olivacea. Next base: position 17,559,438 of record NC_140436.1, on the reverse strand, counting down.
TTTGTATTGGTAGTATCTGTATGTGTAGGGACTTTGTGCTGGGAGAGAAGCTGAGCCCTGATTTGGGGGCGGGGCTTCACTGACTAGGGGTCCTATAAAGGTAGCAGACAGTCAGGCAGCGGCACAGGAGCTAGCAAACAGAGCTGTAAACAGGAGAGTTTGAGTGGGAGTTCTGTTGGAGGAGAAGGTATTTGTGTGTGTTTTTGTATTGGTATTATCTGTATGTGTAGAGGCTTGGAGGGGCTTTGTGCTGGGAGAGAAGCTGAGCCCTGATTAGGGGGCGGGGCTTCACTGACTAGGGGTCCTATAAAGGTAGCAGCCAGTCAGGCAGCGGCACAGACAGCTGCAGCGGCACAGGAGCTAGCAAACAGAGCTGTAAACAGGGGAGTTTGAGTGGGAGTTCTGTTGGAGGAGAAGGTATTTGTGTCTGTTTGGTTTTGCATTGGTAGTATCTGTATGTGCAGAGGCTTGGAGGGGCTTTGTGCTGGCAGAGAAGCTGAGCCCTGATTAGGGGGCGGGGCTTCATTGACTAGGGGTCCTATAAAGGGAGCAGCCAGTCAGGCAGCGGCACAGACAGCTGCAGCCGCACAGGAGCTAGCAAACAGAGCTGTAAACAGGGGAGTTTGAGTGGGAGTTCTGTTGGAGGAGAAGGTATTTGTGTGTGTTTTTGTATTGGTAGTATCTGTATGTGCAGAGGTTTGAAGGGGCTTTGTTCTGGGAGAGAAGCTGAGCCCTGATTAGGGGGCGGGGCTTCCCTGACTAGGCGTCCTATAAAGGTAGCAGCCAGTCAGGCAGCGGCACAGACAGCTGCAGCGGCACAGGAGCTAGCAAACAGAGCTGTAAACAGGGGAGTTTGAGTGGGAGTTCTGTTGGAGGAGATGGTATTTGTGTGTGTTTGGTTTTGTATTGGTAGTATCTGTATGTGCAGAGGCTTGGAGGGACTTTCTGCTGGGAGAGAAGCTGAGCCCTGATTAGGGGGCGGGGCTTCACTGACTAGGGGTCCTATAAAGGTGGCAGCCAGTCAGGCAGTGGCACAGACAGCTGCAGCGGCACAGGAGCTAGCAAACAGAGCTGTGAACAGGGGAGTTTGAGTGGGAGTTCTGTTGGAGGAGAAGGTATTTGTGTGTGTTTGGTTTTGTATTGGTAGTATCTGTATGTGTAGAGGCTTGGAGGGGCTAGGTGCTGCGAGAGAAGCTGAGCCCTGATTAGGGGGCGGGGCTTCACTGACTAGGGGTCCTATAAAGGTAGCAGCCAGTCAGGCAGCGGCACAGGAGCTAGCAAACAGAGCTGTGAACAGGGGAGTTTGAGTGGGAGTTCTGTTGGAGGAGAAGGTATTTGTGTGTGTTTTTGTATTGGTATTATCTGTATGTGTAGAGGCTTGGAGGGGCTAGGTGCTGCGAGAGAAGCTGAGCCCTGATTAGGGGGCGGGGCTTCCCTGACTAGGCGTCCTATAAAGGTAGCAGCCAGTCAGGCAGCGGCACAGACAGCTGCAGCGGCACAGGAGCTAGCAAACAGAGCTGTAAACAGGGGAGTTTGAGTGGGAGTTCTGTTGGAGGAGAAGGTATTTGTGTGTGTTTGGTTTTGTATTGGTAGTATCTGTATGTGTTGGGGGTTTGTGCTGGGAGAGAAGCTGAGCCCTGATTAGGGGGCGGGGCTTCACTGACTAGGGGTCCTATAAAGGTAGCAGCCAGTCAGACAGCGGCTCAGGAGCTAGCAAACAGAGCTGTGAACAGGGGAGTTTGAGTGGGAGTTCTGTTGGAGGAGAAGGTATTTGTGTGTGTGTGTTTTTGTATTGGTAGTATCTGTATGTGTAGAGGCTTTGAGGGGCTTTGTGCTGGGAGAGAAGCTGAGCCCTGATTAGGGGGCGGGGCTTCAATGACTAGCGGTCCTATAAAGGTGGCAGCCAGTCAGGCAGCGGCACAGACAGCTGCAGTGGCACAGGAGCTAGCAAACAGAGCTGTAAACAGGGGAGTTTGAGTGGGAGTTCTGTTGGAGGAGAAGGTATTTGTGTATGTTTGGTTTTGTATTGGTAGTATGTGTATGTGTAGGGGCTTTGTGCTGGGAGAGAAGCTGAGCCCTGATTAGAGGGCGGGGCTTCACTGACTAGGGGTCCTATAAAGGTAGCAGCCAGTCAGGCAGCGGCACAGGAGCTAGCAAACAGAGCTGTAAACAGGGCAGTTTGAGTGGGAGTTCTGTTGGAGAAGAAGGTATTTGTGTGTTTTTTTGTATTGGTAGTATCTGTATATGTAGAGGCTTGGAGGGGCTTTGTGCTGGGAGAGAAGCTGAGCCCTGATCAGGGAGCGGGACTTCACAGACTAGGGGTCCTATAAAGGTAGGAGCCAGTCAGGCAGCGGCACAGGAGCTAGCAAACAGAGCTGTAAACAGGCGAGTTTGAGTGGGAGTTCTGTTGGAGGAGAAGGTATTTGTGTATGTTTGGTTTTGTATTGGTAGTATCTGTATGTGTAGAGGCTTGGAGGGGCTTTGTGCTGGGAGAGAAGCTGAGCCCTGATTAGGGGGCGGGGCTTCACTGACTAGGGGTCCTATAAAGGTAGCAGCCAGTCAGGCAGCGGCACAGACAGCTGCAGCGGCACAGGAGCTAGCAAACAGAGCTGTAAACAGGGGACTTAGAGTGGGAGTTCTGTTGGAGGAGAAGGTATTTGTGTGTGTTTGGTTTTGTATTGGTAGTATCTGTATGTGCAGAGGCTTGGAGGGGCTTTGTGCTGGGAGAGAAGCTGAGCCCTGATTAGGGGGCGGGGCTTCACTGACTAGGGGTCCTATAAAGGTAGCAGCCAGTCAGGCAGCGGAACAGACAGCTGCAGCGGCACAGGAGCTAGCAAACAGAGCTGTAAACAGGGGAGTTTGAGTGGGAGTTCTGTTGGAGGAGAAGGTATTTGTGTGTGTTGGGTTTTGTATTGGTAGTATGTGTATGTGTAGGGGCTTTGTGCTGGGAGAGAAGCTGAGCCCTGATTTGGGGGCGGGGCTTCACTGACTAGGGGTCCTATAAAGGTAGCAGCCAGTCAGACAGCAGCACAGGAGCTAGCAAACAGAGCTGTAAGCAGGGGAGTTTGAGTGGGAGTTCTGTTGGAGGAGGAGGTATTTGTCTGTGTTTGGTTTTGTATTGGTAGTATCTGTATGTGTAGGGGCTTTGTGCTGGGAGAGAAGCTGAGCCCTGATTAGGGGGCGGGGCTTCACTGACTAGGGGTCCTATAAAGGTAGCAGCCAGTCAGGCAGCGGCACAGACAGCTGCAGCGGCACAGGAGCTAGCAAACAGCGCTGTAAACAGGGGAGTTTGAGTGGGAGTTCTCTTGGAGGAGAAGGTATTTGTGTGTGTTTGGTTTTGTATTGGTAGTATCTGTATGTGTAGGGACTTTGTGCTGGGAGAGAAGCTGAGCCCTGATTTGGGGGCGGGGCTTCACTGACTAGGGGTCCTATAAAGGTAGCAGACAGTCAGGCAGCGGCACAGGAGCTAGCAAACAGAGCTGTAAACAGGGGAGTTTGAGTGGGAGTTCTGTTGGAGGAGAAGGTATTTGTGTGTGTTTTTGTATTGGTATTATCTGTATGTGTAGAGGCTTGGAGGGGCTTTGTGCTGGGAGAGAAGCTGAGCCCTGATTAGGGGGCGGGGCTTCACTGACTAGGGGTCCTATAAGGGTAGCAGCCAGTCAGGCAGCGGCACAGACAGCTGCAGCGGCACAGGAGCTAGCAAACAGAGCTGTAAACAGGGGAGTTTGAGTGGGAGTTCTGTTGGAGGAGAAGGTATTTGTGTGTGTTTTTGTATTGGTATTATCTGTATGTGTAGAGGCTTGGAGGGGCTTTGTGCTGGGAGAGAAGCTGAGCCCTGATTTGGGGGCAGGGCTTCACTGACTAGGGGTCCTATAAAGGTAGCAGCCAGTCATACAGCGGCACAGGAGCTAGCAAACAGAGCTGTAAACAGGGGAGTTTGAGTGGGAGTTCTGTTGGAGGAGAAGGTATTTGTGTGTGTTTGGTTTTGTAATGGTAGTATCTGTATGTGTAGGGGCTTTGTGCTGGGAGAGAAGCTGAGCCCTGATTAGGGGGCGGGGCTTCACTGACTAGGGTTCCTATAAAGGTAGCAGCCAGTCAGGCAGCGGAACAGACAGCTGCAGTGGCACAGGAGCTATCAAACAGAGCTGTAAACAGGGGAATTTGAGTGGGATTTCTGTTGGAGGAGAAGGTATTTGTGTGTGTTTGGATTTGTATTGTCAGTATCTGTATGTGCAGGGGCTTTGTGCTGGGAGAGAAGCTGAGCCCTGATTAGGGGGCGGGGCTTCCCTGACTAGGGGTCCTATAAAGGTAGCAGCCAGTCAGGCAGCGGCAAAGGAGCTAGCAAACAGAGCTGTAAACAGGGGAGTTTGAGTGGGAGTTCTGTTGGAGGAGAAGGTATTTGTGTGTGTTTGGTTTTGTATTGGTAGTATCTGTATGTGTAGGGGCTTTGTGCTGGGAGAGAAGCTGAGCCCTGATTAGGGGGCGGGGCTTCACTGACTAGGGGTCCTATAAAGGTAGCAGCCAGTCAGGCAGCAGCACAGACAGCTGCAGCGGCACAGGAGCTAGCAAACAGAGCTGTAAACAGGGGAGTTTGAGTGGGAGTTCTGTTGGAGGGGAAGGTATTTGTGTGTGTTTTTGTATTGGTACTATCTGTATGTGTAGAGGTTTGAAGGGGCTTTGTGCTGGGAGAGAAGCTGAGCCCTGATTAGGGGGCGGGGCTTCACTGACTAGGGGTCCTATAAAGGTAGCAGCCAGTCAGGCAGCGGCACAGACAGCTGCAGCGGCACAGGAGCTAGCAAACAGAGCTGTAAACAGGGGAGTTTGAGTGGGAGTTCTGTTGGAGGAGAAGGTATTTGTGTGTGTTTGGTTTTGTATTGGTAGTATCTGTATGTGTAGAGGCTTGGAGGGACTTTGTGCTGGGAGAGAAGCTGAGCCCTGATTTGGGGGCGGGGCTTCACTGACTAGGGGTCCTATAAAGGTAGCAGCCAGTCAGACAGCGGCACAGGAGCTAGCAAACAGAGCTGTAAACAGGGGAGTTTGAGTGGGAGTTCTGTTGGAGGAGAAGGTATTTGTGTGTGTTTGGTTTTGTAATGGTAGTATCTGTATGTGTAGGGGCTTTGTGCTGGGAGAGAAGCTGAGCCCTGATTAGGGGGCGGGGCTTCACTGACTAGGGGTCCTATAAAGGTAGCAGCCAGTCAGGCAGCGGCACAGACAGCTGCAGCGGCACAGGAGCTAGCAAACAGAGCTGTAAACAGGGGAGTTGGAGTGGGAGTTCTGTTGGAGGAGATGGTATTTGTGTGTGTTTGGTTTTGTATTGGTAGTATCTGTATGTGTATTGGTTTGAAGGGGCTTTGTGCTTGGAGAGAAGCTGAGCCCTGATTAGGGGGCGGGGCTTCACTGACTAGGGTTCCTATAAAGGTAGCAGCCAGTCAGGCAGCGGAACAGACAGCTGCAGTGGCACAGGAGCTATCAAACAGAGCTGTAAACAGGGGAATTTGAGTGGGATTTCTGTTGGAGGAGAAGGTATTTGTGTGTGTTTGGATTTGTATTGTCAGTATCTGTATGTGCAGGGGCTTTGTGCTGGGAGAGAAGCTGAGCCCTGATTAGGGGGCGGGGCTTCCCTGACTAGGGGTCCTATAAAGGTAGCAGCCAGTCAGGCAGCGGCAAAGGAGCTAGCAAACAGAGCTGTAAACAGGGGAGTTTGAGTGGGAGTTCTGTTGGAGGAGAAGGTATTTGTGTGTGTTTGGTTTTGTATTGGTAGTATCTGTATGTGTAGGGGCTTTGTGCTGGGAGAGAAGCTGAGCCCTGATTAGGGGGCGGGGCTTCACTGACTAGGGGTCCTATAAAGGTAGCAGCCAGTCAGGCAGCGGCACAGACAGCTGCAGCGGCACAGGAGCTAGCAAACAGAGCTGTAAACAGGGGAGTTTGAGTGGGAGTTCTGTTGGAGGAGAAGGTATTTGTGTGTGTTTGGTTTTGTATTGGTAGTATCTGTATGTGTAGGGGCTTTGTGCTGGGAGAGAAGCTGAGCCCTGATTTGGGGGCGGGGCTTCACTGACTAGGGGTCCTATAAAGGTAGCAGCCAGTCAGGCAGCGGCACAGACAGCTGCAGCGGCACAGGATCTAGCAAACAGAGCTGTAAACAGGGGAGTTTGAGTGGGAGTTCTGTTGGAGGAGAAGGTATTTGTGTGTGTTTTGTTTTGTATTGGTAGTATCTGTATGTGTAGAGGCTTGGAGGGACTTTGTGCTGGGAGAGAAGCTGAGCCCTGATTTGGGGCGGGGCTTCACTGACTAGGGGTCCTATAAAGGTAGCAGCCAGTCAGACAGCGGCACAGGAGCTAGCAAACAGAGCTGTAAACAGGGGAGTTGGAGTGGGAGTTCTGTTGGAGGAGAAGGTATTTGTGTGTGTTTGGTTTTGTAATGGTAGTATCTGTATGTGTAGGGGCTTTGTGCTGGGAGAGAAGCTGAGCCCTGGTTAGGGGGCGGGGCTTCACTGACTAGGGGTCCTATAAAGGTAGCAGCCAGTCAGGCAGCGGCACAGACAGCTGCAGCGGCACAGGAGCTAGCAACCAGAGCTGTAAACAGGGGAGTTGGAGTGGGATTTCTGTTGGAGGAGAAGGTATTTGTGTGTGTTTGGATTTGTATTGTCAGTATCTGTATGTGCAGGGGCTTTGTGCTGGGAGAGAAGCTGAGCCCTGATTAGGGGGCGGGGCTTCCCTGACTAGGGGTCCTATAAAGGTAGCAGCCAGTCAGGCAGCGGCAAAGGAGCTAGCAAACAGAGCTGTAAACAGGGGAGTTTGAGTGGGAGTTCTGTTGGAGGAGATGGTATTTGTGTGTGCTTGGTTTTGTATTGGTAGTATCTGTATGTGAAGGGGTTTGGCGGGGCTTTGTGCTTGGAGAGAAGATGAGCCCTGATTAGGGGGCGGGGCTTCACTGACTAGGGGTCCTATAAAGGTAGCAGCCAGTCAGGCAGCGGCACAGACAGCTGCAGAGGCACAGGAGCTAGCAAACAGAGCTGTAAACAGGGGAGTTTGAGTGGGAGTTCTGTTGGAGGAGCAGGTATTTGTGTGTGTTTGGTTTTGTATTGGTAGTATCTGTATGTGTAGAGGCTTGGAGGGGCTTTGTGCTGGGAGAGAAGCTGAGCCCTGATTAGGGGGCGGGGCTTCACTGACTAGGGGTCCTATAAAGGTAGCAGCCAGTCAGGCAGCGGCACAGACAGCTGCAGAGGCACAGGAGCTAGCAAACAGAGCTGTAAACAGGGGAGTTTGAGTGGGAGTTCTGTTGGAGGAGAAGGTATTTGTGTGTGTTTGGATTTGTATTGTCAGTATCTGTATGTGCAGGGGCTTTGTGCTGGGAGAGAAGCTGAGCCCTGATTAGGGGGCGGGGCTTCCCTGACTAGGGGTCCTATAAAGGTAGCAGCCAGTCAGGCAGCGGCAAAGGAGCTAACAAACAGACCTGTAAACAGGGGAGTTTGAGTGGGAGTTCTGTTGGAGGAGAAGGTATTTGTGTGTGTTTGGTTTTGTATTGGTAGTATCTGTATGTGTAGGGGCTTTGTGCTGGGAGAGAAGCTGAGCCCTGATTAGGGGGCGGGGCTTCACTGACTAGGGGTCCTATAAAGGTAGCAGCCAGTCAGACAGCGGCTCAGGAGCTAGCAAACAGAGCTGTGAAGAGGGGAGTTTGAATGGGAGTTCTGTTGGAGGAGATGGTATTTGTGTGTGCTTGGTTTTGTATTGGTAGTATCTGTATGTGTAGGGGTTTGGCGGGGCTTTGTGCTTGGAGAGAAGATGAGCCCTGATTAGGGGGCGGAGCTTCACTGACTAGGGGTCCTATAAAGGTAGCAGCCAGTCAGGCAGCGGAACAGACAGCTGCAGTGGCACAGGAGCAAGCAAACAGAGCTGTAAACAGGGGAGTTTGAGTGGGAGTTGTGTTGGAGGAGAAGGTATTTGTGTGTTTTTGGTTTTGTATTGGTAGTATCTGTATGTGCAGAGGTTTGGAGGGGCTTTGTGCTGGGAGAGAAGCTGAGCCCTGATTAGGGGGCGGGGCTTCACTGACTAGGGGTCCTATAAAGGTAGCAGCCAGTCAGGCAGCGGCACAGACAGCTGCAGCGGCACAGGAGCTAGCAAACAGAGCTGTAAACAGGGGAGTTGGAGTGGGAGTTCTGTTGGAGGAGATGGTATTTGTGTGTGTTTGGTTTTGTATTGGTAGTATCTGTATGTGTATTGGTTTGAAGGGGCTTTGTGCTTGGAGAGAAGCTGAGCCCTGATTAGGGGGCGGGGCTTCACTGACTAGGGTTCCTATAAAGGTAGCAGCCAGTCAGGCAGCGGAACAGACAGCTGCAGTGGCACAGGAGCTATCAAACAGAGCTGTAAACAGGGGAATTTGAGTGGGATTTCTGTTGGAGGAGAAGGTATTTGTGTGTGTTTGGATTTGTATTGTCAGTATCTGTATGTGCAGGGGCTTTGTGCTGGGAGAGAAGCTGAGCCCTGATTAGGGGGCGGGGCTTCCCTGACTAGGGGTCCTATAAAGGTAGCAGCCAGTCAGGCAGCGGCAAAGGAGCTAGCAAACAGAGCTGTAAACAGGGGAGTTTGAGTGGGAGTTCTGTTGGAGGAGAAGGTATTTGTGTGTGTTTGGTTTTGTATTGGTAGTATCTGTATGTGTAGGGGCTTTGTGCTGGGAGAGAAGCTGAGCCCTGATTAGGGGGCGGGGCTTCACTGACTAGGGGTCCTATAAAGGTAGCAGCCAGTCAGGCAGCGGCACAGACAGCTGCAGCGGCACAGGAGTTAGCAAACAGAGCTGTAAACAGGGGAGTTTGAGTGGGAGTTCTGTTGGAGGAGAAGGTATTTGTGTGTGTTTGGTTTTGTATTGGTAGTATCTGTATGTGTAGGGGCTTTGTGCTGGGAGAGAAGCTGAGCCCTGATTAGGGGGCGGGGCTTCACTGACTAGGGGTCCTATAAAGGTAGCAGCCAGTCAGACAGCGGCTCAGGAGCTAGCAAACAGAGCTGTGAAGAGGGGAGTTTGAATGGGAGTTCTGTTGGAGGAGATGGTATTTGTGTGTGCTTGGTTTTGTATTGGTAGTATCTGTATGTGTAGGGGTTTGGCGGGGCTTTGTGCTTGGAGAGAAGATGAGCCCTGATTAGGGGGCGGAGCTTCACTGACTAGGGGTCCTATAAAGGTAGCAGCCAGTCAGGCAGCGGAACAGACAGCTGCAGTGGCACAGGAGCAAGCAAACAGAGCTGTAAACAGGGGAGTTTGAGTGGGAGTTGTGTTGGAGGAGAAGGTATTTGTGTGTTTTTGGTTTTGTATTGGTAGTATCTGTATGTGCAGAGGTTTGGAGGGGCTTTGTGCTGGGAGAGAAGCTGAGCCCTGATTAGGGGGCGGGGCTTCACTGACTAGGGGTCCTATAAAGGTAGCAGCCAGTCAGGCAGCGGCACAGACAGCTGCAGCGGCACAGGAGCTAGCAAACAGAGCTGTAAACAGGGGAGTTGGAGTGGGAGTTCTGTTGGAGGAGATGGTATTTGTGTGTGTTTGGTTTTGTATTGGTAGTATCTGTATGTGTATTGGTTTGAAGGGGCTTTGTGCTTGGAGAGAAGCTGAGCCCTGATTAGGGGGCGGGGCTTCACTGACTAGGGTTCCTATAAAGGTAGCAGCCAGTCAGGCAGCGGAACAGACAGCTGCAGTGGCACAGGAGCTATCAAAGAGAGCTGTAAACAGGGGAATTTGAGTGGGATTTCTGTTGGAGGAGAAGGTATTTGTGTGTGTTTGGATTTGTATTGTCAGTATCTGTATGTGCAGGGGCTTTGTGCTGGGAGAGAAGCTGAGCCCTGATTAGGGGGCGGGGCTTCCCTGACTAGGGGTCCTATAAAGGTAGCAGCCAGTCAGGCAGCGGCAAAGGAGCTAGCAAACAGAGCTGTAAACAGGGGAGTTTGAGTGGGAGTTCTGTTGGAGGAGAAGGTATTTGTGTGTGTTTGGTTTTGTATTGGTAGTATCTGTATGTGTAGGGGCTTTGTGCTGGGAGAGAAGCTGAGCCCTGATTAGGGGGCGGGGCTTCACTGACTAGGGGTCCTATAAAGGTAGCAGCCAGTCAGGCAGCGGCACAGACAGCTGCAGCGGCACAGGAGCTAGCAAACAGAGCTGTAAACAGGGGAGTTTGAGTGGGAGTTCTGTTGGAGGAGAAGGTATTTGTGTGTGTTTTGTTTTGTATTGGTAGTATCTGTATGTGTAGGGGCTTTGTGCTGGGAGAGAAGCTGAGCCCTGATTTGGGGCGGGGCTTCACTGACTAGGGGTCCTATAAAGGTAGCAGCCAGTCAGACAGCGGCACAGGAGCTAGCAAACAGAGCTGTAAACAGGGGAGTTGGAGTGGGAGTTCTGTTGGAGGAGAAGGTATTTGTGTGTGTTTGGTTTTGTAATGGTAGTATCTGTATGTGTAGGGGCTTTGTGCTGGGAGAGAAGCTGAGCCCTGGTTAGGGGGCGGGGCTTCACTGACTAGGGGTCCTATAAAGGTAGCAGCCAGTCAGGCAGCGGCACAGACAGCTGCAGCGGCACAGGAGCTAGCAAACAGAGCTGTAAACAGGGGAGTTGGAGTGGGATTTCTGTTGGAGGAGAAGGTATTTGTGTGTGTTTGGATTTGTATTGTCAGTATCTGTATGTGCAGGGGCTTTGTGCTGGGAGAGAAGCTGAGCCCTGATTAGGGGGCGGGGCTTCCCTGACTAGGGGTCCTATAAAGGTAGCAGCCAGTCAGGCAGCGGCAAAGGAGCTAGCAAACAGAGCTGTAAACAGGGGAGTTTGAGTGGGAGTTCTGTTGGAGGAGATGGTATTTGTGTGTGCTTGGTTTTGTATTGGTAGTATCTGTATGTGAAGGGGTTTGGCGGGGCTTTGTGCTTGGAGAGAAGATGAGCCCTGATTAGGGGGCGGGGCTTCACTGACTAGGGGTCCTATAAAGGTAGCAGCCAGTCAGGCAGCGGCACAGACAGCTGCAGAGGCACAGGAGCTAGCAAACAGAGCTGTAAACAGGGGAGTTTGAGTGGGAGTTCTGTTGGAGGAGCAGGTATTTGTGTGTGTTTGGTTTTGTATTGGTAGTATCTGTATGTGTAGAGGCTTGGAGGGGCTTTGTGCTGGGAGAGAAGCTGAGCCCTGATTAGGGGGCGGGGCTTCACTGACTAGGGGTCCTATAAAGGTAGCAGCCAGTCAGGCAGCGGCACAGACAGCTGCAGCGGCACAGGAGCTAGCAAACAGAGCTGTAAACAGGGGAGTTTGAGTGGGAGTTCTGTTGGAGGAGAAGGTATTTGTGTGTGTTTGGATTTGTATTGTCAGTATCTGTATGTGCAGGGGCTTTGTGCTGGGAGAGAAGCTGAGCCCTGATTAGGGGGCGGGGCTTCCCTGACTAGGGGTCCTATAAAGGTAGCAGCCAGTCAGGCAGCGGCAAAGGAGCTAACAAACAGACCTGTAAACAGGGGAGTTTGAGTGGGAGTTCTGTTGGAGGAGAAGGTATTTGTGTGTGTTTGGTTTTGTATTGGTAGTATCTGTATGTGTAGGGGCTTTGTGCTGGGAGAGAAGCTGAGCCCTGATTAGGGGGCGGGGCTTCACTGACTAGGGGTCCTATAAAGGTAGCAGCCAGTCAGACAGCGGCTCAGGAGCTAGCAAACAGAGCTGTGAAGAGGGGAGTTTGAATGGGAGTTCTGTTGGAGGAGATGGTATTTGTGTGTGCTTGGTTTTGTATTGGTAGTATCTGTATGTGTAGGGGTTTGGCGGGGCTTTGTGCTTGGAGAGAAGATGAGCCCTGATTAGGGGGCGGAGCTTCACTGACTAGGGGTCCTATAAAGGTAGCAGCCAGTCAGGCAGCGGAACAGACAGCTGCAGTGGCACAGGAGCAAGCAAACAGAGCTGTAAACAGGGGAGTTTGAGTGGGAGTTGTGTTGGAGGAGAAGGTATTTGTGTGTTTTTGGTTTTGTATTGGTAGTATCTGTATGTGCAGAGGTTTGGAGGGGCTTTGTGCTGGGAGAGAAGCTGAGCCCTGATTAGGGGGCGGGGCTTCACTGACTAGGGGTCCTATAAAGGTAGCAGCCAGTCAGGCAGCGGCACAGACAGCTGCAGCGGCACAGGAGCTAGCAAACAGAGCTGTAAACAGGGGAGTTGGAGTGGGAGTTCTGTTGGAGGAGATGGTATTTGTGTGTGTTTGGTTTTGTATTGGTAGTATCTGTATGTGTATTGGTTTGAAGGGGCTTTGTGCTTGGAGAGAAGCTGAGCCCTGATTAGGGGGCGGGGCTTCACTGACTAGGGTTCCTATAAAGGTAGCAGCCAGTCAGGCAGCGGAACAGACAGCTGCAGTGGCACAGGAGCTATCAAACAGAGCTGTAAACAGGGGAATTTGAGTGGGATTTCTGTTGGAGGAGAAGGTATTTGTGTGTGTTTGGATTTGTATTGTCAGTATCTGTATGTGCAGGGGCTTTGTGCTGGGAGGGAAGCTGAGCCCTGATTAGGGGGCGGGGCTTCCCTGACTAGGGGTCCTATAAAGGTAGCAGCCAGTCAGGCAGCGGCAAAGGAGCTAGCAAACAGAGCTGTAAACAGGGGAGTTTGAGTGGGAGTTCTGTTGGAGGAGAAGGTATTTGTGTGTGTTTGGTTTTGTAATGGTAGTATCTGTATGTGTAGGGGCTTTGTGCTGGGAGAGAAGCTGAGCCCTGATTAGGGGGCGGGGCTTCACTGACTAGGGTTCCTATAAAGGTAGCAGCCAGTCAGGCAGCGGAACAGACAGCTGCAGTGGCACAGGAGCTATCAAACAGAGCTGTAAACAGGGGAATTTGAGTGGGATTTCTGTTGGAGGAGAAGGTATTTGTGTGTGTTTGGATTTGTATTGTCAGTATCTGTATGTGCAGGGGCTTTGTGCTGGGAGAGAAGCTGAGCCCTGATTAGGGGGCGGGGCTTCCCTGACTAGGGGTCCTATAAAGGTAGCAGCCAGTCAGGCAGCGGCAAAGGAGCTAGCAAACAGAGCTGTAAACAGGGGAGTTAGAGTGGGAGTTCTGTTGGAGGAGAAGGTATTTGTGTGTGTTTGGTTTTGTATTGGTAGTATCTGTATGTGTAGGGGCTTTGTGCTGGGAGAGAAGCTGAGCCCTGATTTGGGGGCGGGGCTTCACTGACTAGGGGTCATATAAAGGTAGCAGCCAGTCAGGCAGCGGCACAGACAGCTGCAGCGGCACAGGAGCTAGCAAACAGAGCTGTAAACAGGGGAGTTTGAGTGGGAGTTCTGTTGGAGGAGAAGGTATTTGTGTGTGTTTGGTTTTGTATTGGTAGTATCTGTATGTGTAGAGGCTTGGAGGGACTTTGTGCTGGGAGAGAAGCTGAGCCCTGATTTGGGGGCGGGGCTTCACTGACTAGGGGTCCTATAAAGGTAGCAGCCAGTCAGACAGCGGCACAGGAGCTAGCAAACAGAGCTGTAAACAGGGGAGTTTGAGTGGGAGTTCTGTTGGAGGAGAAGGTATTTGTGTGTGTTTGGTTTTGTAATGGTAGTATCTGTATGTGTAGGGGCTTTGTGCTGGGAGAGAAGCTGAGCCCTGGTTAGGGGGCGGGGCTTCACTGACTAGGGGTCCTATAAAGGTAGCAGCCAGTCAGGCAGCGGCACAGACAGCTGCAGTGGCACAGGAGCTATCAAACAGAGCTGTAAACAGGGGAATTTGAGTGGGATTTCTGTTGGAGGAGAAGGTATTTGTGTGTGTTTGGATTTGTATTGTCAGTATCTGTATGTGCAGGGGCTTTGTGCTGGGAGAGAAGCTGAGCCCTGATTAGGGGGCGGGGCTTCCCTGACTAGGGGTCCTATAAAGGTAGCAGCCAGTCAGGCAGCGGCAAAGGAGCTAGCAAACAGAGCTGTAAACAGGGGAGTTTGAGTGGGAGTTCTGTTGGAGGAGAAGGTATTTGTGTGTGTTTGGTTTTGTATTGGTAGTATCTGTATGTGTAGGGGCTTTGTGCTGGGAGAGAAGCTGAGCCCTGATTAGGGGGCGGGGCTTCACTGACTAGGGGTCCTATAAAGGTAGCAGCCAGTCAGGCAGCGGCACAGACAGCTGCAGCGGCACAGGAGCTAGCAAACAGAGCTGTAAACAGGGGAGTTTGAGTGGGAGTTCTGTTGGAGGAGAAGGTATTTGTGTGTGTTTGGTTTTGTATTGGTAGTATCTGTATGTGTAGGGGCTTTGTGCTGGGAGAGAAGCTGAGCCCTGATTTGGGGGCGGGGCTTCACTGACTAGGGGTCCTATAAAGGTAGCAGCCAGTCAGGCAGCGGCAAAGGAGCTAGCAAACAGAGCTGTAAACAGGGGAGTTTGAGTGGGAGTTCTGTTGGAGGAGATGGTATTTGTGTGTGCTTGGTTTTGTATTGGTAGTATCTGTATGTGAAGGGGTTTGGCGGGGCTTTGTGCTTGGAGAGAAGATGAGCCCTGATTAGGGGGCGGGGCTTCACTGACTAGGGGTCCTATAAAGGTAGCAGCCAGTCAGGCAGCGGCACAGACAGCTGCAGAGGCACAGGAGCTAGCAAACAGAGCTGTAAACAGGGGAGTTTGAGTGGGAGTTCTGTTGGAGGAGCAGGTATTTGTGTGTGTTTGGTTTTGTATTGGTAGTATCTGTATGTGTAGAGGCTTGGAGGGGCTTTGTGCTGGGAGAGAAGCTGAGCCCTGATTAGGGGGCGGGGCTTCACTGACTAGGGGTCCTATAAAGGTAGCAGCCAGTCAGGCAGCGGCACAGACAGCTGCAGCGGCACAGGAGCTAGCAAACAGAGCTGTAAACAGGGGAGTTTGAGTGGGAGTTCTGTTGGAGGAAAAGGTATTTGTGTGTGTTTGGATTTGTATTGTCAGTATCTGTATGTGCAGGGGCTTTGTGCTGGGAGAGAAGCTGAGCCCTGATTAGGGGGCGGGGCTTCCCTGACTAGGGGTCCTATAAAGGTAGCACCCAGTCAGGCAGCGGCAAAGGAGCTAGCAAACAGACCTGTAAACAGGGTAGTTTGAGTGGGAGTTCTGTTGGAGGAGAAGGTATTTGTGTGTGTTTGGTTTTGTATTGGTAGTATCTGTATGTGTAGGGGCTTTGTGCTGGGAGAGAAGCTGAGCCCTGATTAGGGGGCGGGGCTTCACTGACTAGGGGTCCTATAAAGGTAGCAGCCAGTCAGACAGCGGCTCAGGAGCTAGCAAACAGAGCTGTGAAGAGGGGAGTTTGAATGGGAGTTCTGTTGGAGGAGATGGTATTTGTGTGTGCTTGGTTTTGTATTGGTAGTATCTGTATGTGTAGGGGTTTGGCGGGGCTTTGTGCTTGGAGAGAAGATGAGCCCTGATTAGGGGGCGGGGCTTCACTGACTAGGGGTCCTATAAAGGTAGCAGCCAGTCAGGCAGCGGAACAGACAGCTGCAGTGGCACAGGAGCAAGCAAACAGAGCTGTAAACAGGGGAGTTTGAGTGGGAGTTGTGTTGGAGGAGAAGGTATTTGTGTGTTTTTGGTTTTGTATTGGTAGTATCTGTATGTGCAGAGGTTTGGAGGGGCTTTGTGCTGGGATAGAAGCTGAGCCCTGATTAGGGGGCGGGGCTTCACTGACTAGGGGTCCTATAAAGGTAGCAGCCAGTCAGACAGCGGCACAGGAGCTAGCAAACAGAGCTGTAAACAGGGGAGTTTGAGTGGGAGTTCTGTTGGAGGAGAAGGTATTTGTGTGTGTTTGGTTTTGTAATGGTAGTATCTGTATGTGTAGGGGCTTTGTGCTGGGAGAGAAGCTGAGCCCTGGTTAGGGGGCGGGGCTTCACTGACTAGGGGTCCTATAAAGGTAGCAGCCAGTCAGGCAGCGGCACAGACAGCTGCAGCGGCACAGGAGCTAGCAAACAGAGCTGTAAACAGGGGAGTTGGAGTGGGAGTTCTGTTGGAGGAGATGGTATTTGTGTGTGTTTGGTTTTGTATTGGTAGTATATGTATGTGTATTGGTTTGAAGGGGCTTTGTGCTTGGAGAGAAGCTGAGCCCTGATTAGGGGGCGGGGCTTCACTGACTAGGGTTCCTATAAAGGTAGCAGCCAGTCAGGCAGCGGAACAGACAGCTGCAGTGGCACAGGAGCTATCAAACAGAGCTGTAAACAGGGGAATTTGAGTGGGATTTATGTTGGAGGAGAAGGTATTTGTGTGTGTTTGGATTTGTATTGTCAGTATCTGTATGTGCAGGGGCTTTGTGCTGGGAGAGAAGCTGAGCCCTGATTAGGGGGCGGGGCTTCCCTGACTAGGGGTCCTATAAAGGTAGCAGCCAGTCAGGCAGCGGCAAAGGAGCTAGCAAACAGAGCTGTAAACAGGGGAGTTTGAGTGGGAGTTCTGTTGGAGGAGAAGGTATTTGTGTGTGTTTGGTTTTGTATTGGTAGTATCTGTATGTGTAGGGGCTTTGTGCTGGGAGAGAAGCTGAGCCCTGATTAGGGGGCGGGGCTTCACTGACTAGGGGTCCTATAAAGGTAGCAGCCAGTCAGGCAGCAGCACAGACAGCTGCAGCGGCACAGGAGCTAGCAAACAGAGCTGTAAACAGGGGAGTTTGAGTGGGAGTTCTGTTGGAGGAGAAGGTATTTGTGTGTGTTTTTGTATTGGTACTATCTGTATGTGTAGAGGTTTGAAGGGGCTTTGTGCTGGGAGAGAAGCTGAGCCCTGATTAGGGGGCGGGGCTTCACTGACTAGGGGTCCTATAAAGGTAGCAGCCAGTCAGGCAGCGGCACAGACAGCTGCAGCGGCACAGGAGCTGGCAAACAGAGCTGTAAACAGGGGAGTTTGAGTGGGAGTTCTGTTGGAGGAGAAGGTATTTGTGTGTGTTTGGTTTTGTATTGGTAGTATCTGTATGTGTAGGGGCTTTGTGCTGGGAGAGAAGCTGAGCCCTGATTTGGGGGCGGGGCTTCACTGACTAGGGGTCCTATAAAGGTAGCAGCCAGTCAGGCAACGGCACAGACAGCTGCAGCGGCACAGGAGCTAGCAAACAGAGCTGTAAACAGGGGAGTTTGAGTGGGAGTTCTGTTGGAGGAGAAGGTATTTGTGTGTGTTTGGTTTTGTATTGGTAGTATCTGTATGTGTAGAGGCTTGGAGGGACTTTGTGCTGGGAGAGAAGCTGAGCCCTGATTTGGGGGCGGGGCTTCACTGACTAGGGGTCCTATAAAGGTAGCAGCCAGTCAGACAGCGGCACAGGAGCTAGCAAACAGAGCTGTAAACAGGGGAGTTTGAGTGGGAGTTCTGTTGGAGGAGAAGGTATTTGTGTGTGTTTGGTTTTGTAATGGTAGTATCTGTATGTGTAGGGGCTTTGTGCTGGGAGAGAAGCTGAGCCCTGGTTAGGGGGCGGGGCTTCACTGACTAGGGGTCCTATAAAGGTAGCAGCCAGTCAGGCAGCGGCACAGACAGCTGCAGCGGCACAGGAGCTAGCAAACAGAGCTGTAAACAGGGGAGTTGGAGTGGGAGTTCTGTTGGAGGAGATGGTATTTGTGTGTGTTAGGTTTTGTATTGGTAGTATCTGTATGTGTATTGGTTTGAAGGGGCTTTGTGCTTGGAGAGAAGCTGAGCCCTGATTAGGGGGCGGGGCTTCACTGACTAGGGTTCCTATAAAGGTAGCAGCCAGTCAGGCAGCGGAACAGACAGCTGCAGTGGCACAGGAGCTATCAAAGAGAGCTGTAAACAGGGGAATTTGAGTGGGATTTCTGTTGGAGGAGAAGGTATTTGTGTGTGTTTGGATTTGTATTGTCAGTATCTGTATGTGCAGGGGCTTTGTGCTGGGAGAGAAGCTGAGCCCTGATTAGGGGGCGGGGCTTCCCTGACTAGGGGTCCTATAAAGGTAGCAGCCAGTCAGGCAGCGGCAAAGGAGCTAGCAAACAGAGCTGTAAACAGGGGAGTTTGAGTGGGAGTTCTGTTGGAGGAGAAGGTATTTGAGTGTGTTTGGTTTTGTATTGGTAGTATCTGTATGTGTAGGGGCTTTGTGCTGGGAGAGAAGCTGAGCCCTGATTAGGGGGCGGGGCTTCACTGACTAGGGGTCCTATAAAGGTAGCAGCCAGTCAGGCAGCAGCACAGACAGCTGCAGCGGCACAGGAGCTAGCAAACAGAGCTGTAAACAGGGGAGTTTGAGTGGGAGTTCTGTTGGAGGAGAAGGTATTTGTGTGTGTTTGGTTTTGTATTGGTAGTATCTGTATGTGTAGGGGCTTGGAGGGACTTTGTGCTGGGAGAGAAGCTGAGCCCTGATTTGGGGGCGGGGCTTCACTGACTAGGGGTCCTATAAAGGTAGCAGCCAGTCAGACAGCGGCACAGGAGCTAGCAAACAGAGCTGTAAACAGGGGAGTTTGAGTGGGAGTTCTGTTTGAGGAGAAGGTATTTGTGTGTGTTTGGTTTTGTAATGGTAGTATCTGTATGTGTAGGGGCTTTGTGCTGGGAGAGAAGCTGAGCCCTGGTTAGGGGGCGGGGCTTCACTGACTAGGGGTCCTATAAAGGTAGCAGACAGTCAGGCAGCGGCACAGACAGCTGCAGCGGCACAGGAGCTAGCAAACAGAGCTGTAAACAGGGGAGTTGGAGTGGGAGTTCTGTTCGAGGAGATGGTATCTGTGTGTGTTTGGTTTTGTATTGGTAGTATCTGTATGTGTACTGGTTTGAAGGGGCTTTGTGCTTGGAGAGAAGCTGTGCCCTGATTAGGGGGCGGGGCTTCACTGACTAGGGTTCCTATAAAGGTAGCAGCCAGTCAGGCAGCGGAACAGACAGCTGCAGTGGCACAGGAGCTATCAAACAGAGCTGTAAACAAGGGAATTTGAGTGGGATTTCTGTTGGAGGAGAAGGTATTTGTGTGTGTTTGGATTTGTATTGTCAGTATCTGTATGTGCAGGGGCTTTGTGCTGGGAGAGAAGCTGAGCCCTGATTAGGGGGCGGGGCTTCCCTGACTAGGGGTCCTATAAAGGTAGCAGCCAGTCAGGCAGCGGCAAAGGAGCTAGCAAACAGAGCTGTAAACAGGGGAGTTTGAGTGGGAGTTCTGTTGGAGGAGAAGGTATTTGTGTGTGTTTGGTTTTGTATTGGTAGTATCTGTATGTGTAGGGGCTTTGTGCTGGGAGAGAAGCTGAGCCCTGATTAGGGGGCGGGGCTTCACTGACTAGGGGTCCTATAAAGGTAGCAGCCAGTCAGGCAGCAGCACAGACAGCTGCAGCGGCACAGGAGCTAGCAAACAGAGCTGTAAACAGGGGAATTTGAGTGGGAGTTCTGTTGGAGGAGAAGGTACTTGTGTGTGTTTTTGTATTGGTACTATCTGTATGTGTAGAGGTTTGAAGGGGCTTTGTGCTGGGAGAGAAGCTGAGCCCTGATTAGGGGGCGGGGCTTCACTGACTAGGGGTCCTATAAAGGTAGCAGCCAGTCAGGCAGCGGCACAGACAGCTGCAGCGGCACAGGAGCTAGCAAACAGAGCTGTAAACAGAGGAGTTTGAGTGGGAGTTCTGTTGGAGGAGAAGGTATTTGTGTGTGTTTGGTTTTGTATTGGTAGTATCTGTATGTGTAGGGGCTTTGTGCTGGGAGAGAAGCTGAGCCCTGATTAGGGGGCGGGGCTTCACTGACTAGGGGTCCTATAAAGGTAGCAGCCAGTCAGGCAGCGGCACAGGAGCTAGCAAACAGAGCTGTAAGCAGGGGAGTTTGAGTCGGAGTTATGTTGGAGGAGAAGGTATTTGTGTGTTTTTTTGTATTGGTAGTATCTGTATGTGTAGAGGCTTGGAGGGGCTTTGTGCTGGGAGAGAAACTGAGCCCTGATTAGGGGGCGGGGCTTCACTGACTAGGGGTCCTATGAAGGGAGCAGCCAGTCAGGCAGCGGCACAGACAGCTGCAGCGGCACAGGAGCTAGCAAACAGAGCTGTAAACAGGGGAGTTTGAGTGGGAGTTCTGTTGGAGGAGAAGGTATTTTTGTGTGTTTTTGTATTGGTAGTATCTGTATTTGTAGAGGTTTGAAGGGGCCTTGTGCTGGGAGAGCTGCTGAGCCCTGATTAGGGGGCGGGGCTTCACTGACTAGGGGTCCTATAAAGGTAGCAGCCAGTCAGGCAGCGGCACAGACAGCTGCAGCGGCACAGGAGCTAGCAAACAGAGCTGTAAACAGGGGAGTCTGAGTGGGAGTTCTGTTGGAGGAGAAGGTATTTGTGTGTGTTTGGTTTTGTATTGGTAGTATCTGTATGTGTAGAGGCTTGGAGGGGCTTTGTGCTGGGAGGGAAGCTGAGCCCTGATAAGGGGGCGGGGCTTCACTGACTAGGGGTCCTATAAAGGTAGCAGCCAGTCAGGCATCGGCACAGACAGCTGCAGCGGCACAGGAGCTAGCAAACAGAGCTGTAAACAGGGGAGTTTGAGTGGGAGTTCTGTTGGAGGAGAAGGCATTTGTGTGTGTTTGGTTTTGTATTGGTAGTATCTGTATGTGTAGGGGCTTTGTGCTGGGAGAGAAGCTGAGCCCTGATTTGGGGGCGGGGCTTCACTGACTAGGGGTCCTATAAAGGTAGCAGCCAGTCATACAGCGGCACAGGAGCTAGCAAACAGAGCTGTAAACAGGGGAGTTTGAGTGGGAGTTCTGTTGGAGGAGACGGTATTTGTGTGTGTTTGGTTTTGTATTGGTAGTATCTGTATGTGTAGGGGCTTTGTGCTGGGAGAGAAGCTGAGCCCTGATTAGGGTTCGGGGCTTCACTGACTAGGGGTCCTATAAAGGTAGCAGCCAGTCAGGCAGCGGCACAGACAGCTGCAGCGGCACAGGAGCTAGCAAACAGAGCTGTAAACAGGGGAGTTTGAGTGGGATTTCTGTTGGAGGAGAAGGTATTTGTGTGTGTTTGGATTTGTATTGTCAGTATCTGTATGTGCAGGGGCTTTGTGCTGGGAGAGAAGCTGAGCCCTGATTAGGGGGCGGGGCTTCCCTGACTAGGGGTCCTATAAAGGTAGCAGCCAGTCAGGCAGCGGCAAAGGAGCTAGCAAACAGAGCTATAAACAGGGGAGTTTGAGTGGGAGTTCTGTTGGAGGAGAAGGTATTTGTGGGTGTTTGGTTTTGTATTGGTAGTATCTGTATGTGTAGGGGCTTTGTGCTGGGAGAGAAGCTGAGCCCTGATTAGGGGGCGGGGCTTCACTGACTAGGGGTCCTATAAAGGTAGCAGCCAGTCAGGCAGCGGCACAGACAGCTGCAGCGGCACAGGAGCTAGCAAACAGAGCTGTAAACAGGGGAGTTGGAGTGGGAGTTCTGTTGGAGGAGATGGTATTTGTGTGTGTTTGGTTTTGTATTGGTAGTATCTGTATGTGTATTGGTTTGAAGGGGCTTTGTGCTTGGAGAGAAGCTGAGCCCTGATTAGGGGGCGGGGCTTCACTGACTAGGGTTCCTATAAAGGTAGCAGCCAGTCAGGCAGCGGAACAGACAGCTGCAGTGGCACAGGAGCTATCAAACAGAGCTGTAAACAGGGGAATTTGAGTGGGATTTCTGTTGGAGGAGAAGGTATTTGTGTGTGTTTGGATTTGTATTGTCAGTATCTGTATGTGCAGGGGCTTTGTGCTGGGAGAGAAGCTGAGCCCTGATTAGGGGGCGGGGCTTCCCTGACTAGGGGTCCTATAAAGGTAGCAGCCAGTCAGGCAGCGGCAAAGGAGCTAGCAAACAGAGCTGTAAACAGGGGAGTTTGAGTGGGAGTTCTGTTGGAGGAGAAGGTATTTGTGTGTGTTTGGTTTTGTATTGGTAGTATCTGTATGTGTAGGGGCTTTGTGCTGGGAGAGAAGCTGAGCCCTGATTAGGGGGCGGGGCTTCACTGACTAGGGGTCCTATAAAGGTAGCAGCCAGTCAGGCAGCGGCACAGACAGCTGCAGCGGCACAGGAGTTAGCAAACAGAGCTGTAAACAGGGGAGTTTGAGTGGGAGTTCTGTTGGAGGAGAAGGTATTTGTGTGTGTTTGGTTTTGTATTGGTAGTATCTGTATGTGTAGGGGCTTTGTGCTGGGAGAGAAGCTGAGCCCTGATTAGGGGGCGGGGCTTCACTGACTAGGGGTCCTATAAAGGTAGCAGCCAGTCAGACAGCGGCTCAGGAGCTAGCAAACAGAGCTGTGAAGAGGGGAGTTTGAATGGGAGTTCTGTTGGAGGAGATGGTATTTGTGTGTGCTTGGTTTTGTATTGGTAGTATCTGTATGTGTAGGGGTTTGGCGGGGCTTTGTGCTTGGAGAGAAGATGAGCCCTGATTAGGGGGCGGAGCTTCACTGACTAGGGGTCCTATAAAGGTAGCAGCCAGTCAGGCAGCGGAACAGACAGCTGCAGTGGCACAGGAGCAAGCAAACAGAGCTGTAAACAGGGGAGTTTGAGTGGGAGTTGTGTTGGAGGAGAAGGTATTTGTGTGTTTTTGGTTTTGTATTGGTAGTATCTGTATGTGCAGAGGTTTGGAGGGGCTTTGTGCTGGGAGAGAAGCTGAGCCCTGATTAGGGGGCGGGGCTTCACTGACTAGGGGTCCTATAAAGGTAGCAGCCAGTCAGGCAGCGGCACAGACAGCTGCAGCGGCACAGGAGCTAGCAAACAGAGCTGTAAACAGGGGAGTTGGAGTGGGAGTTCTGTTGGAGGAGATGGTATTTGTGTGTGTTTGGTTTTGTATTGGTAGTATCTGTATGTGTATTGGTTTGAAGGGGCTTTGTGCTTGGAGAGAAGCTGAGCCCTGATTAGGGGGCGGGGCTTCACTGACTAGGGTTCCTATAAAGGTAGCAGCCAGTCAGGCAGCGGAACAGACAGCTGCAGTGGCACAGGAGCTATCAAAGAGAGCTGTAAACAGGGGAATTTGAGTGGGATTTCTGTTGGAGGAGAAGGTATTTGTGTGTGTTTGGATTTGTATTGTCAGTATCTGTATGTGCAGGGGCTTTGTGCTGGGAGAGAAGCTGAGCCCTGATTAGGGGGCGGGGCTTCCCTGACTAGGGGTCCTATAAAGGTAGCAGCCAGTCAGGCAGCGGCAAAGGAGCTAGCAAACAGAGCTGTAAACAGGGGAGTTTGAGTGGGAGTTCTGTTGGAGGAGAAGGTATTTGTGTGTGTTTGGTTTTGTATTGGTAGTATCTGTATGTGTAGGGGCTTTGTGCTGGGAGAGAAGCTGAGCCCTGATTAGGGGGCGGGGCTTCACTGACTAGGGGTCCTATAAAGGTAGCAGCCAGTCAGGCAGCGGCACAGACAGCTGCAGCGGCACAGGAGCTAGCAAACAGAGCTGTAAACAGGGGAGTTTGAGTGGGAGTTCTGTTGGAGGAGAAGGTATTTGTGTGTGTTTTGTTTTGTATTGGTAGTATCTGTATGTGTAGGGGCTTTGTGCTGGGAGAGAAGCTGAGCCCTGATTTGGGGCGGGGCTTCACTGACTAGGGGTCCTATAAAGGTAGCAGCCAGTCAGACAGCGGCACAGGAGCTAGCAAACAGAGCTGTAAACAGGGGAGTTGGAGTGGGAGTTCTGTTGGAGGAGAAGGTATTTGTGTGTGTTTGGTTTTGTAATGGTAGTATCTGTATGTGTAGGGGCTTTGTGCTGGGAGAGAAGCTGAGCCCTGGTTAGGGGGCGGGGCTTCACTGACTAGGGGTCCTATAAAGGTAGCAGCCAGTCAGGCAGCGGCACAGACAGCTGCAGCGGCACAGGAGCTAGCAAACAGAGCTGTAAACAGGGGAGTTGGAGTGGGATTTCTGTTGGAGGAGAAGGTATTTGTGTGTGTTTGGATTTGTATTGTCAGTATCTGTATGTGCAGGGGCTTTGTGCTGGGAGAGAAGCTGAGCCCTGATTAGGGGGCGGGGCTTCCCTGACTAGGGGTCCTATAAAGGTAGCAGCCAGTCAGGCAGCGGCAAAGGAGCTAGCAAACAGAGCTGTAAACAGGGGAGTTTGAGTGGGAGTTCTGTTGGAGGAGATGGTATTTGTGTGTGCTTGGTTTTGTATTGGTAGTATCTGTATGTGAAGGGGTTTGGCGGGGCTTTGTGCTTGGAGAGAAGATGAGCCCTGATTAGGGGGCGGGGCTTCACTGACTAGGGGTCCTATAAAGGTAGCAGCCAGTCAGGCAGCGGCACAGACAGCTGCAGAGGCACAGGAGCTAGCAAACAGAGCTGTAAACAGGGGAGTTTGAGTGGGAGTTCTGTTGGAGGAGCAGGTATTTGTGTGTGTTTGGTTTTGTATTGGTAGTATCTGTATGTGTAGAGGCTTGGAGGGGCTTTGTGCTGGGAGAGAAGCTGAGCCCTGATTAGGGGGCGGGGCTTCACTGACTAGGGGTCCTATAAAGGTAGCAGCCAGTCAGGCAGCGGCACAGACAGCTGCAGCGGCACAGGAGCTAGCAAACAGAGCTGTAAACAGGGGAGTTTGAGTGGGAGTTCTGTTGGAGGAGAAGGTATTTGTGTGTGTTTGGATTTGTATTGTCAGTATCTGTATGTGCAGGGGCTTTGTGCTGGGAGAGAAGCTGAGCCCTGATTAGGGGGCGGGGCTTCCCTGACTAGGGGTCCTATAAAGGTAGCAGCCAGTCAGGCAGCGGCAAAGGAGCTAACAAACAGACCTGTAAACAGGGGAGTTTGAGTGGGAGTTCTGTTGGAGGAGAAGGTATTTGTGTGTGTTTGGTTTTGTATTGGTAGTATCTGTATGTGTAGGGGCTTTGTGCTGGGAGAGAAGCTGAGCCCTGATTAGGGGGCGGGGCTTCACTGACTAGGGGTCCTATAAAGGTAGCAGCCAGTCAGACAGCGGCTCAGGAGCTAGCAAACAGAGCTGTGAAGAGGGGAGTTTGAATGGGAGTTCTGTTGGAGGAGATGGTATTTGTGTGTGCTTGGTTTTGTATTGGTAGTATCTGTATGTGTAGGGGTTTGGCGGGGCTTTGTGCTTGGAGAGAAGATGAGCCCTGATTAGGGGGCGGAGCTTCACTGACTAGGGGTCCTATAAAGGTAGCAGCCAGTCAGGCAGCGGAACAGACAGCTGCAGTGGCACAGGAGCAAGCAAACAGAGCTGTAAACAGGGGAGTTTGAGTGGGAGTTGTGTTGGAGGAGAAGGTATTTGTGTGTTTTTGGTTTTGTATTGGTAGTATCTGTATGTGCAGAGGTTTGGAGGGGCTTTGTGCTGGGAGAGAAGCTGAGCCCTGATTAGGGGGCGGGGCTTCACTGACTAGGGGTCCTATAAAGGTAGCAGCCAGTCAGGCAGCGGCACAGACAGCTGCAGCGGCACAGGAGCTAGCAAACAGAGCTGTAAACAGGGGAGTTGGAGTGGGAGTTCTGTTGGAGGAGATGGTATTTGTGTGTGTTTGGTTTTGTATTGGTAGTATCTGTATGTGTATTGGTTTGAAGGGGCTTTGTGCTTGGAGAGAAGCTGAGCCCTGATTAGGGGGCGGGGCTTCACTGACTAGGGTTCCTATAAAGGTAGCAGCCAGTCAGGCAGCGGAACAGACAGCTGCAGTGGCACAGGAGCTATCAAACAGAGCTGTAAACAGGGGAATTTGAGTGGGATTTCTGTTGGAGGAGAAGGTATTTGTGTGTGTTTGGATTTGTATTGTCAGTATCTGTATGTGCAGGGGCTTTGTGCTGGGAGGGAAGCTGAGCCCTGATTAGGGGGCGGGGCTTCCCTGACTAGGGGTCCTATAAAGGTAGCAGCCAGTCAGGCAGCGGCAAAGGAGCTAGCAAACAGAGCTGTAAACAGGGGAGTTTGAGTGGGAGTTCTGTTGGAGGAGAAGGTATTTGTGTGTGTTTGGTTTTGTAATGGTAGTATCTGTATGTGTAGGGGCTTTGTGCTGGGAGAGAAGCTGAGCCCTGATTAGGGGGCGGGGCTTCACTGACTAGGGTTCCTATAAAGGTAGCAGCCAGTCAGGCAGCGGAACAGACAGCTGCAGTGGCACAGGAGCTATCAAACAGAGCTGTAAACAGGGGAATTTGAGTGGGATTTCTGTTGGAGGAGAAGGTATTTGTGTGTGTTTGGATTTGTATTGTCAGTATCTGTATGTGCAGGGGCTTTGTGCTGGGAGAGAAGCTGAGCCCTGATTAGGGGGCGGGGCTTCCCTGACTAGGGGTCCTATAAAGGTAGCAGCCAGTCAGGCAGCGGCAAAGGAGCTAGCAAACAGAGCTGTAAACAGGGGAGTTAGAGTGGGAGTTCTGTTGGAGGAGAAGGTATTTGTGTGTGTTTGGTTTTGTATTGGTAGTATCTGTATGTGTAGGGGCTTTGTGCTGGGAGAGAAGCTGAGCCCTGATTTGGGGGCGGGGCTTCACTGACTAGGGGTCATATAAAGGTAGCAGCCAGTCAGGCAGCGGCACAGACAGCTGCAGCGGCACAGGAGCTAGCAAACAGAGCTGTAAACAGGGGAGTTTGAGTGGGAGTTCTGTTGGAGGAGAAGGTATTTGTGTGTGTTTGGTTTTGTATTGGTAGTATCTGTATGTGTAGAGGCTTGGAGGGACTTTGTGCTGGGAGAGAAGCTGAGCCCTGATTTGGGGGCGGGGCTTCACTGACTAGGGGTCCTATAAAGGTAGCAGCCAGTCAGACAGCGGCACAGGAGCTAGCAAACAGAGCTGTAAACAGGGGAGTTTGAGTGGGAGTTCTGTTGGAGGAGAAGGTATTTGTGTGTGTTTGGTTTTGTAATGGTAGTATCTGTATGTGTAGGGGCTTTGTGCTGGGAGAGAAGCTGAGCCCTGGTTAGGGGGCGGGGCTTCACTGACTAGGGGTCCTATAAAGGTAGCAGCCAGTCAGGCAGCGGCACAGACAGCTGCAGTGGCACAGGAGCTATCAAACAGAGCTGTAAACAGGGGAATTTGAGTGGGATTTCTGTTGGAGGAGAAGGTATTTGTGTGTGTTTGGATTTGTATTGTCAGTATCTGTATGTGCAGGGGCTTTGTGCTGGGAGAGAAGCTGAGCCCTGATTAGGGGGCGGGGCTTCCCTGACTAGGGGTCCTATAAAGGTAGCAGCCAGTCAGGCAGCGGCAAAGGAGCTAGCAAACAGAGCTGTAAACAGGGGAGTTTGAGTGGGAGTTCTGTTGGAGGAGAAGGTATTTGTGTGTGTTTGGTTTTGTATTGGTAGTATCTGTATGTGTAGGGGCTTTGTGCTGGGAGAGAAGCTGAGCCCTGATTAGGGGGCGGGGCTTCACTGACTAGGGGTCCTATAAAGGTAGCAGCCAGTCAGGCAGCGGCACAGACAGCTGCAGCGGCACAGGAGCTAGCAAACAGAGCTGTAAACAGGGGAGTTTGAGTGGGAGTTCTGTTGGAGGAGAAGGTATTTGTGTGTGTTTGGTTTTGTATTGGTAGTATCTGTATGTGTAGGGGCTTTGTGCTGGGAGAGAAGCTGAGCCCTGATTTGGGGGCGGGGCTTCACTGACTAGGGGTCCTATAAAGGTAGCAGCCAGTCAGGCAGCGGCAAAGGAGCTAGCAAACAGAGCTGTAAACAGGGGAGTTTGAGTGGGAGTTCTGTTGGAGGAGATGGTATTTGTGTGTGCTTGGTTTTGTATTGGTAGTATCTGTATGTGAAGGGGTTTGGCGGGGCTTTGTGCTTGGAGAGAAGATGAGCCCTGATTAGGGGGCGGGGCTTCACTGACTAGGGGTCCTATAAAGGTAGCAGCCAGTCAGGCAGCGGCACAGACAGCTGCAGAGGCACAGGAGCTAGCAAACAGAGCTGTAAACAGGGGAGTTTGAGTGGGAGTTCTGTTGGAGGAGCAGGTATTTGTGTGTGTTTGGTTTTGTATTGGTAGTATCTGTATGTGTAGAGGCTTGGAGGGGCTTTGTGCTGGGAGAGAAGCTGAGCCCTGATTAGGGGGCGGGGCTTCACTGACTAGGGGTCCTATAAAGGTAGCAGCCAGTCAGGCAGCGGCACAGACAGCTGCAGCGGCACAGGAGCTAGCAAACAGAGCTGTAAACAGGGGAGTTTGAGTGGGAGTTCTGTTGGAGGAAAAGGTATTTGTGTGTGTTTGGATTTGTATTGTCAGTATCTGTATGTGCAGGGGCTTTGTGCTGGGAGAGAAGCTGAGCCCTGATTAGGGGGCGGGGCTTCCCTGACTAGGGGTCCTATAAAGGTAGCACCCAGTCAGGCAGCGGCAAAGGAGCTAGCAAACAGACCTGTAAACAGGGTAGTTTGAGTGGGAGTTCTGTTGGAGGAGAAGGTATTTGTGTGTGTTTGGTTTTGTATTGGTAGTATCTGTATGTGTAGGGGCTTTGTGCTGGGAGAGAAGCTGAGCCCTGATTAGGGGGCGGGGCTTCACTGACTAGGGGTCCTATAAAGGTAGCAGCCAGTCAGACAGCGGCTCAGGAGCTAGCAAACAGAGCTGTGAAGAGGGGAGTTTGAATGGGAGTTCTGTTGGAGGAGATGGTATTTGTGTGTGCTTGGTTTTGTATTGGTAGTATCTGTATGTGTAGGGGTTTGGCGGGGCTTTGTGCTTGGAGAGAAGATGAGCCCTGATTAGGGGGCGGGGCTTCACTGACTAGGGGTCCTATAAAGGTAGCAGCCAGTCAGGCAGCGGAACAGACAGCTGCAGTGGCACAGGAGCAAGCAAACAGAGCTGTAAACAGGGGAGTTTGAGTGGGAGTTGTGTTGGAGGAGAAGGTATTTGTGTGTTTTTGGTTTTGTATTGGTAGTATCTGTATGTGCAGAGGTTTGGAGGGGCTTTGTGCTGGGATAGAAGCTGAGCCCTGATTAGGGGGCGGGGCTTCACTGACTAGGGGTCCTATAAAGGTAGCAGCCAGTCAGACAGCGGCACAGGAGCTAGCAAACAGAGCTGTAAACAGGGGAGTTTGAGTGGGAGTTCTGTTGGAGGAGAAGGTATTTGTGTGTGTTTGGTTTTGTAATGGTAGTATCTGTATGTGTAGGGGCTTTGTGCTGGGAGAGAAGCTGAGCCCTGGTTAGGGGGCGGGGCTTCACTGACTAGGGGTCCTATAAAGGTAGCAGCCAGTCAGGCAGCGGCACAGACAGCTGCAGCGGCACAGGAGCTAGCAAACAGAGCTGTAAACAGGGGAGTTGGAGTGGGAGTTCTGTTGGAGGAGATGGTATTTGTGTGTGTTTGGTTTTGTATTGGTAGTATATGTATGTGTATTGGTTTGAAGGGGCTTTGTGCTTGGAGAGAAGCTGAGCCCTGATTAGGGGGCGGGGCTTCACTGACTAGGGTTCCTATAAAGGTAGCAGCCAGTCAGGCAGCGGAACAGACAGCTGCAGTGGCACAGGAGCTATCAAACAGAGCTGTAAACAGGGGAATTTGAGTGGGATTTATGTTGGAGGAGAAGGTATTTGTGTGTGTTTGGATTTGTATTGTCAGTATCTGTATGTGCAGGGGCTTTGTGCTGGGAGAGAAGCTGAGCCCTGATTAGGGGGCGGGGCTTCCCTGACTAGGGGTCCTATAAAGGTAGCAGCCAGTCAGGCAGCGGCAAAGGAGCTAGCAAACAGAGCTGTAAACAGGGGAGTTTGAGTGGGAGTTCTGTTGGAGGAGAAGGTATTTGTGTGTGTTTGGTTTTGTATTGGTAGTATCTGTATGTGTAGGGGCTTTGTGCTGGGAGAGAAGCTGAGCCCTGATTAGGGGGCGGGGCTTCACTGACTAGGGGTCCTATAAAGGTAGCAGCCAGTCAGGCAGCAGCACAGACAGCTGCAGCGGCACAGGAGCTAGCAAACAGAGCTGTAAACAGGGGAGTTTGAGTGGGAGTTCTGTTGGAGGAGAAGGTATTTGTGTGTGTTTTTGTATTGGTACTATCTGTATGTGTAGAGGTTTGAAGGGGCTTTGTGCTGGGAGAGAAGCTGAGCCCTGATTAGGGGGCGGGGCTTCACTGACTAGGGGTCCTATAAAGGTAGCAGCCAGTCAGGCAGCGGCACAGACAGCTGCAGCGGCACAGGAGCTGGCAAACAGAGCTGTAAACAGGGGAGTTTGAGTGGGAGTTCTGTTGGAGGAGAAGGTATTTGTGTGTGTTTGGTTTTGTATTGGTAGTATCTGTATGTGTAGGGGCTTTGTGCTGGGAGAGAAGCTGAGCCCTGATTTGGGGGCGGGGCTTCACTGACTAGGGGTCCTATAAAGGTAGCAGCCAGTCAGGCAACGGCACAGACAGCTGCAGCGGCACAGGAGCTAGCAAACAGAGCTGTAAACAGGGGAGTTTGAGTGGGAGTTCTGTTGGAGGAGAAGGTATTTGTGTGTGTTTGGTTTTGTATTGGTAGTATCTGTATGTGTAGAGGCTTGGAGGGACTTTGTGCTGGGAGAGAAGCTGAGCCCTGATTTGGGGGCGGGGCTTCACTGACTAGGGGTCCTATAAAGGTAGCAGCCAGTCAGACAGCGGCACAGGAGCTAGCAAACAGAGCTGTAAACAGGGGAGTTTGAGTGGGAGTTCTGTTGGAGGAGAAGGTATTTGTGTGTGTTTGGTTTTGTAATGGTAGTATCTGTATGTGTAGGGGCTTTGTGCTGGGAGAGAAGCTGAGCCCTGGTTAGGGGGCGGGGCTTCACTGACTAGGGGTCCTATAAAGGTAGCAGCCAGTCAGGCAGCGGCACAGACAGCTGCAGCGGCACAGGAGCTAGCAAACAGAGCTGTAAACAGGGGAGTTGGAGTGGGAGTTCTGTTGGAGGAGATGGTATTTGTGTGTGTTAGGTTTTGTATTGGTAGTATCTGTATGTGTATTGGTTTGAAGGGGCTTTGTGCTTGGAGAGAAGCTGAGCCCTGATTAGGGGGCGGGGCTTCACTGACTAGGGTTCCTATAAAGGTAGCAGCCAGTCAGGCAGCGGAACAGACAGCTGCAGTGGCACAGGAGCTATCAAAGAGAGCTGTAAACAGGGGAATTTGAGTGGGATTTCTGTTGGAGGAGAAGGTATTTGTGTGTGTTTGGATTTGTATTGTCAGTATCTGTATGTGCAGGGGCTTTGTGCTGGGAGAGAAGCTGAGCCCTGATTAGGGGGCGGGGCTTCCCTGACTAGGGGTCCTATAAAGGTAGCAGCCAGTCAGGCAGCGGCAAAGGAGCTAGCAAACAGAGCTGTAAACAGGGGAGTTTGAGTGGGAGTTCTGTTGGAGGAGAAGGTATTTGAGTGTGTTTGGTTTTGTATTGGTAGTATCTGTATGTGTAGGGGCTTTGTGCTGGGAGAGAAGCTGAGCCCTGATTAGGGGGCGGGGCTTCACTGACTAGGGGTCCTATAAAGGTAGCAGCCAGTCAGGCAGCAGCACAGACAGCTGCAGCGGCACAGGAGCTAGCAAACAGAGCTGTAAACAGGGGAGTTTGAGTGGGAGTTCTGTTGGAGGAGAAGGTATTTGTGTGTGTTTGGTTTTGTATTGGTAGTATCTGTATGTGTAGGGGCTTGGAGGGACTTTGTGCTGGGAGAGAAGCTGAGCCCTGATTTGGGGGCGGGGCTTCACTGACTAGGGGTCCTATAAAGGTAGCAGCCAGTCAGACAGCGGCACAGGAGCTAGCAAACAGAGCTGTAAACAGGGGAGTTTGAGTGGGAGTTCTGTTTGAGGAGAAGGTATTTGTGTGTGTTTGGTTTTGTAATGGTAGTATCTGTATGTGTAGGGGCTTTGTGCTGGGAGAGAAGCTGAGCCCTGGTTAGGGGGCGGGGCTTCACTGACTAGGGGTCCTATAAAGGTAGCAGACAGTCAGGCAGCGGCACAGACAGCTGCAGCGGCACAGGAGCTAGCAAACAGAGCTGTAAACAGGGGAGTTGGAGTGGGAGTTCTGTTCGAGGAGATGGTATCTGTGTGTGTTTGGTTTTGTATTGGTAGTATCTGTATGTGTACTGGTTTGAAGGGGCTTTGTGCTTGGAGAGAAGCTGTGCCCTGATTAGGGGGCGGGGCTTCACTGACTAGGGTTCCTATAAAGGTAGCAGCCAGTCAGGCAGCGGAACAGACAGCTGCAGTGGCACAGGAGCTATCAAACAGAGCTGTAAACAAGGGAATTTGAGTGGGATTTCTGTTGGAGGAGAAGGTATTTGTGTGTGTTTGGATTTGTATTGTCAGTATCTGTATGTGCAGGGGCTTTGTGCTGGGAGAGAAGCTGAGCCCTGATTAGGGGGCGGGGCTTCCCTGACTAGGGGTCCTATAAAGGTAGCAGCCAGTCAGGCAGCGGCAAAGGAGCTAGCAAACAGAGCTGTAAACAGGGGAGTTTGAGTGGGAGTTCTGTTGGAGGAGAAGGTATTTGTGTGTGTTTGGTTTTGTATTGGTAGTATCTGTATGTGTAGGGGCTTTGTGCTGGGAGAGAAGCTGAGCCCTGATTAGGGGGCGGGGCTTCACTGACTAGGGGTCCTATAAAGGTAGCAGCCAGTCAGGCAGCAGCACAGACAGCTGCAGCGGCACAGGAGCTAGCAAACAGAGCTGTAAACAGGGGAATTTGAGTGGGAGTTCTGTTGGAGGAGAAGGTACTTGTGTGTGTTTTTGTATTGGTACTATCTGTATGTGTAGAGGTTTGAAGGGGCTTTGTGCTGGGAGAGAAGCTGAGCCCTGATTAGGGGGCGGGGCTTCACTGACTAGGGGTCCTATAAAGGTAGCAGCCAGTCAGGCAGCGGCACAGACAGCTGCAGCGGCACAGGAGCTAGCAAACAGAGCTGTAAACAGAGGAGTTTGAGTGGGAGTTCTGTTGGAGGAGAAGGTATTTGTGTGTGTTTGGTTTTGTATTGGTAGTATCTGTATGTGTAGGGGCTTTGTGCTGGGAGAGAAGCTGAGCCCTGATTAGGGGGCGGGGCTTCACTGACTAGGGGTCCTATAAAGGTAGCAGCCAGTCAGGCAGCGGCACAGGAGCTAGCAAACAGAGCTGTAAGCAGGGGAGTTTGAGTCGGAGTTATGTTGGAGGAGAAGGTATTTGTGTGTTTTTTTGTATTGGTAGTATCTGTATGTGTAGAGGCTTGGAGGGGCTTTGTGCTGGGAGAGAAACTGAGCCCTGATTAGGGGGCGGGGCTTCACTGACTAGGGGTCCTATGAAGGGAGCAGCCAGTCAGGCAGCGGCACAGACAGCTGCAGCGGCACAGGAGCTAGCAAACAGAGCTGTAAACAGGGGAGTTTGAGTGGGAGTTCTGTTGGAGGAGAAGGTATTTTTGTGTGTTTTTGTATTGGTAGTATCTGTATTTGTAGAGGTTTGAAGGGGCCTTGTGCTGGGAGAGCTGCTGAGCCCTGATTAGGGGGCGGGGCTTCACTGACTAGGGGTCCTATAAAGGTAGCAGCCAGTCAGGCAGCGGCACAGACAGCTGCAGCGGCACAGGAGCTAGCAAACAGAGCTGTAAACAGGGGAGTCTGAGTGGGAGTTCTGTTGGAGGAGAAGGTATTTGTGTGTGTTTGGTTTTGTATTGGTAGTATCTGTATGTGTAGAGGCTTGGAGGGGCTTTGTGCTGGGAGGGAAGCTGAGCCCTGATAAGGGGGCGGGGCTTCACTGACTAGGGGTCCTATAAAGGTAGCAGCCAGTCAGGCATCGGCACAGACAGCTGCAGCGGCACAGGAGCTAGCAAACAGAGCTGTAAACAGGGGAGTTTGAGTGGGAGTTCTGTTGGAGGAGAAGGCATTTGTGTGTGTTTGGTTTTGTATTGGTAGTATCTGTATGTGTAGGGGCTTTGTGCTGGGAGAGAAGCTGAGCCCTGATTTGGGGGCGGGGCTTCACTGACTAGGGGTCCTATAAAGGTAGCAGCCAGTCATACAGCGGCACAGGAGCTAGCAAACAGAGCTGTAAACAGGGGAGTTTGAGTGGGAGTTCTGTTGGAGGAGACGGTATTTGTGTGTGTTTGGTTTTGTATTGGTAGTATCTGTATGTGTAGGGGCTTTGTGCTGGGAGAGAAGCTGAGCCCTGATTAGGGGGCGGGGCTTCACTGACTAGGGGTCCTATAAAGGTAGCAGCCAGTCAGGCAGCAGCACAGACAGCTGCAGCGGCACAGGAGCTAGCAAACAGAGCTGTAAAAAGGGGAGTTTGAGTGGGAGTTCTGTTGGAGGAGAAGGTATTTGTGTGTGTTTTTGTATTGGTACTATCTGTATGTGTAGAGGTTTGAATGGGCTTTGTGCTGGGAGAGAAGATGAGCCCTGATTAGGGGGCGGGGCTTCACTGACTAGGGGTCCTATAAAGGTAGCAGCCAGTCAGGCAGCGGCACAGACAGCTGCAGCGGCACAGGAGCTAGCAAACAGAGCTGTAAACAGGGGAGTTTGAGTGGGATTTCTGTTGGAGGAGAAGGTATTTGTGTGTGTTTGGTTTTGTATTGGTAGTATCTGTATGTGTAGGGGCTTTGTGCTGGGAGAGAAGCTGAGCCCTGATTTGGGGGCGGGGCTTCACTGACTAGGGGTCCTATAAAGGTAGCAGCCAGTCAGACAGCGTCACAGGAGCTAGCAAACAGAGCTGTAAGCAGGGGAGTTTGAGTGGGATTTCTGTTGGAGGAGAAGGTATTTGTGTGTGTTTGGTTTTGTATTGGTAGTATCTGTATGTGTAGGGGCTTTGTGCTGGGAGAGAAGCTGAGCCCTGATTTGGGGGCGGGGCTTCACTGACTAGGGGTCCTATAAAGGTAGCAGCCAGTCAGACAGCGGCACAGGAGCTAGCAAACAGAGCTGTAAGCAGGGGAGTTTGAGTGGGAGTTCTGTTGGAGGAGGAATTATTTGTCTGTGTTTGGCGTTGTATTGGTAGTATCTGTATGTGTAGAGGCTTGGAGGGGCTTTGTGCTGGGAGAGAAGCTGAGCCCTGATTAGGGGGCGGGGCTTCACTGACTTGGGGTCCTATAAAGGTAGCAGCCAGTCAGGCAGCGGCACAGGAGCTAGCAAACACAGCTGTAAACAGGGGAGTTTGAGTGGGAGTTCTGTTGGAGGAGAAGGTATTTGTGTGTGTTTGGTTTTGTATTGGTAGTATCTGTATGTGTAGGGGCTTTGTGCTGGGAGAGAAGCTGAGCCCTGATTAGGGGGCGGGACTTCACTGACTAGGGGTCCTATAAAGGTAGCAGACAGTCAGGCAGCGGCACAGGAGCTAGCAAACAGAGCTGTAAACAGGGGAGTTTGAGTGGGAGTTCTGTTGGAGGAGAAGGTATTTGTGTGTCTTTTTGTATTGGTAGTATCTGTATGTGTAGAGGCTTGGAGGGGCTTTGTGCTGGGAGAGAAGCTGAGTCCTGATTAGGGGGCGGGGCTTCACTGACTAGGGGTCCTATAAAGGGAGCAGCCAGTCTGGCAGCGGCACAGACAGCTGCAGCGGCACAGGAGCTAGCAAACAGAGCTGTAAACAGGGGAGTTTGAGTGGGAGTTCTGTTGGAGGAGAAGGTATTTGTGTGTGTTTTTGTATTGGTAGTATCTGTATGTGTATTGGTTTGAAGGGGCTTTGTGCTTGGAGAGAAGCTGAGCCCTGATTAGGGGGCGGGGCTTCACTGACTAGGGGTCCTATGAATGTAGCAGCCAGTCAGGCAGCGGCACAGGAGCTCACAAACAGAGCTGTGAATAGGGGAGTTTGAGTGGGAGTTCTGTTGGAGGAGAGGGTATTTGTGTGTGTTTGGTTTTGCTTTGGTAGTATCTGTATGTGTAGAGGCTTGGAGGGGCTTTGTGCTGGGAGAGAAGCTGAGCCCTGATTAGGGGGCGGGGCTTCACTGACTAGGGGTCCTATAAAGGTAGCAGCCAGTCAGGCAGCGGCACAGGAGCTAGCAAACAGAGCTGTAAACAGGGGAGTTTGAGTGGGAGTTCTGTTGGAGGAGAAGGTATTTGTGTGTGTGTGTTTTTGTATTGGTAGTATCTGTATGTGTAGAGGCTTTGAGGGGCTTTGTGCTGGGATAGAAGCTGAGCTCTGACTAGGGGGCGGGGCTTCACTGACTAGCGGTCCTATAAAGGTGGCAGCCAGTCAGGCGGCGGCACAGACAGCTGCAGCGGCACAGGAGCTAGCAAACAGAGCTCTAAACAGGGGAGTTTGAGTGGGAGTTCTGTTGGAGGAGAAGGTATTTGTGTGTGTTTGGTTTTGTATTGTCAGTATCTGTATGTGTAGAGGCTTGGAGGGGCTTTGTGCTGGGAGAGAAGCTGAGCCCTGATTAGGGGGCGGGGCTTCCCTGACTAGGGGTCCTATAAAGGTAGCAGCCAGTCAGGCAGCGGCACAGGAGCTAGCAAACAGAGCTGTAAACAGGGGAGTTTGAGTGGGAGTTCTGTTGGAGGAGAAGGTATTTGTGTGTGTTTTGTTTTGTATTGGTAGTATCTGTATGTGTAGAGGTTTGGAGGGGCTAGGTGCTGCGAGAGAAGCTGAGCCCTGATTAGGAGGCGGGGCTTCACTGACTAGGGGTCCTATAAAGGTAGCAGACAGTCAGGCAGCGGCACAGGAGCTAGCAAACAGAGCTGTAAACAGGGGAGTTTGAGTGGGAGTTCTGTTGGAGGAGAAGGTATTTGTGTGTGTTTGGTTTTGTATTGGTATTATCTGTATGTGTAGAGGCTTGGAGGGGCTAGGTGCTGCGAGAGAAGCTGAGCCCTGATTAGGAGGCGGGGCTTCACTGACTAGGGGTCCTATAAAGGTAGCAGCCAGTCAGGCAGCGGCACAGGAGCTAGCAAACAGAGCTCTGAACAGGGGAGTTTGAGTGGGAGTTCTGTTGGAGGAGAAGGTATTTGTGTGTGTTTGGTTTTGTATTGGTAGTTTCTGTATGTGTAGAGGCTTGGAGGGGCTTTGTGCTGGGAGGGAAGCTGAGCCCTGATTAGGGGTCGGGGCTTCACTGACTAGGGGTCCTATAAAGGTAGCAGCCAGTCAGGCATCGGCACAGACAGCTGCAGCGGCACAGGAGCTAGTAAACAGAGCTGTAAACAGGGGAGTTTGAGTGGGAGTTCTGTTGGAGGAGAAGGTATTTGTTTGTGTTTGGTTTTGTATTGGTAGTATCTGTATGTGTATTGGTTTGAAGGGTCTTTGTGCTTGGAGAGAAGCTGAGCCCTGATTAGGGGGCGGGGCTTCACTGACTAGGGTTCTTATAAAGGTAGCAGCCAGTCAGGCAGCGGAACAGACAGCTGCAGTGGCACAGGAGCTATCAAACAGAGCTGTAAACAGGGGAATTTGAGTGGGAGTTCTGTTGGAGGAGAAGGTATTTGTGTGTGTTTGGTTTTGCATTGGTAGTATCTGTATGTGTAGGGGCTTTGTGCTGGGAGAGAAGCTGAGCCCTGATTAGGGGGCGGGGCTTCACTGACTAGGGGTCCTATAAAGGTAGCAGCCAGTCAGGCAGCAGCACAGACAGCTGCAGCGGCACAGGAGCTAGCAAACAGAGCTGTAAACAGGGGAGTTTGAGTGGGAGTTCTGTTGGAGGAGAAGGTATTTGTGTGTGTTTGGTTTTGTATTGGTAGTATCTGTATGTGTAGGGGCTTTGTGCTGGGAGAGAAGCTGAGCCCTGATTTGGTGGCGGGGCTTCACTGACTAGGGGTCCTATAAAGGTAGCAGCCAGTCAGACAGCGGCACAGGAGCTAGCAAACAGAGCTGTAAGCAGGGGAGTTTGCGTGGGAGTTCTGTTGGAGGAGGAGGTATTTGTCTGTGTTTGGTTTTGTATTGGTAGTATCTGTATTTGTAGAGGCTTGGAGGGGCTTTGTGCTGGGAGAGAAGCTGAGCCCTGATTAGGGGGCGGGGCTTCACTGACTTGGGGTCCTATAAAGGTAGCAGCCAGTCAGGCAGCGGCACAGGAGCTAGCAAACACAGCTGTAAACAGGGGAGTTTGAGTGGGAGTTCTGTTGGAGGAGAAGGTATTTGTGTGTGTTTGGTTTTGTATTGGTAGTATCTGTATGTGTAGGGGCTTTGTGCTGGGAGAGAAGCTGAGCCCTGATTAGGGGGCGGGGCTTCACTGACTAGGGGTCCTATAAAGGTAGCAGCCAGTCAGGCAGCGGCACAGGAGCTAGCAAACAGAGCTGTGAACAGGGGAGTTTGAGTGGGAGTTTTGTTGGAGGAGAAGGTATTTGTGTGTGTGTGTTTTTGTATTGGTAGTATCTGTATGTGTAGCGGCTTTGAGGGGCTTTGTGCTGGGAGAGAAGCTGAGCCCTGATTAGGGGGCGGGGCTTCACTGACTAGGGGTCCTATAAAGGTAGCAGCCAGTCAGGCAGCGGCACAGGAGCTAGCAAAAGGAGCTGTAAGCAGGGGAGTTTGAGTGGGAGTTATGTTGGAGGAGAAGGTATTTGTGTGTGTTTTTGTATTGGTAGTATCTGTATGTGTAGAGGTTTGAAGGGGCTTTGTGCTGGGAGAGAAGCTGAGCCCTGATTAGGGGGCGGGGCTTCACTGACTAGGGGTCCTATAAAGGTAGCAGCCAGTCAGGTAGCGGCACAGACAGCTGCAGCGGCACAGGAGCTAGCAAACAGAGCTGTAAACAGGGGAGTTTGAGTGGGAGTTCTGTTGGAGGAGAAGGTATTTGTGTGTGTGTGTTTTTGTATTGGTAGTATCTGTATGTGTAGAGGCTTTGAGGGGCTTTGTGCTGGGAGA
Source organism: Lepidochelys olivacea (assembly GCF_965140295.1). NCBI lineage: Eukaryota > Metazoa > Chordata > Testudines > Cheloniidae > Lepidochelys > Lepidochelys olivacea. The sequence continues at coordinate 17,521,203 of NC_140436.1, read as the reverse complement.
GAAGCTGAGCCCTGATTAGGGGGCGGGGCTTCACTGACTAGGGGTCCTATAAAGGTGGCAGCCAGTCAGGCAGCGGCACAGACAGCTGCAGCGGCACAGGAGCTAGCAAACAGAGCTCTAAACAGGGGAGTTTGAGTGGGAGTTCTGTTGGAGGAGAAAGGTATTTGTGTGTGTTTGGTTTTGTATTGTCAGTATCTGTATGTGCAGGGGCTTTGTGCTGGGAGAGAAGCTGAGCCCTGATTAGGGGGCGGGGCTTCCCTGACTAGGGGTCCTATAAAGGTAGCAGCCAGTCAGGCAGCGGCACAGGAGCTATCAAACAGAGCTGTAAACAGGGGTGTTTGAGTGGGAGTTCTGTTGGAGGAGAAGGTATTTGTGTGTTCTTTTGTATTGGTAGTATCTGTATGTGTAGAGGCTTGGAGGGGCTTTGTGCTGGGAGAGAAGCTGAGCCCTGATTAGGGGGCGGGACTTCACTGACTAGGGGTCCTATAAAGGTAGCAGCCCGTCAGGCAGCGGCACAGGAGCTAGCAAACAGAGCTGTAAACAGGGCAGTTTGAGTGGGAGTTCTGTTGGAGGAGAAGGTATTTGTGTGTTTTTTTGTATTCGTAGTATCTGTATGTGTATTGGTTTGGCGGGGCTTTGTGCTTGGAGAGAAGCTGAACCCTGATTAGGGGGCGGGGCTTCACTGACTAGGGGTCCTATAAATGTAGCAGCCAGTCAGGCAGCGGCACAGGAGCTAGCAAACAGAGCTGTAAACAGGGGAGTTTGAGTGGGAGTTCTGTTGGAGGAGAAGGTATTTGTGTGTGTTTGGTTTTGTATTGGTAGTATCTGTATGTGCAGAGGCTTGGAGGGGCTTTGTGCTGGGAGAGAAGCTGAGCCCTGATTAGGGGGCGGGGCTTCACTGACTAGGGGTCCTATAAAGGTAGCAGCCAGTCAGACAGCGGCTCAGGAGCTAGCAAACAGAGCTGTGAACAGGGGAGTATGAGTAGGAGTTCTGTTGGAGGAGAAGGTATTTGTGTGTGTTTTTGTTTTGGTAGTATCTGTATGTGTAGAGGCTTGGAGGGGCTAGGTGCTGCGAGAGAAGCTGAGCCCTGATTAGGGGGCGGGGCTTCACTGACTAGGGGTCCTATAAAGGTAGCAGCCAGTCAGACAGCGGCACAGACAGCTGCAGCGGCACAGGAGCTAGCAAACAGAGCTGTAAACAGGGGAGTTTGAGTGGGAGTTCTGTTGGAGGAGATGGTATTTGTGTGTGTTTGGTTTTGTATTGGTAGTATCTGTATGTGTAGGGGTTTGGCGGGGCTTTGTGCTTGGAGAGAAGCTGAGCCCTGATTAGGGGGCGGGGCTTCACTGACTAGGGGTCCTATAAAGGTAGCAGCCAGTCAGGCAGCGGAACAGACAGCTGCAGTGGCACAGGAGCTAGCAAACAGAGCTGTAAACAGGGGAGTTTGAGTGGGAGTTCTGTTGGAGGAGAAGGTATTTGTGTGTGTGTTTTTGTATTGGTATTATCTGTATGTGTAGAGGCTTGGAGGGGCTTTGTGCTGGGAGAGAAGCTGAGCCCTGATTAGGGGGCGGGGCTTCACTGACTAGGGGTCCTATAAAGGTAGCAGCCAGTCAGGCAGCGGCACAGACAGCTGCAGTGGCACAGGAGCTATCAAACAGAGCTGTAAACAGGGGAATTTGAGTGGGAGTTCTGTTGGAGGAGAAGGTATTTGTGTGTGTTTGGATTTGTATTGTCAGTATCTGTATGTGCAGGGGCTTTGTGCTGGGAGAGAAGCTGAGCCCTGATTAGGGGGCGGGGCTTCCCTGACTAGGGGTCCTATAAAGGTAGCAGCCAGTCAGGCAGCGGCTCAGGAGCTAGCAAACATAGCTGTGAACAGGGGAGTTTGAGTAGGAGTTCTGTTGGAGGAGAAGGTATTTGTGTGTTTGGTTTTGCTTTGGTAGTATCTGTATGTGTATTGGTTTGAAGGGGCTTTGTGCTGGGAGAGAAGCTGAGCCCTGATTAGGGGGCGGGGCTTCACTGACTAGGGGTCCTATAAAGGTAGCAGCCAGTCAGGCAGCGGCACAGACAGCTGCAGCGGCACAGGAGCTAGCAAACAGAGCTGTAAACAGGGGAGTTTGAGTGGGAGTTCTGTTGGAGGAGAAGGTATTTGTGTGTTTGGTTTTGCTTTGGTAGTATCTGTATGTGTAGAGGCTTGGAGGGGCTTTGTGCTGGGAGAGAAGCTGAGCCCTGATTAGGGGGCGGGGCTTCACTGACTAGGGGTCCTATAAAGGTAGCAGCCAGTCAGGCAGCGGCACAGACAGCTGCAGCGGCACAGGAGCTAGCAAACAGAGCTGTAAACAGGAGAGTTTGAGTGGGAGTTCTGTTGGAGGAGCAGGTATTTGTGTGTGTTTGGTTTTGTATTGGTAGTATCTGTATGTGTAGGGGCTTTGTGCTGGGAGAGAAGCTGAGCCCTGATTTGGGGGCGGGGCTTCACTGACTAGGGGTCCTATAAAGGTAGCAGCCAGTCAGGCAGCGGCACAGGAGCTCACAAACAGAGCTGTGAATAGGGGAGTTTGAGTGGGAGTTCTGTTGGAGGAGAGGGTATTTGTGTGTGTTTGGTTTTGCTTTGGTAGTATCTGTATGTGTAGAGGCTTGGAGGGGTTTTGTGCTGGGAGAGAAGCTGAGCCCTGATTAGGGGCGCGGCTTCACTGACTAGGGGTCCTATAAAGGTAGCAGCCAGTCAGGCAGCGGCACAGGAGCTAGCAAACAGAGCTGTGAACAGGGGAGTTTGAGTGGGAGTTCTGTTGGAGGAGAATGTATTTGTGTGTGTGTGTTTTTGTATTGGTAGTATCTGTATGTGTAGAGGCTTGGAGGGGCTTTGTGCTGGGAGAGAAGCTGAGCCCTGATTAGGGGGCGGGGCTTCACTGGCGAGGGGTCCTATAAAGGTAGCAGCCAGTCAGGCAGCGGCACAGGAGCTAGCAAACAGAGCTGTGAACAGGGGAGTTTGAGTGGGAGTTCTGTTGGAGGAGATGGTATTTGTGTGTGTTTGGTTTTGTATTGGTAGTATCTGTATGTGTAGGGATTTGGCGGGGCTTTGTGCTTGGAGAGAAGCTGAGCCCTGATTAGGGGGCGGGGCTTCACTGACTAGGGGTCCTATAAAGGTAGCAGCCAGTCAGGCAGCGGAACAGACAGCTGCAGTGGCACAGGAGCTAGCAAACAGAGCTGTAAACAGCGGAGTTTGAGTGGGAGTTCTGTTGGAGGAGAAGGTATTTGTGTGTGTTTGGTTTTGTATTGGTAGTATCTGTATGTGTAGGGGCTTTGTGCTGGGAGAGAAGCTGAGCCCTGATTTGGGGGCGGGGCTTCACTGACTAGGGTTCCTATAAAGGTTGCAGCCAGTCAGGCAGCGGCACAGACAGCTGCAGCGGCACAGGAGCTAGCAAACAGAGCTGTAAACAGGGAAGTTTGAGTGGGAGTTCTGTTGGAGGAGAAGGTATTTGTGTGTGTTTGGTTTTGTATTGGTAGTATCTGTATGTGTAGGGGCTTTGTGCTGGGAGAGAAGCTGAGCCCTGATTAGGGGGCGGGGCTTCCCTGACTAGGGGTCCTATAAAGGTAGCAGCCAGTCAGGCAGCGGCAAAGGAGCTAGCAAACAGAGCTGTAAACAGGGTAGTTTGAGTGGGAGTTCTGTTGGAGGAGAAGGTATTTGTGTGTGTTTGGTTTTGTATTGGTAGTATCTGTATGTGTAGGGGCTTTGTGCTGGGAGAGAAGCTGAGCCCTGATTAGGGGGCGGGGCTTCCCTGACTAGGGTCCTATAAAGGTAGCAGCCAGTCACACAGCGGCACAGGAGATAGCAAACATAGCTGTAAACAGGGGAGTTTGAGTGGGAGTTCTGTTGGAGGAGAAGGTATTTGTGTGTGCTTGGTTTTGTATTGGTAGTATCTGTATGTGCAGAGGCTTGGAGGGGCTTTGTGCTGGGAGAGAAGCTGAGCCCTGATTAGGGGACGGGGCTTCACTGACTAGGGGTCCTATAAAGGTAGCAGCCAGTGAGGCAGCGGAACAGACAGCTGCAGCGGCACAGGAGCTATCAAACAGAGCTGTAAACAGGGGAGTTTGAGTGGGAGTTCTGTTGGAGGAGAAGGTATTTGTGTGTGTTTGGTTTTGTATTGGTAGTATGTGTATGTGTAGGGGCTTTGTGCTGGGAGAGAAGCTGAGCCCTGATTAGGGGGCGGGGCTTCACTGACTAGGGGTCCTATAAAGGTAGCAGCCAGTCAGGCAGCGGAACAGACAGCTACAGTGGCACAGGAGCTATCAAACAGAGGTGTAAACAGGGGAATTTGAGTGGGAGTTCTGTTGGAGGAGAAGGTATTTGTGTGTGTTTGGATTTGTATTGTCAGTATCTGTATGTGCAGGGGCTTTGTGCTGGGAGAGAAGCTGAGCCCTGATTAGGGGGCGGGGCTTCCCTGACTAGGGGTCCTATAAAGGTAGCAGCCAGTCAGGCAGCGGCTCAGGAGCTAGCAAACATAGCTGTGAACAGGGGAGTTTGAGTAGGAGTTCTGTTGGAGGAGAAGGTATTTGTGTGTTTGGTTTTGCTTTGGTAGTATCTGTATGTGTATTGGTTTGAAGGGGCTTTGTGCTGGGAGAGAAGCTGAGCCCTGATTAGGGGGCGGGGCTTCACTGACTAGGGGTCCTATAAAGGTAGCAGCCAGTCAGGCAGCGGCACAGACAGCTGCAGCGGCACAGGAGCTAGCAAACAGAGCTGTGAACAGGGGAGTTTGAGTCGGAGTTCTGTTGGAGGAGAAGGTATTTGTGTGTGTGTGTTTTTGTATTGGTAGTATCTGTATGTGTAGAGGCTTGGAGGGACTTTGTGCTGGGAGAGAAGCTGAGCCCTGATTAGGGGGCGGGGCTTCACTGACGAGGGGTCCTATAAAGGTAGCAGCCAGTCAGGCAGCGGCACAGGAGCTAGCAAACAGAGCTGTGAACAGGGGAGTTTGAGTAGGAGTTCTGTTGGAGGAGAAGGTATTTGTGTGTGTTTTTGTATTGGTAGTATCTGTATGTGTAGAGGCTTGGAGGGGCTTTGTGCTGGGAGAGAAGCTGAGCCCTGATTAGGGGGCGGGGCTTCACTGACTAGGGGTCCTATAAAGGTAGCAGCCAGTCAGGCAGCGGCACAGACAGCTGCAGCGGCACAGGAGCTAGCAAACATAGCTGTAAACAGGGGAGTATGAGTGGGAGTTCTGTTGGAGGAGAAGGTATTTGTGTGTGTTTGGTTTTGTATTGGTAGTATGTGTATGTGTAGGGGCTTTGTGCTGGGAGAGAAGCTGAGCCCTGATTAGGGGGCGGGGCTTCACTGACTAGGGGTCCTATAAAGGTAGCAGCCAGTCAGACAGCGGCTCAGGAGCTAGCAAACATAGCTGTGAACAGGGGAGTTTGAGTAGGAGTTCTGTTGGAGGAGAAGGTATTTGTGTGTGTTTTTTTTTTTGGTAGTATCTGTATGTGTAGAGGCTTGGAGGGGCTTTGTGCTGGGAGAGAAGTTGAGCCCTGATTAGGGGGCGGGGCTTCACTGACTAGGGGTCCTATAAAGGTAGCAGCCAGTCAGGCAGCGGAACAGACAGCTGCAGTGGCACAGGAGCTAGCAAACAGAGCTGTAAACAGGGGAGTTTGAGTGGGAGTTCTGTTGGAGGAGAAGGTATTTGTGTGTTTGGTTTTGCTTTGGTAGTATCTGTATGTGTAGAGGCTTGGAGGGGCTTTGTGCTGGGAGAGAAGCTGAGCCCTGATTAGGGGGCGGGGCTTCACTGACTAGGGGTCCTATAAAGGTAGCAGCCAGTCAGGCAGCGGCACAGACAGCTGCAGCGGCACAGGAGCTAGCAAACAGAGCTGTAAACAGGGGAGTTTGAGTGGGAGTTCTGTTGGAGGAGCAGGTATTTGTGTGTGTTTGGTTTTGTATTGGTAGTATCTGTATGTGTAGGGGCTTTGTGCTGGGAGAGAAGCTGAGCCCTGATTTGGGGGCGGGGCTTCACTGACTAGGGGTCCTATAAAGGTAGCAGCCAGTCAGGCAGCGGCACAGGAGCTCACAAACAGAGCTGTGAATAGGGGAGTTTGAGTGGGAGTTCTGTTGGAGGAGAGGGTATTTGTGTGTGTTTGGTTTTGCTTTGGTAGTATCTGTATGTGTAGAGGCTTGGAGGGGTTTTGTGCTGGGAGAGAAGCTGAGCCCTGATTAGGGGCGGGGCTTCACTGACTAGGGGTCCTATAAAGGTAGCAGCCAGTCAGGCAGCGGCACAGGAGCTAGCAAACAGAGCTGTAAACAGGGGAGTTTGAGTGGGAGTTCTGTTGGAGGAGATGGTATTTGTGTGTGTTTGGTTTTGTATTGGTAGTATCTGTATGTGTATTGGTTTGAAGGGGCTTTGTGCTTGGAGAGAAGCTGAGCCCTGATTAGGGGCGCGGCTTCACTGACTAGGGGTCCTATAAAGGTAGCAGCCAGTCAGGCAGCGGCACAGGAGCTAGCAAACAGAGCTGTGAACAGGGGAGTTTGAGTGGGAGTTCTGTTGGAGGAGAAGGTATTTGTGTGTGTGTGTTTTTGTATTGGTAGTATCTGTATGTGTAGAGGCTTGGAGGGGCTTTGTGCTGGGAGAGAAGCTGAGCCCTGATTAGGGGGCGGGGCTTCACTGGCGAGGGGTCCTATAAAGGTAGCAGCCAGTCAGGCAGCGGCACAGGAGCTAGCAAACAGAGCTGTGAACAGGGGAGTTTGAGTGGGAGTTCTGTTGGAGGAGATGGTATTTGTGTGTGTTTGGTTTTGTATTGGTAGTATCTGTATGTGTAGGGATTTGGCGGGGCTTTGTGCTTGGAGAGAAGCTGAGCCCTGATTAGGGGGCGGGGCTTCACTGACTAGGGGTCCTATAAAGGTAGCAGCCAGTCAGGCAGCGGAACAGACAGCTGCAGTGGCACAGGAGCTAGCAAACAGAGCTGTAAACAGCGGAGTTTGAGTGGGAGTTCTGTTGGAGGAGAAGGTATTTGTGTGTGTTTGGTTTTGTATTGGTAGTATCTGTATGTGTAGGGGCTTTGTGCAGGGAGAGAAGCTGAGCCCTGATTTGGGGGCGGGGCTTCACTGACTAGGGTTCCTATAAAGGTAGCAGCCAGTCAGGCAGCGGCACAGACAGCTGCAGCGGCACAGGAGCTAGCAAACAGAGCTGTAAACAGGGAAGTTTGAGTGGGAGTTCTGTTGGAGGAGAAGGTATTTGTGTGTGTTTGGTTTTGTATTGGTAGTATCTGTATGTGTAGGGGCTTTGTGCTGGGAGAGAAGCTGAGCCCTGATTAGGGGGCGGGGCTTCCCTGACTAGGGGTCCTATAAAGGTAGCAGCCAGTCAGGCAGCGGCAAAGGAGCTAGCAAACAGAGCTGTAAACAGGGTAGTTTGAGTGGGAGTTCTGTTGGAGGAGAAGGTATTTGTGTGTGTTTGGTTTTGTATTTGTAGTATCTGTATGTGTAGGGGCTTTGTGCTGGGAGAGAAGCTGAGCCCTGATTAGGGGGCGGGGCTTCCCTGACTAGGGTCCTATAAAGGTAGCAGCCAGTCACACAGCGGCTCAGGAGCTAGCAAACAGAGCTGTGAACAGGGGAGTTTGAGTAGGAGTTCTGTTGGAGGAGAAGGTATTTGTGTGTGCTTGGTTTTGTATTGGTAGTATCTGTATGTGCAGAGGCTTGGAGGGGCTTTGTGCTGGGAGAGAAGCTGAGCCCTGATTAGGGGGCGGGGCTTCACTGACTAGGGGTCCTATAAAGGTAGCAGCCAGTCAGGCAGCGGCACAGACAGCTGCAGCGGCACAGGAGATAGCAAACATAGCTGTAAACAGGGGAGTTTGAGTGGGAGTTCTGTTGGAGGAGAAGGTATTTGTGTGTGCTTGGTTTTGTATTGGTAGTATCTGTATGTGCAGAGGCTTGGAGGGGCTTTGTGCTGGGAGAGAAGCTGAGCCCTGATTAGGGACGGGGCTTCACTGACTAGGGGTCCTATAAAGGTAGCAGCCAGTCAGGCAACGGCACAGACAGCTGCAGCGGCACAGGATCTAGCAAACAGAGCTGTGAACAGGGGAGTTTGAGTGGGAGTTCTGTTGGAGGAGAAGGTATTTGTGTGTGTGTGTTTTTGTATTGGTAGTATGTGTATGTGTAGAGGCTTGGAGGGGCTTTGTGCTGGGAGAGAAGCTGAGCCCTGATTAGGGGGCGGGGCTTCACTGACTAGGGGTCCTATAAAGGTAGCAGCCAGTCAGGCAGCGGAACAGACAGCTCCAGTGGCACAGGAGCTATCAAACAGAGGTGTAAACAGGGGAATTTGAGTGGGAGTTCTGTTGGAGGAGAAGGTATTTGTGTGTGTTTGGATTTGTATTGTCAGTATCTGTATGTGCAGGGGCTTTGTGCTGGGAGAGAAGCTGAGCCCTGATTAGGGGGCGGGGCTTCACTGACTAGGGGTCCTATAAAGGTAGCAGCCAGTCAGGCAGCGGCAAAGGAGCTAGCAAACAGAGCTGTAAACAGGGGAGTTTGAGTGGGAGTTCTGTTGGAGGAGAAGGTATTTGTGTGTGTTTGGTTTTGTATTGGTAGTATCTGTATGTGTAGGGGCTTTGTGCTGGGAGAGAAGCTGAGCCCTGATTAGGGGGCCGGGCTTCACTGACTAGGGGTCCTATAAAGATAGCAGCCAGTCAGACAGCGGCTCAGGAGCAAGCAAACAGAGCTGTGAACAGGGGAGTTTGAGTAGGAGTTCTGTTGGAGGAGAAGGTATTTGTGTGTGTTTTTGTTTTGGTAGTATCTGTATGTGTAGAGGCTTGGAGGGGCTAGGTGCTGCGAGAGAAGCTGAGCCCTGATTAGGGGGCGGGGCTTCACTGACTAGGGGTCCTATAAAGGTAGCAGCCAGTCAGGCAGCGGAACAGACAGCTGCAGTGGCACAGGAGCTAGCAAACAGAGCTGTAAACAGGGGAGTTTGAGTGGGAGTTCTGTTGGAGGAGAAGGTATTTGTGTGTGTTTGGTTTTGTATTGGTAGTATCTGTATGTGCAGAGGCTTGGAGGGGCTTTGTGCTGGGAGAGAAGCTGAGCCCTGATTAGGGGGCGGGGCTTCACTGACTAGGGGTCCTATAAAGGTAGCAGCCAGTCAGGCAGCGGCACAGACAGCTGCAGCAGCACAGGAGCTAGCAAACAGAGCTGTGAACAGGGGAGTTTGAGTGGGAGTTCTGTTGGAGGAGAAGGTATTTGTGTGTGTGTGTTTTTGTATTGGTAGTATCTGTATGTGAAGGGGCTTTGTGCTGGGAGAGAAGCTGAGCCCTGATTAGGGGGCGGGGCTTCACTGACTAGGGGTCCTATAAAGGTAGCAGCCAGTCAGGCAGCGGCACAGGAGCTAGCAAACAGAGCTGTAAACAGGGGAATTTGAGTGGGAGTTCTGTTGGAGGAGAAGGTATTTGTGTGTGTTTGGATTTGTATTGTCAGTATCTGTATGTGCAGGGGCTTTGTGCTGGGAGAGAAGCTGAGCCCTGATTAGGGGGCGGGGCTTCCCTGACTAGGGGTCCTATAAAGGTAGCAGCCAGTCAGGCAGCGGCAAAGGAGCTAGCAAACAGAGCTGTAAACAGGGGAGTTTGAGTGGGAGTTCTGTTGGAGGAGAAGGTATTTGTGTGTGTTTGGTTTTGTATTGGTAGTATCTGTATGTGTAGGGGCTTTGTGCTGGGAGAGAAGCTGAGCCCTGATTAGGGGGCGGGGCTTCACTGACTAGGGGTCCTATAAAGGTAGCAGACAGTCAGGCAGCGGCACAGGAGCTAGCAAACAGAGCTGTAAACAGGGGAGTTTGAGTGGGAGTTCTGTTGGAGGAGAAGGTATTTGTGTGTTTTTGGTTTTGTATTGGTAGTATCTGTATGTGTAGGGGCTTTGTGCTGGGAGAGAAGCTGAGCCCTGATTAGGGGGCGGGGCTTCACTGACTAGGGGTCCTATAAAGGTAGCAGCCAGTCAGGCAGCGGTACAGGAGCTAGCAAACAGAGCTGTAAACAGGGGAATTTGAGTGGGAGTTCTGTTGGAGGAGAAGGTATTTGTGTGTGTTTGGATTTGTATTGTCAGTATCTGTATGTGCAGGGGCTTTGTGCTGGGAGAGAAGCTGAGCCCTGATTAGGGGGCGGGGCTTCCCTGACTAGGGGTCCTATAAAGGTAGCAGCCAGTCAGGCAGCGGCAAAGGAGCTAGCAAACAGAGCTGTAAACAGGGGAGTTTGAGTGGGAGTTCTGTTGGAGGAGAAGGTATTTGTGTGTGTTTGGTTTTGCGTTGGTAGTATCTGTATGTGTAGAGGCTTGGAGGGGCTTTGTGCTGGGAGAGAAGCTGAGCCCTGATTAGGGGGCGGGGCTTCACTGACTAGGGGTCCTATAAAGGTAGCAGCCAGTCAGGCAGCGGCACAGACAGCTGCAGCGGCACAGGAGCTAGCAAACATAGCTGTAAACAGGGGAGTTTGAGTGGGAGTTCTGTTGGAGGAGAAGGTATTTGTGTGTGTTTGGTTTTGTATTGGTAGTATCTGTATGTGCAGAGGCTTGGAGGGGCTTTGTGCTGGGAGAGAAGCTGAGCCCTGATTAGGGGGCGGGGCTTCACTGACTAGGGGTCCTATAAAGGTAGCAGCCAGTCAGGCAGCGGCACAGACAGCTGCAGCGGCACAGGAGCTAGCAAAGAGAGCTGTGAACAGGGGAGTTTGAGTGGGAGTTCTGTTGGAGGAGAAGGTATTTGTGTGTGTGTGTTTTTGTATTGGTAGTATCTGTATGTGTAGAGGCTTGGAGGGGCTTTGTGCTGGGAGAGAAGCTGAGCCCTGATTAGGGGGCGGGGCTTCACTGACTAGGGGTCCTATAAAGGTAGCAGCCAGTCAGGCAGCGGAACAGACAGCTGCAGCGGCACAGGAGCTAGCAAACAGAGCTGTAAACAGGGGAGTTTGAGTGGGAGTTCTGTTGGAGGAGAAGGTATTTGTGTGTGTTTGGTTTTGTATTGGTAGTATCTGTATGTGTAGGGGCTTTGTGCTGGGAGAGAAGCTGAGCCCTGATTAGGGGGCGGGGCTTCACTGACTAGGGGACCTATAAAGATAGCCAGTCAGACAGCGGCTCAGGAGCTAGCAAACAGAGCTGTGAACAGGGGAGTTTGAGTAGTAGTTCTGTTGGAGGAGAAGGTATTTTTGTGTGTTTTTGTTTTGGTAGTATCTGTATGTGTAGAGGCTTGGAGGGGCTAGGTGCTGCGAGAGAAGCTGAGCCCTGATTAGGGGGCGGGGCTTCACTGACTAGGGGTCCTATAAAGGAAGCAGCCAGTCAGACAGCGGCACAGACAGCTGCAGCGGCACAGGAGCTAGCAAACAGAGCTGTAAACAGGGGAGTTTGAGTGGGAGTTCTGTTGGAGGAGATGGTATTTGTGTGTGTTTGGTTTTGTATTGGTAGTATCTGTATGTGTAGGGGTTTGGCGGGGCTTTGTGCTTCGAGAGAAGCTGAGCCCTGATTAGGGGGCGGGGCTTCACTGACTAGGGGTCCTATAAAGGTAGCAGCCAGTCAGGCAGCGGAACAGACAGCTGCAGTGCCACAGGAGCTAGCAAACAGAGCTGTAAACAGGGGAGTTTGAGTGGGAGTTCTGTTGGAGGAGAAGGTATTTGTGTGTTTGGTTTTGCTTTGGTAGTATCTGTATGTGTAGAGGCTTGGAGGGGCTTTGTTCTGGGAGAGAAGCTGAGCCCTGATTAGGGGGCGGGGCTTCACTGACTAGGGGTCCTATAAAGGTAGCAGACAGTCAGGCAGCGGCACAGGAGCTAGCAAACAGAGCTGTAAACAGGGGAGTTGGAGTGGGAGTTCTGTTGGAGGAGAAGGTATTTGTGTGTGTTTTTGTATTGGTATTATCTGTATGTGTAGAGGCTTGGAGGGGCTTTGTGATGGGAGAGAAGCTGAGCCCTGATTAGGGGGCGGGGCTTCACTGACTAGGGGTCCTACAAAGGTAGCAGCCAATCAGGCAGCGGCACAGACAGCTGCAGTGGCACAGGAGCTAGCAAACAGAGCTGTAAACAGGGGAGTTTGAGTGGGAGTTCTGTTGGAGGAGAAGGTATTTGTGTGTGTTTGGTTTTGTATTGGTAGTATCTGTATGTGTAGGGGCTTTGTGCTGGGAGAGAAGCTGAGCCCTGATTAGGGGGCGGGGCTTCACTGACTAGGGGTCCTATAAAGGTAGCAGCCAGTCAGGCAGCGGCACAGACAGCTGCAGTGGCACAGGAGCTATCAAACAGAGCTGTAAACAGGGGAATTTGAGTGGGAGTTCTGTTGGAGGAGAAGGTATTTGTGTGTGTTTGGATTTGTATTGTCAGTATCTGTATGTGCAGGGGCTTTGTGCTGGGAGAGAAGCTGAGCCCTGATTAGGGGGCGGGGCTTCCCTGACTAGGGGTCCTATAAAGGTAGCAGCCAGTCAGACAGCGGCTCAGGAGCTAGCAAACAGAGCTGTGAACAGGGGAGTTTGAGTGGGAGTTCTGTTGGAGGAGAAGGTATTTGTGTGTGTTTGGTTTTGCTTTGGTAGTATCTGTATGTGTAGAGGCTTGGAGGGGCTTTGTGCTGGGAGAGAAGCTGAGCCCTGATTAGGGGGCGGGGCTTCCCTGACTAGGGGTCCTATAAAGGTAGCAGACAGTCAGGCAGCGGCACAGGAGCTAGCAAACAGAGCTGTAAACAGGGGAGTTTGAGTGGGAGTTCTGTTGGAGGAGAAGGTATTTGTGTGTGTTTTTGTATTGGTATTATCTGTATGTGTAGAGGCTTGGAGGGACTTTGTGATGGGAGAGAAGCTGAGCCCTGATTAGGGGGCGGGGCTTCACTGACTAGGGGTCCTACGAAGGTAGCAGCCAATCAGGCAGCGGCACAGACAGCTGCAGTGGCACAGGAGCTAGCAAACAGAGCTGTAAACAGGGGAGTTGGAGTGGGAGTTCTGTTGGAGGAGAAGGAATTTGTGTGTGTTTGGTGTTGTATTGGTAGTATCTGTATGTGTAGGGGCTTTGTGCTGGGAGAGAAGCTGAGCCCTGATTAGGGGGCGGGGCTTCACTGACTAGGGGTCCTATAAAGGTAGCAGCCAGTCAGCCAGCGGCACAGGAGCTAGCAAACAGAGCTGTAAACAGGGGAGTTTGAGTGGGAGTTCTGTTGGAGGAGAAGGTATTTGTGTGTGTTTTTGTATTGGTATTATCTGTATGTGTAGAGGCTTGGAGGGGCTTTGTGCTGGGAGAGAAGCTGAGCCCTGATTAGGGGGCGGGGCTTTACTGACTAGGGGTCCTATAAAGGTAGCAGCCAGTCAGGCAGCGGCACAGACAGCTGCAGCGGCACAGGAGCTAGCAAACAGAGCTGTAAACAGGGGAGTTTGAGTGGGAGTTCTGTTGGAGGAGATGGTATTTGTGTGTGTTTGGTTTTGTATTGGTAGTATCTGTATGTGTATTGGTTTGAAGGGGCGTTGTGCTTCGAGAGAAGCTGAGCCCTGATTAGGGGGCGGGGCTTCACTGACTAGGGTTCCTATAAAGGTAGCAGCCAGTCAGGCAGCGGAACAGACAGCTGCAGTGGCACAGGAGCTATCAAACAGAGCTGTAAACAGGGGAATTTGAGTAGGAGTTCTGTTGGAGGAGAAGCTATTTGTGTGTGTTTGGATTTGAATTGTCAGTATCTGTATGTGCAGGGGCTTTGTGCTGGGAGAGAAGCTGAGCCCTGATTAGGGGGCGGGGCTTCCCTGACTAGGGGTCCTATAAAGGTAGCAGCCAGTCAGGCAGCGGCAAAGGAGCTAGCAAACAGAGCTGTAAACAGGGTAGTTTGAGTGGGAGTTCTGTTGGAGGAGAAGGTATTTGTGTGTGTTTGGTTTTGTATTGGTAGTATCTGTATGTGTAGGGGCTTTGTGCTGGGAGAGAAGCTGAGCCCTGATTAGGGGGCGGGGCTTCCCTGACTAGGGTCCTATAAAGGTAGCAGCCAGTCACACAGCGGCTCAGGAGCTAGCAAACAGAGCTGTGAACAGGGGAGTTTGAGTAGGAGTTCTGTTGGAGGAGAAGGTATTTGTGTGTGTTTTTGTATTGGTATTATCTGTATGTGTAGAGGCTTGGAGGGGCTTTGTGCTGGGAGAGAAGCTGAGCCCTGATTAGGGGGCGGGGCTTCACTGACTAGGGGTCCTATAAAGGTAGCAGCCAGTCAGGCAGCGGCACAGACAGCTGCAGCGGCACAGGAGATAGCAAACATAGCTGTAAACAGGGGAGTTTGAGTGGGAGTTCTGTTGGAGGAGAAGGTATTTGTGTATGTTTGGTTTTGTATTGGTAGTATGTGTATGTGTAGGGGCTTTGTGCTGGGAGAGAAGCTGAGCCCTGATTAGGGGGCGGGGCTTCACTGACTAGGGGTCCTATAAAGGTAGCAGCCAGTCAGGCAGCGGAACAGACAGCTCCAGTGGCACAGGAGCTATCAAACAGAGGTGTAAACAGGGGAATTTGAGTGGGAGTTCTGTTGGAGGAGAAGGTATTTGTGTGTGTTTGGATTTGTATTGTCAGTATCTGTATGTGCAGGGGCTTTGTGCTGGGAGAGAAGCTGAGCCCTGATTAGGGGGCGGGGCTTCACTGACTAGGGGTCCTATAAAGGTAGCAGCCAGTCAGGCAGCGGCAAAGGAGCTAGCAAACAGAGCTGTAAACAGGGGAGTTTGAGTGGGAGTTCTGTTGGAGGAGAAGGTATTTGTGTGTGTTTGGTTTTGTATTGGTAGTATCTGTATGTGTAGGGGCTTTGTACTGGGAGAGAAGCTGAGCCCTGATTAGGGGGCCGGGCTTCACTGACTAGGGGTCCTATAAAGATAGCAGCCAGTCAGACAGCGGCTCAGGAGCTAGCAAACAGAGCTGTGAACAGGGGAGTTTGAGTAGGAGTTCTGTTGGAGGAGAAGGTATTTGTGTGTGTTTTTGTTTTGGTAGTATCTGTATGTGTAGAGGCTTGGAGGGGCTAGGTGCTGCGAGAGAAGCTGAGCCCTGATTAGGGGGCGGGGCTTCACTGACTAGGGGTCCTATAAAGGTAGCAGCCAGTCAGACAGCGGCACAGACAGCTGCAGCGGCACAGGAGCTAGCAAACAGAGCTGTAAACAGGGGAGTTTGAGTGGGAGTTCTGTTGGAGGAGATGGTATTTGTGTGTGTTTGGTTTTGTATTGGTAGTATCTGTATGTGTAGGGGTTTGGCGGGGCTTTGTGCTTGGAGAGAAGCTGAGCCCTGATTAGGGGGCGGGGCTTCACTGACTAGGGGTCCTATAAAGGTAGCAGCCAGTCAGGCAGCGGAACAGACAGCTGCAGTGGCACAGGAGCTAGCAAACAGAGCTGTAAACAGGGGAGTTTGAGTGGGAGTTCTGTTGGAGGAGAAGGTATTTGTGTGTGTTTGGTTTTGTATTGGTAGTATCTGTATGTGTAGGGGCTTTGTGCTGGGAGAGAAGCTGAGCCCTGATTAGGGGGCGGGGCTTCCCTGACTAGGGTCCTATAAAGGTAGCAGCCAGTCACACAGCGGCTCAGGAGCTAGCAAACAGAGCTGTGAACAGGGGAGTTTGAGTAGGAGTTCTGTTGGAGGAGAAGGTATTTGTGTGTGTTTTTGTATTGGTATTATCTGTATGTGTAGAGGCTTGGAGGGGCTTTGTGCTGGGAGAGAAGCTGAGCCCTGATTAGGGGGCGGGGCTTCACTGACTAGGGGTCCTATAAAGGTAGCAGCCAGTCAGGCAGCGGCACAGACAGCTGCAGCGGCACAGGAGATAGCAAACATAGCTGTAAACAGGGGAGTTTGAGTGGGAGTTCTGTTGGAGGAGAAGGTATTTGTGTGTGTTTGGTTTTGTATTGGTAGTATGTGTATGTGTAGGGGCTTTGTGCTGGGAGAGAAGCTGAGCCCTGATTAGGGGGCGGGGCTTCACTGACTAGGGGTCCTATAAAGGTAGCAGCCAGTCAGGCAGCGGCACAGACAGCTGCAGCGGCACAGGAGCTAGCAAACAGAGCTGTAAACAGGGGAGTTTGAGTGGGAGTTCTGTTGGAGGAGATGGTATTTGTGTGTGTTTGGTTTTGTATTGGTAGTATCTGTATGTGTAGGGGTTTGGCGGGGCTTTGTGCTTGGAGAGAAGCTGAGCCCTGATTAGGGGGCGGGGCTTCACTGACTAGGGGTCCTATAAAGGTAGCAGCCAGTCAGGCAGCGGAACAGACAGCTGCAGTGGCACAGGAGCTAGCAAACAGAGCTGTAAACAGGGGAGTTTGAGTGGGAGTTCTGTTGGAGGAGAAGGTATTTGTGTGTGTTTGGTTTTGTATTGGTAGTATCTGTATGTGTAGGGGCTTTGTGCTGGGAGAGAAGCTGAGCCCTGATTAGGGGGCGGGGCTTCACTGACTAGGGGTCCTATAAAGGTAGCAGCCAGTCAGGCAGCGGCACAGGAGCTAGCAAACAGAGCTGTAAACAGGGGAGTTTGAGTGGGAGTTCTGTTGGAGGAGAAGGTATTTGTGTGTGTTTGGTTTTGTATTGGTAGTATCTGTATGTGTAGGGGCTTTGTGCTGGGAGAGAAGCTGAGCCCTGATTAGGGGGCGGGGCTTCACTGACTAGGGGTCCCTTAAAGGTAGCAGCCAGTCAGGCAGCGGCACAGGAGCTAGCAAACAGAGCTGTAAACAGGGGAATTTGAGTGGGAGTTCTGTTGGAGGAGAAGGTATTTGTGTGTGTTTGGATTTGTATTGTCAGTATCTGTATGTGCAGGGGCTTTGTGCTGGGAGAGAAGCTGAGCCCTGATTAGGGGGCGGGGCTTCCCTGACTAGGGGTCCTATAAAGGTAGCAGCCAGTCAGGCAGCGGCAAAGGAGCTAGCAAACAGAGCTGTAAACAGGGGAGTTTGAGTGGGAGTTCTGTTGGAGGAGAAGGTATTTGTGTGTGTTTTTGTTTTGGTAGTATCTGTATGTGTAGAGGCTTGGAGGGGCTAGGTGCTGCGAGAGAAGCTGAGCCCTGATTAGGGGGCGGGGCTTCACTTACTAGGGGTTCTATAAAGGTAGCAGCCAGTCAGACAGCGGCACAGACAGCTGCAGCGGCACAGGAGCTAGCAAACAGAGCTGTAAACAGGGGAGTTTGAGTGGGAGTTCTGTTGGAGGAGAAGGTATTTGTGTGTGTTTGGTTTTGTATTGGTAGTATCTGTATGTGCAGAGGCTTGGAGGGGCTAGGTGCTGCGAGAGAAGCTGAGCCCTGATTAGGGGGCGGGGCTTCACTGACTAGGGGTCCTATAAAGGAAGCAGCCAGTCAGGCAGCGGCACAGACAGCTGCAGCGGCACAGGAGCTAGCAAACAGAGCTGTAAACAGGGGAGTTTGAGTGGGAGTTCTGTTGGAGGAGATGGTATTTGTGTGTGTTTGGTTTTGTATTGGTAGTATCTGTATGTGTAGGGGTTTGGCGGGGCTTTGTGCTTCGAGAGAAGCTGAGCCCTGATTAGGGGGCGGGGCTTCACTGACTAGGGGTCCTATAAAGGTAGCAGCCAGTCAGGCAGCGGAACAGACAGCTGCAGTGCCACAGGAGCTAGCAAACAGAGCTGTAAACAGGGGAGTTGGAGTGGGAGTTCTGTTGGAGGAGAAGGTATTTGTGTGTGTTTGGTGTTGTATTGGTAGTATCTGTATGTGTAGGGGCTTTGTGCTCGGAGAGAAGCTGAGCCCTGATTGGGGGCGGGGCTTCACTGACTAGGGGTCCTATAAAGGTAGCAGCCAGTCAGCCAGCGGCACAGGAGCTAGCAAACAGAGCTGTAAACAGGGGAGTTTGAGTGGGAGTTCTGTTGGAGGAGAAGGTATTTCTGTGTGTGTGTTTTTTTTATTGGTAGTATCTGTATGTGTAGAGGCTTGGAGGGGCTTTGTGCTGGGAGAGAAGCTGAGCCCTGATTAGGGGGCGGGGCTTCACTGACTAGGGGTCCTATAAAGGGAGCAGCCAGTCAGGCAGCGGAACAGACAGCTGCAGTGCCACAGGAGCTATCAAACAGAGCTGTAAACAGGGGAATTTGAGTAGGAGTTCTGTTGGAGGAGAAGCTATTTGTGTGTGTTTGGATTTGTATTGTCAGTATCTGTATGTGCAGGGGCTTTGTGCTGGGAGAGAAGCTGAGCCCTGATTAGGGGGCGGGGCTTCCCTGACTAGGGGTCCTATAAAGGTAGCAGCCAGTCAGGCAGCGGCAAAGGAGCTAGCAAACAGAGCTGTAAACAGGGTAGTTTGAGTGGGAGTTCTGTTGGAGGAGAAGGTATTTGTGTGTGTTTGGTTTTGTATTGGTAGTATCTGTATGTGTAGGGGCTTTGTGCTGGGAGAGAAGCTGAGCCCTGATTAGG
Organism: Lepidochelys olivacea; assembly: GCF_965140295.1. Classification (NCBI taxonomy): domain Eukaryota; kingdom Metazoa; phylum Chordata; order Testudines; family Cheloniidae; genus Lepidochelys; species Lepidochelys olivacea. The sequence continues at coordinate 17,502,946 of NC_140436.1, read as the reverse complement.
GGGCGGGGCTTCCCTGACTAGGGTCCTATAAAGGTAGCAGCCAGTCACACAGCGCCTCAGGAGCTAGCAAACAGAGCTGTGAACAGGGGAGTTTGAGTAGGAGTTCTGTTGGAGGAGAAGGTATTTGTGTGTGTTTTTGTATTGGTATTATCTGTATGTGTAGAGGCTTGGAGGGGCTTTGTGCTGGGAGAGAAGCTGAGCCCTGATTAGGGGGCGGGGCTTCACTGACTAGGGGTCCTATAAAGGTAGCAGCCAGTCAGGCAGCGGAACAGACAGCTCCAGTGGCACAGGAGCTATCAAACAGAGGTGTAAACAGGGGAATTTGAGTGGGAGTTCTGTTGGAGGAGAAGGTATTTGTGTGTGTTTGGATTTGTATTGTCAGTATCTGTATGTGCAGGGGCTTTGTGCTGGGAGAGAAGCTGAGCCCTGATTAGGGGGCGGGGCTTCACTGACTAGGGGTCCTATAAAGGTAGCAGCCAGTCAGGCAGCGGCAAAGGAGCTAGCAAACAGAGCTGTAAACAGGGGAGTTTGAGTGGGAGTTCTGTTGGAGGAGAAGGTATTTGTGTGTGTTTGGTTTTGTATTGGTAGTATCTGTATGTGTAGGGGCTTTGTGCTGGGAGAGAAGCTGAGCCCTGATTAGGGGGCCGGGCTTCACTGACTAGGGGTCCTATAAAGATAGCAGCCAGTCAGACAGCGGCTCAGGAGCTAGCAAACAGAGCTGTGAACAGGGGAGTTTGAGTAGGAGTTCTGTTGGAGGAGAAGGTATTTGTGTGTGTTTTTGTTTTGGTAGTATCTGTATGTGTAGAGGCTTGGAGGGGCTAGGTGCTGCGAGAGAAGCTGAGCCCTGATTAGGGGGCGGGGCTTCACTGACTAGGGGTCCTATAAAGGTAGCAGCCAGTCAGACAGCGGCACAGACAGCTGCAGCGGCACAGGAGCTAGCAAACAGAGCTGTAAACAGGGGAGTTTGAGTGGGAGTTCTGTTGGAGGAGATGGTATTTGTGTGTGTTTGGTTTTGTATTGGTAGTATCTGTATGTGTAGGGGTTTGGCGGGGCTTTGTGCTTGGAGAGAAGCTGAGCCCTGATTAGGGGGCGGGGCTTCACTGACTAGGGGTCCTATAAAGGTAGCAGCCAGTCAGGCAGCGGAACAGACAGCTGCAGTGGCACAGGAGCTAGCAAACAGAGCTGTAAACAGGGGAGTTTGAGTGGGAGTTCTGTTGGAGGAGAAGGTATTTGTGTGTGTTTGGTTTTGTATTGGTAGTATCTGTATGTGCAGAGGCTTGGAGGGGCTTTGTGCTGGGAGAGAAGCTGAGCCCTGATTAGGGGGCGGGGCTTCACTGACTAGGGGTCCTATAAAGGTAGCAGCCAGTCAGGCAGCGGCACAGAGAGCTGCAGCAGCACAGGAGCGAGCAAACAGAGCTGTGAACAGGGGAGTTTGAGTGGGAGTTCTGTTGGAGGAGAAGGTATTTGTGTGTGTGTGTTTTTGTATTGGTAGTATCTGTATGTGTAGAGGCTTGGAGGGGCTTTTTGCTGGGAGAGAAGCTGAGCCCTGATTAGGGGGCGGGGCTTCACTGACTAGGGGTCCTATAAAGGTAGCAGCCAGTCAGGCAGCGGAACAGACAGCTGCAGCGGCACAGGAGCTATCAAACAGAGCTGTAAACAGGGGAGTTTGAGTGGGAGTTCTGTTGGAGGAGAAGGTATTTGTGTGTGTTTGGTTTTGTATTGGTAGTATCTGTATGTGAAGGGGCTTTGTGCTGGGAGAGAAGCTGAGCCCTGATTAGGGGGCGGGGCTTCACTGACTAGGGGTCCTATAAAGGTAGCAGCCAGTCAGGCAGCGGCACAGGAGCTAGCAAACAGAGCTGTAAACAGGGGAATTTGAGTGGGAGTTCTGTTGGAGGAGAAGGTATTTGTGTGTGTTTGGATTTGTATTGTCAGTATCTGTATGTGCAGGGGGTTTGTGCTGGGAGAGAAGCTGAGCCCTGATTAGGGGGCGGGGCTTCCCTGACTAGGGGTCCTATAAAGGTAGCAGACAGTCAGGCAGCGGCACAGGAGCTAGCAAACAGAGCTGTAAACAGGGGAGTTTGAGTGGGAGTTCTGTTGGAGGAGAAGGTATTTGTGTGTGTTTGGTTTTGTATTGGTAGTATCTGTATGTGTAGGGGCTTTGTGCTGGGAGAGAAGCTGAGCCCTGATTAGGGGGCGGGGCTTCACTGACTAGGGGTCCCTTAAAGGTAGCAGCCAGTCAGGCAGCGGCACAGGAGCTAGCAAACAGAGCTGTAAACAGGGGAATTTGAGTGGGAGTTCTGTTGGAGGAGAAGGTATTTGTGTGTGTTTGGATTTGTATTGTCAGTATCTGTATGTGCAGGGGCTTTGTGCTGGGAGAGAAGCTGAGCCCTGATTAGGGGGCGGGGCTTCCCTGACTAGGGGTCCTATAAAGGTAGCAGCCAGTCAGGCAGCGGCAAAGGAGCTAGCAAACAGAGCTGTAAACAGGGGAGTTTGAGTGGGAGTTCTGTTGGAGGAGAAGGTATTTGTGTGTGTTTTTGTTTTGGTAGTATCTGTATGTGTAGAGGCTTGGAGGGGCTTTGTGCTGGGAGAGAAGCTGAGCCCTGATTAGGGGGCCGGGCTTCACTGACTAGGGGTCCTATAAAGATAGCAGCCAGTCAGACAGCGGCTCAGGAGCTAGCAAACAGAGCTGTGAACAGGGGAGTTTGAGTAGGAGTTCTGTTGGAGGAGAAGGTATTTGTGTGTGTTTTTGTTTTGGTAGTATCTGTATGTGTAGAGGCTTGGAGGGGCTAGGTGCTGCGAGAGAAGCTGAGCCCTGATTAGGGGGCGGGGCTTCACTGACTAGGGGTCCTATAAAGGTAGCAGCCAGTCAGACAGCGGCACAGACAGCTGCAGCGGCACAGGAGCTAGCAAACAGAGCTGTAAACAGGGAGTTTGAGTGGGAGTTCTGTTGGAGGAGATGGTATTTGTGTGTGTGTGTTTTTGTATTGGTAGTATCTGTATGTGTAGAGGCTCGGAGGGGCTTTTTGCTGGGAGAGAAGCTGAGCCCTGATTAGGGGGCGGGGCTTCACTGACTAGGGGTCCTATAAAGGTAGCAGCCAGTCAGGCAGCGGAACAGACAGCTGCAGCGGCACAGGAGCTATCAAACAGAGCTGTAAACAGGGGAGTTTGAGTGGGAGTTCTGTTGGAGGAGAAGGTATTTGTGTGTGTTTGGTTTTGTATTGGTAGTATCTGTATGTGAAGGGGCTTTGTGCTGGGAGAGAAGCTGAGCCCTGATTAGGGGGCGGGGCTTCACTGACTAGGGGTCCTATAAAGGTAGCAGCCAGTCAGGCAGCGGCACAGGAGCTAGCAAACAGAGCTGTAAACAGGGGAATTTGAGTGGGAGTTCTGTTGGAGGAGAAGGTATTTGTGTGTGTTTGGATTTGTATTGTCAGTATCTGTATGTGCAGGGGGTTTGTGCTGGGAGAGAAGCTGAGCCCTGATTAGGGGGCGGGGCTTCCCTGACTAGGGGTCCTATAAAGGTAGCAGGCAGTCAGGCAGCGGCAAAGGAGCTAGCAAACAGAGCTGTAAACAGGGGAGTTTGAGTGGGAGTTCTGTTGGAGGAGAAGGTATTTGTGTGTGTTTGGTTTTGTATTGGTAGTATCTGTATGTGTAGGGGCTTTGTGCTGGGAGAGAAGCTGAGCCCTGATTAGGGGGCGGGGCTTCACTGACTAGGGGTCCTATAAAGGTAGCAGACAGTCAGGCAGCGGCACAGGAGCTAGCAAACAGAGCTGTAAACAGGGGAGTTTGAGTGGGAGTTCTGTTGGAGGAGAAGGTATTTGTGTGTGTTTGGTTTTGTATTGGTAGTATCTGTATGTGTAGGGGCTTTGTGCTGGGAGAGAAGCTGAGCCCTGATTAGGGGGCGGGGCTTCACTGACTAGGGGTCCCTTAAAGGTAGCAGCCAGTCAGGCAGCGGCACAGGAGCTAGCAAACAGAGCTGTAAACAGGGGAATTTGAGTGGGAGTTCTGTTGGAGGAGAAGGTATTTGTGTGTGTTTGGATTTGTATTGTCAGTATCTGTATGTGCAGGGGCTTTGTGCTGGGAGAGAAGCTGAGCCCTGATTAGGGGGCGGGGCTTCCCTGACTAGGGGTCCTATAAAGGTAGCAGCCAGTCAGGCAGCGGCAAAGGAGCTAGCAAACAGAGCTGTAAACAGGGGAGTTTGAGTGGGAGTTCTGTTGGAGGAGAAGGTATTTGTGTGTGTTTTTGTTTTGGTAGTATCTGTATGTGTAGAGGCTTGGAGGGGCTAGGTGCTGCGAGAGAAGCTGAGCCCTGATTAGGGGGCGGGGCTTCACTTACTAGGGGTTCTATAAAGGTAGCAGCCAGTCAGACAGCGGCACAGACAGCTGCAGCGGCACAGGAGCTAGCAAACAGAGCTGTAAACAGGGGAGTTTGAGTGGGTGTTCTGTTGGAGGAGATGGTATTTGTGTGTGTTTGGTTTTGTATTGGTAGTATCTGTATGTGTAGGGGTTTGGCGGGGCTTTGTGCTGGGAGAGAAGCTGAGCCCTGATTAGGGGGCGGGGCTTCACTGACTAGGGGTCCTATAAAGGTAGCAGCCAGTCAGGCAGCGGCACAGACAGCTGCAGCGGCACAGGAGCTAGCAAACAGAGCTGTAAACAGGGGAGTTTGAGTGGGAGTTCTGTTGGAGGAGAAGGTATTTGTGTGTGTTTGGTTTTGTATTGGTAGTATCTGTATGTGCAGAGGCTTGGAGGGGCTTTGTGCTGGGAGAGAAGCTGAGCCCTGATTAGGGGGCGGGGCTTCACTGACTAGGGGTCCTATAAAGGTAGCAGCCAGTCAGGCAGCGGCACAGACAGCTGCAGCGGCACAGGAGCTAGCAAAGAGAGCTGTGAACAGGGGAGTTTGAGTGGGAGTTCTGTTGGAGGAGAAGGTATTTGTGTGTTTGTTTTTGTATTGGTAGTATCTGTATGTGTAGAGGCTTGGAGGGGCTTTGTGCTGGGAGAGAAGCTGAGCCCTGATTAGGGGGCGGGGCTTCACTGACTAGGGGTCCTATAAAGGTAGCAGCCAGTCAGGCAGCGGAACAGACAGCTGCAGCGGCACAGGAGCTAGCAAACAGAGCTGTAAACAGGGGAGTTTGAGTGGGAGTTCTGTTGGAGGAGAAGGTATTTGTGTGTGTTTGGTTTTGTATTGGTAGTATCTGTATGTGTAGGGGCTTTGTGCTGGGAGAGAAGCTGAGCCCTGATTAGGGGGCGGGGCTTCACTGACTAGGGGACCTATAAAGATAGCAGCCAGTCAGACAGCGGCTCAGGAGCTAGCAAACAGAGCTGTGAACAGGGGAGTTTGAGTAGTAGTTCTGTTGCAGGAGAAGGTATCTGTGTGTGTTTGGTTTTGTATTGGTAGTATCTGTATGTGCAGAGGCTTGGAGGGGCTTTGTGCTGGGAGAGAAGCTGAGCCCTGATTAGGGGGCGGGGCTTCACTGACTAGGGGTCCTATAAAGGTAGCAGCCAGTCAGGCAGCGGCACAGACAGCTGCAGCGGCACAGGAGCTAGCAAAGAGAGCTGTGAACAGGGGAGTTTGAGTGGGAGTTCTGTTGGAGGAGATGGTATTTGTGTGTGTGTGTTTTTGTATTGGTAGTATCTGTATGTGTAGAGGCTTGGAGGGGCTTTGTGCTGGGAGAGAAGCTGAGCCCTGATTAGGGGGCGGGGCTTCACTGACTAGGGGTCCTATAAAGGTAGCAGCCAGTCAGGCAGCGGAACAGACAGCTGCAGCGGCACAGGAGCTAGCAAACAGAGCTGTAAACAGGGGAGTTTGAGTGGGAGTTCTGTTGGAGGAGAAGGTATTTGTGTGTGTTTGGTTTTGTATTGGTAGTATCTGTATGTGTAGGGGCTTTGTGCTGGGAGAGAAGCTGAGCCCTGATTAGGGGGCGGGGCTTCACTGACTAGGGGTCCTATAAAGGTAGCAGCCAGTCAGGCAGCGGCACAGACAGCTGCAGCGGCACAGGAGCTAGCAAACAGAGCTGTGAACAGGGGAGTTTGAGTGGGAGTTCTGTGGGAGGAGAAGGTATTTGTGTGTGTGTGTTTTTGTATTGGTAGTATCTGTATGTGTAGAGGCTTGGAGGGGCTTTGTGCTGGGAGAGAAGCTGAGCCCTGATTAGGGGGCGGGGCTTCACTGACTAGGGGTCCTATAAAGGTAGCAGCCAGTCAGGCAGCGGAACAGACAGCTGCAGCGGCACAGGAGGTATCAAACAGAGCTGTAAACAGGGGAGTTTGAGTGGGAGTTCTGTTGGAGGAGAAGGTATTTGTGTGTGTTTGGTTTTGTATTGGTAGTATCTGTATGTGTAGGGGCTTTGTGCTGGGAGAGAAGCTGAGCCCTGATTAGGGGGCGGGGCTTCACTGACCAGGGGTCCTATAAAGGTAGCAGCCAATCAGGCAGCGGCACAGGAGCTAGCAAACAGAGCTGTAAACAGGGGAATTTGAGTGGGAGTTCTGTTGGAGGAGAAGGTATTTGTGTGTGTTTGGATTTGTATTGTCAGTATCTGTATATGCAGGGGCTTTGTGCTGGGAGAGAAGCTGAGCCCTGATTAGGGGGCGGGGCTTCCCTGACTAGGGGTCCTATAAAGGTAGCAGCCAGTCAGGCAGCGGCAAAGGAGCTAGCAAACAGAGCTGTAAACAGGGGAGTTTGAGTGGGAGTTCTGTTGGAGGAGAAGGTATTTGTGTGTGTTTGGTTTTGTATTGGTAGTATCTGTATGTGTAGGGGCTTTGTGCTGGGAGAGAAGCTGAGCCCTGATTAGGGGGCGGGGCTTCACTGACTAGGGGTCCTATAAAGGTAGCAGTCAGTCAGGCAGCGGCACAGGAGCTAGCAAACAGAGCTGTAAACAGGGGAATTTGAGTGGGAGTTCTGTTGGAGGAGAAGGTATTTGTGTGTGTTTGGATTTGTATTGTCAGTATCTGTATGTGCAGGGGCTTTGTGCTGGGAGAGAAGCTGAGCCCTGATTAGGGGGCGGGGCTTCCCTGACTAGGGGTCCTATAAAGGTAGCAGCCAGTCAGGCAGCGGCAAAGGAGCTAGCAAACAGAGCTGTAAACAGGGGAGTTTGAGTGGGAGTTCTGTTGGAGGAGAAGGTATTTGTGTGTGTTTGGTTTTGTATTGGTAGTATCTGTATGTGTAGGGGCTTTGTGCTGGGAGAAAAGCTGAGCCCTGATTAGGGGGCGGGGCTTCACTGACTAGGGGACCTATAAAGGTAGCAGCCAGTCAGACAGCGGCTCAGGAGCTAGCAAACAGAGCTGTGAACAGGGGAGTTTGAGTGGGAGTTCTGTTGGAGGAGAAGGTATTTGTTTGTGTTTTTGTTTTGGTAGTATCTGTATGTGTAGAGGCTTGGAGGGGCTTTGTGCTGGGAGAGAAGCTGAGCCCTGATTAGGGGGCGGGGCTTCACTTACTAGGGGTCCTATAAAGGTAGCAGCCAGTCAGACAGCGGCACAGACAGCTGCAGCGGCACAGGAGCTAGCAAACAGAGCTGTAAACAGGGGAGTTTGAGTGGGAGTTCTGTTGGAGGAGATGGTATTTGTGTGTGTTTGGTTTTGTATTGGTAGTATCTGTATGTGTAGGGGTTTGGCGGGGCTTTGTGCTTCGAGAGAAGCTGAGCCCTGATTAGGGGGCGGGGCTTCACTGACTAGGGGTCCTATAAAGGTAGCCGCCAGTCAGGCAGCGGAACAGACAGCTGCAGTGGCACAGGAGCTAGCAAACAGAGCTGTAAACAGGGGAGTTTGAGTGGGAGTTCTGTTGGAGGAGAAGGTATTTGTGTGTGTGTGTTTTTGTATTGGTAGTATCTGTATGTGTAGAGGCTTGGAGGGGCTTTGTGCTGGGAGAGAAGCTGAGCCCTGATTAGGGGGCGGGGCTTCCCTGACTAGGGGTCCTATAAAGGTAGCAGCCAGTCAGGCAGCGGAACAGACAGCTGCAGCGGCACAGGAGCTATCAAACAGAGCTGTAAACAGGGGAGTTTGAGTGGGAGTTCTGTTGGAGGAGAAGGTATTTGTGTGTGTTTGGTTTTGTATTGGTAGTATGTGTATGTGTAGGGGCTTTGTGCTGGGAGAGAAGCTGAGCCCTGATTATGGGGCGGGGCTTCACTGACTAGGGGTCCTATAAAGGTAGCAGACAGTCAGGCAGCGGCACAGGAGCTAGCAAACAGAGCTGTAAACAGGGGAGTTTGAGTGGGAGTTCGGTTGGAGGAGAAGGTATTTGTGTGTGTTTGGTTTTGTATTTGTAGTATCTGTATGTGTAGGGGCTTTGTGCTGGGAGAGAAGCTGAGCCCTGATTAGGGGGCGGGGCTTCACTGACTAGGGGTCCTATAAAGGTAGCATCCAGTCAGGCAGCGACACAGGAGCTAGCAAACAGAGCTGTAAACAGGGGAGTTTGAGTGGGAGTTCTGTTGGAGGAGAAGGTATTTGTGTGTGTTTTTGTATTCGTATTATCTGTATGTGTAGAGGCTTGGAGGGGCTTCGTGCTGGGAGAGAAGCTGAGCCCTGATTAGGGGGCGGGGCTTCACTGACTAGGGGTCCTATAAAGGTAGCAGCCAGTCAGGCAGCTGCAAAGGAGCTAGCAAACAGAGCTGTAAACAGGGGAGTTTGAGTGGGAGTTCTGTTGGAGGAGAAGGTATTTGTGTGTGTTTGGTTTTGTATTGGTAGTATCTGTTGGTGTAGGGGCTTTGTGCTGGGAGAGAAGCTGAGCCCTGATTAGGGGGCGGGGCTTCCCTGACTAGGGGTCCTATAAAGGTAGCAGCCAGTCAGACAGCGGCTCAGGAGCTAGCAAACAGAGCTGTGAACAGGGGAGTTTGAGTAGGAGTTCTGTTGGACGAGAAGGTATTTGTGTGTGTTTTTGTTTTGGTAGTATCTGTATGTGTAGAGGCTTGGAGGGGCTAGGTGCTGCGAGAGAAGCTGAGCCCTGATTAGGGGGCGGGGCTTCACTGACTAGGGGTCCTATAAAGGTAGCAGCCAGTCAGACAGCGGCACAGACAGCTGCAGCGGCACAGGAGCTAGCAAACAGAGCTGTAAACAGGGGAGTTTGAGTGGGAGTTCTGTTGGAGGAGCAGGTATTTGTGTGTGTTTGGTTTTGTATTGGTAGTATCTGTATGTGTAGAGGCTTGGAGGGGCTTCGTGCTGGGAGAGTTGCTGAGCCCTGATTAGGGGGCGGGGCTTCACTGACTAGGGGTCCTATAAAGGTAGCAGCCAGTCAGGCAGCGGCACAGACAGCTGCAGCGGCACAGGAGCTAGCAAACATAGCTGTAAACGGGGGAGTTTGAGTGGGAGTTCTGTTGGAGGAGAAGGTATTTGTGTGTGTTTTTGTATTGGTAGTATCTGTATGCGTAGAGGTTTGAAGGGGCTTTGTGCTGGGAGAGAAGCTGAGCCCTGATTAGGGGGCGGGGCTTCACTGACTAGGGGTCCTATAAAGGTAGCAGCCAGTCAGGCAGCGGCACAGGAGCTAGCAAACAGAGCTGTAAACAGGGGAGTTTGAGTGGGAGTTCTGTTGGAGGAGAAGGTATTTGTGTGTGTTTTTGTATTGGTATTATCTGTATGTGTAGAGGCTTGGAGGGGCTTTGTGATGGGAGAGCAGCTGAGCCCTGATTAGGGGGCGGGGCTTCACTGACTAGGGGTCCTACAAAGGTAGCAGCCAATCAGGCAGCGGCACAGACAGCTGCAGTGGCACAGGAGCTAGCAAACAGAGCTGTAAACAGGGGAGTTTGAGTGGGAGTTCTGTTGGAGGAGAAGGTATTTGTGTGTGTTTGGTTTTGTATTGGTAGTATCTGTATGTGTAGGGGCTTTGTGCTGGGAGAGAAGCTGAGCCCTGATTAGGGGGCGGGGCTTCCCTGACTAGGGGTCCTATAAAGGTAGCAGCCAGTCAGACAGCGGCTCAGGAGCTAGCAAACAGAGCTGTGAACAGGGGAGTTTGAGTAGGAGTTCTCTTGGACGAGAAGGTATTTGTGTGTGTTTTTGTTTTGGTAGTATCTGTATGTGTAGAGGCTTGGAGGGGCTAGGTGCTGCGAGAGAAGCTGAGCCCTGATTAGGGGGCGGGGCTTCACTGACTAGGGGTCCTATAAAGGTAGCAGCCAGTCAGACAGCGGCTCAGGAGCTAGCAAACAGAGCTGTGAACAGGGGAGTTTGAGTAGGAGTTCTGTTGGACGAGAAGGTATTTGTGTGTGTTTTTGTTTTGGTAGTATCTGTATGTGTAGAGGCTTGGAGGGGCTAGGTGCTGCGAGAGAAGCTGAGCCCTGATTAGGGGGCGGGGCTTCACTGACTAGGGGTCCTATAAAGGTAGCAGCCAGTCAGACAGCGGCACAGACAGCTGCAGCGGCACAGGAGCTAGCAAACAGAGCTGTAAACAGGGGAGTTTGAGTGGGAGTTCTGTTGGAGGAGCAGGTATTTGTGTGTGTTTGGTTTTGTATTGGTAGTATCTGTATGTGTAGAGGCTTGGAGGGGCTTTGTGCTGGGAGAGTTGCTGAGCCCTGATTAGGGGGCGGGGCTTCACTGACTAGGAGTCCTATAAAGGGAGCAGCCAGTCAGGCAGCGGCACAGACAGCTGCAGCGGCACAGGAGCTAGCAAACATAGCTGTAAACGGGGGAGTTTGAGTGGGAGTTCTGTTGGAGGAGAATGTATTTGTGTGTGTTTTTGTATTGGTAGTATCTGTATGTGTAGAGGTTTGAAGGGGCTTTGTGCTGGGAGAGAAGCTGAGCCCTGATTAGGGGGCGGGGCTTCACTGACTAGGGGTCCTATAAAGGTAGCAGCCAGTCAGGCAGCGGCACAGACAGCTGCAGCGGCACAGGAGCTAGCAAACAGAGCTGTAAACAGGGGAGTTTGAGTGGGAGTTCTGTTGGAGGAGAAGGTATTTGTGTGTGTTTGGTTTTGTATTGTAGTATCTGTATGTGTAGGGGCTTTGTGCTGGGAGAGAAGCTGAGCCCTGATTTGGGGGCGGGGCTTCACTGACTAGGGGTCCTATAAAGGTAGCAGCCATTCAGGCAGCGGCACAGACAGCTGCAGGGGCACAGGAGCTAGCAAACAGAACTGTAAACAGGGAAGTTTGAGTGGGAGTTCTGTTGGAGGAGAAGGTATTTGTGTGTGTTTGGTTTTGCTTTGGTAGTATCTGTATGTGTAGAGGCTTGGAGGGGCTTTGTGCTGGGAGAGAAGCTGAGCCCTGATTAGGGGGCGGGGCTTCACTGACTAGGGGTCCTATAAAGGTAGCAGACAGTCAGGCAGCGGCACAGGAGCTAGCAAACAGAGCTGTAAACAGGGGAGTTGGAGTGGGAGTTCTGTTGGAGGAGAAGGTATTTGTGTGTGTTTGGTTTTGTATTGGTAGTATCTGTATGTGTAGGGGCTTTGTGCTGGGAGAGAAGCTGAGCCCTGATTAGGGGGCGGGGCTTCACTGACTAGGGGTCCTATAAAGGTAGCAGCCAGTCAGGCAGCAGCACAGACAGCTGCAGCGGCACAGGAGCTAGCAAACAGAGCTGTAAACAGGGGAGTTTGAGTGGGAGTTCTGTTGGAGGAGATGGTATTTGTGTGTGTTTGGTTTTGTATTGGTAGTATCTGTATGTGTATTGGTTTGAAGGGGCTTTGTGCTTGGAGAGAAGCTGAGCCCTGATTAGGGGGCGGGGCTTCACTGACTAGGGTTCCTATAAAGGTAGCAGCCAGTCAGGCAGCGGAACAGACAGCTGCAGTGGCACAGGAGCTATCAAACAGAGCTGTAAACAGGGGAATTTGAGTGGGAGTTCTGTTGGAGGAGAAGGTATTTGTGTGTGTTTGGATTTGTATTGTCAGTATCTGTATGTGCAGGGGCTTTGTGCTGGGAGAAAAGCTGAGCCCTGATTAGGGGGCGGGGCTTCCCTGACTAGGGGTCCTATAAAGGTAGCAGCCAGTCAGGCAGCGGCAAAGGAGCTAGCAAACAGAGCTGTAAACAGGGGAGTTTGAGTGGGAGTTCTGTTGGAGGAGAAGGTATTGGTGTGTGTTTGGTTTTGTATTGGTAGTATCTGTATGTGTAGGGGCTTTGTGCTGGGAGAGAAGCTGAGCCCTGATTAGGGGGCGGGGCTTCCCTGACTAGGGGTCCTATAAAGGTAGCAGCCAGTCAGACAGCGGCTCAGGAGCTAGCAAACAGAGCTGTGAACAGGGGAGTTTGAGTAGGAGTTCTGTTGGACGAGAAGGTATTTGTGTGTGTTTTTGTTTTGGTAGTATCTGTATGTGTAGAGGCTTGGAGGGGCTAGGTGCTGCGAGAGAAGCTGAGCCCTGATTAGGGGGCGGGGCTTCACTGACTAGGGGTCCTATAAAGGTAGCAGCCAGTCAGACAGCGGCACAGACAGCTGCAGCGGCACAGGAGCTAGCAAACAGAGCTGTAAACAGGGGAGTTTGAGTGGGAGTTCTGTTGGAGGAGAAGGTATTTGTGTGTGTTTGGTTTTGTATTGTAGTATCTGTATGTGTAGGGGCTTTGTGCTGGGAGAGAAGCTGAGCCCTGATTTGGGGGCGGGGCTTCACTGACTAGGGGTCCTATAAAGGTAGCAGCCAGTCAGGCAGCGGCACAGACAGCTGCAGCGGCACAGGAGCTAGCAAACAGAGCTGTAAACAGGGAAGTTTGAGTGGGAGTTCTGTTGGAGGAGAAGGTATTTGTGTGTGTTTGGTTTTGCTTTGGTAGTATCTGTATGTGTAGAGGCTTGGAGTGGCTTTGTGCTGGGAGAGAAGCTGAGCCCTGATTAGGGGGCTGGGCTTCACTGACTAGGGGTCCTATAAAGGTAGCAGACACTCAGGCAGCGGCACAGGAGCTAGCAAACAGAGCTGTAAACAGGGGAGTTGGAGTGGGAGTTCTGTTGGAGGAGAAGGTATTTGTGTGTGTTTGGTTTTGTATTGGTAGTATCTGTATGTGTAGGGGCTTTGTGCTGGGAGAGAAGCTGAGCCCTGATTAGGGGGCGGGGCTTCACTGACTAGGGGTCCTATAAAGGTAGCAGCCAGTCAGGCAGCGGCACAGGAGCTAGCAAACAGAGCTGTAAACAGGGGAGTTTGAGTGGGAGTTCTGTTGGAGGAGAAGGTATTTGTGTGTGTTTGGTTTTGTATTGGTAGTATCTGTATGTGCAGAGGCTTGGAGGGGCTTTGTGCTGGGAGAGAAGCTGAGCCCTGATTAGGGGGCGGGGCTTCACTGACTAGGGGTCCTATAAAGGTAGAAGCCAGTCAGGCAGCGGCACAGACAGCTGCAGCGGCACAGGAGCTAGCAAACAGAGCTGTAAAGAGGGGAGTTTGAGTGGGAGTTCTGTTGGAGGAGAAGGTATTTGTGTGTGTTTTTGTATTGGTAGTACCTGTATGTGTAGGGGCTTTGTGCTGGGAGAGAAGCTGGGCCCTGATTATTTGGCGGGGCTTCACTGACTAGGGGTCCTATAAAGGGAGCAGCCAGTCAGGCAGCAGCACAGACAGCTGCAGTGGCACAGGCGCTAGCAAACAGGGCTGTAAACAGGGGAGTTTGAGTGGGCGTTCTGTTGGAGGAGAAGGTATTTGTGTGTGTTTGGTTTTGTATTGGTAGTATCTGTATGTGTAGAGGCTTGGAGGGGCTTTGTGCTGGGAGAGAAGCTGAGCCCTGATTAGTGGGCGGGGCTTCACTGACTCGGGGTCCTATAAAGGGAGCAGCCAGTCAGGCAGCGGCACAGGCGCTAGCAAACAGAGCTGTAAACAGGGGAGTTTGAGTGGGCGTTCTGTTGGAGGAGAAGGTATTTGTGTGTGTTTGGTTTTGTATTGGTAGTATCTGTATGTGTAGAGGCTTGGAGGGGCTTTGTGCTGGGAGAGAAGCTGAGCCCTGATTAGGGGACAGGGCTTCACTGACTAGGGGTCCTATAAAGGTACCAGCCAGTAAGACAGCGGCTCAGGAGCTAGCAAACAGAGCTGTAAACAGGGGAGTTTGAGTGGGAGTTCTGTTGGAGGAGAAGGTATTTGTGTGTGTTTGGTTTTGTATTGGTAGTATCTGTATGTGTAGAGGCTTGGAGGGGCTTTGTGCTGGGAGAGAAGCTGAGCCCTGATTAGGGGGCGGGGCTTCACTGACTAGGGGTCCTATAAAGGTAGCAGCCAGTCAGGCAGCGGCACAGGAGCTAGCAAACAGAGCTGTGAACAGGGGAGTTTGAGTGGGAGTTCTGTTGGAGGAGAAGGTATTTGTGTGTGTTTTTGTATTGGTAGTATCTGTATGTGTAGAGGCTTGGAGGGGCTTTGTGCTGGAAGAGAAGCTGAGCCCTGATTAGGGGGCGGGGCTTCACTGACTAGGGGTCCTATAAAGGTAGCAGCCAGACAGGCAGCGGCAAAGGAGCTAGCAAACTGAGCTGTGAACAGGGGAGTTTGAGTGGGAGTTCTGTTGGAGGAGAAGGTATTTGTGTGTGTTTTTGTATTAGTAGTATCTGTATGTGTAGAGGCTTGGAGGGGCTAGGTGCTGCGAGAGAAGCTGAGCCCTGATTAGGGGGCGGGGCTTCACTGACTAGGGGTACTATAAAGGTACCAGCCAGTCAGGCAACGGCACAGGAGCTAGCAAACAGAGCTGTAAACAGGGCAGTTTGAGTGGGAGTTCTGTTGGAGGAGAAGGTATTTGTGTGTGTTTGGTTTTGTATTGGTAGTATCTGTATGTGTAGGGGCTTTGTGCTGGGAGAGAAGCTGAGCCCCGACCAGGGGGCGGGGCTTCACTGACTAGGGGTCCTATAAAGGTAGCAGCCAGTCTGGCAGCGGCAAAGGAGCTAGCAAACAGAGCTGTAAACAGGGGAGTTTGAGTGGGAGTTCTGTTGGAGGAGGAGGTATTTGTGTGTGTTTTTGTATTGGTAGTACCTGTATGTGTAGGGGCTTTGTGCTGGGAGAGAAGCTGGGCCCTGATTAGGGGGCGGGGCTTCACTGACTAGGGGTCCTATAAAGGTAGCAGCCAGTCAGGCAGCGGCACAGACAGCTGCAGCGCCACAGGAGCTAGCAAACAGAGCTGTAAACAGGGGAGTTTGAGTGGGCGTTCTGTTGGAGGAGAAGGTATTTGTGTGTGTTTGGTTTTGTATTGGTAGTATCTGTATGTGTAGGGGTTTGGCGGGGCTTTGTTCTTGGAGAGAAGCTGAGCCCTGATTAGGGGGCGGGGCTTCACTGACTAGGGGTCCTATAAAGGTAGCAGCCAGTCAGACAGCGGCACAGGAGCTAGCAAACAGAGCTGTAAGCAGGGGAGTTTGAGTGGGAGTTCTGTTGGAGGAGAAAGTATTTCTGTGTGTTTGGTTTTGTATTGGTAGTATCTGTATGTGTAGAGGCTTGGAGGGGCTTTGTGCTGGGAGAGAAGCTGAGCCCTGATTAGGGGGCGGGGCTTTCCTGACTAGGGGTCCTATAAAGGTAGCAGCCAGTCAGGCAGCGGCACAGACAGCTGCAGCGGCACAGGAGCTAGCAAACAGACCTGTAAACAGGGCAGTTTGAGTGGGAGTTGTGTTGGAGGAGAAGGTATTTGTGTGTGTTCGGTTTTGTATTGGTAGTATCTGTATGTGTACGGGCTTTGTGCTGGGAGAGAAGCTGGGCCCTGATTAGGGGGCGGGGCTTCACTGACTAGGGGTCCTATAAAGGTAGCAGCCAGTCAGGCAGCAGCACAGACAGCTGCAGAGGCACAGGAGCTAGCAAACAGAGCTCTAAACAGGGGAGTTTGAGTGGGAGTTCTGTTGGATGAGCAGGTATTTGTGTGTGTTTGGTTTTGTATTGGTAGTATCTGTATGTGTAGAGGCTTGGAGGGACTTTGTGCTGGGAGAGAAGCTGAGCCCTGATTAGGGGGCGGGGCTTCACTGACTAGGGGTCCTATAAAGGTAGAAGCCAGTCAGGCAGCAGCACAGACAGCTGCAGCGGCACAGGAGCTAGCAAACAGAGCTGTAAACAGGGGAGTTTGAGTGGGAGTTCTGTTGGAGGAGAAGGTATTTGTGTGTGTTTTTGTATTGGTAGTACCTGTATGTGTAGGGGCTTTGTGCTGGGAGAGAAGCTGGGCCCTGATTAGGGGGCGGGGCTTCACTGACTAGGGGTCCTATAAAGGGAGCAGCCAGTCAGGCAGCGGCACAGACAGCTGCAGTGGCACAGGCGCTAGCAAACAGAGCTGTAAACAGGGGAGTTTGAGTGGGCGTTCTGTTGGAGGAGAAGGTATTTGTGTGTGTTTGGTTTTGTATTGGTAGTATCTGTATGTGTAGGGGCTTGGAGGGGCTTTGTGCTGGGAGAGAAGCTGAGCCCTGATTAGGGGGCGGGGCTTCACTGACTAGGGGTCCTATAAAGGTACCAGCCAGTCAGGCAACGGCACAGGAGCTAGCAAACAGAGCTGTAAACAGGGCAGTTTGAGTGGGAGTTCTGTTGGAGGAGAAGGTATTTGTGTGTTTTTGGTTTTGTATTGGTAGTATCTGTATGTGTAGGGGCTTTGTGCTGGGAGAGAAGCTGAGCCCCGACCAGGGGGCGGGGCTTCACTGACTAGGGGTCCTATAAAGGTAGCAGCCAGTCTGGCAGCGGCAAAGGAGCTAGCAAACAGAGCTGTAAACAGGGGAGTTTGAGTGGGAGTTCTGTTGGAGGAGAAGGTATTTGTGTGTGTTTTTGTATTGGTAGTACCTGTATGTGTCCGGGCTTTGTGCTGGGAGAGAAGCTGGGCCCTGATTAGGGGGCGGGGCTTCACTGACTAGGGGTCCTAGAAAGGGAGCAGCCAGTCAGGCAGCGGCACAGACAGCTGCAGTGGCACAGGAGCTAGCAAACAGAGCTGTAAACAGGGGAGTTTGAGTGGGAGTTCTGTTGGAGGAGAAGGTATTTGTGTGTGTTTGGTTTTGTATTGGTAGTATCTGTATGTGCAGAGGTTTGGAGGGGCTTTGTGCTGGGAGAGAAGCTGAGCCCTGATTAGGGGGCGGGGCTTCACTGACTAGGGGTCCTATAAAGGTAGCAGCCAGTCAGGCAGCAGCACAGACAGCTGCAGAGGCACAGGAGCTAGCAAACAGAGCTCTAAACAGGGGAGTTTGAGTGGGAGTTCTGTTGGATGAGCAGGTATTTGTTTGTGTTTTTATTTGTATTGTCAGTATCTGTATGTGCAGGGGCTTTGTGCTGGGAGAGAAGCTGAGCCCTGACTAGGGGTCCTATAAAGGTAGCAGCCAGTCAGGCAGCGGCAAAGGAGCTAGCAAGCAGAGCTGTAAACAGGGGAGTTTGAGTGGGAGTTCTGTTGGAGGAGAAGGTATTTGTGTGTGTTTGGTTTTGTATTGGTAGTATCTGTATGTGTAGGGGCTTTGTGCTGGGAGAGAAGCTGAGCCCTGATTAGGGGGCGGGGCTTCACTGACTAGGGGTCCTAGAAAGGGAGCAGCCAGTCAGGCAGCGGCACAGGAGCTAGGAAACAGAGCTGTAAACAGGGGAGTTTGAGTGGGAGTTCTGTTGGAGGAGAAGGTATTTGTTTGTGTTTTTATTTGTATTGTCAGTATCTGTATGTGCAGGGGCTTTGTGCTGGGAGAGAAGCTGAGCCCTGACTAGGGGTCCTATAAAGGTAGCAGCCAGTCAGGCAGCGGCAAAGGAGCTAGCAAACAGAGCTGTAAACAGGGGAGTTTGAGTGGGAGTTCTGTTGGAGGAGAAGGTATTTGTGTGTGTGTGTTTTTGTATTGGTAGTATCTGTATGTGTAGAGGCTTTGAGAGGCTTTGTGCTGGGACAGAAGCTGAGCCCTGATTAGGGGGCGGGGCTTCACTGACTAGGGGTCCTATAAAGGTAGCAGCCAGTCAGGCAGCGGCACAGACAGCTGCAGCGGCACTGGAGCTAGCAAACAGAGCTGTAAACACGGGAGTTTGAGTGGGAGTTCTGTTGGAGGAGAAGGTATTTGTGTGTGTTTGGTTTTGTATTGGTAGTATCTGTATGTGTAGGGGCTTTGTGCTGGGAGAGAAGCTGAGCCCTGATTAGGGGGCGGGGCTTCACTGACTAGGGGTCCTATAAAGGTAGCAGCCAGTCAGACAGCGGCTCAGGAGCTAGCAAACAGAGCTGTGAACAGGGGAGTTTGAGTGGGAGTTCTGTTGGAGGAGGAGGTATTTGTCTGTGTTTGGTTTTGTATTGGTAGTATCTGTATGTGTAGAGGCTTGGAGGGGCTTTGTGCTGGGAGAGAAGCTGATCCCTGATTAGGGGGCGGGGCTTCACTGACTAGGGGTCCTATAAAGGTAGCAGCCAGTCAGGCAGCGGCACAGACAGCTGCAGCGGCACAGGAGCTAGCAAACAGAGCTGTAAACAGAGGAGTTGGAGTGGGAGTTCTGTTGGAGGAGAAGGTATTTGTGTGTGTTTGGTTTTGTATTGGTGGTATCTGTATGTGTAGGGGCTTTGTGCTGGGACAGAAGATGATCCCTGATTAGGGGGCGGGGCTTCCCTGACTAGGGGTCCTATAAAGGTAGCAGCCAGTCAGGCAGCGGCACAGACAGCTGCAGCGGCACAGGAGCTAGCAAACAGAGCTGTAAACAGGGGGGTTTGAGTGGGAGTTCTGTTGGAGGAGAAGGTATTTGTGTGTGTGATTGGTTGTGTATTGTCAGTATCTGTATGTGCAGGGGCTTTGTGCTGGGAGAGAATCTGAGCCCTGATTAGGGGGCGGGGCTTCCCTGACTAGGGGTCCTATAAAGGTAGCAGCCAGTCAGGCAGCGGCACAGGAGCTAGCAAACAGAGCTGTAAACAGGGGAGTTTGAGTGGGAGTTCTGTTGGAGGAGAAGGTATTTGTGTGTGTTTGGTTTTGCATTGGTAGTATCTGTGTGCTTGGAGGGGCTTTGTGCTGGGAGAGAAGCTGAGCCCTGATTAGGGGGCGGGGCTTCCCTGACTAGGGGTCCTATAAAGGTAGCAGCCAGTCAGGCAACGGCACAGGAGTGAGCAAACAGAGCTCTAAACAGGGGAGTTTGAGTGGGAGTTCTGTTGGTGGAGAAGGTATTTGTGTGTGTGTTTGGTTTTGTATTGGTAGTATCTGTATGTGTAGGGGCTTTGTGCTCGGAGAGAAGCTGAGCCCTGATTAGGGGGCGGGGCTTCACTGACTAGGGGTCCTATAAAGGTAGCAGCCAGTCAGGCAGCGGCACAGACAGCTGCAGCGGCACTAGAGCTAGCAAACAGAGCTGTAAACACGGGAGTTTGAGTGGGAGTTCTGTTGGAGGAGAAGGTATTTGTGTGTGTTTGGTTTTGTATTGGTAGTATCTGTATGTGTAGGGGCTTTGTGCTGGGAGAGAAGCTGAGCCCTGATTAGGGGGCGGGGCTTCACTGACTAGGGGTCCTATAAAGGTAGCAGCCAGTCAGGCAGCGGCACAGACAGCTGCAGCGGCACAGGAGCTAGCAAACAGAGCTGTAAACAGGGGAGTTTGAGTGGGAGTTCTGTTGGAGGAGAAGGTATTTGTGTGTTTAGTTTTGCTTTGGTAGTATCTGTATGTGTAGAGGCTTGGAGGGGCTTTGTGCTGGGAGAGAAGCTGAGCCCTGATTAGGGGGCGGGGCTTCACTGACTAGGGGTCCTATAAAGGTAGCAGCCAGTCAGGCAGCGGCACAGGAGTTAGCAAACAGAGCTGTGAACAGGGGAGTTTGAGTGGGAGTTCTGTTGGAGGAGAAGGTATTTGTGTGTGTGTGTTTTTGTATTGGTAGTATCTGTATGTGTAGAGGCTTTGAGGGGCTTTGTGCTGGGAGAGAAGCTGAGCCCGGATTAGGGGGCGGGGCTTCACTGACTAGGGGTCCTATAAAGGTAGCAGCCAGTCAGGCAGCGGCACAGGAGCTAGCAAACAGAGCTGTAAGCAGGGGAGTTTGAGTGGGACTTATGTTGGAGGAGAAGGTATTTGTGTGTTTTTTTGTATTGGTAGTATCTGTATGTGTAGAGGCTTGGAGGGGCTTTGTGCTGGGAGAGAAGCTGAGCCCTGATTAGGGGGCGGGGCTTCACTGACTAGGGGTCCTATAAAGGGAGCAGCCAGTCAGGCAGCGGCACAGACAGCTGCAGCGGCACAGGAGCTAGCAAACAGAGCTGTAAACAGGGGAGTTTGAGTGGGAGTTCTGTTGGAGGAGAAAGTATTTCTGTGTGTTTGGTTTTGTATTGGTAGTATCTGTATGTGTAGAGGCTTGGAGGGGCTTTGTGCTGGGAGAGAAGCTGAGCCCTGATTAGGGGGCGGGGCTTTCCTGACTAGGGGTCCTATAAAGGTAGCAGCCAGTCAGGCAGCGGCACAGACAGCTGCAGCGGCACTGGAGCTAGCAAACACACCTGTAAACAGGGCAGTTTGAGTGGGAGTTGTGTTGGAGGAGAAGGTATTTGTGTGTGTTCGGTTTTGTATTGGTAGTATCTGTATGTGTACGGGCTTTGTGCTGGGAGAGAAGCTGGGCCCTGATTAGGGGGCGGGGCTTCACTGACTAGGGGTCCTAGAAAGGGAGCAGCCAGTCAGGCAGCGGCACAGACAGCTGCAGTGGCACAGGAGCTAGCAAACAGCTGTAAACAGGGGAGTTTGAGTGGGCGTTCTGTTGGAGGAGAAGGTATTTGTGTGTGTTTGGTTTTGTATTGGTAGTATATGTATGTGTAGAGGCTTGGAGGGGCTTTGTGCTGGGAGAGAAGCTGAGCCCTGATTAGGGGGCGTGGCTTTCCTGACTAGCGGTCCTATAAAGGTAGCAGCCAGTCAGGCAGCGGCACAGACAGCTGCAGCGGCACTGGAGCTAGCAAACAGAGCTGTAAACACGGGAGTTTGAGTGGGAGTTCTGTTGGAGGAGAAGGTATTTGTGTGTGTTTGGTTTTGTATTGGTAGTATCTGTATGTGTAGGGGCTTTGTGCTGGGAGAGAAGCTGACCCCTGATTAGGGGCGGGGTTTGACGGACTAGGGGTCCTATGAAGGTAGCAGCCAGTCAGGCAGCGGCACAGACAGCTGCAGCGGCACAGGAGCTAGCAAACAGAGCTGTAAACAGGGGGGTTTGAGTGGGAGTTCTGTTGGAGGAGAAGGTATTTGTGTGTGTGTTTGGTTGTGTATTGTCAGTATCTGTATGTGCAGGGGCTTTGTGCTGGGAGAGAATCTGAGCCCTGATTAGGGGGCGGGGCTTCCCTGACTAGAGGTCCTATAAAGGTAGCAGCCAGTCAGGCAGCGGCACAGGAGCTAGCCAACAGAGCTGTAAACAGGGGCGTTTGAGTGGGAGTTCTGATGGAGGAGAAGGTATTTGTGTGTGTTTGGTTTTGCATTGGTAGTATCTGTGTGCTTGGAGGGGCTTTGTGCTGGGAGAGAAGCTGAGCCCTGATTAGGGGGCGGGGCTTCCCTGACTAGGGGTCCTATAAAGGTAGCAGCCAGTCAGGCAACGGCACAGGAGTGAGCAAACAGAGCTCTAAACAGGGGAGTTTGAGTGGGAGTTCTGTTGGTGGAGAAGGTATTTGTGTGTGTGTTTGGTTTTGTATTGGTAGTATCTGTATGTGTAGGGGCTTTGTGCTGGGAGAGAAGCTGAGCCCTGATTAGGGGGCGGGGCTTCACTGACTAGGGGTCCTATAAAGGTAGCAGCCAGTCAGGCAGCGGCACAGACAGCTGCAGCGGCACTGGAGCTAGCAAACAGAGCTGTAAACACGGGAGTTTGAGTGGGAGTTCTGTTGGAGGAGAAGGTATTTGTGTGTGTTTGGTTTTGTATTGGTAGTATCTGTATGTGTAGGGGCTTTGTGCTGGGAGAGAAGCTGAGCCCTGATTAGGGGGCGGGGTTTCACTGACTAGGGGTCCTATAAAGGTAGCAGCCAGTCAGGCAGCGGCACAGGAGCTAGCAAACAGAGCTGTGAACAGGGGAGTTTGAGTGGGAGTTCTGTTGGAGGAGAAGGTATTTGTGTGTGTGTGTTTTTGTATTGGTAGTATCTGTATGTGTAGAGGCTTTGAGGGGCTTTGTGCTGGGAGAGAAGCTGAGCCCTGATTAGGGGGCGGGGCTTCACTGACTAGGGGTCCTATAAAGGTAGCAGCCAGTCAGGCAGTGGCACAGGAGCTAGCAAAAGAGCTGTAAGCAGGGGAGTTTGAGTGGGAGTTATGTTGGAGGAGAAGGTATTCGTGTGTTTTTTTGTATTGGTAGTATCTGTATGTGTAGAGACTTTGAGGGGCTTTGTGCTGGGAGAGAAGCTGAGCCCTGATTAGGGGGCGGGGCTTCACTGACAAGGGGTCCTATAAAGGGAGCAGCCAGTCAGGCAGCGGCACAGACAGCTGCAGCGGCACAGGAGCTAGCAAACAGAGCTGTAAACAGGGGAGTTTGAGTGGGAGTTCTGTTGGAGGAGAAGGTATTTGTGTGTGTTTTTGTATTGGTAGTATCTGTATGTGTAGAGGTTTGAAGGGGCTTTGTGCTGGGAGAGAAGCTGAGCCCTGATTAGGGGGCGGGGCTTCACTGACTAGGGGTCCTATAAAGGTAGCAGCCAGTCAGGCAGCGGCACAGACAGCTGCAGCGGCACAGGAGCTAGCAAACAGAGCTGTAAACAGGGGAGTTTGAGTGGGAGTTCTGTTGGAGGAGAAGGTATTTGTGTGTGTTTGGTTTTGTATTGGTAGTATCTGTATGTGTAGGGGCTTTGTGCTGGGAGAGAAGCTGAGCCCTGATTTGGGGGCGGGGCTTCACTGACTAGGGGTCCTATAAAGGTAGCAGCCAGTCAGGCAGCGGAACAGACAGCTGCAGTGGCACAGGAGCTATCAAACAGTGCTGTAAACAGGGGAATTTGAGCGGGAGTTCTGTTGGAGGAGAAGGTATTTGTGTGTGTTTTTATTTGTATTATCAGTATCTGTATGTGCAGGGGCTTCGTGCTGGGAGAGAAGCTGAGCCCTGACTAGGGGTCCTATAAAGGTAGCAGCCAGTCAGGCAGCGGCAAAGGAGCTAGCAAACAGAGCTGTAAACAGGGGAGTTTGAGTGGGAGTTCTGTTGGAGGAGAAGGTATTTGTGTGTGTTTGGTTTTGTATTGGTAGTATCTGTATGTGTAGGGGCTTTGTGCTGGGAGAGAAGCTGAGCCCTGATTAGGGGGCGGGGCTTCACTGACTAGGGTTCCTATAAAGGTAGGAGCCAGTCAGGCAGCGGAACAGACAGCTGCAGTGGCACAGGAGCTATCAAACAGTGCTGTAAACAGGGAAATTTGAGTGGGAGTTCTGTTGGAGGAGAAGGTATTTGTGTGTGTGTGTTTTTGTATTGGTAGTATCTGTATGTGTAGAGGCTTTGAGGGGCTTTGTGCTGGGAGAGAAGCTGATCCCTGATTAGGGGGCGGGGCTTCACTGACTAGGGGTCCTATAAAGGTAGCAGCCAGTCAGGCAACGGCACAGGAGAGAGCAAACAGAGCTCTAAACAGGGGAGTTTGAGTGGGAGTTATGTTGGAGGAGAAGGTATTTGTGTGTGTGTTTGGTTTTGTATTGGTAGTATCTGTGTGTGTAGGGGCTTTGTGCTGGGACAGAAGCTGAGCCCTGATTAGGGGGCGGGGCTTCACTGACTAGGGGTCCTATAAAGGTAGCAGCCAGTCAGGCAGCGGCACAGACAGCTGCAGCGGCACAGGAGCTAGCAAACAGAGCTGTAAACAGGGGAGTTGGAGTGGGAGTTCTGTTGGAGGAGAAGGTATTTGTGTGTGTTTGGTTTTGTATTGGTGGTATCTGTATGTGTAGGGGCTTTGTGCTGGGAGAGAATCTGAGCCCTGATTAGGGGGCGGGGCTTCCCTGACTGGGGTCCTATAAAGGTAGCAGCCAGTCAGGCAGCGGCACAGGAGCTAGCAAACAGAGCTGTAAACAGGGGAGTTTGAGTGGGAGTTCTGTTGGAGGAGAAGGTATTTGTGTGTGTTTGGTTTTGCATTGGTAGTATCTGTGTGCTTGGAGGGGCTTTGTGCTGGGAGAGAAGCTGAGCCCTGATTAGGGGGCGGGGCTTCCCTGACTAGGGGTCCTATAAAGGTAGCAGCCAGTCAGGCAACGGCACAGGAGTGAGCAAACAGAGCTGTAAACAGGGGAGTTGGAGTGGGAGTTCTGTTGGAGGAGAAGGTATTTGTGTGTGTTTGGTTTTGTATTGGTGGTATCTGTATGTGTAGGGGCTTTGTGCTGGGAGAGAATCTGAGCCCTGATTAGGGGGCGGGGCTTCCCTGACTAGGGGTCCTATAAAGGTAGCAGCCAGTCAGGCAGCGGCACAGGAGCTAGCAAACAGAGCTGTAAACAGGGGAGTTTGAGTGGGAGTTCTGTTGGTGGAGAAGGTATTTGTGTGTGTGTTTGGTTTTGTATTGGCAGTATCTGTATGTGTAGGGGCTTTGTGCTGGGAGAGAGGCTGAGCCCTGATTAGGGGGCGGGGCTTCACTGACTAGGGGTCCTATAAAGGTAGCAGCCAGTCAGGCAGCGGCACAGACAGCTGCAGCGGCACAGGAGCTAGCAAACAGAGCTGTAAACAGGGGAGTTTGAGTGGGAGTTCTGTTGGAGGAGAAGGTATTTGTGTGTTTAGTTTTGCTTTGGTAGTATCTGTATGTGTAGAGGCTTGGAGGGGCTTTGTGCTGGGAGAGAAGCTGAGCCCTGATTAGGGGGCGGGGCTACACTGACTAGGGGTCCTATAAAGGTAGCAGCCAGTCAGGCAGCGGCACAGGAGTTAGCAAACAGAGCTGTGAACAGGGGAGTTTGAGTGGGAGTTCTGTTGGAGGAGAAGGTATTTGTGTGTGTGTGTTTTTGTATTGGTAGTATCTGTATGTGTAGAGGCTTTGAGGGGCTTTGTGCTGGGAGAGAAGCTGAGCCCTGATTAGGGGGCGGGGCTTCACTGACTAGGGGTCCTATAAAGGTAGCAGCCAGTCAGGCAGCGGCACAGGAGCTAGCAAACAGAGCTGTAAGCAGGGGAGTTTGAGTGGGAGTTCTGTTGGAGGAGAAGGTATTTGTGTGTGTTTTTGTATTGGTAGTATCTGTATGTGTAGAGGTTTGAAGGGGCTTTGTGCTGGGAGAGAAGCTGAGCCCTGATTAGGGGGCGGGGCTTCACTGACGAGGGGTCCTATAAAGGTAGCAGCCAGTCAGGCATCGGCACAGACAGCTGCAGCGGCACAGGAGCTAGCAAACAGAGCTGTAAACAGGGGAGTTTGAGTGGGAGTTCTGTTGGAGGAGAAGGTATTTGTGTGTGTTTGGTTTTGTATTGGTAGTATCTGTATGTGTAGGGGCTTTGTGCTGGGAGAGAAACTGAGCCATGATTTGGGGGCGGGGCTTCACTGACTAGGGGTCCTATAAAGGTAGCAGCCAGTCAGGCAGCGGAACAGACAGCTGCAGTGGCACAGGAGCTATCAAACAGTGCTGTAAACAGGGGAATTTGAGTGGGAGTTCTGTTGGAGGAGAAGGTATTTGTGTGTGTTTTTATTTGTATTGTCAGTATCTGTATGTGCAGGGGCTTTGTGCTGGGAGAGAAGCTGAGCCCTGACTACGGGTCCTATAAAGGTAGCAGCCAGTCAGGCAGCGGCAAAGGAGCTAGCAAACAGAGCTGTAAACAGGGGAGTTTGAGTGGGAGTTCTGTTGGAGGAGAAGGTATTTGTGTGTGTTTGGTTTTGTATTGGTAGTATCTGTATGTGTAGGGGCTTTGTGCTGGGAGAGAAGCTGAGCCCTGCTTAGGGGGCGGGGCTTCACTGACTAGGGGTCCTATAAAGGTAGCAGCCAGTCAGACAGCGGTTCAGGAGCTAGCAAACAGAGCTGTGAACAGGGGAGTTTGAGTGGGAGTTCTGTTGGAGGAGATGGTATTTGTGTGTGTTTGGTTTTGTATTGGTAGTATCTGTATGTGCAGAGGCTTGGAGGGACTTTGTGCTGGGAGAGAAGCTGAGCCCTGATTAGGGGGCGGTGCTTCACTGACTAGGGGTCCTATGAAGGTAGCAGCCAGTCAGGCAGCGGCACAGGAGCTCACAAACAGAGCTGTGAATAGGGGAGTTTGAGTGGGAGTTCTGTTGGAGGAGAGGGTATTTGTGTGTGTTTGGTTTTGCTTTGGTAGTATCTGTATGTGTAGAGGCTTGGAGGGGCTTTGTGCTGGGAGAGAAGCTGAGCCCTGATTAGGGGGCGGGGCTTCACTGACTAGGGGTCCTATAAAGGTAGCAGCCAGTCAGGCAGCGGCACAGGAGCTAGCAAACAGAGCTGTGAACAGGGGAGTTTGAGTGGGAGTTCTGTTGGAGGAGAAGGTATTTGTGTGTGTTTGGTTTTGTATTGGTAGTATCTGTATGTGTAGAGGCTTGGAGGGGCTAGGTGCTGCGAGAGAAGCTGAGCCCTGATTAGGGGGCGTGGCTTCCCTGACTAGGGGTCCTATAAAGGTAGCAGCCAGTCAGGCAGCGGCACAGACAGCTGCAGCGGCACAGGAGCTAGCAAACAGAGCTGTGAACAGGGGAGTTTGAGTGGGAGTTCTGTTGGAGGAGAAGGTATTTGTGTGTGTTTGGTTTTGTATTGTCAGTATCTGTATGTGCAGGGGCTTTGTGCTGGGAGAGAAGCTGAGCCCTGATTAGGGGGCGTGGCTTCCCTGACTAGGGGTCCTATAAAGGTTGCAGCCAGTCAGGCAGCGGCACAGGAGGTAGCAAACAGAGCTGTAAACAGGGGAGTTTGAGTGGGAGTTCTGTTGGAGGAGAAGGTATTTGTGTGTGTTTGGTTTTGTATTGGTAGTATCTGTATGTGTTGGGGGTTTGTGCTGGGAGAGAAGCTGAGCCCTGATTAGGGGGCGGGGCTTCACTGACTAGGGGTCCTATAAAGGTAGCAGCCAGTCAGGCAGCGGCACAGGAGCTAGCAAACAGAGCTGTGAACAGGGGAGTTTGAGTGGGAGTTCTGTTGGAGGAGAAGGTATTTGTGTGTGTTTGGTTTTGTATTGGTAGTATCTGTATGTGTAGAGACTTGGAGGGGCTAGGTGCTGCGAGAGAAGCTGAGCCCTGATTAGGGGGCGTGGCTTCCCTGACTAGGGGTCCTATAAAGGTAGCAGCCAGTCAGGCAGCGGCACAGGAGCTAGCAAACAGAGCTGTAAACAGGGGAGTTTGAGTGGGAGTTCTGTTGGAGGAGAAGGTATTTCTGTGTGTTTGGTTTTGTATTGGTAGTATCTGTATGTGTTGGGGGTTTGTGCTGGGAGAGAAGCTGAGCCCTGATTAGGGGGCGGGGCTTCACTGACTAGGGGTCCTATAAAGGGAGCAGCCAGTCAGGCAGCGGCACAGACAGCTGCAGCGGCACAGGAGCTAGCAAACAGACCTGTAAGGAGGGGAGTTTGAGTGGGAGTTCTGTTGGAGGAGGAGGTATTTGTCTGTGTTTGGTTTTGTATTGGTAGTATCTGTATGTGTAGAGGCTTGGAGGGGCTTTGTGCTGGGAGAGAAGCTGAGCCCTGATTAGGGGGCGGGGCTTCATTGACTTGGGGTCCTATAAAGGAAGCAGCCAGTCAGGCAGCGGCACAGGAGCTAGGAAACAGAGCTGTAAACAGGGGAGTTTGAGTGGGAGTTCTGTTGGAGGAGAAGGTATTTGTGTGTGTTTGCTTTTCTATTGGTAGTATCTGTATGTGTAGGGGCTTTGTGCTGGGAGAGAAGCTGAGCCCTGATTAGGGGGCGGGGCTTCACTGACTAGGGGTCCTATAAAGGTAGCAGCCAGTCAGGCAGCGGCACAGGAGCTAGCAAACAGAGCTGTGAACAGGGGAGTTGGAGTGGGAGTTCTGTTGGAGGAGAAGGTATTTGTGTGTGTGTGTTTTTGTATTGGTAGTATCTGTATGTGTAGAGGCTTTGAGGGGCTTTGTGCTGGGAGAGAAGCTGAGCGCTGATTAGGGGGCGGGGCTTCACTGACTAGGGGTCCTATAAAGGTAGCAGCCAGTCAGGCAGCGGCACATGAGCTAGCAAACAGAGCTGTAAACAGGGGAGTTTGAATGGGAGTTCTGTTGGAGGAGAAGGTATTTGTGTGTGTTTGGTTTTGTATTGGTAGTATCTGTATGTGTGGAGGCTTGGAGGGGCTTTGTGCTGGGAGGGAAGCTGAGCCCTGATTAGGGGGCGGGGCTTCACTGACGAGGGGTCCTATAAAGGTAGCAGCCAGTCAGGCATCAGCACAGACAGCTGCAGCGGCACAGGAGCTAGCAAACAGACCTGTAAACAGGGGAGTTTGAGTGGGAGTTCTGTTGGAGGAGAAGGTATTTGTGTGTGTTTGGTTTTGTATTGGTAGTATCTGTATGTGTAGGGGCTTTGTGCTGGGAGAGAAGCTGAGCCCTGATTTGGGGGCGGGGCTTCACTGACTAGGGGTCCTATAAAGGTAGCAGCCAGTCAGGCAGCGGAACAGACAGCTGCAGTGGCACAGGAGCTATCAAACAGTGCTGTAAACAGGGGAATTTGAGTGGGAGTTCTGTTGGAGGAGAAGGTATTTGTGTGTGTTTTTATTTGTATTGTCAGTATCTGTATGTGCAGGGGCTTTGTGCTGGGAGAGAAGCTGAGCCCTGACTAGGGGTCCTATAAAGGTAGCAGCCAGTCAGGCAGCGGCAAAGGAGCGAGCAAACAGAGCTGTAAACAGGGGAGTTTGAGTGGGAGTTCTGTTGGAGGAGAAGGTATTTGTGTGTGTTTGGTATTGTATTGGTAGTATCTGTATGTGTAGGGGCTTTGTGCTGGGAGAGAAGCTGAGCCCTGATTAGGGGGCGGGGCTTCACTGACGAGGGGTCCTATAAAGGTAGCAGCCAGTCAGGCAGCGGCACAGACAGCTGCAGCGGCACAGGAGCTAGCAAACAGAGCTGTAAACAGGGGAGTTTGAGTGGGAGTTCTGTTGGAGGAGAAGGTATTTGTGTGTTTAGTTTTGCTTTGGTAGTATCTGTATGTGTAGAGGCTTGGAGGGGCTTTGTGCTGGGAGAGAAGCTGAGCCCTGATTAGGGGGCGGGGCTTCACTGACAAGGGGTCCTATAAAGGTAGCAGCCAGTCAGGCAGCGGCACAGGAGCTAGCAAACAGAGCTGTGAACAGGGGAGTTTGAGTGGGAGTTCTGTTGGAGGAGAAGGTATATGTGTGTGTGTGTTTTTGTATTGGTAGTATCTGTATGTGTAGCGGCTTTGAGGGGCTTTGTGCTGGGAGAGAAGCTGAGCCCTGATTAGGGGGCGGGGCTTCACTGACGAGGGGTCCTATAAAGGTAGCAGCCAGTCAGGCATCGGCACAGACAGCTGCAGCGGCACAGGAGCTAGCAAACAGAGCTGTAAACAGGGGAGTTTGAGTGGGAGTTCTGTTGGAGGAGAAGGTATTTGTGTGTGTTTGGTTTTGTATTGGTAGTATCTGTATGTGTAGGGGCTTTGTGCTGGGAGAGAAGCTGAGCCATGATTTGGGGGCAGGGCTTCACTGACTAGGGGTCCTATAAAGGTAGCAGCCAGTCAGGCAGCGGAACAGACAGCTGCAGTGGCAGAGGAGCTATCAAACAGTGCTGTAAACAGGGGAATTTGAGTGGGAGTTCTGTTGGAGGAGAAGGTATTTGTGTGTGTTTTTATTTGTATTGTCAGTATCTGTATGTGCAGGGGCTTTGTGCTGGGAGAGAAGCTGAGCCCTGACTAGGGGTCCTATAAAGGTAGCAGCCAGTCAGGCAGCGGCAAAGGAGCTAGCAAACAGAGCTGTAAACAGGGGAGTTTGAGTGCGAGTTCTGTTGGAGGAGAAGGTATTTGTGTGTTTGGTTTTGTATTGGTAGTATCTGTATGTGTAGGGGCTTTGTGCTGGGAGAGAAGCTGAGCCCTGATTAGGGGGCGGGGCTTCACTGACTAGGGGTCCTATAAAGGTAGCAGCCAGTCAGACAGCGGTTCAGGAGCTAGCAAACAGAGCTGTGAACAGGGGAGTTTGAGTGGGAGTTCTGTTGGAGGAGATGGTATTTGTGTGTGTTTGGTTTTGTATTGGTAGTATCTGTATGTGCAGAGGCTTGGAGGGACTTTGTGCTGGGAGAGAAGCTGAGCCCTGATTAGGGGGCGGGGCTTCACTGACTAGGGGTCCTATGAAGGTAGCAGCCAGTCAGGCAGCGGCACAGGAGCTCACAAACAGAGCTGTGAATAGGGGAGTTTGAGTGGGAGTTCTGTTGGAGGAGATGGTATTTGTGTGTGTTTGGTTTTGCTTTGGTAGTATCTGTATGTGTAGAGGCTTGGAGGGGCTTTGTGCTGGGAGAGAAGCTGAGCCCTGATTAGGGGGCGGGGCTTCACTGACTAGGGGTCCTATAAAGGTAGCAGCCAGTCAGGCAGCGGCACAGGAGCTAGCAAACAGAGCTGTGAACAGGGGAGTTTGAGTGGGAGTTCTGTTGGAGGAGAAGGTATTTGTGTGTGTTTGGTTTTGTATTGGTAGTATCTGTATGTGTAGAGGCTTGGAGGGGCTAGGTGCTGCGAGAGAAGCTGAGCCCTGATTAGGGGGCGGGGCTTCACTGACTAGGGGTCCTATAAAGGTAGCAGCCAGTCAGGCAGCGGCACAGGAGCTAGCAAACAGAGCTGTGAACAGGGGAGTTTGAGTGGGAGTTCTGTTGGAGGAGAAGGTATTTGTGTGTGTTTTTGTATTGGTATTATCTGTATGTGTAGAGGCTTGGAGGGGCTAGGTGCTGCGAGAGAAGCTGAGCCCTGATTAGGGGGCGGGGCTTCACTGACTAGGGGTCCTATAAAGGTAGCAGCCAGTCAGGCAGCGGCACAGACAGCTGCAGCGGCACAGGAGCTAGCAAACAGAGCTGTGAACAGGGGAGTTTGAGTGGGAGTTCTGTTGGAGGAGAAGGTATTTGTGTGTGTTTGGTTTTGTATTGGTAGTATCTGTATGTGTTGGGGGTTTGTGCTGGGAGAGAAGCTGAGCCCTGATTAGGGGGCGGGGCTTCACTGACTAGGGGTCCTATAAAGGTAGCAGCCAGTCAGGCAGCGGCACAGGAGCTAGCAAACAGAGCTGTAAGCAGGGCTGTTTGAGTGGGAGTTATGTTGGAGGAGAAGGTATTTGTGTGTTTTTTTGTATTGGTAGTATCTGTATGTGTAGAGGCTTGGAGGGGCTTTGTGCTGGGAGAGAAGCTGAGCCCTGATTAGGGGGCGGGGCTTCACTGACTAGGGGTCCTATAAAGGGAGCAGCCAGTCAGGCAGCGGCACAGACAGCTGCAGCGGCACAGGAGCTAGCAAACAGAGCTGTGAACAGGGGAGTTTGAGTGGGAGTTCTGTTGGAGGAGAAGGTATTTGTGTGTGTTTGGTTTTGTATTGGTAGTATCTGTATGTGTAGGGGCTTTGTGCTGGGAGAGAAGCTGAGCCCTGATTTGGGGGCGGGGCTTCACTGACTAGGGGTCCTATAAAGGTAGCAGCCAGTCAGACAGCGGCACAGGAGCTAGCAAACAGAGCTGTAAGCAGGGGAGTTTGAGTGGGAGTTCTGTTGGAGGAGGAGGTATTTGTCTGTGTTTGGTTTTGTATTGGTAGTATCTGTATGTGTAGAGGCTTGGAGGGGCTTTGTGCTGGGAGAGAAGCTGAGCCCTGATTAGGGGGCGGGGCTTCACTGACTTGGGGTCCTATAAAGGTAGCAGCCAGTCAGGCAGCGGCACAGGAGCTAGGAAACAGAGCTGTAAACAGGGGAGTTTGAGTGGGAGTTCTGTTGGAGGAGAAGGTATTTGTGTGTGTTTGGTTCTGTATTGGTAGTATCTGTATGTGTAGGGGCTTTGTGCTGGGAGAGAAGCTGAGCCCTGATTAGGGGGCGGGGCTTCACTGACTAGGGGTCCTATAAAGGTAGCAGCCAGTCAGGCAGCGGCACAGGAGCTAGCAAACAGAGCTGTGAACAGGGGAGTTTGAGTGGGAGATCTGTTGGAGGAGAAGGTATTTGTGTGTGTGTGTTTTTGTATTGGTAGTATCTGTATGTGTAGAGGCTTTGAGGGGCTTTGTGCTGGGAGAGAAGCTGAGCCCTGATTAGGGGGCGGGGCTTCACTGACTAGGGGTCCTATAAAGGTAGCAGCCAGTCAGGCAGCGGCACATGAGCTAGCAAACAGAGCTGTAAACAGGGGAGTTTGAATGGGAGTTCTGTTGGAGGAGAAGGTATTTGTGTGTGTTTGGTTTTGTATTGGTAGTATCTGTATGTGTAGGGGCTTTGTGCTGGGAGAGAAGCTGAGCCCTGACTAGGGGTCCTATAAAGGTAGCAGCCAGTCAGGCAGCGGCAAAGGAGCGAGCAAACAGAGCTGTAAACAGGGGAGTTTCAGTGGGAGTTCTGTTGGAGGAGAAGGTATTTGTGTGTGTTTGGTTTTGTATTGGTAGTATCTGTATGTGTAGGGGCTTTGTGCTGGGAGAGAAGTTGAGCCCTGATTAGGGGGCGGGGCTTCACTGACTAGGGGTCCTATAAAGGTAGCAGCCAGTCAGGCAGCGGCACAGACAGCTGCAGCGGCACAGGAGCTAGCAAACAGAGCTGTAAACAGGGGAGTTTGAGTGGGAGTTCTGTTGGAGGAGAAGGTATTTGTGTGTGTTTGGTTTTGTATTGGTAGTATCTGTATGTGTAGGGGCTTTGTGCTGGGAGAGAAGCTGAGCCATGATTTGGGGGCGGGGCTTCACTGACTAGGGGTCCTATAAAGGTAGCAGCCAGTCAGGCAGCGGCACATGAGCTAGCAAACAGAGCTGTAAACAGGGGAGTTTGAATGGGAGTTCTGTTGGAGGAGAAGGTATTTGTGTGTGTTTGGTTTTGTATTGGTAGTATCTGTATGTGTAGGGGCTTTGTGCTGGGAGAGAAGCTGAGCCATGATTTGGGGGCGGGGCTTCACTGACTAGGGGTCCTATAAAGGTAGCAGCCAGTCAGGCAGCGGAACAGACAGCTGCAGTGGCACAGGAGCTATCAAACAGTGCTGTAAACAGGGGAATTTGAGTGGGAGTTCTGTTGGAGGAGAAGGTATTTGTGTGTGTTTTTATTTGTATTGTCAGTATCTGTATGTGCAGGGGCTTTGTGCTGGGAGAGAAGCTGAGCCCTGACTAGGGGTCCTATAAAGGTAGCAGCCAGTCAGGCAGCGGCAAAGGAGCTAGCAAACAGAGCTGTAAACAGGGGAGTTTGAGTGGGAGTTCTGTTGGAGGAGAAGGTATTTGTGTGTGTTTGGTTTTGTATTGGTAGTATCTGTATGTGTAGGGGCTTTGTGCTGGGAGAGAAGCTGAGCCCTGATTAGGGGGCGGGGCTTCACTGACTAGGGGTCCTATAAAGGTAGCAGCCAGTCAGACAGCGGTTCAGGAGCTAGCAAACAGAGCTGTGAACAGGGGAGTTTGAGTGGGAGTTCTGTTGGAGGAGATGGTATTTGTGTGTGTTTGGTTTTGTATTGGTAGTATCTGTATGTGCAGAGGCTTGGAGGGACTTTGTGCTGGGAGAGAAGCTGAGCCCTGATTAGGGGGCGGTGCTTCACTGACTAGGGGTCCTATGAAGGTAGCAGCCAGTCAGGCAGCGGCACAGGAGCTCACAAACAGAGCTGTGAATAGGGGAGTTTGAGTGGGAGTTCTGTTGGAGGAGAGGGTATTTGTGTGTGTTTGGTTTTGCTTTGGTAGTATCTGTATGTGTAGAGGCTTGGAGGGGCTTTGTGCTGGGAGAGAAGCTGAGCCCTGATTAGGGGGCGGGGCTTCACTGACTAGGGGTCCTATAAAGGTAGCAGCCAGTCAGGCAGCGGCACAGGAGCTAGCAAACAGAGCTGTGAACAGGGGAGTTTGAGTGGGAGTTCTGTTGGAGGAGAAGGTATTTGTGTGTGTTTGGTTTTGTATTGGTAGTATCTGTATGTGTAGAGGCTTGGAGGGGCTAGGTGCTGCGAGAGAAGCTGAGCCCTGATTAGGGGGCGGGGCTTCACTGACTAGGGGTCCTATAAAGGTAGCAGCCAGTCAGGCAGCGGCACAGGAGCTAGCAAACAGAGCTGTGAACAGGGGAGTTTGAGTGGGAGTTCTGTTGGAGGAGAAGGTATTTGTGTGTGTTTGGTTTTGTATTGTCAGTATCTGTATGTGCAGGGGCTTTGTGCTGGGAGAGAAGCTGAGCCCTGATTAGGGGGCGTGGCTTCCCTGACTAGGGGTCCTATAAAGGTAGCAGCCAGTCAGGCAGCGGCACAGGAGCTAGCAAACAGAGCTGTAAACAGGGGAGTTTGAGTGGGAGTTCTGTTGGAGGAGAAGGTATTTGTGTGTGTTTTTGTATTGGTAGTATCTGTATGTATAGAGGTTTGAAGGGGCTTTGTGCTGGGAGAGAAGTTGAGCCCTGATTAGGGGGCGGGGCTTCACTGACTAGGGGTCCTATAAAGGTAGCAGTCAGTCAGGCAGCGGCACAGACAGCTGCAGCGGCACAGGAGCTAGCAAACAGAGCTGTAAGCAGGGGAGTTTGAGTGGGAGTTCTGTTGGAGGAGGAGGTATTTGTCTGTGTTTGGTTTTGTATTGGTAGTATCTGTATGTGTAGAGGCTTGGAGGGGCTTTGTGCTGGGAGAGAAGCTGAGCCCTGATTAGGGGGCGGGGCTTCACTGACTTGGGGTCCTATAAAGGTAGCAGCCAGTCAGGCAGCGGCACAGGAGCTAGGAAACAGAGCTGTAAACAGGGGAGTTTGAGTGGGAGTTCTGTTGGAGGAGAAGGTATTTGTGTGTGTTTGGTTTTGTATTGGTAGTATCTGTATGTGTAGGGGCTTTGTGCTGGGAGAGAAGCTGAGCCCTGATTAGGGGGCGGGGCTTCACTGACTAGGGGTCCTATAAAGGTAGCAGCCAGTCAGGCAGCGGCACAGACAGCTGCAGCGGCACAGGAGCTAGCAAACAGAGCTGTAAACAGGGGAGTTTGAGTGGGAGTTCTGTTGGAGGAGAAGGTATTTGTGTGTTTAGTTTTGCTTTGGTAGTATCTGTATGTGTAGAGGCTTGGAGGGGCTTTGTGCTGGGAGAGAAGCTGAGCCCTGATTAGGGGGCGGGGCTTCACTGACTAGGGGTCCTATAAAGGTAGCAGCCAGTCAGGCAGCGGCACAGGAGCTAGCAAACAGAGCTGTGAACAGGGGAGTTTGAGTGGGAGATCTGTTGGAGGAGAAGGTATTTGTGTGTGTGTGTTTTTGTATTGGTAGTATCTGTATGTGTAGAGGCTTTGAGGGGCTTTGTGCTGGGAGAGAAGCTGAGCCCTGATTAGGGGGCGGGGCTTCACTGACTAGGGGTCCTATAAAGGTAGCAGCCAGTCAGGCAGCGGCACATGAGCTAGCAAACAGAGCTGTAAACAGGGGAGTTTGAATGGGAGTTCTGTTGGAGGAGAAGGTATTTGTGTGTGTTTGGTTTTGTATTGGTAGTATCTGTATGTGTAGAGGCTTGGAGGGGCTTTGTGCTGGGAGGGAAGCTGAGCCCTGATTAAGGGGCGGGGCTTCACTGACGAGGGGTCCTATAGAGGTAGCAGCCAGTCAGGCATCAGCACAGACAGCTGCAGCGGCACAGGAGCTAGCAAACAGACCTGTAAACAGGGGAGTTTGAGTGGGAGTTCTGTTGGAGGAGAAGGTATTTATGTGTGTTTGGTTTTGTATTGGTAGTATCTGTATGTGTAGGGGCTTTGTGCTGGGAGAGAAGCTGAGCCCTGATTTGGGGGCGGGGCTTCACTGACTAGGGGTCCTATAAAGGTAGCAGCCAGTCAGGCAGCGGAACAGACAGCTGCAGTGGCACAGGAGCTATCAAACAGTGCTGTAAACAGGGGAATTTGAGTGGGAGTTCTGTTGGAGGAGAAGGTATTTGTGTGTGTTTTTATTTGTATTGTCAGTATCTGTATCTGCAGGGGCTTTGTGCTGGGAGACAAGCTGAGCCCTGACTAGGGGTCCTATAAAGGTAGCAGCCAGTCAGGCAGCGGCAAAGGAGCGAGCAAACAGAGCTGTAAACAGGGGAGTTTCAGTGGGAGTTCTGTTGGAGGAGAAGGTATTTGTGTGTGTTTGGTTTTGTATTGGTAGTATCTGTATGTGTAGGGGCTTTGTGCTGGGAGAGAAGCTGAGCCCTGATTAGGGGGCGGGGCTTCACTGACTAGGGGTCCTATAAAGGTAGCAGCCAGTCAGACAGCGGCTCAGGAGCTAGCAAACAGAGCTGTGAACAGGGGAGTTTGAGTGGGAGTTCTGTTGGAGGAGAAGGTATTTGTGTGTGTGTGTTATTGTATTGGTAGTATCTGTATGTGTAGAGGCTTTGAGGGGCTTTGTGCTGGGAGAGAAGCTGAGCCCCGATTAGGGGGCGGGGCTTCACTGACTAGCGGTCCTATAAAGGTGGCAGCCAGTCAGGCAGCGGCACAGACAGCTGCAGCGGCACAGGAGCTAGCAAACAGAGCTCTAAACAGGGGAATTTGAGTGGGAGTTCTGTTGGAGGAGAAGGTATTTGTGTGTGTTTGGTTTTGTATTGGTAGTATCTGTATGTGTAGAGGCTTGGAGGGGCTTTGTGCTGGGAGAGAAGCTGAGCCGTGATTAGGGGGCGGGGCTTCACTGACTAGGGGTCCTATAAAGGTAGCAGCCAGTCAGGCGGCGGCACAGGAGCTAGCAAACAGAACTGTGAACAGGGGAGTTTGAGTGGGAGTTCTGTTGGAGGAGAAGGTATTTGTGTGTGTGTGTTTTTTTATTGGTAGTATCTGTATGTGTAGAGGCTTTGAGGGGCTTTGTGCTGGGAGAGAAGCTGAGCCCTGATTAGGGGGCGGGGCTTCACTGACTAGGGGTCCTATAAAGGTAGCAGCCAGTCAGGCAGCGGCACAGGAGCTAGCAAACAGAGCTGTAAGCAGGGGTGTTTGAGTGGGAGTTATGTTGGAGGAGAAGGTATTTGTGTGTTTTTTTGTATTGGTAGTATCTGTATGTGTAGAGGCTTGGAGGGGCTTTGTGCTGGGAGAGAAGCTGAGCCCTGATTAGTGGGCGGGGCTTCACTGACTAGGGGTCCTATAAAGGTAGCAGCCAGTCAGGCAGCGGCACAGACAGCTGCAGCGGCACAGGAGGTAGCAAACAGAGCTGTAAACAGGGGAGTTTGAGAGGGAGTTCTGTTGGAGGAGAAGGTATTTGTGTGTGTTTGGTTTTGCATTGGTAGTATCTGTATGTGCAGAGGCTTGGAGGGGCTTTGTGCTGGCAGAGAAGCTGAGCCCTGATTAGGGGGCGGGGCTTCACTGACTAGGGGTCCTATAAAGGTATCAGCCAGTCAGGCAGCGGCACAGACAGCTGCAGCGGCACAGGAGCTAGCAAACAGCGCTGTGAACAGGGGAGTTTGAGTGGGAGTTCTGTTGGAGGAGAAGGTATTTGTGTGTGTGTGTTTTTGTATTGGTAGTATCTGTATGTGTAGAGGCTTGGAGGGGCTTTGTGCTGGGAGAGAAGCTGAGCCCTGATTAGGGGCGGGGCTTCACTGACTAGGGGTACTATAAAGGTAGCAGCCAGTCAGGCAGCGGAACAGACAGCTGCAGCGGCACAGGAGCTAGCAAACAGAGCTGTAAACAGGGGAGTTTGTGTGGGAGTTCTGTTGGAGGAGAAGGTATTTGTGTGTGTTGGGTTTTGTATTGGTAGTATGTGTATGTGTAGGGGCTTTGTGCTGGGAGAGAAGCTGAGCCCTGATTTGGGGGCGGGGCTTCACTGACTAGGGGTCCTATAAAGATGGCAGCCAGTCAGACAGCGGCACAGGAGCTAGCAAACAGAGCTGTAAGCAGGGGAGTTTGAGTGGGAGTTCTGTTGGAGGAGGAGGTATTTGTCTGTGTTTGGTTTTGTATTGGTAGTATCTGTATGTGTAGAGGCTTGGAGGGGCTTTGTGCTGGGAGAGAAGCTGAGCCCTGATTAGGGGGCGGGGCTTCACTGACTTGGGGTCCTATAAAGGTAGCAGCCAGTCAGGCAGCGGCACAGGAGCTAGCAAACAGAGCTGTAAACAGGGGAGTTTGAGTGGGAGTTCTGTTGGAGGAGAAGGTATTTGTGTGTGTTTGGTTTTGTATTGGTAGTATCTGTATGTGTAGGGGCTTTGTGCTGGGAGAGAAGATGAGCCCTGATTAGGGGGCGGGGCTTCACTGACTAGGTGTCCTATAAAGGTAGCAGCCAGTCAGGCATCGGCACAGACAGCTGCAGCGGCACAGGAGCTAGCAAACAGAGCTGTAAACAGGGGAGTTTGAGTGGGAGTTCTGTTGGAGGAGATGGTATTTGTGTGTGTTTGGTTTTGTATTGGTAGTATCTGTATGTGTATTGGTTTGAAGGGGCTTTGTGCTTGGAGAGAAGCTGAGCCCTGATTAGGGGGCGGGGCTTCACTGACTAGGGTTCCTATAAAGCTAGCAGCCAGTCAGGCAGCGGAACAGACAGCTGCAGTGGCACAGGAGCTATCAAACAGAGCTGTAAACAGGGGAATTTGAGTGGGAGTTCTGTTGGAGGAGAAGGTATTTGTGTGTGTTTGGTTTTGTATTGGTAGTATCTGTATGTGTAGGGGCTTTGTGCTGGGAGAGAAGCTGACCCCTGATTAGGGGGCGGGGCTTCCCTGACTAGGGGTCCTATAAAGGTAGCAGCCAGTCAGGCAGCGGCAAAGGAGCTAGCAAACAGAGCTGTAAACAGGGGAGTTTGAGTGGGAGTTTTGTTGGAGGAGAAGGTATTTGTGTGTGTTTGGTTTTGTATTCGTAGTATCTGTATGTGTAGGGGCTTTGTGCTGGGAGAGAAGCTGAGCCCTGATTAGGGGGCGGGGCTTCACTGACTAGGGGTCCTATAAAGGTAGCAGCCAGTCAGACAGCGGCTCAGGAGCTAGCAAACAGAGGTGTAAACAGGGGAGTTTGAGTGGGAGTTCTGTTGGAGGAGAAGGTATTTGTGTGTTTGATTTTGCTTTGGTAGTATCTGTATGTGTAGAGGCTTGGAGGGGCTTTGTGCTGGGAGAGAAGCTGAGCCCTGATTAGGGGGCGGGGCTTCCCTGACTAGGGGTCTTATAAAGGTAGCCGCCAGTCAGGCAGCGGCACAGGAGCTAGCAAACAGAGCCGTAAACAGGGGAGTTTGAGTGGGAGTTCTGTTGGAGGAGATGATATTTGTGTGTGTTTGGTTTTGTATTGGTAGTATCTGTATGTGTGTTGGTTTGAAGGGGCTTTGTGCTTGGAGAGAAGCTGAGCCCTGATTAGGGGGCGGGGCTTCACTGACTAGGGTTCCTATAAAGGTAGCAGCCAGTCAGGCAGCGGAACAGACAGCTGCAGTGGCACAGGAGATATCAAACAGTGCTGTAAACAGGGGAATTTGAGTGTGAGTTCTGTTGGAGGAGAAGGTATTTGTGTGTGTTTTTATTTGTATTGTCAGTTTCTGTATGTGCAGGGGCTTTGCGCTGGGAGAGAAGCTGAGCCCTGACTAGGGGTCCTATAAAGGTAGCAGCCCGTCAGGCAGCGGCAAAGGAGCTAGCAAACAGAGCTGTAAACAGGGGAGTTTGAGTGGGAGTTCTGTTGGAGGAGAAGGTATTTGTGTGTGTTTGGTTTTGTATTGGTAGTATCTGTATGTGTAGGGGCTTTGTGCTGGGAGAGAAGCTGAGCCCTGATTAGGGGGCGGGGCTTCACTGACTAGGGGTCCTATAAAGGTAGCAGCCAGTCAGACAGCGGCTCAGGAGCTAGCAAACAGAGCTGTGAACAGGGGAGTTTGAGTGGGAGTTCTGTTGGAGGAGAAGGTATTTGTGTGTGTTTGGTTTTGTATTGGTAGTATATGTATGTGTAGAGGCTTGGAGGGGCTAGGTGCTGCGAGAGAAGCTGAGCCCTGATTAGGGGGCGGGGCTTCACTGACTAGGGGTCCTATAAAGTTAGCAGCCAGTCAGGCAGCGGCACAGGAGCTAGCAAACAGAGCTGTGAACAGGGGAGTTTGAGTGGGAGTTCTGTTGGAGGAGAAGGTATTTGTGTGTGTTTTTGTATTGGTATTATCTGTATGTGTAGAGGCTTGGAGGGGCTCGGTGCTGCGAGAGAAGCTGAGCCCTGATTAGGGGGCGGGGCTTCCCTGACTAGGCGTCCTATAAAGGTAGCAGCCAGTCAGGCAGCGGCACAGACAGCTGCAGCGGCACAGGAGCTAGCAAACAGAGCTGTAAACAGGGGAGTTTGACTGGGAGTTCTGTTGGAGGAGAAGGTATTTGTGTGTGTTTGGTTTTGTATTGGTAGTATCTGTATGTGTTGGGGGTTTGTGCTGGGAGAGAAGCTGAGCCCTGATTAGGGGGCGGGGCTTCACTGACTAGGGGTCCTATAAAGGTAGCAGCCAGTCAGACAGCGGCTCAGGAGCTAGCAAACAGAGCTGTGAACAGGGGAGTTTGAGTGGGAGTTCTGTTGGAGGAGAAGGTATTTGTGTGTGTGTGTTTTTGTATTGGTAGTATCTGTATGTGTAGAGGCTTTGAGGGGCTTTGTGCTGGGAGAGAAGCTGAGCCCTGATTAGGGGGCGGAGCTTCACTGACTAGCGGTCCTATAAAGGTGGCAGCCAGTCAGGCAGCGGCACAGACAGCTG
Organism: Lepidochelys olivacea; assembly: GCF_965140295.1. Lineage (NCBI taxonomy): Eukaryota > Metazoa > Chordata > Testudines > Cheloniidae > Lepidochelys > Lepidochelys olivacea. The sequence continues at coordinate 17,462,740 of NC_140436.1, read as the reverse complement.
CAGCGGCACAGGAGCTAGCAAACAGAGCTCTAAACAGGGGAGTTTGAGTGGGAGTTCTGTTGGAGGAGAAGGTATTTGTGTGTGTTTGGTTTTGTATTGGTAGTATCTGTATGTGTAGAGGCTTGGAGGGGCTTTGTGCTGGGAGAGAAGCTGAGCCCTGATTAGGGGGCGGGGCTTCACTGACTAGGGGTCCTATAAAGGTAGCAGCCAGTCAGGCAGCGGCACAGGAGCTAGCAAACAGAGCTGTAAACAGGGGAGTTTGAGTGGGAGTTCTGTTGGAGGAGAAGGTATTTGTGTGTGTTTGGTTTTGTATTGGTAGTATGTGTATGTGTAGGGGCTTTGTGCTGGGAGAGAAGCTGAGCCCTGATTAGGGGGCGGGGCTTCACTGACTAGGGGTCCTATAAAGGTAGCAGCCAGTCAGGCAGCGGCACAGGAGCTAGCAAACAGAGCTGTAAACAGGGCAGTTTGAGTGGGAGTTCTGTTGGAGGAGAAGGTATTTGTGTGTTTTTTTGTATTGGTAGTATCTGTATATGTAGAGGCTTGGAGGGGCTTTGTGCTGGGAGAGAAGCTGAGCCCTGATCAGGGAGCGGGGCTTCACAGACTAGGGGTCCTATAAAGGTAGGAGCCAGTCAGGCAGCGGCACAGGAGCTAGCAAACTGAGCTGTAAACAGGCGAGTTTGAGTGGGAGTTCTGTTGGAGGAGAAGGTATTTGTGTGTGTGTGTTTTTGTATTGGTAGTATCTGTATGTGTAGAGGCTTTGAGGGGCTTTGTGCTGGGAGAGAAGCTGAGCCCTGATTAGGGGGCGGGGCTTCACTGACTAGGGGTCCTATAAAGGTAGCAGCCAGTCAGGCAGCGGCACAGACAGCTGCAGCGGCACAGGAGCTAGCAAACAGAGCTGTAAACAGGGGACTTAGAGTGGGAGTTCTGTTGGAGGAGAAGGTATTTGTGTGTGTTTGGTTTTGTATTGGTAGTATCTGTATGTGCAGAGGCTTGGAGGGGCTTTGTGCTGGGAGAGAAGCTGAGCCCTGATTAGGGGGCGGGGCTTCACTGACTAGGGGTCCTATAAAGGTTCAGCCAGTCAGGCAGCGGCACAGACAGCTGCAGCGGCACAGGAGCTAGCAAACAGAGCTGTGAACAGGGGAGTTTGAGTGGGAGTTCTGTTGGAGGAGAAGGTATTTGTGTGTGTGTGTTTTTGTATTGGTAGTATCTGTATGTGTAGAGGCTTGGAGGGGCTTTGTGCTGGGAGAGAAGCTGAGCCCTGATTAGGGGGCGGGGCTTCACTGACTAGGGGTCCTATAAAGGTAGCAGCCAGTCAGGCAGCGGAACAGACAGCTGCAGCGGCACAGGAGCTAGCAAACAGAGCTGTAAACAGGGGAGTTTGAGTGGGAGTTCTGTTGGAGGAGAAGGTATTTGTGTGTGTTGGGTTTTGTATTGGTAGTATGTGTATGTGTAGGGGCTTTGTGCTGGGAGAGAAGCTGAGCCCTGATTTGGGGGCGGGGCTTCACTGACTAGGGGTCCTATAAAGGTAGCAGCCAGTCAGACAGCGGCACAGGAGCTAGCAAACAGAGCTGTAAGCAGGGGAGTTTGAGTGGGAGTTCTGTTGGTGGAGGAGGTATTTGTCTGTGTTTGGTTTTGTATTGGTAGTATCTGTATGTGTAGGGGCTTTGTGCTGGGAGAGAAGCTGAGCCCTGATTAGGGGGCGGGGCTTCACTGACTAGGGGTCCTATAAAGGTAGCAGCCAGTCAGGCAGCGGCACAGACAGCTGCAGCGGCACAGGAGCTAGCAAACAGCGCTGTAAACAGGGGAGTTTGAGTGGGAGTTCTGTTGGAGGAGATGGTATTTGTGTGTGTTTGGTTTTGTATTGGTAGTATCTGTATGTGTATTGGTTTGAAGGGGCTTTGTGCTTGGAGAGAAGCTGAGCCCTGATTAGGGGGCGGGGCTTCACTGACTATTGGTCCTATAAAGGTAGCAGCCAGTCAGGCAGCGGCACAGACAGCTGCAGAGGCACAGGAGCTAGCAAACAGAGCTGTGAACAGGGGAGTTTGAGTGGGAGTTCTGTTGGAGGAGAAGGTATTTGTGTGTGTTTGGTTTTGTATTGGTAGTATCTGTATGTGTAGGGACTTTGTGCTGGGAGAGAAGCTGACCCCTGATTAGGGGGCGGGGCTTCCCTGACTAGGGGTCCTATAAAGGTAGCAGCCAGTCAGGCAGCGGCAAAGGAGCTAGCAAACAGAGCTGTAAACAGGGGAGTTTGAGTGGGAGTTCTGTTGGAGGAGAAGGTATTTGTGTGTGTTTGGTTTTGTATTGGTAGTATCTGTATGTGTAGGGGCTTTGTGCTGGGAGAGAAGCTGAGCCCTGATTAGGGGGCGGGGCTTCACTGACTAGGGGTCCTATAAAGGTAGCAGCCAGTCAGACAGCGGCTCAGGAGCTAGCAAACAGAGCTGTAAACAGGGGAGTTTGAGTGGGAGTTCTGTTGGAGGAGAAGGTATTTGTGTGTTTGGTTTTGCTTTGGTAGTATCTGTATGTGTAGAGGCTTGGAGGGGCTTTGTGCTGGGAGAGAAGCTGAGCCCTGATTAGGGGGCGGGGCTTCACTGACTAGGGTTCCTATAAAGCTAGCAGCCAGTCAGGCAGCGGAACAGACAGCTGCAGTGGCACAGGAGCTATCAAACAGAGCTGTAAACAGGGGAATTTGAGTGGGAGTTCTGTTGGAGGAGAAGGTATTTGTGTGTGTTTGGTTTTGTATTGGTAGTATCTGTATGTGTAGGGGCTTTGTGCTGGGAGAGAAGCTGACCCCTGATTAGGGGGCGGGGCTTCCCTGACTAAGGGTCCTATAAAGGTAGCAGCCAGTCAGGCAGCGGCAAAGGAGCTAGCAAACAGAGCTGTAAACAGGGGAGTTTGAGTGGGAGTTTTGTTGGAGGAGAAGGTATTTGTGTGTGTTTGGTTTTGTATTCGTAGTATCTGTATGTGTAGGGGCTTTGTGCTGGGAGAGAAGCTGAGCCCTGATTAGGGGGCGGGGCTTCACTGACTAGGGGTCCTATAAAGGTAGCAGCCAGTCAGACAGCGGCTCAGGAGCTAGCAAACAGAGGTGTAAACAGGGGAGTTTGAGTGGGAGTTCTGTTGGAGGAGAAGGTATTTGTGTGTTTGATTTTGCTTTGGTAGTATCTGTATGTGTAGAGGCTTGGAGGGGCTTTGTGCTGGGAGAGAAGCTGAGCCCTGATTAGGGGGCGGGGCTTCCCTGACTAGGGGTCCTATAAAGGTAGCAGCCAGTCAGGCAGCGGCACAGGAGCTAGCAAACAGAGCCGTAAACAGGGGAGTTTGAGTGGGAGTTCTGTTGGAGGAGATGATATTTGTGTGTGTTTGGTTTTGTATTGGTAGTATCTGTATGTGTGTTGGTTTGAAGGGGCTTTGTGCTTGGAGAGAAGCTGAGCCCTGATTAGGGGGCGGGGCTTCACTGACTAGGGTTCCTATAAAGGTAGCAGCCAGTCAGGCAGCGGAACAGACAGCTGCAGTGGCACAGGAGATATCAAACAGTGCTGTAAACAGGGGAATTTGAGTGTGAGTTCTGTTGGAGGAGAAGGTATTTGTGTGTGTTTTTATTTGTATTGTCAGTTTCTGTATGTGCAGGGGCTTTGCGCTGGGAGAGAAGCTGAGCCCTGACTAGGGGTCCTATAAAGGTAGCAGCCAGTCAGGCAGCGGCACAGGAGCTAGCAAACAGAGCCGTAAACAGGGGAGTTTGAGTGGGAGTTCTGTTGGAGGAGAAGGTATTTGTGTGTGTTGGGTTTTGTATTGGTAGTATGTGTATGTGTAGGGGCTTTGTGCTGGGAGAGAAGCTGAGCCCTGATTTGGGGGCGGGGCTTCACTGACTAGGGGTCCTATAAAGGTAGCAGCCAGTCAGACAGCGGCACAGGAGCTAGCAAACAGAGCTGTAAGCAGGGGAGTTTGAGTGGGAGTTCTGTTGGTGGAGGAGGTATTTGTCTGTGTTTGGTTTTGTATTGGTAGTATCTGTATGTGTAGGGGCTTTGTGCTGGGAGAGAAGCTGAGCCCTGATTAGGGGGCGGGGCTTCACTGACTAGGGGTCCTATAAAGGTAGCAGCCAGTCAGGCAGCGGCACAGACAGCTGCAGCGGCACAGGAGCTAGCAAACAGCGCTGTAAACAGGGGAGTTTGAGTGGGAGTTCTGTTGGAGGAGATGGTATTTGTGTGTGTTTGGTTTTGTATTGGTAGTATCTGTATGTGTATTGGTTTGAAGGGGCTTTGTGCTTGGAGAGAAGCTGAGCCCTGATTAGGGGGCGGGGCTTCACTGACTAGGGGTCCTATAAAGGTAGCAGCCAGTCAGGCAGCGGCACAGACAGCTGCAGCGGCACAGGAGCTAGCAAACAGAGCTGTGAACAGGGGAGTTTGAGTGGGAGTTCTGTTGGAGGAGAAGGTATTTGTGTGTGTTTGGTTTTGTATTGGTAGTATCTGTATGTGTAGGGACTTTGTGCTGGGAGAGAAGCTGACCCCTGATTAGGGGGCGGGGCTTCCCTGACTAGGGGTCCTATAAAGGTAGCAGCCAGTCAGGCAGCGGCAAAGGAGCTAGCAAACAGAGCTGTAAACAGGGGAGTTTGAGTGGGAGTTCTGTTGGAGGAGAAGGTATTTGTGTGTGTTTGGTTTTGTATTGGTAGTATCTGTATGTGTAGGGGCTTTGTGCTGGGAGAGAAGCTGAGCCCTGATTAGGGGGCGGGGCTTCACTGACTAGGGGTCTTATAAAGGTAGCAGCCAGTCAGACAGCGGCTCAGGAGCTAGCAAACAGAGCTGTAAACAGGGGAGTTTGAGTGGGAGTTCTGTTGGAGGAGAAGGTATTTGTGTGTTTGGTTTTGCTTTGGTAGTATCTGTATGTGTAGAGGCTTGGAGGGGCTTTGTGCTGGGAGAGAAGCTGAGCCCTGATTAGGGGGCGGGGCTTCCCTGACTAGGGGTCCTATAAAGGTAGCAGCCAGTCAGGCAGCGGCACAGGAGCTAGCAAACAGAGCTGTAAACAGGGGAGTTTGAGTGGGAGTTCTGTTGGAGGAGATGGTATTTGTGTGTGTTTGGTTTTGTATTGGTAGTATCTGTATGTGTGTTGGTTTGAAGGGGCTTTGTGCTTGGAGAGAAGCTGAGCCCTGATTAGGGGGCGGGGCTTCACTGACTAGGGTTCCTATAAAGGTAGCAGCCAGTCAGGCAGCGGAACAGACAGCTGCAGTGGCACAGGAGATATCAAACAGTGCTGTAAACAGGGGAATTTGAGTGTGAGTTCTGTTGGAGGAGATGGTATTTGTGTGTGTTTGGTTTTGTATTGGTAGTATCTGTATGTGTAGAGGCTTGGAGGGGCTAGGTGCTGCGAGAGAAGCTGAGCCCTGATTAGGGGGCGGGGATTCACTGACTAGGGGTCCTATAAAGGTAGCAGCCAGTCAGGCAGCGACACAGGAGCTAGCAAACAGAGCTGTGAACAGGGGAGTTTGAGTGGGAGTTCTGTTGGAGGAGAAGGTATTTGTGTGTGTTTTTGTATTGGTATTATCTGTATGTGTAGAGGCTTGGAGGGGCTCGGTGCTGCGAGAGAAGCTGAGCCCTGATTAGGGGGCGGGGCTTCCCTGACTAGGCGTCCTATAAAGGTAGCAGCCAGTCAGGCAGCGGCACAGACAGCTGCAGCGGCACAGGAGCTAGCAAACAGAGCTGTAAACAGGGGAGTTTGAGTGGGAGTTCTGTTGGAGGAGAAGGTATTTGTGTGTGTTTGGTTTTGTATTGGTAGTATGTGTATGTGTAGGGGCTTTGTGCTGGGAGAGAAGCTGAGCCCTGATTAGGGGGCGGGGCTTCACTGACTAGGGGTCCTATAAAGGTAGCAGCCAGTCAGGCAGCGGCACAGGAGCTAGCAAACAGAGCTGTAAACAGGGCAGTTTGAGTGGGAGTTCTGTTGGAGGAGAAGGTATTTGTGTGTTTTTTTGTATTGGTATTATCTGTATATGTAGAGGCTTGGAGGGGCTTTGTGCTGGGAGAGAAGCTGAGCCCTGATCAGGGAGCGGGGCTTCACAGACTAGGAGTCCTATAAAGGTAGGAGCCAGTCAGGCAGCGGCACAGGAGCTAGCAAACTGAGCTGTAAACAGGCGAGTTTGAGTGGGAGTTCTGTTGGAGGAGAAGGTATTTGTGTGTGTGTGTTTTTGTATTGGTAGTATCTGTATGTGTAGAGGCTTTGAGGGGCTTTGTGCTGGGAGAGAAGCTGAGCCCTGATTAGGGGGCGGGGCTTCACTGACTAGGGGTCCTATAAAGGTAGCAGCCAGTCAGGCAGCGGCACAGACAGCTGCAGCGGCACAGGAGCTAGCAAACAGAGCTGTAAACAGGGGACTTAGAGTGGGAGTTCTGTTGGAGGAGAAGGTATTTGTGTGTGTTTGGTTTTGTATTGGTAGTATCTGTATGTGCAGAGGCTTGGAGGGGCTTTGTGCTGGGAGAGAAGCTGAGCCCTGATTAGGGGGCGGGGCTTCACTGACTAGGGGTCCTATAAAGGTATCAGCCAGTCAGGCAGCGGCACAGACAGCTGCAGCGGCACAGGAGCTAGCAAACAGAGCTGTGAACAGGGGAGTTTGAGTGGGAGTTCTGTTGGAGGAGAAGGTATTTGTGTGTGTGTGTTTTTGTATTGGTAGTATCTGTATGTGTAGAGGCTTGGAGGGGCTTTGTGCTGGGAGAGAAGCTGAGCCCTGATTAGGGGGCGGGGCTTCACTGAGTAGGGGTCCTATAAAGGTAGCAGCCAGTCAGGCAGCGGCACAGACAGCTGCAGCGGCACAGGAGCTAGCAAACAGCGCTGTAAACAGGGGAGTTTGAGTGGGAGTTCTGTTGGAGGAGAAGGTATTTGTGTGTGTTTGGTTTTGTATTGGTAGTATCTGTATGTGTTGGGGGTTTGTGCTGGGAGAGAAGCTGAGCCCTGATTAGGGGGCGGGGCTTCACTGACTAGGGGTCCTATAAAGGTAGCAGCCAGTCAGACAGCGGCTCAGGAGCTAGCAAACAGAGCTGTGAACAGGGGAGTTTGAGTGGGAGTTCTGTTGGAGGAGAAGGTATTTGTGTGTGTGTGTTTTTGTATTGGTAGTATCTGTATGTGTAGAGGCTTTGAGGGGCTTTGTGCTGGGAGAGAAGCTGAGCCCTGATTAGGGGGCGGAGCTTCACTGACTAGCGGTCCTATAAAGGTGGCAGCCAGTCAGGCAGCGGCACAGACAGCTGCAGCGGCACAGGAGCTAGCAAACAGAGCTCTAAACAGGGGAGTTTGAGTGGGAGTTCTGTTGGAGGAGAAGGTATTTGTGTGTGTTTGGTTTTGTATTGGTAGTATCTGTATGTGTAGAGGCTTGGAGGGGCTTTGTGCTGGGAGAGAAGCTGAGCCCTGATTAGGGGGCGGGGCTTCACTGACTAGGGGTCCTATAAAGGTAGCAGCCAGTCAGGCAGCGGCACAGGAGCTAGCAAACAGAGCTGTAAACAGGGGAGTTTGAGTGGGAGTTCTGTTGGAGGAGAAGGTATTTGTGTGTGTTTGGTTTTGTATTGGTAGTATGTGTATGTGTAGGGGCTTTGTGCTGGGAGAGAAGCTGAGCCCTGATTAGGGGGCGGGGCTTCACTGACTAGGGGTCCTATAAAGGTAGCAGCCAGTCAGGCAGCGGCACAGGAGCTAGCAAACAGAGCTGTAAACAGGGCAGTTTGAGTGGGAGTTCTGTTGGAGGAGAAGGTATTTGTGTGTTTTTTTGTATTGGTAGTATCTGTATATGTAGAGGCTTGGAGGGGCTTTGTGCTGGGAGAGAAGCTGAGCCCTGATCAGGGAGCGGGGCTTCACAGACTAGGGGTCCTATAAAGGTAGGAGCCAGTCAGGCAGCGGCACAGGAGCTAGCAAACTGAGCTGTAAACAGGCGAGTTTGAGTGGGAGTTCTGTTGGAGGAGAAGGTATTTGTGTGTGTGTGTTTTTGTATTGGTAGTATCTGTATGTGTAGAGGCTTTGAGGGGCTTTGTGCTGGGAGAGAAGCTGAGCCCTGATTAGGGGGCGGGGCTTCACTGACTAGGGGTCCTATAAAGGTAGCAGCCAGTCAGGCAGCGGCACAGACAGCTGCAGCGGCACAGGAGCTAGCAAACAGAGCTGTAAACAGGGGACTTAGAGTGGGAGTTCTGTTGGAGGAGAAGGTATTTGTGTGTGTTTGGTTTTGTATTGGTAGTATCTGTATGTGCAGAGGCTTGGAGGGGCTTTGTGCTGGGAGAGAAGCTGAGCCCTGATTAGGGGGCGGGGCTTCACTGACTAGGGGTCCTATAAAGGTTCAGCCAGTCAGGCAGCGGCACAGACAGCTGCAGCGGCACAGGAGCTAGCAAACAGAGCTGTGAACAGGGGAGTTTGAGTGGGAGTTCTGTTGGAGGAGAAGGTATTTGTGTGTGTGTGTTTTTGTATTGGTAGTATCTGTATGTGTAGAGGCTTGGAGGGGCTTTGTGCTGGGAGAGAAGCTGAGCCCTGATTAGGGGGCGGGGCTTCACTGACTAGGGGTCCTATAAAGGTAGCAGCCAGTCAGGCAGCGGAACAGACAGCTGCAGCGGCACAGGAGCTAGCAAACAGAGCTGTAAACAGGGGAGTTTGAGTGGGAGTTCTGTTGGAGGAGAAGGTATTTGTGTGTGTTGGGTTTTGTATTGGTAGTATGTGTATGTGTAGGGGCTTTGTGCTGGGAGAGAAGCTGAGCCCTGATTTGGGGGCGGGGCTTCACTGACTAGGGGTCCTATAAAGGTAGCAGCCAGTCAGACAGCGGCACAGGAGCTAGCAAACAGAGCTGTAAGCAGGGGAGTTTGAGTGGGAGTTCTGTTGGTGGAGGAGGTATTTGTCTGTGTTTGGTTTTGTATTGGTAGTATCTGTATGTGTAGGGGCTTTGTGCTGGGAGAGAAGCTGAGCCCTGATTAGGGGGCGGGGCTTCACTGACTAGGGGTCCTATAAAGGTAGCAGCCAGTCAGGCAGCGGCACAGACAGCTGCAGCGGCACAGGAGCTAGCAAACAGCGCTGTAAACAGGGGAGTTTGAGTGGGAGTTCTGTTGGAGGAGATGGTATTTGTGTGTGTTTGGTTTTGTATTGGTAGTATCTGTATGTGTATTGGTTTGAAGGGGCTTTGTGCTTGGAGAGAAGCTGAGCCCTGATTAGGGGGCGGGGCTTCACTGACTATTGGTCCTATAAAGGTAGCAGCCAGTCAGGCAGCGGCACAGACAGCTGCAGAGGCACAGGAGCTAGCAAACAGAGCTGTGAACAGGGGAGTTTGAGTGGGAGTTCTGTTGGAGGAGAAGGTATTTGTGTGTGTTTGGTTTTGTATTGGTAGTATCTGTATGTGTAGGGACTTTGTGCTGGGAGAGAAGCTGACCCCTGATTAGGGGGCGGGGCTTCCCTGACTAGGGGTCCTATAAAGGTAGCAGCCAGTCAGGCAGCGGCAAAGGAGCTAGCAAACAGAGCTGTAAACAGGGGAGTTTGAGTGGGAGTTCTGTTGGAGGAGAAGGTATTTGTGTGTGTTTGGTTTTGTATTGGTAGTATCTGTATGTGTAGGGGCTTTGTGCTGGGAGAGAAGCTGAGCCCTGATTAGGGGGCGGGGCTTCACTGACTAGGGGTCCTATAAAGGTAGCAGCCAGTCAGACAGCGGCTCAGGAGCTAGCAAACAGAGCTGTAAACAGGGGAGTTTGAGTGGGAGTTCTGTTGGAGGAGAAGGTATTTGTGTGTTTGGTTTTGCTTTGGTAGTATCTGTATGTGTAGAGGCTTGGAGGGGCTTTGTGCTGGGAGAGAAGCTGAGCCCTGATTAGGGGGCGGGGCTTCCCTGACTAGGGGTCCTATAAAGGTAGCAGCCAGTCAGGCAGCGGAACAGACAGCTGCAGTGGCACAGGAGATATCAAACAGTGCTGTAAACAGGGGAGTTTGAGTGTGAGTTCTGTTGGAGGAGATGGTATTTGTGTGTGTTTGGTTTTGTATTGGTAGTATCTGTATGTGTAGAGGCTTGGAGGGGCTAGGTGCTGCGAGAGAAGCTGAGCCCTGATTAGGGGGCGGGGCTTCACTGACTAGGGGTCCTATAAAGGTAGCAGCCAGTCAGGCAGCGACACAGGAGCTAGCAAACAGAGCTGTGAACAGGGGAGTTTGAGTGGGAGTTCTGTTGGAGGAGAAGGTATTTGTGTGTGTTTTTGTATTGGTATTATCTGTATGTGTAGAGGCTTGGAGGGGCTCGGTGCTGCGAGAGAAGCTGAGCCCTGATTAGGGGGCGGGGCTTCCCTGACTAGGCGTCCTATAAAGGTAGCAGCCAGTCAGGCAGCGGCACAGACAGCTACAGCGGCACAGGAGCTAGGAAACAGAGCTGTAAACAGGGGAGTTTGAGTGGGAGTTCTGTTGGAGGAGAAGGTATTTGTGTGTGTTTGGTTTTGTATTGGTAGTATGTGTATGTGTAGGGGCTTTGTGCTGGGAGAGAAGCTGAGCCCTGATTAGGGGGCGGGGCTTCACTGACTAGGGGTCCTATAAAGGTAGCAGCCAGTCAGGCAGCGGCACAGGAGCTAGCAAACAGAGCTGTAAACAGGGCAGTTTGAGTGGGAGTTCTGTTGGAGGAGAAGGTATTTGTGTGTTTTTTTGTATTGGTATTATCTGTATATGTAGAGGCTTGGAGGGGCTTTGTGCTGGGAGAGAAGCTGAGCCCTGATCAGGGAGCGGGGCTTCACAGACTAGGGGTCCTATAAAGGTAGGAGCCAGTCAGGCAGCGGCACAGGAGCTAGCAAACTGAGCTGTAAACAGGCGAGTTTGAGTGGGAGTTCTGTTGGAGGAGAAGGTATTTGTGTGTGTGTGTTTTTGTATTGGTAGTATCTGTATGTGTAGAGGCTTTGAGGGGCTTTGTGCTGGGAGAGAAGCTGAGCCCTGATTAGGGGGCGGGGCTTCACTGAATAGGGGTCCTATAAAGGTAGCAGCCAGTCAGGCAGCGGCACAGACAGCTGCAGCGGCACAGGAGCTAGCAAACAGAGCTGTAAACAGGGGACTTAGAGTGGGAGTTCTGTTGGAGGAGAAGGTATTTGTGTGTGTTTGGTTTTGTATTGGTAGTATCTGTATGTGCAGAGGCTTGGAGGGGCTTTGTGCTGGGAGAGAAGCTGAGCCCTGATTAGGGGGCGGGGCTTCACTGAATAGGGGTCCTATAAAGGTAGCAGCCAGTCAGGCAGCGGCACAGACAGCTGCAGCGGCACAGGAGCTAGCAAACAGCGCTGTGAACAGGGGAGTTTGAGTGGGAGTTCTGTTGGAGGAGAAGGTATTTGTGTGTGTTTGGTTTTGTATTGGTAGTATCTGTATGTGTAGGGGCTTTGTGCTGGGAGAGAAGCTGAGCCCTGATTAGGGGGCGGGGCTTCACTGACTAGGGTTCCTATAAAGCTAGCAGCCAGTCAGGCAGCGGAACAGACAGCTGCAGTGGCACAGGAGCTATCAAACAGAGCTGTAAACAGGGGAATTTGAGTGGGAGTTCTGTTGGAGGAGAAGGTATTTGTGTGTGTTTGGTTTTGTATTGGTAGTATCTGTATGTGTAGGGGCTTTGTGCTGGGAGAGAAGCTGACCCCTGATTAGGGGGCGGGGCTTCCCTGACTAAGGGTCCTATAAAGGTAGCAGCCAGTCAGGCAGCGGCAAAGGAGCTAGCAAACAGAGCTGTAAACAGGGGAGTTTGAGTGGGAGTTCTGTTGGAGGAGAAGGTATTTGTGTGTTTGATTTTGCTTTGGTAGTATCTGTATGTGTAGAGGCTTGGAGGGGCTTTGTGCTGGGAGAGAAGCTGAGCCCTGATTAGGGGGCGGGGCTTCCCTGACTAGGGGTCCTATAAAGGTAGCAGCCAGTCAGGCAGCGGCACAGGAGCTAGCAAACAGAGCCGTAAACAGGGGAGTTTGAGTGGGAGTTCTGTTGGAGGAGATGATATTTGTGTGTGTTTGGTTTTGTATTGGTAGTATCTGTATGTGTGTTGGTTTGAAGGGGCTTTGTGCTTGGAGAGAAGCTGAGCCCTGATTAGGGGGCGGGGCTTCACTGACTAGGGTTCCTATAAAGGTAGCAGCCAGTCAGGCAGCGGAACAGACAGCTGCAGTGGCACAGGAGATATCAAACAGTGCTGTAAACAGGGGAATTTGAGTGTGAGTTCTGTTGGAGGAGAAGGTATTTGTGTGTGTTTTTATTTGTATTGTCAGTTTCTGTATGTGCAGGGGCTTTGCGCTGGGAGAGAAGCTGAGCCCTGACTAGGGGTCCTATAAAGGTAGCAGCCAGTCAGGCAGCGGCACAGGAGCTAGCAAACAGAGCCGTAAACAGGGGAGTTTGAGTGGGAGTTCTGTTGGAGGAGAAGGTATTTGTGTGTGTTGGGTTTTGTATTGGTAGTATGTGTATGTGTAGGGGCTTTGTGCTGGGAGAGAAGCTGAGCCCTGATTTGGGGGCGGGGCTTCACTGACTAGGGGTCCTATAAAGGTAGCAGCCAGTCAGACAGCGGCACAGGAGCTAGCAAACAGAGCTGTAAGCAGGGGAGTTTGAGTGGGAGTTCTGTTGGTGGAGGAGGTATTTGTCTGTGTTTGGTTTTGTATTGGTAGTATCTGTATGTGTAGGGGCTTTGTGCTGGGAGAGAAGCTGAGCCCTGATTAGGGGGCGGGGCTTCACTGACTAGGGGTCCTATAAAGGTAGCAGCCAGTCAGGCAGCGGCACAGACAGCTGCAGCGGCACAGGAGCTAGCAAACAGCGCTGTAAACAGGGGAGTTTGAGTGGGAGTTCTGTTGGAGGAGAAGGTATTTGTGTGTGTTTGGTTTTGTATTGGTAGTATCTGTATGTGTAGGGACTTTGTGCTGGGAGAGAAGCTGACCCCTGATTAGGGGGCGGGGCTTCCCTGACTAGGGGTCCTATAAAGGTAGCAGCCAGTCAGGCAGCGGCAAAGGAGCTAGCAAACAGAGCTGTAAACAGGGGAGTTTGAGTGGGAGTTCTGTTGGAGGAGAAGGTATTTGTGTGTGTTTGGTTTTGTATTGGTAGTATCTGTATGTGTAGGGGCTTTGTGCTGGGAGAGAAGCTGAGCCCTGATTAGGGGGCGGGGCTTCACTGACTAGGGGTCTTATAAAGGTAGCAGCCAGTCAGACAGCGGCTCAGGAGCTAGCAAACAGAGCTGTAAACAGGGGAGTTTGAGTGGGAGTTCTGTTGGAGGAGAAGGTATTTGTGTGTTTGGTTTTGCTTTGGTAGTATCTGTATGTGTAGAGGCTTGGAGGGGCTTTGTGCTGGGAGAGAAGCTGAGCCCTGATTAGGGGGCGGGGCTTCCCTGACTAGGGGTCCTATAAAGGTAGCAGCCAGTCAGGCAGCGGCACAGGAGCTAGCAAACAGAGCTGTAAACAGGGGAGTTTGAGTGGGAGTTCTGTTGGAGGAGATGGTATTTGTGTGTGTTTGGTTTTGTATTGGTAGTATCTGTATGTGTGTTGGTTTGAAGGGGCTTTGTGCTTGGAGAGAAGCTGAGCCCTGATTAGGGGGCGGGGCTTCACTGACTAGGGTTCCTATAAAGGTAGCAGCCAGTCAGGCAGCGGAACAGACAGCTGCAGTGGCACAGGAGATATCAAACAGTGCTGTAAACAGGGGAATTTGAGTGTGAGTTCTGTTGGAGGAGATGGTATTTGTGTGTGTTTGGTTTTGTATTGGTAGTATCTGTATGTGTAGAGGCTTGGAGGGGCTAGGTGCTGCGAGAGAAGCTGAGCCCTGATTAGGGGGCGGGGATTCACTGACTAGGGGTCCTATAAAGGTAGCAGCCAGTCAGGCAGCGACACAGGAGCTAGCAAACAGAGCTGTGAACAGGGGAGTTTGAGTGGGAGTTCTGTTGGAGGAGAAGGTATTTGTGTGTGTTTTTGTATTGGTATTATCTGTATGTGTAGAGGCTTGGAGGGGCTCGGTGCTGCGAGAGAAGCTGAGCCCTGATTAGGGGGCGGGGCTTCCCTGACTAGGCGTCCTATAAAGGTAGCAGCCAGTCAGGCAGCGGCACAGACAGCTGCAGCGGCACAGGAGCTAGCAAACAGAGCTGTAAACAGGGGAGTTTGAGTGGGAGTTCTGTTGGAGGAGAAGGTATTTGTGTGTGTTTGGTTTTGTATTGGTAGTATGTGTATGTGTAGGGGCTTTGTGCTGGGAGAGAAGCTGAGCCCTGATTAGGGGGCGGGGCTTCACTGACTAGGGGTCCTATAAAGGTAGCAGCCAGTCAGGCAGCGGCACAGGAGCTAGCAAACAGAGCTGTAAACAGGGCAGTTTGAGTGGGAGTTCTGTTGGAGGAGAAGGTATTTGTGTGTTTTTTTGTATTGGTATTATCTGTATATGTAGAGGCTTGGAGGGGCTTTGTGCTGGGAGAGAAGCTGAGCCCTGATCAGGGAGCGGGGCTTCACAGACTAGGAGTCCTATAAAGGTAGGAGCCAGTCAGGCAGCGGCACAGGAGCTAGCAAACTGAGCTGTAAACAGGCGAGTTTGAGTGGGAGTTCTGTTGGAGGAGAAGGTATTTGTGTGTGTGTGTTTTTGTATTGGTAGTATCTGTATGTGTAGAGGCTTTGAGGGGCTTTGTGCTGGGAGAGAAGCTGAGCCCTGATTAGGGGGCGGGGCTTCACTGACTAGGGGTCCTATAAAGGTAGCAGCCAGTCAGGCAGCGGCACAGACAGCTGCAGCGGCACAGGAGCTAGCAAACAGAGCTGTAAACAGGGGACTTAGAGTGGGAGTTCTGTTGGAGGAGAAGGTATTTGTGTGTGTTTGGTTTTGTATTGGTAGTATCTGTATGTGCAGAGGCTTGGAGGGGCTTTGTGCTGGGAGAGAAGCTGAGCCCTGATTAGGGGGCGGGGCTTCACTGACTAGGGGTCCTATAAAGGTATCAGCCAGTCAGGCAGCGGCACAGACAGCTGCAGCGGCACAGGAGCTAGCAAACAGAGCTGTGAACAGGGGAGTTTGAGTGGGAGTTCTGTTGGAGGAGAAGGTATTTGTGTGTGTGTGTTTTTGTATTGGTAGTATCTGTATGTGTAGAGGCTTGGAGGGGCTTTGTGCTGGGAGAGAAGCTGAGCCCTGATTAGGGGGCGGGGCTTCACTGAGTAGGGGTCCTATAAAGGTAGCAGCCAGTCAGGCAGCGGCACAGACAGCTGCAGCGGCACAGGAGCTAGCAAACAGCGCTGTAAACAGGGGAGTTTGAGTGGGAGTTCTGTTGGAGGAGAAGGTATTTGTGTGTGTTTGGTTTTGTATTGGTAGTATCTGTATGTGTAGGGGCTTTGTGCTGGGAGAGAAGCTGACCCCTGATTAGGGGGCGGGGCTTCCCTGACTAGGGGTCCTATAAAGGTAGCAGCCAGTCAGGCAGCGGCAAAGGAGCTAGCAAACAGAGCTGTAAACAGGGGAGTTTGAGTGGGAGTTTTGTTGGAGGAGAAGGTATTTGTGTGTGTTTGGTTTTGTATTCGTAGTATCTGTATGTGTAGGGGCTTTGTGCTGGGAGAGAAGCTGAGCCCTGATTAGGGGGCGGGGCTTCACTGACTAGGGGTCCTATAAAGGTAGCAGCCAGTCAGACAGCGGCTCAGGAGCTAGCAAACAGAGGTGTAAACAGGGGAGTTTGAGTGGGAGTTCTGTTGGAGGAGAAGGTATTTGTGTGTTTGATTTTGCTTTGGTAGTATCTGTATGTGTAGAGGCTTGGAGGGGCTTTGTGCTGGGAGAGAAGCTGAGCCCTGATTAGGGGGCGGGGCTTCCCTGACTAGGGGTCCTATAAAGGTAGCAGCCAGTCAGGCAGCGGCACAGGAGCTAGCAAACAGAGCCGTAAACAGGGGAGTTTGAGTGGGAGTTCTGTTGGAGGAGATGATATTTGTGTGTGTTTGGTTTTGTATTGGTAGTATCTGTATGTGTGTTGGTTTGAAGGGGCTTTGTGCTTGGAGAGAAGCTGAGCCCTGATTAGGGGGCGGGGCTTCACTGACTAGGGTTCCTATAAAGGTAGCAGCCAGTCAGGCAGCGGAACAGACAGCTGCAGTGGCACAGGAGATATCAAACAGTGCTGTAAACAGGGGAATTTGAGTGTGAGTTCTGTTGGAGGAGAAGGTATTTGTGTGTGTTTTTATTTGTATTGTCAGTTTCTGTATGTGCAGGGGCTTTGCGCTGGGAGAGAAGCTGAGCCCTGACTAGGGGTCCTATAAAGGTAGCAGCCAGTCAGGCAGCGGCAAAGGAGCTAGCAAACAGAGCTGTAAACAGGGGAGTTTGAGTGGGAGTTCTGTTGGAGGAGAAGGTATTTGTGTGTGTTTGGTTTTGTATTGGTAGTATCTGTATGTGTAGGGGCTTTGTGCTGGGAGAGAAGCTGAGCCCTGATTAGGGGGCGGGGCTTCACTGACTAGGGGTCCTATAAAGGTAGCAGCCAGTCAGACAGCGGCTCAGGAGCTAGCAAACAGAGCTGTGAACAGGGGAGTTTGAGTGGGAGTTCTGTTGGAGGAGAAGGTATTTGTGTGTGTTTGGTTTTGTATTGGTAGTATATGTATGTGTAGAGGCTTGGAGGGGCTAGGTGCTGCGAGAGAAGCTGAGCCCTGATTAGGGGGCGGGGCTTCACTGACTAGGGGTCCTATAAAGGTAGCAGCCAGTCAGGCAGCGGCACAGGAGCTAGCAAACAGAGCTGTGAACAGGGGAGTTTGAGTGGGAGTTCTGTTGGAGGAGAAGGTATTTGTGTGTGTTTTTGTATTGGTATTATCTGTATGTGTAGAGGCTTGGAGGGGCTCGGTGCTGCGAGAGAAGCTGAGCCCTGATTAGGGGGCGGGGCTTTCCTGACTAGGCGTCCTATAAAGGTAGCAGCCAGTCAGGCAGCGGCACAGACAGCTGCAGCGGCACAGGAGCTAGCAAACAGAGCTGTAAACAGGGGAGTTTGAGTTGGAGTTCTGTTGGAGGAGAAGGTATTTGTGTGTGTTGGGTTTTGTATTGGTAGTATGTGTATGTGTAGGGGCTTTGTGCTGGGAGAGAAGCTGAGCCCTGATTTGGGGGCGGGGCTTCACTGACTAGGGGTCCTATAAAGGTAGCAGCCAGTCAGACAGCGGCACAGGAGCTAGCAAACAGAGCTGTAAGCAGGGGAGTTTGAGTGGGAGTTCTGTTGGAGGAGGAGGTATTTGTCTGTGTTTGGTTTTGTATTGGTAGTATCTGTATGTGTAGGGGCTTTGTGCTGGGAGAGAAGCTGAGCCCTGATTAGGGGGCGGGGCTTCACTGACTAGGGGTCCTATAAAGGTAGCAGCCAGTCAGGCAGCGGCACAGACAGCTGCAGCGGCACAGGAGCTAGCAAACAGCGCTGTAAACAGGGGAGTTTGAGTGGGAGTTCTGTTGGAGGAGAAGGTATTTGTGTGTGTTTGGTTTTGTATTGGTAGTATCTGTATGTGTAGGGACTTTGTGCTGGGAGAGAAGCTGACCCCTGATTAGGGGGCGGGGCTTCCCTGACTAGGGGTCCTATAAAGGTGGCAGCCAGTCAGACAGCGGCACAGGAGCTAGCAAACAGAGCTGTAAGCAGGGGAGTTTGAGTGGGAGTTCTGTTGGAGGAGGAGGTATTTGTCTGTGTTTGGTTTTGTATTGGTAGTATCTGTATGTGTAGAGGCTTGGAGGGGCTTTGTGCTGGGAGAGAAGCTGAGCCCTGATTAGGGGGCGGGGCTTCACTGACTTGGGGTCCTATAAAGGTAGCAGCCAGTCAGGCAGCGGCACAGGAGCTAGCAAACAGAGCTGTAAACAGGGGAGTTTGAGTGGGAGTTCTGTTGGAGGAGAAGGTATTTGTGTGTGTTTGGTTTTGTATTGGTAGTATCTGTATGTGTAGGGGCTTTGTGCTGGGAGAGAAGCTGAGCCCTGATTAGGGGGCGGGGCTTCACTGACTAGGGGTCCTATAAAGGTAGCAGCCAGTCAGGCATCGGCACAGACAGCTGCAGCGGCACAGGAGCTAGCAAACAGAGCTGTAAACAGGGGAGTTTGAGTGGGAGTTCTGTTGGAGGAGATGGTATTTGTGTGTGTTTGGTTTTGTATTGGTAGTATCTGTATGTGTATTGGTTTGAAGGGGCTTTGTGCTTGGAGAGAAGCTGAGCCCTGATTAGGGGGCGGGGCTTCACTGACTAGGGTTCCTATAAAGCTAGCAGCCAGTCAGGCAGCGGAACAGACAGCTGCAGTGGCACAGGAGCTATCAAACAGAGCTGTAAACAGGGGAATTTGAGTGGGAGTTCTGTTGGAGGAGAAGGTATTTGTGTGTGTTTGGTTTTGTATTGGTAGTATCTGTATGTGTAGGGGCTTTGTGCTGGGAGAGAAGCTGACCCCTGATTAGGGGGCGGGGCTTCCCTGACTAGGGGTCCTATAAAGGTAGCAGCCAGTCAGGCAGCGGCAAAGGAGCTAGCAAACAGAGCTGTAAACAGGGGAGTTTGAGTGGGAGTTTTGTTGGAGGAGAAGGTATTTGTGTGTGTTTGGTTTTGTATTCGTAGTATCTGTATGTGTAGGGGCTTTGTGCTGGGAGAGAAGCTGAGCCCTGATTAGGGGGCGGGGCTTCACTGACTAGGGGTCCTATAAAGGTAGCAGCCAGTCAGACAGCGGCTCAGGAGCTAGCAAACAGAGCTGTAAACAGGGGAGTTTGAGTGGGAGTTCTGTTGGAGGTGAAGGTATTTGTGTGTTTGATTTTGCTTTGGTAGTATCTGTATGTGTAGAGGCTTGGAGGGGCTTTGTGCTGGGAGAGAAGTTGAGCCCTGATTAGGGGGCGGGGCTTCCCTGACTAGGGGTCCTATAAAGGTAGCAGCCAGTCAGGCAGCGGCACAGGAGCTAGCAAACAGAGCCGTAAACAGGGGAGTTTGAGTGGGAGTTCTGTTGGAGGAGATGATATTTGTGTGTGTTTGGTTTTGTATTGGTAGTATCTGTATGTGTGTTGGTTTGAAGGGGCTTTGTGCTTGGAGAGAAGCTGAGCCCTGATTAGGGGGCGGGGCTTCACTGACTAGGGTTCCTATAAAGGTAGCAGCCAGTCAGGCAGCGGAACAGACAGCTGCAGTGGCACAGGAGATATCAAACAGTGCTGTAAACAGGGGAATTTGAGTGTGAGTTCTGTTGGAGGAGAAGGTATTTGTGTGTGTTTTTATTTGTATTGTCAGTTTCTGTATGTGCAGGGGCTTTGCGCTGGGAGAGAAGCTGAGCCCTGACTAGGGGTCCTATAAAGGTAGCAGCCAGTCAGGCAGCGGCAAAGGAGCTAGCAAACAGAGCTGTAAACAGGGGAGTTTGAGTGGGAGTTCTGTTGGAGGAGAAGGTATTTGTGTGTGTTTGGTTTTGTATTGGTAGTATCTGTATGTGTAGGGGCTTTGTGCTGGGAGAGAAGCTGAGCCCTGATTAGGGGGCGGGGCTTCACTGACTAGGGGTCCTATAAAGGTAGCAGCCAGTCAGACAGCGGCTCAGGAGCTAGCAAACAGAGCTGTGAACAGGGGAGTTTGAGTGGGAGTTCTGTTGGAGGAGAAGGTATTTGTGTGTGTTTGGTTTTGTATTGGTAGTATATGTATGTGTAGAGGCTTGGAGGGGCTAGGTGCTGCGAGAGAAGCTGAGCCCTGATTAGGGGGCGGGGCTTCACTGACTAGGGGTCCTATAAAGGTAGCAGCCAGTCAGGCAGCGGCACAGGAGCTAGCAAACAGAGCTGTGAACAGGGGAGTTTGAGTGGGAGTTCTGTTGGAGGAGAAGGTATTTGTGTGTGTTTTTGTATTGGTATTATCTGTATGTGTAGAGGCTTGGAGGGGCTCGGTGCTGCGAGAGAAGCTGAGCCCTGATTAGGGGGCGGGGCTTTCCTGACTAGGCGTCCTATAAAGGTAGCAGCAAGTCAGGCAGCGGCACAGACAGCTGCAGCGGCACAGGAGCTAGCAAACAGAGCTGTAAACAGGGGAGTTTGAGTGGGAGTTCTGTTGGAGGAGAAGGTATTTGTGTGTGTTTGGTTTTGTATTGGTAGTATCTGTATGTGTTGGGGGTTTGTGCTGGGAGAGAAGCTGAGCCCTGATTAGGGGGCGGGGCTTCACTGACTAGGGGTCCTATAAAGGTAGCAGCCAGTCAGACAGCGGCTCAGGAGCTAGCAAACAGAGCTGTGAACAGGGGAGTTTGAGTGGGAGTTCTGTTGGAGGAGAAGGTATTTGTGTGTGTGTGTTTTTGTATTGGTAGTATCTGTATGTGTAGAGGCTTTGAGGGGCTTTGTGCTGGGAGAGAAGCTGAGCCCTGATTAGGGGGCGGAGCTTCACTGACTAGCGGTCCTATAAAGGTGGCAGCCAGTCAGGCAGCGGCACAGACAGCTGCAGCGGCACAGGAGCTAGCAAACAGAGCTCTAAACAGGGGAGTTTGAGTGGGAGTTCTGTTGGAGGAGAAGGTATTTGTGTGTGTTTGGTTTTGTATTGGTAGTATCTGTATGTGTAGAGGCTTGGAGGGGCTTTGTGCTGGGAGAGAAGCTGAGCCCTGATTAGGGGGCGGGGCTTCACTGACTAGGGGTCCTATAAAGGTAGCAGCCAGTCAGGCAGCGGCACAGGAGCTAGCAAACAGAGCTGTAAACAGGGGAGTTTGAGTGGGAGTTCTGTTGGAGGAGAAGGTATTTGTGTGTGTTTGGTTTTGTATTGGTAGTATGTGTATGTGTAGGGGCTTTGTGCTGGGAGAGAAGCAGAGCCCTGATTAGGGGGCGGGGCTTCACTGACTAGGGGTCCTATAAAGGTAGCAGCCAGTCAGGCAGCGGCACAGGAGCTAGCAAACAGAGCTGTAAACAGCGCAGTTTGAGTGGGAGTTCTGTTGGAGGAGAAGGTATTTGTGTGTTTTTTTGTATTGGTAGTATCTGTATATGTAGAGGCTTGGAGGGGCTTTGTGCTGGGAGAGAAGCTGAGCCCTGATCAGGGAGCGGGGCTTCACAGACTAGGGGTCCTATAAAGGTAGGAGCCAGTCAGGCAGCGGCACAGGAGCTAGCAAACTGAGCTGTAAACAGGCGAGTTTGAGTGGGAGTTCTGTTGGAGGAGAAGGTATTTGTGTGTGTTGGGTTTTGTATTGGTAGTATGTGTATGTGTAGGGGCTTTGTGCTGGGAGAGAAGCTGAGCCCTGATTTGGGGGCGGGGCTTCACTGACTAGGGGTCCTATAAAGGTAGCAGCCAGTCAGACAGCGGCACAGGAGCTAGCAAACAGAGCTGTAAGCAGGGGAGTTTGAGTGGGAGTTCTGTTGGTGGAGGAGGTATTTGTCTGTGTTTGGTTTTGTATTGGTAGTATCTGTATGTGTAGGGGCTTTGTGCTGGGAGAGAAGCTGAGCCCTGATTAGGGGGCGGGGCTTCACTGACTAGGGGTCCTATAAAGGTAGCAGCCAGTCAGGCAGCGGCACAGACAGCTGCAGCGGCACAGGAGCTAGCAAACAGCGCTGTAAACAGGGGAGTTTGAGTGGGAGTTCTCTTGGAGGAGATGGTATTTGTGTGTGTTTGGTTTTGTATTGGTAGTATCTGTATGTGTATTGGTTTGAAGGGGCTTTGTGCTTGGAGAGAAGCTGAGCCCTGATTAGGGGGCGGGGCTTGACTGACTAGGGGTCCTATAAAGGTAGCAGCCAGTCAGGCAGCGGCTCAGGAGCTAGCAAACAGAGCTGTAAACAGGGGAGTTTGAGTGGGAGTTCTGTTGGAGGAGAAGGTATTTGTGTGTTTGGTTTTGCTTTGGTAGTATCTGTATGTGTAGAGGCTTGGAGGGGCTTTGTGCTGGGAGAGAAGCTGAGCCCTGATTAGGGGGCGGGGCTTCCCTGACTAGGGGTCCTATAAAGGTAGCAGCCAGTCAGGCAGCGGCACAGGAGCTAGCAAACAGAGCTGTAAACAGGGGAGTTTGAGTGGGAGTTCTGTTGGAGGAGATGGTATTTGTGTGTGTTTGGTTTTGTATTGGTAGTATCTGTATGTGTGTTGGTTTGAAGGGGCTTTGCTTGGAGAGAAGCTGAGCCCTGATTAGGGGGCGGGGCTTCACTGACTAGGGTTCCTATAAAGGTAGCAGCCAGTCAGGCAGCGGAACAGACAGCTGCAGTGGCACAGGAGATATCAAACAGTGCTGTAAACAGGGGAATTTGAGTGTGAGTTCTGTTGGAGGAGATGGTATTTGTGTGTGTTTGGTTTTGTATTGGTAGTATCTGTATGTGTAGAGGCTTGGAGGGGCTAGGTGCTGCGAGAGAAGCTGAGCCCTGATTAGGGGGCGGGGCTTCACTGACTAGGGGTCCTATAAAGGTAGCAGCCAGTCAGGCAGCGACACAGGAGCTAGCAAACAGAGCTGTGAACAGGGGAGTTTGAGTGGGAGTTCTGTTGGAGGAGAAGGTATTTGTGTGTGTTTTTGTATTGGTATTATCTGTATGTGTAGAGGCTTGGAGGGGCTCGGTGCTGCGAGAGAAGCTGAGCCCTGATTAGGGGGCGGGGCTTCCCTGACTAGGCGTACTATAAAGGTAGCAGCCAGTCAGGCAGCGGCACAGACAGCTGCAGCGGCACAGGAGCTAGCAAACAGAGCTGTAAACAGGGGAGTTTGAGTGGGAGTTCTGTTGGAGGAGAAGGTATTTGTGTGTGTTTGGTTTTGTATTGGTAGTATGTGTATGTGTAGGGGCTTTGTGCTGGGAGAGAAGCTGAGCCCTGATTAGGGGGCGGGGCTTCACTGACTAGGGGTCCTATAAAGGTAGCAGCCAGTCAGGCAGCGGCACAGGAGCTAGCAAACAGAGCTGTAAACAGGGCAGTTTGAGTGGGAGTTCTGTTGGAGGAGAAGGTATTTGTGTGTTTTTTTGTATTGGTATTATCTGTATATGTAGAGGCTTGGAGGGGCTTTGTGCTGGGAGAGAAGCTGAGCCCTGATCAGGGAGCGGGGCTTCACAGACTAGGGGTCCTATAAAGGTAGGAGCCAGTCAGGCAGCGGCACAGGAGCTAGCAAACTGAGCTGTAAACAGGCGAGTTTGAGTGGGAGTTCTGTTGGAGGAGAAGGTATTTGTGTGTGTGTGTTTTTGTATTGGTAGTATCTGTATGTGTAGAGGCTTTGAGGGGCTTTGTGCTGGGAGAGAAGCTGAGCCCTGATTAGGGGGCGGGGCTTCACTGACTAGGGGTCCTATAAAGGTAGCAGCCAGTCAGGCAGCGGCACAGACAGCTGCAGCGGCACAGGAGCTAGCAAACAGAGCTGTGAACAGGGGAGTTTGAGTGGGAGTTCTGTTGGAGGAGAAGGTATTTGTGTGTGTGTGTTTTTGTATTGGTAGTATCTGTATGTGTAGAGGCTTGGAGGGGCTTTGTGCTGGGAGAGAAGCTGAGCCCTGATTAGGGGGCGGGGCTTCACTGAGTAGGGGTCCTATAAAGGTAGCAGCCAGTCAGGCAGCGGCACAGACAGCTGCAGCGGCACAGGAGCTAGCAAACAGCGCTGTAAACAGGGGAGTTTGAGTGGGAGTTCTGTTGGAGGAGAAGGTATTTGTGTGTGTTTGGTTTTGTATTGGTAGTATCTGTATGTGTAGGGACTTTGTGCTGGGAGAGAAGCTGACCCCTGATTAGGGGGCGGGGCTTCCCTGACTAGGGGTCCTATAAAGGTAGCAGCCAGTCAGGCAGCGGCAAAGGAGCTAGCAAACAGAGCTGTAAACAGGGGAGTTTGAGTGGGAGTTCTGTTGGAGGAGAAGGTATTTGTGTGTGTTTGGTTTTGTATTGGTAGTATCTGTATGTGTAGGGGCTTTGTGCTGGGAGAGAAGCTGAGCCCTGATTAGGGGGCGGGGCTTCCCTGACTAGGGGTCCTATAAAGGTAGCAGCCAGTCAGGCAGCGGCACAGGAGCTAGCAAACAGAGCTGTAAACAGGGGAGTTTGAGTGGGAGTTCTGTTGGAGGAGATGGTATTTGTGTGTGTTTGGTTTTGTATTGGTAGTATCTGTATGTGTGTTGGTTTGAAGGGGCTTTGTGCTTGGAGAGAAGCTGAGCCCTGATTAGGGGGCGGGGCTTCACTGACTAGGGTTCCTATAAAGGTAGCAGCCAGTCAGGCAGCGGAACAGACAGCTGCAGTGGCACAGGAGATATCAAACAGTGCTGTAAACAGGGGAATTTGAGTGTGAGTTCTGTTGGAGGAGAAGGTATTTGTGTGTGTTTTTATTTGTATTGTCAGTTTCTGTATGTGCAGGGGCTTTGCGCTGGGAGAGAAGCTGAGCCCTGACTAGGGGTCCTATAAAGGTAGCAGCCAGTCAGGCAGCGGCAAAGGAGCTAGCAAACAGAGCTGTAAACAGGGGAGTTTGAGTGGGAGTTCTGTTGGAGGAGAAGGTATTTGTGTGTGTTTGGTTTTGTATTGGTAATATCTGTATGTGTAGGGGCTTTGTGCTGGGAGAGAAGCTGAGCCCTGATTAGGGGGCGGGGCTTCACTGACTAGGGGTCCTATAAAGGTAGCAGCCAGTCAGACAGCGGCTCAGGAGCTAGCAAACAGAGCTGTGAACAGGGGAGTTTGAGTGGGAGTTCTGTTGGAGGAGAAGGTATTTGTGTGTGTTTGGTTTTGTATTGGTAGTATCTGTATGTGTAGAGGCTTGGAGGGGCTAG
Source organism: Lepidochelys olivacea (assembly GCF_965140295.1). Taxonomy (NCBI): domain Eukaryota; kingdom Metazoa; phylum Chordata; order Testudines; family Cheloniidae; genus Lepidochelys; species Lepidochelys olivacea. Next base: position 17,438,259 of record NC_140436.1, on the reverse strand, counting down.
GTGCTGCGAGAGAAGCTGAGCCCTGATTAGGGGGCGGGGCTTCACTGACTAGGGGTCCTATAAAGGTAGCAGCCAGTCAGGCAGCGACACAGGAGCTAGCAAACAGAGCTGTGAACAGGGGAGTTTGAGTGGGAGTTCTGTTGGAGGAGAAGGTATTTGTGTGTGTTTTTGTATTGGTATTATCTGTATGTGTAGAGGCTTGGAGGGGCTCAGTGCTGCGAGAGAAGCTGAGCCCTGATTAGGGGGCGGGGCTTCCCTGACTAGGCGTCCTATAAAGGTAGCAGCCAGTCAGGCAGCGGCACAGACAGCTGCAGCGGCACAGGAGCTAGCAAACAGAGCTGTAAACAGGGGAGTTTGAGTGGGAGTTCTGTTGGAGGAGAAGGTATTTGTGTGTGTTTGGTTTTGTATTGGTAGTATCTGTATGTGTTGGGGGTTTGTGCTGGGAGAGAAGCTGAGCCCTGATTAGGGGGCGGGGCTTCACTGACTAGGGGTCCTATAAAGGTAGCAGCCAGTCAGGCAGCGGCACAGGAGCTAGCAAACAGAGCTGTAAACAGGGCAGTTTGAGTGGGAGTTCTGTTGGAGGAGAAGGTATTTGTGTGTTTTTTTGTATTGGTATTATCTGTATATGTAGAGGCTTTGAGGGGCTTTGTGCTGGGAGAGAAGCTGAGCCCTGATCAGGGAGCGGGGCTTCACAGACTAGGGGTCCTATAAAGGTAGGAGCCAGTCAGGCAGCGGCACAGGAGCTAGCAAACTGAGCTGTAAACAGGCGAGTTTGAGTGGGAGTTCTGTTGGAGGAGAAGGTATTTGTGTGTGTGTGTTTTTGTATTGGTAGTATCTGTATGTGTAGAGGCTTTGAGGGGCTTTGTGCTGGGAGAGAAGCTGAGCCCTGATTAGGGGGCGGGGCTTCACTGACTAGGGGTCCTATAAAGGTAGCAGCCAGTCAGGCAGCGGCACAGACAGCTGCAGCGGCACAGGAGCTAGCAAACAGAGCTGTAAACAGGGGACTTAGAGTGGGAGTTCTGTTGGAGGAGAAGGTATTTGTGTGTGTTTGGTTTTGTATTGGTAGTATCTGTATGTGCAGAGGCTTGGAGGGGCTTTGTGCTGGGAGAGAAGCTGAGCCCTGATTAGGGGGCGGGGCTTCACTGACTAGGGGTCCTATAAAGGTATCAGCCAGTCAGGCAGCGGCACAGACAGCTGCAGCGGCACAGGAGCTAGCAAACAGAGCTGTGAACAGGGGAGTTTGAGTGGGAGTTCTGTTGGAGGAGAAGGTATTTGTGTGTGTTTGGTTTTGTATTGGTAGTATCTGTATGTGTAGGGGCTTTGTGCTGGGAGAGAAGCTGACCCCTGATTAGGGGGCGGGGCTTCCCTGACTAGGGGTCCTATAAAGGTAGCAGCCAGTCAGGCAGCGGCAAAGGAGCTAGCAAACAGAGCTGTAAACAGGGGAGTTTGAGTGGGAGTTTTGTTGGAGGAGAAGGTATTTGTGTGTGTTTGGTTTTGTATTCGTAGTATCTGTATGTGTAGGGGCTTTGTGCTGGGAGAGAAGCTGAGCCCTGATTAGGGGGCGGGGCTTCACTGACTAGGGGTCCTATAAAGGTAGCAGCCAGTCAGACAGCGGCTCAGGAGCTAGCAAACAGAGGTGTAAACAGGGGAGTTTGAGTGGGAGTTCTGTTGGAGGAGAAGGTATTTGTGTGTTTGATTTTGCTTTGGTAGTATCTGTATGTGTAGAGGCTTGGAGGGGCTTTGTGCTGGGAGAGAAGCTGAGCCCTGATTAGGGGGCGGGGCTTCCCTGACTAGGGGTCCTATAAAGGTAGCAGCCAGTCAGGCAGCGGCACAGGAGCTAGCAAACAGAGCCGTAAACAGGGGAGTTTGAGTGGGAGTTCTGTTGGAGGAGATGATATTTGTGTGTGTTTGGTTTTGTATTGGTAGTATCTGTATGTGTGTTGGTTTGAAGGGGCTTTGTGCTTGGAGAGAAGCTGAGCCCTGATTAGGGGGCGGGGCTTCACTGACTAGGGTTCCTATAAAGGTAGCAGCCAGTCAGGCAGCGGAACAGACAGCTGCAGTGGCACAGGAGATATCAAACAGTGCTGTAAACAGGGGAATTTGAGTGTGAGTTCTGTTGGAGGAGAAGGTATTTGTGTGTGTTTTTATTTGTATTGTCAGTTTCTGTATGTGCAGGGGCTTTGCGCTGGGAGAGAAGCTGAGCCCTGACTAGGGGTCCTATAAAGGTAGCAGCCAGTCAGGCAGCGGCAAAGGAGCTAGCAAACAGAGCTGTAAACAGGGGAGTTTGAGTGGGAGTTCTGTTGGAGGAGAAGGTATTTGTGTGTGTTTGGTTTTGTATTGGTAGTATCTGTATGTGTAGGGGCTTTGTGCTGGGAGAGAAGCTGAGCCCTGATTAGGGGGCGGGGCTTCACTGACTAGGGGTCCTATAAAGGTAGCAGCCAGTCAGACAGCGGCTCAGGAGCTAGCAAACAGAGCTGTGAACAGGGGAGTTTGAGTGGGAGTTCTGTTGGAGGAGAAGGTATTTGTGTGTGTTTGGTTTTGTATTGGTAGTATATGTATGTGTAGAGGCTTGGAGGGGCTAGGTGCTGCGAGAGAAGCTGAGCCCTGATTAGGGGGCGGGGCTTCACTGACTAGGGGTCCTATAAAGGTAGCAGCCAGTCAGGCAGCGGCACAGGAGCTAGCAAACAGAGCTGTGAACAGGGGAGTTTGAGTGGGAGTTCTGTTGGAGGAGAAGGTATTTGTGTGTGTTTTTTTTTGTATTGGTATTATCTGTATGTGTAGAGGCTTGGAGGGGCTCGGTGCTGCGAGAGAAGCTGAGCCCTGATTAGGGGGCGGGGCTTCCCTGACTAGGCGTCCTATAAAGGTAGCAGCCAGTCAGGCAGCGGCACAGACAGCTGCAGCGGCACAGGAGCTAGCAAACAGAGCTGTAAACAGGGGAGTTTGAGTGGGAGTTCTGTTGGAGGAGAAGGTATTTGTGTGTGTTTGGTTTTGTATTGGTAGTATCTGTATGTGTTGGGGGTTTGTGCTGGGAGAGAAGCTGAGCCCTGATTAGGGGGCGGGGCTTCACTGACTAGGGGTCCTATAAAGGTAGCAGCCAGTCAGACAGCGGCTCAGGAGCTAGCAAACAGAGCTCTAAACAGGGGAGTTTGAGTGGGAGTTCTGTTGGAGGAGAAGGTATTTGTGTGTGTTTGGTTTTGTATTGGTAGTATCTGTATGTGTAGAGGCTTGGAGGGGCTTTGTGCTGGGAGAGAAGCTGAGCCCTGATTAGGGGTCGGGGCTTCACTGACTAGGGGTCCTATAAAGGTAGCAGCCAGTCAGGCAGCGGCACAGGAGCTAGCAAACAGAGCTGTAAACAGGGGAGTTTGAGTGGGAGTTCTGTTGGAGGAGAAGGTATTTGTGTGTGTTTGGTTTTGTATTGGTAGTACGTGTATGTGTAGGGGCTTTGTGCTGGGAGAGAAGCTGAGCCCTGATTAGGGGGCGGGGCTTCACTGACTAGGGGTCCTATAAAGGTAGCAGCCAGTCAGGCAGCGGCACAGGAGCTAGCAAACAGAGCTGTAAACAGGGCAGTTTGAGTGGGAGTTCTGTTGGAGGAGAAGGTATTTGTGTGTTTTTTTGTATTGGTAGTATCTGTATATGTAGAGGCTTGGAGGGGCTTTGTGCTGGGAGAGAAGCTGAGCCCTGATCAGGGAGCGGGGCTTCACAGACTAGGGGTCCTATAAAGGTAGGAGCCAGTCAGGCAGCGGCACAGGAGCTAGCAAACAGAGCTGTAAACAGGGGACTTAGAGTGGGAGTTCTGTTGGAGGAGAAGGTATTTGTGTGTGTTTGGTTTTGTATTGGTAGTATCTGTATGTGCAGAGGCTTGGAGGGGCTTTGTGCTGGGAGAGAAGCTGAGCCCTGATTAGGGGGCGGGGCTTCACTGACTAGGGGTCCTATAAAGGTTCAGCCAGTCAGGCAGCGGCACAGACAGCTGCAGCGGCACAGGAGCTAGCAAACAGAGCTGTGAACAGGGGAGTTTGAGTGGGAGTTCTGTTGGAGGAGAAGGTATTTGTGTGTGTGTGTTTTTGTATTGGTAGTATCTGTATGTGTAGAGGCTTGGAGGGGCTTTGTGCTGGGAGAGAAGCTGAGCCCTGATTAGGGGGCGGGGCTTCACTGACTAGGGGTCCTACAAAGGTAGCAGCCAGTCAGGCAGCGGAACAGACAGCTGCAGCGGCACAGGAGCTAGCAAACAGAGCTGTAAACAGGGGAGTTTGAGTGGGAGTTCTGTTGGAGGAGAAGGTATTTGTGTGTGTTGGGTTTTGTATTGGTAGTATGTGTATGTGTAGGGGCTTTGTGCTGGGAGAGAAGCTGAGCCCTGATTTGGGGGCGCGGCTTCACTGACTAGGGGTCCTATAAAGGTAGCAGCCAGTCAGACAGCGGCACAGGAGCTAGCAAACAGAGCTGTAAGCAGGGGAGTTTGAGTGGGAGTTCTGTTGGAGGAGGAGGTATTTGTCTGTGTTTGGTTTTGTATTGGTAGTATCTGTATGTGTAGGGGCTTTGTGCTGGGAGAGAAGCTGAGCCCTGATTAGGGGGCGGGGCTTCACTGACTAGGGGTCCTATAAAGGTAGCAGCCAGTCAGGCAGCGGCACAGACAGCTGCAGCGGCACAGGAGCTAGCAAACAGCGCTGTAAACAGGGGTTTTTGAGTCGGAGTTCTGTTGGAGGAGATGGTATTTGTGTGTGTTTGGTTTTGTATTGGTAGTATCTGTATGTGTATTGGTTTGAAGGGGCTTTGTGCTTGGAGAGAAGCTGAGCCCTGATTAGGGGGCGGGGCTTCACTGACTAGGGGTCCTATAAAGGTAGCAGCCAGTCAGGCAGCGGCACAGACAGCTGCAGCGGCACAGGAGCTAGCAAACAGAGCTGTGAACAGGGGAGTTTGAGTGGGAGTTCTGTTGGAGGAGAAGGTATTTGTGTGTGTTTGGTTTTGTATTGGTAGTATCTGTATGTGTAGGGACTTTGTGCTGGGAGAGAAGCTGACCCCTGATTAGGGGGCGGGGCTTCCCTGACTAGGGGTCCTATAAAGGTAGCAGCCAGTCAGGCAGCGGCAAAGGAGCTAGCAAACAGAGCTGTAAACAGGGGAGTTTGAGTGGGAGTTCTGTTGGAGGAGAAGGTATTTGTGTGTTTGGTTTTGCTTTGGTAGTATCTGTATGTGTAGAGGCTTGGAGGGGCTTTGTGCTGGGAGAGAAGCTGAGCCCTGATTAGGGGGCGGGGCTTCCCTGACTAGGGGTCCTATAAAGGTAGCAGCCAGTCAGGCAGCGGCACAGGAGCTAGCAAACAGAGCTGTAAACAGGGGAGTTTGAGTGGGAGTTCTGTTGGAGGAGATGGTATTTGTGTGTGTTTGGTTTTGTATTGGTAGTATCTGTATGTGTGTTGGTTTGAAGGGGCTTTGTGCTTGGAGAGAAGCTGAGCCCTGATTAGGGGGCGGGGCTTCACTGACTAGGGTTCCTATAAAGGTAGCAGCCAGTCAGGCAGCGGAACAGACAGCTGCAGTGGCACAGGAGATATCAAACAGTGCTGTAAACAGGGGAATTTGAGTGTGAGTTCTGTTGGAGGAGAAGGTATTTGTGTGTGTTTTTATTTGTATTGTCAGTTTCTGTATGTGCAGGGGCTTTGCGCTGGGAGAGAAGCTGAGCCCTGACTAGGGGTCCTATAAAGGTAGCAGCCAGTCAGGCAGCGGCAAAGGAGCTAGCAAACAGAGCTGTAAACAGGGGAGTTTGAGTGGGAGTTCTGTTGGAGGAGAAGGTATTTGTGTGTGTTTGGTTTTGTATTGGTAGTATCTGTATGTGTAGGGGCTTTGTGCTGGGAGAGAAGCTGAGCCCTGATTAGGGGGCGGGGCTTCACTGACTAGGGGTCCTATAAAGGTAGCAGCCAGTCAGACAGCGGCTCAGGAGCTAGCAAACAGAGCTGTGAACAGGGGAGTTTGAGTGGGAGTTCTGTTGGAGGAGAAGGTATTTGTGTGTGTTTGGTTTTGTATTGGTAGTATATGTATGTGTAGAGGCTTGGAGGGGCTAGGTGCTGCGAGAGAAGCTGAGCCCTGATTAGGGGGCGGGGCTTCACTGACTAGGGGTCCTATAAAGGTAGCAGCCAGTCAGGCAGCGGCACAGGAGCTAGCAAACAGAGCTGTGAACAGGGGAGTTTGAGTGGGAGTTCTGTTGGAGGAGAAGGTATTTGTGTGTGTTTTTGTATTGGTATTATCTGTATGTGTAGAGGCTTGGAGGGGCTCGGTGCTGCGAGAGAAGCTGAGCCCTGATTAGGGGGCGGGGCTTCACTGACTAGGGGTCCTATAAAGGTAGAAGCCAGTCAGGCAGCGGCACAGACAGCTGCAGCGGCACAGGAGCTAGCAAACAGCGCTGTAAACAGGGGAGTTTGAGTGGGAGTTCTGTTGGAGGAGAAGGTATTTGTGTGTGTTTGGTTTTGTATTGGTAGTATCTGTATGTGTAGGGACTTTGTGCTGGGAGAGAAGCTGACCCCTGATTAGGGGGCGGGGCTTCCCTGACTAGGGGTCCTATAAAGGTGGCAGCCAGTCAGACAGCGGCACAGGAGCTAGCAAACAGAGCTGTAAGCAGGGGAGTTTGAGTGGGAGTTCTGTTGGAGGAGGAGGTATTTGTCTGTGTTTGGTTTTGTATTGGTAGTATCTGTATGTGTAGAGGCTTGGAGGGGCTTTGTGCTGGGAGAGAAGCTGAGCCCTGATTAGGGGGCGGGGCTTCACTGACTTGGGGTCCTATAAAGGTAGCAGCCAGTCAGGCAGCGGCACAGGAGCTAGCAAACAGAGCTGTAAACAGGGGAGTTTGAGTGGGAGTTCTGTTGGAGGAGAAGGTATTTGTGTGTGTTTGGTTTTGTATTGGTAGTATCTGTATGTGTAGGGGCTTTGTGCTGGGAGAGAAGCTGAGCCCTGATTAGGGGGCGGGGCTTCACTGACTAGGGGTCCTATAAAGGTAGCAGCCAGTCAGGCATCGGCACAGACAGCTGCAGCGGCACAGGAGCTAGCAAACAGAGCTGTAAACAGGGGAGTTTGAGTGGGAGTTCTGTTGGAGGAGATGGTATTTGTGTGTGTTTGGTTTTGTATTGGTAGTATCTGTATGTGTATTGGTTTGAAGGGGCTTTGTGCTTGGAGAGAAGCTGAGCCCTGATTAGGGGGCGGGGCTTCACTGACTAGGGTTCCTATAAAGCTAGCAGCCAGTCAGGCAGCGGAACAGACAGCTGCAGTGGCACAGGAGCTATCAAACAGAGCTGTAAACAGGGGAATTTGAGTGGGAGTTCTGTTGGAGGAGAAGGTATTTGTGTGTGTTTGGTTTTGTATTGGTAGTATCTGTATGTGTAGGGGCTTTGTGCTGGGAGAGAAGCTGACCCCTGATTAGGGGGCGGGGCTTCCCTGACTAGGGGTCCTATAAAGGTAGCAGCCAGTCAGGCAGCGGCAAAGGAGCTAGCAAACAGAGCTGTAAACAGGGGAGTTTGAGTGGGAGTTTTGTTGGAGGAGAAGGTATTTGTGTGTGTTTGGTTTTGTATTCGTAGTATCTGTATGTGTAGGGGCTTTGTGCTGGGAGAGAAGCTGAGCCCTGATTAGGGGGCGGGGCTTCACTGACTAGGGGTCCTATAAAGGTAGCAGCCAGTCAGACAGCGGCTCAGGAGCTAGCAAACAGAGCTGTAAACAGGGGAGTTTGAGTGGGAGTTCTGTTGGAGGAGAAGGTATTTGTGTGTTTGATTTTGCTTTGGTAGTATCTGTATGTGTAGAGGCTTGGAGGGGCTTTGTGCTGGGAGAGAAGCTGAGCCCTGATTAGGGGGCGGGGCTTCCCTGACTAGGGGTCCTATAAAGGTAGCAGCCAGTCAGGCAGCGGCACAGGAGCTAGCAAACAGAGCCGTAAACAGGGGAGTTTGAGTGGGAGTTCTGTTGGAGGAGATGATATTTGTGTCTGTTTGGTTTTGTATTGGTAGTATCTGTATGTGTGTTGGTTTGAAGGGGCTTTGTGCTTGGAGAGAAGCTGAGCCCTGATTAGGGGGCGGGGCTTCACTGACTAGGGTTCCTATAAAGGTAGCAGCCAGTCAGGCAGCGGAACAGACAGCTGCAGTGGCACAGGAGATATCAAACAGTGCTGTAAACAGGGGAATTTGAGTGTGAGTTCTGTTGGAGGAGAAGGTATTTGTGTGTGTTTTTATTTGTATTGTCAGTTTCTGTATGTGCAGGGGCTTTGCGCTGGGAGAGAAGCTGAGCCCTGACTAGGGGTCCTATAAAGGTAGCAGCCAGTCAGGCAGCGGCAAAGGAGCTAGCAAACAGAGCTGTAAACAGGGGAGTTTGAGTGGGAGTTCTGTTGGAGGAGAAGGTATTTGTGTGTGTTTGGTTTTGTATTGGTAGTATCTGTATGTGTAGGGGCTTTGTGCTGGGAGAGAAGCTGAGCCCTGATTAGGGGGCGGGGCTTCACTGACTAGGGGTCCTATAAAGGTAGCAGCCAGTCAGACAGCGGCTCAGGAGCTAGCAAACAGAGCTGTGAACAGGGGAGTTTGAGTGGGAGTTCTGTTGGAGGAGAAGGTATTTGTGTGTGTTTGGTTTTGTATTGGTAGTATATGTATGTGTAGAGGCTTGGAGGGGCTAGGTGCTGCGAGAGAAGCTGAGCCCTGATTAGGGGGCGGGGCTTCACTGACTAGGGGTCCTATAAAGGTAGCAGCCAGTCAGGCAGCGGCACAGGAGCTAGCAAACAGAGCTGTGAACAGGGGAGTTTGAGTGGGAGTTCTGTTGGAGGAGAAGGTATTTGTGTGTGTTTTTGTATTGGTATTATCTGTATGTGTAGAGGCTTTGAGGGGCTTTGTGCTGGGAGAGAAGCTGAGCCCTGATTAGGGGGCGGGGCTTTCCTGACTAGGCGTCCTATAAAGGTGGCAGCCAGTCAGGCAGCGGCACAGACAGCTGCAGCGGCACAGGAGCTAGCAAACAGAGCTCTAAACAGGGGAGTTTGAGTGGGAGTTCTGTTGGAGGAGAAGGTATTTGTGTGTGTTTGGTTTTGTATTGGTAGTATCTGTATGTGTAGAGGCTTGGAGGGGCTTTGTGCTGGGAGAGAAGCTGAGCCCTGATTAGGGGGCGGGGCTTCACTGACTAGGGGTCCTATAAAGGTAGCAGCCAGTCAGGCAGCGGCACAGGAGCTAGCAAACAGAGCTGTAAACAGGGGAGTTTGAGTGGGAGTTCTGTTGGAGGAGAAGGTATTTGTGTGTGTTTGGTTTTGTATTGGTAGTATGTGTATGTGTAGGGGCTTTGTGCTGGGAGAGAAGCAGAGCCCTGATTAGGGGGCGGGGCTTCACTGACTAGGGGTCCTATAAAGGTAGCAGCCAGTCAGGCAGCGGCACAGGAGCTAGCAAACAGAGCTGTAAACAGCGCAGTTTGAGTGGGAGTTCTGTTGGAGGAGAAGGTATTTGTGTGTTTTTTTGTATTGGTAGTATCTGTATATGTAGAGGCTTGGAGGGGCTTTGTGCTGGGAGAGAAGCTGAGCCCTGATCAGGGAGCGGGGCTTCACAGACTAGGGGTCCTATAAAGGTAGGAGCCAGTCAGGCAGCGGCACAGGAGCTAGCAAACTGAGCTGTAAACAGGCGAGTTTGAGTGGGAGTTCTGTTGGAGGAGAAGGTATTTGTGTGTGTTGGGTTTTGTATTGGTAGTATGTGTATGTGTAGGGGCTTTGTGCTGGGAGAGAAGCTGAGCCCTGATTTGGGGGCGGGGCTTCACTGACTAGGGGTCCTATAAAGGTAGCAGCCAGTCAGACAGCGGCACAGGAGCTAGCAAACAGAGCTGTAAGCAGGGGAGTTTGAGTGGGAGTTCTGTTGGTGGAGGAGGTATTTGTCTGTGTTTGGTTTTGTATTGGTAGTATCTGTATGTGTAGGGGCTTTGTGCTGGGAGAGAAGCTGAGCCCTGATTAGGGGGCGGGGCTTCACTGACTAGGGGTCCTATAAAGGTAGCAGCCAGTCAGGCAGCGGCACAGACAGCTGCAGCGGCACAGGAGCTAGCAAACAGCGCTGTAAACAGGGGAGTTTGAGTGGGAGTTCTGTTGGAGGAGATGGTATTTGTGTGTGTTTGGTTTTGTATTGGTAGTATCTGTATGTGTATTGGTTTGAAGGGGCTTTGTGCTTGGAGAGAAGCTGAGCCCTGATTAGGGGGCGGGGCTTGACTGACTAGGGGTCCTATAAAGGTAGGAGCCAGTCAGGCAGCGGCACAGGAGCTAGCAAACTGAGCTGTAAACAGGCGAGTTTGAGTGGGAGTTCTGTTGGAGGAGAAGGTATTTGTGTGTGTTGGGTTTTGTATTGGTAGTATGTGTATGTGTAGGGGCTTTGTGCTGGGAGAGAAGCTGAGCCCTGATTTGGGGGCGGGGCTTCACTGACTAGGGGTCCTATAAAGGTAGCAGCCAGTCAGACAGCGGCACAGGAGCTAGCAAACAGAGCTGTAAGCAGGGGAGTTTGAGTGGGAGTTCTGTTGGTGGAGGAGGTATTTGTCTGTGTTTGGTTTTGTATTGGTAGTATCTGTATGTGTAGGGGCTTTGTGCTGGGAGAGAAGCTGAGCCCTGATTAGGGGGCGGGGCTTCACTGACTAGGGGTCCTATAAAGGTAGCAGCCAGTCAGGCAGCGGCACAGACAGCTGCAGCGGCACAGGAGCTAGCAAACAGCGCTGTAAACAGGGGAGTTTGAGTGGGAGTTCTGTTGGAGGAGATGGTATTTGTGTGTGTTTGGTTTTGTATTGGTAGTATCTGTATGTGTATTGGTTTGAAGGGGCTTTGTGCTTGGAGAGAAGCTGAGCCCTGATTAGGGGGCGGGGCTTGACTGACTAGGGGTCCTATAAAGGTAGCAGCCAGTCAGGCAGCGGCTCAGGAGCTAGCAAACAGAGCTGTAAACAGGGGAGTTTGAGTGGGAGTTCTGTTGGAGGAGAAGGTATTTGTGTGTTTGGTTTTGCTTTGGTAGTATCTGTATGTGTAGAGGCTTGGAGGGGCTTTGTGCTGGGAGAGAAGCTGAGCCCTGATTAGGGGGCGGGGCTTCCCTGACTAGGGGTCCTATAAAGGTAGCAGCCAGTCAGGCAGCGGCACAGGAGCTAGCAAACAGAGCTGTAAACAGGGGAGTTTGAGTGGGAGTTCTGTTGGAGGAGAAGGTATTTGTGTGTGTGTGTTTTTGTATTGGTAGTATCTGTATGTGTGTTGGTTTGAAGGGGCTTTGTGCTTGGAGAGAAGCTGAGCCCTGATTAGGGGGCGGGGCTTCACTGACTAGGCGTACTATAAAGGTAGCAGCCAGTCAGGCAGCGGCACAGACAGCTGCAGCGGCACAGGAGCTAGCAAACAGCGCTGTAAACAGGGGAGTTTGAGTGGGAGTTCTGTTGGAGGAGAAGGTATTTGTGTGTGTTTGGTTTTGTATTGGTAGTATCTGTATGTGTAGGGACTTTGTGCTGGGAGAGAAGCTGACCCCTGATTAGGGGGCGGGGCTTCCCTGACTAGGGGTCCTATAAAGGTAGCAGCCAGTCAGGCAGCGGCAAAGGAGCTAGCAAACAGAGCTGTAAACAGGGGAGTTTGAGTGGGAGTTCTGTTGGAGGAGAAGGTATTTGTGTGTGTTTGGTTTTGTATTGGTAGTATCTGTATGTGTAGGGGCTTTGTGCTGGGAGAGAAGCTGAGCCCTGATTAGGGGGCGGGGCTTCCCTGACTAGGGGTCCTATAAAGGTAGCAGCCAGTCAGGCAGCGGCACAGGAGCTAGCAAACAGAGCTGTAAACAGGGGAGTTTGAGTGGGAGTTCTGTTGGAGGAGATGGTATTTGTGTGTGTTTGGTTTTGTATTGGTAGTATCTGTATGTGTGTTGGTTTGAAGGGGCTTTGTGCTTGGAGAGAAGCTGAGCCCTGATTAGGGGGCGGGGCTTCACTGACTAGGGTTCCTATAAAGGTAGCAGCCAGTCAGGCAGCGGAACAGACAGCTGCAGTGGCACAGGAGATATCAAACAGTGCTGTAAACAGGGGAATTTGAGTGTGAGTTCTGTTGGAGGAGAAGGTATTTGTGTGTGTTTTTATTTGTATTGTCAGTTTCTGTATGTGCAGGGGCTTTGCGCTGGGAGAGAAGCTGAGCCTTGACTAGGGGTCCTATAAAGGTAGCAGCCAGTCAGGCAGCGGCAAAGGAGCTAGCAAACAGAGCTGTAAACAGGGGAGTTTGAGTGGGAGTTCTGTTGGAGGAGAAGGTATTTGTGTGTGTTTGGTTTTGTATTGGTAGTATCTGTATGTGTAGGGGCTTTGTGCTGGGAGAGAAGCTGAGCCCTGATTAGGGGGCGGGGCTTCACTGACTAGGGGTCCTATAAAGGTAGCAGCCAGTCAGACAGCGGCTCAGGAGCTAGCAAACAGAGCTGTGAACAGGGGAGTTTGAGTGGGAGTTCTGTTGGAGGAGAAGGTATTTGTGTGTGTTTGGTTTTGTATTGGTAGTATCTGTATGTGTAGAGGCTTGGAGGGGCTAGGTGCTGCGAGAGAAGCTGAGCCCTGATTAGGGGGCGGGGCTTCACTGACTAGGGGTCCTATAAAGGTAGCAGCCAGTCAGGCAGCGACACAGGAGCTAGCAAACAGAGCTGTGAACAGGGGAGTTTGAGTGGGAGTTCTGTTGGAGGAGAAGGTATTTGTGTGTGTTTTTGTATTGGTATTATCTGTATGTGTAGAGGCTTGGAGGGGCTCAGTGCTGCGAGAGAAGCTGAGCCCTGATTAGGGGGCGGGGCTTCCCTGACTAGGCGTCCTATAAAGGTAGCAGCCAGTCAGGCAGCGGCACAGACAGCTGCAGCGGCACAGGAGCTAGCAAACAGAGCTGTAAACAGGGGAGTTTGAGTGGGAGTTCTGTTGGAGGAGAAGGTATTTGTGTGTGTTTGGTTTTGTATTGGTAGTATCTGTATGTGTTGGGGGTTTGTGCTGGGAGAGAAGCTGAGCCCTGATTAGGGGGCGGGGCTTCACTGACTAGGGGTCCTATAAAGGTAGCAGCCAGTCAGGCAGCGGCACAGGAGCTAGCAAACAGAGCTGTAAACAGGGGAGTTTGAGTGGGAGTTCTGTTGGAGGAGATGGTATTTGTGTGTGTTTGGTTTTGTATTGGTAGTATCTGTATGTGTATTGGTTTGAAGGGGCTTTGTGCTTGGAGAGAAGCTGAGCCCTGATTAGGGGGCGGGGCTTCACTGACTAGGGTTCCTATAAAGCTAGCAGCCAGTCAGGCAGCGGAACAGACAGCTGCAGTGGCACAGGAGCTATCAAACAGAGCTGTAAACAGGGGAATTTGAGTGGGAGTTCTGTTGGAGGAGAAGGTATTTGTGTGTGTTTGGTTTTGTATTGGTAGTATCTGTATGTGTAGGGGCTTTGTGCTGGGAGAGAAGCTGACCCCTGATTAGGGGGCGGGGCTTCCCTGACTAGGGGTCCTATAAAGGTAGCAGCCAGTCAGGCAGCGGCAAAGGAGCTAGCAAACAGAGCTGTAAACAGGGGAGTTTGAGTGGGAGTTTTGTTGGAGGAGAAGGTATTTGTGTGTGTTTGGTTTTGTATTCGTAGTATCTGTATGTGTAGGGGCTTTGTGCTGGGAGAGAAGCTGAGCCCTGATTAGGGGGCGGGGCTTCACTGACTAGGGGTCCTATAAAGGTAGCAGCCAGTCAGACAGCGGCTCAGGAGCTAGCAAACAGAGCTGTAAACAGGGGAGTTTGAGTGGGAGTTCTGTTGGAGGAGAAGGTATTTGTGTGTTTGATTTTGCTTTGGTAGTATCTGTATGTGTAGAGGCTTGGAGGGGCTTTGTGCTGGGAGAGAAGCTGAGCCCTGATTAGGGGGCGGGGCTTCCCTGACTAGGGGTCCTATAAAGGTAGCAGCCAGTCAGGCAGCGGCACAGGAGCTAGCAAACAGAGCCGTAAACAGGGGAGTTTGAGTGGGAGTTCTGTTGGAGGAGATGATATTTGTGTGTGTTTGGTTTTGTATTGGTAGTATCTGTATGTGTGTTGGTTTGAAGGGGCTTTGTGCTTGGAGAGAAGCTGAGCCCTGATTAGGGGGCGGGGCTTCACTGACTAGGGTTCCTATAAAGGTAGCAGCCAGTCAGGCAGCGGAACAGACAGCTGCAGTGGCACAGGAGATATCAAACAGTGCTGTAAACAGGGGAATTTGAGTGTGAGTTCTGTTGGAGGAGAAGGTATTTGTGTGTGTTTTTATTTGTATTGTCAGTTTCTGTATGTGCAGGGGCTTTGCGCTGGGAGAGAAGCTGAGCCCTGACTAGGGGTCCTATAAAGGTAGCAGCCAGTCAGGCAGCGGCACAGGAGCTAGCAAACTGAGCTGTAAACAGGCGAGTTTGAGTGGGAGTTCTGTTGGAGGAGAAGGTATTTGTGTGTGTGTGTTTTTGTATTGGTAGTATCTGTATGTGTAGAGGCTTTGAGGGGCTTTGTGCTGGGAGAGAAGCTGAGCCCTGATTAGGGGGCGGGGCTTCACTGACTAGGGGTCCTATAAAGGTAGCAGCCAGTCAGACAGCGGCTCAGGAGCTAGCAAACAGAGCTGTGAACAGGGGAGTTTGAGTGGGAGTTCTGTTGGAGGAGAAGGTATTTGTGTGTGTTTGGTTTTGTATTGGTAGTATCTGTATGTGTAGAGGCTTGGAGGGGCTAGGTGCTGCGAGAGAAGCTGAGCCCTGAGTAGGGGGCGGGGCTTCACTGACTAGGGGTCCTATAAAGGTAGCAGCCAGTCAGGCAGCGACACAGGAGCTAGCAAACAGAGCTGTGAACAGGGGAGTTTGAGTGGGAGTTCTGTTGGAGGAGAAGGTATTTGTGTGTGTTTGGTTTTGTATTGGTAGTATCTGTATGTGTTGGGGGTTTGTGCTGGGAGAGAAGCTGAGCCCTGATTAGGGGGCGGGGCTTCACTGACTAGGGGTCCTATAAAGGTAGCAGCCAGTCAGGCAGCGGCACAGGAGCTAGCAAACAGAGCTGTAAACAGGGGAGTTTGAGTGGGAGTTCTGTTGGAGGAGAAGGTATTTGTGTGTGTTTGGTTTTGTATTGGTAGTATCTGTATGTGTTGGGGGTTTGTGCTGGGAGAGAAGCTGAGCCCTGATTAGGGGGCGGGGCTTCACTGACTAGGGGTCCTATAAAGGTAGCAGCCAGTCAGGCAGCGGCACAGGAGCTAGCAAACAGAGCTGTAAACAGGGCAGTTTGAGTGGGAGTTCTGTTGGAGGAGAAGGTATTTGTGTGTTTTTTTGTATTGGTAGTATCTGTATATGTAGAGGCTTGGAGGGGCTTTGTGCTGGGAGAGAAGCTGAGCCCTGATCAGGGAGCGGGGCTTCACAGACTAGGAGTCCTATAAAGGTAGGAGCCAGTCAGGCAGCGGCACAGGAGCTAGCAAACTGAGCTGTGAACAGGGGAGTTTGAGTGGGAGTTCTGTTGGAGGAGAAGGTATTTGTGTGTGTGTGTTTTTGTATTGGTAGTATCTGTATGTGTAGAGGCTTGGAGGGGCTTTGTGCTGGGAGAGAAGCTGAGCCCTGATTAGGGGGCGGGGCTTCACTGACTAGGGGTCCTATAAAGGTAGCAGCCAGTCAGGCAGCGGAACAGACAGCTGCAGCGGCACAGGAGCTAGCAAACAGAGCTGTAAACAGGGGAGTTTGAGTGGGAGTTCTGTTGGAGGAGAAGGTATTTGTGTGTGTTGGGTTTTGTATTGGTAGTATGTGTATGTGTAGGGGCTTTGTGCTGGGAGAGAAGCTGAGCCCTGATTTGGGGGCGGGCCTTAACTGACTTGGGGTCCTATAAAGGTAGCAGCCAGTCAGACAGCGGCACAGGAGCTAGCAAACAGAGCTGTAAGCAGGGGAGTTTGAGTGGGAGTTCTGTTGGAGGAGGAGGTATTTGTCTGTGTTTGGTTTTGTATTGGTAGTATCTGTATGTGTAGGGGCTTTGTGCTGGGAGAGAAGCTGAGCCCTGATTAGGGGGCGGGGCTTCACTGACTAGGGGTCCTATAAAGGTAGCAGCCAGTCAGGCAGCGGCACAGACAGCTGCAGCGGCACAGGAGCTAGCAAACAGCGCTGTAAACAGGGGAGTTTGAGTGGGAGTTCTGTTGGAGGAGAAGGTATTTGTGTGTGTTTGGTTTTGTATTGGTAGTATCTGTATGTGTAGGGACTTTGTGCTGGGAGAGAAGCTGACCCCTGATTAGGGGGCGGGGCTTCCCTGACTAGGGGTCCTATAAAGGTGGCAGCCAGTCAGACAGCGGCACAGGAGCTAGCAAACAGAGCTGTAAGCAGGGGAGTTTGAGTGGGAGTTCTGTTGGAGGAGGAGGTATTTGTCTGTGTTTGGTTTTGTATTGGTAGTATCTGTATGTGTAGAGGCTTGGAGGGGCTTTGTGCTGGGAGAGAAGCTGAGCCCTGATTAGGGGGCGGGGCTTCACTGACTTGGGGTCCTATAAAGGTAGCAGCCAGTCAGGCAGCGGCACAGGAGCTAGCAAACAGAGCTGTAAACAGGGGAGTTTGAGTGGGAGTTCTCTTGGAGGAGAAGGTATTTGTGTGTGTTTGGTTTTGTATTGGTAGTATCTGTATGTGTAGGGGCTTTGTGCTGGGAGAGAAGCTGAGCCCTGATTAGGGGGCGGGGCTTCACTGACTAGGGGTCCTATAAAGGTAGCAGCCAGACAGGCATCGGCACAGACAGCTGCAGCGGCACAGGAGCTAGCAAACAGAGCTGTAAACAGGGGAGTTTGAGTGGGAGTTCTGTTGGAGGAGATGGTATTTGTGTGTGTTTGGTTTTGTATTGGTAGTATCTGTATGTGTATTGGTTTGAAGGGGCTTTGTGCTTGGAGAGAAGCTGAGCCCTGATTAGGGGGCGGGGCTTCACTGACTAGGGTTCCTATAAAGCTAGCAGCCAGTCAGGCAGCGGAACAGACAGCTGCAGTGGCACAGGAGCTATCAAACAGAGCTGTAAACAGGGGAATTTGAGTGGGAGTTCTGTTGGAGGAGAAGGTATTTGTGTGTGTTTGGTTTTGTATTGGTAGTATCTGTATGTGTAGGGGCTTTGTGCTGGGAGAGAAGCTGACCCCTGATTAGGGGGCGGGGCTTCCCTGACTAGGGGTCCTATAAAGGTAGCAGCCAGTCAGGCAGCGGCAAAGGAGCTAGCAAACAGAGCTGTAAACAGGGGAGTTTGAGTGGGAGTTTTGTTGGAGGAGAAGGTATTTGTGTGTGTTTGGTTTTGTATTCGTAGTATCTGTATGTGTAGGGGCTTTGTGCTGGGAGAGAAGCTGAGCCCTGATTAGGGGGCGGGGCTTCCCTGACTAGGGGTCCTATAAAGGTAGCAGCCAGTCAGGCAGCGGCACAGGAGCTAGCAAACAGAGCCGTAAACAGGGGAGTTTGAGTGGGAGTTCTGTTGGAGGAGATGATATTTGTGTGTGTTTGGTTTTGTATTGGTAGTATCTGTATGTGTGTTGGTTTGAAGGGGCTTTGTGCTTGGAGAGAAGCTGAGCCCTGATTAGGGGGCGGGGCTTCACTGACTAGGGTTCCTATAAAGGTAGCAGCCAGTCAGGCAGCGGAACAGACAGCTGCAGTGGCACAGGAGATATCAAACAGTGCTGTAAACAGGGGAATTTGAGTGTGAGTTCTGTTGGAGGAGAAGGTATTTGTGTGTGTTTTTATTTGTATTGTCAGTTTCTGTATGTGCAGGGGCTTTGCGCTGGGAGAGAAGCTGAGCCCTGACTAGGGGTCCTATAAAGGTAGCAGCCAGTCAGGCAGCGGCACAGGAGCTAGCAAACTGAGCTGTAAACAGGCGAGTTTGAGTGGGAGTTCTGTTGGAGGAGAAGGTATTTGTGTGTGTGTGTTTTTGTATTGGTAGTATCTGTATGTGTAGAGGCTTTGAGGGGCTTTGTGCTGGGAGAGAAGCTGAGCCCTGATTAGGGGGCGGGGCTTCACTGACTAGGGGTCCTATAAAGGTAGCAGCCAGTCAGACAGCGGCTCAGGAGCTAGCAAACAGAGCTGTGAACAGGGGAGTTTGAGTGGGAGTTCTGTTGGAGGAGAAGGTATTTGTGTGTGTTTGGTTTTGTATTGGTAGTATCTGTATGTGTAGAGGCTTGGAGGGGCTAGGTGCTGCGAGAGAAGCTGAGCCCTGAGTAGGGGGCGGGGCTTCACTGACTAGGGGTCCTATAAAGGTAGCAGCCAGTCAGGCAGCGACACAGGAGCTAGCAAACAGAGCTGTGAACAGGGGAGTTTGAGTGGGAGTTCTGTTGGAGGAGAAGGTATTTGTGTGTGTTTTTGTATTGGTATTATCTGTATGTGTAGAGGCTTGGAGGGGCTCAGTGCTGCGAGAGAAGCTGAGCCCTGATTAGGGGGCGGGGCTTCCCTGACTAGGCGTCCTATAAAGGTAGCAGCCAGTCAGGCAGCGGCACAGACAGCTGCAGCGGCACAGGAGCTAGCAAACAGAGCTGTAAACAGGAGAGTTTGAGTGGGAGTTCTGTTGGAGGAGAAGGTATTTGTGTGTGTTTGGTTTTGTATTGGTAGTATCTGTATGTGTTGGGGGTTTGTGCTGGGAGAGAAGCTGAGCCCTGATTAGGGGGCGGGGCTTCACTGACTAGGGGTCCTATAAAGGTAGCAGCCAGTCAGGCAGCGGCACAGGAGCTAGCAAACAGAGCTGTAAACAGGGGAGTTTGAGTGGGAGTTCTGTTGGAGGAGAAGGTATTTGTGTGTGTTTGGTTTTGTATTGGTAGTATCTGTATGTGTTGGGGGTTTGTGCTGGGAGAGAAGCTGAGCCCTGATTAGGGGGCGGGGCTTCACTGACTAGGGGTCCTATAAAGGTAGCAGCCAGTCAGGCAGCGGCACAGGAGCTAGCAAACAGAGCTGTAAACAGGGCAGTTTGAGTGGGAGTTCTGTTGGAGGAGAAGGTATTTGTGTGTTTTTTTGTATTGGTAGTATCTGTATATGTAGAGGCTTGGAGGGGCTTTGTGCTGGGAGAGAAGCTGAGCCCTGATCAGGGAGCGGGGCTTCACAGACTAGGAGTCCTATAAAGGTAGGAGCCAGTCAGGCAGCGGCACAGGAGCTAGCAAACTGAGCTGTGAACAGGGGAGTTTGAGTGGGAGTTCTGTTGGAGGAGAAGGTATTTGTGTGTGTGTGTTTTTGTATTGGTAGTATCTGTATGTGTAGAGGCTTGGAGGGGCTTTGTGCTGGGAGAGAAGCTGAGCCCTGATTAGGGGGCGGGGCTTCACTGACTAGGGGTCCTATAAAGGTAGCAGCCAGTCAGGCAGCGGAACAGACAGCTGCAGCGGCACAGGAGCTAGCAAACAGAGCTGTAAGCAGGGGAGTTTGAGTGGGAGTTCTGTTGGAGGAGGAGGTATTTGTCTGTGTTTGGTTTTGTATTGGTAGTATCTGTATGTGTAGGGACTTTGTGCTGGGAGAGAAGCTGACCCCTGATTAGGGGGCGGGGCTTCCCTGACTAGGGGTCCTATAAAGGTGGCAGCCAGTCAGGCAGCGGCACAGGAGCTAGCAAACAGAGCTGTAAGCAGGGGAGTTTGAGTGGGAGTTCTGTTGGAGGAGGAGGTATTTGTCTGTGTTTGGTTTTGTATTGGTAGTATCTGTATGTGTAGAGGCTTGGAGGGGCTTTGTGCTGGGAGAGAAGCTGAGCCCTGATTAGGGGGCGGGGCTTCACTGACTTGGGGTCCTATAAAGGTAGCAGCCAGTCAGGCAGCGGCACAGGAGCTAGCAAACAGAGCTGTAAACAGGGGAGTTTGAGTGGGAGTTCTGTTGGAGGAGAAGGTATTTGTGTGTGTTTGGTATTGTATTGGTAGTATCTGTATGTGTATTGGTTTGAAGGGGCTTTGTTCTTGGAGAGAAGCTGAGCCCTGATTAGGGGGCGGGGCTTCACTGACTAGGGTTCCTATAAAGCTAGCAGCCAGTCAGGCAGCGGAACAGACAGCTGCAGTGGCACAGGAGCTATCAAACAGAGCTGTAAACAGGGGAATTTGAGTGGGAGTTCTGTTGGAGGAGAAGGTATTTGTGTGTGTTTGGTTTTGTATTGGTAGTATCTGTATGTGTAGGGGCTTTGTGCTGGGAGAGAAGCTGACCCCTGATTAGGGGGCGGGGCTTCCCTGACTAGGGGTCCTATAAAGGTAGCAGCCAGTCAGGCAGCGGCAAAGGAGCTAGCTAACAGAGCTGTAAACAGGGGAGTTTGAGTGGGAGTTTTGTTGGAGGAGAAGGTATTTGTGTGTGTTTGGTTTTGTATTCGTAGTATCTGTATGTGTAGGGGCTTTGTGCTGGGAGAGAAGCTGAGCCCTGATTAGGGGGCGGGGCTTCACTGACTAGGGGTCCTATAAAGGTAGCAGCCAGTCAGACAGCGGCTCAGGAGCTAGCAAACAGAGCTGTAAACAGGGGAGTTTGAGTGGGAGTTCTGTTGGAGGAGAAGGTATTTGTGTGTTTGATTTTGCTTTGGTAGTATCTGTATGTGTAGAGGCTTGGAGGGGCTTTGTGCTGGGAGAGAAGCTGAGCCCTGATTAGGGGGCGGGGCTTCCCTGACTAGGGGTCCTATAAAGGTAGCAGCCAGTCAGGCAGCGGCACAGGAGCTAGCAAACAGAGCCGTAAACAGGGGAGTTTGAGTGGGAGTTCTGTTGGAGGAGATGATATTTGTGTGTGTTTGGTTTTGTATTGGTAGTATCTGTATGTGTGTTGGTTTGAAGGGGCTTTGTGCTTGGAGAGAAGCTGAGCCCTGATTAGGGGGCGGGGCTTCACTGACTAGGGTTCCTATAAAGGTAGCAGCCAGTCAGGCAGCGGAACAGACAGCTGCAGTGGCACAGGAGATATCAAACAGTGCTGTAAACAGGGGAATTTGAGTGTGAGTTCTGTTGGAGGAGAAGGTATTTGTGTGTGTTTTTATTTGTATTGTCAGTTTCTGTATGTGCAGGGGCTTTGCGCTGGGAGAGAAGCTGAGCCCTGACTAGGGGTCCTATAAAGGTAGCAGCCAGTCAGGCAGCGGCAAAGGAGCTAGCAAACAGAGCTGTAAACAGGGGAGTTTGAGTGGGAGTTCTGTTGGAGGAGAAGGTATTTGTGTGTGTTTGGTTTTGTATTGGTAGTATCTGTATGTGTAGGGGCTTTGTGCTGGGAGAGAAGCTGAGCCCTGATTAGGGGGCGGGGCTTCACTGACTAGGGGTCCTATAAAGGTAGCAGCCAGTCAGACAGCGGCTCAGGAGCTAGCAAACAGAGCTGTGAACAGGGGAGTTTGAGTGGGAGTTCTGTTGGAGGAGAAGGTATTTGTGTGTGTTTGGTTTTGTATTGGTAGTATATGTATGTGTAGAGGCTTGGAGGGGCTAGGTGCTGCGAGAGAAGCTGAGCCCTGATTAGGGGGCGGGGCTTCACTGACTAGGGGTCCTATAAAGGTAGCAGCCAGTCAGACAGCGGCACAGGAGCTAGCAAACAGAGCTGTGAACAGGGGAGTTTGAGTGGGAGTTCTGTTGGAGGAGAAGGTATTTGTGTGTGTTTTTGTATTGGTATTATCTGTATGTGTAGAGGCTTGGAGGGGCTCGGTGCTGCGAGAGAAGCTGAGCCCTGATTAGGGGGCGGGGCTTCCCTGACTAGGCGTCCTATAAAGGTAGCAGCCAGTCAGGCAGCGGCACAGACAGCTGCAGCGGCACAGGAGCTAGCAAACAGAGCCGTAAACAGGGGAGTTTGAGTGGGAGTTCTGTTGGAGGAGAAGGTATTTGTGTGTGTTTGGTTTTGTATTGGTAGTATCTGTATGTGTTGGGGGTTTGTGCTGGGAGAGAAGCTGAGCCCTGATTAGGGGGCGGGGCTTCACTGACTAGGGGTCCTATAAAGGTAGCAGCCAGTCAGACAGCGGCTCAGGAGCTAGCAAACAGAGCTGTGAACAGGGGAGTTTGAGTGGGAGTTCTGTTGGAGGAGAAGGTATTTGTGTGTGTGTGTTTTTGTATTGGTAGTATCTGTATGTGTAGAGGCTTTGAGGGGCTTTGTGCTGGGAGAGAAGCTGAGCCCTGATTAGGGGGCACAGCTTCACTGACTAGCGGTCCTATAAAGGTGGCAGCCAGTCAGGCAGCGGCACAGACAGCTGCAGCGGCACAGGAGCTAGCAAACAGAGCTCTAAACAGGGGAGTTTGAGTGGGAGTTCTGTTGGAGGAGAAGGTATTTGTGTGTGTTTGGTTTTGTATTGGTAGTATCTGTATGTGTAGAGGCTTGGAGGGGCTTTGTGCTGGGAGAGAAGCTGAGCCCTGATTAGGGGGCGGGGCTTCACTGACTAGGGGTCCTATAAAGGTAGCAGCCAGTCAGGCAGCGGCACAGGAGCTAGCAAACAGAGCTGTAAACAGGGGAGTTTGAGTGGGAGTTCTGTTGGAGGAGAAGGTATTTGTGTGTGTTTGGTTTTGTATTGGTAGTATGTGTATGTGTAGGGGCTTTGTGCTGGGAGAGAAGCAGAGCCCTGATTAGGGGGCGGGGCTTCACTGACTAGGGGTCCTATAAAGGTAGCAGCCAGTCAGGCAGCGGCACAGGAGCTAGCAAACAGAGCTGTAAACAGGGCAGTTTGAGTGGGAGTTCTGTTGGAGGAGAAGGTATTTGTGTGTTTTTTTGTATTGGTAGTATCTGTATATGTAGAGGCTTGGAGGGGCTTTGTGCTGGGAGAGAAGCTGAGCCCTGATCAGGGAGCGGGGCTTCACAGACTAGGGGTCCTATAAAGGTAGGAGCCAGTCAGGCAGCGGCACAGGAGCTAGCAAACTGAGCTGTAAACAGGCGAGTTTGAGTGGGAGTTCTGTTGGAGGAGAAGGTATTTGTGTGTGTTGGGTTTTGTATTGGTAGTATCTGTATGTGTAGGGGCTTTGTGCTGGGAGAGAAGCTGAGCCCTGATTAGGGGGCGGGGCTTCACTGACTAGGGGTCCTATAAAGGTAGCAGCCAGTCAGGCAGCAGCACAGACAGCTGCAGTGGCACAGGAGCTAGCAAACAGCGCTGTAAACAGGGGAGTTTGAGTGGGAGTTCTGTTGGAGGAGATGGTATTTGTGTGTGTTTGGTTTTGTATTGGTAGTATCTGTATGTGTATTGGTTTGAAGGGGCTTTGTGCTTGGAGAGAAGCTGAGCCCTGATTAGGGGGCGGGGCTTCACTGACTAGGGGTCCTATAAAGGTAGCAGCCAGTCAGGCAGCGGCACAGACAGCTGCAGCGGCACAGGAGCTAGCAAACAGAGCTGTGAACAGGGGAGTTTGAGTGGGAGTTCTGTTGGAGGAGAAGGTATTTGTGTGTGTTTGGTTTTGTATTGGTAGTATCTGTATGTGTAGGGACTTTGTGCTGGGAGAGAAGCTGACCCCTGATTAGGGGGCGGGGCTTCCCTGACTAGGGGTCCTATAAAGGTAGCAGCCAGTCAGGCAGCGGCAAAGGAGCTAGCAAACAGAGCTGTAAACAGGGGAGTTTGAGTGGGAGTTCTGTTGGAGGAGAAGGTATTTGTGTGTGTTTGGTTTTGTATTGGTAGTATCTGTATGTGTAGGGGCTTTGTGCTGGGAGAGAAGCTGAGCCCTGATTAGGGGGCGGGGCTTCACTGACTAGGGGTCCTATAAAGGTAGCAGCCAGTCAGACAGCGGCTCAGGAGCTAGCAAACAGAGCTGTAAACAGGGGAGTTTGAGTGGGAGTTCTGTTGGAGGAGAAGGTATTTGTGTGTTTGGTTTTGCTTTGGTAGTATCTGTATGTGTAGAGGCTTGGAGGGGCTTTGTGCTGGGAGAGAAGCTGAGCCCTGATTAGGGGGCGGGGCTTCCCTGACTAGGGGTCCTATAAAGGTAGCAGCCAGTCAGGCAGCGGCACAGGAGCTAGCAAACAGAGCTGTAAACAGGGGAGTTTGAGTGGGAGTTCTGTTGGAGGAGATGGTATTTGTGTGTGTTTGGTTTTGTATTGGTAGTATCTGTATGTGTGTTGGTTTGAAGGGGCTTTGTGCTGGGAGAGAAGCTGAGCCCTGATTTGGGGGCGGGCCTTAACTGACTTGGGGTCCTATAAAGGTAGCAGCCAGTCAGACAGCGGCACAGGAGCTAGCAAACAGAGCTGTAAGCAGGGGAGTTTGAGTGGGAGTTCTGTTGGAGGAGGAGGTATTTGTCTGTGTTTGGTTTTGTATTGGTAGTATCTGTATGTGTAGGGGCTTTGTGCTGGGAGAGAAGCTGAGCCCTGATTAGGGGGCGGGGCTTCACTGACTAGGGGTCCTATAAAGGTAGCAGCCAGTCAGGCAGCGGCACAGACAGCTGCAGCGGCACAGGAGCTAGCAAACAGCGCTGTAAACAGGGGAGTTTGAGTGGGAGTTCTGTTGGAGGAGAAGGTATTTGTGTGTGTTTGGTTTTGTATTGGTAGTATCTGTATGTGTAGGGACTTTGTGCTGGGAGAGAAGCTGACCCCTGATTAGGGGGCGGGGCTTCCCTGACTAGGGGTCCTATAAAGGTGGCAGCCAGTCAGACAGCGGCACAGGAGCTAGCAAACAGAGCTGTAAGCAGGGGAGTTTGAGTGGGAGTTCTGTTGGAGGAGGAGGTATTTGTCTGTGTTTGGTTTTGTATTGGTAGTATCTGTATGTGTAGAGGCTTGGAGGGGCTTTGTGCTGGGAGAGAAGCTGAGCCCTGATTAGGGGGCGGGGCTTCACTGACTTGGGGTCCTATAAAGGTAGCAGCCAGTCAGGCAGCGGCACAGGAGCTAGCAAACAGAGCTGTAAACAGGGGAGTTTGAGTGGGAGTTCTCTTGGAGGAGAAGGTATTTGTGTGTGTTTGGTTTTGTATTGGTAGTATCTGTATGTGTAGGGGCTTTGTGCTGGGAGAGAAGCTGAGCCCTGATTAGGGGGCGGGGCTTCACTGACTAGGGGTCCTATAAAGGTAGCAGCCAGACAGGCATCGGCACAGACAGCTGCAGCGGCACAGGAGCTAGCAAACAGAGCTGTAAACAGGGGAGTTTGAGTGGGAGTTCTGTTGGAGGAGATGGTATTTGTGTGTGTTTGGTTTTGTATTGGTAGTATCTGTATGTGTATTGGTTTGAAGGGGCTTTGTGCTTGGAGAGAAGCTGAGCCCTGATTAGGGGGCGGGGCTTCACTGACTAGGGTTCCTATAAAGCTAGCAGCCAGTCAGGCAGCGGAACAGACAGCTGCAGTGGCACAGGAGCTATCAAACAGAGCTGTAAACAGGGGAATTTGAGTGGGAGTTCTGTTGGAGGAGAAGGTATTTGTGTGTGTTTGGTTTTGTATTGGTAGTATCTGTATGTGTAGGGGCTTTGTGCTGGGAGAGAAGCTGACCCCTGATTAGGGGGCGGGGCTTCCCTGACTAGGGGTCCTATAAAGGTAGCAGCCAGTCAGGCAGCGGCAAAGGAGCTAGCAAACAGAGCTGTAAACAGGGGAGTTTGAGTGGGAGTTTTGTTGGAGGAGAAGGTATTTGTGTGTGTTTGGTTTTGTATTCGTAGTATCTGTATGTGTAGGGGCTTTGTGCTGGGAGAGAAGCTGAGCCCTGATTAGGGGGCGGGGCTTCACTGACTAGGGGTCCTATAAAGGTAGCAGCCAGTCAGACAGCGGCTCAGGAGCTAGCAAACAGAGCTGTAAACAGGGGAGTTTGAGTGGGAGTTCTGTTGGAGGAGAAGGTATTTGTGTGTTTGATTTTGCTTTGGTAGTATCTGTATGTGTAGAGGCTTGGAGGGGCTTTGTGCTGGGAGAGAAGCTGAGCCCTGATTAGGGGGCGGGGCTTCCCTGACTAGGGGTCCTATAAAGGTAGCAGCCAGTCAGGCAGCGGCACAGGAGCTAGCAAACAGAGCCGTAAACAGGGGAGTTTGAGTGGGAGTTCTGTTGGAGGAGATGATATTTGTGTGTGTTTGGTTTTGTATTGGTAGTATCTGTATGTGTGTTGGTTTGAAGGGGCTTTGTGCTTGGAGAGAAGCTGAGCCCTGATTAGGGGGCGGGGCTTCACTGACTAGGGTTCCTATAAAGGTAGCAGCCAGTCAGGCAGCGGAACAGACAGCTGCAGTGGCACAGGAGATATCAAACAGTGCTGTAAACAGGGGAATTTGAGTGTGAGTTCTGTTGGAGGAGAAGGTATTTGTGTGTGTTTTTATTTGTATTGTCAGTTTCTGTATGTGCAGGGGCTTTGCGCTGGGAGAGAAGCTGAGCCCTGACTAGGGGTCCTATAAAGGTAGCAGCCAGTCAGGCAGCGGCACAGGAGCTAGCAAACTGAGCTGTAAACAGGCGAGTTTGAGTGGGAGTTCTGTTGGAGGAGAAGGTATTTGTGTGTGTGTGTTTTTGTATTGGTAGTATCTGTATGTGTAGAGGCTTTGAGGGGCTTTGTGCTGGGAGAGAAGCTGAGCCCTGATTAGGGGGCGGGGCTTCACTGACTAGGGGTCCTATAAAGGTAGCAGCCAGTCAGACAGCGGCTCAGGAGCTAGCAAACAGAGCTGTGAACAGGGGAGTTTGAGTGGGAGTTCTGTTGGAGGAGAAGGTATTTGTGTGTGTTTGGTTTTGTATTGGTAGTATCTGTATGTGTAGAGGCTTGGAGGGGCTAGGTGCTGCGAGAGAAGCTGAGCCCTGAGTAGGGGGCGGGGCTTCACTGACTAGGGGTCCTATAAAGGTAGCAGCCAGTCAGGCAGCGACACAGGAGCTAGCAAACAGAGCTGTGAACAGGGGAGTTTGAGTGGGAGTTCTGTTGGAGGAGAAGGTATTTGTGTGTGTTTTTGTATTGGTATTATCTGTATGTGTAGAGGCTTGGAGGGGCTCAGTGCTGCGAGAGAAGCTGAGCCCTGATTAGGGGGCGGGGCTTCCCTGACTAGGCGTCCTATAAAGGTAGCAGCCAGTCAGGCAGCGGCACAGACAGCTGCAGCGGCACAGGAGCTAGCAAACAGAGCTGTAAACAGGGGAGTTTGAGTGGGAGTTCTGTTGGAGGAGAAGGTATTTGTGTGTGTTTGGTTTTGTATTGGTAGTATCTGTATGTGTTGGGGGTTTGTGCTGGGAGAGAAGCTGAGCCCTGATTAGGGGGCGGGGCTTCACTGACTAGGGGTCCTATAAAGGTAGCAGCCAGTCAGGCAGCGGCACAGGAGCTAGCAAACAGAGCTGTAAACAGGGGAGTTTGAGTGGGAGTTCTGTTGGAGGAGAAGGTATTTGTGTGTGTTTGGTTTTGTATTGGTAGTATCTGTATGTGTTGGGGGTTTGTGCTGGGAGAGAAGCTGAGCCCTGATTAGGGGGCGGGGCTTCACTGACTAGGGGTCCTATAAAGGTAGCAGCCAGTCAGGCAGCGGCACAGGAGCTAGCAAACAGAGCTGTAAACAGGGCAGTTTGAGTGGGAGTTCTGTTGGAGGAGAAGGTATTTGTGTGTTTTTTTGTATTGGTAGTATCTGTATATGTAGAGGCTTGGAGGGGCTTTGTGCTGGGAGAGAAGCTGAGCCCTGATCAGGGAGCGGGGCTTCACAGACTAGGAGTCCTATAAAGGTAGGAGCCAGTCAGGCAGCGGCACAGGAGCTAGCAAACTGAGCTGTGAACAGGGGAGTTTGAGTGGGAGTTCTGTTGGAGGAGAAGGTATTTGTGTGTGTGTGTTTTTGTATTGGTAGTATCTGTATGTGTAGAGGCTTGGAGGGGCTTTGTGCTGGGAGAGAAGCTGAGCCCTGATTAGGGGGCGGGGCTTCACTGACTAGGGGTCCTATAAAGGTAGCAGCCAGTCAGGCAGCGGAACAGACAGCTGCAGCGGCACAGGAGCTAGCAAACAGAGCTGTAAGCAGGGGAGTTTGAGTGGGAGTTCTGTTGGAGGAGGAGGTATTTGTCTGTGTTTGGTTTTGTATTGGTAGTATCTGTATGTGTAGGGACTTTGTGCTGGGAGAGAAGCTGACCCCTGATTAGGGGGCGGGGCTTCCCTGACTAGGGGTCCTATAAAGGTGGCAGCCAGTCAGGCAGCGGCACAGGAGCTAGCAAACAGAGCTGTAAGCAGGGGAGTTTGAGTGGGAGTTCTGTTGGAGGAGGAGGTATTTGTCTGTGTTTGGTTTTGTATTGGTAGTATCTGTATGTGTAGAGGCTTGGAGGGGCTTTGTGCTGGGAGAGAAGCTGAGCCCTGATTAGGGGGCGGGGCTTCACTGACTTGGGGTCCTATAAAGGTAGCAGCCAGTCAGGCAGCGGCACAGGAGCTAGCAAACAGAGCTGTAAACAGGGGAGTTTGAGTGGGAGTTCTGTTGGAGGAGAAGGTATTTGTGTGTGTTTGGTATTGTATTGGTAGTATCTGTATGTGTATTGGTTTGAAGGGGCTTTGTGCTTGGAGAGAAGCTGAGCCCTGATTAGGGGGCGGGGCTTCACTGACTAGGGTTCCTATAAAGCTAGCAGCCAGTCAGGCAGCGGAACAGACAGCTGCAGTGGCACAGGAGCTATCAAACAGAGCTGTAAACAGGGGAATTTGAGTGGGAGTTCTGTTGGAGGAGAAGGTATTTGTGTGTGTTTGGTTTTGTATTGGTAGTATCTGTATGTGTAGGGGCTTTGTGCTGGGAGAGAAGCTGACCCCTGATTAGGGGGCGGGGCTTCCCTGACTAGGGGTCCTATAAAGGTAGCAGCCAGTCAGGCAGCGGCAAAGGAGCTAGCTAACAGAGCTGTAAACAGGGGAGTTTGAGTGGGAGTTTTGTTGGAGGAGAAGGTATTTGTGTGTGTTTGGTTTTGTATTCGTAGTATCTGTATGTGTAGGGGCTTTGTGCTGGGAGAGAAGCTGAGCCCTGATTAGGGGGCGGGGCTTCACTGACTAGGGGTCCTATAAAGGTAGCAGCCAGTCAGACAGCGGCTCAGGAGCTAGCAAACAGAGCTGTAAACAGGGGAGTTTGAGTGGGAGTTCTGTTGGAGGAGAAGGTATTTGTGTGTTTGATTTTGCTTTGGTAGTATCTGTATGTGTAGAGGCTTGGAGGGGCTTTGTGCTGGGAGAGAAGCTGAGCCCTGATTAGGGGGCGGGGCTTCCCTGACTAGGGGTCCTATAAAGGTAGCAGCCAGTCAGGCAGCGGCACAGGAGCTAGCAAACAGAGCCGTAAACAGGGGAGTTTGAGTGGGAGTTCTGTTGGAGGAGATGATATTTGTGTGTGTTTGGTTTTGTATTGGTAGTATCTGTATGTGTGTTGGTTTGAAGGGGCTTTGTGCTTGGAGAGAAGCTGAGCCCTGATTAGGGGGCGGGGCTTCACTGACTAGGGTTCCTATAAAGGTAGCAGCCAGTCAGGCAGCGGAACAGACAGCTGCAGTGGCACAGGAGATATCAAACAGTGCTGTAAACAGGGGAATTTGAGTGTGAGTTCTGTTGGAGGAGAAGGTATTTGTGTGTGTTTTTATTTGTATTGTCAGTTTCTGTATGTGCAGGGGCTTTGCGCTGGGAGAGAAGCTGAGCCCTGACTAGGGGTCCTATAAAGGTAGCAGCCAGTCAGGCAGCGGCAAAGGAGCTAGCAAACAGAGCTGTAAACAGGGGAGTTTGAGTGGGAGTTCTGTTGGAGGAGAAGGTATTTGTGTGTGTTTGGTTTTGTATTGGTAGTATCTGTATGTGTAGGGGCTTTGTGCTGGGAGAGAAGCTGAGCCCTGATTAGGGGGCGGGGCTTCACTGACTAGGGGTCCTATAAAGGTAGCAGCCAGTCAGACAGCGGCTCAGGAGCTAGCAAACAGAGCTGTGAACAGGGGAGTTTGAGTGGGAGTTCTGTTGGAGGAGAAGGTATTTGTGTGTGTTTGGTTTTGTATTGGTAGTATATGTATGTGTAGAGGCTTGGAGGGGCTAGGTGCTGCGAGAGAAGCTGAGCCCTGATTAGGGGGCGGGGCTTCACTGACTAGGGGTCCTATAAAGGTAGCAGCCAGTCAGACAGCGGCACAGGAGCTAGCAAACAGAGCTGTGAACAGGGGAGTTTGAGTGGGAGTTCTGTTGGAGGAGAAGGTATTTGTGTGTGTTTTTGTATTGGTATTATCTGTATGTGTAGAGGCTTGGAGGGGCTCGGTGCTGCGAGAGAAGCTGAGCCCTGATTAGGGGGCGGGGCTTCCCTGACTAGGCGTCCTATAAAGGTAGCAGCCAGTCAGGCAGCGGCACAGACAGCTGCAGCGGCACAGGAGCTAGCAAACAGAGCCGTAAACAGGGGAGTTTGAGTGGGAGTTCTGTTGGAGGAGAAGGTATTTGTGTGTGTTTGGTTTTGTATTGGTAGTATCTGTATGTGTTGGGGGTTTGTGCTGGGAGAGAAGCTGAGCCCTGATTAGGGGGCGGGGCTTCACTGACTAGGGGTCCTATAAAGGTAGCAGCCAGTCAGACAGCGGCTCAGGAGCTAGCAAACAGAGCTGTGAACAGGGGAGTTTGAGTGGGAGTTCTGTTGGAGGAGAAGGTATTTGTGTGTGTGTGTTTTTGTATTGGTAGTATCTGTATGTGTAGAGGCTTTGAGGGGCTTTGTGCTGGGAGAGAAGCTGAGCCCTGATTAGGGGGCACAGCTTCACTGACTAGCGGTCCTATAAAGGTGGCAGCCAGTCAGGCAGCGGCACAGACAGCTGCAGCGGCACAGGAGCTAGCAAACAGAGCTCTAAACAGGGGAGTTTGAGTGGGAGTTCTGTTGGAGGAGAAGGTATTTGTGTGTGTTTGGTTTTGTATTGGTAGTATCTGTATGTGTAGAGGCTTGGAGGGGCTTTGTGCTGGGAGAGAAGCTGAGCCCTGATTAGGGGGCGGGGCTTCACTGACTAGGGGTCCTATAAAGGTAGCAGCCAGTCAGGCAGCGGCACAGGAGCTAGCAAACAGAGCTGTAAACAGGGGAGTTTGAGTGGGAGTTCTGTTGGAGGAGAAGGTATTTGTGTGTGTTTGGTTTTGTATTGGTAGTATGTGTATGTGTAGGGGCTTTGTGCTGGGAGAGAAGCAGAGCCCTGATTAGGGGGCGGGGCTTCACTGACTAGGGGTCCTATAAAGGTAGCAGCCAGTCAGGCAGCGGCACAGGAGCTAGCAAACAGAGCTGTAAACAGGGCAGTTTGAGTGGGAGTTCTGTTGGAGGAGAAGGTATTTGTGTGTTTTTTTGTATTGGTAGTATCTGTATATGTAGAGGCTTGGAGGGGCTTTGTGCTGGGAGAGAAGCTGAGCCCTGATCAGGGAGCGGGGCTTCACAGACTAGGGGTCCTATAAAGGTAGGAGCCAGTCAGGCAGCGGCACAGGAGCTAGCAAACTGAGCTGTAAACAGGCGAGTTTGAGTGGGAGTTCTGTTGGAGGAGAAGGTATTTGTGTGTGTTGGGTTTTGTATTGGTAGTATCTGTATGTGTAGGGGCTTTGTGCTGGGAGAGAAGCTGAGCCCTGATTAGGGGGCGGGGCTTCACTGACTAGGGGTCCTATAAAGGTAGCAGCCAGTCAGGCAGCAGCACAGACAGCTGCAGTGGCACAGGAGCTAGCAAACAGCGCTGTAAACAGGGGAGTTTGAGTGGGAGTTCTGTTGGAGGAGATGGTATTTGTGTGTGTTTGGTTTTGTATTGGTAGTATCTGTATGTGTATTGGTTTGAAGGGGCTTTGTGCTTGGAGAGAAGCTGAGCCCTGATTAGGGGGCGGGGCTTCACTGACTAGGGGTCCTATAAAGGTAGCAGCCAGTCAGGCAGCGGCACAGACAGCTGCAGCGGCACAGGAGCTAGCAAACAGAGCTGTGAACAGGGGAGTTTGAGTGGGAGTTCTGTTGGAGGAGAAGGTATTTGTGTGTGTTTGGTTTTGTATTGGTAGTATCTGTATGTGTAGGGACTTTGTGCTGGGAGAGAAGCTGACCCCTGATTAGGGGGCGGGGCTTCCCTGACTAGGGGTCCTATAAAGGTAGCAGCCAGTCAGGCAGCGGCAAAGGAGCTAGCAAACAGAGCTGTAAACAGGGGAGTTTGAGTGGGAGTTCTGTTGGAGGAGAAGGTATTTGTGTGTGTTTGGTTTTGTATTGGTAGTATCTGTATGTGTAGGGGCTTTGTGCTGGGAGAGAAGCTGAGCCCTGATTAGGGGGCGGGGCTTCACTGACTAGGGGTCCTATAAAGGTAGCAGCCAGTCAGACAGCGGCTCAGGAGCTAGCAAACAGAGCTGTAAACAGGGGAGTTTGAGTGGGAGTTCTGTTGGAGGAGAAGGTATTTGTGTGTTTGGTTTTGCTTTGGTAGTATCTGTATGTGTAGAGGCTTGGAGGGGCTTTGTGCTGGGAGAGAAGCTGAGCCCTGATTAGGGGGCGGGGCTTCCCTGACTAGGGGTCCTATAAAGGTAGCAGCCAGTCAGGCAGCGGCACAGGAGCTAGCAAACAGAGCTGTAAACAGGGGAGTTTGAGTGGGAGTTCTGTTGGAGGAGATGGTATTTGTGTGTGTTTGGTTTTGTATTGGTAGTATCTGTATGTGTGTTGGTTTGAAGGGGCTTTGTGCTTGGAGAGAAGCTGAGCCCTGATTAGGGGGCGGGGCTTCACTGACTAGGGTTCCTATCAAGGTAGCAGCCAGTCAGGCAGCGGAACAGACAGCTGCAGTGGCACAGGAGATATCAAACAGTGCTGTAAACAGGGGAATTTGAGTGTGAGTTCTGTTGGAGGAGATGGTATTTGTGTGTGTTTGGTTTTGTATTGGTAGTATCTGTATGTGTAGAGGCTTGGAGGGGCTAGGTGCTGCGAGAGAAGCTGAGCCCTGATTAGGGGGCGGGGCTTCACTGACTAGGGGTCCTATAAAGGTAGCAGCCAGTCAGGCAGCGACACAGGAGCTAGCAAACAGAGCTGTGAACAGGGGAGTTTGAGTGGGAGTTCTGTTGGAGGAGAAGGTATTTGTGTGTGTTTTTGTATTGGTATTATCTGTATGTGTAGAGGCTTGGAGGGGCTCGGTGCTGCGAGAGAAGCTGAGCCCTGATTAGGGGGCGGGGCTTCCCTGACTAGGCGTCCTATAAAGGTAGCAGCCAGTCAGGCAGCGGCACAGACAGCTGCAGCGGCACAGGAGCTAGCAAACAGAGCTGTAAACAGGGGAGTTTGAGTGGGAGTTCTGTTGGAGGAGAAGGTATTTGTGTGTGTTTGGTTTTGTATTGGTAGTATGTGTATGTGTAGGGGCTTTGTGCTGGGAGAGAAGCTGAGCCCTGATTAGGGGGCGGGGCTTCACTGACTAGGGGTCCTATAAAGGTAGCAGCCAGTCAGGCAGCGGCACAGGAGCTAGCAAACAGAGCTGTAAACAGGGCAGTTTGAGTGGGAGTTCTGTTGGAGGAGAAGGTATTTGTGTGTTTTTTTGTATTGGTATTATCTGTATATGTAGAGGCTTGGAGGGGCTTTGTGCTGGGAGAGAAGCTGAGCCCTGATCAGGGAGCGGGGCTTCACAGACTAGGGGTCCTATAAAGGTAGGAGCCAGTCAGGCAGCGGCACAGGAGCTAGCAAACTGAGCTGTAAACAGGCGAGTTTGAGTGGGAGTTCTGTTGGAGAAGAAGGTATTTGTGTGTGTGTGTTTTTGTATTGGTAGTATCTGTATGTGTAGAGGCTTTGAGGGGCTTTGTGCTGGGAGAGAAGCTGAGCCCTGATTAGGGGGCGGGGCTTCACTGACTAGGGGTCCTATAAAGGTAGCAGCCAGTCAGGCAGCGGCACAGACAGCTGCAGCGGCACAGGAGCTAGCAAACAGCGCTGTAAACAGGGGAGTTTGAGTGGGAGTTCTGTTGGAGGAGAAGGTATTTGTGTGTGTTTGGTTTTGTATTGGTAGTATCTGTATGTGTAGGGACTTTGTGCTGGGAGAGAAGCTGACCCCTGATTAGGGGGCGGGGCTTCCCTGACTAGGGGTCCTATAAAGGTAGCAGCCAGTCAGGCAGCGGCAAAGGAGCTAGCAAACAGAGCTGTAAACAGGGGAGTTTGAGTGGGAGTTCTGTTGGAGGAGAAGGTATTTGTGTGTGTTTGGTTTTGTATTGGTAGTATCTGTATGTGTAGGGGCTTTGTGCTGGGAGAGAAGCTGAGCCCTGATTAGGGGGCGGGGCTTCACTGACTAGGGGTCCTATAAAGGTAGCAGCCAGTCAGACAGCGGCTCAGGAGCTAGCAAACAGAGCTGTAAACAGGGGAGTTTGAGTGGGAGTTCTGTTGGAGGAGAAGGTATTTGTGTGTTTGGTTTTGCTTTGGTAGTATCTGTATGTGTAGAGGCTTGGAGGGGCTTTGTGCTGGGAGAGAAGCTGAGCCCTGATTAGGGGGCGGGGCTTCCCTGACTAGGGGTCCTATAAAGGTAGCAGCCAGTCAGGCAGCGGCACAGGAGCTAGCAAACAGAGCTGTAAACAGGGGAGTTTGAGTGGGAGTTCTGTTGGAGGAGATGGTATTTGTGTGTGTTTGGTTTTGTATTGGTAGTATCTGTATGTGTGTTGGTTTGAAGGGGCTTTGTGCTTGGAGAGAAGCTGAGCCCTGATTAGGGGGCGGGGCTTCACTGACTAGGGTTCCTATAAAGGTAGCAGCCAGTCAGGCAGCGGAACAGACAGCTGCAGTGGCACAGGAGATATCAAACAGTGCTGTAAACAGGGGAATTTGAGTGTGAGTTCTGTTGGAGGAGAAGGTATTTGTGTGTGTTTTTATTTGTATTGTCAGTTTCTGTATGTGCAGGGGCTTTGCGCTGGGAGAGAAGCTGAGCCCTGACTAGGGGTCCTATAAAGGTAGCAGCCAGTCAGGCAGCGGCAAAGGAGCTAGCAAACAGAGCTGTAAACAGGGGAGTTTGAGTGGGAGTTCTGTTGGAGGAGAAGGTATTTGTGTGTGTTTGGTTTTGTATTGGTAGTATCTGTATGTGTAGGGGCTTTGTGCTGGGAGAGAAGCTGAGCCCTGATTAGGGGGCGGGGCTTCACTGACTAGGGGTCCTATAAAGGTAGCAGCCAGTCAGACAGCGGCTCAGGAGCTAGCAAACAGAGCTGTGAACAGGGGAGTTTGAGTGGGAGTTCTGTTGGAGGAGAAGGTATTTGTGTGTGTTTGGTTTTGTATTGGTAGTATCTGTATGTGTAGAGGCTTGGAGGGGCTAGGTGCTGCGAGAGAAGCTGAGCCCTGATTAGGGGGCGGGGCTTCACTGACTAGGGGTCCTATAAAGGTAGCAGCCAGTCAGGCAGCGACACAGGAGCTAGCAAACAGAGCTGTGAACAGGGGAGTTTGAGTGGGAGTTCTGTTGGAGGAGAAGGTATTTGTGTGTGTTTTTGTATTGGTATTATCTGTATGTGTAGAGGCTTGGAGGGGCTCAGTGCTGCGAGAGAAGCTGAGCCCTGATTAGGGGGCGGGGCTTCCCTGACTAGGCGTCCTATAAAGGTAGCAGCCAGTCAGGCAGCGGCACAGACAGCTGCAGCGGCACAGGAGCTAGCAAACAGAGCTGTAAACAGGGGAGTTTGAGTGGGAGTTCTGTTGGAGGAGAAGGTATTTGTATGTGTTTGGTTTTGTATTGGTAGTATCTGTATGTGTTGGGGGTTTGTGCTGGGAGAGAAGCTGAGCCCTGATCAGGGAGCGGGGCTTCACAGACTAGGGGTCCTATAAAGGTAGGAGCCAGTCAGGCAGCGGCACAGGAGCTAGCAAACTGAGCTGTAAACAGGCGAGTTTGAGTGGGAGTTCTGTTGGAGGAGAAGGTATTTGTGTGTGTTGGGTTTTGTATTGGTAGTATGTGTATGTGTAGGGGCTTTGTGCTGGGAGAGAAGCTGAGCCCTGATTTGGGGGCGGGGCTTCACTGACTAGGGGTCCTATAAAGGTAGCAGCCAGTCAGGCAGCGGCACAGGAGCTAGCCAACAGAGCTGTAAACAGGGCAGTTTGAGTGGGAGTTCTGTTGGAGGAGAAGGTATTTGTGTGTTTTTTTGTATTGGTAGTATCTGTATATGTAGAGGCTTGGAGGGGCTTTGTGCTGGGAGAGAAGCTGAGCCCTGATCAGGGAGCGGGGCTTCACAGACTAGGGGTCCTATAAAGGTAGGAGCCAGTCAGGCAGCGGCACAGGAGCTAGCAAACTGAGCTGTAAACAGGCGAGTTTGAGTGGGAGTTCTGTTGGAGGAGAAGGTATTTGTGTGTGTTGGGTTTTGTATTGGTAGTATGTGTATGTGTAGGGGCTTTGTGCTGGGAGAGAAGCTGAGCCCTGATTTGGGGGCGGGGCTTCACTGACTAGGGGTCCTATAAAGGTAGCAGCCAGTCAGACAGCGGCACAGGAGCTAGCAAACAGAGCTGTAAGCAGG
The DNA here is from genome assembly GCF_965140295.1 of Lepidochelys olivacea. Taxonomy (NCBI): domain Eukaryota; kingdom Metazoa; phylum Chordata; order Testudines; family Cheloniidae; genus Lepidochelys; species Lepidochelys olivacea. Next base: position 17,402,235 of record NC_140436.1, on the reverse strand, counting down.
GGAGTTTGAGTGGGAGTTCTGTTGGAGGAGGAGGTATTTGTCTGTGTTTGGTTTTGTATTGGTAGTATCTGTATGTGTAGGGGCTTTGTGCTGGGAGAGAAGCTGAGCCCTGATTAGGGGGCGGGGCTTCACTGACTAGGGGTCCTATAAAGGTAGCAGCCAGTCAGGCAGCGGCACAGACAGCTGCAGCGGCACAGGAGCTAGCAAACAGAGCTGTGAACAGGGGAGTTTGAGTGGGAGTTCTGTTGGAGGAGAAGGTATTTGTGTGTGTTTGGTTTTGTATTGGTAGTATCTGTATGTGTAGGGACTTTGTGCTGGGAGAGAAGCTGAGCCCTGATTTGGGGGCGGGGCTTCACTGACTAGGGGTCCTATAAAGGTAGCAGACAGTCAGGCAGCGTACAGGAGCTAGCAAACAGAGCTGTAAACAGGGGAGTTTGAGTGGGAGTTCTGTTGGAGGAGAAGGTATTGGTGTGTGTTTTTGTATTGGTATTATCTGTATGTGTAGAGGCTTGGAGGGGCTTTGTGCTGGGAGAGAAGCTGAGCCCTGATTAGGGGGCGGGGCTTCACTGACTAGGGGTCCTATAAAGGTAGCAGCCAGTCAGGCAGCGGCACAGACAGCTGCAGCGGCACAGGAGCTAGCAAACAGAGCTGTAAACAGTGGAGTTTGAGTGGGAGTTCTGTTGGAGGAGAAGGTATTTGTGTGTGTTTGGTTTTGCATTGGTAGTATCTGTATGTGCAGAGGCTTGGAGGGGCTTTGTGCTGGCAGAGAAGCTGAGCCCTGATTAGGGGGCGGGGCTTCACTGACTAGGGGTCCTATAAAGGTAGCAGCCAGTCAGACAGCGGCACAGGAGCTAGCAAACAGAGCTGTAAACAGGGGAGTTTGAGTGGGAGTTCTGTTGGAGGAGAAGGTATTTGTGTGTGTTTGGTTTTGTATTGGTAGTATGTGTATGTGTAGGGGCTTTGTGCTGGGAGAGAAGCTGAGCCCTGATTAGGGGGCGGGGCTTCACTGACTAGGGGTCCTATAAAGGTAGCAGCCAGTCAGGCAGCGGCACAGGAGCTAGCAAACAGAGCTGTAAACAGGGCAGTTTGAGTGGGAGTTCTGTTGGAGGAGAAGGTATTTGTGTGTTTTTTTGTATTGGTAGTATCTGTATATGTAGAGGCTTGGAGGGGCTTTGTGCTGGGAGAGAAGCTGAGCCCTGATCAGGGAGCGGGGCTTCACAGACTAGGGGTCCTATAAAGGTAGGAGCCAGTCAGGCAGCGGCACAGGAGCTAGCAAACTGAGCTGTAAACAGGCGAGTTTGAGTGGGAGTTCTGTTGGAGGAGAAGGTATTTGTGTGTGTTGGGTTTTGTATTGGTAGTATGTGTATGTGTAGGGGCTTTGTGCTGGGAGAGAAGCTGAGCCCTGATTTGGGGGCGGGGCTTCACTGACTAGGGGTCCTATAAAGGTAGCAGCCAGTCAGGCAGCGGCACAGGAGCTAGCCAACAGAGCTGTAAACAGGGCAGTTTGAGTGGGAGTTCTGTTGGAGGAGAAGGTATTTGTGTGTTTTTTTGTATTGGTAGTATCTGTATGTGTAGGGGCTTTGTGCTGGGAGAGAAGCTGAGCCCTGATTAGGGGGCGGGGCTTCACTGACTAGGGGTCCTATAAAGGTAGCAGCCAGTCAGGCAGCGGCACAGACAGCTGCAGCGGCACAGGAGCTAGCAAACAGCGCTGTAAACAGGGGAGTTTGAGTGGGAGTTCTGTTGGAGGAGATGGTATTTGTGTGTGTTTGGTTTTGTATTGGTAGTATCTGTATGTGTATTGGTTTGAAGGGGCTTTGTGCTTGGAGAGAAGCTGAGCCCTGATTAGGGGGCGGGGCTTCACTGACTAGGGGTCCTATAAAGGTAGCAGCCAGTCAGGCAGCGGCACAGACAGCTGCAGCGGCACAGGAGCTAGCAAACAGAGCTGTGAACAGGGGAGTTTGAGTGGGAGTTCTGTTGGAGGAGAAGGTATTTGTGTGTGTTTGGTTTTGTATTGGTAGTATCTGTATGTGTAGGGACTTTGTGCTGGGAGAGAAGCTGAGCCCTGATTTGGGGGCGGGGCTTCACTGACTAGGGGTCCTATAAAGGTAGCAGACAGTCAGGCAGCGTACAGGAGCTAGCAAACAGAGCTGTAAACAGGGGAGTTTGAGTGGGAGTTCTGTTGGAGGAGAAGGTATTGGTGTGTGTTTTTGTATTGGTATTATCTGTATGTGTAGAGGCTTGGAGGGGCTTTGTGCTGGGAGAGAAGCTGAGCCCTGATTAGGGGGCGGGGCTTCACTGACTAGGGGTCCTATAAAGGTAGCAGCCAGTCAGGCAGCGGCACAGACAGCTGCAGCGGCACAGGAGCTAGCAAACAGAGCTGTAAACAGTGGAGTTTGAGTGGGAGTTCTGTTGGAGGAGAAGGTATTTGTGTGTGTTTGGTTTTGCATTGGTAGTATCTGTATGTGCAGAGGCTTGGAGGGGCTTTGTGCTGGCAGAGAAGCTGAGCCCTGATTAGGGGGCGGGGCTTCACTGACTAGGGGTCCTATAAAGGTAGCAGCCAGTCAGGCAGCGGCACAGACAGCTGCTGCGGCACAGGAGCTAGCAAACAGAGCTGTGAACAGGGGAGTTTGAGTGGGAGTTCTGTTGGAGGAGAAGGTATTTGTGTGTGTTTTTGTATTGGTAGTATCTGTATGTGTAGAGGCTTGGAGGGGCTAGGTGCTGCGAGAGAAGCTGAGCCCTGATTAGGGGGCGGGGCTTCACTGACTAGGGGTCCTATAAAGGTAGCAGCCAGTCAGGCAGCGGCACAGGAGCTAGCAAACAGAGCTGTGAACAGGGGAGTTTGAGTGGGAGTTCTGTTGGAGGAGAAGGTATTTGTGTGTGTTTTTGTATTGGTATTATCTGTATGTGTAGAGGCTTGGAGGGGCTAGGTGCTGCGAGAGAAGCTGAGCCCTGATTAGGGGGCGGGGCTTCCCTGACTAGGCGTCCTATAAAGGTAGCAGCCAGTCAGGCAGCGGCACAGACAGCTGCAGCGGCACAGGAGCTAGCAAACAGAGCTGTAAACAGGGGAGTTTGAGTGGGAGTTCTGTTGGAGGAGAAGGTATTTGTGTGTGTTTGGTTTTGTATTGGTAGTATCTGTATGTGTTGGGGGTTTGTGCTGGGAGAGAAGCTGAGCCCTGATTAGGGGGCGGGGCTTCACTGACTAGGGGTCCTATAAAGGTAGCAGCCAGTCAGACAGCGGCTCAGGAGCTAGCAAACAGAGCTGTGAACAGGGGAGTTTGAGTGGGAGTTCTGTTGGAGGAGAAGGTATTTGTGTGTGTGTGTTTTTGTATTGGTAGTATCTGTATGTGTAGAGGCTTTGAGGGGCTTTGTGCTGGGAGAGAAGCTGAGCCCTGATTAGGGGGCGGGGCTTCAATGACTAGCGGTCCTATAAAGGTGGCAGCCAGTCAGGCAGCGGCACAGACAGCTGCAGTGGCACAGGAGCTAGCAAACAGAGCTGTAAACAGGGGAGTTTGAGTGGGAGTTCTGTTGGAGGAGAAGGTATTTGTGTATGTTTGGTTTTGTATTGGTAGTATGTGTATGTGTAGGGGCTTTGTGCTGGGAGAGAAGCTGAGCCCTGATTAGAGGGCGGGGCTTCACTGACTAGGGGTCCTATAAAGGTAGCAGCCAGTCAGGCAGCGGCACAGGAGCTAGCAAACAGAGCTGTAAACAGGGCAGTTTGAGTGGGAGTTCTGTTGGAGAAGAAGGTATTTGTGTGTTTTTTTGTATTGGTAGTATCTGTATATGTAGAGGCTTGGAGGGGCTTTGTGCTGGGAGAGAAGCTGAGCCCTGATCAGGGAGCGGGACTTCACAGACTAGGGGTCCTATAAAGGTAGGAGCCAGTCAGGCAGCGGCACAGGAGCTAGCAAACAGAGCTGTAAACAGGCGAGTTTGAGTGGGAGTTCTGTTGGAGGAGAAGGTATTTGTGTATGTTTGGTTTTGTATTGGTAGTATCTGTATGTGTAGAGGCTTGGAGGGGCTTTGTGCTGGGAGAGAAGCTGAGCCCTGATTAGGGGGCGGGGCTTCACTGACTAGGGGTCCTATAAAGGTAGCAGCCAGTCAGGCAGCGGCACAGACAGCTGCAGCGGCACAGGAGCTAGCAAACAGAGCTGTAAACAGGGGACTTAGAGTGGGAGTTCTGTTGGAGGAGAAGGTATTTGTGTGTGTTTGGTTTTGTATTGGTAGTATCTGTATGTGCAGAGGCTTGGAGGGGCTTTGTGCTGGGAGAGAAGCTGAGCCCTGATTAGGGGGCGGGGCTTCACTGACTAGGGGTCCTATAAAGGTAGCAGCCAGTCAGGCAGCGGAACAGACAGCTGCAGCGGCACAGGAGCTAGCAAACAGAGCTGTAAACAGGGGAGTTTGAGTGGGAGTTCTGTTGGAGGAGAAGGTATTTGTGTGTGTTGGGTTTTGTATTGGTAGTATGTGTATGTGTAGGGGCTTTGTGCTGGGAGAGAAGCTGAGCCCTGATTTGGGGGCGGGGCTTCACTGACTAGGGGTCCTATAAAGGTAGCAGCCAGTCAGACAGCGGCACAGGAGCTAGCAAACAGAGCTGTAAGCAGGGGAGTTTGAGTGGGAGTTCTGTTGGAGGAGGAGGTATTTGTCTGTGTTTGGTTTTGTATTGGTAGTATCTGTATGTGTAGGGGCTTTGTGCTGGGAGAGAAGCTGAGCCCTGATTAGGGGGCGGGGCTTCACTGACTAGGGGTCCTATAAAGGTAGCAGCCAGTCAGGCAGCGGCACAGACAGCTGCAGCGGCACAGGAGCTAGCAAACAGCGCTGTAAACAGGGGAGTTTGAGTGGGAGTTCTCTTGGAGGAGAAGGTATTTGTGTGTGTTTGGTTTTGTATTGGTAGTATCTGTATGTGTAGGGACTTTGTGCTGGGAGAGAAGCTGAGCCCTGATTTGGGGGCGGGGCTTCACTGACTAGGGGTCCTATAAAGGTAGCAGACAGTCAGGCAGCGGCACAGGAGCTAGCAAACAGAGCTGTAAACAGGGGAGTTTGAGTGGGAGTTCTGTTGGAGGAGAAGGTATTTGTGTGTGTTTTTGTATTGGTATTATCTGTATGTGTAGAGGCTTGGAGGGGCTTTGTGCTGGGAGAGAAGCTGAGCCCTGATTAGGGGGCGGGGCTTCACTGACTAGGGGTCCTATAAGGGTAGCAGCCAGTCAGGCAGCGGCACAGACAGCTGCAGCGGCACAGGAGCTAGCAAACAGAGATGTAAACAGGGGAGTTTGAGTGGGAGTTCTGTTGTAGGAGAAGGTATTTGTGTGTGTTTGGTTTTGTATTGGTAGTATCTGTATGTGTAGGGGCTTTGTGCTGGGAGAGAAGCTGAGCCCTGATTAGGGGGCGGGGCTTCACTGACTAGGGGTCCTATAAAGGTAGCAGCCAGTCAGACAGCGGCTCAGGAGCTAGCAAACAGAGCTGTGAACAGGGGAGTTTGAGTGGGAGTTCTGTTGGAGGAGAAGGTATTTGTGTGTGTTTTTGTATTGGTATTATCTGTATGTGTAGAGGCTTGGAGGGGCTCGGTGCTGCGAGAGAAGCTGAGCCCTGATTAGGGGGCGGGGCTTCCCTGACTAGGCGTCCTATAAAGGTAGCAGCCAGTCAGGCAGCGGCACAGACAGCTGCAGCGGCACAGGAGCTAGCAAACAGAGCTGTAAACAGGGGAGTTTGAGTGGGAGTTCTGTTGGAGGAGAAGGTATTTGTGTGTGTTTGGTTTTGTATTGGTAGTATCTGTATGTGTTGGGGGTTTGTGCTGGGAGAGAAGCTGAGCCCTGATTAGGGGGCGGGGCTTCACTGACTAGGGGTCCTATAAAGGTAGCAGCCAGTCAGGCAGCGGCACAGGAGCTAGCAAACAGAGCTGTAAACAGGGGAGTTTGAGTGGGAGTTCTGTTGGAGGAGAAGGTATTTGTGTGTGTTTGGTTTTGTATTGGTAGTATGTGTATGTGTAGGGGCTTTGTGCTGGGAGAGAAGCTGAGCCCTGATTAGGGGGCGGGGCTTCACTGACTAGGGGTCCTATAAAGGTAGCAGCCAGTCAGGCAGCGGCACAGGAACTAGCAAACAGAGCTGTAAACAGGGCAGTTTGAGTGGGAGTTCTGTTGGAGGAGAAGGTATTTGTGTGCTTTTTTGTATTGGTAGTATCTGTATATGTAGAGGCTTGGAGGGGCTTTGTGCTGGGAGAGAAGCTGAGCCCTGATCAGGGAGCGGGGCTTCACAGACTAGGGGTCCTATAAAGGTAGGAGCCAGTCAGGCAGCGGCACAGGAGCTAGCAAACTGAGCTGTAAACAGGCGAGTTTGAGTGGGAGTTCTGTTGGAGGAGAAGGTATTTGTGTGTGTGTGTTTTTGTATTGGTAGTATCTGTATGTGTAGAGGCTTTGAGGGGCTTTGTGCTGGGAGAGAAGCTGAGCCCTGATTAGGGGGCGGGGCTTCACTGACTAGGGGTCCTATAAAGGTAGCAGCCAGTCAGGCAGCGGAACAGACAGCTGCAGCGGCACAGGAGCTAGCAAACAGAGCTGTAAACAGGGGAGTTTGAGTGGGAGTTCTGTTGGAGGAGAAGGTATTTGTGTATGTTTGGTTTTGTATTGGTAGTATGTGTATGTGTAGGGGCTTTGTGCTGGGAGAGAAGCTGAGCCCTGATTAGAGGGCGGGGCTTCACTGACTAGGGGTCCTATAAAGGTAGCAGCCAGTCAGGCAGCGGCACAGGAGCTAGCAAACAGAGCTGTAAACAGGGCAGTTTGAGTGGGAGTTCTGTTGGAGAAGAAGGTATTTGTGTGTTTTTTTGTATTGGTAGTATCTGTATATGTAGAGGCTTGGAGGGGCTTTGTGCTGGGAGAGAAGCTGAGCCCTGATCAGGGAGCGGGACTTCACAGACTAGGGGTCCTATAAAGGTAGGAGCCAGTCAGGCAGCGGCACAGGAGCTAGCAAACAGAGCTGTAAACAGGCGAGTTTGAGTGGGAGTTCTGTTGGAGGAGAAGGTATTTGTGTATGTTTGGTTTTGTATTGGTAGTATCTGTATGTGTAGAGGCTTGGAGGGGCTTTGTGCTGGGAGAGAAGCTGAGCCCTGATTAGGGGGCGGGGCTTCACTGACTAGGGGTCCTATAAAGGTAGCAGCCAGTCAGGCAGCGGCACAGACAGCTGCAGCGGCACAGGAGCTAGCAAACAGAGCTGTAAACAGGGGACTTAGAGTGGGAGTTCTGTTGGAGGAGAAGGTATTTGTGTGTGTTTGGTTTTGTATTGGTAGTATCTGTATGTGCAGAGGCTTGGAGGGGCTTTGTGCTGGGAGAGAAGCTGAGCCCTGATTAGGGGGCGGGGCTTCACTGACTAGGGGTCCTATAAAGGTAGCAGCCAGTCAGGCAGCGGAACAGACAGCTGCAGCGGCACAGGAGCTAGCAAACAGAGCTGTAAACAGGGGAGTTTGAGTGGGAGTTCTGTTGGAGGAGAAGGTATTTGTGTGTGTTGGGTTTTGTATTGGTAGTATGTGTATGTGTAGGGGCTTTGTGCTGGGAGAGAAGCTGAGCCCTGATTTGGGGGCGGGGCTTCACTGACTAGGGGTCCTATAAAGGTAGCAGCCAGTCAGACAGCGGCACAGGAGCTAGCAAACAGAGCTGTAAGCAGGGGAGTTTGAGTGGGAGTTCTGTTGGAGGAGGAGGTATTTGTCTGTGTTTGGTTTTGTATTGGTAGTATCTGTATGTGTAGGGGCTTTGTGCTGGGAGAGAAGCTGAGCCCTGATTAGGGGGCGGGGCTTCACTGACTAGGGGTCCTATAAAGGTAGCAGACAGTCAGGCAGCGTACAGGAGCTAGCAAACAGAGCTGTAAACAGGGGAGTTTGAGTGGGAGTTCTGTTGGAGGAGAAGGTATTGGTGTGTGTTTTTGTATTGGTATTATCTGTATGTGTAGAGGCTTGGAGGGGCTTTGTGCTGGGAGAGAAGCTGAGCCCTGATTAGGGGGCGGGGCTTCACTGACTAGGGGTCCTATAAAGGTAGCAGCCAGTCAGGCAGCGGCACAGACAGCTGCAGCGGCACCGGAGCTAGCAAACAGAGCTGTAAACAGTGGAGTTTGAGTGGGAGTTCTGTTGGAGGAGAAGGTATTTGTGTGTGTTTGGTTTTGCATTGGTAGTATCTGTATGTGCAGAGGCTTGGAGGGGCTTTGTGCTGGCAGAGAAGCTGAGCCCTGATTAGGGGGCGGGGCTTCACTGACTAGGGGTCCTATAAAGGTAGCAGCCAGTCAGACAGCGGCACAGGAGCTAGCAAACAGAGCTGTAAACAGGGGAGTTTGAGTGGGAGTTCTGTTGGAGGAGAAGGTATTTGTGTGTGTTTGGTTTTGTATTGGTAGTATGTGTATGTGTAGGGGCTTTGTGCTGGGAGAGAAGCTGAGCCCTGATTAGGGGGCGGGGCTTCACTGACTAGGGGTCCTATAAAGGTAGCAGCCAGTCAGGCAGCGGCACAGGAGCTAGCAAACAGAGCTGTAAACAGGGCAGTTTGAGTGGGAGTTCTGTTGGAGGAGAAGGTATTTGTGTGTTTTTTTGTATTGGTAGTATCTGTATATGTAGAGGCTTGGAGGGGCTTTGTGCTGGGAGAGAAGCTGAGCCCTGATCAGGGAGCGGGGCTTCACAGACTAGGGGTCCTATAAAGGTAGGAGCCAGTCAGGCAGCGGCACAGGAGCTAGCAAACTGAGCTGTAAACAGGCGAGTTTGAGTGGGAGTTCTGTTGGAGGAGAAGGTATTTGTGTGTGTTGGGTTTTGTATTGGTAGTATGTGTATGTGTAGGGGCTTTGTGCTGGGAGAGAAGCTGAGCCCTGATTTGGGGGCGGGGCTTCACTGACTAGGGGTCCTATAAAGGTAGCAGCCAGTCAGACAGCGGCACAGGAGCTAGCAAACAGAGCTGTAAGCAGGGGAGTTTGAGTGGGAGTTCTGTTGGAGGAGGAGGTATTTGTCTGTGTTTGGTTTTGTATTGGTAGTATCTGTATGTGTAGGGGCTTTGTGCTGGGAGAGAAGCTGAGCCCTGATTAGGGGGCGGGGCTTCACTGACTAGGGGTCCTATAAAGGTAGCAGCCAGTCAGGCAGCGGCACAGACAGCTGCAGCGGCACAGGAGCTAGCAAACAGCGCTGTAAACAGGGGAGTTTGAGTGGGAGTTCTGTTGGAGGAGATGGTATTTGTGTGTGTTTGGTTTTGTATTGGTAGTATCTGTATGTGTATTGGTTTGAAGGGGCTTTGTGCTTGGAGAGAAGCTGAGCCCTGATTAGGGGGCGGGGCTTCACTGACTAGGGGTCCTATAAAGGTAGCAGCCAGTCAGGCAGCGGCACAGACAGCTGCTGCGGCACAGGAGCTAGCAAACAGAGCTGTGAACAGGGGAGTTTGAGTGGGAGTTCTGTTGGAGGAGAAGGTATTTGTGTGTGTTTGGTTTTGTATTGGTAGTATCTGTATGTGTAGGGACTTTGTGCTGGGAGAGAAGCTGAGCCCTGATTTGGGGGCGGGGCTTCACTGACTAGGGGTCCTATAAAGGTAGCAGACAGTCAGGCAGCGGCACAGGAGCTAGCAAACAGAGCTGTAAACAGGAGAGTTTGAGTGGGAGTTCTGTTGGAGGAGAAGGTATTTGTGTGTGTTTTTGTATTGGTATTATCTGTATGTGTAGAGGCTTGGAGGGGCTTCGTGCTGGGAGAGAAGCTGAGCCCTGATTAGGGGGCGGGGCTTCACTGACTAGGGGTCCTATAAAGGTAGCAGCCAGTCAGGCAGCGGCACAGACAGCTGCAGCGGCACAGGAGCTAGCAAACAGAGCTGTAAACAGGGGAGTTTGAGTGGGAGTTCTGTTGGAGGAGAAGGTATTTGTGTCTGTTTGGTTTTGCATTGGTAGTATCTGTATGTGCAGAGGCTTGGAGGGGCTTTGTGCTGGCAGAGAAGCTGAGCCCTGATTAGGGGGCGGGGCTTCATTGACTAGGGGTCCTATAAAGGGAGCAGCCAGTCAGGCAGCGGCACAGACAGCTGCAGCCGCACAGGAGCTAGCAAACAGAGCTGTAAACAGGGGAGTTTGAGTGGGAGTTCTGTTGGAGGAGAAGGTATTTGTGTGTGTTTTTGTATTGGTAGTATCTGTATGTGCAGAGGCTTGGAGGGACTTTGTGCTGGGAGAGAAGCTGAGCCCTGATTAGGGGGCGGGGCTTCACTGACTAGGGGTCCTATAAAGGTGGCAGCCAGTCAGGCAGTGGCACAGACAGCTGCAGCGGCACAGGAGCTAGCAAACAGAGCTGTGAACAGGGGAGTTTGAGTGGGAGTTCTGTTGGAGGAGAAGGTATTTGTGTGTGTTTGGTTTTGTATTGGTAGTATCTGTATGTGTAGAGGCTTGGAGGGGCTAGGTGCTGCGAGAGAAGCTGAGCCCTGATTAGGGGGCGGGGCTTCACTGACTAGGGGTCCTATAAAGGTAGCAGCCAGTCAGGCAGCGGCACAGGAGCTAGCAAACAGAGCTGTGAACAGGGGAGTTTGAGTGGGAGTTCTGTTGGAGGAGAAGGTATTTGTGTGTGTTTTTGTATTGGTATTATCTGTATGTGTAGAGGCTTGGAGGGGCTAGGTGCTGCGAGAGAAGCTGAGCCCTGATTAGGGGGCGGGGCTTCCCTGACTAGGCGTCCTATAAAGGTAGCAGCCAGTCAGGCAGCGGCACAGACAGCTGCAGCGGCACAGGAGCTAGCAAACAGAGCTGTAAACAGGGGAGTTTGAGTGGGAGTTCTGTTGGAGGAGAAGGTATTTGTGTGTGTTTGGTTTTGTATTGGTAGTATCTGTATGTGTTGGGGGTTTGTGCTGGGAGAGAAGCTGAGCCCTGATTAGGGGGCGGGGCTTCACTGACTAGGGGTCCTATAAAGGTAGCAGCCAGTCAGACAGCGGCTCAGGAGCTAGCAAACAGAGCTGTGAACAGGGGAGTTTGAGTGGGAGTTCTGTTGGAGGAGAAGGTATTTGTGTGTGTGTGTTTTTGTATTGGTAGTATCTGTATGTGTAGAGGCTTTGAGGGGCTTTGTGCTGGGAGAGAAGCTGAGCCCTGATTAGGGGGCGGGGCTTCAATGACTAGCGGTCCTATAAAGGTGGCAGCCAGTCAGGCAGCGGCACAGACAGCTGCAGTGGCACAGGAGCTAGCAAACAGAGCTGTAAACAGGGGAGTTTGAGTGGGAGTTCTGTTGGAGGAGAAGGTATTTGTGTATGTTTGGTTTTGTATTGGTAGTATGTGTATGTGTAGGGGCTTTGTGCTGGGAGAGAAGCTGAGCCCTGATTAGAGGGCGGGGCTTCACTGACTAGGGGTCCTATAAAGGTAGCAGCCAGTCAGGCAGCGGCACAGGAGCTAGCAAACAGAGCTGTAAACAGGGCAGTTTGAGTGGGAGTTCTGTTGGAGAAGAAGGTATTTGTGTGTTTTTTTGTATTGGTAGTATCTGTATATGTAGAGGCTTGGAGGGGCTTTGTGCTGGGAGAGAAGCTGAGCCCTGATCAGGGAGCGGGACTTCACAGACTAGGGGTCCTATAAAGGTAGGAGCCAGTCAGGCAGCGGCACAGGAGCTAGCAAACAGAGCTGTAAACAGGCGAGTTTGAGTGGGAGTTCTGTTGGAGGAGAAGGTATTTGTGTATGTTTGGTTTTGTATTGGTAGTATCTGTATGTGTAGAGGCTTGGAGGGGCTTTGTGCTGGGAGAGAAGCTGAGCCCTGATTAGGGGGCGGGGCTTCACTGACTAGGGGTCCTATAAAGGTAGCAGCCAGTCAGGCAGCGGCACAGAGAGCTGCAGCGGCACAGGAGCTAGCAAACAGAGCTGTAAACAGGGGACTTAGAGTGGGAGTTCTGTTGGAGGAGAAGGTATTTGTGTGTGTTTGGTTTTGTATTGGTAGTATCTGTATGTGCAGAGGCTTGGAGGGGCTTTGTGCTGGGAGAGAAGCTGAGCCCTGATTAGGGGGCGGGGCTTCACTGACTAGGGGTCCTATAAAGGTAGCAGCCAGTCAGGCAGCGGAACAGACAGCTGCAGCGGCACAGGAGCTAGCAAACAGAGCTGTAAACAGGGGAGTTTGAGTGGGAGTTCTGTTGGAGGAGAAGGTATTTGTGTGTGTTGGGTTTTGTATTGGTAGTATGTGTATGTGTAGGGGCTTTGTGCTGGGAGAGAAGCTGAGCCCTGATTTGGGGGCGGGGCTTCACTGACTAGGGGTCCTATAAAGGTAGCAGCCAGTCAGACAGCGGCACAGGAGCTAGCAAACAGAGCTGTAAGCAGGGGAGTTTGAGTGGGAGTTCTGTTGGAGGAGGAGGTATTTGTCTGTGTTTGGTTTTGTATTGGTAGTATCTGTATGTGTAGGGGCTTTGTGCTGGGAGAGAAGCTGAGCCCTGATTAGGGGGCGGGGCTTCACTGACTAGGGGTCCTATAAAGGTAGCAGACAGTCAGGCAGCGGCACAGGAGCTAGCAAACAGAGCTGTAAACAGGGGAGTTTGAGTGGGAGTTCTGTTGGAGGAGAAGGTATTTGTGTGTGTTTTTGTATTGGTATTATCTGTATGTGTAGAGGCTTGGAGGGGCTTTGTGCTGGGAGAGAAGCTGAGCCCTGATTAGGGGGCGGGGCTTCACTGACTAGGGGTCCTATAAGGGTAGCAGCCAGTCAGGCAGCGGCACAGACAGCTGCAGCGGCACAGGAGCTAGCAAACAGAGATGTAAACAGGGGAGTTTGAGTGGGAGTTCTGTTGTAGGAGAAGGTATTTGTGTGTGTTTGGTTTTGTATTGGTAGTATCTGTATGTGTAGGGGCTTTGTGCTGGGAGAGAAGCTGAGCCCTGATTAGGGGGCGGGGCTTCACTGACTAGGGGTCCTATAAAGGTAGCAGCCAGTCAGACAGCGGCTCAGGAGCTAGCAAACAGAGCTGTGAACAGGGGAGTTTGAGTGGGAGTTCTGTTGGAGGAGAAGGTATTTGTGTGTGTTTTTGTATTGGTATTATCTGTATGTGTAGAGGCTTGGAGGGGCTCGGTGCTGCGAGAGAAGCTGAGCCCTGATTAGGGGGCGGGGCTTCCCTGACTAGGCGTCCTATAAAGGTAGCAGCCAGTCAGGCAGCGGCACAGACAGCTGCAGCGGCACAGGAGCTAGCAAACAGAGCTGTAAACAGGGGAGTTTGAGTGGGAGTTCTGTTGGAGGAGAAGGTATTTGTGTGTGTTTGGTTTTGTATTGGTAGTATCTGTATGTGTTGGGGGTTTGTGCTGGGAGAGAAGCTGAGCCCTGATTAGGGGGCGGGGCTTCACTGACTAGGGGTCCTATAAAGGTAGCAGCCAGTCAGGCAGCGGCACAGGAGCTAGCAAACAGAGCTGTAAACAGGGGAGTTTGAGTGGGAGTTCTGTTGGAGGAGAAGGTATTTGTGTGTGTTTGGTTTTGTATTGGTAGTATGTGTATGTGTAGGGGCTTTGTGCTGGGAGAGAAGCTGAGCCCTGATTAGGGGGCGGGGCTTCACTGACTAGGGGTCCTATAAAGGTAGCAGCCAGTCAGGCAGCGGCACAGGAACTAGCAAACAGAGCTGTAAACAGGGCAGTTTGAGTGGGAGTTCTGTTGGAGGAGAAGGTATTTGTGTGCTTTTTTGTATTGGTAGTATCTGTATATGTAGAGGCTTGGAGGGGCTTTGTGCTGGGAGAGAAGCTGAGCCCTGATCAGGGAGCGGGGCTTCACAGACTAGGGGTCCTATAAAGGTAGGAGCCAGTCAGGCAGCGGCACAGGAGCTAGCAAACTGAGCTGTAAACAGGCGAGTTTGAGTGGGAGTTCTGTTGGAGGAGAAGGTATTTGTGTGTGTGTGTTTTTGTATTGGTAGTATCTGTATGTGTAGAGGCTTTGAGGGGCTTTGTGCTGGGAGAGAAGCTGAGCCCTGATTAGGGGGCGGGGCTTCACTGACTAGGGGTCCTATAAAGGTAGCAGCCAGTCAGGCAGCGGAACAGACAGCTGCAGCGGCACAGGAGCTAGCAAACAGAGCTGTAAACAGGGGAGTTTGAGTGGGAGTTCTGTTGGAGGAGAAGGTATTTGTGTATGTTTGGTTTTGTATTGGTAGTATGTGTATGTGTAGGGGCTTTGTGCTGGGAGAGAAGCTGAGCCCTGATTAGAGGGCGGGGCTTCACTGACTAGGGGTCCTATAAAGGTAGCAGCCAGTCAGGCAGCGGCACAGGAGCTAGCAAACAGAGCTGTAAACAGGGCAGTTTGAGTGGGAGTTCTGTTGGAGAAGAAGGTATTTGTGTGTTTTTTTGTATTGGTAGTATCTGTATATGTAGAGGCTTGGAGGGGCTTTGTGCTGGGAGAGAAGCTGAGCCCTGATCAGGGAGCGGGACTTCACAGACTAGGGGTCCTATAAAGGTAGGAGCCAGTCAGGCAGCGGCACAGGAGCTAGCAAACAGAGCTGTAAACAGGGGACTTAGAGTGGGAGTTCTGTTGGAGGAGAAGGTATTTGTGTGTGTTTGGTTTTGTATTGGTAGTATCTGTATGTGCAGAGGCTTGGAGGGGCTTTGTGCTGGGAGAGAAGCTGAGCCCTGATTAGGGGGCGGGGCTTCACTGACTAGGGGTCCTATAAAGGTAGCAGCCAGTCAGGCAGCGGAACAGACAGCTGCAGCGGCACAGGAGCTAGCAAACAGAGCTGTAAACAGGGGAGTTTGAGTGGGAGTTCTGTTGGAGGAGAAGGTATTTGTGTGTGTTGGGTTTTGTATTGGTAGTATGTGTATGTGTAGGGGCTTTGTGCTGGGAGAGAAGCTGAGCCCTGATTTGGGGGCGGGGCTTCACTGACTAGGGGTCCTATAAAGGTAGCAGCCAGTCAGACAGCGGCACAGGAGCTAGCAAACAGAGCTGTAAGCAGGGGAGTTGGAGTGGGAGTTCTGTTGGAGGAGGAGGTATTTGTCTGTGTTTGGTTTTGTATTGGTAGTATCTGTATGTGTAGGGGCTTTGTGCTGGGAGAGAAGCTGAGCCCTGATTTGGGGGCGGGGCTTCACTGACTAGGGGTCCTATAAAGGTAGCAGCCAGTCAGGCAGCGGCACAGGAGCTAGCAAACAGAGCTGTAAACAGGGGAGTTTGAGTGGGAGTTCTGTTGGAGGAGAAGGTATTTGTGTGTGTTTTTGTATTGGTATTATCTGTATGTGTAGAGGCTTGGAGGGGCTTTGTGCTGGGAGAGAAGCTGAGCCCTGATTAGGGGGCGGGGCTTCACTGACTAGGGGTCCTATAAGGGTAGCAGCCAGTCAGGCAGCGGCACAGACAGCTGCAGCGGCACAGGAGCTAGCAAACAGAGATGTAAACAGGGGAGTTTGAGTGGGAGTTCTGTTGTAGGAGAAGGTATTTGTGTGTGTTTGGTTTTGTATTGGTAGTATCTGTATGTGTAGGGGCTTTGTGCTGGGAGAGAAGCTGAGCCCTGATTAGGGGGCGGGGCTTCACTGACTAGGGGTCCTATAAAGGTAGCAGCCAGTCAGACAGCGGCTCAGGAGCTAGCAAACAGAGCTGTGAACAGGGGAGTTTGAGTGGGAGTTCTGTTGGAGGAGAAGGTATTTGTGTGTGTTTTTGTATTGGTATTATCTGTATGTGTAGAGGCTTGGAGGGGCTCGGTGCTGCGAGAGAAGCTGAGCCCTGATTAGGGGGCGGGGCTTCCCTGACTAGGCGTCCTATAAAGGTAGCAGCCAGTCAGGCAGCGGCACAGACAGCTGCAGCGGCACAGGAGCTAGCAAACAGAGCTGTAAACAGGGGAGTTTGAGTGGGAGTTCTGTTGGAGGAGAAGGTATTTGTGTGTGTTTGGTTTTGTATTGGTAGTATCTGTATGTGTTGGGGGTTTGTGCTGGGAGAGAAGCTGAGCCCTGATTAGGGGGCGGGGCTTCACTGACTAGGGGTCCTATAAAGGTAGCAGCCAGTCAGGCAGCGGCACAGGAGCTAGCAAACAGAGCTGTAAACAGGGGAGTTTGAGTGGGAGTTCTGTTGGAGGAGAAGGTATTTGTGTGTGTTTGGTTTTGTATTGGTAGTATGTGTATGTGTAGGGGCTTTGTGCTGGGAGAGAAGCTGAGCCCTGATTAGGGGGCGGGGCTTCACTGACTAGGGGTCCTATAAAGGTAGCAGCCAGTCAGGCAGCGGCACAGGAACTAGCAAACAGAGCTGTAAACAGGGCAGTTTGAGTGGGAGTTCTGTTGGAGGAGAAGGTATTTGTGTGCTTTTTTGTATTGGTAGTATCTGTATATGTAGAGGCTTGGAGGGGCTTTGTGCTGGGAGAGAAGCTGAGCCCTGATCAGGGAGCGGGGCTTCACAGACTAGGGGTCCTATAAAGGTAGGAGCCAGTCAGGCAGCGGCACAGGAGCTAGCAAACTGAGCTGTAAACAGGCGAGTTTGAGTGGGAGTTCTGTTGGAGGAGAAGGTATTTGTGTGTGTGTGTTTTTGTATTGGTAGTATCTGTATGTGTAGAGGCTTGGAGGGGCTTTGTGCTGGGAGAGAAGCTGAGCCCTGATTAGGGGGCGGGGCTTCACTGACTAGGGGTCCTATAAAGGTAGCAGCCAGTCATGCAGCGGAACAGACAGCTGCAGCGGCACAGGAGCTAGCAAACAGAGCTGTAAACAGGGGAGTTTGAGTGGGAGTTCTGTTGGAGGAGAAGGTATTTGTGTGTGTTGGGTTTTGTATTGGTAGTATGTGTATGTGTAGGGGCTTTGTGCTGGGAGAGAAGCTGAGCCCTGATTAGGGGGCGGGGCTTCACTGACTAGGGGTCCTATAAAGGTAGCAGCCAGTCAGACAGCGGCACAGGAGCTAGCAAACAGAGCTGTAAGCAGGGGAGTTTGAGTGGGAGTTCTGTTGGAGGAGGAGGTATTTGTCTGTGTTTGGTTTTGTATTGGTAGTATCTGTATGTGTAGGGGCTTTGTGCTGGGAGAGAAGCTGAGCCCTGATTAGGGGGCGGGGCTTCACTGACTAGGGGTCCTATAAAGGTAGCAGCCAGTCAGGCAGCGGCACAGACAGCTGCAGCGGCACAGGAGCTAGCAAACAGCGCTGTAAACAGGGGAGTTTGAGTGGGAGTTCTGTTGGAGGAGATGGTATTTGTGTGTGTTTGGTTTTGTATTGGTAGTATCTGTATGTGTATTGGTTTGAAGGGGCTTTGTGCTTGGAGAGAAGCTGAGCCCTGATTAGGGGGCGGGGCTTCACTGACTAGGGGTCCTATAAAGGTAGCAGCCAGTCAGGCAGCGGCACAGACAGCTGCAGCGGCACAGGAGCTAGCAAACAGAGCTGTGAACAGGGGAGTTTGAGTGGGAGTTCTGTTGGAGGAGAAGGTATTTGTGTGTGTGTGTTTTTGTATTGGTAGTATCTGTATGTGTAGAGGCTTGGAGGGGCTTTGTGCTGGGAGAGAAGCTGAGCCCTGATTAGGGGGCGGGGCTTCACTGACTAGGGGTCCTATAAAGGTAGCAGCCAGTCAGGCAGCGGAACAGACAGCTGCAGCGGCACAGGAGCTAGCAAACAGAGCTGTAAACAGGGGAGTTTGAGTGGGAGTTCTGTTGGAGGAGAAGGTATTTGTGTGTGTTGGGTTTTGTATTGGTAGTATGTGTATGTGTAGGGGCTTTGTGCTGGGAGAGAAGCTGAGCCCTGATTAGGGGGCGGGGCTTCACTGACTAGGGGTCCTATAAAGGTAGCAGCCAGTCAGACAGCGGCACAGGAGCTAGCAAACAGAGCTGTAAGCAGGGGAGTTTGAGTGGGAGTTCTGTTGGAGGAGGAGGTATTTGTCTGTGTTTGGTTTTGTATTGGTAGTATCTGTATGTGTAGGGGCTTTGTGCTGGGAGAGAAGCTGAGCCCTGATTAGGGGGCGGGGCTTCACTGACTAGGGGTCCTATAAAGGTAGCAGCCAGTCAGGCAGCGGCACAGACAGCTGCAGCGGCACAGGAGCTAGCAAACAGCGCTGGAAACAGGGGAGTTTGAGTGGGAGTTCTGTTGGAGGAGATGGTATTTGTGTGTGTTTGGTTTTGTATTGGTAGTATCTGTATGTGTATTGGTTTGAAGGGGCTTTGTGCTTGGAGAGAAGCTGAGCCCTGATTAGGGGGCGGGGCTTCACTGACTAGGGGTCCTATAAAGGTAGCAGCCAGTCAGGCAGCGGCACAGACAGCTGCAGCGGCACAGGAGCTAGCAAACAGAGCTGTGAATAGGGGAGTTTGAGTGGGAGTTCTGTTGGAGGAGAAGGTATTTGTGTGTGTTTGGTTTTGTATTGTTAGTATCTGTATGTGTAGGGACTTTGTGCTGGGAGAGAAGCTGAGCCCTGATTTGGGGGCGGGGCTTCACTGACTAGGGGTCCTATAAAGGTAGCAGACAGTCAGGCAGCGGCACAGGAGCTAGCAAACAGAGATGTAAACAGGGGAGTTTGAGTGGGAGTTCTGTTGGAGGAGAAGGTATTTGTGTGTGTTTTTGTATTGGTATTATCTGTATGTGTAGAGGCTTGGAGGGGCTTTGTGCTGGGAGAGAAGCTGAGCCCTGATTAGGGGGCGGGGCTTCACTGACTAGTGGTCCTATAAAGGTAGCAGCCAGTCAGGCAGCGGCACAGACAGCTGCAGCGGCACAGGAGCTAGCAAACAGAGCTGTAAACAGGGGAGTTTGAGTGGGAGTTCTGTTGGAGGAGAAGGTATTTGTGTGTGTTTGGTTTTGCATTGGTAGTATCTGTATGTGCAGAGGCTTGGAGGGGCTTTGTGCTGGCAGAGAAGCTGAGCCCTGATTAGGGGGCGGGGCTTCACTGACTAGGGGTCCTATAAAGGGAGCAGCCAGTCAGGCAGAGGCACAGACAGCTGCAGCGGCACAGGAGCTAGCAAACAGAGCTGTGAACAGGGGAGTTTGAGTGGGAGTTCTGATGGAGGAGAAGGTATTTGTGTGTGTTTGGTTTTGTATTGGTAGTATCTGTATGTGTTGGGGGTTTGTGCTGGGAGAGAAGCTGAGCCCTGATTAGGGGGTGGGGCTTCACTGACTAGGGGTCCTATAAAGGTAGCAGCCAGTCAGACAGCGGCTCAGGAGCTAGCAAACAGAGCTGTGAACAGGGGAGTTTGAGTGGGAGTTCTGTTGGAGGAGAAGGTATTTGTGTGTGTGTGCTTTTGTATTGGTAGTATCTGTATGTGTAGAGGCTTTGAGGGGCTTTGTGCTGGGAGAGAAGCTGAGCCCTGATTAGGGGGCGGGGCTTCACTGACTAGCGGTCCTATAAAGGTGGCAGCCAGTCAGGCAGCGGCACAGACAGCTGCAGTGGCACAGGAGCTAGCAAACAGAGCTGTAAACAGGGGAGTTTGAGTGGGAGTTCTGTTGGAGGAGAAGGTATTTGTGTGTGTTTGGTTTTGTATTGGTAGTATGTGTATGTGTAGGGGCTTTGTGCTGGGAGAGAAGCTGAGCCCTGATTAGGGGGCGGGGCTTCACTGACTAGGGGTCCTATAAAGGTAGCAGCCAGTCAGGCAGCGGCACAGGAGCTAGCAAACAGAGCTGTAAACAGGGCAGTTTGAGTGGGAGTTCTGTTGGAGGAGAAGGTATTTGTGTGTTTTTTTGTATTGGTAGTATCTGTATATGTAGAGGCTTGGAGGGGCTTTGTGCTGGGAGAGAAGCTGAGCCCTGATTTGGGGGCGGGGCTTCACTGACTAGGGGTCCTATAAAGGTAGCAGACAGTCAGGCAGCGGCACAGGAGCTAGCAAACAGAGCTGTAAACAGGGGAGTTTGAGTGGGAGTTCTGTTGGAGGAGAAGGTATTTGTGTGTGTTTTTGTATTGGTATTATCTGTATGTGTAGAGGCTTGGAGGGGCTTTGTGCTGGGAGAGAAGCTGAGCCCTGATTAGGGGGCGGGGCTTCACTGACTAGGGGTCCTATCAGGGTAGCAGCCAGTCAGGCAGCGGCACAGACAGCTGCAGCGGCACAGGAGCTAGCAAACAGAGATGTAAACAGGGGAGTTTGAGTGGGAGTTCTGTTGTAGGAGAAGGTATTTGTGTGTGTTTGGTTTTGCATTGGTAGTATCTGTATGTGCAGAGGCTTGGAGGGGCTTTGTGCTGGCAGAGAAGCTGAGCCCTGATTAGGGGGCGGGGCTTCACTGACTAGGGGTCCTATAAAGGGAGCAGCCAGTCAGGCAGAGGCACAGACAGCTGCAGCGGCACAGGAGCTAGCAAACAGAGCTGTAAACAGGGGAGTTTGAGTGGGAGATCTGTTGGAGGAGAAGGTATTTGTGTGTGTTTTTGTATTGGTAGTATCTGTATGTGCAGAGGTTTGAAGGGGCTTTGTGCTGGGAGAGAAGCTGAGCCCTGATTAGGGGGCGGGGCTTCACTGACTAGGGGTCCTATAAAGGTAGCAGCCAGTCAGGCAGCGGCACAGACAGCTGCAGCGGCACAGGAGCTAGCAAACAGAGCTGTAAACAGGGGAGTTTGAGTGGGAGTTCTGTTGGAGGAGATGGTATTTGTGTGTGTTTGGTTTTGTATTGGTAGTATCTGTATGTGCAGAGGCTTGGAGGGACTTTGTGCTGGGAGAGAAGCTGAGCCCTGATTAGGGGACGGGGCTTCACTGACTAGGGGTCCTATAAAGGTGGCAGCCAGTCAGGCAGTGGCACAGACAGCTGCAGCGGCACAGGAGCTAGCAAACAGAGCTGTGAACAGGGGAGTTTGAGTGGGAGTTCTGTTGGAGGAGAAGGTATTTGTGTGTGTTTGGTTTTGTATTGGTAGTATCTGTATGTGTAGAGGCTTGGAGGGGCTAGGTGCTGCGAGAGAAGCTGAGCCCTGATTAGGGGGCGGGGCTTCACTGACTAGGGGTCCTATAAAGGTAGCAGCCAGTCAGGCAGCGGCACAGGAGCTAGCAAACAGAGCTGTGAACAGGGGAGTTTGAGTGGGAGTTCTGTTGGAGGAGAAGGTATTTGTGTGTGTTTTTGTATTGGTATTATCTGTATGTGTAGAGGCTTGGAGGGGCTAGGTGCTGCGAGAGAAGCTGAGCCCTGATTAGGGGGAGGGGCTTCCCTGACTAGGCGTCCTATAAAGGTTGCAGCCAGTCAGGCAGCGGCACAGACAGCTGCAGCGGCACAGGAGCTAGCAAACAGAGCTGTAAACAGGGGAGTTTGAGTGGGAGTTCTGTTGGAGGAGAAGGTATTTGTGTGTGTTTGGTTTTGTATTGGTAGTATCTGTATGTGTTGGGGGTTTGTGCTGGGAGAGAAGCTGAGCCCTGATTAGGGGGCGGGGCTTCACTGACTAGGGGTCCTATAAAGGTAGCAGCCAGTCAGACAGCGGCTCAGGAGCTAGCAAACAGAGCTGTGAACAGGGGAGTTTGAGCGGGAGTTCTGTTGGAGGAGAAGGTATTTGTGTGTGTGTGCTTTTGTATTGGTAGTATCTGTATGTGTAGAGGCTTTGAGGGGCTTTGTGCTGGGAGAGAAGCTGAGCCCTGATTTGGGGGCGGGGCTTCACTGACTAGGGGTCCTATAAAGGTAGCAGCCAGTCAGACAGCGGCACAGGAGCTAGCAAACAGAGCTGTAAGCAGGGGAGTTTGAGTGGGAGTTCTGTTGGAGGAGGAGGTATTTGTCTGTGTTTGGTTTTGTATTGGTAGTATCTGTATGTGTAGGGGCTTTGTGCTGGGAGAGAAGCTGAGCCCTGATTAGGGGGCGGGGCTTCACTGACTAGGGGTCCTATAAAGGTAGCAGCCAGTCAGGCAGCGGCACAGACAGCTGCAGCGGCACAGGAGCTAGCAAACAGCGCTGTAAACAGGGGAGTTTGAGTGGGAGTTCTGTTGGAGGAGATGGTATTTGTGTGTGTTTGGTTTTGTATTGGTAGTATCTGTATGTGTATTGGTTTGAAGGGGCTTTGTGCTTGGAGAGAAGCTGAGCCCTGATTAGGGGGCGGGGCTTCACTGACTAGGGGTCCTATAAAGGTAGCAGCCAGTCAGGCAGCGGCACAGACAGCTGCTGCGGCACAGGAGCTAGCAAACAGAGCTGTGAACAGGGGAGTTTGAGTGGGAGTTCTGTTGGAGGAGAAGGTATTTGTGTGTGTTTGGTTTTGTATTGGTAGTATCTGTATGTGTAGGGACTTTGTGCTGGGAGAGAAGCTGAGCCCTGATTTGGGGGCGGGGCTTCACTGACTAGGGGTCCTATAAAGGTAGCAGACAGTCAGGCAGCGGCACAGGAGCTAGCAAACAGAGCTGTAAACAGGAGAGTTTGAGTGGGAGTTCTGTTGGAGGAGAAGGTATTTGTGTGTGTGTGTTTTTGTATTGGTAGTATCTGTATGTGTAGAGGCTTTGAGGGGCTTTGTGCTGGGAGAGAAGCTGAGCCCTGATTAGGGGGCGGGGCTTCAATGACTAGCGGTCCTATAAAGGTGGCAGCCAGTCAGGCAGCGGCACAGACAGCTGCAGTGGCACAGGAGCTAGCAAACAGAGCTGTAAACAGGGGAGTTTGAGTGGGAGTTCTGTTGGAGGAGAAGGTATTTGTGTATGTTTGGTTTTGTATTGGTAGTATGTGTATGTGTAGGGGCTTTGTGCTGGGAGAGAAGCTGAGCCCTGATTAGAGGGCGGGGCTTCACTGACTAGGGGTCCTATAAAGGTAGCAGCCAGTCAGGCAGCGGCACAGGAGCTAGCAAACAGAGCTGTAAACAGGGCAGTTTGAGTGGGAGTTCTGTTGGAGAAGAAGGTATTTGTGTGTTTTTTTGTATTGGTAGTATCTGTATATGTAGAGGCTTGGAGGGGCTTTGTGCTGGGAGAGAAGCTGAGCCCTGATCAGGGAGCGGGACTTCACAGACTAGGGGTCCTATAAAGGTAGGAGCCAGTCAGGCAGCGGCACAGGAGCTAGCAAACAGAGCTGTAAACAGGCGAGTTTGAGTGGGAGTTCTGTTGGAGGAGAAGGTATTTGTGTGTGTTTGGTTTTGTATTGGTAGTATCTGTATGTGTAGAGGCTTGGAGGGGCTTTGTGCTGGGAGAGAAGCTGAGCCCTGATTAGGGGGCGGGGCTTCACTGACTAGGGGTCCTATAAAGGTAGCAGCCAGTCAGGCAGCGGAACAGACAGCTGCAGCGGCACAGGAGCTAGCAAACAGAGCTGTAAACAGGGGAGTTTGAGTGGGAGTTCTGTTGGAGGAGAAGGTATTTGTGTGTGTTGGGTTTTGTATTGGTAGTATGTGTATGTGTAGGGGCTTTGTGCTGGGAGAGAAGCTGAGCCCTGATTTGGGGGCGGGGCTTCACTGACTAGGGGTCCTATAAAGGTAGCAGCCAGTCAGACAGCGGCACAGGAGCTAGCAAACAGAGCTGTAAGCAGGGGAGTTTGAGTGGGAGTTCTGTTGGAGGAGGAGGTATTTGTCTGTGTTTGGTTTTGTATTGGTAGTATCTGTATGTGTAGGGGCTTTGTGCTGGGAGAGAAGCTGAGCCCTGATTAGGGGGCGGGGCTTCACTGACTAGGGGTCCTATAAAGGTAGCAGCCAGTCAGGCAGCGGCACAGACAGCTGCAGCGGCACAGGAGCTAGCAAACAGCGCTGTAAACAGGGGAGTTTGAGTGGGAGTTCTCTTGGAGGAGAAGGTATTTGTGTGTGTTTGGTTTTGTATTGGTAGTATCTGTATGTGTAGGGACTTTGTGCTGGGAGAGAAGCTGAGCCCTGATTTGGGGGCGGGGCTTCACTGACTAGGGGTCCTATAAAGGTAGCAGACAGTCAGGCAGCGGCACAGGAGCTAGCAAACAGAGCTGTAAACAGGGGAGTTTGAGTGGGAGTTCTGTTGGAGGAGAAGGTATTTGTGTGTGTTTTTGTATTGGTATTATCTGTATGTGTAGAGGCTTGGAGGGGCTTTGTGCTGGGAGAGAAGCTGAGCCCTGATTAGGGGGCGGGGCTTCACTGACTAGGGGTCCTATAAGGGTAGCAGCCAGTCAGGCAGCGGCACAGACAGCTGCAGCGGCACAGGAGCTAGCAAACAGAGATGTAAACAGGGGAGTTTGAGTGGGAGTTCTGTTGTAGGAGAAGGTATTTGTGTGTGTTTGGTTTTGTATTGGTAGTATCTGTATGTGTAGGGGCTTTGTGCTGGGAGAGAAGCTGAGCCCTGATTAGGGGGCGGGGCTTCACTGACTAGGGGTCCTATAAAGGTAGCAGCCAGTCAGACAGCGGCTCAGGAGCTAGCAAACAGAGCTGTGAACAGGGGAGTTTGAGTGGGAGTTCTGTTGGAGGAGAAGGTATTTGTGTGTGTTTTTGTATTGGTATTATCTGTATGTGTAGAGGCTTGGAGGGGCTCGGTGCTGCGAGAGAAGCTGAGCCCTGATTAGGGGGCGGGGCTTCCCTGACTAGGCGTCCTATAAAGGTAGCAGCCAGTCAGGCAGCGGCACAGACAGCTGCAGCGGCACAGGAGCTAGCAAACAGAGCTGTAAACAGGGGAGTTTGAGTGGGAGTTCTGTTGGAGGAGAAGGTATTTGTGTGTGTTTGGTTTTGTATTGGTAGTATCTGTATGTGTTGGGGGTTTGTGCTGGGAGAGAAGCTGAGCCCTGATTAGGGGGCGGGGCTTCACTGACTAGGGGTCCTATAAAGGTAGCAGCCAGTCAGGCAGCGGCACAGGAGCTAGCAAACAGAGCTGTAAACAGGGGAGTTTGAGTGGGAGTTCTGTTGGAGGAGAAGGTATTTGTGTGTGTTTGGTTTTGTATTGGTAGTATGTGTATGTGTAGGGGCTTTGTGCTGGGAGAGAAGCTGAGCCCTGATTAGGGGGCGGGGCTTCACTGACTAGGGGTCCTATAAAGGTAGCAGCCAGTCAGGCAGCGGCACAGGAACTAGCAAACAGAGCTGTAAACAGGGCAGTTTGAGTGGGAGTTCTGTTGGAGGAGAAGGTATTTGTGTGCTTTTTTGTATTGGTAGTATCTGTATATGTAGAGGCTTGGAGGGGCTTTGTGCTGGGAGAGAAGCTGAGCCCTGATCAGGGAGCGGGGCTTCACAGACTAAGGGTCCTATAAAGGTAGGAGCCAGTCAGGCAGCGGCACAGGAGCTAGCAAACTGAGCTGTAAACAGGCGAGTTTGAGTGGGAGTTCTGTTGGAGGAGAAGGTATTTGTGTGTGTGTGTTTTTGTATTGGTAGTATCTGTATGTGTAGAGGCTTTGAGGGGCTTTGTGCTGGGAGAGAAGCTGAGCCCTGATTAGGGGGCGGGGCTTCACTGACTAGGGGTCCTATAAAGGTAGCAGCCAGTCAGGCAGCGGAACAGACAGCTGCAGCGGCACAGGAGCTAGCAAACAGAGCTGTAAACAGGGGAGTTTGAGTGGGAGTTCTGTTGGAGGAGAAGGTATTTGTGTATGTTTGGTTTTGTATTGGTAGTATGTGTATGTGTAGGGGCTTTGTGCTGGGAGAGAAGCTGAGCCCTGATTAGAGGGCGGGGCTTCACTGACTAGGGGTCCTATAAAGGTAGCAGCCAGTCAGGCAGCGGCACAGGAGCTAGCAAACAGAGCTGTAAACAGGGCAGTTTGAGTGGGAGTTCTGTTGGAGAAGAAGGTATTTGTGTGTTTTTTTGTATTGGTAGTATCTGTATATGTAGAGGCTTGGAGGGGCTTTGTGCTGGGAGAGAAGCTGAGCCCTGATCAGGGAGCGGGACTTCACAGACTAGGGGTCCTATAAAGGTAGGAGCCAGTCAGGCAGCGGCACAGGAGCTAGCAAACAGAGCTGTAAACAGGCGAGTTTGACTGGGAGTTCTGTTGGAGGAGAAGGTATTTGTGTATGTTTGGTTTTGTATTGGTAGTATCTGTATGTGTAGAGGCTTGGAGGGGCTTTGTGCTGGGAGAGAAGCTGAGCCCTGATTAGGGGGCGGGGCTTCACTGACTAGGGGTCCTATAAAGGTAGCAGCCAGTCAGGCAGCGGCACAGACAGCTGCAGCGGCACAGGAGCTAGCAAACAGAGCTGTAAACAGGGGACTTAGAGTGGGAGTTCTGTTGGAGGAGAAGGTATTTGTGTGTGTTTGGTTTTGTATTGGTAGTATCTGTATGTGCAGAGGCTTGGAGGGGCTTTGTGCTGGGAGAGAAGCTGAGCCCTGATTAGGGGGCGGGGCTTCACTGACTAGGGGTCCTATAAAGGTAGCAGCCAGTCAGGCAGCGGAACAGACAGCTGCAGCGGCACAGGAGCTAGCAAACAGAGCTGTAAACAGGGGAGTTTGAGTGGGAGTTCTGTTGGAGGAGAAGGTATTTGTGTGTGTTGGGTTTTGTATTGGTAGTATGTGTATGTGTAGGGGCTTTGTGCTGGGAGAGAAGCTGAGCCCTGATTTGGGGGCGGGGCTTCACTGACTAGGGGTCCTATAAAGGTAGCAGCCAGTCAGACAGCGGCACAGGAGCTAGCAAACAGAGCTGTAAGCAGGGGAGTTTGAGTGGGAGTTCTGTTGGAGGAGGAGGTATTTGTCTGTGTTTGGTTTTGTATTGGTAGTATCTGTATGTGTAGGGACTTTGTGCTGGGAGAGAAGCTGAGCCCTGATTTGGGGGCGGGGCTTCACTGACTAGGGGTCCTATAAAGGTAGCAGACAGTCAGGCAGCGGCACAGGAGCTAGCAAACAGAGCTGTAAACAGGGGAGTTTGAGTGGGAGTTCTGTTGGAGGAGAAGGTATTTGTGTGTGTTTTTGTATTGGTATTATCTGTATGTGTAGAGGCTTGGAGGGGCTTTGTGCTGGGAGAGAAGCTGAGCCCTGATTAGGGGGCGGGGCTTCACTGACTAGGGGTCCTATAAGGGTAGCAGCCAGTCAGGCAGCGGCACAGACAGCTGCAGCGGCACAGGAGCTAGCAAACAGAGATGTAAACAGGGGAGTTTGAGTGGGAGTTCTGTTGTAGGAGAAGGTATTTGTGTGTGTTTGGTTTTGTATTGGTAGTATCTGTATGTGTAGGGGCTTTGTGCTGGGAGAGAAGCTGAGCCCTGATTAGGGGGCGGGGCTTCACTGACTAGGGGTCCTATAAAGGTAGCAGCCAGTCAGACAGCGGCTCAGGAGCTAGCAAACAGAGCTGTGAACAGGGGAGTTTGAGTGGGAGTTCTGTTGGAGGAGAAGGTATTTGTGTGTGTTTTTGTATTGGTATTATCTGTATGTGTAGAGGCTTGGAGGGGCTCGGTGCTGCGAGAGAAGCTGAGCCCTGATTAGGGGGCGGGGCTTCCCTGACTAGGCGTCCTATAAAGGTAGCAGCCAGTCAGGCAGCGGCACAGACAGCTGCAGCGGCACAGGAGCTAGCAAACAGAGCTGTAAACAGGGGAGTTTGAGTGGGAGTTCTGTTGGAGGAGAAGGTATTTGTGTGTGTTTGGTTTTGTATTGGTAGTATCTGTATGTGTTGGGGGTTTGTGCTGGGAGAGAAGCTGAGCCCTGATTAGGGGGCGGGGCTTCACTGACTAGGGGTCCTATAAAGGTAGCAGCCAGTCAGGCAGCGGCACAGGAGCTAGCAAACAGAGCTGTAAACAGGGGAGTTTGAGTGGGAGTTCTGTTGGAGGAGAAGGTATTTGTGTGTGTTTGGTTTTGTATTGGTAGTATGTGTATGTGTAGGGGCTTTGTGCTGGGAGAGAAGCTGAGCCCTGATTAGGGGGCGGGGCTTCACTGACTAGGGGTCCTATAAAGGTAGCAGCCAGTCAGGCAGCGGCACAGACAGCTGCAGCGGCACAGGAGCTAGCAAACAGAGCTGTGAACAGGGGAGTTTGAGTGGGAGTTCTGTTGGAGGAGAAGGTATTTGTGTGTGTGTGTTTTTGTATTGGTAGTATCTGTATGTGTAGAGGCTTGGAGGGGCTTTGTGCTGGGAGAGAAGCTGAGCCCTGATTAGGGGGCGGGGCTTCACTGACTAGGGGTCCTATAAAGGTAGCAGCCAGTCAGGCAGCGGAACAGACAGCTGCAGCGGCACAGGAGCTAGCAAACAGAGCTGTAAACAGGGGAGTTTGAGTGGGAGTTCTGTTGGAGGAGAAGGTATTTGTGTGTGTTGGGTTTTGTATTGGTAGTATGTGTATGTGTAGGGGCTTTGTGCTGGGAGAGAAGCTGAGCCCTGATTTGGGGGCGGGGCTTCACTGACTAGGGGTCCTATAAAGGTAGCAGCCAGTCAGACAGCGGCACAGGAGCTAGCAAACAGAGCTGTAAGCAGGGGAGTTTGAGTGGGAGTTCTGTTGGAGGAGGAGGTATTTGTCTGTGTTTGGTTTTGTATTGGTAGTATCTGTATGTGTAGGGGCTTTGTGCTTGGAGAGAAGCTGAGCCCTGATTAGGGGGCGGGGCTTCACTGACTAGGGGTCCTATAAAGGTAGCAGCCAGTCAGGCAGCGGCACAGACAGCTGCAGCGGCACAGGAGCTAGCAAACAGAGCTGTGAATAGGGGAGTTTGAGTGGGAGTTCTGTTGGAGGAGAAGGTATTTGTGTGTGTTTGGTTTTGTATTGTTAGTATCTGTATGTGTAGGGACTTTGTGCTGGGAGAGAAGCTGAGCCCTGATTTGGGGGCGGGGCTTCACTGACTAGGGGTCCTATAAAGGTAGCAGACAGTCAGGCAGCGGCACAGGAGCTAGCAAACAGAGATGTAAACAGGGGAGTTTGAGTGGGAGTTCTGTTGGAGGAGAAGGTATTTGTGTGTGTTTGGTTTTGCATTGGTAGTATCTGTATGTGCAGAGGCTTGGAGGGGCTTTGTGCTGGCAGAGAAGCTGAGCCCTGATTAGGGGGCGGGGCTTCACTGACTAGGGGTCCTATAAAGGGAGCAGCCAGTCAGGCAGAGGCACAGACAGCTGCAGCGGCACAGGAGCTAGCAAACAGAGCTGTGAACAGGGGAGTTTGAGTGGGAGTTCTGATGGAGGAGAAGGTATTTGTGTGTGTTTGGTTTTGTATTGGTAGTATCTGTATGTGTTGGGGGTTTG
This sequence comes from Lepidochelys olivacea, assembly GCF_965140295.1. Lineage (NCBI taxonomy): Eukaryota > Metazoa > Chordata > Testudines > Cheloniidae > Lepidochelys > Lepidochelys olivacea. Next base: position 17,373,482 of record NC_140436.1, on the reverse strand, counting down.
TGCTGGGAGAGAAGCTGAGCCCTGATTAGGGGGTGGGGCTTCACTGACTAGGGGTCCTATAAAGGTAGCAGCCAGTCAGACAGCGGCTCAGGAGCTAGCAAACAGAGCTGTGAACAGGGGAGTTTGAGTGGGAGTTCTGTTGGAGGAGAAGGTATTTGTGTGTGTGTGCTTTTGTATTGGTAGTATCTGTATGTGTAGAGGCTTTGAGGGGCTTTGTGCTGGGAGAGAAGCTGAGCCCTGATTAGGGGGCGGGGCTTCACTGACTAGCGGTCCTATAAAGGTGGCAGCCAGTCAGGCAGCGGCACAGACAGCTGCAGTGGCACAGGAGCTAGCAAACAGAGCTGTAAACAGGGGAGTTTGAGTGGGAGTTCTGTTGGAGGAGAAGGTATTTGTGTGTGTTTGGTTTTGTATTGGTAGTATGTGTATGTGTAGGGGCTTTGTGCTGGGAGAGAAGCTGAGCCCTGATTAGGGGGCGGGGCTTCACTGACTAGGGGTCCTATAAAGGTAGCAGCCAGTCAGGCAGCGGCACAGGAGCTAGCAAACAGAGCTGTAAACAGGGCAGTTTGAGTGGGAGTTCTGTTGGAGGAGAAGGTATTTGTGTGTTTTTTTGTATTGGTAGTATCTGTATATGTAGAGGCTTGGAGGGGCTTTGTGCTGGGAGAGAAGCTGAGCCCTGATTTGGGGGCGGGGCTTCACTGACTAGGGGTCCTATAAAGGTAGCAGACAGTCAGGCAGCGGCACAGGAGCTAGCAAACAGAGCTGTAAACAGGGGAGTTTGAGTGGGAGTTCTGTTGGAGGAGAAGGTATTTGTGTGTGTTTTTGTATTGGTATTATCTGTATGTGTAGAGGCTTGGAGGGGCTTTGTGCTGGGAGAGAAGCTGAGCCCTGATTAGGGGGCGGGGCTTCACTGACTAGGGGTCCTATCAGGGTAGCAGCCAGTCAGGCAGCGGCACAGACAGCTGCAGCGGCACAGGAGCTAGCAAACAGAGATGTAAACAGGGGAGTTTGAGTGGGAGTTCTGTTGTAGGAGAAGGTATTTGTGTGTGTTTGGTTTTGCATTGGTAGTATCTGTATGTGCAGAGGCTTGGAGGGGCTTTGTGCTGGCAGAGAAGCTGAGCCCTGATTAGGGGGCGGGGCTTCACTGACTAGGGGTCCTATAAAGGGAGCAGCCAGTCAGGCAGAGGCACAGACAGCTGCAGCGGCACAGGAGCTAGCAAACAGAGCTGTAAACAGGGGAGTTTGAGTGGGAGATCTGTTGGAGGAGAAGGTATTTGTGTGTGTTTTTGTATTGGTAGTATCTGTATGTGCAGAGGTTTGAAGGGGCTTTGTGCTGGGAGAGAAGCTGAGCCCTGATTAGGGGGCGGGGCTTCACTGACTAGGGGTCCTATAAAGGTAGCAGCCAGTCAGGCAGCGGCACAGACAGCTGCAGCGGCACAGGAGCTAGCAAACAGAGCTGTAAACAGGGGAGTTTGAGTGGGAGTTCTGTTGGAGGAGATGGTATTTGTGTGTGTTTGGTTTTGTATTGGTAGTATCTGTATGTGCAGAGGCTTGGAGGGACTTTGTGCTGGGAGAGAAGCTGAGCCCTGATTAGGGGACGGGGCTTCACTGACTAGGGGTCCTATAAAGGTGGCAGCCAGTCAGGCAGTGGCACAGACAGCTGCAGCGGCACAGGAGCTAGCAAACAGAGCTGTGAACAGGGGAGTTTGAGTGGGAGTTCTGTTGGAGGAGAAGGTATTTGTGTGTGTTTGGTTTTGTATTGGTAGTATCTGTATGTGTAGAGGCTTGGAGGGGCTAGGTGCTGCGAGAGAAGCTGAGCCCTGATTAGGGGGCGGGGCTTCACTGACTAGGGGTCCTATAAAGGTAGCAGCCAGTCAGGCAGCGGCACAGGAGCTAGCAAACAGAGCTGTGAACAGGGGAGTTTGAGTGGGAGTTCTGTTGGAGGAGAAGGTATTTGTGTGTGTTTTTGTATTGGTATTATCTGTATGTGTAGAGGCTTGGAGGGGCTAGGTGCTGCGAGAGAAGCTGAGCCCTGATTAGGGGGAGGGGCTTCCCTGACTAGGCGTCCTATAAAGGTTGCAGCCAGTCAGGCAGCGGCACAGACAGCTGCAGCGGCACAGGAGCTAGCAAACAGAGCTGTAAACAGGGGAGTTTGAGTGGGAGTTCTGTTGGAGGAGAAGGTATTTGTGTGTGTTTGGTTTTGTATTGGTAGTATCTGTATGTGTTGGGGGTTTGTGCTGGGAGAGAAGCTGAGCCCTGATTAGGGGGCGGGGCTTCACTGACTAGGGGTCCTATAAAGGTAGCAGCCAGTCAGACAGCGGCTCAGGAGCTAGCAAACAGAGCTGTGAACAGGGGAGTTTGAGCGGGAGTTCTGTTGGAGGAGAAGGTATTTGTGTGTGTGTGCTTTTGTATTGGTAGTATCTGTATGTGTAGAGGCTTTGAGGGGCTTTGTGCTGGGAGAGAAGCTGAGCCCTGATTAGGGGGCGGGGCTTCACTGACTAGGGGTCCTATAAAGGTAGCAGCCAGTCAGGCAGCGGCACAGGAGCGAGCAAACAGAGCTGTAAACAGGGCAGTTTGAGTGGGAGTTCTGTTGGAGGAGAAGGTATTTGTGTATGTTTGGTTTTGTATTGGTAGTATCTGTATGTGTAGAGGCTTGGAGGGGCTTTGTGCTGGGAGAGAAGCTGAGCCCTGATTAGGGGGCGGGGCTTCACTGACTAGGGGTCCTATAAAGGTAGCAGCCAGTCAGGCATCGGCACAGACAGCTGCAGCGGCACAGGAGCTAGCAAACAGCGCTGTAAACAGGGGAGTTTGAGTGGGAGTTCTGTTGGAGGAGAAGGTATTTGTGTGTGTTTGGTTTTGTATTGGTAGTATCTGTATGTGTAGGGACTTTGTGCTGGGAGAGAAGCTGAGCCCTGATTTGGGGGCGGGGCGTCACTGACTAGGGGTCCTATAAAGGTAGCAGACAGTCAGGCAGCGGCACAGGAGCTAGCAAACAGAGCTGTAAACAGGGGAGTTTGAGTGGGAGTTCTGTTGGAGGAGAAGGTATTTGTGTGTGTTTTTGTATTGGTATTATCTGTATGTGTAGAGGCTTGGAGGGGCTTTGTGCTGGGAGAGAAGCTGAGCCCTGATTAGGGGGCGGGGCTTCACTGACTAGGGGTCCTATAAGGGTAGCAGCCAGTCAGGCAGCGGCACAGACAGCTGCAGCGGCACAGGAGCTAGCAAACAGAGATGTAAACAGGGGAGTTTGAGTGGGAGTTCTGTTGTAGGAGAAGGTATTTGTGTGTGTTTGGTTTTGCATTGGTAGTATCTGTATGTGCAGAGGCTTGGAGGGGCTTTGTGCTGGCAGAGAAGCTGAGCCCTGATTAGGGGGCGGGGCTTCACTGACTAGGGGTCCTATAAAGGTATCAGCCAGTCAGGCAGCGGCACAGACAGCTGCAGCGGCACAGGAGCTAGCAAACAGAGCTGTGAACAGGGGAGTTTGAGTGGGAGTTCTGTTGGAGGAGAAGGTATTTGTGTGTGTGTGTTTTTGTATTGGTAGTATCTGTATGTGTAGAGGCTTGGAGGGGCTTTGTGCTGGGAGAGAAGCTGAGCCCTGATTAGGGGGCGGGGCTTCACTGACTAGGGGTCCTATAAAGGTAGCAGCCAGTCAGGCAGTGGAACAGACAGCTGCAGCGGCACAGGAGCTAGCAAACAGAGCTGTAAGCAGGGGAGTTTGAGTGGGAGTTCTGTTGGAGGAGGAGGTATTTGTCTGTGTTTGGTTTTGTATTGGTAGTATCTGTATGTGTAGAGGCTTGGAGGGGCTTTGTGCTGGGAGAGAAGCTGAGCCCTGATTAGGGGGCGGGGCTTCACTGACTTGGGGTCCTATAAAGGTAGCAGCCAGTCAGGCAGCGGCACAGGAGCTAGCAAACAGAGCTGTAAACAGGGGAGTTTGAGTGGGAGTTCTGTTGGAGGAGAAGGTATTTGTGTGTGTTTGGTTTTGTATTGGTAGTATCTGTATGTGTAGGGGCTTTGTGCTGGGAGAGAAGCTGAGCCCTGATTAGGGGGCGGGGCTTCACTGACTAGGGGTCCTATAAAGGTAGCAGCCAGTCAGGCATCGGCACAGACAGCTGCAGTGGCACAGGAGCTAGCAAACAGAGCTGTAAACAGGGGAGTTTGAGTGGGAGTTCTGTTGGAGGAGATGGTATTTGTGTGTGTTTGGTTTTGTATTGGGAGTATCTGTATGTGTAGGGGCTTTGTGCTGGGAGAGAAGCTGACCCCTGATTAGGGGGCGGGGCTTCCCTGACTAGGGGTCCTATAAAGGTAGCAGCCAGTCAGGCTGCGGCAAAGGAGCTAGCAAACAGAGCTGTAAACAGGGGAGTTTGAGTTGGAGTTCTGTTGGAGGATAAGGTATTTGTGTGTGTTTTTGTATTGGTATTATCTGTATGTGTAGAGGCTTGGAGGGGCTTTGTGATGGGAGAGAAGCTGAGCCCTGATTAGGCGGCGGGGCTTCACTGACTAGGGGTCCTACAAAGGTAGCAGCCAGTCAGGCAGCGGCACAGACAGCTGCAGCGGCACAGGAGCTAGCAAACAGAGCTGTAATCAGGGGAGTTTGAGTGGGAGTTCTGTTGGAGGAGATGGTATTTGTGTGTGTTTGGTTTTGTATTGGTAGTATCTGTATGTGTAGGGGCTTTGTGCTGGGAGAGAAGCTGAGCCCTGATTAGGGGGCGGGGCTTCACTGACTAGGGGTCCTATAAAGGTAGCAGCCAGTCAGGCAGCGGCACAGACAGCTGCAGCGGCACAGGAGCTAGCAAACAGAGCTGTAAACAGGGGAGTTTGAGGGGGAGTTCTGTTGGAGGAGATGGTATTTGTGTGTGTTTGGTTTTGTATTGGTAGTATCTGTATGTGTATTGGTTTGAAGGGGCTTTGTGCTGGGAGAGAAGCTGAGCCCTGATTAGGGGGCGGGGCTTCACTGACTAGGGTTCCTATAAAGGTAGCAGCCAGTCAGGCAGCGGAACAGACAGCTGCAGTGGCACAGGAGCTATCAAACAGAGCTGTAAACAGGGGAATTTGAGTGGGAGTTCTGTTGGAGGAGAAGGTATTTGTGTGTGTTTGGTTTTGTATTGGTAGTATCTGTATGTGTAGGGGCTTTGTGCTGGGAGAGAAGCTGAGCCCTGATTAGGGGGCGGGGCTTCACTGACTAGGGGTCCTATAAAGGTAGCAGCCAGTCAGACAGCGGCTCAGGAGCTAGCAAACAGAGCTGTGAACAGGGGAGTTTGAGTAGGAGTTCTGTTGGAGGAGAAGGTATCTGTGTGTGTTTTTGTTTTGGTAGTATCTGTATGTGTAGAGGCTTGGAGGGGCTAGGTGCTGCGAGAGAAGCTGAGCCCTGATTAGGGGGCGGGGCTTCACTGACTAGGGGTCCTATAAAGGTAGCAGCCAGTCAGACAGCGGCACAGGAGCTAGCAAACAGAGCTGTAAGCAGGGGAGTTTGAGTGGGAGTTCTGTTGGAGGAGGAGGTATTTGTCTGTGTTTGGTTTTGTATTGGTAGTATCTGTATGTGTAGAGGCTTGGAGGCGCTTTGTGCTGGGAGAGAAGCTGAGCCCTGATTAGGGGGCGGGGCTTCACTGACTTGGGGTCCTATAAAGGTAGCAGCCAGTCAGGCAGCGGCACAGGAGCTAGCAAACAGAGCTGTAAACAGGGGAGTTTGAGTGGGAGTTCTGTTGGAGGAGAAGGTATTTGTGTTTGTTTGGTTTTGTATTGGTAGTATCTGTATGTGTAGGGGCTTTGTGCTGGGAGAGAAGCTGAGCCCTGATTAGGGGGCGGGGCTTCACTGACTAGGGGTCCTATAAAGGTAGCAGCCAGTCAGACAGCGGCTCAGGAGCTAGCAAACAGAGCTGTGAACAGGGGAGTTTGAGTAGGAGTTCTGTTGGAGGAGAAGGTATTTGTGTGTGTTTGATTTTGCTTTGGTAGTATCTGTATGTGTAGAGGCTTGGAGGGGCTTTGTGCTGGGAGAGAAGCTGAGCCCTGAATAGGGGGCGGGGCTTCACTGACTAGGGGTCCTATAAAGGTAGCAGACAGTCAGGCAGCGGCACAGGAGCTAGAAAACAGAGCTGTAAACAGGGGAGTTTGAGTGGGAGTTCTGTTGGAGGATAAGGTATTTGTGTGTGTTTTTGTATTGGCATTATCTGTATGTGTAGAGGCTTGGAGGGGCTTTGTGATGGGAGAGAATCTGAGCCCTGATTAGGCGGCGGGGCTTCACTGACTAGGGGTCCTATAAAGGTAGCAGCCAGTCAGGCAGCGGAACAGACAGCTGCAGCGGCACAGGAGCTAGCAAACAGAGCTGTAAACAGGGGAGTTTGAGTGGGAGTTCTGTTGGAGGAGATGGTATTTGTGTGTGTTTGGTTTTGTATTGGTAGTATCTGTATGTGTAGGGGCTTTGTGCTGGGAGAGAAGCTGAGCCCTGATTAGGGGGCGGGGCTTCACTGACTAGGGGTCCTATAAAGGTAGCAGCCAGTCAGGCAGCGGCAAAGGAGCTAGCAAACAGAGCTGTAAACAGGGGAGTTTGAGTGGGAGTTCTGTTGGAGGAGAAGGTATGTGTGTGTGTTTGGTTTTGTATTGGTAGTATCTGTATGTGTAGGGGCTTTGTGCTGGGAGAGAAGCTGAGCCCTGATTAGGGGGCGGGGCTTCACTGACTAGGGGTCCTATAAAGGTAGCAGCCAGTCAGGCAGCGGAACAGACAGCTGCAGTGGCACAGGAGCTATCAAACAGAGCTGTAAACAGGGGAATTTGAGTGGGAGTTCTGTTGGAGGGGAAGGTATTTGTGTGTGTTTGGTTTTGTATTGGTAGTATCTGTATGTGTAGGGGCTTTGTGCTGGGAGAGAAGCTGACCCCTGATTAGGGGGCGGGGCTTCCCTGATTAGGGGTCCTATAAAGGTAGCAGCCAGTCAGGCAGCGGCAAAGGAGCTAGCAAACAGAGCTGTAAACAGGGGAGTTTGAGTGGGAGTTCTGTTGGAGGAGAAGGTATGTGTGTGTGTTTGGTTTTGTATTGGTAGTATCTGTATGTGTAGGGGCTTTGTGCTGGGAGAGAAGCTGAGCCCTGATTAGGGGGCGGGGCTTCACTGACTAGGGGTCCTATAAAGGTAGCAGCCAGTCAGACAGCGGCACAGACAGCTGCAGCGGCACAGGAGCTAGCAAACAGAGCTGTAAACAGGGGAGTTTGAGTGGGAGTTCTGTTGGAGGAGAGGGTATTTGTGTGTGTTTTTGTATTGGTATTATCTGTATGTGTAGAGGCTTGGAGGGGCTTTGTGATGGGAGAGAAGCTGAGCCCTGATTAGGCGGCGGGGCTTCACTGACTAGGGTTCCTACAAAGGTAGCAGCCAATCAGGCAGCGGCACAGACAGCTGCAGTGGCACAGGAGCTAGAAAACAGAGCTGTAAACAGGGGAATTTGAGTGGGAGTTCTGTTGGAGGAGAAGGTATTTGTGTGTGTTTGGTTTTGTATTGGTAGTATCTGTATGTGTAGGGGCTTTGTGCTGGGAGAGAAGCTGAGCCCTGATTAGGGGGCGGGGCTTCACTGACTAGGGGTCCTATAAAGGTAGCAGCCAGTCAGACAGCGGCTCAGGAGCTAGCAAACAGAGCTGTGAACAGGGGAATTTGAGTGGGAGTTCTGTTGGAGGAGAAGGTATTTGTGTGTGTTTGGTTTTGTATTGGTAGTATCTGTATGTGTAGGGGCTTTGTGCTGCGAGAGAAGCTGAGCCCTGATTAGGGGGCGGGGCTTCACTGACTAGGGGTCCTATAAAGGTAGCAGCCAGTCAGACAGCGGCTCAGGAGCTAGCAAACAGAGCTGTGAACAGGGGAATTTGAGTGGGAGTTCTGTTGGAGGAGAAGGTATTTGTGTGTGTTTGGTTTTGTATTGGTAGTATCTGTATGTGTAGGGGCTTTGTGCTGCGAGAGAAGCTGAGCCCTGATTAGGGGGCGGGGCTTCACTGACTAGGGGTCCTATAAAGGTAGCAGCCAGTCAGGCAGCGGCACAGACAGCTGCAGCGGCACAGGAGCTAGCAAACAGAGCTGTAAACAGGGGACTTAGAGTGGGAGTTCTGTTGGAGGAGAAGGTATTTGTGTGTGTTTGGTTTTGTATTGGTAGTATCTGTATTTGCAGAGGCTTGGAGGGGCTTTGTGCTGGGAGAGAAGCTGAGCCCTGATTAGGGGGCGGGGCTTCACTGACTAGGGGTCCTATAAAGGTAGCAGCCAGTCAGACAGCGGCACAGGAGCTAGCAAACAGAGCTGTAAGCAGGGGAGTTTGAGTGGGAGTTCTTTTGGAGGAGGAGGTATTTGTCTGTGTTTGGTTTTGTATTGGTAGTATCTGTATGTGTAGAGGCTTGGAGGCGCTTTGTGCTGGGAGAGAAGCTGAGCCCTGATTAGGGGGCGGGGCTTCACTGACTTGGGGTCCTATAAAGGTAGCAGCCAGTCAGGCAGCGGCACAGGAGCTAGCAAACAGAGCTGTAAACAGGGGAGTTTGAGTGGGAGTTCTGTTGGAGGAGAAGGTATTTGTGTTTGTTTGGTTTTGTATTGGTAGTATCTGTATGTGTAGGGGCTTTGTGCTGGGAGAGAAGCTGAGCCCTGATTAGGGGGCGGGGCTTCACTGACTAGGGGTCCTATAAAGGTAGCAGCCAGTCAGACAGCGGCTCAGGAGCTAGCAAACAGAGCTGTGAACAGGGGAGTTTGAGTAGGAGTTCTGTTGGAGGAGAAGGTATTTGTGTGTGTTTGATTTTGCTTTGGTAGTATCTGTATGTGTAGAGGCTTGGAGGGGCTTTGTGCTGGGAGAGAAGCTGAGCCCTGAATAGGGGGCGGGGCTTCACTGACTAGGGGTCCTATAAAGGTAGCAGACAGTCAGGCAGCGGCACAGGAGCTAGAAAACAGAGCTGTAAACAGGGGAGTTTGAGTGGGAGTTCTGTTGGAGGATAAGGTATTTGTGTGTGTTTTTGTATTGGCATTATCTGTATGTGTAGAGGCTTGGAGGGGCTTTGTGATGGGAGAGAATCTGAGCCCTGATTAGGCGGCGGGGCTTCACTGACTAGGGGTCCTATAAAGGTAGCAGCCAGTCAGGCAGCGGAACAGACAGCTGCAGCGGCACAGGAGCTAGCAAACAGAGCTGTAAACAGGGGAGTTTGAGTGGGAGTTCTGTTGGAGGAGATGGTATTTGTGTGTGTTTGGTTTTGTATTGGTAGTATCTGTATGTGTAGGGGCTTTGTGCTGGGAGAGAAGCTGAGCCCTGATTAGGGGGCGGGGCTTCACTGACTAGGGGTCCTATAAAGGTAGCAGCCAGTCAGGCAGCGGAACAGACAGCTGCAGTGGCACAGGAGCTATCAAACAGAGCTGTAAACAGGGGAATTTGAGTGGGAGTTCTGTTGGAGGGGAAGGTATTTGTGTGTGTTTGGTTTTGTATTGGTAGTATCTGTATGTGTAGGGGCTTTATGCTGGGAGAGAAGCTGACCCCTGATTAGGGGGCGGGGCTTCCCTGATTAGGGGTCCTATAAAGGTAGCAGCCAGTCAGGCAGCGGCAAAGGAGCTAGCAAACAGAGCTGTAAACAGGGGAGTTTGAGTGGGAGTTCTGTTGGAGGAGAAGGTATGTGTGTGTGTTTGGTTTTGTATTGGTAGTATCTGTATGTGTAGGGGCTTTGTGCTGGGAGAGAAGCTGAGCCCTGATTAGGGGGCGGGGCTTCACTGACTAGGGGTCCTATAAAGGTAGCAGCCAGTCAGACAGCGGCACAGACAGCTGCAGCGGCACAGGAGCTAGCAAACAGAGCTGTAAACAGGGGAGTTTGAGTGGGAGTTCTGTTGGAGGAGAGGGTATTTGTGTGTGTTTTTGTATTGGTATTATCTGTATGTGTAGAGGCTTGGAGGGGCTTTGTGATGGGAGAGAAGCTGAGCCCTGATTAGGCGGCGGGGCTTCACTGACTAGGGTTCCTACAAAGGTAGCAGCCAATCAGGCAGCGGCACAGACAGCTGCAGTGGCACAGGAGCTAGAAAACAGAGCTGTAAACAGGGGAATTTGAGTGGGAGTTCTGTTGGAGGAGAAGGTATTTGTGTGTGTTTGGTTTTGTATTGGTAGTATCTGTATGTGTAGGGGCTTTGTGCTGGGAGAGAAGCTGAGCCCTGATTAGGGGGCGGGGCTTCACTGACTAGGGGTCCTATAAAGGTAGCAGCCAGTCAGACAGCGGCTCAGGAGCTAGCAAACAGAGCTGTGAACAGGGGAATTTGAGTGGGAGTTCTGTTGGAGGAGAAGGTATTTGTGTGTGTTTGGTTTTGTATTGGTAGTATCTGTATGTGTAGGGGCTTTGTGCTGCGAGAGAAGCTGAGCCCTGATTAGGGGGCGGGGCTTCACTGACTAGGGGTCCTATAAAGGTAGCAGCCAGTCAGACAGCGGCTCAGGAGCTAGCAAACAGAGCTGTGAACAGGGGAATTTGAGTGGGAGTTCTGTTGGAGGAGAAGGTATTTGTGTGTGTTTGGTTTTGTATTGGTAGTATCTGTATGTGTAGGGGCTTTGTGCTGCGAGAGAAGCTGAGCCCTGATTAGGGGGCGGGGCTTCACTGACTAGGGGTCCTATAAAGGTAGCAGCCAGTCAGACAGCGGCACAGACAGCTGCAGCGGCACAGGAGCTAGCAAACAGAGCTGTAAACAGGGGAGTTTGAGTGGGAGTTCTGTTGGAGGAGATGGTATTTGTGTGTGTTTGGTTTTGTATTGGTAGTATCTGTATGTGTAGTGGTTTGGCGGGGCTTTGTGCTTGGAGAGAAGCTGAGCCCTGATTAGGGGGCGGGGCTTCACTGACTAGGGGTCCTATAAAGGTAGCAGCCAGTCAGGCAGCGGAACAGACAGCTGCAGCGGCACAGGAGCTAGCAAACAGGGCTGTAAACAGGGGAGTTTGAGTGGGAGTTCTGTTGGAGGAGGAGGTATTTGTCTGTGTTTGGTTTTGTATTGGTAGTATCTGTATGTGTAGGGGCTTTGTGCTGGGAGAGAAGCTGAGCCCTGATTAGGGGGCGGGGCTTTACTGACTAGGGGTCCTATAAAGGTAGCAGCCAGTCAGGCAGCGGCACAGACAGCTGCAGCGGCACAGGAGCTAGCAAACAGCGCTGTAAACAGGGGAGTTTGAGTGGGAGTTCTCTTGGAGGAGAAGGTATTTGTGTGTGTTTTTGTATTGGTATTATCTGTATGTGTAGTGGCTTGGAGGGGCTTTGTGCTGGGAGATAAGCTGAGCCCTGATTAGGGGGCGGGGCTTCACTGACTAGGGGTCCTATAAAGGTAGCAGCCAGTCAGGCAGCGGCACAGACAGCTGCAGCGGCACAGGAGCTAGCAAACAGAGCTGTGAACAGGGGAGTTTGAGTGGGAGTTCTGTTGGAGGAGAAGGTATTTGTGTGTGTGTGTTTTTGTATTGGTAGTATCTGTATGTGTAGAGGCTTGGAGGGGCTTTGTGCTGGGAGAGAAGCTGAGCCCTGATTAGGGGGCGGGGCTTCACTGACTTGGGGTCCTATAAAGGTAGAAGCCAGTCAGGCAGCGGCACAGGAGCTAGCAAACAGAGCTGTAAACAGGGGAGTTTGAGTGGGAGTTCTGTTGGAGGAGAAGGTATTTGTGTGTGTTTGGTTTTGTATTGGTAGTATCTGTATGTGTAGGGGCTTTGTGCTGGGAGAGAAGCTGAGCCCTGATTAGGGGGCGGGGCTTCACTGACTAGGGGTCCTATAAAGGTAGCAGCCAGTCAGACAGCGGCTCAGGAGCTAGCAAACAGAGCTGTGAACAGGGGAATTTGAGTGGGAGTTCTGTTGGAGGAGGAGGTATTTGTCTGTGTTTGGTTTTGTATTGGTAGTATCTGTATGTGTAGGGGCTTTGTGCTGCGAGAGAAGCTGAGCCCTGATTAGGGGGCGGGGCTTCACTGACTAGGGGTCCTATAAAGGTAGCAGCCAGTCAGACAGCGGCTCAGGAGCTAGCAAACAGAGCTGTGAACAGGGGAATTTGAGTGGGAGTTCTGTTGGAGGAGAAGGTATTTGTGTGTGTTTGGTTTTGTATTGGTAGTATCTGTATGTGTAGGGGCTTTGTGCTGCGAGAGAAGCTGAGCCCTGATTAGGGGGCGGGGCTTCACTGACTAGGGGTCCTATAAAGGTAGCAGCCAGTCAGACAGCGGCACAGACAGCTGCAGCGGCACAGGAGCTAGCAAACAGAGCTGTAAACAGGGGAGTTTGAGTGGGAGTTCTGTTGGAGGAGATGGTATTTGTGTGTGTTTGGTTTTGTATTGGTAGTATCTGTATGTGTAGTGGTTTGGCGGGGCTTTGTGCTTGGAGAGAAGCTGAGCCCTGATTAGGGGGCGGGGCTTCACTGACTAGGGGTCCTATAAAGGTAGCAGCCAGTCAGGCAGCGGAACAGACAGCTGCAGCGGCACAGGAGCTAGCAAACAGGGCTGTAAACAGGGGAGTTTGAGTGGGAGTTCTGTTGGAGGAGGAGGTATTTGTCTGTGTTTGGTTTTGTATTGGTAGTATCTGTATGTGTAGGGGCTTTGTGCTGGGAGAGAAGCTGAGCCCTGATTAGGGGGCGGGGCTTTACTGACTAGGGGTCCTATAAAGGTAGCAGCCAGTCAGGCAGCGGCACAGACAGCTGCAGCGGCACAGGAGCTAGCAAACAGCGCTGTAAACAGGGGAGTTTGAGTGGGAGTTCTCTTGGAGGAGAAGGTATTTGTGTGTGTTTTTGTATTGGTATTATCTGTATGTGTAGTGGCTTGGAGGGGCTTTGTGCTGGGAGATAAGCTGAGCCCTGATTAGGGGGCGGGGCTTCACTGACTAGGGGTCCTATAAAGGTAGCAGCCAGTCAGGCAGCGGCACAGACAGCTGCAGCGGCACAGGAGCTAGCAAACAGAGCTGTGAACAGGGGAGTTTGAGTGGGAGTTCTGTTGGAGGAGAAGGTATTTGTGTGTGTGTGTTTTTGTATTGGTAGTATCTGTATGTGTAGAGGCTTGGAGGGGCTTTGTGCTGGGAGAGAAACTGAGCCCTGATTAGGGGGCGGGGCTTCACTGACTTGGGGTCCTATAAAGGTAGAAGCCAGTCAGGCAGCGGCACAGGAGCTAGCAAACAGAGCTGTAAACAGGGGAGTTTGAGTGGGAGTTCTGTTGGAGGAGAAGGTATTTGTGTGTGTTTGGTTTTGTATTGGTAGTATCTGTATGTGTAGGGGCTTTGTGCTGGGAGAGAAGCTGAGCCCTGATTAGGGGGCGGGGCTTCACTGACTAGGGGTCCTATAAAGGTAGCAGCCAGTCAGACAGCGGCACAGGAGCTAGCAAACAGAGCTGTAAGCAGGGGAGTTTGAGTGGGAGTTCTGTTGGAGGAGGAGGTATTTGTGTGTGTTTGGTTTTGTATTTGTAGTATCTGTATGTGTAGAGGCTTGGAGGGGCTAGGTGCTGGGAGAGAAGCTGAGCCCTGATTAGGGGGCGGGGCTTCACTGACTAGGGGTCCTATAAAGGGAGCAGCCAGTCAGGCAGCGGCACAGACAGCTGCAGCGGCACAGGAGCTAGCTAACAGAGCTGTAAACAGGGAAGTTTGAGTGGGAGTTCTGTTGGAGGAGAAGGTATTTGTGTGTGTTTGATTTTGCTTTGGTAGTATCTGTATGTGTAGAGGCTTGGAGGGGGTTTGTGCTGGGAGAGAAGCTGAGCCCTGAATAGGGGGCGGGGCTTCACTGACTAGGGGTCCTATAAAGGTAGCAGACAGTCAGGCAGAGGCACAGGAGCTAGCAAACAGAGCTGTAAACAGGGGAGTTTGAGTGGGAGTTCTGTTGGAGGAGAAGGTACTTGTGTGTGTTTGGTTTTGTATTGGTAGTATCTGTATGTGTAGGGGCTTTGTGCTGGGAGAGAAGCTGAGCCCTGATTAGGGGGCGGGGCTTCACTGACTAGGGGTCCTATAAAGGTAGCAGCCAGTCAGACAGCGGCACAGACAGCTGCAGCGGCACAGGAGCTAGCAAACAGAGCTGTAAACAGGGGAGTTTGAGTGGGAGTTCTGTTGGAGGAGATGGTATTTGTGTGTGTTTTTGTATTGGTATTATCTGTATGTGTAGAGGCTTGGAGGGGCTTTGTGATGGGAGAGAATCTGAGCCCTGATTAGGCGGCGGGGCTTCACTAACTAGGGGTCCTGCAAAGGTAGCAGCCAATCAGGCAGCGGAACAGACAGCTGCAGTGGCACAGGAGCTATCAAACAGAGCTGTAAACAGGGGAATTTGAGTGGGAGTTCTGTTGGAGGAGAAGGTACTTGTGTGTGTTTGGTTTTGTATTGGTAGTATCTGTATGTGTAGGGGCTTTGTGCTGGGAGAGAAGCTGAGCCCTGATTAGGGGGCGGGGCTTCACTGACTAGGGGTCCTATAAAGGTAGCAGCCAGTCAGACAGCGGCACAGACAGCTGCAGCGGCACAGGAGCTAGCAAACAGAGCTGTAAACAGGGGAGTTTGAGTGGGAGTTCTGTTGGAGGAGATGGTATTTGTGTGTGTTTGGTTTTGTATTGGTAGTATCTGTATGTGTAGGGGTTTGGCGGGGCTTTGTGCTTGGAGAGAAGCTGAGCCCTGATTAGGGGGCGGGGCTTCACTGACTAGGGGTCCTATAAAGGTAGCAGCCAGTCAGGCAGCGGCACAGACAGCTGCAGCGGCACAGGAGCTAGCAAACAGAGCTGTAAACAGGGGACTTAGAGTGGGAGTTCTGTTGGAGGAGAAGGTATTTGTGTGTGTTTGGTTTTGTATTGGTAGTATCTGTATGTGCAGAGGCTTGGAGGGGCTTTGTGCTGGGAGAGAAGCTGAGCCCTGATTAGGGGGCGGGGCTTCACTGACTAGGGGTCCTATAAAGGTAGCAGCCAGTCAGGCAGCGGAACAGACAGCTGCAGCGGCACAGGAGCTAGCAAACAGGGCTGTAAACAGGGGAGTTTGAGTGGGAGTTCTGTTGGAGGAGAAGGTATTTGTGTGTGTTGGGTTTTGTATTGGTAGTATGTGTATGTGTAGGGGCTTTGTGCTGGGAGAGAAGCTGAGCCCTGATTTGGGGGCGGGGCTTCACTGACTAGGGGTCCTATAAAGGTAGCAGCCAGTCAGACAGCGGCACAGGAGCTAGCAAACAGCGCTGTAAACAGGGGAGTTTGAGTGGGAGTTCTGTTGGAGGAGAAGGTATTTGTGTGTGTTTGGTTTTGTATTGGTAGTATCTGTATGTGTAGGGGCTTTGTGCTGGGAGAGAAGCTGAGCTCTGATTAGGGGGCGGGGCTTCACTGACTAGGGGTCCTATAAAGGTAGCAGCCAGTCAGACAGCGGCTCAGGAGCTAGCAAACAGAGCTGTGAACAGGGGAGTTTGAGTAGGAGTTCTGTTGGAGGAGAAGGTATCTGTGTGTGTTTTTGTTTTGGTAGTATCTGTATGTGTAGAGGCTTGGAGGGGCTAGGTGCTGCGAGAGAAGCTGAGCCCTGATTAGGGGGCGGGGCTTCACTGACTAGGGGTCCTATAAAGGTAGCAGCCAGTCAGACAGCGGCACAGACAGCTGCAGCGGCACAGGAGCTAGCAAACAGAGCTGTAAACAGGGGAGTTTGAGTGGGAGTTCTGTTGGAGGAGATGGTATTTGTGTGTGTTTGGTTTTGTATTGGTAGTATCTGTATGTGTAGGGGTTTGGCGGGGCTTTGTGCTTGGAGAGAAGCTGAGCCCTGATTAGGGGGCGGGGCTTCACTGACTAGGGGTCCTATAAAGGTAGCAGCCAGTCAGGCAGCGGCACAGACAGCTGCAGCGGCACAGGAGCTAGCAAACAGAGCTGTAAACAGGGGAGTTTGAGTGGGAGTTCTGTTGGAGGAGATGGTATTTGTGTGTGTTTGGTTTTGTATTGGTAGTATCTGTATGTGTATTGGTTTGAAGGGGCTTTGTGCTTGGAGAGAAGCTGAGCCCTGATTAGGGGGCGGGGCTTCACTGACTAGGGTTCCTATAAAGGTAGCAGCCAGTCAGGCAGCGGAACAGACAGCTGCAGTGGCACAGGAGCTATCAAACAGAGCTGTAAACAGGGGAATTTGAGTGGGAGTTCTGTTGGAGGGGAAGGTATTTGTGTGTGTTTGGTTTTGTATTGGTAGTATCTGTATGTGTAGGGGCTTTGTGCTGGGAGAGAAGCTGACCCCTGATTAGGGGGCGGGGCTTCCCTGACTAGGGGTCCTATAAAGGTAGCAGCCAGTCAGGCAGCGGCAAAGGAGCTAGCAAACAGAGCTGTAAACAGGGGAGTTTGAGTGGGAGTTCTGTTGGAGGAGAAGGTATGTGTGTGTGTTTGGTTTTGTATTGGTAGTATCTGTATGTGTAGGGGCTTTGTGCTGGGAGAGAAGCTGAGCCCTGATTAGGGGGCGGGGCTTCACTGACTAGGGGTCCTATAAAGGTAGCAGCCAGTCAGGCAGCGGCACAGACAGCTGCAGCGGCACAGGAGCTAGCAAACAGAGCTGTAAACAGGGGAGTTTGAGTGGGAGTTCTGTTGGAGGAGATGGTATTTGTGTGTGTTTGGTTTTGTATTGGTAGTATCTGTATGTGTATTGGTTTGAAGGGGCTTTGTGCTTGGAGAGAAGCTGAGCCCTGATTAGGGGGCGGGGCTTCACTGACTAGGGTTCCTATAAAGGTAGCAGCCAGTCAGGCAGCGGAACAGACAGCTGCAGTGGCACAGGAGCTATCAAACAGAGCTGTAAACAGGGGAATTTGAGTGGGAGTTCTGTTGGAGGGGAAGGTATTTGTGTGTGTTTGGTTTTGTATTGGTAGTATCTGTATGTGTAGGGGCTTTGTGCTGGGAGAGAAGCTGACCCCTGATTAGGGGGCGGGGCTTCCCTGATTAGGGGTCCTATAAAGGTAGCAGCCAGTCAGGCAGCGGCAAAGGAGCTAGCAAACAGAGCTGTAAACAGGGGAGTTTGAGTGGGAGTTCTGTTGGAGGAGAAGGTATGTGTGTGTGTTTGGTTTTGTATTGGTAGTATCTGTATGTGTAGGGGCTTTGTGCTGGGAGAGAAGCTGAGCCCTGATTAGGGGGCGGGGCTTCACTGACTAGGGGTCCTATAAAGGTAGCAGCCAGTCAGGCAGCGGCAAAGGAGCTAGCAAACAGAGCTGTAAACAGGGGAGTTTGAGTGGGAGTTCTGTTGGAGGAGAGGGTATTTGTGTGTGTTTTTGTATTGGTATTATCTGTATGTGTAGAGGCTTGGAGGGGCTTTGTGATGGGAGAGAAGCTGAGCCCTGATTAGGCGGCGGGGCTTCACTGACTAGGGTTCCTACAAAGGTAGCAGCCAATCAGGCAGCGGCACAGACAGCTGCAGTGGCACAGGAGCTAGAAAACAGAGCTGTAAACAGGGGAATTTGAGTGGGAGTTCTGTTGGAGGAGAAGGTATTTGTGTGTGTTTGGTTTTGTATTGGTAGTATCTGTATGTGTAGGGGCTTTGTGCTGGGAGAGAAGCTGAGCCCTGATTAGGGGGCGGGGCTTCACTGACTAGGGGTCCTATAAAGGTAGCAGCCAGTCAGGCAGCGGAACAGACAGCTGCAGCGGCACAGGAGCTAGCAAACAGGGCTGTAAACAGGGGAGTTTGAGTGGGAGTTCTGTTGGAGGAGGAGGTATTTGTCTGTGTTTGGTTTTGTATTGGTAGTATCTGTATGTGTAGGGGCTTTGTGCTGGGAGAGAAGCTGAGCCCTGATTAGGGGGCGGGGCTTTACTGACTAGGGGTCCTATAAAGGTAGCAGCCAGTCAGGCAGCGGCACAGACAGCTGCAGCGGCACAGGAGCTAGCAAACAGCGCTGTAAACAGGGGAGTTTGAGTGGGAGTTCTCTTGGAGGAGAAGGTATTTGTGTGTGTTTGGTTTTGTATTGGTAGTATCTGTATGTGTAGGGACTTTGTGCTGGGAGAGAAGCTGAGCCCTGATTTGGGGGCGGGGCTTCACTGACTAGGGGTCCTATAAAGGTAGCAGACAGTCAGGCAGCGGCACAGGAGCTAGCAAACAGAGCTGTAAACAGGGGAGTTTGAGTGGGAGTTCTGTTGGAGGAGAAGGTATTTGTGTGTGTTTTTGTATTGGTATTATCTGTATGTGTAGTGGCTTGGAGGGGCTTTGTGCTGGGAGATAAGCTGAGCCCTGATTAGGGGGCGGGGCTTCACTGACTAGGGGTCCTATAAAGGTAGCAGCCAGTCAGGCAGCGGCACAGACAGCTGCAGCGGCACAGGAGCTAGCAAACAGAGCTGTGAACAGGGGAGTTTGAGTGGGAGTTCTGTTGGAGGAGAAGGTATTTGTGTGTGTGTGTTTTTGTATTGGTAGTATCTGTATGTGTAGAGGCTTGGAGGGGCTTTGTGCTGGGAGAGAAGCTGAGCCCTGATTAGGGGGCGGGGCTTCACTGACTAGGGGTCCTATAAAGGTAGCAGCCAGTCAGACAGCGGCACAGGAGCTAGCAAACAGAGCTGTAAGCAGGGGAGTTTGAGTGGGAGTTCTGTTGGAGGAGGAGGTATTTGTCTGTGTTTGGTTTTGTATTGGTAGTATGTGTATGTGTAGAGGCTTGGAGGCGCTTTGTGCTGGGAGAGAAGCTGAGCCCTGATTAGGGGGCGGGGCTTCACTGACTAGGGGTCCTATAAAGGTAGCAGCCAGTCAGACAGCGGCTCAGGAGCTAGCAAACAGAGCTGTGAACAGGGGAGTTTGAGTGGGAGTTCTGTTGGAGGAGAAGGTATTTGTGTGTGTTTTTGTATTGGTATTATCTGTATGTGTAGAGGCTTGGAGGGGCTTTGTGATGGGAGAGAATCTGAGCCCTGATTAGGCGGCGGGGCTTCACTGACTAGGGGTCCTACAAAGGTAGCAGCCAATCAGGCAGCGGCACAGACAGCTGCAGTGGCACAGGAGCTAGAAAACAGAGCTGTAAACAGGGGAGTTTGAGTGGGAGTTCTGTTGGAGGAGAAGGTATTTGTGTGTGTTTTTGTATTGGTATTATCTGTATGTGTAGAGGCTTGGAGGGGCTTTGTGCTGGGAGAGAAGCTGAGCTCTGATTAGGGGGCGGGGCTTCACTGACTAGGGGTCCTATAAAGGTAGCAGCCAGTCAGACAGCGGCTCAGGAGCTAGCAAACAGAGCTGTGAACAGGGGAGTTTGAGTGGGAGTTCTGTTGGAGGAGATGGTATTTGTGTGTGTTTGGTTTTGTATTGGTAGTATCTGTATGTGTAGGGGTTTGGCGGGGCTTTGTGCTTGGAGAGAAGCTGAGCCCTGATTAGGGGGCGGGGCTTCACTGACTAGGGGTCCTATAAAGGTAGCAGCCAGTCAGGCAGCGGCACAGACAGCTGCAGCGGCACAGGAGCTAGCAAACAGAGCTGTAAACAGGGGAGTTTGAGTGGGAGTTCTGTTGGAGGAGATGGTATTTGTGTGTGTTTGGTTTTGTATTGGTAGTATCTGTATGTGTATTGGTTTGAAGGGGCTTTGTGCTTGGAGAGAAGCTGAGCCCTGATTAGGGGGCGGGGCTTCACTGACTAGGGTTCCTATAAAGGTAGCAGCCAGTCAGGCAGCGGAACAGACAGCTGCAGTGGCACAGGAGCTATCAAACAGAGCTGTAAACAGGGGAATTTGAGTGGGAGTTCTGTTGGAGGGGAAGGTATTTGTGTGTGTTTGGTTTTGTATTGGTAGTATCTGTATGTGTAGGGGCTTTGTGCTGGGAGAGAAGCTGACCCCTGATTAGGGGGCGGGGCTTCCCTGACTAGGGGTCCTATAAAGGTAGCAGCCAGTCAGGCAGCGGCAAAGGAGCTAGCAAACAGAGCTGTAAACAGGGGAGTTTGAGTGGGAGTTCTGTTGGAGGAGAAGGTATGTGTGTGTGTTTGGTTTTGTATTGGTAGTATCTGTATGTGTAGGGGCTTTGTGCTGGGAGAGAAGCTGAGCCCTGATTAGGGGGCGGGGCTTCACTGACTAGGGGTCCTATAAAGGTAGCAGCCAGTCAGACAGCGGCACAGACAGCTGCAGCGGCACAGGAGCTAGCAAACAGAGCTGTAAACAGGGGAGTTTGAGTGGGAGTTCTGTTGGAGGAGAGGGTATTTGTGTGTGTTTTTGTATTGGTATTATCTGTATGTGTAGAGGCTTGGAGGGGCTTTGTGATGGGAGAGAAGCTGAGCCCTGATTAGGCGGCTGGGCTTCACTGACTAGGGTTCCTACAAAGGTAGCAGCCAATCAGGCAGCGGCACAGACAGCTGCAGTGGCACAGGAGCTAGAAAACAGAGCTGTAAACAGGGGAATTTGAGTGGGAGTTCTGTTGGAGGAGAAGGTATTTGTGTGTGTTTGGTTTTGTATTGGTAGTATCTGTATGTGTAGGGGCTTTGTGCTGGGAGAGAAGCTGAGCCCTGATTAGGGGGCGGGGCTTCACTGACTAGGGGTCCTATAAAGGTAGCAGCCAGTCAGGCAGCGGCACAGACAGCTGCAGCGGCACAGGAGCTAGCAAACAGAGCTGTAAACAGGGGAGTTTGAGTGGGAGTTCTGTTGGAGGAGATGGTATTTGTGTGTGTTTGGTTTTGTATTGGTAGTATCTGTATGTGTAGGGGTTTGGCGGGGCTTTGTGCTTGGAGAGAAGCTGAGCCCTGATTAGGGGGCGGGGCTTCACTGACTAGGGGTCCTATAAAGGGAGCAGCCAGTCAGGCAGCGGCACAGACAGCTGCAGCGGCACAGGAGCTAGCAAACAGAGCTGTAAACAGGGAAGTTTGAGTGGGAGTTCTGTTGGAGGAGAAGGTATTTGTGTGTGTTTGATTTTGCTTTGGTAGTATCTGTATGTGTAGAGGCTTGGAGGGGCTTTGTGCTGGGAGAGAAGCTGAGCCCTGAATAGGGGGCGGGGCTTCACTGACTAGGGGTCCTATAAAGGTAGCAGCCAGTCAGACAGCGGCTCAGGAGCTAGCAAACAGAGCTGTGAACAGGGGAATTTGAGTGGGAGTTCTGTTGGAGGAGAAGGTATTTGTGTGTGTTTGGTTTTGTATTGGTAGTATCTGTATGTGTAGGGGCTTTGTGCTGCGAGAGAAGCTGAGCCCTGATTAGGGGGCGGGGCTTCACTGACTAGGGGTCCTATAAAGGTAGCAGCCAGTCAGACAGCGGCTCAGGAGCTAGCAAACAGAGCTGTGAACAGGGGAATTTGAGTGGGAGTTCTGTTGGAGGAGAAGGTATTTGTGTGTGTTTGGTTTTGTATTGGTAGTATCTGTATGTGTAGGGGCTTTGTGCTGCGAGAGAAGCTGAGCCCTGATTAGGGGGCGGGGCTTCACTGACTAGGGGTCCTATAAAGGTAGCAGCCAGTCAGACAGCGGCACAGACAGCTGCAGCGGCACAGGAGCTAGCAAACAGAGCTGTAAACAGGGGAGTTTGAGTGGGAGTTCTGTTGGAGGAGATGGTATTTGTGTGTGTTTGGTTTTGTATTGGTAGTATCTGTATGTGTAGTGGTTTGGCGGGGCTTTGTGCTTGGAGAGAAGCTGAGCCCTGATTAGGGGGCGGGGCTTCACTGACTAGGGGTCCTATAAAGGTAGCAGCCAGTCAGGCAGCGGAACAGACAGCTGCAGCGGCACAGGAGCTAGCAAACAGGGCTGTAAACAGGGGAGTTTGAGTGGGAGTTCTGTTGGAGGAGGAGGTATTTGTCTGTGTTTGGTTTTGTATTGGTAGTATCTGTATGTGTAGGGGCTTTGTGCTGGGAGAGAAGCTGAGCCCTGATTAGGGGGCGGGGCTTTACTGACTAGGGGTCCTATAAAGGTAGCAGCCAGTCAGGCAGCGGCACAGACAGCTGCAGCGGCACAGGAGCTAGCAAACAGCGCTGTAAACAGGGGAGTTTGAGTGGGAGTTCTCTTGGAGGAGAAGGTATTTGTGTGTGTTTGGTTTTGTATTGGTAGTATCTGTATGTGTAGGGACTTTGTGCTGGGAGAGAAGCTGAGCCCTGATTTGGGGGCGGGGCTTCACTGACTAGGGGTCCTATAAAGGTAGCAGACAGTCAGGCAGCGGCACAGGAGCTAGCAAACAGAGCTGTAAACAGGGGAGTTTGAGTGGGAGTTCTGTTGGAGGAGAAGGTATTTGTGTGTGTTTTTGTATTGGTATTATCTGTATGTGTAGTGGCTTGGAGGGGCTTTGTGCTGGGAGATAAGCTGAGCCCTGATTAGGGGGCGGGGCTTCACTGACTAGGGGTCCTATAAAGGTAGCAGCCAGTCAGGCAGCGGCACAGACAGCTGCAGCGGCACAGGAGCTAGCAAACAGAGCTGTGAACAGGGGAGTTTGAGTGGGAGTTCTGTTGGAGGAGAAGGTATTTGTGTGTGTGTGTTTTTGTATTGGTAGTATCTGTATGTGTAGAGGCTTGGAGGGGCTTTGTGCTGGGAGAGAAGCTGAGCCCTGATTAGGGGGCGGGGCTTCACTGACTTGGGGTCCTATAAAGGTAGAAGCCAGTCAGGCAGCGGCACAGGAGCTAGCAAACAGAGCTGTAAACAGGGGAGTTTGAGTGGGAGTTCTGTTGGAGGAGAAGGTATTTGTGTGTGTGTGTTTTTGTATTGGTAGTATCTGTATGTGTAGAGGCTTGGAGGGGCTTTGTGCTGGGAGAGAAGCTGAGCCCTGATTAGGGGGCGGGGCTTCACTGACTAGGGTTCCTATAAAGGTAGCAGCCAGTCAGGCAGCGGAACAGACAGCTGCAGTGGCACAGGAGCTATCAAACAGAGCTGTAAACAGGGGAGTTTGAGTGGGAGTTCTGTTGGAGGGGAAGGTATTTGTGTGTGTTTGGTTTTGTATTGGTAGTATCTGTATGTGTAGGGGCTTCGTGCTGGGAGAGAAGCTGACCCCTGATTAGGGGGCGGGGCTTCCCTGACTAGGGGTCCTATAAAGGTAGCAGCCAGTCAGGCAGCGGCAAAGGAGCTAGCAAACAGAGCTGTAAACAGGGGAGTTTGAGTGGGAGTTCTGTTGGAGGAGAAGGTATGTGTGTGTGTTTGGTTTTGTATTGGTAGTATCTGTATGTGTAGGGGCTTTGTGCTGGGAGAGAAGCTGAGCCCTGATTAGGGGGCGGGGCTTCACTGACTAGGGGTCCTATAAAGGTAGCAGCCAGTCAGACAGCGGCTCAGGAGCTAGCAAACAGAGCTGTGAACAGGGGAGTTTGAGTAGGAGTTCTGTTGGAGGAGAAGGTATTTGTGTGTGTTTTTGTTTTGGTAGTATCTGTATGTGTAGAGGCTGGGAGGGGCTAGGTGCTGCGAGAGAAGCTGAGCCCTGATTAGGCGGCGGGGCTTCACTGACTAGGGGTCCTACAAAGGTAGCAGCCAATCAGGCAGCGGCACAGACAGCTGCAGTGGCACAGGAGCTAGAAAACAGAGCTGTAAACAGGGGAGTTTAAGTGGGAGTTCTGTTGGAGGAGAAGGTATTTGTGTGTGTTTGGTTTTGTATTGGTAGTATCTGTATGTGTAGGGGCTTTGTGCTGGGAGAGAAGCTGAGCCCTGATTAGGGGGCGGGGCTTCACTGACTAGGGGTCCTATAAAGGTAGCAGCCAGTCAGGCAGCGGCACAGACAGCTGCAGCGGCACAGGAGCTAGCAAACAGAGCTGTAAACAGGGGAGTTTGAGTGGGAGTTCTGTTGGAGGAGATGGTATTTGTGTGTGTTTGGTTTTGTATTGGTAGTATCTGTATGTGTATTGGTTTGAAGGGGCTTTGTGCTTGGAGAGAAGCTGAGCCCTGATTAGGGGGCGGGGCTTCACTGACTAGGGTTCCTATAAAGGTAGCAGCCAGTCAGGCAGCGGAACAGACAGCTGCAGTGGCACAGGAGCTATCAAACAGAGCTGTAAACAGGGGAATTTGAGTGGGAGTTCTGTTGGAGGAGAAGGTATTTGTGTGTGTGTGTTTTTGTATTGGTAGTATCTGTATGTGTAGAGGCTTGGAGGGGCTTTGTGCTGGGAGAGAAGCTGAGCCCTGATTAGGGGGCGGGGCTTCACTGACTTGGGGTCCTATAAAGGTAGAAGCCAGTCAGGCAGCGGCACAGGAGCTAGCAAACAGAGCTGTAAACAGGGGAGTTTGAGTGGGAGTTCTGTTGGAGGAGAAGGTATTTGTGTGTGTGTGTTTTTGTATTGGCAGTATCTGTATGTGTAGAGGCTTGGAGGGGCTTTGTGCTGGGAGAGAAGCTGAGCCCTGATTAGGGGGCGGGGCTTCACTGACTAGGGTTCCTATAAAGGTAGCAGCCAGTCAGGCAGCGGAACAGACAGCTGCAGTGGCACAGGAGCTATCAAACAGAGCTGTAAACAGGGGAGTTTGAGTGGGAGTTCTGTTGGAGGGGAAGGTATTTGTGTGTGTTTGGTTTTGTATTGGTAGTATCTGTATGTGTAGGGGCTTCGTGCTGGGAGAGAAGCTGACCCCTGATTAGGGGGCGGGGCTTCCCTGACTAGGGGTCCTATAAAGGTAGCAGCCAGTCAGGCAGCGGCAAAGGAGCTAGCAAACAGAGCTGTAAACAGGGGAGTTTGAGTGGGAGTTCTGTTGGAGGAGAAGGTATGTGTGTGTGTTTGGTTTTGTATTGGTAGTATCTGTATGTGTAGGGGCTTTGTGCTGGGAGAGAAGCTGAGCCCTGATTAGGGGGCGGGGCTTCACTGACTAGGGGTCCTATAAAGGTAGCAGCCAGTCAGACAGCGGCTCAGGAGCTAGCAAACAGAGCTGTGAACAGGGGAGTTTGAGTAGGAGTTCTGTTGGAGGAGAAGGTATTTGTGTGTGTTTTTGTTTTGGTAGTATCTGTATGTGTAGAGGCTGGGAGGGGCTAGGTGCTGCGAGAGAAGCTGAGCCCTGATTAGGCGGCGGGGCTTCACTGACTAGGGGTCCTACAAAGGTAGCAGCCAATCAGGCAGCGGCACAGACAGCTGCAGTGGCACAGGAGCTAGAAAACAGAGCTGTAAACAGGGGAGTTTAAGTGGGAGTTCTGTTGGAGGAGAAGGTATTTGTGTGTGTTTGGTTTTGTATTGGTAGTATCTGTATGTGTAGGGGCTTTGTGCTGGGAGAGAAGCTGAGCCCTGATTAGGGGGCGGGGCTTCACTGACTAGGGGTCCTATAAAGGTAGCAGCCAGTCAGGCAGCGGCACAGACAGCTGCAGCGGCACAGGAGCTAGCAAACAGAGCTGTAAACAGGGGAGTTTGAGTGGGAGTTCTGTTGGAGGAGATGGTATTTGTGTGTGTTTGGTTTTGTATTGGTAGTATCTGTATGTGTATTGGTTTGAAGGGGCTTTGTGCTTGGAGAGAAGCTGAGCCCTGATTAGGGGGCGGGGCTTCACTGACTAGGGTTCCTATAAAGGTAGCAGCCAGTCAGGCAGCGGAACAGACAGCTGCAGTGGCACAGGAGCTATCAAACAGAGCTGTAAACAGGGGAATTTGAGTGGGAGTTCTGTTGGAGGAGATGGTATTTGTGTGTGTTTGGTTTTGTATTGGTAGTATCTGTATGTGTAGGGGTTTGGCGGGGCTTTGTGCTTGGAGAGAAGCTGAGCCCTGATTAGGGGGCGGGGCTTCACTGACTAGGGGTCCTATAAAGGTAGCAGCCAGTCAGGCAGCGGCACAGACAGCTGCAGCGGCACAGGAGCTAGCAAACAGAGCTGTAAACAGGGGAGTTTGAGTGGGAGTTCTGTTGGAGGAGATGGTATTTGTGTGTGTTTGGTTTTGTATTGGTAGTATCTGTATGTGTATTGGTTTGAAGGGGCTTTGTGCTTGGAGAGAAGCTGAGCCCTGATTAGGGGGCGGGGCTTCACTGACTAGGGTTCCTATAAAGGTAGCAGCCAGTCAGGCAGCGGAACAGACAGCTGCAGTGGCACAGGAGCTATCAAACAGAGCTGTAAACAGGGGAATTTGAGTGGGAGTTCTGTTGGAGGGGAAGGTATTTGTGTGTGTTTGGTTTTGTATTGGTAGTATCTGTATGTGTAGGGGCTTTGTGCTGGGAGAGAAGCTGACCCCTGATTAGGGGGCGGGGCTTCCCTGACTAGGGGTCCTATAAAGGTAGCAGCCAGTCAGGCAGCGGCAAAGGAGCTAGCAAACAGAGCTGTAAACAGGGGAGTTTGAGTGGGAGTTCTGTTGGAGGAGAGGGTATTTGTGTGTGTTTTTGTATTGGTATTATCTGTGTGTGTAGAGGCTTGGAGGGGCTTTGTGATGGGAGAGAAGCTGAGCCCTGATTAGGCGGCGGGGCTTCACTGACTAGGGTTCCTACAAAGGTAGCAGCCAATCAGGCAGCGGCACAGACAGCTGCAGTGGCACAGGAGCTAGAAAACAGAGCTGTAAACAGGGGAATTTGAGTGGGAGTTCTGTTGGAGGAGAAGGTATTTGTGTGTGTTTGGTTTTGTATTGGTAGTATCTGTATGTGTAGGGGCTTTGTGCTGGGAGAGAAGCTGAGCCCTGATTAGGGGGCGGGGCTTCACTGACTAGGGGTCCTATAAAGGTAGCAGCCAGTCAGGCAGCGGCACAGACAGCTGCAGCGGCACAGGAGCTAGCAAACAGAGCTGTAAACAGGGGAGTTTGAGTGGGAGTTCTGTTGGAGGAGATGGTATTTGTGTGTGTTTGGTTTTGTATTGGTAGTATCTGTATGTGTAGGGGTTTGGCGGGGCTTTGTGCTTGGAGAGAAGCTGAGCCCTGATTAGGGGGCGGGGCTTCACTGACTAGGGGTCCTATAAAGGGAGCAGCCAGTCAGGCAGCGGCACAGGAGCTAGCAAACAGAGCTGTAAACAGGGGAGTTTGAGTGGGAGTTCTGTTGGAGGATAAGGTATTTGTGTGTGTTTTTGTATTGGTATTATCTGTATGTGTAGAGGCTTGGAGGGGCTTTGTGATGGGAGAGAAGCTGAGCCCTGATTAGGCGGCGGGGCTTCACTGACTAGGGGTCCTACAAAGGTAGCAGCCAATCAGGCAGCGGCACAGACAGCTGCAGTGGCACAGGAGCTAGAAAACAGAGCTGTAAACAGGGGAGTTTGAGTGGGAGTTCTGTTGGAGGAGAAGGTATTTGTGTGTGTTTGGTTTTGTATTGGTAGTATCTGTATGTGTAGGGGCTTTGTGCTGGGAGAGAAGCTGAGCCCTGATTAGGGGGCGGGGCTTCACTGACTAGGGGTCCTATAAAGGTAGCAGCAAGTCAGGCAGCGGCACAGACAGCTGCAGTGGCACAGGAGCTATCAAACAGAGCTGTAAACAGGGGAATTTGAGTGGGAGTTCTGTTGGAGGAGATGGTATTTGTGTGTGTTTGGTTTTGTATTGGTAGTATCTGTATGTGTATTGGTTTGAAGGGGCTTTGTGCTTGGAGAGAAGTTGAGCCCTGATTAGGGGGCGGGGCTTCACTGACTAGGGTTCCTATAAAGGTAGCAGCCAGTCAGGCAGCGGAACAGACAGCTGCAGTGGCACAGGAGCTATCAAACAGAGCTGTTAACAGGGGAATTTGAGTGGGAGTTCTGTTGGAGGAGAAGGTATTTGTGTGTGTTTGGTTTTGTATTGGTAGTATCTGTATGTGTAGGGGCTTTGTGCTGGGAGAGAAGCTGAGCCCTGATTAGGGGGCGGGGCTTCACTGACTAGGGGTCCTATAAAGGTAGCAGCCAGTCAGACAGCGGCTCAGGAGCTAGCAAACAGAGCTGTGAACAGGGGAATTTGAGTGGGAGTTCTGTTGGAGGAGAAGGTATTTGTGTGTGTTTGGTTTTGTATTGGTAGTATCTGTATGTGTAGGGGCTTTGTGCTGCGAGAGAAGCTGAGCCCTGATTAGGGGGCGGGGCTTCACTGACTAGGGGTCCTATAAAGGTAGCAGCCAGTCAGACAGCGGCTCAGGAGCTAGCAAACAGAGCTGTGAACAGGGGAATTTGAGTGGGAGTTCTGTTGGAGGAGAAGGTATTTGTGTGTGTTTGGTTTTGTATTGGTAGTATCTGTATGTGTAGGGGCTTTGTGCTGCGAGAGAAGCTGAGCCCTGATTAGGGGGCGGGGCTTCACTGACTAGGGGTCCTATAAAGGTAGCAGCCAGTCAGACAGCGGCACAGACAGCTGCAGCGGCACAGGAGCTATCAAACAGAGCTGTAAACAGGGGAGTTTGAGTGGGAGTTCTGTTGGAGGAGATGGTATTTGTGTGTGTTTGGTTTTGTATTGGTAGTATCTGTATGTGTAGTGGTTTGGCGGGGCTTTGTGCTTGGAGAGAAGCTGAGCCCTGATTAGGGGGCGGGGCTTCACTGACTAGGGGTCCTATAAAGGTAGCAGCCAGTCAGGCAGCGGAACAGACAGCTGCAGCGGCACAGGAGCTAGCAAACAGGGCTGTAAACAGGGGAGTTTGAGTGGGAGTTCTGTTGGAGGAGGAGGTATTTGTCTGTGTTTGGTTTTGTATTGGTAGTATCTGTATGTGTAGGGGCTTTGTGCTGGGAGAGAAGCTGAGCCCTGATTAGGGGGCGGGGCTTTACTGACTAGGGGTCCTATAAAGGTAGCAGCCAGTCAGGCAGCGGCACAGGAGCTAGCAAACAGAGCTGTAAACAGGGGAGTTTGAGTGGGAGTTCTGTTGGAGGAGAAGGTATTTGTGTGTGTTTTTGTATTGGTATTATCTGTATGTGTAGTGGCTTGGAGGGGCTTTGTGCTGGGAGATAAGCTGAGCCCTGATTAGGGGGCGGGGCTTCACTGACTAGGGGTCCTATAAAGGTAGCAGCCAGTCAGGCAGCGGCACAGACAGCTGCAGCGGCACAGGAGCTAGCAAACAGAGCTGTGAACAGGGGAGTTTGAGTGGGAGTTCTGTTGGAGGAGAAGGTATTTGTGTGTGTGTGTTTTTGTATTGGTAGTATCTGTATGTGTAGAGGCTTGGAGGGGCTTTGTGCTGGGAGAGAAGCTGAGCCCTGATTAGGGGGCGGGGCTTCACTGACTTGGGGTCCTATAAAGGTAGAAGCCAGTCAGGCAGCGGCACAGGAGCTAGCAAACAGAGCTGTAAACAGGGGAGTTTGAGTGGGAGTTCTGTTGGAGGAGAAGGTATTTGTGTGTGTGTGTTTTTGTATTGGTAGTATCTGTATGTGTAGAGGCTTGGAGGGGCTTTGTGCTGGGAGAGAAGCTGAGCCCTGATTAGGGGGCGGGGCTTCACTGACTAGGGTTCCTATAAAGGTAGCAGCCAGTCAGGCAGCGGAACAGACAGCTGCAGTGGCACAGGAGCTATCAAACAGAGCTGTAAACAGGGGAGTTTGAGTGGGAGTTCTGTTGGAGGGGAAGGTATTTGTGTGTGTTTGGTTTTGTATTGGTAGTATCTGTATGTGTAGGGGCTTCGTGCTGGGAGAGAAGCTGACCCCTGATTAGGGGGCGGGGCTGCCCTGACTAGGGGTCCTATAAAGGTAGCAGCCAGTCAGGCAGCGGCAAAGGAGCTAGCAAACAGAGCTGTAAACAGGGGAGTTTGAGTGGGAGTTCTGTTGGAGGAGAAGGTATGTGTGTGTGTTTGGTTTTGTATTGGTAGTATCTGTATGTGTAGGGGCTTTGTGCTGGGAGAGAAGCTGAGCCCTGATTAGGGGGCGGGGCTTCACTGACTAGGGGTCCTATAAAGGTAGCAGCCAGTCAGACAGCGGCTCAGGAGCTAGCAAACAGAGCTGTGAACAGGGGAGTTTGAGTAGGAGTTCTGTTGGAGGAGAAGGTATTTGTGTGTGTTTTTGTTTTGGTAGTATCTGTATGTGTAGAGGCTTGGAGGGGCTAGGTGCTGCGAGAGAAGCTGAGCCCTGATTAGGGGGCGGGGCTTCACTGACTAGGGGTCCTATAAAGGGAGCAGCCAGTCAGGCAGCGGCACAGGAGCTAGCAAACAGAGCTGTAAACAGGGAAGTTTGAGTGGGAGTTCTGTTGGAGGAGAAGGTATTTGTGTGTGTTTGATTTTGCTTTGGTAGTATCTGTATGTGTAGAGGCTTGGAGGGGCTTTGTGCTGGGAGAGAAGCTGAGCCCTGAATAGGGGGCGGGGCTTCACTGACTAGGGGTCCTATAAAGGTAGCAGACAGTCAGGCAGCGGCACAGGAGCTAGCAAACAGAGCTGTAAACAGGGGAGTTTGAGTGGGAGTTCTGTTGGAGGATAAGTTATTTGTGTGTGTTTTTGTATTGGTATTCTCTGTATGTGTAGAGGCTTGGAGGGGCTTTGTGATGGGAGAGAAGCTGAGCCCTGATTAGGCGGCGGGGCTTCACTGACTAGGGGTCCTACAAAGGTAGCAGCCAATCAGGCAGCGGCACAGACAGCTGCAGTGGCACAGGAGCTAGCAAACAGAGCTGTAAACAGGTGAGTTTGAGTGGGAGTTCTGTTGGAGGAGATGGTATTTGTGTGTTTGGTTTTGTATTGGTAGTATCTGTATGTGTATTGGTTTGAAGGGGCTTTGTGCTTGGAGAGAAGCTGAGCCCTGATTAGGGGGCGGGGCTTCACTGACTAGGGTTCCTATAAAGGTAGCAGCCAGTCAGGCAGCGGAACAGAGAGCTGCAGTGGCACAGGAGCTATCAAACAGAGCTGTAAACAGGGGAATTTGAGTGGGAGTTCTGTTGGAGGAGAAGGTATTTGTGTGTGTTTGGTTTTGTATTGGTAGTATCTGTATGTGTAGGGGCTTTGTGCTGGGAGAGAAGCTGAGCCCTGATTAGGGGGCGGGGCTTCACTGACTAGGGGTCCTATAAAGGTAGCAGCCAGTCAGACAGCGGCTCAGGAGCTAGCAAACAGAGCTGTGAACAGGGGAATTTGAGTGGGAGTTCTGTTGGAGGAGAAGGTATTTGTGTGTGTTTGGTTTTGTATTGGTAGTATCTGTATGTGTAGGGGCTTTGTGCTGCGAGAGAAGCTGAGCCCTGATTAGGGGGCGGGGTTTCACTGACTAGGGGTCCTATAAAGGTAGCAGCCAGTCAGACAGCGGCTCAGGAGCTAGCAAACAGAGCTGTGAACAGGGGAATTTGAGTGGGAGTTCGTTGGAGGAGAAGGTATTTGTGTGTGTTTGGTTTTGTATTGGTAGTATCTGTATGTGTAGTGGCTTTGTGCTGCGAGAGAAGCTGAGCCCTGATTAGGGGGCGGGGCTTCACTGACTAGGGGTCCTATAAAGGTAGCAGCCAGTCAGACAGCGGCACAGACAGCTGCAGCGGCACAGGAGCTAGCAAACAGCGCTGTAAACAGGGGAGTTTGAGTGGGAGTTCTGTTGGAGGAGATGGTATTTGTGTGTGTTTGGTTTTGTATTGGTAGTATCTGTATGTGTAGTGGTTTGGCGGGGCTTTGTGCTTGGAGAGAACCTGAGCCCTGATTAGGGGGCGGGGCTTCACTGACTAGGGGTCCTATAAAGGTAGCAGCCAGTCAGGCAGCGGCACAGACAGCTGCAGCGGCACAGGAGCTAGCAAACAGAGCTGTAAACAGGGGACTTAGAGTGGGAGTTCTGTTGGAGGAGAAGGTATTTGTGTGTGTTTGGTTTTGTATTGGTAGTATCTGTATGTGCAGAGGCTTGGAGGGGCTTTGTGCTGGGAGAGAAGCTGAGCCCTGATTAGGGGGCGGGGCTTCACTGACTAGGGGTCCTATAAAGGTAGCAGCCAGTCAGGCAGCGGAACAGACAGCTGCAGCGGCACAGGAGCTAGCAAACAGGGCTGTAAACAGGGGAGTTTGAGTGGGAGTTCTGTTGGAGGAGGAGGTATTTGTCTGTGTTTGGTTTTGTATTGGTAGTATCTGTATGTTTAGGGGCTTTGTGCTGGGAGAGAAGCTGAGCCCTGATTAGGGGGCGGGGCTTCACTGACTAGGGGTCCTATAAAGGTAGCAGCCAGTCAGGCAGCGGCACAGACAGCTGCAGCGGCACAGGAGCTAGCAAACAGCGCTGTAAACAGGGGAGTTTGAGTGGGAGTTCTCTTGGAGGAGAAGGTATTTGTGTGTGTTTGGTTTTGTATTGGTAGTATCTGTATGTGTAGGGACTTTGTGCTGGGAGAGAAGCTGAGCCCTGATTTGGGGGCGGGGCTTCACTGACTAGGGGTCCTATAAAGGTAGCAGACAGTCAGGCAGCGGCACAGGAGCTAGCAAACAGAGCTGTAAACAGGGGAGTTTGAGTGGGAGTTCTGTTGGAGGAGAAGGTATTTGTGTGTGTTTTTGTATTGGTAGTATCTGTATGTGTAGAGGCTTGGAGGGGCTTTGTGCTGGGAGAGAAGCTGTGCCCTGATTAGGGGGCGGGGCTTCACTGACTTGGGGTCCTATAAAGGTAGCAGCCAGTCAGGCAGCGGCACAGGAGCTAGCAAACAGAGCTGTAAACAGGGGAGTTTGAGTGGGAGTTCTGTTGGAGGAGAAGGTATTTGTGTGTGTTTGGTTTTGTATTGGTAGTATCTGTATGTGTAGGGGCTTTGTGCTGGGAGAGAAGCTGAGCCCTGATTAGGGGGCGGGGCTTCACTGACTAGGGGTCCTATAAAGGTAGCAGCCAGTCAGGCATCGGCACTGACAGCTGCAGCGGCACAGGAGCTAGCAAACAGAGCTGTAAACAGGGGAGTTTGAGTGGGAGTTCTGTTGGAGGAGATGGTATTTGTGTGTGTTTGGTTTTGTATTGGTAGTATCTGTATGTGTATTGGTTTGAAGGGGCTTTGTGCTTGGAGAGAAGCTGAGCCCTGATTAGGGGGCGGGGCTTCACTGACTAGGGTTCCTATAAAGGTAGCAGCCAGTCAGGCAGCGGAACAGACAGCTGCAGTGGCACAGGAGCTATCAAACAGAGCTGTAAACAGGGGAGATTGAGTAGGGGTTCTGTTGGAGGAGAAGGTATTTGTGTGTGTTTTTGTTTTGGTAGTATCTGTATGTGTAGAGGCTTGGAGGGGCTAGGTGCTGCGAGAGAAGCTGAGCCCTGATTAGGGGGCGGGGCTTCACTGACTAGGGGTCCTATAAAGGTAGCAGCCAGTCAGACAGCGGCACAGACAGCTGCAGCGCCACAGGAGCTAGCAAACAGAGCTGTAAACAGGGAGTTTGAGTGGGAGTTCTGTTGGAGGAGCAGGTATTTGTGTGTGTTTGGTTTTGTATTTGTAGTATCTGTATGTGTAGAGGCTTGGAGGGGCTTTGTGCTGGGAGAGAAGCTGAGCTCTGATTAGGGGGCGGGGCTTCACTGACTAGGGGTCCTATAAAGGGAGCAGCCAGTCAGGCAGCGGCAGAGACAGCTGCAGCGGCACAGGAGCTAGCAAACAGAGCTGTAAACAGGGAAGTTTGAGTGGGAGTTCTGTTGGAGGAGAAGGTATTTGTGTGTGTTTGATTTTGCTTTGGTAGTATCTGTATGTGTAGAGGCTTGGAGGGGCTTTGTGCTGGGAGAGAAGCTGAGCCCTGAATAGGGGGCGGGGCTTCACTGACTAGCGGTCCTATAAAGGTAGCAGACAGTCAGGCAGCGGCACAGGAGCTAGCAAACAGACCTGTAAACAGTCGAGTTTGAGTGGGAGTTCTGTTGGAGGAGAAGGTATTTGTGTGTGTTTTTGTATTGGTATTATCTGTATGTGTAGAGGCTTGGAGGGGCTTTGTGATGGGAGAGAAGCTGAGCCCTGATTAGGCGGCGGGGCTTCACTGACTAGGGGTCCTATAAAGGTAGCAGCCAGTCAGGCAGCGGCACAGACAGCTGCAGTGGCACAGGAGCTATCAAACAGAGCTGTAAACAGGGGAATTTGAGTGGGAGTTCTGTTGGAGGAGAAGGTATTTGTGTGTGTTTGGATTTGTATTGTCAGTATCTGTATGTGCAGGGGCTTTGTGCTGGGAGAGAAGCTGAGCCCTGATTAGGGGGCGGGGCTTCCCTGACTAGGGGTCCTATAAAGGTAGCAGCCAGTCAGGCAGCGGCAAAGGAGCTAGCAAACAGAGCTGTAAACAGGGGAGTTTGAGTGGGAGTTCTGTTGGAGGAGAAGGTATTTGTGTGTGTTTGGTTTTGTATTGGTAGTATCTGTATGTGTAGGGGTTTGGCGGGGCTTTGTGCTTGGAGAGAAGCTGAGCCCTGATTAGGGGGCGGGGCTTCACTGACTAGGGGTCCTATAAAGGTAGCAGCCAGTCAGACAGCGGCACAGACAGCTGCAGCGGCACAGGAGCTAGCAAACAGAGCTGTAAACAGGGGAGTTTGAGTGGGAGTTCTGTTGGAGGAGATGGTATTTGTGTGTGTTTGGTTTTGTATTGGTAGTATCTGTATGTGTAGGGGTTTGGCGGGGCTTTGTGCTTGGAGAGAAGCTGAGCCCTGATCAGGGGGCGGGGCTTCACTGACTAGGGGTCCTATAAAGGTAGCAGTCAGTCAGGCAGCGGCACAGGAGCTAGCAAACAGAGCTGTAAGCAGGGGAGTTTGAGTGGGAGTTCTGTTGGAGGAGAAGGTATTTGTGTGTTTTTTTGTATTGGTAGTATCTGTATATATAGAGGCTTGGAGGGGCTTTGTGCTGGGAGAGAAGCTGAGCCCTGATCAGGGGGCGGGGCTTCACTGACTAGGGGTGATATAAAGGTAGGAGGCAGTCAGGCAGCGGCACAGGAGCTAGCAAACAGAGCTGGAAGCAGGGGAGTTTGAGTGGGAGTTCTGTTGGAGGAGAAGGTATTTGTGTGTGTTCGGTTTTGTATTGGTAGTGTCTGTATGTGTACGGGCTTCGTGCTGGGAGAGAAGCTGAGCCCTGATTAGGGGGCGGGGCTTCACTGACTAGGGGTCCTATAAAGGTAGCAGCCAGTCAGGCAGCGGCACAGGAGCTAGCAAACAGAGCTGTAAACAGGGGAGTTTGAGTGGGAGTTCTGTTGGAGGAGAAGGTATTTGTGTGTTTTTTTGTATTGGTAGTATCTGTATATGTAGAGGCTTGGAGGGGCTTTGTGCTGGGAGAGAAGCTGAGCCCTGATCAGGGGGCGGGGCTTCACTGACTAGGGGTCCTATAAAGGTAGCAGCCATCAGGCAGCGGCACAGGAGCTAGCAAACAGAGCTGTAAAGAGGGGAGTTGGAGTGGGAGTTCTGTTGGGGGAGAAGGTATTTGTGTGTGTTTTTGTATTGGTATTATCTGTATGTGTAGAGGCTTGGAGGGGCTTTGTGCTGGGAGAGAAGCTGGTCCCTGATTAGGGGGCGGGGATTCACTGACAAGGGGTCCTATAAAGGTAGCAGCCAGTCAGGCAGCGGCACAGACAGCTGCAGTGGCACAGGCGCTAGCAAACAGAGCTGTAAACAGGGGAGTTTGAGTGGGAGTTCTGTTGGAGTTGAAGGTATTTGTGTGTTTTTTTGTATTGGTAGTATCTGTACATGTAGAGGCTTGGAGGGGCTTTGTGCTGGGAGAGAAGCTGAGCCCTGATTAGGGGGCGAGGCTTCACTAACTAGGGGTCCTATAAAGGTAGCAGCAAATCAGACAGCAGCACAGGAGCTAGCAAACAGTGCTGTAAGCAGGGGAGTTTGAGTGGGAGTTCTGTTGGAGGAGAAGGTATTTGTGTGTGTTTTTGTATTGGTATTATCTGTATGTGTAGAGGCTTGGAGGGGCTTTGTGCTGGGAGAGAAGCTGGGCCCTGATTAGGGGGCGGGGCTTCACTGATTAGGGGTCCTAGAAAGGGAGCAGCCAGTCAGGCAGCGGCACAGACAGCTGCAGTGGCACAGGCGCTAGCAAACAGAGCTGTAAAGAGGGGAGTTTGAGTGGGAGTTCTGTTGGGGGAGAAGGTATTTGTGCGTGTTTTTGTATTGGTATTATCTGTATGTGTAGAGGCTTGGAGGGGCTTTGTGCTGGGAGAGAAGCTGAGCCCTGATCAGGGGGCGGGGCTTCACTGACTAGGGGTCCTATAAAGGTAGCAGCCAGTCAGGCAGTGGCACAGGAGCTAGCAAACAGACCTGTAAACAGGGGAGTTTGAGTGGGAGTTCTGTTGGAGGAGAAGGTATTTGTGTGTGTTCGGTTTTGTATTGGTAGTGTCTGTATGTGTACGGGCTTTATGCTGGGAGAGAAGCTGAGCCCTGATTAGGGGGCGGGGCTTCACTGACTAGGGGTCCTATAAAGGTAGCAGCCAGTCAGGCAGCGGCTAAGACAGCTGCAGCGGCACAGGAGCTAGCAAACAGAGCTGTAACAACGGGAGTTTGAGTGGGAGTTCTGTTGGAGGAGAAGGTATTTGTGTGTTTTTTTGTATTGGTAGTCTCTGTATATGTAGAGGCTTGGAGGGGCTTTGTGCTGGGAGAGAAGCTGAGCCCTGATCAGGGGGCGGGGCTTCACTGACTAGGGGTCCTATAAAGGTAGCAGCCAGTCAGGCAGCGGCACAGGAGCTAGCAAACAGAGCACTAAACAGGGGAGTTTGAGTGGGAGTTCTGTTAGAGGAGAAGGTATTTGTGTGTGTTTGGTTTTGTATTGGTAGTATCTGTATGTGTAGAGGCTTGGAGGGGCTTTGTGCTGGGAGAGAAGCTGAGCCCTGATTAGGGGGCGGGGCTTCACTGACTAGGGGTCCTATAAAGGTAGCAGCCAGGCAGGCAGCGGCACAGGAGCTCACAAACAGAGCTGTGAATAGGGGAGTTTGAGTGGGAGTTCTGTTGGAGGAGAAGGTATTTGTGTGTGTTTGGTTTTGTATTGGTAGTATCTGTATGTGTAGAGGCTTGGAGGGGCTTTGTGCTGGGAGAGAAGCTGAGCCCTGATTAGGGGGCGGGGCTTCACTGACTAGGGGTCCTATAGAGGTAGCAGCCAGTCAGACAGCGGCTCAGGAGCTAGCAAACAGAGCTGTGAACAGGGGAGTTTGAGTGGGAGTTCTGTTGGAGGAGAAGGTATTTGTGTGTTTGTGTTTTTGTATTGGTAGTATCTGTATGTGTAGAGGCTTTGAGGGGCTTTGTGCTGGGAGAGAAGCTGAGCCCTGATTAGGGGGCGGGGCTTCACTGACTAGCGGTCCTATAAAGGTGCCAGCCAGTCAGGCAGCGGCACAGACAGCTGCAGCGGCACAGGAGCTAGCAAACAGAGCTCTAAACAGGGGAGTTTGAGTGGGAGTTCTGTTGGAGGAGAAGGTATTTGTGTGTGTTTGGTTTTGTATTGGTAGTATCTGTATGTGTAGAGGCTTGGAGGGGCTTTGTGCTGGGAGAGAAGCTGAGCCCTGATTAGGGGGCGGGGCTTCACTGACTAGGGGTCGTATAAAGGTAGGAGCCAGTCAGGCAGCGGCACAGGAGCTAGCAAACAGAGCTGTAAGCAGGGGAGTTTGAGTGGGAGTTCTTTTGGAGGAGAAGGTATTTGTGCGTTTTTTTGTATTGGTAGTATCTGTATGTGTAGAGGCTTGGAGGGGCTTTGTGCTGGGAGAGAAGCTGAGCCCTGATCAGGGGGCGGGGCTTCACTGACTAGGGGTCCTATAAAGGTAGCAGTCAGTCAGGCAGCGGCACAGGAGCTAGCAAACAGACCTGTAAACAGGGGAGTTTGAGTGGGAGTTCTGTGGGAGGAGAAGGTATTTGTTTGTTTATATACAGATACTACCAATACAAAAAAACAAACAAATACCTTCTCCTCCCACAGAACTCCCACTCAAACTCCCCTGTTTACAGGTCTGTTTGCTAGCTCCTGTGCCGCTGCCTGACTGACTGCTACCTTTATAGGACCCCTAGTCAGTGAAGCCCCGCCCCCTGATCAGGGCTCAGCTTCTCTCCCAGCACAAAGCCCCTCCAAGCCTCTACATGTACAGATACTACCAATACAAAAAAACACACAAATACCTTCAACTCCAACAGAACTCCCACTCAAACTCCCCTGTTTACAGCTCTGTTTGCTAGCGCCTGTGCCACTGCAGCTGTCTGTGCCGCTGCCTGACTGGCTGCTACCTTTATAGGACCCCTAGTCAGTGAAGCCCCGCCCCCTAATCAGGGCTCAGCTTCTCTCCCAGCACAAAGCCCCTACACATACAGATACTACCAATACAAAACCAAACACACACAAATACCTTCTCCTCCAACAGAACTCCCACTCAAACTCCCCTGCTTACAGCTCTGTTTGCTAGCTCCTGTGCCGCTGCCTGACTGGCTCCTACCTTTATATAACCCTAGTCAGTGAAACCCGGTCCCCTGATCAGGGCTCAGCTTCTCTCCCAGCACAAAGCCCCTCCAAGCCTCTATATATACAGATTCTACCAATACAAAAATAGAGGCTTGGAGGGGCTTTGTGCTGGGAGAGAAGCTGAGCCCTGATCAGGGGACCGGGTTTCACTGACTAGGGGTGATATAAAGGTAGGAGCCAGTCAGGCAGCGGCACAGGAGCTAGCAAACAGAGCTGTAAGCAGGGGAGTTTGAGTGGGAGTTCTGTTGGAGGAGAAGGTATTTGTGTGTGTTTGGTTTTGTATTGGTAGTATCTGTATGTGTAGGGGCTTTGTGCTGGGAGAGAAGCTGAGCCCTGATTAGGGGGCGAGGCTTCACTAACTAGGGGTCCTATAAAGGTAGCAGCAAATCAGACAGCAGCACAGGAGCTAGCAAACAGTGCTGTAAGCAGGGGAGTTTGAGTGGGAGTTCTGTTGGAGGAGAAGGTATTTGTGTGTGTTTTTGTATTGGTATTATCTGTATGTGTAGAGGCTTGGAGGGGCTTTGTGCTGGGAGTGAAGCTGAGCCCTGATCAGGGGGCGGGGCTTCACTGACTAGGGGTCCTATAAAGGTAGCAGCAAATCAGACAGCAGCACAGGAGCTAGCAAACAGTGCTGTAACCAGGGGAGTTTGAGTGGGAGTTCTGTTGGAGGAGAAGGTATTTGTGTGTGTTCGGTTTTGTATTGGTAGTGTCTGTATGTGTACGGGCTTTATGCTGGGAGAGAAGCTGAGCCCTGATTACGGGGCGGGGCTTCACTGACTAGGGGTCCTATAAAGGTAGCAGCCAGTCAGGCAGCGGAACAGACAGCTGCAGTGGCACAGGAGCTAGTAAACAGAGCTGTAAACAGGGGAGTTTGAGTGGGAGTTCTGTTGGAGGAGAAGGTATTTGTGCTTGTTTTGTATTGGTAGTATCTGTATGTGTAGAGGTTTGAAGGGGCTTTGTGCTGGGAGAGAAGCTGAGCCCTGATTATGGGGCGGGGCTTCACTGACTAGGGGTCCTATAAAGGTAGCAGCCAGTCAGGCAGCGGCTAAGACAGCTGCAGCGGCACAGGAGCTAGCAAACAGAGCTGTAACAAGGGGAGTTTGAGTGGGAGTTCTGTTGGAGGAGAAGGTATTTGTGTGTTTTTTTGTATTGGTAGTATCTGTATATGTAGAGGCTTGGAGGGGCTTTGTGCTGGGAGAGAAGCTGAGCCCTGATCAGGGGGCGGGGCTCACTGACTAGGGGTCCTATAAAGGTAGCAGCCAGTCAGGCAGCGGCACAGGAGCTAGCAAACAGAGCTGTAAACAGGGGAGTTTGAGTGGGAGTTCTGTTGGAGGAGAAGGTATTTGTGTGTGTTTGGTTTTGTATTGGTAGTATCTGTATGTGTAGAGGCTTGGAGGGGCTTTGTGCTGGGAGAGAAGCTGAGCCCTGATTAGGGGGCGGGGCTTCACTGACTAGGGGTCCTATAAAGGTAGCAGCCAGTCAGGCAGTGGCACAGGAGCTAGCAAACAGACCTGTAAACAGGGGAGTTTGAGTGGGAGTTCTGTTGGAGGAGAAGGTATTTGTGTGTGTTCGGTTTTGTATTGGTAGTGTTTGTATGTGTACGGGCTTTATGCTGGGAGAGAAGCTGAGCCCTGATTAGGGGGCGGGACTTCACTGACTAGGGGTCCTATAAAGGTAGCAGCCAGTCAGGCAGCGGAACAGACAGCTGCAGTGGCACAGGAGCTAGTAAACAGAGCTGTAAACAGGGGAGTTTGAGTGGGAGTTCTGTTGGAGGAGAAGGTATTTGTGTTTGTTTTGTATTGGTAGTATCTGTATGTGTAGAGGTTTGAAGGGGCTTTGTGCTGGGAGAGAAGCTGAGCCCTGATTATGGGGCGGGGCTTCACTGACTAGGGGTCCTATAAAGGTAGCAGCCAGTCAGGCAGCGGCTAAGACAGCTGCAGCGGCACAGGAGCTAGCAAACAGAGCTGTAACAAGGGGAGTTTGAGTGGGAGTTCTGTTGGAGGAGAAGGTATTTGTGTGTTTTTTTGTATTGGTAGTATCTGTATATGTAGAGGCTTGGAGGGGCTTTGTGCTGGGAGAGAAGCTGAGCCCTGATCAGGGGGCGGGGCTTCACTGACTAGGGGTCCTATAAAGGTAGCAGCCAGTCAGGCAGCGGCACAGGAGCTAGCAAACAGAGCTGTAAACAGGGGAGTTTGAGTGGGAGTTCTGTTGGAGGAGAAGGTATTTGTGTGTGTTTTTGTATTGGTATTATCTGTATGTGTAGAGGCTTGGAGGGGCTTTGTGCTGGGAGAGAAGCTGGGCCCTGATTAGGGGGCGGGGATTCACTGACTAGGGGTCCTATAAAGGTAGCAGCCAGTCAGGCAGCGGCACAGGAGCTCACAAACAGAGCTGTGAATAGGGGAGTTTGAGTGGGAGTTCTGTTGGAGGAGAAGGTATTTGTGTGTGTTTGGTTTTGTATTGGTAGTATCTGTATGTGTAGAGGCTTGGAGGGGCTTTGTGCTGGGAGAGAAGCTGAGCCCTGTTAGGGGGCGGGGCTTCACTGACTAGGGGTCCTATAAAGGTAGCAGCCAGTCAGGCAGCGGCACAGACAGCTGCAGCGGCACAGGAATAGCAAACAGAGCACTAAACAGGGGAGTTTGAGTGGGAGTTCTGTTAGAGGAGAAGGTATTTGTGTGTGTTTGGTTTTGTATTGGTAGTATCTGTATGTGTAGAGGCTTGGAGGGGCTTTGTGCTGGGAGAGAAGCTGAGCCCTGATTAGGGGGCGGGGCTTCAGTGACTAGGGGTCCTATTAAGGTAGCAGCCAGGCAGGCAGCGGCACAGGAGCTAGCAAACAGAGCTCTAAACAGGGGAGTTTGAGTGGGAGTTCTGTTAGAGGAGAAGGTATTTGTGTGTGTTTGGTTTTGTATTGGTAGTATCTGTATGTGTAGAGGCTTGGAGGGGCTTTGTGCTGGGAGAGAAGCTGAGCCCTGATTAGGGGGCGGGGCTTCACTGACTAGGGGTCCTATAGAGGTAGCAGCCAGTCAGACAGCGGCTCAGGAGCTAGCAAACAGAGCTGTGAACAGGGGAGTTTGAGTGGGAGTTCTGTTGGAGGAGAAGGTATTTGTGTGTTTGTGTTTTTGTATTGGTAGTATCTGTATGTGTAGAGGCTTTGAGGGGCTTTGTGCTGGGAGAGAAGCTGAGCCCTGATTAGGGGGCGGGGCTTCACTGACTAGCGGTCCTATAAAGGTGGCAGCCAGTCAGGCAGCGGCACAGACAGCTGCAGCGGCACAGGAGCTAGCAAACAGAGCTCTAAACAGGGGAGTTTGAGTGGGAGTTCTGTTGGAGGAGAAGGTATTTGTGTGTGTTTGGTTTTGTATTGGTAGTATCTGTATGTGTAGAGGCTTGGAGGGGCTTTGTGCTGGGAGAGAAGCTGAGCCCTGATTAGGGGGCGGGGCTTCACTGACTAGGGGACCTATAAAGGTAGCAGCCAGTCAGGCAGCGGCACAGGAGGTAGCAAACAGAGCTGTAAACAGGGGAGTTTGAGTGGGAGTTCTGTTGGAGGAGAAGGTATTTGTTTGTGTTTGGTTTTGTATTGGTAGTATCTGTATGTGTAGGGGGTTTGTGCTGGGAGAGAAGCTGAGCCCTGATTAGGGGGCGGGGCTTCACTGACTAGTGGTCCTATAGAGGTAGCAGCCAGTCAGACAGCGGCTCAGGAGCTAGCAAACAGAGCTGTGAACAGGGGAGTTTGAGTGGGAGTTCTGTTGGAGGAGAAGGTATTTGTGTGTGTTTTGGTTTTGTATTGGTAGTATCTGTATGTGTAGAGGCTTGGAGGGGCTTTGTGCTGGGAGAGAAGCTGAGCCCTGATTAGGGGGCGGGGCTTCACTGACTAGGGGTCCTATAAAGGTAGCAGCCAGTCAGGCGGCGGCACAGACAGCTGCAGCGGCACAGGAGCTAGCAAACAGAGCTCTAAACACGGGAGTTTGGGTGGGAGTTCTCTTGGAGGAGAAGGTATTTGTGTGTGTTTTTGTATTGGTATTATCTGTATGTGTAGAGGCTTGGAGGGGCTTTGAGATGGGAGAGAAGCTGGGCCCTGATTAGTGGGCGGGGCTTCACTGATTAGGGGTCCCAGAAAAGGAGCAGCCAGTCAGGCAGCAGCACAGACAGCTGCAGTAGCACAGGAGCTAGCAAACAGAGCTGTAAAGAGGGGAGTTTGAGTGGGAGTTCTGTTGGAGGAGAAGGTATTTGTGTGTGTTTGGTTTTGTATTGTCAGTATCTGTATGTGCAGGGGCTTTGTGCTGGGAGAGAAGCTGAGCCCTGATTAGGGGGCGGGGCTTCCCTGACTAGGGGTCCTATAAAGGTAGCAGCCAGTCAGGCAGCGGCACAGGAGCTAGCAAACAGAGCTGTAAACAGGGGAGTTTGAGTGGGAGTTCTGTTGGAGGAGAAGGTATTTGTGTGTTCTTTTGTATTGGTAGTATCTGTACGTGTAGAGGCTTGGAGGGGCTTTGTGCTGGGAGAGAAGCGGAGCCCTGATTAGGGGGCGGGGCTTCACTGACTAGGGGTCCTATGAAGGTAGCAGCCAGTCAGGCAGCGGCACAGGAGATAGCAAACAGAGCTGTAAACAGGGCAGTTTGAGTGGGAGTTCTGTTGGTGGAGAAGGTATTTGTGTGTTTTTTTGTATTGGTAGTATCTATATATGTAGAGGCTTGGAGGGGCTTTGTGCTGGGAGAGAAGCTGAGCACTGATCAGGGAGCGGGGCTTCACTGACTAGGGGTCCTATAAAGGTAGGAGCCAGTCAGGCAGTGGCACAGGAGCTAGCAAACAGAGCTGTAAGCAGGGGAGTTTGAGTGAGAGTTCTTTTGGAGGAGAAGGTATTTGTGTGTTTTTTTGTATTGGTAGTATCTGTATGTGTATTGGTTTGGCGGGGCTTTGTGCTTGGAGAGAAGCTGAGCCCTGATTAGGGGGCGGGGCTTCACTGACTAGGGGTCCTATAAATGTAGCAGCCAGTCAGGCAGCGGCACAGGAGCTAGCAAACAGAGCTGTAAACAGGCGAGTTTGAGTGGGAGTTCTGTTGGAGGAGAAGGTATTTGTGTGTGTGTGTTTTGTATTGGTAGTATCTGTATGTGTAGAGGCTTGGAGGGGCTTTGTGCTGGGAGAGAAGCTGAGCCCTGATTAGGGGGCGGGGCTTCACTGACTAGGGGTCCTATAAAGGTAGCAGCCAGTCAGGCAGCGGAACAGACAGCTGCAGCGGCACAGGAGCTAGCAAACAGAGCTGTAAACAGGGGAGTTTGAGTGGGAGTTCTGTTGGAGGAGAAGGTATTTGTGTGTGTTTGGTTTTGTATTGGTAGTATGTGTATGTGTAGGGGCTTTGTGCTGGGAGAGAAGCTGAGCCCTGATTAGGGGGCGAGGCTTCACTGACTTGGGGTCCTATAAAGGTAGCAGCCAGTCAGGCAGCGGCAGAGGAGCTAGCAAACAGTGCTGTAAGCAGGGGAGTTTGAGTGGGAGTTCTGTTGGAGGAGAAGGTATTTGTGTGTGTTTTTGTATTGGTATTATCTGTATGTGTTGAGCCTTGGAGGGGCTTTGTGCTGGGAGAGAAGCTGGGCCCTGATTAGGGGGCGGGGCTTCACTGATTAGGGGTCCTAGATAGGGAGCAGCCAGTCAGGCAGCGGCACAGACAGCTGCAGTGGCACAGGAGCTAGCAAACAGAGCTGTAAAGAGGGGAGTTTGAGTGGGGGTTCTGTTGGAGGAGAAGGTATTCGTGTGTTTTTTTGTATTGGTAGTATCTGTATATGTAGAGGCTTGGAGGGGCTTTGTGCTGGGAGAGAAGCTGAGCCCTGATTAGGGGGCGGGGCTTCACTGACTAGCGGTCCTATAAGGGTGGCAGCCAGTCAGGCAGCGGCACAGACAGCTGCAGCGGCACAGGAGCTAGCAAACAGAGCTGTAAACAGGGGAGTTTGAGTGGGAGTTCTCTTGGAGGAGAAGGTATTTGTGTGTGTTTGGTTTTGTATTGGTAGTGTCTGTATGTGTAGAGGCTTGGAGGGGCTTTGTGCTGGGAGAGAAGCTGAGCCCTGATTAGGGGGCGGGGCTTCACTGAATAGGGGTCCTATAAAGGTACCAGCCAGTCAGGCAGCGGCACAGGAGCTAGCAAACAGAGCTGTAAACAGGGCAGTT
Organism: Lepidochelys olivacea; assembly: GCF_965140295.1. Lineage (NCBI taxonomy): Eukaryota > Metazoa > Chordata > Testudines > Cheloniidae > Lepidochelys > Lepidochelys olivacea. Next base: position 17,329,499 of record NC_140436.1, on the reverse strand, counting down.
TGAGTGGGAGTTCTGTTGGAGGAGAAGGTATTTGTGTGTGTTTTTGTATTGGTAGTATCTGTATATGTAGAGGCTTGGAGGGGCTTTGTGCTGGGAGAGAAGCTGAGCTCTGATCAGGGGGCGGGGCTTCAGTGACTAGGGGTCCTATAAAGGTAGGAGCCAGTCAGGCAGCGGCACAGGAGCTAGCAAACAGTGCTGTAAGCAGGGGAGTTTGAGTGGGAGTTCTGTTGGAGGAGAAGGTATTTGTGTGTGTTTTTGTATTGGTATTATCTGTATGTGTAGAGGCTTGGAGGGGCTTTGTGATGGGAGAGAAGCTGGGCCCTGATTAGGGGGCGGGGCTTCACTGATTAGGGGTCCTAGAAAGGGAGCAGCCAGTCAGGCAGCGGCACAGACAGCTGCAGTGGCACAGGAGCTAGCAAACAGAGCTGTAAAGAGGGGAGTTTGAGTGGGGGTTCTGTTGGAGGAGAAGGTATTTGTGTGTGTTTGGTTTTGTATTGGTAGTATCTGTATGTGTACGGTGTTTGTGCTGGGATAGAAGCTGAGCCCTGATTAGGGGGCGGGGCTTCACTGACTAGGGGTGCTATAAAGGTAGCAGCCAGTCAGGCAGCGGCACAGGAGCTAGCAAACAGAGCTGCAAAGAGGGGAGTTTGAGTGGGAGTTCTGTTGGAGGAGAAGGTATTTGTGCGTTTTTTTGTATTGGTAGTATCTGTGTGTGTAGAGGCTTGGAGGGGCTTTGTGCTGGGAGAGAAGCTGAGCCCTGATCAGGGGGCGGGGCTTCACTGACTAGGGGTCCTATAAAGGTAGCAGCCAGTCAGGCAGCGGCACAGGAGCTAGCAAGCAGACCTGTAAACAGGGGAGTTTGAGTGGGAGTTCTGTTGGAGGAGAAGGTATTTGTGTGTGTTCGGTTTTGTATTGGTAGTGTCTGTATGTGTACGGGCTTTGTGCTGGGAGAGAAGCTGAGCCCTGATTAGGGGGCGGGGCTTCACTGACTAGGGGTCCTATAAAGGTAGCAGCCAGTCAGGCAGCGGAACAGACAGCTGCAGTGGCACAGGAGCTAGCAAACAGAGCTGTAAACAGGGGAGTTTGAGTGGGAGTTCTGTTGGAGGAGAAGGTATTTGTGTTTGTTTTGTATTGGTAGTATCTGTATGTGTAGAGGTTTGAAGGGGCTTTGTGCTGGGAGAGAAGCTGAGCCCTGATTAGGGGGCGGGGCTTCACTGATTAGGGGTCCTATAAAGGTAGCAGCCAGTCAGGCAGCGGCACAGGAGCTAGCAAACAGAGCTGTAAACAGGGGAGTTTGAGTGGGAGTTCTGTTGGAGGAGAAGGTATTTGTGTGTGTTTGGTTTTGTATTGGTAGTATCTGTATGTGTAGGGGGTTTGTGCTGGGAGAGAAGCTGTGCCCTGATTAGGGGGCGGGGCTTTCACTGATTAGGGGTCCTAGATAGGGAGCAGCCAGTCAGGCAGCGGCACAGACAGCTGCAGTGGCACAGGAGCTAGCAAACAGAGCTGTAAAGAGGGGAGTTTGAGTGGGGGTTCTGTTGGAGGAGAAGGTATTCGTGTGTTTTTTTGTATTGGTCGTATCTGTATATGTAGAGGCTTGGAGGGGCTTTGTGCTGGGAGAGAAGCTGAGCCCTGATTAGGGGGCGGGGCTTCACTGACTAGCGGTCCTATAAGGGTGGCAGCCAGTCAGGCAGCGGCACAGACAGCTGCAGCGGCACAGGAGCTAGCAAACAGAGCTGTAAACAGGGGAGTTTGAGTGAGAGTTCTCTTGGAGGAGAAGGTATTTGTGTGTGTTTGGTTTTGTATTGGTAGTGTCTGTATGTGTAGAGGCTTGGAGGGGCTTTGTGCTGGGAGAGAAGCTGAGCCCTGATTAGGGGGCGGGGCTTCACTGACTAGGGGTCCTATAAAGGTAGCAGCCAGTCAGGCAGCGGCACAGGAGCTAGCAAACAGAGCTGCAAAGAGGGGAGTTTGAGTGGGAGTTCTGTTGGAGGAGAAGGTATTTGTGCGTTTTTTTGTATTGGTAGTATCTGTATGTGTAGAGGCTTGGAGGGGCTTTGTGCTGGGAGAGAAGCTGAGCCCTGATCAGGGGGCGGGGCTTCACTGACTAGGGGTCCTATAAAGGTAGCAGCCAGTCAGGCAGCGGAACAGACAGCTGCAGTGGCACAGGAGCTAGCAAACAGAGCTGTAAACAGGGGAGTTTGAGTGGGAGTTCTGTTGGAGGAGAAGGTATTTGTGTTTGTTTTGTATTGGTAGTATCTGTATGTGTAGAGGTTTGAAGGGGCTTTGTGCTGGGAGAGAAGCTGAGCCCTGATTAGGGGGCGGGGCTTCACTGATTAGGGGTCCTATAAAGGTAGCAGCCAGTCAGGCAGCGGCACAGGAGCTAGCAAACAGAGCTGTAAACAGGGGAGTTTGAGTGGGAGTTCTGTTGGAGGAGAAGGTATTTGTGTGTGTTTGGTTTTGTATTGGTAGTATCTGTATGTGTAGGGGGTTTGTGCTGGGAGAGAAGCTGAGCCCTGATTAGGGGGCGGGGCTTCACTGACTAGGGGTCCTATAGAGGTAGCAGCCAGTCAGACAGCGGCTCAGGAGCTGGCAAACAGAGCTGTGAACAGGGGAGTTTGAGTGGCAGTTCTGTTGGAGGAGAAGGTATTTGTGTGTGTTTTTGTATTGGTATTATCTGTATGTGTAGAGGCTTGGAGGGGCTTTGAGATGGGAGAGAAGCTGGGCCCTGATTAGTGGGCGGGGCTTCACTGATTAGGGGTCCTATAAAGGTAGCAGCCAGTCAGGCAGCGGCACAGACAGCTGCAGCAGCACAGGAGCTAGCAAACAGAGCTGTAAACAGGGGAGTTTGAGGGGGAGTTCTGTTGGAGGAGAAGGTATTTGTGTGTGTTTGGTTTTGTATTGTCAGTATCTGTATGTGCAGGGGCTTTGTGCTGGGAGAGAAGCTGAGCCCTGATTAGGGGGCGGGGCTTCCCTCACTAGGGGTCCTATAAAGGTAGCAGCCAGTCAGGCAGCGGCACAGGAGCTAGCAAACAGAGCTGTAAACAGGGGAGTTTGAGTGGGAGTTCTGTTGGAGGAGAAGGTATTTGTGTTTTTTTTTTGTATTGGTAGTATCTGTATGTGTATTGGTTTGGCGGGGCTTTGTGCTTGGAGAGAAGCTGAGCCCTGATTAGGTGGCGGGGCTTCACTGACTAGGGGTCCTATAAAGGTAGCAGCCAGTCAGGCAGCGGCACAGGAGCTAGCAAACAGAGCTGTGAACAGGGGAGTTTGAATGGGAGTTCTGTTGGAGGAGAAGGTATTTGTGTGTGTGTGTTTTTGTATTGGTAGTATCTGTATGTGTAGAGGCTTGGAGGGGCTTTGTGCTGGGAGAGAAGCTGAGCCCTGATTCGGGGGCGGGGCTTTACTTACTAGGGGTCCTATAAAGGTAGCAGCCAGTCAGGCAGCGGAACAGACAGCTGCAGCGGCACAGGAGCTAGCAAACAGAGCTGTAAACAGGGGAGTTTGAGTGGGAGTTCTGTTGGAGGAGAAGGTATTTGTGTGTGTTTGGTTTTGTATTGGTAGTATGTGTATGTGTAGGGGCTTTGTGCTGGGAGAGAAGCTGAGCCCTGATTTGGGGGCGGGGCTTCACTGACTTGGGGTCCTATAAAGGTAGCAGCCAGTCAGGCAGCGGCACAGGAGCTAGCAAACAGAGCCGTAAACAGGGGAGTTTGAGTGGGAGTTCTGTTGGAGGAGAAGGTATTTGTGTGTGTTTGGTTTTGTATTGGTAGTATCTGTATGTGTAGGGGCTTTGTGCTGGGAGAGAAGCTGAGCCCTGATTAGGGGGCGGGGCTTCACTGACTAGGGGTCCTATAAAGGTAGCAGCCAGTCAGACAGCGGCTCAGGAGCTAGCAAACAGAGCTGTGAACAGGGGAGTTTGAGTAGGAGTTCTGTTGGAGGAGAAGGTATTTGTGTGTGTTTTTGTTTTGGTAGTATCTGTATGTGTAGAGGCTTGGAGGGGCTAGGTGCTGCGAGAGAAGCTGAGCCCTGATTAGGGGGCGGGGCTTCACTGACTAGGTGTCCTATAAAGGTAGCAGCCAGTCAGGCAGCGGCACAGACAGCTGCAGCGGCACAGGAGCTAGCAAACAGAGCTGTAAACAGGTTAGTTTGAGTGGGAGTTCTGTTGGAGGAGAATGTATTTGTGTGTGTTTGGTTTTGTATTGGTAGTATCTGTACGTGCAGAGGCTTGGAGGGGCTTTGTGCTGGGAGAGAAGCTGAGCCCTGATTAGGGGGCGGGGCTTCACTGACTAGGGGTCCTATAAAGGTAGCAGCCAGCCAGGCAGCGGAACAGACAGCTGCAGCGGTACAGGAGCTAGCAAACAGAGCTGTAAACAGGGGAGTTTGAGTGGGAGTTCTGTTGGAGGAGAAGGTATTTGTGTGTGTTTCGTTTTGTATTGTCAGTATCTGTATGTGCAGGGGCTTTGTGCTGGGAGAGAAGCTGAGCCCTGATTTGGGGGCGGGGCTTCACTGACTAGGGGTCCTATAAAGGTAGCAGACAGTCAGGCAGCGGCACAGACAGCTGCAGCGGCACAGGAGCTAGCAAACAGAGCTGTAAACAGGGGAGTTTGAGTGGGAGTTCTGTTGGTGGAGAAGGAATTTGTGTGTGTTTGGTTTTGTATTGGTAGTATCTGTATGTGTAGGGACTTTGTGCTGGGGGAGAAGCTGGGCCCTGATTAGGGGGCGGGGATTCACTGACTAGGGGTCCTATAAAGGTAGCAGCCAGTCAGGCAGCGGCACAGACAGCTGCAGTGGCACAGGCGCTAGCAAACAGAGCTGTAAGCAGGGGAGTTTGAGTGGGAGTTCTTTAGGAGAAGAATGTATTTGTGCGTTTTTTTGTATTGGTAGTATCTGTATGTGTAGAGGCTTGGAGGGGCTTTGTGCTGGGAGAGAAGCTGAGCCCTGATCAGGGGGCGGGGCTTCACTGACTAGGGGTCCTATAAAGGTAGCAGTCAGTCAGGCAGCGGCACAGGAGCTAGCAAACAGACCTGTAAACAGGGGAGTTTGAGTGAGAGTTCTGTTGGAGGAGAAGGTATTTGTGTGTGTTCGGTTTTGTATTGGTAGTGTCAATATGTGTACGGGCTTCGTGCTGGGAGAGAAGCTGAGCCCTGATTAGGGGGCGGGGCTTCACTGACTAGGGGTCCTATAAAGGTAGCAGCCAGTCAGGCAGCGGCACAGGAGCTAGCAAACAGAGCTGTAAAGAGGGGAGTTTGAGTGGGAGTTCTGTTGGGGGAGAAGGTATTTGTGTGTGTTTTTGTATTGGTATTATCTGTATGTGTAGAGGCTTGGAGGGGCTTTGTGCTGGGAGAGAAGCTGGGCCCTGATTAGGGGGCGGGGATTCACTGACAAGGGGTCCTATAAAGGTAGCAGCCAGTCAGGCAGCGGCACAGACAGCTGCAGTGGCACAGGCGCTAGCAAACAGAGCTGTAAACAGGGGAGTTTGAGTGGGAGTTCTGTTGGAGTTGAAGGTATTTGTGTGTTTTTTTGTATTGGTAGTATCTGTACATGTAGAGGCTTGGAGGGGCTTTGTGCTGGGAGAGAAGCTGAGCCCTGATCAGGGGGCGGGGCTTCACTGACTAGGGGTCCTATAAAGGTAGGAGCCAGTCAGGCAGCGGCACAGGAGCTAGCAAACAGAGCTGTAACCAGGGGAGTTTGAGTGGGAGTTCTGTTGGAGGAGAAGGTATTTGTGTGTGTTTGGTTTTGTATTGGTAGTATCTGTATGTGTAGGGGCTTTGTGCTGGGAGAGAAGCTGAGCCCTGATTAGGGGGCGAGGCTTCACTAACTAGGGGTCCTATAAAGGTAGCAGCAAATCAGACAGCAGCACAGGAGCTAGCAAACAGTGCTGTAAGCAGGGGAGTTTGAGTGGGAGTTCTGTTGGAGGAGAAGGTATTTGTGTGTGTTTTTGTATTGGTATTATCTGTATGTGTAGAGGCTTGGAGGGGCTTTGTGCTGGGAGAGAAGCTGGGCCCTGATTAGGGGGCGGGGCTTCACTGATTAGGGGTCCTAGAAAGGGAGCAGCCAGTCAGGCAGCGGCACAGGCAGCTGCAGTGGCACAGGCGCTAGCAAACAGAGCTGTAAAGAGGGGAGTTTGAGTGGGAGTTCTGTTGGGGGAGAAGGTATTTGTGCGTGTTTTTGTATTGGTATTATCTGTATGTGTAGAGGCTTGGAGGGGCTTTGTGCTGGGAGAGAAGCTGAGCCCTGATCAGGGGGCGGGGCTTCACTGACTAGGGGTCCTATAAAGGTAGCAGCCAGTCAGGCAGTGGCACAGGAGCTAGCAAACAGACCTGTAAACAGGGGAGTTTGAGTGGGAGTTCTGTTGGAGGAGAAGGTATTTGTGTGTGTTCGGTTTTGTATTGGTAGTGTCTGTATGTGTACGGGCTTTATGCTGGGAGAGAAGCTGAGCCCTGATTAGGGGGCGGGGCTTCACTGACTAGGGGTCCTATAAAGGTAGCAGCCAGTCAGGCAGCGGAACAGACAGCTGCAGTGGCACAGGAGCTAGTAAACAGAGCTGTAAACAGGGGAGTTTGAGTGGGAGTTCTGTTGGAGGAGAAGGTATTTGTGTTTGTTTTGTATTGGTAGTATCTGTATGTGTAGAGGTTTGAAGGGGCTTTGTGCTGGGAGAGAAGCTGAGCCCTGATTATGGGGCGGGGCTTCACTGACTAGGGGTCCTATAAAGGTAGCAGCCAGTCAGGCAGCGGCTAAGACAGCTGCAGCGGCACAGGAGCTAGCAAACAGAGCTGTAACAAGGGGAGTTTGAGTGGGAGTTCTGTTGGAGGAGAAGGTATTTGTGTGTTTTTTTGTACTGGTAGTATCTGTATATGTAGAGGCTTGGAGGGGCTTTGTGCTGGGAGAGAAGCTGAGCCCTGATCAGGGGGCGGGGCTTCACTGACTAGGGGTCTTATAAAGGTAGCAGCCAGTCAGGCAGCGGCACAGGAGCTCACAAACAGAGCTGTGAATAGGGGAGTTTGAGTGGGAGTTCTGTTGGAGGAGAAGGTATTTGTGTGTGTTTGGTTTTGTATTGGTAGTATCTGTATGTGTAGAGGCTTGGAGGGGCTTTGTGCTGGGAGAGAAGCTGAGCCCTGTTAGGGGGCGGGGCTTCACTGACTAGGGGTCCTATAAAGGTAGCAGCCAGGCAGGCAGCGGCACAGGAGCTCACAAACAGAGCTGTGAATAGGGGAGTTTGAGTGGGAGTTCTGTTGGAGGAGAAGGTATTTGTGTGTGTTTGGTTTTGTATTGGTAGTATCTGTATGTGTAGAGGCTTGGAGGGGCTTTGTGCTGGGAGAGAAGCTGAGCCCTGTTAGGGGGCGGGGCTTCACTGACTAGGGGTCCTATAAAGGTAGCAGCCAGTCAGGCAGCGGCACAGACAGCTGCAGCGGCACAGGAGCTAGCAAACAGAGCTCTGAACAGGGGAGTTTGAGTGGGAGTTCTGTTAGAGGAGAAGGTATTTGTGTGTGTTTGGTTTTGTATTGGTAGTATCTGTATGTGTAGAGGCTTGGAGGGGCTTTGTGCTGGGAGAGAAGCTGAGCCCTGATTAGGGGGCGGGGCTTCACTGACTAGGGGTCCTATAGAGGTAGCAGCCAGTCAGACAGCGGCTCAGGAGCTAGCAAACAGAGCTGTGAACAGGGGAGTTTGAGTTGGAGTTCTGTTGGAGGAGAAGGTATTTGTGTGTTTGTGTTTTTGTATTGGTAGTATCTGTATGTGTAGAGGCTTTGAGGGGCTTTGTGCTGGGAGAGAAGCTGAGCCCTGATTAGGGGGCGGGGCTTCACTGACTAGCGGTCCTATAAAGGTGGCAGCCGGTCAGGCAGCGGCACAGACAGCTGCAGCGGCACAGGAGCTAGCAAACAGAGCTCTAAACAGGGGAGTTTGAGTGGGAGTTCTCTTGGAGGAGAAGGTATTTGTGTGTGTTTGGTTTTGTATTGGTAGTGTCTGTATGTGTAGAGGCTTGGAGGGGCTTTGTGCTGGGAGAGAAGCTGAGCCCTGATTAGGGGGCGGGGCTTCACTGAATAGGGGTCCTATAAAGGTACCAGCCAGTCAGGCAGCGGCACAGGAGCTAGCAAACAGAGCTGTAAACAGGGCAGTTTGAGTGGGAGTTCTGTTGGAGGAGAAGTTATTTGTGTGTGTTTTTGTATTGGTATTATCTGTATGTGTAGAGGCTTGGAGGGGCTTTGAGATGGGAGAGAAGCTGGGCCCTGATTAGTGGGCGGGGCTTCACTGATTAGGGGTCCCAGAAAAGGAGCAGCCAGTCAGGCAGCAGCACAGACAGCTGCAGTGGCACAGGAGCTAGCAAACAGAGCTGTAAAGAGGGGAGTTTGAGTGGGAGTTCTGTTAGAGGAGAAGGTATTTGTGTGTGTTTGGTTTTGTATTGGTAGTATCTGTATGTGTAGAGGCTTGGAGGGGCTTTGTGCTGGGAGAGAAGCTGAGCCCTGATTAGGGGGCGGGGCTTCACTGACTAGGGGTCCTATAAAGGTAGCAGCCAGGCAGGCAGCGGCACAGGAGCTAGCAAACAGAGCTCTAAACAGGGGAGTTTGAGTGGGAGTTCTGTTAGAGGAGAAGGTATTTGTGTGTGTTTGGTTTTGTATTGGTAGTATCTGTATGTGTAGAGGCTTGGAGGGGCTTTGTGCTGGGAGAGAAGCTGAGCCCTGATTAGGGGGCGGGGCTTCACTGACTAGGGTTCCTATAGAGGTAGCAGCCAGTCAGACAGCGGCTCAGGAGCTAGCAAACAGAGCTGTGAACAGGGGAGTTTGAGTGGGAGTTCTGTTGGAGGAGAAGGTATTTGTGTGTTTGTGTTTTTGTATTGGTAGTATCTGTATGTGTAGAGGCTTTGAGGGGCTTTGTGCTGGGAGAGAAGCTGAGCCCTGATTAGGGGGCGGGGCTTCACTGACTAGCGGTCCTATAAAGGTGGCAGCCAGTCAGGCAGCGGCACAGACAGCTGCAGCGGCACAGGAGCTAGCAAACAGAGCTCTAAACAGGGGAGTTTGAGTGGGAGTTCTGTTGGAGGAGAAGGTATTTGTGTGTGTTTGGTTTTGTATTGGTAGTATCTGTATGTGTAGAGGCTTGGAGGGGCTTTGTGCTGGGAGAGAAGCTGAGCCCTGATTAGGGGGCGGGGCTTCACTGACTAGGGGACCTATAAAGGTAGCAGCCAGTCAGGCAGCGGCACAGGAGGTAGCAAACAGAGCTGTAAACAGGGGAGTTTGAGTGGGAGTTCTGTTGGAGGAGAAGGTATTTGTGTGTGTTTGGTTTTGTATTGGTAGTATCTGTATGTGTAGGGGGTTTGTGCTGGGAGAGAAGCTGAGCCCTGATTAGGGGGCGGGGCTTCACTGACTAGGGGTCCTATAAAGGTAGCAGCCAGTCAGGCGGCGGCACAGACAGCTGCAGCGGCACAGGAGCTAGCAAACAGAGCTCTAAACACGGGAGTTTGGGTGGGAGTTCTCTTGGAGGAGAAGGTATTTGTGTGTGTTTGGTTTTGTATTGGTAGTGTCTGTATGTGTAGAGGCTTGGAGGGGCTTTGTGCTGGGAGAGAAGCTGAGCCCTGATTAGGGGGCGGGGCTTCACTGAATAGGGGTCCTATAAAGGTACCAGCCAGTCAGGCAGCGGCACAGGAGCTAGCAAACAGAGCTGTAAAGAGGGCAGTTTGAGTGGGAGTTCTGTTGGAGGAGAAGGTATTTGTGTGTGTTTTTGTATTGGTATTATCTGTATGTGTAGAGGCTTGGAGGGGCTTTGAGATGGGAGAGAAGCTGGGCCCTGATTAGTGGGCGGGGCTTCACTGATTAGGGGTCCCAGAAAAGGAGCAGCCAGTCAGGCAGCAGCACAGACAGCTGCAGTAGCACAGGAGCTAGCAAACAGAGCTGTAAAGAGGGGAGTTTGAGTGGGAGTTCTGTTGGAGGAGAAGGTATTTGTGTGTGTTTGGTTTTGTATTGTCAGTATCTGTATGTGCAGGGGCTTTGTGCTGGGAGAGAAGCTGAGCCCTGATTAGGGGGCGGGGCTTCCCTGACTAGGGGTCCTATAAAGGTAGCAGCCAGTCAGGCAGCGGCACAGGAGCTAGCAAACAGAGCTGTAAACAGGGGAGTTTGAGTGGGAGTTCTGTTGGAGGAGAAGGTATTTGTGTGTTCTTTTGTATTGGTAGTATCTGTACGTGTAGAGGCTTGGAGGGGCTTTGTGCTGGGAGAGAAGCGGAGCCCTGATTAGGGGGCGGGGCTTCACTGACTAGGGGTCCTATGAAGGTAGCAGCCAGTCAGGCAGCGGCACAGGAGATAGCAAACAGAGCTGTAAACAGGGCAGTTTGAGTGGGAGTTCTGTTGGTGGAGAAGGTATTTGTGTGTTTTTTTGTATTGGTAGTATCTGTATATGTAGAGGCTTGGAGGGGCTTTGTGCTGGGAGAGAAGCTGAGCACTGATCAGGGAGCGGGGCTTCACTGACTAGGGGTCCTATAAAGGTAGGAGCCAGTCAGGCAGTGGCACAGGAGCTAGCAAACAGAGCTGTAAGCAGGGGAGTTTGAGTGAGAGTTCTTTTGGAGGAGAAGGTATTTGTGTGTTTTTTTGTATTGGTAGTATCTGTATGTGTAGAGGCTTGGAGGGGCTTTGTGCTGGGAGAGAAGCTGAGCCCTGATTAGGGGGCGGGGCTTCACTGACTAGGGGTCCTATAAAGGTAGCAGCCAGTCAGGCAGCGGAACAGACAGCTGCAGCGGCACAGGAGCTAGCAAACAGAGCTGTAAACAGGGGAGTTTGAGTGGGAGTTCTGTTGGAGGAGAAGGTATTTGTGTGTGTTTGGTTTTGTATTGGTAGTATGTGTATGTGTAGGGGCTTTGTGCTGGGAGAGAAGCTGAGCCCTGATTTGGGGGCGGGGCTTCACTGACTAGGGGTCCTATAAAGGTAGCAGCCAGTCAGACAGCGGCACAGGAGCTAGCAAACAGAGCAGTAAGCAGGGGAGTTTGAGTGTGAGTTCTGTTGGAGGAGGAGGTATTTGTCTGTGTTTGGTTTTGTATTGGTAGTATCTGTATGTGTAGAGGCTTGGAGGGGCTTTGTGCTGGGAGAGAAGCTGAGCCCTGATTAGGGGGCGGGGCTTCACTGACTTGGGGTCCTATAAAGGTAGCAGCCAGTCAGACAGCAGCACAGGAGCTAGCAAACAGTGCTGTAAGCAGGGGAGTTTGAGTGGGAGTTCTGTTGGAGGAGAAGGTATTTGTGTGTGTTTTTGTATTGGTATTATCTGTATGTGTAGAGGCTTGGAGGGGCTTTGTGATGGGAGAGAAGCTGGGCCCTGATTAGGGGGCGGGGCTTTCACTGATTAGGGGTCCTAGATAGGGAGCAGCCAGTCAGGCAGCGGCACAGACAGCTGCAGTGGCACAGGAGCTAGCAAACAGAGCTGTAAAGAGGGGAGTTTGAGTGGGGGTTCTGTTGGAGGAGAAGGTATTCGTGTGTTTTTTTGTATTGGTAGTATCTGTATATGTAGAGGCTTGGAGGGGCTTTGTGCTGGGAGAGAAGCTGAGCCCTGATTAGGGGGCGGGGCTTCACTGACTAGCGGTCCTATAAGGGTGGCAGCCAGTCAGGCAGCGGCACAGACAGCTGCAGCGGCACAGGAGCTAGCAAACAGAGCTGTAAACAGGGGAGTTTGAGTGGGAGTTCTCTTGGAGGAGAAGGTATTTTTGTGTGTGTTTGGTTTTGTATTGGTAGTGTCTGTATGTGTAGAGGCTTGGAGGGGCTTTGTGCTGGGAGAGAAGCTGAGCCCTGATTAGGGGGCGGGGCTTCACTGAATAGGGGTCCTATAAAGGTACCAGCCAGTCAGGCAGCGGCACAGGAGCTAGCAAACAGAGCTGTAAACAGGGCAGTTTGAGTGGGAGTTCTGTTGGAGGAGAAGGTATTTGTGTGTGTTTTTGTATTGGTAGTATCTGTATATGTAGAGGCTTGGAGGGGCTTTGTGCTGGGAGAGAAGCTGAGCCCTGATCAGGGGGCGGGGCTTCACTGACTAGGGGTCCTATAAAGGTAGGAGCCAGTCAGGCAGCGGCACAGGAGCTAGCAAACAGAGCTGTAAAGAGGGGAGTTTGAGTGGGGGTTCTGTTGGAGGAGAAGGTATTCGTGTGTTTTTTTGTATTGGTAGTATCTGTATATGTAGAGGCTTGGAGGGGCTTTGTGCTGGGAGAGAAGCTGAGCCCTGATCAGGGCGCGGGGCTTCACTGACTAGGGGTCCTATAAAGGTAGCAGCCAGTCAGGCAGCGGCACAGGAGCTAGCAAACAGACCTGTAAACAGGGGAGTTTGAGTGGGAGTTCTGTTGGAGGAGAAGGTACTTGTGTGTGTTCGGTTTTGTATTGGTAGTATATGTATGTGTACGGTGTTTGTGCTGGGATAGAAGCTGAGCCCTGATTAGGGGGCGGGGCTTCACTGACTAGGGGTCCTATAAAGGTAGCAGCCAGTCAGGCAGCGGCACAGGAGCTAGCAAACAGAGCTGCAAAGAGGGGAGTTTGAGTGGGAGTTCTGTTGGAGGAGAAGGTATTTGTGCGTTTTTTTGTATTGGTAGTATCTGTATGTGTAGAGGCTTGGAGGGGCTTTGTGCTGGGAGAGAAGCTGAGCCCTGATCAGGGGGCGGGGCTTCACTGACTAGGGGTCCTATAAAGGTAGCAGCCAGTCAGGCAGCGGAACAGACAGCTGCAGTGGCACAGGAGCTAGCAAACAGAGCTGTAAACAGGGGAGTTTGAGTGGGAGTTCTGTTGGAGGAGAAGGTATTTGTGTTTGTTTTGTATTGGTAGTATCTGTATGTGTAGAGGTTTGAAGGGGCTTTGTGCTGGGAGAGAAGCTGAGCCCTGATTAGGGGGCGGGGCTTCACTGATTAGGGGTCCTATAAAGGTAGCAGCCAGTCAGGCAGCGGCACAGGAGCTAGCAAACAGAGCTGTAAACAGGGTAGTTTGAGTGGGAGTTCTGTTGGAGGAGAAGGTATTTGTGTGTGTGTGTTTTTGTATTGGTAGTATCTGTATGTGTAGAGGCTTGGAGGGGCTTTGAGATGGGAGAGTAGCTGGGCCCTGATTAGTGGGCGGGGCTTCACTGATTAGGGGTCCTATAAAGGTAGCAGCCAGTCAGGCAGCGGCACAGACAGCTGCAGCAGCACAGGAGCTAGCAAACAGAGCTGTAAACAGGGGAGTTTGAGTGGGAGTTCTGTTGGAGGAGAAGGTATTTGTGTGTGTTTGGTTTTGTATTGTCAGTATCTGTATGTGCAGGGGCTTTGTGCTGGGAGAGAAGCTGAGCCCTGATTAGGGGGCGGGGCTTCCCTCACTAGGGGTCCTATAAAGGTAGCAGCCAGTCAGGCAGCGGCACAGGAGCTAGCAAACAGAGCTGTAAACAGGGGAGTTTGAGTGGGAGTTCTGTTGGAGGAGAAGGTATTTGTGTTTTTTTTTGTATTGGTAGTATCTGTATGTGTATTGGTTTGGCGGGGCTTTGTGCTTGGAGAGAAGCTGAGCCCTGATTAGGGGGCGGGGCTTCACTGACTAGGGGTCCTATAAAGGTAGCAGCCAGTCAGGCAGCGGCACAGGAGCTAGCAAACAGAGCTGTGAACAGGGGAGTTTGAGTGGGAGTTCTGTTGGAGGAGAAGGTATTTGTGTGTGTGTGTTTTTATATTGGTAGTATCTGTATGTGTAGAGGCTTGGAGGGGCTTTGTGCTGGGAGAGAAGCTGAGCCGTGATTCGGGGGCGGGGCTTCACTTACTAGGGGTCCTATAAAGGTAGCAGCCAGTCAGGCAGCGGCACAGGAGCTAGCAAACAGAGCTGTAAACAGGGGAGTTTGAGTGGGAGTTCTGTTGGAGGAGAAGGTATTTGTGTGTGCTTGGTTTTGTATTGGTAGTATCTGTATGTGTAGGGGCTTTGTGCTGGGAGAGAAGCTGAGCCCTGATTAGGGGGCGGGGCTTCACTGACTAGGGGTCCTATAAAGGTAGCAGCCAGTCAGGCGGCGGCACAGACAGCTGCAGCGGCACAGGAGCTAGCAAACAGAGCTGTAAACAGGGGAGTTTGAGTGGGAGTTCTGTTGGAGGAGAAGGTATTTGTGTGTGTTTTTGTATTGGTATTATCTGTATGTGTAGAGGCTTGGAGGGGCTTTGAGATGGGAGAGAAGCTGGGCCCTGATTAGTGGGCGGGGCTTCACTGATTAGGGGTCCTATAAAGGTAGCAGCCAGTCAGGCAGCGGCACAGACAGCTGCAGCAGCACAGGAGCTAGCAAACAGAGCTGTAAACAGGGGAGTTTGAGGGGGAGTTCTGTTGGAGGAGAAGGTATTTGTGTGTGTTTGGTTTTGTATTGTCAGTATCTGTATGTGCAGGGGCTTTGTGCTGGGAGAGAAGCTGAGCCCTGATTAGGGGGCGGGGCTTCCCTCACTAGGGGTCCTATAAAGGTAGCAGCCAGTCAGGCGGCGGCACAGACAGCTGCAGCGGCACAGGAGCTAGCAAACAGAGCTCTAAACACGGGAGTTTGGGTGGGAGTTCTCTTGGAGGAGAAGGTATTTGTGTGTTTGGTTTTGTATTGGTAGTGTCTGTATGTGTAGAGGCTTGGAGGGGCTTTGTGCTGGGAGAGAAGCTGAGCCCTGATTAGGGGGCGGGGCTTCACTGAATAGGGGTCCTATAAAGGTACCAGCCAGTCAGGCAGCGGCACAGGAGCTAGCAAACAGAGCTGTAAAGAGGGCAGTTTGAGTGGGAGTTCTGTTGGAGGAGAAGGTATTTGTGTGTGTTTTTGTATTGGTATTATCTGTATGTGTAGAGGCTTGGAGGGGCTTTGAGATGGGAGAGAAGCTGGGCCCTGATTAGTGGGCGGGGCTTCACTGATTAGGGGTCCCAGAAAAGGAGCAGCCAGTCAGGCAGCAGCACAGACAGCTGCAGTAGCACAGGAGCTAGCAAACAGAGCTGTAAAGAGGGGAGTTTGAGTGGGAGTTCTGTTGGAGGAGAAGGTATTTGTGTGTGTTTGGTTTTGTATTGTCAGTATCTGTATGTGCAGGGGCTTTGTGCTGGGAGAGAAGCTGAGCCCTGATTAGGGGGCGGGGCTTCCCTGACTAGGGGTCCTATAAAGGTAGCAGCCAGTCAGGCAGCGGCACAGGAGCTAGCAAACAGAGCTGTAAACAGGGGAGTTTGAGTGGGAGTTCTGTTGGAGGAGAAGGTATTTGTGTGTTCTTTTGTATTGGTAGTATCTGTACGTGTAGAGGCTTGGAGGGGCTTTGTGCTGGGAGAGAAGCGGAGCCCTGATTAGGGGGCGGGGCTTCACTGACTAGGGGTCCTATGAAGGTAGCAGCCAGTCAGGCAGCGGCACAGGAGATAGCAAACAGAGCTGTAAACAGGGCAGTTTGAGTGGGAGTTCTGTTGGTGGAGAAGGTATTTGTGTGTTTTTTTGTATTGGTAGTATCTGTATATGTAGAGGCTTGGAGGGGCTTTGTGCTGGGAGAGAAGCTGAGCACTGATCAGGGAGCGGGGCTTCACTGACTAGGGGTCCTATAAAGGTAGGAGCCAGTCAGGCAGTGGCACAGGAGCTAGCAAACAGAGCTGTAAGCAGGGGAGTTTGAGTGAGAGTTCTTTTGGAGGAGAAGGTATTTGTGTGTTTTTTTGTATTGGTAGTATCTGTATGTGTAGAGGCTTGGAGGGGCTTTGTGCTGGGAGAGAAGCTGAGCCCTGATTAGGGGGCGGGGCTTCACTGACTAGGGGTCCTATAAAGGTAGCAGCCAGTCAGGCAGCGGAACAGACAGCTGCAGCGGCACAGGAGCTAGCAAACAGAGCTGTAAACAGGGGAGTTTGAGTGGGAGTTCTGTTGGAGGAGAAGGTATTTGTGTGTGTTTGGTTTTGTATTGGTAGTGTCTGTATGTGTAGAGGCTTGGAGGGGCTTTGTGCTGGGAGAGAAGCTGAGCCCTGATTATGGGGCGGGGCTTCACTGAATAGGGGTCCTATAAAGGTACCAGCCAGTCAGGCAGCGGCACAGGAGCTAGCAAACAGAGCTGTAAACAGGGCAGTTTGAGTGGGGGTTCTGTTGGAGGAGAAGGTATTCGTGTGTTTTTTTGTATTGGTAGTATCTGTATATGTAGAGGCTTGGAGGGGCTTTGTGCTGGGAGAGAAGCTGAGCCCTGATCAGGGCGCGGGGCTTCACTGACTAGGGGTCCTATAAAGGTAGCAGCCAGTCAGGCAGCGGCACAGGAGCTAGCAAACAGACCTGTAAACAGGGGAGTTTGAGTGGGAGTTCTGTTGGAGGAGAAGGTACTTGTGTGTGTTCGGTTTTGTATTGGTAGTATATGTATGTGTACGGTGTTTGTGCTGGGATAGAAGCTGAGCCCTGATTAGGGGGCGGGGCTTCACTGACTAGGGGTCCTATAAAGGTAGCAGCCAGTCAGGCAGCGGCACAGGAGCTAGCAAACAGAGCTGCAAAGAGGGGAGTTTGAGTGGGAGTTCTGTTGGAGGAGAAGGTATTTGTGCGTTTTTTTGTATTGGTAGTATCTGTATGTGTAGAGGCTTGGAGGGGCTTTGTGCTGGGAGAGAAGCTGAGCCCTGATCAGGGGGCGGGGCTTCACTGACTAGGGGTCCTATAAAGGTAGCAGCCAGTCAGGCAGCGGAACAGACAGCTGCAGTGGCACAGGAGCTAGCAAACAGAGCTGTAAACAGGGGAGTTTGAGTGGGAGTTCTGTTGGAGGAGAAGGTATTTGTGTTTGTTTTGTATTGGTAGTATCTGTATGTGTAGAGGTTTGAAGGGGCTTTGTGCTGGGAGAGAAGCTGAGCCCTGATTAGGGGGCGGGGCTTCACTGATTAGGGGTCCTATAAAGGTAGCAGCCAGTCAGGCAGCGGCACAGGAGCTAGCAAACAGAGCTGTAAACAGGGTAGTTTGAGTGGGAGTTCTGTTGGAGGAGAAGGTATTTGTGTGTGTGTGTTTTTGTATTGGTAGTATCTGTATGTGTAGAGGCTTGGAGGGGCTTTGAGATGGGAGAGTAGCTGGGCCCTGATTAGTGGGCGGGGCTTCACTGATTAGGGGTCCTATAAAGGTAGCAGCCAGTCAGGCAGCGGCACAGACAGCTGCAGCAGCACAGGAGCTAGCAAACAGAGCTGTAAACAGGGGAGTTTGAGTGGGAGTTCTGTTGGAGGAGAAGGTATTTGTGTGTGTTTGGTTTTGTATTGTCAGTATCTGTATGTGCAGGGGCTTTGTGCTGGGAGAGAAGCTGAGCCCTGATTAGGGGGCGGGGCTTCCCTCACTAGGGGTCCTATAAAGGTAGCAGCCAGTCAGGCAGCGGCACAGGAGCTAGCAAACAGAGCTGTAAACAGGGGAGTTTGAGTGGGAGTTCTGTTGGAGGAGAAGGTATTTGTGTTTTTTTTTGTATTGGTAGTATCTGTATGTGTATTGGTTTGGCGGGGCTTTGTGCTTGGAGAGAAGCTGAGCCCTGATTAGGGGGCGGGGCTTCACTGACTAGGGGTCCTATAAAGGTAGCAGCCAGTCAGGCAGCGGCACAGGAGCTAGCAAACAGAGCTGTGAACAGGGGAGTTTGAGTGGGAGTTCTGTTGGAGGAGAAGGTATTTGTGTGTGTGTGTTTTTATATTGGTAGTATCTGTATGTGTAGAGGCTTGGAGGGGCCTTGTGCTGGGAGAGAAGCTGAGCCCTGATTCGGGGGCGGGGCTTCACTTACTAGGGGTCCTATAAAGGTAGCAGCCAGTCAGGCAGCGGCACAGGAGCTAGCAAACAGAGCTGTAAACAGGGGAGTTTGAGTGGGAGTTCTGTTGGAGGAGAAGGTATTTGTGTGTGCTTGGTTTTGTATTGGTAGTATCTGTATGTGTAGGGGCTTTGTGCTGGGAGAGAAGCTGAGCCCTGATTAGGGGGCGGGGCTTCACTGACTAGGGGTCCTATAAAGGTAGCAGCCAGTCAGGCGGCGGCACAGACAGCTGCAGCGGCACAGGAGCTAGCAAACAGAGCTGTAAACAGGGGAGTTTGAGTGGGAGTTCTGTTGGAGGAGAAGGTATTTGTGTGTGTTTTTGTATTGGTATTATCTGTATGTGTAGAGGCTTGGAGGGGCTTTGAGATGGGAGAGAAGCTGGGCCCTGATTAGTGGGCGGGGCTTCACTGATTAGGGGTCCTATAAAGGTAGCAGCCAGTCAGGCAGCGGCACAGACAGCTGCAGCAGCACAGGAGCTAGCAAACAGAGCTGTAAACAGGGGAGTTTGAGGGGGAGTTCTGTTGGAGGAGAAGGTATTTGTGTGTGTTTGGTTTTGTATTGTCAGTATCTGTATGTGCAGGGGCTTTGTGCTGGGAGAGAAGCTGAGCCCTGATTAGGGGGCGGGGCTTCCCTCACTAGGGGTCCTATAAAGGTAGCAGCCAGTCAGGCGGCGGCACAGACAGCTGCAGCGGCACAGGAGCTAGCAAACAGAGCTCTAAACACGGGAGTTTGGGTGGGAGTTCTCTTGGAGGAGAAGGTATTTGTGTGTGTTTGGTTTTGTATTGGTAGTGTCTGTATGTGTAGAGGCTTGGAGGGGCTTTGTGCTGGGAGAGAAGCTGAGCCCTGATTAGGGGGCGGGGCTTCACTGAATAGGGGTCCTATAAAGGTACCAGCCAGTCAGGCAGCGGCACAGGAGCTAGCAAACAGAGCTGTAAAGAGGGCAGTTTGAGTGGGAGTTCTGTTGGAGGAGAAGGTATTTGTGTGTGTTTTTGTATTGGTATTATCTGTATGTGTAGAGGCTTGGAGGGGCTTTGAGATGGGAGAGAAGCTGGGCCCTGATTAGTGGGCGGGGCTTCACTGATTAGGGGTCCCAGAAAAGGAGCAGCCAGTCAGGCAGCAGCACAGACAGCTGCAGTAGCACAGGAGCTAGCAAACAGAGCTGTAAAGAGGGGAGTTTGAGTGGGAGTTCTGTTGGAGGAGAAGGTATTTGTGTGTGTTTGGTTTTGTATTGTCAGTATCTGTATGTGCAGGGGCTTTGTGCTGGGAGAGAAGCTGAGCCCTGATTAGGGGGCGGGGCTTCCCTGACTAGGGGTCCTATAAAGGTAGCAGCCAGTCAGGCAGCGGCACAGGAGCTAGCAAACAGAGCTGTAAACAGGGGAGTTTGAGTGGGAGTTCTGTTGGAGGAGAAGGTATTTGTGTGTTCTTTTGTATTGGTAGTATCTGTACGTGTAGAGGCTTGGAGGGGCTTTGTGCTGGGAGAGAAGCGGAGCCCTGATTAGGGGGCGGGGCTTCACTGACTAGGGGTCCTATGAAGGTAGCAGCCAGTCAGGCAGCGGCACAGGAGATAGCAAACAGAGCTGTAAACAGGGCAGTTTGAGTGGGAGTTCTGTTGGTGGAGAAGGTATTTGTGTGTTTTTTTGTATTGGTAGTATCTGTATATGTAGAGGCTTGGAGGGGCTTTGTGCTGGGAGAGAAGCTGAGCACTGATCAGGGAGCGGGGCTTCACTGACTAGGGGTCCTATAAAGGTAGGAGCCAGTCAGGCAGTGGCACAGGAGCTAGCAAACAGAGCTGTAAGCAGGGGAGTTTGAGTGAGAGTTCTTTTGGAGGAGAAGGTATTTGTGTGTTTTTTTGTATTGGTAGTATCTGTATGTGTAGAGGCTTGGAGGGGCTTTGTGCTGGGAGAGAAGCTGAGCCCTGATTAGGGGGCGGGGCTTCACTGACTAGGGGTCCTATAAAGGTAGCAGCCAGTCAGGCAGCGGAACAGACAGCTGCAGCGGCACAGGAGCTAGCAAACAGAGCTGTAAACAGGGGAGTTTGAGTGGGAGTTCTGTTGGAGGAGAAGGTATTTGTGTGTGTTTGGTTTTGTATTGGTAGTATGTGTATGTGTAGGGGCTTTGTGCTGGGAGAGAAGCTGAGCCCTGATTTGGGGGCGGGGCTTCACTGACTAGGGGTCCTATAAAGGTAGCAGCCAGTCAGACAGCGGCACAGGAGCTAGCAAACAGAGCAGTAAGCAGGGGAGTTTGAGTGTGAGTTCTGTTGGAGGAGGAGGTATTTGTCTGTGTTTGGTTTTGTATTGGTAGTATCTGTATGTGTAGAGGCTTGGAGGGGCTTTGTGCTGGGAGAGAAGCTGAGCCCTGATTAGGGGGCGGGGCTTCACTGACTTGGGGTCCTATAAAGGTAGCAGCCAGTCAGACAGCAGCACAGGAGCTAGCAAACAGTGCTGTAAGCAGGGGAGTTTGAGTGGGAGTTCTGTTGGAGGAGAAGGTATTTGTGTGTGTTTTTGTATTGGTATTATCTGTATGTGTAGAGGCTTGGAGGGGCTTTGTGATGGGAGAGAAGCTGGGCCCTGATTAGGGGGCGGGGCTTTCACTGATTAGGGGTCCTAGATAGGGAGCAGCCAGTCAGGCAGCGGCACAGACAGCTGCAGTGGCACAGGAGCTAGCAAACAGAGCTGTAAAGAGGGGAGTTAGAGTGGGGGTTCTGTTGGAGGAGAAGGTATTCGTGTGTTTTTTTGTATTGGTAGTATCTGTATATGTAGAGGCTTGGAGGGGCTTTGTGCTGGGAGAGAAGCTGAGCCCTGATTAGGGGGCGGGGCTTCACTGACTAGCGGTCCTATAAGGGTGGCAGCCAGTCAGGCAGCGGCACAGACAGCTGCAGCGGCACAGGAGCTAGCAAACAGAGCTGTAAACAGGGGAGTTTGAGTGGGAGTTCTCTTGGAGGAGAAGGTATTTTTGTGTGTGTTTGGTTTTGTATTGGTAGTGTCTGTATGTGTAGAGGCTTGGAGGGGCTTTGTGCTGGGAGAGAAGCTGAGCCCTGATTAGGGGGCGGGGCTTCACTGAATAGGGGTCCTATAAAGGTACCAGCCAGTCAGGCAGCGGCACAGGAGCTAGCAAACAGAGCTGTAAACAGGGCAGTTTGAGTGGGAGTTCTGTTGGAGGAGAAGGTATTTGTGTGTGTTTTTGTATTGGTAGTATCTGTATATGTAGAGGCTTGGAGGGGCTTTGTGCTGGGAGAGAAGCTGAGCCCTGATCAGGGGGCGGGGCTTCACTGACTAGGGGTCCTATAAAGGTAGGAGCCAGTCAGGCAGCGGCACAGGAGCTAGCAAACAGAGCTGTAAAGAGGGGACTTTGAGTGGGGGTTCTGTTGGAGGAGAAGGTATTCGTGTGTTTTTTTGTATTGGTAGTATCTGTATATGTAGAGGCTTGGAGGGGCTTTGTGCTGGGAGAGAAGCTGAGCCCTGATCAGGGCGCGGGGCTTCACTGACTAGGGGTCCTATAAAGGTAGCAGCCAGTCAGGCAGCGGCACAGGAGCTAGCAAACAGACCTGTAAACAGGGGAGTTTGAGTGGGAGTTCTGTTGGAGGAGAAGGTACTTGTGTGTGTTCGGTTTTGTATTGGTAGTATATGTATGTGTACGGTGTTTGTGCTGGGATAGAAGCTGAGCCCTGATTAGGGGGCGGGGCTTCACTGACTAGGGGTCCTATAAAGGTAGCAGCCAGTCAGGCAGCGGCACAGGAGCTAGCAAACAGAGCTGCAAAGAGGGGAGTTTGAGTGGGAGTTCTGTTGGAGGAGAAGGTATTTGTGCGTTTTTTTGTATTGGTAGTATCTGTATGTGTAGAGGCTTGGAGGGGCTTTGTGCTGGGAGAGAAGCTGAGCCCTGATCAGGGGGCGGGGCTTCACTGACTAGGGGTCCTATAAAGGTAGCAGCCAGTCAGGCAGCGGAACAGACAGCTGCAGTGGCACAGGAGCTAGCAAACAGAGCTGTAAACAGGGGAGTTTGAGTGGGAGTTCTGTTGGAGGAGAAGGTATTTGTGTTTGTTTTGTATTGGTAGTATCTGTATGTGTAGAGGTTTGAAGGGGCTTTGTGCTGGGAGAGAAGCTGAGCCCTGATTAGGGGGCGGGGCTTCACTGATTAGGGGTCCTATAAAGGTAGCAGCCAGTCAGGCAGCGGCACAGGAGCTAGCAAACAGAGCTGTAAACAGGGTAGTTTGAGTGGGAGTTCTGTTGGAGGAGAAGGTATTTGTGTGTGTGTGTTTTTGTATTGGTAGTATCTGTATGTGTAGAGGCTTGGAGGGGCTTTGAGATGGGAGAGTAGCTGGGCCCTGATTAGTGGGCGGGGCTTCACTGATTAGGGGTCCTATAAAGGTAGCAGCCAGTCAGGCAGCGGCACAGACAGCTGCAGCAGCACAGGAGCTAGCAAACAGAGCTGTAAACAGGGGAGTTTGAGTGGGAGTTCTGTTGGAGGAGAAGGTATTTGTGTGTGTTTGGTTTTGTATTGTCAGTATCTGTATGTGCAGGGGCTTTGTGCTGGGAGAGAAGCTGAGCCCTGATTAGGGGGCGGGGCTTCCCTCACTAGGGGTCCTATAAAGGTAGCAGCCAGTCAGGCAGCGGCACAGGAGCTAGCAAACAGAGCTGTAAACAGGGGAGTTTGAGTGGGAGTTCTGTTGGAGGAGAAGGTATTTGTGTTTTTTTTTGTATTGGTAGTATCTGTATGTGTATTGGTTTGGCGGGGCTTTGTGCTTGGAGAGAAGCTGAGCCCTGATTAGGGGGCGGGGCTTCACTGACTAGGGGTCCTATAAAGGTAGCAGCCAGTCAGGCAGCGGCACAGGAGCTAGCAAACAGAGCTGTGAACAGGGGAGTTTGAGTGGGAGTTCTGTTGGAGGAGAAGGTATTTCTGTGTGTGTGTTTTTATATTGGTAGTATCTGTATGTGTAGAGGCTTGGAGGGGCTTTGTGCTGGGAGAGAAGCTGAGCCCTGATTCGGGGGCGGGGCTTCACTTACTAGGGGTCCTATAAAGGTAGCAGCCAGTCAGGCAGCGGCACAGGAGCTAGCAAACAGAGCTGTAAACAGGGGAGTTTGAGTGGGAGTTCTGTTGGAGGAGAAGGTATTTGTGTGTGCTTGGTTTTGTATTGGTAGTATCTGTATGTGTAGGGGCTTTGTGCTGGGAGAGAAGCTGAGCCCTGATTAGGGGGCGGGGCTTCACTGACTAGGGGTCCTATAAAGGTAGCAGCCAGTCAGGCGGCGGCACAGACAGCTGCAGCGGCACAGGAGCTAGCAAACAGAGCTGTAAACAGGGGAGTTTGAGTGGGAGTTCTGTTGGAGGAGAAGGTATTTGTGTGTGTTTTTGTATTGGTATTATCTGTATGTGTAGAGGCTTGGAGGGGCTTTGAGATGGGAGAGAAGCTGGGCCCTGATTAGTGGGCGGGGCTTCACTGATTAGGGGTCCTATAAAGGTAGCAGCCAGTCAGGCAGCGGCACAGACAGCTGCAGCAGCACAGGAGCTAGCAAACAGAGCTGTAAACAGGGGAGTTTGAGGGGGAGTTCTGTTGGAGGAGAAGGTATTTGTGTGTGTTTGGTTTTGTATTGTCAGTATCTGTATGTGCAGGGGCTTTGTGCTGGGAGAGAAGCTGAGCCCTGATTAGGGGGCGGGGCTTCCCTCACTAGGGGTCCTATAAAGGTAGCAGCCAGTCAGGCAGCGGCACAGGAGCTAGCAAACAGAGCTGTAAACAGGGGAGTTTGAGTGGGAGTTCTGTTGGAGGAGAAGGTATTTGTGTTTTTTTTTGTATTGGTAGTATCTGTATGTGTATTGGTTTGGCGGGGCTTTGTGCTTGGAGAGAAGCTGAGCCCTGATTAGGTGGCGGGGCTTCACTGACTAGGGGTCCTATAAAGGTAGCAGCCAGTCAGGCAGCGGCACAGGAGCTAGCAAACAGAGCTGTGAACAGGGGAGTTTGAGTAGGAGTTCTGTTGGAGGAGAAGGTATTTGTGTGTGTGTGTTTTTGTATTGGTAGTATCTGTATGTGTAGAGGCTTGGAGGGGCTTTGTGCTGGGAGAGAAGCTGAGCCCTGATTCGGGGGCGGGGCTTTACTTACTAGGGGTCCTATAAAGGTAGCAGCCAGTCAGGCAGCGGAACAGACAGCTGCAGCGGCACAGGAGCTAGCAAACAGAGCTGTAAACAGGGGAGTTTGAGTGGGAGTTCTGTTGGAGGAGAAGGTATTTGTGTGTGTTTGGTTTTGTATTGGTAGTATGTGTATGTGTAGGGGCTTTGTGCTGGGAGAGAAGCTGAGCCCTGATTTGGGGGCGGGGCTTCACTGACTTGGGGTCCTATAAAGGTAGCAGCCAGTCAGGCAGCGGCACAGGAGCTAGCAAACAGAGCCGTAAACAGGGGAGTTTGAGTGGGAGTTCTGTTGGAGGAGAAGGTATTTGTGTGTGTTTGGTTTTGTATTGGTAGTATCTGTATGTGTAGGGGCTTTGTGCTGGGAGAGAAGCTGAGCCCTGATTAGGGGGCGGGGCTTCACTGACTAGGGGTCCTATAAAGGTAGCAGCCAGTCAGACAGCGGCTCAGGAGCTAGCAAACAGAGCTGTGAACAGGGGAGTTTGAGTAGGAGTTCTGTTGGAGGAGAAGGTATTTGTGTGTGTTTTTGTTTTGGTAGTATCTGTATGTGTAGAGGCTTGGAGGGGCTAGGTGCTGCGAGAGAAGCTGAGCCCTGATTAGGGGGCGGGGCTTCACTGACTAGGTGTCCTATAAAGGTAGCAGCCAGTCAGGCAGCGGCACAGACAGCTGCAGCGGCACAGGAGCTAGCAAACAGAGCTGTAAACAGGTTAGTTTGAGTGGGAGTTCTGTTGGAGGAGAATGTATTTGTGTGTGTTTGGTTTTCTATTGGTAGTATCTGTACGTGCAGAGGCTTGGAGGGGCTTTGTGCTGGGAGAGAAGCTGAGCCCTGATTAGGGGGCGGGGCTTCACTGACTAGGGGTCCTATAAAGGTAGCAGCCAGCCAGGCAGCGGAACAGACAGCTGCAGCGGTACAGGAGCTGGCAAACAGAGCTGTAAACAGGGGAGTTTGAGTGGGAGTTCTGTTGGAGGAGAGGGTATTTGTGTGTGTTTGGTTTTGTATTGTCAGTATCTGTATGTGCAGGGGCTTTGTGCTGGGAGAGAAGCTGAGCCCTGATTTGGGGGCGGGGCTTCACTGACTAGGGGTCCTATAAAGGTAGCAGACAGTCAGGCAGCGGCACAGACAGCTGCAGCGGCACAGGAGCTAGCAAACAGAGCTGTAAACAGGGGAGTTTGAGTGGGAGTTCTGTTGGAGGAGAAGGT
The DNA here is from genome assembly GCF_965140295.1 of Lepidochelys olivacea. Taxonomy (NCBI): domain Eukaryota; kingdom Metazoa; phylum Chordata; order Testudines; family Cheloniidae; genus Lepidochelys; species Lepidochelys olivacea. The sequence goes on along the minus strand of NC_140436.1, from coordinate 17,304,526 downwards.
ATTTGTGTGTTTTTTTGTATTGGTAGTATCTGTATATGTAGAGGCTTGGAGGGGCTTTGTGCTGGGAGAGAAGCTGAGCCCTGATCAGGGGGCGGGGTTTCACGGACTAGGGGTCGTATAAAGGTAGGAGCCAGTCAGGCAGCGGCACAGGAGCTAGCAAACAGAGCTGTAAACAGGGCAGTTTGAGTGGGAGTTCTGTTGGAGGAGAAGGTATTTGTGTGTGTTTTTGTATTGGTAGTATCTGTATATGTAGAGGCTTGGAGGGGCTTTGTGCTGGGAGAGAAGCTGAGCCCTGATCAGGGGGCGGGGCTTCACTGACTAGGGGTCCTATAAAGGTAGGAGCCAGTCAGGCAGCGGCACAGGAGCTAGCAAACAGAGCTGTAAAGAGGGGAGTTTGAGTGGGGGTTCTGTTGGAGGAGAAGGTATTCGTGTGTTTTTTTGTATTGGTAGTATCTGTATATGTAGAGGCTTGGAGGGGCTTTGTGCTGGGAGAGAAGCTGAGCCCTGATCAGGGCGCGGGGCTTCACTGACTAGGGGTCCTATAAAGGTAGCAGCCAGTCAGGCAGCGGCACAGGAGCTAGCAAACAGACCTGTAAACAGGGGAGTTTGAGTGGGAGTTCTGTTGGAGGAGAAGGTACTTGTGTGTGTTCGGTTTTGTATTGGTAGTATCTGTATGTGTACGGTGTTTGTGCTGGGATAGAAGCTAAGCCCTGATTAGGGGGCGGGGCTTCACTGACTAGGGGTCCTATAAAGGTAGCAGCCAGTCAGGCAGCGGCACAGGAGCTAGCAAACAGAGCTGCAAAGAGGGGAGTTTGAGTGGGAGTTCTGTTGGAGGAGAAGGTATTTGTGCGTTTTTTTGTATTGGTAGTATCTGTATGTGTAGAGGCTTGGAGGGGCTTTGTGCTGGGAGAGAAGCTGAGCCCTGATCAGGGGGCGGGGCTTCACTGACTAGGGGTCCTATAAAGGTAGCAGCCAGTCAGGCAGCGGAACAGACAGCTGCAGTGGCACAGGAGCTAGCAAACAGAGCTGTAAACAGGGGAGTTTGAGTGGGAGTTCTGTTGGAGGAGAAGGTATTTGTGTTTGTTTTGTATTGGTAGTATCTGTATGTGTAGAGGTTTGAAGGGGCTTTGTGCTGGGAGAGAAGCTGAGCCCTGATTAGGGGGCGGGGCTTCACTGATTAGGGGTCCTATAAAGGTAGCAGCCAGTCAGGCAGCGGCACAGGAGCTAGCAAACAGAGCTGTAAACAGGGGAGTTTGAGTGGGAGTTCTGTTGGAGGAGAAGGTATTTGTGTGTGTTTTTGTATTGGTATTATCTGTATGTGTAGAGGCTTGGAGGGGCTTTGAGATGGGAGAGAAGCTGGGCCCTGATTAGTGGGCGGGGCTTCACTGATTAGGGGTCCTATAAAGGTAGCAGCCAGTCAGGCAGCGGCACAGACAGCTGCAGCAGCACAGGAGCTAGCAAACAGAGCTGTAAACAGGGGAGTTTGAGGGGGAGTTCTGTTGGAGGAGAAGGTATTTGTGTGTGTTTGGTTTTGTATTGTCAGTATCTGTATGTGCAGGGGCTTTGTGCTGGGAGAGAAGCTGAGCCCTGATTAGGGGGCGGGGCTTCCCTCACTAGGGGTCCTATAAAGGTAGCAGCCAGTCAGGCAGCGGCACAGGAGCTAGCAAACAGAGCTGTAAACAGGGGAGTTTGAGTGGGAGTTCTGTTGGAGGAGAAGGTATTTGTGTTTTTTTTTGTATTGGTAGTATCTGTATGTGTATTGGTTTGGCGGGGCTTTGTGCTTGGAGAGAAGCTGAGCCCTGATTAGGTGGCGGGGCTTCACTGACTAGGGGTCCTATAAAGGTAGCAGCCAGTCAGGCAGCGGCACAGGAGCTAGCAAACAGAGCTGTGAACAGGGGAGTTTGAATGGGAGTTCTGTTGGAGGAGAAGGTATTTGTGTGTGTGTGTTTTTGTATTGGTAGTATCTGTATGTGTAGAGGCTTGGAGGGGCTTTGTGCTGGGAGAGAAGCTGAGCCCTGATTCGGGGGCGGGGCTTTACTTACTAGGGGTCCTATAAAGGTAGCAGCCAGTCAGGCAGCGGAACAGACAGCTGCAGCGGCACAGGAGCTAGCAAACAGAGCTGTAAACAGGGGAGTTTGAGTGGGAGTTCTGTTGGAGGAGAAGGTATTTGTGTGTGTTTGGTTTTGTATTGGTAGTATGTGTATGTGTAGGGGCTTTGTGCTGGGAGAGAAGCTGAGCCCTGATTTGGGGGCGGGGCTTCACTGACTTGGGGTCCTATAAAGGTAGCAGCCAGTCAGGCAGCGGCACAGGAGCTAGCAAACAGAGCCGTAAACAGGGGAGTTTGAGTGGGAGTTCTGTTGGAGGAGAAGGTATTTGTGTGTGTTTGGTTTTGTATTGGTAGTATCTGTATGTGTAGGGGCTTTGTGCTGGGAGAGAAGCTGAGCCCTGATTAGGGGGCGGGGCTTCACTGACTAGGGGTCCTATAAAGGTAGCAGCCAGTCAGACAGCGGCTCAGGAGCTAGCAAACAGAGCTGTGAACAGGGGAGTTTGAGTAGGAGTTCTGTTGGAGGAGAAGGTATTTGTGTGTGTTTTTGTTTTGGTAGTATCTGTATGTGTAGAGGCTTGGAGGGGCTAGGTGCTGCGAGAGAAGCTGAGCCCTGATTAGGGGGCGGGGCTTCACTGACTAGGTGTCCTATAAAGGTAGCAGCCAGTCAGGCAGCGGCACAGACAGCTGCAGCGGCACAGGAGCTAGCAAACAGAGCTGTAAACAGGTTAGTTTGAGTGGGAGTTCTGTTGGAGGAGAATGTATTTGTGTGTGTTTGGTTTTGTATTGGTAGTATCTGTACGTGCAGAGGCTTGGAGGGGCTTTGTGCTGGGAGAGAAGCTGAGCCCTGATTAGGGGGCGGGGCTTCACTGACTAGGGGTCCTATAAAGGTAGCAGCCAGCCAGGCAGCGGAACAGACAGCTGCAGCGGTACAGGAGCTAGCAAACAGAGCTGTAAACAGGGGAGTTTGAGTGGGAGTTCTGTTGGAGGAGAGGGTATTTGTGTGTGTTTCGTTTTGTATTGTCAGTATCTGTATGTGCAGGGGCTTTGTGCTGGGAGAGAAGCTGAGCCCTGATTTGGGGGCGGGGCTTCACTGACTAGGGGTCCTATAAAGGTAGCAGACAGTCAGGCAGCGGCACAGACAGCTGCAGCGGCACAGGAGCTAGCAAACAGAGCTGTAAACAGGGGAGTTTGAGTGGGAGTTCTGTTGGAGGAGAAGGAATTTGTGTGTGTTTGGTTTTGTATTGGTAGTATCTGTATGTGTAGGGACTTTGTGCTGGGGGAGAAGCTGGGCCCTGATTAGGGGGCGGGGATTCACTGACTAGGGGTCGTATAAAGGTAGGAGCCAGTCAGGCAGCGGCACAGGAGCTAGCAAACAGAGCTGTAAGCAGGGGAGTTTGAGTGGGAGTTCTTTAGGAGAAGAATGTATTTGTGCGTTTTTTTGTATTGGTAGTATCTGTATGTGTAGAGGCTTGGAGGGGCTTTGTGCTGGGAGAGAAGCTGAGCCCTGATCAGGGGGCGGGGCTTCACTGACTAGGGGTCGTATAAAGGTAGGAGCCAGTCAGGCAGCGGCACAGGAGCTAGCAAACAGAGCTGTAAGCAGGGGAGTTTGAGTGGGAGTTCTTTAGGAGAAGAATGTATTTGTGCGTTTTTTTGTATTGGTAGTATCTGTATGTGTAGAGGCTTGGAGGGGCTTTGTGCTGGGAGAGAAGCTGAGCCCTGATCAGGGGGCGGGGCTTCACTGACTAGGGGTCCTATAAAGGTAGCAGTCAGTCAGGCAGCGGCACAGGAGCTAGCAAACAGACCTGTAAACAGGGGAGTTTGAGTGGGAGTTCTGTTGGAGGAGAAGGTATTTGTGTGTGTTCGGTTTTGTATTGGTAGTGTCAATATGTGTACGGGCTTCGTGCTGGGAGAGAAGCTGAGCCCTGATTAGGGGGCGGGGCTTCACTGACTAGGGGTCCTATAAAGGTAGCAGCCAGTCAGGCAGCGGCACAGGAGCTAGCAAACAGAGCTGTAAAGAGGGGAGTTTGAGTGGGAGTTCTGTTGGGGGAGAAGGTATTTGTGTGTGTTTTTGTATTGGTATTATCTGTATGTGTAGAGGCTTGGAGGGGCTTTGTGCTGGGAGAGAAGCTGGGCCCTGATTAGGGGGCGGGGATTCACTGACAAGGAGTCCTATAAAGGTAGCAGCCAGTCAGGCAGCGGCACAGACAGCTGCAGTGGCACAGGCGCTAGCAAACAGAGCTGTAAACAGGGGAGTTTGAGTGGGAGTTCTGTTGGAGTTGAAGGTATTTGTGTGTTTTTTTGTATTGGTAGTATCTGTACATGTAGAGGCTTGGAGGGGCTTTGTGCTGGGAGAGAAGCTGAGCCCTGATCAGGGGGCGGGGCTTCACTGACTAGGGGTCCTATAAAGGTAGGAGCCAGTCAGGCAGCGGCACAGGAGCTAGCAAACAGAGCTGTAACCAGGGGAGTTTGAGTGGGAGTTCTGTTGGAGGAGAAGGTATTTGTGTGTGTTTGGTTTTGTATTGGTAGTATCTGTATGTGTAGGGGCTTTGTGCTGGGAGAGAAGCTGAGCCCTGATTAGGGGGCGAGGCTTCACTAACTAGGGGTCCTATAAAGGTAGCAGCAAATCAGACAGCAGCACAGGAGCTAGCAAACAGTGCTGTAAGCAGGGGAGTTTGAGTGGGAGTTCTGTTGGAGGAGAAGGTATTTGTGTGTGTTTTTGTATTGGTATTATCTGTATGTGTAGAGGCTTGGAGGGGCTTTGTGCTGGGAGAGAAGCTGGGCCCTGATTAGGGTGCGGGGCTTCACTGATTAGGGGTCCTAGAAAGGGAGCAGCCAGTCAGGCAGCGGCACAGACAGCTGCAGTGGCACAGGCGCTAGCAAACAGAGCTGTAAAGAGGGGAGTTTGAGTGGGAGTTCTGTTGGGGGAGAAGGTATTTGTGCGTGTTTTTGTATTGGTATTATCTGTATGTGTAGAGGCTTGGAGGGGCTTTGTGCTGGGAGAGAAGCTGAGCCCTGATCAGGGGGCGGGGCTTCACTGACTAGGGGTCCTATAAAGGTAGCAGCCAGTCAGGCAGTGGCACAGGAGCTAGCAAACAGACCTGTAAACAGGGGAGTTTGAGTGGGAGTTCTGTTGGAGGAGAAGGTATTTGTGTGTGTTCGGTTTTGTATTGGTAGTGTCTGTATGTGTACGGGCTTTATGCTGGGAGAGAAGCTGAGCCCTGATTAGGGGGCGGGGCTTCACTGACTAGGGGTCCTATAAAGGTAGCAGCCAGTCAGGCAGCGGAACAGACAGCTGCAGTGGCACAGGAGCTAGTAAACAGAGCTGTAAACAGGGGAGTTTGAGTGGGAGTTCTCTTGGAGGAGAAGGTATTTGTGTGTGTTTGGTTTTGTATTGGTAGTGTCTGTATGTGTAGAGGCTTGGAGGGGCTTTGTGCTGGGAGAGAAGCTGAGCCCTGATTAGGGGGCGGGGCTTCACTGAATAGGGGTCCTATAAAGGTACCAGCCAGTCAGGCAGCGGCACAGGAGCTAGCAAACAGAGCTGTAAACAGGGCAGTTTGAGTGGGAGTTCTGTTGGAGGAGAAGGTATTTGTGTGTGTTTTTGTATTGGTAGTATCTGTATATGTAGAGGCTTGGAGGGGCTTTGTGCTGGGAGAGAAGCTGAGCCCTGATCAGGGGGCGGGGCTTCACTGACTAGGGGTCCTATAAAGGTAGGAGCCAGTCAGGCAGCGGCACAGGAGCTAGCAAACAGAGCTGTAAAGAGGGGAGTTTGAGTGGGGGTTCTGTTGGAGGAGAAGGTATTCGTGTGTTTTTTTGTATTGGTAGTATCTGTATATGTAGAGGCTTGGAGGGGCTTTGTGCTGGGAGAGAAGCTGAGCCCTGATCAGGGCGCGGGGCTTCACTGACTAGGGGTCCTATAAAGGTAGCAGCCAGTCAGGCAGCGGCACAGGAGCTAGCAAACAGACCTGTAAACAGGGGAGTTTGAGTGGGAGTTCTGTTGGAGGAGAAGGTACTTGTGTGTGTTCGGTTTTGTATTGGTAGTATATGTATGTGTACGGTGTTTGTGCTGGGATAGAAGCTGAGCCCTGATTAGGGGGCGGGGCTTCACTGACTAGGGGTCCTATAAAGGTAGCAGCCAGTCAGGCAGCGGCACAGGAGCTAGCAAACAGAGCTGCAAAGAGGGGAGTTTGAGTGGGAGTTCTGTTGGAGGAGAAGGTATTTGTGCGTTTTTTTGTATTGGTAGTATCTGTATGTGTAGAGGCTTGGAGGGGCTTTGTGCTGGGAGAGAAGCTGAGCCCTGATCAGGGGGCGGGGCTTCACTGACTAGGGGTCCTATAAAGGTAGCAGCCAGTCAGGCAGCGGAACAGACAGCTGCAGCAGCACAGGAGCTAGCAAACAGAGCTGTAAACAGGGGAGTTTGAGTGGGAGTTCTGTTGGAGGAGAAGGTATTTGTGTGTGTTTGGTTTTGTATTGTCAGTATCTGTATGTGCAGGGGCTTTGTGCTGGGAGAGAAGCTGAGCCCTGATTAGGGGGCGGGGCTTCCCTCACTAGGGGTCCTATAAAGGTAGCAGCCAGTCAGGCAGCGGCACAGGAGCTAGCAAACAGAGCTGTAAACAGGGGAGTTTGAGTGGGAGTTCTGTTGGAGGAGAAGGTATTTGTGTTTTTTTTTGTATTGGTAGTATCTGTATGTGTATTGGTTTGGCGGGGCTTTGTGCTTGGAGAGAAGCTGAGCCCTGATTAGGGGGCGGGGCTTCACTGACTAGGGGTCCTATAAAGGTAGCAGCCAGTCAGGCAGCGGCACAGGAGCTAGCAAACAGAGCTGTGAACAGGGGAGTTTGAGTGGGAGTTCTGTTGGAGGAGAAGGTATTTGTGTGTGTGTGTTTTTGTATTGGTAGTATCTGTATGTGTAGAGGCTTGGAGGGGCTTTGTTCTGGGAGAGAAGCTGAGCCCTGATTCGGGGGCGGGGCTTCACTGACTAGGGGTCCTATAAAGGTAGCAGCCAGTCAGGCAGCGGAACAGACAGCTGCAGTGGCACAGGAGCTAGCAAACAGAGCTGTAAACAGGGGAGTTTGAGTGGGAGTTCTGTTGGAGGAGAAGGTATTTGTGTGTGTTTGGTTTTGTATTGGTAGTATGTGTATGTGTAGGGGCTTTGTGCTGGGAGAGAAGCTGAGCCCTGATTTGGGGGCGGGGCTTCACTGACTTGGGGTCCTATAAAGGTAGCAGCCAGTCAGGCAGCGGCACAGGAGCTAGCAAACAGAGCTGTAAACAGGGGAGTTTGAGTGGGAGTTCTGTTGGAGGAGAAGGTATTTGTGTGTGTTTGGTTTTGTATTGGTAGTATCTGTATGTGTAGGGGCTTTGTGCTGGGAGAGAAGCTGAGCCCTGATTAGGGGGGCGGGGCTTCACTGACTAGGGGTCCTATAAAGGTAGCAGCCAGTCAGACAGCGGCTCAGGAGCTAGCAAACAGAGCTGTGAACAGGGGAGTTTGAGTAGGAGTTCTGTTGGAGGAGAAGGTATTTGTGTGTGTTTTTGTTTTGGTAGTATCTGTATGTGTAGAGGCTTGGAGGGGCTAGGTGCTGCGAGAGAAGCTGAGCCCTGATTAGGGGGCGGGGCTTCACTGACTAGGTGTCCTATAAAGGTAGCAGCCAGTCAGGCAGCGGCACAGACAGCTGCAGCGGCACAGGAGCTAGCAAACAGAGCTGTAAACAGGTTAGTTTGAGTGGGAGTTCTGTTGGAGGAGAATGTATTTGTGTGTGTTTGGTTTTTTATTGGTAGTATCTGTATGTGTAGGGGTTTGGCGGGGCTTTGTGCTTGGAGAGAAGCTGAGCCCTGATTAGGGGGCGGGGCTTCATTGACTAGGGGTCCTATAAAGGTAGCAGCCAGCCAGGCAGCGGAACAGACAGCTGCAGCGGCACAGGAGCTAGCAAACAGAGCTGTAAACAGGGGAGTTTGAGTGGGAGTTCTGTTGGAGGAGAGGGTATTTGTGTGTGTTTGGTTTTGTATTGTCAGTATCTGTATGTGCAGGGGCTTTGTGCTGGGAGAGAAGCTGAGCCCTGATTTGGGGGCGGGGCTTCCCTGACTAGGGGTCCTATAAAGGTAGCAGCCAGTCAGGCAGCGGCACAGGAGCTAGCAAACAGAGCTGTAAACAGGGGAGTTTGAGTGGGAGTTCTGTTGGAGGAGAAGGTATTTGTGTGTTCTTTTGTATTGGTAGTATCTGTATGTGTAGAGGCTTGGAGGGGCTTTGTGCTGGGAGAGAAGCTGAGCCCTGATTAGGGGGCGGGGCTTCACTGACTAGGGGTTCTATAAAGGTAGCAGCCAGTCAGGCAGCGGCAGATAGCTGCAGCGGCACAGGAGCTAGCAAACAGAGCTGTAAACAGGGGAGTTTGAGTGGGAGTTCTGTTGGAGGAGAAGGTATTTGTGTGTGTTTGGTTTTGCATTGGTAGTATCTGTATGTGTAGAGGCTTGGAGGGGCTTTGTGCTGGGAGAGAAGCTGAGCCCTGATTAGGGGGCGGGGCTTCACTGACTAGGGGTCCTATAAAGGTAGCAGCCAGTCAGGCAGCGGCACAGGAGCTAGCAAACAGAGCTGTGAACGGGGGAGTTTTAGTGGGAGTTCTGTTGGAGGAGAAGGTATTTGTGTGTGTGTGTTTTTGTATTGGTAGTATCTGTATGTGTAGGGGCTTTGTGCTGGGAGAGAAGCTGAGCCCTGATTAGGGGGCGGGGCTTCCCTGACTAGGGGTCCTATAAAGGTAGCAGCCAGTCAGGCAGCGGCAAAGGAGCTAGCAAACAGTGCTGTAAACAGGGGAGTTTGAGTGGGAGTTCTCTTGGAGGAGAAGGTATTTGTGTGTGTTTGGTTTTGTATTGGTAGTATCTGTATGTGTAGGGGCTTTGTGCTGGGAGAGAAGCCGAGCCCTGATTAGGGGGCGGGGCTTCACTGACTAGTGGTCCTATAAAGGTAGCAGCCAGTAAGACAGCGGCTCAGGAGCTAGCAAACGAGCTGTAAGCAGGGGAGTTTGAGTGGGAGTTCTGTTGGAGGAGAAGGTATTTGTGTGTGTTTGGTTTTGTATTGTCAGTATCTGTATGTGCAGGGGCTTTGTGCTGGGAGAGAAGCTGAGCCCTGATTAGGGGGCGGGGCTTCCCTGACTAGGGGTCCTATAAAGGTAGCAGCCAGTCAGGCAGCGGCACAGGAGCTAGCAAACAGAGCTGTAAACAGGGGAGTTTGAGTGGGAGTTCTGTTGGAGGAGAAGGTATTTGTGTGTTCTTTTGTATTGGTAGTATCTGTATGTGTAGAGGCTTGGAGGGGCTTTGTGCTGGGAGAGAAGCTGAGCCCTGATTAGGGGGCGGGGCTTCACTGACTAGGGGTCCTATAAAGGTAGCAGCCAGTCAGGCAGCGGCAGACAGCTGCAGCGGCACAGGAGCTAGCAAACAGAGCTGTAAACAGGGGAGTTTGAGTGGGAGTTCTCTTGGAGGAGAAGGTATTTGTGTGTGTTTGGTTTTGTATTGGTAGTATCTGCATGTGTAGAGCCTTGGAGGGGCTCTGTGCTGGGAGAGAAGCTGAGCCCTGATTAGGGGCGGGGCTTCACTGACTAGGGGTCCTATAAAGGTAGCAGCCAGTCAGGCAGCGGCACAGGAGCTAGCAAACAGAGCTGTAAGCAGGGGAGTTTGAGTGGGAGTTCTGTTGGAGGAGAGGGTATTTGTGTGTGTTTTTGTATTGGTATTATCTGTATGTGTATAGGCTTGGAGGGGCTAGGTGCTGCGAGAGAAGCTGAGCCCTGATTAGGGGGCGGGGCTTCACTGACTAGGGGTCCTATAAAGGTAGCAGCCAGTCAGGCAGCGGCAGACAGCTGCAGCGGCACAGGAGCTAGCAAACAGAGCTGTAAACAGGGGAGTTTGAGTGGGAGTTCTGTTGGAGGAGAAGGTATTTGTGTGTTTTTGGTTTTGTATTGTCAGTATCTGTATGTGCAGGGGCTTTGTGCTGGGAGAGAAGCTGAGCCCTGATTAGGGGGCGGGGCTTCCCTGACTAGGGGTCCTATAAAGGTGGCAGCCAGTCAGGCAGCGGCACAGGAGCTAGCAAACAGAGCTGTAAACAGGGGAGTTTGAGTGGGAGTTCTGTTGGAGGAGAAGGTATTTGTGTGTTCTTTTGTATTGGTAGTATCTGTATGTGTAGAGGCTTGGAGGGGCTTTGTGCTGGGAGAGAAGCTGAGCCCTGATTAGGGGGCGGGGCTTCACTGACTAGGGGTCCTATAAAGGTAGCAGCCAGTCAGGCAGCGGCACAGGAGCTAGCAAACAGACCTGTAAACAGGGCAGTTTGAGTGGGAGTTCTGTTGGAGGAGAAGGTATTTGTGTGTGTTCGGTTTTGTATTGGTAGTATCTGTATGTGTACGGGCTTTGTGCTGGGAGAGAAGCTGAGCCCTGATTAGGGGGCGGGGCTTCACTGACTAGGGGTCCTATAAAGGTAGCAGCCAGTCAGGCAGCGGCACAGGAGCTAGAAAACAGAGCTGTAAACAGGGGAGTTTGAGTGGGAGTTCTGTTGGAGGAGAAGGTGTTTGTGTGTGTTTGGTTTTGTATTGGTAGTATCTGAATGTGTAGAAGCTTCGAGGGGCTTTGTGATGGGAGAGAAGCTGGGCCCTGATTAGGGGGCGGGGCTTCACTGAGTAGGGGTCCTATAAAGGTAGCGGCAGAAACATCTGCAGCGGCACAGGAGCTAGCAAACAGAGCTGTAAACAGGGGAGTTTGAGTGGGAGTTCTGTTGGAGGAGAAGTTGTTTGTGTGTGTTTGGTTTTGTATTGGTAGTATCTGAATGTGTAGAGGTTTGAAGGGGCTTTGTGCTGGGAGAGAAGCTGAGCCCTGATTTGGGGGCGGAGCTTCCCTGACTAGGGGTCCTATAAAGGCAGCGGCACAGACAGCTGCAGTGGCACAGGACCTACAAACAGCTGTAAACAGGGGAGTTTGAGTGGGAGTTCTGATGGAGGAGAAGCTATTTCGGTGTGTGTTTGGTTTTATATTGGTGGTATATGTATGTGTAGGGGCTTTGTGCTGGGAGAGAAGCTGAGCCCTGATTTGGGGGCGGGGCTTCCCTGACTAGGGGTCCTATAAAGGCAGCGGCAAAGACAGCTGCAGTGGCACAGGACCTACAAACAGCTGTAAACAGGGGAGTTTGAGTGGGAGTTCTGATGGAGGAGAAGCTATTTCGGTGTGTGTTTGGTTTTGTATTGGTGGTATCTGTATGTGTAGGGGCTTTGTGCTGGGAGAGAAGCTGAGCCCTGATTAGGGGGCGGGGCGTGACTGACTAGGGGTCCTATAAATGTAGCAGCCAGTCAGGCAGCGACAGAGACAGCTGCAGCGGCACAGGAGCTAGCAAACAGAGCTGTAAACTGGGGAGTTTGAGTGGGAGTTCTGTTAGAGGAGAAGGTATTTGTGTTTGTTCGGTTTTGTATTGGTAGTATCTGTATGTGTAGAGGCTTGTAGGGGCTTTGTGCTGGGAGAGAAGCTGAGCCCTGATTAGGGGGCGGGTCTTCACTGACTAGGGGTCCTATAAAGGGAGCAGCCAGTCAGGCAGCGGCACAGGAGCTAGCAAACAGACCTGTAAACAGCGGAGTCTGAGTGGGAGTTCTGTTGGAGGAGAAGCTATTTGTGTGTGTGTTTGGTTTTGTATTTGTGGTATCTGTATGTGTAGAGGCTTGGAGGGGCTTTGTGCTGGGAGACAAGCTGAGCCCTGAATTGGGGACGGGGCTTCAATGACTAGGGGTCCTATAAAGGTAGCAGCAAGTCCGGCAGCCGCACAGACAGCTGCAGCGGCACAGGAGCTAGCAAACAGAGCTGTAAACAAGGGAGTTTGAGTGGGAGTTCTGTTGGAGGAGAAGGTATTTGTGTGTGTTCGGTTTTGTATTGGTAGTACCTGTATGCGTAGGGGCTTCGTGCTGGGAGAGAAGCTGATCCCTGATTAGGGGGCGGGGCTTCGGCTGCTACCTTTATAGGACCCCTAGTCAGTGGTCAGGCAGCGGCACAGACAGCTGCAGCGGCACAGGAGCTAGCAAACAGAGATGTAAACTGCGGGGTTTTAGTGGGAGTTCTGTTGGAGGAGAAGCTATTTGTGTGTGTGTTCGGTTTTGTATTGGTAGTATCTGTATGTGTAGAGGCTTGTAGGGGCTTTGTGCTGGGAGAGAAGCTGAGCCCTGATAAGGGGTCGGGGCTTCCCTGACTAGGGGTCCTATAAAGATAGCAGCCAGTCAGGCAGCGGCACAGATGGCTGCAGCGGCACAGGCGCTAGCAAACAGAGCTGTAAACCGGGGAGTTTGAGTGGGAGTTCTGTTGGAGGAGTAGGTATTTTTTGTCTGTTTGGTTTTGTATTGGTAGTATCTGTACGTGTAGAGGCTTGGAGGGGCTTTATTGTGGGAGAGAAGCTGAGCCCTGATTAGGGGGCGGGGCTTCAATGACTAGGGGTCCTATAAAGGTAGCAGCCAGTCCGGCAGCCGCACAGACAGCTGCAGCGGCACAGGAGCTAGCAAACAGAGCTGTAAACAAGGGAGTTTGAGTGGGAGTTCTGTTGGAGGAGAAGGTGTTTGTGTGTGTTTGGTTTTGTATTGGTAGTATCTGTATGCGTAGGGGCTTCGTGCTGGGAGAGAAGCTGATCCCTGATTAGGGGGCGGGGCTTCGGCTGCTACCTTTATAGGACCCCTAGTCAGTGGTCAGGCAGCGGCACAGACAGCTGCAGTGGCACAGGAGCTAGCAAACAGAGCTGTAAACAGGGGAGTTTGAGTGGGAGTTCTGTTGGAGGAGAAGGTGTTTGTGTGTGTTTGGTTTTGTATTGGTAGTATCTGTACGTGTAGAGGCTTGGAGGGGCTTTATTCTGGGAGAGAAGCTGAGCCCTGATTTGGGGGCGGGGCTTCACTGAGTAAGGGTCCTATAAAGGTAGCAGCCAGTCAGGCAGCGGCACAGACAGCTGCTGCAGCACAGGAGCTAGCAAACAGCTGTAAACCGGGGAGTTTGAGTGGGAGTTCTGTTGGAGGAGAAGGTATTTGTGTGTGTGTTTGGTTTTGTATTGGTAGTATCTGAATGTGTAGAGGCTTGGAGGGGCTTTGTGCTGGGAGAGAAGCTGGGCCCTGATTAGGGGGCGGGGCTTCACTGAGTAGGGGTCCTATAAAGGTAGCGGCAGAAACATCTGCAGCGGCACAGGAGCTAGCAAACAGAGCTGTAAACAGGGGAGTTTGAGTGGGAGTTCTGTTGGAGGAGAAGGTATTTGTGTGTGTTTGGTTTTGTATTGTTAGTATCTGTATGGGTAGGGGCTTTGTGCTGGGTGAGAAGCTGAGCCCTGATTAGGGGGCAGGGCTTCCCTGACTAGGGGTCTATAAAGGCAGCGGCACAGACAGCTGCAGCGGCACAGGAGCTAGGAAACAGAGCTGTAAACAGGGGAGTTTGAGTGGGAGTTCTGTTGGAGGAGAAGGTGTTTGTGTGTGTTTGGTTTTGTATCGGTAGTATCTGAATGTGTAGAGGTTTGAAGGGGCTTTGTGCTGGGAGAGAAGCTGAGCCCTGATTAGGGGGCGTGGCTTCCCTGACTAGGGGTCCTATAAAGGCAGCGGCACAGACAGCTGCAGCGGAACAGGAGCTAGCAAACAGAGCTATAAACAGGGGAGTTTGAAAGGGAGTTCTGTTGGAGGATAGGTATTTGTGTGTGTTTGGTTTTGTATTGGTAGTACCTGTATGCGTAGGGGCTTTGTGCTGGGAGAGAAGCTGAGCCCTGATTAGGGGCGGGGCTTCACTGTCTAGGGGTCCTATAAAGTGAGCAGCCAGTCAGGCAGTGGCACAGACAGCTGCAGTGTCAGAGGAGCTAGCAAACAGAGCTGTAAACAGCGGAGTTTGAGTGGGAGTTCTGTTGGAGGAGAAGGTATTTGTGTGTGTTTGGTTTTGTATTGGTAGTATCTGAATGTGTAGAGTCTTGGAGGGGCTTTGTGCTGGGAGACAACCTGAGCCCTGATTTGGGGGCGGGGCTTCACTGACTAGAAGTCCTATAAAGGTAGCAGCCAGTCAGGCAGCGGCACAGACAGCTGCAGCGGCACAGGAGCTAGCAAACAGACCTGTAAACAGCGGAGTTTGAGTGGGAGTTCTGTTGGAGGAGAAGGTATTTGTGTGTGTTTGGTTTTGTATTGGTAGTATCTGAATGTGTAGAGGCTTGGAGGGGCTTTGTGCTGGGAGACAACCTGATCCCTGATTTGGGGGCGGGGCTTCACTGACTAGAAGTCCTATAAAGGTAGCAGCCAGTCAGGCAGCGGCACAGACAGCTGCAGCGGCACAGGAGCTAGCAAACAGTGCTGTTAACAGGGGAGTTTGTGTGGGAGTTCTGTTGGAGGAGAAGGTATTTGTGTGTGTTTGGTTTTGTATTGGTAGTATCTGTATGTGTAGGGGCTTTGTGCTGGGAGAGAAGCTGAGCCCTGATTTGGGGGCGGGGCTTCCCTGACTAGGGGTCCTATAAAGGCAGCGGCACAGACAGCTGCAGTGGCACAGGACCTACAAACAGCTGTAAACAGGGGAGTTTGAGTGGGAGTTCTGATGGAGGAGAAGCTATTTGGGTGTGTGTTTGGTTTTGTATTGGTGGTATCTGTATGTGTAGAGGCTTGGAGGGGCTTTGTGCTGGGAGACAACCTGATCCCTGATTTGGGGGCGGGGCTTCACTGACTAGGGGTCCTATAAAGGTAGCAGCCAGTCAGGCAGCGGCACAGGAGCTAGCAAACAGAGCTGTAAACAGGGGAGTTTGAGTGGGAGTTCTGTTGGAGGAGAAGGTATTTGTGTGTGTTTGGTTTTGAATTATCATAGAATATCAGGGTTGGAAGGGACCCCAGAAGGTCATCTAGTCCAACCCCCTGCTCGAAGCAGGACCAATTCCCAGTTAAATCATCCCGGCCAGGGCTTTGTCAAGCCTGACCTTAAAAACCTCTAAGGAAGGAGATTCTAGCACCTCCCTAGGTAACGCATTCCAGTGTTTCACCACCCTCTTAGTGAAAAAGTTTTTCCTAATATCCAATCTAAACCTCCCCCACTGCAACTTGAGACCATTACTCCTCGTTCTGTCATCTGCTACCATTGAGAACAGTCTAGAGCCATCCTCTTTGGAACCCCCTTTCAGGTAGTTGAAAGCAGCTATCAAATCCCCCCTCATTCTTCTCTTCTGCAGGCTAATCAATCCCAGCTCCCTCAGCCTCTCCTCATAAGTCATGTGTTCCAGTCCCCTAATCATTTTTGTTGCCCTTCGCTGGACTCTCTCCAATTTATCCACATCCTTCTTGAAGTGTGGGGCCCAAAACTGGACACAGTACTCCAGATGAGGCCTCACCAATGTCGAATAGAGGTGAACGATCACGTCCCTCGATCTGCTCGCTATGCCCCTACTTATACATCCCAAAATGCCATTGGCCTTCTTGGCAACAAGGGCACACTGCTGACTCATATCCAGCTTCTCGTCCACTGTCACCCCTAGGTCCTTTTCTGCAGAACTGCTGCCTAGCCATTCGGTCCCTAGTCTGTAGCTGTGCATTGGGTTCTTCCGTCCTAAGTGCAGGACCCTGCACTTATCCTTATTGAACCTCATCAGATTCCTTTTGGCCCAATCTTCCAATTGGTCTAGGTCCTTCTGTATCCTATCCCTCCCCTCCAGTGTATCTACCACTCCTCCCAGTTTAGTATCATCCACAAATTTGCTGAGAGTGCAATCCACACCATCCTCCAGATCATTTATGAGGATATTGAATAAAACCGGCCCCAGGACCGACCCTTGGGGCACTCCACTTGATACCGGCTGCCAACTAGACATGGAGCCATTGATCACTACCCTTGAGCCCGACAATCTAGCCAGCTTTCTACCCACCTTATAGTGCATTCATCCAGCCCATACTTCCTTAACTTGCTGACAAGAATACTATGGGAGACCGTGTCAAAAGCTTTGCTAAAGTCAAGAAACAATACATCCACTGCTTTCCCTTCATCCACAGAACCAGTAATCTCATCATAAAAGGCGATTAGATTAGTCAGGCATGACCTTCCCTTGGTGAATCCATGCTGGCTGTTCCTGATCACTTTCCTCTCATGCAAGTGCTTCAGGATTGATTCTTTGAGGACCTGCTCCATGATTTTTCCAGGGACTGAGGTGAGGTTGACTGGCCTGTAGTTCCCAGGATCTTCCTTCTTCCCTTTTTTAAAGATTGGCACTACATTAGCCTTTTCCCAGTCATCCGGGACTTCCCCGGTTCGCCATGAGTTTTCAAAGATAATGGCCAGTGGCTCTGCAATCACAGCCGCCAATTCCTTCAGCACTCTCGGATGCAACTCGTCCGGCCCCATGGACTTGTGCACGTCCAGCTTTTCTAAATAGTCCCTAACCGCCTCTATCTCCACAGAGGGCTGGCCATCTCTTCCGCATTTTGTGATGCCCAGCGCAGCAGTCTGGGAGCTGACCTTGTTAGTGAAAACAGAGGCAAAAAAAGCATTGAGTACATTAGCTTTTTCCACATCCTCTGTCACTAGGTTGCCTCCCTCATTCAGTAAGGGGCCCACACATTCCTTGGCTTTCTTCTTGTTGCCAACATACCTGAAGAAACCCTTCTTGTTACTCTTGACATCTCTGGCTAGCTGCAGCTCCAGGTGCGATTTGGCCCTCCTGATAACATTCCTACATGCCCGAGCAATATTTTTATACTCTTCCCTGGTCATATGTCCAACCTTCCACTTCTTGTAAGCTTCTTTTTTATGTTTAAGATCTGCTAGGATTTCACCATTAAGCCAAGCTGGTCGCCTGCCATATTTACTATTCTTTCGACTCATTGGGATGGTTTGTCCCTGTAACCTCAACAGGGATTCCTTGAAATACAGCCAGCTCTCCTGGACTCCTTTCCCCTTCAAGTTAGTCCCCCAGGGGATCCTGGCCATCCGTTCCCTGAGGGAGTCGAAGTCTGCTTTCCTGAAGTCCAGGGTCCGTATCCTGCTGCTTACCTTTGTTCCCTGCGTCAGGATCCTGAACTCAACCAACTCATGGTCACTGCCTCCCAGATTCCCATCCACTTTTGCTTCCCCCACTAATTCTACCCGGTTTGTGAGCAGCAGGTCAAGAAAAGCACCCCCCTAGTTGGCTCCTCTAGCACTTGCGCCAGGAAATTGTCCCCTACGCTTTCCAAAAACTTCCTGGATTGTCTATGCACCGCTGTATTGCTCTCCCAGCAGATATCAGGAAAATTAAAGTCACCCATGAGAATCAGGGCATGCGATCTAGTAGCTTCCGTGAGCTGCCGGAAGAAAGCCTCATCCACCTCATCCCCCTGGTCCGGTGGTCTATAGCAGACTCCCACCACTACATCACTCTTGTTGCACACACTTCTAAACTTAATCCAGAGACACTCAGGTTTTTCTGCAGTTTCGTACCGGAGCTCTGAGCAGTCATACTGCTCCCTTACATACAGTGCTACTCCCCCACCTTTTCTGCCCTGCCTGTCCTTCCTGAACAGTTTATAACCATCCATGACAGTACTCCAGTCATATGAGTTATCCCACCAAGTCTCTGTTATTCCGATCACGTCATAGTTCCTTGACATCACCAGGACCTCCAGTTCTCCCTGCTTGGTTCCAAGGCTTTGTGCATTTGTATATAAGCACTTGAGATAACCTGTTGATCGCCCCTCATTGCCAGTATGAGGCAGGAGCCCTCCCCTCACAGACATTCCTGCCTGTGCTTCCTCCCGGTATCCCGCTTTCCCACTTACCTCAGGGCTTTGGTCTCCTTCCCCCGGTGAACCTAGTTTAAAGACCTCCTCACTAGGTTAGCCAGCCTGCTGGCAAAGATGCTCTTCCCTCTCTTCGTAAGATGGAGCCCGTCTCTGCCCAGCACTCCTCCTTCATGGAACACCATCCATTGGTCAAAGAAACCAAAGCCTTCTCTCCGACACCACCTTCGTAGCCATTCGTTGACTTCCACGATTCGACGCTCCCTACCTAGGCCTTTTCCTTCCACGGGGAGGATGGACGAGAACACCACTTGCGCCTCCAACTCCTTTATTCTTCTTCCTAGAGCCACATAGTCCGCAGTGGTCCGCTCAAGGTCATTCTTGGCAGTATCATTGGTGCCCACGTGGAGAAGCAGGAAGGGGTAGCGATCCGAGGGCTTGATGAGTCTCGGCAGTCTCTCCATCACATCACGAATCTTAGCCCCTGGCAAGCAGCAGACTTCTCGGTTTTCCCGGTCAGGGCGGCAGATAGATGACTCAGTCCCCCGGAGGAGAGAGTCCCCGACCACCACCACCCGCCTTCTCCTCTTGGGGGTGGTGGTCGTGGAACCCCCAACCTCAGGACAGCGCATCTCATGCCTTCCAACCAGCGGAGTCTCCTTCTAATTTCTCGCCCCAGACATATCATCTGGTCCACTCTCCGCAACGATACCTGTGGAGAGAACATGAAAGCGGTTAGTTACCTGTGTCTGTGTTACTGGAACCCGGACATTCCGCTTACCTCTTCTGGAGGTCACATGTTGCCAAGCTTCTTCACTGGCCTCTTGGCTCCTCTGTGCAACCTGCTCTATATCTGTAGAGCTTTGTGCCCCTAAAAGCCTATCCTGAGTTTCTTCCAGGAAATCCTCAGTTTCCCGTATGCAACGCTGGGTTGTTATCTGTTGCTCCAGGCCTTCAATCTTCTCTTCCATTATGGAGACCAGCTTGCACTTTGTACAGACAAAGTCGCTTCTGTCCTGTGGAGGAAAGACAAACATGGCACATCCAGTGCAGGTCACAACAGCTGAACCCCCCCTTCCATATCACCTTCCTACTATGAGCTTCCTCAGAGCAGTTTGCAAGACGTAAGCCTCACTGGGCTCCCTCCAGGCGAAATCCCAGGCAAACTCTTGCTGCTCTGCTCTCCCCGCTGCTCAGCTGCTTCTCCGCCGCTCAGCTGGTTCGCGAGGTCTGGCTATTTTTAAACAGCCAGGCTTCCCTGTCGCAAACCAACAGACACCCTACTGCCCGCTCCCTGCAGGCTAGCAGCCAATCAGACACTCACTCAGGCTCACACACTGCCCCCCCCAGCAAACACACGCTCGGATACTTCCTCAGCAAGCAAACAAACACAGACTCGGAGACTTACCAGTCCCAGGCAAACTCCTGCTGTGAGCTGCTCTGCTGTCCCCGCTGCTCAGCTGGTTCTCCGCCGCTCAGTTGGTTCACGAAGCTCTGGCTATTTTTAAACAGCCAGGCTTCCCTGTCGCAAACAAACAGACACCCTACTGCCCGCCCCCTGCAGGCTAGCAGCCAATCAGACACTCACTCAGGCTCTCACACTGCCCCCCCAGCAAACACACGCTCGGATACTTCCTCAGCAAGCAAAGAAACACAGACTCGGATACTTACAAGTCCCAGGCTAACTCCTGCTGTGTGCTGCTCTGCTGTCCCCGCTGCTCAGCTGGTTCTCCGCCGCTCAGCTGGTTCGCGAAGCTCTGGCTATTTTTAAACAGCCAGGCTTCCCTGTCGCAAACAAACAGACACCCTACTGCCCGCCCCCTGCAGGCTAGCAGCCAATCAGACACTCACTCAGGCTCTCACACTGCCCCCACAGCAAACACACGCTCGGATACTTCCTCAGCAAGCAAACAAATACAGACTCGGATACTTACCAGACCCAGGCAAACTCCTGCTGCGTGCTGCTCTGCTGTCCCCGCTGCTCAGCTGGTTCTCCGCCGCTCAGTTGGTTCGTGAAGCTCTGGCTATTTTTAAACAGCCAGGCTTCCCTGTCGCAAACCAACAGACACCCTACTGCCCGCTCCCTGCAGGCTAGCAGCCAATCAGACACTCACTGAGGCTCTCACACTGCCCCCCCCAGCAAACACACGCTCGGATACTTCCTCAGCAAGCAAACAAACACAGACTCGGATACTTACCAGTCCCAGGCAAACTCCTGCTGTGTGCTGCTCTGCTGTCCCCACTACTCAGCTGGTTCTCCGCCGCTCAGCTGGTACGCAAAGATCTGGCTATTTTTAAACAGCCAGGCTTCCCTGTCGCAAACCAACAGACACCCTACTGCCCGCCCCCTGCAGGCAGTCAGCCAATCAGACACTCACTCAGGCTCTCACACTGCCGCCCAAGCAAACACACGCTCGGATACTTCCTCAGCTAGCAAACAAACACAGACTCGGATACTTACTAGTCCCAGGCAAACTCCTCCTGTGAGCTGCTCTGCTGTCCCCGCTGCTCAGCTGGTTCTCCGCCGCTCAGCTGGTTCGCGAAGCTCTGGCTATTTTTGAACAGCCAGGCTTCCCTGTCGCAAACCAACAGACACCCTACTGCCCGCCCCCTGCAGGCAGTCAGCCAATCAGACACTCACTCACGCTCTCACACTGCCGCCCCAGCAAACACACGCTCGGATACTTCCTCAGCTAGCAAACAAACACAGACTCGGATACTTACCAGTCCCAGGCAAACTCCTGCTGTGAGCTGCTCTGCTGTCCCCGCTGCTCAGCTGGTTCTCCGCCGCTCAGCTGGTTCGCGAAGCTCTGGCTATTTTTAAACAGCCAGGCTTCCCTGTCGCAAACCAACAGACACCCTACTGTCCGCTCCCTGCAGTCTAGCAGCCAATCAGACACTCACTCAGGCTCTCACACTGCCCCCACAGCAAACACACGCTCGGATACTTCCTCAGCAAGCAAACAAACACAGACTCGGATACTTACCAGTCCCAGGCAAACTCCTGCTGTGAGCTGCTCTGCTGTCCCCGCTGCTCAGCTGGTTCTCCACCGCTCAGTTGTTTCGCGAAGCACTGGCTATTTTTAAACAGCCAGGCATCCCTGTCGCAAACCAACAGACACCCTACTGCCCGCACCCTGCAGGCTAGCAGCCAATCAGACACTCACTCAGGCTCCCACACTGCCCCCCCCAGCAAACACACGCTCGGATACTTCCTCAGCAAGCAAACAAACACAGACTCGGATACTTACCAGTCCCAGGCAAACTCCTGCTGTGAGCTGCTCTGCTGTCCCCGCCGCTCAGCTGGTTCGCGAAGCTCTGGCTATTTTTGAACAGCCAGGCTTCCCTGTCGCAAACCAACAGACACCCTACTGCCCGCCCCCTGCAGGCAGTCAGCCAATCAGACACTCACTCACGCTCTCACACTGCCGCCCCAGCAAACACACGCTCGGATACTTCCTCAGCTAGCAAACAAACACAGACTCGGATACTTACCAGTCCCAGGCAAACTCCTGCTGTGAGCTGCTCTGCTGTCCCCGCTGCTCAGCTGGTTCTCCGCCGCTCAGCTGGTTCGCGAAGCTCTGGCTATTTTTAAACAGCCAGGCTTCCCTGTCGCAAACCAACAGACACCCTACTGCCCGCTCCCTGCAGTCTAGCAGCCAATCAGACACTCACTCAGGCTCTCACACTGCCCCCCCAGGAAACACACGCTCGGATACTTCCTCAGCAAGCAAACAAACACAGACTCGGATACTTACTAGTCCCAGGCAAACTCCTCCTGTGAGCTGCTCTGCTGTCCCCGCTGCTCAGCTGGTTCTCCGCCGCTCAGCTGGTTCGCGAAGCTCTGGCTATTTTTAAACAGCCAGGCTTCCCTGTCGCAAACCAACAGACACCCTACTGCCCGCTCCCTGCAGTCTAGCAGCCAATCAGACACTCACTCAGGCTCTCACACTGCCCCCCCAGCAAACACACGCTCGGATACTTCCTCAGCAAGCAAAGAAACACAGACTCGGATACTTACCAGTCCCAGGCAAACTCCTGCTGTGAGCTGCTCTGCTGTCCCCGCCGCTCAGCTGGTTCGCGAAGCTCTGGCTATTTTTGAACAGCCAGGCTTCCCTGTCGCAAACCAACAGACACCCTACTGCCCGCCCCCTGCAGGCAGTCAGCCAATCAGACACTCACTCAGGCTCTCACACTGCCCCCACAGCAAACACACGCTCGGATACTTCCTCAGCAAGCAAACAAACACAGACTCGGATACTTACCAGTCCCAGGCAAACTCCTGCTGTGAGCTGCTCTGCTGTCCCCGCTGCTCAGCTGGTTCTCCACCGCTCAGTTGTTTCGCGAAGCACTGGCTATTTTTAAACAGCCAGGCATCCCTGTCGCAAACCAACAGACACCCTACTGCCCGCACCCTGCAGGCTAGCAGCCAATCAGACACTCACTCAGGCTCCCACACTGCCCCCCCCAGCAAACACACGCTCGGATATTTCCTCAGCAAGCAAACAAACACAGACTCGGATACTTACCAGTCCCAGGCAAACTCCTGCTGTGAGCTGCTCTGCTGTCCCCGCTGCTCAGCTGGTTCTCCGCCGCTCAGTGGGTTCGCCAAACTCTGGCTATTTTTAAACAGTCAGGCTTCCCTGTCGCAAACCAACAGTACCCTACTGCCCGCTCCCTGCAGGCTAGCAGCCAATCAGACACTCACTCAGGCTCTCACACTGCCCCCCCAGCAAACACACGCTCGGATACTTCCTCAGCAAGCAAACAAACACAGACTCGGATACTTACCAGTCCCAGGCTAACTCCTGCTGTGTGCTGCTCTGCTGTCCCCGCTGCTCAGCTGGTTCGCGAAGCTCTGGCTATTTTTAAACAGCCAGGCTTCCCTGTCGCTAACCAACAGACACCCTACTGCCCGCCCCCTGCAGGCTAGCAGCCAATCAGACACTCACTCAGGCTCTCACACTGCTCCCCCAGCAAACACACGCTCGGATACTTCCTCAGCAAGCAAACAAACGCAGACTCGGATACTTACCAGTCCCAGGCAAACTCCTGCTGTGAGCTGCTCTGCTGTCCCAGCTGCTCAGCTGGTTCTCCGCCGCTCAGCCGGTTCGCGAAGCTCTGGCTATTTTTAAACAGCCAGGCTTCCCTGTCGCAAACAAACAGACACCCTACTGCCCGCCCCATGCAGGCTAGCAGCCAATCAGACACTCACTCAGGCTCTCACACTGCCCCCCCAGCAAACACACGCTCGGATACTTCCTCAGCAAGCAAACAAACACAGACTCGGATACTTACCAGTCCCAGGCAAACTCCTGCTGTGAGCTGCTCTGCTGTTCCCGCTGCTCAGCTGGTTCTCCGCCGCTCAGCTGGTTCGCGAAGCTCTGGCTATTTTTAAACAGCCAGTATTCCTGTCGCAAACAAACAGACAGCCTACTGCCCGCCCCCTGCAGGCTAGCAACCGATTCGACACTCACTCAGGCTCTCACACTGCCCCCCCAGCAAACACACGCTCGGATACTTCCTCAGCAAGCAAAGAAACACAGACTCGGATACTTACCAGTCCCAGGCAAACTCCTGCTGTGAGCTGCTCTGCTGTCCCCGCTGCTCAGCTGGTTCTCCGCCGCTCAGCTGGTTCGCGAAGCTCTGGCTATTTTTAAACAGCCAGGCTTCCCTGTCGCAAACCAACAGACACCCTACTGCCCGCACCCTGCAGTCTAGCAGCCAATCAGACACTCACTCAGGCTCTCACACTGCCCCCCCAGCAAACACACGCTCAGATACTTCCTCAGCAAGCAAACAAACACAGACTCGGATACTTACCAGTCCCAGGCAAACTCCTGCTGTGAGCTGCTCTGCTGTCCCCGCCGCTCAGCTGGTTCGCGAAGCTCTGGCTATTTTTGAACAGCCAGGCTTCCCTGTCGCAAACCAACAGACACCCTACTGCCCGCCCCCTGCAGGCAGTCAGCCAATCAGACACTCACTCACGCTCTCACACTGCCGCCCCAGCAAACACACGCTCGGATACTTCCTCAGCTAGCAAACAAACACAGACTCGGATACTTACCAGTCCCAGGCAAACTCCTGCTGTGAGCTGCTCTGCTGTCCCCGCTGCTCAGCTGGTTCTCCGCCGCTCAGCTGGTTCGCGAAGCTCTGGCTATTTTTAAACAGCCAGGCTTCCCTGTCGCAAACCAACAGACACCCTACTGCCCGCTCCCTGCAGTCTAGCAGCCAATCAGACACTCACTCAGGCTCTCACACTGCCCCCCCAGGAAACACACGCTCGGATACTTCCTCAGCAAGCAAACAAACACAGACTCGGATACTTACCAGTCCCAGGCAAACTCCTGCTGTGAGCTGCTCTGCTGTCCCCGCTGCTCAGCTGGTTCTCCGCCGCTCAGCTGGTTCGCGAAGCTCTGGCTATTTTTAAACAGCCAGGCTTCCCTGTCGCAAACCAACAGACACCCTACTGCCCGCCCCCTGCAGGCTAGCAGCCAATCAGACACTCACTGAGGCTCTCACACTGCCCCCGCCAGCAAACACACCCTCGGATACTTCCTCAGCAAGCAAAGAAACACAGACTCGGATACTTACCAGTCCCAGGCAAACTCCTGCTGTGAGCTGCTCTGCTGTCCCCGCCGCTCAGCTGGTTCGCGAAGCTCTGGCTATTTTTGAACAGCCAGGCTTCCCTGTCGAAAACCAACAGACACCCTACTGCCCGCCCCCTGCAGGCTAGCAGCCAATCAGACACTCACTCAGGCTCTCACACTGCCCCCCCAGCAAACACACGCTCGGATACTTCCTCAGCAAGAACACAAACACAGACTCGGATACTTACCAGTCCCAGGCTAACACCTGCTGTTTGCTGCTCTGCTGTCCCCGCTGCTCAGCTGGTTCTCCGCCGCTCAGTTGGTTGGCGAAGCTCTGGCTATTTTTAAACAGCCAGGCTTCCCTGTCGCAAACCAACAGACACCCTACTGCCCGCTCCCTGCAGGCTAGCAGCCAATCAGACACTCACTCAGGCTCTCACACTGCCCCCCCAGCAAACACACGCTCGGATACTTCCTCAGCAAGCAAACAAACACAGACTCGGATACTTACCAGTCCCAGGCAAACTCCCGCTGTGTGCTGCTCTGCTGTCCCCGCTGCTCAGCTGGTTCTCCGCCGCTCAGCTGGTTCGCGAAGCTCTGGCTATTTTTAAACAGCCAGGTTTCCCTGTCGCAAACCAACAGACACCGTACTGCCCGCTCCCTGCAGTCTAGCAGCCAATCAGACACTCACTCAGGCTCTCACACTGCCCCCCCAGCAAACACACGCTCGGATACTTCCTCAGCAAGCAAACAAACACAGACTCGGATACTTACCAGTCCCAGGCAAACTCCTGCTGTGAGCTGCTCTGCTGTCCCCGCTGCTCAGCTGGTTCTCCGCCGCTCAGCTGGTTCGCGAAGCTCTGGCTATTTTTAAACAGCCAGGCTTCCCTGTCGCAAACCAACAGACACCCTACTGCCCGCCCCCTGCAGGCTAGCAGCCAATCAGACACTCACTCAGGCTCTCACACTGCCCCCCCAGCAAACACACGCTCGGATACTTCCTCAGCAAGCAAACAAACACAGACTCGGATACTTACCAGTCCCAGGCAAACTCCCGCTGTGTGCTGCTCTGCTGTCCCCGCTGCTCAGCTGGTTCTCCGCCGCTCAGCTGGTTCGCGAAGCTCTGGCTATTTTTAAACAGCCAGGTTTCCCTGTCGCAAACCAACAGACACCGTACTGCCCGCTCCCTGCAGTCTAGCAGCCAATCAGACACTCACTCAGGCTCTCACACTGCCCCCCCAGCAAACACACGCTCGGATACTTCCTCAGCAAGCAAACAAACACAGACTCGGATACTTACCAGTCCCAGGCAAACTCCTGCTGTGAGCTGCTCTGCTGTCCCCGCTGCTCAGCTGGTTCTCCGCCGCTCAGCTGGTTCGCGAAGCTCTGGCTATTTTTAAACAGCCAGGCTTCCCTGTCGCAAACCAACAGACACCCTACTGCCCGCCCCCTGCAGGCAGTCAGCCAATCAGACACTCACTCAGGCTCTCACACTGCCGCCCAAGCAAACACACGCTCGGATACTTCCTCAGCTAGCAAACAAACACAGACTCGGATACTTACCAGTCCCAGGCAAACTCCTGCTGTGAGCTGCTCTGCTGTCCCCGCTGCTCAGCTGGTTCTCCGCCGCTCAGCTGGTTCGCGAAGCTCTGGCTATTTTTAAAAAGCCAGAATTCCTGTCGCAAACAAACAGACAGCGTACTGCCCGCCCCCTGCAGGCTAGCAACCGATTCGACACTCACTCAGGCTCTCACACTGCCCCCCCAGCAAACACACGCTCGGATACTTCCTCAGCAAGCAAAGAAACACAGACTCGGATACTTACCAGTCCCAGGCAAACTCCTGCTGTGAGCTGCTCTGCTGTCCCCGCTGCTCAGCTGGTTCTCCGCCGCTCAGCTGGTTCGCGAAGCTCTGGCTATTTTTAAACAGCCAGGCTTCCCTGTCGCAAACCAACAGACAGCCTACTGCCCGCACCCTGCAGTCTAGCAGCCAATCAGACACTCACTCAGGCTCTCACACTGCCCCCCCAGCAAACACACGCTCGGATACTTCCTCAGCAAGCAAACAAACACAGACTCGGATACTTACCAGTCCCAGGCAAACTCCTGCTGTCAGCTGCTCTGCTGTCCCCGCCGCTCAGCTGGTTCGCGAAGCTCTGGCTATTTTTGAACAGCCAGGCTTCCCTGTCGCAAACCAACAGACACCCTACTGCCCGCCCCCTGCAGGCAGTCAGCCAATCAGACACTCACTCACGCTCTCACACTGCCGCCCCAGCAAACACACGCTCGGATACTTCCTCAGCTAGCAAACAAACACAGACTCGGATACTTACCAGTCCCAGGCAAACTCCTGCTGTGAGCTGCTCTGCTGTCCCCGCTGCTCAGCTGGTTCTCCGCCGCTCAGCTGGTTCGTGAAGCTCTGGCTATTTTTAAACAGCCAGGCTTCCCTGTCGCAAACGAACAGACACCCTACTGCCCGCTCCCTGCAGTCTAGCAGCCAATCAGACACTCACTCAGGCTCTCACACTGCCCCCCCAGGAAACACACACTCGGATACTTCCTCAGCAAGCAAACAAACACAGACTCGGATACTTACCAGTCCCAGGCAAACTTCTGCTGTGAGCTGCTCTGCTGTCCCCGCTGCTCAGCTGGTTCTCCGCCGCTCAGCTGGTTCGCGAAGCTCTGGCTATTTTTAAACAGCCAGGCTTCCCTGTCGCAAACCAACAGACACCCTACTGCCCGCCCCCTGCAGGCTAGCAGCCAATCAGACACTCACTCAGGCTCTCACACTGCCCCCCCAGCAAACACACGCTCGGATACTTCCTCAGCAAGCAAACAAACACAGACTCGGATACTTACCAGTCCCAGGCAAACTCCTGCTGTGTGCTGCTCTGCTGTCCCCGCTGCTCAGCTGGTTCTCCACAGCTCAGTTGTTTCGCGAAGCACTGGCTATTTTTAAACAGCCAGGCATCCCTGTCGCAAACCAACAGACACCCTACTGCCCGCACCCTGCAGGCTAGCAGCCAATCAGACACTCACTCAGGCTCCCACACTGCCCCCCCCAGCAAACACACGCTCGGATACTTCCTCAGCAAGCAAACAAACACAGACTCGGAGACTTACCAGTCCCAGGCAAACTCCTGCTGTGAGCTGCTCTGCTGTCCCCGCTGCTCAGCTGGTTCTCCGCCGCTCAGTTGGTTCACGAAGCTCTGGCTATTTTTAAACAGCCAGGCTTCCCTGTCGCAAACCAACAGTACCCTACTGCCCGCTCCCTGCAGGCTAGCAGCCAATCAGACACTCACTCAGGCTCTCACACTGCCCCCCCAGCAAACACACGCTCGGATACTTCCTCAGCAAGCAAAGAAACACAGACTCGGATACTAACAAGTCCCAGGCTAACTCCTGCTGTGTGCTGCTCTGCTGTCCCCGCTGCTCAGCTGGTTCTCCGCCGCTCAGTTGGTTCGCGAAGCTCTGGCTATTTTTAAACAGCCAGGCTTCCCTGTCGCAAACCAACAGACACCCTACTGCCCGCTCCCTGCAGGCTAGCAGCCAATCAGACACTCACTCAGGCTCTCACACTGCCCCCCCCAGCAAACACACCCTCGGATACTTCCTCAGCAAGCAAACAAACACAGACTCGGATACTTACCAGTCCCAGGCAAACTCCCGCTGTGTGCTGCTCTGCTGTCCCCGCTGCTCAGCTGGTTCTCCGCCACTCAGCTGGTTCGCGAAGCTCTGGCTATTTTTAAACAGCCAGGCTTCCCTGTCGCAAACCAACAGACACCGTACTGCCCGCTCCCTGCAGTCTAGCAGCCAATCAGACACTCACTCAGGCTCTCACACTGCCCCCCCAGCAAACACACGCTCGGATACTTCCTCAGCAAGCAAACAAACACAGACTCGGATACTTACCAGTCCCAGGCAAACTC
Source organism: Lepidochelys olivacea (assembly GCF_965140295.1). Taxonomy (NCBI): domain Eukaryota; kingdom Metazoa; phylum Chordata; order Testudines; family Cheloniidae; genus Lepidochelys; species Lepidochelys olivacea. The sequence goes on along the minus strand of NC_140436.1, from coordinate 17,276,266 downwards.
CTGCTGTGAGCTGCTCTGCTGTCCCCGCCGCTCAGCTGGTTCGCGAAGCTCTGGCTATTTTTGAACAGCCAGGCTTCCCTGTCGAAAACCAACAGACACCCTACTGCCCGCCCCCTGCAGGCTAGCAGCCAATCAGACACTCACTCAGGCTCTCACACTGCCCCCCCAGCAAACACACGCTCGGATACTTCCTCAGCAAGCAAACAAACACAGACTCGGATACTTACCAGTCCCAGGCAAACTCCTGCTGTATGCTGCTCTGCTGTCCCCGCTACTCAGCTGGTTCTCCGCCGCTCAGCTGGTACGCAAAGCTCTGGCTATTTTTAAACAGCCAGGCTTCCCTGTCGCAAACCAACAGTACCCTACTGCCCGCCCCCTGCAGGCTAGCAGCCAATCAGACACTCACTCAGGCTCTCACACTGCCCCCCCAGCAAACACATGCTCGGATACTTCCTCAGCAAGAACACAAACACAGACTCGGATACTTACCAGTCCCAGGCTATCTCCTGCTGTGTGCTGCTCTGCTGTCCCCGCTGCTCAGCTGGTTCTCCGCCGCTCAGGTGGTTCGCGAAGCTCTGGCTATTTTTAAACAGCCAGGCTTCCCTGTCGCAAACAAACAGACACCCTACTGCCCGCTCCCTGCAGGCTAGCAGCCAATCAGACACTCACTCAGGCTCTCACACTGCCCCCCCAGCAAACACACGCTCGGATACTTCCTCAGCAAGCAAACAAACACAGACTCGGATACTTACCAGTCCCAGGCAAACTCCTGCTGTGAGCTGCTCTGCTGTCCCCGCTGCTCAGCTGGTTCTCCGCCGCTCAGCTGGTCCGCGAAGCTCTGGCTATTTTTAAACAGCCAGGCTTCCCTGTCGCAAACCAACAGACACCCTACTGCCCGCCCCCTGCAGGCAGTCAGCCAATCAGACACTCACTCAGGCTCTCACACTGCCGCCCAAGCAAACACACGCTCGGATACTTCCTCAGCTAGCAAACAAACACAGACTCGGATACTTACCAGTCCCAGGCAAACTCCTGCTGTGAGCTGCTCTGCTGTCCCCGCTGCTCAGCTGGTTCTCCGCCGCTCAGCTGGTTCGCGAAGCTCTGGCTATTTTTAAAAAGCCAGAATTCCTGTCGCAAACAAACAGACAGCGTACTGCCCGCCCCCTGCAGGCTAGCAACCAATCAGACACTCACTCAGGCTCTCACACTGCCCCCCCAGCAAACACACGCTCGGATACTTCCTCAGCAAGCAAACAAACAAAGATTCGGATACTTACTAGTCCCAGGCAAACTCCTGCTGTGAGCTGCTCTGCTGTCCCCGCTGCTCAGCTGGTTCTCCGCCGCTCAGCTGGTTCGCGAAGCTCTGGCTATTTTTAAACAGCCAGGCTTCCCTGTCGCAAACCAACAGACACCCTACTGCCCGCTCCCTGCAGTCTAGCAGCCAATCAGACACTCACTCAGGCTCTCACACTGCCCCCCCCAGCAAACACACGCTCGGATACTTCCTCAGCAAGCAAAGAAACACAGACTCGGATACTTACCAGTCCCAGGCAAACTCCTGCTGTGAGCTGCTCTGCTGTCCCCGCCGCTCAGCTGGTTCGCGAAGCTCTGGCTATTTTTGAACAGCCAGGCTTCCCTGTCGCAAACCAACAGACACCCTACTGCCCGCCCCCTGCAGGCAGTCAGCCAATCAGACACTCACTCACGCTCTCACACTGCCGCCCCAGCAAACACACGCTCGGATACTTCCTCAGCTAGCAAACAAACACAGACTCGGATACTTACCAGTCCCAGGCAAACTCCTGCTGTGAGCTGCTCTGCTGTCCCCGCTGCTCAGCTGGTTCTCCGCCGCTCAGCTGGTTCGCGAAGCTCTGGCTATTTTTAAACAGCCAGGCTTCCCTGTCGCAAACCAACAGACACCCTACTGCCCGCTCCCTGCAGTCTAGCAGCCAATCAGACACTCACTCAGGCTCTCACACTGCCCCCCCAGGAAACACACGCTCGGATACTTCCTCAGCAAGCAAACAAACACAGACTCGGATACTTACCAGTCCCAGGCAAACTCCTGCTGTGAGCTGCTCTGCTGTCCCCGCTGCTCAGCTGGTTCTCCGCCGCTCAGCTGGTTCGCGAAGCTCTGGCTATTTTTAAACAGCCAGGCTTCCCTGTCGCAAACCAATAGACACCCTACTGCCCGCCCCCTGCAGGCTAGCAGCCAATCAGACACTCACTCAGGCTCTCACACTGCCCCCCCAGCAAACACACGCTCGGATACTTCCTCAGCAAGCAAACAAACACAGACTCGGATACTTACCAGTCCCAGGCAAACTCCTGCTGTGTGCTGCTCTGCTGTCCCCGCTGCTCAGCTGGTTCTCCACCGCTCAGTTGTTTCGCGAAGCACTGGCTATTTTTAAACAGCCAGGCATCCCTGTCGCAAACCAACAGACACTCTACTGCCCGCACCCTGCAGGCTAGCAGCCAATCAGACACTCACTCAGCCTCCCACACTGCCCCCCCCCAGCAAACACACGCTCGGATACTTCATCAGCAAGCAAACAAACACAGACTCGGAGACTTACCAGTCCCAGGCAAACTCCTGCTGTGAGCTGCTCTGCTGTCCCCGCTGCTCAGCTGGTTCTCCGCCGCTCAGTTGGTTCACGAAGCTCTGGCTATTTTTAAACAGCCAGGCTTCCCTGTCGCAAAGCAACAGTACCCTACTGCCCGCTCCCTGCAGGCTAGCAGCCAATCAGACACTCACTCAGGCTCTCACACTGCCCCCCCAGCAAACACACGCTCGGATACTTCCTCAGCAAGCAAAGAAACACAGACTCGGATACTAACAAGTCCCAGGCTAACTCCTGCTGTGTGCTGCTCTGCTGTCCCCGCTGCTCAGCTGGTTCTCCGCTGCTCAGCTGGTTCGCGAAGCTCTGGCTCTTTTTAAACAGCCGGGCTTCCCTGTCGCAAACAAACAGACACCCTACTGCCCGCTCCCTGCAGGCTAGCAGCCAATCAGACACTCACTCAGGCTCTCACACTGCCCCCCCCAGCAAACACACGCTCGGATACTTCCTCAGCAAGCAAACAAACACAGACTCGGATACTTACCAGTCCCAGGCAAACTCCCGCTGTGTGCTGCTCTGCTGTCCCCACTGCTCAGCTGGTTCTCCGCCGCTCAGCTGGTTCGCGAAGCTCTGGCTATTTTTAAACAGCCAGGCTTCCCTGTCGCAAACCAACAGACACCCTACTGCCCGCTCCCTGCAGTCTAGCAGCCAATCAGACACTCACTCAGGCTCTCACACTGCCCCCCCAGCAAACACACGCTCGGATACTTCCTCAGCAAGCAAAGAAACACAGACTCGGATACTTACCAGTCCCAGGCAAACTCCTGCTGTGAGCTGCTCTGCTTTCCCCGCCGCTCAGCTGGTTCGCGAAGCTCTGGCTATTTTTGAACAGCCAGGCTTCCCTGTCGAAAACCAACAGACACCCTACTGCCCGCCCCCTGCAGGCTAGCAGGCAATCAGACACTCACTCAGGCTCTCACACTGCCCCCCCAGCAAACACACGCTCGGATACTTCCTCAGCAAGCAAACAAACACAGACTCGGATACTTACCAGTCCCAGGCAAACTCCTGCTGTATGCTGCTCTGCTGTCCCCGCTACTCAGCTGGTTCTCCGCCGCTCAGCTGGTTCGCGAAGCTCTGGCTATTTTTAAACAGCCAGGCTTCCCTGTCGCAAACCAACAGACACCCTACTGCCCGCCCCCTGCAGGCTAGCAGCCAATCAGACACTCACTCAGGCTCTCACACTGCCCCCCCAGCAAACACACGCTCGGATACTTCCTCAGCAAGAACACAAACACAGACTCGGATACTTACCAGTCCCAGGCTAACTCCTGCTGTGTGCTGCTCTGCTGTCCCCGCTGCTCAGCTGGTTCTCCGCCGCTCAGTTGGTTCGCGAAGCTCTGGCTATTTTTAAACAGCCAGGCTTCCCTGTCGCAAACCAACAGACACCCTACTGCCCGCTCCCTGCAGTCTAGCAGCCAATCATACACTCACTCAGGCTCTCACACTGCCCCCCCAGCAAACACACGCTCGGATACTTCCTCAGCAAGCAAACAAACACAGACTCGGATACTTACCAGTCCCAGGCAAACTCCTGCTGTGAGCTGCTCTGCTGTCCCCGCTGCTCAGCTGGTTCTCCGCCGCTCAGCTGGTTCGCGAAGCTCTGGCTATTTTTAAACAGCCAGGCTTCCCTGTCGCAAACCAACAGACACCCTACTGCCCGCCCCCTGCAGGCTAGCAGCCAATCAGACACTCACTCAGACTCTCACACTGCCCCCCCAGCAAACACACGCTCGGATACTTCCTCAGGAAGCAAACAAACACAGACTCGGATACTTACCAGTCCCAGGCAAACTCCTGCTGTGAGCTGCTCTGCTGTCCCCGCTGCTCAGCTGGTTCTCCGCCGCTCAGCTGGTTCGCGAAGCTCTGGCTATTTTTAAACAGCCAGGCTTCCCTGTCGCAAACCAACAGACACCCTACTGCCCGCCCCCTGCAGGCAGTCAGCCAATCAGACACTCACTCAGGCTCTCACACTGCCGCCCAAGCAAACACACGCTCGAATACTTCCTCAGCTAGCAAACAAACACAGACTCGGATACTTACCAGTCCCAGGCAAACTCCTGCTGTGAGCTGCTCTGCTGTCCCCGCTGCTCAGCTGGTTCTCCGCCGCTCAGCTGGTTCGCGAAGCTCTGGCTATTTTTAAAAAGCCAGAATTCCTATCGCAAACCAACAGACAGCGTACTGCCCGCCCCCTGCAGGCTAGCAACCAATCAGACACTCACTCAGGCTCTCACACTGCCCCCCCAGCAAACACACGCTCGGATACTTCCTCAGCAAGCAAAGAAACACAGACTCGGATACTTACCAGTCCCAGGCAAACTCCTCCTGTGAGCTGCTCTGCTGTCCCCGCCGCTCAGCTGGTTCGCGAAGCTCTGGCTATTTTTGAACAGCCAGGCTTCCCTGTCGCAAACCAACAGACACCCTACTGCCCGCCCCCTGCAGGCAGTCAGCCAATCAGACACTCACTCACGCTCTCACACTGCCGCCCCAGCAAACACACGCTCGGATACTTCCTCAGCTAGCAAACAAACACAGACTCGGATACTTACCAGTCCCAGGCAAACTCCTGCTGTGAGCTGCTCTGCTGTCCCCGCTGCTCAGCTGGTTCTCCGCCGCTCAGCTGGTTCGCGAAGCTCTGGCTATTTTTAAACAGCCAGGCTTCCCTGTCGCAAACCAACAGACACCCTACTGCCCGCTCCCTGCAGTCTAGCAGCCAATCAGACACTCACTCAGGCTCTCACACTGCCCCCACAGCAAACACACGCTCGGATACTTCCTCAGCAAGCAAACAAACACAGACTCGGATACTTACCAGTCCCAGGCAAACTCCTGCTGTGAGCTGCTCTGCTGTCCCCGCTGCTCAGCTGGTTCTCCGCCGCTCAGCTGGTTCGCGAAGCTCTGGCTATTTTTAAACAGCCAGGCTTCCCTGTCGCAAACCAACAGACACCCTACTGCCCGCCCCCTGCAGGCTAGCAGCCAATCAGACACTCACTCAGGCTCTCACACTGCCCCCCCAGCAAACACACGCTCGGATACTTCCTCAGCAAGCAAACAAACACAGACTCGGATACTTACCAGTCCCAGGCAAACTCCTGCTGTGTGCTGCTCTGCTGTCCCCGCTGCTCAGCTGGTTCTCCACCGCTCAGTTGTTTCGCGAAGCACTGGCTATTTTTAAACAGCCAGGCATCCCTGTCGCAAACCAACAGTACCCTACTGCCCGCTCCCTGCAGGCTAGCAGCCAATCAGACACTCACTCAGGCTCTCACACTGCCCCCCCAGCAAACACACGCTCGGATACTTCCTCAGCAAGCAAACAAACACAGACTCGGATACTTACCAGTCCCAGGCTAACTCCTGCTGTGTGCTGCTCTGCTGTCCCCGCTGCTCAGCTGTTTCTCTGCCGCTCAGCTGGTTCGCGAAGCTCTGGCTATTTTTAAACAGCCAGGCTTCCCTGTCGCAAACCAACAGACACCCTACTGCCCGCCCCCTGCAGGCTAGCAGCCAATCAGACACTCACTCAGGCTCTCACACTGCTCCCCCAGCAAACACACGCTCGGATACTTCCTCAGCAAGCAAACAAACACAGACTCGGATACTTACCAGTCCCAGGCAAACTCCTGCTGTGAGCTGCTCTGCTGTCCCAGCTGCTCAGCTGGTTCTCCGCCGCTCAGCCGGTTCGCGAAGCTCTGGCTATTTTTAAACAGCCAGGCTTCCCTGTCGCAAACAAACAGACACCCTACTGCCCGCCCCATGCAGGCTAGCAGCCAATCAGACACTCACTCAGGCTCTCACACTGCCCCCCCAGCAAACACACGCTCGGATACTTCCTCAGCAAGCAAACAAACACAGACTCGGATACTTACCAGTCCCAGGCAAACTCCTGCTGTGAGCTGCTCTGCTGTTCCCGCTGCTCAGCTGGTTCTCCGCCGCTCAGCTGGTTCGCGAAGCTCTGGCTATTTTTAAACAGCCAGTATTCCTGTCGCAAACAAACAGACAGCCTACTGTCCGCCCCCTGCAGGCTAGCAACCGATTCGACACTCACTCAGGCTCTCACACTGCCCCCCCCAGCAAACACACGCTCGGATACTTCCTCAGCAAGCAAACAAACACAGACTCGGATACTTACCAGTCCCAGGCAAACTCCTGCTGTGAGCTGCTCTGCTGTCCCCGCTGCTCAGCTGGTTCTCCGCCGCTCAGCTGGTTCGCGAAGCTCTCGCTATTTTTAAACAGCCAGGCTTCCCTGTCACATACCAACAGACACCCTACTGCCCGCTCCCTGCAGTCTAGCAGCCAATCAGACACTCACTCAGGCTCTCACACTGCCCCCCCAGCAAACACACGCTCGGATACTTCCTCAGCAAGCAAACAAACACAGACTCGGATACTTACCAGTCCCAGGCAAACTCCTGCTGTGAGCTGCTCTGCTGTCCCCGCCGCTCAGCTGGTTCGCGAAGCTCTGGCTATTTTTGAACAGCCAGGCTTCCCTGTCGCAAACCAACAGACACCCTACTGCCCGTCCCCTGCAGGCAGTCAGCCAATCAGACACTCACTCGCGCTCTCACACTGCCGCCCAAGCAAACACACGCTCGGATACTTCCTCAGCTAGCAAACAAACACAGACTCGGATACTTACCAGTCCCAGGCAAACTCCTGCTGTGAGCTGCTCTGCTGTCCCCGCTGCTCAGCTGGTTCTCCGCCGCTCAGCTGGTTCGCGAAGCTCTGGCTATTTTTAAACAGCCAGGCTTCCCTGTCGCAAACGAACAGACACCCTACTGCCCGCTCCCTGCAGTCTAGCAGCCAATCAGACACTCACTCAGGCTCTCACACTGCCCCCCCAGCAAACACACGCTCGGATACTTCCTCAGCAAGCAAACAAACACAGACTCGGATACTTACCAGTCCCAGGCAAACTCCTGCTGTGAGCTGCTCTGCTGTCCCCGCTGCTCAGCTGGTTCTCCGCCGCTCAGCTGGTTCGCGAAGCTCTGGCTATTTTTAAACAGCCAGGCTTCCCTGTCGCAAACCAACAGACACCCTACTGCCCGCCCCCTGCAGGCTAGCAGCCAATCAGACACTCACTCAGGCTCTCACACTGCCCCCCCAGCAAACACACGCTCGGATACTTCCTCAGCAAGCAAACAAACACAGACTCGGATACTTACCAGTCCCAGGCAAACTCCTGCTGTGTGCTGCTCTGCTGTCCCCGCTGCTCAGCTGGTTCTCCACCACTCAGTTGTTTCGCGAAGCACTGGCTATTTTTATACAGCCAGGCATCCCTGTCGCAAACCAACAGACACCCTACTGCCCGCACCCTGCAGGCTAGCAGCCAATCAGACACTGACTCAGGCTCCCACACTGCCCCCCCCCAGCAAACACACGCTCGGATACTTCCTCAGCAAGCAAACAAACACAGACTCGGATACTTACCAGTCCCAGGCTAACTCCTGCTGTGTGCTGCTCTGCTGTCCCCGCTGCTCAGCTGGTTCTCCGCCGCTCAGCTGGTTCGCGAAGCTCTGGCTATTTTTAAACAGCCAGGCTTCCCTGTCGCAAACCAACAGACACCCTACTGCCCGCCCCCTGCAGTCTAGCAGCCAATCAGACACTCACTCAGGCTCTCACACTGCCCCCCCAGCAAACACCCGCTCGGATACTTCCTCAGCAAGCAAAGAAACACAGACTCGGATACTTACCAGTCCCAGGCAAACTCCTGCTGTGAGCTGCTCTGCTGTCCCCGCCGCTCAGCTGGTTCGCGAAGCTCTGGCTATTTTTGAACAGCCAGGCTTCCCTGTCGAAAACCAACAGACACCCTACTGCCCGCCCCCTGCAGGCTAGCAGCCAATCAGACACTCACTCAGGCTCTCACACTGCCCCCCCAGCAAACACACGCTCGGATACTTCCTCAGCAAGCAAACAAACACAGACTCGGATACTTACCAGTCCCAGGCAAACTCCTGCTGTATGCTGCTCTGCTGTCCCCGCTGCTCAGCTGGTTCTCCGCCGCTCAGCTGGTTCGCGAAGCTCTGGCTATTTTTAAACAGCCAGGTTTCCCTGTCGCAAACCAACAGACACCGTACTGCCCGCTCCCTGCAGTCTAGCAGCCAATCAGACACTCACTCAGGCTCTCACACTGCCCCCCCAGCAAACACACGCTCGGATACTTCCTCAGGAAGCAAACAAACACAGACTCGGATACTTACCAGTCCCAGGCAAACTCCTGCTGTGAGCTGCTCTGCTGTCCCCGCTGCTCAGCTGGTTCTCCGCCGCTCAGCTGGTTCGCGAAGCTCTGGCTATTTTTAAACAGCCAGGCTTCCCTGTCGCAAACCAACAGACACCCTACTGCCCGCACCCTGCAGTCTAGCAGCCAATCAGACACTCACTCAGGCTCTCACACTGCCCCCCCCAGCAAACACACGCTCAGATACTTCCTCAGCAAGCAAACAAACACAGACTCGGATACTTACCAGTCCCAGGCAAACTCCTGCTGTGAGCTGCTCTGCTGTCCCCGCCGCTCAGCTGGTTCGCGAAGCTCTGGCTATTTTTGAACAGCCAGGCTTCCCTGTCGCAAACCAACAGACACCCTACTGCCCGCCCCCTGCAGGCAGTCAGCCAATCAGACACTCACTCACGCTCTCACACTGCCGCCCCAGCAAACACACGCTCGGATACTTCCTCAGCTAGCAAACAAACACAGACTCGGATACTTACCAGTCCCAGGCAAACTCCTGCTGTGAGCTGCTCTGCTGTCCCCGCTGCTCAGCTGGTTCTCCGCCGCTCAGCTGGTTCGCGAAGCTCTGGCTATTTTTAAACAGCCAGGCTTCCCTGTCGCAAACCAACAGACACCCTACTGCCCGCTCCCTGCAGGCTAGCAGCCAATCAGACACTCACTCAGGCTCTCACACTGCCCCCACAGCAAACACACGCTCGGATACTTCCTCAGCAAGCAAACAAACACAGACTCGGATACTTACCAGTCCCAGGCAAACTCCTGCTCTGTGCTGCTCTGCTGCCCCGCTGCTCAGCTGGTTCTCCACCGCTCAGTTGGTTCGCGAAGCTCTGGCTATTTTTAAACAGCCAGGCATCCCTGTCGCAAACCAACAGACACCCTACTGCCCGCTCCCTGCAGGCTAGCAGCCAATCAGACACTCACTCAGGCTCTCACACTGCCCCCCCAGCAAACACACGCTCGGATACTTCCTCAGCAAGCAAACAAACACAGACTCGGATACTTACCAGTCCCAGGCAAACTCCTGCTGTATGCTGCTCTGCTGTCCCCGCTACTCAGCTGGTTCTCCGCCGCTCAGCTTGTACGCAAAGCTCTGGCTATATTTAAACAGCCAGGCTTCCCTGTCGCAAACCAACAGTACCCTACTGCCCGCCCCCTGCAGGCTAGCAGCCAATCAGACACTCACTCAGGCTCTCACACTGCCCCCCCAGCAAACACACGCTCGGATACTTCCTCAGCAAGAACACAAACACAGACTCGGATACTTACCAGTCCCAGGCTAACTCCTGCTGTGTGCTGCTCTGCCTTCCCCGCTGCTCAGCTGGTTCTCCGCCGCTCAGTTGGTTCGCGAAGCTCTGGCTATTTCTAAACAGCCAGGCTTCCCTGTCGCAAACCAACAGACACCCTACTGCCCGCTCCCTGCAGGCTAGCAGCCAATCAGACACTCACTCAGGCTCTCACACTGCCCCCCCAGCAAACACACGCTCGGATACTTCCTCAGCAAGCAAACAAACACAGACTCGGATACTTACCAGTCCCAGGCAAACTCCCGCTGTGTGCTGCTCTGCTGTCCCCGCTGCTCAGCTGGTTCTCCGCCGCTCAGCTGGTTCGTGAAGCTCTGGCTATTTTTAAACAGCCAGGTTTCCCTGTCGCAAACCAACAGACACCGTACTGCCCGCTCCCTGCAGTCTAGCAGCCAATCAGACACTCACTCAGGCTCTCACACTGCCCCCCCCAGCAAACACACGCTCGGATACTTCCTCAGCAAGCAAACAAACACAGACTCGGATACTTACCAGTCCCAGGCAAACTCCTGCTGTGAGCTGCTCTGCTGTCCCCGCTGCTCAGCTGGTTCTCCGCCGCTCAGCTGGTTCGCGAAGCTCTGGCTATTTTTAAACAGCCAGGCTTCCCTGTCGCAAACCAACAGACACCCTACTGCCCGCCCCCTGCAGGCTAGCAGCCAATCAGACACTCACTCAGGCTCTCACACTGCCCCCACAGCAAACACACGCTCGGATACTTCCTCAGCAAGCAAAGAAACACAGACTCGGATACTTACCTGTCCCAGGCAAACTCCCGCTGTGTGCTGCTCTGCTGTCCCCGCTGCTCAGCTGGTTCTCCGCTGCTCAGCTGGTTCGCGAAGCTCTGGCTATTTTTAAACAGCCAGGTTTCCCTGTCGCAAACCAACAGACACCGTACTGCCCGCTCCCTGCAGTCTAGCAGCCAATCAGACACTCACTCAGGCTCTCACACTGCCCCCCCAGCAAACACACGCTCGGATACTTCCTCAGGAAGCAAACAAACACAGACTCGGATACTTACCAGTCCCAGGGAAACTCCTGCTGTGAGCTGCTCTGCTGTCCCCGCTGCTCAGCTGGTTCTCCGCCGCTCAGCTGGTTCGCGAAGCTCTGGCTATTTTTAAACAGCCACGCTTCCCTGTCGCAAACCAACAGATACCCTACTGCCCGCACCCTGCAGTCTAGCAGCCAATCAGACACTCACTCAGGCTCTCACACTGCCCCCCCAGCAAACACACGCTCGGATACTTCCTCAGCAAGCAAACAAACACAGACTCGGATACTTACCAGTCCCAGGCAAACTCCTGCTGTGAGCTGCTCTGCTGTCCCCGCCGCTCAGCTGGTTCGCGAAGCTCTGGCTATTTTTGAACAGCCAGGCTTCCCTGTCGCAAACCAACAGACACCCTACTGCCCGCCCCCTGCAGGCAGTCAGCCAAACAGACACTCACTCACGCTCTCACACTGCCGCCCCAGCAAACACACGCTCGGATACTTCCTCAGCTAGCAAACAAACACAGACTCGGATACTTACCAGTCCCAGGCAAACTCCTGCTGTGAGCTGCTCTGCTGTCCCCGCTGCTCAGCTGGTTCTCCGCCGCTCAGCTGGTTCGCGAAGCTCTGGCTATTTTTAAACAGCCAGGCTTCCCTGTCGCAAACCAACAGACACCCTACTGCCCGCTCCCTGCAGTCTAGCAGCCAATCAGACACTCACTCAGGCTCTCACACTGCCCCCCCAGCAAACACACGCTCGGATACTTCCTCAGCAAGCAAACAAACACAGACTCGGATACTTACCAGTCCCAGGCAAACTCCTGCTGTGAGCTGCTCTGCTGTCCCCGCTGCTCAGCTGGTTCTCCGCCGCTCAGCTGGTTCGCGAAGCTCTGGCTATTTTTAAACAGCCAGGCTTCCCTGTCGCAAACCAACAGACACCCTACTGCCCGCACCCTGCAGTCTAGCAGCCAATCAGACACTCACTCAGGCTCTCACACTGCCCCCCCCAGCAAACACACGCTCAGATACTTCCTCAGCAAGCAAACAAACACAGACTCGGATACTTACCAGTCCCAGGCAAACTCCTGCTGTGAGCTGCTCTGCTGTCCCCGCCGCTCAGCTGGTTCGCGAAGCTCTGGCTATTTTTGAACAGCCAGGCTTCCCTGTCGCAAACCAACAGACACCCTACTGCCCGCCCCCTGCAGGCAGTCAGCCAATCAGACACTCACTCACGCTCTCACACTGCCGCCCCAGCAAACACACGCTCGGATACTTCCTCAGCTAGCAAACAAACACAGACTCGGATACTTACCAGTCCCAGGCAAACTCCTGCTGTGAGCTGCTCTGCTGTCCCCGCTGCTCAGCTGGTTCTCCGCCGCTCAGCTGGTTCGCGAAGCTCTGGCTATTTTTAAACAGCCAGGCTTCCCTGTCGCAAACCAACAGACACCCTACTGCCCGCTCCCTGCAGGCTAGCAGCCAATCAGACACTCACTCAGGCTCTCACACTGCCCCCACAGCAAACACACGCTCGGATACTTCCTCAGCAAGCAAACAAACACAGACTCGGATACTTACCAGTCCCAGGCAAACTCCTGCTCTGTGCTGCTCTGCTGCCCCGCTGCTCAGCTGGTTCTCCACCGCTCAGTTGGTTCGCGAAGCTCTGGCTATTTTTAAACAGCCAGGCATCCCTGTCGCAAACCAACAGACACCCTACTGCCCGCTCCCTGCAGGCTAGCAGCCAATCAGACACTCACTCAGGCTCTCACACTGCCCCCCCAGCAAACACACGCTCGGATACTTCCTCAGCAAGCAAACAAACACAGACTCGGATACTTACCAGTCCCAGGCAAACTCCTGCTGTATGCTGCTCTGCTGTCCCCGCTACTCAGCTGGTTCTCCGCCGCTCAGCTTGTACGCAAAGCTCTGGCTATATTTAAACAGCCAGGCTTCCCTGTCGCAAACCAACAGTACCCTACTGCCCGCCCCCTGCAGGCTAGCAGCCAATCAGACACTCACTCAGGCTCTCACACTGCCCCCCCAGCAAACACACGCTCGGATACTTCCTCAGCAAGAACACAAACACAGACTCGGATACTTACCAGTCCCAGGCTAACTCCTGCTGTGTGCTGCTCTGCTGTCCCCGCTGCTCAGCTGGTTCTCCGCCGCTCAGTTGGTTCGCGAAGCTCTGGCTATTTCTAAACAGCCAGGCTTCCCTGTCGCAAACCAACAGACACCCTACTGCCCGCTCCCTGCAGGCTAGCAGCCAATCAGACACTCACTCAGGCTCTCACACTGCCCCCCCAGCAAACACACGCTCGGATACTTCCTCAGCAAGCAAACAAACACAGACTCGGATACTTACCAGTCCCAGGCAAACTCCCGCTGTGTGCTGCTCTGCTGTCCCCGCTGCTCAGCTGGTTCTCCGCCGCTCAGCTGGTTCGTGAAGCTCTGGCTATTTTTAAACAGCCAGGTTTCCCTGTCGCAAACCAACAGACACCGTACTGCCCGCTCCCTGCAGTCTAGCAGCCAATCAGACACTCACTCAGGCTCTCACACTGCCCCCCCCAGCAAACACACGCTCGGATACTTCCTCAGCAAGCAAACAAACACAGACTCGGATACTTACCAGTCCCAGGCAAACTCCTGCTGTGAGCTGCTCTGCTGTCCCCGCTGCTCAGCTGGTTCTCCGCCGCTCAGCTGGTTCGCGAAGCTCTGGCTATTTTTAAACAGCCAGGCTTCCCTGTCGCAAACCAACAGACACCCTACTGCCCGCCCCCTGCAGGCTAGCAGCCAATCAGACACTCACTCAGGCTCTCACACTGCCCCCACAGCAAACACACGCTCGGATACTTCCTCAGCAAGCAAAGAAACACAGACTCGGATACTTACCTGTCCCAGGCAAACTCCCGCTGTGTGCTGCTCTGCTGTCCCCGCTGCTCAGCTGGTTCTCCGCTGCTCAGCTGGTTCGCGAAGCTCTGGCTATTTTTAAACAGCCAGGTTTCCCTGTCGCAAACCAACAGACACCGTACTGCCCGCTCCCTGCAGTCTAGCAGCCAATCAGACACTCACTCAGGCTCTCACACTGCCCCCCCAGCAAACACACGCTCGGATACTTCCTCAGGAAGCAAACAAACACAGACTCGGATACTTACCAGTCCCAGGGAAACTCCTGCTGTGAGCTGCTCTGCTGTCCCCGCTGCTCAGCTGGTTCTCCGCCGCTCAGCTGGTTCGCGAAGCTCTGGCTATTTTTAAACAGCCACGCTTCCCTGTCGCAAACCAACAGATACCCTACTGCCCGCACCCTGCAGTCTAGCAGCCAATCAGACACTCACTCAGGCTCTCACACTGCCCCCCCAGCAAACACACGCTCGGATACTTCCTCAGCAAGCAAACAAACACAGACTCGGATACTTACCAGTCCCAGGCAAACTCCTGCTGTGAGCTGCTCTGCTGTCCCCGCCGCTCAGCTGGTTCGCGAAGCTCTGGCTATTTTTGAACAGCCAGGCTTCCCTGTCGCAAACCAACAGACACCCTACTGCCCGCCCCCTGCAGGCAGTCAGCCAAACAGACACTCACTCACGCTCTCACACTGCCGCCCCAGCAAACACACGCTCGGATACTTCCTCAGCTAGCAAACAAACACAGACTCGGATAGTTACCAGTCCCAGGCAAACTCCTGCTGTGAGCTGCTCTGCTGTCCCCGCTGCTCAGCTGGTTCTCCGCCGCTCAGCTGGTTCGCGAAGCTCTGGCTATTTTTAAACAGCCAGGCTTCCCTGTCGCAAACCAACAGACACCCTACTGCCCGCTCCCTGCAGTCTAGCAGCCAATCAGACACTCACTCAGGCTCTCACACTGCCCCCCCAGCAAACACACGCTCGGATACTTCCTCAGCAAGCAAACAAACACAGACTCGGATACTTACCAGTCCCAGGCTAACTCCTGCTGTGTGCTGCTCTGCTGTCCGCGCTGCTCAGCTGGTTCTCCGCCGCTCAGCTGGTTCGCGAAGCTCTGGCTATTTTTAAACAGCCAGGCTTCCCTGTCGCAAACCAACAGACACCCTACTGCCCGCCCCCTGCATGCTAGCAGCCAATCAGACACTCACTCAGGCTCTCACACTGCCCCCCCAGCAAACACACGCTCGGATACTTCCTCAGCAAGCAAACAAACACAGACTCGGATACTTACCAGTCCCAGGCAAACTCCTGCTGTGAGCTGCTCTGCTGTCCCAGCTGCTCAGCTGGTTCTCCGCCGCTCAGCCGGTTCGCGAAGCTCTGGCTATTTTTAAACAGCCAGGCTTCCCTGTCGCAAACAAACAGACACCCTACTGCCCGCCCCCTGCAGGCTAGCAGCCAATCAGACACTCACTCAGGCTCTCACACTGCCCCCACAGCAAACACACGCTCGGATACTTCCTCAGCAAGCAAACAAACACAGACTCGGATACTTACCAGTCCCAGGCAAACTCCTACTGTGTGCTGCTCTGCTGTCCCCGCTGCTCAGCTGGTTCTCCACCGCTCAGTTGGTTCGCGAAGCTCTGGCCATTTTTAAACAGCCAGTATTCCTGTCGCAAACAAACAGACAGCCTACTGCCCGCCCCCTGCAGGCTAGCAACCGATTCGACACTCACTCAGGCTCTCACACTGCCCCCCAGCAAACACACGCTCGGATACTTCCTCAGCAAGCAAACAAACACAGACTCGGATACTTACCAGTCCTAGGCAAACTCCTGCTGTGTGCTGCTCTGCTGTCCCCGCTGTTCAGCTGGTTCTCCGCCACTCAGCTGGTTCGCAAAGCTCTGGCTATTTTTAGACAGCCAGGCTTCCCTGTCGCAAACCAACAGACACCCTACTGCCCGCCCCCTGCAGGCTAGCAGCCAATGAGACACTCACTCAGGCTCTCACACTGCCCCCCCAGCAAACACACGCTCGGATACTTCCTCAGCAAGCAAACAAACACAGACTCGGATACTTACCAGTCCCAGGCAAACTCCTGCTGTGAGCTGCTCTGCTGTCCCCGCTGCTCAGCTGGTTCTCCGCCGCTCAGCTGGTTCGCGAAGCTCTGGCTATTTTTAAACAGTTAGGCTTCCCTGTCGCAAACAGACACCCTACTGCCCGCCCCCTGCAGGCTAGCAGCCAATCAGACACTCACTCAGGCTCTCACACTGCCCCCCCAGCAAACACACGCTCGGATACTTCCTCAGCAAGCAAACAAACACAGACTCGGATACTTACCAGTCCCAGGCAAACTCCTGCTCTGTGCTGCTCTGCTGCCCCGCTGCTCAGCTGGTTCTCCACCGCTCAGTTGGTTCGCGAAGCTCTGGCTATTTTTAAACAGCCAGGCATCCCTGTCGCAAACCAACAGACACCCTACTGCCCGCTCCCTGCAGGCTAGCAGCCAATCGGACACTCACTCAGGCTCTCACACTGCCCCCCCAGCAAACACACGCTCGGATACTTCCTCAGCAAGCAAACAAACACAGACTCGGATACTTACCAGTCCCAGGCAAACTCCCGCTGTGTGCTGCTCTGCTGTCCCCGCTGCTCAGCTGTTTCTCCGCCACTCAGCTGGTTCGCGAAGCTCTGGCTATTTTTAAACAGCCAGGCTTCCCTGTCGCAAACCAGACACCCTACTGCCCGCCCCCTGCAGGCTAGCAGCCAATCAGACACTCACTCAGGCTCTCACACTGCCCCCCCAGCAAACACACGCTCGGATACTTCCTCAGCAAGCAAACAAACACAGACTCGGATACTTACCAGTCCCAGGCAAACTCCTGCTGTGAGCTGCTCTGCTGTCCCCGCTGCTCAGCTGGTTCTCCGCCGCTCAGTGGGTTCGCCAAACTCTGGCTATTTTTAAACAGCCAGGCTTCCCTGTCGCAAACCAACAGTACCCTACTGCCCGCTCCCTGCAGGCTAGCAGCCAATCAGACACTCACTCAGGCTCTCACACTGCCCCCCAGCAAACACACGCTCGGATACTTCCTCAGCAAGCAAGCAAACAAACACAGACTCGGATACTTACCAGTCCCAGAAAAACTCCTCCTGTGAGGTGCTCTGCTGTCCCCGCTGCTCAGCTGGTTCTCTGCCACTCAGTTGGTTCGTGAAGCTCTGGCTATCTTTAAACAGCCAGGCTTCCCTGTCGCAAACCAAGAGTACCCTACTGCCCGCTCCCTGCAGGCTAGCAGCCAATCAGACACTCACTCCGGCTCTCACACTGCCCCCCCCAGCAAACACACACTCGGATACTTCCTCAGCAAGCAAACAACACAGACTCGGATACTTACCAGTCCCAGGCAAACTCCTACTCTGAGCTGCTCTGCTGTCCCCGCTGCTCAGCTGGTTCTCCGCCGCTCAGCTGGTTCGCGAAGCTCTGGCTATTTTTAAACAACCAGGCTTCCCTGTCGCAAACAAACAGACAGCCTACTGCCCGCGCCCTGCAGGCTAGCAGCCAATCAGACACTCACTCAGGCTCTCACACTGCCCCCCCAGCAAACACACGCTCGGATACTTCCTCAGCAAGCAAACAAACACAGACTCGGATACTTACCAGTCCAAGGCAAACTCCTGCTGTGTGCTGCTCTGCTGTCCCCGCTGCTCAGTTGGTTCTCCGCCGCTCAGCTGGTTCGCGAAGCTCTGGCTATTTTTAAACAGCCAGGCTTCCCTGTCACAAACCAACAGACATCCCAATGCCCGCCCCCTGCAGGCTAGCAGCCAATCAGACACTCACTCAGGCTCTCACACTGCCCCCACAGCAAACACACGCTCGGATACTTCCTCAGCAAGCAAAGAAACACAGACTCGGATACTTACCAGTCCCAGGCAAACTCCTGCTGTGAGCTGCTCTGCTGTCCCCGCTGCTCAGCTGGTTCTCCGCCGCTCAGCTGGTTCGCGAAGCTCTGGCTATTTTTAAACAGCCAGGCTTCCCTGTCGCAAACAAACAGACAGCCTACTGCCCGCCCCCTGCAGGCTAGCAGCCAATCAGACACTCACTCAGGCTCTCACACTGCCCCCCCAGCAAACACACGCTCGGATACTTCCTCAGCAAGCAAACAAACACAGACTCGGATACTTACCAGTCCTAGGCAAACTCCTGCTGTGTGCTGCTCTGCTGTCCCCGCTGTTCAGCTGGTTCTCCGCCACTCAGCTGGTTCGCGAAGCTCTGGCTATTTTTAGACAGCCAGGCTTCCCTGTCGCAAACCAACAGACACCCTACTGCCCGCCCCCTGCAGGCTAGCAGCCAATGAGACACTCACTCAGGCTCTCACACTGTCCCCCCAGCAAACACACGCTCGGATACTTCCTCAGCAAGCAAACATACACAGACTCGGATACTTACCAGTCCCAGGGAAACTCCTGCTGTGAGCTGCTCTGCTGTCCCCGCTGCTCAGCTGGTTGTCCGCCGCTCAGCTGGTTCGCGAAGCTCTGGCTATTTTTAAACAGCTAGGCTTCCCTGTCGCAAACAGACACCCTACTGCCCGCCCCCTGCAGGCTAGCAGCCAATCAGACACTCACTCAGGCTCTCACACTGCCCCCCCAGCAAACACACGCTCGGATACTTCCTCAGCAAGCAAACAAACACAGACTCGGATACTTACCAGTCCCAGGCAAACTCCTGCTCTGTGCTGCTCTGCTGCCCCGCTGCTCAGCTGGTTCTCCACTGCTCAGTTGGTTCGCGAAGCTCTGGCTATTTTTAAACAGCCAGGCATCCCTGTCGCAAACCAACAGACACCCTACTGCCCGCTCCCTGCAGGCTAGCAGCCAATCAGACACTCACTCAGGCTCTCACACTGCCCCCCCAGCAAACACACGCTCGGATACTTCCTCAGCAAGCAAACAAACACAGACTCGGATACTTACCAGTCCCAGGCAAACTCCTGCTCTGTGCTGCTCTGCTGCCCCGCTGCTCAGCTGGTTCTCCACTGCTCAGTTGGTTCGCGAAGCTCTGGCTATTTTTAAACAGCCAGGCATCCCTGTCGCAAACCAACAGACACCCTACTGCCCGCTCCCTGCAGGCTAGCAGCCAATCAGACACTCACTCAGGCTCTCACACTGCCCCCCCAGCAAACACACGCTCGGATACTTCCTCAGCAAGCAAGCAAACAAACACAGACTCGGATACTTACCAGTCCCAGAAAAACTCCTCCTGTGAGGTGCTCTGCTGTCCCCGCTGCTCAGCTGGTTCTCTGCCACTCAGTTGGTTCGTGAAGCTCTGGCTATCTTTAAACAGCCAGGCTTCCCTGTCGCAAACCAACAGACACCCTACTGCCCGCTCCCTGCAGGCTAGCAGCCAATCACACACTCACTCCGGCTCTCACACTGCCCCCCCAGCAAACACACACTCGGATACTTCCTCAGCAAGCAAACAAACACAGACTCGGATACTTACCAGTCCCAGGCAAACTCCTGCTGTGAGCTGCTCTGCTGTCCCCGCTGCTCAGCTGGTTCTCCGCCGCTCAGCTGGTTCGCGAAGCTCTGGCTATTTTTAAACAGCCAGGCTTCCCTGTCACAAACCAACAGACACCCTACTGCCCGCACCCTGCAGTCTAGCAGCCAATCAGACACTCACTCAGGCTCTCACACTGCCCCCCCAGCAAACACACGCTCGGATACTTCCTCAGCAAGCAAACAAACACAGACTCGGATACTTACCAGTCCCAGGCAAACTCCTGCTGTGAGCTGCTCTGCTGTCCCCGCCGCTCAGCTGGTTCGCGAAGCTCTGGCTATTTTTGAACAGCCAGGCTTCCCTGTCGCAAACCAACAGACACCCTACTGCCCGTCCCCTGCAGGCAGTCAGCCAATCAGACACTCACTCGCGCTCTCACACTGCCGCCCAAGCAAACACACGCTCGGATACTTCCTCAGCTAGCAAACAAACACAGACTCGGATACTTACCAGTCCCAGGCAAACTCCTGCTGTGAGCTGCTCTGCTGTCCCCGCTGCTCAGCTGGTTCTCCGCCGCTCAGCTGGTTCGCGAAGCTCTGGCTATTTTTAAACAGCCAGACTTCCCTGTCGCAAACGAACAGACACCCTACTGCCCGCTCCCTGCAGTCTAGCAGCCAATCAGACACTCACTCAGGCTCTCACACTGCCCCCCCAGCAAACACACGCTCGGATACTTCCTCAGCAAGCAAACAAACACAGACTCGGATACTTACCAGTCCCAGGCAAACTCCTGCTGTGAGCTGCTCTGCTGTCCCCGCTGCTCAGCTGGTTCTCCGCCGCTCAGCTGGTTCGCGAAGCTCTGGCTATTTTTAAACAGCCAGGCTTCCCTGTCGCAAACCAACAGACACCCTACTGCCCGCCCCCTGCAGGCTAGCAGCCAATCAGACACTCACTCAGGCTCTCACACTGCCCCCCCAGCAAACACACGCTCGGATACTTCCTCAGCAAGCAAACAAACACAGACTCGGATACTTACCAGTCCCAGGCAAACTCCTGCTGTGTGCTGCTCTGCTGTCCCCGCTGCTCAGCTGGTTCTCCACCGCTCAGTTGTTTCGCGAAGCACTGGCTATTTTTAAACAGCCAGGCATCCCTGTCGCAAACCAACAGACACCCTACTGCCCGCACCCTGCAGGCTAGCAGCCAATCAGACACTGACTCAGGCTCCCACACTGCCCCCCCCAGCAAACACACGCTCGAATACTTCCTCAGCAAGCAAACAAACACAGACTCGGATACTTACCAGTCCCAGGCTAACTCCTGCTGTGTGCTGCTCTGCTGTCCCCGCTGCTCAGCTGGTTCTCCGCCGCTCAGCTGGTTCGCGAAGCTCTGGCTATTTTTAAACAGCCAGGCTTCCCTGTCGCAAACCAACAGACACCCTACTGCCCGCCCCCTGCAGTCTAGCAGCCAATCAGACACTCACTCAGGCTCTCACACTGCCCCCCCAGCAAACACACGCTCGGATACTTCCTCAGCAAGCAAAGAAACACAGACTCGGATACTTACCAGTCCCAGGCAAACTCCTGCTGTATGCTGCTCTGCTGTCCCCGCTACTCAGCTGGTTCTCCGCCGCTCAGCTGGTACGCAAAGCTCTGGCTATATTTAAACAGCCAGGCTTCCCTGTCGCAAACCAACAGTACCCTACTGCCCGCCCCCTGCAGGCTAGCAGCCAATCAGACACTCACTCAGGCTCTCACACTGCCCCCCCAGCAAACACACGCTCGGATACTTCCTCAGCAAGAACACAAACACAGACTCGGATACTTACCAGTCCCAGGCTAACTCCTGCTGTGTGCTGCTCTGCTGTCCCCGCTGCTCAGCTGGTTCTCCGCCGCTCAGTTGGTTTGCGAAGCTCTGGCTATTTTTAAACAGCCAGACTTCCCTGTCGCAAACCAACAGACACCCTACTGCCCGCTCCCTGCAGGCTAGCAGCCAATCAGACACTCACTCAGGCTCTCACACTGCCCCCCCAGCAAACACACGCTCGGATACTTCCTCAGCAAGCAAACACACACAGACTCGGATACTTACCAGTCCCAGGCAAACTCCCGCTGTGTGCTGCTCCTCTGTCCCCGCTGCTCAGCTGGTTCTCCGCCGCTCAGCTGGTTCGCGAAGCTCTGGCTATTTTTAAACAGCCAGGTTTCCCTGTCGCAAACCAACAGACACCGTACTGCCCGCTCCCTGCAGTCTAGCAGCCAATCAGACACTCACTCAGGCTCTCACACTGCCCCCCCCAGCAAACACACGCTCGGATACTTCCTCAGCAAGCAAACAAACACAGACTCGGATACTTACCAGTCCCAGGCAAACTCCTGCTGTGAGCTGCTCTGCTGTCCCCGCTGCTCAGCTGGTTCTCCGCCGCTCAGCTGGTTCGCGAAGCTCTGGCTATTTTTAAACAGCCAGGCTTCCCTGTCGCAAACCAACAGACACCCTACTGCCCGCCCCCTGCAGGCTAGCAGCCAATCAGACACTCACTCAGGCTCTCACACTGCCCCCACAGCAAACACACGCTCGGATACTTCCTCAGCAAGCAAACAAACACAGACTTGGATACTTACCAGTCCCAGGCAAACTCCCGCTGTGTGCTGCTCTGCTGTCCCCGCTGCTCAGCTGGTTCTCCGCTGCTCAGCTGGTTCGCGAAGCTCTGGCTATTTTTAAACAGCCAGGTTTCCCTGTCGCAAACCAACAGACACCGTACTGCCCGCTCCCTGCAGTCTAGCAGCCAATCAGATACTCACTCAGGCTCTCACACTGCCCCCCCAGCAAACACACGCTCGGATACTTCCTCAGGAAGCAAACAAACACAGACTCGGATACTTACCAGTCCCAGGCAAACTCCTGCTGTGAGCTGCTCTGCTGTCCCCGCTGCTCAGCTGGTTCTCCGCCGCTCAGCCGGTTCGCGAAGCTCTGGCTATTTTTAAACAGCCAGGCTTCCCTGTCGCAAACCAACAGACACCCTACTGCCCGCACCCTGCAGTCTAGCAGCCAATCAGACACTCACTCAGGCTCTCACACTGCCCCCCCCAGCAAACACACGCTCGGATACTTCCTCAGCAAGCAAACAAACACAGACTCGGATACTTACCAGTCCCAGGCAAACTCCTGCTGTGAGCTGCTCTGCTGTCCCCGCCGCTCAGCTGGTTCGCGAAGCTCTGGCTATTTTTGAACAGCCAGGCTTCCCTGTCGCAAACCAACAGACACCCTACTGCCCGCCCCCTGCAGGCAGTCAGCCAATCAGACACTCACTCACGCTCTCACACTGCCGCCCCAGCAAACACACGCTCGGATACTTCCTCAGCTAGCAAACAAACACAGACTCGGATACTTACCAGTCCCAGGCAAACTCCTGCTGTGAGCTGCTCTGCTGTCCCCGCTGCTCAGCTGGTTCTCCGCCGCTCAGCTGGTTCGCGAAGCTCTGGCTATTTTTAAACAGCCAGGCTTCCCTGTCGCAAACCAACAGACACCCTACTGCCCGCTCCCTGCAGGCTAGCAGCCAATCAGACACTCACTCAGGCTCTCACAGTGCCCCCACAGCAAACACACGCTCGGATACTTCCTCAGCAAGCAAACAAACACAGACTCGGATACTTACCAGTCCCAGGCAAACTCCTGCTCTGTGCTGCTCTGCTGCCCCGCTGCTCAGCTGGTTCTCCACCGCTCAGTTGGTTCGCGAAGCTCTGGCTATTTTTAAACAGCCAGGCATCCCTGTCGCAAACCAACAGACACCCTACTGCCCGCTCCCTGCAGGCTAGCAGCCAATCAGACACTCACTCAGGCTCTCACACTGCCCCCCCAGCAAACACACGCTCGGATACTTCCTCAGCAAGCAAACAAACACAGACTCGGATACTTACCAGTCCCAGGCAAACTCCTGCTGTATGCTGCTCTGCTGTCCCCGCTACTCAGCTGGTTCTCCGCCGCTCAGCTGGTACGCAAAGCTCTGGCTATATTTAAACAGCCAGGCTTCCCTGTCGCAAACCAACAGTACCCTACTGCCCGCCCCCTGCAGGCTAGCAGCCAATCAGACACTCACTCAGGCTCTCACACTGCCCCCCCAGCAAACACACGCTCGGATACTTCCTCAGCAAGAACACAAACACAGACTCGGATACTTACCAGTCCCAGGCTAACTCCTGCTGTGTGCTGCTCTGCTGTCCCCGCTGCTCAGCTGGTTCTCCGCCGCTCAGTTGGTTCGCGAAGCTCTGGCTATTTTTAAACAGCCAGGCTTCCCTGTCGCAAACCAACAGACACCGTACTGCCCGCTCCCTGCAGTCTAGCAGCCAATCAGACACTCACTCAGGCTCTCACACTGCCCCCCCCAGCAAACACACGCTCGGATACTTCCTCAGCAAGCAAACAAACACAGACTCGGATACTTACCAGTCCCAGGCAAACTCCTGCTGTGAGCTGCTCTGCTGTCCCCGCTGCTCAGCTGGTTCTCCGCCGCTCAGCTGGTTCGCGAAGCTCTGGCTATTTTTAAACAGCCAGGCTTCCCTGTCGCAAACCAACAGACACCCTACTGCCCGCCCCCTGCAGGCGAGCAGCCAATCAGACACTCACTCAGGCTCTCACACTGCCCCCACAGCAAACACACGCTCGGATACTTCCTCAGCAAGCAAAGAAACACAGACTCGGATACTTACCAGTCCCAGGCAAACTCCCGCTGTGTGCTGCTCTGCTGTCCCCGCTGCTCAGCTGGTTCTCCGCTGCTCAGCTGGTTCGCGAAGCTCTGGCTATTTTTAAACAGCCAGGCTTCCCTGTCGCAAACCAACAGACACCCTACTGCCCGCCCCCTGCAGGCGAGCAGCCAATCAGACACTCACTCAGGCTCTCACACTGCCCCCACAGCAAACACACGCTCGGATACTTCCTCAGCAAGCAAACAAACACAGACTCGGATACTTACCAGTCCCAGGCAAACTCCTGCTGTGAGCTGCTCTGCTGTCCCCGCCGCTCAGCTGGTTCGCGAAGCTCTGGCTATTTTTGAACAGCCACGCTTCCCTGTCGCAAACCAACAGACACCCTACTGCCCGCCCCCTGCAGGCAGTCAGCCAAACAGACACTCACTCACGCTCTCACACTGCCGCCCCAGCAAACACACGCTCGGATACTTCCTCAGCTAGCAAACAAACACAGACTCGGATACTTACCAGTCCCAGGCAAACTCCTGCTGTGAGCTGCTCTGCTGTCCCCGCTGCTCAGCTGGTTCTCCGCCGCTCAGCTGGTTCGCGAAGCTCTGGCTATTTTTAAACAGCCAGGCTTCCCTGTCGCAAACCAACAGACACCCTACTGCCCGCTCCCTGCAGTCTAGCAGCCAATCAGACACTCACTCAGGCTCTCACACTGCCCCCCCAGCAAACACACGCTCGGATACTTCCTCAGCAAGCAAACAAACACAGACTCGGATACTTACCAGTCCCAGGCTAACTCCTGCTGTGTGCTGCTCTGCTGTCCGCGCTGCTCAGCTGGTTCTCCGCCGCTCAGCTGGTTCGCGAAGCTCTGGCTATTTTTAAACAGCCAGGCTTCCCTGTCGCAAACCAACAGACACCCTACTGCCCGCCCCCTGCATGCTAGCAGCCAATCAGACATTCACTCAGGCTCTCACACTGCCCCCCCAGCAAACACACGCTCGGATACTTCCTCAGCAAGCAAACAAACACAGACTCGGATACTTACCAGTCCCAGGCAAACTCCTGCTGTGAGCTGCTCTGCTGTCCCAGCTGCTCAGCTGGTTCTCCGCCGCTCAGCCGGTTCGCGAAGCTCTGGCTATTTTTAAACAGCCAGGCTTCCCTGTCGCAAACAAACAGACACCCTACTGCCCGCCCCCTGCAGGCTAGCAGCCAATCAGACACTCACTCAGGCTCTCACACTGCCCCCACAGCAAACACACGCTCGGATACTTCCTCAGCAAGCAAACAAACACAGACTCGGATACTTACCAGTCCCAGGCAAACTCCTACTGTGTGCTGCTCTGCTGTCCCCGCTGCTCAGCTGGTTCTCCACCGCTCAGTTGGTTCGCGAAGCTCTGGCCATTTTTAAACAGCCAGTATTCCTGTCGCAAACAAACAGACAGCCTACTGCCCGCCCCCTGCAGGCTAGCAACCGATTCGACACTCACTCAGGCTCTCACACTGCCCCCCAGCAAACACACGCTCGGATACTTCCTCAGCAAGCAAACAAACACAGACTCGGATACTTACCAGTCCTAGGCAAACTCCTGCTGTGTGCTGCTCTGCTGTCCCCGCTGTTCAGCTGGTTCTCCGCCACTCAGCTGGTTCGCAAAGCTCTGGCTATTTTTAGACAGCCAGGCTTCCCTGTCGCAAACCAACAGACACCCTACTGCCCGCCCCCTGCAGGCTAGCAGCCAATGAGACACTCACTCAGGCTCTCACACTGCCCCCCCAGCAAACACACGCTCGGATACTTCCTCAGCAAGCAAACAAACACAGACTCGGATACTTACCAGTCCCAGGCAAACTCCTGCTGTGAGCTGCTCTGCTGTCCCCGCTGCTCAGCTGGTTCTCCGCCGCTCAGCTGGTTCACGAAGCTCTGGCTATTTTTAAACAGCTAGGCTTCCCTGTCGCAAACAGACACCCTACTGCCCGCCCCCTGCAGGCTAGCAGCCAATCAGACACTCACTCAGGCTCTCACACTGCCCCCCCCAGCAAACACACGCTCGGATACTTCCTCAGCAAGCAAACAAACACAGACTCGGATACTTACCAGTCCCAGGCAAACTCCTGCTCTGTGCTGCTCTGCTGCCCCGCTGCTCAGCTGGTTCTCCACCGCTCAGTTGGTTCGCGAAGCTCTGGCTATTTTTAAACAGCCAGGCATCCCTGTCGCAAACCAAAAGACACCCTACTGCCCGCTCCCTGCAGGCTAGCAGCCAATCAGACACTCACTCAGGCTCTCACACTGCCCCCCCAGCAAACACACGCTCGGATACTTCCTCAGCAAGCAAACAAACACAGACTCGGATACTTACCAGTCCCAGGCAAACTCCCGCTGTGTGCTGCTCTGCTGTCCCCGCTGCTCAGATGTTTCTCCGCCACTCAGCTGGTTCGCGAAGCTCTGGCTATTTTTAAACAGCCAGGCTTCCCTGTCGCAAACCAGACACCCTACTGCCCGCCCCCTGCAGGCTAGCAGCCAATCAGACACTCACTCAGGCTCTCACACTGCCCCCCCAGCAAACACACGCTCGGATACTTCCTCAGCAAGCAAACAAACACAGACTCGGATACTTACCAGTCCCAGGCAAACTCCTGCTGTGAGCTGCTCTGCTGTCCCCGCTGCTCAGCTGGTTCTCCGCCGCTCAGTGGGTTCGCCAAACTCTGGCTATTTTTAAACAGCCAGGCTTCCCTGTCGCAAACCAACAGTACCCTACTGCCCGCTCCCTGCAGGCTAGCAGCCAATCAGACACTCACTCAGGCTCTCACACTGCCCCCCAGCAAACACACGCTCGGATACTTCCTCAGCAAGCAAGCAAACAAACACAGACTCGGATACTTACCAGTCCCAGAAAAACTCCTCCTGTGAGGTGCTCTGCTGTCCCCGCTGCTCAGCTGGTTCTCTGCCACTCAGTTGGTTCGTGAAGCTCTGGCTATCTTTAAACAGCCAGGCTTCCCTGTCGCAAACCAAGAGTACCCTACTGCCCGCTCCCTGCAGGCTAGCAGCCAATCAGACACTCACTCCGGCTCTCACACTGCCCCCCCCAGCGAACACACACTCGGATACTTCCTCAGCAAGCAAATAACACAGACTCGGATACTTACCAGTCCCAGGCAAACTCCTACTCTGAGCTGCTCTGCTGTCCCCGCTGCTCAGCTGGTTCTCCGCTGCTCAGCTGGTTCGCGAAGCTCTGGCTATTTTTAAACAACCAGGCTTCCCTGTCGCAAACAAACAGACAGCCTACTGCCCGCGCCCTGCAGGCTAGCAGCCAATCAGACACTCACTCAGGCTCTCACACTGCCCCCCCAGCAAACACACGCTCGGATACTTCCTCAGCAAGCAAACAAACACAGACTCGGATACTTACCAGTCCAAGGCAAACTCCTGCTGTGTGCTGCTCTGCTGTCCCCGCTGCTCAGTTGGTTCTCCGCCGCTCAGCTGGTTCGCTAAGCTCTGGCTATTTTTAAACAGCCAGGCTTCCCTGTCACAAACCAACAGACATCCCAATGCCCGCCCCCTGCAGGCTAGCAGCCAATCAGACACTCACTCAGGCTCTCACACTGCCCCCACAGCAAACACACGCTCGGATACTTCCTCAGCAAGCAAACAAACACAGACTCGGATACTTACCAGTCCCAGGCAAACTCCCGCTGTGTGCTGCTCTGCTGTCCCCGCTGCTCAGCTGGTTCTCCGCCGCTCAGCTTGTTCGTGAAGCTCTGGCTATTTTTAAACAGCCAGGTTTCCCTGTCGCAAACCAACAGACACCGTACTGCCCGCTCCCTGCAGTCTAGCAGCCAATCAGACACTCACTCAGGCTCTCACACTGCCCCCCCCAGCAAACACACGCTCGGATACTTCCTCAGCAAGCAAACAAACACAGACTCGGATACTTACCAGTCCCAGGCAAACTCCTGCTGTGAGCTGCTCTGCTGTCCCCGCTGCTCAGCTGGTTCTCCGCCGCTCAGCTGGTTCGCGAAGCTCTGGCTATTTTTAAACAGCCAGGCTTCCCTGTCGCAAACCAACAGACACCCTACTGCCCGCCCCCTGCAGGCGAGCAGCCAATCAGACACTCACTCAGGCTCTCACACTGCCCCCACAGCAAACACACGCTCGGATACTTCCTCAGCAAGCAAAGAAACACAGACTCGGATACTTACCAGTCCCAGGCAAACTCCCGCTGTGTGCTGCTCTGCTGTCCCCGCTGCTCAGCTGGTTCTCCGCTGCTCAGCTGGTTCGCGAAGCTCTGGCTATTTTTAAACAGCCAGGTTCCCTGTCGCAAACCAACAGACACCGTACTGCCCGCTCCCTGCAGTCTAGCAGCCAATCAGACACTCACTCAGGCTCTCACACTGCCCCCCCAGCAAACACACGCTCGGATACTTCCTCAGCAAGCAAACAAACACAGACTCGGATACTTACCAGTCCCAGGCAAACTCCTGCTGTGAGCTGCTCTGCTGTCCCCGCTGCTCAGCTGGTTCTCCGCCGCTCAGCTGGTTCGCGAAGCTCTGGCTATTTTTAAACAGCCACGCTTCCCTGTCGCAAACCAACAGATACCCTACTGCCCGCACCCTGCAGTCCAGCAGCCAATCAGACACTCACTCAGGCTCTCACACTGCCCCCCCAGCAAACACACGCTCGGATACTTCCTCAGCAAGCAAACAAACACAGACTCGGATACTTACCAGTCCCAGGCAAACTCCTGCTGTGAGCTGCTCTGCTGTCCCCGCCGCTCAGCTGGTTCGCGAAGCTCTGGCTATTTTTGAACAGCCACGCTTCCCTGTCGCAAACCAACAGACACCCTACTGCCCGCCCCCTGCAGGCAGTCAGCCAAACAGACACTCACTCACGCTCTCACACTGCCGCCCCAGCAAACACACGCTCGGATACTTCCTCAGCTAGCAAACAAACACAGACTCGGATACTTACCAGTCCCAGGCAAACTCCTGCTGTGAGCTGCTCTGCTGTCCCCGCTGCTCAGCTGGTTCTCCGCCGCTCAGCTGGTTCGCGAAGCTCTGGCTATTTTTAAACAGCCAGGCTTCCCTGTCGCAAACCAACAGACACCCTACTGCCCGCTCCCTGCAGTCTAGCAGCCAATCAGACACTCACTCAGGCTCTCACACTGCCCCCCCAGCAAACACACGCTCGGATACTTCCTCAGCAAGCAAACAAACACAGACTCGGATACTTACCAGTCCCATGCTAACTCCTGCTGTGTGCTGCTCTGCTGTCCGCGCTGCTCAGCTGGTTCTCCGCCGCTCAGCTGGTTCGCGAAGCTCTGGCTATTTTTAAACAGCCAGGCTTCCCTGTCGCAAACCAACAGACACCCTACTGCCCGCCCCCTGCATGCTAGCAGCCAATCAGACATTCACTCAGGCTCTCACACTGCCCCCCCAGCAAACACACGCTCGGATACTTCCTCAGCAAGCAAACAAACACAGACTCGGATACTTACCAGTCCCAGGCAAACTCCTGCTGTGAGCTGCTCTGCTGTCCCAGCTGCTCAGCTGGTTCTCCGCCGCTCAGCCGGTTCGCGAAGCTCTGGCTATTTTTAAACAGCCAGGCTTCCCTGTCGCAAACAAACAGACACCCTACTGCCCGCCCCCTGCAGGCTAGCAGCCAATCAGACACTCACTCAGGCTCTCACACTGCCCCCACAGCAAACACACGCTCGGATACTTCCTCAGCAAGCAAACAAACACAGACTCGGATACTTACCAGTCCCAGGCAAACTCCTACTGTGTGCTGCTCTGCTGTCCCCGCTGCTCAGCTGGTTCTCCACCGCTCAGTTGGTTCGCGAAGCTCTGGCCATTTTTAAACAGCCAGTATTCCTGTCGCAAACAAACAGACAGCCTACTGCCCGCCCCCTGCAGGCTAGCAACCGATTCGACACTCACTCAGGCTCTCACACTGCCCCCCAGCAAACACACGCTCGGATACTTCCTCAGCAAGCAAACAAACACAGACTCGGATACTTACCAGTCCTAGGCAAACTCCTGCTGTGTGCTGCTCTGCTGTCCCCGCTGTTCAGCTGGTTCTCCGCCACTCAGCTGGTTCGCAAAGCTCTGGCTATTTTTAGACAGCCAGGCTTCCCTGTCGCAAACCAACAGACACCCTACTGCCCGCCCCCTGCAGGCTAGCAGCCAATGAGACACTCACTCAGGCTCTCACACTGCCCCCCCAGCAAACACACGCTCGGATACTTCCTCAGCAAGCAAACAAACACAGACTCGGATACTTACCAGTCCCAGGCAAACTCCTGCTGTGAGCTGCTCTGCTGTCCCCGCTGCTCAGCTGGTTCTCCGCCGCTCAGCTGGTTCACGAAGCTCTGGCTATTTTTAAACAGCTAGGCTTCCCTGTCGCAAACAGACACCCTACTGCCCGCCCCCTGCAGGCTAGCAGCCAATCAGACACTCACTCAGGCTCTCACACTGCCCCCCCCAGCAAACACACGCTCGGATACTTCCTCAGCAAGCAAACAAACACAGACTCGGATACTTACCAGTCCCAGGCAAACTCCTGCTCTGTGCTGCTCTGCTGCCCCGCTGCTCAGCTGGTTCTCCACCGCTCAGTTGGTTCGCGAAGCTCTGGCTATTTTTAAACAGCCAGGCATCCCTGTCGCAAACCAACAGACACCCTACTGCCCGCTCCCTGCAGGCTAGCAGCCAATCAGACACTCACTCAGGCTCTCACACTGCCCCCCCAGCAAACACACGCTCGGATACTTCCTCAGCAAGCAAACAAACACAGACTCGGATACTTACCAGTCCCAGGCAAACTCCCGCTGTGTGCTGCTCTGCTGTCCCCGCTGCTCAGATGTTTCTCCGCCACTCAGCTGGTTCGCGAAGCTCTGGCTATTTTTAAACAGCCAGGCTTCCCTGTCGCAAACCAGACACCCTACTGCCCGCCCCCTGCAGGCTAGCAGCCAATCAGACACTCACTCAGGCTCTCACACTGCCCCCCCAGCAAACACACGCTCGGATACTTCCTCAGCAAGCAAACAAACACAGACTCGGATACTTACCAGTCCCAGGCAAACTCCTGCTGTGAGCTGCTCTGCTGTCCCCGCTGCTCAGCTGGTTCTCCGCCGCTCAGTGGGTTCGCCAAACTCTGGCTATTTTTAAACAGCCAGGCTTCCCTGTCGCAAACCAACAGTACCCTACTGCCCGCTCCCTGCAGGCTAGCAGCCAATCAGACACTCACTCAGGCTCTCACACTGCCCCCCAGCAAACACACGCTCGGATACTTCCTCAGCAAGCAAGCAAACAAACACAGACTCGGATACTTACCAGTCCCAGAAAAACTCCTCCTGTGAGGTGCTCTGCTGTCCCCGCTGCTCAGCTGGTTCTCTGCCACTCAGTTGGTTCGTGAAGCTCTGGCTATCTTTAAACAGCCAGGCTTCCCTGTCGCAAACCAAGAGTACCCTACTGCCCGCTCCCTGCAGGCTAGCAGCCAATCAGACACTCACTCCGGCTCTCACACTGCCCCCCCCAGCGAACACACACTCGGATACTTCCTCAGCAAGCAAATAACACAGACTCGGATACTTACCAGTCCCAGGCAAACTCCTACTCTGAGCTGCTCTGCTGTCCCCGCTGCTCAGCTGGTTCTCCGCTGCTCAGCTGGTTCGCGAAGCTCTGGCTATTTTTAAACAACCAGGCTTCCCTGTCGCAAACAAACAGACAGCCTACTGCCCGCGCCCTGCAGGCTAGCAGCCAATCAGACACTCACTCAGGCTCTCACACTGCCCCCCCAGCAAACACACGCTCGGATACTTCCTCAGCAAGCAAACAAACACAGACTCGGATACTTACCAGTCCAAGGCAAACTCCTGCTGTGTGCTGCTCTGCTGTCCCCGCTGCTCAGTTGGTTCTCCGCCGCTCAGCTGGTTCGCTAAGCTCTGGCTATTTTTAAACAGCCAGGCTTCCCTGTCACAAACCAACAGACATCCCAATGCCCGCCCCCTGCAGGCTAGCAGCCAATCAGACACTCACTCAGGCTCTCACACTGCCCCCACAGCAAACACACGCTCGGATACTTCCTCAGCAAGCAAAGAAACACAGACTCGGATACTTACCAGTCCCAGGCAAACTCCTGCTGTGAGCTGCTCTGCTGTCCCCGCTGCTCAGCTGGTTCTCCGCCGCTCAGCTGGTTCGCGAAGCTCTGGCTATTTTTAAACAGCCAGGCTTCCCTGTCGCAAACAAACAGACAGCCTACTGCCCGCCCCCTGCAGGCTAGCAGCCAATCAGACACTCACTCAGGCTCTCACACTGCCCCCCCAGCAAACACACGCTCGGATACTTCCTCAGCAAGCAAACAAACACAGACTCGGATACTTACCAGTCCTAGGCAAACTCCTGCTGTGTGCTGCTCTGCTGTCCCCGCTGTTCAGCTGGTTCTCCGCCACTCAGCTGGTTCGCGAAGCTCTGGCTATTTTTAGACAGCCAGGCTTCCCTGTCGCAAACCAACAGACACCCTACTGCCCGCCCCCTGCAGGCTAGCAGCCAATGAGACACTCACTCAGGCTCTCACACTGTCCCCCCAGCAAACACACGCTCGGATACTTCCTCAGCAAGCAAACATACACAGACTCGGATACTTACCAGTCCCAGGGAAACTCCTGCTGTGAGCTGCTCTGCTGTCCCCGCTGCTCAGCTGGTTGTCCGCCGCTCAGCTGGTTCGCGAAGCTCTGGCTATTTTTAAACAGCTAGGCTTCCCTGTCGCAAACAGAC
Source organism: Lepidochelys olivacea (assembly GCF_965140295.1). Taxonomy (NCBI): domain Eukaryota; kingdom Metazoa; phylum Chordata; order Testudines; family Cheloniidae; genus Lepidochelys; species Lepidochelys olivacea. The sequence goes on along the minus strand of NC_140436.1, from coordinate 17,243,307 downwards.
ACCCTACTGCCCGCCCCCTGCAGGCTAGCAGCCAATCAGACACTCACTCAGGCTCTCACACTGCCCCCCCAGCAAACACACGCTCGGATACTTCCTCAGCAAGCAAACAAACACAGACTCGGATACTTACCAGTCCCAGGCAAACTCCTGCTCTGTGCTGCTCTGCTGCCCCGCTGCTCAGCTGGTTCTCCACTGCTCAGTTGGTTCGCGAAGCTCTGGCTATTTTTAAACAGCCAGGCATCCCTGTCGCAAACCAACAGACACCCTACTGCCCGCTCCCTGCAGGCTAGCAGCCAATCAGACACTCACTCAGGCTCTCACACTGCCCCCCAGCAAACACACGGTCGGATACTTCCTCAGCAAGCAAGCAAACAAACACAGACTCGGATACTTACCAGTCCCAGAAAAACTCCTCCTGTGAGGTGCTCTGCTGTCCCCGCTGCTCAGCTGGTTCTCTGCCACTCAGTTGGTTCGTGAAGCTCTGGCTATCTTTAAACAGCCAGGCTTCCCTGTCGCAAACCAACAGACACCCTACTGCCCGCTCCCTGCAGGCTAGCAGCCAATCAGACACTCACTCCGGCTCTCACACTGCCCCCCCAGCAAACACACACTCGGATACTTCCTCAGCAAGCAAATAACACAGACTCGGATACTTACCAGTCCCAGGCAAACTCCTACTCTTAGCTGCTCTGCTGTCCCCGCTGCTCAGCTGGTTCTCCGCCGCTCAGCTGGTTCGCGAAGCTCTGGCTATTTTTAAACAACCAGGCTTCCCTGTCGCAAACAAACAGACAGCCTACTGCCCGCGCCCTGCAGGCTAGCAGCCAATCAGACACTCACTCAGGCTCTCACACTGCCCCCCCAGCAAACACACGCTCGGATACTTCCTCAGCAAGCAAACAAACACAGACTCGGATACTTACCAGTCCAAGGCAAACTCCTGCTGTGTGCTGCTCTGCTGTCCCCGCTGTTCAGCTGGTTCTCCGCCACTCAGCTGGTTCGCGAAGCTCTGGCTATTTTTAGACAGCCAGGCTTCCCTGTCGCAAACCAACAGTACCCTACTGCCCGCTCCCTGCAGGCTAGCAGCCAATCAGACACTCACTCAGGCTCTCACAATGCCCCCCCAGCAAACACACGCTCGGATACTTCCTCAGCAAGCAAACAAACACAGACTCGGATATTTACCAGTCCCAGGCAAACTCCTGCTCTGAGCTGCTCTGCTGTCCCCGCTGCTCAGCTGGTTCTCCGCCGCTCAGCTGGTTCGCGAAGCTCTGGCTATTTTTAAACAGCCAGGCTTCCCTGTCGCAAAAAAACAGACAGCCTACTGCCCGCCCCCTGCAGGCTAGCAGCCAATCAGACACTCACTCAGGCTCTCACACTGCCCCCCCAGCAAACACACGCTCGGATACTTCCTCAGCAAGCAAACAAACACAGACTCGGATACTTACCAGTCCTAGGCAAACTCCTGCTGTGTGCTGCTCTGCTGTCCCCGCTGTTCAGCTGGTTCTCCGCCACTCAGCTGGTTCGCAAAGCTCTGGCTATTTTTAGACAGCCAGGCTTCCCTGTCGCAAACCAACAGACACCCTACTGCCCGCCCCCTGCAGGCTAGCAGCCAATGAGACACTCACTCAGGCTCTCACACTGCCCCCCCAGCAAACACACGCTCGGATACTTCCTCAGCAAGCAAACAAACACAGACTCGGATACTTACCAGTCCCAGGCAAACTCCTGCTGTGAGCTGCTCTGCTGTCCCCGCTGCTCAGCTGGTTCTCTGCCGCTCAGCTGGTTCGCGAAGCTCTGGCTATTTTTAAACAGCTAGGCTTCCCTGTCGCAAACAGACACACTACTGCCCGCCCCCTGCAGGCTAGCAGCCAATCAGACACTCACTCAGGCTCTCACACTGCCCCCCCAGCAAACACACGCTCGGATACTTCCTCAGCAAGCAAACAAACACAGACTCGGATACTTACCAGTCCCAGGCAAACTCCCGCTGTGTGCTGCTCTGCTGTCCCCGCTGCTCAGCTGTTTCTCCGCCACTCAGCTGGTTCGCGAAGCTCTGGCTATTTTTAAACAGCCAGGCTTCCCTGTCGCAAACCAGACACCCTACTGCCCGCCCCCTGCAGGCTAGCAGCCAATCAGACACTCACTCAGGCTCTCACACTGCCCCCCCAGCAAACACACGCTCGGATACTTCCTCAGCAAGCAAACAAACACAGACTCGGATACTTACCAGTCCCAGGCAAACTCCTGCTGTGAGCTGCTCTGCTGTCCCCGCTGCTCAGCTGGTTCTCCGCCGCTCAGTGGGTTCGCCAAACTCTGGCTATTTTTAAACAGCCAGGCTTCCCTGTCGCAAACCAACAGTACCCTACTGCCCGCTCCCTGCAGGCTAGCAGCCAATCAGACACTCACTCAGGCTCTCACACTGCCCCCCAGCAAACACACGCTCGGATACTTCCTCAGCAAGCAAGCAAACAAACACAGACTCGGATACTTACCAGTCCCAGAAAAACTCCTCCTGTGAGGTGCTCTGCTGTCCCCGCTGCTCAGCTGGTTCTCTGCCACTCAGTTGGTTCGTGAAGCTCTGGCTATCTTTAAACAGCCAGGCTTCCCTGTCGCAAACCAACAGACACCCTACTGCCCGATCCCTGCAGGCTAGCAGCCAATCAGACACTCACTCCGGCTCTCACACTGCCCCCCCAGCAAACACACACTCGGATACTTCCTCAGCAAGCAAATAACACAGACTCGGATACTTACCAGTCCCAGGCAAACTCCTACTCTGAGCTGCTCTGCTGTCCCCGCTGCTCAGCTGGTTCTCCGCCGCTCAGCTGGTTCACGAAGCTCTGGCTATTTTTAAACAACCAGGCTTCCCTGTCGCAAACAAACAGACAGCCTACTGCCCGCCCCCTGCAGGCTAGCAGCCAATCAGACACTCACTCAGGCTCTCACACTGCCCCCCCAGCAAACACACGCTCGGATACTTCCTCAGCAAGCAAACAAACACAGACTCGGATACTTACCAGTCCTAGGCAAACTCCTGCTGTGTGCTGCTCTGCTGTCCCCGCTGTTCAGCTGGTTCTCCGCCACTCAGCTGGTTCGCGAAGCTCTGGCTATTTTTAGACAGCCAGGCTTCCCTGTCGCAAACCAACAGACACCCTACTGCCCGCCCCCTGCAGGCTAGCAGCCAATGAGACACTCACTCAGGCTCTCACACTGTCCCCCCAGCAAACACACGCTCGGATACTTCCTCAGCAAGCAAACATACACAGACTCGGATACTTACCAGTCCCAGGGAAACTCCTGCTGTGAGCTGCTCTGCTGTCCCCGCTGCTCAGCTGGTTCTCCGCCGCTCAGCTGGTTCGCGAAGCTCTGGCTATTTTTAAACAGCTAGGCTTCCCTGTCGCAAACAGACACCCTACTGCCCGCCCCCTGCAGGCTAGCAGCCAATCAGACACTCACTCAGGCTCTCACACTGCCCCCCCAGCAAACACACGCTCGGATACTTCCTCAGCAAGCAAACAAACACAGACTCGGATACTTACCAGTCCCAGGCAAACTCCTGCTCTGTGCTGCTCTGCTGCCCCGCTGCTCAGCTGGTTCTCCACTGCTCAGTTGGTTCGCGAAGCTCTGGCTATTTTTAAACAGCCAGGCATCCCTGTCGCAAACCAACAGACACCCTACTGCCCGCTCCCTGCAGGCTAGCAGCCAATCAGACACTCACTCAGGCTCTCACACTGCCCCCCCCAGCAAACACACGCTCGGATACTTCCTCAGCAAGCAAACAAACACAGACTCGGATACTTACCAGTCCCAGGCAAACTCCCGCTGTGTGCTGCTCTGCTGTCCCCGCTGCTCAGCTGTTTCTCCGCCACTCAGCTGGTTCGCGAAGCTCTGGCTATTTTTAAACAGCCAGGCTTCCCTGTCGCAAACCAGACACCCTACTGCCCGCCCCCTGCAGGCTAGCAGCCAATCAGACACTCACTCAGGCTCTCACACTGCCCCCCCAGCAAACACACGCTCGGATACTTCCTCAGCAAGCAAACAAACACAGACTCGGATACTTACCAGTCCCAGGCAAACTCCTGCTGTGAGCTGCTCTGCTGTCCCCGCTGCTCAGCTGGTTCTCTGCCACTCAGTTGGTTCGTGAAGCTCTGGCTATCTTTAAACAGCCAGGCTTCCCTGTCGCAAACCAACAGACACCCTACTGCCCGCTCCCTGCAGGCTAGCAGCCAATCAGACACTCACTCCGGCTCTCACACTGCCCCCCCAGCAAACACACACTCGGATACTTCCTCAGCAAGCAAACAAACACAGACTCGGATACTTACCAGTCCCAGGCAAACTCCTGCTGTGTGCTGCTCTGCTGTCCCCGCTGCTCAGCTGGTTCTCCACCGCTCAGTTGGTTCGCGAAGCTCTGGCTATTTTTAAACAGCCAGGCATCCCTGTCGCAAATCAACAGACACCCTACTGCCCGCTCCCTGCAGGCTAGCATCCAATCAGACACTCACTCCGGCTCTCACACTGCCCCCCCCAGCAAACACACACTCGGATACTTCCTCAGCAAGCAAATAACACAGACTCGGATACTTACCAGTCCCAGGCAAACTCCTACTCTTAGCTGCTCTGCTGTCCCCGCTGCTCAGCTGGTTCTCCGCCGCTCAGCTGGTTCGCGAAGCTCTGGCTATTTTTAAACAACCAGGCTTCCCTGTCGCAAACAAACAGACAGCCTACTGCCCGCGCCCTGCAGGCTAGCAGCCAATCAGACACTCACTCAGGCTCTCACACTGCCCCCCCAGCAAACACACGCTCGGATACTTCCTCAGCAAGCAAACAAACACAGACTCGGATACTTACCAGTCCAAGGCAAACTCCTGCTGTGTGCTGCTCTGCTGTCCCCGCTGTTCAGCTGGTTCTCCGCCACTCAGCTGGTTCGCGAAGCTCTGGCTATTTTTAGACAGCCAGGCTTCCCTGTCGCAAACCAACAGTACCCTACTGCCCGCTCCCTGCAGGCTAGCAGCCAATCAGACACTCACTCAGGCTCTCACAATGCCCCCCCAGCAAACACACGCTCGGATACTTCCTCAGCAAGCAAACAAACACAGACTCGGATATTTACCAGTCCCAGGCAAACTCCTGCTCTGAGCTGCTCTGCTGTCCCCGCTGCTCAGCTGGTTCTCCGCCGCTCAGCTGGTTCGCGAAGCTCTGGCTATTTTTAAACAGCCAGGCTTCCCTGTCGCAAAAAAACAGACAGCCTACTGCCCGCCCCCTGCAGGCTAGCAGCCAATCAGACACTCACTCAGGCTCTCACACTGCCCCCCCAGCAAACACACGCTCGGATACTTCCTCAGCAAGCAAACAAACACAGACTCGGATACTTACCAGTCCTAGGCAAACTCCTGCTGTGTGCTGCTCTGCTGTCCCCGCTGTTCAGCTGGTTCTCCGCCACTCAGCTGGTTCGCAAAGCTCTGGCTATTTTTAGACAGCCAGGCTTCCCTGTCGCAAACCAACAGACACCCTACTGCCCGCCCCCTGCAGGCTAGCAGCCAATGAGACACTCACTCAGGCTCTCACACTGCCCCCCCAGCAAACACACGCTCGGATACTTCCTCAGCAAGCAAACAAACACAGACTCGGATACTTACCAGTCCCAGGCAAACTCCTGCTGTGAGCTGCTCTGCTGTCCCCGCTGCTCAGCTGGTTCTCTGCCGCTCAGCTGGTTCGCGAAGCTCTGGCTATTTTTAAACAGCTAGGCTTCCCTGTCGCAAACAGACACACTACTGCCCGCCCCCTGCAGGCTAGCAGCCAATCAGACACTCACTCAGGCTCTCACACTGCCCCCCCAGCAAACACACGCTCGGATACTTCCTCAGCAAGCAAACAAACACAGACTCGGATACTTACCAGTCCCAGGCAAACTCCTGCTGTGAGCTGCTCTGCTGTCCCCGCTGCTCAGCTGGTTCTCCGCCGCTCAGTGGGTTCGCCAAACTCTGGCTATTTTTAAACAGCCAGGCTTCCCTGTCGCAAACCAACAGTACCCTACTGCCCGCTCCCTGCAGGCTAGCAGCCAATCAGACACTCACTCAGGCTCTCACACTGCCCCCCAGCAAACACACGCTCGGATACTTCCTCAGCAAGCAAGCAAACAAACACAGACTCGGATACTTACCAGTCCCAGAAAAACTCCTCCTGTGAGGTGCTCTGCTGTCCCCGCTGCTCAGCTGGTTCTCTGCCACTCAGTTGGTTCGTGAAGCTCTGGCTATCTTTAAACAGCCAGGCTTCCCTGTCGCAAACCAACAGACACGCTACTGCCCGATCCCTGCAGGCTAGCAGCCAATCAGACACTCACTCCGGCTCTCACACTGCCCCCCCAGCAAACACACACTCGGATACTTCCTCAGCAAGCAAATAACACAGACTCGGATACTTACCAGTCCCAGGCAAACCCCTACTCTGAGCTGCTCTGCTGTCCCCGCTGCTCAGCTGGTTCTCCGCCGCTCAGCTGGTTCGCGAAGCTCTGGCTATTTTTAAACAACCAGGCTTCCCTGTCGCAAACAAACAGACAGCCTACTGCCCGCGCCCTGCAGGCTAGCAGCCAATCAGACACTCACTCAGGCTCTCACACTGCCACCCCAGCAAACACACGCTCGGATACTTCCTCAGCAAGCAAACAAACACAGACTCGGATACTTACCAGTCCAAGGCAAACTCCTGCTGTGTGCTGCTCTGCTGTCCCCGCTGTTCAGCTGGTTCTCCGCCACTCAGCTGGTTCGCGAAGCTCTGGCTATTTTTAGACAGCCAGGCTTCCCTGTCGCAAACCAACAGTACCCTACTGCCCGCTCCCTGCAGGCTAGCAGCCAATCAGACACTCACTCAGGCTCTCACAATGCCCCCCCAGCAAACACACGCTCGGATACTTCCTCAGCAAGCAAACAAACACAGACTCGGATATTTACCAGTCCCAGGCAAACTCCTGCTCTGAGCTGCTCTGCTGTCCCCGCTGCTCAGCTGGTTCTCCGCCGCTCAGCTGGTTCGCGAAGCTCTGGCTATTTTTAAGCAGCCAGGCTTCCCTGTCGCAAAAAAACAGACAGCCTACTGCCCGCCCCCTGCAGGCTAGCAGACAATCAGACACTCACTCAGGCTCTCACACTGCCCCCCCAGCAAACACACGCTCGGATACTTCCTCAGCAAGCAAACAAACACAGACTCGGATACTTACCAGTCCTAGGCAAACTCCTGCTGTGTGCTGCTCTGTTGTCCCCGCTGTTCAGCTGGTTCTCCGCCGCTCAGCTGGTTCGCGAAGCTCTGGCTATTTTTAAGCAGCCAGGCTTCCCTGTCGCAAAAAAACAGACAGCCTACTGCCCGCCCCCTGCAGGCTAGCAGACAATCAGACACTCACTCAGGCTCTCACACTGCCCCCCCAGCAAACACACGCTCGGATACTTCCTCAGCAAGCAAACAAACACAGACTCGGATACTTACCAGTCCTAGGCAAACTCCTGCTGTGAGCTGCTCTGCTGTCCCCGCTGTTCAGCTGGTTCTCCGCCGCTCAGCTGGTTCGCAAAGCTCTGGCTATTTTTAGACAGCCAGGCTTCCCTGTCGCAAACCAACAGACACCCTACTGCCCGCCCCCTGCAGGCTAGCAGCCAATCAGACACTCACTCAGGCTCTCACACTGCCCCCCCAGCAAACACACGCTCGGATACTTCCTCAGCAAGCAAACAAACACAGACTCGGATACTTACCAGTCCCAGGCAAACTCCTGCTGTGAGCTGCTCTGCTGTCCCCGCTGCTCAGCTGGTTCTCCGCCGCTCAGCTGGTTCGCGAAGCTCTGGCTATTTTTAAACAGCTAGGCTTCCCTGTCGCAAACAGACACCCTACTGCCCGCCCCCTGCAGGCTAGCAGCCAATCAGACACTCACTCAGGCTCTCACACTGCCCCCCCAGCAAACACACGCTCGGATACTTCCTCAGCAAGCAAACAAACACAGACTCGGATACTTACCAGTCCCAGGCAAACTCCTGCTCTGTGCTGCTCTGCTGCCCCGCTGCTCAGCTGGTTCTCCGCCGCTCAGTGGGTTCGCCAAACTCTGGCTATTTTTAAACAGCCAGGCTTCCCTGTCGCAAAAAAACAGACAGCCTACTGCCCGCCCCCTGCAGGCTAGCAGCCAATCAGACACTCACTCAGGCTCTCACACTGCCCCCCAGCAAACACACGCTCGGATACTTCCTCAGCAAGCAAGCAAACAAACACAGACTCGGATACTTACCAGTCCCAGGCAAACTCCTGCTGTGTGCTGCTCTGCTGTCCCCGCTGCTCAGCTGGTTCTCCACCGCTCAGTTGGTTCGCGAAGCTCTGGCTATTTTTAAACAGCCAGGCATCCCTGTCGCAAACCAACAGACACCCTACTGCCCGCTCCCTGCAGGCTAGCAGCCAATCAGACACTCACTCCGGCTCTCACACTGCCCCCCCAGCAAACACACACTCGGATACTTCCTCAGCAAGCAAATAACACATACTCGGATACCTACCAGTCCCAGGCAAACTCCTACTCTGAGCTGCTCTGCTGTCCCCGCTGCTCAGCTGGTTCTCCGCCGCTCAGCTGGTTCGCGAAGCTCTGGCTATTTTTAAACAACCAGGCTTCCCTGTCGCAAACAAACAGACAGCCTACTGCCCGCGCCCTGCAGGCTAGCAGCCAATCAGACACTCACTCAGGCTCTCACACTGCCCCCCCAGCAAACACACGCTCGGATACTTCCTCAGAAAGCAAACAAACACAGACTCGGATACTTACCAGTCCAAGGCAAACTCCTGCTGTGTGCTGCTCTGCTGTCCCCGCTGTTCAGCTGGTTCTCCGCCACTCAGCTGGTTCGCGAAGCTCTGGCTATTTTTAGACAGCCAGGCTTCCCTGTCGCAAACCAACAGTACCCTACTGCCCGCTCCCTGCAGGCTAGCAGCCAATCAGACACTCACTCAGGCTCTCACAATGCCCCCCCAGCAAACACACGCTCGGATACTTCCTCAGCAAGCAAATAAACACAGACTCGGATATTTACCAGTCCCAGGCAAACTCCTGCTCTGAGCTGCTCTGCTGTCCCCGCTGCTCAGCTGGTTCTCCGCCGCTCAGCTGGTTCGCGAAGCTCTGGCTATTTTTAAACAGCCAGGCTTCCCTGTCGCAAAAAAACAGACAGCTTACTGCCCGCCCCCTGCAGGCTAGCAGCCAATCAGACACTCACTCAGGCTCTCACACTGCCCCCCCAGCAAACACACGCTCGGATACTTCCTCAGCAAGCAAACAAACACAGACTCGGATACTTACCAGTCCTAGGCAAACTCCTGCTGTGAGCTGCTCTGCTGTCCCCGCTGCTCAGCTGGTTCTCCGCCGCTCAGCTGGTTCGCGAAGCTCTGGCTATTTTTAAACAGCTAGGCTTCCCTGTCGCAAACAGACACCCTACTGCCCGCCCCCTGCAGGCTAGCAGCCAATCAGACACTCACTCAGGCTCTCACACTGCCCCCCCAGCAAACACACGCTCGGATACTTCCTCAGCAAGCAAACAAACACAGACTCGGATACTTACCAGTCCCAGGCAAACTCCTGCTCTGTGCTGCTCTGCTGCCCCGCTGCTCAGCTGGTTCTCCACCGCTCAGTTGGTTCGCGAAGCTCTGGCTATTTTTAGACAGCCAGGCTTCCCTGTCGCAAACCAACAGACACCCTACTGCCCGCCCCCTGCAGGCTAGCAGCCAATCAGACACTCACTCAGGCTCTCACACTGCCCCCCAGCAAACACACGCTCGGATACTTCCTCAGCAAGCAAGCAAACAAACACAGACTCGGATACTTACCAGTCCCAGAAAAACTCCTCCTGTGAGGTGCTCTGCTGTCCCCGCTGCTCAGCTGGTTCTCTGCCACTCAGTTGGTTCGTGAAGCTCTGGCTATCTTTAAACAGCCAGGCTTCCCTGTCGCAAACCAACAGTACCCTACTGCCCGCCCCCTGCAGGCTAGCAGCCAATCAGACACTCACTCAGGCTCTCACACTGCCCCCCCAGCAAACACACGCTCGGATACTTCCTCAGCAAGCAAACAAACACAGACTCGGATACTTACCAGTCCCAGGCAAACTCCTGCTGTGAGCTGCTCTGCTGTCCCCGCTTCTCAGCTGGTTCTCCGCCGCTCAGTGGGTTCACGAAGCTCTGGCTATTTTTAAACAGCCAGGCTTCCCTGTCGCAAACCAACAGTACCCTACTGCCCGCTCCCTGCAGGCTAGCAGCCAATCAGACACTCACTCAGGCTCTCACAATGCCCCCCCAGCAAACACACGCTCGGATACTTCCTCAGCAAGCAAACAAACACAGACTCGGATACTTACCAGTCCCAGGCAAACTCCTGCTGTGAGCTGCTCTGCTGTCCCCGCTGCTCAGCTGGTTCTCCGCCGCTCAGTGGGTTCGCGAAGCTCTGGCTATTTTTAAACAGCCAGGCTTCCCTGTCACAAACCAAGAGTACCCTACTGCCCGCTCCCTGCAGGCTAGCAGCCTATCAGACACTCACTCAGGCTCTCACACTGCCCCCCCAGCAAACACACGCTCGGATACTTTCTCAGCAAGCAAACAAACACAGACTCGGATACTTACCAGTCCCAGAAAAACTCCTCCTGTGAACTGCTCTGCTGTCCCCGCTGCTCAGCTGGTTCTCCGCCGCTCAGCTGGTTCGCAAAGCTCTGGCTATTTTTAAACAGCCAGGCTTCCCTGTCGCAAACCAACAGACACCCTACTGCCCGCCCCCTGCAGGCTAGCAGCCAATCAGACACTCACTCAGGCTCTCACACTGCCCCCCCAGCAAACACACGCTCGGATACTTCCTCAGCAAGCAAACAAACACAGACTCGGATACTTACCAGTCCCAGAAAAACTCCTCCTGTGTGCTGCTCTGCTGTCCCCGCTGCTCAGCTGGTTCTCCACCGCTCAGTTGTTTCGCGAAGCACTGGCTATTTTTAAACAGCCAGGCATCCCTGTCGCAAACCAACAGACACCCTACTGCCCGCTCCCTGCAGGCTAGCAGCCAATCAGTCACTCACTCAGGCTCCCACACTGCCCCCCCCAGCAAACACACGCTCGGATACTTCCTCAGCAAGCAAACAAACACAGACTCGGATACTTACCAGTCCCAGGCAAACTCCTGCTGTGAGCTGCTCTGCTGTCCCCGCTGCTCAGCTGGTTCTCCGCCGCTCAGTGGGTTCACGAAGCTCTGGCTATTTTTAAACAGCCAGGCTTCCCTGTCGCAAACCAACAGTACCCTACTGCCCGCTCCCTGCAGGCTAGCAGCCAATCAGACACTCACTCAGGCTCTCACAATGCCCCCCCAGCAAACACACGCTCGGATACTTCCTCAGCAAGCAAACAAACACAGACTCGGATACTTACCAGTCCCAGGCAAACTCCTGCTGTGAGCTGCTCTGCTGTCCCAGCTGCTCAGCTGGTTCTATGCCACTCAGTTGGTTCGTGAAGCTCTGGCTATCTTTAAACAGCCAGGCTTCCCTGTCGCAAACCAACAGACACCCTACTGCCCGCTCCCTGCAGGCTAGCAGCCAATCAGACACTCACTCCGGCTCTCACACTGCCCCCCCAGCAAACACACACTCGGATACTTCCTCAGCAAGCAAACAAACACAGACTCGGATACTTACCAGTCCCAGGCAAACTCCTGCTGTGTGCTGCTCTGCTGTCCCCGCTGCTCAGCTGGTTCTCCACCGCTGAGTTGGTTCGCGAAGCTCTGGCTATTTTTAAACAGCCAGGCATCCCTGTCGCAAACCAACAGACACCCTACTGCCCGCTCCCTGCAGGCTAGCAGCCAATCAGACACTCACTCCGGCTCTCACACTGCCCCCCCCAGCAAACACACACTCGGATACTTCCTCAGCAAGCAAATAACACAGACTCGGATACTTACCAGTCCCAGGCAAACTCCTACTCTGAGCTGCTCTGCTGTCCCCGCTGCTCAGCTGGTTCTCCGCCGCTCAGCTGGTTCGCGAAGCTCTGGCTATTTTTAAACAACCAGGCTTCCCTGTCGCAAACAGACAGCCTACTGCCCGCGCCCTGCAGGCTAGCAGCCAATCAGACACTCACTCAGGCTCTCACACTGCCCCCCCAGCAAACACACGCTCGGATACTTCCTCAGCAAGCAAACAAACACAGACTCGGATACTTACCAGTCCAAGGCAAACTCCTGCTGTGTGCTGCTCTGCTGTCCCCGCTGTTCAGCTGGTTCTCCGCCACTCAGCTGGTTCGCGAAGCTCTGGCTATTTTTAGACAGCCAGGCTTCCCTGTCGCAAACCAACAGTACCCTACTGCCCGCTCCCTGCAGGCTAGCAGCCAATCAGACACTCACTCAGGCTCTCACAATGCCCCCCCAGCAAACACACGCTCGGATACTTCCTCAGCAAGCAAACAAACACAGACTCGGATATTTACCAGTCCCAGGCAAACTCCTGCTCTGAGCTGCTCTGCTGTCCCCGCTGCTCAGCTGGTTCTCCGCCGCTCAGCTGGTTCGCGAAGCTCTGGCTATTTTTAAACAGCCAGGCTTCCCTGTCGCAAAAAAACAGACAGCCTACTGCCCGCCCCCTGCAGGCTAGCAGCCAATCAGACACTCACTCAGGCTCTCACACTGCCCCCCCAGCAAACACACGCTCGGATACTTCCTCAGCAAGCAAACAAACACAGACTCGGATACTTACCAGTCCCAGGCAAACTCCTGCTGTGAGCTGCTCTGCTGTCCCCGCTGCTCAGCTGGTTCTCCGCCGCTCAGCTGGTTCGCGAAGCTCTGGCTATTTTTAAACAGCTAGGCTTCCCTGTCGCAAACAGACACCCTACTGCCCGCCCCCTGCAGGCTAGCAGCCAATCAGACACTCACTCAGGCTCTCACACTGCCCCCCCAGCAAACACACGCTCGGATACTTCCTCAGCAAGCAAACAAACACAGACTCGGATACTTACCAGTCCCAGGCAAACTCCTGCTCTGTGCTGCTCTGCTGCCCCGCTGCTCAGCTGGTTCTCCACCGCTCAGTTGGTTCGCGAAGCTCTGGCTATTTTTAAACAGCCAGGCTTCCCTGTCGCAAAAAAACAGACAGCCTACTGCCCGCCCCCTGCAGGCTAGCAGCCAATCAGACACTCACTCATGCTCTCACACTGCCCCCCAGCAAACACACGCTCGGATACTTCCTCAGCAAGCAAGCAAACAAACACAGACTCGGATACTTACCAGTCCCAGGCTAACTCCTGCTGTGTGCTGCTCTTCTGTCCCCGCTGCTCAGCTGGTTCTCCGCCGCTCAGCTGGTACGCGAAGATCTGGCTATTTTTAAACAGCCAGGCTTCCCTGTCGCAAACCAACAGACACCCTACTGCCCGCTCCCTGCAGGCTAGCAGCCAATCAGACACTCACTCAGGCTCTCACACTGCCCCCCCAGCAAACACACACTCGGATACTTCCTCAGCAAGCAAACAAACACAGACTCGGATACTTACCAGTCCCAGGCAAACTCCTGCTGTGTGCTGCTCTGCTGTCCCTGCTGCTCAGCTGGTTCTCCACCGCTCAGTTGGTTCGCGAAGCTCTGGCTATTTTTAAACAGCCAGGCATCCCTGTCGCAAACCAACAGACACCCTACTGCCCGCTCCCTGCAGGCTAGCAGCCAATCAGACACTCACTCAGGCTCTCACACTGCCCCCCCAGCAAACACACACTCGGATACTTCCTCAGCAAGCAAACAAACACAGACTCGGATACTTACCAGTCCCAGGCAAACTCCTGCTGTGAGCTGCTCTGCTGTCCCCGCTTCTCAGCTGGTTCTCCGCCGCTCAGTGGGTTCACGAAGCTCTGGCTATTTTTAAACAGCCAGGCTTCCCTGTCGCAAACCAACAGTACCCTAATGCCCGCTCCCTGCAGGCTAGCAGCCAATCAGACAATCACTCAGGCTCTCACAATGCCCCCCCAGCAAACACACGCTCGGATACTTCCTCAGCAAGCAAACAAACACAGACTCGGATACTTACCAGTCCCATGCAAACTCCTGCTGTGAGCTGCTCTGCTGTCCCCGCTGCTCAGCTGGTTCTCCGCCGCTCAGTGGGTTCGCGAAGCTCTGGCTATTTTTAAACAGCCAGGCTTCCCTGTCACAAACCAAGAGTACCCTACTGCCCGCTCCCTGCAGGCTAGCAGCCTATCAGACACTCACTCAGGCTCTCACACTGCCCCCCCAGCAAACACACGCTCGGATACTTTCTCAGCAAGCAAACAAACACAGACTCGGATACTTACCAGTCCCAGAAAAACTCCTCCTGTGTGCTGCTCTGCTGTCCCTGCTGCTCAGCTGGTTCTCCACCGCTCAGTTGGTTCGCGAAGCTCTGGCTATTTTTAAACAGCCAGGCATCCCTGTCGCAAACCAACAGACACCCTACTGCCCGCTCCCTGCAGGCTAGCAGCCAATCAGACACTCACTCAGGCTCTCACACTGCCCCCCCAGCAAACACACACTCGGATACTTCCTCAGCAAGCAAACAAACACAGACTCGGATACTTACCAGTCCCAGGCAAACTCCTGCTGTGAGCTGCTCTGCTGTCCCCGCTGCTCAGCTGGTTCTCCGCCGCTCAGTGGGTTCGCCAAACTCTGGCTATTTTTAAACAGTCAGGCTTCCCTGTCGCAAACCAACAGTACCCTACTGCCCGACCCCTGCAGGCTAGCAGCCAATCAGACACTCACTCAGGCTCTCACAATGCCCCCCCAGCAAACACACGCTCGGATACTTCCTCAGCAAGCAAACAAACACAGACTCGGATACTTACCAGTCCCAGGCAAACTCCAGCTGTGAGCTGCTCTGCTGTCCCAGCTGCTCAGCTGGTTCTCTGCCACTCAGTTGGTTCGTGAAGCTCTGGCTATCTTTAAACAGCCAGGCTTCCCTGTCGCAAACCAACAGACACCCTACTGCCCGCTCCCTGCAGGCTAGCAGCCAATCAGACACTCACTCCGGCTCTCACACTGCCCCCCCAGCAAACACACACTCGAATACTTCCTCAGCAAGCAAACAAACACAGACTCGGATACTTACCAGTCCCAGGCAAACTCCTGCTGTGTGCTGCTCTGCTGTCCCCGCTGCTCAGCTGGTTCTCCACCGCTGAGTTGGTTCGCGAAGCTCTGGCTATTTTTAAACAGCCAGGCATCCCTGTCGCAAACCAACAGACACCCTACTGCCCGCTCCCTGCAGGCTAGCAGCCAATCAGACACTCACTCCGGCTCTCACACTGCCCCCCCCAGCAAACACACACTCGGATACTTCCTCAGCAAGCAAATAACACAGACTCGGATACTTACCAGTCCCAGGCAAACTCCTACTCTGAGCTGCTCTGCTGTCCCCGCTGCTCAGCTGGTTCTCCGCCGCTCAGCTGGTTCGCGAAGCTCTGGCTATTTTTAAACAACCAGGCTTCCCTGTCGCAAACAGACAGCCTACTGCCCGCGCCCTGCAGGCTAGCAGCCAATCAGACACTCACTCAGGCTCTCACACTGCCCCCCCAGCAAACACACGCTCGGATACTTCCTCAGCAAGCAAACAAACACAGACTCGGATACTTACCAGTCCAAGGCAAACTCCTGCTGTGTGCTGCTCTGCTGTCCCCGCTGTTCAGCTGGTTCTCCGCCACTCAGCTGGTTCGCGAAGCTCTGGCTATTTTTATACAGCCAGGCTTCCCTGTCGCAAACCAACAGTACCCTACTGCCCGCTCCCTGCAGGCTAGCAGCCAATCAGACACTCACTCAGGCTCTCACACTGCCCCCCCAGCAAACACACGCTCGGATACTTCCTCAGCAAGCAAACAAACACAGACTCGGATACTTACCAGTCCCAGGCAAACTCCTGCTCTGAGCTGCTCTGCTGTCCCCGCTGCTCAGCTGGTTCTCCGCCGCTCAGCTGGTTCGCGAAGCTCTGGCTATTTTTAAACAGCTAGGCTTCCCTGTCGCAAACAGACACCCTACTGCCCGCCCCCTGCAGGCTAGCAGCCAATCAGACACTCACTCAGGCTCTCACACTGCCCCCCCAGCAAACACACGCTCGGATACTTCCTCAGCAAGCAAACAAACACAGACTCGGATACTTACCAGTCCCAGGCAAACTCCTGCTCTGTGCTGCTCTGCTGCCCCGCTGCTCAGCTGGTTCTCCACCGCTCAGTTGGTTCGCGAAGCTCTGGCTATTTTTAAACAGCCAGGCTTCCCTGTCGCAAAAAAACAGACAGCCTACTGCCCGCCCCCTGCAGGCTAGCAGCCAATCAGACACTCACTCATGCTCTCACACTGCCCCCCAGCAAACACACGCTCGGATACTTCCTCAGCAAGCAAGCAAACAAACACAGACTCGGATACTTACCAGTCCCAGAAAAACTCCT
The DNA here is from genome assembly GCF_965140295.1 of Lepidochelys olivacea. NCBI lineage: Eukaryota > Metazoa > Chordata > Testudines > Cheloniidae > Lepidochelys > Lepidochelys olivacea. The sequence goes on along the minus strand of NC_140436.1, from coordinate 17,226,896 downwards.
CCTGTGAGGTGCTCTGCTGTCCCCGCTGCTCAGCTGGTTCTCTGCCACTCAGTTGGTTCGTGAAGCTCTGGCTATCTTTAAACAGCCAGGCTTCCCTGTCGCAAACCAACAGACACCCTACTGCCCGCTCCCTGCAGGCTAGCAGCCAATCAGACAATCACTCAGGCTTTCGCACTCCAGCCCCAGCAAACACACGCTCGGATGATTCCTCAGCAAGCAAACAAACACAGACTCGGATACTTACCAGTCCCAGGCTAACTCCTGCTGTGTGCTGCTCTTCTGTCCCCGCTGCTCAGCTGGTTCTCCGCCGCTCAGCTGGTACGCGAAGATCTGGCTATTTTTAAACAGCCAGGCTTCCCTGTCGCAAACCAACAGACACCCTACTGCCCGCTCCCTGCAGGCTAGCAGCCAATCAGACACTCACTCAGGCTCTCACACTGCCCCCCCAGCAAACACACACTCGGATACTTCCTCAGCAAGCAAACAAACACAGACTCGGATACTTACCAGTCCCAGGCAAACTCCTGCTGTGCTGCTCTGCTGTCCCTGCTGCTCAGCTGGTTCTCCACCGCTCAGTTGGTTCGCGAAGCTCTGGCTATTTTTAAACAGCCAGGCATCCCTGTCGCAAACCAACAGACACCCTACTGCCCGCTCCCTGCAGGCTAGCAGCCAATCAGACACTCACTCCGGCTCTCACACTGCCCCCCGCAGCAAACACACGCTCGGATACTTCCTCAGCAAGCAAACAAACACAGACTCGGATACTTACCAGTCCAAGGCAAACTCCTGCTGTGTGCTGCTCTGCTGTCCCCGCTGTTCAGCTGGTTCTCCGCCACTCAGCTGGTTCGCGAAGCTCTGGCTATTTTTAGACAGCCAGGCTTCCCTGTCGCAAACCAACAGACACCCTACTGCCCGCCCCCTGCAGGCTAGCAGCCAATCAGACACTCACTCAGGCTCTCACACTGCCCCCCCAGCAAACACACGCTCGGATACTTCCTCAGCAAGCAAACAAACACAGACTCGGATACTTACCAGTCCCAGGCAAACTCCTGCTGTGAGCTGCTCTGCTGTCCCCGCTTCTCAGCTGGTTCTCCGCCGCGCAGTGGGTTCACGAAGCTCTGGCTATTTTTAAACAGCCAGGCTTCCCTGTCGCAAACCAACAGTACCCTACTGCCCGCTCCCTGCAGGCTAGCAGCCAATCAGACACTCACTCAGGCTCTCACAATGCCCCCCCAGCAAACACACGCTCGGATACTTCCTCAGCAAGCAAACAAACACAGACTCGGATACTTACCAGTCCCAGGCAAACTCCTGCTGTGAGCTGCTCTGCTGTCCCCGCTGCTCAGCTGGTTCTCCGCCGCTCAGTGGGTTCGCGAAGCTCTGGCTATTTTTAAACAGCCAGGCTTCCCTGTCACAAACCAAGAGTACCCTACTGCCCGCTCCCTGCAGGCTAGCAGCCTATCAGACACTCACTCAGGCTCTCACACTGCCCCCCCAGCAAACACACGCTCGGATACTTTCTCAGCAAGCAAACAAACACAGACTCGGATACTTACCAGTCCCAGAAAAACTCCTCCTGTGAACTGCTCTGCTGTCCCCGCTGCTCAGCTGGTTCTCCGCCGCTCAGCTGGTTCGCAAAGCTCTGGCTATTTTTAAACAGCCAGGCTTCCCTGTCGCAAACCAACAGACACCCTACTGCCCGCCCCCTGCAGGCTAGCAGCCAATCAGACACTCACTCAGGCTCTCACACTGCCCCCCCAGCAAACACACGCTCGGATACTTCCTCAGCAAGCAAACAAACACAGACTCGGATACTTACCAGTCCCAGAAAAACTCCTCCTGTGTGCTGCTCTGCTGTCCCCGCTGCTCAGCTGGTTCTCCACCGCTCAGTTGTTTCGCGAAGCACTGGCTATTTTTAAACAGCCAGGCATCCCTGTCGCAAACCAACAGACACCCTACTGCCCGCTCCCTGCAGGCTAGCAGCCAATCAGACACTCACTCAGGCTCCCACACTGCCCCCCCCAGCAAACACACGCTCGGATACTTCCTCAGCAAGCAAACAAACACAGACTCGGATACTTACCAGTCCCAGGCAAACTCCTGCTGTGAGCTGCTCTGCTGTCCCCGCTGCTCAGCTGGTTCTCCGCCGCTCAGTGGGTTCACGAAGCTCTGGCTATTTTTAAACAGCCAGGCTTCCCTGTCGCAAACCAACAGTACCCTACTGCCCGCTCCCTGCAGGCTAGCAGCCAATCAGACACTCACTCAGGCTCTCACAATGCCCCCCCAGCAAACACACGCTCGGATACTTACTCAGCAAGCAAACAAACACAGACTCGGATACTTACCAGTCCCAGGCAAACTCCTGCTGTGAGCTGCTCTGCTGTCCCCGCTGCTCAGCTGGTTCTCCGCCGCTCAGTGGGTTCGCGAAGCTCTGGCTATTTTTAAACAGCCAGGCTTCCCTGTCACAAACCAAGAGTACCCTACTGCCCGCTCCCTGCAGGCTAGCAGCCTATCAGACACTCACTCAGGCTCTCACACTGCCCCCCCAGCAAACACACGCTCGGATACTTTCTCAGCAAGCAAACAAACACAGACTCGGATACTTACCAGTCCCAGAAAAACTCCTCCTGTGAACTGCTCTGCTGTCCCCGCTGCTCAGCTGGTTCTCCGCCGCTCAGCTGGTTCGCAAAGCTCTGGCTATTTTTAAACAGCCAGGCTTCCCTGTCGCAAACCAACAGACACCCTACTGCCCGCCCCCTGAAGGCTAGCAGCCAATCAGACACTCACTCAGGCTCTCACACTACCCCCCCAGCAAACACACGCTCGGATACTTCCTCAGCAAGCAAACAAACACAGACTCGGATACTTACCAGTCCCAGGCAAACTCCTGCTGTGAGATGCTCTGCTGTCCCCGCTGCTCAGCTGGTTCTCCGCCGCTCAGTGGGTTCGCCAAACTCTGGCTATTTTTAAACAGTCAGGCTTCCCTGTCGCAAACCAACAGTACCCTACTGCCCGACCCCTGCAGGCTAGCAGCCAATCAGACACTCACTCAGGCTCTCACAATGCCCCCCCAGCAAACACACGCTCGGATACTTCCTCAGCAAGCAAACAAACACAGACTCGGATACTTAGCAGTCCCAGGCAAACTCCTGCTGTGAGCTGCTCTGCTGTCCCAGCTGCTCAGCTGGTTCTCTGCCACTCAGTTGGTTCGTGAAGCTCTGGCTATCTTTAAACAGCCAGGCTTCCCTGTCGCAAACCAACAGACACCCTACTGCCCGCTCCCTGCAGGCTAGCAGCCAATCAGACACTCACTCCGGCTCTCACACTGCCCCCCCAGCAAACACACACTCGGATACTTCCTCAGCAAGCAAACAAACACAGACTCGGATACTTACCAGTCCCAGGCAAACTCCTGCTGTGTGCTGCTCTGCTGTCCCCGCTGCTCAGCTGGTTCTGCACCGCTCAGTTGGTTCGCGAAGCTCTGGCTATTTTTAAACAGCCAGGCATCCCTGTCGCAAACCAACAGACACCCTACTGCCCGCTCCCTGCAGGCTAGCAGCCAATCAGACACTCACTCCGGCTCTCACACTGCCCCCCCCCAGCAAACACACACTCGGATACTTCCTCAGCAAGCAAATAACTCAGACTCGGATACTTACCAGTCCCAGGCAAACTCCTACTCTGAGCTGCTCTGCTGTCCCCGCTGCTCAGCTGGTTCTCCGCCGCTCAGCTGGTTCGCGAAGCTCTGGCTATTTTTAAACAACCAGGCTTCCCTGTCGCAAACAAACAGACAGCCTACTGCCCGCGCCCTGCAGGCTAGCAGCCAATCAGACACTCACTCAGGCTCTCACACTGCCCCCCCAGCAAACACACGCTCGGATACTTCCTCAGCAAGCAAACAAACACAGATTCGGATACTTACCAGTCCAAGGCAAACTCCTGCTGTGTGCTGCTCTGCTGTCCCCGCTGTTCAGCTGGTTCTCCGCCACTCAGCTGGTTCGCGAAGCTCTGGCTATTTTTAGACAGCCAGGCTTCCCTGTCGCAAACCAACAGTACCCTACTGCCCGCTCCCTGCAGGCTAGCAGCCAATCAGACACTCACTCAGGCTCTCACAATGCCCCCCCAGCAAACACACGCTCGGATACTTCCTCAGCAAGCAAACAAACACAGACTCGGATATTTACCAGTCCCAGGCAAACTCCTGCTCTGAGCTGCTCTGCTGTCCCCGCTGCTCAGCTGGTTCTCCGCCGCTCAGCTGGTTCGCGAAGCTCTGGCTATTTTTAAACAGCCAGGCTTCCCTGTCGCAAAAAAACAGACAGCCTACTGCCCGCCCCCTGCAGGCTAGCAGCCAATCAGACACTCACTCAGGCTCTCACACTGCCCCCCCAGCAAACACGCTCGGATACTTCCTCAGCAAGCAAACAAACACAGACTCGGATACTTACCAGTCCCAGGCAAACTCCTGCTGTGTGCTGCTCTGCTGTCCCTGCTGCTCAGCTGGTTCTCCACCGCTCAGTTGGTTCGCGAAGCTCTGGCTATTTTTAAACAGCCAGGCTTCCCTGTCGCAAACCAACAGACACCCTACTGCCCGCTCCCTGCAGGCTAGCAGCCAATCAGACACTCACTCCGGCTCTCACACTGCCCCCCGCAGCAAACACACGCTCGGATACTTCCTCAGCAAGCAAGCAAACAAACACAGACTCGGATACTTACCAGTCCCAGGCAAACTCCTGCTCTGAGCTGCTCTGCTGTCCCCGCTGCTCAGCTGGTTCTCTGCCACTCAGTTGGTTCGTGAAGCTCTGGCTATCTTTAAACAGCCAGGCTTCCCTGTCGCAAACCAACAGACACCCTACTGCCCGCTCCCTGCAGGCTAGCAGCCAATCAGACAATCACTCAGGCTTTCGCACTCCAGCCCCAGCAAACACACGCTCGGATGATTCCTCAGCAAGCAAACAAACACAGACTCGGATACTTACCAGTCCCAGGCTAACTCCTGCTGTGTGCTGCTCTTCTGTCCCCGCTGCTCAGCTGGTTCTCCGCCGCTCAGCTGGTACGCGAAGATCTGGCTATTTTTAAACAGCCAGGCTTCCCTGTCGCAAACCAACAGACACCCTACTGCCCGCTCCCTGCAGGCTAGCAGCCAATCAGACACTCACTCAGGCTCTCACACTGCCCCCCCAGCAAACACACACTCGGATACTTCCTCAGCAAGCAAACAAACACAGACTCGGATACTTACCAGTCCCAGGCAAACTCCTGCTGTGTGCTGCTCTGCTGTCCCTGCTGCTCAGCTGGTTCTCCACCGCTCAGTTGGTTCGCGAAGCTCTGGCTATTTTTAAACAGCCAGGCATCCCTGTCGCAAACCAACAGACACCCTACTGCCCGCTCCCTGCAGGCTAGCAGCCAATCAGACACTCACTCCGGCTCTCACACTGCCCCCCGCAGCAAACACACGCTCGGATACTTCCTCAGCAAGCAAACAAACACAGACTCGGATACTTACCAGTCCAAGGCAAACTCCTGCTGTGTGCTGCTCTGCTGTCCCCGCTGTTCAGCTGGTTCGCGAAGCTCTGGCTATTTTTAGACAGCCAGGCTTCCCTGTCGCAAACCAACAGACACCCTACTGCCCGCCCCCTGCAGGCTAGCAGCCAATCAGACACTCACTCAGGCTCTCACACTGCCCCCCCAGCAAACACACGCTCGGATACTTCCTCAGCAAGCAAACAAACACAGACTCGGATACTTACCAGTCCCAGGCAAACTCCTGCTGTGAGCTGCTCTGCTGTCCCCGCTTCTCAGCTGGTTCTCCGCCGCTCAGTGGGTTCACGAAGCTCTGGCTATTTTTAAACAGCCAGGCTTCCCTGTCGCAAACCAACAGTACCCTACTGCCCGCTCCCTGCAGGCTAGCAGCCAATCAGACACTCACTCAGGCTCTCACAATGCCCCCCCCAGCAAACACACGCTCGGATACTTCCTCAGCAAGCAAACAAACACAGACTCGGATACTTACCAGTCCCAGGCAAACTCCTGCTGTGAGCTGCTCTGCTGTCCCCGCTGCTCAGCTGGTTCTCCGCCGCTCAGTGGGTTCGCGAAGCTCTGGCTATTTTTAAACAGCCAGGCTTCCCTGTCACAAACCAAGAGTACCCTACTGCCCGCTCCCTGCAGGCTAGCAGCCTATCAGACACTCACTCAGGCTCTCACACTGCCCCCCCAGCAAACACACGCTCGGATACTTTCTCAGCAAGCAAACAAACACAGACTCGGATACTTACCAGTCCCAGAAAAACTCCTCCTGTGAACTGCTCTGCTGTCCCCGCTGCTCAGCTGGTTCTCCGCCGCTCAGCTGGTTCGCAAAGCTCTGGCTATTTTTAAACAGCCAGGCTTCCCTGTCGCAAACCAACAGACACCCTACTGCCCGCCCCCTGCAGGCTAGCAGCCAATCAGACACTCACTCAGGCTCTCACACTGCCCCCCCAGCAAACACACGCTCGGATACTTCCTCAGCAAGCAAACAAACACAGACTCGGATACTTACCAGTCCCAGAAAAACTCCTCCTGTGTGCTGCTCTGCTGTCCCCGCTGCTCAGCTGGTTCTCCACCGCTCAGTTGTTTCGCGAAGCACTGGCTATTTTTAAACAGCCAGGCATCCCTGTCGCAAACCAACAGACACCCTACTGCCCGCTCCCTGCAGGCTAGCAGCCAATCAGACACTCACTCAGGCTCCCACACTGCCCCCCCCAGCAAACACACGCTCGGATACTTCCTCAGCAAGCAAACAAACACAGACTCGGATACTTACCAGTCCCAGGCAAACTCCTGCTGTGAGCTGCTCTGCTGTCCCCGCTGCTCAGCTGGTTCTCCTCCGCTCAGTGGGTTCACGAAGCTCTGGCTATTTTTAAACAGCCAGGCTTCCCTGTCGCAAACCAACAGTACCCTACTGCCCGCTCCCTGCAGGCTAGCAGCCAATCAGACACTCACTCAGGCTCTCACAATGCCCCCCCAGCAAACACACGCTCGGATACTTCCTCAGCAAGCAAACAAACACAGACTCGGATACTTACCAGTCCCAGGCAAACTCCTGCTGTGAGCTGCTCTGCTGTCCCCGCTGCTCAGCTGGTTCTCCGCCGCTCAGTGGGTTCGCGAAGCTCTGGCTATTTTTAAACAGCCAGGCTTCCCTGTCACAAACCAAGAGTACCCTACTGCCCGCTCCCTGCAGGCTAGCAGCCTATCAGACACTCACTCAGGCTCTCACACTGCCCCCCCAGCAAACACACGCTCGGATACTTTCTCAGCAAGCAAACAAACACAGACTCGGATACTTACCAGTCCCAGAAAAACTCCTCCTGTGAACTGCTCTGCTGTCCCCGCTGCTCAGCTGGTTCTCCGCCGCTCAGCTGGTTCGCAAAGCTCTGGCTATTTTTAAACAGCCAGGCTTCCCTGTCGCAAACCAACAGTACCCTACTGCCCGACCCCTGCAGGCTAGCAGCCAATCAGACACTCACTCAGGCTCTCACAATGCCCCCCCAGCAAACACACGCTCGGATACTTCCTCAGCAAGCAAACAAACACAGACTCGGATACTTACCAGTCCCAGGCAAACTCCTGCTGTGAGCTGCTCTGCTGTCCCAGCTGCTCAGCTGGTTCTCTGCCACTCAGTTGGTTCGTGAAGCTCTGGCTATCTTTAAACAGCCAGGCTTCCCTGTCGCAAACCAACAGACACCCTACTGCCCGCTCCCTGCAGGCTAGCAGCCAATCAGACACTCACTCCGGCTCTCACACTGCCCCCCCAGCAAACACACACTCGGATACTTCCTCAGCAAGCAAACAAACACAGACTCGGATACTTACCAGTCCCAGGCAAACTCCTGCTGTGTGCTGCTCTGCTGTCCCCGCTGCTCAGCTGGTTCTGCACCGCTCAGTTGGTTCGCGAAGCTCTGGCTATTTTTAAACAGCCAGGCATCCCTGTCGCAAACCAACAGACACCCTACTGCCCGCTCCCTGCAGGCTAGCAGCCAATCAGACACTCACTCCGGCTCTCACACTGCCCCCCCCAGCAAACACACACTCGGATACTTCCTCAGCAAGCAAATAACACAGACTCGGATACTTACCAGTCCCAGGCAAACTCCTACTCTGAGCTGCTCTGCTGTCCCCGCTGTTCAGCTGGTTCTCCGCCGCTCAGCTGGTTCGCGAAGCTCTGGCTATTTTTAAACAACCAGGCTTCCCTGTCGCAAACAAACAGACAGCCTACTGCCCGCGCCCTGCAGGCTAGCAGCCAATCAGACACTCACTCAGGCTCTCACACTGCCCCCCCAGCAAACACACGCTCGGATACTTCCTCAGCAAGCAAACAAACACAGACTCGGATACTTACCAGTCCAAGGCAAACTCCTGCTGTGTGCTGCTCTGCTGTCCCCGCTGTTCAGCTGGTTCTCCGCCACTCAGCTGGTTCGCGAAGCTCTGGCTATTTTTAGACAGCCAGGCTTCCCTGTCGCAAACCAACAGTACCCTACTGCCCGCTCCCTGCAGGCTAGCAGCCAATCAGACACTCACTCAGGCTCTCACAATGCCCCCCCAGCAAACACACGCTCGGATACTTCCTCAGCAAGCAAACAAACACAGACTCGGATATTTACCAGTCCCAGGCAAACTCCTGCTCTGAGCTGCTCTGCTGTCCCCGCTGCTCAGCTGGTTCTCCGCCGCTCAGCTGGTTCGCGAAGCTCTGGCTATTTTTAAACAGCCAGGCTTCCCTGTCGCAAAAAAACAGACAGCCTACTGCCCGCCCCCTGCAGGCTAGCAGCCAATCAGACACTCACTCAGGCTCTCACACTGCCCCCCCAGCAAACACACGCTCGGATACTTCCTCAGCAAGCAAACAAACACAGACTCGGATACTTACCAGTCCTAGGCAAACTCCTGCTGTGTGCTGCTCTGCTGTCCCCGCTGTTCAGCTGGTTCTCCGCCACTCAGCTGGTTCGCAAAGCTCTGGCTATTTTTAGACAGCCAGGCTTCCCTGTCGCAAACCAACAGACACCCTACTGCCCGCCCCCTGCAGGCTAGCAGCCAATCAGACACTCACTCAGGCTCTCACACTGCCCCCCCAGCAAACACACGCTCGGATACTTCCTCAGCAAGCAAACAAACACAGACTCGGATACTTACCAGTCCCAGGCAAACTCCTGCTGTGAGCTGCTCTGCTGTCCCCGCTGCTCAGCTGGTTCTCCGCCGCTCAGCTGGTTCGCGAAGCTCTGGCTATTTTTAAACAGCTAGGCTTCCCTGTCGCAAACAGACACCCTACTGCCCGCCCCCTGCAGGCTAGCAGCCAATCAGACACTCACTCAGGGTCTCACACTGCCCCCCCAGCAAACACACGCTCGGATACTTCCTCAGCAAGCAAACAAACACAGACTCGGATACTTACCAGTCCCAGGCAAACTCCTGCTCTGTGCTGCTCTGCTGCCCCGCTGCTCAGCTGGTTCTCCACCGCTCAGTTGGTTCGCGAAGCTCTGGCTATTTTTAAACAGCCAGGCTTCCCTGTCGCAAAAAAACAGACAGCCTACTGCCCGCCCCCTGCAGGCTAGCAGCCAATCAGACACTCACTCATGCTCTCACACTGCCCCCCAGCAAACACACGCTCGGATACTTCCTCAGCAAGCAAGCAAACAAACACAGACTCGGATACTTACCAGTCCCAGAAAAACTCCTCCTGTGAGGTGCTCTGCTGTCCCCGCTGCTCAGCTGGTTCTCTGCCACTCAGTTGGTTCGTGAAGCTCTGGCTATCTTTAAACAGCCAGGCTTCCCTGTCGCAAACCAACAGACACCCTACTGCCCGCTCCCTGCAGGCTAGCAGCCAATCAGACAATCACTCAGGCTTTCGCACTCCAGCCCCAGCAAACACACGCTCGGATGATTCCTCAGCAAGCAAACAAACACAGACTCGGATACTTACCAGTCCCAGGCTAACTCCTGCTGTGTGCTGCTCTTCTGTCCCCGCTGCTCAGCTGGTTCTCCGCCGCTCAGCTGGTACGCGAAGATCTGGCTATTTTTAAACAGCCAGGCTTCCCTGTCGCAAACCAACAGACACCCTACTGCCCGCTCCCTGCAGGCTAGCAGCCAATCAGACACTCACTCAGGCTCTCACACTGCCCCCCCAGCAAACACACACTCGGATACTTCCTCAGCAAGCAAACAAACACAGACTCGGATACTTACCAGTCCCAGGCAAACTCCTGCTGTGTGCTGCTCTGCTGTCCCTGCTGCTCAGCTGGTTCTCCACCGCTCAGTTGGTTCGCGAAGCTCTGGCTATTTTTAAACAGCCAGGCATCCCTGTCGCAAACCAACAGACACCCTACTGCCCGCTCCCTGCAGGCTAGCAGCCAATCAGACACTCACTCCGGCTCTCACACTGCCCCCCGCAGCAAACACACGCTCGGATACTTCCTCAGCAAGCAAACAAACACAGACTCGGATACTTACCAGTCCAAGGCAAACTCCTGCTGTGTGCTGCTCTGCTGTCCCCGCTGTTCAGCTGGTTCTCCGCCACTCAGCTGGTTCGCGAAGCTCTGGCTATTTTTAGACAGCCAGGCTTCCCTGTCGCAAACCAACAGACACCCTACTGCCCGCTCCCTGCAGGCTAGCAGCCAATCAGACACTCACTCAGGCTCTCACAATGCCCCCCCAGCAAACACACGCTCGGATACTTCCTCAGCAAGCAAACAAACACAGACTCGGATACTTACCAGTCCCAAGCAAACTCCTGCTGTGAGCTGCTCTGCTGTCCCCGCTGCTCAGCTGGTTCTCCGCCGCTCAGTGGGTTCGCGAAGCTCTGGCTATTTTTAAACAGCCAGGCTTCCCTGTCACAAACCAAGAGTACCCTACTGCCCGCTCCCTGCAGGCTAGCAGCCTATCAGACACTCACTCAGGCTCTCACACTGCCCCCCCAGCAAACACACGCTCGGATACTTTCTCAGCAAGCAAACAAACACAGACTCGGATACTTACCAGTCCCAGAAAAACTCCTCCTGTGAACTGCTCTGCTGTCCCCGCTGCTCAGCTGGTTCTCCGCCGCTCAGCTGGTTCGCAAAGCTCTGGCTATTTTTAAACAGCCAGGCTTCCCTGTCGCAAACCAACAGACACCCTACTGCCCGCCCCCTGCAGGCTAGCAGCCAATCAGACACTCACTCAGGCTCTCACACTGCCCCCCCAGCAAACACACGCTCGGATACTTCCTCAGCAAGCAAACAAACACAGACTCGGATACTTACCAGTCCCAGGCAAACTCCTGCTGTGAGCTGCTCTGCTGTCCCAGCTGCTCAGCTGGTTCTCCGCCGCTCAGTGGGTTCACCAAACTCTGGCTATTTTTAAACAGTCAGGCTTCCCTGTCGCAAACCAACAGTACCCTACTGCCCGACCCCTGCAGGCTAGCAGCCAATCAGACACTCACTCAGGCTCTCACACTGCCCCCCCAGCAAACACACGCTCGGATACTTCCTCAGCAAGCAAACAAACACAGACTCGGATACTTACCAGTCCCAGGCAAACTCCTGCTCTGTGCTGCTCTGCTGCCCCGCTGCTCAGCTGGTTCTCCACCGCTCAGTTGGTTCGCGATGCTCTGGCTATTTTTAAACAGCCAGGCTTCCCTGTCGCAAAAAAACAGACAGCCTACTGCCCGCCCCCTGCAGGCTAGCAGCCAATCAGACACTCACTCATGCTCTCACACTGCCCCCCAGCAAACACACGCTCGGATACTTCCTCAGCAAGCAAGCAAACAAACACAGACTCGGATACTTACCAGTCCCAGAAAAACTCCTCCTGTGAGGTGCTCTGCTGTCCCCGCTGCTCAGCTGGTTCTCTGCCACTCAGTTGGTTCGTGAAGCTCTGGCTATCTTTAAACAGCCAGGCTTCCCTGTCGCAAACCAACAGACACCCTACTGCCCGCTCCCTGCAGGCTAGCAGCCAATCAGACAATCACTCAGGCTTTCGCACTCCAGCCCCAGCAAACACACGCTCGGATGATTCCTCAGCAAGCAAACAAACACAGACTCGGATACTTACCAGTCCCAGGCTAACTCCTGCTGTGTGCTGCTCTTCTGTCCCCGCTGCTCAGCTGGTTCTCCGCCGCTCAGCTGGTACGCGAAGATCTGGCTATTTTTAAACAGCCAGGCTTCCCTGTCGCAAACCAACAGACACCCTACTGCCCGCTCCCTGCAGGCTAGCAGCCAATCAGACACTCACTCAGGCTCTCACACTGCCCCCCCAGCAAACACACACTCGGATACTTCCTCAGCAAGCAAACAAACACAGACTCGGATACTTACCAGTCCCAGGCAAACTCCTGCTGTGTGCTGCTCTGCTGTCCCTGCTGCTCAGCTGGTTCTCCACCGCTCAGTTGGTTCGCGAAGCTCTGGCTATTTTTAAACAGCCAGGCATCCCTGTCGCAAACCAACAGACACCCTACTGCCCGCTCCCTGCAGGCTAGCAGCCAATCAGACACTCACTCCGGCTCTCACACTGCCCCCCGCAGCAAACACACGCTCGGATACTTCCTCAGCAAGCAAACAAACACAGACTCGGATACTTACCAGTCCAAGGCAAACTCCTGCTGTGTGCTGCTCTGCTGTCCCCGCTGTTCAGCTGGTTCTCCGCCACTCAGCTGGTTCGCGAAGCTCTGGCTATTTTTAGACAGCCAGGCTTCCCTGTTGCAAACCAACAGACACCCTACTGCCCGCTCCCTCCAGGCTAGCAGCCAATCAGACACTCACTCAGGCTCTCACACTGCCCCCCCAGCAAACACACGCTCGGATACTTCCTCAGCAAGCAAACAAACACAGACTCGGATACTTACCAGTCCCAGGCAAACTCCTGCTGTGAGCTGCTTTGCTGTCCCCGCTTCTCAGCTGGTTCTCCGCCGCTCAGTGGGTTCACGAAGCTCTGGCTATTTTTAAACAGCCAGGCTTCCCTGTCGCAAACCAACAGTACCCTACTGCCCGCTCCCTGCAGGCTAGCAGCCAATCAGACACTCACTCAGGCTCTCACAATGCCCCCCCAGCAAACACACGCTCGGATACTTCCTCAGCAAGCAAACAAACACAGACTCGGATACTTACCAGTCCCAGGCAAACTCCTGCTGTGAGCTGCTCTGCTGTCCCAGCTGCTCAGCTGGTTCTCTGCCACTCAGTTGGTTCGTGAAGCTCTGGCTATCTTTAAACAGCCAGGCTTCCCTGTCGCAAACCAACAGACACCCTACTGCCCGCTCCCTGCAGGCTAGCAGCCAATCAGACACTCACTCCGGCTCTCACACTGCCCCCCCAGCAAACACACACTCGGATACTTCCTCAGCAAGCAAACAAACACAGACTCGGATAATTACCAGTCCCAGGCAAACTCCTGCTGTGTGCTGCTCTGCTGTCCCCGCTGCTCAGCTGGTCCTGCACCGCTCAGTTGGTTCGCGAAGCTCTGGCTATTTTTAAACAGCCAGGCATCCCTGTCGCAAACCAAGAGACACCCTACTGCCCGCTCCCTGCAGGCTAGCAGCCAATCAGACACTCACTCCGGCTCTCACACTGCCCCCCCCAGCAAACACACACTCGGATACTTCCTCAGCAAGCAAATAACACAGACTCGGATACTTACCAGTCCCAGGCAAACTCCTACTCTGAGCTGCTCTGCTGTCCCCGCTGCTCAGCTGGTTCTCCGCCGCTCAGCTGGTTCGCGAAGCTCTGGCTATTTTTAAACAACCAGGCTTCCCTGTCGCAAACAAACAGACAGCCTACTGCCCGCGCCCTGCAGGCTAGCAGCCAATCAGACACTCACTCAGGCTCTCACACTGCCCCCCCAGCAAACACACGCTCGGATACTTCCTCAGCAAGCAAACAAACACAGACTCGGATACTTACCAGTCCAAGGCAAACTCCTGCTGTGTGCTGCTCTGCTGTCCCCGCTGTTCAGCTGGTTCTCCGCCACTCAGCTGGTTCGCGAAGCTCTGGCTATTTTTAGACAGCCAGGCTTCCCTGTCGCAAACCAACAGTACCCTACTGCCCGCTCCCTGCAGGCTAGCAGCCAATCAGACACTCACTCAGGCTCTCACAATGCCCCCCCAGCAAACACACGCTCGGATACTTCCTCAGCAAGCAAACAAACACAGACTCGGATATTTACCAGTCCCAGGCAAACTCCTGCTCTGAGCTGCTCTGCTGTCCCCGCTGCTCAGCTGGTTCTCCGCCGCTCAGCTGGTTCGCGAAGCTCTGGCTATTTTTAAACAGTCAGGCTTCCCTGTCGCAAAAAAACAGACAGCCTACTGCCCGCCCCCTGCAGGCTAGCAGCCAATCAGACACTCACTCAGGCTCTCACACTGCCCCCCCAGCAAACACACGCTCGGATACTTCCTCAGCAAGCAAACAAACACAGACTCGGATACTTACCAGTCCTAGGCAAACTCCTGCTGTGTGCTGCTCTGCTGTCCCCGCTGTTCAGCTGGTTCTCCGCCACTCAGCTGGTTCGCAAAGCTCTGGCTATTTTTAGACAGCCAGGCTTCCCTGTCGCAAACCAACAGACACCCTACTGCCCGCCCCCTGCAGGCTAGCAGCCAATCAGACACTCACTCAGGCTCTCACACTGCCCCCCCAGCAAACACACGCTCGGATACTTCCTCAGCAAGCAAACAAACACAGACTCGGATACTTACCAGTCCCAGGCAAACTCCTGCTGTGAGCTGCTCTGCTGTCCCCGCTGTTCAGCTGGTTCTCCGCCGCTCAGCTGGTTCGCGAAGCTCTGGCTATTTTTAAACAGCTAGGCTTCCCTGTCGCAAACAGACACCCTACTGCCCGCCCCCTGCAGGCTAGAAGCCAATCAGACACTCACTCAGGGTCTCACACTGCCCCCCCAGCAAACACACGCTCGGATACTTCCTCAGCAAGCAAACAAACACAGACTCGGATACTTACCAGTCCCAGGCAAACTCCTGCTCTGTGCTGCTCTGCTGCCCCGCTGCTCAGCTGGTTCTCCACCGCTCAGTTGGTTCGCGAAGCTCTGGCTATTTTTAAACAGCCAGGCTTCCCTGTCGCAAAAAAACAGACAGCCTACTGCCCGCCCCCTGCAGGCTAGCAGCCAATCAGACACTCACTCATGCTCTCACACTGCCCCCCAGCAAACACACGCTCGGATACTTCCTCAGCAAGCAAGCAAACAAACACAGACTCGGATACTTACCAGTCCCAGAAAAACTCCTCCTGTGAGGTGCTCTGCTGTCCCCGCTGCTCAGCTGGTTCTCTGCCACTCAGTTGGTTCGTGAAGCTCTGGCTATCTTTAAACAGCCAGGCTTCCCTGTCGCAAACCAACAGACACCCTACTGCCCGCTCCCTGCAGGCTAGCAGCCAATCAGACAATCACTCAGGCTTTCGCACTCCAGCCCCAGCAAACACACGCTCGGATGATTCCTCAGCAAGCAAACAAACACAGACTCGGATACTTACCAGTCCCAGGCTAACTCCTGCTGTGTGCTGCTCTTCTGTCCCCGCTGCTCAGCTGGTTCTCCGCCGCTCAGCTGGTACGCGAAGATCTGGCTATTTTTAAACAGCCAGGCTTCCCTGTCGCAAACCAACAGACACCCTACTGCCCGCTCCCTGCAGGCTAGCAGCCAATCAGACACTCACTCAGGCTCTCACACTGCCCCCCCAGCAAACACACACTCGGATACTTCCTCAGCAAGCAAACAAACACAGACTCGGATACTTACCAGTCCCAGGCAAACTCCTGCTGTGTGCTGCTCTGCTGTCCCTGCTGCTCAGCTGGTTCTCCACCGCTCAGTTGGTTCGCGAAGCTCTGGCTATTTTTAAACAGCCAGGCATCCCTGTCGCAAACCAACAGACACCCTACTGCCCGCTCCCTGCAGGCTAGCAGCCAATCAGACACTCACTCCGGCTCTCACACTGCCCCCCGCAGCAAACACACGCTCGGATACTTCCTCAGCAAGCAAACAAACACAGACTCGGATACTTACCAGTCCAAGGCAAACTCCTGCTGTGTGCTGCTCTGCTGTCCCCGCTGTTCAGCTGGTTCTCCGCCACTCAGCTGGTTCGCGAAGCTCTGGCTAATTTTAGACAGCCAGGCTTCCCTGTCGCAAACCAACAGACACCCTACTGCCCGCTCCCTGCAGGCTAGCAGCCAATCAGACACTCACTCAGGCTCTCACAATGCCCCCCCAGCAAACACACGCTCGGATACTTCCTCAGCAAGCAAACAAACACAGACTCGGATACTTACCAGTCCCAGGCAAACTCCTGCTGTGAGCTGCTCTGCTGTCCCCGCTGCTCAGCTGGTTCTCCGCCGCTCAGTGGGTTCGCGAAGCTCTGGCTATTTTTAAACAGCCAGGCTTCCCTGTCACAAACCAAGAGTACCCTACTGCCCGCTCCCTGCAGGCTAGCAGCCTATCAGACACTCACTCAGGCTCTCACACTGCCCCCCCAGCAAACACACGCTCGGATACTTTCTCAGCAAGCAAACAAACACAGACTCGGATACTTACCAGTCCCAGAAAAACTCCTCCTGTGAACTGCTCTGCTGTCCCCGCTGCTCAGCTGGTTCTCCGCCGCTCAGCTGGTTCGCAAAGCTCTGGCTATTTTTAAACAGCCAGGCTTCCCTGTCGCAAACCAACAGACACCCTACTGCCCGCCCCCTGCAGGCTAGCAGCCAATCAGACACTCACTCAGGCTCTCACACTGCCCCCCCAGCAAACACACGCTCGGATACTTCCTCAGCAAGCAAACAAACACAGACTCGGATACTTACCAGTCCCAGGCAAACTCCTGCTGTGAGCTGCTCTGCTGTCCCAGCTGCTCAGCTGGTTCTCCGCCGCTCAGTGGGTTCGCCAAACTCTGGCTATTTTTAAACAGTCAGGCTTCCCTGTCGCAAACCAACAGTACCCTACTGCCCGACCCCTGCAGGCTAGCAGCCAATCAGACACTCACTCAGGCTCTCACACTGCCCCCCCAGCAAACACACGCTCGGATACTTCCTCAGCAAGCAAACAAACACAGACTCGGATACTTACCAGTCCCAGGCAAACTCCTGCTCTGTGCTGCTCTGCTGCCCCGCTGCTCAGCTGGTTCTCCACCGCTCAGTTGGTTCGCGATGCTCTGGCTATTTTTAAACAGCCAGGCTTCCCTGTCGCAAAAAAACAGACAGCCTACTGCCCGCCCCCTGCAGGCTAGCAGCCAATCAGACACTCACTCATGCTCTCACACTGCCCCCCAGCAAACACACGCTCGGATACTTCCTCAGCAAGCAAGCAAACAAACACAGACTCGGATACTTACCAGTCCCAGAAAAACTCCTCCTGTGAGGTGCTCTGCTGTCCCCGCTGCTCAGCTGGTTCTCTGCCACTCAGTTGGTTCGCGAAGCTCTGGCTATCTTTAAACAGCCAGGCTTCCCTGTCGCAAACCAACAGACACCCTACTGCCCGCTCCCTGCAGGCTAGCAGCCAATCAGA
Source organism: Lepidochelys olivacea (assembly GCF_965140295.1). Lineage (NCBI taxonomy): Eukaryota > Metazoa > Chordata > Testudines > Cheloniidae > Lepidochelys > Lepidochelys olivacea. Next base: position 17,209,411 of record NC_140436.1, on the reverse strand, counting down.
CAATCACTCAGGCTTTCGCACTCCAGCCCCAGCAAACACACGCTCGGATGATTCCTCAGCAAGCAAACAAACACAGACTCGGATACTTACCAGTCCCAGGCTAACTCCTGCTGTGTGCTGCTCTTCTGTCCCCGCTGCTCAGCTGGTTCTCCGCCGCTCAGTTGGTTCGCGAAGCTCTGGCTATTTTTAAACAGCCAGGCATCCCTGTCGCAAACCAACAGACACCCTACTGCCCGCTCCCTGCAGGCTAGCAGCCAATCAGACACTCACTCCGGCTCTCACACTGCCCCCCGCAGCAAACACACGCTCGGATACTTCCTCAGCAAGCAAACAAACACAGACTCGGATACTTACCAGTCCAAGGCAAACTCCTGCTGTGTGCTGCTCTGCTGTCCCCGCTGTTCAGCTGGTTCTCCGCCACTCAGCTGGTTCGCGAAGCTCTGGCTATTTTTAGACAGCCAGGCTTCCCTGTCGCAAACCAACAGACACCCTACTGCCCGCCCCCTGCAGGCTAGCAGCCAATCAGACACTCACTCAGGCTCTCACACTGCCCCCCCAGCAAACACACGCTCGGATACTTCCTCAGCAAGCAAACAAACACAGACTCGGATACTTACCAGTCCCAGGCAAACTCCTGCTGTGAGCTGCTCTGCTGTCCCCGCTTCTCAGCTGGTTCTCCGCCGCTCAGTGGGTTCACGAAGCTCTGGCTATTTTTAAACAGCCAGGCTTCCCTGTCGCAAACCAACAGTACCCTACTGCCCGCTCCCTGCAGGCTAGCAGCCAATCAGACACTCACTCAGGCTCTCACAATGCCCCCCCAGCAAACACACGCTCGGATACTTCCTCAGCAAGCAAACAAACACAGACTCGGATACTTACCAGTCCCAGGCAAACTCCTGCTGTGAGCTGCTCTGCTGTCCCCGCTGCTCAGCTGGTTCTCCGCCGCTCAGTGGGTTCGCAAAGCTCTGGCTATTTTTAAACAGCCAGGCTTCCCTGTCGCAAACCAACAGACACCCTACTGCCCGCCCCCTGCAGGCTAGCAGCCAATCAGACACTCACTCAGGCTCTCACACTGCCCCCCCAGCAAACACACGCTCGGATACTTCCTCAGCAAGCAAACAAACACAGACTCGGATACTTACCAGTCCCAGAAAAAATCCTCCTGTGTGCTGCTCTGCTGTCCCCGCTGCTCAGCTGGTTCTCCACCGCTCAGTTGTTTCGCGAAGCACTGGCTATTTTTAAACAGCCAGGCATCCCTGTCGCAAACCAACAGACACCCTACTGCCCGCTCCCTGCAGGCTAGCAGCCAATCAGACACTCACTCAGGCTCCCACACTGCCCCCCCCAGCAAACACACGCTCGGATACTTCCTCAGCAAGCAAACAAACACAGACTCGGATACTTACCAGTCCCAGGCAAACTCCTGCTGTGAGCTGCTCTGCTGTCCCCGCTGCTCAGCTGGTTCTCCGCCGCGCAGTGGGTTCACGAAGCTCTGGCTATTTTTAAACAGCCAGGCTTCCCTGTCGCAAACCAACAGTACCCTACTGCCCGCTCCCTGCAGGCTAGCAGCCAATCAGACACTCACTCAGGCTCTCACAATGCCCCCCCAGCAAACACACGCTCGGATACTTCCTCAGCAAGCAAACAAACACAGACTCGGATACTTACCAGTCCCAGGCAAACTCCTGCTCTGAGCTGCTCTGCTGTCCCCGCTGCTCACCTGGTTCTCCGCCGCTCAGTGGGTTCGCGAAGCTCTGGCTATTTTTAAACAGCCAGGCTTCCCTGTCACAAACCAAGAGTACCCTACTGCCCGCTCCCTGCAGGCTAGCAGCCTATCAGACACTCACTCAGGCTCTCACACTGCTTGCTGAGAAAGTATCCGAGCGTGTGTTTGCTGGGGGGGCAAACAAACACAGACTCGGATACTTACCAGTCCCAGAAAAACTCCTCCTGTGAACTGCTCTGCTGTCCCCGCTGCTCAGCTGGTTCTCCGCCGCTCAGCTGGTTCGCAAAGCTCTGGCTATTTTTAAACAGCCAGGCTTCCCTGTCGCAAACCAACAGACACCCTACTGCCCGCCCCCTGCAGGCTAGCAGCCAATCAGACACTCACTCAGGCTCTCACACTACCCCCCCAGCAAACACACGCTCGGATACTTCCTCAGCAAGCAAACAAACACAGACTCGGATACTTACCAGTCCCAGGCAAACTCCTGCTGTGAGCTGCTCTGCTGTCCCCGCTGCTCAGCTGGTTCTCCGCCGCTCAGTGGGTTCGCCAAACTCTGGCTATTTTTAAACAGTCAGGCTTCCCTGTCGCAAACCAACAGTACCCTACTGCCCGACCCCTGCAGGCTAGCAGCCAATCAGACACTCACTCAGGCTCTCACAATGCCCCCCCAGCAAACACACGCTCGGATACTTCCTCAGCAAGCAAACAAACACAGACTCGGATACTTACCAGTCCCAGGCAAACTCCTGCTGTGAGCTGCTCTGCTGTCCCAGCTGCTCAGCTGGTTCTCTGCCACTCAGTTGGTTCGTGAAGCTCTGGCTATCTTTAAACAGCCAGGCTTCCCTGTCGCAAACCAACAGACACCCTACTGCCCGCTCCCTGCAGGCTAGCAGCCAATCAGACACTCACTCCGGCTCTCACACTGCCCCCCCAGCAAACACACACTCGGATACTTCCTCAGCAAGCAAACAAACACAGACTCGGATACTTACCAGTCCCAGGCAAACTCCTGCTGTGTGCTGCTCTGCTGTCCCCGCTGCTCAGCTGGTTCTGCACCGCTCAGTTGGTTCGCGAAGCTCTGGCTATTTTTAAACAGCCAGGCATCCCTGTCGCAAACCAACAGACACCCTACTGCCCGCCCCCTGCAGGCTAGCAGCCAATCAGACACTCACTCCGGCTCTCACACTGCCCCCCCCAGCAAACACACACTCGGATACTTCCTCAGCAAGCAAATAACACAGACTCGGATACTTACCAGTCCCAGGCAAACTCCTACTCTGAGCTGCTCTGCTGTCCCCGCTGCTCAGCTGGTTCTCCGCCGCTCAGCTGGTTCGCGAAGCTCTGGCTATTTTTAAACAACCAGGCTTCCCTGTCGCAAACAAACAGACAGCCTACTGCCCGCGCCCTGCAGGCTAGCAGCCAATCAGACACTCACTCAGGCTCTCACAATGCCCCCCCAGCAAACACACGCTCGGATACTTCCTCAGCAAGCAAACAAACACAGACTCGGATACTTACCAGTCCCAGGCAAACTCCTGCTCTGAGCTGCTCTGCTGTCCCCGCTGCTCAGCTGGTTCTCCGCCGCTCAGTGGGTTCGCGAAGCTCTGGCTATTTTTAAACAGCCAGGCTTCCCTGTCACAAACCAAGAGTACCCTACTGCCCGCTCCCTGCAGGCTAGCAGCCTATCAGACACTCACTCAGGCTCTCACACTGCCCCCCCAGCAAACACACGCTCGGATACTTTCTCAGCAAGCAAACAAACACAGACTCGGATACTTACCAGTCCCAGAAAAACTCCTCCTGTGAACTGCTCTGCTGTCCCCGCTGCTCAGCTGGTTCTCCGCCGCTCAGCTGGTTCGCAAAGCTCTGGCTATTTTTAAACAGCCAGGCTTCCCTGTCGCAAACCAACAGACACCCTACTGCCCGCCCCCTGCAGGCTAGCAACCAATCAGACACTCACCCAGGCTCTCACACTACCCCCCCAGCAAACACACGCTCGGATACTTCCTCAGCAAGCAAACAAACACAGACTCGGATACTTACCAGTCCCAGAAAAACTCCTCCTGTGTGCTGCTCTGCTGTCCCCGCTGCTCAGCTGGTTCTCCACCGCTCAGTTGTTTCGCGAAGCACTGGCTATTTTTAAACAGCCAGGCATCCCTGTCGCAAACCAACAGACACCCTACTGCCCGCTCCCTGCAGGCTAGCAGCCAATCAGACACTCACTCAGGCTCCCACACTGCCCCCCCCCAGCAAACACACGCTCGGATACTTCCTCAGCAAGCAAAGAAACACAGACTCGGATACTTACCAGTCCCAGGCAAACTCCTGCTGTGAGCTGCTCTGCTGTCCCCGCTGCTCAGCTGGTTCTCCGCCGCTCAGTGGGTTCGCCAAACTCTGGCTATTTTTAAACAGTCAGGCTTCCCTGTCGCAAACCAACAGTACCCTACTGCCCGACCCCTGCAGGCTAGCAGCCAATCAGACACTCACTCAGGCTCTCACAATGCCCCCCCAGCAAACACACGCTCGGATACTTCCTCAGCAAGCAAACAAACACAGACTCGGATACTTACCAGTCCCAGGCAAACTCCTGCTGTGAGCTGCTCTGCTGTCCCAGCTGCTCAACCGGTTCTCTGCCACTCAGTTGGTTCGTGAAGCTCTGGCTATCTTTAAACAGCCAGGCTTCCCTGTCGCAAACCAACAGACACCCTACTGCCCGCTCCCTGCAGGCTAGCAGCCAATCAGACACTCACTCCGGCTCTCACACTGCCCCCCCAGCAAACACACACTCGGATACTTCCTCAGCAAGCAAACAAACACAGACTCGGATACTTACCAGTCCCAGGCAAACTCCTGCTGTGTGCTGCTGTGCTGTCCCCGCTGCTCAGCTGGTTCTGCACCGCTCAGTTGGTTCGCGAAGCTCTGGCTATTTTTAAACAGCCAGGCATCCCTGTCGCAAACCAACAGACACCCTACTGCCCGCCCCCTGCAGGCTAGCAGCCAATCAGACACTCACTCCGGCTCTCACACTGCCCCCCCCAGCAAACACACACTCGGATACTTCCTCAGCAAGCAAATAACACAGACTCGGATACTTACCAGTCCCAGGCAAACTCCTACTCTGAGCTGCTCTGCTGTCCCCGCTGCTCAGCTGGTTCTCCGCCGCTCAGCTGGTTCGCGAAGCTCTGGCTATTTTTAAACAACCAGGCTTCCCTGTCGCAAACAAACAGACAGCCTACTGCCCGCGCCCTGCAGGCTAGCAGCCAATCAGACACTCACTCAGGCTCTCACACTGCCCCCCCAGCAAACACACGCTCGGATACTTCCTCAGCAAGCAAACAAACACAGACTCGGATACTTACCAGTCCAAGGCAAACTCCTGCTGTGTGCTGCTCTGCTGTCCCCGCTGTTCAGCTGGTTCTCCGCCACTCAGCTGGTTCGCGAAGCTCTGGCTATTTTTAGACAGCCAGGCTTCCCTGTCGCAAACCAACAGTACCCTACTGCCCGCTCCCTGCAGGCTAGCAGCCAATCAGACACTCACTCAGGCTCTCACACTGCCCCCCCAGCAAACACACGCTCGGATACTTCCTCAGCAAGCAAACAAACACAGACTCGGATACTTACCAGTCCTAGGCAAACTCCTGCTGTGTGCTGCTCTGCTGTCCCCGCTGTTCAGCTGGTTCTCCGCCACTCAGCTGGTTCGCAAAGCTCTGGCTATTTTTAGACAGCCAGGCTTCCCTGTCGCAAACCAACAGACACCCTACTGCCCGCCCCCTGCAGGCTAGCAGCCAATCAGACACTCACTCAGGCTCTCACACTGCCCCCCCAGCAAACACACGCTCGGATACTTCCTCAGCAAGCAAACAAACACAGACTCGGATACTTACCAGTCCCAGGCAAACTCCTGCTGTGAGCTGCTCTGCTGTCCCCGCTGCTCAGCTGGTTCTCCGCCGCTCAGCTGGTTCGCGAAGCTCTGGCTATTTTTAAACAGCTAGGCTTCCCTGTCGCAAACAGACACCCTACTGCCCGCCCCCTGCAGGCTAGCAGCCAATCAGACACTCACTCAGGCTCTCACACTGCCCCCCCAGCAAACACACGCTCGGATACTTCCTCAGCAAGCAAACAAACACAGACTCGGATACTTACCAGTCCCAGGCAAACTCCTGCTCTGTGCTGCTCTGCTGCCCCGCTGCTCAGCTGGTTCTCCACCGCTCAGTTGGTTCGCGAAGCTCTGGCTATTTTTAAACAGCCAGGCTTCCCTGTCGCAAAAAAACAGACAGCCTACTGCCCGCCCCCTGCAGGCTAGCAGCCAATCAGACACTCACTCATGCTCTCACACTGCCCCCCAGCAAACACACGCTCGGATACTTCCTCAGCAAGCAAGCAAACAAACACAGACTCGGATACTTACCAGTCCCAGAAAAACTCCTCCTGTGAGGTGCTCTGCTGTCCCCGCTGCTCAGCTGGTTCTCTGCCACTCAGTTGGTTCGTGAAGCTCTGGCTATCTTTAAACAGCCAGGCTTCCCTGTCGCAAACCAACAGACACCCTACTGCCCGCTCCCTGCAGGCTAGCAGCCAATCAGACAATCACTCAGGCTTTCGCACTCCAGCCCCAGCAAACACACGCTCGGATGATTCCTCAGCAAGCAAACAAACACAGACTCGGATACTTACCAGTCCCAGGCTAACTCCTGCTGTGTGCTGCTCTTCTGTCCCCGCTGCTCAGCTGGTTCTCCGCCGCTCAGCTGGTACGCGAAGATCTGGCTATTTTTAAACAGCCAGGCTTCCCTGTCGCAAACCTACAGACACCCTACTGCCCGCTCCCTGCAGGCTAGCAGCCAATCAGACACTCACTCAGGCTCTCACACTGCCCCCCCAGCAAACACACACTCGGATACTTCCTCAGCAAGCAAACAAACACAGACTCGGATACTTACCAGTCCCAGGCAAACTCCTGCTGTGTGCTGCTCTGCTGTCCCTGCTGCTCAGCTGGTTCTCCACCGCTCAGTTGGTTCGCGAAGCTCTGGCTATTTTTAAACAGCCAGGCATCCCTGTCGCAAACCAACAGACACCCTACTGCCCGCTCCCTGCAGGCTAGCAGCCAATCAGACACTCACTCCGGCTCTCACACTGCCCCCCGCAGCAAACACACGCTCGGATACTTCCTCAGCAAGCAAACAAACACAGACTCGGATACTTACCAGTCCAAGGCAAACTCCTGCTGTGTGCTGCTCTGCTGTCCCCGCTGTTCAGCTGGTTCTCCGCCACTCAGCTGGTTCACGAAGCTCTGGCTATTTTTAGACAGCCAGGCTTCCCTGTCGCAAACCAACAGACACCCTACTGCCCGCCCCCTGCAGGCTAGCAGCCAATCAGACACTCACTCAGGCTCTCACACTGCCCCCCCAGCAAACACACGCTCGGATACTTCCTCAGCAAGCAAACAAACACAGACTCGGATACTTACCAGTCCCAGGCAAACTCCTGCTGTGAGCTGCTCTGCTGTCCCCGCTTCTCAGCTGGTTCTCCGCCGCTCAGTGGGTTCACGAAGCTCTGGCTATTTTTAAACAGCCAGGCTTCCCTGTCGCAAACCAACAGTACCCTACTGCCCGCTCCCTGCAGGCTAGCAGCCAATCAGACACTCACTCAGGCTCTCACAATGCCCCCCCAGCAAACACACGCTCGGATACTTCCTCAGCAAGCAAACAAACACAGACTCGGATACTTACCAGTCCCAGGCAAACTCCTGCTGTGAGCTGCTCTGCTGTCCCCGCTGCTCAGCTGGTTCTCCGCCGCTCAGTGGGTTCGCGAAGCTCTGGCTATTTTTAAACAGCCAGGCTTCCCTGTCACAAACCAACAGACACCCTACTGCCCGCTCCCTGCAGGCTAGCAGCCAATCAGACACTCACTCAGGCTCTCACACTGCCCCCCAGCAAACACACGCTCGGATACTTCCTCAGCAAGCAAACAAACACAGACTCGGATACTTACCAGTCCCAGACAAACTCCTGCTGTGAGCTGCTCTGCTGTTCCCGCTGCTCAGCTGGTTCTCCGCCGCTCAGCTGGTTCGTGAAGCTCTGGCTATTTTTAAACAGCCAGTATTCCTGTCGCAAACAAACAGACAGCCTACTGCCCGCCGCCTGCAGGCTAGCAACCGATTCGACACTCAATCAGGCTCTCACACTGCCCCCCCAGCAAACACACGCTCGGATACTTCCTCAGCAAGCAAACAAACACAGACTCGGATACTTACCAGTCCCAGGCTAACTCCTGCTGTGTGCTGCTCTGCTGTCCCCGCTGCTCAACTGGTTCTCCACCGCTCAGTTGGTTCGCGAAGCTCTGGCCATTTTTAAACAGCCAGGCTTCCCTGTCGCAAACCAACAGACACCCTACTGCCCGCTCCCTGCAGGCTAGCAGCCAATCAGACACTCACTCAGGCTCTCACACTGCCCCCCAGCAAACACACGCTCGGATACTTCCTCAGCAAGCAAACAAACACAGACTCGGATACTTACCAGTCCCAGACAAACTCCTGCTGTGAGCTGCTCTGCTGTTCCCGCTGCTCAGCTGGTTCTCCGCCGCTCAGCTGGTTCGCGAAGCTCTGGCTATTTTTAAACAGCCAGTATTCCTGTCGCAAACAAACAGACAGCCTACTGCCCGCCGCCTGCAGGCTAGCAACCGATTCGACACTCAATCAGGCTCTCACACTGCCCCCCCAGCAAACACACGCTCGGATACTTCCTCAGCAAGCAAACAAACACAGACTCGGATACTTACCAGTCCCAGGCTAACTCCTGCTGTGTGCTGCTCTGCTGTCCCCGCTGCTCAGTTGGTTCTCCGCCGCTCAGCTGGTTCGCGAAGCTCTGGCTATTTTTAAACAGCCAGGCTTCCCTGTCACAAACCAACAGACATCCCAATGCCCGCCCCCTGCAGGCTAGCAGCCAATCAGACACTCACTCAGGCTCTCACACTGCCCCCCCCAGCAAACACACACTCGGATACTTCCTCAGCAAGCAAATAACACAGACTCGGATACTTACCAGTCCAAGGCAAACTCCTGCTGTGTGCTGCTCTGCTGTCCCCGCTGTTCAGCTGGTTCTCCGCCACTCAGCTGGTTCGCGAAGCTCTGGCTACTTTTAGACAGCCAGGCTTCCCTGTCGCAAACCAACAGGACCCTACTGCCCGCTCCCTGCAGGCTAGCAGCCAATCAGACACTCACTCAGGCTCTCACAATGCCCCCCCAGCAAACACACGCTCGGATACTTCCTCAGCAAGCAAACAAACACAGACTCGGATATTTACCAGTCCCAGGCAAACTCCTGCTCTGAGCTGCTCTGCTGTCCCCGCTGCTCAGCTGGTTCTCCGCCGCTCAGCTGGTTCGCGAAGCTCTGGCTATTTTTAAACAGCCAGGCTTCCCTGTCGCAAAAAAACAGACAGCCTACTGCCCGCCCCCTGCAGGCTAGCAGCCAATCAGACACTCACTCAGGCTCTCACACTGCCCCCCCAGCAAACACACGCTCGGATACTTCCTCAGCAAGCAAACAAACACAGACTCGGATACTTACCAGTCCCAGGCAAACTCCTGCTGTGAGCTGCTCTGCTGTCCCCGCTGCTCAGCTGGTTCTCCGCCGCTCAGCTGGTTCGCGAAGCTCTGGCTATTTTTAAACAGCTAGGCTTCCCTGTCGCAAACAGACACCCTACTGCCCGCCCCCTGCAGGCTAGCAGCCAATCAGACACTCACTCAGGCTCTCACACTGCCCCCCCAGCAAACACACGCTCGGATACTTCCTCAGCAAGCAAACAAACACAGACTCGGATACTTACCAGTCCCAGGCAAACTCCTGCTCTGTGCTGCTCTGCTGCCCCGCTGCTCAGCTGGTTCTCCACCGCTCAGTTGGTTCGCGAAGCTCTGGCTATTTTTAAACAGCCAGGCTTCCCTGTCGCAAAAAAACAGACACCCTACTGCCCGCCCCCTGCAGGCTAGCAGCCAATCAGACACTCACTCATGCTCTCACACTGCCCCCCAGCAAACACACGCTCGGATACTTCCTCAGCAAGCAAGCAAACAAACACAGACTCGGATACTTACCAGTCTCAGAAAAACTCCTCCTGTGAGGTGCTCTGCTGTCCCCGCTGCTCAGCTGGTTCTCTGCCACTCAGTTGGTTCGTGAAGCTCTGGCTATCTTTAAACAGCCAGGCTTCCCTGTCGCAAACCAACAGACACCCTACTGCCCGCTCCCTGCAGGCTAGCAGCCAATCAGACAATCACTGAGGCTTTCGCACTCCAGCCCCAGCAAACACACGCTCGGATGATTCCTCAGCAAGCAAACAAACACAGACTCGGATACTTACCAGTCCCAGGCTAACTCCTGCTGTGTGCTGCTCTTCTGTCCCCGCTGCTCAGCTGGTTCTCCGCCGCTCAGCTGGTACGCGAAGATCTGGCTATTTTTAAACAGCCAGGCTTCCCTGTCGCAAACCTACAGACACCCTACTGCCCGCTCCCTGCAGGCTAGCAGCCAATCAGACACTCACTCAGGCTCTCACACTGCCCCCCCAGCAAACACACACTCGGATACTTCCTCAGCAAGCAAACAAACACAGACTCGGATACTTACCAGTCCCAGGCAAACTCCTGCTGTGTGCTGCTCTGCTGTCCCTGCTGCTCAGCTGGTTCTCCACCGCTCAGTTGGTTCGCGAAGCTCTGGCTATTTTTAAACAGCCAGGCATCCCTGTCGCAAACCAACAGACACCCTACTGCCCGCTCCCTGCAGGCTAGCAGCCAATCAGACACTCACTCCGGCTCTCACACTGCCCCCCGCAGCAAACACACGCTCGGATACTTCCTCAGCAAGCAAACAAACACAGACTCGGATACTTACCAGTCCAAGGCAAACTCCTGCTGTGTGCTGCTCTGCTGTCCCCGCTGTTCAGCTGGTTCTCCGCCACTCAGCTGGTTCACGAAGCTCTGGCTATTTTTAGACAGCCAGGCTTCCCTGTCGCAAACCAACAGACACCCTACTGCCCGCCCCCTGCAGGCTAGCAGCCAATCAGACACTCACTCAGGCTCTCACACTGCCCCCCCAGCAAACACACGCTCGGATACTTCCTCAGCAAGCAAACAAACACAGACTCGGATACTTACCAGTCCCAGGCAAACTCCTGCTGTGAGCTGCTCTGCTGTCCCCGCTTCTCAGCTGGTTCTCCGCCGCTCAGTGGGTTCACGAAGCTCTGGCTATTTTTAAACAGCCAGGCTTCCCTGTCGCAAACCAACAGTACCCTACTGCCCGCTCCCTGCAGGCTAGCAGCCAATCAGACACTCACTCAGGCTCTCACAATGCCCCCCCAGCAAACACACGCTCGGATACTTCCTCAGCAAGCAAACAAACACAGACTCGGATACTTACCAGTCCCAGGCAAACTCCTGCTGTGAGCTGCTCTGCTGTCCCCGCTGCTCAGCTGGTTCTCCGCCGCTCAGTGGGTTCGCGAAGCTCTGGCTATTTTTAAAGAGCCAGGCTTCCCTGTCACAAACCAAGAGTACCCTACTGCCCGCTCCCTGCAGGCTAGCAGCCAATCAGACACTCACTCAGGCTCTCACACTGCCCCCCCAGCAAACACACGCTCGGATACTTCCTCAGCAAGCAAACAAACACAGACTCGGATACTTACCAGTCCAAGGCAAACTCCTGCTGTGTGCTGCTCTGCTGTCCCCGCTGTTCAGCTGGTTCTCCGCCACTCAGCTGGTTCGCGAAGCTCTGGCTATTTTTAGACAGCCAGGCTTCCCTGTCGCAAACCAACAGGACCCTACTGCCCGCTCCCTGCAGGCTAGCAGCCAATCAGACACTCACTCAGGCTCTCACAATGCCCCCCCAGCAAACACACGCTCGGATACTTCCTCAGCAAGCAAACAAACACAGACTCGGATATTTACCAGTCCCAGGCAAACTCCTGCTCTGAGCTGCTCTGCTGTCCCCGCTGCTCAGCTGGTTCTCCGCCGCTCAGCTGGTTCGCGAAGCTCTGGCTATTTTTAAACAGCCAGGCTTCCCTGTCGCAAAAAAACAGACTGCCTACTGCCCGCCCCCTGCAGGCTAGCAGCCAATCAGACACTCACTCAGGCTCTCACACTGCCCCCCCAGCAAACACACGCTCGGATACTTCCTCAGCAAGCAAACAAACACAGACTCGGATACTTACCAGTCCTAGGCAAACTCCTGCTGTGTGCTGCTCTGCTGTCCCCGCTGTTCAGCTGGTTCTCCGCCACTCAGCTGGTTCGCAAAGCTCTGGCTATTTTTAGACAGCCAGGCTTCCCTGTCGCAAACCAACAGACACCATACTGCCCGCCCCCTGCAGGCTAGCAGCCAATGAGACACTCACTCAGGCTCTCACACTGCCCCCCCAGCAAACACACGCTCGGATACTTCCTCAGCAAGCAAACAAACACAGACTCGGATACTTACCAGTCCCAGGGAAACTCCTGCTGTGAGCTGCTCTGCTGTCCCCGCTGCTCAGCTGGTTCTCCGCCGCTCAGCTGGTTCGCGAAGCTCTGGCTATTTTTAAACAGCTAGGCTTCCCTGTCGCAAACAGACACCCTACTGCCCGCCCCCTGCAGGCTAGCAGCCAATCAGACACTCACTCAGGCTCTCACACTGCCCCCCCAGCAAACACACGCTCGGATACTTCCTCAGCAAGCAAACAAACACAGACTCGGATACTTACCAGTCCCAGGCAAACTCCCGCTGTGTGCTGCTCTGCTGTCCCCGCTGCTCAGCTGTTTCTCCGCCACTCAGCTGGTTCGCGAAGCTCTGGCTATTTTTAAACAGCCAGGCTTCCCTGTCGCAAACCAGACACCCTACTGCCCGCCCCCTGCAGGCTAGCAGCCAATCAGACACTCACTCAGGCTCTCACACTGCCCCCCCAGCAAACACACGCTCGGATACTTCCTCAGCAAGCAAACAAACACAGACTCGGATACTTACCAGTCCCAGGCAAACTCCTGCTCTGTGCTGCTCTGCTGCCCCGCTGCTCAGCTGGTTCTCCACCGCTCAGTTGGTTCGCGAAGCTCTGGCTATTTTTAAACAGCCAGGCTTCCCTGTCGCAAAAAAACAGACAGCCTACTGCCCGCCCCCTGCAGGCTAGCAGCCAATCAGACACTCACTCATGCTCTCACACTGCCCCCCAGCAAACACACGCTCGGATACTTCCTCAGCAAGCAAGCAAACAAACACAGACTCGGATACTTACCAGTCCCAGAAAAACTCCTCCTGTGAGGTGCTCTGCTGTCCCCGCTGCTCAGCTGGTTCTCTGCCACTCAGTTGGTTCGTGAAGCTCTGGCTATCTTTAAACAGCCAGGCTTCCCTGTCGCAAACCAACAGACACCCTACTGCCCGCTCCCTGCAGGCTAGCAGCCAATCAGACAATCACTCAGGCTTTCGCACTCCAGCCCCAGCAAACACACGCTCGGATGATTCCTCAGCAAGCAAACAAACACAGACTCGGATACTTACCAGTCCCAGGCTAACTCCTGCTGTGTGCTGCTCTTCTGTCCCCGCTGCTCAGCTGGTTCTCCGCCGCTCAGCTGGTACGCGAAGATCTGGCTATTTTTAAACAGCCAGGCTTCCCTGTCGCAAACCTACAGACACCCTACTGCCCGCTCCCTGCAGGCTAGCAGCCAATCAGACACTCACTCAGGCTCTCACACTGCCCCCCCAGCAAACACACACACGGATACTTCCTCAGCAAGCAAACAAACACAGACTCGGATACTTACCAGTCCCAGGCAAACTCCTGCTGTGTGCTGCTCTGCTGTCCCTGCTGCTCAGCTGGTTCTCCACCGCTCAGTTGGTTCGCGAAGCTCTGGCTATTTTTAAACAGCCAGGCATCCCTGTCGCAAACCAACAGACACCCTACTGCCCGCTCCCTGCAGGCTAGCAGCCAATCAGACACTCACTCCGGCTCTCACACTGCCCCCCGCAGCAAACACACGCTCGGATACTTCCTCAGCAAGCAAACAAACACAGACTCGGATACTTACCAGTCCCAGGCAAACTCCTGCTGTGTGCTGCTCTGCTGTCCCCGCTGCTCAACTGGTTCTCCACCGCTCAGCTGGTTCGCGAAGCTCTGGCTATTTTTAAACAACCAGGCTTCCCTGTCGCAAACAAACAGACAGCCTACTGCCCGCGCCCTGCAGGCTAGCAGCCAATCAGACACTCACTCAGGCTCTCACACTGCCCCCCCAGCAAACACACGCTCGGATACTTCCTCAGCAAGCAAACAAACACAGACTCGGATACTTACCAGTCCAAGGCAAACTCCTGCTGTGTGCTGCTCTGCTGTCCCCGCTGTTCAGCTGGTTCTCCGCCACTCAGCTGGTTCGCGAAGCTCTGGCTATTTTTAGACAGCCAGGCTTCCCTGTCGCAAACCAACAGGACCCTACTGCCCGCTCCCTGCAGGCTAGCAGCCAATCAGACACTCACTCAGGCTCTCACAATGCCCCCCCAGCAAACACACGCTCGGATACTTCCTCAGCAAGCAAACAAACACAGACTCGGATATTTACCAGTCCCAGGCAAACTCCTGCTCTGAGCTGCTCTGCTGTCCCCGCTGCTCAGCTGGTTCTCCGCCGCTCAGCTGGTTCGCGAAGCTCTGGCTATTTTTAAACAGCCAGGCTTCCCTGTCGCAAAAAAACAGACAGCCTACTGCCCGCCCCCTGCAGGCTAGCAGCCAATCAGACACTCACTCAGGCTCTCACACTGCCCCCCCAGCAAACACACGCTCGGATACTTCCTCAGCAAGCAAACAAACACAGACTCAGATACTTACCAGTCCTAGGCAAACTCCTGCTGTGTGCTGCTCTGCTGTCCCCGCTGTTCAGCTGGTTCTCCGCCACTCAGCTGGTTCGCAAAGCTCTGGCTATTTTTAGACAGCCAGGCTTCCCTGTCGCAAACCAACAGACACCATACTGCCCGCCCCCTGCAGGCTAGCAGCCAATGAGACACTCACTCAGGCTCTCACACTGCCCCCCCAGCAAACACACGCTCGGATACTTCCTCAGCAAGCAAACAAACACAGACTCGGATACTTACCAGTCCCAGGCAAACTCCTGCTGTGAGCTGCTCTGCTGTCAGCGCTGCTCAGCTGGTTCTCCGCCGCTCAGCTGGTTCGCGAAGCTCTGGCTATTTTTAAACAGCTAGGCTTCCCTGTCGCAAACAGACACCCTACTGCCCGCCCCCTGCAGGCTAGCAGCCAATCAGACACTCACTCAGGCTCTCACACTGCCCCCCCAGCAAACACACGCTCGGATACTTCCTCAGCAAGCAAACAAACACAGACTCGGATACTTACCAGTCCCAGGCAAACTCCCGCTGTGTGCTGCTCTGCTGTCCCCGCTGCTCAGCTGTTTCTCCGCCACTCAGCTGGTTCGCGAAGCTCTGGCTATTTTTAAACAGCCAGGCTTCCCTGTCGCAAACCAGACACCCTACTGCCCGCCCCCTGCAGGCTAGCAGCCAATCAGACACTCACTCAGGCTCTCACACTGCCCCCCCAGCAAACACACGCTCGGATACTTCCTCAGCAAGCAAACAAACACAGACTCGGATACTTACCAGTCCCAGGCAAACTCCTGCTGTGAGCTGCTCTGCTGTCCCCGCTGCTCAGCTGGTTCTCCGCCGCTCAGTGGGTTCGCCAAACTCTGGCTATTTTTAAACAGCCAGGCTTCCCTGTCGCAAACCAACAGTACCCTACTGCCCGCTCCCTGCAGGCTAGCAGCCAATCAGACACTCACTCAGGCTCTCACACTGCCCCCCAGCAAACACACGCTCGGATACTTCCTCAGCAAGCAAGCAAACAAACACAGACTCGGATACTTACCAGTCCCAGAAAAACTCCTCCTGTGAGGTGCTCTGCTGTCCCCGCTGCTCAGCTGGTTCTCTGCCACTCAGTTGGTTCGTGAAGCTCTGGCTATCTTTAAACAGCCAGGCTTCCCTGTCGCAAACCAACAGACACCCTACTGCCCGCTCCCTGCAGGCTAGCAGCCAATCAGACACTCACTCCGGCTCTCACACTGCCCCCCCAGCAAACACACACTCGGATACTTCCTCAGCAAGCAAACAAACACAGACTCGGATACTTACCAGTCCCAGGCAAACTCCTGCTGTGTGCTGCTCTGCTGTCCCCGCTGCTCAGCTGGTTCTCAACCGCTCAGTTGGTTCGCGAAGCTCTGGCTATTTTTAAACAGCCAGGCATCCCTGTCGCAAACCAACAGACACCCTACTGCCCGCTCCCTGCACGCTCGCAGCCAATCAGACACTCACTCCGGCTCTCACACTGCCCCCCCCAGCAAACACACACTCGGATACTTCCTCAGCAAGCAAATAACACAGACTCGGATACTTACCAGTCCCAGGCAAACTCCTACTCTGAGCTGCTCTGCTGTCCCCGCTGCTCAGCTGGTTCTCCGCCGCTCAGCTGGTTCGCGAAGCTCTGGCTATTTTTAAACAACCAGGCTTCCCTGTCGCAAACAAACAGACAGCCTACTGCCCGCGCCCTGCAGGCTAGCAGCCAATCAGACACTCACTCAGGCTCTCACACTGCCCCCCCAGCAAACACACGCTCGGATACTTCCTCAGCAAGCAAACAAACACAGACTCGGATACTTACCAGTCCAAGGCAAACTCCTGCTGTGTGCTGCTCTGCTGTCCCCGCTGTTCAGCTGGTTCTCCGCCACTCAGCTGGTTCGCGAAGCTCTGGCTATTTTTAGACAGCCAGGCTTCCCTGTCGCAAACCAACAGTACCCTACTGCCCGCTCCCTGCAGGCTAGCAGCCAATCAGACACTCACTCAGGCTCTCACAATGCCCCCCCAGCAAACACACGCTCGGATACTTCCTCAGCAAGCAAACAAACACAGACTCGGATATTTACCAGTCCCAGGCAAACTCCTGCTCTGAGCTGCTCTGCTGTCCCCGCTGCTCAGCTGGTTCTCCGCCGCTCAGCTGGTTCGCGAAGCTCTGGCTATTTTTAAACAGCCAGGCTTCCCTGTCGCAAAAAAACAGACAGCCTACTGCCCGCCCCCTGCAGGCTAGCAGCCAATCAGACACTCACTCAGGCTCTCACAATGCCCCCCCAGCAAACACACGCTCGGATACTTCCTCAGCAAGCAAACAAACACAGACTCAGATACTTACCAGTCCCAGGCAAACTCCTGCTGTGAGCTGCTCTGCTGTCCCCGCTGCTCAGCTGGTTCTCCGCCGCTCAGTGGGTTCGCGAAGCTCTGGCTATTTTTAAACAGCCAGGCTTCCCTGTCACAAACCAAGAGTACCCTACTGCCCGCTCCCTGCAGGCTAGCAGCCTATCAGACACTCACTCAGGCTCTCACACTGCCCCCCCAGCAAACACACGCTCGGATACTTCCTCAGCAAGCAAACAAACACAGACTCGGATACTTACCAGTCCAAGGCAAACTCCTGCTGTGTGCTGCTCTGCTGTCCCCGCTGTTCAGCTGGTTCTCCGCCACTCAGCTGGTTCGCGAAGCTCTGGCTATTTTTAGACAGCCAGGCTTCCCTGTCGCAAACCAACAGGACCCTACTGCCCGCTCCCTGCAGGCTAGCAGCCAATCAGACACTCACTCAGGCTCTCACAATGCCCCCCCAGCAAACACACGCTCGGATACTTCCTCAGCAAGCAAACAAACACAGACTCGGATATTTACCAGTCCCAGGCAAACTCCTGCTCTGAGCTGCTCTGCTGTCCCCGCTGCTCAGCTGGTTCTCCGCCGCTCAGCTGGTTCGCGAAGCTCTGGCTATTTTTAAACAGCCAGGCTTCCCTGTCGCAAAAAAACAGACAGCCTACTGCCCGCCCCCTGCAGGCTAGCAGCCAATCAGACACTCACTCAGGCTCTCACACTGCCCCCCCAGCAAACACACGCTCGGATACTTCCTCAGCAAGCAAACAAACACAGACTCGGATACTTACCAGTCCTAGGCAAACTCCTGCTGTGTGCTGCTCTGCTGTCCCCGCTGTTCAGCTGGTTCTCCGCCACTCAGCTGGTTCGCAAAGCTCTGGCTATTTTTAGACAGCCAGGCTTCCCTGTCGCAAACCAACAGACACCATACTGCCCGCCCCCTGCAGGCTAGCAGCCAATGAGACACTCACTCAGGCTCTCACACTGCCCCCCCAGCAAACACACGCTCGGATACTTCCTCAGCAAGCAAACAAACACAGACTCGGATACTTACCAGTCCCAGGCAAACTCCTGCTGTGAGCTGCTCTGCTGTCAGCGCTGCTCAGCTGGTTCTCCGCCGCTCAGCTGGTTCGCGAAGCTCTGGCTATTTTTAAACAGCTAGGCTTCCCTGTCGCAAACAGACACCCTACTGCCCGCCCCCTGCAGGCTAGCAGCCAATCAGACACTCACTCAGGCTCTCACACTGCCCCCCCAGCAAACACACGCTCGGATACTTCCTCAGCAAGCAAACAAACACAGACTCGGATACTTACCAGTCCCAGGCAAACTCCCGCTGTGTGCTGCTCTGCTGTCCCCGCTGCTCAGCTGTTTCTCCGCCACTCAGCTGGTTCGCGAAGCTCTGGCTATTTTTAAACAGCCAGGCTTCCCTGTCGCAAACCAGACACCCTACTGCCCGCCCCCTGCAGGCTAGCAGCCAATCAGACACTCACTCAGGCTCTCACACTGCCCCCCCAGCAAACACACGCTCGGATACTTCCTCAGCAAGCAAACAAACACAGACTCGGATACTTACCAGTCCCAGGCAAACTCCTGCTGTGAGCTGCTCTGCTGTCCCCGCTGCTCAGCTGGTTCTCCGCCGCTCAGTGGGTTCGCCAAACTCTGGCTATTTTTAAACAGCCAGGCTTCCCTGTCGCAAACCAACAGTACCCTACTGCCCGCTCCCTGCAGGCTAGCAGCCAATCAGACACTCACTCAGGCTCTCACACTGCCCCCCAGCAAACACACGCTCGGATACTTCCTCAGCAAGCAAGCAAACAAACACAGACTCGGATACTTACCAGTCCCAGAAAAACTCCTCCTGTGAGGTGCTCTGCTGTCCCCGCTGCTCAGCTGGTTCTCTGCCACTCAGTTGGTTCGTGAAGCTCTGGCTATCTTTAAACAGCCAGGCTTCCCTGTCGCAAACCAACAGACACCCTACTGCCCGCTCCCTGCAGGCTAGCAGCCAATCAGACACTCACTCCGGCTCTCACACTGCCCCCCCAGCAAACACACACTCGGATACTTCCTCAGCAAGCAAACAAACACAGACTCGGATACTTACCAGTCCCAGGCAAACTCCTGCTGTGTGCTGCTCTGCTGTCCCCGCTGCTCAGCTGGTTCTCAACCGCTCAGTTGGTTCGCGAAGCTCTGGCTATTTTTAAACAGCCAGGCATCCCTGTCGCAAACCAACAGACACCCTACTGCCCGCTCCCTGCAGGCTCGCAGCCAATCAGACACTCACTCCGGCTCTCACACTGCCCCCCCCAGCAAACACACACTCGGATACTTCCTCAGCAAGCAAATAACACAGACTCGGATACTTACCAGTCCCAGGCAAACTCCTACTCTGAGCTGCTCTGCTGTCCCCGCTGCTCAGCTGGTTCTCCGCCGCTCAGCTGGTTCGCGAAGCTCTGGCTATTTTTAAACAACCAGGCTTCCCTGTCGCAAACAAACAGACAGCCTACTGCCCGCGCCCTGCAGGCTAGCAGCCAATCAGACACTCACTCAGGCTCTCACACTGCCCCCCCAGCAAACACACGCTCGGATACTTCCTCAGCAAGCAAACAAACACAGACTCGGATACTTACCAGTCCAAGGCAAACTCCTGCTGTGTGCTGCTCTGCTGTCCCCGCTGTTCAGCTGGTTCTCCGCCACTCAGCTGGTTCGCGAAGCTCTGGCTATTTTTAGACAGCCAGGCTTCCCTGTCGCAAACCAACAGTACCCTACTGCCCGCTCCCTGCAGGCTAGCAGCCAATCAGACACTCACTCAGGCTCTCACAATGCCCCCCCAGCAAACACACGCTCGGATACTTCCTCAGCAAGCAAACAAACACAGACTCGGATATTTACCAGTCCCAGGCAAACTCCTGCTCTGAGCTGCTCTGCTGTCCCCGCTGCTCAGCTGGTTCTCCGCCGCTCAGCTGGTTCGCGAAGCTCTGGCTATTTTTAAACAGCCAGGCTTCCCTGTCGCAAAAAAACAGACAGCCTACTGCCCGCCCCCTGCAGGCTAGCAGCCAATCAGACACTCACTCAGGCTCTCACAATGCCCCCCCAGCAAACACACGCTCGGATACTTCCTCAGCAAGCAAACAAACACAGACTCAGATACTTACCAGTCCCAGGCAAACTCCTGCTGTGAGCTGCTCTGCTGTCCCCGCTGCTCAGCTGGTTCTCCGCCGCTCAGTGGGTTCGCGAAGCTCTGGCTATTTTTAAACAGCCAGGCTTCCCTGTCACAAACCAAGAGTACCCTACTGCCCGCTCCCTGCAGGCTAGCAGCCTATCAGACACTCACTCAGGCTCTCACACTGCCCCCCCAGCAAACACACGCTCGGATACTTCCTCAGCAAGCAAACAAACACAGACTCGGATACTTACCAGTCCCAGGCAAACTCCTGCTGTGAGCTGCTCTGCTGTCCCCGCTGCTCAGCTGGTTCTCCGCCGCTCAGTGGGTTCGCGAAGCTCTGGCTATTTTTAAACAGCCAGGCTTCCCTGTCACAAACCAAGAGTACCCTACTGCCCGCTCCCTGCAGGCTAGCAGCCTATCAGACACTCACTCAGGCTCTCACACTGCCCCCCCAGCAAACACACGCTCGGATACTTTCTCAGCAAGCAAACAAACACAGACTCGGATACTTACCAGTCCCAGAAAAACTCCTCCTGTGAACTGCTCTGCTGTCCCCGCTGCTCAGCTGGTTCTCCGCCGCTCAGCTGGTTCGCAAAGCTCTGGCTATTTTTAAACAGCCAGGCTTCCCTGTCGCAAACCAACAGACACCCTACTGCCCGCCCCCTGCAGGCTAGCAGCCAATCAGACACTCACTCAGGCTCTCACAATGCCCCCCCAGCAAACACACACTCGGATACTTCCTCAGCAAGCAAACAAACACAGACTCGGATACTTACCAGTCCCAGGCAAACTCCTGCTGTGTGCTGCTCTGCTGTCCCCGCTGCTCAGCTGGTTCTCCACCGCTCAGTTGGTTCGCGAAGCTCTGGCTATTTTTAAACAGCCAGGCATCCCTGTCGCAAACCAACAGACACCCTACTGCCCGCTCCCTGCAGGCTCGCAGCCAATCAGACACTCACTCCGGCTCTCACACTGCCCCCCCCAGCAAACACACACTCGGATACTTCCTCAGCAAGCAAACAAACACAGACTCGGATATTTACCAGTACCAGGCAAACTCCTGCTCTGAGCTGCTCTGCTGTCCCCGCTGCTCAGCTGGTTCTCCGCCGCTCAGCTGGTTCGCGAAGCTCTGGCTATTTTTAAACAGCCAGGCTTCCCTGTCGCAAAAAAACAGACAGCCTACTGCCCGCCCCCTGCAGGCTAGCAGCCAATCAGACACTCACTCAGGCTCTCACAATGCCCCCCCAGCAAACACACGCTCGGATACTTCCTCAGCAAGCAAACAAACACAGACTCGGATACTTACCAGTCCAAGGCAAACTCCTGCTGTGTGCTGCTCTGCTGTCCCCGCTGTTCAGCTGGTTCTCCGCCACTCAGCTGGTTCGCGAAGCTCTGGCTATTTTTAGACAGCCAGGCTTCCCTGTCGCAAACCAACAGTACCCTACTGCCCGCTCCCTGCAGGCTAGCAGCCAATCAGACACTCACTCAGGCTCTCACAATGCCCCCCCAGCAAACACACGCTCGGATACTTCCTCAGCAAGCAAACAAACACAGACTCGGATATTTACCAGTCCCAGGCAAACTCCTGCTCTCAGCTGCTCTGCTGTCCCCGCTGCTCAGCTGGTTCTCCGCCGCTCAGCTGGTTCGCGAAGCTCTGGCTATTTTTAAACAGCCAGGCTTCCCTGTCGCAAAAAAACAGACAGCCTACTGCCCGCCCCCTGCAGGCTAGCAGCCAATCAGACACTCACTCAGGCTCTCACACTGCCCCCCCAGCAAACACACGCTCGGATACTTCCTCAGCAAGCAAACAAACACAGACTCGGATACTTACCAGTCCTAGGCAAACTCCTGCTGTGTGCTGCTCTGCTGTCCCCGCTGTTCAGCTGGTTCTCCGCCACTCAGCTGGTTCGCGAAGCTCTGCCTATTTTTAGACAGCCAGGCTTCCCTGTCGCAAACCAACAGACACCCTATTGCCCGCCCCCTGCAGGCTAGCAGCCAATCAGACACTCACTCAGGCTCTCACACTGCCCCCCCAGCAAACACACGCTCGGATACTTCCTCAGCAAGCAAACAAACACAGACTCGGATACCTACCAGTCCCAGGCAAACTCCTGCTCTGTGCTGCTCTGCTGCCCCGCTGCTCAGCTGGTTCTCCACCGCTCAGTTGGTTCGCGAAGCTCTGGCTATTTTTAAACAGCCAGGCTTCCCTGTCGCAAAAAAACAGACAGCCTACTGCCCGCCCCCTGCAGGCTAGCAGCCAATCAGACACTCACTCATGCTCTCACACTGCCCCCCAGCAAACACACGCTCGGATACTTCCTCAGCAAGCAAGCAAACAAACACAGACTCGGATACTTACCAGTCCCAGAAAAACTCCTCCTGTGAGGTGCTCTGCTGTCCCCGCTGCTCAGCTGGTTCTCTGCCACTCAGTTGGTTCGTGAAGCTCTGGCTATCTTTAAACAGCCAGGCTTCCCTGTCGCAAACCAACAGACACCCTACTGCCCGCTCCCTGCAGGCTAGCAGCCAATCAGACAATCACTCAGGCTTTCGCACTCCAGCCCCAGCAAACACACGCTCGGATGATTCCTCAGCAAGCAAACAAACACAGACTCGGATACTTACCAGTCCCAGGCTAACTCCTGCTGTGTGCTGCTCTTCTGTCCCCGCTGCTCAGCTGGTTCTCCGCCGCTCAGCTGGTACGCGAAGATCTGGCTATTTTTAAACAGCCAGGCTTCCCTGTCGCAAACCAACAGACACCCTACTGCCCGCTCCCTGCAGGCTAGCAGCCAATCAGACACTCACTCAGGCTCTCACACTGCCCCCCCAGCAAACACACACTCGGATACTTCCTCAGCAAGCAAACAAACACAGACTCGGATACTTACCAGTCCCAGGCAAACTCCTGCTGTGTGCTGCTCTGCTGTCCCTGCTGCTCAGCTGGTTCTCCACCGCTCAGTTGGTTTGCGAAGCTCTGGCTATTTTTAAACAGCCAGGCATCCCTGTCGCAAACCAACAGACACCCTACTGCCCGCTCCCTGCAGGCTAGCAGCCAATCAGACACTCACTCCGGCTCTCACACTGCCCCCCGCAGCAAACACACGCTCGGATACTTCCTCAGCAAGCAAACAAACACAGACTCGGATACTTACCAGTCCAAGGCAAACTCCTGCTGTGTGCTGCTCTGCTGTCCCCGCTGTTCAGCTGGTTCTCCGCCACTCAGCTGGTTCGCGAAGCTCTGGCTATTTTTAGACAGCCAGGCTTCCCTGTCGCAAACCAACAGACACCCTACTGCCCGCCCCCTGCAGGCTAGCAGCCAATCAGACACTCACTCAGGCTCTCACACTGCCCCCCAGCAAACACACGCTCGGATACTTCCTCAGCAAGCAAACAAACACAGACTCGGATACTTACCAGTCCCAGGCAAACTCCTGCTGTGAGCTGCTCTGCTGTCCCCGCTTCTCAGCTGGTTCTCCGCCGCTCAGTGGGTTCACGAAGCTCTGGCTATTTTTAAACAGCCAGGCTTCCCTGTCGCAAACCAACAGTACCCTACTGCCCGCTCCCTGCAGGCTAGCAGCCAATCAGACACTCACTCAGGCTCTCACAATGCCCCCCCAGCAAACACACGCTCGGATACTTCCTCAGCAAGCAAACAAACACAGACTCGGATACTTACCAGTCCCAGGCAAACTCCTGCTGTGAGCTGCTCTGCTGTCCCCGCTGCTCAGCTGGTTCTCCGCCGCTCAGTGGGTTCGCGAAGCTCTGGCTATTTTTAAACAGCCAGGCTTCCCTGTCACAAACCAAGAGTACCCTACTGCCCGCTCCCTGCAGGCTAGCAGCCTATCAGACACTCACTCAGGCTCTCACACTGCCCCCCCAGCAAACACACGCTCGGATACTTTCTCAGCAAGCAAACAAACACAGACTCGGATACTTACCAGTCCCAGAAAAACTCCTCCTGTGAACTGCTCTGCTGTCCCCGCTGTTCAGCTGGTTCTCCGCCGCTCAGCTGGTTCGCAAAGCTCTGGCTATTTTTAAACAGCCAGGCTTCCCTGTCGCAAACCAACAGACACCCTACTGCCCGCCCCCTGCAGGCTAGCAGCCAATCAGACACTCACTCAGGCTCTCACACTGCCCCCCCAGCAAACACACGCTCGGATACTTCCTCAGCAAGCAAACAAACACAGACTCGGATACTTACCAGTCCCAGAAAAAATCCTCCTGTGTGCTGCTCTGCTGTCCCCGCTGCTCAGCTGGTTCTCCACCGCTCAGTTGTTTCGCGAAGCACTGGCTATTTTTAAACAGCCAGGCATCCCTGTCGCAAACCAACAGACACCCTACTGCCCGCTCCCTGCAGGCTAGCAGCCAATCAGACACTCACTCAGGCTCCCACACTGCCCCCCCCCAGCAAACACACGCTCGGATACTTCCTCAGCAAGCAAACAAACACAGACTCGGATACTTACCAGTCCCAGGCAAACTCCTGCTGTGAGCTGCTCTGCTGTCCCCGCTGCTCAGCTGGTTCTCCGCCGCTCAGTGGGTTCGCCAAACTCTGGCTATTTTTAAACAGTCAGGCTTCCCTGTCGCAAACCAACAGTACCCTACTGCCCGACCCCTGCAGGCTAGCAGCCAATCAGACACTCACTCAGGCTCTCACAATGCCCCCCCAGCAAACACACGCTCGGATACTTCCTCAGCAAGCAAACAAACACAGACTCGGATACTTACCAGTCCCAGGCAAACTCCTGCTGTGAGCTGCTCTGCTGTCCCAGCTGCTCAGCTGGTTCTCCGCCGCTCAGCTGGTTCGCGAAGCTCTGGCTATTTTTAAACAGCCAGGCTTCCCTGTCGCAAACAAACAGACACCCTACTGCCCGCCCCCTGCAGGCTAGCAGCCAATCAGACACTCACTCAGGCTCTCACACTGCCCCCACAGCAAACACACGCTCGGATACTTCCTCAGCAAGCAAACAAACACAGACTCGGATACTTACCAGTCCCAGGCAAACTCCTGCTGTGTGCTGCTCTGCTGTCTCCGCTGCTCAGCTGGTTCTCCACCGCTCAGTTGGTTCGCGAAGCTCTGGCCATTTTTAAACAGCCAGGCTTCCCTGTCGCAAACCAACAGACACCCTACTGCCCGCTCCCTGCAGGCTAGCAGCCAATCAGACACTCACTCAGGCTCTCACACTGCCCCCCAGCAAACACACGCTCGGATACTTCCTCAGCAAGCAAACAAACACAGACTCGGATACTTACCAGTCCCAGACAAACTCCTGCTGTGAGCTGCTCTGCTGTTCCCGCTGCTCAGCTGGTTCTCCGCCGCTCAGCTGGTTCGCGAAGCTCTGGCTATTTTTAAACAGCCAGTATTCCTGTCGCAAACAAACAGACAGACTACTGCCCGCCGCCTGCAGGCTAGCAACCGATTCGACACTCAATCAGGCTCTCACACTGCCCCCCCAGCAAACACACGCTCGGATACTTCCTCAGCAAGCAAACAAACACAGACTCGGATACTTACCAGTCCCAGGCTAACTCCTGCTGTGTGCTGCTCTGCTGTCCCCGCTGCTCAGTTGGTTCTCCGCCGCTCAGCTGGTTCGCGAAGCTCTGGCTATTTTTAAACAGCCAGGCTTCCCTGTCACAAACCAACAGACATCCCAATGCCCGCCCCCTGCAGGCTAGCAGCCAATCAGACACTCACTCAGGCTCTCACACTGCCCCCACAGCAAACACACGCTCGGATACTTCCTCAGCAAGCAAAGAAACACAGACTCGGATACTTACCAGTCCCAGGCAAACTCCTGCTGTGAGCTGCTCTGCTGTCCCCGCTGCTCAGCTGGTTCTCCGCCACTCAGCTGGTACGCGAAGATCTGGCTATTTTTAAACAGCCAGGCTTCCCTGTCGCAAACCAACAGACACCCTACTGCCCGCTCCCTGCAGGCTAGCAGCCAATCAGACACTCACTCAGGCTCTCACACTGCCCCCCCCCAGCAAACACACACTCGGATACTTCCTCAGCAAGCAAACAAACACAGACTCGGATACTTACCAGTCCCAGGCAAACTCCTGCTGTGTGCTGCTCTGCTGTCCCCGCTGCTCAGCTGGTTATAAACCGCTCAGTTGGTTCGCGAAGCTCTGGCTATTTTTAAACAGCCAGGCATCCCTGTCGCAAACCAACAGACACCCTACTGCCCGCTCCCTGCAGGCTAGCAGCCAATCAGACACTCACTCCGGCTCTCACACTGCCCCCCCAGCAAACACACACTCGGATACTTCCTCAGCAAGCAAACAAACACAGACTCGGATACTTACCAGTCCCAGGCAAACTCCTGCTGTGAGCTGCTCTGCTGTCCCCGCTGCTCAGCTGGTTCTCCGCCGCTCAGTGGGTTCGCGAAGCTCTGGCTATTTTTAAACAGCCAGGCTTCCCTGTCACAAACCAAGAGTACCCTACTGCCCGCTCCCTGCAGGCTAGCAGCCTATCAGACACTCACTCAGGCTCTCACACTGCCCCCCCAGCAAACACACGGTCGGATACTTTCTCAGCAAGCAAACAAACACAGACTCGGATACTTACCAGTCCCAGGCAAACTCCTGCTGTGTGCTGCTCTGCTGTCCCCGCTGCTCAGCTGGTTCTCCACCGCTCAGTTGGTTCGCGAAGCTCTGGCTATTTTTAAACAGCCAGGCATCCCTGTCGCAAACCAACAGACACCCTACTGCCCGCTCCCTGCAGGCTAGCAGCCAATCAGACACTCACTCCGGCTCTCACACTGCCCTCCCCAGCAAACACACACTCGGATACTTCCTCAGCAAGCAAACAAACACCGACTCGGATACTTACCAGTCCCAGGCAAACTCCTGCTCTGAGCTGCTCTGCTGTCCCCGCTGCTCAGCTAGTTCTCCGCCGCTCAGCTGGTTTGCGAAGCTCTGGCTATTTTTAAACAACCAGGCTTCCCTGTCGCAAACCAACAGACACCCTACTGCCCGCTCCCTGCAGGCTAGCAGCCAATCAGACACTCACTCAGGCTCTCACACTGCCCCCCCAGCAAACACACACTCGGATACTTCCTCAGCAAGCAAACAAACACAGACTCGGATACTTACCAGTCCCAGGCAAACTCCTGCTGTGTGCTGCTCTGCTGTCCCTGCTGCTCAGCTGGTTCTCCTCCGCTCAGTTGGTTCGCGAAGCTCTGGCTATTTTTAAACAGCCAGGCATCCCTGTCGCAAACCAACAGTACCCTACTGCCCGCTCCCTGCAGGCTAGCAGCCAATCAGACACTCACTCAGGCTCTCACACTGCCCCCCAGCAAACACACGCTCGGATACTTCCTCAGCAAGCAAGCAAACAAACACAGACTCGGATACTTACCAGTCCCAGAAAAAACTCCTCCTGTGAGGTGCTCTGCTGTCCCCGCTGCTCAGCTGGTTCTCTGCCACTCAGTTGGTTCGTGAAGCTCTGGCTATCTTTAAACAGCCAGGCTTCCCTGTCGCAAACCAACAGACACCCTACTGCCCGCTCCCTGCAGGCTAGCAGCCAATCAGACACTCACTCCGGCTCTCACACTGCCCCCCCAGCAAACACACACTCGGATACTTCCTCAGCAAGCAAACAAACACAGACTCGGATACTTACCAGTCCCAGGCAAACTCCTGCTGTGTGCTGCTCTGCTGTCCCCGCTGCTCAGCTGGTTCTCAACCGCTCAGTTGGTTCGCGAAGCTCTGGCTATTTTTAAACAGCCAGGCATCCCTGTCGCAAACCAACAGACACCCTACTGCCCGCTCCCTGCAGGCTCGCAGCCAATCAGACACTCACTCCGGCTCTCACACTGCCCCCCCCAGCAAACACACACTCGGATACTTCCTCAGCAAGCAAATAACACAGACTCGGATACTTACCAGTCCCAGGCAAACTCCTACTCTGAGCTGCTCTGCTGTCCCCGCTGCTCAGCTGGTTCTCCGCCGCTCAGCTGGTTCGCGAAGCTCTGGCTATTTTTAAACAACCAGGCTTCCCTGTCGCAAACAAACAGACAGCCTACTGCCCGCGCCCTGCAGGCTAGCAGCCAATCAGACACTCACTCAGGCTCTCACACTGCCCCCCCAGCAAACACACGCTCGGATACTTCCTCAGCAAGCAAACAAACACAGACTCGGATACTTACCAGTCCAAGGCAAACTCCTGCTGTGTGCTGCTCTGCTGTCCCCGCTGTTCAGCTGGTTCTCCGCCACTCAGCTGGTTCGCGAAGCTCTGGCTATTTTTAGACAGCCAGGCTTCCCTGTCGCAAACCAACAGTACCCTACTGCCCGCTCCCTGCAGGCTAGCAGCCAATCAGACACTCACTCAGGCTCTCACAATGCCCCCCCAGCAAACACACGCTCGGATACTTCCTCAGCAAGCAAACAAACACAGACTCGGATATTTACCAGTCCCAGGCAAACTCCTGCTCTGAGCTGCTCTGCTGTCCCCGCTGCTCAGCTGGTTCTCCGCCGCTCAGCTGGTTCGCGAAGCTCTGGCTATTTTTAAACAGCCAGGCTTCCCTGTCGCAAAAAAACAGACAGCCTACTGCCCGCCCCCTGCAGGCTAGCAGCCAATCAGACACTCACTCAGGCTCTCACAATGCCCCCCCAGCAAACACACGCTCGGATACTTCCTCAGCAAGCAAACAAACACAGACTCAGATACTTACCAGTCCCAGGCAAACTCCTGCTGTGAGCTGCTCTGCTGTCCCCGCTGCTCAGCTGGTTCTCCGCCGCTCAGTGGGTTCGCGAAGCTCTGGCTATTTTTAAACAGCCAGGCTTCCCTGTCACAAACCAAGAGTACCCTACTGCCCGCTCCCTGCAGGCTAGCAGCCTATCAGACACTCACTCAGGCTCTCACACTGCCCCCCCAGCAAACACACGCTCGGATACTTCCTCAGCAAGCAAACAAACACAGACTCGGATACTTACCAGTCCAAGGCAAACTCCTGCTGTGTGCTGCTCTGCTGTCCCCGCTGTTCAGCTGGTTCTCCGCCACTCAGCTGGTTCGCGAAGCTCTGGCTATTTTTAGACAGCCAGGCTTCCCTGTCGCAAACCAACAGGACCCTACTGCCCGCTCCCTGCAGGCTAGCAGCCAATCAGACACTCACTCAGGCTCTCACAATGCCCCCCCAGCAAACACACGCTCGGATACTTCCTCAGCAAGCAAACAAACACAGACTCGGATATTTACCAGTCCCAGGCAAACTCCTGCTCTGAGCTGCTCTGCTGTCCCCGCTGCTCAGCTGGTTCTCCGCCGCTCAGCTGGTTCGCGAAGCTCTGGCTATTTTTAAACAGCCAGGCTTCCCTGTCGCAAAAAAACAGACAGCCTACTGCCCGCCCCCTGCAGGCTAGCAGCCAATCAGACACTCACTCAGGCTCTCACACTGCCCCCCCAGCAAACACACGCTCGGATACTTCCTCAGCAAGCAAACAAACACAGACTCGGATACTTACCAGTCCTAGGCAAACTCCTGCTGTGTGCTGCTCTGCTGTCCCCGCTGTTCAGCTGGTTCTCCGCCACTCAGCTGGTTCGCAAAGCTCTGGCTATTTTTAGACAGCCAGGCTTCCCTGTCGCAAACCAACAGACACCATACTGCCCGCCCCCTGCAGGCTAGCAGCCAATGAGACACTCACTCAGGCTCTCACACTGCCCCCCCAGCAAACACACGCTCGGATACTTCCTCAGCAAGCAAACAAACACAGACTCGGATACTTACCAGTCCCAGGCAAACTCCTGCTGTGAGCTGCTCTGCTGTCAGCGCTGCTCAGCTGGTTCTCCGCCGCTCAGCTGGTTCGCGAAGCTCTGGCTATTTTTAAACAGCTAGGCTTCCCTGTCGCAAACAGACACCCTACTGCCCGCCCCCTGCAGGCTAGCAGCCAATCAGACACTCACTCAGGCTCTCACACTGCCCCCCCAGCAAACACACGCTCGGATACTTCCTCAGCAAGCAAACAAACACAGACTCGGATACTTACCAGTCCCAGGCAAACTCCTGCTGTGAGCTGCTCTGCTGTCCCCGCTGCTCAGCTGGTTCTCCGCCGCTCAGTGGGTTCGCCAAACTCTGGCTATTTTTAAACAGCCAGGCTTCCCTGTCGCAAACCAACAGTACCCTACTGCCCGCTCCCTGCAGGCTAGCAGCCAATCAGACACTCACTCAGGCTCTCACACTGCCCCCCAGCAAACACACGCTCGGATACTTCCTCAGCAAGCAAGCAAACAAACACAGACTCGGATACTTACCAGTCCCAGAAAAACTCCTCCTGTGAGGTGCTCTGCTGTCCCCGCTGCTCAGCTGGTTCTCTGCCACTCAGTTGGTTCGTGAAGCTCTGGCTATCTTTAAACAGCCAGGCTTCCCTGTCGCAAACCAACAGACACCCTACTGCCCGCTCCCTGCAGGCTAGCAGCCAATCAGACACTCACTCCGGCTCTCACACTGCCCCCCCAGCAAACACACACTCGGATACTTCCTCAGCAAGCAAACAAACACAGACTCGGATACTTACCAGTCCCAGGCAAACTCCTGCTGTGTGCTGCTCTGCTGTCCCCGCTGCTCAGCTGGTTCTCAACCGCTCAGTTGGTTCGCGAAGCTCTGGCTATTTTTAAACAGCCAGGCATCCCTGTCGCAAACCAACAGACACCCTACTGCCCGCTCCCTGCAGGCTCGCAGCCAATCAGACACTCACTCCGGCTCTCACACTGCCCCCCCCAGCAAACACACACTCGGATACTTCCTCAGCAAGCAAATAACACAGACTCGGATACTTACCAGTCCCAGGCAAACTCCTACTCTGAGCTGCTCTGCTGTCCCCGCTGCTCAGCTGGTTCTCCGCCGCTCAGCTGGTTCGCGAAGCTCTGGCTATTTTTAAACAACCAGGCTTCCCTGTCGCAAACAAACAGACAGCCTACTGCCCGCGCCCTGCAGGCTAGCAGCCAATCAGACACTCACTCAGGCTCTCACACTGCCCCCCCAGCAAACACACGCTCGGATACTTCCTCAGCAAGCAAACAAACACAGACTCGGATACTTACCAGTCCAAGGCAAACTCCTGCTGTGTGCTGCTCTGCTGTCCCCGCTGTTCAGCTGGTTCTCCGCCACTCAGCTGGTTCGCGAAGCTCTGGCTATTTTTAGACAGCCAGGCTTCCCTGTCGCAAACCAACAGTACCCTACTGCCCGCTCCCTGCAGGCTAGCAGCCAATCAGACACTCACTCAGGCTCTCACAATGCCCCCCCAGCAAACACACGCTCGGATACTTCCTCAGCAAGCAAACAAACACAGACTCGGATATTTACCAGTCCCAGGCAAACTCCTGCTCTGAGCTGCTCTGCTGTCCCCGCTGCTCAGCTGGTTCTCCGCCGCTCAGCTGGTTCGCGAAGCTCTGGCTATTTTTAAACAGCCAGGCTTCCCTGTCGCAAAAAAACAGACAGCCTACTGCCCGCCCCCTGCAGGCTAGCAGCCAATCAGACACTCACTCAGGCTCTCACAATGCCCCCCCAGCAAACACACGCTCGGATACTTCCTCAGCAAGCAAACAAACACAGACTCAGATACTTACCAGTCCCAGGCAAACTCCTGCTGTGAGCTGCTCTGCTGTCCCCGCTGCTCAGCTGGTTCTCCGCCGCTCAGTGGGTTCGCGAAGCTCTGGCTATTTTTAAACAGCCAGGCTTCCCTGTCACAAACCAAGAGTACCCTACTGCCCGCTCCCTGCAGGCTAGCAGCCTATCAGACACTCACTCAGGCTCTCACACTGCCCCCCCAGCAAACACACGCTCGGATACTTCCTCAGCAAGCAAACAAACACAGACTCGGATACTTACCAGTCCCAGGCAAACTCCTGCTGTGAGCTGCTCTGCTGTCCCCGCTGCTCAGCTGGTTCTCCGCCGCTCAGTGGGTTCGCGAAGCTCTGGCTATTTTTAAACAGCCAGGCTTCCCTGTCACAAACCAAGAGTACCCTACTGCCCGCTCCCTGCAGGCTAGCAGCCTATCAGACACTCACTCAGGCTCTCACACTGCCCCCCCAGCAAACACACGCTCGGATACTTTCTCAGCAAGCAAACAAACACAGACTCGGATACTTACCAGTCCCAGAAAAACTCCTCCTGTGAACTGCTCTGCTGTCCCCGCTGCTCAGCTGGTTCTCCGCCGCTCAGCTGGTTCGCAAAGCTCTGGCTATTTTTAAACAGCCAGGCTTCCCTGTCGCAAACCAACAGACACCCTACTGCCCGCCCCCTGCAGGCTAGCAGCCAATCAGACACTCACTCAGGCTCTCACAATGCCCCCCCAGCAAACACACACTCGGATACTTCCTCAGCAAGCAAACAAACACAGACTCGGATACTTACCAGTCCCAGGCAAACTCCTGCTGTGTGCTGCTCTGCTGTCCCCGCTGCTCAGCTGGTTCTCCACCGCTCAGTTGGTTCGCGAAGCTCTGGCTATTTTTAAACAGCCAGGCATCCCTGTCGCAAACCAACAGACACCCTACTGCCCGCTCCCTGCAGGCTCGCAGCCAATCAGACACTCACTCCGGCTCTCACACTGCCCCCCCCAGCAAACACACACTCGGATACTTCCTCAGCAAGCAAACAAACACAGACTCGGATATTTACCAGTACCAGGCAAACTCCTGCTCTGAGCTGCTCTGCTGTCCCCGCTGCTCAGCTGGTTCTCCGCCGCTCAGCTGGTTCGCGAAGCTCTGGCTATTTTTAAACAGCCAGGCTTCCCTGTCGCAAAAAAACAGACAGCCTACTGCCCGCCCCCTGCAGGCTAGCAGCCAATCAGACACTCACTCAGGCTCTCACAATGCCCCCCCAGCAAACACACGCTCGGATACTTCCTCAGCAAGCAAACAAACACAGACTCGGATACTTACCAGTCCAAGGCAAACTCCTGCTGTGTGCTGCTCTGCTGTCCCCGCTGTTCAGCTGGTTCTCCGCCACTCAGCTGGTTCGCGAAGCTCTGGCTATTTTTAGACAGCCAGGCTTCCCTGTCGCAAACCAACAGTACCCTACTGCCCGCTCCCTGCAGGCTAGCAGCCAATCAGACACTCACTCAGGCTCTCACAATGCCCCCCCAGCAAACACACGCTCGGATACTTCCTCAGCAAGCAAACAAACACAGACTCGGATATTTACCAGTCCCAGGCAAACTCCTGCTCTCAGCTGCTCTGCTGTCCCCGCTGCTCAGCTGGTTCTCCGCCGCTCAGCTGGTTCGCGAAGCTCTGGCTATTTTTAAACAGCCAGGCTTCCCTGTCGCAAAAAAACAGACAGCCTACTGCCCGCCCCCTGCAGGCTAGCAGCCAATCAGACACTCACTCAGGCTCTCACACTGCCCCCCCAGCAAACACACGCTCGGATACTTCCTCAGCAAGCAAACAAACACAGACTCGGATACTTACCAGTCCTAGGCAAACTCCTGCTGTGTGCTGCTCTGCTGTCCCCGCTGTTCAGCTGGTTCTCCGCCACTCAGCTGGTTCGCGAAGCTCTGCCTATTTTTAGACAGCCAGGCTTCCCTGTCGCAAACCAACAGACACCCTATTGCCCGCCCCCTGCAGGCTAGCAGCCAATCAGACACTCACTCAGGCTCTCACACTGCCCCCCCAGCAAACACACGCTCGGATACTTCCTCAGCAAGCAAACAAACACAGACTCGGATACTTACCAGTCCCAGGCAAACTCCTGCTGTGAGCTGCTCTGCTGTGCCCGCTGCTCAGCTGGTTCTCCGCCGCTCAGCTGGTTCGCGAAGCTCTGGCTATTTTTAAACAGCTAGGCTTCCCTGTCGCAAACAGACACCCTACTGCCCGCCCCCTGCAGGCTAGCAGCCAATCAGACACTCACTCAGGCTCTCACACTGCCCCCCCAGCAAACACACGCTCGGATACTTCCTCAGCAAGCAAACAAACACAGACTCGGATACCTACCAGTCCCAGGCAAACTCCTGCTCTGTGCTGCTCTGCTGCCCCGCTGCTCAGCTGGTTCTCCACCGCTCAGTTGGTTCGCGAAGCTCTGGCTATTTTTAAACAGCCAGGCTTCCCTGTCGCAAAAAAACAGACAGCCTACTGCCCGCCCCCTGCAGGCTAGCAGCCAATCAGACACTCACTCATGCTCTCACACTGCCCCCCAGCAAACACACGCTCGGATACTTCCTCAGCAAGCAAGCAAACAAACACAGACTCGGATACTTACCAGTCCCAGAAAAACTCCTCCTGTGAGGTGCTCTGCTGTCCCCGCTGCTCAGCTGGTTCTCTGCCACTCAGTTGGTTCGTGAAGCTCTGGCTATCTTTAAACAGCCAGGCTTCCCTGTCGCAAACCAACAGACACCCTACTGCCCGCTCCCTGCAGGCTAGCAGCCAATCAGACAATCACTCAGGCTTTCGCACTCCAGCCCCAGCAAACACACGCTCGGATGATTCCTCAGCAAGCAAACAAACACAGACTCGGATACTTACCAGTCCCAGGCTAACTCCTGCTGTGTGCTGCTCTTCTGTCCCCGCTGCTCAGCTGGTTCTCCGCCGCTCAGCTGGTACGCGAAGATCTGGCTATTTTTAAACAGCCAGGCTTCCCTGTCGCAAACCAACAGACACCCTACTGCCCGCTCCCTGCAGGCTAGCAGCCAATCAGACACTCACTCAGGCTCTCACACTGCCCCCCCAGCAAACACACACTCGGATACTTCCTCAGCAAGCAAACAAACACAGACTCGGATACTTACCAGTCCCAGGCAAACTCCTGCTGTGTGCTGCTCTGCTGTCCCTGCTGCTCAGCTGGTTCTCCACCGCTCAGTTGGTTTGCGAAGCTCTGGCTATTTTTAAACAGCCAGGCATCCCTGTCGCAAACCAACAGACACCCTACTGCCCGCTCCCTGCAGGCTAGCAGCCAATCAGACACTCACTCCGGCTCTCACACTGCCCCCCGCAGCAAACACACGCTCGGATACTTCCTCAGCAAGCAAACAAACACAGACTCGGATACTTACCAGTCCAAGGCAAACTCCTGCTGTGTGCTGCTCTGCTGTCCCCGCTGTTCAGCTGGTTCTCCGCCACTCAGCTGGTTCGCGAAGCTCTGGCTATTTTTAGACAGCCAGGCTTCCCTGTCGCAAACCAACAGACACCCTACTGCCCGCCCCCTGCAGGCTAGCAGCCAATCAGACACTCACTCAGGCTCTCACACTGCCCCCCAGCAAACACACGCTCGGATACTTCCTCAGCAAGCAAACAAACACAGACTCGGATACTTACCAGTCCCAGGCAAACTCCTGCTGTGAGCTGCTCTGCTGTCCCCGCTTCTCAGCTGGTTCTCCGCCGCTCAGTGGGTTCACGAAGCTCTGGCTATTTTTAAACAGCCAGGCTTCCCTGTCGCAAACCAACAGTACCCTACTGCCCGCTCCCTGCAGGCTAGCAGCCAATCAGACACTCACTCAGGCTCTCACAATGCCCCCCCAGCAAACACACGCTCGGATACTTCCTCAGCAAGCAAACAAACACAGACTCGGATACTTACCAGTCCCAGGCAAACTCCTGCTGTGAGCTGCTCTGCTGTCCCCGCTGCTCAGCTGGTTCTCCGCCGCTCAGTGGGTTCGCGAAGCTCTGGCTATTTTTAAACAGCCAGGCTTCCCTGTCACAAACCAAGAGTACCCTACTGCCCGCTCCCTGCAGGCTAGCAGCCTATCAGACACTCACTCAGGCTCTCACACTGCCCCCCCAGCAAACACACGCTCGGATACTTTCTCAGCAAGCAAACAAACACAGACTCGGATACTTACCAGTCCCAGAAAAACTCCTCCTGTGAACTGCTCTGCTGTCCCCGCTGTTCAGCTGGTTCTCCGCCGCTCAGCTGGTTCGCAAAGCTCTGGCTATTTTTAAACAGCCAGGCTTCCCTGTCGCAAACCAACAGACACCCTACTGCCCGCCCCCTGCAGGCTAGCAGCCAATCAGACACTCACTCAGGCTCTCACACTGCCCCCCCAGCAAACACACGCTCGGATACTTCCTCAGCAAGCAAACAAACACAGACTCGGATACTTACCAGTCCCAGAAAAAATCCTCCTGTGTGCTGCTCTGCTGTCCCCGCTGCTCAGCTGGTTCTCCACCGCTCAGTTGTTTCGCGAAGCACTGGCTATTTTTAAACAGCCAGGCATCCCTGTCGCAAACCAACAGACACCCTACTGCCCGCTCCCTGCAGGCTAGCAGCCAATCAGACACTCACTCAGGCTCCCACACTGCCCCCCCCCAGCAAACACACGCTCGGATACTTCCTCAGCAAGCAAACAAACACAGACTCGGATACTTACCAGTCCCAGGCAAACTCCTGCTGTGAGCTGCTCTGCTGTCCCCGCTGCTCAGCTGGTTCTCCGCCGCTCAGTGGGTTCGCCAAACTCTGGCTATTTTTAAACAGTCAGGCTTCCCTGTCGCAAACCAACAGTACCCTACTGCCCGACCCCTGCAGGCTAGCAGCCAATCAGACACTCACTCAGGCTCTCACAATGCCCCCCCAGCAAACACACGCTCGGATACTTCCTCAGCAAGCAAACAAACACAGACTCGGATACTTACCAGTCCCAGGCAAACTCCTGCTGTGAGCTGCTCTGCTGTCCCAGCTGCTCAGCTGGTTCTCCGCCGCTCAGCTGGTTCGCGAAGCTCTGGCTATTTTTAAACAGCCAGGCTTCCCTGTCGCAAACAAACAGACACCCTACTGCCCGCCCCCTGCAGGCTAGCAGCCAATCAGACACTCACTCAGGCTCTCACACTGCCCCCACAGCAAACACACGCTCGGATACTTCCTCAGCAAGCAAACAAACACAGACTCGGATACTTACCAGTCCCAGGCAAACTCCTGCTGTGTGCTGCTCTGCTGTCTCCGCTGCTCAGCTGGTTCTCCACCGCTCAGTTGGTTCGCGAAGCTCTGGCCATTTTTAAACAGCCAGGCTTCCCTGTCGCAAACCAACAGACACCCTACTGCCCGCTCCCTGCAGGCTAGCAGCCAATCAGACACTCACTCAGGCTCTCACACTGCCCCCCAGCAAACACACGCTCGGATACTTCCTCAGCAAGCAAACAAACACAGACTCGGATACTTACCAGTCCCAGACAAACTCCTGCTGTGAGCTGCTCTGCTGTTCCCGCTGCTCAGCTGGTTCTCCGCCGCTCAGCTGGTTCGCGAAGCTCTGGCTATTTTTAAACAGCCAGTATTCCTGTCGCAAACAAACAGACAGACTACTGCCCGCCGCCTGCAGGCTAGCAACCGATTCGACACTCAATCAGGCTCTCACACTGCCCCCCCAGCAAACACACGCTCGGATACTTCCTCAGCAAGCAAACAAACACAGACTCGGATACTTACCAGTCCCAGGCTAACTCCTGCTGTGTGCTGCTCTGCTGTCCCCGCTGCTCAGTTGGTTCTCCGCCGCTCAGCTGGTTCGCGAAGCTCTGGCTATTTTTAAACAGCCAGGCTTCCCTGTCACAAACCAACAGACATCCCAATGCCCGCCCCCTGCAGGCTAGCAGCCAATCAGACACTCACTCAGGCTCTCACACTGCACCCACAGCAAACACACGCTCGGATACTTCCTCAGCAAGCAAAGAAACACAGACTCGGATACTTACCAGTCCCAGGCAAACTCCTGCTGTGAGCTGCTCTGCTGTCCCCGCTGCTCAGCTGGTTCTCCGCCACTCAGCTGGTACGCGAAGATCTGGCTATTTTTAAACAGCCAGGCTTCCCTGTCGCAAACCAACAGACACCCTACTGCCCGCTCCCTGCAGGCTAGCAGCCAATCAGACACTCACTCAGGCTCTCACACTGCCCCCCCCCAGCAAACACACACTCGGATACTTCCTCAGCAAGCAAACAAACACAGACTCGGATACTTACCAGTCCCAGGCAAACTCCTGCTGTGTGCTGCTCTGCTGTCCCCGCTGCTCAGCTGGTTATAAACCGCTCAGTTGGTTCGCGAAGCTCTGGCTATTTTTAAACAGCCAGGCATCCCTGTCGCAAACCAACAGACACCCTACTGCCCGCTCCCTGCAGGCTAGCAGCCAATCAGACACTCACTCCGGCTCTCACACTGCCCCCCCAGCAAACACACACTCGGATACTTCCTCAGCAAGCAAACAAACACAGACTCGGATACTTACCAGTCCCAGGCAAACTCCTGCTGTGAGCTGCTCTGCTGTCCCCGCTGCTCAGCTGGTTCTCCGCCGCTCAGTGGGTTCGCGAAGCTCTGGCTATTTTTAAACAGCCAGGCTTCCCTGTCACAAACCAAGAGTACCCTACTGCCCGCTCCCTGCAGGCTAGCAGCCTATCAGACACTCACTCAGGCTCTCACACTGCCCCCCCAGCAAACACACGGTCGGATACTTTCTCAGCAAGCAAACAAACACAGACTCGGATACTTACCAGTCCCAGGCAAACTCCTGCTGTGTGCTGCTCTGCTGTCCCCGCTGCTCAGCTGGTTCTCCACCGCTCAGTTGGTTCGCGAAGCTCTGGCTATTTTTAAACAGCCAGGCATCCCTGTCGCAAACCAACAGACACCCTACTGCCCGCTCCCTGCAGGCTAGCAGCCAATCAGACACTCACTCCGGCTCTCACACTGCCCTCCCCAGCAAACACACACTCGGATACTTCCTCAGCAAGCAAACAAACACCGACTCGGATACTTACCAGTCCCAGGCAAACTCCTGCTCTGAGCTGCTCTGCTGTCCCCGCTGCTCAGCTAGTTCTCCGCCGCTCAGCTGGTTTGCGAAGCTCTGGCTATTTTTAAACAACCAGGCTTCCCTGTCGCAAACCAACAGACACCCTACTGCCCGCTCCCTGCAGGCTAGCAGCCAATCAGACACTCACTCAGGCTCTCACACTGCCCCCCCAGCAAACACACACTCGGATACTTCCTCAGCAAGCAAACAAACACAGACTCGGATACTTACCAGTCCCAGGCAAACTCCTGCTGTGTGCTGCTCTGCTGTCCCTGCTGCTCAGCTGGTTCTCCTCCGCTCAGTTGGTTCGCGAAGCTCTGGCTATTTTTAAACAGCCAGGCATCCCTGTCGCAAACCAACAGACACCCTACTGCCCGCTCCCTGCAGGCTAGCAGCCAATCAGACACTCACTCCGGCTCTCACACTGCCCCCCGCAGCAAACACACGCTCGGATACTTCCTCAGCAAGCAAACAAACACAGACTCGGATACTGACCAGTCCAAGGCAAACTCC
This sequence comes from Lepidochelys olivacea, assembly GCF_965140295.1. Lineage (NCBI taxonomy): Eukaryota > Metazoa > Chordata > Testudines > Cheloniidae > Lepidochelys > Lepidochelys olivacea. Next base: position 17,170,157 of record NC_140436.1, on the reverse strand, counting down.
TGCTGTGTGCTGCTCTGCTGTCCCCGCTGTTCAGCTGGTTCTCCGCCACTCAGCTGGTTCGCGAAGCTCTGGCTATTTTTAGACAGCCAGGCTTCCCTGTCGCAAACCAACAGACACCCTACTGCCCGCCCCCTGCAGGCTAGCAGCCAATCAGACACTCACTCAGGCTCTCACACTGCCCCCCCAGCAAACACACGCTCGGATACTTCCTCAGCAAGCAAACAAACAAAGACTCGGATACTTACCAGTCCCAGGCAAACTCCTGCTGTGAGCTGCTCTGCTGTCCCCGCTTCTCAGCTGGTTCTCCGCCGCTCAGTGGGTTCACGAAGCTCTGGCTATTTTTAAACAGCCAGGCTTCCCTGTCGCAAACCAACAGTACCCTACTGCCCGCCCCCTGCAGGCTAGCAGCCAATCAGACACTCACTCAGGCTCTCACACTGCCCCCCCAGCAAACACACGCTCGGATACTTTCTCAGCAAGCAAACAAACACAGACTCGGATACTTACCAGTCCCAGAAAAACTCCTCCTGTGAACTGCTCTGCTGTCCCCGCTGTTCAGCTGGTTCTCCGCCGCTCAGCTGGTTCGCAAAGCTCTGGCTATTTTTAAACAGCCAGGCTTCCCTGTCGCAAACCAACAGACACCCTACTGCCCGCCCCCTGCAGGCTAGCAGCCAATCAGACACTCACTCAGGCTCTCACACTGCCCCCCCAGCAAACACACGCTCGGATACTTCCTCAGCAAGCAAACAAACACAGACTCGGATACTTACCAGTCCCAGAAAAAATCCTCCTGTGTGCTGCTCTGCTGTCCCCGCTGCTCAGCTGGTTCTCCACCGCTCAGTTGTTTCGCGAAGCACTGGCTATTTTTAAACAGCCAGGCATCCCTGTCGCAAACCAACAGACACCCTACTGCCCGCTCCCTGCAGGCTAGCAGCCAATCAGACACTCACTCAGGCTCCCACACTGCCCCCCCCCAGCAAACACACGCTCGGATACTTCCTCAGCAAGCAAACAAACACAGACTCGGATACTTACCAGTCCCAGGCAAACTCCTGCTGTGAGCTGCTCTGCTGTCCCCGCTGCTCAGCTGGTTCTCCGCCGCTCAGTGGGTTCGCCAAACTCTGGCTATTTTTAAACAGTCAGGCTTCCCTGTCGCAAACCAACAGTACCCTACTGCCCGACCCCTGCAGGCTAGCAGCCAATCAGACACTCACTCAGGCTCTCACAATGCCCCCCCAGCAAACACACGCTCGGATACTTCCTCAGCAAGCAAACAAACACAGACTCGGATACTTACCAGTCCCAGGCAAACTCCTGCTGTGAGCTGCTCTGCTGTCCCAGCTGCTCAGCTGGTTCTCCGCCGCTCAGCTGGTTCGCGAAGCTCTGGCTATTTTTAAACAGCCAGGCTTCCCTGTCGCAAACAAACAGACACCCTACTGCCCGCCCCCTGCAGGCTAGCAGCCAATCAGACACTCACTCAGGCTCTCACACTGCCCCCACAGCAAACACACGCTCGGATACTTCCTCAGCAAGCAAACAAACACAGACTCGGATACTTACCAGTCCCAGGCAAACTCCTGCTGTGTGCTGCTCTGCTGTCTCCGCTGCTCAGCTGGTTCTCCACCGCTCAGTTGGTTCGCGAAGCTCTGGCCATTTTTAAACAGCCAGGCTTCCCTGTCGCAAACCAACAGACACCCTACTGCCCGCTCCCTGCAGGCTAGCAGCCAATCAGACACTCACTCAGGCTCTCACACTGCCCCCCAGCAAACACACGCTCGGATACTTCCTCAGCAAGCAAACAAACACAGACTCGGATACTTACCAGTCCCAGACAAACTCCTGCTGTGAGCTGCTCTGCTGTTCCCGCTGCTCAGCTGGTTCTCCGCCGCTCAGCTGGTTCGCGAAGCTCTGGCTATTTTTAAACAGCCAGTATTCCTGTCGCAAACAAACAGACAGACTACTGCCCGCCGCCTGCAGGCTAGCAACCGATTCGACACTCAATCAGGCTCTCACACTGCCCCCCCAGCAAACACACGCTCGGATACTTCCTCAGCAAGCAAACAAACACAGACTCGGATACTTACCAGTCCCAGGCTAACTCCTGCTGTGTGCTGCTCTGCTGTCCCCGCTGCTCAGTTGGTTCTCCGCCGCTCAGCTGGTTCGCGAAGCTCTGGCTATTTTTAAACAGCCAGGCTTCCCTGTCACAAACCAACAGACATCCCAATGCCCGCCCCCTGCAGGCTAGCAGCCAATCAGACACTCACTCAGGCTCTCACACTGCACCCACAGCAAACACACGCTCGGATACTTCCTCAGCAAGCAAAGAAACACAGACTCGGATACTTACCAGTCCCAGGCAAACTCCTGCTGTGAGCTGCTCTGCTGTCCCCGCTGCTCAGCTGGTTCTCCGCCACTCAGCTGGTACGCGAAGATCTGGCTATTTTTAAACAGCCAGGCTTCCCTGTCGCAAACCAACAGACACCCTACTGCCCGCTCCCTGCAGGCTAGCAGCCAATCAGACACTCACTCAGGCTCTCACACTGCCCCCCCCCAGCAAACACACACTCGGATACTTCCTCAGCAAGCAAACAAACACAGACTCGGATACTTACCAGTCCCAGGCAAACTCCTGCTGTGTGCTGCTCTGCTGTCCCCGCTGCTCAGCTGGTTATAAACCGCTCAGTTGGTTCGCGAAGCTCTGGCTATTTTTAAACAGCCAGGCATCCCTGTCGCAAACCAACAGACACCCTACTGCCCGCTCCCTGCAGGCTAGCAGCCAATCAGACACTCACTCCGGCTCTCACACTGCCCCCCCAGCAAACACACACTCGGATACTTCCTCAGCAAGCAAACAAACACAGACTCGGATACTTACCAGTCCCAGGCAAACTCCTGCTGTGAGCTGCTCTGCTGTCCCCGCTGCTCAGCTGGTTCTCCGCCGCTCAGTGGGTTCGCGAAGCTCTGGCTATTTTTAAACAGCCAGGCTTCCCTGTCACAAACCAAGAGTACCCTACTGCCCGCTCCCTGCAGGCTAGCAGCCTATCAGACACTCACTCAGGCTCTCACACTGCCCCCCCAGCAAACACACGGTCGGATACTTTCTCAGCAAGCAAACAAACACAGACTCGGATACTTACCAGTCCCAGGCAAACTCCTGCTGTGTGCTGCTCTGCTGTCCCCGCTGCTCAGCTGGTTCTCCACCGCTCAGTTGGTTCGCGAAGCTCTGGCTATTTTTAAACAGCCAGGCATCCCTGTCGCAAACCAACAGACACCCTACTGCCCGCTCCCTGCAGGCTAGCAGCCAATCAGACACTCACTCCGGCTCTCACACTGCCCTCCCCAGCAAACACACACTCGGATACTTCCTCAGCAAGCAAACAAACACCGACTCGGATACTTACCAGTCCCAGGCAAACTCCTGCTCTGAGCTGCTCTGCTGTCCCCGCTGCTCAGCTAGTTCTCCGCCGCTCAGCTGGTTTGCGAAGCTCTGGCTATTTTTAAACAACCAGGCTTCCCTGTCGCAAACCAACAGACACCCTACTGCCCGCTCCCTGCAGGCTAGCAGCCAATCAGACACTCACTCAGGCTCTCACACTGCCCCCCCAGCAAACACACACTCGGATACTTCCTCAGCAAGCAAACAAACACAGACTCGGATACTTACCAGTCCCAGGCAAACTCCTGCTGTGTGCTGCTCTGCTGTCCCTGCTGCTCAGCTGGTTCTCCTCCGCTCAGTTGGTTCGCGAAGCTCTGGCTATTTTTAAACAGCCAGGCATCCCTGTCGCAAACCAACAGACACCCTACTGCCCGCTCCCTGCAGGCTAGCAGCCAATCAGACACTCACTCCGGCTCTCACACTGCCCCCCGCAGCAAACACACGCTCGGATACTTCCTCAGCAAGCAAACAAACACAGACTCGGATACTGACCAGTCCAAGGCAAACTCCTGCTGTGTGCTGCTCTGCTGTCCCCGCTGTTCAGCTGGTTCTCCGCCACTCAGCTGGTTCGCGAAGCTCTGGCTATTTTTAGACAGCCAGGCTTCCCTGTCGCAAACCAACAGACACCCTACTGCCCGCCCCCTGCAGGCTAGCAGCCAATCAGACACTCACTCAGGCTCTCACACTGCCCCCCCAGCAAACACACGCTCGGATACTTCCTCAGCAAGCAAACAAACAAAGACTCGGATACTTACCAGTCCCAGGCAAACTCCTGCTGTGAGCTGCTCTGCTGTCCCCGCTTCTCAGCTGGTTCTCCGCCGCTCAGTGGGTTCACGAAGCTCTGGCTATTTTTAAACAGCCAGGCTTCCCTGTCGCAAACCAACAGTACCCTACTGCCCGCTCCCTGCAGGCTAGCAGCCAATCAGACACTCACTCAGGCTCTCACAATGCCCCCCCAGCAAACACACGCTCGGATACTTCCTCAGCAAGCGAACAAACACAGACTCGGATACTTACCAGTCCCAGGCAAACTCCTGCTGTGAGCTGCTCTGCTGTCCCCGCTGCTCAGCTGGTTCTCCACCGCTCAGTTGGTTCGCGAAGCTCTGGCCATTTTTAAACAGCCAGGCTTCCCTGTCGCAAACCAACAGACACCCTACTGCCCGCTCCCTGCAGGCTAGCAGCCAATCAGACACTCACTCAGGCTCTCACACTGCCCCCCAGCAAACACACGCTCGGATACTTCCTCAGCAAGCAAACAAACACAGACTCGGATACTTACCAGTCCCAGACAAACTCCTGCTGTGAGCTGCTCTGCTGTTCCCGCTGCTCAGCTGGTTCTCCGCCGCTCAGCTGGTACGCGAAGATCTGGCTATTTTTAAACAGCCAGGCTTCCCTGTCGCAAACCAACAGACACCCTACTGCCCGCTCCCTGCAGGCTAGCAGCCAATCAGACACTCACTCAGGCTCTCACACTGCCCCCCCCCAGCAAACACACACTCGGATACTTCCTCAGCAAGCAAACAAACACAGACTCGGATACTTACCAGTCCCAGGCAAACTCCTGCTGTGTGCTGCTCTGCTGTCCCCGCTGCTCAGCTGGTTCTCCACCGCTCAGTTGGTTCGCGAAGCTCTGGCTATTTTTAAACAGCCAGGCATCCCTGTCGCAAACCAACAGACACCCTACTGCCCGCTCCCTGCAGGCTAGCAGCCAATCAGACACTCACTCCGGCTCTCACACTGCCCCCCCAGCAAACACACACTCGGATACTTCCTCAGCAAGCAAACAAACACAGACTCGGATACTTACCAGTCCCAGGCAAACTCCTGCTGTGAGCTGCTCTGCTGTCCCCGCTGCTCAGCTGGTTCTCCGCCGCTCAGTGGGTTCGCGAAGCTCTGGCTATTTTTAAACAGCCAGGCTTCCCTGTCACAAACCAAGAGTACCCTACTGCCCGCTCCCTGCAGGCTAGCAGCCTATCAGACACTCACTCAGGCTCTCACACTGCCCCCCCAGCAAACACACGGTCGGATACTTTCTCAGCAAGCAAACAAACACAGACTCGGATACTTACCAGTCCCAGAAAAACTCCTCCTGTGAACTGCTCTGCTGTCCCCGCTGCTCAGCTGGTTCTCCGCCGCTCAGTGGGTTCGCCAAACTCTGGCTATTTTTAAACAGTCAGGCTTCCCTGTCGCAAACCAACAGTACCCTACTGCCCGGCCCCTGCAGGCTAGCAGCCAATCAGACACTCACTCAGGCTCTCACACTGCCCCCCCAGCAAACACACGCTCGGATACTTCCTCAGCAAGCAAACAAACACAGACTCGGATACTTACCAGTCCCAGGCTAACTCCTGCTGTGTGCTGCTCAGCTGTCCCCGCTGCTCAGCTGGTTCTCCGCCGCTCAGCTGGTTCGCGAAGCTCTGGCTATTTTTAAACAGCCAGGCTTCCCTGTCGCAAACCAACAGACACCCTACTGCTCGACCCCTGCAGGCTAGCAGCCAATCAGACACTCACTCAGGCTCTCACAATGCCCCCCCAGCAAACACACGCTCGGATACTTCCTCAGCAAGCAAACAAACACAGACTCGGATACTTACCAGTCCCAGGCAAACTCCTGCTGTGAGCTGCTCTGCTGTCCCAGCTGCTCAGCTGGTTCTCCGCCGCTCAGCTGGTTCGCGAAGCTCTGGCTATTTTTAAACAGCCAGGCTTCCCTGTCGCAAACAAACAGACACCCTACTGCCCGCCCCCTGCAGGCTAGCAGCCAATCAGACACTCACTCAGGCTCTCACACTGCCCCCACAGCAAACGCACGCTCGGATACTTCCTCAGCAAGCAAACAAACACAGACTCGGATACTTACCAGTCCCAGGCAAACTCCTGCTGTGTGCTGCTCTGCTGTCTCCGCTGCTCAGCTGGTTCTCCACCGCTCAGTTGGTTCGCGAAGCTCTGGCCATTTTTAAACAGCCAGGCTTCCCTGTCGCAAACCAACAGACACCCTACTGCCCGCTCCCTGCAGGCTAGCAGCCAATCAGACACTCACTCAGGCTCTCACACTGCCCCCCAGCAAACACACGCTCGGATACTTCCTCAGCAAGCAAACAAACACAGACTCGGATACTTACCAGTCCCAGGCAAACTCCTGCTGTGTGCTGCTCTGCTGTCTCCGCTGCTCAGCTGGTTCTCCACCGCTCAGTTGGTTCGCGAAGCTCTGGCCATTTTTAAACAGCCAGGCTTCCCTGTCGCAAACCAACAGACACCCTACTGCCCGCTCCCTGCAGGCTAGCAGCCAATCAGACACTCACTCAGGCTCTCACACTGCCCCCCAGCAAACACACGCTCGGATACTTCCTCAGCAAGCAAACAAACACAGACTCGGATACTTACCAGTCCCAGACAAACTCCTGCTGTGAGCTGCTCTGCTGTTCCCGCTGCTCAGCTGGTTCTCCGCCGCTCAGCTGGTTCGCGAAGCTCTGGCTATTTTTAAACAGCCAGTATTCCTGTCGCAAACAAACAGACAGACTACTGCCCGCCGCCTGCAGGCTAGCAACCGATTCGACACTCAATCAGGCTCTCACACTGCCCCCCCAGCAAACACACGCTCGGATACTTCCTCAGCAAGCAAACAAACACAGACTCGGATACTTACCAGTCCCAGGCTAACTCCTGCTGTGTGCTGCTCTGCTGTCCCCGCTGCTCAGTTGGTTCTCCGCCGCTCAGCTGGTTCGCGAAGCTCTGGCTATTTTTAAACAGCCAGGCTTCCCTGTCACAAACCAACAGACATCCCAATGCCCGCCCCCTGCAGGCTAGCAGCCAATCAGACACTCACTCAGGCTCTCACACTGCACCCACAGCAAACACACGCTCGGATACTTCCTCAGCAAGCAAAGAAACACAGACTCGGATACTTACCAGTCCCAGGCAAACTCCTGCTGTGAGCTGCTCTGCTGTCCCCGCTGCTCAGCTGGTTCTCCGCCACTCAGCTGGTACGCGAAGATCTGGCTATTTTTAAACAGCCAGGCTTCCCTGTCGCAAACCAACAGACACCCTACTGCCCGCTCCCTGCAGGCTAGCAGCCAATCAGACACTCACTCAGGCTCTCACACTGCCCCCCCCCAGCAAACACACACTCGGATACTTCCTCAGCAAGCAAACAAACACAGACTCGGATACTTACCAGTCCCAGGCAAACTCCTGCTGTGTGCTGCTCTGCTGTCCCCGCTGCTCAGCTGGTTATAAACCGCTCAGTTGGTTCGCGAAGCTCTGGCTATTTTTAAACAGCCAGGCATCCCTGTCGCAAACCAACAGACACCCTACTGCCCGCTCCCTGCAGGCTAGCAGCCAATCAGACACTCACTCCGGCTCTCACACTGCCCCCCCAGCAAACACACACTCGGATACTTCCTCAGCAAGCAAACAAACACAGACTCGGATACTTACCAGTCCCAGGCAAACTCCTGCTGTGAGCTGCTCTGCTGTCCCCGCTGCTCAGCTGGTTCTCCGCCGCTCAGTGGGTTCGCGAAGCTCTGGCTATTTTTAAACAGCCAGGCTTCCCTGTCACAAACCAAGAGTACCCTACTGCCCGCTCCCTGCAGGCTAGCAGCCTATCAGACACTCACTCAGGCTCTCACACTGCCCCCCCAGCAAACACACGGTCGGATACTTTCTCAGCAAGCAAACAAACACAGACTCGGATACTTACCAGTCCCAGGCAAACTCCTGCTGTGTGCTGCTCTGCTGTCCCCGCTGCTCAGCTGGTTCTCCACCGCTCAGTTGGTTCGCGAAGCTCTGGCTATTTTTAAACAGCCAGGCATCCCTGTCGCAAACCAACAGACACCCTACTGCCCGCTCCCTGCAGGCTAGCAGCCAATCAGACACTCACTCCGGCTCTCACACTGCCCTCCCCAGCAAACACACACTCGGATACTTCCTCAGCAAGCAAACAAACACCGACTCGGATACTTACCAGTCCCAGGCAAACTCCTGCTCTGAGCTGCTCTGCTGTCCCCGCTGCTCAGCTAGTTCTCCGCCGCTCAGCTGGTTTGCGAAGCTCTGGCTATTTTTAAACAACCAGGCTTCCCTGTCGCAAACCAACAGACACCCTACTGCCCGCTCCCTGCAGGCTAGCAGCCAATCAGACACTCACTCAGGCTCTCACACTGCCCCCCCAGCAAACACACACTCGGATACTTCCTCAGCAAGCAAACAAACACAGACTCGGATACTTACCAGTCCCAGGCAAACTCCTGCTGTGTGCTGCTCTGCTGTCCCTGCTGCTCAGCTGGTTCTCCTCCGCTCAGTTGGTTCGCGAAGCTCTGGCTATTTTTAAACAGCCAGGCATCCCTGTCGCAAACCAACAGACACCCTACTGCCCGCTCCCTGCAGGCTAGCAGCCAATCAGACACTCACTCCGGCTCTCACACTGCCCCCCGCAGCAAACACACGCTCGGATACTTCCTCAGCAAGCAAACAAACACAGACTCGGATACTGACCAGTCCAAGGCAAACTCCTGCTGTGTGCTGCTCTGCTGTCCCCGCTGTTCAGCTGGTTCTCCGCCACTCAGCTGGTTCGCGAAGCTCTGGCTATTTTTAGACAGCCAGGCTTCCCTGTCGCAAACCAACAGACACCCTACTGCCCGCCCCCTGCAGGCTAGCAGCCAATCAGACACTCACTCAGGCTCTCACACTGCCCCCCCAGCAAACACACGCTCGGATACTTCCTCAGCAAGCAAACAAACAAAGACTCGGATACTTACCAGTCCCAGGCAAACTCCTGCTGTGAGCTGCTCTGCTGTCCCCGCTTCTCAGCTGGTTCTCCGCCGCTCAGTGGGTTCACGAAGCTCTGGCTATTTTTAAACAGCCAGGCTTCCCTGTCGCAAACCAACAGTACCCTACTGCCCGCTCCCTGCAGGCTAGCAGCCAATCAGACACTCACTCAGGCTCTCACAATGCCCCCCCAGCAAACACACGCTCGGATACTTCCTCAGCAAGCGAACAAACACAGACTCGGATACTTACCAGTCCCAGGCAAACTCCTGCTGTGAGCTGCTCTGCTGTCCCCGCTGCTCAGCTGGTTCTCCACCGCTCAGTTGGTTCGCGAAGCTCTGGCCATTTTTAAACAGCCAGGCTTCCCTGTCGCAAACCAACAGACACCCTACTGCCCGCTCCCTGCAGGCTAGCAGCCAATCAGACACTCACTCAGGCTCTCACACTGCCCCCCAGCAAACACACGCTCGGATACTTCCTCAGCAAGCAAACAAACACAGACTCGGATACTTACCAGTCCCAGACAAACTCCTGCTGTGAGCTGCTCTGCTGTTCCCGCTGCTCAGCTGGTTCTCCGCCGCTCAGCTGGTACGCGAAGATCTGGCTATTTTTAAACAGCCAGGCTTCCCTGTCGCAAACCAACAGACACCCTACTGCCCGCTCCCTGCAGGCTAGCAGCCAATCAGACACTCACTCAGGCTCTCACACTGCCCCCCCCCAGCAAACACACACTCGGATACTTCCTCAGCAAGCAAACAAACACAGACTCGGATACTTACCAGTCCCAGGCAAACTCCTGCTGTGTGCTGCTCTGCTGTCCCCGCTGCTCAGCTGGTTCTCCACCGCTCAGTTGGTTCGCGAAGCTCTGGCTATTTTTAAACAGCCAGGCATCCCTGTCGCAAACCAACAGACACCCTACTGCCCGCTCCCTGCAGGCTAGCAGCCAATCAGACACTCACTCCGGCTCTCACACTGCCCCCCCAGCAAACACACACTCGGATACTTCCTCAGCAAGCAAACAAACACAGACTCGGATACTTACCAGTCCCAGGCAAACTCCTGCTGTGAGCTGCTCTGCTGTCCCCGCTGCTCAGCTGGTTCTCCGCCGCTCAGTGGGTTCGCGAAGCTCTGGCTATTTTTAAACAGCCAGGCTTCCCTGTCACAAACCAAGAGTACCCTACTGCCCGCTCCCTGCAGGCTAGCAGCCTATCAGACACTCACTCAGGCTCTCACACTGCCCCCCCAGCAAACACACGGTCGGATACTTTCTCAGCAAGCAAACAAACACAGACTCGGATACTTACCAGTCCCAGAAAAACTCCTCCTGTGAACTGCTCTGCTGTCCCCGCTGCTCAGCTGGTTCTCCGCCGCTCAGTGGGTTCGCCAAACTCTGGCTATTTTTAAACAGTCAGGCTTCCCTGTCGCAAACCAACAGTACCCTACTGCCCGGCCCCTGCAGGCTAGCAGCCAATCAGACACTCACTCAGGCTCTCACACTGCCCCCCCAGCAAACACACGCTCGGATACTTCCTCAGCAAGCAAACAAACACAGACTCGGATACTTACCAGTCCCAGGCTAACTCCTGCTGTGTGCTGCTCAGCTGTCCCCGCTGCTCAGCTGGTTCTCCGCCGCTCAGCTGGTTCGCGAAGCTCTGGCTATTTTTAAACAGCCAGGCTTCCCTGTCGCAAACCAACAGACACCCTACTGCTCGACCCCTGCAGGCTAGCAGCCAATCAGACACTCACTCAGGCTCTCACAATGCCCCCCCAGCAAACACACGCTCGGATACTTCCTCAGCAAGCAAACAAACACAGACTCGGATACTTACCAGTCCCAGGCAAACTCCTGCTGTGAGCTGCTCTGCTGTCCCAGCTGCTCAGCTGGTTCTCCGCCGCTCAGTTGGTTCGCGAAGCTCTGGCCATTTTTAAACAGCCAGCCTTCCCTGTCGCAAACCAACAGACACCCTACTGCTCGACCCCTGCAGGCTAGCAGCCAATCAGACACTCACTCAGGCTCTCACAATGCCCCCCCAGCAAACACACGCTCGGATACTTCCTCAGCAAGCAAACAAACACAGACTCGGATACTTACCAGTCCCAGGCAAACTCCTGCTGTGAGCTGCTCTGCTGTCCCAGCTGCTCAGCTGGTTCTCCGCCGCTCAGTTGGTTCGCGAAGCTCTGGCCATTTTTAAACAGCCAGGCTTCCCTGTCGCAAACCAACAGACACCCTACTGCCCGCTCCCTGCAGGCTAGCAGCCAATCAGACACTCACTCAGGCTCTCACACTGCCCCCCAGCAAACACACGCTCGGATACTTCCTCAGCAAGCAAACAAACACAGACTCGGATACTTACCAGTCCCAGGCAAACTCCTGCTGTGAGCTGCTCTGCTGTCCCCGCTGCTCAGCTGGTTCTCCGCCGCTCAGCTGGTACGCGAAGATCTGGCTATTTTTAAACAGCCAGGCTTCCCTGTCGCAAACCAACAGACACCCTACTGCCCGCTCCCTGCAGGCTAGCAGCCAATCAGACACTCACTCAGGCTCTCACACTGCCCCCCCAGCAAACACACACTCGGATACTTCCTCAGCAAGCAAACAAACACAGACTCGGATACTTACCAGTCCCAGGCAAACTCCTGCTGTGTGCTGCTCTGCTGTCCCCGCTGCTCAGCTGGTTCTCCACCGCTCAGTTGGTTCGCGAAGCTCTGGCTATTTTTAAACAGCCAGTCATCCCTGTCGCAAACCAACAGACACCCTACTGCCCGCTCCCTGCAGGCTAGCAGCCAATCAGACACTCACTCCGGCTCTCACACTGCCCTCCCCAGCAAACACACACTCGGATACTTCCTCAGCAAGCAAACAAACACCGACTCGGATACTTACCAGTCCCAGGCAAACTCCTGCTCTGAGCTGCTCTGCTGTCCCCGCTGCTCAGCTAGTTCTCCGCCGCTCAGCTGGTTCGCGAAGCTCTGGCTATTTTTAAACAACCAGGCTTCCCTGTCGCAAACCAACAGACACCCTACTGCCCGCTCCCTGCAGGCTAGCAGCCAATCAGACACTCACTCAGGCTCTCACACTGCCCCCCCAGCAAACACACACTCGGATACTTCCTCAGCAAGCAAACAAACACAGACTCGGATACTTACCAGTCCCAGGCAAACTCCTGCTGTGTGCTGCTCTGCTGTCCCTGCTGCTCAGCTGGTTCTCCTCCGCTCAGTTGGTTCGCGAAGCTCTGGCTATTTTTAAACAGCCAGGCATCCCTGTCGCAAACCAACAGACACCCTACTGCCCGCTCCCTGCAGGCTAGCAGCCAATCAGACACTCACTCCGGCTCTCACACTGCCCCCCGCAGCAAACACACGCTCGGATACTTCCTCAGCAAGCAAACAAACACAGACTCGGATACTGACCAGTCCAAGGCAAACTCCTGCTGTGTGCTGCTCTGCTGTCCCCGCTGTTCAGCTGGTTCTCCGCCACTCAGCTGGTTCGCGAAGCTCTGGCTATTTTTAGACAGCCAGGCTTCCCTGTCGCAAACCAACAGACACCCTACTGCCCGCCCCCTGCAGGCTAGCAGCCAATCAGACACTCACTCAGGCTCTCACACTGCCCCCCCAGCAAACACACGCTCGGATACTTCCTCAGCAAGCAAACAAACAAAGACTCGGATACTTACCAGTCCCAGGCAAACTCCTGCTGTGAGCTGCTCTGCTGTCCCCGCTTCTCAGCTGGTTCTCCGCCGCTCAGTGGGTTCACTAAGCTCTGGCTATTTTTAAACAGCCAGGCTTCCCTGTCGCAAACCAACAGTACCCTACTGCCCGCTCCCTGCAGGCTAGCAGCCAATCAGACACTCACTCAGGCTCTCACAATGCCCCCCCAGCAAACACACGCTCGGATACTTCCTCAGCAAGCGAACAAACACAGACTCGGATACTTACCAGTCCCAGGCAAACTCCTGCTGTGAGCTGCTCTGCTGTCCCCGCTGCTCAGCTGGTTCTCCACCGCTCAGTTGGTTCGCGAAGCTCTGGCCATTTTTAAACAGCCAGGCTTCCCTGTCGCAAACCAACAGACACCCTACTGCCCGCTCCCTGCAGGCTAGCAGCCAATCAGACACTCACTCAGGCTCTCACACTGCCCCCCAGCAAACACACGCTCGGATACTTCCTCAGCAAGCAAACAAACACAGACTCGGATACTTACCAGTCCCAGACAAACTCCTGCTGTGAGCTGCTCTGCTGTTCCCGCTGCTCAGCTGGTTCTCCGTCGCTCAGCTGGTTCGCGAAGCTCTGGCTATTTTTAAACAGCCAGTATTCCTGTCGCAAACAAACAGACAGCCTACTGCCCGCCGCCTGCAGGCTAGCAACCGATTCGACACTCAATCAGGCTCTCACACTGCCCCCCCAGCAAACACACGCTCGGATACTTCCTCAGCAAGCAAACAAACACAGACTCGGATACTTACCAGTCCCAGGCTAACTCCTGCTGTGTGCTGCTCTGCTGTCCCCGCTGCTCAGTTGGTTCTCCGCCGCTCAGCTGGTTCGCGAAGCTCTGGCTATTTTTAAACAGCCAGGCTTCCCTGTCACAAACCAACAGACATCCCAATGCCCGCCCCCTGCAGGCTAGCAGCCAATCAGACACTCACTCAGGCTCTCACACTGCCCCCACAGCAAACACACGCTCGGATACTTCCTCAGCAAGCAAAGAAACACAGACTCGGATACTTACCAGTCCCAGGCAAACTCCTGCTGTGAGCTGCTCTGCTGTCCCCGCTGCTCAGCTGGTTCTCCGCCGCTCAGCTGGTACGCGAAGATCTGGCTATTTTTAAACAGCCAGGCTTCCCTGTCGCAAACCAACAGACACCCTACTGCCCGCTCCCTGCAGGCTAGCAGCCAATCAGACACTCACTCAGGCTCTCACACTGCCCCCCCAGCAAACACACACTCGGATACTTCCTCAGCAAGCAAACAAACACAGACTCGGATACTTACCAGTCCCAGGCAAACTCCTGCTGTGTGCTGCTCTGCTGTCCCCGCTGCTCAGCTGGTTCTCCACCGCTCAGTTGGTTCGCGAAGCTCTGGCTATTTTTAAACAGCCAGGCATCCCTGTCGCAAACCAACAGACACCCTACTGCCCGCTCCCTGCAGGCTAGCAGCCAATCAGACACTCACTCCGGCTCTCACACTGCCCCCCCCAGCAAACACACACTCGGATACTTCCTCAGCAAGCAAACAAACACAGACTCGGATACTTACCAGTCCCAGGCAAACTCCTGCTGTGAGCTGCTCTGCTGTCCCCGCTGCTCAGCTGGTTCTCCGCCGCTCAGTGGGTTCGCGAAGCTCTGGCTATTTTTAAACAGCCAGGCTTCCCTGTCACAAACCAAGAGTACCCTACTGCCCGCTCCCTGCAGGCTAGCAGCCTATCAGACACTCACTCAGGCTCTCACACTGCCCCCCCAGCAAACACACGCTCGGATACTTTCTCAGCAAGCAAACAAACACAGACTCGGATACTTACCAGTCCCAGAAAAACTCCTCCTGTGAACTGCTCTGCTGTCCCCGCTGCTCAGCTGGTTCTCCGCCGCTCAGCTGGTTCGCGAAGCTCTGGCTATTTTTAAACAGCCAGGCTTCCCTGTCGCAAACCAACAGACACCCTACTGCTCGACCCCTGCAGGCTAGCAGCCAATCAGACACTCACTCAGGCTCTCACAATGCCCCCCCAGCAAACACACGCTCGGATACTTCCTCAGCAAGCAAACAAACACAGACTCGGATACTTACCAGTCCCAGGCAAACTCCTGCTGTGAGCTGCTCTGCTGTCCCAGCTGCTCAGCTGGTTCTCCGCCGCTCAGCTGGTACGCGAAGCTCTGGCTATTTTTAAACAGCCAGGCTTCCCTGTCGCAAACAAACAGACACCCTACTGCCCGCCCCCTGCAGGCTAGCTGCCAATCAGACACTCACTCAGGCTCTCACACTGCCCCCCCAGCAAACACACGCTCGGATACTTCCTCAGCAAGAAAACAAACACAGACTCGGATACTTACCAGTCCCAGGCAAACTCCTGCTGTGTGCTGCTCTGCTGTCCCCGCTGCTCAGCTGGTTCTCCACCGCTCAGTTGGTTCGCGAAGCTCTGGCCATTTTTAAACAGCCAGGCTTCCCTGTCGCAAACCAACAGACACCCTACTGCCCGCTCCCTGCAGGCTAGCAGCCAATCAGACACTCACTCAGGCTCTCACACTGCCCCCCAGCAAACACACGCTCGGATACTTCCTCAGCAAGCAAACAAACACAGACTCGGATACTTACCAGTCCCAGACAAACTCCTGCTGTGAGCTGCTCTGCTGTTCCCGCTGCTCAGCTGGTTCTCCGCCGCTCAGCTGGTTCGCGAAGCTCTGGCTATTTTTAAACAGCCAGTATTCCTGTCGCAAACAAACAGACAGCCTATTGCCCGCCGCCTACAGGCTAGCAACCGATTCGACACTCAATCAGGCTCTCACACTGCCCCCCCAGCAAACACACGCTCGGATACTTCCTCAGCAAGCAAACAAACACAGACTCGGATACTTACCAGTCCCAGGCTAACTCCTGCTGTGTGCTGCTCTGCTGTCCCCGCTGCTCAGTTGGTTCTCCGCCGCTCAGCTGGTTCGCGAAGCTCTGGCTATTTTTAAACAGCCAGGCTTCCCTGTCACAAACCAACAGACATCCCAATGCCCGCCCCCTGCAGGCTAGCAGCCAATCAGACACTCACTCAGGCTCTCACACTGCCCCCACAGCAAACACACGCTCGGATACTTCCTCAGCAAGCAAAGAAACACAGACTCGGATACTTACCAGTCCCAGGCAAACTCCTGCTGTGAGCTGCTCTGCTGTCCCCGCTGCTCAGCTGGTTCTCCGCCGCTCAGCTGGTACGCGAAGATCTGGCTATTTTTAAACAGCCAGGCTTCCCTGTCGCAAACCAACAGACACCCTACTGCCCGCTCCCTGCAGGCTAGCAGCCAATCAGACACTCACTCAGGCTCTCACACTGCCCCCCCAGCAAACACACACTCGGATACTTCCTCAGCAAGCAAACAAACACAGACTCGGACACTTACCAGTCCCAGGCAAACTCCTGCTGTGTGCTGCTCTGCTGTCCCCGCTGCTCAGCTGGTTCTCCACCGCTCAGTTGGTTCGTGAAGCTCTGGCTATTTTTAAACAGCCAGGCATCCCTGTCGCAAACCAACAGACACCCTACTGCCCGCTCCCTGCAGGCTAGCAGCCAATCAGACACTCAATCAGGCTCTCACACTGCCCCCCCAGCAAACACACGCTCGGGTACTTCCTCAGCAAGCAAACAAACACCGACTCGGATACTTACCAGTCCAAGGCAAACTCCTGCTGTGTGCTGCTCTGCTGTCCCCGCTGTTCAGCTGGTTCTCCGCCACTCAGCTGGTTCGCGAAGCTCTGGCTATTTTTAGACAGCCAGGCTTCCCTGTCGCAAACCAACAGACACCCTACTGCCCGCCCCCTGCAGGCTAGCAGCCAATCAGACACTCACTCAGGCTCTCACACTGCCCCCCCAGCAAACACACGCTCGGATACTTCCTCAGCAAGCAAACAAACACAGACTCGGATACTTACCAGTCCCAGGCAAACTCCTGCTGTGAGCTGCTCTGCTGTCCCCGCTGCTCAGCTGGTTCTCCGCCGCTCAGTGGGTTCACGAAGCTCTGGCTATTTTTAAACAGCCAGGCTTCCCTGTCGCAAACCAACAGTACCCTACTGCCCGCTCCCTGCAGGCTAGCAGCCAATCAGACACTCACTCAGGCTCTCACAATGCCCCCCCAGCAAACACACGCTCGGATACTTTCTCAGCAAGCAAACAAACACAGACTCGGATACTTACCAGTCCCAGAAAAACTTCTCCTGTGAACTGCTCTGCTGTCCCCGCTGCTCAGCTGGTTCTCCGCCGCTCAGCTGGTTCGCAAAGCTCTGGCTATTTTTAAACAGCCAGGCTTCCCTGTCGCAAACCAACAGACACCGTACTGCCCGCCCCCTGCAGGCTAGCAGCCAATCAGACACTCACTCAGGCTCTCACACTGCCCCCCCAGCAAACACACGCTCGGATACTTCCTCAGCAAGCAAACAAACACAGACTCGGATACTTACCAGTCCCAGAAAAACTCCTCCTGTGTGCTGCTCTGCTGTCCCCGCTGCTCAGCTGGTTCTCCACCGCTCAGTTGTTTCGCGAAGCACTGGCTATTTTTAAACAGCCAGGCATCCCTGTCGCAAACCAACAGACACCCTACTGCCCGCACCCTGCAGGCTAGCAGCCAATCAGACACTCACTCAGGCTCCCACACTGCCCCCCCCAGCAAACACACGCTCGGATACTTCCTCAGCAAGCAAACAAACGCAGACTCGGATACTTACCAGTCCCAGGCTAACTCCTGCTGTGTGCTGCTCTGCTGTCCCCGCTGCTCAGCTGGTTCTCCGCCGCTCAGCTGGTTCGCGAAGCTCTGGCTATTTTTAAACAGCCAGGCTTCCCTGTCGCAAACCAACAGACACCCTACTGCCCGCCCCCTGCAGGCTAGCAGCCAATCAGACACTCACTCAGGCTCTCACACTGCCCCCACAGCAAACACACGCTCGGATACTTCCTCAGCAAGCAAGCAAACAAACACAGACTCGGATACTTACCAGTCCCAGGCTAACTCCTGCTGTGTGGTGCTCTGCTGTCCCCGCTGCTCAGTTGGTTCTCCGCCGCTCAGCTGGTTCGCGAAGCTCTGGCTATTTTTAAACAGCCAGGCTTCCCTGTCACAAACCAACAGACATCCGAATGCCCGCCCCCTGCAGGCTAGCAGCCAATCAGACACTCACTCAGGCTCTCACACTGCCCCCACAGCAAACACACGCTCGGATACTTCCTCAGCAAGCAAAGAAACACAGACTCGGATACTTACCAGTCCCAGGCAAACTCCTGCTGTGAGCTGCTCTGCTGTCCCCGCTGCTCAGCTGGTTCTCCGCCGCTCAGCTGGTTCGCGAAGCTCTGGCTATTTTTAGACAGCCAGGCTTCCCTGTCGCAAACCAACAGACACCCTACTGCCCGCCCCCTGCAGGCTAGCAGCCAATGAGACACTCACTCAGGCTCTCACACTGCCCCCCCAGCAAACACACGCTCGGATACTTCCTCAGCAAGCAAACAAACACAGACTCGGATACTTACCAGTCCCAGGCAAACTCCTGCTGTGAGCTGCTCTGCTGTCCCCGCTGCTCAGCTGGTTCTCCGCCGCTCAGCTGGTTCGCGAAGCTCTGGCTATTTTTAAACAGCTAGGCTTCCCTGTCACAAACAGACACCCTACTGCCCGCCCCCTGCAGGCTAGCAGCCAATCAGACACACACTCAGGTTCTCACACTGCCCCCCCAGCAAACACACGCTCGGATACTTCCTCAGCAAGCAAACAAACACAGACTCGGACACTTACCAGTCCCAGGCTAACTCCTGCTGTGTGCTGCTCTGCTGTCCCCGCTGCTCAGTTGGTTCTCCGCCGCTCAGCTGGTTCGCGAAGCTCTGGCTATTTTTAAACAGCCAGGCTTCCCTGTCACAAACCAACAGACATCCCAATGCCCGCCCCCTGCAGGCTAGCAGCCAATCAGACACTCACTCAGGCTCTCACACTGCCCCCACAGCAAACACACGCTCGGATACTTCCTCAGCAAGCAAAGAAACACAGACTCGGATACTTACCAGTCCCAGGCAAACTCCTGCTGTGAGCTGCTCTGCTGTCCCCGCTGCTCAGCTGGTTCTCCGCCGCTCAGCTGGTTCGCGAAGCTCTGGCTATTTTTAAACAGCCAGTATTCCTGTCGCAAACAAACAGACAGCCTACTGCCCGGCCCCTGCAGGCTAGCAGCCAATCAGACACTCACTCAGGCTCTCACACTGCCCCCCCAGCAAACACACGCTCGGATACTTCCTCAGCAAGCAAACAAACACAGACTCGGATACTTACCAGTCCTAGGCAAACTCCTGCTGTGTGCTGCTCTGCTGTCCCCGCTGTTCAGCTGGTTCTCCGCCACTCAGCTGGTTCGCGAAGCTCTGGCTATTTTTAGACAGCCAGGCTTCCCTGTCGCAAACCAACAGACACCCTACTGCCCGCCCCCTGCAGGCTAGCAGCCAATGAGACACTCACTCAGGCTCTCACACTGCCCCCCCAGCAAACACACGCTCGGATACTTCCTCAGCAAGCAAACAAACACAGACTCGGATACTTACCAGTCCCAGGCAAACTCCTGCTCTGTGCTGCTCTGCTGCCCCGCTGCTCAGCTGGTTCTCCACCGCTCAGTTGGTTCGCGAAGCTCTGGCTATTTTTAAACAGCTAGGCTTCCCTGTCGCAAACAGACACCCTACTGCCCGCTCCCTGCAGGCTAGCAGCCAATCAGACACTCACTCAGGCTCTCACACTGCCCCCCCAGCAAACACACGCTCGGATACTTCCTCAGCAAGCAAACAAACACAGACTCGAATACTTACCAGTGCCAGGCAAACTCCCGCTGTGTGCTGCTCTGCTGTCCCCGCTGCTCAGCTGTTTCTCCGCCACTCAGCTGGTTCGCGAAGCTCTGGCTATTTTTAAACAGCCAGGCTTCCCTGTCGCAAACCAGACACCCTACTGCCCGCCCCCTGCAGTCTAGCACCAATCAGACACTCACTCAGGCTCTCACACTGCCCCCCCAGCAAACACACGCTCGGATACTTCCTCAGCAAGCAAACAAACACAGACTCGGATACTTACCAGTCCCAGGCAAACTCCTGCTGTGAGCTGCTCTGCTGTCCCCGCTGCTCAGCTGGTTCTCCGCCGCTCAGTGGGTTCACCAAACTCTGGCTATTTTTAAACAGCCAGGCTTCCCTGTCGCAAACCAACAGTACCCTACTGCCCGCTCCCTGCAGGCTAGCAGCCAATCAGACACTCACTCAGGCTCTCACACTGCCCCCCAGCAAACACACGCTCGGATACTTCCTCAGCAAGCAAGCAAACAAACACAGACTCGGATACTTACCAGTCCCAGAAAAACTCCTCCTATAAGGTGCTCTGCTGTCCCCGCTGCTCAGCTGGTTCTCCGCCACTCAGTTGGTTCGTGAAGCTCTGGATATCTTTAAACAGCCAGGCTTCCCTGTCGCAAACCAACAGACACCCTACTGCCTGTCCCTGCAGGCTAGCAGCCAATCAGACAATCACTCAGGCTGTCGCACTCCAGCCCCAGCAAACACACGCTCGGATGATTCCTCAGCAAGCAAACAAACACAGACTCGGATACTTACCAGTCCCAGGCTAACTCCTGCTGTGTGCTGCTCTGCTGTCCCCGCTGCTCAGCTGGTTCTCCACCGCTCAGTTGGTTCGCGAAGCTCTGGCTATTTTTAAACAGCCAGGCATCCCTGTCGCAAACCAACAGACACCCTACTGCCCGCTCCCTGCAGGCTAGCAGCCAATCAGACACTCACTCAGGCTCTCACACTGCCCCCCCAGTAAACACACGCTCGGATACTTCCTCAGCAAGCAAACAAACACAGACTCGGATACTTACCAGTCCCAGGCAAACTCCTGCTGTGAGCTGCTCTGCTGTCCCCGCTGCTCAGCTGGTTCTCCGCCGCTCAGTGGGTTCACGAAGCTCTGTCTATTTTTAAACAGCCAGGCTTCCCTGTCGCAAACCAACAGTACCCTACTGCCCGCTCCCTGCAGGCTAGCAGCCAATCAGACACTCACTCAGGCTCTCACAATGCCCCCCCAGCAAACACACGCTCGGATACTTCCTCAGCAAGCAAACAAACACAGACTCGGATACTTACCAGTCCCAGGAAAACTCCTGCTGTGAGCTGCTCTGCTGTCCCCGCTGCTCAGCTGGTTCTCCGCCGCTCAGTGGGTTCGCAAAGCTCTGGCTATTTTTAAACAGCCAGGCTTCCCTGTCACAAACCAAGAGTACCCTACTGCCCGCTCCCTGCAGGCTAGCAGCCTATCAGACACTCACTCAGGCTCTCACACTGCCCCCCCAGCAAACACACGCTCGGATACTTTCTCAGCAAGCAAACAAACACAGACTCGGATACTTACCAGTCCCAGAAAAACTCCTCCTGTGAGCTGCTCTGCTGTCCCCGCTGCTCAGCTGGTTCTCCGCCGCTCAGCTGGTTCGCAAAGCTCTGGCTATTTTTAAACAGCCAGTATTCCTGTCGCAAACAAACAGACAGCCTACTGCCCGCCGCCTGCAGGCTAGCAACCGATTCGACACTCAATCAGGCTCTCACACTGCCACCCAGCAAACACACGCTCGGATACTTCCTCAGCAAGCAAACAAACACAGACTCGGATACTTACCAGTCCCAGGTTAACTCCTGCTGTGTGCTGCTCTGCTGTCCCCGCGGCTCAGTTGGTTCTCCGCCGCTCAGCTGGTTCGCGAAGCTCTGGCTATTTTTAAACAGCCAGGCTTCCCTGTCACAAACCAACAGACATCCCAATGCCCGCCCCCTGCAGGCTAGCAGCCAATCAGACACTCACTCAGGCTCTCACACTGCCCCCACAGCAAACACACGCTCGGATACTTCCTCAGCAAGCAAAGAAACACAGACTCGGATACTTACCAGTCCCAGGCAAACTCCTGCTGTGAGCTGCTCTGCTGTCCCCGCTGCTCAGCTGGTTCTCCGCCGCTCAGCTGGTACGCGAAGATCTGGCTATTTTTAAACAGCCAGGCTTCCCTGTCGCAAACCAACAGACACCCTACTGCCCGCTCCCTGCAGGCTAGCAGCCAATCAGACACTCACTCAGGCTCTCACACTGCCCCCCCAGCAAACACACACTCGGATACTTCCTCAGCAAGCAAACAAACACAGACTCGGATACTTACCAGTCCCAGGCAAACTCCTGCTGTGTGCTGCTCTGCTGTCCCCGCTGCTCAGCTGGTTCTCCACCGCTCAGTTGGTTCGCGAAGCTCTGGCTATTTTTAAACAGCCAGGCATCCCTGTCGCAAACCAACAGACACCCTACTGCCCGCTCCCTGCAGGCTAGCAGCCAATCAGACACTCACTCCGGCTCTCACACTGCCCCCCCCAGCAAACACACACTCGGTTACTTCCTCAACAAGCAAACAAACACAGACTCGGATACTTACCAGTCCAAGGCAAACTCCTGCTGTGAGCTGCTCTGCTGTCCCCGCTGCTCAGCTGGTTCTCCGCCGCTCAGTGGGTTCGCGAAGCTCTGGCTATTTTTAAACAGCCAGGCTTCCCTGTCACAAACCAAGAGTACCCTACTGCCCGCTCCCTGCAGGCTAGCAGCCTATCAGACACTCACTCAGGCTCTCACACTGCCCCCCCAACAAACACACGCTCGGATACTTTCTCAGCAAGCAAACAAACACAGACTCGGATACTTACCAGTCCCAGAAAAACTCCTCCTGTGAACTGCTCTGCTGTCCCCGCTGCTCAGCTGGTTCTCCGCCGCTCAGCTGGTTCGCAAAGCTCTGGCTATTTTTAAACAGCCAGGCTTCCCTGTCGCAAACCAACAGACACCCTACTGCCCGCCCCCTGCAGGCTAGCAGCCAATCAGACACTCACTCAGGCTCTCACACTGCCCCCCCAGCAAACACACGCTCGGATACTTCCTCAGCAAGCAAACAAACACAGACTCGGATACTTACCAGTCCCAGGCTAACTCCTGCTGTGTGCTGCTCTGCTGTCCCCGCTGCTCAGTTGGTTCTCCGCCGCTCAGCTGGTTCGCGAAGCTCTGGCTATTTTTAAACAGCCAGGCTTCCCTGTCACAAACCAACAGACATCCCAATGCCCGCCCCCTGCAGGCTAGCAGCCAATCAGACACTCACTCAGGCTCTCACACTGCCCCCACAGCAAACACACGCTCGGATACTTCCTCAGCAAGCAAAGAAACACAGACTCGGATACTTACCAGTCCCAGGCAAACTCCTGCTGTGAGCTGCTCTGCTGTCCCCGCTGCTCAGCTGGTTCTCCGCCGCTCAGCTGGTTCGCGAAGCTCTGGCTATTTTTAAACAGCCAGTATTCCTGTCGCAAACAAACAGACAGCCTACTGCCCGGCCCCTGCAGGCTAGCAGCCAATCAGACACTCACTCAGGCTCTCACACTGCCCCCCCAGCAAACACACGCTCGGATACTTCCTCAGCAAGCAAACAAACACAGACTCGGATACTTACCAGTCCTAGGCAAACTCCTGCTGTGTGCTGCTCTGCTGTCCCCGCTGTTCAGCTGGTTCTCCGCCACTCAGCTGGTTCGCGAAGCTCTGGCTATTTTTAGACAGCCAGGCTTCCCTGTCGCAAACCAACAGACACCCTACTGCCCGCCCCCTGCAGGCTAGCAGCCAATGAGACACTCACTCAGGCTCTCACACTGCCCCCCCAGCAAACACACGCTCGGATACTTCCTCAGCAAGCAAACAAACACAGACTCGGATACTTACCAGTCCCAGGCAAACTCCTGCTGTGAGCTGCTCTGCTGTCCCCGCTGCTCAGCTGGTTCTCCGCTGCTCAGCTGGTTCGCGAAGCTCTGGCTATTTTTAAACAGCCAGTATTCCTGTCGCAAACAAACAGACAGCCTACTGCCCGGCCCCTGCAGGCTAGCAGCCAATCAGACACTCACTCAGGCTCTCACACTGCCCCCCAGCAAACACACGCTCGGATACTTCCTCAGCAAGCAAGCAAACAAACACAGACTCGGATACTTACCAGTCCCAGGCTAACTCCTGCTGTGAGCTGCTCTGCTGTCCCCGCTGCTCAGCTGGTTCTCCGCCGCTCAGTGGGTTCACGAAGCTCTGGCTATTTTTAAACAGCCAGGCTTCCCTGTCGCAAACCAACAGTACCCTACTGCCCGCTCCCTGCAGGCTAGCAGCCAATCAGACACTCACTCAGGCTCTCACAATGCCCCCCCAGCAAACACACGCTCGGATACTTTCTCAGCAAGCAAACAAACACAGACTCGGATACTTACCAGTCCCAGAAAAACTTCTCCTGTGAACTGCTCTGCTGTCCCCGCTGCTCAGCTGGTTCTCCGCCGCTCAGCTGGTTCGCAAAGCTCTGGCTATTTTTAAACAGCCAGGCTTCCCTGTCGCAAACCAACAGACACCCTACTGCCCGCCCCCTGCAGGCTAGCAGCCAATCAGACACTCACTCAGGCTCTCACACTGCCCCCCCAGCAAACACACGCTCGGATACTTCCTCAGCAAGCAAACAAACACAGACTCGGATACTTACCAGTCCCAGAAAAACTCCTCCTGTGTGCTGCTCTGCTGTCCCCGCTGCTCAGCTGGTTCTCCACCGCTCAGTTGTTTCGCGAAGCACTGGCTATTTTTAAACAGCCAGGCATCCCTGTCGCAAACCAACAGACACCCTACTGCCCGCACCCTGCAGGCTAGCAGCCAATCAGACACTCACTCAGGCTCCCACACTGCCCCCCCCAGCAAACACACGCTCGGATACTTCCTCAGCAAGCAAACAAACGCAGACTCGGATACTTACCAGTCCCAGGCTAACTCCTGCTGTGTGCTGCTCTGCTGTCCCCGCTGCTCAGCTGGTTCTCCGCCGCTCAGCTGGTTCGCGAAGCTCTGGCTATTTTTAAACAGCCAGGCTTCCCTGTCGCAAACCAACAGACACCCTACTGCCCGCCCCCTGCAGGCTAGCAGCCAATCAGACACTCACTCAGGCTCTCACACTGCCCCCACAGCAAACACACGCTCGGATACTTCCTCAGCAAGCAAGCAAACAAACACAGACTCGGATACTTACCAGTCCCAGGCTAACTCCTGCTGTGTGGTGCTCTGCTGTCCCCGCTGCTCAGTTGGTTCTCCGCCGCTCAGCTGGTTCGCGAAGCTCTGGCTATTTTTAAACAGCCAGGCTTCCCTGTCACAAACCAACAGACATCCGAATGCCCGCCCCCTGCAGGCTAGCAGCCAATCAGACACTCACTCAGGCTCTCACACTGCCCCCACAGCAAACACACGCTCGGATACTTCCTCAGCAAGCAAAGAAACACAGACTCGGATACTTACCAGTCCCAGGCAAACTCCTGCTGTGAGCTGCTCTGCTGTCCCCGCTGCTCAGCTGGTTCTCCGCCGCTCAGCTGGTTCGCGAAGCTCTGGCTATTTTTAGACAGCCAGGCTTCCCTGTCGCAAACCAACAGACACCCTACTGCCCGCCCCCTGCAGGCTAGCAGCCAATGAGACACTCACTCAGGCTCTCACACTGCCCCCCCAGCAAACACACGCTCGGATACTTCCTCAGCAAGCAAACAAACACAGACTCGGATACTTACCAGTCCCAGGCAAACTCCTGCTGTGAGCTGCTCTGCTGTCCCCGCTGCTCAGCTGGTTCTCCGCCGCTCAGCTGGTTCGCGAAGCTCTGGCTATTTTTAAACAGCTAGGCTTCCCTGTCACAAACAGACACCCTACTGCCCGCCCCCTGCAGGCTAGCAGCCAATCAGACACTCACTCAGGTTCTCACACTGCCCCCCCAGCAAACACACGCTCGGATACTTCCTCAGCAAGCAAACAAACACAGACTCGGACACTTACCAGTCCCAGGCTAACTCCTGCTGTGTGCTGCTCTGCTGTCCCCGCTGCTCAGTTGGTTCTCCGCCGCTCAGCTGGTTCGCGAAGCTCTGGCTATTTTTAAACAGCCAGGCTTCCCTGTCACAAACCAACAGACATCCCAATGCCCGCCCCCTGCAGGCTAGCAGCCAATCAGACACTCACTCAGGCTCTCACACTGCCCCCACAGCAAACACACGCTCGGATACTTCCTCAGCAAGCAAAGAAACACAGACTCGGATACTTACCAGTCCCAGGCAAACTCCTGCTGTGAGCTGCTCTGCTGTCCCCGCTGCTCAGCTGGTTCTCCGCCGCTCAGCTGGTTCGCGAAGCTCTGGCTATTTTTAAACAGCCAGTATTCCTGTCGCAAACAAACAGACAGCCTACTGCCCGGCCCCTGCAGGCTAGCAGCCAATCAGACACTCACTCAGGCTCTCACACTGCCCCCCCAGCAAACACACGCTCGGATACTTCCTCAGCAAGCAAACAAACACAGACTCGGATACTTACCAGTCCTAGGCAAACTCCTGCTGTGTGCTGCTCTGCTGTCCCCGCTGTTCAGCTGGTTCTCCGCCACTCAGCTGGTTCGCGAAGCTCTGGCTATTTTTAGACAGCCAGGCTTCCCTGTCGCAAACCAACAGACACCCTACTGCCCGCCCCCTGCAGGCTAGCAGCCAATGAGACACTCACTCAGGCTCTCACACTGCCCCCCCAGCAAACACACGCTCGGATACTTCCTCAGCAAGCAAACAAACACAGACTCGGATACTTACCAGTCCCAGGCAAACTCCTGCTCTGTGCTGCTCTGCTGCCCCGCTGCTCAGCTGGTTCTCCACCGCTCAGTTGGTTCGCGAAGCTCTGGCTATTTTTAAACAGCTAGGCTTCCCTGTCGCAAACAGACACCCTACTGCCCGCTCCCTGCAGGCTAGCAGCCAATCAGACACTCACTCAGGCTCTCACACTGCCCCCCCAGCAAACACACGCTCGGATACTTCCTCAGCAAGCAAACAAACACAGACTCGAATACTTACCAGTGCCAGGCAAACTCCCGCTGTGTGCTGCTCTGCTGTCCCCGCTGCTCAGCTGTTTCTCCGCCACTCAGCTGGTTCGCGAAGCTCTGGCTATTTTTAAACAGCCAGGCTTCCCTGTCGCAAACCAGACACCCTACTGCCCGCCCCCTGCAGTCTAGCACCAATCAGACACTCACTCAGGCTCTCACACTGCCCCCCCAGCAAACACACGCTCGGATACTTCCTCAGCAAGCAAACAAACACAGACTCGGATACTTACCAGTCCCAGGCAAACTCCTGCTGTGAGCTGCTCTGCTGTCCCCGCTGCTCAGCTGGTTCTCCGCCGCTCAGTGGGTTCACCAAACTCTGGCTATTTTTAAACAGCCAGGCTTCCCTGTCGCAAACCAACAGTACCCTACTGCCCGCTCCCTGCAGGCTAGCAGCCAATCAGACACTCACTCAGGCTCTCACACTGCCCCCCAGCAAACACACGCTCGGATACTTCCTCAGCAAGCAAGCAAACAAACACAGACTCGGATACTTACCAGTCCCAGAAAAACTCCTCCTATAAGGTGCTCTGCTGTCCCCGCTGCTCAGCTGGTTCTCTGCCACTCAGTTGGTTCGTGAAGCTCTGGATATCTTTAAACAGCCAGGCTTCCCTGTCGCAAACCAACAGACACCCTACTGCCTGTCCCTGCAGGCTAGCAGCCAATCAGACAATCACTCAGGCTGTCGCACTCCAGCCCCAGCAAACACACGCTCGGATGATTCCTCAGCAAGCAAACAAACACAGACTCGGATACTTACCAGTCCCAGGCTAACTCCTGCTGTGTGCTGCTCTGCTGTCCCCGCTGCTCAGCTGGTTCTCCACCGCTCAGTTGGTTCGCGAAGCTCTGGCTATTTTTAAACAGCCAGGCATCCCTGTCGCAAACCAACAGACACCCTACTGCCCGCTCCCTGCAGGCTAGCAGCCAATCAGACACTCACTCAGGCTCTCACACTGCCCCCCCAGTAAACACACGCTCGGATACTTCCTCAGCAAGCAAACAAACACAGACTCGGATACTTACCAGTCCCAGGCAAACTCCTGCTGTGAGCTGCTCTGCTGTCCCCGCTGCTCAGCTGGTTCTCCGCCGCTCAGTGGGTTCACGAAGCTCTGTCTATTTTTAAACAGCCAGGCTTCCCTGTCGCAAACCAACAGTACCCTACTGCCCGCTCCCTGCAGGCTAGCAGCCAATCAGACACTCACTCAGGCTCTCACAATGCCCCCCCAGCAAACACACGCTCGGATACTTCCTCAGCAAGCAAACAAACACAGACTCGGATACTTACCAGTCCCAGGAAAACTCCTGCTGTGAGCTGCTCTGCTGTCCCCGCTGCTCAGCTGGTTCTCCGCCGCTCAGTGGGTTCGCAAAGCTCTGGCTATTTTTAAACAGCCAGGCTTCCCTGTCACAAACCAAGAGTACCCTACTGCCCGCTCCCTGCAGGCTAGCAGCCTATCAGACACTCACTCAGGCTCTCACACTGCCCCCCCAGCAAACACACGCTCGGATACTTTCTCAGCAAGCAAACAAACACAGACTCGGATACTTACCAGTCCCAGAAAAACTCCTCCTGTGAGCTGCTCTGCTGTCCCCGCTGCTCAGCTGGTTCTCCGCCGCTCAGCTGGTTCGCAAAGCTCTGGCTATTTTTAAACAGCCAGTATTCCTGTCGCAAACAAACAGACAGCCTACTGCCCGCCGCCTGCAGGCTAGCAACCGATTCGACACTCAATCAGGCTCTCACACTGCCACCCAGCAAACACACGCTCGGATACTTCCTCAGCAAGCAAACAAACACAGACTCGGATACTTACCAGTCCCAGGTTAACTCCTGCTGTGTGCTGCTCTGCTGTCCCCGCGGCTCAGTTGGTTCTCCGCCGCTCAGCTGGTTCGCGAAGCTCTGGCTATTTTTAAACAGCCAGGCTTCCCTGTCACAAACCAACAGACATCCCAATGCCCGCCCCCTGCAGGCTAGCAGCCAATCAGACACTCACTCAGGCTCTCACACTGCCCCCACAGCAAACACACGCTCGGATACTTCCTCAGCAAGCAAAGAAACACAGACTCGGATACTTACCAGTCCCAGGCAAACTCCTGCTGTGAGCTGCTCTGCTGTCCCCGCTGCTCAGCTGGTTCTCCGCCGCTCAGCTGGTACGCGAAGATCTGGCTATTTTTAAACAGCCAGGCTTCCCTGTCGCAAACCAACAGACACCCTACTGCCCGCTCCCTGCAGGCTAGCAGCCAATCAGACACTCACTCAGGCTCTCACACTGCCCCCCCAGCAAACACACACTCGGATACTTCCTCAGCAAGCAAACAAACACAGACTCGGATACTTACCAGTCCCAGGCAAACTCCTGCTGTGTGCTGCTCTGCTGTCCCCGCTGCTCAGCTGGTTCTCCACCGCTCAGTTGGTTCGCGAAGCTCTGGCTATTTTTAAACAGCCAGGCATCCCTGTCGCAAACCAACAGACACCCTACTGCCCGCTCCCTGCAGGCTAGCAGCCAATCAGACACTCACTCCGGCTCTCACACTGCCCCCCCCAGCAAACACACACTCGGTTACTTCCTCAGCAAGCAAACAAACACAGACTCGGATACTTACCAGTCCAAGGCAAACTCCTGCTGTGAGCTGCTCTGCTGTCCCCGCTGCTCAGCTGGTTCTCCGCCGCTCAGTGGGTTCGCGAAGCTCTGGCTATTTTTAAACAGCCAGGCTTCCCTGTCACAAACCAAGAGTACCCTACTGCCCGCTCCCTGCAGGCTAGCAGCCTATCAGACACTCACTCAGGCTCTCACACTGCCCCCCCAACAAACACACGCTCGGATACTTTCTCAGCAAGCAAACAAACACAGACTCGGATACTTACCAGTCCCAGAAAAACTCCTCCTGTGAACTGCTCTGCTGTCCCCGCTGCTCAGCTGGTTCTCCGCCGCTCAGCTGGTTCGCAAAGCTCTGGCTATTTTTAAACAGCCAGGCTTCCCTGTCGCAAACCAACAGACACCCTACTGCCCGCCCCCTGCAGGCTAGCAGCCAATCAGACACTCACTCAGGCTCTCACACTGCCCCCCCAGCAAACACACGCTCGGATACTTCCTCAGCAAGCAAACAAACACAGACTCGGATACTTACCAGTCCCAGGCTAACTCCTGCTGTGTGCTGCTCTGCTGTCCCCGCTGCTCAGTTGGTTCTCCGCCGCTCAGCTGGTTCGCGAAGCTCTGGCTATTTTTAAACAGCCAGGCTTCCCTGTCACAAACCAACAGACATCCCAATGCCCGCCCCCTGCAGGCTAGCAGCCAATCAGACACTCACTCAGGCTCTCACACTGCCCCCACAGCAAACACACGCTCGGATACTTCCTCAGCAAGCAAAGAAACACAGACTCGGATACTTACCAGTCCCAGGCAAACTCCTGCTGTGAGCTGCTCTGCTGTCCCCGCTGCTCAGCTGGTTCTCCGCCGCTCAGCTGGTTCGCGAAGCTCTGGCTATTTTTAAACAGCCAGTATTCCTGTCGCAAACAAACAGACAGCCTACTGCCCGGCCCCTGCAGGCTAGCAGCCAATCAGACACTCACTCAGGCTCTCACACTGCCCCCCCAGCAAACACACGCTCGGATACTTCCTCAGCAAGCAAACAAACACAGACTCGGATACTTACCAGTCCTAGGCAAACTCCTGCTGTGTGCTGCTCTGCTGTCCCCGCTGTTCAGCTGGTTCTCCGCCACTCAGCTGGTTCGCGAAGCTCTGGCTATTTTTAGACAGCCAGGCTTCCCTGTCGCAAACCAACAGACACCCTACTGCCCGCCCCCTGCAGGCTAGCAGCCAATGAGACACTCACTCAGGCTCTCACACTGCCCCCCCAGCAAACACACGCTCGGATACTTCCTCAGCAAGCAAACAAACACAGACTCGGATACTTACCAGTCCCAGGCAAACTCCTGCTGTGAGCTGCTCTGCTGTCCCCGCTGCTCAGCTGGTTCTCCGCTGCTCAGCTGGTTCGCGAAGCTCTGGCTATTTTTAAACAGCCAGTATTCCTGTCGCAAACAAACAGACAGCCTACTGCCCGGCCCCTGCAGGCTAGCAGCCAATCAGACACTCACTCAGGCTCTCACACTGCCCCCCAGCAAACACACGCTCGGATACTTCCTCAGCAAGCAAGCAAACAAACACAGACTCGGATACTTACCAGTCCCAGGCTAACTCCTGCTGTGTGCTGCTCTTCTGTCCCCGCTGCTCAGCTGGTTCTCCGCCGCTCAGCTGGTACGCGAAGATCTGGCTATTTTTAAACAGCCAGGCTTCCCTGTCGCAAACCAACAGACACCCTACTGCCCGCTCCCTGCAGGCTAGCAGCCAATCAGACACTCACTCAGGCTCTCACACTGCCCCCCCAGCAAACACACACTCGGATACTTCCTCAGCAAGCAAACAAACACAGACTCGGATACTTACCAGTCCCAGGTTAACTCCTGCTGTGTGCTGCTCTGCTGTCCCCGCTGCTCAGTTGGTTCTCCGCCGCTCAGCTGGTTCGCGAAGCTCTGGCTATTTTTAAACAGCCAGGCTTCCCTGTCACAAACCAACAGACATCCCAATGCCCGCCCCCTGCAGGCTAGCAGCCAATCAGACACTCACTCAGGCTCTCACACTGCCCCCACAGCAAACACACGCTCGGATACTTCCTCAGCAAGCAAAGAAACACAGACTCGGATACTTACCAGTCCCAGGCAAACTCCTGCTGTGAGCTGCTCTGCTGTCCCCGCTGCTCAGCTGGTTCTCCGCCGCTCAGCTGGTACGCGAAGATCTGGCTATTTTTAAACAGCCAGGCTTCCCTGTCGCAAACCAACAGACACCCTACTGCCCGCTCCCTGCAGGCTAGCAGCCAATCAGACACTCACTCAGGCTCTCACACTGCCCCCCCAGCAAACACACACTCGGATACTTCCTCAGCAAGCAAACAAACACAGACTCGGATACTTACCAGTCCCAGGCAAACTCCTGCTGTGTGCTGCTCTGCTGTCCCCGCTGCTCAGCTGGTTCTCCACCGCTCAGTTGGTTCGCGAAGCTCTGGCTATTTTTAAACAGCCAGGCATCCCTGTCGCAAACCAACAGACACCCTACTGCCCGCTCCCTGCAGGCTAGCAGCCAATCAGACACTCACTCCGGCTCTCACACTGCCCCCCCCAGCAAACACACACTCGGATACTTCCTCAGCAAGCAAACAAACACAGACTCGGATACTTACCAGTCCCAGGCAAACTCCTGCTGTGAGCTGCTCTGCTGTCCCCGCTGCTCAGCTGGTTCTCCGCCGCTCAGTGGGTTCGCGAAGCTCTGGCTATTTTTAAACAGCCAGGCTTCCCTGTCACAAACCAAGAGTACCCTACTGCCCGCTCCCTGCAGGCTAGCAGCCTATCAGACACTCACTCAGGGTCTCACACTGCCCCCCCAGCAAACACACACTCGGATACTTCCTCAGCAAGCAAACAAACACAGACTCGGATACTTACCAGTCCCAGAAAAACTCCTCCTGTGAGCTGCTCTGCTGTCCCCGCTGCTCAGCTGGTTCTCCGCCGCTCAGCTGGTTCGCAAAGCTCTGGCTATTTTTAAACAGCCAGTATTCCTGTCGCAAACAAACAGACAGCCTACTGCCCGCCGCCTGCAGGCTAGCAACCGATTCGACACTCAATCAGGCTCTCACACTGCCCCCCCAGCAAACACACGCTCGGATACTTCCTCAGCAAGCAAAGAAACACAGACTCGGATACTTACCAGTCCCAGGCAAACTCCTGCTGTGAGCTGCTCTGCTGTCCCCGCTGCTCAGCTGGTTCTCCGCCGCTCAGCTGGTTCGCGAAGCTCTGGCTATTTTTAAACAGCCAGTATTCCTGTCGCAAACAAACAGACAGCCTACTGCCCGGCCCCTGCAGGCTAGCAGCCAATCAGACACTCACTCAGGCTCTCACACTGCCCCCCCAGCAAACACACGCTCGGATACTTCCTCAGCAAGCAAACAAACACAGACTCGGATACTTACCAGTCCTAGGCAAACTCCTGCTGTGTGCTGCTCTGCTGTCCCCGCTGTTCAGCTGGTTCTCCGCCACTCAGCTGGTTCGCGAAGCTCTGGCTATTTTTAGACAGCCAGGCTTCCCTGTCGCAAACCAACAGACACCCTACTGCCCGCCCCCTGCAGGCTAGCAGCCAATGAGACACTCACTCAGGCTCTCACACTGCCCCCCCAGCAAACACACGCTCGGATACTTCCTCAGCAAGCAAACAAACACAGACTCGGATACTTACCAGTCCCAGGCAAACTCCTGCTCTGTGCTGCTCTGCTGCCCCGCTGCTCAGCTGGTTCTCCACCGCTCAGTGGGTTCACCATACTCTGGCTATTTTTAAACAGCCAGGCTTCCCTGTCGCAAACCAACAGTACCCTACTGCCCGCTCCCTGCAGGCTAGCAGCCAATCAGACACTCACTCAGGCTCTCACACTGCCCCCCAGCAAACACACGCTCGGATACTTCCTCAGCAAGCAAGCAAACAAACACAGACTCGGATACTTACCAGTCCCAGAAAAACTCCTCCTGTGAGGTGCTCTGCTGTCCCCGCTGCTCAGCTGGTTCTCTGCCACTCAGTTGGTTCGTGAAGCTCTGGATATCTTTAAACAGCCAGGCTTCCCTGTCGCAAACCAACAGACACCCTACTGCCTGTCCCTGCAGGCTAGCAGCCAATCAGACAATCACTCAGGCTGTCGCACTCCAGCCCCAGCAAACACACGCTCGGATGATTCCTCAGCAAGCAAACAAACACAGACTCGGATACTTACCAGTCCCAGGCTAACTCCTGCTGTGTGCTGCTCTTCTGTCCCCGCTGCTCAGCTGGTTCTCCGCCGCTCAGCTGGTACGCGAAGATCTGGCTATTTTTAAACAGCCAGGCTTCCCTGTCGCAAACCAACAGACACCCTACTGCCCGCTCCCTGCAGGCTAGCAGCCAATCAGACACTCACTCAGGCTCTCACACTGCCCCCCCAGCAAACACACACTCGGATACTTCCTCAGCAAGCAAACAAACACAGACTCGGATACTTACCAGTCCCAGGCAAACTCCTGCTGTGTGCTGCTCTGCTGTCCCCGCTGCTCAGCTGGTTCTCCACCGCTCAGTTGGTTCGCGAAGCTCTGGCTATTTTTAAACAGCCAGGCATCCCTGTCGCAAACCAACAGACACCCTACTGCCCGCTCCCTGCAGGCTAGCAGCCAATCAGACACTCACTCAGGCTCTCACACTGCCCCCCCAGCAAACACAGGCTCGGATACTTCCTCAGCAAGCAAACAAACACAGACTCGGATACTTACCAGTCCAAGGCAAACTCCTGCTGTGTGCTGCTCTGCTGTCCCCGCTGTTCAGCTGGTTCTCCGCCACTCAGCTGGTTCGCGAAGCTCTGGCTATTTTTAGACAGCCAGGCTTCCCTGTCGCAAACCAACAGACACCCTACTGCCCGCCCCCTGCAGGCTAGCAGCCAATCAGACACTCACTCAGGCTCTCACACTGCCCCCCCAGCAAACACACGCTCGGATACTTCCTCAGCAAGCAAACAAACACAGACTCGGATACTTACCAGTCCCAGGCAAACTCCTGCTGTGAGCTGCTCTGCTGTCCCCGCTGCTCAGCTGGTTCTCCGCCGCTCAGTGGGTTCACGAAGCTCTGTCTATTTTTAAACAGCCAGGCTTCCCTGTCGCAAACCAACAGTACCCTACTGCCCGCTCCCTGCAGGCTAGCAGCCAATCAGACACTCACTCAGGCTCTCACAATGCCCCCCCAGCAAACACACGCTCGGATACTTCCTCAGCAAGCAAACAAACACAGACTCGGATACTTACCAGTCCCAGGCAAACTCCTGCTGTGAGCTGCTCTGCTGTCCCCGCTGCTCAGCTGGTTCTCCGCCGCTCAGTGGGTTCGCAAAGCTCTGGCTATTTTTAAACAGCCAGGCTTCCCTGTCACAAACCAAGAGTACCCTACTGCCCGCTCCCTGCAGGCTAGCAGCCTATCAGACACTCACTCAGGCTCTCACACTGCCCCCCCAGCAAACACACGCTCGGATACTTTCTCAGCAAGCAAACAAACACAGACTCGGATACTTACCAGTCCCAGGCAAACTCCTGCTGTGTGCTGCTCTTCTGTCCCCGCTGCTCAGTTGGTTCTCCGCCGCTCAGCTGGTTCGCGAAGCTCTGGCTATTTTTAAACAGAAAGGCTTCCCTGTCACAAACCAACAGACATCCCAATGCCCGCCCCCTGCAGGCCAGCAGCCAATCAGACACTCACTCAGGCTCTCACACTGCCCCCACAGCAAACACACGCTCGGATACTTCCTCAGCAAGCAAACAAACACAGACTCGGATACTTACCAGTCCCAGGCAAACTCCTGCTGTGAGCTGCTCTGCTGTCCCCGCTGCTCAGCTGGTCTCCGCCGCTCAGCTGGTTCGCGAAGCTCTGGCTATTTTTAGACAGCCAGGCTTCCCTGTCGCAAACCAACAGACACCCTACTGCCCGCCCCCTGCAGGCTAGCAGCCAATGAGACACTCACTCAGGCTCTCACACTGCCCCCCCAGCAAACACACGCTCTGATACTTCCTCAGCAAGCAAACAAACACAGACTCGGATACTTACCAGTCCCAGGCAAACTCCTGCTCTGTGCTGCTCTGCTGCCCCGCTGCTCAGCTGGTTCTCCACCGCTCAGTTTGTTCGCGAAGCTCTGGCTATTTTTAAACAGCCAGGCATCCCTGTCGCAAACCAACAGACACCCTACTGCCCGCTCCGTGCAGGCTAGCAGCCAATCAGACACTCACTCAGGCTCTCACACTGCCCCCCCAGCAAACACACGCTCGGATACTTCCTCAGCAAGCAAACAAACACAGACTCGGATACTTACCAGTCCCAGGCAAACTCCCGCTGTGTGCTGCTCTGCTGTCCCCGCTGCTCAGCTGTTTCTCCGCCACTCAGCTGGTTCGCGAAGCTCTGGCTATTTATAAACAGCCAGGCTTCCCTGTCGCAAACCAGACACCCTACTGCCCGCCCCCTGCAGGCTAGCAGCCAATCAGACACTCACTCAGGCTCTCACACTGCCCCCCCAGCAAACACACGCTCGGATACTTCCTCAGCAAGCAAACAAACACAGACTAGGATACTTACCAGTCCCAGAAAAACTCCTGCTGTGAGCTGCTCTGCTGTCCCCGCTGCTCAGCTGTTTCTCCGCCACTCAGCTGGTTCGCGAAGCTCTGGCTATTTTTAAACAGCCAGGCATCCCTGTCGCAAACCAACAGACACCCTACTGCCCGCTCCCTGCAGGCTAACAGCCAATCAGACACTCACTCAGGCTCTCACACTGCCCCCCAGCAAACACACGCTCGGATACTTCCTCAGCAAGCAAGCAAACAAACACAGACTCGGATACTTACCAGTCCCAGAAAAACTCCTCCTGTGAGGTGCTCTGCTGTCCCCGCTGCTCAGCTGGTTCTCTGCCACTCAGTTGGTTCGTGAAGCTCTGGCTATCTTTAAACAGCCAGGCTTCCCTGTCGCAAACCAACAGACACCCTACTGCCCGCTCCCTGCAGGCTAGCAGCCAATCAGACAATCACTCAGGCTGTCGCACTCCAGCCCCAGCAAACACACGCTCGGATGATTCCTCAGCAAGCAAACAAACACAGACTCGGATACTCACCAGTCCCAGGCAAACTCCTGCTCTGAGCTGCTCTGCTGTCCCCGCTGCTCAGCTGGTTCTCCGCCGCTCAGCTGGTTCGCGAAGCTCTGGCTATTTTTAAACAACCAGGCTTCCCTGTCGCAAACAAACAGACAGCCTACTGCCCGCCCCCTGCAGGCTAGCAGCCAATCAGACACTCACTCAGGCTCTCACACTGCCCCCCCAGCAAACACACGCTCGGATACTTCCTCAGCAAGCAAACAAACACAGGCTCGGATACTTACCAGTCCAAGGCAAACTCCTGCTGTGTGCTGCTCTGCTGTCCCCGCTGTTCAGCTGGTTCTCCGCCACTCAGCTGGTTCGCGAAGCTCTGGCTATTTTTAGACAGCCAGGCTTCCCTGTCGCAAACCAACAGACATCCGAATGCCCGCCCCCTGCAGGCCAGCAGCCAATCAGACACTCACTCAGGCTCTCACACTGCCCCCACAGCAAACACACGCTCGGATACTTCCTCAGCAAGCAAACAAACACAGACTCGGATACTTACCAGTCCCAGGCAAACTCCTGCTGTGAGCTGCTCTGCTGTCCCCGCTGCTCAGCTGGTCTCCGCCGCTCAGCTGGTTCGCGAAGCTCTGGCTATTTTTAGACAGCCAGGCTTCCCTGTCGCAAACCAACAGACACCCTACTGCCCGCCCCCTGCAGGCTAGCAGCCAATGAGACACTCACTCAGGCTCTCACACTGCCCCCCCAGCAAACACACGCTCTGATACTTCCTCAGCAAGCAAACAAACACAGACTCGGATACTTACCAGTCCCAGGCAAACTCCTGCTCTGTGCTGCTCTGCTGCCCCGCTGCTCAGCTGGTTCTCCACCGCTCAGTTTGTTCGCGAAGCTCTGGCTATTTTTAAACAGCCAGGCATCCCTGTCGCAAACCAACAGACACCCTACTGCCCGCTCCGTGCAGGCTAGCAGCCAATCAGACACTCACTCAGGCTCTCACACTGCCCCCCCAGCAAACACACGCTCGGATACTTCCTCAGCAAGCAAACAAACACAGACTCGGATACTTACCAGTCCCAGGCAAACTCCCGCTGTGTGCTGCTCTGCTGTCCCCGCTGCTCAGCTGTTTCTCCGCCACTCAGCTGGTTCGCGAAGCTCTGGCTATTTATAAACAGCCAGGCTTCCCTGTCGCAAACCAGACACCCTACTGCCCGCCCCCTGCAGGCTAGCAGCCAATCAGACACTCACTCAGGCTCTCACACTGCCCCCCCAGCAAACACACGCTCGGATACTTCCTCAGCAAGCAAACAAACACAGACTAGGATACTTACCAGTCCCAGAAAAACTCCTGCTGTGAGCTGCTCTGCTGTCCCCGCTGCTCAGCTGTTTCTCCGCCACTCAGCTGGTTCGCGAATCTCTGGCTATTTTTAAACAGCCAGGCATCCCTGTCGCAAACCAACAGACACCCTACTGCCCGCTCCCTGCAGGCTAACAGCCAATCAGACACTCACTCAGGCTCTCACACTGCCCCCCAGCAAACACACGCTCGGATACTTCCTCAGCAAGCAAACAAACACAGACTCGGATACTTACCAGTCCCAGGCAAACTCCTGCTGTGTGCTGCTCTGCTGTCCCCACTGCTCAGCTGGTTCTCCGCCGCTCAGTTGGTTCGCGAAGCTCTGGCTATTTTTAAACAGCCAGGCTTCCCTGTCGCAAACCAACAGACACCCTACTGCCCGCCCCCTGCAGGCTAGCAGCCAATCAGACACTCACTCAGGCTCTCACACTGCCCCCCCAGCAAACACACGCTCGGATACTTCCTCAGCAAGCAAACAAACACAGACTCGGATACTTACCAGTCCCAGGCAAACTCCTGCTGTGAGCTGCTCTGCTGTCCCAGCTGCTCAGCTGGTTCTCCGCCGCTCAGCTGGTTCGCGAAGCTCTGGCTATTTTTAAACAGCCAGGCTTCCTTGTCGCAAACAAACAGACACCCTACTGCCCGCCCCCTGCAGGCTAGCAGCCAATCAGACACTCACTCAGGCTCTCACACTGCCCCCACAGCAAACACACGCTCGGATACTTCCTCAGCAAGCAAACAAACACAGACTCGGATACTTACCAGTCCCAGGCAAATTCCTGCTGTGTGCTGCTCTGCTGTCCCCGCTGCTCAGCTGCTTCTCCACCGCTCAGTTGGTTCGCGAAGCTCTGGCCATTTTTAAACAGCCAGGCTTCCCTGTCACAAACCAACAGACATCCCAATGCCCGCCCCCTGCAGGCTAGCAGCCAATCAGACACTCACTCAGGCTCTCACAATGCCCCCCCAGCAAACACACGCTCGGATACTTCCTCAGCAAGCAAACAAACACAGACTTGGATACTTACTAGTCCCAGGCAAACTCCTGCTGTGAGCTGCTCTGCTGTCCCCGCTACTCAAGCTACTCAAGCTGTTGTTCAGCCTCTCGGCACTGGGTGCCAGCAACAGCATTTGGCGTCTCTGGGTGGGACGTCCCCAGCTGCCAACTATAAAGGGAGCAGCCAGTCAGGCAGCGGCACAGGAGCTAGCAAACAGAGCTGTAAACAGGGGAGTTTGAGTGGGAGTTCTGTTGGAGGAGAAGGTATTTGTGTTTGTTTGGTTTTGTATTGGTAGTACCTGTATGTGTAGAGGCTTGTAGGTTCTCTGTGCTGGGAGAGAAGCTGAGCCCTGATTAGGGGGCGGGGCTTCCCTGACTAGGGGTCCAATAAAGGCAGCGGCACAGACAGCTGCAGCGGCACAGGAGCTAGCAAACAGAGCTGTAAACAGGGGAGTTTCAGTGGTGGTATCTGTATGTGTAGAGGCTTGGAGGGGCTTTGTGCTGGGAGAGAAGCTGAGCCCTGATTAGGGGGCGGGGCTTCACTGACTAGGGGTACTATAAAGGGAGCAGCCAGTCGGGCATCGGCACAGGAGCTATCAAACAGAGCTGTAAAGAGGGGAGTTTGACGGGGAGTTCTGTTGGAGGAGAAGGTATTTGTGTGTGTTTGGTTTTGTTGGTAGTATCTGTGTGTGTAGAGGCTTGGAGGGGCATTGTGCTGGGAGAGAAGCTGAGCCCTGATTAGGGGGCGGGGCTTCACTGACTAGGGGTCCTATAAAGGGAGCAGCCAGTCGGGCATCGGCACAGGAGCTATCAAACAGAGCTGTAAAGAGGGGAGTTTGAGTGGGAGTTCTGTTGGAGGAGAAGGTATTTGTGTGTTTGGTTTTGTATTGGTAGTACCTGTATGTGTAGGGGCTTTGTGCTGGGAGAGAAGCTGAGCCCTGATTAGGGGGCGGGGCTTCACTGACTAGGGGTCCTATAAAGGTAGCGGCACAGACAGCTGCAGCGTCACAGGAACTAGCAAACAGAGCTCTAAACAGGGGAGTTTGAGTGGGAGTTCTGTTGGAGGAGAAGGTATTTGTGTGTGTTTGGTTTTGTACTGGTAGTATCTGTATGTGTAGAGGCTTGTAGGGGCTTTGTTCTGGGAGAGAAGCTGAGCCCTTATTAGGGGGCGGGGCTTCACTGACTAGGGGTCCTATAAAGGTAGCGGCACAAACAGCTGCAGCAGCACAGGAGCTAGCAAACAGAGCTGTAAACAGTGGGGTTTGAGTGGGAGTTCTGTTGGCGTAGAAGGTATTTGTGTGTGTGTGTTTGGTTTGTATTGTTAGTATCTGTATGTGTAATGGGCTTTGTGCTGGGAGAGAAGCTGAGCCCTGATGAGGGGGCGGGGCTTCCCTGACTAGGGGTCCTATAAAGGGAGCAGCCAGTCAGGCAGCGTCACAGGAGCTAGCAAACAGAGCTGTAAACAGGGGAGTTTGAGTGGGAGTTCTGTTGGAGGAGAAGGTATTTGTGTGTGTTTGGTTTTGTATTGGTAGTATCTGTATGTGTAGAGGCTTGGAGGGGCTTTGTGCTTAGAGAGAAGCTGAGCCCTGATTAGAGGGCGGGGCTTCACTGACTAGGGGTCCTATAAAGGTAGCAGCTAGTCAGGCAGCGGAACAGGAGCAAGCAAACAGAGCTGTAAACAGGGGAGTTTGAGTGGGAGTTCTGTTGGAGGAGAAGGTATTTGTGTGTGTTTGGTTTCGTATTGGTAGTATCTGTATGTGTAGAGGCTTTGTGCTGGGAGAGAAGCTGAGCCCTGATTAGGGGGCGGGGTTTCCCTGACTAGGGGTCCTATAAAGGGAGCAGCCAGTCAGGCAGTGGCACAGACAGCTGCAGCGGCACAGGAGTGTTGGGAACACTGGGGCATGGCCACTAGGTAACTTAAGGGGATGGAAGACCACGAGTGTCGATGAAGCCCCCTCGCACTAGGCCCCAGTGTCCTTGCCCCCCCCTTCTGCCTGGAGGCACTTACAGCAGCTCTGCGTGCTAGGCCCAAGTGTCCTTGGCCCCCCCGCCTGGGGGCACACACAGCAATTATGCTGAAAATTTGCAACAGTATGTTGCAGAGTTAAACTGCTTAAAACTAAGCAAGGCCAAACAAAAAAAATATAAAAAACAATGCTAAATAAAGCAGCTTTATGTATAGTTTAACAAATAATACAAAAAATTAAAAAACTAGCTGGGAACTGGATTGGCTGGCTCTATAAATACTTGGAGCAGCTTGCTATTAAATAA
This sequence comes from Lepidochelys olivacea, assembly GCF_965140295.1. Taxonomy (NCBI): domain Eukaryota; kingdom Metazoa; phylum Chordata; order Testudines; family Cheloniidae; genus Lepidochelys; species Lepidochelys olivacea. The sequence goes on along the minus strand of NC_140436.1, from coordinate 17,129,054 downwards.
ATATGCTAAAAAAATGTATAAAAGCCTGTGTAACTTCCTGCTCTGTGGTACAGGATTTGAAATTCAAATCTCCCTATACCTTTTTAAAGCTTCAAATAAACTTTTCTGCTTCTCCACCCCGTTGTAATTATTGGGTGTAGCACACCGGGTAACGAACCAACTCAAGCTGTTGTTCAGCCTCTCGGCACTGGGTGCCAGCAACAGCTTTTGGCGTCCCTGGGTGGGCTCGAGGCTGCAATTTAGCCTTGCCCGGACCCCTCCTGGAGGTCAAGGATTGCGGCAAGAACCGACGCCCAGTGCACACCGGTGAGTTCATCGGGGGCCTCGGAGGAGACGCGATTTGATCGACCCCAGAGGGCACAACCGTGCAACGCACTCATATAGTGGAGAAGCTGTTGTGGACCACGGTGAAGAACCGGTCCCTTAGACGTGGGGAGGAGCAGCTGCAGGCCATGGTGAAGAACCGGTTCCTTGGATAAGGTAGGATCCTTTTAAAATCCGGATTATATGCTCTGTTGGAACCTGGGGACGCCCAGAGTTACCCTGTAGGTATGGGACAGGGACAGAGCTCAGAGGTTAGGGCACGGTGTACGCCCCTAGAGTGCATTCTAGCAAACTGGAAGATATTTGGTGCGAATCCAATAACTAAAAGCCAATTAAAACAATTCTGTACAGTTGACTGGCCTCAATATCAACTAAAGGACCAGGAGTGGTGGCCACCAGGAGGGTCAATTAATTACAACACGATCCTTCAGTTACTTCTGTTCTGTCAAAAAACAAGAAAATGGAATAAACATATGTATGCGCATTTGTTTCTGACTTTATGTACTCGACCAGATATTTTACAGCGCTGTAATCTGACTCCAACTGGTTTGGTAGCAGCTAATGTTAGTCCCCAGACCCCCACCCCCACTGTAATGGCAGAGCCGGTGTCCCCTTCGGCCCCTACACCCACACCTTGTAAGTCCCCAATGGTTGGCCTATACTCCTTAATCACTGAAACTAAAGTCGCCCGGTCTGAATCAGACAGGCGTCCTGCCACAACTATGCAGGTTTATACTCATGTGCCCTTTAATCCTGTGGATTTGGCTGCTTTCAAAGCACAGGCAAAAGAGTTTTCCACCAACCCAAGCAGGTTTATATCAGTCTTTAAGGGGTGCCTCAGTAGTCACAAGCCGGACTGGAATAATTGTAACGTCCTCCTGAGAACCCTGTTGTCTAAAGTGAAGAGGAATCAGGTTACAGCTAAGGCAAGGGGAGCGTCAGCTTTCAAAAAAAAATCTATCTGTCAAGTTCCTACCCCAAGTAACCTTAAGCGGCTCAGGGCATTTCTGGGTATGGCAGGCTTTTGCAGAATATGGATCCCAGAGTTTGGACTGTGGGCTAAACCCCTGTACAACTGTGTAAAAGGAGCAAATCATGACCCCTTCTATTGGACCCCAAAGGCTAACAAAGCATTTAAAATCCTAAAAAAAAAAAATTAATAAAAGCCCTGGCTCTGGGCCTGCCAGATCTCTCTAAACCGTTTCAGTTGTATGTACATGAACGAAGGGGGGTGGCGCTAGGAGTGCTTACACAGCTGTTAGGCGCATGGAAGCGTCCTGTGGCTTATTTTTCTAAGCAATTGAATCAGGTTGCAAAGGGTTGGCCGGCATGTTTACGGGCGGTCGCAGCTACTGCCCTATTGCTTAAAAAAACCGAGAAGCTAACATTGGAAGGGGTTACGCAAATCTATACTCCCCATATGGTCCGAGCCTTATTGAATACAAAGGGAGGGCTTTGGCTCACCCAGGCTCGGATTGCTCGGTACCAGGCTAAGCTGTTAGAGAACTCTGAAGTCACCTTACAGCCTTGCCCCTCCCTTAACCCAGCCACTCTCTTGCCAGAAACAGAGGAACAGAAACATGACTGTTTAAAAATCATAAATGTCCAGTACTCCAGCCGTCCGGATTTAAAGGATGTACCTCTCCCAAATGCAAATTATGAGTGGTACACTAATGGTAGCAGTACTGTAATAGATGGGCAAAAAAGGGCGGGTTATGCTGTTGTGACCCTCCATGACACTGTGGAAGCTGAAGGTTTGCCTGCTGGGACCTCTGCCCAGCTTGCCGAACTAATAGCCCTGACCCGTGCACTTAAACTGTCAAAAGGAAAGCGGGTCAACATTTTTACTGATTGAAAGTATGCTTTTGGTGTGCTGCATGCTCATGCTAGCCTATAAAAGCAAAGGGGAATGCTGACAGCCCAAGGCTCCCAGTCAAGTACGGGCCCCAAATCCTCCGGCTCCTAGAAGCTGTACAACTCCCCTCGGAAGTGGCGGTGGTACACTGTAAAGCCCATCAAAGGGAGAATCAAGATGTGGCCAGAGGTAACGCCCGGGCAGATAGAGAGGCTAAGCATGCTGCCACCCTGCCATCCCCTCAGACTGAGAACGCCCATATGCATGCCCTTATCCCATCAGTAGGGGAGCTTCCAACCCCTCAGTACTCTGGGAAAAAAAGACAGCTAACTGACAAACTCGGTCTCCGGGAAAAGGAGGGATGGCTCCATTCCCCAGAAGGGAAGGTCCTCCTACCAAAGGGCCTAATCCAGCCGGTGCTGCAGAACCTACATCAAACCACTCATGCTGGCAGAAAAGCACTTATCCAGCTAATGGGAAAATACTTTATCACTTCCGGACTCCGACCCCTGGCTGCCCAGGTACAAGCGGACTGCTTAGTCTGCCAAAAGAATAACCCCTGACCGGGACATCCTGTGCCACCAGCTGCCCTAGAACCCACTCCGGGCCCCGAACAAATGTGGCAAATAGACTTTACTAAGTTTCCCCGGACCCAAGGGTTCAAATATCTCCTTGTTATAGTGGATCGGTTCAGCGGATGGCCAAAAGTCTTCCCATGCCGTAACTGCACTGCCAGGACAGTGGCCCCCCAAGTTTGTTAAGGAGCTCATTCCTCGCTTTGGACTCCCCCTGTGAATGGAATCTGACAACGGGACACACTTCACATCAAAAATCATTCAAAGCATCTCACATGCCTTACAGATCCCCTGGAAACTCCATACGCCCTGGAGACCGCAAGCCAGTGGGGTAGTGGAGCGTACCAATCAGACCCTTAAATGGCATCTCTCAAAAGTGTGCCAAGAAGCCTCACTGCGATGGCCTGATGCTTTGCCCCTCGTCCTACTCCGTATCCGCGTTCTCCCAAAGGGTAGATTAGGGCTCAGTCCCTTTGAAATTATGTTTGAAAGGGCATGGCCCATGAATGGCACCCCGGTTCTGTCAGGGGAATGAAAGTTGGGTAATGTTTTTTTGTCACAGTATATGTGTTCCCTGTCTGCTGTTCTCTTGTCTCTTCACAGGTATACCAAGGATTCCCAGCTTCTCCCCTTGGACTCTCCCGTCCACTCCTTACAGCCCGGTGACTCTGTGCTTGTTTGCACCTAAAAAAACGAGCCTCTCCAAAAAAAGTAAAAAGAACCCTATACCATCCTGCTGATTTCCCATACAGCGGCAAAAATCAAAAAAACACAAGAACTGGATCCATCACTCTCGTCTGAAGGCAGTACCTGCCCCCTCGTCAGCAGAACCGTGGACCGTCCAACCTGCTGACTCCTCATCTAGTAACAATCTCGGGCTAAAGCTACTGTTTAAAAAACACAAATTGCGGGCTGGGGTTTGTCGTCTTGGCTTGGTGGTTTATTTAGCCTGCTATTGAAATTTCTCTTTCCTGTATTGCTTGTATTACTGGTATTATGCTGTGCGGTATCATGTGTCAGGGCCCTTTTGCAAAAGTTAATAAGTCATTCTCTTCAGGGCTATCACAAAGTGCTTATGCAAAGTTATATTATAAAAAAATAAGTAGCCCGAGTAAAAAAACTCAAAGCCAAGGCTGTTGAGTGTTCTCAAAGGGGGGAGTTGTTGGGAACACTGGGGCATGGCCACTAGGTAACTCAAGGGGCTGGAAGACCACAAGATTTTTCAAATCTCCCTGTAGCTTTTTAAAGCTTCAAATAAACTTTTCTGCTTCTCCACCCGGTTGTAATTATTGGGTGTAGCACACCGGGTAACGAACCAACTCAAGCTGTTGTTCAGGCTCTCGGCACTGGGTGCCAGCAACAGGAGCTAGCAAACAGAGCTGTAAACAGGGGAGTTTGAGTGGGAGTTCTGTTGGAGGAGAAGGTATTTGTGTGTGTTTGGTTTTGCATTGGTAGTATCTGTATGTGTAGGGGCTTTGTGCTGGAGGAGAAGCTGAGCCCTGATTAGGGGGCGGGGCTTCACTGACAAGGGGTCCTATAAAGGTAGCGGCACAGACAGGTGCAGCGGCACAGGAGCTGGCAAACAGAGCTGTAAAGAGTGGGGTTTGATTGGGAGTTCTGTTGGAGGAGAAGGTATTTGTGTGTGTGTTTGGTTTTGTATTGGTAGTATCTGTATGTGTAGGGGCTTTGTGCTGGGAGAGAAGCTGAGCCCTGATTAGGGGGCGGGGCTCCACTGACTAGGGGTCCTATAAAGGGAGCAGCCTGTCAGGCAGCGGCACAGGAGCTAGCAAACAGAGCTGTAAACAGGGGAGTTTGAGTGGGAGTTCTGTTGGAGGAGAAGATATTTGTGTGTGTTTGGTTTTGTATTGGTAGTGTCCGTATGTGTAGGGGCTTTGTGCTGGGAGAGAATCTGTGCCCTGATTAGGGGGCGGGGCTTCACTGACTAGGGGTCCTCTAAAGGTAGCCGCCAGTCAGGCAGCGGCACAGACAGCTGCAGTGGCAGAGGAGCTAGCAAACAGAGCTGTAAACAGGGGAGTTTGAGTGGGAGTTCTGTTGGAGGAGAAGGTATTTGTGTGTGTTTGGTTTTGTATTGGTAGTATCTGTATGTGTAGGGGCTTTGTGCTGGGAGAGAAGCTGAGCCCTGATTAGGGGGCGGGGCTCGCCTGACTATGGGTCCTATAAAGGTAGCAGCCAGTCAGGCAGCGGCACAGGAGCTAACAAACAGAGCTGTAAACAGGGGAGTTTGAGTGGGAGTTCTGTTGGAGGAGAAGGTGTTTGTGTGTGTTTGGTTTTGTATTGGTAGTATCTGTATGTGTAGAGGCTTGGAGGGGCTTTGTGCTGCGAGAGAAGCTGAGCCCTGATTAGGGGGCGGGGATTCCTGACTAGGGGTCTTTTAAAGGTAGCAGCCAGTCAGGCAGCGGCATAGACAGCTGCAGCGGCACAGGAGCTAGCAAACAGAGCTGTAAAAAGGGGAGTTTGAGTGGGAGTTCTGTTGGAGGAGAAGGTATTTGTGTGTGTTTGGTTTTGTATTTGTAGTGTCTGTATGTGTAGGGGCTTTGTGCTGGGAGAGAAGCTGAGCCGTGATTAGGGGCGGGGCTTCACTGACTAGGGGTCCTATAAAGGTAGCAGCCAGTCAGGCAGCGGCACAGGAGCTAGCAAACAGAGCTGTAAACAGGGGAGTTGGAGTGGGAGTTCCGTTGGAGGAGAAGGTATTTGTGTGTGTTTGGTTTTGTATTGGTAGTATCTGAATGTGTAGGGGCTTTGTGCTGGGAGAGAAGCTGAGCCCCGATTAGGGGGCGGGGCTTCACTGACTAGGGGTCCTATAAAGGTAGCAGCCAGTCAGACAGCGGCACAGGAGCTAGCAAACAGAGCTGTAAGCAGGGGAGTTTGAGTGGGAGTTCTGTTGGAGGAGGAGGGATTTGTGTGTGTTTGGTTTTGTATTGGTAGTATCTGTATGTGTAGAGGCTTGGAGGGGCTTTGTGCTGGGAGAGAAGCTGAGCCCTGATTAGGGGGCGGGGCTTCACTGACTAGGGGTCCTATAAAGGTAGCAGCCAGTCAGGCAGCGGCACAGACAGCTGCAGTGGCACAGGAGCTATCAAACAGAGCTGTAAACAGGGGAATTTGAGTGGGAGTTCTGTTGGAGGAGAAGGTATTTGTGTGTGTTTGGATTTGTATTGTCAGTACCTGTATGTGCAGGGGCTTTGTGCTGGGAGAGAAGCTGAGCCCTGATTAGGGGGCGGGGCTTCACTGACTAGGGGTCCTATAAAGGTAGCAGACAGTCAGGCAGCGGCACAGGAGCTAGCAAACAGAGCTGTAAAGAGGGGAGTTTGAGTGGGAGTTCCTTTGGAGGAGAAGGTATTTGTGTGTGTTTGGATTTGTATTGTCAGTATCTGTATGTGCAGGGGCTTTGTGCTGGGAGAAGCTGAGCCCTGATTAGGGGGCGGGGCTTCCCTGACTAGGGGTCCTATAAAGGTAGCAGCCAGTCAGGCAGCGGCAAAGGAGCTAGCAAACAGAGCTGTAAACAGGGGAGTTTGAGTGGGAGTTCTGTTGGAGGAGAAGGTATTTGTGTGTGTGTGTTTTTGTATTGGTAGTATCTGTATGTGTAGAGGCTTTGAGGGGCTTTGTGCTGGGAGAGAAGCTGAGCCCTGATTAGGGGGCGGGGCTTCACTGACTAGGGGTCCTATAAAGGTAGCAGACAGTCAGGCAGCGGCACAGGAGCTAGCAAACAGAGCTGTAAAGAGGGGAGTTTGAGTGGGAGTTCTGTTGGAGGAGAAGGTATTTGTGTGTGTTTTTGTATTGGTATTATCTGTATGTGTAGAGGCTTGGAGGGGCTTTGTGATGGGAGGGAAGCTGAGCCCTGATTAGGGGGCGGGGCTTCACTGACTATGGGTCCTATAAAGGGAGCAGCCAATCAGGCAGCGGCACAGACAGCTGCAGTGGCACAGGAGCTAGCAAACAGAGCTGTAAACAGGGGAGTTTGAGTGGGAGTTCTGTTGGAGGAGAAGGTATTTGTGTTTGTTTGGTTTTGTATTGGTAGTATCCGTATGTGTAGAGGCTTGGAGGGGCTAGGTGCTGCGAGAGAAGCTGAGCCCTGATTAGGGGGCGGGGCTTCACTGACTAGGGGTCCTATAAAGGTAGCAGACAGTCAGGCAGCGGCACAGGAGCTAGCAAACAGAGCTGTGAACAGGCGAGTTTGAGTGGGAGTTCTGTTGGAGGAGGAGGGATTTGTGTGTGTTTGGTTTTGTATTGGTAGTATCTGTATGTGTAGAGGCTTGGAGGGGCTTTGTGCTGGGAGAGAAGCTGAGCCCTGATTAGGGGGCGGGGCTTCACTGACTAGGGGTCCTATAAAGGTAGCAGCCAGTCAGGCAGCGGCACAGACAGCTGCAGTGGCACAGGAGCTATCAAACAGAGCTGTAAACAGGGGAATTTGAGTGGGAGTTCTGTTGGAGGAGAAGGTATTTGTGTGTGTTTGGTTTTGTATTGGTAGTATCTGTATGTGTAGGGGCTTTGTGCTGGGAGAGAAGCTGAGCCCTGATTAGGGGGCGGGGCTTCACTGACTAGGGGTCCTATAAAGGTAGCAGCCCGTCAGACAGCGGCTCAGGAGCTAGCAAACAGAGCTGTGAACAGGGGAGTTTGAGTGGGAGTTCTGTTGGAGGAGAAGGTATTTGTGTGTGTTTGGTTTTGTATTGGTAGTATCTGTATGTGTAGAGGCTTTGAGGGGCTTTGTGCTGGGAGAGAAGCTGAGCCCTGATTAGGGGGCGGGGCTTCACTGACTAGGGGTCCTATAAAGGTAGCAGCCCGTCAGACAGCGGCACAGGAGCTAGCAAACAGAGCTGTGAACAGGCGAGTTTGAGTGGGAGTTCTGTTGGAGGAGAAGGTATTTGTGTGTGTGTGTTTTTGTATTGGTAGTATCTGTATGTGTAGAGGCTTTGAGGGGCTTTGTGCTGGGAGAGAAGCTGAGCCCTGATTAGGGGGCGGGGCTTCACTGACTAGGGGTCCTATAAAGGTAGCAGACAGTCAGGCAGCGGCACAGGAGCTAGCAAACAGAGCTGTAAAGAGGGGAGTTTGAGTGGGAGTTCCTTTGGAGGAGAAGGTATTTGTGTGTGTTTGGATTTGTATTGTCAGTATCTGTATGTGCAGGGGCTTTGTGCTGGGAGAAGCTGAGCCCTGATTAGGGGGCGGGGCTTCCCTGACTAGGGGTCCTATAAAGGTAGCAGCCAGTCAGGCAGCGGCAAAGGAGCTAGCAAACAGAGCTGTAAACAGGGGAGTTTGAGTGGGAGTTCTGTTGGAGGAGAAGGTATTTGTGTGTGTGTGTTTTTGTATTGGTAGTATCTGTATGTGTAGAGGCTTTGAGGGGCTTTGTGCTGGGAGAGAAGCTGAGCCCTGATTAGGGGGCGGGGCTTCACTGACTAGGGGTCCTATAAAGGTAGCAGACAGTCAGGCAGCGGCACAGGAGCTAGCAAACAGAGCTGTAAAGAGGGGAGTTTGAGTGGGAGTTCTGTTGGAGGAGAAGGTATTTGTGTGTGTTTTTGTATTGGTATTATCTGTATGTGTAGAGGCTTGGAGGGGCTTTGTGATGGGAGGGAAGCTGAGCCCTGATTAGGGGGCGGGGCTTCACTGACTATGGGTCCTATAAAGGGAGCAGCCAATCAGGCAGCGGCACAGACAGCTGCAGTGGCACAGGAGCTAGCAAACAGAGCTGTAAACAGGGGAGTTTGAGTGGGAGTTCTGTTGGAGGAGAAGGTATTTGTGTTTGTTTGGTTTTGTATTGGTAGTATCCGTATGTGTAGAGGCTTGGAGGGGCTAGGTGCTGCGAGAGAAGCTGAGCCCTGATTAGGGGGCGGGGCTTCACTGACTAGGGGTCCTATAAAGGTAGCAGACAGTCAGGCAGCGGCACAGGAGCTAGCAAACAGAGCTGTGAACAGGCGAGTTTGAGTGGGAGTTCTGTTGGAGGAGGAGGGATTTGTGTGTGTTTGGTTTTGTATTGGTAGTATCTGTATGTGTAGAGGCTTGGAGGGGCTTTGTGCTGGGAGAGAAGCTGAGCCCTGATTAGGGGGCGGGGCTTCACTGACTAGGGGTCCTATAAAGGTAGCAGCCAGTCAGGCAGCGGCACAGACAGCTGCAGTGGCACAGGAGCTATCAAACAGAGCTGTAAACAGGGGAATTTGAGTGGGAGTTCTGTTGGAGGAGAAGGTATTTGTGTGTGTTTGGTTTTGTATTGGTAGTATCTGTATGTGTAGGGGCTTTGTGCTGGGAGAGAAGCTGAGCCCTGATTAGGGGGCGGGGCTTCACTGACTAGGGGTCCTATAAAGGTAGCAGCCCGTCAGACAGCGGCTCAGGAGCTAGCAAACAGAGCTGTGAACAGGGGAGTTTGAGTGGGAGTTCTGTTGGAGGAGAAGGTATTTGTGTGTGTTTGGTTTTGTATTGGTAGTATCTGTATGTGTAGAGGCTTTGAGGGGCTTTGTGCTGGGAGAGAAGCTGAGCCCTGATTAGGGGGCGGGGCTTCACTGACTAGGGGTCCTATAAAGGTAGCAGCCCGTCAGACAGCGGCACAGGAGCTAGCAAACAGAGCTGTGAACAGGCGAGTTTGAGTGGGAGTTCTGTTGGAGGAGAAGGTATTTGTGTGTGTGTGTTTTTGTATTGGTAGTATCTGTATGTGTAGAGGCTTTGAGGGGCTTTGTGCTGGGAGAGAAGCTGAGCCCTGATTAGGGGGCGGGGCTTCACTGACTAGGGGTCCTATAAAGGTAGCAGACAGTCAGGCAGCGGCACAGGAGCTAGCAAACAGAGCTGTAAAGAGGGGAGTTTGAGTGGGAGTTCCTTTGGAGGAGAAGGTATTTGTGTGTGTTTGGATTTGTATTGTCAGTATCTGTATGTGCAGGGGCTTTGTGCTGGGAGAAGCTGAGCCCTGATTAGGGGGCGGGGCTTCCCTGACTAGGGGTCCTATAAAGGTAGCAGCCAGTCAGGCAGCGGCAAAGGAGCTAGCAAACAGAGCTGTAAACAGGGGAGTTTGAGTGGGAGTTCTGTTGGAGGAGAAGGTATTTGTGTGTGTGTGTTTTTGTATTGGTAGTATCTGTATGTGTAGAGGCTTTGAGGGGCTTTGTGCTGGGAGAGAAGCTGAGCCCTGATTAGGGGGCGGGGCTTCACTGACTAGGGGTCCTATAAAGGTAGCAGACAGTCAGGCAGCGGCACAGGAGCTAGCAAACAGAGCTGTAAAGAGGGGAGTTTGAGTGGGAGTTCTGTTGGAGGAGAAGGTATTTGTGTGTGTTTTTGTATTGGTATTATCTGTATGTGTAGAGGCTTGGAGGGGCTTTGTGATGGGAGGGAAGCTGAGCCCTGATTAGGGGGCGGGGCTTCACTGACTATGGGTCCTATAAAGGGAGCAGCCAATCAGGCAGCGGCACAGACAGCTGCAGTGGCACAGGAGCTAGCAAACAGAGCTGTAAACAGGGGAGTTTGAGTGGGAGTTCTGTTGGAGGAGAAGGTATTTGTGTTTGTTTGGTTTTGTATTGGTAGTATCCGTATGTGTAGAGGCTTGGAGGGGCTAGGTGCTGCGAGAGAAGCTGAGCCCTGATTAGGGGGCGGGGCTTCACTGACTAGGGGTCCTATAAAGGTAGCAGACAGTCAGGCAGCGGCACAGGAGCTAGCAAACAGAGCTGTGAACAGGCGAGTTTGAGTGGGAGTTCTGTTGGAGGAGGAGGGATTTGTGTGTGTTTGGTTTTGTATTGGTAGTATCTGTATGTGTAGAGGCTTGGAGGGGCTTTGTGCTGGGAGAGAAGCTGAGCCCTGATTAGGGGGCGGGGCTTCACTGACTAGGGGTCCTATAAAGGTAGCAGCCAGTCAGGCAGCGGCACAGACAGCTGCAGTGGCACAGGAGCTATCAAACAGAGCTGTAAACAGGGGAATTTGAGTGGGAGTTCTGTTGGAGGAGAAGGTATTTGTGTGTGTTTGGTTTTGTATTGGTAGTATCTGTATGTGTAGGGGCTTTGTGCTGGGAGAGAAGCTGAGCCCTGATTAGGGGGCGGGGCTTCACTGACTAGGGGTCCTATAAAGGTAGCAGCCCGTCAGACAGCGGCTCAGGAGCTAGCAAACAGAGCTGTGAACAGGGGAGTTTGAGTGGGAGTTCTGTTGGAGGAGAAGGTATTTGTGTGTGTTTGGTTTTGTATTGGTAGTATCTGTATGTGCAGAGGCTTGGAGGGGCTTTGTGCTGGGAGAGAAGCTGAGCCCTGATTAGGGGGCGGGGCTTCACTGACTAGGGGTCCTATAAAGGTAGCAGCCAGTCAGGCAGCGGCACAGACAGCTGCAGCGGCACAGGAGCTAGCAAACAGAGCTGTGAACAGGCGAGTTTGAGTGGGAGTTCTGTTGGAGGAGAAGGTATTTGTGTGTGTGTGTTTTTGTATTGGTAGTATCTGTATGTGTAGAGGCTTTGAGGGGCTTTGTGCTGGGAGAGAAGCTGAGCCCTGATTAGGGGGCGGGGCTTCACTGACTAGGGGTCCTATAAAGGTAGCAGACAGTCAGGCAGCGGCACAGGAGCTAGCAAACAGAGCTGTAAAGAGGGGAGTTTGAGTGGGAGTTCCTTTGGAGGAGAAGGTATTTGTGTGTGTTTGGATTTGTATTGTCAGTATCTGTATGTGCAGGGGCTTTGTGCTGGGAGAAGCTGAGCCCTGATTAGGGGGCGGGGCTTCCCTGACTAGGGGTCCTATAAAGGTAGCAGCCAGTCAGGCAGCGGCAAAGGAGCTAGCAAACAGAGCTGTAAACAGGGGAGTTTGAGTGGGAGTTCTGTTGGAGGAGAAGGTATATGTGTGTGTGTGTTTTTGTATTGGTAGTATCTGTATGTGTAGAGGCTTTGAGGGGCTTTGTGCTGGGAGAGAAGCTGAGCCCTGATTAGGGGGCGGGGCTTCACTGACTAGGGGTCCTATAAAGGTAGCAGACAGTCAGGCAGCGGCACAGGAGCTAGCAAACAGAGCTGTAAACAGGGGAGTTTGAGTGAGAGTTCTGTTGGAGGAGAAGGTATTTGTGTGTGTTTGGTTTTGTATTGGTAGTATCTGTATGTGTAGAGCCTTGGAGGGGCTTTGTGCTGGGAGGGAAGCTGAGCCCTGATTAGGGGGCGGGGCTTCACTGACTAGGGGTCCTATAAAGGTAGCAGCCAGTCAGGCGTCGGCACAGACAGCTGCAGCGGCACAGGAGCTAGCAAACAGAGCTGTAAACAGGGGAGTTTGAGTGGGAGTTCTGTTGGAGGAGAAGGTATTTGTGTGTGTTTGGTTTTGTATTGGTAATATCTGTATGTGTAGGGGCTTTGTGCTGGGAGAGAAGCTGAGCCCTGATTTGGGGGCGTGGCTTCACTGACTAGGGGTCCTATAAAGGTAGCAGCCAGTCAGACAGCGGCACAGGAGCTACCAAACAGAGCTGTAAGCAGGGGAGTTTGAGTGGGAGTTCTGTTGGAGGAGGAGGTATTTGTCTGTGTTTGGTTTTGTATTGGTAGTATCTGTATGTGTAGAGGCTTGGAGGGGCTTTGTGCTGGGAGAGAAGCTGAGCCCTGATTAGGGGGCGGGGCTTCACTGACTTGGGGTCCTATAAAGGTAGCAGCCAGTCAGGCAGCGGCACAGACAGCTGCAGTGGCACAGGAGCTATCAAACAGAGCTGTAAACAGGGGAATTTGAGTGGGAGTTCTGTTGGAGGAGAAGGTATTTGTGTGTGTTTGGATTTGTATTGTCAGTATCTGTATGTGCAGGGGCTTTGTGCTGGGAGAGAAGCTGAGCCCTGATTAGGGGGCGGGGCTTCACTGACTAGGGGTCCTATGAAGGTAGCAGCCAGTCAGGCAGCGGCACAGGAGCTAGCAAACAGAGCTGTAAACAGGGGAGTTTGAGTGGGAGTTCTGTTTGAGGAGAAGGTATTTGTTTGTGTTTTTGCATTGGTAGTATCTGTATGTGTAGAGGCTTTGAGGGGCTTTGTGCTGGGAGAGAAGCTGAGCCCTGATTAGGGGGCGGGGCTTCACTGACTAGGGGTCCTATAAAGGTAGCAGACAGTCAGGCAGCGGCACAGGAGCTAGCAAACAGAGCTGTAAACAGGGGAGTTTGAGTGGGAGTTCTGTTTGAGGAGAAGGTATTTGTTTGTGTTTTTGCATTGGTAGTATCTGTATGTGTAGAGGCTTTGAGGGGCTTTGTGCTGGGAGAGAAGCTGAGCCCTGATTAGGGGGCGGGGCTTCACTGACTAGGGGTCCTATAAAGGTAGCAGCCAGTCAGGCAGCGGCACAGACAGCTGCAGCGGCACAGGAGCTAGCAAACAGAGCTCTAAACAGGGGAGTTTGAGTGGGAGTTCTGTTGGAGGAGAAGGTATTTGTGTGTGTTTGGTTTTGTATTGGTAGTATCTGTATGTGTAGAGGCTTGGAGGGGCTTTGTGCTGGGAGAGAAGCTGAGCCCTGATTAGGGGGCGGGGCTTCACTGACTAGGGGTCCTATAAAGGTAGCAGCCAGTCAGCCAGCGGCACAGACAGCTGCAGCGGCACAGGAGCTAGCAAACAGAGCTCTAAACAGGGGAGTTTGAGTGGGAGTTCTGTTGGAGGAGAAGGTATTTGTGTGTGTTTGGTTTTGTATTGGTAGTATCTGTATGTGCAGAGGCTTGGAGGGGCTTTGTGCTGGGAGAGAAGCTGAGCCCTGATTAGGGGGCGGGGCTTCACTGACCAGGGGTCCTATAAAGGTAGCAGCCAGTCAGGCAGCGGCACAGGAGCTAGCAAACAGAGCTGTAAACAGGGGAGTTTGAGTGGGAGTTCTGTTGGAGGAGAAGGTATTTGTGTGTGTTTGGTTTTGTATTGGTAATATCTGTATGTGTAGGGGCTTTGTGCTGGGAGAGAAGCTGAGCCCTGATTAGGGGGCGGGGCTTCACTGACTAGGGGTCCTATAAAGGTAGCAGCCAGTCAGACAGCGGCACAGGAGCTAGCAAACAGAGCTGTAAGCAGGGGAGTTTGAGTGGGAGTTCTGTTGGAGGAGGAGGTATTTGTGTGTGTTTGGTTTTGTATTGGTAGTATCTGTATGTGTAGAGGCTTGGAGGGGCTTTGTGCTGGGAGAGAAGCTGAGCCCTGATTAGGGGGCGGGGCTTCACTGACTTGGGGTCCTATAAAGGTAGCAGCCAGTCAGGCAGCGGCACAGTAGCTAGCAAACAGAGATGTAAAGAGGGGAGTTTGAGTGGGAGTTCTGTTGGAGGAGAAGGTATTTGTGTGTGTTTGGTTTTGTATTGGTAGTATCTGTATGTGTAGGGGCTTTGTGCTGGGAGAGAAGCTGAGCCCTGATTAGGGGGCGGGGCTTCACTGACTAGGGGTCCTATAAAGGTAGCAGCCAGTCAGACAGCGGCTCAGGAGCTAGCAAACAGAGCTGTGAACAGGGGAGTTTGAGTGGGAGTTCTGTTGGAGGAGAAGGTATTTGTGTGTGTTTTTGTTTTGGTAGTATCTGTATGTGTAGAGGCTTTGAGGGGCTAGGTGCTGCGAGAGAAGCTGAGTCCTGATTAGGGGGCGGGGCTTCACTGACTAGGGGTCCTATAAAGGTAGCAGCCAGTCAGGCAGCGGCACAGACAGCTGCAGTGGCACAGGAGCTAGCAAGCAGAGCTGTAAACAGGGGAGTTTGAGTGGGAGTTCTGTTGGAGGAGATGGTGTTTGTGTGTGTTTGGTTTTGTATTGGTATTATCTGTATGTGTAGGGGCTTTGTGGTGGGAGAGAAGCTGAGCCCTGATTAGGGGGCGGGGCTTCACTGACTAGGGTTCCTATAAAGGTAGCAGCCAGTCAGGCAGCGTAACAGACAGCTGCAGTGGCACAGGAGCTATCAAACAGAGCTGTAAACAGGGGAATTAGAGTGGGAGTTCTGTTGGAGGAGAAGGTATTTGTGTGTGTTTGGTTTTGTATTGGTAGTATCTGTATGTGTATTGGTTTGAAGGGGCTTTGTGCTTGGAGAGAAGCTGAGCCCTGATTAGGGGGCGGGGCTTCACTGACTAGGGGTCCTATAAAGGTAGCAGCCAGTCAGGCAGCGGCACAGGAGCTAGCAAACAGAGCTGTAAACAGGGGAGTTTGAGTGGGAGTTCTGTTGGAGGAGAAGGTATTTGTGTGTGTTTTTGTATTGGTAGTATCTGTATGTGCAGAGGCTTTGAGGGGCTTTGTGCTGGGAGAGAAGCTGAGCCCTGATTAGGGGGCGGGGCTTCACTGACTAGGGGTCCTATAAAGGTAGCAGCCAGTCAGGCAGCGGCACAGGAGCTAGCAAACAGAGCTGTAAACAGGGGAGTTTGAGTGGGAGTTCTGTTGGAGGAGAAGGTATTTGTGTGTGTTTTTGTATTGGTATTATCTGTATGTGTAGGGGCTTTGTGGTGGGAGAGAAGCTGAGCCCTGATTAGGGGGCGGGGCTTCACTGACTAGGGTTCCTATAAAGGTAGCAGCCAGTCAGGCAGCGTAACAGACAGCTGCAGCGGCACAGGAGCTAGCAAACAGAGCTGTAAACAGGGGAGTTTGAGTGGGAGTTCTGTTGGAGGAGAAGGTATTTGTGTGTGTTTGGTTTTGTATTGGTAATATCTGTATGTGTAGGGGCTTTGTGCTGGGAGAGAAGCTGAGCCCTGATTTGGGGGCGTGGCTTCACTGACTAGGGGTCCTATAAAGGTAGCAGCCAGTCAGACAGCGGCACAGGAGCTACCAAACAGAGCTGTAAGCAGGGGAGTTTGAGTGGGAGTTCTGTTGGAGGAGGAGGTATTTGTCTGTGTTTGGTTTTGTATTGGTAGTATCTGTATGTGTAGAGGCTTGGAGGGGCTTTGTGCTGGGAGAGAAGCTGAGCCCTGATTAGGGGGCGGGGCTTCACTGACTTGGGGTCCTATAAAGGTAGCAGCCAGTCAGGCAGCGGCACAGACAGCTGCAGCGGCACAGGAGCTAGCAAACAGAGCTGTAAAGAGGGGAGTTTGAGTGGGAGTTCCTTTGGAGGAGAAGGTATTTGTGTGTGTTTGGATTTGTATTGTCAGTATCTGTATGTGCAGGGGCTTTGTGCTGGGAGAAGCTGAGCCCTGATTAGGGGGCGGGGCTTCCCTGACTAGGGGTCCTATAAAGGTAGCAGCCAGTCAGGCAGCGGCAAAGGAGCTAGCAAACAGAGCTGTAAACAGGGGAGTTTGAGTGGGAGTTCTGTTGGAGGAGAAGGTATTTGTGTGTGTGTGTTTTTGTATTGGTAGTATCTGTATGTGTAGAGGCTTTGAGGGGCTTTGTGCTGGGAGAGAAGCTGAGCCCTGATTAGGGGGCGGGGCTTCACTGACTAGGGGTCCTATAAAGGTAGCAGACAGTCAGGCAGCGGCACAGGAGCTAGCAAACAGAGCTGTAAAGAGGGGAGTTTGAGTGGGAGTTCTGTTGGAGGAGAAGGTATTTGTGTGTGTTTTTGTATTGGTATTATCTGTATGTGTAGAGGCTTGGAGGGGCTTTGTGATGGGAGGGAAGCTGAGCCCTGATTAGGGGGCGGGGCTTCACTGACTATGGGTCCTATAAAGGGAGCAGCCAATCAGGCAGCGGCACAGACAGCTGCAGTGGCACAGGAGCTAGCAAACAGAGCTGTAAACAGGGGAGTTTGAGTGGGAGTTCTGTTGGAGGAGAAGGTATTTGTGTTTGTTTGGTTTTGTATTGGTAGTATCCGTATGTGTAGAGGCTTGGAGGGGCTAGGTGCTGCGAGAGAAGCTGAGCCCTGATTAGGGGGCGGGGCTTCACTGACTAGGGGTCCTATAAAGGTAGCAGACAGTCAGGCAGCGGCACAGGAGCTAGCAAACAGAGCTGTGAACAGGCGAGTTTGAGTGGGAGTTCTGTTGGAGGAGGAGGGATTTGTGTGTGTTTGGTTTTGTATTGGTAGTATCTGTATGTGTAGAGGCTTGGAGGGGCTTTGTGCTGGGAGAGAAGCTGAGCCCTGATTAGGGGGCGGGGCTTCACTGACTAGGGGTCCTATAAAGGTAGCAGCCAGTCAGGCAGCGGCACAGACAGCTGCAGTGGCACAGGAGCTATCAAACAGAGCTGTAAACAGGGGAATTTGAGTGGGAGTTCTGTTGGAGGAGAAGGTATTTGTGTGTGTTTGGTTTTGTATTGGTAGTATCTGTATGTGTAGGGGCTTTGTGCTGGGAGAGAAGCTGAGCCCTGATTAGGGGGCGGGGCTTCACTGACTAGGGGTCCTATAAAGGTAGCAGCCCGTCAGACAGCGGCTCAGGAGCTAGCAAACAGAGCTGTGAACAGGGGAGTTTGAGTGGGAGTTCTGTTGGAGGAGAAGGTATTTGTGTGTGTTTGGTTTTGTATTGGTAGTATCTGTATGTGCAGAGGCTTGGAGGGGCTTTGTGCTGGGAGAGAAGCTGAGCCCTGATTAGGGGGCGGGGCTTCACTGACTAGGGGTCCTATAAAGGTAGCAGCCAGTCAGGCAGCGGCACAGACAGCTGCAGCGGCACAGGAGCTAGCAAACAGAGCTGTGAACAGGCGAGTTTGAGTGGGAGTTCTGTTGGAGGAGAAGGTATTTGTGTGTGTGTGTTTTTGTATTGGTAGTATCTGTATGTGTAGAGGCTTTGAGGGGCTTTGTGCTGGGAGAGAAGCTGAGCCCTGATTAGGGGGCGGGGCTTCACTGACTAGGGGTCCTATAAAGGTAGCAGACAGTCAGGCAGCGGCACAGGAGCTAGCAAACAGAGCTGTAAAGAGGGGAGTTTGAGTGGGAGTTCCTTTGGAGGAGAAGGTATTTGTGTGTGTTTGGATTTGTATTGTCAGTATCTGTATGTGCAGGGGCTTTGTGCTGGGAGAAGCTGAGCCCTGATTAGGGGGCGGGGCTTCCCTGACTAGGGGTCCTATAAAGGTAGCAGCCAGTCAGGCAGCGGCAAAGGAGCTAGCAAACAGAGCTGTAAACAGGGGAGTTTGAGTGGGAGTTCTGTTGGAGGAGAAGGTATATGTGTGTGTGTGTTTTTGTATTGGTAGTATCTGTATGTGTAGAGGCTTTGAGGGGCTTTGTGCTGGGAGAGAAGCTGAGCCCTGATTAGGGGGCGGGGCTTCACTGACTAGGGGTCCTATAAAGGTAGCAGACAGTCAGGCAGCGGCACAGGAGCTAGCAAACAGAGCTGTAAACAGGGGAGTTTGAGTGAGAGTTCTGTTGGAGGAGAAGGTATTTGTGTGTGTTTGGTTTTGTATTGGTAGTATCTGTATGTGTAGAGCCTTGGAGGGGCTTTGTGCTGGGAGGGAAGCTGAGCCCTGATTAGGGGGCGGGGCTTCACTGACTAGGGGTCCTATAAAGGTAGCAGCCAGTCAGGCGTCGGCACAGACAGCTGCAGCGGCACAGGAGCTAGCAAACAGAGCTGTAAACAGGGGAGTTTGAGTGGGAGTTCTGTTGGAGGAGAAGGTATTTGTGTGTGTTTGGTTTTGTATTGGTAATATCTGTATGTGTAGGGGCTTTGTGCTGGGAGAGAAGCTGAGCCCTGATTTGGGGGCGTGGCTTCACTGACTAGGGGTCCTATAAAGGTAGCAGCCAGTCAGACAGCGGCACAGGAGCTACCAAACAGAGCTGTAAGCAGGGGAGTTTGAGTGGGAGTTCTGTTGGAGGAGGAGGTATTTGTCTGTGTTTGGTTTTGTATTGGTAGTATCTGTATGTGTAGAGGCTTGGAGGGGCTTTGTGCTGGGAGAGAAGCTGAGCCCTGATTAGGGGGCGGGGCTTCACTGACTTGGGGTCCTATAAAGGTAGCAGCCAGTCAGGCAGCGGCACAGACAGCTGCAGTGGCACAGGAGCTATCAAACAGAGCTGTAAACAGGGGAATTTGAGTGGGAGTTCTGTTGGAGGAGAAGGTATTTGTGTGTGTTTGGATTTGTATTGTCAGTATCTGTATGTGCAGGGGCTTTGTGCTGGGAGAGAAGCTGAGCCCTGATTAGGGGGCGGGGCTTCACTGACTAGGGGTCCTATGAAGGTAGCAGCCAGTCAGGCAGCGGCACAGGAGCTAGCAAACAGAGCTGTAAACAGGGGAGTTTGAGTGGGAGTTCTGTTTGAGGAGAAGGTATTTGTTTGTGTTTTTGCATTGGTAGTATCTGTATGTGTAGAGGCTTTGAGGGGCTTTGTGCTGGGAGAGAAGCTGAGCCCTGATTAGGGGGCGGGGCTTCACTGACTAGGGGTCCTATAAAGGTAGCAGACAGTCAGGCAGCGGCACAGGAGCTAGCAAACAGAGCTGTAAACAGGGGAGTTTGAGTGGGAGTTCTGTTTGAGGAGAAGGTATTTGTTTGTGTTTTTGCATTGGTAGTATCTGTATGTGTAGAGGCTTTGAGGGGCTTTGTGCTGGGAGAGAAGCTGAGCCCTGATTAGGGGGCGGGGCTTCACTGACTAGGGGTCCTATAAAGGTAGCAGCCAGTCAGGCAGCGGCACAGACAGCTGCAGCGGCACAGGAGCTAGCAAACAGAGCTCTAAACAGGGGAGTTTGAGTGGGAGTTCTGTTGGAGGAGAAGGTATTTGTGTGTGTTTGGTTTTGTATTGGTAGTATCTGTATGTGTAGAGGCTTGGAGGGGCTTTGTGCTGGGAGAGAAGCTGAGCCCTGATTAGGGGGCGGGGCTTCACTGACTAGGGGTCCTATAAAGGTAGCAGCCAGTCAGCCAGCGGCACAGACAGCTGCAGCGGCACAGGAGCTAGCAAACAGAGCTCTAAACAGGGGAGTTTGAGTGGGAGTTCTGTTGGAGGAGAAGGTATTTGTGTGTGTTTGGTTTTGTATTGGTAGTATCTGTATGTGCAGAGGCTTGGAGGGGCTTTGTGCTGGGAGAGAAGCTGAGCCCTGATTAGGGGGCGGGGCTTCACTGACCAGGGGTCCTATAAAGGTAGCAGCCAGTCAGGCAGCGGCACAGGAGCTAGCAAACAGAGCTGTAAACAGGGGAGTTTGAGTGGGAGTTCTGTTGGAGGAGAAGGTATTTGTGTGTGTTTGGTTTTGTATTGGTAATATCTGTATGTGTAGGGGCTTTGTGCTGGGAGAGAAGCTGAGCCCTGATTAGGGGGCGGGGCTTCACTGACTAGGGGTCCTATAAAGGTAGCAGCCAGTCAGACAGCGGCACAGGAGCTAGCAAACAGAGCTGTAAGCAGGGGAGTTTGAGTGGGAGTTCTGTTGGAGGAGGAGGTATTTGTGTGTGTTTGGTTTTGTATTGGTAGTATCTGTATGTGTAGAGGCTTGGAGGGGCTTTGTGCTGGGAGAGAAGCTGAGCCCTGATTAGGGGGCGGGGCTTCACTGACTTGGGGTCCTATAAAGGTAGCAGCCAGTCAGGCAGCGGCACAGTAGCTAGCAAACAGAGATGTAAAGAGGGGAGTTTGAGTGGGAGTTCTGTTGGAGGAGAAGGTATTTGTGTGTGTTTGGTTTTGTATTGGTAGTATCTGTATGTGTAGGGGCTTTGTGCTGGGAGAGAAGCTGAGCCCTGATTAGGGGGCGGGGCTTCACTGACTAGGGGTCCTATAAAGGTAGCAGCCAGTCAGACAGCGGCTCAGGAGCTAGCAAACAGAGCTGTGAACAGGGGAGTTTGAGTGGGAGTTCTGTTGGAGGAGAAGGTATTTGTGTGTGTTTTTGTTTTGGTAGTATCTGTATGTGTAGAGGCTTTGAGGGGCTAGGTGCTGCGAGAGAAGCTGAGTCCTGATTAGGGGGCGGGGCTTCACTGACTAGGGGTCCTATAAAGGTAGCAGCCAGTCAGGCAGCGGCACAGACAGCTGCAGTGGCACAGGAGCTAGCAAGCAGAGCTGTAAACAGGGGAGTTTGAGTGGGAGTTCTGTTGGAGGAGATGGTGTTTGTGTGTGTTTGGTTTTGTATTGGTATTATCTGTATGTGTAGGGGCTTTGTGGTGGGAGAGAAGCTGAGCCCTGATTAGGGGGCGGGGCTTCACTGACTAGGGTTCCTATAAAGGTAGCAGCCAGTCAGGCAGCGTAACAGACAGCTGCAGTGGCACAGGAGCTATCAAACAGAGCTGTAAACAGGGGAATTAGAGTGGGAGTTCTGTTGGAGGAGAAGGTATTTGTGTGTGTTTGGTTTTGTATTGGTAGTATCTGTATGTGTATTGGTTTGAAGGGGCTTTGTGCTTGGAGAGAAGCTGAGCCCTGATTAGGGGGCGGGGCTTCACTGACTAGGGGTCCTATAAAGGTAGCAGCCAGTCAGGCAGCGGCACAGGAGCTAGCAAACAGAGCTGTAAACAGGGGAGTTTGAGTGGGAGTTCTGTTGGAGGAGAAGGTATTTGTGTGTGTTTTTGTATTGGTAGTATCTGTATGTGCAGAGGCTTTGAGGGGCTTTGTGCTGGGAGAGAAGCTGAGCCCTGATTAGGGGGCGGGGCTTCACTGACTAGGGGTCCTATAAAGGTAGCAGCCAGTCAGGCAGCGGCACAGGAGCTAGCAAACAGAGCTGTAAACAGGGGAGTTTGAGTGGGAGTTCTGTTGGAGGAGAAGGTATTTGTGTGTGTTTTTGTATTGGTATTATCTGTATGTGTAGGGGCTTTGTGGTGGGAGAGAAGCTGAGCCCTGATTAGGGGGCGGGGCTTCACTGACTAGGGTTCCTATAAAGGTAGCAGCCAGTCAGGCAGCGTAACAGACAGCTGCAGCGGCACAGGAGCTAGCAAACAGAGCTGTAAACAGGGGAGTTTGAGTGGGAGTTCTGTTGGAGGAGAAGGTATTTGTGTGTGTTTGGTTTTGTATTGGTAATATCTGTATGTGTAGGGGCTTTGTGCTGGGAGAGAAGCTGAGCCCTGATTTGGGGGCGTGGCTTCACTGACTAGGGGTCCTATAAAGGTAGCAGCCAGTCAGACAGCGGCACAGGAGCTACCAAACAGAGCTGTAAGCAGGGGAGTTTGAGTGGGAGTTCTGTTGGAGGAGGAGGTATTTGTCTGTGTTTGGTTTTGTATTGGTAGTATCTGTATGTGTAGAGGCTTGGAGGGGCTTTGTGCTGGGAGAGAAGCTGAGCCCTGATTAGGGGGCGGGGCTTCACTGACTTGGGGTCCTATAAAGGTAGCAGCCAGTCAGGCAGCGGCACAGACAGCTGCAGTGGCACAGGAGCTATCAAACAGAGCTGTAAACAGGGGAATTTGAGTGGGAGTTCTGTTGGAGGAGAAGGTATTTGTGTGTGTTTGGATTTGTATTGTCAGTATCTGTATGTGCAGGGGCTTTGTGCTGGGAGAGAAGCTGAGCCCTGATTAGGGGGCGGGGCTTCACTGACTAGGGGTCCTATGAAGGTAGCAGCCAGTCAGGCAGCGGCACAGGAGCTAGCAAACAGAGCTGTAAACAGGGGAGTTTGAGTGGGAGTTCTGTTTGAGGAGAAGGTATTTGTTTGTGTTTTTGCATTGGTAGTATCTGTATGTGTAGAGGCTTTGAGGGGCTTTGTGCTGGGAGAGAAGCTGAGCCCTGATTAGGGGGCGGGGCTTCACTGACTAGGGGTCCTATAAAGGTAGCAGACAGTCAGGCAGCGGCACAGGAGCTAGCAAACAGAGCTGTAAACAGGGGAGTTTGAGTGGGAGTTCTGTTTGAGGAGAAGGTATTTGTTTGTGTTTTTGCATTGGTAGTATCTGTATGTGTAGAGGCTTTGAGGGGCTTTGTGCTGGGAGAGAAGCTGAGCCCTGATTAGGGGGCGGGGCTTCACTGACTAGGGGTCCTATAAAGGTAGCAGCCAGTCAGGCAGCGGCACAGACAGCTGCAGCGGCACAGGAGCTAGCAAACAGAGCTCTAAACAGGGGAGTTTGAGTGGGAGTTCTGTTGGAGGAGAAGGTATTTGTGTGTGTTTGGTTTTGTATTGGTAGTATCTGTATGTGTAGAGGCTTGGAGGGGCTTTGTGCTGGGAGAGAAGCTGAGCCCTGATTAGGGGGCGGGGCTTCACTGACTAGGGGTCCTATAAAGGTAGCAGCCAGTCAGCCAGCGGCACAGACAGCTGCAGCGGCACAGGAGCTAGCAAACAGAGCTCTAAACAGGGGAGTTTGAGTGGGAGTTCTGTTGGAGGAGAAGGTATTTGTGTGTGTTTGGTTTTGTATTGGTAGTATCTGTATGTGCAGAGGCTTGGAGGGGCTTTGTGCTGGGAGAGAAGCTGAGCCCTGATTAGGGGGCGGGGCTTCACTGACCAGGGGTCCTATAAAGGTAGCAGCCAGTCAGGCAGCGGCACAGGAGCTAGCAAACAGAGCTGTAAACAGGGGAGTTTGAGTGGGAGTTCTGTTGGAGGAGAAGGTATTTGTGTGTGTTTGGTTTTGTATTGGTAATATCTGTATGTGTAGGGGCTTTGTGCTGGGAGAGAAGCTGAGCCCTGATTAGGGGGCGGGGCTTCACTGACTAGGGGTCCTATAAAGGTAGCAGCCAGTCAGACAGCGGCACAGGAGCTAGCAAACAGAGCTGTAAGCAGGGGAGTTTGAGTGGGAGTTCTGTTGGAGGAGGAGGTATTTGTGTGTGTTTGGTTTTGTATTGGTAGTATCTGTATGTGTAGAGGCTTGGAGGGGCTTTGTGCTGGGAGAGAAGCTGAGCCCTGATTAGGGGGCGGGGCTTCACTGACTTGGGGTCCTATAAAGGTAGCAGCCAGTCAGGCAGCGGCACAGGAGCTAGCAAACAGAGATGTAAAGAGGGGAGTTTGAGTGGGAGTTCTGTTGGAGGAGAAGGTATTTGTGTGTGTTTGGTTTTGTATTGGTAGTATCTGTATGTGTAGGGGCTTTGTGCTGGGAGAGAAGCTGAGCCCTGATTAGGGGGCGGGGCTTCACTGACTAGGGGTCCTATAAAGGTAGCAGCCAGTCAGACAGCGGCTCAGGAGCTAGCAAACAGAGCTGTGAACAGGGGAGTTTGAGTGGGAGTTCTGTTGGAGGAGAAGGTATTTGTGTGTGTTTTTGTTTTGGTAGTATCTGTATGTGTAGAGGCTTTGAGGGGCTAGGTGCTGCGAGAGAAGCTGAGTCCTGATTAGGGGGCGGGGCTTCACTGACTAGGGGTCCTATAAAGGTAGCAGCCAGTCAGGCAGCGGCACAGACAGCTGCAGTGGCACAGGAGCTAGCAAGCAGAGCTGTAAACAGGGGAGTTTGAGTGGGAGTTCTGTTGGAGGAGATGGTGTTTGTGTGTGTTTGGTTTTGTATTGGTATTATCTGTATGTGTAGGGGCTTTGTGGTGGGAGAGAAGCTGAGCCCTGATTAGGGGGCGGGGCTTCACTGACTAGGGTTCCTATAAAGGTAGCAGCCAGTCAGGCAGCGTAACAGACAGCTGCAGTGGCACAGGAGCTATCAAACAGAGCTGTAAACAGGGGAATTAGAGTGGGAGTTCTGTTGGAGGAGAAGGTATTTGTGTGTGTTTGGTTTTGTATTGGTAGTATCTGTATGTGTATTGGTTTGAAGGGGCTTTGTGCTTGGAGAGAAGCTGAGCCCTGATTAGGGGGCGGGGCTTCACTGACTAGGGGTCCTATAAAGGTAGCAGCCAGTCAGGCAGCGGCACAGGAGCTAGCAAACAGAGCTGTAAACAGGGGAGTTTGAGTGGGAGTTCTGTTGGAGGAGAAGGTATTTGTGTGTGTTTTTGTATTGGTAGTATCTGTATGTGCAGAGGCTTTGAGGGGCTTTGTGCTGGGAGAGAAGCTGAGCCCTGATTAGGGGGCGGGGCTTCACTGACTAGGGGTCCTATAAAGGTAGCAGCCAGTCAGGCAGCGGCACAGGAGCTAGCAAACAGAGCTGTAAACAGGGGAGTTTGAGTGGGAGTTCTGTTGGAGGAGAAGGTATTTGTGTGTGTTTTTGTATTGGTATTATCTGTATGTGTAGGGGCTTTGTGGTGGGAGAGAAGCTGAGCCCTGATTAGGGGGCGGGGCTTCACTGACTAGGGTTCCTATAAAGGTAGCAGCCAGTCAGGCAGCGTAACAGACAGCTGCAGTGGCACAGGAGCTATCAAACAGAGCTGTAAACAGGGGAATTTGAGTGGGAGTTCTGTTGGAGGAGAAGGTATTCGTGTGTGTTTGGTTTTGTATTGGTAGTATCTGTATGTGTAGGGGCTTTGTGCTGGGAGAGAAGCTGAGCCCTGGTTAGGGGGCGGGGCTTCACTGACTTGGGGTCCTATAAAGGTAGCAGCCAGTCAGGCAGCGGCACAGACAGCTGCAGTGGCACAGGAGCTATCAAACAGAGCTGTAAACAGGGGAATTTGAGTGGGAGTTCTGTTGGAGGAGAAGGTATTTGTGTGTGTTTGGATTTGTATTGTCAGTATCTGTATGTGCAGGGGCTTTGTGCTGGGAGAGAAGCTGAGCCCTGATTAGGGGGCGGGGCTTCACTGACTAGGGGTCCTATGAAGGTAGCAGCCAGTCAGGCAGCGGCACAGGAGCTAGCAAACAGAGCTGTAAACAGGGGAGTTTGAGTGGGAGTTCTGTTTGAGGAGAAGGTATTTGTTTGTGTTTTTGCATTGGTAGTATCTGTATGTGTAGAGGCTTTGAGGGGCTTTGTGCTGGGAGAGAAGCTGAGCCCTGATTAGGGGGCGGGGCTTCACTGACTAGGGGTCCTATAAAGGTAGCAGACAGTCAGGCAGCGGCACAGGAGCTAGCAAACAGAGCTGTAAACAGGGGAGTTTGAGTGGGAGTTCTGTTTGAGGAGAAGGTATTTGTTTGTGTTTTTGCATTGGTAGTATCTGTATGTGTAGAGGCTTTGAGGGGCTTTGTGCTGGGAGAGAAGCTGAGCCCTGATTAGGGGGCGGGGCTTCACTGACTAGGGGTCCTATAAAGGTAGCAGCCAGTCAGGCAGCGGCACAGACAGCTGCAGCGGCACAGGAGCTAGCAAACAGAGCTCTAAACAGGGGAGTTTGAGTGGGAGTTCTGTTGGAGGAGAAGGTATTTGTGTGTGTTTGGTTTTGTATTGGTAGTATCTGTATGTGTAGAGGCTTGGAGGGGCTTTGTGCTGGGAGAGAAGCTGAGCCCTGATTAGGGGGCGGGGCTTCACTGACTAGGGGTCCTATAAAGGTAGCAGCCAGTCAGCCAGCGGCACAGACAGCTGCAGCGGCACAGGAGCTAGCAAACAGAGCTCTAAACAGGGGAGTTTGAGTGGGAGTTCTGTTGGAGGAGAAGGTATTTGTGTGTGTTTGGTTTTGTATTGGTAGTATCTGTATGTGCAGAGGCTTGGAGGGGCTTTGTGCTGGGAGAGAAGCTGAGCCCTGATTAGGGGGCGGGGCTTCACTGACCAGGGGTCCTATAAAGGTAGCAGCCAGTCAGGCAGCGGCACAGGAGCTAGCAAACAGAGCTGTAAACAGGGGAGTTTGAGTGGGAGTTCTGTTGGAGGAGAAGGTATTTGTGTGTGTTTGGTTTTGTATTGGTAATATCTGTATGTGTAGGGGCTTTGTGCTGGGAGAGAAGCTGAGCCCTGATTAGGGGGCGGGGCTTCACTGACTAGGGGTCCTATAAAGGTAGCAGCCAGTCAGACAGCGGCACAGGAGCTAGCAAACAGAGCTGTAAGCAGGGGAGTTTGAGTGGGAGTTCTGTTGGAGGAGGAGGTATTTGTGTGTGTTTGGTTTTGTATTGGTAGTATCTGTATGTGTAGAGGCTTGGAGGGGCTTTGTGCTGGGAGAGAAGCTGAGCCCTGATTAGGGGGCGGGGCTTCACTGACTTGGGGTCCTATAAAGGTAGCAGCCAGTCAGGCAGCGGCACAGGAGCTAGCAAACAGAGATGTAAAGAGGGGAGTTTGAGTGGGAGTTCTGTTGGAGGAGAAGGTATTTGTGTGTGTTTGGTTTTGTATTGGTAGTATCTGTATGTGTAGGGGCTTTGTGCTGGGAGAGAAGCTGAGCCCTGATTAGGGGGCGGGGCTTCACTGACTAGGGGTCCTATAAAGGTAGCAGCCAGTCAGACAGCGGCTCAGGAGCTAGCAAACAGAGCTGTGAACAGGGGAGTTTGAGTGGGAGTTCTGTTGGAGGAGAAGGTATTTGTGTGTGTTTTTGTTTTGGTAGTATCTGTATGTGTAGAGGCTTTGAGGGGCTAGGTGCTGCGAGAGAAGCTGAGTCCTGATTAGGGGGCGGGGCTTCACTGACTAGGGGTCCTATAAAGGTAGCAGCCAGTCAGGCAGCGGCACAGACAGCTGCAGTGGCACAGGAGCTAGCAAGCAGAGCTGTAAACAGGGGAGTTTGAGTGGGAGTTCTGTTGGAGGAGATGGTGTTTGTGTGTGTTTGGTTTTGTATTGGTATTATCTGTATGTGTAGGGGCTTTGTGGTGGGAGAGAAGCTGAGCCCTGATTAGGGGGCGGGGCTTCACTGACTAGGGTTCCTATAAAGGTAGCAGCCAGTCAGGCAGCGTAACAGACAGCTGCAGTGGCACAGGAGCTATCAAACAGAGCTGTAAACAGGGGAATTAGAGTGGGAGTTCTGTTGGAGGAGAAGGTATTTGTGTGTGTTTGGTTTTGTATTGGTAGTATCTGTATGTGTATTGGTTTGAAGGGGCTTTGTGCTTGGAGAGAAGCTGAGCCCTGATTAGGGGGCGGGGCTTCACTGACTAGGGGTCCTATAAAGGTAGCAGCCAGTCAGGCAGCGGCACAGGAGCTAGCAAACAGAGCTGTAAACAGGGGAGTTTGAGTGGGAGTTCTGTTGGAGGAGAAGGTATTTGTGTGTGTTTTTGTATTGGTAGTATCTGTATGTGCAGAGGCTTTGAGGGGCTTTGTGCTGGGAGAGAAGCTGAGCCCTGATTAGGGGGCGGGGCTTCACTGACTAGGGGTCCTATAAAGGTAGCAGCCAGTCAGGCAGCGGCACAGGAGCTAGCAAACAGAGCTGTAAACAGGGGAGTTTGAGTGGGAGTTCTGTTGGAGGAGAAGGTATTTGTGTGTGTTTTTGTATTGGTATTATCTGTATGTGTAGGGGCTTTGTGGTGGGAGAGAAGCTGAGCCCTGATTAGGGGGCGGGGCTTCACTGACTAGGGTTCCTATAAAGGTAGCAGCCAGTCAGGCAGCGTAACAGACAGCTGCAGTGGCACAGGAGCTATCAAACAGAGCTGTAAACAGGGGAATTTGAGTGGGAGTTCTGTTGGAGGAGAAGGTATTCGTGTGTGTTTGGTTTTGTATTGGTAGTATCTGTATGTGTAGGGGCTTTGTGCTGGGAGAGAAGCTGAGCCCTGATTAGGGGGCGGGGCTTCACTGACTAGGGGTCCTATAAAGGTAGCAGCCAGTCAGGCAGCGGCACAGGAGCTAGCAAACAGAGCTGTAAACAGGGGAGTTTGAGTGGGAGTTCTGTTGGAGGAGAAGGTATTTGTGTGTGTTTTTGTTTTGGTAGTATCTGTATGTGTATTGGTTTGAAGGGGCTTTGTGCTTGGAGAGAAGCTGAGCCCTGATTAGGGGGCGGGGCTTCACTGACTAGGGGTCTTATAAAGGTAGCAGCCAGTCAGGCAGCGGCACAGACAGCTGCAGTGGCACAGGAGCTAGCAAACAGAGCTGTAAACAGGGGAGTTTGAGTGGGAGTTCTGTTGGAGGAGAAGGTATTTGTGTGTTTGGTTTTGTATTGGTAGTATCCGTATGTGTAGAGGCTTGGAGGGGCTAGGTGCTGCGAGAGAAGCTGAGCCCTGATTAGGGGGCGGGGCTTCACTGACTAGGGGTCCTATAAAGGTAGCAGCCAGTCAGGCAGCGGCACAGGAGCTAGCAAACAGAGCTGTGAACAGGCGAGTTTGAGTGGGAGTTCTGTTGGAGGAGAAGGTATTTGTGTGTTTGGTTTTGTATTGGTAGTATCTGTATGTGTAGAGGCTTGGAGGGGCTTTGTGCTGGGAGAGAAGCTGAGCCCTGATTAGGGGGCGGGGCTTCACTGACTAGGGGTCCTATAAAGGTAGCAGCCAGTCAGGCAGCGGCACGGACAGCTGCAGCGGCACAGGAGCTAGCAAACAGAGCTCTAAACAGGGGAGTTTGAGTGGGAGTTGTGTTGGAGGAGAAGGTATTTGTGTGTGTTTGGTTTTGTATTGGTAGTATCTGTATGTGCAGAGGCTTTGAGGGGCTTTGTGCTGGGAGAGAAGCTGAGCCCTGATTAGGGGGCGGGGCTTCCCTGACTAGGGGTCCTATAAAGGTAGCAGCCAGTCAGGCACTGGCAAAGGAGCTAGCAAACAGAGCTGTAAACAGGGGAGTTTGAGTGGGAGTTCTGTTGGAGGAGAAGGTATTTGTGTGTGTTTTTGTATTGGTATTATCTGTATGTGTAGGGGCTTTGTGGTGGGAGAGAAGCTGAGCCCTGATTAGGGGGCGGGGGTTCACTGACTAGGGTTCCTATAAAGGTAGCAGCCAGTCAGGCAGCGTAACAGACAGCTGCAGTGGCACAGGAGCTATCAAACAGAGCTGTAAACAGGGGAATTTGAGTGGGAGTTCTGTTGGAGGAGAAGGTATTTGTGTGTGTTTGGATTTGTATTGTCAGTATCTGTATGTGCAGGGGCTTTGTGCTGGGAGAGAAGCTGAGCCCTGATTAGGGGGCGGGGCTTCCCTGACTAGGGGTCCTATAAAGGTAGCAGCCAGTCAGGCACTGGCAAAGGAGCTAGCAAACAGACCTGTAAACAGGGGAGTTTGAGTGGGAGTTCTGTTGGAGGAGAAGGTATTTGTGTGTGTTTGGTTTTGTATTGGTAGTATCTGTATGTGTATTGGTTTGAAGGGGCTTTGTGCTTGGAGAGAAGCTGAGCCCTGATTAGGGGGCGGGGCTTCACTGACTAGGGGTCCTATAAAGGTAGCAGCCAGTCAGGCAGCGGCACAGACAGCTGCAGCGGCACAGGAGCTAGCAAACAGAGCTGTAAACAGGGGAGTTTGAGTGGGAGTTCTGTTGGAGGAGAAGGTATTTGTGTGTGTTTTTGTATTGGTAGTATCCGTATGTGCAGAGGCTTTGAGGGGCTTTGTGCTGGGAGAGAAGCTGAGCCCTGATTAGGGGGCGGGGCTTCACTGACTAGGGGTCCTATAAAGGTAGCAGCCAGTCAGGCAGCGGCTCAGGAGCTAGCAAACAGAGCTGTAAACAGGGGAGTTTGAGTGGGAGTTCTGTTGGAGGAGAAGGTATTTGTGTGTGTTTTTGTATTGGTATTATCTGTATGTGTAGGGGCTTTGTGGTGGGAGAGAAGCTGAGCCCTGATTAGGGGGCGGGGCTTCACTGACTAGGGTTCCTATAAAGGTAGCAGCCAGTCAGGCAGCGTAACAGACAGCTGCAGTGGCACAGGAGCTATCAAACAGAGCTGTAAACAGGGGAATTTGAGTGGGAGTTCTGTTGGAGGAGAAGGTATTTGTGTGTGTTTTTGTTTTGGTAGTATCTGTATGTGTAGGGGCTTTGTGCTGGGAGACAAGCTGAGTCCTGATTAGGGGGCGGGGCTTCACTGACTAGGGGTCCTATAAAGGTAGCAGCCAGTCAGGCAGCGGCACAGACAGCTGCAGTGGCACAGGAGCTAGCAAACAGAGCTGTAAACAGGGGAGTTTGAGTGGGAGTTCTGTTGGAGGAGATGGTGTTTGTGTGTGTTTGGTTTTGTATTGGTAGTATCTGTATGTGTAGGGGTTTGGCGGGGCTTTGTGCTTGGAGAGAAGCTGAGCCCTGATTAGGGGGCGGGGCTTCACTGACTAGGGGTCCTATAAAGGTAGCAGCCAGTCAGGCAGAGGCACAGGAGCTAGCAAACAGAGCTGTGAACAGGCGAGTTTGAGTGGGAGTTCTGTTGGAGGAGAAGGTATTTGTGTGTTTGGTTTTGTATTGGTAGTATCTGTATGTGTAGAGGCTTGGAGGGGCTTTGTGCTGGGAGAGAAGCTGAGCCCTGATGAGGGGGCGGAGCTTCACTGACTAGGGGTCCTATAAAGGTAGCAGCCAGTCAGGCAGCGGCACGGACAGCTGCAGCGGCACAGGAGCTAGCAAACAGAGCTCTAAACAGGGGAGTTTGAGTGGGAGTTCTGTTGGAGGAGAAGGTATTTGTGTGTGTTTGGTTTTGTATTGGTAGTATCTGTATGTGCAGAGGCTTTGAGGGGCTTTGTGCTGGGAGAGAAGCTGAGCCCTGATTAGGGGGCGGGGCTTCACTGACTAGGGGTCCTATAAAGGTAGCAGCCAGTCAGGCAGCGGCACAGGAGCTAGCAAACAGAGCTGTAAACAGGGGAGTTTGAGTGGGAGTTCTGTTGGAGGAGAAGGTATTTGTGTGTGTTTTTGTATTGGTATTATCTGTATGTGTAGGGGCTTTGTGGTGGGAGAGAAGCTGAGCCCTGATTAGGGGGCGGGGCTTCACTGACTAGGGTTCCTATAAAGGTAGCAGCCAGTCAGGCAGCGTAACAGACAGCTGCAGTGGCACAGGAGCTATCAAACAGAGCTGTAAACAGGGGAATTTGAGTGGGAGTTCTGTTGGAGGAGAAGGTATTTGTGTGTGTTTGGATTTGTATTGTCAGTATCTGTATGTGCAGGGGCTTTGTGCTGGGAGAGAAGCTGAGCCCTGATTAGGGGGCGGGGCTTCCCTGACTAGGGGTCCTATAAAGGTAGCAGCCAGTCAGGCACTGGCAAAGGAGCTAGCAAACAGACCTGTAAACAGGGGAGTTTGAGTGGGAGTTCTGTTGGAGGAGAAGGTATTTGTGTGTGTTTGGTTTTGTATTGGTAGTATCTGTATGTGTATTGGTTTGAAGGGGCTTTGTGCTTGGAGAGAAGCTGAGCCCTGATTAGGGGGCGGGGCTTCACTGTCTAGGGGTCCTATA
The DNA here is from genome assembly GCF_965140295.1 of Lepidochelys olivacea. NCBI lineage: Eukaryota > Metazoa > Chordata > Testudines > Cheloniidae > Lepidochelys > Lepidochelys olivacea. The sequence goes on along the minus strand of NC_140436.1, from coordinate 17,097,728 downwards.
AAGGTAGCAGCCAGTCAGGCAGCGGCACAGACAGCTGCAGCGGCACAGGAGCTAGCAAACAGAGCTGTAAACAGGGGAGTTTGAGTGGGAGTTCTGTTGGAGGAGAAGGTATTTGTGTGTGTTTTTGTATTGGTAGTATCTGTATGTGTAGAGGTTTGAAGGGGCTTTGTGCTGGGAGAGAAGCTGAGCCCTGATTAGGGGGCGGGGCTTCACTGACTAGGGGTCCTATAAAGGGAGCAGCCAGTCAGGCAGCGGCACAGACAGCTGCAGCGGCACAGGAGCTAGCAAACAGAGCTGTAAACAGGGGAGTTTGAGTGGGAGTTCTGTTGGAGGAGAAGGTATTTGTGTGTGTTTGGATTTGTATTGTCAGTATCTGTATGTGCAGGGGCTTTGTGCTGGGAGAGAAGCTGAGCCCTGATTAGGGGGCGGGGCTTCCCTGACTAGGGTTCCTATAAAGGTAGCAGCCAGTCAGGCAGCGGCACAGGAGCTAGCAAACAGAGCTGTAAACAGGGGAGTTTGAGTGGGAGTTCTGTTGGAGGAGAAGGTATTTGTGTGTGTTTGGTTTTGTAATGGTAGTATCTGTATGTGTAGGGGCTTTGTGCTGGGAGAGAAGCTGAGCCCTGGTTAGGGGGCGGGGCTTCACTGACTAGGGGTCCTATAAAGGTAGCAGCCAGTCAGGCAGCGGCACAGACAGCTGCAGCGGCACAGGAGCTATCAAACAGAGCTGTAAACAGGGGAATTTGAGTGGGATTTCTGTTGGAGGAGAAGGTATTTGTGTGTGTTTGGATTTGTATTGTCAGTATCTGTATGTGCAGGGGCTTTGTGCTGGGAGAGAAGCTGAGCCCTGATTAGGGGGCGGGGCTTCCCTGACTAGGGGTCCTATAAAGGTAGCAGCCAGTCAGGCAGCGGCAAAGGAGCTAGCAAACAGAGCTGTAAACAGGGGAGTTTGAGTGGGAGTTCTGTTGGAGGAGGAGGTATTTGTGGGTGTTTAGTTTTGTATTGGTAGTATCTGTATGTGTAGGGGCTTTGTGCTGGGAGAGAAGCTGAGCCCTGATTAGGGGGCGGGGCTTCACTGACTAGGGGTCCTATAAAGGTAGCAGCCATTCAGGCAGCATCACAGACAGCTGCAGCGGCACAGGAGCTAGCAAACAGAGCTGTAAACAGGGGAGTTTGAGTGGGAGTTCTGTTGGAGGAGAAGGTATTTGTGTGTGTTTTTGTATTGGTACTATCTGTATGTGTAGAGGTTTGAATGGGCTTTGTGCTGGGAGAGAAGCTGAGCCCTGATTAGGGGGCGGGGCTTCACTGACTAGGGGTCCTATAAAGGTAGCAGCCAGTCAGGCAGCGGCACAGGAGCTAGCAAACAGAGCTGTAAACAGGGGACTTTGAGTCGGAGTTCTGTTGGAGGAGAAGGTATTTGTGTGTGTTTGGTTTTGTATTGGTAGTATCTGTATGTGTAGGGGCTTTGTGCTGGGAGAGAAGCTGAGCCCTGATTAGGGGGCGGGGCTTCACTGACTAGGGGTCCTATAAAGGTAGCAGCCAGTCAGGCAGCGGCACAGACAGCTGCAGCGGCAGAGGAGCTAGCAAACAGAGCTGTAAACAGGGGAGTTTGAGTGGGAGTTCTGTTGGAGGAGAAGGTATTTGTGTGTGTTTGGTTTTGTATTGGTAGTATCTGTATGTGTAGGGGCTTTGTGCTGGGAGAGAAGCTGAGCCCTGATTTGGGGGCGGGGCTTCACTGACTAGGGGTCCTATAAAGGTAGCAGCCAGTCAGACAGCGGCACAGGAGCTAGCAAACAGAGCTGTAAGCAGGGGAGTTTGAGTGGGAGTTCTGTTGGAGGAGGAATTATTTGTCTGTGTTTGGCGTTGTATTGGTAGTATCTGTATGTGTAGAGGCTTGGAGGGGCTTTGTGCTGGGAGAGAAGCTGAGCCCTGATTAGGGGGCGGGGCTTCACTGACTTGGGGTCCTATAAAGGTAGCAGCCAGTCAGGCAGCGGCACAGGAGCTCACAAACAGAGCTGTGAATAGGGGAGTTTGAGTGGGAGTTCTGTTGGAGGAGAAGGTATTTGTGTGTTTTTTTGTATTGGTAGTATCTGTATGTGTAGAGGCTTGGAGGGGCTTTGTGCTGGGAGAGAAGCTGAGCCCTGATTAGGGGGCGGGGCTTCACTGACTAGGGGTCCTATAAAGGGAGCAGCCAGTCTGGCAGCGGCACAGACAGCTGCAGCGGCACAGGAGCTAGCAAACAGAGCTGTAAACAGGGGAGTTTGAGTGGGAGTTCTGTTGGAGGAGAAGGTATTTGTGTGTGTTTTTGTATTGGTAGTATCTGTATGTGTATTGGTTTGAAGGGGCTTTGTGCTTGGAGAGAAGCTGAGCCCTGATTAGGGGGCGGGGCTTCACTGACTAGGGGTCCTATAAAGGTAGCAGCCAGTCAGGCAGCGGCACAGGAGCTCACAAACAGAGCTGTGAATAGGGGAGTTTGAGTGGGAGTTCTGTTGGAGGAGAGGGTATTTGTGTGTGTTTGGTTTTGCTTTGGTAGTATCTGTATGTGTAGAGGCTTGGAGGGGCTTTGTGCTGGAAGAGAAGCTGAGCCCTGATTAGGGGGCGGGGCGTCACTGACTAGGGGTCCTATAAAGGTAGCAGCCAGTCAGGCAGCGGCACAGGAGCTAGCAAACAGAGCTGTAAACAGGGGAGTTTGAGTGGGAGTTCTGTTGGAGGAGAAGGTATTTGTGTGTGTGTGTTTTTGTATTGGTAGTATCTGTATGTGTAGAGGCTTTGAGGGGCTTTGTGCTGGGAGAGAAGCTGAGCTCCGATTAGGGGGCGGGGCTTCACTGACTAGCGGTCCTATAAAGGTGGCAGCCAGTCAGGCGGCGGCACAGACAGCTGCAGCAGCACAGGAGCTTGCAAACAGAGCTCTAAACAGGGGAGTTTGAGAGGGAGTTCTCTTGGAGGAGAAGGTATTTGTGTGTGTTTGGTTTTGTATTGGTAGTGTCTGTATGTGTAGAGGCTTGGAGGGGCTTTGTGCTGGGAGAGAAGCTGAGCCCTGATTAGGGGGCGGGGCTTCACTGAATAGGGGTCCTATAAAGGTACCAGCCAGTCACGCAGCGGCACAGGAGCTAGCAAACAGAGCTGTAAACAGGGGAGTTTGAGTGGGAGTTCTGTTGGAGGAGAAGGTATTTGTGGGTGTTTAGTTTTGTATTGGTAGTATCTGTATGTGTAGGGGCTTTGTGCTGGGAGAGAAGCTGAGCCCTGATTAGGGGGCGGGGCTTCACTGACTAGGGGTCCTATAAAGGTAGCAGCCAGTCAGGCAGCAGCACAGACAGCTGCAGCGGCACAGGAGCTAGCAAACAGAGCTGTAAACAGGGGAGTTTGAGTGGGAGTTCTGTTGGAGGAGAAGGTATTTGTGTGTGTTTTTGTATTGGTACTATCTGTATGTGTAGAGGTTTGAATGGGCTTTGTGCTGGGAGAGAAGCTGAGCCCTGATTAGGGGGCGGGGCTTCACTGACTAGGGGTCCTATAAAGGTAGCAGCCAGTCAGGCAGCGGCACAGGAGCTAGCAAACAGAGCTGTAAGCAGGGGAGTTTGAGTGGGAGTTCTGTTGGAGGAGAAGGTATTTGTGTGTGTTTGGTTTTCTATTGGTAGTATCTGTATGTGTAGGGGCTTTGTGCTGGGAGAGAAGCTGAGCCCTGATTTGGGGGCGGGGCTTCACTGACTAGGGGTCCTATAAAGGTAGCAGCCAGTCAGACAGCGGCACAGGAGCTAGCAAACAGAGCTGTAAGCAGGGGAGTTTGAGTGGGAGTTCTGTTGGAGGAGGAATTATTTGTCTGTGTTTGGCGTTGTATTGGTAATATCTGTATGTGTAGAGGCTTGGAGGGGCTTTGTGCTGGGAGAGAAGCTGAGCCCTGATTAGGGGGCGGGGCTTCACTGACTTGGGGTCCTATAAAGGTAGCAGCCAGTCAGGCAGCGGCACAGGAGCTAGCAAACAGAGCTGTAAACAGGGGAGTTTGAGTGGGAGTTCTGTTGGAGGAGAAGGTATTTGTGTGTGTTTGGTTTTGTATTGGTAGTATCTGTATGTGTAGGGGCTTTGTGCTGGGAGAGAAGCTGAGCCCTGATTAGGGGGCGGGGCTTCACTGACTAGGGGTCCTATAAAGGTAGCAGCCAGTCAGACAGCGGCTCAGGAGCTAGCAAACAGAGCTGTGAACAGGGGAGTTTGAGTGGGAGTTCTGTTGGAGGAGAAGGTATTTGTGTGTGTTTTTGTTTTGGTAGTATCTGTATGTGTAGAGGCTTTGAGGGGCTAGGTGCTGCGAGAGAAGCTGAGTCCTGATTAGGGGGCGGGGCTTCACTGACTAGGGGTCCTATAAAGGTAGCAGCCAGTCAGGCAGCGGCACAGACAGCTGCAGTGGCACAGGAGCTAGCAAGCAGAGCTGTAAACAGGGGAGTTTGAGTGGGAGTTCTGTTGGAGGAGATGGTGTTTGTGTGTGTTTGGTTTTGTATTGGTATTATCTGTATGTGTAGGGGCTTTGTGGTGGGAGAGAAGCTGAGCCCTGATTAGGGGGCGGGGCTTCACTGACTAGGGTTCCTATAAAGGTAGCAGCCAGTCAGGCAGCGTAACAGACAGCTGCAGTGGCACAGGAGCTATCAAACAGAGCTGTAAACAGGGGAATTAGAGTGGGAGTTCTGTTGGAGGAGAAGGTATTTGTGTGTGTTTGGTTTTGTATTGGTAGTATCTGTATGTGTATTGGTTTGAAGGGGCTTTGTGCTTGGAGAGAAGCTGAGCCCTGATTAGGGGGCGGGGCTTCACTGACTAGGGGTCCTATAAAGGTAGCAGCCAGTCAGGCAGCGGCACAGGAGCTAGCAAACAGAGCTGTAAACAGGGGAGTTTGAGTGGGAGTTCTGTTGGAGGAGAAGGTATTTGTGTGTGTTTTTGTATTGGTAGTATCTGTATGTGCAGAGGCTTTGAGGGGCTTTGTGCTGGGAGAGAAGCTGAGCCCTGATTAGGGGGCGGGGCTTCACTGACTAGGGGTCCTATAAAGGTAGCAGCCAGTCAGGCAGCGGCACAGGAGCTAGCAAACAGAGCTGTAAACAGGGGAGTTTGAGTGGGAGTTCTGTTGGAGGAGAAGGTATTTGTGTGTGTTTTTGTATTGGTATTATCTGTATGTGTAGGGGCTTTGTGGTGGGAGAGAAGCTGAGCCCTGATTAGGGGGCGGGGCTTCACTGACTAGGGTTCCTATAAAGGTAGCAGCCAGTCAGGCAGCGTAACAGACAGCTGCAGTGGCACAGGAGCTATCAAACAGAGCTGTAAACAGGGGAATTTGAGTGGGAGTTCTGTTGGAGGAGAAGGTATTCGTGTGTGTTTGGTTTTGTATTGGTAGTATCTGTATGTGTAGGGGCTTTGTGCTGGGAGAGAAGCTGAGCCCTGATTAGGGGGCGGGGCTTCACTGACTAGGGGTCCTATAAAGGTAGCAGCCAGTCAGGCAGCGGCACAGGAGCTAGCAAACAGAGCTGTAAACAGGGGAGTTTGAGTGGGAGTTCTGTTGGAGGAGAAGGTATTTGTGTGTGTTTTTGTTTTGGTAGTATCTGTATGTGTATTGGTTTGAAGGGGCTTTGTGCTTGGAGAGAAGCTGAGCCCTGATTAGGGGGCGGGGCTTCACTGACTAGGGGTCTTATAAAGGTAGCAGCCAGTCAGGCAGCGGCACAGACAGCTGCAGTGGCACAGGAGCTAGCAAACAGAGCTGTAAACAGGGGAGTTTGAGTGGGAGTTCTGTTGGAGGAGAAGGTATTTGTGTGTTTGGTTTTGTATTGGTAGTATCCGTATGTGTAGAGGCTTGGAGGGGCTAGGTGCTGCGAGAGAAGCTGAGCCCTGATTAGGGGGCGGGGCTTCACTGACTAGGGGTCCTATAAAGGTAGCAGCCAGTCAGGCAGCGGCACAGGAGCTAGCAAACAGAGCTGTGAACAGGCGAGTTTGAGTGGGAGTTCTGTTGGAGGAGAAGGTATTTGTGTGTTTGGTTTTGTATTGGTAGTATCTGTATGTGTAGAGGCTTGGAGGGGCTTTGTGCTGGGAGAGAAGCTGAGCCCTGATTAGGGGGCGGGGCTTCACTGACTAGGGGTCCTATAAAGGTAGCAGCCAGTCAGGCAGCGGCACGGACAGCTGCAGCGGCACAGGAGCTAGCAAACAGAGCTCTAAACAGGGGAGTTTGAGTGGGAGTTGTGTTGGAGGAGAAGGTATTTGTGTGTGTTTGGTTTTGTATTGGTAGTATCTGTATGTGCAGAGGCTTTGAGGGGCTTTGTGCTGGGAGAGAAGCTGAGCCCTGATTAGGGGGCGGGGCTTCCCTGACTAGGGGTCCTATAAAGGTAGCAGCCAGTCAGGCACTGGCAAAGGAGCTAGCAAACAGAGCTGTAAACAGGGGAGTTTGAGTGGGAGTTCTGTTGGAGGAGAAGGTATTTGTGTGTGTTTTTGTATTGGTATTATCTGTATGTGTAGGGGCTTTGTGGTGGGAGAGAAGCTGAGCCCTGATTAGGGGGCGGGGGTTCACTGACTAGGGTTCCTATAAAGGTAGCAGCCAGTCAGGCAGCGTAACAGACAGCTGCAGTGGCACAGGAGCTATCAAACAGAGCTGTAAACAGGGGAATTTGAGTGGGAGTTCTGTTGGAGGAGAAGGTATTTGTGTGTGTTTGGATTTGTATTGTCAGTATCTGTATGTGCAGGGGCTTTGTGCTGGGAGAGAAGCTGAGCCCTGATTAGGGGGCGGGGCTTCCCTGACTAGGGGTCCTATAAAGGTAGCAGCCAGTCAGGCACTGGCAAAGGAGCTAGCAAACAGACCTGTAAACAGGGGAGTTTGAGTGGGAGTTCTGTTGGAGGAGAAGGTATTTGTGTGTGTTTGGTTTTGTATTGGTAGTATCTGTATGTGTATTGGTTTGAAGGGGCTTTGTGCTTGGAGAGAAGCTGAGCCCTGATTAGGGGGCGGGGCTTCACTGACTAGGGGTCCTATAAAGGTAGCAGCCAGTCAGGCAGCGGCACAGACAGCTGCAGCGGCACAGGAGCTAGCAAACAGAGCTGTAAACAGGGGAGTTTGAGTGGGAGTTCTGTTGGAGGAGAAGGTATTTGTGTGTGTTTTTGTATTGGTAGTATCCGTATGTGCAGAGGCTTTGAGGGGCTTTGTGCTGGGAGAGAAGCTGAGCCCTGATTAGGGGGCGGGGCTTCACTGACTAGGGGTCCTATAAAGGTAGCAGCCAGTCAGGCAGCGGCTCAGGAGCTAGCAAACAGAGCTGTAAACAGGGGAGTTTGAGTGGGAGTTCTGTTGGAGGAGAAGGTATTTGTGTGTGTTTTTGTATTGGTATTATCTGTATGTGTAGGGGCTTTGTGGTGGGAGAGAAGCTGAGCCCTGATTAGGGGGCGGGGCTTCACTGACTAGGGTTCCTATAAAGGTAGCAGCCAGTCAGGCAGCGTAACAGACAGCTGCAGTGGCACAGGAGCTATCAAACAGAGCTGTAAACAGGGGAATTTGAGTGGGAGTTCTGTTGGAGGAGAAGGTATTTGTGTGTGTTTTTGTTTTGGTAGTATCTGTATGTGTAGGGGCTTTGTGCTGGGAGACAAGCTGAGTCCTGATTAGGGGGCGGGGCTTCACTGACTAGGGGTCCTATAAAGGTAGCAGCCAGTCAGGCAGCGGCACAGACAGCTGCAGTGGCACAGGAGCTAGCAAACAGAGCTGTAAACAGGGGAGTTTGAGTGGGAGTTCTGTTGGAGGAGATGGTGTTTGTGTGTGTTTGGTTTTGTATTGGTAGTATCTGTATGTGTAGGGGTTTGGCGGGGCTTTGTGCTTGGAGAGAAGCTGAGCCCTGATTAGGGGGCGGGGCTTCACTGACTAGGGGTCCTATAAAGGTAGCAGCCAGTCAGGCAGAGGCACAGGAGCTAGCAAACAGAGCTGTGAACAGGCGAGTTTGAGTGGGAGTTCTGTTGGAGGAGAAGGTATTTGTGTGTTTGGTTTTGTATTGGTAGTATCTGTATGTGTAGAGGCTTGGAGGGGCTTTGTGCTGGGAGAGAAGCTGAGCCCTGATGAGGGGGCGGAGCTTCACTGACTAGGGGTCCTATAAAGGTAGCAGCCAGTCAGGCAGCGGCACGGACAGCTGCAGCGGCACAGGAGCTAGCAAACAGAGCTCTAAACAGGGGAGTTTGAGTGGGAGTTCTGTTGGAGGAGAAGGTATTTGTGTGTGTTTGGTTTTGTATTGGTAGTATCTGTATGTGCAGAGGCTTTGAGGGGCTTTGTGCTGGGAGAGAAGCTGAGCCCTGATTAGGGGGCGGGGCTTCACTGACTAGGGGTCCTATAAAGGTAGCAGCCAGTCAGGCAGCGGCACAGGAGCTAGCAAACAGAGCTGTAAACAGGGGAGTTTGAGTGGGAGTTCTGTTGGAGGAGAAGGTATTTGTGTGTGTTTTTGTATTGGTATTATCTGTATGTGTAGGGGCTTTGTGGTGGGAGAGAAGCTGAGCCCTGATTAGGGGGCGGGGCTTCACTGACTAGGGTTCCTATAAAGGTAGCAGCCAGTCAGGCAGCGTAACAGACAGCTGCAGTGGCACAGGAGCTATCAAACAGAGCTGTAAACAGGGGAATTTGAGTGGGAGTTCTGTTGGAGGAGAAGGTATTTGTGTGTGTTTGGATTTGTATTGTCAGTATCTGTATGTGCAGGGGCTTTGTGCTGGGAGAGAAGCTGAGCCCTGATTAGGGGGCGGGGCTTCCCTGACTAGGGGTCCTATAAAGGTAGCAGCCAGTCAGGCACTGGCAAAGGAGCTAGCAAACAGACCTGTAAACAGGGGAGTTTGAGTGGGAGTTCTGTTGGAGGAGAAGGTATTTGTGTGTGTTTGGTTTTGTATTGGTAGTATCTGTATGTGTATTGGTTTGAAGGGGCTTTGTGCTTGGAGAGAAGCTGAGCCCTGATTAGGGGGCGGGGCTTCACTGTCTAGGGGTCCTATAAAGGTAGCAGCCAGTCAGGCAGCGGCACAGACAGCTGCAGCGGCACAGGAGCTAGCAAACAGAGCTGTAAACAGGGGAGTTTGAGTGGGAGTTCTGTTGGAGGAGAAGGTATTTGTGTGTGTTTTTGTATTGGTAGTATCTGTATGTGTAGAGGTTTGAAGGGGCTTTGTGCTGGGAGAGAAGCTGAGCCCTGATTAGGGGGCGGGGCTTCACTGACTAGGGGTCCTATAAAGGGAGCAGCCAGTCAGGCAGCGGCACAGACAGCTGCAGCGGCACAGGAGCTAGCAAACAGAGCTGTAAACAGGGGAGTTTGAGTGGGAGTTCTGTTGGAGGAGAAGGTATTTGTGTGTGTTTGGATTTGTATTGTCAGTATCTGTATGTGCAGGGGCTTTGTGCTGGGAGAGAAGCTGAGCCCTGATTAGGGGGCGGGGCTTCCCTGACTAGGGTTCCTATAAAGGTAGCAGCCAGTCAGGCAGCGGCACAGGAGCTAGCAAACAGAGCTGTAAACAGGGGAGTTTGAGTGGGAGTTCTGTTGGAGGAGAAGGTATTTGTGTGTGTTTGGTTTTGTAATGGTAGTATCTGTATGTGTAGGGGCTTTGTGCTGGGAGAGAAGCTGAGCCCTGGTTAGGGGGCGGGGCTTCACTGACTAGGGGTCCTATAAAGGTAGCAGCCAGTCAGGCAGCGGCACAGACAGCTGCAGCGGCACAGGAGCTATCAAACAGAGCTGTAAACAGGGGAATTTGAGTGGGATTTCTGTTGGAGGAGAAGGTATTTGTGTGTGTTTGGATTTGTATTGTCAGTATCTGTATGTGCAGGGGCTTTGTGCTGGGAGAGAAGCTGAGCCCTGATTAGGGGGCGGGGCTTCCCTGACTAGGGGTCCTATAAAGGTAGCAGCCAGTCAGGCAGCGGCAAAGGAGCTAGCAAACAGAGCTGTAAACAGGGGAGTTTGAGTGGGAGTTCTGTTGGAGGAGGAGGTATTTGTGGGTGTTTAGTTTTGTATTGGTAGTATCTGTATGTGTAGGGGCTTTGTGCTGGGAGAGAAGCTGAGCCCTGATTAGGGGGCGGGGCTTCACTGACTAGGGGTCCTATAAAGGTAGCAGCCATTCAGGCAGCATCACAGACAGCTGCAGCGGCACAGGAGCTAGCAAACAGAGCTGTAAACAGGGGAGTTTGAGTGGGAGTTCTGTTGGAGGAGAAGGTATTTGTGTGTGTTTTTGTATTGGTACTATCTGTATGTGTAGAGGTTTGAATGGGCTTTGTGCTGGGAGAGAAGCTGAGCCCTGATTAGGGGGCGGGGCTTCACTGACTAGGGGTCCTATAAAGGTAGCAGCCAGTCAGGCAGCGGCACAGGAGCTAGCAAACAGAGCTGTAAACAGGGGACTTTGAGTCGGAGTTCTGTTGGAGGAGAAGGTATTTGTGTGTGTTTGGTTTTGTATTGGTAGTATCTGTATGTGTAGGGGCTTTGTGCTGGGAGAGAAGCTGAGCCCTGATTAGGGGGCGGGGCTTCACTGACTAGGGGTCCTATAAAGGTAGCAGCCAGTCAGGCAGCGGCACAGACAGCTGCAGCGGCAGAGGAGCTAGCAAACAGAGCTGTAAACAGGGGAGTTTGAGTGGGAGTTCTGTTGGAGGAGAAGGTATTTGTGTGTGTTTGGTTTTGTATTGGTAGTATCTGTATGTGTAGGGGCTTTGTGCTGGGAGAGAAGCTGAGCCCTGATTTGGGGGCGGGGCTTCACTGACTAGGGGTCCTATAAAGGTAGCAGCCAGTCAGACAGCGGCACAGGAGCTAGCAAACAGAGCTGTAAGCAGGGGAGTTTGAGTGGGAGTTCTGTTGGAGGAGGAATTATTTGTCTGTGTTTGGCGTTGTATTGGTAGTATCTGTATGTGTAGAGGCTTGGAGGGGCTTTGTGCTGGGAGAGAAGCTGAGCCCTGATTAGGGGGCGGGGCTTCACTGACTTGGGGTCCTATAAAGGTAGCAGCCAGTCAGGCAGCGGCACAGGAGCTCACAAACAGAGCTGTGAATAGGGGAGTTTGAGTGGGAGTTCTGTTGGAGGAGAAGGTATTTGTGTGTTTTTTTGTATTGGTAGTATCTGTATGTGTAGAGGCTTGGAGGGGCTTTGTGCTGGGAGAGAAGCTGAGCCCTGATTAGGGGGCGGGGCTTCACTGACTAGGGGTCCTATAAAGGGAGCAGCCAGTCTGGCAGCGGCACAGACAGCTGCAGCGGCACAGGAGCTAGCAAACAGAGCTGTAAACAGGGGAGTTTGAGTGGGAGTTCTGTTGGAGGAGAAGGTATTTGTGTGTGTTTTTGTATTGGTAGTATCTGTATGTGTATTGGTTTGAAGGGGCTTTGTGCTTGGAGAGAAGCTGAGCCCTGATTAGGGGGCGGGGCTTCACTGACTAGGGGTCCTATAAAGGTAGCAGCCAGTCAGGCAGCGGCACAGGAGCTCACAAACAGAGCTGTGAATAGGGGAGTTTGAGTGGGAGTTCTGTTGGAGGAGAGGGTATTTGTGTGTGTTTGGTTTTGCTTTGGTAGTATCTGTATGTGTAGAGGCTTGGAGGGGCTTTGTGCTGGAAGAGAAGCTGAGCCCTGATTAGGGGGCGGGGCGTCACTGACTAGGGGTCCTATAAAGGTAGCAGCCAGTCAGGCAGCGGCACAGGAGCTAGCAAACAGAGCTGTAAACAGGGGAGTTTGAGTGGGAGTTCTGTTGGAGGAGAAGGTATTTGTGTGTGTGTGTTTTTGTATTGGTAGTATCTGTATGTGTAGAGGCTTTGAGGGGCTTTGTGCTGGGAGAGAAGCTGAGCTCCGATTAGGGGGCGGGGCTTCACTGACTAGCGGTCCTATAAAGGTGGCAGCCAGTCAGGCGGCGGCACAGACAGCTGCAGCAGCACAGGAGCTTGCAAACAGAGCTCTAAACAGGGGAGTTTGAGAGGGAGTTCTCTTGGAGGAGAAGGTATTTGTGTGTGTTTGGTTTTGTATTGGTAGTGTCTGTATGTGTAGAGGCTTGGAGGGGCTTTGTGCTGGGAGAGAAGCTGAGCCCTGATTAGGGGGCGGGGCTTCACTGAATAGGGGTCCTATAAAGGTACCAGCCAGTCACGCAGCGGCACAGGAGCTAGCAAACAGAGCTGTAAACAGGGGAGTTTGAGTGGGAGTTCTGTTGGAGGAGAAGGTATTTGTGGGTGTTTAGTTTTGTATTGGTAGTATCTGTATGTGTAGGGGCTTTGTGCTGGGAGAGAAGCTGAGCCCTGATTAGGGGGCGGGGCTTCACTGACTAGGGGTCCTATAAAGGTAGCAGCCAGTCAGGCAGCAGCACAGACAGCTGCAGCGGCACAGGAGCTAGCAAACAGAGCTGTAAACAGGGGAGTTTGAGTGGGAGTTCTGTTGGAGGAGAAGGTATTTGTGTGTGTTTTTGTATTGGTACTATCTGTATGTGTAGAGGTTTGAATGGGCTTTGTGCTGGGAGAGAAGCTGAGCCCTGATTAGGGGGCGGGGCTTCACTGACTAGGGGTCCTATAAAGGTAGCAGCCAGTCAGGCAGCGGCACAGGAGCTAGCAAACAGAGCTGTAAGCAGGGGAGTTTGAGTGGGAGTTCTGTTGGAGGAGAAGGTATTTGTGTGTGTTTGGTTTTCTATTGGTAGTATCTGTATGTGTAGGGGCTTTGTGCTGGGAGAGAAGCTGAGCCCTGATTTGGGGGCGGGGCTTCACTGACTAGGGGTCCTATAAAGGTAGCAGCCAGTCAGACAGCGGCACAGGAGCTAGCAAACAGAGCTGTAAGCAGGGGAGTTTGAGTGGGAGTTCTGTTGGAGGAGGAATTATTTGTCTGTGTTTGGCGTTGTATTGGTAATATCTGTATGTGTAGAGGCTTGGAGGGGCTTTGTGCTGGGAGAGAAGCTGAGCCCTGATTAGGGGGCGGGGCTTCACTGACTTGGGGTCCTATAAAGGTAGCAGCCAGTCAGGCAGCGGCACAGGAGCTAGCAAACAGAGCTGTAAACAGGGGAGTTTGAGTGGGAGTTCTGTTGGAGGAGAAGGTATTTGTGTGTGTTTGGTTTTGTATTGGTAGTATCTGTATGTGTAGGGGCTTTGTGCTGGGAGAGAAGCTGAGCCCTGATTAGGGGGCGGGGCTTCACTGACTAGGGGTCCTATAAAGGTAGCAGCCAGTCAGGCAGCGGCACAGGAGCTAGCAAACAGAGCTGTAAACAGGGGAGTTTGAGTGGGAGTTCTGTTGGAGGAGAGGGTATTTGTGTGTGTTTGGTTTTGCTTTGGTAGTATCTGTATGTGTAGAGGCTTGGAGGGGCTTTGTGCTGGGAGAGAAGCTGAGCCCTGATTAGGGGGCGGCGCTTCACTGACTAGGGGTCCTATAAAGGTAGCAGCCAGTCAGGCAGCGGCACAGGAGCTAGCAAACAGAGCTGTAAACAGGGGAGTTTGAGTGGGAGTTCTGTTGGAGGAGAAGGTATTTGTGTGTGTGTGTTTTTGTATTGGTAGTATCTGTATGTGTAGAGGCTTTGAGGGGCTTTGTGCTGGGAGAGAAGCTGAGCTCCGATTAGGGGGCGGGGCTTCACTGACTAGCGGTCCTATAAAGGTGGCAGCCAGTCAGGCGGCGGCACAGACAGCTGCAGCAGCACAGGAGCTAGCAAACAGAGCTCTAAACAGGGGAGTTTGAGAGGGAGTTCTCTTGGAGGAGAAGGTATTTGTGTTTGTTTGGTTTTGTATTGGTAGTGTCTGTATGTGTAGAGGCTTGGAGGGGCTTTGTGCTGGGAGAGAAGCTGAGCCCTGATTAGGGGGCGGGGCTTCACTGAATAGGGGTCCTATAAAGGTACCAGCCAGTCAGGCAGCGGCACAGGAGCTAGCAAACAGAGCTGTAAACAGGGCAGTTTGAGTGCGAGTTCTGTTGGAGGAGAAGGTATTTGTGTGTGTTTGGTTTTGTATTGGTAGTATCTGTATGTGTAGAGGCTTGGAGGGGCTAGGTGCTGCGAGAGAAGCTGAGCCCTGATTAGGAGGCGGGGCTTCACTGACTAGGGGTCCTATAAAGGTAGCAGCCAGTCAGGCAGCGGCACAGGAGCTAGCAAACAGAGCTGTGAACAGGGGAGTTTGAGTGGGAGTTCTGTTGGAGGAGAAGGTATTTGTGTGTGTTTTTGTATTGGTATTATCTGTATGTGTAGAGGCTTGGAGGGGCTAGGTGCTGCGAGAGAAGCTGAGCCCTGATTAGGGGGCGGGGCTTCACTGACGAGGGGTCCTATAAAGGTAGCAGGCAGTCAGGCAGCGGCACAGACACCTGCAGCGGCACAGGAGCTAGCAAACAGAGCTGTAAACAGGGGAGTTTGAGTGGGAGTTCTGTTGGAGGAGAAGGTATTTGTGTGTGTTTGGTTTTGTATTGGTAGTATCTGTATGTGTAGAGGCTTGGAGGGGCTAGGTGCTGCGAGAGAAGCTGAGCCCTGATTAGGAGGCGGGGCTTCACTGACTAGGGGTCCTATAAAGGTAGCAGCCAGTCAGGCAGCGGCACAGGAGCTAGCAAACAGAGCTGTGAACAGGGGAGTTTGAGTGGGAGTTCTGTTGGAGGAGAAGTTATTTGTTTGTGTTTTTGTATTGGTAGTATCTGTATGTGTAGAGGTTTGAAGGGGCTTTGTGCTGGGAGAGAAGCTGAGCCCTGATTAGGGGGCGGGGCTTCACTGACTAGGGGTCCTATAAAGGTAGCAGCCAGTCAGACAGCGGCACAGGAGCTAGCAAACAGAGCTGTAAGCAGGGGAGTTTGAGTGGGAGTTCTGTTAGAGGAGAAGGTATTTGTGTGTGTTTGGTTTTGTATTGGTAGTATCTGTATGTGTAGGGGCTTTGTGCTGGGAGAGAAGCTGAGCCCTGATTAGGGGGCGGGGCTTCCCTGACTAGGGGTCCTATAAAGGTAGCAGCCAGTCAGGCAGCGGCAAAGGAGCTAGCAAACAGAGCAGTAAACAGGGGAGTTTGAGTGGGAGTTCTGTTGGAGGAGAAGGTATTTGTGTGTGTTTGGTTTTGTATTGGTAGTATCTGTATGTGTAGGGGCTTTGTGCTGGGAGAGAAGCTGAGCCCTGATTAGGGGGCGGGGCTTCACTGACTAGGGGTCCTATAAAGGTAGCAGCCAGTCAGGCAGCGGCACAGGAGCTAGCAAACAGAGCTGTAAACAGGGGAGTTTGAGTGGGAGTTCTGTTTGAGGAGAAGGTATTTGTTTGTGTTTTTGCATTGGTAGTATCTGTATGTGTAGAGGCTTGGAGGGGCTTTGTGCTGGGAGAGAAGCTGAGCCCTGATTAGGGGGCGGGGCTTCACTGACTAGGGGTCCTATAAAGGTAGCAGACAGTCAGGCAGTGGCACAGACAGCTGCAGCGGCACAGGAGCTAGCAAACAGAGCTCTAAACAGGGGAGTTTGAGTGGGAGTTCTGTTGGAGGAGAAGGTATTTGTGTGTGTTTGGTTTTGTATTGGTAGTATCTGTATGTGTAGAGGCTTGGAGGGGCTTTGTGCTGGGAGAGAAGCTGAGCCCTGATTAGGGGGCGGGGCTTCACTGACTAGGGGTCCTATAAAGGTAGCAGCCAGTCAGCCAGCGGCACAGACAGCTGCAGCGGCACAGGAGCTAGCAAACAGAGCTCTAAACAGGGGAGTTTGAGTGGGAGTTCTGTTGGAGGAGAAGGTATTTGTGTGTGTTTGGTTTTGTATTGGTAGTATCTGTATGTGCAGAGGCTTGGAGGGGCTTTGTGCTGGGAGAGAAGCTGAGCCCTGATTAGGGGGCGGGGCTTCACTGACTAGGGGTCCTATAAAGGTAGCAGCCAGTCAGGCAGCGGCACAGACAGCTGCAGCGGCACAGGAGCTAGCAAACAGAGCTGTGAACAGGGGAGTTTGAGTGGGAGTTCTGTTGGAGGATTAGGTATTTGTGTGTGTGTGTTTTTGTATTGGTAGTATCTGTATGTGTAGAGGCTTTGAGGGGCTTTGTTCTGGGAGAGAAGCTGAGCCCTGATTAGGGGGCGGGGCTTCACTGACTAGGGGTCCTATAAAGGTAGCAGCCAGTCAGGCAGCGGCACAGGAGCTAGCAAACAGAGCTGTAAACAGGGGAGTTTGAGTGGGAGTTCTGTTGGAGGAGAAGGTATTTGTGTGTGTTTGGTTTTGTATTGGTAGTATCTGTATGTGTAGGGGCTTTGTGCTGGGAGAGAAGCTGAGCCCTGATTTGGGGGCGGGGCTTCACTGACTAGGGGTCCTATAAAGGTAGCAGCCAGTCAGGCAGCAGCACAGACAGCTGCAGCGGCACAGGAGCTAGCAAACAGAGCTGTAAACAGGGGAGTTTGAGTGGGAGTTCTGTTGGAGGAGAAGGTATTTGTGTGTGTTTTTGTATTGGTACTATCTGTATGTGTAGAGGTTTGAAGGGGCTTTGTGCTGGGAGAGAAGCTGAGCCCTGATTAGGGGGCGGGGCTTCACTGACTAGGGGTCCTATAAAGGTAGCAGCCAGTCAGGCAGCGGCACAGACAGCTGCAGCGGCACAGGAGCTAGCAAACAGAGCTGTAAACAGGGGAGTTTGAGTGGGAGTTCTGTTGGAGGAGAAGGTATTTGTGTGTGTTTGGTTTTGTATTGGTAGTATCTGTATGTGTATTGGTTTGAAGGGGCTTTGTGCTTGGAGAGAAGCTGAGCCCTGATTAGGGGGCGGGGCTTCACTGACTAGGGTTCCTATCAAGGTAGCAGCCAGTCAGGCAGCGGAACAGACAGCTGCAGTGGCACAGGAGCTATCAAACAGAGCTGTAAACAGGGGAATTTGAGTGGGATTTCTGTTGGAGGAGAAGGTATTTGTGTGTGTTTGGATTTGTATTGTCAGTATCTGTATGTGCAGGGGCTTTGTGCTGGGAGAGAAGCTGAGCCCTGATTAGGGGGCGGGGCTTCCCTGACTAGGGGTCCTATAAAGGTAGCAGCCAGTCAGGCAGCGGCAAAGGAGCTAGCAAACAGAGCTGTAAACAGGGGAGTTTGAGTGGGAGTTCTGTTGGAGGAGAAGGTATTTGTGGGTGTTTAGTTTTGTATTGGTAGTATCTGTATGTGTAGGGGCTTTGTGCTGGGAGAGAAGCTGAGCCCTGATTAGGGGGCGGGGCTTCACTGACTAGGGGTCCTATAAAGGTAGCAGCCAGTCAGGCAGCGGCACAGGAGCTAGCAAACAGAGCTGTAAACAGGGGAGTTTGAGTCGGAGTTCTGTTGGAGGAGAAGGTATTTGTGTGTGTTTGGTTTTGTATTGGTAGTATCTGTATGTGTAGGGGCTTTGTGCTGGGAGAGAAGCTGAGCCCTGATTAGGGGGCGGGGCTTCACTGTCTAGGGGTCCTATAAAGGTAGCAGCCAGTCAGGCAGCGGCACAGACAGCTGCAGCGGCACAGGAGCTAGCAAACAGAGCTGTAAACAGGGGAGTTTGAGTGGGAGTTCTGTTGGAGGAGAAGGTATTTGTGTGTGTTTGGTTTTGTATTGGTAGTATCTGTATGTGTAGGGGCTTTGTGCTGGGAGAGAAGCTGAGCCCTGATTTGGGGGCGGGGCTTCACTGACTAGGGGTCCTATAAAGGTAGCAGCCAGTCAGACAGCGGCACAGGAGCTAGCAAACAGAGCTGTAAGCAGGGGAGTTTGAGTGGGAGTTCTGTTGGAGGAGGAATTATTTGTCTGTGTTTGGCGTTGTATTGGTAGTATCTGTATGTGTAGAGGCTTGGAGGGGCTTTGTGCTGGGAGAGAAGCTGAGCCCTGATTAGGGGGCGGGGCTTCACTGACTTGGGGTCCTATAAAGGTAGCAGCCAGTCAGGCAGCGGCACAGGAGCTAGCAAACAGAGCTGTAAACAGGGGAGTTTGAGTGGGAGTTCTGTTGGAGGAGAAGGTATTTGTGTGTTTTTTTGTATTGGTAGTATCTGTATGTGTAGAGGCTTGGAGGGGCTTTGTGCTGGGAGAGAAGCTGAGCCCTGATTAGGGGGCGGGGCTTCACTGACTAGGGGTCCTATAAAGGGAGCAGCCAGTCTGGCAGCGGCACAGAGAGCTGCAGCGGCACAGGAGCTAGCAAACAGAGCTGTAAACAGGGGAGTTTGAGTGGGAGTTCTGTTGGAGGAGAAGGTATTTGTGTGTGTTTTTGTATTGGTAGTATCTGTATGTGTATTGGTTTGAAGGGGCTTTGTGCTTGGAGAGAAGCTGAGCCCTGATTAGGGGGCGGGGCTTCACTGACTAGGGGTCCTATAAAGGTAGCAGCCAGTCAGGCAGCGGCACAGGAGCTAGCAAACAGAGCTGTAAACAGGGGAGTTTGAGTCGGAGTTCTGTTGGAGGAGAAGGTATTTGTGTGTGTTTAGTTTTGTATTGGTAGTATCTGTATGTGTAGGGGCTTTGTGCTGGGAGAGAAGCTGAGCCCTGATTAGGGGGCGGGGCTTCACTGACTAGGGGTCCTATAAAGGTAGCAGCCAGTCAGGCAGCAGCACAGACAGCTGCAGCGGCACAGGAGCTAGCAAACAGAGCTGTAAACAGGGGAGTTTGAGTGGGAGTTCTGTTGGAGGAGAAGGTATTTGTGTGTGTTTTTGTATTGGTACCATCTGTATGTGTAGAGGTTTGAAGGGGCTTTGTGCTGGGAGAGAAGCTGAGCCCTGATTAGGGGGCGGGGCGTCACTGACTAGGGGTCCTATAAAGGTACCAGCCAGTCAGGCAGCGGCACAGGAGCTAGCAAACAGAGCTGTAAACAGGGGAGTTTGAGTGGGAGTTCTGTTGGAGGAGAAGGTATTTGTGTGTGTTTGGTTTTGTATTGGTAGTATCTGTATGTGTAGGGGCTTTGTGCTGGGAGAGAAGCTGAGCCCTGATTTGGGGGCGGGGCTTCACTGACTAGGGGTCCTATAAAGGTAGCAGCCAGTCAGACAGCGGCACAGGAGCTAGCAAACAGAGCTGTAAACAGGGGAGTTTGAGTGGGAGTTCTGTTGGAGGAGAAGGTATTTGTGTGTGTTTGGTTTTGTATTGGTAGTATCTGTATGTGTAGGGGCTTTGTGCTGGGAGAGAAGCTGAGCCCTGGTTAGGGGGCGGGGCTTCACTGACTAGGGGTCCTATAAAGGTAGCAGCCAGTCAGGCAGCAGCACAGACAGCTGCAGCGGCACAGGAGCTAGCAAACAGAGCTGTAAACAGGGGAGTTTGAGTGGGAGTTCTGTTGGAGGAGAAGGTATTTGTGTGTGTTTTTGTATTGGTACTATCTGTATGTGTAGAGGTTTGAAGGGGCTTTGTGCTGGGAGAGAAGCTGAGCCCTGATTAGGGGGCGGGGCTTCACTGACTAGGGGTCCTATAAAGGTAGCAGCCAGTCAGGCAGCGGCACAGACAGCTGCAGCGGCACAGGAGCTAGCAAACAGAGCTGTAAACAGGGGAGTTTGAGTGGGAGTTCTGTTGGAGGAGAAGGTATTTGTGTGTGTTTGGTTTTGTATTGGTAGTATCTGTATGTGTATTGGTTTGAAGGGGCTTTGTGCTTGGAGAGAAGCTGAGCCCTGATTAGGGGGCGGGGCTTCACTGACTAGGGTTCCTATCAAGGTAGCAGCCAGTCAGGCAGCGGAACAGACAGCTGCAGTGGCACAGGAGCTATCAAACAGAGCTGTAAACAGGGGAATTTGAGTGGGATTTCTGTTGGAGGAGAAGGTATTTGTGTGTGTTTGGATTTGTATTGTCAGTATCTGTATGTGCAGGGGCTTTGTGCTGGGAGAGAAGCTGAGCCCTGATTAGGGGGCGGGGCTTCCCTGACTAGGGGTCCTATAAAGGTAGCAGCCAGTCAGGCAGCGGCAAAGGAGCTAGCAAACAGAGCTGTAAACAGGGGAGTTTGAGTGGGAGTTCTGTTGGAGGAGAAGGTATTTGTGGGTGTTTAGTTTTGTATTGGTAGTATCTGTATGTGTAGGGGCTTTGTGCTGGGAGAGAAGCTGAGCCCTGATTAGGGGGCGGGGCTTCACTGACTAGGGGTCCTATAAAGGTAGCAGCCAGTCAGGCAGCGGCACAGGAGCTAGCAAACAGAGCTGTAAACAGGGGAGTTTGAGTCGGAGTTCTGTTGGAGGAGAAGGTATTTGTGTGTGTTTGGTTTTGTATTGGTAGTATCTGTATGTGTAGGGGCTTTGTGCTGGGAGAGAAGCTGAGCCCTGATTAGGGGGCGGGGCTTCACTGACTAGGGGTCCTATAAAGGTAGCAGCCAGTCAGGCAGCAGCACAGACAGCTGCAGCGGCACAGGAGCTAGCAAACAGAGCTGTAAACAGGGGAGTTTGAGTGGGAGTTCTGTTGGAGGAGAAGGTATTGGTGTGTGTTTTTGTGTTGGTAGTATCTGTATGTGTAGAGGTTTGAAGGGGCTTTGTGCTGGGAGAGAAGCTGAGCCCTGATTAGGGGGCGGGGCTTCACTGTCTAGGGGTCCTATAAAGGTAGCAGCCAGTCAGGCAGCGGCACAGACAGCTGCAGCGGCACAGGAGCTAGCAAACAGAGCTGTAAACAGGGGAGTTTGAGTGGGAGTTCTGTTGGAGGAGAAGGTATTTGTGTGTGTTTGGTTTTGTATTGGTAGTATCTGTATGTGTAGGGGCTTTGTGCTGGGAGAGAAGCTGAGCCCTGATTTGGGGGCGGGGCTTCACTGACTAGGGGTCCTATAAAGGTAGCAGCCAGTCAGACAGCGGCACAGGAGCTAGCAAACAGAGCTGTAAGCAGGGGAGTTTGAGTGGGAGTTCTGTTGGAGGAGGAATTATTTGTCTGTGTTTGGCGTTGTATTGGTAGTATCTGTATGTGTAGAGGCTTGGAGGGGCTTTGTGCTGGGAGAGAAGCTGAGCCCTGATTAGGGGGCGGGGCTTCACTGACTTGGGGTCCTATAAAGGTAGCAGCCAGTCAGGCAGCGGCACAGGAGCTAGCAAACAGAGCTGTAAACAGGGGAGTTTGAGTGGGAGTTCTGTTGGAGGAGAAGGTATTTGTGTGTTTTTTTGTATTGGTAGTATCTGTATGTGTAGAGGCTTGGAGGGGCTTTGTGCTGGGAGAGAAGCTGAGCCCTGATTAGGGGGCGGGGCTTCACTGACTAGGGGTCCTATAAAGGGAGCAGCCAGTCTGGCAGCGGCACAGAGAGCTGCAGCGGCACAGGAGCTAGCAAACAGAGCTGTAAACAGGGGAGTTTGAGTGGGAGTTCTGTTGGAGGAGAAGGTATTTGTGTGTGTTTTTGTATTGGTAGTATCTGTATGTGTATTGGTTTGAAGGGGCTTTGTGCTTGGAGAGAAGCTGAGCCCTGATTAGGGGGCGGGGCTTCACTGACTAGGGGTCCTATAAAGGTAGCAGCCAGTCAGGCAGCGGCACAGGAGCTCACAAACAGAGCTGTGAATAGGGGAGTTTGAGTGGGAGTTCTGTTGGAGGAGAGGGTATTTGTGGGTGTTTAGTTTTGTATTGGTAGTATCTGTATGTGTAGGGGCTTTGTGCTGGGAGAGAAGCTGAGCCCTGATTAGGGGGCGGGGCTTCACTGACTAGGGGTCCTATAAAGGTAGCAGCCAGTCAGGCAGCAGCACAGACAGCTGCAGCGGCACAGGAGCTAGCAAACAGAGCTGTAAACAGGGGAGTTTGAGTGGGAGTTCTGTTGGAGGAGAAGGTATTTGTGTGTGTTTTTGTATTGGTACTATCTGTATGTGTAGAGGTTTGAAGGGGCTTTGTGCTGGGAGAGAAGCTGAGCCCTGATTAGGGGGCGGGGCGTCACTGACTAGGGGTCCTATAAAGGTACCAGCCAGTCAGGCAGCGGCACAGGAGCTAGCAAACAGAGCTGTAAACAGGGGAGTTTGAGTGGGAGTTCTGTTGGAGGAGAAGGTATTTGTGTGTGTTTGGTTTTGTATTGGTAGTATCTGTATGTGTATTGGTTTGAAGGGGCTTTGTGCTTGGAGAGAAGCTGAGCCCTGATTAGGGGGCGGGGCTTCACTGACTAGGGTTCCTATCAAGGTAGCAGCCAGTCAGGCAGCGGAACAGACAGCTGCAGTGGCACAGGAGCTATCAAACAGAGCTGTAAACAGGGGAATTTGAGTGGGATTTCTGTTGGAGGAGAAGGTATTTGTGTGTGTTTGGATTTGTATTGTCAGTATCTGTATGTGCAGGGGCTTTGTGCTGGGAGAGAAGCTGAGCCCTGATTAGGGGGCGGGGCTTCCCTGACTAGGGGTCCTATAAAGGTAGCAGCCAGTCAGGCAGCGGCAAAGGAGCTAGCAAACAGAGCTGTAAACAGGGGAGTTTGAGTGGGAGTTCTGTTGGAGGAGAAGGTATTTGTGGGTGTTTAGTTTTGTATTGGTAGTATCTGTATGTGTAGGGGCTTTGTGCTGGGAGAGAAGCTGAGCCCTGATTAGGGGGCGGGGCTTCACTGACTAGGGGTCCTATAAAGGTAGCAGCCAGTCAGTCAGCGGCACAGGAGCTAGCAAACAGAGCTGTAAACAGGGGAGTTTGAGTCGGAGTTCTGTTGGAGGAGAAGGTATTTGTGTGTGTTTGGTTTTGTATTGGTAGTATCTGTATGTGTAGGGGCTTTGTGCTGGGAGAGAAGCTGAGCCCTGATTAGGGGGCGGGGCTTCACTGACTAGGGGTCCTATAAAGGTAGCAGCCAGTCAGGCAGCAGCACAGACAGCTGCAGCGGCACAGGAGCTAGCAAACAGAGCTGTAAACAGGGGAGTTTGAGTGGGAGTTCTGTTGGAGGAGAAGGTATTGGTGTGTGTTTTTGTGTTGGTAGTATCTGTATGTGTAGAGGTTTGAAGGGGCTTTGTGCTGGGAGAGAAGCTGAGCCCTGATTAGGGGGCGGGGCTTCACTGTCTAGGGGTCCTATAAAGGTAGCAGCCAGTCAGGCAGCGGCACAGACAGCTGCAGCGGCACAGGAGCTAGCAAACAGAGCTGTAAACAGGGGAGTTTGAGTGGGAGTTCTGTTGGAGGAGAAGGTATTTGTGTGTGTTTGGTTTTGTATTGGTAGTATCTGTATGTGTAGGGGCTTTGTGCTGGGAGAGAAGCTGAGCCCTGATTTGGGGGCGGGGCTTCACTGACTAGGGGTCCTATAAAGGTAGCAGCCAGTCAGACAGCGGCACAGGAGCTAGCAAACAGAGCTGTAAGCAGGGGAGTTTGAGTGGGAGTTCTGTTGGAGGAGGAATTATTTGTCTGTGTTTGGCGTTGTATTGGTAGTATCTGTATGTGTAGAGGCTTGGAGGGGCTTTGTGCTGGGAGAGAAGCTGAGCCCTGATTAGGGGGCGGGGCTTCACTGACTTGGGGTCCTATAAAGGTAGCAGCCAGTCAGGCAGCGGCACAGGAGCTAGCAAACAGAGCTGTAAACAGGGGAGTTTGAGTGGGAGTTCTGTTGGAGGAGAAGGTATTTGTGTGTTTTTTTGTATTGGTAGTATCTGTATGTGTAGAGGCTTGGAGGGGCTTTGTGCTGGGAGAGAAGCTGAGCCCTGATTAGGGGGCGGGGCTTCACTGACTAGGGGTCCTATAAAGGGAGCAGCCAGTCTGGCAGCGGCACAGAGAGCTGCAGCGGCACAGGAGCTAGCAAACAGAGCTGTAAACAGGGGAGTTTGAGTGGGAGTTCTGTTGGAGGAGAAGGTATTTGTGTGTGTTTTTGTATTGGTAGTATCTGTATGTGTATTGGTTTGAAGGGGCTTTGTGCTTGGAGAGAAGCTGAGCCCTGATTAGGGGGCGGGGCTTCACTGACTAGGGGTCCTATAAAGGTAGCAGCCAGTCAGGCAGCGGCACAGGAGCTCACAAACAGAGCTGTGAATAGGGGAGTTTGAGTGGGAGTTCTGTTGGAGGAGAGGGTATTTGTGTGTGTTTGGTTTTGCTTTGGTAGTATCTGTATGTGTAGAGGCTTGGAGGGGCTTTGTGCTGGGAGAGAAGCTGAGCCCTGATTAGGGGGCGGGGCGTCACTGACTAGGGGTCCTATAAAGGTACCAGCCAGTCAGGCAGCGGCACAGGAGCTAGCAAACAGAGCTGTAAACAGGGGAGTTTGAGTGGGAGTTCTGTTGGAGGAGAAGGTATTTGTGGGTGTTTAGTTTTGTATTGGTAGTATCTGTATGTGTAGGGGCTTTGTGCTGGGAGAGAAGCTGAGCCCTGATTAGGGGGCGGGGCTTCACTGACTAGGGGTCCTATAAAGGTAGCAGCCAGTCAGGCAGCAGCACAGACAGCTGCAGCGGCACAGGAGCTAGCAAACAGAGCTGTAAACAGGGGAGTTTGAGTGGGAGTTCTGTTGGAGGAGAAGGTATTTGTGTGTGTTTTTGTATTGGTACTATCTGTATGTGTAGAGGTTTGAATGGGCTTTGTGCTGGGAGAGAAGCTGAGCCCTGATTAGGGGGCGGGGCTTCACTGACTAGGGGTCCTATAAAGGTAGCAGCCAGTCAGGCAGCGGCACAGGAGCTAGCAAACAGAGCTGTAAGCAGGGGAGTTTGAGTGGGAGTTCTGTTGGAGGAGAAGGTATTTGTGTGTGTTTGGTTTTGTATTGGTAGTATCTGTATGTGTAGGGGCTTTGTGCTGGGAGAGAAGCTGAGCCCTGATTTGGGGGCGGGGCTTCACTGACTAGGGGTCCTATAAAGGTAGCAGCCAGTCAGACAGCGGCACAGGAGCTAGCAAACAGAGCTGTAAGCAGGGGAGTTTGAGTGGGAGTTCTGTTGGAGGAGGAATTATTTGTCTGTGTTTGGCGTTGTATTCGTAGTATCTGTATGTGTAGAGGCTTGGAGGGGCTTTGTGCTGGGAGAGAAGCTGAGCCCTGATTAGGGGGCGGGGCTTCACTGACTTGGGGTCCTATAAAGGTAGCAGCCAGTCAGGCAGCGGCACAGGAGCTAGCAAACAGAGCTGTAAACAGGGGAGTTTGAGTGGGAGTTCTGTTGGAGGAGAAGGTATTTGTGTGTGTTTGGTTTTGTATTGGTAGTATCTGTATGTGTAGGGGCTTTGTGCTGGGAGAGAAGCTGAGCCCTGATTAGGGGGCGGGGCTTCACTGACTAGGGGTCCTATAAAGGTAGCAGCCAGTCAGGCAGCGGCACAGGAGCTAGCAAACAGAGCTGTAAACAGGGGAGTTTGAGTGGGAGTTCTGTTGGAGGAGAAGGTATTTGTGTGTTTTTTTGTATTGGTAGTATCTGTATGTGTAGAGGCTTGGAGGGGCTTTGTGCTGGGAGAGAAGCTGAGCCCTGATTAGGGGGCGGGGCTTCACTGACTAGGGGTCCTATAAAGGTAGCAGCCAGTCAGGCAGCGGCACAGGAGCTCACAAACAGAGCTGTGAATAGGGGAGTTTGAGTGGGAGTTCTGTTGGAGGAGAGGGTATTTGTGTGTGTTTGGTTTTGCTTTGGTAGTATCTGTATGTGTAGAGGCTTGGAGGGGCTTTGTGCTGGGAGAGAAGCTGAGCCCTGATTAGGGGGCGGCGCTTCACTGACTAGGGGTCCTATAAAGGTAGCAGCCAGTCAGGCAGCGGCACAGGAGCTAGCAAACAGAGCTGTAAACAGGGGAGTTTGAGTGGGAGTTCTGTTGGAGGAGAAGGTATTTGTGTGTGTGTGTTTTTGTATTGGTAGTATCTGTATGTGTAGAGGCTTTGAGGGGCTTTGTGCTGGGAGAGAAGCTGAGCTCCGATTAGGGGGCGGGGCTTCACTGACTAGCGGTCCTATAAAGGTGGCAGCCAGTCAGGCGGCGGCACAGACAGCTGCAGCAGCACAGGAGCTAGCAAACAGAGCTCTAAACAGGGGAGTTTGAGAGGGAGTTCTCTTGGAGGAGAAGGTATTTGTGTGTGTTTGGTTTTGTATTGGTAGTGTCTGTATGTGTAGAGGCTTGGAGGGGCTTTGTGCTGGGAGAGAAGCTGAGCCCTGATTAGGGGGCGGGGCTTCACTGAATAGGGGTCCTATAAAGGTACCAGCCAGTCAGGCAGCGGCACAGGAGCTAGCAAACAGAGCTGTAAACAGGGGAGTTTGAGTGGGAGTTCTGTTGGAGGAGAAGGTATTTGTGGGTGTTTAGTTTTGTATTGGTAGTATCTGTATGTGTAGGGGCTTTGTGCTGGGAGAGAAGCTGAGCCCTGATTAGGGGGCGGGGCTTCACTGACTAGGGGTCCTATAAAGGTAGCAGCCAGTCAGGCAGCAGCACAGACAGCTGCAGCGGCACAGGAGCTAGCAAACAGAGCTGTAAACAGGGGAGTTTGAGTGGGAGTTCTGTTGGAGGAGAAGGTATTTGTGTGTGTTTTTGTATTGGTACTATCTGTATGTGTAGAGGTTTGAATGGGCTTTGTGCTGGGAGAGAAGCTGAGCCCTGATTAGGGGGCGGGGCTTCACTGACTTGGGGTCCTATAAAGGTAGCAGCCAGTCAGGCAGCGGCACAGGAGCTAGCAAACAGAGCTGTAAACAGGGGAGTTTGAGTGGGAGTTCTGTTGGAGGAGAAGGTATTTGTGTGTGTTTGGTTTTGTATTGGTAGTATCTGTATGTGTAGGGGCTTTGTGCTGGGAGAGAAGCTGAGCCCTGATTAGGGGGCGGGGCTTCACTGACTAGGGGTCCTATAAAGGTAGCAGCCAGTCAGGCAGCGGCACAGGAGCTAGCAAACAGAGCTGTAAACAGGGGAGTTTGAGTGGGAGTTCTGTTGGAGGAGAAGGTATTTGTGTGTTTTTTTGTATTGGTAGTATCTGTATGTGTAGAGGCTTGGAGGGGCTTTGTGCTGGGAGAGAAGCTGAGCCCTGATTAGGGGGCGGCGCTTCACTGACTAGGGGTCCTATAAAGGTAGCAGCCAGTCAGGCAGCGGCACAGGAGCTAGCAAACAGAGCTGTAAACAGGGGAGTTTGAGTGGGAGTTCTGTTGGAGGAGAAGGTATTTGTGTGTGTGTGTTTTTGTATTGGTAGTATCTGTATGTGTAGAGGCTTTGAGGGGCTTTGTGCTGGGAGAGAAGCTGAGCTCCGATTAGGGGGCGGGGCTTCACTGACTAGCGGTCCTATAAAGGTGGCAGCCAGTCAGGCGGCGGCACACACAGCTGCAGCAGCACAGGAGCTAGCAAACAGAGCTCTAAACAGGGGAGTTTGAGAGGGAGTTCTCTTGGAGGAGAAGGTATTTGTGTGTGTTTGGTTTTGTATTGGTAGTGTCTGTATGTGTAGAGGCTTGGAGGGGCTTTGTGCTGGGAGAGAAGCTGAGCCCTGATTAGGGGGCGGGGCTTCACTGAATAGGGGTCCTATAAAGGTACCAGCCAGTCAGGCAGCGGCACAGGAGCTAGCAAACAGAGCTGTAAACAGGGCAGTTTGAGTGGGAGTTCTGTTGGAGGAGAAGGTATTTGTGTGTGTTTGGTTTTGTATTGGTAGTATCTGTATGTGTAGAGGCTTGGAGGGGCTAGGTGCTGCGAGAGAAGCTGAGCCCTGATTAGGAGGCGGGGCTTCACTGACTAGGGGTCCTATAAAGGTAGCAGCCAGTCAGGCAGCGGCACAGGAGCTAGCAAACAGAGCTGTGAACAGGGGAGTTTGAGTGGGAGTTCTGTTGGAGGAGAAGGTATTTGTGTGTGTTTTTGTATTGGTATTATCTGTATGTGTAGAGGCTTGGAGGGGCTAGGTGCTGCGAGAGAAGCTGAGCCCTGATTAGGGGGCGGGGCTTCACTGACGAGGGGTCCTATAAAGGTAGCAGCCAGTCAGGCAGCGGCACAGACACCTGCAGCGGCACAGGAGCTAGCAAACAGAGCTGTGAACAGGGGAGTTTGAGTGGGAGTTCTGTTGGAGGAGAAGGTATTTGTTTGTGTTTTTGTATTGGTAGTATCTGTATGTGTAGAGGTTTGAAGGGGCTTTGTGCTGGGAGAGAAGCTGAGCCCTGATTAGGGGGCGGGGCTTCACTGACTAGGGGTCCTATAAAGGTAGCAGCCAGTCAGACAGCGGCACAGGAGCTAGCAAACAGAGCTGTAAGCAGGGGAGTTTGAGTGGGAGTTCTGTTAGAGGAGAAGGTATTTGTGTGTGTTTGGTTTTGTATTGGTAGTATCTGTATGTGTAGGGGCTTTGTGCTGGGAGAGAAGCTGAGCCCTGATTAGGGGGCGGGGCTTCACTGACTAGGGGTCCTATAAAGGTAGCAGCCAGTCAGGCAGCGGCACAGACAGCTGCAGGGGCACAGGAGCTATCAAACAGAGCTGTAAACAGGGGAATTTGAGTGGGAGTTCTGTTGGAGGAGAAGGTATTTGTGTGTGTTTGGTTTTGTATTGGTAGTATCTGTATGTGTAGGGGCTTTGTGCTGGGAGAGAAGCTGAGCCCTGATTAGGGGGCGGGGCTTCACTGACTAGGGGTCCTATAAAGGTAGCAGCCAGTCAGACAGCGGCACAGGAGCTAGCAAACAGAGCTGTAAACAGGGGAGTTTGAGTGGGAGTTCTGTTTGAGGAGAAGGTATTTGTTTGTGTTTTTGCATTGGTAGTATCTGTATGTGTAGAGGCTTGGAGGGGCTTTGTGCTGGGAGAGAAGCTGAGCCCTGATTAGGGGGCGGGGCTTCACTGACTAGGGGTCCTATAAAGGTAGCAGACAGTCAGGCAGCGGCACAGACAGCTGCAGCGGCACAGGAGCTAGCAAACAGAGCTCTAAACAGGGGAGTTTGAGTGGGAGTTCTGTTGGAGGAGAAGGTATTTGTGTGTGTTTGGTTTTGTATTGGTAGTATCTGTATGTGTAGAGGCTTGGAGGGGCTCTGTGCTGGGAGAGAAGCTGAGCCCTGATTAGGGGGCGGGGCTTCACTGACTAGGGGTCCTATAAAGGTAGCAGCCAGTCAGCCAGCGGCACAGACAGCTGCAGCGGCACAAGAGCTAGGAAACAGAGCTCTAAACAGGGGAGTTTGAGTGGGAGTTCTGTTGGAGGAGAAGGTATTTGTGTGTGTGTGTTTTTGTATTGGTAGTATCTGAATGTGCAGAGGCTTTGAGGGGCTTTGTTCTGGGAGAGAAGCTGAGCCCTGATTAGGGGGCGGGGCTTCACTGACTAGGGGTCCTATAAAGGTAGCAGCCAGTCAGGCAGCGGCACAGGAGCTAGCAAACAGAGCTGTAAACAGGGGAGTTTGAGTGGGAGTTCTGTTGGAGGAGAAGGTATTTGTGTGTGTTTGGTTTTGTATTGGTAGTATCTGTATGTGTAGGGGCTTTGTGCTGGGAGAGAAGCTGAGCCCTGATTAGGGGGCGGGGCTTCACTGACTAGGGGTCCTATAAAGGTAGCAGCCAGTCAGACAGCGGCACAGGAGCTAGCAAACAGAGCTGTAAGCAGGGGCGTTTGAGTGGGAGTTCTGTTGGAGGAGGAGGTATTTGTGTGTGTTTGGTTTTGTAATGGTAGTATCTGTATGTGTAGGGGCTTTGTGCTGGGAGAGAAGCTGAGCCCTGGTTAGGGGGCGGGGCTTCACTGACTAGGGGTCCTATAAAGGTAGCAGCCAGTCAGGCAGCGGCACAGACAGCTGCAGCGGCACAGGAGCTAGCAAACAGAGCTGTAAACAGGGGAGTTGGAGTGGGAGTTCTGTTGGAGGAGATGGTATTTGTGTGTGTTTGGTTTTGTATTGGTAGTATCTGTATGTGTATTGGTTTGAAGGGGCTTTGTGCTGGGAGAGAAGCTGAGCCCTGATTAGGGGGCGGGGCTTCCCTGACTAGGTCCTATAAAGGTAGCAGCCAGTCAGGCAGCGGCAAAGGAGCTAGCAAACAGAGCTGTAAACAGGGGAGTTTGAGTGGGAGTTCTGTTGGAGGAGAAGGTATTTGTGTGTGTTTGGTTTTGTATTGGTAGTATCTGTATGTGTAGGGGCTTTGTGCTGGGAGAGAAGCTGAGCCCTGGTTAGGGGGCGGGGCTTCACTGACTAGGGGTCCTATAAAGGTAGCAGCCAGTCAGGCAGCAGCACAGACAGCTGCAGCGGCACAGGAGCTAGCAAACAGAGCTGTAAACAGGGGAGTTTGAGTGGGAGTTCTGTTGGAGGAGAAGGTATTTGTGTGTGTTTTTGTATTGGTACTATCTGTATGTGTAGAGGTTTGAAGGGGCTTTGTGCTGGGAGAGAAGCTGAGTCCTGATTAGGGGGCGGGGCTTCACTGACTAGGGGTCCTATAAAGGTAGCAGCCAGTCAGACAGCGGCACAGGAGCTAGCAAACAGAGCTGTAAACAGGGGAGTTTGAGTGGGAGTTCTGTTGGAGGAGAAGGTATTTGTGTGTGTTTGGTTTTGTATTGGTAGTATCTGTATGTGTATTGGTTTGAAGGGGCTTTGTGCTTGGAGAGAAGCTGAGCCCTGATTAGGGGGCGGGGCTTCACTGACTAGGGTTCCTATCAAGGTAGCAGCCAGTCAGGCAGCGGAACAGACAGCTGCAGTGGCACAGGAGCTATCAAACAGAGCTGTAAACAGGGGAATTTGAGTGGGATTTCTGTTGGAGGAGAAGGTATTTGTGTGTTTGGATTTGTATTGTCAGTATCTGTATGTGCAGGGGCTTTGTGCTGGGAGAGAAGCTGAGCCCTGATTTGGGGGCGGGGCTTCACTGACTAGGGGTCCTATAAAGGTAGCAGCCAGTCAGACAGCGGCACAGGAGCTAGCAAACAGAGCTGTAAGCAGGGGAGTTTGAGTGGGAGTTCTGTTGGAGGAGGAATTATTTGTCTGTGTTTGGCGTTGTATTGGTAGTATCTGTATGTGTAGAGGCTTGGAGGGGCTTTGTGCTGGGAGAGAAGCTGAGCCCTGATTAGGGGGCGGGGCTTCACTGACTTGGGGTCCTATAAAGGTAGCAGCCAGTCAGGCAGCGGCACAGGAGCTAGCAAACAGAGCTGTAAACAGGGGAGTTTGAGTGGGAGTTCTGTTGGAGGAGAAGGTATTTGTGTGTTTTTTTGTATTGGTAGTATCTGTATGTGTAGAGGCTTGGAGGGGCTTTGTGCTGGGAGAGAAGCTGAGCCCTGATTAGGGGGCGGGGCTTCACTGACTAGGGGTCCTATAAAGGGAGCAGCCAGTCTGGCAGCGGCACAGACAGCTGCAGCGGCACAGGAGCTAGCAAACAGAGCTGTAAACAGGGGAGTTTGAGTGGGAGTTCTGTTGGAGGAGAAGGTATTTGTGTGTGTTTTTGTATTGGTAGTATCTGTATGTGTATTGGTTTGAAGGGGCTTTGTGCTTGGAGAGAAGCTGAGCCCTGATTAGGGGGCGGGGCTTCACTGACTAGGGGTCCTATAAAGGTAGCAGCCAGTCAGGCAGCGGCACAGGAGCTAGCAAACAGAGCTGTAAACAGGGGAGTTTGAGTGGGAGTTCTGTTGGAGGAGAAGGTATTTGTGTGTGTGTGTTTTTGTATTGGTAGTATCTGTATGTGTAGGGGCTTTGTGCTGGGAGAGAAGCTGAGCCCTGATTAGGGGGCGGGGCTTCACTGACTAGGGGTCCTATAAAGGTAGCAGCCAGTCAGGCAGCGGCACAGGAGCTAGCAAACAGAGCTGTAAACAGGGGAGTTTGAGTGGGAGTTCTGTTGGAGGAGAAGGTATTTGTGTGTTTTTTTGTATTGGTAGTATCTGTATGTGTAGAGGCTTCGAGGGGCTTTGTGCTGGGAGAGAAGCTGAGCCCTGATTAGGGGGCGGGGCTTCACTGACTAGGGGTCCTATAAAGGTAGCAGCCAGTCAGGCAGCGGCACAGGAGCTCACAAACAGAGCTGTGAATAGGGGAGTTTGAGTGGGAGTTCTGTTGGAGGAGAGGGTATTTGTGTGTGTTTGGTTTTGCTTTGGTAGTATCTGTATGTGTAGAGGCTTGGAGGGGCTTTGTGCTGGGAGAGAAGCTGAGCTCCGATTAGGGGGCGGGGCTTCACTGAATAGGGGTCCTATAAAGGTGGCAGCCAGTCAGGCGGCGTCACAGACAGCTGCAGCAGCACAGGAGCTAGCAAACAGAGCTCTAAACAGGGGAGTTTGAGAGGGAGTTCTCTTGGAGGAGAAGGTATTTGTGTGTGTTTGGTTTTGTATTGGTAGTGTCTGTATGTGTAGAGGCTTGGAGGGGCTTTGTGCTGGGAGAGAAGCTGAGCCCTGATTAGGGGGCGGGGCTTCACTGAATAGGGGTCCTATAAAGGTACCAGCCAGTCAGGCAGCGGCACAGGAGCTAGCAAACAGAGCTGTAAACAGGGCAGTTTGAGTGGGAGTTCTGTTGGAGGAGAAGGTATTTGTGTGTGTTTGGTTTTGTATTGGTAGTATCTGTATGTGTAGAGGCTTGGAGGGGCTAGGTGCTGCGAGAGAAGCTGAGCCCTGATTAGGAGGCGGGGCTTCACTGACTAGGGGTCCTATAAAGGTAGCAGCCAGTCAGGCAGCGGCACAGGAGCTAGCAAACAGAGCTGTGAACAGGGGAGTTTGAGTGGGAGTTCTGTTGGAGGAGAAGGTATTTGTGTGTGTTTTTGTATTGGTATTATCTGTATGTGTAGAGGCTTGGAGGGGCTAGGTGCTGCGAGAGAAGCTGAGCCCTGATTAGGGGGCGGGGCTTCACTGACGAGGGGTCCTATAAAGGTAGCAGCCAGTCAGGCAGCGGCACAGACACCTGCAGCGGCACAGGAGCTAGCAAACAGAGCTGTAAACAGGGGAGTTTGAGTGGGAGTTCTGTTGGAGGAGAAGGTATTTGTGTGTGTTTGGTTTTGTATTGGTAGTATCTGTATGTGTAGAGGCTTGGAGGGGCTAGGTGCTGCGAGAGAAGCTGAGCCCTGATTAGGAGGCGGGGCTTCACTGACTAGGGGTCCTATAAAGGTAGCAGCCAGTCAGGCAGCGGCACAGGAGCTAGCAAACAGAGCTGTGAACAGGGGAGTTTGAGTGGGAGTTCTGTTGGAGGAGAAGGTATTTGTTTGTGTTTTTGTATTGGTAGTATCTGTATGTGTAGAGGTTTGAAGGGGCTTTGTGCTGGGAGAGAAGCTGAGCCCTGATTAGGGGGCGGGGCTTCACTGACTAGGGGTCCTATAAAGGTAGCAGCCAGTCAGGCAGCGGCACAGACAGCTGCAGTGGCACAGGAGCTATCAAACAGAGCTGTAAACAGGGGAATTTGAGTGGGAGTTCTGTTGGAGGAGAAGGTATTTGTGTGTGTTTGGATTTGTATTGTCAGTATCTGTATGTGCAGGGGCTTTGTGCTGGGAGAGAAGCTGAGCCCTGATTAGGGGGCGGGGCTTCCCTGACTAGGGGTCCTATAAAGGTAGCAGCCAGTCAGGCAGCGGCAAAGGAGCTAGCAAACAGAGCAGTAAACAGGGGAGTTTGAGTGGGAGTTCTGTTGGAGGAGAAGGTATTTGTGTGTGTTTGGTTTTGTATTGGTAGTATCTGTATGTGTAGGGGCTTTGTGCTGGGAGAGAAGCTGAGCCCTGATTAGGGGGCGGGGCTTCACTGACTAGGGGTCCTATAAAGGTAGCAGCCAGTCAGGCAGCGGCACAGGAGCTAGCAAACAGAGCTGTAAACAGGGGAGTTTGAGTGGGAGTTCTGTTTGAGGAGAAGGTATTTGTTTGTGTTTTTGCATTGGTAGTATCTGTATGTGTAGAGGCTTGGAGGGGCTTTGTGCTGGGAGAGAAGCTGAGCCCTGATTAGGGGGCGGGGCTTCACTGACTAGGGGTCCTATAAAGGTAGCAGACAGTCAGGCAGCGGCACAGACAGCTGCAGCGGCACAGGAGCTAGCAAACAGAGCTCTAAACAGGGGAGTTTGAGTGGGAGTTCTGTTGGAGGAGAAGGTATTTGTGTGTGTTTGGTTTTGTATTGGTAGTATCTGTATGTGCAGAGGCTTGGAGGGGCTTTGTGCTGGGAGAGAAGCTGAGCCCTGATTAGGGGGCGGGGCTTCACTGACTAGGGGTCCTATAAAGGTAGCAGCCAGTCAGGCAGCGGCACAGACAGCTGCAGCGGCACAGGAGCTAGCAAACAGAGCTGTAAACAGGGGAGTTTGAGTGGGAGTTCTGTTGGAGGAGAAGGTATTTGTGTGTGTGTGTTTTTGTATTGGTAGTATCTGTATGTGTAGAGGCTTTGAGGGGCTTTGTGCTGGGAGAGAAGCTGAGCTCCGATTAGGGGGCGGGGCTTCACTGACTAGCGGTCCTATAAAGGTGGCAGCCAGTCAGGCGGCGTCACAGACAGCTGCAGCAGCACAGGAGCTAGCAAACAGAGCTCTAAACAGGGGAGTTTGAGAGGGAGTTCTCTTGGAGGAGAAGGTATTTGTGTGCGTTTGGTTTTGTATTGGTAGTGTCTGTATGTGTAGAGGCTTGGAGGGGCTTTGTGCTGGGAGAGAAGCTGAGCCCTGATTAGGGGGCGGGGCTTCACTGAATAGGGGTCCTATAAAGGTACCAGCCAGTCAGGCAGCGGCACAGGAGCTAGCAAACAGAGCTGTAAACAGGGCAGTTTGAGTGGGAGTTCTGTTGGAGGAGAAGGTATTTGTGTGTGGTTTTGTATTGGTAGTATCTGTATGTGTAGAGGTTTGAAGGGGCTTTGTGCTGGGAGAGAAGCTGAGCCCTGATTAGGGGGCGGGGCTTCACTGACTAGGGGTCCTATAAAGGTAGCAGCCAGTCAGGCAGCGGCACAGACAGCTGCAGCGGCACAGGAGCTAGCAAACAGAGCTGTAAACAGGGGAGTTTGAGTGGGAGTTCTGTTGGAGGAGAAGGTATTTGTGTGTGTTTGGTTTTGTATTGGCAGTATCTGTATGTGTAGAGGCTTGGAGGGGCTAGGTGCTGCGAGAGAAGCTGAGCCCTGATTAGGAGGCGGGGCTTCACTGACTAGGGGTCCTATAAAGGTAGCAGCCAGTCAGGCAACGGCACAGGAGCTAGCAAACAGAGCTGTGAACAGGGGAGTTTGAGTGGGAGTTCTGTTGGAGGAGAAGGTATTTGTTTGTGTTTTTGTATTGGTAGTATCTGTATGTGTAGAGGTTTGAAGGGGCTTTGTGCTGGGAGAGAAGCTGAGCCCTGATTAGGGGGCGGGGCTTCACTGACTAGGGGTCCTATAAAGGTAGCAGCCAGTCAGGCAGCGGCACAGACAGCTGCAGCGGCACAGGAGCTAGCAAACAGAGCTGTAAACAGGGGAGTTTGAGTGGGAGTTCTGTTGGAGGAGAAGGTATTTGTGTGTTTGGTTTTGTATTGGTAGTATCTGTATGTGCAGAGGCTTGGAGGGGCTTTGTGCTGGGAGGGAAGCTGAGCCCTGATTAGGGGTCGGGGCTTCACTGACTAGGGGTCCTATAAAGGTAGCAGCCAGTCAGACAGCGGCACAGGAGCTTGCAAACAGAGCTGTAAGCAGGGGAGTTTGAGTGGGAGTTCTGTTAGAGGAGAAGGTATTTGTGTGTGTTTGGTTTTGTATTGGTAGTATCTGTATGTGTAGGGGCTTTGTGCTGGGAGAGAAGCTGAGCCCTGATTAGGGGGCGGGGCTTCACTGACTATGGGTCCTATAAAGGTAGCAGCCAGTCAGGCAGCGGCACAGACAGCTGCAGTGGCACAGGAGCTATCAAACAGAGCTGTAAACAGGGGAATTTGAGTGGGAGTTCTGTTGGAGGAGAAGGTATTAGTGTGTTTGGATTTGTATTGTCAGTATCTGTATGTGCAGGGGCTTTGTGCTGGGAGAGAAGCTGAGCCCTGATTAGGGGGCGGGGCTTCCCTGACTAGGGGTCCTATAAAGGTAGCAGCCAGTCAGGCAGCGGCAAAGGAGCTAGCAAACAGAGCAGTAAACAGGGGAGTTTGAGTGGGAGTTCTGTTGGAGGAGAAGGTATTTGTGTGTGTTTGGTTTTGTATTGGTAGTATCTGTATGTGTAGGGGCTTTGTGCTGGGAGAGAAGCTGAGCCCTGATTAGGGGGCGGGGCTTCACTGACTAGGGGTCCTATAAAGGTAGCAGCCAGTCAGGCAGCGGCACAGGAGCTAGCAAACAGAGCTGTAAACAGGGGAGTTTGAGTGGGAGTTCTGTTTGAGGAGAAGGTATTTGTTTGTGTTTTTGCATTGGTAGTATCTGTATGTGTAGAGGCTTGGAGGGGCTTTGTGCTGGGAGAGAAGCTGAGCCCTGATTAGGGGGCGGGGCTTCACTGACTAGGGGTCCTATAAAGGTAGCAGACAGTCAGGCAGCGGCACAGACAGCTGCAGCGGCACAGGAGCTAGCAAACAGAGCTCTAAACAGGGGAGTTTGAGTGGGAGTTCTGTTGGAGGAGAAGGTATTTGTGTGTGTTTGGTTTTGTATTGGTAGTACCTGTATGTGCAGAGGCTTGGAGGGGCTTTGTGCTGGGAGAGAAGCTGAGCCCTGATTAGGGGGCGGGGCTTCACTGACTAGGGGTCCTATAAAGGTAGCAGCCAGTCAGGCAGCGGCACAGACAGCTGCAGCGGCACAGGAGCTAGCAAACAGAGCTGTGAACAGGGGAGTTTGAGTGGGAGTTCTGTTGGAGGATTAGGTATTTGTGTGTGTGTGTTTTTGTATTGGTAGTATCTGTATGTGTAGAGGTTTGAGGGGCTTTGTTCTGGGAGAGAAGCTGAGCCCTGATTAGGGGGCGGGGCTTCACTGACTAGGGGTCCTATAAAGGTAGCAGCCAGTCAGGCAGCGGCACAGGAGCTAGCAAACAGAGCTGTAAACAGGGGAGTTTGAGTGGGAGTTCTGTTGGAGGAGAAGGTATTTGTGTGTTTTTTTGTATTGGTAGTATCTGTATGTGTAGAGGCTTCGAGGGGCTTTGTGCTGGGAGAGAAGCTGAGCCCTGATTAGGGGGCGGGGCTTCACTGACTAGGGGTCCTATAAAGGTAGCAGCCAGTCAGGCAGCGGCACAGGAGCTAGCAAACAGAGCTGTGAATAGGGGAGTTTGAGTGGGAGTTCTGTTGGAGGAGAGGGTATTTGTGTGTGTTTGGTTTTGCTTTGGTAGTATCTGTATGTGTAGAGGCTTGGAGGGGCTTTGTGCTGGGAGAGAAGCTGAGCTCCGATTAGGGGGCGGGGCTTCACTGAATAGGGGTCCTATAAAGGTGGCAGCCAGTCAGGCGGCGTCACAGACAGCTGCAGCAGCACAGGAGCTAGCAAACAGAGCTCTAAACAGGGGAGTTTGAGAGGGAGTTCTCTTGGAGGAGAAGGTATTTGTGTGTGTTTGGTTTTGTATTGGTAGTGTCTGTATGTGTAGAGGCTTGGAGGGGCTTTGTGCTGGGAGAGAAGCTGAGCCCTGATTAGGGGGCGGGGCTTCACTGAATAGGGGTCCTATAAAGGTACCAGCCAGTCAGGCAGCGGCACAGGAGCTAGCAAACAGAGCTGTAAACAGGGGAGTTTGAGTGGGAGTTCTGTTGGAGGAGAAGGTATTTGTGTGTGTTTGGTTTTGTATTGGTAGTATCTGTATGTGTAGAGGCTTGGAGGGGCTAGGTGCTGCGAGAGAAGCTGAGCCCTGATTAGGGGGCGGGGCTTCACTGACTAGGGGTCCTATAAAGGTAGCAGCCAGTCAGGCAGCGGCACAGGAGCTAGCAAACAGAGCTGTAAACAGGGCAGTTTGAGTGGGAGTTCTGTTGGAGGAGAAGGTATTTGTGTGTGTTTTTGTATTGGTATTATCTGTATGTGTAGAGGCTTGGAGGGGCTTTGAGATGGGAGAGAAGCTGGGCCCTGATTAGGGGGCGGGGCTTCACTGATTAGGGGTCCTAGAAAAGGAGCAGCCAGTCAGGCAGCGGCACAGACAGCTGCAGTGGCACAGGAGCTAGCAAACAGAGCAGTAAAGAGGGGAGTTTCAGTGGGAGTTCTGTTGGAGGAGAAGGTATTTGTGTGTGTTTTTGTATTGGTATTATCTGTATGTGTATAGGCTTGGAGGGGCTAGGTGCTGCGACAGAAGCTGAGCCCTGATTAGGGGGCGGGGCTTCACTGACTAGGGGTCCTATAAAGGTAGCAGCCAGTCAGGCAGCGGCACAGACAGCTGCAGCGGCACAGGAGCTAGCAAACAGAGCTGTGAACAGGGGAGTTTGAGTGGGAGTTCTGTTGGAGGAGAAGGTATTTGTGTGTGTTTGGTTTTGTATTGGTAGTATCTGTATGTGTAGAGGCTTGGAGGGGCTTTGTGCTGGGAGAGAAGCTGAGCCCTGATTAGGGCGCGGGGCTTCACTGACTAGGGGTCCTATAAAGGTAGCAGCCAGTCAGGCAGCGGCACGGACAGCTGCAGCGGCACAGGAGCTAGCAAACAGAGCTGTAAACAGGGGAGTTTGAGTGGGAGTTCTGTTGGAGGAGAAGGTATTTGTGTGTGTTTGGATTTGTATTGTCAGTATCTGTATGTGCAGGGGCTTTGTGCTGGGAGAGAAGCTGAGCCCTGATTAGGGGGCGGGGCTTCCCTGACTAGGGGTCCTATAAAGGTAGCAGCCAGTCAGGCAGCGGCAAAGGAGCTAGGAAACAGACCTGTAAACAGGGGAGTTTGAATGGGAGTTCTGTTGGAGGAGATGGTATTTGTGTGTGCTTGGTTTTGTATTGGTAGTATCTGTATGTGTAGGGGCTTTGTGCTTGGAGAGAAGATGAGCCCTGATTAGGGGGCGGGGCTTCACTGACTAGGGGTCCTATAAAGGTAGCAGCCAGTCAGGCAGCGGCACAGACAGCTGCAGCGGCACAGGAGCTAGCAAACAGAGCTGTAAACAGGGGAGTTTAAGTGGGAGTTCTGTTGGAGGAGAAGGTATTTGTGTGTGTTTGGTTTTGTAATGGTAGTATCTGTATGTGTAGGGGCTTTGTGCTGGGAGAGAAGCTGAGCCCTGGTTAGGGGGCGGGGCTTCACTGATTAGGGGTCCTATAAAGGTAGCAGCCAGTCAGGCAGCGGCACAGACAGCTGCAGCGGCACAGGAGCTAGCAAACAGAGCTGTAAACAGGGGAGTTGGAGTGGGAGTTCTGTTGGAGGAGATGGTATTTGTGTGTGTTTGGTTTTGTATTGGTAGTATCTGTGTGTGTATTGGTTTGAAGGGGCTTTGTGCTGGGAGAGAAGCTGAGCCCTGATTAGGGGGCGGGGCTTCCCTGACTAGGGGTCCTATAAAGGTAGCAGCCAGTCAGGCAGCGGCAAAGGAGCTAGCAAACAGAGCTGTAAAGAGGGGAGTTTGAGTGGGAGTTCTGTTGGAGGAGAAGGTATTTGTGTGTGTTTTTGTATTGGTACTATCTGTATGTGTAGAGGTTTGAAGGGCTTTTGTGCTGGGAGAGAAGCTGAGCCCTGATTAGGGGGCGGGGCTTCACTGACTAGGGGTCCTATAAAGGTAGCAGCCAGTCAGGCAGCGGCACAGACAGCTGCAGCGCAGAGGAGCTAGCAAACAGAGCTGTAAACAGGGCAGTTTGAGTGGGAGTTCTGTTGGAGGAGAAGGTATTTGTGTGTGTTTGGTTTTGTATTGGTAGTATCTGTATGTGTATTGGTTTGAAGGGGCTTTGTGCTTGGAGAGAAGCTGAGCCCTGATTAGGGGGCGGGGCTTCACTGACTAGGGTTCCTATCAAGGTAGCAGCCAGTCAGGCAGCGGAACAGACAGCTGCAGTGGCACAGGAGCTATCAAACAGAGCTGTAAACAGGGGAATTTGAGTGGGATTTCTGTTGGAGGAGAAGGTATTTGTGTGTGTTTGGATTTGTATTGTCAGTATCTGTATGTGCAGGGGCTTTGTGCTGGGAGAGAAGCTGAGCCCTGATTAGGGGGCGGGGCTTCACTGACTTGGGGTCCTATAAAGGTAGCAGCCAGTCAGCCAGCGGCACAGGAGCTAGCAAACAGAGCTGTAAACAGGGGAGTTTGAGTCGGAGTTCTGTTGGAGGAGAAGGTATTTGTGTGTGTTTGGTTTTGTATTGGTAGTATCTGTATGTGTAGGGGCTTTGTGCTGGGAGAGAAGCTGAGCCCTGATTAGGGGGCGGGGCTTCACTGACTAGGGGTCCTATAAAGGTAGCAGCCAGTCAGGCAGCAGCACAGACAGCTGCAGCGGCACAGGAGCTAGCAAACAGAGCTGTAAACAGGGGAGTTTGAGTGGGAGTTCTGTTGGAGGAGAAGGTATTTGTGTGTGTTTTTGTGTTGGTAGTATCTGTATGTGTAGAGGTTTGAAGGGGCTTTGTGCTGGGAGAGAAGCTGAGCCCTGATTAGGGGGCGGGGCTTCACTGTCTAGGGGTCCTATAAAGGTAGCAGCCAGTCAGACAGCCGCTCAGGAGCTAGCAAACAGAGCTGTAAGCAGGGGAGTTTGAGTGGGAGTTCTATTGGAGGAGGAATTATTTGTCTGTGTTTGGCGTTGTATTGGTAGTATCTTTATGTGTAGAGGCTTGGAGGGGCTTTGTGCTGGGAGAGAAGCTGAGCCCTGATTAGGGGGCGGGGCTTCACTGACTTGGGGTCCTATAAAGGTAGCAGCCAGTCAGGCAGCGGCACAGGAGCTAGCAAACAGAGCTGTAAACAGGGGAGTTTGAGTGGGAGTTCTGTTGGAGGAGAAGGTATTTGTGTGTGTTTGGTTTTGTATTGGTAGTATCTGTATGTGTAGGGGCTTTGTGCTGGGAGAGAAGCTGAGCCCTGATTAGGGGGCGGGGCTTCACTGACTAGGGGTCCTATAAAGGTAGCAGCCAGTCAGGCAGCGGCACAGGAGCTAGCAAACAGAGCTGTAAACAGGGGAGTTTGAGTGGGAGTTCTGTTGGAGGAGAAGGTATTTGTGTGTGTTTTTGTATTGGTAGTATCTGTATGTGTATTGGTTTGAAGGGGCTTTGTGCTTGGAGAGAAGCTGAGCCCTGATTAGGGGGCGGGGCTTCACTGACTAGGGGTCCTATGAAGGTAGCAGCCAGTCAGGCAGCGGCACAGGAGCTCACAAACAGAGCTGTGAATAGGGGAGTTTGAGTGGGAGTTCTGTTGGAGGAGAAGGTATTTGTGTGTGTTTGGTTTTGTATTGTCAGTATCTGTATGTGCAGGGGCTTTGTGCTGGGAGAGAAGCTGAGCCCTGATTAGGGGGCGGGGCTTCCCTGACTAGGGGTCCTATAAAGGTAGCAGCCAGTCAGGCAGCGGCACAGGAGCTAGCAAACAGAGCTGTAAACAGGGGAGTTTGAGTGGGAGTTCTGTTGGAGGAGAAGGTATTTGTGTGTGTTTGGTTTTGTATTGGTAGTATCTGTATGTGTAGAGGCTTGGAGGGGTAGGTGCTGCGAGAGAAGCTGAGCCCTGATTAGGAGGCGGGGCTTCACTGACTAGGGGTCCTATAAAGGTAGCAGCCAGTCAGGCAGCGGCACAGGAGCTAGCAAACAGAGCTGTGAACAGGGGAGTTTGAGTGGGAGTTCTGTTGGAGGAGAAGGTATTTGTGTGTGTTTTTGTATTGGTATTATCTGTATGTGTAGAGGCTTGGAGGGGCTAGGTGCTGCGAGAGAAGCTGAGCCCTGATTAGGGGGCGGGGCTTCACTGACGAGGGGTCCTATAAAGGTAGCAGCCAGTCAGGCAGCGGCACAGACACCTGCAGCGGCACAGGAGCTAGCAAACAGAGCTGTAAACAGGGGAGTTTGAGTGGGAGTTCTGTTGGAGGAGAAGGTATTTGTGTGTGTTTGGTTTTGTATTGGTAGTATCTGTATGTGTAGAGGCTTGGAGGGGCTAGGTGCTGCGAGAGAAGCTGAGCCCTGATTAGGAGGCGGGGCTTAACTGACTAGGGGTCCTATAAAGGTAGCAGCCAGTCAGGCAGCGGCACAGGAGCTAGCAAACAGAGCTGTAAACAGGGGAGTTTGAGTGGGAGTTCTGTTGGAGGAGAAGGTATTTGTGTGTGTTTGGTTTTGTATTGGTAGTATCTGTATGTGCAGAGGCTTGGAGGGGCTTTGTGCTGGGAGGGAAGCTGAGCCCTGATTAGGGGTCGGGGCTTCACTGACTAGGGGTCCTATAAAGGTAGCAGCCAGTCAGGCATCGGCACAGACAGCTGCAGCGGCACAGGAGCTAGTAAACAGAGCTGTAAACAGGGGAGTTTGAGTGGGAGTTCTGTTGGAGGAGAAGGTATTTGTGTGTGTTTGGTTTTGTATTGGTAGTATCTGTATGTATAGGGGCTTTGTGCTGGGAGAGAAGCTGAGCCCTGATTTGGGGGCGGGGCTTCACTGACTAGGGGTCCTATAAAGGTAGCAGCCAGTCAGACAGCGGCACAGGAGCTAGCAAACAGAGCTGTAAACAGGGGAGTTTGAGTGGGAGTTCTGTTGGAGGAGAAGGTATTTGTGTGTGTTTTTGTATTGGTACTATCTGTATGTGTAGAGGTTTGAAGGGGCTTTGTGCTGGGAGAGAAGCTGAGCCCTGATTAGGGGGCGGGGCTTCACTGACTAGGGGTCCTATAAAGGTAGCAGCCAGTCAGGCAGCGGCACAGACAGCTGCAGCGGCACAGGAGCAAGCAAACAGAGCTGTAAACAGGGGAGTTTGAGTGGGAGTTCTGTTGGAGGAGAAGGTATTTGTGTGTGTTTGGTTTTGTATTGGTAGTATCTGTATGTGTAGGGGCTTTGTGCTGGGAGAGAAGCTGAGCCCTG
Organism: Lepidochelys olivacea; assembly: GCF_965140295.1. Lineage (NCBI taxonomy): Eukaryota > Metazoa > Chordata > Testudines > Cheloniidae > Lepidochelys > Lepidochelys olivacea. The sequence goes on along the minus strand of NC_140436.1, from coordinate 17,055,538 downwards.
ATTTGGGGGCGGGGCTTCACTGACTAGGGGTCCTATAAAGGTAGCAGCCAGTCAGACAGCGGCACAGGAGCTAGCAAATAGAGCTGTAAGCAGGGGAGTTTGAGTGGGAGTTCTGTTGGAGGAGGAGGTATTTGTCCGTGTTTGGTTTTGTATTGGTAGTATCTGTATGTGTAGAGGCTTGGAGGGGCTTTGTGCTGTGAGAGAAGCTGAGCCCTGATTAGGGGGCGGGGCTTCACTGACTTGGGGTCCTATAAAGGTAGCAGCCAGTCAGGCAGCGGCACAGGAGCTAGCAAACAGAGCTGTAAACAGGGGAGTTTGAGTGGGAGTTCTGTTGGAGGAGAAGGTATTTGTGTGTGTGTGTTTTTGTATTGGTAGTATCTGTATGTGTAGAGGCTTTGAGGGGCTTTGTGCTGGGAGAGAAGCTGAGCCCTGATTAGGGGGCGGGGCTTCACTGACTAGCGGTCCTATAAAGGTGGCAGCCAGTCAGGCAGCGGCACAGACAGCTGCAGCGGCACAGGAGCTAGCAAACAGAGCTCTAAACAGGGGAGTTTGAGTGGGAGTTCTGTTGGAGGAGAAGGTATTTGTGTGTGTTTGGTTTTGTATTGGTAGTATCTGTATGTGTAGAGGCTTGGAGGGGCTTTGTGCTGGGAGAGAAGCTGAGCCCTGATTAGGGGGCGGGGCTTCACTGACTAGGGGTCCTATAAAGGTAACAGCCAGTCAGGCGGTGGCACAGACAGCTGCAGCGGCACAGGAGCTAGCAAACAGAGCTCTAAACAGGGGAGTTTGAGTGGGAGTTCTCTTGGAGGAGAAGGTATTTGTGTGTGTTTGGTTTTGTATTGGTAGTGTCTGTATGTGTAGAGGCTTGGAGGGGCTTTGTGCTGGGAGAGAAGCTGAGCCCTGATTAGGGGGCGGGGCTTCACTGAATAGGGGGCCTATAAAGGTACCAGCCAGTCAGGCAGCGGCACAGGAGCTAGCAAACAGAGCTGTAAACAGGGCAGTTTGAGTGGGAGTTCTGTTGGAGGAGAAGGTATTTGTGTGTGTTTGGTTTTGTATTGTCAGTATCTGTATGTGCAGGGGCTTTGTGCTGGGAGAGAAGCTGAGCCCTGATTAGGGGGCGGGGCTTCACTGACTAGGGGTCCTATAAAGGTAGCAGCCAGTCAGGCAGCGGCACAGGAGCTAGCAAACAGAGCTGTAAACAGGGGAGTTTGAGTGGGAGTTCTGTTGGAGGAGAAGGTATTTGTGTGTGTTTGGTTTTGTATTGCTAGTATCTGTATGTGTAGAGGCTTGGAGGGGCTAGGTGCTGCGAGAGAAGCTGAGCCCTGATTAGGAGGCGGGGCTTCACTGACTAGGGGTCCTATAAAGGTAGCAGCCAGTCAGGCAGCGGCACAGGAGCTAGCAAACAGAGCTGTAAACAGGGGAGTTTGAGTGGGAGTTCTGTTGGAGGAGAAGGTATTTGTGTGTGTTTGGTTTTGTATTGGTAGTATCTGTATGTGCAGAGGCTTGGAGGGGCTTTGTGCTGGGAGGGAAGCTGAGCCCTGATTAGGGGTCGGGGCTTCACTGACTAGGGGTCCTATAAAGGTAGCAGCCAGTCAGGCAGCGGCACAGACAGCTGCAGCGGCACAGGAGCTAGCAAACAGAGCTGTACACAGGGGAGTTTGAGTGGGAGTTCTGTTGGAGGAGAAGGTATTTGTGTGTGTTTGGTTTTGTATTGGTAGTATCTGTATGTGCAGAGGCTTGGAGGGGCTTTGTGCTGGGAGGGAAGCTGAGCCCTGATTAGGGGTCGGGGCTTCACTGACTAGGGGTCCTATAAAGGTAGCAGCCAGTCAGGCAGCGGCACAGGAGCTAGCAAACAGAGCTGTGAACAGGGGAGTTTGAGTGGGAGTTCTGTTGGAGGAGAAGGTATTTGTTTGTGTTTTTGTATTGGTAGTATCTGTATGTGTAGAGGTTTGAAGGGGCTTTGTGCTGGGAGAGAAGCTGAGCCCTGATTAGGGGGCGGGGCTTCACTGACTAGGGGTCCTATAAAGGTAGCAGCCAGTCAGGCAGCGGCACAGACAGCTGCAGCGGCACAGGAGCTAGCAAACAGAGCTGTACACAGGGGAGTTTGAGTGGGAGTTCTGTTGGAGGAGAAGGTATTTGTGTGTGTTTGGTTTTGTATTGGTAGTATCTGTATGTGCAGAGGCTTGGAGGGGCTTTGTGCTGGGAGGGAAGCTGAGCCCTGATTAGGGGTCGGGGCTTCACTGACTAGGGGTCCTATAAAGGTAGCAGCCAGTCAGGCATCGGCACAGACAGCTGCAGCGGCACAGGAGCTAGTAAACAGAGCTGTAAACAGGGGAGTTTGAGTGGGAGTTCTGTTGGAGGAGAAGGTATTTGTGTGTGTTTGGTTTTGTATTGGTAGTATCTGTATGTATAGGGGCTTTGTGCTGGGAGAGAAGCTGAGCCCTGATTTGGGGGCGGGGCTTCACTGACTAGGGGTCCTATAAAGGTAGCAGCCAGTCAGACAGCGGCACAGGAGCTAGCAAACAGAGCTGTAAACAGGGGAGTTTGAGTGGGAGTTCTGTTGGAGGAGAAGGTATTTGTGTGTGTTTTTGTATTGGTACTATCTGTATGTGTAGAGGTTTGAAGGGGCTTTGTGCTGGGAGAGAAGCTGAGCCCTGATTAGGGGGCGGGGCTTCACTGACTAGGGGTCCTATAAAGGTAGCAGCCAGTCAGGCAGCGGCACAGACAGCTGCAGCGGCACAGGAGCAAGCAAACAGAGCTGTAAACAGGGGAGTTAGAGTGGGAGTTCTGTTGGAGGAGAAGGTATTTGTGTGTGTTTGGTTTTGTATTGGGAGTATCTGTATGTGTAGGGGCTTTGTGCTGGGAGAGAAGCTGAGCCCTGATTTGGGGGCGGGGCTTCACTGACTAGGGGTCCTATAAAGGTAGCAGCCAGTCAGACAGCGGCACAGGAGCTAGCAAATAGAGCTGTAAGCAGGGGAGTTTGAGTGGGAGTTCTGTTGGAGGAGGAGGTATTTGTCCGTGTTTGGTTTTGTATTGGTAGTATCTGTATGTGTAGAGGCTTGGAGGGGCTTTGTGCTGGGAGAGAAGCTGAGCCCTGATTAGGGGGCGGGGCTTCACTGACTTGGGGTCCTATAAAGGTAGCAGCCAGTCAGGCAGCGGCACAGGAGCTAGCAAACAGAGCTGTAAACAGGGGAGTTTGAGTGGGAGTTCTGTTGGAGGAGAAGGTATTTGTGTGTGTTTTTGTATTGGTAGTATCTGTATGTGTAGAGGTTTGAAGGGGCTTTGTGCTGGGAGAGAAGCTGAGCCCTGATTAGGGGGCGGGGCTTCACTGACTAGGGGTCCTATAAAGGTAGCAGCCAGTCAGGCAGCGGCACAGACAGCTGCAGCGGCACAGGAGCTAGCAAACAGAGCTGTGAACAGGGGAGTTTGAGTGGGAGTTCTGTTGGAGGAGATGGTATTTGTGTGTGTTTGGTTTTGTATTGGTAGTATCTGTATGTGTATTGGTTTGAAGGGGGTTTGTGCTTGGAGAGAAGCTGAGCCCTGATTAGGGGGCGGGGCTTCACCTACTATGGGTCCTATGAAGGTAGCAGCCAGTCAGGCAGCGGCACAGGAGCTCACAAACAGAGCTGTGAATAGGGGAGTTTGAGTGGGAGTTCTGTTGGAGGAGAAGGTATTTGTGTGTGTGTGTTTTTGTATTGGTAGTATCTGTATGTGCAGGGGCTTTGTGCTGGGAGAGAAGCTGAGCCCTGATTAGGGGGCGGGGCTTCCCTGACTAGGGGTCCTATAAAGGTAGCAGCCAGTCAGGCAGCGGCACAGGAGCTAGCAAACAGAGCTGTAAACAGGGGAGTTTGAGTGGGAGTTCTGTTGGAGGAGAAGGTATTTGTGTGTGTTTGGTTTTGTATTGGTAGTATCTGTATGTGTAGAGGCTTGGAGGGGCTAGGTGCTGCGAGAGAAGCTGAGCCCTGATTAGGGGGCGGGGCTTCACTGAATAGGGGTCCTATAAAGGTACCAGCCAGTCAGGCAGCGGCACAGGAGCTAGCAAACAGAGCTGTAAACAGGGCAGTTTGAGTGGGAGTTCTGTTGGAGGAGAAGGTATTTGTGTGTGTTTTTGTATTGGTATTATCTGTATGTGTAGAGGCTTGGAGGGGCTTTGAGATGGGAGAGAAGGTGGGCCCTGATTAGGGGGCGGGGCTTCACTGATTAGGGGTCCTAGAAAAGGAGCAGCCAGTCAGGCAGCGGCACAGACAGCTGCAGTGGCACAGGAGCTAGCAAACAGAGCAGTAAAGAGGGGAGTTTCAGTGGGAGTTCTGTTGGAGGAGAAGGTATTTGTGTGTGTTTTTGTATTGGTATTATCTGTATGTGTATAGGCTTGGAGGGGCTAGGTGCTGCGACAGAAGCTGAGCCCTGATTAGGGGGCGGGGCTTCACTGACTAGGGGTCCTATAAAGGTAGCAGCCAGTCAGGCAGCGGCACAGACAGCTGCAGCGGCACAGGAGCTAGCAAACAGAGCTGTAAACAGGGGAGTTTGAGTGGGAGTTCTGTTGGAGGAGAAGGTATTTGTGTGTGTTTGGTTTTGTATTGGTAGTATCTGTATGTGTAGAGGCTTGGAGGGGCTAGGTGCTGCGAGAGAAGCTGAGCCCTGATTAGGAGGCGGGGCTTCACTGACTAGGGGTCCTATAAAGGTAGCAGCCAGTCAGGCAGCGGCGCAGGAGCTAGCAAACAGAGCTGTGAACAGGGGAGTTTGAGTGGGAGTTCTGTTGGAGGAGAAGGTATTTGTGTGTGTTTGGTTTTGTATTGTCAGTATCTGTATGTGCAGGGGCTTTGTGCTGGGAGAGAAGCTGAGCCCTGATTAGGGGGCGGGGCTTCCCTGACTAGGGGTCCTATAAAGGTAGCAGCCAGTCAGGCAGCGGCACAGGAGCTAGCAAACAGAGCTGTAAACAGGGGAGTTTGAGTGGGAGTTCTGTTGGAGGAGAAGGTATTTGTGTGTGTTTGGTTTTGTATTGGTAGTATCTGTATGTGTAGAGGCTTGGAGGGGCTAGGTGCTGCGAGAGAAGCTGAGCCCTGATTAGGGGGCGGGGCTTCACTGAATAGGGGTCCTATAAAGGTAGCAGCCAGTCAGGCATCGGCACAGACAGCTGCAGCGGCACAGGAGCTAGTAAACAGAGCTGTAAACAGGGGAGTTTGAGTGGGAGTTCTGTTGGAGGAGAAGGTATTTGTGTGTGTTTGGTTTTGTATTGTCAGTATCTGTATGTGCAGGGGCTTTGTGCTGGGAGAGAAGCTGAGCCCTGATTAGGGGGCGGGGCTTCCCTGACTAGGGGTCCTATAAAGGTAGCAGCCAGTCAGGCAGCGGCACAGGAGCTAGCAAACAGAGCTGTAAACAGGGGAGTTTGAGTGGGAGTTCTGTTGGAGGAGAAGGTATTTGTGTGTGTTTGGTTTTGTATTGGTACTATCTGTATGTGCAGAGGCTTGGAGGGGCTTTGTGCTGGGAGGGAAGCTGAGCCCTGATTAGGGGTCGGGGCTTCACTGACTAGGGGTCCTATAAAGGTAGCAGCCAGTCAGGCATCGGCACAGACAGCTGCAGCGGCACAGGAGCTAGTAAACAGAGCTGTAAACAGGGGAGTTTGAGTGGGAGTTCTGTTGGAGGAGAAGGTATTTGTGTGTGTTTGGTTTTGTATTGTCAGTATCTGTATGTGCAGGGGCTTTGTGCTGGGAGAGAAGCTGAGCCCTGATTAGGGGGCGGGGCTTCCCTGACTAGGGGTCCTATAAAGGTAGCAGCCAGTCAGGCAGCGGCACAGGAGCTAGCAAACAGAGCTGTAAACAGGGGAGTTTGAGTGGGAGTTCTGTTGGAGGAGAAGGTATTTGTGTGTGTTTGGTTTTGTATTGTCAGTATCTGTATGTGCAGGGGCTTTGTGCTGGGAGAGAAGCTGAGCCCTGATTAGGGGGCGGGGCTTCACTGACTAGGGGCCCTATAAAGGGAGCAGCCAGTCTGGCAGCGGCACAGACAGCTGCAGCGGCACAGGAGCTAGCAAACAGAGCTGTAAACAGGGGAGTTTGAGTGGGAGTTCTGTTGGAGGAGAAGGTATTTGTGTGTGTTTTTGTATTGGTAGTATCTGTATGTGTAGAGGTTTGAAGGGGCTTTGTGCTGGGAGAGAAGCTGAGCCCTGATTAGGGGGCGGGGCTTCACTGACTAGGGGTCCTATAAAGGTAGCAGCCAGTCAGGCAGCGGCACAGACAGCTGCAGCGGCACAGGAGCTAGCAAACAGAGCTGTAAACAGGGGAGTTTGAGTGGGAGTTCTGTTGGAGGAGATGGTATTTGTGTGTTTGGTTTTGTATTGGTAGTATCTGTATGTGTATTGGTTTGAAGGGGCTTTGTGCTTGGAGAGAAGCTGAGCCCTGATTAGGGGGCGGGGCTTCACTGACTAGGGGTCCTATAAAGGTAGCAGCCAGTCAGGCAGCGGCACAGGAGCTAGCAAACAGAGCTGTAAACAGGGGAGTTTGAGTGGGAGTTCTGTTGGAGGAGAAGGTATTTGTGTGTGTTTGGTTTTGTATTGGTAGTATCTGTATGTGTAGGGGCTTTGTGCTGGGAGAGAAGCTGAGCCCTGATTAGGGGGCGGGGCTTCCCTGACTAGGGGTCCTATAAAGGTAGCAGCCAGTCAGACAGCGGCTCAGGAGCTAGCAAACAGAGCTGTGAACAGGGGAGTTTGAGTGGGAGTTCTGTTGGAGGAGAAGGTATTTGTGTGTGTTTGGTTTTGTATTGGTAGTATCTGTATGTGCAGAGGCTTGGAGGGGTTTTGTGCTGGGAGAGAAGCTGAGCCCTGATGAGGGGGCGGGGCTTCACTGACTAGGGGTCCTATAAAGGTAGCAGCCAGTCAGGCAGCGGAACAGACAGCTGCAGCGGCACAGGAGCTATCAAACAGAGCTGTAAACAGGGGAGTTTGAGTGGGAGTTCTGTTGGAGGAGAAGGTATTTGTGTGTGTTTGGTTTTGTATTGGTAGTATGTGTATGTGTAGGGGCTTTGTGCTGGGAGAGAAGCTGAGCCCTGATTAGGGGGCGGGGCTTCACTGACTAGGGGTCCTATAAAGATAGCAGCCAGTCAGACAGCGGCTCAGGAGCTAGCAAACAGAGCTGTGAACAGGGGAGTTTGAGTAGGAGTTCTGTTGGAGGAGAAGGTATTTGTGTGTGTTTTTGTTTTGGTAGTATCTGTATGTGTAGAGGCTTGGAGGGGCTTTGTGCTGGGAGAGAAGCTGAGCCCTGATTAGGGGGCGGGGCTTCACTGACTAGGGGTCCTATAAAGCTAGCAGCCAGTCAGGCAGCGGAACAGACAGCTGCAGTGGCACAGGAGCTAGCAAACAGAGCTGTAAACAGGGGAGTTTGAGTGGGAGTTCTGTTGGAGGAGAAGGTATTTGTGTGTTTGGTTTTGCTTTGGTAGTATCTGTATGTGTAGAGGCTTGGAGGGGCTTTGTGCTGGGAGAGAAGCTGAGCCCTGATTAGGGGGCGGGGCTTCACTGACTAGGGGTCCTATAAAGGTAGCAGCCAGTCAGGCAGCGGCACAGGAGCTAGCAAAGAGAGCTGTAAACAGGGGAGTTTGAGTGGGAGTTCTGTTGGAGGAGAAGGTATTTGTGTGTGTTTGGTTTTGTATTGGTAGTATCTGTATGTGTAGGGGCTTTGTGCTGGGAGAGAAGCTGAGCGCTGATTTGGGGGCGGGGCTTCACTGACTAGGGGTCCTATAAAGGTAGCAGCCAGTCAGGCAGCGGCACAGACAGCTGCAGCGGCACAGGAGCTAGCAAACAGAGCTGTAAACAGGGAAGTTTGAGTGGGAGTTCTGTTGGAGGAGAAGGTATTTGTGTGTGTTTTTGTATTGGTATTATCTGTATGTGTAGAGGCTTGGAGGGGCTTTGTGCTGGGAGAGAAGCTGAGCCCTGATTAGGGGGCGGGGCTTCACTGACTAGGGGTCCTATAGAGGTAGCAGCCAGTCAGGCAGCGGCACAGACAGCTGCAGCGGCACGGGAGCTAACAAACATAGCTGTAAACAGGGGAGTTTCAGTGGGAGTTCTGTTGGAGGAGAAGGTATTTGTGTGTGTGTGTTTTTGTATTGGTAGTATCTGTATGTGTAGGGGCTTTGTGCTGGGAGAGAAGCTGAGCCCTGATTAGGGGGCGGGGCTTCACTGACTAGGGGTCCTATAAAGATAGCAGCCAGTCAGACAGCGGCTCAGGAGCTAGCAAACAGAGCTGTGAACAGGGGAGTTTGAGTAGGAGTTCTGTTGGAGGAGAAGGTATTTGTGTGTTTTTGTTTTGGTAGTATCTGTATGTGTAGAGGCTTGGAGGGGCTTTGTGCTGGGAGAGAAGTTGAGCCCTGATTAGGGGGCGGGGCTTCACTGACTAGGGGTCCTATAAAGCTAGCAGCCAGTCAGGCAGCGGAACAGACAGCTGCAGTGGCACAGGAGCTAGCAAACAGAGCTGTAAACAGGGGAGTTTGAGTGGGAGTTCTGTTGGAGGAGAAGGTATTTGTGTGTTTGGTTTTGCTTTGGTAGTATCTGTATGTGTAGAGGCTTGGAGGGGCTTTGTGCTGGGAGAGAAGCTGAGCCCTGATTAGGGGGCGGGGCTTCACTGACTAGGGGTCCTATAAAGGTAGCAGCCAGTCAGGCAGCGGCACAGACAGCTGCAGCGGCACAGGAGATAGCAAACATAGCTGTAAACAGGGGAGTTTGAGTGGGAGTTCTGTTGGAGGAGAAGGTATTTGTGTGTGTTTGGTTTTGTATTGGTAGTATCTGTATGTGCAGAGGCTTGGAGGGGCTTTGTGCTGGGAGAGAAGCTGAGCCCTGATTAGGGGGCGGGGCTTCACTGACTAGGGGTCCTATAAAGGTAGCAGCCAGTCAGGCAGCGGCACAGACAGCTGCAGCGGCACAGGATCTAGCAAACAGAGCTGTGAACAGGGGAGTTTGAGTGGGAGTTCTGTTGGAGGAGAAGGTATTTGTGTGTGTGTGTGTTTTTGTATTGGTAGTATCTGTATGTGTAGAGGCTTGGAGGGGTTTTGTGCTGGGAGAGAAGCTGAGCCCTGATTAGGGGGCGGGGCTTCACTGACTAGGGGTCCTATAAAGGTAGCAGCCAGTCAGGCAGCGGAACAGGCAGCTGCAACCGCACAGGAGCTATAAAACAGAGCTGTAAACAGGGGAGTTTGAGTGGGAGTTCTGTTGGAGGAGAAGGTATTTGTGTTTGTTTGGTTTTGTATTGGTAGTATGTGTATGTGTAGGGGCTTTGTGCTGGGAGAGAAGCTGAGCCCTGATTAGGGGGCGGGGCTTCACTGACTAGGGGTCCTATAAAGGTAGCAGCCAGTCAGGCAGCGGAACAGACAGCTGCAGTGGCACAGGAGCTATCAAACAGAGGTGTAAACAGGGGAATTTGAGTGGGAGTTCTGTTGGAGGAGAAGGTATTTGTGTGTGTTTGGATTTGTATTGTCAGGATCTGTATGTGCAGGGGCTTTGTGCTGGGAGAGAAGCTGAGCCCTGATTAGGGGCGCGGCTTCACTGACTAGGGGTCCTATAAAGGTAGCAGCCAGTCAGGCAGCGGCACAAGAGCTAGCAAACAGAGCTGTGAACAGGGGAGTTTGAGTGGGAGTTCTGTTGGAGGAGAAGGTATTTGTGTGTGTTTTTGTATTGGTATTATCTGTATGTGTAGAGGCTTGGAGGGGCTTTGTGCTGGGAGAGAAGCTGAGCCCTGATTAGGGGGCGGGGCTTCACTGACTAGGGGTCCTATAAAGGTAGCAGCCAGTCAGGCAGCGGCACAGACAGCTGCAGCGGCACAGGAGCTAGCAAACATAGCTGTAAACAGGGGAGTTTGAGTGGGAGTTCTGTTGGAGGAGAAGGTATTTGTGTGTGTGTGTTTTTGTATTGGTAGTATCTGTATGTGTAGGGGCTTTGTGCTGGGAGAGAAGCTGAGCCCTGATTAGGGGGCGGGGCTTCACTGACTAGGGGTCCTATAAAGATAGCAGCCAGTCAGACAGCGGCTCAGGAGCTAGCAAACAGAGCTGTGAACAGGGGAGTTTGAGTAGGAGTTCTGTTGGAGGAGAAGGTATTTGTGTGTGTTTTTGTTTTGGTAGTATCTGTATGTGTAGAGGCTTGGAGGGGTTTTGTGCTGGGAGAGAAGTTGAGCCCTGATTAGGGGGCGGGGCTTCACTGACTAGGGGTCCTATAAAGGTAGCAGCCAGTCAGGCAGCGGCACAGGAGCTAGCAAACAGAGCTGTAAACAGGGGAGTTTGAGTGGGAGTTCTGTTGGAGGAGCAGGTATTTGTGTGTGTTTGGTTTTGTATTGGTAGTATCTGTATGTGTAGGGGCTTTGTGCTGGGAGAGAAGCTGAGCCCTGATTTGGGGGCGGGGCTTCACTGACTAGGGGTCCTATAAAGGTAGCAGCCAGTCAGGCAGCGGCACAGACAGCTGCAGCGGACAGGAGCTAGCAAACAGAGCTGTAAACAGGGGAGTTTGAGTGGGAGTTCTGTTGGAGGAGATGGTATTTGTGTGTGTTTGGTTTTGTATTGGTAGTATCTGTATGTGTATTGGTTTGAAGGGGCTTTGTGCTGGGAGAGAAGCTGAGCCCTGATTAGGGGCGCGGCTTCACTGACTAGGGGTCCTATAAAGGTAGCAGCCAGTCAGGCAGCGGCACAGGAGCTCACAAACAGAGCTGTGAACAGGGGAGTTTGAGTGGGAGTTCTGTTGGAGGAGAAGGTATTTGTGTGTGTTTTTGTATTGGTATTATCTGTATGTGTAGAGGCTTGGAGGGGCTTTGTGCTGGGAGAGAAGCTGAGCCCTGATTAGGGGGCGGGGCTTCACTGACTAGGGGTCCTATAAAGGTAGCAGCCAGTCAGGCAGCGGCACAGACAGCTGCAGCGGCACAGGAGCTAGCAAACATAGCTGTAAACAGGGGAGTTTGAGTGGGAGTTCTGTTGGAGGAGAAGGTATTTGTGTGTGTGTGTTTTTGTATTGGTAGTATCTGTATGTGTAGAGGCTTGGAGGAGCTTTGTGCTGGGAGAGAAGCTGAGCCCTGATTAGGGGGCGGGGCTTCACTGACTAGGGGTCCTATAAAGATAGCAGCCAGTCAGACAGCGGCTCAGGAGCTAGCAAACAGAGCTGTGAACAGGGGAGTTTGAGTAGGAATTCTGTTGGAGGAGAAGGTATTTGTGTGTGTTTTTGTTTTGGTAGTATCTGTATGTGTAGAGGCTTGGAGGGGCTTTGTGCTGGGAGAGAAGTTGAGCCCTGATTAGGGGGCGGGGCTTCACTGACTAGGGGTCCTATAAAGCTAGCAGCCAGTCAGGCAGCGGAACAGACAGCTGCAGTGGCACAGGAGCTAGCAAACAGAGCTGTAAACAGGGGAGTTTGAGTGGGAGTTCTGTTGGAGGAGAAGGTATTTGTGTGTCTGGTTTTGCTTTGGTAGTATCTGTATGTGTAGAGGCTTGGAGGGGCTTTGTGCTGGGAGAGAAGCTGAGCCCTGATTAGGGGGCGGGGCTTCACTGACTAGGGGTCCTATAAAGGTAGCAGCCAGTCAGGCAGCGGCACAGGAGCTAGCAAACAGAGCTGTAAACAGGGGAGTTTGAGTGGGAGTTCTGTTGGAGGAGCAGGTATTTGTGTGTGTTTGGTTTTGTATTGGTAGTATCTGTATGTGTAGGGGCTTTGTGCTGGGAGAGAAGCTGAGCCCTGATTTGGGGGCGGGGCTTCACTGACTAGGGGTCCTATAAAGGTAGCAGCCAGTCAGGCAGCGGCACAGACAGCTGCAGCGGACAGGAGCTAGCAAACAGAGCTGTAAACAGGGGAGTTTGAGTGGGAGTTCTGTTGGAGGAGACGGTATTTGTGTGTGTTTGGTTTTGCTTTGGTAGTATCTGTATGTGTAGAGGCTTGGAGGGGCTTTGTGCTGGGAGAGAAGCTGAGCCCTGATTAGGGGCGCGGCTTCACTGACTAGGGGTCCTATAAAGGTAGCAGCCAGTCAGGCAGCGGCACAGGAGCTAGCAAACAGAGCTGTGAACAGGGGAGTTTGAGTGGGAGTTCTGTTGGAGGAGAAGGTATTTGTGTGTGTTTTTGTATTGGTATTATCTGTATGTGTAGAGGCTTGGAGGGGCTTTGTGCTGGGAGAGAAGCTGAGCCCTGATTAGGGGGCGGGGCTTCACTGACTAGGGGTCCTATAAAGGTAGCAGCCAGTCAGGCAGCGGCACAGACAGCTGCAGCGGCACAGGAGCTAGCAAACATAGCTGTAAACAGGGGAGTTTGAGTGGGAGTTCTGTTGGAGGAGAAGGTATTTGTGTGTGTGTGTTTTTGTATTGGTAGTATCTGTATGTGTAGAGGCTTTGTGCTGGGAGAGAAGCTGAGCCCTGATTAGGGGGCGGGGCTTCCCTGACTAGGGGTCCTATAAAGGTAGCAGCCAGTCAGGCAGCGGCAAAGGAGCTAGCAAACAGAGCTGTAAGCAGGGGAGTTTGAGTGGGAGTTCTGTTGGAGGAGAAGGTATTTGTGTGTGTTTGGTTTTGTATTGGTAGTATCTGTATGTGTAGAGGCTTGGAGGGGCTTTGTGCTGGGAGAGAAGCTGGGCCCTGATTAGAGGGCGGGGCTTCACTGACTAGGGGTCCTATAAAGGCAGCAGCCAGTCAGGCAGCGGCACAGACAGCTGCAGTGGCACAGGAGCTAGCAAACAGAGCTGTAAACAGGGGAGTTTGAGTGGGCGTTCTGTTGGAGGAGAAGGTATTTGTGTGTGTTTGGTTTTGTATTGGTAGTATCTGTATGTGTAGGGGCTTTGTGCTGGGAGAGAAGCTGAGCCCTGATTAGGGGGCGGGGCTTCACTGACTAGGGGTCCTATAAAGGTAGCAGCCAGTCAGGCAGCGGCACTAGACAGCTGCAGTGGCACAGGAGCTAGCAAGCAGAGCTGTAAAGAGGGGATTTTGAGTGGGAGTTCTGTTGGAGGAGAAGGTATTTGTGTGTGTTCGGTTTTGTATTGGTAGTATCTGTATGTGTAGGGGCTTTGTGCTGGGAGAGAAGCTGAGCCCTGATTAGGGGGCGGGGCTTCACTGACTAGGGGTCCTTTAAAGGTAGCAGCCAGTCAGGCAGCGGCACTAGACAGCTGCAGTGGCACAGGAGCTAGCAAACAGAGCTGTAAAGAGGGGATTTTGAGTGGGAGTTCTGTTGGAGGAGAAGGTATTTGTGTGTGTTCGGTTTTGTATTGGTAGTATCTGTATGTGTAGGGGTTTGTCGGGGCTTTGTGCTTGGAGAGAAGCTGAGCCCTGATTAGGAGGCGGGGCTTCACTGACTAGGGGTCCTATAAAGGTAGCAGACAGTCAGGCAGCGGAACAGACAGCTGCAGTGGCACAGGAGCTCGCAAACAGAGCTGTAAGCAGGGGAGTTTGAGTGGGAGTTCTGTTGGAGGAGAAGGTATTTGTGTGTGTTTTTGTATTGGTAGTATCTGTATGTGTAGAGGCTTGGAGGGGCTAGGTGCTGGGAGAGAAGCTGAGCCCTGATTAGGGGGCGGGGCTTCCTGAATAGGGGTCCTATAAAGGTAGCAGCCAGTCAGGCAGCGGCACAGGAGCTAGCAAACAGAGCTGTGAACAGGGGAGTTTGAGTGGGAGTTCTGTTGGAGGAGAAGGTATTTGTGTGTGTTTTTGTATTGGTATTATCTGTATGTGTAGAGGCTTGGAGGGGCTAGGTGCTGCGAGAGAAGCTGAGCCCTGATTAGGGGGCGGGGCTTCCCTGACTAGGGGTCCTATAAAGGTAGCAGCCAGTCAGGCAGCGGCACAGGAGCTAGCAAACAGACCTGTAAACAGGGGAGTTTGAGTGGGAGTTCTGTTGGAGGAGAAGGTACTTGTGTGTGTTCGGTTTTGTATTGGTAGTATCTGTAAGTGTACGGGCTTTGTGCTGGGAGAGAAGCTGAGCCCTGATTAGGGGGCGGGGCTTCACTGACTAGGGGTCCTATAAAGGTAGCATCCAGTCAGGCAGCGGCACAGGAGCTAGCAAACAGCGCTGTAAACAGGGGAGTTTGAGTGGGAGTTCTGTTGGAGGAGAAGGTATTTGTGTGTGTTCGGTTTTGTATTGGCAGTGTCTGTATGTGTACGGGCTTTGTGCTGGGAGAGAAGCTGAGCCCTGATTAGGGGGCGGGGCTTCACTGACGAGGGGTCCTGTGAAGGGAGCAGCCAGTCAGGCAGCGGCACAGGAGCTAGCAAACAGCGCTGTAAACAGGGGAGTTTGAGTGGGAGTTCTGTTGGAGGAGAAGGTATTTGTGTGTGTTTGGATTTGTATTGTCAGTATCTGTATGTGCAGGGGCTTTGTGCTGGGAGAAGCTGAGCCCTGATTAGGGGGCGGGGCTTAACTGATTAGGGGTCCTAGAAAGGAAGCAGCCAGTCAGGCAGCGGCACAGACAGCTGCAGTGGAACTGGAGCTAGCAAACAGACCTGTAAACAGGGCAGTTTGAGTGGGAGTTCTGTTGGAGGAGAAGGTATTTGTGTGTGTTTGGTTTTGTATTGGTAGTATCTGTATGTGTAGGGGCTTTGTGCTGGGAGAGAAGCTGAGCCCTGATAAGGGGGCGGGGCTTCACTGACTAGGGGTCCTATAAAGGTAGCAGCCAGTCAGGAAGGGGCACAGACAGCTGCAGCGGCACAGGAGCTTGCAAACAGAGCTGTAAACAGGGGAGTTTGAGTGGGAGTTGTGTTGGAGGAGAAGGTATTTGTGTGTGTTTGGTTTTGTATTGGTAGTACCTGTATGTGTAGGGGCTTTGTGCTGGGAGAGAAGCTGAGCCCTGGTCTGGGGGCGGGGCTTCACTGACTAGGGGTCCTATAAAGGTAGCAGCCAGTCAGGCAGCGGCACAGGAGCTAGCAAACAGAGTTGTGAACAGGGGAGTTTGAGTGGGAGTTCTGTTGGAGGGGAAGGTATTGGTGTGTGTTTTTGTATTGGTATTATCTGTATGTGTAGAGGCTTGGAGGAGCTAGGTGCTGCGAGAGAAGCTGAGCCCTGATTAGGGGGCGGGGCTTCACTGACTAGGGGTCCTATAAAGATAGCAGCAAGTCAGGCAGCGGCACAGACAGCTGCAGCGGCACAGGAGCTAGCAAACAGAGCTGTAAACAGGGGAGTTTGAGTGGGAGTTCTGTTGGAGGAGGAGGTATTTGTGTGTCTTTGGTTTTGTATTGTCAGTATCTGTATGTGCAGGGGCTTTGTGCTGGGAGAGAAGCTGAGCCCTGATTAGGGGGCGGGGCTTCCCTGACTAGGGGTCCTATAATGGTAGCAGCCAGTCAGGCAGCGGCAGACAGCTGCAGCGGCACAGGAGCTAGCAAACAGAGCTGTAAACAGGGGAGTTTGAGTGGGAGTTCTTTTGGAGGAGAAGGTATTTGTGTGTTTTTTTGTATTGGTAGTATCTGTATGTGTAGAGGCTTGGAGGGGCTTTGTGCTGGGAGAGAAGCTGAGCCCTGATTAGGGGGCGGGGCTTCACTGACTAGGGGTCCTATAAAGGTAGCAGCCAGTCAGGCAGCGGCACAGGAGCTAGCAGACAGACCTGTAAACAGGGGAGTTTGAGTGGGAGTTCTGTTGGAGGAGAAGGTATTTGTGTGTGTTTTTGTATTGGTATTATCTGTATGTGTAGAGGCTTGGAGGGGCTTTGTGCTGGGAGAGAAGCTGGGCCCTGATTAGAGGGCGGGGCTTCACTGACTAGGGGTCCTATAAAGGCAGCAGCCAGTCAGGCAGCGGCACAGACAGCTGCAGTGGCACAGGCGCTAGCAAACAGAGCTGTAAACAGGGGATTTTGAGTGGGAGTTCTGTTGGAGGACAAGGTATTTGTGTGTGTTCGGTTTTGTATTGGTAGTATCTGTATGTGTATGGGCTTTGTGCTGGGAGAGAAGCTGAGCCCTGATTAGGGGGCGGGGCTTCACTGACTAGGGGTCCTATAAAGGTAGCAGCCAGTCAGGCAGCGGCACTAGACAGCTGCAGTGGCACAGGAGCTAGCAAACAGAGCTGTAAAGAGGGGATTTTGAGTGGGAGTTCTGTTGGAGGAGAAGGTATTTGTGTGTGTTCGGTTTTGTATTGGTAGTATCTGTATGTGTAGGGGTTTGTCGGGGCTTTGTGCTTGGAGAGAAGCTGAGCCCTGATTAGGGGGCGGGGCTTCACTGACTAGGGGTCCTATAAAGGTAGCAGACAGTCAGGCAGCGGAACAGACAGCTGCAGTGGCACAGGAGCTAGCAAACAGAGCTGTAAAGAGGGGATTTTGAGTGGGAGTTCTTTTGGAGGAGAAGGTATTTGTGTGTGTTCGGTTTTGTATTGGTAGTATCTGTATGTGTAGAGGCTTGGAGGGGCTAGGTGCTGGGAGAGAAGCTGAGCCCTGATTAGGGGGCGGGGCTTCCTGACTAGGGGACCTATAAAGGTAGCAGCCAGTCAGGCAGCGGCACAGGAGCTAGCAAACAGAGCTGTGAACAGGGGAGTTTGAGTGGGAGTTCTGTTGGAGGAGAAGGTATTTGTGTGTGTTTTTGTATTGGTATTATCTGTATGTGTAGAGGCTTGGAGGGGCTAGGTGCTGCGAGAGAAGCTGAGCCCTGATTAGGGGGCGGGGCTTCACTGACTAGGGGTCCTATAAAGGTAGCAGCCAGTCAGGCAGCGTCACAGACAGCTGCAGCGGCACAGGAGCTAGCAAACAGAGCTGTAAACAGGGGAGTTTGAGTGGGAGTTCTGTTGGAGGAGAAGGTATTTGTGTGTGTTTCGTTTTGTATTGTCAGTATCTGTATGTGCAGGGGATTTGTGCTGGGAGAGAAGCTGAGCCCTGATTAGGGGGCGGGGCTTCCCTGACTATGGGTCCTATAAAGGTAGCAGCCAGTCAGGCAGTGGAACAGACAGCTGCAGCGGCACAGGAGCTAGCAAACAGAGCTGTAAACAGGGGAGTTTGACTGGGAGTTCTGTTGGAGGAGAAGGTATTTGTGTGTTTTTTTGTATTGGTAGTATCTGTATGTGTATAGGCTTGGAGGGGCTAGGTGCTGCGAGAGAAGCTGAGCCCTGATTAGGGGGCGGGGCTTCCCTGACTAGGGGTCCTATAAAGGTAGCAGCCAGTCAGGCAGCGGCAAAGGAGCTAGCAAACAGAGCTGTAACAGGGGAGTTTGAGTGGGAGTTCTGTTGGAGGAGAAGGTATTTGTGTTTGTTTGGTTTTGTATTGGTAGTATCTGTATGTGTAGGGGCTTTGTGCTGGGAGAGAAGCTGAGCCGTGATTAGGGGGCGGGGCTTCCCTGACTAGTGGTCCTATAAAGGTAGCAGCCAGTAAGACAGCGGCTCAGGAGCTAGCAAACAGAGCTGTAAGCAGGGGAGTTTGAGTGGGAGTTCTGTTGGAGGAGAAGGTATTTGTCTGTGTTTTTGTATTGGTAGTATCTGTATGTGTAGAGGTTTGAAGGGGCTTTGTGCTGGGAGAGAAGCTGAGCCCTGATTAGGGGGCGGGGCTTCACTGACTAGGCGTCCTATAAAGGTAGCAGCCAGTCAGGCAGCGGCACAGACAGCTGCAGCGGCACAGGAGCTAGCAAACAGAGCTGTAAACAGGGAAGTTTGAGTGGGAGTTCTGTTGGAGGAGATGGTATTTGTGTGTGTTTGGTTTTGTATTGGTAGTATCTGTATGTGTGTTGGTTTGGCGGGGCTTTGTGCTTGGAGAGAAGCTGAGCCCTGATTAGGGGGCGGGGCTTCACTGACTAGGGGTCCTATAAAGGTAGCAGCCAGTCAGGCAGCGGCTCAGGAGCTAGCAAACAGAGCTGTAAACAGGGGAGTTTGAGTGGGAGTTCTGTTGGAGGAGCAGGTATTTGTGTGTGTTTGGTTTTGTATTGGTAGTATCTGTATGTGTAGAGGCTTGGAGGGGCTTTGTGCTGGGAGAGAAGCTGAGCCCTGATTAGGGGGCGGGGCTTCCCTGACTAGTGGTCCTATAAAGGGAGCAGCCAGTCAGGCAGCGGCACAGGAGCTAGCAAACAGAGCTGTGAACAGGGGAGTTTGAGTGGGAGTTCTGTTGCAGGAGAAGGTATTTGTGTGTGTTTGGTTTTGTATTGGTAGTATCTGTATGTGTAGAGGCTTGGAGGGGCTTTGTGCTGGGAGAGAAGCTGAGCCCTGATTAGGGGGCGGGTCTTCACTGACTAGGGGTCCTATAAAGGTAGCAGCCAGTCAGGCAGCGGCACAGACAGCTGCAGCGGCAGAGGAGCTAGCAAACAGAGCTGTGAACAGGGGAGTTTGAGTGGGAGTTCTGTTGGAGGAGAAGGTATTTGTGTGTTTTTTTGTATTGGTAGTATCTGTATGTGTAGAGGTTTGAAGGGGCTTTGTGCTGGGAGAGAAGCTGAGCCCTGATTAGGGGGCGGGGCTTCACTGACTAGGGGTCCTATAAAGGTAGCAGCCAGTCAGGCAGCGGCACAGACAGCTGCAGCGGCAGAGGAGCTAGCAAACAGAGCTGTGAACAGGGGAGTTTGAGTGGGAGTTCTGTTGGAGGAGAAGGTATTTGTGTGTTTTTTTGTATTGGTAGTATCTGTATGTGTAGAGGTTTGAAGGGGCTTTGTGCTGGGAGAGAAGCTGAGCCCTGATTAGGGGGCGGGGCTTCACTGACTAGGGGTCCTATAAAGGTAGCAGACAGTCAGGCAGCGGCACAGGAGCTAGCAAACAGAGCTGTAAACAGGGGAGTTTGAGTGGGAGTTCTGTTGGAGGAGAAGGTATTTGTGTGTGTTTGGTTTTGTATTTGTAGTATCTGTATGTGTAGGGGCTTTGTGCTGGGAGAGAAGCTGAGCCCTGATTAGGGGGCGGGGCTTCACTGACTAGGGGTCCTATAAAGCTAGCAGCCAGTCAGGCAGCGGCACAGGAGCTAGCAGACAGACCTGTAAACAGGGGAGTTTGAGTGGGAGTTCTGTTGGAGGAGAAGGTATTTGTGTGTGTTTTTGTATTGGTATTATCTGTATGTGTAGAGTCTTGGAGGGGATTTGTGCTGGGAGAGAAGCTGGGCCCTGATTAGAGGGCGGGGCTTCACTGACTAGGGGTACTATAAAGGGAGCAGCCAGTCAGGCATCGGCTAAGACAGCTGCAGCGGCACAGGAGCTAGTAAACAGAGCTGTAAACAGGGGAGTTTGAGTGGGAGTTCTGTTGGAGGAGGAGGTATTTGTGTGTGTTTGGTTTTGTATTGTCAGTATCTGTATGTGCAGGGGCTTTGTGCTTGGAGAGAAGCTGGGCCCTGATTAGGGGGCGGGGATTCACTGACTAGGGGTCCTATAAAGGGAGCAGCCAGTCAGGCAGCGGCACAGACAGTTGCAGTGGCACAGGCGCTAGCAAACAGATCTGTAAACAGGGCAGTTTGAGTGGGAGTTCTGTTGGAGGAGAAGGTATTTGTGTGTGTTTGGTTTTGTATTGGTAGTATCTGTATGTGCAGAGGCTTTGTGCTGGGAGAGAAGCTGGGCCCTGATTAGGGGGCGGGAATTCACTGACTAGGGGTCCTATAAAGGTAGCAGCCAGTCAGGCAGCGGCTGAGACAGATGCAGCGGCACAGGAGCTAGCAAACAGAGCTGTAAACAGGGGAGTTGGAGTGGGAGTTGTGTTGGAGGAGAAGGTATTTGTTTGTGTTTGGTTTTGTATTGGTAGTATCTGTATGTGTAGGGGCTTTGTGCTGGGAGAGAAGCTGAGCCCTGGTTTGGGGGCGGGGCTTCACTGACTAGGGGTCCTATAAAGGTAGCAGACAGTCAGGCAGCGGCACAGGAGCTAGCAAACAGAGCTGTAAACAGGGGAGTTTGAGTGGGAGTTCTGTTGAAGGAGAAGGTATTTGTGTGTGTTTGGTTTTGTATTGGTAGTATCTGTATGTGTAGGGGCTTTGTGCTGGGAGAGAAGCTGAGCCCTGATTAGGGGGCGGGGCTTCACTGACTAGGGGTCCTATAAAGGTAGCAGCCAGTCGGGCAGCGGCACAGGAGCTAGCAAACAGAGCTGTAAACAGGGGAGTTTGAGTGGGAGTTCTGTTGGAGGAGAAGGTATTTGTGTGTGTTTGGTTTTGTATTGGTAGTATCTGTATGTGTAGGGGCTTTGTGCTGGGAGAGAAGCTGAGCCCTGATTAGGGGGCGGGGCTTCACTGACTAGGGGACCTATAAAGATAGCAGCCAGTCAGACAGCGGCTCAGGAGCTAGCAAACAGAGCTGTGAACAGGGGAGTTTGAGTAGGAGTTCTGTTGGAGGAGAAGGTATTTGTGTGTGTTTTTGTTTTGGTAGTATCTGTATGTGTAGAGGCTTGGCGGGGCTTTGTGCTTCGAGAGAAGCTGAGCCCTGATTAGGGGGCGGGGCTTCACTGACTAGGGGTCCTATAAAGGTAGCAGACAGTCAGGCAGCGGCACAGGAGCTAGCAAACAGAGCTGTAAACAGGGGAGTTTGAGTGGGAGTTCTGTTGGAGGAGAAGGTATTCGTGTGTGTTTGGTTTTGTATTGGTAGTATCTGTATGTGTAGGGGCTTTGTGCTGGGAGAGAAGCTGAGCCCTGATTAGGGGGCGGGGCTTCACTGACTAGGGGTCCTATAAAGGTAGCAGACAGTCAGGCAGCGGCACAGGAGTTATCAAACAGAGCTGTAAACAGGGGAGTTTGAGTGGGAGTTCTGTTGGAGGAGAAGGTATTTGTGTGTGTTTTTGTATTGGTATTATCTGTATGTGTAGAGGCTTGGAGGGACTTTGTGATGGGAGAGAAGCTGAGCCCTGATTAGGGGGCGGGGCTTCACTGACTAGGGGTCCTACAAAGGTAGCAGCCAATCAGGCAGCGGCACAGACAGCTGCAGTGGCACAGGAGCTAGCAAACAGAGCTGTAAACAGGGGAGTTTGAGTGGGAGTTCTGTTGGAGGAGCAGGTATTTGTGTGTGTTTGGTTTTGTATTGGTAGTATCTGTATGTGTAGAGGCTTGGAGGGGCTTTGTGCTGGGAGAGAAGCTGAGCCCTGATTAGGGGGCGGGGCTTCACTGACTAGGGGTCCTATAAAGGGAGCAGCCAGTCAGGCAGCGGCACAGGAGCTAGCAAACAGAGCTGTGAACAGGGGAGTTTGAGTGGGAGTTCTGTTGCAGGAGAAGGTATTTGTGTGTGTTTGGTTTTGTATTGGTAGTATCTGTATGTGTAGAGGCTTGGAGGGGCTTTGTGCTGGGAGAGAAGCTGAGCCCTGATTAGGGGGCGGGGCTTCCCTGATTAGGGGTCCTATAAAGGTAGCAGCCAGTCAGGCAGCGGCACAGGAGCTAGCAAACAGAGCTGTAAAGAGGGGAGTTTGAGTGGGAGTTCTGTTGGAGGAGAAGGTATTTGTGTGTGTTTTTGTATTGGTATTATCTGTATGTGTATAGGCTTGGAGGGGCTAGGTGCTGCGAGAGAAGCTGAGCCCTGATTAGGGGGCGGGGCTTCCCTGACTAGGGGTCCTATAAAGGTAGCAGCCAGTCAGGCAGCGGCAAAGGAGCTAGCAAACAGAGCTGTAACAGGGGAGTTTGAGTGGGAGTTCTGTTGGAGGAGAAGGTATTTGTCTGTGTTTGGTTTTGTATTGGTAGTATCTGTATGTGTAGAGGCTTGGAGTGGCTTTGTGCTTGGAGAGAAGCTGAGCCCTGATTAGGGGGCGGGGCTTCACTGACTAGGGGTCCTATAAAGGTAGCAGCCAGTCAGGCAGCGGCAAAGGAGCTAGAAAACAGAGCTGTAAGCAGGGGAGTTTGAGTGGGAGTTCTGTTGGAGGAGAAGGTATTTGTGTTTGTTTGGTTTTGTATTGGTAGTATCTGTATGTGTAGGGGCTTTGTGCTGGGAGAGAAGCTGAGCCGTGATTAGGGGGCGGGGCTTCCCTGACTAGTGGTCCTATAAAGGTAGCAGCCAGTAAGACAGCGGCTCAGGAGCTAGCAAACAGAGCTGTAAGCAGGGGAGTTTGAGTGGGAGTTCTGTTGGAGGAGAAGGTATTTGTGTGTGTTTTTGTATTGGTAGTATCTGTATGTGTAGAGGTTTGAAGGGGCTTTGTGCTGGGAGAGAAGCTGAGCCCTGATTAGGGGGCGGGGCTTCACTGACTAGGCGTCCTATAAAGGTAGCAGCCAGTCAGGCAGCGGCACAGACAGCTGCAGCGGCACAGGAGCTAGCAAACAGAGCTGTAAACAGGGAAGTTTGAGTGGGAGTTCTGTTGGAGGAGAAGGTATTTGTGTGTGTTTGGTTTTGCTTTGGTAGTATCTGTATGTGTAGAGGCTTCGAGGGGCTTTGTGCTGGGAGAGAAGCTGAGCCCTGATTAGGGGGCGGGGCTTCACTGACTAGGGGTCCTATAAAGGTAGCAGACAGTCAGGCAGCGGCACAGGAGCTAGCAAACAGAGCTGTAAACAGGGGAGTTTGAGTGGGAGTTCTGTTGGAGGAGAAGGTATTTGTGTGTGTTTTTGTATTCGTATTATCTGTATGTGTAGAGACTTGGAGGGGCTTTGTGCTGGGAGAGAAGCTGAGCCCTGATTAGGGGGCGGGGCTTCACTGACTAGGGGTCCTATAAAGGTAGCAGCCAGTCAGGCAGCGGAACAGACAGCTGCAGCGGCACAGGAGCTGTCAAACAGAGCTGTAAACAGGGGAGTTTGAGTGGGAGTTCTGTTGGAGGAGATGGTATTTGTGTGTGTTTGGTTTTGTATTGGTAGTATCTGTATGTGTGTTGGTTTGGCGGGGCTTTGTGCTTGGAGAGAAGCTGAGCCCTGATTAGGGGGCGGGGCTTCACTGACTAGGGGTCCTATAAAGGTAGCAGCCAGTCAGGCAGCGGCTCAGGAGCTAGCAAACGGAGCTGTAAACAGGGGAGTTTGAGTGGGAGTTCTGTTGGAGGAGCAGGTATTTGTGTGTGTTTGGTTTTGTATTGGTAGTATCTGTATGTGTAGAGGCTTGGAGGGGCTTTGTGCTGGGAGAGAAGCTGAGCCCTGATTAGGGGGCGGGGCTTCCCTGACTAGGGGTCCTATAAAGGGAGCAGCCAGTAACGCAGCGGCACAGGAGCTAGCAAACAGAGCTGTGAACAGGGGAGTTTGAGTGGGAGTTCTGTTGCAGGAGAAGGTATTTGTGTGTGTTTGGTTTTGTATTGGTAGTATCTGTATGTGTAGAGGCTTGGAGGGGCTTTGTGCTGCGAGAGAAGCTGAGCCCTGATTAGGGGGCGGGGCTTCACTGACTAGGGGTCCTATAAAGGTAGGAGCCAGTCAGGCAGCGGCACAGGAGCTAGCAAACAGAGCTGTGAACAGGGGAGTTTGAGTGGGAGTTCTGTTGGAGGAGAAGGTATTTCTGTGTGTTTTTGTATTGGTATTATCTGTATGTGTAGAGGCTTGGAGGGGCTATGTGCTGCGAGAGAAGCTGAGCCCTGATTAGGGGGCGGGGCTTCACTGACTAGGGGTCCTATAAAGGTAGCAGCCAGTCAGGCAGCGGCACAGACAGCTGCAGCGGCACAGGAGCTAGCAAACAGAGCTGTAAACAGGGGAGTTTGAGTGGGAGTTCTGTTGGAGGAGAAGGTATTTGTGTGTGTTTGGTTTTGTACTGTCAGTATCCGTATGTGCAGGGGCTTTGTGCTGGGAGAGAAGCTGAGCCCTGATTAGGGGGCGGGGCTTCCCTGACTAGGGGTCCTATAAAGGTAGCAGCCAGTCAGGCAGCGGCACAGGAGCTAGCAAACAGAGCTGTAAGCAGGGGAGTTTGAGTGGGAGTTCTGTTGGAGGAGAAGGTATTTGTGTGTGTTTGGTTTTGTATTGGTAGTATCTGTATGTGTAGAGGCTTGGAGGGGCTTTGTGCTTGGAGAGAAGCTGAGCCCTGATTAGGGGGCGGGGCTTCACTGACTAGGGGTCCTATAAAGGTAGCAGCCAGTCAGGCAGCGGCAAAGGAGCTAGAAAACAGAGCTGTAAGCAGGGGAGTTTGAGTGGGAGTTCTGTTGGAGGAGAAGGTATTTGTGTTTGTTTGGTTTTGTATTGGTAGTATCTGTATGTGTAGGGGCTTTGTGCTGGGAGAGAAGCTGAGCCGTGATTAGGGGGCGGGGCTTCCCTGACTAGTGGTCCTATAAAGGTAGCAGCCAGTAAGACAGCGGCTCAGGAGCTAGCAAACAGAGCTGTAAGCAGGGGAGTTTGAGTGGGAGTTCTGTTGGAGGAGAAGGTATTTGTGTGTGTTTTTGTATTGGTAGTATCTGTATGTGTAGAGGTTTGAAGGGGCTTTGTGCTGGGAGAGAAGCTGAGCCCTGATTAGGGGGCGGGGCTTCACTGACTAGGGGTCCTATAAAGGTAGCAGCCAGTCAGGCAGCGGCACAGGAGCTATCAAACAGAGCTGTAAACAGGGGAGTTTGAGTGGGAGTTCTGTTGGAGGAGAAGGTATTTGTGTGTGTTTGGTTTTGTATTTGTAGTATCTGTATGTGTAGGGGCTTTGTGCTGGGAGAGAAGCTGAGCCCTGATTAGGGGGCGGGGCTTCACTGACTAGGGGTCCTATAAAGGTAGCAGCCAGTCAGGCAGCGGCACAGGAGCTAGCAAACAGAGCTGTAAACAGGGGAGTTTGAGTGGGAGTTCTGTTGGAGGAGAAGGTATTGGTGTGTGTTTGGTTTTGTATTGGTAGTATCTGTATGTGTAGGGGCTTTGTGCTGGGAGAGAAGCTGAGCCCTGATTAGGGGGCGGGGCTTCACTGACTAGGGGACCTATAAAGATAGCAGCCAGTCAGACAGCGGCTCAGGAGCTAGCAAACAGAGCTGTGAACAGGGGAGTTTGAGTAGGAGTTCTGTTGGAGGAGAAGGTATTTGTGTGTGTTTTTGTTTTGGTAGTATCTGTATGTGTAGAGGCTTGGAGGGGCTAGGTGCTGCGAGAGAAGCTGAGCCCTGATTAGGGGGCGGGGCTTCACTGACTAGGGGTCCCATAAAGGTAGCAGCCAGTCAGACAGCGGCACAGACAGCTGCAGCGGCACAGGAGCTAGCAAACAGAGCTGTAAACAGGGGAGTTTGAGTGGGAGTTCTGTTGGAGGAGATGGTATTTGTGTGTGTTTGGTTTTGTATTGGTAGTATCTGTATGTGTAGGGGTTTGGCGGGGCTTTGTGCTGGGAGAGAAGCTGAGCCCTGATTAGGGGGCGGGGCTTCACTGACTAGGGGTCCTATAAAGGTAGCAGACAGTCAGGCAGCGGCACAGGAGCTAGCAAACAGAGCTGTAAACAGGGGAGTTTGAGTGGGAGTTCTGTTGGAGGAGAAGGTATTTGTGTGTGTTTGGTTTTGTATTGGTAGTATCTGTATGTGTAGGGGCTTTGTGCTGGGAGAGAAGCTGAGCCCTGATTAGGGGGCGGGGCTTCACTGACTAGGGGTCCTATAAAGGTAGCAGCCAGTCAGGCAGCGGCACAGGAGCTAGCAAACAGAGCTGTAAACAGGGGAATTTGAGTGGGAGTTCTGTTGGAGGAGAAGGTATTTGTGTGTGTTTGGATTTGTATTGTCAGTATCTGTATGTGCAGGGGCTTTGTGCTGGGAGAGAAGCTGAGCCCTGATTAGGGGGCGGGGCTTCCCTGACTAGGGGTCCTATAAAGGTAGCAGCCAGTCAGGCAGCGGCAAAGGAGCAAGCAAACAGAGCTGTAAACAGGGGAGTTTGAGTGGGAGTTCTGTTGGAGGAGAAGGTATTTGTGTGTGTTTTTGTATTGGTATTATCTGTATGTGTAGAGGCTTGGAGGGACTTTGTGATGGGAGAGAAGCTGAGCCCTGATTAGGGGGCGGGGCTTCACTGACTAGGGGTCCTACAAAGGTAGCAGCCAATCAGGCAGCGGCACAGACAGCTGCAGTGGCACAGGAGCTAGCAAACAGAGCTGTAAACAGGGGAGTTGGAGTGGGAGTTCTGTTGGAGGAGAAGGTATTTGTGTGTGTTTGGTTTTGTATTGGTAGTATCTGTATGTGTAGGGGCTTTGTGCTGGGAGAGAAGCTGAGCCCTGATTAGGGGGCGGGGCTTCACTGACTAGGGGTCCTATAAAGGGAGCAGCCAGTCAGGCAGCGGCACAGGAGCTAGCAAACAGAGCTGTGAACAGGGGAGTTTGAGTGGGAGTTCTGTTGGAGGGGAAGGTATTTGTGTGTGTGTGTTTTTTTTATTGGTAGTATCTGTATGTGTAGAGGCTTGGAGGGGCTTTGTGCTGGGAGAGAAGCTGAGCCCTGATTAGGGGGCGGGGCTTCACTGACTAGGGGTCCTATAAAGGGAGCAGCCAGTCAGGCAGCGGCACAGACAGCTGCAGCGGCACAGGAGCTAGCAAACAGAGCTGTGAACAGGGGAGTTTGAGTGGGAGTTCTGTTGCAGGAGAAGGTATTTGTGTGTGTTTGGTTTTGTATTGGTAGTATCTATATGTGTAGAGGCTTGGAGGGGCTTTGTGCTGGGAGAGAAGCTGAGCCCTGATTAGGGGGCGGGTCTTCACTGACTAGGGGTCCTATAAAGGTAGCAGCCAGTCAGGCAGCGGCACAGACAGCTGCAGCGGCACAGGAGCTAGCAAACAGAGCTGTAAACAGGGGAGTTTGAGTGGGAGTTCTGTTGGAGGAGAAGGTATTTGTGTGTGTTTGGTTTTGTACTGTCAGTATCTGTATGTGCAGGGGCTTTGTGCTGGGAGAGAAGCTGAGCCCTGATTAGGGGGCGGGGCTTCCCTGACTAGGGGTTCTATAAAGGTAGCAGCCAGTCAGGCAGCGGCACAGGAGCTAGCAAACACAGCTGTAAAGAGGGGAGTTTGAGTGGGAGTTCTGTTGGAGGAGAAGGTATTTGTGTGTTCTTTTGTATTGGTATTATCTGTATGTGTATAGGCTTGGAGGGGCTAGGTGATGCGAGAGAAGCTGAGCCCTGATTAGGGGGCGGGGCTTCACTGACTAGGGGTCCTATAAAGGTAGCAGCCAGTCAGGCTGCGGCAGACAGCTGCAGCGGCACAGGAGCTAGCAAACAGAGCTGTAAACAGGGGAGTTTGAGTGGGAGTTCTGTTGGAGGAGAAGGTATTTGTGTGTGTTTGGTTTTGCATTGGTAGTATCTGTATGTGTAGAGGCTTGGAGGGGCTTTGTGCTGGGAGAGAAGCTGAGCCCTGATTAGGGGGCGGGGCTTCACTGACTAGGGGTCCTATAAAGGTAGCAGCCAGTCAGGCAGCGGCACAGGAGCTAGCAAACAGAGCTGTGAACAGGGGAGTTTTAGTGGGAGTTCTGTTGGAGGAGAAGGTATTCATGTGTGTGTGTTTTTGTGTTGGTAGTATCTGTATGTGTAGGGGCTTTGTGCTGGGAGAGAAGCTGAGCCCTGATTAGGGGGCGGGGCTTCCCTGACTAGGGGTCCTATAAAGGTAGCAGCCAGTCAGGCAGCGGCACAGGAGCTAGCAAACAGAGCTGTAAACAGGGAAGTTTGAGTGGGAGTTCTGTTGGAGGAGAAGGTATTTGTGTGTGTTTGGTTTTGCTTTGGTAGTATCTGTATGTGTAGAGGCTTGGAGGGGCTTTGTGCTGGGAGAGAAGCTGAGCCCTGATTAGGGGGCGGGGCTTCACTGACTAGGGGTCCTATAAAGGTAGAAGACAGTTAGGCAGCGGCACAGGAGCTAGCAAACAGAGCTGTAAACAGGGGAGTTTGAGTGGGAGTTCTGTTGGAGGAGAAGGTATTTGTGTGTGTTTTTGTATTCGTATTATCTGTATGTGTAGAGGCTTGGAGGGGCTTTGTGCTGGGAGAGAAGCTGAGCCCTGATTAGGGGGCGGGGCTTCACTGACTAGGGGTCCTATAAAGGTAGCAGCCAGTCAGGCAGCTGCAAAGGAGCTAGCAAACAGAGCTGTAAACAGGGGAGTTTGAGTGGGAGTTCTGTTGGAGGAGAAGGTATTTGTGTGTGTTTGGTTTTGTATTGGTAGTATCTGTATGTGTAGGGGCTTTGTGCTGGGAGAGAAGCTGAGCCCTGATTAGGGGGCGGGGCTTCCCTGACTAGGGGTCCTATAAAGGTAGCAGCCAGTCAGACAGCGGCACAGACAGCTGCAGCGGCACAGGAGCTAGCAAACATAGCTGTAAACGGGGGAGTTTGAGTGGGAGTTCTGTTGGAGGAGAATGTATTTATGTGTGTTTTTGTATTGGTAGTATCTGTATGTGTAGAGGTTTGAAGGGGCTTTGTGCTGGGAGAGAAGCTGAGCCCTGATTAGGGGGCGGGGCTTCACTGACTAGGGGTCCTATAAAGGTAGCAGCCAGTCAGGCAGCGGCACAGACAGCTGCAGCGGCACAGGAGCTAGCAAACAGAGCTGTAAACAGGGGAGTTTGAGTGGGAGTTCTGTTGGAGGAGAAGGTATTTGTGTGTGTTTGGTTTTGCTTTGCTAGTATCTGTATGTGTAGAGGCTTGGAGGGGCTTTGTGCTGGGAGAGAAGCTGAGCCCTGATTAGGGGGCGGGGCTTCACTGACTAGGGGTCCTATAAAGGTAGTAGACAGTCAGGCAGCGGCACAGGAGCTAGCAAACAGAGCTGTAAACAGGGGAGTTTGAGTGGGAGTTCTGTTGGAGGAGAAGGTATTTGTGTGTGTTTGGTTTTGTATTGGTAGTATCTGTATGTGTAGGGGCTTTGTGCTGGGAGAGAAGCTGAGCCCTGATTAGGGGGCGGGGCTTCACTGACTAGGGGTCCTATAAAGGTAGCAGCCAGTCAGGCAGCGGCAAAGGAGCTCGCAAACAGAGCTGTAAACAGGGGAGTTTGAGTGGGAGTTCTGTTGGAGGAGAAGGTATTTGTGTGTGTTTGGTTTTGTATTGGTAGTATCTGTATGTGTAGGGGCTTTGTGCTGGGAGAGAAGCTGAGCCCTGATTAGGGGGCGGGGCTTCCCTGACTAGGGGTCCTATAAAGGTAGCAGCCAGTCAGACAGCGGCTCAGGAGCTAGCAAACAGAGCTGTGAACAGGGGAGTTTGAGTAGGAGTTCTGTTGGACGAGAAGGTATTTGTGTGTGTTTTTGTTTTGGTAGTATCTGTATGTGTAGAGGCTTGGAGGGGCTTTGTGCTGGGAGAGAAGCTGAGCTCTGATTAGGGGGCGGGGCTTCACTGACTAGGGGTCCTAGAAAGGTAGCAGCCAGTCAGGCAGCGGCACAGACAGCTGCAGCGGCACAGGAGCTAGCAAACAGAGCTGTAAACGGGGGAGTTTGAGTGGGAGTTCTGTTGGAGGAGAATGTATTTGTGTGTGTTTTTGTATTGGTAGTATCTGTAAGTGTAGAGGTTTGAAGGGGCTTTGTGCTGGGAGAGAAGCTGAGCCCTGATTAGGGGGCGGGGCTTCACTGACTAGGGGTCCTATAAAGGTAGCAGCCAGTCAGGCAGCGGCACAGACAGCTGCAGCGGCACAGGAGCTAGCAAACAGAGCTGTAAACAGGGGAGTTTGAGTGGGAGTTCTGTTGGAGGAGAAGGTATTTGTGTGTGTTTGGTTTTGCTTTGGTAGTATCGTATGTGTAGAGGCTTGGAGGGGCTTTGTGCTGGGAGAGAAGCTGAGCCCTGATTAGGGGGCGGGGCTTCACTGACTAGGGGTCCTATAAAGGTAGCAGCCAGTCACGCAGCGGCACAGGAGCTAGCAAACAGAGCTGTAAACAGGGGAGTTTGAGTGGGAGTTCTGTTGGAGGAGAAGGTATTTGTGTGTGTTTGGTTTTGTATTGGTAGTATCTGTATGTGTGTTGGTTTGGCGGGGCTTTGTGCTTGGAGAGAAGCTGAGCCCTGATTAGGGGGCGGGGCTTCACTGGCTAGGGGTCCTATAAAGGTAGCAGCCAGTCAGGCAGCGGCTCAGGAGCTAGCAAACAGAGCTCTAAACAGGGGAGTTTGAGTGGGAGTTCTGTTGGAGGAGAAGGTATTTGTGTGTGTTTGGTTTTGTATTGGTAGTATCTGTATGTGTAGAGGCTTGGAGGGGCTTTGTGCTGGGAGAGAAGCTGAGCCCTGATTAGGGGGCGGGGCTTCCCTGACTAGGGGTCCTATAAAGGGAGCAGCCAGTCAGGCAGCGGCACAGGAGCTAGCAAACAGAGCTGTGAACAGGGGAGTTTGAGTGGGAGTTCTGTTGCAGGAGAAGGTATTTGTGTGTGTTTGGTTTTGTATTGGTAGTATCTGTACGTGTATAGGCTTGGAGGGGCTAGGTGCTGCGAGAGAAGCTGAGCCCTGATTAGGGGGCGGGGCTTCCCTGACTAGGGGTCCTATAAAGGTAGCAGCCAGTCAGGCAGCGGCAGACAGCTGCAGCGGCACAGGAGCTAGCAAACAGAGCTGTAAACAGGGGAGTTTGAGTGGGAGTTCTGTTGGAGGAGAAGGTATTTGTGTGTGTTTGGTTTTGTATTGTCAGTATCTGTATGTGCAGGGGCTTTGTGCTGGGAGAGAAGCTGAGCCCTGATTAGGGGGCGGGGCTTCACTGACTAGGGGTCCTATAAAGGTAGCAGCCAGTCAGGCAGCTGCAAAGGAGCTAGCAAACAGAGCTGTAAACAGGGGAGTTTGAGTGGGAGTTCTGTTGGAGGAGAAGGTATTTGTGTGTGTTTGGTTTTGTATTGGTAGTATCTGTATGTGTAGGGGCTTTGTGCTGGGAGAGAAGCTGAGCCCTGATTAGGGGGCGGGGCTTCCCTGACTAGGGGTCCTATAAAGGGAGCAGCAAGTCAGGCAGCGGCACAGACAGCTGCAGCGGCACAGGAGCTAGCAAACATAGCTGTAAACGGGGGAGTTTGAGTGGGAGTTCTGTTGGAGGAGAATGTATTTATGTGTGTTTTTGTATTGGTAGTATCTGTATGTGTAGAGGTTTGAAGGGGCTTTGTGCTGGGAGAGAAGCTGAGCCCTGATTAGGGGGCGGGGCTTCACTGACTAGGGGTCCTATAAAGGTAGCAGCCAGTCAGGCAGCGGCACAGACAGCTGCAGCGGCACAGGAGCAGGCAAACAGAGCTGTAAACAGGGGAGTTTGAGTGGGAGTTCTGTTGGAGGAGAAGGTATTTGTGTGTGTTTGGTTTTGCTTTGCTAGTATCTGTATGTGTAGAGGCTTGGAGGGGCTTT
Source organism: Lepidochelys olivacea (assembly GCF_965140295.1). Taxonomy (NCBI): domain Eukaryota; kingdom Metazoa; phylum Chordata; order Testudines; family Cheloniidae; genus Lepidochelys; species Lepidochelys olivacea. Next base: position 17,024,665 of record NC_140436.1, on the reverse strand, counting down.
GTGCTGGGAGAGAAGCTGAGCCCTGATTAGGGGGCGGGGCTTCACTGACTAGGGGTCCTATAAAGGTAGTAGACAGTCAGGCAGCGGCACAGGAGCTAGCAAACAGAGCTGTAAACAGGGGAGTTGGAGTGGGAGTTCTGTTGGAGGAGAAGGTATTTGTGTGTGTTTGGTTTTGTATTGGTAGTATCTGTATGTGTAGGGGCTTTGCGCTGGGAGAGAAGCTGAGCCCTGATTAGGGGGCGGGGCTTCACTGACTAGGGGTCCTATAAAGGTAGCAGCTAGTCAGGCAGCGGCACAGGAGCTAGCAAACAGAGCTGTAAACAGGGGAGTTTGAGTGGGAGTTCTGTTGGAGGAGCAGGTATTTGTGTGTGTTTGGTTTTGTATTGGTAGTATCTGTATGTGTAGAGGCTTGGAGGGGCTTTGTGCTGGGAGAGTTGCTGAGCCCTGATTAGTGGGCGGGGCTTCACTGACTAGGGGTCCTATAAAGGGAGCAGCAAGTCAGGCAGCGGCACAGACAGCTGCAGCGGCACAGGAGCTAGCAAACATAGCTGTAAACGGGGGAGTTTGAGTGGGAGTTCTGTTGGAGGAGAATGTATTTGTGTGTTTTTGTATTGGTAGTATCTGTATGTGTAGAGGTTTGAAGGGGCTTTGTGCTGGGAGAGAAGCTGAGCCCTGATTAGGGGGCGGGGCTTCACTGACTAGGGGTCCTATAAAGGTAGCAGCCAGTCAGGCAGCGGCACAGACAGCTGCAGCGGCACAGGAGCAGGCAAACAGAGCTGTAAACAGGGGAGTTTGAGTGGGAGTTCTGTTGGAGGAGAAGGTATTTGTGTGTGTTTGGTTTTGCTTTGCTAGTATCTGTATGTGTAGAGGCTTGGAGGGGCTTTGTGCTGGGAGAGAAGCTGAGCCCTGATTAGGGGGCGGGGCTTCACTGACTAGGGGTCCTATAAAGGTAGTAGACAGTCAGGCAGCGGCACAGGAGCTAGCAAACAGAGCTGTAAACAGGGGAGTTGGAGTGGGAGTTCTGTTGGAGGAGAAGGTATTTGTGTGTGTTTGGTTTTGTATTGGTAGTATCTGTATGTGTAGGGGCTTTGTGCTGGGAGAGAAGCTGAGCCCTGATTAGGGGGCGGGGCTTCACTGACTAGGGGTCCTATAAAGGTAGCAGCTAGTCAGGCAGCGGCACAGGAGCTAGCAAACAGAGCTGTAAACAGGGGAGTTTGAGTGGGAGTTCTGTTGGAGGAGAAGGTATTTGTGTGTGTTTTTGTATTGGTATTATCTGTATGTGTAGAGGATTGGAGGGGCTTTGTGATGGGAGAGAAGCTGAGCCCTGATTAGGGGGCGGTGCTTCACTGACTAGGGGTCCTACAAAGGTAGCAGCCAATCAGGCAGCGGCACAGACAGCTGCAGTGGCACAGGAGCTAGCAAACAGAGCTGTAAACAGGGGAGTTTGAGTGGGAGTTCTGTTGGAGGAGAAGGTATTTGTGTGTGTTTGGTTTTGTATTGGTAGTATCTGTATGTGTAGGGGCTTTGTGCTGGGAGAGAAGCTGAGCCCTGATTAGGGGGCGGGGCTTCACTGACTAGGGGTCCTATAAAGGTAGCAGCCAGTCAGGCAGCAGCACAGACAGCTGCAGTGGCACAGGAGCTATCAAACAGAGCTGTAAACAGGGGAATTTGAGTGGGAGTTCTGTTGGAGGAGAAGGTATTTGTGTGTGTTTGGATTTGTATTGTCAGTATCTGTATGTGCAGGGGCTTTGTGCTGGGAGAGAAGCTGAGCCCTGATTAGGGGGCGGGGCTTCCCTGACTAGGGGTCCTATAAAGGTAGCAGCCAGTCAGGCAGCGGCAAAGGAGCTAGCAAACAGAGCTGTAAACAGGGGAGTTTGAGTGGGAGTTCTGTTGGAGGAGAAGGTATTTGTGTGTGTTTGGTTTTGTATTGGTAGTATCTGTATGTGTAGGGGCTTTGTGCTGGGAGAGAAGCTGAGCCCTGATTAGGGGGCGGGGCTTCCCTGACTAGGGGTCCTATAAAGGTAGCAGCCAGTCAGACAGCGGCTCAGGAGCTAGCAAACAGAGCTGTGAACAGGGGAGTTTGAGTAGGAGTTCTGTTGGACGAGAAGGTATTTGTGTGTGTTTTTGTTTTGGTAGTATCTGTATTTGTAGAGGCTTGGAGGGGCTAGGTGCTGCGAGAGAAGCTGAGCCCTGATTAGGGGGCGGGGCTTCACTGACTAGGGGTCCTATAAAGGTAGCAGCCAGTCAGACAGCGGCACAGACAGCTGCAGCGGCACAGGAGCTAGCAAACAGAGCTGTAAACGGGAGTTTGAGTGGGAGTTCTGTTGGAGGAGCAGGTATTTGTGTGTGTTTGGTTTTGCTTTGGTAGTATCTGTATGTGTAGAGGCTTGGAGGGGCTTTGTGCTGGGAGAGAAGCTGAGCCCTGATTAGGGGGCGGGGCTTCACTGACTAGGGGTCCTATAAAGGTAGCAGCCAGTCACGCAGCGGCACAGGAGCTAGCAAACAGAGCTGTAAACAGGGGAGTTTGAGTGGGAGTTCTGTTGGAGGAGAAGGTGTTTGTGTGTGTGTTTTTTTTTTATTGGTAGTATCTGTATGTGTAGAGGCTTGGAGGGGCTTTGTGCTGGGAGAGAAGCTGAGCCCTGATTAGGGGGCGGGGCTTCACTGACTAGGGGTCCTATAAAGGGAGCAGCCAGTCAGGCAGCGGCTCAGGAGCTAGCAAACAGAGCTGTAAACAGGGGAGTTTGAGTGGGAGTTCTGTTGGAGGAGAAGGTATTTGTGTGTGTTTGGTTTTGTATTGGTAGTATCTGTATGTGTAGAGGCTTGGAGGGGCTTTGTGCTGGGAGAGAAGCTGAGCCCTGATTAGGGGGCGGGGCTTCCCTGACTAGGGGTCCTATAAAGGGAGCAGCCAGTCAGGCAGCGGCACAGGAGCTAGCAAACAGAGCTGTGAACAGGGGAGTTTGAGTGGGAGTTCTGTTGCAGGAGAAGGTATTTGTGTGTGTTTGGTTTTGTATTGGTAGTATGTGTATGTGTAGGGGCTTTGTGCTGGGAGAGATGCTGAGCCCTGATTAGGGGGCGGGGCTTCACTGACTAGGGGTCCTATAAAGGTAGCAGCCAGTCAGGCAGCGTCACAGACAGCTGCAGCGGCACAGGAGCTAGCAAACAGAGCTGTAAACAGGGGAGTTTGAGTGGGAGTTCTGTTGGAGGAGAAAGTATTTGTGTGTGTTTGGTTTTGTATTGTCAGTATCTGTATGTGCAGGGGATTTGTGCTGGGAGAGAAGCTGAGCCCTGATTAGGGGGCGCGGCTTCCCTGACTAGGGGTCCTATAAAGGGAGCAGCCAGTCAGGCAGCGGCACAGACAGCTGCAGCGGCACAGGAGCTAGCAAACAGAGCTGTAAACAGGGGAGTTTGAGTGGGAGTTCTGTTGGAGGAGATGGTATTTGTGTGTGTTTGGTTTTGTATTGGTAGTATCTGTATGTGTAGGGGTTTGGCGGGGCTTTGTGCTTGGAGAGAAGCTGAGCCCTGATTAGGGGGCGGGGCTTCACTGACTAGGGGTCCTATAAAGGTAGCAGCCAGTCAGGCAGTGGAACAGACAGCTGCAGCGGCAAAGGAGCTAGCAAACAGAGCTGTAAACAGGGGAGTTTGACTGGGAGTTCTGTTGGAGGAGAAGGTATTTGTGTGTTTTTTTGTATTGGTAGTATCTGTATGTGTAGAGGCTTGGAGGGGCTTTGTGATGGGAGAAAAGCTGGGCCCTGATTAGGGGGCGGGGCTTCACTGATTAGGGGTCCTAGAAAGAAAGCAGCCAGTCAGGCAGCGGCACAGACAGCTGCAGTGGCACAGGAGCTAGCAAACAGAGCTGTAAGCAGGGGAGTTTGAGTGGGAGTTGTGTTGGAGGAGAAGCTATTTGTATGTGTTTGGTTTTGTATTGGTAGTATCTGTATGTGTAGGGGCTTTGTGCTGGGAGAGAAGCTGAGCCCTGGTTTGGGGGCGGGGCTTCACTGACTAGGGGTCCTATAAAGGTAGCAGCCAGTCAGGCAGCGGCACAGGAGCTAGCAAACAGACCTGTAAACAGGGCAGTTTGAGTGGGAGTTCTGTTGGAGGAGAAGGTATTTGTGTGTGTTCGGTTTGGATTGGTAGTATCTGTATGTGTACGGGCTTTGTGCTGGGAGAGAAGCTGAGCCCTGATTAGGGGGCGGGGCTTCACTGACTAGGGGTCCTATAAAGGTAGCAGCCAGTCAGGCAGCGGCACAGGAGCTAGCAAACAGAGCTGTAAACAGGGCAGTTTGAGTGGGAGTTCTGTTGGAGGAGAAGGTATTTGTGTGTGTTTTTGTATTGGTATTATCTGTATGTGTAGAGGCTTGGAGGGGCTTTGTGATGGGAGAGAAGCTGAGCCCTGATTAGGGGGCGGGGCTTCACTTATTAGGGGTCCTATAAAGGTAGCAGCCAGTCAGGCAGCGGCACAGGAGCTAGCAAACAGAGCTGTAAACAGGGCAGTTTGAGTGGGAGTTCTGTTGGAGGAGAAGGTATTTGTGTGTGTTTGGTTTTGTATTGGTAGTATCTGTATGTGTAGGGGCTTTGTGCTGGGAGAGAAGCTGAGCCCTGATAAGGGGGCGGGGCTTCACTGACTAGGGGTCCTATAAAGGTAGCAGCCAGTCAGGAAGCGGCACAGACAGCTGCAGCGGCACAGGAGCTTGCAAACAGAGCTGTAAACAGGGGAGTTTGAGTGGGAGTTCTGTTGGAGGAGAAGGTATTTGTGTGTGTTTGGTTTTGTATTGGTAGTACCTGTATGTGTAGGGGCTTTGTGCTGGGAGAGAAGCTGAGCCCTGGTTTGGGGGCGGGGCTTCACTGACTAGGGGTCCTATAAAGGTAGCAGCCAGTCAGGCAGCGGCACAGGAGCTAGCAAACAGAGTTGTGAACAGGGGAGTTTGAGTGGGAGTTCTGTTGGAGGAGAAGGTATTTGTGTGTGTTTTTGTATAAGTATTATCTGTATGTGTAGAGGCTTGGAGGGGCTAGCTGCTGCGAGAGAAGCTGAGCCCTGATTAGGGGGCGGGGCTTCACTGACTAGGGGTCCTATAAAGATAGCAGCAAGTCAGGCAGCGGCACAGACAGCTGCAGCGGCACAGGAGCTAGCAAACAGAGCTGTAAACAGGGGAGTTTGAGTGGGAGTTCTGTTGGAGGAGGAGGTATTTGTGTGTCTTTGGTTTTGTATTGTCAGTATCTGTATGTGCAGGGGCTTTGTGCTGGGAGAGAAGCTGAGCCCTGATTAGGGGGCGGGGCTTCCCTGACTAGGGGTCCTATAAAGGTAGCAGCCAGTCAGGCAGCGGCACAGGAGCTAGCAAACAGAGTTTTGAACAGGGGAGTTTGAGTGGGAGTTCTGTTGGAGGAGAAGGTATTTGTGTGTGTTTGGTTTTGTATTGGTAGTATCTGTATGTGTAGGGGCTTTGTGCTGGGAGAGAAGCTGAGCCCTGATTAGGGGGCGGGGCTTCACTCACTAGGGGTCCTATAAAGGTAGCAGCCAGTCAGGCAGCGGCACAGAAAGCTTCAGTGGCACAGGAGCTAGCAAACAGAGCTGTAAACAGGGGAGTTTGATCGGGAGTTCTGTTGGAGGAGAAGGTATTTGTGTGTTTTTTGTATTGGTAGTATCTGTATATGTAGAGGCTTGGAGGGGCTTTGTGCTGGGAGAGAAGCTGAGCCCTGATCAGGGGGCGGGGCTTCACTGACTAGGGGTCCTATAAAGGTAGGAGCCACTCAGGCAGCGGCACAGGAGCTAGCAGACAGACCTGTAAACAGGGGAGTTTGAGTGGGAGTTCTGTTGGAGGAGAAGGTATTTGTGTGTTTTTTTGTATTGGTAGTATCTGTATGTTTAGAGGCTTGGAGGGGCTTTGTGCTGGGAGAGAAGCTGAGCCCTGATTAGGGGGCGGGGCTTCACTGACTAGGGGTCCTATAAAGCTAGCAGCCAGTCAGGCAGCGGCACAGGAGCTAGCAGACAGACCTGTAAACAGGGGAGTTTGAGTGGGAGTTCTGTTGGAGGAGAAGGTATTTGTGTGTGTTTTTGTATTGGTATTATCTGTATGTGTAGAGTCTTGGAGGGGCTTTGTGCTGGGAGAGAAGCTGGGCCCTGATTAGAGGGCGGGGCTTCACTGACTAGGGGTCCTATAAAGGCAGCAGCCAGTCAGGCAGCGGCACAGACAGCTGCAGTGGCACAGGCGCTAGCAAACAGAGCTGTAAACACGGGAGTTTGAGTGGGCGTTCTGTTGGAGGAGAAGGTATTTGTGTGTGTTTGGTTTTGTATTGGTAGTATCTGTATGTGTAGGGGCTTTGTGCTGGGAGAGAAGCTGAGCCCTGATTAGGGGGCGGGGCTTCACTGACTAGGGGTCCTATAAAGGTAGCAGCCAGTCAGGCAGCGGCACTAGACAGCTGCAGTGGCACAGGAGCTAGCAAACAGAGCTGTAAAGAGGGGATTTTGAGTGGGAGTTCTGTTGGAGGAGAAGGTATTTGTGTGTGTTCGGTTTTGTATTGGTAGTATCTGTATGTGTAGGGGTTTGTCGGGGCTTTGTGCTTGGAGAGAAGCTGAGCCCTGATTAGGGGGCGGGGCTTCACTGACTAGGGGTCCTATAAAGGTAGCAGACAGTCAGGCAGCGGAACAGACAGCTGCAGTGGCACAGGAGCTCGCAAACAGAGCTGTAAGCAGGGGAGTTTGAGTGGGAGTTCTGTTGGAGGAGAAGGTATTTGTGTGTGTTTTTGTATTGGTAGTATCTGTATGTGTAGAGGCTTGGAGGGGCTAGGTGCTGGGAGAGAAGCTGAGCCCTGATTAGGGGGCGGGGCTTCCTGACTAGGGCTCCTATAAAGGTAGCAGCCAGTCAGGCAGCGGCACAGGAGCTAGCAAACAGAGCTGTGAACAGGGGAGTTTGAGTGGGAGTTCTGTTGGAGGAGAAGGTATTTGTGTGTGTTTTTGTATTGGTATTATCTGTATGTGTAGAGGCTTGGAGGGGCTAGGTGCTGCGAGAGAAGCTGAGCCCTGATTAGGGGGCGGGGCTTCACTGACTAGGGGTCCTATAAAGGTAGCAGCCAGTCAGGCAGCGTCACAGACAGCTGCAGCGGCACAGGAGCTAGCAAACAGAGCTGTAAACAGGGGAGTTTGAGTGGGAGTTCTGTTGGAGGAGAAGGTATTTGTCTGTGTTTGGTTTTGTATTGTCAGTATCTGTATGTGCAGGGGATTTGTGCTGGGAGAGAAGCTGAGCCCTGATTAGGGGGCGGGGCTTCCCTGACTAGGGGTCCTATAAAGGGAGCAGCCAGTCAGGCAGCGGCGCAGACAGCTGCAGCGGCACAGGAGCTAGCAAACAGAGCTGTAAACAGGGGAGTTTGAGTGGGAGTTCTGTTGGAGGAGATGGTATTTGTGTGTGTTTGGTTTTGTATTGGTAGTATCTGTATGTGTAGGGGTTTGGCGGGGCTTTGTGCTTGGAGAGAAGCTGAGCCCTGATTAGGGGGCGGGGCTTCACTGACTAGGGGTCCTATAAAGGTAGCAGCCAGTCAGGCAGTGGAACAGACAGCTGCAGCGGCACAGGAGCTAGCAAACAGAGCTGTAAACAGGGGAGTTTGACTGGGAGTTCTGTTGGAGGAGAAGGTATTTGTGTGTTTTTTTATATTGGTAGTATCTGTATGTGTAGAGGCTTGGAGGGGCTTTGTGTTGGGAGAGAAGCTGAGCCCTGATTAGGGTGCGGGGCTTCACTGACGAGGGGTCCTGTAAAGGTGGTAGCCAGTCAGGCAGCGGCACAGACAGCTGCTGCGGCACAGGAGCTAGCAAACAGAGCTGTAAACAGGGGAGTTTGAGTGGGAGTTCTGTTGGAGGAGAAGGTATTTGTGTGTGTTTTTGTATAGGTATTATCTGTATGTGTAGAGGCTTGGAGGGGCTTTGTGATGGGAGAAAAGCTGGGCCCTGATTAGGGGGCGGGGCTTCACTGATTAGGGGTCCTAGAAAGGGAGCAGGCAGTCAGGCAGCGGCACAGACAGCTGCAGCGGCACAGGAGCTAGCAAACAGAGCTGTAAACAGGGGAGTTTGAGTGGGAGTTCTGTTGGAGGAGATGGTATTTCTGTGTGTTTGGTTTTGTATTGGTAGTATCTGTATGTGTAGGGGTTTGGCGGGGCTTTGTGCTTGGAGAGAAGCTGAGCCCTGATTAGGGGGCGGGGCTTCACTGACTAGGGGTCCTATAAAGGTAGCAGCCAGTCAGGCAGTGGAACAGACAGCTGCAGCGGCACAGGAACTAGCAAACAGACCTGTAAACAGGGCAGTTTGAGTGGGAGTTCTGTTGGAGGAGAAGGTATTTGTGTGTGTTTGGTTTTGTATTGGTAGTATCTGTATGTGTAGGGGCTTTGTGCTGGGAGAGAAGCTGAGCCCTGATAAGGGGGCGGGGCTTCACTGACTAGGGGTCCTATAAAGGTAGCAGCCAGTCAGGAAGCGGCACAGACAGCTGCAGCGGCACAGGAGCTAGCAAACAGAGTTGTGAACAGGGGAGTTTGAGTGGGAGTTCTGTTGGAGGAGAAGGTATTTGTGTGTGTTTTTGTATTGGTATTATCTGTATGTGTAGAGGCTTGGAGGGGCTAGGTGCTGCGAGAGAAGCTGAGCCCTGATTAGGGGGCGGGGCTTCACTGACTAGGGGTCCTATAAAGATAGCAGCAAGTCAGGCAGCGGCACAGACAGCTGCAGCGGCACAGGAGCTAGCAAACAGAGCTGTAAACAGGGGAGTTTTAGTGGGAGTTCTGTTGGAGGAGGAGGTATTTGTGTGTCTTTGGTTTTGTATTGTCAGTATCTGTATGTGTAGGGGTTTGGCGGGGCTTTGTGCTTGGAGAGAAGCTGAGCCCTGATTAGGGGGCGGGGCTTCACTGACTAGGGGTCCTATAAAGGTAGCAGCCAGTCAGGCAGTGGAACAGACAGCTGCAGCGGCACAGGAACTAGCAAACAGAGCTGTAAACAGGGGAGTTTGACTGGGAGTTCTGTTGGAGGAGAAGGTATTTGTGTGTTTTTTTGTATTGGTAGTATCTGTATGTGTAGAGGCTTGGAGGGGCTTTGTGTTGGGAGAGAAGCTGAGCCCTGATTAGGGGGCGGGGCTTCACTGACGAGGGGTCCTGTAAAGGTGGTAGCCAGTCAGGCAGCGGCACAGACAGCTGCAGCGGCACAGGAGCTAGCAAACAGAGCTGTAAACAGGGGAGTTTGAGTGGGAGTTCTGTTGGAGGAGATGGTATTTGTGTGTGTTTGGTTTTGTATTGGAAGTAGCTGTATGTGTAGGGGTTTGGCGGGGCTTTGTGCTTGGAGAGAAGCTGAGCCCTGATTAGGGGGCGGGGCTTCACTGATTAGGGGTCCTAGAAAGGAAGCAGCCAGTCAGGCAGCGGCACAGACAGCTGCAGTGGAACAGAAGCTAGCAAACAGACCTGTAAACAGGGCAGTTTGAGTGGGAGTTCTGTTGGAGGAGAAGGTATTTGTGTGTGTTTTTGTATTGGTATTATCTGTATGTGTAGAGGCTTGGAGGGGCTAGGTGCTGCGAGAGAAGCTGAGCCCTGATTAGGGGGCGGGGCTTCACTGACTAGGGGTCCTATAAAGATAGCAGCAAGTCAGGCAGCGGCACAGACAGCTGCAGCGGCACAGGAGCTAGCAAACAGAGCTGTAAACAGGGGAGTTTGAGTGGGAGTTCTGTTGGAGGAGGAGGTATTTGTGTGTCTTTGGTTTTGTATTGTCAGTATCTGTATGTGCAGGGGCTTTGTGCTGGGAGAGAAGCTGAGCCCTGATTAGGGGGCGGGGCTTCCCTGACTAGGGGTCCTATAAAGGTAGCAGCCAGTCAGGCAGCGGCAGACAGCTGCAGCGGCACAGGAGCTAGCAAACAGAGCTGTAAACAGGGGAGTTTGAGTGGGAGTTCTGTTGGAGGAGAAGGTATTTGTGTGTTTTTTGTATTGGTAGTATCTGTATATGTAGAGGCTTGGAGGGGCTTTGTGCTGGGAGAGAAGCTGAGCCCTGATCAGGGGGCGGGGATTCACTGACTAGGGGTCCTATAAAGGTAGGAGCCACTCAGGCAGCGGCACAGGAGCTAGCAAACAGAGCTGTAAGCGGGGGAGTTTGAGTGGGAGTTCTTTTGGAGGAGAAGGTATTTGTGTGTTTTTTTGTATTGGTAGTATCTGTATGTTTAGAGGCTTGGAGGGGCTTTGTGCTGGGAGAGAAGCTGAGCCCTGATTAGGGGGCGGGGCTTCACTGACTAGGGGTCCTATAAAGCTAGCAGCCAGTCAGGCAGCGGCACAGGAGCTAGCAGACAGACCTGTAAACAGGGGAGTTTGAGTTGGAGTTCTGTTGGAGGAGAAGGTATTTGTGTGTGTTTGGTTTTGTATTGTCAGTATCTGTATGTGCAGGGGCTTTGTGCTGGGAGAGAAGCTGAGCCCTGATTAGGGGGCGGGGCTTCCCTGACGAGGGGTCCTATAAAGGTAGCAGCCAGTCAGGCAGCGGCACAGGAGCTAGCAAACAGAGCTGTAAACGGGGGATTTTGAGTGGGAGTTCTGTTGGAGGAGGAGGTATTTGTGTGTGTTTGGTTTTGTATTGTCAGTATCTGTATGTGCAGGGGCTTTGTGCTGGGAGAGAAGCTGAGCCCTGATTAGGGGGCGGGGCTTCACTGACTAGGTGTCCTATAAAGGTAGCAGCCAGTCAGGCAGCGGCAGACAGCTGCAGTGGCACAGGAGCTAGCAAACAGAGCTGTAAACAGGGGAGTTGGAGTGGGAGTTCTGTTGGAGGAGAAGGTATTTGTGTGTGTTTGGTTTTGTATTGTCAGTATCTGTATGTGCAGGGGCTTTGTGCTGGGAGAGAAGCTGAGCCCTGATTAGGGGGCGGGGCTTCACTGACTAGGGGTCCTATAAAGGTGGCAGCCAGTCAGGCAGCGGCGCAGGAGCTAGCAAACAGATCTGTAAACAGGGCAGTTTGAGTGGGAGTTCTGTTGGAGGAGAAGGTATTTGTGTGTGTTCGGTTTTGTATTGGTAGTATCTGTATGTGTACGGGCTTTGTGCTGGGAGAGAAGCTGAGTCCTGATTAGGGGGCGGGGCTTCACTGACTAGGGGTCCTATAAAGGTAGCAGCCAGTCAGGCAGCGGCACAGGAGCTAGCAAACAGAGCTGTAAATAGGCAAGTTTGAGTGGGAGTTCTGTTGGAGGAGAAGGTATTTGTGTGTGTTTTTGCATTGGTATTATCTGTATGTGTAGAGGCTTTGTGCTGGGAGAGAAGCTGGGCCCTGATTAGGGGGCGGGAATTCACTGACTAGGGGTCCTATAAAGGTAGCAGCCAGTCAGGCAGCGGCTGAGACAGATGCAGCGGCACAGGAGCTAGCAAACAGAGCTGTAAACAGGGGAGTTGGAGTGGGAGTTCTGTTGGAGGAGAAGGTATTTGTGTGTTTTTTTGTATTGGTAGTATCTGTATGTGTAGAGGCTTGGAGGGGCTTTGTGCTGGGAGAGAAGCTGAGTCCTGATTAGGGGGCGGGGCTTCACTGATTAGGTGTCCTATAAAGGTAGCAGCCAGTCAGGCAGCGGCAGACAGCTGCAGCGGCACAGGAGCTAGCAAACAGAGCTGTAAACAGGGGAGTTTGTGTGGGAGTTCTGTTGGAGGAGAAGGTATTTGTGTGTGTTTTTGTATTGGTATTATCTCTATGTGTAGAGGCTTGGAGGGGCTTTGTGCTGGGAGAGAAGCTGGGCCCTGATTAGGGGGCGGGGATTCACTGACTAGGGGTCCTATAAAGGGAGCAGCCAGTCAGGCAGCGGAACAGACAGCTGCAGTGGTACAGGAGCTAGCAAACAGAGCTGTAAACAGGGGAGTTGGAGTGGGAGTTCTGTTGGAGGAGAAGGTATTTGTGTGTGTTTGGTTTTGTATTGTCAGTATCTGTATCTGCAGGGGCTTTGTGCTGGGAGAGAAGCTGTGCCCTGATTAGGGGGCGGGGCTTCCCTGACTAGGGGTCCTATAAAGGTAGCAGCCAGTCAGGCAGCGGCACAGACAGCTGCAGCGACACAGGAGCTAGCAAACAGAGCTGTAAACAGGGGAGTTTGAGTGGGAGTTCTGTTGGAGGAGAAGGTATTTGTGTGTTTTTTTGTATTGGTAGTATCTGTATGTGTAGAGGCTTGGAGGGGCTTTGTGCTGGGAGAGAAGCTGAGTCCTGATTAGGGGGCGGGGCTTCACTGATTAGGTGTCCTATAAAGGTAGCAGCCAGTCAGGCAGCGGCAGACAGCTGCAGCGGCACAGGAGCTAGCAAACAGAGCTGTAAACAGGGGAGTTTGTGTGGGAGTTCTGTTGGAGGAGAAGGTATTTGTGTGTGTTTTTGTATTGGTATTATCTCTATGTGTAGAGGCTTGGAGGGGCTTTGTGCTGGGAGAGAAGCTGGGCCCTGATTAGGGGGCGGGGATTCACTGACTAGGGGTCCTATAAAGGGAGCAGCCAGTCAGGCAGCGGAACAGACAGCTGCAGTGGTACAGGAGCTAGCAAACAGAGCTGTAAACAGGGGAGTTGGAGTGGGAGTTCTGTTGGAGGAGAAGGTATTTGTGTGTGTTTGGTTTTGTATTGTCAGTATCTGTATCTGCAGGGGCTTTGTGCTGGGAGAGAAGCTGTGCCCTGATTAGGGGGCGGGGCTTCCCTGACTAGGGGTCCTATAAAGGTAGCAGCCAGTCAGGCAGCGGCACAGACAGCTGCAGCGACACAGGAGCTAGCAAACAGAGCTGTAAACAGGGGAGTTTGAGTGGGAGTTCTGTTGGAGGAGAAGGTATTTGTGTGTTTTTTTGTATTGGTAGTATCTGTATATATAGAGGCTTGGAGGGGCTTTGTGCTGAGAGAGAAGCTGAGCCCTGATCAGGGGGCGGGGCTTCCCTGACTAGGGGTCCTATAAAGGTAGCAGCCAGTCAGGCAGTGGCACAGGAGCTAGCAAACAGACCTGTAAACAGGGGAGTTTGAGTGGGAGTTCTGTTGGAGGAGAAGGTATTTGTGTGTGTTCGGTTTTGTATTGGTAGTGTCTGTATGTGTACGGGCTTCGTGCTGGAAGAGAAGCTGAGCCCTGATTAGGGGGCGGGGCTTCACTGACTAGGGGTCCTATAAAGGTAGCAGCCAGTCAGGCAGCGGCACAGGAGCTAGCAAACAGAGCTGTAAACAGGGGAGTTTGAGTGGGAGTTCTGTTGGAGGAGAAGGTATTTGTGTGTTTTTTTGTATTGGTAGTATCTGTATATGTAGAGGCTTGGAGGGGCTTTGTGCTGGGAGAGAAGCTGAGCCCTGATCAGGGGGCGGGGATTCACTGACAAGGGGTCCTATAAAGGTAGCAGCCAGTCAGGCAGCGGCACAGACAGCTGCAGTGGCACAGGAGCTAGCAAACAGAGCTGTAAAGAGGGGAGTTTGAGTGGGGGTTCTGTTGGAGGAGAAGGTATTCGTGTGTTTTTTTGTATTGGTAGTATGTGTATATGTAGAGGCTTGGAGGGGCTTTGTGCTGGGAGAGAAGCTGAGCCCTGATCAGGGGGCGGGGCTTCACTGACTAGGGGTCCTATAAAGGTAGCAGCCAGTCAGGCAGCGGCACAGGAGCTAGCAAACAGACCTGTAAACAGGGGAGTTTGAGTGGGAGTTCTGTTGGAGGAGAAGGTACTTGTGTGTGTTCGGTTTTGTATTGGTAGTATCTGTATGTGTACGGTGTTTGTGCTGGGATAGAAGCTGAGCCCTGATTAGGGGGCGGGGCTTCACTGACTAGGGGTCCTATAAAGGTAGCAGCCAGTCAGGCAGCGGCACAGGAGCTAGCAAACAGAGCTGCAAAGAGGGGAGTTTGAGTGGGAGTTCTGTTGGAGGAGAAGGTATTTGTGTGTTTTTTTGTATTGGTAGTATCTGTATATGTAGAGGCTTGGAGGGGCTTTGTGCTGGGAGAGAAGCTGAGCCCTGATCAGGGGGCGGGGCTTCACGGACTAGGGGTCCTATAAAGGTAGGAGCCAGTCAGGCAGCGGCACAGGAGCTAGCAAACAGAGCTGTACGCAGGGGAGTTTGAGTGGGAGTTGTTTTGGAGGAGAAGGTATTTCTGCGTTTTTTTGTATTGGTAGTATCTGTATGTGTAGAGGCTTGGAGGGGCTTTGTGCTGGGAGAGAAGCTGAGCCCTGATCAGGGGGCGGGGCTTCACTGACTAGGGGTCCTATAAAGGTAGCAGCCAGTCAGGCAGCGGCACAGGAGCTAGCAAACAGAGCTGTAAAGAGGGGAGTTTGAGTGGGAGTTCTGTTGGAGGAGAAGGTATTTGTCTGTGTTTTTGTATTGGTATTATCTGTATGTGTAAAGGCTTGGAGGGGCTTTGTGCTGGGAGAGAAGCTGGGTCCTGATTAGGGGGCGGGGATTCACTGACTAGGGGTCCTATAAAGGTAGCAGCCAGTCAGGCAATGGCACAGGAGCTCACAAACAGAGCTGTGAATAGGGGAGTTTGAGTGGGAGTTCTGTTGGAGGAGAAGGTATTTGTGTGTGTTTGGTTTTGTATTGGTAGTATCTGTATGTGTAGAGGCCTGGAGGGGCTTTGTGCTGGGAGAGAACCTGAGCCCTGATTAGGGGGCGGGGCTTCACTGACTAGGGGTCCTATAAAGGTAGCAGCCAGTCAGGCAGCGGCACAGGAGGTAGCAAACAGAGCTGTAAACAGGGGAGTTTGAGTGGGAGTTCTGTTGGAGGAGAAGGTATTTGTGTGTGTTTGGTTTTGTATTGGTAGTATCTGTATCTGTAGGGGGTTTGTGCTGGGAGAGAAGCTGAGCCCTGATTAGGGGGCGGGGCTTCACTGACTAGTGGTCCTATAGAGGTAGCAGCCAGTCAGACAGCGGCTCAGGAGCTAGCAAACAGAGCTGTGAACAGGGGAGTTTGAGTGGGAGTTCTGTTGGAGGAGAAGGTATTTGTGTGTTTGCGTTTTTGTATTGGTAGTATCTGTATGTGTAGAGGCTTTGAGGTGCTTTGTGCTGGGAGAGAAGCTGAGCCCTGATTAGGGGGCGGGGCTTCACTGACTAGCGGTCCTATAAAGGTGGCAGCCAGTCAGGCAGCGGCACAGACAGCTGCAGCGGCACAGGAGCTAGCAAACAGAGCTCTAAACAGGGGAGTTTGAGTGGGAGTTCTCTTGGAGGAGAAGGTATTTGTGTGTGTTTGGTTTTGTATTGGTAGTGTCTGTATGTGTAGAGGCTTGGAGGGGCTTTGTGCTGGGAGAGAAGCTGAGCCCTGATTAGGGGGCGGGGCTTCACTGAATAGGGGTCCCAGAAAAGGAGCAGCCAGTCAGGCAGCAGCACAGACAGCTGCAGTGGCACAGGAGCTAGCAAACAGAGCTGTAAAGAGGGGAGTTTGAGTGGGAGTTCTGTTGGAGGAGAAGGTATTTGTGTGTGTTTGGTTTTGTATTGTCAGTATCTGTATGTGCAGGGGCTTTGTGCTGGGAGAGAAGCTGAGCCCTGATTAGGGGGCGGGGCTTCCCTGACTAGGGGTCCTATAAAGGTAGCAGCCAGTCAGGCAGCGGCACAGGAGCTAGCAAACAGAGCTGTAAACAGGGGAGTTTGAGTGGGAGTTCTGTTGGAGGAGAAGGTATTTGTGTGTTCTTTTGTATTGGTAGTATCTGTACGTGTAGAGGCTTGGAGGGGCTTTGTGCTGGGAGAGAAGCGGAGCCCTGATTAGGGGGCGGGGCTTCACTGACTAGGGGTCCTATGAAGGTAGCAGCCAGTCAGGCAGCGGCACAGGAGATAGCAAACAGAGCTGTAAACAGGGCAGTTTGAGTGGGAGTTCTGTTGGAGGAGAAGGTATTTGTGTGTTTTTTTGTATTGGTAGTATCTGTATATGTAGAGGCTTGGAGGGGCTTTGTGCTGTGAGAGAAGCTGAGCACTGATCAGGGAGCGGGGCTTCACTGACTAGGGGTCCTATAAAGGTAGGAGCCAGTCAGGCAGCGGCACAGGAGCTAGCAAACAGAGCTGTAAACAGGGGAGTTTGAGTGGGAGTTCTGTTGGAGGAGAAGGTATTTGTGTGTGTTTTTGTATTCGTATTATCTGTATGTGTAGAGACTTGGAGGGGCTTTGTGCTGGGAGAGAAGCTGAGCCCTGATTGGGGGCGGGGCTTCACTGACTAGGGGTCCTATAAAGGTAGCAGCCAGTCAGGCAGCGGAACAGACAGCTGCAGCGGCACAGGAGCTGTCAAACAGAGCTGTAAACAGGGGAGTTTGAGTGGGAGTTCTGTTGGAGGAGATGGTATTTGTGTGTGTTTGGTTTTGTATTGGTAGTATCTGTATGTGTGTTGGTTTGGCGGGGCTATGTGCTTGGAGAGAAGCTGAGCCCTGATTAGGGGGCGGGGCTTCACTGACTAGGGGTCCGATAAAGGTAGCAGCCAGTCAGGCAGCGGCTCAGGAGCTAGCAAACAGAGCTGTAAACAGGGGAGTTTGAGTGGGAGTTCTGTTGGAGGAGCAGGTATTTGTGTGTGTTTGGTTTTGTATTGGTAGTATCTGTATGTGTAGAGGCTTGGAGGGGCTTTGTGCTGGGAGAGAAGCTGAGCCCTGATTAGGGGGCGGGTCTTCACTGACTAGGGGTCCTATAAAGGGAGCAGCCAGTCAGGCAGCGGCACAGGAGCTAGCAAACAGAGCTGTAAAGAGGGGAGTTTGAGTGGGAGTTCTGTTGGGGGAGAAGGTATTTGTGTGTGTTTTTGTATTGGTATTATCTGTATGTGTAGAGGCTTGGAGGGGCTTTGTGCTGGGAGAGAAGCTGGGCCCTGATTAGGGGGCGGGGATTCACTGACAAGGGGTCCTATAAAGGTAGCAGCCAGTCAGGCAGCGGCACAGACAGCTGCAGTGGCACAGGCGCTAGCAAACAGAGCTGTAAACAGGGGAGTTTGAGTGGGAGTTCTGTTGGAGTTGAAGGTATTTGTGTGTTTTTTGTATTGGTAGTATCTGTACATGTAGAGGCTTGGAGGGGCTTTGTGCTGGGAGAGAAGCTGAGCCCTGATCAGGGGGCGGGGCTTCACTGACTAGGGGTCCGATAAAGGTAGCAGCCAGTCAGGCAGCGGCACAGGAGCTAGCAAACAGAGCTGTAAGCAGGGGAGTTTGAGTGGGAGTTCTGTTGGAGGAGAAGGTATTTGTGTGTATTTGGTTTTGTATTGGTAGTATCTGTATGTGTAGGGGCTTTGTGCTGGGAGAGAAGCTGAGCCCTGATTAGGGGGCGAGGCTTCACTAACTAGGGGTCCTATAAAGGTAGCAGCAAATCAGACAGCAGCACAGGAGCTAGCAAACAGACCTGTAAACAGGGGAGTTTGAGTGGGAGTTCTGTTGGAGGAGAAGGTATTTGTGTGTGTTCGGTTTTGTATTGGTAGTGTCTGTATGTGTACGGGCTTTATGCTGGGAGAGAAGCTGAGCCCTGATTATGGGGCGGGGCTTCACTGACTAGGGGTCCTATAAAGGTAGCAGCCAGTCAGGCAGCGGAACAGACAGCTGCAGTGGCACAGGAGCTAGTAAACAGAGCTGTAACAAGGGGAGTTTGAGTGGGAGTTCTGTTGGAGGAGAAGGTATTTGTGTGTTTTTTTGTATTGGTAGTATCTGTATATGTAGAGGCTTGGAGGGGCTTTGTGCTGGGAGAGAAGCTGGGCCCTGATTAGGGGGCGGGGCTTCACTGACTAGGGGTCCTATAAAGGTAGCAGCCAGTCAGGCAGCGGCACAGGAGCTCACAAACAGAGCTGTGAATAGGGGAGTTTGAGTGGGAGTTCTGTTGGAGGAGAAGGTATTTGTGTGTGTTTGGTTTTGTATTGGTAGTATCTGTATGTGTAGAGGCTTGGAGGGGCTTTGTGCTGGGAGAGAAGCTGAACCCTGTTAGGGGGCGGGGCTTCACTGACTAGGGGTCCTATAAAGGTAGCAGCCAGTCAGGCAGCGGCACAGACAGCTGCAGCGGCACAGGAGCTAGCAAACAGAGCTCTAAACAGGGGAGTTTGAGTGGGAGTTCTGTTGGAGGAGAAGGTATTTGTGTGTGTTTGGTTTTGTATTGGTAGTATCTGTATGTGTAGAGGCTTGGAGGGGCTTTGTGCTGGGAGAGAAGCTGAGCCCTGATTAGGGGGCGGGGCTTCACTGACTAGGGGTCCTATAAAGGTAGCAGCCAGTCAGGCAGCGGCACAGGAGGTAGCAAACAGAGCTGTAAACAGGGGAGTTTGAGTGGGAGTTCTGTTGGAGGAGAAGGTATTTGTGTGTGTTTGGTTTTGTATTGGTAGTATCTGTATGTGTAGGGGGTTTGTGCTGGGAGAGAAGCTGAGCCCTGATTAGGGGGCGGGGCTTCACTGACTAGTGGTCCTATAGAGGTAGCAGCCAGTCAGACAGCGGCTCAGGAGCTAGCAAACAGAGCTGTGAACAGGGGAGTTTGAGTGGGAGTTCTGTTGGAGGAGAAGGTATTTGTGTGTTTGTGTTTTTGTATTGGTAGTATCTGTATGTGTAGAGGCTTTGAGGGGCTTTGTGCTGGGAGAGAAGCTGAGCCCTGATAAGGGGGCGGGGCTTCACTGACTAGCGGTCCTATAAAGGTGGCAGCCAGTCAGGCAGCGGCACAGACAGCTGCAGCGGCACAGGAGCTAGCAAACAGAGCTCTAAACAGGGGAGTTTGAGTGGGAGTTCTGTTGGAGGAGAAGGTATTTGTGTGTGTTTGGTTTTGTATTGGTAGTATCTGTATGTGTAGAGGCTTGGAGGGGCTTTGTGCTGGGAGAGAAGCTGAGCCCTGATTAGGGGGCGGGGCTTCACTGACTAGGGGTCCTATAAAGGTAGCAGCCAGTCAGGCAGCGGCTAAGACAGCTGCAGCGGCACAGGAGCTAGCAAACAGAGCTGTAACAAGGGGAGTTTGAGTGGGAGTTCTGTTGGAGGAGAAGGTATTTGTGTGTTTTTTTGTATTGGTAGTATCTGTATATGTAGAGGCTTGGAGGGGCTTTGTGCTGGGAGAGAAGCTGGGCCCTGATTAGGGGGCGGGGCTTCACTGACTAGGGGTCCTATAAAGGTAGCAGCCAGTCAGGCAGCGGCACAGGAGCTCACAAACAGAGCTGTGAATAGGGGAGTTTGAGTGGGAGTTCTGTTGGAGGAGAAGGTATTTGTGTGTGTTTGGTTTTGTATTGGTAGTATCTGTATGTGTAGAGGCTTGGAGGGGCTTTGTGCTGGGAGAGAAGCTGAACCCTGTTAGGGGGCGGGGCTTCACTGACTAGGGGTCCTATAAAGGTAGCAGCCAGTCAGGCAGCGGCACAGACAGCTGCAGCGGCACAGGAGCTAGCAAACAGAGCTCTAAACAGGGGAGTTTGAGTGGGAGTTCTGTTGGAGGAGAAGGTATTTGTGTGTGTTTGGTTTTGTATTGGTAGTATCTGTATGTGTAGAGGCTTGGAGGGGCTTTGTGCTGGGAGAGAAGCTGAGCCCTGATTAGGGGGCGGGGCTTCACTGACTAGGGGTCCTATAAAGGTAGCAGCCAGTCAGGCAGCGGCACAGGAGGTAGCAAACAGAGCTGTAAACAGGGGAGTTTGAGTGGGAGTTCTGTTGGAGGAGAAGGTATTTGTGTGTGTTTGGTTTTGTATTGGTAGTATCTGTATGTGTAGGGGGTTTGTGCTGGGAGAGAAGCTGAGCCCTGATTAGGGGGCGGGGCTTCACTGACTAGTGGTCCTATAGAGGTAGCAGCCAGTCAGACAGCGGCTCAGGAGCTAGCAAACAGAGCTGTGAACAGGGGAGTTTGAGTGGGAGTTCTGTTGGAGGAGAAGGTATTTGTGTGTTTGTGTTTTTGTATTGGTAGTATCTGTATGTGTAGAGGCTTTGAGGGGCTTTGTGCTGGGAGAGAAGCTGAGCCCTGATTAGGGGGCGGGGCTTCACAGACTAGCGGTCCTATAAAGGTGGCAGCCAGTCAGGCAGCGGCACAGACAGCTGCAGCGGCACAGGAGCTAGCAAACAGAGCTCTAAACAGGGGAGTTTGAGTGGGAGTTCTGTTGGAGGAGAAGGTATTTGTGTGTGTTTGGTTTTGTATTGGTAGTATCTGTATGTGTAGAGGCTTGGAGGGGCTTTGTGCTGGGAGAGAATCTGAGCCCTGATTAGGGGGCGGGGCTTCACTGACTAGGGGTCCTATAAAGGTAGCAGCCAGTCAGGCGGCGGCACAGACAGCTGCAGCGGCACAGGAGCTAGCAAACAGAGCTCTAAACAGGGGAGTTTGAGTGGGAGTTCTCTTGGAGGAGAAGGTATTTGTGTGTGTTTGGTTTTGTATTGGTAGTGTCTGTATGTGTAGAGGCTTGGAGGGGCTTTGTGCTGGGAGAGAAGCTGAGCCCTGATTAGGGGGCGGGGCTTCACTGAATAGGGGTCCTATAAAGGTACCAGCCAGTCAGGCAGCGGCACAGGAGCTAGCAAACAGAGCTGTAAACAGGGCAGTTTGAGTGGGAGTTCTGTTGGAGGAGAAGGTATTTGTGTGTGTTTTTGTATTGGTATTATCTGTATGTGTAGAGGCTTGGAGGGGCTTTGAGATGGGAGAGAAGCTGGGCCCTGATTAGTGGGCGGGGCTTCACTGATTAGGGGTCCCAGAAAAGGAGCAGCCAGTCAGGCAGCAGCACAGACAGCTGCAGTGGCACAGGAGCTAGCAAACAGAGCTGTAAAGAGGGGAGTTTGAGTGGGAGTTCTGTTGGAGGAGAAGGTATTTGTGTGTGTTTGGTTTTGTATTGTCAGTATCTGTATGTGCAGGGGCTTTGTGCTGGGAGAGAAGCTGAGCCCTGATTAGGGGGCGGGGCTTCCCTGACTAGGGGTTCTATAAAGGTAGCAGCCAGTCAGGCAGCGGCACAGGAGCTAGCAAACAGAGCTGTAAACAGGGGAGTTTGAGTGGGAGTTCTATTGGAGGAGAAGGTATTTGTGTGTTCTTTTGCATTGGTAGTATCTGTACGTGTAGAGGCTTGGAGGGGCTTTGTGCTGGGAGAGAAGCTGGGCCCTGATTAGGGGGCGGGGCTTCACTGACTAGGGGTCCTATAAAGGTAGCAGCCAGTCAGGCAGCGGCACAGGAGCTCACAAACAGAGCTGTGAATAGGGGAGTTTGAGTGGGAGTTCTGTTGGAGGAGAAGGTATTTGTGTGTGTTTGGTTTTGTATTGGTAGTATCTGTATGTGTAGAGGCTTGGAGGGGCTTTGTGCTGGGAGAGAAGCTGAACCCTGTTAGGGGGCGGGGCTTCACTGACTAGGGGTCCTATAAAGGTAGCAGCCAGTCAGGCAGCGGCACAGGAGGTAGCAAACAGAGCTGTAAACAGGGGAGTTTGAGTGGGAGTTCTGTTGGAGGAGAAGGTATTTGTGTGTGTTTGGTTTTGTATTGGTAGTATCTGTATGTGTAGAGGCTTGGAGGGGCTTTGTGCTGGGAGAGAAGCTGAGCCCTGATTAGGGGGCGGGGCTTCACTGACTAGGGGTCCTATAAAGGTAGCAGCCAGTCAGGCAGCGGCACAGGAGGTAGCAAACAGAGCTGTAAACAGGGGAGTTTGAGTGGGAGTTCTGTTGGAGGAGAAGGTATTTGTGTGTGTTTGGTTTTGTATTGGTAGTATCTGTATGTGTAGGGGGTTTGTGCTGGGAGAGAAGCTGAGCCCTGATTAGGGGGCGGGGCTTCACTGACTAGTGGTCCTATAGAGGTAGCAGCCAGTCAGACAGCGGCTCAGGAGCTAGCAAACAGAGCTGTGAACAGGGGAGTTTGAGTGGGAGTTCTGTTGGAGGAGAAGGTATTTGTGTGTTTGTGTTTTTGTATTGGTAGTATCTGTATGTGTAGAGGCTTTGAGGGGCTTTGTGCTGGGAGAGAAGCTGAGCCCTGATAAGGGGGCGGGGCTTCACTGACTAGCGGTCCTATAAAGGTGGCAGCCAGTCAGGCAGCGGCACAGACAGCTGCAGCGGCACAGGAGCTAGCAAACAGAGCTCTAAACAGGGGAGTTTGAGTGGGAGTTCTGTTGGAGGAGAAGGTATTTGTGTGTGTTTGGTTTTGTATTGGTAGTATCTGTATGTGTAGAGGCTTGGAGGGGCTTTGTGCTGGGAGAGAAGCTGAGCCCTGATTAGGGGGCGGGGCTTCACTGACTAGGGGTCCTATAAAGGTAGCAGCCAGTCAGGCAGCGGCTAAGACAGCTGCAGCGGCACAGGAGCTAGCAAACAGAGCTGTAACAAGGGGAGTTTGAGTGGGAGTTCTGTTGGAGGAGAAGGTATTTGTGTGTTTTTTTGTATTGGTAGTATCTGTATATGTAGAGGCTTGGAGGGGCTTTGTGCTGGGAGAGAAGCTGGGCCCTGATTAGGGGGCGGGGCTTCACTGACTAGGGGTCCTATAAAGGTAGCAGCCAGTCAGGCAGCGGCACAGGAGCTCACAAACAGAGCTGTGAATAGGGGAGTTTGAGTGGGAGTTCTGTTGGAGGAGAAGGTATTTGTGTGTGTTTGGTTTTGTATTGGTAGTATCTGTATGTGTAGAGGCTTGGAGGGGCTTTGTGCTGGGAGAGAAGCTGAACCCTGCTAGGGGGCGGGGCTTCACTGACTAGGGGTCCTATAAAGGTAGCAGCCAGTCAGGCAGCGGCACAGACAGCTGCAGCGGCACAGGAGCTAGCAAACAGAGCTCTAAACAGGGGAGTTTGAGTGGGAGTTCTGTTGGAGGAGAAGGTATTTGTGTGTGTTTGGTTTTGTATTGGTAGTATCTGTATGTGTAGAGGCTTGGAGGGGCTTTGTGCTGGGAGAGAAGCTGAGCCCTGATTAGGGGGCGGGGCTTCACTGACTAGGGGTCCTATAAAGGTAGCAGCCAGTCAGGCAGCGGCACAGGAGTTAGCAAACAGAGCTGTAAACAGGGGAGTTTGAGTGGGAGTTCTGTTGGAGGAGAAGGTATTTGTGTGTGTTTGGTTTTGTATTGGTAGTATCTGTATGTGTAGGGGGTTTGTGCTGGGAGAGAAGCTGAGCCCTGATTAGGGGGCGGGGCTTCACTGACTAGTGGTCCTATAGAGGTAGCAGCCAGTCAGACAGCGGCTCAGGAGCTAGCAAACAGAGCTGTGAACAGGGGAGTTTGAGTGGGAGTTCTGTTGGAGGAGAAGGTATTTGTGTGTTTGTGTTTTTGTATTGGTAGTATCTGTATGTGTAGAGGCTTTGAGGGGCTTTGTGCTGGGAGAGAAGCTGAGCCCTGATTAGGGGGCGGGGCTTCACAGACTAGCGGTCCTATAAAGGTGGCAGCCAGTCAGGCAGCGGCACAGACAGCTGCAGCGGCACAGGAGCTAGCAAACAGAGCTCTAAACAGGGGAGTTTGAGTGGGAGTTCTGTTGGAGGAGAAGGTATTTGTGTGTGTTTGGTTTTGTATTGGTAGTATCTGTATGTGTAGAGGCTTGGAGGGGCTTTGTGCTGGGAGAGAAGCTGAGCCCTGATTAGGGGGCGGGGCTTCACTGACTAGGGGTCCTATAAATGTAGCAGCCAGTCAGGCGGCGGCACAGACAGCTGCAGCGGCACAGGAGCTAGCAAACAGAGCTCTAAACAGGGGAGTTTGAGTGGGAGTTCTCTTGGAGGAGAAGGTATTTGTGTGTGTTTGGTTTTGTATTGGTAGTGTCTGTATGTGTAGAGGCTTGGAGGGGCTTTGTGCTGGGAGAGAAGCTGAGCCCTGATTAGGGGGCGGGGCTTCACTGAATAGGGGTCCTATAAAGGTACCAGCCAGTCAGGCAGCGGCACAGGAGCTAGCAAACAGAGCTGTAAACAGGGCAGTTTGAGTGGGAGTTCTGTTGGAGGAGAAGGTATTTGTGTGTGTTTTTGTATTGGTATTATCTGTATGTGTAGAGGCTTGGAGGGGCTTTGAGATGGGAGAGAAGCTGGGCCCTGATTAGTGGGCGGGGCTTCACTGATTAGGGGTCCCAGAAAAGGAGCAGCCAGTCAGGCAGCAGCACAGACAGCTGCAGTGGCACAGGAGCTAGCAAACAGAGCTGTAAAGAGGGGAGTTTGAGTGGGAGTTCTGTTGGAGGAGAAGGTATTTGTGTGTGTTTGGTTTTGTATTGTCAGTATCTGTATGTGCAGGGGCTTTGTGCTGGGAGAGAAGCTGAGCCCTGATTAGGGGGCGGGGCTTCCCTGACTAGGGGTTCTATAAAGGTAGCAGCCAGTCAGGCAGCGGCACAGGAGCTAGCAAACAGAGCTGTAAACAGGGGAGTTTGAGTGGGAGTTCTGTTGGAGGAGAAGGTATTTGTGTGTTCTTTTGCATTGGTAGTATCTGTACGTGTAGAGGCTTGGAGGGGCTTTGTGCTTGCAGAGAAGCGGAGCCCTGATTAGGGGGCGGGGCTTCACTGACTAGGGGTCCTATGAAGGTAGCAGCCAGTCAGGCAGCGGCACAGGAGATAGCAAACAGAGATGTAAACAGGGCAGTTTGAGTGGGAGTTCTGTTGGAGGAGAAGGTATTTGTGTGTTGTTTTGTATTGGTAGTATCTGTATATGTAGAGGCTTGGAGGGGCTTTGTGCTGGGAGAGAAGCTGAGCACTGATCAGGGAGCGGGGCTTCACTGACTAGGGGTCCTATAAAGGTAGGAGCCAGTCAGGCAGCGGCACAGGAGCTAGCAAACAGAGCTGTAAGCAGGGGAGTTTGAGTGAGAGTTCTTTTGGAGGAGAAGGTATTTGTGTGTTTTTTTTGTATTGGTAGTATCTGTATGTGTATTGGTTTGGCGGGGCTTTGTGCTTGGAGAGAAGCTGAGCCCTGATTAGGGGGCGGGGCTTCACTGACTAGGGGTCCTATAAATGTAGCAGCCAGTCAGGCAGCGGCACAGGAGCTAGCAAACAGAGCTGTAAACAGGCGAGTTTGAGTGGGAGTTCTGTTGGAGGAGAAGGTATTTGTGTGTGTTTGGTTTTGTATTGGTAGTATCTGTATGTGTAGGGGCTTTGTGCTGGGAGAGAAGCTGAGCCCTGATTAGGGGGCGGGGCTTCACTGACTAGGGGTCCTATAAAGGTAGCAGCCAGTCAGGCAGCGGCACAGACAGCTGCAGCGGCACAGGAGCTAGCAAACAGAGCTGTAAACAGGGGAGTTTGAGTGGGAGTTCTGTTGGAGGAGATGGTATTTGTGTGTTTTTTTGTATTGGTAGTATCTGTATGTGTATTGGTTTGAAGGGGCTTTGTGCTTGGAGAGAAGCTGAGCCCTGATTAGGGGGCGGGGATTCACTGACAAGGGGTCCTATAAAGGTAGCAGCCAGTCAGGCAGCGGCACAGACAGCTGCAGTGGCACAGGCGCTAGCAAACAGAGCTGTAAACAGGGGAGTTTGAGTGGGAGTTCTGTTGGAGTTGAAGGTATTTGTGTGTTTTTTTGTATTGGTAGTATCTGTATATGTAGAGGCTTGGAAGGGCTTTGTGCTGGGAGAGAAGCTGAGCCCTGATCAGGGGGCGGGGCTTCACTGACTAGGGGTCCTATAAAGGTAGGAGCCAGTCAGGCAGCGGCACAGGAGCTAGCAAACAGAGCTGTAAGCAGGGGAGTTTGAGTGGGAGTTCTTTTGGAGGAGAAGGTATTTGTGCGTTTTTTTGTATTGGTAGTATCTGTATGTGTAGAGGCTTGGAGGGGCTTTGTGCTGGGAGAGAAGCTGAGCCCTGATCAGGGGGCGGGGCTTCATTGACTAGGGGTCCTATAAAGGTAGCAGCCAGTCAGGCAGCGGCACAGGAGCT
The DNA here is from genome assembly GCF_965140295.1 of Lepidochelys olivacea. Classification (NCBI taxonomy): domain Eukaryota; kingdom Metazoa; phylum Chordata; order Testudines; family Cheloniidae; genus Lepidochelys; species Lepidochelys olivacea. The sequence goes on along the minus strand of NC_140436.1, from coordinate 16,999,059 downwards.
AGCAAACAGAGCTGTAAACAGGGGAGTTTGAGTGGGAGTTCTGTTGGAGGAGAAGGTATTTGTGTGTGTTTGGTTTTGTATTGGTAGTATCTGTATGTGTAGGGGCTTTGTGCTGAAAGAGAAGCTGAGCCCTGATTAGGGGGCGAGGCTTCACTGACTAGGGGTCCTATAAAGGTAGCAGCCAGTCAGACAGCAGCACAGGAGCTAGCAAACAGTGCTGTAAGCAGGGGAGTTTGAGTGGGAGTTCTGTTGGAGGAGAAGGTATTTGTGTGTGTTTTTGTATTGGTATTATCTGTATGTGTAGAGGCTTGGAGGGGCTTTGTGATGGGAGAGAAGCTGGGCCCTGATTAGGGGGCGGGGATTCACTGACAAGGGGTCCTATAAAGGTAGCAGCCAGTCAGGCAGCGGCACAGACAGCTGCAGCGGCACAGGAGCTAGCAAACAGAGCTGCAAAGAGGGGAGTTTGAGTGGGAGTTCTGTTGGAGGAGAAGGTATTTGTGCGTTTTTTTGTATTGGTAGTATCTGTATGTGTAGAGGCTTGGAGGGGCTTTGTGCTGGGAGAGAAGCTGAGCCCTGATCAGGGGGCGGGGCTTCACTGACTAGGGGTCCTATAAAGGTAGCAGCCAGTCAGGCAGCGGCACAGGAGCTAGCAAACAGACCTGTAAACAGGGGAGTTTGGGTGGGAGTTCTGTTGGAGGAGAAGGTATTTGTGTGTGTTCGGTTTTGTATTGGTAGTGTCTGTATGTGTACGGGCTTTGTGCTGGGAGAGAAGCTGAGCCCTGATTAGGGGGCGGGGCTTCACTGACTAGGGGTCCTATAAAGGTAGCAGCCAGTCAGGCAGCGGAACAGACAGCTGCAGTGGCACAGGAGCTAGCAAACAGAGCTGTAAACAGGGGAGTTTGAGTGGGAGTTCTGTTGGAGGAGAAGATATTTGTGTTTGTTTTGTATTGGTAGTATCTGTATGTGTAGAGGTTTGAAGGGGCTTTGTGCTGGGAGAGAAGCTGAGCCCTGATTATGGGGCGGGGCTTCACTGACTAGGGGTCCTATAAAGGTAGCAGCCAGTCAGGCAGCGGCTAAGACAGCTGCAGCGGCACAGGAGCTAGCAAACAGAGCTGTAAACAGGGGAGTTTGAGTGGGAGTTCTGTTGGAGGAGAAGGTATTTGTGTGTGTTTTTGTATTGGTATTATCTGTATGTGTAGAGGCTTGGAGGGGTTTGAGATGGGAGAGAAGCTGGGCCCTGATTAGTGGGCGGGGCTTCACTGATTAGGGGTCCTAGAAAAGGAGCAGCCAGTCAGGCAGCAGCACAGACAGCTGCAGTGGCACAGGAGCTAGCAAACAGAGCTGTAAAGAGGGGAGTTTGAGTGGGAGTTCTGTTGGAGGAGAAGGTATTTGTGTGTGTGTGTTTTTGTATTGGTAGTATCTGTATGTGTAGAGGCTTGGAGGGGCTTTGTGCTGGGAGAGAAGCTGAGCCCTGATTAGGGGGCGGGGCTTCACTGACTAGGGGTCCTATAAAGGTAGCAGCCAGTCAGACAGCGGCTCAGGAGCTAGCAAACAGAGCTGTGAACAGGGGAGTTTGAGTAGGAGTTCTGTTGGAGGAGAAGGTATTTGTGTGTGTTTTTGTTTTGGTAGTATCTGTATGTGTAGAGGCTTGGAGGGGCTAGGTGCTGCGAGAGAAGCTGAGCCCTGATTAGGGGGCGGGGCTTCACTGACTAGGGGTCCTATAAAGATAGCAGCCAGTCAGGCAGCGGCACAGACAGCTGCAGCGGCACAGGAGCTAGCAAACAGAGCTGTAAACAGGGGAGTTTGAGTGGGAGTTCTGTTGGAGGAGAAGGTATTTGTGTGTGTTTGGTTTTGTATTTTTAGTATCTGTATGTGCAGAGGCTTGGAGGGGCTTTGTGCTGGGAGAGAAGCTGAGCCCTGATTAGGGGGCGGGGCTTCACTGACTAGGGGTCCTATAAAGGTAGCAGCCAGTCAGGCAGCGGCACAGACAGCTGCAGCGGCACAGGAGATAGCAAACAGAGCTATAAACAGGGGAGTTTGAGTGGGAGTTCTGTTGGAGGAGAATGTATTTGTGTGTGTTTTTGTATTGGTAGTATATGTATGTGTAGGGGCTTTGTGCTGGGAGAGAAGCTGAGCCCTGATTAGAGGGCGGGGCTTCACTGACTAGGGGTACTATAAAGGTAGCAGCCAGTCAGGCAGCGGCGAAGGAGCTAGCAAACAGTGCTGTAAACAGGGGAGTTTGAGTGGGAGTTCTGTTGTGGGAGAAGGTATTTGTGTGTGTTTTTGTATTGGTAGTATCTGTATGTGTAGAGGCTTGGAGGGGCTAGGTGCTGCGAGAGAAGCTGAGCCCTGATTAGGGGGCGGGGCTTCACTGACTAGGGGTCCTATAAAGGTAGCAGCCAGTCAGGCAGCGGCACAGACAGCTGCAGCGGCACAGGAGCTAGCAAACAGAGCTGTAAACAGGGGAGTTTGATTGGGAGTTCTGTTGGAGGAGAAGGTATTTTTGTGTGTTTGGTTTTGTATTGTCAGTATCTGTATGTGCAGGGGCTTTGTGCTGGGAGAGAAGCTGAGCCCTGATTAGGGGGCGGGGCTTCACTGACTAGGGGTCCTATAAAGGTAGCAGCCAGTCAGGCAGCGGCACAGGAGCTAGCAAACAGATCTGTAAGCAGGGGAGTTTGAGTGGGAGTTCAGTTGGAGGAGAAGGTATTTGTGTGTGTTTGGTTTTGTTTTGGTAGTGTCTGCATGTGTAGATGCTTGGAGGGGCTTTGTGCTGGAAGAGAAGTTGAGCCCTGATTAGGGGGCGGGGCTTCACTGACTAGGGGTCCTATAAAGGTAGCAGCCAGTCAGGCAGCGGCACAGGAGCTAGCAAACTGAGCTGTGAACAGGGGAGTTTGAGTGGGAGTTCTGTTGGAGGAGAAGGTATTTGTGTGTGTTTTTGTATTCGTAGTATCTGTATTTGTAGAGGCTTGGAGGGGCTAGGTGCTGCGAGAGAAGCTGAGCCCTGATTAGGGGGGGGGCTTCACTGACTAGGGGTCCTATAAAGGTAGCAGCCAGCCAGGCAGCGGCAGACAGCTGCAGCGGCACAGGAGCTAGCAAACAGAGCTGTAAACAGGGGAGTTTGAGTGGGAGTTCTGTTGGAGGAGAAGGTATTTGTGTGTGTGTGTTTTTGTATTGGTAGTATCTGTATGTGTAGAGGCTTGGAGGGGCTTTGTGCTGGGAGAGAAGCTGAGCCCTGATTAGGGGGCGGGGCTTCACTGACTAGGGGTCCTATAAAGGTAGCAGCCAGTCAGGCAGCGGCACAGGAGCTAGCAAACAGAGCTGTGAACAGGGCAGTTTGAGTGGGAGTTCTGTTGGAGGAGAAGGTATTTGTGTGTGTTTGGTTTTGTATTGGTAGTATCTGTATGTGTAGGGGCTTTGTGCTGGGAGAGAAGCTGAGCCCTGATTAGGGGGCGGGGCTTCACTGACTAGGGGTCCTATAAAGGGAGCAGCCAGTCAGGCAGCGGCACAGGAGCTAGCAAACAGAGCTGTGAACAGGGGAGTTTGAGTGGGAGTTCTGTTGGAGGAGAAGGTATTTCTGTGTGTTTGGTTTTGTATTGGTAGTATCTGTATGTGTAGAGGCTTGGAGGGGCTTTGTGCTGGGAGAGAAGCTGAGCCCTGATTAGGGGGCGGGGCTTCACTGACTAGGGGTCCTATAAAGGTACTAGCCAGTCAGGCAGCGGCACAGGAGCTAGCAAACAGACCTGTAAACAGGGCAGTTTGAGTGGGAGTTCTGTTGGAGGAGAAGGTATTTGTGTGTGTTCGGTTTTGTATTGGTAGTATCTGTATGTGTACGGGCTTTGTGCTGGGAGAGAAACTGAGCCCTGATTAGGGGGCGGAGCTTCACTGACTAGGGGTCCTATAAAGGTAGCAGCCAGTCAGGCAGCGGCACAGGAGCTAGCAAACAGAGCTGTAAGCAGGGGAGTTTGAGTGGGCGTTCTGTTGGAGGAGAAGGTATTTGTGTGTGTTTGGTTTTGTATTGGTAGTATCTGTATGTGTAGAGGCTTTGTGCTGGGAGAGAAGCTGAGCCCTGATTAGGGGGCGGGGCTTCACTGATTAGGGGTCCTATAAAGGTAGCAGCCAGTCAGGCAGCGGCACAGGAGCTAGCAAACAGAGCTGTGAACAGGGGAGTTTGAGTGGGAGTTCTGTTGGAGGAGAAGGTATTTGTGTGTGTTTTTGTATTCGTAGTATCTGTATGTGTAGAGGCTTGGAGGGGCTAGGTGCTGCGAGAGAAGCTGAGCCGTGATTAGGGGGCGGGGCTTCACTGACTAGGGGTCCTATAAAGGTAGCAGCCAGCCAGGCAGCGGCAGACAGCTGCAGCGGCACAGGAGCTAGCAAACAGAGCTGTAAACAGGGGAGTTTGAGTGGGAGTTCTGTTGGAGGAGAAGGTATTTGTGTGTGTGTGTTTTTGTATTGGTAGTATCTGTATGTGTAGAGGCTTGGAGGGGCTTTGTGCTGGGAGAGAAGCTGAGCCCTGATTAGGGGGCGGGGCTTCACTGACTAGGGGTCCTATAAAGTTAGCAGCCAGTCAGGCAGCGGCACAGGAGCTAGCAAACAGAGCTGTGAACAGGGCAGTTTGAGTGGGAGTTCTGTTGGAGGAGAAGGTATTTGTGTGTGTTTGGTTTTGTATTGGTAGTATCTGTATGTGTAGGGGCTTTGTGCTGGGAGAGAAGCTGAGCCCTGATTAGGGGGCGGGGCTTCACTGACTACGGGTCCTATAAAGGTAGCAGCCAGTCAGACAGCGGCTCAGGAGCTAGCAAACAGAGCTGTAAGCAAGGGAGTTTGAGTGGGAGTTCTGTTGGAGGAGATGGTATTTGTGTGTGTTTTTGTATTGGTCGTATCTGTATGTGTAGGGGTTTGGCGGGGCTAGGTGCTGGGAGAGAAGCTGTGCCCTGATTAGGGGGCGGGCTTCACTGACTAGGCGTCCTATAAAGGTAGCAGCCAGTCAGGCAGCGGCACAGACAGCTGCAGCGGCACAGGAGCTAGCAAACGGAGCTGTAAACAGGGGAGTTTGAGTGGGAGTTCTGTTGGAGGAAAAGGTATTTGTGTGTGTTTGGTTTTGTATTGGTAGTGTCTGTATGTGCAGAGGCTTGGAGGGGCTTTGTGCTGGGAGAGAAGCTGAGCCCTGATTAGGGGGCGGGGCTTCACTGACTAGGGGTCCTATAAAGGTAGCAGCCAGTCAGACAGCGGCTCAGGAGCTAGCAAACAGAGCTGTGAACAGGGGAGTTTGAGTAGGAGATCTGTTGGAGGAGAAGGTATTTGTGTGTGTTTTTGTATTGGTAGTATCTGTATGTGTAGAGGCTTGGAGGGGCTAGGTGCTGCGAGAGAAGCTGAGCCCTGATTAGGGGGCGGGGCTTCACTGACTAGGGGTCCTATAAAGGTAGCAGCCAGTCAGGCAGCGGCACAGGAGCTAGCAAACTGAGCTATGAACAGGGGAGTTTGAGTGGGAGTTCTGTTGGAGGAGAAGGTATTTGTGTGTGTTTCTGTATTCGTAGTATCTGTATGTGTAGAGGCTTGGAGGGGCTAGGTGCTGCGAGAGAAGCTGAGCCCTGATTAGGGGGGGGGCTTCACTGACTAGGGGTCCTATAAAGGTAGCAGCCAGCCAGGCAGCGGCAGACAGCTGCAGCGGCACAGGAGCTAGCAAACAGCGCTGTAAACAGGGGAGTTTGAGTGGTAGTTCTGTTGGAGGAGAAGGTATTTGTGTGTGTGTGTTTTTGTATTGGTAGTATCTGTATGTGTAGAGGCTTGGAGGGGCTTTGTGCTGGGAGAGAAGCTGAGCCCTGATTAGGGGGCGGGGCTTCACTGACTAGGGGTCCTATAAAGGTAGCAGCCAGTCAGGCAGCGGCACAGGAGCTAGCAAACAGAGCTGTGAACAGGGCAGTTTGAGTGGGAGTTCTGTTGGAGGAGAAGGTATTTGTGTGTGTTTGGTTTTGTATTGGTAGTATCTGTATGTGTAGGGGCTTTGTGCTGGGAGAGAAGCGGAGCCCTGATTAGGGGGCGGGGCTTCACTGACTAGGGGTCCTATAAAGGTAGCAGCCAGTCAGGCAGCGGCACAGGAGCTAGCAAACAGAGCTGTGAACAGGGCAGTTTGAGTGGGAGTTCTGTTGGAGGAGATGGTATTTGTGTGTGTTTTTGTATTGGTCGTATCTGTATGTGTAGGGGTTTGGCGGGGCTAGGTGCTGGGAGAGAAGCTGTGCCCTGATTAGGGGGCGGGCTTCACTGACTAGGCGTCCTATAAAGGTAGCAGCCAGTCAGGCAGCGGCAAAGACAGCTGCAGCGGCACAGGAGCTTGCAAACGGAGCTGTGAACAGGGCAGTTTGAGTGGGAGTTCTGTTGGAGGAGAAGGTATTTGTGTGTGTTTTTGTATTGGTAGTACTTGTATGTGTAGGGGCTTTGTGCTGGGAGAGAAGCTGGGCCCTGATTAGGGGGCGGGGCTTCACTGACTAGGGGTCCTATAAAGTGAGCAGCCAGTCAGGCAGCGGGACAGGAGCTAGCAGACAGAGCTGTAAGCAGGGGAGTTTGAGTGGGAGTTCTGCTGGAGGAGAAGGTATTTCTGTGTGTTTGGTTTTGTATTGGTAGTATCTGTATGTGTAGAGGCTTGGAGGGGCTTTGTGCTGGGAGAGAAGCTGAGCCCTGATTAGGGGGCGGGGCTTCACTGACTAGGGGTCCTATAAAGGTACTAGCCAGTCAGGCAGCGGCACAGGAGCTAGCAAACAGACCTGTAAACAGGGCAGTTTGAGTGGGAGTTCTGTTGGAGGAGAAGGTATTTGTGTGTGTTCGGTTTTGTATTGGTAGTATCTGTATGTGTACGGGCTTTGTGCTGGGAGAGAAGCTGAGCCCTGATTAGGGGGCGGGGCTTCACTGACTAGGGGTCCTATAAAGGTAGCAGCCAGTCAGGCAGCGGCACAGGAGCTAGCAAACAGAGCTGTAAACAGGGGGGTTTGAGTGGGCGTTCTGTTGGAGGAGAAGGTATTTGTGTGTGTTTGGTTTTGTATTGGTAGTATCTGTATGTGTAGAGGCTTGGACGGGCTTTGTGCTGGGAGAGAAGCTGAGCCCTGATTAGGGGGCGGGGCTTCACTGACTAGGGGTCCTATAAAGGTAGCAGCCAGTCAGCCAGCGGCAGACAGCTGCAGCGGCACAGGAGCTAGCAAACAGAGCTGTAAACAGGGGAGTTTGAGTGGGAGTTCTGTTGGAGGAGAAGGTATTTGTGTGTGTTTGGTTTTGTATTTTCAGTATCTGTATGTGCAGGGGCTAGGTGCTGCGAGAGAAGCTGAGCCCTGATTAGGGGGCGGGGCTTCACTGACTAGGGGTCCTATAAAGGTAGCAGCCAGCCAGGCAGCGGCAGACAGCTGCAGCGGCACAGGAGCTAGCAAACAGAGCTGTAAACAGGGGAGTTTGAGTGGGAGTTCTGTTGGAGGAGAAGGTATTTGTGTGTGTGTGTTTTTGTATTGGTAGTATCTGTATGTGTAGAGGCTTGGAGGGGCTTTGTGCTGGGAGAGAAGCTGAGCCCTGATTAGGGGGCGGGGCTTCACTGACTAGGGGTCCTATAAAGGTAGCAGCCAGTCAGGCAGTGGCACAGGAGCTAGCAAACAGAGCTGTGAACAGGGCAGTTTGAGTGGGAGTTCTGTTGGAGGAGAAGGTATTTGTGTGTGTTTGGTTTTGTATTGGTAGTATCTGTATGTGTAGGGGCTTTGTGCTGGGAGAGAAGCTGAGCCCTGATTAGGGGGCGGGGCTTCACTGACTAGGGGTCCTATAAAGGTAGCAGCCAGTCAGACAGCGGCTCAGGAGCTAGCAAACAGAGCTGTAAGCAAGGGAGTTTGAGTGGGAGTTCTGTTGGAGGAGATGGTATTTGTGTGTGTTTTTGTATTGGTCGTATCTGTATGTGTAGGGGTTTGGCGGGGCTAGGTGCTGGGAGAGAAGCTGTGCCCTGATTAGGGGGCGGGCTTCACTGACTAGGCGTCCTATAAAGGTAGCAGCCAGTCAGGCAGCGGCACAGACAGCTGCAGCGGCACAGGAGCTAGCAAACAGACCTGTAAACAGGGGAGTGTGAGTGGGAGTTCTGTTGGAGGAGAAGGTATTTGTGTGTGTTTTTGTATTGGTATTATCTGTATGTGTAGAGGCTTGGAGGGGCTTTGTGGTGGGAGAGAAGCTGGGCCCTGATTAGGGGGCGGGGATTCACTGACTAGGGGTCCTAGAAAGGGAGCAGCCAGTCAGGCAGCGGCACAGACAGCTGCAGTGGCACAGGAGCTAGCAAACAGAGCTGTAAAGAGGGGAGTTTGAGTGGGAGTTCTGTTGGAGGAGAAGGTATTTGTGTGTGCTTCGTTTTGTATTGGTAGTATCTGTATGTGTAGGGGCTTTGTTCTGGGAGAGAAGCTGAGCCCTGATTAGGGGGCGGGGCTTCACTGACCAGGGGTCCTATAAAGGTAGCAGCCAGTCAGGCAGCGGCACAGACAGCTGCAGTGGCACAGGAGCTAGCAAACAGAGCTGTAAAGAGGGGAGTTTGAGTGGGAGTTCTGTTGGAGGAGAAGGTATTTGTGTGTTTTTTTGTACTGGTAGTATCTGTATATGTAGAGGCTTGGAGGGGCTTTGTGCTGGGAGAGAAGCTGAGCCCTGATCAGGGGGCGGGGCTTCACTGACTAGGGGTCCTATAAAGGTAGGAGCCAGTCAGGCAGCGGCACAGGAGCTAGCAAACAGACCTGTAAATAGGGGAGTTTGAGTGGGAGTTCTGTTGGAGGAGAAGGTATTTGTGTGTGTTCGGTTTTGTATTGGTAGTATCTGTATGTGTACGGGCTTTGTGCTGGGAGAGAAGCTGAGCCCTGATTAGGGGGCGGGGCTTCACTGACTAGGGGTCCTATAAAGGTAGCAGCCAGTCAGGCAGCGGCACAGGAGCTAGCAAACAGAGCTGTAAGCAGGGGAGTTTGAGTGGGAGTTCTGTTGGAGGAGAAGGTATTTGTGTGTGTTTGGTTTTGTACTGGTAGTATCTGTATGTGTAGAGGCTTGGAGGGGCGAGGTGCTGGGAGAGAAGCTGAGCCCTGATTAGGGGGCGGGGCTTCACTGACTAGGGGTCCTATAAAGGTAGCAGCCAGTCAGGCAGCGGCACAGACAGCTGCAGTGGCACAGGAGCTAGCAAACAGAGCTCTAAACAGCGGAGTTTGAGTGGGAGTTCTGTTGGAGGAGAATTTATTTGTGTGTGTTTGGTTTTGTATTGGTAGTATCTGTATGTGTAGAGGCTTGGAGGGGCTTTGTGCTGGGAGAGAAGCTGAGCTCTGATTAGGGAGCGGGGCTTCACTGACTAGGGGTCCTATAAAGGTACCAGCCAGTCAGGCAGCGGCACAGGAGCTAGCAAACAGAGCTGTAAACAGGGGAGTTTGAGTGGGAGTTCTGTTGGAGGAGAAGGTATTTGTGTGTGTTTTTGTTTTGGTATTATCTGTATGTGTAGAGGCTTGGAGGGGCTTTGTGATGGGAGAGAAGCTGAGCCCTGATCAGGGGGCGGAGCTTCACTGACTAGGGGTCCTATAAAGGTAGCAGTCAGTCAGGCAGCGGCACAGGAGCTAGCAAACAGAGCTGGAAACAGGGGAGTTTGAGTGGGAGTTCTGTTGGAGGAGAAGGTATTTGTGTGTGTTTTTGTATTGGTATTATCCGTATGTGTAGAGGCTTGGAGGGGCTTTGTGATGGGAGAGAAGCTGGGCCCTGATTAGGGGGCGGGGCTTCACTCATTAGGGGTCCTAGAAAGGGAGCAGCCAGTCAGGCAGCGGCACAGACAGCTTCAGTGGCACAGGAGCTAGCAAACAGACCTGTAAAGAGGGGAGTTTGAGTGGGAGTTCTGTTGGAGGAGATGGTATTTGTGTGTGTTTGGTTTTGTATTTATAGTGTCTGTATGTGTAGGGGTTTGTCGGGGCTTTGTGCTTGGAGAGAAGCTGAGCCCTGATTAGGGGGCGGGGCTTCACTGACTAGGGGTCCTATAAAGGTAGCAGACAGTCAGGCAGAGGAACAGACAGCTGCAGTGGCACAGGAGCTCGCAAACAGAGCTGTAAGCAGGGGAGTTTGAGTGGGAGTTCTGTTGGAGGAGAAGGTATTTGTGTGTGTTTGGTTTTTTATTGGTAGTATCTGTATGTGTAGGGGTTTGGCGGGGCTTTGTGCTTGGAGAGAAGCTGAGCCCTCATTAGGGGGCGGAGCTTCACTGACTAGGGGTCCTATAAAGGTACCAGCCAGTCAGGCAGCGGCACAGGAGCTAGCAAACAGACCTGTAAACAGGGCAGTTTGAGTGGGAGTTCTGTTGGAGGAGAAGGTATTTGTGTGTGTTCGGTTTTGTATTGGTAGTATCTGTATGTGTACGGGCTTTGTGCTGGGAGAGAAGCTGAGCCCTGATTAGGGGGCGGGGCTTCACTGACTAGGGGTCCTATAAAGGTAGCAGCCAGTCAGGCAGCGGCACAGGAGCTAGCAAACAGACCTGTAAACAGGGGAGTTTGAGTGGGAGTTCTGTTGGAGGAGATGGTATTTGTGTGTTTTTTTTGTATTGGTAGTATCTGTATGTGTAGAGTCTTGGAGGGGCTTTGTGCTGGGAGAGAAGCTGGGCCCTGATTAGGGGGCGGGGCTTCAGTGACTAGGGGTCCTAGAAAGGGAGCAGCCAGTCAGGCAGCGGCACAGACAGCTGCAGTGGCACAGGCGCTAGCAAACAGAGCTGTAAACAGGGGAGTTTGAGTGGGCGTTCTGTTGGAGGAGAAGGTATTTGAGTGTGTTTGGTATTGTATTGGTAGTATCTGTATGTGTAGAGGCTTGGAGGGGCTTTCTGCTGGGAGAGAAGCTGAGCCCTGATTAGGGGGCGGGGCTTCACTGACTAGGGGTCCTATAAAGGTACCAGCCGGTCAGGCAGCGGCACAGGAGCTAGCAAACAGACCTGTAAACAGGGGAGTTTGAGTGGGAGTTCTGTTGGAGGAGATGGTATTTGTGTGTTTTTTTTGTATTGGTAGTATCTGTATGTGTAGAGTCTTGGAGGGGCTTTGTGCTGGGAGAGAAGCTGGGCCCTGATTAGGGGGCGGGGCTTCAGTGACTAGGGGTCCTAGAAAGGGAGCAGCCAGTCAGGCAGCGGCACAGACAGCTGCAGTGGCACAGGCGCTAGCAAACAGAGCTGTAAACAGGGGAGTTTGAGTGGGCGTTCTGTTGGAGGAGAAGGTATTTGAGTGTGTTTGGTATTGTATTGGTAGTATCTGTATGTGTAGAGGCTTGGAGGGGCTTTGTGCTGGGAGAGAAGCTGAGCCCTGATTAGGGGGCGGGGCTTCACTGACTAGGGGTCCTATAAAGGTACCAGCCGGTCAGGCAGCGGCACAGGAGCTAGCAAACAGACCTGTAAACAGGGCAGTTTGAGTGGGAGTTCTGTTGGAGGAGAAGGTATTTGTGTGTGTTCGGTTTTGTATTGGTAGTATCTGTATGTGTAGGGGCTTTGTGCTGGGAGAGAAGCTGAGCCCTGATTAGGGGGCGGGGCTTCACTGACTAGGGGTCCTATAAAGGTAGCAGCCAGTCAGACAGCGACACAGGAGCTAGCAAACAGAGCTGTAAGCAGGGGAGTTTGAGTGGGAGTTCTGTTGGAGGAGAAGGTATTTGTGTGTGTTTGGTTTTGTATTGTCAGTATCTGTATGTGCAGTGGCTTTGTGCCGGGAGAGAAGCTGAGCCCTGATTAGGGGGCGGGGCTTCACTGACTAGGGGTCCTATAAAAGTAGCAGCCAGTCAGACAGCGGCACAGGAGCTAGCAAACAGAGCTGTAATCAGGGGAGTTTGAGTGGGAGTTCTGTTGGAGGAGAAGGTATTTGTGTGTGTTTGGTTTTGTATTGGTAGTATCTGTATGTGTAGGGGTTTGGCGGGGCTTTGTGCTTGGAGAGAAGCTGAGCCCTCATTAGGGGGCGGAGCTTCACTGACTAGGGGTCCTATAAAGGTAGCAGCCAGTCAGACAGCGGCACAGGAGATAGCAAACAGAGCTGTAAGCAGGGGAGTTTGAGTGGGAGTTCTGTTGGAGGAGAAGGTATTTGTGTGTGTTTGGTTTTGTACTGGTAGTATCTGTATGTGTAGAGGCTTGGAGGGGCTTTGTGCTGGGAGAGAAGCTGGGCCCTGATTAGGGGGCGGGGCTTCACTGATTATGGGTCCTAGAAAGGGAGCAGCCAGTCAGACAGCGGCAAAGACAGCTGCAGTGGCACAGGAGCTAGCAAACAGAGCTGTAAAGAGGGGAGTTTGAGTGGGAGTTCTGTTGGAGGAGAAGGTATTTGTGTGTGTTTGGTTTTGTATTGGTAGTATCTGTATGTGTAGGGGCTTTGTGCTGGGAGAGAAGCTGAGCCCTGATTAGGGGGCGGGGCTTCACTGACTAGGGGTCCTATAAAGGTAGCAGCCAGTCAGGCAGCGGCAACAGACAGCTGCAGTGGCACAGGAGCTAGCAAACAGAGCTGTAAAGAGGGGATTTTGAGTGGGAGTTCTGTTGGAGGAGAATTTATTTGTGTGTGTTCGGTTTTGTATTGGTAGTATCTGTATGTGTACGGGCTTTGTGCTGGGAGAGAAGCTGAGCCCTGATCAGGGGGCGGGGCTTCACTGACTAGGGGTCTTATAAAGGTAGGAGCCAGTCAGGCAGCGGCACAGGAGCTAGCAAACAGAGCTGTAAGCAGGGGAGTTTGAGTGGGAGTTCTGTTGGAGGAGATGGTATTTGTGTGTGTTTGGTTTTGTATTGGTAGTATCTGTATGTGTAGGGGTTTGTCGGGGCTTTGTGCTTGGAGAGAAGCTGAGCCCTGATTAGGGGGCGGGGCTTCACTGACTAGGGGTCCTATAAAGGTAGCAGACAGTCAGGCAACGGAATAGACAGCTGCAGTGGCACAGGAGCTCGCAAACAGAGCTGTAAGCAGGGGAGTTTGAGTGGGAGTTCTGTTGGAGGAGAAGGTATTTGTGTGTGTTTTTGTATTGGTAGTATCTGTATGTGTAGAGGCTTCGAGGGGCTAGGTGCTGGGAGAGAAGCTGAGCCCTGATTAGGGGGCGGGGCTTCACTGACTAGGGGTCCTATAAAGGTAGCAGCCAATCAGGCAGCGGCACAGACAGCTGCAGCGGCACAGGAGCTAGCAAACAGAGCTGTAAACAGGGGAGTTTGAGTGGGAGTTCTGTTGGAGGAGAAGGTATTGGTGTGTGTTTCGTTTTGTACTGGTAGTATCTGTATGTGTAGAGGCTTGGAGGGGCTTTGTGCTGGGAGAGAAGCTGAGCCCTGATTAGGGAGCGGGGCTTCAGTGACTAGGGGTCCTATAAAGGTACCAGCCAGTCAGGCAGCGGCAGAGGAGCTAGCAAACAGAGCTGTAAACAGGGGAGTTTGAGTGGGAGTTCTGTTGGAGGAGAAGGTATTTGTGTGTGTTTTTGTATTGGTATTATCTGTATGTGTAGAGGATTGGAGGGGCTTTGTGATGGGAGAGAAGCTGAGCCCTGATCAGGGGGCGCGGCTTCACTGACTATGGGTCCTATAAATGTAGCAGCCAGTCAGGCAGCGGCACAGGAGCTGGCAAACAGAGCTGTAAACAGGGGAGTTTGAGTGGGAGTTCTGTTGGAGGAGATGGTATTTGTGTGTGTTTGGTTTTGTATTGGTAGTATCTGTATGTGTATTGGTTTGAAGGGGCTTTGTGCTTGGAGAGAAGCTGAGCCCTGATTAGGGGGCGGGGATTCACTGACAAGGGGTCCTATAAAGGTAGCAGCCAGTCAGGCAGCGGCACAGACAGCTGCAGTGGCACAGGCGCTAGCAAACAGAGCTGTAAACAGGGGAGTTTGAGTGGGAGTTCTGTTGGAGTTGAAGGTATTGGTGTGTTTTTTTGTATTGGTAGTATCTGTATATGTAGAGGCTTGGAGGGGCTTTGTGCTGGGAGAGAAGCTGAGCCCTGATCAGGGTGCGGGGCTTCACTGACTAGGGGTCCTATAAAGGTAGGAGCCAGTCAGGCAGCGGCACAGGAGCTAGCAAACAGAGCTGTAAGCAGGGGAGTTTGAGTGGGAGTTCTTTTGGAGGAGAAGGTATTTGTGCGTTTTTTTGTATTGGTAGTATCTGTATGTGTAGAGGCTTGGGGGGGCTTTGTGCTGGGAGAGAAGCTGAGCCCTGATCAGGGGGCGGGGCTTCACTGACTAGGGGTCCTATAAAGGTAGCAGCCAGTCAGGCAGCGGCACAGGAGCTAGCAAACAGAGCTTTAAACAGGGGAGTTTGAGTGGGAGTTCTGTTGGAGGAGAAGGTATTTGTGTGTGTTTGGTTTTGTATTGGTAGTATCTGTATGTGTAGGGGCTTTGTGCTGGGAGAGAAGCTGAGCCCTGATTAGGGGGCGAGGCTTCACTGACTAGGGGTCCTATAAAGGTAGCAGCCAGTCAGACAGCAGCACAGGAGCTAGCAAACAGTGCTGTAAGCAGGGGAGTTTGAGTGGGAGTTCTGTTGGAGGAGAAGGTATTTGTGTGTGTTTTTGTATTGGTATTATCTGTATGTGTAGAGGCTTGGAGGGGCTTTGTGATGGGAGAGAAGCTGGGCCCTGATGAGGGGGCGGGGCTTCACTGATTAGGGGTCCTAGAAAGGGAGCAGCCAGTCAGGCAGCGGCACAGACAGCTGCAGTGGCACAGGAGCTAGCAAACAGAGCTGTAAAGAGGGGAGTTTGAGTGGGGGTTCTGTTGGAGGAGAAGGTATTCGTGTGTTTTTTTGTATTGGTAGTATCTGTATATGTAGAGTCTTGGAGGGGCTTTGTGCTGGGAGAGAAGCTGAGCCCTGATCAGGGCGCGGGGCTTCACTGACTAGGGGTCCTATAAAGGTAGCAGCCAGTCAGGCAGCGGCACAGGAGCTAGCAAACAGACCTGTAAACAGGGGAGTTTGAGTGGGAGTTCTGTTGGAGGAGAAGGTATTTGTGTGTGTTCGGTTTTGTATTGGTAGTGTCTGTATGTGTACGGGCTTTGTGCTGGGAGAGAAGCTGAGCCCTGATTAGGGGGCGGGGCTTCACTGACTAGGGGTCCTATAAAGGTAGCAGCCAGTCAGGCAGCGGAAAAGACAGCTGCAGCGGCACAGGAGCTAGCAAACAGAGCTGTAAACAGGGGAGTTTGAGCGGGAGTTCTGTTGGAGGAGAAGGTATTTGTGTGTGTTTGGTTTTGTATTGGTAGTATGTGCATGTGTAGGGGCTTTGTGATGGGAGAGAAGTTGAGCCCTGATTTGGGGGCGGGGCTTCACTGACTTGGGGTCCTATAAAGGTAGCAGCCAGTCAGGCAGCGGCACAGGAGCTAGCAAACAGAGCTGTAAACAGGGGAGTTTGAGTGGGAGTTCTGTTGGAGGAGAAGGTATTTGTGTGTGTTTGGTTTTGTATTGGTAGTATCTGTATGTGTAGGGGTTTGGAGGGGCTTTGTGCTGGGAGAGAAGCTGAGCCCTGATTAGGGGGCGGGGCTTCACTGACAAGGGGTCCTATAAAGGGAGCAGCCAGTCAGGCAGCGGCACAGACAGCTGCAGCGGCACAGGAGCTAGCAAACAGAGCTGTAAACAGGGGAGTTTGAGTGGGAGTTCTGTTGGAGGAGACGGTATTTGTGTGTGTTTGGTTTTGTATTGGTAGTATCTGTATGTGTAGGGGCTTTGTGCTGGGAGAGAAGCTGAGCCCTGATTAGGGGGCGGGGCTTCACTGACAAGGGGTCCTATAAAGGGAGCAGCCAGTCAGGCAGCGGCAAAGACAGCTGCAGCAGCACAGGAGCTAGCAAACAGAGATGTAAACGGGGGAGTTTGAGTGGGATTTCTGTTGGAGGAGAAGGTATTTGTGTGTGTTTTTGTATTGGTATTATCTGTATGTGTAGAGGCTTGGAGGGGCTTTGAGATGGGAGAGAAGCTGGGCCCTGATTAGTGGGCGGGGCTTCACTGATTAGGGGTCCTATAAAGGTAGCAGCCAGTCAGGCAGCGGCACAGACAGCTGCAGCAGCACAGGAGCTAGCAAACAGAGCTGTGAACAGGGGAGTTTTAGTGGGAGTTCTGTTGGAGGAGAAGGTATTTGTGTGTGTGTCTTTTTGTATTGGTAGTATCTGTATGTGTAGGGGCTTTGTGCTGGGAGAGAAGCTGAGCCCTGATTAGGTGGCGGGGCTTCCCTCACTAGGGGTCCTATAAAGGTAGCAGCCAGTCAGGCAGCGGCAAAGGAGCTAGCAAACAGTGCTGTAAACAGGGGAGTTTGAGTGGGAGTTCTCTTGGAGGAGAAGGTATTTGTGTGTGTTTGGTTTTGTATTGTCAGTATCTGTATGTGCAGGGGCTTTGTGCTGGGAGAGAAGCTGAGCCCTGATTAGGGGGCGGGGCTTCACTGACTAGTGGTCCTATAAAGGTAGCAGCCAGTAAGACAGCGGCTCAGGAGCTAGCAAACGAGCTGTAAGCAGGGGAGTTTGAGTGGGAGTTCTGTTGGAGGAGAAGGTATTTGTGTGTGTTTGGTTTTGTATTGTCAGTATCTGTATGTGCAGGGGCTTTGTGCTGGGAGAGAAGCTGAGCCCTGATTAGGGGGCGGGGCTTCCCTGACTAGGGGTCCTATAAAGGTAGCAGCCAGTCAGGCAGCGGCACAGGAGCTAGCAAACAGAGCTGTAAACAGGGGAGTTTGAGTGGGAGTTCTGTTGGAGGAGAAGGTATTTGTGTGTTCTTTTGTATTGGTGGTATCTGTATGTGTAGAGGCTTGGAGGGGCTTTGTGCTGGGAGAGAAGCTGAGCCCTGATTAGGGGGCGGGGCTTCACTGATTAGGGGTCCTATAAAGGTAGCAGCCAGTCAGGCAGCGGCAGACAGCTGCAGCGGCACAGGAGCTAGCAAACAGAGCTGTAAACAGGGGAGTTTGAGTGGGAGTTCTCTTGGAGGAGAAGGTATTTGTGTGTGTTTGGTTTTGTATTGTCAGTATCTGTATGTGCAGGGGCTTTGTGCTGGGAGAGAAGCTGAGCCCTGATTAGGGGGCGGGGCTTCCCTGACTAGGGGTCCTATAAAGGTGGCAGCCAGTCAGGCAGCGGCACAGGAGCTAGCAAACAGAGCTGTAAACAGGGGAGTTTGAGTGGGAGTTCTGTTGGAGGAGAAGGTATTTGTGTGTTCTTTTGTATTGGTAGTATCTGTATGTGTAGAGGCTTGGACGGGCTTTGTGCTGGGAGAGAAGCTGAGCCCTGATTAGGGGGCGGGGCTTCACTGACTAGGGGTCCTATAAAGGTAGCAGCCAGTCAGGCAGCGGCAGACAGCTGCAGCGGCACAGGAGCTAGCAAACAGAGCTGTAAACAGGGGAGTTTCAGTGGGAGTTCTGTTGGAGGAGAAGGTATTTGTGTGTGTTTTTGTATTGGTAGTACTTGTATGTGTAGGGGCTTTGTGCTGGGAGAGAAGCTGAGCCCTGATTAGGGGGCGGGGCTTCACTGACTAGGGGTCCTATAAAGGTACCAGCCAGTCAGGCAGCGGCACAGGAGCTAGCAAACAGACCTGTAAACAGGGCAGTTTGAGTGGGAGTTCTGTTGGAGGAGAAGGTATTTGTGTGTGTTTCGTTTTGTATTGGTAGTATCTGTATGTGTAGGGGCTTTGTTCTGGGAGAGAAGGTGAGCCCTGATTAGGGGGCTGGGCTTCACTGACTAGGGGTCCTATAAAGGTACCAGCCAGTCAGGCAGCGGCACAGGAGCTAGCAAACAGAGCTGTAAACAGGGGAGTTTGAGTGGGAGTTCTGTTGGAGGAGAAGGTATTTGTGTGTGTGTGTTTTTGTATTGGTATTATCTGTATGTGTAGAGGCTTGGAGGGGCTTTGTGATGGGAGAGAAGCTGGGCCCTGATTAGGGGGCGGGGATTCACTGACTAGGGGTCCTAGAAAGGGAGCAGCCAGTCAGGCAGCGGCACAGACAGCTGCAGTGGCACAGGAGCTAGCAAACAGAGCTGTAAAGAGGGGAGTTTGAGTGGGAGTTCTGTTGGAGGAGAAGGTATTTGTTTGTGCTTCGTTTTGTATTGGTAGTATCTGTATGTGTAGGGGCTTTGTTCTGGGAGAGAAGATGAGCCCTGATTAGGGGGCGGGGCTTCACTGACCAGGGGTCCTATAAAGGTAGCAGCCAGTCAGGCAGCGGCTCAGACAGCTGCAGTGGCACAGGAGCTAGCAAACAGAGCTGTAAAGAGGGGAGTTTGAGTGGGAGTTCTGTTGGAGGAGAAGGTATTTGTGTGTTTTTTTGTACTGGTAGTATCTGTATATGTAGAGGCTTGGAGGGGCTTTGTGCTGGGAGAGAAGCTGAGCCCTGATCAGGGGGCGGGGCTTCACTGACTAGGGGTCCTATAAAGGTAGCAGCCAGTCAGGCAGCGGCACAGACAGCTGCAGTGGCACAGGAGCTAGCAAACAGAGCTCTAAACAGCGGAGTTTGAGTGGGAGTTCTGTTGGAGGAGAATTTATTTGTGTGTGTTTGGTTTTGTATTGGTAGTATCTGTATGTGTAGAGGCTTGGAGGGGCTTTGTGCTGGGAGAGAAGCTGAGCTCTGATTAGGGAGCGGGGCTTCACTGACTAGGGGTCCTATAAAGGTACCAGCCAGTCAGGCAGCGGCACAGGAGCTAGCAAACAGAGCTGTAAACAGGGGAGTTTGAGTGGGAGTTCTGTTGGAGGAGAAGGTATTTGTGTGTGTTTTTGTTTTGGTATTTGTATGTGTAGAGGCTTGGAGGGGCTTTGTGATGGGAGAGAAGCTGAGCCCTGATCAGGGGGCGGGGCTTCACTGACTAGGGGTCCTATAAAGGTAGCAGTCAGTCAGGCAGCGGCACAGGAGCTAGCAAACAGAGCTGGAAACAGGGGAGTTTGAGTGGGAGTTCTGTTGGAGGAGAAGGTATTTGTGTGTGTTTTTGTATTGGTATTATCCGTATGTGTAGAGGCTTGGAGGGGCTTTGTGATGGGAGAGAAGCTGGGCCCTGATTAGGGGGCCGGGCTTCACTCATTAGGGGTCCTAGAAAGGGAGCAGCCAGTCAGGCAGCGGCACAGACAGCTTCAGTGGCACAGGAGCTAGCAAACAGAGCTGTAAAGAGGGGAGTTTGAGTGGGAGTTCTGTTGGAGGAGATGGTATTTGTGTGTGTTTGGTTTTGTATTTATAGTGTCTGTATGTGTAGGGGTTTGTCGGGGCTTTGTGCTTGGAGAGAAGCTGAGCCCTGATTAGGGGGCGGGGCTTCACTGACTAGGGGTCCTATAAAGGTAGCAGACAGTCAGGCAGAGGAACAGACAGCTGCAGTGGCACAGGAGCTCGCAAACAGACCTGTAAACAGGGCAGTTTGAGTGGGAGTTCTGTTGGAGGACAAGGTATTTGTGTGTGTTCGGTTTTGTATTGGTAGTATCTGTATGTGTACGGGCTTTGTGCTGGGAGAGAAGCTGAGCCCTGATTAGGGGGCGGGGCTTCACTGACTAGGGGTCCTATAAAGGTAGCAGCCAGTCAGGCAGCGGCACAGGAGCTAGCAAACAGACCTGTAAACAGGGGAGTTTGAGTGGGAGTTCTGTTGGAGGAGATGGTATTTGTGTGTTTTTTTGTATTGGTAGTATCTGTATGTGTAGAGTCTTGGAGGGGCTTTGTGCTGGGAGAGAAGCTGGGCCCTGATTAGGGGGCGGGGCTTCACTGACTAGGGGTCCTAGAAAGGGAGCAGCCAGTCAGGCAGCGGCACAGACAGCTGCAGTGGCACAGGCGCTAGCAAACAGAGCTGTAAACAGGGGAGTTTGAGTGGGCGTTCTGTTGGAGAAGAAGGTATTTGAGTGTGTTTGGTATTGTATTGGTAGTATCTGTATGTGTAGAGGCTTGGAGGGGCTTTGTGCTGGGAGACAAGCTGAGCCCTGATTAGGGGGCGGGGCTTCACTGACTAGGGGTCCTATAAAGGTACCAGCCGGTCAGGCAGCGGCACAGGAGCTAGCAAACAGACCTGTAAACAGGGCAGTTTGAGTGGGAGTTCTGTTGGAGGAGAAGGTATTTGTGTGTGTTCGGTTTTGTATTGGTAGTATCTGTATGTGTAGGGGCTTTGTGCTGGGAGAGAAGCTGAGCCCTGATTAGGGGGCGGGGCTTCACTGACTAGGGGTCCTATAAAGGTAGCAGCCAGTCAGACAGCGGCACAGGAGCTAGCAAACAGAGCTGTAAGCAGGGGAGTTTGAGTGGGAGTTCTGTTGGAGGAGAAGGTATTTGTGTGTGTTTGGTTTTGTATTGGTAGTATCTGTATGTGTAGGGGTTTGGCGGGGCTTTGTGCTTGGAGAGAAGCTGAGCCCTCATTAGGGGGCGGAGCTTCACTGACTAGGGGTCCTATAAAGGTAGCAGCCAGTCAGACAGCGGCACAGGAGATAGCAAACAGAGCTGTAAGCAGGGGAGTTTGAGTGGGAGTTCTGTTGGAGGAGAAGGTATTTGTGTGTGTTTGGTTTTGTACTGGTAGTATCTGTATGTGTAGAGGCTTGGAGGGGCTTTGTGCTGGGAGAGAAGCTGAGCCCTGATTAGGGGGCGGGGCTTCACTGACTAGGGTTCCTATAAAGGTAGCAGCCAGTCAGGCAGCGGCACAGGAGCTAGCAAACAGACCTGTAAACAGGGGAGTTTGAGTGGGAGTTCTGTTGGAGGAGAAGGTATTTGTGTGTGATTTTGTATTGGTAGTATCTGTATATGTAGAGGCTTGGAGGGGCTTTGTGCTGGGAGAGAAGCTGGGCCCTGATTAGGGGGCGGGGCTTCACTGATTATGGGTCCTAGAAAGGGAGCAGCCAGTCAGACAGCGGCAAAGACAGCTGCAGTGGCACAGGAGCTAGCAAACAGAGCTGTAAAGAGGGGAGTTTGAGTGGGAGTTCTGTTGGAGGAGAAGGTATTTGTGTGTGTTTGGTTTTGTATTGGTAGTATCTGTATGTGTAGGGGTTTGTCGGGGCTTTGTGCTTGGAGAGAAGCTGAGCCCTGATTAGGGGGCGGGGCTTCACTGACTAGGGGTCCTATAAAGGTAGCAGACAGTCAGGCAACGGAATAGACAGCTGCAGCGGCACAGGAGCTAGCAAACAGAGCTGTAAACAGGGGAGTTTGAGTGGGAGTTCTGTTGGAGGAGAAGGTATTGGTGTGTGTTTCGTTTTGTACTGGTAGTATCTGTATGTGTAGAGGCTTGGAGGGGCGAGGTGCTGGGAGAGAAGCTGAGCCCTGATTACGGGGCGGGGCTTCACTGACTAGGGGTCCTATAAACGTAGCAGCCAGTCAGGCAGCGGCACAGACAGCTGCAGTGGCACAGGAGCTAGCAAACAGAGCTCTAAACAGCGGAGTTTGTGTGGGAGTTCTGTTGGAGGAGAAGGTATTTGTGTGTGTTTGGTTTTGTATTGGCAGTATCTGTATGTGTAGAGGCTTGGAGGGGCTTTGTGCTGGGAGAGAAGCTGAGCCCTGATTAGGGAGCGGGGCTTCAGTGACTAGGGGTCCTATAAAGGTACCAGCCAGTCAGGCAGCGGCAGAGGAGCTAGCAAACAGAGCTGTAAACAGGGGAGTTTGAGTGGGAGTTCTGTTGGAGGAGAAGGTATTTGTGTGTGTTTTTGTATTGGTATTATCTGTATGTGTAGAGGATTGGAGGGGCTTTGTGATGGGAGAGAAGCTGAGCCCTGATCAGGGGGCGGGGCTTCACTGACTATGGGTCCTATAAATGTAGCAGCCAGTCAGGCAGCGGCACAGGAGCTAGCAAACAGAGCTGTAAACAGGGGAGTTTGAGTGGGAGTTCTGTTGGAGGAGATGGTATTTGTGTGTGTTTGGTTTTGTATTGGTAGTATCTGTATGTGTAGGGGCTTTGTGCTGGGAGAGAAGCTGAGCCCTGATTAGGGGGCGAGGCTTCACTGACTAGGGGTCCTATAAAGGTAGCAGCCAGTCAGACAGCAGCACAGGAGCTAGCAAACAGTGCTGTAAGCAGGGGAGTTTGAGTGGGAGTTCTGTTGGAGGAGAAGGTATTTGTGTGTGTTTTTGTATTGGTATTATCTGTATGTGTAGAGGCTTGGAGGGGCTTTGAGATGGGAGAGAAGCTGGGCCCTGATTAGTGGGCGGGGCTTCACTGATTAGGGGTCCTATAAAGGTAGCAGCCAGTCAGGCAGCGGCACAGACAGCTGCAGCAGCACAGGAGCTAGCAAACAGAGCTGTGAACAGGGGAGTTTTAGTGGGAGTTCTGTTGGAGGAGAAGGTATTTGTGTGTGTGTCTTTTTGTATTGGTAGTATCTGTATGTGTAGGGGCTTTGTGCTGGGAGAGAAGCTGAGCCCTGATTAGGTGGCGGGGCTTCCCTCACTAGGGGTCCTATAAAGGTAGCAGCCAGTCAGGCAGCGGCAAAGGAGCTAGCAAACAGTGCTGTAAACAGGGGAGTTTGAGTGGGAGTTCTCTTGGAGGAGAAGGTATTTGTGTGTGTTTGGTTTTGTATTGTCAGTATCTGTATGTGCAGGGGCTTTGTGCTGGGAGAGAAGCTGAGCCCTGATTAGGGGGCGGGGCTTCACTGACTAGTGGTCCTATAAAGGTAGCAGCCAGTAAGACAGCGGCTCAGGAGCTAGCAAACGAGCTGTAAGCAGGGGAGTTTGAGTGGGAGTTCTGTTGGAGGAGAAGGTATTTGTGTGTGTTTGGTTTTGTATTGTCAGTATCTGTATGTGCAGGGGCTTTGTGCTGGGAGAGAAGCTGAGCCCTGATTAGGGGGCGGGGCTTCCCTGACTAGGGGTCCTATAAAGGTAGCAGCCAGTCAGGCAGCGGCACAGGAGCTAGCAAACAGAGCTGTAAACAGGGGAGTTTGAGTGGGAGTTCTGTTGGAGGAGAAGGTATTTGTGTGTTCTTTTGTATTGGTGGTATCTGTATGTGTAGAGGCTTGGAGGGGCTTTGTGCTGGGAGAGAAGCTGAGCCCTGATTAGGGGGCGGGGCTTCACTGATTAGGGGTCCTATAAAGGTAGCAGCCAGTCAGGCAGCGGCAGACAGCTGCAGCGGCACAGGAGCTAGCAAACAGAGCTGTAAACAGGGGAGTTTGAGTGGGAGTTCTCTTGGAGGAGAAGGTATTTGTGTGTGTTTGGTTTTGTATTGTCAGTATCTGTATGTGCAGGGGCTTTGTGCTGGGAGAGAAGCTGAGCCCTGATTAGGGGGCGGGGCTTCCCTGACTAGGGGTCCTATAAAGGTGGCAGCCAGTCAGGCAGCGGCACAGGAGCTAGCAAACAGAGCTGTAAACAGGGGAGTTTGAGTGGGAGTTCTGTTGGAGGAGAAGGTATTTGTGTGTTCTTTTGTATTGGTAGTATCTGTATGTGTAGAGGCTTGGACGGGCTTTGTGCTGGGAGAGAAGCTGAGCCCTGATTAGGGGGCGGGGCTTCACTGACTAGGGGTCCTATAAAGGTAGCAGCCAGTCAGGCAGCGGCAGACAGCTGCAGCGGCACAGGAGCTAGCAAACAGAGCTGTAAACAGGGGAGTTTCAGTGGGAGTTCTGTTGGAGGAGAAGGTATTTGTGTGTGTTTTTGTATTGGTAGTACTTGTATGTGTAGGGGCTTTGTGCTGGGAGAGAAGCTGAGCCCTGATTAGGGGGCGGGGCTTCACTGACTAGGGGTCCTATAAAGGTACCAGCCAGTCAGGCAGCGGCACAGGAGCTAGCAAACAGACCTGTAAACAGGGCAGTTTGAGTGGGAGTTCTGTTGGAGGAGAAGGTATTTGTGTGTGTTTCGTTTTGTATTGGTAGTATCTGTATGTGTAGGGGCTTTGTTCTGGGAGAGAAGATGAGCCCTGATTAGGGGGCTGGGCTTCACTGACTAGGGGTCCTATAAAGGTACCAGCCAGTCAGGCAGCGGCACAGGAGCTAGCAAACAGAGCTGTAAACAGGGGAGTTTGAGTGGGAGTTCTGTTGGAGGAGAAGGTATTTGTGTGTGTGTGTTTTTGTATTGGTATTATCTGTATGTGTAGAGGCTTGGAGGGGCTTTGTGATGGGAGAGAAGCTGGGCCCTGATTAGGGGGCGGGGATTCACTGACTAGGGGTCCTAGAAAGGGAGCAGCCAGTCAGGCAGCGGCACAGACAGCTGCAGTGGCACAGGAGCTAGCAAACAGAGCTGTAAAGAGGGGAGTTTGAGTGGGAGTTCTGTTGGAGGAGAAGGTATTTGTTTGTGCTTCGTTTTGTATTGGTAGTATCTGTATGTGTAGGGGCTTTGTTCTGGGAGAGAAGATGAGCCCTGATTAGGGGGCGGGGCTTCACTGACCAGGGGTCCTATAAAGGTAGCAGCCAGTCAGGCAGCGGCTCAGACAGCTGCAGTGGCACAGGAGCTAGCAAACAGAGCTGTAAAGAGGGGAGTTTGAGTGGGAGTTCTGTTGGAGGAGAAGGTATTTGTGTGTTTTTTTGTACTGGTAGTATCTGTATATGTAGAGGCTTGGAGGGGCTTTGTGCTGGGAGAGAAGCTGAGCCCTGATCAGGGGGCGGGGCTTCACTGACTAGGGGTCCTATAAAGGTAGCAGCCAGTCAGGCAGCGGCACAGACAGCTGCAGTGGCACAGGAGCTAGCAAACAGAGCTCTAAACAGCGGAGTTTGAGTGGGAGTTCTGTTGGAGGAGAATTTATTTGTGTGTGTTTGGTTTTGTATTGGTAGTATCTGTATGTGTAGAGGCTTGGAGGGGCTTTGTGCTGGGAGAGAAGCTGAGCTCTGATTAGGGAGCGGGGCTTCACTGACTAGGGGTCCTATAAAGGTACCAGCCAGTCAGGCAGCGGCACAGGAGCTAGCAAACAGAGCTGTAAACAGGGGAGTTTGAGTGGGAGTTCTGTTGGAGGAGAAGGTATTTGTGTGTGTTTTTGTTTTGGTATTTGTATGTGTAGAGGCTTGGAGGGGCTTTGTGATGGGAGAGAAGCTGAGCCCTGATCAGGGGGCGGGGCTTCACTGACTAGGGGTCCTATAAAGGTAGCAGTCAGTCAGGCAGCGGCACAGGAGCTAGCAAACAGAGCTGGAAACAGGGGAGTTTGAGTGGGAGTTCTGTTGGAGGAGAAGGTATTTGTGTGTGTTTTTGTATTGGTATTATCCGTATGTGTAGAGGCTTGGAGGGGCTTTGTGATGGGAGAGAAGCTGGGCCCTGATTAGGGGGCCGGGCTTCACTCATTAGGGGTCCTAGAAAGGGAGCAGCCAGTCAGGCAGCGGCACAGACAGCTTCAGTGGCACAGGAGCTAGCAAACAGAGCTGTAAAGAGGGGAGTTTGAGTGGGAGTTCTGTTGGAGGAGATGGTATTTGTGTGTGTTTGGTTTTGTATTTATAGTGTCTGTATGTGTAGGGGTTTGTCGGGGCTTTGTGCTTGGAGAGAAGCTGAGCCCTGATTAGGGGGCGGGGCTTCACTGACTAGGGGTCCTATAAAGGTAGCAGACAGTCAGGCAGAGGAACAGACAGCTGCAGTGGCACAGGAGCTCGCAAACAGACCTGTAAACAGGGCAGTTTGAGTGGGAGTTCTGTTGGAGGACAAGGTATTTGTGTGTGTTCGGTTTTGTATTGGTAGTATCTGTATGTGTACGGGCTTTGTGCTGGGAGAGAAGCTGAGCCCTGATTAGGGGGCGGGGCTTCACTGACTAGGGGTCCTATAAAGGTAGCAGCCAGTCAGGCAGCGGCACAGGAGCTAGCAAACAGACCTGTAAACAGGGGAGTTTGAGTGGGAGTTCTGTTGGAGGAGATGGTATTTGTGTGTTTTTTTGTATTGGTAGTATCTGTATGTGTAGAGTCTTGGAGGGGCTTTGTGCTGGGAGAGAAGCTGGGCCCTGATTAGGGGGCGGGGCTTCACTGACTAGGGGTCCTAGAAAGGGAGCAGCCAGTCAGGCAGCGGCACAGACAGCTGCAGTGGCACAGGCGCTAGCAAACAGAGCTGTAAACAGGGGAGTTTGAGTGGGCGTTCTGTTGGAGAAGAAGGTATTTGAGTGTGTTTGGTATTGTATTGGTAGTATCTGTATGTGTAGAGGCTTGGAGGGGCTTTGTGCTGGGAGACAAGCTGAGCCCTGATTAGGGGGCGGGGCTTCACTGACTAGGGGTCCTATAAAGGTACCAGCCGGTCAGGCAGCGGCACAGGAGCTAGCAAACAGACCTGTAAACAGGGCAGTTTGAGTGGGAGTTCTGTTGGAGGAGAAGGTATTTGTGTGTGTTCGGTTTTGTATTGGTAGTATCTGTATGTGTAGGGGCTTTGTGCTGGGAGAGAAGCTGAGCCCTGATTAGGGGGCGGGGCTTCACTGACTAGGGGTCCTATAAAGGTAGCAGCCAGTCAGACAGCGGCACAGGAGCTAGCAAACAGAGCTGTAAGCAGGGGAGTTTGAGTGGGAGTTCTGTTGGAGGAGAAGGTATTTGTGTGTGTTTGGTTTTGTATTGGTAGTATCTGTATGTGTAGGGGTTTGGCGGGGCTTTGTGCTTGGAGAGAAGCTGAGCCCTCATTAGGGGGCGGAGCTTCACTGACTAGGGGTCCTATAAAGGTAGCAGCCAGTCAGACAGCGGCACAGGAGATAGCAAACAGAGCTGTAAGCAGGGGAGTTTGAGTGGGAGTTCTGTTGGAGGAGAAGGTATTTGTGTGTGTTTGGTTTTGTACTGGTAGTATCTGTATGTGTAGAGGCTTGGAGGGGCTTTGTGCTGGGAGAGAAGCTGAGCCCTGATTAGGGGGCGGGGCTTCACTGACTAGGGTTCCTATAAAGGTAGCAGCCAGTCAGGCAGCGGCACAGGAGCTAGCAAACAGACCTGTAAACAGGGGAGTTTGAGTGGGAGTTCTGTTGGAGGAGAAGGTATTTGTGTGTGATTTTGTATTGGTAGTATCTGTATATGTAGAGGCTTGGAGGGGCTTTGTGCTGGGAGAGAAGCTGGGCCCTGATTAGGGGGCGGGGCTTCACTGATTATGGGTCCTAGAAAGGGAGCAGCCAGTCAGACAGCGGCAAAGACAGCTGCAGTGGCACAGGAGCTAGCAAACAGAGCTGTAAAGAGGGGAGTTTGAGTGGGAGTTCTGTTGGAGGAGAAGGTATTTGTGTGTGTTTGGTTTTGTATTGGTAGTATCTGTATGTGTAGGGGTTTGTCGGGGCTTTGTGCTTGGAGAGAAGCTGAGCCCTGATTAGGGGGCGGGGCTTCACTGACTAGGGGTCCTATAAAGGTAGCAGACAGTCAGGCAACGGAATAGACAGCTGCAGCGGCACAGGAGCTAGCAAACAGAGCTGTAAACAGGGGAGTTTGAGTGGGAGTTCTGTTGGAGGAGAAGGTATTGGTGTGTGTTTCGTTTTGTACTGGTAGTATCTGTATGTGTAGAGGCTTGGAGGGGCGAGGTGCTGGGAGAGAAGCTGAGCCCTGATTACGGGGCGGGGCTTCACTGACTAGGGGTCCTATAAACGTAGCAGCCAGTCAGGCAGCGGCACAGACAGCTGCAGTGGCACAGGAGCTAGCAAACAGAGCTCTAAACAGCGGAGTTTGTGTGGGAGTTCTGTTGGAGGAGAAGGTATTTGTGTGTGTTTGGTTTTGTATTGGCAGTATCTGTATGTGTAGAGGCTTGGAGGGGCTTTGTGCTGGGAGAGAAGCTGAGCCCTGATTAGGGAGCGGGGCTTCAGTGACTAGGGGTCCTATAAAGGTACCAGCCAGTCAGGCAGCGGCAGAGGAGCTAGCAAACAGAGCTGTAAACAGGGGAGTTTGAGTGGGAGTTCTGTTGGAGGAGAAGGTATTTGTGTGTGTTTTTGTATTGGTATTATCTGTATGTGTAGAGGATTGGAGGGGCTTTGTGATGGGAGAGAAGCTGAGCCCTGATCAGGGGGCGGGGCTTCACTGACTATGGGTCCTATAAATGTAGCAGCCAGTCAGGCAGCGGCACAGGAGCTAGCAAACAGAGCTGTAAACAGGGGAGTTTGAGTGGGAGTTCTGTTGGAGGAGATGGTATTTGTGTGTGTTTGGTTTTGTATTGGTAGTATCTGTATGTGTAGGGGCTTTGTGCTGGGAGAGAAGCTGAGCCCTGATTAGGGGGCGAGGCTTCACTGACTAGGGGTCCTATAAAGGTAGCAGCCAGTCAGACAGCAGCACAGGAGCTAGCAAACAGTGCTGTAAGCAGGGGAGTTTGAGTGGGAGTTCTGTTGGAGGAGAAGGTATTTGTGTGTGTTTTTGTATTGGTATTATCTGTATGTGTAGAGGCTTGGAGGGGCTTTGTGATGGGAGAGAAGCTGGGCCCTGATTAGGGGGCGGGGCTTCACTGATTAGGGGTCCTAGAAAGGGAGCAGCCAGTCAGGCAGCGGCACAGACAGCTGCAGTGGCACAGGAGCTAGCAAACAGAGCTGTAAAGAGGGGAGTTTGAGTGGGGGTTCTGTTGGAGGAGAAGGTATTCGTGTGTTTTTTTGTATTGGTAGTATCTGTATATGTAGAGTCTTGGAGGGGCTTTGTGCTGGGAGAGAAGCTGAGCCCTGATCAGGGCGCGGGGCTTCACTGACTAGGGGTCCTATAAAGGTAGCAGCCAGTCAGGCAGCGGCACAGGAGCTATCAAACAGACCTGTAAACAGGGGAGTTTGAGTGGGAGTTCTGTTGGAGGAGAAGGTACTTGTGTGTGTTCGGTTTTGTATTGGTAGTATCTGTATGTGTACGGTGTTTGTGCTGGGATAGAAGCTGAGCCCTGATTAGGGGGCGGGGCTTCACTGACTAGGGGTCCTATAAAGGTAGCAGCCAGTCAGGCAGCGGCACAGGAGCTAGCAAACAGAGCTGCAAAGAGGGGAGTTTGAGTGGGAGTTCTGTTGGAGGAGAAGGTATTTGTGCGTTTTTTTGTATTGGTAGTATCTGTATGTGTAGAGGCTTGGAGGGCCTTTGTGCTGGGAGAGAAGCTGAGCCCTGATCAGGGGGCGGGGCTTCACTGACTAGGGGTCCTATAAAGGTAGCAGCCAGTCAGGCAGCGGCACAGGAGCTAGCAAACAGAGCTGTAAACAGGGGAGTTTGAATGGGAGTTCTGTTGGAGGAGAAGGTATTTGTGTGTGTTCGGTTTTGTATTGGTAGTGTCTGTATGTGTACGGGCTTTGTGCTGGGAGAGAAGCTGAGCCCTGATTAGGGGGCGGGGCTTCACTGACTAGGGGTCCTATAAAGGTCGCAGCCAGTCAGGCAGCGGAAAAGACAGCTGCAGCGGCACAGGAGCTAGCAAACAGAGCTGTAAACAGGGGAGTTTGAGTGGGAGTTCTGTTGGAGGAGAAGGTATTTGTGTGTGTTTGGTTTTGTATTGGTACTATCTGTATGTGTAGGGGCTTTGTGCTGGGAGAGAAGCTGAGCCCTGATTAGGGGGCGGGGCTTCACTGACTAGGGGTCCTATAAAGGTAGCAGCCAGTCAGACAGCGGCTCAGGAGCTAGCAAACAGAGCTGTGAACAGGGGAGTTTGAGTAGGAGTTCTGTTGGAGGAGAAGGTATTTGTGTGTGTTTGGTTTTGTATTGGTACTATCTGTATGTGTAGGGGCTTTGTGCTGGGAGAGAAGCTGAGCCCTGATTAGGGGACGGGGCTTCACTGACAAGGGGTCCTATAAAGGGAGCAGCCAGTCAGGCAGCGGCACAGACAGCTGCAGCGGCACAGGAGCTAGCAAACAGAGATGTAAACGGGGGAGTTTGAGTGGGAGTTCTGTGGGAGGAGATGGTATTTGTGTGTGTTTTGTTTTGTATTGGTAGTATCTGTATGTGTATAGGCTTGGAGGGGTTAGGTGCTGCGAGAGAAGCTGAGCCCTGATTAGGGGGCGGGGCTTCACTGACTAGGGGTCCTATAAAGGTAGCAGCCAGTCAGGCGGCGGCACAGACAGCTGCAGCGGCACAGGAGCTAGCAAACAGAGCTGTAAACAGGGGAGTTTGAGTGGGAGTTCTGTTGGAGGAGAAGGTATTTGTGTGTGTTTTTGTATTGGTATTATCTGTATGTGTAGAGGCTTGGAGGGGCTTTGAGATGGGAGAGAAGCTGGGCCCTGATTAGTGGGCGGGGCTTCACTGATTAGGGGTCCTATAAACGTAGCAGCCAGTCAGGCAGCGGCACAGACAGCTGCAGCAGCACAGGAGCTAGCAAACAGAGCTGTGAACAGGGGAGTTTTAGTGGGAGTTCTGTTGGAGGAGAAGGTATTTGTGTGTGTGTGTTTTTGTATTGTCAGTATCTGTATGTGCAGGGGCTTTGTGCTGGGAGAGAAGCTGAGCCCTGATTAGGGGGCGGGGCTTCACTGACTAGTGGTCCTATAAAGGTAGCAGCCAGTAAGACAGCGGCTCAGGAGCTAGCAAACGAGCTGTAAGCAGGGGAGTTTGAGTGGGAGTTCTGTTGGAGGAGAAGGTATTTGTGTGTGTTTGGTTTTGTATTGTCAGTATCTGTATGTGCAGGGGCTTTGTGCTGGGAGAGAAGCTGAGCCCTGATTAGGGGGCGGGGCCTCCCTGACTAGGGGTCCTATAAAGGTAGCAGCCAGTCAGGCAGCGGCAAAGGAGCTAGCAAACAGTGCTGTAAACAGGGGAGTTTGAGTGGGAGTTCTCTTGGAGGAGAAGGTATTTGTGTGTGTTTGGTTTTGTATTGGTAGTATCTGTATGTGTAGGGGCTTTGTGCTGGGAGAGAAGCTGAGCCCTGATTAGGGGGCGGGGCTTCACTGACTAGTGGTCCTATAAAGGTAGCAGCCAGTAAGACAGCGGCTCAGGAGCTAGCAAACGAGCTGTAAGCAGGGGAGTTTGAGTGGGAGTTCTGTTGGAGGAGAAGGTATTTGTGTGTGTTTGGTTTTGTATTGTCAGTATCTGTATGTGCAGGGGCTTTGTGCTGGGAGAGAAGCTGAGCCCTGATTAGGGGGCGGGGCTTCCCTGACTAGGGGTCCTATAAAGGTAGCAGCCAGTCAGGCAGCGGCACAGGAGCTAGCAAACAGAGCTGTAAACAGGGGAGTTTGAGTGGGAGTTCTGTTGGAGGAGAAGGTATTTGTGTGTTCTTTTGTATTGGTGGTATGTGTATGTGTAGAGGCTTGGAGGGGCTTTGTGCTGGGAGAGAAGCTGAGCCCTGATTAGGGGGCGGGGCTTCACTGATTAGGGGTCCTATAAAGGTAGCAGCCAGTCAGGCAGCGGCAGACAGCTGCAGCGGCACAGGAGCTAGCAAACAGAGCTGTAAACAGGGGAGTTTTAGTGGGAGTTCTGTTGGAGGAGAAGGTATTTGTGTGTGTTTGGTTTTGTATTGTCAGTATCTGTATGTGCAGGGGCTTTGTGCTGGGAGAGAAGCTGAGCCCTGATTAGGGGGCGGGGCTTCCCTGACTAGGGGTCCTATAAAGGTGGCAGCCAGTCAGGCAGCGGCACAGGAGCTAGCAAACAGAGCTGTAAACAGGGGAGTTTGAGTGGGAGTTCTGTTGGAGGAGAAGGTATTTGTGTGTTCTTTTGTATTGGTAGTATCTGTATGTGTAGAGGCTTGGACGGGCTTTGTGCTGGGAGAGAAGCTGAGCCCTGATTAGGGGGCGGGGCTTCACTGACTAGGGGTCCTATAAAGGTAGCAGCCAGTCAGGCAGCGGCAGACAGCTGCAGCGGCACAGGAGCTAGCAAACAGTGCTGTAAACAGGGGAGTTTGAGTGGGAGTTCTCTTGGAGGAGAAGGTATTTGTGTGTGTTTGGTTTTGTATTGTCAGTAGCTGTATGTGTAGGGGCTTTGTGCTGGGAGAGAAGCTGAGCCCTGATTAGGGGGCGGGGCTTCCCTGACTAGGGGTCCTATAAAGGTAGCAGCCAGTCAGGCAGCGGCAAAGGAGCTAGCAAACAGAGCTGTAAACAGGGGAGTTTGAGTGGGAGTTCTGTTGGAGGAGAAGGTATTTGTGTGTGTTTTTGTTTTGGTAGTATCTGTATGTGTAGAGGCTTGGAGGGGCTAGGTGCTGCGAGAGAAGCTGAGCCCTGATTAGGGGGCGGGGCTTCACTGACTAGGGGTCCTATAAAGGTAGCAGCCAGTCAGGCAGCGGCACAGACAGCGGCAGCGGCACAGGAGCTAGCAAACAGAGCTGTAAACAGGGGAGTTTGAGTGGGAGTTCTGTTGGAGGAGAAGGTATTTGTGTGTTCTTTTGTATTGGTGGTATCTGTATGTGTAGAGGCTTGGAGGGGCTTTGTGCTGGGAGAGAAGCTGAGCCCTGATTAGGGGGCGGGGCTTCACTGACTAGGGGTCCTATAAAGGGAGCAGCCAGTCAGGCAGCGGCACAGACAGCTGCAGCGGCACAGGAGCTAGCAAACAGAGCTGTAAACAGGGGAGTTTGAGTGGGAGTTATGTTGGAGGAGAAGGTATTTGTGTGTGTTTGGTTTTGTATTGTCAGTATCTGTATGTGCAGGGGCTTTGTGCTGGGAGAGAAGCTGAGCCCTGATTTGGGGGCGGGGCTTCACTGACTAGGGGTTCTATAAAGGTAGCAGACAGTCAGGCAGCGGCACAGACAGCTGCAGCGGCACAGGAGCTAGCAAACAGAGCTGTAAACAGGGGAGTTTGAGTGGGAGTTCTGTTGGAGGAGAAGGTATTTGTGTGTGTTTGGTTTTGTATTGGTAGTATCTGTATGTGTAGGGGCTTTGTGCTGGGAGAGAAGCTGAGCCCTGATTAGGGGGCGGGGCTTCACTGACTAGGGATCCTATAAAGGTAGCAGCCAGTCAGACAGCGGCTAAGGAGCTAGCAAACAGAGCTGTGGACAGGGGAGTTTGAGTAGGAGATCTGTTGGAGGAGAAGGTATTTGTGTGTGTTTTTGTTTTGTTAGTATCTGTATGTGTAGAGGCTTGGGGGGGCTAGGTGCTGGGAGAGAAGCTGAGCCCTGATTAGGGGGCGGGGCTTCACTGACTAGGGGTCCTATAAAGGTAGCAGCCAGTCAGGCAGCGGCACAGGAGCTAGCAAACAGAGCTGTGAACAGGGGAGTTTTAGTGGGAGTTCTGTTGGAGGAGAAGGTATTTGTGTGTGTGTGTTTTTGTATTGTTAGTATCTGTATGTGTAGGGGCTTTGTGCTGGGAGAGAAGCTGAGCCCTGATTAGGGGGCGGGGCTTCACTGACTAGGGGTCCTATAAAGGTAGCAGCCAGTCAGGCAGCGGCACAGGAGCTAGCAAACAGAGCTGTAAACAGGGGAGTTTTAGTGGGAGTTCTGTTGGAGGAGAAGGTATTTGTGTGTTTTTTTGTATTGGTAGTATCTGTATATGTAGAGGCTTGGAGGGGCTTTGTGCTGGGAGAGAAGCTGAGCCCTGATCAGGGGGCGGGGCTTCACTGACTAGGGGTCCTATAAAGGTAGCAGCCAGTCAGGCAGCGGCACAGGAGCTAGCAAACAGAGCTGTAAGCAGGGGAGTTTGAGTGGGAGTTCTGTTGGAGGAGAGGGTATTTGTGTGTGTTTTTGTATTGGTATTATCTGTATGTGTATAGGCTTGGAGGGGCTAGGTGCTGCGAGAGAAGCTGAGCCCTGATTAGGGGGCGGGGCTTCACTGACTAGGGGTCCTATAAAGGTAGCAGCCAGTCAGGCAGCGGCAGACAGCTGCAGCGGCACAGGAGCTAGGAAACAAAGCTGTAAACAGGGGAGTTTGAGTGGGAGTTCTGTTGGAGGAGAAGGTATTTGTGTGTGTTTGGTTTTGTATTGTCAGTATCTGTATGTGCAGGGGCTTTGTGCTGGGAGAGAAGCTGAGCCCTGATTAGGGGGCGGGGCTTCCCTGACTAGGGGTCCTATAAAGGTGGCAGCCAGTCAGGCAGCGGCACAGGAGCTAGCAAACAGAGCTGTAAACAGGGGAGTTTGAGTGGGAGTTCTGTTGGAGGAGAAGGTATTTGTGTGTTCTTTTGTATTGGTAGTATCTGTATGTGTAGAGGCTTGGAGGGGCTTTGTGCTGGGAGAGAAGCTGAGCCCTGATTAGGGGGCGGGGCTTCACTGATTAGGGGTCCTATAAAGGTAGCAGCCAGTCAGGCAGCGGCAGACAGCTGCAGCGGCACAGGAGCTAGCAAACAGTGCTGTAAACAGGGGAGTTTGAGTGGGAGTTCTCTTGGAGGAGAAGGTATTTGTGTGTGTTTGGTTTTGTATTGGTAGTATCTGTATGTGTAGGGGCTTTGTGCTGGGAGAGAAGCTGAGTCCTGATTAGGGGGCGGGGCTTCACTGACTAGGGGTCCTATAAAGGTAGCCGCCAGTCAGGCAGCGGCACAGGAGCTAGCAAACAGAGCTTTAAACAGGGCAGTTCGAGTGGGAGTTCTGTTGGAGGAGAAGGTATTTGTGTGTTTTTTTGTATTGGTAGTATCTGTATATGTAGAGGCTTGGAGGGGCTAGGTGCTGCGAGAGAAGCTGAGCCCTGATTAGGGGGCGGTGCTTCACTGACTAGGGGTCCTATAAAGGTAGCAGCCAGTCAGGCAGCGGCAGACAGCTGCAGCGGCACAGGAGCTAGGAAACAAAGCTGTAAACAGGGGAGTTTGAGTGGGAGTTCTGTTGGAGGAGAAGGTATTTGTGTGTGTTTGGTTTTGTATTGTCAGTATCTGTATGTGCAGGGGCTTTGTGCTGGGAGAGAAGCTGAGCCCTGATTAGGGGGCGGGGCTTCCCTGACTAGGGGTCCTATAAAGGTGGCAGCCAGTCAGGCAGCGGCACAGGAGCTAGCAAACAGAGCTGTAAACAGGGGAGTTTGAGTGGGAGTTCTGTTGGAGGAGAAGGTATTTGTGTGTTCTTTTGTATTGGTAGTATCTGTATGTGTAGA
Source organism: Lepidochelys olivacea (assembly GCF_965140295.1). Classification (NCBI taxonomy): domain Eukaryota; kingdom Metazoa; phylum Chordata; order Testudines; family Cheloniidae; genus Lepidochelys; species Lepidochelys olivacea. The sequence goes on along the minus strand of NC_140436.1, from coordinate 16,964,490 downwards.
GGCTTGGAGGGGCTTTGTGCTGGGAGAGAAGCTGAGCCCTGATTAGGGGGCGGGGCTTCACTGACTAGGGGTCCTATAAAGGTAGCAGCCAGTCAGGCAGCGGCAGACAGCTGCAGCGGCACAGGAGCTAGCAAACAGTGCTGTAAACAGGGGAGTTTGAGTTGGAGTTCTCTTGGAGGAGAAGGTATTTGTGTGTGTTTGGTTTTGTATTGGTAGTATCTGTATGTGTAGGGGCTTTGTGCTGGGAGAGAAGCTGAGCCCTGATTAGGGGGCGGGGCTTCACTGACTAGGGGTCCTATAAAGGTAGCCGCCAGTCAGGCAGCGGCACAGGAGCTAGCAAACAGAGCTGTGAACAGGGGAGTTTTAGTGGGAGTTCTGTTGGAGGAGAAGGTATTTGTGTGTGTGTGTTTTTGTATTGGTAGTATCTGTATGTGTAGGGGCTTTGTGCTGGGAGAGAAGCTGAGCCCTGATTAGGGGGCGGGGCTTCCCTGACTAGGTGTCCTATAAAGGTAGCAGCCAGTCAGGCAGCGGCAAAGGAGCTAGCAAACAGTGCTGTAAACAGGGGAGTTTGAGTGGGAGTTCTCTTGGAGGAGAAGGTATTTGTGTGTGTTTGGTTTTGTATTGGTAGTATCTGTATGTGTAGGGGCTTTGTGCTGGGAGAGAAGCTGAGCCCTGATTAGGGGGCGGGGCTTCACTGACTAGGGGTCCTATAAAGGTAGCAGCCAGTCAGGCAGCGGCACAGGAGCTAGCAAACAGAGCTGTGAACAGGGGAGTTTTAGTGGGAGTTCTGTTGGAGGAGAAGGTATTTGTGTGTGTTTGGTTTTGTATTGGTAGTATCTGTATGTGTAGGGGCTTTGTGCTGGGAGAGAAGCTGAGCCCTGATTAGGGGGCGGGGCTTCACTGACTAGTGGTCCTATAAAGGTAGCAGCCAGTAAGACAGCGGCTCAGGAGCTAGCAAACGAGCTGTAAGCAGGGGAGTTTGAGTGGGAGTTCTGTTGGAGGAGAAGGTATTTGTGTGTGTTTGGTTTTGTATTGTCAGTATCTGTATGTGCAGGGGCTTTGTGCTCTCAGAGAAGCTGAGCCCTGATTAGGGGGCGGGGCTTCCCTGACTAGGGGTCCTATAAAGGTGGCAGCCAGTCAGGCAGCGGCACAGGAGCTAGCAAACAGAGCTGTAAACAGGGGAGTTTGAGTGGGAGTTCTGTTGGAGGAGAAGGTATTTGTGTGTTCTTTTGTATTGGTAGTATCTGTATGTGTAGAGGCTTGGAGGGGCTTTGTGCTGGGAGAGAAGCTGAGCCCTGATTAGGGGGCGGGGCTTCACTGACTAGGGGTCCTATAAAGGTAGCAGCCAGTCAGGCAGCGGCAGACAGCTGCAGCGGCACAGGAGCTAGCAAACAGTGCTGTAAACAGGGGAGTTTGAGTGGGAGTTCTCTTGGAGGAGAAGGTATTTGTGTGTGTTTGGTTTTGTATTGGTAGTATCTGTATGTGTAGGGGCTTTGTGCTGGGAGAGAAGCTGAGTCCTGATTAGGGGGCGGGGCTTCACTGACTAGGGGTCCTATAAAGGTAGCCGCCAGTCAGGCAGCGGCACAGGAGCTAGCTAACAGAGCTTTAAACAGGGCAGTTCGAGTGGGAGTTCTGTTGGAGGAGAAGGTATTTGTGTGTTTTTTTGTATTGGTAGTATCTGTATATGTAGAGGCTTGGAGGGGCTTTGTGCTGGGAGAGAAGCTGAGCCCTGATTAGGGGGCGGGGCTTCACTGACTAGGGGTCCTATAAAGGTAGCAGCCAGTCAGGCAGCGGCACAGACAGCTGCAGCGGCACAGGAGCTAGCAAACAGAGCTGTACACAGGGGAGTTTGAGTGGGAGTTCTGTTGGAGGAGAAGGTATTTGTGTGTGTTTGGTTTTGTATTGTCAGTATCTGTATGTGCAGGGGCTTTGTGCTCTCAGAGAAGCTGAGCCCTGATTAGGGGGCGGGGCTTCCCTGACTAGGGGTCCTATAAAGGTGGCAGCCAGTCAGGCAGCGGCACAGGAGCTAGCAAACAGAGCTGTAAACAGGGGAGTTTGAGTGGGAGTTCTGTTGGAGGAGAAGGTATTTGTGTGTTCTTTTGTATTGGTAGTATCTGTATGTGTAGAGGCTTGGAGGGGCTTTGTGCTGGGAGAGAAGCTGAGCCCTGATTAGGGGGCGGGGCTTCCCTGACTAGGGGTCCTATAAAGGTGGCAGCCAGTCAGGCAGCGGCACAGGAGCTAGCAAACAGAGCTGTAAACAGGGGAGTTTGAGTGGGAGTTCTGTTGGAGGAGAAGGTATTTGTGTGTTCTTTTGTATTGGTAGTATCTGTATGTGTAGAGGCTTGGAGGGGCTTTGTGCTGGGAGAGAAGCTGAGCCCTGATTAGGGGGCGGGGCTTCACTGATTAGGGGTCCTATAAAGGTAGCAGCCAGTCAGGCAGCGGCAGACAGCTGCAGCGGCACAGGAGCTAGCAAACAGTGCTGTAAACAGGGGAGTTTGAGTGGGAGTTCTCTTGGAGGAGAAGGTATTTGTGTGTGTTTGGTTTTGTATTGGTAGTATCTGTATGTGTAGGGGCTTTGTGCTGGGAGAGAAGCTGAGTCCTGATTAGGGGGCGGGGCTTCACTGACTAGGGGTCCTATAAAGGTAGCCGCCAGTCAGGCAGCGGCACAGGAGCTAGCAAACAGAGCTTTAAACAGGGCAGTTCGAGTGGGAGTTCTGTTGGAGGAGAAGGTATTTGTGTGTTTTTTTGTATTGGTAGTATCTGTATATGTAGAGGCTTGGAGGGGCTAGGTGCTGCGAGAGAAGCTGAGCCCTGATTAGGGGGCGGTGCTTCACTGACTAGGGGTCCTATAAAGGTAGCAGCCAGTCAGGCAGCGGCAGACAGCTGCAGCGGCACAGGAGCTAGGAAACAAAGCTGTAAACAGGGGAGTTTGAGTGGGAGTTCTGTTGGAGGAGAAGGTATTTGTGTGTGTTTGGTTTTGTATTGTCAGTATCTGTATGTGCAGGGGCTTTGTGCTGGGAGAGAAGCTGAGCCCTGATTAGGGGGCGGGGCTTCCCTGACTAGGGGTCCTATAAAGGTGGCAGCCAGTCAGGCAGCGGCACAGGAGCTAGCAAACAGAGCTGTAAACAGGGGAGTTTGAGTGGGAGTTCTGTTGGAGGAGAAGGTATTTGTGTGTTCTTTTGTATTGGTAGTATCTGTATGTGTAGAGGCTTGGAGGGGCTTTGTGCTGGGAGAGAAGCTGAGCCCTGATTAGGGGGCGGGGCTTCACTGACTAGGGGTCCTATAAAGGTAGCAGCCAGTCAGGCAGCGGCAGACAGCTGCAGCGGCACAGGAGCTAGCAAACAGTGCTGTAAACAGGGGAGTTTGAGTTGGAGTTCTCTTGGAGGAGAAGGTATTTGTGTGTGTTTGGTTTTGTATTGGTAGTATCTGTATGTGTAGGGGCTTTGTGCTGGGAGAGAAGCTGAGCCCTGATTAGGGGGCGGGGCTTCACTGACTAGGGGTCCTATAAAGGTAGCCGCCAGTCAGGCAGCGGCACAGGAGCTAGCAAACAGAGCTGTGAACAGGGGAGTTTTAGTGGGAGTTCTGTTGGAGGAGAAGGTATTTGTGTGTGTGTGTTTTTGTATTGGTAGTATCTGTATGTGTAGGGGCTTTGTGCTGGGAGAGAAGCTGAGCCCTGATTAGGGGGCGGGGCTTCCCTGACTAGGTGTCCTATAAAGGTAGCAGCCAGTCAGGCAGCGGCAAAGGAGCTAGCAAACAGTGCTGTAAACAGGGGAGTTTGAGTGGGAGTTCTCTTGGAGGAGAAGGTATTTGTGTGTGTTTGGTTTTGTATTGGTAGTATCTGTATGTGTAGGGGCTTTGTGCTGGGAGAGAAGCTGAGCCCTGATTAGGGGGCGGGGCTTCACTGACTAGGGGTCCTATAAAGGTAGCAGCCAGTCAGGCAGCGGCACAGGAGCTAGCAAACAGAGCTGTGAACAGGGGAGTTTTAGTGGGAGTTCTGTTGGAGGAGAAGGTATTTGTGTGTGTTTGGTTTTGTATTGGTAGTATCTGTATGTGTAGGGGCTTTGTGCTGGGAGAGAAGCTGAGCCCTGATTAGGGGGCGGGGCTTCACTGACTAGTGGTCCTATAAAGGTAGCAGCCAGTAAGACAGCGGCTCAGGAGCTAGCAAACGAGCTGTAAGCAGGGGAGTTTGAGTGGGAGTTCTGTTGGAGGAGAAGGTATTTGTGTGTGTTTGGTTTTGTATTGTCAGTATCTGTATGTGCAGGGGCTTTGTGCTCTCAGAGAAGCTGAGCCCTGATTAGGGGGCGGGGCTTCCCTGACTAGGGGTCCTATAAAGGTGGCAGCCAGTCAGGCAGCGGCACAGGAGCTAGCAAACAGAGCTGTAAACAGGGGAGTTTGAGTGGGAGTTCTGTTGGAGGAGAAGGTATTTGTGTGTTCTTTTGTATTGGTAGTATCTGTATGTGTAGAGGCTTGGAGGGGCTTTGTGCTGGGAGAGAAGCTGAGCCCTGATTAGGGGGCGGGGCTTCACTGACTAGGGGTCCTATAAAGGTAGCAGCCAGTCAGGCAGCGGCAGACAGCTGCAGCGGCACAGGAGCTAGCAAACAGTGCTGTAAACAGGGGAGTTTGAGTGGGAGTTCTCTTGGAGGAGAAGGTATTTGTGTGTGTTTGGTTTTGTATTGGTAGTATCTGTATGTGTAGGGGCTTTGTGCTGGGAGAGAAGCTGAGTCCTGATTAGGGGGCGGGGCTTCACTGACTAGGGGTCCTATAAAGGTAGCCGCCAGTCAGGCAGCGGCACAGGAGCTAGCTAACAGAGCTTTAAACAGGGCAGTTCGAGTGGGAGTTCTGTTGGAGGAGAAGGTATTTGTGTGTTTTTTTGTATTGGTAGTATCTGTATATGTAGAGGCTTGGAGGGGCTTTGTGCTGGGAGAGAAGCTGAGCCCTGATTAGGGGGCGGGGCTTCACTGACTAGGGGTCCTATAAAGGTAGCAGCCAGTCAGGCAGCGGCACAGACAGCTGCAGCGGCACAGGAGCTAGCAAACAGAGCTGTACACAGGGGAGTTTGAGTGGGAGTTCTGTTGGAGGAGAAGGTATTTGTGTGTGTTTGGTTTTGTATTGTCAGTATCTGTATGTGCAGGGGCTTTGTGCTCTCAGAGAAGCTGAGCCCTGATTAGGGGGCGGGGCTTCCCTGACTAGGGGTCCTATAAAGGTGGCAGCCAGTCAGGCAGCGGCACAGGAGCTAGCAAACAGAGCTGTAAACAGGGGAGTTTGAGTGGGAGTTCTGTTGGAGGAGAAGGTATTTGTGTGTTCTTTTGTATTGGTAGTATCTGTATGTGTAGAGGCTTGGAGGGGCTTTGTGCTGGGAGAGAAGCTGAGCCCTGATTAGGGGGCGGGGCTTCACTGACTAGGGGTCCTATAAAGGTAGCAGCCAGTCAGGCAGCGGCAGACAGCTGCAGCGGCACAGGAGCTAGCAAACAGTGCTGTAAACAGGGGAGTTTGAGTGGGAGTTCTCTTGGAGGAGAAGGTATTTGTGTGTGTTTGGTTTTGTATTGGTAGTATCTGTATGTGTAGGGGCTTTGTGCTGGGAGAGAAGCTGAGTCCTGATTAGGGGGCGGGGCTTCACTGACTAGGGGTCCTGTAAAGGTAGCCGCCAGTCAGGCAGCGGCACAGGAGCTAGCTAACAGAGCTTTAAACAGGGCAGTTCGAGTGGGAGTTCTGTTGGAGGAGAAGGTATTTGTGTGTTTTTTTGTATTGGTAGTATCTGTATATGTAGAGGCTTGGAGGGGCTTTGTGCTGGGAGAGAAGCTGAGCCCTGATTAGGGGGCGGGGCTTCACTGACTAGGGGTCCTATAAAGGTAGCAGCCAGTCAGGCAGCGGCACAGACAGCTGCAGCGGCACAGGAGCTAGCAAACAGAGCTGTACACAGGGGAGTTTGAGTGGGAGTTCTGTTGGAGGAGAAGGTATTTGTGTGTGTTTGGTTTTGTATTGTCAGTAGCTGTATGTGCAGGGGCTTTGTGCTGGGAGAGAAGCTGAGCCCTGATTAGGGGGCGGGGCTTCCCTGACTAGGAGTCCTATAAAGGTAGCAGCCAGTCAGGCAGCGGCAAAGGAGCTAGCAAACAGAGCTGTAAACAGGGGAGTTTGAGTGGGAGTTCTGTTGGAGAAGAAGGTATTTGTGTGTGTTTGGTTTTGTATTGGTAGTATCTGTATGTGTAGGGGCTTTGTGCTGGGAGAGAAGCTGAGCCCTGATTAGGGGGCGGGGCTTCCCTGACTAGGGGTCCTATAAAGGTAGCAGCCAGTCAGGCAGCGGCAAAGGAGCTAGCAAACAGAGCTGTAAACAGGGGAGTTTGAGTGGGAGTTCTCTTGGAGGAGAAGGTATTTGTGTGTGTTTGGTTTTGTATTGTCAGTATCTGTATGTGCAGGGGCTTTGTGCTGGGAGAGAAGCTGAGCCCTGATTAGGGGGCGGGGCTTCCCTGACTAGGGGTCCTATAAAGGTAGCAGCCAGTCAGGCAGCGGCACAGGAGCTAGCAAACAGAGCTGTGAACAGGGGAGTTTGAGTGGGAGTTCTGTTGGAGGAGATGGTATTTGTGTGTGTTTGGTTTTGTATTGGTAGTATCTGTATGTGTAGAGGCTTGGAGGGGCTTTGTGCTGGGAGAGAAGCTGAGCCCTGATTAGGGGGCGGGGCTGACTGACTAGGGGTCCTATAAAGGTAGCAGCCAGTCAGGCAGCGGCACAGGAGCGAGCAAACAGAGCTGTAAACAGGGGAGTTTGAGTGGGAGTTTTTTTGGAGGAGATGGTATTTGTGTGTGTTTGGTTTTGTATTGGTAGTATCTGTATGTGTATTGGTTTGGCGGGGCTTTGTGCTTGGAGAGAAGCTGAGCCCTGATTAGGGGGCGGGGCTTCACTGACTAGGGTTCCTATAAAGGTAGCAGCCAGTCAGGCAGAGGAACAGACAGCTGCAGTGGCACAGGAGCTCGCAAACAGAGCTGTAAACAGGGGAGTTTGAGTGGGAGTTCTGTTGGAGGAGAAGGTATTTGTGTGTGTTTTTGTATTGGTAGTATCTGTATGCGTAGAGGGTTGGAGGGGCTTTGTGCTGGGAGAGAAGCTGAGCCCTGATTAGGGGGCGGGGCTTCACTGACTAGGGGTCCTATAAAGGTAGCAGCCAGTAAGGCAGAGGAACAGACAGCTGCAGTGGCACAGGATCTCGCAAACAGAGCTCTAAACAGGGGAGTTTGAGTGGGAGTTCTGTTGGAGGAGAAGGTATTTGTGTGTGTTTTTGTATTGGTAGTATCTGTATGTGTAGAGGCTTGGAGGGGCTAGGTGCTGGGAGAGAAGCTGAGCCCTGATTAGGGGGCGGGGCTTCACTGACTAGGGGTCCTATAAAGGTAGCAGCCAGTCAGGCAGCGGCACAGGAGCTAGCAAACAGAGCTGTAAACAGTGGAGTTTGAGTGGGAGTTCTGTTGGAGGAGAGGGTATTTGTGTGTGTTTTTGTATTGGTAGTATCTGTATGTGTAGAGGCTTGGAGGGGCTAGGTGCTGCGAGAGAAGCTGAGCCCTGATTAGGGGGCGGGGCTTCACTGACTAGGGGTCCTATAAAGGTAGCAGCCAGTCAGGCAGCGGCACAGGAGCGAGCAAACAGAGCTGTAAACAGGGGAGTTTGAGTGGGAGTTCTGTTGGAGGAGAAGGTATTTGTGTGTGTTTGGTTTTGTATTGGTGGTATCTGGATGTGTAGGGGCTTTGTGCTGGGAGAGAAGCTGAGCCCTGATTAGGGGGCGGGGCTTGACTGACTAGCGGTCCTATAAAGGTAGCAGCCAGTCAGGCAGCGACACAGACAGCTGCAGCGGCACAGGAGCTAGCAAACAGAGCTGTAAACAGGGGGGTTTGAGTGGGAGTTCTGTTGGAGGAGAAGGTATTTGTGTGTGTTTGGTTTTGTATTGGTAGTATCTGTTCGTATAGGGGCTTTGTGCTGGGAGAGAAGCTGAGCCCTGATTAGGGGCGGGGCTTCACTGACTAGGGGTCCTATAAAGGTAGCAGCCAGTCAGGCAGCGGCACAGGAGCTAGCGAACAGAGCTGTAAACAGGGGAGTTTGAGTGGGAGTTCTGTTAGAGGAGAAGGTATTTGTGTTTGTTCAGTTTTGTATTGGTAGTATCTGTATGTGTAGGGGCTTTGTTATGGGAGAGAAGCTGGGCCCTGATTAGGGGGCGGGGCTTCCCTGACTAGATGTCCTATAAAGGTAGCAGCCAGTCAGGCAGCGGCACAGGAGCTAGCAAACAGACCCGTAAACAGCGGAGTCTGAGTGGGAGTTCTGTTGGAGGAGAAGGTATTTGTGTGTGTGTTTGGTTTTGTATTTGTGGTATCTGTATGTGTAGAGGCTTGGAGGGGCTTTGTGCTGGGAGACAAGCTGAGCCCTGAATTGGGGGCGGGGCTTCAATGACTAGGGGTCCTATAAAGGTAGCAGCAAGTCCGGCAGCCGCACAGACAGCTGCAGCGGCACAGGAGCTAGCAAACAGAGCTGTAAACAAGGGAGTTTGAGTGGGAGTTCTGTTGGAGGAGAAGGTATTTGTGTGTGTTCGGTTTTGTATTGGTAGTACCTGTATGCGTAGGGGCTTCGTGCTGGGAGAGAAGCTGATCCCTGATTAGGGGGCGGGGATTCGGCTGCTACCTTTATAGGACCCCTAGTCAGTGGTCAGGCAGCGGCACAGACAGCTGCAGCGGCACAGGAGCTAGCAAACAGAGCTGTAAACAGGGGAGTTTTAGTGGGAGTTCTGTTGGAGGAGAAGGTATTTGTGTGTGTTTGGTTTTGTATGGTTAGTACCTGTATGTGTAGGGGCTTTGTTATGGGAGAGAAGCTGGGCCCTGATTAGGGGTCGGGGCTTCCCTGACTAGATGTCCTATAAAGGTAGCAGCCAGTCAGGCAGCGGCACAGGAGCTAGCAAACAGACCTGTAAACAGCGGAGTATGAGTGGGAGTTCTGTTGGAGGAGAAGGTATTTGTGTGTGTTTGGTTTTGTATTGGTAGTATCTGTATGTGTAGAGGCTTGGAGGGGCTTTGTGCTGGGAGAGAAGCTGAGCCCTGATTATGGGGCGCGGCTTCCCTGACTAGGGGTCCTATAAAGGGAGCAGCCAGTCAGGCAGCGGCACAGGAGCTAGCAAACAGAGCTGTGAACAGGGGAGTTTGAGTGGGAGTTCTGTTGGAGGAGAAGGTATTTGTGTGTGTTTGGTTTTGTATTGGTAGTATCTGTATGTGTAGGGGCTTGGAGGGGCTTTGTGCTGGGAGAGAAGCTGAGCCCTGATTATGGGGCGGGGCTTCCCTGACTAGGGGTCCTATAAAGATAGCAGCCAGTCAGGCAGCGGCACAGATGGCTGCAGCGGCACAGGCGCTAGCAAACAGAGCTGTAAACCGGGGAGTTTGAGTGGGTGTTCTGTTGGAGGAGACGGTGTTTGTGTGTGTTTGGTTTTGTATTGGTAGTATCTGTATGCGTAGGGGCTTCGTGCTGGGAGAGAAGCTGATCCCTGATTAGGGGGCGGGGCTTCGGCTGCTACCTTTATAGGACCCCTAGTCAGTGGTCAGGCAGCGGCACAGACAGCTGCAGCGGCACAGGAGCTAGCAAACAGAGCTGTAAACAGGGGAGTTTGAGTGGGAGTTCTGTTGGAGGAGAAGGTGTTTGTGTGTGTTTGGTTTTGTATTGGTAGTATCTGTACGTGTAGAGGCTTGGAGGGGCTTTGTGCTGGGAGAGAAGCTGAGCCCTGATTAGGGAGCGGGGCTTCAGTGACTAGGGGTCCTATAAAGGTACCAGCCAGTCAGGCAGCGGCAGAGGAGCTAGCAAACAGAGCTGTAAACAGGGGAGTTTGAGTGGGAGTTCTGTTGGAGTTGAAGGTATTGGTGTGTTTTTTTGTATTGGTAGTATCTGTATATGTAGAGGCTTGGAGGGGCTTTGTGCTGGGAGAGAAGCTGAGCCCTGATCAGGGTGCGGGGCTTCACTGACTAGGGGTCCTATAAAGGTAGGAGCCAGTCAGGCAGCGGCACAGGAGCTAGCAAACAGAGCTGTAAGCAGGGGAGTTTGAGTGGGAGTTCTTTTGGAGGAGAAGGTATTTGTGCGTTTTTTTGTATTGGTAGTATCTGTATGTGTAGAGGCTTGGGGGGGCTTTGTGCTGGGAGAGAAGCTGAGCCCTGATCAGGGGGCGGGGCTTCACTGACTAGGGGTCCTATAAAGGTAGCAGCCAGTCAGGCAGCGGCACAGGAGCTAGCAAACAGAGCTTTAAACAGGGGAGTTTGAGTGGGAGTTCTGTTGGAGGAGAAGGTATTTGTGTGTGTTTGGTTTTGTATTGGTAGTATCTGTATGTGTAGGGGCTTTGTGCTGGGAGAGAAGCTGAGCCCTGATTAGGGGGCGAGGCTTCACTGACTAGGGGTCCTATAAAGGTAGCAGCCAGTCAGACAGCAGCACAGGAGCTAGCAAACAGTGCTGTAAGCAGGGGAGTTTGAGTGGGAGTTCTGTTGGAGGAGAAGGTATTTGTGTGTGTTTTTGTATTGGTATTATCTGTATGTGTAGAGGCTTGGAGGGGCTTTGTGATGGGAGAGAAGCTGGGCCCTGATGAGGGGGCGGGGCTTCACTGATTAGGGGTCCTAGAAAGGGAGCAGCCAGTCAGGCAGCGGCACAGACAGCTGCAGTGGCACAGGAGCTAGCAAACAGAGCTGTAAAGAGGGGAGTTTGAGTGGGGGTTCTGTTGGAGGAGAAGGTATTCGTGTGTTTTTTTGTATTGGTAGTATCTGTATATGTAGAGTCTTGGAGGGGCTTTGTGCTGGGAGAGAAGCTGAGCCCTGATCAGGGCGCGGGGCTTCACTGACTAGGGGTCCTATAAAGGTAGCAGCCAGTCAGGCAGCGGCACAGGAGCTAGCAAACAGACCTGTAAACAGGGGAGTTTGAGTGGGAGTTCTGTTGGAGGAGAAGGTACTTGTGTGTGTTCGGTTTTGTATTGGTAGTGTCTGTATGTGTACGGGCTTTGTGCTGGGAGAGAAGCTGAGCCCTGATTAGGGGGCGGGGCTTCACTGACTAGGGGTCCTATAAAGGTAGCAGCCAGTCAGGCAGCGGAAAAGACAGCTGCAGCGGCACAGGAGCTAGCAAACAGAGCTGTAAACAGGGGAGTTTGAGTGGGAGTTCTGTTGGAGGAGAAGGTATTTGTGTGTGTTTGGTTTTGTATTGGTAGTATGTGCATGTGTAGGGGCTTTGTGATGGGAGAGAAGTTGAGCCCTGATTTGGGGGCGGGGCTTCACTGACTTGGGGTCCTATAAAGGTAGCAGCCAGTCAGGCAGCGGCACAGGAGCTAGCAAACAGAGCTGTAAACAGGGGAGTTTGAGTGGGAGTTCTGTTGGAGGAGAAGGTATTTGTGTGTGTTTGGTTTTGTATTGGTAGTATCTGTATGTGTAGGGGCTTTGTGCTGGGAGAGAAGCTGAGCCCTGATTAGGGGGCGGCGCTTCACTGACTAGGGATCCTATAAAGGTAGCAGCCAGTCAGACAGCGGCTCAGGAGCTAGCAAACAGAGCTGTGAACAGGGGAGTTTGAGTGGGAGTTCTGTTGGAGGAGAAGGTATTTTTGTGTGTTTGGTTTTGTATTGGTACTATCTGTATGTGTAGGGGGTTTGTGCTGGGAGAGAAGCTGAGCCCTGATTAGAGGCGGGGCTTCACTGACAAGGGGTCCTATAAAGGGAGCAGCCAGTCAGGCAGCGGCAAAGACAGCTGCAGCAGCACAGGAGCTAGCAAACAGAGATGTAAACGGGGGAGTTTGAGTGGGAGTTCTGTTGGAGGAGAAGGTATTTGTGTGTGTTTTTGTATTGGTATTATCTGTATGTGTAGAGGCTTGGAGGGGCTTTGAGATGGGAGAGAAGCTGGGCCCTGATTAGTGGGCGGGGCTTCACTGATTAGGGGTCCTATAAAGGTAGCAGCCAGTCAGGCAGCGGCACAGACAGCTGCAGCAGCACAGGAGCTAGCAAACAGAGCTGTGAACAGGGGAGTTTTAGTGGGAGTTCTGTTGGAGGAGAAGGTATTTGTGTGTGTGTGTTTTTGTATTGGTAGTATCTGTATGTGTAGGGGCTTTGTGCTGGGAGAGAAGCTGAGCCCTGATTAGGTGGCGGGGCTTCCCTCACTAGGGGTCCTATAAAGGTAGCAGCCAGTCAGGCAGCGGCAAAGGAGCTAGCAAACAGTGCTGTAAACAGGGGAGTTTGAGTGGGAGTTCTCTTGGAGGAGAAGGTATTTGTGTGTGTTTGGTTTTGTATTGTCAGTATCTGTATGTGCAGGGGCTTTGTGCTGGGAGAGAAGCTGAGCCCTGATTAGGGGGCGGGGCTTCACTGACTAGTGGTCCTATAAAGGTAGCAGCCAGTAAGACAGCGGCTCAGGAGCTAGCAAACGAGCTGTAAGCAGGGGAGTTTGAGTGGGAGTTCTCTTGGAGGAGAAGGTATTTGTGTGTGTTTGGTTTTGTATTGTCAGTATCTGTATGTGCAGGGGCTTTGTGCTGGGAGAGAAGCTGAGCCCTGATTAGGGGGCGGGGCTTCCCTGACTAGGGGTCCTATAAAGGTGGCAGCCAGTCAGGCAGCGGCACAGGAGCTAGCAAACAGAGCTGTAAACAGGGGAGTTTGAGTGGGAGTTCTGTTGGAGGAGAAGGTATTTGTGTGTTCTTTTGTATTGGTAGTATCTGTATGTGTAGAGGCTTGGACGGGCTTTGTGCTGGGAGAGAAGCTGAGCCCTGATTAGGGGGCGGGGCTTCACTGACTAGGGGTCCTATAAAGGTAGCAGCCAGTCAGGCAGCGGCAGACAGCTGCAGCGGCACAGGAGCTAGCAAACAGAGCTGTAAACAGGGGAGTTTCAGTGGGAGTTCTGTTGGAGGAGAAGGTATTTGTGTGTGTTTTTGTATTGGTAGTACTTGTATGTGTAGGGGCTTTGTGCTGGGAGAGAAGCTGAGCCCTGATTAGGGGGCGGGGCTTCACTGACTAGGGGTCCTATAAAGGTACCAGCCAGTCAGGCAGCGGCACAGTAGCTAGCAAACAGACCTGTAAACAGGGCAGTTTGAGTGGGAGTTCTGTTGGAGGAGAAGGTATTTGTGTGTGTTTCGTTTTGTATTGGTAGTATCTGTATGTGTAGGGGCTTTGTTCTGGGAGAGAAGATGAGCCCTGATTAGGGGGCTGGGCTTCACTGACTAGGGGTCCTATAAAGGTACCAGCCAGTCAGGCAGCGGCACAGGAGCTAGCAAACAGAGCTGTAAACAGGGGAGTTTGAGTGGGAGTTCTGTTGGAGGAGAAGGTATTTGTGTGTGTGTGTTTTTGTATTGGTATTATCTGTATGTGTAGAGGCTTGGAGGGGCTTTGTGATGGGAGAGAAGCTGGGCCCTGATTAGGGGGCGGGGATTCACTGACTAGGGGTCCTAGAAAGGGAGCAGCCAGTCAGGCAGCGGCACAGACAGCTGCAGTGGCACAGGAGCTAGCAAACAGAGCTGTAAAGAGTGGAGTTTGAGTGGGAGTTCTGTTGGAGGAGAAGGTATTTGTTTGTGCTTCGTTTTGTATTGGTAGTATCTGTATGTGTAGGGGCTTTGTTCTGGGAGAGAAGATGAGCCCTGATTAGGGGGCGGGGCTTCACTGACCAGGGGTCCTATAAAGGTAGCAGCCAGTCAGGCAGCGGCTCAGACAGCTGCAGTGGCACAGGAGCTAGCAAACAGAGCTGTAAAGAGGGGAGTTTGAGTGGGAGTTCTGTTGGAGGAGAAGGTATTTGTGTGTTTTTTTGTACTGGTAGTATCTGTATATGTAGAGGCTTGGAGGGGCTTTGTGCTGGGAGAGAAGCTGAGCCCTGATCAGGGGGCGGGGCTTCACTGACTAGGGGTCCTATAAAGGTAGCAGCCAGTCAGGCAGCGGCACAGACAGCTGCAGTGGCACAGGAGCTAGCAAACAGAGCTCTAAACAGCGGAGTTTGAGTGGGAGTTCTGTTGGAGGAGAATTTATTTGTGTGTGTTTGGTTTTGTATTGGTAGTATCTGTATGTGTAGAGGCTTGGAGGGGCTTTGTGCTGGGAGAGAAGCTGAGCTCTGATTAGGGAGCGGGGCTTCACTGACTAGGGGTCCTATAAAGGTACCAGCCAGTCAGGCAGCGGCACAGGAGCTAGCAAACAGAGCTGTAAACAGGGGAGTTTGAGTGGGAGTTCTGTTGGAGGAGAAGGTATTTGTGTGTGTTTTTGTTTTGGTATTATCTGTATGTGTAGAGGCTTGGAGGGGCTTTGTGATGGGAGAGAAGCTGAGCCCTGATCAGGGGGCGGGGCTTCACTGACTAGGGGTCCTATAAAGGTAGCAGTCAGTCAGGCAGCGGCACAGGAGCTAGCAAACAGAGCTGGAAACAGGGGAGTTTGAGTGGGAGTTCTGTTGGAGGAGAAGGTATTTGTGTGTGTTTTTGTATTGGTATTATCCGTATGTGTAGAGGCTTGGAGGGGCTTTGTGATGGGAGAGAAGCTGGGCCCTGATTAGGGGGCCGGGCTTCACTCATTAGGGGTCCTAGAAAGGGAGCAGCCAGTCAGGCAGCGGCACAGACAGCTTCAGTGGCACAGGAGCTAGCAAACAGAGCTGTAAAGAGGGGAGTTTGAGTGGGAGTTCTGTTGGAGGAGATGGTATTTGTGTGTTTTTTTGTATTGGTAGTATCTGTATGTGTAGAGTCTTGGAGGGGCTTTGTGCTGGGAGAGAAGCTGGGCCCTGATTAGGGGGCGGGGCTTCACTGACTAGGGGTCCTAGAAAGGGAGCAGCCAGTCAGGCAGCGGCACAGACAGCTGCAGTGGCACAGGCGCTAGCAAACAGAGCTGTAAACAGGGGAGTTTGAGTGGGCGTTCTGTTGGAGAAGAAGGTATTTGAGTGTGTTTGGTATTGTATTGGTAGTATCTGTATGTGTAGAGGCTTGGAGGGGCTTTGTGCTGGGAGAGAAGCTGAGCCCTGATTAGGGGGCGGGGCTTCACTGACTAGGGGTCCTATAAAGGTACCAGCCGGTCAGGCAGCGGCACAGGAGCTAGCAAACAGACCTGTAAACAGGGCAGTTTGAGTGGGAGTTCTGTTGGAGGAGAAGGTATTTGTGTGTGTTCGGTTTTGTATTGGTAGTATCTGTATGTGTAGGGGCTTTGTGCTGGGAGAGAAGCTGAGCCCTGATTAGGGGGCGGGGCTTCACTGACTAGGGGTCCTATAAAGGTAGCAGCCAGTAAGACAGCGACACAGGAGCTAGCAAACAGAGCTGTAAGCAGGGGAGTTTGAGTGGGAGTTCTGTTGGAGGAGAAGGTATTTGTGTGTGTTTGGTTTTGTATTGTCAGTATCTGTATGTGCAGTGGCTTTGTGCCGGGAGAGAAGCTGAGCCCTGATTAGGGGGCGGGGCTTCACTGACTAGGGGTCCTATAAAAGTAGCAGCCAGTCAGACAGCGGCACAGGAGCTAGCAAACAGAGCTGTAATCAGGGGAGTTTGAGTGGGAGTTCTGTTGGAGGAGAAGGTATTTGTGTGTGTTTGGTTTTGTATTGGTAGTATCTGTATGTGTAGGGGTTTGGCGGGGCTTTGTGCTTGGAGAGAAGCTGAGCCCTCATTAGGGGGCGGAGCTTCACTGACTAGGGGTCCTATAAAGGTAGCAGCCAGTCAGACAGCGGCACAGGAGATAGCAAACAGAGCTGTAAGCAGGGGAGTTTGAGTGGGAGTTCTGTTGGAGGAGAAGGTATTTGTGTGTGATTTTGTATTGGTAGTATCTGTATATGTACAGGCTTGGAGGGGCTTTGTGCTGGGAGAGAAGCTGGGCCCTGATTAGGGGGCGGGGCTTCACTGATTATGGGTCCTAGAAAGGGAGCAGCCAGTCAGACAGCGGCAAAGACAGCTGCAGTGGCACAGGAGCTAGCAAACAGAGCTGTAAAGAGGGGA
This sequence comes from Lepidochelys olivacea, assembly GCF_965140295.1. Lineage (NCBI taxonomy): Eukaryota > Metazoa > Chordata > Testudines > Cheloniidae > Lepidochelys > Lepidochelys olivacea. The sequence goes on along the minus strand of NC_140436.1, from coordinate 16,948,590 downwards.
GTTTGAGTGGGAGTTCTGTTGGAGGAGAAGGTATTTGTGTGTGTTTGGTTTTGTATTGGTAGTATCTGTATGTGTAGGGGTTTGTCGGGGCTTTGTGCTTGGAGAGAAGCTGAGCCCTGATTAGGGGGCGGGGCTTCACTGACTAGGGGTCCTATAAAGGTAGCAGACAGTCAGGCAACGGAATAGACAGCTGCAGCGGCACAGGAGCTAGCAAACAGAGCTGTAAACAGGGGAGTTTGAGTGGGAGTTCTGTTGGAGGAGAAGGTATTGGTGTGTGTTTTTGTATTGGTATTATCTGTATGTGTAGAGGATTGGAGGGGCTTTGTGATGGGAGAGAAGCTGAGCCCTGATCAGGGGGCGGGGCTTCACTGACTATGGGTCCTATAAATGTAGCAGCCAGTCAGGCAGCGGCACAGGAGCTAGCAAACAGAGCTGTAAACAGGGGAGTTTGAGTGGGAGTTCTGTTGGAGGAGATGGTATTTGTGTGTGTTTGGTTTTGTATTGGTAGTATCTGTATGTGTAGGGGCTTTGTGCTGGGAGAGAAGCTGAGCCCTGATTAGGGGGCGAGGCTTCACTGACTAGGGGTCCTATAAAGGTAGCAGCCAGTCAGACAGCAGCACAGGAGCTAGCAAACAGTGCTGTAAGCAGGGGAGTTTGAGTGGGAGTTCTGTTGGAGGAGAAGGTATTTGTGTGTGTTTTTGTATTGGTATTATCTGTATGTGTAGAGGCTTGGAGGGGCTTTGTGATGGGAGAGAAGCTGGGCCCTGATTAGGGGGCGGGGCTTCACTGATTAGGGGTCCTAGAAAGGGAGCAGCCAGTCAGGCAGCGGCACAGACAGCTGCAGTGGCACAGGAGCTAGCAAACAGAGCTGTAAAGAGGGGAGTTTGAGTGGGGGTTCTGTTGGAGGAGAGGTATTCGTGTGTTTTTTTGTATTGGTAGTATCTGTATATGTAGAGTCTTGGAGGGGCTTTGTGCTGGGAGAGAAGCTGAGCCCTGATCAGGGCGCGGGGCTTCACTGACTAGGGGTCCTATAAAGGTAGCAGCCAGTCAGGCAGCGGCACAGGAGCTATCAAACAGACCTGTAAACAGGGGAGTTTGAGTGGGAGTTCTGTTGGAGGAGAAGGTACTTGTGTGTGTTCGGTTTTGTATTGGTAGTATCTGTATGTGTACGGTGTTTGTGCTGGGATAGAAGCTGAGCCCTGATAAGGGGGCGGGGCTTCACTGACTAGGGGTCCTATAAAGGTAGCAGCCAGTCAGGCAGCGGCACAGGAGCTAGCAAACAGAGCTGCAAAGAGGGGAGTTTGAGTGGGAGTTCTGTTGGAGGAGAAGGTATTTGTGCGTTTTTTTGTATTGGTAGTATCTGTATGTGTAGAGGCTTGGAGGGCCTTTGTGCTGGGAGAGAAGCTGAGCCCTGATCAGGGGGCGGGGCTTCACTGACTAGGGGTCCTATAAAGGTAGCAGCCAGTCAGGCAGCGGCACAGGAGCTAGCAAACAGAGCTGTAAACAGGGGAGTTTGAATGGGAGTTCTGTTGGAGGAGAAGGTATTTGTGTGTGTTCGGTTTTGTATTGGTAGTGTCTGTATGTGTACGGGCTTTGTGCTGGGAGAGAAGCTGAGCCCTGATTAGGGGGCGGGGCTTCACTGACTAGGGGTCCTATAAAGGTCGCAGCCAGTCAGGCAGCGGAAAAGACAGCTGCAGCGGCACAGGAGCTAGCAAACAGAGCTGTAAACAGGGGAGTTTGAGTGGGAGTTCTGTTGGAGGAGAAGGTATTTGTGTGTGTTTGGTTTTGTATTGGTAGTATCTGTATGTGTAGAGGCTTGGAGGGGCTTTGTGCTGGGAGAGAAGCTGAGCCCTGATTAGGGGGCGGGGCTTCACTGACTAGGGGTCCTATAAAAGTAGCAGCCAGTCAGACAGCGGCACAGGAGCTAGCAAACAGAGCTGTAATCAGGGGAGTTTGAGTGGGAGTTCTGTTGGAGGAGAAGGTATTTGTGTGTGTTTGGTTTTGTATTGGTAGTATCTGTATGTGTAGGGGTTTGGCGGGGCTTTGTGCTTGGAGAGAAGCTGAGCCCTCATTAGGGGGCGGAGCTTCACTGACTAGGGGTCCTATAAAGGTAGCAGCCAGTCAGACAGCGGCACAGGAGATAGCAAACAGAGCTGTAAGCAGGGGAGTTTGAGTGGGAGTTCTGTTGGAGGAGAAGGTATTTGTGTGTGTTTGGTTTTGTATTGGTAGTATCTGTATGTGTAGGGGCTTTGTGCTGGGAGAGAAGCTGAGCCCTGATTAGGGGGCGAGGCTTCACTGACTAGGGGTCCTATAAAGGTAGCAGCCAGTCAGACAGCAGCACAGGAGCTAGCAAACAGTGCTGTAAGCAGGGGAGTTTGAGTGGGAGTTCTGTTGGAGGAGAAGGTATTTGTGTGTGTTTTTGTATTGGTATTATCTGTATGTGTAGAGGCTTGGAGGGGCTTTGTGATGGGAGAGAAGCTGGGCCCTGATTAGGGGGCGGGGCTTCACTGATTAGGGGTCCTAGAAAGGGAGCAGCCAGTCAGGCAGCGGCACAGACAGCTGCAGTGGCACAGGAGCTAGCAAACAGAGCTGTAAAGAGGGGAGTTTGAGTGGGGGTTCTGTTGGAGGAGAGGTATTCGTGTGTTTTTTTGTATTGGTAGTATCTGTATATGTAGAGTCTTGGAGGGGCTTTGTGCTGGGAGAGAAGCTGAGCCCTGATCAGGGCGCGGGGCTTCACTGACTAGGGGTCCTATAAAGGTAGCAGCCAGTCAGGCAGCGGCACAGGAGCTATCAAACAGACCTGTAAACAGGGGAGTTTGAGTGGGAGTTCTGTTGGAGGAGAAGGTACTTGTGTGTGTTCGGTTTTGTATTGGTAGTATCTGTATGTGTACGGTGTTTGTGCTGGGATAGAAGCTGAGCCCTGATTAGGGGGCGGGGCTTCACTGACTAGGGGTCCTATAAAGGTAGCAGCCAGTCAGGCAGCGGCACAGGAGCTAGCAAACAGAGCTGCAAAGAGGGGAGTTTGAGTGGGAGTTCTGTTGGAGGAGAAGGTATTTGTGCGTTTTTTTGTATTGGTAGTATCTGTATGTGTAGAGGCTTGGAGGGCCTTTGTGCTGGGAGAGAAGCTGAGCCCTGATCAGGGGGCGGGGCTTCACTGACTAGGGGTCCTATAAAGGTAGCAGCCAGTCAGGCAGCGGCACAGGAGCTAGCAAACAGAGCTGTAAACAGGGGAGTTTGAATGGGAGTTCTGTTGGAGGAGAAGGTATTTGTGTGTGTTCGGTTTTGTATTGGTAGTGTCTGTATGTGTACGGGCTTTGTGCTGGGAGAGAAGCTGAGCCCTGATTAGGGGGCGGGGCTTCACTGACTAGGGGTCCTATAAAGGTCGCAGCCAGTCAGGCAGCGGAAAAGACAGCTGCAGCGGCACAGGAGCTAGCAAACAGAGCTGTAAACAGGGGAGTTTGAGTGGGAGTTCTGTTGGAGGAGAAGGTATTTGTGTGTGTTTGGTTTTGTATTGGTAGTATCTGTATGTGTAGAGGCTTGGAGGGGCTTTGTGCTGGGAGAGAAGCTGAGCTCTGATTAGGGAGCGGGGCTTCACTGACTAGGGGTCCTATAAAGGTACCAGCCAGTCAGGCAGCGGCACAGGAGCTAGCAAACAGAGCTGTAAACAGGGGAGTTTGAGTGGGAGTTCTGTTGGAGGAGAAGGTATTTGTGTGTGTTTTTGTTTTGGTATTATCTGTATGTGTAGAGGCTTGGAGGGGCTTTGTGATGGGAGAGAAGCTGAGCCCTGATCAGGGGGCGGGGCTTCACTGACTAGGGGTCCTATAAAGGTAGCAGTCAGTCAGGCAGCGGCACAGGAGCTAGCAAACAGAGCTGGAAACAGGGGAGTTTGAGTGGGAGTTCTGTTGGAGGAGAAGGTATTTGTGTGTGTTTTTGTATTGGTATTATCCGTATGTGTAGAGGCTTGGAGGGGCTTTGTGATGGGAGAGAAGCTGGGCCCTGATTAGGGGGCCGGGCTTCACTCATTAGGGGTCCTAGAAAGGGAGCAGCCAGTCAGGCAGCGGCACAGACAGCTTCAGTGGCACAGGAGCTAGCAAACAGAGCTGTAAAGAGGGGAGTTTGAGTGGGAGTTCTGTTGGAGGAGATGGTATTTGTGTGTGTTTGGTTTTGTATTTATAGTGTCTGTATGTGTAGGGGTTTGTCGGGGCTTTGTGCTTGGAGAGAAGCTGAGCCCTGATTAGGGGGCGGGGCTTCACTGACTAGGGGTCCTATAAAGGTAGCAGACAGTCAGGCAGAGGAACAGACAGCTGCAGTGGCACAGGAGCTCGCAAACAGACCTGTAAACAGGGCAGTTTGAGTGGGAGTTCTGTTGGAGGACAAGGTATTTGTGTGTGTTCGGTTTTGTATTGGTAGTATCTGTATGTGTACGGGCTTTGTGCTGGGAGAGAAGCTGAGCCCTGATTAGGGGGCGGGGCTTCACTGACTAGGGGTCCTATAAAGGTAGCAGCCAGTCAGGCAGCGGCACAGGAGCTAGCAAACAGACCTGTAAACAGGGGAGTTTGAGTGGGAGTTCTGTTGGAGGAGATGGTATTTGTGTGTTTTTTTGTATTGGTAGTATCTGTATGTGTAGAGTCTTGGAGGGGCTTTGTGCTGGGAGAGAAGCTGGGCCCTGATTAGGGGGCGGGGCTTCACTGACTAGGGGTCCTAGAAAGGGAGCAGCCAGTCAGGCAGCGGCACAGACAGCTGCAGTGGCACAGGCGCTAGCAAACAGAGCTGTAAACAGGGGAGTTTGAGTGGGCGTTCTGTTGGAGAAGAAGGTATTTGAGTGTGTTTGGTATTGTATTGGTAGTATCTGTATGTGTAGAGGCTTGGAGGGGCTTTGTGCTGGGAGAGAAGCTGAGCCCTGATTAGGGGGCGGGGCTTCACTGACTAGGGGTCCTATAAAGGTACCAGCCGGTCAGGCAGCGGCACAGGAGCTAGCAAACAGACCTGTAAACAGGGCAGTTTGAGTGGGAGTTCTGTTGGAGGAGAAGGTATTTGTGTGTGTTCGGTTTTGTATTGGTAGTATCTGTATGTGTAGGGGCTTTGTGCTGGGAGAGAAGCTGAGCCCTGATTAGGGGGCGGGGCTTCACTGACTAGGGGTCCTATAAAGGTAGCAGCCAGTAAGACAGCGACACAGGAGCTAGCAAACAGAGCTGTAAGCAGGGGAGTTTGAGTGGGAGTTCTGTTGGAGGAGAAGGTATTTGTGTGTGTTTGGTTTTGTATTGTCAGTATCTGTATGTGCAGTGGCTTTGTGCCGGGAGAGAAGCTGAGCCCTGATTAGGGGGCGGGGCTTCACTGACTAGGGGTCCTATAAAAGTAGCAGCCAGTCAGACAGCGGCACAGGAGCTAGCAAACAGAGCTGTAATCAGGGGAGTTTGAGTGGGAGTTCTGTTGGAGGAGAAGGTATTTGTGTGTGTTTGGTTTTGTATTGGTAGTATCTGTATGTGTAGGGGTTTGGCGGGGCTTTGTGCTTGGAGAGAAGCTGAGCCCTCATTAGGGGGCGGAGCTTCACTGACTAGGGGTCCTATAAAGGTAGCAGCCAGTCAGACAGCGGCACAGGAGATAGCAAACAGAGCTGTAAGCAGGGGAGTTTGAGTGGGAGTTCTGTTGGAGGAGAAGGTATTTGTGTGTGTTTGGTTTTGTACTGGTAGTATCTGTATGTGTAGAGGCTTGGAGGGGCTTTGTGCTGGGAGAGAAGCTGAGCCCTGATTAGGGGGCGGGGCTTCACTGACTAGGGGTCCTATAAAGGTAGCAGCCAGTCAGGCAGCGGCACAGGAGCTAGCAAACAGACCTGTAAACAGGGGAGTTTGAGTGGGAGTTCTGTTGGAGGAGAAGGTATTTGTGTGTGATTTTGTATTGGTAGTATCTGTATATGTAGAGGCTTGGAGGGGCTTTGTGCTGGGAGAGAAGCTGGGCCCTGATTAGGGGGCGGGGCTTCACTGATTATGGGTCCTAGAAAGGGAGCAGCCAGTCAGACAGCGGCAAAGACAGCTGCAGTGGCACAGGAGCTAGCAAACAGAGCTGTAAAGAGGGGAGTTTGAGTGGGAGTTCTGTTGGAGGAGAAGGTATTTGTGTGTGTTTGGTTTTGTATTGGTAGTATCTGTATGTGTAGGGGTTTGTCGGGGCTTTGTGCTTGGAGAGAAGCTGAGCCCTGATTAGGGGGCGGGGCTTCACTGACTAGGGGTCCTATAAAGGTAGCAGACAGTCAGGCAACGGAATAGACAGCTGCAGCGGCACAGGAGCTAGCAAACAGAGCTGTAAACAGGGGAGTTTGAGTGGGAGTTCTGTTGGAGGAGAAGGTATTGGTGTGTGTTTCGTTTTGTACTGGTAGTATCTGTATGTGTAGAGGCTTGGAGGGGCTTTGTGCTGGGAGAGAAGCTGAGCCCTGATTAGGGAGCGGGGCTTCAGTGACTAGGGGTCCTATAAAGGTACCAGCCAGTCAGGCAGCGGCAGAGGAGCTAGCAAACAGAGCTGTAAACAGGGGAGTTTGAGTGGGAGTTCTGTTGGAGGAGAAGGTATTTGTGTGTGTTTTTGTATTGGTATTATCTGTATGTGTAGAGGATTGGAGGGGCTTTGTGATGGGAGAGAAGCTGAGCCCTGATCAGGGGGCGGGGCTTCACTGACTATGGGTCCTATAAATGTAGCAGCCAGTCAGGCAGCGGCACAGGAGCTAGCAAACAGAGCTGTAAACAGGGGAGTTTGAGTGGGAGTTCTGTTGGAGGAGATGGTATTTGTGTGTGTTTGGTTTTGTATTGGTAGTATCTGTATGTGTAGGGGCTTTGTGCTGGGAGAGAAGCTGAGCCCTGATTAGGGGGCGAGGCTTCACTGACTAGGGGTCCTATAAAGGTAGCAGCCAGTCAGACAGCAGCACAGGAGCTAGCAAACAGTGCTGTAAGCAGGGGAGTTTGAGTGGGAGTTCTGTTGGAGGAGAAGGTATTTGTGTGTGTTTTTGTATTGGTATTATCTGTATGTGTAGAGGCTTGGAGGGGCTTTGTGATGGGAGAGAAGCTGGGCCCTGATTAGGGGGCGGGGCTTCACTGATTAGGGGTCCTAGAAAGGGAGCAGCCAGTCAGGCAGCGGCACAGACAGCTGCAGTGGCACAGGAGCTAGCAAACAGAGCTGTAAAGAGGGGAGTTTGAGTGGGGGTTCTGTTGGAGGAGAGGTATTCGTGTGTTTTTTTGTATTGGTAGTATCTGTATATGTAGAGTCTTGGAGGGGCTTTGTGCTGGGAGAGAAGCTGAGCCCTGATCAGGGCGCGGGGCTTCACTGACTAGGGGTCCTATAAAGGTAGCAGCCAGTCAGGCAGCGGCACAGGAGCTATCAAACAGACCTGTAAACAGGGGAGTTTGAGTGGGAGTTCTGTTGGAGGAGAAGGTACTTGTGTGTGTTCGGTTTTGTATTGGTAGTATCTGTATGTGTACGGTGTTTGTGCTGGGATAGAAGCTGAGCCCTGATTAGGGGGCGGGGCTTCACTGACTAGGGGTCCTATAAAGGTAGCAGCCAGTCAGGCAGCGGCACAGGAGCTAGCAAACAGAGCTGCAAAGAGGGGAGTTTGAGTGGGAGTTCTGTTGGAGGAGAAGGTATTTGTGCGTTTTTTTGTATTGGTAGTATCTGTATGTGTAGAGGCTTGGAGGGCCTTTGTGCTGGGAGAGAAGCTGAGCCCTGATCAGGGGGCGGGGCTTCACTGACTAGGGGTCCTATAAAGGTAGCAGCCAGTCAGGCAGCGGCACAGGAGCTAGCAAACAGAGCTGTAAACAGGGGAGTTTGAATGGGAGTTCTGTTGGAGGAGAAGGTATTTGTGTGTGTTCGGTTTTGTATTGGTAGTGTCTGTATGTGTACGGGCTTTGTGCTGGGAGAGAAGCTGAGCCCTGATTAGGGGGCGGGGCTTCACTGACTAGGGGTCCTATAAAGGTCGCAGCCAGTCAGGCAGCGGAAAAGACAGCTGCAGCGGCACAGGAGCTAGCAAACAGAGCTGTAAACAGGGGAGTTTGAGTGGGAGTTCTGTTGGAGGAGAAGGTATTTGTGTGTGTTTGGTTTTGTATTGGTACTATCTGTATGTGTAGGGGCTTTGTGCTGGGAGAGAAGCTGAGCCCTGATTAGGGGGCGGGGCTTCACTGACTAGGGGTCCTATAAAGGTAGCAGCCAGTCAGACAGCGGCTCAGGAGGTAGCAAACAGAGCTGTGAACAGGGGAGTTTGAGTAGGAGTTCTGTTGGAGGAGAAGGTATTTGTGTGTGTTTGGTTTTGTATTGGTACTATCTGTATGTGTAGGGGCTTTGTGCTGGGAGAGAAGCTGAGCCCTGATTAGGGGACGGGGCTTCACTGACAAGGGGTCCTATAAAGGGAGCAGCCAGTCAGGCAGCGGCACAGACAGCTGCAGCGGCACAGGAGCTAGCAAACAGAGATGTAAACGGGGGAGTTTGAGTGGGAGTTCTGTGGGAGGAGATGGTATTTGTGTGTGTTTTGTTTTGTATTGGTAGTATCTGTATGTGTATAGGCTTGGAGGGGTTAGGTGCTGCGAGAGAAGCTGAGCCCTGATTAGGGGGCGGGGCTTCACTGACTAGGGGTCCTATAAAGGTAGCAGCCAGTCAGGCGGCGGCACAGACAGCTGCAGCGGCACAGGAGCTAGCAAACAGAGCTGTAAACAGGGGAGTTTGAGTGGGAGTTCTGTTGGAGGAGAAGGTATTTGTGTGTGTTTTTGTATTGGTATTATCTGTATGTGTAGAGGCTTGGAGGGGCTTTGAGATGGGAGAGAAGCTGGGCCCTGATTAGTGGGCGGGGCTTCACTGATTAGGGGTCCTATAAACGTAGCAGCCAGTCAGGCAGCGGCACAGACAGCTGCAGCAGCACAGGAGCTAGCAAACAGAGCTGTGAACAGGGGAGTTTTAGTGGGAGTTCTGTTGGAGGAGAAGGTATTTGTGTGTGTGTGTTTTTGTATTGGTAGTATCTGTATGTGTAGGGGCTTTGTGCTGGGAGAGAAGCTGAGCCCTGATTAGGTGGCGGGGCTTCCCTCACTAGGGGTCCTATAAAGGTAGCAGCCAGTCAGGCAGCGGCAAAGGAGCTAGCAAACAGTGCTGTAAACAGGGGAGTTTGAGTGGGAGTTCTCTTGGAGGAGAAGGTATTTGTGTGTGTTTGGTTTTGTATTGGTAGTATCTGTATGTGTAGGGGCTTTGTGCTGGGAGAGAAGCTGAGCCCTGATTAGGGGGCGGGGCTGACTGACTAGGGGTCCTATAAAGGTAGCAGCCAGTCAGGCAGCGGCACAGGAGCGAGCAAACAGAGCTGTAAACAGGGGAGTTTGAGTGGGAGTTTTTTTGGAGGAGATGGTATTTGTGTGTGTTTGGTTTTGTATTGGTAGTATCTGTATGTGTATTGGTTTGGCGGGGCTTTGTGCTTGGAGAGAAGCTGAGCCCTGATTAGGGGGCGGGGCTTCACTGACTAGGGTTCCTATAAAGGTAGCAGCCAGTCAGGCAGAGGAACAGACAGCTGCAGTGGCACAGGAGCTCGCAAACAGAGCTGTAAACAGGGGAGTTTGAGTGGGAGTTCTGTTGGAGGAGAAGGTATTTGTGTGTGTTTTTGTATTGGTAGTATCTGTATGCGTAGAGGGTTGGAGGGGCTTTGTGCTGGGAGAGAAGCTGAGCCCTGATTAGGGGGCGGGGCTTCACTGACTAGGGGTCCTATAAAGGTAGCAGCCAGTCAGGCAGAGGAACAGACAGCTGCAGTGGCACAGGATCTCGCAAACAGAGCTCTAAACAGGGGAGTTTGAGTGGGAGTTCTGTTGGAGGAGAAGGTATTTGTGTGTGTTTTTGTATTGGTAGTATCTGTATGTGTAGAGGCTTGGAGGGGCTAGGTGCTGGGAGAGAAGCTGAGCCCTGATTAGGGGGCGGTGCTTCACTGACTAGGGGTCCTATAAAGGTAGCAGCCAGTCAGGCAGCGGCAGACAGCTGCAGCGGCACAGGAGCTAGGAAACAAAGCTGTAAACAGGGGAGTTTGAGTGGGAGTTCTGTTGGAGGAGAAGGTATTTGTGTGTGTTTGGTTTTGTATTGTCAGTATCTGTATGTGCAGGGGCTTTGTGCTGGGAGAGAAGCTGAGCCCTGATTAGGGGGCGGGGCTTCCCTGACTAGGGGTCCTATAAAGGTGGCAGCCAGTCAGGCAGCGGCACAGGAGCTAGCAAACAGAGCTGTAAACAGGGGAGTTTGAGTGGGAGTTCTGTTGGAGGAGAAGGTATTTGTGTGTTCTTTTGTATTGGTAGTATCTGTATGTGTAGAGGCTTGGAGGGGCTTTGTGCTGGGAGAGAAGCTGAGCCCTGATTAGGGGGCGGGGCTTCACTGACTAGGGGTCCTATAAAGGTAGCAGCCAGTCAGGCAGCGGCAGACAGCTGCAGCGGCACAGGAGCTAGCAAACAGTGCTGTAAACAGGGGAGTTTGAGTTGGAGTTCTCTTGGAGGAGAAGGTATTTGTGTGTGTGTGTTTTTGTATTGGTAGTATCTGTATGTGTAGGGGCTTTGTGCTGGGAGAGAAGCTGAGCCCTGATTAGGGGGCGGGGCTTCCCTGACTAGGGGTCCTATAAAGGTAGCAGCCAGTCAGGCAGCGGCAAAGGAGCTAGCAAACAGTGCTGTAAACAGGGGAGTTTGAGTGGGAGTTCTGTTGGAGGAGAAGGTATTTGTGTGTGTTTGGTTTTGTATTGGTAGTATCTGTATGTGTAGGGGCTTTGTGCTGGGAGAGAAGCTGAGCCCTGATTAGGGGGCGGGGCTTCACTGACTAGGGGTCCTATAAAGGTAGCAGCCAGTCAGGCAGCGGCACAGGAGCTAGCAAACAGAGCTGTGAACAGGGGAGTTTTAGTGGGAGTTCTGTTGGAGGAGAAGGTATTTGTGTGTGTGTGTTTTTGTATTGGTAGTATCTGTATGTGTAGGGGCTTTGTGCTGGGAGAGAAGCTGAGCCCTGATTAGGGGGCGGGGCTTCCCTGACTAGGGGTCCTATAAAGGTAGCAGCCAGTCAGGCAGCGGCAAAGGAGCTAGCAAACAGTGCTGTAAACAGGGGAGTTTGAGTGGGAGTTCTCTTGGAGGAGAAGGTATTTGTGTGTGTTTGGTTTTGTATTGGTAGTATCTGTATGTGTAGGGGCTTTGTGCTGGGAGAGAAGCTGAGCCCTGATTAGGGGGCGGGGCTTCACTGACTAGTGGTCCTATAAAGGTAGCAGCCAGTAAGACAGCGGCTCAGGAGCTAGCAAACGAGCTGTAAGCAGGGGAGTTTGAGTGGGAGTTCTGTTGGAGGAGAAGGTATTTGTGTGTGTTTGGTTTTGTATTGTCAGTATCTGTATGTGCAGGGGCTTTGTGCTCTCAGAGAAGCTGAGCCCTGATTAGGGGGCGGGGCTTCCCTGACTAGGGGTCCTATAAAGGTGGCAGCCAGTCAGGCAGCGGCACAGGAGCTAGCAAACAGAGCTGTAAACAGGGGAGTTTGAGTGGGAGTTCTGTTGGAGGAGAAGGTATTTGTGTGTTCTTTTGTATTGGTAGTATCTGTATGTGTAGAGGCTTGGAGGGGCTTTGTGCTGGGAGAGAAGCTGAGCCCTGATTAGGGGGCGGGGCTTCACTGACTAGGGGTCCTATAAAGGTAGCAGCCAGTCAGGCAGCGGCAGACAGCTGCAGCGGCACAGGAGCTAGCAAACAGTGCTGTAAACAGGGGAGTTTGAGTGGGAGTTCTCTTGGAGGAGAAGGTATTTGTGTGTGTCTGGTTTTGTATTGGTAGTATCTGTATGTGTAGGGGCTTTGTGCTGGGAGAGAAGCTGAGTCCTGATTAGGGGGCGGGGCTTCACTGACTAGGGGTCCTATAAAGGTAGCCGCCAGTCAGGCAGCGGCACAGGAGCTAGCTAACAGAGCTTTAAACAGGGCAGTTCGAGTGGGAGTTCTGTTGGAGGAGAAGGTATTTGTGTGTTTTTTTGTATTGGTAGTATCTGTATATGTAGAGGCTTGGAGGGGCTTTGTGCTGGGAGAGAAGCTGAGCCCTGATTAGGGGGCGGGGCTTCACTGACTAGGGGTCCTATAAAGGTAGCAGCCAGTCAGGCAGCGGCACAGACAGCTGCAGCGGCACAGGAGCTAGCAAACAGAGCTGTACACAGGGGAGTTTGAGTGGGAGTTCTGTTGGAGGAGAAGGTATTTGTGTGTGTTTGGTTTTGTATTGTCAGTAGCTGTATGTGCAGGGGCTTTGTGCTGGGAGAGAAGCTGAGCCCTGATTAGGGGGCGGGGCTTCCCTGACTAGGAGTCCTATAAAGGTAGCAGCCAGTCAGGCAGCGGCAAAGGAGCTAGCAAACAGAGCTGTAAACAGGGGAGTTTGAGTGGGAGTTCTGTTGGAGGAGAAGGTATTTGTGTGTGTTTGGTTTTGTATTGGTAGTATCTGTATGTGTAGGGGCTTTGTGCTGGGAGAGAAGCTGAGCCCTGATTAGGGGGCGGGGCTTCCCTGACTAGGGGTCCTATAAAGGTAGCAGCCAGTCAGGCAGCGGCAAAGGAGCTAGCAAACAGAGCTGTAAACAGGGGAGTTTGAGTGGGAGTTCTCTTGGAGGAGAAGGTATTTGTGTGTGTTTGGTTTTGTATTGTCAGTATCTGTATGTGCAGGGGCTTTGTGCTGGGAGAGAAGCTGAGCCCTGATTAGGGGGCGGGGCTTCCCTGACTAGGGGTCCTATAAAGGTAGCAGCCAGTCAGGCAGCGGCACAGGAGCTAGCAAACAGAGCTGTGAACAGGGGAGTTTGAGTGGGAGTTCTGTTGGAGGAGATGGTATTTGTGTGTGTTTGGTTTTGTATTGGTAGTATCTGTATGTGTAGAGGCTTGGAGGGGCTTTGTGCTGGGAGAGAAGCTGAGCCCTGATTAGGGGGCGGGGCTGACTGACTAGGGGTCCTATAAAGGTAGCAGCCAGTCAGGCAGCGGCACAGGAGCGAGCAAACAGAGCTGTAAACAGGGGAGTTTGAGTGGGAGTTTTTTTGGAGGAGATGGTATTTGTGTGTGTTTGGTTTTGTATTGGTAGTATCTGTATGTGTATTGGTTTGGCGGGGCTTTGTGCTTGGAGAGAAGCTGAGCCCTGATTAGGGGGCGGGGCTTCACTGACTAGGGTTCCTATAAAGGTAGCAGCCAGTCAGGCAGAGGAACAGACAGCTGCAGTGGCACAGGAGCTCGCAAACAGAGCTGTAAACAGGGGAGTTTGAGTGGGAGTTCTGTTGGAGGAGAAGGTATTTGTGTGTGTTTTTGTATTGGTAGTATCTGTATGCGTAGAGGGTTGGAGGGGCTTTGTGCTGGGAGAGAAGCTGAGCCCTGATTAGGGGGCGGGGCTTCACTGACTAGGGGTCCTATAAAGGTAGCAGCCAGTCAGGCAGAGGAACAGACAGCTGCAGTGGCACAGGATCTCGCAAACAGAGCTCTAAACAGGGGAGTTTGAGTGGGAGTTCTGTTGGAGGAGAAGGTATTTGTGTGTGTTTTTGTATTGGTAGTATCTGTATGTGTAGAGGCTTGGAGGGGCTAGGTGCTGGGAGAGAAGCTGAGCCCTGATGAGGGGGCGGGGCTTCACTGACTAGGGGTCCTATAAAGGTAGCAGCCAGTCAGGCAGCGGCACAGGAGCGAGCAAACAGAGCTGTAAACAGGGGAGTTTGAGTGGGAGTTCTGTTGGAGGAGAAGGTATTTGTGTGTGTTTGGTTTTGTATTGGTGGTATCTGGATGTGTAGGGGCTTTGTGCTGGGAGAGAAGCTGAGCCCTGATTAGGGGGCGGGGCTTGACTGACTAGCGGTCCTATAAAGGTAGCAGCCAGTCAGGCAGCGACACAGACAGCTGCAGCTTCACAGGAGCTAGCAAACAGAGCTGTAAACAGGGGGGTTTGAGTGGGAGTTCTGTTGGAGGAGAAGGTATTTGTGTGTGTTTGGTTTTGTATTGGTAGTATCTGTTCGTATAGGGGCTTTGTGCTGGGAGAGAAGCTGAGCCCTGATTAGGGGCGGGGCTTCACTGACTAGGGGTCCTATAAAGGTAGCAGCCAGTCAGGCAGCGGCACAGGAGCTAGCAAACAGACCTGTAAACAGGGCAGTTTGAGTGGGAGTTCTGTTGGAGGAGAAGGTATTTGTGTGTGTTCGGTTTTGTATTGGTAGTATCTGTATGTGTACGGGCTTTGTGCTGGGAGAGAAGCTGAGCCCTGATTAGGGGGCGGGGCTTCAGTGACTAGGGGTCCTATAAAGGTAGCAGCCAGTCAGGCAGCGGCACAGGAGCTAGAAAACAGAGCTGTAAACAGGGGAGTTTGAGTGGGAGTTCTGTTGGAGGAGAAGGTGTTTGTGTGTGTTTGGTTTTGTATTGGTAGTATCTGAATGTGTAGAGGCTTGGAGGGGCTTTGTGCTGGGAGAGAAGCTGGGCCCTGATTAGGGGGCGGGGCTTCACTGAGTAGGGGTCCTATAAAGGTAGCGGCAGAAACATCTGCAGCGGCACAGGAGCTAGCAAACAGAGCTGTAAACAGGGGAGTTTGAGTGGGAGTTCTGTTGGAGGAGAAGTTGTTTGTGTGTGTTTGGTTTTGTATTGGTAGTATCTGAATGTGTAGAGGTTTGAAGGGGCTTTGTGCTGGGAGAGAAGCTGAGCCCTGATTTGGGGGCGGGGCTTCCCTGACTAGGGGTCCTATAAAGGCAGCGGCACAGACAGCTGCAGTGGCACAGGACCTACAAACAGCTGTAAACAGGGGAGTTTGAGTGGGAGTTCTGATGGAGGAGAAGCTATTTCGGTGTGTGTTTGGTTTTATATTGGTGGTATATGTATGTGTAGGGGCTTTGTGCTGGGAGAGAAGCTGAGCCCTGATTTGGGGGTGGGGCTTCCCTGACTAGGGGTCCTATAAAGGCAGCGACACAGACAGCTGCAGTGGCACAGGACCTACAAACAGCTGTAAACAGGGGAGTTTGAGTGGGAGTTCTGATGGAGGAGAAGCTATTTCGGTGTGTGTTTGGTTTTATATTGGTGGTATATGTATGTGTAGGGGCTTTGTGCTGGGAGAGAAGCTGAGCCCTGATTAGGGGGCGGGGCGTGACTGACTAGGGGTCCTATAAATGTAGCAGCCAGTCAGGCAGCGACAGAGACAGCTGCAGCGGCACAGGAGCTAGCAAACAGAGCTGTAAACTGCGGGGTTTTAGTGGGAGTTCTGTTGGAGGAGAAGGTATTTGTGTGTGTTTGGTTTTGTATTGGTAGTATCTGTATGTGTAGGGGCTTTGTTATGGGAGAGAAGCTGGGCCCTGATTAGGGGGCGGGGCTTCACTGACTAGGGGTCCTATAAAGGGAGCAGACAGTCAGGCAGCAGCACAGGAGCTAGCGAACAGAGCTGTAAACAGGGGAGTTTGAGTGGGAGTTCTGTTAGAGGAGAAGGTATTTGTGTTTGTTCAGTTTTGTATTGGTAGTATCTGTATGTGTAGGGGCTTTGTTATGGGAGAGAAGCTGGGCCCTGATTAGGGGGCGGGGCTTCCCTGACTAGATGTCCTATAAAGGTAGCAGCCAGTCAGGCAGCGGCACAGGAGCTAGCAAACAGACCCGTAAACAGCGGAGTCTGAGTGGGAGTTCTGTTGGAGGAGAAGGTATTTGTGTGTGTGTTTGGTTTTGTATTTGTGGTATCTGTATGTGTAGAGGCTTGGAGGGGCTTTGTGCTGGGAGACAAGCTGAGCCCTGAATTGGGGGCGGGGCTTCAATGACTAGGGGTCCTATAAAGGTAGCAGCAAGTCCGGCAGCCGCACAGACAGCTGCAGCGGCACAGGAGCTAGCAAACAGAGCTGTAAACAAGGGAGTTTGAGTGGGAGTTCTGTTGGAGGAGAAGGTATTTGTGTGTGTTCGGTTTTGTATTGGTAGTACCTGTATGCGTAGGGGCTTCGTGCTGGGAGAGAAGCTGATCCCTGATTAGGGGGCGGGGATTCGGCTGCTACCTTTATAGGACCCCTAGTCAGTGGTCAGGCAGCGGCACAGACAGCTGCAGCGGCACAGGAGCTAGCAAACAGAGCTGTAAACAGGGGAGTTTTAGTTGGAGTTCTGTTGGAGGAGAAGGTATTTGTGTGTGTTTGGTTTTGTATGGTTAGTATCTGTATGTGTAGGGGCTTTGTGCTGGGAGAGAAGCTGAGCCCTGAATAGGGGGCGGGGCTTCAATGACTAGGGGTCCTATAAAGGTAGCAGCGAGTCCGGCAGCCGCACAGACAGCTGCAGCGGCACAGGAGCTAGCAAACAGAGCTGTAAACAGGGGAGTTTTAGTGGGAGTTCTGTTGGAGGAGAAGGTATTTGTGTGTGTTTGGTTTTGTATGGTTAGTACCTGTATGTGTAGGGGCTTTGTTATGGGAGAGAAGCTGGGCCCTGATTAGGGGGCGGGGCTTCCCTGACTAGATGTCCTATAAAGGTAGCAGCCAGTCAGGCAGCGGCACAGGAGCTAGCAAACAGACCTGTAAACAGCGGAGTATGAGTGGGAGTTCTGTTGGAGGAGAAGGTATTTGTGTGTCTTTGGTTTTGTATTGGTAGTATCTGTATGTGTAGGGGCTTTGTGCTGGGAGAGAAGCTGAGCCCTGATTTGGGGGCGGGGCTTCCCTGACTAGGGGTCCTATAAAGGCAGCGGCACAGACAGCTGCAGTGGCACAGGACCTACAAACAGCTGTAAACAGGGGAGTTTGAGTGGGAGTTCTGATGGAGGAGAAGCTATTTGGGTGTGTGTTTGGTTTTGTATTGGTGGTATCTGTCTGTGTAGAGGCTTGGAGGGGCTTTGTGCTGGGAGACAACCTGATCCCTGATTTGGGGGCGGGGCTTCACTGACTAGGGGTCCTATAAAGGTAGCAGCCAGTCAGGCAGCGGCACAGGAGCTAGCAAACAGAGCTGTAAACAGGGGAGTTTGAGTGGGAGTTCTGTTGGAGGAGAAGGTATTTGTGTGTGTTTGGTTTTGTATTATCATAGAATATCAGGGTTGGAAGGGACCCCAGAAGGTCATCTAGTCCAACCCCCTGCTCGAAGCAGGACCAATTCCCAGTTAAATCATCCCGGCCAGGGCTTTGTCAAGCCTGACCTTAAAAACCTCTAAGGAAGGAGATTCTAGCACCTCCCTAGGTAACGCATTCCAGTGTTTCACCATCCTCTTAGTGAAAAAGTTTTTCCTAATATCCAATCTAAACCTCCCCCACTGCAACTTGAGACCATTACTCCTCGTTCTGTCATCTGCTACCATTGAGAACAGTCTAGAGCCATCCTCTTTGGAACCCCCTTTCAGGTAGTTGAAAGCAGCTATCAAATCCCCCCTCATTCTTCTCTTCTGCAGGCTAATCAATCCCAGCTCCCTCAGCCTCTCCTCATAAGTCATGTGTTCCAGTCCCCTAATCATTTTTGTTGCCCTTCGCTGGACTCTCTCCAATTTATCCACATCCTTCTTGAAGTGTGGGGCCCAAAACTGGACACAGTACTCCAGATGAGGCCTCACCAATGTCGAATAGAGGTGAACGATCACGTCCCTCGATCTGCTCGCTATGCCCCTACTTATACATCCCAAAATGCCATTGGCCTTCTTGGCAACAAGGGCACACTGCTGACTCATATCCAGCTTCTCGTCCACTGTCACCCCTAGGTCCTTTTCTGCAGAACTGCTGCCTAGCCATTCGGTCCCTAGTCTGTAGCTGTGCATTGGGTTCTTCCGTCCTAAGTGCAGGACCCTGCACTTATCCTTATTGAACCTCATCAGATTCCTTTTGGCCCAATCTTCCAATTGGTCTAGGTCCTTCTGTATCCTATCCCTCCCCTCCAGTGTATCTACCACTCCTCCCAGTTTAGTATCATCCACAAATTTGCTGAGAGTGCAATCCACACCATCCTCCAGATCATTTATGAGGATATTGAATAAAACCGGCCCCAGGACCGACCCTTGGGGCACTCCACTTGATACCGGCTGCCAACTAGACATGGAGCCATTGATCACTACCCTTGAGCCCGACAATCTAGCCAGCTTTCTACCCACCTTATAGTGCATTCATCCAGCCCATACTTCCTTAACTTGCTGACAAGAATACTATGGGAGACCGTGTCAAAAGCTTTGCTAAAGTCAAGAAACAATACATCCACTGCTTTCCCTTCATCCACAGAACCAGTAATCTCATCATAAAAGGCGATTAGATTAGTCAGGCATGACCTTCCCTTGGTGAATCCATGCTGGCTGTTCCTGATCACTTTCCTCTCATGCAAGTGCTTCAGGATTGATTCTTTGAGGACCTGCTCCATGATTTTTCCAGGGACTGAGGTGAGGTTGACTGGCCTGTAGTTCCCAGGATCTTCCTTCTTCCCTTTTTTAAAGATTGGCACTACATTAGCCTTTTCCCAGTCATCCGGGACTTCCCCGGTTCGCCATGAGTTTTCAAAGATAATGGCCAGTGGCTCTGCAATCACAGCCGCCAATTCCTTCAGCACTCTCGGATGCAACTCGTCCGGCCCCATGGACTTGTGCACGTCCAGCTTTTCTAAATAGTCCCTAACCGCCTCTATCTCCACAGAGGGCTGGCCATCTCTTCCGCATTTTGTGATGCCCAGCGCAGCAGTCTGGGAGCTGACCTTGTTAGTGAAAACAGAGGCAAAAAAAGCATTGAGTACATTAGCTTTTTCCACATCCTCTGTCACTAGGTTGCCTCCCTCATTCAGTAAGGGGCCCACACATTCCTTGGCTTTCTTCTTGTTGCCAACATACCTGAAGAAACCCTTCTTGTTACTCTTGACATCTCTGGCTAGCTGCAGCTCCAGGTGCGATTTGGCCCTCCTGATAACATTCCTACATGCCCGAGCAATATTTTTATACTCTTCCCTGGTCATATGTCCAACCTTCCACTTCTTGTAAGCTTCTTTTTTATGTTTAAGATCTGCTAGGATTTCACCATTAAGCCAAGCTGGTCGCCTGCCATATTTACTATTCTTTCGACTCATTGGGATGGTTTGTCCCTGTAACCTCAACAGGGATTCCTTGAAATACAGCCAGCTCTCCTGGACTCCTTTCCCCTTCAAGTTAGTCCCCCAGGGGATCCTGGCCATCCGTTCCCTGAGGGAGTCGAAGTCTGCTTTCCTGAAGTCCAGGGTCCGTATCCTGCTGCTTACCTTTGTTCCCTGCGTCAGGATCCTGAACTCAACCAACTCATGGTCACTGCCTCCCAGATTCCCATCCACTTTTGCTTCCCCCACTAATTCTACCCGGTTTGTGAGCAGCAGGTCAAGAAAAGCACCCCCCTAGTTGGCTCCTCTAGCACTTGCGCCAGGAAATTGTCCCCTACGCTTTCCAAAAACTTCCTGGATTGTCTATGCACCGCTGTATTGCTCTCCCAGCAGATATCAGGAAAATTAAAGTCACCCATGAGAATCAGGGCATGCGATCTAGTAGCTTCCGTGAGCTGCCGGAAGAAAGCCTCATCCACCTCATCCCCCTGGTCCGGTGGTCTATAGCAGACTCCCACCACTACATCACTCTTGTTGCACACACTTCTAAACTTAATCCAGAGACACTCAGGTTTTTCTGCAGTTTCGTACCGGAGCTCTGAGCAGTCATACTGCTCCCTTACATACAGTGCTACTCCCCCACCTTTTCTGCCCTGCCTGTCCTTCCTGAACAGTTTATAACCATCCATGACAGTACTCCAGTCATATGAGTTATCCCACCAAGTCTCTGTTATTCCGATCACGTCATAGTTCCTTGACATCACCAGGACCTCCAGTTCTCCCTGCTTGGTTCCAAGGCTTTGTGCATTTGTATATAAGCACTTGAGATAACCTGTTGATCGCCCCTCATTGCCAGTATGAGGCAGGAGCCCTCCCCTCACAGACATTCCTGCCTGTGCTTCCTCCCGGTATCCCGCTTTCCCACTTACCTCAGGGCTTTGGTCTCCTTCCCCCGGTGAACCTAGTTTAAAGACCTCCTCACTAGGTTAGCCAGCCTGCTGGCAAAGATGCTCTTCCCTCTCTTCGTAAGATGGAGCCCGTCTCTGCCCAGCACTCCTCCTTCATGGAACACCATCCATTGGTCAAAGAAACCAAAGCCTTCTCTCCGACACCACCTTCGTAGCCATTCGTTGACTTCCACGATTCGACGCTCCCTACCTAGGCCTTTTCCTTCCACGGGGAGGATGGACGAGAACACCACTTGCGCCTCCAACTCCTTTATTCTTCTTCCTAGAGCCACATAGTCCGCAGTGGTCCGCTCAAGGTCATTCTTGGCAGTATCATTGGTGCCCACGTGGAGAAGCAGGAAGGGGTAGCGATCCGAGGGCTTGATGAGTCTCGGCAGTCTCTCCATCACATCACGAATCTTAGCCCCTGGCAAGCAGCAGACTTCTCGGTTTTCCCGGTCAGGGCGGCAGATAGATGACTCAGTCCCCCGGAGGAGAGAGTCCCCGACCACCACCACCCGCCTTCTCCTCTTGGGGGTGGTGGTCGTGGAACCCCCAACCTCAGGACAGCGCATCTCATGCCTTCCAACCAGCGGAGTCTCCTTCTAATTTCTCGCCCCAGACATATCATCTGGTCCACTCTCCGCAACGATACCTGTGGAGAGAACATGAAAGCGGTTAGTTACCTGTGTCTGTGTTACTGGAACCCGGACATTCCGCTTACCTCTTCTGGAGGTCACATGTTGCCAAGCTTCTTCACTGGCCTCTTGGCTCCTCTGTGCAACCTGCTCTATATCTGTAGAGCTTTGTGCCCCTAAAAGCCTATCCTGAGTTTCTTCCAGGAAATCCTCAGTTTCCCGTATGCAACGCTGGGTTGTTATCTGTTGCTCCAGGCCTTCAATCTTCTCTTCCATTATGGAGACCAGCTTGCACTTTGTACAGACAAAGTCGCTTCTGTCCTGTGGAGGAAAGACAAACATGGCACATCCAGTGCAGGTCACAACAGCTGAACCCCCCCTTCCATATCACCTTCCTACTATGAGCTTCCTCAGAGCAGTTTGCAAGACGTAAGCCTCACTGGGCTCCCTCCAGGCGAAATCCCAGGCAAACTCTTGCTGCTCTGCTCTCCCCGCTGCTCAGCTGCTTCTCCGCCGCTCAGCTGGTTCGCGAGGTCTGGCTATTTTTAAACAGCCAGGCTTCCCTGTCGCAAACCAACAGACACCCTACTGCCCGCTCCCTGCAGGCTAGCAGCCAATCAGACACTCACTCAGGCTCACACACTGCCCCCCCCAGCAAACACACGCTCGGATACTTCCTCAGCAAGCAAACAAACACAGACTCGGAGACTTACCAGTCCCAGGCAAACTCCTGCTGTGAGCTGCTCTGCTGTCCCCGCTGCTCAGCTGGTTCTCCGCCGCTCAGTTGGTTCACGAAGCTCTGGCTATTTTTAAACAGCCAGGCTTCCCTGTCGCAAACAAACAGACACCCTACTGCCCGCCCCCTGCAGGCTAGCAGCCAATCAGACACTCACTCAGGCTCTCACACTGCCCCCACAGCAAACACACGCTCGGATACTTCCTCAGCAAGCAAACAAATACAGACTCGGATACTTACCAGACCCAGGCAAACTCCTGCTGCGTGCTGCTCTGCTGTCCCCGCTGCTCAGCTGGTTCTCCGCCGCTCAGTTGGTTCGTGAAGCTCTGGCTATTTTTAAACAGCCAGGCTTCCCTGTCGCAAACCAACAGACACCCTACTGCCCGCTCCCTGCAGGCTAGCAGCCAATCAGACACTCACTGAGGCTCTCACACTGCCCCCCCCAGCAAACACACGCTCGGATACTTCCTCAGCAAGCAAACAAACACAGACTCGGATACTTACCAGTCCCAGGCAAACTCCTGCTGTGTGCTGCTCTGCTGTCCCCACTACTCAGCTGGTTCTCCGCCGCTCAGCTGGTACGCAAAGATCTGGCTATTTTTAAACAGCCAGGCTTCCCTGTCGCAAACCAACAGACACCCTACTGCCCGCCCCCTGCAGGCAGTCAGCCAATCAGACACTCACTCAGGCTCTCACACTGCCGCCCAAGCAAACACATGCTCGGATACTTCCTCAGCTAGCAAACAAACACAGACTCGGATACTTACCAGTCCCAGGCAAACTCCTGCTGTGAGCTGCTCTGCTGTCCCCGCTGCTCAGCTGGTTCTCCGCCGCTCAGCTGGTTCGCGAAGCTCTGGCTATTTTTAAAAAGCCAGAATTCCTGTCGCAAACAAACAGACAGCCTACTGCCCGCCCCCTGCAGGCTAGCAACCAATCAGACACTCACTCAGGCTCTCACACTGCCCCCCCAGCAAACACACGCTCGGATACTTCCTCAGCAAGCAAACAAACAAAGATTCGGATACTTACTAGTCCCAGGCAAACTCCTCCTGTGAGCTGCTCTGCTGTCCCCGCTGCTCAGCTGGTTCTCCGCCGCTCAGCTGGTTCGCGAAGCTCTGGCTATTTTTGAACAGCCAGGCTTCCCTGTCGCAAACCAACAGACACCCTACTGCCCGCCCCCTGCAGGCAGTCAGCCAATCAGACACTCACTCACGCTCTCACACTGCCGCCCCAGCAAACACACGCTCGGATACTTCCTCAGCTAGCAAACAAACACAGACTCGGATACTTACCAGTCCCAGGCAAACTCCTGCTGTGAGCTGCTCTGCTGTCCCCGCTGCTCAGCTGGTTCTCCGCCGCTCAGCTGGTTCGCGAAGCTCTGGCTATTTTTAAACAGCCAGGCTTCCCTGTCGCAAACCAACAGACACCCTACTGTCCGCTCCCTGCAGTCTAGCAGCCAATCAGACACTCACTCAGGCTCTCACACTGCCCCCACAGCAAACACACGCTCGGATACTTCCTCAGCAAGCAAACAAACACAGACTCGGATACTTACCAGTCCCAGGCAAACTCCTGCTGTGAGCTGCTCTGCTGTCCCCGCTGCTCAGCTGGTTCTCCACCGCTCAGTTGTTTCGCGAAGCACTGGCTATTTTTAAACAGCCAGGCATCCCTGTCGCAAACCAACAGACACCCTACTGCCCGCACCCTGCAGGCTAGCAGCCAATCAGACACTCACTCAGGCTCCCACACTGCCCCCCCCAGCAAACACACGCTCGGATACTTCCTCAGCAAGCAAACAAACACAGACTCGGATACTTACCAGTCCCAGGCAAACTCCTGCTGTGAGCTGCTCTGCTGTCCCCGCCGCTCAGCTGGTTCGCGAAGCTCTGGCTATTTTTGAACAGCCAGGCTTCCCTGTCGCAAACCAACAGACACCCTACTGCCCGCCCCCTGCAGGCAGTCAGCCAATCAGACACTCACTCACGCTCTCACACTGCCGCCCCAGCAAACACACGCTCGGATACTTCCTCAGCTAGCAAACAAACACAGACTCGGATACTTACCAGTCCCAGGCAAACTCCTGCTGTGAGCTGCTCTGCTGTCCCCGCTGCTCAGCTGGTTCTCCGCCGCTCAGCTGGTTCGCGAAGCTCTGGCTATTTTTAAACAGCCAGGCTTCCCTGTCGCAAACCAACAGACACCCTACTGCCCGCTCCCTGCAGTCTAGCAGCCAATCAGACACTCACTCAGGCTCTCACACTGCCCCCCCAGGAAACACACGCTCGGATACTTCCTCAGCAAGCAAACAAACACAGACTCGGATACTTACCAGTCCCAGGCAAACTCCTGCTGTGAGCTGCTCTGCTGTCCCCGCTGCTCAGCTGGTTCTCCGCCGCTCAGCTGGTTTGCGAAGCTCTGGCTATTTTTAAACAGCCAGGCTTCCCTGTCGCAAACCAACAGACACCCTACTGCCCGCACCCTGCAGGCTAGCAGCCAATCAGACACTCACTCAGGCTCTCACACTGCCCCCCCAGCAAACACACGCTCGGATACTTCCTCAGCAAGCAAACAAACACAGACTCGGATACTTACCAGTCCCAGGCAAACTCCTGCTGTGAGCTGCTATGCTGTCCCCGCTGCTCAGCTGGTTCTCCGCCGCTCAGCTGGTTCGCGAAGCTCTGGCTATTTTTAAACAGCCAGGCTTCCCTGTCGCAAACCAACAGACACCCTACTGCCCGCTCCCTGCAGTCTAGCAGCCAATCAGACACTCACTCAGGCTCTCACACTGCCCCCCCAGCAAACACACGCTCGGATACTTCCTCAGCAAGCAAAGAAACACAGACTCGGATACTTACCAGTCCCAGGCAAACTCCTGCTGTGAGCTGCTCTGCTGTCCCCGCCGCTCAGCTGGTTCGCGAAGCTCTGGCTATTTTTGAACAGCCAGGCTTCCCTGTCGAAAACCAACAGACACCCTACTGCCCGCTCCCTGCAGGCTAGCAGCCAATCAGACACTCACTCAGGCTCTCACACTGCCCCCCCAGCAAACACACGCTCGGATACTTCCTCAGCAAGCAAACAAACACAGACTCGGATACTTACCAGTCCCAGGCAAACTCCTGCTGTATGCTGCTCTGCTGTCCCCGCTGCTCAGCTGGTTCTCCGCCGCTCAGCTGGTTCGCGAAGCTCTGGCTATTTTTAAACAGCCAGGTTTCCCTGTCGCAAACCAACAGACACCGTACTGCCCGCTCCCTGCAGTCTAGCAGCCAATCAGACACTCACTCAGGCTCTCACACTGCCCCCCCAGCAAACACACGCTCGGATACTTCCTCAGCAAGCAAACAAACACAGACTCGAATACTTACCAGTCCCAGGCAAACTCCTGCTGTGTGCTGCTCTGCTGTCCCCACTACTCAGCTGGTTCTCCGCCGCTCAGCTGGTACGCAAAGATCTGGCTATTTTTAAACAGCCAGGCTTCCCTGTCGCAAACCAACAGACACCCTACTGCCCGCCCCCTGCAGGCAGTCAGCCAATCAGACACTCACTCAGGCTCTCACACTGCCACCCAAGCAAACACATGCTCGGATACTTCCTCAGCTAGCAAACAAACACAGACTCGGATACTTACCAGTCCCAGGCAAACTCCTGCTGTGAGCTGCTCTGCTGTCCCCGCTGCTCAGCTGGTTCTCCGCCGCTCAGCTGGTTCGCGAAGCTCTGGCTATTTTTAAAAAGCCAGAATTCCTGTCGCAAACAAACAGACAGCCTACTGCCCGCCCCCTGCAGGCTAGCAACCAATCAGACACTCACTCAGGCTCTCACACTGCCCCCCCAGCAAACACACGCTCGGATACTTCCTCAGCAAGCAAACAAACAAAGATTCGGATACTTACTAGTCCCAGGCAAACTCCTCCTGTGAGCTGCTCTGCTGTCCCCGCTGCTCAGCTGGTTCTCCGCCGCTCAGCTGGTTCGCGAAGCTCTGGCTATTTTTAAACAGCCAGGCTTCCCTGTCGCAAACCAACAGACACCCTACTGCCCGCTCCCTGCAGTCTAGCAGCCAATCAGACACTCACTCAGGCTCTCACACTGCCCCCCCAGCAAACACACGCTCGGATACTTCCTCAGCAAGCAAAGAAACACAGACTCGGATACTTACCAGTCCCAGGCAAACTCCTGCTGTGAGCTGCTCTGCTGTCCCCGCCGCTCAGCTGGTTCGCGAAGCTCTGGCTATTTTTGAACAGCCAGGCTTCCCTGTCGCAAACCAACAGACACCCTACTGCCCGCCCCCTGCAGGCAGTCAGCCAATCAGACACTCACTCAGGCTCTCACACTGCCCCCACAGCAAACACACGCTCGGATACTTCCTCAGCAAGCAAACAAACACAGACTCGGATACTTACCAGTCCCAGGCAAACTCCTGCTGTGAGCTGCTCTGCTGTCCCCGCTGCTCAGCTGGTTCTCCACCGCTCAGTTGTTTCGCGAAGCACTGGCTATTTTTAAACAGCCAGGCATCCCTGTCGCAAACCAACAGACACCCTACTGCCCGCACCCTGCAGGCTAGCAGCCAATCAGACACTCACTCAGGCTCCCACACTGCCCCCCCCAGCAAACACACGCTCGGATATTTCCTCAGCAAGCAAACAAACACAGACTCAGATACTTACCAGTCCCAGGCAAACTCCTGCTGTGAGCTGCTCTGCTGTCCCCGCTGCTCAGCTGGTTCTCCGCCGCTCAGTGGGTTCGCCAAACTCTGGCTATTTTTAAAAAGTCAGGCTTCCCTGTCGCAAACCAACAGTACCCTACTGCCCGCTCCCTGCAGGCTAGCAGCCAATCAGACACTCACTCAGGCTCTCACACTGCCCCCCCAGCAAACACACGCTCGGATACTTCCTCAGCAAGCAAACAAACACAGACTCGGATACTTACCAGTCCCAGGCTAACTCCTGCTGTGTGCTGCTCTGCTGTCCCCGCTGCTCAGCTGGTTCTCCGCCGCTCAGCTGGTTCGCGAAGCTCTGGCTATTTTTAAACAGCCAGGCTTCCCTGTCGCTAACCAACAGACACCCTACTGCCCGCCCCCTGCAGGCTAGCAGCCAATCAGACACTCACTCAGGCTCTCACACTGCTCCCCCAGCAAACACACGCTCGGATACTTCCTCAGCAAGCAAACAAACGCAGACTCGGATACTTACCAGTCCCAGGCAAACTCCTGCTGTGAGCTGCTCTGCTGTCCCAGCTGCTCAGCTGGTTCTCCGCCGCTCAGCCGGTTCGCGAAGCTCTGGCTATTTTTAAACAGCCAGGCTTCCCTGTCGCAAACAAACAGACACCCTACTGCCCGCCCCATGCAGGCTAGCAGCCAATCAGACACTCACTCAGGCTCTCACACTGCCCCCCCAGCAAACACACGCTCGGATACTTCCTCAGCAAGCAAACAAACACAGACTCGGATACTTACCAGTCCCAGGCAAACTCCTGCTGTGAGCTGCTCTGCTGTTCCCGCTGCTCAGCTGGTTCTCCGCCGCTCAGCTGGTTCGCGAAGCTCTGGCTATTTTTAAACAGCCAGTATTCCTGTCGCAAACAAACAGACAGCCTACTGCCCGCCCCCTGCAGGCTAGCAACCGATTCGACACTCACTCAGGCTCTCACACTGCCCCCCCAGCAAACACACGCTCGGATACTTCCTCAGCAAGCAAAGAAACACAGACTCGGATACTTACCAGTCCCAGGCAAACTCCTGCTGTGAGCTGCTCTGCTGTCCCCGCTGCTCAGCTGGTTCTCCGCCGCTCAGTGGGTTCGCCAAACTCTGGCTATTTTTAAAAAGTCAGGCTTCCCTGTCGCAAACCAACAGTACCCTACTGCCCGCTCCCTGCAGGCTAGCAGCCAATCAGACACTCACTCAGGCTCTCACACTGCCCCCCCAGCAAACACACGCTCGGATACTTCCTCAGCAAGCAAACAAACACAGACTTGGATACTTACCAGTCCCAGGCTAACTCCTGCTGTGTGCTGCTCTGCTGTCCCCGCTGCTCAGCTGGTTCTCCGCCGCTCAGCTGGTTCGCGAAGCTCTGGCTATTTTTAAACAGCCAGGCTTCCCTGTCGCTAACCAACAGACACCCTACTGCCCGCCCCCTGCAGGCTAGCAGCCAATCAGACACTCACTCAGGCTCTCACACTGCTCCCCCAGCAAACACACGCTCGGATACTTCCTCAGCAAGCAAACAAACGCAGACTCGGATACTTACCAGTCCCAGGCAAACTCCTGCTGTGAGCTGCTCTGCTGTCCCAGCTGCTCAGCTGGTTCTCCGCCGCTCAGCCGGTTCGCGAAGCTCTGGCTATTTTTAAACAGCCAGGCTTCCCTGTCGCAAACAAACAGACACCCTACTGCCCGCCCCATGCAGGCTAGCAGCCAATCAGACACTCACTCAGGCTCTCACACTGCCCCCCCAGCAAACACACGCTCGGATACTTCCTCAGCAAGCAAACAAACACAGACTCGGATACTTACCAGTCCCAGGCAAACTCCTGCTGTGAGCTGCTCTGCTGTTCCCGCTGCTCAGCTGGTTCTCCGCCGCTCAGCTGGTTCGCGAAGCTCTGGCTATTTTTAAACAGCCAGTATTCCTGTCGCAAACAAACAGACAGCCTACTGCCCGCCCCCTGCAGGCTAGCAACCGATTCGACACTCACTCAGGCTCTCACACTGCCCCCCCAGCAAACACACGCTCGGATACTTCCTCAGCAAGCAAAGAAACACAGACTCGGATACTTACCAGTCCCAGGCAAACTCCTGCTGTGAGCTGCTCTGCTGTCCCCGCTGCTCAGCTGGTTCTCCGCCGCTCAGCTGGTTCGCGAAGCTCTGGCTATTTTTAAACAGCCAGGCTTCCCTGTCGCAAACCAACAGACACCCTACTGCCCGCACCCTGCAGTCTAGCAGCCAATCAGACACTCACTCAGGCTCTCACACTGCCCCCCCAGCAAACACACGCTCAGATACTTCCTCAGCAAGCAAACAAACACAGACTCGGATACTTACCAGTCCCAGGCAAACTCCTGCTGTGAGCTGCTCTGCTGTCCCCGCCGCTCAGCTGGTTCGCGAAGCTCTGGCTATTTTTGAACAGCCAGGCTTCCCTGTCGCAAACCAACAGACACCCTACTGCCCGCCCCCTGCAGGCAGTCAGCCAATCAGACACTCACTCACGCTCTCACACTGCCGCCCCAGCAAACACACGCTCGGATACTTCCTCAGCTAGCAAACAAACACAGACTCGGATACTTACCAGTCCCAGGCAAACTCCTGCTGTGAGCTGCTCTGCTGTCCCCGCTGCTCAGCTGGTTCTCCGCCGCTCAGCTGGTTCGCGAAGCTCTGGCTATTTTTAAACAGCCAGGCTTCCCTGTCGCAAACCAACAGACACCCTACTGCCCGCTCCCTGCAGTCTAGCAGCCAATCAGACACTCACTCAGGCTCTCACACTGCCCCCCCAGGAAACACACGCTCGGATACTTCCTCAGCAAGCAAACAAACACAGACTCGGATACTTACCAGTCCCAGGCAAACTCCTGCTGTGAGCTGCTCTGCTGTCCCCGCTGCTCAGCTGGTTCTCCGCCGCTCAGCTGGTTCGCGAAGCTCTGGCTATTTTTAAACAGCCAGGCTTCCCTGTCGCAAACCAACAGACACCCTACTGCCCGCCCCCTGCAGGCTAGCAGCCAATCAGACACTCACTGAGGCTCTCACACTGCCCCCGCCAGCAAACACACCCTCGGATACTTCCTCAGCAAGCAAAGAAACACAGACTCGGATACTTACCAGTCCCAGGCAAACTCCTGCTGTGAGCTGCTCTGCTGTCCCCGCCGCTCAGCTGGTTCGCGAAGCTCTGGCTATTTTTGAACAGCCAGGCTTCCCTGTCGAAAACCAACAGACACCCTACTGCCCGCCCCCTGCAGGCTAGCAGCCAATCAGACACTCACTCAGGCTCTCACACTGCCCCCCCAGCAAACACACGCTCGGATACTTCCTCAGCAAGAACACAAACACAGACTCGGATACTTACCAGTCCCAGGCTAACACCTGCTGTTTGCTGCTCTGCTGTCCCCGCTGCTCAGCTGGTTCTCCGCCGCTCAGTTGGTTGGCGAAGCTCTGGCTATTTTTAAACAGCCAGGCTTCCCTGTCGCAAACCAACAGACACCCTACTGCCCGCTCCCTGCAGGCTAGCAGCCAATCAGACACTCACTCAGGCTCTCACACTGCCCCCCCAGCAAACACACGCTCGGATACTTCCTCAGCAAGCAAACAAACACAGACTCGGATACTTACCAGTCCCAGGCAAACTCCCGCTGTGTGCTGCTCTGCTGTCCCCGCTGCTCAGCTGGTTCTCCGCCGCTCAGCTGGTTCGCGAAGCTCTGGCTATTTTTAAACAGCCAGGTTTCCCTGTCGCAAACCAACAGACACCGTACTGCCCGCTCCCTGCAGTCTAGCAGCCAATCAGACACTCACTCAGGCTCTCACACTGCCCCCCCAGCAAACACACGCTCGGATACTTCCTCAGCAAGCAAACAAACACAGACTCGGATACTTACCAGTCCCAGGCAAACTCCTGCTGTGAGCTGCTCTGCTGTCCCCGCTGCTCAGCTGGTTCTCCGCCGCTCAGCTGGTTCGCGAAGCTCTGGCTATTTTTAAACAGCCAGGCTTCCCTGTCGCAAACCAACAGACACCCTACTGCCCGCCCCCTGCAGGCTAGCAGCCAATCAGACACTCACTCAGGCTCTCACACTGCCCCCCCAGCAAACACACGCTCGGATACTTCCTCAGCAAGCAAACAAACACAGACTCGGATACTTACCAGTCCCAGGCAAACTCCCGCTGTGTGCTGCTCTGCTGTCCCCGCTGCTCAGCTGGTTCTCCGCCGCTCAGCTGGTTCGCGAAGCTCTGGCTATTTTTAAACAGCCAGGTTTCCCTGTCGCAAACCAACAGACACCGTACTGCCCGCTCCCTGCAGTCTAGCAGCCAATCAGACACTCACTCAGGCTCTCACACTGCCCCCCCAGCAAACACACGCTCGGATACTTCCTCAGCAAGCAAACAAACACAGACTCGGATACTTACCAGTCCCAGGCAAACTCCTGCTGTGAGCTGCTCTGCTGTCCCCGCTGCTCAGCTAGTTCTCCGCCGCTCAGCTGGTTCGCGAAGCTCTGGCTATTTTTAAACAGCCAGGCTTCCCTGTCGCAAACCAACAGACACCCTACTGCCCGCCCCCTGCAGGCAGTCAGCCAATCAGACACTCACTCAGGCTCTCACACTGCCGCCCAAGCAAACACACGCTCGGATACTTCCTCAGCTAGCAAACAAACACAGACTCGGATACTTACCAGTCCCAGGCAAACTCCTGCTGTGAGCTGCTCTGCTGTCCCCGCTGCTCAGCTGGTTCTCCGCCGCTCAGCTGGTTCGCGAAGCTCTGGCTATTTTTAAAAAGCCAGAATTCCTGTCGCAAACAAACAGACAGCGTACTGCCCGCCCCCTGCAGGCTAGCAACCGATTCGACACTCACTCAGGCTCTCACACTGCCCCCCCAGCAAACACACGCTCGGATACTTCCTCAGCAAGCAAAGAAACACAGACTCGGATACTTACCAGTCCCAGGCAAACTCCTGCTGTGAGCTGCTCTGCTGTCCCCGCTGCTCAGCTGGTTCTCCGCCGCTCAGCTGGTTCGCGAAGCTCTGGCTATTTTTAAACAGCCAGGCTTCCCTGTCGCAAACCAACAGACAGCCTACTGCCCGCACCCTGCAGTCTAGCAGCCAATCAGACACTCACTCAGGCTCTCACACTGCCCCCCCAGCAAACACACGCTCGGATACTTCCTCAGCAAGCAAACAAACACAGACTCGGATACTTACCAGTCCCAGGCAAACTCCTGCTGTGAGCTGCTCTGCTGTCCCCGCCGCTCAGCTGGTTCGCGAAGCTCTGGCTATTTTTGAACAGCCAGGCTTCCCTGTCGCAAACCAACAGACACCCTACTGCCCGCCCCCTGCAGGCAGTCAGCCAATCAGACACTCACTCACGCTCTCACACTGCCGCCCCAGCAAACACACGCTCGGATACTTCCTCAGCTAGCAAACAAACACAGACTCGGATACTTACCAGTCCCAGGCAAACTCCTGCTGTGAGCTGCTCTGCTGTCCCCGCTGCTCAGCTGGTTCTCCGCCGCTCAGCTGGTTCGCGAAGCTCTGGCTATTTTTAAACAGCCAGG
Organism: Lepidochelys olivacea; assembly: GCF_965140295.1. Taxonomy (NCBI): domain Eukaryota; kingdom Metazoa; phylum Chordata; order Testudines; family Cheloniidae; genus Lepidochelys; species Lepidochelys olivacea. Next base: position 16,917,087 of record NC_140436.1, on the reverse strand, counting down.
CTTCCCTGTCGCAAACCAACAGACACCCTACTGCCCGCTCCCTGCAGTCTAGCAGCCAATCAGACACTCACTCAGGCTCTCACACTGCCCCCCCAGGAAACACACACTCGGATACTTCCTCAGCAAGCAAACAAACACAGACTCGGATACTTACCAGTCCCAGGCAAACTCCTGCTGTGAGCTGCTCTGCTGTCCCCGCTGCTCAGCTGGTTCTCCGCCGCTCAGCTGGTTCGCGAAGCTCTGGCTATTTTTAAACAGCCAGGCTTCCCTGTCGCAAACCAACAGACACCCTACTGCCCGCCCCCTGCAGGCTAGCAGCCAATCAGACACTCACTCAGGCTCTCACACTGCCCCCCCAGCAAACACACGCTCGGATACTTCCTCAGCAAGCAAACAAACACAGACTCGGATACTTACCAGTCCCAGGCAAACTCCTGCTGTGTGCTGCTCTGCTGTCCCCGCTGCTCAGCTGGTTCTCCACAGCTCAGTTGTTTCGCGAAGCACTGGCTATTTTTAAACAGCCAGGCATCCCTGTCGCAAACCAACAGACACCCTACTGCCCGCACCCTGCAGGCTAGCAGCCAATCAGACACTCACTCAGGCTCCCACACTGCCCCCCCCAGCAAACACACGCTCGGATACTTCCTCAGCAAGCAAACAAACACAGACTCGGAGACTTACCAGTCCCAGGCAAACTCCTGCTGTGAGCTGCTCTGCTGTCCCCGCTGCTCAGCTGGTTCTCCGCCGCTCAGTTGGTTCACGAAGCTCTGGCTATTTTTAAACAGCCAGGCTTCCCTGTCGCAAACCAACAGTACCCTACTGCCCGCTCCCTGCAGGCTAGCAGCCAATCAGACACTCACTCAGGCTCTCACACTGCCCCCCCAGCAAACACACGCTCGGATACTTCCTCAGCAAGCAAAGAAACACAGACTCGGATACTAACAAGTCCCAGGCTAACTCCTGCTGTGTGCTGCTCTGCTGTCCCCGCTGCTCAGCTGGTTCTCCGCCGCTCAGTTGGTTCGCGAAGCTCTGGCTATTTTTAAACAGCCAGGCTTCCCTGTCGCAAACCAACAGACACCCTACTGCCCGCTCCCTGCAGGCTAGCAGCCAATCAGACACTCACTCAGGCTCTCACACTGCCCCCCCCAGCAAACACACCCTCGGATACTTCCTCAGCAAGCAAACAAACACAGACTCGGATACTTACCAGTCCCAGGCAAACTCCCGCTGTGTGCTGCTCTGCTGTCCCCGCTGCTCAGCTGGTTCTCCGCCACTCAGCTGGTTCGCGAAGCTCTGGCTATTTTTAAACAGCCAGGCTTCCCTGTCGCAAACCAACAGACACCGTACTGCCCGCTCCCTGCAGTCTAGCAGCCAATCAGACACTCACTCAGGCTCTCACACTGCCCCCCCAGCAAACACACGCCCGGATACTTCCTCAGCAAGCAAAGAAACACAGACTCGGATACTTACCAGTCCCAGGCAAACTCCTGCTGTGAGCTGCTCTGCTGTCCCCGCCGCTCAGCTGGTTCGCGAAGCTCTGGCTATTTTTGAACAGCCAGGCTTCCCTGTCGAAAACCAACAGACACCCTACTGCCCGCCCCCTGCAGGCTAGCAGCCAATCAGACACTCACTCAGGCTCTCACACTGCCCCCCCAGCAAACACACGCTCGGATACTTCCTCAGCAAGCAAACAAACACAGACTCGGATACTTACCAGTCCCAGGCAAACTCCTGCTGTATGCTGCTCTGCTGTCCCCGCTACTCAGCTGGTTCTCCGCCGCTCAGCTGGTACGCAAAGCTCTGGCTATTTTTAAACAGCCAGGCTTCCCTGTCGCAAACCAACAGTACCCTACTGCCCGCCCCCTGCAGGCTAGCAGCCAATCAGACACTCACTCAGGCTCTCACACTGCCCCCCCAGCAAACACATGCTCGGATACTTCCTCAGCAAGAACACAAACACAGACTCGGATACTTACCAGTCCCAGGCTATCTCCTGCTGTGTGCTGCTCTGCTGTCCCCGCTGCTCAGCTGGTTCTCCGCCGCTCAGGTGGTTCGCGAAGCTCTGGCTATTTTTAAACAGCCAGGCTTCCCTGTCGCAAACAAACAGACACCCTACTGCCCGCTCCCTGCAGGCTAGCAGCCAATCAGACACTCACTCAGGCTCTCACACTGCCCCCCCAGCAAACACACGCTCGGATACTTCCTCAGCAAGCAAACAAACACAGACTCGGATACTTACCAGTCCCAGGCAAACTCCTGCTGTGAGCTGCTCTGCTGTCCCCGCTGCTCAGCTGGTTCTCCGCCGCTCAGCTGGTCCGCGAAGCTCTGGCTATTTTTAAACAGCCAGGCTTCCCTGTCGCAAACCAAGAGACACCCTACTGCCCGCCCCCTGCAGGCAGTCAGCCAATCAGACACTCACTCAGGCTCTCACACTGCCGCCCAAGCAAACACACGCTCGGATACTTCCTCAGCTAGCAAACAAACACAGACTCGGATACTTACCAGTCCCAGGCAAACTCCTGCTGTGAGCTGCTCTGCTGTCCCCGCTGCTCAGCTGGTTCTCCGCCGCTCAGCTGGTTCGCGAAGCTCTGGCTATTTTTAAAAAGCCAGAATTCCTGTCGCAAACAAACAGACAGCGTACTGCCCGCCCCCTGCAGGCTAGCAACCGATTCGACACTCACTCAGGCTCTCACACTGCCCCCCCAGCAAACACACGCTCGGATACTTCCTCAGCAAGCAAAGAAACACAGACTCGGATACTTACCAGTCCCAGGCAAACTCCTGCTGTGAGCTGCTCTGCTGTCCCCGCTGCTCAGCTGGTTCTCCGCCGCTCAGCTGGTTCGCGAAGCTCTGGCTATTTTTAAACAGCCAGGCTTCCCTGTCGCAAACCAACAGACAGCCTACTGCCCGCACCCTGCAGTCTAGCAGCCAATCAGACACTCACTCAGGCTCTCACACTGCCCCCCCAGCAAACACACGCTCGGATACTTCCTCAGCAAGCAAACAAACACAGACTCGGATACTTACCAGTCCCAGGCAAACTCCTGCTGTGAGCTGCTCTGCTGTCCCCGCCGCTCAGCTGGTTCGCGAAGCTCTGGCTATTTTTGAACAGCCAGGCTTCCCTGTCGCAAACCAACAGACACCCTACTGCCCGCCCCCTGCAGGCAGTCAGCCAATCAGACACTCACTCACGCTCTCACACTGCCGCCCCAGCAAACACACGCTCGGATACTTCCTCAGCTAGCAAACAAACACAGACTCGGATACTTACCAGTCCCAGGCAAACTCCTGCTGTGAGCTGCTCTGCTGTCCCCGCTGCTCAGCTGGTTCTCCGCCGCTCAGCTGGTTCGCGAAGCTCTGGCTATTTTTAAACAGCCAGGCTTCCCTGTCGCAAACCAACAGACACCCTACTGCCCGCTCCCTGCAGTCTAGCAGCCAATCAGACACTCACTCAGGCTCTCACACTGCCCCCCCAGGAAACACACACTCGGATACTTCCTCAGCAAGCAAACAAACACAGACTCGGATACTTACCAGTCCCAGGCAAACTCCTGCTGTGAGCTGCTCTGCTGTCCCCGCTGCTCAGCTGGTTCTCCGCCGCTCAGCTGGTTCGCGAAGCTCTGGCTATTTTTAAACAGCCAGGCTTCCCTGTCGCAAACCAACAGACACCCTACTGCCCGCCCCCTGCAGGCTAGCAGCCAATCAGACACTCACTCAGGCTCTCACACTGCCCCCCCAGCAAACACACGCTCGGATACTTCCTCAGCAAGCAAACAAACACAGACTCGGATACTTACCAGTCCCAGGCAAACTCCTGCTGTGTGCTGCTCTGCTGTCCCCGCTGCTCAGCTGGTTCTCCACAGCTCAGTTGTTTCGCGAAGCACTGGCTATTTTTAAACAGCCAGGCATCCCTGTCGCAAACCAACAGACACCCTACTGCCCGCACCCTGCAGGCTAGCAGCCAATCAGACACTCACTCAGGCTCCCACACTGCCCCCCCCCAGCAAACACACGCTCGGATACTTCCTCAGCAAGCAAACAAACACAGACTCGGAGACTTACCAGTCCCAGGCAAACTCCTGCTGTGAGCTGCTCTGCTGTCCCCGCTGCTCAGCTGGTTCTCCGCCGCTCAGTTGGTTCACGAAGCTCTGGCTATTTTTAAACAGCCAGGCTTCCCTGTCGCAAACCAACAGTACCCTACTGCCCGCTCCCTGCAGGCTAGCAGCCAATCAGACACTCACTCAGGCTCTCACACTGCCCCCCCAGCAAACACACGCTCGGATACTTCCTCAGCAAGCAAAGAAACACAGACTCGGATACTAACAAGTCCCAGGCTAACTCCTGCTGTGTGCTGCTCTGCTGTCCCCGCTGCTCAGCTGGTTCTCCGCCGCTCAGTTGGTTCGCGAAGCTCTGGCTATTTTTAAACAGCCAGGCTTCCCTGTCGCAAACCAACAGACACCCTACTGCCCGCTCCCTGCAGGCTAGCAGCCAATCAGACACTCACTCAGGCTCTCACACTGCCCCCCCCAGCAAACACACCCTCGGATACTTCCTCAGCAAGCAAACAAACACAGACTCGGATACTTACCAGTCCCAGGCAAACTCCCGCTGTGTGCTGCTCTGCTGTCCCCGCTGCTCAGCTGGTTCTCCGCCACTCAGCTGGTTCGCGAAGCTCTGGCTATTTTTAAACAGCCAGGCTTCCCTGTCGCAAACCAACAGACACCGTACTGCCCGCTCCCTGCAGTCTAGCAGCCAATCAGACACTCACTCAGGCTCTCACACTGCCCCCCCAGCAAACACACGCTCGGATACTTCCTCAGCAAGCAAAGAAACACAGACTCGGATACTTACCAGTCCCAGGCAAACTCCTGCTGTGAGCTGCTCTGCTGTCCCCGCCGCTCAGCTGGTTCGCGAAGCTCTGGCTATTTTTGAACAGCCAGGCTTCCCTGTCGAAAACCAACAGACACCCTACTGCCCGCCCCCTGCAGGCTAGCAGCCAATCAGACACTCACTCAGGCTCTCACACTGCCCCCCCAGCAAACACACGCTCGGATACTTCCTCAGCAAGCAAACAAACACAGACTCGGATACTTACCAGTCCCAGGCAAACTCCTGCTGTATGCTGCTCTGCTGTCCCCGCTACTCAGCTGGTTCTCCGCCGCTCAGCTGGTACGCAAAGCTCTGGCTATTTTTAAACAGCCAGGCTTCCCTGTCGCAAACCAACAGTACCCTACTGCCCGCCCCCTGCAGGCTAGCAGCCAATCAGACACTCACTCAGGCTCTCACACTGCCCCCCCAGCAAACACATGCTCGGATACTTCCTCAGCAAGAACACAAACACAGACTCGGATACTTACCAGTCCCAGGCTATCTCCTGCTGTGTGCTGCTCTGCTGTCCCCGCTGCTCAGCTGGTTCTCCGCCGCTCAGGTGGTTCGCGAAGCTCTGGCTATTTTTAAACAGCCAGGCTTCCCTGTCGCAAACAAACAGACACCCTACTGCCCGCTCCCTGCAGGCTAGCAGCCAATCAGACACTCACTCAGGCTCTCACACTGCCCCCCCAGCAAACACACGCTCGGATACTTCCTCAGCAAGCAAACAAACACAGACTCGGATACTTACCAGTCCCAGGCAAACTCCTGCTGTGAGCTGCTCTGCTGTCCCCGCTGCTCAGCTGGTTCTCCGCCGCTCAGCTGGTCCGCGAAGCTCTGGCTATTTTTAAACAGCCAGGCTTCCCTGTCGCAAACCAACAGACACCCTACTGCCCGCCCCCTGCAGGCAGTCAGCCAATCAGACACTCACTCAGGCTCTCACACTGCCGCCCAAGCAAACACACGCTCGGATACTTCCTCAGCTAGCAAACAAACACAGACTCGGATACTTACCAGTCCCAGGCAAACTCCTGCTGTGAGCTGCTCTGCTGTCCCCGCTGCTCAGCTGGTTCTCCGCCGCTCAGCTGGTTCGCGAAGCTCTGGCTATTTTTAAAAAGCCAGAATTCCTGTCGCAAACAAACAGACAGCGTACTGCCCGCCCCCTGCAGGCTAGCAACCAATCAGACACTCACTCAGGCTCTCACACTGCCCCCCCAGCAAACACACGCTCGGATACTTCCTCAGCAAGCAAACAAACAAAGATTCGGATACTTACTAGTCCCAGGCAAACTCCTGCTGTGAGCTGCTCTGCTGTCCCCGCTGCTCAGCTGGTTCTCCGCCGCTCAGCTGGTTCGCGAAGCTCTGGCTATTTTTAAACAGCCAGGCTTCCCTGTCGCAAACCAACAGACACCCTACTGCCCGCTCCCTGCAGTCTAGCAGCCAATCAGACACTCACTCAGGCTCTCACACTGCCCCCCCAGGAAACACACGCTCGGATACTTCCTCAGCAAGCAAACAAACACAGACTCGGATACTTACCAGTCCCAGGCAAACTCCTGCTGTGAGCTGCTCTGCTGTCCCCGCTGCTCAGCTGGTTCTCCGCCGCTCAGCTGGTTCGCGAAGCTCTGGCTATTTTTAAACAGCCAGGCTTCCCTGTCGCAAACCAATAGACACCCTACTGCCCGCCCCCTGCAGGCTAGCAGCCAATCAGACACTCACTCAGGCTCTCACACTGCCCCCCCAGCAAACACACGCTCGGATACTTCCTCAGCAAGCAAACAAACACAGACTCGGATACTTACCAGTCCCAGGCAAACTCCTGCTGTGTGCTGCTCTGCTGTCCCCGCTGCTCAGCTGGTTCTCCACCGCTCAGTTGTTTCGCGAAGCACTGGCTATTTTTAAACAGCCAGGCATCCCTGTCGCAAACCAACAGACACTCTACTGCCCGCACCCTGCAGGCTAGCAGCCAATCAGACACTCACTCAGCCTCCCACACTGCCCCCCCCCAGCAAACACACGCTCGGATACTTCATCAGCAAGCAAACAAACACAGACTCGGAGACTTACCAGTCCCAGGCAAACTCCTGCTGTGAGCTGCTCTGCTGTCCCCGCTGCTCAGCTGGTTCTCCGCCGCTCAGTTGGTTCACGAAGCTCTGGCTATTTTTAAACAGCCAGGCTTCCCTGTCGCAAAGCAACAGTACCCTACTGCCCGCTCCCTGCAGGCTAGCAGCCAATCAGACACTCACTCAGGCTCTCACACTGCCCCCCCAGCAAACACACGCTCGGATACTTCCTCAGCAAGCAAAGAAACACAGACTCGGATACTAACAAGTCCCAGGCTAACTCCTGCTGTGTGCTGCTCTGCTGTCCCCGCTGCTCAGCTGGTTCTCCGCTGCTCAGCTGGTTCGCGAAGCTCTGGCTCTTTTTAAACAGCCAGGCTTCCCTGTCGCAAACAAACAGACACCCTACTGCCCGCTCCCTGCAGGCTAGCAGCCAATCAGACACTCACTCAGGCTCTCACACTGCCCCCCCCAGCAAACACACGCTCGGATACTTCCTCAGCAAGCAAACAAACACAGACTCGGATACTTACCAGTCCCAGGCAAACTCCCGCTGTGTGCTGCTCTGCTGTCCCCGCTGCTCAGCTGGTTCTCCGCCACTCAGCTGGTTCGCGAAGCTCTGGCTATTTTTAAACAGCCAGGCTTCCCTGTCGCAAACCAAAAGACACCCTACTGCCCGCACCCTGCAGGCTAGCAGCCAATCAGACAGTCACTGAGGCTCTCACACTGCCCCCCCAGCAAACACACGCTCGGATACTTCCTCAGCAAGCAAACAAACACAGACTCGGATACTTACCAGTCCCAGGCAAACTCCTGCTGTGAGCTGCTCTGCTGTCCCCACTGCTCAGCTGGTTCTCCGCCGCTCAGCTGGTTCGCGAAGCTCTGGCTATTTTTAAACAGCCAGGCTTCCCTGTCGCAAACCAACAGACACCCTACTGCCCGCTCCCTGCAGTCTAGCAGCCAATCAGACACTCACTCAGGCTCTCACACTGCCCCCCCAGCAAACACACGCTCGGATACTTCCTCAGCAAGCAAAGAAACACAGACTCGGATACTTACCAGTCCCAGGCAAACTCCTGCTGTGAGCTGCTCTGCTTTCCCCGCCGCTCAGCTGGTTCGCGAAGCTCTGGCTATTTTTGAACAGCCAGGCTTCCCTGTCGAAAACCAACAGACACCCTACTGCCCGCCCCCTGCAGGCTAGCAGGCAATCAGACACTCACTCAGGCTCTCACACTGCCCCCCCAGCAAACACACGCTCGGATACTTCCTCAGCAAGCAAACAAACACAGACTCGGATACTTACCAGTCCCAGGCAAACTCCTGCTGTATGCTGCTCTGCTGTCCCCGCTACTCAGCTGGTTCTCCGCCGCTCAGCTGGTTCGCGAAGCTCTGGCTATTTTTAAACAGCCAGGCTTCCCTGTCGCAAACCAACAGACACCCTACTGCCCGCCCCCTGCAGGCTAGCAGCCAATCAGACACTCACTCAGGCTCTCACACTGCCCCCCCAGCAAACACACGCTCGGATACTTCCTCAGCAAGAACACAAACACAGACTCGGATACTTACCAGTCCCAGGCTAACTCCTGCTGTGTGCTGCTCTGCTGTCCCCGCTGCTCAGCTGGTTCTCCGCCGCTCAGTTGGTTCGCGAAGCTCTGGCTATTTTTAAACAGCCAGGCTTCCCTGTCGCAAACCAACAGACACCCTACTGCCCGCTCCCTGCAGTCTAGCAGCCAATCATACACTCACTCAGGCTCTCACACTGCCCCCCCAGCAAACACACGCTCGGATACTTCCTCAGCAAGCAAACAAACACAGACTCGGATACTTACCAGTCCCAGGCAAACTCCTGCTGTGAGCTGCTCTGCTGTCCCCGCTGCTCAGCTGGTTCTCCGCCGCTCAGCTGGTTCGCGAAGCTCTGGCTATTTTTAAACAGCCAGGCTTCCCTGTCGCAAACCAACAGACACCCTACTGCCCGCCCCCTGCAGGCTAGCAGCCAATCAGACACTCACTCAGACTCTCACACTGCCCCCCCAGCAATCACACGCTCGGATACTTCCTCAGGAAGCAAACAAACACAGACTCGGATACTTACCAGTCCCAGGCAAACTCCTGCTGTGAGCTGCTCTGCTGTCCCCGCTGCTCAGCTGGTTCTCCGCCGCTCAGCTGGTTCGCGAAGCTCTGGCTATTTTTAAACAGCCAGGCTTCCCTGTCGCAAACCAACAGACACCCTACTGCCCGCCCCCTGCAGGCAGTCAGCCAATCAGACACTCACTCAGGCTCTCACACTGCCGCCCAAGCAAACACACGCTCGAATACTTCCTCAGCTAGCAAACAAACACAGACTCGGATACTTACCAGTCCCAGGCAAACTCCTGCTGTGAGCTGCTCTGCTGTCCCCACTGCTCAGCTGGTTCTCCGCCGCTCAGCTGGTTCGCGAAGCTCTGGCTATTTTTAAACAGCCAGGCTTCCCTGTCGCAAACCAACAGACACCCTACTGCCCGCTCCCTGCAGTCTAGCAGCCAATCAGACACTCACTCAGGCTCTCACACTGCCCCCCCAGCAAACACACGCTCGGATACTTCCTCAGCAAGCAAAGAAACACAGACTCGGATACTTACCAGTCCCAGGCAAACTCCTGCTGTGAGCTGCTCTGCTTTCCCCGCCGCTCAGCTGGTTCGCGAAGCTCTGGCTATTTTTGAACAGCCAGGCTTCCCTGTCGAAAACCAACAGACACCCTACTGCCCGCCCCCTGCAGGCTAGCAGGCAATCAGACACTCACTCAGGCTCTCACACTGCCCCCCCAGCAAACACACGCTCGGATACTTCCTCAGCAAGCAAACAAACACAGACTCGGATACTTACCAGTCCCAGGCAAACTCCTGCTGTATGCTGCTCTGCTGTCCCCGCTACTCAGCTGGTTCTCCGCCGCTCAGCTGGTTCGCGAAGCTCTGGCTATTTTTAAACAGCCAGGCTTCCCTGTCGCAAACCAACAGACACCCTACTGCCCGCCCCCTGCAGGCTAGCAGCCAATCAGACACTCACTCAGGCTCTCACACTGCCCCCCCAGCAAACACACGCTCGGATACTTCCTCAGCAAGAACACAAACACAGACTCGGATACTTACCAGTCCCAGGCTAACTCCTGCTGTGTGCTGCTCTGCTGTCCCCGCTGCTCAGCTGGTTCTCCGCCGCTCAGTTGGTTCGCGAAGCTCTGGCTATTTTTAAACAGCCAGGCTTCCCTGTCGCAAACCAACAGACACCCTACTGCCCGCTCCCTGCAGTCTAGCAGCCAATCATACACTCACTCAGGCTCTCACACTGCCCCCCCAGCAAACACACGCTCGGATACTTCCTCAGCAAGCAAACAAACACAGACTCGGATACTTACCAGTCCCAGGCAAACTCCTGCTGTGAGCTGCTCTGCTGTCCCCGCTGCTCAGCTGGTTCTCCGCCGCTCAGCTGGTTCGCGAAGCTCTGGCTATTTTTAAACAGCCAGGCTTCCCTGTCGCAAACCAACAGACACCCTACTGCCCGCCCCCTGCAGGCTAGCAGCCAATCAGACACTCACTCAGACTCTCACACTGCCCCCCCAGCAATCACACGCTCGGATACTTCCTCAGGAAGCAAACAAACACAGACTCGGATACTTACCAGTCCCAGGCAAACTCCTGCTGTGAGCTGCTCTGCTGTCCCCGCTGCTCAGCTGGTTCTCCGCCGCTCAGCTGGTTCGCGAAGCTCTGGCTATTTTTAAACAGCCAGGCTTCCCTGTCGCAAACCAACAGACACCCTACTGCCCGCCCCCTGCAGGCAGTCAGCCAATCAGACACTCACTCAGGCTCTCACACTGCCGCCCAAGCAAACACACGCTCGAATACTTCCTCAGCTAGCAAACAAACACAGACTCGGATACTTACCAGTCCCAGGCAAACTCCTGCTGTGAGCTGCTCTGCTGTCCCCGCTGCTCAGCTGGTTCTCCGCCGCTCAGCTGGTTCGCGAAGCTCTGGCTATTTTTAAAAAGCCAGAATTCCTATCGCAAACCAACAGACAGCGTACTGCCCGCCCCCTGCAGGCTAGCAACCAATCAGACACTCACTCAGGCTCTCACACTGCCCCCCCAGCAAACACACGCTCGGATACTTCCTCAGCAAGCAAAGAAACACAGACTCGGATACTTACCAGTCCCAGGCAAACTCCTCCTGTGAGCTGCTCTGCTGTCCCCGCCGCTCAGCTGGTTCGCGAAGCTCTGGCTATTTTTGAACAGCCAGGCTTCCCTGTCGCAAACCAACAGACACCCTACTGCCCGCCCCCTGCAGGCAGTCAGCCAATCAGACACTCACTCACGCTCTCACACTGCCGCCCCAGCAAACACACGCTCGGATACTTCCTCAGCTAGCAAACAAACACAGACTCGGATACTTACCAGTCCCAGGCAAACTCCTGCTGTGAGCTGCTCTGCTGTCCCCGCTGCTCAGCTGGTTCTCCGCCGCTCAGCTGGTTCGCGAAGCTCTGGCTATTTTTAAACAGCCAGGCTTCCCTGTCGCAAACCAACAGACACCCTACTGCCCGCTCCCTGCAGTCTAGCAGCCAATCAGACACTCACTCAGGCTCTCACACTGCCCCCACAGCAAACACACGCTCGGATACTTCCTCAGCAAGCAAACAAACACAGACTCGGATACTTACCAGTCCCAGGCAAACTCCTGCTGTGAGCTGCTCTGCTGTCCCCGCTGCTCAGCTGGTTCTCCGCCGCTCAGCTGGTTCGCGAAGCTCTGGCTATTTTTAAACAGCCAGGCTTCCCTGTCGCAAACCAACAGACACCCTACTGCCCGCCCCCTGCAGGCTAGCAGCCAATCAGACACTCACTCAGGCTCTCACACTGCCCCCCCAGCAAACACACGCTCGGATACTTCCTCAGCAAGCAAACAAACACAGACTCGGATACTTACCAGTCCCAGGCAAACTCCTGCTGTGTGCTGCTCTGCTGTCCCCGCTGCTCAGCTGGTTCTCCACCGCTCAGTTGTTTCGCGAAGCACTGGCTATTTTTAAACAGCCAGGCATCCCTGTCGCAAACCAACAGTACCCTACTGCCCGCTCCCTGCAGGCTAGCAGCCAATCAGACACTCACTCAGGCTCTCACACTGCCCCCCCAGCAAACACACGCTCGGATACTTCCTCAGCAAGCAAACAAACACAGACTCGGATACTTACCAGTCCCAGGCTAACTCCTGCTGTGTGCTGCTCTGCTGTCCCCGCTGCTCAGCTGTTTCTCTGCCGCTCAGCTGGTTCGCGAAGCTCTGGCTATTTTTAAACAGCCAGGCTTCCCTGTCGCAAACCAACAGACACCCTACTGCCCGCCCCCTGCAGGCTAGCAGCCAATCAGACACTCACTCAGGCTCTCACACTGCTCCCCCAGCAAACACACGCTCGGATACTTCCTCAGCAAGCAAACAAACACAGACTCGGATACTTACCAGTCCCAGGCAAACTCCTGCTGTGAGCTGCTCTGCTGTCCCAGCTGCTCAGCTGGTTCTCCGCCGCTCAGCCGGTTCGCGAAGCTCTGGCTATTTTTAAACAGCCAGGCTTCCCTGTCGCAAACAAACAGACACCCTACTGCCCGCCCCATGCAGGCTAGCAGCCAATCAGACACTCACTCAGGCTCTCACACTGCCCCCACAGCAAACACACGCTCGGATACTTCCTCAGCAAGCAAACAAACACAGACTCGGATACTTACCAGTCCCAGGCAAACTCCTGCTGTGAGCTGCTCTGCTGTTCCCGCTGCTCAGCTGGTTCTCCGCCGCTCAGCTGGTTCGCGAAGCTCTGGCTATTTTTAAACAGCCAGTATTCCTGTCGCAAACAAACAGACAGCCTACTGTCCGCCCCCTGCAGGCTAACAACCGATTCGACACTCACTCAGGCTCTCACACTGCCCCCCCCAGCAAACACACGCTCGGATACTTCCTCAGCAAGCAAACAAACACAGACTCGGATACTTACCAGTCCCAGGCAAACTCCTGCTGTGAGCTGCTCTGCTGTCCCCGCTGCTCAGCTGGTTCTCCGCCGCTCAGCTGGTTCGCGAAGCTCTGGCTATTTTTAAACAGCCAGGCTTCCCTGTCACATACCAACAGACACCCTACTGCCCGCACCCTGCAGTCTAGCAGCCAATCAGACACTCACTCAGGCTCTCACACTGCCCCCCCAGCAAACACACGCTCGGATACTTCCTCAGCAAGCAAACAAACACAGACTCGGATACTTACCAGTCCCAGGCAAACTCCTGCTGTGAGCTGCTCTGCTGTCCCCGCCGCTCAGCTGGTTCGCGAAGCTCTGGCTATTTTTGAACAGCCAGGCTTCCCTGTCGCAAACCAACAGACACCCTACTGCCCGTCCCCTGCAGGCAGTCAGCCAATCAGACACTCACTCGCGCTCTCACACTGCCGCCCAAGCAAACACACGCTCGGATACTTCCTCAGCTAGCAAACAAACACAGACTCGGATACTTACCAGTCCCAGGCAAACTCCTGCTGTGAGCTGCTCTGCTGTCCCCGCTGCTCAGCTGGTTCTCCGCCGCTCAGCTGGTTCGCGAAGCTCTGGCTATTTTTAAACAGCCAGGCTTCCCTGTCGCAAACGAACAGACACCCTACTGCCCGCTCCCTGCAGTCTAGCAGCCAATCAGACACTCACTCAGGCTCTCACACTGCCCCCCCAGCAAACACACGCTCGGATACTTCCTCAGCAAGCAAACAAACACAGACTCGGATACTTACCAGTCCCAGGCAAACTCCTGCTGTGAGCTGCTCTGCTGTCCCCGCTGCTCAGCTGGTTCTCCGCCGCTCAGCTGGTTCGCGAAGCTCTGGCTATTTTTAAACAGCCAGGCTTCCCTGTCGCAAACCAACAGACACCCTACTGCCCGCCCCCTGCAGGCTAGCAGCCAATCAGACACTCACTCAGGCTCTCACACTGCCCCCCCAGCAAACACACGCTCGGATACTTCCTCAGCAAGCAAACAAACACAGACTCGGATACTTACCAGTCCCAGGCAAACTCCTGCTGTGTGCTGCTCTGCTGTCCCCGCTGCTCAGCTGGTTCTCCACCACTCAGTTGTTTCGCGAAGCACTGGCTATTTTTATACAGCCAGGCATCCCTGTCGCAAACCAACAGACACCCTACTGCCCGCACCCTGCAGGCTAGCAGCCAATCAGACACTGACTCAGGCTCCCACACTGCCCCCCCCCAGCAAACACACGCTCGGATACTTCCTCAGCAAGCAAACAAACACAGACTCGGATACTTACCAGTCCCAGGCTAACTCCTGCTGTGTGCTGCTCTGCTGTCCCCGCTGCTCAGCTGGTTCTCCGCCGCTCAGCTGGTTCGCGAAGCTCTGGCTATTTTTAAACAGCCAGGCTTCCCTGTCGCAAACCAACAGACACCCTACTGCCCGCCCCCTGCAGTCTAGCAGCCAATCAGACACTCACTCAGGCTCTCACACTGCCCCCCCAGCAAACACACGCTCGGATACTTCCTCAGCAAGCAAACAAACAAAGATTCGGATACTTACTAGTCCCAGGCAAACTCCTGCTGTGAGCTGCTCTGCTGTCCCCGCTGCTCAGCTGGTTCTCCGCCGCTCAGCTGGTTCGCGAAGCTCTGGCTATTTTTAAACAGCCAGGCTTCCCTGTCGCAAACCAACAGACACCCTACTGCCCGCTCCCTGCAGTCTAGCAGCCAATCAGACACTCACTCAGGCTCTCACACTGCCCCCCCAGGAAACACACGCTCGGATACTTCCTCAGCAAGCAAACAAACACAGACTCGGATACTTACCAGTCCCAGGCAAACTCCTGCTGTGAGCTGCTCTGCTGTCCCCGCTGCTCAGCTGGTTCTCCGCCGCTCAGCTGGTTCGCGAAGCTCTGGCTATTTTTAAACAGCCAGGCTTCCCTGTCGCAAACCAATAGACACCCTACTGCCCGCCCCCTGCAGGCTAGCAGCCAATCAGACACTCACTCAGGCTCTCACACTGCCCCCCCAGCAAACACACGCTCGGATACTTCCTCAGCAAGCAAACAAACACAGACTCGGATACTTACCAGTCCCAGGCAAACTCCTGCTGTGTGCTGCTCTGCTGTCCCCGCTGCTCAGCTGGTTCTCCACCGCTCAGTTGTTTCGCGAAGCACTGGCTATTTTTAAACAGCCAGGCATCCCTGTCGCAAACCAACAGACACTCTACTGCCCGCACCCTGCAGGCTAGCAGCCAATCAGACACTCACTCAGCCTCCCACACTGCCCCCCCCCAGCAAACACACGCTCGGATACTTCATCAGCAAGCAAACAAACACAGACTCGGAGACTTACCAGTCCCAGGCAAACTCCTGCTGTGAGCTGCTCTGCTGTCCCCGCTGCTCAGCTGGTTCTCCGCCGCTCAGTTGGTTCACGAAGCTCTGGCTATTTTTAAACAGCCAGGCTTCCCTGTCGCAAAGCAACAGTACCCTACTGCCCGCTCCCTGCAGGCTAGCAGCCAATCAGACACTCACTCAGGCTCTCACACTGCCCCCCCAGCAAACACACGCTCGGATACTTCCTCAGCAAGCAAAGAAACACAGACTCGGATACTAACAAGTCCCAGGCTAACTCCTGCTGTGTGCTGCTCTGCTGTCCCCGCTGCTCAGCTGGTTCTCCGCTGCTCAGCTGGTTCGCGAAGCTCTGGCTCTTTTTAAACAGCCAGGCTTCCCTGTCGCAAACAAACAGACACCCTACTGCCCGCTCCCTGCAGGCTAGCAGCCAATCAGACACTCACTCAGGCTCTCACACTGCCCCCCCCAGCAAACACACGCTCGGATACTTCCTCAGCAAGCAAACAAACACAGACTCGGATACTTACCAGTCCCAGGCAAACTCCCGCTGTGTGCTGCTCTGCTGTCCCCGCTGCTCAGCTGGTTCTCCGCCACTCAGCTGGTTCGCGAAGCTCTGGCTATTTTTAAACAGCCAGGCTTCCCTGTCGCAAACCAAAAGACACCCTACTGCCCGCACCCTGCAGGCTAGCAGCCAATCAGACAGTCACTGAGGCTCTCACACTGCCCCCCCAGCAAACACACGCTCGGATACTTCCTCAGCAAGCAAACAAACACAGACTCGGATACTTACCAGTCCCAGGCAAACTCCTGCTGTGAGCTGCTCTGCTGTCCCCACTGCTCAGCTGGTTCTCCGCCGCTCAGCTGGTTCGCGAAGCTCTGGCTATTTTTAAACAGCCAGGCTTCCCTGTCGCAAACCAACAGACACCCTACTGCCCGCTCCCTGCAGTCTAGCAGCCAATCAGACACTCACTCAGGCTCTCACACTGCCCCCCCAGCAAACACACGCTCGGATACTTCCTCAGCAAGCAAAGAAACACAGACTCGGATACTTACCAGTCCCAGGCAAACTCCTGCTGTGAGCTGCTCTGCTTTCCCCGCCGCTCAGCTGGTTCGCGAAGCTCTGGCTATTTTTGAACAGCCAGGCTTCCCTGTCGAAAACCAACAGACACCCTACTGCCCGCCCCCTGCAGGCTAGCAGGCAATCAGACACTCACTCAGGCTCTCACACTGCCCCCCCAGCAAACACACGCTCGGATACTTCCTCAGCAAGCAAACAAACACAGACTCGGATACTTACCAGTCCCAGGCAAACTCCTGCTGTATGCTGCTCTGCTGTCCCCGCTACTCAGCTGGTTCTCCGCCGCTCAGCTGGTTCGCGAAGCTCTGGCTATTTTTAAACAGCCAGGCTTCCCTGTCGCAAACCAACAGACACCCTACTGCCCGCCCCCTGCAGGCTAGCAGCCAATCAGACACTCACTCAGGCTCTCACACTGCCCCCCCAGCAAACACACGCTCGGATACTTCCTCAGCAAGAACACAAACACAGACTCGGATACTTACCAGTCCCAGGCTAACTCCTGCTGTGTGCTGCTCTGCTGTCCCCGCTGCTCAGCTGGTTCTCCGCCGCTCAGTTGGTTCGCGAAGCTCTGGCTATTTTTAAACAGCCAGGCTTCCCTGTCGCAAACCAACAGACACCCTACTGCCCGCTCCCTGCAGTCTAGCAGCCAATCATACACTCACTCAGGCTCTCACACTGCCCCCCCAGCAAACACACGCTCGGATACTTCCTCAGCAAGCAAACAAACACAGACTCGGATACTTACCAGTCCCAGGCAAACTCCTGCTGTGAGCTGCTCTGCTGTCCCCGCTGCTCAGCTGGTTCTCCGCCGCTCAGCTGGTTCGCGAAGCTCTGGCTATTTTTAAACAGCCAGGCTTCCCTGTCGCAAACCAACAGACACCCTACTGCCCGCCCCCTGCAGGCTAGCAGCCAATCAGACACTCACTCAGACTCTCACACTGCCCCCCCAGCAATCACACGCTCGGATACTTCCTCAGGAAGCAAACAAACACAGACTCGGATACTTACCAGTCCCAGGCAAACTCCTGCTGTGAGCTGCTCTGCTGTCCCCGCTGCTCAGCTGGTTCTCCGCCGCTCAGCTGGTTCGCGAAGCTCTGGCTATTTTTAAACAGCCAGGCTTCCCTGTCGCAAACCAACAGACACCCTACTGCCCGCCCCCTGCAGGCAGTCAGCCAATCAGACACTCACTCAGGCTCTCACACTGCCGCCCAAGCAAACACACGCTCGAATACTTCCTCAGCTAGCAAACAAACACAGACTCGGATACTTACCAGTCCCAGGCAAACTCCTGCTGTGAGCTGCTCTGCTGTCCCCACTGCTCAGCTGGTTCTCCGCCGCTCAGCTGGTTCGCGAAGCTCTGGCTATTTTTAAACAGCCAGGCTTCCCTGTCGCAAACCAACAGACACCCTACTGCCCGCTCCCTGCAGTCTAGCAGCCAATCAGACACTCACTCAGGCTCTCACACTGCCCCCCCAGCAAACACACGCTCGGATACTTCCTCAGCAAGCAAAGAAACACAGACTCGGATACTTACCAGTCCCAGGCAAACTCCTGCTGTGAGCTGCTCTGCTTTCCCCGCCGCTCAGCTGGTTCGCGAAGCTCTGGCTATTTTTGAACAGCCAGGCTTCCCTGTCGAAAACCAACAGACACCCTACTGCCCGCCCCCTGCAGGCTAGCAGGCAATCAGACACTCACTCAGGCTCTCACACTGCCCCCCCAGCAAACACACGCTCGGATACTTCCTCAGCAAGCAAACAAACACAGACTCGGATACTTACCAGTCCCAGGCAAACTCCTGCTGTATGCTGCTCTGCTGTCCCCGCTACTCAGCTGGTTCTCCGCCGCTCAGCTGGTTCGCGAAGCTCTGGCTATTTTTAAACAGCCAGGCTTCCCTGTCGCAAACCAACAGACACCCTACTGCCCGCCCCCTGCAGGCTAGCAGCCAATCAGACACTCACTCAGGCTCTCACACTGCCCCCCCAGCAAACACACGCTCGGATACTTCCTCAGCAAGAACACAAACACAGACTCGGATACTTACCAGTCCCAGGCTAACTCCTGCTGTGTGCTGCTCTGCTGTCCCCGCTGCTCAGCTGGTTCTCCGCCGCTCAGTTGGTTCGCGAAGCTCTGGCTATTTTTAAACAGCCAGGCTTCCCTGTCGCAAACCAACAGACACCCTACTGCCCGCTCCCTGCAGTCTAGCAGCCAATCATACACTCACTCAGGCTCTCACACTGCCCCCCCAGCAAACACACGCTCGGATACTTCCTCAGCAAGCAAACAAACACAGACTCGGATACTTACCAGTCCCAGGCAAACTCCTGCTGTGAGCTGCTCTGCTGTCCCCGCTGCTCAGCTGGTTCTCCGCCGCTCAGCTGGTTCGCGAAGCTCTGGCTATTTTTAAACAGCCAGGCTTCCCTGTCGCAAACCAACAGACACCCTACTGCCCGCCCCCTGCAGGCTAGCAGCCAATCAGACACTCACTCAGACTCTCACACTGCCCCCCCAGCAATCACACGCTCGGATACTTCCTCAGGAAGCAAACAAACACAGACTCGGATACTTACCAGTCCCAGGCAAACTCCTGCTGTGAGCTGCTCTGCTGTCCCCGCTGCTCAGCTGGTTCTCCGCCGCTCAGCTGGTTCGCGAAGCTCTGGCTATTTTTAAACAGCCAGGCTTCCCTGTCGCAAACCAACAGACACCCTACTGCCCGCCCCCTGCAGGCAGTCAGCCAATCAGACACTCACTCAGGCTCTCACACTGCCGCCCAAGCAAACACACGCTCGAATACTTCCTCAGCTAGCAAACAAACACAGACTCGGATACTTACCAGTCCCAGGCAAACTCCTGCTGTGAGCTGCTCTGCTGTCCCCGCTGCTCAGCTGGTTCTCCGCCGCTCAGCTGGTTCGCGAAGCTCTGGCTATTTTTAAAAAGCCAGAATTCCTATCGCAAACCAACAGACAGCGTACTGCCCGCCCCCTGCAGGCTAGCAACCAATCAGACACTCACTCAGGCTCTCACACTGCCCCCCCAGCAAACACACGCTCGGATACTTCCTCAGCAAGCAAAGAAACACAGACTCGGATACTTACCAGTCCCAGGCAAACTCCTCCTGTGAGCTGCTCTGCTGTCCCCGCCGCTCAGCTGGTTCGCGAAGCTCTGGCTATTTTTGAACAGCCAGGCTTCCCTGTCGCAAACCAACAGACACCCTACTGCCCGCCCCCTGCAGGCAGTCAGCCAATCAGACACTCACTCACGCTCTCACACTGCCGCCCCAGCAAACACACGCTCGGATACTTCCTCAGCTAGCAAACAAACACAGACTCGGATACTTACCAGTCCCAGGCAAACTCCTGCTGTGAGCTGCTCTGCTGTCCCCGCTGCTCAGCTGGTTCTCCGCCGCTCAGCTGGTTCGCGAAGCTCTGGCTATTTTTAAACAGCCAGGCTTCCCTGTCGCAAACCAACAGACACCCTACTGCCCGCTCCCTGCAGTCTAGCAGCCAATCAGACACTCACTCAGGCTCTCACACTGCCCCCACAGCAAACACACGCTCGGATACTTCCTCAGCAAGCAAACAAACACAGACTCGGATACTTACCAGTCCCAGGCAAACTCCTGCTGTGAGCTGCTCTGCTGTCCCCGCTGCTCAGCTGGTTCTCCGCCGCTCAGCTGGTTCGCGAAGCTCTGGCTATTTTTAAACAGCCAGGCTTCCCTGTCGCAAACCAACAGACACCCTACTGCCCGCCCCCTGCAGGCTAGCAGCCAATCAGACACTCACTCAGGCTCTCACACTGCCCCCCCAGCAAACACACGCTCGGATACTTCCTCAGCAAGCAAACAAACACAGACTCGGATACTTACCAGTCCCAGGCAAACTCCTGCTGTGTGCTGCTCTGCTGTCCCCGCTGCTCAGCTGGTTCTCCACCGCTCAGTTGTTTCGCGAAGCACTGGCTATTTTTAAACAGCCAGGCATCCCTGTCGCAAACCAACAGTACCCTACTGCCCGCTCCCTGCAGGCTAGCAGCCAATCAGACACTCACTCAGGCTCTCACACTGCCCCCCCAGCAAACACACGCTCGGATACTTCCTCAGCAAGCAAACAAACACAGACTCGGATACTTACCAGTCCCAGGCTAACTCCTGCTGTGTGCTGCTCTGCTGTCCCCGCTGCTCAGCTGTTTCTCTGCCGCTCAGCTGGTTCGCGAAGCTCTGGCTATTTTTAAACAGCCAGGCTTCCCTGTCGCAAACCAACAGACACCCTACTGCCCGCCCCCTGCAGGCTAGCAGCCAATCAGACACTCACTCAGGCTCTCACACTGCTCCCCCAGCAAACACACGCTCGGATACTTCCTCAGCAAGCAAACAAACACAGACTCGGATACTTACCAGTCCCAGGCAAACTCCTGCTGTGAGCTGCTCTGCTGTCCCAGCTGCTCAGCTGGTTCTCCGCCGCTCAGCCGGTTCGCGAAGCTCTGGCTATTTTTAAACAGCCAGGCTTCCCTGTCGCAAACAAACAGACACCCTACTGCCCGCCCCATGCAGGCTAGCAGCCAATCAGACACTCACTCAGGCTCTCACACTGCCCCCACAGCAAACACACGCTCGGATACTTCCTCAGCAAGCAAACAAACACAGACTCGGATACTTACCAGTCCCAGGCAAACTCCTGCTGTGAGCTGCTCTGCTGTTCCCGCTGCTCAGCTGGTTCTCCGCCGCTCAGCTGGTTCGCGAAGCTCTGGCTATTTTTAAACAGCCAGTATTCCTGTCGCAAACAAACAGACAGCCTACTGTCCGCCCCCTGCAGGCTAACAACCGATTCGACACTCACTCAGGCTCTCACACTGCCCCCCCCAGCAAACACACGCTCGGATACTTCCTCAGCAAGCAAACAAACACAGACTCGGATACTTACCAGTCCCAGGCAAACTCCTGCTGTGAGCTGCTCTGCTGTCCCCGCTGCTCAGCTGGTTCTCCGCCGCTCAGCTGGTTCGCGAAGCTCTGGCTATTTTTAAACAGCCAGGCTTCCCTGTCACATACCAACAGACACCCTACTGCCCGCACCCTGCAGTCTAGCAGCCAATCAGACACTCACTCAGGCTCTCACACTGCCCCCCCAGCAAACACACGCTCGGATACTTCCTCAGCAAGCAAACAAACACAGACTCGGATACTTACCAGTCCCAGGCAAACTCCTGCTGTGAGCTGCTCTGCTGTCCCCGCCGCTCAGCTGGTTCGCGAAGCTCTGGCTATTTTTGAACAGCCAGGCTTCCCTGTCGCAAACCAACAGACACCCTACTGCCCGTCCCCTGCAGGCAGTCAGCCAATCAGACACTCACTCGCGCTCTCACACTGCCGCCCAAGCAAACACACGCTCGGATACTTCCTCAGCTAGCAAACAAACACAGACTCGGATACTTACCAGTCCCAGGCAAACTCCTGCTGTGAGCTGCTCTGCTGTCCCCGCTGCTCAGCTGGTTCTCCGCCGCTCAGCTGGTTCGCGAAGCTCTGGCTATTTTTAAACAGCCAGGCTTCCCTGTCGCAAACGAACAGACACCCTACTGCCCGCTCCCTGCAGTCTAGCAGCCAATCAGACACTCACTCAGGCTCTCACACTGCCCCCCCAGCAAACACACGCTCGGATACTTCCTCAGCAAGCAAACAAACACAGACTCGGATACTTACCAGTCCCAGGCAAACTCCTGCTGTGAGCTGCTCTGCTGTCCCCGCTGCTCAGCTGGTTCTCCGCCGCTCAGCTGGTTCGCGAAGCTCTGGCTATTTTTAAACAGCCAGGCTTCCCTGTCGCAAACCAACAGACACCCTACTGCCCGCCCCCTGCAGGCTAGCAGCCAATCAGACACTCACTCAGGCTCTCACACTGCCCCCCCAGCAAACACACGCTCGGATACTTCCTCAGCAAGCAAACAAACACAGACTCGGATACTTACCAGTCCCAGGCAAACTCCTGCTGTGTGCTGCTCTGCTGTCCCCGCTGCTCAGCTGGTTCTCCACCACTCAGTTGTTTCGCGAAGCACTGGCTATTTTTATACAGCCAGGCATCCCTGTCGCAAACCAACAGACACCCTACTGCCCGCACCCTGCAGGCTAGCAGCCAATCAGACACTGACTCAGGCTCCCACACTGCCCCCCCCCAGCAAACACACGCTCGGATACTTCCTCAGCAAGCAAACAAACACAGACTCGGATACTTACCAGTCCCAGGCTAACTCCTGCTGTGTGCTGCTCTGCTGTCCCCGCTGCTCAGCTGGTTCTCCGCCGCTCAGCTGGTTCGCGAAGCTCTGGCTATTTTTAAACAGCCAGGCTTCCCTGTCGCAAACCAACAGACACCCTACTGCCCGCCCCCTGCAGTCTAGCAGCCAATCAGACACTCACTCAGGCTCTCACACTGCCCCCCCAGCAAACACCCGCTCGGATACTTCCTCAGCAAGCAAACAAACACAGACTCGGATACTTACCAGTCCCAGGCAAACTCCTGCTGTGAGCTGCTCTGCTGTCCCCGCCGCTCAGCTGGTTCGCGAAGCTCTGGCTATTTTTGAACAGCCAGGCTTCCCTGTCGAAAACCAACAGACACCCTACTGCCCGCCCCCTGCAGGCTAGCAGCCAATCAGACACTCACTCAGGCTCTCACACTGCCCCCCCAGCAAACACACGCTCGGATACTTCCTCAGCAAGCAAACAAACACAGACTCGGATACTTACCAGTCCCAGGCAAACTCCTGCTGTATGCTGCTCTGCTGTCCCCGCTGCTCAGCTGGTTCTCCGCCGCTCAGCTGGTTCGCGAAGCTCTGGCTATTTTTAAACAGCCAGGTTTCCCTGTCGCAAACCAACAGACACCGTACTGCCCGCTCCCTGCAGTCTAGCAGCCAATCAGACACTCACTCAGGCTCTCACACTGCCCCCCCAGCAAACACACGCTCGGATACTTCCTCAGGAAGCAAACAAACACAGACTCGGATACTTACCAGTCCCAGGCAAACTCCTGCTGTGAGCTGCTCTGCTGTCCCCGCTGCTCAGCTGGTTCTCCGCCGCTCAGCTGGTTCGCGAAGCTCTGGCTATTTTTAAACAGCCAGGCTTCCCTGTCGCAAACCAACAGACACCCTACTGCCCGCACCCTGCAGTCTAGCAGCCAATCAGACACTCACTCAGGCTCTCACACTGCCCCCCCCAGCAAACACACGCTCAGATACTTCCTCAGCAAGCAAACAAACACAGACTCGGATACTTACCAGTCCCAGGCAAACTCCTGCTGTGAGCTGCTCTGCTGTCCCCGCCGCTCAGCTGGTTCGCGAAGCTCTGGCTATTTTTGAACAGCCAGGCTTCCCTGTCGCAAACCAACAGACACCCTACTGCCCGCCCCCTGCAGGCAGTCAGCCAATCAGACACTCACTCACGCTCTCACACTGCCGCCCCAGCAAACACACGCTCGGATACTTCCTCAGCTAGCAAACAAACACAGACTCGGATACTTACCAGTCCCAGGCAAACTCCTGCTGTGAGCTGCTCTGCTGTCCCCGCTGCTCAGCTGGTTCTCCGCCGCTCAGCTGGTTCGCGAAGCTCTGGCTATTTTTAAACAGCCAGGCTTCCCTGTCGCAAACCAACAGACACCCTACTGCCCGCTCCCTGCAGGCTAGCAGCCAATCAGACACTCACTCAGGCTCTCACACTGCCCCCACAGCAAACACACGCTCGGATACTTCCTCAGCAAGCAAACAAACACAGACTCGGATACTTACCAGTCCCAGGCAAACTCCTGCTCTGTGCTGCTCTGCTGCCCCGCTGCTCAGCTGGTTCTCCACCGCTCAGTTGGTTCGCGAAGCTCTGGCTATTTTTAAACAGCCAGGCATCCCTGTCGCAAACCAACAGACACCCTACTGCCCGCTCCCTGCAGGCTAGCAGCCAATCAGACACTCACTCAGGCTCTCACACTGCCCCCCCAGCAAACACACGCTCGGATACTTCCTCAGCAAGCAAACAAACACAGACTCGGATACTTACCAGTCCCAGGCAAACTCCTGCTGTATGCTGCTCTGCTGTCCCCGCTACTCAGCTGGTTCTCCGCCGCTCAGCTTGTACGCAAAGCTCTGGCTATTTTTAAACAGCCAGGCTTCCCTGTCGCAAACCAACAGACACCCTACTGCCCGCCCCCTGCAGGCTAGCAGCCAATCAGACACTCACTCAGGCTCTCACACTGCCCCCCCAGCAAACACACGCTCGGATACTTCCTCAGCAAGCAAACAAACACAGACTCGGATACTTACCAGTCCCAGGCAAACTCCTGCTGTGTGCTGCTCTGCTGTCCCCGCTGCTCAGCTGGTTCTCCACCGCTCAGTTGTTTCGCGAAGCACTGGCTATTTTTAAACAGCCAGGCATCCCTGTCGCAAACCAACAGTACCCTACTGCCCGCTCCCTGCAGGCTAGCAGCCAATCAGACACTCACTCAGGCTCTCACACTGCCCCCCCAGCAAACACACGCTCGGATACTTCCTCAGCAAGCAAACAAACACAGACTCGGATACTTACCAGTCCCAGGCTAACTCCTGCTGTGTGCTGCTCTGCTGTCCCCGCTGCTCAGCTGTTTCTCTGCCGCTCAGCTGGTTCGCGAAGCTCTGGCTATTTTTAAACAGCCAGGCTTCCCTGTCGCAAACCAACAGACACCCTACTGCCCGCCCCCTGCAGGCTAGCAGCCAATCAGACACTCACTCAGGCTCTCACACTGCTCCCCCAGCAAACACACGCTCGGATACTTCCTCAGCAAGCAAACAAACACAGACTCGGATACTTACCAGTCCCAGGCAAACTCCTGCTGTGAGCTGCTCTGCTGTCCCAGCTGCTCAGCTGGTTCTCCGCCGCTCAGCCGGTTCGCGAAGCTCTGGCTATTTTTAAACAGCCAGGCTTCCCTGTCGCAAACAAACAGACACCCTACTGCCCGCCCCATGCAGGCTAGCAGCCAATCAGACACTCACTCAGGCTCTCACACTGCCCCCACAGCAAACACACGCTCGGATACTTCCTCAGCAAGCAAACAAACACAGACTCGGATACTTACCAGTCCCAGGCAAACTCCTGCTGTGAGCTGCTCTGCTGTTCCCGCTGCTCAGCTGGTTCTCCGCCGCTCAGCTGGTTCGCGAAGCTCTGGCTATTTTTAAACAGCCAGTATTCCTGTCGCAAACAAACAGACAGCCTACTGTCCGCCCCCTGCAGGCTAACAACCGATTCGACACTCACTCAGGCTCTCACACTGCCCCCCCCAGCAAACACACGCTCGGATACTTCCTCAGCAAGCAAACAAACACAGACTCGGATACTTACCAGTCCCAGGCAAACTCCTGCTGTGAGCTGCTCTGCTGTCCCCGCTGCTCAGCTGGTTCTCCGCCGCTCAGCTGGTTCGCGAAGCTCTGGCTATTTTTAAACAGCCAGGCTTCCCTGTCACATACCAACAGACACCCTACTGCCCGCACCCTGCAGTCTAGCAGCCAATCAGACACTCACTCAGGCTCTCACACTGCCCCCCCAGCAAACACACGCTCGGATACTTCCTCAGCAAGCAAACAAACACAGACTCGGATACTTACCAGTCCCAGGCAAACTCCTGCTGTGAGCTGCTCTGCTGTCCCCGCCGCTCAGCTGGTTCGCGAAGCTCTGGCTATTTTTGAACAGCCAGGCTTCCCTGTCGCAAACCAACAGACACCCTACTGCCCGTCCCCTGCAGGCAGTCAGCCAATCAGACACTCACTCGCGCTCTCACACTGCCGCCCAAGCAAACACACGCTCGGATACTTCCTCAGCTAGCAAACAAACACAGACTCGGATACTTACCAGTCCCAGGCAAACTCCTGCTGTGAGCTGCTCTGCTGTCCCCGCTGCTCAGCTGGTTCTCCGCCGCTCAGCTGGTTCGCGAAGCTCTGGCTATTTTTAAACAGCCAGGCTTCCCTGTCGCAAACGAACAGACACCCTACTGCCCGCTCCCTGCAGTCTAGCAGCCAATCAGACACTCACTCAGGCTCTCACACTGCCCCCCCAGCAAACACACGCTCGGATACTTCCTCAGCAAGCAAACAAACACAGACTCGGATACTTACCAGTCCCAGGCAAACTCCTGCTGTGAGCTGCTCTGCTGTCCCCGCTGCTCAGCTGGTTCTCCGCCGCTCAGCTGGTTCGCGAAGCTCTGGCTATTTTTAAACAGCCAGGCTTCCCTGTCGCAAACCAACAGACACCCTACTGCCCGCCCCCTGCAGGCTAGCAGCCAATCAGACACTCACTCAGGCTCTCACACTGCCCCCCCAGCAAACACACGCTCGGATACTTCCTCAGCAAGCAAACAAACACAGACTCGGATACTTACCAGTCCCAGGCAAACTCCTGCTGTGTGCTGCTCTGCTGTCCCCGCTGCTCAGCTGGTTCTCCACCACTCAGTTGTTTCGCGAAGCACTGGCTATTTTTATACAGCCAGGCATCCCTGTCGCAAACCAACAGACACCCTACTGCCCGCACCCTGCAGGCTAGCAGCCAATCAGACACTGACTCAGGCTCCCACACTGCCCCCCCCCAGCAAACACACGCTCGGATACTTCCTCAGCAAGCAAACAAACACAGACTCGGATACTTACCAGTCCCAGGCTAACTCCTGCTGTGTGCTGCTCTGCTGTCCCCGCTGCTCAGCTGGTTCTCCGCCGCTCAGCTGGTTCGCGAAGCTCTGGCTATTTTTAAACAGCCAGGCTTCCCTGTCGCAAACCAACAGACACCCTACTGCCCGCCCCCTGCAGTCTAGCAGCCAATCAGACACTCACTCAGGCTCTCACACTGCCCCCCCAGCAAACACCCGCTCGGATACTTCCTCAGCAAGCAAACAAACACAGACTCGGATACTTACCAGTCCCAGGCAAACTCCTGCTGTGAGCTGCTCTGCTGTCCCCGCCGCTCAGCTGGTTCGCGAAGCTCTGGCTATTTTTGAACAGCCAGGCTTCCCTGTCGAAAACCAACAGACACCCTACTGCCCGCCCCCTGCAGGCTAGCAGCCAATCAGACACTCACTCAGGCTCTCACACTGCCCCCCCAGCAAACACACGCTCGGATACTTCCTCAGCAAGCAAACAAACACAGACTCGGATACTTACCAGTCCCAGGCAAACTCCTGCTGTATGCTGCTCTGCTGTCCCCGCTGCTCAGCTGGTTCTCCGCCGCTCAGCTGGTTCGCGAAGCTCTGGCTATTTTTAAACAGCCAGGTTTCCCTGTCGCAAACCAACAGACACCGTACTGCCCGCTCCCTGCAGTCTAGCAGCCAATCAGACACTCACTCAGGCTCTCACACTGCCCCCCCAGCAAACACACGCTCGGATACTTCCTCAGGAAGCAAACAAACACAGACTCGGATACTTACCAGTCCCAGGCAAACTCCTGCTGTGAGCTGCTCTGCTGTCCCCGCTGCTCAGCTGGTTCTCCGCCGCTCAGCTGGTTCGCGAAGCTCTGGCTATTTTTAAACAGCCAGGCTTCCCTGTCGCAAACCAACAGACACCCTACTGCCCGCACCCTGCAGTCTAGCAGCCAATCAGACACTCACTCAGGCTCTCACACTGCCCCCCCCAGCAAACACACGCTCAGATACTTCCTCAGCAAGCAAACAAACACAGACTCGGATACTTACCAGTCCCAGGCAAACTCCTGCTGTGAGCTGCTCTGCTGTCCCCGCCGCTCAGCTGGTTCGCGAAGCTCTGGCTATTTTTGAACAGCCAGGCTTCCCTGTCGCAAACCAACAGACACCCTACTGCCCGCCCCCTGCAGGCAGTCAGCCAATCAGACACTCACTCACGCTCTCACACTGCCGCCCCAGCAAACACACGCTCGGATACTTCCTCAGCTAGCAAACAAACACAGACTCGGATACTTACCAGTCCCAGGCAAACTCCTGCTGTGAGCTGCTCTGCTGTCCCCGCTGCTCAGCTGGTTCTCCGCCGCTCAGCTGGTTCGCGAAGCTCTGGCTATTTTTAAACAGCCAGGCTTCCCTGTCGCAAACCAACAGACACCCTACTGCCCGCTCCCTGCAGGCTAGCAGCCAATCAGACACTCACTCAGGCTCTCACACTGCCCCCACAGCAAACACACGCTCGGATACTTCCTCAGCAAGCAAACAAACACAGACTCGGATACTTACCAGTCCCAGGCAAACTCCTGCTCTGTGCTGCTCTGCTGCCCCGCTGCTCAGCTGGTTCTCCACCGCTCAGTTGGTTCGCGAAGCTCTGGCTATTTTTAAACAGCCAGGCATCCCTGTCGCAAACCAACAGACACCCTACTGCCCGCTCCCTGCAGGCTAGCAGCCAATCAGACACTCACTCAGGCTCTCACACTGCCCCCCCAGCAAACACACGCTCGGATACTTCCTCAGCAAGCAAACAAACACAGACTCGGATACTTACCAGTCCCAGGCAAACTCCTGCTGTATGCTGCTCTGCTGTCCCCGCTACTCAGCTGGTTCTCCGCCGCTCAGCTTGTACGCAAAGCTCTGGCTATATTTAAACAGCCAGGCTTCCCTGTCGCAAACCAACAGTACCCTACTGCCCGCCCCCTGCAGGCTAGCAGCCAATCAGACACTCACTCAGGCTCTCACACTGCCCCCCCAGCAAACACACGCTCGGATACTTCCTCAGCAAGAACACAAACACAGACTCGGATACTTACCAGTCCCAGGCTAACTCCTGCTGTGTGCTGCTCTGCTGTCCCCGCTGCTCAGCTGGTTCTCCGCCGCTCAGTTGGTTCGCGAAGCTCTGGCTATTTCTAAACAGCCAGGCTTCCCTGTCGCAAACCAACAGACACCCTACTGCCCGCTCCCTGCAGGCTAGCAGCCAATCAGACACTCACTCAGGCTCTCACACTGCCCCCCCAGCAAACACACGCTCGGATACTTCCTCAGCAAGCAAACAAACACAGACTCGGATACTTACCAGTCCCAGGCAAACTCCCGCTGTGTGCTGCTCTGCTGTCCCCGCTGCTCAGCTGGTTCTCCGCCGCTCAGCTGGTTCGTGAAGCTCTGGCTATTTTTAAACAGCCAGGTTTCCCTGTCGCAAACCAACAGACACCGTACTGCCCGCTCCCTGCAGTCTAGCAGCCAATCAGACACTCACTCAGGCTCTCACACTGCCCCCCCAGCAAACACACGCTCGGATACTTCCTCAGCAAGCAAACAAACAAAGATTCGGATACTTACTAGTCCCAGGCAAACTCCTGCTGTGAGCTGCTCTGCTGTCCCCGCTGCTCAGCTGGTTCTCCGCCGCTCAGCTGGTTCGCGAAGCTCTGGCTATTTTTAAACAGCCAGGCTTCCCTGTCGCAAACCAACAGACACCCTACTGCCCGCTCCCTGCAGTCTAGCAGCCAATCAGACACTCACTCAGGCTCTCACACTGCCCCCCCAGCAAACACACGCTCGGATACTTCCTCAGCAAGCAAAGAAACACAGACTCGGATACTTACCAGTCCCAGGCAAACTCCTGCTGTGAGCTGCTCTGCTGTCCCCGCCGCTCAGCTGGTTCGCGAAGCTCTGGCTATTTTTGAACAGCCAGGCTTCCCTGTCGCAAACCAACAGACACCCTACTGCCCGCCCCCTGCAGGCAGTCAGCCAATCAGACACTCACTCACGCTCTCACACTGCCCCCACAGCAAACACACGCTCGGATACTTCCTCAGCAAGCAAACAAACACAGACTCGGATACTTACCAGTCCCAGGCAAACTCCTGCTGTGTGCTGCTCTGCTGTCCCCGCTGCTCAGCTGGTTCTCCACCGCTCAGTTGTTTCGCGAAGCACTGGCTATTTTTAAACAGCCAGGCATCCCTGTCGCAAACCAACAGACACCCTACTGCCCGCACCCTGCAGGCTAGCAGCCAATCAGACACTCACTCAGGCTCCCACACTGCCCCCCCCCAGCAAACACACGCTCGGATACTTCCTCAGCAAGCAAACAAACACAGACTCGGATACTTTCCAGTCCCAGGCAAACTCCTGCTGTGAGCTGCTCTGCTGTCCCCGCTGCTCAGCTGGTTCTCCGCCGCTCAGTGGGTTCGCCAAACTCTGGCTACTTTTAAACAGTCAGGCTTCCCTGTCGCAAACCAACAGTACCCTACTGCCCGCTCCCTGCAGGCTAGCAGCCAATCAGACACTCACTCAGGCTCTCACACTGCCCCCCCAGCAAACACACGCTCGGATACTTCCTCAGCAAGCAAACAAACACAGACTCGGATACTTACCAGTCCCAGGCAAACTCCTGCTGTGAGCTGCTCTGCTGTCCCCGCCGCTCAGCTGGTTCGCGAAGCTCTGGCTATTTTTGAACAGCCAGGCTTCCCTGTCGCAAACCAACAGACACCCTACTGCCCGCCCCCTGCAGGCAGTCAGCCAATCAGACACTCACTCACGCTCTCACACTGCCGCCCCAGCAAACACACGCTCGGATACTTCCTCAGCTAGCAAACAAACACAGACTCGGATACTTACCAGTCCCAGGCAAACTCCTGCTGTGAGCTGCTCTGCTGTCCCCGCTGCTCAGCTGGTTCTCCGCCACTCAGCTGGTTCGCGAAGCTCTGGCTATTTTTAAACAGCCAGGCTTCCCTGTCGCAAACCAACAGACACCCTACTGTCCGCTCCCTGCAGTCTAGCAGCCAATCAGACACTCACTCAGGCTCTCACACTGCCCCCCCAGCAAACACACGCTCGGATACTTCCTCAGCAAGCAAAGAAACACAGACTCGGATACTTACCAGTCCCAGGCAAACTCCTGCTGTGAGCTGCTCTGCTGTCCCCGCTGCTCAGCTGGTTCTCCGCCGCTCAGCTGGTTCGCGAAGCTCTGGCTATTTTTAAACAGCCAGGCTTCCCTGTCGCAAACCAACAGACACCCTACTGCCCACCCCCTGCAGGCTAGCAGCCAATCAGACACTCACTCAGGCTCTCACACTGACCCCCCAGCAAACACACGCTCGGATACTTCCTCAGCAAGCAAACAAACACAGACTCGGATACTTACCAGTCCCAGGCAAACTCCTGCTGTGTGCTGCTCTGCTGTCCCCGCTGCTCAGCTGGTTCTCCACCGCTCAGTTGGTTCGCGAAGCACTGGCTATTTTTAAACAGCCAGGCATCCCTGTCGCAAACCAACAGACACCCTACTGCCCGCACCCTGCAGGCTAGCAGCCAATCAGACACTCACTCAGGCTCCCACACTGCCCCCCCCAGCAAACACACGCTCGGATACTTCCTCAGCAAGCAAACAAACACAGACTCGGATACTTACCAGTCCCAGGCTAACTCCTGCTGTGTGCTGCTCTGCTGCCCCGCTGCTCAGCTGGTTCTCCGCCGCTCAGCTGGTTCGCGAAGCTCTGGCTATTTTTAAACAGCCAGGCTTCCCTGTCGCAAACCAACAGACACCCTACTGCCCGCCCCCTGCAGGCTAGCAGCCAATCAGACACTCACTCAGGCTCTCACACTGCCCCCCCAGCAAACACACGCTCGGGTACTTCCTCAGCAAGCAAAGAAACACAGACTCGGATACTTACCAGTCCCAGGCAAACTCCTGCTGTGAGCTGCTCTGCTGTCCCCGCTGCTCAGCTGGTTCTCCGCCGCTCAGCTGGTTCGCGAAGCTCTGGCTATTTTTAAACAGCCAGGCTTCCCTGTCGCAAACCAACAGACACCCTACTGCCCACCCCCTGCAGGCTAGCAGCCAATCAGACACTCACTCAGGCTCTCACACTGACCCCCCAGCAAACACACGCTCGGATACTTCCTCAGCAAGCAAACAAACACAGACTCGGATACTTACCAGTCCCAGGCAAACTCCTGCTGTGTGCTGCTCTGCTGTCCCCGCTGCTCAGCTGGTTCTCCACCGCTCAGTTGTTTCGCGAAGCACTGGCTATTTTTAAACAGCCAGGCATCCCTGTCGCAAACCAACAGACACCCTACTGCCCGCACCCTTCAGGCTAGCAGCCAATCAGACACTCACTCAGGCTCCCACACTGCCCCCCCGAGCAAACACACGCTCGGATACTTCCTCAGCAAGCAAACAAACACAGACTCGGATACTTACCAGTCCCAGGCAAACTCCTGCTGTGTGCTGCTCTGCTGTCCCCGCTGTTCAGCTGGTTCTCCACCGCTCAGTTGGTTCGTGAGCTCTGGCCATTTTTAAACAGCCAGGCTTCCCTGTCGCAAACAAACAGACACCCTACTGCCCGCCCCCTGCAGGCTAGCAGCCAATCAGACACTCACTCAGGCTCTCACACTGACCCCCCAGCAAACACACGCTCGGATACTTCCTCAGCAAGCAAACAAACACAGACTCGGATACTTACCAGTCCCAGGCAAACTCCTGCTGTGAGCTGCTCTGCTGTTCCCGCTGCTCAGCTGGTTCTCCGCCGCTCAGCTGGTTCGCGAAGCTCTGGCTATTTTTAAACAGCCAGTATTCCTGTCGCAAACAAACAGACAGCCTACTGCCCGCCCCCTGCAGGCTAGCAACCGATTCGACACTCACTCAGGCTCTCACACTGCCCCCCAGCAAACACACGCTCGGATACTTCCTCAGCAAGCAAACAAACAGAGACTCGGATACTTACCAGTCCCAGGCTAACTCCTGCTGTGTGCTGCTCTGCTGTCCCCGCTGCTCAGCTGGTTCTCCGCCGCTCAGCTGGTTCGCGAAGCTCTGGCTATTTTTAAACAGCCAGGCTTCCCTGTCGCAAACCAACAGACACCCTACTGCCCGCCCCCTGCAGGCTAGCAGCCAATCAGACACTCACTCAGGCTCTCACACTGCCCCCCCAGCAAACACACGCTCGGATACTTCCTCAGCAAGCAAACAAACACAGACTCGGATACTTACCAGTCCCAGGCAAACTCCTGCTGTGAGCTGCTCTGCTGTCCCAGCTGCTCAGCTGGTTCTCCGCCGCTCAGCCGGTTCGCGAAGCTCTGGCTATTTTTAAACAGCCAGGCTTCCCTGTCGCAAACAAACAGACACCCTACTGCCCGCCCCCTGCAGGCTAGCAGCCAATCAGACACTCACTCAGGCTCTCACACTGCCCCCACAGCAAACACACGCTCGGATACTTCCTCAGCAAGCAAACAAACACAGTCTCGGATACTTACCAGTCCCAGGCAAACTCCTGCTGTGTGCTGCTCTGCTGTCCCCGCTGCTCAGCTGGTTCTCCACCGCTCAGTTGGTTCGCGAAGCTCTGGCCATTTTTAAACAGCCAGGCTTCCCTGTCGCAATCCAACAGACACCCTACTGCCCGCTCCCTGCAGGCTAGCAACCGATTCGACACTCACTCAGGCTCTCACACTGCCCCCCAGCAAACACACGCTCGGATACTTCCTCAGCAAGCAAACAAACAGAGACTCGGATACTTACCAGTCCCAGGCTAACTCCTGCTGTGTGCTGCTCTGCTGTCCCCGCTGCTCAGTTGGTTCTCCGCCGCTCAGCTGGTTCGCGAAGCTCTGGCTATTTTTAAACAGCCAGGCTTCCCTGTCACAAACCAACAGACATCCCAATGCCCGCCCCCTGCAGGCTAGCAGCCAATCAGACACTCACTCAGGCTCTCACACTGCCCCACAGCAAACACACGCTCGGATACTTCCTCAGCAAGCAAAGAAACACAGACTCGGATACTTACCAGTCCCAGGCAAACTCCTGCTGTGAGCTGCTCTGCTGTCCCCGCTGCTCAGCTGGTTCTCCGCCGCTCAGCTGGTTCGCGAAGCTCTGGCTATTTTTAAACAGCCAGGCTTCCCTGTCGCAAACAAACAGACAGCCTACTGCCCGCCCCCTGCAGGCTAGCAGCCAATCAGACATTCACTCAGGCTCTCACACTGCCCCCCAAGCAAACACACGCTCGGATACTTCCTCAGCAAGCAAACAAACACAGACTCGGATACTTACCAGTCCTAGGCAAACTCCTGCTGTGTGCTGCTCTGCTGTCCCCGCTGTTCAGCTGGTTCTCCGCCACTCAGCTGGTTCGCGAAGCTCTGGCTATTTTTAGACAGCCAGGCTTCCCTGTCGCAAACCAACAGACACCCTACTGCCCGACCCCTGCAGGCTAGCAGCCAATGAGACACTCACTCAGGCTCTCACACTGCCCCCCCAGCAAACACACGCTCGGATACTTCCTCAGCAAGCAAACAAACACAGACTCGGATACTTACCAGTCCCAGGCAAACTCCTGCTGTGAGCTGCTCTGCTGTCCCCGCTGCTCAGCTGGTTCTCCGCCGCTCAGCTGGTTCGCGAAGCTCTGGCTATTTTTAAACAGCTAGGCTTCCCTGTCGCAAACAGACACCCTACTGCCCGCCCCCTGCAGGCTAGCAGCCAATCAGACACTCACTCAGGCTCTCACACTGCCCCCCCAGCAAACACACGCTCGGATACTTCCTCAGCAAGCAAACAAACACAGACTCGGATACTTACCAGTCCCAGGCTAACTCCTGCTGTGTGCTGCTCTGCTGCCCCGCTGCTCAGCTGGTTCTCCGCCGCTCAGCTGGTTCGCGAAGCTCTGGCTATTTTTAAACAGCCAGGCTTCCCTGTCGCAAACCAACAGACACCCTACTGCCCGCCCCCTGCAGGCTAGCAGCCAATCAGACACTCACTCAGGCTCTCACACTGCCCCCCCAGCAAACACACGCTCGGATACTTCCTCAGCAAGCAAACAAACACAGACTCGGATACTTACCAGTCCCAGGCAAACTCCTGCTGTGAGCTGCTCTGCTGTCCCAGCTGCTCAGCTGGTTCTCCGCCGCTCAGCCGGTTCGCGAAGCTCTGGCTATTTTTAAACAGCCAGGCTTCCCTGTCGCAAACAAACAGACACCCTACTGCCCGCCCCCTGCAGGCTAGCAGCCAATCAGACACTCACTCAGGCTCTCACACTGCCCCCACAGCAAACACACGCTCGGATACTTCCTCAGCAAGCAAACAAACACAGACTCGGATACTTACCAGTCCCAGGCAAACTCCTGCTGTGTGCTGCTCTGCTGTCCCCGCTGTTCAGCTGGTTCTCCACCGCTCAGTTGGTTCGTGAGCTCTGGCCATTTTTAAACAGCCAGGCTTCCCTGTCGCAAACCAACAGACACCCTACTGCCCGCTCCCTGCAGGCTAGCAGCCAATCAGACACTCACTCAGGCTCTCACACTGCCCCCCAGCAAACACACGCTCGGATACTTCCTCAGCAAGCAAACAAACACAGACTCGGATACTTACCAGTCCCAGGCAAACTCCAGCTGTGAGCTGCTCTGCTGTTCCCGCTGCTCAGCTGGTTCTCCGCCGCTCAGCTGGTTCGCGAAGCTCTGGCTATTTTTAAACAGCCAGTATTCCTGTCGCAAACAAACAGACAGCCTACTGCCCGCCCCCTGCAGGCTAGCAACCGATTCGACACTCACTCAGGCTCTCACACTGCCCCCCAGCAAACACACGCTCGGATACTTCCTCAGCAAGCAAACAAACAGAGACTCGGATACTTACCAGTCCCAGGCTAACTCCTGCTGTGTGCTGCTCTGCTGTCCCCGCTGCTCAGCTGGTTCTCCGCCGCTCAGCTGGTTCGCGAAGCTCTGGCTATTTTTAAACAGCCAGGCTTCCCTGTCGCAAACCAACAGACACCCTACTGCCCGCCCCCTGCAGGCTAGCAGCCAATCAGACACTCACTCAGGCTCTCACACTGCCCCCCCAGCAAACACACGCTCGGATACTTCCTCAGCAAGCAAACAAACACAGACTCGGATACTTACCAGTCCCAGGCAAACTCCTGCTGTGAGCTGCTCTGCTGTCCCAGCTGCTCAGCTGGTTCTCCGCCGCTCAGCCGGTTCGCGAAGCTCTGGCTATTTTTAAACAGCCAGGCTTCCCTGTCGCAAACAAACAGACACCCTACTGCCCGCCCCCTGCAGGCTAGCAGCCAATCAGACACTCACTCAGGCTCTCACACTGCCCCCACAGCAAACACACGCTCGGATACTTCCTCAGCAAGCAAACAAACACAGTCTCGGATACTTACCAGTCCCAGGCAAACTCCTGCTGTGTGCTGCTCTGCTGTCCCCGCTGCTCAGCTGGTTCTCCACCGCTCAGTTGGTTCGCGAAGCTCTGGCCATTTTTAAACAGCCAGGCTTCCCTGTCGCAATCCAACAGACACCCTACTGCCCGCTCCCTGCAGGCTAGCAACCGATTCGACACTCACTCAGGCTCTCACACTGCCCCCCAGCAAACACACGCTCGGATACTTCCTCAGCAAGCAAACAAACAGAGACTCGGATACTTACCAGTCCCAGGCTAACTCCTGCTGTGTGCTGCTCTGCTGTCCCCGCTGCTCAGTTGGTTCTCCGCCGCTCAGCTGGTTCGCGAAGCTCTGGCTATTTTTAAACAGCCAGGCTTCCCTGTCACAAACCAACAGACATCCCAATGCCCGCCCCCTGCAGGCTAGCAGCCAATCAGACACTCACTCAGGCTCTCACACTGCCCCACAGCAAACACACGCTCGGATACTTCCTCAGCAAGCAAAGAAACACAGACTCGGATACTTACCAGTCCCAGGCAAACTCCTGCTGTGAGCTGCTCTGCTGTCCCCGCTGCTCAGCTGGTTCTCCGCCGCTCAGCTGGTTCGCGAAGCTCTGGCTATTTTTAAACAGCCAGGCTTCCCTGTCGCAAACAAACAGACAGCCTACTGCCCGCCCCCTGCAGGCTAGCAGCCAATCAGACATTCACTCAGGCTCTCACACTGCCCCCCCAGCAAACACACGCTCGGATACTTCCTCAGCAAGCAAACAAACACAGACTCGGATACTTACCAGTCCTAGGCAAACTCCTGCTGTGTGCTGCTCTGCTGTCCCCGCTGTTCAGCTGGTTCTCCGCCACTCAGCTGGTTCGCGAAGCTCTGGCTATTTTTAGACAGCCAGGCTTCCCTGTCGCAAACCAACAGACACCCTACTGCCCGACCCCTGCAGGCTAGCAGCCAATGAGACACTCACTCAGGCTCTCACACTGCCCCCCCAGCAAACACACGCTCGGATACTTCCTCAGCAAGCAAACAAACACAGACTCGGATACTTACCAGTCCCAGGCAAACTCCTGCTGTGAGCTGCTCTGCTGTCCCCGCTGCTCAGCTGGTTCTCCGCCGCTCAGCTGGTTCGCGAAGCTCTGGCTATTTTTAAACAGCTAGGCTTCCCTGTCGCAAACAGACACCCTACTGCCCGCCCCCTGCAGGCTAGCAGCCAATCAGACACTCACTCAGGCTCTCACACTGCCCCCCCAGCAAACACACGCTCGGATACTTCCTCAGCAAGCAAACAAACACAGACTCGGATACTTACCAGTCCCAGGCAAACTCCTGCTCTGTGCTGCTCTGCTGCCCCGCTGCTCAGCTGGTTCTCCACCGCTCAGTTGGTTCGCGAAGCTCTGGCTATTTTTAAACAGCCAGGCATCCCTGTCGCAAACCAACAGAGACCCTACTGCCCGCTCCCTGCAGGCTAGCAGCCAATCAGACACTCACTCAGGCTCTCACACTGCCCCCCCAGCAAACACACGCTCGGATACTTCCTCAGCAAGCAAACAAACACAGACTCGGATACTTACCAGTCCCAGGCAAACTCCCGCTGTGTGCTGCTCTGCTGTCCCCGCTGCTCAGCTGTTTCTCCGCCACTCAGCTGGTTCGCGAAGCTCTGGCTATTTTTAAACAGCCAGGCTTCCCTGTCGCAAACCAGACACCCTACTGCCCGCCCCCTGCAGGCTAGCAGCCAATGAGACACTCACTCAGGCTCTCACACTGCCCCCCCAGCAAACACACGCTCGGATACTTCCTCAGCAAGCAAACAAACACAGACTCGGATACTTAGCAGTCCCAGGCAAACTCCTGCTGTGAGCTGCTCTGCTGTCCCCGCTGCTCAGCTGGTTCTCTGCCGCTCAGTGGGTTCGCCAAATTCTGGCTATTTTTAAACAGCCAGGCTTCCCTGTCGCAAACCAACAGTACCCTACTGCCCGCTCCCTGCAGGCTAGCAGCCAATCAGACACTCACTCAGGCTCTCACACTGCCCCCCAGCAAACACACGCTCGGATACTTCCTCAGCAAGCAAGCAAACAAACACAGACTCGGATACTTACCAGTCCCAGAAAAACTCCTCCTGTGAGGTGCTCTGCTGTCCCCGCTGCTCAGCTGGTTCTCTGCCACTCAGTTGGTTCGTGAAGCTCTGGCTATCTTTAAACTGCCAGGCTTCCCTGTCGCAAACCAACAGACACCCTACTGCCCGCTCCCTGCAGGCTAGCAGCCAATCAGACAATCACTCAGGCTGTCGCACTCCAGCCCCAGCAAACACACACTCGGATACTTCCTCAGCAAGCAAACAAACACAGACTCGGATACTTACCAGTCCCAGGCAAACTCCTGCTGTGTGCTGCTCTGCTGTCCCCGCTGCTCAGCTGGTTCTCCACCGCTCAGTTGGTTCGCGAAGCTCTGGCTATTTTTAAACAGCCAGGCATCCCTGTCGCAAACCAACAGACACCCTACTGCCCGCTCCCTGCAGGCTAGCAGCCAATCAGACACTCACTCCGGCTCTCACACTGCCCCCCCCAGCAAACACACGCTCGGATACTTCCTCAGCAAGCAAATAACACAGACTCGGATACTTACCAGTCCCAGGCAAACTCCTACTCTGAGCTGCTCTGCTGTCCCCGCTGCTCAGCTGGTTCTCCGCCGCTCAGCTGGTTCGCGAAGCTCTGGCTATTTTTAAACAACCAGGCTTCCCTGTCGCAAACAAACAGACAGCCTACTGCCCGCGCCCTGCAGGCTAGCAGCCAATCAGACACTCACTCAGGCTCTCACACTGCCCCCCCAGCAAACACACGCTCGGATACTTCCTCAGCAAGCAAACAAACAAAGATTCGGATACTTACTAGTCCCAGGCAAACTCCTGCTGTGAGCTGCTCTGCTGTCCCCGCTGCTCAGCTGGTTCTCCGCCGCTCAGCTGGTTCGCGAAGCTCTGGCTATTTTTAAACAGCCAGGCTTCCCTGTCGCAAACCAACAGACACCCTACTGCCCGCTCCCTGCAGTCTAGCAGCCAATCAGACACTCACTCAGGCTCTCACACTGCCCCCCCAGCAAACACACGCTCGGATACTTCCTCAGCAAGCAAAGAAACACAGACTCGGATACTTACCAGTCCCAGGCAAACTCCTGCTGTGAGCTGCTCTGCTGTCCCCGCCGCTCAGCTGGTTCGCGAAGCTCTGGCTATTTTTGAACAGCCAGGCTTCCCTGTCGCAAACCAACAGACACCCTACTGCCCGCCCCCTGCAGGCAGTCAGCCAATCAGACACTCACTCACGCTCTCACACTGCCCCCACAGCAAACACACGCTCGGATACTTCCTCAGCAAGCAAACAAACACAGACTCGGATACTTACCAGTCCCAGGCAAACTCCTGCTGTGTGCTGCTCTGCTGTCCCCGCTGCTCAGCTGGTTCTCCACCGCTCAGTTGTTTCGCGAAGCACTGGCTATTTTTAAACAGCCAGGCATCCCTGTCGCAAACCAACAGACACCCTACTGCCCGCACCCTGCAGGCTAGCAGCCAATCAGACACTCACTCAGGCTCCCACACTGCCCCCCCCCCCAGCAAACACACGCTCGGATACTTCCTCAGCAAGCAAACAAACACAGACTCGGATACTTTCCAGTCCCAGGCAAACTCCTGCTGTGAGCTGCTCTGCTGTCCCCGCTGCTCAGCTGGTTCTCCGCCGCTCAGTGGG
Source organism: Lepidochelys olivacea (assembly GCF_965140295.1). NCBI lineage: Eukaryota > Metazoa > Chordata > Testudines > Cheloniidae > Lepidochelys > Lepidochelys olivacea. The sequence goes on along the minus strand of NC_140436.1, from coordinate 16,876,993 downwards.
TTCGCCAAACTCTGGCTACTTTTAAACAGTCAGGCTTCCCTGTCGCAAACCAACAGTACCCTACTGCCCGCTCCCTGCAGGCTAGCAGCCAATCAGACACTCACTCAGGCTCTCACACTGCCCCCCCAGCAAACACACGCTCGGATACTTCCTCAGCAAGCAAGCAAACACAGACTCGGATACTTACCAGTCCCAGGCTAACTCCTGCTGTGTGCTGCTCTGCTGTCCCCGCTGCTCAGCTGGTTCTCCGCCGCTCAGCTGGTTCGCGAAGCTCTGGCTATTTTTAAACAGCCAGGCTTCCCTGTCGCAAACCAACAGACACCCTACTGCCCGCCCCCTCCAGGCTAGCAGCCAATCAGACACTCACTCAGGCTCTCACACTGCTCCCCCAGCAAACACACGCTCGGATACTTCCTCAGCAAGCAAACAAACACAGACTCGGATACTTACCAGTCCCAGGCAAACTCCTGCTGTGAGCTGCTCTGCTGTTCCCGCTGCTCAGCTGGTTCTCCGCCGCTCAGCTGGTTCGCGAAGCTCTGGCTATTTTTAAACAGCCAGTATTCCTGTCGCAAACAAACAGACAGACTACTGCCCGCCCCCTGCAGGCTAGCAACCGATTCGACACTCACTCAGGCTCTCACACTGCCCCCCCAGCAAACACACGCTCGGATACTTCCTCAGCAAGCAAACAAACACAGACTCGGATACTTACCAGTCCCAGGCAAACTCCTGCTGTGAGCTGCTCTGCTGTCCCCGCTGCTCAGCTGGTTCTCCGCCGCTCAGCTGGTTCGCGAAGCTCTGGCTATTTTTAAACAGCCAGGCTTCCCTGTCGCAAACCAACAGACACCCTACTGCCCGCACCCTGCAGTCTAGCAGCCAATCAGACACTCACTCAGGCTCTCACACTGCCCCCGCAGCAAACACACGCTCGGATACTTCCTCAGCAAGCAAACAAACACAGACTCGGATACTTACCAGTCCCAGGCAAACTCCTGCTGTGAGCTGCTCTGCTGTCCCAGCTGCTCAGCTGGTTCTCCGCCGCTCAGCCGGTTCGCGAAGCTCTGGCTATTTTTAAATAGCCAGGCTTCCCTGTCGCAAACAAACAGACACCCTACTGCCCGCCCCCTGCAGGCTAGCAGCCAATCAGACACTCACTCAGGCTCTCACACTGCCCCCACAGCAAACACACGCTCGGATACTTCCTCAGCAAGCAAACAAACACAGACTCGGATACTTACCAGTCCCAGGCAAACTCCTGCTGTGTGCTGCTCTGCTGTCCCCGCTGCTCAGCTGGTTCTCCACCGCTCAGTTGGTTCGCGAAGCTCTGGCCATTTTTAAACAGCCAGGCTTCCCTGTCGCAATCCAACAGACACCCTACTGCCCGCTCCCTGCAGGCTAGCAACCGATTCGACACTCACTCAGGCTCTCACACTGCCCCCCAGCAAACACACGCTCGGATACTTCCTCAGCAAGCAAACAAACAGAGACTCGGATACTTACCAGTCCCAGGCTAACTCCTGCTGTGTGCTGCTCTGCTGTCCCCGCTGCTCAGTTGGTTCTCCGCCGCTCAGCTAGTTCGCGAAGCTCTGGCTATTTTTAAACAGCCAGGCTTCCCTGTCACAAACCAACAGACATCCCAATGCCCGCCCCCTGCAGGCTAGCAGCCAATCAGACACTCACTCAGGCTCTCACACTGCCCCACAGCAAACACACGCTCGGATACTTCCTCAGCAAGCAAAGAAACACAGACTCGGATACTTACCAGTCCCAGGCAAACTCCTGCTGTGAGCTGCTCTGCTGTCCCCGCTGCTCAGCTGGTTCTCCGCCGCTCAGCTGGTTCGCGAAGCTCTGGCTATTTTTAAACAGCCAGGCTTCCCTGTCGCAAACAAACAGACAGCCTACTGCCCGCCCCCTGCAGGCTAGCAGCCAATCAGACACTCACTCAGGCTCTCACACTGCCCCCCCAGCAAACACACGCTCGGATACTTCCTCAGCAAGCAAACAAACACAGACTCGGATACTTACCAGTCCCAGGCAAACTCCTGCTCTGTGCTGCTCTGCTGCCCCGCTGCTCAGCTGGTTCTCCACCGCTCAGTTGGTTCGCGAAGCTCTGGCTATTTTTAAACAGCCAGGCATCCCTGTCGCAAACCAACAGAGACCCTACTGCCCGCTCCCTGCAGGCTAGCAGCCAATCAGACACTCACTCAGGCTCTCACACTGCCCCCCCAGCAAACACACGCTCGGATACTTGCTCAGCAAGCAAACAAACACAGACTCGGATACTTACCAGTCCCAGGCAAACTCCCGCTGTGTGCTGCTCTGCTGTCCCCGCTGCTCAGCTGTTTCTCCGCCACTCAGCTGGTTCGCGAAGCTCTGGCTATTTTTAAACAGCCGGGCTTCCCTGTCGCAAACCAGACACCCTACTGCCCGCCCCCTGCAGGCTAGCAGCCAATGAGACACTCACTCAGGCTCTCACACTGCCCCCCCAGCAAACACACGCTCGGATACTTCCTCAGCAAGCAAACAAACACAGACTCGGATACTTACCAGTCCCAGGCAAACTCCTGCTGTGAGCTGCTCTGCTGTCCCCGCTGCTCAGCTGGTTCTCTGCCGCTCAGTGGGTTCGCCAAATTCTGGCTATTTTTAAACAGCCAGGCTTCCCTGTCGCAAACCAACAGTACCCTACTGCCCGCTCCCTGCAGGCTAGCAGCCAATCAGACACTCACTCAGGCTCTCACACTGCCCCCCAGCAAACACACGCTCGGATACTTCCTCAGCAAGCAAGCAAACAAACACAGACTCGGATACTTACCAGTCCCAGAAAAACTCCTCCTGTGAGGTGCTCTGCTGTCCCCGCTGCTCAGCTGGTTCTCTGCCACTCAGTTGGTTCGTGAAGCTCTGGCTATCTTTAAACTGCCAGGCTTCCCTGTCGCAAACCAACAGACACCCTACTGCCCGCTCCCTGCAGGCTAGCAGCCAATCAGACAATCACTCAGGCTGTCGCACTCCAGCCCCAGCAAACACACGCTCGGATGATTCCTCAGCAAGCAAACAAACACAGACTCGGATACTTACCAGTCCCAGGCTAACTCCTGCTGTGTGCTGCTCTTCTGTCCCCGCTGCTCAGCTGGTTCTCTGCCGCTCAGCTGGTACGCGAAGATCTGGCTATTTTTAAACAGCCAGGCTTCCCTGTCGCAAACCAACAGACACCCTACTGCCCGCTCCCTGCAGGCTAGCAGCCAATCAGACACTCACTCAGGCTCTCACACTGCCCCCCCAGCAAACACACACTCAGATACTTCCTCAGCAAGCAAACAAACACAGACTCGGATACTTACCAGTCCCAGGCAAACTCCTGCTGTGTGCTGCTCTGCTGTCCCCGCTGCTCAGCTGGTTCTCCACCGCTCAGTTGGTTCGCGAAGCTCTGGCTATTTTTAAACAGCCAGGCATCCCTGTCGCAAACCAACAGACACCCTACTGCCCGCTCCCTGCAGGCTAGCAGCCAATCAGACACTCACTCCGGCTCTCACACTGCCCCCCCCAGCAAACACACGCTCGGATACTTCCTCAGCAAGCAAATAACACAGACTCGGATACTTACCAGTCCCAGGCAAACTCCTACTCTGAGCTGCTCTGCTGTCCCCGCTGCTCAGCTGGTTCTCCGCCGCTCAGCTGGTTCGCGAAGCTCTGGCTATTTTTAAACAACCAGGCTTCCCTGTCGCAAACAAACAGACAGCCTACTGCCCGCGCCCTGCAGGCTAGCAGCCAATCAGACACTCACTCAGGCTCTCACACTGCCCCCCCAGCAAACACACGCTCGGATACTTCCTCAGCAAGCAAACAAACACAGACTCGGATACTTACCAGTCCCAGGCAAACTCCTGCTGTGAGCTGCTCTGCTGTCCCCGCTGCTCAGCTGGTTCTCTGCCGCTCAGTGGGTTCGCCAAATTCTGGCTATTTTTAAACAGCCAGGCTTCCCTGTCGCAAACCAACAGTACCCTACTGCCCGCTCCCTGCAGGCTAGCAGCCAATCAGACACTCACTCAGGCTCTCACACTGCCCCCCAGCAAACACACGCTCGGATACTTCCTCAGCAAGCAAGCAAACAAACACAGACTCGGATACTTACCAGTCCCAGAAAAACTCCTCCTGTGAGGTGCTCTGCTGTCCCCGCTGCTCAGCTGGTTCTCTGCCACTCAGTTGGTTCGTGAAGCTCTGGCTATCTTTAAACAGCCAGGCTTCCCTGTCGCAAACCAACAGACACCCTACTGCCCGCTCCCTGTAGGCTAGCAGCCAATCAGACAATCACTCAGGCTGTCGCACTCCAGCCCCAGCAAACACACGCTCGGATGATTCCTCAGCAAGCAAACAAACACAGATTCGGATACTTACCAGTCCCAGGCTAACTCCTGGTGTGTGCTGCTCTTCTGTCCCCGCTGCTCAGCTGGTTCTCTGCCGCTCAGCTGGTACGCGAAGATAGGGCTATTTTTAAACAGCCAGGCTTCCCTGTCGCAAACCAACAGACACCCTACTGCCCGCTCCCTGCAGGCTAGCAGCCAATCAGACACTCACTCAGGCTCTCACACTGCCCCCCCAGCAAACACACACTCGGATACTTCCTCAGCAAGCAAACAAACACAGACTCGGATACTTACCAGTCCAAGGCAAACTCCTGCTGTGTGCTGCTCTGCTGTCCCCGCTGTTCAGCTGGTTCTCCGCCACTCAGCTGGTTCGCGAAGCTCTGGCTATTTTTAGACAGCCAGGCTTCCCTGTCGCAAACAAACAGACACCCTACTGCCCGCCCCCTGCAGGCTAGCAGCCAATCAGACACTCACTCAGGCTCTCACACTGCCCCCCCAGCAAACACACGCTCGGATACTTCCTCAGCAAGCAAACAAACACAGACTCGGATACTTACCAGTCCCAGGCAAACTCCTGCTGTGAGCTGCTCTGCTGTCCCCGCTGCTCAGCTGGTTCTCCGCCGCTCAGTGCGTTCACGAAGCTCTGGCTATTTTTAAACAGCCAAGCTTCCCTGTCGCAAACCAACAGTACCCTACTGCCCGCTCCCTGCAGGCTAGCAGCCAATCAGACACTCACTCAGGCTCTCACAATGCCCCCCCAGCAAACACACGCTCGGATACTTCCTCAGCAAGCAAACAAACACAGACTCGGATACTTACCAGTCCCAGGCAAACTCCTGCTGTGAGCTGCTCTGCTGTCCCCGCTGCTCAGCTGGTTCTCCGCCGCTCAGTGGGTTCGCGAAGCTCTGGCTATTTTTAAACAGCCAGGCTTCCCTGTCACAAACCAAGAGTACCCTACTGCCCGCTCCCTGCAGGCTAGCAGCCTATCAGACATTCACTCAGGCTCTCACACTGCCCCCCCAGCAAACACACGCTCGGATACTTTCTCAGCAAGCAAACAAACACAGACTCGGATACTTACCAGTCCCAGAAAAACTCCTCCTGTGAACTGCTCTGCTGTCCCCGCTGCTCAGCTGGTTCTCCGCCGCTCAGCTGGTTCGCAAAGCTCTGTCTATTTTTAAACAGCCAGGCTTCCCTGTCGCAAACCAACAGACACCCTACTGCCCGCCCCCTGCAGGCTAGCAGCCAATCAGACACTCACTCAGGCTCTCACACTGCCCCCCCAGCAAACACACGCTCGGATACTTCCTCAGCAAGCAAACAAACACAGACTCGGATACTTACCAGTCCCAGGCTAACTCCTGCTGTGTGCTGCTCTGCTGTCCCCGCTGCTCAGTTGGTTCTCCGCCGCTCAGCTGGTTCGCGAAGCTCTGGCTATTTTTAAACAGCCAGGCTTCCCTGTCACAAACCAACAGACATCCCAATGCCCGCCCCCTGCAGGCTAGCAGCCAATCAGACACTCACTCAGGCTCTCACACTGCCCCCACAGCAAACACACGCTCGGATACTTCCTCAGCAAGCAAACAAACACAGACTCGGATACTTACCAGTCCCAGGCAAACTCCTGCTGTGAGCTGCTCTGCTGTCCCCGCTGCTCAGCTGGTTCTCTGCCGCTCAGTGGGTTCGCGAAGCTCTGGCTATTTTTAAACAGCCAGGCTTCCCTGTCACAAACCAAGAGTACCCTACTGCCCGCTCCCTGCAGGCTAGCAGCCTATCAGACACTCACTCAGGCTCTCACACTGCCCCCCCAGCAAACACACGCTCGGATACTTCCTCAGCAAGCAAACAAACACAGACTCGGATACTTACCAGTCCCAGAAAAACTCCTCCTGTGAACTGCTCTGCTGTACCCGCTGCTCAGCTGGTTCTCCGCCGCTCAGCTGGTTCGCAAAGCTCTGGCTATTTTTAAACAGCCAGGCTTCCCTGTCGCAAACCAACAGACACCCTACTGCCCGCCCCCTGCAGGCTAGCAGCCAATCAGACACTCACTCAGGCTCTCACACTGCCCCCCCAGCAAACACACGCTCGGATACTTCCTCAGAAAGCAAACAAACACAGACTCGGATACTTACCAGTCCCAGAAAAACTCCTCCTGTGTGCTGCTCTGCTGTCCCCGCTGCTCAGCTGGTTCTCCACCGCTCAGTTGTTTCGCGAAGCACTGGCTATTTTTAAACAGCCAGGCATCCCTGTCGCAAACCAACAGACACCCTACTGCCCGCACCCTGCAGGCTAGCAGCCAATCAGACACTCACTCAGGCTCCCACACTGCCCCCCCAGCAAACACACGCTCGGATACTTCCTCAGCAAGCAAACAAACACAGACTCGGATACTTACCAGTCCCAGGCAAACTCCTGCTGTGAGCTGCTCTGCTGTCCCAGCTGCTCAGCTGGTTCTCCGCCGCTCAGTGGGTTCGCCAAACTCTGGCTATTTTTAAACAGTCAGGCTTCCCTGTCGCAATCCAACAGTACCCTACTGCCCGCTCCCTGCAGGCTAGCAGCCAATCAGACACTCACTCAGGCTCTCACACTGCCCCCCCAGCAAACACACGCTCGGATACTTCCTCAGCAAGCAAACAAACACAGACTCGGATACTTACCAGTCCCAGGCTAACTCCTGCTGTGTGCTGCTCTGCTGTCCCCGCTGCTCAGCTGGTTCTCCGCCGCTCAGCTGGTTCGCGAAGCTCTGGCTATTTTTAAACAGCCAGGCTTCCCTGTCGCAAACCAACAGACACCCTACTGCCCGACCCCTGCAGGCTAGCAGCCAATCAGACACTCACTCAGGCTCTCACAATGCCCCCCCAGCAAACACACGCTCGGATACTTCCTCAGCAAGCAAACAAACACAGACTCGGATACTTACCAGTCCCAGGCAAACTCCTGCTGTGTGCTGCTCTGCTGTCCCCGCTGCTCAGCTGGTTCTCCACCGCTCAGTTGGTTCGCGAAGCTCTGGCCATTTTTAAACAGCCAGGCTTCCCTGTCGCAAACCAACAGACACCCTACTGCCCGCTCCCTGCAGGCTAGCAGCCAATCAGACACTCACTCAGGCTCTCACACTGCCCCCCAGCAAACACACGCTCGGATACTTCCTCAGCAAGCAAACAAACACAGACTCGGATACTTACCAGTCCCAGGCAAACTCCTGCTGTGAGCTGCTCTGCTGTTCCCGCTGCTCAGCTGGTTCTCCGCCGCTCAGCTGGTTCGCGAAGCTCTGGCTATTTTTAAACAGCCAGTATTCCTGTCGCAAACAAACAGACAGCCTACTGCCCGCCGCCTGCAGGCTAGCAACCGATTCGACACTCACTCAGGCTCTCACACTGCCCCCCCAGCAAACACACGCTCGGATACTTCCTCAGCAAGCGAACAAACACAGACTCGGATACTTACCAGTCCCAGGCTAACTCCTGCTGTGTGCTGCTCTGCTGTCCCCGCTGCTCAGTTGGTTCTCCGCCGCTCAGCTGGTTCGCGAAGCTCCTGCTATTTTTAAACAGCCAGGCTTCCCTGTCACAAACCAACAGACATCCGAATGCCCGCCCCCTGCAGGCTAGCAGCCAATCAGACACTCACTCAGGCTCTCACACTGCCCCCCCAGCAAACACACGCTCGGATACTTCCTCAGCAAGCAAAGAAACACAGACTCGGATACTTACCAGTCCCAGGCAAACTCCTGCTGTGAGCTGCTCTGCTGTCCCCCCTGCTCAGCTGGTTCTCCGCCGCTCAGCTGGTTCGCGAAGCTCTGGCTATTTTTAGACAGCCAGGCTTCCCTGTCGCAAACCAACAGACACCCTACTGCCCGCCCCCTGCAGGCTAGCAGCCAATGAGACACTCACTCAGGCTCTCACACTGCCCCCCCAGCAAACACACGCTCGGATACTTCCTCAGCAAGCAAACAAACACAGACTCGGATACTTACCAGTCCCAGGCAAACTCCTGCTGTGAGCTGCTCTGCTGTCCCCGCTGCTCAGCTGGTTCTCCGCCGCTCAGCTGGTTCGCGAAGCTCTGGCTGTTTTTAAACAGCTAGGCTTCCCTGTCACAAACAGACACCCTACTGCCCGCCCCCTGCAGGCTAGCAGCCAATCAGACACTCACTCAGGCTCTCACACTGCCCCCCCAGCAAACACACGCTCGGATACTTCCTCAGCAAGCAAACAAACACAGACTCGGGTACTTACCAGTCCCAGGCAAACTCCTGCTGTGAGCTGCTCTGCTGTCCCCGCTGCTCAGCTGGTTCTCCGCCGCTCAGTGGGTTCACCAAACTCTGGCTATTTTTAAACAGCCAGGCTTCCCTGTCGCAAACCAACAGTACCCTACTGCCCGCTCCCTGCAGGCTAGCAGCCAATCAGACACTCACTCAGGCTCTCACACTGCCCCCCAGCAAACACACGCTCGGATACTTCCTCAGCAAGCAAGCAAACAAACACAGACTCGGATACTTACCAGTCCCAGAAAAACTCCTCCTGTGAGGTGCTCTGCTGTCCCCGCTGCTCAGCTGGTTCTCTGCCACTCAGTTGGTTCGTGAAGCTCTGGCTATCTTTAAACAGCCAGGCTTCCCTGTCGCAAACCAACAGACACCCTACTGCCCGCTCCCTGCAGGCTAGCAGCCAATCAGACAATCACTCAGGCTGTCGCACTCCAGCCCAGCAAACACACGCTCGGATGATTCCTCAGCAAGCAAACAAACACAGACTCGGATACTTACCAGTCCCAGGCTAACTCCTGCTGTGTGCTGCTCTTCTGTCCCCGCTGCTCAGCTGGTTCTCCGCCGCTCAGCTGGTACGCGAAGATCTGGCTATTTTTAAACAGCCAGGCTTCCCTGTCGCAAACCAACAGACACCCTACTGCCCGCTCCCTGCAGGCTAGCAGCCAATCAGACACTCACTCAGGCTCTCACACTGCCCCCCCAGCAAACACACACTCGGATACTTCCTCAGCAAGCAAACAAACACAGACTCGGATACTTACCAGTCCCAGGCAAACTCCTGCTGTGTGCTGCTCTGCTGTCCCCGCTGCTCAGCTGGTTCTCCACCGCTCAGTTGGTTCGCGAAGCTCTGGCTATTTTTAAACAGCCAGGCATCCCTGTCGCAAACCAACAGACACCCTACTGCCCGCTCCCTGCAGGCTAGCAGCCAATCAGACACTCACTCAGGCTCTCACACTGCCCCCCCAGCAAACACACGCTCGGATACTTCCTCAGCAAGCAAACAAACACAGACTCGGATACTTACCAGTCCAAGGCAAACTCCTGCTGTGTGCTGCTCTGCTGTCCCCGCTGTTCAGCTGGTTCTCCGCCACTCAGCTGGTTCGCGAAGCTCTGGCTATTTTTAGACAGCCAGGCTTCCCTGTCGCAAACCAACAGACACCCTACTGCCCGCCCCCTGCAGGCTAGCAGCCAATCAGACACTCACTCAGGCTCTCACACTGCCCCCCCAGCAAACACACGCTCGGATACTTCCTCAGCAAGCAAACAAACACAGACTCGGATACTTACCAGTCCCAGGCAAACTCCTGCTGTGAGCTGCTCTGCTGTCCCCGCTGCTCAGCTGGTTCTCCGCCGCTCAGTGGGTTCACGAAGCTCTGGCTATTTTTAAACAGCCAGGCTTCCCTGTCGCAAACCAACAGTACCCTACTGCCCGCTCCCTGCAGGCTAGCAGCCAATCAGACACTCACTCAGGCTCTCACAATGCCCCCCCAGCAAACACACGCTCGGATACTTCCTCAGCAAGCAAACAAACACAGACTCGGATACTTACCAGTCCCAGGCAAACTCCTGCTGTGAGCTGCTCTGCTGTCCCCGCTGCTCAGCTGGTTCTCCGCCACTCAGCTGGTTCGCGAAGCTCTGGCTATTTTTAGACAGCCAGGCTTCCCTGTCGCAAACCAACAGACACCCTACTGCCCGCCCCCTGCAGGCTAGCAGCCAATCAGACACTCACTCAGGCTCTCACACTGCCCCCCCAGCAAACACACGCTCGGATACTTCCTCAGCAAGCAAACAAACACAGACTCGGATACTTACCAGTCCCAGGCAAACTCCTGCTGTGAGCTGCTCTGCTGTCCCCGCTGCTCAGCTGGTTCTCCGCCGCTCAGTGGGTTCACGAAGCTCTGGCTATTTTTAAACAGCCAGGCTTCCCTGTCGCAAACCAACAGTACCCTACTGCCCGCTCCCTGCAGGCTAGCAGCCAATCAGACACTCACTCAGGCTCTCACAATGCCCCCCCAGCAAACACACGCTCGGATACTTCCTCAGCAAGCAAACAAACACAGACTCGGATACTTACCAGTCCCAGGCAAACTCCTGCTGTGAGCTGCTCTGCTGTCCCCGCTGCTCAGCTGGTTCTCCGCCGCTCAGTGGGTTCGCAAAGCTCTGGCTATTTTTAAACAGCCAGGCTTCCCTGTCACAAACCAAGAGTACCCTACTGCCCGCTCCCTGCAGGCTAGCAGCCTATCAGACACTCACTCAGGCTCTCACACTGCCCCCCCAGCAAAAACACGCTCGGATACTTTCTCAGCAAGCAAACAAACACAGACTCGGATACTTACCAGTCCCAGAAAAACTCCTCCTGTGAGCTGCTCTGCTGTCCCCGCTGCTCAGCTGGTTCTCCGCCGCTCAGCTGGTTCGCAAAGCTCTGGCTATTTTTAAACAGCCAGGCTTCCCTGTCGCAAACCAACAGACACCCTACTGCCCGCCCCCTGCAGGCTAGCAGCCAATCAGACACTCACTCAGGCTCTCACACTGCCCCCACAGCAAACACACGCTCGGATACTTCCTCAGCAAGCAAACAAACACAGACTCGGATACTTACCAGTCCCAGGCAAACTCCTGCTGTGTGCTGCTCTGCTGTCCCCGCTGCTCAGCTGGTTCTCCGCCGCTCAGTTGGTTCGCGAAGCTCTGGCTATTTTTAAACAGCCAGGCTTCCCTGTCGCAAACCAACAGACACCCTACTGCCCGCTCCCTGCAGGCTAGCAGCCAATCAGACACTCACTCAGGCTCTCACACTGCCCCCCAGCAAACACACGCTCGGATACTTCCTCAGCAAGCAAACAAACACAGACTCGGATACTTACCAGTCCCAGGCAAACTCCTGCTGTGAGCTGCTCTGCTGTTCCCGCTGCTCAGCTGGTTCTCCGCCGCTCAGCTGGTTCGCGAAGCTCTGGCTATTTTTAAACAGCCAGTATTCCTGTCGCAAACAAACAGACAGCCTACTGCCCGCCGCCTGCAGGCTAGCAACCGATTCGACACTCACTCAGGCTCTCACACTGCCCCCCCAGCAAACACACGCTCGGATACTTCCTCAGCAAGCAAAGAAACACAGACTCGGATACTTACCAGTCCCAGGCAAACTCCTGCTGTGAGCTGCTCTGCTGTCCCCGCTGCTCAGCTGGTCTCCGCCGCTCAGCTGGTTCGCGAAGCTCTGGCTATTTTTAGACAGCCAGGCTTCCCTGTCGCAAACCAACAGACACCCTACTGCCCGCCCCCTGCAGGCTAGCAGCCAATGAGACACTCACTCAGGCTCTCACACTGCCCCCCCAGCAAACACACGCTCGGATACTTCCTCAGCAAGCAAACAAACACAGACTCGGATACTTACCAGTCCCAGGCAAACTCCTGCTCTGTGCTGCTCTGCTGCCCCGCTGCTCAGCTGGTTCTCCACCGCTCAGTTTGTTCGCGAAGCTCTGGCTATTTTTAAACAGCCAGGCATCCCTGTCGCAAACCAACAGACACCCTACTGCCCGCTCCCTGCAGGCTAGCAGCCAATCAGACACTCACTCAGGCTCTCACACTGCCCCCCCAGCAAACACACGCTCGGATACTTCCTCAGCAAGCAAACAAACACAGACTCGGATACTTACCAGTCCCAGGCAAACTCCCGCTGTGTGCTGCTCTGCTGTCCCCGCTGCTCAGCTGTTTCTCCGCCACTCAGCTGGTTCGCGAAGCTCTGGCTATTTATAAACAGCCAGGCTTCCCTGTCGCAAACCAGACACCCTACTGCCCGCCCCCTGCAGGCTAGCAGCCAATCAGACACTCACTCAGGCTCTCACACTGCCCCCCCAGCAAACACACGCTCGGATACTTCCTCAGCAAGCAAACAAACACAGACTCGGATACTTACCACTCCCAGGCAAACTCCTGCTGTGAGCTGCTCTGCTGTCCCCGCTGCTCAGCTGGTTCTCTGCCGCTCAGTGGGTTCTCGAAGCTCTGGCTATTTTTAAACAGCCAGGCTTCCCTGTCGCAAACCAACAGACACCCTACTGCCCGCTCCCTGCAGGCTAACAGCCAATCAGACACTCACTCAGGCTCTCACACTGCCCCCCCAGCAAACACACGCTCGGATACTTCCTCAGCAAGCAAGCAAACAAACACAGACTCGGATACTTACCAGTCCCAGAAAAACTCCTCCTGTGAGGTGCTCTGCTGTCCCCGCTGCTCAGCTGGTTCTCTGCCACTCAGTTGGTTCGTGAAGCTCTGGCTATCTTTAAACAGCCAGGCTTCCCTGTCGCAAACCAACAGACACCCTACTGCCCGCTCCCTGCAGGCTAGCAGCCAATCAGACAATCACTCAGGCTGTCGCACTCCAGCCCCAGCAAACACACGCTCGGATGATTCCTCAGAAAGCAAACAAACACAGACTCGGATACTTACCAGTCCCAGGCAAACTCCTGCTCTGAGCTGCTCTGCTGTCCCCGCTGCTCAGCTGGTTCTCCGCCGCTCAGCTGGTTCGCGAAGCTCTGTCTATTTTTAAACAACCAGGCTTCCCTATCGCAAACAAACAGACAGCCTACTGCCCGCCCCCTACAGGCTAGCAGCCAATCAGACACTCACTCAGGCTCTCACACTGCCCCCCCAGCAAACACACGCTCGGATACTTCCTCAGCAAGCAAACAAACACAGACTCGGATACTTACCAGTCCCAGGCAAACTCCTGCTGTGAGCTGCTCTGCTGTCCCCGCTGCTCAGCTGGTTCTCCGCCGCTCAGTGGGTTCGCGAAGCTCTGGCTATTTTTAAACAGCCAGGCTTCCCTGTCACAAACCAAGAGTACCCTACTGCCCGCTCCCTGCAGGCTAGCAGCCTATCAGACACTCACTCAGGCTCTCACACTGCCCCCCCAGCAAACACACGCTCGGATACTTTCTCAGCAAGCAAACAAACACAGACTCGGATACTTACCAGTCCCAGAAAAACTCCTCCTGTGAGCTGCTCTGCTGTCCCCACTGCTCAGCTGGTTCTCCGCCGCTCAGCTGGTTCGCAAAGCTCTGGCTATTTTTAAACAGCCAGGCTTCCCAGTCGCAAACCAACAGACACCCTACTGCCCGCCCCCTGCAGGCTAGCAGCCAATCAGACACTCACTCAGGCTCTCACACTGCCCCCCCAGCAAACACACGTTCCTATACTTCCTCAGCAAGCAAACAAACACAGACTCGGATACTTACTAGTCCCAGGCAAACTCCTGCTGTGAGCTGCTCTGCTGTCCCCGCTGCGCAGCTCGTTCTCCGCCGCTCAGCTGGTTCGCGAAGCTCTGGCTATTTTTAAACAGCCAGGCTTCCCTGTCGCAAACCAACAGACAACCTACTGCCCGCCCACTGCAGGCTAGCAGCGAGACACTCACTCAGGCTCTCACACTGCCCCCCCAGCAAACACACACTCGGATACTTCCTCAGCAAGCAAACAAACACAGACTCGGATACTTACCAGTCCCAGGCAAACTCCTGCTTTTTGCTGCTCTGCTGTCCCCGCTGCTCAGCTGGTTCTCCGCCGCTCAGTTGGTTCGTGAAGCTCTGGCTATTTTTAAAGAGCCAGGCTTCCCTGTCACAAACAAACAGACAGCCTACTGCCCGCTCCCTGCAGGCTAGCAGCCCATCAGACACTCACTCAGGCTCTCACACTGCCCCCCCAGCAAACACACGCTCGGATACTTCCTCAGCAAGCAAACAAACACAGACTCGGATACTTACCAGTCCCAGAAAACCCCCTCCTGTGAGCTGCTCTGCTGTCCCCGCTGCTCAGCTGGTTCTCCGCCGCTCAGTTGGTTCGTGAAGCTCTGGCTATTTTTAAACAGCCAGGCTTCCCTGTCGCAAACCAACAGACACCCTACTGCCCGCTCCCTGCAGGCTAGCAGCCAATCAGACACTCACTCAGGCTCTCACACTGCCCCCCCAGCAAACACACGCTCGGATACTTCCTCAGCAAGCAAACAAACACAGACTCGGATACTTACCAGTCCCAGGCAAACTCCTGCTGTGAGCTGCTCTGCTGTCCCCGCTGCTCAGCTGGTTCTCCGCCGCTCAGTGGGTTCACGAAGCTCTGGCTATTTTTAAACAGCCAGGCTTCCCTGTCGCAAACCAACAGTACCCTACTGCCCGCTCCCTGCAGGCTAGCAGCCAATCAGACACTCACTCAGGCTCTCACAATGCCCCCCCAGCAAACACACGCTCGGATACTTCCTCAGCAAGCAAACAAACACAGACTCGGATACTTACCAGTCCCAGGCAAACTCCTGCTGTGAGCTGCTCTGCTGTCCCCGCTGCTCAGCTGGTTCTCTGCCGCTCAGTGGGTTCGCAAAGCTCTGGCTATTTTTAAACAGCCAGGCTTCCCTGTCACAAACCAAGAGTACCCTACTGCCCGCTCCCTGCAGGCTAGCAGCCTATCAGACACTCACTCAGGCTCTCACACTGCCCCCACAGCAAACACACGCTCGGATACTTTCTCAGCAAGCAAACAAACACAGACTCGGATACTTACCAGTCCCAGAAAAACTCCTCCTGTGAGCTGCTCTGCTGTCCCCGCTGCTCAGCTGGTTCTCCGCCGCTCAGCTGGTTCGCAAAGCTCTGGCTATTTTTAAACAGCCAGGCTTCCCTGTCACAAACCAACAGACACCCTACTGCCCGCCCCCTGCAGGCTAGCAGCCAATCAGACACTCACTCATGCTCTCACACTGCCCCCCCAGCAAACACACGCTCGGATACTTCCTCAGCAAGCAAACAAACACAGACTCGGATACTTACCAGTCCCAGGCAAACTCCTGCTGTGAGCTGCTCTGCTGTCCCAGCTGCTCAGCTGGTTCTCCGCCGCTCAGCTGTTTCGCGAAGCTCTGGCTATTTTTAAACAGCCAGGCTTCCCTGTCGCAAACAAACAGACACCCTACTGCCCGCCCCCTGCAGGCTAGCAGCCAATCAGACACTCACTCAGGCTCTCACACTGCCCCCACAGCAAACACACGCTCGGATACTTCCTCAGCAAGCAAACAAACACAGACTCGGATACTTACCAGTCCCAGGCAAACTCCTGTTGTGTGCTGCTCTGCTGTCCCCGCTGCTCAGCTGGTTCTCCACCGCTCAGTTGGTTCGCGAAGCTCTGGCCATTTTTAAACAGCCAGGCTTCCCTGTCGCAAACCAACAGACACCCTACTGCCCGCTCCCTGCAGGCTAGCAGCCAATCAGACACTCACTCAGGCTCTCACACTGCCCCCCAGCAAACACACGCTCGGATACTTCCTCAGCAAGCAAACAAACACAGACTCGGATACTTACCAGTCCCAGGCAAACTCCTGCTGTGAGCTGCTCTGCTGTTCCCGCTGCTCAGCTGTTTCTCCGCCGCTCAGCTGGTTCGCGAAGCTCTGGCTATTTTTAAACAGCCAGTATTCCTGTCGCAAACAAACAGACAGCCTACTGCCCGCCGCCTGCAGGCTAGCAACCGATTCGACACTCACTCAGGCTCTCACACTGCCCCCCCAGCAAACACACGCTCGGATACTTCCTCAGCAAGCAAAGAAACACAGACTCGGATACTTACCAGTCCCAGGCAAATTCCTGCTGTGTGCTGCTCTGCTGTCCCCGCTGCTCAGCTGTTTCTCCGCCACTCAGCTGGTTCGCGAAGCTCTGGCTATTTATAAACAGCCAGGCTTCCCTGTCGCAAACCAGACACCCTACTGCCCGCCCCCTGCAGGCTAGCAGCCAATCAGACACTCACTCAGGCTCTCACACTGCCCCCCCAGCAAACACACGCTCGGATACTTCCTCAGCAAGCAAACAAACACAGACTCGGATACTTACCACTCCCAGGCAAACTCCTGTTGTGAGCTGCTCTGCTGTCCCCGCTGCTCAGCTGGTTCTCTGCCGCTCAGTGGGTTCTCGAAGCTCTGGCTATTTTTAAACAGCCAGGCTTCCCTGTCGCAAACCAACAGACACCCTACTGCCCGCTCCCTGCAGGCTAACAGCCAATCAGACACTCACTCAGGCTCTCACACTGCCCCCCCAGCAAACACACGCTCGGATACTTCCTCAGCAAGCAAGCAAACAAACACAGACTCGGATACTTACCAGTCCCAGAAAAACTCCTCCTGTGAGGTGCTCTGCTGTCCCCACTGCTCAGCTGGTTCTCCGCCGCTCAGCTGGTTCGCGAAGCTCTGGCTATTTTTAAACAGCTAGGCTTCCCTGTCGCAAACAGACACCCTACTGCCCGCCCCCTGCAGGCTAGCAGCCAATCAGACACTCACTCAGGCTCTCACACTGCCCCCCCAGCAAACACACGCTCGGATACTTCCTCAGCAAGCAAACAAACACAGACTCGGATACTTACCAGTCCCAGGCAAACTCCTGCTCTGTGCTGCTCTGCTGCCCCGCTGCTCAGCTGGTTCTCCACCGCTCAGTTGGTTCGCAAAGCTCTGGCTATTTTTAAACAGCCAGGCATCCCTGTCGCAAACCAACAGACACACTACTGCCCGCTCCCTGCAGGCTAGCAGCCAATCAGACACTCACTCAGGCTCTCACACTGCCCCCCCAGCAAACACACGCTCGGATACTTCCTCAGCAAGCAGACAAACACAGACTCGGATACTTACCAGTCCCAGGCAAACTCCTGCTGTGTGCTGCTCTGCTGTCCCCGCTGCTCAGCTGTTTCTCCGCCACTCAGCTGGTTCGCGAAGCTCTGGCTATTTTTAAACAGCCAGGCTTCCCTGTCGCAAACCAGACACCCTACTGCCCGCCCCCTGCAGGCTAGCAGCCAATCAGACACTCACTCAGGCTCTCACACTGCCCCCCCAGCAAACACACGCTCGGATACTTCCTCAGCAAGCAAACAAACACAGACTCGGATACTTACCAGTCCCAGGCAAACTCCTGCTGTGAGCTGCTCTGCTGTCCCCGCTGCTCAGCTGGTTCTCTGCCGCTCAGTGGGTTCTCGAAGCTCTGCCTATTTTTAAACAGCCAGGCTTCCCTGTCGCAAACCAACAGACACCCTACTGCCCGCTCCCTTCAGGCTAACAGCCAATCAGACACTCACTCAGGCTCTCACACTGCCCCCCAGCAAACACACGCTCGGATACTTCCTCAGCAAGCAAGCAAACAAACACAGACTCGGATACTTACCAGTCCCAGAAAAACTCCTCCTGTGAGGTGCTCTGCTGTCCCCGCTGCTCAGCTGGTTCTCTGCCACTCAGTTGGTTCGTGAAGCTCTGGCTATCTTTAAACAGCCAGGCTTCCCTGTCGCAAACCAACAGACACCCTACTGCCCGCTCCCTGCAGGCTAGCAGCCAATCAGACAATCACTCAGGCTGTCGCACTCCAGCCCCAGCAAACACACGCTCGGATGATTCCTCAGCAAGCAAACAAACACAGACTCGGATACTTACCAGTCCCAGGCTAACTCCTGCTGTGTGCTGCTCTTCTGTCCCCGCTGCTCAGCTGGTTCTCCGCCGCTCAGTTGGTTCGCGAAGCTCTGGCTATTTTTAAACAGCCAGGCATCCCTGTCGCAAACCAACAGACACCCTACTGCCTGCTCCCTGCAGGCTAGCAGCCAATCAGACACTCACTCAGGCTCTCACACTGCCCCCCCCAGCAAACACACGCTCGGATACTTCCTCAGCAAGCAAACAAACACAGACTCGGATACTTACCAGTCCCAGGCAAACTCCCGCTGTGTGCTGCTCTGCTGTCCCCGCTGCTCAGCTGGTTCTCCGCCGCTCAGCTATTTCGCAAAGCTCTGGCTATTTCTAAACAGCCAGGCTTCCCTGTCGCAAACCAACAGACACCCTACTGCCCGCCCCCTGCAGGCTAGCAGCCAATCAGACACTCACTCCGGCTCTCACACTGCCCCCCCCCAGCAAACACACACTCGGATACTTCCTCAGCAAGCAAACAAACACAGACTCGGATACTTACCAGTCCCAGGCAAACTCCTGCTCTGAGCTGCTCTGCTGTCCCCGCTGCTCAGCTGGTTCTCCCCCGCTCAGCTGGTTCGCGAAGCTCTGTCTATTTTTAAACAACCAGGCTTCCCTATCGCAAACAAACAGACAGCCTACTGCCCGCCCCCTACAGGCTAGCAGCCAATCAGACACTCACTCAGGCTCTCACACTGCCCCCCCAGCAAACACACGCTCGGATACTTCCTCAGCAAGCAAACAAACACAGACTCGGATACTTACCAGTCCCAGGCAAACTCCTGCTGTGAGCTGCTCTGCTGTCCCCGCTGCTCAGCTGGTTCTCCGCCGCTCAGTGGGTTCGCAAAGCTCTGGCTATTTTTAAACAGCCAGGCTTCCCTGTCACAAACCAAGAGTACCCTACTGCCCGCTCCCTGCAGGCTAGCAGCCTATCAGACACTCACTCAGGCTCTCACACTGCCCCCCCAGCAAACACACGCTCGGATACTTTCTCAGCAAGCAAACAAACACAGACTCGGATACTTACCAGTCCCAGAAAAACTCCTCCTGTGAGCTGCTCTGCTTTCCCCGCTGCTCAGCTGGTTCTCCGCCGCTCAGCTGGTTCGCAAAGCTCTGGCTATTTTTAAACAGCCAGGCTTCCCTGTCGCAAACCAACAGACACCCTACTGCCCGCCCCCTGCAGGCTAGCAGCCAATCAGACACTCACTCAGGCTCTCACACTGCCCCCCCAGCAAACACACGCTCGGATACTTCCTCAGCAAGCAAACAAACACAGACTCGGATACTTACCAGTCCCAGAAAAACTCCTCCTGTGAGCTGCTCTGCTGTCCCCGCTGATCAGCTGGTTCTCCGCCGCTCAGTTGGTTCGTGAAGCTCTGGCTATTTTTAAACAGCCAGGCTTCCCTGTCGCAAACCAACAGACACCCTACTGCCCGCTCCCTGCAGGCTAGCAGCCAATCAGACACTCACTCAGGCTCTCACACTGCCCCCCCAGCAAACACACGCTCGGATACTTCCTCAGCAAGCAAACGAACACAGACTCGGATACTTACCAGTCCCAGGCAAACTCCTGCTGTGAGCTGCTCTGCTGTCCCCGCTGCGCAGCTGGTTCTCCGCCGCTCAGTTGGTTCGTGAAGCTCTGGCTATTTTTAAAGAGCCAGGCTTCCCTGTCACAAACAAACAGACAGCCTACTGCCCGCTCCCTGCAGGCTAGCAGCCAATCAGACACTCACTCAGGCTCTCACACTGCCCCCCCAGCAAACACACGCTCGGATACTTCCTCAGCAAGCAAACAAACACAGACTCGGATACTTACCAGTCCCAGGCAAACTCCTGCTGTGAGCTGCTCTGCTGTCCCCGCTGCTCAGCTGGTTCTCCGCCGCTCAGTGGGTTCACGAAGCTCTGGCTATTTTTAAACAGCCAGGCTTCCCTGTCGCAAACCAACAGTACCCTACTGCCCGCTCCCTGGAGGCTAGCAGCCAATCAGACACTCACTCAGGCTCTCACACTGCCCCCCCAGCAAACACACGCTCGGATACTTCCTCAGCAAGCAAACAAACACAGACTCGGATACTTACCAGTCCCAGAAAACCCCCTCCTGTGAGCTGCTCTGCTGTCCCCGCTGCTCAGCTGGTTCTCCGCCGCTCAGTTGGTTCGTGAAGCTCTGGCTATTTTTAAACAGCCAGGCTTCCCTGTCGCAAAACAACAGACAACCTATTGCCCGCCCCCTGCAGGCTAGCAGCGAGACACTCACTCAGGCTCTCACACTGCCCCCCCAGCAAACACACACTCGGATACTTCCTCAGCAAGCAAACAAACACAGACTCGGATACTTACCAGTCCCAGGCAAACTCCTTCTTTTTGCTGCTCTGCTGTCCCCGCTGCTCAGCTGGTTCTCCGCCGCTCAGTTGGTTCGTGAAGCTCTGGCTATTTTTAAAGAGCCAGGCTTCCCTGTCACAAACAAACAGACAGCCTACTGCCCGCCCCTTGCAGGCTAGCAGCCAATCAGACACTCACTCAGGCTCTCACACTGCCCCCCCAGCAAACACACGCTCGGATACTTCCTCAGCAAGCAAACAAACACAGACTCGGATACTTACCAGTCCCAGGCAAACTCCTGCTGTGAGCTGCTCTGCTGTCCCCGCTGCTCAGCTGGTTCTCCGCCGCTCAGTGGGTTCGCAAAGCTCTGGCTATTTTTAAACAGCCAGGCTTCCCTGTCACAAACCAAGAGTACCCTACTGCCCGCTCCCTGCAGGCTAGCAGCCTATCAGACACTCACTCAGGCTCTCACACTGCCCCCCCAGCAAACACACGCTCGGATACTTTCTCAGCAAGCAAACAAACACAGACTCGGATACTTACCAGTCCCAGAAAAACTCCTCCTGTGAGCTGCTCTGCTTTCCCCGCTGCTCAGCTGGTTCTCCGCCGCTCAGCTGGTTCGCAAAGCTCTGGCTATTTTTAAACAGCCAGGCTTCCCTGTCGCAAACCAACAGACACCCTACTGCCCGCCCCCTGCAGGCTAGCAGCCAATCAGACACTCACTCAGGCTCTCACACTGCCCCCCCAGCAAACACACGCTCGGATACTTCCTCAGCAAGCAAACAAACACAGACTCGGATACTTACCAGTCCCAGAAAAACTCCTCCTGTGAGCTGCTCTGCTGTCCCCGCTGATCAGCTGGTTCTCCGCCGCTCAGTTGGTTCGTGAAGCTCTGGCTATTTTTAAACAGCCAGGCTTCCCTGTCGCAAACCAACAGACACCCTACTGCCCGCTCCCTGCAGGCTAGCAGCCAATCAGACACTCACTCAGGCTCTCACACTGCCCCCCCAGCAAACACACGCTCGGATACTTCCTCAGCAAGCAAACGAACACAGACTCGGATACTTACCAGTCCCAGGCAAACTCCTGCTGTGAGCTGCTCTGCTGTCCCCGCTGCGCAGCTGGTTCTCCGCCGCTCAGTTGGTTCGTGAAGCTCTGGCTATTTTTAAAGAGCCAGGCTTCCCTGTCACAAACAAACAGACAGCCTACTGCCCGCTCCCTGCAGGCTAGCAGCCAATCAGACACTCACTCAGGCTCTCACACTGCCCCCCCAGCAAACACACGCTCGGATACTTCCTCAGCAAGCAAACAAACACAGACTCGGATACTTACCAGTCCCAGGCAAACTCCTGCTGTGAGCTGCTCTGCTGTCCCCGCTGCTCAGCTGGTTCTCCGCCGCTCAGTGGGTTCACGAAGCTCTGGCTATTTTTAAACAGCCAGGCTTCCCTGTCGCAAACCAACAGTACCCTACTGCCCGCTCCCTGGAGGCTAGGAGCCAATCAGACACTCACTCAGGCTCTCACACTGCCCCCCCAGCAAACACACGCTCGGATACTTCCTCAGCAAGCAAACAAACACAGACTCGGATACTTACCAGTCCCAGAAAACCCCCTCCTGTGAGCTGCTCTGCTGTCCCCGCTGCTCAGCTGGTTCTCCGCCGCTCAGTTGGTTCGTGAAGCTCTGGCTATTTTTAAACAGCCAGGCTTCCCTGTCGCAAAACAACAGACAACCTATTGCCCGCCCCCTGCAGGCTAGCAGCGAGACACTCACTCAGGCTCTCACACTGCCCCCCCAGCAAACACACACTCGGATACTTCCTCAGCAAGCAAACAAACACAGACTCGGATACTTACCAGTCCCAGGCAAACTCCTTCTTTTTGCTGCTCTGCTGTCCCCGCTGCGCAGCTGGTTCTCCGCCGCTCAGTTGGTTCGTGAAGCTCTGGCTATTTTTAAAGAGCCAGGCTTCCCTGTCACAAACAAACAGACAGCCTACTGCCCGCTCCCTGCAGGCTAGCAGCCAATCAGACACTCACTCAGGCTCTCACACTGCCCCCCCAGCAAACACACGCTCGGATACTTCCTCAGCAAGCAAACAAACACAGACTCGGATACTTACCAGTCCCAGGCAAACTCCTGCTGTGAGCTGCTCTGCTGTCCCCGCTGCTCAGCTGGTTCTCCGCCGCTCAGTGGGTTCACGAAGCTCTGGCTATTTTTAAACAGCCAGGCTTCCCTGTCGCAAACCAACAGTACCCTACTGCCCGCTCCCTGGAGGCTAGGAGCCAATCAGACACTCACTCAGGCTCTCACACTGCCCCCCCAGCAAACACACGCTCGGATACTTCCTCAGCAAGCAAACAAACACAGACTCGGATACTTACCAGTCCCAGAAAACCCCCTCCTGTGAGCTGCTCTGCTGTCCCCGCTGCTCAGCTGGTTCTCCGCCGCTCAGTTGGTTCGTGAAGCTCTGGCTATTTTTAAACAGCCAGGCTTCCCTGTCGCAAACCAACAGTACCCTACTGCCCGCTCCCTGCAGGCTAGCAGCCAATCAGACACTCACTCAGGCTCTCCCAATGCCCCCCCAGCAAACACACGCTCGGATACTTCCTCAGCAAGCAAACAAACACAGACTCGGATACTTACCAGTCCCAGGCAAACTCCTGCTGTGAGCTGCTCTGCTGTCCCCGCTGCTCAGCTGGTTCTCCGCCGCTCAGTGGGTTCGCAAAGCTCTGGCTATTTTTAAACAGCCAGGCTTCCCTGTCACAAACCAAGAGTACCCTACTGCCCGCTCCCTGCAGACTAGCAGCCTATCAGACACTCACTCAGGCTCTCACACTGCCCCCCCAGCAAACACACGCTCGGATACTTCCTCAGCAAGCAAACAAACACAGACTCGGATACTTACCAGTCCCAGGCAAACTCCTGCTTTTTGCTGCTCTGCTGTCCCCGCTGCTCAGCTGGTTCTCCGCCGCTCAGCTGGTTCGCGAAGCTCTGGCTATTTTTAAACAGCCAGGCTTCCCTGTCGCAAACCAACAGACACCCTACTGCCCGCTCCCTGCAGGCTAGCAGCCAATCAGACACTCACTCAGGCTCTCACACTGCCCCCCCAGCAAACACACGTTCGGATACTTCCTCAGCAAGCAAACAAACACAGACTCGGATACTTACTAGTCCCAGGCAAACTCCTGCTGTGAGCTGCTCTGCTGTCCCCGCTGCGCAGCTCGTTCTCCGCCGCTCAGCTGGTTCGCGAAGCTCTGGCTATTTTTAAACAGCCAGGCTTCCCTGTCGCAAAACAACAGACAACCTACTGCCCGCCCCCTGCAGGCTAGCAGCGAGACACTCACTCAGGCTCTCACACTGCCCCCCCAGCAAACACACGCTCGGATACTTCCTCAGCAAGCAAACAAACACAGACTCGGATACTTACCAGTCCCAGGCAAACTCCTGCTCTGTGCTGCTCTGCTGCCCCGCTGTTCAGCTGGTTCTCCACCGCTCAGTTGGTTCGCGAAGCTCTGGCTATTTTTAAACAGCCAGGCATCCCTGTCGCAAACCAACAGACACACTACTGCCCGCTCCCTGCAGGCTAGCAGCCAATCAGACACTCACTCAGGCTCTCACACTGCCCCCCCAGCAAACACACGCTCGGATACTTCCTCAGCAAGCAAACAAACACAGACTCGGATACTTACCAGTCCCAGGCAAACTCCTGCTGTGAGCTGCTCTGCTGTCCCCGCTGCTCAGCTGGTTCTCTGCCGCTCAGTGGGTTCGCGAAGCTCTGGCTATTTTTAAACAGCCAGGCTTCCCTGTCGCAAACCAGCAGACACCCTACTGCCCGCTCCCTGCAGGCTAGCAGCCAATCAGACACTCACTCAGGCTCTCACACTGCCCCCCCAGCAAACACACGCTCGGATACTTCCTCAGCAAGCAAACAAACACAGACTCGGATACTTACCAGTCCCAGGCAAACTCCTCCTGTGAGCTGCTCTGCTGTCCCCGCTGCGCAGCTTGTTCTCCGCCGCTCAGTTGGTTCGTGAAGCTCTGGCTATTTTTAAAGAGCCAGGCTTCCCTGTCACAAACAAACAGACAGCCTACTGCCCCCTCCCTGCAGGCTAGCAGCCAATCAGACACTCACTCAGGCTCTCACACTGCCCCCCCAGCAAACACACGCTCGGATACTTCCTCAGCAAGCAAACAAACACAGACTCGGATACTTACCAGTCCCAGGCAAACTCCTGCTGTGAGCTGCTCTGCTGTCCCCGCTGCTCAGCTGGTTCTCCGCCGCTCAGTGGGTTCACGAAGCTCTGGCTATTTTTAAACAGCCAGGCTTCCCTGTCGCAAACCAACAGACACCCTACTGCCCGCTCCCTGCAGGCTAGCAGCGAGACACTCACTCAGGCTCTCACACTGCCCCCCCAGCAAACACACACTCGGATACTTCCTCCGCAAGCAAACAAACACAGACTCGGATACTTACCAGTCCCAGGCAAACTCCTTCTTTTTGCTGCTCTGCTGTCCCCGCTGCTCAGCTGGTTCTCCGCCGCTCAGTTGGTTCGTGAAGCTCTGGCTATTTTTAAAGAGCCAGGCTTCCCTGTCACAAACAAACAGACAGCCTACTGCCCGCTCCCTGCAGGCTAGCAGCCAATCAGACACTCACTCAGGCTCTCACACTGCCCCCCCAGCAAACACACGCTCGGATACTTCCTCAGCAAGCAAACAAACACAGACTCGGATACTTACCAGTCCCAGGCAAACTCCTGCTGTGAGCTGCTCTGCTGTCCCCGCTGCTCAGCTGGTTCTCCGCCGCTCAGTGGGTTCACGAAGCTCTGGCTATTTTTAAACAGCCAGGCTTCCCTGTCGCAAACCAACAGTACCCTACTGCCCGCTCCCTGCAGGCTAGCAGCCAATCAGACACTCACTCAGGCTCTCACACTGCCCCCCCAGCAAACACACGCTCGGATACTTCCTCAGCAAGCAAACAAACACAGACTCGGATACTTACCAGTCCCAGAAAACCCCCTCCTGTGAGCTGCTCTGCTGTCCCCGCTGCTCAGCTGGTTCTCCGCCGCTCAGTTGGTTCGTGAAGCTCTGGCTATTTTTAAACAGCCAGGCTTCCCTGTCGCAAACCAACAGACACCCTACTGCCCGCTCCCTGCAGGCTAGCAGCCAATCAGACACTCACTCAGGCTCTCACACTGCCCCCCCAGCAAACACACGCTCGGATACTTCCTCAGCAAGCAAACAAACACAGACTCGGATACTTACCAGTCCCAGGCAAACTCCTGCTTTTTGCTGCTCTGCTGTCCCCGCTGCTCAGCTGGTTCTCCGCCGCTCAGCTGGTTCGCGAAGCTCTGGCTATTTTTAAACAGCCAGGCTTCCCTGTCGCAAACCAACAGACACCCTACTGCCCGCTCCCTGCAGGCTAGCAGCCAATCAGACACTCACTCAGGCTCTCACACTGCCCCCCCAGCAAACACACGTTCGGATACTTCCTCAGCAAGCAAACAAACACAGACTCGGATACTTACTAGTCCCAGGCAAACTCCTGCTGTGAGCTGCTCTGCTGTCCCCGCTGCGCAGCTCGTTCTCCGCCGCTCAGCTGGTTCGCGAAGCTCTGGCTATTTTTAAACAGCCAGGCTTCCCTGTCGCAAACCAACAGTACCCTACTGCCCGCTCCCTGCAGGCTAGCAGCCAATCAGACACTCACTCAGGCTCTCACACTGCCCCCCCAGCAAACACACGCTCGGATACTTCCTCAGCAAGCAAACAAACACAGACTCGGATACTTACCAGTCCCAGAAAAACTCCTGCTGTGAGCTGCTCTGCTGTCCCCGCTGCTCAGCTGTTTCTCCGCGACTCAGCTGGTTCGCGAAGCTCTGGCTATTTTTAAACAGCCAGGCTTCCCTGTCGCAAACCACACACCCTACTGCCCGCCCCCTGCAGGCTAGCAGCCAATCAGACACTCACTCAGGCTCTCACACTGCCCCCCCAGCAAACACACGCTCGGATTCTTCCTCAGCAAGCAAACAAACACAGACTCGGATACTTACCAGTCCCAGGCAAACTCCTGCTGTGTGCTGCTCTGCTGTCCCCGCTGCTCAGCTGGTTCTCCGCCGCTCAGTGGGTTCGCCAAACTCTGGCTATTTTTAAACAGCCAGGCTTCCCTGTCGCAAACCAACAGACACCCTACTGCCCGCTCCCTGCAGGCTAGCAGCCAATCAGACACTCACTCAGGCTCTCACACTGCCCCCCCAGCAAACACACACTCGGATACTTCCTCAGCAAGCAAACAAACACAGACTCGGATACTTACCAGTCCCAGGCAAACTCCTGCTGTGTGCTGCTCTGCTGTCCCCGCTGCTCAGCTGGTTCTCCACCGCTCAGTTGGTTCGCGAAGCTCTGGTTATTTTTAAACAGCCAGGCATCCCTGTCGCAAACCAACAGACACCCTACTGCCCGCTCCCTGCAGGCTAGCAGCCAATCAGACAATCACTCAGGCTCTCACACTGCCCCCCCAGCAAACACACGCTCGGATACTTCCTCAGCAAGCAAACAAACACAGACTCGGATACTTACCAGTCCCAGGCAAACTCCTGCTGTGAGCTGCTCTGCTGTCCCCGCTGCTCAGCTGGTTCTCCGCCGCTCAGCTGGTTCGCGAAGCTCTGGCTATTTTTAAACAACCAGGCTTCCCTGTCGCAAACAAACAGACAGCCTACTGCCCGCCCCCTGCAGGCTAGCAGCCAATCAGACACTCACTCAGGCTCTCACACTGCCCCCCCAGCAAACACACGCTCGGATACTTCCTCAGCAAGCAAACAAACACAGACTCGGATACTTACCAGTCCCAGGCAAACTCCTGCTGTGAGCTGCTCTGCTGTCCCCGCTGCTCAGCTGGTTCTCCGCCGCTCAGTGGGTTCACGAAGCTCTGGCTATTTTTAAACAGCCAGGCATCCCTGTCGCAAACCAACAGACACCCCACTGCCCGCTCCCTGCAGGCTAGCAGCCAATCAGACACTCACTCAGGCTCTCACACTGCCCCCCCAGCAAACACACGCTCGGATACTTCCTCAGCAAGCAAACAAACACAGACTCGGATACTTACCAGTCCCAGGCAAACTCCCGCTGTGTGCTGCTCTGCTGTTCCCGCTGCTCAGCTGGTTCTCCGCCGCTCAGCTGGTTCGCAAAGCTCTGGCTATTTTTCAACAGCCAGGCTTCCCTGTCGCAAACCAACAGACACCCTACTGCCCGCCCCCTGCAGGCTAGCAGCCAATCAGACACTCACTCCGGCTGTCACACTGCCCCCCCCAGCAAACACACACTCGGATACTTCCTCAGCAAGCAAACAAACACAGACTCGGATACTTACCAGTCCCAGGCAAACTCCTGCTCTGAGCTGCTCTGCTGTCCCCGCTGCTCAGCTGGTTCTCCGCCGCTCAGCTGGTTCGCGAAGCTCTGGCTATTTTTAAACAACCAGGCTTCCCTGTTGCAAACAAACAGACAGCCTACTGCCCGCCCCCTGCATTCTAGCAGCCAATCAGACACTCACTCAGGCTCTCACACTGCCCCCCCAGCAAACACACGCTCGGATACTTCCTCAGCAAGCAAACAAACACAGACTCGGATACTTACCAGTCCTAGGCAAACTCCTGCTGTGTGCTGCTCTGCTGTCCCCGCTGTTCAGCTGGTTCTCCGCCACTCAGCTGGTTCGCGAAGCTCTGGCTATTTTTAGACAGCCAGGCTTCCCTGTCGCAAACCAACAGTACCCTACTGCCCGCTCCCTGCAGGCTAGCAGCCAATCAGACACTCACTCAGGCTCTCACACTGCCCCCCCAGCAAACACACGCTCGGATACTTCCTCAGCAAGCAAACAAACACAGACTCGGATACTTACCAGTCCCAGATAAACTCCTCCTGTGAGCTGCTCTGCTGTCCCCGCTGCTCAGCTGGTTCTCCGCCGCTCAGCTGGTTCGCAAAGCTCTGGCTATTTTTAAACAGCCAGGCTTCCCTGTCGCAAACCAACAGACACCCTACTGCCCGCCCCCTGCAGGCTAGCAGCCAATCAGACACTCACTCAGGCTCTCACACTGCCCCCCCAGCAAACACACGCTCGGATACTTCCTCAGCAAGCAAACAAACACAGACTCGGATACTTACCAGTCCCAGGCAAACTCCTGCTGTGAGCTGCTCTGCTGTCCCCGCTGCTCAGCTGGTTCTCCGCCGCTCAGCTGGTTCGCAATTCTCTGGCTATTTTTAAACAGCCAGGCTTCCCTGTCGCAAACCAACAGACACCCTACTGCCCGCCCCCTGCAGGCTAGCAGCCAATCAGACACTCACTCAGGCTCTCACACTGCCCCCCCAGCAAACACACGCTCGGATACTTCCTCAGCAAGCAAACAAACACAGAGTCGGATACTTACTAGTCCCAGGCAAACTCCTGCTGTAAGCTGCTCTGCTGTCCCCGCTACTCAAGCTACTCAAGCTGTTGTTCAGCCTCTCGGCACTGGGTGCCAGCAACAGCATTTGGCGTCTCTGGGTGGGACATCCCCAGCTGCCAACTATAAAGGGAGCAGCCAGTCAGGCAGCGGCACAGGAGCTAGCAAACAGAGCTGTAAACAGGGGAGTTTGTGTGGGAGTTCTGTAGGAGGAGAAGGTATTTGTGTGTGTTTGGTTTTGTATTGGTAGTATCTGTATGTGTAGAGGCTTGTAGGTTCTCTGTGCTGGGAGAGAAGCTGAGCCCTGATTAGGGGGCGGGGCTTCCCTGACTAGGGGTCCAATAAAGGCAGTGGCACAGACAGCTGCAGCGGCACAGGAGCTAGCAAACAGAGCTGTAAACAGGGGAGTTTGAGTGGTGGTATCTGTATGTGTAGAGGCTTGGAGGGGCTTTGTGCTGGGAGAGAAGCTGAGCCCTGATTAGGGGGCGGGGCTTCACTGACTAGGGGTACTATAAAGGGAGCAGCCAGTCGGGCATCGGCACAGGAGCTATCAAACAGAGCTGTAAAGAGGGGAGTTTGACGGGGAGTTCTGTTGGAGGAGAAGGTATTTGTGTGTGTTTGGTTTTGTATTGGTAGTACCTGTATGTGTAGGGGCTTTGTGCTGGGAGAAAAGCTGAGCCCTGATTAGGGGGCGGGGCTTCACTGACTAGGGGTCCTATAAAGGTAGCGGCACAGACAGCTGCAGCGTCACAGGAACTAACAAACAGAGCTCTAAACAGGGGAGTTTGAGTGGGAGTTCTGTTGGAGGAGAAGGTATTTGTGTGTGTTTGGTTTTGTACTGGTAGTATCTGTATGTGTAGAGGCTTGTAGGGGCTTTGTTCTGGGAGAGAAGCTGAGCCCTTATTAGGGGGCGGGGCTTCACTGACTAGGGGTCCTATAAAGGTAGCGGCACAAACAGCTGCAGCAGCACAGGAGCTAGCAAACAGAGCTGTAAACAGTGGGGTTTGAGTTGGAGTTCTGTTGGCGGTGAAGGTATTTGTGTGTGTGTGTTTGGTTTGTATTGTTAGTATCTGTATGTGTAATGGGCTTTGTGCTGGGAGAGAAGCTGAGCCCTGATGAGGGGGCGGGGCTTCCCTGACTAGGGGTCCTATAAAGGGAGCAGCCAGTCAGGCAGCGTCACAGGAGCTAGCAAACAGAGCTGTAAACAGGGGAGTTTGAGTGGGAGTTCTGTTGGAGGAGAAGGTATTTGTGTGTGTTTGGTTTTGTATTGGTAGTATCTGTATGTGTAGAGGCTTGGAGGGGCTTTGTGCTTAGAGAGAAGCTGAGCCCTGATTAGAGGGCGGGGCTTCACTGACTAGGGGTCCTATAAAGGTAGCAGCCAGTCAGGCAGCGGAACAGGAGCAAGCAAACAGAGCTGTAAACAGGGGAGTTTGAGTGGGAGTTCTGTTGGAGGAGAAGGTATTTGTGTGTGTTTGGGTTCGTATTGGTAGTATCTGTATGTGTAGAGGCTTTGTGCTGGGAGAGAAGCTGAGCCCTGATTAGGGGGCGGGGTTTCCCTGACTAGGGGTCCTATAAAGGGAGCAGCCAGTTAGGCAGTGGCACAGACAGCTGCAGCGGCACAGGAGTGTTGGGAACACTGGGGCATGGCCACTAGGTAACTTAAGGGGATGGAAGACCACAAGTGTCGATGAAGCCCCCTCGCACTAGGCCCCAGTGTCCTTGCCCCCCCCTTCTGCCTGGAGGCACTTACAGCAGCTCTGCGTGCTAGGCCCAAGTGTCCTTGGCCCCCCCGCCTGGGGGCACACACAGCAATTATGCTGAAAATTTGCAACAGTATGTTGCAGAGTTAAACTGCTTAAAACTAAGCAAGGCCAAACAAAAAAAATATAAAAAACAATGCTAAATAAAGCAGCTTTATGTATAGTTTAACAAATAATACAAAAAATTAAAAAACTAGCTGGGAACTGGATTGGCTGGCTCTATAAATACTTGGAGCAGCTTGCTATTAAATAAATATGCTAAAAAAAATGTATAAAAGCCTGTGTAACTTCCTGCTCTGTGGTACAGGATTTGAAATTCAAATCTCCCTATACCTTTTTAAAGCTTCAAATAAACTTTTCTGCTTCTCCACCCCGTTGTAATTATTGGGTGTAGCACACCGGGTAA
The DNA here is from genome assembly GCF_965140295.1 of Lepidochelys olivacea. Lineage (NCBI taxonomy): Eukaryota > Metazoa > Chordata > Testudines > Cheloniidae > Lepidochelys > Lepidochelys olivacea. The sequence continues at coordinate 16,846,015 of NC_140436.1, read as the reverse complement.
CGAACCAACTCAAGCCGTTGTTCAGCCTCTCGGCACTGGGTGCCAGCAACAGCTTTTGGCGTCCCTGGGTGGGCTCGAGGCTGCAATTTAGCCTTGCCCGGACCCCTCCTGGAGGTCAAGGATTGCGGCAAGAACCGACGCCCAGTGCGCACCGGTGAGTTCATCGGGGGCCTCGGAGGAGACGCGATTTGATCGACCCCAGAGGGCACAACCGTGCAACGCACTCATATAGTGGAGAAGCTGTTGTGGACCACGGTGAAGAACCGGTCCCTTAGACGTGGGGAGGAGCAGCTGCAGGCCACGGTGAAGAACCGGTTCCTTGGATAAGGTAGGATCCTTTTAAAATCCGGATTATATGCTCTGTTGGAACCTGGGGACGCCCAGAGTTACCCTGTAGGTATGGGACAGGGACAGAGCTCAGAGGTTAGGGCACGGTGTACGCCCCTAGAGTGCATTCTAGCAAACTGGAAGATATTTGGTGCGAATCCAATAACTAAAAGCCAATTAAAACAATTCTGTACAGTTGACTGGCCTCAATATCAACTAAAGGACCAGGAGTGGTGGCCACCAGGAGGGTCAATTAATTACAACACGATCCTTCAGTTACTTCTGTTCTGTCAAAAAACAAGAAAATGGAATAAACATATGTATGCGCATTTGTTTCTGACTTTATGTACTCGACCAGATATTTTACAGCGCTGTAATCTGACTCCAACTGGTTTGGTAGCAGCTAATGTTAGTCCCCAGACCCCCACCCCCACTGTAATGGCAGAGCCGGTGTCCCCTTCGGCCCCTACACCCACACCTTGTAAGTCCCCAATGGTTGGCCTATACTCCTTAATCACTGAAACTAAAGTCGCCCGGTCTGAATCAGACAGGCGTCCTGCCACAACTATGCAGGTTTATACTCATGTGCCCTTTAATCCTGTGGATTTGGCTGCTTTCAAAGCACAGGCAAAAGAGTTTTCCACCAACCCAAGCAGGTTTATATCAGTCTTTAAGGGGTGCCTCAGTAGTCACAAGCCGGACTGGAATAATTGTAACGTCCTCCTGAGAACCCTGTTGTCTAAAGTGAAGAGGAATCAGGTTACAGCTAAGGCAAGGGGAGCGTCAGCTTTCAAAAAAAAATCTATCTGTCAAGTTCCTACCCCAAGTAACCTTAAGCGGCTCAGGGCATTTCTGGGTATGGCAGGCTTTTGCAGAATATGGATCCCAGAGTTTGGACTGTGGGCTAAACCCCTGTACAACTGTGTAAAAGGAGCAAATCATGACCCCTTCTATTGGACCCCAAAGGCTAACAAAGCATTTAAAATCCTAAAAAAAAAAATTAATAAAAGCCCTGGCTCTGGGCCTGCCAGATCTCTCTAAGCCGTTTCAGTTGTATGTACATGAACGAAGGGGGGTGGCGCTAGGAGTGCTTACACAGCTGTTAGGCGCATGGAAGCGTCCTGTGGCTTATTTTTCTAAGCAATTGAATCAGGTTGCAAAGGGTTGGCCGGCATGTTTACGGGCGGTCGCAGCTACTGCCCTATTGCTTAAAAAAACCGAGAAGCTAACATTGGAAGGGGTTACGCAAATCTATACTCCCCATATGGTCCGAGCCTTATTGAATACAAAGGGAGGGCTTTGGCTCACCCAGGCTCGGATTGCTCGGTACCAGGCTAAGCTGTTAGAGAACTCTGAAGTCACCTTACAGCCTTGCCCCTCCCTTAACCCAGCCACTCTCTTGCCAGAAACAGAGGAACAGAAACATGACTGTTTAAAAATCATAAATGTCCAGTACTCCAGCCGTCCGGATTTAAAGGATGTACCTCTCCCAAATGCAAATTATGAGTGGTACACTAATGGTAGCAGTACTGTAATAGATGGGCAAAAAAGGGCGGGTTATGCTGTTGTGACCCTCCATGACACTGTGGAAGCTGAAGGTTTGCCTGCTGGGACCTCTGCCCAGCTTGCCGAACTAATAGCCCTGACCCGTGCACTTAAACTGTCAAAAGGAAAGCGGGTCAACATTTTTACTGATTGAAAGTATGCTTTTGGTGTGCTGCATGCTCATGCTAGCCTATAAAAGCAAAGGGGAATGCTGACAGCCCAAGGCTCCCAGTCAAGTACGGGCCCCAAATCCTCCGGCTCCTAGAAGCTGTACAACTCCCCTCGGAAGTGGCGGTGGTACACTGTAAAGCCCATCAAAGGGAGAATCAAGATGTGGCCAGAGGTAACGCCCGGGCAGATAGAGAGGCTAAGCATGCTGCCACCCTGCCATCCCCTCAGACTGAGAACGCCCATATGCATGCCCTTATCCCATCAGTAGGGGAGCTTCCAACCCCTCAGTACTCTGGGAAAAAAAGACAGCTAACTGACAAACTCGGTCTCCGGGAAAAGGAGGGATGGCTCCATTCCCCAGAAGGGAAGGTCCTCCTACCAAAGGGCCTAATCCAGCCGGTGCTGCAGAACCTACATCAAACCACTCATGCTGGCAGAAAAGCACTTATCCAGCTAATGGGAAAATACTTTATCACTTCCGGACTCCGACCCCTGGCTGCCCAGGTACAAGCGGACTGCTTAGTCTGCCAAAAGAATAACCCCTGACCGGGACATCCTGTGCCACCAGCTGCCCTAGAACCCACTCCGGGCCCCGAACAAATGTGGCAAATAGACTTTACTAAGTTTCCCCGGACCCAAGGGTTCAAATATCTCCTTGTTATAGTGGATCGGTTCAGCGGATGGCCAAAAGTCTTCCCATGCCGTAACTGCACTGCCAGGACAGTGGCCCCCCAAGTTTGTTAAGGAGCTCATTCCTCGCTTTGGACTCCCCCTGTGAATGGAATCTGACAACGGGACACACTTCACATCAAAAATCATTCAAAGCATCTCACATGCCTTACAGATCCCCTGGAAACTCCATACGCCCTGGAGACCGCAAGCCAGTGGGGTAGTGGAGCGTACCAATCAGACCCTTAAATGGCATCTCTCAAAAGTGTGCCAAGAAGCCTCACTGCGATGGCCTGATGCTTTGCCCCTCGTCCTACTCCGTATCCGCGTTCTCCCAAAGGGTAGATTAGGGCTCAGTCCCTTTGAAATTATGTTTGAAAGGGCATGGCCCATGAATGGCACCCCGGTTCTGTCAGGGGAATGAAAGTTGGGTAATGTTTTTTTGTCACAGTATATGTGTTCCCTGTCTGCTGTTCTCTTGTCTCTTCACAGGTATACCAAGGATTCCCAGCTTCTCCCCTTGGACTCTCCCGTCCACTCCTTACAGCCCGGTGACTCTGTGCTTGTTTGCACCTAAAAAAACGAGCCTCTCCAAAAAAAGTAAAAAGAACCCTATACCATCCTGCTGATTTCCCATACAGCGGCAAAAATCAAAAAAACACAAGAACTGGATCCATCACTCTCGTCTGAAGGCAGTACCTGCCCCCTCGTCAGCAGAACCGTGGACCGTCCAACCTGCTGACTCCTCATCTAGTAACAATCTCGGGCTAAAGCTACTGTTTAAAAAACACAAATTGCGGGCTGGGGTTTGTCGTCTTGGCTTGGTGGTTTATTTAGCCTGCTATTGAAATTTCTCTTTCCTGTATTGCTTGTATTACTGGTATTATGCTGTGCGGTATCATGTGTCAGGGCCCTTTTGCAAAAGTTAATAAGTCATTCTCTTCAGGGCTATCACAAAGTGCTTATGCAAAGTTATATTATAAAAAAATAAGTAGCCCGAGTAAAAAAACTCAAAGCCAAGGCTGTTGAGTGTTCTCAAAGGGGGGAGTTGTTGGGAACACTGGGGCATGGCCACTAGGTAACTCAAGGGGCTGGAAGACCACAAGATTTTTCAAATCTCCCTGTAGCTTTTTAAAGCTTCAAATAAACTTTTCTGCTTCTCCACCCGGTTGTAATTATTGGGTGTAGCACACCGGGTAACGAACCAACTCAAGCTGTTGTTCAGGCTCTCGGCACTGGGTGCCAGCAACAGGAGCTAGCAAACAGAGCTGTAAACAGGGGAGTTTGAGTGGGAGTTCTGTTGGAGGAGAAGGTATTTGTGTGTGTTTGGTTTTGTATTGGTAGTATCTGTATGTGTAGGGGCTTTGTGCTGGAGGAGAAGCTGAGCCCTGATTAGGGGGCGGGGCTTCACTGACAAGGGGTCCTATAAAGGTAGCGGCACAGACAGGTGCAGCGGCACAGGAGCTGGCAAACAGAGCTGTAAAGAGTGGGGTTTGAGTGGGAGTTCTGTTGGAGGAGAAGGTATTTGTGTGTGTGTTTGGTTTTGTATTGGTAGTATCTGTATGTGTAGGGGCTTTGTGCTGGGAGAGAAGCTGAGCCCTGATTAGGGGGCGGGGCTCCACTGATTAGGGGTCCTATAAAGGGAGCAGCCTGTCAGGCAGCGGCACAGGAGCTAGCAAACAGAGCTGTAAACAGGGGAGTTTGAGTGGGAGTTCTGTTGGAGGAGAAGATATTTGTGTGTGTTTGGTTTTGTATTGGTAGTGTCCGTATGTGTAGGGGCTTTGTGCTGGGAGAGAAGCTGAGCCCTGATTAGGGGGCGGGGCTCGCCTGACTATGGGTCCTATAAAGGTAGCAGCCAGTCAGGCAGCGGCACAGGAGCTAACAAACAGAGCTGTAAACAGGGGAGTTTGAGTGGGAGTTCTGTTGGAGGAGAAGGTGTTTGTGTGTGTTTGGTTTTGTATTGGTAGTATCTGTATGTGTAGAGGCTTGGAGGGGCTTTGTGCTGCGAGAGAAGCTGAGCCCTGATTAGGGGGCGGGGATTCCTGACTAGGGGTCTTTTAAAGGTAGCAGCCAGTCAGGCAGCGGCACAGACAGCTGCAGCGGCACAGGAGCTAGCAAACAGAGCTGTAAAAAGGGGAGTTTGAGTGGGAGTTCTGTTGGAGGAGAAGGTATTTTTGTGTGTCTGGTTTTGTATTGGTAGTATCTGTATGTGTAGGGGCTTTGTGCTGGGAGAGAAGCTGAGCCCTGATTAGGGGGCGGGGCTTCACTGACTAGGGGTCCTATAAAGGGAGCAGCCAGTCAGGCAGCGGCACAGGAGCTAGCAAACAGAGCTGTAAACAGGGCAGTTTGAGTGGGAGTTCTGTTGGAGGAGAAGGTATTTGTGTGTGTTTGGTTTTGTATTGGTAGTATCTGTATGTGTAGGGTCTTTCTGCTGGGAGAGAAGCTGAGCCCTGATTAGGGGGCGGGGCTTCACTGACTAGGGGTCCTATGAAGGTAGCAGCCAGTCAGGCAGCGGCACAGGAGCTAGCAAACAGAGCTGTAAACAGTGGAGTTGGAGTGGGAGTTCTGTTGGAGGAGAAGGTATTTGTGTGTGTTTGGTTTTGTATTCGTGGTATCTGTATGTGTAGAGGCTTGTAGGGGCTTTGTGCTGCGAGAGAAGCTGAGCCCTGATTAGGGGGCGGGGCTTCACTGACTAGGGGTCCTATAAAGGGAGCAGCCAGTCAGGCAGTGGCACAGACAGCTGCAGCGGCACAGGAGCTAACAAACAGAGCTGTAAACAGGGGAGTTTGAGTGGGAGTTCTGTTGGAGGAGAAGGTGTTTGTGTGTGTTTGGTTTTGTATTGGTAGTATCTGTATGTGTAGGGGCTTTGTGCTGGGAGAGAAGCTGAGCACTGATTAGGGGGCGAGGCTTCACTGACTAGGGGTCCTATAAAGGGAGCAGCCAGTCAGGCAGCGGCACAGGAGCTAGCAAACAGAGCTGTAAACAGAACTCCCACTCAAACTCCCCTGTTGGAGGAGAAGTTTTTTGTGTGTGTTTGGTTTTGTATTGGTAGTGTCTGTATGTGTAGGGTCTTTGTGCTGGGAGAGAAGCTGAGCCGTGATTAGGGGCGGGGCTTCACTGACTAGGGGTCCTATAAAGGTAGCAGCCAGTCAGGCAGCGGCACAGGAGCTAGCAAACAGAGCTGTAAACAGGGGAGTTGGAGTGGGAGTTCCGTTGGAGGAGAAGGTATTTGTGTGTGTTTGGTTTTGTATTGGTAGTATCTGAATGTGTAGGGGCTTTGTGCTGGGAGAGAATCTGTGCCCTGATTAGGGGGCGGGGCTTCACTGACTAGGGGTCCTATAAAGGGAGCAGCCAGTCAGGCAGCGGCACAGACAGCTGCAGTGGCACAGGAGCTAGCAAACAGAGCTGTAAACAGGGGAGTTTGAGTGGGAGTTCTGTTGGAGGAGAAGGTATTTGTGTGTGTGTTTGGCTTTGTATTGGTAGTATCTGTATGTGTAGGGGCTTTGTGCTGGGAGAGAAGCTGAGCCGTGATTAGGGGCACGGCTTCACTGACTAGGGGTCCTATAAAGGTAGCAGCCAGTCAGGCAGCGGCACAGGAGCTAGCAAACAGTGCTGTAAACAGGGGAGTTGGAGTGGGAGTTCCGTTGGAGGAGAAAGTATTTGTGTGTGTTTGGTTTTGTATTGGTAGTATCTGAATGTGCAGGGGCTTTGTGCTGGGAGAGAAGCTGAGCCCCGATTAGGGGGCGGGGCTTCACTGACTAGGGGTCCTCTAAAGGTAGCCGCCAGTCAGGCAGCGGCACAGACAGCTGCAGTGGCACAGGAGCTAGCAAACAGAGCTGTAAACAGGGGAGTTTGAGTGGGAGTTCTGTTGGAGGAGAAGTTATTTGTGTGTGTTTGGTTTTGTATTGGTAGTATCTGTATGTGTAGGGGCTTTGTGCTGGGAGAGAAGCTGAGCCCTGATTAGGGGGCGGGGCTCGCCTGACTAGGGGTCCTATAAAGGTAGCAGCCAGTGGCACAGGAGCTAACAAACAGAGCTGTAAACAGGGGAGTTTGAGTGGGAGTTCTGTTGGAGGAGAAGGTGTTTGTGTGTGTTTGGTTTTGTATTGGTAGTATCTGTATGTGTAGAGGCTTGGAGGGGCTTTGTGCTGCGAGAGAAGCTGAGCCCTGATTAGGGGGCGGGGATTCCTGACTAGGGGTCTTTTAAAGGTAGCAGCCAGTCAGGCAGCGGCACAGACAGCTGCAGCGGCACAGGAGCTAGCAAACAGAGCTGTAAAAAGGGGAGTTTGAGTGGGAGTTCTGTTGGAGGAGAAGGTATTATTGTGTGTCTGGTTTTGTATTGGTAGTATCTGTATGTGTAGGGGCTTTGTGCTGGGAGAGAAGCTGAGCCCTGATTAGGGGGCGGGGCTTCACTGACTAGGGGTCCTATAAAGGGAGCAGCCAGTCAGGCAGCGGCACAGGAGCTAGCAAACAGAGCTGTAAACAGAACTCCCACTCAAACTCCCCTGTTGGAGGAGAAGTTTTTTGTGTGTGTTTGGTTTTGTATTGGTAGTGTCTGTATGTGTAGGGTCTTTGTGCTGGGAGAGAAGCTGAGCCGTGATTAGGGGCGAGGCTTCACTGACTGGGGGTCCTATAAAGGTAGCAGCCAGTCAGGCAGCGGCACAGGAGCTAGCAAACAGAGCTGTAAACAGGGGAGTTTGACTCGGAGTTCTGTTGGAGGAGAAGGTATTTTTGCGTGTCTGGTTTTGTGTTGGTGGTATCTGTATGTGTAGGGGCTTTGTGCTGGGAGAGAAGCTGAGCCCTGGTTAGGGGGCAGGGCTTCCCTGACTAGGGGTCCTATAAAGGTAGCAGCCAGTCATGCAGCGGCACAGGAGCTAGCAAACAGAGCAGTAAACAGGGGAGTTTGAGGGGGAGTTCTGTTGGAGGAGAAGGTGTTTGTGTGTGTTTGGTTTTGTATTGGTGGTATCTGTATGTGTAGAGGCTTGGAGGGTCTTTGTGCTGGGAGAGAAGCTGAGCCCTGATTAGGGGGCGGGGCTTCACTGACTAGGGGTCCTATGAAGGTAGCAGCGAGTCAGGCAGCGGCAGAGACAGCTACAGCGGCACAGGAGCTAGCAAACAGAGCTGTAAACAGGGGAGTTTGAGTGGGAGTTCTGTTGGAGGAGAAGGTATTTGTGTGTGTTTGGTTTTGTATTGGTAGTATCTGTATGTGTAGGGGCTTTGTGCTGGGAGAGAAGCTGAGCCCTGATTAGGGGGCGGGGCTCGCCTGACTAGGGGTCCTATAAAGGTAGCAGCCAGTCAGGCAGCGGCACAGGAGCTAGCAAACAGAGCTGTAAACAGGGGAGTTTGAGTGGGAGTTCTGTTGGAGGAGAAGGTATTTGTTTGTGTTTTTGTATTGGTAGTATCTGTATGTGTAGAGGCTTTGAGGGGCTTTGTGCTGGGAGAGTAGCTGAGCCCTGATTAGGGGGCGGGGCTTCACTGACTAGGGGTCCTATAAAGGTAGCAGACAGTCAGGCAGCGGCACAGGAGCTAGCAAACAGAGCTGTGAACAGGCGAGTTTGAGTGGGAGTTCTGATGGAGGAGAAGGTATTTGTGTGTTTGGTTTTGTATTGGTAGTATCTGTATGTGTAGAGGATTGGAGGGGCTTTGTGCTGGGAGAGAAGCTGAGCCCTGATTAGGGGGCGGGGCTTCACTGACTAGGGGTCCTATAAAGGTAGCAGCCAGTCAGGCAGCGGCACAGACAGCTGCAGCGGCACAGGAGCTAGCAAACAGAGCTCTAAACAGGGGAGTTTGAGTGGGAGTTCTGTTGGAGGAGAAGGTATTTGTGTGTGTGTGTTTTTGTATTGGTAGTATCTGTATGTGTAGAGGCTTTGAGGGGCTTTGTGCTGGGAGAGAAGCTGAGCCCTGATTAGGGGGCGGGGCTTCACTGACTAGGGGTCCTATAAAGGTAGCAGCCAGTCAGGCAGCGGCACAGACAGCTGCAGTGGCACAGGAGCTAGCAAACAGAGCTGTAAACAGGGTAGTTTGAGTGGGAGTTCTGTTGGAGGAGAAGGTATTTGTGTATGTTCGGTTTTGTATTGGTAGTATCTGTATGTGTAGGGGCTTTGTGGTGGGAGAGAAGCTGAGCCCTGATTAGGGGGCGGGGCTTCACTGACTAGGGGTCCTATAAAGGTAGCAGCCAGTCAGGCAGCGGCACAGACAGCTGCAGTGGCACAGGAGCTAGCAAACAGAGCTGTAAACAGGGGAGTTTGAGTGGGAGTTCTGTTGGAGGAGAAGGTATTTGTGTGTGTTTGGTTTTGTATTGGTAGTATCTGTATGTGTAGGGGCTTTGTGCTGGGAGAGAAGCTGAGCCCTGATTAGGGGGCGGGGCTCGCCTGACTAGGGGTCCTATAAAGGTAGCAGCCAGTCAGGCAGCGGCACAGGAGCTAGCAAACAGAGCTGTAAACAGGGGAGTTTGAGTGGGAGTTCTGTTGGAGGAGAAGGTATTTGTTTGTGTTTTTGTATTGGTAGTATCTGTATGTGTAGAGGCTTTGAGGGGCTTTTTGCTGGGAGAGTAGCTGAGCCCTGATTAGGGGGCGGGGCTTCACTGACTAGGGGTCCTATAAAGGTAGCAGACAGTCAGGCAGCGGCACAGGAGCTAGCAAACAGAGCTGTGAACAGGCGAGTTTGAGTGGGAGTTCTGATGGAGGAGAAGGTATTTGTGTGTTTGGTTTTGTATTGGTAGTATCTGTATGTGTAGAGGATTGGAGGGGCTTTGTGCTGGGAGAGAAGCTGAGCCCTGATTAGGGGGCGGGGCTTCACTGACTAGGGGTCCTATAAAGGTAGCAGCCAGTCAGGCAGCGGCACAGACAGCTGCAGCGGCACAGGAGCTAGCAAACAGAGCTCTAAACAGGGGAGTTTGAGTGGGAGTTCTGTTGGAGGAGAAGGTATTTGTGTGTGTGTGTTTTTGTATTGGTAGTATCTGTATGTGTAGAGGCTTTGAGGGGCTTTGTGCTGGGAGAGAAGCTGAGCCCTGATTAGGGGGCGGGGCTTCACTGACTAGGGGTCCTATAAAGGTAGCAGCCAGTCAGGCAGCGGCACAGACAGCTGCAGTGGCACAGGAGCTAGCAAACAGAGCTGTAAACAGGGGAGTTTGAGTGGGAGTTCTGTTGGAGGATTAGGTATTTGTGTGTGTGTGTTTTTGTATTGGGATTATCTCTATGTGTAGAGGCTTTGAGGGGCTTTGTGCTGGGAGAGAAGCTGAGCCCTGATTAGGGGGCGGGGCTTCACTGACTAGGGGTCCTATAAAGGTAGCAGCCAGTCAGACAGCGGCACAGGAGCTAGCAAACAGAGCTGTAAGCAGGGGAGTTTGAGTGGGAGTTCTGTTGGAGGAGGAGGGATTTGTGTGTGTTTGGTTTTGTATTGGTAGTATCTGTATGTTTAGAGGCTTGGAGGGGCTTTGTGCTGGGAGAGAAGCTGAGCCCTGATTAGGGGGCGGGGCTTCACTGACTAGGGGTCCTATAAAGGTAGCAGCCAGTCAGGCAGCGGCACAGACAGCTGCAGTGGCACAGGAGCTAGCAAACAGAGCTGTAAACAGGGGAGTTTGAGTGGGAGTTCTGTTGGAGGATTAGGTATTTGTGTGTGTGTGTTTTTGTATTGGTATTATCTCTATGTGTAGAGGCTTTGAGGGGCTTTGTGCTGGGAGAGAAGCTGAGCCCTGATTAGGGGGCGGGGCTTCCCTGACTAGGGGTCCTATAAAGGTAGCAGCCAGTCAGGCAGCGGCACAGGAACTAGCAAACAGAGCTGTAAACAGGGGAGTTTGACTCGGAGTTCTGTTGGAGGAGAAGGTATTTTTGCGTGTCTGGTTTTGTGTTGGTGGTATCTGTATGTGTAGGGGCTTTGTGCTGGGAGAGAAGCTGAGCCCTGATTAGGGGGCGGGGCTTCACTGACTAGGGGTCCTATAAAGGTAGCAGCCAGTCAGGCAGCGGCACAGGAGCTAGCAAACAGAGCTGTAAACAGGGGAGTTTGAGTGGGAGTTCTGTTGGAGGAGAAGGTATTTGTTTGTGTTTTTGTATTGGTAGTATCTGTATGTGTAGAGGCTTTGAGGGGCTTTGTGCTGGGAGAGTAGCTGAGCCCTGATTAGGGGGCGGGGCTTCACTGACTAGGGGTCCTATAAAGGTAGCAGACAGTCAGGCAGCGGCACAGGAGCTAGCAAACAGAGCTGTGAACAGGCGAGTTTGAGTAGGAGTTCTGTTGGAGGAGAAGGTATTTGTGTGTGTGTGTTTTTGTATTGGTAGTATCTGTATGTGTAGAGGCTTTGAGGGGCTTTGTGCTGGGAGAGAAGCTGAGCCCTGATTAGGGGGCGGGGCTTCACTGACTAGGGGTCCTATAAAGGTAGCAGCCAGTCAGGCAGCGGCACAGACAGCTGCAGTGGCACAGGAGCTAGCAAACAGAGCTGTAAACAGGGTAGTTTGAGTGGGAGTTCTGTTGGAGGAGAAGGTATTTGTGTGTGTTCGGTTTTGTATTGGTAGTATCTGTATGTGTAGGGGCTTTGTGGTGGGAGAGAAGCTGAGCCCTGATTAGGGGGCGGGGCTTCACTGACTAGGGGTCCTATAAAGGTAGCAGTCAGTCAGGCAGCGGCACAGACAGCTGCAGTGGCACAGGAGCTAGCAAACAGAGATGGAAACAGGGGAGTTTGAGTGGGAGTTCTGTTGGAGGATTAGGTATTTGTGTGTGTGTGTTTTTGTATTGGTATTATCTGTATGTGTAGAGGCTTTGAGGGGCTTTGTGCTGGGAGAGAAGCTGAGCCCTGATTAGGGGGCGGGGCTTCACTGACTAGGGGTCCTATAAAGGTAGCAGCCAGTCAGACAGCGGCACAGGAGCTAGCAAACAGAGCTGTAAGCAGGGGAGTTTGAGAGGGAGTTCTGTTGGAGGAGGAGGGATTTGTGTGTGTTTGGTTTTGTATTGGTAGTATCTGTATGTGTAGAGGCTTGGAGGGGCTTTGTGCTGGGAGAGAAGCTGAGCCCTGATTAGGGGGCGGGGCTTCACTGACTAGGGGTCCTATAAAGGTAGCAGCCAGTCAGGCAGCGGCACAGACAGCTGCAGTGGCACAGGAGCTATCAAACAGAGCTGTAAACAGGGGAATTTGAGTGGGAGTTCTGTTGGAGGAGAAGGTATTTGTGTGTGTTTGGATTTGTATTGTCAGTATCTGTATGTGCAGGGGCTTTGTGCTGGGAGAGAAGCTGAGCCCTGATTAGGGGGCGGGGCTTCACTGACTAGGGGTCCTATAAAGGTAGCAGCCAGTCAGACAGCGGCTCAGGAGCTAGCAAACAGAGCTGTGAACAGGGGAGTTTGAGTGGGAGTTCTGTTGGAGGAGAAGGTATTTGTGTGTGTTTGGTTTTGTATTGGTAGTATCTGTATGTGCAGAGGCTTGGAGGGGCTTTGTGCTGGAAGAGAAGCTGAGCCCTGATTAGGGGGCGGGGCTTCACTGACTAGGGGTCCTATAAAGGTAGCAGCCAGTCAGGCAGCGGCACAGACAGCTGCAGCGGCACAGGAGCTAGCAAACAGAGCTGTGAACAGGGGAGTTTGAGTGGGAGTTCTGTTGGAGGAGAAGGTATTTGTGTGTGTGTGTTTTTGTATTGGTAGTATCTGTATGTGTGGAGGCTTTGAGGGGCTTTGTGCTGGGAGAGAAGCTGAGCCCTGATTAGGGGGCGGGGCTTCACTGACTAGGGGTCCTATAAAGTTAGCAGACAGTCAGGCAGCGGCACAGGAGCTAGCAAACAGAGCTGTAAACAGGGGAGTTTGAGTGGGAGTTCTGTTGGAGGAGAAGGTATTTGTGTGTGTTTTTGTATTGGTATTATCTGTATGTGTAGAGGCTTGGAGGGGCTTTGTGATGGGAGGAAAGCTGAGCCCTGATTAGGGGGCGGGGCTTCACTGACTATGGGTCCTATAAAGGGAGCAGCCAATCAGGCAGCGGCACAGACAGCTGCAGTGGCACAGGAGCTAGCAAACAGAGCTGTAAACAGGGGAGTTTGAGTGGGAGTTCTGTTGGAGGCGAAGGTATTTGTGTTTGTTTGGTTTTGTATTGGTAGTATCCGTATGTGTAGAGGCTTGGAGGGGCTAGGTGCTGCGAGAGAAGCTGAGCCCTGATTAGGGGGCGGGGCTTCACTGACTAGGGGTCCTATAAAGGTAGCAGACAGTCAGGCAGCGGCACAGGAGCTAGCAAACAGAGCTGTGAACAGGCGAGTTTGAGTGGGAGTTCTGTTGGAGGAGAAGGTATTTGTGTGTTTGGTTTTGTATTGGTAGTATCTGTATGTGTAGAGGCTTGGAGGGGCTTTGTGCTGGGAGAGAAGCTGAGCCCTGATTAGGGGGCGGGGCTTCACTGACTAGGGGTCCTATAAAGGTAGCAGACAGTCAGGCAGCGGCACAGGAGCTAGCAAACAGAGCTGTAAACAGGGGAGTTTGAGTGGGAGTTCTGTTGGAGGAGGAGGGATTTGTGTGTGTTTGGTTTTGTATTGGTAGTATCTGTATGTGTAGAGGCTTGGAGGGGCTTTGTGCTGGGAGAGAAGCTGAGCCCTGATTAGGGGGCGGGGCTTCACTGACTAGGGGTCCTATAAAGGTAGCAGCCAGTCAGGCAGCGGCACAGACAGCTGCAGTGGCACAGGAGCTAGCAAACAGAGCTGTAAACAGGGGAGTTTGAGTGGGAGTTCTGTTGGAGGATTAGGTATTTGTGTGTGTGTGTTTTTGTATTGGTATTATCTCTATGTGTAGAGGCTTTGAGGGGCTTTGTGCTGGGAGAGAAGCTGAGCCCTGATTAGGGGGCGGGGCTTCCCTGACTAGGGGTCCTATAAAGGTAGCAGCCAGTCAGGCAGCGGCACAGGAACTAGCAAACAGAGCTGTAAACAGGGGAGTTTGACTCGGAGTTCTGTTGGAGGAGAAGGTATTTTTGCGTGTCTGGTTTTGTGTTGGTGGTATCTGTATGTGTAGGGGCTTTGTGCTGGGAGAGAAGCTGAGCCCTGGTTAGGGGGCAGGGCTTCCCTGACTAGGGGTCCTATAAAGGTAGCAGCCAGTCATGCAGCGGCACAGGAGCTAGCAAACAGAGCAGTAAACAGGGGAGTTTGAGGGGGAGTTCTGTTGGAGGAGAAGGTGTTTGTGTGTGTTTGGTTTTGTATTGGTGGTATCTGTATGTGTAGAGGCTTGGAGGGTCTTTGTGCTGGGAGAGAAGCTGAGCCCTGATTAGGGGGCGGGGCTTCACTGACTAGGGGTCCTATAAAGGTAGCAGCCAGTCAGGCAGCGGCACAGGAGCTAGCAAACAGAGCTGTAAACAGGGGAGTTTGAGTGGGAGTTCTGTTGGAGGAGAAGGTATTTGTTTGTGTTTTTGTATTGGTAGTATCTGTATGTGTAGAGGCTTTGAGGGGCTTTGTGCTGGGAGAGTAGCTGAGCCCTGATTAGGGGGCGGGGCTTCACTGACTAGGGGTCCTATAAAGGTAGCAGACAGTCAGGCAGCGGCACAGGAGCTAGCAAACAGAGCTGTGAACAGGCGAGTTTGAGTAGGAGTTCTGTTGGAGGAGAAGGTATTTGTGTGTGTGTGTTTTTGTATTGGTAGTATCTGTATGTGTAGAGGCTTTGAGGGGCTTTGTGCTGGGAGAGAAGCTGAGCCCTGATTAGGGGGCGGGGCTTCACTGACTAGGGGTCCTATAAAGGTAGCAGCCAGTCAGGCAGCGGCACAGACAGCTGCAGTGGCACAGGAGCTAGCAAACAGAGCTGTAAACAGGGTAGTTTGAGTGGGAGTTCTGTTGGAGGAGAAGGTATTTGTGTGTGTTCGGTTTTGTATTGGTAGTATCTGTATGTGTAGGGGCTTTGTGGTGGGAGAGAAGCTGAGCCCTGATTAGGGGGCGGGGCTTCACTGACTAGGGGTCCTATAAAGGTAGCAGTCAGTCAGGCAGCGGCACAGACAGCTGCAGTGGCACAGGAGCTAGCAAACAGAGATGGAAACAGGGGAGTTTGAGTGGGAGTTCTGTTGGAGGATTAGGTATTTGTGTGTGTGTGTTTTTGTATTGGTATTATCTGTATGTGTAGAGGCTTTGAGGGGCTTTGTGCTGGGAGAGAAGCTGAGCCCTGATTAGGGGGCGGGGCTTCACTGACTAGGGGTCCTATAAAGGTAGCAGCCAGTCAGACAGCGGCACAGGAGCTAGCAAACAGAGCTGTAAGCAGGGGAGTTTGAGTGGGAGTTCTGTTGGAGGAGGAGGGATTTGTGTGTGTTTGGTTTTGTATTGGTAGTATCTGTATGTGTAGAGGCTTGGAGGGGCTTTGTGCTGGGAGAGAAGCTGAGCCCTGATTAGGGGGCGGGGCTTCACTGACTAGGGGTCCTATAAAGGTAGCAGACAGTCAGGCAGCGGCACAGGAGCTAGCAAACAGAGCTGTAAACAGGGGAGTTTGAGTGAGAGTTCTGTTGGAGGAGAAGGTATTTGTGTGTGTTTGGTTTTGTATTGGTAGTATCTGTATGTGTAGAGCCTTGGAGGGGCTTTGTGCTGGGAGGGAAGCTGAGCCCTGATTAGGGGGCGGGGCTTCACTGACTAGGGGTCCTATAAAGGTAGCAGCCAGTCAGGCATCGGCACAGACAGCTGCAGCGGCACAGGAGCTAGCAAACAGAGCTGTAAACAGGGGAGTTTGAGTGAGAGTTCTGTTGGAGGAGAAGGTATTTGTGTGTGTTTGGATTTGTATTGGTAATATCTGTATGTGTAGGGGCTTTGTGCTGGGAGAGAAGCTGAGCCCTGATTTGGGGGCGTGGCTTCACTGACTAGGGGTCCTATAAAGGTAGCAGCCAGTCAGACAGCGGCACAGGAGCTACCAAACAGAGCTGTAAGCAGGGGAGTTTGAGTGGGAGTTCTGTTGGAGGAGGAGGTATTTGTCTGTCTTTGGTTTTGTATTGGTAGTATCTGTATGTGTACAGGCTTGGAGGGGCTTTGTGCTGGGAGAGAAGCTGAGCCCTGATAAGGGGGCGGGGCTTCACTGACTTGGGGTCCTATAAAGGTAGCAGCCAGTCAGGCAGCGGCACAGGAGCTAGCAAACAGAGCTGTAAACAGGGGAGTTTGACTCGGAGTTCTGTTGGAGGAGAAGGTATTTTTGCGTGTCTGGTTTTGTGTTGGTGGTATCTGTATGTGTAGGGGCTTTGTGCTGGGAGAGAAGCTGAGCCCTGGTTAGGGGGCAGGGCTTCCCTGACTAGGGGTCCTATAAAGGTAGCAGCCAGTCATGCAGCGGCACAGGAGCTAGCAAACAGAGCAGTAAACAGGGGAGTTTGAGGGGGAGTTCTGTTGGAGGAGAAGGTGTTTGTGTGTGTTTGGTTTTGTATTGGTGGTATCTGTATGTGTAGAGGCTTGGAGGGTCTTTGTGCTGGGAGAGAAGCTGAGCCCTGATTAGGGGGCGGGGCTTCACTGACTAGGGGTCCTATAAAGGTAGCAGCCAGTCAGGCAGCGGCACAGGAGCTAGCAAACAGAGCTGTAAACAGGGGAGTTTGAGTGGGAGTTCTGTTGGAGGAGAAGGTATTTGTTTGTGTTTTTGTATTGGTAGTATCTGTATGTGTAGAGGCTTTGAGGGGCTTTGTGCTGGGAGAGTAGCTGAGCCCTGATTAGGGGGCGGGGCTTCACTGACTAGGGGTCCTATAAAGGTAGCAGACAGTCAGGCAGCGGCACAGGAGCTAGCAAACAGAGCTGTGAACAGGCGAGTTTGAGTAGGAGTTCTGTTGGAGGAGAAGGTATTTGTGTGTGTGTGTTTTTGTATTGGTAGTATCTGTATGTGTAGAGGCTTTGAGGGGCTTTGTGCTGGGAGAGAAGCTGAGCCCTGATTAGGGGGCGGGGCTTCACTGACTAGGGGTCCTATAAAGGTAGCAGCCAGTCAGGCAGCGGCACAGACAGCTGCAGTGGCACAGGAGCTAGCAAACAGAGCTGTAAACAGGGTAGTTTGAGTGGGAGTTCTGTTGGAGGAGAAGGTATTTGTGTGTGTTCGGTTTTGTATTGGTAGTATCTGTATGTGTAGGGGCTTTGTGGTGGGAGAGAAGCTGAGCCCTGATTAGGGGGCGGGGCTTCACTGACTAGGGGTCCTATAAAGGTAGCAGTCAGTCAGGCAGCGGCACAGACAGCTGCAGTGGCACAGGAGCTAGCAAACAGAGATGGAAACAGGGGAGTTTGAGTGGGAGTTCTGTTGGAGGATTAGGTATTTGTGTGTGTGTGTTTTTGTATTGGTATTATCTGTATGTGTAGAGGCTTTGAGGGGCTTTGTGCTGGGAGAGAAGCTGAGCCCTGATTAGGGGGCGGGGCTTCACTGACTAGGGGTCCTATAAAGGTAGCAGCCAGTCAGACAGCGGCACAGGAGCTAGCAAACAGAGCTGTAAGCAGGGGAGTTTGAGTGGGAGTTCTGTTGGAGGAGGAGGGATTTGTGTGTGTTTGGTTTTGTATTGGTAGTATCTGTATGTGTAGAGGCTTGGAGGGGCTTTGTGCTGGGAGAGAAGCTGAGCCCTGATTAGGGGGCGGGGCTTCACTGACTAGGGGTCCTATAAAGGTAGCAGACAGTCAGGCAGCGGCACAGGAGCTAGCAAACAGAGCTGTAAACAGGGGAGTTTGAGTGAGAGTTCTGTTGGAGGAGAAGGTATGTGTGTGTGTTTGGTTTTGTATTGGTAGTATCTGTATGTGTAGAGCCTTGGAGGGGCTTTGTGCTGGGAGGGAAGCTGAGCCCTGATTAGGGGGCGGGGCTTCACTGACTAGGGGTCCTATAAAGGTAGCAGCCAGTCAGGCATCGGCACAGACAGCTGCAGCGGCACAGGAGCTAGCAAACAGAGCTGTAAACAGGGGAGTTTGAGTGAGAGTTCTGTTGGAGGAGAAGGTATTTGTGTGTGTTTGGATTTGTATTGGTAATATCTGTATGTGTAGGGGCTTTGTGCTGGGAGAGAAGCTGAGCCCTGATTTGGGGGCGTGGCTTCACTGACTAGGGGTCCTATAAAGGTAGCAGCCAGTCAGACAGCGGCACAGGAGCTACCAAACAGAGCTGTAAGCAGGGGAGTTTGAGTGGGAGTTCTGTTGGAGGAGGAGGTATTTGTCTGTCTTTGGTTTTGTATTGGTAGTATCTGTATGTGTACAGGCTTGGAGGGGCTTTGTGCTGGGAGAGAAGCTGAGCCCTGATAAGGGGGCGGGGCTTCACTGACTTGGGGTCCTATAAAGGTAGCAGCCAGTCAGGCAGCGGCACAGGAGCTAGCAAACAGAGCTGTAAACAGGTGAGTTTGAGTGGGAGTTCTGTTAGAGGAGAAGGTATTTGTGTGTGTTTGGTTTTGTATTGGTAGTATCTGTATGTGTAGGGGCTTTGTGCTGGGAGAGAAGCTGAGCCCTGATTAGGGGGCGGGGCTTCACTGACTAGGGGTCCTATAAAGGTAGCAGCCAGTCAGGCAGCGGCACAGACAGCTGCAGTGGCACAGGAGCTATCAAACAGAGCTGTAAACAGGGGAATTTGAGTGGGAGTTCTGTTGGAGGAGAAGGTATTTGTGTGTGTTTGGATTTGTATTGTCAGTATCTGTATGTGCAGGGGCTTTGTGCTGGGAGAGAAGCTGAGCCCTGATTAGGGGGCGGGGCTTCCCTGACTAGGGGTCCTATAAAGGTAGCAGCCAGTCAGGCAGCGGCAAAGGAGCTAGCAAACAGAGCTGTAAACAGGGGAGTTTGAGTGGGAGTTCTGTTGGAGGAGAAGGTATTTGTGTGTGTTTGGTTTTGTATTGGTAGTATCTGTATGTGTAGGGGCTTTGTGCTGGGAGAGAAGCTGAGCCCTGATTAGGGGGCGGGGCTTCACTGACTAGGGGTCCTATAAAGGTAGCAGCCAGTCAGGCAGCGGCACAGGAGCTAGCAAACAGAGCTGTAAACAGGGGAGTTTGAGTGGGAGTTCTGTTTGAGGAGAAGGTATTTGTTTGTGTTTTTGCATTGGTAGTATCTGTATGTGTAGAGGCTTTGAGGGGCTTTGTGCTGGGAGAGAAGCTGAGCCCTGATTAGGGGGCGGGGCTTCACTGACTAGGGGTCCTATAAAGGTAGCAGACAGTCAGGCAGCGGCACAGGAGCTAGCAAACAGAGCTGTGAACAGGCGAGTTTGAGTGGGAGTTCTGTTGGAGGAGAAGGTATTTGTGTGTGTTTGGTTTTGTATTGGTAGTATCTGTATGTGCAGAGGCTTGGAGGGGCTTTGTGCTGGGAGAGAAGCTGAGCCCTGATTAGGGGGCGGGGCTTCACTGACTAGGGGTCCTATAAAGGTAGCAGCCAGTCAGGCAGCGGCACAGACAGCTGCAGCGGCACAGGAGCTAGCAAACAGAGCTGTGAACAGGGGAGTTTGAGTGGGAGTTCTGTTGGAGGATTAGGTATTTGTGTGTGTGTGTTTTTGTATTGGTAGTATCTGTATGTGTAGAGGCTTTGAGGGGCTTTGTGCTGGGAGAGAAGCTGAGCCCTGATTAGGGGGCGGGGCTTCACTGACTAGGGGTCCTATAAGGGTAGCAGCCAGTCAGGCAGCGGCACAGGAGCTAGCAAACAGAGCTGTAAACAGGGGAGTTTGAGTGAGAGTTCTGTTGGAGGAGAAGGTATTTGTGTGTGTTTGGTTTTGTATTGGTAGTATCTGTATGTGTAGAGGCTTGGAGGGGCTTTGTGCTGGGAGGGAAGCTGAGCCCTGATTAGGGGGCGGGGCTTCACTGACTAGGGGTCCTATAAAGGTAGCAGCCAGTCAGGCATCGGCACAGACAGCTGCAGCGGCACAGGAGCTAGCAAACAGAGCTGTAAAGAGGGGAGTTTGAGTGGGAGTTCTGTTGGAGGAGAAGGTATTTGTGTGTGTTTGGTTTTGTATTGGTAATATCTGTATGTGTAGGGGCTTTGTGCTGGGAGAGAAGCTGAGCCCTGATTTGGGGGCGGGGCTTCACTGACTAGGGGTCCTATAAAGGTAGCAGCCAGTCAGACATTGGCACAGGAGCTAGCAAACAGAGCTGTAAGCAGGGGAGTTTGAGTGGGAGTTCTGTTGGAGGAGGAGGTATTTGTGTGTGTTTGGTTTTGTATTGGTAGTATCTGTATGTGTAGAGGCTTGGAGGGGCTTTGTGCTGGGAGAGAAGCTGAGCCCTGATTAGGGGGCGGGGCTTCACTGACTTGGGGTCCTATAAAGGTACCAGCCAGTCAGGCAGCGGCACAGGAGCTAGCAAACAGAGCTGTAAACAGGGGAGTTTGAGTGGGAGTTCTGTTGGAGGAGAAGGTATTTGTGTGTGTTTGGTTTTGTATTGGTAGTATCTGTATGTGTAGGGGCTTTGTGCTGGGAGAGAAGCAGAGCCCTGATTAGGGGGCGGGGCTTCACTGACTAGGGGTCCTATAAAGGTAGCAGCCAGTCAGGCAGCGGCACAGACAGCTGCAGCGGCACAGGAGCTAGCAAACAGACCTGTAAACAGGGGAGTTTGAGTGGGAGTTCTGTTGGAGGAGATGGTATTTGTGTGTTTGGTTTTGTATTGGTAGTATCTGTATGTGCATTGGTTTGAAGGGGCTTTGTGCTTGGAGAGAAGCTGAGCCGTGATTAGGGGCGGGGCTTCACTGACTAGGGTTCCTGTAAAGGTAGCAGCCAGTCAGGCAGCGGAAGAGACAGCTGCAGTGGCACAGGAGCTATCAAACAGAGCTGTAAACAGGGGAGTTTGAGTGGGAGTTCTGTTGGAGGAGAAGGTATTTGTGTGTGTTTGGTTTTGTATTGGTAGTATCTGTATGTGTAGGGGCTTTGTGCTGGGAGAGAAGCTGAGCCCTGATTAGGGGGCGGGGCTTCACTGACTAGGGGTCCTATAAAGGTAGCAGCCAGTCAGACAGCGGCTCAGGAGCTAGCAAACAGAGCTGTGAACAGGGGAGTTTGAGTGGGAGTTCTGTTGGAGGAGAAGGTATTTGTGTGTTTGGTTTTGTATTGGTAGTATCCGTATGTGTAGAGGCTTGGAGGGGCTAGGTGCTGCGAGAGAAGCTGAGCCCTGATTAGGGGGCGGGGCTTCACTGACTAGGGGTCCTATAAAGGTAGCAGCCAGTCAGGCAGCGGCACAGGAGCTAGCAAACAGAGCTGTGAACAGGCGAGTTTGAGTGGGAGTTCTGTTGGAGGAGAAGGTATTTGTGTGTTTGGTTTTGTATTGGTAGTATCTGTATGTGTAGAGGCTTGGAGGGGCTTTGTGCTGGGAGAGAAGCTGAGCCCTGATTAGGGGGCGGGGCTTCACTGACTAGGGGTCCTATAAAGGTAGCAGCCAGTCAGGCAGCGGCACGGACAGCTGCAGCGGCACAGGAGCTAGCAAACAGAGCTCTAAACAGGGGAGTTTGAGTGGGAGTTCTGTTGGAGGAGAAGGTATTTGTGCGTGTTTTTGTATTGGTATTATCTGTATGTGCAGGGGCTTTGTGGTGGGAGAGAAGCTGAGCCCTGATTAGGGGGCGGGGCTTCCCTGACTAGGGGTCCTATAAAGGTAGCAGCCAGTCAGGCAGCGGCAAAGGAGCTAGCAAACAGACCTGTAAACAGGGGAGTTTGAGTGGGAGTTCTGTTGGAGGAGAAGGTATTTGTGTGTGTTTGGTTTTGTATTGGTAGTATCTGTATGTGTATTGGTTTGAAGGGGCTTTGTGCTTGGAGAGAAGCTGAGCCCTGATTAGGGGGCGGGGCTTCACTGACTAGGGTTCCTATAAAGGTAGCAGCCATTCAGGCAGTGGAACAGACAGCTGCAGTGGCACAGGAGCTATCGAACAGAGCTGTGAACAGGGGAGTTTGAGTGGGAGTTCTGTTGGAGGAGATGGTATTTGTGTGTGCTTGGTTTTGTATTGGTAGTATCTGTATGTGTAGGGGCTTTGTGCTGGGAGAGAAGATGAGCCCTGATTAGGGGGCGGGGCTTCACTGACTAGGGGTCCTATAAAGGTAGCAGCCAGTCAGGCAGCGGAACAGACAGCTGCAGTGGCACAGGAGCTAGCAAACAGAGCTGTAAACAGGGGAGTTTGAGTGGGAGTTCTGTTGGAGGAGAAGGTATTTGTGTGTGTTTGGTTTTGTATTGGTAGTATCTGTATGTGTATTGGTTTGAAGGGGCTTTGTGCTTGGAGAGAAGCTGAGCCCTGATTAGGGGGCGGGGCTTCACTGACTAGGGGTCCTATAAAGGTAGCAGCCAGTCAGGCAGCGGCACAGACAGCTGCAGAGGCACAGGAGCTAGCAAACAGAGCTCTAAACAGGGGAGTTTGAGTGGGAGTTCTGTTGGAGGAGCAGGTATTTGTGTGTGTTTGGTTTTGTATTGGTAGTATCTGTATGTGTAGAGGCTTGGAGGGGCTTTGTGCTGGGAGAGAAGCTGAGCCCTGATTAGGGGGCGGGGCTTCACTGACTAGGGGTCCTATAAAGGGAGCAGCCAGTCAGGCAGCGGCACAGACAGCTGCAGCGGCACAGGAGCTCGCAAACAGAGCTGTAAACAGGGGAGTTTGAGTTGGAGTTCTGTTGGAGGAGAAGGTATTTGTGTGTGTTTTTGTATTGGTAGTATCTGTATGTGTAGAGGTTTGAAGGGGCTTTGTGCTGGGAGAGAAGCTGAGCCCTGATTAGGGGGCGGGGCTTCCCTGACTGGGGGCCTATAAAGGTAGCAGCCAGTCAGGCAGCGGCAAAGGAGCTAGCAAACAGACCTGTAAACAGGGGAGTTTGAGTGGGAGTTCTGTTGGAGGAGAAGGTATTTGCGTGTGTTTGGTTTTGTATTGGTAGTATCTGTATGTGTAGGGGCTTTGTGCTGGGAGAGAAGCTGAGCCCTGATTAGGGGGCGGGGCTTCACTGACTAGGGGTCCTATAAAGGTAGCAGCCAGTCAGACAGCGGCTCAGGAGCTAGCAAACAGAGCTGTGAACAGGGGAGTTTGAATGGGAGTTCTGTTGGAGGAGATGGTATTTGTGTGTGCTTGGTTTTGTATTGGTAGTATCTGTATGTGTAGGGGTTTGGCGGGGCTTTGTGCTTGGAGAGAAGATGAGCCCTGATTAGGGGCGGGGCTTCACTGACTAGGGGTCCTATAAAGGTAGCAGCCAGTCAGGCAGCGGAACAGACAGCTGCAGTGGCACAGGAGCTAGCAAACAGAGCTGTAAACAGGGGAGTTTGAGTGGGAGTTCTGTTGGAAGAGAAGGTATTTGTGTGTTTTTGGTTTTGTATTGGTAGTATCTGTATGTGCAGAGGTTTGGAGGGGCTTTGTGCTGGGAGAGAAGCTGAGCCCTGATTAGGGGGCGGGGCTTCACTGACTAGGGGTCCTATAAAGGTAGCAGCCAGTCAGGCTGCGGCACAGACAGCTGCAGCGGCACAGGAGCTAGCAAACAGAGCTGTAAACAGGGGAGTTTGAGTGGGAGTTCTGTTGGAGGAGAAGGTATTTGTGTGTGTTTGGTTTTGTAATGGTAGTATCTGTATGTGTAGGGGCTTTGTGCTGGGAGAGAAGCTGAGCCCTGGTTAGGGGGCGGGGCTTCACTGACTAGTGGTCCTATAAAGGTAGCAGACAGTCAGGCAGCGGCACAGGAGCTAGCAAACAGAGCTGTGAACAGGCGAGTTTGAGTGGGAGTTCTGTTGGAGGAGAAGGTATTTGTGTGTTTGGTTTTGTATTGGTAGTATCTGTATGTGTAGAGGCTTGGAGGGGCTTTGTGCTGGGAGAGAAGCTGAGCCCTGATTAGGGGGCGGGGCTTCACTGACTAGGGGTCCTATAAAGGTAGCAGACAGTCAGGCAGCGGCACAGGAGCTAGCAAACAGAGCTGTAAACAGGGGAGTTTGAGTGAGAGTTCTGTTGGAGGAGAAGGTATTTGTGTGTGTTTGGTTTTGTATTGGTAGTATCTGTATGTGTAGAGCCTTGGAGGGGCTTTGTGCTGGGAGGGAAGCTGAGCCCTGATTAGGGGGCGGGGCTTCACTGACTAGGGGTCCTATAAAGGTAGCAGCCAGTCAGGCATCGGCACAGACAGCTGCAGCGGCACAGGAGCTAGCAAACAGAGCTGTAAACAGGGGAGTTTGAGTGAGAGTTCTGTTGGAGGAGAAGGTATTTGTGTGTGTTTGGATTTGTATTGGTAATATCTGTATGTGTAGGGGCTTTGTGCTGGGAGAGAAGCTGAGCCCTGATTTGGGGGCGTGGCTTCACTGACTAGGGGTCCTATAAAGGTAGCAGCCAGTCAGACAGCGGCACAGGAGCTACCAAACAGAGCTGTAAGCAGGGGAGTTTGAGTGGGAGTTCTGTTGGAGGAGGAGGTATTTGTCTGTCTTTGGTTTTGTATTGGTAGTATCTGTATGTGTACAGGCTTGGAGGGGCTTTGTGCTGGGAGAGAAGCTGAGCCCTGATAAGGGGGCGGGGCTTCACTGACTTGGGGTCCTATAAAGGTAGCAGCCAGTCAGGCAGCGACACAGGAGCTAGCAAACAGAGCTGTAAACAGGTGAGTTTGAGTGGGAGTTCTGTTAGAGGAGAAGGTATTTGTGTGTGTTTGGTTTTGTATTGGTAGTATCTGTATGTGTAGGGGCTTTGTGCTGGGAGAGAAGCTGAGCCCTGATTAGGGGGCGGGGCTTCACTGACTAGGGGTCCTATAAAGGTAGCAGCCAGTCAGGCAGCGGCACAGACAGCTGCAGTGGCACAGGAGCTATCAAACAGAGCTGTAAACAGGGGAATTTGAGTGGGAGTTCTGTTGGAGGAGAAGGTATTTGTGTGTGTTTGGATTTGTATTGTCAGTATCTGTATGTGCAGGGGCTTTGTGCTGGGAGAGAAGCTGAGCCCTGATTAGGGGGCGGGGCTTCCCTGACTAGGGGTCCTATAAAGGTAGCAGCCAGTCAGGCAGCGGCAAAGGAGCTAGCAAACAGAGCTGTAAACAGGGGAGTTTGAGTGGGAGTTCTGTTGGAGGAGAAGGTATTTGTGTGTGTTTGGTTTTGTATTGGTAGTATCTGTATGTGTAGGGGCTTTGTGCTGGGAGAGAAGCTGAGCCCTGAATAGGGGGCGGGGCTTCACTGACTAGGGGTCCTATAAAGGTAGCAGCCAGTCAGGCAGCGGCACAGGAGCTAGCAAACAGAGCTGTAAACAGGGGAGTTTGAGTGGGAGTTCTGTTTGAGGAGAAGGTATTTGTTTGTGTTTTTGCATTGGTAGTATCTGTATGTGTAGAGGCTTTGAGGGGCTTTGTGCTGGGAGAGAAGCTGAGCCCTGATTAGGGGGCGGGGCTTCACTGACTAGGGGTCCTATAAAGGTAGCAGCCAGTCAGGCAGCGGCACAGGAGCTAGCAAACAGAGCTGTAAACAGGGGAGTTTGAGTGGGAGTTCTGTTTGAGGAGAAGGTATTTGTTTGTGTTTTTGCATTGGTAGTATCTGTATGTGCAGAGGCTTGGAGGGGCTTTGTGCTGGGAGAGAAGCTGAGCCCTGATTAGGGGGCGGGGCTTCACTGACTAGGGGTCCTATAAAGGTAGCAGCCAGTCAGGCAGCGGCACAGACAGCTGCAGCGGCACAGGAGCTAGCAAACAGAGCTGTGAACAGGGGAGTTTGAGTGGGAGTTCTGTTGGAGGATTAGGTATTTGTGTGTGTGTGTTTTTGTATTGGTAGTATCTGTATGTGTAGAGGCTTTGAGGGGCTTTGTGCTGGGAGAGAAGCTGAGCCCTGATTAGGGGGCGGGGCTTCACTGACTAGGGGTCCTATAAAGGTAGCAGCCAGTCAGGCAGCGGCACAGGAGCTAGCAAACAGAGCTGTAAACAGGGGAGTTTGAGTGAGAGTTCTGTTGGAGGAGAAGGTATTTGTGTGTGTTTGGTTTTGTATTGGTAGTATCTGTATGTGTAGAGGCTTGGAGGGGCTTTGTGCTGGGAGGGAAGCTGAGCCCTGATTAGGGGGCGGGGCTTCACTGACTAGGGGTCCTATAAAGGTAGCAGCCAGTCAGGCAGCGGCACAGGAGCTAGCAAACAGAGCTGTAAACAGGGGAGTTTGAGTGGGAGTTCTGTTGGAGGAGAAGGTATTTGTGCGTGTTTTTGTATTGGTATTATCTGTATGTGCAGGGGCTTTGTGGTGGGAGAGAAGCTGAGCCCTGATTAGGGGGCGGGGCTTCCCTGACTAGGGGTCCTATAAAGGTAGCAGCCAGTCAGGCAGCGGCAAAGGAGCTAGCAAACAGACCTGTAAACAGGGGAGTTTGAGTGGGAGTTCTGTTGGAGGAGAAGGTATTTGTGTGTGTTTGGTTTTGTATTGGTAGTATCTGTATGTGTATTGGTTTGAAGGGGCTTTGTGCTTGGAGAGAAGCTGAGCCCTGATTAGGGGGCGGGGCTTCACTGACTAGGGGTCCTATAAAGGGAGCAGCCAGTCAGGCAGCGGCACAGACAGCTGCAGCGGCACAGGAGCTCGCAAACAGAGCTGTAAACAGGGGAGTTTGAGTTGGAGTTCTGTTGGAGGAGAAGGTATTTGTGTGTGTTTTTGTATTGGTAGTATCTGTATGTGTAGAGGTTTGAAGGGGCTTTGTGCTGGGAGAGAAGCTGAGCCCTGATTAGGGGGTTGGGCTTCACTGACTAGGGGTCCTATAAAGGTAGCAGCCAGTCAGGCAGCGGCACAGACAGCTGCAGCGGCACAGGAGCTAGCAAACAGAGCTGTAAACAGGGGAGTTTGAGTGGGAGTTCTGTTGGAGGAGAAGGTATTTGTGTGTTTTTGGATTTGTATTGTCAGTATCTGTATGTGCAGGGGCTTTGTGCTGGGAGAGAAGCTGAGCCCTGATTAGGGGGCGGGGCTTCACTGACTAGGGGTCCTATAAAGGTAGCAGACAGTCAGGCAGCGGCACAGGAGCTAGCAAACAGAGCTGTAAACAGGGGAGTTTGAGTGAGAGTTCTGTTGGAGGAGAAGGTATTTGTGTGTGTTTGGTTTTGTATTGGTAGTATCTGTATGTGTAGAGCCTTGGAGGGGCTTTGTGCTGGGAGGGAAGCTGAGCCCTGATTAGGGGGCGGGGCTTCACTGACTAGGGGTCCTATAAAGGTAGCAGCCAGTCAGGCATCGGCACAGACAGCTGCAGCGGCACAGGAGCTAGCAAACAGAGCTGTAAACAGGGGAGTTTGAGTGAGAGTTCTGTTGGAGGAGAAGGTATTTGTGTGTGTTTGGATTTGTATTGTCAGTATCTGTATGTGCAGGGGCTTTGTGCTGGGAGAGAAGCTGAGCCCTGATTAGGGGGCGGGGCTTCCCTGACTGGGGGTCTATAAAGGTAGCAGCCAGTCAGGCAGCGGCAAAGGAGCTAGCAAACAGAGCTGTAAACAGGGGAGTTTGAGTGGGAGTTCTGTTGGAGGAGAAGGTATTTGCGTGTGTTTGGTTTTGTATTGGTAGTATCTGTATGTGTAGGGGCTTTGTGCTGGGAGAGAAGCTGAGCCCTGATTAGGGGGCGGGGCTTCACTGACTAGGGGTCCTATAAAGGTAGCAGCCAGTCAGACAGCGGCTCAGGAGCTAGCAAACAGAGCTGTGAACAGGGGAGTTTGAATGGGAGTTCTGTTGGAGGAGATGGTATTTGTGTGTGCTTGGTTTTGTATTGGTAGTATCTGTATGTGTAGGGGTTTGGCGGGGCTTTGTGCTTGGAGAGAAGATGAGCCCTGATTAGGGGCGGGGCTTCACTGACTAGGGGTCCTATAAAGGTAGCAGCCAGTCAGGCAGCGGAACAGACAGCTGCAGTGGCACAGGAGCTAGCAAACAGAGCTGTAAACAGGGGAGTTTGAGTGGGAGTTCTGTTGGAGGAGAAGGTATTTGTGTGTTTTTGGTTTTGTATTGGTAGTATCTGTATGTGCAGAGGTTTGGAGGGGCTTTGTGCTGGGAGAGAAGCTGAGCCCTGATTAGGGGGCGGGGCTTCACTGACTAGGGGTCCTATAAAGGTAGCAGCCAGTCAGGCAGCGGCACAGACAGCTGCAGCGGCACAGGAGCTAGCAAACAGAGCTGTAAACAGGGGAGTTTGAGTGGGAGTTCTGTTGGAGGAGAAGGTATTTGTGTGTGTTTGGTTTTGTAATGGTAGTATCTGTATGTGTAGGGGCTTTGTGCTGGGAGAGAAGCTGAGCCCTGGTTAGGGGGCGGGGCTTCACTGACTAGGGGTCCTATAAAGGTAGCAGCCAGTCAGGCAGCGGCAAAGGAGCTAGCAAACAGAGCTGTAAACAGGGGAGTTTGAGTGGGAGTTCTGTTGGAGGAGAAGGTATTTGTGTGTGTTTGGTTTTGTATTGGTAGTATCTGTATGTGTAGGGGCTTTGTGCTGGGAGAGAAGCTGAGCCCTGATTAGGGGGCGGGGCTTCACTGACTAGGGGTCCTATAAAGGTAGCAGCCAGTCAGGCAGCAGCACAGACAGCTGCAGCGGCACAGGAGCTAGCAAACAGAGCTGTAAACAGGGGAGTTTGAGTGGGAGTTCTGTTGGAGGAGAAGGTATTTGTGTGTGTTTGGTTTTGTATTGGTAGTATCTGTATGTGTATTGGTTTGAAGGGGCTTTGTGCTTGGAGAGATGCTGAGCCCTGATTAGGGGGCGGGGCTTCACTGACTAGGGTTCCTATCAAGGTAGCAGCCAGTCAGGCAGCGGAACAGACAGCTGCAGTGGCACAGGAGCTAGCAAACAGAGCTGTAAACAGGGGAATTTGAGTGGGATTTCTGTTGGAGGAGAAGGTATTTGTGTGTGTTTGGATTTGTATTGTCAGTATCTGTATGTGCAGGGGCTTTGTGCTGGGAGAGAAGCTGAGCCCTGATTAGGGGGCGGGGCTTCCATGACTAGGGGTCCTATAAAGGTAGCAGCCAATCAGGCAGCGGCAAAGGAGCTAGCAAACAGAGCTGTAAACAGGGGAGTTTGAGTGGGAGTTCTGTTGGAGGAGAAGGTATTTGTGGGTGTTTAGTTTTGTATTGGTAGTATCTGTATGTGTAGGGGCTTTGTGCTGGGAGAGAAGCTGAGCCCTGATTAGGGGGCGGGGCTTCACTGACTAGGGGTCCTATAAAGGTAGCAGCCAGTCAGGCAGCAGCACAGACAGCTGCAGCGGCACAGGAGCTAGCAAACAGAGCTGTAAACAGGGGAGTTTGAGTGGGAGTTCTGTTGGAGGAGGAGGTATTTGTCTGTGTTTGGTTTTGTATTGGTAGAATCTGTATGTGTAGAGGCTTGGAGGGGCTTTGTGCTGGGAGAGAAGCTGAGCCCTGATTAGGGGGCGGGGCTTCACTGACTTGGGGTCCTATAAAGGTAGCAGCCAGTCAGGCAGCGGCACAGGAGCTAGCAAAAAGAGCTGTAAACAGGGGAGTTTGAGTCGGAGTTCTGTTGGAGGAGAAGGTATTTGTGTGTGTTTGGTTTTGTATTGGTAGTATCTGTATGTGTAGGGGCTTTGTGCTGGGAGAGAAGCTGAGCCCTGATTAGGGGGCGGGGCTTCACTGACTAGGGGTCCTATAAAGGTAGCAGCCAGTCAGGCAGCAGCACAGACAGCTGCAGCGGCACAGGAGCTAGCAAACAGAGCTGTAAACAGGGGAGTTTGAGTGGGAGTTCTGTTGGAGGAGATGGTATTTGTGTGTGCTTGGTTTTGTATTGGTAGTATCTGTATGTGTAGGGGCTTTGTGCTGGGAGAGAAGATGAGCCCTGATTAGGGGGCGGGGCTTCACTGACTAGGGGTCCTATAAAGGGAGCAGCCAGTCAGGCAGCGTCACAGGAGCTAGCAAACAGAGCTGTAAACAGGGGAGTTTGAGTGGGAGTTCTGTTGGAGGAGAAGGTATTTGTGTGTGTTTGGTTTTGTATTGGTAGTATCTGTATGTGTATTGGTTTGAAGGGGCTTTGTGCTTGGAGAGAAGCTGAGCCCTGATTAGGGGGCGGGGCTTCACTGACTAGGGGTCCTATAAAGGTAGCAGCCAGTCAGGCAGCGGAACAGACAGCTGCAGTGGCACAGGAGCTAGCAAACAGAGCTGTAAACAGGGGAGTTTGAGTGGGAGATCTGTTGGAGGAGAAGGTATTTGTGTGTGTTTGGTTTTGTATTGGTAGTATCTGTATGTGTAGAGGCTTTGAGGGGCTTTGTGCTTGGAGAGAAGCTGAGCCCTGATTAGGGGGCGGGGCTTCACTGACTAGGGGTCCTATAAAGGGAGCAGCCAGTCAGGCAGCGGCACAGACAGCTGCAGCGGCACAGGAGCTAGCAAACAGAGGTCTAAACAGGGGAGTTTGAGTGGGAGTTCTGTTGGAGGAGAAGGTATTTGTGTGTGCTTGGATTTGTATTGTCAGTATCTGTATGTGCAGGGGCTTTGTGCTGGGAGAGAAGCTGAGCCCTGATTAGGGGGCGGGGCTTCCCTGACTAGGGGTCCTATAAAGGTAGCAGCCAGTCAGGCAGCGGCAAAGGAGCTAGCAAACAGACCTGTAAACAGGGGAGTTTGAGTGGGAGTTCTGTTGGAGGAGAAGGTATTTGTGTGTGTTTGGTTTTGTATTGGTAGTATCTGTATGTGTAGGGGCTTTGTGCTGGGAGAGAAGCTGAGCCCTGATTAGGGGGCGGGGCTTCACTGACTAGGGGTCCTATAAAGGTAGCAGCCAGTCAGACAGCGGCTCAGGAGCTAGCAAACAGAGCTGTGAACAGGGGAGTTTGAATGGGAGTTCTGTTGGAGGAGATGGTATTTGTGTGTGCTTGGTTTTGTATTGGTAGTATCTGTATGTGTAGGGGTTTGGCGGGGCTTTGTGCTTGGAGAGAAGATGAGCCCTGATTAGGGGCGGGGCTTCACTGACTAGGGGTCCTATAAAGGTAGCAGCCAGTCAGGCAGCGGAACAGACAGCTGCAGTGGCACAGGAGCTAGCAAACAGAGCTGTAAACAGGGGAGTTTGAGTGGGAGTTCTGTTGGAGGAGAAGGTATTTGTGTGTTTTTGGTTTTGTATTGGTAGTATCTGTATGTGCAGAGGTTTGGAGGGGCTTTGTGCTGGGAGAGAAGCTGAGCCCTGATTAGGGGGCGGGGCTTCACTGACTAGGGGTCCTATAAAGGTAGCAGCCAGTCAGGCAGCGGCACAGACAGCTGCAGCGGCACAGGAGCTAGCAAACAGAGCTGTAAACAGGGGAGTTTGAGTGGGAGTTCTGTTGGAGGAGAAGGTATTTGTGTGTGTTTGGTTTTGTAATAGTAGTATCTGTATGTGTAGGGGCTTTGTGCTGGGAGAGAAGCTGAGCCCTGGTTAGGGGGCGGGGCTTCACTGACTAGGGGTCCTATAAAGGTAGCAGCCAGTCAGGCAGCGGCACAGACAGCTGCAGCGGCACAGGAGCTAGCAAACAGAGCTGTAAACAGGGGAGTTGGAGTGGGAGTTCTGTTGGAGGAGATGGTATTTGTGTGTGTTTGGTTTTGTATTGGTAGTATCTGTATGTGTATTGGTTTGAAGGGGCTTTGTGCTGGGAGAGAAGCTGAGCCCTGATTAGGGGGCGGGGCTTCCCTGACTAGGGGTCCTATAAAGGTAGCAGCCAGTCAGGCAGCGGCAAAGGAGCTAGCAAACAGAGCTCTAAACAGGGGAGTTTGAGTGGGAGTTCTGTTGGAGGAGCAGGTATTTGTGTGTGTTTGGTTTTGTATTGGTAGTATCTGTATGTGTAGAGGCTTGGAGGGGCTTTGTGCTGGGAGAGAAGCTGAGCCCTGATTAGGGGGCGGGGCTTCACTGACTAGGGGTCCTATAAAGGGAGCAGCCAGTCAGGCAGCGGCACAGACAGCTGCAGCGGCACAGGAGCTAGCAAACAGAGCTGTAAACAGGGGAGTTTGAGTGGGAGTTCTGTTGGAGGAGAAGGTATTTTTGTGTGTTTGGATTTGTATTGTCAGTATCTGTATGTGCAGGGGCTTTGTGCTGGGAGAGAAGCTGAGCCCTGATTAGGGGGCGGGGCTTCCCTGACTAGGGGTCCTATAAAGGTAGCAGCCAGTCAGGCAGCGGCAAAGGAGCTAGCAAACAGACCTGTAAACAGGGGAGTTTGAGTGGGAGTTCTGTTGGAGGAGAAGGTATTTGTGTGTGTTTGGTTTTGTAATGGTAGTATCTGTATGTGTAGGGGCTTTGTGCTGGGAGAGAAGCTGAGCCCTGGTTAGGGGGCGGGGCTTCACTGACTAGGGGTCCTATAAAGGTAGCAGCCAGTCAGGCAGCGGCAAAGGAGCTAGCAAACAGAGCTGTAAACAGGGGAGTTTGAGTGGGAGTTCTGTTGGAGGAGATGGTATTTGTGTGTGTTTGGGTTTGTATTGGTAGTATCTGTATGTGTATTGGTTTGAAGGGGCTTTGTGCTGGGAGAGAAGCTGAGCCCTGATTAGGGGGCGGGGCTTCACTGACTAGGGTTCCTATCAAGGTAGCAGCCAGTCAGGCAGCGGAACAGACAGCTGCAGTGGCACAGGAGCTATCAAACAGAGCTGTAAACAGGGGAATTTGAGTGGGATTTCTGTTGGAGGAGAAGGTATTTGTGTGTGTTTGGATTTGTATTGTCAGTATCTGTATGTGCAGGGGCTTTGTGCTGGGAGAGAAGCTGAGCCCTGATTAGGGGGCGGGGCTTCACTGACTTGGGGTCCTATAAAGGTAGCAGCCAGTCAGGCAGCGGCACAGGAGCTAGCAAACAGAGCTGTAAACAGGGGAGTTTGAGTCGGAGTTCTGTTGGAGGAGAAGGTATTAGTGTGTGTTTGGTTTTGTATTGGTAGTATCTGTATGTGTAGGGGCTTTGTGCTGGGAGAGAAGCTGAGCCCTGATTAGGGGGCGGGGCTTCACTGACTAGGGGTCCTATAAAGGTAGCAGCCCGTCAGGCAGCAGCACAGACAGCTGCAGCGGCACAGGAGCTAGCAAACAGAGCTGTAAACAGGGGAGTTTGAGTGGGAGTTCTGTTGGAGGAGAAGGTATTTGTGTGTGTTTGGTTTTGTATTGGTAGTATCTGTATGTGTAGGGGCTTTGTGCTGGGAGAGAAGCTGAGCCCTGATTTGGGGGCGGGGCTTCACTGACTAGGGGTCCTATAAAGGTAGCAGCCAGTCAGACAGCGGCACAGGAGCTAGCAAACAGAGCTGTAAGCACGGGAGTTTGAGTGGGAGTTCTGTTGGAGGAGGAATTATTTGTCTGTGTTTGGCGTTGTATTGGTAGTATCTGTATGTGTAGAGGCTTGGAGGGGCTTTGTGCTGGGAGAGAAGCTGAGCCCTGATTAGGGGGCGGGGCTTCACTGACTTGGGGTCCTATAAAGGTAGCAGCCAGTCAGGCAGCGGCACAGGAGCTAGCAAACAGAGCTGTAAACAGGGGAGTTTGAGTGGGAGTTCTGTTGGAGGAGAAGGTATTTGTGTGTGTGTGTTTTTGTATTGGTAGTATCTGTATGTGTAGAGGCTTTGAGGGGCTTTGTGCTGGGAGAGAAGCTGAGCTCTGATTAGGGGGCGGGGCTTCACTGACTAGCGGTCCTATAAAGGTAGCAGACAGTCAGGCAGCGGCACAGGAGCTAGCAAACAGAGCTGTAAACAGGGGAGTTTGAGTGGGAGTTCTGTTGGAGGAGAAGGTATTTGTGTGTTTTTTGTATTGGTAGTATCTGTATGTGTAGAGGCTTGGAGGGGCTTTGTGCTGGGAGAGAAGCTGAGCCCTGATTAGGGGGCGGGGCTTCACTGACGAGGGGTCCTATAAAGGGAGCAGCCAGTCTGGCAGCGGCACAAACAGCTGCAGCGGCACAGGAGCTAGCAAACAGAGCTGTAAACAGGGGAGTTTGAGTGGGAGTTCTGTTGGAGGAGAAGGTATTTGTGTGTGTTTTTGTATTGGTAGTATCTGTATGTGTATTGGTTTGAAGGGGCTTTGTGCTTCGAGAGAAGCTGAGCCCTGATTAGGGGGCGGGGCTTCACTGACTAGGGGTCCTATGAAGGTAGCAGCCAGTCAGGCAGCGGCACAGGAGCTCACAAACAGAGCTGTGAATAGGGGAGTTTGAGTGGGAGTTCTGTTGGAGGAGAGGGTATTTGTGTGTGTTTGGTTTTGCTTTGGTAGTATCTGTATGTGTAGAGGCTTGGAGGGGCTTTGTGCTGGGAGAGAAGCTCAGCCCTGATTAGGGGGCGGGGCTTCACTGACTAGGGGTCCTATAAAGGTAGCAGCCAGTCAGGCAGCGGCACAGGAGCTAGCAAACAGAGCTGTAAACAGGGGAGTTTGAGTGGGAGTTCTGTTGGAGGAGAAGGTATTTGTGTGTGTGTGTTTTTGTATTGGTAGTATCTATATGTGTAGAGGCTTTGAGGGGCTTTGTGCTGGGAGAGAAGCTGAGCTCTGATTAGGGGGCGGGGCTTCACTGACTAGCGGTCCTATAAAGGTGGCAGCCAGTCAGGCGGCGGCACAGACAGCTGCAGCAGCACAGGAGCTAGCAAACAGAGCTCTAAACAGGGGAGTTTGAGTGGGAGTTCTGTTGGAGGAGCAGGTATTTGTGTGTGTTTGGTTTTGTATTGGTAGTATCTGTATGTGTATTGGTTTGAAGGGGCTTTGTGCTTGGAGAGAAGCTGAGCCCTGATTAGGGGGCGGGGCTTCACTGACTAGGGGTCCTATAAAGGTAGCAGCCAGTCAGGCAGCGGCACAGACAGCTGCAGAGGCACAGGAGCTAGCAAACAGAGCTCTAAACAGGGGAGTTTGAGTGGGAGTTCTGTTGGAGGAGCAGGTATTTGTGTGTGTTTGGTTTTGTATTGGTAGTATCTGTATGTGTAGAGGCTTGGAGGGGCTTTGTGCTGGGAGAGAAGCTGAGCCCTGATTAGGGGGCGGGGCTTCACTGACTTGGGGTCCTATAAAGGTAGCAGCCAGTCAGGCAGCGGCACAGGAGCTAGCAAACAGAGCTGTAAACAGGGGAGTTTGAGTCGGAGTTCTGTTGGAGGAGAAGGTATTTGTGTGTGTTTGGTTTTGTATTGGTAGTATCTGTATGTGTAGGGGCTTTGTGGTGGGAGAGAAGCTGAGCCCTGATTTGGGGGCGGGGCTTCACTGACTAGGGGTCCTATAAAGGTAGCAGCCAGTCAGACAGCGGCACAGGAGCTAGCAAACAGAGCTGTAAGCAGGGGAGTTTGAGTGGGAGTTCTGTTGGAGGAGGAATTATTTGTCTGTGTTTGGCGTTGTATTGGTAGTATCTGTATGTGTAGAGGCTTGGAGGGGCTTTGTGCTGGGAGAGAAGCTGAGCCCTGATTAGGGGGCGGGGCTTCACTGACTTGGGGTCCTATAAAGGTAGCAGCCAGTCAGGCAGCGGCACAGGAGCTAGCAAACAGAGCTGTAAACAGGGGAGTTTGAGTGGGAGTTCTGTTGGAGGAGAAGGTATTTGTGTGTGTTTGGTTTTGTATTGGTAGTATCTGTATGTGCAGGGGCTTTGTGCTGGGAGAGAAGCTGAGCCCTGATTAGGGGGCGGGGCTTCACTGACTAGGGGTCCTATAAAGGTAGCAGACAGTCAGGCAGCGGCACAGGAGCTAGCAAACAGAGCTGTAAACAGGGGAGTTTGAGTGGGAGTTCTGTTGGAGGAGAAGGTATTTGTGTGTTTTTTTGTATTGGTAGTATCTGTATGTGTAGAGGCTTGGAGGGGCTTTGTGCTGGGAGAGAAGCTGAGCCCTGATTAGGGGGCGGGGCTTCACTGACTAGGGGTCCTATGAAGGTAGCAGCCAGTCAGGCAGCGGCACAGGAGCTAGCAAACAGAGCTGTAAACAGGGGAGTTTGAGTGGGAGTTCTGTTGGAGGAGAAGGTATTTGTGTGTGTGTGTTTTTGTATTGGTAGTATCTGTATGTGTAGAGGCTTTGAGGGGCTTTGTGCTGGGAGAGAAGCTGAGCTCTGATTAGGGGGCGGGGCTTCACTGACTAGCGGTCCTATAAAGGTGGCAGCCAGTCAGGCGGCGGCACAGACAGCTGCAGCAGCACAGGAGCTAGCAAACAGAGCTCTAAACAGGGGAGTTTGAGTGGGAGTTCTCTTGGAGGAGAAGGTATTTGTGTGTGTTTGGTTTTGTATTGGTAGTGTCTGTATGTGTAGAGGCTTGGAGGGGCTTTGTGCTGGGAGAGAAGCTGAGCCCTGATTAGGGGGCGGGGCTTCACTGAATAGGGGTCCTATAAAGGTACCAGCCAGTCAGGCAGCGGCACAGGAGCTAGCAAACAGAGCTGTAAACAGGGCAGTTTGAGTGGGAGTTCTGTTGGAGGAGAAGGTATTTGTGTGTGTTTTTGTATTGGTATTATCTGTATGTGTATAGGCTTGGAGGGGCTAGGTGCTGCGAGAGAAGCTGAGCCCTGATTAGGGGGCGGGGCTTCACTGACTAGGGGTCCTATAAAGGGAGCAGCCAGTCAGGCAGCGGCACAGACAGCTGCAGCGGCACAGGAGCTAGCAAACAGAGCTGTAAACAGGGGAGTTTGAGTGGGAGTTCTGTTGGAGGAGAAGGTATTTGTGTGTGTTTGGTTTTGTATTGTCAGTATCTGTATGTGCAGGGGCTTTGTGCTGGGAGAGAAGCTGAGCCCTGATTAGGGGGCGGGGCTTCCCTGACTAGGGGTCCTATAAAGGTAGCAGCCAGTCAGGCAGCGGCACAGGAGCTAGCAAACAGAGCTGTAAACAGGGGAGTTTGAGTGGGAGTTCTGTTGGAGGAGAAGGTATTTGTGTGTGTTTGGTTTTGTATTGGTAGTATCTGTATGTGTAGAGGCTTGGAGGGGCTAGGTGCTGCGAGAGAAGCTGAGCCCTGATTAGGAGGCGGGGCTTCACTGACTAGGGGTCCTATAAAGGTAGCAGCCAGTCAGGCAGCGGCACAGGAGCTAGCAAACAGAGCTGTGAACAGGGGAGTTTGAGTGGGAGTTCTGTTGGAGGAGAAGGTATTTGTGTGTGTTTTTGTATTGGTATTATCTGTATGTGTAGAGGCTTGGAGGGGCTAGGTGCTGCGAGAGAAGCTGAGCCCTGATTAGGGGGCGGGGCTTCACTGACGAGGGGTCCTATAAAGGTAGCAGCCAGGCAGGCAGCGGCACAGACAGCTGCAGCGGCACAGGAGCTAGCAAACAGAGCTGTAAACAGGGGAGTTTGAGTGGGAGTTCTGTTGGAGGAGAAGGTATTTGTGTGTTTGGTTTTGTATTGGTAGTATCTGTATGTATAGGGGCTTCGTGCTGGGAGAGAAGCTGAGCCCTGATTTGGGGGCGGGGCTTCACTGACTAGGGGTCCTATAAAGGTAGCAGCCAGTCAGACAGCAGCACAGGAGCTAGCAAACAGAGCTGTAAACAGGGGAGTTTGAGTGGGAGTTCTGTTGGAGGAGAAGGTATTTGTGTGTGTTTTTGTATTGGTACTATCGGTATGTGTAGAGGTTTGAAGGGGCTTTGTGCTGGGAGAGAAGCTGAGCCCTGATTAGGAGGCGGGGCTTCACTGACTAGGGGTCCTATAAAGGTAGCAGCCAGTCAGGCAGCGGCACAGACAGCTGCAGCGGCACAGGAGCAAGCAAACAGAGCTGTAAACAGGGGAGTTTGAGTGGGAGTTCTGTTGGAGGAGAAGGTATTTGTGTGTGTTTGGTTTTGTATTGGTAGTATCTGTATGTGTAGGGGCTTTGTGCTGGGAGAGAAGCTGAGCCCTGATTTGGGGGCGGGGCTTCACTGACTAGGGGTCCTATAAAGGTAGCAGCCAGTCAGACAGCGGCACAGGAGCTAGCAAACAGAGCTGTAAGCAGGGGAGTTTGAGTGGGAGTTCTGTTGGAGGAGGAGGTATTTGTGTGTGTGTGTTTTTGTATTGGTAGTATCTGTATGTGTAGAGGCTTTGAGGGGCTTTGTGCTGGGAGAGAAGCTGAGCTCTGATTAGGGGGCGGGGCTTCACTGACTAGCGGTCCTATAAAGGTGGCAGCCAGTCAGGCGGCGGCACAGACAGCTGCAGCAGCACAGGAGCTAGCAAACAGAGCTCTAAACAGGGGAGTTTGAGTGGGAGTTCTCTTGGAGGAGAAGGTATTTGTGTGTGTTTGGTTTTGTATTGGTAGTGTCTGTATGTGTAGAGGCTTGGAGGGGCTTTGTGCTGGGAGAGAAGCTGAGCCCTGATTAGGGGGCGGGGCTTCACTGAATAGGGGTCCTATAAAGGTACCAGCCAGTCAGGCAGCGGCACAGGAGCTAGCAAACAGAGCTGTAAACAGGGCAGTTTGAGTGGGAGTTCTGTTGGAGGAGAAGGTATTTGTGTGTGTTTTTGTATTGGTATTATCTGTATGTGTATAGGCTTGGAGGGGCTAGGTGCTGCGAGAGAAGCTGAGCCCTGATTAGGGGGCGGGGCTTCACTGACTAGGGGTCCTATAAAGGTACCAGCCAGTCAGGCAGCGGCACAGGAGCTAGCAAACAGAGCTGTAAACAGGGGAGTTTGAGTGGGAGTTCTGTTGGAGGAGAAGGTATTTGTGTGTGTTTGGTTTTGTATTGTCAGTATCTGTATGTGCAGGGGCTTTGTGCTGGGAGAGAAGCTGAGCCCTGATTAGGGGGCGGGGCTTCCCTGACTAGGGGTCCTATAAAGGTAGCAGCCAGTCAGGCAGCGGCACAGGAGCTAGCAAACAGAGCTGTAAACAGGGGAGTTTGAGTGGGAGTTCTGTTGGAGGAGAAGGTATTTGTGTGTGTTTGGTTTTGTATTGGTAGTATCTGTATGTGTAGGGGCTTTGTGCTGGGAGAGAAGCTGAGCCCTGATTTGGGGGCGGGGCTTCACTGACTAGGGGTCCTATAAAGGTAGCAGCCAGTCAGACAGCGGCACAGGAGCTAGCAAACAGAGCTGTAAGCAGGGGAGTTTGAGTGGGAGTTCTGTTGGAGGAGGAATTATTTGTCTGTGTTTGGCGTTGTATTGGTAGTATCTGTATGTGTAGAGGCTTGGAGGGGCTTTGTGCTGGGAGAGAAGCTGAGCCCTGATTAGGGGGCGGGGCTTCACTGACTTGGGGTCCTATAAAGGTAGCAGCCAGTCAGGCAGCGGCACAGGAGCTAGCAAACAGAGCTGTAAACAGGGGAGTTTGAGTGGGAGTTCTGTTGGAGGAGAAGGTATTTGTGTGTGTTTTTGTATTGGTAGTATCTGTATGTGTATTGGTTTGAAGGGGCTTTGTGCTTCGAGAGAAGCTGAGCCCTGATTAGGGGGCGGGGCTTCACTGACTAGGGGTCCTATGAAGGTAGCAGCCAGTCAGGCAGCGGCAGAGGAGCTCACAAACAGAGCTGTGAATAGGGGAGTTTGAGTGGGAGTTCTGTTGGAGGAGAGGGTATTTGTGTGTGTTTGGTTTTGCTTTGGTAGTATCTGTATGTGTAGAGGCTTGGAGGGGCTTTGTGCTGGGAGAGAAGCTCAGCCCTGATTAGGGGGCGGGGCTTCACTGACTAGGGGTCCTATAAAGGTAGCAGCCAGTCAGGCAGCGGCACAGGAGCTAGCAAACAGAGCTGTAAACAGGGGAGTTTGAGTGGGAGTTCTGTTGGAGGAGAAGGTATTTGTGTGTGTGTGTTTTTGTATTGGTAGTATCTGTATGTGTAGAGGCTTTGAGGGGCTTTGTGCTGGGAGAGAAGCTGAGCTCTGATTAGGGGGCGGGGCTTCACTGACTAGCGGTCCTATAAAGGTGGCAGCCAGTCAGGCGGCGGCACAGACAGCTGCAGCAGCACAGGAGCTAGCAAACAGAGCTCTAAACAGGGGAGTTTGAGTGGGAGTTCTCTTGGAGGAGAAGGTATTTGTGTGTGTTTGGTTTTGTATTGGTAGTATCTGTATGTGTAGGGGCTTTGTGCTGGGAGAGAAGCTGAGCCCTGATTAGGGGGCGGGGCTTCACTGACTAGGGGTCCTATAAAGGTAGCAGCCAGTCAGGCAGCGGAACAGACAGCTGCAGTGGCACAGGAGCTGGCAAACAGAGCTGTAAACAGGGGAGTTTGAGTGGGAGTTCTGTTGGAGGAGAAGGTATTTGTGTGTGTTTGGTTTTGTATTGGTAGTATCTGTATGTGTATTGGTTTGAAGGGGCTTTGTGCTTGGAGAGAAGCTGAGCCCTGATTAGGGGGCGGGGCTTCACTGACGAGGGGTCCTATAAAGGTAGCAGCCAGGCAGGCAGCGGCACAGACAGCTGCAGCGGCACAGGAGCTAGCAAACAGAGCTGTAAACAGGGGAGTTTGAGTGGGAGTTCTGTTGGAGGAGAAGGTATTTGTGTGTTTGGTTTTGTATTGGTAGTATCTGTATGTATAGGGGCTTCGTGCTGGGAGAGAAGCTGAGCCCTGATTTGGGGGCGGGGCTTCACTGACTAGGGGTCCTATAAAGGTAGCAGCCAGTCAGACAGCAGCACAGGAGCTAGCAAACAGAGCTGTAAACAGGGGAGTTTGAGTGGGAGTTCTGTTGGAGGAGAAGGTATTTGTGTGTGTTTTTGTATTGGTACTATCGGTATGTGTAGAGGTTTGAAGGGGCTTTGTGCTGGGAGAGAAGCTGAGCCCTGATTAGGAGGCGGGGCTTCACTGACTAGGGGTCCTATAAAGGTAGCAGCCAGTCAGGCAGCGGCACAGACAGCTGCAGCGGCACAGGAGCAAGCAAACAGAGCTGTAAACAGGGGAGTTTGAGTGGGAGTTCTGTTGGAGGAGAAGGTATTTGTGTGTGTTTGGTTTTGTATTGGTAGTATCTGTATGTGTAGGGGCTTTGTGCTGGGAGAGAAGCTGAGCCCTGATTTGGGGGCGGGGCTTCACTGACTAGGGGTCCTATAAAGGTAGCAGCCAGTCAGACAGCGGCACAGGAGCTAGCAAACAGAGCTGTAAGCAGGGGAGTTTGAGTGGGAGTTCTGTTGGAGGAGGAGGTATTTGTGTGTGTGTGTTTTTGTATTGGTAGTATCTGTATGTGTAGAGGCTTTGAGGGGCTTTGTGCTGGGAGAGAAGCTGAGCTCTGATTAGGGGGCGGGGCTTCACTGACTAGCGGTCCTATAAAGGTGGCAGCCAGTCAGGCGGCGGCACAGACAGCTGCAGCAGCACAGGAGCTAGCAAACAGAGCTCTAAACAGGGGAGTTTGAGTGGGAGTTCTCTTGGAGGAGAAGGTATTTGTGTGTGTTTGGTTTTGTATTGGTAGTGTCTGTATGTGTAGAGGCTTGGAGGGGCTTTGTGCTGGGAGAGAAGCTGAGCCCTGATTAGGGGGCGGGGCTTCACTGAATAGGGGTCCTATAAAGGTACCAGCCAGTCAGGCAGCGGCACAGGAGCTAGCAAACAGAGCTGTAAACAGGGCAGTTTGAGTGGGAGTTCTGTTGGAGGAGAAGGTATTTGTGTGTGTTTTTGTATTGGTATTATCTGTATGTGTATAGGCTTGGAGGGGCTAGGTGCTGCGAGAGAAGCTGAGCCCTGATTAGGGGGCGGGGCTTCACTGACTAGGGGTCCTATAAAGGTACCAGCCAGTCAGGCAGCGGCACAGGAGCTAGCAAACAGAGCTGTAAACAGGGGAGTTTGAGTGGGAGTTCTGTTGGAGGAGAAGGTATTTGTGTGTGTTTGGTTTTGTATTGTCAGTATCTGTATGTGCAGGGGCTTTGTGCTGGGAGAGAAGCTGAGCCCTGATTAGGGGGCGGGGCTTCCCTGACTAGGGGTCCTATAAAGGTAGCAGCCAGTCAGGCAGCGGCACAGGAGCTAGCAAACAGAGCTGTAAACAGGGGAGTTTGAGTGGGAGTTCTGTTGGAGGAGAAGGTATTTGTGTGTGTTTGGTTTTGTATTGGTAGTATCTGTATGTGTAGGGGCTTTGTGCTGGGAGAGAAGCTGAGCCCTGATTTGGGGGCGGGGCTTCACTGACTAGGGGTCCTATAAAGGTAGCAGCCAGTCAGACAGCGGCACAGGAGCTAGCAAACAGAGCTGTAAGCAGGGGAGTTTGAGTGGGAGTTCTGTTGGAGGAGGAATTATTTGTCTGTGTTTGGCGTTGTATTGGTAGTATCTGTATGTGTAGAGGCTTGGAGGGGCTTTGTGCTGGGAGAGAAGCTGAGCCCTGATTAGGGGGCGGGGCTTCACTGACTTGGGGTCCTATAAAGGTAGCAGCCAGTCAGGCAGCGGCACAGGAGCTAGCAAACAGAGCTGTAAACAGGGGAGTTTGAGTGGGAGTTCTGTTGGAGGAGAAGGTATTTGTGTGTGTTTTTGTATTGGTAGTATCTGTATGTGTATTGGTTTGAAGGGGCTTTGTGCTTCGAGAGAAGCTGAGCCCTGATTAGGGGGCGGGGCTTCACTGACTAGGGGTCCTATGAAGGTAGCAGCCAGTCAGGCAGCGGCAGAGGAGCTCACAAACAGAGCTGTGAATAGGGGAGTTTGAGTGGGAGTTCTGTTGGAGGAGAGGGTATTTGTGTGTGTTTGGTTTTGCTTTGGTAGTATCTGTATGTGTAGAGGCTTGGAGGGGCTTTGTGCTGGGAGAGAAGCTCAGCCCTGATTAGGGGGCGGGGCTTCACTGACTAGGGGTCCTATAAAGGTAGCAGCCAGTCAGGCAGCGGCACAGGAGCTAGCAAACAGAGCTGTAAACAGGGGAGTTTGAGTGGGAGTTCTGTTGGAGGAGAAGGTATTTGTGTGTGTGTGTTTTTGTATTGGTAGTATCTGTATGTGTAGAGGCTTTGAGGGGCTTTGTGCTGGGAGAGAAGCTGAGCTCTGATTAGGGGGCGGGGCTTCACTGACTAGCGGTCCTATAAAGGTGGCAGCCAGTCAGGCGGCGGCACAGACAGCTGCAGCAGCACAGGAGCTAGCAAACAGAGCTCTAAACAGGGGAGTTTGAGTGGGAGTTCTCTTGGAGGAGAAGGTATTTGTGTGTGTTTGGTTTTGTATTGGTAGTATCTGTATGTGTAGGGGCTTTGTGCTGGGAGAGAAGCTGAGCCCTGATTAGGGGGCGGGGCTTCACTGACTAGGGGTCCTATAAAGGTAGCAGCCAGTCAGGCAGCGGAACAGACAGCTGCAGTGGCACAGGAGCTGGCAAACAGAGCTGTAAACAGGGGAGTTTGAGTGGGAGTTCTGTTGGAGGAGAAGGTATTTGTGTGTGTTTGGTTTTGTATTGGTAGTATCTGTATGTGTATTGGTTTGAAGGGGCTTTGTGCTTGGAGAGAAGCTGAGCCCTGATTAGGGGGCGGGGCTTCACTGACTAGGGGTCCTATAAAGGTAGCAGCCAGTCAGGCAGCGGCACAGACAGCTGCAGAGGCACAGGAGCTAGCAAACAGAGCTCTAAACAGGGGAGTTTGAGTGGGAGTTCTGTTGGAGGAGCAGGTATTTGTGTGTGTTTGGTTTTGTATTGGTAGTATCTGTATGTGTAGAGGTTTGAAGGGGCTTTGTGCTGGGAGAGAAGCTGAGCCCTGATTAGGGGGCGGGGCTTCACTGACTAGGGGTCCTATGAAGGTAGCAGCCAGTCAGGCAGCGGCACAGACAGCTGCAGCGGCACAGGAGCTAGCAAACAGAGCTGTAAACAGGGAAGTTGGAGTGGGAGTTCTGTTGGAGGAGAAGGTATTTGTGTGTGTTTGGATTTGTATTGTCAGTATCTGTATGTGCAGGGGCTTTGTGCTGGGAGAGAAGCTGAGCCCTGATTAGGGGGCGGGGCTTCCCTGACTAGGGGTCCTATAAAGGTAGCAGCCAGTCAGGCAGCGGCAAAGGAGCTAGCAAACACACCTGTAAACAGGGGAGTTTGAGTGGGAGTTCTGTTGGAGGAGAAGGTATTTGTGTGTGTTTGGTTTTGTATTGGTAGTATCGGTATGTGTAGGGGCTTTGTGCTGGGAGAGAAGCTGAGCCCGGATTAGGGGGCGGGGCTTCACTGACTAGGGGTCCTATAAAGGTAGCAGCCAGTCAGGCAGCGGCACAGACAGCTGCAGCGGCATAGGAGCTAGCAAACAGAGCTGTAAACAGGGGAGTTTGAGTGGGAGTTCTGTTGGAGGAGAAGGTATTTGTGTGTGTTTGGTTTTGTAATGGTAGTATCTGTATGTGTAGGGGCTTTGTGCTGGGAGAGAAGCTGAGCCCTGGTTAGGGGGCGGGGCTTCACTGACCAGGGGTCCTATAATGGTAGCAGCCAGTCAGGCAGCGGCACAGACAGCTGCAGCGGCACAGGAGCTAGCAAACAGAGCTGTAAACAGGGAAGTTGGAGTGGGAGTTCTGTTGGAGGAGATGGTATTTGTGTGTGTTTGGTTTTGTATTGGTAGTATCTGTATGTGTATTGGTTTGAAGGGGCTTTGTGCTGGGAGAGAAGCTGAGCCCTGATTAGGGGGCGGGGCTTCCCTCACTAGGGGTCCTATAAAGGTAGCAGCCAGTCAGGCAGCGGCAAAGGAGCTAGCAAACAGAGCTGTAAACAGGGGAGTTTGAGTGGGAGTTCTGTTGGAGGAGAAGGTATTTGTGTGTGTTTGGTTTTGTATTGGTAGTATCTGTATGTGTAGGGGCTTTGTGCTGGGAGAGAAGCTGAGCCCTGATTAGGGGGCGGGGCTTCACTGACTAGGGGTCCTATAAAGGTAGCAGCCAGTCAGGCAGCGGCACAGACAGCTGCAGCGGCACAGGAGCTAGCAAACAGAGCTGTAAACAGGGGAGTTTGAGTGGGAGTTCTGTTGGAGGAGAAGGTATTTGTGTGTGTTTGGTTTTGTATTGGTAGTATCTGTATGTGTATTGGTTTGAAGGGGCTTTGTGCTTGGAGAGATGCTGAGCCCTGATTAGGGGGCGGGGCTTCACTGACTAGGGTTCCTATCAAGGTAGCAGCCAGTCAGGCAGCGGAACAGACAGCTGCAGTGGCACAGGAGCTATCAAACAGAGCTGTAAACAGGGGAATTTGAGTGGGATTTCTGTTGGAGGAGAAGGTATTTGTGTGTGTTTGGATTTGTATTGTCAGTATCTGTATGTGCGGGGGCTTTGTGCTGGGAGAGAAGCTGAGCCCTGATTAGGGGGCGGGGCTTCACTGACTAGGGGTCCTATAAAGGTAGCAGCCAGTCAGACAGCGGCACAGGAGCTAGCAAACAGAGCTGTAAGCAGGGGAGTTTGAGTGGGAGTTCTGTTGGAGGAGGAATTATTTGTCTGTGTTTGGCGTTGTATTGGTAGTATCTGTATGTGTAGAGGCTTGGAGGGGCTTTGTGCTGGGAGAGAAGCTGAGCCCTGATTAGGGGGCGGGGCTTCACTGACTTGGGGTCCTATAAAGGTAGCAGCCAGTCAGGCAGCGGCACAGGAGCTAGCAAACAGAGCTGTAAACAGGGGAGTTTGAGTGGGAGTTCTGTTGGAGGAGAAGGTATTTGTGTGTGTTTGGTTTTGTATTGGTAGTATCTGTATGTGCAGGGGCTTTGTGCT
Organism: Lepidochelys olivacea; assembly: GCF_965140295.1. NCBI lineage: Eukaryota > Metazoa > Chordata > Testudines > Cheloniidae > Lepidochelys > Lepidochelys olivacea. The sequence goes on along the minus strand of NC_140436.1, from coordinate 16,801,257 downwards.
GGGAGAGAAGCTGAGCCCTGATTAGGGGGCGGGGCTTCACTGACTAGGGGTCCTATAAAGGTAGCAGACAGTCAGGCAGCGGCACAGGAGCTAGCAAACAGAGCTGTAAACAGGGGAGTTTGAGTGGGAGTTCTGTTGGAGGAGAAGGTATTTGTGTGTTTTTTTGTATTGGTAGTATCTGTATGTGTAGGGGCTTGGAGGGGCTTTGTGCTGGGAGAGAAGCTGAGCCATGATTAGGGGGCGGGGCTTCACTGACTAGGGGTCCTATAAAGGGAGCAGCCAGTCTGGCAGCGGCACAGACAGCTGCAGCGGCACAGGAGCTAGCAAACAGAGCTGTAAACAGGGGAGTTAGAGTGGGAGTTCTGTTGGAGGAGAAGGTATTTGTGTGTGTTTTTGTATTGGTAGTATCTGTATGTGTATTGGTTTGAAGGGGCTTTGTGCTTCGAGAGAAGCTGAGCCCTGATTAGGGGGCGGGGCTTCACTGACTAGGGGTCCTATGAAGGTAGCAGCCAGTCAGGCAGCGGCACAGGAGCTCACAAACAGAGCTGTGAATAGGGGAGTTTGAGTGGGAGTTCTGTTGGAGGAGAGGGTATTTGTGTGTGTTTGGTTTTGCTTTGGTAGTATCTGTATGTGTAGAGGCTTGGAGGGGCTTTGTGCTGGGAGAGAAGCTGAGCCCTGATTAGGGGGCGGGGCTTCACTGACTTGGGGTCCTATAAAGGTAGTAGCCAGTCAGGCAGCGGCACAGGAGCTAGCAAACAGAGCTGTAAACAGGTGTGTTTGAGTGGGAGTTCTGTTAGAGGAGAAGGTATTTGTGTGTGTTTGGTTTTGTATTGGTAGTATCTGTATGTGTAGGGGCTTTGTGCTGGGAGAGAAGCTGAGCCCTGATTAGGGGGCGGGGCTTCACTGACTAGGGGTCCTATAAAGGTAGCAGCCAGTCAGGCAGCGGCACAGACAGCTGCAGTGGCACAGGAGCTATCAAACAGAGCTGTAAACAGGGGAATTTGAGTGGGAGTTCTGTTGGAGGAGAAGGTATTTGTGTGTGTTTGGATTTGTATTGTCAGTATCTGTATGTGCAGGGGCTTTGTGCTGGGAGAGAAGCTGAGCCCTGATTAGGGGGCGGGGCTTCCCTGACTAGGGGTCCTATAAAGGTAGCAGCCAGTCAGGCAGCGGCAAAGGAGCTAGCAAACAGAGCTGTAAACAGGGGAGTTTGAGTGGGAGTTCTGTTGGAGGAGAAGGTATTTGTGTGTGTTTGGTTTTGTATTGGTAGTATCTGTATGTGTAGGGGCTTTGTGCTGGGAGAGAAGCTGAGCCCTGATTAGGGGGCGGGGCTTCACTGACTAGGGGTCCTATAAAGGTAGCAGCCAGTCAGGCAGCGGCACAGGAGCTAGCAAACAGAGCTGTGAACAGGCGAGTTTGAGTGGGAGTTCTGTTGGAGGAGAAGGTATTTGTGTGTGTTTGGTTTTGTATTGGTACTATCTGTATGTGCAGAGGCTTGGAGGGGCTTTGTGCTGGGAGAGAAGCTGAGCCCTGATTAGGGGGCGGGGCTTCACTGACTAGGGGTCCTATAAAGGTAGCAGCCAGTCAGGCAGCGGCACAGACAGCTGCAGCGGCACAGGAGCTAGCAAACAGAGCTGTGAACAGGGGAGTTTGAGTGGGAGTTCTGTTGGAGGATTAGGTATTTGTGTGTGTGTGTTTTTGTATTGGTAGTATCTGTATGTGTAGAGGCTTTGAGGGGCTTTGTGCTGGGAGAGAAGCTGAGCACTGATTAGGGGGCGGGGCTTCACTGACTAGGGGTCCTATAAAGGTAGCAGCCAGTCAGGCAGCGGCACAGGAGCTAGCAAACAGAGCTGTAAACAGGGGAGTTTGAGTGGGAGTTCTGTTGGAGGAGAAGGTATTTGTGTGCGTTTGGTTTTGTATTGGTAGTATCTGTATGTGTAGAGGCTTGGAGGGGCTTTGTGCTGGGAGGGAAGCTGAGCCCTGATTAGGGGGCGGGGCTTCACTGACTAGGGGTCCTATAAAGGTAGCAGCCAGTCAGGCATCGGCACAGACAGCTGCAGCGGCACAGGAGCTAGCAAACAGAGCTGTAAAGAGGGGAGTTTGAGTGGGAGTTCTGTTGGAGGAGAAGGTATTTGTGTGTGTTTGGTTTTGTATTGGTAATATCTGTATGTGTAGGGGCTTTGTGCTGGGAGAGAAGCTGAGCCCTGATTTGGGGGCGGGGCTTCACTGACTAGGGGTCCTATAAAGGTAGCAGCCAGTCAGACATCGGCACAGGAGCTAGCAAACAGAGCTGTAAGCAGGGGAGTTTGAGTGGGAGTTCTGTTGGAGGAGGAGGTATTTGTGTGTGTTTTTGTATTGGTAGTATCTGTATGTGTAGAGGCTTGGAGGGGCTAGGTGCTGCGAGAGAAGCTGAGCCCTGATTAGGGGGCGGGGCTTCACTGACTAGGGGTCCTATAAAGGTAGCAGCCAGTCAGGCAGCGGCACAGACAGCTGCAGCGGCACAGGAGCTAGCAAACAGAGCTGTAAACAGGGGAGTTTGAGTGGGAGTTCTGTTGGAGGAGATGGTATTTGTGTGTGTTTGGTTTTGTATTGGTAGTATCTGTATGTGTAGGGGTTTGGCGGGGCTTTGTGCTTGGAGAGAAGCTGAGCCCTGATTAGGGGGCGGGGCTTCACTGACTAGGTGTCCTATAAAGGTAGCAGCCAGTCAGGCAGCGGCACAGACAGCTGCAGCGGCACAGGAGCTAGCAAACAGAGCTGTGAACAGGGGAGTTTGAGTGGGAGTTCTGTTGGAGGAGAAGGTATTTGTGTGTTTGGTTTTGTATTGGTAGTATCCGTATGTGTAGAGGCTTGGAGGGGCTAGGTGCTGCGAGAGAAGCTGAGCCCTGATTAGGGGGCGGGGCTTCACTGACTAGGGGTCCTATAAAGGTAGCAGCCAGTCAGGCAGCGGCACAGGAGCTAGCAAACAGAGCTGTGAACAGGCGAGTTTGAGTGGGAGTTCTGTTGGAGGAGAAGGTATTTGTGTGTGTTTGGTTTTGTATTGGTAGTATCTGTATGTGCAGAGGCTTTGAGGGGCTTTGTGCTGGGAGAGAAGCTGAGCCCTGATTAGGGGGCGGGGCTTCCCTGACTAGGGGTCCTATAAAGGTAGCAGCCAGTCAGGCAGCGGCACAGGAGCTAGCAAACAGAGCTGTAAACAGGGGAGTTTGAGTGGGAGTTCTGTTGGAGGAGAAGGTATTTGTGTGTGTTTGGTTTTGTATTGGTAGTATCTGTATGTGTATTGGTTTGAAGGGGCTTTGTGCTTGGAGAGAAGCTGAGCCCTGATTAGGGGGCGGGGCTTCACTGACTAGGGTTCCTATAAAGGTAGCAGCCATTCAGGCAGCGGAACAGACAGCTGCAGTGGCACAGGAGCTATCGAACAGAGCTGTGAACAGGGGAGTTTGAGTGGGAGTTCTGTTGGAGGAGATGGTATTTGTGTGTGCTTGGTTTTGTATTGGTAGTATCTGTATGTGTAGGGGCTTTGTGCTGGGAGAGAAGATGAGCCCTGATTAGGGGGCGGGGCTTCACTGACTAGGGGTCCTATAAAGGTACCAGCCAGTCAGGCAGCGGAACAGACAGCTGCAGTGGCACAGGAGCTAGCAAACAGAGCTGTAAACAGGGGAGTTTGAGTGGGAGTTCTGTTGGAGGAGAAGGTATTTGTGTGTGTTTGGTTTTGTATTGGTAGTATCTGTATGTGTATTGGTTTGAAGGGGCTTTGTGCTTGGAGAGAAGCTGAGCCCTGATTAGGGGGCGGGGCTTCACTGACTAGGGGTCCTATAAAGGTAGCAGCCAGTCAGGCAGCGGCACAGACAGCTGCAGAGGCACAGGAGCTAGCAAACAGAGCTATAAACAGGGGAGTTTGAGTGGGAGTTCTGTTGGAGGAGCAGGTATTTGTGTGTGTTTGGTTTTGTATTGGTAGTATCTGTATGTGTAGAGGCTTGGAGGGGCTTTGTGCTGGGAGAGAAGCTGAGCCCTGATTAGGGGGCGGGGCTTCACTGACTAGGGGTCCTATAAAGGTAGCAGCCAGTCAGGCAGCGGCACAGACAGCTGCAGCGGCACAGGAGCTAGCAAACAGAGCTGTAAACAGGGGAGTTTGAGTGGGAGTTCTGTTGGAGGAGAAGGTATTTGTGTGTGTTTGGATTTGTATTGTCAGTATCTGTATGTGCAGGGGCTTTGTGCTGGGAGAGAAGCTGAGCCCTGATTAGGGGGCGGGGCTTCCCTGACTAGGGGTCCTATAAAGGTAGCAGCCAGTCAGGCAGCGGCAAAGGAGCTAGCAAACAGACCTGTAAACAGGGGAGTTTGAGTGGGAGTTCTGTTGGAGGAGAAGGTATTTGCGTGTGTTTGGTTTTGTATTGGTAGTATCTGTATGTGTAGGGGCTTTGTGCTGGGAGAGAAGCTGAGCCCTGATTAGGGGGCGGGGCTTCACTGACTAGGGGTCCTATAAAGGTAGCAGCCAGTCAGACAGCGGCTCAGGAGCTAGCAAACAGAGCTGTGAACAGGGGAGTTTGAATGGGAGTTCTGTTGGAGGAGATGGTATTTGTGTGTGCTTGGTTTTGTATTGGTAGTATCTGTATGTGTAGGGGTTTGGCGGGGCTTTGTGCTTGGAGAGAAGATGAGCCCTGATTAGGGGCGGGGCTTCACTGACTAGGGGTCCTATAAAGGTAGCAGCCAGTCAGGCAGCGGAACAGACAGCTGCAGTGGCACAGGAGCTAGCAAACAGAGCTGTAAACAGGGGAGTTTGAGTGGGAGTTCTGTTGGAGGAGAAGGTATTTGTGTGTTTTTGGTTTTGTATTGGTAGTATCTGTATGTGCAGAGGTTTGGAGGGGCTTTGTGCTGGGAGAGAAGCTGAGCCCTGATTAGGGGGCGGGGCTTCACTGACTAGGGGTCCTATAAAGGTAGCAGCCAGTCAGGCAGCGGCACAGACAGCTGCAGCGGCACAGGAGCTAGCAAACAGAGCTGTAAACAGGGGAGTTTGAGTGGGAGTTCTGTTGGAGGAGAAGGTATTTGTGTGTGTTTGGTTTTGTAATGGTAGTATCTGTATGTGTAGGGGCTTTGTGCTGGGAGAGAAGCTGAGCCCTGGTTAGGGGGCGGGGCTTCACTGACTAGGGGTCCTATAAAGGTAGCAGCCAGTCAGGCAGCGGCACAGACAGCTGCAGCGGCACAGGAGCTGCAAACAGAGCTGTAAACAGGGGAGTTGGAGTGGGAGTTCTGTTGGAGGAGATGGTATTTGTGTGTGTTTGGTTTTGTATTGGTAGTATCTGTATGTGTATTGGTTTGAAGGGGCTTTGTGCTGGGAGAGAAGCTGAGCCCTGATTAGGGGGCGGGGCTTCCCTGACTAGGGGTCCTATAAAGGTAGCAGCCAGTCAGGCAGCGGCAAAGGAGATAGCAAACAGAGCTGTAAACAGGGGAGTTTGAGTGGGAGTTCTGTTGGAGGAGCAGGTATTTGTGTGTGTTTGGTTTTGTATTGGTAGTATCTGTATGTGTAGAGGCTTGGAGGGGCTTTGTGCTGGGAGAGAAGCTGAGCCCTGATTAGGGGGCGGGGCTTCACTGACTAGGGGTCCTATAAAGGTAGCAGCCAGTCAGGCAGCGGCACAGACAGCTGCAGCGGCACAGGAGCTAGCAAACAGAGCTGTAAACAGGGGAGTTTGAGTGGGAGTTCTGTTGGAGGAGAAGGTATTTGTGTGTGTTTGGTTTTGTATTGGTAGTATCTGTATGTGTATTGGTTTGAAGGGGCTTTGTGCTTGGAGAGATGCTGAGCCCTGATTAGGGGGCGGGGCTTCACTGACTAGGGTTCCTATCAAGGTAGCAGCCAGTCAGGCAGCGGAACAGACAGCTGCAGTGGCACAGGAGCTATCAAACAGAGCTGTAAACAGGGGAATTTGAGTGGGATTTCTGTTGGAGGAGAAGGTATTTGTGTGTGTTTGGATTTGTATTGTCAGTATCTGTATGTGCAGGGGCTTTGTGCTGGGAGAGAAGCTGAGCCCTGATTAGGGGGCGGGGCTTCCATGACTAGGGGTCCTATAAAGGTAGCAGCCAGTCAGGCAGCAGCAAAGGAGCTAGCAAACAGAGCTGTAAACAGGGGAGTTTGAGTGGGAGTTCTGTTGGAGGAGAAGGTATTTGTGTGTGTTTGGATTTGTATTGTCAGTATCTGTATGTGTAGGGGCTTTGTGCTGGGAGAGAAGCTGAGCCCTGATTAGGGGGCGGGGCTTCACTGACTAGGGGTCCTATAAAGGTAGCAGCCAGTCAGGCAGCAGCACAGACAGCTGCAGCGGCACAGGAGCTAGCAAACAGAGCTGTAAACAGGGGAGTTTGAGTGGGAGTTCTGTTGGAGGAGGAGGTATTTGTCTGTGTTTGGTTTTGTATTGGTAGAATCTGTATGTGTAGAGGCTTGGAGGGGCTTTGTGCTGGGAGAGAAGCTGAGCCCTGATTAGGGGGCGGGGCTTCACTGACTAGGGGTCCTATAAAGGTAGCAGTCAGGCAGCAGCACAGACAGCTGCAGCGGCACAGGAGCTAGCAAACAGAGCTGTAAACAGGGGAGTTTGAGTGGGAGTTCTGTTGGAGGAGATGGTATTTGTGTGTGCTTGGTTTTGTATTGGTAGTATCTGTATGTGTAGGGGCTTTGTGCTGGGAGAGAAGATGAGCCCTGATTAGGGGGCGGGGCTTCACTGACTAGGGGTCCTATAAAGGGAGCAGCCAGTCAGGCAGCGTCACAGGAGCTAGCAAACAGAGCTGTAAACAGGGGAGTTTGAGTGGGAGTTCTGTTGGAGGAGAAGGTATTTGTGTGTGTTTGGTTTTGTATTGGTAGTATCTGTATGTGTATTGGTTTGAAGGGGCTTTGTGCTTGGAGAGAAGCTGAGCCCTGATTAGGGGGCGGGGCTTCACTGACTAGGGGTCCTATAAAGGTAGCAGCCAGTCAGGCAGCGGCACAGACAGCTGCAGCGGCACAGGAGCTAGCAAACAGAGCTGTAAACAGGGGAGTTTGAGTGGGAGTTCTGTTGGAGGAGAAGGTATTTGTGTGTGTTTGGATTTGTATTGTCAGTATCTGTATGTGCAGGGGCTTTGTGCTGGGAGAGAAGCTGAGCCCTGATTAGGGGGCGGGGCTTCCCTGACTAGGGGTCCTATAAAGGTAGCAGCCAGTCAGGCAGCGGCAAAGGAGCTAGCAAACAGACCTGTAAACAGGGGAGTTTGAGTGGGAGTTCTGTTGGAGGAGAAGGTATTTGTGTGTGTTTGGTTTTGTATTGGTAGTATCTGTATGTGTAGGGGCTTTGTGCTGGGAGAGAAGCTGAGCCCTGATTAGGGGGCGGGGCTTCACTGACTAGGGGTCCTATAAAGGTAGCAGCCAGTCAGACAGCGGCTCAGGAGCTAGCAAACAGAGCTGTGAACAGGGGAGTTTGAATGGGAGTTCTGTTGGAGGAGATGGTATTTGTGTGTGCTTGGTTTTGTATTGGTAGTATCTGTATGTGTAGGGGTTTGGCGGGGCTTTGTGCTTGGAGAGAAGATGAGCCCTGATTAGGGGCGGGGCTTCACTGACTAGGGGTCCTATAAAGGTAGCAGCCAGTCAGGCAGCGGAACAGACAGCTGCAGTGGCACAGGAGCTAGCAAACAGAGCTGTAAACAGGGGAGTTTGAGTGGGAGTTCTGTTGGAGGAGAAGGTATTTGTGTGTTTTTGGTTTTGTATTGGTAGTATCTGTATGTGCAGAGGTTTGGAGGGGCTTTGTGCTGGGAGAGAAGCTGAGCCCTGATTAGGGGGCGGGGCTTCACTGACTAGGGGTCCTATAAAGGTAGCAGCCAGTCAGGCAGCGGCACAGACAGCTGCAGCGGCACAGGAGCTAGCAAACAGAGCTGTAAACAGGGGAGTTTGAGTGGGAGTTCTGTTGGAGGAGAAGGTATTTGTGTGTGTTTGGTTTTGTAATGGTAGTATCTGTATGTGTAGGGGCTTTGTGCTGGGAGAGAAGCTGAGCCCTGGTTAGGGGGCGGGGCTTCACTGACTAGGGGTCCTATAAAGGTAGCAGCCAGTCAGGCAGCGGCACAGACAGCTGCAGCGGCACAGGAGCTAGCAAACAGAGCTGTAAACAGGGGAGTTGGAGTGGGAGTTCTGTTGGAGGAGATGGTATTTGTGTGTGTTTGGTTTTGTATTGGTAGTATCTGTATGTGTATTGGTTTGAAGGGGCTTTGTGCTGGGAGAGAAGCTGAGCCCTGATTAGGGGGCGGGGCTTCCCTGACTAGGGGTCCTATAAAGGTAGCAGCCAGTCAGGCAGCGGCAAAGGAGCTAGCAAACAGAGCTCTAAACAGGGGAGTTTGAGTGGGAGTTCTGTTGGAGGAGCAGGTATTTGTGTGTGTTTGGTTTTGTATTGGTAGTATCTGTATGTGTAGAGGCTTGGAGGGGCTTTGTGCTGGGAGAGAAGCTGAGCCCTGATTAGGGGGCGGGGCTTCACTGACTAGGGGTCCTATAAAGGGAGCAGCCAGTCAGGCAGCGGCACAGACAGCTGCAGCGGCACAGGAGCTAGCAAACAGAGCTGTAAACAGGGGAGTTTGAGTGGGAGTTCTGTTGGAGGAGAAGGTATTTTTGTGTGTTTGGATTTGTATTGTCAGTATCTGTATGTGCAGGGGCTTTGTGCTGGGAGAGAAGCTGAGCCCTGATTAGGGGGCGGGGCTTCACTGACTAGGGGTCCTATAAAGGTAGCAGCCAGTCAGGCAGCGGCAAAGGAGCTAGCAAACAGAGCTGTAAACAGGGGAGTTTGAGTGGGAGTTCTGTTGGAGGAGAAGGTATTTGTGTGTGTTTGGTTTTGTATTGGTAGTATCTGTATGTGTAGGGGCTTTGTGCTGGGAGAGAAGCTGAGCCCTGATTAGGGGGCGGGGCTTCACTGACTAGGGGTCCTATAAAGGTAGCAGCCAGTCAGACAGCGGCTCAGGAGCTAGCAAACAGAGCTGTGAACAGGGGAGTTTGAATGGGAGTTCTGTTGGAGGAGATGGTATTTGTGTGTGCTTGGTTTTGTATTGGTAGTATCTGTATGTGTAGGGGTTTGGCGGGGCTTTGTGCTTGGAGAGAAGATGAGCCCTGATTAGGGGCGGGGCTTCACTGACTAGGGGTCCTATAAAGGTAGCAGCCAGTCAGGCAGCGGAACAGACAGCTGCAGTGGCACAGGAGCTAGCAAACAGAGCTGTAAACAGGGGAGTTTGAGTGGGAGTTCTGTTGGAGGAGAAGGTATTTGTGTGTTTTTGGTTTTGTATTGGTAGTATCTGTATGTGCAGAGGTTTGGAGGGGCTTTGTGCTGGGAGAGAAGCTGAGCCCTGGTTAGGGGGCGGGGCTTCACTGACTAGGGGTCCTATAAAGGTAGCAGCCAGTCAGGCAGCGGCAAAGGAGCTAGCAAACAGAGCTGTAAACAGGGGAGTTTGAGTGGGAGTTCTGTTGGAGGAGATGGTATTTGTGTGTGTTTGGGTTTGTATTGGTAGTATCTGTATGTGTATTGGTTTGAAGGGGCTTTGTGCTGGGAGAGAAGCTGAGCCCTGATTAGGGGGCGGGGCTTCACTGACTAGGGTTCCTATCAAGGTAGCAGCCAGTCAGGCAGCGGAACAGACAGCTGCAGTGGCACAGGAGCTATCAAACAGAGCTGTAAACAGGGGAATTTGAGTGGGATTTCTGTTGGAGGAGAAGGTATTTGTGTGTGTTTGGATTTGTATTGTCAGTATCTGTATGTGCAGGGGCTTTGTGCTGGGAGAGAAGCTGAGCCCTGATTAGGGGGCGGGGCTTCACTGACTTGGGGTCCTATAAAGGTAGCAGCCAGTCAGGCAGCGGCACAGGAGCTAGCAAACAGAGCTGTAAACAGGGGAGTTTGAGTCGGAGTTCTGTTGGAGGAGAAGGTATTTGTGTGTGTTTGGTTTTGTATTGGTAGTATCTGTATGTGTAGGGGCTTTGTGCTGGGAGAGAAGCTGAGCCCTGATTAGGGGGCGGGGCTTCACTGACTAGGGGTCCTATAAAGGTAGCAGCCAGTCAGGCAGCAGCACAGACAGCTGCAGCGGCACAGGAGCTAGCAAACAGAGCTGTAAACAGGGGAGTTTGAGTGGGAGTTCTGTTGGAGGAGAAGGTATTTGTGTGTGTTTGGTTTTGTATTGGTAGTATCTGTATGTGTAGGGGCTTTGTGCTGGGAGAGAAGCTGAGCCCTGATTTGGGGGCGGGGCTTCACTGACTAGGGGTCCTATAAAGGTAGCAGCCAGTCAGACAGCGGCACAGGAGCTAGCAAACAGAGCTGTAAGCAGGGGAGTTTGAGTGGGAGTTCTGTTGGAGGAGGAATTATTTGTCTGTGTTTGGCGTTGTATTGGTAGTATCTGTATGTGTAGAGGCTTGGAGGGGCTTTGTGCTGGGAGAGAAGCTGAGCCCTGATTAGGGGGCTGGGCTTCACTGACTTGGGGTCCTATAAAGGTAGCAGCCAGTCAGGCAGCGGCACAGGAGCTAGCAAACAGAGCTGTAAACAGGGGAGTTTGAGTGGGAGTTCTGTTGGAGGAGAAGGTATTTGTGTGTGTGTGTTTTTGTATTGGTAGTATCTGTATGTGTAGAGGCTTTGAGGGGCTTTGTGCTGGGAGAGAAGCTGAGCTCTGATTAGGGGGCGGGGCTTCACTGACTAGCGGTCCTATAAAGGTAGCAGACAGTCAGGCAGCGGCACAGGAGCTAGCAAACAGAGCTGTAAACAGGGGAGTTTGAGTGGGAGTTCTGTTGGAGGAGAAGGTATTTGTGTGTTTTTTGTATTGGTAGTATCTGTATGTGTAGAGGCTTGGAGGGGCTTTGTGCTGGGAGAGAAGCTGAGCCCTGATTAGGGGGCGGGGCTTCACTGACGAGGGGTCCTATAAAGGGAGCAGCCAGTCTGGCAGCGGCACAGACAGCTGCAGCGGCACAGGAGCTAGCAAACAGAGCTGTAAACAGGGGAGTTTGAGTGGGAGTTCTGTTGGAGGAGAAGGTATTTGTGTGTGTTTTTGTATTGGTAGTATCTGTATGTGTATTGGTTTGAAGGGGCTTTGTGCTTCGAGAGAAGCTGAGCCCTGATTAGGGGGCGGGGCTTCACTGACTAGGGGTCCTATGAAGGTAGCAGCCAGTCAGGCAGCGGCACAGGAGCTCACAAACAGAGCTGTGAATAGGGGAGTTTGAGTGGGAGTTCGGTTGGAGGAGAGGGTATTTGTGTGTGTTTGGTTTTGCTTTGGTAGTATCTGTATGTGTAGAGGCTTGGAGGGGCTTTGTGCTGGGAGAGAAGCTCAGCCCTGATTAGGGGGCGGGGCTTCACTGACTAGGGGTCCTATAAAGGTAGCAGCCAGTCAGGCAGCGGCACAGGAGCTAGCAAACAGAGCTGTAAACAGGGGAGTTTGAGTGGGAGTTGTGTTGGAGGAGAAGGTATTTGTGTGTGTGTGTTTTTGTATTGGTAGTATCTGTATGTGTAGAGGCTTTGAGGGGCTTTGTGCTGGGAGAGAAGCTGAGCTCTGATTACGGGGCGGGGCTTCACTGACTAGCGGTCCTATAAAGGTGGCAGCCAGTCAGGCGGCGGCACAGACAGCTGCAGCAGCACAGGAGCTAGCAAACAGAGCTCTAAACAGGGGAGTTTGAGTGGGAGTTCTCTTGGAGGAGAAGGTATTTGTGTGTGTTTGGTTTTGTATTGGTAGTATCTGTATGTGTAGGGGCTTTGTGCTGGGAGAGAAGCTGAGCCCTGATTAGGGGGCGGGGCTTCACTGACTAGGGGTCCTATAAAGGTAGCAGCCAGTCAGGCAGCGGAACAGACAGCTGCAGTGGCACAGGAGCTAGCAAACAGAGCTGTAAACAGGGGAGTTTGAGTGGGAGTTCTGTTGGAGGAGAAGGTATTTGTGTGTGTTTGGTTTTGTATTGGTAGTATCTGTATGTGTATTGGTTTGAAGGGGCTTTGTGCTTGGAGAGAAGCTGAGCCCTGATTAGGGGGCGGGGCTTCACTGACTAGGGGTCCTATAAAGGTAGCAGCCAGTCAGGCAGCGGCACAGACAGCTGCAGAAGCACAGGAGCTAGCAAACAGAGCTCTAAACAGGGGAGTTTGAGTGGGAGTTCTGTTGGAGGAGCAGGTATTTGTGTGTGTTTGGTTTTGTATTGGTAGTATCTGTATGTGTAGAGGCTTGGAGGGGCTTTGTGCTGGGAGAGAAGCTGAGCCCTGATTAGGGGGCGGGGCTTCACTGACTTGGGGTCCTATAAAGGTAGCAGCCAGTCAGGCAGCGGCACAGGAGCTAGCAAACAGAGCTGTAAACAGGGGAGTTTGAGTCGGAGTTCTGTTGGAGGAGAAGGTATTTGTGTGTGTTTGGTTTTGTATTGGTAGTATCTGTATGTGTAGGGGCTTTGTGGTGGGAGAGAAGCTGAGCCCTGATTTGGGGGCGGGGCTTCACTGACTAGGGGTCCTATAAAGGTAGCAGCCAGTCAGACAGCGGCACAGGAGCTAGCAAACAGAGCTGTAAACAGGGGAGTTTGAGTGGGAGTTCTGTTGGAGGAGAAGGTATTTGTGTGTTTTTTTGTATTGGTAGTATCTGTATGTGTAGAGGCTTGGAGGGGCTTTGTGCTGGGAGAGAAGCTGAGCCCTGATTAGGGGGCGGGGCTTCACTGACTAGGGGTCCTATGAAGGTAGCAGCCAGTCAGGCAGCGGCACAGGAGCTAGCAAACAGAGCTGTAAACAGGGGAGTTTGAGTGGGAGTTCTGTTGGAGGAGAAGGTATTTGTGTGTGTGTGTTTTTGTATTGGTAGTATCTGTATGTGTAGAGGCTTTGAGGGGCTTTGTGCTGGGAGAGAAGCTGAGCTCTGATTAGGGGGCGGGGCTTCACTGACTAGCGGTCCTATAAAGGTGGCAGCCAGTCAGGCGGCGGCACAGACAGCTGCAGCAGCACAGGAGCTAGCAAACAGAGCTCTAAACAGGGGAGTTTGAGTGGGAGTTCTCTTGGAGGAGAAGGTATTTGTGTGTGTTTGGTTTTGTATTGGTAGTGTCTGTATGTGTAGAGGCTTGGAGGGGCTTTGTGCTGGGAGAGAAGCTGAGCCCTGATTAGGGGGCGGGGCTTCACTGAATAGGGGTCCTATAAAGGTACCAGCCAGTCAGGCAGCGGCACAGGAGCTAGCAAACAGAGCTGTAAACAGGGCAGTTTGAGTGGGAGTTCTGTTGGAGGAGAAGGTATTTGTGTGTGTTTTTGTATTGGTATTATCTGTATGTGTATAGGCTTGGAGGGGCTAGGTGCTGCGAGAGAAGCTGAGCCCTGATTAGGGGGCGGGGCTTCACTGACTAGGGGTCCTATAAAGGGAGCAGCCAGTCAGGCAGCGGCACAGACAGCTGCAGCGGCACAGGAGCTAGCAAACAGAGCTGTAAACAGGGGAGTTTGAGTGGGAGTTCTGTTGGAGGAGAAGGTATTTGTGTGTGTTTGGTTCTGTATTGTCAGTATCTGTATGTGCAGGGGCTTTGTGCTGGGAGAGAAGCTGAGCCCTGATTAGGGGGCGGGGCTTCCCTGACTAGGGGTCCTATAAAGGTAGCAGCCAGTCAGGCAGCGGCACAGGAGCTAGCAAACAGAGCTGTAAACAGGGGAGTTTGAGTGGGAGTTCTGTTGGAGGAGAAGGTATTTGTGTGTGTTTGGTTTTGTATTGGTAGTATCTGTATGTGTAGAGGCTTGGAGGGGCTAGGTGCTGCGAGAGAAGCTGAGCCCTGATTAGGAGGCGGGGCTTCACTGACTAGGGGTCCTATAAAGGTAGCAGCCAGTCAGGCAGCGGCACAGCCAGCTGCAGCGGCACAGGAGCAAGCAAACAGAGCTGTAAACAGGGGAGTTTGAGTGGGAGTTCTGTTGGAGGAGAAGGTATTTGTGTGTGTTTGGTTTTGTATTGTCAGTATCTGTATGTGCAGGGGCTTTGTGCTGGGAGAGAAGCTGAGCCCTGATTAGGGGGCGGGGCTTCCCTGACTAGGGGTCCTATAAAGGTACCAGCCAGTCAGGCAGCGGCACAGGAGCTAGCAAACAGAGCTGTAAACAGGGGAGTTTGAGTGGGAGTTCTGTTGGAGGAGAAGGTATTTGTGTGTGTTTGGTTTTGTATTGTCAGTATCTGTATGTGCAGGGGCTTTGTGCTGGGAGAGAAGCTGAGCCCTGATTAGGGGGCGGGGCTTCCCTGACTAGGGGTCCTATAAAGGTAGCAGCCAGTCAGGCAGCGGCACAGGAGCTCACAAACAGAGCTGTGAATAGGGGAGTTTGAGTGGGAGTTCTGTTGGAGGAGAGGGTATTTGTGTGTGTTTGGTTTTGCTTTGGTAGTATCTGTATGTGTAGAGGCTTGGAGGGGCTTTGTGCTGGGAGAGAAGCTCAGCCCTGATTAGGGGGCGGGGCTTCACTGACTAGGGGTCCTATAAAGGTAGCAGCCAGTCAGGCAGCGGCACAGGAGCTAGCAAACAGAGCTGTAAACTGGGGAGTTTGAGTGTGAGTTCTGTTGCAGGAGAAGGTATTTGTGTGTGTGTGTTTTTGTATTGGTAGTATCTGTATGTGTAGAGGCTTTGAGGGGCTTTGTGCTGGGAGAGAAGCTGAGCTCTGATTAGGGGGCGGGGCTTCACTGACTAGCGGTCCTATAAAGGTGGCAGCCAGTCAGGCGGCGGCACAGACAGCTGCAGCAGCACAGGAGCTAGCAAACAGAGCTCTAAACAGGGGAGTTTGAGTGGGAGTTCTCTTGGAGGAGAAGGTATTTGTGTGTGTTTGGTTTTGTATTGGTAGTATCTGTATGTGTAGGGGCTTTGTGCTGGGAGAGAAGCTGAGCCCTGATTAGGGGGCGGGGCTTCACTGACTAGGGGTCCTATAAAGGTAGCAGCCAGTCAGGCAGCGGAACAGACAGCTGCAGTGGCACAGGAGCTAGCAAACAGAGCTGTAAACAGGGGAGTTTGAGTGGGAGTTCTGTTGGAGGAGAAGGTATTTGTGTGTGTTTGGTTTTGTATTGGTAGTATCTGTATGTGTATTGGTTTGAAGGGGCTTTGTGCTTGGAGAGAAGCTGAGCCCTGATTAGGGGGCGGGGCTTCACTGACTAGGGGTCCTATAAAGGTAGCAGCCAGTCAGGCAGCGGCACAGACAGCTGCAGAGGCACAGGAGCTAGCAAACAGAGCTCTAAACAGGGGAGTTTGAGTGGGAGTTCTGTTGGAGGAGCAGGTATTTGTGTGTGTTTGGTTTTGTATTGGTAGTATCTGTATGTGTAGAGGCTTGGAGGGGCTTTGTGCTGGGAGAGAAGCTGAGCCCTGATTAGGGGGCGGGGCTTCACTGACTAGGGGTCCTATAAAGGGAGCAGCCAGTCAGGCAGCGGCACAGACAGCTGCAGCGGCACAGGAGCTCGCAAACAGAGCTGTAAACAGGGGAGTTTGAGTGTGAGTTCTGTTGGAGGAGAAGGTATTTGTGTGTGTTTTTGTATTGGTAGTATCTGTATGTGTAGAGGTTTGAAGGGGCTTTGTGCTGGGAGAGAAGCTGAGCCCTGATTAGGGGGCGGGGCTTCACTGACTAGGGGTCCTATAAAGGTAGCAGCCAGTCAGGCAGCGGCACAGACAGCTGCAGCGGCACAGGAGCTAGCAAACAGAGCTGTAAACAGGGGAGTTTGAGTGGGAGTTCTGTTGGAGGAGAAGGTATTTGTGTGTGTTTGGATTTGTATTGTCAGTATCTGTATGTGCAGGGGCTTTGTGCTGGGAGAGAAGCTGAGCCCTGATTAGGGGGCGGGGCTTCCCTGACTAGGGGTCCTATAAAGGTAGCAGCCAGTCAGGCAGCGGCAAAGGAGCTAGCAAACATACCTGTAAACAGGGGAGTTTGAGTGGGAGTTCTGTTGGAGGAGAAGGTATTTGTGTGTGTTTGGTTTTGTATTGGTAGTATCTGTATGTGTAGGGGCTTTGTGCTGGGAGAGAAGCTGAGCCCTGATTAGGGGGCGGGGCTTCACTGACTAGGGGTCCTATAAAGGTAGCAGCCAGTCAGGCAGCAGCACAGACAGCTGCAGCGGCACAGGAGCTAGCAAACAGAGCTGTAAACAGGGGAGTTTGAGTGGGAGTTCTGTTGGAGGAGAAGGTATTTGTGTGTGTTTTTGTATTGGTACTATCTGTATGTGTAGAGGTTTGAAGGGGCTTTGTGCTGGGAGAGAAGCTGAGCCCTGATTAGGGGGCGGGGCTTCACTGACTAGGGGTCCTATAAAGGTAGCAGCCAGTCAGGCAGCGGCACAGACAGCTGCAGCGGCACAGGAGCTAGCAAACAGAGCTGTAAACAGGGGAGTTTGAGTGGGAGTTCTGTTGGAGGAGAAGGTATTTGTGTGTGTTTGGTTTTGTATTGGTAGTATCTGTATGTGTATTGGTTTGAAGGGGCTTTGTGCTTGGAGAGATGCTGAGCCCTGATTAGGGGGCGGGGCTTCACTGACTAGGGTTCCTATCAAGGTAGCAGCCAGTCAGGCAGCGGAACAGACAGCTGCAGTGGCACAGGAGCTATCAAACAGAGCTGTAAAAAGGGGAATTTGAGTGGGATTTCTGTTGGAGGAGAAGGTATTTGTGTGTGTTTGGATTTGTATTGTCAGTATCTGTATGTGCGGGGGCTTTGTGCTGGGAGAGAAGCTGAGCCCTGATTAGGGGGCGGGGCTTCACTGACTTGGGGTCCTATAAAGGTAGCAGCCAGTCAGGCAGCGGCACAGGAGCTAGCAAACAGAGCTGTAAACAGGGGAGTTTGAGTCGGAGTTCTGTTGGAGGAGAAGGTATTTGTGTGTGTTTGGTTTTGTATTGGTAGTATCTGTATGTGCAGGGGCTTTGTGCTGGGAGAGAAGCTGAGCCCTGATTAGGGGGCGGGGCTTCACTGACTAGGGGTCCTATAAAGGTAGCAGCCAGTCAGGCAGCAGCACAGACAGCTGCAGCGGCACAGGAGCTAGCAAACAGAGCTGTAAACAGGGGAGTTTGAGTGGGAGTTCTGTTGGAGGAGAAGGTATTTGTGTGTGTTTTTGTGTTGGTAGTATCTGTATGTGTAGAGGTTTGAAGGGGCTTTGTGCTGGGAGAGAAGCTGAGCCCTGATTAGGGGGCGGGGCTTCACTGACTAGGGGTCCTATAAAGGTAGCAGCCAGTCAGGCAGCAGCACAGACAGCTGCAGCGGCACAGGAGCTAGCAAACAGAGCTGTAAACAGGGGAGTTTGAGTGGGAGTTCTGTTGGAGGAGGAATTATTTGTCTGTGTTTGGCGTTGTATTGGTAGTATCTGTATGTGTAGAGGCTTGGAGGGGCTTTGTGCTGGGAGAGAAGCTGAGCCCTGATTAGGGGGCGGGGCTTCACTGACTTGGGGTCCTATAAAGGTAGCAGCCAGTCAGGCAGCGGCACAGGAGCTAGCAAACAGAGCTGTAAACAGGGGAGTTTGAGTGGGAGTTCTGTTGGAGGAGAAGGTATTTGTGTGTGTTTGGTTTTGTATTGGTAGTATCTGTATGTGCAGGGGCTTTGTGCTGGGAGAGAAGCTGAGCCCTGATTAGGGGGCGGGGCTTCACTGACTAGGGGTCCTATGAAGGTAGCAGCCAGTCAGGCAGCGGCACAGGAGCTCACAAACAGAGCTGTGAATAGGGGAGTTTGAGTGGGAGTTCTGTTGGAGGAGAGGGTATTTGTGTGTGTTTGGTTTTGCTTTGGTAGTATCTGTATGTGTAGAGGCTTGGAGGGGCTTTGTGCTGGGAGAGAAGCTGAGCCCTGATTAGGGGGCGGGGCTTCACTGACTAGGGGTCCTATGAAGGTAGCAGCCAGTCAGGGAGCGGCACAGGAGCTAGCAAACAGAGCTGTAAACAGGGGAGTTTGAGTGGGAGTTCTGTTGGAGGAGAAGGTATTTGTGTGTGTGTGTTTTTGTATTGGTAGTATCTGTATGTGTAGAGGCTTTGAGGGGCTTTGTGCTGGGAGAGAAGCTGAGCTCTGATTAGGGGGCGGGGCTTCACTGACTAGCGGTCCTATAAAGGTGGCAGCCAGTCAGGCGGCGGCACAGACAGCTGCAGCAGCACAGGAGCTAGCAAACAGAGCTCTAAACAGGGGAGTTTGAGTGGGAGTTCTCTTGGAGGAGAAGGTATTTGTGTGTGTTTGGTTTTGTATTGGTAGTGTCTGTATGTGTAGAGGCTTGGAGGGGCTTTGTGCTGGGAGAGAAGCTGAGCCCTGATTAGGGGGCGGGGCTTCACTGAATAGGGGTCCTATAAAGGTACCAGCCAGTCAGGCAGCGGCACAGGAGCTAGCAAACAGAGCTGTAAACAGGGCAGTTTGAGTGGGAGTTCTGTTGGAGGAGAAGGTATTTGTGTGTGTTTTTGTATTGGTATTATCTGTATGTGTATAGGCTTGGAGGGGCTAGGTGCTGCGAGAGAAGCTGAGCCCTGATTAGGGGCGGGGCTTCACTGACTAGGGGTCCTATAAAGGGAGCAGCCAGTCAGGCAGCGGCACAGACAGCTGCAGCGGCACAGGAGCTAGCAAACAGAGCTGTAAACAGGGGAGTTTGAGTGGGAGTTCTGTTGGAGGAGAAGGTATTTGTGTGTGTTTGGTTTTGTATTGTCAGTATCTGTATGTGCAGGGGCTTTGTGCTGGGAGAGAAGCTGAGCCCTGATTAGGGGGCGGGGCTTCCCTGACTAGGGGTCCTATAAAGGTAGCAGCCAGTCAGGCAGCGGCACAGGAGCTAGCAAACAGAGCTGTGAACAGGGGAGTTTGAGTGGGAGTTCTGTTGGAGGAGAAGGTATTTGTGTGTGTTTTTGTATTGGTATTATCTGTATGTGTAGAGGCTTGGAGGGGCTAGGTGCTGCGAGAGAAGCTGAGCCCTGATTAGGGGGCGGGGCTTCACTGACGAGGGGTCCTATAAAGGTAGCAGCCAGTCAGGCAGCGGCACAGACAGCTGCAGCGGCACAGGAGCTAGCAAACAGAGCTGTAAACAGGGGAGTTTGAGTGGGAGTTCTGTTGGAGGAGAAGGTATTTGTGTGTTTGGTTTTGTATTGGTAGTATCTGTATGTATAGGGGCTTTGTGCTGGGAGAGAAGCTGAGCCCTGATTTGGGGGCGGGGCTTCACTGACTAGGGGTCCTATAAAGGTAGCAGCCAGTCAGACAGCGGCACAGGAGCTAGCAAACAGAGCTGTAAACAGGGGAGTTTGAGTGGGAGTTCTGTTGGAGGAGAAGGTATTTGTGTGTGTTTTTGTATTGGTACTATCGGTATGTGTAGAGGTTTGAAGGGGCTTTGTGCTGGGAGAGAAGCTGAGCCCTGATTAGGAGGCGGGGCTTCACTGACTAGGGGTCCTATAAAGGTAGCAGCCAGTCAGGCAGCGGCACAGACAGCTGCAGCGGCACAGGAGCAAGCAAACAGAGCTGTAAACAGGGGAGTTTGAGTGGGAGTTCTGTTGGAGGAGGAGGTATTTGTGTGTGTGTGTTTTTGTATTGGTAGTATCTGTATGTGTAGAGGCTTTGAGGGGCTTTGTGCTGGGAGAGAAGCTGAGCTCTGATTAGGGGGCGGGGCTTCACTGACTAGCGGTCCTATAAAGGTGGCAGCCAGTCAGGCGGCGGCACAGACAGCTGCAGCAGCACAGGAGCTGGCAAACAGAGCTCTAAACAGGGGAGTTTGAGTGGGAGTTCTCTTGGAGGAGAAGGTATTTGTGTGTGTTTGGTTTTGTATTGGTAGTGTCTGTATGTGTTGAGGCTTGGAGGGGCTTTGTGCTGGGAGAGAAGCTGAGCCCTGATTAGGGGGCGGGGCTTCACTGAATAGGGGTCCTATAAAGGTACCAGCCAGTCAGGCAGCGGCACAGGAGCTAGCAAACAGAGCTGTAAACAGGGCAGTTTGAGTGGGAGTTCTGTTGGAGGAGAAGGTATTTGTGTGTGTTTTTGTATTGGTATTATCTGTATGTGTATAGGCTTGGAGGGGCTAGGTGCTGCGAGAGAAGCTGAGCCCTGATTAGGGGCGGGGCTTCACTGACTAGGGGTCCTATAAAGGGAGCAGCCAGTCAGGCAGCGGCACAGACAGCTGCAGCGGCACAGGAGCTAGCAAACAGAGCTGTAAACAGGGGAGTTTGAGTGGGAGTTCTGTTGGAGGAGAAGGTATTTGTGTGTGTTTGGTTTTGTATTGTCAGTATCTGTATGTGCAGGGGCTTTGTGCTGGGAGAGAAGCTGAGCCCTGATTAGGGGGCGGGGCTTCCCTGACTAGGGGTCCTATAAAGGTAGCAGCCAGTCAGGCAGCGGCACAGGAGCTAGCAAACAGAGCTGTGAACAGGGGAGTTTGAGTGGGAGTTCTGTTGGAGGAGAAGGTATTTGTGTGTGTTTTTGTATTGGTATTATCTGTATGTGTAGAGGCTTGGAGGGGCTAGGTGCTGCGAGAGAAGCTGAGCCCTGATTAGGGGGCGGGGCTTCACTGACGAGGGGTCCTATAAAGGTAGCAGCCAGTCAGGCAGCGGCACAGACAGCTGCAGCGGCACAGGAGCTAGCAAACAGAGCTGTAAACAGGGGAGTTTGAGTGGGAGTTCTGTTGGAGGAGAAGGTATTTGTGTGTTTGGTTTTGTATTGGTAGTATCTGTATGTATAGGGGCTTTGTGCTGGGAGAGAAGCTGAGCCCTGATTTGGGGGCGGGGCTTCACTGACTAGGGGTCCTATAAAGGTAGCAGCCAGTCAGACAGCGGCACAGGAGCTAGCAAACAGAGCTGTAAACAGGGGAGTTTGAGTGGGAGTTCTGTTGGAGGAGAAGGTATTTGTGTGTGTTTTTGTATTGGTACTATCGGTATGTGTAGAGGTTTGAAGGGGCTTTGTGCTGGGAGAGAAGCTGAGCCCTGATTAGGAGGCGGGGCTTCACTGACTAGGGGTCCTATAAAGGTAGCAGCCAGTCAGGCAGCGGCACAGACAGCTGCAGCGGCACAGGAGCAAGCAAACAGAGCTGTAAACAGGGGAGTTTGAGTGGGAGTTCTGTTGGAGGAGGAGGTATTTGTGTGTGTGTGTTTTTGTATTGGTAGTATCTGTATGTGTAGAGGCTTTGAGGGGCTTTGTGCTGGGAGAGAAGCTGAGCTCTGATTAGGGGGCGGGGCTTCACTGACTAGCGGTCCTATAAAGGTGGCAGCCAGTCAGGCGGCGGCACAGACAGCTGCAGCAGCACAGGAGCTGGCAAACAGAGCTCTAAACAGGGGAGTTTGAGTGGGAGTTCTCTTGGAGGAGAAGGTATTTGTGTGTGTTTGGTTTTGTATTGGTAGTGTCTGTATGTGTTGAGGCTTGGAGGGGCTTTGTGCTGGGAGAGAAGCTGAGCCCTGATTAGGGGGCGGGGCTTCACTGAATAGGGGTCCTATAAAGGTACCAGCCAGTCAGGCAGCGGCACAGGAGCTAGCAAACAGAGCTGTAAACAGGGCAGTTTGAGTGGGAGTTCTGTTGGAGGAGAAGGTATTTGTGTGTGTTTTTGTATTGGTATTATCTGTATGTGTATAGGCTTGGAGGGGCTAGGTGCTGCGAGAGAAGCTGAGCCCTGATTAGGGGGCGGGGCTTCACTGACTAGGGGTCCTATAAAGGTACCAGCCAGTCAGGCAGCGGCACAGGAGCTAGCAAACAGAGCTGTAAACAGGGGAGTTTGAGTGGGAGTTCTGTTGGAGGAGAAGGTATTTGTGTGTGTTTGGTTTTGTATTGTCGGTATCTGTATGTGCAGGGGCTTTGTGCTGGGAGAGAAGCTGAGCCCTGATTAGGGGGCGGGGCTTCACTGACGAGGGGTCCTATAAAGGTAGCAGCCAGTCAGGCAGCGGCACAGACAGCTGCAGCGGCACAGGAGCTAGCAAACAGAGCTGTAAACAGGGGAGTTTGAGTGGGAGTTCTGTTGGAGGAGAAGGTATTTGTGTGTGTTTTTGTATTGGTACTATCTGTATGTGTAGAGGTTTGAAGGGGCTTTGTGCTGGGAGAGAAGCTGAGCCCTGATTAGGGGGCGGGGCTTCACTGACTTGGGGTCCTATAAAGGTAGCAGCCAGTCAGGCAGCGGCACAGGAGCTAGCAAACAGAGCTGTAAAGAGGGGAGTTTGAGTGGGAGTTCTGTTGGAGGAGAAGGTATTTGTGTGTGTTTTTGTATTGGTAGTATCTGTATGTGTAGAGGTTTGAAGGGGCTTTGTGCTGGGAGAGAAGCTGAGCCCTGATTAGGGGGCGGGGCTTCACTGACTAGGGGTCCTATAAAGGTAGCAGCCAGTCAGGCAGCGGCACAGACAGCTGCAGCGGCACAGGAGCTAGCAAACAGAGCTGTAAACAGGGGAGTTTGAGTGGGAGTTCTGTTGGAGGAGAAGGTATTTGTGTGTGCTTGGTTTTGTATTGGTAGTATCTGTATGTGTAGGGGCTTTGTGCTGGGAGAGAAGCTGAGCCCTGATTTGGGGGCGGGGCTTCACTGACTAGGGGTCCTATAAAGGTAGCAGCCAGTCAAACAGCGGCACAGGAGATAGCAAACAGAGGTGTAAGCAGGGGAGTTTGCGTGGGAGTTCTGTTGGAGGAGGAGGTATTTGTCTGTGTTTGGTTTTGTATTGGTAGTATCTGTATGTGTAGAGGCTTGGAGGGGCTTTGTGCTGGGAGAGAAGCTGAGCCCTGATTAGGGGGCGGGGCTTCACTGACTTGGGGTCCTATAAAGGTAGCAGCCAGTCAGGCAGCGGCACAGGAGCCAGCAAACAGAGCTGTAAACAGGGGAGTTTGAGTGGGAGTTCTGTTGGAGGAGAAGGTATTTGTGTGTGTTTGGTTTTGTATTGGTAGTATCTGTATGTGTAGGGGCTTTGTGCTGGGAGAGAAGCTGAGCCCTGATTAGGGGGCGGGGCTTCACTGACTAGGGGTCCTATAAAGGTAGCAGCCAGTCAGGCAGCGGCACAGGAGCTAGCAAACAGAGCTGTGAACAGGGGAGTTTGAGTGGGAGTTCTGTTGGAGGAGAAGGTATTTGTGTGTGTGTGTTTTTGTATTGGTAGTATCTGTATGTGTAGCGGCTTTGAGGTGCTTTGTGCTGGGAGAGAAGCTGAGCCCTGATTAGGGGGCGGGGCTTCACTGACTAGGGGTCCTATAAAGGTAGCAGCCAGTCAGGCAGCGGCACAGGAGCTAGCAAAAGGAGCTGTAAGCAGGGGAGTTTGAGTGGGAGTTATGTTGGAGGAGAAGGTATTTGTGTGTGTTTTTGTATTGGTAGTATCTGTATGTGTAGAGGTTTGAAGGGGCTTTCTGCTGGGAGAGAAGCTGAGCCCTGATTAGGGGGCGGGGCTTCACTGACTAGGGGTCCTATAAAGGTAGCAGCCAGTCAGGCAGCGGCACAGACAGCTGCAGCGGCACAGGAGCTAGCAAACAGAGCTGTAAACAGGGGAGTTTGTGTGGGAGTTCTGTTGGAGGAGATGGTATTTGTGTGTGTTTTTGTATTGGTAGTATCTGTATGTGCAGAGGTTTGAAGGGGCTTTGTGCTGGGAGAGAAGCTGAGCCCTGATTAGGGGGCGGGGCTTCACTGACTAGGGGTCCTATAAAGGTAGCAGCCAGTCAGACAGCGGCACAGGAGCTAGCAAACAGAGCTGTAAACAGGGGAGTTTGAGTGGGAGTTCTGTTGGAGGAGAAGGTATTTGTGTGTGTTTTTGTATTGGTAGTATCTGTATGTGTAGAGGTTTGAAGGGGCTTTGTGCTGGGAGAGAAGCTGAGCCCTGATTAGGGGGCGGGGCTTCACTGACTAGGGGTCCTATAAAGGTAGCAGCCAGTCAGGCAGCGGCACAGACAGCTGCAGCGGCACAGGAGCTAGCAAACAGAGCTGTAAACAGGGGAGTTTGAGTGGGAGTTCTGTTGGAGGAGATGGTATTTGTGTGTGTTTGGTTTTGTATTGGTAGTATCTGTATGTGTATTGGTTTGAAGGGGCTTTGTGCTTGGAGAGAAGCTGAGCCCTGATTAGGGGGCGGGGCTTCACTGACTAGGGGTCCTATGAAGGTAGCAGCCAGTCAGGCAGCGGCACAGGAGCTAGCAAACAGAGCTGTAAACAGGGGAGTTTGAGTGGGAGTTCTGTTGGAGGAGAAGGTATTTGTGTGTGTTTGGTTTTGTATTGGTAGTATCTGTATGTGTAGAGGCTTGGAGGGGCTTTGTGCTGGGAGAGAAGCTGAGCCCTGATTAGGGGGCGGGGCTTCACTGACTAGGGGTCCTATAAAGGTAGCAGCCAGTCAGGCGGCGGCACAGACAGCTGCAGCGGCACAGGAGCTAGCAAACAGAGCTCTAAACAGGGGAGTTTGAGTGGGAGTTCTCTTGGAGGAGAAGGTATTTGTGTGTGTTTGGTTTTGTATTGGTAGTGTCTGTATGTGTAGAGGCTTGGAGGGGCTTTGTGCTGGGAGAGAAGCTGAGCCCTGATTAGGGGGCGGGGCTTCACTGAATAGGGGTCCTATAAAGGTACCAGCCAGTCAGGCAGCGGCACAGGAGCTAGCAAACAGAGCTGTAAAGAGGGCAGTTTGAGTGGGAGTTCTGTTGGAGGAGAAGGTATTTGTGTGTGTTTGGTTTTGTATTGGTAGTATCTGTATGTGTAGGGGCTTTGTGCTGGGAGAGAAGCTGAGCCCTGATTAGGGGGCGGGGCTTCACTGACTAGGGGTCCTATAAAGGTAGCAGCCAGTCAGGCAGCGGCACAGGAGCTAGCAAACAGAGCTGTGAACAGGGGAGTTTGAGTGGGAGTTCTGTTGGAGGAGAAGGTATTTGTGTGTGTGTGTTTTTGTATTGGTAGTATCTGTATGTGTAGCGGCTTTGAGGGGCTTTGTGCTGGGAGAGAAGCTGAGCCCTGATTAGGGGGCGGGGCTTCACTGACTAGGGGTCCTATAAAGGTAGCAGCCAGTCAGGCAGCGGCACAGGAGCTAGCAAAAGGAGCTGTAAGCAGGGGAGTTTGAGTGGGAGTTATGTTGGAGGAGAAGGTATTTGTGTGTGTTTTTGTATTGGTAGTATCTGTATGTGTAGAGGTTTGAAGGGGCTTTGTGCTGGGAGAGAAGCTGAGCCCTGATTAGGGGGCGGGGCTTCACTGACTAGGGGTCCTATAAAGGTAGCAGCCAGTCAGGCAGCGGCACAGACAGCTGCAGCGGCACAGGAGCTAGCAAACAGAGCTGTAAACAGGGGAGTTTGAGTGGGAGTTCTGTTGGAGGAGATGGTATTTGTGTGTGTTTTTGTATTGGTAGTATCTGTATGTTTAGAGGTTTGAAGGGGCTTTGTGCTGGGAGAGAAGCTGAGCCCTGATTAGGGGGCGGGGCTTCACTGACTAGGGGTCCTATAAAGGTAGCAGCCAGTCAGACAGCGGCACAGGAGCTAGCAAACAGAGCTGTAAACAGGGGAGTTTGAGTGGGAGTTCTGTTGGAGGAGAAGGTATTTGTGTGTGTTTTTGTATTAGTAGTATCTGTATGTGTAGAGGTTTGAAGGGGCTTTGTGCTGGGAGAGAAGCTGAGCCCTGATTAGGGGGCGGGGCTTCACTGACTAGGGGTCCTATAAAGGTAGCAGCCAGTCAGGCAGCGGCACAGACAGCTGCAGCGGCACAGGAGCTAGCAAACAGAGCTGTAAACAGGGGAGTTTGAGTGGGAGTTCTGTTGGAGGAGATGGTATTTGTGTGTGTTTGGTTTTGTATTGGTAGTATCTGTATGTGTATTGATTTGAAGGGGCTTTGTGCTTGGAGAGAAGCTGAGCCCTGATTAGGGGGCGGGGCTTCACTGACTAGGGGTCCTATGAAGGTAGCAGCCAGTCAGGCAGCGGCACAGGACCTAGCAAACAGAGCTGTAAACAGGGGAGTTTGAGTGGGAGTTCTGTTGGAGGAGAAGGTATTTGTGTGTGTGTGTTTTTGTATTGGTAGTATCTGTATGTGTAGAGGCTTGGAGGGGCTTTGTGCTGGTAGAGAAGCTGAGCCCTGATTAGGGGGCGGGGCTTCACTGACTAGCGGTCCTATAAAGGTGGCAGCCAGTCAGGCAGCGGCACAGACAGCTGCAGCGGCACAGGAGCTAGCAAACAGAGCTCTAAACAGGAGAGTTTGAGTGGAAGTTCTGTTGGAGGAGAAGGTATTTGTGTGTGTTTGGTTTTGTATTGGTAGTATCTGTATGTGTAGAGGCTTGGAGGGGCTTTGTGCTGGGAGAGAAGCTGAGCCCTGATTAGGGGGCGGGGCTTCACTGACTAGGGGTCCTATAAAGGTAGCAGCCAGTCAGGCGGCGGCACAGACAGCTGCAGCGGCACAGGAGCTAGCAAACAGAGCTCTAAACAGGGGAGTTTGAGTGGGAGTTCTCTTGGAGGAGAAGGTATTTGTGTGTGTTTGGTTTTGTATTGTCAGTATCTGTATGTGCAGGGGCTTTGTGCTGGGAGAGAAGCTGAGCCCTGATTAGGGGGCGGGGCTTCCCTGACTAGGGGTCCTATAAAGGTAGCAGCCAGTCAGGCAGCGGCACAGGAGCTAGCAAACAGAGCTGTAAACAGGGGAGTTTGAGTGGGAGTTCTGTTGGAGGAGAAGGTATTTGTGTGTGTTTTTGTTTTGGTAGTATCTGTATGTGTAGAGGCTTGGAGGGGCTTTGTGCTGGGAGAGAAGTTGAGCCCTGATTAGGGGGCGGGGCTTCACTGACTAGGGGTCCTATAAAGGTAGCAGCCAGTCAGGCAGCGGAACAGACAGCTGCAGTGGCACAGGAGCTAGCAAACAGAGCTGTAAACAGGGGAGTTTGAGTGGGAGTTCTGTTGGAGGAGCAGGTATTTGTGTGTGTTTGGTTTTGTATTGGTAGTATCTCTATGTGTAGGGGCTTTGTGCTGGGAGAGAAGCTGAGCCCTGATTTGGGGGCGGGGCTTCACTGACTAGGGGTCCTATAAAGGTAGCAGCCAGTCAGGCAGCGGCACAGACAGCTGCAGCGGTACAGGAGCTAGCAAACAGAGCTGTAAACAGGGGAGTTTGAGTGGGAGTTCTGTTGGAGGAGATGGTATTTGTGTGTGTTTGATTTTGTATTGGTAGTATCTGTATGTGTATTGGTTTGAAGGGGCTTTGTGCTTGGAGAGAAGCTGAGCCCTGATTAGGGGGCGGGGCTTCACTGACTAGGGGTCCTATGAAGGTAGCAGCCAGTCAGGCAGCGGCACAGGAGCTCACAAACAGAGCTGTGAATAGGGGAGTTTGAGTGGGAGTTCTGTTGGAGGAGAGGGTATTTGTGTGTGTTTGGTTTTGCTTTGGTAGTATCTGTATGTGTCGAGGCTTGGAGGGGCTTTGTGCTTGGAGAGAAGCTGAGCCCTGATTAGGGGCGCGGCTTCACTGACTAGGGGTCC
Source organism: Lepidochelys olivacea (assembly GCF_965140295.1). Lineage (NCBI taxonomy): Eukaryota > Metazoa > Chordata > Testudines > Cheloniidae > Lepidochelys > Lepidochelys olivacea. Next base: position 16,774,042 of record NC_140436.1, on the reverse strand, counting down.
TATAAAGGTAGCAGCCAGTCAGGCAGCGGCACAGGAGCTAGCAAACAGAGCTGTGAACAGGGGAGTTTGAGTGGGAGTTCTGTTGGAGGAGAAGGTATTTGTGTGTGTGTGTTTTTGTATTGGTAGTATCTGTATGTGTAGAGGCTTGGAGGGGCTTTGTGCTGGGAGAGAAGCTGAGCCCTGATTAGGGGGCGGGGCTTCACTGACGAGGGGTCCTATAAAGGTAGCAGCCAGTCAGACAGCGGAACAGAAAGCTGCAGTGGCACAGGAGCTATCAAACAGAGCTGTAAACAGGGGAATTTGAGTGGGAGTTCTGTTAGAGGAGAAGGTATTAGTGTGTGTTTGGATTTGTATTGTCAGTATCTGTATGTGCAGGGGCTTTGTGCTGGGAGAGAAGCTGAGCCCTGATTAGGGGGCGGGGCTTCCCTGACTAGGGGTCCTATAAAGGTAGCAGCCAGTCAGGCAGCGGCAAAGGAGCTAGCAAACAGAGCTGTAAACAGGGGAGTTTGAGTGGGAGTTCTGTTGGAGGAGAAGGTATTTGTGTGTGTTTGGTTTTGTATTGGTAGTATCTGTATGTGTAGGGGCTTTGTGCTGGGAGAGAAGCTGAGCCCTGATTAGGGGGCGGGGCTTCACTGACTAGGGGTGCTATAAAGGTAGCAGCCAGTCAGACAGCGGCTCAGGAGCTAGCAAACATAGCTGTGAACAGGGGAGTTTGAGTAGGAGTTCTGTTGGAGGAGAAGGTATTTGTGTGTGTTTTTGTTTTGGTAGTATCTGTATGTGTAGAGGCTTGGAGGGGCTTTGTGCTGGGAGAGAAGTTGAGCCCTGATTAGGGGGCGGGGCTTCACTGACTAGGGGTCCTATAAAGGTAGCAGCCAGTCAGGCAGCGGAACAGACAGCTGCAGTGGCACAGGAGCTAGCAAACAGAGCTGTAAACAGGGGAGTTTGAGTGGGAGTTCTGTTGGAGGAGAAGGTATTTGTGTGTTTGGTTTTGCTTTGGTAGTATCTGTATGTGTAGAGGCTTGGAGGGGCTTTGTGCTGGGAGAGAAGCTGAGCCCTGATTAGGGGGCGGGGCTTCACTGACTAGGGGACCTATAAAGGTAGCAGCCAGTCAGACAGCGGCTCAGGAGCTAGCAAACAGAGCTGTGAACAGGGGAGTTTGAGTAGGAGTTCTGTTGGAGGAGAAGGTATTTGTGTGTGTTTGGTTTTGTATTGGTAGTATGTGTATGTGTAGGGGCTTGGAGGGGCTAGGTGCTGCGAGAGAAGCTGAGCCCTGATTAGGGGGCGGGGCTTCACTGACTAGGGGTCCTATAAAGGTAGCAGCCAGTCAGGCAGCGGAACAGACAGCTGCAGCGGCACAGGAGCTATCAAACAGAGCTGTAAACAGGGGAGTTTGAGTGGGAGTTCTGTTGGAGGAGAAGGTATTTGTGTGTGTTTGGTTTTGTATTGGTAGTATGTGTATGTGTAGGGGCTCTGTGCTGGGAGAGAAGCTGAGCCCTGATTAGGGGGCGGGGCTTCACTGACTAGGGGTCCTATAAAGGTAGCAGACAGTCAGGCAGCGGCACAGGAGCTAGCAAACAGAGCTGTAAACAGGGGAGTTTGAGTGGGAGTTCTGTTGGAGGAGAAGGTATTTGTGTGTGTTTGGTTTTGTATTTGTAGTATCTGTATGTGTAGGGGCTTTGTGCTGGGAGAGAAGCTGAGCCCTGATTAGGGGGCGGGGCTTCACTGACTAGGGGTCCTATAAAGGTAGCAGACAGTCAGGCAGCGGCACAGGAGCTAGCAAACAGAGCTGTAAACAGGGGAGTTTGAGTGGGAGTTGTGTTGGAGGAGAAGGTATTTGTGTGTGTTTTTGTATTGGTATTATCTGTATGTGTAGAGGCTTGGAGGGGCTTTGTGATGGGAGAGAAGCTGAGCCCTGATTAGGGGGCGGGGCTTCACTGACTAGGGGTCCTACAAAGGTAGCAGCCAATCAGGCAGCGGCACAGACAGCTGCAGTGGCACAGGAGCTAGCAAACAGAGCTGTAAACAGGGGAGTTTGAGTGGGAGTTCTGTTGGAGGAGAAGGTATTTGTGTGTGTTTGGTTTTGTATTGGTAGTATCTGTATGTGTAGGGGCTTTGTGCTGGGAGAGAAGCTGAGCCCTGATTAGGGGGCGGGGCTTCACTGACTAGGGGTCCTATAAAGGTAGCAGCCAGTCAGACAGCGGCACAGACAGCTGCAGTGGCACAGGAGCTATCAAACAGAGCTGTAAACAGGGGAATTTGAGTGGGAGTTCTGTTGGAGGAGAATGTATTTGTGTGTGTTTGGATTTGTATTGTCAGTATCTGTATGTGCAGGGGCTTTGTGCTGGGAGAGAAGCTGAGCCCTGATTAGGGGGCGGGGCTTCCCTGACTAGGGGTCCTATAAAGGTAGCAGCCAGTCAGGCAGCGGCAAAGGAGCAAGCAAACAGAGCTGTAAACAGGGGAGTTTGAGTGGGAGTTCTGTTGGAGGAGAAGGTATTTGTGTGTGTTTGGTTTTGTATTGGTAGTATCTGTATGTGTAGGGGCTTTGTGCTGGGAGAGAAGCTGAGCCCTGATTAGGGGGCGGGGCTTCCCTGACTAGGGGTCCTATAAAGGTAGCAGCCAGTCAGACAGCGGCTCAGGAGCTAGCAAACAGAGCTGTGAACAGGGGAGTTTGAGTGGGAGTTCTGTTGGAGGAGAAGGTATTTGTGTGTGTTTGGTTTTGCTTTGGTAGTATCTGTATGTGTAGAGGCTTGGAGGGGCTTTGTGCTGGGAGAGAAGCTGAGCCCTGATTAGGGGGCGGGGCTTCACTGACTAGGGGTCCTATAAAGGGAGCAGCCAATCAGGCAGCGGCACCGGAGCTAGCAAACAGAGCTGTGAACAGGGGAGTTTGAGTGGGAGTTCTGTTGCAGGAGAAGGTATTTGTGTGTGTTTGGTTTTGTATTGGTAGTATCTGTATGTGTAGAGGCTTGGAGGGGCTTTGTGCTGGGAGAGAAGCTGAGCCCTGATTAGGGGGCGGGTCTTCACTGACTAGGGATCCTATAAAGGGAGCAGCCAGTCAGGCAGCGGCACAGACAGCTGCAGCGGCACAGGAGCTAGCAAACAGAGCTGTGAACAGGGGAGTTTGAGTGGGAGTTCTGTTGGAGGAGAAGGTATTTGTGTGTGTTTGGTTTTGTATTGGTAGTATCTGTATGTGTAGGGGCTTTGTGCTGCGAGAGAAGCTGAGCCCTGATTAGGGGGCGGGGCTTCACTGACTAGGGGTCCTATAAAGGTTGCAGCCAGTCAGGCAGCGGCACAGGAGCTAGCAAACAGAGCTGTAAAGAGGGGAGTTTGAGTGGGAGTTCTGTTGGAGGAGAAGGTATTTGTGTGTGTTTTTGTATTGGTATTATCTGTATGTGTATAGGCTTGGAGGGGCTAGGTGCTGCGAGAGAAGCTGAGCCCTGATTAGGGGGCGGGGCTTCACTGACTAGGGGTCCTATAAAGGTAGCAGCCAGTCAGGCAGCGGCACAGACAGCTGCAGCGGCACAGGAGCTAGCAAAGAGAGCTGTAAACAGGGGAGTTTGAGTGGGAGTTCTGTTGGAGGAGAAGGTATTTGTGTGTGTTTGGTTTTGTATTGTCAGTATCTGTATGTGCAGGGGCTTTGTGCTGGGAGAGAAGCTGAGCCCTGATTAGGGGGCGGGGCTTCCCTGACTAGGGGTCCTATAATGGTAGCAGCCAGTCAGGCAGCGGCACAGGAGCTAGCAAACAGAGCTGTGAACAGGGGAGTTTTAGTGGGAGTTCTGTTGGAGGAGAAGGTATTCATGTGTGTGTGTTTTTGTGTTGGTAGTATCTGTACGTGTAGGGGCTTTGTGCTGGGAGAGAAGCTGAGCCCTGATTAGGGGGCGGGGCTTCCCTGACTAGGGGTCCTATAAAGGTAGCAGCCAGTCAGGCAGCGGCAAAGGAGCTAGCAAACAGAGCTGTAAGCAGGGGAGTTTGAGTGGGAGTTCTGTTGGAGGAGAAGGTATTTGTGTGTGTTTGGTTTTGTATTGGTAGTATCTGTATGTGTAGGGGCTTTGTGCTGGGAGAGAAGCTGAGCCCTGATTAGGGGGCGGGGCTTCACTGACTAGGGGTCCTATAAAGGTAGCAGCCAGTCAGGCAGCGGCACAGACAGCTGCAGCGGCACAGGAGCTAGCAAACAGAGCTGTAAACAGGGGAGTTTGAGTGGGAGTTCTGTTGGAGGAGATGGTATTTGTGTGTGTTTGGTTTTGTATTGGTAGTATCTGTATGTGTATTGGTTTGAAGGGGCTTTGTGCTTGGAGAGAAGCTGAGCCCTGATTAGGGGGCGGGGCTTCACTGACTAGGGTTCCTATAAAGGTAGCAGCCAGTCAGGCAGCGGAACAGACAGCTGCAGTGGCACAGGAGCTATCAAACAGAGCTGTAAACAGGGGAATTTGAGTGGGAGTTCTGTTGGAGGAGAAGGTATTTGTGTGTGTTTGGATTTGTATTGTCAGTATCTGTATGTGCAGGGGCTTTGTGCTGGGAGAGAAGCTGAGCCCTGATTAGGGGGCGGGGCTACCCTGACTAGGGGTCCTATAAAGGTAGCAGCCAGTCAGGCAGCGGCAAAGGAGCTAGCAAACAGAGCTGTAAACAGGGGAGTTTGAGTGGGAGTTCTGTTGGAGGAGAAGGTATTTGTGTGTGTTTGGTTTTGTATTGGTAGTATCTGTATGTGTAGGGGCTTTGTGCTGGGAGAGAAGCTGAGCCCTGATTAGGGGGCGGGGCTTCCCTGACTAGGGGTCCTATAAAGGTAGCAGCCAGTCAGACAGCGGCTCAGGAGCTAGCAAACAGAGCTGTGAACAGGGGAGTTTGAGTAGGAGTTCTGTTGGAGGAGCAGGTATTTGTGTGTGTTTGGTTTTGTATTGGTAGTATCTGTATGTGTAGAGGCTTGGAGGGGCTTTGTGCTGGGAGAGAAGCTGAGCCCTGATTAGGGGGCGGGGCTTCACTGACTAGGGGTCCTACAAAGGTAGCAGCCAATCAGGCAGCGGCACAGACAGCTGCAGTGGCACAGGAGCTAGCAAACAGAGCTGTAAACAGGGGAGTTTGAGTGGGAGTTCTGTTGGAGGAGAAGGTATTTGTGTGTGTTTGGTTTTGTATTGGTAGTATCTGTATGTGTAGGGGCTTTGTGCTGGGAGAGAAGCTGAGCCCTGATTAGGGGGCGGGGCTTCACTGACTAGGGGTCCTATAAAGGTAGCAGCCAGTCAGACAGCGGCACAGACAGCTGCAGTGGCACAGGAGCTATCAAACAGAGCTGTAAACAGGGGAATTTGAGTGGGAGTTCTGTTGGAGGAGAATGTATTTGTGTGTGTTTGGATTTGTATTGTCAGTATCTGTATGTGCAGGGGCTTTGTGCTGGGAGAGAAGCTGAGCCCTGATTAGGGGGCGGGGCTTCCCTGACTAGGGGTCCTATAAAGGTAGCAGCCAGTCAGGCAGCGGCAAAGGAGCAAGCAAACAGAGCTGTAAACAGGGGAGTTTGAGTGGGAGTTCTGTTGGAGGAGAAGGTATTTGTGTGTGTTTGGTTTTGTATTGGTAGTATCTGTATGTGTAGGGGCTTTGTGCTGGGAGAGAAGCTGAGCCCTGATTAGGGGGCGGGGCTTCCCTGACTAGGGGTCCTATAAAGGTAGCAGCCAGTCAGACAGCGGCTCAGGAGCAAGCAAACAGAGCTGTGAACAGGGGAGTTTGAGTGGGAGTTCTGTTGGAGGAGAAGGTATTTGTGTGTGTTTGGTTTTGCTTTGGTAGTATCTGTATGTGTAGAGGCTTGGAGGGGCTTTGTGCTGGGAGAGAAGCTGAGCCCTGATTAGGGGGCGGGGCTTCACTGACTAGGGGTCCTATAAAGGGAGCAGCCAATCAGGCAGCGGCACCGGAGCTAGCAAACAGAGCTGTGAACAGGGGAGTTTGAGTGGGAGTTCTGTTGCAGGAGAAGGTATTTGTGTGTGTTTGGTTTTGTATTGGTAGTATCTGTATGTGTAGAGGCTTGGAGGGGCTTTGTGCTGGGAGAGAAGCTGAGCCCTGATTAGGGGGCGGGTCTTCACTGACTAGGGATCCTATAAAGGGAGCAGCCAGTCAGGCAGCGGCACAGACAGCTGCAGCGGCACAGGAGCTAGCAAACAGAGCTGTGAACAGGGGAGTTTGAGTGGGAGTTCTGTTGGAGGAGAAGGTATTTGTGTGTGTTTGGTTTTGTATTGGTAGTATCTGTATGTGTAGGGGCTTTGTGCTGCGAGAGAAGCTGAGCCCTGATTAGGGGGCGGGGCTTCACTGACTAGGGGTCCTATAAAGGTTGCAGCCAGTCAGGCAGCGGCACAGGAGCTAGCAAACAGAGCTGTAAAGAGGGGAGTTTGAGTGGGAGTTCTGTTGGAGGAGAAGGTATTTGTGTGTGTTTTTGTATTGGTATTATCTGTATGTGTATAGGCTTGGAGGGGCTAGGTGCTGCGAGAGAAGCTGAGCCCTGATTAGGGGGCGGGGCTTCACTGACTAGGGGTCCTATAAAGGTAGCAGCCAGTCAGGCAGCGGCACAGACAGCTGCAGCGGCACAGGAGCTAGCAAAGAGAGCTGTAAACAGGGGAGTTTGAGTGGGAGTTCTGTTGGAGGAGAAGGTATTTGTGTGTGTTTGGTTTTGTATTGTCAGTATCTGTATGTGCAGGGGCTTTGTGCTGGGAGAGAAGCTGAGCCCTGATTAGGGGGCGGGGCTTCCCTGACTAGGGGTCGTATAATGGTAGCAGCCAGTCAGGCAGCGGCACAGGAGCTAGCAAACAGAGCTGTGAACAGGGGAGTTTTAGTGGGAGTTCTGTTGGAGGAGAAGGTATTCATGTGTGTGTGTTTTTGTGTTGGTAGTATCTGTACGTGTAGGGGCTTTGTGCTGGGAGAGAAGCTGAGCCCTGATTAGGGGGCGGGGCTTCCCTGACTAGGGGTCCTATAAAGGTAGCAGCCAGTCAGGCAGCGGCAAAGGAGCTAGCAAACAGAGCTGTAAGCAGGGGAGTTTGAGTGGGAGTTCTGTTGGAGGAGAAGGTATTTGTGTGTGTTTGGTTTTGTATTGGTAGTATCTGTATGTGTAGGGGCTTTGTGCTGGGAGAGAAGCTGAGCCCTGATTAGGGGGCGGGGCTTCACTGACTAGGGGTCCTATAAAGGTAGCAGCCAGTCAGGCAGCGGCACAGACAGCTGCAGCGGCACAGGAGCTAGCAAACAGAGCTGTAAACAGGGGAGTTTGAGTGGGAGTTCTGTTGGAGGAGATGGTATTTGTGTGTGTTTGGTTTTGTATTGGTAGTATCTGTATGTGTATTGGTTTGAAGGGGCTTTGTGCTTGGAGAGAAGCTGAGCCCTGATTAGGGGGCGGGGCTTCACTGACTAGGGTTCCTATAAAGGTAGCAGCCAGTCAGGCAGCGGAACAGACAGCTGCAGTGGCACAGGAGCTATCAAACAGAGCTGTAAACAGGGGAATTTGAGTGGGAGTTCTGTTGGAGGAGAAGGTATTTGTGTGTGTTTGGATTTGTATTGTCAGTATCTGTATGTGCAGGGGCTTTGTGCTGGGAGAGAAGCTGAGCCCTGATTAGGGGGCGGGGCTACCCTGACTAGGGGTCCTATAAAGGTAGCAGCCAGTCAGGCAGCGGCAAAGGAGCTAGCAAACAGAGCTGTAAACAGGGGAGTTTGAGTGGGAGTTCTGTTGGAGGAGAAGGTATTTGTGTGTGTTTGGTTTTGTATTGGTAGTATCTGTATGTGTAGGGGCTTTGTGCTGGGAGAGAAGCTGAGCCCTGATTAGGGGGCGGGGCTTCCCTGACTAGGGGTCCTATAAAGGTAGCAGCCAGTCAGACAGCGGCTCAGGAGCTAGCAAACAGAGCTGTGAACAGGGGAGTTTGAGTAGGAGTTCTGTTGGAGGAGCAGGTATTTGTGTGTGTTTGGTTTTGTATTGGTAGTATCTGTATGTGTAGAGGCTTGGAGGGGCTTTGTGCTGGGAGAGAAGCTGAGCCCTGATTAGGGGGCGGGGCTTCACTGACTAGGGGTCCTATAAAGGGAGCAGCCAATCAGGCAGCGGCACAGGAGCTAGCAAACAGAGCTGTGAACAGGGGAGTTTGAGTGGGAGTTCTGTTGGAGGAGAAGGTATTTGTGTGTGTTTGGTTTTGTATTGTCAGTATCTGTATGTGCAGGGGCTTTGTGCTGGGAGAGAAGCTGAGCCCTGATTAGGGGGCGGGGCTTCCCTGACTAGGGGTCCTATCAAGGTAGCAGCCAGTCAGGCAGCGGCAAAGGAGCAAGCAAACAGAGCTGTAAACAGGGGAGTTTGAGTGGGAGTTCTGTTGGAGGAGAAGGTATTTGTGTGTGTTTGGTTTTGTATTGGTAGTATCTGTATGTGTAGGGGCTTTGTGCTGGGAGAGAAGCTGAGCCCTGATTAGGGGGCGGGCCTTCCCTGACTAGGGGTCCTATAAAGGTAGCAGCCAGTCAGACAGCGGCTCAGGAGCTAGCAAACAGAGCTGTGAACAGGGGAGTTTGAGTGGGAGTTCTGTTGGAGGAGAAGGTATTTGTGTGTGTTTGGTTTTGCTTTGGTAGTATCTGTATGTGTAGAGGCTTGGAGGGGCTTTGTGCTGGGAGAGAAGCTGAGCCCTGATTAGGGGGCGGGGCTTCACTGACTAGGGGTCCTATAAAGGGAGCAGCCAATCAGGCAGCGGCACAGGAGCTAGCAAACAGAGCTGTGAACAGGGGAGTTTGAGTGGGAGTTCTGTTGCAGGAGAAGGTATTTGTGTGTGTTTGGTTTTGTATTGGTAGTATCTGTATGTGTAGAGGCTTGGAGGGGCTTTGTGCTGGGAGAGAAGCTGAGCCCTGATTAGGGGGCGGGTCTTCACTGACTAGGGATCCTATAAAGGTAGCAGCCAGTCAGGCAGCGGCACAGACAGCTGCAGCGGCACAGGAGCTAGCAAACAGAGCTGTGAACAGGGGAGTTTGAGTGGGAGTTCTGTTGGAGGAGAAGGTATTTGTGTGTGTTTGGTTTTGTATTGGTAGTATCTGTATGTGTAGGGGCTTTGTGCTGCGAGAGAAGCTGAGCCCTGATTAGGGGGCGGGGTTTCACTGACTAGGGGTCCTATAAAGGTTGCAGCCAGTCAGGCAGCGGCACAGGAGCTAGCAAACAGAGCTGTAAAGAGGGGAGTTTGAGTGGGAGTTCTGTTGGAGGAGAAGGTATTTGTGTGTGTTTTTGTATTGGTATTATCTGTATGTGTATAGGCTTGGAGGGGCTAGGTGCTGCGAGAGAAGCTGAGCCCTGATTAGGGGGCGGGGCTTCACTGACTAGGGGTCCTATAAAGGTAGCAGCCAGTCAGGCAGCGGCACAGACAGCTGCAGCGGCACAGGAGCTAGCAAAGAGAGCTGTAAACAGGGGAGTTTGAGTGGGAGTTCTGTTGGAGGAGAAGGTATTTGTGTGTGTTTGGTTTTGTATTGTTAGTATCTGTATGTGCAGGGGCTTTGTGCTGGGAGAGAAGCTGAGCCCTGATTAGGGGGCGGGGCTTCCCTGACTAGGGGTCCTATAAAGGTAGCAGCCAGTCAGGCAGCGGCACAGGAGCTAGCAAACAGAGCTGTGAACAGGGGAGTTTTAGTGGGAGTTCTGTTGGAGGAGAAGGTATTCATGTGTGTGTGTTTTTGTGTTGGTAGTATCTGTACGTGTAGGGGCTTTGTGCTGCGAGAGAAGCTGAGCCCTGATTAGGGGGCGGGGCTTCCCTGACTAGGGGTCCTATAAAGGTAGCAGCCAGTCAGGCAGCGGCAAAGGAGCTAGCAAACAGAGCTGTAAGCAGGGGAGTTTGAGTGGGAGTTCTGTTGGAGGAGAAGGTATTTGTGTGTGTTTGGTTTTGTATTGGTAGTATCTGTATGTGTAGGGGCTTTGTGCTGGGAGAGAAGCTGAGCCCTGATTAGGGGGCGGGGCTTCACGGACTAGGGGTCCTATAAAGGTAGCAGCCAGTCAGGCAGCGGCACAGACAGCTGCAGCGGCACAGGAGCTAGCAAACAGAGCTGTAAACAGGGGAGTTTGAGTGGGAGTTCTGTTGGAGGAGATGGTATTTGTGTGTGTTTGGTTTTGTATTGGTAGTATCTGTATGTGTATTGGTTTGAAGGGGCTTTGTGCTTGGAGAGAAGCTGAGCCCTGATTAGGGGGCGGGGCTTCACTGACTAGGGTTCCTATAAAGGTAGCAGCCAGTCAGGCAGCGGAACAGACAGCTGCAGTGGCACAGGAGCTATCAAACAGAGCTGTAAACAGGGGAATTTGAGTGGGAGTTCTGTTGGAGGAGAAGGTATTTGTGTGTGTTTGGATTTGTATTGTCAGTATCTGTATGTGCAGGGGCTTTGTGCTGGGAGAGAAGCTGAGCCCTGATTAGGGGGCGGGGCTACCCTGACTAGGGGTCCTATAAAGGTAGCAGCCAGTCAGGCAGCGGCACAGACAGCTGCAGCGGCACAGGAGCTAGCAAAGAGAGCTGTAAACAGGGGAGTTTGAGTGGGAGTTCTGTTGGAGGAGAAGGTATTTGTGTGTGTTTGGTTTTGTATTGTCAGTATCTGTATGTGCAGGGGCTTTGTGCTGGGAGAGAAGCTGAGCCCTGATTAGGGGGCGGGGCTTCCCTGACTAGGGGTCCTATAAAGGTAGCAGCCAGTCAGGCAGCGGCACAGGAGCTAGCAAACAGAGCTGTGAACAGGGGAGTTTTAGTGGGAGTTCTGTTGGAGGAGAAGGTATTCATGTGTGTGTGTTTTTGTGTTGGTAGTATCTGTACGTGTAGGGGCTTTGTGCTGGGAGAGAAGCTGAGCCCTGATTAGGGGGCGGGGCTTCCCTGACTAGGGGTCCTATAAAGGTAGCAGCCAGTCAGGCAGCGGCAAAGGAGCTAGCAAACAGAGCTGTAAGCAGGGGAGTTTGAGTGGGAGTTCTGTTCGAGGAGAAGGTATTTGTGTGTGTTTGGTTTTGTATTGGTAGTATCTGTATGTGTAGGGGCTTTGTGCTGGGAGAGAAGCTGAGCCCTGATTTCGGGGCGGGGCTTCACTGACTAGGGGTCCTATAAAGGTAGCAGCCAGTCAGGCAGCGGCACAGACAGCTGCAGCGGCACAGGAGCTAGCAAACAGAGCTGTAAACAGGGGAGTTTGAGTGGGAGTTCTGTTGGAGGAGATGGTATTTGTGTGTGTTTGGTTTTGTATTGGTAGTATCTGTATGTGTATTGGTTTGAAGGGGCTTTGTGCTTGGAGAGAAGCTGAGCCCTGATTAGGGGGCGGGGCTTCACTGACTAGGGTTCCTATAAAGGTAGCAGCCAGTCAGGCAGCGGAACAGACAGCTGCAGTGGCACAGGAGCTATCAAACAGAGCTGTAAACAGGGGAATTTGAGTGGGAGTTCTGTTGGAGGAGAAGGTATTTGTGTGTGTTTGGATTTGTATTGTCAGTATCTGTATGTGCAGGGGCTTTGTGCTGGGAGAGAAGCTGAGCCCTGATTAGGGGGCGGGGCTACCCTGACTAGGGGTCCTATAAAGGTAGCAGCCAGTCAGGCAGCGGCACAGACAGCTGCAGCGGCACAGGAGCTAGCAAAGAGAGCTGTAAACAGGGGAGTTTGAGTGGGATTTCTGTTGGAGGAGAAGGTATTTGTGTGTGTTTGGTTTTGTATTGTCAGTATCTGTATGTGCAGGGGCTTTGTGCTGGGAGAGAAGCTGAGCCCTGATTAGGGGGCGGGGCTTCCCTGACTAGGGGTCCTATAAAGGTAGCAGCCAGTCAGGCAGCGGCACAGGAGCTAGCAAACAGAGCTGTGAACAGGGGAGTTTTAGCGGGAGTTCTGTTGGAGGAGAAGGTATTCATGTGTGTGTGTTTTTGTGTTGGTAGTATCTGTACGTGTAGGGGCTTTGTGCTGGGAGAGAAGCTGAGCCCTGATTAGGGGGCGGGGCTTCCCTGACTAGGGGTCCTATAAAGGTAGCAGCCAGTCAGGCAGCGGCAAAGGAGCTAGCAAACAGAGCTGTAAGCAGGGGAGTTTGAGTGGGAGTTCTGTTGGAGGAGAAGGTATTTGTGTGTGTTTGGTTTTGTATTGGTAGTATCTGTATGTGTAGGGGCTTTGTGCTGGGAGAGAAGCTGAGCCCTGATTTCGGGGCGGGGCTTCACTGACTAGGGGTCCTATAAAGGTAGCAGCCAGTCAGGCAGCGGCACAGACAGCTGCAGCGGCACAGGAGCTAGCAAACAGAGCTGTAAACAGGGAAGTTTGAGTGGGAGTTCTGTTGGAGGAGAAGGTATTTGTGTGTGTTTTTGTATTGGTATTATCTGTATGTGTAGAGGCTTGGAGGGGCTTTGTGCTGGGAGAGAAGCTGAGCCCTGATTTCGGGGCGGGGCTTCACTGACTAGGGTTCCTATAAAGGTAGCAGCCAGTCAGGCAGCGGCACAGACAGCTGCAGCGGCACAGGAGCTAGCAAACAGAGCTGTAAACAGGGGAATTTGAGTGGGAGTTCTGTTGGAGGAGAAGGTATTTGTGTGTGTTTGGATTTGTATTGTCAGTATCTGTATGTGCAGGGGCTTTGTGCTGGGAGAGAAGCTGAGCCCTGATTAGGGGGCGGGGCTACCCTGACTAGGGGTCCTATAAAGGTAGCAGCCAGTCAGGCAGCGGCAAAGGAGCTAGCAAACAGAGCTGTAAACTGGGGAGTTTGAGTGGGAGTTCTGTTGGAGGAGAAGGTATTTGTGTGTGTTTGGTTTTGTATTGGTAGTATCTGTATGTGTAGGGGCTTTGTGCTGGGAGAGAAGCTGAGCCCTGATTAGGGGGCGGGGCTTCCCTGACTAGGGGTCCTATAAAGGTAGCAGCCAGTCAGACAGCGGCTCAGGAGCTAGCAAACAGAGCTGTGAACAGGGGAGTTTGAGTAGGAGTTCTGTTGGAGGAGCAGGTATTTGTGTGTGTTTGGTTTTGTATTGGTAGTATCTGTATGTGTAGAGGCTTGGAGGGGCTTTGTGCTGGGAGAGAAGCTGAGCCCTGATTAGGGGGCGGGGCTTCACTGACTAGGGGTCCTATAAAGGGAGCAGCCAATCAGGCAGCGGCACAGGAGCTAGCAAACAGAGCTGTGAACAGGGGAGTTTGAGTGGGAGTTCTGTTGCAGGAGAAGGTATTTGTGTGTGTTTGGTTTTGTATTGGTAGTATCTGTATGTGTAGAGGCTTGGAGGGGCTTTGTGCTGGGAGAGAAGCTGAGCCCTGATTAGGGGGCGGGTCTTCACTGACTAGGGGTCCTATAAAGGTAGCAGCCAGTCAGGCAGCGGCACAGACAGCTGCAGCGGCACAGGAGCTAGCAAAGAGAGCTGTAAACAGGGGAGTTTGAGTGGGAGTTCTGTTGGAGGAGAAGGTATTCATGTGTGTGTGTTTTTGTGTTGGTAGTATCTGTACGTGTAGGGGCTTTGTGCTGGGAGAGAAGCTGAGCCCTGATTAGGGGGCGGGGCTTCCCTGACTAGGGGTCCTATAAAGGTAGCAGCCAGTCAGGCAGCGGCAAAGGAGCTAGCAAACAGAGCTGTAAGCAGGGGAGTTTGAGTGGGAGTTCTGTTGGAGGAGAAGGTATTTGTGTGTGTTTTTGTATTGGTATTATCTGTATGTGTAGAGGCTTGGAGGGGCTTTGTGCTGGGAGAGAAGCTGAGCCCTGATTAGGGGGCGGGGCTTCACTGACTAGGGGTCCTATAAAGGTATCAGCCAGTCAGGCAGCGGCACAGACAGCTGCAGCGGCACAGGAGCTAGCAAACAGAGCTGTAAACAGGGGAGTTTGAGTGGGAGTTCTGTTGGAGGAGATGGTATTTGTGTGTGTTTGGTTTTGTATTGGTAGTATCTGTATGTGTATTGGTTTGAAGGGGCTTTGTGCTTGGAGAGAAGCTGAGCCCTGATTAGGGGGCGGGGCTTCACTGACTAGGGTTCCTATAAAGGTAGCAGCCAGTCAGGCAGCGGAACAGACAGCTGCAGTGGCACAGGAGCTATCAAACAGAGCTGTAAACAGGGGAATTTGAGTGGGAGTTCTGTTGGAGGAGAAGGTATTTGTGTGTGTTTGGATTTGTATTGTCAGTATCTGTATGTGCAGGGGCTTTGTGCTGGGAGAGAAGCTGAGCCCTGATTAGCGGGCGGGGCTACCCTGACTAGGGGTCCTATAAAGGTAGCAGCCAGTCAGGCAGCGGCACAGACAGCTGCAGCGTCACAGGAGCTAGCAAACAGAGCTGTAAACAGGGGAGTTTGAGTTGGAGTTCTGTTGGAGGAGAAGGTATTTGTGTGTTCTTCTGTATTGGTAGTATCTGTATGTGTATAGGCTTGGAGGGGCTTTGTGCTGGGAGAGAAGCTGAGCCCTGATTAGGAGGCGGGGCTTCACTGACTAGGGGTCCTATAAAGGTAGCAGCCAGTCAGGCTGCGGCAGACAGCTGCAGCGGCACAGGAGCTAGCAAACAGAGCTGTAAACAGGGGAGTTTGAGTGGGAGTTCTGTTGGAGGAGAAGGTATTTGTGTGTTTGGTTTTGCATTGGTAGTATCTGTATGTGTAGAGGCTTGGAGGGGCTTTGTGCTGGGAGAGAAGCTGAGCCCTGATTAGGGGGCGGGGCTTCACTGACTAGGGGTCCTATAAAGGTAGCAGCCAGTCAGGCAGCGGCACAGGAGCTAGCAAACAGAGCTGTGAACAGGGGAGTTTTAGTGGGAGTTCTGTTGGAGGAGAAGGTATTTGTGTGTGTTTGGTTTTGTATTGGTAGTATCTGTATGTGTAGGGGCTTTGTGCTGGGAGAGAAGCTGAGCCCTGATTTGGGGGCGGGGCTTCACTGACTAGGGGTCCTATAAAGGTAGCAGCCAGTCAGGCAGCGGCAAAGGAGCTAGCAAACAGAGCTGTAAGCAGGGGAGTTTGAGTGGGAGTTCTGTTGGAGGAGAAGGTATTTGTGTGTGTTTGGTTTTGTATTGGTAGTATGTGTATGTGTAGGGGCTTGGAGGGGCTAGGTGCTGCGAGAGAAGCTGAGCCCTGATTAGGGGGCGGGGCTTCACTGACTAGGGGTCCTATAAAGGTAGCAGCCAGTCAGGCAGCGGAACAGACAGCTGCAGCGGCACAGGAGCTATCAAACAGAGCTGTAAACAGGGGAGTTTGAGTGGGAGTTCTGTTGGAGGAGAAGGTATTTGTGTGTGTTTGGTTTTGTATTGGTAGTATGTGTATGTGTAGGGGCTCTGTGCTGGGAGAGAAGCTGAGCCCTGATTAGGGGGCGGGGCTTCACTGACTAGGGGTCCTATAAAGGTAGCAGACAGTCAGGCAGCGGCACAGGAGCTAGCAAACAGAGCTGTAAACAGGGGAGTTTGAGTGGGAGTTCTGTTGGAGGAGAAGGTATTTGTGTGTGTTTGGTTTTGTATTTGTAGTATCTGTATGTGTAGGGGCTTTGTGCTGGGAGAGAAGCTGAGCCCTGATTAGGGGGCGGGGCTTCACTGACTAGGGGTCCTATAAAGGTAGCAGACAGTCAGGCAGCGGCACAGGAGCTAGCAAACAGAGCTGTAAACAGGGGAGTTTGAGTGGGAGTTGTGTTGGAGGAGAAGGTATTTGTGTGTGTTTTTGTATTGGTATTATCTGTATGTGTAGAGGCTTGGAGGGGCTTTGTGATGGGAGAGAAGCTGAGCCCTGATTAGGGGGCGGGGCTTCACTGACTAGGGGTCCTACAAAGGTAGCAGCCAATCAGTCAGCGGCACAGACAGCTGCAGTGGCACAGGAGCTAGCAAACAGAGCTGTAAACAGGGGAGTTTGAGTGGGAGTTCTGTTGGAGGAGAAGGTATTTGTGTGTGTTTGGTTTTGTATTGGTAGTATCTGTATGTGTAGGGGCTTTGTGCTGGGAGAGAAGCTGAGCCCTGATTAGGGGGCGGGGCTTCACTGACTAGGGGTCCTATAAAGGTAGCAGCCAGTCAGACAGCGGCACAGACAGCTGCAGTGGCACAGGAGCTATCAAACAGAGCTGTAAACAGGGGAATTTGAGTGGGAGTTCTGTTGGAGGAGAATGTATTTGTGTGTGTTTGGATTTGTATTGTCAGTATCTGTATGTGCAGGGGCTTTGTGCTGGGAGAGAAGCTGAGCCCTGATTAGGGGGCGGGGCTTCCCTGACTAGGGGTCCTATAAAGGTAGCAGCCAGTCAGGCAGCGGCAAAGGAGCAAGCAAACAGAGCTGTAAACAGGGGAGTTTGAGTGGGAGTTCTGTTGGAGGAGAAGGTATTTGTGTGTGTTTGGTTTTGTATTGGTAGTATCTGTATGTGTAGGGGCTTTGTGCTGGGAGAGAAGCTGAGCCCTGATTAGGGGGCGGGGCTTCCCTGACTAGGGGTCCTATAAAGGTAGCAGCCAGTCAGACAGCGGCTCAGGAGCTAGCAAACAGAGCTGTGAACAGGGGAGTTTGAGTGGGAGTTCTGTTGGAGGAGAAGGTATTTGTGTGTGTTTGGTTTTGCTTTGGTAGTATCTGTATGTGTAGAGGCTTGGAGGGGCTTTGTGCTGGGAGAGAAGCTGAGCCCTGATTAGGGGGCGGGGCTTCACTGACTAGGGGTCCTATAAAGGTAGCAGCCAGTCAGGCAGCGGCACAGGAGCTAGCAAACAGAGCTGTAAACAGGGGAGTTTGAGCGGGAGTTCTGTTGGAGGGGAAGGTATTTGTGTGTGTGTGTTTTTTTTTATTGGTAGTATCTGTATGTGTAGAGGCTTGGAGGGGCTTTGTGCTGGGAGAGAAGCTGAGCCCTGATTAGGGGGCGGGGCTTCACAGACTAGGGGTCCTATAAAGGGAGCAGCCAGTCAGGCAGCGGCACAGACAGCTGCAGCGGCACAGGAGCTAGCAAACAGAGCTGTAAACAGGGGAGTTTGAGTGGGAGTTCTGTTGGAGGAGATGGTATTTGTGTGTGTTTGGTTTTGTATTGGTAGTATCTGTATGTGTGTTGGTTTGGCGGGGCTTTGTGCTTGGAGAGAAGCTGAGCCCTGATTAGGGGGCGGGGCTTCACTGACTAGGGGTCCTATAAAGGTAGCAGCCAGTCAGGGAGCGGCTCAGGAGCTAGCGAACAGAGCTGTAAACAGGGGAGTTTGAGTGGGAGTTCTGTTGGAGGAGCAGGTATTTGTGTGTGTTTGGTTTTGTATTGGTAGTATCTGTATGTGTAGAGGCTTGGAGGGGCTTTGTGCTGGGAGAGAAGCTGAGCCCTGATTAGGGGGCGGGGCTTCACTGACTAGGGGTCCTATAAAGGGAGCAGCCAATCAGGCAGCGGCACAGGAGCTAGCAAACAGAGCTGTGAACAGGGGAGTTTGAGTGGGAGTTCTGTTGCAGGAGAAGGTATTTGTGTGTGTTTGGTTTTGTATTGGTAGTATCTGTATGTGTAGAGGCTTGGAGGGGCTTTGTGCTGGGAGAGAAGCTGAGCCCTGATTAGGGGGCGGGGCTTCACTGACTAGGGGTCCTATAAAGGGAGCAGCCAATCAGGCAGCGGCACAGGAGCTAGCAAACAGAGCTGTGAACAGGGGAGTTTGAGTGGGAGTTCTGTTGGAGGAGAAGGTATTTGTGTGTGTTTGGTTTTGTATTGGTAGTATCTGTATGTGTAGGGGCTTTGTGCTGCGAGAGAAGCTGAGCCCTGATTAGGGGGCGGGGCTTCACTGACTAGGGGTCCTATAAAGGTTGCAGCCAGTCAGGCAGCGGCACAGGAGCTAGCAAACAGAGCTGTAAAGAGGGGAGTTTGAGTGGGAGTTCTGTTGGAGGAGAAGGTATTTGTGTGTGTTTTTGTATTGGTATTATCTGTATGTGTATAGGCTTGGAGGGGCTAGGTGCTGCGAGAGAAGCTGAGCCCTGATTAGGGGGCGGGGCTTCACTGACTAGGGGTCCTATAAAGGTAGCAGCCAGTCAGGCAGCGGCACAGACAGCTGCAGCGGCACAGGAGCTAGCAAAGAGAGCTGTAAACAGGGGAGTTTGAGTGGGAGTTCTGTTGGAGGAGAAGGTATTTGTGTGTGTTTGGTTTTGTATTGTCAGTATCTGTATGTGCAGGAGCTTTGTGCTGGGAGAGAAGCTGAGCCCTGATTAGGGGGCGGGGCTTCCCTGACTAGGGGTCCTATAAAGGTAGCAGCCAGTCAGGCAGCGGCACAGGAGCTAGCAAACAGAGCTGTGAACAGGGGAGTTTTAGTGGGAGTTCTGTTGGAGGAGAAGGTATTCATGTGTGTGTGTTTTTGTGTTGGTAGTATCTGTACGTGTAGGGGCTTTGTGCTGGGAGAGAAGCTGAGCCCTGATTAGGGGGCGGGGCTTCCCTGACTAGGGGTCCTATAAAGGTAGCAGCCAGTCAGGCAGCGGCAAAGGAGCTAGCAAACAGAGCTGTAAGCAGGGGAGTTTGAGTGGGAGTTCTGTTGGAGGAGAAGGTATTTGTGTGTGTTTGGTTTTGTATTGGTAGTACCTGTATGTGTAGGGGCTTTGTGCTGGGAGAGAAGCTGAGCCCTGATTAGGGGGCGGGGCTTCACTGACTAGGGGTCCTATAAAGGTAGCAGCCAGTCAGGCAGCGGCACAGACAGCTGCAGCGGCACAGGAGCTAGCAAACAGAGCTGTAAACAGGGGAGTTTGAGTGGGAGTTCTGTTGGAGGAGATGGTATTTGTGTGTGTTTGGTTTTGTATTGGTAGTATCTGTATGTGTATTGGTTTGAAGGGGCTTTGTGCTTGGAGAGAAGCTGAGCCCTGATTAGGGGGCGGGGCTTCACTGACTAGGGTTCCTATAAAGGTAGCAGCCAGTCAGGCAGCGGAACAGACAGCTGCAGTGGCACAGGAGCTATCAAACAGAGCTGTAAACAGGGGAATTTGAGTGGGAGTTCTGTTGGAGGAGAAGGTATTTGTGTGTGTTTGGATTTGTATTGTCAGTATCTGTATGTGCAGGGGCTTTGTGCTGGGAGAGAAGCTGAGCCCTGATTAGGGGGCGGGGCTACCCTGACTAGGGGTCCTATAAAGGTAGCAGCCAGTCAGGCAGCGGCAAAGGAGCTAGCAAACAGAGCTGTAAACAGGGGAGTTTGAGTGGGAGTTCTGTTGGAGGAGAAGGTATTTGTGTGTGTTTTTGTATTGGTATTATCTGTATGTGTAGAGCCTTGGAGGGGCTTTGTGCTGGGAGAGAAGCTGAGCCCTGATTAGGGGGCGGGGCTTCACTGACTAGGGGTCCTATAAAGGTAGCAGACAGTCAGGCAGCGGCACAGGAGCTAGCAAACAGAGCTGTAAACAGGGGAATTTGAGTGGGAGTTCTGTTGGAGGAGAAGGTATTTGTGTGTGTTTGGATTTGTATTGTCAGTATCTGTATGTGCAGGGGCTTTGTGCTGGGAGAGAAGCTGAGCCCTGATTAGGGGGCGGGACTTCCCTGACTAGGGGTCCTATAAAGGTAGCAGCCAGTCAGGCAGCGGCAAAGGAGCTAGCAAACAGAGCTGTAAACAGGGGAGTTTGAGTGGGAGTTCTGTTGGAGGAGAAGGTATTTGTGTGTGTTTGGTTTTGTATTGGTAGTATCTGTATGTGTAGGGGCTTTGTGCTGGGAGAGAACCTGAGCCCTGATTAGGGGGCGGGGCTTCACTGACAAGGGGACCTATAAAGGTAGCAGCCAGTCAGACAGCGACACAGACAGCTGCAGCGGCACAGGAGCTAGCAAACAGAGCTGTAAACAGGGGAGTTTGAGTGGGAGTTCTGTTGGAGGAGAAGGTATTTGTGTGTGTTTGGTTTTGTATTGGTAGTATCTGTATGTGCAGAGGCTTGGAGGGGCTTTGTGCTGGGAGAGAAGCTGAGCCCTGATTAGGGGGCGGGGCTTCACTGACTAGGGGTCCTATAAAGGTAGCAGCCAGTCAGGCAGCGGCACAGACAGCTGCAGCGGCACAGGAGCTAGCAAACATAGCTGTAAACAGGGGAGTTTGCGTGGAAGTTCTGTTGGAGGAGAAGGTATTTGTGTGTGTTTGGTTTTGTATTGGTAGTATCTGTATGTGCAGAGGCTTGGAGGGGCTTTGTGCTGGGAGAGAAGCTGAGCCCTGATTAGGGGGCGGGGCTTCACTGACTAGGGGTCCTATAAAGGTAGCAGACAGTCAGGCAGCGGCACAGGAGCTAGCAAACAGAGCTGTAAACAGGGGAATTTGAGTGGGAGTTCTGTTGGAGGAGAAGGTATTTGTGTGTGTTTGGGTTTGTATTGGTAGTATGTGTATGTGTAGGGGCTTTGTGCTGGGAGAGAAGCTGAGCCCTGATTAGGGGGCGGGGCTTCACTGACTAGGGGTCCTATAAAGGTAGCAGACAGTCAGGCAGCGGCACAGGAGCTAGCAAACAGAGCTGTAAACAGGGGAATTTGAGTGGGAGTTCTGTTGGAGGAGAAGGTATTTGTGTGTGTTTGGATTTGTATTGTCAGTATCTGTATGTGCAGGGGCTTTGTGCTGGGAGAGAAGCTGAGCCCTGATTAGGGGGCGGGGCTTCCCTGACTAGGGGTCCTATAAAGGTAGCAGCCAGTCAGACAGCGGCACAGACAGCTGCAGCGGCACAGGAGCTAGCAAACAGAGCTGTAAACAGGGGAGTTTGAGTGGGAGTTCTGTTGGAGGAGATGGTATTTGTGTGTGTTTGGTTTTGTATTGGTAGTATCTGTATGTGTAGGGGTTTGGCGGGGCTTTGTGCTTCGAGAGCAGCTGAGCCCTGATTAGGGGGCGGGGCTTCACTGACTAGGGGTCCTATAAAGGTAGCAGGCAGCGGCACAGGAGCTAGCAAACAGAGCTGTAAACAGGGGAATTTGAGTGGGAGTTCTGTTGGAGGAGAAGGTATTTGTGTGTGTTTGGATTTGCATTGTCAGTATCTGTATGTGCAGGGGCTTTGTGCTGGGAGAGAAGCTGAGCCCTGATTAGGGGGCGGGGCTTCCCTGACTAGGGGTCCTATAAAGGTAGCAGCCAGTCAGGCAGCGGCAAAGGAGCAAGCAAACAGAGCTGTAAACAGGGGAGTTTGAGTGGGAGTTCTGTTGGAGGAGAAGGTATTTGTGTGTGTTTGGTTTTGTATTGGTAGTATCTGTATGTGTAGGGGCTTTGTGCTGGGAGAGAAGCTGAGCCCTGATTAGGGGGCGGGGCTTCCCTGACTAGGGGTCCTATAAAGGTAGCAGCCAGTCAGGCAGCGGCACAGACAGCTGCAGCGGCACAGGAGCTAGCAAACAGAGCTGTAAACAGGGGGGTTTGAGTGGGAGTTCTGTTGGAGGAGAAGGTATTTGTGTGTGTTTGGTTTTGTACTGTCAGTATCCGTATGTGCAGGGGCTTTGTGCTGGGAGAGAAGCTGAGCCCTGATTAGGGGGCGGGGCTTCCCTGACTAGGGGTCCTATAAAGGTAGCAGCCAGTCAGGCAGCGGCACAGGAGCTAGCAAACAGAGCTGTAAAGAGGGGAGTTTGAGTGGGAGTTCTGTTGGAGGAGAAGGTATTTGTGTGTGTTTTTTGTATTGGTATTATCTGTATGTGTATAGGCTTGGAGGGGCTAGGTGCTGCGAGAGAAGCTGAGCCCTGATAAGGGGGCGGGGCTTCACTGACTAGGGGTCCTATAAAGGTAGCAGCCAGTCAGGCAGCGGCACAGGAGCTAGCAAACAGAGCTGTGAACAGGGGAGTTTTAGTGGGAGTTCTGTTGGAGGAGAAGGTATTCATGTGAGTGTGTTTTTGTGTTCGTAGTATCTGTATGTGTAGGGGCTTTCTGCTGGGAGAGAAGCTGAGCCCTGATTAGGGGGTGGGGCTTCACTGACTAGGGGTCCTATAAAGGTAGCAGCCAGTCAGGCAGCGGCAAAGGAGCTAGAAAACAGAGCTGTAAGCAGGGGAGTTTGAGTGGGAGTTCTGTTGGAGGAGAAGGTATTTGTGTGTGTTTGGTTTTGTATTGGTAGTATCTGTATGTGTAGGGGCTTTGTGCTGGGAGAGAAGCTGAGCCGTGATTAGGGGGCGGGGCTTCCCTGACTATTGGTTTTATAAAGGTAGCAGCCAGTAAGACAGCGGCTCAGGAGCTAGCAAACAGAGCTGTAAGCAGGGGAGTTTGAGTGGGAGTTCTCTTGGAGGAGAAGGTATTTGTGTGTGTTTGGTTTTGCTTTGGTAGTATCTGTATGTGTAGAGGCTTGGAGGGGCTTTGTGCTGGGAGAGAAGCTGAGCCCTGATTAGGGGGCGGGGCTTCACTGACTAGGGGTCCTATAAAGGTAGCAGACAGTCAGGCAGCGGCACAGGAGCTAGCAAACAGAGCTGTAAACAGGGGAGTTTGAGTGGGAGTTCTGTTGGAGGAGAAGGTATTTGTGTGTGTTTGGTTTTGTATTTGTAGTATCTGTATGTGTAGGGGCTTTGTGCTGGGAGAGAAGCTGAGCCCTGATTAGGGGGCGGGGCTTCACTGACTAGGGGTCCTATAAAGGTAGCAGCCAGTCAGGCAGCGGCACAGGAGCTAGCAAACATAGCTGTAAACAGGGGAGTTTGAGTGGGAGTTCTGTTGGAGGAGAAGGTATTTGTGTGTGTTTGGTTTTGTATTGGTAGTATCTGTATGTGTAGGGGCTTTGTGCTGTTAGAGAAGCTGAGCCCTGATTAGGGGGCGGGGCTTCACTGACTAGGGGACCTATAAAGATAGCAGCCAGTCAGACAGCGGCTCAGGAGCTAGCAAACAGAGCTGTGAACAGGGGAGTTTGAGTAGGAGTTCTGTTGGAGGAGAAGGTAGTTGTGTGTGTTTTTGTTTTGGTAGTATCTGTATGTGTAGAGGCTTGGAGGGGCTAGGTGCTGCGAGAGAAGCTGAGCCCTGATTAGGGGGCGGGGCTTCACTGACTAGGGGTCCTATAAAGGTAGCAGCCAGTCAGGCAGCGGCAAAGGAGCAAGCAAACAGAGCTGTAAACAGGGGAGTTTGAGTGGGAGTTCTGTTGGAGGAGAAGGTATTTGTGTGTGTTTGGTTTTGTATTGGTAGTATCTGTATGTGTAGGGGCTTTGTGCTGGGAGAGAAGCTGAGCCCTGATTAGGGGGCGGGGCTTCCCTGACTAGGGGTCCTATAAAGGTAGCAGCCAGTCAGACAGCGGCTCAGGAGCTAGCAAACAGGGCTGTGAACAGGGGAGTTTGAGTGGGAGTTCTGTTGGAGGAGAAGGTATTTGTGTGTGTTTTTGTATTGGTATTATCTGTATGTGTAGAGGCTTGGAGGGACTTTGTGATGGGAGAGAAGCTGAGCCCTGATTAGGGGGCGGGGCTTCACTGACTAGGGGTCCTACAAAGGTAGCAGCCAATCAGGCAGCGGCACAGGAGCTAGCAAACAGAGCTGTAAACAGGGGAGTTTGAGTGGGAGTTCTGTTGGAGGAGAAGGTATTTGTGTGTGTTTTTGTATTGGTATTATCTGTATGTGTAGAGGCTTGGAGGGACTTTGTGATGGGAGAGAAGCTGAGCCCTGATTAGGGGGCGGGGCTTCACTGACTAGGGGTCCTATAAAGGTAGCAGCCAGTCAGGCAGCGGCACAGGAGCTAGCAAACAGAGCTGTAAACAGGGGAGTTTGAGTGGGAGTTCTGTTGGAGCGGAAGGTATTTGTGTGTGTTTTTGTATTGGTAGTATATGTATGTGTAGAGGCTTGGAGGGGCTATGTGCTGCGAGAGAAGCTGAGCCCTGATTAGGGGGCGGGGCTTCACTGACTAGGCGTCCTATAAAGGTAGCAGCCAGTCAGGCAGCGGCACAGACAGCTGCAGCGGCACAGGAGCTAGCAAACAGAGCTGTAAACAGGGGAGTTTGAGTGGGAGTTCTGTTGGAGGAGAAGGTATTTGTGTGTGTTTGGTTTTGTACTGTCAGTATCTGTATGTGCAGGGGCTTTGTGCTGGGAGAGAAGCTGAGCCCTGATTAGGGGGCGGGGCTTCCCTGACTAGGGGTCCTATAAAGGTAGCAGCCAGTCAGGCAGCGGCACAGGAGCTAGCAAACAGAGCTGTAAAGAGGGGAGTTTGAGTGGGAGTTCTGTTGGAGGAGAAGGTATTTGTGTGTATTTTTGTATTGGTAGTATCTGTATGTGTAGAGGCTTGGAGGGGCTTTGTGCTGGGAGAGAAGCTGAGCCCTGATTAGGGGGCGGGTCTTCACTGACTAGGGGTCCTATAAAGGGAGCAGCCAGTCAGGCAGCGGCACAGGAGCTAGCAAACAGAGCTGTGAACAGGGGAGTTTGAGTGGGAGTTCTGTTGGAGGAGAAGGTATTTGTGTGTGTTTGGTTTTGTACTGGTAGTATCTGTATGTGTAGAGGCTTGGAGGGGCTTTCTGCTGCGAGAGAAACTGAGCCCTGATTAGGGGGCGGGGCTTCACTGACTAGGGGTCCTATAAAGGTAGCAGCCAGTCAGGCAGCGGCACAGACAGCTGCAGCGGCACAGGAGCTAGCAAACAGAGCTGTAAACAGGGGAGTTTGAGTGGGAGTTCTGTTGGAGGAGAAGGTATTTGTGTGTGTTTGGTTTTGCATTGGTAGTATCTGTATGTGTAGAGGCTTGGAGGGGCTTTGTGCTGGGAGAGAAGCTGAGCCCTGATTAGGGGGCGGGGCTTCACTGACTAGGGGTCCTATAAAGGTAGCAGCCAGTCAGGCAGCGGCAAAGGAGCCAGAAAACAGAGCTGTAAGCAGGGGAGTTTGAGTGGGAGTTCTGTTGGAGGAGAAGGTATTTGTGTGTGTTTGGTTTTGTATTGGTAGTATCTGTATGTGTAGGGGCTTTGTGCTGGGAGAGAAGCTGAGCCCTGATTAGGGGGCGGGGCTTCACTGACTAGGGGTCCTATAAAGGTAGCAGACAGTCAGGCAGCGGCAAAGGAGCTAGCAAACAGAGCTGTAAACAGGGGAGTTTGATTGGGAGTTCTGTTGGAGGAGAAGGTATTTGTGTGTGTTTTTGTATTCGTATTATCTGTATGTGTAGAGGCTTGGACGGGCTTTGTGCTGGGAGAGAAGCTGAGCCCTGATTAGGGGGCGGGGCTTCCCTGACTAGGGGTCCTATAAAGGTAGCAGCCAGTCAGACAGCGGCTCTGGAGCTAGCAAACAGAGCTGTGAACAGGGGAGTTTGAGTAGGAGTTCTGTTGGACGAGAAGGTATTTGTGTGTGTTTTTGTATTCGTATTATCTGTATGTGTAGAGGCTTGGAGGGGCAAAGTGCTGCGAGAGAAGCTGAGCCCTGATTAGGGGGCGGGGCTTCACTGACTAGGGGTCCTATAAAGGTAGCAGCCAGTCGGACAGCGGCACAGACAGCTGCAGCGGCACAGGAGCTAGCAAACAGAGCTGTAAACAGGGGAGTTTGAGTGGGAGTTCTGTTGGAGGAGCAGGTATTTGTGTGTGTTTGGTTTTGTATTGGTAGTATCTGTATGTGTAGAGGCTTGGAGGGGCTTTGTGCTGGGAGAGTTGCTGAACCCTGATTAGGGGGCGGGGCTTCCCTGACTAGGGGTCCTATAAAGGTAGCAGCCAGTCAGGCAGCGGCACAGGAGCTAGCAAACAGAGCTGTAAACAGGGGAGTTTGAGTGGGAGTTCTGTTGGAGGAGAAGGTATTTGTGTGTTCTTTTGTATTGGTAGTATCTGTATGTGTAGAGGCTTGGAGGGGCTTTGTCCTGGGAGAGAAGCTGAGCCCTGATTAGGGGGCGGGGCTTCACTGACTAGGGGTCCTATAAAGGTAGCAGCCAGTCAGGCTGCGGCAGACAGCTGCAGCGGCACAGGAGCTAGCAAACAGAGCTGTAAACAGGGGAGTTTGAGTGGGAGTTCTGTTGGAGGAGAAGGAATTCATGTGTGTGTGTTTTTGTGTTGGTAGTATCTGTATGTGTAGGGGCTTTGTGCTGGGAGAGAAGCTGAGCCCTGATTAGGGGGCGGGGCTTCACTGACTAGGGGTCCTATAAAGGTAGCAGCCAGTCAGGCAGCGGCACAGGAGCTAGCAAACAGAGCTGTGAACAGGGGATTTTTAGTGGGAGTTCTGTTGGAGGAGAAGGTATTCATGTGTGTGTGTTTTTGTGTTGGTAGTATCTGTATGTGTAGGGGCTTTGTGCTGGGAGAGAAGCTGAGCCCTGATTAGGGGCCGGGGCTTCACTGACTAGGGGTCCTATAAAGGTAGCAGACAGTCAGGCAGCGGCACAGGAGCTAGCAAACAGAGCTGTAAACAGGGGAGTTTGAGTGGGAGTTCTGTTGGAGGAGAAGGTATTTGTGTGTGTTTTTGTATTCGTATTATCTGTATGTGTAGAGGCTTGGAGGGGCTTTGTGCTGGGAGAGAAGCTGAGCCCTGATTAGGGGGCGGGGCTTCACTGACTAGGGGTCCTATAAAGGTAGCAGACAGTCAGGCAGCTGCAAAGGAGCTAGCAAACAGAGCTGTAAACAGGGGAGTTTGAGTGGGAGTTCTGTTGGAGGAGAAGGTATTTGTGTGTGTTTTTGTATTCGTATTATCTGTATGTGTAGAGGCTTGGAGGGGCTAGGTGCTGCGAGAGAAGCTGAGCCCTGATTAGGGGGCGGGGCTTCACTGACTAGGGGTCCTATAAAGGTGGCAGCCAGTCAGGCAGCGGCACAGACAGCTGCAGCGGCACAGGAGCTAGCAAACAGAGCTGTAAACAGGGAAGTTTGAGTGGGAGTTCTGTTGGAGGAGAAGGTATTTGTGTGTGTTTGGTTTTGCATTGGTAGTATCTGTATGTGTAGAGGCTTGGAGGGGCTTTGTGCTGGGAGAGAAGCTGAGCCCTGATTAGGGGGCGGGGCTTCACTGACTAGGGGTCCTATAAAGGTAGCAGACAGTCAGGCAGCGGCACAGGAGCTAGCAAACAGAGCTGTAAACAGGGGAGTTTGAGTGGGAGTTCTGTTGGAGGAGAAGGTATTTGTGTGTGTTTTTGTATTCGTATTATCTGTATGTGTAGAGGCTTGGAGGGGCTTTGTGCTGGGAGAGAAGCTGAGCCCTGATTAGGGGGCGGGGCTTCACTGACTAGGGGTCCTATAAAGGTAGCAGCCAGTCAGGCAGCTGCAAAGGAGCTAGCAAACAGATCTGTAAACAGGGGAGTTTGAGTGGGAGTTCTGTTGGAGGAGAAGGTATTTGTGTGTGTTTTTGTTTTCGTATTATCTGTATGTGTATAGGCTTGGAGGGGCTAGGTGCTGCGAGAGAAGCTGAGCCCTGATTAGGGGGCGGGGCTTCACTGACTAGGGGTCCTATAAAGGTAGCAGCCAGTCAGACAGCGGCACAGACAGCTGCAGCGGCACAGGAGCTAGCAAACAGAGCTGTAAACAGGGGAGTTTGAGTGGGAGTTCTGTTGGAGGAGCAGGTATTTGTGTGTGTTTGGTTTTGTATTGGTAGTATCTGTATGTGTAGAGGCTTGGAGGGGCTTTGTGCTGGGAGAGTTGCTGAGCCCTGATTAGGGGGTGGGGCTTCACTGACTAGGGGTCCTATAAAGGGAGCAGCCAGTCAGGCAGCGGCACAGACAGCTGCAGTGGCACAGGAGCTAGCAAACATAGCTGTAAACGGGGGAGTTTGAGTGGGAGTTCTGTTGGAGGAGAATGTATTTGTGTGTGTTTTTGTATTGGTAGTATCTGTATGTGTAGAGGTTTGAAGGGGCTTTGTGCTGGGAGAGAAGCTGAGCCCTGATTAGGGGGCGGGGCTTCACTGACTAGGGGTCCTATAAAGGTAGCAGCCAGTCAGGCAACGGCACAGACAGCTGCAGCGGCACAGGAGCTAGCAAACAGAGCTGTAAACAGGGGAGTTTGAGTGGGAGTTCTGTTGGAGGAAAAGGTATTTGTGTGTGTTTGGTTTTGTATTGTAGTATCTGTATGTGTAGAGGCTTGGAGGGGCTTTGTGCTGGGAGAGAAGCTGAGCCCTGATTAGGGGGCGGGGCTTCACTGACTAGGGGTCCTATAAAGGTAGTAGACAGTCAGGCAGCGGCACAGGAGCTAGCAAACAGAGCTGTAAACGGGAGTTGGAGTGGGAGTTCTGTTGGAGGAGAAGGTATTTGTGTGTGTTTGGTTTTGTATTGGTAGTATCTGTATGTGTAGGGGCTTTGTGCTGGGAGAGAAGCTGAGCCCTGATTAGGGGGCGGGGCTTCACTGACTAGGCGTCCTATAAAGGTAGCAGCCAGTCAGGCAGCGGCACAGACAGCTGCAGCAGCACAGGAGCTAGCAAACGGAGCTGTAAACAGGGGAGTTTGAGTGGGAGTTCTGTTGGAGGAGAAGGTATTTGTGTGTGTTTGGTTTTGTATTGGTAGTATCTGTATGTGCAGTGGCTTGGAGGGGCTTTGTGCTGGAAGAGAAGCTGAGCCCTGATTTGGGGGCGGGGCTTCACTGACTAGGGGTCCTATAAAGGTAGCAGACAGTCAGGCAGCGGCACAGGAGCTAGCAAACAGCGCTGTAAACATGGGAGTTTGAGTGGTTTTTCTGTTGGAGGAGAAGGTATTTGTGTGTGTTTTTGTATTCGTATTATCTGTATGTGTAGAGGCTTGGAGGGGCTTTGTGCTGGGAGAGAAGCTGAGCCCTGATTAGGGGGCGGGGCTTCACTGACTAGGGGTCCTATAAAGGTAGCAGCCAGTCAGGCAGCTGCAAAGGAGCTAGCAAACAGAGCTGTAAACAGGGGAGTTTGAGTGGGAGTTCTGTTGGAGGAGAAGGTATTTGTGTGTGTTTGGTTTTGTATTGGTAGTATCTGTATGTGTAGGGGCTTTGTGCTGGGAGAGAAGCTGAGCCCTGATTAGGGGGCGGGGCTTCCCTGACTAGGGGTCCTATAAAGGTAGCAGCCAGTCAGACAGCGGCTCTGGAGCTAGCAAACAGAGCTGTGAACAGGGGAGTTTGAGTAGGAGTTCTGTTGGACGAGAAGGTATTTGTGTGTGTTTTTGTTTTGGTAGTATCTGTATGTGTAGAGGCTTGGAGGGGCTCGGTGCTGCGAGAGAAGCTGAGCCCTGATTAGGGGGCGGGGCTTCACTGACTAGGGGTCCTATAAAGGTAGCAGCCAGTCAGACAGCGGCACAGACAGCTGCAGCGGCACAGGAGCTAGCAAACAGAGCTGTAAACAGGGGAGTTTGTGTGGGAGTTCTGTTGGAGGAGCAGGTATTTGTGTGTGTTTGGTTTTGTATTGGTAGTATCTGTATGTGTAGAGGCTTGGAGGGGCTTTGTGCTGGGAGAGTTGCTGAGCCCTGATTAGGGGGCGGGGCTTCACTGACTAGGGGTCCTATAAAGGGAGCAGCCAGTCAGGCAGCGGCACAGACAGCTGCAGCGGCACAGGAGCTAGCAAACATAGCTGTAAACGGGGGAGTTTGAGTGGGAGTTCTGTTGGAGGAGAATGTATTTGTGTGTGTTTTTGTATTGGTAGTATCTGTATGTGTAGAGGTTTGAAGGGGCTTTGTGCTGGGAGAGAAGCTGAGCCCTGATTAGGGGGCGGGGCTTCACTGACTAGGGGTCCTATAAAGGTAGCAGCCAGTCAGGCAGCGGCACAGACAGCTGCAGCGGCACAGGAGCTAGCAAACAGAGCTGTAAACAGGGGAGTTTGAGTGGGAGTTCTGTTGGAGGAGAAGGTATTTGTGTGTGTTTGGTTTTGTATTGTAGTATCTGTATGTGTAGGGGCTTTGTGCTGGGAGAGAAGCTGAGCCCTGATTTGGGGGCGGGGCTTCACTGACTAGCGGTCCTATAAAGGTAGCAGCCAGTCAGGCAGCGGCACAGACAGCTGCAGTGGCACAGGAGCTAGCAAACAGAGCTGTAAACAGGGAAGTTTGAGTGGGAGTTCTGTTGGAGGAGAAGGTATTTGTGTGTGTTTGGTTTTGCTTTGCTAGTATCTGTATGTGTAGAGGCTTGGAGGGGCTTTGTGCTGGGAGAGAAGCTGAGCCCTGATTAGGGGGCGGGGCTTCACTGACTAGGGGTCCTATAAAGGTAGCAGCCAGTCAGGCAGCGGCACAGGAGCTAGCAAACAGAGCTGTAAACAGGG
Source organism: Lepidochelys olivacea (assembly GCF_965140295.1). Lineage (NCBI taxonomy): Eukaryota > Metazoa > Chordata > Testudines > Cheloniidae > Lepidochelys > Lepidochelys olivacea. The sequence continues at coordinate 16,744,245 of NC_140436.1, read as the reverse complement.
GAGTTTGAGTGGGAGTTCTGTTGGAGGAGAAGGTGTTTGTGTGTGTTTTTGTATTGGTATTATCTGTATGTGTAGAGGCTTGGAGGGGCTTTGTGATGGGAGAGAAGCTGAGCCCTGATTAGGGGGCGGGGCTTCACTGACTAGGGGTCCTACAAAGGTAGCAGCCAATCAGGCAGCGGCACAGACAGCTGCAGTGGCACAGGAGCTAGCAAACAGAGCTGTAAACAGGGGAGTTTGAGTGGGAGTTCTGTTGGAGGAGAAGGTATTTGTGTGTGTTTGGTTTTGTATTGGTAGTATCTGTATGTGTAGGGGCTTTGTGCTTGGAGAGAAGCTGAGCCCTGATTAGGGGGCGGGGCTTCACTGACTAGGGGTCCTATAAAGGTAGCAGCCAGTCAGGCAGCGGAACAGACAGCTGCAGTGGCACAGGAGCTATCAAACAGAGCTGTAAACAGGGGAATTTGAGTGGGAGTTCTGTTGGAGGAGAAGGTATTTGTGTGTGTTTGGATTTGTATTGTCAGTATCTGTATGTGCAGGGGCTTTGTGCTGGGAGAGAAGCTGAGCCCTGATTAGGGGGCGGGGCTTCACTGACTAGGGGTCCTATAAAGGTAGCAGACAGTCAGGCAGCGGCACAGGAGCTAGCAAACAGAGCTGTAAACAGGGGAGTTGGAGTGGGAGTTCTGTTGGAGGAGAAGGTATTTGTGTGTGTTTGGTTTTGTATTGGTAGTATCTGTATGTGTAGGGGCTTTGTGCTGGGAGAGAAGCTGAGCCCTGATTAGGGGGCGGGGCTTCACTGACTAGGGGTCCTATAAAGGTAGCAGCCAGTCAGGCAGCGGCACAGGAGCTAGCAAACAGAGCTGTAAACAGGGGAGTTTGAGTGGGAGTTCTGTTGGAGGAGAAGGTATTTGTGTGTGTGTTTTTTTTTTTATTGGTAGTATCTGAATGTGTAGAGGCTTGGAGGGGCTTTATGCTGGGAGAGAAGCTGAGCCCTGATTAGGGGGCGGGGCTTCACTGAGTAGGGGTCCTATAAAGGGAGCAGCCAGTCAGGCAGCGGCACAGACAGCTGCAGCGGCACAGGAGCTCGCAAACAGAGCTGTAAACAGGGGAGTTTGAGTGGGAGTTCTGTTGGAGGAGATGGTATTTGTGTGTGTTTGGTTTTGTATTGGTAGTATCTGTATGTGTGTTGGTTTGGCGGGGCTTTGTGCTTGGAGAGAAGCTGAGCCCTGATTAGGGGGCGGGGCTTCACTGGCTAGGGGTCCTATAAAGGTAGCAGCCAGTCAGGCAGCGGCTCAGGAGCTAGCAAACAGAGCTGTAAACAGGGGAGTTTGAGTGGGAGTTCTGTTGGAGGAGCAGGTATTTGTGTGTGTTTGGTTTTGTATTGGTAGTATCTGTATGTGTAGGGGCTTTGTGCTGGGAGAGAAGCTGAGCCCTGATTAGGGGGCGGGGCTTCACTGACTAGGGGTCCTATAAAGGGAGCAGCCAGTCAGGCAGCGGCACAGGAGCTAGCAAACAGAGCTGTAAGCAGGGGAGTTTGAGTGGGAGTTCTGTTGGAGGAGAAGGTATTTGTGTGTGTTTTTGTATTGGTATTATCTGTATGTGTATAGGCTTGGAGGGGCTAGGTGCTGCGAGAGAAGCTGAGCCCTGATTAGGGGGCGGGGCTTCCCTGACTAGGGGTCCTATAAAGGTAGCAGCCAGTCAGGCAGCGGCACAGGAGCTAGCAAACAGAGCTGTAAACAGGGGAGTTTGAGTGGGAGTTCTGTTGGAGGAGAAGGTATTCGTGTGTGTGTGTTTTTGTATTGGTAGTATCTGTATGTGTAGGGGCTTTGTGCTGGGAGAGAAGCTGAGCCCTGATTAGGGGGCGGGGCTTCCCTGACTAGGGGTCCTATAAAGGTAGCAGCCAGTCAGGCAGCGGCAAAGGAGCTAGCAAACAGTGCTGTAAACAGGGGAGTTTGAGTGGGAGTTCTCTTGGAGGAGAAGGTATTTGTGTGTGTTCGGTTTTGTATTGGTAGTATCTGTATGTGTAGGGGCTTTGTGCTGGGAGAGAAGCTGAGCCATGATTAGGGGCCGGGGCTTCACTGACTAGTGGTCCTATAAAGGTAGCAGCCAGTAAGACAGCGGCTCAGGAGCTAGCAAACAGAGCTGTAAGCAGGGGAGTTTGAGTGGGAGTTCTGTTGGAGGAGAAGGTATTTGTGTGTGTTTGGTTTTGTATTGGTAGTATCTGTATGTGTAGAGGCTTGGAGGGGCTTTGTGCTGGGAGAGAAGCTGAGCCCTGATTAGGGGGCGGGGCTTCACTGACTAGGGGTCCTATAAAGGTAGCAGCCAGTCAGGCAGCGGCAAAGGAGCTAGAAAACAGAGCTGTAAGCAGGGGAGTTTGAGTGAGAGTTCTTTTGGAGGAGAAGGTATTTGTGTGTTTTTTTTGTATTGGTAATATCTGTATGTGTATTGGTTTGCCGGGGCTTTGTGCTTGGAGAGAAGCTGAGCCCTGATTAGGGGGCGGGGCTTCACTGACTAGGGTTCCTATAAAGGTAGCAGCCAGTCAGGCAGCGGAACAGACAGCTGCAGTGGCACAGGAGCTATCAAACAGAGCTGTAAACAGGGGAATTTGAGTGGGAGTTCTGTTGGAGGAGAAGGTATTTTTGTGTGTTTGGATTTGTATTGTCAGTATCTGTATGTGCAGGGGCTTTGTGCTGGGAGAGAAGCTGAGCCCTGACTAGGGGCGGGGCTTCCCTGACTAGGGGTCCTATAAAGGTAGCAGCCAGTCAGGCAGCGGCAAAGGAGCTAGCAAACAGAGCTGTAAACAGGGGAGTTTGAGTGGGAGTTCTCTTGGAGGAGAAGGTATTTGTGTGTGTTTGGTTTTGTATTGGTTGTATCTGTATGTGTAGGGGCTTTGTGCTGGGAGAGAAGCTGAGCCGTGATTAGGGGGCGGGGCTTCCCTGACTAGTGGTCCTATAAAGGTAGCAGCCAGTAAGACAGCGGCTCAGGAGGTAGCAAACAGAGCTGTAAGCAGGGGAGTTTGAGTGGGAGTTCTGTTGGAGGAGAAGGTATTTGTGTGTGTTTGGTTTTGTATTGGTAGTATCTGCATGTGTAGAGGCTTGGAGGGGCTTTGTGCTGGGAGAGAAGCTGAGCCCTGATTACGGGGCGGGGCTTCCCTGACTAGGGGTCCTATAAAGGTATCAGCCAGTCAGGCAGCGGCACAGGAGCTAGCAAACAGAGCTGAAAACAGGGGAGTTTGAGTGGGAGTTCTGTTGGAGGAGAAGGTATTTGTGTGTTTTTTTGTATTGGTAGTATCTGTATGTGTAGAGGCTTGGAGGGGCTTTGTGCTGGGAGAGAAGCTGAGCCCTGATGAGGGGGCGGGGCTTCACTGACTAGGGGTCCTATAAAGGTAGCAGCCAGTCAGGCAGCGGCACAGACAGCTGCAGCGGCACAGGAGCTAGCAAACAGAGCTGTAAACAGGGGAGTTTGAGTGGGAGTTCTGTTGGAGAAGAAGGTATTTTTGTGTCTTTGGTTTTGCATTGGTAGTGTCTGTATGTGTAGAGGCTTGGAGGGGCTTTGTGCTGGGAGAGAAGCTGAGCCCTGATTAGGGGGCGGGGCTTCACTGACTAGGGGTCCTATAAAGGTAGCAGACAGTCAGGCAGCGGCACAGGAGCTAGCAAACAGAGCTGTAAACAGGGGAGTTTGAGTGGGAGTTCTGTTGGAGGAGAAGGTATTTGTGTGTGTTTTTGTATTCGTATTATCTGTATGTGTAGAGGCTTGGAGGGGCTTTGTGCTGGGAGAGAAGCTGAGCCCTGATTAGGGGGCGGGGCTTCACTGACTAGGGGTCCTATAAAGGTAGCAGCCAGTCAGGCAGCTGCAAAGGAGCTAGCAAACAGAGCTGTAAACAGGGGAGTTTGAGTGGGAGTTCTGTTGGAGGAGAAGGTATTTGTGTGTGTTTTTGTATTCGTATTATCTGTATGTGTAGAGGCTTGGAGGGGCTAGGTGCTGCGAGAGAAGCTGAGCCCTGATTAGGGGGCGGGACTTCACTGACTAGGGGTCCTATAAAGGTGGCAGCCAGTCAGGCAGCGGCACAGACAGCTGCAGCGGCACAGGAGCTAGCAAACAGAGCTGTAAACAGGGAAGTTTGAGTGGGAGTTCTGTTGGAGGAGAAGGTATTTGTGTGTGTTTGGTTTTGCTTTGGTAGTATCTGTATGTGTAGAGGCTTGGAGGGGCTTTGTGCTGGGAGAGAAGCTGAGCCCTGATTAGGGGGCGGGGCTTCACTGACTAGGGGTCCTATAAAGGTAGCAGACAGTCAGGCAGCGGCACAGGAGCTAGCAAACAGAGCTGTAAACAGGGGAGTTTGAGTGGGAGTTCTGTTGGAGGAGAAGGTATTTGTGTGTGTTTTTGTATTCGTATTATCTGTATGTGTAGAGGCTTGGAGGGGCTTTGTGCTGGGAGAGAAGCTGAGCCCTGATTAGGGGGCGGGGCTTCACTGACTAGGGGTCCTATAAAGGTAGCAGCCAGTCAGGCAGCTGCAAAGGAGCTAGCAAACAGATCTGTAAACAGGGGAGTTTGAGTGGGAGTTCTGTTGGAGGAGAAGGTATTTGTGTGTGTTTTTGTTTTCGTATTATCTGTATGTGTATAGGCTTGGAGGGGCTAGGTGCTGCGAAAGAAGCTGAGCCCTGATTAGGGGGCGGGGCTTCACTGACTAGGGGTCCTATAAAGGTAGCAGCCAGTCAGACAGCGGCACAGACAGCTGCAGCGGCACAGGAGCTAGCAAACAGAGCTGTAAACAGGGGAGTTTGAGTGGGAGTTCTGTTGGAGGAGCAGGTATTTGTGTGTGTTTGGTTTTGTATTGGTAGTATCTGTATGTGTAGAGGCTTGGAGGGGCTTTGTGCTGGGAGAGTTGCTGAGCCCTGATTAGGGGGTGGGGCTTCACTGACTAGGGGTCCTATAAAGGGAGCAGCCAGTCAGGCAGCGGCACAGACAGCTGCAGCGGCACAGGAGCTAGCAAACATAGCTGTAAACGGGGGAGTTTGAGTGGGAGTTCTGTTGGAGGAGAATGTATTTGTGTGTGTTTTTGTATTGGTAGTATCTGTATGTGTAGAGGTTTGAAGGGGCTTTGTGCTGGGAGAGAAGCTGAGCCCTGATTAGGGGGCGGGGCTTCACTGACTAGGGGTCCTATAAAGGTAGCAGCCAGTCAGGCAACGGCACAGACAGCTGCAGCGGCACAGGAGCTAGCAAACAGAGCTGTAAACAGGGGAGTTTGAGTGGGAGTTCTGTTGGAGGAAAAGGTATTTGTGTGTGTTTGGTTTTGTATTGTAGTATCTGTATGTGTAGAGGCTTGGAGGGGCTTTGTGCTGGGAGAGAAGCTGAGCCCTGATTAGGGGGCGGGGCTTCACTGACTAGGGGTCCTATAAAGGTAGTAGACAGTCAGGCAGCGGCACAGGAGCTAGCAAACAGAGCTGTAAACGGGAGTTGGAGTGGGAGTTCTGTTGGAGGAGAAGGTATTTGTGTGTGTTTGGTTTTGTATTGGTAGTATCTGTATGTGTAGGGGCTTTGTGCTGGGAGAGAAGCTGAGCCCTGATTAGGGGGCGGGGCTTCACTGACTAGGCGTCCTATAAAGGTAGCAGCCAGTCAGGCAGCGGCACAGACAGCTGCATCAGCACAGGAGCTAGCTAACGGAGCTGTAAACAGGGGAGTTTGAGTGGGAGTTCTGTTGGAGGAGAAGGTATTTGTGTGTGTTTGGTTTTGTATTGGTAGTATCTGTATGTGCAGTGGCTTGGAGGGGCTTTGTGCTGGAAGAGAAGCTGAGCCCTGATTTGGGGGCGGGGCTTCACTGACTAGGGGTCCTATAAAGGTAGCAGACAGTCAGGCAGCGGCACAGGAGCTAGCAAACAGAGCTGTAAACATGGGAGTTTGAGTGGTTTTTCTGTTGGAGGAGAAGGTATTTGTGTGTGTTTTTGTATTCGTATTATCTGTATGTGTAGAGGCTTGGAGGGGCTTTGTGCTGGGAGAGAAGCTGAGCCCTGATTAGGGGGCGGGGCTTCACTGACTAGGGGTCCTATAAAGGTAGCAGCCAGTCAGGCAGCTGCAAAGGAGCTAGCAAACAGAGCTGTAAACAGGGGAGTTTGAGTGGGAGTTCTGTTGGAGGAGAAGGTATTTGTGTGTGTTTGGTTTTGTATTGGTAGTATCTGTATGTGTAGGGGCTTTGTGCTGGGAGAGAAGCTGAGCCCTGATTAGGGGGCGGGGCTTCCCTGACTAGGGGTCCTATAAAGGTAGCAGCCAGTCAGACAGCGGCTCTGGAGCTAGCAAACAGAGCTGTGAACAGGGGAGTTTGAGTAGGAGTTCTGTTGGAGGAGAAGGTATTTGTGTGTGTTTGGTTTTGTATTGTAGTATCTGTATGTGTAGGGGCTTTGTGCTGGGAGAGAAGCTGAGCCCTGATTTGGGGGCGGGGCTTCACTGACTAGCGGTCCTATAAAGGTAGCAGCCAGTCAGGCAGCGGCACAGACAGCTGCAGCGGCACAGGAGCTAGCAAACAGAGCTGTAAACAGGGAAGTTTGAGTGGGAGTTCTGTTGGAGGAGAAGGTATTTGTGTGTGTTTGGTTTTGCTTTGCTAGTATCTGTATGTGTAGAGGCTTGGAGGGGCTTTGTGCTGGGAGAGAAGCTGAGCCCTGATTAGGGGGCGGGGCTTCACTGACTAGGGGTCCTATAAAGGTAGCAGCCAGTCAGGCAGCGGCACAGGAGCTAGCAAACAGAGCTGTAAACAGGGGAGTTTGAGTGGGAGTTCTGTTGGAGGAGAAGGTGTTTGTGTGTGTTTTTGTATTGGTATTATCTGTATGTGTAGAGGCTTGGAGGGGCTTTGTGATGGGAGAGAAGCTGAGCCCTGATTAGGGGGCGGGGCTTCACTGACTAGGGGTCCTACAAAGGTAGCAGCCAATCAGGCAGCGGCACAGACAGCTGCAGTGGCACAGGAGCTAGCAAACAGAGCTGTAAACAGGGGAGTTTGAGTGGGAGTTCTGTTGGAGGAGAAGGTATTTGTGTGTGTTTGGTTTTGTATTGGTAGTATCTGTATGTGTAGGGGCTTTGTGCTTGGAGAGAAGCTGAGCCCTGATTAGGGGGCGGGGCTTCACTGACTAGGGGTCCTATAAAGGTAGCAGACAGTCAGGCAGCGGCACAGGAGCTAGCAAACAGAGCTGTAAACAGGGGAGTTGGAGTGGGAGTTCTGTTGGAGGAGAAGGTATTTGTGTGTGTTTGGTTTTGTATTGGTAGTATCTGTATGTGTAGGGGCTTTGTGCTGGGAGAGAAGCTGAGCCCTGATTAGGGGGCGGGGCTTCACTGACTAGGGGTCCTATAAAGGTAGCAGCCAGTCAGGCAGCGGCACAGGAGCTAGCAAACAGAGCTGTAAACAGGGGAGTTTGAGTGGGAGTTCTGTTGGAGGAGAAGGTATTTGTGTGTGTGTTTTTTTTTTTATTGGTAGTATCTGAATGTGTAGAGGCTTGGAGGGGCTTTATGCTGGGAGAGAAGCTGAGCCCTGATTAGGGGGCGGGGCTTCACTGAGTAGGGGTCCTATAAAGGGAGCAGCCAGTCAGGCAGCGGCACAGACAGCTGCAGCGGCACAGGAGCTCGCAAACAGAGCTGTAAACAGGGGAGTTTGAGTGGGAGTTCTGTTGGAGGAGATGGTATTTGTGTGTGTTTGGTTTTGTATTGGTAGTATCTGTATGTGTGTTGGTTTGGCGGGGCTTTGTGCTTGGAGAGAAGCTGAGCCCTGATTAGGGGGCGGGGCTTCACTGGCTAGGGGTCCTATAAAGGTAGCAGCCAGTCAGGCAGCGGCTCAGGAGCTAGCAAACAGAGCTGTAAACAGGGGAGTTTGAGTGGGAGTTCTGTTGGAGGAGCAGGTATTTGTGTGTGTTTGGTTTTGTATTGGTAGTATCTGTATGTGTAGAGGCTTGGAGGGGCTTTGTGCTGGGAGAGAAGCTGAGCCCTGATTAGGGGGCGGGGCTTCACTGACTAGGGGTCCTATAAAGGGAGCAGCCAGTCAGGCAGCGGCACAGGAGCTAGCAAACAGAGCTGTGAACAGGGGAGTTTGAGTGGGAGTTCTGTTGGAGGAGAAGGTATTTGTGTGTGTTTGGTTTTGTATTGGTAGTATCTGTATGTGTAGGGGCTTTGTGCTGGGAGAGATGCTGAGCCCTGATTAGGGGGCGGGGCTTCACTGACTAGGGGTCCTATAAAGGTAGCAGCCAGTCAGGCAGCGGCACAGGAGCTAGCAAACAGAGCTGTAAGCAGGGGAGTTTGAGTGGGAGTTCTGTTGGAGGAGAAGGTATTTGTGTGTGTTTTTGTATTGGTATTATCTGTATGTGTATAGGCTTGGAGGGGCTAGGTGCTGCGAGAGAAGCTGAGCCCTGATTAGGGGGCGGGGCTTCCCTGACTAGGGGTCCTATAAAGGTAGCAGCCAGTCAGGCAGCGGCACAGGAGCTAGCAAACAGAGCTGTAAACAGGGGAGTTTGAGTGGGAGTTCTGTTGGAGGAGAAGGTATTCGTGTGTGTGTGTTTTTGTATTGGTAGTATCTGTATGTGTAGGGGCTTTGTGCTGGGAGAGAAGCTGAGCCCTGATTAGGGGGCGGGGCTTCCCTGACTAGGGGTCCTATAAAGGTAGCAGCCAGTCAGGCAGCGGCAAAGGAGCTAGCAAACAGTGCTGTAAACAGGGGAGTTTGAGTGGGAGTTCTCTTGGAGGAGAAGGTATTTGTGTGTGTTCGGTTTTGTATTGGTAGTATCTGTATGTGTAGGGGCTTTGTGCTGGGAGAGAAGCTGAGCCATGATTAGGGGCCGGGGCTTCACTGACTAGTGGTCCTATAAAGGTAGCAGCCAGTAAGACAGCGGCTCAGGAGCTAGCAAACAGAGCTGTAAGCAGGGGAGTTTGAGTGGGAGTTCTGTTGGAGGAGAAGGTATTTGTGTGTGTTTGGTTTTGTATTGGTAGTATCTGTATGTGTAGAGGCTTGGAGGGGCTTTGTGCTGGGAGAGAAGCTGAGCCCTGATTAGGGGGCGGGGCTTCACTGACTAGGGGTCCTATAAAGGTAGCAGCCAGTCAGGCAGCGGCAAAGGAGCTAGAAAACAGAGCTGTAAGCAGGGGAGTTTGAGTGAGAGTTCTTTTGGAGGAGAAGGTATTTGTGTGTTTTTTTGTATTGGTAATATCTGTATGTGTATTGGTTTGCCGGGGCTTTGTGCTTGGAGAGAAGCTGAGCCCTGATTAGGGGGCGGGGCTTCACTGACTAGGGTTCCTATAAAGGTAGCAGCCAGTCAGGCAGCGGAACAGACAGCTGCAGTGGCACAGGAGCTATCAAACAGAGCTGTAAACAGGGGAATTTGAGTGGGAGTTCTGTTGGAGGAGAAGGTATTTTTGTGTGTTTGGATTTGTATTGTCAGTATCTGTATGTGCAGGGGCTTTGTGCTGGGAGAGAAGCTGAGCCCTGACTAGGGGCGGGGCTTCCCTGACTAGGGGTCCTATAAAGGTAGCAGCCAGTCAGGCAGCGGCAAAGGAGCTAGCAAACAGAGCTGTAAACAGGGGAGTTTGAGTGGGAGTTCTCTTGGAGGAGAAGGTATTTGTGTGTGTTTGGTTTTGTATTGGTAGTATCTGCATGTGTAGAGGCTTGGAGGGGCTTTGTGCTGGGAGAGAAGCTGAGCCCTGATTACGGGGCGGGGCTTCCCTGACTAGGGGTCCTATAAAGGTATCAGCCAGTCAGGCAGCGGCACAGGAGCTAGCAAACAGAGCTGAAAACAGGGGAGTTTGAGTGGGAGTTCTGTTGGAGGAGAAGGTATTTGTGTGTTTTTTTGTATTGGTAGTATCTGTATGTGTAGAGGCTTGGAGGGGCTTTGTGCTGGGAGAGAAGCTGAGCCCTGATGAGGGGGCGGGGCTTCACTGACTAGGGGTCCTATAAAGGTAGCAGCCAGTCAGGCAGCGGCACAGACAGCTGCAGCGGCACAGGAGCTAGCAAACAGAGCTGTAAACAGGGGAGTTTGAGTGGGAGTTCTGTTGGAGAAGAAGGTATTTTTGTGTCTTTGGTTTTGCATTGGTAGTGTCTGTATGTGTAGAGGCTTGGAGGGGCTTTGTGCTGGGAGAGAAGCTGAGCCCTGATTAGGGGGCGGGGCTTCACTGACTAGGGGTCCTATAAAGGTAGCAGCCAGTCAGGCAGCGGCACAGGAGCTAGCAAACAGAGCTGTGAACAGGGGAGTTTGAGTGGGAGTTCTGTTGGAGGAGAAGGTATTTGTGTGTGTTTTTGTATTCGTAGTATCTGTATGTGTAGAGGCTTGGAGGGGCTTTGTGCTTGGAGAGAAGCTGAGCCCTGATTAGGGGGCGGGGCTTCACTGACTAGGGGTCCTATAAAGGTAGCAGCCAGTCAGGCAGCGGCACAGACAGCTGCAGCGGCACAGGAGCTAGCAAACATAGCTGTAAACGGGGGAGTTTGAGTGGGAGTTCTGTTGGAGGAGAATGTATTTGTGTGTGTTTTTGTATTGGTAGTATCTGTATGTGTAGAGGTTTGAAGGGGCTTTGTGCTGGGAGAGAAGCTGAGCCCTGATTAGGGGGCGGGGCTTCACTGACTAGGGGTCCTATAAAGGTAGCAGCCAGTCAGGCAGCGGCACAGACAGCTGCAGCGGCACAGGAGCTAGCAAACAGAGCTGTAAACAGGGGAGTTTGAGTGGGAGTTCTGTTGGAGGAGAAGGTATTTGTGTGTGTTTGGTTTTGTATTGTAGTATCTGTATGTGTAGGGGCTTTGTGCTGGGAGAGAAGCTGAGCCCTGATTTGGGGGCGGGGCTTCACTGACTAGGGGTCCTATAAAGGTAGCAGCCAGTCAGGCAGCGGCACAGACAGCTGCAGCGGCACAGGAGCTAGCAAACAGAGCTGTAAACAGGGAAGTTTGAGTGGGAGTTCTGTTGGAGGAGAAGGTATTTGTGTGTTTGGTTTTGCTTTGCTAGTATCTGTATGTGTAGAGGCTTGGAGGGGCTTTGTGCTGGGAGAGAAGCTGAGCCCTGATTAGGGGGCGGGGCTTCACTGACTAGGGGTCCTATAAAGGTAGCAGCCAGTCAGGCAGCGGCACAGGAGCTAGCAAACAGAGCTGTAAACAGGGGAGTTTGAGTGAGAGTTCTTTTGGAGGAGAAGGTATTTGTGTGTTTTTTTGTATTGGTAATATCTGTATGTGTATTGGTTTGCCGGGGCTTTGTGCTTGGAGAGAAGCTGAGCCCTGATTAGGGGGCGGGGCTTCACTGACTAGGGTTCCTATAAAGGTAGCAGCCAGTCAGGCAGCGGAACAGACAGCTGCAGTGGCACAGGAGCTATCAAACAGAGCTGTAAACAGGGGAATTTGAGTGGGAGTTCTGTTGGAGGAGAAGGTATTTTTGTGTGTTTGGATTTGTATTGTCAGTATCTGTATGTGCAGGGGCTTTGTGCTGGGAGAGAAGCTGAGCCCTGACTAGGGGCGGGGCTTCCCTGACTAGGGGTCCTATAAAGGTAGAAGCCAGTCAGGCAGCGGCAAAGGAGCTAGCAAACAGAGCTGTAAACAGGAGAGTTTGAGTGGGAGTTCTCTTGGAGGAGAAGGTATTTGTGTGTGTTTGGTTTTGTATTGGTTGTATCTGTATGTGTAGGGGCTTTGTGCTGGGAGAGAAGCTGAGCCGTGATTAGGGGGCGGGGCTTCCCTGACTAGTGGTCCTATAAAGGTAGCAGCCAGTAAGACAGCGGCTCAGGAGGTAGCAAACAGAGCTGTAAACAGGGGAGTTTGAGTGGGAGTTCTGTTGGAGGAGAAGGTATTTGTGTGTGTTTGGTTTTGTATTGGTAGTATCTGCATGTGTAGAGGCTTGGAGGGGCTTTGTGCTGGGAGAGAAGCTGAGCCCTGATTACGGGGCGGGGCTTCCCTGACTAGGGGTCCTATAAAGGTATCAGCCAGTCAGGCAGCGGCACAGGAGCTAGCAAACAGAGCTGAAAACAGGGGAGTTTGAGTGGGAGTTCTGTTGGAGGAGAAGGTATTTGTGTGTTTTTTTGTATTGGTAGTATCTGTATGTGTAGAGGCTTGGAGGGGCTTTGTGCTGGGAGAGAAGCTGAGCCCTGATGAGGGGGCGGGGCTTCACTGACTAGGGGTCCTATAAAGGTAGCAGCAAGTCAGGCAGCGGCACAGACAGCTGCAGCGGCACAGGAGCTAGCAAACAGAGCTGTAAACAGGGGAGTTTGAGTGGGAGTTCTGTTGGAGAAGAAGGTATTTTTGTGTCTTTGGTTTTGCATTGGTAGTGTCTGTATGTGCAGAGGCTTGGACGGGCTTTGTGCTGGGAGAGAAGCTGAGCCCTGATTAGGGGGCGGGGCTTCACTGACTAGGGGTCCTATAAAGGTAGCAGCCAGTCAGGCAGCGGCACAGGAGCTAGCAAACAGAGCTGTGAACAGGGGAGTTTGAGTGGGAGTTCTGTTGGAGGAGAAGGTATTTGTGTGTGTTTTTGTATTCGTAGTATCTGTATGTGTAGAGGCTTGGAGGGGCTTTGTGCTTGGAGAGAAGCTGAGCCCTGATTAGGGGGCGGGGCTTCACTGACTAGGGGTCCTATAAAGGTCGCAGCCAGTCAGGCAGCGGCACAGACAGCTGCAGCGGCACAGGAGCTAGCAAACAGAGCTGTAAACAGGGGAGTTTGAGTGGGAGTTCTGTTGGAGGAGATGGTATTTGTGTGTGTTTGGTTTTGTATTGGTAGTATCTGTATGTGTAGGGGTTTGGCGGGGCTTTGTGCTTGGAGAGAAGCTGAGCCCTGATTAGGGGGCGGGGCTTCATTGACCAGGGGTCCTATAAAGGTAGCAGCCAGTCAGGCAGCGGCACAGGAGCTAGCAAACAGATCTGTAAGCAGGGGAGTTTGAGTGGGAGTTCTGTTGGAGGAGAAGGTATTTGTGTGTGTTTGGTTTTGTTTTGGTAGTGTCTGTATGTGTAGAGGCTTGGAGGGGCTTTGTGCTGGAAGAGAAGCTGAGCCCTGATTAGGGGGCGGGGCTTCACTGACTAGGGGTCCTATAAAGGTAGCAGCCAGTCAGGCAGCGGCACAGGAGCTAGCAATCTGAGCTGTGAACAGGGGAGTTTGAGTGGGAGTTCTGTTGGAGGAGAAGGTATTTGTGTGCGTTCGGTTTTGTATTGGTAGTATCTGTATGTGTAGGGGCTTTGTGCTGGGAGAGAAGCTGAGTCCTGATTAGGGGGCGGGGCTTCACTGACTAGGGGTCCTATAAAGGTAGCAGCCAGTCAGGCAGCGGCACCAGACAGCTGCAGTGGTACAGGAGCTAGCAAACAGAGCTGTAAAGAGGGGATTTTGAGTGGGAGTTCTGTTGGAGGAGAAGGTATTTGTGTGTATTCGGTTTTGTATTGGCAGTATCTGTATGTGTACGGGCTTTGTGCTGGGAGAGAAGCTGAGCCCTGATTAGGGGGCGGGGCTTCACTGACTAGGGGTCCTATAAAGGTAGCAGCCAGTCAGACAGCGGCAGAGGAGCTAGCAAACAGAGCTGTAAGCAGGGGAGTTTGAGTGGGAGTTCTGTTGGAGGAGAAGGTATTTGTGTGTGTTTGGTTTTGTATTGGTAGTATCTGTATGTGTAGGGGTTTGCGGGGGCTTTGTGCTTGGAGAGAAGCTGAGCCCTGATTAGGGGGCGGAGCTTCACTGACTAGGGGTCCTATAAAGGTACCAGCCAGTCACGCAGCGGCACAGGAGCTAGCAAACAGAGCTGTAAACAGGGGAGTTTGATTGGGAGTTCTGTTGGAGGAGAAGGTATTTGTGTGTGTTTCCTTTTGTATTGGTAGTATCTGTATGTGTAGGGGCTTTGTTCTGGGAGAGAAGATGAGCCCTGATTAGGGGGCGGGGCTTGACTGACTAGGGGTCCTATAAAGGTAGCAGCCACTCAGGCAGCGGCACAGACAGCTGCAGTGGCACAGGAGCTAGCAAACAGAGCTGTAAACAGGGGAGTTTGAGTGGGAGTTCTGTTGGAGGAGAAGGTATTTGTGTGTGTTTTTGTATTGGTAGTATCTGTATGTATAGAGGTTTGAAGGGGCTTTGTGCTGGGAGAGAAGTTGAGCCCTGATTTGGGGGCGGGGCTTCACTGTCTAGGTGTCCTATAAAGGTAGCAGCCAGTCAGGCAGCGGCACAGACAGCTGCAGCGGCACAGGAGCTAGCAAACAGAGCTGTAAGCAGGGGAGTTTGAGTGGGAGTTCTGTTGGAGGAGGAGGTATTTGTCTGTGTTTGGTTTTGTATTGGTAGTATCTGTATGTGTAGAGGCTTGGAGGGGCTTTGTGCTTGGAGAGAAGCTGAGCCCTGATTAGGGGGCGGGGCTTCACTGACTAGGGGTCCTATAAAGGTAGCAGCCAGTCAGGCAGCGGCACAGACAGCTGCAGCGGCACAGGAGCTAGCAAACAGAGCTGTAAACAGGGGAGTTTGAGTGGGAGTTCTGTTGGAGGAGATGGTATTTGTGTGTGTTTGGTTTTGTATTGGTAGTATCTGTATGTGTAGGGGTTTGGCGGGGCTTTGTGCTTGGAGAGAAGCTGAGCCCTGATTAGGGGGCGGGGCTTCACTGACCAGGGGTCCTATAAAGGTAGCAGCCAGTCAGGCAGCGGCACAGGAGCTAGCAAACAGATCTGTAAGCAGGGGAGTTTGAGTGGGAGTTCTGTTGGAGGAGAAGGTATTTGTGTGTGTTTGGTTTTGTTTTGGTAGTGTCTGTATGTGTAGAGGCTTGGAGGGGCTTTGTGCTGGAAGAGAAGCTGAGCCCTGATTAGGGGGCGGGGCTTCACTGACTAGGGGTCCTATAAAGGTAGCAGCCAGTCAGGCAGCGGCACAGGAGCTAGCAATCTGAGCTGTGAACAGGGGAGTTTGAGTGGGAGTTCTGTTGGAGGAGAAGGTATTTTGTGTGTGTTTTTGTATTCGTAGTATCTGTATGTGTAGAGGCTTGGAGGGGCTAGGTGCTGCGAGAGAAGCTGAGCCCTGATTAGGGGGCGGGGCTTCACTGACTAGGGGTCCTATAAAGGTAGCAGCCAGTCAGGCAGCGGCAGACAGCTGCAGCGGCACAGGAGCTAGCAAACAGAGCTGTAAACAGGGGAGTTGGAGTGGGAGTTCTGTTGGAGGAGAAGGTATTTGTGTGTGTTTTTGTATTCGTAGTATCTGTATGTGTAGAGGCTTGGAGGGGCTAGGTGCTGCGAGAGAAGCTGAGCCCTGATTAGGGGGCGGGGCTTCACTGACTAGGGGTCCTATAAAGGTAGCAGCCAGTCAGGCAGCGGCAGACAGCTGCAGCGGCACAGGAGCTAGCAAACAGAGCTGTAAACAGGGGAGTTGGAGTGGGAGTTCTGTTGGAGGAGAAGGTATTTGTGTGTGTTTGGTTTTGCATTGGTAGTATCTGTATGTGTAGAGGCTTGGAGGGGCTTTGTGCTGGGAGAGAAGCTGAGCCCTGATTAGGGGGCGGGGCTTCACTGACTAGGGGTCCTATAAAGGTAGCAGCCAGTCAGGCAGCGGCACAGGAGCTAGCAAACAGAGCTGTGAACAGGGGAGTTTGAGTGGGAGTTCTGTTGGAGGAGATGGTATTTGTGTGTGTTTGGTTTTGTATTGGTAGTATCTGTATGTGTAGGGGTTTGGCGGGGCTTTGTGCTTGGAGAGAAGCTGAGCCCTGATTAGGGGGCGGGGCTTCACTGACCAGGGGTCCTATAAAGGTAGCAGCCAGTCAGGCAGCGGCACAGGAGCTAGCAATCTGAGCTGTGAACAGGGGAGTTTGAGTGGGAGTTCTGTTGGAGGAGAAGGTATTTGTGTGTGTTTTTGTATTCGTAGTATCTGTATGTGTAGAGGCTTGGAGGGGCTAGGTGCTGCGAGAGAAGCTGAGCCCTGATTAGGGGGCGGGGCTTCACTGACTAGGGGTCCTATAAAGGTAGCAGCCAGTCAGGCAGCGGCAGACAGCTGCAGCGGCACAGGAGCTAGCAAACAGAGCTGTAAACAGGGGAGTTGGAGTGGGAGTTCTGTTGGAGGAGAAGGTATTTGTGTGTGTTTGGTTTTGCATTGGTAGTATCTGTATGTGTAGAGGCTTGGAGGGGCTTTGTGCTGGGAGAGAAGCTGAGCCCTGATTAGGGGGCGGAGCTTCACTGACTAGGGGTCCTATAAAGGTACCAGCCAGTCACGCAGCGGCACAGGAGCTAGCAAACAGAGCTGTAAACAGGGGAGTTTGAGTGGGAGTTCTGTTGGAGGAGAAGGTATTTGTGTGTGTTTCGTTTTGTATTGGTAGTATCTGTATGTGTAGGGGCTTTGTTCCGGGAGAGAAGATGAGCCCTGATTAGGGGGCGGGGCTTGACTGACTAGGGGTCCTATAAAGGTAGCAGCCACTCAGGCAGCGGCACAGACAGCTGCAGTGGCACAGGAGCTAGCAAACAGAGCTGTAAACAGGGGAGTTTGAGTGGGAGTTCTGTTGGAGGAGAAGGTATTTGTGTGTGTTTTTGTATTGGTAGTATCTGTATGTATAGAGGTTTGAAGGGGCTTTGTGCTGGGAGAGAAGTTGAGCCCTGATTTGGGGGCGGGGCTTCACTGTCTAGGTGTCCTATAAAGGTAGCAGCCAGTCAGGCAGCGGCACAGACAGCTGCAGCGGCACAGGAGCTAGCAAACAGAGCTGTAAACAGGGGAGTTTGAGTGGGAGTTCTGTTGGAGGAGAAGGTATTTGTGTGTGTTTGGTTTTGTATTGGTAGTATCTGTATGTGTAGGGGCTTTGTGCTGGGAGAGAAGCTGAGCCCTGATTTGGGGGCGGGGCTTCACTGACTAGGGGTCCTATAAAGGTAGCAGCCAGTCAGACAGCGGCACAGGAGCTAGCAAACAGAGCTGTAAGCAGGGGAGTTTGAGTGGGAGTTCTGTTGGAGGAGGAGGTATTTGTGTGTGTTTGGTTTTGTATTGGTAGTATCTGTATGTGTAGGGGTTTGGCGGGGCTTTGTGCTTGGAGAGAAGCTGAGCCCTGATTAGGGGGCGGGGCTTCACTGACCAGGGGTCCTATAAAGGTAGCAGCCAGTCAGGCAGCGGCACAGGAGCTAGCAATCTGAGCTGTGAACAGGGGAGTTTGAGTGGGAGTTCTGTTGGAGGAGAAGGTATTTGTGTGTGTTTTTGTATTCGTAGTATCTGTATGTGTAGAGGCTTGGAGGGGCTAGGTGCTGCGAGAGAAGCTGAGCCCTGATTAGGGGGCGGGGCTTCACTGACTAGGGGTCCTATAAAGGTAGCAGCCAGTCAGGCAGCGGCAGACAGCTGCAGCGGCACAGGAGCTAGCAAACAGAGCTGTAAACAGGGGAGTTGGAGTGGGAGTTCTGTTGGAGGAGAAGGTATTTGTGTGTGTTTGGTTTTGCATTGGTAGTATCTGTATGTGTAGAGGCTTGGAGGGGCTTTGTGCTGGGAGAGAAGCTGAGCCCTGATTAGGGGGCGGGGCTTCAGTGACTAGGGGTCCTATAAAGGTAGCAGCCAGTCAGGCAGTGGCACAGGAGCTAGCAAACAGAGCTGTGAACAGGGGAGTTTGAGTGGGAGTTCTGTTGGAGGAGAAGGTATTTGTGTGTGTTTGGTTTTGTATTGGTAGTATCTGTATGTGTACAGGCTTGGAGGGGCTTTGTGCTGGGAGAGAAGCTGAGCCCTGATTAGGGGGCGGGGCTTCACTGACTAGGGGTCCTATAAAGGTACCAGCCAGTCAGGCAACGGCACAGGAGCTAGCAAACAGATCTGTAAACAGGGCAGTTTGAGTGGGAGTTCTGTTGGAGGAGAAGGTATTTGTGTGTGTTTTTGTATTGGTAGTACCTGTATGTGTAGGGGCTTTGTGCTGGGAGAGAAGCTGGGCCCTGATTAGGGGGCGGGGCTTCACTGACTAGGGGTCCTATAAAGGGAGCAGCCAGTCAGGCAGCGGCACAGACAGCTGCAGTGGCACAGGCGCTAGCAAACAGAGCTGTAAACAGGGGAGTTTGAGTGGGCGTTCTGTTGGAGGAGAAGGTATTTGTGTGTGTTTGGTTTTGTATTGGTAGTATCTGTATGTGTAGGGGTTTGGCGGGACTTTGTTCTTGGAGAGAAGCTGAGCCCTGATTAGGGGGCGGGGCTTCACTGACTAGGGGTCCTATAAAGGTAGCAGCCAGTCAGACAGCGGCACAGGAGCTAGCAAACAGAGCTGTAAGCAGGGGAGTTTGAGTGGGAGTTCTGTTGGAGGAGAAGGTATTTGTGTGTGTTTGGTTTTGTATTGGTAGTATCTGTATGTGTAGAGGCTTTGTGCTGGGAGAGAAGCTGAGCCCTGATTAGGGGGCGGGGCTTCACTGACTAGGGGTCCTATAAAGGTAGCAGCCAGTCAGGCAGCGGCACAGGAGCTAGCAAAAAGAGCTGTGAACAGGGGAGTTTGAGTGGGAGTTCTGTTGGAGGAGAAGGTTTTGTGTGTGTGTGTTTTTGTATTGGTAGTATCTGTATGTGTAGAGGCTTGGAGGGGCTTTGTGCTGGGAGAGAAGCTGAGCCCTGATTAGGGGGCGGGGCTTCACTGACTCGGGGTCCTATAAAGGGAGCAGCCAGTCAGGCAGCGGCACAGGCGCTAGCAAACAGAGCTGTAAACAGGGGAGTTTGAGTGGGTGTTCTGTTGGAGGAGAAGGTATTTGTGTGTGTTTGGTTTTGTATTGGTAGTATCTGTATGTGTAGAGGCTTGGAGGGGCTTTGTGCTGGGAGAGAAGCTGAGCCCTGATTAGGGGACGGGGCTTCACTGACTAGGGGTCCTATAAAGGTAGCAGCCAGTCAGGCAGCGGCTCAGGAGCTAGCAAACGGTGCTGTAAGCAAGGGAGTTTGAGTGGGAGTTCTGTTGGAGGAGAAGGTATTTGTGTGTGTTTGGTTTTGTATTGGTAGTATCTGCATGTGTAGAGGCTTGGAGGGGCTTTGTGCTGGGAGAGAAGCTGAGCCCTGATTAGGGGGCGGGGCTTCACTGACTAGGGGTCCTATAAAGGTAGCAGCCAGTCAGGCAGCGGCACAGGAGCTAGCAAACAGAGATGTAAGCAAGGGAGTTTGAGTGGGAGTTCTGTTGGAGGAGAAGGTATTTGTTTGTGTTTTTGTATTGGTAGTATCTGTATGTGTAGAGGCTTGGAGGGGCTAGGTGCTGCGAGAAAAGCTGAGCCCTGATTAGGGGGCGGGGCTTCACTGACTAGGGGTCCTATAAAGGTAGCAGCCAGTCAGGCAGCGGCACAGACAGCTGCAGCGGCACAGGAGCTAGCAAACAGAGCTGTAAACAGGGGAGTTTGAGTGGGAGTTCTGTTGGAGGAGATGGTATTTGTGTGTGTTTGGTTTTGTATTGGTAGTATCTGTATGTGTAGGGGTTTGGCGGGGCTTTGTGCTTGGAGAGAAGCTGAGCCCTGATTAGGGGGCGGGGCTTCACTGACTAGGGGTCCTATAAAGGTAGCAGCCAGTCAGGCAGCGGAACAGACAGCTGCAGTGGCACAGGAGCTAGCAAACAGAGCTGTAAACAGGGGAGTTTGAGTGGGAGTTCTGTTGGAGGAGAAGGTATTTGTGTGTGTTTTTGTATTGGTAGTATCTGTATGTGTAGAGGTTTGAAGGGGCTTTGTGCTGGGAGAGAAGCTGTGCCCTGATTAGGGGGCGGGGCTTCACTGACTAGGGGTCCTATAAAGGTACCAGCCAGTCAGGCAGCGGCACAGGAGCTAGCAAACAGACCTGTAAACAGGGCAGTTTGAGTGGGAGTTCTGTTGGAGGAGAAGGTATTTGTGCGTGTTCGGTTTTGTATTGGTAGTATCTGTATGTGTACGGGCTTTGTGCTGGGAGAGAAGCTGAGCCCTGATTAGGGGGCGGGGCTTCACTGACTAGGGGTCCTATAAAGGTACCAGCCAGTCAGGCAGCGGCACAGGAGCTAGCAAACAGACCTGTAAACAGGGGAGTTTGAGTGCGAGTTCTGTTGGAGGAGAAGGTATTTGTGTGTGTTTGGTTTTGTATTGGTAGTATCTGTATGTGTAGGGGTTTGGCGGGGCTTTGTTCTTGGAGAGAAGCTGAGCCCTGATTAGGGGGCGGGGCTTCACTGACTAGGGGTCCTAGAAAGGAAGCAGCCAGTCAGGCAGCGGCACAGGAGCTAGCAAACAGAGCTGTAAGCAGGGGAGTTTGAGTGGGAGTTCTGTTGGAGGAGAAGGTATTTGTGTGTGTTTGGTTTTGTATTGGTAGTATCTGTAAGTGTAGAGGCTTTGTGCTGGGAGAGAAGCTGAGCCCTGATTAGGGGGCGGGGCTTCACTGACTAGGGGTCCTATAAAGGTAGCAGCCAGTCAGGCAGCGGCACAGGAGCTAGCAAAAAGAGCTGTGAACAGGGGAGTTTGAGTGGGAGTTCTGTTGGAGGAGAAGGTTTTGTGTGTGTGTGTTTTTGTATTGGTAGTATCTGTATGTGTAGAGGCTTGGAGGGGCTTTGTGCTGGGAGAGAAGCTGAGCCCTGATTAGGGGACGGGGCTTCACTGACTAGGGGTCCTATAAAGGTAGCAGCCAGTCAGGCAGCGGCTCAGGATCTAGCAAACGGTGCTGTAAGCAAGGGAGTTTGAGTGGGAGTTCTGTTGGAGGAGAAGGTATTTGTGTGTGTTTGGTTTTGTATTGGTAGTATCTGCATGTGTAGAGGCTTGGAGGGACTTTGTGCTGGGAGAGAAGCTGAGCCCTGATTAGGGGGCGGGGCTTCACTGACTAGGGGTCCTATAAAGGTAGCAGCCAGTCAGGCAGCGGCACAGGAGCTAGCAAACAGAGCTGTAAGCAAGGGAGTTTGAGTGGGAGTTCTGTTGGAGGAGAAGGTATTTGTTTGTGTTTTTGTATTGGTAGTATCTGTATGTGTAGAGGTTTGAAGGGGCTTTGTGCTGGGAGAGAAGCTGTGCCCTGATTAGGGGGCGGGGTTTCACTGACTAGGCGTCCTATAAAGGTAGCAGCCAGTCAGGCAGCGGCACAGACAGCTGCAGCGGCACAGGAGCTAGCAAACGGAGCTGTAAACAGGGGAGTTTGAGTGGGAGTTCTGTTGGAGGAGAAGGTATTTGTGCGTGTTCGGTTTTGTATTGGTAGTATCTGTATGTGTACGGGCTTTGTGCTGGGAGAGAAGCTGAGCCCTGATTAGGGGGCGGGGCTTCACTGACTAGGGGTCCTATAAAGGTACCAGCCAGTCAGGCAGCGGCACAGGAGCGAGCAAACAGACCTGTAAACAGGGGAGTTTGAGTGCGAGTTCTGTTGGAGGAGAAGGTATTTGTGTGTGTTTGGTTTTGTATTGGTAGTATCTGTATGTGTAGGGGTTTGGCGGGGCTTTGTTCTTGGAGAGAACCTGAGCCCTGATTAGGGGGCGGGGCTTCACTGACTAGGGGTCCTATAAAGGTAGCAGCCAGTCAGACAGCGGCACAGGAGCTAGCAAACAGAGCTGTAAGCGGGGGAGTTTGAGTGGGAGTTCTGTTGGAGGAGAAAGTATTTCTGTGTGTTTGGTTTTGTATTGGTAGTATCTGTATATGTAGAGGCTTGGAGGGGCTTTGTGCTGGGAGAGAAGCTGAGCCCTGATCAGGGGGCGGGGCTTCACTGACTAGGCGTCCTATAAAGGTAGGAGCCAGTCAGGCAGCATCACAGACAGCTGCAGATGCACAGGAGCTAGCAAACAGAGCTCTAAACAGGGGAGTTTGAGTGGGAGTTCTGTTGGATGAGCAGGTATTTGTGTGTGTTTGGTTTTGTATTGGTAGTATCTGTATGTGTAGAGGCTTGGAGGGGCTTTGTGCTGGGAGAGAAGCTGAGCCCTGATTAGGGGGCGGGGCTTCACTGACTAGGGGTCCTATAAAGGGAGCAGCCAGTCAGGCAGCGGCACAGACTGCTGCAGCGGCACAGGAGCTAGCAAACAGAGCTGTAAACAGGGGAGTTTGAGTGGGAGTTCTGTTGGAGGAGAAGGTATTTGTGTGTGTTTGGTTTTGTATTGGTAGTATCTGTATGTGTAGGGGCTTTGTGCTGGGAGAGAAGCTGAGCCCTGATTAGGGGGCGGGGCTTCACTGACGAGGGGTCCTATAAAGGTAGCAGCCAGTCAGGCAGCGGCACAGACAGCTGCAGCGGCACAGGAGCTAGCAAACAGAGCTGTAAACAGGGGAGTTTGAGTGGGAGTTCTTTTGGAGGAGAAGGTATTTGTGTGTTTTTTGTATTGGTAGTATCTCTATGTGTAGAGTCTTGGAGGGGCTTTGTGCTGGGAGAGAAGCTGAGCCCTGATTAGGGGGCGGGGCTTCACTGACTAGGGGTCCTATAAAGGTACCAGCCGGTCAGGCAGCGGCACAGGAGCTAGCAAACAGAGCTGTAAACAGGGCAGTTTGAGTGGGAGTTCTGTTGGAGGAGAAGGTATTTGTGTGCGTTCGGTTTTGTATTGCTAGTATCTGTATGTGTAGGGGCTTTGTGCTGGGAGAGAAGCTGAGCCCTGATTAGGGGGCGGGGCTTCACTGACGAGGGGTCCTATAAAGGTAGCAGCCAGTCAGGCAGCGGCACAGACAGCTGCAGCGGCACAGGAGCTAGCAAACAGAGCTGTAAGCAGGGGAGTTTGAGTGGGAGTTCTGTTGGAGGAGAAGGTATTTGTGTGTGTTTGGTTTTGTATTGGTAGTATCTGTATGTGTAGGGGTTTGCGGGGGCTTTGTGCTTGGAGAGAAGCTGAGCCCTGATTAGGGGGCGGAGCTTCACTGACTAGGGGTCCTATAAAGGTACCAGCCAGTCAGGCAGCGGCACAGGAGCTAGCAAACAGAGCTGTAAACAGGGGAGTTTGAGTGGGAGTTCTTTTGGAGGAGAAGGTATTTGTGTGTGTTTCGTTTTGTATTGGTAGTATCTGTATGTGTAGGGGCTTTGTTCTGGGAGAGAAGATGAGCCCTGATTAGGGGGCGGGGCTTGACTGACTAGGGGTCCTATAAAGGTAGCAGCCACTCAGGCAGCGGCACAGACAGCTGCAGTGGCACAGGAGCTAGCAAACAGAGCTGTAAACAGGGGAGTTTGAGTGGGAGTTCTGTTGGAGGAGAAGGTATTTGTGTGTTTTTTTGTATTGGTAGTATCTGTATATGTAGAGGCTTGGAGGGGCTTTGTGCTGGGAGAGAAGCTGAGCCCTGATCAGGGGGCGGGGCTTCACTGACTAGGGGTCCTATAAAGGTAGGAGCCTATCAGGCAGCGACACAGGAGCTAGCAAACAGAGCTGTAAACAGGGGAGTTTGAGTGGGAGTTCTGTTGGAGGAGGAGGTATTTGTGTGTGTTTGGTTTTGTATTGGTAGTATCTGTATGTGTAGGGGCTTTGTGCTGGGAGAGAAGCTGAGCCCTGATTTGGGGGCGGGGCTTCACTGACTAGGGGTCCTATAAAGGTAGCAGCCAGTCAGACAGCGGCACAGGAGCTAGCAAACAGAGCTGTAAGCAGGGGAGTTTGAGTGGGAGTTCTGTTGGAGGAGGAGGTATTTGTCTGTGTTTGGTTTTGTATTGGTAGTATCTGTATGTGTAGAGGCTTGGAGGGGCTTTGTGCTTGGAGAGAAGCTGAGCCCTGATTAGGGGGCGGGGCTTCACTGACTAGGGGTCCTATAAAGGTAGCAGCCAGTCAGGCAGCGGCACAGACAGCTGCAGCGGCACAGGAGCTAGCAAACAGAGCTGTAAACAGGGGAGTTTGAGTGGGAGTTCTGTTGGAGGAGATGGTATTTGTGTGTGTTTGGTTTTGTATTGGTAGTATCTGTATGTGTAGGGGTTTGGCGGGGCTTTGTGCTTGGAGAGAAGCTGAGCCCTGATTAGGGGGCGGGGCTTCACTGACTAGGGGTCCTAGAAAGGAAGCAGCCAGTCAGGCAGCGGCACAGGAGCTAGCAAACAGAGCTGTAAGCAGGGGAGTTTGAGTGGGAGTTCTGTTGGAGGAGAAGGTATTTGTGTGTGTTTGGTTTTGTATTGGTAGTATCTGTAAGTGTAGAGGCTTTGTGCTGGGAGAGAAGCTGAGCCCTGATTAGGGGGCGGGGCTTCACTGACTAGGGGTCCTATAAAGGTAGCAGCCAGTCAGGCAGCGGCACAGGAGCTAGCAAAAAGAGCTGTGAACAGGGGAGTTTGAGTGGGAGTTCTGTTGGAGGAGAAGGTTTTGTGTGTGTGTGTTTTTGTATTGGTAGTATCTGTATGTGTAGAGGCTTGGAGGGGCTTTGTGCTGGGAGAGAAGCTGAGCCCTGATTAGGGTACGGGGCTTCACTGACTAGGGGTCCTATAAAGGTAGCAGCCAGTCAGGCAGCGGCTCAGGATCTAGCAAACGGTGCTGTAAGCAAGGGAGTTTGAGTGGGAGTTCTGTTGGAGGAGAAGGTATTTGTGTGTGTTTGGTTTTGTATTGGTAGTATCTGCATGTGTAGAGGCTTGGAGGGGCTTTGTGCTGGGAGAGAAGCTGAGCCCTGATTAGGGGGCGGGGCTTCACTGACTAGGGGTCCTATAAAGGTAGCAGCCAGTCAGGCAGCGGCACAGGAGCTAGCAAACAGAGCTGTAAGCAAGGGAGTTTGAGTGGGAGTTCTGTTGGAGGAGAAGGTATTTGTTTGTGTTTTTGTATTGGTAGTATCTGTATGTGTAGAGGTTTGAAGGGGCTTTGTGCTGGGAGAGAAGCTGTGCCCTGATTAGGGGGCGGGGTTTCACTGACTAGGCGTCCTATAAAGGTAGCAGCCAGTCAGGCAGCGGCACAGACAGCTGCAGCGGCACAGGAGCTAGCAAACGGAGCTGTAAACAGGGGAGTTTGAGTGGGAGTTCTGTTGGAGGAGAAGGTATTTGTGCGTGTTCGGTTTTGTATTGGTAGTATCTGTATGTGTACGGGCTTTGTGCTGGGAGAGAAGCTGTGCCCTGATTAGGGGGCGGGGCTTCACTGACTAGGGGTCCTATAAAGGTACCAGCCAGTCAGGCAGCGGCACAGGAGCGAGCAAACAGACCTGTAAACAGGGGAGTTTGAGTGCGAGTTCTGTTGGAGGAGAAGGTATTTGTGTGTGTTTGGTTTTGTATTGGTAGTATCTGTATGTGTAGGGGTTTGGCGGGGCTTTGTTCTTGGAGAGAACCTGAGCCCTGATTAGGGGGCGGGGCTTCACTGACTAGGGGTCCTATAAAGGTAGCAGCCAGTCAGACAGCGGCACAGGAGCTAGCAAACAGAGCTGTAAGCGGGGGAGTTTGAGTGGGAGTTCTGTTGGAGGAGAAAGTATTTCTGTGTGTTTGGTTTTGTATTGGTAGTATCTGTATATGTAGAGGCTTGGAGGGGCTTTGTGCTGGGAGAGAAGCTGAGCCCTGATCAGGGGGCGGGGCTTCACTGACTAGGGGTCCTATAAAGGTAGGAGCCAGTCAGGCAGCATCACAGACAGCTGCAGATGCACAGGAGCTAGCAAACAGAGCTCTAAACAGGGGAGTTTGAGTGGGAGTTCTGTTGGATGAGCAGGTATTTGTGTGTGTTTGGTTTTGTATTGGTAGTATCTGTATGTGTAGAGGCTTGGAGGGGCTTTGTGCTGGGAGAGAAGCTGAGCCCTGATTAGGGGGCGGGGCTTCACTGACTAGGGGTCCTATAAAGGGGGCAGCCAGTCAGGCAGCGGCACAGACAGCTGCAGCGGCACAGGAGCTAGCAAACAGAGCTGTAAACAGGGGAGTTTGAGTGGGAGTTCTTTTGGAGGAGAAGGTATTTGTGTGTTTTTTGTATTGGTAGTATCTCTATGTGTAGAGTCTTGGAGGGGCTTTGTGCTGGGAGAGAAGCTGAGCCCTGATTAGGGGGCGGGGCTTCACTGACTAGGGGTCCTATAAAGGTACCAGCCAGTCAGGCAGCGGCACAGGAGCTAGCAAACAGAGCTGTAAACAGGGCAGTTTGAGTGGGAGTTCTGTTGGAGGAGAAGGTATTTGTGTGTGTTTCGTTTTGTATTGGTAGTATCTGTATGTGTAGGGGCTTTGTTCTGGGAGAGAAGATGAGCCCTGATTAGGGGGCGGGGCTTGACTGACTAGGGGTCCTATAAAGGTAGCAGCCACTCAGGCAGCGGCACAGACAGCTGCAGTGGCACAGGAGCTAGCAAACAGAGCTGTAAACAGGGGAGTTTGAGTGGGAGTTCTGTTGGAGGAGAAGGTATTTGTGTGTTTTTTTGTATTGGTAGTATCTGTATATGTAGAGGCTTGGAGGGGCTTTGTGCTGGGAGAGAAGCTGAGCCCTGATCAGGGGGCGGGGCTTCACTGACTAGGGGTCCTATAAAGGTAGGAGCCTATCAGGCAGCGGCACAGGAGCTAGCAAACAGAGCTGTAAACAGGGGAGTTTGAGTGGGAGTTCTGTTGGAGGAGAAGGTATTTGTGTGTGTTTGGTTTTGTATTGGTAGTATCTGTATGTGTAGGGGCTTTGTGCTGGGAGAGAAGCTGAGCCCTGATTTGGGGGCGGGGCTTCACTGACTAGGGGTCCTATAAAGGTAGCAGCCAGTCAGACAGCGGCACAGGAGCTAGCAAACAGAGCTGTAAGCAGGGGAGTTTGAGTGGGAGTTCTGTTGGAGGAGGAGGTATTTGTCTGTGTTTGGTTTTGTATTGGTAGTATCTGTATGTGTAGAGGCTTGGAGGGGCTTTGTGCTTGGAGAGAAGCTGAGCCCTGATTAGGGGGCGGGGCTTCACTGACTAGGGGTCCTATAAAGGTAGCAGCCAGTCAGGCAGCGGCAGACAGCTGCAGCGGCACAGGAGCTAGCAAACAGAGCTGTGAACAGGGGAGTTTGAGTGGGAGTTCTGTTGGAGGAGAAGGTATTTGTGTGTGTGTGTTTTTGTATTGGTAGTATCTGTATGTGTAGAGGCTTGGAGGGGCTTTGTGCTGGGAGAGAAGCTGAGCCCTGATTAGGGGGCGGGGCTTCACTGACTAGGGGTCCTATAAAGGTAGCAGCCAGTCAGGCAGCGGCACAGGAGCTAGCAAACAGAGCTGTGAACAGGGGAGTTTGAGTGGGAGTTCTGTTGGAGGAGATGGTATTTGTGTGTGTTTGGTTTTGTATTGGTAGTATCTGTATGTGTAGGGGTTTGGCGGGGCTTTGTGCTTGGAGAGAAGCTGAGCCCTGATTAGGGGGCGGGGCTTCACTGACCAGGGGTCCTATAAAGGTAGCAGCCAGTCAGGCAGCGGCACAGGAGCTAGCAAACAGATCTGTAAGCAGGGGAGTTTGAGTGGGAGTTCTGTTGGAGGAGAAGGTATTTGTGTGTTTTTGGTTTTGTTTTGGTAGTGTCTGTATGTGTAGAGGTTTGGAGGGGCTTTGTGCTGGAAGAGAAGCTGAGCCCTGATTAGGGGGCGGGGCTTCACTGACTAGGGGTCCTATAAAGGTAGCAGCCAGTCAGGCAGCGGCACAGGAGCTAGCAATCTGAGCTGTGAACAGGGGAGTTTGAGTGGGAGTTCTGTTGGAGGAGAAGGTATTTGTGTGTGTTTTTGTATTCGTAGTATCTGTATGTGTAGAGGCTTGGAGGGGCTAGGTGCTGCGAGAGAAGCTGAGCCCTGATTAGGGGGCGGGGCTTCACTGACTAGGGGTCCTATAAAGGTAGCAGCCAGTCAGGCAGCGGCAGACAGCTGCAGCGGCACAGGAGCTAGCAAACAGAGCTGTAAACAGGGGAGTTGGAGTGGGAGTTCTGTTGGAGGAGAAGGTATTTGTGTGTGTTTGGTTTTGCATTGGTAGTATCTGTATGTGTAGAGGCTTGGAGGGGCTTTGTGCTGGGAGAGAAGCTGAGCCCTGATTGGGGGCGGGGCTTCAGTGACTAGGGGTCCTATAAAGGTAGCAGCCAGTCAGGCAGTGGCACAGGAGCTAGCAAACAGAGCTGTGAACAGGGGAGTTTGAGTGGGAGTTCTGTTGGAGAAGAAGGTATTTGTGTGTGTTTGGTTTTGTATTGGTAGTATCTGTATGTGTACAGGCTTGGAGGGGCTTTGTGCTGGGAGAGAAGCTGAGCCCTGATTAGGGGGCGGGGCTTCACTGACTAGGGGTCCTATAAAGGTACCAGCCAGTCAGGCAACGGCACAGGAGCTAGCAAACAGAGCTGTAAACAGGGCAGTTTGAGTGGGAGTTCTGTTGGAGGAGAAGGTATTTGTGTGTGTTTTTGTATTGGTAGTACCTGTATGTGTAGGGGCTTTGTGCTGGGAGAGAAGCTGGGCCCTGATTAGGGGGCGGGGCTTCACTGACTAGGGGTCCTATAAAGGGAGCAGCCAGTCAGGCAGCGGCACAGACAGCTGCAGTGGCACAGGCGCTAGCAAACAGAGCTGTAAACAGGGGAGTTTGAGTGGGCGTTCTGTTGGAGGAGAAGGTATTTGTGTGTGTTTGGTTTTGTATTGGTAGTATCTGTATGTGTAGAGACTTTGTTCTTGGAGAGAAGCTGAGCCCTGATTAGGGGGCGGGGCTTCACTGACTAGGGGTCCTATAAAGGTAGCAGCCAGTCAGGCAGCGGCACAGGAGCTAGCAAAAAGAGCTGTGAACAGGGGAGTTTGAGTGGGAGTTCTGTTGGAGGAGAAGGTTTTGTGTGTGTGTGTTTTTGTATTGGTAGTATCTGTATGTGTAGAGGCTTGGAGGGGCTTTGTGCTGGGAGAGAAGCTGAGCCCTGATTAGGGGGCGGGGCTTCACTGACTCGGGGTCCTATAAAGGGAGCAGCCAGTCAGGCAGCGGCACAGGCGCTAGCAAACAGAGCTGTAAACAGGGGAGTTTGAGTGGGCGTTCTGTTGGAGGAGAAGGTATTTGTGTGTGTTTGGTTTTGTATTGGTAGTATCTGTATGTGTAGAGGCTTGGAGGGGCTTTGTGCTGGGAGAGAAGCTGAGCCCTGATTAGGGGACGGGGCTTCACTGACTAGGGGTCCTATAAAGGTAGCAGCCAGTCAGGCAGCGGCTCAGGAGCTAGCAAACGGTGCTGTAAGCAAGGGAGTTTGAGTGGGAGTTCTGTTGGAGGAGAAGGTATTTGTGTGTTTGGTTTTGTATTGGTAGTATCTGCATGTGTAGAGGCTTGGAGGGGCTTTGTGCTGGGAGAGAAGCTGAGCCCTGATTAGGGGGCGGGGCTTCACTGACTAGGGGTCCTATAAAGGTAGCAGCCAGTCAGGCAGCGGCACAGGAGCTAGCAAACAGAGCTGTAAGCAAGGGAGTTTGAGTGGGAGTTCTGTTGGAGGAGAAGGTATTTGTTTGTGTTTTTGTATTGGTAGTATCTGTATGTGTAGAGGCTTGGAGGGGCTAGGTGCTGCGAGAAAAGCTGAGCCCTGATTAGGGGGCGGGGCTTCACTGACTAGGGGTCCTATAAAGGTAGCAGCCAGTCAGACAGCGGCACAGGAGCTAGCAAACAGAGCTGTAAGCAGGGGAGTTTGAGTGGGAGTTCTGTTGGAGGAGAAGGTATTTGTGTGTGTTCGGTTTTGTATTGGTAGTATCTGTATGTGTACGGGCTTTGTGCTGGGAGAGAAGCTGGGCCCTGATTAGGGGGCGGGGCTTCACTGACTAGGGGTCCTAGAAAGGGAGCAGCCAGTCAGGCAGCGGCACAGACAGCTGCAGTGGCACAGGAGCTAGCAAACAGAGCTGTAAACAGGGGAGTTTGAGTGGGAGTTCTGTTGGAGGAGAAGGTATTTGTGTGTGTTTGGTTTTGTATTGGTAGTATCTGTATATGTAGAGGTTTGGAGGGGCTTTGTGCTGGGAGAGAAGCTGAGCCCTGATCAGGGGGCGGGGCTTCACTGACTAGGGGTCCTATAAAGGTAGGAGCCAGTCAGGCAGCATCACAGACAGCTGCAGAGGCACAGGAGCTAGCAAACAGAGCTCTAAACAGGGGAGTTTGAGTGGGAGTTCTGTTGGATGAGCAGGTATTTGTGTGTGTTTGGTTTTGTATTGGTAGTATCTGTATGTGTAGAGGCTTGGAGGGGCTTTGTGCTGGGAGAGAAGCTGAGCCCTGATTAGGGGGCGGGGCTTCACTGACTAGGGGTCCTATAAAGGGAGCAGCCAGTCAGGCAGCGGCACAGACTGCTGCAGCGGCACAGGAGCTAGCAAACAGAGCTGTAAACAGGGGAGTTTGAGTGGGAGTTCTGTTGGAGGAGAAGGTATTTGTGTGTGTTTGGTTTTGTATTGGTAGTATCTGTATGTGTAGGGGCTTTGTGCTGGGAGAGAAGCTGAGCCCTGATTAGGGGCGGGGCTTCACTGACGACGGGTCCTATAAAGGTAGCAGCCAGTCAGGCAGCGGCACAGACAGCTGCAGCGGCACAGGAGCTAGCAAACAGAGCTGTAAACAGGGGAGTTTGAGTGGGAGTTCTGTTGGAGGAGAAGGTATTTGTGTGTTTTTTTGTATTGGTAGTATCTCTATGTGTAGAGTCTTGGAGGGGCTTTGTGCTGGGAGAGAAGCTGAGCCCTGATTAGGGGGCGGGGCTTCACTGACTAGGGGTCCTATAAAGGTACCAGCCGGTCAGGCAGCGGCACAGGAGCTAGCAAACAGAGCTGTAAACAGGGCAGTTTGAGTGGGAGTTCTGTTGGAGGAGAAGGTATTTGTGTGCGTTCGGTTTTGTATTGGTAGTATCTGTATGTGTAGGGGCTTTGTGCTGGGAGAGAAGCTGAGCCCTGATTAGGGGGCGGGGCTTCACTGACTAGGGGTCCTATAAAGGTAGCAGCCAGTCAGGCAGCGGCACCAGACAGCTGCAGTGGCACAGGAGCTAGCAAACAGAGCTGTAAAGAGGGGATTTTGAGTGGCAGTTCTGTTGGAGGAGAAGGTATTTGTGTGTATTCGGTTTTGTATTGGTAGTATCTGTATGTGTACGGGCTTTGTGCTGGGAGAGAAGCTGAGCCCTGATTAGGGGGCGGGGCTTCACTGACTAGGGGTCCTATAAAGGTAGCAGCCAGTCAGACAGCGGCAGAGGAGCTAGCAAACAGAGCTGTAAGCAGGGGAGTTTGAGTGGGAGTTCTGTTGGAGGACAAGGTATTTGTGTGTGTTTGGTTTTGTATTGGTAGTATCTGTATGTGTAGGGGTTTGCGGGGGCTTTGTGCTTGGAGAGAAGCTGAGCCCTGATTAGGGGGCGGAGCTTCACTGACTAGAGGTCCTATAAAGGTACCAGCCAGTCAGGCAGCGGCACAGGAGCTAGCAAACAGAGCTGTAAACAGGGGAGTTTGAGTGGGCGTTCTGTTGGAGGAGAAGGTATTTGTGTGTGTTTCGTTTTGTATTGGTAGTATCTGTATGTGTAGAGGCTTGGAGGGGCTTTGTGCTGGGAGAGAAGCTGAGCCCTGATTAGGGGACGGGGCTTCACTGACTAGGGGTCCTATAAAGGTAGCAGCCAGTCAGGCAGCGGCTCAGGAGCTAGCAAACGGTGCTGTAAGCAAGGGAGTTTGAGTGGGAGTTCTGTTGGAGGAGAAGGTATTTGTGTGTTTGGTTTTGTATTGGTAGTATCTGCATGTGTAGAGGCTTGGAGGGGCTTTGTGCTGGGAGAGAAGCTGAGCCCTGATTAGGGGGCGGGGCTTCACTGACTAGGGGTCCTATAAAGGTAGCAGCCAGTCAGGCAGCGGCACAGGAGCTAGCAAACAGAGCTGTAAGCAAGGGAGTTTGAGTGGGAGTTCTGTTGGAGGAGAAGGTATTTGTTTGTGTTTTTGTATTGGTAGTATCTGTATGTGTAGAGGCTTGGAGGGGCTAGGTGCTGCGAGAAAAGCTGAGCCCTGATTAGGGGGCGGGGCTTCACTGACTAGGGGTCCTATAAAGGTAGCAGCCAGTCAGGCAGCGGCACAGACAGCTGCAGCGGCACAGGAGCTAGCAAACAGAGCTGTAAACAGGGGAGTTTGAGTGGGAGTTCTGTTGGAGGAGATGGTATTTGTGTGTGTTTGGTTTTGTATTGGTAGTATCTGTATGTGTAGGGGTTTGGCGGGGCTTTGTGCTTGGAGAGAAGCTGAGCCCTGATTAGGGGGCGGGGCTTCACTGACTAGGGGTCCTATAAAGGTAGCAGCCAGTCAGGCAGCGGAACAGACAGCTGCAGTGGCACAGGAGCTAGCAAACAGAGCTGTAAACAGGGGAGTTTGAGTGGGAGTTCTGTTGGAGGAGAAGGTATTTGTGTGTGTTTTTGTATTGGTAGTATCTGTATGTGTAGAGGTTTGAAGGGGCTTTGTGCTGGGAGAGAAGCTGTGCCCTGATTAGGGGGCGGGGCTTCACTGACTAGGGGTCCTATAAAGGTAGCAGCCAGTCAGACAGCGGCACAGGAGCTAGCAAACAGAGCAGTAAGCAGGGGAGTTTGAGTGGGAGTTCTGTTGGAGGAGAAAGTATTTCTGTGTGTTTGGTTTTGTATTGGTAGTATCTGTATGTGTAGAGGCTTGGAGGGGCTTTGTGCTGGGAGAGAAGCTGAGCCCTGATTAGGGGGCGGGGCTTCACTGACTAGGGGTCCTATAAAGGTAGCAGCCAGTCAGACAGCGGCACAGGAGCTAGCAAACAGAGCTGTACGCAGGGGAGTTTGAGTGGGAGTTCTGTTGGAGGAGAAGGTATTTGTGTGTGTTCGGTTTTGTATTGGTAGTATCTGTATGTGTACGGGCTTTGTGCTGGGAGAGAAGCTGGGCCCTGATTAGGGGGCGGGGCTTCACTGACTAGGGGTCCTAGAAAGGGAGCAGCCAGTCAGGCAGCGGCACAGACAGCTGCAGTGGCACAGGAGCTAGCAAACAGAGCTGTAAACAGGGGAGTTTGAGTGGGAGTTCTGTTGGAGGAGAAGGTATTTGTGTGTGTTTGGTTTTGTATTGGTAGTATCTGTATATGTAGAGGCTTGGAGGGGCTTTGTGCTGGGAGAGAAGCTGAGCCCTGATCAGGGGGCGGGGCTTCACTGACTAGGGGTCCTATAAAGGTAGGAGCCAGTCAGGCAGCATCACAGACAGCTGCAGAGGCACAGGAGCTAGCAAACAGAGCTCTAAACAGGGGAGTTTGAGTGGGAGTTCTGTTGGATGAGCAGGTATTTGTGTGTGTTTGGTTTTGTATTTGTAGTATCTGTATGTGTAGAGGCTTGGAGGGGCTTTGTGCTGGGAGAGAAGCTGAGCCCTGATTAGGGGGCGGGGCTTCACTGACTAGGGGTCCTATAAAGGGAGCAGCCAGTCAGCCAGCGGCACAGACTGCTGCAGCGGCACAGGAGCTAGCAAACAGAGCTGTAAACAGGGGAGTTTGAGTGGGAGTTCTGTTGGAGGAGAAGGTATTTGTGTGTGTTTGGTTTTGTATTGGTAGTATCTGTATGTGTAGAGGCTTGGAGGGGCTTTGTGCTGGGAGAGAAGCTGAGCCCTGATTAGGGGGCGGAGCTTCACTGACTAGAGGTCCTATAAAGGTACCAGCCAGTCAGGCAGCGGCACAGGAGCTAGCAAACAGAGCTGTAAACAGGGGAGTTTGAGTGGGAGTTCTGTTGGAGGAGAAGGTATTTGTGTGTGTTTCGTTTTGTATTGGTAGTATCTGTATGTGTAGGGGCTTTGTTCTGGGAGAGAAGCTGAGCCCTGATTAGGGGGCGGGGCTTGACTGACTAGGGGTCCTATAAAGGTAGCAGCCACTCAGGCAGCGGCACAGACAGCTGCAGTGGCACAGGAGCTATCAAACAGAGCTGTAAACAGGGGAGTTTGAGTGGGAGTTCTGTTGGAGGAGAAGGTATTTGCGTGTGTTTTTGTATTGGTATTATCTGTATGTGTAGAGGCTTGGAGGGGCTTTGTGATGGGAGAGAACCTAGGCCCTGATTAGGGGGCGGGGCTTCACTGACTAGGGGTCCTAGAAAGGGAGCAGCCAGTCAGGCAGCGCCACAGACAGCTGCAGTGGCACAGGAGCTAGCAAACAGAGCTGTAAAGAGGGGAGTTTGAGTGGGAGTTCTGTTGGAGGAGAAGGTATTTGTGTGTGTTTCGTTTTGTATTGGTAGTATCTGTATGTGTAGGGGCTTTGTTCTGGGAGAGAAGCTGAGCCCTGATTAGGGGGCGGGGCTTCACTGACTAGGGGTCCTATAAAGGTAGCAGCCAGTCAGGCAGCGGCAGACAGCTGCAGCGGCACAGGAGCTAGCAAACAGAGCTGTAAACAGGGGAGTTTGAGTGGGAGTTCTGTTGGAGGAGATGGTATTTGTGTGTGTTTGGTTTTGTATTGGTAGTATCTGTATGTGTAGGGGTTTGGCGGGGTTTGTGCTTGGAGAGAAGCTGAGCCCTGATTAGGGGGCGGGGCTTCACTGACTAGGGGTCCTATAAAGGTAGCAGCCAGTCAGGCAGCGGCACAGGAGCTAGCAATCTGAGCTGTGAACAGGGGAGTTTGAGTGGGAGTTCTGTTGGAGGAGAAGGTATTTGTGTGTGTTTTTGTATTCGTAGTATCTGTATGTGTAGAGGCTTGGAGGGGCTAGGTGCTGCGAGAGAAGCTGAGCCCTGATTAGGGGGCGGGGCTTCACTGACTAGGGGTCCTATAAAGGTAGCAGCCAGTCAGGCAGCGGCAGACAGCTGCAGCGGCACAGGAGCTAGCAAACAGAGCTGTAAACAGGGGAGTTGGAGTGGGAGTTCTGTTGGAGGAGAAGCTATTTGTGTGTGTTTGGTTTTGCATTGGTAGTATCTGTATGTGTAGAGGCTTGGAGGGGCTTTGTGCTGGGAGAGAAGCTGAGCCCTGATTAGGGGGCGGGGCTTCAGTGACTAGGGGTCCTATAAAGGTAGCAGCCAGTCAGGCAGTGGCACAGGAGCTAGCAAACAGAGCTGTGAACAGCGGAGTTTGAGTGGGAGTTCTGTTGGAGGAGAAGGTATTTGTGTGTGTGTGTTTTTGTATTGGTAGTATCTGTATGTGTAGAGGCTTGGAGGGGCTTTGTGCTGGGAGAGAAGCTGAGCCCTGATTAGGGGGCGGGGCTTCACTGACTAGGGGTCCTATAAAGGTAGCAGCCAGTCAGGCAGCGGCACAGGAGCTAGCAAACAGAGCTGTGAACAGGGGAGTTTGAGTGGGAGTTCTGTTTGGAGGAGAATGTATTTGTGTGTGTTTGGTTTTGTATTGGTAGTATCTGTATGTGTACAGGCTTGGAGGGGCTTTGTGCTGGGAGAGAAGCTGAGCCCTGATTAGGGGGCGGGGCTTCACTGACTAGGGGTCCTATAAAGGTACCAGCCAGTCAGGCAACGGCACAGGAGCTAGCAAACAGAGCTGTAAACAGGGCAGTTTGAGTGGGAGTTCTGTTGGAGGAGAAGGTATTTGTGTGTGTTTGGTTTTGTATTGGTAGTATCTGTATGTGCAGAGGCTTGGAGGGGCTTTGTGCTGGGAGAGAAGCTGAGCCCTGATTAGGGGGCGGGGCTTCACTGACTAGGGGTCCTATAAAGGGAGCAGCCAGTCAGGCAGCGGCACAGACAGCTGCAGCGGCACAGGAGCTAGCAAACAGAGCTGTAAACAGGGGAGTTTGAGTGGGAGTTCTGTTGGAGGAGAAGGTATTTGTGTGTGTTTTTGTATTGGTAGTACCTGTATGTGTAGGGGCTTTGTGCTGGGAGAGAAGCTGGGCCCTGATTAGGGGGCGGGGCTTCACTGACTAGGGGTCCTATAAAGGGAGCAGCCAGTCAGGCAGCAGCACAGACAGCTGCAGTGGCACAGGCGCTAGCAAACAGAGCTGTAAACAGGGGAGTTTGAGTGGGCGTTCTGTTGGAGGAGAAGGTATTTGTGTGTGTTTGGTTTTGTATTGGTAGTATCTGTATGTGTAGGGGTTTGGCGGGGCTTTGTTCTTGGAGAGAAGCTGAGCCCTGATTAGGGGGCGGGGCTTCACTGACTAGGGGTCCTATAAAGGTAGCAGCCAGTCAGACAGCGGCACAGGGGCTAGCAAACAGAGCTGTAAGCAGGGGAGTTTGAGTGGGAGTTCTGTTGGAGGAGAAGGTTTTGTGTGTGTGTGTTTTTGTATTGGTAGTATCTGTATGTGTAGAGGCTTGGAGGGGCTTTGTGCTGGGAGAGAAGCTGAGCCCTGATTAGGGGGCGGGGCTTCACTGACTCGGGGTCCTATAAAGGGAGCAGCCAGTCAGGCAGCGGCACAGGCGCTAGCAAACAGAGCTGTAAACAGTGGAGTTTGAGTGGGCGTTCTGTTGGAGGAGAAGGTATTTGTGTGTGTTTGGTTTTGTATTGGTAGTATCTGTATGTGTAGAGGCTTGGAGGGGCTTTGTGCTGGGAGAGAAGCTGAGCCCTGATTAGGGGACGGGGCTTCACTGCCTAGGGGTCCTATAAAGGTAGCAGCCAGTCAGGCCGCGGCTCAGGAGCTAGCAAACGGTGCTGTAAGCAAGGGAGTTTGAGTGGGAGTTCTGTTGGAGGAGAAGGTATTTGTGTGTGTTTGGTTTTGTATTGGTAGTATCTGCATGTGTAGAGGCTTGGAGGGGCTTTGTGCTGGGAGAGAAGCTGAGCCCTGATTAGGGGGCGGGGCTTCACTGACTAGGGGTCCTATAAAGGTAGCAGCCAGTCAGGCAGCGGCACAGGAGCTAGCAAACAGAGCTGTAAACAGGGGAGTTTGAGTGGGAGTTCTGTTGGAGGAGAAGGTATTTGTGTGTGTTTGGTTTTGTATTGGTAGTATCTGTATGTGCAGAGGCTTGGAGGGGCTTTGTGCTGGGAGAGAAGCTGAGCCCTGATTAGGGGGCGGGGCTTCACTGACTAGGGGTCCTATAAAGGTACCAGCCAGTCAGGCAGCGGCACAGGAGCTAGCAAACAGACCTGTAAACAGGGCAGTTTGAGTGGGAGTTCTGTTGGAGGAGAAGGTATTTGTGCGTGTTCGGTTTTGTATTGGTAGTATCTGTATGTGTACGGGCTTTGTGCTGGGAGAGAAGCTGAGCCCTGATTAGGGGGCGGGGCTTCACTGACTAGGGGTCCTAGAAAGGTAGGAGCCAGTCAGGCAGTATCACAGACAGCTGCAGAGGCACAGGAGCTAGCAAACAGAGCTCTAAACAGGGGAGTTTGAGTGGGAGTTCTGTTGGATGAGCAGGTATTTGTGTGTGTTTGGTTTTGTATTGGTAGTATCTGCATGTGTAGAGGCTTGGAGGGGCTTTGTGCTGGGAGAGAAGCTGAGCCCTGATTAGGGGGCGGGGCTTCACTGACTAGGGGTCCTATAAAGGGAGCAGCCAGTCAGGCAGCGGCACAGACAGCTGCAGCGGCACAGGAGCTAGCAAACAGAGCTGTAAACAGGGGAGTTTGAGTGGGAGTTCTGTTGGAGGAGAAGGTATTTGTGTGTGTTTGGTTTTGTATTGGTAGTATCTGTATGTGTAGGGGCTTTGTGCTGGGAGAGAAGCTGAGCCCTGATTAGGGGCCGGGGCTTCACTGACTAGGGGTCCTATAAAGGTACCAGCCGGTCAGGCAGCGGCACAGGAGCTAGCAAACAGAGCTGTAAACAGGGCAGTTTGAGTGGGAGTTCTGTTGGAGGAGAAGGTATTTGTGTGTGTTCGGTTTTGTATTGGTAGTATCTGTATGTGTAGGGGCTTTGTGCTGGGAGAGAAGCTGAGCCCTGATTAGGGGGCGGGGCTTCACTGACTAGGGGTCCTATAAAGGTAGCAGCCAGTCAGGCAGCGGCACCAGACAGCTGCAGTGGCACAGGAGCTAGCAAACAGAGCTGTAAAGAGGGGATTTTGAGTGGGAGTTCTGTTGGAGGAGAAGGTATTTGTGTGTATTCGGTTTTGTATTGGTAGTATCTGTATGTGTACGGGCTTTGTGCTGGGAGAGAAGCTGAGCCCTGATTAGGGGGCGGGGCTTCACTGACTAGGGGTCCTATAAAGGTAGCAGCCAGTCAGACAGCGGCAGAGGAGCTAGCAAACAGAGCTGTAAGCAGGGGAGTTTGAGTGGGAGTTCTGTTGGAGGAGAAGGTATTTGTGTGTGTTTGGTTTTGTATTGGTAGTATCTGTATGTGTAGAGGCTTGGAGGGGCTTTGTGCTGGGAGAGAAGCTGAGCCCTGATCAGGGGGCGGGGCTTCACTGCCTAGGGGTCCTATAAAGGTAGGAGCCTATCAGGCAGCGGCACAGGAGCTAGCCAACAGACCTGTAAACAGGGGAGTTTGAGTGGGAGTTCTGTTGGAGGAGAAGGTATTTGTGTGTGTTTTTGTATTGGTAGTATCTGTATGTATAGAGGTATGAAGGGGCTTTGTGCTGGGAGAGAAGTTGAGCCCTGATTTGGGGGCGGGGCTTCACTGTCTAGGTGTCCTATAAAGGTAGCAGCCAGTCAGGCAGCGGCACAGACAGCTGCAGCGGCACAGGAGCTAGCAAACAGAGCTGTAAACAGGGGAGTTTGAGTGGGAGTTCTGTTGGAGGAGAAGGTATTTGTGTGTGTTTGGTTTTGTATTGGTAGTATCTGTATGTGTAGGGGCTTTGTGCTGGGAGAGAAGCTGAGCCCTGATTTGGGGGCGGGGCTTCACTGACTAGGGGTCCTATAAAGGTAGCAGCCAGTCAGACAGCGGCACAGGAGCTAGCAAACAGAGCTGTAAGCAGGGGAGTTTGAGTGGGAGTTCTGTTGGAGGAGGAGGTATTTGTCTGTGTTTGGTTTTGTATTGGTAGTATCTGTATGTGTAGAGGCTTGGAGGGGCTTTGTGCTGGGAGAGAAGCTGAGCCCTGATTAGGGGGCGGGGCTTCACTGACTTGGGGTCCTATAAAGGTAGCAGCCAGTCAGGCAGCGGCACAGGAGCTAGGAAACAGAGCTGTAAACAGGGGAGTTTGAGTGGGAGTTCTGTTGGAGGAGAAGGTATTTGTGTGTGTTTGGTTTTGTATTGGTAGTATCTGTATGTGTAGGGGCTTTGTGCTGGGAGAGAAGCTGAGCCCTGATTAGGGGGCGGGGCTTTACTGACTAGGGGTCCTATAAAGGTAGCAGCCAGTCAGGCAGCGGCACAGACAGCTTCAGCGGCACAGGAGCTAGCAAACAGAGCTGTAAACAGGGGAGTTTGAGTGGGAGTTCTGTTGGAGGAGAAGGTATTTGTGTGTTTAGTTTTGCTTTGGTAGTATCTGTATGTGTAGAGGCTTGGAGGGGCTTTGTGCTGGGAGAGAAGCTGAGCCCTGATTAGGGGGCGGGGCTTCACTGACTAGGGGTCCTATAAAGGTAGCAGCCAGTCAGGCAGCGGCACAGGAGCTAGCAAACAGAGCTGTAAGCAGGGGAGTTTGAGTGGGAGTTATGTTGGAGGAGAAGGTATTTGTGTGTTTTTTTGTATTGGTAGTATCTGTATGTGTAGAGGCTTGGAGGGGCTTTGTGCTGGGAGAGAAGCTGAGCCCTGATTAGGGGGCGGGGCTTCACTGACTAGGGGTCCTATAAAGGGAGCAGCCAGTCAGGCAGCGGCACAGACAGCTGCAGCGGCACAGGAGCTAGCAAACAGAGCTGTAAACAGGGGAGTTTGAGTGGGAGTTCTGTTGGAGGAGAAGGTATTTGTGTGTGTTTGGTTTTGTATTGGTAGTATCTGTATGTGTATTGGTTTGAAGGGGCTTTGTGCTTGGAGAGAAGCTGAGCCCTGATTAGGGGGCGGGGCTTCACTGACTAGGGCTCCTATAAAGGTAGCAGCCAGTCAGGCAGCGGAACAGACAGCTGCAGTGGCACAGGAGCTATCAAACAGTGCTGTAAACAGGGAAATTTGAGTGGGAGTTCTGTTGGAGGAGAAGGTATTTGTGTGTGTTTTTATTTGTATTGTCAGTATCTGTATGTGCAGGGGCTTTGTGCTGGGAGAGAAGCTGAGCCCTGACTAGGGTACCTATAAAGGTAGCAGCCAGTCAGGCAGCGGCACAGGAGCTAGCAAACAGAGCTGTGAACAGGGGAGTTTGAGTGGGAGTTCTGTTGGAGGAGAAGGTATTTGTGTGTGTGTGTTTTTGTATTGGTAGTATCTGTATGTGTAGAGGCTTTGAGGGGCTTTGTGCTGGGACAGAAGCTGAGCCCTGATTAGGGGGCGGGGCTTCACTGACTAGGGGTCCTATAAAGGTAGCAGCCAGTCAGGCAGCGGCACAGACAGCTGCAGCGGCACAGGAGCTAGGAAACAGAGCTGTAAACAGGGGAGTTGGAGTGGGAGTCCTGTTGGAGGAGAAGGTATTTGTGTGTGTTTGGTTTTGTATTGGTGGTATCTGTATGTGTAGGGGCTTTGTGCTGGGACAGAAGATGAGCCCTGATTAGGGGGCGGGGCTTCCCTGACTAGGGGTCCTATAAAGGTAGCAGCCAGTCAGGCAACGGCACAGGAGTGAGCAAACAGAGCTCTAAACAGGGGAGTTTGAGTGGGAGTTCTGTTGGAGGAGAAGGTATTTGTGTGTGTGTGTTTTTGTATTGGTAGTATCTGTATGTGTAGAGGCTTTGAGGGGCTTTGTGCTGGGACAGAAGCTGAGCCCTGATTAGGGGGCGGGGCTTCACTGACTAGGGGTCCTATAAAGGTAGCAGCCAGTCAGGCAGCGGCACAGACAGCTGCAGCGGCACAGGAGCTAGCAAACAGAGCTGTAAACAGGGGGGTTTGAGTGGGAGTTCTGTTGGAGGAGAAGGTATTTGTGTGTGTGTTTGGTTGTGTATTGTCAGTATCTGTATGTGCAGGGGCTTTGTGCTGGGAGAGAATCTGAGCCCTGATTAGGGGGCGGGACTTCCCTGACTAGGGGTCCTATAAAGGTAGCAGCCAGTCAGGCAGCGGCACAGGAGCCAGCAAACAGAGCTGTAAACAGGGGAGTTTGAGTGGGAGTTCTGATGGAGGAGAAGGTATTTGTGTGTGTTTGGTTTTGCATTGGTAGTATCTGTGTGCTTGGAGGGGCTTTGTGCTGGGAGAGAAGCTGAGCCCTGATTAGGGGGCGGGGCTTCCCTGACTAGGGGTCCTATAAAGGTAGCAGCCAGTCAGGCAACGGCACAGGAGTGAGCAAACAGAGCTCTAAACAGGGGAGTTTGAGTGGGAGTTCTGTTGGTGGAGAAGGTATTTGTGTGTGTGTTTGGTTTTGTATTGGTAGTATCTGTATGTGTAGGGGCTTTGTGCTGGGAGAGAAGCTGAGCCCTGATTAGGGGGCGGGGCTTCACTGACTAGGGGTCCTATAAAGGTATCAGCCAGTCAGGGAGCGGCACAGACAGCTGCAGCGGCACAGGAGCTAGCAAACAGAGCTGTAAACAGGGGAGTTTGAGTGGGAGTTCTGTTGGATGAGCAGGTATTTGTGTGTGTTTGGTTTTGTATTGGTAGTATCTCTATGTGTAGAGTCTTGGAGGGGCTTTGTGCTGGGAGAGAAGCTGGGCCCTGATTAGGGGGCGGGGCTTCACTGACTAGGGGTCCTATAAAGGGAGCAGCCAGTCAGGCAGCGGCACAGACAGCTGCAGTGGCACAGGCGCTAGCAAACAGAGCTGTAAACAGGGGAGTTTGAGTGGGCGTTCTGTTGGAGGAGAAGGTATTTGTGTGTGTTTGGTTTTGTTTTGGTAGTATATGTATGTGTAGAGGCTTGGAGGGGCTTTGTGCTGGGAGAGAAGCTGAGCCCTGATTAGGGGGCGGGGCTTCACTGACTAGGGGTCCTATAAAGGTACCAGCCGGTCAGGCAGCGGCACAGGAGCTAGCAAACAGAGCTGTAAACAGGGCAGTTTGAGTGGGAGTTCTGTTGGAGGAGAAGGTATTTGTGTGTGTTCGGTTTTGTACTGGTAGTATCTGTATGTGTAGGGGCTTTGTGCTGGGAGAGAAGCTGAGCCCTGATTAGGGGGCGGGGCTTCACTGACTAGGGGTCCTATAAAGGTAGCAGCCAGTCAGGCAGCGGCACCAGACAGCTGCAGTGGCACAGGAGCTAGCAAACAGAGCTGTAAAGATGGGATTTTGAGTGGGAGTTCTGTTGGAGGAGAAGGTATTTGTGTGTATTCGGTTTTGTATTGGTAGTATCTGTATGTGTACGGGCTTTGTGCTGGGAGAGAAGCTGAGCCCTGATTAGGGGGCGGGGCTTCACTGACTAGGGGTCCTATAAAGGTAGCAGCCAGTCAGACAGCGGCAGAGGAGCTAGCAAACAGAGCTGTAAGCAGGGGAGTTTGAGTGGGAGTTCTGTTGGAGGAGAAGGTATTTG
The DNA here is from genome assembly GCF_965140295.1 of Lepidochelys olivacea. Lineage (NCBI taxonomy): Eukaryota > Metazoa > Chordata > Testudines > Cheloniidae > Lepidochelys > Lepidochelys olivacea. Next base: position 16,702,419 of record NC_140436.1, on the reverse strand, counting down.
TGTGTGTTTGGTTTTGTATTGGTAGTATCTGTATGTGTAGGGGTTTGCGGGGGCTTTGTGCTTGGAGAGAAGCTGAGCCCTGATTAGGGGGCGGAGCTTCACTGACTAGGGGTCCTATAAAGGTACCAGCCAGTCAGGCAGCGGCACAGGAGCTAGCAAACAGAGCTGTAAACAGGGGAGTTTGAGTGGGAGTTCTTTTGGAGGAGAAGGTATTTGCGTGTGTTTTTGTATTGGTATTATCTGTATGTGTAGAGGCTTGGAGGGGCTTTGTGATGGGAGAGAACCTGGGCCCTGATTAGGGGGCGGGCCTTCACTGACTAGGGGTCCTAGAAAGGGAGCAGCCAGTCAGGCAGCGGCACAGACAGCTGCAGTGGCACAGGAGCTAGCAAACAGAGCTGTAAAGAGGGCAGTTTGAGTGGGAGTTCTGTTGGAGGAGAAGGTATTTGTGTGTGTTTGGTTTTGTATTGGTAGTATCTGTATGTGTAGGGGCTTTGTGCTGGGAGAGAAGCTGAGCCCTGATTTGGGGGCGGGGCTTCACTGACTAGGGGTCCTATAAAGGTAGCAGCCAGTCAGACAGCGGCACAGGAGCTAGCAAACAGAGCTGTAAGCAGGGGAGTTTGAGTGGGAGTTCTGTTGGAGGAGGAGGTATTTGTCTGTGTTTGGTTTTGTATTGGTAGTATCTGTATGTGTAGAGGCTTGGAGGGGCTTTGTGCTGGGAGAGAAGCTGAGCCCTGATTAGGGGGCGGGGCTTCACTGACTTGGGGTCCTCTAAAGGTAGCAGCCAGTCAGGCAGCGGCACAGGAGCTAGGAAACAGAGCTGTAAACAGGGGAGTTTGAGTGGGAGTTCTGTTGGAGGAGAAGGTATTTGTGTGTTTGGTTTTGTATTGGTAGTATCTGTATGTGTAGGGGCTTTGTGCTGGGAGAGAAGCTGAGCCCTGATTAGGGGGCGGGGCTTCACTGACTAGGGGTCCTATAAAGGGAGCAGCCAGTCAGGCAGCGGCACAGACAGCTGCAGTGGCACAGGAGCTAGCAAACAGAGCTGTAAACAGGGGAGTTGGAGTGGGAGTCCTGTTGGAGGAGAAGGTATTTGTGTGTGTTTGGTTTTGTATTGGTGGTATCTGTATGTGTAGGGGCTTTGTGCTGGGACAGAAGATGAGCCCTGATTAGGGGGCGGGGCTTCCCTGACTAGGGGTCCTATAAAGGTAGCAGCCAGTCAGGCAACGGCACAGGAGTGAGCAAACAGAGCTCTAAACAGGGGAGTTTGAGTGGGAGTTCTGTTGGAGGAGAAGGTATTTGTGTGTGTGTGTTTTTGTATTGGTAGTATCTGTATGTGTAGAGGCTTTGAGGGGCTTTGTGCCTGGACAGAAGCTGAGCCCTGATTAGGGGGCGGGGCTTCACTGACTAGGGGTCCTATAAAGGTAGCAGCCAGTCAGGCAGCGGCACAGACAGCTGCAGCGGCACAGTAGCTAGCAAACAGAGCTGTAAACAGGGGGGTTTGAGTGGGAGTTCTGTTGGAGGAGAAGGTATTTGTGTGTGTGTTTGGTTGTGTATTGTCAGTATCTGTATGTGCAGGGGCTTTGTGCTGGGAGAGAATCTGAGCCCTGATTAGGGGGCGGGACTTCCCTGACTAGGGGTCCTATAAAGGTAGCAGCCAGTCAGGCAGCGGCACAGACAGCTGCAGCGGCACAGGAGCTAGCAGCAGAGCTGTAAACAGGGGAGTTTGAGTGGGAGTTCTGATGGAGGAGAAGGTATTTGTGTGTGTTTGGTTTTGCATTGGTAGTATCTGTGTGCTTGGAGGGGCTTTGTGCTGGGAGAGAAGCTGAGCCCTGATTAGGGGGCGGGGCTTCCCTGACTAGGGGTCCTATAAAGGTAGCAGCCAGTCAGGCAACGGCACAGGAGTGAGCAAACAGAGCTGTAAGCAGGGGAGTTTGAGTGGGAGTTCTGTTGGAGGAGAAGGTATTTGTGTGTGTTTGGTTTTGTATTGGTAGTATCTGTATGTGTAGGGGTTTGCGGGGGCTTTGTGCTTGGAGAGAAGCTGAGCCCTGATTAGGGGGCGGAGCTTCACTGACTAGGGGTCCTATAAAGGTACCAGCCAGTCAGGCAGCGGCACAGGAGCTAGCAAACAGAGCTGTAAACAGGGGAGTTTGAGTGGGAGTTCTTTTGGAGGAGAAGGTATTTGCGTGTGTTTTTGTATTGGTATTATCTGTATGTGTAGAGGCTTGGAGGGGCTTTGTGATGGGAGAGAACCTGGGCCCTGATTAGGGGGCGGGACTTCACTGACTAGGGGTCCTAGAAAGGGAGCAGCCAGTCAGGCAGCGGCACAGACAGCTGCAGTGGCACAGGAGCTAGCAAACAGAGCTGTAAACAGGGGAGTTTGAGTGGGAGTTCTGTTGGAGGAGAAGGTATTTGTGTGTTTAGTTTTGCTTTGGTAGTATCTGTATGTGTAGAGGCTTGGAGGGGCTTTGTGCTGGGAGAGAAGCTGAGCCCTGATTAGGGGGCGGGGCTTCACTGACTAGGGGTCCTATAAAGGTAGCAGCCAGTCAGGCAGCGGCACAGGAGCTAGCAAACAGAGCTGTAAGCAGGCGAGTTTGAGTGGGAGTTATGTTGGAGGAGAAGGTATTTGTGTGTTTTTTTGTATTGGTAGTATCTGTATGTGTAGAGGCTTGGAGGGGCTTTGTGCTGGGAGAGAAGCTGAGCCCTGATTTGGGGGCGGGGCTTCACTGACTAGGGGTCCTATAAAGGGAGCAGCCAGTCAGGCAGCGGCACAGACAGCTGCAGTGGCACAGGAGCTAGCAAACAGAGCTGTAAACAGGGGAGTTTGAGTATGAGTTCTGTTGGAGGAGAAGGTATTTGTGTGTGTTTTTGTATTGGTTGTATCTGTATGTGTAGAGGTTTGAAGGGGCTTTGTGCTGGGAGAGAAGCTGAGCCCTGATTAGGGGGCGGGGCTTCACTGACTAGGGGTCCTATAAAGGTAGCAGCCAGTCAGGCAGCGGCACAGACAGGTGCAGCGGCACAGGAGCTAGCAAACAGAGCTGTAAACAGGGGAGTTTGAGTGGGAGTTCTGTTGGAGGAGAAGGTATTTGTGTGTGTTTGGTTTTGTATTGGTAGTATCTGTATGTGTAGGGGCTTTGTGCTGGGAGAGAAGCTGAGCCCTGATTTGGGGGCGGGGCTTCACTGACTAGGGGTCCTATAAAGGTAGCAGCCAGTCAGACAGCGGCACAGGAGCTAGCAAACAGAGCTGTAAGCATGGGAGTTTGAGTGGGAGTTCTGTTGGAGGAGGAGGTATTTGTCTGTGTTTGGTTTTGTATTGGTAGTATCTGTATGTGTAGAGGCTTGGAGGGGCTTTGTGCTGGGAGGGAAGCTGAGCCCTGATTAGGGGGCGGGGCTTCACTGACGAGGGGTCCTATAAAGGTAGCAGCCAGTCAGGCAGCGGCACAGACAGCTGCAGTGGCACAGGAGCTGGCAAACAGTGCTGTAAACAGGGAAATTTGAGTGGGAGTTCTGTTGGAGGAGAAGGTATTTGTGTGTGTTTTTATTTGTATTGTCAGTATCTGTATGTGCAGGGGCTTTGTGCTGGGAGAGAAGCTGAGCCCTGACTAGGGGTCCTATAAAGGTAGCAGCCAGTCAGGCAGCGGCAAAGGAGCTAGCAAACAGAGCTGTAAACAGGGGAGTTTGAGTGGGAGTTCTGTTGGAGGAGAAGGTATTTCTGTGTGTTTGGTTTTGTATTGGTAGTATCTGTATGTGTAGGGGCTTTGTGCTGGGAGAGAAGCTGAGCCCTGATTAGGGGGCGGGGCTTCACTGACTAGGGGTCCTATAAAGGTAGCAGCCAGTCAGACAGCGGCTCAGGAGCTAGCAAACAGAGCTGTGAACAGGGGAGTTTGAGTGGGAGTTCTGTTGGAGGAGGAGGTATTTGTCTGTGTTTGGTTTTGTATTGGTAGTATCTGTATGTGTAGAGGCTTGGAGGGGCTTTGTGCTGGGAGAGAAGCTGAGCCCTGATTAGGGGGCGGGGCTTCACTGACTAGGGGTCCTATAAAAGTAGCAGTCAGTCAGGCAGCGGCACAGGAGCTAGCAAACAGAGCTGTGAACAGGGGAGTTTGAGTGGGAGTTCTGTTGGAGGAGAAGGTATTTGTGTGTCTGTGTTTTTGTATTGGTAGTATCGGTATGTGTAGAGGCTTTGAGGGGCTTTGTGCTGGGACAGAAGCTGAGCCCTGATTAGGGGGCGGGGCTTCACTTACTAGGGGTCCTATAAAGGTAGCAGCCAGTCAGGCAGCGGCACAGACAGCTGCAGCGGCACAGGAGCTAGCAAACAGAGCTGTAAACAGGGGAGTTGGAGTGGGAGTTCTGTTGGAGGAGAAGGTATTTGTGTGTGTTTGGTTTTGTATTGGTGGTATCTGTATGTGTAGGGGCTTTGTGCTGGGACAGAAGATGAGCCCTGATTAGGGGGCGGGGCTTCCCTGACTAGGGGTCATATAAAGGTAGCAGCCAGTCAGGCAACGGCACAGGAGTGAGCAAACAGAGCTGTAAACAGGGGAGTTGGAGTGGGAGTTCTGTTGGTGGAGAAGGTATTTGTGTGTGTGCTTGGTTTTGTATTGGTAGTATCTGTATGTGTAGGGGCTTTGTGCTGGGAGAGAAGCTGAGCCCTGATTAGGGGACGGGGCTTCACTGACTAGGGTTCCTATAAAGGTATCAGCCAGTCAGGCAGCGGCACAGACAGCTGCAGCGGCACTGGAGCTAGCAAACAGAGCTGTAAACACGGGAGTTTGAGTGGGAGTTCTGTTGGATGAGAAGGTATTTGTGTGTGTTTGGTTTTGTATTGGTAGTATCTGTATGTGTAGGGGCTTTGTGCTGGGAGAGAAGCTGACCCCTGATTAGGGGGCGGGGTTTGACTGACTAGGGGTCCTATGAAGGTAGCAGCCAGTCAGGCAGCGGCACAGACAGCTGCAGCGGCACAGGAGCTCGCAAACAGAGCTGTAAACACGGGGGTTTGAGTGAAAGTTCTGTTGGAGGAGAAGGTATTTGTGTGTGTGTTTGGTTGTGTATTGTCAGTATCTGTATGTGCAGGGGCTTTGTGCTGGGAGAGAATCTGAGCCCTGATTAGGGGGCGGGGCTTCCCTGACTAGGGGTCCTATAAAGGTAGCAGCCAGTCAGGCAGCGGCACAGGAGCTAGCAAACAGAGCTGTAAACAGGGGAGTTTGAGTGGGAGTTCTGATGGAGGAGAAGGTATTTGTGTGTGTGTTTGGTTTTGTATTGGTAGTATCTGTATGTGTAGGGGCTTTGTGCTGGGAGAGAAGCTGAGCCCTGATTAGGGGGCGGGGCTTCACTGACTAGGGGTCCTATAAAGGTATCAGCCAGTCAGGCAGCGGCACAGACAGCTGCAGCGGCACTGGAGCTAGCAAACAGAGCTGTAAACACGGGAGTTTGAGTGGGAGTTCTGTTGGAGGAGAAGGTATTTGTGTGTGTTTGGTTTTGTATTGGTAGTATCTGTATGTGTAGGGGCTTTGTGCTGGGAGAGAAGCTGAGCCCTGATTAGGGGGCGGGGCTTCACTGACTAGGGGTCCTATAAAGGTATCAGCCAGTCAGGCAGCGGCACAGACAGCTGCAGCGGCACAGGAGCTAGCAAACAGAGCTGTAAACAGGGGAGTTTGAGTGGGAGTTCTGTTGGAGCAGAAGGTATTTGTGTGTTTAGTTTTGCTTTGGTAGTATCTGTATGTGTAGAGGCTTGGAGGGTCTTTGTGCTGGGAGAGAAGCTGAGCCCTGATTAGGGGGCGGGGCTTCACTGACTAGGGGTCCTATAAAGGTAGCAGCCAGTCAGGCAGCGGCACAGGAGTTAGCAAACAGAGCTGTGAACAGGGGAGTTTGAGTGGGAGTTCTGTTGGAGGAGAAGGTATTTGTGTGTGTGTTTGGTTTTGTATTGGTAGTATCTGTGTGTGTAGGGGCTTTGTGCTGGGACAGAAGCTGAGCCCTGATTAGGGGGCGGGGCTTCACTGACTAGGGGTCCTATAAAGGTAGCAGCCAGTCAGGCAGCGGCACAGGAGCTAGCAAACAGAGCTGTAAGCAGGCGAGTTTGAGTGGGAGTTATGTTGGAGGAGAAGGTATTTGTGTGTTTTTTTGTATTGGTAGTATCTGTATGTGTAGAGGCTTGGAGGGGCTTTGTGCTGGGAGAGAAGCTGAGCCCTGATTTGGGGGCGGGGCTTCACTGACTAGGGGTCCTATAAAGGGAGCAGCCAGTCAGGCAGCGGCACAGACAGCTGCAGTGGCACAGGAGCTAGCAAACAGAGCTGTAAACAGGGGAGTTTGAGTATGAGTTCTGTTGGAGGAGAAGGTATTTGTGTGTGTTTTTGTATTGGTTGTATCTGTATGTGTAGAGGTTTGAAGGGGCTTTGTGCTGGGAGAGAAGCTGAGCCCTGATTAGGGGGCGGGGCTTCACTGACTAGGGGTCCTATAAAGGTAGCAGCCAGTCAGGCAGCGGCACAGACAGGTGCAGCGGCACAGGAGCTAGCAAACAGAGCTGTAAACAGGGGAGTTTGAGTGGGAGTTCTGTTGAAGGAGAAGGTATTTGTGTGTGTTTGGTTTTGTATTGGTAGTATCTGTATGTGTAGGGGCTTTGTGCTGGGAGAGAAGCTGAGCCCTGATTTGGGGGCGGGGCTTCACTGACTAGGGGTCCTATAAAGGTAGCAGCCAGTCAGACAGCGGCACAGGAGCTAGCAAACAGAGCTGTAAGCAGGGGAGTTTGAGTGGGAGTTGTGTTGGAGGAGAAGGTATTTGTCTGTGTTTGGTTTTGTATTGGTAGTATCTGTATGTGAAGAGGCTTGGAGGGGCTTTGTGCTGGGAGAGAAGCTGAGCCCTGATTAGGGGGCGGGGCTTCACTGACGAGGGGTCCTATAAAGGTAGCAGCCAGTCAGGCAGCGGCACAGACAGCTGCAGTGGCACAGGAGCTATCAAACAGTGCTGTAAACAGGGAAATTTGAGTGGGAGTTCTGTTGGAGGAGAAGGTATTTGTGTGTGTTTTTATTTGTATTGTCAGTATCTGTATGTGCAGGGGCTTTGTGCTGGGAGAGAAGCTGAGCCCTGACTAGGGGTCCTATAAAGGTAGCAGCCAGTCAGGCAGCGGCAAAGGAGCTAGCAAACAGAGCTGTAAACAGGGGAGTTTGAGTGGGAGTTCTGTTGGAGGAGAAGGTATTTCTGTGTGTTTGGTTTTGTATTGGTAGTATCTGTATGTGTAGGGGCTTTGTGCTGGGAGAGAAGCTGAGCCCTGATTAGGGGCCGGGGCTTCACTGACTAGGGGTCCTATAAAGGTAGCAGCCAGTCAGACAGCGGCTCAGGAGCTAGCAAACAGAGCTGTGAACAGGGGAGTTTGAGTGGGAGTTCTGTTGGAGGAGGAGGTATTTGTCTGTGTTTGGTTTTGTATTGGTAGTATCTGTATGTGTAGAGGCTTGGAGGGGCTTTGTGCTGGGAGAGAAGCTGAGCCCTGATTAGGGGGCGGGGCTTCACTGACTAGGGGTCCTATAAAAGTAGCAGTCAGTCAGGCAGCGGCACAGGAGCTAGCAAACAGAGCTGTGAACAGGGGAGTTTGAGTGGGAGTTCTGTTGGAGGAGAAGGTATTTGTGTGTCTGTGTTTTTGTATTGGTAGTATCGGTATGTGTAGAGGCTTTGAGGGGCTTTGTGCTGGGACAGAAGCTGAGCCCTGATTAGGGGGCGGGGCTTCACTTACTAGGGGTCCTATAAAGGTAGCAGCCAGTCAGGCAGCGGCACAGACAGCTGCAGCGGCACAGGAGCTAGCAAACAGAGCTGTAAACAGGGGAGTTGGAGTGGGAGTTCTGTTGGAGGAGAAGGTATTTGTGTGTGTTTGGTTTTGTATTGGTGGTATCTGTATGTGTAGGGGCTTTGTGCTGGGACAGAAGATGAGCCCTGATTAGGGGGCGGGGCTTCCCTGACTAGGGGTCATATAAAGGTAGCAGCCAGTCAGGCAACGGCACAGGAGTGAGCAAACAGAGCTGTAAACAGGGGAGTTGGAGTGGGAGTTCTGTTGGTGGAGAAGGTATTTGTGTGTGTGCTTGGTTTTGTATTGGTAGTATCTGTATGTGTAGGGGCTTTGTGCTGGGAGAGAAGCTGAGCCCTGATTAGGGGACGGGGCTTCACTGACTAGGGTTCCTATAAAGGTATCAGCCAGTCAGGCAGCGGCACAGACAGCTGCAGCGGCACTGGAGCTAGCAAACAGAGCTGTAAACACGGGAGTTTGAGTGGGAGTTCTGTTGGATGAGAAGGTATTTGTGTGTGTTTGGTTTTGTATTGGTAGTATCTGTATGTGTAGGGGCTTTGTGCTGGGAGAGAAGCTGACCCCTGATTAGGGGGCGGGGTTTGACTGACTAGGGGTCCTATGAAGGTAGCAGCCAGTCAGGCAGCGGCACAGACAGCTGCAGCGGCACAGGAGCTCGCAAACAGAGCTGTAAACACGGGGGTTTGAGTGAAAGTTCTGTTGGAGGAGAAGGTATTTGTGTGTGTGTTTGGTTGTGTATTGTCAGTATCTGTATGTGCAGGGGCTTTGTGCTGGGAGAGAATCTGAGCCCTGATTAGGGGGCGGGGCTTCCCTGACTAGGGGTCCTATAAAGGTAGCAGCCAGTCAGGCAGCGGCACAGGAGCTAGCAAACAGAGCTGTAAACAGGGGAGTTTGAGTGGGAGTTCTGATGGAGGAGAAGGTATTTGTGTGTGTGTTTGGTTTTGTATTGGTAGTATCTGTATGTGTAGGGGCTTTGTGCTGGGAGAGAAGCTGAGCCCTGATTAGGGGGCGGGGCTTCACTGACTAGGGGTCCTATAAAGGTATCAGCCAGTCAGGCAGCGGCACAGACAGCTGCAGCGGCACTGGAGCTAGCAAACAGAGCTGTAAACACGGGAGTTTGAGTGGGAGTTCTGTTGGAGGAGAAGGTATTTGTGTGTGTTTGGTTTTGTATTGGTAGTATCTGTATGTGTAGGGGCTTTGTGCTGGGAGAGAAGCTGAGCCCTGATTAGGGGGCGGGGCTTCACTGACTAGGGGTCCTATAAAGGTATCAGCCAGTCAGGCAGCGGCACAGACAGCTGCAGCGGCACAGGAGCTAGCAAACAGAGCTGTAAACAGGGGAGTTTGAGTGGGAGTTCTGTTGGAGCAGAAGGTATTTGTGTGTTTAGTTTTGCTTTGGTAGTATCTGTATGTGTAGAGGCTTGGAGGGTCTTTGTGCTGGGAGAGAAGCTGAGCCCTGATTAGGGGGCGGGGCTTCACTGACTAGGGGTCCTATAAAGGTAGCAGCCAGTCAGGCAGCGGCACAGGAGTTAGCAAACAGAGCTGTGAACAGGGGAGTTTGAGTGGGAGTTCTGTTGGAGGAGAAGGTATTTGTGTGTGTGTTTGGTTTTGTATTGGTAGTATCTGTGTGTGTAGGGGCTTTGTGCTGGGACAGAAGCTGAGCCCTGATTAGGGGGCGGGGCTTCACTGACTAGGGGTCCTATAAAGGTAGCAGCCAGTCAGGCAGCGGCACAGGAGCTAGCAAACAGAGCTGTAAGCAGGCGAGTTTGAGTGGGAGTTATGTTGGAGGAGAAGGTATTTGTGTGTTTTTTTGTATTGGTAGTATCTGTATGTGTAGAGGCTTGGAGGGGCTTTGTGCTGGGAGAGAAGCTGAGCCCTGATTTGGGGGCGGGGCTTCACTGACTAGGGGTCCTATAAAGGGAGCAGCCAGTCAGGCAGCGGCACAGACAGCTGCAGTGGCACAGGAGCTAGCAAACAGAGCTGTAAACAGGGGAGTTTGAGTATGAGTTCTGTTGGAGGAGAAGGTATTTGTGTGTGTTTTTGTATTGGTTGTATCTGTATGTGTAGAGGTTTGAAGGGGCTTTGTGCTGGGAGAGAAGCTGAGCCCTGATTAGGGGGCGGGGCTTCACTGACTAGGGGTCCTATAAAGGTAGCAGCCAGTCAGGCAGCGGCACAGACAGGTGCAGCGGCACAGGAGCTAGCAAACAGAGCTGTAAACAGGGGAGTTTGAGTGGGAGTTCTGTTGAAGGAGAAGGTATTTGTGTGTGTTTGGTTTTGTATTGGTAGTATCTGTATGTGTAGGGGCTTTGTGCTGGGAGAGAAGCTGAGCCCTGATTTGGGGGCGGGGCTTCACTGACTAGGGGTCCTATAAAGGTAGCAGCCAGTCAGACAGCGGCACAGGAGCTAGCAAACAGAGCTGTAAGCAGGGGAGTTTGAGTGGGAGTTGTGTTGGAGGAGAAGGTATTTGTCTGTGTTTGGTTTTGTATTGGTAGTATCTGTATGTGAAGAGGCTTGGAGGGGCTTTGTGCTGGGAGAGAAGCTGAGCCCTGATTAGGGGGCGGGGCTTCACTGACGAGGGGTCCTATAAAGGTAGCAGCCAGTCAGGCAGCGGCACAGACAGCTGCAGTGGCACAGGAGCTATCAAACAGTGCTGTAAACAGGGAAATTTGAGTGGGAGTTCTGTTGGAGGAGAAGGTATTTGTGTGTGTTTTTATTTGTATTGTCAGTATCTGTATGTGCAGGGGCTTTGTGCTGGGAGAGAAGCTGAGCCCTGACTAGGGGTCCTATAAAGGTAGCAGCCAGTCAGGCAGCGGCAAAGGAGCTAGCAAACAGAGCTGTAAACAGGGGAGTTTGAGTGGGAGTTCTGTTGGAGGAGAAGGTATTTCTGTGTGTTTGGTTTTGTATTGGTAGTATCTGTATGTGTAGGGGCTTTGTGCTGGGAGAGAAGCTGAGCCCTGATTAGGGGCCGGGGCTTCACTGACTAGGGGTCCTATAAAGGTAGCAGCCAGTCAGACAGCGGCTCAGGAGCTAGCAAACAGAGCTGTGAACAGGGGAGTTTGAGTGGGAGTTCTGTTGGAGGAGGAGGTATTTGTCTGTGTTTGGTTTTGTATTGGTAGTATCTGTATGTGTAGAGGCTTGGAGGGGCTTTGTGCTGGGAGAGAAGCTGAGCCCTGATTAGGGGGCGGGGCTTCACTGACTAGGGGTCCTATAAAGGTAGCAGCCAGTCAGGCAGCGGCACAGGAGCTAGCAAACAGAGCTGTGAACAGGGGAGTTTGAGTGGGAGTTCTGTTGGAGGAGAAGGTATTTGTGTGTGTGTGTTTTTGTATTGGTAGTATCGGTATGTGTAGAGGCTTTGAGGGGCTTTGTGCTGGGACAGAAGCTGAGCCCTGATTAGGGGGCGGGGCTTCACTTACTAGGGGTCCTATAAAGGTAGCAGCCAGTCAGGCAGCGGCACAGACAGCTGCAGCGGCACAGGAGCTAGCAAACAGAGCTGTAAACAGGGGAGTTGGAGTGGGAGTTCTGTTGGAGGAGAAGGTATTTGTGTGTGTTTGGTTTTGTATTGGTGGTATCTGTATGTGTAGGGGCTTTGTGCTGGGACAGAAGATGAGCCCTGATTAGGGGGCGGGGCTTCCCTGACTAGGGGTCCTATAAAGGTAGCAGCCAGTCAGGCAACGGCACAGGAGTGAGCAAACAGAGCTCTAAACAGGGGAGTTTGAGTGGGAGTTCTGTTGGTGGAGAAGGTATTTGTGTGTGTGCTTGGTTTTGTATTGGTAGTATCTGTATGTGTAGGGGCTTTGTGCTGGGAGAGAAGCTGAGCCCTGATTAGGGGGCGGGGCTTCACTGACTAGGGGTCCTATAAAGGTAGCAGCCAGTCAGGCAGCGGCACAGGAGTTAGCAAACAGAGCTGTGAACAGGGGAGTTTGAGTGGGAGTTCTGTTGGAGGAGAAGGTATTTGTGTGTGTTTTTGTATTGGTAGTATCTGTATGTGTAGAGGCTTTGAGGGGCTTTGTGCTGGGAGAGAAGCTGAGCCCTGATTAGGGGGCGGGGCTTCACTGACTAGGGGTCCTATTAAGGGAGCAGCCAGTCAGGCAGCGGCACAGACAGCTGCAGCGGCACAGGAGCTAGCAAACAGAGCTGTAAACAGGGGAGTTTGAGTGGGAGTTCTGTTGGAGGAGAAGGTATTGGTGTGTGTTTGGTTTTGTATTGGTAGTATCTGTATGTGTAGGGGCTTTGTGCTGGGAGAGAAGCTGAGCCCTGATTAGGGGGCGGGGCTTCACTGACTAGGGGTCCTATAAAGGTAGCAGCCAGTCAGACAGCGGCTCAGGAGCTAGCAAACAGAGCTGTGAACAGGGGAGTTTGAGTGGGAGTTCTGTTGGAGGAGATGGTATTTGTGTGTGTTTGGTTTTGTATTGGTAGTATCTGTATGTGTAGGGGCTTTGTGCTGGGAGAGAAGCTGAGCCCTGATTAGGGGGCGGGGCTTCACTTACTAGGGTTCCTATAAAGGTAGCAGCCAGTCAGGCAGCGGAACAGACAGCTGCAGTGGCACAGGAGCTGTCAAACAGTGCTGTAAACAGGGAAATTTGAGTGGGAGTTCTGTTGGAGGAGAAGGTATTTGTGTGTGTTTTTATTTGTATTGTCAGTATCTGTATGTGCAGGGGCTTTGTGCTGGGAGAGAAGCTGAGCCCTGACTAGGGGTCCTATAAAGGTAGCAGCCAGTCAGGCAGCGGCAAAGGAGCTAGCAAACAGAGCTGTGAACAGGGGAGTTTGAGTGGGAGTTCTGTTGGAGAAGAAGGTATTTGTCTGTGTTTGGTTTTGTATTGGTAGTATCTGTATGTGTAGAGGCTTTGTGCTGGGAGAGAAGCTGAGCCCTGATTAGGGGGCGGGGCTTCACTGACTAGGGGTCCTATAAAGGTAGCAGCCAGTCAGGCAGCGGCACAGGAGCTAGCAAACAGAGCTGTGAACAGGGGAGTTTGAGTGGGAGTTCTGTTGGAGGAGAAGGTATTTGTGTGTGTGTTTGGTTTTGTATTGGTAGTATCTGTGTGTGTAGGGGCTTTGTGCTGGGACAGAAGCTGAGCCCTGATTAGGGGGCGGGGCTTCACTGACTAGAGGTCCTATAAAGGTAGCAGCCAGTCAGGCAGCGGCACAGGAGCTAGCAAACAGAGCTGTGAACAGGGGAGTTTGAGTGGGAGTTCTGTTGGAGGAGAAGGTATTTGTGTGTGTGTTTGGTTTTGTATTGGTAGTATCTGTGTGTGTAGGGGCTTTGTGCTGGGAGAGAAGCTGAGCCCTGATTAGGGGGCGGGGCTTCACTGACTAGGGTTCCTATAAAGGTATCAGCCAGTCAGGCAGCGGCACAGACAGCTGCAGCGGCACTGGAGCTAGCAAACAGAGCTGTAAACACGGGAGTTTGAGTGGGAGTTCTGTTGGATGAGAAGGTATTTGTGTGTGTTTGGTTTTGTATTGGTAGTATCTGTATGTGTAGGGGCTTTGTGCTGGGAGAGAAGCTGACCCCTGATTAGGGGGCGGGGTTTGACTGACTAGGGGTCCTATGAAGGTAGCAGCCAGTCAGGCAGCGGCACAGACAGCTGCAGCGGCACAGGAGCTCGCAAACAGAGCTGTAAACACTGGGGTTTGAGTGAAAGTTCTGTTGGAGGAGAAGGTATTTGTGTGTGTGTTTGGTTTTGTATTGGTAGTATCTGTATGTGTAGGGGCTTTGTGCTGGGAGAGAAGCTGAGCCCTGATTAGGGGGCGGGGCTTCCCTGACTAGGGGTCCTATAAAGGTAGCAGCCAGTCAGGCAGCGGCACAGGAGCTAGCAAACAGAGCTGTAAACAGGGGAGTTTGAGTGGGAGTTCTGATGGAGGAGAAGGTATTTGTGTGTGTGTTTGGTTTTGTATTGGTAGTATCTGTATGTGTAGGGGCTTTGTGCTGGGAGAGAAGCTGAGCCCTGATTAGGGGGCGGGGCTTCACTGACTAGGGGTCCTATAAAGGTATCAGCCAGTCAGGCAGCGGCACAGACAGCTGCAGCGGCACTGGAGCTAGCAAACAGAGCTGTAAACACGGGAGTTTGAGTGGGAGTTCTGTTGGAGGAGAAGGTATTTGTGTGTGTTTGGTTTTGTATTGGTAGTATCTGTATGTGTAGGGGCTTTGTGCTGGGAGAGAAGCTGAGCCCTGATTAGGGGGCGGGGCTTCACTGACTAGGGGTCCTATAAAGGTAGCAGCCAGTCAGGCAGCGGCACAGGGGTTAGCAAACAGAGCTGTGAACAGGGGAGTTTGAGTGGGAGTTCTGTTGGAGGAGAAGGTATTTGTGTGTGTTTTTGTATTGGTAGTATCTGTATGTGTAGAGGCTTTGAGGGGCTTTGTGCTGGGAGAGAAGCTGAGCCCTGATTAGGGGGCGGGGCTTCACTGACTAGGGGTCCTATTAAGGGAGCAGCCAGTCAGGCAGCGGCACAGACAGCTGCAGCGGCACAGGAGCTAGCAAACAGAGCTGTAAACAGGGGAGTTTGAGTGGGAGTTCTGTTGGAGGAGAAGGTATTTGTGTGTGTTTGGTTTTGTATTGGTAGTATCTGTATGTGTAGGGGCTTTGTGCTGAGAGAGAAGCTGAGCCCTGATTAGGGGGCGGGGCTTCACTGACTAGGGGTCCTATAAAGGTAGCAGCCAGTCAGACAGCGGCTCAGGAGCTAGCAAACAGAGCTGTGAACAGGGGAGTTTGAGTGGGAGTTCTGTTGGAGGAGAAGGTATTTGTGTGTGTTTGGTTTTGTATTGGTAGTATCTGTATGTGTATTGGTTTGAAGGGGCTTTGTGCTTGGAGAGAAGCTGAGCCCTGATTAGGGGGCGGGGCTTCCCTGACTAGGGGTCGTATAAAGGTAGCAGCCAGTCAGGCAACGGCACAGGAGTGAGCAAACAGAGCTCTAAACAGGGGAGTTTGAGTGGGAGTTCTGTTGGTGGAGAAGGTATTTGTGTGTGTGTTTGGTTTTGTATTGGTAGTATCTGTATGTGTAGGGGCTTTGTGCTGGGAGAGAAGCTGAGCCCTGATTAGGGGGCGGGGCTTCACTTACTAGGGGTCCTATAAAGGTAGCAGCCAGTCAGGCAGCGGCACAGACAGCTGCAGCGGCACTGGAGCTAGCAAACAGAGCTGTAAACACGGGAGTTTGAGTGGGAGTTCTGATGGAGGAGAAGGTATTTGTGTGTGTTTGGTTTTGTATTGGTAGTATCTGTATGTGTAGGGGCTTGGAGGGGCTTTGTGCTGGGAGAGAAGCTGAGCCCTGATTAGGGGGCGGGGCTTCACTGACTAGGGGTCCTATAAAGGTAGCAGCCAGTCAGGCAGCGGAACAGACAGCTGCAGTGGCACAGGAGCTATCAAACAGTGCTGTAAACAGGGGAATTTGAGTGGGAGTTCTGTTGGAGGAGAAGGTATTTGTGTGTGTTTTTATTTGTATTTTCAGTATCTGTATGTGCAGGGGCTTTGTGCTGGGAGAGAAGCTGAGCCCTGACTAGGGGTCCTATAAAGGTAGCAGCCAGTCAGGCAGCGGCAAAGGAGCGAGCAAACAGAGCTATAAAAAGGGGAGTTTGAGTGGGAGTTATGTTGGAGGAGAACTTATTTGTGTGTTTTTTTGTATTGGTAGTATCTGTATGTGTAGAGGCTTGGAGGGGCTTTGTGCTGGGAGAGAAGCTGAGCCCTGATTAGGGGGCGGGGCTTCACTGACTAGGGGTCCTATAAAGGGAGCAGCCAGTCAGGCAGCGGCACAGACAGCTGCAGCGGCACAGGAGCTAGCAAACAGAGCTGTAAACAGGGGAGTTTGAGTGGGAGTTCTGTTGGAGGAGAAGGTATTTGTGTGTGTTTGGTTTTGTATTGGTAGTATCTGTATGTGTAGGGGCTTTGTGCTGGGAGAGAAGCTGAGCCCTGATTTGGGGGCGGGGCTTCACTGACTAGGGGTCCTATAAAGGTAGCAGCCAGTCAGACAGCGGCACAGGAGCTAGCAAACAGAGCTGTAAGCAGGGGAGTTTGAGTGGGAGTTCTGTTGGAGGAGGAGGTATTTGTCTGTGTTTGGTTTTGTATTGGTAGTATCTGTATGTGTAGAGGCTTGGAGGGGCTTTGTGCTGGGAGAGAAGCTGAGCCCTGATTAGGGGGCGGGGCTTCACTGACTTGGGGTCCTATAAAGGTAGCAGCCAGTCAGGCAGCGGCACAGGAGCTAGCAAACAGAGCTGTAAACAGGGGAGTTTGAGTGGGAGTTCTGTTGGAGGAGAAGGTATTTGTGTGTGTTTGGTTTTGTATTGGTAGTATCTGTATGTGTAGGGGCTTTGTGCTGGGAGGGAAGCTGAGCCCTGATTAGGGGGCGGGGCTTCACTGACGAGGGGTCCTATAAAGGTAGCAGCCAGTCAGGCATCAGCACAGACAGCTGCAGCGGCACAGGAGCTAGCAAACAGACCTGTAAACAGGGGAGTTTGAGTGGGAGTTCTGTTGGAGGAGAAGGTATTTGTGTGTGTTTGGTTTTGTATTGGTAGTATCTGTATGTGTAGGGGCTTTGTTCTGGGAGAGAAGCTGAGCCCTGATTAGGGGGCGGGGCTTCACTTACTAGGGGTCCTATAAAGGTATCAGCCAGTCAGGCAGCGGCACAGACAGCTGCAGCGGCACTGGAGCTAGCAAACAGAGCTGTAAACACGGGAGTTTGAGTGGGAGTTCTGATGGAGGAGAAGGTATTTGTGTGTGTTTGGTTTTGTATTGGTAGTATCTGTATGTGTAGGGGCTTGGAGGGGCTTTGTGCTGGGAGAGAAGCTGAGCCCTGATTAGGGGGCGGGGCTTCACTGACTAGGGGTCCTATAAAGGTAGCAGCCAGTCAGGCAGCGGCACAGGAGTTAGCAAACAGAGCTGTGAACAGGGGAGTTTGAGTGGGAGTTCTGTTGGAGGAGAAGGTATTTGTGTGTGTGTGTTTTTGTATTGGTAGTATCTGTATGTGTAGAGGCTTTGAGGGGCTTTGTGCTGGGAGAGAAGCTGAGCCCTGATTAGGGGGCGGGGCTTCACTGACTAGGGGTCCTATAAAGGTAGCAGCCAGTCAGGCAGCGGCACAGACAGCTGCAGCGGCACAGGAGCTCGCAAACAGAGCTGTAAACAGGGGAGTTTGAGTGGGAGTTCTGTTGGAGGAGAAGGTATTTGTGTGTATTTGGTTTTGTATTGGTAGTATCTGTATGTGTAGGGGCTTTGTGCTGGGAGAGAAGCTGAGCCCTGATTTGGGGGCGGGGCTTCACTGACTAGGGTTCCTATAAAGGTAGCAGCCAGTCAGGCAGCGGAACAGACAGCTGCAGTGGCACAGGAGCTATCAAACAGTGCTGTAAACAGGGGAATTTGAGTGGGAGTTCTGTTGGAGGAGAAGGTATTTGTGTGTGTTTTTATTTGTATTTTCAGTATCTGTATGTGCAGGGGCTTTGTGCTGGGAGAGAAGCTGAGCCCTGACTAGGGGTCCTATAAAGGTAGCAGCCAGTCAGGCAGCGGCAAAGGAGCGAGCAAACAGAGCTATAAAAAGGGGAGTTTGAGTGGGAGTTATGTTGGAGGAGAAGGTATTTGTGTGTTTTTTTGTATTGGTAGTATCTGTATGTGTAGAGGCTTGGAGGGGCTTTGTGCTGGGAGAGAAGCTGAGCCCTGATTAGGGGGCGGGGCTTCACTGACTAGGGGTCCTATAAAGGGAGCAGCCAGTCAGGCAGCGGCACAGACAGCTGCAGCGGCACAGGAGCTAGCAAACAGAGCTGTAAACAGGGGAGTTTGAGTGGGAGTTCTGTTGGAGGAGAAGGTATTTGTGTGTGTTTGGTTTTGTATTGGTAGTATCTGTATGTGTAGGGGCTTTGTGCTGGGAGAGAAGCTGAGCCCTGATTAGGGGGCGGGGCTTCACTGACTAGGGGTCCTATAAAGGTAGCAGCCAGTCAGGCAGCGGCACAGGAGCTAGCAAACAGAGCTGTAAGCAGGGGTGTTTGAGTGGGAGTTATGTTGGAGGAGAAGGTATTTGTGTGTTTTTTTGTATTGGTAGTATCTGTATGTGTAGAGGCTTGGAGGGGCTTTGTGCTGGGAGAGAAGCTGAGCCCTGATTAGGGGGCGGGGCTTCACTGACTAGGGGTCCTATAAAGGGAGCAGCCAGTCAGGCAGCGGCACAGACAGCTGCAGCGGCACAGGAGCTAGCAAACAGAGCTGTAAACAGGGGAGTTTGAGTGAGAGTTCTGTTGAAGGAGAAGGTATTTGTGTGTGTTTTTGTATTGGTAGTATCTGTATGTATAGAGGTTTGAAGGGGCTTTGTGCTGGGAGAGAAGCTGAGCCCTGATTTGGGGGCGGGGCTTCACTGACTAGGGGTCCTATAAAGGTAGCAGCCAGTCAGACAGCGGCACAGGAGCTAGCAAACAGAGCTGTAAGCAGGGGAGTTTGAGTGGGAGTTCTGTTGGAGGAGGAGGTATTTGTCTGTGTTTGGTTTTGTATTGGTAGTATCTGTATGTGTAGGGGCTTTGTGCTGGGAGGGAAGCTGAGCCCTGATTAGGGGGCGGGGCTTCACTGACGAGGGGTCCTATAAAGGTAGCAGCCAGTCAGGCATCAGCACAGACAGCTGCAGCGGCACAGGAGCTAGCAAACAGACCTGTAAACAGGGGAGTTTGAGTGGGAGTTCTGTTGGAGGAGAAGGTATTTGTGTGTGTTTGGTTTTGTATTGGTAGTATCTGTATGTGTAGGGGCTTTGTGCTGGGAGAGAAGCTGAGCCCTGATTTGGGGGCGGGGCTTCACTGACTAGGGGTCCTATAAAGGTAGCAGCCAGTCAGGCAGCGGAACAGACAGCTGCAGTGGCACAGGAGCTATCAAACAGTGCTGTAAACAGGGGAATTTGAGTGGGAGTTCTGTTGGAGGAGAAGGTATTTCTGTGTGTTTTTATTTGTATTTTCAGTATCTGTATGTGCAGGGGCTTTGTGCTGGGAGAGAAGCTGAGCCCTGACTAGGGGTCCTATAAAGGTAGCAGCCAGTCAGGCAGCGGCAAAGGAGCGAGCAAACAGAGCTGTAAACAGGGGAGTTTCAGTGGGAGTTCTGTTGGAGGAGAAGGTATTTGTGTGTGTTTGGTTTTGTATTGGTAGTATCTGTATGTGTAGGGGCTTTGTGCTGGGAGAGAAGCTGAGCCCTGATTAGGGGGCGGGGCTTCACTGACTTGGGGTCCTATAAAGGTAGCAGCCAGTCAGGCAGCGGCACAGGAGCTAGGAAACAGAGCTGTAAACAGGGGAGTTTGAGTGGGAGTTCTGTTGGAGGAGAAGGTATTTGTGTGTGTTTGGTTTTGTATTGGTAGTATCTGTATGTGTAGGGGCTTTGTGCTGGGAGAGAAGCTGAGCCCTGATTAGGGGGCGGGGCTTCACTGACTAGGGGTCCTATAAAGGTAGCAGCCAGTCAGGCAGCGGCACAGACAGCTGCAGCGGCACAGGAGCTAGGAAACAGAGCTGTAAACAGGGGAGTTTGAGAGGGAGTTCTGTTGGAGGAGAAGGTATTTGTGTGTTTAGTTTTGCTTTGGTAGTATCTGTATGTGTAGAGGCTTGGAGGGGCTTTGTGCTGGGAGAGAAGCTGAGCCGTGATTAGGGGGCGGGGCTTCACTGACTAGGGGTCCTATAAAGGTAGCAGCCAGTCAGGCAGCGGCACAGGAGCTAGCAAACAGAGCTGTGAACAGGGGAGTTTGAGTGGGAGTTCTGTTGGAGGAGAAGGTATTTGTGTGTGTTTGGTTTTGTATTGGTAGTATCTCTATGTGTAGGGGCTTTGTGCTGGGAGAGAAGCTGAGCCCTGATTTGGGGGCGGGGCTTCACTGACTAGGGGTCCTATAAAGGTAGCAGCCAGTCAGGCAGCGGCACAGGAGCTAGCAAACAGAGCTGTAAGCAGGGGAGTTTGAGTGGGAGTTCTGTTGGAGGAGGAGGTATTTGTCTGTGTTTGGTTTTGTATTGGTAGTATCTGTATGTGTAGAGGCTTGGAGGGGCTTTGTGCTGGGAGAGAAGCTGAGCCCTGATTATGTGGCGGGGCTTCACTGACTTGGGGTCCTATAAAGGTAGCAGCCAGTCAGGCAGCGGCACAGGAGCTAGGAAACAGAGCTGTAAACAGGGGAGTTTGAGTGGGGGTTCTGTTGGAGGAGAAGGTATTTGTGTGTGTTTGGTTTTGTATTGGTAGTGTCTGTATGTGTAGAGGCTTGGAGGGGCTTTGTGCTGGGAGAGAAGCTGAGCCCTGATTAGGGGGCGGGGCTTCACTGACTTGGGGTCCTATAAAGGTAGCAGCCAGTCAGGCAGCGGCACAGGAGCTAGCAAACAGAGCTGTAAGCAGGGGTGTTTGAGTGGGAGTTCTGTTGGAGGAGAAGGTATTTGTGTGTTTTTTTGTATTGGTAGTATCTGTATGTGTAGAGGCTTGGAGGGGCTTTGTGCTGGGAGAGAAGCTGAGCCCTGATTAGGGGGCGGGGCTTCACTGACTAGGGGTCCTATAAAGGTAGCAGCCAGTCAGGCAGCGGCACAGGAGCTAGCAAACAGAGCTGTAAGCAGGGGTGTTTGAGTGGGAGTTATGTTGGAGGAGAAGGTATTTGTGTGTTTTTTTGTATTGGTAGTATCTGTATGTGTAGAGGCTTGGAGGGGCTTTGTGCTGGGAGAGAAGCTGAGCCCTGATTAGGTGGCGGGGCTTCACTGACTAGGGGTCCTATAAAGGGAGCAGCCAGTCAGGCAGCGGCACAGACAGCTGCAGCGGCACAGGAGCTAGCAAACAGAGCTGTAAACAGGGGAGTTTGAGTGGGAGTTCTGTTGGAGGAGAAGGTATTTGTGTGTGTTTGGTTTTGTATTGGTAGTATCTGTATGTGTAGGGGCTTTGTGCTGGGAGAGAAGCTGAGCCCTGATTTGGGGGCGGGGCTTCACTGACTAGGGGTCCTATAAAGGTAGCAGCCAGTCAGACAGCGGCACAGGAGCTAGGAAACAGAGCTGTAAGCAGGGGAGTTTGAGTGGGAGTTCTATTGGAGGAGGAGGTACTTGTCTGTGTTTGGTTTTGTATTCGTAGTATCTGTATGTGTAGAGGTTTGGAGGGGGTTTGTGCTGGGAGAGAAGCTGAGCCCTGATTAGGGGGCGGGGCTTCACTGACTTGGGGTCCTATAAAGGTAGCAGCCAGTCAGGCAGCGGCACAGGAGCTAGGAAACAGAGCTGTAAACAGGGGAGTTTGAGTGGGAGTTCTGTTGGAGGAGAAGGTATTTGTGTGTGTTTGGTTTTGTATTGGTAGTATCTGTATGTGTAGGGGCTTTGTGCTGGGAGAGAAGCTGAGCCCTGATTAGGGGGCGGGGCTTCACTGACTAGGGGTCCTATAAAGGTAGCAGCCAGTCAGCCAGCGGCACAGACAGCTGCAGCGGCACTGGAGCTAGCAAACAGAGCTGTAAACACGGGAGTTTGAGTGGGAGTTCTGTTGGAGGAGAAGGTATTTGTGTGTGTTTGGTTTTGTATTGGTAGTATCTGTATGTGTAGGGGCTTTGTGCTGGGAGAGAAGCTGAGCCCTGATTAGGGGGCGGGGCTTCACTGACTAGGGGTCCTATAAAGGTAGCAGCCAGTCAGGCAGCAGCACAGACAGCTGCAGCGGCACAGGAGCTAGCAAACAGAGCTGTAAACAGGGGAGTTTGAGTGGGAGTTCTGTTGGAGGAGAAGGTATTTGTGTGTTTAGTTTTGCTTTGGTAGGATCTGTATGTGTAGAGGCTTGGAGGGGCTTTGTGCTGGGAGAGAAGCTGAGCCCTGATTAGGGGGCGGGGCTTCACTGACTAGGGGTCCTATAAAGGTAGCAGCCAGTCAGGCAGCGGCACAGAGAGCTGCAGCGGCACAGGAGCTAGCAAACAGAGCTGTAAACAGGGGAGTTTGAGTGGGAGTTCTGTTGGAGGAGAAGGTATTTGTGTGTGTTTGGTTTTGTATTGGTAGTATCTGTATGTGTAGGGGCTTTGTGCTGGGAGAGAAGCTGAGCCATGATTTGGGGGCGGGGCTTCACTGACTAGGGGTCCTATAAAGGTAGCAGCCAGTCAGGCAGCGGAACAGACAGCTGCAGTGGCACAGGAGCTATCAAACAGTGCTGTAAACAGGGGAATTTGAGTGGGAGTTCTGTTGGAGGAGAAGGTATTTGTGTGTGTTTTTATTTGTATTGTCACTATCTGTATGTGCAGGGGCTTTGTGCTGGGAGAGAAGCTGAGCCCTGATTAGGGGGCGGGGCTTCACTGACTAGGGGTCCTATGAAGGTAGCAGCCAGTCAGGCAGCGGCACAGGAGCTAGCAAACAGAGCTGTGAACAGGGGAGTTTGAGTGGGAGTTCTGTTGGAGGAGAAGGTATTTGTGTGTGTGTGTTATTGTATTGGTAGTATCTGTATGTGTAGAGGCTTTGAGGGGCTTTGTGCTGGGAGAGAAGCTGAGCCCTGATTAGGGGGCGGGGCTTCACTGACTAGCGGTCCTATAAAGGTGGCAGCCAGTCAGGCGGCGGCACAGACAGCTGCAGCGGCACAGGAGCTAGCAAACAGAGCTCTAAACAGGGGAGTTTGAGTGGGAGTTCTCTTGGAGGAGAAGGTATTTGTGTGTGTTTGGTTTTGTATTGGTAGTGTCTGTATGTGTAGAGGCTTGGAGGGGCTTTGTGCTGGGAGAGAAGCTGAGCCCTGATTAGGGGGCGGGGCTTCACTGACTAGGGGTCCTATAAAGGTAGCAGCCAGTCAGGCAGCGGCACAGGAGCTAGGAAACAGAGCTGTAAACAGGGGAGTTTGAGTGGGAGTTCTGTTGGAGGAGCAGGTATTTGTGTGTGTTTGGTTTTGTATTGGTAGTATCTGTATGTGTAGGGGCTTTGTGCTGGGAGAGAAGCTGAGCCCTGATTAGGGGGCGGGGCTTCACTGACTAGGGGTCCTATAAAGGTAGCAGCCAGTCAGGCAGCGGCACAGGAGCTAGCAAACAGAGCTGTGAACAGGGGAGTTTGAGTGGGAGTTCTGTTGGAGGAGAAGGTATTTGTGTGTGTTTGGTTTTGTATTGGTAGTATCTGTATGTGTAGAGGCTTGGAGGGGCTTTGTGCTGGGAGGGAAGCTGAGCCCTGATTAGGGGGTGGGGCTTCACTGACGAGGGGTCCTATAAAGGTAGCAGCCACTCAGGCATCAGCACAGACAGCTGCAGCGGCACAGGAGCTAGCAAACAGACCTGTAAACAGGGGAGTTTGAGTGGGAGTTCTGTTGGAGGAGAAGGTATTTGTGTGTGTTTGGTTTTGTATTGCTAGTATCTGTATGTGTAGGGGCTTTGTGCTTGGAGAGAAGCTGAGCCCTGATTTGGGGGCGGGGCTTCACTGACTAGGGGTCCTATAAAGGTAGCAGCCAGTCAGGCAGCGGAACAGACAGCTGCAGTGGCACAGGAGCTATCAAACAGTGCTGTAAACAGGGGAATTTGAGTGGGAGTTCTGTTGGAGGAGAAGGTATTTGTGTGTGTTCTTATTTGTATTGTCAGTATCTGTATGTGCAGGGGCTTTGTGCTGGGAGAGAAGCTGAGCCCTGACTAGCGGTCCTATAAAGGTAGCAGCCTGTCAGGCAGCGGCAAAGGAGCTAGCAAACAGAGCTGTAAGCAGGGGAGTTTGAGTGGGAGTTCTGTTGGAGGAGGAGGTATTTGTCTGTGTTTGGTTTTGTATTGGTAGTATCTGTATGTGTAGAGGCTTGGAGGGGCTTTGTGCTGGGAGAGAAGCTGAGCCCTGATTAGGGGGCGGTTCTTCACTGACTTGGGGTCCTATAAAGGTAGCAGCCAGTCAGGCAGCGGCACAGGAGCTAGGAAACAGAGCTGTAAACAGGGGAGTTTGAGTGGGAGTTCTGTTGGAGGAGAAGGTATTTGTGTGTGTTTGGTTTTGTATTGGTAGTATCTGTATGTGTAGGGGCTTTGTGCTGGGAGAGAAGCTGAGCCCTGATTAGGGGGCGGGGCTTCACTGACTAGGGGTCCTATTAAGGTAGCAGCCAGTCAGGCAGCGGCACAGGAGCTAGCAAACAGAGCTGTAAACAGGGGAGTTTGAATGGGAGTTCTGTTGGAGGAGAAGGTATTTGTGTGTGTTTGGTTTTGTATTGGTAGTATCTGTATGTGCAGAGGCTTGGAGGGGCTTTGTGCTGGGAGAGAAGCTGAGCCGTGATTAGGGGGCGGGGCTTCACTGACTAGGGGTCCTATAAAGGTACCAGCCAGTCAGGCAGCGGCACAGGAGCTACCAAACAGACCTGTAAACAGGGCAGTTTGAGTGGGAGTTCTGTTGGAGGAGAAGGTATTTGTGTGTGTTCGGTTTTGTATTGGTAGTATCTGTATGTGTACGGGCTTTGTGCTGGGAGAGAAGCTGAGCCGTGATTAGGGGGCGGGGCTTCACTGACTAGGGGTCCTATAAAGGTACCAGCCAGTCAGGCAGCGGCACAGGAGCTAGCAAACGGAGCTGTAAACAGGGGAGTTTGAGTGGGAGTTCTGTTGGAGGAGATGGTATTTGTGTGTGTTTGGTTTTGTATTGGTAGTATCTGTATGTGTGTTGGTTTGAAGGGGCTTTGTGCTTGGAGACAAGCTGAGCCCTGATTAGGGGGCGGGGCTTCACTGACTAGGGGTCCTATAAAGGTAGCAGCCAGTCAGGCAGCGGCACAGGAGCTAGCAAACAGAGCTGTGAACAGGGGAGTTTGAGTGGGAGTTCTGTTGGAGGAGAAGGTATTTGTGTGTGTGTGTTTTTGTATTGGTAGTATCTGTATGTGTAGCGGCTTTGAGGGGCTTTGTGCTGGGAGAGAAGCTGAGCCCTGATTAGGGGGCGGGCTTCACTGACTAGGGGTCCTATAAAGGTAGCAGCCAGTCAGGCAGCGGCACAGGAGCTAGCAAACAGAGCTGTAAACAGGGGAGTTTGAGTGGGAGTTCTGTTGGAGGAGAAGGTATTTGTGTGTGTTTGGTTTTGTATTGGTAGTATGTGTATGTGTAGGGGCTTTGTGCTGGGAGAGAAGCTGAGCCCTGATTAGGGGGCGGGGCTTCACTGACTAGGGGTCCTATAAAGGTAGCAGCCAGTCAGGCAGCGGAACAGACAGCTGCAGTGGCACAGGAGCTATCAAACAGTGCTGTAAACAGGGGAATTTGAGTGGGAGTTCTGTTGGAGGAGAAGGTATTTGTGTGTGTTTTTATTTGTATTGTCAGTATCTGTATGTGCAGGGGCTTTGTGCTGGGAGAGAAGCTGAACCCTGACTAGGGGTCCTATAAAGGTAGCAGCCAGTCAGGCAGCGGCAAAGGAGCGAGCAAACAGAGCTGTAAACAGGGGAGTTTCAGTGGGAGTTCTGTTGGAGGAGAAGGTATTTGTGTGTGTTTGGTTTTGTATTGGTAGTATCTGTATGTGTAGGGGCTTTGTGCTGGGAGAGAAGCTGAGCCCTGATTAGGGGGCGGGGCTTCACTGACTAGGGGTCCTATAAAGGTAGCAGCCAGTCAGGCAGCGGCACAGGAGCTAGCAAACAGAGCTGTAAGCAGGGGAGTTTGAGTGGGAGTTATGTTGGAGGAGAAGGTATTTGTGTGTTTTTTTGTATTGGTAGTATCTGTATGTGTAGAGGCTTGGAGGGGCTTTGTGCTGGGAGAGAAGCTGAGCCCTGATTAGGGGGCGGGGCTTCACTGACTAGGGGTCCTATAAAGGGAGCAGCCAGTCAGGAAGCGGCACAGACAGCTGCAGCGGCACAGGAGCTAGCAAACAGAGCTGTAAACAGGGGAGTTTGAGTGGGAGATCGGTTGGAGGAGAAGGTATTTGTGTGTGTTTTTGTATTGGTAGTATCTGTATGTGTAGAGGTTTGAAGGGGCTTTGTGCTGGGAGAGAAGCTGAGCCCTGATTAGGGGGCGGGGCTTCACTGACTAGGGGTCCTATAAAGGTAGCAGCCAGTCAGGCAGCGGAACAGACAGCTGCAGTGGCACAGGAGCTATCAAACAGTGCTGTAAACAGGGGAATTTGAGTGTGAGTTCTGTTGGAGGAGAAGGTATTTGTGTGTGTTTTTATTTGTATTGTCAGTATCTGTATGTGCAGGGGCTTTGTGCTGGGAGAGAAGCTGAGCCCTGACTAGGGGTCCTATAAAGGTAGCAGCCAGTCAGGCAGCGGCACAGACAGCTGCAGCGGCACAGGAGCTAGCAAACAGAGCTGTAAACAGGGGAGTTTCAGTGGGAGTTCTGTTGGAGGAGAAGGTATTTGTGTGTGTTTGGTTTTGTATTGGTAGTATCTGTATGTGTTGGGGGTTTGTGCTGGGAGAGAAGCTGAGCCCTGATTAGGGGGCGGGGCTTCACTGAATAGGGGTCCTATAAAGGTAGCAGCCAGTCAGACAGCGGCTCAGGAGCTAGCAAACAGAGCTGTGAACAGGGGAGTTTGAGTGGGAGTTCTGTTGGAGGAGAAGGTATTTGTGTGTGTGTGTTTTTGTATTGGTAGTATCTGTATGTGTTGGGGGTTTGTGCTGGGAGAGAAGCTGAGCCCTGATTAGGGGGCGGGGCTTCACTGACTAGGGGTCCTATAAAGGTGGCAGCCAGTCAGGCAGCGGCACAGACAGCTGCAGCGGCACAGGAGCTAGCAAACAGAGCTCTAAACAGGGGAGTTTGAGTGGGAGTTCTGTTGGAGGAGAAGGTATTTGTGTGTGTTTGATTTTGTATTGGTAGTATCTGTATGTGTAGAGGCTTGGAGGGGCTTTGTGCTGGGAGAGAAGCTGAGCCCTGATTAGGGGGCGGGGCTTCACTGACTAGGGGTCCTATAAAGGTAGCAGCCAGTCAGACAGCGGCACAGGAGCCAGCAAACAGAGCTGTAAGCAGGGGAGTTTGAGTGGGAGTTCTGTTGGAGGAGGAGGTATTTGTCTGTGTTTGGTTTTGTATTGGTAGTATCTGTATGTGTAGGGGCTTTGTGCTGGGAGAGAAGCGGAGCCCTGATTAGGGGGCGGGGCTTCACTGACTAGGGGTCCTATAAAGGTAGCAGCCAGTCAGGCAGCGGCACAGACAGCTGCAGCGGCACAGGAACTAGCAAACAGCGCTGTAAACAGGGGAGTTTTAGTGGGAGTTCTGTTGGAGGAGATGGTATTTGTGTGTGTTTGGTTTTGTATTGGTACTATCTGTATGTGTAGAGGTTTGAAGGGGCTTTGTGCTGGGAGAGAAGCTGAGCCCTGATTAGGGGGCGGGGCTTCACTGACTAGGGGTCCTATAAAGGTAGCAGACAGTCAGGCAGCGGCACAGGAGCTAGCAAACAGAGCTGTAAACAGGGGAGTTTGAGTGGGAGTTCTGTTGGAGGAGAAGGTATTTGTGTGTGTTTTTGTATTGGTATTATCTGTATGTGTAGAGGCTTGGAGGGGCTTTGTGCTGGGAGAGAAGCTGAGCCCTGATTAGGGGGCGGGGCTTCACTGACTAGGGGTCCTATAAAGGTAGCAGCCAGTCAGGCAGCGGCACAGACAGCTGCAGCTGCACAGGAGGTAGCAAACAGAGCTGTAAACAGGGGAGTTTGAGAGGGAGTTCTGTTGGAGGAGAATGTATTTGTGTGTGTTTGGTTTTGCATTGGTAGTATCTGTATGTGCAGAGGCTTGGAGGGGCTTTGTGCTGGCAGAGAAGCTGAGCCCTGATTAGGGGGCGGGGCTTCACTGACTAGGGGTCCTATAAAGGTATCAGCCAGTCAGGCAGCGGCACAGACAGCTGCAGCGGCACAGGAGCTAGCAAACAGAGCTGTGAACAGGGGAGTTTGAGTGGGAGTTCTGTTGGAGGAGAAGGTATTTGTGTGTGTGTGGTTTTGTATTGGTAGTATCTGTATGTGTAGAGGCTTGGAGGGGCTTTGTGCTGGGAGAGAAGCTGAGCCCTGATTAGGGGGCGGGGCTTCACTGACTTGGGGTCCTATAAAGGTAGCAGCCAGTCAGGCAGCGGCACAGGAGCTAGCAAACAGAGCTGTAAACAGGGGAGTTTGAGTGGGAGTTCTGTTGGAGGAGAAGGTATTTGTGTGTGTTTGGTTTTGTATTGGTAGTATCTGTATGTGTAGGGGCTTTGTGCTGGGAGAGAAGCTGAGCCCTGATTAGGGGGCGGGGCTTCACTGATTAGCGGTCCTATAAAGGTGGCAGCCAGTCAGGCAGCGGCACAGACAGCTGCAGCGGCACAGGAGCTATCAAACAGTGCTGTAAACAGGGGAATTTGAGTGGGAGTTCTGTTGGAGGAGAAGGTATTTGTGTGTGTTTTTATTTGTATTGTCAGTATCTGTATGTGCAGGGGCTTTGTGCTGGGAGAGAAGCTGAGCCCATACTAGGGGTCCTATAAAGGTAGCAGCCAGTCAGGCAGCGGCAAAGGAGCGAGCAAACAGAGCTGTAAACAGGGGAGTTTCAGTGGGAGTTTTGTTGGAGGAGAAGGTATTTGTGTGTGTTTGGTTTTGTATTGGTAGTATCTCTATGTGTAGGGGCTTTGTGCTGGGAGAGAAGCTGAGCCCTGATTAGGGGGCGGGGCTTCACTGACTAGGGGTCCTATAAAGGTAGCAGCCAGTCAGGCAGCGGCACAGGAGCTAGCAAACAGAGCTGTAAGCAGGGGAGTTTGAGTGGGAGTTATGTTGGAGGAGAAGGTATTTGTGTGTTTTTTTGTATTGGTAGTATCTGTATGTGTAGAGGCTTGGAGGGGCTTTGTGCTGGGAGAGAAGCTGAGCCCTGATTAGGGGGCGGGGCTTCACTGACTAGCGGTCCTATAAAGGTGGCAGCCAGTCAGGCAGCGGCACAGAGAGCTGCAGCGGCACAGGAGCTAGCAAACAGAGCTCTAAACAGGGGAGTTTGAGTGGGAGTTCTGTTGGAGGAGAAGGTATTTGTGTGTGTTTGGTTTTGTATTGGTAGTATCTGTATGTGTTGGGGGTTTGTGCTGAGAGAGAAGCTGAGCCCTGATTAGGGGGCGGGGCTTCACTGACTAGGGGTCCTATAAAGGTAGCAGCCAGTCAGACAGCGGCTCAGGAGCTAGCAAACAGAGCTGTGAAAAGGGGAGTTTGAGTGGGAGTTCTGTTGGAGGAGAAGGTATTTGTGTGTGTTTTGTTTTGTATTGGTAGTATGTGTATGTGTAGGGGCTTTGTGCTGGGAGAGAAGCTGAGCCCTGATCAGGGAGCGGGGCTTCACAGACTAGGGGTCCTATAAAGGTAGAAGCCAGTCAGGCAGCGGCACAGGAGCTAGCAAACACAGCTCTAAACAGGGGAGTTTGAGTGGGAGTTCTGTTGGAGGAGAAGGTATTTGTGTATGTTTGGTTTTGTATTGGTAGTATGTGTATGTGTAGGGGCTTTTTGCTGGGAGAGAAGCTGAGCCCTGATTTGGGGGCGGGGCTTCACTGACTAGGGGTCCTATAAAGGTAGCAGCCAGTCAGACAGCGGCACAGGAGCTAGCAAACACAGCTCTAAACAGGGGAGTTTGAGTGGGAGTTCTGTTGGAGGAGGAGGTATTTGTCTGTGTTTGGTTTTGTATTGGTAGTATCTGTATGTGTAGGGGCTTTGTGCTGGGAGAGAAGCTGAGCCCTGATTAGGGGGCGGGGCTTCACTGACTAGGGGTCCTATAAAGGTAGCAGCCAGTCAGGCAGCGGCACAGACAGCTGCAGCGGCACAGGAGCTAGCAAACAGAGCTGTGAACAGGGGAGTTTGAGTGGGAGTTCTGTTGGAGGAGAAGGTATTTGTGTGTGTTTGGTTTTGTATTGGTAGTATCTGTATGTGTAGAGGCTTGGAGGGGCTAGGTGCTGCGAGAGAAGCTGAGCCCTGATTAGGGGGCGGGGCTTCACTGACTAGGGGTCCTATAAAGGTAGCAGCCAGTCAGGCCGCGGCACAGGAGCTAGCAAACAGAGCTGTGAACAGGGGAGTTTGAGTGGGAGTTCTGTTGGAGGAGAAGGTATTTGTGTGTGTTTTTGTATTGGTATTATCTGTATGTGTAGAGGCTTGGAGGGGTAGGTGCTGCGAGAGAAGCTGAGCCCTGATTAGGGGGCGGGGCTTCCCTGACTAGGTGTCCTATAAAGGTAGCAGCCAGTCAGGCAGCGGCACAGACAGCTACAGTGGCACAGGAGCTAGCAAACAGAGCTGTAAACAGGGGAGTTTGAGTGGGAGTTCTGTTGGAGGAGAAGGTATTTGTGTGTGTTTGGTTTTGTATTGGTAGTATCTGTATGTGTTGGGGGTTTGTGCTGGGAGAGAAGCTGAGCCCTGATTAGGGGGCGGGGCTTCACTGACTAGGTGTCCTATAAAGGTAGCAGCCAGTCAGACAGCGGCTCAGGAGCTAGCAAACAGAGCTGTGAAAAGGGGAGTTTGAGTGGGAGTTCTGTTGGAGGAGAAGGTATTTGTGTGTGTTTGGTTTTGTATTGGTAGTATCTGTATGTGTAGAGGCTTGGAGGGGCTTTGTGCTGGGAGAGAAGCTGAGCCCTGATTAGGGGGCGGGGCTTCACTGACTAGGGGTCCTATAAAGGTAGCAGCCAGTCAGGCAGCGGCACAGGAGCCAGCAAACAGAGCTGTAAACAGGGCAGTTTGAGTGGGAGTTCTGTTGGAGGAGAAGGTATTTGTGTGTTTTTTTGTATTGGTAGTATCTGTATATGTAGAGGCTTGGAGGGGCTTTGTGCTGGGAGAGAAGCTGAGCCCTGATCAGGGAGCGGGGCTTCACAGACTAGGGGTCCTATAAAGGTAGGAGCCAGTCAGGCAGCGGCACAGGAGCTACCAAACAGAGCTCTAAACAGGGGAGTTTGAGTGGGAGTTCTGTTGGAGGAGCAGGTATTTGTGTATGTTTGGTTTTGTATTGGTAGTATGTGTATGTGTAGGGGCTTTGTGCTGGGAGAGAAGCTGAGCCCTGATTTGGGGGCGGGGCTTCACTGACTAGGGGTCCTATAAAGGTAGCAGCCAGTCAGACAGCGACACAGGAGCTAGCAAACAGAGCTGTAAGCAGGGGAGTTTGAGTGGGAGTTCTGTTGGAGGAGGAGGTATTTGTCTGTGTTTGGTTTTGTATTGGTAGTATCTGTATGTGTAGGGGCTTTGTGCTGGGAGAGAAGCTGAGCCCTGATTAGGGGGCGGGGCTTCACTGACTAGGGGTCCTATAAAGGTAGCAGCCAGTCAGACAGCGGCTCAGGAGCTAGCAAACAGAGCTGTGAACAGGGGAGTTTGAGTGGGAGTTCTGTTGGAGGAGAAGGTATTTGTGTGTGTTTTTGTTTTGGTAGTATCTGTATGTGTAGAGGCTTGGAGGGGCTAGGTGCTGCGAGAGAAGCTGAGCCCTGATTAGGGGGCGGGGCTTCACTGACTAGGGGTCCTATAAAGGTAGCAGCCAGTCAGGCAGCGGCACAGACAGCTGCAGCGGCACAGGAGCTAGCAAACAGAGCTGTAAACAGGGGAGTTTGAGTGGGAGTTCTGTTGGAGGAGAAGGTATTTGTGTGTGTTTTTGTTTTGGTAGTATCTGTATGTGTAGAGGCTTGGAGGGGCTAGGTGCTGCGAGAGAAGCTGAGCCCTGATTAGGGGGCCGGGCTTCACTGACTAGGGGTCCTATAAAGGTAGCAGCCAGTCAGGCAGCGGCACAGACAGCTGCAGCGGCACAGGAGCTAGCAAACAGAGCTGTAAACAGGGGAGTTTGAGTGGGAGTTCTGTTGGAGGAGGAGGTATTTGTCTGTGTTTGGTTTTGTATTGGTAGTATCTGTATGTGTAGGGGCTTTGCGCTGGGAGAGAAGCTGAGCCCTGATTAGGGGGCGGGGCTTCACTGACTAGGGGTCCTATAAAGGTAGCAGCCAGTCAGGCAGCGGCACAGACAGCTGCAGCGGCACAGGAGGTAGCAAACAGAGCTGTAAACAGGGGAGTTTGAGAGGGAGTTCTGTTGGAGGAGAAGGTATTTGTGTGTGTTTGGTTTTGCATTGGTAGTATCTGTATGTGCAGAGGCTGGGAGGGGCTTTGTGCTGGCAGAGAAGCTGAGCCCTGATTAGGGGGCGGGGCTTCACTGACTAGGGGTCCTATAAAGGTAGCAGCCAGTCAGGCAGCGGAACAGACAGCTGCAGCGGCACAGGAGCTAGCAAACAGAGCTGTAAACAGGGGAGTTTGAGTGGGAGTTCTGTTGGAGGAGAAGGTATTTGTGTGTGTTGGGTTTTGTATTGGTAGTATGTGTATGTGTAGGGGCTTTGTGCTGGGAGAGAAGCTGAGCCCTGATTTGGGGGCGGGGCTTCACTGACTAGGGGTCCTATAAAGGTGGCAGCCAGTCAGCGGCACAGGAGCTAGCAAACAGAGCTGTAAGCAGGGGAGTTTGAGTGGGAGTTCTGTTGGAGGAGGAGGTATTTGTCTGTGTTTGGTTTTGTATTGGTAGTATCTGTATGTGTAGAGGCTTGGAGGGGCTTTGTGCTGGGAGAGAAGCTGAGCCCTGATTTGGGGGCGGGGCTTCACTGACTAGGGGTCCTATAAAGGTAGCAGCCAGTCAGGCATCGGCACAGACAGCTGCAGCGGCACAGGAGCTAGCAAACAGAGCTGTAAACAGGGGAGTTTGAGTGGGAGTTCTGTTGGAGGAGATGGTATTTGTGTGTGTTTGGTTTTGTATTGGTAGTATCTGTATGTGTATTGGTTTGAAGGGGCTTTGTGCTTGGAGAGAAGCTGAGCCCTGATTAGGGGGCGGGGCTTCACTGACTAGGGTTCCTATAAAGGTAGCAGCCAGTCAGGCAGCGGAACAGACAGCTGCAGTGGCACAGGAGCTATCAAACAGAGCTGTAAACAGGGGAATTTGAGTGGGAGTTCTGTTGGAGGAGAAGGTATTTGTGTGTGTTTGGTTTTGTATTGGTAGTATCTGTATGTGTAGGGGCTTTGTGCTGGGAGAGAAGCTGACCCCTGATTAGGGGGCGGGGCTTCCCTGACTAGGGGTCCTATAAAGGTAGCAGCCAGTCAGGCAGCGGCAAAGGAGCTAGCAAACAGAGCTGTAAACAGGGGAGTTTGAGTGGGAGTTCTGTTGGAGGAGAAGGTATTTGTGTGTGTTTGGTTTTGTATTGGTAGTATCTCTATGTGTAGGGGCTTTGTGCTGGGAGAGAAGCTGAGCCCTGATTAGGGGGCGGGGCTTCACTGACTAGGGGTCCTATAAAGGTAGCAGCCAGTCAGACAGCGGCTCAGGAGCTAGCAAACAGAGCTGTAAACAGGGGAGTTTGAGTGGGAGTTCTGTTGGAGGAGAAGGTATTTGTGTGTGTTTGGTTTTGTATTTGTAGTATCTGTATGTGTAGAGGCTTGGAGGGGCTTTGTGCTGGGAGAGAAGCTGAGCCCTGATTAGGGGGCGGGGCTTCACTGACTAGGGGTCCTATAAAGGTAGCAGCCAGTCAGGCAGCGGCACAGACAGCTGCAGCGGCACAGGAGCTAGCAAACAGAGCTGTAAACAGGGGAGTTTGAATGGGAGTTCTGTTGGAGGAGCAGGTATTTGTGTGTGTTTGGTTTTGTATTTGTAGTATCTGTATGTGTAGAGGCTTGGAGGGGCTTTGTGTTGGGAGAGAAGCTGAGCCCTGATTAGGGGGCGGGGCTTTCCTGACTAGGGGTCCTATAAAGGGAGCAGCCAGTCAGGCAGCGGCACAGACAGCTGCAGCGGCACAGGAGCTAGCAAACAGAGCTGTAAACAGGGGAGTTTGAGTGGGAGTTCTGTTGGAGGAGAAGGTATTTGTGTGTGTTTGGTTTTGCTTTGGTAGTATCTGTATGTGTAGAGGCTTTGTGCTGGGAGAGAAGCTGAGCCCTGATTACGGGACGGGGCTTCACTGACTAGGGTTCCTATAAAGGTAGCAGCCAGTCAGGCAGCGGAACAGACAGCTGCAGTGGCACAGGAGCTATCAAACAGAGCTGTAAACAGGGGAATTTGAGTGGGAGTTCTGTTGGAGGAGAAGGTATTTGTGTGTGTTTGGTTTTGTATTGGTAGTATCTCTATGTGTAGGGGCTTTGTGCTGGGAGAGAAGCTGAGCCCTGATTAGGGGGCGGGGCTTCACTGACTAGGGGTCCTATAAAGGTAGCAGCCAGTCAGACAGCGGCTCAGGAGCTAGCAAACAGAGCTGTAAACAGGGGAGTTTGAGTGGGAGTTCTGTTGGAGGAGAAGGTATTTGTGTGTTTGGTTTTGCTTTGGTAGTATCTGTATGTGTAGAGGCTTGGAGGGGCTTTGTGCTGGGAGAGAAGCTGAGCCCTGATTAGGGGGCGGGGCTTCACTGACTAGGGGTCCTATAAAGGTAGCAGCCAGTCAGGCAGCGGCACAGACAGCTGCAGCGGCACAGGAGCTAGCAAACAGAGCTGTAAACAGGGGAGTTTGAATGGGAGTTCTGTTGGAGGAGCAGGTATTTGTGTGTGTTTGGTTTTGTATTTGTAGTATCTGTATGTGTAGAGGCTTGGAGGGGCTTTGTGTTGGGAGAGAAGCTGAGCCCTGATTAGGGGGCGGGGCTTCACTGACTAGGGGTCCTATAAAGGGAGCAGCCAGTCAGGCAGCGGCACAGACAGCTGCAGCGGCACAGGAGCTAGCAAACAGAGCTGTAAACAGGGGAGTTTGAGTGGGAGTTCTGTTGGAGGAGAAGGTATTTTTGTGTTTTTTTGTATTGGTAGTATCTGTATGTGTAGAGGCTTGGAGGGGCTTTGTGCTGGGAGAGAAGCTGAGCCCTGATTAGGGGGCGGGGCTTCACTGACTAGGGGTCCTATAAAGGGAGCAGCCAGTCAGGCAGCGGCACAGACAGCTGCAGCGGCACAGGAGCTAGCAAACAGAGCTGTAAACAGGGGAGTTTGAGTGGGAGTTCTGTTGGAGGAGATGGTATTTGTGTGTGTTTCGGTTTTGTATTGGTAGTATCTGTATGTGTGTTGGTTTGAAGGGGCTTTGTGCTGGGAGAGAAGCTGAGCCCTGATTAGGGGGCGGGGCTTCACTGACTAGGGGTCCTATAAAGGTAGCAGCCAGTCAGACAGCGGCTCAGGAGCTAGCAAACAGAGCTGTGAACAGGGGAGTTTGAGTGGGAGTTCTGTTGGAGGAGATGGTATTTGTGTGTGTTTGGTTTTGTATTGGTAGTATCTGTATGTGCAGAGGCTTGGAGGGACTTTGTGCTGGGAGAGAAGCTGAGCCCTGATTAGGGGGCGGGGCTTCACTGACTAGGGGTCCTTTTAAGGTAGCAGCCAGTCAGGCAGCGGAACAGACAGCTGCAGTGGCACAGGAGCTATCAAACAGTGCTGTAAACAGGGGAATTTGAGTGGGAGTTCTGTTGGAGGAGAAGGTATTTGTGTGTGTTTTTATTTGTATTGTCAGTATCTGTATGTGCAGGGGCTTTGTGCTGGGAGAGCAGCTGAGCCCTGACTAGGGGTCCTATAAAGGTAGCAGCCAGTCAGGCAGCGGCAAAGGAGCGAGCAAACAGAGCTGTAAACAGGGGAGTTTGAGTGGGAGTTCTGTTGGAGGAGGAGGTATTTGTCTGAGTTTGGTTTTGTATTGGTAGTATCTGTATGTGTAGAGGCTTGGAGGGGCTTTGTGCTGGGAGAGAAGCTGAGCCCTGATTAGGGGGCGGGGCTTCACTGACTTGGGGTCCTATTAAGGTAGCAGCCAGTCAGGCAGCGGCACAGGAGCTAGGAAACAGAGCTGTAAACAGGGGAGTTTAAGTGGGAGTTCTGTTGGAGGAGAAGGTATTTGTGTGTGTTTGGTTTTGTATTGGTAGTATCTGTATGTGTAGGGGCTTTGTGCTGGGAGAGAAGCTGAGCCCTGATTAGGGGGCGGGGCTTCACTGACTAGGGGTCCTATAAAGGTAGCAGCCAGTCAGGCAGCGGCACAGACAGCTACAGGGGCACAGGAGCTAGCAAACAGAGCTGTAAACAGGGGAGTTTGAGTGGGAGTTCTGTTGGAGGAGAAGGTATTTGTGTGTGTGTGTTTTTGTGTTGGTAGTATCTGTATGTGTAGCGGCTTGGAGGGGCTTTGTGCTGGGAGAGAAGCTGAGCCCTGATTAGGGGGCGGGGCTTCACTGACTAGGGGTCCTATAAAGGTAGCAGCCAGTCAGGCAGCGGCACAGGAGCTAGCAAACAGAGCTGTAAACAGGGGAGTTTGAGTGGGAGTTCTGTTGGAGGAGAAGGTATTTGTGTGTGTTTGGTTTTGTATTGGTAGTATCTGTATGTGTTGGGGGTTTGTGCTGGGAGAGAAGCTGAGCCCTGATTAGGGGGCGGGGCTTCACTGACTAGGGGTCCTATAAAGGTAGCAGCCAGTCAGACAGCGGCTCAGGAGCTAGCAAACAGAGCTGTGAACAGGGGAGTTTGAGTGGGAGTTCTGTTGGAGGAGAAGGTATTTGTGTGTGTGTGTTTTTGTATTGGTAGTATCTGTATGTGTAGAGGCTTTGAGGGGCTTTGTGCTGGGAGAGAAGCTGAGCCCTGATTAGGGGGCGGGGCTTCACTGACTAGCGGTCCTATAAAGGTGGCAGCCAGTCAGGCAGCGGCACAGACAGCTGCAGCGGCACAGGAGCTAGCAAACAGAGCTCTAAACAGGGGAGTTTGAGTGGGAGTTCTGTTGGAGGAGACGGTATTTGTGTGTGTTTGGTTTTGTATTGGTAGTATCTATATGTGTAGAGGCTTGGAGGGGCTTTGTGCTGGGAGAGAAGCTGAGCCCTGATTAGGGGGCGGGGCTTCACTGACTAGGGGTCCTATAAAGGTAGCAGCCAGTCATTCAGTGGAACAGACAGCTGCAGTGGCACAGGAGCTAGCAAACAGAGCTGTAAACAGGGGAGTTTGAGTGGGAGTTCTGTTGGAGGACAAGGTATTTGTGTGTGTTTGGTTTTGTATTGGTAGTATCTGTATGTGTAGGGACTTTGTGCTGGGAGAGAAGCTGAGCCCTGATTTGGGGGCGGGGCTTCACTGACTAGGGGTCCTATAAAGGTAGCAGACAGTCAGGCAGCGGCACAGGAGCTAGCAAACAGAGCTGTAAACAGGGGAGTTTGAGTGGGAGTTCTGTTGGAGTAGAAGGTATTTGTGTGTGTTTGGTTTTGTATTGGTAGTATCTGTATGTGCAGAGGCTTGGAGGGGCTTTGTGCTGGCAGAGAAGCTGAGCCCTGATTAGGGGGCGGGGCTTCACTGACTAGGGGTCCTATAAAGGGAGCAGCCAGTCAGGCAGCGGCACAGACAGCTGCAGCGGCACAGGAGCTAGCAAACAGAGCTGTAAACAGGCGAGTTTGAGTGGGAGTTCTGTTGGAGGAGAAGGTATTTGTGTGTGTGTGTTTCTGTATTGGTAGTATCTGTATGTGTAGAGGCTTGGAGGGGCTTTGTGCTGGGAGAGAAGCTGAGCCCTGATTATGGGGCGGGGCTTCACTGACTAGGGGTCCTAGAAAGGTAGCAGTCAGTCAGGCAGCGGAACAGACAGCTGCAGCGGCACAGGAGCTAGCAAACAGAGCTTTAAACAGGGGAGTTGGAGTGGGAGTTCTGTTGGAGGAGAAGGTATTTGTGTGTGTTGGGTTTTGTATTGGTAGTATGTGTATGTGTAGGGGCTTTGTGCTGGGAGAGAAGCTGAGCCCTGATTTGGGGCGGGGCTTCACTGACTAGGGGTCCTATAAAGGGAGCAGCCAGTCAGGCAGCGGCACAGACAGCTGCAGCGGCACAGGAGCTAGCAAACAGAGCTGTAAACAGGCGAGTTTGAGTGGGAGTTCTGTTGGAGGAGAAGGTATTTGTGTGTGTGTGTTTCTGTATTGGTAGTATCTGTATGTGTAGAGGCTTGGAGGGGCTTTGTGCTGGGAGAGAAGCTGAGCCCTGATTATGGGGCGGGGCTTCACTGACTAGGGGTCCTAGAAAGGTAGCAGTCAGTCAGGCAGCGGAACAGACAGCTGCAGCGGCACAGGAGCTAGCAAACAGAGCTTTAAACAGGGGAGTTGGAGTGGGAGTTCTGTTGGAGGAGAAGGTATTTGTGTGTGTTTGGTTTTGTATTGGTAGTATCTGTATGTGTAGAGGCTTGGAGGGGCTTTGTGCTGGGAGAGAAGCTGAGCCCTGATTAGGGGGCGGGGCTTCACTGACTAGGGGTCCTATAAAGGTAGCAGCCAGTCAGGCAGCGGCACAGGAGCTAGCAAACAGAGCTGTGAACAGCGGAGTTTGAGTGGGAGTTCTGTTGGAGGAGAAGGTATTTGTGTGTGTTTGGTTTTGTATTGGTAGTATCTGTATGTGCAGAGGCTTGGAGGGGCTTTGTGCTGGCAGAGAAGCTGAGCCCTGATTAGGGGGCGGGGCTTCACTGACTAGGGGTCCTATAAAGGGAGCAGCCAGTCAGGCAGCGGCACAGACAGCTGCAGCGGCACAGGAGCTAGCAAACAGAGCTGTAAACAGGGGAGTTTGAGTGGGAGTTCTGTTGGAGGAGAAGGTATTTGTGTGTGTTTGGTTTTGTATTGGTAGTATCTGTATGTGTAGGGGCTTTGTGCTGGGAGAGAAGCTGAGCCCTGATTAGGGGGCGGGGCTTCACTGACTAGGGGTCCTATAAAGGTAGCAGCCAGTCAGGCAGCGGCACAGACAGCTGCAGCGGCACAGGAGCTAGCAAACAGAGCTGTAAACAGGGGAGTTTGAGTGGGAGTTCTGTTGGAGGAGATGGTATTTGTGTGTGTTTGGTTTTGTATTGGTAGTATCTGTATGTGTGTTGGTTTGAAGGGGCTTTGTGCTTGGAGAGAAGCTGAGCCCTGATTAGGGGGCGGGGCTTCACTGACTAGGGTTCCTATAAAGGTAGCAGCCAGTCAGACAGCGGCTCAGGAGCTAGCAAACAGAGCTGTGAACAGCGGAGTTTGAGTGGGAGTTCTGTTGGAGGAGAAGGTATTTGTGTGTGTGTGTTTTTGTATTGGTAGTATCTGTATGTGTAGAGGCTTTGAGGGGCTTTGTGCTGGGAGAGAAGCTGAGCCCTGATTAGGGGGCGGGGCTTCACTGACTAGCGGTCCTATAAAGGTGGCAGCCAGTCAGGCAGCGGCACAGACAGCTGCAGCGGCACAGGAGCTAGCAAACAGAGCTCTAAACAGGGGAGTTTGAGTGGGAGTTCTGTTGGAGGAGAAGGTATTTGTGTGTGTTTGGTTTTGTATTGGTAGTATCTGTATGTGTAGAGGCTTGGAGGGGCTTTGTGCTGGGAGAGAAGCTGAGCCCTGATTAGGGGGCGGGGCTTCACTGACTAGGGTTCCTATAAAGGTAGCAGCCAGTCAGGCAGCGGCACAGGAGCTAGCAAACAGAGCTGTAAACAGGGGAGTTTGAGTGGGAGTTCTGTTGGAGGAGAAGGTATTTGTGTGTGTTTGGTTTTGTATTGGTAGTATGTGTATGTGTAGGGGCTTTGTGCTGGGAGAGAAGCTGAGCCCTGATTAGGGGGCGGGGCTTCACTGACTAGGGGTCCTATAAAGGTAGCAGCCAGTCAGGCAGCGGCACAGGAGCTAGCAAACAGCGCTGTAAACAGGGCAGTTTGAGTGGGAGTTCTGTTGGAGGAGAAGGTATTTGTGTGTTTTTTTGTATTGGTAGTATCTGTATATGTAGAGGCTTGGAGGGGCTTTGTGCTGGGAGAGAAGCTGAGCCCTGATTAGGGGGCGGGGCTTCACAGACTAGGGGTCCTATAAAGGTAGGAGCCAGTCAGGCAGCGGCACAGGAGCTAGCAAACAGAGCTGTAAACAGGCGAGTTTGAGTGGGAGTTCTGTTGGAGGAGAAGGTATTTGTGTATGTTTGGTTTTGTATTGGTAGTATCTGTATGTGTAGAGGCTTGGAGGGGCTTTGTGCTGGGAGAGAAGCTGAGCCCTGATTAGGGGGCGGGGCTTCACTGACTAGGGGTCCTATAAAGGTAGCAGCCAGTCAGGCAGCGGCACAGGAGCTAGCAAACAGAGCTGTAAACAGGGGAGTTTGAGTGGGAGTTCTGTTGGAGGAGAAGGTATTTGTGTGTGTTTTTGTATTGGTAGTATATGTATGTGTAGAGGCTTGGAGGGGCTTTGTGCTGGGAAAGAAGCTGAGCCCTGATTAGGGGGCGGGGCTTCACTGACTAGGGGTCCTATAAAGGTAGCAGCCAGTCAGGCAGCGGAACAGACAGCTGCAGCGGCACAGGAGCTAGCAAACAGAGCTGTAAACAGGGGAGTTTGAGTGGGAGTTCTGTTGGAGGAGATGGTATTTGTGTGTGTTTGGTTTTGTATTGGTAGTATCTGTATGTGTATTGGTTTGAAGGGGCTTTGTGCTTGGAGAGAAGCTGAGCCCTGATTAGGGGGCGGGGCTTCACTGACTAGGGTTCCTATAAAGGTAGCAGCCAGTCATTCAGTGGAACAGACAGCTGCAGTGGCACAGGAGCTATAAAACAGAGCTGTAAACAGGGGAATTTGAGTGGGAGTTCTCTTGGAGGAGAAGGT
Organism: Lepidochelys olivacea; assembly: GCF_965140295.1. Lineage (NCBI taxonomy): Eukaryota > Metazoa > Chordata > Testudines > Cheloniidae > Lepidochelys > Lepidochelys olivacea. Next base: position 16,662,407 of record NC_140436.1, on the reverse strand, counting down.
ATTTGTGTGCGTTTGGTTTTGTATTGTCAGTATCTGTATGTGCAGGGGCTTTGTGCTGGGACAGAAGCTGAGCCCTGATTAGGGGGCGGGGCTTCACTGACTAGGGGTCCTATAAAGGTAGCAGCCAGTCAGACAGCGGCTCAGGAGCTAGCAAACAGAGCTGTGAACAGGGGAGTTTGAGTGGGAGTTCTGTTGGAGGAGACGGTATTTGTGTGTGTTTTTGTTTTGGTAGTATCTGTATGTGTAGAGGCTTGGAGGGGCTAGGTGCTGCGAGAGAAGCTGAGCCCTGATTAGGGGGCGGGGCTTCACTGACTAGGGGTCCTATAAAGGTAGCAGCCAGTCAGGCAGCGGCACAGACAGCTGCAGCGGCACAGGAGCTAGCAAACAGACCTGTAAACAGGGGAGTTTGAGTGGGAGTTCTGTTGGAGGAGAAGGTATTTGTGTGTGTGTGTTTTTGTATTGGTAGTATCTGTATGTGTAGAGGCTTTGAGGGGCTTTGTGCTGGGAGAGAAGCTGAGCCCTGATTAGGGGGCGGGGCTTCACTGACTAGCGGTCCTATAAAGGTGGCAGCCAGTCAGGCAGCGGCACAGACAGCTGCAGCGGCACAGGAGCTAGCAAACAGAGCTCTAAACAGGGGAGTTTGAGTGGGAGTTCTGTTGGAGGAGAAGGTATTTGTGTGTGTTTGGTTTTGTATTGGTAGTATCTGTATGTGTAGAGGCTTGGAGGGGCTTTGTGCTGGGAGAGAAGCTGAGCCCTGATTAGGGGGCGGGGCTTCACTGACTAGGGTTCCTATAAAGGTAGCAGCCAGTCAGGCAGCGGCACAGGAGCTAGCAAACAGAGCTGTAAACAGGGGAGTTTGAGTGGGAGTTCTGTTGGAGGAGAAGGTATTTGTGTGTGTTTGGTTTTGTATTGGTAGTATGTGTATGTGTAGGGGCTTTGTGCTGGGAGAGAAGCTGAGCCCTGATTAGGGGGCGGGGCTTCACTGACTAGGGGTCCTATAAAGGTAGCAGCCAGTCAGGCAGCGGCACAGGAGCTAGCAAACAGAGCTGTAAACAGGCGAGTTTGAGTGGGAGTTCTGTTGGAGGAGAAGGTATTTGTGTATGTTTGGTTTTGTATTGGTAGTATCTGTATGTGTAGAGGCTTGGAGGGGCTTTGTGCTGGGAGAGAAGCTGAGCCCTGATTAGGGGGCGGGGCTTCACTGACTAGGGGTCCTATAAAGGTAGCAGCCAGTCAGGCAGCGGCACAGGAGCTAGCAAACAGAGCTGTAAGCAGGGGAGTTTGAGTGGGAGTTCTGTTGGAGGAGGAGGTATTTGTCTGTGTTTGGTTTTGTATTGGTAGTATCTGTATGTGTAGGGGCTTTGTGCTGGGAGAGAAGCTGAGCCCTGATTAGGGGGCGGGGCTTCACTGACTAGGGGTCCTATAAAGGTAGCAGCCAGTCAGGCAGCGGCACAGGAGCTAGCAAACAGAGCTGTAAACAGGGGAGTTTGAGTGGGAGTTCTGTTGGAGGAGAAGGTATTTGTGTGTGTTTTTGTATTGGTAGTATATGTATGTGTAGAGGCTTGGAGGGGCTTTGTGCTGGGAAAGAAGCTGAGCCCTGATTAGGGGGCGGGGCTTCACTGACTAGGGGTCCTATAAAGGTAGCAGCCAGTCAGGCAGCGGAACAGACAGCTGCAGCGGCACAGGAGCTAGCAAACAGAGCTGTAAACAGGGGAGTTTGAGTGGGAGTTCTGTTGGAGGAGATGGTATTTGTGTGTGTTTGGTTTTGTATTGGTAGTATCTGTATGTGTATTGGTTTGAAGGGGCTTTGTGCTTGGAGAGAAGCTGAGCCCTGATTAGGGGGCGGGGCTTCACTGACTAGGGTTCCTATAAAGGTAGCAGCCAGTCATTCAGTGGAACAGACAGCTGCAGTGGCACAGGAGCTATAAAACAGAGCTGTAAACAGGGGAATTTGAGTGGGAGTTCTCTTGGAGGAGAAGGTATTTGTGTGTGTTTGGTTTTGTATTGTCAGTATCTGTATGTGCAGGGGCTTTGTGCTGGGACAGAAGCTGAGCCCTGATTAGGGGGCGGGGCTTCACTGACTAGGGGTCCTATAAAGGTAGCAGCCAGTCAGACAGCGGCTCAGGAGCTAGCAAACAGAGCTGTGAACAGGGGAGTTTGAGTGGGAGTTCTGTTGGAGGAGACGGTATTTGTGTGTGTTTTTGTTTTGGTAGTATCTGTATGTGTAGAGGCTTGGAGGGGCTAGGTGCTGCGAGAGAAGCTGAGCCCTGATTAGGGGGCGGGGCTTCACTGACTAGGGGTCCTATAAAGGTAGCAGCCAGTCAGGCAGCGGCACAGACAGCTGCAGCGGCACAGGAGCTAGCAAACAGACCTGTAAACAGGGGAGTTTGAGTGGGAGTTCTGTTGGAGGAGAAGGTATTTGTGTCTGTTTGGTTTTGTATTGGTAGTATCTGTATGTGTAGGGACTTTGTGCTGTGAGGGAAGCTGAGCCCTGAATAGGGGGCGGGGCTTCACTGACTAGGGGTCCTATAAAGGTAGCAGACAGTCAGGCAGCGGCACAGGAGCTAGCAAACAGAGCTGTAAACAGGGGAGTTTGAGTGGGAGTTCTGTTGGAGGAGAAGGTATTTGTGTGTGTTTTTGTATTGGTAGTATCTGTATGTGTAGGGGCTTTGTGCTGGGAGAGAAGCTGAGCCCTGATTAGGGGGCGGGGCTTCACTGACTAGGGGTCCTATAAAGGTAGCAGCCAGTCAGGCAGCGGCACAGACAGCTGCAGCGGCACAGGAGCTAGCAAACAGAGCTGTAAACAGGGGAGTTTGAGTGGGAGTTCTGTTGGAGGAGAAGGTATTTGTGTCTGTTTGGTTTTGTATTGGTAGTATCTGTATGTGTAGGGACTTTGTGCTGGGAGGGAAGCTGAGCCCTGAATAGGGGGCGGGGCTTCACTGACTAGGGGTCCTATAAAGGCAGCAGACAGTCAGGCAGCGGCACAGGAGCTAGCAAACAGAGCTGTAAACAGGGGAGTTTGAGTGGGAGTTCTGTTGGAGGAGAAGGTATTTGTGTGTGTTTTTGTATTGGTAGTATCTGTATGTGTAGAGGTTTGAAGGGGCTTTGTGCTGGGAGAGAAGCTGAGCCCTGATTAGGGGGCGGGGCTTCACTGACTAGGGGTCCTATAAAGGTAGCAGCCAGTCAGGCAGCGGCACAGACAGCTGCAGCGGCACAGGAGCTAGCAAACAGAGCTGTAAACAGGGGAGTTTGAGTGGGAGTTCTGTTGGAGGAGAAGGTATTTGTGTGTGTTTGGTTTTGTATTGGTAGTATCTGTATGTGTAGGGGCTTTGTGCTGGGAGAGAAGCTGAGCCCTGATTAGGGGGCGGGGCTTCACTGACTAGGGGTCCTATAAAGGTAGCAGCCAGTCAGGCAGCGGCACAGACAGCTGCAGCGGCACAGGAGCTAGCAAACAGAGCTGTAAACAGGGGAGTTTGAGTGGGAGTTCTGTTGGAGGAGAAGGTATTTGTGTCTGTTTGGTTTTGTATTGGTAGTATCTGTATGTGTAGGGACTTTGTGCTGGGAGGGAAGCTGAGCCCTGAATAGGGGGCGGGGCTTCACTGACTAGGGGTCCTATAAAGGTAGCAGACAGTCAGGCAGCGGCACAGGAGCTAGCAAACAGAGCTGTAAACAGGGGAGTTTGAGTGGGAGTTCTGTTGGAGGAGAAGGTATTTGTGTGTGTTTTTGTATTGGTAGTATCTGTATGTGTAGAGGTTTGAAGGGGCTTTGTGCTGGGAGAGAAGCTGAGCCCTGATTAGGGGGCGGGGCTTCACTGACTAGGGGTCCTATAAAGGTAGCAGCCAGTCAGGCAGCGGCACAGACAGCTGCAGCGGCACAGGAGCTAGCAAACAGAGCTGTAAACAGGGGAGTTTGAGTGGGAGTTCTGTTGGAGGAGAAGGTATTTGTGTGTGTTTGGTTTTGTATTGGTAGTGTCTGTATGTGTAGGGGCTTTGTGCTGGGAGAGAAGCTGAGCCCTGATTAGGGGGCGGGGCTTCACTGACTAGGGGTCCTATAAAGGTAGCAGCCAGTCAGGCAGCGGCACAGACAGCTGCAGCGGCACAGGAGCTAGCAAACAGAGCTGTAAACAGGGGAGTTTGAGTGGGAGTTCTGTTGGAGGAGAAGGTATTTCTGTGTGTTTGGTTTTGTATTGGTAGTATCTGTATGTGTGTTGGTTTGAAGGGGCTTTGTGCTTGGAGAGAAGCTGAGCCCTGATTAGGGGGCGGGGCTTCACTGACTAGGGTTCCTATAAAGGTAGCAGCCAGTCAGGCAGCGGAACAGACAGCTGCAGTGGCACAGGAGCTATCAAACAGAGCTGTAAACAGGGGAATTTGAGTGTGAGTTCTGTTGGAGGAGAAGGTATTTGTGTGTGTTTTTATTTGTATTGTCAGTATCTGTATGTGCAGGGGCTTTGCGCTGGGAGAGAAGCTGAGCCCTGATTAGGGGTCCTATAAAGGTAGCAGCCAGTCAGGCAGCGGCAAAGGAGCTAGCAAACAGAGCTGTAAACAGGGGAGTTTGAGTGGGAGTTCTGTTGGAGGAGAAGGTATTTGTGTGTGTTTGGTTTTGTATTGGTAGTATCTGTATGTGTAGGGGCTTTGTGCTGGGAGAGAAGCTGAGCCCTGATTAGGGGGCGGGGCTTCACTGACTAGGGGTCCTATAAAGGTAGCAGCCAGTCAGGCAGCGGAACAGACAGCTGCAGCGGCACAGGAGCTAGCAAACAGAGCTGTAAACAGGGGAGTTTGAGTGGGAGTTCTGTTGGAGGAGAAGGTATTTGTGTGTGTTGGGTTTTGTATTGGTAGTATCTGTATGTCTAGGGGTTTGGCGGGGCTTTGTGCTTGGAGAGAAGCTGAGCCCTGATTAGGGGGCGGGGCTTCACTGACTAGGGGTCCTATAATGGTAGCAGCCAGTCAGGCAGCGGCACAGACAGCTGCAGCGGCACAGGAGCTAGCAAACAGAGCTGTGAACAGGGGACTTAGAGTGGGAGTTCTGTTGGAGGAGAAGGTATTTGTGTGTGTTTGGTTTTGTATTGGTAGTATCTGTATGTGCAGAGGCTTGGAGGGGCTTTGTGCTGGGAGAGAAGCTGAGCCCTGATTAGGGGGCGGGGCTTCACTGACTAGGGGTCCTATAAAGGTAGCAGCCAGTCAGGCAGCGGCACAGACAGCTGCAGCGGCACAGGAGCTAGCAAACAGAGCTGTAAACAGGGGAGTTTGAGTGGGAGTTCTGTTGGAGGAGAAGGTATTTCTGTGTGTTTGGTTTTGTATTGGTAGTATCTGTATGTGTGTTGGTTTGAAGGGGCTTTGTGCTTGGAGAGAAGCTGAGCCCTGATTAGGGGGCGGGGCTTCACTGACTAGGGTTCCTATAAAGGTAGCAGCCAGTCAGGCAGCGGAACAGACAGCTGCAGTGGCACAGGAGCTATCAAACAGAGCTGTAAACAGGGGAATTTGAGTGTGAGTTCTGTTGGAGGAGAAGGTATTTGTGTGTGTTTTTATTTGTATTGTCAGTATCTGTATGTGCAGGGGCTTTGCGCTGGGAGAGAAGCTGAGCCCTGACTAGGGGTCCTATAAAGGTAGCAGCCAGTCAGGCAGCGGCAAAGGAGCTAGCAAACAGAGCTGTAAACAGGGGAGTTTGAGTGAGAGTTCTGTTGGAGGAGAAGGTATTTGTGTGTGTTTGGTTTTGTATTGGTAGTATCTGTATGTGTAGGGGCTTTGTGCTGGGAGAGAAGCTGAGCCCTGATTAGGGGGCGGGGCTTCACTGACTAGGGGTCCTATAAAGGTAGCAGCCAGTCAGGCAGCGGAACAGACAGCTGCAGCGGCACAGGAGCTAGCAAACAGAGCTGTAAACAGGGGAGTTTGAGTGGGAGTTCTGTTGGAGGAGAAGGTATTTGTGTGTGTTGGGTTTTGTATTGGTAGTATCTGTATGTCTAGGGGTTTGGCGGGGCTTTGTGCTTGGAGAGAAGCTGAGCCCTGATTAGGGGGCGGGGCTTCACTGACTAGGGGTCCTATAAAGGTATCAGCCAGTCAGGCAGCGGCACAGACAGCTGCAGCGGCACAGGAGCTAGCAAACAGAGCTGTAAACAGGCGAGTTTGAGTGGGAGTTCTGTTGGAGGAGAAGGTATTTGTGTATGTTTGGTTTTGTATTGGTAGTATCTGTATGTGTAGAGGCTTGGAGGGGCTTTGTGCTGGGAGAGAAGCTGAGCCCTGATTAGGGGGCGGGGCTTCACTGACTAGGGGTCCTATAAAGGTAGCAGCCAGTCAGGCAGCGGCACAGGAGCTAGCAAACAGAGCTGTAAGCAGGGGAGTTTGAGTGGGAGTTCTGTTGGAGGAGGAGGTATTTGTCTGTGTTTGGTTTTGTATTGGTAGTATCTGTATGTGTAGGGGCTTTGTGCTGGGAGAGAAGCTGAGCCCTGATTAGGGGGCGGGGCTTCACTGACTAGGGGTCCTATAAAGGTAGCAGCCAGTCAGGCAGCGGCACAGGAGCTAGCAAACAGAGCTGTAAACAGGGGAGTTTGAGTGGGAGTTCTGTTGGAGGAGAAGGTATTTGTGTGTGTTTTTGTATTGGAAGTATCTGTATGTGTAGAGGCTTGGAGGGGCTTTGTGCTGGGAAAGAAGCTGAGCCCTGATTAGGGGGCGGGGCTTCACTGACTAGGGGTCCTATAAAGGTAGCAGCCAGTCAGGCAGCGGAACAGACAGCTGCAGCGGCACAGGAGCTAGCAAACAGAGCTGTAAACAGGGGAGTTTGAGTGGGAGTTCTGTTGGAGGAGATGGTATTTGTGTGTGTTTGGTTTTGTATTGGTAGTATCTGTATGTGTAGAGGTTTGAAGGGGCTTTGTGCTGGGAGAGAAGCTGAGCCCTGATTAGGGGGCGGGGCTTCACTGACTAGGGTTCCTATAAAGGTAGCAGCCAGTCAGGCAGCGGAACAGACAGCTGCAGTGGCACAGGAGCTATCAAACAGAGCTGTAAACAGGGGAATTTGAGTGTGAGTTCTGTTGGAGGAGAAGGTATTTGTGTGTGTTTTTATTTGTATTGTCAGTATCTGTATGTGCAGGGGCTTTGCGCTGGGAGAGAAGCTGAGCCCTGACTAGGGGTCCTATAAAGGTAGCAGCCAGTCAGGCAGCGGCAAAGGAGCTAGCAAACAGAGCTGTAAACAGGGGAGTTTGAGTGGGAGTTCTGTTGGAGGAGAAGGTATTTGTGTGTGTTGGGTTTTGTATTGGTAGTATCTGTATGTCTAGGGGTTTGGCGGGGCTTTGTGCTTGGAGAGAAGCTGAGCCCTGATTAGGGGGCGGGGCTTCACTGACTAGGGGTCCTATAATGGTAGCAGCCAGTCAGGCAGCGGCACAGACAGCTGCAGCGGCACAGGAGCTAGCAAACAGAGCTGTGAACAGGGGAGTTTGAGTGGGAGTTCTGTTGGAGGAGAAGGTATTTGTGTGTGTTTGGTTTTGTATTGGTAGTATCTGTATGTGTAGGGGCTTTGTGCTGGGAGAGAAGCTGAGCCCTGATTAGGGGGCGGGGCTTCACTGACTATGGGTCCTATAAAGGTAGCAGCCAGTCAGGCAGCGGCACAGACAGCTGCAGCGGCACAGGAGCTAGCAAACAGAGCTGTAAACAGGGGAGTTTGAGTGGGAGTTCTGTTGGAGGAGATGGTATTTGTGTGTGTTTGGTTTTGTATTGGTAGTATCTGTATGTGTGTTGGTTTGAAGGGGCTTTGTGCTTGGAGAGAAGCTGAGCCCTGATTAGGGGGCGGGGCTTCACTGACTAGGGTTCCTATAAAGGTAGCAGCCAGTCAGGCAGCGGAACAGACAGCTGCAGTGGCACAGGAGATATCAAACAGTGCTGTAAACAGGGGAATTTGAGTGTGAGTTCTGTTGGAGGAGAAGGTATTTGTGTGTGTTTTTATTTGTATTGTCAGTATCTGTATGTGCAGGGGCTTTGCGCTGGGAGAGAAGCTGAGCCCTGACTAGGGGTCCTATTAAGGTAGCAGCCAGTCAGGCAGCGGCAAAGGAGCTAGCAAACAGAGCTGTAAACAGGGGAGTTTGAGTGGGAGTTCTGTTGGAGGAGAAGGTATTTGTGTGTGTTTGGTTTTGTATTGGTAGTATCTGTATGTGCAGAGGCTTGGAGGGGCTAGGTGCTGCGAGAGAAGCTGAGCCCTGATTAGGGGGCGGGGCTTCACTGACTAGGGGTCCTATAAAGGTAGCAGCCAGTCAGGCAGCGGCACAGGAGCTAGCAAACAGAGCTGTGAACAGGGGAGTTTGAGTGGGAGTTCTGTTGGAGGAGAAGGTATTTGTGTATGTTTTTGTATTGGTATTATCTGTATGTGTAGAGGCTTGGAGGGGCTAGGTGCTGCGAGAGAAGCTGAGCCCTGATTAGGGGGCGGGGCTTCCCTGACTAGGCGTCCTATAAAGTTAGCAGCCAGTCAGGCAGCGGCACAGACAGCTGCAGCGGCACAGGAGCTAGCAAACAGAGCTGTAAACAGGGGAGTTTGAGTAGGAGTTCTGTTGGAGGAGAAGGTATTTGTGTGTGTTTTTGTTTTGGTAGTATCTGTATGTGTAGAGGCTTGGAGGGGCTAGGTGCTGCGAGAAAAGCTGAGCCCTGATTAGGGGGCGGGGCTTCACTGACTAGGGGTCCTATAAAGGTAGCAGCCAGTCGGACAGCGGCACAGACAGCTGCAGCGGCACAGGAGCTAGCAAACAGAGCTGTAAACAGGGGAGTTTGAGTGGGAGTTCTGTTGGAGGAGAAGTTATTTGTGTGTTTGGTTTTGCTTTGGTAGTATCTGTATGTGTAGAGGCTTGGAGGGGCTTTGTGCTGGGAGAGAAGCTGAGCCCTGAATAGGGGGCGGGGCTTCACTGACTAGGGGTCCTATAAAGGTAGCAGCCAGTCAGGCAGCGGCACAGGAGCTAGCAAACAGAGCTGTAAACAGGGGAGTTTGAGTGGGAGTTCTGTTGGAGGAGAAGGTATTTGTGTGTGTTTGGTTTTGTATTGGTAGTATGTGTATGTGTAGGGGCTTTGTGCTGGGAGAGAAGCTGAGCCCTGATTAGGGGGCGGGGCTTCACTGACTAGGGGTCCTATAAAGGTAGCAGCCAGTCAGGCAGCGGCACGGGAGCTAGCAAACAGAGCTGTAAACAGGCGAGTTTGAGTGGGAGTTCTGTTGGAGGAGAAGGTATTTGTGTGTTTTTTTGTATTGGTAGTATCTGTATATGTAGAGGCTTGGAGGGGCTTTGTGCTGGGAGAGAAGCTGAGCCCTGATCAGGGAGCGGGGCTTCACAGACTAGGGGTCCTATAAAGGTAGGAGCCAGTCAGGCAGCGGCACAGGAGCTAGCAAACAGAGCTGTAAACAGGCGAGTTTGAGTGGGAGTTCTGTTGGAGGAGAAGGTATTTGTGTGTGTGTGTTTTTGTGTTGGTAGTATCTGTATGTGTAGAGGCTTGGAGGGGCTTTGTGCTGGGAGAGAAGCTGAGCCCTGATTAGGGGGCGGGGCTTCACTGACTAGGGGTCCTATAAAGGTAGCAGCCAGTCAGGCAGCGGCACAGGAGCTAGCAAACAGAGCTGTAAGCAGGGGAGTTTGAGTGGGAGTTCTGTTGGAGGAGGAGGTATTTGTCTGTGTTTGGTTTTGTATTGGTAGTATCTGTATGTGTAGGGGCTTTGTGCTGGGAGAGAAGCTGAGCCCTGATTAGGGGGCGGGGCTTCACTGACTAGGGGTCCTATAAAGGTAGCAGCCAGTCAGACAGCGGCACAGACAGCTGCAGCGGCACAGGAGCTAGCAAACAGACCTGTAAACAGGGGAGTTTGAGTGGGAGTTCTGTTGGAGGAGAAGGTATTTGTGTGTGTTTGGTTTTGTATTGGTAGTATCTGTATGTGTAGGGACTTTGTGCTGGGAGAGAAGCTGAGCCCTGAATAGGGGGCGGGGCTTCACTGACTAGGGGTCCTATAAAGGTAGCAGACAGTCAGGCAGCGGCACAGGAGCTAGCAAACAGAGCTGTAAACAGGGGAGTTTGAGTGGGAGTTCTGTTGGAGGAGAAGGTATTTGTGTGTGTTTTTGTATTGGTAGTATCTGTATGTGTAGAGGTTTGAAGGGGCTTTGTGCTGGGAGAGAAGCTGAGCCCTGATTAGGGGGCGGGGCTTCACTGACTAGGGGTCCTATAAAGGTAGCAGCCAGTCAGGCAGCGGCACAGACAGCTGCAGCGGCACAGGAGCTAGCAAACAGAGCTGTAAACAGGGGAGTTTGAGTGGGAGTTCTGTTGGAGGAGAAGGTATTTGTGTGTGTTTGGTTTTGTATTGGTAGTATCTGTATGTGTGTTGGTTTGAAGGGGCTTTGTGCTTGGAGAGAAGCTGAGCCCTGATTAGGGGGCGGGGCTTCACTGACTAGGGTTCCTATAAAGGTAGCAGCCAGTCAGGCAGCGGAACAGACAGCTGCAGTGGCACAGGAGCTATCAAACAGAGCTGTAAACAGGGGAATTTGAGTGTGAGTTCTGTTGGAGGAGAAGGTATTTGTGTGTGTTTTTATTTGTATTGTCAGTATCTGTATGTGCAGGGGCTTTGCGCTGGGAGAAAAGCTGAGCCCTGACTAGGGGTCCTATAAAGGTAGCAGCCAGTCAGACAGCGGCTCAGGAGCTAGCAAACAGAGCTGTGAACAGGGGAGTTTGAGTGGGAGTTCTGTTGGAGGAGAAGGTATTTGTGTGTGTTTGGTTTTGTATTGGTAGTATCTGTATGTGTAGAGGCTTGGAGGGGCTTTGTGCTGGGAGAGAAGCTGAGCCCTGATTAGGGGGCGGGGCTTCACTGACTAGGGGTCCTATAAAGGTAGCAGCCAGTCAGGCAGCGGCACAGACAGCTGCAGCGGCACAGGAGCTAGCAAACAGCGCTGTAAACAGGGGAGTTTGAGTGGGAGTTCTCTTGGAGGAGAAGGTATTTGTGTGTGTTTGGTTTTGTATTGGTAGTATCTGTATGTGTAGGGACTTTGTGCTGGGAGAGAAGCTGAGCCCTGATTTGGGGGCGGGGCTTCACTGACTAGGGGTCCTATAAAGGTAGCAGACAGTCTGGCAGCGGCACAGGAGCTAGCAAACAGAGCTGTAAACAGGGGAGTTTGAGTGGGAGTTCTGTTGGTGGAGAAGGTATTTGTGTGTGTTTTTGTATTGGTATTATCTGTATGTGTAGAGGCTTGGAGGGGCTTTGTGCTGGGAGAGAAGCTGAGCCCTGATTAGGGGGCGGGGCTTCACTGACTAGGGGTCCTATAAAGGTAGCAGCCAGTCAGGCAGCGGCACAGACAGCTGCAGCGGCACAGGAGCTAGCAAACAGAGCTGTGAACAGGGGAGTTTGAGTGGGAGTTCTGTTGGAGGAGAAGGTATTTGTGTGTGTGTGTTTTTGTATTGGTAGTATCTGTATGTGTAGAGGCTTGGAGGGGCTTTGTGCTGGGAGAGAAGCTGAGCCCTGATTAGGGGGCGGGGCTTCACTGACTAGGGGTCCTATAAAGGTAGCAGCCAGTCAGGCAGCGGAACAGACAGCTGCAGCGGAACAGGAGCTAGCAAACAGAGCTGTAAACAGGGGAGTTTGAGTGGGAGTTCTGTTGGAGGAGAAGGTATTTGTGTGTGTTGGGTTTTGTATTGGTAGTATGTGTATGTGTAGGGGCTTTGTGCTGGGAGAGAAGCTGAGCCCTGATTTGGGAGCGGGGCTTCACTGACTAGGGGTCCTATAAAGGTAGCAGCCAGTCAGACAGCGGCACAGGAGCTAGCAAACAGAGCTGTAAGCAGGGGAGTTTGAGTGGGAGTTCTGTTGGAGGAGGAGGTATTTGTCTGTGTTTGGTTTTGTATTGGTAGTATCTGTATGTGTAGGGGCTTTGTGCTGGGAGAGAAGCTGAGCCCTGATTAGGGGGCGGGGCTTCACTGACTAGGGGTCCTATAAAGGTAGCAGCCAGTCAGGCAGCGGCACAGACAGCTGCAGCGGCACAGGAGCTAGCAAACAGCGCTGTAAACAGGGGAGTTTGAGTGGGAGTTCTCTTGGAGGAGAAGGTATTTGTGTGTGTTTGGTTTTGTATTGGTAGTATCTGTATGTGTAGGGACTTTGTGCTGGGAGAGAAGCTGAGCCCTGATTTGGGGGCGGGGCTTCACTGACTAGGGGTCCTATAAAGGTAGCAGACAGTCAGGCAGCGGCACAGGAGCTAGCAAACGGAGCTGTAAACAGGGGAGTTTGAGTGGGAGTTCTGTTGGAGGAGAAGGTATTTGTGTGTGTTTTTGTATTGGTATTATCGGTATGTGTAGAGGCTTGGAGGGGCTTTGTGCTGGGAGAGAAGCTGAGCCCTGATTAGGGGGCGGGGCTTCACTGACTAGGGGTCCTATAAAGGTAGCAGCCAGTCAGGCAGCGGCACAGACAGCTGCAGCGGCACAGGAGCTAGCAAACAGAGCTGTAAACAGGGGAGTTTGAGTGGGAGTTCTGTTGGAGGAGAAGGTATTTGTGTGTGTTTGGTTTTGTATTGGTAGTATCTGTATGTGTAGGGGCTTTGTGCTGGGAGAGAAGCTGACCCCTGATTAGGGGGCGGGGCTTCCCTGACTAGGGGTCCTATAAAGGTAGCAGCCAGTCAGGCAGCGGCAAAGGAGCTAGCAAACAGAGCTGTAAACAGGGGAGTTTGAGTGGGAGTTCTGTTGGAGGAGAAGGTATGTGTGTGTGTTTGGCTTTGTATTGGTAGTATCTGTATGTGTAGGGGCTTTGTGCTGGGAGAGAAGCTGAGCCCTGATTAGGGGGCGGGGCTTCACTGACTAGGGGTCCTATAAAGGTAGCAGCCAGTCAGACAGCGGCTCAGGAGCTAGCAAACAGAGCTGTGAACAGGGGAGTTTGAGTAGGAGTTCTGTTGGAGGAGAAGGTATTTGTGTGTGTTTTTGTTTTGGTAGTATCTGTATGTGTAGAGGCTTGGAGGGGCTAGGTGCTGCGAGAGAAGCTGAGCCCTGATTAGGGGGCGGGGCTTCACTGACTAGGGGTCCTACAAAGGTAGCAGCCAGTCGGACAGCGGCACAGACAGCTGCAGCGGCACAGGAGCTAGCAAACAGAGCTGTAAACAGGGGAGTTTGAGTGGGAGTTCTGTTGGAGGAGAAGGTATTTGTGTGTTTGGTTTTGCTTTGGTAGTATCTGTATGTGTAGAGGCTTGGAGGGGCTTTGTGCTGGGAGAGAAGCTGAGCCCTGATTAGGGGGCGGGGCTTCACTGACTAGGGGTCCTATAAAGGTAGCAGCCAGTCAGGCAGCGGCACAGACAGCTGCAGCGGCACAGGAGCTAGCAAACAGAGCTGTAAACAGGGAAGTTTGAGTGGGAGTTCTGTTGGAGGAGAAGGTATTTGTGTGTGTTTGATTTTGCTTTGGTAGTATCTGTATGTGTAGAGGCTTGGAGGGGCTTTGTGCTGGGAGAGAAGCTGAGCCCTGAATAGGGGGCGGGGCTTCACTGACTAGGGGTCCTATAAAGGTAGCAGCCAGTCAGGCAGCGGCACAGACAGCTGCAGCGGCACAGGAGCTAGCAAACAGAGCTGTAAACAGGGGAGTTTGAGTGGGAGTTCTGTTGGAGGATAAGGTATTTGTGTGTGTTTTTGTATTGGTATTATCTGTATGTGTAGAGGCTTGGAGGGGCTTTGTGATGGGAGAGAAGCTGAGCCCTGATTAGGCGGCGGGGCTTCACTGACTAGGGGTCCTACAAAGGTAGCAGCCAATCAGGCAGCGGCACAGACAGCTGCAGTGGCACAGGAGCTAGAAAACAGAGCTGTAAACAGGGGAGTTTGAGTGGGAGTTCTGTTGGAGGAGAAGGTATTTGTGTGTGTTTGGTTTTGTATTGGTAGTATCTGTATGTGTAGGGGCTTTGTGCTGGGAGAGAAGCTGAGCCCTGATTAGGGGGCGGGGCTTCCCTGACGAGGGGTCCTATAAAGGTAGCAGCCAGTCAGGCAGCGGCAAAGGAGCTAGCAAACAGAGCTGTAAACAGGGGAATTTGAGTGGGAGTTCTGTTGGAGGAGATGGTATTTGTGTGTGTTTGGTTTCGTATTGGTAGTATCTGTATGTGTAGGGGTTTGGCGGGGCTTTGTGCTTGGAGAGAAGCTGAGCCCTGATTAGGGGGCGGGGCTTCACTGACTAGGGGTCCTATAATGGTAGCAGCCAGTCAGGCAGCGGCACAGACAGCTGCAGCGGCACAGGAGCTAGCAAACAGAGCTGTGAACAGGGGACTTAGAGTGGGAGTTCTGTTGGAGGAGAAGGTATTTGTGTGTGTTTGGTTTTGTATTGGTAGTATCTGTATGTGCAGAGGCTTTTAGGGGCTTTGTGCTGGGAGAGAAGCTGAGCCCTGATTAGGGGGCGGGGCTTCACTGACTAGGGGTCCTATAAAGGTAGCAGCCAGTCAGGCAGCGGAACAGACAGCTGCAGCGGCACAGGAGCTAGCAAAGAGAGCTGTAAACAGGGGAGTTTGAGTGGTAGTTCTGTTGGAGGAGAAGGTATTTGTGTGTCTTGGGTTTTGTATTGGTAGTATGTGTATGTGTAGGGGCTTTGTGCTGGGAGAGAAGCTGAGCCCTGATTTGGGGGCGGGGCTTCACTGACTAGGGGTCCTATAAAGGTAGCAGCCAGTCAGACAGCGGCACAGGAGCTAGCAAACAGAGCTGTAAGCAGGGGAGTTTGAGTGGGAGTTCTGTTGGAGGAGGAGGTATTTGTCTGTGTTTGGTTTTGTATTGGTAGTATCTGTATGTGTAGAGGCTTGGAGGGGCTTTGTGCTGGGAGAGAAGCTGAGCCCTGATTAGGGGGCGGGGCTTCACTGACTAGGGGTCCTATAAAGGTAGCAGCCAGTCAGGCAGCGGCACAGGAGCTAGCAAACAGAGCTGTAAACAGGCGAGTTTGAGTGGGAGTTCTGTTGGAGGAGAAGGTATTTGTGTGTGTGTGTTTTTGTATTGGTAGTATCTGTATGTGTAGAGGCTTGGAGGGGCTTTGTGCTGGGAGAGAAGCTGAGCCCTGATTTGGGGGCGGGGCTTCACTGACTAGGGGTCCTATAAAGGTAGCAGCCAGTCAGACAGCGGCACAGGAGCTAGCAAACAGAGCTGTAAGCAGGGGAGTTTGAGTGGGAGTTCTGTTGGAGGAGGAGGTATTTGTCTGTGTTTGGTTTTGTATTGGTAGTATCTGTATGTGTAGGGGCTTTGTGCTGGGAGAGAAGCTGAGCCCTGATTAGGGGGCGGGGCTTCACTGACTAGGGGTCCTATAAAGGTAGCAGCCAGTCAGGCAGCGGCACAGACAGCTGCAGCGGCACAGGAGCTAGCAAACAGAGCTGTAAACAGGGGAGTTTGAGTGGGAGTTCTGCTGGAGGAGAAGGTATTTGTGTGTGTTTGGTTTTGTATTGGTAGTATCTGTATGTGTAGGGGCTTTGTGCTGGGAGAGAAGCTGACCCCTGATTAGGGGGCGGGGCTTCCCTGACTAGGGGTCCTATAAAGGTAGCAGCCAGTCAGGCAGCGGCAAAGGAGCTAGCAAACAGAGCTCTAAACAGGGGAGTTTGAGTGGGAGTTCTGTTGGAGGAGAAGGTATGTGTGTGTGTCTGGTTTTGTATTGGTAGTATCTGTATGTGTAGGGGCTTTGTGCTGGGAGAGAAGCTGAGCCCTGATTAGGGGGCGGGGCTTCACTGACTAGGGGTCCTATAAAGGTAGCAGCCAGTCAGACACCGGCTCACGAGCTAGCAAACAGAGCTGTGAACAGGGGAGTTTGAGTAGGAGTTCTGTTGGAGGAGAAGGTATTTGTGTGTGTTTGGTTTTGTATTTGTAGTATCTGTATGTGTAGAGGCTTGGAGGGGCTAGGTGCTGGGAGAGAAGCTGAGCCCTGATTAGGGGGCGGGGCTTCACTGACTAGGGGTCCTATAAAGGTAGCAGCCAGTCAGGCAGCGGCACAGACAGCTGCAGCGGCACAGGAGCTAGCAAACAGAGCTGTAAACAGGGGAGTTTGAGTGGGAGTTCTGTTGGAGGAGCAGGTATTTGTGTGTGTTTGGTTTTGTATTTGTAGTATCTGTATGTGTAGAGGCTTGGAGGGGCTTTGTGCTGGGAGAGAAGCTGAGCCCTGATTAGGGGGCGGGGCTTCACTGACTAGGGGTCCTATAAAGGTAGCAGACAGTCAGGCAGCGGCACAGGAGCTAGCAAACAGAGCTGTAAACAGGGGAGTTTGAGTGGGAGTTCTGTTGGAGGATAAGGTATTTTTGTGTGTTTTTGTATTGGTATTATCTGTATGTGTAGAGGCTTGGAGGGGCTTTGTGATGGGAGAGAAGCTGAGCCCTGATTAGGCGGCGGGGCTTCACTGACTAGGGGTCCTACAAAGGTAGCAGCCAATAAGGCAGCGGCACAGACAGCTGCAGTGGCACAGGAGCTAGAAAACAGAGCTGTAAACAGGGGAGTTTGAGTGGGAGTTCTGTTGGAGGAGAAGGTATTTGTGTGTGTTTGGTTTTGTATTGGTAGTATCTGTATGTGTAGGGGCTTTGTGCTGGGAGAGAAGCTGAGCCCTGATTAGGGGGCGGGGCTTCACTGACTAGGGGTCCTATAAAGGTAGCAGCCAGTCAGGCAGCGGCACAGACAGCTGCAGTGGCACAGGAGCTATCAAACAGAGCTGTAAACAGGGGAATTTGAGTGGGAGTTCTGTTGGAGGAGATGGTATTTGTGTGTGTTTGGTTTTGTATTGGTAGTATCTGTATGTGTATTGGTTTGAAGGGGCTTTGTGCTTGGAGAGAAGCTGAGCCCTGATTAGGGGGCGGGGCTTCACTGACTAGGGTTCCTATAAAGGTAGCAGCCAGTCAGGCAGCGGAACAGACAGCTGCAGTGGCACAGGAGCTATCAAACAGAGCTGTAAACAGGGGAATTTGAGTGGGAGTTCTGTTGGAGGAGAAGGTATTTGTGTGTGTTTGGATTTGTATTGTCAGTATCTGTATGGGCAGGGGCTTTGTGCTGGGAGAGAAGCTGAGCCCTGATTAGGGGGCGGGGCTTCCCTGACTAGGGGTCCTATAAAGGTAGCAGCCAGTCAGGCAGCGGCAAAGGAGCTAGCAAACAGAGCTGTAAACAGGGGAGTTTGAGTGGGAGTTCTGTTGGAGGAGATGGTATTTGTGTGTGTTTGGTTTTGTATTGGTAGTATCTGTATGTGTAGGTGTTTGGCGGGGCTTTGTGCTTGGAGAGAAGCTGAGCCCTGATTAGGGGGCGGGGTTTCACTGACTAGGGGTCCTATAATGGTAGCAGCCAGTCAGGCAGCGGCACAGACAGCTGCAGCGGCACAGGAGCTAGCAAACAGAGCTGTGAACAGGGGAGTTTGAGTGGGAGTTCTGTTGGAGGAGAAGGTATTTGTGTGTGTTGGGTTTTGTATTGGTAGTATGTGTATGTGTAGGGGCTTTGTGCTGGGAGAGAAGCTGAGCCCTGATTTGGGGGCGGGGCTTCACTGACTAGGGGTCCTATAAAGGTAGCAGCCAGTCAGACAGCGGCACAGGAGCTAGCAAACAGAGCTGTAAACAGGGGAGTTTGAGTGGGAGTTCTGTTGGAGGAGGAGGTATTTGTCTGTGTTTGGTTTTGTATTGGTAGTATCTGTATGTGTAGGGGCTTTGTGCTGGGAGAGAAGCTGAGCCCTGATTAGGGGGCGGGGCTTCACTGACTAGGGGTCCTATAAAGGTAGCAGCCAGTCAGGCAGCGGCACAGGAGCTAGCAAACAGAGCTGTAAACAGGGGAGTTTGAGTGGGAGTTCTGTTGGAGGAGAAGGTATTTGTGTGTGTTTTTGTATTGGTATTATCTGTATGTGTAGAGGCTTGGAGGGGCTTTGTGCTGGCAGAGAAGCTGAGCCCTGATTAGGGGGCGGGGCTTCACTGACTAGGTGTCCTATAAAGGTAGCAGCCAGTCAGGCAGCGGCACAGGAGCTAGCAAACAGAGCTGTAAACAGGGGAGTTTGAGTGGGAGTTCTGTTGGAGGAGAAGGTATTTGTGTTTGTTTGGTTTTGTATTGGTAGTATCTGTATGTGTAGGGGCTTTGTGCTGGGAGAGAAGCTGAGCCCTGATTAGGGGGCGGGGCTTCACTGACTAGGGGTCCTATAAAGGTAGCAGCCAGTCAGGCATCGGCACAGACAGCTGCAGCGGCACAGGAGCTAGCAAACAGAGCTGTAAACAGGGGAGTTTGAGTGGGAGTTCTGTTGGAGGAGATGGTATTTGTGTGTGTTTGGTTTTGTATTGGTAGTATCTGTATGTGTATTGGTTTGAAGGGGCTTTGTGCTTGGAGAGAAGCTGAGCCCTGATTAGGGGGCGGGGCTTCACTGACTAGGGTTCCTATAAAGGTAGCAGCCAGTCAGGCAGCGGAACAGACAGCTGCAGTGGCACAGGAGCTATCAAACAGAGCTGTAAACAGGGGAATTTGAGTGGGAGTTCTGTTGGAGGAGAAGGTATTTGTGTGTGTTTGGTTTTGTATTGGTAGTATCTGTATGTGTAGGGGCTTTGTGCTGGGAGAGAAGCTGAGCCCTGATTAGGGGACGGGGCTTCACTGACTTGGGGTCCTATAAAGGTAGCAGCCAGTCAGGCATCGGCACAGGAGCTAGCAAACAGAGCTGTAAACAGGGGAGTTTGAGTGGGAGTTC
Source organism: Lepidochelys olivacea (assembly GCF_965140295.1). Classification (NCBI taxonomy): domain Eukaryota; kingdom Metazoa; phylum Chordata; order Testudines; family Cheloniidae; genus Lepidochelys; species Lepidochelys olivacea. Next base: position 16,643,807 of record NC_140436.1, on the reverse strand, counting down.
TGTTGGAGGAGAAGGTATTTGTGTGTGTTTGGTTTTGTATTGGTAGTATCTGTATGTGTAGGGGCTTTGTGCTGGGAGAGAAGCTGAGCCCTGATTAGGGGACGGGGCTTCACTGACTTGGGGTCCTATAAAGGTAGCAGCCAGTCAGGCATCGGCACAGGAGCTAGCAAACAGAGCTGTAAACAGGGGAGTTTGAGTAGGAGTTCTGTTGGAGGAGAAGGTATTTGTGTGTGTTTTTGTTTTGGTAGTATCTGTATGTGTAGAGGCTTGGAGGGGCTAGGTGCTGCGAGAGAAGCTGAGCCCTGATTAGGGGGCGGGGCTTCACTGACTAGGGGTCCTATAAAGGTAGCAGCCAGTCAGACAGCGGCACAGACAGCTGCAGCGGCACAGGAGCTAGCAAACAGAGCTGTAAACAGGGGAGTTTGAGTGAGAGTTCTGTTGGAGGAGCAGGTATTTGTGTGTGTTTGGTTTTGTATTGGTAGTATCTGTACGTGCAGAGGCTTGGAGGGGCTTTGTGCTGGCAGAGAAGCTGAGCCCTTATTAGGGGGCGGGGCTTCACTGACTAGGGGTCCTATAAAGATATCAGCCAGTCAGGCAGCGGCACAGACAGCTGCAGCGGCACAGGAGCTAGCAAACAGAGCTGTGAACAGGGGAGTTTGAGTGGGAGTTCTGTTGGAGGAGAAGGTATTTGTGTGTGTGTGGTTTTGTATTGGTAGTATCTGTATGTGTAGAGGCTTGGAGGGGCTTTGTGCTGGGAGAGAAGCTGAGCCCTGATTAGGGGACGGGGCTTCACTGACTTGGGGTCCTATAAAGGTAGCAGCCAGTCAGGCAGCGGCACAGGAGCTAGCAAACAGAGCTGTAAACAGGGGAGTTTGAGTGGGAGTTCTGTTGGAGGAGAAGGTATTTGTGTGTGTTTGGTTTTGTATTGGTAGTATCTGTATGTGTAGGGGCTTTGTGCTGGGAGAGAAGCTGAGCCCTGATTAGGGGGGGGGCTTCACTGACTAGGGGTCCTATAAAGGTAGCAGCCAGTCAGGCATCGGCACAGACAGCTGCAGCGGCACAGGAGCTAGCAAACAGAGCTGTAAACAGGGGAGTTTGAGTGGGAGTTCAGTTGGAGGAGATGGTATTTGTGTGTGCTTGGTTTTGTATTTGTAGTATCTGTATGTGTAGAGGCTTGGAGGGGCTTTGTGCTGGGAGAGAAGCTGAGCCATGATTAGGGGGCGGGGCTTCACTGACTAGGGGTCCTATAAAGGGAGCAGCCAGTCAGGCAGCGGCACAGACAGCTGCAGCGGCACAGGAGCTAGCAAACAGAGCTGTAAACAGGGAAGTTTGAGTGGGAGTTCTGTTGGAGGAGAAGGTATTTGTGTGTGTTTGATTTTGCTTTGGTAGTATCTGTATGTGTAGAGGCTTGGAGGGGCTTTGTGCTGGGAGAGAAGCTGAGCCCTGAATAGGGGGCGGGGCTTCACTGACTAGGGGTCCTATAAAGGTAGCAGACAGTCAGGCAGCGGCACAGGAGCTAGCAAACAGAGCTGTAAACAGGGGAGTTTGAGTGGGAGTTCTGTTGGAGGATAAGGTATTTGTGTGTGTTTTTGTATTGGTATTATTTGTATGTGTAGAGGCTTGGAGGGGCTTTGTGATGGGAGAGAAGCTGAGCCCTGATTAGGCGGCGGGGCTTCACTGACTAGGGTTCCTATAAAGGTGGCAGCCAGTCAGGCAGCGGAACAGACAGCTGCAGTGGCACAGGAGCTATCAAACAGAGCTGTAAACAGGGGAATTTGAGTGAGAGTTCTGTTGGAGGAGAAGGTATTTGTGTGTGTTTGGATTTGTATTGTCAGTATCTGTATGTGTAGGGGCTTTGTGCTGGTAGAGAAGCTGAGCCCTGATTTGGGGGCGGGGCTTCACTGACTAGGGGTCCTATAAAGGTAGCAGCCAGTCAGACAGCGGCACAGGAGCTAGCAAACAGAGCTGTAAGCAGGGGAGTTTGAGTGGGAGTTCTGTTGGAGGAGGAGGTATTTGTCTGTGTTTGGTTTTGTATTGGTAGTATCTGTATGTGTAGCGGCTTTGTGCTGGGAGAGAAGCTGAGCCCTGATTAGGGGGCGGGGCTTCACTGACTAGGGGTCCTATAAAGGTAGCAGCCAGTCAGGCAGCGGCACAGACAGCTGCAGCGGCACAGGAGCTAGCAAACAGCGCTGTAAACAGGGGAGTTTGAGTGGGAGTTCTCTTGGAGGAGAAGGTATTTGTGTGTGTTTTTGTATTGGTATTATCGGTATGTGTAGGGACTTTGTCCTGGGAGAGAAGCTGAGCCCTGATTTGGGGGCGGGGCTTCACTGACTAGGGGTCCTATAAAGGTAGCAGACAGTCAGGCAGCGGCACAGGAGCTAGCAAACGGAGCTGTAAACAGGGGAGTTTGAGTGGGAGTTCTGTTGGAGGAGAAGGTATTTGTGTGTGTTTTTGTATTGGTATTATCGGTATGTGTAGAGGCTTGGAGGGGCTTTGTGCTGGGAGAGAAGCTGAGCCCTGATTAGGGGGCGGGGCTTCACTGACTAGGGGTCCTATAAAGGTAGCAGCCAGTCAGGCAGCGGCACAGACAGCTGCAGCGGCACAGGAGCTAGCAAACAGAGCTGTAAACAGGGGAGTTTGAGTGGGAGTTCTGTTGGAGGAGAAGGTATTTGTGTGTGTTTGGTTTTGTATTGGTAGTATCTGTATGTGCAGAGGCTTGGAGGGGCTTTGTGCTGGCAGAGAAGCTGAGCCCTTATTAGGGGGCGGGGCTTCACTGACTAGGGGTCCTATAAAGGTATCAGCCAGTCAGGCAGCGGCACAGACAGCTGCAGCGGCACAGGAGCTAGCAAACAGAGCTGTGAACAGGGGAGTTTGAGTGGGAGTTCTGTTGGAGGAGAAGGTATTTGTGTGTGTGTGGTTTTGTATTGGTAGTATCTGTATGTGTAGAGGCTTGGAGGGGCTTTGTGCTGGGAGAGAAGCTGAGCCCTGATTAGGGGGCGGGGCTTCACTGACTTGGGGTCCTATAAAGGTAGCAGCCAGTCAGGCAGCGGCACAGGAGCTAGCAAACAGAGCTGTAAACAGGGGAGTTTGAGTGGGAGTTCTGTTGGAGGAGAAGGTATTTGTGTGTGTTTGGTTTTGTATTGGTAGTATCTGTATGTGTAGGGGCTTTGTGCTGGGAGAGAAGCTGAGCCCTGATTAGGGGGGGGGCTTCACTGACTAGGGGTCCTATAAAGGTAGCAGCCAGTCAGGCATCGGCACAGACAGCTGCAGCGGCACAGGAGCTAGCAAACAGAGCTGTAAACAGGGGAGTTTGAGTGGGAGTTCAGTTGGAGGAGATGGTATTTGTGTGTGCTTGGTTTTGTATTTGTAGTATCTGTATGTGTAGAGGCTTGGAGGGGCTTTGTGCTGGGAGAGAAGCTGAGCCATGATTAGGGGGCGGGGCTTCACTGACTAGGGGTCCTATAAAGGGAGCAGCCAGTCAGGCAGCGGCACAGACAGCTGCAGCGGCACAGGAGCTAGCAAACAGAGCTGTAAACAGGGAAGTTTGAGTGGGAGTTCTGTTGGAGGAGAAGGTATTTGTGTGTGTTTGATTTTGCTTTGGTAGTATCTGTATGTGTAGAGGCTTGGAGGGGCTTTGTGCTGGGAGAGAAGCTGAGCCCTGAATAGGGGGCGGGGCTTCACTGACTAGGGGTCCTATAAAGGTAGCAGACAGTCAGGCAGCGGCACAGGAGCTAGCAAACAGAGCTGTAAACAGGGGAGTTTGAGTGGGAGTTCTGTTGGAGGATAAGGTATTTGTGTGTGTTTTTGTATTGGTATTATCTGTATGTGTAGAGGCTTGGAGGGGCTTTGTGATGGGAGAGAAGCTGAGCCCTGATTAGGCGGCGGGGCTTCACTGACTAGGGTTCCTATAAAGGTGGCAGCCAGTCAGGCAGCGGAACAGACAGCTGCAGTGGCACAGGAGCTATCAAACAGAGCTGTAAACAGGGGAATTTGAGTGAGAGTTCTGTTGGAGGAGAAGGTATTTGTGTGTGTTTGGATTTGTATTGTCAGTATCTGTATGTGTAGGGGCTTTGTGCTGGTAGAGAAGCTGAGCCCTGATTTGGGGGCGGGGCTTCACTGACTAGGGGTCCTATAAAGGTAGCAGCCAGTCAGACAGCGGCACAGGAGCTAGCAAACAGAGCTGTAAGCAGGGGAGTTTGAGTGGGAGTTCTGTTGGAGGAGGAGGTATTTGTCTGTGTTTGGTTTTGTATTGGTAGTATCTGTATGTGTAGCGGCTTTGTGCTGGGAGAGAAGCTGAGCCCTGATTAGGGGGCGGGGCTTCACTGACTAGGGGTCCTATAAAGGTAGCAGCCAGTCAGACAGCGGCTCAGGAGCTAGCAAACAGAGCTGTAAACAGGGGAGTTTGAGTAGGAGTTCTGTTGGAGGAGATGGTATTTGTGTGTGTTTGGTTTTGTATTGGTAGTATCTGTATGTGTAGGGGTTTGGCGGGGCTTTGTGCTTGGAGAGAAGCTGAGCCCTGATTAGGGGGCGGGGCTTCACTGACTAGGGGTCCTATAAAGGTAGCAGCCAGTCAGGCAGCGGCACAGACAGCTGCAGCGGCACAGGAGCTAGCAAACAGAGCTGTAAACAGGGGACTTAGAGTGGGAGTTCTGTTGGAGGAGAAGGTATTTGTGTGTGTTTGGTTTTGTATTGGTAGTATCTGTATGTGCAGAGGCTTGGAGGGGCTTTGTGCTGGGAGAGAAGCTGAGCCCTGATTAGGGGGCGGGGCTTCACTGACTAGGGGTCCTATAAAGGTAGCAGCCAGTCAGGCAGCGGCACAAACAGCTGCAGCGGCACAGGAGCTAGCAAACAGAGCTGTGAACAGAGGAGTTTGAGTGGGAGTTCTGTTGGAGGAGAAGGTATTTGTGTGTGTGCGTTTTTGTATTGGTAGTATCTGTATGTGTAGAGGCTTGGAGGGGCTTTGTGCTGGGAGAGAAGCTGAGCCCTGATTAGGGGGCGGGGCTTCACTGACTAGGGGTCCTATAAAGGTAGCAGCCAGTCAGGCAGCGGAACAGACAGCTGCAGCGGCACAGGAGCTAGCAAACAGGGCTGTAAATAGGGGAGTTTGAGTGGGAGTTCTGTTGGAGGAGAAGGTATTTGTGTGTGTTGGGTTTTGTATTGGTAGTATGTGTATGTGTAGGGGCTTTGTGCTGGGAGAGAAGCTGAGCCCTGATTAGGGGGCGGGGCTTCACTGACTAGGGGTCCTATAAAGGTAGCAGCCAGTCAGGCAGCGGCACAGACAGCTGCAGCGGCACAGGAGCTAGCAAACAGCGCTGTAAACAGGGGAGTTTGAGTGGGAGTTCTGTTGGAGGAGAAGGTATTTGTGTGTGTTTTTGTATTGGTATTATCGGTATGTGTAGAGGCTTGGAGGGGCTTTGTGCTGGGAGAGAAGCTGAGCCCTGATTAGGGGGCGGGGCTTCACTGACTAGGGGTCCTATAAAGGTAGCAGCCAGTCAGGCAGCGGCACAGGAGCTAGCAAACGGAGCTGTAAACAGGGGAGTTTGAGTGGGAGTTCTGTTGGAGGAGAAGGTATTTGTGTGTGTTTTTGTATTGGTACTATCGGTATGTGTAGAGGCTTGGAGGGGCTTTGTGCTGGGAGAGAAGCTGAGCCCTGATTAGGGGGCGGGGCTTCACTGACTAGGGGTCCTATAAAGGTAGCAGCCAGTCAGGCAGCGGCACAGACAGCTGCAGCGGCACAGGAGCTAGCAAACAGAGCTGTAAACAGGGGAGTTTGAGTGGGAGTTCTGTTGGAGGAGAAGGTATTTGTGTGTGTTTGGTTTTGTATTGGTAGTATCTGTATGTGTAGAGGCTTGGAGGGGCTTTGTGCTGGGAGAGAAGCTGAGCCCTGATTAGGGGGCGGGGCTTCACTGACTAGGGGTCCTATAAAGGGAGCAGCCAGTCAGGCAGCGGCACAGGAGCTAGCAAACAGAGCTGTAAACAGGGGAGTTTGAGTGGGAGTTCTGTTGGAGGAGATGGTATTTGTGTGTGTTTCGTTTTGTATTGGTAGTATCTGTATGTGTAGGGGCTTTGTGCTGGGAGAGAAGCTGAGCCCTGATTAGGGGGCGGGGCTTCACTGACTAGGGGTCCTATAAAGGTAGCAGCCAGTCAGGCAGCGGCACAGACAGCTGCAGCGGCACAGGAGCTAGCAAACAGAGCTGTAAACAGGGGAGTTTGAGTGGGAGTTCTGTTGGAGGAGATGGTATTTGTGTGTGTTTGGTTTTGTATTGGTAGTATCTGTATGTGTATTGGTTTGAAGGGGCTTTGTGCTTGGAGAGAAGCTGAGCCCTGATTAGGGGGCGGGGCTTCACTGACTAGGGTTCCTATAAAGGTAGCAGCCAGTCAGGCAGCGGAACAGACAGCTGCAGTGGCACAGGAGCTATCAAACAGAGCTGTAAACAGGGGAGTTTGAGTGGGAGTTCTGTTGGAGGAGAAGGTATTTGTGTGTATTTGGATTTGTATTGTCAGTATCTGTATGTGCAGGGGCTTTGTTCTGGGAGAGAAGCTGAGCCCTGATTAGGGGGCGGGGATTCCCTGACTAGGGGTCCTATAAAGGTAGCAGCCAGTCAGGCAGCGGCAAAGGAGCTAGCAAACAGAGCTGTAAACTGCGGAGTTTGAGTGGGAGTTCTGTTGGAGGAGAAGGTATTTGTGTGTGTTTGGTTTTGTATTGGTAGTATCTGTATGTGTAGGGGCTTTGTGCTGGGAGAGAAGCTGAGCCCTGATTAGGGGGCGGGGCTTCACTGACTAGGGGTCCTATAAAGGTAGCAGCCAGTCAGACAGCGGCTCAGGAGCTAGCAAACAAAGCTGTGAACAGGGGAGTTTGAGTGGGAGTTCTGTTGGAGGAGAAGGTATGTGTGTGTGTTTGGTTTTGTATTGGTAGTATCTGTATGTGTAGGGGCTTTGTGCTGGGAAAGAAGCTGAGCCCTGATTAGGGGGCGGGGCTTCACTGACTAGGGGTCCTATAAAGGTAGCAGCCAGTCAGACAGCGGCTCAGGAGCTAGCAAACAGAGCTGTGAACAGGGGAGTTTGAGTAGGAGTTCTGTTGGAGGAGAAGGTATTTGTGTGTGTTTTTGTTTTGGTAGTATCTGTATGTGTAGAGGCTTGGAGGGGCTAGGTGCTGCGAGAGAAGCTGAGCCCTGATTAGGGGGCGGGGCTTCACTGACTAGGGGTCCTATAAAGGTAGCAGCCAGTCAGACAGCGGCACAGACAGCTGCAGCGGCACAGGAGCTATCAAACAGAGCTGTAAACAGGGGAGTTTGAGTGGGAGTTCTGTTGGAGGAGAAGGTATTTGTGTGTGTTTGGATTTGTATTGTCAGTATCTGTATGTGCAGGGGCTTTGTGCTGGGAGAGAAGCTGAGCCCTGATTAGGGGGCGGGGCTTCCCTGACTAGGGGTCCTATAAAGGTAGCAGCCAGTCAGGCAGCGGCAAAGGAGCTAGCAAACAGAGCTGTAAACTGGGGAGTTTGAGTGGGAGTTCTGTTGGAGGAGAAGGTATTTGTGTGTGTTTTTGTTTTGGTAGTATCTGTATGTGCAGAGGCTTGGAGGGGCTAGGTGCTGCGAGAGAAGCTGAGCCCTGATTAGGGGGCGGGGCTTCACTGACTAGGGGTCCTATAAACGTAGCAGCCAGTCAGGCAGCGGCACAGACAGCTGCAGCGGCACAGGAGCTAGCAAACAGAGCTGTGAACAGGGGAGTTTGAGTGGGAGTTCTGTTGGAGGAGAAGGTATTTGTGTGTGTGTGTTTTTGTATTGGTAGTATCTGTATGTGTAGAGGCTTGGAGGGGCTTTGTGCTGGGAGAGAAGCTGAGCCCTGATTAGGGGGCGGGGCTTCACTGACTAGGGGTCCTATAAAGGTAGCAGCCAGTCAGGCAGCGGCACAGACAGCTGCAGCTGCACAGGAGCTAGCAAACAGCGCTGTAAACAGGGGAGTTTGAGTGGGAGTTCTCTTGGAGGAGAAGGTATTTGTGTGTGTTGGGTTTTGTATTGGTAGTATGTGTATGTGTAGGGGCTTTGTGCTGGGAGAGAAGCTGAGCCCTGATTTGGGGGCGGAGCTTCACTGACTAGGGGTCCTATAAAGGTAGCAGCCAGTCAGACAGCGGCTCAGGAGCTAGCAAACAGAGCTGTAAGCAGGGGAGTTTGAGTGGGAGTTCTGTTGGAGGAGGAGGTATTTGTCTGTGTTTGGTTTTGTATTGGTAGTATCTGTATGTGTAGAGGCTTGGAGGGGCTTTGTGCTGGGAGAGAAGCTGAGCCCTGATTAGGGGGCGGGGCTTCACTACTTGGGGTCCTATAAAGGGAGCAGCCAGTCAGGCAGCGGCACAGGAGCTAGCAAACAGAGCTGTAAACAGGGGAGTTTGAGTGGGAGTTCTGTTGGAGGAGATGGTATTTGTGTGTGTTTCGTTTTGTATTGGTAGTATCTGTATGTGTAGGGGCTTTGTGCTGGGAGAGAAGCTGAGCCCTGATTAGGGGGCGGGGCTTCACTGACTAGGGGTCCTATAAAGGTAGCAGCCAGTCAGGCAGCGGCACAGACAGCTGCAGCGGCACAGGAGCTAGCAAACAGAGCTGTAAACAGGGGAGTTTGAGTGGGAGTTCTGTTGGAGGAGATGGTATTTGTGTGTGTTTGGTTTTGTATTGGTAGTATCTGTATGTGTATTGGTTTGAAGGGGCTTTGTGCTTGGAGAGAAGCTGAGCCCTGATTAGGGGGCGGGGCTTCACTGACTAGGGTTCCTATAAAGGTAGCAGCCAGTCAGGCAGCGGAACAGACAGCTGCAGTGGCACAGGAGCTATCAAACAGAGCTGTAAACAGGGGAGTTTGAGTGGGAGTTCTGTTGGAGGAGAAGGTATTTGTGTGTGTTTGGATTTGTATTGTCAGTATCTGTATGTGCAGGGGCTTTGTTCTGGGAGAGAAGCTGAGCCCTGATTAGGGGGCGGGGATTCCCTGACTAGGGGTCCTATAAAGGTAGCAGCCAGTCAGGCAGCGGCAAAGGAGCTAGCAAACAGAGCTGTAAACTGCGGAGTTTGAGTGGGAGTTCTGTTGGAGGAGAAGGTATTTGTGTGTGTTTGGTTTTGTATTGGTAGTATCTGTATGTGTAGGGGCTTTGTGCTGGGAGAGAAGCTGAGCCCTGATTAGGGGGCGGGGCTTCACTGACTAGGGGTCCTATAAAGGTAGCAGCCAGTCAGACAGCGGCTCAGGAGCTAGCAAACAAAGCTGTGAACAGGGGAGTTTGAGTGGGAGTTCTGTTGGAGGAGAAGGTATGTGTGTGTGTTTGGTTTTGTATTGGTAGTATCTGTATGTGTAGGGGCTTTGTGCTGGGAAAGAAGCTGAGCCCTGATTAGGGGGCGGGGCTTCACTGACTAGGGGTCCTATAAAGGTAGCAGCCAGTCAGACAGCGGCTCAGGAGCTAGCAAACAGAGCTGTGAACAGGGGAGTTTGAGTAGGAGTTCTGTTGGAGGAGAAGGTATTTGTGTGTGTTTTTGTTTTGGTAGTATCTGTATGTGTAGAGGCTTGGAGGGGCTAGGTGCTGCGAGAGAAGCTGAGCCCTGATTAGGGGGCGGGGCTTCACTGACTAGGGGTCCTATAAATGTAGCAGCCAGTCAGACAGCGGCACAGACAGCTGCAGCGGCACAGGAGCTAGCAAACAGAGCTGTAAACAGGGGAGTTTGAGTGAGAGTTCTGTTGGAGGAGCAGGTATTTGTGTGTGCTTGGTTTTGTATTTGTAGTATCTGTATGTGTAGAGGCTTGGAGGGGCTTTGTGCTGGGAGAGAAGCTGAGCCATGATTAGGGGGCGGAGCTTCACTGACTAGGGGTCCTATAAAGGGAGCAGCCAGTCAGGCAGCGGCACAGACAGCTGCAGCGGCACAGGAGCTATCAAACAGAGCTGTAAACAGGGGAGTTTGAGTGGGAGTTCTGTTGGAGGAGAAGGTATTTGTGTGTGTTTGGATTTGTATTGTCAGTATCTGTATGTGCAGGGGCTTTGTGCTGGGAGAGAAGCTGAGCCCTGATTAGGGGGCGGGGCTTCCCTGACTAGGGGTCCTATAAAGGTAGCAGCCAGTCAGGCAGCGGCAAAGGAGCTAGCAAACAGAGCTGTAAACTGGGGAGTTTGAGTGGGAGTTCTGTTGGAGGAGAAGGTATTTGTGTGTGTTTTTGTTTTGGTAGTATCTGTATGTGCAGAGGCTTGGAGGGGCTAGGTGCTGCGAGAGAAGCTGAGCCCTGATTAGGGGGCGGGGCTTCACTGACTAGGGGTCCTATAAACGTAGCAGCCAGTCAGGCAGCGGCACAGACAGCTGCAGCGGCACAGGAGCTAGCAAACAGAGCTGTGAACAGGGGAGTTTGAGTGGGAGTTCTGTTGGAGGAGAAGGTATTTGTGTGTGTGTGTTTTTGTATTGGTAGTATCTGTATGTGTAGAGGCTTGGAGGGGCTTTGTGCTGGGAGAGAAGCTGAGCCCTGATTAGGGGGCGGGGCTTCACTGACTAGGGGTCCTATAAAGGTAGCAGCCAGTCAGGCAGCGGCACAGACAGCTGCAGCTGCACAGGAGCTAGCAAACAGCGCTGTAAACAGGGGAGTTTGAGTGGGAGTTCTCTTGGAGGAGAAGGTATTTGTGTGTGTTGGGTTTTGTATTGGTAGTATGTGTATGTGTAGGGGCTTTGTGCTGGGAGAGAAGCTGAGCCCTGATTTGGGGGCGGAGCTTCACTGACTAGGGGTCCTATAAAGGTAGCAGCCAGTCAGACAGCGGCTCAGGAGCTAGCAAACAGAGCTGTAAGCAGGGGAGTTTGAGTGGGAGTTCTGTTGGAGGAGGAGGTATTTGTCTGTGTTTGGTTTTGTATTGGTAGTATCTGTATGTGTAGAGGCTTGGAGGGGCTTTGTGCTGGGAGAGAAGCTGAGCCCTGATTAGGGGGCGGGGCTTCACTACTTGGGGTCCTATAAAGGTAGCAGCCAGTCAGGCAGCGGCACAGGAGCTAGCAAACAGAGCTGTAAACAGGGGAGTTTGAGTGGGAGTTCTGTTGGAGGAGATGGTATTTTTGTGTGTTTGGTTTTGTATTGGTAGTATCTGTATGTGTATTGGTTTGAAGGGGCTTTGTGCTTGGAGAGAAGCTGAGCCCTGATTAGGGGGCGGGGCTTCACTGACTAGGGTTCCTATAAAGGTAGCAGCCAGTCAGGCAGCGGAACAGACAGCTGCAGTGGCACAGGAGCTAGCAAACAGGGCTGTAAATAGGGGAGTTTGAGTGGGAGTTCTGTTGGAGGAGAAGGTATTTGTGTGTGTTGGGTTTTGTATTGGTAGTATGTGTATGTGTAGGGGCTTTGTGCTGGGAGAGAAGCTGAGCCCTGATTTGGGGGCGGGGCTTCACTGACTAGGGGTCCTATAAAGGTAGCAGCCAGTCAGACAGCGGCACAGGAGCTAGCAAACAGAGCTGTAAGCAGGGGAGTTTGAGTGGGAGTTCTGTTGGAGGAGGAGGTATTTGTCTGTGTTTGGTTTTGTATTGGTAGTATCTGTATGTGTAGGGGCTTTGTGCTGGGAGAGAAGCTGAGCCCTGATTAGGGGGCGGGGCTTCACTGACTAGGGGTCCTATAAAGGTAGCAGCCAGTCAGGCAGCGGCACAGACAGCTGCAGCGGCACAGGAGCTAGCAAACAGCGCTGTAAACAGGGGAGTTTGAGTGGGAGTTCTGTTGGAGGAGAAGGTATTTGTGTGTGTTTTTGTATTGGTATTATCGGTATGTGTAGAGGCTTGGAGGGGCTTTGTGCTGGGAGAGAAGCTGAGCCCTGATTAGGGGGCGGGGCTTCACTGACTAGGGGTCCTATAAAGGTAGCAGCCAGTCAGGCAGCGGCACAGACAGCTGCAGCGGCACAGGAGCTGGCAAACAGAGCTGTAAACAGGGGAGTTTGAGTGGGAGTTCTGTTGGAGGAGAAGGTATTTGTGTGTGTTTGGTTTTGTATTGGTAGTATCTGTATGTGTAGGGGCTTTGTGCTGGGAGAGAAGCTGAGCCCTGATTAGGGGGCGGGGCTTCACTGACTAGGGGTCCTATAAAGGTAGCAGCCAGTCAGGCATCGGCACAGACAGCTGCAGCGGCACAGGAGCTAGCAAACAGAGCTGTAAACAGGGGAGTTTGAGTGGGAGTTCAGTTGGAGGAGATGGTATTTGTGTGTGTTTGGTTTTGTATTGGTAGTATCTGTATGTGTATTGGTTTGAAGGGGCTTTGTGCTTGGAGAGAAGCTGAGCCCTGATTAGGGGGCGGGGCTTCACTGACTAGGGTTCCTATAAAGGTAGCAGCCAGTCAGGCAGCGGAACAGACAGCTGCAGTGGCACAGGAGCTATCAAACAGAGCTGTAAACAGGGGAATTTGAGTGGGAGTTCTGTTGGAGGAGAAGGTATTTGTGTGTGTTTGGTTTTGTATTGGTAGTATCTGTATGTGTAGGGGCTTTGTGCTGGGAGAGAAGCTGACCCCTGATTAGGGGGCGGGGCTTCCCTGACTAGGGGTCCTATAAAGGTAGCAGCCAGTCAGGCAGCGGCAAAGGAGCTAGCAAACAGAGCTGTAAACAGGGGAGTTTGAGTGGGAGTTCTGTTGGAGGAGAAGGTATGTGTGTGTGTTTGGTTTTGTATTGGTAGTATCTGTATGTGTAGGGGCTTTGTGCTGGGAGAGAAGCTGAGCCCTGATTAGGGGGCGGGGCTTCACTGACTAGGGGTCCTATAAAGGTAGCAGCCAGTCAGACAGCGGCTCAGGAGCTAGCAAACAGAGCTGTGAACAGGGGAGTTTGAGTAGGAGTTCTGTTGGAGGAGAAGGTATTTGTGTGTGTTTTTGTTTTGGTAGTATCTGTATGTGTAGAGGCTTGGAGGGGCTAGGTGCTGCGAGAGAAGCTGAGCCCTGATTAGGGGGCGGGGCTTCACTGACTAGGGGTCCTATAAAGGTAGCAGCCAGTCAGACAGCGGCACAGACAGCTGCAGCGGCACAGGAGCTAGCAAACAGAGCTGTAAACAGGGGAGTTTGAGTGGGAGTTCTGTTGGAGGAGAAGGTATTTGTGTGTTTGGTTTTGCTTTGGTAGTATCTGTATGTGTAGAGGCTTGGAGGGGCTTTGTGCTGGGAGAGAAGCTGAGCCCTGATTAGGGGGCGGGGCTTCACTGACTAGGGGTCCTATAAAGATAGCAGCCAGTCAGGCAGTGGCACAGACAGCTGCAGCGGCACAGGAGCTAGCAAACAGAGCTGTAAACAGGGGAGTTTGAGTGGGAGTTCTGTTGGAGGAGCAGGTATTTGTGTGTGTTTGGTTTTGTATTTGTAGTATCTGTATGTGTAGAGGCTTGGAGGGGCTTTGTGCTGGGAGAGAAGCTGAGCCCTGATTAGGGGGCGGGGCTTCACTGACTAGGGGTCCTATAAAGGGAGCAGCCAGTCAGGCAGCGGCACAGGAGCTAGCAAACAGAGCTGTAAGCAGGGGAGTTTGAGTGGGAGTTCTGTTGGAGGAGAAGGTATTTGTGTGTGTTTGGTTTTGTATTGGTAGTATCTGTATGTGTAGGGGCTTTGTGCTGGGAGAGAAGCTGAGCCCTGATTAGGGGGCGGGGCTTCACTGATTAGGGGTCCTATAAAGGTAGCAGCCAGTCAGGCAGCGGCACAGACAGCTGCAGCGGCACAGGAGCTAGCAAACAGAGCTGTAAACAGGGGAGTTTGAGTGGGAGTTCTGTTGGAGGAGATGGTATTTGTGTGTGTTTGGTTTTGTATTGGTAGTATCTGTATGTGTATTGGTTTGAAGGCGCTTTGTGCTTGGAGAGAAGCTGAGCCCTGATTAGGGGGCGGGGCTTCACTGACTAGGGTTCCTATAAAGGTAGCAGCCAGTCAGGCAGCGGAACAGACAGCTGCAGTGGCACAGGAGCTATCAAACAGAGCTGTAAACAGGGGAGTTTGAGTGGGAGTTCTGTTGGAGGAGAAGGTATTTGTGTGTGTTTGGATTTGTATTGTCAGTATCTGTATGTGCAGGGGCTTTGTGCTGGGAGAGAAGCTGAGCCCTGATTAGGGGGCGGGGCTTCCCTGACTAGGGGTCCTATAAAGGTAGCAGCCAGTCAGGCAGCGGCAAAGGAGCTAGCAAACAGAGCTGTGAACAGGGGAGTTTGAGTAGGAGTTCTGTTGGAGGAGAAGGTATTTGTGTGTGTTTTTGTTTTGGTAGTATCTGTATGTGTAGAGGCTTGGAGGGGCTAGGTGCTGCGAGAGAAGCTGAGCCCTGATTAGGGGGCGGGGCTTCACTGACTAGGGGTCCTATAAAGGTAGCAGCCAGTCAGACAGCGGCACAGACAGCTGCAGCGGCACAGGAGCTAGCAAACAGAGCTGTAAACAGGGGAGTTTGAGTGAGAGTTCTGTTGGAGGAGCAGGTATTTGTGTGTGCTTGGTTTTGTATTTGTAGTATCTGTATGTGTAGAGGCTTGGAGGGGCTTTGTGCTGGGAGAGAAGCTGAGCCATGATTAGGGGGCGGGGCTTCACTGAGTAGGGGTCCTATAAAGGGAGCAGCCAGTCAGGCAGCGGCACAGACAGCTGCAGCGGCACAGGAGCTAGCAAACAGAGCTGTAAACAGGGAAGTTTGAGTGGGAGTTCTGTTGGAGGAGAAGGTATTTGTGTGTGTTTGATTTTGCTTTGGTAGTATCTGTATGTGTAGAGGCTTGGAGGGGCTTTGTGCTGGGAGAGAAGCTGAGCCCTGAATAGGGGGCGGGGCTTCACTGACTAGGGGTCCTATAAAGGTAGCAGACAGTCAGGCAGCGGCACAGGAGCTAGCAAACAGAGCTGTAAACAGGGGAGTTTGAGTGGGAGTTCTGTTGGAGGATAAGGTATTTGTGTGTGTTTTTGTATTGGTATTATCTGTATGTGTAGAGGCTTGGAGGGGCTTTGTGATGGGAGAGAAGCTGAGCCCTGATTAGGCGGCGGGGCTTCACTGACTAGGGTTCCTATAAAGGTAGCAGCCAGTCAGGCAGCGGAACAGACAGCTGCAGTGGCACAGGAGCTATCAAACAGAGCTGTAAACAGGGGAATTTGAGTGATAGTTCTGTTGGAGGAGAAGGTATTTGTGTGTGTTTGGATTTGTATTGTCAGTATCTGTATGTGCAGGGGCTTTGTGCCTGGAGAGAAGCTGAGCCCTGATTAGGGGGCGGGGCTTCCCTGACTAGGGGTCCTATAAAGGTAGCCGCCAGTCAGGCAGCGGCAAAGGAGCTAGCAAACAGAGCTGTAAACTGGGGAGTTTGAGTGGGAGTTCTGTTGGAGGAGAAGGTATTTGTGTGTGTTTGGTTTTGTATTGGTAGTATCTGTATGTGTAGGGGCTTTGTGCTGGTAGAGAAGCTGAGCCCTGATTTGGGGGCGGGGCTTCACTGACTAGGGGTCCTATAAAGGTAGCAGACAGTCAGGCAGCGGCACAGGAGCTAGCAAACGGAGCTGTAAACAGGGGAGTTTGAGTGGGAGTTCTGTTGGAGGAGAAGGTATTTGTGTGTGTTTTTGTATTGGTATTATCGGTATGTGTAGAGGCTTGGAGGGGCTTTGTGCTGGGAGAGAAGCTGAGCCCTGATTAGGGGGCGGGGCTTCACTGACTAGGGGTCCTATAAAGGTAGCAGCCAGTCAGGCAGCGGCACAGACAGCTGCAGCGGCACAGGAGCTAGCAAACAGAGCTGTAAACTGGGGAGTTTGAGTGGGAGTTCTGTTGGAGGAGAAGGTATTTGTGTGTGTTTGGTTTTGTATTGGTAGTATCTGTATGTGTAGGGGCTTTGTGCTGGGAGAGAAGCTGAGCCCTGATTAGGGGGGGGGCTTCACTGACTAGGGGTCCTATAAAGGTAGCAGCCAGTCAGGCATCGGCACAGACAGCTGCAGCGGCACAGGAGCTAGCAAACAGAGCTGTAAACAGGGGAGTTTGAGTGGGAGTTCAGTTGGAGGAGACGGTATTTGTGTGTGTTTGGTTTTGTATTGGTAGTATCTGTATGTGTATTGGTTTGAAGGGGCTTTGTGCTTGGAGAGAAGCTGAGCCCTGATTAGGGGGCGGGGCTTCACTGACTAGGGGTCCTATAAAGGTAGCAGCCAGTCAGGCAGCGGAACAGACAGCTGCAGTGGCACAGGAGCTATCAAACAGAGCTGTAAACAGGGGAATTTGAGTGGGAGTTCTGTTGGAGGAGAAGGTATTTGTGTGTGTTTGGTTTTGTATTGGTAGTATCTGTATGTGTAGGGGCTTTGTGCTGGGAGAGAAGCTGACCCCTGATTAGGGGGCGGGGCTTCCCTGACTAGGGGTCCTATAAAGGTAGCAGCCAGTCAGGCAGCGGCAAAGGAGCTAGCAAACAGAGCTGTAAACAGTGGAGTTTGAGTGGGAGTTCTGTTGGAGGAGAAGGTATGTGTGTGTGTTTGGTTTTGTATTGGTAGTATCTGTATGTGTAGGGGCTTTGTGCTGGGAGAGAAGCTGAGCCCTGATTAGGGGGCGGGGCTTCACTGACTAGGGGTCCTATAAAGGTAGCAGCCAGTCAGGCAGCGGCACAGACAGCTGCAGCGGCACAGGAGCTAGCAAACAGCGCTGTAAACAGGGGAGTTTGAGTGGGAGTTCTCTTGGAGGAGAAGGTATTTGTGTGTTGGGTTTTGTATTGGTAGTATGTGTATGTGTAGGGGCTTTGTGCTGGGAGAGAAGCTGAGCCCTGATTTGGGGGCGGGGCTTCACTGACTAGGGGTCCTATAAAGGTAGCAGCCAGTCAGACAGCGGCTCAGGAGCTAGCAAACAGAGCTGTAAACAGGGGAGTTTGAGTGGGAGTTCTGTTGGAGGAGCAGGTATTTGTGTGTGTTTGGTTTTGTATTTGTAGTATCTGTATGTGTAGAGGCTTGGAGGGGCTTTGTGCTGGGAGAGAAGCTGAGCCCTGATTAGGGGGCGGGGCTTCACTGACTAGGGGTCCTATAAAGGGAGCAGCCAGTCAGGCAGCGGCACAGACAGCTGCAGCGGCACAGGAGCTAGCAAACAGAGCTGTAAACAGGGAAGTTTGAGTGGGAGTTCTGTTGGAGGAGAAGGTATTTGTGTGTGTTTGATTTTGCTTTGGTAGTATCTGTATGTGTAGAGGCTTGGAGGGGCTTTGTGCTGGGAGAGAAGCTGAGCCCTGAATAGGGGGCGGGGCTTCACTGACTAGGGGTCCTATAAAGGTAGCAGACAGTCAGGCAGCGGCACAGGAGCTAGCAAACAGAGCTGTAAACAGGGGAGTTTGAGTGGGAGTTCTGTTGGAGGATAAGGTATTTGTGTGTGTTTTTGTATTGGTATTATCTGTATGTGTAGAGGCTTGGAGGGGCTTTGTGCTGGGAGAGAAGCTGAGCCCTGATTAGGGGGCGGGGCTTCACTGACTAGGGGTCCTATAAAGGTAGCAGCCAGTCAGGCAGCGGCACAGACAGCTGCAGCTGCACAGGAGCTAGCAAACAGCGCTGTAAACAGGGGAGTTTGAGTGGGAGTTCTCTTGGAGGAGAAGGTATTTGTGTGTGTTGGGTTTTGTATTGGTAGTATGTGTATGTGTAGGGGCTTTGTGCTGGGAGAGAAGCTGAGCCCTGATTTGGGGGCGGAGCTTCACTGACTAGGGGTCCTATAAAGGTAGCAGCCAGTCAGACAGCGGCTCAGGAGCTAGCAAACAGAGCTGTAAGCAGGGGAGTTTGAGTGGGAGTTCTGTTGGAGGAGGAGGTATTTGTCTGTGTTTGGTTTTGTATTGGTAGTATCTGTATGTGTAGAGGCTTGGAGGGGCTTTGTGCTGGGAGAGAAGCTGAGCCCTGATTAGGGGGCGGGGCTTCACTACTTGGGGTCCTATAAAGGTAGCAGCCAGTCAGGCAGCGGCACAGGAGCTAGCAAACAGAGCTGTAAACAGGGGAGTTTGAGTGGGAGTTCTGTTGGAGGAGATGGTATTTTTGTGTGTTTGGTTTTGTATTGGTAGTATCTGTATGTGTATTGGTTTGAAGGGGCTTTGTGCTTGGAGAGAAGCTGAGCCCTGATTAGGGGGCGGGGCTTCACTGACTAGGGTTCCTATAAAGGTAGCAGCCAGTCAGGCAGCGGAACAGACAGCTGCAGTGGCACAGGAGCTAGCAAACAGGGCTGTAAATAGGGGAGTTTGAGTGGGAGTTCTGTTGGAGGAGAAGGTATTTGTGTGTGTTTGGTTTTGTATTGGTAGTATGTGTATGTGTAGGGGCTTTGTGCTGGGAGAGAAGCTGAGCCCTGATTTGGGGGCGGGGCTTCACTGACTAGGGGTCCTATAAAGGTAGCAGCCAGTCAGACAGCGGCACAGGAGCTAGCAAACAGAGCTGTAAGCAGGGGAGTTTGAGTGGGAGTTCTGTTGGAGGAGGAGGTATTTGTCTGTGTTTGGTTTTGTATTGGTAGTATCTGTATGTGTAGGGGCTTTGTGCTGGGAGAGAAGCTGAGCCCTGATTAGGGGGCGGGGCTTCACTGACTAGGGGTCCTATAAAGGTAGCAGCCAGTCAGACAGCGGCACAGACAGCTGCAGCGGCACAGGAGCTAGCAAACAGAGCTGTAAACAGGGGAGTTTGAGTGAGAGTTCTGTTGGAGGAGCAGGTATTTGTGTGTGCTTGGTTTTGTATTTGTAGTATCTGTATGTGTAGAGGCTTGGAGGGGCTTTGTGCTGGGAGAGAAGCTGAGCCATGATTAGGGGGCGGGGCTTCACTGAGTAGGGGTCCTATAAAGGGAGCAGCCAGTCAGGCAGCGGCACAGACAGCTGCAGCGGCACAGGAGCTAGCAAACAGAGCTGTAAACAGGGAAGTTTGAGTGGGAGTTCTGTTGGAGGAGAAGGTATTTGTGTGTGTTTGATTTTGCTTTGGTAGTATCTGTATGTGTAGAGGCTTGGAGGGGCTTTGTGCTGGGAGAGAAGCTGAGCCCTGAATAGGGGGCGGGGCTTCACTGACTAGGGGTCCTATAAAGGTAGCAGACAGTCAGGCAGCGGCACAGGAGCTAACCAACAGAGCTGTAAACAGGGGAGTTTGAGTGGGAGTTCTGTTGGAGGATAAGGTATTTGTGTGTGTTTTTGTATTGGTATTATCTGTATGTGTAGAGGCTTGGAGGGGCTTTGTGATGGGAGAGAAGCTGAGCCCTGATTAGGCGGCGGGGCTTCACTGACTAGGGTTCCTATAAAGGTAGCAGCCAGTCAGGCAGCGGAACAGACAGCTGCAGTGGCACAGGAGCTATCAAACAGAGCTGTAAACAGGGGAATTTGAGTGAGAGTTCTGTTGGAGGAGAAGGTATTTGTGTGTGTTTGGATTTGTATTGTCAGTATCTGTATGTGCAGGGGCTTTGTGCCTGGAGAGAAGCTGAGCCCTGATTAGGGGGCGGGGCTTCCCTGACTAGGGGTCCTATAAAGGTAGCAGCCAGTCAGGCAGCGGCAAAGGAGCTAGCAAACAGAGCTGTAAACTGGGGAGTTTGAGTGGGAGTTCTGTTGGAGGAGAAGGTATTTGTGTGTGTTTGGTTTTGTATTGGTAGTATCTGTATGTGTAGGGGCTTTGTGCTGGTAGAGAAGCTGAGCCCTGATTTGGGGGCGGGGCTTCACTGACTAGGGGTCATATAAAGGTAGCAGACAGTCAGGCAGCGGCACAGGAGCTAGCAAACGGAGCTGTAAACAGGGGAGTTTGAGTGGGAGTTCTGTTGGAGGAGAAGGTATTTGTGTGTGTTTTTGTATTGGTATTATCGGTATGTGTAGAGGCTTGGAGGGGCTTTGTGCTGGGAGAGAAGCTGAGCCCTGATTAGGGGGCGGGGCTTCACTGACTAGGGGTCCTATAAAGGTAGCAGCCAGTCAGGCAGCGGCACAGACAGCTGCAGCGGCACAGGAGCTAGCAAACAGAGCTGTAAACTGGGGAGTTTGAGTGGGAGTTCTGTTGGAGGAGAAGGTATTTGTGTGTGTTTGGTTTTGTATTGGTAGTATCTGTATGTGTAGGGGCTTTGTGCTGGGAGAGAAGCTGAGCCCTGATTAGGGGGGGGGCTTCACTGACTAGGGGTCCTATAAAGGTAGCAGCCAGTCAGGCATCGGCACAGACAGCTGCAGCGGCACAGGAGCTAGCAAACAGAGCTGTAAACAGGGGAGTTTGAGTGGGAGTTCAGTTGGAGGAGATGGTATTTGTGTGTGTTTGGTTTTGTATTGGTAGTATCTGTATGTGTATTGGTTTGAAGGGGCTTTGTGCTTGGAGAGAAGCTGAGCCCTGATTAGGGGGCGGGGCTTCACTGACTAGGGGTCCTATAAAGGTAGCAGCCAGTCAGGCAGCGGAACAGACAGCTGCAGTGGCACAGGAGCTATCAAACAGAGCTGTAAACAGGGGAATTTGAGTGGGAGTTCTGTTGGAGGAGAAGGTATTTGTGTGTGTTTGGTTTTGTATTGGTAGTATCTGTATGTGTAGGGGCTTTGTGCTGGGAGAGAAGCTGACCCCTGATTAGGGGGCGGGGCTTCCCTGACTAGGGGTCCTATAAAGGTAGCAGCCAGTCAGGCAGCGGCAAAGGAGCTAGCAAACAGAGCTGTAAACAGGGGAGTTTGAGTGGGAGTTCTGTTGGAGGAGAAGGTATGTGTGTGTGTTTGGTTTTGTATTGGTAGTATCTGTATGTGTAGGGGCTTTGTGCTGGGAGAGAAGCTGAGCCCTGATTAGGGGGCGGGGCTTCACTGACTAGGGGTCCTATAAAGGTAGCAGCCACTCAGACAGCGGCTCAGGAGCTAGCAAACAGAGCTGTGAACAGGGGAGTTTGAGTAGGAGTTCTGTTGGAGGAGAAGGTATTTGTGTGTGTTTTTGTTTTGGTAGTATCTGTATGTGTAGAGGCTTGGAGGGGCTAGGTGCTGCGAGAGAAGCTGAGCCCTGATTTGGGGGCGGGGCTTCACTGACTAGGGGTCCTATAAAGGTAGCAGCCAGTCAGACAGCGGCACAGACAGCTGCAGCGGCACAGGAGCTAGCAAACAGAGCTGTAAACAGGGGAGTTTGAGTGGGAGTTCTGTTGGAGGAGAAGGTATTTGTGTGTGTTTGGATTTGTATTGTCAGTATCTGTATGTGCAGGGGCTTTGTGCTGGGAGAGAAGCTGAGCCCTGATTAGGGGGCGGGGCTTCCCTGACTAGGGGTCCTATAAAGGTAGCAGCCAGTCAGGCAGCGGCAAAGGAGCTAGCAAACAGAGCTGTAAACTGGGGAGTTTGAGTGGGAGTTCTGTTGGAGGAGAAGGTATTTGTGTGTGTTTTTGTTTTGGTAGTATCTGTATGTGCAGAGGCTTGGAGGGGCTAGGTGCTGCGAGAGAAGCTGAGCCCTGATTAGGGGGCGGGGCTTCACTGACTAGGGGTCCTATAAACGTAGCAGCCAGTCAGGCAGCGGCACAGACAGCTGCAGCGGCACAGGAGCTAGCAAACAGAGCTGTGAACAGGGGAGTTTGAGTGGGAGTTCTGTTGGAGGAGAAGGTATTTGTGTGTGTGTGTTTTTGTATTGGTAGTATCTGTATGTGTAGAGGCTTGGAGGGGCTTTGTGCTGGGAGAGAAGCTGAGCCCTGATTAGGGGGCGGGGCTTCACTGACTAGGGGTCCTATAAAGGTAGCAGCCAGTCAGGCAGCGGCACAGACAGCTGCAGCGGCACAGGAGCTAGCAAACAGCGCTGTAAACAGGGGAGTTTGAGTGGGAGTTCTCTTGGAGGAGAAGGTATTTGTGTGTGTTGGGTTTTGTATTGGTAGTATGTGTATGTGTAGGGGCTTTGTGCTGGGAGAGAAGCTGAGCCCTGATTTGGGGGCGGGGCTTCACTGACTAGGGGTCCTATAAAGGTAGCAGCCAGTCAGACAGCGGCTCAGGAGCTAGCAAACAGAGCTGTAAACAGGGGAGTTTGAGTGGGAGTTCTGTTGGAGGAGCAGGTATTTGTGTGTGTTTGGTTTTGTATTTGTAGTATCTGTATGTGTAGAGGCTTGGAGGGGCTTTGTGCTGGGAGAGAAGCTGAGCCCTGATTAGGGGGCGGGGCTTCACTGACTAGGGGTCCTATAAAGGGAGCAGCCAGTCAGGCAGCGGCACAGACAGCTGCAGCGGCACAGGAGCTAGCAAACAGAGCTGTAAACAGGGAAGTTTGAGTGGGAGTTCTGTTGGAGGAGAAGGTATTTGTGTGTGTTTGATTTTGCTTTGGTAGTATCTGTATGTGTAGAGGCTTGGAGGGGCTTTGTGCTGGGAGAGAAGCTGAGCCCTGAATAGGGGGCGGGGCTTCACTGACTAGGGGTCCTATAAAGGTAGCAGACAGTCAGGCAGCGGCACAGGAGCTAGCAAACAGAGCTGTAAACAGGGGAGTTTGAGTGGGAGTTCTGTTGGAGGATAAGGTATTTGTGTGTGTTTTTGTATTGGTATTATCTGTATGTGTAGAGGCTTGGAGGGGCTTTGTGATGGGAGAGAAGCTGAGCCCTGATTAGGCGGCGGGGCTTCACTGACTAGGGGTCCTACAAAGGTAGCAGCCAATCAGGCAGCGGCACAGACAGCTGCAGTGGCACAGGAGCTAGAAAACAGAGCTGTAAACAGGGGAGTTTGAGTGGGATTTCTGTTGGAGGAGAAGGCATTTGTGTGTGTTTGGTTTTGTATTGGTAGTATCTGTATGTGTATTGGTTTGAAGGGGCTTTGTGCTGGGAGAGAAGCTGAGCCCTGATTAGGGGGCGGGGCTTCACTGACTAGGGGTCCTATAAAGGTAGCAGCCAGTCAGGCAGCGGAGCAGACAGCTGCAGTGGCACAGGAGCTATCAAACAGAGCTGTAAACAGGGGAATTTGAGTGGGAGTTCTGTTGGAGGAGAAGGTATTTGTGTGTGTTTGGATTTGTATTGTCAGTATCTGTATGTGCAGGGGCTTTATGCTGGGAGAGAAGCTGAGCCCTGATTAGGGGGCGGGGCTTCCCTGACTAGGGGTCCTATAAAGGTAGCAGCCAGTCAGACAGCGGCTCAGGAGCTAGCAAACAGAGCTGTGAACAGGGGAGTTTGAGTAGGAGTTCTGTTGGAGGAGATGGTATTTGTGTGTGTTTGGTTTTGTATTGGTAGTATCTGTATGTGTAGGGGTTTGGCGGGGCTTTGTGCTTGGAGAGAAGCTGAGCCCTGATTAGGGGGCGGGGCTTCACTGACTAGGGGTCCTATAAAGGTAGCAGCCAGTCAGGCAGCGGCACAGACAGCTGCAGCGGCACAGGAGCTAGCAAACAGAGCTGTAAACAGGGGACTTAGAGTGGGAGTTCTGTTGGAGGAGAAGGTATTTGTGTGTGTTTGGTTTTGTATTGGTAGTATATGTATGTGCAGAGGCTTGGAGGGGCTTTGTGCTGGGAGAGAAGCTGAGCCCTGATTAGGGGGCGGGGCTTCACTGACTAGGGGTCCTATAAAGGTAGCAGCCAGTCAGGCAGCGGCACAGACAGCTGCAGCGGCACAGGAGCTAGCAAACAGAGCTGTGAACAGGGGAGTTTGAGTGGGAGTTCTGTTGGAGGAGAAGGTATTTGTGTGTGTGCGTTTTTGTATTGGTAGTATCTGTATGTGTAGAGGCTTGGAGGGGCTTTGTGCTGGGAGAGAAGCTGAGCCCTGATTAGGGGGCGGGGCTTCACTGACTAGGGGTCCTATAAAGGTAGCAGCCAGTCAGGCAGCGGAACAGACAGCTGCAGCGGCACAGGAGCTAGCAAACAGAGCTGTAAGCAGGGGAGTTTAAGTGGGAGTTCTGTTGGAGGAGGAGGTATTTGTCTGTGTTTGGTTTTGTATTGGTATTATCTGTATGTGTAGGGCTTTGTGCTGGGAGAGAAGCTGAGCCCTGATTAGGGGGCGGGGCTTCACTGACTAGGGGTCCTATAAAGGTAGCAGCCAGTCAGGCAGCGGCACAGACAGCTGCAGCGGCACAGGAGCTAGCAAACAGCGCTGTAAACAGGGGAGTTTGAGTGGGAGTTCTCTTGGAGGAGAAGGTATTTGTGTGTGTTTGGTTTTGTATTGGTAGTATCTGTATGTGTAGGGACTTTGTGCTGGGAGAGAAGCTGAGCCCTGATTTGGGGGCGGGGCTTCACTGACTAGGGGTCCTATAAAGGTAGCAGACAGTCAGGCAGCGGCACAGGAGCTAGCAAACAGAGCTGTAAACAGGGGAGTTTGAGTGGGAGTTCTGTTGGAGGAGAAGGTATTTGTGTGTGTTTGGTTTTGTATTGGTAGTATCGGTATGTGTAGAGGCTTGGAGGGGCTTTGTGCTGGGAGAGAAGCTGAGCCCTGATTAGGGGGCGGGGCTTCACTGACTAGGGGTCCTATAAAGGTAGCAGCCAGTCAGGCATCGGCACAGACTGCTGCAGTGGCACAGGAGCTAGCAAACAGAGCTGTAAACAGGGGAGTTTGAGTGGGAGTTCAGTTGGAGGAGATGGTATTTGTGTGTGTTTGGTTTTGTATTGGTAGTATCTGTATGTGTATTGGTTTGAAGGGGCTTTGTGCTTGGAGAGAAGCTGAGCCCTGATTAGGGGGCGGGGCTTCACTGACTAGGGTTCCTATAAAGGTAGCAGCCAGTCAGGCAGCGGAACAGACAGCTGCAGTGGCACAGGAGCTATCAAACAGAGCTGTAAACAGGGGAATTTGAGTGGGAGTTCTGTTGGAGGAGAAGGTATTTGTGTGTGTTTGGTTTTGTATTGGTAGTATCTGTATGTGTAGGGGCTTTGTGCTGGGAGAGAAGCTGACCCCTGATTAGGGGGCGGGGCTTCCCTGACTAGGGGTCCTATAAAGGTAGCAGCCAGTCAGGCAGCGGCAAAGGAGCTAGCAAACAGAGCTGTAAACAGGGGAGTTTGAGTGGGAGTTCTGTTGGAGGAGAAGGTATGTGTGTGTGTTTGGTTTTGTATTGGTAGTATCTGTATGTGTAGGGGCTTTGTGCTGGGAGAGAAGCTGAGCCCTGATTAGGGGGCGGGGCTTCACTGACTAGGGGTCCTATAAAGGTAGCAGCCAGTCAGACAGCGGCTCAGGAGCTAGCAAACAGAGCTGTGAACAGGGGAGTTTGATTAGGAGTTCTGTTGGAGGAGAAGGTATTTGTGTGTGTTTTTGTTTTGGTAGTATCTGTATGTGTAGAGGCTTGGAGGGGCTAGGTGCTGCGAGAGAAGCTGAGCCCTGATTAGGGGGCGGGGCTTCACTGACTAGGGGTCCTATAAAGGTAGCAGCCAGTCAGGCAGCGGCTCAGGAGCTAGCAAACAGAGCTGTGAACAGGGGAGTTTGATTAGGAGTTCTGTTGGAGGAGCAGGTATTTGTGTGTTTTTTTGTATTGGTATTATCTGTATGTGTAGGGGCTTTGTGCTGGGAGAGAAGCTGAGCCCTGATTAGGGGGCGGGGCTTCACTGACTAGGGGTCCTATAAAGGGAGCAGCCAGTCAGGCAGCGGCACAGGAGCTAGCAAACAGAGCTGTAAACAGGGGAGTTTGAGTGGGAGTTCTGTTGGAGGATAAGGTATTTGTGTGTGTTTTTGTATTGGTATTATCTGTATGTGTAGAGGCTTGGAGGGGCTTTGTGATGGAAGAGAAGCTGAGCCCTGATTAGGCGGCGGGGCTTCACTGACTAGGGGTCCTACAAAGGTAGCAGCCAATCAGGCAGCGGCACAGACAGCTGCAGTGGCACAGGAGCTAGAAAACAGAGTTGTAAACAGGGGAGTTTGAGTGGGAGTTCTGTTGGAGGAGAAGGTATTTGTGTGTGTTTGGTTTTGTATTGGTAGTATCTGTATGTGTAGGGGCTTTGTGCTGGGAGAGAAGCTGAGCCCTGATTAGGGGGCGGGGCTTCACTGACTAGGGGTCCTATAAAGGTAGCAGCCAGTCAGGCAGCGGCACAGACAGCTGCAGCGGCACAGGAGCTAGCAAACAGAGCTGTAAACAGGGGAGTTTGAGTGGGAGTTCTGTTGGAGGAGATGGTATTTGTGTGTGTTTGGTTTTGTATTGGTAGTATCTGTATGTGTATTGGTTTGAAGGGGCTTTGTGCTTGGAGAGAAGCTGAGCCCTGATTAGGGGGCGGGGCTTCACTGACTAGGGGTCCTATAAAGGTAGCAGCCAGTCAGGCAGCGGCAAAGGAGCTAGCAAACAGAGCTGTAAACTGGGGAGTTTGAGTGGGAGTTCTGTTGGAGGAGAAGGTATTTGTGTGTGTTTGGATTTGTATTGTCAGTATCTGTATGTGCAGGGGCTTTGTGCTGGGAGAGAAGCTGAGCCCTGATTAGGGGGCGGGGCTTCACTGACTAGGGGTCCTATAAAGGTAGCAGCCAGTCAGGCAGCGGCACAGACAGCTGCAGCGGCACAGGAGCTAGCAAACAGAGCTGTAAACAGGGGAGTTTGAGTGGGAGTTCTGTTGGAGGAGATGGTATTTGTGTGTGTTTGGTTTTGTATTGGTAGTATCTGTATGTGTATTGGTTTGAAGGGGCTTTGTGCTTGGAGAGAAGCTGAGCCCTGATTAGGGGGCGGGGCTTCACTGACTAGGGGTCCTATAAAGGTAGCAGCCAGTCAGGCAGCGGCAAAGGAGCTAGCAAACAGAGCTGTAAACTGGGGAGTTTGAGTGGGAGTTCTGTTGGAGGAGAAGGTATTTGTGTGTGTTTGGATTTGTATTGTCAGTATCTGTATGTGCAGGGGCTTTGTGCTGGGAGAGAAGCTGAGCCCTGATTAGGGGGCGGGGCTTCCCTGACTAGGGGTCCTATAAAGGTAGCAGCCAGTCAGACAGCGGCTCAGGAGCTAGCAAACAGAGCTGTGAACAGGGGAGTTTGAGTAGGAGTTCTGTTGGAGGAGAAGGTATTTGTGTGTGTTTTTGTTTTGGTAGTATCTGTATGTGTAGAGGCTTGGAGGGGCTAGGTGCTGCGAGAGAAGCTGAGCCCTGATTAGGGGGCGGGGCTTCACTGACTAGGGGTCCTATAAAGGTAGCAGCCAGTCAGGCAGCGGCACAGACAGCTGCAGCGGCACAGGAGCTAGCAAACAGCGCTGTAAACAGGGGAGTTTGAGTGGGAGTTCTCTTGGAGGAGAAGGTATTTGTGTGTGTTTGGTTTTGTATTGGTAGTATCTGTATGTGTAGGGACTTTGTGCTGGGAGAGAAGCTGAGCCCTGATTTGGGGGCGGGGCTTCACTGACTAGGGGTCCTATAAAGGTAGCAGACAGTCAGGCAGCGGACAGGAGCTAGCAAACAGAGCTGTAAACAGGGGAGTTTGAGTGGGAGTTCTGTTGGAGGAGAAGGTATTTGTGAGTGTTTGGTTTTGTATTGGTAGTATCTGTATGTGTAGAGGCTTGGAGGGGCTTTGTGCTGGGAGAGAAGCTGAGCCCTGAATAGGGGGCGGGGCTTCACTGACTAGGGGCCTATAAAGGTAGCAGACAGTCAGGCAGCGGCACAGGAGCTAGCAAACAGAGCTGTAAACAGGGGAGTTTGAGTGGGAGTTCTGTTGGAGGATAAGGTATTTGTGTGTGTTTGGTTTTGTATTGGTAGTATCTGTATGTGTATTGGTTTGAAGGGGCTTTGTGCTTGGAGAGAAGCTGAGCCCTGATTAGGGGGCGGGGCTTCACTGACTAGGGTTCCTATAAAGGTAGCAGCCAGTCAGGCAGCGGAACAGACAGCTGCAGTGGCACAGGAGCTATCAAACAGAGCTGTAAACAGGGGAGTTCGAGTGGGAGTTCTGTTGGAGGAGAAGGTATTTGTGTGTGTTTGGTTTTGTATTGGTAGTATCTGTATGTGTAGGGGCTTTGTGCTGGGAGAGAAGCTGACCCCTGATTAGGGGGCGGGGCTTCCCTGACTAGGGGTCCTATAAAGGTAGCAGCCAGTCAGGCAGCGGCAAAGGAGCTAGCAAACAGAGCTGTAAACAGGGGAGTTTGAGTGGGAGTTCTGTTGGAGGAGAAGGTATGTGTGTGTGTTTGGTTTTGTATTGGTAGTATCTGTATGTGTAGGGGCTTTGTGCTGGGAGAGAAGCTGAGCCCTGATTAGGGGGCGGGGCTTCACTGACTAGGGGTCCTATAAAGGTAGCAGCCAGTCAGACAGCGGCTCAGGAGCTAGCAAACAGAGCTGTGAACAGGGGAGTTTGATTAGGAGTTCTGTTGGAGGAGAAGGTATTTGTGTGTGTTTTTGTTTTGGTAGTATCTGTATGTGTAGAGGCTTGGAGGGGCTAGGTGCTGCGAGAGAAGCTGAGCCCTGATTAGGGGGCGGGGCTTCACTGACTAGGGGTCCTATAAAGGTAGCAGCCAGTCAGGCAGCGGCACAGACAGCTGCAGCGGCACAGGAGCTAGCAAACAGAGCTGTAAACAGGGGAGTTTGAGTGGGAGTTCTGTTGGAGGAGCAGGTATTTGTGTGTGTTTTTGTATTGGTATTATCTGTATGTGTAGGGGCTTTGTGCTGGGAGAGAAGCTGAGCCCTGATTAGGGGGCGGGGCTTCACTGACTAGGGGTCCTATAAAGGGAGCAGCCAGTCAGGCAGCGGCACAGGAGCTAGCAAACAGAGCTGTAAACAGGGGAGTTTGAGTGGGAGTTCTGTTGGAGGATAAGGTATTTGTGTGTGTTTTTGTATTGGTATTATCTGTATGTGTAGAGGCTTGGAGGGGCTTTGTGATGGAAGAGAAGCTGAGCCCTGATTAGGCGGCGGGGCTTCACTGACTAGGGGTCCTACAAAGGTAGCAGCCAATCAGGCAGCGGCACAGACAGCTGCAGTGGCACAGGAGCTAGAAAACAGAGTTGTAAACAGGGGAGTTTGAGTGGGAGTTCTGTTGGAGGAGAAGGTATTTGTGTGTGTTTGGTTTTGTATTGGTAGTATCTGTATGTGTAGGGGCTTTGTGCTGGGAGAGAAGCTGAGCCCTGATTAGGGGGCGGGGCTTCACTGACTAGGGGTCCTATAAAGGTAGCAGCCAGTCAGGCAGCGGCACAGACAGCTGCAGCGGCACAGGAGCTAGCAAACAGAGCTGTAAACAGGGGAGTTTGAGTGGGAGTTCTGTTGGAGGAGATGGTATTTGTGTGTGTTTGGTTTTGTATTGGTAGTATCTGTATGTGTATTGGTTTGAAGGGGCTTTGTGCTTGGAGAGAAGCTGAGCCCTGATTAGGGGGCGGGGCTTCACTGACTAGGGGTCCTATAAAGGTAGCAGCCAGTCAGGCAGCGGCAAAGGAGCTAGCAAACAGAGCTGTAAACTGGGGAGTTTGAGTGGGAGTTCTGTTGGAGGAGAAGGTATTTGTGTGTGTTTGGATTTGTATTGTCAGTATCTGTATGTGCAGGGGCTTTGTGCTGGGAGAGAAGCTGAGCCCTGATTAGGGGGCGGGGCTTCCCTGACTAGGGGTCCTATAAAGGTAGCAGCCAGTCAGCCAGCGGCAAAGGAGCTAGCAAACAGAGCTGTAAACTGGGGAGTTTGAGTGGGAGTTCTGTTGGAGGAGAAGGTATTTGTGTGTGTTTGGTTTTGTATTGGTAGTATCTGTATGTGTAGGGGCTTTGTGCTGGGAGAGAAGCTGAGCCCTGATTAGGGGGCGGGGCTTCACTGACTAGGGGTCCTATAAAGGTAGCAGCCAGTCAGACAGCGGCTCAGGAGCTAGCAAACAGAGCTGTGAACAGGGGAGTTTGAGTAGGAGTTCTGTTGGAGGAGAAGGTATTTGTGTGTGTTTTTGTTTTGGTAGTATCTGTATGTGTAGAGGCTTGGAGGGGCTAGGTGCTGCGAGAGAAGCTGAGCCCTGATTAGGGGGCGGGGCTTCACTGACTAGGGGTCCTATAAAGGTAGGAGCCAGTCAGGCAGCGGCACAGACAGCTGCAGCGGCACAGGAGCTAGCAAACAGAGCTGTAAACAGGGGAGTTTGAGTGGGAGTTCTGTTGGAGAAGATGGTATTTGTGTGTGTTTGGTTTTGTATTGGTAGTATCTGTATGTGTAGGGGTTTGGCGGGGCTTTGTGCTTGGAGAGAAGCTGAGCCCTGATTAGGGGGCGGGGCTTCACTGACTAGGGGTCCTATAAAGGTAGCAGCCAGTCAGGCAGCGGCACAGACAGCTGCAGCGGCACAGGAGCTAGCAAACAGAGCTGTAAACAGGTGACTTAGAGTGGGAGTTCTGTTGGAGGAGAAGGTATTTGTGTGTGTTTGGTTTTGTATTGGTAGTATCTGTATGTGTAGGGGCTTTGTGCTGGGAGAGAAGCTGAGCCCTGACTAGGGGGCGGGGCTTCACTGACTAGGGGTCCTATAAAGGGAGCAGCCAGTCAGACAGCGGCACAGACAGCTGCAGCGGCACAGGAGCTAGCAAACAGAGCTGTAAACAGGGAAGTTTGAGTGGGAGTTCTGTTGGAGGAGAAGGTATTTGTGTGTGTTTGATTTTGCTTTGGTAGTATCTGTATGTGTAGAGGCTTGGAGGGGCTTTGTGCTGGGAGAGAAGCTGAGCCCTGAATAGGGGGCGGGGCTTCACTGACTAGGGGCCTATAAAGGTAGCAGACAGTCAGGCAGCGGCACAGGAGCTAGCAAACAGAGCTGTAAACAGGGGAGTTTGAGTGGGAGTTCTGTTGGAGGATAAGGTATTTGTGTGTGTTTTTGTATTGGTATTATCTGTATGTGTAGAGGCTTGGAGGGGCTTTGTAATGGGAGAGAAGCTGAGCCCTGATTAGGCGGCGGGGCTTCACTGACTAGGGGTCCTACAAAGGTAGCAGCCAATCAGGCAGCGGCACAGACACCTGCAGTGGCACAGGAGCTAGAAAACAGAGCTGTAAACAGGGGAGTTTGAGTGGGAGTTCTGTTGGAGGAGAAGGTATTTGTGTGTGTTTGGTTTTGTATTGGTAGTATCTGTATGTGTAGGGGCTTTGTGCTGGGAGAGAAGCTGAGCCCTGATTAGGGGGCGGGGCTTCACTGACTAGGGGTCCTATAAAGGTAGCAGCCAGTCAGGCAGCGGCACAGACAGCTGCAGCGGCACAGGAGCTAGCAAACAGAGCTGTAAACAGGAGAGTTTGAGTGGGAGTTCTGTTGGAGGAGATGGTATTTGTGTGTGTTTGGTTTTGTATTGGTAGTATCTGTATGTGTATTGGTTTGAAGGGGCTTTGTGCTTGGAGAGAAGCTGAGCCCTGATTAGGGGGCGGGGCTTCACTGACTAGGGTTCCTATAAAGGTAGCAGCCAGTCAGGCAGCGGAACAGACAGCTGCAGTGGCACAGGAGCTATCAAACAGAGCTGTAAACAGGGGAGTTCGAGTGGGAGTTCTGTTGGAGGAGAAGGTATTTGTGTGTGTTTGGTTTTGTATTGGTAGTATCTGTATGTGTAGGGGCTTTGTGCTGGGAGAGAAGCTGAGCCCTGATTAGGGGGCGGGGCTTCACTGACTTGGGGTCCTATAAAGGTAGCAGCCAGTCAGACAGCGGCTCAGGAGCTAGCAAACAGAGCTGTGAACAGGGGAGTTTGAGTAGGAGTTCTGTTGGAGGAGAAGGTATTTGTGTGTGTTTTTGTTTTGGTAGTATCTGTATGTGTAGAGGCTTGGAGGGGCTAGGTGCTGCGAGAGAAGCTGAGCCCTGATTAGGGGGCGGGGCTTCACTGACTAGGGGTCCTATAAAGGTAGCAGCCAGTCAGGCAGCGGCACAGACAGCTGCAGCGGCACAGGAGCTAGCAAACAGAGCTGTAAACAGGGGAGTTTGAGTGGGAGTTCTGTTGGAGGAGATGGTATTTGTGTGTGTTTGGTTTTGTATTGGTAGTATCTGTATGTGCAGAGGCTTGGAGGGGCTTTGTGCTGGGAGAGAAGCTGAGCCCTGATTAGGGGGCGGGGCTTAACTGACTAGGGGTCCTATAAAGGTAGCAGCCAGTCAGGCAGCGGCACAGACAGCTGCAGCGGCACAGGAGCTAGCAAACAGAGCTGTGAACAGGGGAGTTTGAGTGGGAGTTCTGTTGGAGGAGAAGGTATTTGTGTGTGTGTGTTTTTGTATTGGTAGTATCTGTATGTGTAGAGGCTTGGAGGGGCTTTGTGCTGGGAGAGAAGCTGAGCCCTGATTAGGGGGCGGGGCTTCACTGACTAGGGGTCCTATAAAGGTAGCAGCCAGTCAGGCAGCGGCACAGACAGCTGCAGCGGCACAGGAGCTAGCAAACAGCGCTGTAAACAGGGGAGTTTGAGTGGGAGTTCTCTTGGAGGAGAAGGTATTTGTGTGTGTTTGGTTTTGTATTGGTAGTATCTGTATGTGTAGGGACTTTGTGCTGGGAGAGAAGCTGAGCCCTGATTTGGGGGCGGGGCTTCACTGACTAGGGGTCCTATAAAGGTAGCAGACAGTCAGGCAGCGGACAGGAGCTAGCAAACAGAGCTGTAAACAGGGGAGTTTGAGTGGGAGTTCTGTTGGAGGAGAAGGTATTTGTGTGTGTTTTTGTATTGGTAGTATCTGTATGTGTAGAGGCTTGGAGGGGCTTTGTGCTGGCAGAGAAGCTGAGCCCTGATTAGGGGGCGGGGCTTCACTGACTAGGGGTCCTATAAAGGTATCAGCCAGTCAGGCAGCGGCACAGACAGCTGCAGCGGCACAGGAGCTAGCAAACAGAGCTGTAAACAGGGGAGTTTGAGTGGGAGTTCTGTTGGAGGAGAAGCTATTTGTGTGTGTTTGGTTTTGTATTGGTATTATCGGTATGTGTAGAGGCTTGGAGGGGCTTTGTGCTGGGAGAGAAGCTGACCCCTGATTAGGGGGCGGGGCTTCCCTGACTAGGGGTCCTATAAAGGTAGCAGCCAGTCAGGCAGCGGCAAAGGAGCTAGCAAACAGAGCTGTAAACAGGGGAGTTTGAGTGGGAGTTCTGTTGGAGGAGAAGGTATGTGTGTGTGTTTGGTTTTGTATTGGTAGTATCTGTATGTGTAGGGGCTTTGTGCTGGGAGAGAAGCTGAGCCCTGATTAGGGGGCGGGGCGTCACTGACTAGGGGTCCTATAAAGGTAGCAGCCAGTCAGACAGCGGCCCAGACAGCTGCAGCGGCACAGGAGCTAGCAAACAGAGCTGTAAACAGGGGAGTTTGAGTGGGAGTTCTGTTGGAGGAGAAGGTATTTGTGTGTTTGGTTTTGCTTTGGTAGTATATGTATGTGTAGAGGCTTGGAGGGGCTTTGTGCTGGGAGAGAAGCTGAGCCCTGATTAGGGGGCGGGGCTTCACTGACTAGGGGTCCTATAAAGGTAGCAGCCAGTCAGGCAGCGGCCCAGACAGCTGCAGCGGCACAGGAGCTAGCAAACAGAGCTGTAAACAGGGGAGTTTGAGTGGGAGTTCTGTTGGAGGAGCAGGTATTTGTGTGTGTTTGGTTTTGTATTTGTAGTATCTGTATGTGTAGAGGCTTGGAGGGGCTTTGTGCTGGGAGAGAAGCTGAGCCCTGAATAGGGGGCGGGGCTTAACTGACTAGGGGTACTATAAAGGTAGCAGACAGTCAGGCAGCGGCACAGGAGCTAGCAAACAGAGCTGTAAACAGGGGAGTTTGAGTGGGAGTTCTGTTGGAGGATAAGCTATTTGTGTGTGTTTTTGTATTGGTATTATCTGTAATGTGTAGAGGCTTGGAGGGGCTTTGTGATGGGAGAGAAGCTGAGCCCTGATTAGGTGGCGGGGCTTCACTGACTAGGGGTCCTACAAAGGTAGCAGCCAATCAGGCAGCGGCACAGACAGCTGCAGTGGCACAGGAGCTAGAAAACAGAGCTGTAAACAGGGTAGTTTGAGTGGGAGTTCTGTTGGAGGAGAAGGTAGTTGTGTGTGTTTGGTTTTGTATTGGTAGTATCTGTATGTGTAGGGGCTTTGTGCTGGGAGAGAAGCTGAGCCCTGATTAGGGGGCCGGGCTTCACTGACTAGGGGTCCTATAAAGGGAGCAGCCAGTCAGGCAGCGGCACAGACAGCTGCAGCGGCACAGGAGCTAGCAAACAGAGCTGTAAACAGGGGAGTTTGAGTGGGAGTTCTGTTGGAGGAGATGGTATTTGTGTGTGTTTGGTTTTGTATTGGTAGTATCTGTATGTGTATTGGTTTGAAGGGGCTTTGTGCTTGGAGAGAAGCTGAGCCCTGATTAGGGGGCGGGGCTTCACTGACTAGGGTTCCTATAAAGGTAGCAGCCAGTCAGGCAGCGGAACAGACAGCTGCAGTGGCACAGGAGCTATCAAACAGAGCTGTAAACAGGGGAATTTGAGTGGGAGTTCTGTTGGAGGAGAAGGTATTTGTGTGTGTTTGGTTTTGTATTGGTAGTATCTCTATGTGCAGAGGCTTGGAGGGGCTTTGTGCTGGGAGAGAAGCTGAGCCCTGATTAGGGGGCGGGGCTTCACTGACTAGGGGTCCTATAAAGGTAGCAGCCAGTCAGGCAGCGGAACAGACAGCTGCAGCGGCACAGGAGCTAGCAAACAGAGCTGTAAACAGGGGAGTTTGAGTTGGAGTTCTGTTGGAGGAGAAGGTATTTGTGTGTGTTGGGTTTTGTATTGGTAGTATGTGTATGTGTAGGGGCTTTGTGCTGGGAGAGAAGCTGAGCCCTGATTTGGGGGCGGGGCTTCACTGACTAGGGGTCCTATAAAGGTAGCAGACAGTCAGGCAGCGGCACAGGAGCTAGCAAACAGAGCTGTAAACAGGGGAGTTTGAGTGGGAGTTCTGTTGGAGGATAAGCTATTTGTGTGTGTTTTTGTATTGGTATTATCTGTATGTGTAGAGGCTTGGAGGGGCTTTGTGATGGGAGAGAAGCTGAGCCCTGATTAGGCGGCGGGGCTTCACTGACTAGGGGTCCTACAAAGGTAGCAGCCAATCAGGCAGCGGCACAGACAGCTGCAGTGGCACAGGAGCTAGAAAACAGAGGTGTAAACAGGGGAGTTTGAGTGGGAGTTCTGTTGGAGGAGAAGGTATTTGTGTGTTTGGTTTTGTATTGGTAGTATCTGTATGTGTAGGGGCTTTGTGCTGGGAGAGAAGCTGAGCCCTGATTAGGGGGCGGGGCTTCACTGACTAGGGGTCCTATAAAGGTAGCAGCCAGTCAGGCAGCGGCACAGACAGCTGCAGCGGCACAGGAGCTAGCAAACAGAGCTGTAAACAGGGGAGTTTGAGTGGGAGTTCTGTTGGAGGAGATGGTATTTGTGTGTGTTTGGTTTTGTATTGGTAGTATCTGTATGTGTATTGGTTTGAAGGGGCTTTGTGCTTGGAGAGAAGCTGAGCCCTGATTAGGGGGCGGGGCTTCACTGACTAGGGTTCCTATAAAGGTAGCAGCCAGTCAGGCAGCGGAACAGACAGCTGCAGTGGCACAGGAGCTATCAAACAGAGCTGTAAACAGGGGAATTTGAGTGGGAGTTCTGTTGGAGGAGAAGGTATTTGTGTGTGTTTGGATTTGTATTGTCAGTATCTGTATGGGCAGGGGCTTTGTGCTGGGAGAGAAGCTGAGCCCTGATTTGGGGGCGGGGCTTCCCTGACTAGGGGTCCTATAAAGGTAGCAGCCAGTCAGGCAGCGGCAAAGGAGCTAGCAAACAGAGCTGTAAACAGGGGAGTTTGAGTGGGAGTTCTGTTGGAGGAGAAGGTATTTGTGTGTGTTTGGTTTTGTATTGGTAGTATCTGTATGTGTAGGGGCTTTGTGCTGGGAGAGAAGCTGAGCCCTGATTAGGGGGCGGGGCTTCACTGACTAGGGGTCCTATAATGGTAGCAGCCAGTCAGGCAGCGGCACAGACAGCTGCAGCGGCACAGGAGCTAGCAAACAGAGCTGTGAACAGGGGACTTAGAGTGGGAGTTCTGTTGGAGGAGAAGGTATTTGTGTGTGTTTGGTTTTGTATTGGTAGTATCTCTATGTGCAGAGGCTTGGAGGGGCTTTGTGCTGGGAGAGAAGCTGAGCCCTGATTAGGGGGCGGGGCTTCACTGACTAGGGGTCCTATAAAGGTAGCAGCCAGTCAGGCAGCGGAACAGACAGCTGCAGCGGCACAGGAGCTAGCAAACAGAGCTGTAAACAGGGGAGTTTGAGTGGGAGTTCTGTTGGAGGAGAAGGTATTTGTGTGTGTTGGGTTTTGTATTGGTAGTATGTGTATGTGTAGGGGCTTTGTGCTGGGAGAGAAGCTGAGCCCTGATTTGGGGGCGGGGCTTCACTGACTAGGGGTCCTATAAAGGTAGCAGCCAGTCAGACAGCGGCACAGGAGCTAGCAAACAGAGCTGTAAGCAGGGGAGTTTGAGTGGGAGTTCTGTTGGAGGAGAAGGTATTTGTGTGTGTTTGATTTTGCTTTGGTAGTATCTGTATGTGTAGAGGCTTGGAGGGGCTTTGTGCTGGGAGAGAAGCTGACCCCTGACTAGGGGGCGGGGCTTCCCTGACTAGGGGTCCTATAAAGGTAGCAGCCAGTCAGGCAGCGGCAAAGGAGCTAGCAAACAGAGCTGTAAACAGGGGAGTTTGAGTGGGAGTTCTGTTGGAGGAGAAGGTATGTGTGTGTGTTTGGTTTTGTATTGGTAGTATCTGTATGTGTAGGGGCTTTGTGCTGGGAGAGAAGCTGAGCCCTGATTAGGGGGCGGGGCGTCACTGACTAGGGGTCCTATAAAGGTAGCAGCCAGTCAGACAGCGGCTCAGGAGCTAGCAAACAGAGCTGTAAACAGGGGAGTTTGAGTGGGAGTTCTGTTGGAGGAGAAGGTATTTGTGTGTTTGGTTTTGCTTTGGTAGTATCTGTATGTGTAGAGGCTTGGAGGGGCTTTGTGCTGGGAGAGAAGCTGAGCCCTGATTAGGGGGCGGGGCTTCACTGACTAGGGGTCCTATAAAGGTAGCAGCCAGTCAGGCAGCGGCACAGACAGCTGCAGCGGCACAGGAGCTAGCAAACAGAGCTGTAAACAGGGGAGTTTGAGTGGGAGTTCTGTTGGAGGAGCAGGTATTTGTGTGTGTTTGGTTTTGTATTTGTAGTATCTGTATGTGTAGAGGCTTGGAGGGGTTTTGTGCTGGGAGAGAAGCTGAGCCCTGATTAGGGGGCGGGGCTTCACTGACTAGGGGTCCTATAAAGGGAGCAGCCAGTCAGGCAGCGGCACAGACAGCTGCAGCGGCACAGGAGCTAGCAAACAGAGCTGTAAACAGGGAAGTTTGAGTGGGAGTTCTGTTGGAGGAGAAGGTATTTGTGTGTGTTTGATTTTGCTTTGGTAGTATCTGTATGTGTAGAGGCTTGGAGGGGCTTTGTGCTGGGAGAGAAGCTGAGCCCTGAATAGGGGGCGGGGCTTCACTGACTAGGGGTCCTATAAAGGTAGCAGACAGTCAGGCAGCGGCACAGGAGCTAGCAAACAGAGCTGTAAACAGGGGAGTTTGAGTGGGAGTTCTGTTGGAGGATAAGGTATTTGTGTGTGTTTTTGTATTGGTATTATCTGTATGTGTAGAGGCTTGGAGGGGCTTTGTGATGGGAGAGAAGCTGAGCCCTGATTAGGCGGCGGGGCTTCACTGACTAGGGGTCCTACAAAGGTAGCAGCCAATCAGGCAGCGGCACAGACAGCTGCAGTGGCACAGGAGCTAGAAAACAGAGCTGTAAACAGGGGAGTTTGAGTGGGAGTTCTGTTGGAGGAGAAGGTATTTGTGTGTGTTTGGTTTTGTATTGGTAGTATCTGTATGTGTAGGGGCTTTGTGCTGGGAGAGAAGCTGAGCCCTGATTAGGGGGCGGGGCTTCACTGACTAGGGGTCCTATAAAGGTAGCAGCCAGTCAGACAGCGGCACAGACAGCTGCAGCGGCACAGGAGCTAGCAAACAGAGCTGTAAACAGGGGAGTTTGAGTGGGAGTTCTGTTGGAGGAGATGGTATTTGTGTGTGTTTGGTTTTGTATTGGTAGTATCTGTATGTGTAGGGGTTTGGCGGGGCTTTGTGCTTGGAGAGAAGCTGAGCCCTGATTAGGGGGCGGGGCTTCACTGACTAGGGGTCCTATAAAGGTATCAGCCAGTCAGGCAGCGGCACAGACAGCTGCAGCGGCACAGGAGCTAGCAAACAGAGCTGTGAACAGGGGAGTTTGAGTAGGAGTTCTGTTGGAGGAGAAGGTACTTGTGTGTGTGTGTTTTTGTATTGGTAGTATCTGTATGTGTAGAGGCTTGGAGGGGCTTTGTGCTGGGAGAGAAGCTGAGCCCTGATTAGGGGGCGGGGCTTCACTGACTAGGGGTCCTATAAAGGTAGCAGCCAGTCAGGCAGCGGAACAGACAGCTGCAGCGGCACAGGAGCTAGCAAACAGAGCTGTAAACAGGGGAGTTTGAGTGGGAGTTCTGTTGGAGGAGGAGGTATTTGTCTGTGTTTGGTTTTGTATTGGTCGTATCTGTCTGTTCAGAGGCTTGGAGGGGCTTTGTGCTGGGAGAGAAGCTGAGCCCTGATTAGGGGGCGGGGCTTCACTGACTAGGGGTCCTATAAAGGTAGCAGCCAGTCAGGCAGCGGCAGACAGCTGCAGCGGCACAGGAGCTAGCAAACGGAGCTGTAAACAGGGGAGTTCGAGTGGGAGTTCAATTGGAGGAGAAGGTATTTGTGTGTGTTTGGTTTTGTATTGGTCGTATCTGTATGTTCAGAGGCTTGGAGGGGCTTTGTGCTGGGAGAGAAGCTGAGCCCTGATTAGGGGGCGGGGCTTCACTGACTAGGGGTCCTATAAAGGTAGCAGCCAGTCAGGCAGCGGCACAGACAGCTGCAGCGGCACAGGAGCTAGCAAACAGAGCTGTAAACAGGGGAGTTTGAGTGGGAGTTCTGTTGGAGGAGCAGGTATTTGTGTGTGTTTGGTTTTGTATTTGTAGTATCTGTATGTGTAGAGGCTTGGAGGGGCTTTGTGCTGGGAGAGAAGCTGAGCCCTGATTAGGGGGCGGGGCTTCACTGACTAGGGGTCCTATAAAGGGAGCAGCCAGTCAGGCAGCGGCACAGACAGCTGCAGCGGCACAGGAGCTAGCAAACAGAGCTGTAAACAGGGAAGTTTGAGTGGGAGTTCTGTTGGAGGAGAAGGTATTTGTGTGTGTTTGATTTTGCTTTGGTAGTATCTGTATGTGTAGAGGCTTGGAGGGGCTTTGTGCTGGGAGAGAAGCTGAGCCCTGAATAGGGGGCGGGGCTTCACTGACTAGGGGTCCTATAAAGGTAGCAGACAGTCAGGCAGCGGCACAGGAGCTAGCAAACAGAGCTGTAAACAGGGGAGTTTGAGTGGGAGTTCTGTTGGAGGATAAGGTATTTGTGTGTGTTTTTGTATTGGTATTATCTGTATGTGTAGAGGCTTGGAGGGGCTTTGTGATGGGAGAGAAGCTGAGCCCTGATTAGGCGGCGGGGCTTCACTGACTAGGGGTCCTACAAAGGTAGCAGCCAATCAGGCAGCGGCACAGACAGCTGCAGTGGCACAGGAGCTAGAAAACAGAGCTGTAAACAGGGGAGTTTGAGTGGGAGTTCTGTTGGAGGAGAAGGTATTTGTGTGTGTTTGGTTTTGTATTGGTAGTATCTGTATGTGTAGGGGTTTGGCGGGGCTTTGTGCTTGGAGAGAAGCTGAGCCCTGATTAGGGGGCGGGGCTTCACTGACTAGGGGTCCTATAAAGGTATCAGCCAGTCAGGCAGCGGCACAGACAGCTGCAGCGGCACAGGAGCTAGCAAACAGAGCTGTGAACAGGGGAGTTTGAGTAGGAGTTCTGTTGGAGGAGAAGGTATTTGTGTGTTTGTGTTTTTGTATTGGTAGTATCTGTATGTGTAGAGGCTTGGAGGGGCTTTGTGCTGGGAGAGAAGCTGAGCCCTGATTAGGGGGCGGGGCTTCACTGACTAGGGGTCCTATAAAGGTAGCAGCCAGTCAGGCAGCGGAACAGACAGCTGCAGCGGCACAGGAGCTAGCAAACAGAGCTGTAAACAGGGGAGTTTGAGTGGGAGTTCTGTTGGAGGAGGAGGTATTTGTCTGTGTTTGGTTTTGTATTGGTAGTATCTGTATGTGTAGAGGCTTGGAGGGGCTTTGTGCTGGGAGAGAAGCTGAGCCCTGATTAGGGGGCGGGGCTTCACTGACTTGGGGTCCTATAAAGGTAGCAGCCAGTCAGGCAGCGGCACAGGAGCTAGCAAACAGAGCTGTAAACAGGGGAGTTTGAGTGGGAGTTCTGTTGGAGGAGAAGGTATTTGTGTTTGTTTGGTTTTGTATTGGTAGTATCTGTATGTGTAGGGGCTTTGTGCTGGGAGAGAAGCTGAGCCCTGATTAGGGGGAGGGGCTTCACTGACTAGAGGTCCTATAAACGGAGCAGCCAGTCAGGCAGCGGCACAGACAGCTGCAGCGGCACAGGAGCTAGCAAACAGAGCTGTAAACAGGGGAGTTTGAGTGGGAGTTCTGTTGGAGGAGATGGTATTTGTGTGTGTTTGGTTTTGTATTGGTAGTATCTGTATGTGTATTGGTTTGAAGGGGCTTTGTGCTTGGAGAGAAGCTGAGCCCTGATTAGGGGGCGGGGCTTCACTGACTAGGGTTCCTATAAAGGTAGCAGCCAGTCAGGCAGCGGAACAGACAGCTGCAGTGGCACAGGAGCTATCAAACAGAGCTGTAAACAGGGGAGTTTGAGTGGGAGTTCTGTTGGAGGAGAAGGTATTTGTGTGTGTTTGGATTTGTATTGTCAGTATCTGTATGTGCAGGGGCTTTGTGCTGGGAGAGAAGCTGAGCCCTGATTAGGGGGCGGGGCTTCCCTGACTAGGGGTCCTATAAAGGTAGCAGCCAGTCAGGCAGCGGCAAAGGAGCTAGCAAACAGAGCTGTAAACTGCGGAGTTTGAGTGGGAGTTCTGTTGGAGGAGAAGGTATTTGTGTGTGTTTGGTTTTGTATTGGTAGTATCTGTATGTGTAGGGGCTTTGTGCTGGGAGAGAAGCTGAGCCCTGATTAGGGGGCGGGGCTTCACTGACTAGGGGTCCTATAAAGGTAGCAGCCAGTCAGGCAGCGGCACAGACAGCTGCAGCGGCACAGGAGCTAGCAAACAGAGCTGTAAACAGGGGAGTTTGAGTGGGAGTTCTGTTGCAGGAGATGGTATTTGTGTGTGTTTGGTTTTGTATTGGTAGTATCTGTATGTGTATTGGTTTGAAGGGGCTTTGTGCTTGGAGAGAAGCTGAGCCCTGATTAGGGGGCGGGGCTTCACTGACTAGGGTTCCTATAAAGGTAGCAGCCAGTCAGGCAGCGGAACAGACAGCTGCAGTGGCACAGGAGCTATCAAACAGAGCTGTAAACAGGGGAATTTGAGTGGGAGTTCTGTTGGAGGAGAAGGTATTTGTGTGTGTTTGGATTTGTATTGTCAGTATCTGTATGGGCAGGGGCTTTGTGCTGGGAGAGAAGCTGAGCCCTGATTAGGGGGCGGGGCTTCCCTCACTAGGGGTCCTATAAAGGTAGCAGCCAGTCAGGCAGCGGCAAAGGAGCTAGCAAACAGAGCTGTAAACAGGGGAGTTTGAGTGGGAGTTCTGTTGGAGGAGAAGGTATTTGTGTGTGTTTGGTTTTGTATTGGTAGTATCTGTATGTGTAGGGGCTTTGTGCTGGGAGAGAAGCTGAGCCGTGATTAGGGGGCGGGGCTTCACTGACTAGGGGTCCTATAAAGGTAGCAGCCAGTCAGACAGCGGCACAGACAGCTGCAGCGGCACAGGAGCTAGGGAACAGAGCTGTAAACAGGGGAGTTTGAGTGGGAGTTCTGTTGGAGGAGAAGGTATTTGTGTGTGTTTGGTTTTGTATTGGTAGTATCTCTATGTGTAGGGGTTTGGCGGGGCTTTGTGCTTGGAGAGAAGCTGAGCCCTGATTAGGGGGCGGGGCTTCACTGACTAGGGGTCCTATAAAGGTAGCAGCCAGTCAGGCAGCGGAACAGACAGCTGCAGCGGCACAGGAGCTAGCAAACAGAGCTGTAAACAGGGGAGTTTGAGTGGGAGTTCTGTTGGAGGAGAAGGTATTTGTGTGTGTTGGGTTTTGTATTGGTAGTATGTGTATGTGTAGGGGCTTTGTGCTGGAAGAGAAGCTGAGCCCTGATTTGGGGGCGGGGCTTCACTGACTAGGGGTCCTATAAAGGTAGCAGCCAGTCAGACAGCGGCACAGGAGCTAGCAAACAGAGCTGTAAGCAGGGGAGTTTGAGTGGGAGTTCTGTTGGAGGAGAAGGTATTTGTGTGTGTTTGGTTTTGTATTGGTAGTATCGGTATGTGTAGAGGCTTGGAGGGGCTTTGTGCTGGGAGAGAAGCTGACCCCTGATTAGGGGGCGGGGCTTCCCTGACTAGGGGTCCTATAAAGGTAGCAGCCAGTCAGGCAGCGGCAAAGGAGCTAGCAAACAGAGCTGTAAACAGGGGAGTTTGAGTGGGAGTTCTGTTGGAGGAGAAGGTATGTGTGTGTGTTTGGTTTTGTATTGGTAGTATCTGTATGTGTAGGGGCTTTGTGCTGGGAGAGAAGCTGAGCCCTGATTAGGGGGCGG
The DNA here is from genome assembly GCF_965140295.1 of Lepidochelys olivacea. Taxonomy (NCBI): domain Eukaryota; kingdom Metazoa; phylum Chordata; order Testudines; family Cheloniidae; genus Lepidochelys; species Lepidochelys olivacea. Next base: position 16,601,625 of record NC_140436.1, on the reverse strand, counting down.
GGCGTCACTGACTAGGGGTCCTATAAAGGTAGCAGCCAGTCAGACAGCGGCTCAGGAGCTAGCAAACAGAGCTGTAAACAGGGGAGTTTGAGTGGGAGTTCTGTTGGAGGAGAAGGTATTTGTGTGTGTTTTTGTATTGGTATTATCTGTATGTGTAGAGGCTTGGAGGGGCTTTGTGATGGGAGAGAAGCTGAGCCCTGATTAGGCGGCGGGGCTTCACTGACTAGGGGTCCTACAAAGGTAGCAGCCAATCAGGCAGCGGCACAGACAGCTGCAGTGGCACAGGAGCTAGAAAACAGAGCTGTAAACAGGGGAGTTTGAGTGGGAGTTCTGTTGGAGGAGAAGGTATTTGTGTGTGTTTGGTTTTGTATTGGTAGTATCTGTATGTGTAGGGGCTTTGTGCTGGGAGAGAAGCTGAGCCCTGATTAGGGGGCGGGGCTTCACTGACTAGGGGTCCTATAAAGGTAGCAGCCAGTCAGACAGCGGCACAGACAGCTGCAGCGGCACAGGAGCTAGCAAACAGAGCTGTAAACAGGGGAGTTTGAGTGGGAGTTCTGTTGGAGGAGATGGTATTTGTGTGTGTTTGGTTTTGTATTGGTAGTATCTGTATGTGTAGGGGTTTGGCGGGGCTTTGTGCTTGGAGAGAAGCTGAGCCCTGATTAGGGGGCGGGGCTTCACTGACTAGGGGTCCTATACTGGTAGCAGCCAGTCAGGCAGCGGCACAGACAGCTGCAGCGGCACAGGAGCTAGCAAACAGAGCTGTGAACAGGGGAGTTTGAGTGGGAGTTCTGTTGGAGGAGAAGGTATTTGTGTGTGTTGGGTTTTGTATTGGTAGTATGTGTATGTGTAGGGGCTTTGTGCTGGGAGAGAAGCTGAGCCCTGATTTGGGGGCGGGGCTTCACTGACTAGGGGTCCTATAAAGGTAGCAGCCAGTCAGACAGCGGCACAGGAGCTAGCAAACAGAGCTGTAAGCAGGGGAGTTTGAGTGGGAGTTCTGTTGGAGGAGAAGGTATTTGTGTGTGTTTTTGTATTGGTATTATCTGTATGTGTAGAGGCTTGGAGGGGCTTTGTGCTGGCAGAGAAGCTGAGCCCTGATTAGGGGGCGGGGCTTCACTGACTAGGGGTCCTATAAAGGTATCAGCCAGTCAGGCAGCGGCACAGACAGCTGCAGCGGCACAGGAGCTAGCAAACAGAGCTGTGAACAGGGGAGTTTGAGTAGGAGTTCTGTTGGAGGAGAAGGTATTTGTGTGTGTGTGTTTTTGTATTGGTAGTATCTGTATGTGTAGAGGCTTGGAGGGGCTTTGTGCTGGGAGAGAAGCTGAGCCCTGATTAGGGGGCGGGGCTTCACTGACTAGGGGTCCTATAAAGGTAGCAGCCAGTCAGGCAGCGGAACAGACAGCTGCAGCGGCACAGGAGCTAGCAAACAGAGCTGTAAACAGGGGAGTTTGAGTGGGAGTTCTGTTGGAGGAGAAGGTATTTGTGTGTGTTGGGTTTTGTATTGGTAGTATGTGTATGTGTAGGGGCTTTGTGCTGGGAGAGAAGCTGAGCCCTGATTTGGGGGCGGGGCTTCACTGACTAGGGGTCCTATAAAGGTAGCAGCCAGTCAGGCAGCGGCACAGGAGCTAGCAAACAGAGCTGTAAACAGGGGAGTTTGAGTGGGAGTTCTGTTGGAGGAGAAGGTATTTGTGTTTGTTTGGTTTTGTATTGGTAGTATCTGTATGTGTAGGGGCTTTGTGCTGGGAGAGAAGCTGAGCCCTGATTAGGGGGAGGGGCTTCACTGACTAGGGGTCCTATAAAGGTAGCAGCCAGTCAGGCATCGGCACAGACAGCTGCAGCGGCACAGGAGCTAGCAAACAGAGCTGTAAACAGGGGAGTTTGAGTGGGAGTTCTGTTGGAGGAGATGGTATTTGTGTGTGTTTGGTTTTGTATTGGTAGTATCTGTATGTGTATTGGTTTGAAGGGGATTTGTGCTTGGAGAGAAGCTGAGCCCTGATTAGGGGGCGGGGCTTCACTGACTAGGGTTCCTATAAAGGTAGCAGCCAGTCAGGCAGCGGAACAGACAGCTGCAGTGGCACAGGAGCTATCAAACAGAGCTGTAAACAGGGGAATTTGAGTGGGAGTTCTGTTGGAGGAGAAGGTATTTGTGTGTGTTTGGTTTTGTATTGGTAGTATCTGTATGTGTAGGGGCTTTGTGCTGGGAGAGAAGCTGACCCCTGATTAGGGGGCGGGGCTTCCCTGACTAGGGGTCCTATAAAGGTAGCAGCCAGTCAGGCAGCGGCAAAGGAGCTAGCAAACAGAGCTGTAAACAGGGGAGTTTGAGTGGGAGTTCTGTTGGAGGAGAAGGTATGTGTGTGTGTTTGGTTTTGTATTGGTAGTATCTGTATGTGTAGGGGCTTTGTGCTGGGAGAGAAGCTGAGCCCTGATTAGGGGGCGGGGCTTCACTGACTAGGGGTCCTATAAAGGTAGCAGCCAGTCAGACAGCGGCTCAGGAGCTAGCAAACAGAGCTGTGAACAGGGGAGTTTGAGTAGGAGTTCTGTTGGAGGAGAAGGTATTTGTGTGTGTTTTTGTTTTGGTAGTATCTGTATGTGTAGAGGCTTGGAGGGGCTAGGTGCTGCGAGAGAAGCTGAGCCCTGATTAGGGGGCGGGGCTTCACTGACTAGGGGTCCTATAAAGGTAGCAGCCAGTCAGACAGCGGCACAGACAGCTGCAGCGGCACAGGAGCTAGCAAACAGAGCTGTAAACAGGGGAGTTTGAGTAGGAGTTCTTTTGGAGGAGATGGTATTTGTGTGTGTTTGGTTTTGTATTGGTAGTATCTGTATGTGTATTGGTTTGAAGGGGCTTTGTGCTTGGAGAGAAGCTGAGCCCTGATTAGGGGGCGGGGCTTCACTGACTAGGGTTCCTATAAAGGTAGCAGCCAGTCAGGCAGCGGAACAGACAGCTGCAGTGGCACAGGAGCTATCAAACAGAGCTGTAAGCAGGGGAGTTTGAGTGGGAGTTCTGTTGGAGGAGAAGGTATTTGTGTGTGTTTTTGTATTGGTATTATCTGTATGTGTAGAGGCTTGGAGGGGCTTTGTGCTGGCAGAGAAGCTGAGCCCTGATTAGGGGGCGGGGCTTCACTGACTAGGGGTCCTATAAAGGTATCAGCCAGTCAGGCAGCGGCACAGACAGCTGCAGCGGCAAAGGAGCTAGCAAACAGAGCTGTGAACAGGGGAGTTTGAGTAGGAGTTCTGTTGGAGGAGAAGGTATTTGTGTGTGTGTGTGTTTTTGTATTGGTAGTATCTGTATGTGTAGAGGCTTGGAGGGGCTTTGTGCTGGGAGAGAAGCTGAGCCCTGATTAGGGGGCGGGGCTTCACTGACTAGGGGTCCTATAAAGGTAGCAGCCAGTCAGGCAGCGGAAAAGACAGCTGCAGCGGCACAGGAGCTAGCAAACAGAGCTGTAAACAGGGGAGTTTGAGTGGGAGTTCTGTTGGAGGAGAAGGTATTTGTGTGTGTTGGGTTTTGTATTGGTAGTATGTGTATGTGTAGGGGCTTTGTGCTGGGAGAGAAGCTGAGCCCTGATTTGGGGGCGGGGCTTCACTGACTAGGGGTCCTATAAAGGTAGCAGCCAGTCAGACAGCGGCACAGGAGCTAGCAAACAGAGCTGTAAGCAGGGGAGTTTGAGTGGGAGTTCTGTTGGAGGAGGAGGTATTTGTCTGTGTTTGGTTTTGTATTGGTAGTATCTGTATGTGTAGAGGCTTGGAGGGGCTTTGTGCTGGGAGAGAAGCTGAGTCCTGATTAGGGGGCGGGGCTTCACTGACTTGGGGTCCTATAAAGGTAGCAGCCAGTCAGGCAGCGGCACAGGAGCTAGCAAACAGAGCTGTAAACAGGGAATTTCGAGTGGGAGTTCTGTTGGAGGAGAAGGTATTTGTGTTTGTTTGGTTTTGTATTGGTAGTATCTGTATGTGTAGGGGCTTTGTGCTGGGAGAGAAGCTGAGCCCTGATTAGGGGGAGGGGCTTCACTGACTAGGGGTCCTATAAAGGTAGCAGCCAGTCAGGCATCGGCACAGACAGCTGCAGCGGCACAGGAGCTAGCAAACAGAGCTGTAAACAGGGGAGTTTGAGTAGGAGTTCTTTTGGAGGAGATGGTATTTGTGTGTGTTTGGTTTTGTATTGGTAGTATCTGTATGTGTATTGGTTTGAAGGGGCTTTGTGCTTGGAGAGAAGCTGAGCCCTGATTAGGGGGCGGGGCTTCACTGACTAGGGTTCCTATAAAGGTAGCAGCCAGTCAGGCAGCGGAACAGACAGCTGCAGTGGCACAGGAGCTATCAAACAGAGCTGTAAACAGGGGAATTTGAGTGGGAGTTCTGTTGGAGGAGAAGGTATTTGTGTGTGTTTGGTTTTGTATTGGTAGTATCTGTATGTGTAGGGGCTTTGTGCTGGGAGAGAAGCTGAGCCCTGATTAGGGGGCGGGGCTTCCCTGACTAGGGGTCCTATAAAGGTAGCAGCCAGTCAGGCAGCGGCAAAGGAGCTAGCAAACAGAGCTGTAAACAGGGGAGTTTGAGTGGGAGTTCTGTTGGAGGAGAAGGTATGTGTGTGTGTTTGGTTTTGTATTGGTAGTATCTGTATGTGTAGGGGCTTTGTGCTGGGAGAGAAGCTGAGCCCTGATTAGGGGGCGGGGCTTCACTGACTAGGGGTCCTATAAAGGTAGCAGCCAGTCAGACAGCGGCTCAGGAGCTAGCAAACAGAGCTGTGAACAGGGGAGTTTGAGTAGGAGTTCTGTTGGAGGAGAAGGTATTTGTGTGTGTTTTTGTTTTGGTAGTATCTGTATGTGTAGAGGCTTGGAGGGGCTAGGTGCTGCGAGAGAAGCTGAGCCCTGATTAGGGGGCGGGGCTTCCCTGACTAGGGGTCCTATAAAGGTAGCAGCCAGTCAGGCAGCGGCAAAGGAGCTAGCAAACAGAGCTGTAAACAGGGGAGTTTGAGTGGGAGTTCTGTTGGAGGAGATGGTATTTGTGTGTGTTTGGTTTTGTATTGGTAGTATCTGTATGTGTAGGGGTTTGGCGGGGCTTTGTGCTTGGAGAGAAGCTGAGCCCTGATTAGGGGGCGGGGCTTCACTGACTAGGGGTCCTATAATGGTAGCAGCCAGTCAGGCAGCGGCACAGACAGCTGCAGCGGCACAGGAGCTAGCAAACAGAGCTGTGAACAGGGGACTTAGAGTGGGAGTTCTGTTGGAGGAGAAGGTATTTGTGTGTGTTTGGTTTTGTATTGGTAGTATCTCTATGTGCAGAGGCTTGGAGGGGCTTTGTGCTGGGAGAGAAGCTGAGCCCTGATTAGGGGGCGGGGCTTCACTGACTAGGGGTCCTATAAAGGTAGGAGCCAGTCAGGCAGCGGAACAGACAGCTGCAGCGGCACAGGAGCTAGCAAACAGAGCTGTAAACAGGGGAGTTTGAGTGGGAGTTCTGTTGGAGGAGAAGGTATTTGTGTGTGTTGGGTTTTGTATTGGTAGTATGTGTATGTGTAGGGGCTTTGTGCTGGGAGAGAAGCTGAGCCCTGATTTGGGGGCGGGGCTTCACTGACTAGGGGTCCTATAAAGGTAGCAGCCAGTCAGACAGCGGCACAGGAGCTAGCAAACAGAGCTGTAAGCAGGGGAGTTTGAGTGGGAGTTCTGTTGGAGGAGAAGGTATTTGTGTGTGTTTTTGTATTGGTATTATCTGTATGTGTAGAGGCTTGGAGGGGCTTTGTGCTGGCAGAGAAGCTGAGCCCTGATTAGGGGGCGGGGCTTCACTGACTAGGGGTCCTATAAAGGTATCAGCCAGTCAGGCAGCGGCACAGACAGCTGCAGCGGCACAGGAGCTAGCAAACAGAGCTGTGAACAGGGGAGTTTGAGTAGGAGTTCTGTTGGAGGAGAAGGTATTTGTGTGTGTGTGTTTTTGTATTGGTAGTATCTGTATGTGTAGAGGCTTGGAGGGGCTTTGTGCTGGGAGAGAAGCTGAGCCCTGATTAGGGGGCGGGGCTTCACTGACTAGGGGTCCTATAAAGGTAGCAGCCAGTCAGGCAGCGGAACAGACAGCTGCAGCGGCACAGGAGCTAGCAAACAGAGCTGTAAACAGGGGAGTTTGAGTGGGAGTTCTGTTGGAGGAGAAGGTATTTGTGTGTGTTGGGTTTTGTATTGGTAGTATGTGTATGTGTAGGGGCTTTGTGCTGGGAGAGAAGCTGAGCCCTGATTTGGGGGCGGGGCTTCACTGACTAGGGGTCCTATAAAGGTAGCAGCCAGTCAGACAGCGGCACAGGAGCTAGCAAACAGAGCTGTAAGCAGGGGAGTTTGAGTGGGAGTTCTGTTGGAGGAGGAGGTATTTGTCTGTGTTTGGTTTTGTATTGGTAGTATCTGTATGTGTAGAGGCTTGGAGGGGCTTTGTGCTGGGAGAGAAGCTGAGCCCTGATTAGGGGGCGGGGCTTCACTGACTAGGGGTCCTATAAAGGTAGCAGCCAGTCAGACAGCGGCTCAGGAGCTAGCAAACAGAGCTGTGAACAGGGGAGTTTGAGTAGGAGTTCTGTTGGAGGAGAAGGTATTTGTGTGTGTTTTTGTTTTGGTAGTATCTGTATGTGTAGAGGCTTGGAGGGGCTAGGTGCTGCGAGAGAAGCTGAGCCCTGATTAGGGGGCGGGGCTTCACTGACTAGGGGTCCTATAAAGGTAGCAGCCAGTCAGACAGCGGCACAGACAGCTGCAGCGGCACAGGAGCTAGCAAACAGAGCTGTAAACAGGGGAGTTTGAGTAGGAGTTCTTTTGGAGGAGATGGTATTTGTGTGTGTTTGGTTTTGTATTGGTAGTATCTGTATGTGTATTGGTTTGAAGGGGCTTTGTGCTTGGAGAGAAGCTGAGCCCTGATTAGGGGGCGGGGCTTCACTGACTAGGGTTCCTATAAAGGTAGCAGCCAGTCAGGCAGCGGAACAGACAGCTGCAGTGGCACAGGAGCTATCAAACAGAGCTGTAAGCAGGGGAGTTTGAGTGGGAGTTCTGTTGGAGGAGAAGGTATTTGTGTGTGTTTTTGTATTGGTATTATCTGTATGTGTAGAGGCTTGGAGGGGCTTTGTGCTGGCAGAGAAGCTGAGCCCTGATTAGGGGGCGGGGCTTCACTGACTAGGGGTCCTATAAAGGTATCAGCCAGTCAGGCAGCGGCACAGACAGCTGCAGCGGCAAAGGAGCTAGCAAACAGAGCTGTGAACAGGGGAGTTTGAGTAGGAGTTCTGTTGGAGGAGAAGGTATTTGTGTGTGTGTGTGTTTTTGTATTGGTAGTATCTGTATGTGTAGAGGCTTGGAGGGGCTTTGTGCTGGGAGAGAAGCTGAGCCCTGATTAGGGGGCGGGGCTTCACTGACTAGGGGTCCTATAAAGGTAGCAGCCAGTCAGGCAGCGGAAAAGACAGCTGCAGCGGCACAGGAGCTAGCAAACAGAGCTGTAAACAGGGGAGTTTGAGTGGGAGTTCTGTTGGAGGAGAAGGTATTTGTGTGTGTTGGGTTTTGTATTGGTAGTATGTGTATGTGTAGGGGCTTTGTGCTGGGAGAGAAGCTGAGCCCTGATTTGGGGGCGGGGCTTCACTGACTAGGGGTCCTATAAAGGTAGCAGCCAGTCAGACAGCGGCACAGGAGCTAGCAAACAGAGCTGTAAGCAGGGGAGTTTGAGTGGGAGTTCTGTTGGAGGAGGAGGTATTTGTCTGTGTTTGGTTTTGTATTGGTAGTATCTGTATGTGTAGAGGCTTGGAGGGGCTTTGTGCTGGGAGAGAAGCTGAGTCCTGATTAGGGGGCGGGGCTTCACTGACTTGGGGTCCTATAAAGGTAGCAGCCAGTCAGGCAGCGGCACAGGAGCTAGCAAACAGAGCTGTAAACAGGGAATTTCGAGTGGGAGTTCTGTTGGAGGAGAAGGTATTTGTGTTTGTTTGGTTTTGTATTGGTAGTATCTGTATGTGTAGGGGCTTTGTGCTGGGAGAGAAGCTGAGCCCTGATTAGGGGGAGGGGCTTCACTGACTAGGGGTCCTATAAAGGTAGCAGCCAGTCAGGCATCGGCACAGACAGCTGCAGCGGCACAGGAGCTAGCAAACAGAGCTGTAAACAGGGGAGTTTGAGTAGGAGTTCTTTTGGAGGAGATGGTATTTGTGTGTGTTTGGTTTTGTATTGGTAGTATCTGTATGTGTATTGGTTTGAAGGGGCTTTGTGCTTGGAGAGAAGCTGAGCCCTGATTAGGGGGCGGGGCTTCACTGACTAGGGTTCCTATAAAGGTAGCAGCCAGTCAGGCAGCGGAACAGACAGCTGCAGTGGCACAGGAGCTATCAAACAGAGCTGTAAACAGGGGAATTTGAGTGGGAGTTCTGTTGGAGGAGAAGGTATTTGTGTGTGTTTGGTTTTGTATTGGTAGTATCTGTATGTGTAGGGGCTTTGTGCTGGGAGAGAAGCTGAGCCCTGATTAGGGGGCGGGGCTTCCCTGACTAGGGGTCCTATAAAGGTAGCAGCCAGTCAGGCAGCGGCAAAGGAGCTAGCAAACAGAGCTGTAAACAGGGGAGTTTGAGTGGGAGTTCTGTTGGAGGAGAAGGTATGTGTGTGTGTTTGGTTTTGTATTGGTAGTATCTGTATGTGTAGGGGCTTTGTGCTGGGAGAGAAGCTGAGCCCTGATTAGGGGGCGGGGCTTCACTGACTAGGGGTCCTATAAAGGTAGCAGCCAGTCAGACAGCGGCTCAGGAGCTAGCAAACAGAGCTGTGAACAGGGGAGTTTGAGTAGGAGTTCTGTTGGAGGAGAAGGTATTTGTGTGTGTTTTTGTTTTGGTAGTATCTGTATGTGTAGAGGCTTGGAGGGGCTAGGTGCTGCGAGAGAAGCTGAGCCCTGATTAGGGGGCGGGGCTTCCCTGACTAGGGGTCCTATAAAGGTAGCAGCCAGTCAGGCAGCGGCAAAGGAGCTAGCAAACAGAGCTGTAAACAGGGGAGTTTGAGTGGGAGTTCTGTTGGAGGAGATGGTATTTGTGTGTGTTTGGTTTTGTATTGGTAGTATCTGTATGTGTAGGGGTTTGGCGGGGCTTTGTGCTTGGAGAGAAGCTGAGCCCTGATTAGGGGGCGGGGCTTCACTGACTAGGGGTCCTATAATGGTAGCAGCCAGTCAGGCAGCGGCACAGACAGCTGCAGCGGCACAGGAGCTAGCAAACAGAGCTGTGAACAGGGGACTTAGAGTGGGAGTTCTGTTGGAGGAGAAGGTATTTGTGTGTGTTTGGTTTTGTATTGGTAGTATCTCTATGTGCAGAGGCTTGGAGGGGCTTTGTGCTGGGAGAGAAGCTGAGCCCTGATTAGGGGGCGGGGCTTCACTGACTAGGGGTCCTATAAAGGTAGGAGCCAGTCAGGCAGCGGAACAGACAGCTGCAGCGGCACAGGAGCTAGCAAACAGAGCTGTAAACAGGGGAGTTTGAGTGGGAGTTCTGTTGGAGGAGAAGGTATTTGTGTGTGTTGGGTTTTGTATTGGTAGTATGTGTATGTGTAGGGGCTTTGTGCTGGGAGAGAAGCTGAGCCCTGATTTGGGGGCGGGGCTTCACTGACTAGGGGTCCTATAAAGGTAGCAGCCAGTCAGACAGCGGCACAGGAGCTAGCAAACAGAGCTGTAAGCAGGGGAGTTTGAGTGGGAGTTCTGTTGGAGGAGAAGGTATTTGTGTGTGTTTTTGTATTGGTATTATCTGTATGTGTAGAGGCTTGGAGGGGCTTTGTGCTGGCAGAGAAGCTGAGCCCTGATTAGGGGGCGGGGCTTCACTGACTAGGGGTCCTATAAAGGTATCAGCCAGTCAGGCAGCGGCACAGACAGCTGCAGCGGCACAGGAGCTAGCAAACAGAGCTGTGAACAGGGGAGTTTGAGTAGGAGTTCTGTTGGAGGAGAAGGTATTTGTGTGTGTGTGTTTTTGTATTGGTAGTATCTGTATGTGTAGAGGCTTGGAGGGGCTTTGTGCTGGGAGAGAAGCTGAGCCCTGATTAGGGGGCGGGGCTTCACTGACTAGGGGTCCTATAAAGGTAGCAGCCAGTCAGGCAGCGGAACAGACAGCTGCAGCGGCACAGGAGCTAGCAAACAGAGCTGTAAACAGGGGAGTTTGAGTGGGAGTTCTGTTGGAGGAGAAGGTATTTGTGTGTGTTGGGTTTTGTATTGGTAGTATGTGTATGTGTAGGGGCTTTGTGCTGGGAGAGAAGCTGAGCCCTGATTTGGGGGCGGGGCTTCACTGACTAGGGGTCCTATAAAGGTAGCAGCCAGTCAGACAGCGGCACAGGAGCTAGCAAACAGAGCTGTAAGCAGGGGAGTTTGAGTGGGAGTTCTGTTGGAGGAGGAGGTATTTGTCTGTGTTTGGTTTTGTATTGGTAGTATCTGTATGTGTAGAGGCTTGGAGGGGCTTTGTGCTGGGAGAGAAGCTGAGCCCTGATTAGGGGGCGGGGCTTCACTGACTTGGGGTCCTATAAAGGTAGCAGCCAGTCAGGCAGCGGAACAGACAGCTGCAGTGGCACAGGAGCTATCAAACAGAGCTGTAAACAGGGGAATTTGAGTGGGAGTTCTGTTGGAGGAGAAGGTATTTGTGTGTGTTTGGATTTGTATTGGTAGTATCTGTATGTGTAGGGGCTTTGTGCTGGGAGAGAAGCTGAGCCCTGATTAGGGGGCGGGGCTTCCCTGACTAGGGGTGCTATAAAGGTAGCAGCCAGTCAGGCAGCGGCAAAGGAGCTAGCAAACAGAGCTGTAAACAGGGGAGTTTGAGTGGGAGTTCTGTTGGAGGAGAAGTTATTTGTGTGTGTTTGATTTTGTATTGGTAGTATCTGTATGTGTAGGGGCTTTGTGCTGGGAGAGAAGCTGAGCCCTGATTAGGGGGCGGGGCTTCACTGACTAGGGGTCCTATAAAGGTAGCAGTCAGTCAGACAGCGGCACAGACAGCTGCAGCGGCACAGGAGCTAGCAAACAGAGCTGTAAACAGGGGAGTTTGAGTGGGAGTTCTGTTGGAGGAGATGGTATTTGTGTGTGTTTGGTTTTGTATTGGTAGTATCTGTATGTGTAGGGGTTTGGCGGGGCTTTGTGCTTGGAGAGAAGCTGAGCCCTGATTAGGGGGCGGGGCTTCACTGACTAGGGGTCCTATAATGGTAGCAGCCAGTCAGGCAGCGGCACAGACAGCTGCAGCGGCACAGGAGCTAGCAAACAGAGCTGTGAACAGGGGACTTAGAGTGGGAGTTCTGTTGGAGGAGAAGGTATTTGTGTGTGTTTGGTTTTGTATTGGTAGTATCTCTATGTGCAGAGGCTTGGAGGGGCTTTGTGCTGGGAGAGAAGCTGAGCCCTGATTAGGGGGCGGGGCTTCACTGACTAGGGGTCCTATAAAGGTAGCAGCCAGTCAGACAGCGGCACAGGAGCTAGCAAACAGAGCTGTAAGCAGGGGAGTTTGAGTGGGAGTTCTGTTGGAGGAGAAGGTATTTGTGTGTGTTTTTGTATTGGTATTATCTGTATGTGTAGAGGCTTGGAGGGGCTTTGTGCTGGCAGAGAAGCTGAGCCCTGATTAGGGGGCGGGGCTTCACTGACTAGGGTTCCTATAAAGGTAGCAGCCAGTCAGGCAGCGGAACAGACAGCTGCAGTGGCACAGGAGCTATCAAACAGAGCTGTAAACAGGGGAATTTGAGTGGGAGTTCTGTTGGAGGAGAAGGTATTTGTGTGTGTTTGGTTTTGTATTGGTAGTATCTGTATGTGTAGAGGCTTGGAGGGGCTTTGTGCTGGGAGAGAAGCTGAGCCCTGAATAGGGGGCGGGGCTTCACTGACTAGGGGTCCTATAAAGGTAGCAGACAGTCAGGCAGCGGCACAGGAGCTAGCAAACAGAGCTGTAAACAGGGGAGTTTGAGTGGGAGTTCTGTTGGAGGAGAAGGTATTTGTGTGTGTTTTTGTATTGGTATTATCTGTATGTGTAGAGGCTTGGAGGGGCTTTGTGATGGGAGAGAAGCTGAGCCCTGATTAGGCGGCGGGGCTTCACTGACTAGGGGTCCTACAAAGGTAGCAGCCAATCAGGCAGCGGCACAGACAGCTGCAGTGGCACAGGAGCTAGAAAACAGAGGTGTAAACAGGGGAGTTTGAGTGGGAGTTCTGTTGGAGGAGAAGGTATTTGTGTGTGTTTGGTTTTGTATTGGTAGTATCTGTATGTGTAGGGGCTTTGTGCTGGGAGAGAAGCTGAGCCCTGATTAGGGGGCGGGGCTTCACTGACTAGGGGTCCTATAAAGGTAGCAGCCAGTCAGGCAGCGGCACAGACAGCTTCAGCGGCACAGGAGCTAGCAAACAGCGCTGTAAACAGGGGAGTTTGAGTGGGAGTTCTCTTGGAGGAGAAGGTATTTGTGTGTGTTTGGTTTTGTATTGGTAGTATCTGTATGTGCAGAGGCTTGGAGGGGCTTTGTGCTGGCAGAGAAGCTGAGCCCTTATTAGGGGGCGGGGCTTCACTGACTAGGGGTCCTATAAAGGTATCAGCCAGTCAGGCAGCGGCACAGACAGCTGCAGCGGCACAGGAGCTAGCAAACAGAGCTGTGAACAGGGGAGTTTGAGTGGGAGTTCTGTTGGAGGAGAAGGTATTTGTGTGTGTGTGGTTTTGTATTGGTAGTATCTGTATGTGTAGAGGCTTGGAGGGGCTTTGTGCTGGGAGAGAAGCTGAGCCCTGATTAGGGGGCGGGGCTTCACTGACTTGGGGTCCTATAAAGGTAGCAGCCAGTCAGGCAGCGGCACAGGAGCTAGCAAACAGAGCTGTAAACAGGGGAGTTTGAGTGGGAGTTCTGTTGGAGGAGAAGGTATTTGTGTGTGTTTGGTTTTGTATTGGTAGTATCTGTATGTGTAGGGGCTTTGTGCTGGGAGAGAAGCTGAGCCCTGATTAGGGGGCGGGGCTTCACTGACTAGGGGTCCTATAAAGGTATCAGCCAGTCAGGCAGCGGCACAGACAGCTGCAGCGGCACAGGAGCTAGCAAACAGAGCTGTGAACAGGGTAGTTTGAGTGGGAGTTCTGTTGGAGGAGAAGGTATTTGTGTGTGTGTGTGTGTTTTTGTATTGGTAGTATCTGTATGTGTAGAGGCTTGGAGGGGCTTTGTGCTGGGAGAGAAGCTGAGCCCTGATTAGGGGGCGGGGCTTCACTGACTAGGGGTCCTATAAAGGTAGCAGCCAGTCAGGCAGCGGAACAGACAGCTGCAGCGGCACAGGAGCTAGCAAACAGAGCTGTAAACAGGGGAGTTTGAGTGGGAGCTCTGTTGGAGGAGAAGGTATTTGTGTGTGTTGGGTTTTGTATTGGTAGTATGTGTATGTGTAGGGGCTTTGTGCTGGGAGAGAAGCTGAGCCCTGATTAGGGGGCGGGGCTTCACTGACTTGGGGTCCTATAAAGGTAGCAGCCAGTCAGACAGCGGCACAGGAGCTAGCAAACAGAGCTGTAAACAGGGGAGTTTGAGTGGGAGTTCTGTTGGAGGAGATGGTATTTGTGTGTGTTTCGTTTTGTATTGGTAGTATCTGTATGTGTATTGGTTTGAAGGGGCTTTGTGCTTGGAGAGAAGCTGAGCCCTGATTAGGGGGCGGGGCTTCACTGACTAGGGTTCCTATAAAGGTAGCAGCCAGTCAGGCAGCGGCACAGACAGCTGCAGTTGCACAGGAGCTATCAAACAGAGCTGTAAACAGGGGAATTTGAGTGGGAGTTCTGTTGGAGGAGAAGGTATTTGTGTGTGTTTGGTTTTGTATTGGTAGTATCTGTATGTGTAGGGGCTTTGTGCTGGGAGAGAAGCTGAGCCCTGATTAGGGGGCGGGGCTTCCCTGACTAGGGGTCCTATAAAGGTAGCAGCCAGTCAGGCAGCAGCAAAGGATCTAGCAAACAGAGCTGTAAACAGGGGAGTTTGAGTGGGAGTTCTGTTGGAGGAGAAGGTATGTGTGTGTGTTTGGTTTTGTATTGGTAGTATCTGTATGTGTAGGGGCTTTGTGCTGGGAGAGAAGCTGAGCCCTGATTAGGGGGCGGGGCTTCACTGACTAGGGGTCCTATAAAGGTAGCAGCCAGTCAGACAGCGGCTCAGGAGCTAGCAAACAGAGCTGTGAACAGGGGAGTTTGAGTAGGAGTTCTGTTGGAGGAGAAGGTATTTGAGTGTTTGGTTTTGCTTTGGTAGTATCTGTATGTGTAGAGGCTTGGAGGGGCTTTGTGCTGGGAGAGAAGCTGAGCCCTGATTAGGGGGCGGGGCTTCACTGACTAGGGGTCCTATAAAGGGAGCAGCCAGTCAGGCAGCGGCACAGACAGCTGCAGCGGCACAGGAGCTAGCAAACAGAGCTGTAAACAGGGAAGTTTGAGTGGGAGTTCTGTTGGAGGAGAAGGTATTTTTGTGTGTTTGATTTTGCTTTGGTAGTATCTGTATGTGTAGAGGCTTGGAGGGGCTTTGTGCTGGGAGAGAAGCTGAGCCCTGAATAGGGGGCGGGGCTTCACTGACTAGGGGTCCTATAAAGGTAGCAGACAGTCAGGCAGCGGCTCAGGAGCTAGCAAACAGAGCTGTGAACAGGGGAGTTTGAGTAGGAGTTCTGTTGGAGGAGAAAGTATTTGTGTGTGTTTTTGTATTGGTATTATCTGTATGTGTAGAGGCTTGGAGGGGCTTTGTGATGGGAGAGAAGCTGAGCCCTGATTAGGCGGCGGGGCTTCACTGACTAGGGGTCCTACAAAGGTAGCAGCCAATCAGGCAGCGGCACAGACAGCTGCAGTGGCACAGGAGCTAGAAAACAGAGCTGTAAACAGGGGAATTTGAGTGGGAGTTCTGTTGGAGGAGAAGGTATTTGTGTGTGTTTGGTTTTGTATTGGTAGTATCTGTATGTGTAGGGGCTTTGTGCTGGGAGAGAAGCTGAGCCCTGAATAGGGGGCGGGGCTTCACTGACTAGGGGTCCTATAAAGGTAGCAGACAGTCAGGCAGCGGCTCAGGAGCTAGCAAACAGAGCTGTAAACAGGGGAGTTTGAGTGGGAGTTCTGTTGGAGGAGATGGTATTTGTGTGTGTTTTTGTATTGGTAGTATCTGTATGTGTAGGGACTTTGTGCTGGGAGAGAAGCTGAGCCCTGATTTGGGGGCGGGGCTTCACTGACTAGGGGTCCTATAAAGGTAGCAGACAGTCAGGCAGCGTACAGGAGCTAGCAAACAGAGCTGTAAACAGGGGAGTTTGAGTGGGAGTTCTGTTGGAGGAGAAGGTATTTGTGTGTGTTTTTGTATTGGTAGTATCTGTATGTGTAGAGGCTTGGAGGGGCTTTGTGCTGGCAGAGAAGCTGAGCCCTGATTAGGGGGCGGGGCTTCACTGACTAGGGGTCCTATAAAGGTATCAGCCAGTCAGGCAGCGGCACAGACAGCTGCAGCGGCACAGGAGCTAGCAAACAGAGCTGTGAACAGGGGAGTTTGAGTGGGAGTTCTGTTGGAGGAGAAGGTATTTGTGTGTGTGTGTTTTTGTATTGGTAGTATCTGTATGTGTAGAGGCTTGGAGGGGCTTTGTGCTGGGAGAGAAGCTGAGCCCTGATTAGGGGGCGGGGCTTCACTGACTAGGGGTCCTATAAAGGGAGCAGCCAGTCAGGCAGCGGAACAGACAGCTGCAGCGGCACAGGAGCTAGCAAACAGAGCTGTAAACAGGGAAGTTTGAGTGGGAGTTCTGTTGGAGGAGAAGGTATTTGTGTGTGTTTGATTTTGCTTTGGTAGTATCTGTATGTGTAGAGGCTTGGAGGGGCTTTGTGCTGGGAGAGAAGCTGAGCCCTGAATAGGGGGCGGGGCTTCACTGACTAGGGGTCCTATAAAGGTAGCAGACAGTCAGGCAGCGGCACAGGAGCTAGCAAACAGAGCTGTAAACAGGGGAGTTTGAGTGGGAGTTCTGTTGGAGGAGAAGGTATTTGTGTGTGTTTTTGTATTGGTATTATCTGTATGTGTAGAGGCTTGGAGGGGCTTTGTGATGGGAGAGAAGCTGAGCCCTGATTAGGCGGCGGGGCTTCACTGACTAGGGGTCCTACAAAGGTAGCAGCCAATCAGGCAGCGGCACAGACAGCTGCAGTGGCACAGGAGCTAGAAAACAGAGCTGTAAACAGGGGAGTTTGAGAGGGAGTTCTGTTGGAGGAGAAGGTATTTGTGTGTGTTTGGTTTTCTATTGGTAGTATCTGTATGTGTAGGGACTTTGTGCTGGGAGAGAAGCTGAGCCCTGATTTGGGGGCGGGGCTTCACTGACTAGGGGTCCTATAAAGGTAGCAGACAGTCAGGCAGCGGCACAGGAGCTAGCAAACAGAGCTGTAAACAGGGGAGTTTGAGTGGGAGTTCTGTTGGAGGAGAAGGTATTTGTGTTTGGTTTTGTATTGGTAGTATCTGTATGTGCAGAGGCTTGGAGGGGCTTTGTGCTGGGAGAGAAGCTGAGCCCTGATTAGGGGGCGGGGCTTCACTGACTAGGGGTCCTATAAAGGTAGCAGCCAGTCAGGCAGCGGCAAAGACAGCTGCAGCGGCACAGGAGCTAGCAAACAGAGCTGTGAACAGGGGAGTTTGAGTGGGAGTTCTGTTGGAGGAGAAGGTATTTGTGTGTGTGTGTTTTTGTATTGGTAGTATCTGTATGTGTAGAGGCTTGGAGGGGCTTTGTGCTGGGAGAGAAGCTGAGCCCTGATTAGGGGGCGGGGCTTCACTGACTAGGGGTCCTATAAAGGTAGCAGCCAGTCAGGCAGCGGAACAGACAGCTGCAGCTGCACAGGAGCTAGCAAACAGAGCTGTAAACAGGGGAGTTTGAGTGGGAGCTCTGTTGGAGGAGAAGGTATTTGTGTGTGTTGGGTTTTGTATTGGTAGTATGTGTATGTGTAGGGGCTTTGTGCTGGGAGAGAAGCTGAGCCCTGATTTGGGGGCGGGGCTTCACTGACTAGGGGTCCTATAAAGGTAGCAGCCAGTCAGACAGCGGCTCAGGAGCTAGCAAACAGAGCTGTAAGCAGGGGAGTTTGAGTGGGAGTTCTGTTGGAGGAGGAGGTATTTGTCTGTGTTTGGTTTTGTATTGGTAGTATCTGTATGTGTAGAGGCTTGGAGGGGCTTTGTGCTGGGAGAGAAGCTGAGCCCTGATTAGGGGGCGGGGCTTCACTGACTTGGGGTCCTATAAAGGTAGCAGCCAGTCAGGCAGCGGCACAGGAGCTAGCAAACAGAGCTGTAAACAGGGGAGTTTGAGTGGGAGTTCTGTTGGAGGAGAAGGTATTTGTGTGTGTTTGGTTTTGTATTGGTAGTATCTGTATGTGTAGGGGCTTTGTGCTGGGAGAGAAGCTGAGCCCTGATTAGCGGGCGGGGCTTCACTGACTAGGGGTCCTATAAAGGTAGCAGCCAGTCAGGCATCGGCACAGACAGCTGCAGCGGCACAGGAGCTAGCAAACAGAGCTGTAAACAGGGGAGTTTGAGTGGGAGTTCTGTTGGAGGAGATGGTATTTGTGTGTGTTTGGTTTTGTATTGGTAGTATCTGTATGTGTATTGGTTTGAAGGGGCTTTGTGCTCGGAGAGAAGCTGAGCCCTGATTCGGGGGCGGGGCTTCACTGACTAGGGTTCCTATAAAGGTAGCAGCCAGTCAGGCAGCGGAACAGACAGCTGCAGTGGCACAGGAGCTATCAAACAGAGCTGTAAACAGGGGAATTTGAGTGGGAGTTCTGTTGGAGGAGAAGGTATTTGTGTGTGTTTGGTTTTGTATTGGTAGTATCTGTATGTGTAGGGGCTTTGTGCTGGGAGAGAAGCTGACCCCTGATTAGGGGGCGGGGCTTCCCTGACTAGGGGTCCTATAAAGGTAGCAGCCAGTCAGGCAGTGGCAAAGGAGCTAGCAAACAGAGCTGTAAACAGGGGAGTTTGAGTGGGAGTTCTGTTGGAGGAGAAGGTATGTGTGTGTGTTTGGTTTTGTATTGGTAGTATCTGTATGTGTAGGGGCTTTGTGCTGGGAGAGAAGCTGAGCCCTGATTAGGGGGCGGGGCTTCACTGACTAGGGGTCCTATAAAGGTAGCAGCCAGTCAGACAGCGGCTCAGGAGCTAGCAAACAGAGCTGTGAACAGGGGAGTTTGAGTAGGAGTTCTGTTGGAGGAGAAGGTATTTGTGTGTGTTTTTGTTTTGGTAGTATCTGTATGTGTAGAGGCTTGGAGGGGCTAGGTGCTGCGAGAGAAGCTGAGCCCTGATTAGGGGGCGGGGCTTCACTGACTAGGGGTCCTATAAAGGTAGCAGCCAGTCAGACAGCGGCACAGACAGCTGCAGCGGCACAGGAGCTAGCAAACAGAGCTGTAAACAGGGGAGTTTGAGTGGGAGTTCTGTTGGAGGAGAAGGTATTTGTGTGTGTTTGGTTTTGTATTGGTAGTATCTGTATGTGTAGGGGCTTTGTGCTGGGAGAGAAGCTGAGCCCTGATTAGGGGGCGGGGCTTCACTGACTAGGGGTCCTATAAAGGTAGCAGCCAGTCAGGCAGCGGCACAGACAGCTGCAGTGGCACAGGAGCTATCAAACAGAGCTGTAAACAGGGGAATTTGAGTGGGAGTTCTGTTGGAGGAGAAGGTATTTGTGTGTGTTTGGATTTGTATTGTCAGTATCTGTATGTGCAGGTGCTTTGTGCTGGGAGAGAAGCTGAGCCCTGATTAGGGGGCGGGGCTTCCCTGACTAGGGGTCCTATAAAGGTAGCAGCCAGTCAGGCAGCGGCAAAGGAGCTAGCAAACAGAGCTGTAAACAGGGGAGTTTGAGTGGGAGTTCTGTTGGAGGAGAAGGTATTTGTGTGTGTTTGGTTTTGTATTGGTAGTATCTGTATGTGTAGGGGCTTTGTGCTGGGAGAGAAGCTGAGCCCTGATTAGGGGGCGGGGCTTCACTGACTAGGGGTCCTATAAAGGTAGCAGCCAGTCAGCAGCGGAACAGACAGCTGCAGTGGCACAGGAGCTAGCAAACAGAGCTGTAAACAGGGGAGTTTGAGTGGGAGTTCTGTTGGAGGAGAAGGTATTTGTGTGTGTTTGGTTTTGTATTGGTAGTATCTGTATGTGCAGAGGCTTGGAGGGGCTTTGTGCTGGGAGAGAAGCTGAGCCCTGATTAGGGGGCGGGGCTTCACTGACTAGGGGTCCTATAATGGTAGCAGCCAGTCAGGCAGCGGCACAGACAGCTGCAGCGGCACAGGAGCTAGCAAACAGCGCTGTAAACAGGGGAGTTTGAGTGGGAGTTCTCTTGGAGGAGAAGGTATTTGTGTGTGTTTGGTTTTGTATTGGTAGTATCTGTATGTGTAGGGGCTTTGTGCTGGCAGAGAAGCTGAGCCCTGATTAGGGGGCGGGACTTCACTGACTAGGGGTCCTATAAAGGTAGCAGCCAGTCAGGCAGCGGCAAAGGAGCTAGCAAACAGAGCTGTAAACAGGGGAGTTTGAGTGGGAGTTCTGTTGGAGAAGGTATTTGTGTGTGTTTGGTTTTGTATTGGTAGTATCTGTATGTGTAGGGGCTTTGTGCTGGGAGAGAAGCTGAGCCCTGGTTAGGGGGCGGGGCTTCACTGACTAGGGGTCCTATAAAGGTAGCAGCCAGTCAGACAGCGGCTCAGGAGCTAGCAAACAGAGCTGTGAACAGGGGAGTTTGAGTAGGAGTTCTGTTGGAGGAGAAGGTATTTGTGTGTGTTTTTGTTTTCGTAGTATCTGTATGTGTAGAGGCTTGGAGGGGCTAGGTGCTGCGAGAGAAGCTGAGCCCTGATTAGGGGGCGGGGCTTCACTGACTAGGGGTCCTATAAAGGTAGCAGCCAGTCAGACAGCGGCACAGACAGCTGCAGCGGCACAGGAGCTAGCAAACAGAGCTGTAAACAGGGGAGTTTGAGTGGGAGTTCTGTTGGAGGAGATGGTATTTGTGTGTGTTTGGTTTTGTATTGGTAGTATCTGTATGTGTAGGGGTTTGGCGGGGCTTTGTGCTTGGAGAGAAGCTGAGCCCTGATTAGGGGGCGGGGCTTCACTGACTAGGGTTCCTATAAAGGTAGCAGCCAGTCAGGCAGCGGAACAGACAGCTGCAGTGGCACAGGAGCTAGCAAACAGAGCTGTAAACAGGGGAGTTTGAGTGGGAGTTCTGTTGGAGGAGAAGGTATTTGTGTATTTGGTATTGCTTTGGTAGTATCTGTATGTGTAGAGGCTTGGAGGGGCTTTGTGCTGGGAGCGAAGCTGAGCCCTGATTAGGGGGCGGGGCTTCACTGACTAGGGGTCCTATAAAGGTAGCAGCCAGTAAGGCAGCGGCACAGACAGCTGCAGCGGCACAGGAGCTAGCAAACAGAGCTGTAAACAGGGGAGTTTGAGTGGGAGTTCTGTTGGAGGAGCAGGTATTTGTGTGTGTTTGGTTTTGCATTGGTAGTATCTGTATGTTTAGAGGCTTGGAGGGGCTTTGTGCTGGGAGCGAAGCTGAGCCCTGATTAGGGGGCGGGGCTTCACTGACTAGGGGTCCTATAAAGGTAGCAGCCAGTCAGGCAGCGGCACAGACAGCTGCAGCGGCAAAGGAGCTAGCAAACAGAGCTGTAAACAGGGGAGTTTGAGTGGGAGTTCTGTTGGAGGAGAAGGTATTTGTGTGTGTTTGATTTTGCTTTGGTAGCATCTGTATGTGTAGAGGCTTGGAGGGGCTTTGTGCTGGGAGAGAAGCTGAGCCCTGATTAGGGGGCGGGGCTTCACTGACTAGGGGTCCTATAAAGGTAGCAGACAGTCAGGCAGCGGCACAGGAGCTAGCAAACAGAGCTGTAAACAGGGGAGTTTGAGTGGGAGTTCTGTTGGAGGAGAAGGTATTTGTGTATTTGGTATTGCTTTGGTAGTATCTGTATGTGTAGGGGTTTGGCGGGGCTTTGTGCTGGGAGCGAAGCTGAGCCCTGATTAGGGGGCGGGGCTTCACTGACTAGGGGTCCTATAAAGGTAGCAGCCAGTCAGGCAGCGGAACAGACAGCTGCAGTGGCACAGGAGCTAGCAAACAGAGCTGTAAACAGGGGAGTTTGAGTGGGAGTTCTGTTGGAGGAGAAGGTATTTGTGTATTTGGTATTGCTTTGGTAGTATCTGTATGTGTAGAGGCTTGGAGGGGCTTTGTGCTGGGAGCGAAGCTGAGCCCTGATTAGGGGGCGGGGCTTCACTGACTAGGGGTCCTATAAAGGTAGCAGCCAGTAAGGCAGCGGCACAGACAGCTGCAGCGGCACAGGAGCTAGCAAACAGAGCTGTAAACAGGGGAGTTTGAGTGGGAGTTCTGTTGGAGGAGCAGGTATTTGTGTGTGTTTGGTTTTGTATTGGTAGTATCTGTATGTTTAGAGGCTTGGAGGGGCTAGGTGCTGCGAGAGAAGCTGAGCCCTGATTAGGGGGCGGGGCTTCACTGACTAGGGGTCCTATAAAGGTAGCAGCCAGTCAGACAGCGGCACAGACAGCTGCAGCGGCACAGGAGCTAGCAAACAGAGCTGTAAACAGGGGAGTTTGAGTGGGAGTTCTGTTGGAGGAGAAGGTATTTGTGTGTGTTTGGTTTTGTATTGGTAGTATCTGTATGTGTAGGGGCTTTGTGCTGGGAGAGAAGCTGAGCCCTGATTAGGGGGCGGGGCTTCACTGACTAGGGGTCCTATAAAGGTAGCAGCCAGTCAGGCAGCGGCACAGACAGCTGCAGTGGCACAGGAGCTATCAAACAGAGCTGTAAACAGGGGAATTTGAGTGGGAGTTCTGTTGGAGGAGAAGGTATTTGTGTGTGTTTGGATTTGTATTGTCAGTATCTGTATGTGCAGGTGCTTTGTGCTGGGAGAGAAGCTGAGCCCTGATTAGGGGGCGGGGCTTCCCTGACTAGGGGTCCTATAAAGGTAGCAGCCAGTCAGGCAGCGGCAAAGGAGCTAGCAAACAGAGCTGTAAACAGGGGAGTTTGAGTGGGAGTTCTGTTGGAGGAGAAGGTATTTGTGTGTGTTTGGTTTTGTATTGGTAGTATCTGTATGTGTAGGGGCTTTGTGCTGGGAGAGAAGCTGAGCCCTGATTAGGGGGCGGGGCTTCACTGACTAGGGGTCCTATAAAGGTAGCAGCCAGTCAGCAGCGGAACAGACAGCTGCAGTGGCACAGGAGCTAGCAAACAGAGCTGTAAACAGGGGAGTTTGAGTGGGAGTTCTGTTGGAGGAGAAGGTATTTGTGTGTGTTTGGTTTTGTATTGGTAGTATCTGTATGTGCAGAGGCTTGGAGGGGCTTTGTGCTGGGAGAGAAGCTGAGCCCTGATTAGGGGGCGGGGCTTCACTGACTAGGGGTCCTATAATGGTAGCAGCCAGTCAGGCAGCGGCACAGACAGCTGCAGCGGCACAGGAGCTAGCAAACAGCGCTGTAAACAGGGGAGTTTGAGTGGGAGTTCTCTTGGAGGAGAAGGTATTTGTGTGTGTTTGGTTTTGTATTGGTAGTATCTGTATGTGTAGGGGCTTTGTGCTGGCAGAGAAGCTGAGCCCTGATTAGGGGGCGGGACTTCACTGACTAGGGGTCCTATAAAGGTAGCAGCCAGTCAGGCAGCGGCAAAGGAGCTAGCAAACAGAGCTGTAAACAGGGGAGTTTGAGTGGGAGTTCTGTTGGAGAAGGTATTTGTGTGTGTTTGGTTTTGTATTGGTAGTATCTGTATGTGTAGGGGCTTTGTGCTGGGAGAGAAGCTGAGCCCTGGTTAGGGGGCGGGGCTTCACTGACTAGGGGTCCTATAAAGGTAGCAGCCAGTCAGACAGCGGCTCAGGAGCTAGCAAACAGAGCTGTGAACAGGGGAGTTTGAGTAGGAGTTCTGTTGGAGGAGAAGGTATTTGTGTGTGTTTTTGTTTTCGTAGTATCTGTATGTGTAGAGGCTTGGAGGGGCTAGGTGCTGCGAGAGAAGCTGAGCCCTGATTAGGGGGCGGGGCTTCACTGACTAGGGGTCCTATAAAGGTAGCAGCCAGTCAGACAGCGGCACAGACAGCTGCAGCGGCACAGGAGCTAGCAAACAGAGCTGTAAACAGGGGAGTTTGAGTGGGAGTTCTGTTGGAGGAGATGGTATTTGTGTGTGTTTGGTTTTGTATTGGTAGTATCTGTATGTGTAGGGGTTTGGCGGGGCTTTGTGCTTGGAGAGAAGCTGAGCCCTGATTAGGGGGCGGGGCTTCACTGACTAGGGTTCCTATAAAGGTAGCAGCCAGTCAGGCAGCGGAACAGACAGCTGCAGTGGCACAGGAGCTAGCAAACAGAGCTGTAAACAGGGGAGTTTGAGTGGGAGTTCTGTTGGAGGAGAAGGTATTTGTGTATTTGGTATTGCTTTGGTAGTATCTGTATGTGTAGAGGCTTGGAGGGGCTTTGTGCTGGGAGCGAAGCTGAGCCCTGATTAGGGGGCGGGGCTTCACTGACTAGGGGTCCTATAAAGGTAGCAGCCAGTAAGGCAGCGGCACAGACAGCTGCAGCGGCACAGGAGCTAGCAAACAGAGCTGTAAACAGGGGAGTTTGAGTGGGAGTTCTGTTGGAGGAGCAGGTATTTGTGTGTGTTTGGTTTTGCATTGGTAGTATCTGTATGTTTAGAGGCTTGGAGGGGCTTTGTGCTGGGAGCGAAGCTGAGCCCTGATTAGGGGGCGGGGCTTCACTGACTAGGGGTCCTATAAAGGTAGCAGCCAGTCAGGCAGCGGCACAGACAGCTGCAGCGGCAAAGGAGCTAGCAAACAGAGCTGTAAACAGGGGAGTTTGAGTGGGAGTTCTGTTGGAGGAGAAGGTATTTGTGTGTGTTTGATTTTGCTTTGGTAGCATCTGTATGTGTAGAGGCTTGGAGGGGCTTTGTGCTGGGAGAGAAGCTGAGCCCTGATTAGGGGGCGGGGCTTCACTGACTAGGGGTCCTATAAAGGTAGCAGACAGTCAGGCAGCGGCACAGGAGCTAGCAAACAGAGCTGTAAACAGGGGAGTTTGAGTGGGAGTTCTGTTGGAGGAGAAGGTATTTGTGTATTTGGTATTGCTTTGGTAGTATCTGTATGTGTAGGGGTTTGGCGGGGCTTTGTGCTGGGAGCGAAGCTGAGCCCTGATTAGGGGGCGGGGCTTCACTGACTAGGGGTCCTATAAAGGTAGCAGCCAGTCAGGCAGCGGAACAGACAGCTGCAGTGGCACAGGAGCTAGCAAACAGAGCTGTAAACAGGGGAGTTTGAGTGGGAGTTCTGTTGGAGGAGAAGGTATTTGTGTATTTGGTATTGCTTTGGTAGTATCTGTATGTGTAGAGGCTTGGAGGGGCTTTGTGCTGGGAGCGAAGCTGAGCCCTGATTAGGGGGCGGGGCTTCACTGACTAGGGGTCCTATAAAGGTAGCAGCCAGTAAGGCAGCGGCACAGACAGCTGCAGCGGCACAGGAGCTAGCAAACAGAGCTGTAAACAGGGGAGTTTGAGTGGGAGTTCTGTTGGAGGAGCAGGTATTTGTGTGTGTTTGGTTTTGTATTGGTAGTATCTGTATGTTTAGAGGCTTGGAGGGGCTAGGTGCTGCGAGAGAAGCTGAGCCCTGATTAGGGGGCGGGGCTTCACTGACTAGGGGTCCTATAAAGGTAGCAGCCAGTCAGGCAGCGGCACAGACAGCTGCAGCGGCACAGGAGCTAGCAAACAGAGCTGTAAACGGGGGAGTTTGAGTGGGAGTTCTGTTGGAGGAGAATGTATTTGTGTGTGTTTTTGTATTGGTAGTATCTATATGTGTAGAGGTTTGAAGGGGCTTTGTGCTGGGAGAGAAGCTGAGCCCTGATTAGGGGTCGGGGCTTCACTGACTAGGGGTCCTATAAAGGTAGCAGCCAGTCAGGCAGCGGCACAGACAGCTGCAGCGGCACAGGAGCTAGCAAACAGAGCTGTAAACAGGGGAGTTTGAGTGGGAGTTCTGTTGGAGGAGAAGGTATTTGTGTGTGTTTGGTTTTGTATTGGTAGTATCTGTATGTGTAGGGGCTTTGTGCTGGGAGAGAAGCTGAGCCCTGATTTGGGGGCGGGGCTTGACTGACTAGGGGTCCTATAAAGGTAGCAGCCAGTCAGGCAGCGGCACAGACAGCTGCAGCGGCACAGGAGCTAGCAAACAGAGCTGTAAACAGGGGAGTTTGAGTGGGAGTTCTGTTGGAGGAGATGGTATTTGTGTGTGTTTGGTTTTGTATTGGTAGTATCTGTATCTGCAGAGGCTTGGCGGGGCTTTGTGCGGGGAGAGAAGCTGAGCCCTGATTAGGGGGCGGGGCTTCACTGACTAGGGGTCCTATAAAGGTAGCAGCCAGTCAGGCAGCGGCACAGACAGCTGCAGCGGCACAGGAGCTAGCAAACAGAGCTGTAAACAGGGTAGTTTGAGTGGGAGTTCTGTTGGAGGAGATGGTATTTGTGTGTGTTTGGTTTTGTATTGGTAGTATCTGTATGTGTTGGGGGTTTGTGCTGGGAGAGAAGCTGAGCCCTGATTAGGGGGCGGGGCTTCACTGACTAGGGGTCCTATAAAGGGAGCAGCCAGTCAGACAGCGGCTCAGGAGCTAGCAAACAGAGCTCTAAACAGGGGAGTTTGAGTGGGAGTTCTGTTGGAGGAGAAGGTATTTGTGTGTGTTTGGTTTTGTATTGGTAGTATCTGTATGTGTAGAGGCTTGGAGGGGCTTTGTGCTGGGAGAGAAGCTGAGCCCTGATTCGGGGGCGGGGCTTCACTGACTAGGGGTCCTATAAAGGGAGCAGCCAGTCAGGCAGCGGCACAGACAGCTGCAGTGGCACAGGAGCTAGCAAACAGAGCTGTAAAGAGGAGAGTTTGAGTGGGAGTTCTGTTGGAGGAGAAGGTATTTGTGTGTGTTTTTGTATTGGTAGTATCTGTATGTGTAGAGGTTTGAAGGGGCTTTGTGCTGGGAGAGAAGCTGTGCCCTGATCAGGGGGCGGGGCTTCACTGACTAGGGGTCCTATAAAGGTACCAGCCAGTCAGGCAGCGGCACAGGAGCTAGCAAACAGAGCTGTAAACAGGGGAGTTTGAGTGGGAGTTCTGTTGGAGAAGAAGGTATTTGTGTGTGTTTTTGTATTGGTATTATCTGTATGTGTAGAGGCTTGGAGGGGCTTTGTGCTGGGAGAGAAGCTGAGCCCTGATTAGGGGGCGGGGCTTCACTGACTAGGGGTCCTATAAAGGTAGCAGCCAGTCAGGCAGCGGCACAGACAGCTGCAGCGGCACAGGAGCTAGCAAACAGACCTGTAAGCAGGGGAGTTTGAGTGGGAGTTCTGTTGGAGGAGAAGATATTTGTGTGTGTTTGGTTTTGTATTGGTAGTATCTGTATGTGTAGAGGCTTGGAGGGGCTTTGTGCTGGGAGAGAAGCTGAGCCCTGATTAGGGGGCGGGGCTTCACTGACGAGGGGTCCCGTAAAGGTGGTAGCCAGTCAGGCAGCGGCACAGACAGCTGCAGCGGCACAGGAGCTAGCAAACAGAGCTGTAAACAGGGGAGTTTGAGTGGGAGTTCTGTTGGAGGAGATGGTATTTGTGTGTGTTTGGTTTTTTATTGGAAGTATCTGTATGTGTAGGGGTTTGGCGGGGCTTTGTGCTTGGAGAGAAGCTGAGCCCTGATTAGGGGGCGGGGCTTCACTGACTAGGGGTCCTATAAATGTAGCAGGCAAGCAGGCAGCGGAAAAGACAGCTGCAGCGGCACAGGAGCTAGCAAACAGAGCTGTAAACAGGGGAGTTTGAGTGGGAGTTCTGTTGGAGGAGAAGGTATTTGTGTGTGTTTTTGTATAGGTATGATCTGTATGTGTAGAGGCTTGGAGGGGCTTTGTGATGGGAGAAAAGCTGGGCCCTGATTAGGGGGCGGGGCTTCACTGATTAGGGGTCCTAGAAAGGGAGCAGCCAGTCAGGCAGCGGCACAGACAGCTGCAGTCGCACATTAGCTAGCAAACAGAGCTGTAAAGAGGGGAGTTTGAGTGGGAGTTCTGTTGGAGGATAAGGTATTTGTGTGTGTTTGGTTTTGTATTGGTAGTATCTGTATGTGTAGGGGCTTGTGCTGGGAGAGAAGCTGAGCCCTGATTAGGGGGCGGGGCTTCCCTGACTAGGGGTCCTATAAAGGTAGCAGCCAGTCAGGCAGCGGCACAGGAGCTAGCAAACAGACCTGTAAACAGGGGAGTTTGAGTGGGAGTTCTGTTGGAGGAGAAGGTATTTGTGTGTGTTTGGTTTTGTATTGGTAGTATCTGTATGTGTAGAGGCTTGGAGGGGCTTTGTGCTGGGAGAGAAGCTGGGCCCTGATTAGAGGGCGGGGCTTCACTGACTAGGGGTCCTATAAAGGCAGCAGCCAGTCAGGCAGCGGCACAGACAGCTGCAGTGGCACAGGCGCTAGCAAACAGAGCTGTAAACAGGGGAGTTTGAGTGGGCGTTCTGTTGGAGGAGGAGGTATTTGTGTGTGTTTGGTTTTGTATTGGTAGTATCTGTATGTGTAGGGGCTTTGTGCTGGGAGAGAAGCTGAGCCCTGATTAGGGGGCGGGGCTTCACTGACTAGGGGTCCTATAAAGGTAGCAGCCAGTCAGGCAGCGTCACAGACAGCTGCAGCAGCACAGGAGCTAGCAAACAGAGCTGTAAACAGGGGAGTTTGAGTGGGAGTTCTGTTGGAGGAGAAGGTATTTGTGTGTGTTTGGTTTTGTATTGGTAGTATCTGTATGTGTAGGGGTTTGGCGGGGCTTTGTGCTTGGAGAGAAGCTGAGCCCTGATTAGGGGGCGGAGCTTCACTGACTAGGGGTCCTATAAAGGTAGCAGCCAGTCAGACAGCGGCACAGGAGCTAGCAAACAGAGCTGTAAGCAGGGGAGTTTGAGTGGGAGTTCTGTTGGAGGAGAAGGTATTTGTGTGTGTTTGGTTTTGTACTGGTAGTATCTGTATGTGTAGAGGCTTGGAGGGGCTTTGTGCTGGGAGAGAAGCTGAGCCCTGATTAGGGGGCGGGGCTTCACTGACTAGGGCCCTATAAAGGTACCAGCCAGTCAGGCAGCGGCACAGGAGCTAGCAAACAGAGCTGTAAACAGGGGAGTTTGAGTGGGAGTTCTGTTGGAGGAGAAGGTATTTGTGTGTGTTTTTGTATTGGTATTATGTGTATGTGTAGAGGCTTGGAGGGGCTTTGTGATGGGAGAGAAGCTGGGCCCTGATTAGGGGGCGGGGATTCACTGACTAGGGGTCCTAGAAAGGGAGCAGCCAGTCAGGCAGCGGCACAGACAGCTGCAGTGGCACAGGAGCTAGCAAACAGAGCTGTAAACAGGGGAGTTTGAGTTGGAGTTCTGTTGGAGGAGAAGGTATTTGTGTATTTTTTTGTATTGGTAGTATCTGTATATGTAGAGGCTTGGAGGGGCTTTGTGCTGGGAGAGAAGCTGAGCAATGATCAGGGGGCGGGGCTTCACTGACTAGGGGTACTATAAAGGTAGGAGCCAGTCAGGCAGCGGCACAGGAGCTAGCAAACAGACCTGTAAACAGGGGAGTTTGAGTGGGAGTTCTATTGGAGGAGAAGGTATTTGTGTGTGTTCGGTTTTGTATTGGTAGTATCGGTAAGTGTACGGGCTTTGTGCTGGGAGAGAAGCTGAGCCCTGATTAGGGGGCGGGGCTTCACTGACTAGGGGTCCTATAAAGGTAGCAGCCAGTCAGGCAGCGGCACAGGAGCTAGCAAACAGCGCTGTAAACAGGGGAGTTTGAGTGGGAGTTCTGTTGGAGGAGAAGGTATTTGTGTGTGTTCGGTTTTGTATTGGCAGTGTCTGTATGTGTACGGGCTTTGTGCTGGGAGAGAAGCTGAGCCCTGATTAGGGGGCGGGGCTTCACTGACGAGGGGTCCTGTAAAGGGAGCAGCCAGTCAGGCAGCAGCACAGAGAGCTGCAGCGGCACAGGAGCTAGCAAACAGAGCTCTAAACAGGGGAGTTTGAGTGGGAGTTCTGTTGGAGGAGATGGTATTTGTGTGTGTTTGGTTTTGTATTGGTAGTATCTGTATGTGTAGGGGCTTTGTGCTGGGAGAGAAGCTGAGCCCTGGTTTGGGGGCGGGGCTTCACTGACTAGGGGTCCTATAAAGGTAGCAGCCAGTCAGGCAGCGGCACAGGAGCTAGCAAACAGAGCTGTAAACAGGGGAGTTTGAGTGGGAGTTCTGTTGGAGGAGAAGATATTTGTGTGTGTTTTTGTATTGGTAGTATCTGTATGTGTAGAGGCTTGAAGGGGCTTTGTGCTGGGAGAGAAGCTGAGCCCTGATTAGGGGGCGGGGCTTCACTGACTAGGGGACCTATGAAGGTAGCAGCGAGTCAGGCAGCGGCACAGACAGCTGCAGTGGCACAGGAGCTACCAAACAGAGCTGTAAACAGGGGAGTTTGAGTGGGAGTTCTGTTGGAGAAGAAGGTATTTGTATGTGTGTTTCGTTCTGTATTGGTGGTATCTGTATGTGTAGAGGCTTGTAGGGGCTTTGTGCTGGGAGAGAAGCTGAGCCCTGATTAGGGGCGGGGCTTCACTGACTTGGGGTCCTATAAAGGGAGCAGCCAGTCAGGCAGAGGCACAGGAGCTAGCAAACAGAGCTGTAAACAGGGGAGTTTGAGTGGGAGTTCTGTTGGAGGAGAAGGTATTTGTGTGTGTGTTTGGTTTTGTATTGGTAGTTTCTGTATGTGTAGAGGCTTGGAGGGGCATTGTGCTGGGAGAGAAGCTGAGCCCTGATTAGGGGGCGGGGCTTCACTGACTAGGGGTCCTATAAAGGGAGCAGCCAGTCAGGCAGCGGCACAGACAGCTGCAGCGGCAGAGGAGCTAGCAAAAGAAGCTGTAAACAGGGGAGTTTGAGTGTGAGTTCTGTTGGAGGAGAAGGTATTTGTGTGTGTTTATTTTTGGTTTTGTATTGGTAGTTTCTGTATGTGTAGAGGCTTGGAGAGGCTTTGTGCTGGGAGAGAAGCTGAGCCCTGATTAGGGGGCGGGGCTTCACTGACTAGGGGTCCTATAAAGGGAGCAGCCAGTCAGGCAGCGGCACAGAAAGCTGCAGCGGCACAGGAGCTAGCAAACAGAGCTGTAAACAGGGGAGTTTTAATGGGAGTTCAGTTGGAGGAGAAGGTATTCGTGTGTTTGATTTTGTATTGGTAGTATCTGTATGTGTAGGGGCTTTGTGCTGGGAGAGAAGCTGAGCCCTGATTAGGGGGCGGGGCTTCACTGACTACGGGTCCTATAAAGGTAGCAGCACAAACAGGTGCAGTGGCACAGGACCTAGCAAACAGAGGTGTAAACAGGGGAGTTTGAGTGGGAGTTCTGTTGGAGGAGAAGGTATTTGTGTGTGTTTGGTTTTGTATTGGTGGTATCTGTATGTGTAGGGGCTTGTGCTGGGAGAGAAGCGGAGCCCTGATTAGGGGGCGGGGCTTCACTGACTAGGGGTCCTATGAAGGTATCAGCCAGTCAGGCAACGGCACAGACAGCTGCAGCGGCACAGGAGCTAGCAAACAGAGCTGTAAACAGGGGAGTTTGAGTGGGAGTTCTGTTGGAGGAGAAGGTATTTGTGTGTGTTTGGTTTGGATTGGTAGTACCTGTATGTGTAGGGGCTTTGTGCTGGGAGAGAAGCTGAGCCCTGATTAGGGGGCGGGGCTTCACTGACTAGGGGTCCTATAAAGGGAGCAGCCAGTCAGGAAGCGACACAGACAGCTGCAGCGGCACAGGAGCTAGCAAACAGAGCTGTAAACAGGGGAGTTTGAGTGGGAGTTCTGTTGGAGGAGATGGTACTTGTGTGTGTTTGGTTTTTTATTGGTAGTATCTGTATGTGTATTGGTTTGGCGGGCCTTTGTGCTTGGAGAGAAGCTGAGCCCTGATTAGGGGGCGGGGCTTCACTGACTAGGGGTCCTATAAAGGTAGCAGCCAGTCAGGCAGCGGCACAGGAGCTAGCAAACAGTGCTGTGAACAGGGGAGTTGTGTTGGAGGAGAAGGTATTTGTGTGTGTGTTTGGTTTTGTATTGGTAGTATCTGTATGTGTAGAGGCTTGGAGGGGCTTTGTGCTGGGAGAGAAGCTGAGCCCTGATTAGGGGACGGGGCTTCACTGACTAGGGGTCCTATAAAGGTAGCAGCCAGTCAGGCAGCGGCACAGACAGCTGCAGTGGCACAGGAGCTAGCAAACAGAGCTGTAAACAGGGGAGTTGTGTTGGAGGAGAAGGTATTTGTGTGTGTGTTTGGTTTTGTATTGGTAGTATCCGTATGTGTAGGGGCTTTGTGCTGGGAGAGAAGCTGAGCCCTGATTAGGGGGCGGGGCTTCACTGACTAGGTGTCCTATGAAGGTAGCAGCCAGTCAGGCAGCGGCACAGACAGCTGCAGCGGAACAGGAGCTAGCAAACAGGGCAGTAAACAGGGGAGTTTGAGTGGGAGTTCTGTTGGAGGAGAAGGTATTTGTGTGTGTGTTTGGTTTTGTATTGGTAGTATCTGTATTTGCAGGGGCTTTGTGATGGGAGAGAAGCCTAGCCCTGATTAGAAGGCGGGGCTTCACTGACTAGGGGTCCTATAAAGGTAGCAGCCTGTCAGGCAGCGGCACAGACAGCTGCAGTGACACAGGAGCTAGCAAACAGAGCTGTAAACAGGGGAGTTTGAGTGGGAGTTCTATTGGAGGAGAAGGTATTTGTGTGGGTTTCGTTTTGTATTGGTGGTATCTGTATGTGTAGGGGCTTTGTGCTGGGAAAGAAGCTGAGCCCTGATTAGGGGTCGGGGCTTCCCTGACTAGGTGTCCTATGAAGGTAGCAGCCAGTCAGGCAGCGGCACAGGAGCCAGCAAACAGAGGTGTAAACAGGGGAGTTGGAGTGTGAGTTCTGTTGAGGAGAAGGTATTCGTGTGTGTTTGGTTTTGTATTGGTGGTATCTGTATGTGTAGAGGCTTGTAGGGGCTTTGTGCTGGGAGAGAAGCTGAGCCCTCATTAGGGGGCGGGGCTTCACTGACTAGGGGTCCTATAAAGGGAGCAGCCAGACAGGCAGCGGCACAGGAGCCAGCAAACAGAGGTGTAAACAGGGGAGTTGGAGTGTGAGTTCTGTTGAGGAGAAGGTATTCGTGTGTGTTTGGTTTTGTATTGGTAGTATCTGTATGTGTAGAGGCTTGGAGGGGCTTCGTGCTGGGAGAGAAGCTGAGCCCTGATTAGAAGGCGGGGCTTCACTGACTAGGGCTCCTATAAAGGTAGCAGCCTGTCAGGCAGCGGCACAGACAGCTTCAGCGGCACAGGAGCTGGCAAACAGAGCTGTAAACAGGGGAGTTTGAGTGGGAGTTCTGTTGGAGGAGAAGGTATTCGTGTGTGTGTTTGGTTTTGTATTGGTGGTATTTGTATGTGTAGAGGCTTGGAGGGGCATTGTGCTGGGAGAGAAGCTGAGCCCTGATTAGGGGGCGGGGCTTCACTGACTAGGGGTCCTATAAAGGTAGCAGTCAGTCAGGCAGCGGCACAGGAGCTAGCAAACAGAGCTGTAAACAGGGGAGTTTGAGTGGGAGTTCTGTTGGAGGAGAAGGTATTTGTTTGTGCTTGGTTTGGATTGGTAGTACCTGTATGTGTAGAGGCTTGTAGGGGCTTTGTGGTGGGAGAGAAGCTGAGCCCTGATTAGGGGGCGGGGCTTCACTGACTAGGGGTCCTATGAAGGTAGCAGCCAGTCAGGCAGCAGCACAGACAGCTGCAGCGGCACAGGAGCTAGCAAACAGAGCTTTAAAAAGGGGAGTTTGAGTGGGAGTTCTATTGGAGGAGAAGGTATTTGTGTGTGTTTGGTTTTGTATTGGTGGTATCTGTATGTGTAGAGGCTTGTAGGGGCTTTGTGCTGGGAGAGAAGCTGAGCCCTCATTAGGGGGCGGGGCTTCACTGACTAGGGGTCCTATAAAGGGAGCAGCCAGACAGGCAGCGGCACAGGAGCCAGCAAACAGAGGTGTAAACAGGGGAGTTGGAGTGTGAGTTATGTTGAGGAGAAGGTATTCGTGTGTGTTTGGTTTTGTATTGGTAGTATCTGTATGTGTAGAGGCTTGGAGGGGCTTCGTGCTGGGAGAGAAGCTGAGCCCTGATTAGAAGGCGGGGCTTCACTGACTAGGGCTCCTATAAAGGTAGCAGCCTGTCAGGCAGCGGCACAGACAGCTTCAGCGGCACAGGAGCTGGCAAACAGAGCTGTAAACAGGGGAGTTTGAGTGGGAGTTCTGTTGGAGGAGAAGGTATTCGTGTGTGTTTGGTTTTGTATTGGTAGTATCCGTATGTGTAGGGGCTTTGTGCTGGGAGAGAAGCTGAGTCCTGATTAGGGGGCGGGGCTTCACTGACTAGGGGTCCTATAAAGGTAGCAGCACAGACAGGTGCAGCGGCACAGGACCTAGCAAACAGAGCTGTAAACAGGGGAGTTTGAGTGGGAGTTCTGTTGGAGGAGAACGTATTCGTGTGTGTGTTTGGTTTTGTATTGGTGGTATTTGTATGTGTAGAGGCTTGGAGGGGCATTGTGCTGGGAGAGAAGCTGAGCCCTGATTATGGGGCGGGGCTTCACTGACTAGGGGTCCTATAAAGGTAGCAGTCAGTCAGGCAGCGGCACAGGAGCTAGCAAACAGAGCTGTAAACAGGGGAGTTTGAGTGGGAGTTCTGTTGGAGGAGAAGGTATTTGTTTGTGCTTGGTTTGGATTGGTAGTACCTGTATGTGTAGAGGCTTGTAGGGGCTTTGTGCTGGGAGAGAAGCTGAGCCCTGATTAGGGGGCGGGGCTTCACTGACTAGGGGTCCTATGAAGGTAGCAGCCAGTCAGGCAGCGGCACAGACAGCTGCAGCGGCACAGGAGCTAGCAAACAGAGCTGTAAACATCGGAGTTGTGTTGGAGGAGAAGGTATTTGTGTATGTTTGGTTTTGTATTGGTAGTATCTGTATGTGTACGGGCTTTGTGCTGGGAGAGAAGCTGAGCCCTGATCAGGGGGCGGGGCTTCACTGACTAGGGGTCCTATAAAGGTAGCAGCCAGTCAGACAGCGGCACAGGAGCTAGCAAACAGACCTGTAAACAGGGGAGTTTGAGTGGGAGTTCTGTTGGAGGAGAAGGTATTTGTGTGTGTGTTTGGTTTTGTATTGGTAGTATCTGTATGTGTAGAGGCTTGGCGGGGCTTTGTGCTTGGAGAGAAGCTGAGCCCTGATTAGGAGGCGGGGCTTCACTGACTAGGGGTCCTATAAAGGTAGCGGCACAGACAGCTGCAGCGGCACAGGAGCTAGCAAACAGAGCTGTAAACAGGGGAGTTTGAGTGGGAGTTCTGTTGGAGGAGAATGTATTTGTGTGTGTGTTTGGTTTTGTATTGGTAGTTTCTGTATGTGTAGAGGCTTGGAGAGGCTTTGTGCTGGGAGAGAAGCTGAGTTCTGATTAGGGGGCGAGGCTTCACTGACTAGGGGTCCTATAAAGGTAGCAGCACAGACAGCTGCAGTGGCACAGGAGCTAGCACAGAGAGCTGTAAACAGGGGAGTTGGAGTGGGAGTTCTGTTGGAGGAGAAGGTATTTTTGTGTGTTTTTGTATTGGTAGTATCTGTATTTGTAGAGGCTTGGAGGGGCTTTGTGCTGGGAGAGAAGCTGAGCCCTGATCAGGGGGCGGGGCTTCACTGACTAGGGGTCCTATAAAGGTAGGAGCCAGTCAGACAGCGGCACAGGAGATAGCAAACAGAGCTGTAAGCAGGGGAGTTTGAGGTTGAGTTCTGTTGGAGGAGAAGGTATTTGTGTGTGTTTGGTTTGGATTGGTAGTACCTGTATGTGTAGGGGCTTTGTGCTGGGAGAGAAGCTGAGCCCTGATTAGGGGGCGGGGCTTCACTGACTAGGGGTCCTATGAAGGTAGCAGCCAGTCAGGCAGCGGCACAGACAGCTGCAGCGGCACAGGAGCTAGCAAACAGAGCTGTAAACATGGGAGTTTGAGTGGGAGTTCTGTTGGAGGAGAAGGTATTTGTGTGTGTTTGGTTTTGTATTGGCAGTATCTGTATGTGTACGGGCTTTGTGCTGGGAGAGAAGCTGAGCCCTGATCAGGGGGCGGGGCTTCACTGACTAGGGGTCCTATAAAGGTAGCAGCCAGTCAGACAGCGGCACAGGAGCTAGCAAACAGACCTGTAAACAGGGGAGTTTGAGTGGGAGTTCTGTTGGAGGAGAAGGTATTTGTGTGTGTTTTTGTATTGGTATTATCTGTATGTGTAGAGGCTTGGAGGGGCTTTGTGCTGGGAGATCAGCTGGGCCCTGATTAGGGGGCGGGGCTTCACTGACTAGGGGTCCTATAAAGGGAGCAGCCAGTCAGGCAGCGGCACTGACAGCTGCAGTGGCACAGGCGCTAGCAAACAGAGCTGTGAACAGGGGAGTTTGAGTGGGAGTTCTGTTGGAGGAGAAGGTATTTGTGTGTGTTTTTGTATTGGTAGTATCTGTATGTGTAGACGCTTTGAGGGGCTTTGTGCTGGGAGAGAAGCTGAGCCCTGATTAGGGGGCGGGGCTTCACTGACTAGGGGTCCTATAAAGGTAGCAGCCAGTCAGGCAGCGGCACCGGAGCTAGCAAACAGAGCTGTGAACAGGGGAGTTTGAGTGGGAGTTCTGTTGGAGGAGAAGGTATTTGTGTGTGTTTTTGTATTGGTGGTATCTGTATGTGTAGACGCTTTGAGGGGCTTTGTGGTGGGAGAGAAGCTGAGCAATGATTAGGGGGCGGGGCTTCACTGAATAGGGGTCCTATAAAGGTAGGAGCCAGTCAGGCAGCGGCACAGACAGCAGCAGCGGCACAGGAGCTAGCAAACAAAGCTGTAAACAGGAGAGTTTGAGTGGGAGTTCTGTTAGAGGAGAAGGTATTTGTGTGTGTTTGGTTTTGTATTGGTAGTATCTGTATGTGTAGGGGCTTTGTGCTCGGAGAGAAGCTGAGCCCTGATTAGGGGGCGGGGCATCACTGACTAGGGTTTCTATAAAGGTAGCAGCCAGTCAGGCAGCGGCACAGGAGCTAGCAAACAGAGCTGTGAACAGGGGAGTTTGAGTGGGTGTTCTGTTGGAGGAGATTGTATTTGTGTGTGTTTGGTTTTGTATTGGTAGTATCTGTATATGTAGGGGCTTTGTGCTGGGAGAGAAGCTGAGCCCTGATTAGGGGGCGGGGATTCACTGACTAGGAGTCCAAAAAGGGAGCAGCCAGTCAGGCAGTGGCACAGACAGCTGCAGCGGCACAGGAGCTAGCAAACAGAGCTGTAAACAGGGGAGTTTGAGTGGGAGTTCTGTTGGAGGAGAAGGTATTTGTGTGTGTTTTTGTATTGGTAGTATCTGTATGTGTAGAGGTTTGAAGGGGCTTTGTGCTGGGAGAGAAGCTGAGCCCTGATTAGGGGGTGGGACTTCACTGACTAGGGGTCCTATAACGGTAGCAGCCAGTCAGGCAGCGGCACAGGAGCTAGCAAACAGAGCTGTAAACAGGGGAGTTTGAGTGGGAGTTCTGTTGGAGGAGAAAGTATTTGTGTGTTTTTTTGTATTGGTATTATATGTATGTGTAGAGGCTTGGAGGGGCTTTGTGCTGGGAGAGAAGCTGGGCCCTTATTAGGGGGCGGGGCATCACTGACTAGGGGTCCTATAAGGGTAGCAGCCAGTCAGGCAGCGGAAAAGACAGCTGCAGCGGCACAGGAGCTAGCAAACAGAGCGGTAAACAGGGGAGTTTGAGTGGGAGTTCTGTTGGAGGAGAAGGTATTTGTGTATGTTTGGTTTTGTATTGGTAGTATCTGTATGTGTACGGGCTTTGTGCTGGGAGAGAAGCTGAGCCCTGATTAGGGGGCGGGGCTTCACTGACTAGGGGTCCTATAAAGGTAGCAGCCAGTCAGACAGCGGCACAGGAGCTAGCAAACAGACCTGTAAACAGGGGAGTTTGAGTGGGAGTTCTGTTGGAGGAGAAGGTATTTGTGTGTGTTTTTGTATTGGTATTATCTGTATGTGTAGAGGCTTGGAGGGGCTTTGTGCTGGGAGATCAGCTGGGCCCTGATTAGGGGGCGGGGCTTCACTGACTAGGGGTCCTATAAAGGGAGCAGCCAGTCAGGCAGCGGCACTGACAGCTGCAGTGGCACAGGCGCTAGCAAACAGAGCTGTGAACAGGGGAGTTTGAGTGGGAGTTCTGTTGGAGGAGAAGGTATTTGTGTGTGTTTTTGTATTGGTAGTATCTGTATGTGTAGAGGCTTGGAGGGGCTTTGTGGTGGGAGAGAAGCTGAGCCCTGATTAGGGGGCGGGGCTTCACTGACTAGGGGTCCTATAAAGGTAGCAGCCAGTCAGGCAGCGGCACCGGAGCTAGCAAACAGAGCTGTGAACAGGGGAGTTTGAGTCGGAGTTCTGTTGGAGGAGAAGGTATTTGTGTGTGTTTTTGTATTGGTAGTATCTGTATGTGTAGAGGCTTGGAGGAGCTTTGTGCTGGGAGAGAAGCTGAGCCCTGATTAGGGGGCGGGGCTTCACTGACTAGGGGTCCTGTAAAGGTAGCATCCAGTCAGGCAGCGGCACAGACAGCAGCAGCGGCACAGGAGCTAGCAAACAGAGCTGTAAACAGGGGAGTTTGACTGGGAGTTCTGTTGGAGGAGAAGGTATTTGTGTGTGTTTGGTTTTGTATTGTCAGTATCTGTATGTGCAGGGGCTTTGTGCTGGGAGAGAAGCTGAGCCCTGATTAGGGGGCGGGGCTTCCCTGACTAGGGGTCCTATAAAGGTAGCAGCCAGTCAGGCAGCAGAACAGACAGCTGCAGCAGCACAGGAGCTAGCAAACAGAGCTGTAAACAGGGGAGTTTGAGTGGGAGTTCTGTTGGAGGAGAAGGTATTAGTGTGTGTTTGGTTTTGTATTGGTAGTATCTGTATGTGTAGAGGCTTGGAGGGGCTTTGTGCTGGGAGGGAAGCTGAGCCCTGATTAGGGGGCGGGGCTTCACTGACTAGGGATCCTATAAAGGTAGCAGCCAGTCAGGCATCGGCACAGACAGCTGCAGCGGCACAGGAGCTAGCAAACAGAGCTGTAAACAGGGGAATTTGAGTGGGAGTTCTGTTGGAGGAGAAGGTATTTGTGTGTGTTTGGATTTGTATTGTCAGTATCTGTATGTGCAGGGGCTTTGTGCTGGGAGAGAAGCTGAGCCCTGATTAGGGGGCGGGGCTTCACTAACTAGGGGTCCTGTAAAGGTAGCAGCCAGTCAGGCAGCGGCACAGGAACTAGCAAACAGAGCTGTAAACAGGGGAGTTTGACTGGGAGTTCTGTTGGAGGAGATGGTATTTTTGTGTGTTTGGTTTTGTATTGGTATTATCTGTATGTGTATTGGTTTGGCGGGGCTTTGTGCTTGGAGAGAAGCTGAGCCCTGATTAGGGGGCGGGGCTTCCCTGACTAGGGGTCCTATAAAGGTAGCAGCCAGTCAGGAAGCGGCAAAGGAGCTAGCAAACAGAGCTTTAAACAGGGGAGTTTGAGTGGGAGTTCTGTGGGAGGAGAAGGTATTTGTGTGTGTTTGGTTTTGTATTGGTAGTATCTGTATGTGTAGAGGTTTGAAGGGGCTTTGTGCTGGGAGAGAAGCTGAGCCCTGATTAGGGGGCGGGGCTTCACTGACTAGGCGTCCTATAAAGGTAGCAGGCAGTCAGGCAGCGGCACAGACAGCTGCAGCGGAACAGGAGCTAGCAAACGGAGCTGTAAACAGGGGAGTTTGAGTGGGAGTTCTGTTGGAGGAGAAGGAATTTGTGTGTGTTTGGTTTTGTATTGGTAGTATCTGTATGTGTAGAGGCTTGGAGGGGCTTTGTGCTGGGAGAGAAGCTGAGCCCTGATTAGGGGGCGGGGCTTGACTGACTAGGGGTCCTATAAAGGTAGCAGCCAGTCAGGCAGCGACTAAGACAACTGCAGCGGCACAGTAGCTAGCAAACAGAGCTGTAAACAGGGGAGTTTGAGTGGGAGTTCTCTTGGAGGAGATGATATTTGTGTGTGTTCGGTTTTGTATTGGTAGTATCTGTATGTGTAGAGGTTTGAAGGGGCTTTGTGCTGGGAGAGAAGCTGAGCCCTGATTCGGGGGCGGGGCTTCACTGACTAGGGGTCCTATAATGGTAGCAGCCAGTCAGGCAGCGGCACAGACAGCTGCAGCGGCACAGGAGCTAGCAAACAGAACTGTAAACAGGGGAATTTGAGTGGGAGTTCTGTTGGAGGAGAAGGTATTTGTCTGTGTTTGGATTTGTATTGTCAGTATCTGTATGTGCAGGGGCTTTGTGCTGGGAGAGAAGCTGAGCCCTGATTAGGGGGCGGGGCTTCCCTGACTAGGGGTCCTATAAAGGTAGCAGCCAGTCAGGCAGCGGCAAAGGAGCTAGCAAACAGAGCTGTAAACAGGGGAGTTTGAGTGGGAGTTCTGTTGGAGGAGAAGGTATTTGTGTGTGTTTGGTTTTGTATTGGTAGTATCTGTATGTGCAGAGGCTTGGAGGGGCTTTGTGCTGGGAGGGAAGCTGAGCCCTGATTAGGGGGCGGGGCTTCACTGATTAGGGGTCCTAGAAAGGGAGCAGCCAGTCAGGCAGCGGCACAGACAGCTGCAGTGGCACAGGAGCTAGCAAACAGAGCTGTAAAGAGGGGAGTTTGAGTGGGAGTTCTGTTGGAGGAGACGGTATTTGTGTGTGTTTGGTTTTGTATTGGTAGTATCTGTATGTGTAGGGGCTTTGTGCTGGGAGAGAAGCTGAGCCCTGATTAGGGGGCGGGGCTTCACTGACTAGGGGTCCTATAAAGGTACCAGCCAGTCAGGCAGCGGCACAGGAGCTAGCAAACAGAGCTGTAAACAGGGGAGTTTGAGTGGGAGTTCTGTTGGAGGAGAAGGTATTTGTGTGTGTTTTTGTATTGGTAGTATCTGTATGTGTAGAGGCTTGGAGGGGCTTTGTGCTGGGAGGGAAGCTGAGCCCTGATTAGGGGGCGGGGCTTCACTGACTAGGGGTCCTATAAAGGTAGCAGCCAGTCAGGCATCGGCACAGACAGCTGCAGCGGCACAGGAGCTAGAAAACAGAACTGTAAACAGGGGAGTTTGAGTGGGAGTTCTGTTGGAGAAGAAGGTATTTTTGTGTGTTTGGTTTTGTATTGGTAATATCTGTATGTGTATTGGTTTGGCGGGGCTTTGTGCTTGGAGAGAAGCTGAGCCCTGATTAGGGGGCGGGGCTTCCCTGACTAGGGGTCCTATAAAGGTAGCAGCCAGTCAGGAAGCGGCAAAGGAGCTAGCAAACAGAGCTTTAAACAGGGGAGTTTGAGTGGGAGTTCTGTGGGAGGAGAAGGTATTTGTGTGTGTTTGGTATTGTATTGGTAGTATCTGTATGTGTAGAGGTTTGAAGGGGCTTTGTGCTGGGAGAGAAGCTGAGCCCTGATTAGGGGGCGGGGCTTCACTGACTAGGCGTCCTATAAAGGTAGCAGGCAGTCAGGCAGCGGCACAGACAGCTGCAGCGGAACAGGAGCTAGCAAACGGAGCTGTAAACAGGGGAGTTTGAGTGGGAGTTCTGTTGGAGGAGAAGGAATTTGTGTGTG
This sequence comes from Lepidochelys olivacea, assembly GCF_965140295.1. NCBI lineage: Eukaryota > Metazoa > Chordata > Testudines > Cheloniidae > Lepidochelys > Lepidochelys olivacea. Next base: position 16,561,330 of record NC_140436.1, on the reverse strand, counting down.
TTTGGTTTTGTATTGGTAGTATCTGTATGTGCAGAGGCTTGGAGTGGCTTTGTGCTGGGAGAGAAGCTGAGCCCTGATTAGGGGGCGGGGCTTCACTGATTAGGGGTCCTAGAAAGGGAGCAGCCAGTCAGGCAGCGGCACAGACAGCTGAAGTGGCACAGGAGCTAGGAAACAGAGCTGTAAAGAGGGGAGTTTGAGTGGGAGTTCTGTTGGAGGAGACGGTATTTGTGTGTGTTTGGTTTTGTATTGGTAGTATCTGTATGTGTAGGGGCTTTGTGCTGGGAGAGAAGCTGAGCCCTGATTAGGGGGCGGGGCTTCACTGACTAGGGGTCCTATAAAGGTACCAGCCAGTCAGGCAGCGGCACAGGAGCTAGCAAACAGAGCTGTAAACAGGGGAGTTTGAGTGGGAGTTCTGTTGGAGAAGAAGGTATTTGTGTGTGTTTTTGTATTGGTAGTATCTGTATGTGTAGAGGCTTGGAGGGGCTTTGTGCTGGGAGGGAAGCTGAGCCCTGATTAGGGGGCGGGGCTTCACTGACTAGGGGTCCTATAAAGGTAGCAGCCAGTCAGGAAGCGGCAAAGGAGCTAGCAAACAGAGCTTTAAACAGGGGAGTTTGAGTGGGAGTTCTGTGGGAGGAGAAGGTATTTGTGTGTGTTTGGTTTTGTATTGGTAGTATCTGTATGTGTAGAGGTTTGAAGGGGCTTTGTGCTGGGAGAGAAGCTGAGCCCTGATTAGGGGGTGGGGCTTCACTGACTAGGCGTCCTATAAAGGTAGCAGGCAGTCAGGCAGCGGCACAGACAGCTGCAGCGGAACAGGAGCTAGCAAACGGAGCTGTAAACAGGGGAGTTTGAGTGGGAGTTCTGTTGGAGGAGAAGGTATTTGTGTGTGTTTTTGTATTGGTATTATCTGTATGTGTAGAGGCTTGGAGGGGCTTTGTGCTGGGAGATCAGCTGGGCCCTGATTAGGGGGCGGGGCTTCACTGACTAGGGGTCCTATAAAGGGAGCAGCCAGTCAGGCAGCGGCACTGACAGCTGCAGTGGCACAGGCGCTAGCAAACAGAGCTGTGAACAGGGGAGTTTGAGTGGGAGTTCTGTTGGAGGAGAAGGTATTTGTGTGTGTTTTTGTATTGGTAGTATCTGTATGTGTAGACGCTTTGAGGGGCTTTGTGCTGGGAGAGAAGCTGAGCCCTGATTAGGGGGCGGGGCTTCACTGACTAGGGGTCCTATAAAGGTAGCAGCCAGTCAGGCAGCGGCACCGGAGCTAGCAAACAGAGCTGTGAACAGGGGAGTTTGAGTGGGAGTTCTGTTGGAGGAGAAGGTATTTGTGTGTGTTTTTGTATTGGTGGTATCTGTATGTGTAGACGCTTTGAGGGGCTTTGTGGTGGGAGAGAAGCTGAGCAATGATTAGGGGGCGGGGCTTCACTGAATAGGGGTCCTATAAAGGTAGGAGCCAGTCAGGCAGCGGCACAGACAGCAGCAGCGGCACAGGAGCTAGCAAACAAAGCTGTAAACAGGAGAGTTTGAGTGGGAGTTCTGTTAGAGGAGAAGGTATTTGTGTGTGTTTGGTTTTGTATTGGTAGTATCTGTATGTGTAGGGGCTTTGTGCTCGGAGAGAAGCTGAGCCCTGATTAGGGGGCGGGGCATCACTGACTAGGGTTTCTATAAAGGTAGCAGCCAGTCAGGCAGCGGCACAGGAGCTAGCAAACAGAGCTGTGAACAGGGGAGTTTGAGTGGGTGTTCTGTTGGAGGAGATTGTATTTGTGTGTGTTTGGTTTTGTATTGGTAGTATCTGTATATGTAGGGGCTTTGTGCTGGGAGAGAAGCTGAGCCCTGATTAGGGGGCGGGGATTCACTGACTAGGAGTCCAAAAAGGGAGCAGCCAGTCAGGCAGTGGCACAGACAGCTGCAGCGGCACAGGAGCTAGCAAACAGAGCTGTAAACAGGGGAGTTTGAGTGGGAGTTCTGTTGGAGGAGAAGGTATTTGTGTGTGTTTTTGTATTGGTAGTATCTGTATGTGTAGAGGTTTGAAGGGGCTTTGTGCTGGGAGAGAAGCTGAGCCCTGATTAGGGGGTGGGACTTCACTGACTAGGGGTCCTATAACGGTAGCAGCCAGTCAGGCAGCGGCACAGGAGCTAGCAAACAGAGCTGTAAACAGGGGAGTTTGAGTGGGAGTTCTGTTGGAGGAGAAAGTATTTGTGTGTTTTTTTGTATTGGTATTATATGTATGTGTAGAGGCTTGGAGGGGCTTTGTGCTGGGAGAGAAGCTGGGCCCTTATTAGGGGGCGGGGCATCACTGACTAGGGGTCCTATAAGGGTAGCAGCCAGTCAGGCAGCGGAAAAGACAGCTGCAGCGGCACAGGAGCTAGCAAACAGAGCGGTAAACAGGGGAGTTTGAGTGGGAGTTCTGTTGGAGGAGAAGGTATTTGTGTATGTTTGGTTTTGTATTGGTAGTATCTGTATGTGTACGGGCTTTGTGCTGGGAGAGAAGCTGAGCCCTGATTAGGGGGCGGGGCTTCACTGACTAGGGGTCCTATAAAGGTAGCAGCCAGTCAGACAGCGGCACAGGAGCTAGCAAACAGACCTGTAAACAGGGGAGTTTGAGTGGGAGTTCTGTTGGAGGAGAAGGTATTTGTGTGTGTTTTTGTATTGGTATTATCTGTATGTGTAGAGGCTTGGAGGGGCTTTGTGCTGGGAGATCAGCTGGGCCCTGATTAGGGGGCGGGGCTTCACTGACTAGGGGTCCTATAAAGGGAGCAGCCAGTCAGGCAGCGGCACTGACAGCTGCAGTGGCACAGGCGCTAGCAAACAGAGCTGTGAACAGGGGAGTTTGAGTGGGAGTTCTGTTGGAGGAGAAGGTATTTGTGTGTGTTTTTGTATTGGTAGTATCTGTATGTGTAGAGGCTTGGAGGGGCTTTGTGGTGGGAGAGAAGCTGAGCCCTGATTAGGGGGCGGGGCTTCACTGACTAGGGGTCCTATAAAGGTAGCAGCCAGTCAGGCAGCGGCACCGGAGCTAGCAAACAGAGCTGTGAACAGGGGAGTTTGAGTCGGAGTTCTGTTGGAGGAGAAGGTATTTGTGTGTGTTTTTGTATTGGTAGTATCTGTATGTGTAGAGGCTTGGAGGAGCTTTGTGCTGGGAGAGAAGCTGAGCCCTGATTAGGGGGCGGGGCTTCACTGACTAGGGGTCCTGTAAAGGTAGCATCCAGTCAGGCAGCGGCACAGACAGCAGCAGCGGCACAGGAGCTAGCAAACAGAGCTGTAAACAGGGGAGTTTGACTGGGAGTTCTGTTGGAGGAGAAGGTATTTGTGTGTGTTTGGTTTTGTATTGTCAGTATCTGTATGTGCAGGGGCTTTGTGCTGGGAGAGAAGCTGAGCCCTGATTAGGGGGCGGGGCTTCCCTGACTAGGGGTCCTATAAAGGTAGCAGCCAGTCAGGCAGCAGAACAGACAGCTGCAGCAGCACAGGAGCTAGCAAACAGAGCTGTAAACAGGGGAGTTTGAGTGGGAGTTCTGTTGGAGGAGAAGGTATTAGTGTGTGTTTGGTTTTGTATTGGTAGTATCTGTATGTGTAGAGGCTTGGAGGGGCTTTGTGCTGGGAGGGAAGCTGAGCCCTGATTAGGGGGCGGGGCTTCACTGACTAGGGATCCTATAAAGGTAGCAGCCAGTCAGGCATCGGCACAGACAGCTGCAGCGGCACAGGAGCTAGCAAACAGAGCTGTAAACAGGGGAATTTGAGTGGGAGTTCTGTTGGAGGAGAAGGTATTTGTGTGTGTTTGGATTTGTATTGTCAGTATCTGTATGTGCAGGGGCTTTGTGCTGGGAGAGAAGCTGAGCCCTGATTAGGGGGCGGGGCTTCACTAACTAGGGGTCCTGTAAAGGTAGCAGCCAGTCAGGCAGCGGCACAGGAACTAGCAAACAGAGCTGTAAACAGGGGAGTTTGACTGGGAGTTCTGTTGGAGGAGATGGTATTTTTGTGTGTTTGGTTTTGTATTGGTATTATCTGTATGTGTATTGGTTTGGCGGGGCTTTGTGCTTGGAGAGAAGCTGAGCCCTGATTAGGGGGCGGGGCTTCCCTGACTAGGGGTCCTATAAAGGTAGCAGCCAGTCAGGAAGCGGCAAAGGAGCTAGCAAACAGAGCTTTAAACAGGGGAGTTTGAGTGGGAGTTCTGTGGGAGGAGAAGGTATTTGTGTGTGTTTGGTTTTGTATTGGTAGTATCTGTATGTGTAGAGGTTTGAAGGGGCTTTGTGCTGGGAGAGAAGCTGAGCCCTGATTAGGGGGCGGGGCTTCACTGACTAGGCGTCCTATAAAGGTAGCAGGCAGTCAGGCAGCGGCACAGACAGCTGCAGCGGAACAGGAGCTAGCAAACGGAGCTGTAAACAGGGGAGTTTGAGTGGGAGTTCTGTTGGAGGAGAAGGAATTTGTGTGTGTTTGGTTTTGTATTGGTAGTATCTGTATGTGTAGAGGCTTGGAGGGGCTTTGTGCTGGGAGAGAAGCTGAGCCCTGATTAGGGGGCGGGGCTTGACTGACTAGGGGTCCTATAAAGGTAGCAGCCAGTCAGGCAGCGACTAAGACAACTGCAGCGGCACAGTAGCTAGCAAACAGAGCTGTAAACAGGGGAGTTTGAGTGGGAGTTCTCTTGGAGGAGATGATATTTGTGTGTGTTCGGTTTTGTATTGGTAGTATCTGTATGTGTAGAGGTTTGAAGGGGCTTTGTGCTGGGAGAGAAGCTGAGCCCTGATTCGGGGGCGGGGCTTCACTGACTAGGGGTCCTATAATGGTAGCAGCCAGTCAGGCAGCGGCACAGACAGCTGCAGCGGCACAGGAGCTAGCAAACAGAACTGTAAACAGGGGAATTTGAGTGGGAGTTCTGTTGGAGGAGAAGGTATTTGTCTGTGTTTGGATTTGTATTGTCAGTATCTGTATGTGCAGGGGCTTTGTGCTGGGAGAGAAGCTGAGCCCTGATTAGGGGGCGGGGCTTCCCTGACTAGGGGTCCTATAAAGGTAGCAGCCAGTCAGGCAGCGGCAAAGGAGCTAGCAAACAGAGCTGTAAACAGGGGAGTTTGAGTGGGAGTTCTGTTGGAGGAGAAGGTATTTGTGTGTGTTTGGTTTTGTATTGGTAGTATCTGTATGTGCAGAGGCTTGGAGGGGCTTTGTGCTGGGAGGGAAGCTGAGCCCTGATTAGGGGGCGGGGCTTCACTGATTAGGGGTCCTAGAAAGGGAGCAGCCAGTCAGGCAGCGGCACAGACAGCTGCAGTGGCACAGGAGCTAGCAAACAGAGCTGTAAAGAGGGGAGTTTGAGTGGGAGTTCTGTTGGAGGAGACGGTATTTGTGTGTGTTTGGTTTTGTATTGGTAGTATCTGTATGTGTAGGGGCTTTGTGCTGGGAGAGAAGCTGAGCCCTGATTAGGGGGCGGGGCTTCACTGACTAGGGGTCCTATAAAGGTACCAGCCAGTCAGGCAGCGGCACAGGAGCTAGCAAACAGAGCTGTAAACAGGGGAGTTTGAGTGGGAGTTCTGTTGGAGGAGAAGGTATTTGTGTGTGTTTTTGTATTGGTAGTATCTGTATGTGTAGAGGCTTGGAGGGGCTTTGTGCTGGGAGGGAAGCTGAGCCCTGATTAGGGGGCGGGGCTTCACTGACTAGGGGTCCTATAAAGGTAGCAGCCAGTCAGGCATCGGCACAGACAGCTGCAGCGGCACAGGAGCTAGAAAACAGAACTGTAAACAGGGGAGTTTGAGTGGGAGTTCTGTTGGAGAAGAAGGTATTTTTGTGTGTTTGGTTTTGTATTGGTAATATCTGTATGTGTATTGGTTTGGCGGGGCTTTGTGCTTGGAGAGAAGCTGAGCCCTGATTAGGGGGCGGGGCTTCCCTGACTAGGGGTCCTATAAAGGTAGCAGCCAGTCAGGAAGCGGCAAAGGAGCTAGCAAACAGAGCTTTAAACAGGGGAGTTTGAGTGGGAGTTCTGTGGGAGGAGAAGGTATTTGTGTGTGTTTGGTATTGTATTGGTAGTATCTGTATGTGTAGAGGTTTGAAGGGGCTTTGTGCTGGGAGAGAAGCTGAGCCCTGATTAGGGGGCGGGGCTTCACTGACTAGGCGTCCTATAAAGGTAGCAGGCAGTCAGGCAGCGGCACAGACAGCTGCAGCGGAACAGGAGCTAGCAAACGGAGCTGTAAACAGGGGAGTTTGAGTGGGAGTTCTGTTGGAGGAGAAGGAATTTGTGTGTGTTTGGTTTTGTATTGGTAGTATCTGTATGTGCAGAGGCTTGGAGTGGCTTTGTGCTGGGAGAGAAGCTGAGCCCTGATTAGGGGGCGGGGCTTCACTGATTAGGGGTCCTAGAAAGGGAGCAGCCAGTCAGGCAGCGGCACAGACAGCTGAAGTGGCACAGGAGCTAGGAAACAGAGCTGTAAAGAGGGGAGTTTGAGTGGGAGTTCTGTTGGAGGAGACGGTATTTGTGTGTGTTTGGTTTTGTATTGGTAGTATCTGTATGTGTAGGGGCTTTGTGCTGGGAGAGAAGCTGAGCCCTGATTAGGGGGCGGGGCTTCACTGACTAGGGGTCCTATAAAGGTACCAGCCAGTCAGGCAGCGGCACAGGAGCTAGCAAACAGAGCTGTAAACAGGGGAGTTTGAGTGGGAGTTCTGTTGGAGAAGAAGGTATTTGTGTGTGTTTTTGTATTGGTAGTATCTGTATGTGTAGAGGCTTGGAGGGGCTTTGTGCTGGGAGGGAAGCTGAGCCCTGATTAGGGGGCGGGGCTTCACTGACTAGGGGTCCTATAAAGGTAGCAGCCAGTCAGGAAGCGGCAAAGGAGCTAGCAAACAGAGCTTTAAACAGGGGAGTTTGAGTGGGAGTTCTGTGGGAGGAGAAGGTATTTGTGTGTGTTTGGTTTTGTATTGGTAGTATCTGTATGTGTAGAGGTTTGAAGGGGCTTTGTGCTGGGAGAGAAGCTGAGCCCTGATTAGGGGGTGGGGCTTCACTGACTAGGCGTCCTATAAAGGTAGCAGGCAGTCAGGCAGCGGCACAGACAGCTGCAGCGGAACAGGAGCTAGCAAACGGAGCTGTAAACAGGGGAGTTTGAGTGGGAGTTCTGTTGGAGGAGAAGGTATTTGTGTGTGTTTTTGTATTGGTATTATCTGTATGTGTAGAGGCTTGGAGGGGCTTTGTGCTGGGAGATCAGCTGGGCCCTGATTAGGGGGCGGGGCTTCACTGACTAGGGGTCCTATAAAGGGAGCAGCCAGTCAGGCAGCGGCACTGACAGCTGCAGTGGCACAGGCGCTAGCAAACAGAGCTGTGAACAGGGGAGTTTGAGTGGGAGTTCTGTTGGAGGAGAAGGTATTTGTGTGTGTTTTTGTATTGGTAGTATCTGTATGTGTAGACGCTTTGAGGGGCTTTGTGCTGGGAGAGAAGCTGAGCCCTGATTAGGGGGCGGGGCTTCACTGACTAGGGGTCCTATAAAGGTAGCAGCCAGTCAGGCAGCGGCACCGGAGCTAGCAAACAGAGCTGTGAACAGGGGAGTTTGAGTGGGAGTTCTGTTGGAGGAGAAGGTATTTGTGTGTGTTTTTGTATTGGTGGTATCTGTATGTGTAGACGCTTTGAGGGGCTTTGTGGTGGGAGAGAAGCTGAGCAATGATTAGGGGGCGGGGCTTCACTGAATAGGGGTCCTATAAAGGTAGGAGCCAGTCAGGCAGCGGCACAGACAGCAGCAGCGGCACAGGAGCTAGCAAACAAAGCTGTAAACAGGAGAGTTTGAGTGGGAGTTCTGTTAGAGGAGAAGGTATTTGTGTGTGTTTGGTTTTGTATTGGTAGTATCTGTATGTGTAGGGGCTTTGTGCTCGGAGAGAAGCTGAGCCCTGATTAGGGGGCGGGGCATCACTGACTAGGGTTTCTATAAAGGTAGCAGCCAGTCAGGCAGCGGCACAGGAGCTAGCAAACAGAGCTGTGAACAGGGGAGTTTGAGTGGGTGTTCTGTTGGAGGAGATTGTATTTGTGTGTGTTTGGTTTTGTATTGGTAGTATCTGTATATGTAGGGGCTTTGTGCTGGGAGAGAAGCTGAGCCCTGATTAGGGGGCGGGGATTCACTGACTAGGAGTCCAAAAAGGGAGCAGCCAGTCAGGCAGTGGCACAGACAGCTGCAGCGGCACAGGAGCTAGCAAACAGAGCTGTAAACAGGGGAGTTTGAGTGGGAGTTCTGTTGGAGGAGAAGGTATTTGTGTGTGTTTTTGTATTGGTAGTATCTGTATGTGTAGAGGTTTGAAGGGGCTTTGTGCTGGGAGAGAAGCTGAGCCCTGATTAGGGGGTGGGACTTCACTGACTAGGGGTCCTATAACGGTAGCAGCCAGTCAGGCAGCGGCACAGGAGCTAGCAAACAGAGCTGTAAACAGGGGAGTTTGAGTGGGAGTTCTGTTGGAGGAGAAAGTATTTGTGTGTTTTTTTGTATTGGTATTATATGTATGTGTAGAGGCTTGGAGGGGCTTTGTGCTGGGAGAGAAGCTGGGCCCTTATTAGGGGGCGGGGCATCACTGACTAGGGGTCCTATAAGGGTAGCAGCCAGTCAGGCAGCGGAAAAGACAGCTGCAGCGGCACAGGAGCTAGCAAACAGAGCGGTAAACAGGGGAGTTTGAGTGGGAGTTCTGTTGGAGGAGAAGGTATTTGTGTATGTTTGGTTTTGTATTGGTAGTATCTGTATGTGTACGGGCTTTGTGCTGGGAGAGAAGCTGAGCCCTGATTAGGGGGCGGGGCTTCACTGACTAGGGGTCCTATAAAGGTAGCAGCCAGTCAGACAGCGGCACAGGAGCTAGCAAACAGACCTGTAAACAGGGGAGTTTGAGTGGGAGTTCTGTTGGAGGAGAAGGTATTTGTGTGTGTTTTTGTATTGGTATTATCTGTATGTGTAGAGGCTTGGAGGGGCTTTGTGCTGGGAGATCAGCTGGGCCCTGATTAGGGGGCGGGGCTTCACTGACTAGGGGTCCTATAAAGGGAGCAGCCAGTCAGGCAGCGGCACTGACAGCTGCAGTGGCACAGGCGCTAGCAAACAGAGCTGTGAACAGGGGAGTTTGAGTGGGAGTTCTGTTGGAGGAGAAGGTATTTGTGTGTGTTTTTGTATTGGTAGTATCTGTATGTGTAGAGGCTTGGAGGGGCTTTGTGGTGGGAGAGAAGCTGAGCCCTGATTAGGGGGCGGGGCTTCACTGACTAGGGGTCCTATAAAGGTAGCAGCCAGTCAGGCAGCGGCACCGGAGCTAGCAAACAGAGCTGTGAACAGGGGAGTTTGAGTCGGAGTTCTGTTGGAGGAGAAGGTATTTGTGTGTGTTTTTGTATTGGTAGTATCTGTATGTGTAGAGGCTTGGAGGAGCTTTGTGCTGGGAGAGAAGCTGAGCCCTGATTAGGGGGCGGGGCTTCACTGACTAGGGGTCCTGTAAAGGTAGCATCCAGTCAGGCAGCGGCACAGACAGCAGCAGCGGCACAGGAGCTAGCAAACAGAGCTGTAAACAGGGGAGTTTGACTGGGAGTTCTGTTGGAGGAGAAGGTATTTGTGTGTGTTTGGTTTTGTATTGTCAGTATCTGTATGTGCAGGGGCTTTGTGCTGGGAGAGAAGCTGAGCCCTGATTAGGGGGCGGGGCTTCCCTGACTAGGGGTCCTATAAAGGTAGCAGCCAGTCAGGCAGCAGAACAGACAGCTGCAGCAGCACAGGAGCTAGCAAACAGAGCTGTAAACAGGGGAGTTTGAGTGGGAGTTCTGTTGGAGGAGAAGGTATTAGTGTGTGTTTGGTTTTGTATTGGTAGTATCTGTATGTGTAGAGGCTTGGAGGGGCTTTGTGCTGGGAGGGAAGCTGAGCCCTGATTAGGGGGCGGGGCTTCACTGACTAGGGATCCTATAAAGGTAGCAGCCAGTCAGGCATCGGCACAGACAGCTGCAGCGGCACAGGAGCTAGCAAACAGAGCTGTAAACAGGGGAATTTGAGTGGGAGTTCTGTTGGAGGAGAAGGTATTTGTGTGTGTTTGGATTTGTATTGTCAGTATCTGTATGTGCAGGGGCTTTGTGCTGGGAGAGAAGCTGAGCCCTGATTAGGGGGCGGGGCTTCACTAACTAGGGGTCCTGTAAAGGTAGCAGCCAGTCAGGCAGCGGCACAGGAACTAGCAAACAGAGCTGTAAACAGGGGAGTTTGACTGGGAGTTCTGTTGGAGGAGATGGTATTTTTGTGTGTTTGGTTTTGTATTGGTATTATCTGTATGTGTATTGGTTTGGCGGGGCTTTGTGCTTGGAGAGAAGCTGAGCCCTGATTAGGGGGCGGGGCTTCCCTGACTAGGGGTCCTATAAAGGTAGCAGCCAGTCAGGAAGCGGCAAAGGAGCTAGCAAACAGAGCTTTAAACAGGGGAGTTTGAGTGGGAGTTCTGTGGGAGGAGAAGGTATTTGTGTGTGTTTGGTTTTGTATTGGTAGTATCTGTATGTGTAGAGGTTTGAAGGGGCTTTGTGCTGGGAGAGAAGCTGAGCCCTGATTAGGGGGCGGGGCTTCACTGACTAGGCGTCCTATAAAGGTAGCAGGCAGTCAGGCAGCGGCACAGACAGCTGCAGCGGAACAGGAGCTAGCAAACGGAGCTGTAAACAGGGGAGTTTGAGTGGGAGTTCTGTTGGAGGAGAAGGAATTTGTGTGTGTTTGGTTTTGTATTGGTAGTATCTGTATGTGTAGAGGCTTGGAGGGGCTTTGTGCTGGGAGAGAAGCTGAGCCCTGATTAGGGGGCGGGGCTTGACTGACTAGGGGTCCTATAAAGGTAGCAGCCAGTCAGGCAGCGACTAAGACAACTGCAGCGGCACAGTAGCTAGCAAACAGAGCTGTAAACAGGGGAGTTTGAGTGGGAGTTCTCTTGGAGGAGATGATATTTGTGTGTGTTCGGTTTTGTATTGGTAGTATCTGTATGTGTAGAGGTTTGAAGGGGCTTTGTGCTGGGAGAGAAGCTGAGCCCTGATTCGGGGGCGGGGCTTCACTGACTAGGGGTCCTATAATGGTAGCAGCCAGTCAGGCAGCGGCACAGACAGCTGCAGCGGCACAGGAGCTAGCAAACAGAACTGTAAACAGGGGAATTTGAGTGGGAGTTCTGTTGGAGGAGAAGGTATTTGTCTGTGTTTGGATTTGTATTGTCAGTATCTGTATGTGCAGGGGCTTTGTGCTGGGAGAGAAGCTGAGCCCTGATTAGGGGGCGGGGCTTCCCTGACTAGGGGTCCTATAAAGGTAGCAGCCAGTCAGGCAGCGGCAAAGGAGCTAGCAAACAGAGCTGTAAACAGGGGAGTTTGAGTGGGAGTTCTGTTGGAGGAGAAGGTATTTGTGTGTGTTTGGTTTTGTATTGGTAGTATCTGTATGTGCAGAGGCTTGGAGGGGCTTTGTGCTGGGAGGGAAGCTGAGCCCTGATTAGGGGGCGGGGCTTCACTGATTAGGGGTCCTAGAAAGGGAGCAGCCAGTCAGGCAGCGGCACAGACAGCTGCAGTGGCACAGGAGCTAGCAAACAGAGCTGTAAAGAGGGGAGTTTGAGTGGGAGTTCTGTTGGAGGAGACGGTATTTGTGTGTGTTTGGTTTTGTATTGGTAGTATCTGTATGTGTAGGGGCTTTGTGCTGGGAGAGAAGCTGAGCCCTGATTAGGGGGCGGGGCTTCACTGACTAGGGGTCCTATAAAGGTACCAGCCAGTCAGGCAGCGGCACAGGAGCTAGCAAACAGAGCTGTAAACAGGGGAGTTTGAGTGGGAGTTCTGTTGGAGGAGAAGGTATTTGTGTGTGTTTTTGTATTGGTAGTATCTGTATGTGTAGAGGCTTGGAGGGGCTTTGTGCTGGGAGGGAAGCTGAGCCCTGATTAGGGGGCGGGGCTTCACTGACTAGGGGTCCTATAAAGGTAGCAGCCAGTCAGGCATCGGCACAGACAGCTGCAGCGGCACAGGAGCTAGAAAACAGAACTGTAAACAGGGGAGTTTGAGTGGGAGTTCTGTTGGAGAAGAAGGTATTTTTGTGTGTTTGGTTTTGTATTGGTAATATCTGTATGTGTATTGGTTTGGCGGGGCTTTGTGCTTGGAGAGAAGCTGAGCCCTGATTAGGGGGCGGGGCTTCCCTGACTAGGGGTCCTATAAAGGTAGCAGCCAGTCAGGAAGCGGCAAAGGAGCTAGCAAACAGAGCTTTAAACAGGGGAGTTTGAGTGGGAGTTCTGTGGGAGGAGAAGGTATTTGTGTGTGTTTGGTATTGTATTGGTAGTATCTGTATGTGTAGAGGTTTGAAGGGGCTTTGTGCTGGGAGAGAAGCTGAGCCCTGATTAGGGGGCGGGGCTTCACTGACTAGGCGTCCTATAAAGGTAGCAGGCAGTCAGGCAGCGGCACAGACAGCTGCAGCGGAACAGGAGCTAGCAAACGGAGCTGTAAACAGGGGAGTTTGAGTGGGAGTTCTGTTGGAGGAGAAGGAATTTGTGTGTGTTTGGTTTTGTATTGGTAGTATCTGTATGTGCAGAGGCTTGGAGTGGCTTTGTGCTGGGAGAGAAGCTGAGCCCTGATTAGGGGGCGGGGCTTCACTGATTAGGGGTCCTAGAAAGGGAGCAGCCAGTCAGGCAGCGGCACAGACAGCTGAAGTGGCACAGGAGCTAGGAAACAGAGCTGTAAAGAGGGGAGTTTGAGTGGGAGTTCTGTTGGAGGAGACGGTATTTGTGTGTGTTTGGTTTTGTATTGGTAGTATCTGTATGTGTAGGGGCTTTGTGCTGGGAGAGAAGCTGAGCCCTGATTAGGGGGCGGGGCTTCACTGACTAGGGGTCCTATAAAGGTACCAGCCAGTCAGGCAGCGGCACAGGAGCTAGCAAACAGAGCTGTAAACAGGGGAGTTTGAGTGGGAGTTCTGTTGGAGAAGAAGGTATTTGTGTGTGTTTTTGTATTGGTAGTATCTGTATGTGTAGAGGCTTGGAGGGGCTTTGTGCTGGGAGGGAAGCTGAGCCCTGATTAGGGGGCGGGGCTTCACTGACTAGGGGTCCTATAAAGGTAGCAGCCAGTCAGGAAGCGGCAAAGGAGCTAGCAAACAGAGCTTTAAACAGGGGAGTTTGAGTGGGAGTTCTGTGGGAGGAGAAGGTATTTGTGTGTGTTTGGTTTTGTATTGGTAGTATCTGTATGTGTAGAGGTTTGAAGGGGCTTTGTGCTGGGAGAGAAGCTGAGCCCTGATTAGGGGGTGGGGCTTCACTGACTAGGCGTCCTATAAAGGTAGCAGGCAGTCAGGCAGCGGCACAGACAGCTGCAGCGGAACAGGAGCTAGCAAACGGAGCTGTAAACAGGGGAGTTTGAGTGGGAGTTCTTTTGGAGGAGAAGGAATTTGTGTGTGTTTGGTTTTGTATTGGTAGTATCTGTATGTGCAGAGGCTTGGAGTGGCTTTGTGCTGGGAGAGAAGCTGAGCCCTGATTAGGGGGCGGGGCTTCACTGATTAGGGGTCCTAGAAAGGGAGCAGCCAGTTAGGCAGCGGCACAGACAGCTGCAGTGCCACAGGAGCTAGCAAACAGAGCTGTAAACAGGGGAGTTTGAGTGGGAGTTCTGTTGGAGGAGAAGGAATTTGTGTGTGTTTGGTTTTGTATTGGTAGTATCTGTATGTGTAGAGGCTTGGAGGGGCTTTGTGCTGGGAGAGAAGCTGAGCCCTGATTAGGGGGCGGGGCTTGACTGACTAGGGGTCCTATAAAGGTAGCAGCCAGTCAGGCAGCGACTAAGACAACTGCAGCGGCACAGTAGCTAGCAAACAGAGCTGTAAACAGGGGAGTTTGAGTGGGAGTTCTCGTGGAGGAGATGATATTTGTGTGTGTTCGGTTTTGTATTGGTAGTATCTGTATGTGTAGAGGTTTGAAGGGGCTTTGTGCTGGGAGAGAAGCTGAGCCCTGATTCGGGGGCGGGGCTTCACTGACTAGGGGTCCTATAAAGGTAGCAGCCAGTCAGGCAGCGGCAAAGGAGCTAGCAAACAGAGCTGTAAACAGGGGAGTTTGAGTGGGAGTTCTCTTGGAGGAGATGGTATTTGTGTGTGTTCGGTTTTGTATTGGCAGTATCTGTATGTGTACGGGCTTTGTGCTGGGAGAGAAGCTGAGCCCTGATTAGGGGGCGGGGCTTCACTAACTAGGGGTCCTGTAAAGGTAGCAGCCAGTCAGGCAGCGGCACAGGAACTAGCAAACAGAGCTGTAAACAGGGGAGTTTGAGTGGGAGTTCTGTTGGAGGAGAAGGTATTTGTGTGTGTTTTTGTATTGGTATTATCTGTATGTGTAGAGGCTTGGAGGGGCTTTGTGCTGGGAGAGAAGCTGGGCCCTGATTAGGGGGCGGGGCTTCACTGACTAGGGGTCCTATAAAGGGAGCAGCCAGTCAGGCAGCGGCACTGACAGCTGCAGCGGCACAGGAGCTAGCAAACAGAGCTGTAAACAGGGGAGTTTGACTGGGAGTTCTGTTGGAGGAGATGGTATTTTTGTGTGTTTGGTTTTGTATTGGTAATATCTGTATGTGTATTGGTTTGGCGGGGCTTTGTGCTTGGAGAGAAGCTGAGCCCTGATTAGGGGGCGGGGCTTCCCTGACTAGGGGTCCTATAAAGGTAGCAGCCAGTCAGGAAGCGGCAAAGGAGCTAGCAAACAGAGCTTTAAACAGGGGAGTTTGAGTGGGAGTTCTGTGGGAGGAGAAGGTATTTGTGTGTGTTTGGTTTTGTATTGGTAGTATCTGTATGTGTAGAGGTTTGAAGGGGCTTTGTGCTGGGAGAGAAGCTGAGCCCTGATTAGGGGGCGGGGCTTCACTGACTAGGCGTCCTATAAAGGTAGCAGGCAGTCAGGCAGCGGCACAGACAGCTGCAGCGGAACAGGAGCTAGCAAACGGAGCTCTAAACAGGGGAGTTTGAGTGGGAGTTCTGTTGGAGGAGAAGGAATTTGTGTGTGTTTGGTTTTGTATTGGTAGTATCTGTATGTGCAGAGGCTTGGAGTGGCTTTGTGCTGGGACAGAAGCTGAGCCCTGATTAGGGGGCGGGGCTTCACTGATTAGGGGTCCTAGAAAGGGAGCAGCCAGTCAGGCAGCGGCACAGACAGCTGCAGTGGCACAGGAGCTAGGAAACAGAGCTGTAAAGAGGGGAGTTTGAGTGGGAGTTCTGTTGGAGGAGACGGTATTTGTGTGTGTTTGGTTTTGTATTGGTAGTATCTGTATGTGTAGGGGCTTTGTGCTGGGAGAGAAGCTGAGCCCTGATTAGGGGGCGGGGCTTCACTGACTAGGGGTCCTATAAAGGTACCAGCCAGTCAGGCAGCGGCACAGGAGCTAGCAAACAGAGCTGTAAACAGGGGAGTTTGAGTGGGAGTTCTGTTGGAGGAGAAGGTATTTGTGTGTGTTTTTGTATTGGTAGTATCTGTATGTGTAGAGGCTTGGAGGGGCTTTGTGCTGGGAGGGAAGCTGAGCCCTGATTAGGGGGCGGGGCTTCACTGACTAGGGGTCCTATAAAGGTAGCAGCCAGTCAGGCATCGGCACAGACAGCTGCAGCGGCACAGGAGCTAGCAAACAGAGCTGTAAACAGGGGAGTTTGAGTGGGAGTTCTGTTGGAGAAGAAGGTATTTGTGTGTGTTTTTGTATTGGTAGTATCTGTATGTGTAGGGGCTTGGAGGGGCTTTGTGCTGGGAGGGAAGCTGAGCCCTGATTAGGGGGCGGGGCTTCACTGACTAGGGGTCCTATAAAGGTAGCAGCCAGTCAGGCAGCGGCACAGGAGCTAGCAAACAGAGCTGTAAACAGGGGAGTTCGAGTGGGAGTTCTGTTGGAGGAGAAGGTATTTGTGTGTGTTTGGTTTTGTATTGGTAGTATCTGTATGTTCAGAGGCTTGGAGCGGCTTTGTGCTGGGAGAGAAGCTGAGCCCTGATTAGGGGGCGGGGCTTCACTGATTAGGGGTCCTAGAAAGGGAGCAGCCAGTCAGGCAGCGGCACAGACAGCTGCAGTGGCACAGGAGGAAGCAAACAGAGCTGTAAAGAGGGGAGTTTGAGTGGGAGTTCTGTTGGAGGAGAAGGTATTCGTGTGTGTTTTTGTATTGGTAGTATCTGTATGTGCAGAGGCTTGGAGGGGCTTTGTGCTGGGAGAGAAGCTGAGCCCTGATTAGGGGGCGGGGCTTCACTGACTAGGCGTCCTATAAAGGTAGCAGCCAGTCAGACAGCGGCACAGGAGCTAGCAAACAGAGCTGTAAGCAGGGGAGTTTGAGTAGGAGTTCTGTTGGAGGAGAAGGCATTTGTCTGTGTTTCGTTTTGTATTGGTAGTATCTGTATGTGTAGAGGCTTGGAGGGGCTTTGTGCTGGGAGAGAAGCTGAGCCCTGATTAGGGGGCGGGGCTTCACTGACTTGGGGTCCTATAAAGGTAGCAGCCAGTCAGACAGCGGCACAGGAGCTAGCAAACAGAGCTGTAAACAGGGGAGTTTGAGTGGGAGTTCTCTTGGAGGAGATGGTATTTGTGTGTGTTCGGTTTTGTACTGGTAGTATCTGTATGTGTACGGGCTTTGTGCTGGGAGAGAAGCTGAGCCCTGATTAGGGGGCGGGGCTTCACTGACTAGGGGTCCTGTAAAGGTAGCAGCCAGTCAGGCAGCTGCACAGGAACTAGCAAACAGAGCTGTAAACAGGGGAGTTTGAGTGGGAGTTCTGTTGGAGGAGAAGGTATTTGTGTGTGTTTGGTTTTGTATTGGTAGTATCTGTATGTGTAGAGGTTTGAAGGGGCTTTGTGCTGGGAGAGAAGCTGAGCCCTGATTAGGGGGCGGGGCTTCACTGACTAGGGGTCCTGTAAAGGTAGCAGCCAGTCAGGCAGCGGCACAGGAACTAGCAAACAGAGCTGTAAACAGGGGAGTTTGAGTGGGAGTTCTGTTGGAGGAGAAGGTATTTGTGTGTGTTTGGTTTTGTATTGGTAGTATCTGTATGTGTAGGGGCTTTGTGCTGGGAGAGAAGCTGAGCCCTGATTAGGGGGCGGGGCTTCACTGACTAGGGGTCCTATAAAGGTAGCAGCCAGTCAGGCAGCGGCACAGACAGCTGCAGCAGCACAGGAGCTAGCAAACAGAGCTGTAAACAGGGGAGTTTCAGTGGGAGTTCTGTTGGAGGAGAAGGTATTTGTGTGTGTTTGGTTTTGTATTGGTAGTATCTGTATGTGTAGAGGCTTGGAGGGGCTTTGTGCTGGGAGAGAAGCTGAGCCCTGATTAGGGGGCGGGGCTTCACTGACTAGGGGTCCTATAAAAGTTCCAGCCAGTCAGGCAGCGGCACAGGAGCTAGCAAACAGAGCTGTAAACAGGAGAGTTTGAGTGGGAGTTCTGTTGGAGGAGAAGGTATTTGTGTGTGTTTTTGTATTGGTAGTATCTGTATGTGTAGAGGCTTGGAGGGGCTTTGTGCTGGGACGGAAGCTGAGCCCTGGTTAGGGGGCGGGGCTTCACTGACTAGGGGTCCTATAAAGGTAGCAGCCAGTCAGGCATCGGCACAGACAGCTGCAGCGGCACAGGAGCTAGCAAACAGAGCTGTAAACAGGGGAGTTTGAGTGGGAGTTCTGTTGGAGGAGAAGGTATTTGTGTGTGTTTTTGTATTGGTAGTATCTGTATGTGTAGAGGCTTGGAGGGGCTTTGTGCTGGGAGGGAAGCTGAGCCCTGATTATTTTGCGGGGCTTCACTGACTAGGGGTCCTATAAAGGTAGCAGCCAGTCAGGCAGCGGCACAGACAGCTGCAGCGGCACAGGAGCTAGCAAACAGAGCTCTAAACAGGGGAGTTTGAGTGGGAGTTCTGTTGGAGGAGAAGGTATTTGTGTGTGTTTGGATTTGTATTGTCAGTATCTGTATGTGCAGGGGCTTTGTGCTGGGAGAGAAGCTGAGCCCTGATTAGGGGGCGGGGCTTCCCTGACTAGGCGTCCTATAAAGGTAGCAGCCAGTCAGGCAGCGGCACAGACAGCTGCAGCGGAACAGGAGCTAGCAAACGGAGCTGTAAACAGGGGAGTTTGCGTGGGAGTTCTGTTGGAGGAGAAGGAATTTGTGTGTGTTTGGTTTTGTATTGGTAGTATCTGTATGTGCAGAGGCTTGGAGTGGCTTTGTGCTGGGAGAGAAGCTGAGCCCTGATTAGGGGGCGGGGCTTCACTGATTAGGGGTCCTAGAAAGGGAGCAGCCAGTCAGGCAGCGGCACAGGAGCTAGCAAACAGAGCTGTAAACAGGGGAGTTTGAGTGGGAGTTCTGTTGGAGGAGAAGGTATTTGTGTGTGTTTTTGTATTGGTAGTATCTGTATGTGTAGAGGCTTGGAGGGGCTTTGTGCTGGGAGGGAAGCTGAGCCCTGATTAGGGGGCGGGGCTTCACTGACTAGGGGTCCTATAAAGGTAGCAGCCAGTCAGGCATCGGCACAGACAGCTGCAGCGGCACAGGAGCTAGCAAACAGAGCTGTAAACAGGGGAGTTTGAGTGGGATTTCTGTTGGAGAAGAAGGTATTTGTGTGTGTTTTTGTATTGGTAGTATCTGTATGTGTAGAGGCTTGGAGGGGCTTTGTGCTGGGAGAGAAGCTGAGCCCTGATTAGGGGGCGGGGCTTCACTGACTTGGGGTCCTATAAAGGTAGCAGCCAGTCAGGCAGCGGCACAGGAGCTAGCAAACAGAGCTGTAAACAGGGGAGTTTGAGTGGGAGTTCTGTTGGAGGAGAAGGTATTTGTGTGTGTTTGGTTTTGTATTGGTAGTATCTGTATGTGTAGAGGCTTGGAGGGGCTTTGTGCTGGGAGAGAAGCTGAGCCCTGATTAGGGGGCGGGGCTTCACTGACTAGGGGTCCTATAAAGGTAGCAGCCAGTCGGGCAGCGGCACAGACAGCTGCAGCGGCACAGGAGCTAGCAAACAGAGATGTACAGAGGGGAGTTTGAGTGGGAGTTCTGTTGGAGGAGAAGGTATTTGTGTGTGTTTTTGTATTGGTAGTATCTGTATGTGCAGAGGATTGGAGGGGCTTTGTGCTGGGAGAGAAGCTGAGCCCTGATTAGGGGGCGGGGCTTCACTGATTAGGGGTCCTAGAAAGGGAGCAGCCAGTCAGGCAGCGGCACAGACAGCTGCAGTGGCACAGGAGCTAGCAAACAGAGCTGAAAAGAGGGGAGTTTGAGTGGGAGTTCTGTTGGAGGAGAAGGTATTTGTGTGTGTTTGGTTTTGTATTGGTAGTATCTGTATGTGTAGGGGCTTTGTGCTGGGAGAGAAGCTGAGCCCTGATTAGGGGGCGGGGCTTCACTGACTAGGGGTCCTATAAAGGTAGCAGCCAGTCAGGCAGCGGCACAGACAGCTGCAGCGGCACAGGAGCTAGCAAACAGAGCTGTAAACAGGGGAGTTTGAGTGGGAGTTCTGTTGGAGAAGAAGGTATTTGTGTGTGTTTTTGTATTGGTAGTATCTGTATGTGTAGAGGCTTGGAGGGGCTTTGTGCTGGGAGAGAAGCTGAGCCCTGATTAGGGGGCGGGGCTTCACTGACTTGGGGTCCTATAAAGGTAGCAGCCAGTCAGGCAGCGGCACAGGAGCTAGCAAACAGAGCTGTAAACAGGAGAGTTTGAGTGGGAGTTCTGTTGGAGGAGAAGGTATTTGTGTGTGTTTGGTTTTGTATTGGTAGTATCTGTATGTGTAGAGGCTTGGAGGGGCTTTGTGCTGGGAGAGAAGCTGAGCCCTGATTAGGGGGCGGGGCTTCACTGACTAGGGGTCCTATAAAAGTTCCAGCCAGTCAGGCAGCGGCACAGGAGCTAGCAAACAGAGCTGTAAACAGGAGAGTTTGAGTGGGAGTTCTGTTGGAGGAGAAGGTATTTGTGTGTGTTTTTGTATTGGTAGTATCTGTATGTGTAGAGGCTTGGAGGGGCTTTGTGCTGGGACGGAAGCTGAGCCCTGACTAGGGGGCGGGGCTTCACTGACTAGGGGTCCTATAAAGGTAGCAGCCAGTCAGGCATCGGCACAGACAGCTGCAGCGGCATAGGAGCTAGCAAACAGAGCTGTAAACAGGGGAGTTTGAGTGGGAGTTCTGTTGGAGGAGAAGGTATTTGTGTGTGTTTTTGTATTGGTAGTATCTGTATGTGTAGAGGCTTGGAGGGGCTTTGTGCTGGGAGGGAAGCTGAGCCCTGATTATTTTGCGGGGCTTCACTGACTAGGGGTCCTATAAAGGTAGCAGCCAGTCAGGCAGCGGCACAGACAGCTGCAGCGGCACAGGAGCTAGCAAACAGAGCTCTAAACAGGGGAGTTTGAGTGGGAGTTCTGTTGGAGGAGAAGGTATTTGTGTGTGTTTGGATTTGTATTGTCAGTATCTGTATGTGCAGGGGCTTTGTGCTGGGAGAGAAGCTGAGCCCTGATTAGGGGGCGGGGCTTCCCTGACTAGGCGTCCTATAAAGGTAGCAGCCAGTCAGGCAGCGGCACAGACAGCTGCAGCGGAACAGGAGCTAGCAAACGGAGCTGTAAACAGGGGAGTTTGCGTGGGAGTTCTGTTGGAGGAGAAGGAATTTGTGTGTGTTTGGTTTTGTATTGGTAGTATCTGTATGTGTAGGGGCTTTGTGCCGGGAGAGAAGCTGAGCCCTGATTAGGGGGCGGGGCTTCACTGACTAGGGGTCCTATAAAGCTACCAGCCAGTCAGGCAGCGGCACAGGAGCTAGCAAACAGAGCTGTGAACAGGGGAGTTTGAGTGGGAGTTCTGTTGGAGGAGAAGGTATTTGTGTGTGTTTGGTTTTGTATTGGTAGTATCTGTATGTGTAGAGGCTTGGAGGGGCTTTGTGCTGGGAGAGAAGCTGAGCCCTGATTAGGGGGCGGGGCTTCACTGACTAGGGGTCCTATAAAGGTAGCAGCCAGTCGGGCAGCGGCACAGACAGCTGCAGCGGCACAGGAGCTAGCAAACAGAGCTGTACAGAGGGGAGTTTGAGTGGGAGTTCTGTTGGAGGAGAAGGTATTTGTGTGTGTTTGGATTTGTATTGTCAGTATCTGTATGTGCAGGGGCTTTGTGCTGGGAGAGAAGCTGAGCCCTGATTAGGGGGCGGGGCTTCCCTGACTAGGCGTCCTATAAAGGTAGCAGCCAGTCAGGCAGCGGCAAAGGAGCTAGCAAACAGAGCTGTAAGCAGGGGAGTTTGAGTGGGAGTTCTGTTGGAGGAGAAGGTATTTGTGTGTGTTTGGTTTTGTATTGGTAGTATCTGTATGTTCAGAGGCTTGGAGCGGCTTTGTGCTGGGAGAGAAGCTGAGCCCTGATTAGGGGGCGGGGCTTCACTGATTAGGGGTCCTAGAAAGGGAGCAGCCAGTCAGGCAGCGGCACAGACAGCTGCAGTGGCACAGGAGGAAGCAAACAGAGCTGTAAAGAGGGGAGTTTGAGTGGGAGTTCTGTTGGAGGAGAAGGTATTTGTGTGTGTTTGGTTTTGTATTGGTAGTATCTGTATGTGTAGGGGCTTTGTGCTGGGAGAGAAGCTGAGCCCTAATTAGGGGGCGGGGCTTCACTGACTAGGGGTCCTATAAAGGTACCAGCCAGTCAGACAGCAGCTCAGGAGCTAGCAAACAGAGCTGTAAGCAGGGGAGTTTCAGTGGGAGATTTTTGGAGGAGAAGGTATTTGTGTGTGTTTGGTTTTGTATTGGTAGTATCTGTATGTGTAGAGGCTTGGAGGGGCTTTGTGCTGGGAGAGAAGCTGAGCCCTGATTCGGGGGCGGGGCTTCACTGACTAGGGGTCCTATAAAGGTAGCAGCCAGTCAGGCAGCGGCACAGGAGCTAGCAAACAGAGCAGTGAACAGGGGTGTTTGAGTGGGAGTTCTGTAGGAGGAGAAGGTATTTGTGTGTGTTTTTGTATTGGTAGTATCTGTATGTGTAGAGGCTTGGAGGGGCTAGGTGCTGCGAGAAAAGCTGAGCCCTGATTAGGGGGCGGGGCTTCACTGACTAGGGGTCCTATAAAGGTAGCAGCCAGTCATGCAGCGGAACAGACAGCTGCAGTGTCACAGGAGCTAGCAAACAGAGCAGTGAACAGGGGTGTTTGAGTGGGAGTTCTGTAGGAGGAGAAGGTATTTGTGTGTGTTTTTGTATTGCTAGTATCTGTATGTGTAGAGGTTTGAAGGGGCTTTGTGCTGGGAGAGAAGCTGAGCCCTGATTAGGGGGCGGGGCTTCACTGACTAGGGGTCCTATAAAGGTACTAGCCAGTCAGGCAGCGGCACAGGAGCTAGCAAACAGAGCTGTAAACAGGGGAGTTTGAGTGGGAGTTCTGTTGGAGGAGAAGGTATTTGTGTGTGTTTGGTTTTGTATTGGTAGTATCTGTATGTGCAGAGGCTTAGAGGGGCTTTGTGCTGGGGAGAAGCTGAGCCCTGATTAGGGGCCGGGGCTTAACTGACTAGGGGTCCTATAAAGGTACTAGCCAGTCAGGCAGCGGCACAGGAGCTAGCAAACAGAGCTGTAAACAGGGGAGTTTGAGTGGGAGTTCTGTTGGAGGAGAAGGTATTTGTGTGTGTTTGGTTTTGTATTGTCAGTATCTGTATGTGCAGGGGCTTTGTGCTGGGAGAGAAGCTGAGCCTTGATTAGGGGGCGGGGCTTCACTGACTAGGGGTCCTATAATGGTAGCAGCCAGTCAGGCAGCGGCACAGGAGCTAGCAAACAGAGCTGTAAACAGGGGAGTTTGAGTGGGAGTTCTGTTGGAGGAGAAGGTATTTGTGTGTTTTTTTGTATTGGTAGTATCTGTATGTGTAGAGGCTTGGAGGGGCTTTGTGCTGGGAGAGAAGCTGAGCCCTGATTAGGGGGCGGGGCTTCACTGACTAGGGGTCCTATAAAGGTAGCAGCCAGTCAGGCAGCGGCACAGACAGCTGCAGTGGTACAGGAGCTAGCAAACAGAGCTCTAAACAGGGGAGTTTGAGTGGGAGTTCTGTTGGAGGAGAAGGTATTTGTGTGCGTTTGGTTTTGTATTGGTAGTATCTGTATGTGTAGGGGCTTTGTGCTGGGAGAGAAGGTGAGCCCTGATTAGGGGGCGGGGCTTCACTGACTTGGGGTCCTATAAAGGTAGCAGCCAGTCAGGCAGCGGCACAGGAGCTAGCAAACAGAGCTGTAAACAGGGGAGTTTGAGTGGGAGTTCTCTTGGAGGAGATGGTATTTGTGTGTGTTCGGTTTTGTATTGGTAGTATCTGTATGTGTACGGGCTTTGTGCTGGGAGAGAAGCTGAGCCCTGATTAGGGGGCGGGGCTTCACTGACTAGGGGTCCTATAAAGGTAGTAGCCAGTCAGGCAGCGGCACAGGAGCTAGCAAACAGAGCTGTAAATAGGGGAGTTTGAGTGGGAGTTCTGTTGGAGAAGAAGGTATTTGTGTGTGTTTGGTTTTGAATTGGTAGTATCTGTATGTGTAGAGGCTTGGAGGGGCTTTGTGCTGGGAGAGAAGCTGAGCCCTGATTAGGGGGCGGGGCTTCACTGACTGGGGGTCCTATAAAGGTAGCAGCCAGTCAGGCAGCGGCACAGACAGCTGCAGCGGCACAGGAGCTAGCAAACAGAGCTGTAAACAGGGGAGTTTGAGTGGGAGTTCTGTTGGAGGAGAAGGTATTTGTGTGTGTTTGGTTTTGTATTGTCAGTATCTGTATGTGCAGGGGCTTTGTGCTGGGAGAGAAGCTGAGCCCTGATTAGGGGGCGGGGCTTCACTGACTGGGGGTCCTATAAAGGTAGCAGCCAGTCAGGCAGCGGCACAGACAGCTGCAGCGGCACAGGAGCTAGCAAACAGAGCTGTAAACAGGGGAGTTTGAGTGGGAGTTCTGTTGGAGGAGAAGGTATTTGTGTGTGTTTGGTTTTGTATTGGTAGTATCTGTATGTGTAGAGGCTTGGAGGGGCTTTGTGCTGGGAGAGAAGCTGAGCCCTGATTAGGGGGCGGGGCTTCACTGACTGGGGGTCCTATAAAGGTAGCAGCCAGTCAGGCAGCGGCACAGACAGCTGCAGCGGCACAGGAGCTAGCAAACAGAGCTCTAAACAGGGGAGTTTGAGTGGGAGTTCTGTTGGAGGAGAAGGTATTTGTGTGTGTTTGGTTTTGTATTGTCAGTATCTGTATGTGCAGGGGCTTTGTGCTGGGAGAGAAGCTGAGCCTTGATTAGGGGGCGGGGCTTCACTGACTAGGGGTCCTATAATGGTAGCAGCCAGTCAGGCAGCGGCACAGGAGCTAGCAAACAGAGCTGTAAACAGGGGAGTTTGAGTGGGAGTTCTGTTGGAGGAGAAGGTATTTGTGTGTGTTTGGTTTTGTATTGTCAGTATCTGTATGTGCAGGGGCTTTGTGCTGGGAGAGAATCTGAGCCCTGATTAGGGGGCGGGGCTTCCCTGACTAGGGGTCCTATAAAGGTAGCAGCCAGTCAGGCAGCGGCACAGGAGCTAGCAAACAGAGCTGTAAACACGGCAGTTTGAGTGGGAGTTCTGTTGGAGGAGAAGGTATTTGTGTGTGTTTTTGTATTGGTATTATCTGTATGTGTAGAGGCTTGGAGAGGCTTTGTGATGGGAGAGAAGCTGGCCCTGATTAGGGGGCGGGGCTTCACTGATTAGGTGTCCTATAAAGGTAGCAGCCAGTCAGGCAGCGGCACAGGAGCTAGCAAACAGAGCTGTAAAGAGGGGAGTTTGAGTGGGAGTTCTGTTGGAGGAGAAGGTATTTGTGTGTGTTTGGTTTTGTATTGGTAGTATCTGTATGTGTAGGGGCTTTGTGCTGGGAGAGAAGCTGAGCCCTGATTAGGGGGCGGGGCTTCACTGACTAGGGGTCCTATAAAGGTAGCAGCCAGTCAGGCAGCGGCACAGGAGCTAGCAAACAGAGCTGTAAGCAGGGGAGTTTGTGTGAGAGTTCTTTTGGAGGAGAAGGTATTTGTGTGTTTTTTTGTATTGGTAGTATCTGTATGTGTATTGGTTTGGCGGGGCTTTGTGCTTGGAGAGAAGCTGAGCCCTGATTAGGGGGCGGGGCTTCACTGACTAGGGTTCCTATAAAGGTAGCAGCCAGTCAGGCAGCGGAACAGACAGCTGCAGTGGCACAGGAGCTATCAAACAGAGCTGTAAACAGGGGAGTTTGAGTGGGAGTTCTGTTGGAGGAGAAGGTATTTGTGTGTGTTTGGTTTTGTACTGGTAGTATCTGTATGTGTAGGGGCTTTGTGCTGGGAGAGAAGCTGAGCCCTGATTAGGGGGCGGGGCTTCACTGACTAGGGGTCCTATAAAGGTAGCAGCCAGTCAGACAGCGGCTCAGGAGCTAGCAAACAGAGCTGTAAGCAGGGGAGTTTGAGTGGGAGTTCTGTTGGAGGAGAAGGTATTTGTGTGTGTTTGGTTTTGTATTGGTAGTATCTGTATGTGTAGAGGCTTGGAGGGGCTTTGTGCTGGGAGAGAAGCTGAGCCCTGATTAGGGGGCGGGGCTTCACTGACTAGGGGTCCTATAAAGGTAGCAGCCTGTCAGGCAGCGGCACAGGAGCTAGCAAACAGAGCTGTGAACAGGGGAGTTTGAGTGGGCGTTCTATTGGAGGAGAAGGTATTTGTGAGTGTTTGGTTTTGTATTGGTAGTATCTGTATGTGTAGGGGTTTGGCGGGGCTAGGTGCTGCGAGAGAAGCTGAGCCCTGATTAGGGGGCGGGGCTTCACTGACTAGGCGTTCTATAAAGGTAGCAGCCAGTCAGGCAGCGGCACAGACAGCTGCAGCGGCACAGGAGCTAGCAAATGGAGCTGTAAACAGGGGAGTTTGAGTGGGAGTTCTGTTGGAGGAGAAGGTATTTGTGTGTATTTTTGTATTGGTAGTATCTGTATGTGTAGAGGCTTGGAGGGGTTTTGTGCTTGGAGAGAAGCTGGGACCTGATTAGGGGGCGGGGCTTCACTGATTAGGGGTCCTAGAAAGGGAGCAGCCAGTCAGGCAGCGGCACAGACAGCTGCAGTAGCACAGGAGCTAGCAAACAGAGCTGTAGAGAGGGGAGTTTGAGTGGGAGTTCTGTTGGAGGAGAAGGTATTTGTGTGTGTTTGGTTTTGTATTGGTAGTATCTGTATGTGTAGGGGCTTTGTGCTGGGAGAGAAGCTGAGCCCTGATTAGGGGGCGGGGCTTCACTGACTAGGGGTCCTATAAAGGTAGCAGCCAGTCAGGCAGCGGCACAGGAGCTAGCAAACAGAGCTGTAAGCAGGGGAGTTTGAGTGAGAGTTCTTTTGGAGGAGAAGGTATTTGTGTGTTTTTTTGTATTGGTAGTATCTGTATGTGTAGAGACTTGGAGGGGCTTTGTGCTGGGAGAGAAGCTGAGCCCTGATTAGGGGGCGGGGCTTCACTGACTAGGGGTCCTATAAAGGTAGCAGCCAGTCAGGCAGCGGCACAGGAGCGAGCAAACAGCTGTGAACAGGGGAGTTTGAGTGGGAGTTCTGTTGGAGGAGAAGATATTTGTGTGTTTTTTTGTATTGGTAGTATCTGTATGTGTAGAGGCTTGGAGGGGCTTTGTGCTGGGAGAGAAGCTGAGCCCTAATTTGGGGGCGGGGCTTCCCTGACTAGGGGTCCTATAAAGGTAGCAGCCAGTCAGGCAGCGGCAGACAGCTGCAGCGGCACAGGAGCTAGCAAACAGAGCTGTAAACAGGGGAGTTTGAGTGGGAGTTCTGTTGGAGGAGAAGGTATTTGTGTGTGTTTGGTTTTGCATTGGTAGTATCTGTATGTGTAGAGGCTTGGAGGGGCTTTGTGCTGGGAGAGAAGCTGAGCCCTGATCAGGGGGCGGGGCTTCACTGACTAGGGGTCCTATAAACCTAGCAGCCAGTCAGGCAGCGGCACAGGAGCTAGCAAACAGAGCTGTAAGCAGGGGAGTTTGAGTGAGAGTTCTTTTGGAGGAGAAGGTATTTGTGTGTTTTTTTGTATTGGTAGTATCTGTATGTGTAGAGGCTTGGAGGGGCTTTGTGCTGGGAGAGAAGCTGAGCCCTAATTTGGGGGCGGGGCTTCCCTGACTAGGGGTCCTATAAAGGTAGCAGCCAGTCAGGCAGCGGCACAGACAGCTGCAGCGGCATAGGAGCTAGCAAACAGAGCTGTAAACAGGGGAGTTTGAGTGGGAGTTCTGTTGGAGGAGAAGGTATTTGTGTGTGTTTGGTTTTGTATTGTCAGTATCTGTATGTGCAGGGGCTTTGTGCTGGGAGAGAATCTGAGCCCTGATTAGGGGGCGAGGCTTCCCTGACTAGGGGTCCTATAAAGGTAGCAGCCAGTCAGGCAGCGGCACAGGAGCGAGCAAACAGCTGTGAACAGGGGAGTTTGAGTGGGAGTTCTGTTGGAGGAGAAGGTATTTGTGTGTGTGTGTGTGTTTGTATTGGTAGTATCTGTATGTGTAGAGGCTTGGAGGGGCTTTGTGATGGGAGAGAATCTGGCCCCTGATTAGGGGGCGGGGCTTCACTGATTAGGGGTCCTATAAAGGTAGCAGCCAGTCAGGCATCGGCACAGACAGCTGCAGTGGCACAGGAGCTAGCAAACAGAGCTGTAAAGAGGGGAGTTTGAGTGGGAGTTCTGTTGGAGGAGAAGGTAGTTGTGTGTGTTTGGTTTTGCATTGGTAGTATCTGTATGTGTATTGGTTTGGCGGGGCTTTGTGCTTGGAGAGAAGCTGAGCCCTGATTAGGGGGCGGGGCTTCACTGACTAGGGTTCCTATAAAGGTAGCAGCCAGTTAGGCAGCGGAACAGACAGCTGCAGTGGCACAGGAGCTATCAAACAGAGCTGTAAACAGGGGAATTTGAGTGGGAGTTCTGTTGTAGGAGAAGGTATTTGTGTGTGTTTGGATTTGTATTGGTAATATCTGTATGTGTAGAGGCTTGGAGGGGCTTTGTGCTGGGAGAGAAGCTGAGCCCTGATTAGGGGGCGGGGCTTCCCTGACTAGGGGTCCTATAAAGGTAGCAGCCAGTCAGACAGCGGCTCAGGAGCTAGCAAACAGAGCTGTAAACAGGGGAATTTGAGTGGGAGTTCTGTTGGAGGAGAAGGTATTTGTGTGTGTTTGGATTTGTATTGGTAGTATCTGTATGTGTAGAGGCTTGGAGGGGCTTTGTGCTGGGAGAGAAGCTGAGCCCTGATTAGGGGGCGGGGCTTCCCTGACTAGGGGTCCTATAAAGGTAGCAGCCAGTCAGGCAGCGGCACAGGAGCTAGCAAACAGAGCTGTAAACAGGGCAGTTTGAGTGGGAGTTCTGTTGGAGGAGAAGGTATTTGTCTGTTTTTTTGTATTGGTAGTATCTGTATGTGTAGAGGCTTGGAGGGGTTTTGTGCTTGGAGAGAAGCTGGGCCCTGATTAGGGGGCGGGGCTTCACTGATTCGGGGTCCTAGAAAGGGAGCAGCCAGTCAGGCAGCGGCACAGGAGCGAGCAAACAGCTGTGAACAGGGGAGTTTGAGTGGGAGTTCTGTTGGAGGAGAAGGTATTTGTCTGTTTTTTTGTATTGGTATTACCTGTATGTGTAGAGGCTTGGAGGGGCTTTGTGATGGGAGAGAAGCTGAGCCCTGATTAGGGGGCGGGGCTTCACTGACTAGGGTTCCTATAAAGGTAGCAGCCAGTCAGGCAGCGGCACAGGAGCGAGCAAACAGACCTGTAAACAGGGCAGTTTGAGTGGGATTTCTGTTGGAGGAGAAGGTATTTGTGTGTGTTTTTGTATTGGTATTATCTGTATGTGTAGAGGCTTGGAGGGGCTTTGTGATGGGAGAGAAACTGGGCCCTGATTAGGGGGCGGGGCTTCACTGATTAGGGGTCCTAGAAAGGGAGCAGCCAGTCAGGCAGCGGCACAGACAGCTGCAGTGGCACAGGAGCTAGCAAACAGAGCTGTAAAGAGCGGAGTTTGAGAGGGAGTTCTGTTGGAGGAGAAGGTATTTGTGTGTGTTTGGTTTTCTATTGGTAGTATCTGTATGTGTAGGGGCTTTGTGCTGGGAGAGAAGCTGAGCCCTGATTAGGGGGCGGGGCTTCACTGACTAGGGGTCCTATAAAGGTAGCAGCCAGTCAGGCAGCGGCACAGACAGCTGCAGCAGCACAGGAGCTAGCAAACGGAGCTGTAAACAGGGGAGTTTGAGTTGGAGTTCTGTTGGAGGAGAAGGTATTTGTGTGTGTTTGGTTTTGTATTGGTAGTATCTGTATGTGCAGAGGCTTGGAGGGGCTTTGTGGTGGGAGAGAAGCTGAGCCCTGATTAGGGGGCGGGGCTTTACTGACTAGGGGTCCTATAAAGGTAGCAGCCAGTCAGGCAGCGGCACAGACAGCTGCAGCAGCACAGGAGCTAGCAAACAGAGCTGTGAACAGGGGAGTTTGAGTGGGAGTTCTGTTGGAGGAGAAGGTATTTGTGTGTGTTTTTGTATTGGTATTATCTGTATGTGTAGAGGCTTGGAGGGGCTAGGTGCTGCGAGAGAAGCTGAGCCCTGATTAGGGGGCGGGGCTTCACTGACTAGGGGTCCTATAAAGGTAGCAGCCAGTCAGGCAGCGGCACAGACAGCTGCAGCGGCACAGGAGCTAGCAAACAGAGCTGTAAGCAGGGGAGTTTGAGTGGCAGTTCTTTTGGAGGAGAAGGTATTTGTGTGTTTTTTTGTATTGGTAGTATCTGTATGTGTAGAGGCTTGGAGGGGCTTTGTGCTTGGAGAGAAGCTGAGCCCTGATTAGGGGGCGGGGCTTCACTGACTAGGGTTCCTATAAAGGTAGCAGCCAGTCAGGCAGCGGAACAGACAGCTGCAGTGGCACAGGAGCTATCAAACAGAGCTGTAAACAGGGGAATTTGAGTGGGAGTTCTGTTGGAGGAGAAGGTATTTGTGTGTGTTTGGATTTGTATTGTCAGTATCTCTATGTGCAGGGGCTTTGTGCTGGGAGAGAAGCTGAGCCCTGATTAGGGGACGGGGCTTCCCTGACTAGGGGTCCTATAAAGGTAGCAGCCAGTAAGGCAGCGGCAAAGGAGCTAGCAAACAGAGCTGTAAACAGGGGAGTTTGAGTGGGAGTTCTGTTGGAGGAGAAGGTATTTGTGTGTGTTTGGTTTTGTATTGGTAGTATCTGTATGTGTAGGGGCTTTGTGCTGGGAGAGAAGCTGAGCCCTGATTAGGGGGCGGGTCTTCACTGACTAGGGGTCCTATAAAGGTAGCAGCCAGTCAGACAGCGGCTCAGGAGCTAGCAAACAGAGCTGTAAGCAGGGGAGTTTGAGTGGGAGTTCTGTTGGAGGAGAAGGTATTTGTGTGTGTTTGGTTCTGTATTGGCAGTATCTGTATGTGTAGAGGCTTGGAGAGGCTTTGTGCTGGGAGAGAAGCTGAGCCCTGATTAGGGGGCGGGGCTTCACTGACTAGGGGTCCTATAAAGGTAGCAGCCAGTCAGGCAGCGGCTCAGGAGCTAGCAACCAGAGCTGTAAGCAGGGGAGTTTGAGTATGAGTTCTGTTTGAGGAGAAGGTATTTGTGTGTGTTTTTGTATTGGTAGTATCTGTATGTGTAGAGGTTTGAAGGGGCTTTGTGCTGGGAGAGAAGCTGAGCCCTGATTAGGGGGCGGGGCTTCTCTGACTAGGGGTCCTATAAAGGTAGCAGCCAGTCAGGCAGTGGAACAGACAGCTGCAGCGGCACAGGAGCTAGCAAACAGAGCTGTAAACCGGGGAGTTTGAGTGGGAGTTCTGTTGGAGGAGAAGGTATTTGTGTCTGTTTTTGTATTGGTAGTATCTGTATGTGTAGAGGTTTGAAGGGGCTTTGTGCTGGGAGAGAAGCTGAGCCCTGATTAGGGGGCGGGGCTTCACTGACTAGGGGTCCTATAAAGGTAGCAGCCAGTCAGGCAGTGGAACAGACAGCTGCAGCGGCACAGGAGCTAGCAAACAGAGCTGTAAACCGGGGAGTTTGAGTGGGAGTTCTGTTGGAGGAGAAGGTATTTGTGTGTGTTTTTGTATTGGTAGTACCTGTATGTGTAGAGGTTTGCAGGGGCTTTGTGCTGGGAGAGAAGCTGAGCCCTGATTAGGGGGCGGGACTTCACCAACTAGGGGTCCTATAAAGGTAGCAGCCAGTCAGGCAGCGGCACAGACAGCTGCAGCGGCACAGGAGCTAGCAAACAGAGCTCTAAACAGGGGAGTTTGAGTGGGAGTTCTGTTGGAGGAGAAGGTATTTGTGTGTGTTTTTGTATTGGTATTATCTGTATGTGCAGAGGCTTGGAGGGGCTTTGTGCTGGGAGAGAAGCTGGGCCCTGATTAGGGGGCGGGGCTTCACTGACTAGGGGTCCTATAAAGGGAGCAGCCAGTCAGGCAGCGGCACAGACAGCTGCAGCGGCACAGGAGCTAGCAAACAGAGCTGTAAACAGGGGAGTTTGAGTGGGAGTTCTGTTGGAGGAGAAGGTATTTGTGTGTGTTTTTGTATTGGTAGTACCTGTATGTGTAGAGGTTTGAAGGGGCTTTGTGCTGGGAGAGAAGCTGAGCCCTGATTAGGGGGCGGGGCTTCACTGACTAGGGGTGCTATAAAGGTACTAGCCAGTCAGGCAGCGGCACAGGAGCTAGCAAACAGACCTGTAAACAGGGCAGTTTGAGTGGGAGTTCTGTTGGAGGAGAAGGTATTTGTGTGTGTTCGGTTTTGTATTGGTAGTATCTGTATGTGTACGGGCTTTGTGCTGGGAGAGAAACTGAGCCCTGATTAGGGGGCGGGGCTTCACTGACTAGGGGTCCTACAAAGGTAGCAGCCAGTCAGGCAGCGGCACAGGAGCTAGCAAACAGAGCTGTCAACAGGGGAGTTTGAGTGGGACTTCTGTTGGAGGAGAAGGTATTTGTGTGTGTTTGGTTTTGTATTGGTAGTATCTGTATGTGTAGGGGCTTTGTGCTGGGAGAGAAGCTGAGCCCTGATTAGGGGGCGGGGCTTCACTGACTAGGGGTCCTATAAAGGGAGCAGCGAGTCAGGCAGCGGCACAGGAGCTAGCAAACAGACCTGTAAACAGGGGAGTTTGAGTGGGAGTTCTGTTGGAGGAGAAGGTATTTGTGTGTTTTTTTTGTATTGGTAGTATCTGTATATGTAGAGGCTTGGAGGGGCTTTGTGCTGGGAGAGAAGCTGAGCCCTGATCAGGGGGCGGGGCTTCACTGACTAGGGGTCCTATAAAGCTAGCAGCCAGTCAGGCAGCGGCACAGGAGCTAGCAAACAGACCTGTAAACAGGGCAGTTTGAGTGGGAGTTCTGTTGGAGGAGAAGGTATTTGTGTGTGTTCGGTTTTGTATTGGTAGTATCTGTATGTGTACGGGCTTTGTGCTGGGAGAGAAACTGAGCCCTGATTAGGGGGCGGGGCTTCACTGACTAGGGGTCCTATAAAGGGAGCAGCGAGTCAGGCAGCGGCACAGGAGCTAGCAAACAGACCTGTAAACAGGGGAGTTTGAGTGGGAGTTCTGTTGGAGGAGAAGGTATTTGTGTGTTTTTTTTGTATTGGTAGTATCTGTATATGTAGAGGCTTGGAGGGGCTTTGTGATGGGAGAGAAGCTGGGCCCTGATTAGGGGGCGGGTCTTCACTGATTAGGGGTCCTAGAAAGGGAGCAGCCTGTCAGGCAGCGGCAAAGACAGCTGCAGCGGCACAGGAGCTAGCAAACAGAGCTGTAAAGAGGGGAGTTTGAGTGGGAGTTCTCTTGGAGGAGAAGGTATTTGTGTGTGTTTGGTTTTGTATTGGTAGTATCTGTACGTGTAGGGGTTTGGCGGGGCTTTGTGCTTGGAGACAAGCTGAGCCCTGATTAGGGGGCGGGGCTTCACTGACTAGGGGTCCTATAAAAGTAGCAGCCAGTCAGACAGCGGCACAGGAGCTAGCAAACAGAGCTGTAAGCAGGGGAATTTGAGTTGGAGTTCTGTTGGAGGAGAAGGTATTTGTGTGTGTTTTTGTATTGGTAGTATCTGTATGTGTAGAGGCTTGGAGGGGCGAGGTGCTGCGAGAGAAGCTGAGCCCTGATTAGGGGGCGGGGCTTCACTGACTAGGGGTCCTATAAAGGTATCAGCCAGTCAGGCAGCGGCACAGGAGCTAGCAAACAGCTGTGAACAGGGGAGTTTGAGTGGGAGTTCTGTTGGAGGAGAAGGTATTTGTGTGTGTGTGTTTTTGTATTGGTAGTATCTGTGTGTGTAGAGGCTTTGAGGGGCTTTGTGCTGGGAGAGAAGCTGAGCCCTGATTAGGGGGCGGGGCTTCACTGACTGGGGTTCCTATAAAGGTAGCAGCCAGTCAGGCAGCGGCACAGGAGCTACCAAACAGAGCTGTGAACAGGGGAGTTTGAGTGGGAGTTCTGTTGGAGGAGAAGGTATTTGTGTGTTTTTGTATTGGTATTATCTGTATGTGTAGAGGCTTGGAGCGGCTTTGTGATGGGAGAGAAGCTGGGCCCTGATTAGGGGGCGGGGCTTCACTGATTAGGGGTCCTAGAAAGGTACCAGCCAGTCAGGCAGCGGGACAGACAGCTGCAGCGGCACAGGAGCTAGCAAACAGAGCTGTAAACAGGGGAGTTTGAGTGGGAGTTCTGTTGGAGGAGAAGGTATTTGTGTGTTTTTTTGTATTGGTAGTATCTGTATATGTAGAGGCTTGGAGGGGCTTTGTGCTGGGAGAGAAGCTGAGCCCTGACCAGGGGGCGGGGCTTCACTGACTATGGATCCTATAAAGGTAGCAGCCAGTCAGGCAGCGGAACAGACAGCTGCAGTGGCACAGGAGCTATCAAACAGAGCTGTAAACAGGAGAATTTGAGTGGGAGTTCTGTTGGAGGAGAAGGTATTTGTGTGTGTTTGGATTTGTGTTGTCAGTATCTGTATGTGCAGGGGCTTTGTGCTGGGAGAGAAGCTGAGCCCTGATTAGGGGGCGGGGCTTCCCTGACTAGGGGTCCTATAAAGGTCGCAGCCAGTCAGGCAGCGGCAAAGGAGCTAGCAAACAGAGCTGTAAGCAGGGGAGTTTTAGTGGGAGTTCTGATGGAGGATAAGGTATTTGTGTGTGTTTGGTTTTGTATTGGTAGTACCTGTATGTGCAGGGGCTTTGTGCTGGGAGAGAAGCTGAGCCCTGATTAGGGGGCGGGGCTTCACTGACTAGGGGTCCTATAAAGGGAGCAGTCAGGCAGTGGCACAGACAGCTGCAGCGGCACAGGAGTGTTGGGAACACTGGGGCATGGCCACTAGGTAACTCGAGGGGATGGAAGACCATGTGTGTCGATGAAGCCCCCTCGCACTAGGCCCCAGTGTCCTTGCCCCCCCCTTCTGCCTGGAGGCACTTACAGCAGCTCTGCGTGCTAGGCCCAAGTGTCCTTGCCCCCCCCGCCTGGGGGCACACACAGCAATTATGCTGAAAATTTGCAACAGTATGTTGCAGAGTTAAACTGCTTAAAACTAAGCAAGGCCAAACAAAAAAAATATAAAAAACTATGCTAAATAAAGCAGCTTTATGTATAGTTTAACAAATAATACAAAAAATTAAAAAACTAGCTGGGAACTGGATTGGCTGGCTCTATAAATACTTGGAGCAGCTTGCTATTAAATAAATATGCTAAAAAAAATGTATAAAAGCCTGTGTAACTTCCTGCTCTGTGGTACAGGATTTGAAATTCAAATTTCCCTATACCTTTTTAAAGCTTCAAATAAACTTTTCTGCTTCTCCACCCCATTGTAATTATTGGGTGTAGCACACCGGGTAACGAACCAACTCAAGCTGTTGTTCAGCCTCTCGGCACTGGGTGCCAGCAACAGCTTTTGGCGTCCCTGGGTGGGCTCGAGGCTGCAATTTAGCCTTGCCCGGACCCCTCCTGGAGGTCAAGGATTGCGGCAAGAACCGACGCCCAGTGCGCACCCGTGAGTTCATCGGGGGCCTCGGAGGAGACGCGATTTGATCGACCCCAGAGGGCACAACGGTGCAACGCACTCATATAGTGGAGAAGCTGTTGTGGACCACGGTGAAGAACCGGTCCCTTAGACGTGGGGGAGGAGCAGCTGCAGACCACGGTGAAGAACCGGTTCCTTGGATAAGGTAGGATCCTTTTAAAATCCGGATTATATGCTCTGTTGGAACCTGGGGACGCCCAGAGTTACCCTGTAGGTATGGGACAGGGACAGAGCTCAGAGGTTAGGGCACGGTGTACGCCCCTAGAGTGCATTCTAGCAAACTGGAAGATATTTGGTGCGAATCCAATAACTAAAAGCCAATTAAAACAATTCTGTACAGTTGACTGGCCTCAATATCAACTAAAGGACCAGGAGTGGTGGCCACCAGGAGGGTCAATTAATTACAACACGATCCTTCAGTTACTTCTGTTCTGTCAAAAAACAAGAAAATGGAATAAACATATGTATGCGCATTTGTTTCTGACTTTATGTACTCGACCAGATATTTTACAGCGCTGTAATCTGACTCCAACTGGTTTGGTAGCAGCTAATGTTAGTCCCCAGACCCCCACCCCCACTGTAATGGCAGAGCCGGTGTCCCCTTCGGCCCCTACACCCACACCTTGTAAGTCCCCAATGGTTGGCCTATACTCCTTAATCACTGAAACTAAAGTCGCCCGGTCTGAATCAGACAGGCGTCCTGCCACAACTATGCAGGTTTATACTCATGTGCCCTTTAATCCTGTGGATTTGGCTGCTTTCAAAGCACAGGCAAAAGAGTTTTCCACCAACCCAAGCAGGTTTATATCAGTCTTTAAGGGGTGCCTCAGTAGTCACAAGCCGGACTGGAATAATTGTAACGTCCTCCTGAGAACCCTGTTGTCTAAAGTGAAGAGGAATCAGGTTACAGCTAAGGCAAGGGGAGCGTCAGCTTTCAAAA
The DNA here is from genome assembly GCF_965140295.1 of Lepidochelys olivacea. Classification (NCBI taxonomy): domain Eukaryota; kingdom Metazoa; phylum Chordata; order Testudines; family Cheloniidae; genus Lepidochelys; species Lepidochelys olivacea. The sequence continues at coordinate 16,525,744 of NC_140436.1, read as the reverse complement.
AAATAATCTATCTGTCAAGTTCCTACCCCAAGTAACCTTAAGCGGCTCAGGGCATTTCTGGGTATGGCAGGCTTTTGCAGAATATGGATCCCAGAGTTTGGACTGTGGGCTAAACCCCTGTACAACTGTGTAAAAGGAGCAAATCATGACCCCTTCTATTGGACCCCAAAGGCTAACAAAGCATTTAAAATCCTAAAAAAAAAAATTAATAAAAGCCCCGGCTCTGGGCCTGCCAGATCTCTCTAAGCCGTTTCAGTTGTATGTACATGAACGAAGGGGGGTGGCGCTAGGAGTGCTTACACAGCTGTTAGGAGCATGGAAGCGTCCTGTGGCTTATTTTTCTAAGCAATTGAATCAGGTTGCAAAGGGTTGGCCGGCATGTTTACGGGCGGTCGCAGCTACTGCCCTATTGCTTCAAAAAACCGAGAAGCTAACATTGGAAGGGGTTACGCAAATCTATACTCCCCATATGGTCCGAGCCTTATTGAATACAAAGGGAGGGCTTTGGCTCACCCAGGCTCGGATTGCTCGGTACCAGGCTAAGCTGTTAGAGAACTCTGAAGTCACCTTACAGCCTTGCCCCTCCCTTAACCCAGCCACACTCTTGCCAGAAACAGAGGAACAGAAACATGACTGTTTAAAAATCATAAATGTCCAGTACTCCAGCCGTCCGGATTTAAAGGATGTACCTCTCCCAAATGCAAATTATGAGTGGTACACTAATGGTAGCAGTACTGTAATAGATGGGCAAAAAAGGGCGGGTTATGCTGTTGTGACCCTCCATGACACTGTGGAAGCTGAAGGTTTGCCTGCTGGGACCTCTGCCCAGCTTGCCGAACTAATAGCCCTGACCCGTGCACTTAAACTGTCAAAAGGAAAGCGGGTCAACATTTTTACTGATTGAAAGTATGCTTTTGGTGTGCTGCATGCTCATGCTAGCCTATAAAAGCAAAGGGGAATGCTGACAGACCAAGGCTCCCAGTCAAGTATGGGCCCCAAATCCTCCGGCTCCTAGAAGCTGTACAACTCCCCTCGGAAGTGGCGGTGGTACACTGTAAAGCCCATCAAAGGGAGAATCAAGATGTGGCCAGAGGTAACGCCCGGGCAGATAGAGAGGCTAAGCATGCTGCCACCCTGCCATCCCCTCAGACTGAGAACGCCCATATGCATGCCCTTATCCCATCAGTAGGGGAGCTTCCAACCCCTCAGTACTCTGGGAAAAAAAGACAGCTAACTGACAAACTCGGTCTCCGGGAAAAGGAGGGATGGCTCCATTCCCCAGAAGGGAAGGTCCTCCTACCAAAGGGCCTAATCCAGCCGGTGCTGCAGAACCTACATCAAACCACTCATGCTGGCAGAAAAGCACTTATCCAGCTAATGGGAAAATACTTTATCACTTCTGGACTCCGACCCCTGGCTGCCCAGGTACAAGCGGACTGCTTAGTCTGCCAAAAGAATAACCCCCGACCGGGACATCCTGTGCCACCAGCTGCCCTAGAACCCACTCCGGGCCCCGAACAAATGTGGCAAATAGACTTTACTAAGTTTCCCCGGACCCAAGGGTTCAAATATCTCCTTGTTATAGTGGATCGGTTCAGCGGATGGCCAAAAGCCTTCCCATGCCGTAACTGCACTGCCAGGACAGTGGCCCCCCAAGTTTGTTAAGGAGCTCATTCCTCGCTTTGGACTCCCCCTGTGAATGGAATCTGACAACGGGACACACTTCACATCAGAAATCATTCAAAGCATCTCACATGCCTTACAGATCCCCTGGAAACTCCATACGCCCTGGAGACCGCAAGCCAGTGGGGTAGTGGAGCGTACCAATCAGACCCTTAAATGGCATCTCTCAAAAGTGTGCCAAGAAGCCTCACTGCGATGGCCTGATGCTTTGCCCCTCGTCCTACTCCGTACCCGCGTTCTCCCAAAGGGTAGATTAGGGCTCAGTCCCTTTGAAATTATGTTTGAAAGGGCATGGCCCATGAATGGCACCCCGGTTCTGTCAGGGGAATGAAAGTTGGGTAATGTTTTTTTTTCACAGTATATGTGTTCCCTGTCTGCTGTTCTCTTGTCTCTTCACAGGTATACCAAGGATTCCCAGCTTCTCCCCTTGGACTCTCCCGTCCACTCCTTACAGCCCGGTGACTCTGTGCTTGTTCGCACCTAAAAAAACGAGCCTCTCCAAAAAAAGTAAAAAGAACCCTATACCATCCTGCTGATTATCCATACAGCGGCAAAAATCAAAAAAACACAAGAACTGGATCCATCACTCTCGTCTGAAGGCAGTACCTGCCCCCTCGTCAGCAGAACCGTGGACCGTCCAACCTGCTGACTCCTCATCTAGTAACAATCTCGGGCTAAAGCTACTGTTTAAAAAACACAAATTGCGGGCTGGGGTTTGTCGTCTTGGCTTGGTGGTTTATTTAGCCTGCTATTGAAATTTCTCTTTCCTGTATTGCTTGTATTACTGGTATTATGCTGTGCGGTATCATGTGTCAGGGCCCTTTTGCAAAAGTTAATAAGTCATTCTCTTCAGGGCTATCACAAAGTGCTTATGCAAAGTTATATTATAAAAAAATAAGTAGCCCGAGTAAAAAAACTCAAAGCCAAGGCTGTTGAGTGTTCTCAAAGGGGGGAGTTGTTGGGAACACTGGGGCATGGCCACTAGGTAACTCAAGGGGCTGGAAGACCACAAGATTTTTCAAATCTCCCTGTAGCTTTTTAAAGCTTCAAATAAACTTTTCTGCTTCTCCACCCGGTTGTAATTATTGGGTGTAGCACACCGGGTAACGAACCAACTCAAGCTGTTGTTCAGGCTCTGGGCACTGGGTGCCAGCAACAGGAGCTAGCAAACAGAGCTGTAAACAGGGGAGTTGGAGTGGGAGTTCTGTTGGAGGAGAAGGTATTTGTGTGTGTTTGGTTTTGTATTATCATAGAATATCAGGGTTGGAAGGGACCCCAGAAGGTCATCTAGTCCAACCCCCTGCTCGAAGCAGGACCAATTCCCAGTTAAATCATCCCGGCCAGGGCTTTGTCAAGCCTGACCTTAAAAACCTCTAAGGAAGGAGATTCTACCACCTCCCTAGGTAACGCATTCCAGTGTTTCACCACCCTCTTAGTGAAAGTTTTTCCTAATATCCAATCTAAACCTCCCCCACTGCAACTTGAGACCATTACTCCTCGTTCTGTCATCTGCTACCATTGATAACAGTCTAGAGCCATCCTCTTTGGAACCCCCTTTCAGGTAGTTGAAAGCAGCTATCAAATCCCCCCTCATTCTTCTCTTCTGCAGGCTAAACAATCCCAGCTCCCTCAGCCTCTCCTCATAACTCATGTGTTCTAGACCCCTAATCATTTTTGTTGCCCTTCGCTGGACTCTCTCCAATTTATCCACATCCTTCTTGAAGTGTGGGGCCCAAAACTGGACACAGTACTCCAGATGAGGCCTCACCAATGTCGAATAGAGGGGAACGATCACGTCCCTCGATCTGCTCGCTATGCCCCTACTTATACATCCCAAAATGCCATTGGCCTTCTTGGCAACAAGGGCACACTGCTGACTCATATCCAGCTTCTCGTCCACTGTCACCCCTAGGTCCTTTTCTGCAGAACTGCTGCCTAGCCATTCGGTCCCTAGTCTGTAGCTGTGCATTGGGTTCTTCCGTCCTAAGTGCAGGACCCTGCACTTATCCTTATTGAACCTCATCAGATTCCTTTTGGCCCAATCTTCCAATTGGTCTAGGTCCTTCTGTATCCTATCCCTCCCCTCCAGTGTATCTACCACTCCTCCCAGTTTAGTATCATCCACAAATTTGCTGAGAGTGCAATCCACACCATCCTCCAGATCATTTATGAAGATATTGAATAAAACCGGCCCCAGAACCGACCCTTGGGGCACTCCACTTGATACCGGCTGCCAACTAGACATGGAGCCATTGATCACTACCCTTGAGCCCGACAATCTAGCCAGCTTTCTACCCACCTTATAGTGCATTCATCCAGCCCATACTTCCTTAACTTGCTGACAAGAATACTATGGGAGACCGTGTCAAAAGCTTTGCTAAAGTCAAGAAACAATACATCCACTGCTTTCCCTTCATCCACAGAACCAGTAATCTCATCATAAAAGGCGATTAGATTAGTCAGGCATGACCTTCCCTTGGTGAATCCATGCTGGCTGTTCCTGATCACTTTCCTCTCATGCAAGTGCTTCAGGATTGATTCTTTGAGGACCTGCTCCATGATTTTTCCAGGGACTGAGGTGAGGCTGACTGGCCTGTAGTTCCCAGGATCTTCCTTCTTCCCTTTTTTAAAGATTGGCACTACATTAGCCTTTTCCCAGTCATCCGGGACTTCCCCGGTTCGCCATGAGTTTTCAAAGATAATGGCCAGTGGCTCTGCAATCACAGCCGCCAATTCCTTCAGCACTCTCGGATGCAACTCGTCCGGCCCCATGGACTTGTGCACGTCCAGCTTTTCTAAATAGTCCCTAACCGCCTCTATCTCCACAGAGGGCTGGCCATCTCTTCCGCATTTTGTGATGCCCAGCGCAGCAGTCTGGGAGCTGACCTTGTTAGTGAAAACAGAGGCAAAAAAAGCATTGAGTACATTAGCTTTTTCCACATCCTCTGTCACTAGGTTGCCTCCCTCATTCAGTAAGGGGCCCACACATTCCTTGGCTTTCTTCTTGTTGCCAACATACCTGAAGAAACCCTTCTTGTTACTCTTGACATCTCTGGCTAGCTGCAGCTCCAGGTGCGATTTGGCCCTCCTGATAACATTCCTACATGCCCGAGCAATATTTTTATACTCTTCCCTGGTCATATGTCCAACCTTCCACTTCTTGTAAGCTTCTTTTTTATGTTTAAGATCTGCTAGGATTTCACCATTAAGCCAAGCTGGTCACCTGCCATATTTACTATTCTTTCGACTCATTGGGATGGTTTGTCCCTGTAACCTCAACAGGGATTCCTTGAAATACAGCCACCTCTCCTGGACTCCTTTCCCCTTCAAGTTAGTCCCCCAGGGGATCCTGGCCATCCGTTCCCTGAGGGAGTCGAAGTCTGCTTTCCTGAAGTCCAGGGTCCGTATCCTGCTGCTTACCTTTGTTCCCTGCGTCAGGATCCTGAACTCAACCAACTCATGGTCACTGCCTCCCAGATTCCCATCCACTTTTGCTTCCCCCACTAATTCTACCCGGTTTGTGAGCAGCAGGTCAAGAAAAGCACCCCCCCTAGTTGGCTCCTCTAGCACTTGCGCCAGGAAATTGTCCCCTACGCTTTCCAAAAACTTCCTGGATTGTCTATGCACCGCTGTATTGCTCTCCCAGCAGATATCAGGAAAATTAAAGTCACCCATGAGAATCAGGGCATGCGATCTAGTAGCTTCCGTGAGCTGCCGGAAGAAAGCCTCATCCACCTCATCCCCCTGGTCCGGTGGTCTATAGCAGACTCCCACCACTACATCACTCTTGTTGCACACACTTCTAAACTTAATCCAGAGACACTCAGGTTTTTCTGCAGTTTCGTACCGGAGCTCTGAGCAGTCATACTGCTCCCTTACATACAGTGCTACTCCCCCACCTTTTCTGCCCTGCCTGTCCTTCCTGAACAGTTTATAACCATCCATGACAGTACTCCAGTCATATGAGTTATCCCACCAAGTCTCTGTTATTCCAATCACGTCATAGTTCCTTGACATCACCAGGACCTCCAGTTCTCCCTGCTTGTTTCCAAGGCTTTGTGCATTTGTATATAAGCACTTGAAATAACCTGTTGATCGCCCCTCATTGCCAGTATGAGGCAGGAGCCCTCCCCTCACAGACATTCCTGCCTGTGCTTCCTCCCGGTATCCCGCTTTCCCACTTACCTCAGGGCTTTGGTCTCCTTCCCCCGGTGAACCTAGTTTAAAGACCTCCTCACTAGGTTAGCCAGCCTGCTGGCAAAGATGCTCTTCCCTCTCTTCGTAAGATGGAGCCCGTCTCTGCCCAGCACTCCTCCTTCATGGAACACCATCCATTGGTCAAAGAAACCAAAGCCTTCTCTCCGACACCACCTTCGTAGCCATTCGTTGACTTCCACGATTCGACGCTCCCTACCTAGGCCTTTTCCTTCCACGGGGAGGATGGACGAGAACACCACTTGCGCCTCCAACTCCTTTATTCTTCTTCCTAGAGCCACATAGTCCGCAGTGATCCGCTCAAGGTCATTCTTGGCAGTATCATTGGTGCCCACGTGGAGAAGCAGGAAGGGGTGGCGATCCGAGGGCTTGATGAGTCTCGGCAGTCTCTCCATCACATCACGAATCTTAGCCCCTGGCAAGCAGCAGACTTCTCGGTTTTCCCGGTCAGGGCGGCAGATAGATGACTCAGTCCCCCGGAGGAGAGAGTCCCCGACCACCACCACCCGCCTTCTCCTCTTGGGGGTGGTGGTCGTGGAACCCCCAACCTCAGGACAGCGCATCTCATGCCTTCCAACCAGCGGAGTCTCCTTCTAATTTCTCGCCCCAGACATATCATCTGGTCCACTCTCCGCAACGATACCTGTGGAGAGAACATGAAAGCGGTTAGTTACCTGTGTCTGTGTTACTGGAACCCGGACATTCCGCTTACCTCTTCTGGAGGTCACATGTTGCCAAGCTTCTTCACTGGCCTCTTGGCTCCTCTGTGCAACCTGCTCTATATCTGTAGAGATTTGTGCCCCTAGAAGCCTATCCTGAGTTTTGTCCAGGAAATCCTCAGTTTCCCGTATGCAACGCTGGGTTGTTATCTGTTGCTCCAGGCCTTCAATCTTCTCTTCCAATATGGAGACCAGCTTGCACTTTCTACAGACAAAGTCGCTTCTGTCCTGTGGAAGAAAGACAAACATGGCACATCCAGTGCAGGTCACAACAGCTGAACCCCCCCCTTCCATATCACCTTCCTACTATGAGCTTCCTCAGAGCAGTTTGCAAGACGTAAGCCTCACTGGGCTCCCTCCAGGCGAAATCCCAGGCAAACTCCTGCTGCTCTGCTCTCCCCGCTGCTCAGCTGCTTCTCCGCCGCTCAGCTGGTTCGCGAAGCTCTGGCTCTTTTTAAAGAGCCAGGCTTCCCTGTCGCAAACCAACAGACACCCTACTGCCCGCCCCCTGCAGGCTAGCAGCCAATCAGACACTCACTCAGGCTCTCACACTGCCCCCCCAGCAAACACACGCTCGGATACTTCCTCAGCAAGCAAACACACACAGACTCGGATACTTACCAGTCCCAGGCAAACTCCTGCTGTGAGCTGCTCTGCTGTCCCCGCTGCTCAGTTGGTTCTCCGCCGCTCAGCGGGTTCGCGAAGCTCTGGCTATTTTTAAACAGCCAGGCTTCCCTGTCGCAAACCAACGGACACCCTACTGCCCGCCCCCTGCAGGCTAGCAGCCAATCAGACACTCACTCAGGCTCTCACACTGCCCCCCCAGCAAACACACGCTCGGATACTTCCTCAGCAAGCAAACAAACACAGACTCGGATACTTACCAGTCCAGGCAAACTCCTGCTGTGAGCTGCTCTGCTGTCCCCGCTGCTCAGCTAGTTCTCCGCCGCTCAGCTGGTTCGCGAAGCTCTGGCTATTTTTAAACAGCCAGGCTTCCCTGTCGCAAACCAGCAGACACCCTACTGCCCGCCCCCTGCAGGCTAGCAGCCAATCAGTCACTCAGGCTCTCACACTGCCCCCCCAGCAAACACAAGCTCGGATACTTCCTCAGCAAGAAAACAAACACAGACTCGGATACTTACCAGTCACAGGCAAACTCCTGCTGTGAGCTGCTCTGCTGTCCCCGCTGCTCAGCTGGTTCTCCGCCGCTCAGCTGGTTCGCGAAGCTCTGGCTCTTTTTAAAGAGCCAGGCTTCCCTGTCGCAAACCAACAGACACCCTACTGCCCGCCCCCTGCAGGCTAGCAGCCAATCAGACACTCACTCAGGCTCTCACACTGCCCCCCCAGCAAACACACGCTCGGATACTTCCTCAGCAAGCAAACAAACACAGACTCAGATACTTACCAGTCCCAGGCAAACTCCTGCTGTGAGCTGCTCTGCTGTCCCCGCTGCTCAGCTGGTTCTCCGCCGCTCAGCTGGTTCGCCCAGCTCTGGCTATTTTTAAACAGCCAGGCTTCCCTGTCGCAAACCAACAGACACCCTACTGCCCGCTCCCTGCAGTCTAGCAGCCAATCAGACACTCACTCAGGTTCTCACACTGCCCCCCCAGCAAACACACGCTCGGATACTTCCTCAGCAAGCAAACAAACACAGACTCGGATACTTACCAGTCCCAGGCAAACTCCTGCTGTGAGCTGCTCTGCTGTCCCCGCTGCTCAGCTGGTTCTCCACCGCTCAGCTGGTTCGCGAAGCTCTGGCTATTTTTAAACAGCCAGGCTTCCCTGTCGCAAACAAACAGACAGCCTACTGCCCGCCCCCTGCAGGCTAGCAGCCAATCAGACACTCACTCAGGCTCTCACACTGCCCCCCCAGCAAACACACACTCGGATACTTCCTCAGCAAGCAAACAAACACAGACTCGGATACTTACCAGTCCTAGGCAAACTCCTGCTGTGTGCTGCTCTGCTGTCCCCGCTGTTCAGCTGGTTCTCCGCCACTCAGCTGGTTCACGAAGCTCTGGCTATTTTTAAACAGCAAGGCTTCCCTGTCACAAACCAACAGACACCCCACTGCCCGCCCCCTGCAGCCTAGCAGCCAATCAGACACTCACTCAGGCTCTCACACTGCCCCCCCAGCAAACACACACTCGGATACTCCTCAGCAAGCAAACAAACACAGACTCGGATACTTACCAGTCCCAGGCAAACTCCTGCTGTGTGCTGCTCTGCTGTCCCCGCTGCTCAGCTGGTTCTCCGCCGCTCAGCTGGTTCGCGAAGCTCTGGCTATTTTTAAACAGCCAGGCTTCCCTGTCGCAAACCAACAGACACCCTACTGCCCGCTCCCTGCAGGCTAGCAGCCAATCAGACACTCACTCAGGCTCTCACACTGCCCCCCCCAGCAAACACACGCTCGGATACTTCCTCAGCAAGCAAACAAACACCGACTCAGATACTTACCAGTCCCAGGCAAACTCCTGCTGTGAGCTGCTCTGCTGTCCCCGCTGCTCAGCTGGTTCTCCGCCGCTCAGCTGGTTCGCGAAGCTCTGGCTATTTTTAAACAGCCAGGCTTCCCTGTTGCAAACAAACAGACAGCCTACTGCCCGCCCCCTGCAGGCTAGCAGCCAATCAGACACTCACTCAGGCTCTCACACTGCCCCCCCAGCAAACACACGCTCGGATACTTCCTCAGCAAGCAAACAAACACAGACTCGGATACTTACCAGTCCTAGGCAAACTCCTGCTGTGTGCTGCTCTGCTGTCCCTGCTGTTCAGCTGGTTCTCCGCCACTCAGCTGGTTCACGAAGCTCTGGCTATTTTTAAACAGCCAGGCTTCCCTGTCGCAAACCAACAGACACCCTACTGCCCGCCCCCTGCAGGCTATCAGCCAGACACTCACTCAGGCTCTCACACTGCCCCCCCAGCAAACACACGCTCGGATACTTCCTCAGCAAGCAAACAAGCACAGTCTCGGATACTTACCAGTCCCAGGCAAACTCCTGCTGTGAGCTGCTCTGCTGTCCCCGCTGCTCAGCTGGTTCTCCGCCGCTCAGCTGGTTCGCGAAGCTCTGGCTATTTTTAAACAGCCAGGCTTCCCTGTCGCAAACCAACAGACACCCTACTGCCCGCTCCCTGCAGGCTAGCAGCCAATCAGACACTCACTGAGGCTCTCACACTGCCCCCCAGCAAACACACGCTCGGATACTTCCTCAGCAAGCAAACAAACACAGACTCGGATACTTACCAGTCCCAGGCAAACTCCTGCTGTGAGCTGCTCTGCTGTCCCCGCTGCTCAGCTGGTTCTCCGCCGCTCAGCTGGTTCGCGAAGCTCTGGCTATTTTTAAACAGCCAGGCTTCCCTGTCGCAAACCAACAGACACCCTACTGCCCGCTCCCTGCAGGCTAGCAGCCAATCAGACAATCACTCAGGCTGTCACACTGCCGCCCCAGCAAACACACGCTCGGATACTTCCTCAGCAAGCAAACAAACACAGACTCGGATACTTACCAGTCCCAGGCTAACTCCTGCTGTGTGCTGCTCTGCTGTCCCCACTGCTCAGTTGGTTCTCCGCCGCTCAGCTGGTTCGCGAAGCTCTGGCTATTTTTAAACAGCCAGGCTTCCCTGTCGCAAACCAACAGACACCCTACTGCCCGCCCCCTGCAGGCTATCAGCCAGACACTCACTCAGGCTCTCACACTGCCCCCCCAGCAAACACACGCTCGGATACTTCCTCAGCAAGCAAGCAAGCACAGTCTCGGATACTTACCAGTCCCAGGCAAACTCCTGCTGTGAGCTGCTCTGCTGTCCCCGCTGCTCAGCTGGTTCTCCGCCGCTCAGCTGGTTCGCGAAGCTCTGGCTATTTTTAAACAGCCAGGCTTCCCTGTCGCAAACCAACAGACACCCTACTGCCCGCTCCCTGCAGGCTAGCAGCCAATCAGACAATCACTCAGGCTCTCACACTGCCGCCCCAGCAAACACACGCTCGGATACTTCCTCAGCAAGCAAACAAACACAGACTCGGATACTTACCAGTCCCAGGCTAACTCCTGCTGTGTGCTGCTCTGCTGTCCCCACTGCTCAGTTGGTTCTCCGCCGCTCAGCTGGTTCGCGAAGCTCTGGCTATTTTTAAACAGCCAGGCTTCCCTGTCGCAAACCAACAGACACCCTACTGCCCACCCCCTGCAGGCTATCAGCCAGACACTCACTCAGGCTCTCACACTGCCCCCCCAGCAAACACACGCTCGGATACTTCCTCAGCAAGCAAACAAACACCGACTCGGATACTTACCAGTCCCAGGCAAACTCCTGCTGTGTGCTGCTCTGCTGTCCCCGCTGTTCAGCTGGTTCTCCGCCACTCAGCTGGTTCACGAAACTCTGGCTATTTTTAAACAGCCAGGCTTCCCTGTCGCACACCAACAGACACCCTACTGCCCGCCCCCTGCAGGCGAGCAGCCAATCAGACACTCACTCAAGCTCTCACACTGCCCCCCCAGCAAACACACGCTCGGTTTCTTCCTCAGGAAGCAAACAAACACAGACTCGGATACTTACCAGTCCCAGGCTAACTCCTGCTGGGTGCTGCTCTGCTGTCCCCGCTGCTCAGTTGGTTCTCCGCCGCTCAGCTGGTTCGCGAAGCTCTGGCTATTTTTAAACAGCCAGGCTTCCCTGTCGCAAACCAACAGACACCCTACTGCCCGCTCCCTGCAGGCTAGCAGCCAATCAGACAATCACTCAGGCTGTCACACTGCCGCCCCAGCAAACACACGCTCAGATACTTCCTCAGCAAGCAAACAAACACAGACTTGTATACTTACCAGTCCCAGGCTAACTCCTGCTGTGTGCTGCTCTGCTGTCCCCGCTGCTCAGTTGGTTCTCCGCCGCCCAGTTGGTTCGCGAAGCTCTGGCTATCTTTAAACAGCCAGGCTTCCCTGTCGCAAACCAACAGACACCCTACTGCCCGCTCCCTGCAGGCTAGCAGCCAATCAGACAATCACTCAGGCTGTCACACTGCCGCCCCAGCAAACACACGCTCGGATACTTCCTCAGCAAGCAAACAAACACAGACTCGGATACTTACCAGTCCCAGGCTAACTCCTGCTGTGTGCTGCTCTGCTGTCCCCGCTGCTCAGTTGGTTCTCCGCCGCTCAGCTGGTTCGCGAAGCTCTGGCTATTTTTAAACAGCCAGGCTTCCCTGTCACAAACCAACAGACACCCCACTGCCTGTCCCCTGCAGGCTAGCAGCCAATCAGACACTCACTCAGGCTCTCACACTGCCCCCCCAGCAAACACACGCTCGGATACTTCCTCAGCAAGCAAAGAAACACAGACTCGGATATTTACCAGTCCCAGGCAAACTCCTGCTATGAGCTGCTCTGCTGTCCCCGCTGCGCAGCTGGTTCTCCGCCGCTCAGCTGGTTCGCGAAGCTCTGGCTATTTTTAAACAGCCAGGCTTCCCTGTCGCAAACCAACAGACACCCTACTGCCCGCCCCCTGCAGGCTATCAGCCAGACACTCACTCAGGCTCTCACACTGCCCCCCCAGCAAACACACGCTCGGATACTTCCTCAGCAAGCAAACAAGCACAGTCTCGGATACTTACCAGTAACAGGCAAACTCCTGCTGTGAGCTGCTCTGCTGTCCCCGCTGCTCAGCTGGTTCTCCGCAGCTCAGCTGGTTCGCGAAGCTCTGGCTATTTTTAAACAGCCAGGCTTCCCTGTCGCAAACCAACAGACACCCTACTGCCCGCCCCCTGCAGGCTAGCAGCCAATCAGACACTCACTCAGGCTCTCACACTGCCCCCCCAGCAAACACACACTCGGATACTTCCTCAGCAAGCAAACAAACACAGACTCGGATACTTACCAGTCCTAGGCAAACTCCTGCTGTGTGCTGCTCTGCTGTCCCCGCTGTTCAGCTGGTTCTCCGCCACTCAGCTGGTTCACGAAGCTCTGGCTATTTTTAAACAGCCAGGCTTCCCTGTCGCACACCAACAGACCCCCTACTGCCCGCTCCCTGCAGGCTAGCAGCCAATCAGACACTCACTGAGGCTCTCACACTGCCCCCCAGCAAACACACGCTCGGATACTTCCTCAGCAAGCAAGCAAGCACAGTCTCGGATACTTACCAGTCCCAGGCAAACTCCTGCTGTGAGCTGCTCTGCTGTCCCCGCTGCTCAGCTGGTTCTCCGCCGCTCAGCTGGTTCGCGAAGCTCTGGCTATTTTTAAACAGCCAGGCTTCCCTGTCGCAAACCAACAGACACCCTACTGCCCGCTCCCTGCAGGCTAGCAGCCAATCAGACACTCACTCAGGCTCTCACACTGCCCCCCCCAGCAAACACACGCTCGGATACTTCCTCAGCAAGCAAACAAACACCGACTCGGATACTTACCAGTCGCAGGCAAACTCCTGCTGTGAGCTGCTCTGTTGTCCCCGCTACTCAAGCTACTCAAGCTGTTGTTCAGCCTCTCGGCACTGGGTGCCAGCAACAGCTTTTGGCGTCCCTGGGTGGGACGTCCCCAGCTGCCAACTATAAAGGGAGCAACCAGTCAGGCAACGGCACAGACAGCTGCAGTGGCACAGGAGCTAGCAAACAGAGCTGTAAACAGGGGAGTTTGAGTGAGAGTTCTGTTGGAGGAGAAGGTATTTGTGTGTTTGGTTTTGTATTGGTAGTACCTGTATGTGTAGGGGCTTTGTGCTGGGAGAGAAGCTGAGCCCTGATTAGGGGGCGGGGCTTCACTGACTAGGGGTCCAATAAAGGGAGCAGCCAGTCAGGCAGCGGCACAGGAGCTATCAAACAGAGCTGTAAAGAGGGGAGTTTGAGGGGGAGTTCTTTTGGAGGAGAAGGTATTTGTGTGTGTTTGGTTTTGTATTGGTAGTACCTGTATGTGTAGGGGCTTTGTGCTGGGAGAGAAGCTGAGCCCTGATTAGGGGGCGGGGCTTCACTGACTAGGGGTCCAATAAAGGGAGCAGCCAGTCAGGCAGCGGCACAGGAGCCAGCAAACAGAGCTGTAAACAGGGGAGTTTGAGTGGGAGTTCTGTTGGAGGAGAAGGTATTTGTGTGTGTTTGGTTTTGTACTGGTGGTATCTGTATGTGTAGGGGCTTTGTGCTGGGAGAGAAGCTGAGCCCTGATTAGGGGGCTGGGCTTCACTGACTAGGGGTCCTATAAAGGGAGCAGCCAGTCAGGCAGCGACACAGACAGCTGCAGCGGTACAGGAGCTAGCAAACAGACCTGTAAACAGGGGAGTTTGAGTGGGAGTTCTGTTGGAGGAGAAGGTATTTGTGTGTGTTTGGTTTTGTATTGGTAGTATATGTATGTGTAGAGGCTTGGAGGGGCTTTGTGCTCGGAGAGAAGCTGAGCCCTGATTAGGGGGCGGGGCTTCACTGACTAGGGGTCCTATAAAGGGAGCAGCCAGTCAGGCGGCAGCACGGACAGCTGCAGCGGCACAGGAGCTAGCAAACAGAGCTGTAAACAGGGGAGTTTGAGTGGGAGTTCTGTTGGAGGAGAAGGTATTTGTGTGTGTTTGGTTTTGTATTGGTAATATCTGTATGTGTCGGGGTTTTGTGCTGGGAGAGAAGCTGAGCCCTGATTAGGGGGCGGGGCTTCACTGACTAGGGGTCCTATAAAGGTAGCAGCCAGTCAGGCAGCGGCACAGGAGCCAGCAAACAGAGCTGTAAACAGGGGAGTTTGAGTGGGAGTTCTGTTGGAGGAGAAGGTATTTGTGTGTGTGTGTTTGGTTTTGTTTTGGTAGTATCTGTATGTGTAGGGGCTTCTTGCTGGGAGAGAAGCTGAGCCGTGATTAGGGTGCGGGGCTTCCCTGACCAGGGGTCCTATAAAGGTAGCAGCCAGTCAGGCAGCGGCAGAGACAGCTGCAGCGGCACAGGAGCTAGCAAACAGATCTGTAAACAGGGGAGTTTGAGAGGGAGTTCTGTTGGAGGAGAAGGTATTTGTGTGTGCTTGGTTTTGTATTGGTGGTGTCTGTATGTGTAGGGGCTTTGTGCTGGGAGAGAAGCTGAGCCCCGATTAGGGGGCGGGGCTTCCCTGACTAGGGGTCCTATAAAGGTAGCGGCACAGACAGCCGCAGCGGCACAGGAGCTAGCAAACAGAGCTGTAAACAGGGGAATTTGAGTGGGAGTTGTGTTGGAGGAGAGGGTATTTGTGTGTGTGTTTGGTTTTGTATTGGTGGTATCTGTATGTGTAGAGGCTTGGAGGGGCTTCGTGCTGGGAGAGAAGCTGAGCCCTGATTAGGGGGCGGGGCTTCACTGACTAGGGGTCCTATAAAGGGAGCAGCCAGTCAGGCAGCGGCACAGACAGCTGCAGCAGCATAGGAGCTAGCAAACAGAGCTGAAAAGAGGGGAGTTTGAGTGGGAGTTCTGTTGGAGGAGAAGGTATTTGTGTGTGTGTTTGGTTTTGTATTGTTAGTATCTGTATGTGTTGGGGCTTTGTGCTGGGAGAGAAGCTGAGCCCTGATTAGGGGGCGGGGCTTCACTGACTAGGGGTCCTATAAAGGGAGCAGCCAGTCAGGCAGCGGCACAGGAGCTAGCAAACAGAGCTGTAAACAGGGGAGTTTGAGTGGGAGTTCTGTTGGAGGAGAAGGTATTTGTGTTTGTGTTTGGTTTTGTATTGGTAGTATCTGTATGTGTAGGGGCTTTGTGCTGGGAGAGAAGCTGAGCCCTGATTTGGGAGCGGGGCTTCCCTGACTAGGGGTCCTATAGAGGTAGCAGCCAGTCAGGCAGCGGCACAGACAGCTGCAGCAGCACAGGAGCTAGCAAACAGAGCTGTAAACAGGGGAGTTTGAGTGGGAGTTCTGTTGGAGGAGAAGGTATTTGTGTGTGTTTGGTTTTGTATTGGTGCTATCTGTATGTGTAGGGGCTTGGCGGGGCTTTGTGCTGGGAGAGAAGCTGAGCCCTGATTAGGGGGCGGGGCTTCAGTGACTAGGGGTCCTGTAAAGGTAGCAGCCAGTCAGGCAGCGGCACAGGAGCTAGCAAACAGAGCTGTAAACAGGGGAGTTTGAGTGGGAGTTCTGTTGGAGGAGAAGGTATTGGTGTGTGGTTGGTTTTGTGTGGGTAGTATCTGTATGTGTACAGGCTTGGAGGGGCTTTGTGCTGGGAGAGAATCTGAGCCCTGATTAGGGGGCGGGGCTTCCCTGACTAGGGGTCCTACAAAGGTAGCAGCCAGTCAGGCAGCGGCACAGGAGCTAGCAAACAGAGCTGTAAACAGGGGAGTTTGATTGGGAGTTCTGTTGGAGGAGAAGGTATTTGTGTTTGTGTTTGGTTTTGTATTGGTAGTATCTGTATGTGTAGGGGCTTTGTGCTGGGAGAGAAGCTGAGCCCTGATTTGGGAGCGGGGCTTCCCTGACTAGGGGTCCTATAAAGGGAGCAGCCAGTCAGGCAGCGGCATAGACAGCTGCAGCGGCACAGGAGCTAGCAAACAGAGCTGTAAACAGGGGAGTTTGAGTGGGAGTTCTGTTGGAGGAGAAGGTATTTGTGTGTGGTTGGTTTTGTGTTGGCAGTATCTGTATGTGTAGAGGCTTGGAGGGGCTTTGTGCTGGGAGAGAAGCTGATCCCTGATTAGTGGGCGGGGCTTCACTGACTAGGGGTCCTATAAAGGGAGCAGCCAGTCAGGCAGCGGCACAGAAGCTAGCAAACAGAGCTGTAAACAGGGGAGTTCGAGTGG
Source organism: Lepidochelys olivacea (assembly GCF_965140295.1). Taxonomy (NCBI): domain Eukaryota; kingdom Metazoa; phylum Chordata; order Testudines; family Cheloniidae; genus Lepidochelys; species Lepidochelys olivacea. The sequence continues at coordinate 16,509,456 of NC_140436.1, read as the reverse complement.
GAGTTGTGTTGGAGAAGAAGGTATTTGTGTGTGTTTGGTTTTGTATTGGTGGTATCTGTATGTGTAGGGGCTTTGTTCTGGGAGAGAAGCTGAGCCCTGATAAGGGGGCGGGGCTTCACTGACTAGGGGTCCTATAAAGGTAGCAGTCAGTCAGGCAGCGGCACAGACAGCTGCAGCGGCACAGGAGCTAGCGAACAGAGCTGTAAACAGGGGAGTTTGAGTGGGAGTTCTGTTGGAGGAGAAGGTATTTGTGTGTGTGTTTCGTTTTGTATTGGTAGTATCTGTATGTGTAGGGGCTTTGTGCTGGGAGAGAAGCTGAGCGCAAACACACACAAATACCTTCTCCTCCAACACAACTCCCACTCAAACTCCCCTGTTTACAGCTCTGTTTGCCAACTCCTGTGCCGCTGCCTGACTGGCTGCTCCCTTTATAGGACCCCTAGTCAGTGAAGCCCCGCCCCCGAATCAGGGTTCAGCTTCTCTCCCAGCACAAAGCCCCTACACATACAGATACCACCAATACAAAACCAAACACACACACAAATACCTTCTCCTCCAACAGAACTCCCACTCAGCTACCCTGTTTACAGCTGTTTGCTAGCTCCTGTGCCGCTGCAGCTGTCTGTGCCGCTGCCTGACTGGCTTCTACCTTTATAGGACCCCTAGTCAGTGAAGCTCCGCCCCCTAATCAGGGCTCAGCTTCTCTCCAAGCACAATGCCCCAACACATACAGATACTACCAATACAAAACCAAGCACACACAAATACCTTCTCCTCCAACAGAACTCGCACTCAAACTCCCCTGTTTACAGCTCTCTTTGCTAGCTCCTGTGCCGCTGCAGCTGTCTGTGCTGCTGCCTGACTGGCTGCTACCTTTATAGGACCCCTAGTCAGGGAAGCCCCGCCCCCTAATCAGGGCTCAGCTTCTCTCCCAGCACAAAGCCCCTCCAAGCCCCTACACATACCGATACCACCAATACAAAACCAAACACACACACAAATACCTTCTCCTCCAACAGAACTCCGACTCAAACTCCCCTGTTTACAGCTCTGTTTGCTAGCTCCTGTGCCGCTGCAGCTGTCTGTGCCGCTGCCTCACTGGCTGCTACCTTAATAGGACTCCTGGTCAATGAAGCCCCGCCCCCTAATCAGGGCTCAGCTTCTCTCCCACCACAAAGCCCCTCCAAGCTTCTACACATACAGATACTACCAATACAAAACCCAATACACACAAATACCTTCTTCTCCAACACAACTCCCACTCGAACTCCCCTGTTTACAGCTCTGTTTGCTAGCTCCTGTGCCGCTGCCTGACTGGCTGCTCCCTTTATAGGACCCCTAGTCAGTGAAGCCCCGCCCACTAATCAGGGCTCAGCTTCTCTCCAAGCACAAAGCCCCGGCAAGCCCCTACACATAAAGATACCACCAATACAAAACCAAACACACACACAAATACCTTCTCCTCCAACAGAACTCCCACTCAAACTCCCCTGTTTACAGCTCTGTTTGCTAGCTCCTGTGCCGCTGCAGCTGTCTATGCCGCTGCCTGACTGGCTGCTCCCTTTATAGGACCCCTAGTCAGTGAAGCCCCGCCTGCTAATCAGGGCTCAGCTTCTCTCCCAGCACAAAGCCCCTACACATACAGACACTACCAATACAAAACCAAACACACACAAATACCTTCTCCTCCAACAGAACTCCCAATCAAACTCCCCTGTTTACAGCTCTGTTTGCTAGCTCCTGTGCCGCTGCCTGACTGGCTGCTACCTTTGTAGGACCCCTAGTCAGGGAATCCCCGCCCCCTAATCAGGGCTCAGATTCTCTCCCAGCACAAAGCCCCTCCAAGCCTGTACACATACAGATACTACCAACACAAAACCAACCACACACCAATACCTTCTCCTCCAACAGAACTCCCACTCAAACTCCCCTGTTTACAGCTCTGTTTGCTAGCTCCTGTGCCGCTGCCTGACTGGCTGCTACCTTTATAGGACCCCTAGTCACTGAAGCCCCGCCCCCTAATCAGGGCTCAGCTTCTCTCCCAGCACAAAGCCCCGCCAAGCCCCTACACATACAGATACCACCAATACAAAACCAAACACACACAAATACCTTCTCCTCCAACAGAACTCCCACTCAAACTCCCCTGTTTACAGCTCTGTTTGCTAGCTCCTGTGCTGCTGCAGCTGTCTGTGCCGCTGCCTGACTGGCTGCTACCTCTATAGGACCCCTAGTCAGGGAAGCCCCGCTCCCAAATCAGGGCTCAGCTTCTCTCCCAGCACAAAGCCCCTACACATACAGATACTACCAATACAAAACCAAACACAAACACAAATACCTTCTCCTCCAACAGAACTCCCACTCCAACTCCCCTGTTTACAGCTCTGTTTGCTAGCTCCTGTGCCGCTGCCTGACTGGCTGCTCCCTTTATAGGACCCCTAGTCAGTGAAGCCCCGCCCCCTAATCAGGGCTCAGCTTCTCTCCAAGCACAAAGCCCCGCCAAGCCCCTACACATACAGATACCACCAATACAAAACCAAACACACACAAATACCTTCTCCTCGAATAGAACTCGCACTCAAACTCCCCTGTTTACAGCTCTGCTTGCTAGCTCCTGTGCCGCTGCCTCACTGGCTGCTACCTTAATAGGACTCCTGGTCAATGAAGCCCCGCCCCCTAATCAGGGCTCAGCTTCTCTTCCAGCACAAAGCCTCTACACATACAGATGCTACCAATACAAAACCAAACACACACAAATACCTTCTCCTCCAACAGAACTCCCACTCAGACTCCCCTGTTTACAGCGCTGTTTGCTAGCTCCTGTGCTGCTGCAGCTGTCTGTGCCGCTGCCTGACTGGTACCTTTATAGGACCCCTCGTCAGTGAAGCCCCGCCCGCTAATCAGGGCTCAGCTTCTCTCCCAGCACAAAGCCCCTCCAAGCCTCTACACATACAGATACTACCAATACAAAACCAAACACATACAAATACCTTCTCCTCCAACAGAACTCCCACTCAACCTCCCCTGTTTACAGCTCTGTTTGCTAGCTCCTGTGCTGCTGCTGCAGCTGTCTGTTCCGCTGCCTGACTGGCTGCTACCTTTGTAGGACCCCTAGTCAGGGAAGCCCCGCCCCCTAATCAGGGCTCAGCTTCTCTCCCAGCACAAAGCCCCTACACATACAGATACTACCAATACAAAACCAAACACACACACACACACCAATACCTTCTCCTCCAACAGAACTCCCACTCAAACTCCCCTGTTTTCAGCTCTGTTTGCTAGCTCCTGTACCGCTGCATTTGTCTGTTCCGCTGCCTGACTGGCTGCTCCCTTTATAGGACCCCTAGTCAGTGAAGCCCCGCCCCCTAATCAGGGCTCAGCTGCTCTCCCAGCACAAAGCCCCTGTACATACAGATACCACCAATACAAAACCAAACACACACAAATACCTTCTCCTCCAACAGAACTCCCACTCAAACTCCCCTGTTTACAGCTCTGTTTGCTAGCTCCTGTGCCGCTGCCTGACTGGCTGCTACCTTTATAGGACCCCTAGTCAGTGAAGCCCCGCCCCCTAATCAGGGCTCAGCTTCTCTCCCAGCAAAAACCCCCTGCACATACAGATACTACCAATGCAAAGCCAAGCACACACAAATATCTTCTCCTCCAACAGAACTCCCATTCAAACTCCCCTGTTTACAGCTCTGTTTGCTAGCTCCTGTGCCGCTGCCTGACTGGCTGCTACCTTTATAGGACCCCTAGTCAGGGAAGCCCCGCCCCCTAATCAGGGCTCAGCTTCTCTCCCAGCACAAAGCCCCTGCACATACAGATACTACCAATACAAATCCAAACACACACAAATACCTTCTCCTCCAACAGAACTCCCACTCAAACTCCCCTGTTTGCTAGCTCCTGTGCCGCTGCCTGACTGGCTGCTACCTTTATAGGAGCCCTAGTCAGGGAAGCCCCGCCCCCTAAACAGGGCTCAGCTTCTTCCCCAGCACGAAGCCCCTGCACATACAGATACTACCAATACAAAACCAAACACACACAAATACCTTCTCCTCCAACAGAACTCCCACTCAAACTCGCCTGTTTACACCTCTGTTTGCTAGCTCCTGTGCCGCTGCCTGACTGGCTGCTACCTTTATAGGAGCCCTAGTCAGGGAAGCCCCGCCCCCTAATCAGGGCTCAGCTTCTCTCCCATCACAAAGCCCCTACACATACAGATACTACCAACACAAAAACACACACACATGAATACCTTCTCCTCCAAAAGAACTCCCACTCAAACTCCCCTCTTTTCAGCTCTGTTTGCTAGCTCCTGTGCCGCTGCAGCTGTCTGTTGCGCTGCCTGACTGGCTGCTACCTTTATAGGACCCCAAGTCAGTGAAGCCCCGCCCCCTAATCAGGGCTCAGCTTCTCTCCCAGCACAAAGCCCCTACACATACAGGTACTACCCATACAAAACCAAACACACACGAATACCTTCTCCTCCAACAGAACTCCCACTCAAACTCCCCTGTTTACAGCTCTCTTTGCTAGCTCCTGTGCCGCTGCAGCTGTCTTTGCTGTTGCCTGACTGGCTGCTACCTTCATAGGACCCCTAGTCAGTGAAGCCCCGCCCCCTAATCAGGGCTCAGCTTCTCTCCCAGCACAAAGCCCCTGCACATACAGATACTACCAATACAAAACCAAACACACACACACAAATACCTTCTCCTCCAACTGAACTCCCACTCAAACTCCCCTGTTTACAGCTCTGTTTGCTAGCTCCTGTGCCGCTGCCTGACTGGCCGCTACCTTTATAGGACCCCTAGTCAGTGAAGCCCCGCCCCTAATCACGGCTCAGCTTCTCTCCCTGCACAAAGCCCCTACACATACAGGTACTACCCATACAAAACCAAACACACACGAATACCTTCTCCCCCAACACAACTCCCACTCAAACTCCCCTGTTTACCGCTCTGTTTGCTAGCTCCTGTGCCGCTGCCTGACTGGCCGCTACCTTTATAGGACCCCGAGTCAGTGAAGCCCCGCCCCCTAATCAGGGCTCAGCTTCTCTCCCAGCACAAAGCTCCTCCAAGCCTCTACACATACAGATACCACCAATACAAATCCAAACACACACATATACCTTCTCCTCCAACAGAACTCCCACTCAAACTCCCCTGTTTACAGCTCTGTTTGCTAGCTCCTGGGCCGCTGCAGCTGTCTGTAGTCCTAAAGCCTTTGCAAAAGGTTTCTGGGGAGGGCAGCCTTATTGCGTCCTTCATGGTAGCACACTTTACCACTCCAGGCCAGTAACACGTACTCGGGAATCATTGTAGAACAAAGCATTGCAGTGTATGTTTGCTGGCATTCAAACAACATCCGTTCTTTATCTCTCTGTGTTATCCTCAGGAGAGTGAGATATAATTCATGGTCACCTGGTTGAAATAGAGTGCTTTTCTTCAGGGGACACTCAGAGGAGCCCATTCGTGCTGGGCTGTTTGCCTGTGGCTAAACAGAAATGTTCCCCGCTGTTAGCCACAGGGAGGGGGGAAGGTTGAGGGGGTAGTCACGCGGTGGGAGGAGGCAAAATGCGACCTTGTAACGAAATCACATGTGCTATGTATGTAATGTTAACAGCAAGGTTTACCCTGAAAGAGTGTAGCCACTGTTTTATAAAATGTGTCTTTTTAAATACCGCTGTCCCTTTTTTTTTCTCCACCAGCTACATGTGTTTCAATGATCACAGGATCTTCTCCTTCCCAGAGGCTAGTGAAGCTTAGAAAGAAAAAAAAACGCACTCGTGATGAAATGTTCTCCGAGCTCATGCTGTCCTCCCACACTGACAGAGCACAGACAAATGCGTGGAGGCAAATAATGTCAGAGTGCAGGAAAGCACAAAATGACCAGGAGGAGAGGTGGCGGGCTGAAGAGAGTAAGTGGCGGGCTGAAGACGGGCTGAAGCTCAAATGTGGCGGCAGCGTGATGAGAGGAGGCAGGATTCAATGCTGCGGCTGCTGCAGGACCAAACCAGTATGCTCCAGTGTATGGTTGACCTGCAGCAAAGGCAGCTGGAGCACAGACTGCCACTGCAGCCCCTCTGTAACCAACCGCCCTCCTCCCCAAGTTCCATAGCCTCCACACCCAGACGCCCAAGAACACGGTGGGGGGGCCTCCGGCCAACCAGCCACTCCACCACAGAGGATTGCCCAAAAAAAAGAAGGCTGTCATTCAATAAATTTTAAAGTTGTAAACTTTTAAAGTGCTGTGCTTAAAGTGCTGTGTGGCATTTTCCTTCCCTCCTCCACCACCCCTCCTGGGCTACCTTGGTAGTCATCCCCCTATTTGTGTGATGAATGAATAAAGAATGCATGAATGTGAAGCAACAATTACTGTATTGCCTCTGCAAGCGGTAATTGAAGGGAGGAGGGGCGGGTGGTTAGCTTACAGGGAAGTAGAGTGAACCAAGGGGCGGGGGGTTTCATCAAGGAGAAACAAACAGAACTTTCACACCGTAGCCTGGCCAGTCATGAAACTGGTTTTCAAAGCTTCTCTGATGCACCCCGCGCCCTCCTGTGCTCTTCTAACCGCCCTGGTGTCTGGCTGCGCGTAACCAGCAGCCAGGCGATTTGCCTCAACCTCCCACCCCGCCATAAATGTCTCCCCCTTACTCTCACAGAGATTGTGAAGCACACAGCAAGCAGTAATAACAATGGGAATATTGGTTTCGCTGAGGTCTAAGCGAGTCAGTAAACTGCGCCAGCGTGCCTTTAAACGTCCAAATGCACATTCTACCACCATTCTGCACTTGCTCAGCCTGTAGTTGAACAGCTCCTGACTACTGTCCAGGCTGCCTGTGTACGGCTTCATGAGCTATGGCATTAAGGGGTAGGCTGAGTCCCCAAGGATACATATAGGCATTTCAACATCCCCAACAGTTATTTTCTGGTCTGGGAAGAAAGTCCCTTCCTGCAGCTTTTGAAACAGACCAGAGTTCCTGAAGATGCGAGCATCATGCACCTTTCCCGGCCATCCCACGTTGATGTTGGTGAAACGTCCCTTGTGATCCACCAGAGCTTGCAGCACTATCGAAAAGTACCCCTTGCGGTTTATGTACTCGCCGGCTTGGTGCTCCGGTGCCAAGATAGGGATATGGGTTCCGTCTATAGCCCCACCACAGTTAGGGAATCCCATTGCAGCAAAGCCATCCACTATGACCTGCACATTTCCCAGGGTCACTACCCTTGATATCAGCAGATCTTTGATTGCGTGGGCTACTTGCATCACAGCAGCCCCCACAGTAGATTTGCCCACTCCAAATTGATTCCCAACTGACCGGTAGCTGTCTGACGTTGCAAGCTTCCACAGGGCTATCGCCACTCGCTTCTCAACTGTGAGGGCTGCTCTCATCTTGGTATTCATGCGCCTCAGGGCAGGGGAAAGCAAGTCACAAAGTTCCATGAAAGTGCCCTTACGCATGCGAAAGTTTAGCAGCCACTGAGAATCGTCCCAGACCTGCAACACTATGCGGTCCCACCAGTCTGTGCTTGTTTCCCGAGCCCAGAATCGGCGTTCCACAGCATGAACCTGCCCCATTAGCACCATGATGCATGCATTGGCAGGGCTCATGCTTTCAGAGAAATCTGTGTCCATGTCCTGATCACTCACGTGACCGCGCTGACATCGCCTCCTCACCCGGTATCGCTTTGCCAGGTTCTGGTGCTGCATATACTGCTGGATAATGTGTGTGGTGTTTAATGTGCTCCTAATTGCCAAAGTGAGCTGAGCGGCCTCCATGCTTGCCTTGGTATGGCGTCCGCACAGAAAAAAGGCGCGGAACGATTGTCTGCCGTTGCTCTGACGGAGGGAGGGGCGACTGATGACACGGCTTACAGGGTTGGCTTCAGGGAGCTAAAATCAACAAAGGGGGTGTCTTTATATCAAGGAGTATTTCAGGCAGGACTTCACGGAGGGTTCCAATAAGAAATGGTGCACCTAAGTTATCGTTCTTATTGGAACAAGGTTAGCCTGGCCTCTGATTGATACATGGCTAGATTTACCTCGCTGCACCTTCTCTGTGAGTGACTGCAGTGTGACCTAGAAGAATGAGTCCCCTAGACAGGGGAAGGGGGGAAGCAAATGAGTACAAAACAAATCTGGTCTATTTCTTGTTTTGACCCACTCTATCTATCTTTTACATCTTTGGCTGGCAGCAGACGGTGCAGAAGGACTGCATGCCATCCACATCTCATGGCTGCTCGGCAGAAGATGGTACAGTATGACTGCTAGCCATCCTCATCTCTTGCCTGCCTGGCAGAAGATGGTACAATACGACTACTAGCAATCCTCATCTCTTGCCTGCCTGGCAGAAGATGGTACAGTACGACTGCTAGCAGTCCGTATCGCCTGCCTGCTCACCATAAGACGGTTCAATAGGACTGACTGCAGGACTAAAGAGAATGACCTGGTCAAGTCACTCCAAATTTAGTCCCTGCGCCCATGTCTGCCCAGGCGCTCCCAGCCGACGTGGCCAGGAGCACCTCGGACATGACGATGACGGCTACCAGTCGTACTGTACCGTCTGCTACCACAAGGCAAGGGGTTGCTGCTACTGTGTAGCAATGCCGTACCGTGTCTGCCAGCACCCAGGAGACATAGGGTGACGGTTACCTGAGCGGGCTCCATGCTTGCCGTGGTATGGCGTCTGCACAGGTAACTCAGGAAAAAAGGCGCGAAACGATTGTCTGCCCTTGCTTTCACGGAGGGAGGGAGGGAACGGGGGCCTGACGATATGTACCCAGAACCACTCGTGACAATGTTTTAGCCCCATCAGGCATTGGGATCTCAACCCAGAATTCCAATGGGCAGCAGAGACTGCGGGAACTGTGGGATAGCTACCCACAATGCAACGCTCCGGAAGTCGACTCTAGCCTCGGTACTGTGGAAGCGCTCCGCCGAGTTAATGCACTTAATGCACTTAATGCACTTAGAGCATTTTCTGTGGGGACACACACACTCGAATATATAAAACCGATTTCTAAAAAACCAACTTCTATAAATTCAACCTTATTCCGTAGTGTAGACATACCCTAACACGGCTGCTACTCTGACACTTGATACAGTTACACAATTGTTAGATGAGCTTTTTAATCCAAAGATCTATTTGAAGCCCCACATTGGAAACTAGGGAAAACTGGTATAATTACTGTTTGAAATGGATAAAGATCAGAGAGATTTGGTTATTGCTTGAAAACAAGTTCAATATAAAATGTATTTTATAAACAATTGGTTAATAATTTGGAGCTTTCCTGAAAGTTTTATTACTGGAGGCAGGCATGGCCAGTGCAAGGATGTTTTGCGCCCTAAGTGAAACTTCCACCTTGTGCCCGCCCCCCCCCCAAGCCCTGTGGCAGCTCCCCTCCGCCCTGAGGCGCCCCCCCCCCCGCAGCAGCTCCGCCCCAGCTCACCTCTGCTCTGCCTCCTCCACGATCATGCCCCCGCTGCCACTTCTCCCGCCTCCCAGGTCTGAGGCACCAATCAGCTGTTTGGTGGGCAAGCCTGGGAGGGAGAGAAGCCGAGCAGGGCGTTGCTCAGGAGAGGAGGTAGAGCAGAGATGAGCTGGGGTGGGGAGCGGTTCCCCTGTGCGCTGCCCCCTCCCCCCAGGTACTTGCTGCAGGTGGCCCTCCCCGCGCCCCCCCAACCCCAGCTCACCTCCACTCCACCGCCTCCCCAGAGCGCACTTTTGGCCGCCCCCAACCACTTGGTGCCCTAGGCGGCTGCCTACTTTGCCTAGTGGTTGCACCGGCCCTGGAGGAAGGAAGCATGAACCACCAAACTCAGTGTCTTCATGTTCATGGCAAGGGTCAGTGTCCATATTATTCTAAATAAGGAGGATTTTGATCACATATTTGTAGATTTATAATGAAACAAGCTATTTCCTGTCCTTACAGAGCAGCTGCGAGCTCTGGAGAAGAAAAGCAAACCGGGCAACGCGGCGAAGCAGCTTCCTACGCGTAAAGCCCCCATCCCCCCCGCCCGTGAGGGGCTCTCGGCTGGTTCCCCCGTTGGCGCTGCGGGGTGACGGACTCCCCGGCCTGGGACCCCGCGAAGGAGAAGCTTTGTGGAGGGGCTCAGCCAGCCCTACCGAGGCTGCCAACGCGGGACCCCGACTCCCCGCACCCTCTGAAGGCGGCATGTCCTGGGCCCGCAGCGTCACGCCAGACACGCGGTTCTGCTGCAGACTCGGGGGTCGGGGACTCCGCGGTGCTCGGGGCAGACCCGGCTCCATGACACGCTGGGGCCGGGGGGCGGGTGCGAACCCTGGGGCACTCGGGCACTGGGTGTCCCAGGCCGGCTCCGCCCCAGCCCCGGGAGCGGGCAGGGAGGCAGCACAGCCAGAGGCACCGCGAGTCACCCCCTGGCGGGGCCGGGCTGCAGCGGCAGGGTCTGGGTGCAGCGCCCGGATATGACTGCCTTGGCTGGGGTTTGGGGGACCCCGGGCTCCTCCCGCCTCATTCCCCCGGCCCGCAGCGCCCCTAGAGCCCCACCAGGAGCACTGACCGGAAGTGAGGGGCGGACCCGGGTGCGCAACGGACCGGCGGCAGGGAGCGGAAGTACGTTGCCCCGGTGCCCGCTCCTTTCGAGTCCCACGGGGAACTTCCGGTTCGGCAGCAACCCCTTCCGGGAATCGCTCTAACGGACCCCCAGCGGGTGAAGCGCACCCCGCCATTTCCCTGGCTGGGGAGCGAGTGGAGCAGGGACCGGGCAGGGCCGGGGAGTGCGTGGGCAGGAGGGGCAGGGCTGGGGGTCCCCGCTGCACTGCACCGGCTGGAGCCCGCCCCCCGCAGCGCGCTGGGGCGGGGCGAGGAGACAACATCTCCCCGGGGGGGGCCTCCCCAGCTTCACGGCAGCTTCTGCTTCCGGCGTCACCCTGCCGGCCCCTCGCTCGAAAGATGGGAAGGCGGGGCAGGGCCTGGCAGCGACTGGCGGGAGATGGAGGCAGGGGAGAAACCACATCTCCCATGATGCACTGGGGCCTGCAGCAGGTGGGGGAGACCCTACATCTCCCATGATGCCCTGGGGCCTGCAGCAGGTGGGGGAGACCCTACATCTCCCATGATGCACTGGCTCACTCCCTCTCCCCGCCCAGCTCAGGGGCAGCCTCACCCAGTTACTGAGCTTGTGGCCCCGGGATTTCCCCTCCCCTGCCCTGCGCCTCCCCCCAGTCTCCATAGGGTTTGCAGGTGGGGTGCCTTTGGGGGTTGGGGTTAGGGGAAGATGGGAGGGGCTGGGGGCAACTCAGGTTGTGAGGGTGGCCACTCACGTGTTCCCAGAATGCCAGGGAGACAGGGCGGGGGAGGTAATGACTGTTATAGGAGCAACTTCTCTTGGGGAGAGAGACAAGCTTTTGAGCCAGGCAGGGCTCTTCTTCAGGGCTGGGAGAGGGTCTCAGAGCTGCCAAGCCAGAGGGGGTACTTGGGACCTTATCAGACTGGCTCAGTGAAGATGGGGTGTTGACAGACCAATACAGACGCTCTCCAGAGAATGGAGCAGCTTCCGCCCATGCAGCTAGGCAATGAGCATTTCCCACAGCCTGGAGCCAAGGGGGAGGCGGCAGCTGCTGTTCTAGCTCCTCAGGGACAGCCCTGTCACCCAACAGACACTTCTCACTCAGCCACAGCTAAGGGTGTTGGGTTCCTCTGGTGGGAGTGTGGAGCAGCCGTTTGTTTTCCTGTTCGCACTCCTCTGCGGTATGAAAATCGGGGAGGGGAGGCAGAAGCCCCACTTCCCTCCCTAAATGATGTCCATTAGGGGAAGCCAGGACAACAGGGTGGGGTGGCAAGTGGTGGCCAGACTCTTGCCCCAGGGTAGAGTGTAGCTCAGGGTCCAGCTCAACTTTCTCCCTGTACCACTGGCCCCTCGTCCCCTTCCACCACTAGGTCAACCCGGGAACTAAGGCAGGAATAGAGTGAGGAAGCAAGTCAAGCTGAGCAAGGCAGGCAAAAGCGAGTCTTGCCATCATGGGCCTCTCACAACGATGTCCTTTTTGTGTGCCACAGCTGACAAAAACATCCCGGACAGAGAAGCAGCAGGCCAAAAGAGAGCCATGGAGCTCCCGAAGTAGCTCAGTTGGGAGAGCATTAGACTGAAGATCTAAAAGTCCCTGGTTCAATCCCAGGCTTTGGCAGGCCCTTTCCTCCTCCTTTGTGCAGGGGTGGCTTGTTTTCTGGGAGGGCATTGGCACCTTGGCGGGTCCCTGATTTTGAGCTTCCCAGCAGGACAACAGAGCAACAACTGGCCCACCTGACCTTTAACAGTAAGAGAAGGGAACTGTCTTTCCCTGGCAACTTATTGGTGGACCCAATATGGCAGGAAGAGAGTGAAGTAGGGCAGCCGTCAGGAAGAGTGTGGGGCAGTGACAGGCAGGGATTGGGGTCGAAAGCTCCTCTGCACAGGTTGGGATGGGAAGGCGGGGTTAGAATTTCCCTCCAAAGCTATTTTAGGGTCTGATCCTACAAGCCTCCCACGTACCCAGTGCAGGATGGCTCCAGACTCCTCACCCAGTCCAGTGTTGGTGTATACAGCAGAGAATTGGAAGCAGCAAATCGGGGGGGTCGTATAAAGAGACTAGAAATACAACAATTTACTTCTGAAAGAGAAGAAAAGACGACATTACCAAGCTGCATAATGGGGCGACCTGACCCTCAGAGACTGCGAAGGGAAATCTCAGGGGCTCTGCTCACCTGGCCCCAGGCCTGTGTCCTCAGGACAGGTCTGTGGGAGAAGGGAAATCGCCAGAGAGAGGAGTGGGACCTAGTGTGGATTTTTGGGCTGTGGCAGGGAATTTAGGTCCTGAGACTGGAGCCATAAAGAGGGAGTGAGTGAAGGCTCCCCTCTGCTTTCAGGCTGAAGGAATCCTGGGTTGGTCAGTCTGTCCAGGGGGGGTCACATTGCTCACAGGCAAAGAGCGGAGGAGAACTGCCCCCAGAATGACACATGCAGATCCTGGAGAAAAAGAAAGAGAAAAGAGACCAGCAGCAGGTGAAGGTGGCTGAGTGGGGGATTCCCTTGCGTGTGTGACGGAGCACTTGGGAAGCTGTGTCCATTCAAACACACTGAGCTTTAATATGGAGGAAGGCTGGACTTCTGTGACTTGGTAAAGGATTTAGGTGTCATAATGGACATACAACTCAGCATGAAATCCCCGTGCGATGCTGTGGCCATCCTTGGATGCACAGACAAGGAGAATAGTGACTAGAAATAGGGCACCAGAGATATCTCTGTATACCACCATGGTCAGACCAACACCGGAATCTTGCATACAGTCGTGTTGGCCGCATTTTAAAAGGAAGAATGAAAAATTGGACAGGGGACAGAGAAACCCCCCCCCAAAAAAAAAGGAGCTGAAAAGTTGCCTTTCAGTGCGATACAAGAGCTGAATCTGTTCAGTTTCTCACAAAGACCAAGAGGTCACTTGATGACAGTGCGCAAATCCCCTCACAAAGAGAAACCTGGGTACGAAAGGGCTCTTTAACTGAGCAGCGAAAGGCAGAACAAGAACCAATGGCTGGAAGTTCATGCCAGAGAAACTGACATTAGAAATTTGGGACACATTTGAGATTGGGTGATTAAACATTGGAACAAGGTACCCAGGGCAATGATGGATTCTCCACTCCACGTGGAGGTGACAGGAGGGGGCAGGAGGTGCTGAAGCAAGTGCTCTCAGGTGATATAGAAAACAATTTCTCTCCGGTGCTTGGCCGGTGGGCCTTGCTTACATTCTCAGGGTCTCACTGATATCCATTTTGGGGGGTTAGGAAGGAATTTCCCCCAGGTCAGATTGGCAGGGATATTGGAGTTTTTGCCATCCCCTGTGGCATGTGGCACAAGTGACTTGCCTGGATCAGCTGGGTGTCATGTGTCTGGGGGGTCACACTGGATTATTTTGTTGTCTTGACTGGCCTGAAAATCTAGACCTGGATGTTCTGGCTCTAATGTTGCAATGTCTGACCTATGGTCACTCCAGCTCCCAAGTGCCTCTTCCGAGTCGAATCCCCAGCCAGTCTTCAGAGGACGGCAGCTGCTGCGCAAGGCAATCGGAGCTGGTGGGAGTGACTCTGGGGCAGTCACTAGCCACAGAAAACAGACCCTCTCCCAACACCCCGACTGCTGCCCCTCAGGTCTCTGGCCGTACAGGAGATGGGCCAGGCCCCCGTGGGAGGAATGAGGGGGATAGAAACCCCCAGGATGCAGAGTTGTGTGTTACAGCCATGTTGGTGCATGGGTCTCACTCAGACCCATGCACTGTACCCACACGCAGAGCCAGTTCGGACTGTTGAACCCCAGACCCACGAGGGACGTGTTCAGCTCAGCATCAGTTGGGCTTTAACCCATGAGAAATAACCCTGGAGTTATAGTGGGGTCTCAGGGCCAGAGGACCCCAGACCCCTGAGCTGTCAGCGGAGAGCCAGGTGACCCGTCAGCACGAGGCCTTGTGCGTCAGCAGGAGGCCTTGTGCGTGGGGGGAAGACACATGGCTCAGGGAAAGGGGAAGATCACACACACAGCCGGAGCCCTCACCCGGTCCTGCACCCCTGCCCCAGCCCGGTGCCCCATCCTGCACCCTGAACCCCTCATTTCTGGCTTCACCCCAGAGCCTGCACCTCCCATTAGAGCCCTCACCCCTCCTGCATCCCACCCCCCTGCCCCAGCCCAGTGATAGTGAGTGTGGGTGGGGGAGAGCAAGCCACCAAGGGAGGGAGAATGGAGTGAACTGGGGGCGGGGCCTCTGAGAAGGGGCAGGGCAGGACCTGAGAGAAGGGGCGGGGCTAAGGGGTTCGGTATTGTGCAGAAAGTTAGTAACCTGACATCAGGCCTGGCATAGGTGCTGCCTTTTGGTTTTGCCAGTAGGTCCCCCATCCCAGCTCTGCCCTCTCCCCCAAGGCCCCAGCCCCACCTCCACCCCACCCTGCTCTGCCCCCTTCCCTGAGGGCATCCCACTCAATCCTTCCTGCCCCCTCCTGCCTTAAGGGCAGGGTGTGTGTGTGTTTGGAGGGGCTCAGCTCCCCCCAACTGGCAATTTTCAGCATATTCATGCACTTTTCATATTCAACCATTTGGGAGCCCTGTGGATGCGATGGGGTGTCTGGAATGGGGCGTGTGTGATCCCACGGTGCCCCTTCCCCTCTGCCTGCAGAGCTGAGGACAGATGGGTCTGAGGAGCAGAGCAGGAGCTCTGGGAAGGAGAAGAGCAATATGAAGATGGTGTCTAAGACGAGGCCAGGTGACTTCTGTGGAGGGAGACATGCTGGACAATGCCAAGGATTGGGGAGACAACCAGGTGTGAGCCCAGGGCGCAGAGAGCTGGGGAGGATGTCTGTGTCTGAAACACTTCCCTGTCCTCTCTCACAGATGGAGTCCAAGAGGGATAGGAAGGACAGAATGAGCACCCCAGTACTCAAGAATAATAAGGTGCATCCTAGCTGGGCCCAGGGCTCTGCGGGGTTAAGACCAGTGGAAGGGACAAGAGTCTCCTGTGCAGAGTGACGATTTTGGGTGCAGGTGCACTGGGATGCTTCTAATTGTAGCTCCGAGAACATCATGGGAAGGGGGTTCAGAGTAGATCCCTGGGGTGTGGGAGATGCGGAAAAAAGAGCCCCGCCATCACGGTAGAGCGTGACCGTAACTTTTGTTTTTCCTTCTTGCATTGTGTTTGGCACCAAGGGAAAAGAAGTGTGTGTGTGTGTTTCTTGATGCCAGGCAAGACCTGTCCAGCTCACCCTCTCTCTCTTTTTACTGCCTCCTACCACAGGCCCTGGGCCGGAGAAGTGCACATTGATCCCCACAGGCTTGGTCTCGAGGCCTGCACCATCTGGCGGGAGGGAAAAGAATCATACCAGGTCCTGGAGGCTGGGTAGCTGGATTACCCAGCTGATATTCTATGATTCTATGATTCTATGAATTACTAGTGCTAATCACAATTGTCACATTTACAAATTCTATTCAGATCCCACGATGTGAAGTGTCAAAAGGAGGAAACACATGGACGGCTACACATGCAACCTGTGGTAATAAAGCTAATGAAGACTATGAGAATCTCCCCATAGAAAGATGTACCACTAATACTCCAACAGGAATTTGGCAGTGTCGGTATATGGTTTATGGATTAGATGGGGGAATCCCAACCAGGTGGAGAATATCAAATTTATCAGGAAATATCGCATGGTACTCCCTGGGTGCTGCCATGATTAATGATAGTGGAAAACACAGTTACCCAGCTATGTGGTTTGTTACAGAGGGTCCAAAGAATATAACCCTCTGGTCTCCTGGAGCAAATGAACCCTCTTGGGAAAATAGGGCCCCACATTTAGGGTGTGATGTTACCATATGTAACCACAATGGTACTTCCATGGAAGATAATCCCTGAAGGTGTGATTGTTATGTACATATTACATTAGGCGTAAAATCCCCTTTGGGACGCTGGGTGTATGATGAGTTAACCATTTTACAGAATGTAACCCTACAGGTGATATGGATGCCAAGTTGGAAGAATCCAAATTTAAAGTGGCCACAGCCTGGAGCCAAGAATATTCCCCGACGAGCAAATGTATGGGAGCCATTGTGGGAGCAGGTGCAGCCAGCACTTTTTAACATGTCCTTTCACTCTATTACATGGGTGGTACGCCCCAAGGAATGGTGGGTGGACCAAATCCATCCTAATTGTAGTATGTACATAAAAGGATTGAAACAACAATTCAATGCATGGGTGAGGGGACACACCTGGAATCGTCGTTGGAAAAGGGGGTTGTGGGCAGCGGGGAACACTATGCTGGGTACATGGAATCTGGGGGACGAGTGGGTAACCAAACAATTAGTAAGCCAAAATGTGAAATTTCAACAACAAATTAATGAATTAATGGCACAGCAACTATCAGCAGTTGCCACAAGGTGGAGGACAGCAGTAGAGGTAAACTTGCAGTTAACTCATTGGGCAGGGGACCTGTTGACATGGGTAGAGGATGGCTTCAGAAGACTAACATGGGGAGAAGTGTGCGTAGGTATTCAAAATGCTCAGTTAATAATGTTAATGGATATTATGAGAGATGCTTGGTCAGAACAATGGCCTTCAGTATTAAATCGGGAGGCTAGCCCATATCTATCCACAATTGCAAAAACATACCCATCTACCTGGAAAATAACATCCCCGACCTATGGGGACAGTTCTTGTGTAATTGTTACTATGATACCATGGGAAGGAAATGCAAATAAGGTGGTTCCCTTGAACCCTATGGGAGTTAGTAGGGAAGGGGGAGCACGTTGGGAGCCACTAGGGAATAGGTGGGGGGGCTGGAATGGTGTAAATTGGACTGTCATCACATTAAGCAGTTGTATATCCAGAGGAGGAATATGGATGTGCCCCTCTTCTATGACTATGGAGGAGCAGGATCAATGGCCTATTGCAAAGGGGGGGCATTTAGGGGTAATGTATATGGGGTACGGTGTATTCTGTTGGGAATGTATGCAATCCTGCAATATAACACTAGGAGGCAAAATCCTTCCAGTGTATGACCAAATTATAAACTTCTATACACTGCCACCTGGACTATGGTGCACCAATGGATCAGTGGACTTCATCGTTGTAAACAATCGAACCGGCACCTACTACCCCATGCCGTACCAAGTAGTTGAATTGGTTTGGACAATACCAAATTTCACTGTGGATATTCAATGGACACACAATATGGACAAAAGTACACAAAGATTACAAGAGCAACTTGCTGCAAGCGCCAACAGTTGGACACACTTACAATACACACTACAGGATGGCGCTGACAAAATTTTAACCTTATCAAAGGAGGAGAAGCAGTGTTTTTGGTGGTGGCCAGGATGTTGGACCATACTGCAGTGGTCAGGACTCTCGGTGTTGCTGTGGAGTATCATAGCAGCTAGTGTATTGTTAACTATATGTGTGTTACATTGCATATGGAAACGATCAAGGGGGGCACAACCCCCTAGAGAACAGCCACTAATTATAACCTATAAGTAATGTAGTAAGCCCCCCCCACCTATGTGTACTAGACAACCCGGACCCAACCTTCTCGGGCCCACTATACTGGGAAGTCTGGAACACTAATTGGAATAGGTGTAGTATGCCCGTACAAGAGAAGGTGCAGGGCATGGTACTACACAAGGGGCAGTGGGACAGATGGAGCATCGACACCTGCCACCTTGATGCCTGGCCCTATCAGGAAATGTGTCGCCATATGTCCTATGCTTTTCCAGGGATACCTGGGCAGGAGGATCCCAAAAGAAAAAGAAAAAAAGGGGTGGAGTGTTAGGATATAGATATTCAGGCCTGCCTGTAAAGGCCTGTACTTTAAGAATTTAGGTGTATTCTTATCACTTGGCTAGTTAGAGGTATAAAAGAAAGAATCAAAATCACTGTCTGCCAATGTAAGGTCCTTCTCTTACTGTGACAGTCTGGGGCCCTGTTCTTAGGCTAAGGCCTTTGGCTAAGCGACAGAGGCAGCCATAAGCTGGGAAGCGACCGGTCACATCCTCACATTCCAAAGTAGTCACATGGAAAGAAGGTGCTATTGGGCTGTTAGGAATACAATCCTGTCCTGATAGTGCCTATCAGCTCCAGAGAAAGGGAAGTGCCTAGAAAATGTAAAAGAAAACTTAGTTTGATAGCATCCTGTCTGGCAAGAACTCACTTATCAATACTGGGATGTGAAATCCTCACTTCTGTATTGTCTTGCCATTATAGTTCCCACTTTGCTATTGTTTGTCTGTATAATCTCTGTCTGGTTCTGTGATTGTTCCTGTCTGCTGTATAATTAATTTTGCTGGGTGTAAACTAATTAAGGTGGTGGGATATAATTGGTTACATAATCATGTTACAATATGTTAGGATTGGTTAGTTAAATTTTAGTAGAATGATTGGTTAAGGTATAGCTAAGAATATTACTATATAAATTAGGGGCAAACAGGAAGTAAGTTGGGATTCGGAAATAAGGAAAAGGAACTTGTGTTTAAGCTTGCTGGAAGTTCACCCCAATAAACATCGAATTGTTTGCACCTTCGGACTTCGGATATTGTTGCTCTCTGTTCATGTGAGAAGGACCAGGGAAGTGAGAGAGTGAAGGAATAAGCTCTCTAACAAGTTGGTTGAGTTCAGGATCCTGACACAGGGAAGAAAGGTAAGCAGCAGGATACGGACCCTGGACTTCAGGAAAACAGACTTTGACTCCCTCAGGGAACGGATGGGTAGGATCCCCTGGGGGAACTAACATGAAGGGGAAAGAAGTCCAGGACAGCTGGCTGTATTTCAAGGAATTCCTGTTGAGGTTACAGGGATAAACCATCCCGATGAGTCGAAAGAATAGTAAATATGGCAGGCGACCAGCTTGGCTTAACGGTGAAATCCTAGCGGATATTAAACATAAAAAAGAAGCTTACAAGAAGTGGAAGGTTGGACATATGACCAGGGAAGAGTATAAAAATATTGCTCAGGCATGTAGGAATGAAATCAGGAGGGCCAAATCGCACGTGGAGCTGCAGCTAGCAAGAGATGTCAAGAGTAACAAGAAGGGTTTCTTCAGGTATGTTGGCAACAAGAAGAAAGCCAAGGAAAGTGTGGGCCCCTTACTGAATGAGGGAGGCAACCTAGTGACAGAAGATGTGGAAAAAGCTAATGTACTCAATGCTTTTTTTGCCTCTGTCTTCACTAACAAGGTCAGCTCCCAGACCGCTGCGCTGGGCATCACAACATGGGGAAGAGATGGCCAGCCCTCTGTGGAGAAAGAGGTGGTTAGGGACTATTTAGAAAAGCTGGACGTGCACAAGTCCATGGGGCCGGACGAGTTGCATCCGAGAGTGCTAAAGGAATTGGCGGCTGTGATTGCAGAGCCATTGGCCATTATCTTTGAAAACTTGTGACGAACGGTGGAAGTCCCAGATGACTGGAAAAAGGCTAATGTAGTGCCAATCAAAAGGGAAGAAGGAGGATCCTGGGAACTACAGGCCAGTCAGCCTCACCTCAGTCCCCAGAAAAATCATGGAGCAGGTCCTCAAGGGAATCAATCCTGAAGCACTTAGAGGAGAGGAAAGTGATCAGGAACAGTCAGCATGGATTCACAAAGGGAAGGTCATGCCTGACTAATCTAATCGCCTTCTATGACGAGATTACTTGTTCTGTGGATGAAGGGAAAGCAGTGGATGTATTATTTCTTGACTTTAGCAAAGCTTTTGACACGGTCTCCCACAGTATTCTTGTCAGCAAGTTAAAGAAGTATGGGCTGGATGACTGCACTATAAGGTGGGTAGAAAGTTGGCTAGATTGTTGGGCTCAACGGGTAGTGATCAATGGCTCCATGTCTAGTTGGCAGCCGATATCCAGTGGAGTGCCTCAAGGGTCGGTCCTGGGCTGGTTTTGTTCAAAGTAAATGATAAATAAATGGTCTGGAGGATGGTGTGGATTGCACTCTCAGCAAATTTGCGGATGATACTAAACTAGGAGGAGTGGTAGATATGCTGGAGGGCAGGGATAGGATACAGAGGGACCTAGACAAATTGGAGGATTGGGCCAAAAGAAATCTGATGAGGATCAATAAGGATAATGCAGAGTCCTGCACTTAGGACGGAAGAACCCAATGCATTTCATTTGCCTAAAGACTTGTTGGTTTCAGAGATACCTGACAGGTTTCAGAGTATCAGCCGTGTTAGTCTGTATTCGCAAAAAGAAAAGGAGGACTTGTGGCACCTTAGAGACTAACCAATTTATTAGAGCATAAGCTTTCGTGAGCTACAGCTCACTTCCTCAGATGCATATCGTGGAAACTGCAGCAGGCTTTATATATACACAGAGAATATGAAACAATACCTATTCCCACCCCACTGTCCTGCTGGTAATAGCTTATCTAAAGTGATTTCCAGCACAAATCCAGGTTTTCTCACCCTCCACCCCCCCACACAAATTCACTCTCCTGCTGGTGATAGCCCATCCAAAGTGACAACTCTTTACACAATGTGCATGACAATCAAGCTGGGCTATTTCCTGCATAAATCCAGGTTCTCACATCCCCCCACCCCCATACACACAGAAACTCACTCTCCTGCTGGTAATAGCTCATCCAAACTGACCACTCTTCAAGTTAAAATCCAAGTTAAACCAGAACATCTGGGGGGGGGGGGGGGTAGGAAAAAACAAGAGGAAACAGGCTACCTTGCATAATGACTTAGCCACTCCAAGTCTCTATTTAAGCCTAAATTAATAGTATCCAATTTGCAAATGAATTCCAATTCAGCAGTTTCTCGCTGGAGTCTGGATTTGAAGTTTTTTTGTTTTAAGATAGCGACCTTCATGTCTGTGATCGCGTGACCAGAGAGATTGAAGTGTTCTCCGACTGGTTTATGAATGTTACAATTCTTGACATCTGATTTGTGTCCATTTATTCTTTTACGTAGAGACTGTCCAGTTTGACCAATGTACATGGCAGAGGGGCATTGCTGGCACATGATGGCATATATCACATTGGTGGATGTGCAGGTGAACGAGCCTCTGATAGTGTGGCTGATGTTATTAGGCCCTGTGATGGTGTCCCCTGAATAGATATGTGGGCACAGTTGGCAACGGGCTTTGTTGCAAGGATAAGTTCCTGGGTTAGTGGTTCTGTTGTGTGGTATGTGGTTGTTGGTGAGTATTTGCTTCAGGTTGCGGGGCTGTCTGTAGGCAAGGACTGGCCTGTCTCCCAAGATTTGTGAGAGTGTTGGGTCATCCTTTAGGATAGGTTGTAGATCCTTAATAATGCGTTGGAGGGGTTTTAGTTGGGGGCTGAAGGTGACGGCTAGTGGCGTTCTGTTATTTTCTTTGTTAGGCCTGTCCTGTAGTAGGTAACTTCTGGGAACTCTTCTGGCTCTATCAATCTGTTTCTTTACTTCTGCAGGTGGGTATTGTAGTTGTAAGAAAGCTTGACAGAGATCTTGTAGGTGTTTGTCTCTGTCTGAGGGGTTGGAGCAAATGCGGTTGTATCGCAGAGCTTGGCTGTAGACGATGGATCGTGTGGTGTGGTCAGGGTGAAAGCTGGAGGCATGCAGGTAGGAATAGCGGTCAGTAGGTTTCCGGTATAGGGTGGTGTTTATGTGACCATTGTTTATTAGCACTGTAGTGTCCAGGAAGTGGATCTCTTGTGTGGACTGGACCAGGCTGAGGTTGGTGGTGGGATGGAAATTGTTGAAATCATGGTGGAATTCCTCAAGGGCTTCTTTTCCATGGGTCCAGATGATGAAGATGTCATCAATATAGCGCAAGTAGAGTAGGGGCTTTAGGGGACGAGAGCTGAGGAAGCGTTGTTCTAAATCAGCCATAAAAATGTTGGCATACTGTGGGGCCATGCGGGTACCCATAGCAGTGCCGCTGATCTGAAGGTATACATTGTCCCCAAATGTGAAGTAGTTATGGGTAAGGACAAAGTCACAAAGTTCAGCCACCAGGTTAGCCGTGACATTATCGGGGATAGTGTTCTTGACGGCTTGTAGTCCATCTTTGTGTGGAATGTTGGTGTAGAGGGCTTCTACATCCATAGTGGCCAGGATGGTGTTATCAGGAAGATCACCGATGGATTGTAGTTTCCTCAGGAAGTCAGTGGTGTCTCGAAGGTAGCTGGGAGTGCTGGTAGCGTAGGGCCTGAGGAGGGAGTCTACATAGCCAGACAATCCTGCTGTCAGGGTGCCAATGCCTGAGATGATGGGGCGCCCAGGATTTCCAGGTTTATGGATCTTGGGTAGTAGATAGAATATCCCAGGTCGGGGTTCCAGGGGTGTGTCTGTGCGGATTTGATCTTGTGCTTTTTCAGGAAGTTTCTTGAGCAAATGCTGTAGTTGCTTTTGGTAACTCTCAGTGGGATCAGAGGGTAATGGCTTGTAGAAACTCGTGTTGGAGAGCTGCCGAGCAGCCTCTTGTTCATATTCCGACCTATTCATGACGACAACAGCACCTCCTTTGTCAGCCTTTTTGATTATGATGTCAGAGTTGTTTCTGAGGCTGTGGATGGCATTGCGTTCCGCATGGCTGAGGTTATGGGGCAAGTGATGCTGCTTTTCCACAATTTCAGCCCGTGCACGTCGGCGGAAGCACTCTATGTAGAAGTCCAGTCTGCTGTTTCGACCTTCAGGAGGAGTCCACCTAGAATCCCTCTTTCTGTAGTGTTGGTAGGGAGACCTCTGTGGATTAGTATGCTGTTCAGAGGTATTTTGGAAATATTCCTTGAGTCGGAGACGTCGAAAATAGGATTCTAGGTCACCACAGAACTGTATCATGTTCGTGGGGGTGGAGGGGCAGAAGGAGAGGCCCCGAGATAGAACAGCTGCTTCTGCTGGGCTGAGAGTATAGTTGGATAGGTTAACAATATTGCTAGGTGGGTTGAGGGAACCATTGCTGTGGCCCCTTGTAGCATGTAGTAGTTTAGAAAGTTTAGTGTCCTTTTTCTTTTGTAGAGAAGCAAAATGTGCGTTGTAAATGGCTTGTCTAGTTTTAGTAAAATCCAGCCACGAGGAAGTTTGTGTGGAAGGTTGGTTTTTTATGAGAGTATCCATTTTTGAGAGCTCATTCTTAATCTTTCCCTGTTTGCTGTAGAGGATGTTGATCAGGTGATTCCGCAGTTTCTTTGAGAGCGTGTGGCACAAGCTGTCAGCATAGTCTGTGTGGTATGTAGATTGTAATGGATTTTTTACCTTCAGTCCTTTTGGTACGATGTCCATCTGTTTGCATTTGGAAAGGAAGATGATGTCTGTCTGTATCTGTACAAGTTTTTTCATGCAGTTGATAGATTTCCACTCCATACGGCTAAATGCAGTGCCTTGCATAATGACAGGTTTCAGAGTATCAGCCGTGTTAGTCTGTATTCGCAAAAAGAAAAGGAGGACTTGTGGCACCTTAGAGACTAACCAATTTATTAGAGCATAAGCTTTCGTGAGCTACAGCTCACTTCCTCAGATGCATATCGTGGAAACTGCAGCAGGCTTTATATATACACAGAGAATATGAAACAATACCTATTCCCACCCCACTGTCCTGCTGGTAATAGCTTATCTAAAGTGATTTCCAGCACAAATCCAGGTTTTCTCACCCTCCACCCCCCCACACAAATTCACTCTCCTGCTGGTGATAGCCCATCCAAAGTGACAACTCTTTACACAATGTGCATGACAATCAAGCTGGGCTATTTCCTGCATAAATCCAGGTTCTCACATCCCCCCACCCCCATACACACAGAAACTCACTCTCCTGCTGGTAATAGCTCATCCAAACTGACCACTCTTCAAGTTAAAATCCAAGTTAAACCAGAACATCTGGGGGGGGGGGTAGGAAAAAACAAGAGGAAACAGGCTACCTTGCATAATGACTTAGCCACTCCAAGTCTCTATTTAAGCCTAAATTAATAGTATCCAATTTGCAAATGAATTCCAATTCAGCAGGTAGCCTGTTTCCTCTTGTTTTTTCCTACCCCCCCCCCCCAGATGTTCTGGTTTAACTTGGATTTTAATTTGAAGAGTGGTCAGTTTGGATGAGCTATTACCAGCAGGAGAGTGAGTTTCTGTGTGTATGGGGGTGGGGGGATGTGAGAACCTGGATTTATGCAGGAAATAGCCCAGCTTGATTGTCATGCACATTGTGTAAAGAGTTGTCACTTTGGATGGGCTATCACCAGCAGGAGAGTGAATTTGTGTGGGGGGGTGGAGGGTGAGAAAACCTGGATTTGTGCTGGAAATCACTTTAGATAAGCTATTACCAGCAGGACAGTGGGGTGGGAATAGGTATTGTTTCATATTCTCTGTGTATATATAAAGCCTGCTGCAGTTTCCACGATATGCATCTGAGGAAGTGAGCTGTAGCTCACGAAAGCTTATGCTCTAATAAATTGGTTAGTCTCTAAGGTGCCACAAGTCCTCCTTTTCTTTTTGAGAGATACCTGAGTCGCCCCGGTTCAGCACCGACACATTCTTGGTACTGATCACATCTCAGTGCCCAGACATACATGCAGTACCAATGGAGTCTCCCACAGCATCCATGACAGCTCCACCTCTTCCCAGTGTCGAGGTGGAGGAGGAGGATGACAGATTCTCCTCAGTCTCCTTGGAAGGCTCTCTGTCCCACTACCAGGGAGCGAATCACCCAGAAACCTCTGCAGAACCAGCTTACCACCATGAGAGACATGACCCACACAGTTGGTATGGGCACGCTTGGGTGCACCCATCAATGCCCTTTGCACCACCCCAGTGGCCATACTGGTCTATACCCCAATTCTTGAGGGCCCCTAGTGTTGCTCATCACGATAGGAGAAGACAATCTCCTACTGCTTCTCTGTCTAGGTCTCCCGATCCACAGGAGGAGAACAGGCAGTGAGATGAGACAAAGGGATTACTCCAGTGACTAACATCTCTTCATCATCTCCTGTTGAAGCTGTTATGCCTCCCCCACCAACTTTGGCAAATGACTTCAAACCATTTCAAGACTTCATCAAGAGAGAAGTGGATTTTCTACATATTCCACTGGAAGAAGTCAAGGTGTTGCAACACAAGCTGTTCGACATGCTACACTCTTCATCATCAGCCTGTATTGCACTCACTATTAACGAGGTATCGCTGGACCCAGCAAAGACTATGTGGCACAGTACATCCCACATGCAAGAGAGCGGATAAAAGTATTATGTTCCCTCTAAGGACTCGGATTTTTTATTTTCCCACCCATTCCCAAAATCCCTTGTAATCGATGCTGTAAATGAACGTGGCAGACAGCACCATGCTAAATCAACATCCTATGACAGAACTTAAAACAACTTGAAAATCATATTCTTAGGTGACCCTGCAATTTAAGGTTGCTAATTACCAAGCTCTTATGGCAAAATACAACCATATCAATTATTCTACATTAAACACCTTCATTGACCATCTCCCATTAGTTTCACGTGATCACTACTGAGGGTCAGCTTCTTGCAAGGACATTGTTGCAGGCACCTCTCTAAACACCTGACACAGCTGCCTGCTTCATCTCAACAGCAGTGGGCATGCGGAGCTTCCTGGCTTCACCTTTCTGGCTTTCCAAGGAAAGTCCAGTCTACTGTGGAGGACCTTCCATTTGAACGATCCAAATTATCTGAAGAGAAAATGGATGAATCCCTCCACATACTAAAAGACTCTAGAGCCACTTTGCATTCACTGAGAATTTATGCACCTGCACAAAAAAGAAGATATAATAAATCACAGATGACACAGAGATCCTGGCCTGATCAATTTTCTCCTCCCCAAAGGCATTATGAACCCCAACAGAAAACACAATGAATATGAAAGTGAAGATCAACTCCCCCACAGTCATCAACATCACAGCCATCTACATCTATGCACAATTTTTGATATGTTGTTTGAGGACCCGAGGTACCATCCCCATTTTAATTTGCTGCAAAAACACAAACATCACCACTACTTTGGCAACTGCCTTACTCTTTTTCATCAGAATTGGGACCAAGTGGGTTTTGGAGATCATCTCCACAGGATTTTCGATCCATTTTACCTCCCTCACTCCTGCCTACCGCTCCCCCCGACCCTCCTCAGGAACCCTTCTCATGAGCAGCTTTTACATAAGGAAACAAGCTATCTTCTGAACCTAGGTGCTGTAGAACCAGTTCCTACTCAACACAGCGGAAAGGGCTTCAACTCCAAGTACTTCCAGATACTGAAAAAGAATGGTGATTGGACACACATTGTGGATCTAAGATCACTCAACAGATTTGTAAAGATACAACGCTTCAAGAAGGTGACTTTGGCAGCAATAATCCCATCTCTGGACCATGGGGACTGGTTCTCGACCCTTGACCTACAAGATGCTTACTTCCATATCGCGAGCCACAGAAGGTTTCTAGTATTCACTCTGAGACAAGACAACTTTCATTGTCTGCACCCAGAGTGTTCTCAAAGGTCCTTTCTATTGTTGTGGTGCTCCTTCGCAAACAAAGAGTGATAATATTCCTGTATCTAGATGATTGCCTGCTCAAGGCATGCTCCTTTGATGATGCTTTGACACCCCCACAAAAGACTGTGGACCTATTCCTCCAACTGGCTCTAAAAGTAGACATCCAAAAGACCATATTAACTCCAATATAACATCTGGAATTTATAGGGGCCTACCTAGATGGAGCAGAGGCCAAAGCCTTCCTTCTCTTATGCAGGTTCAACACCTGAGACAACTTAATCTCAACAGGACAGGCCAACCCTCAAACCTTGGTCAGAAATAGTCTTCAACTACCGGGACACATGGTGGCAGGCACCTTTGTAATAAATCACGTGAGACTCCACATGTACTGGTTTCAGTGGTGGTTCAGCACATACCAAGCACACACAGTATAAACAAACTTCTATTGATGCCCTCAACAGTCAAAAACTCCCTCAACTGGTAGAAAGACTCTCACAATGTCTGCTCAGGAGTTCCCTTCACTCAACCACCCCCAACGTTAATAATGACAACAGATGCATACCTACTGGGATGGGGAGCCCTCCTGGACACAAACATTAGTCAAGGCAAATGGTTCCCCTTCGAATCCACATTGCATATCTACTTACTGGAACCCAGAGCAGTCAGGAAAGCTTGTTCACATTTTCTCCCACTGATCGGGGGAAGCATCTAAACATTATGATACAGAACACTGCATGTATGTTTTACATAAATCACTAGGGAAGAGCAGGCTCACCTTCCCTTTGTACCAAGGCAGTGACACTCTGGACCTGGTGCATTCACCACCCCATAGAACGGCTTCCGTATGAGGAGAGATTAATCAGGCTGGGACTTTTCAGCTTGGAAAAGAGGTGACTAAGGAGGGATATGATAGAGGTCTTTGGGGCAGCTGCCTGTTAGGATAAAGATATTCAGGTCTGTCTGTAAAGGCCTATACTCTAAGAATTTAGGTGTATTCTTATCACTTGGCTAGTTATAGAGGTATAAAAGAAAGAATCAAAATCACTGTCTGCTGGTGTAAGGGCCTTCTCTTACTGTGACAGTCTGAGGCCCTGTTCTTAGGCTAAGGCCTTTGGCTAAGCAACAGGCAGCCATAAACTGGGAAGTGAATGGTCACATCCTCACATTCCAAACTAGTCACATTGAAATAAGGTGCTATTGGGCTGTTAGGAATACAATCCTGTCCTGATAGTTCCTATCACCTCCAGAGAAAGGGAAGTGCCTAGAAAATGTAAACGGAAACTTAGTTTGATAGCATCCTGTCTAGCAAGAACTCACTTATCAATAGCTGGGATGTGAAATCCTCATTTCTGTATTGTCTTCTCATTATAGTTCCCACTTTGCTATTGTTTGTCTGTATAATCTCTGTCTGGTTCTGTGATTGTTCCTGTCTGCTGTATAATTAATTTTGCTGGGTGTAAACTATTTAAGGTGGTGGGATATAATGGTTACATAATCATGTTACAATATGTTAGGATTGGTTAGTTAAATTTCAGGAAAATGATTGGTTAAGGTATAGCTAAGCAGAACTCAAGTTTTACTATATAATCTGTAGTCAATGAGGAAGTGAGTGGGTGTGGGTGGAGAGGGTGGATGGGGGAGGGAGATGGGAACAGGG
This sequence comes from Lepidochelys olivacea, assembly GCF_965140295.1. Lineage (NCBI taxonomy): Eukaryota > Metazoa > Chordata > Testudines > Cheloniidae > Lepidochelys > Lepidochelys olivacea. The sequence goes on along the minus strand of NC_140436.1, from coordinate 16,480,843 downwards.
AATGGGGGTAAGGAAATTGGACTCATGTTTGGCTAAGGGCAGGAATGGGAACAGGGACACAGGTGTAAGGCTCTGTGGTGTCAGAGCTGGGAAGGAGGATACTAAGGAAGGAAACTGGAATCATGCTTGCTGGAAGTTCACCCCAATAAACATCGAATTGTTTGCACCTTTGGACTTCGGGTATTGTTGCTCTCTGTTCATGTGAGAAGGACCAGGGAAGTAAGTGGGTGAAGGAATAAGCCCCCTAACACTGCCATTGGCCACTATCAGAGGACAGGATAGTGGGCTTGATGGACCTTTGGTCTGACCCAGTCTGGCCGTTCTTATGTTCTTATTTGTGGCAAGGTTTACTCATGCCCTGAGACATCATCTTGTTGTCGTCTTATGATGGAAAGGGGTGATGGCAGCGAGATGCACTTCCAGGGAGCATAGCAATAACCCTGACATTTTCAGTTCTAGGATGCAATCTACCACAAGTGGTAGTGGAGAGGATATAGGGGTAACATGTTTCCAGTCACACCAGAGCTGGAATCTCTTCCACTATTGAATAGACATGGTCTTTACTTACTCAGAGCAGGTAATTTCTAAGCGTTGGAAGCATTGAGTTGGAGAACCTGTCGATTGGGGTGATGGACCTTGCCAGTACCCTGAGAGGGGAGATGAGGAACAGGCTGCTGAGTGATTGGCATGCAAATCACCAGTTGAGTACGACATGGGAATCACGTTCGTCATGGCCACAAGGGGTCTGTAAGTGTAACCCTGGCCCTTTCTTTTCTTTCCTCAGGCAAGACCTTTGATATTAGAGGAATTGGAGGCAAGGCATAGAGGAGACCTGTGTTCCAATGTAGGAAAAGATCATCTCCGAGAGAGTGATGACCCAGGACAGCTCCGGAGCAGAACTGGGAGCACTTCTTGTCTCTGGCTGTGGGGAATAAGTCTATCTTTGGAACTCCCCAAAGTAGAAATATGCTGTGGAGAATGGAAAGGTCTATTTCTCATTTGTAATCCTGGGAAAAGTTCCTGCTGAGAGTGTCTGCAGGAGTGTTCTATGTGCCCAAGAGGTGAGCTGCTGAGATGTTGGTGTGAACATAAGAGCATAAGAACAGCCATACTGGGTCAGACCAAAGGTCCATCTAGCCCAGTATCCTGCCTTCTGACAGTGGCCAATGGCAGGTGCCCCAAAGGGAATGAACAGACAGGTTATCCTCAAGTGATCCATGCCTATCACCCAATCCCAGCTTCTGGCAAACAGAGGCTTGGGACACCATTCCTGCCCATCCTGGCTAATAGCTATTGATGGACCTAGCCACCATGAATCTATCTAGCTCCCTTTTGAACCCCGTTATAGTCTTGGCCTTCACAACACCCTCTGGTAAGGAGTGCCAGAGGTTGACAGTGCATTGCATGAAAAAATACTTTCTTGTGTTTGTTTTAAACCCGCTACCTATTAATTTCATTTGGTGGCCCCTTGTTCTTCTATTATGAGAAGGAGTAAATAACACTTCTTTATTTACTTTCTCTATACCACTCATGATTTCATAGCCCTCTATCATATCCCCCCTTAGTCGCCTCTTTTCCAAGCTGAAAAGTCCCAGTCTTATTAATCTCTCCTCATACGGAAGTCGTTCTATACCCCTAATCATTTTTGTTGCCCTTTTCTGAACCTTTTCCAATTCCAATGTGTCTTTTTTGAGGTGGGGCGACCACGTCTGCACACAGTATTCAAGGTGCGGGTGAACCATGGATTTATATATAGGCGATATGATATTTTCTGTCATATTATCAATCCCTTTCTTGATGATTCCCAACATTCTGTTTGCTTTTTTGACTGCCGCTGCACACTGAGTGGATGATTTCAGAAAACTATCCACAATGACTCCAAGATCTCTTTCTTGAGTGGCAACAGCTAATTTAGACCCCATCATTGTATATGTATAGTTAGGATTATGTTTTCCAATGTGCATTACTTTTCATTTATCAACATTAAATTTAATCTGCCATTTTGTTGCCCAGTCATCCAGTTTTGTGAGATCCTTTTGTAGCTCTTTGCAGTCTTCACAATCAGATGTTCTACACTGTCATGAGACCTCAACCATGTCCTTTGGTTTCTTACAAGACTTCCCTTCGAACCCATGGCTTCCTGCTCTCTTCTATACCTCTCTATGGAAACTACAATCCTAGTGGCCATTATGTCTGCACGGAGAGTGGGAGAGATAGGGGCTCTATTGGTATACCCCCTGTTTACAGTTGTTTTAGAAGACAAGGTTACAATATGACTGTACCCCACATTCCTACTGAAAATATCTTCACACTTCCACATAAACCGGTTTATCCATCTCCCCACTTTCTTTCCAAAACCACACCAGGATAAAAGGGAGGTGACACTACACACTCTCAATGTCAGGAGAGTCCTTTTATTTGGTGAGGATTAAGCCTTTTAGGAAATCTCGCAGACTACTTCTCTCCATTGCAGACAGATCTAAGGGAGCCTCAATCACTAAACAAAGACTCTCGAGATGGATATCAGACTGCATTACCCATTGCTCTCACAATTATGGCATTCCACCTTCCTGTACGGTTCAAACTCACTCCAGGAGATCTCTCTCCACTTACACAGCCTTACATAAGAATGTTCTGATCACAGACATGTGCAGAGCAGAAACGTGGACATCTGCTCACACATTTGCTGAACAACATGCAGTCACCCACATCTCAGCAGAGGCCCCTTAGAAGTGTGTGAGGGGCCCACAGGCACCTGAACTGTGGCTGCACCCCACATGCCATGCCCCGCCTGAGGCCCTGCCCCTTTCTTCCTGTGCTCACGCCACCCATTGCCCCCAAGGCCCTGACCTCACACTACCTCTTCTCCCCAAGCCCCTGACCTTGCACCAACCCTTCCCCCAAAACCCCAACATCACTCTCGCTTCCCCCCAAAACCCCGCCTTCTGCTCACTCCTCTCCCCCCACCGTTACTTGCCTTTACAGCTGGCAAAAAGTGGGGGGAGGGCCTGACCCCTTGATCCCCCCAATTCCGGCACCCCTGCATCCTCTGCTATATTTTATTCCAGTGTCTGATGCTCAGGACTAGACTTGACTCTGAAACCCCACCCCTCAGTTAAGGGTACTGCTGCAGAGTCGCCGAGACACCGCTGAAAGAAGGAGAAAGGGTTACTCACCTGGTGCCGTAACTGTGGCTTTCTGAGATGTGTCCCTGTGGGTGCTCCACTACTTGCCCTCCTTCCCCTCTGCTTTGGAGCTCTTACCTATGAGCTCTGTGGTAGAGAAGGAACTGGGGGCACTTTGTCTGAACAGCGCTATATTGACCTAATGCGGAGCACGAGATGGGGAGAGCGTATGTGGGGGCCAAACAGAAACTGCTACCTAAAATCTCCGATGTGAGCCGCAGGGCTGTGAATACACAGAGCATGGAGTAACACACACCTCGAAGAACTGCAGTTACTGTGCAAGGCGAGGAACCCTTTCTTATCCCATTTTACACTCAGGGAACTGAGGCCCAGAGAGCTCAGGGCTCCAATTCAGCTAGATACAGGCTTAACTTTACATATGTGAATAATCCCATTACTATAAGTCAGTCTCTCACTGTCAGGCATTTTTTTCCAGCCCTCAAATAATTTTTGTGGCTCTTTTCTGCATCCTTTCTAGTTTTTCAACGTCTTTTTTCAAATGAGGTCAGCCAGTTGTTCCGACAGCCCCACAGCCAGCTGCACTGACTGCCAGCCACTGTTGGAGTGGCCCAGGGCAGCTGGCCCCGGGGACCACCTGACCAGCAGCCAGTGGGGCTGGCCCCAGAGAGCGCCTGAGCAGTGGTCCCTCGGGCGGCTGAAGCAGCTGCTGCTCAGTGTCCCCTGGCAGCTGGTGCCACTGGCCCTGCTCCCCCTCCAGCAGCAGCCCCGCTAAGATTTACTTAGGGGACTTATGGTATAAATCATGAACTGGTCACAGGTGGTGAATTTTTTTGTTTATTGCCCATGACCTGTCCACAACTTTCTCTAAAAATACCCGTAACTAAACTGTAACCTTAAGCCTGGTACAGCAGTGACTGAGTGAGGGTCTAAGGTCTGTGATGTACAGGAGGAACCCTTCTGGCCCTGAACTCTGTGAATCTATGATTTTCTGTAAAATGGCAGCTCTTTGCTAGTATGAGAGGGGACCATTGCCCCCCGGAATCTCACCTCTTTCACTCTTCTTTCTTTAGAAAACCTGCAATCTGAAGTGGAGAAAGAGAGAGGTAAGTTCCTAGGACAAGTTCCCTGAAATAATAGTAGGAATAACCCAGTTAATGCAACAAGATGAAACCTCACCTCTTTCTTCCTTTTCTCTTCCAGAGTTTCTGCACGCTGAGCTGGAGAACGAGAGAGGTAAATGTCTGGGCTCTCCAGAGGCTTGAACAATTTTCTCGCACTGTACATAGTCAGACGCACTTTGGCTTTTGTCTCTGCACTCTCTGTTAGGAGAGGCTCTGGGAATCAAACGGACGGGGTGCTCTGACTAATCATAGAGTGGGGTAACTGCTCCATAGATAAGGTTGCTGCTCAGTTTCCATAATAAGCCTGATTTTAGCCCCTTCCTTTAAAATCTGCACACAGGGGAATGTCCATATCCAAAACTGGTGGGTCTGCCTGGGCCCATGTACCTTTTTGCTACTGAATTTAAAGGAATGGAGGGGTGGGGGGATTCTGATGCCCTGGAAACAGGGGCTCAGCGCAGTCCCAAAGTCTCCTAGCACTCTCTGACACTTTGAGGCACAAACTCAGTGAGAAGGAGCCAGCTCATGTTGCTGGGCCCATGAGCTGAGATCCAGTGTTCAGGGCCAAGGGTTAGCTCATTAAACCCTCACTTCCATGTTATCAGGGCCTAGCCCCTCACCAAGCTGCCTGGCACATGGGGAGTGTGGACACTACACCACACGTGAGCCCAGCTAGGGCAGGGCCATAGGAGCCCAGCAAGGGTCAGATGCCAAGAAGGGGAGTGTAATCGACAGTGCCCAAAGCCACTAAGAGCTCTATGAGGATGGAGCTCAGGCCAGGAGACCTCGGCGGAAAGAGGGCAGCAGAGAGTACAGTGAAGAGGGCAAAGTGGTCCTTTAAAGGCACATTCCCTAACCCAGGAGCTGTTGTAGAACTGACTGCATACCCATGTCTCTCTGTTTGCAGAGAAATCCCTGGCTGAACTTGGTAAGTGCCATGTGTCCCCTTTCCCCCACCCCATATGACATTGTGTCCTATGCTGGCAGTCCGTGCTCCAGGGAGTGCTCACCTCTTGGTGTGTTTGATTTCAGGCTGGAGTAAAGTCAGCAAAAATGCAGGTAAGTGAAGCTGGTATTTTAATGTCAGGCCCCCTGCACCACTCTGCTGCCCAGCAAATGCGCACATGCCAGAAGTCACAGGGAAAGAGCAGTATGGTCAACGAAAATGCCAGATTCGTCCCCAGTTTACTTGCATAAAACAAATGCTCACACTTAAGTATGGAGTCCCGAGCTCTCCAGTGTAACTGCAATAACTCAGAGTGCTCCTAAGGCCGGGAACTTACCTGCTGTCAATTCAGGGGGGTAGGTGCTCGCAGCAGTTGGTAATTATGGTTCAGAGTTGGGTTTTTACTGGACACATATGGTGAATTCTCATGTGTTGCGTTGTTATTAACTTCATGAACTAGAAGGGTTCTAGAAAACTGTAAATTACCTTAACTGGCTGCGGGTAATTGCCTTAATGCTTTTTGGACTCTGGTGAAATCTCTGTTTTTACGGAGTTGTCAATCAGTAGCCCTTTGGCCAATTCAGTTCAAATATGGTAGAAAAATTCTACGTCAGACCTGGACCAAATCTACCAAATTTGAGTCTGATATGACTTGGTGGGTATTAGAATAGAGGGCTCCCAACTCAGGTGTAGATTGGAAACTCAGTTGCTGTCTTAGCTGTGGAGACGTGGTAGCGGCCCCACAGCACTGATTTTGTGGTAGGTGAATACTGAGTTCTTTTGATGGTTGAAATGATCTCCGTGTGTGTAACACCTGAACTCGTTCCTTACTGGGGCCTCTGTAGAGGTTACAGACAGGCCCAATGGGAGCTAGAGGCATCTCCATCTCTTCCAGGGGAACTATTTGCCCCTATTGCCTGGGAGGAGAGCTGCAGTGAAATGCAGAGAAGCAGATCCCTGGGAGTTAGAGGCGGGAAATCAGAGAGTCTCCTAGCCAAGACAGAGCTGGTGGGAGGATGGGAAACAGCCTCGATGGGCATAGGCACCAACTTCTGCTGGTGCCCGTGGGTGCTCAACCCCTCCTCTACCCCCAGCCCTGCCCTGACTCCACCCCTGCCCCGCCCCCATTCCAACCCCTTCCCCAAAGTCCCCACCCCAACTCCGTCCCCTCCCTGCCCCTATTGGACTCCTTCCCCAAATCCCCTCCCAGGCTCCGCCTCTTCCCCTGAGTGCGCCACGTTCCCACTCCTCCCCCCTCCCTCCCAGAGCTTGTTACGCTGCTAAACAGCTGTTTTGTAGCTGCAAGCTCTGGGAGCTAGGAGAAGCAGGGACACAGCATGCTCAGGGGAGGAGGCAGAGGTTAGGTGAGGTGAGGTGGAGGTGCAGAGCTTGGCTGCCGGTGGGTGCTGAGCACCCACTAATTTTTCCCCGTGCGTGCTCCAGTCCTGCAGCACCCACGGAGTCAGCACCTATGCTGATGCTCTACCCCATCTCTGCAGCGATGGTGAGTCTGGATCCGGACACGGCTCATCCCAGCCTCAAGGTCTCTGAGAATCAGCGATCTGTGGAATAGAGGGGCTTGCAGCAGGACGTGCCTGACAACCCTGAGAGATTTGACAGTGAAACCTGCGTGCTGGGTTTGGAAGGGTTTGCCTCGGGGAAACACTACTGGGAGGTAGAAGTCGGAGGTGGTAGGGCCTGGGCTGTGGGGGTGGCCAAAGAATCTGTCAGGAGGAAGGGCTGGATCAGCTTTTCTCCTGAGGAGAGGATCTGGGCCGTGGATCAGTGTGGGAGCCATTACTGGGCTTGCACCTCCCCAGAGACCCTCCTGTCCCCGACTGGGAGCCCTGGGAAGATCGGAGTGTATCTGGACTATGAGCGGGGCCTGGTGTCATTTTATCATCCTGGTATGGAGGCCCCAATCTACACTTTCACCACCTCTTTCACTGGGCAGCTCCACCCTTTCTTCTGGGTCTACTCCCCAATCACGCTGTTTCCCTGAGATATGGCACTGTGGGGATAGCACCTCTCACTGCTCAAAGACGTTTTTTGTTCTGTTGTTTTCCGAAATGGACTAATTTTTCATTTTTAAATATTTTCCATTATTTTTTTATTCCTCTCAAAACTTGGAATTTTCCAGAATGAATATTTTCAGTTTTGAAAATCCTACTGTTTGACTAAGCTGAGGGCTCAAAATTGGCAAAGCAGAAGAAATCCTGATATTATGGTGATGAGTGTGGTGGAAGAAGCTACATAGAATAGAACAGAACCCAATAAACAATACATCATAGGACCCCTCCATCCAAATAAAAGGTTTAAGTTGAAAATTTTGTAATAATGCAAGAAAAAAAAACCCTCAAGAAAATCCAAATGTATGTATGAGCAGTATGACTGCTCAGAGCTCCGGTACGAAACTGTAGAAAAACCTGAGTGTCTCTGGATTAAGTTTAGAAGTGTGTGCAACAAGAGTGATGTAGTGGTGGGAGTCTGCTATAGACCACCGGACCAGGGGGATGAAGTAGATGAGGCTTTCTTCCAGCAACTCACGGAAGCTACTAGATCGCATGCCCTGATTCTCATGGGTGACTTTAATTTTCCTGATATCTGCTGGGAGAGCAATACAGCGGTGCATAGACAATCCAGGAAGTTTTTGGAAAGCGTAGGGGACAATTTCCTGGCGCAAGTGCTAGAGGAGCCAACTGGGGGGGCGCTTTTCTTGACCTGCTGCTCACAAACCGGGTAGAATTAGTGGGGGAAGCAAAAGTGGATGGGAATCAGGGAGGCAGTGACCATGAGTTGGTTGAGTTCAGGATCCTGACAGAGGGAAGAAAGGTAAGCAGCAGGATACGGACCCTGGACTTCAGGAAAGCAGACTTCGACTCCCTCAGGGAACGGATGGCCAGGATCCCCTGGGGGACTAACATGAACGGGAAAGGAGTCCAGGAGAGGTGGCTGTATTTCAAGGAATCCCTGTTGAGGTTACAGGGACAAACCATCCCGATGAGTCGAAAGAATAGTAAATATGGCAGGCGACCAGCTTGGCTTAATAGTGAAATCCTAGCAGATCTTAAACATAAAAAAGAAGCTTACAAGAAGTGTAAGGTTGGACATATGACCAGGGAAGAGTATAAAAATATTGCTCGGGCATGTAGGAATGAAATCAGGAGGGCCAAATCTCACCTGGAGCTGCAGCTAGCGAGAGATGTCAAGAGTAACAAGAAGAGTTTCTTCAGGTATGTTGGCAACAAGAAGAAAGCCAAGGAATGTGTGGGCCCCTTACTGAATGAGGGAGGCAACCTAGTGACAGAGGATGTGGAAAAAGCTAATGTACTCAATGCTTTTTTTGCCTCTGTCTTCACTAACAAGGTCAGCTCCCAGACTGCTGCGCTGGGCATCACAAAATGGGGAAGAGATGGCCAGCCCTCTGTGGAGATAGAGGTGGTTAGGGACTATTTAGAAAAGCTGGATGTGCACAAGTCCATGGGGCTGAACGAGTTGCATCCGAGAGTGCTGAAGGAATTGGCGGCTGTGACTGCAGAGCCATTGGCCATTATCTTTGAAAACTCGTGGCGAACCGGGGAAGTCCCGGATGACTGGAAAAAGGCTAATGTAGTGCCAATCTTTAACAAAGGGAAGAAGGAGGATCCTGGGAACTACAGGCCAGTCAGCCTCACCTCAGTCCCTGGAAAAATCATGGAGCAGGTCCTCAAAGAATCAATCCTGAAGCACTTGCATGAGAGGAAGGTGATCAGGAACAGCCAGCATGGATTCACCAAGGGAAGGTCATGCCTGACTAATCTAATCTCCTTTTATGATGAGATTACTGGTTCTGTGGATGAAGGGAAAGCAGTGGATGTATTGTTTCTTGACTTTAGCAAAGCTTTTGACACGGTCTCCCACAGTATTCTTGTCAGCAAGTTAAGGAAGTATGGGCTGGATGAATGCACTATAAGGTGGGTAGAAAGCTGGCTAGATTGTCGGGCTCAACGGGTAGTGATCAATGGCTCCATGTCTAGTTGGCAGCCGGTATCAAGTGGAGTGCCCCAAGGGTTGGTCCTGGGGCTGGGTTTTTTTCAATATCTTCATAAATGATCTGGAGGATGGTGTGGATTGCACTCTCAGCAAATTTGCGGATGATACTAAACTGGGAGGAGTGGTAGATACGCTGGAGGGGAGGGATAGGATACAGAAGGACCTAGACAAATTGGAGGATTGGGCCAAAAGAAATCTGATGAGGTTCAATAAGGATAAGTGCGGGGTCCTGCACTTAGGACGGAAGAACCCAATGCACCGCTACAGACTAGGGACCGAATGGCTAGGCAGCAGTTCTGCAGAAAAGGACCTAGGGGTGACAGTGGACGAGAAGCTGGATATGAGTCAGCAGTGTGCCCTTGTTGCCAAGGAGGCCAATGGCATTTTGGGATGTATAAGTAGGGGCATAGCGAGCAGATCGAGGGACGTGATCGTTCCCCTTTATTCAACATTGGTAAGGCCTCATCTGGAGTACTGTGTCCAGTTTTGGGCCCCACACTACAAGAAGGATGTGGATAAATTGGAGAGAGTCCAGTGAAGGGCAACAAAAATGATTAGGGGTCTAGAACACATGACTTATGAGGAGAGGCTGAGGGAGCTGGGATTGTTTAGTCTGCGGAAGAGAAGAATGAGGGGGGATTTGATAGCTGCTTTCAACTACCTGAAAGGGGGTTCCAAAGAGGATGGCTCTAGACTGTTCTCAATGGTAGCAGATGACAGAACGAGGAGTAATGGTCTCAAGTTGCAGTGGGGGAGGTTTAGATTGGATATTAGGAAAAACTTTTTCACTAAGAGGGTGGTGAAACACTGGAATGCGTTACCTAGGGAGGTGGTAGAATCTCCTTCCTTAGAGGTTTTTAAGGTCAGGCTTGACAAAGCCCTGGCTGGGATGATTTAACTGGGAATTGGTCCTGCTTCGAGCAGGGGGTTGGGTCCCTTCCAACCCTGATATTCTATGATTCTATGATTCTATGATTCTATGAATGTTTTCAACAAAAACATCTCTTTTTGTAAACCGGCCAAATTTCCTCAAGATATTTTTTGAACGAAAACTTTTGTTCAGTTCTAATTAACACCTGTAATTGCACATAATCAATGAATGTTTCCTGATTCATAGTACTGTAATTTATCAACTGACCATCATTGATGAGAGGAAGGGGTAAGAACATCTCTTAAACCCTGTCCCAAAACATCACATTATCCGAACTGGATAAAACGCTCCAAGAAAGCACATTCCTAACCAATAACCATGTTCTGTGACATTACTGGTGAAAGAAATGGAGTCAGAGGAATGGAGGGAGCTCCGGTTCTCTGGATGAGTGTTGATCATGGGGTTCACAGCATCCAGGAAGGCTTAAGCTAAACCCAAAATGACAGGTATGTCCTACACCAGCTACATGTAGAGTTTTAGGCCAGAAGGGACCATGAGATCATCCAGTCAGACCTCCTCTATATCACAGGCCACGAACACACCCAGCACGCTCACATCAAGCCCAACATCGAAGATTAAACCAAACTATTGCAGCCCACAGGTGACTAGACTCTTACATGCCAAAGCCATGGAGCCCCACCCAGCCTGAGCGAAACAAAGCATGGGGGCAAAAACTAGATCAGTCTCATAATACTTCCCCTGCGTCATAATACTGCCCTTGAAGGGGCACTAGCCTTCGCCACCCCCACCCACCTCGGTTCCAGTGTCTCTGGTGTCTAAACAGGATTTCCTTAAATCAAAACAGCCGGCTTCTCCCACCTCCTGCTGCAGGATTAAAGGAAAGCAGTGCTTTCTTATGTTAGCCACAGGATCTGATCATCTCCTCTATTAATTGGATGATTTAAGGAGCTGATGACCCAAACCAACATCATTGTTAACCCACCGACTTATGGAGTCAGTCTTGGTTGTGACCTGGATATGATCATTGTTTTCAGAGGTTCACAGATTCCAAGGCCAGAAGGGACTTTTGTGATCAGCTTGTCTGGACTCCTGTGTAACACAGGCCAGGGATCTGCCCCACAATAATTCCTGCTCGAACTAGAGCAGATATATTTTTTTTAAATCATCCACTGTTGATTTAAAAATGGTCAGTGATGGAAAATCCACCACAACCCTGGGTAAATGGTGCCAGTAGTTAATTACCCTCACTATTAAACATGTTTGAGAGGGATAGCCATGTTAGTCTGTTTCAGCAAAAACAATGAGGAATCCTGTGGCGCCTTGAAGACTAATAAATTTATTTGGGCATAAGCTTTCATGGGCTGGAACCCACTTCATCAGATGCATGAAGTGGAAACTTCAAGTGGGCAGATATAGATACACATGCAAACACAGGTACAAGGCCTGTCATGTACACCGGGAGATGGTAGGTTCCAGGGCTGCTACCAGCAGGTCAGGCTCCATTGAGATTATTGAGATGCAGGCTCAACTCCCTCAGGCCGTCTTCCCCATTATTTCCACCTGTGCCCAGCATGCTTTCAAGAAGGTCCCGGATTCAGGCAAGCCTACCAAAAGCTTTGTCAGTATCCGTCAGGGTGCCTCAGAGTCCTTTTTGGATTTTACCAACAGATTGCATGAGGCTATCCTCCGACAGGTGGATAACACTGAGGCAGCTCACGAGCTCCTGTTAAAATTGGCAGTTGAAAATGCAAACGAGGATTGCCGCCGTGCTCTCCAGGCAGCGCAAGCCTCTGGTATTTTAGAGCTCTCAGACATGCTGCGGGCGTGCCAGAACGTCGGCACACAAGCCCACAAAGCTGGAGTTCTGGCTGCCACCCTGAGAAAAACCGGGAAGGAGGGGAAGCGTTGTTACCGCTGTGGTAAGGAGGGTCATTTTCAGCGGAAGTGCCGCTCATCTAAGGCACCAGCCCGACCCTCAAAGAAGTGCCCCAAGTGTGGGAAAGGTTATCACTGGGCTAATCAGTGTCGTAGCGGGTCGAGAAACCGCGCGACGGGTCCCCCCCGAACCCAGGGCCAAACGGGGGTGTTTCCCACTCAGACAACCGCTCCTCTGCCTTAAAATCCGTAGACTCTATGAGGGCGGCGACTGCTGGAAGTGCAGGGCTTGATTTGATCATGCAGGAGGACACTGACTTTCGGCTGCCAGGGGAGGTCTGTGCCATACCTACACAGGTGACGGGACCTCTCCCTGCCGGCTTTGTGGGTCTTGTTCTCCCTCGCTCACATGCTGGGAAACAGGGCTTTTTTGTCATTCCAGGGGTCATTGATGCTGATTACACTGGCATTATTAAGGTTCAGGTGTGGACTCATCTTCCACAGTCGCTCCTGCGTGGACGGTCAATTGCACAATTGATTTTAGTCCCCTATCAGGTGCCAGCTGCCGAGGATCGAACTCGGGGCGGAGGCGGCTTTGGATCGACGTTGTCTCACTCGCCGTCTCACAGGGCGTCTTCTCCACTTGTTGCTTTGACAATGTCAGTCCGCCCCTCAAAACCTCAGTTAACACTTCTCTTAAATGATGTTCCTTTTACAGGGCTGGTGGACACTGGAGCTGACGTTACGGTGATTCGTGATCTGGAGTGGCCGGTTAGTTGGCCTACGGTTCCTTCTAAAGAATTGTGGGGGATCGGGGGTAGTAAACCCGGGCGCCAAAGTTTGTCTTGGGTCACAGTCTCTAAACCGGGAGGCCGTACCCTTGCTACTATCCGCCCTTTTGTACTCCCTGTCCACCTCAATATTTGGGGCCGTGATTTACTTACAAAGTTAGACACCACCCTCGATCTTAACATCTGATGGCCCAAAACCCTCCCTCACCCACCGTGCCCTCCGCATTACCCTTGGTATGGCAATCCTTAGAGCCCGTATGGATTGACCAGTGGCCCCTCCCTCTAGAAAAGCTAAAAGCGCTTCATTCGCTTGTGCAGCAGCATTTCCAAGCACAGCTATTGGAGAGCTCCACTAGTCCCTGGAACACCCCAGTGTTCGTTATTAAGAAAAAAATCGGGTGCTTGGCGGCTGTTACATGATTTAAGGGAAATAAATAAATGCATCCAACCTATGGGCCCCTTGCAGTTTGGCTTACCAAATCCAAATTTAATTCCTCAAACCAATCAACTTTGTGTGTTAGATTTAAAAGATTGTTTTTTCACCATCCCCCTTTGCCCACAAGATCGTGAAAAATTTGCATTTACGGTGCCACAATATAATAATCAGCAACCCTCTCAAAGGTATCAGTGGAAGGTCTTGCCCCAGGGAATGCAAAATAGTCCAACCTTGTGTCAGCTTTTTGTGGATCGGGCACTTGCCCCTTTCTGTGCCCGGTACCCTATGCTAAAGGTCTACCATTACATGGATGACATTTTGCTTAGTGGTCCCCGGGTCACGGCACAACAGCTTGAATCTTTGTCTCAGATTCTTGGCCAAAATGGCCTGTTAGTGGCACCAGAAAAAATCCAACACTCTTATCCCTACCACTACCTCGGATATAAGGTTTTACAAACCTATGCTGCTCCGGTTCGTCCGGAATTAATTCTACCTCAACCCCTAACCCTTGTTAAATTACAACAGATTTTGGGTCATTTAAATTGGATTCGGCCCTACTTTCGTCTCCCCACTTCAATGCTGCAGCCATTGTTTGAGCTCCTGCGTGGAGCCCGGGCACCGGGTGCAGTTATTGCCATCACTGAGGAGCATATTGCCTGCATTCAACAAATCAATGCAGCATTGAGTCAGGAGTTTGTGGACAGACTCCCAGAGGTCCGTCCCTTACGGTTCGTTCTTCTTGCCACCCCTCATACGCCAACTGCGACTCTGTTTGTACCCCATACAGACACAGCCGTTTCTATTATAGAGTGGCTATACCTTTCATCCACCCCTCCTCGAAATATTTATCCGTATTTAGATGCCCTATCTGATCTTGTTCGTAAAGCCCGCCACCGTGCAGTGCAACTCACTGGCACTGATTTAGTTGCCATTGTGCTCCCCTTGTCCCGTACTGAATTTGACTCTTTGTGCCACACCTCCTTGGCCTGGCAGGTTGCTCTTTGTGATTATGTGGGAGAGATTTCTTACAATCCTCCAAAAGATCCTCGATTGGTCATTACCCAAAAGGTGCTCCTAATTGTTCATCGTCTTAGCCGCTCTCAACCCATTGTTTCCGCTGTCACTCTTTTTACTGATGGCTCTCCCCACCGAGGTGTAGTCACTTATCAGTTGGGTGACCCCCCTCGTTGGCATTCTCATTTTACACTGCCTCAGCGTTCTGCACAGCGTTCAGAATTGGCTGCTGTTATTTTGGCCTTTCAACTTTTTGCTGATTGTCCCTTTAATTTAATTGTGGATAGCCATTATGTTTATCAGGTAATTGATCATTTACCCCTTACCCTCATTACCCCTCAGGTTGATGCGGACCTCCTTCGCCTGTTTTTGTCTTTGCAGCATCTTATTGCCCCTCGTCATTTCCTTACTTTGTTGCTCATATTCGCAGTCATACCCCTCTGCCTGGGCCACTCACTGAGGGCAATGCATGCACCGATCGCGCGTTGCGTGGTCAGGTAAATTCCCTTTTTTCTGACCCCATTGAAAGCCATGCCTTTTTTCATCAGTCTGCCTCTGTTTTGGCCCGGCAGTTTCACATTTCTGCTGATCATGCACGTTCCATTGTTCGTTCCTGCCCCCACTGTGCTGCTGCTGCTCCTACCTTTTCTTATGCCGTTAACCCCAGAGGTACTGCAGCAAATCAGCTGTGGCAAATGGATGTTACTCATGTGCCACAATTCCGCCCCTATTCGTTTTTACATGTTTCCGTTGATACTTATTCGGGCTTCCTTTGGGCAACCCCACAACGTGGGGAAGCCACTAACAAAGTTATTCACCATTTGCTGGCCTGCTTTTCTGTTATGGGTCGCCCCTGCTGAATTAAAACAGATAATGCCCCAGCCTACTGCTCTGCAGCCCTCTCCACCTTTTGTGCCCACTGGGACGTCCGTCTTAAACACGGAATCCCTTATAATTCCACGGGCCAAGTCATTGTTGAACGTGCCAATCGCACACTCAAAACCTTGCTTGATAAACAATTAAAACAAGGGGAGCTGCGTCTCCGAACCTTAGGAGACATTCAACAACAAATGCATATCCTCTTGTTTACTTTAAATAATTTAACATTGAATGCAGATCAGCAGACCCCTGCGGATTGGCATTTTCACAAATCTGAGGTACTGGAAAGACCGCGTGTCTTTTACTGTCAGCTGCCTGATCCACAGTGGCTGGGCCCAGTACCTCTAATCACTTGGGGTCGGGGATATGCTGCTGTGTCTCTCCCTGCAGGACCGTTGTGGGTTCCAGCTCGGTGTGTGTGACCGGCACTTAAACAACATGGCATGGCACCAGGGGCTGTCGAATCCCATACCAGAGTTTCAGCTGACTTTGGAGGAGACCGCGTTGCCCCCCGAGTCGACAATGACGGGACGGAAACGGAGGAGACGTAGTGTCCCAAACCAGCCCGTGACATGGGGAGCAGTAAAAGCATTGGTCGCCGTGGCCCAACAAAGACTGGCAGCAGATCAACAGCCAGAGACTCCTAAGACTTTGTTTGTGGCGATTCTCGCCCAAATCACTGCTAATTCTGTGATGATTGTGTGCCTTTTGTGCCTGCTATTTCCTGTAGGGGTTGGCTCGGAAGCGCTTCCCCCGTTATGAGCCCGAATGACATATAACATATGGGAAAGATTGGCTTCAATAGCAAATGTTACCCACTTTTGTCTATCTAATTCTGTAGCAGCCGGAGATTTGTTAGGTACGTGCCTTATTCCAGTATGTCATCACCCTGAGGAGATGGAAAATAAGACACTGTTTTCTCCTTATGAGAATCTTTCTTCCCAGTACTCTAGCATGGCTAATTGGGGCCCAGCCAACTATACTCTGCCTCGCACGGCTATATCCCTCCACACACTGTACCCGGCCGGGGCTGACAATGTCACCTGTGCGCGTGTAGTTAACTGCACTAGTACAAACGTGCCTTTGGGCTGTCGAAAAATTTCTCAACCCCTTTTAAATTGTTCCCATGCTGTTAATGTTTCATACAATTATGGCCATATCATCCTACCATCAGGATGTTTTTTTACTTGCGGTTCACGCACCTTTAATTATATCCCTGCAAATTTAAGTGATGGCACCCTTTGCTGTCTTAGTAGAATGACACTTATATTGCCTTTTGCTGGTCAAAAACGTAGTAGAAGAAGTGTACCCCTTTCAGATGATTGTATTGCAGATGTTGAGCTTTTTAGTCGTGCTGAGTATACTGCCTTAGCGGCCTCTATTGTTGGGGTCCCCACGCTTGCCATGTATTCAGCCAGAACTTTAAATAACCTGGCATGCTTTGCAGCAAAGGCAATTAATACAACATCCCAGGCTATTGCCTTACTTAACACAGAACAACACGAATTAAGGGACGCAATCTTGGATAACAGAGCAGCCATTGATTTTCTGCTCCTGAAACACCATCTAGGCTGCTCCACGTTTCAGCACATGTGTTGCTTTAATTTAACTGATAATAGTCGCTCCATAGAAACTAGACTGGCTGAATTGGCCAATCTTACAACACACATACGCCAAGATCTGGGGTTTGAGGGTTTTTGGAATTGGCTTACAGGTTGGCTGCCCTCTCTAGAATGGCTGCGACAGCTTTTCGGTTATGCTGTGTTTGTAATCATTGGGCTTATCTTTGCTGCTGCTGTGTACAATGTATTCCTTCCTTGTTAAGATTTTGTGAAATTTCGCCCTGGAAAGCGCCCCAAGTTATGTCCTTGTCTGTCTGGGAGTTAAACAGCATGACAAAACAAATTGACGGCTACCATGAGATGGCCGAATATCATTAAATAAAAAACGGGGGGATGAAGGGTTCATGTTTAGCTATTCCACCTGGAAGCAGGCAGGGCACACCCTGACTGTTTTGCAGAAGCAATGCACACATTGCTCTATCCAAGGACAAGGGCTAGATATGAACCATGAGAACTTGATTGTTGGGACAGTGACTGTGGGAAGCTTTCTTAGCCTGGGCTCAAGGCCTGAGAACCAGCATTGTAGTAGATAAAAGATGGTAAATAAGTATATTAATCAACATCATACTTTCCT
Source organism: Lepidochelys olivacea (assembly GCF_965140295.1). Classification (NCBI taxonomy): domain Eukaryota; kingdom Metazoa; phylum Chordata; order Testudines; family Cheloniidae; genus Lepidochelys; species Lepidochelys olivacea. The sequence goes on along the minus strand of NC_140436.1, from coordinate 16,463,515 downwards.
TTGTGTAACTTTTTGCGGTAGCAGTGTGTAATGCTTAGGGAGGAGAAATATAATAAAAGGAGAAGGAGGAAGGCGGGGGGCAGAACAGCCCATCTCAGCTGACCGGCCTGCTTCCTTGCACAAAAGCTGTGTTCTGTCTCATCATTGAATTGCCACATCCCATTACACCTTGAGCATCCCAACCAAAATCTCCTTTTCTAACGGCACCCCACAGAGTCACTCTACTCAAGAGACTCTGGCCCCTCCCCACCTTCATCCCCCCGAGCCCCGTCCCCAGCGAGGACACCCACGGCCGGTGAGGAGGACGACAGCGAGTGCGGACGAGGAACTGGAAGCACTGACGTGGCAGCCAGGTCTGCAGAGGGCAGAGAGCGGAGGCCTTGTTCCGCCCCCTTGGAAAGAGGCCCAAGCAGATCAGGCCCCCTCCTGCCGTCTTCCCCTCCGGCAAGAGCTCCGGCACCATTCCTCACCAGAGCCGCTGCGAAAGCCGAGCCGGAGCCCTCGCTCCACAGCGCTCGACATATTGTGGGTCGTCTTGTGTTGCGTGTGACATGTTGTGGGTTATTTTGTGTTGAGTGAGTGTGTGTTTGTGAGATGTTGTGGGTCGTGTGTGTGATGTTTTGTGTGTGATGCTTTCCGTGTCGCGGTGTGTGTGTGTCTTTGTCATGTGTTATTTTTGTGTGTCGTGTTCTGTGCCCTTCTGTGTCGTCGTATCGGAAAGCATTTTGGTGAATCATTCGAGGAGAGCTTTAGCACTAGTACTTGTCGATAATTTAAGTCTCCTTAGGAGTAATTTTCTTGAACCAATCGCTACGAACTCAAAAGGAGAGAAGCTGGATTGCTGGAGTCTTTACCACTCGGGACTTGTAAAGAAGGATTTTCTACCTTGAGTCATTTGAACGAACCGATCTGTTCCAACGCACCAAGGGAGAATGGCTTTGCTTTTCTGCTGGAGGATTCCGTGGGAAATTTATCAGAAGACGGATGAGGACTGAATTGTCTCATTCCTAGTCATTTTCACGGACCGATTTTAGTCCAAATCTCCACGACCAAATTATGAATATAGTACGGAGGGTGATTCCATGTGTAATTAATTGCTAACATTGCTGAGAAAGAGCTGCCTCCTTTTCAGTAATTTCTACCAAATCGTCAACTGAGATCTACCTAATCACAAGGAGCCAATCTGCAAGGCTTTTGGAGCATGATTCCATTTGTCATTGACTATTAGCATTGATCAGTTATAACTTTTCTTTTTTAGCAATTTTCACGATAAATCTCTGCCAAATGCCGAAGAGAGAATAGACTTGCTTTTTGGTGGATGGTTCCATGAGAAAGACATCAGGATACCTGATTACGAAAGACGTTCTCATTTTGAGTAATTTTCGCAAGCTGCTCTGTACCGTCTGACGAGAAGTGAATCCTCGGGGCTTTCAGGAAGATTCCCTCTCAAATTTATCTGTCGCAAAGTTCAAAGATGAATTTCTCTATTTTAGTATATTTCGAGAAACGATTTCTTCCAAATCACCGGGAGGGAATCGAAAAGCGTTTTGGTGAATCATTCGAGGAGAAATGGATCCCTAGTACTTGTCAATAATGTATGTCTCATTATGAGTAATTTTCTTGAACAGATCTCTACCAAATGATCAGGCGAGATTACGTATGGCTTTTCGAGGAAGAGTGCATGAGACATAAACGGCTACATCTGATTAGTAATGAATGTCTCATTTTTAGCACTTTACACTACCCATCTGTATGTGTGACGTGTTCTGTGTGTGCGTGCGTCGATGTCGTGCTGTGTGTGTTGTCTTGGGTGTCCACAACACAGGGTAATGCACAAAGCATTCCCCTCCTGGAGGAAGAGTGACACGACGTGGCCACTCAGGAGTAACACACAAACAATCCCCCGCCTCCTCCCCCGCCTCCTCCCCCACCCCCCCACTCCGGAGCAACAGTGATATGTGTGGCCAATTCAGGCCATGCACAAAGCATTTCCCTCCCGGAGCAACAGTGACACCAGGCAGCCCCTTGGAGTAAGACACAAATCATTTCCTCACGGAGCACCAGTTGCACAAACTGAGTTTATTAATAATAATAATAATAATAATTAATAATGAAACTAAACTAAAATAGATAGGTAGATTTTCAGTGATGAGAAGGGATAGCAAACAGAAGAAGGCAGATTGCTAAGCAACTACAAATACGCATGCATACTGAGCCTAAGATCTTCAAGAGACTGGATTCAAGAAGTAATTTCCCATCCTACATGTCTTTCGGCAACTTGAAGAGTTTCTGTAGCTTAGACTTCCCGTTGTTTCTCTTTACAGACTACACTCCTGTTTTAGGCTGGACTTCCCCCTTCTCATTTCCTTTGTCTCTTCAAGTACTTTCAGCAGCCTTTCTACTGCCCTGCATGATTTTCGTCCGCTCCGACTTTTCCATGGCTCCCGAGACCTCACTTGTGGGAATGCACACCTACCCGCGTCCTGGGAAGGGACGCGGCACGAGGAGAGAAGAGGAGAGAAGAGAACGAGAGAGTTGGCGAACACAGGAGAGAAAACAGAGAAACATGAGAGCAAGGCGAGCAACTCACCACCTGGAGTCATCCTCTTGGATCCAAGCTTCAGTTGTGGAGAAGACACCGTTCCTGACCAGAGAAACGAGCAGCCTCTGAAAATGGGACCTTTTCTCCCTCGTAACCACAGCTGATCAGGAACCTTTGCTTACAAACCGAACCAGAATGGACGGGGCTTCCCGACCCGGACTCAGGTGGGGCGTGAGCAGAGTCCTCACCAAACCAGACACTTCTCTCTCCGAGACTGGCGAGAGCTCGGCTCCCAGATGGAGTTCTCTTGCCTGGCATCACCAACGGTCACAGGCTCGCTGCTCTCACTCACATTCCGTCGCATGAGGGCAGTAGACTCTGAGGCTTGACTTCTTTTTCCTTGCTACTAAACCCAGCCCAAGGGGAAAAAAACAAGTAAGTTACCATCTCAGTCGGCAACGTCTCAGAGGCTCCTCTGGTTGCCTCTCCCACACGGCGGGGATCCGCCCTCCACTCTCCTCCCATTCCACCTTGAGCATCCCAACCAAAATCTCCTTTTCTTACGGCACCCCACAGAGTCACTCTGCGCAAGAGACTCTGGCCCCTCTCCACCTTCATCCCCCCGAGCCCCGTCCCCAGCGAGGACGCCCACGGCCACTGAGGAGGACGACAGCGAGTGCGGACGAGGAACTGGAAGCACTGACCTGGCAGCCAGGTCTGCAGAGGGCAGAGAGCGGAGGCCTTGTTCCGCCCCCTTGGAAAGAGGCCCGATCGGCTCAGGCCCCCTCCTGCCGTGTTCCCCACCGGCGAGAGCTCCGGCACCATTCCTCGCCAGAGCCGCTGCGAAAGCCGAGGAAAAGGAAAAGGAAAAGGAAAGCCGCAGCCCTCGCTCCACAGCGCTCGACATGTTGTGGGTCGTCTTGTGTTGCGTGTGACAAGTTGTGGGTCATTTTGTGTTGAGTGAGTGTGTGTTTGTGAGATGTTGTGGGTCGTGTGTGTGATGTTTTGTGTGTGATGCTTTCCGTGTCGCGGTGTGTGTGTGTCTTTGTCGTGTGTTATTTTTGTGTGTCGTGTTCTGTGCCCTTCTGTGTCATCGTATCGAAAAGCATTTTGGTGAATCATTCGAGGAGAGCTTTAGCACTAGTACTTGTCGATAATTTAAGTCTCCTTAGGAGTAATTTTCTTGAACCAAACGCTACGAACTCTCCAGGAGAGACGCTGGATTGCTGGAGTCTTTACCACTAGGTACTTGTAAAGAATGATTTTCTACCTTGAGTCCTTTGCACGAACCGATCTGTTCCAACGCACCAAGGGAGAATGCCTTTGCTTTTCTGCTGGAGGATTCCGTGGGAAATTTATCAGAGGACGGCTGAGGAATGAATTGTCTCATTCCTAGTCAGTTTCACGGACCGATTTTAGTCCAAATCTCCAGGAGCTAATTTGAATATAGTACGGAGGATGATTCCATGTGTAATTAATTGCTAACATTGATCAGGAAGAACTGCCTCCTTTTTAGTCATTTCTACCAAATCGTCAACTGATATCTACCTAATCACAAGGAGCCAATGTTAAAGGCTTTTGGAGCATGAGTCCATTTGTCAGTGATTATTAGCATTGAAAAGTTATAACTTTCTCTTTTTTAGCAATTTTCACGGTAAATCTCTGCCAAATGCTGAAGAGAGAATAGACTTGCTTTTTGGTGGATGGTTCCATGAGAAAGACATCAGGATACCTGATTACGAAAGACGTTCTCATTTTCAGTAATTTTCGCAACCTGCTCTGTACCGTCTGACGAGAAGTGAATCCTCGGGGCTTTCAGGAAGATTCCCTCTCAAATGTATCTGTCACACAGGTCAAAGATGAATTTCTCTAGTTTAGTATATTTCGAGAAACGATTTCTTCCAAATCACCAGCAGGGAATCGAAAAGCGTTTAGGAGAATCATTCGAGGAGAAATGGATCCCTAGTACTTGTCAATAATGTATGTCTCATTATGAGTAATTTTTTTGAACAGATCTCTACCAAATGATCAGGCGAGATTACGTATGGCTTTTCGAGGAAGAGTGCATGAGACATCAACGGCTACATCTGATTAGTAATGAATGTCTCATTTTTAGCACTTTACACTACCCATCTGTATGTGTGACGTGTTCTGTGTGTGTGCGCGCGTCGGTGTCGTGCTGTGTGTGTTGTCTTGGGTGGCCACAACACAGGGTAATGCACATAGCATTCCCCTCCTGGAGGAAGAGTGACACGACGTGGCCACTCAGGAGTAACACACAAACAATCCGAAGCCTCCCCCCCCACCCCCCGCCCGGAGCAAGAGTGATGTGTGTGGCCAATTCAGGCCATGCACAAAGCATTTCCCTCCCGGAGCAACAGTGACACCGGGCAGCCCCTGGGAGTAAGACACAAATCATTTCCTCACGGAGTACCAGTTGCACAAACTGAGTTTAAGAATAATAATAATAATTAATAATAAAACTAAACAAAAAATAGATAGGTAGATTTTCAGTGATTAGAAGGGATAGCAAACAGAAGAAGGCAGATTGCTATGCAACTACAAATCCGCACTCATACTGAGCCTTCAAGAGACTGGATTCAAGAAGTAATTTCCCATCCTACATGTCTTTCGGCAACTTCAAGAGTTTCTCTAGCTTAGACTTCCCGTTGTTTCTCTTTACAGACCCCACTCCTGTGTTTAGGCTGGACTTCCCCCTTCTCATTTCCTTTGTCTCTTCAGGTACTTTCAGCAGCCTTTCTACTGCCCTGCATGATTTTCGTCCGCTCCGACTTTTCCATGGCTCCCGAGACCTCACTTGTGGGAATGCACACCTACCCGCGTCCTGGGAAGGGACACGGCACGAGGAGAGAAGAGGAGAGAAGAGAACGAGAGAGTTGGCGAACACAAGAGAGAAAACAGAGAAACATGAGAGCAAGGCGAGCAACTCACCACCTGGAGTCATCCTCTTGGATCCAAGCTTCAGTTGTGGAGAAGACACCGTTCCTGACCAGAGAAACGAGCAGCCTCTGAAAATGGGACCTTTTCTCCCTCGTAACCACAGCTGATCAGGAACCTTTGCTTACAAACCGAACCAGAATGGACGGGGCTTCCCGACCCGGACTCAGGTGGGGCGTGAGCAGAGTTCTCACCAAACCAGACACTTCTCTCTCCGAGACTGGCGAGAGCTCGGCTCCCAGATGGAGGGCTCTTGCCTGGCATCACCAACGGTCACAGGCTCTCTGCTCTCACTCACATTCCGTCGCATGAGGGCAGTAGACTCTGAGGCTGGACTTCTTTTTCCTTGCTACTAAACCCAGCCCAAAGGGAAAAAAACAAGTAAGTTACCATCTCAGTTGGCAACATCTCAGAGGCTCCTCTGTTTGCCTCTCCCACACGGCGGGGATCCGCCCTCCACTCTCCTCCCATTACACCTTGAGCATCCCAACCAAAATCTCCTTTTCTTACGGCACCCCACAGAGTCACTCTGCTCAAGAGACTCTGGCCCCTCTCCACCTACATCCCCCCGAGCGCCGTCCCCAGCGAGGACGCCCACGGCCACTGAGGAGGACGACAGCGAGTGCGGACGAGGAACTGGAAGCACTGACCTGGCAGCCAGGTCTGCAGAGGGCAGAGAGCGGAGGCCTGGTTCCGCCCCCTTGGAAAGAGGCCCAAGCGGCTCAGGCCCCCTCCTGCCGTGTTCCCCTCCGGCGAGAGCTCCGGCACCATTCGTCGCCAGAGCCGCTGCGAAAGCCAAGCCGGAGCCCTCGCTCCACAGCGCTCGACATATTGTGGGTCCTCTTGTGTTGCGTGTGACATGTTGTGGGTTATTTTGTGTTGAGTGAGTGTGTGTTTGTGAGATGTTGTGGGTCGTGTGTGTGATGTTTTGTGTGTGATGCTTTCCGTGTCGCGGTGTGTGTGTGTCTTTGTCGTGTGTTATTTTTGTGTGTCGTGTTCTGTGCCCTTCTGTGTCATCGTATCGAAAAGCATTTTGGTGAATCATTCGAGGAGAGCTTTAGCACTAGTACTTGTCGATAATTTAAGTCTCCTTAGGAGTAATTTTCTTGAACCAATCGCTACGAACTCTCCAGGAGAGACGCTAGATTGCTGGAGTCTTTACCACTCGGGACTTGTAAAGAATGATTTTCTACCTTGAGTCCTTTTCACGAACCGATCTGTTCCAACGCACCAAGGGAGAATGCCTTTGCTTTTCTGCTGGAGGATTCCGTGGGAAATTTATCAGAGGACGGCTGAGGAATGAATTGTCTCATTCCTAGTCAGTTTCACGGACCGATTTTAGTCCAAATCTCCAGGAGCTAATTATGAATATAGTACGGAGGATGATTCCATGTGTATTTAATTGCTAACATTGATCAGAAAGAACTGCCTCCTTTTTAGTCATTTCTACCAAATCGTCAACTGATATCTTCCTAATCACAAGGAGCCAATGTTAAAGGCTTTTGGAGCATGAGTCCATTTGTCAGTGATTATTAGCATTGAAAAGTTATAACTTTCTCTTTTTTAGCAATTTTCACGGTAAATCTCTGCCAAATGCCGAAGAGAGAATAGACTTGCTTTTTGGTGGATGGTTCCATGAGAAAGACATCAGGATACCTGATTACGAAAGACGTTCTCATTTTCAGTAATTTTCGCAACCTGCTCTGTACCGTCTGACAAGAAGTGAATCCTCGGGGCTTTCAGGAAGATTCCCTCTCAAATGTATCTGTCACTGTCAAGGTTCCTCCCCCACTCTGAGCTCTAGGGTACAGATGTGCGGACCTGCATGAAAAACCTCCTAAGCTTATCTTTACCAGCTTAGGTCAAAACTTCCCCAAGGTACAAATTTTCCACCCGTTGTCCTTGGATTGGCCGCTACCACCACCAAACTAATACTGGTTCCTGGGGAAGAGCTGTTTGGACACGTCCTTCCCCCCAAAATACTTCCCAAAACCTTGCACCCCACTTCCTGGACCAGGTTTGGTAAAAAGCCTCACCAATTTGCTTAGGTGATTACAGACCCAGTCCCTTGGATCTTCAGAACAATGAACAATCCTCCCAACACTTGCACCCCCCCTTTCCTGGGAAATGTTGGATAAAAAGCCTCACCAATTTGCATAGGTGACCACAGACCCAAACCCTTGGATCTGAGAACAATGAAAAAGCATTCAGTTTTCTTACAAGAAGACTTTTCATAAAAATAGAAGTAAATAGAAATAAAGAAATCCCCCCTGTAAAATCAGGATGGTAGATATCTTACAGGGTAATTAGATTCAAAAACATAGAGAACCCCTCTAGGCAAAACCTTAAGTTACAAAAAAGATACACAGACAGAAATAGTTATTCTATTCAGCACAATTCTTTTCTCAGCCATTTAAAGAAATCATAATCTAACACATACCTAGCTAGATTACTTACTAAAAGTTCTAAGTCTCCATTCCTGGTCTATCCCCGGCAGAAACCAGCATATAGACAGACACACAGACCCTTTGTTTCTCTCCCTCCTCCCAGCTTTTGAAAGTATCTTGTCTCCTCATTGGTCATTTTGGTCAGGTGCCAGAGAGGTTACCTTTAGCTTCTTAACCCTTTACAGGTGAGAGGAGCTTTCCCCTGGCCAGGAGGGATTTCAAAGGGGTTTACCCTTCCCTTTATATTTATGACACGCCCCCCAAATCTCAGCTAGGGTGAAACACTGGCTGGGATTTCTTCCTGGAGCTCTAGGAAAAACAGAGTTAAGAAGACACATGCATCTCTAAATATACTACCAAGTACATAAATACTAACAATATTTTCCACATCTCAAGGACGATTTTAACCAGTTGATTCTGGGAAACTTTCACGGGAGAGTGCATCAGCCACTTTGTTAGGAGCTCCTGAGATGTGTTGGATGTCAAAATCAAAATCTTGGAGAGCTAAACTCCACCGAAGAAGTTTTTTGTTAGTTTCCTTGACGGTGTGAAGCCACTTCAGTGCAGCATGGTCGGTTTGCAGGTGGAAACGCCGTCCCCAAACATATGGGCGTAGCTTTTCCAGAGCGTAGACAATGGCCTAACATTCTTTTTCAGTGACTGACCAGTTGCTTTCCCTCTCAGACAGTTTTTTGCTGAGAAACACTACAGGGTGAAATTCTTGATCAGGTCCTTTCTGCATTAAAACTGCTCCCACACCACGCTCGGACGCACCTGTGGTTACTAGGAACGGTTTGTCAAAGTCTGGGGCCCTTAGTACAGGGTCAGACATGAGTGTCGCTTTAAGCTTGTTAAAGGCCTTCTGACACTTTTCGGTCCACTGAACAGCATTTGGCTGTTTCTTTTTGGTTAGGTCTGTCAGTGGGGCAGCGATTTGGCTGTAGTGCGGTACAAATCGTCTGTAATAACCGGCCAAGCCTAAGAAGGATTGAACCTGTTTCTTTGACTTTGGGACAGGCCACTTTTGGATAGCATCCACTTTGGCCTGTAGGGGGCTGATAGTTCCTTGACCCACCTGGTGTCCAAGGTAAGTCACTCTGTTTCGGCCTATTTGACACTTCTTAGCCTTAACAGTTAGTCCTGCCTCCCTTATGCGCTCAAGGACTTTGTGTAGATGTTCCAGGTGGTCTGCCCAGGAATCCGAAAATATGGCCACATCGTCAAGGTAGGCGACTGCATATTCTCCTAATCCCGCTAGGAGACCATCTACAAGTCTTTGGAAAGTGGCGGGTGCATTTCGCAGCCCGAAAGGGAGTACATTAAATTCATACAGCCCGAGACGTGTGATGAAGGCTGACCTTTCCTTGGCAGATTCATCTAGCGGTACCTGCCAGTACCCCTTGGTTAAGTCCAAGGTAGAGATGAACTGGGCCCATCCCAGTTTCTCTAATAGTTCATCTGTGCGTGGCATTGGATAGTTGTCTGGGCGAGTTACAGCATTTAGCTTACGGTAGTCCACACAAAAACGTATTTCCCCATCTGGTTTGGGAACTAGAACCACTGGAGATGCCCATGCACTTTCAGAGGGGCGGATTACACTCATCTGTAACATATCCTGGATCTCCCGTTCTATAGCAGTTTTAGCTTGAGGAGACACCCGGTAAGGGTGGACCCTAATTGGGCGAGCATTACTTGTGTCAATGGAGTGGTATGCCCGTTCAGTCAGTCCTGGGGTGGCTGAGAACGTTGGCGCGTAGCTAGTGCACAGCTCCTGGATCTGCTGTCGCTGCATACGCCCAAGGGTCATGGAGAGGTTCACCTCTTCCACACCACCACCACATTTCCTTTCGTAGTAGACACCTTCGGGCCACTCCTCCGTGGGCTGTAAACTGACAAACCTTTAATTCTCTGGAATAAAAGGGCTTTAGAGAATTAATATGGTACACCTTAGGCTTTCGGTTGGAGGTGGGGAATGCTATGAGATAATTAACAGCTCCCAGGCGCTCCTGGACCGTGAATGGCCCTTCCCACGATGCTTCCATTTTATGGGCCTGGAGCGCCTTTAAGACCATGACCTGGTTTCCTACTTTGAAGGAACGCTCTCTGGCATGTCTATCATACCAGGCTTTTTGCTCTTTTTGAGCATCCTGTAAGTTTTCTCTAGCAAGGGCTAAAGAGGTTCGGAGGGTGTTTTCTAGGTTGGTTACAAAGTCCAGAATGTTAGTTCCTGGAGAAGGTGTAAATCCCTCCCATTGCTGCTTCACCAACTGCAATGGCCCCGTAACCTCACGGCCATATACAAGTTCAAATGGGGAAAACCCTAAACTGGGATGTGGTACAGCTCTGTAGGCAAAGAGCAACTGCTGCAACACTAGGTCCCAATCATTGGAGTGCTCATTTACGAATTTACGTATCATGGCCCCCAAAGTTCCATTAAACTTCTCCACCATGCCATTTGTTTGATGGTGGTAAGGAGTGGCAACCAAGTGATTTACCCCATGAGCTTCCCAAAGGTTTTCCATAGTTCCTGCCAGGAAATTAGTTCCTGCATCTGTGAGGATGTCAGAGGGCCAATCTACCCTGGCAAAAATGTCTGCTAGTGCCTGGCACACACTTTTAGCCCTGGTGTTGCTTAGAGCTACTGCTTCCGGCCATCGGGTGGCAAAATCCATGAAAGTCAGTATGTACTGCTTTCCTCTGGCTGTCTTTTTCGGAAAAGGACCCAGAATATCCACAGCTACTCGCTGAAATGGAACTTCAATGATGGGGAGTGGCTGGAGAGGGGCTTTGACCTGGTCTTGGGGTTTTCCCACTCTTTGGCACACCTCACAAGACTGGACATAGGTAGAAACATCCTTGCCCATTCCCTCCCAGTGGAATGACCCCCCCAAACGGTCTTTGGTCCTGTTCACCCCAGCATGGCCACTAGGGTGATCGTGGGCTAAGCTCAAGAGCTTGGCCCGGTATTTAGTTGGAACTACCAACTGTCTCTGAGGATGCCAGTCTTCCTGGTGTCCACCAGAAAGAGTTTCCTTGTATAAAAGTCCTCTTTCTACAACAAACCTGGATCGATTAGAAGAGCTGAGAGGCGGTGGGTTGCTCCATGCCGCCGTCCAAGCTCTCTGGAGGCTTTCATCTGCTTCCTGTTCGGTCTGGAACTGTTCCCTTGATGCTGGAGACATCAGTCCCTCATTGGATTGTGGACCTAGGCTTGGTCCCTCTGGAAGCGATATAGGGGATGGAGCTGTTTCTGTTGACTGTGAACCGCTCTCCGCTGGTGCTCTATGTTGGGATTCAGGCTCCGACTGAGCCTCTTGTGTCAGGTTATCGGCTGCTACCGGTTCAGGGTCGGTGGGGCCCTCTGGTGTTGAGGTTGCAAGTACTGGATTCAGTGCTGACACGGGGTCTGGTGTTGGTTGTTCGGCTGGTTCTGGTTCTGGGACTGGTTCCGTCTGGGTCTCTGGGACTGGATCCACTACTGCTGTTGCAGACATTGGCATGGGGTCCGGGTCCATCACCTCTGACCGGGTCCTGATAGAAGTTTCCGGAACAGAGCTAGGCCTCACGGCTTGTTTAGCCTGGCTGCGGGTGACCGTTCCCACCCTCTTGGCCTGCTTCACATGATTGGCCAAGTCTTCCCCCAACAGCATGGGGATGGGATAATCATCATTGTCACGGAGTCCCTGGGCGATGCTCTGGAACTGCTCCCCATGAAGCCAGTCAGGACTCTGGGGCAGTCGCCTTTCTGTGAGCAGCCTGTCTGCAGGACACACAGCTCACACAGCTTCCACCTTCCTGGGTCTGACCTCGGAGCATTCAGCATCCTCTGCCCCTCCGTGCGCTTCCCCCCAGTGAGTCCGCTCAGGCGGGGCTCCTGGGGAAGCCAGAGGGTCCTGCACCCCAACTTCGCAGTCAGACGTGACTCTCAGCCAGCCAGTAAAACAGAAGGTTTATTAGACGACAGGAACATGGTCTAAAACAGAGCTTGCAGGTGCAGAGAACGGGACCCCTCAGCTGGGTCCATTTTGGGGGGCAGTGAGCCAGACAACCACGTCTGCACTTCACTCCATGTCCCAGCCAGCCCCAAACTGAAAACTCCCTCCAGCCACTCCTCCTCTGGGCTTTGTTCCTTTCCCGGGCCAGGTGGTCACCTGATTCCTTTGTTCTCCAACCCTTCAGCTCTCACCTTGCAGGGGGGAAGGGCCCAGGCCATCAGTTGCCAGGAAACAGGGTGTTGGCCATTCTCTGTGTCCAGACTCCTGCACACACATGCCCTCTAGGGCTCTGCAATGATCATACACCCCTACTCCACCCCCCCAGATACCCAAGAACTGCCTAGGGGAAACTGAGGCACCCCCACACCACTCAGAGGAAGCATCAAGAACAGTCCCACTTCGTCACATCCATAGACTGCAAAAGTCCACATTCCTGACCAGCCCTTGTACTGGACAGGCAACTTGGCTGTAGGCAAATTGAAAGAGTTGGACTTGAAGGGTTGAATCGTCACTTGGATCTCTGGGTTGATGAAATTGGGGTCCACTAAGGAAGCATGGATAGCTGACACTTGTGCTCCAGTGTCCCTCCACGCGGTGACCTTCTTCCCGCCCACACTCACAGTTTCCCTCTGCTCCAAGGGTATCTGGGAGGTATCTGGGCCTGTGGACCTCTGGTGTGATTCTGGTGCAATGAACTGTAATCTGTTGGGGTTCTTGGGGCAGTTGGCCTTTACATGCCCCAGTTCGTTACATTTAAAACATCGTCCAGCTGACGGGTCACTGGGGCGAGGAGGGTTGCTGGAGAACGGGGTGGTGGGACGATAAGGGGTCTGGAGGGTTCTTTGGGAGGTAGGTGGGGCTTTGGGCAGCCCCCGGTAATAGGGTGTGGTCTGGGGTGGTCCCTTCTGGTCTCCGCTCCAACTACGACCAGTTTTCTTCTTCTCTGCCACCTCCACCCATCTGGCTCCAATCTCTCCTGCCTCGATTACAGTTTTGGGTTTCCCATCTAGGATGTATCTTTCTATTTTCTCAGGAACACCCTCTAAGAATTGTTCCATTTGCATTAGGAAGGGCAAATTTACTGGAGATTCAACACTTGCTCCTGATATCCAGGCATCCCAATGTGGTAGGCATGTCGGGTAGATGACATGTCTGGTTTCCACCTTAGGGCTCTGAACCTCCAACGAGACTGCTCGGGTGTTATCCCCATTCTGACTCTCGCCTTGGATTTAAACAGTTCATACTTGTTCATGTGTTCTTTAGGCATTTCAGCTGCCACCTCAGCTAAGGGTCCACTGAGCTGCGGCCTCAGCTCTACCATGTATTGGTCAGTAGAGATGTTGTACCCAAGGCAGGCCCTTTCGAAGTTTTCTAAGAAGGCCTCAGTATCATCACCTGCCTTGTAGGTGGGGAACTTTCTGGGATGGGAAGTGGTACCTGGAGAAGGATTGCTAGGGTTTGTTGGTATATTCTGTTGGGCCTTTATCCTCTCCACCTCCTCCACATGCTTCCTCTCTTTTTCCTTCTCCTCCTCCAAATGCTTCCTTGCTTCCTTTTCCCTCTTGTGGGCAGCCTCCTGTACCTCCTTCTCCAGCCGCATGAGTTCTATCTGTCTTTCATGTTCCCTTTGTTTTTCCTCAGCCTGAAATTTGGCTAATTCCAGCTGTAGTCGAGCTGCGGATTTTGTCATTCTAACCTCTCTGTTTTTAACTAACTTTACACTCGAGGTTTAGAAATAAACAAACAAAACTTGGCTGTAAAATTTTGCTGTGCTGGAATAGAATACCTATTCTCTGATAGTGATTGTCAGCCTACAGAAAAAGGCAATTCCCTTGTCTCTGCTCTGGGCCCAAATTAAAGCTAAAAACCTCCAACTACTTGGAAACCTGCTTACCCAGACCAAAGAAAAAGCAAATGGGTAGAACACACACCCCCTATTTACTTTTAGGAAGAAAAGAAAAAACAACAACTCTGGGTTGGAAGACTGTGAATTTCCCTGCAGGAGTTAAGTACCCTGCCTCCAGGCAAAGAAAACCTGCAATTCACAAAGATAATCCCCTTTTGTCTCTGCTTGGCCACAAAGCAGAGAAAAAACAAGCTGCTTTCAGTTTCAGCTGCTTTCTGGACTTCCTTTCCAAAGGAAAAAAAAATTTCCTTTTTAAAATCTGTATTTCTAGTTCAAAAAATCTCAACTGGATCTCAAAATGATTTCAGGTTAATCCCACCACTATGCCACCATGTCAAGGTTCCTCCCCCACTCTGAACGCTAGGGTACAGATGTGGGGACCTGCATGAAAAACCTCCTAAGCTTATCTTTACCAGCTTAGGTCAAAACTTCCCCAAGGTACAAAATATTCCACCCGTTGTCCTTGGATTGGCCACTACCACCACCAAACTAATACTGGTTCCTGGGGAAGAGCTGTTTGGACACGTCCTTCCCCCCAAAATACTTCCCAAAACCTTGCACCCCACTTCCTGGACCAGGTTTGGTAAAAAGCCTCACCAATTTGCCTAGGTGACTACAGACCCAGACCCTTGGATCTTCAGAACAATGAACAATCCTCCCAACACTTGCACCCCCCCTTTCCTGGGAAATGTTGGATAAAAAGCCTCACCAATTTGCATAGGTGACCACAGACCCAAACCCTTGGATCTGAGAACAATGAAAAAGCATTCAGTTTTCTTACAAGAAGACTTTTCATAAAAATAGAAGTAAATAGAAATAAAGAAATCCCCCCTGTAAAATCAGGATGGTAGATATCTTACAGGGTAATTAGATTCAAAAACATAGAGAACCCCTCTAGGCAAAACCTTAAGTTACAAAAAAGATACACAGACAGAAATAGTTATTCTATTCAGCACAATTCTTTTCTCAGCCATTTAAAGAAATCATAATCTAACACATACCTAGCTAGATTACTTACTAAAAGTTCTAAGTCTCCATTCCTGGTCTATCCCCGGCAGAAACCAGCATATAGACAGACACACAGACCCTTTGTTTCTCTCCCTCCTCCCAGCTTTTGAAAGTATCTTGTCTCCTCATTGGTCATTTTGGTCAGGTGCCAGAGAGGTTACCTTTAGCTTCTTAACCCTTTACAGGTGAGAGGAGCTTTCCCCTGGCCAGGAGGGATTTCAAAGGGGTTTACCCTTCCCTTTATATTTATGACAGTCGCACAGGTCAAAGATGAATTTCTCTATTTTAGTATATTTCAAGAAACGATTTCTTCCTAATCACCAGCAGGGAATCGAAAAGCGTTTTGGTGAATCATTCGAGGAGAAATGGATCACTAGTACTTGTCAATAATGTATGTCTCATTATGAGTAATTTTCTTGAACAGATCTCTACCAGATGATCAGGCGAGATTACATATGGCTTTTCGAGGAAGAGTGCATGAGACATCAACGGCTACATCTGATTAGTAATGAATGTCTCATTTTTAGCAATTTACATTACCCGTCTGTATGAGTGACGTGTTCTGTGTGTGTGTGCGTTCGTGTCGTGCTGTGTGTGTTGTCTTGGGTGGCCACACAGGGTAATGCACAAAGCATTCTCCTCCTGGAGGAAGAGTGACACGACGTGGCCACTCAGGAGTAACACACAAACAATCCCCCGCCTCCCCCGGCCCCTCCCCACCCCCCCAGAGCAACAGTGATGTGTGTGGCCAATTCAGGTCATGCACAAAGCATTTCCCTCCTGGACAACAGTGACACTGGGTGGCCACTTGGAGTAATGCAGAAAGCATTTCCCTCACGGAGCAATAGTGACACTGCGGGGCCAATTCAGGTAGTGCTCAAATCGTTTCCCTCCTGGAGCAACAGTGACACCGGGCAGCCCCTTGGAGTAAGACACAAATCATTTCCTCATGGAGCACCAGTTGCACAAACTGAGTTTAAGAATAATAATAATAATAATAATAAAAATAAACAAAAAAATAGTTTCACTAGAAAAGGTAGATTTTCAGTGATTGGAAGGGATAGCAAACAGAAGAAGGCAGATTGCTAAGCAACTACAAATACGCACGCATACTGAGCCTAAGATCTTCAAGAGACTGGATTCAAGAAGTAATTGCCCATCCTACATGTCTTTCGGCAACTTGAAGAGTTTCTGTAGCTTAGACTTCCCGTTGTTTCTCTTCACAGACCACACTCCTGTTTTAGGCTGGACTTCCCCCTTCTCATTTCCTTTGTCTCTTCAAGTACTTTCAGCAGCCTTTCTACTGCCCTGCATGATTTTCGTCCGCTCCGACTTTTCCATGGCTCCCGAGACCTCACTTGTGGGAATGCACACCTACCCGCGTCCTGTGAAGGGACACGGCACGAGGAGAGAAGAGGAGAGAAGAGAACGAGAGAGTTGGCCAACACAGGAGAGAAAACAGAGAAACATGAGAGCAAGGAGAGCAACTCACCACCTGGAGTCATCCTCTTGGATCCAACCTTCAGTTGTGGAGAAGACACCGTTCCTGACCAGAGAAACGAGCAGCCTCTGAAAATGGGACCTTTTCTCCCTCGTAGCCACAGCTGATCAGGAACCCTTTCTTACAAACCGAACCCTAATTGACGGGGCTTCCCAACCCGGACACAGGTGGGGCGTGAGCAGAGTCCTCACCAAACCAGACACTTCTCTCACCGAGACTGGCGAGAGCTCGGCTCCCAGATGGAGGGCTCTTGCCTGGCATCACCAACGGTCACAGGCTCGCTGCTCTCACTCACATTCCGTCGCATGAGGGCAGTAGACTCTGAGGCTTGACTTCTTTTTCCTTGCTACTAAACCCAGCCCAAGGGGAAAAAAACAAGTAAGTTACCATCTCAGTCGGCAACGTCTCGGAGGCTCCTCTGTTTGCCTCTCCCACGTGGCGGGGATCCGCCCTCCACTCTCCTCCCATTCCACCTTGAGCATCCCAACCAAAATCTCCTTTTCTAACGGCACCCCACAGAGTCACTCTGCTCAAGAGACTCTGGCCCCTCCCCAGCTTCATCCCCCAAGCCCCGTCCCCAGCGAGGACGCCCACGGCCGGTGAGGAGGACGACAGCGAGTGCGGACGAGGAACTGGAAGCACTGACCTGGCAGCCAGGTCTGCAGAGGGCAGAGAGCGGAGGCCTGGTTCCGCCTCCTTGGAAAGAGGCCCAAGCGGCTCAGGCCCCCTCCTGCCGTGTTCCCCACCGGCGAGAGCTCCGGCACCATTCCTCGCCAGAGCCGCTGCGAAAGCCGAGCCGGAGCCCTCGCTCCACAGTGCTCGACATGTTGTGGGTCGTCTTGTGTTGCGTGTGACAAGTTGTGGGTCATTTTGTGTTGAGTGAGTGTGTGTTTGTGAGATTTTGTGGGTCGTGTGTGTGATGTTTTGTGTGTGATGCTTTCCGTGTCGCGGTGTGTGTGTGTCTTTGTCGTGTGTTATTTTTGTGTGTCGTGTTCTGTGCCCTTCTGTGTCATCGTATCGAAAAGCATTTTGGTGAATCATTCGAGGAGAGCTTTAGCACTAGTACTTGTCGATAATTTAAGTCTCCTTAGGAGTAATTTTCTTGAACCAATCGCTACGAACTCTCCAGGAGAGACGCTGGATTGCTGGAGTCTTTACCACTAGGGACTTGTAAAGAATGATTTTCTACCTTGAGTCGTTTGCACGAACCGATCTGTTCCAACGCACCAAGGGAGAATGCCTTTGCTTTTCTGCTGGATGATTCCGTGGGAAATTTATCAGAAGACGGCTGAGGAATGAATTGTCTCATTCCTAGTCATTTTCACGAACCGATTTTAGTCCAAATCTCCAGGAGCTAATTATTAATATAGTACGGAGGATGATTCCATGTGTAATTAATTGCTAACACTGATCAGAAAGAACTGCCTCCTTTTTAGTAATTTCTACCAAATCGTCAACTGATATCTACCTAATCACAAGGAGCCAATCTGAAAGGCTTTTGGAGGAGGAGTCCATTTGTCATTGATTATTAGCATTGATCAGTTATAACTTTCTCTTTTTTAGCAATTTTCACGATAAATCTCTGCCAAATGCCGAAGAGAGATTAGACTTGCTTTTTGGTGGATGGTTCCATGAGAAAGACATCAGGATACCTGATTACGAATGACGTTCTCATTTTGAGTAATTTTCGCAAACGGCTCTGTACCGTATGAGGAGAAGTGAATCCTCGGGGCTTTCAGGAAGATTCCCTCTCAGATTTATCTGTCGCAGAGCTCAAAGATGAATTTCTCATTTTGAGTATATTTCAGGAACTGATTTCTTCCAAGTCAACAGGAGCAATTTGAAATGTACTGAGGAGGATCATTATGTGAGGAAAGAATGACTGCCACTAAGCCGTTAAGAATTTCTCATGTTTCGGAATTTTCGAGACTCGATCTCTAACAAATCACCAGAAGCAAATCTGAAACGATTTTGGAGGATCATTCCAGATGGAGTTAATGACTAGCGATGATCAGTAATAACTGTCTCAATGTTAGTAATTTTCATGAACCGATCTCTACCAAAGCATCAGAAGAGAATCCGAATGGCTTTTCGAGGAAGAATGCATAAGACAGCCATGGCTACAGCTGATTAGTAATGAATGGTTCATTTTTAGTAATTGACACAAACTATTTCAACCAAATGACCAGGAGAGTATCTAAAAGATCTTTGGAGGATGATTCCATGAGGTACTA
The DNA here is from genome assembly GCF_965140295.1 of Lepidochelys olivacea. Lineage (NCBI taxonomy): Eukaryota > Metazoa > Chordata > Testudines > Cheloniidae > Lepidochelys > Lepidochelys olivacea. The sequence goes on along the minus strand of NC_140436.1, from coordinate 16,444,924 downwards.
ATTACTTGCACTTTTCAGTAATAACTGACTCCTTTACAGTAAGTTTCACTGACCGTTATTCACCAGATCCTAAGGCGAGAATCCTTATGGCTTTCTCGGATGACTCCATGAGGAATTTATTAGCAGCCCTGAGAAGGTATTACTTTCTCATTGTTCAGTAAATTTCATGAATGGAGCAGACCTTTGACCGGAAATGTATCCTAAGGGGTCGCCAGACAATTTCTTGAGAAAGATAGCCGTCCCACACATCGAGGATGAATTCCTCATATTTAGAAATTTTCACTAACCGATGACTTCCAAATCATCATGATCAGAGACTGGAAAAGAGTGTTGTGTGAAAGTAGACTAAATTCGATTGAAATTATCATTCATTCAAGAAATGCTGCTTGAAGGGTTTGTTGAAATATAGTAGTCAGGAAGAGAATGAGTGTGAAACAATCGTCCTCAAACCAATTAAGTGAGAGTTCCTACTGAGCTAGGAGATTGGTAAACGTTAGTATGCAAATAAGATATGTATGTATATTTGTCAGTTTCCGCTTCCTTTTGTCTCTTATGGTAAATTGGTTCTGGCTTAGCTATATAAATAAATCAGCTTGAGCTTTTCCAGGAGGTTCACATCTATCTGGGTGCATTGGCAAAGCGTTTTCCTAATCAACAGAGTGGTCTGACAAATTCAGTGAGTCTTGAGTCTGACTTTGACAGGTGGGAAATGATTGCTGAAGACTTTATCACTAGTACTTGTAAGGAATGATTTCCTCATTTTTAGTAATTTTCACAACGCAAGCTTTACGAAATCCTGAAGAGATAATACAACTGTTTTTTGGTGCGTGATTGCATGAGAAATATGTCAGGAGACCTGAGGAAAAATAACTTTCTGATATTAATTTTCACAAACTGCTCTGTAACATAGCGTGAGAAGTGAATCCTCGGGACTTTCAGGAAGAGTCCCTCTCAGATTTATCTCTCCTACAGCTCAAAGATGAATTTCTCTTTTTTAGTATATTTCAAGAACGGATTTCTTCCAAATCACCATCAGAGAATTGAAAAGCATTTTGATGTGCATCATTCGAGGAGAAATTGATCACTATTATTTGTCAATAATGTATGTCTCATTATGAGTAATTTTCTTGAACAGATCTCTACCAAATAATCAGGAGAGAATCCGAATGGCTTTTTGAGGAAGAGTGCATGAGACATCAACGGCTACATATGATTAGTAATGAATGTCGCATTTTTTGCAATTTACCAAACTGCTCTGTACCCTGTGACGAGAAGTGAATCCTCGGGGCTTTCAGGAAGATTCTCTCTCAAATTTATCTGTCTCACAGCTCAAAGATGAATTTCTCATTTTTAGTATATTTCAAGAATCGAATTCTTCCAAATCAGAAGCAGAGAATCGAAAAGCATTTTGGTTAATCATTCGAGGAAAGCTTTATCACTAGTACTTGTCAATAATTTAAGTCTCATTAGGAGTAATTGTCTTGAACCAATCGCTACAAACTCACCAGGAGAGAATCTGGATTGCTGGAGTCTTTACCACTAGGTACTTGTAAAGAATGATTTTCTACCTTGAGTCATTTGCACGAACCGATCTGTTCCAACGCACCAAGAGAGAGTGTAATTGCTTTTCTGGTGGATGATTCCATGGGAAATTTATCATAAGACGGATGAGGAATGAATTTTCTCATTGCTAGTACTTGTCACGAACCGATTTTATTCGAAATCACCAGAAGCTAATTATGAAAGGATTTCGGGGATGATTCCATGTGTAATTAATTACTAACATTGATCAGGAATAAGAGTCTCATATTTAGTAATTTCGACCAAATCATGAACTGATAGCTACCAAATCACAAGGAGCGAATCTCAGAGGCTTTTGGAGGATGATTCCATTTGTAATTGATTTATAGCAAGGATCAGTTATAACTTTCTCATTTTTAGCAATTTTCACGATAAATCTCTACCAAATGCCGAAGAGATAATAAAATGGTTGTTGGTGGATTGTTCCATGAGAAATGGACAGGATACCTGATAATGAATGACTTCCTCATATTGAGTCATTTTCACGAACTGCTCTGTACCGTATGACAAGAAGTGAATCCTCAGGGCTTTCAGGAAGATTGCGTCTCAAATTTATCTGTCGCACAGCTCAAAGATGAATTTCTCATTTTGAGTATATTTCAGGAACTGATTTCTTCCAAGTCAACAGGAGTGAATTGGAATGTACTAAGGAGGATCATTATATGAGGAATGAATGACTACCACTAAGCCGTTAAGAATGTCTCATGTTTCGGAATTTTCAAGACTCGATCTCTAACAAATCACCCGAAGCAAATCTGAAAGGATTTTGGAGGATAATTCCATATGGAGTTAATGACTAGCAGTGATCAGTAATAACTGTCTGAATTTTAGTAATTGTCATGAACTGATCTCTACCAAAGGATCAGGACAGAATCTGACTGCCTTTTCGAGGAAGTGTGCATGAGACATCAAGGGCTACATCTGATTAGTAATGAATGTCTCATTTTTAGCAATTTACACTACCCATCTCTACCAAATGACCAGGAGAGTATCTAAAAGGTCTTTGGAGGATGAGTTCATGAGGTACTAATTACTAGCAGTGATCAATAATAAATGTTTGATTTTTTAGTAATTTTCATGAACCAATCTCTAGAAACTCACCAGGAGAGAATCTGGATTGCTGGAGTCTTTACCACTAGGTACTTTTTTTTTTTACTGGGGAGGGGTCCTGCTTTTGAGCAGGGGGTTGGACTAGATGACCTCCTGAGGTCCCTTCCCCAACCCTGATATTCTATGATTCTATGATTCTATACTTGTAAATAAGGATTTTCTTACTTTGAGTAATTTGCACAAACCGATCTGTTCCAGCACACCAAGAGAGAATGCAATTGCTTTTCTGGTGGATGATTCCATGGGAAATTTATCAGAAGATGGATGAGGAATGAATTTCTCTTTCCTAGAAATTTTCAAGAACCGATTTTTTTCGAAATCACCAGGAGGTAATTATGAAAGGATTTCGGAGGATGATTCCATGTGTAATTAATTAATAGCATTGGTCAGTTATAACTTTTTTAGTTATTTTCATGAATCGGTCTCTACAAAATCCCCAAGAGATAATAGACTTGGTTTTTGGTGGATGGTTCCATGAGAAATAGATCATGATACCTGATTATGAATGACTTTCTCATATTGAGTAATTTTCACGATATGACGAGTAGTGAATCCTTGGAGCTTTCAGGAAGATTCCTTCTGAAATTTATCTGTCACACACATCAAAGATGAATTTCTCATCCGCTAAAGAAGGAGATTCCATCACCTCCCTTGGTAACACATTCCAGTGTTTCACCACCCTCCTCGTGAAAATTTTTTCCTAACATCCAACCTAAACCTCCCCCACTGCAACTTGAGACCAGTACACCTTGTTCTGTCATCTGCTACCACTGAGAACAGCGTAGAGCCATCCTTTTTGGAACCCCCTTTCAGGTAGTTGAAAGCAGCTATCAAATCCCCCCTCATTCTTCTCTTCCACAGACTAAACAATCCCAGTTCCCTCAGCCTCTCCTCATAAGTCTTGTGTTCCAGTTCCCTAATCATTTTTGTTGCCCTCCGCTGGACATTTTCCAATTTTTCCACATCCTTCTTGTACTGTGGGCGTTCAAAACTGGACACAGAACTCTAGATGAGGCCTCACCAATGCCGAATACAGGGGAACGATCTACCACTCCTCCCAGTTTGGTGTCATCTGCAAATTTGCTGAGGGTGCAATCCACACCATCCTCCAGATCATTAATGAAGATATTGAACAAAACTGGCCCGAGGACCGACCCGTGGGGCACTCCACTTGATACCGGCTGCCAACTAGACATGGAGCCATTGATCACTACCCATTGAGCCTGACGATCTAGCCAACTTTCTGTCCACCTTATAATCCATTCATCCAGCCCATACTTCTTTAACTTGCTGGCACGAAATACTGTGGGAGTCCATATCAAAAAGCTTTGCTAAAGTCAAGGAATAACACGTCCACCGCTTTCCCCTCATCCACAGAGCCAGTTATCTCATCATAGAAGGCAATTAGGTTAGTCAGGCATGACTTGCCCTTGGTGAATCCATGCTGACTGTTCCTGATCACTTTCCTCGCCTGTAAATGCTTCAGAACTGATTCCTTGAGGACCTGCTCCATGATTTTTCCAGGGACTGAGGTGAGGTTGACTGGCCTGTAGTTCCCCGGATCCTGCTTCTTCCCTTTTTTAAAGATTGGCACTACATTAGCCTTTTTCCAGTCATCCAGGACTTCTGCAATCACATCTGCCAAGTCCTTTAGCACTCTCGGATGCAGCGCATCAGGCCCCATTGACTTGTGCTTCTCCAGCTTTTCTAAATAGTCCCTAACCACTTCTTTCTCCACAGAGGGCTGGTTAACTCCTCCCCATGCTGTGCTGCCCAGTGCAGTAGTCTGGGAGCTGACCTTGATCGTGAGAACAGAGGCAAAAAAGCATTGAGTACATTAGCTTTTTCCTCATCCTCTCTCACTAGGTTGCCTCCCTCATTCAGTAAGGGGCCTATACTTTCCTTGACTTTTTTCTTGTTGCTAACATACCTGAAGAAACCCTTCTTGTTACTCTTAACTTCTCTTGCTAGCTGCAACTCCAGGTGTGATTTGGCCTTCCTGATTTCACTCCTGCTTGCCTGAGCAATATTTTTATACTCTTCCCTGGTCCTTCATCCAGTCTGCCACTTCTTGTAAGCTTCTTTTTTGTGTTCAAGATCAGCAAGGATTTCACTGTTAAGCCAAGCTAGTCGCCTGCCATATTTACTATTCTTTCTACATATTGGGATGGTTTGTCCCTGTAATCTCAATAAGAATGCTTTAAAATACAGCCAGCTCTCCTGGACTCCTTTCCCCCTCATGTTATTCTCCCAGGGGAGAAGTCCAGGGTCCATATTCTGCAGCTCTCCTTTCTTCCCTGTGTCAGGATCCTGAAGTCGACCATCTCATGGTGACTGCCTCCCAGGTTCCCATCCACTTTTGCTTCCCCTACTAATTCTTCCCGGTTTGCGAGCAGCAGGTCAAGAAGAGCTCTGCTCCTAGCTGGTTCCTCCTGCACTTGGACCAGGAAATTGCCCCCTACACTTTCCAAAAACTTCCTGGATTGTCTGTGCACTGCTGTATTGCCCTCCCAACAGATATCAGGGTGATTGAAGTCTCCCATGAGAACCAGGGCCTGCGATCTAGTAACTTCCGTTAGTTGCCTATAGCAGAACTCCCACCACAACATCACCCTTGTTGCTCAAGCTTCTAAACCTAATCCAGAGACAGGTTTTCCTGCAGTTTCATACTTGAGCTCTGAGCAGTCATACTGCTCCCTTACATACAGTGCAACGCACCCACCTTTTCTGCCCTGACTGTCCTTCCTGAAAAATTTATATCCATCCATGACAGTACTCCAGTCATGTGAGTTATCCCACCAAGTCTCTGTTATTCCAATCACAACATAATTCCTTGACTGTGCCAGGACTTCCAGTTCTCCCTGCTTGTTTCCCAGGCTTCTTGCATTTGTGTATAGGCACCTGAGATAACTCGCTGATCGTCCCTCTTTCTCAGTATGAGGCAGGACCCCTACCCTCTCGCGCGCTCCTGCTCCTGCTTCCTCCTGGTATCCCATTTCCCCACTTACCTCAGGGCTTTGGTCTCCTTCCCCCGGTGAACCTAGTTTAAAGCCCTCCTCACTAGGTTAGCCAGCCTGCTTGCGAAGATGCTCTTCCCTCTCTTCGTTAGGTGGAGCCCCTCTCTGCCTAGCACTCCTCCTTCTTGGAATGCCATCCCATGGTCAAAGAATCCAAAGCCTTCTCTCCCACACCACCTGCGTAGCCATTCGTTGACTTCCACGATTCAACGGTCTCTACCCGGGCCTTTTCCTTCCATGAGAAGGATGGACGAGAAGACCACTTGCACCTCAAATTCCTTTATCCTTCTTCCCAGAGCCACGTAGTCTGCAGTGATCCGCTCAAGGTCATTCTTTGCAGTATCATTGGTGCCCAGGTGGAGAAGCAGGAAGGAGTAGTAATCCGAGGGCTTGATGAATCTCGCCAGTCTCTCCGTCACATCGTGAATCCTAGCTCCTGGCAAGCGGCAGACTTCTCAGTTAGATGGCAGATAGGCAAATAGGCAGATCGATGACTCAGTCCCCTGAGGAGAGAGTCCCCGACCACCACCACCCTCCTCCTTCTCTTGGGAGCGGTGGTCGTGGAACCCCCAACCCTAGGACAGTGCATCTCATGCCTTCCAATCGGCGGAGTCTCCTTCTGTTCCCTTCCCTCATATGTATCATCTAGTCCACTCTCCACATTAGTACCTATGGAGAGAACATGAAAACAGTTACTTACCTGTAGTCTGCGTTGCTGGTACATGGACGCTCCCCTTCCTTCTTCTGGAGGTCACATGCTGCCAAATTTCCTCACCGTCTTCCTGTCCCCGCTGTGCAGCCTGCTCTGAATCTTCAGAATTTTGTGCCCATAGAAGCATATCCTGACGTCTGTCCAGGAAATCTTCAGTTTCTCTTATGCAACACAGGGTCGATACTTGTTTCTCCAGACCTTGAACCTTCTCTTCCAATATGGAGACCAGCTTGCACGTTGTACAGACAAAGTCGCTTCTGGCCTGTGGAAGAAAGACAAACATGGCACATCCAGTGCAGGTCACAACAGCTGAATGCTCCCCATCCATATTAACTTCCTTCTATGATTTTCCTCAGGAGTTGTAGTAACTACTCAGAGACGCCTGCAAGATGAAAGCCTCAGTGGGCTCTGCCCAGGCAAACTCCAATCAAGCACACGGTCAAACTGTCCCCACAACAGACACTCAGATACTCACAACACAGCCTCCTTAATGCAGCCCTTAGCGTACCTCCTCTCAGGCAGATCCCAGGCAAACCCTCTGTTAGCCGCTCTGCTGTTTGCGGTGCAACCTTCTGAGATGCTCATTTTGTATTGTCCTTTGTTGTCTGTTGGGAGATGCTCAATAAACGTAGACATCTGTGTAAAAACGTTGTGAGTGTATTTGGCTAATAGCGTGATGTAGTTAGTGATGCATAACTGAAGAGTCACTGAGGAATAGGCCTTTCTATCAAGCAGGTCAAGGCGTTTCCAGTCTTTGTCGTAAGGGGTAGTACGAGAAAGGTGTTGTTTTCCCCTTTGATTAATGGTTTCCACAACCGGTGAGAGTGAAGAGGAATTCAGCCCCTTTTGCTGGTACATAATACTTGTTTGAACATTTACAAGAGGGTGGGGCCGTTGCCAGTGTCTGACAGACCATTTTTGCCAGGTCCTTAATGGCAGAATTAATCGGCAATGTAATCTTGGCCATAGAAGAGGCATGGAGAATATCAGTGAGCTTATGCTGTGTCTCTGGCAGCTCTTCTAAGCAGATGCCTAGGGAATCAGCCACACACTTGAATAGATCTTGGAAAGATTTAAAGCCGTCCGGTGACTTCAGGGGAGGCTGGAGCAACCAGTGAGGTAGATCTAGGCGATCTTGGTCTTCTGGACCTGGATTGGATGGAAGGGCTGAATATTGTGAGCCCTGTTTAGTGCCCAGGGTCCCAGTATGGTCAGTTTGGTGGGAGAGCCATTTGGGGGGGGGCATCCATTGAGGGGGTTACCACACTGTGGGTTGTAGCCCTGAGGTTCCAGGTGTTGCCGGCACCCAGTGCCGAGAGGCTGAACAACAGCTTGAGTTGGTTCGTTACCCAGTGTGCTACACCCAATAATCACAACGGGGTGGAGAAACAGAAAAGTTTATTTGCAGCTGCAAAAAGGTACAGGGAGAATAAAATCTCAAATCCTGCACACAGAGCAGGAAGTTACACAGGCTTTTATACATCCTTTTTCCCAGCATACTTATCCAATAGCAAGCTGCCCCAAGTATCCATATAGCCAGCCAATCCAGTTCCCAGCTAGTTCCCTGATTCTCTGTATCATTTGTTTAACTATACATAAAGCTGCTTTATTCAGCATTGTTCTTCCATATCTCCCCTGTTTGGCCTTGCTTAGTTTCAGGCAGTCTGACTCTGCAACATGTTGTTGCAGATTCTCAGCATAACTGCTGTGTGTGCCTCCAGGCGGGGGGACCAAGGACACTTGGGCCTAGTACGCAGAGCTGCTGCGAGTGCCTCCAGGCAGGAGGGGGGGCCAAGGACACCTGGGCCTAGTGCGAGGGGGCTTCATCGACACTCATGGTCTTCCATCCCCTCGAGTTACCTAGTGGCCATGCCCCAGTGTCCCCAACAACTCCCCCTTTGAGAACACTAAACAACCTTGGCTCTGAGTTTTCTCACTTGGGTTACTTATTTCTTTACAATAGGACTTTGCATAAGCACTTTGTGATAGCCTGAAGAGAATGACTTATTAACTTTTGCAAAAGGGCCCTAACACATGATACTGCACAGCATAATACCAGTAATACAAACAATACAGGAAAGAGAATTTTCAATAGCAGGCTAAATAAACCACCAAGCCAAGACAACAAACCCCAGCCCGAAAACAAGGTTTGCAACCAATCATTCTCTGGGGCAGTATAGGCAACCTGTGCTCCGGCTCTGGCATGGGCCTCAGCCTGTACCACCTTTTCATAGATCTCATAACTGCTATCATTTACATATACACAACATTGGGGCCCGACGAGGGCACAAACCCCTCCTTGGGATGCCAAGAGATAGTCCAAAGCCAGCCTGTTTTGGAGGGAAAACGTCCTGAGCTGCTGTACCTCTTTATTTAATGTTTTTACTGCTGACCCTAACTCACTAACCGAGTCCTCTAACTCTAAGGCCACTTTCTCAAGTACCATTTGCAGCCTTATAGTATAGCGGCCTATGCATGCCATGGCTGGTCCGGTAAACAGTGGCGCTATTCCCAGTACAGAGCACCCTACAAGCTTCTTGGTTGTGAGGGAATTCTTCATATTGCCCGCCAATGCCTTAGTCAGTCGCCGCAGGGTGTTTTCTTGTGACTCAACAGAGGTGTCTCGGGCATTTCTAATCTTTCCTTTGGGTAGTGTGGCAGTTATGGAAAGATGAGGAACTCCACGAGCTATATAACAGCTACCTGTCCAGTTGGCTGGCAGCACCTTGTAAGCCTTTCGGCCACATACAAAATAGTGACCCTGTAGGGCCCAGTAAGGACTGTTTCTGAAGGGGATTCCTGGGATATTTAAGGCTGTTCTTCCAAACAGTTCATATGCCCCTAAGGGGGCATCCCATCCTCCTGATTGCGTACAAGTGGGGGCATTTTTAATTGTGCCGTTCAAATTACACTCGCCATAGGGACCACTACAAACCCACCATTGGCTTGCTACATTGGAGATGTTAACTTGATGGCAAGTTACGTTTCCAAACCCCTTTTTTTGTGGTAAGATTATTTGTAAGTGATTCCCTAAAAGGGGAGGAACCATTACACCCACACTGTTGGCCTCCCCTGTTGGTCTTTATCCAATACCCATCAGCCCACTGTGTAATAACACAGGAGCTTTTTCCCACAGGACGCCCATAGTGATCAGATTGGTTTCGGGTAAAACATAACACTCCCTCAGTGAGTACTGCAACTGAATACTCCTGGTCCTGATAGGTGGCTTGCTGTAAAGAGGTCTTGTTCCAGAACGGTGAGTCCGTTCTTTCCTGCTCTTTGGTGGTGGCTAATTCTGCTAGGGTCAAGGGCAGCATGTCAAGGGGCATTCCCGTTTTGGGGGATAGTGGAGTTGGAGCACATACCCAGCAATCAGTCTGGTTTGTTAAATTAGCAACATGGTGCGCAAGCAAAACAAAGGAGTTATGCTCCCGATATGCACAGTTTGGAAATACCAATACAGAGAATAACAATGTTACCCAATTAATTATGACCAGAGTCTTCCCAACCCAGGGTCTCCAGTACCTGGGTGGGCCCATTTTAGCATTAAGGTGCCCGCTATTTGTGTCTTTTAAACAGTAGCTTTAGCCCGAGATCGTCACTAGATGAGGAGTCAGCAGGTTGGACGGTCCACTGTTCTGCTGACAAGGGGGCGGGTACTGCCTTCAGACGAGAGTAATGGATCCAGTTCTTGTGTCCCTCGATCTTTGCCACTGTATGGGAGATCAGCAGGACGGTACAGGGTCCTTTCCACTTTTCCTGGAGAGGCTCGTCTTTCCAGGTGCGAACAAGCACAGAGTCACCGGGCTGTAAGGAGTGAACGGGAGAGTCCAAGGGGAGAGGCTGGGAATCCTTGGTATACCTGTGAAGAGACAAGAGAACAGCGGACACAGGGGACACATATACTGAGACAAAAAACCATTACCCAACTCCCATTCCTCTGACAGAACCGGGGTGCCATTCATAGGCCATGCCCTTCCAAACATAATTTCAAAGGGACTGAGCCCTAATCTACCCTTTGGGAGAGCGCGGATATGGAGTAGGACAAGGGGCAAAGCATCAGGCCATCGCAGTGAGGCTTCTTGGCACACTTTTGACAGATGCCGTTTAAGGGTCTGATTGGTATGCTCCACTACACCACTGGCTTGCGGTCTCCAGGGCGTATGGAGTTTCCAGGGGATCTGTAAGGCATGTGAGATGCTTTGAATGATTTTTGACGTGAAGTGTGTCCCGTTGTCAGATTCCATCCACAGGGGGAGTCCAAAGCGAGGAATGATCTCCTTAACAAACTTGAAGGCCACTGTTCTGGCAGCGCAGTTACGGCATGGGAAGGCTTCTGGCCATCCGCTGAACCGATCCACTATAACAAGGAGATATTTGAACCCTTGGGTCCGGGGAAACTCAGTAAAGTCTATTTGCCACTCTTGTCCGGGGCCCGGAGTGGGTTCTAGGGCAACTGATGGCACAGGATGACCCGGTCGGGGGTTATTCTTTTGGCAGACTAAGCAGTCCGCTTGTACCTGGGCAGCCAGGGGTCGGAGTCTGGAAGTGATAAAGTATTTTCCCATTAGCTGGATAAGTGCTTCCCTGCCAGCATGAGTGGTTTGATGTAGTTTCTGCAGCAGTGGCTGGATTAGGCCCTTTGGTAAGAGGACCTTCCCTTCTGGGGAATGGAGCCATCCCTCCTTTTCCCGGAGACCAAGTTTGTCAGTTAGCTGTCTCTCCTCCCCAGAGTACTGAGGGGTTGGAAGCTCCCCTACTGATGGGATAAGGGCATGCATATGGGCGTTCTCAGTCTGAGGGGATGGCAGGGTGGCAGCATTCTTAGCCTCTCTATCTGCCCGGGCGTTACCTCTGGCCACATCTTGATCCTCCCTTTGATGGGCTTTACAGTGTACTACCGCCACTTCCGAGGGAAGTTGTACGGCTTCTAGGAGCCGGAGGATTTGGGGCCCATACTTGACTAGGGAGCCTTGGGCTGTCAGCATTCCCCTTTGCTTCCATAGGCCAGCATGAGCATGCAGCACACCAAAAGCATACTTTGAATCAGTAAAAATGTTGACCCGCTTTCCTTTTGACAGTTCAAGTGCACGGGTCAGGGCTATTAGTTCGGCAAGCTGGGCAGAGGTCCCAGCAGGCAAACCTTCAGCTTCCACAGTGTCATGGAGGGTCACAACAGCATAACCCGCCCTCCTTTGCCCATTTATTACAGTACTGCTACCATCAGTGTACCACTCATAATCTGCATTTGGGAGGGGTACATCCTTTAAATCCGGACGGCTGGAGTACTGGACATCTATGATCTCTAAACAGTCATGTTTCTGTTCCTCTGTTTCTGGCAAGAGAGTGGCTGGGTTAAGGGAGGGGCAAGGCTGTAGGGTGACTTCAGAGTTCTCTAACAGCTTAGCCTGGTACCGAGCAATCCGAGCATGGGTGAGCCAAAGCCCTCCCTTTGAATCCAATAAAGCTCGGACCATATGGGGAGTATAGATTTGCATAACCCCTCCCAATGTTAGCTTCTCGCTTCCTCAAGCAATAGGGCAGTAGCTGCGACCAACCGTAAACATGGTGGCCAACCCTTTGCAACCTGATCCAATTGCTTAGAAAAATAAGCCACGGGACGTCTCCATGCTTCTAACAGCTGTGTGAGCACTCCTAGGACCACCCCCCTTCGTTCATGTACATACAACTGAAACAGCTTAGAGAGATCTGGCAGGTCCAGAGCTGGGGCTTCCATCAATTTCTTTTCAGGATTTTAAATGCCCTGTCAGCCTCTGGGGTCCAATAGAAGGGGTCATGATCTCCTTTTACACAGTCGTACAGGGGTTTAGCCCACAGTCCAAACTCTGGGATCCATATCCTGCAAAAGCCTGCCATACCCAGAAATGCCCTGAGCCGCTTACAATTACTTGGAGAGGAACTTGACAGATAGCTTCCTTTCTTTTTTTTTTTTTTTGAACGCTGACGCTCCCCTTGCCTTAGCTGTAACCTGATCCCTCTCCACCTCAGACAACAGGGTTCTCAGGAGGATATTACAGTCGTCTCAATCGGCTTGTGACTACTGAGGCACCCCTCAAAGACTGAAATAAACCTGCTTGCATTCGTTGAGAATTCTCCAGCCTGTGTTTTAAAAGCTGCTAAGTCTATTGGATTGAATGGCACGTGGGTGTAAACTTGCATAGTGGTAGCCTGATGTCCGTCTGCCCCTGGGCAAGCCACAACAGTCTCGGTAAGCAAAGGATAGAGTCCCACCGAGGGGGCAATCTCTGTAACCCGAGGCATCCTACCCTTATACGGTGGGGGTGTGGGGGCCGAAGGGGACACCGGCTCTGCCATTACAGTGGGGGTGGCGGTCTGGGGACTGACTTTAGCTGCTACCGAACCAGTCAGAGTCAGATTACAGTGTTGTAAAATATCTGGTCGAGTACATAAAGTCAGAAACAAATGAGCATACATATGTTCATTCCATTTCCTTGTTCTCTGACAGAACAGGAGTAACTGAAGGATCGTGTTGTAATTAATTGACCCTCCTGGTGGCCACCACTCCTGGTCCTCTAGTTGATATTGAGGCCAGTCAACTGTACAGAATCGTTTTAATTGGCTCTTAGTTATCGGATCCGCACCAAATACCTTCCAGTTTGCTAGAATGCACTCTAGGGGCGTACACCGTGCCCTAACCTCTGAGCTCTGTCCCTGTCCCATACCTACAGGGTAACTCTGGGCATCCCCAAGTTCCAACAGAGCATATAATCCGGATTTTAAAAGGTTCCTACCTTATCCAAGGGACCGGTTCTTCACCGTGGCCTGCAGCTGCTCCTCCCCCACGTCTAAGGGACCGGTTCTTCACCGCCGTCCACAACTGCTTCTCCACTATATGAGTGCGTTGCACCCTTGTGTCCTCCGGGGTCGATCAAATCGCGTCTCCTCCGAGGCCCCCGATGAACTCACCGGTGCGCGCTGGGCGTCGGTTCTCGCCGCAATCCTCGACCTCCAGGAGGGGTCCGGGCAAGGCTAAATTGCAGCCTCGTCGCCCACCCAGGGACGCCAAAAGCTGTTGCCGGCACCCAGTGCCGAGAGGCTGAACAACAGCTTTAGTTGGTTCGTTACCCAGTGTGCTACACCCAATAATCACAACGGGGTGGAGAAGCAGAAAAGTTTATTTGCAGCTGCAAAAAGGTACAGGGAGAATAAAATCTCAAATCCTGCACACAGAGCAGGAAGTTACACAGGCTTTTATACATCCTTTTTCCCAGCATACTTATCCAATAGCAAGCTGCCCCAAGTATCCATATAGCCAGCCAATCCAGTTCCCAGCTAGTTCCCTGATTCTCTGTATCATTTGTTTAACTATACATAAAGCTGCTTTATTCAGCATTGTTCTTCCATATCTGCCCTGTTTGGCCTTGCTTAGTTTCAGGCAGTCTGACTCTGCAACATATTGTTGCAGATTCTCAGCATAACTGCTGCGAGTGCCTCCAGGCGGGGGGACCAAGGACACTTGGGCCTAGTACGCAGAGCTGCTGCGAGTGCCTCCAGGCAGGAGGGGGGGCCAAGGACACCTGGGCCTAGTGCGAGGGGGCTTCATCGACACTCGTGGTCTTCCATCCCCTCGAGTTACCTAGTGGCCATGCCCCAGTGTCCCCAACACAGGTTTGGGTGAGGAACGGAGTGGGCTGCCCCATCTCTACAGCTCCTTCATCGTCCTCATCTCTTGAGAGAGGAGGGGCTAAGCCAGCAGCTGTAGCCGTGAGACTCATGGATGGTCTAGCTGGGGTGCCATCTGAGCCGAAGACAGGCGTGCCTGGGGTGGAGGCAATGACAAGGTCTGCCTGGCTAACTAAATGCGGCAGCACCAGGAAGTTAAAAGCAGACCTATGAGGCACACAGCATCTGTGCTGCCGGTGCTGTGGGCTTGCTGTAATATAGAGGAACAGCAGGTGGCGCCATAGCACTGCTCAGTGCTGAGGACTTCAGCTCTCTTGGCTATCTCAGAGCTAGACCACGGGATCTTTTGCTCCTCTGGTTCCCTCTGCTCTGGAGGAACCATGTGCTACCTGGTCCCAGGCTCTGCATGCCCACGGTACTGGGGCAGAATTAGGGGTCGGAGATCTCTTTTTGCATGGCGATTCTCCCTGCGGGGAGGAGTGAGCCCGCTTCTTTGTTTTCATGGGGGCTGGATCCTCTGTGCTCCTCTTAGAGGAGGCTTGGATGTCCAACACAGCAGTTGGTGAGTGAGTGATGGTGGGGAGGGGTCCCTTGCTCAGGAGGAACCTCAATCTACAGGCCGAAGATGTGGAGGAGCTTTCAGACTCCCTCTTTGATTGAGCAGGGGGCTGGACTAGATGACCTCCTGAGGTCACTCCAACCCTGATATTCTATGATCTATGTCCTCTCTGCCACAGCACCGGCTAAGGTGGCCCTTCATCTTCATGAAGGGGTGGCAAAGATCTCTAGTGCCCTGTGGCAGAACCCGTCCTCCCTGCCCTCATCTCTAAGAGGGCACAAATATCTATATAGCCACCCCGCCCCCAACGCCCTAGTGGTCGAGGCGGTCAACCACAAGGAGCGTCAGGACCAACCCGCTCCCATCCCTGAGAATAAGGACTCGAGGAGGTTGGACTTGTTTTGTAGAAAGCTTTATTCTTCCTCAAGTTTCCAACTTAGGGTGGCAAACCACCAAGCCCTGCTAGGCAGATATGACTTTAACTTATGAAGCTCAATGCCAAAGTTCATGGACTCCCTTCCAGAAGCATGATAAAGAGTATAAGGCCCTGGTGGAGGAGGGCACAGTTGCTGCCAGAGCAGCCTCAGATGCAGCGCTGCAAGAAAAAATGGTTACTCACCATTTTTTAACTGTTGTTCTTCGAGATGTGTTGCTCATATCTACTCCAGTTAGTGTGTGCGCGCACTGCATACATGGATGTTGGAAATTTCCCTAGCAGCTACCAGTCAGGCCGGCAGTGGAGCCCCCTAGAGTGGCACCGATATGGCGCTCTATATATGACCCTGCCGGCCTGACCCCCGCCCTTCAGTTCCTTCTTGCTGGCAACTCTGACAGAGGGGAAGGTCGGGGGGGAATGGAATCATAGAATAGAATATAACGGTTGGAAGGGACCTCAGGAGGTCATCTAGTCCAACCCCCTGCTCAAAGCAGGACCAATCCCCAACTAAGTCATCCCAGCCAGGGCTTTGTCAAGCCTGACCTTAAAAACTTCTAAGGAAGGAGATTCCACCACCCCCCTAGGTAACGCATTCCAGTGTTTCACCACCCTCCTAGTGAAAACGTTTCTCCTAATATCCAACCTAAACCTCCCACACTGCAACTTGAGACCAGTACTCCTTGTTCTGTCATCAACTACCACTGAGAATAGTCTAGAACCATCCTCTTTGGAACCCCCTTTCAGGTAGTTGAAAGCAGCTATCAAATTCCCTCTCATTCTTCTCTTCTGCAGACTAAACAATCCCAGTTCCCTCAGCCTCTCCTCATAAGTCATGTGTTCCAGTCTCCTAATCATTTTTGTTGCCCTCCGCTGGATGTTTTCCACATCCTTCTTGTAGTGTGGGGCCCAAAACTGGACACAGTACTCCAGATGAGGCCTCACCAATGTCGAATAGAGGGGAACGATCATGTTGAGCAACACATCTCGAAAAACAACAGTTACAAAAAGGGTGAGTAACCGTTTTTTCTTCTTCGAGTGCTTGCTCACATCATTTCCAGTTAGGTGACTCCCAAGCCTTACCTCAGAGGTGGGGTCGGAGTCAAGTCATTGCAGACTGGAGAATCGCCCTGCCGAAGGCTGGATGATGGTGTAGTACAACGTGAAGGTGTGCACCGAAGCCCATGTGGCAGCCCTGCAGATTTCCTGTAGAGGTACAGGTTTCAGAGTAACAGCCGTGTTAGTCTGTATTCGCAAAAAGAAAAGGAGTACTTGTGGCACCTTAGAGATTAACCAATTTATTTGAGCATAAGCTTTCGTGAACTACAGCTCACTTCATCGGATGCATACTGTGGAAACTGCAGAAGACATTATATACACAGAGACCATGAAACAATACCTCCTCCCACCCCACTCTCCTGCTGGTAATAGCTTATCTAAAGGGATCACTCTCCTTACAATGTGTATGATAATCAAGTTGGGCCATTTCCAGCACAAATCCAGGTTTTCTCACCCTCCGCCCCCCCCCTCCCCCCACACACAAACTCACTCTCCTGCTGGTAATAGCCCATCCAAAGTGACCACTCTCTTTACAATGTGTATGATAATCAAGGTGGGCCAGCACAAATCCAGGTTTTCTCACCCACCCCCACTTTTTCCAAAAACCACACACACAAACTCACTCTCCTGCTGGTAATAGCTTATCCAAAGTGACCACTCTCCCTACAATGTGCAGGATAATCAAGGTGGGCCATTTCCAGCACAAATCCAGGTTTTCTCCCCCTCCCTCCCCCCCTCCACAAACTCACTCTCCTGCTGGTAATACCAGCAGGAGAGTGGGGTGGGAGGAGGTATTGTTTCATAGTCTCTGTGTATATAATGTCTTCTGCAGTTTCCACAGTATGCATCCGATGAAGTGAGCTGTAGCTCACGAAAGCTTATGCTCAAATAAATTGGTTAGTCTCTAAGGTGCCACAAGTACTCCTTTTCTTTTTGTAGAGGTACATGCGCCAGGAAGGCTATGGAGAAGGCCTGAGCTCTCGTGGAGTGAGCTGTAACAACAGGCGGAGGGACGTTCACCGAGTTATAACAAGCGCGAATACACACGGTGATCCAGGAAAATATTCACTTGGAATAGACGAGCACACCTTTCATTCGTTCTGCCATAGCGATGAACAACTGGGTTGTTTTGGGAAACAGTTTTGTTTGATCTATGTAGAAGACGCGCACCCTTCTAACATCCAGTGAATGCAGCTGCTGCTCTCGAAGATTGGCATGCGGTTTGGGGTAGAAAACCTGCAGGAAAATATGGCTGACATGGAAACGGGATATGACTTTTGGCAGGAAAGCTGGGTGAACGTTGTCCTTATGAAATATGGTGTACGGTCAGTCACATGTGAGGGCCCGTAGCTCAGAAATATGTCGTGCTGAGGTAATGGCCACTAGGAAGGCAACCTTCCAGGAGAGATAAAGGAGCGAGCAGGAAGCTAGCGGCTCGAAAGGAGGACCCATGAGGCAAGAAAGGACAAAGTTAAAGTCCCAGGCTTGGCACAGGGGGATGGATCTTTTCCAGTCCTTTTAGGAAACGATGGGATGTGCAAACACAGAATACCCGGAAGCACCCAGGTGGAATGCCGAGATAGCCGCGAGGTGGACCTTAAGAGAGCAGAATGCCAGACGCTGGTCTTTCAAGTGCACCAGATAGTTCAGGATGCACGGGATTGAAGCCTGAAATGGGAGCACCAGATGGAAAACCTTTTCCATTTTGCTTTGCACGTGATCCTTGTAGAAGGTTTGCGGCTTTCCAGGAGCACTTGTCTCACTGGGTCCAAACAGGCAAGCTCTGCTTGGTTCAACCATGGATCCTCCAGGCCCTGAGGTGGAGATCTGGGTGAAGGAGACAACCATGATTCTGTGAGATGAGGTCGGAAGTGAAAGGTAGACGCAGCGGGGGCCAGAATGACAGGTCCAAGAGAGTGGGGTACCAGCATTGGCGAGGCCAAGCTGGGGCCACCAGCATGATGTCCACATTGTCCCTGTGGACCTTGAGAAGCACCTTGTGAATCAGTGGAAATGGCGGGAAGGTGTATAGTAGCTGACCGGACCATGGAGTCAGGAAGGCATCTGCGATCAAGCCCCGGCTGTGACTCTGGAAGGAGCAGAAAGTTGGGCCCTTCCTGTTGGCCCACGTGGAGAACAGATCGATTTGGGGAAACCCTCAGCTGCGGAAGATGGAGTGACTAATGTCCAGAAGAATCGACCATTCGTGTGTAAGGAAACGTCTGCTCAAGCTGTCTGCCAGTACGTTCTGAACACCCGTCAGGTACGAAGCTTGGAGAAGGATGGAGTGGGCTAGACAGAAATCCCATAGTAGGAGGGCTTCCTGACAGAGAGGAGCTGACCGGGCTCTGCCTTGCTTGTTTATATAAAACATGGCCGTGGTATTGTCTGTCAGCACCGCTACACAACGACCCTGCAAGTGGGACAGGAACACTTGGCACGCGAGGCGGATAGCCCTGATTTCTCTGATATTGATATGCAGGGTCAGGTCCTCTACTTGCCATAGGCCCTGAGTTGTCAGGTTTCTGAAATGTGCTTCCCAGTCCAGCACAGACACATCCATTTCTAGAGTCAGAGTGAGCCAGGGAGGGTGGAATGGAACCCCGGCACCCACCGTGTGGGGGGGTCCAGCCACCAACGCAGGGAATCGAGGGTATGCCTCGGAACGGAGAGCACCATGTCCAGACTGTCGCGGCCCAGGCGGTATACGGACGCAAACCATGCCTGTAGGGGCCTGAGCTGCAACCTGGCATGCTGCACCACATAAGTGCAGGACGCCATGTGGCCCAGCAGCTTGAGACACTGCCTCACTATGGTGGTGGGGAAGCTGCAAAGACCGGTGCTTATGTGTGTGAGAGCTAGACATCGGGCCTCTGGGAGAAACGCTCTCGCTTGATTAGCATCCAGGACTGCCCCGATAAATTCTATTGTTTGGGTTGGGGTGAGACCAGACTTGTTGACATTGAGAATGATGCCCAAGTGGTCGAATGTGTCTCTGACCATTTGCACCTGTGATTCTACGTGCTGGCGGGACTGGCCTCATATGAGCCAGTCGTCAAGGTATGGGTAGACATGCCATGGTGGCGAAGAAAAGCTGCCACAACCACCATGCACTTGGTGAAGACACAAGGCACCGTGCACACCGGTGAACAGAAGGGCTGTGAACTGATAATGCATCTTGTTCACCACAAAGCGGAGAAAATGTCTGTGACATGGAGTGATTGAAACGTGAAAGTAAGCTTCCTTCATATCGAGGGCGGCATACCAATTTCCTGAATCTAGTGAGGGAATGATTATGCTCAAGGAGACCACGCGGAACTTCAAGTTGACGATGTACTTGTTGAGTTCCCTGAGGTCCAGGATGGGCCATAGGCCTCCTTTTGCCTTAGGGAAGAGGAAGTAGCTTGAGTACCCTTGCCTCTGAGCTCCTGAGGCACCTCATCCACAGCTCCTAGAGCAAGGAGGGACTGGACCTCCTGAATAAGGGTCCGGTTGCCCTAGGTCCACCACACTAGGGGCGTGGGCCTGAACTGGGGGCAGAGCAGTTGCCTCCAAGCCACCCGGGGGAGGGCAACTCATGGTGGCCTCCAGTCCCCGGGGCTCCGAGTGGGTGGAGCAAGAAGCCCCTGAGGGGACACCCTGGGCCTGAAGGTAAGCCCAAGGAGTCCAAAAGGACCATTGCGGAGGACCCTGACCAGAGTCCTGGCCCCTATCCTGCCATTGGCTAGCGCCGTACACCTCTTGGTCCTGAATGTGGTAGCCACTTCCTGCTTGAGATGACCGTGAGACCAAGTGGGACGGCCAAGGTGGTGCCGAGTATATTTGTAGTGCTGTCTTGGCATGTGATACCGCAGTGTGCTGGGGAGATGGAGATCGGTGTCGCGATCCTGATCGGTACTAGTGACCATATCGGTCCCGGGAGCCAGATCTGGACCTCGATAAAGATCTATGGGTGGATTGATGCCGGGATCGACTCTGAGTAAATCGGCGCTCAGACTGGTGCTGTGATCACTGCCGGGAGCTGGACCAGTATCTACCGTACCGAGAAGAAGATCTTTGTGAGTGCGACTGGGGCTGAGATGGTGAGGGGTGCCAGGACTGCGAGCAGTGCCATGAACTAGACCAGCATCTGGATTGGGACGATGACCGGGACCGGGATTGGTGCCGTCCTATCTTGCTCTGCGATGGAGGGTGCAGCACGGAGGGCTTTCCTTTTGAGGGAACAGCCCGTACCGGCGGCACCAGAGGCTGCGATGATCCCTGCTCGGTGAGCGCAATCAGGTCGCTCCTGCGTGGACGGTGGCCTAAGCTCAACCACTGTGCGCACCAGGAAGCTTACGTGCACCGGACTAGACAGCCCTTGCGGTGCCGGAGTCAACAGTGCAGGGGTTGGTGCCTTTGCCAGTCGCTCCAACACTGGACGCGGCTCCGAGGGAGGCACAGGTGGCGCCAGCAACTGCAAAGGGGAAAATGTTGCAAATGTTGCTTGTGCTGCCTCTTCGGTCCCAAAGACAGGGAGCGACGACACACTGGCAGGGGTGCCAGAGACGTCCGGTGCCGGGAGTCTTTGCCAGCGTCTGGACGTTGCGCTGAGTGCTCCGGTGCCACAGGTGTGCTCTGAACCAATGAAGTCAGTGCCGGGTCTCGACGCAGGGCTGAGGACATGGGCTAAGTGCTGCCTCCATAAGGAGCTGCTTCAGGCGAAAGTCCCACTCCTTTTTAGTCCAAGGCTTGAATGCCTTGCAAATGCGGCACTTGTCAGCTTGATGGGATTCCCCTAGGCACTTCAAGCAGGAGTCATGGGGGGTCTCCCTCAGGCATCAGCTTAAGGCAGGCCGAGCACAGTTTGAAACCCAGAGACCTAAGCTTCAGCCCGGGTACCGGTAGGGAGGGAAGGGGAGAAGCCCCTTACCCCCCAACTACTATTTACACTAAGTTCTATAACTACTAACTACTTACTAAAGAACTATTAACAACTATTTAAAACTATTTACAACTATTAACAAGTGCTAACAAGAGAAGCTAGGGAAAGTGGAGTTCAGCTAAGCTGCGCTCCACAGTTCCAGTGACCGTCACGGAGGGTAAGAAGGAACTGAGGAGGTGCTGGGTCGGCTGGGGCATATATTCGGCGCCGTGAAAGCCCTGGCTGGGATGATTTAGTTGGGACTGGTCCTGCTCTGGGCAAGGGGTTGGACTAGATGGCCTCCAGAGGTCCCTTCCAAATCTGTTATTCTATGATTCACTCCAGGGGGCACCTCAGCCGACCCATCAGGTGTTGCTAGGGTAAAAATCTTCTGACAATTGTACACGCGGCGCGCACCCACCTAATTGGAATCGATACGAGCAAGCACTCGAAGAACTTCTGTATCTCCTCACTCTACACCAGTCATGATTTTATAGACCTCCATCATATCTCCCCTTAGCTGTCTCTTTTCCAAGCTGAAAAGTCCCAGTTTTATTAATCTCTCCTCATATGGAAGCTGTTCCATATCCCTAATAATTTTTGTTTTTCTGAACCTTTTCCAATTCCAGTATACCTTTTTTGAGATGGGACAACCACATCTACACATAGTATTCAAGATTTGGGCGTACCATGGATCTATATACAGGCAACATGATATTTTCTGTCCTATTTTCTATCCCTTTCTTAATTATTCCCAGCATTCTGTTCCCTTTTTTGACTGCCACTGCACATTGAGTGGATGTTTTCAGAGAGGTAGCCACAATGACTCCAAGATCTCTTTCTTGAGTGGTAACAGCTAATTTAGACCCCCATCATTTTAAATGCATAGTTGGGATTATGCTTTCCAATGTGCATTACTTTGCATTTATCAACATTAAATTTCATCTTCCATTTTCTTGCCCAGTCACCCAGTTTTGAGAGATCTGTTTGTAGCTCTTTGCAGTCTAGCTGGGTCTTAACTATATTTAGTAATTTTGTATCATCTGCAAATTTTGCCACTTCACTGTTTACCCTTTTTTCCAGATCATTTATGAATATGTTGAATAGGACTGGTCCCAGAACAGACCCTTGGGGGACACCCACTATTTACCTCTCTCCATTATGAACACGGACCATTTATACCTATCCTTTGTTTCCTATCTTTTAACCAGTTACCAATCCATGAGAGCACTTTCCCTCTTATCCTGTGGCAGCTTACTTTGCGTAAGAGCCTTTGGTGAGTGACCTTTGTTAGGGGGCTTATTCCTTCACCCACTCACTTCCCTGGTCCTTCTCGCATGAACAGAGAGCAACAATACCCGAAGTCCAAAGGTGCAAACAATTCGATGTTTATTGGGGTGAACTTCCAGCAAGCATATTCCAGTTTCCTTCCTTAGTATCCTCCTTCCCAGCTCTGACACCACAGAGCCTTACACCTGTGTCCCTGAAATGTAACTAACCAATCCTAACATATTGTAACATGATTATGTAACCAATTATATCCCAGCAGCTTAATTAGTTTACACCCAGCAAAATTAATTATACAGCAGACAGGAACAATCACAGAACCAGACAGAGATTATACAGACAAACAATAGCAAAGTGGGAACTATAATGACAAGACAATACAGAAGTGAGGATTTCACATCCCAGCTATTGATAAGTGAGTTCTTGCCAGACAGGGTGCTATCAAACTAAGTTTCCTTTTACATTTTCTAGGCACTTCCCTTTCTCTGGAGGTGATAGGAATACCATCCTGTCCTGATAGTACCTAACAGCCCAATAGCACCTTATTTCAATATGACTAGTTTGGAATGTGAGGATGTGACTGTTTGCTTCCTAGCTTCTGGCTGCCTCTGCTGCTTAGCCAAAGGCCTTAGCCTAAGAACAGGGCCTCAGACCGTCACAGTAAGAGAAGGCCCTTACACCAGCAGACAGTGATTTTGATTCTCTCTTTTATACCTCTGTAATTAGCCAAGTGATAAGAATACACCTAAATTCTTAGAGTATAGGCCTTTACAGACAGGCCTGAATATCTATATCCTAACAACCTTGTCAAAGGCTTTCTGAAAATCTAAGTACACTATATCCACTGGATCCCTTTGGTCCACATGCTTATTGACCCCCTCAAAGAATTCTAGTAGATTGGTGAGGCATGATTTCCCTTTACAAAACCCATTGTTTTCCTCAACAAATTATGTTCATCTATTTATCTGACAATATTGTTCTTTACTATATTTTCAACCAGTTTGCCCAGTACTGAAGTCAGGCTTCCAGGCCTGTAATTGCTGGGATCACCTCTGGAGCCCTTTTTAAAATTAGCTATCCTCGAGGCATCTGGTACAGAACTGATTTAAATGTTAGGTTACAGACTACAGTTAGTAGTTCTGCAATTTCACATCTGAGTTCCTTCAGAACTCTTGGGTGATACCATCTGATCCTGGTGACTTATTGATGTTTAATTTATCAATTTGTTCCAAAATCTCCTTGAATGATACCTCAATTTGGAACAGTTCCTCAGATCTGTCACCTAAAAAAAAACGGCTCAAGTTTGAGAATCTCCCTCACATCCTCAGCTGTGAAGACCAACGCAAATAATTCAGTTAGTTTCTCTGCAATGGCCTTATTGTCCTTGAGTGCTCCTTTAGCATCTCAATTGTCCAGTGGCCCCACTGGTTGTTTAGCAGGCTTCCTGCTTCTTATGTACTTTAAAAAAAATTGCTATTACTTTCTGAGTCTTTGGCTAACTGTTCTTCAAATTCTTTTCTGGCCTTTCTAATTTAATTTTTACATTTCATTTGCCAGTGTTTATGCTCCTTTCTATTTTCCTCATGAGGATTTAACTTCCACTTTTTAAAGGATGCCTTTTTGCCTCTGTAGTGATGCTGGTTCTGGCGGGACCCAACTGAGAGTGCCAATTCAGGACAAATTGCTTCAAGCAGGGCAGTCACAGCCCAAGACTGGGGTTTTTCCACCTCTATGGCAAACCAAACCAGCCAAACAGAGAAGACTTTGGTCTCACCCCACTGGCTAACCATAAGTCACATAAACAATTCCCTTAGATACTCCAGTTTCCCTGTATCTCCACCAGTGCCACTCGTTATGGGGATGAATGGTTATGAAAACCAATACCTCAGTAAAAGAAAAAAGGTTCTCTCGATCCCAAAGGACCAAGCCCCAGACCCAGGTCAATATACAAATCAGATCTTACCCACAAATCACGCTGTTGCCAATCCTTTAGAATCTAAAATCTAAAGGCTTATTCATAAAAGGAAAAGCTATAGATGGTTAAATGGAATCAATTACATACAGTAATGGCAAAGTTCTTGGTTCAGGCTTGTGGCAGTGATGGAATAAACTGCAGGTTCAAATCAAGTCTCTGGAGTACATCCACAGCTGGGATGGGTCATCAGTCCTTTGTTCAAAGCTTCCGTGCAAAGTTCCTCTAGAGGTATGAAGCAGGATTGAAGACAAGATGGAGGAGCTGCAGGAGCTTTTTATATTCTCTTGCCATGTGGTCTCTGCTTTCTTTGTCCCAAAGACAAGCTGTCCATCACATGGCATGGAAAAACCTCAGAGTTCTGTCCATAGGCATGTCCCTGCATACATTGCTGAGTCACAAGGCATGTCTGCCTTCTCTCAATGGATCAGTTGTGTAGCTGATGGTCCTTAGTGGGCCATCCAGCAGGCTAGGCACAGCTGACACCAACTTGCCTGGGGTGTCACCCAGAAGCATAGCATAAGTTTGAAATACAGACAGTATAGAGCCAATATTCATAACTTTAACCACAAAAATGATACACACATATAGACACCATAATCATAATCAGCAAACCATAACCTTGTCTTAGACACCTGATTTGACCCCCTTTATACAAGATTTGGTGCCACTACAGGATCTTGGTTGCAACAATGTTCTATATGGGCCCAGTTCAAGTCAATAACATCACAGCCTCTCACTGTTTCTTTTACTTTTTTGGTTCTCTTACTATGTTTTTTAATTTGGGGTATACATTTAAGTTGAGCATCTATTATGGTGTCTTTAAAAAGTTTCCACCCAGCATGCAGAGATTTCACATTTGACACTGTACCCTTTAATTTCTGTTTAACTAACCTCCTCATCTTTGTGTAGTTCCCCCTTTCTGAAATTAAATGCTACCAGGTTAGGCTGCTGTGGTGTTTTTCCTGCCACAGGGATATTAAACTTAATTACATTATGGTCACTATTACCAAGCGGTCCAGCTACATTCACCTCTTGGACCAGATCCTGTGCTCCACTTTGGACTAAATCAAGAATTGCCTCTCCTCTGGTGGGTTCTAGGACCAACTGCTCCAAGAAGCAGCCATTTAAGGTGTCAAGAAACTTTATCTCTGCATCCTGGACCCAGTCAATATGGGGATAATTGAAATCCCTTATTTATTATTGAGGTTATTTTTAATTTTAATAGCCTCTCTAATTTTCCTGAGCATTTCACAGTTCCTGTCACCATCCTGGTTAGGTGGTGGGTAATATATCCCTACTACTATGCTCTAACAAGAAGACTATGGCATTTCTATCCAGACATTCTATGGTACAGTTTGATTCATTTACTATTTTTACTTCTCTTGATTCTGTGGTTTCTTTCACATATAATGCCACTCCCCCACCAGCACGACCTGTTTTGTCCTCCTGATATATTTTGTACCCTGGTATTACTGTATCCCATCGATTATCCTCATTCCACCAAGTTTCTGTGATACCTATCTCAATAGCCTCATTTAATACGAGGCATTCTAATTCACCCATTTTATTATTTAGACTTCTAGCATTGGTATATAAGCACTTTAAAAACTTGTCTCCTTTTAGCTGTCTGCCATTACACAATGTAATTGAATGGGACTCTTTTATTATTATTATTTGATTGTTTCTGATCAGACCCTGCCTGTATTTTATCATTTTCCATCCTCTTGTCCTCACTAGGAGATAGAGATTCTCTATTAATAGATCCTCCCCTAAGGGATGTCCGAACCACATGCTCCTCCGCACCTGTCAGCTTTCTCCCAGCCCTTAGTTTAAAAACTGCTCTACAACCTTTTTAATGTTAAGTGCCAGCAATCTGGTTCCATTTTGGTTTAGGTGGAGCCCATCCTTCCTGTATAGGCTCCCCGTTTCCCAAAAGTTTCCCCAGTTCCTAATAAATCTAAACCCCTCCTCCCTACACCATCGTCTCATCCACGTATTGAGACTCTGCAGTTCTGCCTGTCTAACTGGCCCTGTGCGTGGAATGGGAGCATCTCAGAGAATGCTGTTGTGGAGGTCCTGGACTTCAGTCTCTTACCTAGCAGTCTAAATTTGGCCTCCAACACCTCTCTCCTATCCTTCCCTATGTCATTGGTACCTATACGTACCACAACCACCGGCTCCTCCCCAGCACTACACATAAGTCTATCTAGATGTCTCGAGAGATCCGCAACTTTCGCACCAGGCAGGCAAGTCACCATGCGGTTCTCTCAGTCATCACAAACCCAGCTCTCTATGTTTCTAATGATCAAATTACCCATTACTAATACCTGTCTCTTTCTAGTAGCTGGAGTTCCCTCCCCCGGAAAGGTATCCTTAGTGTGAGAGGATACCACATCATCATCTGGAAGGAGGGTCCCTACTATGGGATTCGCAAAAAGAAAAGGAGGACTTGTGGCACCTTAGAGACTAACCAATTTATTAGAGCATAAGCTTTTGTGAGCTACAGCTCACTGCATCTGATGAAGTGAGCTGTAGCTCACGAAAGCTTATGCTCTAATAAATTGGTTAGTCTCTAAGGTGCCACAAGTACTCCTTTTCTTTTTGCGAATACAGACTAACACGGCTGTTACTCTGAAACCTGTTACTATGGGATTGTTTCCCTCTGCTCCAGTTAGATGTTCTCCTTCCCTGGGACTTTCATCCTCCTCAACAGCATAGTGGCTGTCCAACTGGGGGTGGGTAAGAGACAGTAAGGTAAGAGACAATAAAGAGACAAAATGTAAGGAATGAAAGAAGCAAATTATGTGCAGGGCAGAGCAGCTGTTTGGGTTTGGAAGGGGTTTTTTTTAGAACAAACATTAAGATTTTTCTCATTTCTCATTCCCAGGAACGTCTAATGAAAACCTGGCAATTAGGATCAATTAAGGTAACATCTGGCGTGAAAGTTTAGATCCAGATGTGACCTGCATTAATGTGACAAAACTCTATTCTGTGCTATGCAGGCGCCCTCCTTCCTTCTATTCTTTCTGTTTGTGGCTCTGAGTGAGATGCCATCAGGGCTGGGAGGTGCCTGATAGCAGGTTAGAACTGGAACATTGCCAATAATCATCATCAGAATCACTTATGATGCCATCGAATCCGTAAGAGCTTTGTAGTATGAAATGCAACATTCAGAAGGGGGACGAGGCAGCCATTTTACAGTTCCACAGGGAGTTTAGGATAGAAAATTAAAGTGGATTCCACATCCAACTGCGATGGCAGAGGGGATATTAGAGAGGTAAAATGGGATCACCTGAGTGGGTAGCTAGCCAAGACATCAAGATAACATATTAGTAGTTCCATGTATAGGAGGGTCTTGTGGGGAACAAGGAGAGGACACCAGTGGGCAAGGGTCTGTGGGAGTAAGGCGATTGGGCAGGCCTCTTGCATGTAGAGAGTCCCACTCCGCCCTGTCACTTGAAACCATGTGATTTTTAGTCTCCATTCTCCCAAAACACACCTCCCTGCTACCTAGCCACAGTGATGGCAGATCAAGTGGGAATGCATGGCTGTCAAACCAGGTGGTGTAAAATACTGTCTTTTGGGCATTTATGCATGCATATAAAACTGCCCCATTGTGACTGGGGCCTATGCAAGACAAAAGTCCTACTGCCACTACTGACAGATGATGAAGCTTCTCCTTCAGCCTGTGTTTTGGGAGTCCAAGGTCCTAGGTTGTAACTGCATCCATGATGCCTGTATGTATTTGACTGCCTTCCTTTCTCACCCCAGCCCCATCATGGAGGCTGCATCATCTTTTCGTGATATTATGGAAAGGGAATGTCAAACCCTCACAGCTATCCAAACACAGCATGGGTGACACAATGGCCAATGTGGAAAACAAGTCACACCATCTGTTTGATTCAAACAGTCTGAGGCCTTTTATTGAATACAAGCATGCAGGGAGAGGGAGACAGAGATGGTCACATGCAGGTGCCACCCTGGTCTCTCCCTCTACCCTGCCCCTATAATACCAGTCTTATATAGATCCAAGCCAAATGATATGTTTTCTTATTATTTTTTTCACCACTTAAGCACTATTAATAAAGCCTTATAAGGAATAATGGAAAGACAGTTTTATAATTAGCACAGTGCTGATGCACCTTGTTATTATCAAGATCTGCGGTTTGCTGTGGCAGCGTTTTGACTAGGGACTTTTGCAGGGTGGAGGGTGCATATAATGGACAGCTAGGGACTTTAGTAGGCCCTTTGGTTTTTTTTTAGTTAGAGATTGGCCTAGTCCATTATCTGTGTCAAGTGCCACAGCCTAGCATACGTAAATGCTTTTAGCTTAAGCCAAGTCTTACAGGATACCGGCCTGTAGGCCTCTTGCATTACAGCTCTTGCATATGTTGCATATAGTGCATAGACTGTGCCGCAGAATGGGAAGGGGTCAGGTCAACAGCAAGGTTAACAGCGATTTCCCCCACACCAATAAAGGACATTGGGGCCCTCTGACCTACCAGATCCACCTCTTTTTCATCTGGGATGCTGACTACACCCACATCTGCCTCACTTTCTCCCCCGTCATCGCAAGGTCCAAGAGCACTGACTCCTTGGAGAAGATAAAATGTAAAGATGCAGAAAATAAGGGGCTCTTCTCTGAGCCTTAACACTTTTCCCCTCGTTTAATGATTAGTGAGTTTAGCACTGGTGGAAGGTGCCAGCTCGACAGCCCCTGGAGAATGAATCATAGAAATGAAGGACCGGAAGAGACCTCAATAGGTCATCTAAGTCCAGTCCTCTGCATTGAGGCAGGACTAAGTATTATTCTAGACCACCCTGACAGGTGGTTGTCTAACCTGTTCTTAAAAACCTCCAATGACAGAGATTCCACAACCTCCCTAGGTAATTTGTTTCAGACCTTAAGTAGGAAAAATGTCCTAACTGGAAGGGTAATCTCCCTTGCTACAATTTAAGCCCATTACTTCTTGTCCTGTCCTCAGTGGACAAGGAGAACAATTTACCCCCCTCCTCTTTATAACAACCTTTGACATAGGTGAAGCCCCGTCAGTCTTCTCTTCTCCAGACTAAACAAACCTGATTTTTTCAATCTTTCCTCATAGGTCATGTTTTCTAGACCTTTAATCATTTTTGTTGCTCTCCTCTGGACTTTCTCCAATTTGTCCACATCTTTCCTGAAGTTTGGTGCCCAGAACTGGACACCGTACTACAGCTGAGGCTAACTGAGGCTATCAGTGCTAACTATTGTGGAAGAATTACTTCTCACACCTTGCTTACAGTACTTCTGCTAATACATCCCAGAATGAGGTTTGCTTTTTTTTGCAACAGTATTACCTTGCTGACTCAAACTTAGCTTGTGATCCCCTATAACCCTTAGATCCTTTTCTGCAGTTCTCCTTCCTAGGGAGTCATTTCTCATTTTATATTTTTGCAATTGCTTATTCCTTCCTAAGTACAGTACTTTGCATTTGTCCTTACTGAATTTCATCCTATTTATTTCAGACCATTTCTCCAGTTTGTCAAGATCATTTTGAATTCTAATTCTGCCCTCCAAAGTGTTTGCAATCCCTCTCAGTTTGGTATCATCCACAAACCTTATAAGTTTACTCTGTGCCATTCCCAAATCATTTATAAAGATATTGAACAGAAGACCCCGACAGATTCATGCAGGACCCCACTTGATTTCCCTGGCCAGCTTGACTGTGAACCATTGATAACTACTCTCTGAAACCAATTTTCCAACCAGTTGTGCACCCACCTTGCAGTAGGTTCATTTGGCTATATTTCCCTAGTTTGCTTATGACAAAGTCATGAGAATCAAAAACCTTACTAAAGCCAAGATGTATCACATCTACTGCTCTCCCCATCCACAAGGCTTTTTACCCAGTCCAAGAAGGATATTCTCTCTCTATTTCCCCAGAGCTGGAGGCAAAGGAAGCTTATGTCCCCTCTCCAAAGAGCTTTACCCTGCTCTCCCCTTGAAGGTGCCAGTGAGGATGTCTATTGGTCCTAGCTATGATGAGGTTTTACCCGTGTGGCTAGCACTAGGGACTGGACTCAAACTCCTACATAATTTCACACAGGGGCTCCAGAATGGCTGCCAGACGGGAGCATTCAGTCACTATTGAGCCACCTTGGAAGTGGTGCCTTAAAGGTGAAACCCCAGGGCCGGCCTTAGGCACGGGGCAACAGCCTGGGGCACCATTACAAACGGGGCACCTCTGGAGCAGGTTTGCACCTCCGGAGAAGGTTTGCACCTCCCTCTGCTGGCATCTGCAGCCCTGCCTTGGAGCCACCCCTGGCCAGCTGCTCCCAGGAGCTTCCTGTCTGCTGTAAGGATGGGGGGCTCCGATGTCACAGTTTCCCCTGCCTCCCGACCCATTGTTCTCTAAAATGTCTCTTTTTAAATGTCTCCCTTCTTTCCCTCCAACAGCTGCAAATATTTCAACGCTCCCCCTATCATCTCCGTCCCAGAGGCTATCAAAGATTAAAAGCTGAAAAAAAAACACTCACAATGAAATGTTCTCTGAACTCATGCAAGCCTCCCATGCTGAGGGAGACAATGTTAGAGTCCAGGAAAGCACAAAATGAACGTGAGGAGAGGAGGGATGAGCGAGAGGAGAGGAGGGACGAGCGAGAGGGGAGGTGGCATCAGCGTGATGCAGAGGCAGCAGGATGCAATGCTGAGGCTACTGGAGGATCAAACTGATATGCTCCGGTGTATGGTTGAAGTGCAGGAAAGGCAACAGGGGCACAGACCGCTGCTGCAGTCCCTGTGTAACCAACCGCCCTCCTCCCCAAGTTCCATGGCCTCCTCACCCAGATGCCCAAGAACGCGGTGGGGGGGCCTCCGGGCACCCAACCACTCCACCCCAGAGGACTGCCCAAGCAACAGAAAGCTGGCATTCAATAAGTTTTGAAGTACAGTGTGGCCTTGTCCTTCCATCCTCCCCTCCTCCCCCACCCATCCAGGGCTACCTTGGCAGTTATCCTCCCATTTGTGTGACAAATTAATAAAGAATGCATGGTTTCAGAGTAGCAGCCGTCTTAGTTTGTATCCGCAAAAAGAAAAGGAGTACTTGTGCCACAAGTACTCCTTTTCTTTTTAAAGAATGCATGAATTTGAAACAACAATGACTTTATTGCCTCTGCAAGCGGTGATCAAAGGGGAGAGAGGAGGGCGGTTGGCTTACAGGGAAGTAGAGTGAACCACGGGGGCGGGTTTTCATCAAGAAACAAACAGAACTTTCACACTGTAACCTGGCCAGTCATGAAACTGGTTTTCAAAGTTTATCTGATGCGCAGAGCGCCCTGTTGTGCTCTTCTAACAGCCCTGGTGTCTGGCTGCGCATAATCAGTGGCCAGACAATTTGCCTCAACCTCCCACCCCGCCATAAACGTCTCCTCCTTACTCTCACAGATACTGTGGAGCACACAGCAAGCAGTAATAACGATGGGAATATTGGTTTCGCTGAGGTCTAACCAAGTCAGTAAATTGCACCAGCGCGCTTTTGAACGACCAAATGCCCATTCTACCACCATTCTGCACTTGCTCAGCCTATAGTTGAACAGCTCCTGACTACTGTCCAGGGTGCCTGTGTACGGCTTCATGAGCCATGGCATTAAGGGGTAGGCTAGGTCCCAAGGACAACTATAGGCATTTCAACATCCCCAACGGTTATTTTCTGGTCTGAAAGTAAGTCCCTTGCTGCAGTTTTTCCCACAAACCAGAGTTCCTAAAGATGCCAGTGTCATGTACCTTTCCCGGCCATCCCACGTTAATGTTGATGAAACATCCCTTATGATCCACCAGTGCTTGCAGCACCACTGAAAAGTATCCCTTTCGGTTTATGTACTGGCTGCCTTGGTGGTCCAGTCCCAAGATAGGGATAAGAGTTCTGTCTATCGCCCCACCACAGTTAGGGAATCCCACTGCAGCAAAGCCATCCACTATGACCTGCACATTTCCCAGAGTCACTACCCTTGATAACAGTAGCTCAGTGATCGCGTTGGCTACTTGCATCACAGCAGCCCCCACAGTAGATTTGCCCACTCCAAATTGATTCCTGACTGAATCATAGAATACCAGGGTTGGAAGGGACCTCAGGAGGTCATCTAGTCCAACCCCCTGCTCAAAGCAGGACCAATCTCCAACTCAATCATCCCAGCCAGGGCTTTGTCAAGCCTGACCTTAAAAATACCTAAGGAAGGAGATTCCACCACCTCCCTAGGTAACACATTCCAGCGTTTCACCACCCTCCTTGTGAAAAAGTTTTTCCTAATATCCAAACTAAACCTCCCCCACTGCAACTTGAGACCATTACTCCTTGTTCTGTCATCAGCTACCACTGAGAACAGTCTAGATCCATCCTCTTTGGAACCCCCTTTCAGGTAGTTGAAAGCAGCTATCAAATCCCCCCTCATTCTTCTCTTCCGCGGACTAAATAATCCCAGTTCCCTCAGCCTCTCCTCATAAGTCATGTGTTCCAGTCCCCTAATCATTTTTGTTGCCCTCCGCTGGACGTTTTCCAATTTTTCCACATCCTTCTTGTAGTGTGGGGCCCAAAACTGGACACAGTACTCCAGATGAGGCCTCACCAATGTCGAATAGAGGGGAACGGTCACGTCCCTCGATCTGCTGGCAATGCCCCTATTTATACATGCCAAAATGCCATTGGCCTTCTTGGAAACAAGGGCACACTGTTGACTCATATCCAGCTTCTCGTCCACTGTAACCCCTAGGTCCTTTTCTGCACAACTGCTGCCGAGCCATTAGGTCCCTAGTCTGTAGTGGTGCATGGGATTCTTCCGTTCTAAGTGCAGAACTCTGCACTTGTCCCTGTTGAACCTCATCAGATTTCTTTTGGCCCAATCCTCTAATTTGTCCAGGGCCCTCTGTATCCTATCCCTACCCTCCAGCGTATCTACCTCTCCTCCCAGTTTAGTGTCATCTGCAAATTTGCTGAGGGTGCAATCCACACCATCCTCCAGATCATTTATGAAGATATTGAACAAAACCGGCCTGAGGACCGACCCCTGGGGCACTCCACTTGATACCGGCTGCCAACTAGACATGGAACCATTGATCACTACCCTTTGAGCCCAACAATCTACCCAACTTTCTATCCACCTTATAGTCCATTCATCCAGCCCATACTTCTTTAACTTGCTGGCAAGAATACTGTGGGAGACCATGTCAAAAGCTTTGCTCAAGTCAAGGAACAACACGTCTACCACTTTCCCCTCATCCACAGAGCCAGTTATCTCATCATAGAAGGCAATTAGATTAGTCAGGCATGACTTGCCCTTGATGAATCCATGCTGACTGTTCCTGATCACTTTCCTCTCCTCTAAGTGCTTCAGAATTGATTCCTTGAGGACCTGCTCCATGATTTTTCCAGGGACTGAGGTGAGGCTGACTCGCCTGTAGTTCCCAGGATCCTCCTTCTTCCCTTTTTTAAAGATGGGCGCTACATTAGCCTTTTTCCAGTCGTCCGGGACTTCCCCCGATGGCCATGAGTTTTCAAAGATAATGGCCAATGGCTCTGCAATCACATGCACCAACTCCTTTAGCACTCTCGGATGCAGCCAGACCGGTAGCTGTCTAGCGTTGCAAGTTTCCAGAGGGCTATCGCCACTCGCTTGTGAACTGTGAGGGCTGCTCTCATCTTGGTATTCTGGCACTTCAGGGCAGGGGAAAGCAAGTCACAAAGTTCCATGAAAGTGCTCTTACGCATACGAAAGTTTCGCAGCCTTTGGGAATCGGCCCAGACCTGCAATGCTATGCAGTCCCACCAGTCTGTGCTTGTTTCTCAGGCTCAGAATCGGCGTTCCACGGCATGATCCTGCCCCATTGCCACCAGGATGGCCAAATTGCCGGGGCCTGTACTTTGAGAGAAGTCTGTGTCCATGTCCTCATCACTCTCCTCACCGCGCAGCCGTCGCCTACTCACCTGCTTTTGCAGGTTCTGGTTCTGCATATACTGCATGATAATGCGCATGGTGTTTAGAGCGGTAACAACTGCTGCAGTGATCTGAGTGGGCTCCATGCCTGCTGTGGTATGATGTAAGCAGGAGAGCAGAGTGGCAGCGGAAGCGGCGGGTGCATGACTATGCTGACAGCAATATGGCGCTTGCACGGAAAAAGGCGCAAAACGATTGTTGGCCATTGCTGTCATGGAGGGAGGGAGGGGTAGGCTGGCAGCAGACGGTGCTGTTGGGTGGGAGAGCAGCCTGAGGCAGAATGGCCCCCTCAAAGATTGAACTCACAACCCTGGGTTTAGCAGCCAATGCTCAAACCACTGCCAATATCCCTCTGCCAATATTCCAGGCAGGACTGAATATTCATTAGACAAAACTTAAAGAAGAGAATGACCTAAGTCATTTATGTGCAGGCGCCCCTGTCAGCCTGACCAAGGCCGGCCAAGAGAACTCAGGAGACGACGAGGATGGCTACTAGTTGTACTGAACTATCTGCTGCCACAAGGCAATGAGCTGCTGCTGTGTAGCAATGCAGCCTCACGTCTGCCAGTTTCCAAGAGATGTACGGTGACGGTGAGCTGAGCGAGCTCCATGCTTGCCGTGCTATGGCATCTAGAATCATAGAATCATAGAAGATCAGGGTTGGAAGGGACCTCAGGAGGTCATCTAGTCCAACCCCTGCTCAAAAGCAGGGCCCATACCCAATTAAATCATCCCAGCCAGGGCTTTGTCAAGCCTGACCTTAAAAACTTCTAAGGAAGGAGATTCCACCACCTCCCTAGGCAACGCATTCCAGTGTTTCACTACCCTCCTAGTGAAAAAGTTTTTCCTAATATCCAGCCTAAACCTCCCCCACTGCAACTTGAGACCATTACTCCTTGTCCTGTCCTCTTCCACCACTGAGAATAGTCTAGAACCATCCTCTCTGGAACTACCTCTCAGGTTCACAGGTAACCCACAAAAAAAGGCGCAAAATGATTGTCTGCCATTGCTTTCATGGAGGGAGGGAGGGGATGGGGGCCTGACATGTACCCAGAACCACCCATGACAATGTTTTTTGCCCCATCAGGCATTGGGATCTCAACCCAGAATTCCAATGTGCGGCGGAGACTGCGGGAACTGTGGGATAGCTACCCACAGTGCAACGGTCCAGAAGTCGACGCTAGCCTCGGTACCGTGGATGCACTCTGCCGACTTAATGGTCTTAAGTGGGGACACACACAATCAACTGTATAAAATCGCTTTCTAAAAATTTGACTTCAATAAATTCGACCTAATTTCATAGTTTAGACATACCCTGCCAGCTAATTCCTAAATTACCTGAAAAAACACTAGAATTTTCAGGTGCCTAAGTAGTCCCTGGAATCATGTTTAAAGTTTCCTCCCACCCTCCCCAAATCTGAAATGGTGCCCCAGGTGAGCTAGGAGTGGCCAAAGGGCTGCAGGAGGGCCATGGGCTCTGGCAAGCTGCAGCCTACGTGTGACAGTG
The DNA here is from genome assembly GCF_965140295.1 of Lepidochelys olivacea. Taxonomy (NCBI): domain Eukaryota; kingdom Metazoa; phylum Chordata; order Testudines; family Cheloniidae; genus Lepidochelys; species Lepidochelys olivacea. The sequence goes on along the minus strand of NC_140436.1, from coordinate 16,409,150 downwards.
TGAAGCCTGCCTTGAGCCACATGCCAAGCATCAGGCACCACAAGCCACAGCAGCAGCGCATATGCCATGCCACCCTTACTTCTGTGCTGCTGGTGGCAGTGGCATTGCCTTCAGAGCTGGGTGCCCGGCCAGCACCAGCCAGTATCAGGCCGTCCTGCCCAAGCTTAATTTGAGCCACAGCTGAGCTCTGGGATCTCTTTCAATACAAATTAAACACTGTGGGAGGCAATGGGGCCCAGAGGTGATGCGGTGGGGGAAGCCCAGGGAGCCAGGAGTGATGGGGTGCGCCAAAATACAAGTTCATCCAGGGTGCCACTTTCCCTAAGGCCGGCCCTGTGAAAGCCTCTGTATCCTATTCCCAGATCTTGTGAAGCAGCCCATCCACCCTGAACTGAGGCCAAATTGGAACCAGCGCCCTAGATATGAAAGGCCCAGTGTCCCATACCGTGATTCCCTTGAGCCAGCCAGCCAGTCCCCACCAACCTGAGGCCAACTGGAACTGGTGCCCTAGATATGAAAGTCCCTGTTATCCTGTTCCCCAAACTCTTGATCTAACAATAAACCCTGAGCACAACAAAACAGCTTCACTAGTAACAGACTATTCCATTGTCGCTGCACATGGAAAGAGAGATGAGGAAAAGGAAACAGGGCTGTAAGAAGAGATGAAGGCTCATGGATTTTGGAGCACTTTGTAATGCGGGTTTCTAAAGCACCATGAGCCTCCCTCAATCAGAGTGACAAGGCCGCCTCATGAGCCTTTCTAACACATTAGGTTATGGAAGCGTGACATACAGCTAAATGTTTCTGTTCCTGAACGTCAGCACTACGAATGCGACACCCTGTAAACCCAGCAGAGAGGGACCTCGGGGACATTTACAATGTTGTCATGAAGTGTGACAAATTAACAGTCAAGCTGAAACAGAAACTCTCTAATATCAACTCTTTAAATTAACTGTCCCCCATCCCCTACTCCTCAAATCAAACGCAGTGAGACAAGCCACTGCCCATAACGAGCCATCATTTGTGTTTCAATTACACCAGCATCCAGAGAGAGGCACCCTCTGCTCACAGCAAAGGAATGAAGAACAGTCACCTTCTGACTGGCCACGAATACTTTTCTTTAATATTAAAAACTGTTAGCAAGTGAATTTAAGGGTTGGTGAAAGGTGCCAGCTTAGCATTCCCCAAACATGGAGTCCTTCATTTATCATCAAAGCAGGTACAGCTGGGCAGTAGCAAAATAAACTTTCCCCCCAGTTGGTACATGGTCTGCATCAGTGTGCCTCAGTCGGTGGAATCCCTTGTAGGGGAAATCAAGAATTTAGTCTACATGGACCAGATTTTAAAGGTATTTGGGCACCTAACTCCCCACTGATTTAAAATCGGTGCCTATAGCCCATTTGGCCTTTGCATCTCTGCCAAGGCTGCCAGCACAGGAGCAGACAGTGGTGATAATCGTAATGTGGAACCTTGTGGAACTGGCCTGTGACAGGTTGGGTAACAGAAACCCCCTTGGGACTGCGACCTGATGTGCTAAGACTACCTCTGAGCCCATTTTCCCAGCCAGCTTGGGACTTCAGTACCCTGTCTTGCTGAGGCAGACATGCTAGACTGTTGCAAACACAGATCCAGGTCTGAATCATGTCCCCCGAAAGCTGCAGATTTAACTGAAAATGGCTTAGAAACTGCTCCTGTCTCTAGCACCCAGGTACCCAGTTTCCAATGGGGTCCAAACCCCAAATAAATCCATTTTACTCTGTATAAAGCTTATACAGGGTAAACTCATAAATTATCTGCCCTTTTTAACACTGATAGAGAGATATGCACAGCTGTTTGCTCCCCCAGGTATTAGTCACTAACTCTGGGTTCAGTAATAAGCAAAAAGTGATTTTATTAAGAATAAAAATTAGGATTTAAGTGGTTCCAAGTAATAACAGACAGAACAAAGTAAGTTACCAAGCAAAATTAAACAAACCACGCAAGTCTAAGCCTAATACATTAAGGAACTGATTACAAATAAAATCTCACCCTCAGAGATGTTCCAATAAGCTTCTTTCACAGACTAGAGTCCTTTCTAGTCTGGGCCCAATCCTTTCCCCAGCGATCATATTTAAAAGTTGCTTTGGAATTTCTCTCAATTTGAATTCACAGCTGAAAAAAAAGCAGGCTAGACTCTCGCAAAGCGATTTAGCAATCTGCTCACTCAAACAGACCCACCTGAGGTTTTGCATTTCTAGAGCATGTGCCCTAGTCACAGAATGAGGGAAGTGAGAGATGGAAAGCTCTATTAGGCCAGGTGCTATCTTGTCCAGGTCCAGCATAGAGCACCCCAAAACTCGGGCATTTAAGGTCTCATCTAGGAGACCCCCCCGCAAGGTGTAGGTAAACCTCCCTGTAATCATCTATGATTCGGGTCTGAAATCTCTAGGGACTGAAATCCTAAGAAGGTTGTTTGCTCCCTCCACATTTCTGAGCACAGGCAAGGTCTTGTTTGCTTCGCATGAGTATTAATGATCCTGTGGGCTGCTTTTTGTAAGAGTCAGGATTTGCTCTGGTACCCTCAGCTAAAATTTCCTTTCCCCCCACTCCTCTCTGTTGTGCTCTACTTCAGAAGAGGCTGCATTTCATTGGTGAAATTAAATCCAAAGGGAAGCAAGATCCACACCTAGACATCATCACTCCCAATGCTAATTAACAACTCCCAGTGGCATAACTACCCCACCCAGAGCAGAAAAAAGCCAAGCCTACAGCAAAACTTAAAACACCACTGGAGAGATCCAAAACAATGAGTTAGACTGCTACAGGACTATCACACTAGCAGATACTTCACTACAGTAAAACATGCAAACCTGAGGCTGATTCTCAACAAATCAGTAACCATAAACTAGATGTGGAAACTGGGAGACACGGTTCCAAGCTTGAGAGAAGTGACAGTGTAGTCAACGTGACACAGGCGGAGAGATTGAGAGAGAGGCTTCGTACTGCAATGTCTGAAATAAGAGGGAGTACCAGAGAAATTTCCTCAAAGTATCAGGAATCACAAAAGACTTCTCATCCCAAAGCTAGAGCAGCATTCCACTAGCACAGGACTGAACTGCAGTGGCAAATGGACACAGGATAAAAGTCCTAACCCCGTGTGATGCCCCCTCCTGGATAGATGGTATCTGCCTCGAAGACAGACTTGACAGCCATTCCCTTTTACACTTTGGCAATACTCTGTATATAGCTTGTCATGCCAATAAAGCCCTACTGAATTGAAAAATGCAGTTTGGTGATCTACATTCTGCCCAGCATCTCTCCTCCCCTGCCACCCAATGGCCAGCTCATTGCTGAGTGGTGGTAATGCCACATGACCAGCAGCTCCCCACTTCTTTCCCTCTCACTTCTTCTCCTTCTGCTGCTGCTTTAGAAACAGCACAGCTTATTAGTGGACAATGAAGGGAATGAACAATCATATGCAATGGGGGGGAGCGGGCCTTGGAGGAGGACAGGCAGTCATGGATTCTATAATAAACTGCTGAGTGTACCACTGCCCCCACTGGATGGACTCGAATGATTCAGACATGCTTCTTAGCCCCTGCACTGCTAGAAGCTGAGGGAGTCTCCTTTCACCCAAGTGTTAGGGTCCTGACCTTCTGGAGCAGGAGGAACTACGGGTACATCTTCACTGCAATTGGGACAACACACATAGGCATACCCAAGCTAGCTTGGATCGAACTAGCTTGCTACAAATAGCAGTGTAACTGCCGCAGCATGGCCAGCAGCATGGGGCTAGCTGCCTGTATATGTAGCTAGGGGCCAAGGCAGGATTGTCCTCAGCCAGCTAGCCCACGCTGCTGCAACTACACTGCTATTCTTAGCAAGCCAACTCAATTAAAACTAGCTTGGATATGCCAACACATGCCTCCTGACTTCTGTGTACACATATTCTGAGTTCTAGATCTGCCTCTGGTGTGTGGCTCTGAGCCACCACTGTGCACAGCGCAGGACCTCCTGGCGGTCACTAGCCACATGTTCAAATCCAGGCACCTCTAATACTCGTGGCCCCATTTTAGATATTCAGAACCCGATCTTCAGAAGTGCTGAGCATCCCCAGATCCAAATGGTGCCAGCGGGAGTTGTGGGTGCTCTGCAGCTCTGAAAATCAAGCCCAGGGTGCCCCAATATAAGAACCCAAAAAACAGAGTGTCCACCTCTAAAGGGATTTGTTACCATGAATGGCTAGATAGACAAGGTGGGTGAGGCAATATTGGACCAACTTCTTTGGTGGGAGCGACCTGGGACAGACATGGCTACAACAACTCTGCATACAACAATGGCCAGAGAGACAGACAGGCATGGGGAGACAGCTGCCAACAGGGGAGGTCTACATCCAGCCCTGATGACTCAGAGCACAACAAGGGGGACCAGCAAACAATCAGGCCACACCTGGATGCTGGTATTACAGACCTAATCTTTGGTCCCTTTCATCTTGTCTTCTGTTTCATGCTCCCTTGTCCCTAATCAAACCCTCTGTACTTACTAAATAAAACCTTCCGCGGCTTCATCTCCCAGGGAGCACGCCGTGGATGTGCTTCCCAGTTCAGCCAGCGTTCAGTTGCCTGACAGTGGATGTCATTTCACTGTCGCAGCAGATTGGATTGGAGCAGAAGCTCTGAGCAGAGATGGCTTCGTGCACGTTACATAAGACAGCAATGATCACTGGAACATAAGAGCTAGCGTGAGCTCTGAAGAGCTGCTGCTGGAAATCTGGATGGGTTACTCTGGTAACACAGGTTTCAGAGTAGCAGCCGTGTTAGTCTGTATTCACAAAAAGAAAAGGAGTACTTGTGGCACCTGAGAGACGAACAAATTTATTTGAGCATAAGCTTTCGTGAGCTACAGCTCACTTCATCAGATGCATTCATCGGATGCATTTCTGGTAACACACTGAAGGGAAACAATTTGAGGGGGAGGAGGGCTCACAGACCTGGTTATGATAAACATCTACAGCTAGGAGTTTTAAATGATAAGACTGAAGAAAGGAATGATTGAAAAGACAGCATAGATTGGGGGACTGAGACCCCCCAATTTGAGAGACTGAGCTTTTCACCACTAGAGCATCAGTTCCAATATTGTCTCACATGCAGGAGAAGGACAAGGAATGGGTCTTTCACCTCTAGGACACTGGTTCTGATCCAGCCACACATGGGGAGCACTGGCTGGATGGATGGCTCTCTCTTGGGAGGCAGGGAATGGGACAGGGGGCCTTTCCCCTCTAAACCAGTGGCTGCATCTGGCATCGTGTCAGAGGTGTTTGGTTAGTTTAGGGAGTAGGATGAAGAGCCTTCCACAACTACAACAGCAGTTCTAATCCAGCCCCGGGTTAATGGCTTTTCTACGACCCCCCGCAAATATTAAAAGTATTTTAAAGACAGCTGGGTCTCAAGGGTGCCCATAATGAACAAGACTAGCGGATGTCTTCAGCTTTCCTGTATCTTTAATAGGGTGAAGAGTCAGGCTGCACTTCACTCTCTATATCAGGAGGCAATGAAGGTAACACTGGCTTTGATTTAACAAGGTGAGGCCTATACTAGACATTTTTATGTCTGGTATAACTTCCCACCCTCAGAGCTCCAGCAGTGTGCAGAAAGAACCCAGATTGTTGTGTTTTAACCAGCATCTCTTGTGGACCTCTAGTTACACCACTGCACTAGGACCCAAGAGACCTGTCTTCTACTCCTGGCTCTGCCAGAGATCTACTGCATAGCTGTAGGCAAGCCGTCTAGCCAGATTGTTAGCTCTGCGACAGGGACTATCCCTCACCATGTGTTTGTACAAGGTAGAACTGCAGGTGCTACTGTAATCATAATAGACTTGCTGAGAGCAGGTTAGATCAGCAGTCTGCAACCTTTTTTCAACTGTGAGCCCCTAAAAATTTTGGAATGGAAGTGCAGCCCCCTTTGGAAATGACAGACATAGTCGGCAGACCCCCCATGGACCACAGGTTGAAAACCATGGTTCTATGGCAGTGGTTCCCAAACTGGGGTTTGTGAACCCCTGGGGGTTTGCAAAATGTAGGGAAAAAAATTCCCTAATGGAGGACAGAGCTGTCCCTAGGGACCCCGGGCAGCATGGGGCCAGCAGCCCAGAGCCCCTGGACTTCCAAGAGCTAAGCAGATCAAAGCAATCATATCTATCACACTGAGGAGATTTAAATTTCAAGACTCCTTATAAGAAATGGAAAGGGAGGTGGATATTTTTGCTGTTTTAAAAATTGAATAGGCAGCTAGTATTGTTTTTTAAATGATTATAAAGAACAAGTTTAAGCTTTGTTGTAACGTGCATTGTTTGCCTGGACTGCTCAAGACCTGAATGCTTGTGTAGGAGAAACTCTGAGTTGGCTTCTTAAATACCTTCATGCTGTTTCACATCTGATACTCCTTGATGAAACATAGGAGTCTTGTCTAAAAACAGGCTTATTCAAAGTGATACAAGCTACGAAAGTGAGATCTTGGAAGAGTGTTGCTGTTTTCATAATGTAATAAAAATACTGTAATGATAAATAATAACTAATAATAAATAGTGTGTAATAAGCATGTCATAAAAACAAATTGTGTATTTCCAAGATCGCTGCTTTTATAATTTATACTCAGGTAAAGGAGAAAATCCCTGGAAATATTCATTTTTAGGAGGGGGTTCACGAGACTTGACATTTCAAGGTTGGTATTTGTACCAAACCTGGATGCAAACAGGTACAGTTTGGGAACCACTGCTCTATGGGAATGACAACCTTTCACAAAGCCCTTAGGCATAGTCTGCGGACCCCTGAAAACCACTGGGTTAGATGAATTTTATGGTGACTAAAATGCCCAAAACCTGTCCAGGACAATGTTGACACAAGAATAAAAGGGGATAAACTGGCCAGGAGCAAATCTAGGCTGGAAATGAGAAGAAGGTTTCTAACTCTAACCCGACCTTTTGGCTTTTCTCCTGTGGTTTACTCATCTGGAGTGGGCCAGATTTTGAAAGATCTGTCTCCTAGTGGGGTCTAGGTGCCTGGGCTTAGCACAACCCAGGTCTGAGGTTGTCACAGTGCCGAGAGGTTTAGAGAGAGGTTCTGGAACAGCATCCCAGTAGGAATAGTGGGGGCAAACAACCTAATAGTTTGAAGCTGGAGCTTGATAAATTTAAACGGGATATGACAGGGTGACCTGGGACAGCAAGGGACTGGACTCCATGACCCAGGAAGACCTTGTCAGTCCTATGTATGGTGGTGCAGGTGCAACAGTCAAAACAATGGCAGGGAATTTTAAGGGCCTGCAGCTCTCATTGACTTCAGCTCACCACTTGAAAACCAGGCCCTAAGAAAGTAGTGTAGACAAGGCCAAAGAGGCTGCAGTCTGGCCAAATGTCTAGTTATTTGACATGAACTTTGCATCCAGGTTTGGCACAAATTAGGATATAGCTAGGGGCAGGATTTGCAGAGGGCTGAGCACTTGTCACTCCCAGGAAGCCACGGGGTGCTCAGAGTTGGATCATCTGCACAGCAGGCAGCACTAGGAAAGGGTTTGGGGAAATACCAGTCTCCTCTGGGTGGGGTGGGTGCCAGCAGACCCAATTCACTATCTGTTACCAGGGAGAGTCTCCGCACAGCACTTTTGCGCAGCTATTTGTCACTGGGTACTCATCATTCACCAAAAGCTCTTTGAAAAAAAACAAACCTGTATTTAGGAAACTGACTACATAACTGGAAGGAAAAACAGTCTAACAGAGCAGGTGAAACAGAGAGTCAAGGTCCCATTCCCAGCTCTGGGAGGGAAGTGGGACCTAGGGGGTTAGAGCAGGGGGCTGGGAGTCAGGACTCCTGGGTTCTATCCTTGATTCTAGGAGAGGACTGGGGTCTAGGGGGTTAGAGCATGAGACTCTGTTCCCCTGCCCTTTGCCCTTTACCCAAGAGGGAAGCAGGTGTAAAGTGCTACCATTCTCCTCAGGTGGGTTTTACACCGTTTGCTCTGGGGTAAATGACTGCACACGGCCCAGAGCAATAGAGAATCAGGAATTCTGTTACTAAGCCACCACTAAGTAGCTGTGCTTTTGGGGAAATCACTTCCTGTCTCTAGACAACGCATCTGCGCTCTGCTCCTGCTCCCTGGATTTAGTCCCTCTTCCTCCTCCTCTTCAAAGTCATTGGCCTCTTCCCAGTAAACTGTTCCCGCCCCTTAATGGCTGTTACCTGTTTTCAGCTGCCCCCCTCCCCAACCACACCCCAACCCACCTGCCCCACACACACCTTCCCCACCTCACACTTGTCCCCTTCCTCCCCACCCCAGCTGCTCACTTGCCCCCTTTTCCACCCATCCTCCAACTTCTACCTGCCCCGCCCCTACCACACGTTGGCCCCACACTCTTTTACTTGCCACCTAACTCCCTCTCATTAGCTCCTGCCCTCTCCTGCACTTGACACCTTCTCCCATCCCTCCTCTCCTGCACCCACCCTCTCCCCTCACCTCACACGCACCCCTACCCCCTGTTCCCTTCCACTCACAACCGTCCCCCTCCCCTCCACACCCTTCCCATTTGCCCTCTCCCCCAGCTGCTTCCTACCTGCTGCTCCACTAACTGCCTCTCCCCACACTTGACATCTGTCACTCCCACACCTACTCCCAGCTGCCCCTTCTCCTCCCCTACCTGTCCTTCCCTCCCCTTCCCACTTACCCCTTCCCTCACCTGCCCACCTCCCCCCAGCTACTCTTTCCACCTGCCCCCTCCCCTCACACACTTCCCCTTCCCCTTCCCATCACATCTGCCCCTCCCCTGACCCCCTCCCTCCCAGCTACCCTTTCCACCTGTCCCTTCACATTGCCCCCTCCCCACCTGCCCCCTCTCCTCACTTGCCCTCCCCCCCACATCCATCCCTCTGAAATCTGCCCCTCCTCCTGCTCCCACAGCTACCCTTTCCACCTGCCCCTCCCATCTCCCCAAGCTACTCCCTCTTTCATCCTGCCACTCCCCTCACTCCTCCGCTATGCCCCCCACGCCTTCACATCTGCCCCTTCCCTCAGCCCTGCCCCGCACGCTCCACTCCAACTCGCCCCTCGGGTCTCCCCCGCCCGCCGCGCAACGGACGCTCTCGAGAGGCGCGCGAGCCCGTTAGGGAGCCAATGAGAAACTGCCCGGGTGAAGGAGCGCGCGCCGCTTGACTGGCGGTTGGGGCGGGGCGGGGCGAGGGGGCGCAGCGAGCGCTCGCCGCTTCTCTGACAGTTGGTGAGCGGAGCTTGGAGGAGAGACTGGGATGGGAAGCAGCCCTGTCAATCCTAACGAGAGAGGCGCCGGATTGGACAAGCAGGAGGATGAGGCGGGAAGAGGAGGGTGGGACTAGTACAAGCTGTCAATCTTGCCCAGTCAGGCAGCTGATTGGAGGGCGGGGGAAGAAGGCGAGAAGCTCCTCAAATTCCCTGTGGGATTCATTCCTCACGCCCGTCAAGGTCTGGATGATGGTCTCTCCCCAGGACCCCCCTTCACCGCCCAGGGACAGCCAGGGGAGAGCGGAGGCGGAGGAGGAGTGCACATGGAGGAGTGCCCGGAACCCCCCGACTGAGACTGCGGCCTTGTCGTGCCCGGCTCCCGATTCCCGTTATCTGAGAGGCAGGCGGTGTGCGGAGCCCCAATGCCCCGCAGCCCATCTCCCCACGCGGCTCGAGCGCAGATCTGGCGAAGGCTGCCCCTCTTCCGCAACCCCTGGCTCAGCACAACGAACGCCACGGCAGGGGGCACCCGCAGCCCATGGGCGCAGCCCCCGGCAGCGGTCGTTAGTCAGGGCTCGTTAGCTGACGGCCCACAATGCGGCGTGAAGCACCACTCGCTGCGCGCACCCGCCGCACGGACTGGGGGAGCAGCTGGGACTACGGCCGACCCAGCCGAGCCCTGCCTGTCGGGGGAGAGCGCCCCCTGCTCCGCCCCCTGCCCCGCAGAGCCCCCTCGCGCCGCCCTGGGACCGGCCCTGCCTGTCGGGGGAGAGCGCCCCCTGCTCCGCCCCCTGCCCCGCAGAGCCCCCTCGCGCCGCCCTGGGACCGGCCCTGCCTGTCGGGGGAGAGCGCCCCCTGCTGGGCCCCCCGCCCCGCCCCCTGCTGAGCCCCCTCGCGCCGCCCTGGGACCGGCCCTGCCTGTCGGGGGAGAGCGCCCCCTGCTGGGCCCCCCGCCCCCTGCCCCGCAGAGCCCCCTCGCGCCGCCCTGGGACCGGCCCTGCCTGTCGGGGGAGAGCGCCCCCTGCCGGGTCCCTGCCCCGCCCCCTGCTGAGCCCCCTAGCGCCCCTGCGACCGGCCCTGCCTGTCGGGGGAGAGCGCCCCCTGCTGAGGCCCCCGCCCTGCCCCCTGCTGAGCCCCCTAGCGCCCCTGCGACCGGCCCTGCCTGTCGGGGGAGAGCGCCCCCTGCTGCGCCCCCCGCCCCCTGCCCCGCAGAGCCCCCTCGCGCCGCCCTGGGACCGGCCCTGCCTGTCGGGGGAGAGCGCCCCCTGCTGCGCCCCCCGCCCCCTGCCCCGCAGAGCCCCCTCGCGCCGCCCTGGGACCGGCCCTGCCTGCTGGGGGAGAGCGCCCCCTGCTGGGCCCCCCGCCCCCTGCCCCGCAGAGCCCCCTCGCGCCGACCCAGCCGAGCCCTGCCTGTCGGGGGAGAGCGCCCCCTGCTGCGCCCCCCGCCCCCTGCCCCGCAGAGCCCCCTCGCGCCGCCCTGCGACCGGCCCTGCCTGTCGGGGGAGAGCGCCCCCTGCTGGGCCCCCCGCCCCCTGCCCCACAGAGCCCCCTCGCGCCGCCCTGGGACCGGCCCTGCCTGCTGGGGGAGAGCGCCCCCTGCTGGGTCCCCCGCCCCCTGCCCCGCAGAGCCCCCTCGCGCCGACCCAGCCGAGCCCTGCCTGTCGGGGGAGAGCGCCCCCTGCCGGGTCCCTGCCCCGCCCCCTGCTGAGCCCCCTAGCGCCCCTGCGACCGGCCCTGCCTGTCGGGGGAGAGCGCCCCCTGCTGCGCCCCCCGCCCCCTGCTGAGCCCCCTAGCGCCCCTGCGACCGGCCCCGCCTGTCGGGGGAGAGCGCCCCCTGCTGAGGCCCCCGCCCTGCCCCCTGCTGAGGCCCCTAGCGCCGCCCTGGGACCGGCCCTGCCTGCTGGGGGAGAGCGCCCCCTCCTGGGTCCCCCGCCCCGCTCCCTGCCCCACAGAGCCCCCTCGGGCCGCCCTGGGACTGGCCCTGCCTGCCGGGGAAGAGCGCCCCCTTCACCCCGCCCCCTGCAGCACAGTGCCCCCTAGTGCCACCCTGGGGCCAGCCCTGCACAGGCTGGGAGAGATTCGTGGGGGCTCGGGAGCGCCATCTGGATCCCCGCTCCCCCCATACATACCTTCCCTGAGACAGGGATCTCACCTGCCCACCCCCCACACTTAGCTGCACCAGGCACAGGCATCGGCTCTGTGTGAGGGCAGGGCTGGGCCAAGGTGCAGGGAAGGGAAGGGAAGTGTCATTAGTGCTCTTTTAAATGGAAATATAATCAAGGGCTCTTCTCACCCATGAGCTTAATTACAGCCCCTGGAGATTCTGCTCAGCCCCTCCCCCACACCCATGAGTACCCCAGGGGTAAATGCAGGTCAAAGGGGAAGTGCCCCCCCTCCGCATGTGGGTAGAATGTGGCAGGGGTTGGGAGCCAGAACTCCTGGTTTCTCTCCCCAGCTCTATGAGGGGAGTGGGGTCTGGTGGGTTAGAGCAGGGGGGCTGGGAGCCAGGACTCCTGGGTTATATACCCAGCCCTCTCTAGTACCCTTTCTATGCCTCAGTTTCCCCAACTCTAACATGGAGCTGATTCTGCCCTATGTGCAGGGGTGGGGTGGACAAGCTGTGTTGGCAGAAGCGACACGCGAGGGGGCTGGGATGCTAGCTTCGGAGTTGCCTGCTGTCATAAATATAAAGGGAAGGGTAAACACCTTTACACACCTTTAAAAAGGTAAACACCTTTAAAATCCCTCCTAGCCAGAGGAAAAACCCTTTCACCTGTAAAGGGTTAAGAAGCTAGGATAACCTCGCTGGAACCTGACCAAAATGACCAATGAGGAGACAAGATACTTTCAAAAGCTGGGAGGAGGGAGAAAAACAAAAGGGTCTGTGTCTGTCTGTGTCAAGGTTCCTCCCCCACTCTGAACTCTAGGGTACAGATGTGGGGACCTGCATGAAAACCTCCTAAGCTTACTTTTACCAGCTTAGGTTAAAACTTCCCCAAGGTACAAATTTATTTTACCCTTTGCCCTTGGAATTTCCACTGCCACCAGCAAACTTTAACTGGGTTTACTGGGAAACGTAGTTTGGACACGTCTTTCCCCCCAAAATCCTCCCAACCCTTGCACCCCACTTCCTGGGGAAGGTTTGGTAAAAATCCTCACCAATTTGCATAGGTGACCACAGACCCAAACCCTTGGATCTGAGAACAATGAAAAAGCATTCAGTTTTTTTACAAGAAGACTTTTAATAGAAGTAAAGGAATCACCTCTGTAAAATCAGGATGGTAGATACCTTAGAGGGTAATTAGATTAAAAACATAGAGAATCCCTCTAGGCAAAACCTTAAGTTACAAAAAAGGTTCACAGACAGAAATAGTCAGTCTATTCAGCACAGTTCTTTTCTCAGGGTATGTCTACACTATAAAATTAGGTCGAATTTATAGAAGTCGGTTTTTTAGAAATTGGTTTTATATATTCGAGTGTGTGTGTCCCCACAGAAAATGCTCTAAGTGCATTAAGTGCATTAACTCGGTGGAGTGCTTCCACAGTACCGAGGCTAGAGTCGACTTCCGGAGCGTTGCATTGTGGGTAGCTATCCGACAGTTCCCGCAGTCTCCGCTGCCCATTGGAATTCTGGGTTGAGATCCCAATGCCTGACGGGGCTAAACCATTGTCGCGGGTGGTTCTGGGTACATATCGTCAGGCCCCCGTTCCCTCCCTCCCTCCGTGAAAGCAAGGGCAGACAATTGTTTTGCGCCTTTTTTCCTGAGTTACCTGTGCAGACGCCATACCACAGCAAGCATGGATCCTGCTCAGCTCACCGTCACCGTATGTCTCCTGGGTGCTGGCAGACGTGGTACTGCATTGCTACAGCAGCAGCAACCCATTGCCTTGTGGCAGCAGATGGTGCAATAGGACAGGTAGCCGTCATCATCATGTCCGAGGTGCTCCTGGTTGCCTGTGTGAGGTTGATCAGGAGCGCCTGGGCAGACATGGGCGCAGGGACTAAATCTGGAGTGACTTGATCAAGTCATTCTCTTTAGTCCTGCAGTCAGTCCTATTGAACCATCTTATGGTGAGCAGGCAGGTGATACGGATTGCTAGTAGTCCTATTGCATCATCTTATGCCGGGCAGGCAAGAGATGAGGATGGCTAGCAGTCCTATTGTACCATCTTCTGCCGAGCAGCCATGAGATGTGGATGGCATGCAGTCCTTCTGCACTGTCTGCTGCCAGCCAAAGATGTAAAAGATAGATGGAGTGTATCAAAACAAGAAATAGACCAGATTTGTTTTGTACTCATTTGCAAACCCCCCCCCCCGCCCCCGTCTAGGGGACTCATTCCTCTAGGTCACACTGCAGTCGCTCACAGAGAAGGTGCAGCGAGGTAAATCTAGCCATGTATCAATCAGAGGCCAGACTAACCTCCTTGTTCCAATAAGAACAGTAACTTAGGTGCACCATTTCTTATTGGAACCCTCCGTGAATTCCTGCCTGAAATGTAAAGCCTTGATGTAAAGCCACCCCCTTTGTTGATTTTAGCTCCCTGTAAGCCAACCCTGTAAGTCATATCGTCAGTCTCCCCTCCCTGCATCAGAGCAACGGCAAACAATCGTGCATCTGAGTTGAGAGTGCTGTCCAGAGCAGTCACAATGGAGCACTCTGGGATAACTCCCGGAGGCCAATACCGTCAAATTGTGTCCACAGTACCCCAAATTTGACCCGGCAAGGCCGATTTAAGCGCTAATCCACTTGTCAGGGGTGGAGTAAGGAAATCGATTTTAAGAGCCCTTTAAGTCGAAATAAAGGGCTTCATCGTGTGGACAGGTGCAGGTTTACATCGATTTAACGCTGCTAAATTCGACCTAAAGTCCTAGTGTAGACCAGGCCATACCTAGCTAGATTACTTACTAAATTCTAAGACTCCATTCCTGTTCTATCCCCGGCAAAAGCAGCATACAGACAGACACAGACCCTTTGTTTCTCTCCCTCCTCCCAGCTTTCGAAAGTATCTTGTCTCCTCATTGGTCATTTTGGTCAGGTGCCAGCGAGGTTACCTTTAGCTTCTTAACCCTTTACAGGTGAGAGGATTTTTCCTCTGGCCAGAAGGGATTTTAAAGGGGTTTACCCTTGTCTTTATATTTATGACAGTCTGTGTGATGTTTTTGCCGGGGACAGAACAGGAATGGAGTCTTAGAATTTAGTAAGTAATCTAGCTAGGTATGCGTTAGATTATGATTTCTTTAAATGGCTGAGAAATTAAGCTGTGCTGAATAGAATGGATATTCCTGTCTGTGTGGCTTTTTGTAACTTAAGGTTTTGCCTAGAGGGATTCTCTATGTTTTGAATCTAATTACCCTCTAAGGTAGTTACCATCCTGATTTTACAGAGGTGATTCTTTTTTACTTTTTACTACAGGCCAGTCAGCCTCACCTCAGTCCCTGGAAAAATCATGGAGCAGGTCCTCAAGGAATCAATTCTGAAGCAGTTTGAGGAGAGGAAAGTGATCAGGAACAGTCAGCATGGATTCACCAAGGGCAAGTCATGCCTGACTAACCTAATTGCCTTTTATGACGAGATAACTGGCTCTGTGGATGAGGGGAAAGCGGTGGACATGTTATTCCTTGACTTTAGCAAAGCTTTTGATATGGACTCCCACAGTATTCTTGCCAGCAAGTTAAAGAAGTATGGGCTGGTGAATGGATTATAAAGTGGATAGAAAGCTGGCTAGATCGTCGGGCTCAACGGGTAGTGATCAATGGCTCCGTGTCTAGTTGGCAGCCGGTATCAAGCAGAGTGCCCCAAGGATCGGTCCTGGGGCCAGTTTTATTCAATATCTTCATTAATGATCTGGAGGATGGTGTAGATTGCACCCTCAGCAAGTTTGCAGAGGACACTAAACTGGGAGGAGAGGTAGATACGCTGGAGGGTAGGGATAGGATACAGAGGGACCTAGAAAAATTAGAGGATTAGGCCAAAAGAAATCTGATGAGGTTCAACAAGGATAAATGCAGAGTCCTGCACTTAGGATGGAAGAATCCCATGCACCACTACAGACTAGGGACCGAATGGCTAGGCAGCAGTTCTGCAGAAAAGGACCTAGGGGTTACAGTGGACGAGAAGCTGGATATGAGTCAACAGTGTGCCCTTGTTGCCAAGAAGGCTAATGGCATTTTGGGATGTATATGTAGGGGCATTGCCAGCAGATCGAGGGACGTGATCGTTCCCCTCTATTGGACACTGGTGAGGCCTCATCTGGAGCACTGTGTCCAGTTTTGGGCCCCACACTACAAGAAGGATGTGGACAAATTGGAAAGAGTCCAGCGGAGGGCAACAAAAATGATTAGGGGACTGGAACACATTACTTATGAGGAGAGGCTGAGGGAACTGGGGATGTTTAGTCTACGGAAGAGAAGAATGAGGGGGGATTTGATAGCTGTTTTAACTACCTGAAAGCAGATTCCAAAGAGGATGGCTCTAGGCTGTTCTCAGTGGTAGCAGGTGACAGAACAAGGAGTAATGGTCTCAAGTTGCAGTGGGGGAGGTTTAGGTTGGATATTAGGAAAAACTTTTTCACTAGGAGGGTGGTGAAGCACTGGAATGGGTTACCTAGGGAGGTGATGGACTCTCCTTCCTTAGCGGTTTTTAAGGTCAGGCTTGACAAAGCCCTGGCTGGGATGATTTCGTTGGGTATTGGTCCTGCTTTGAGAAGGGGTTGGACTAGATGACCTCCTGAGATCCCTTCCAACCCTGATATTCTATGATTCTATGAAACCAGGGTCCTGGCTTCTAGGCCCGTACACCATCTACTAACCCCAGATTAGCCCTGCCCCTACTGCCCACAGCTCTCCCCCACAGCATCACCAGGGGCCCCATTTTCAGAGCTGGGTGACCCAGCTTTGGGATGGAAGAAGGAGATGGTGTTGGAGGGTAGGGGAGACCCGGGTTCGTGTCTTGTTTCTGCTTGTTTCACAGCCCCATCAGATCTGCTTGCCTTGATCCTGCAGAAGGATGCTGGAATAGGGCTGGCTACCTCCCAAGTACCCCCTCATGGCTTGCCTTGGTGCTGCAGTGGCTCTGTCTCAGTTTCCCCTCTCCACAGGGCACCTGAACCGCTCCCCACCACAGTTTAAAACAAGGTTCCCTTTCCAGGGGCCAATTTCAGTTCTGCCAATGAAGTGGTAAAAACAGTGGCTGTCTGGCTTTCTGCTCTCTTTCCAGCCACACCCCCCAGGATTTCTTGTCACTCCACACACTCTGGCTCAGAGATTCCAGAAAGCCAAAAAACCCTGTGCTGTTCTGGTGTTACTCAGCCATCTTCTCCAGGCCTTTGCTGAAATGTCCCTTTCCCTTTACTCAGGCCTCTCCTGTAGGGGAAAAACTACAAGTTCCATTTTGTTTAGACACTTCGCCATTTTGTTTGTAAGGAGTTGTTGTTTGTCCACCATGTTGGTGACCTTCTTCTTGAGAAAATTGGCACCTTTTTCTCTCTACAGCAGGAAAGAGCAAGGGTCACATGGCCTGTTTTCTGCCTAGTATCAGGAGAGCATAAAAGACTGCTGCACCCAAGAGGAGAGGCTGTCCCTCCCAGTGGCAGTGCAGTACATGTCCTAGCCAAGACTTTGAGGGATCTACAGAAGACCACAGAAGAAGATCCAAACTCCATAGTTCCAGCTATCAGTTCCTGATTGATTCCAATCTTACCTGTATCCTGAACTCCTGTGTCCTCACCTTGCTGTCCTGATGTATTCCATCCATGATGTCCTCTGTCGTGGGTCCATTCCTCTGAACCTGATGTGGTATGCTGTGTACCTCTGTACCTTACCCTGTAAATTCCCCTTTGTCCTTATGGGTTTGGGACCTTGACTTTAAGTCAGTTTGTCATGCCAACCTGTACCTGTATGCCCTTTGTATATTGTTTTGCTGGGGGTCCTATGAGTTACTGTTTCCTGTTTGAGTCGCTGTTTATTAAACCAGTTTTCATTATAGTTAATCCTGTCCTTAGTTTTCTCACCATTGATAGATGCGTTTTGGGGGAATGAGTCTGGTGGGCGGGGACTCCGAGGTGTGGAACCTGGAGCACATCCAGTTAACCACAGGCAAGATCTGAGTTCCTGGTTAACACTCCCTTATTTATCCCCAAAGCCTAACTGAGTCACATGAGCCATTATCCTTTTTCCCACCTGGGTGGGTGCATTAACAATGTTGCAGGTGGGGCAGAGAGACCCATTTCCTGTGCAGGGTGCTCTGGCACAATCCCCCCAATGACAGAGTGCCCCAGGGCTGGGCAGCTGCGGGGGCAGAAGCTTGGTCCTGCCGGCTCCAGGGGCTCCTGCTGCAGGACAGGCTCCGCCTGCCCCCACCAGCAGCCAAGCTTCCCCCTCCCGCAAGCGTGCCATGTTCCCGCCCCTCCCCCTCCCAGCGTTTCCCCTGCCACTGAACAGCTGTTTGCCAGCGCTCTGGGAGGGAGGGAGGGAGGGAGGGGGCGGGGCCGCAGTGTGCTCGGGGGAGGAGACAAAGAAGAGGTGGGGCTGGGCCTTGGGGAAGGGGTGGGGGTGGGGGGAATCGGGGCAGGGCAGAGCAAAGGCAGGGCCCCCACACTCCCCCTACAAATGCCCTCGCAGCCCCCTGCCATGAGCTACTCAGGGCAGGGGCCTGGGAGCAACCCCCATGAACCCAGCCCACACACCCAGCCCCCTGCCCTGACTCCTGGAACCCCCCCGCCACATCCCCATCCCCACCCTGAGCACCAAGCAAGAGCTCCTGCACCCCTCTCACCAAACAGGAGCTGTCCCAGGTAAGCACTTCACACACTCCAACCTCCTGCCCCAACCCCGAGCCCCCTTCTGCACCCTGACTTCCTCCCAGACCCTCCCCCCCCTGCCCCGAGCCCCCTCCCGCACCCTGACTTCCTCCCTGATCCTGGCCCCGAGCCCCCTCCCGCACTCTTAGGCCTGGCCAGACCCCGCACCCCATTGCTTTTTTACATATTTGGTTTTTACAAAGGGCTCTTCTCCAAAGCGCTTCACACTAGTCAGCTAAGGGCACAAACACTATTTGGAAAGATCTAGAAGTGGTCTGCAGAGACCCTCAGCGATTTTCAAGTGGTCTGTGGAAAAATAAGTTAGACTACAAAACCAGTCAAGATCCCTCACTTTATTTTCATTTACTTGCTATTACTTATAGGAGGAGGAAGGAAAAAAGGATGAAAAACGGGGCCGGGGAGGAGATGAGCGAATGTTCTTTTTCTTGGCTGGGTTGGTCCCAAGGAGGGGCCCCAACAATGAAGCTGAGCACAGGGCCCCACTAACTCTAAATCCGCCACTGGGACTGATCCCTCCCCCACAGCTCCCCACGCCGCAGCCAGAGGCTGACCCCCCACTCCCTGAGCCCCGCATTCCGCTGCCAAGTCTGGGGCTGACCCCTCCCTCGCCCCAGTTCCCCGCACCACTGCCAGGAGCTGGGGCTGACACCCTCCCCACACTGCTGGCAGGGGCTGGGCTGGACCCTAACCCCCACAAGCTCCATTCTATGTGGGGCTGACTCCCATAAGCCCTGCTGCCTGACACCTCGTGTCGCCACCCCCCACCCACATGTTCCTCCATGCCCCGCTGCGGGGGCGCACCGGACTGTTTTGGTAAACTGGTCATTTGTTCATTTGCTCTTGCCAGTTGACCAGTTGGCAAGAGCAATCCGGATAAATGCCTGTTTTTGTCAAAAAAGTCAGGACGGCTTGGACAGAGCCTAAAAAGAGAACTGTCGCAGCCAAATGGGGACGCAAGTGAGTCCTGGGGGAGTCTGGCCAGGGCGGGGGACAGACCCTGACCTGGCTAATCGCGCCACTCCCGAGAGGCCGGACCAGCCCCAGCTGCGCTGCCAGCAAAGTGTGGCCAGGGGGGCAGGATGTGAGGGAGTGGGTCTCTGGAGGTGTGCGGGGGAGTGTGTGTGGGGGGGTCCTTTGGGCAGTGGTGGGGGAGGTCTGTGTGTTGGGATGCTGGGAGTGGAGGGTTCTGAGTGGGGGGCTGTGTAGTTGTGGTGGTGGGCTGTGGGGAAGTGCATTGGGCAGTCGTGGTGCAGCTGTATGCGGGGTGCTGGGCAGGGGTGGTGGTGCGCAGGTCACTGTGCATTTGTGGTGGAGGGTCTGTGGGGGGGGGCTGCTGGGCATAGCAGTTCCGGGGGACTCTGGGCATAGGGAGTCGGGGGCTGTGTGGCGTGGCATGGGCCCACCCCCGAGAGGAAGGGGCACGCTGGCAGCACAGGGCTGGGTGGGCCAGTGTGCATCTGGCAACTGCCTGTTTGTATACAATGCCCTTGCACTGGGCTGTGTGGAGCAGGGCAGGCCCCACCACCAGGGGCGGCTTTACCAATTTTGCCACCCCAAGCAGTTGCCACCAAATTGCCGCTGCCCCCAGAAGAGTTGCGGAGCTGCCACACAAAAGCCACTGCAGCGGGAAGAGAGGCAAAGCTGCTGCCGAATTGCTGCCGCAGGACACGGACTGCTGCCTCATGCTCATTGACGCTCCAAGCACCTGCTTGGAAAGCTATGCCCCATTGGCCCTGGCTGTCACCTTGCTCTGGGGATCGACCTCCACAGGCCATGCTCCTTTGCCCCCATGGGGGCCCGCAATTAGGTTTGGCGCTGGGCCCAAAAAGGTTAATCCAGTCTTGGGCAGCGGCACAGATGGGGCGAGAAACAAGGGACCATGGCAGTGGTATAATGCCAAGAGACCCTGGTTGTCGGCGGTGGGATTGAACCAGGGACCTCTGGAGCTTAGTGCATGAGCCTCTACCGCATGAGCTAAAAGCCAACTGGCTATTTAGGTAAGTGTGTAGAGCAGGCTCATTTAACTCTCTCTAAGTGGTCTTGGTGCCACTAGATGGGACAGAACACCACACCCAGAAGGTGTGAAAGAACAGGTTAAGAACTATTTAGAAAAGCTGGACGTGCAGAAGTCCCTGGGTCCAGATCTAATGCATCCAAGGGTGCTGAGGGAGTTGGCTAATGTGATTGCAGAGCCACTGGCCATTATCTTTGAAAATTCTTGGTGATTGGGGGAGGTCCTGGATGATTGGAAAAAGGCAAATATAGTGCCCATATTTAAAAAAGGGAAAAAAGAGAAGCCAGGGAATTACAGACCAGTCAGCCTCACTTCAGTCCCTGGCAAAATCATGGAGCAAGTCCTCAAGGAATCCATTTTGAAGCACTTGGAGGAGAGGAAGGTGATCAGGAACAGTCAACATGGATTCACCAAGAGCAAGTCATGCCTGACCAACCTGATTGCCTTCTATGATGAGATAACGGGCTCTTGTGGATATGGGGAAAGCAGTGGATGTGATAGATGTAAGCAGTGTCAGGATGAGCTCCACCCTGACATCTGGTGGTGAGGTGTGGCAAGTTGTGGAAAAGAACTTCAGGGGCCAATCTCATTTGCATAGGCACACCCACCCCACCTAGAATGAGGACATAGCTGCCCAAATGGTCACTTTGGCTGCTGTGGGATCCCCAGTGTCTCTGTTATTGGGGCAGGAAGAATAAATTGTTATTACCCTGATTATGGGAACTGTGCTTGGAACTGTACTTGGCCTTTTGTTATGATGGAGGGATTCACCATCAACTAAGTAGCACTCGCTAGGCAAGGGACATGGGTTCCAAAACTCTGTGAATTGAGAGAGGCTGGGGATAAGTATTAATACTTGGTGGCATGGGCCCCTTGGTGAGGGCCTTACATGCTAATTATTCTTCCTCCTCTCTCCACTGTGGACTATCAGAGCTAATTTTGATTTCATTAGAAGTCTAGTTACAGGCTGCTGAGCTCACTTTGGGCTAATGGTGCACCAGCACTGAGGCTCCTCTACTACAAACTGAATTCACTAAAGAGCTGAAATCGCTGAGTGTTGTGTTAAGTAGTGGGGGAGCCTGAAGATATATTGTGGAGCAGTTTGTGGGACGGCTGGAGTGCCTTGGGGACAGGCTGGTGGAGCAATTCATTGGATGATGGGAGCTGCTTGTGGGACATGGAGCGGAGCAGTTCGTGGACCGGGCTGGTGGAGTAGCGGAGTGGAGCCGAGCGAAGCAGTTCGTGGGGGGGCTGGCAGAGAGAAGCGAAGGCCTATGGAGCTGTGGGGCAGTCAGCTTCAGATCATGTAAGGTGCCACGTACCTCTCTCCCCGCCCCCCCATCTCCACCCAGGTTGGGAGGTAAAGCTCTGCAGATAAACTTTCGAACTCTGGGGCTGCCCTGACCAGGGACAGAGACTTTTGGGTCATTGGACTTTTGGGTGATTTCGGGTTGCTGGACTTAAGAACCAAAGGGAAAGGACACGACTCAATTTGCTTGGGGGGGGTTTTTTGCTCATGGGTTGTGTTATGAATCCTCCTGCTGGTGGTGTTTCCCCAACATAATGCCACATTGTTTCTCTCTGTTATTAAAAGGCTTTTTGCTACACTCAGACTAGGTGCTTGCGAGAAGGGAAGTATTGCCTCTTGGAGGCGCCCAGCGGGGGTGGTATATATTTATCCCAGGTCACTGGGTGGGGGCTCGAGCCGGTTTGCATTGTGTTATTGGAATGAATCCCCTAGATATTGAATCCAGCCCTTGTTGCCGCCACTTCTGATGGGCAGAAGGGTTACATATACTGATTTGATTTTAGCAAAGCTTTTGATATGGTTTTCCACAGTATTCTTGCCAGCAAGTTAAAAAAGTATGGATTGGATGAATGGACTATAAGGTGGATAGAAAGCTGGCTAGCTTGTCGGGCTCAATGGGTAGTGATCAACAGCTCAATGTCTAGTTGTCAGCCAGTATCAAGTGCAGTGCCCCCAGGGTCGATTCTGGGGCTGGTTTTGTTCAGGATGATGGGATTAATTGCACCCTCAGCAAGTTCGCAGATGACACTAAACTCGGGGGAGAGGTAGATATGCTGGAGAGTAGGAATAGGATACAGAGGGACCTAGACAAATTGAAGGATTGGGCCAGAAGAAATCTGATGAGGTTCAACAAGGACAAGTGCAGAGTTCTGCACTTAGGAAGGAAGAATCCCATGCACTGCTACAGGCTGGGGACCGACTGGCTAAGCAGCAGTTGTGCAGAAAAGGACCTGGGGATTACAGTGGATGAGAAGCTGGATATGAGTCAGCAGTGTGCCCTTGTTGCCAAGAAGGCCAATGGCATATTGGGCTGTATTAGTAGGAGCATTGCCAGCAGATTGAAGAAAGTGATTATTCCCCTCTATTTGGCACTGGTGAGGTCACACCTGCAGTATTGGGTCCAGTTTTGGTCCCCCCACTACAGAAGAGATGTGGACAAATTGGAGAGAGTCCAGCGGAAGGCAACGAAAATTATTGGGGGGCTAGAGTACATGATTTACGAGGAGAGGCTGAGGGATCTGTTGCATCCGATGAAGTGAGCTGTAGCTCACGAAAGCTTATGCTCAAATAAATTGGTTAGTCTCTAAGGTGCCACAAGTACTCCTTTTCTTTTTGCGAATACAGACTAACACGGCTGTTACTCTGAAACCTGAGGGATCTGTGGCTATTTAGTCTGCAGAAAAGAAGAATGAGGGGGGATTTGATAGCAGCTTTCAACTACCTGAAGGGGGGTTCCAAAGAGGTTGGAACTTGGCTGTTCTCAGTGGTGGCAGATGACAGAACAAGAAGCAATGGTCTCAAGTTGCAGTGGGGGAGGTCTAGGTTGGATATTAGGAAACACTATTTCACGGTGAAGCACTGGAATGGGTTATGTAGGGAGGTGGTAGAATCGCCATCCTTAGAGGTTAGAATAATAGAATATCAGGGTTGGAAGGGACCTCAGGAGGTCATCTAGTCCAACCCCCTGCTCAAAGCAGGACCAATCCCCCAATTTTTGCCCCAGATCCCTAAATGGCCTCTTTAAGGATTGATCTCACAACCCTGGATTTAGCAGGCCAATACTCAAACCACTGAGCTATCCCTCCCCCCTGGGTTTTTAAGGCCTGGCTTGACAAAGCCTTGGCTGGGATGATTTAGTTGGTGTTGGTCCTGCTTTGAGCAGGGGATTGGACTAGATGACCTCCTGAGGGCTCTTCCAACCTTGATATTCTATGATTCTATGATTATACAGGGGCACAGGTTTTAAGGAGGGGTTTAGAGGCACCCAGGGCACAAACAGTGGGAGGCTGGTCTGGGGGGGAGGGGTTGTGTGTGGAAGGAGGGGATGGAGCAGGAGGATGGGAGTACGGTGATATCCAGCCATGCCTGGGGCTATGTGGTCCCTGGGATCAGAGTCAGCGTGGCCATGTGTGATAAATGAAGGTGGCGGGGGGGACACCCAGCCAGCCAGTTAGCTGTAAAATTCCTCTTGGTAGCTGTTCTCTGCTTGCTTTACCTGTAAAGGGTAAAAAGGCCCCCAGGTAAAGAAAAGGAAGTGAGCACCTGACCAAAAGAGCCAATGGGAAGGTAAAAAGAACAGGAGTACTTGTGGCACCTTAGAGACTAATGAGAAGGTAGAACTTTTTAAAATTGGGAAAGAAACTTTCCCTTTTTCTGTTGTTCTCTCTGGGCTGCAGGGACATGGAGCAGCAATGCAATGCTGTGTAAGGTATGAAAAATTATCTTCCATACCTAGAAGGAATCATTGGGACAGAGAATGTTTAGTTGATGCTATCAGGTTTATTTCTTTATTTTGGCTTGTGTATCTCCTCTGTGCTAACCACAGGTGCTTTTGTTTGCTTGTAACCTTTAAGCTGAACCCCCAGGAATCATAGAATATCAGGGTTGGAAGGGACCTCAGGAGGTCATCTAGTCCAACCCCCTGCTCAAAGCATGAAAGCTATTTCAAAAAAGCAATTTTTGAATTGTTCCTTTAAAATCTAGCAAAAGCCCAAGTTCCAGATGTATTTTCTTCCTTTTTGTTTTTAATAAAATTTACTTTTTTTAAGAACAGGATTGGATTTTTGGTGTCCTAAGAGGTTTGTGCCTATGAGGGTACCCCACAGGGAGGAATTCCCACGTGCTCCTTCCTGGGTTCAAGGGGGTTTTTGCACTTGGGTGGTGGCAGTGTTTACCAAGCCAAGGTCAGAGAAAAGCTGTAACCTTGGGAGTTAATACAAGCCTGGAGTGGCAAGTATTAATTTTTAAAATCCCTGCGGTCTCTTTGACTGTGTGAAGCCACTTCAGTGCAGCATGGTCAGTCTGCAGGTGGATGTATGGGTGTAGCTTCTCCAGAGCATACACAATGGGGTAACATTCTTTTTCTGAGACTGATCAGTGGCTTTCTCTCTCAGAAAGTTTTTTTGCTGAGAGACACGACAGGATGGAATTTCTGATCTGGGCCTTCCTGTATTAAAACTGCTCCTATACCATGCTTGGACACATCTGTGTTTTCAACGAACGGTAGGCTGAAGTCCGGGGCCCTCAGTACAGGGTCAGATGTAAGGGCTGCCTTAAGCTGGTTAAAGGCTTTTTGACACTTCTCAGTCCACTGAAAGGCATTTGGCTGTTGTTTCCTGGTCATGTCTGTCAATGGGGTGGCAATTTGGCTGTAGTGTGGTACAAATCGTCGGTAATACCTGGCCAAGCCCAAGAAGGATTGGACCTGCTTCTTTGATTTAGGGACAGGCCAATTTTGGATAGCATTTACCTTAGCCTGTAGGGGGTTGATAGTTCCTTGACCCACCTGGTGTCCAGGGTACATTACCCTGTTTAGGCCTATTTGACACTTTTTGGCCTTAAGGGAAGCAGGATTAACCGTTATGTGCTGGAATACAGCTTGGAAGTATTCCAGGTGTTCTGCCCATGAATCTGAGAATACAGCCACATCGTCGAAGTAGGTGACTGGAAATTCCCCAAATCCTTCTAGAAGGTTATCTACCAGTCTCTGGAAGGTGTGGGGTGCATTTTGCAGTGTGAAAGGGAGCACATTAAATTCGTACAGCCCTACATGGGTGATGAAGGCTGACCTTTCCTTGGTGGGGTCATCTAGCAGCACTTGCCAGTACCCCTTAGTTAAGTTTAGACTTAACTGGCACCAAGTTAAGTGGTGGAGATTAATTGGGCACGTCCCAGTTTCTCCAGTAGCTCACCTGTGCATGGCATTGGATAGTTTTCTAGGCAAGTTATGGCATTTAGCTTATGGTAGTGCACACAAAAGTGGATTTCCCCATCTGGGTGTGGGATGCGGGCTCTGGCTGGGGCAGGGGGTTGGGGTGTAGGATGGGGTGAGGCACTTACCTCGGGCGGCTCCCGAAAGCAACCTGCACACCCCTCTGGCAGTGGTTCCTAGGCAGGGGTTGCAGGGGGGGGTCTTTGCACCCCGCTTCCTGTAGGCACAGCCCCAGTTGCTCCCATTAGCTGTAGTGCCAATGGCAGAGTTGGCACTTGGGGTGGGGGCCGCGTGCAGAGATACCCTCCTCCAAGGGAGCCACAGGGATATGCCAGCTGCGCTGTGTGGAGCGAAGGCGGGCAGGAAGCTGCTTTAGCCACAGTGTGCTGCTGGTGGGGGGCCTGGGCCCTTTTAAATCACGCAGGGGCTGCAGGCGGGGCCGGGGAACACTCTGGGGGAAGTGTGCGGGGGCAGCAGGCAGGGCCGGGGGAGAGACCTGGCCCCAAACATTTGTGGAGCCAGGTCCCAGGCCCCGAATATTCCTGGAGCCCAGGGACCACAGCTCCATACAACTCCTTGCCCCCCAGTAAAGAGGAGGAAGGAAACAGACAGAAACAGACAGCCATGGGGGGAGGTGGCAGTCTGTGCTTATTTCTCCTGGTGCCACGGGGTGGTGGATGCCCTGTGAGGGGCACTCAGAGAAGGTTGCTATGAGATCTAGCATGACCCTCTACCCCGTTGCCAGAGGATACAACTAGGAGACACGCAAACCCCCAGCTGGAGCAACAGGGTGGCAGCAAGCCCAGAGCTGGGGTATTTGCCTACCAGCGGGGAGGAGATAAGGATGTATGGATGGCTAGATGGGTGGAAAGCGGCGATAGATCCCAACTCCACAAGCCCAGGTCCTTGTACCTGAGCTTAAGGAGGAGGCCCAGGAGTTGTTAGCAATACAGGGTCAGTGACACACAGCTTGGTGAGTCCGCATCCATCTTCTAGAGGATAGTGGGGTCGCAGACACTAGCCAGCTCATTGCAATAGACACTGAAGCAAAAGATTTGTTCTGACAGTGACTTTCCTGCAGCATTGCTGCAGCAGGTAGGGTGACCAGATGTCCCAGTTTTAGAGGGACAGTCCTAATATTAGGGGCTTTTTCTTTTACAGGTATCTATTACCCCCCACCCCTTGTCCCAATTTTTTACACTTGCTATCTGGTCACCCTAGCAACAGGACTGGGGTGTTCTAGCCTGGGGCAAATGGGACATTGTGTGTGTGTGGCAGCCGGGGTGGGGAGGGGCTCTGGTGAGCAGCTCACCGAGCATGGCCTCACCTGCTGACCATGCCTGAGACAGCAGCCCCATGGGCAGGGACCTGCCCTCCACCCAGGAGGTAAAGGCTAGGGGGTCCATCCTTCCCCAACCCCCCTGACCCAGGTGGGGAAGCAGCACAGGGGGCTGCAGCTGGATGCCAGTGTTTCCATGGAGAGCAAGGGTGCTGCAGACCCACCAGGCTGCAAGGTACCAATCCCTGCACTCTCCTGGCAGCAGGGCCCCGGCCTCGGCACCTCCCAGCGCATCCATCCCAGGCTGCAGCCCTACAAGCCTGTCTGTGGCTGGCTCTGCCCTCTGTGTCCTATGCACCAAGCTGTGCTGTGCCCACATGGCACCATGCGCCCTACCATCTTCTCTGCCCTGGGCCTGGCACCTCTCCCTGGGCCCTTCCTTGGGCAAATACTGGGTGCACCCTGAGGGATGCTTTTCTAGTGTGCGGCAGCCCCCTATAGTGGCTGGTCCATGGAAAAGAGCCTATGAATGTGCTGGCTAATGGGGTTGTTCCTTCGGCTCAGAGGCAGCAGCCTGTGCTTTGGTGCTGAAGGCCCAGGAGTCAAACCTGCCCAGCGGCCTATGGAGAAGGTTTCTAGATCCCTCCAGCATGGTAGCTGCTCCAGGCCCAGGCAGTAGGGTTCAGCCTCCCTCTCCAGGAACAATGACTCACCTCAAGGTCAGGCGGTACCAGGCCCCCTGTTCATACCACACCCGGGGGCTCCCTGCTTGTCCCAGAGCCACTCTCACACCCTGCTTGGAGCCCAGAGGGGACCTGCCAGGGAAGGGCACTTAGTCCCCTGCTACAGGTTGGGGCTGCCTTGGGGCTTTGTAAACCCTCCCTGGCCACACGGAGTCCCCACACCAATGGGCCTCAGGGCCAGCCCTATGTCTCCCTCCGACTGGGAGGGAGACCCCCAAGCTGCCCTCCCCCAGCACACCGGCTCCTCCTCCACAGCCACCAAGTTTTGCCAGGCCCCAGGGGTGCCAAGCACCAAACTTTCCCTCTCCACTGGGCGAGGGCCCCAGACTGTGTCAAGTGAGGTCCCGCCCAGGCTGGATCACCTGGGCAGGTGGTCTTGAGCCCTCTCTCCGCCCCGAGCTACACATCCCCCAGGATGTGCCAGGCCCCAGCCCCCCACCACTGGGTTACAGAACTCCCCAGGCTGTGCCAGGCCCCAGCTCCCTGCCACTGGGCTATATACCCGCCCAGGCTGTGCCAAGCCCCAGCCCCCTGCAACTGGGCTACATACCCCTCTAGGCTGCGCCAGGCCCTGTGGCCCCCATTCCCCAGGCTGTGCCAGGCCCCGAGGGCCCCGTTCCCCAGGCTGTGCCAGGCTTTGAGGCCCCCACGCCCAGGCTGGATCATCCAGGCTGTATGTGGCACTAAGCCCCTCTCTCACTGGGCTAGGTCCCCCCAGGCTGTGCCTGGCCCCGGGGACCCCCTCGCCCACATTGCACTCACTCAGGCGGGTTTCATGGGTTTATTGCCCTGGCTGCTCTCCCTCCCCCTCACTTCTGGACCTTGCCCTGAGCCGCCACAGCCTCCATGGCCTTGCGCACGGTCTCCTCGTCGCCCAGGAACTGCATGGGCTTGGTGGGCTTCAGGCTCTCGTCCAGTTCGTACACAATGGGGATCCCGGTTGGCAGGTTCAGCTCCATGATGGCGGCGTCGGACATCCCTGTGGGGAGAGCAGGCGGGGGTCAGACAGCCTGTGGCTCCTGCTGCCTCCCTTGCTGCCCACTGCGACTGCCCCAGCGCAGAGACACCAGGCCCTTTCCCACTGCAGAGCGACACGGTTACAGCACCTCCTGCTGGCGGGGGCAGAAACACAGCCAGTGGGGTAGCAGTGCCAGCTGTGGGGGGAGCCCCCTTGCCACTCCAGCCCCAGCCTGTCCCAGCAGGGGGCGCTGTGGATGCGGGGCAGGGCGCTGGTTGTGTGGGAAGCTTCCAGCCACTCCAGCCCCAGCCTGTCCCAGCAGGGGGCGCTGTGGATGCGGGGCAGGGCGCTGGGTGTGTGGGAAGCTTCCAGCCACTCCAGCCCCAGCCTGTCCCAGCAGGGGGCGCTGTGGGGCGCCCCCTGAGGAGCTGCCCCACATCTCTCAGGCTGGGTCATGTGACTCCGTCTGCCTGCGTCTGAAAAAGCTCCTTGGAATCCCTCAGTGACCTTTTGGGCCGGGGCTCAGAAGCCAGGGAAACCGAATCCCAGCGGGGGTTGGGGAGGTGGCTGGTCAGTGTGTAACCAGAGCCTTGAAATGTGATGCCCGCCTCAAAATAGCAAGCACCTTCTGCGGCAGCAGGTCACGGAGCTGCCAGCTCCTACTCCCCACCACCCCGCACCAGGCTCACTTGGGCCTTGGATGCGCGGCGCACCAATCCTGGGCTGCACCTGCACTGAGGCTGGGAGTTGCTCACTGTGGGTGCTGCACCAGGGTCCTCACCTGCCCGCTGATTAGACCTCCCAGCCCTGGACCGTCAGCCCCATGTTACAGTGGGGGAAACTGAGGCACAGAGAGGGGTGGGGGAGTTGCCCCCCAGACTCCTGATGCCCATATTAGACTCCCTCCTGCCCATATCTAGCTACAGGTCCCAGGGTGATAAGACCTGTTGCCCCTACGGCCCACCCCAGCTGGCTGCTGAGTGGCTTAGAGCCTTTAACCAAATCAGGTTTGGGGGAGGGATCTTGGGGACACCTCCCTGCTAGGTCCCTTCTAAGCACACTGCAGCTCCTTCCCTGGCACTCCCTGCCCCCCTGGCAGAGCGGTCTCCTGCCCGCTGGCTGGGAAACCAGCCCCCACAGCTCACTGGTAGCCCTGCTAATCACCCTGAGGACCCTCTCTTCTGGCTGTGCAGCCCCAGCCCAGAGCAAGGCGACAGGCAGTGAATTTCCAGGAGGCAGATGGGGACCCGTTTCGCCCCCATGTCCCCAGTAACAGACGCCAAGGCTAGAGGGAACGAGCCCCAGCGACCTTACAAAGGGCGCATAGCTGAGAGAGCACAGGGCCTGGCACCCGGCCCAGCTAAAGGTCACCCGTCAGCAATAGCTCTGCACCGGGGCCCAGCCTGTCTGCTCCAGGACCCTGAGCTCACAACCGCCCCATGGGCCTGCTGGGCCTCTCTCCGGGGTGGGGCCTCTAAGGCCAGGAGGGCATAGCCCTGGGCATTGGGCAGTCACTAGGGATCTCTGCAGCAGGGGCTCTCGGGGCAGCCACCGGGCAGAGCACAGGGTGTGCCGTCATGGGCTGTGCCCCAGCTCGAAAAGCCCAATGTGGAGCCCCCCCAGCTGGGGGACTAGGTGGGGGGCAGGGGGCTGTACCCTCCAGGTGCTTGACGATGCCACGCAGGCTGTTCCCGTGGGCGGCGATCAACACCCTCTTGCCAGCTTTGATTTGGGGGACGATCTCCTCATTCCAGAAGGGCAGGGCACGGGCGATGGTGTCTTTGAGGCTCTCGCACGTGGGCAGTTCCCCAGGCTTCAGGCCTGCGTAGCGCCTCTCCTGTGGGGCAGGGAAACACCCTGGTAGCACTAGGGACACAAGCCCCACTTGCCCCCAACACTCCCTCTCCAGCCCAGGGACAGGTGCGGGGGGACAATTGGGCTGGACACTGGGTAACAACGAACATTTTAACGTGGGAGGGGAGTGGGGCTCCCCCCCCAGCCTTCCTTGGGCTCAGCCAGAGGCAGCGGAGTTGCTAATCAGAACCAGAGCTGGGCTCAGCCCAGAACCCAGAGGGAGCCTGTTGCTGGAAGGGGCTGGATTATAAGGGTCGCCTCGCTAGCCCCTTCCCACAGCATATGAGCTCCCCTCCCCCACCACACACAGCACCCAACGCCCCACCCAGATTGGCACCCCGGGGCCCACACTGCCCTGTCCCCAGCTTCACTCCCAGAGGCAGATCCGGCCTGGTAGCTTCTGGCAGGGTGGGATCCCAGCTCCTCCCCCAACTTCAACCACACAGCAGGAATTAGCCAGACAATGGCCCGAGCAGACTATTTACTGTGCAGGGACAGGCTGGCTGGGGCCATCACCCACCCTGGGTGTGTGTGAGGGGGGGGCTGTGAGATGGGCCAGCTGTGCCTGAGAACAATGAATCAGCCTGACCATCTTGCCCAAGGGGTGGGGGGGTTCACTGCCCCCAGCCTGATGCCCCCCAGCACTGAGACAGGGACCCTGAGGGGCTTCCCCAGAGAGCTCTCTCAGGAGCCACGGGGCTGATGCCCACCCTGAAGGCCCTGTGCCCACTGCAGGAAGCTGTGTGGGTTAATGCCTGCGGCCGGGTGAGGGCTTCATACCACAGACCCAGTGTCTGTGCCAGGAGAGGTCGGGCAGCAGCTGCAGCAGCCCAGGTGCTTGGTGAGAGCCTCAGGCATCTCTCTGCACTGTGATCAGGTCTCTACCACAGAGGTGGGCAAACTACGGCCCATGGGCCACATCCAGCCCTCAAGACCATCCTGCCTGGCCCCTGAGCTCCCAGCCGGGGAGGCTCGCCCCTGTGGCTGCGAGCTATTGCCGCTCTGAGTGGCATGGTAATGGGGCAGCGGTGCAGGGGTTGGGTAGCAGGTCCCAGGGGGCAGTCAGGGGACAGGGTGCAGGGGCGGTTGGATGGGGCGGAGGTTCTGGGGCTGTCAGGGATCAGGGAACAGGGGTGGTTGGATAGGGCATGGAAGTCCCGGGGGGCCTGTCAGGGGGCAGGAGTGTGGATAGGTTGGGGTAGTCAGGGTACAGGGAGCAAGGGGGGTTGGATAGGGGGTGGGATCCCGGAGGGGGTGGTTTGGGGTGGAGGGTCCCAGGAGGGGGCAGTTAGGGGATGGGAAGTGGGAGGGTGCAAATAGGGGGTGGAGGCCAGGCTGGTTGGGGGCCACAGCCTTCCCTACTCAGTCCTCCATATAGTTTCTCACCCTGATGTGGTCCTCGGGCCAAAAAGTTTGCTCACCCCTGCTCTACCATGTCCTGGGAGGGAGAGGCCTGGGGTCCAGTGTTGGGCGAGCGTGTGCCCTCCTGTCCCTACCCCTCCATTGCTCCCCAGATCCTTGTTTGTTTAGCAAAAAGCCCTGTTTCCCCCCGCCGAGCACTGGCTCAGCAACCCCAGCACCTGCTGCCCCTGCCTGTGGTGTCAGCCTGCTGGGAAATGGATGCTTCCGTCTGCCTCTCCTGGTGCCACCCTGCCCCAGTGCAGCTGGCTGGGCACGCCCTAGCCCTCCCCGGGGTACCAGGCTGGGCATCCTCCCCATCTTCCCCCCAGGATGCTGAGCAAGACATCAGGCTGGAACTCGCTGCCCCCTCATCTGGCACTCGCCCAGCTCACACCCCCCCGCTGGCCTCCCCTGTCCCACCCAGCCCCCAGGGAACCGGACTAGCCCCCCCACCCCTCCTTCGCTGAGTGCCCAGTAGCGCCCCCTAGTGCCCTCCCCTCCAACCCAGGCACCTGGTTGCCCCTCCCCGGGGTGCCTGGCCGGCACTCACCTTGCTGATGACTTGGTAGTAGAGGTGCTGCTCCTCCATGGGAGGCGGGGGAATGTCGTAGGAGCGCCGCCAGATCTTCACCTGCTCCTCGCCGTGCTGGGCGGCGGTCTCGGCCTTGTTGAGGCCGGTCAGGCCCCCATAGTGGCGCTCGTTGAGGTGCCAGGTGCGCACCACAGGCAGCCACATCTGGTCAATGCCGTCCAGGATGGCCCAGAGGGTGCGGATGGCCCTCTTGAGCACCGAGGTGTAGCAGACATCGAACTCGTAGCCCGCCTCCCGGAGGGCCTGGGCCCCACGCCGCGCCTCCTCCACCCCCTTCTCGCTCAGGTCAGCGTCGAACCAGCCACAGAAGCGGTTCTCCTGGTTCCAGGTGCTTTCGCCGTGGCGCACGATCACTAGCCGGTGGGTCGGCATCTTCGGGGCAGGAAAGGCAGAGTGCCTGGAGAGCCCAGCTCTGTGGCAGCTGCAACAGCACCTCCCTATGGCCCTGTGTGCCCCTTTTATACCCCCCCAGCCCAATCAGCACCCACTCCGGGGCAGACGGACAGCTGCAGGCAGCCAGTTATGGCACTGCTGGGAGGGCAGTCCCCCCCCCGGGCTCCAGTAACAGCCAGGCCAAGGGCTCCCTCCCCCGCCCAGGACAGAAATAGCCCGGAATTGGGCAGCCTTATGACCTCGGATGTTGGAGCCACTCGGAAGAAGGGGCTGGGCCCAGGGCCTGGCTCCAGAGTAACACTCCGGGCTGGGGCCAGAGAATGGTTCAAGCCAGAGCTGCTTCTTCAGCTCGGGAGTGTCACTGGCCTCTGGGCCTCTTGGAAGAGGTGGCAGTGGGGGCTGCAACAGGCGGGGGAGCCAGTCTGCCTCGCCCACGGACGTGCCCTCCCGCACCTTGGCGCCCAGGCGGAGGAGCCACTCCCCAAGGCTGGCATGGCTTGCACAGCACCACAAGGGTCACAGCACCAGGGTGGGAGTAAGTGGGGGCATGTGGAGGAAGGGGCTGGGCCCGCCCCTGACATGCACCTGGGGACTCAGGCTCTCCTGACACTCAGCCAGTTTCTACTGCTGGTAAGAGCATTGCCGGAGTTTGTCTGTGCCAGGAGGTCTTGGGTGTCACTCCCCAGTGGGCAGATGACATGGGCAGGCTTCTGCCCTCCCCAGCCCATCTCTGTATTTGTCTATACCCTGTGCCCACGACGCCCACTCCCTGCCCACTGCAGTGTCACTCCTGTGGGTGACTGGAGGGTGAGTGCAGTGTCGGGGGGGGGGGGGGGGACATGGAGGACAGGAAAGTATGGCCCAATGGTTAGCGCACTAGCCTCGCATGTAGGAGACCTGGTTTGAGTCCCCATCTGCCACAGACTCTGTGTGACCCTGAGCAAGTCACTTAGCCTCTCTGGGCCTCAATTCCCACCTGCTCAGTGGGGACCCCAGCCTGGCTTGCCCCGTGTGGGTGTGTGAGGACAAATCTAACTATGAGCTGCTCCCGCTTATTGGCCCGGATGAGCCCCCAGCTGAGTGCAGAGCCAACTCTTGGCTGATCTGAATTGTAAGGAATTCAGAGCTCACCTGTGCACCAGGGCTCTGCCCTGCTATGTAGCATCCAGGCAGGGGCACCTGTCACCCTGATGCCAGAGCAAAAGGGGCTGGCTTGAACCTAGGCAAGGGCTCATTTCTCCAACACCCTGCAGGGGCAAAACAGAGGGGCCAAGCAATATGTCCCTTCCAGCTAGCTGCTGGCCTGGAATCCAGCTTGCGGGCGGAATTCTAGCTTTTCTGCAGTGTGAGGCCAGACCTGACAACTCCACGGGTGACACCCCTGATGAGTCACTGAGGCCCTCAGCCCGCTGGGGTCCTGGGCTGGCTGAAGGACACTAAGCGGGATGAGTTAGCCAGGTGATGCCCGCGGTGGTATCTGAGTGGGTGTATGCTGGACGGTACGTGGAGGGCATGGGGTGGATGGAGGTTCCTGGTGCTGGGGGTTGCATGGTGGGTTTCTGGGGGAGCTCAGCAGGTGGGCACTGAACAGTTAAGTATGGCTATAAGTATCACCAGCAGCACTGTGTCCACACGAGGAGTCGTACTGGTATAACTCGTACAAAAATCACACACACACCCCCGCCCCAGTTGTGCAAACACTGTGTTGCACAGGCCTGAGTCCTGGGAGCATGAGGACTGCTGGACGGGGTAGCGCCACGGGTCCATCCGCTCAGGATGGGGTCTCTGACGGTGGCCAATGCCAGGGGCTCGGCAGAAGATGCAAGAGCCCCCTCTAGTGGTCCAGTGTGATTCTCCAGGCCAGGTTTATTCCTGGCCCCAGGCAGGTTTGTGTCCAGTAGCCAGAAGGTTTATATTTCTCATATAACCAAACAAATGATCCTGGTGTAGCTAATGTAGCTGGCTGTTGCCACATGACATGAGCTCGTGTCTATCCCCTTATCGGGGACCTGCCTTTTCATATGCTACTGTCATTCTCACGAGGAGATCATTTCATTTCAACACACAGCAAATTTTGCTTCTACTTTGACTAGAATCTCGGTCACTGCCTGGAATTCACTGTCCAGGTACATTCCCACGAACCAAGTAACACACAGGGACTTTAGGTTTCACTGCAGCCTATAGGTAGCCTAGAACCAGCCGCTGTAAGTTAGAGCAGGCAGGGGTCTTTTCACCCCCCAACCTGAAGAATCTTGATGTCAAAGCTGGCATTAAAGACCCTTTTCTTCTGGATCTGGCCCAGTGACTCTAAACCTTGGCATAAAGCGCCAAGTGGGGGAGACGTCCTAAGGCAGGGGTGGCCAACTTGAGCCTGAGAAAGAGCCAGAATTTACCAATGTACATTGCTAAAGAGCCACAGTAATATGTCAGCAGCCCCCCATCGGCTCCCCCTCCACCTGTTCCCAGTGCCTCCCACTCACCGGCAGCCCCACTGATCAGCACCTCCTCCTCCCTCCCAGCACCTCCTGATCAGCTGTTTCATGGCATGCAGGAGGCTGGGGGGGGGGGGAGATGAGGGAGGAGCAAGGGCACGGCCAACTCAGGGAGGGGGCAGGAATGGGGGGAGTAGGGGCAGGGCCTGTGGCAGACCCAGAGGTTGAGCAGTGAGCACTCCCCAGCACATTGGGAAGTTGGTGCCTGTAGCTCCAGCCCTGGAGTTGGTGCCTAGACAAGGAGCCGCATGTTAACTTCTGAAGAGCCGCATGTGGCTCCGGAGCCCCAGGTTGGCCACCCCTGCCCTAAGGTTTCTATATTGCTATTCGAGAAAGACACAAATAACTTTCTAATAAACATCCCAAGTGAGTTGTTATGAGCACTGTACTAGGTGCCCAACAAGCAGTTTAGTTATGAAAAAGGTTACTTTGGTCCAACCCCCCCCCAACCTTATTAAATGGATGTCATGAAAGCAGTTACTGACAAAATTAAAAATCAATCAACAACAAATGTAAAATGGGGTGGTTGACAGCAATGAATATAAATGAGACATTATGAAATGCAGGTAATTGATAAGGGAAGCTAAAGGTATCAGTGGGAAAAGCCCTGCAGTCAGCTGGGTTAAGAACAAGAAGGAATTTGTAAAGCTATAACAGGCATGATACAAATCCCAGCAGTGGTATCAATCTGTTATTAGGTGGAGATGATAAACAATTATCTCTCGGCTCTTTCCCCAAGCCCCTCCCTGGGCTCACTTATCTGCAAACTCTTCCCCCCTTTCCCACAGCTCTGCAGAGTGCTTTTCTACTCGTGTACCAAGTGACCCCTCCCAGAACTTTCTCCCTGGAGGTGGGCCTCCATCTTCAGCTCCCCAGCAGCCTTTCCCACAGGCTCTCCATGTCTCTGTCCTCCAGAATCCCCATCGCCAGGCTGCCTCCCAGGGGGTCTTGCTTTTGTGTCAAGGTTCATCACAGGAGTTCACTCCACCCACGCTTCACTTGCCTAGCCCTTTGCCAGAACTCATAGATTCATAGATATTTAGGTCAGAAGGGACCATTATGATCATCTAGTCTGACCTCCTGCACAATGCAGGCCACAGAATTTCACCCACCACTCCTAAAAAAGACCTCACACCTATCTCTGTGCTATTGAAGTCCTCAAATTGTAGTTTGAAGACCTCAAGGAGCAGAGAATCCTCCAGCAAGTGACCCGTGCCCCATGCTACAGAGGAAGGCGAAAAACCTCCAGGGCCTTCCAATCTGCCCTGGAGGAAAATTCCTTCCCGACCCCAAATATGGCGATCAGCTAAACCCTGAGCATATGGGCAAGATTCATCAGCCAGATACTACAGAAAATTCTTTCCCAGGTAACTTGGATCTTACCTCATCTGAAAACCCATCACAGGCCATTGGGCCTATTTACCATGAATATTTAATTACCAAAACCATGTTATCCCATCATACCATCTCCTCCATAAACTTATCGAGTTTAATCTTAAAGCAAGATAGATCTTTTGCCCCCACTACTTCCCTCGGAAGGCTATTCCAAAACTTCACTCCTCTGATGGTTAGAAACCTTCGTCTAATTTCTAATCTAAATTTCCTAGTGGCCAGTTTATATCCATTTGTTCTTGTGTCCACAGTGGTACTGAGTTTAAATAATTCCTCTCCCTCTCTGGTATTTATCCCTCTAATATATTTATAGAGAGCAATCATATCTCCCCTCAACCTTCTTTTAGTTAGGCTAAACAAGCCAAGCTCCCTGAGTCTCCTTTCATAAGACAAGTTTTCCATTCCTCGGATCATCCTAGTAGCCCTTCTCTGTACCTGTTCCAGTTTGAATTCATCCTCCTTAAACATGGGAGACCAGAACTGCACACAGTATTCCAGGTGAGGTCTCACCAGTGCCTTATATAACGGTACTAAAACCTCCTTATCCCTACTGGAAATACCTCTCCTGATGCATCCCAAGACGACATTAGCTTTTTCACAGCCATATCACATTGGCAGATCATAGTCATCCTATGATCAACCAATACTCCAAGGTCCTTTTCCTCCTCCGTTACTTCTAGTTGATGCGTCCCTAGCTTATAACTAAAATTCTTGTTATTAATCCCTAAATGCATGACCTTACGCTTCTCACTATTAAATTTCATCCTATTCCTATTACTCCAGTTTACAAGGTCATCCAGATCCTCCTGTAGGGTATCCCTGTCCTTCTCTAAATTAGCAATACCTCCCAGCTTTGTATCATCTGCAAACTTTATTAGCACACTCCCACTTTTTTGCCCAGGTCAGTAATAAAAAGATTAAATAAGATTGGTCCCAAAACTGATCCTTGAGGAACTCCACTGGTAACCTCCCTCCAACTTGACAGTTCACCTTTCAGTAGGACCCGTTGTAGTCTCCCCTTTAACCAATTCCCTATCCACCTTTCAATTTTCCTATTGATGCCCATCTTATCCAATTTAACTAATAATTCCCCATGTGGCACAGTATCAAACGCCTTACTAAAATCTAAGTAAATTAGATCCACTGCGTTTCCTTTATCTAAAAAATCTGTTACTCTCTCAAAGAAGGAGATCAGGTTGGTTTGGCACGATCTACCTTTTGTAAAACCATGTTGTATTTTGTCCCATTTACCATTGACTTCAATGTCCTTAACTACCTTCTCCTTCAAAATTTTTTCCAAGACCTTGCATGCTACAGATGTCAAACTAACAGGCCTATAATTACTTGGATCACTTTTTTTCCCTTTCTTAAAAATAGGAACTATGTTAGCAATTCTCCAATCATACGGTACAACCCCTGAGTTTACAGATTCATTAAAAATTCTTGCTAATGGGCTTGCAATTTCTTGTGCCAATTCTTTTAATATTCTTGGATGAAGATTATCTGGGCCCCCCGATTTAGTCCCATTAAGCTGTTTGAGTTTCGCTTCTACCTCAGATATGGTGATGTCTACCTCCATATCCTCATTCCCATTTATCATGCTACCATTATCCCTAAGATCCTCTTTAGTCTTATTAAAGACTGAGGCAAAGTATTTGTTTAGATATTGGGCCATGCCTAGATTATCCTTGACCTCCACTCCATCCTCAGTTTTTAGCGGTCCCACTTCTTCTTTCTTTGTTTTCTTCCTATTTATATGACTATAGAACCTTTTACTATTGGTTTTAATTCCCTTTGCAAGGTCCAACTCTACTTGACTTTTAGCCTGTCTCACTTTATCCCTACATATTCTGACCTCAATAAGGTAGCTTTCCTTACTGATCCCTCCCTTCTTCCACTCCCTATATGCTTTCTGCTTTTTCTTAATTACCTCTCTAAGATGCTTGCTCATCCAGCTTGGTCTACAACTCCTGCCTATGAATTTTTTCCCCTTTCTTGGGATGCAGGCTTCCGATAGCTTCTG
Organism: Lepidochelys olivacea; assembly: GCF_965140295.1. NCBI lineage: Eukaryota > Metazoa > Chordata > Testudines > Cheloniidae > Lepidochelys > Lepidochelys olivacea. Next base: position 16,370,722 of record NC_140436.1, on the reverse strand, counting down.
CAGCTTTAATTTAAAATAATCCCAGGCCTCCTCTACCTTTAAACCCATAAATTCTTCAGTCCAATCCACTTCCCTAACTAATTTCCTTAATTTTTGAAAGTCAGCCCTTTTGAAATCAAAAACCCTAGTTGCAGATTTATTTTTGTTAATCCTTCCATTCAATTTGAACTGAATTAGCTCATGATCACTTGAGCCAAGATTATCCCCTACAACCATTTCCTCTATGAGGTCCTCATTACTCACCAAGACCAAATCTAAAATGGCATCCCCTCTAGTCGGTTCAGCAACTACTTGCTGAAGGAATCCATCAGCTATCGCATCTAGGAAAATCTGAGCCCTATTATTATTACTAGCACTCGTCCTCCAGTCTATATCTGGGAAGTTAAAGTCTCCCATGATCACACAGTTTCCATTAGTATTTACTTTATTAAAAACATTAAAAAGGGGTCTATCCATATCCAAATTAGATCCCGGCGGTCTATAGCACACCCCAAGCACTATCCCAGGGGAGGCTCTAATAGTTTTCTTCCCCAATTTAATTGTTGCCCAGACAGACTCAGTCATATCCATTTCATCGCTTCTTATTTCTTTACATTCTATCTCATCATTGATATACAGTGCTACTCCACCACCTTTACCTTTATTTCGGTCTTTCCTAAACAGCACATACCCTTCAATACCTGTAGCCCAGTCATGACGACTATTCCACCAGGTCTCTGTTATACCTAGAATATCTGGTTTCACTTCCTGCACCAGTAACTCTAGTTCCTCCATTTTGTTACCTAGGCTCCTTGCATTAGTGTACAAACATCTTAATTTTTGCTGTTTGGCCTCACTCACATTCTGTACCCTATTAGGCACGGTTATTTTACTACCAGTATAACCTATTAGACTTGTATCTACACAGCCCTTCCTCCTACCTACAGCTGTATCCACTCTTACTTCATTTTCTTTCCACTCTATGCTAAATTCTGGCGTGGAGATTACCTGGACATCTCCCAACCATCTCCCCCAAATTCCTAGTTTAAAGCTCTCTTAATCAGTTGTGCCAGCCTCCATCCTAGAAGTCTATTTCCTTCCCTACTCAGATGAAGTCCATCCCGAGAGAACTGTCCTCTATCCATGAATGCCTCCCAATGGCCATACATCCCAAAGCCCTCCTTATAGCACCACTGCCTAAGCCATCTATTGATAGTCATAATCTTGTCACACCTTTCTTGCCCTTCTCTAGGAACAGGCAGAATCCCACTAAAGATCACCTGAGCCTCAATTTCCTTAAGCGTCCTCCCCAGCCTAGCATAGTCTCCTTTAATACTTTCCAACGAGAATCTAGCCGTATCATTTGTTCCCACATGAAGGATAATTAGGGGATTCTTTCCCGCTCCCTTTAGAATCCTTTTCAACCTCAGGTCTACATCCCGTATCTTAGCACCTGGAAGACAGCACACCCTCCTATTTTCTGGATCAGCTCTGGTTACAGGCCTATCTATTCTTCTCAGTAAAGAGTCCCCAATCACATAGACCTGCCTTTTCCTAGTGACGGTGCTATTCTCCAGTCTATCCCCTGTTCCCTCTGGCTGCAAGTTCTTTCCATTCCCATTCTCCCTTGTAATCCTTTTTAACCCATCCTGTATCCTCCTGGGGCTCATATTTGGTGTAATCTCCATTAACTCTTCCCCTTTTCCTATAGGACTAACCGCTCTTCTCTTCTTCCTTGCCCTGTCACCTTCAGTGACTACCTGCTGAGCCCCTTCTTCATTTCCCAACTCTGCAAACCTATTCTGAAGCTCTATTTCTCCTTCACTAGCCCGTCTTTTCCTCTGCCTAGTTCTTTTAGTCACATGCTTCCACTGACCACTTTCCTCACCCAGTCTCCCCTCAGAATTCCCTAGTCCTGCTTCCATCTGCAAGTCTGAGCTTTTCCCTTCAGATACCTCATGTCTTTGCTCCATAATCTGCTCAAACCCCTTCCTAAACTCTACCAGACTTTCCACCTGCATCTCCAAACCTCTGATCTTTTCCTCCATCAGCTCTATCAGACGGCATTTCATGCAGACAAAACTCTTACCAGGTGCCCCCTCCAGGATCATGTACATACCACAGCTTCCACATCCAGTCATCTTCATTGTGTCATCTGCTACATGGGTCACTCCCACTGCCACCTCTGAATCTGTCATAGCCTTCCCACCTAAATCCTGTTAATCTGGGAAACACAAACCACACCAAAACACCACCACCCACAGCAAAACCAAACCCCACACAAGCACCACAAGACAAACTCCCCTTTCAAACTCCCACTCAAACTCCCCTGTTTACAGCTCTGTTTGCTAGCTCCTGTGCCGCTGCCTGACTGGCCGCTACCTTTATAGGACCCCTAGTCAGTGAAGCCCCGCCCCCTAATCAGGGCTCAGCTTCTCTCCCAGCACAAAGCCCCTCCAAGCCTCTACACATACAGATACCACCAATACAAAACCAAACAAACACAAAAAACTCCCATCTCAGGGGAGTATCCCAAGGCCACTTACGTTCTGCCAGGGTGTGACGTATCCTTAATTCAGCCATCCAGCTCCTCCCCACCTGGAATCAGGTGCACTAATTGCTCTGTGGCTCCAATTAATTCTTTTGATGCCAGTGTGGGACACACGCCTCCTCACACCCACCTGGAGATTCTCAACCCTGGCTAGAGCTGACCTTGCCTGGCAGTGGTGGAGCTGACTTTGTGGGGCCAGACTAGGCAGTAGCTGACCTAGTGGAATTGAGTCTGCAAAACTGAACAGGATAGTAGCAGATCAGCGCAGGCCCTGGGGGACTGGTTGGAGGAGAGCCATAGACTCTGGGAGGATGAGAAAGCAATGTGGATTGGTGAGAGAGGGTATGGGTGACTGGGGACTGTTGTGATTGAAAGCTCTGGACCTCAATAAAGCTGGGAGATTAATAGCTGGGACTGTTGAGTTGACCATGCCCCCAATACACGATGTCAGGGTATGTCTACACTAGAAACACTGCAGCTGCGCCCCTGTAGTGTAGACGCTCCCTATGGCGATGGGAGGGGGGTCTCCCAGCAACGCAGTTAATGCACCTTCCTGAGAGGAGGAAGCTATGCTGACAGAATCATTCTTCCATCCACCTAGTGGTGTCTGCACCAGAGCTTAGGTTGGTCTAATTACATCACAGAGGGTGTGACATTTTTCCCAGCCCTGAGGGATGTACTTAGGCCAACCTAACTTTCTAGTGCAAATGTATGATTGTGTTTTTCCCAGAGAAAAGATATTTGTGGGTCCGTGTTCTCAAGGACTCCTGAAGGCTTGCGAGTGGGGATGGACCAGCGAGTTTAATTCCTAAAGCCTGGCAGAGAATAAGGTTGGGGTTTGTTTTTTGGGGGGAAAGGGGAGTTGTTGGTGCTATTGAAACTAGCCCAGACTGCTGCCACAGACATTCGGTGGTGGGCAGGATTGGGCTGATATTTCCACCAATGATCTGGAGGAAAGTAAGTCACATTTGCAGAGGACACACAGACCGGTAAAGAGGTAAGCAGCAACAAGGCCAGGTCTGTTCTACAGAGCAAGCGATTATGTGGATACGTTGGGCTCATTCAAGCAACAGATATTCGAATACAGCTCAGCGCAAGGTCAGACATCTAGGAACAGAGAATGTAGGTCACATTTGCCCAATAGGAACTCTACCCTGAGAAGCAGCAACTCTGAAAAGGACTGAGGGGTCCAGGTGGATAATCAGCTGAACATGAGCTGCCAGGGCGAAGCTGTCACTAAGAGGGTGAATGAAATTCTTGGCTGCATAAGCAGGGGAACACTGAGTAGGGAGATTACATTACCTCTGTGTACAGCACTTGAGGGACCAGCCCCAGATCCTGTCTCCAGACAGCGTCCACATTTCAAAATGGATTTTGGAAAATGGGAGAGAGGCTCCGTAGGTCTGGAGAAGAGGTTTGCAATGCCAAACTGAAGGAGCTCCGATTAGTCAGCTAACTTGAACAGAAGGTTAAGAGGCAACTCGATTGGCATCTAAGTATTTACATGAGGAGAAGATTTCTGATACTAGAGGGCCCTTCTAGCTGACAAAGGCAGAGTACGACCCAATGGCTGGGAGAAGCTACACAATGGCCCAGCAACTTGTGTGTTGTGATGGCAGCTTGTTACAGTTATCAGAATCATCTCATTGGTCCCTGAGGCAGGGCCGTACCGGTGACGTAGGGCCCAGTGGGCTCCCCCGCATTGATGCATCACAGACAGAGCCACTACAGTCCTGTGCTACCCCTGGCATAGCTGTGGCCCAGGGGCACCGGAACAGGGCTGGACCAAAGGGCCATGGCCCGTCCACTTTTTAGCACAGGCCTGTCTCCCTGCCCCTCATCTTTCCATTGTGGCCCTGCCCCCTGGCCAGGCTGGAAACAGAGTCTGGCCTAAGGATCCTGGGCAGCTGTGAGATCACAGAATCATAGAATATCAGGGTTGGAAGGGACCTCAGGAGGTCATCTAGTCTAACCCCCTGCTCAAAGCAGGACCAAGCCCCAATTTTTGCCCCAGATCCCTAAATGGCCCCCTCAAGGATTGAAATCACAACCCTGGGTTTAGCAGGCCAATGCTCAAACCACTGAGCTATCCCTCCCCCCTCCACCTGCCCTGGGTTTGCAGCCCGAGTGGCCAGGGCCTGGGGCTGCTCTTGGGAGGCCCCCCTGGGCAGGTGGAGGGGCCTGGGCTCCCTGGCCCGGCTCCGGGTTCTGGCTTGGCCTTCAGGGCCTCTGGGGAAAGAGGAGAGGCAGGGGCAGGGCCACAAAGGGGATGGGGCCTCATGGTCCCCCCATTTTTAGGCAGAATCTGTCACACCATGCACTGTCCAGCATGCTGTCCCATGCTGTGCCCAGTGTTGCAGTGGGACAGGGCAGGGGCTGTCTCTGCTCTGTTTGTCCAGCATCTAGCACAATGGGTTCCTGGGGTTCCTAGGCACTACTACAATGCAAATGATAATAATAGTGTCCTCGGTACAGAGTTCAAGTTAAATCCAGCCCAAGCTAAGGCCTTGGCCCAGGTCCAAGACAAGCTTCGTGCCTTAGGAGTGTTGGCCACAGGCCTGTCAGAGATAGCCCAGCGGGAGTCATTTTGCCCCAGGCAGCATGTACCCTCTTCGCTCTCCTTCATGCCACAGTGGCTGACAGGACTTGGCTCAAACTTTCCATGGGAACTGACCTGAGAAGCAGAAGCCAAGTCTGGAAAATTTCAGCCCAAAGGGTGAGCATTTTGAAAAGTTACCTACATGTGGGAGCAGGGGACTGGAATGGAAACTCCAGCCAGGCACACCCGCTGACAACACAGAGATAAGCAGATGCCTTCTGAACAAAGGGAGACAAAGGCCACAGGCCAAAAAATCTAGTCCTGGCTCGGGCCCTCCGCCCCAGCGCACAAGAGATTTAATGTCAGGGCGCAGCTACACTTGCAGATATAGAGCGCTGGGAATTAAACCAGCCTTCGGAGCCCGCAGCAGGGAAAACACTGCCCTGTGTTTACACTGTCAGCTGCAAGCACAGTTGCGTGGCCACATTAGCAGCTCTTGCAATGCCACAGAGAGCAATGAATTGTGGTAGCTATCCCAGTGTGCAAGTGGCTGCAGTGTGCTTTTCAAATGGGGGGGGTGGAGTGTGACAGGGAGTGTGTTGTGTGTATGTGGGGGGAGAGACAGTGTGTTTTGGGGGGCAGAGAGTGTGTCAGCATGCTGTCTTGTAAGTTCAGACAGCAGCAGATCCCCCCCGCCTCTCTCTCTCTCACACACACACACCTCCCTCAGCAGCAGGAGCATTCCACAGTGATGGTTGCTTTGTCCCGGAGCAGAGAAGCAGCCGGCTGCGGGGATATCTGCATGCCTGCAGCCAGTTCAAAACAATGACCAGAGCGGCCACTTGATTTCAGGGGATTATGGGATGTTTCTGGAGGCCAATCACAGTGCAGTGTGGTGTTTAGATGTTGCTTGTAATTATTAGAATTGGGAACACTGGCTGTTGGGAGTCTGAAAGGACAGGAAACAGGAAGGATGGAGGAGAAGTTGAAGAGGCTGAGGGAGAGCTACTGAGAGTGCAGCAGCAGCTTGGAAAAGAGGTTTGCACTTTAAAAAATAAAGTCCTGTTGACGTTTGTTAGTTAGCCTGGCTACTACAACACGCTGTAATGCAACATGTCATCCACACTGACACCCAGGCATTTCAGCCAGGGCCCAGCAAGCTTTATGCTTCTCATGGAGGTGGATTACCAGGAGTGCTCCAGCTGCATAGTCCAGGAGCTCTACCTCAGGAGTTAGGGCACCCGGGGCTGATTTAATGCACTCTAACTTGCAAGTATAGCCAAGCCCTTAGTTGCATGGCCCCTTCCCAGTACTGTCTCTCATCTCTCCTAAAGTCAGTGATCCTGGTGCATAGATTCAAAGACTGGAAGGGACCATTGTGATCATCTTGTCTGATCTGTTGTATAGCACAGGCCAGGGGACTTCCTTGGATTCAGTCCTGTTTAGAAAAACATCCGATCTTCATTTTCGAATTGCCACTGATGGAGAATCTACCATGACCATTGGTAAGGCTGATGCTTTAATTACGCTCCCTGTTAAAAATGTGCGCCCAATTCCAGTTTGAATTTGTCTCGCTTCATCTTCCAGCCACTGGATCTTGTTAGACCGCTGTCTGCGAGGCTGAAGAGCCCACTGTCAAATTGCTGTTCCCCCTGTAGGTACTTACAGACAGGATTTGAGTCACCCCCACGAGCTTATCTTTGTTAAGCTAAATAGATGGAGCTCTGCGAGTCTCTCACTGTCAGGCAGGTTTTTCAGTCCTTTAATCATTCACGAAAGCTTATGCTCAAATAAATTTATTAGTCTCTAAGGTGCCACAAGTACTCCTTTTCTTTTAATCATTCTCGTGGCTCTTCTCTGATCCCTCTCCCATTTACCGGTTAACCCAACCAACGAGGTAGGCACGCTTCCTGCGATTCTCTGGGGAGACGTTAGCCCATCCATCTGCTGCCTGATGGGACACATAGGGTTCAATAGAAACGGTCATTTGTGTGCCGTTCCTCTGGCTGGTAATGGAAATGGGCAACTCTCAGCTAATGGTGTTTCCGGTGTTGGCTAAAGCAGCACAAAGTTGCCACATGGCATCTTGACTGCCCTAGTCCTGGATTCTGCCATCCCAGTGGTGCCCATTCTCATGAGCTTCAGGGTATTTGGTGACTTTCTTGTAAAGCCCCAAGCTCCTGGAGTCCTGTGATTGCACAGTCATGTAAATAAAGTATGTTTCCTTCTGGTGGCAGGGAAAGGACTGAGAATGCAACTGCAGACTCAAACCAGCATAGAAAATAAACCCAGAATTTAATGTTTTTTTTTTTAAATCTCCTTATTTTTAACCTGATCCCCTGATTTTGGGGACCTGACTCAGGATTTTGCAAGGCTTGGGGCTGACCACGCAGCAGCCGGCTTCTCCTGCCTCTGGGAAACACCCTGCCCTCCATTCATTGAAATAGTTCAAAGAAGAATCAGTCATTTCAGGGCTGAAAGCCCAGGGGTAGCCCATTGGTTAGGGCGCCAGCTAGAACTTGGCACTCCTGGGTTCGATTCTCTGCCACATCCTGTGTGTGTGACCTTGGCTACATTACTTAGACCTTGAGCCTCAGGAGCACCGATTCTCACTGCAAGTGGCCTTTAAAAACTGCAATGCCTGAGCCTCTCTGTGCCTCAGATAATAGCACTGCACTGCCTCCCAGGGTCTCTGAAGACTCGCGCATTTAATATCACGGCAGTGATCGGGGCCAGATGTTGAACCAAATGCTGTGGCTCTGTCCCAGCTAGAATAACTCCGATGGACTGTGAGTCTCAGATAACCGGAGCAGCCTCCATGCAGGCAGAAGGAGAGATTGGAAACAAGCAGGCTGGATGTCTCTGTCAAAGGTCTCCCCTAGCTCAGCCGGGGTTCTGGGCTGGATGCAGGAACCCCTGGGGCTAGGTACTCTGGTCAAATCAGACTAGATCAGCCCTTCTGGCTCTCCCGTTTAGGACCCTAACCCCATTTGGCCACTTGAGGGAGCCACTGCAGCAAAAAGAAATATCCCTGCTGCCTGTGTGGCAGAATGCCAACCCCGGGGTGGGGGGGAGCCGTACTTTTCCACTGCTGCGGCTGCATCTCCTGCTCCACCCTGGCCCTGCACCACCACTTCCCACAAGGAGCTTTTCACTGCTGTGACCTGGGAGCAGGGGTGCTGAAAGCTATTAAACCAAACTGTAAACCCTGGATAAGACAGAAACCACTTCAAGCCAGGAGGTGCGGCAGCCCCCCTAGTTCCAGCACCTATGGCTGGGAGTGGCATGGGAGCAGGTCCAGGCGTGGTGCCCCACTGCAGAGATGGAGACACAGAGAGATGCATCCATGCATTGGCTGAAAGAGCCGAAAGTCCCCACCAGGCAGGAGGCAACGCAGACTCTTAGCTCCCCGCCAGCCTCCTCCACAGCCAGAGAAACCCCAAGTGAGTGAGTGAGCGGGCAGCGATTTTTCAGCAAGGTTGAGCCATCCCGCTGAGAGGGCTGTTCTCAGGCTCAGCGGTGATGTCATTCCTTCGAGTGCAGCTGGGTGTCTGCATTGCACCTCTGCTTGGAAAACATGTCTGTGGGCTATTCCTTGTGCTAGAGCACTGCAGCACCGGGCAGTGCATGGGGCAGCATGCCAGGCACCTGGGCACTGCAGCACCGGGCAGTGCATGGGGCGGCATGTCAGGCACCTGGGCACTGCAGCACCGGGCAGTGCATGGGGCAGCATGCCAGGCACCTGGGCACTGCAGCACCGGGCAGTGCATGGGGTGGCATGCCAAGCACCTGGGCACTGCAGCACCGGGCATTGCATGGGGCAGCATGCCAGGCACCTGGGCACTGCAGCACCGGGCAGTGCATGGGGCGGCACGACAGACACTGGGGTACTGCAGCACCGGGCAGTGCATGGGGCGGCATGCCAGGCACCTGAGCACTGCAGCACCGGGCAGTGCATGGGGCAGCATGCCAGGCACCTGAGCACTGCAGCACCGGGCAGTGCATGGGGCAGCATGCCAGGTACCTGGGCACTGCAGCACCGGGCAGTGCATGGGGCAGCATGCCAGGCACCTGAGCACTGCAGCACCGGGCAGTGCATGGGGCAGCATGCCAGGTACCTGGGCACTGCAGCACCGGGCAGTGCATGGGGCGGCATGCCAGGCACCTGGGCACTGCAGCACCGGGCAGTGCATGGGGCGGCATGCCAGGCACCTGGGCACTGCAGCACCGGGCAGTGCATGGGGCGGCATGCCAGGCACCTGGGCACTGCAGCACCGGGCAGTGCATGGGGCGGCACGACAGACACTGGGGCACTGCAGCACCGGGCAGTGCATGGGGCGGCACGACAGACACTGGGGCACTGCAGCACTGGGCATCAAGACAGCGCAACACTGGGTATGGGAAAGCATACAAGATACCAGGGCACTGGAACACTGGGGCAGCATGCTGGGCTGAAAATGGTACATTTGCACTGCAGCATGGTGGCGTAGAGCCCGTAGGGTTGCCAGGCACCTGGTTTTTGACCAGATGTTAAGGGACCCTGGCGGCTCCGGGCACTGCTGACTGGGGCTGTTAAAAGTCCGTGGCACGGTGGTGGCCTAGGGCTAAGGCAGGCTCCCTGCCTGCCCTAGCTCCACATGGCTCCTGGAAGCAGCTGAAGGTCCCTGCAGCCCCTAGGTGCATGGGCGGCCAGGGAGGCTCTGCACGCTGCCCCCGCCCCGAGAGCTGGCTCCGCAGCTCCCATTGGCTGGGAACCATGACCAATGGGAGCTGCAAGGGCAGCGCGAAGCCTCCCTGGCCACCCATGTGCCTAGGGGCCACAGGGACCTCGCAGCCGCTTCGGGGAGAAGGGGCAGCACAGAGCAGTGCATGCAAATCTCTTTGTGTCCCCCGTTGCTTTGGAGCCCTCTCAGGGCTCCTGGTCTTTGCTTCCCAGGTCTACACCTTCCCCCTTCCCCTTGAGGACACTAACGCTGGGAACTATGGGGAAGGCCAGACCGAGAAGTTCCTGTGCACAGCAATCACAGGGTCCAGCGGTGGATTTAGAGTTAGTGGGGCCCCTCCTTGGGACCCAGCCAAGAAAAAGAACATTCCCTCTTATCTCCCCCCGGCCCCTGTTTCTCATCCTTTTTTCCTTCCTCCTCCTATAAGTAATAGCAAGTAAATGAAAATAAAGTGAGGGACCTTGACTGGTTTTGTAGTCCAACTTATTTTTCCACAGACACAAAATCGCTGGGGGTCTCAGCGAACCACTTAATGATCTTTCCAAATAGCGTTTGTGCTGTTAGGTAACTAGTGTGAAGCACTTTGGATAAGAGCGCTTTATTAAAAAAAAATGTAAAATAGCGTTGGGATGCGGGGTCTGGCCAGGACTTATAATGCGGGAGGGGGCTCAGGGCCGGGGGTGCAGGGTCTGAGAGGAAGTTAGGATGCAGAAGCAGGCTGGGGGTTGGGGTGCAGGATCTGGCCAGGAGTTAGGATGCAGGAGGGGCCTCAGGGTTGAGGCAGGAGGTTGGGGTGTAGAGCGCTTACCTGGGGCAGCTCCCATTTGGTGCGAGGTGGGAATGTGGGGGGGAGGGCAGGAGCTCCCGTTTGGTGCTCAGTGTGGGTGGGGTGGGATGTGGGGGGTACAGGAGTCAGGGAGAGCAGGGGGTTAGGGGTGTGAGCTGGGGTAGAATCATAGAATATCAGGGTTGGAAGGGACATCAGGAGGTCATCTAGTCCAACCCCCTGCTCAAAGCAGGACCAATCCCCAATTAAATCATCCCAGCCAGGGCTTTGTCAAGCCTGATCTTAAAAACTTCTAAGGAAGGAGATTCTACCACCTCCCTAGGTAACGCATTCCAGTGTTTCACCACCCTCTTAGTGAAAAAGTTTTTCCTAATATCCAACCTAAACCTCCCCCACTGCAACTTGAGACCATTACTCCTTGGCCTGTCCTCTTCTACCACTGAGAATAGTCTAGAACCATCCTCTCTGGAACCACCTCTCAGGTAGTTGAAAGCAGCTATCAAATCCCCCCTCATTCTTCTCTTCTGCAGACTAAACAATCCCCATTCCCTCAGCCTCTCCTCATAAGTCATGTTTTCCAGACCCCTAATCATTTTTGTTGCCCTTCGCTGGACTCCCTCCAATTTCTCCACATCCTTCTTATAGTATGGGGCCCAAAACTGGACACAATACTCCAGATGAGGCCTCACCAATGTCGAATAGAGGGGGACGATCATGTCCCTCGATCTGCTGGCAATGTCCCTACTTATACATCCCAAAATGTCATTGGCCTCCTTGGCAACAAGGGCACACTGCTGACTCATATCCAGCTTCTCGTCCACTGTCACCCCTAGGTCCTTTTCCGCAGAACTGCTGCCTAGCCATTCGGTCCCTAGTCTGTAGCTGTGCATTGGGTGCTTCCGTCCTAAGTGCAGGACCCTGCACTTATCCTTATTGAACCTCATCAGATTTCTTTTGGCCCAATCCTCCAATTTGTCTAGGTCCCTCTGTATCCTATCCCTGCCCTTCAGCGTATCTACCACTCCTCCTAGTTTAGTATCATCCGCAAATTCGCTGAAAGTGCAATCCACACCATCCTCCAGATCATTTATGAAGATATTGAACAAAACCGGCCCAGGACCGACCCCTGGGGCACTCCACTTGACACCGGCTGCCAACTAGACATGGAGCCATTGATCACTACCCGTTGAGCCTGACAATCTAGCTAGCTTTCTACCCCCTTATAGTGCATTCATCCAGCCCATACTTCTTTAACTTGCTGACAAGAATACTGTGGGAGACCGTGTCAAAAGCTTTGCTAAAGTCAAGAAACAATACATCCACTGCTTTCCCTTCATCCACAGAACCAGTAATCTCATCATAGAAGGCGATTAGATTAGTCAGGCATGACCTTCCCTTGGTGAATCCATGCTGACTGTTCCTGATCACTTTCCTCTCATGTAAGTGTTTAAGGATTGATTCTTTGAGGACCTGCTCCATGATTTTTCCGGGGACTGAGGTGAGGCTGACTGGCCTGTAGTTCCCAGGATCCTCCTTCTTCCCTTTTTTAAAGATGGGCACTACATTAGCCTTTTTCCAGTCATCTGGGACTTCCCCCGTTCGCCACGAGTTTTCAAAGATAATGGCCAATGGCTCTGCAATCACAGCCACCAATTCCTTTAGCACTCTCAGATGCAACTCGTCCGGCCCCATGGACTTGTGCACGTCCAGCTTTTCTAAATAGTCCCTAACCACCTCTTTCTCCACAGAGGGCTGGCCATCTACTCCCCATGCTGAGATGCCCAGCGCAGCAGTCTGGGAGCTGACCTTGTTAGTGAAGACAGAGGCAAAAAAAGCATTGAGTACATTAGCTTTTTCCACATCCTCTGTCACTAGGTTGCCTCCCTCATTCAGTAAGGGGCCCACGCTTTCCTTGGCTTTCTTCTTGTTGCCAACATACCTGAAGAAACCCTGCCCTGAGCGGTTCACGGCACGGGGGGGGGGGGGGGGGTATGTGTAGGGGGAGTGAGGGGACCCCGCCTTTGCTCCACCCTGCCCCGATTCCACCCCCTTACCCAAGGCCCCGCCCCTGCCTCTTCTCTGCCTCCGCCTCATCCCCCTCCTTCCTGGAGCGACATGAGCAATGGCAAACAGCTGTTCAGCAGCAAGGAAAGCGCTGGGAGGGAAGAAAGGGCGGGAATGCAGGACGCTCGGGGGGAGAAGGTGAGGGAGAGGAGAGCTTGGCTGCAGGTGGGTGTGGAGCCTACAGCAGGAGCCCCAGGAGCCAGCAGGACCAAGCTTTTGCCCCCACAGTGGGGGGGCCCTGGGGCCCCATGCTAGGGCACCCTGTGTTTCACTGCAAATCCACCTTGTCCTAGTTTGCAGAGCCCAGAGGAAACATCATAGCCCCATTAATTCCCCCACTCTCTTCCTGCATTATCCCCCAGCAGCATCAGTGCCCCCCTAGCCCTGCAGCACCTGAGTAGCGGCCAAGGAGGAGGGGAGCACAAGGCTGGATTGGAGGCACCAGCAATCCCCGGATAATCTGGTGCATGGGAAAAACCTTCAATTCAGCACTTGGGCGAAAGTGCAGAGCCGGAGTCTGCAGTGGGAGGCGAGGGGGAATAACCCCCGGGGGCAGACGAGAGGCTTCTGCTCCTGAGACCCCACCAAAGTTGTTAGGCTTTCACATTAGCCTCACAGCCGCAGGGTGCCAGGATCCTTGCCAAGGAGCTAAACCCAGCCCCTGCTGACCCCACTAAACACACCACTGCCCACAAGATGGAGAGCAATACGGTGCTGTTGTGCCAGCAGAAGAGAAGGGACAGCAAGCCAGTTGTCAGATGCAAGGAGCAGAGATTAAAACTCCAAGAGGCAGGGCCCACTGCTGTGGATTTGCTGCAGAATCCTTAGTTTATGAGCTTTTGGGGGCAGGGACCGTGTCCTTGCTCTGTGTTTGTACAGCACCTGGCAAAATGGGGCCCTGATCCAGGCACTACCACAATATAAACAGTAATAATCCACCTCCCTGTTAAAGAACTGTGCAATAGACTCTGAGCTTTCATTAACTAGATCTGCTGGAGTCACCTGCCTAAGTCTGCCCCCAGCCTGCACCAACAGTTCTGAGAGGTGTGAACTTTCCTCATTGAGCCCAGTTGGGTGTTAACTCTGAAACCTACTGAGGCCCATTTTTCAAGACTGCTTTCACTGCCAATGGTTTTAGCAGAGCCATCCAATGAACGGGCATCTCCATACCCTGGGGTACCATGGTCGATAACGGGTCAGGGAGAATGAGCTAGATGGGTACTGGGGAACTAGGAGTTCAAGCCCTACTCCCAGCGTTCAGTGAGGACAATTAATGGGTGGAACAACTCACCCAAGGATATGGTGGTGTCAAGGCTGAATCGCCACTCTGTCACTCCAAGTGCAGGAAGTGGGGGCGCACAAGGATTTTAAAAAATTAATACTTGCCACTCCAGGCTTGTATTAAACTCCCACGGTTACAGCTTCTCTCTGACCTTGGCTTGGTAAATGCTGCCACCACCCAAATGCAAAAAAATGCCTTTGAACCCAGGAAGGAGCACTTGGGAATTCCTCCCTGTGAGGTACCCTCAAGCCCTTTCACCCCCCTCTGGGGAAGAGCTGAGAAAGAAAACAAAGGAGATTAGCTGTGGCTATCAGCTAATCAAGCAACATGAACAAAATTCTTGGGACACCAAAAATCCAATCCTGTCCTTAAAAAAAGTAAATTTTATTAAAACAAAAAGAAAGAAAATACGTCTGGAATTAGGGCATTTTCTAGATTTCAAAAGAGCAATTCCAAAAATTAAGCACCCAAACTAGCTTTCTTGGGGGTTCAGCTTAAAGGTTACAAGCAAACAAAAGCATCAGGGGTTAGCACGGAGGAGATCCACAAGCCAAAATAAGAAATAAACCTGATAGTGTCTAACTAAACATTCCCTATCCAAGTTATTCCTTCTAGGTACGGAAAATACTTTTTCATACCTGGTTCAAACCTCACACAGCATTTCTGCTTACAGCATTGCTGCTCCATCCCTGCAGCCCAGGGGGAGCAACCACAAACAAAAGGAAAGTATCTTTTACCATTTAAAAAAGTTCTAGCCTTCCCATTGGCTCTTTTGGTCAGGTGCCCACTGCCTTTTCTTTATCTGGGGGACTTTTTAACCTTTACAGGTAAAGCAAGTAAAGAACAGCCACCAAGAGGGATTTTACAGCTAACTGGTTGGCTGGGTGTCCATCAAAGGGAGGTACCTCCCCCCCTTTATTAATCACAGGTATGTTCCTCATCACTTGAAAGCACTAAGTCAAGGTTGGGTGCCTGCCTATGAGATCTGCTGTTCCCAGCCTAGTGTCTGGGTTCGATGCAGGAATCCCTGGGTGACGTTCTTGAGATTAGGTTAACATCATAGGCCCTTTTGGCCTTGAAATCGATGACTGCCATCCATCTCCACCCTCTGACAGAGGCTAGGGACACCATTCCTTACCCATCCTGGCTAACAGCCATTAATGAACAACCTCTATGAATTTATCCAGTTCTCTTTTAAACCCTGTTATAGTCCTAGCCTTCACAACCTCCTCAGGCAAGGAGTTCCACAGGTTGACTGCGCTGAGTGAAGAAGAACTTCCTTTTATTTGTTTTAAACCTGCTGCCCATTAATTTCATTTGGTGGCCCCTAGTTCTTATATTATGGGAACAAGTAAATAACTTTTCCTTATTCACTTTCTCCACACCACTCATGATTTTATATACCTCTATCATATCCCCCCTTAGTCTCCTCTTTTCCAAGCTGAAAAGTCCTAGCCTCTTTAATCTCTCCTCATATGGGACCCGTTCCAAACCCATAATCATTTTAGTTGCCCTTTTCTGAACCTTTTCTAATGCCAGTATATCTTTTTTGAGATAAGGGGACCACATCTAAGGGACTGACCCTTGGGGAACACCACTAGGTACCCCTCTCCATTCTGAAAATTTACCATTTATTCCTACCCTTTGTTCCCTGTCTTTTAACCAGTTCTCAATCCATGAAAGGATCTTCCCTCTTATCCCATGACAACTTAATTTACATAAGAGCCTTTGGTGAGGGACCTTGTCAAAGGCTTTCTGGAAATCTAAGTACACTATGTCCACTGGATTCCCCTTGTCCACATGTTTGTTGATCCCTTCAAAGAACTCTAATAGATTAGTAAGACATGATTTCCCTTTACAGAAACCATGTTGACTTGGAGATCGCCCTGTTAATGAAGGCGGTAGGTCAGTTCTTTAGAAGTGTGGGCTGAGAGGAGAGGCACTTGGAGGCCACGGACAGAGAGGGGCACCAGGACAGGGAAGGGCAGCAAGTGACGGGTGATCTGGGGAAAGTCATGGGGGCAGAGAGGAAACCAAGAGCTGGTGCGGTGAGCGATATCTCCATTGCTGTTCAAACAGGCTGGACACATGGGCTAGTAGGGAGCTGGCCATACCCGCTGATTCTGTGACTAGCTTTGCTTCATTTCCCAGAGCTGCTCTAAATGTTGGCAGCTGGTGATGGTTTCCAGCTGGTGATGGCTGGTGATGACCCCCTGTGCCAGCTGGGGATTCCTGGAGCAGTGTACTCTGGCCACACCCCTGACATGACCTAACACCCCTATGCCAAGGACTTCTGGGGAGTAGATGTGTAGGAGCCAACTAGTGCCTGCTGGGAACTTTGCTGTGCTAGGGTCTCCTCAGTAGGGGAGATGCAGCTAAACTGCTGCTGTCTGAACGCTGCAAATGGAGCACCACAGACCAGTTGGTCCGACCTTTCCTGCAGAAATCTTTGTGCTCCTGCCGAGTTTATCATTCCCCAAGCACCCAAGCTTAAAACTTCTGCAGAGCAAACTGCAGCAATGCTCACATGCTGCATGTCGGCCGCAGCCCCACATGGCCGAGAGCTGGGTGCTGTGCAGATGCTGCATGATGCCCACATATCTGCAGGCAAAAGACAGAAACATCAACTAGTTCCAAACTGAACGCTCTGAAAGTGCACAAAACGGAAGGCAAGGCCCCCAAAAATGTGAGATCCGCAATGCATTCAGACTCATGATTTCCACTCTGCTTGATATTAACTCTGTGTAGATCCAGCACTGATTGCCATGCACGTCAGCCTGACTCCAGCTCACCCCTATCTGCTGCCCTGTCTGTGGCAAGGGAGCCTTCACTTTGGAGCTTCCTGGCCTTTCTGTGTTCAAGCTTTGCAGTATCATTGTTTCTTACATTTTATATGCCACACGAGGGCTGAAGTGGTACTGTGACTGCGCTGACCTCTGCACAGGGCTAAAATTGCAGCCTCCAGCATCTGCCCTTTGATGAAATCCACTTGTCTCATTGGAACCCTAGTTCACTTGTCTCTTCTTTGGAGATCCTTTGAGTCTTGTCATTGCGGCTGTGGAGGGAGAAGGGCTTTCAGCTCCCTCAGCAGTCTGTTTCAGGGATAACCCTGCCAGCTTTCGCAGTGCTTTGAATCATAGAATCATAGAATAACAGAGTTGGAAGGGACCTCTGGAGGCCATCTAGTCCAACCCCCTGCCCAGAGCAGGACCAATCCCAACTAAATCATCCCAGCCAGGGCTTTGTCAAGCCTGACCTTAAAAACTTCTAAGGAAGGGGATTCCACCACCTCCCTAGGTAACGCATTCCAGTGTTTCACCATCCTCCTAGTGAAAAAGTGTTTCCTAATATCCAACCTAAACCTCCCCCACTGCAACTTGAGACTATTACTCCTTGACTGTCATCTGCTATCACTGGGAATTGTCTAGATCCATCCTCTTTGTATCCACCTTTCAGGTAGTTAAAAGCAGCTATCCAATCCCCCCTCATTCTCCTCCATAGACTAAACAATGCCAGTTCCCTCAGCCTCTCCTCATAACTCACGTGTTCCAGTCCCCTAATCATTTTTGTTGCCCTCTGCTGGACTCTCTCCAATTTCTCCACATCCTTCTTGTAGCGTGGGGCCCAAAACTGGACACAGTACTCCAGATGAGGCCTCACTAATGTCGAATAGAGGGGAACGATCACGTCCCTCGATCTGCTGGCAATGTCCCTACTTATACATCCCAAAATGCCATTGGCCTTCTTGGCAACAAGGACACACTGCTGACTCATATCCAGCTTCTTGTCCACTGTAACCCCTAGGTCTGCACAACTGCTGCCTAGCCATTTGGTCCCTAGGCTGTAGCGGTGCATTGGATTCTTCGGTCCTAAGTGCAGGACCCTGCACTTGTCCTTGTTGAACCTCATCAGATTTCTTTTGGCCCATTCCTCCAATTTGTCTAGGTCCCTCTGTATCCTATCCCTACCCTCCAGCGTATCTACCACTCCTCCCATAGAATCAAACTTGCTGAGGGTGCAATCCACACCATCCTCCAGATCATTAATGAAGATATTGAACAAAGCCGGCCCCAGGACCGACCCTTCGGGCACTCCGCTAGATACCGGCTGCCAACTAGACATGGAGCCATTGATCACTACCCGTTGAGCCCGAAAATCTAGCCAACTTTCTACCCACCTTGTAGTGCATCCATCCAGCCCATACTTCTTTAACTTGCTGACAATACTGTGGGAGACCGTGTCAAAAGCTTTGCTAAAGTCGAGGAATAACACGTCCACTGCTTTCCCTTCATCCATAGAACCAGTTATCTCATCATAGAAGGCAATTAGATTAGTCAGGCATGACTTTCCCTTGTTGAATCCGTGCTGACTGTTCCTGATCACTTTCCTCTCATCTAAGTGCTTCAGAATTGATTCCTTGAGGACATGCTCCATGATTTTTCCGGGGACTGAGGTGAGGCTGACCGGCCTGTAGTTCCCCGGATCATCCTTCTTCCCTTTTTTAAAGATGGGCACTACATTAACCTTTTTCCAGTCTTCCGGGACTTCCCCCGATCGCCATGAATTTTCACAGATAATGGCCAATGGCTCTGCAATCACATCCGCCAATTCCTTTAGCACTCTCGGATGCAACGCATCCGGCCCCACGGACTTGTGCACGTCCAGTTTTTCTAAATAGTCCCAAACCACTTCTTCCTTCACAGAGGGCTGGTCACCTCCTCCCCATGCCGGCCACTCTGTGAATCATAGAATATCCGGGTTGGAAGGGACCTCAGGAGGTCATCTAGTCCAACCCTTTGCTCAAAACCCCTCCCTAAAAATGGCACACTCAAGGACTGAATTCACAACCCTGGGTTTAGCAGGCCAGTGCTCAAACCACTGAGCTATCCCTCTCACAAGGCTGGAAAGGTGTCATTTCCACTCTTCCACCAGTCCCCTGCAACCGGTACAGGCCAGGTAAAGGAAGCTGAGCTTTGGATTCCTGCACCCCAAGGCTAAACTGGAAACGTTCGGAGGGGAGGGACGGAAACAAAGAGCGAGCAGAGGTCTCTGCTTATGCAGAAGGAAGCCCCAGGCACTAACTGGAGCTCTTTACCTAGAAATGTATGCTGGTTCTCTGACCTGTTGTGAGACATCCCCACACACACCCCAGCCGTGCTGAATAGCACCAAGATTCTGACAGCTGGCCTGAGAGACCCATGGCCAAGGGCCAGCCCAGACCGTGCCCAGCTGGAATGGAAGCCTTGCCTCTGCTGCAGATACAGGAAAGAATCCGGCTGAGCTGCCTCTGAATCTGCACTTGGGGGCGGCAGATTAGCAAAGGGATGATGTAAACCAAATCAGTGACTTTCCATGACACCCCTATCTTGGATTCCAACACAGATTGCAGGAAAGGATATCTAAGGAGACCTCCCTTGATCTCCTTAGATAATGAGGATGCTGGCTTGTTGGTTCAGGTTTATATTTAATCAGCCAGCTTTTCACTTCAGGAAGCCACTCTCTCCCCACAGTGTGTGAAATCAGTCATCCTCTGCTCTTCATACGCAGACCGTCTGGCTCTCCAACGACCCCCAAAGTGGTCTTTTGCAGAACCAGGACCAAGAGAAATGAATGTCCATATCTTTAACACAGCAGCCTCCAGCTGTGTTTGCAATATCAAGCACCTGAGAGTGAAATTGACTAAAAGTTAACTCCAAGCACATGTGAAACCGACTAACCTATTTCCATGGTCCCAGCTGGGCAGGAGACCAAAGGTAGCCAGTGGTTAGGGCAGTAATCCAGGTCTTCAGAGACCAGGGTCCAACTAGTCCCGGTCTGCCAGAGACTGCCTGGGTGACCTTGTCTCCAGGTCCTCCAAGGGTCCTGATTGAGAGTCAGGCACCCCAATAACAGTGGTGCCAATTCTCCTGGGAGTAGGGGGGGAATTCCAGTTTCTGCCCCTCCAGGCAGGGGCCTTGTTCCATTCCCTGTTCACCCACCCCGCTCTGTCCAGAGGGAGGGAAGGCCAGGCCAACTTTGAGTGGCGTTGTGACCCCACACCAGGTGGCAACGCCACTGAAATGTGGCCTGGCAGCCCCTCATTCTGTATAGCAGGGCAGCTGGGTCGAATACCGGTGGTGTTGCAACCATGCAGCCAGAGCAACACTCCAGATCACTCTGGCAGCAGCTGTACTGATTTAGCACAGGACCACTGCTTAAAAGTGGTTGGAGGCCGTGCCTCACCCTCTGGCTTCACAGCCTATAGAACTTAGAGCAAGTGCAAAAACCTGGGGGGCACATTTGTTCCCCCCGAGCCCCTCAATTGAGGTCCCTGCCAAGTAACTTTGAGACCCTAGCTCAAAGGTGGATGAGAGGCTAAATACATTACAGATGGTGAAGTGCTCAGACACTACAGTGATGGGGGCCGTAAGGGTACCAGAGACAGATAGAAGGTAAAACAGCATCAGTGGAGACGATCTGTGTGCACAGGTCCCGCTCTCTGAGCTGTTTTTAGTAACCCAAAGGAAATCTGGTTGTTTCTTTTAAACAGATGATAATTGGTCACGGTCCCTTCAAGACTTACCTTACAGTAACCATGCTTCCTCAAAAGTTTAGTGCCCATGGCTTCCACTTGTGGCATGCGAGGTCAGGCTCTTTCGACCAGCAGTGTCTATTGGAGTTGTGCGAGTGCCCTCCATGTCTTCATCCCCTCCCCACACAGGGGGCAGCGCAGCCTCAGCTCCCTCGCTAACCCAGCATCCCAGCAGCGATGGACTCTAAGGAGTGGGGATGGCGGGCAGAGCAGGGCAGGGACCCACACAGATGAAACACTGCAAAGAACCTGTTACAGCAAGGTTCTTAAGTCATTGTTTGTGTGAATCCCTCTTACGGTGACTAGCTGGCAGTTGCCAGATTAATTGAAGGAAGGTCTGAGCTGTCCTACCTACATCAGATCTAGTCACCCAATCCAGGGCATAACACTTGGTAAAGGTCTGCGCTGATCTCTGGGTGGCTACCCTGTAGCTCTCTGATATAGCGATGTTTCTTAGACATGCTGAAGGGGTTGCGTGGGGGTGAGGAGTCTTTCCTAGTACCAGAGAGGGCTTAGTTCCACGTGGCCCCACTAGGTCTTTCCAAGATCAGGCCTCTGGGCTTGTAGTTTGGAAATCAGAGGGGTCTATGGCTCTTCTCATCTCCTCCATCCTAAGAGAGGACTGGTACTGGGAATCACTCTTAAAGCAACTCACACCTACCCTGACTGCACATGGTGACGGTGGCACCTGGCTTCAGCGCTGACCCCCCAGCCAGTGCCAAGTTCAGTTTGGAGGGCGGCTGATGGACAAGACAACAGACCTTTCTCTACCAGCATCAGAAGCCTTCAGGGGAAATCCCTACTTATAGAGGCACTTAAAGATCTTGGGGAGGCGAGTCCCTTGTCTTTCCAAAAACCAGCACTTACCCTCCTGCACTGCTTCAGCAGGCAGAGCTTTAGCAGTCTCTGGAGTGGTCAGTCCTGGTGGAGAACAATCAGCCTGCAGAGTAACAGTCTGGAATGTAACTCAGGCCCAGGCAGAAGAAACATCAACAACACCATCAGTTAATGGGATGAGTTAACACTCCTACTAGAGTTTGTGCTCTTTTCTCAAGTGGTTTTTGGGGGCGGGGAGAAAGAAGACAATCCAGATGTATTTCATCTACATACGTTTCTATGGGGGGTTCGGGGAAAAGTGGCTTTTCATATTTTTTCCATGACAAGTCTGTGTCCTGTCGAGCCTGAAGACTGTGCAGCGTGCCCCTATCATCATTTCTCTCTCCAGTCCAGAGCATGAAAGCTCCCTCTATTCAGAGGCAACAGGCTTCTTAGTTTTGTTTCCCCCATTTAACTCCAATGTCTAATTTACATTTGGGAGAAAGGAGGCCTTTGTTAAAGATTCACCAGGCCTGCCAAGCAGAAGTGGTGGTGGTTGGAGCACATGCCACAGCCCTCTAACTCACAGCCCTCCGATGAAACCAGTCTCAACCATCACTGAGGGTATGTCTGCACTATGAAATTAGGTCGAATTTATAGAAGTTGGTTTTGTAGAAAGCGGTTTTATACAGTTGATCGTGTGTTCCCACACAATGCTCTAAGTGCATGTAGTCGGCGGAGTGTGTCCACAGTACCGAGGCAAACGTCGACTTCTGGAGCATTGCACTGTGGGTGGCTATCCCACAGTTCCTGCAGTCTCTGCCGCCCATTTGAATTCTGGGTAGAAATCCCAGTGCCTGATGGGGCTAAAACATTGTCGCGGGTGGTTCTGGGTACATATCGTCAGGCCCCCGTTCCCTCCCTCCCTCCCTCTGTGAAAGCAAGGGCAGACAATCGTTTTGCGCCTTTTTTCTTGAGTTACCTGTGCAGACACCATACCACGGCAAGCATGGAGCCCGCTCAGCTAACCGTCACCATATGTCTCCTGGGTGCTGGCAGACGTGGTACTGCATTGCTACACAGCAGCAAATTGCCTTTTGGCAGCAGACAGTGCAGTATGACTGGTAGCTGTCATCGATGTAGTCCTGGGTGCTCTTTTAATCTGGCGCCTGGGGAAACATGGGAGTGACTCAGCCAGGTCATTTCCCTTGTTTTGTCTTGTGGCGATTCAGACCTACCAGCAGTGCGCTCTCTTTTAACCTCCAGCCAGCAGAAGATAATGGCTAGTCATCATACTGCACCATCTTCTGCCGAGCACCCAGGAAATGACGACGGCTAGCAGTCGTACTGCACAGTCTGCTGCCAGCAAGATGCATAAAGATAGATGAAGTGGCTCAAAACAAGAAATAGACCAGATTTGTTTTGTATTCATTTTCTCCTCCTTCCCTCTGTGAAATCAACGGCCTGCTAAACCCAGTTTTGAGTTCTATCCTTGAGGGGGCCACTCAGTTTCTCGCAAAGCCACCCCCTTTGTTGATTTTAATTCCCTGTAAACCAACCCTGTAAGCCATGTCGTCAGTCGCCCCTCCCTCCGTCAGGGCAACGGCAGAAATCATTCCTTGCCTTTTTTCTGTGCAGATGCCATACCACAGCAAGCATGGAGATCACTTTGGCAATTAGGAGCACATTAAACACCACGCGCATTATCCAGCAGTATATGCAGCACCAGAATCTGGCAAAGCTACCGGGCGAGTAGGCGACGTCAGCGCGGTGACATGAGTGATGAGGGCATGGACACAGACTTCTCTCAAAGCATGGGCCCTGGCAATGTGGGCATCATGGTGCTAATGGGGCAGGTTCATGCGGTGGAACGCTGATTCTGGGCTCGGGAAACAAGCACAGACTGGTGGGACCATATAGTGTTGCAGGTCTGGGACGATTCCCTGCGGTTGCAAAACTTTCGCATGCGTAAGGGCACTTTCATGGAACTTTGTGACTTGCTTTCCCCTGCCCTGAGGCGCAAGAATACCAAGATGAGAGCAGCCCTCACAGTTGAGAAGCGAGTGGCAATAGCCCTATGGAAGCTTGCAACACCAGACAGCTGCTGGTCAGTCGGGAATCAATTTAGAGTGGGCAAATCTACTGTGGGGGCTGCTGTGATGCAAGTAGCCAACACAATCAAAGATCTGCTGATATCAAGGGTAGTGACCCTGGGAAACGTGCAGGTCATAGTGGATGGCTTTGCTGCAATGGGATTCCCTAACTGTAGTGGGGCCATAGACGGAACCCATATCCCTATCTTGGCACCAGAGCACCAAGCGGGCGAGTACATTAACCGCAAGGGGTACTTTTCAATAGTGCTGCAAGCACTGGTGGATCACAACGGACGTTTCACCAACATCAACGTGGGATGGCCAGGAAAGGTACATGACACTCGCATCTTCAGGAACTCTGGTCTGTTTCAGAAGCTGCAAGAAGGGACTTTATTCCCAGACCTGACAATAATCGTTGGGGATGTTGAAATGCCTATATGTATCCTTGAGGACCCAGCCTACCCCTTAATGCCATGGCTCATGAAGCCGTACACAGGCAGCCTGGACAGTAGCCAGGAGCTGTTCAACTATAGGCTGAGCAAGTGCAGAAGGGTGGTAGAATGTGCATTTGGACATTTAAAAGCACGCGGGGGCAGTTTACTGACTGAGTTAGACCTCAGCGAAATCAATATTTCCACTGTTATTACTGCTTGCTTTGCACTCCACAATATCTGTGACAGTAAAGTGGAGACATTTGTGGCGGGGTGGAAGGTTGAGGCAAATCGGCTGGCTGCTGGTTTCGCATAGCCAGACACCAGGGCAGTTAGAAGAGCACAGAAGGGCGCGGTGCGCAGCAGAGAAGCTCTGAAAACCTGTTTCATGACTGGCTAGACTACAGTGTGAAAGCTCTGTTTGTTTCTCCTTGATGAAACCCACTGCCCCTTGGTTCACTCTGCTTCCCTGTAAGCTAACCACCCT
Source organism: Lepidochelys olivacea (assembly GCF_965140295.1). Classification (NCBI taxonomy): domain Eukaryota; kingdom Metazoa; phylum Chordata; order Testudines; family Cheloniidae; genus Lepidochelys; species Lepidochelys olivacea. The sequence goes on along the minus strand of NC_140436.1, from coordinate 16,346,398 downwards.
CCCCTCTTCCCTTCGATCACCACTTACAGAGGCAATAAAGTCAGTGTTGCTTCACATTGATGTATTCTTTATTCATTCATCACACAAATAGGGGGATAACTACCAAGGTAGCCCAGGAGGGGTGGTGGAGACGGGAAGGACAAGGCCATACAGCACTTTAAAAGTTTAAAACTTATTGAATACCTGTCTTCACGAACAAGGTCAGCTCCCAGACTACTGCACTGGGCAGCACAGCATGGGGAGGAGGTGACAAGCCCTCAGTGGAGAAAGAAGTGGTTCGGGACTATTTAGAAAAGCTGGATGTGCACAAGTCAATGGGGCCGGATGCGTTACATCCGAGAGTGCTAAAGGAGTTGGCAGATGTGATTGCAGAGCCATTGGCCATTATCTTTGAAAACTCGTGGCGAACGGGGAAGTCCCGGATGACTGGAAAAAGGCTAATGTAGTGCCCATCTTTAAAAAAAGGAAGAAGGAGGATCCTGGGAACTACAGGCCAGTCAGCCTCACCTCAGTTCCTGGAAACATCATCAAGCAGGTCCTCAAAGAATCAATCCTGAAGCACTTACATGAGAGGAAAGTGATCAGGAACAGTCAGCATGGATTCACCAAGGGAAAGTCATGCCTGACTAATCTAATTGCCTTCTATGATGAGATAACTGGTTCTGTGGATGAAGGGAAAGCAGTGGACGTGTTGTTCCTTGACTTTAGCAGAGCTTTTGACACGGTCTCTCACACTATTCTTGCCAGCAAATTAAAGAAGTATGGGCTGGATGAATGGACTATAAGGTGGATAGAAAGCTGGCTAGATTGTCGGGCTCAACGGGTAGTGATCAATGGCTCCATGTCTAGTTGGCAGCTGGTATCAAGTGGAGTGCCTCAAGCGTCGGTTCTGGGGCCAGTTTTGTTCAATATCTTCATAAATGATCTGGAGGATGGTGTGAATTGCACCCTCAGCAAGTTTGCAGATGACACTAAACTGGGAGGAGAGGTAGATACGCTGGAGGGTAGGGATAGGATACAGAGGGACCTAGACAAATTGGAGGATTGGGCCAAAAGGAATCTGATGAGGTTCAACAAGGACAAGTGCAGGGTCCTGCACTTAGGACGGAAGAATCCAATGCACCGCTACAGACTAGGGACCGAATGGCTAGGCAGCAGTTGTGCAGAAAAGGACCTAGGGGTGACAGTGGACAAGAAGCTAGATGAGTCAACAGTGTGCCCTTGTTGCCAAGAAGGCCAATGGCATTTTGGGATGTATAAGTAGCGGCATTGCCAGCAGATCGAGGGACATGATCGTTCCCCTCTATTCGACACTGGTGAGGCCTCATCCGGAGCACTGTGTCCAGTTTTGGGCCCCACACTACAAAAAGGATGTGGAAAAATTGGAGGGAGTCCAGTGGAGGGCAACAAAAATGATTAGGGGACTGGAACACATGAGTTATGAGGAGAGGCTGAGGGAACTGGGGATGTTTAGTCTACAGAAGAGGAGAATGAGGGGGGATTTGATAGCTGCTTTCAACTACCTGAAAGGGGGTTCCAAAGAGGATGGCTCTAGACTGTTCTCAGTGGTAGCAAATGACAGAACAAGGAGTAATGGTCTCAAGTTGCAGTGGGGGAGGTTTAGGTTGGATATTAGGAAAAACTTTTTCACTAGAAGGGTGGTGAAACACTGGAATGCGTTACCTAGGGAGGTGGTGGAATCTCCTTCCTTAGAAGTTTTTAAGGTCAGGCTTGACAAAGCCCTGGCTGGGATGATTTAATTGGGGATTGGCCCTGCTTTGAGCAGGGGGTTGGACTAGATGAGCTCCTGAGGTCCCTTCCAACCCTGATATTCTATGATATACCATTCATAAACGTAATACAATGGTCCCAAAAAATACTATACAGCGTTGCAATATCTGTTACACTCACCACTTATGGGGTTGCATCAAATGTAAAGGACTATGGTAAATTGCTAAGATGGAACCTAGTGCTCCACGATAGAAGTGATGCATGTGTAAGGGAATGCAAATTTGGTCACTGATGCTTTATTCAGGAAATAAGTCAGGGGGTTCCTAGGGTGCCACCTTTGCTAATCCTAGGAAAGAGCTGTAGCTGGTACAAAAACACACAATTACTCAAAACCCTTTGCTCTGCTCACTCAATGTTAACAGTAAAGGCTATTAAAAAATAAAAAAAAACAGAACACTACCCTGTGCAGCAAAAGCAGCCATGCAGGATATTGCACCACAGCATGGCATGACTGGCCACCCACAGAAAAATCCTAACACAAACAGGGAACCAGGGGCACAGCAGCTCTGCAGAAGGGGTGTAGATGGGCAAGTGTTTAGCAAAATGTGTTCACACTGTGAAGGAATCATCGCACGGTGAGGGGAGGAGAGAAGGAGAAGAGGCGGGATCAGTGAAGTTAAGAAATGGTTCATGCAGTTGATGTCCAAACACTGGTGCAGAGAGAAGAGAACTCGACAAACTGAAAACTTGGGCAGAGTGAGGGTAGAAAAACCTAGAGAGTAAGTTACCTGGGAAAAAATGAATCAACTTAGAGCATAAAGATCAAGGGAATCTGGGGGTTGGACTAGATGACCTGAGGTCCCTTCCAAAGCGGATATTCTATGAAGGAAACACTGCTGTACTGAACTAAGTGACTACACATAGCTTCCCTCACCCAACTATCTTAATCCCTCACAAGAATTTTAAAACAGAAACACTTTTTTTTTCCAGCCTCCAAGAGAAACTGTTGAATTAGTCTTAAGGGTATGTGTTTGCTTATGTGATGTGCCTATGTGCTAAAGAAATTATCTAGGGAGATTTTTTTTTCCCCCTCCAGCTGGGTGAGTTCCATTCTCAAGAGCCGGATCGAGGGTAAGATCTGTCTCCTACACTCATGGGCCTCAACTGTCTCATCATTCCACTGGAACATACCCATTATGGGAAGTAATAGCAACAGAAAGGCATTCCTTTAGGTAAGCATGCCCAATCCCACAGAGGGCTCTACATGTCCCAACAGACGTCAAACAGAACTCTAAAGTCAGAGAGGAGCTCCAGACTGATATAGTCACATATGTTGAGAGCATGAGTAGGGCCTCTTCCATAACAGGACAGAGACTTTCACTGCAATTCTTGCATCAGGTACAATTCCTAGGGGGGAGGGATAGCTCAGTGGTTTGAGCATTGGCCTGCTAAACCCAGGGTTGTGAGTTCAGAACCTGAGGGGGCCATTTAGAGATCTGGGGCAAAAATTGGGGGACTGGTCCTGCATTGAGCAGGGGGTTGGACTAGATGACCTCCTGAGTTCCTTTCCAACCCTGATATTCTAGTTGATCTCTATAGCATATATTTTAGAAAGACATTAAGTGATAGAGAATTCACACCCCAGGTTAGTTACCCTATTAAAAGTCTGCACTTCATTTCTAGTTTGAAACTATTTTACCTTCAGTCTTTAGGCAACGGATCTTGTTCGGTCTTTGTCGGTTAATGAAAGAGCACTCTGGTAGCAGCACTCTTCCCCATCTAAGTACCTACAGACTGATCAAGTTGCCTCAACCTTTTCTTGAATCAAATCGTTTGAGCTCCTCTAGTCTCTCACTGGCAGGTTTTCCAGAGTTTGAATCATTCTTTAAGCTCTTTGCAATCCATCATCCATCCTTTTAAAGCTGACCAGAACTGGTCACAGTATTCCATTAGGACACTGCAGTGTCCTATTCAATATTCTCTGGATTATGCACCCACAGACATTTCTTACATGCAAGTGGTTATCCACCACAACCTAAATCTTTTCTGAATCTCAGCTTTCCAACCCAGTTCCCCATCCTGTAAGTGTGACCTAAACCCCTGGTATTGAGATGTACAGCTTTACATTTAGCTGTATTAAAACATGCTGCTCAAGTGTGTATAGCTTACCAGGCAATCTCTAACGCTGACCTGTCATTATTTAGCACTCCACCAAGTTTAGGTCACCACAATTTTTACCAGGATTTTCTCCCTCCCCCACAATCATTGATAAAGACATGGAACAGTATAGGAACCCCTTTCAATGAAGCCCCCCACTCAAATTTACAGTTTGAGGCCTGAATAAGTATTCTGTGCAGCTCAAAAGCTTGTCTCTCTCACCAAGAGAAGTCAGCCCAATAAAAAACATTGGCACTTCGTCCCAAATATCCTTGGCCCGACACGGCTACACCACCACTGCAATTTTGACATGAGTTAATGTACTACATTAGTAATGAATACTATAGAAAATCGAAGTGGCGAACTGACAGAATATGGTGTAACACTCAGGTCAACCAAATGGCAATAGGAGTTTGGCTATCTGGCTGTTTGGGCCTCCAAAAGGAGGCCAGTACTACAGATTGATTTAAGAATCAAAGGGAAAATGCCTTTGATGGCAAGGGCTGTTATAAAAGCTGGAAAGTTCTTCAAACTGCTTCTTTCTTGCTAGGCTACCAGCCTAGTTTGAGTTTAGGCAGCTGATCTTTATCAGTTATTTATACTAGGCATGTAGAGGTGGTGTGGTACTAGGTGTCAGATGACTAGTGCTGGTAGTCCCACTGTTACCATTTCACCCTTCTCCAAATAGCTATTTAGAGGTTGACTAATGGGGGAGGGAGGAGAGAGGAGGTAAGCCAATGCCAATTCAGGCTGTTCTGGGGAAGGACATAAGCCAGTGCAAGGTGTTTGCATTCATCCCTGCAGCCTCTCAGAGGCAAGACAGAAGGGAATGATGCATCTACATGTACTGTCTCCCCTACACTTTCCTTCATAAAGAAAAAGTAGACACAGACATGAGTATCTTGGACTCCATCCAGCTTTTCTGCCATACATCCACAACACCCCACTGTTGCCCAGGGCTGCTACTCTGCTGTTCCCTTTCACTAGCTCATTCCTTCTACTAGGAGTGCAGCATCCTTCACAGGCAGCTAGGAGAGCACTCATCTCCAACTGATTAGGCTCTTACACACTGAAGAGCCTGAATGCCAACAGAAACAGCTGCTAACAAGAAGCTGCCTCTAGTGCCGTCCCAGGCTCTCCAGACAGATGTGCCATACAGCAACAAGAACCACTGTCAGCAAGTGTTAGCTGCAAAAGCCTGGCACAAGTTCTGTGCCAAAAGAAAGTGGAAGCTGGGAAGACCAGCTTTCTGTTGCAGACATATTACTTGTACCTTTTCAAATCAGCTACAATACCAAGAGATTGTTATCTACTTCTCTTTGCAATAGGAGACATGCACTGAAAAGGGAAGAGAATTTCTCCTCCTTCCTCTACACCTATTTTTTACTATGGAAAAATCTTTACCACTTGACTCCCAATCCTCAATTTCCATTTTATAATATGGAGATACCACAAGGCTGACACAAGTAGAACCACTGACTACTTGCATTTTGTTAACTTAAAGTAATGTGATCCTATTGTGTACCTATGAATGTATCCATAAAGATCTTTATTGGCCTAAATAAGGCCAAGTAGTTTAGGAAGACTACCCAAGAGCTAAACAGCAATGTTGTTATGCAAGATCTTTATGCAAAGTTGCCATAGTTGGCAACAGCTATTCATTTCAAATTAGTTACTTAGGCACCGTAAAGTGTTACTCTAGAAAGCAAGGTTACTTTTAGTGTTAATGCCACAGACACCTTCAATACTGATATACAGCTACTGATGAATGACTAGCAGCATGGCATTACAACATACAACATACCAAGAACACCATGCTGTGTATCAAGGGATCGCAACATTGGATATGTAACATTGCAGTTCCACTGCTGGCATTAAATTTCAGCATTTACTTGGGTAATATTTGTTTTATGGAACATTATGCCATTGTCGCTTGGCATTATTGAGGAGTTTGATGATCACAAGACTAACTGAACACATTGATGGAGACTATGCAACAGATCATTTTCATTAGATTTCTTTAGCCATTCCAGGGAAGAGCCTCTCCAATTTTGTTTCATTTAGTGTTTCATACTCTGCTCTGAATGTAAATGCATTGGTGGATTAGTACTGACAGGAGGCTTCCAGGGAGCCTCAATCAGGGGTGGACAAACCACAGCTGGCTAACCCCATGCAGCTCTTTCAGTGTTAAAATGCAGCTCACCAAGCCCACCCCACCTGCACAGTCTCTACCAGACTGCAGGGGGGAGCTTGGAGCTTCTGCATAGTGGTGGGACTAGAGGTTAGTCTAAGACAATTGGTACCTGCCGAGAGTGGTGAGTACAATTTAAAGGTTCAGACTCTCCCAACTCCCTGCTCAGCTTGAGTCACACAACCCCAGGCATGCCCCTCCTACCCTCAGCAACCCCTCCCTCCCTGCAGCTCCCAGGTGTTTGCTACTGCCTCTCCCATAGCTGCAGCTCCAGAGATGTGGCCTGACCATACCATGTGACTGAAAGAGCCAGCAAACCCTAGCAAAAAATAAGGGAGGCACATGCTGCCCCCAACACCCTGGCAGGCATGCCCCAGCTCTTCAATTTCTGAAGATTGCCATATGTGGATCAAGTTTGGCCACCCCTGGCCTGGATGCTGCAAAGAGCAGTAGTGGTAAATTCAGCATGTTGCAGTGGTTGTAGATTAACTACTCAGTGGTTATGTCTACACTACCACAGTAAATCGACCTACACTACGCAACTCCAGCTAGCTGGAGTTGATGTACCTTAGGTCAAGTTACTGTGGGGTCTACATGGGAGAAAAATCTCCTTGGGGTAGAGTACAGTGGTTGATTGGTGAGCGATCTACAGCTGATTTGGCAGGTCTTTACTAGACCTGCTAAGTCAACTGCTAGTGGATCAAGTTCAGAGCATTGATCCTGGCTGTGGTGTAAACCTGCCTAGTGTCTCATTGTGCTGTGTTTCCAAAAGACAGAATAGCGCTTTTGCTAATAGGCATCTAAGCACACAGGACCTTACCCTGCACCAAATGAACTCAATGGGAGCTTTACTTTCATCAGTGGTTGTTTCTAGCCACATTTTACCCTTAAAAACCCTGCTTAAGGCCACTACAGAATGAATGGCTAAGAGTATTACAGTGGATGCTTGCCAAGTGAACTCCCATGCTGCTGGGACAGGTCATCTACACTAAGCTAGAGAGGCTTCCAAAACAGTCTTAATCTAGGGGTTTCCCTAAAGGAATCCCTGTAGGACAGTTTTAGAAACCTAGCTACTGATACCACGTAACAGTTGTAGTAGCCAATCTACTCTTCTTCTTCAGAGAAGAGGATTCCTTGCCACTCTTAGGAAAATACATGATTGCTACACAAGTGCCCTAAGAAGATTTCCTTTTAAAAAGAAAACTCATGTGGTTCAGCTGGTTTTATTTCATAAACTTAACTCTGCAGTCCAGCTAGACTTGAAGGTAGGGGAAATGAAACCCAATAGAAATGCAGCAGTAAGTCAGGAACACAAGGATTACAGGAGGGCTAAATCACACCATGGTATGTTAGCCCAGCTACAGAAGGAATGGTTGGTTTAGACAGAAAGGAATTTTATGACAGCTGCCCACAGTTAGAAATGGTGACCTTCTTCTTTGTTTTGCCCTCTCTTGATCCAAGGCCAGACATTGCCTCCACCACCTTCATCCCATCTTTGACACGGCCAAAGACAACATGCTTCCCATCCAACCTACGATAAAAACACACGTTTTATGGGATCATGTTGCTGAGAAGCAGTCTTACTTGTTTGTGGCCTACTGTATTAAACCACTAATTTCAGGAAGCTTGTATAATCAGCTACCTTGTTAGTACTCAGTTTTTACTATAGCAGTTACCAGCCTCCCATCATGCTCAATGGAAAAGTGAGCCACCAGACAGGAAATATTCCCCTTGTAGCTGACAAATTGAGGGTATCTGGGGGATCACACACTTGTTCCTGGGTACTGTTAGAGCAACCGTAGTTTAGTGCTCAATGAAGCCTCACTACATAGCGGCCTTGAGACGAGAATTGTTTGAGGTTTCATTAGGTTCACTGATAATGATCACAGGAACAGTTTAGGGACAGTATGTTCTATAGACAGGCCACACTACATTAGAATTATTAGCCAATGCATTAGAAGGGCTATGGGAAAGGTAACACCTTTTAGGGTTATATTGAGTAAATTCAGAGATGAGTGAAGAGTACAGATTCCAACAGTACTTACCATTCAGTCTTAGCAGTGCAGATGAAGAACTGAGATCCATTTGTATTGGGGCCAGCATTTGCCATAGACAAGATGCCAGGACCTGAGTGGGTCAGGATGAAGTTCTCATCAGCAAACTTCTCACCATAAATGGATTTGCCACCTGTTCCATTATGGCATGTAAAGTCACCACCCTGCAAAAAAAAGCACTGCAAGTGAAACACAGCGATGCCCACCCTTCTAATCAGTTAGGCAGATTTCTAATCTATAGAAGACTGCTGCTAAAGCTACCAGATAAAAATCAAAGCCACCCCTTTATTCAATCAGGCACAAAACCTTCTGGCCTGTTTACTGTAAGTCTTGGGCCCCTAAGCAAGGCAGTTCTATAAAATTGCAGAAACACTTCTGTTTCAAAGAAAAAAGTGTAGGAGCTACAAAAAGCTACTGAATGAGGCCATAACCAAGTAGTAAGAAAGTCAGTGATGCATACCTGGCACATGAATCCAGGAATGATTCTGTGAAAGCAGGACCCCTTGTAACCAAATCCTTTCTCCCCAGTGGTCAGGGCACGGAAGTTCTCTGCCAATTTAAGACAGTCATTACCAGATGGTATTTATAGGAACACCCATTGTCAAACATCTGGGTAAAAATTTCAAACTTATTGTCAATAAAAAGTAAACTGAAGACTGCATTGCAGTCATCATGAACTTGAGTGGTTTTTACAAACCTGCAGTCTTTGGAACCTTGTCTGCAAACAGCTGTAGAAGAGAAGAGAATCAGTTAAGTAATTTTGCTTAAAGACTGTTGGTTGCCAACTACTAAAACAGGAGAAATAAATCAGCATACTGTATCAGGAGTTCAGTTACTACATCAACTATTTCTGGGAGAATCTTGCAGTATCTGTAGTTTGTTGACTACAAGTTGTACTATGGTTAGATTCCATCACTTGAATCCCATGACAGAAGTCTACATGGCATTGACATTTTCTTTAAATGCAATCCAGGATTCTGTAAGCTATGCTTTACTTCTCTCAGTTCTATTTAGCAGCATGCTAACTGCTTACACAATGAAATCCAACAGAGATCATGTTCCATGGCTTTTGCCACCAGCTCCTCCTTATGTGAGCAGAATCTTGCAGCTGGAACAAGGATTAGATTCCATTATTAAATTCATTCACAAGATTCAGCATCACCTTTTATGAAGCTGACAGTTTTATGAGACAGCATATACTTGGTCCAACTGCAAGATTAGAAGGGTTATTAAGCCAGGCTCATTTCCTGGTACAGTACTGTGCTGGAGAAGCAGCAGTGGGTTTCCACTATTTTTTGTCAGACTGGAATGTGTCAGCAGGACTCAGACAAAATGGAGTCCCTGGGCAAAGACTGCACTGTCCTGTTGACTACCGTTTATTCACTTATACACCTGTTCATAGGGGAGGCCTTTATGTTCCAAAAGGAAAGTTATTTGGGTGGTTAATGAGACCAATTAGAAAGTCTTGCTCAACCTTATTCTCAGCCACACTCAACCACTGGGACAAGCATACTAAGGAGTCAAGAATCGGATTTATGTAACCATGTCTTTTGGTTACTATTAATTTCAAGTTTGGCAATCAAACTCCAATGATTAATGGAGTACAATTGTCAGAGCACTTACTTACAAGTCTGAACTCTGGTTTGCTTAAAATCTGCAGAGCGCTTTGTTGCCCTGATGAAAGGTACTGCTACAGAAAATTGGTGGTCTTCACAGTAGTCCACAAAAACCATTACCTCCCCCCCACACACAGTTAGACATTTGCTCTCTGCTCAATACCACATAAGTCATTCCTTACATGTTAAAAAAGGTCTGCATCAATAAAGCTTATTATCCTTTTCATACCTCACCTCTAGAAAAGTCACAGTATGTGACGTTTCTTACCCAAAATGAGGAGCAGTTATACAAGCACGTAGTTTAGCTAGTATGGAGACCTTGGGTGCAAAGTACTGTAACCGCCATTCCATGATTTCTGATTTAACTATTAACAATAAAGTGAATGGATACTGCATGTAAGAGCTTGGGGATTAGAGTAGGTCTTCACCTTCAAAAGTACCGAAGGCAAAATAAGGGACTGGAGAATCCCACTCCAGCATTAAGCACATCTCTTTGGCCGCTAAAAGGGGCTTTAGAGATACGATATGCAAGACCTGGAGAGGGGCTTTTTGTCTGGAGAGCAGCATGCCGCTATGGCGATGGGGCTTCAATTACAGCGTGGGGATAATTAGCGACCATGAGCCCTTTATCAGGGGCACGGTCGGCGGATGAGCAGCTTCGAGTCCCAGCAACCGGGCATATTCTGAAACCGCCTGGAAAACCGCAGCCCTTTCTTTTTACGGCACAAGAAAGCATTTAAGTCTGAAGATTAACCGTTTCGATAGCAAACCAGAAAACGGGCAGGCTGACCAGCGCAGCGATGCGGATTCCGGAGAAAGGCGAGCACCGCCCCCACCGCAACGGCCTCACTGCAGAGGGGCCAGCAGCGGAGGAGGGGCCGCCGCCGCCACGATCCCGCCCGATCCGGCGCGGGGTGGGGCCGGCACAGCATGCCGCCTGCAAGGCGGCCTCCCTGCGGAGGAGGGGAGCGCTCCCGGCTTCCCCCCACTGCCCGGGGACAGCGGGTTGCGCACCGGGCGGCCTCAGCCACGTGGAGCCCACCGCGGCCACGAGGCGCGCGCGCGCGCGCGCTCCCTCCCGCTCGAGCGCCCGCGCGCGCCGCCGGCCGGCTCCCTTCACCGCGCGCGAGCCCCTCCCGCCCAAAATGGCCTCGTGCTCTTGCCAGGAAATGGCGCCGCCGGGCCACTCGCGGGACCTCCCCACCCCAGATACCTCGAAGGTGACGCGCCCCAGCGGCTCATCGTTGGCGGCGATATCGAAGAACACGATGGGGTTGACGGCCATAGCGCGTCGAGTGAGAGGGGGGCTCGGGCGGCGGCAGTAGCTCCTCCTCAACAGCGAGTGCGGCGCAGCGGAAAGAGAACCCTCGCCACCCCGAGTTTATATAGTCGCCACTCCGCCCGCCCGCCCGCCGGCTGCTGCCAATCGCCGCCCGTGGCGCCAGCGAGTGAGGGCTCTCTCAGCCAATCGCTGTCATGAGGCGGGGCCGCGACAGCCCGCGCGCTCTGGTAAGGCGGTGCCCGCTGAGAAGCAGGAGGGAGATGGTGGGCATGCGCACTGCGGCGCTGCACAGGGTGGGGCTGCGAGGAGATGGGGGTTGGGGGATGGGAGGGAAGATGGAATTGGGGTGGAATGGGATTTTTTTGGGAGGTAGAATGCGAATGTGGGGGGACTGGGGTTTGGGGGAAGGGGCTGGGGTGAGTGTGGGGGACTGGGATTTGGGGGAAGGGGCTGGGGTGAAAATAGGAGGGCGGATTTGGAAAAGGGGCTGGGGTGGGAATGGGGGGCCGGGATTTGGGTGGTGAGGTTAGGGATATGGGACTAGGGGTTAGGCTGTGGGGTTGGAAATGAGGGATTGGACTGGGATTGGGAGGACAAGGGGTGGGCTGGGATTGGGGACAGGAATGGTGGGGGGGGGGGAAGCTGGGACTGTGCGGATACAAATTGTATGTAACCTCCTGAGTGGCATGGTCTCTACATCTAATAAGGTATTCATGAGACTTCCTGACATTCACGTAGCACCTCCCCACCCAGGAACTGTAACCCCCCTCAAGGCCATTACCACCCTTGTACAGATGGGACCTTGTACAGATACCACCAGTGATGAGATGCCAAAACCTTAACAACCACTTCACCTTCTCACCCCACGAGGGGGTCGTGGCCCACCCCCACCCACCGGGGACTCCTGCCCCATCCAACCCCCAGTGTTCCTTGATGCCCCCCCCGACCCCTGCTCCATCCACCCCCCTTCCCTGTCCCCTGACTGCCCCCAGTATTGGGCAGGAGGGTCTTGTGGGCCACCATAGTGGGTGCCCACCCCACTCCTAAGAGCCAGAGGGACGTGCCGGGGGGGCGAGGTGGGGAGTCCCGGCAGTGCTTACCTGGGGCAGCTCCCAGGAAGCATCTGGCAGGTCCCTCTGGCTCCTAGGGGCGGGGGAGCGATGGGACTAGACAGACATTTGGAAGGAAGGGGCACAGAGGTGGGAAGAAGACCAGGGGAATGGCCCTATTGATTTATTTATTCATATTTTGGGTGTGGTGAAAGATTTTGCTCTGTTTCTGTGAGGCATTTTTGGCCTCAGCCGCGTGTGCAAATCATGCTGGAGCAGCTGTTTGAAATGTGCATAGCCCACACATGCAAGTGTTTGTGCAAAATGGTTAGTTGCGTGAACAAATCCTGAGCTGTTCCCCTAATTCAGCAGATGGGCCTTTAGTTATCTTTACGAGTACCTGGTAGGATCATGACACCAGACCCATCATACAAGTGTGCCCTGACCAACTGAGAACGGATGAGATTTTTATTTGATATGTTTGTTTTTCATTAACACTCACTTAACTCCAACACCTGAGCGACAGTTTGGAGACAGGTTCTTTGCTAAAACAGAATATTACCCCCATTTTACAGATGGGGAAACTGAGGCACAGGGAGAGCAGGGACTTGCCCAAGGTCACTGAGCAGTCCAGTGACACAACTGGGAATTGGATCCAGATTGAGTCCCAGTCCAGAGTCCTATCCACTGGGCTATACTGCCTAGCATTACTACATTGTGGATCCTTCCATGAGTCAATAACTTCCTTTGGACCCTGACCTAAAGGACCCACTATGGGTAGCCTGCCTTTAGCAATCTGGAAAATTCTGTTTGTTGCTTTCCTCCGAAATACCATTATCTCAGGGCATTCCCGCCAGGGGTCTATTCCTCCACTGCGTGACAGGCCTGACATACCTAAGGCAAAAAAACCAAGCAATAAAATAAATAATAATAATAAAGCCTTTCAGGCCTTCTTTATAGAACCTGAGGAAGTGAAAAGGGCTTTTTTTTCTGTGAAGATGGTAATGCCAACCATAAAACAACTAGGAGATAGTGTCTGACATTCAGAGCACCCCTCAGCTAGTTTTGTGAACATTGAGCACCTCTACACATCTGGCCCACGGTCCATGCTCTGGCTCACTCAGTAGCACAGGCTTCCTATGAACCATGCAAGTGTCCATGGGACTGCCCTTCCTTCCTTCATCACATTCAAGTACTTCACCCCCCAGGTCATTTTTAACCCGCAGAGTTGTCCAGGCCAAGTGTCTCTATGTGTCCCTCACCAAGCAGGCAGCTCTTCATGGAGGCCTTGCATGGAAATGTCTCCTGGCACTGGCACTACCAGTGGGCAGGGAGCAGCGATCAAGGCGGAAAACCCCCAGTGAGAGTGAAATAGGAATTTACTGAGGAAAAGAAAATCTAAAGGGGAGAGAGAGTGTGGAGCAAAGGCCATGGGAGCCAAGTCAAGAGACTGTGGGTGCTGTTGTTCAGCTGTGACCCCTTCGCCTCCCCCAAGTTTGGTGAAAAAGAAACATGTAGAACCTGCTTGCCCAGTCCTGTCTGTGCCCTAAGCTGCTCTCCCGGCTGAGGTCCCATCGCAGCCACCCTGAGATGTGCTGGGCTCCCATTGCTTGGAGTAAAGCACTAGCCTGGCAGCTGTCAGTAGGCCACCGTGGACTGGAGCACAGGGAGCCCTTGGCTGAATGCCGAAAGTGGCACTTTCTGTCTCCAGTCCCCCCACTTCCATAATGGCGTTGCAAGTTCCAGTGGTGGGGCCTGTGCCAATAGGGTGGTGCCCTGCCTTCCGGGGTCACTGGCTGCAGCAAGTGCATTTGTTGCAGTTTGGTGGCTGGCTGCTGGGTTGGCTCTCCGTGAACCTGAGCTCCTGAGGTCCAGCTTTGCCTGCTAGGAGTTAGTGCTGGCTCGCTACTGGGCCCACAGGGAGCAGAAGGGACCCGTGACTAGAACTTTTCTCCTAGAGTTCAGATGGTGGAGGCCTGGAGTTTTTTGGAGCAGAGTGACAATGGTTCTAGCCCAAGTCCCTCTACCTGGGGGTGGCCTCTATAATAAATGTGCGTGGCCAGCAGTTTAGCCCTAATGAGCAACGCTGCAATAATATACCATTGGCGGCCGGCTTGCCCAAGGGTCCAGCGCCCACCAAGAACCACAGAGAATCCTACCGCCACTTAGAGACCAACTGGGTTCTGGACCTCTTGGGAATTCTGGCCCGGAATGCGCTGAGCCCTTGTGAGTGCCCCACAGTAACACACCAAGGAAGGAAGTCGGTGGTGGTGTAGGGGTGACTGAAGACAGACGTGGGTCCAGTCTGTCTCCACAGTGGGCGGAAGAATGATCTGGCCTGGAAACTGAGTTCGACTTCCAACTTGCAAGGGACAACCCATGAATAACAACAGCAGGTGAAAACGAGGCAAAGATTTCAAACACAGGTGTCTAATGACAGCACCCTTGACCCATGGGCTGAGGACCTTCAGCACCACTCTAACCCCATGTACAGCACTTCTATGGACTCCATTTCCAGAGCATCTGAGAGCCTCCATTGCACAGAGGGGAAACTGAGGCACGAGGCGTGACATAATTTACCTGAGCAGTCTACACCTGGAATTGAATCCTGTCTGCCAAGGCCCAGGCTAGTGTGTTATACAGCTGGAGGTGCATAAAGCATAGGCCTGGTCTGAGGCCACAAGCCAGTCCAACAGCACTACGACTGGGTTTGCAAAGGAAGGGGACAGTAGCAGCCCGACCTCCTCATGTTTCTGTTGCCAAGTGAGCCCAGAGAAGAAATCAGCAGCTCCTTAAATGCTGGTGGCCAGATTCTGCCCATATGAGCCCGCGGCAACCCCACTTAAATTGCATGACTATAACTGAGGGCAACTGGGAGTCTGGTGGCCAAAGTCATTGTTGAGCAGACCCTCCTGATACACCTAAGCAGCTGGGACTAGCTGGGCCAAATACAGAGGTGACGAGCCCAGTAATCTACACCTCCTTCCCACAAGGTGCTAGAGTCATGCTCCCTTAGTTTTACACTCTTTCCGCCTTACCCACGTCATCTGAATTTGGTCCCCTGGGGGTCTCATTCTGGTCTTGTACCTGTAGAATTCAGCAGTAACTCCACTGAAGTCGGGTAAAATCCATGTAAGGTTGGAATCAGGCCCTTTGTGTCTAAGGCAGTCTTAAACTGATATAACTAACACACTGAGGGGCTGAAAGTGAACTCAGCTTGAAGTATCAGGCTGAGAACCCATGGGATAAGGCATGAAGTATGCGGATGGGGGCTTGGAGGTAGGAATAAAGGAGATTTCTGAATGGAGTGGGTCATGGAGTGGGCCATGGCCTCTTGAATACGTCCCTGTGACCCAGGATGTTGGAACACCAGTGGCGTGTTTAGATGCACTGAAATCTCTGTCTCTCCAGCTCTGGGGTGGGGTGAACCAATAGGCACAGTTGTATCTTCCAGAACAAACCTGGGGTTTTTCCTTAAGCTCTTGAGGTTTGGTTTTTTTTTTTCACCTCTGGAATCTGAGTCAGACCTTGCATTTGGGGAAGGAGCAGGGGGAAGAGAAACCTGCCCACTCACTGTTGTGTCTAATTTAAGCAGCAAGCTGGTTGGGGAAAAGGACCTGCGGTTGCTGATTTATCTTTGAAGCTCCATGCTTGACAGTTTAATCACAGTGTATTATTAGCAATAATTAATCATCCCCATCCAGAGAGGAGTGCAGGGGATGATTTTCCTGCAAACACCTGTATTAATAAGGACACAGGGAGCGGGCACTCAGCAGACATGCTGTGGAAAGGGAACCCTCCTGCCCCAATACAACACAGAGATGCCCAGAGGTTTCTGGACGTTCCCCTAAGGATTTCTGCATCTTGATGAAAAATGAACACTGAGATGTCACATTCCCTCCCAGAATGCTTTACTCCTCTGAGCAGCTTCACAGAGTGACTCAGTGATGGCCTGATTTTGGGAGCTGCCGGCCCCCTCCGCTCTCACTGGTTGCAATAAATGTGTGCTCAGACCTGGAGCTCTGGGCTCTGAAGCCTAGGCAGGGGGTGGGCTTCAGAGCCAGAGCTCCAGTCAGAGCTGCAACGTCCAAGCGCTGTCTATGCTGCTATTTTTAGAGCACTGTTCTGAGCCCCACTAGCCCAAGTCTGTCAACCCCAGCTGGGAGGCTCGCTCATACCCCCAGGGCATTGGACAGCTGCAATACACCCCACTGGAGTGGAAAGACGGTGCAAACTGCTAGGCAACT
Organism: Lepidochelys olivacea; assembly: GCF_965140295.1. Classification (NCBI taxonomy): domain Eukaryota; kingdom Metazoa; phylum Chordata; order Testudines; family Cheloniidae; genus Lepidochelys; species Lepidochelys olivacea. The sequence continues at coordinate 16,330,071 of NC_140436.1, read as the reverse complement.
TCACTCAGGAGGAATCATACGAGGGTGTCTTTTGGGAAAAACACACCTTCTTTCCAAGAAATGGGCTGCTTTGTGCTAGACCTGACCATGGGTTACAGACCTGCAGGATATAAAGCTACTGCATATGATTCAGAACTGTTAGGAGATGAATTTGGAGACAATTTGGTGTCTAGATCCACCCGATTACAGCTCAGATTCACACTTTAGCTCTCTTGCACAGGCCTGCAGTGTCACGGCTGGTGGGCTCAGAAGGCAGTTCATTTGCGGGTGAGCTGACAGCACAGAGCAAACCTATTGCTAGAGCTGGCAGAGAGCAGTGCATTTTGTTTGGGCGAGGGAAACTGAGCTCCCCCAAGCACGCCTGTTAGCAAGCCGCGAAAGGACAGGAATGCTTCTCGTTCCAAAGGCTTGCCAAGGTCTGGAGATGGGAGGGGGAAGCAGTGGGAGTCATGCCCTCAATAAAACAACCTCCAAAGATCCTCTCAACCCCCTTGGTATTAATTGACCTAAATCATTTAATGCCTTCTCCAAGCTTTGCCCACACAAGAGCCTGTGGCCTCCGTCTCCTTTACACATATTAATTTAATTACATGGTAACTGCCACCTAATTGGCATCCTTGGTGGCTATAAGACCCAGCCTGCAATGTGCCATCGCTGGGCCAGGTGGCATGTCTGCATGCCTTGGGGCGTGCGGTGGCTGTGAGCTGTGTGGCAGGGGTCCGTGCATGCACTTTGGCTGCTGCCCTACGATCCTGCTGTTACTGCTTCCCTCCTACCGAAACCGGAGCTATATGAAGACAGAACGAACTGCTGGGGCCTAAGGTTACATTACCTGCAGTCAGATTGGATGCCATAGCATTGACTCATTGGGAGAATCTGGGGGGTGAGCACTCAGAGAGCTGTACATGGGCAGGGAGCATCTCTGGATCACTGTAGCTAATGAGTAGCAGCAGTGGGCGTGGAATGCGCTAAAGGCCTTTCCCATCCTCGCTGAGGCTGAGGCTGCTGGACAGCAGCGTCCTGGATGCGGCATCACCAGAAAACTGGAGGCAGGATCACAGCGGGAACCACCTCCTCATGGCTCATGGGGTCCATCCTGCCCCAAGAGACAGGCACGGCTCCGTGGGTGCCATTTAATCTGTGCCCCCTCTCCTCATCCCATCCCAGTTGGACACCTAGTGACATCCCGCCCACTTGGGAGACAGCAGAAGGAGTGGGTCAGAGATCCCAGGGAGGTCAGCCTGTAGCAGCTGGTACCTACACTGGCTCTCCCCTGGTGCAGGGCAGCCCACAACACATGGCCTCAATATCAGAGGGGGAGCCTAGGGAGGGCCCATAGACTCCAGCAGTTTGCATAGGGGGCACTAGGAGCAGAGTCTGGCCCCATCTCTAGGTGGGACGTACACAGTGCTGGGGAAGGTGGGTTATGGGTGGGGGAGCTTAAGGAAGGAGCTCGGCTGTGTGTTTCCAGGTGAGTGCGTGTCTGGTGTTTGCATTTAATCTGATCTAGAAGCCAGGCTTTGGCCCGAGCTGCCCTTTATGCCACTGCATGAGGCTGTTGCACCAGCCCCTCTCAGGAGGCAGATTGAATCATAGAATCATAGAAAATTAGGGTTGGAAGAGACCTCAGGAGGTCATCTAGTCCAACCCCTGCTCAAAGCAGGACCAACTCCAACTAAATCATCTCAGCCAGGGCTTTTACAACCGGGCCTTAAAAACCTCTAAGGATGGAGATTCCACCACCTCCCTAAGGTATTCCAGTGCTTCATCACCCTCCTAGTGAAACAGTTTTTTCTAATATCCAACCTAAACCTCCCCCACTGCAACTTGAGACCATTGCTCCTTGTTCTGTCCTCTCCACCACTGAGAACAGCCTCGCTCCATCCTCTTTGGAACCCTCCTTCAGGTAGTTGAAGGCTGCTATCAAATCTCACTCTTCTCTTCTGCAGACTAAATAAGCCCAGTTTACCTAAGGCAGGCGCCACAGTGAGAAGCCAGCTGATCTGATCCCATGGACTGGGGAGACCATCCATGCCTCATTACAATCAGACCGTTGGGGCAGCCCAGTCAGAGGCTGGTGTTAGAGCCTGTGGCTGGAAGCTGGGGCTCCTGGCTTCTCTTCCATAACTCTGGAAAATCTGTCCCAGTTCAGCCCTGGGATAACGAGGGACAACCTAGGAGCATTAGCACCACCCCACCTCACCTGGTCAGAGAAGGGCTACGAATGGCATAAGTGCATGAGGAAAAGCTGGATCTGAGCTGTTCAGCTGTGTCAGAGGCCCTGTACTGCTAACACCTAATGGGAGATTCTCCTTGTGCTTTTGGAGCAGAAGGGAGCAGGCTGGCTTCTGCTGCTACCACGACCTTCTCAGTGGCTGGTGCAAGGCTCAATGAGAAACACACAGGCCTAGATGGTCATACTGGATTTGTCACCACCACCTTATAATATTAATCCTTTGCCCTCCCCTAGTCCCTTCCGCATCAGGATCTCAAAACTCTTTACAAACACCACTGCATTTGTTATCCCTGCCTCAAAGAGCTCACATTTTAAGCAGCCTGGCTACACCTCCGGGACAAAAGGAAGCAGTGTAGCCCCATTTTACAGGCTGGGAAACTGAGTCACAGGGAGGGTCTTTTCAGGAAGCCTGAAGCAGAGCTGGGATCAGGGCCGTGGTGTCTTTGCTGAGCCTATTTCAGTGCCCTCGAGGGATATTCCCTTAGCCCCAGGGCCAATGACCACTGGGAAGGCAGAAAGCCATCTTGGAGAACAAGGCGCCGGGACAAGGGGGCATGAGTGGGGTGGAGGCATGAGTGGGGTGGAGCTTTGGGAAATGATACAGTCCACAGCAAGCAGGGGAATCACCAGTAAATTCCCATCGCTGTGGTCTCCGGCGGGCTCGGTGCCATGGGACAGAGTTCATGGAGAGCTAGCCCTGCTCTCACATACTGGCCAGGAGCAGAGTTATGCCCCCTCTGTTTATTTAGATTTAAAATGCTACAGGCTCTGGGCGCCCTGACAAAGGTAGGTTTCAGAGTAGCAGCCGTGTTAGTCTGTATTCGCAAAAAGAAAAGGAGTACCAGTGGCACCTTAGAGACTAACCAATTTATTTGAGCATAAGCTTTCGTGAGCTACAAACGTAGTTATACAATCAGTACAGTTCAACTAACTCCGATCTCAGCAGATTTCAAATCATCGATGTCACAGGACCCTGACCCCCTTCACCACCTCAGCAGTGTGCCCCCGCCCTCCCGAAAGACCCTTGCCAGCAGGCATCTTTTGGAGTGAAAGTTGCCAAATTCGAGCTATTTTGGAGTGTGGGGGGAGCAAGTTCCAGGCTCCAAGAGAGTCTTTCTAATGAGGGGCGGTCCAACTCTCTGACCACCACTGCAGCAAGATCCTCCCTGGAAAGAGCACTTCCTCCCACTCTGGTGACACAAAGAAGCTGTGGAAAGGGAGGGAGGGAGAAGCAGATTTTTAAAGATATTGTTTTAAGTGTTGTCATTCACCATGAGCTCTATCAGTGCCCCTCAATCCTGACCCACAGCTACTCCTGCTATTACAAGCACAGGCTTCCTCTCACAGATGCTCCCTGTTCCAGACCCACAGCCCCTCCCCTGGGTATTTCCATTCTATGTTCCACCCCCCTCCTGACAACCACACCCCAGTTCCACGTCTGGGCACCCTCTGAATCCATAGTTCTGGCAACAGGCCTCCCCATGGCTTATGAACTGCAGGCCCACTGTACATGGTAGGTGGAGCATAATGGGTGTGTGGAGGGACTGTGGCTGTTTTGGGGATATGCCCGAGGTGGCCCCTCTCAGGCCAGTGGTGGGCTGGGACTGGTCACTGGTGGAAGTGGGTTACCTCAGGCTGGGTGTCCTTCCGAGGGCTATTCCTGGCTCTGCCATAGAGACAGGATCACAGCAAGGCCCTGAAAGCAAATAGTCTGATTATTCATTAGCCTGAAGGAAGGACTCAGTTTTCTGCCCTACCAGGAACTATAAGCTAAGCAGGACTGGGGAAGGCTGTTAGTGAGTGACAAGGGGCAGGAGCACTTCTCTTGGTGTTCAGGAGAGAGTGTGGATGGCAGGGGGCACTGAGATATTGGTGGGGCATTCAGCTGAGAGGATTCTGATGTAATGAATCCAAAAGAAAAGGAGGACTTGTGGCACCTTAGAGACTAACCAATTTATTAGAGCATAAGCTTTCGTGAGCTACAGCTCACTTCATCAGATGCATGAATGCATCAGCTCACGAAAGCTTATGCTCTAATAAATTGGTTAGTCTCTAAGGTGCCACAAGTGCTCCTTTTCTTTTTGCGAATACAGACTAACACGGCTGTTACTCTGAATCCAAAAGGGATTTTCTAATGAGGATGCTGGGGTTCCTCTGGCTTTCCAGCTCTCAGCGGGACTACAGCCTTGCTACATCACACTGTCCACTGCCACCCTGTCTCCTGTAACATGAAATGTCTCCACACTAGTAAAACTAACCCAGATCTTTGCTCAGAGAGTGATTTAAAGAAGTGCTGCAACTGCATCTAACATCTAGACATTTGCACACAGACTGACTCTCTGGTAGTGCCTCCCCCAAACTCTTCCCTCCTGCAACCTTCACTCCTCACTCTAGGTTCCACGCAGGTTACTCCAATCCACACAGAGGATTTACGCCGGTTTAATTTTAAATCAGTTTAAAAAACAATGCAATTAAATCAGTGCAAACCCCTGCGTGGGCACTCTTTCTCTGCTTCAACTTGGTTTGTATTAGCTTCATTTGCCCCTGTAAGAGATCTGCTGATCCATGCAAGGTTTAAACAGATACTAGAGCCTCCACCCTCAAAGCTCTGCTAGTTGAGCTAAACTGGCTTCAGATCACCCCTTTCATTAAATTGGCACAGGTTTGTGAGTGGATCCAGCCTGAGCCACATGACATCACCCACCTGACTTCCACTCCTCCCTGTGGCACCTTAGAGACTAACAAATTTATTTGAGCATAAGCTTTTGTGGGCTACAGCCCACTTCATCGGATGCATAGAATGGAACATATAGTAAGAAGATAAATATATATGCATACAGAGAAGGAGGAAGTTGCCATACAAACTGTAAGAGGCCAATTAAGATGAGCTATTATCAGTAGGAGAAAAAAATTTTTTTGTAGTGATGACCCAATCAAGATGGCTCATTTAGACAATTGACAAGAAGGTGTGAGGATACTTAACATGGGGAAATAGATTCAATATATGTAATGACCCAGCAACTCCCAGTCTCTATTCAAACCCAAGTTAATGGTATCTAGTTTGCCTATTAATTCAAGCTCGGCAGTTTCTCGTTGGAGTCTGTTTTTGAAGCTTTTCTGTTGCAAAATTGCCACCTGTAAGACTGTTACTGAGTGACCAGAGAGGTTGAAATGTTCTCCTACCGGTTTTTGAATGTTATGATTCCTGATGTCAGATTTGTGTCCATTTATTCTTTTGCGTAAAGACTGTCCGGTTTGGCCAATGTACATGGCAGAGGGGCATGGCTGGCACATGATGGCATATATCACATTGGTAGATGTGCAGGTGAATGAGCCCCTGATGGCGTGGCTAATGAGATTAGGTCCTATGATGGTGTCACTTGAATAAATATGTGGACAGAGTTGGCATCAGGCTTTGTTGCAAGGATAGGTTCCTGGTTTAGTGTTTTTGTTGTGTGGTGTGGGGTTGCTGGAGAGGATTTGCTTCGGGTTGGGGGGCTGTCTGTAAGCGAGGACTGGTCTGTCTCCCAAGGTCTGTGAGAGTGAGGGATCATTTTTCAGGATAGGTTGTAGATCTTTGATGATGCGCTGGAGAGGTTTTAGTTGGGGGCTGAAGGTGAGAGCTAGTGGCATTCTCTTATTTTCTTTGTTGGGCCTGTCCTATAGTAGGTGTCTTCTGGGTACTCTTCTGGCTCTGTCAATCTGTTTTTTCACTTCAGCAGGTGGGTACTGTAGTTTTAAGAATGCTTGATAGAGATCTTGTAGATGTTTGTCTCTGTCTGAGGGGTTGGAGCAAATGCAATTGTATCTTAGAGCTTGGCTGTAGACAATGGATCGTGTGGTGTGTCCTGGTTTGGAAGCTGGAGGCACGTAGGTAAGTCTAATGGTCAGTAGGTTTCTGATATAGGGTGGTGTTTATGTGACCATCGCTTATTAGCACAGTAGTGTCCAGGAAATGGACCGCTTGTGTGGATTGGTCTAGGCTGTGGTTGATGGTGGGATGGAAATTGTTGAAATCACGGTGGAATTCCTCAAGGGCTTCTTTTCCATGGGTCCAGATGATGAAGCTGTCATCAATGTAGTGCGAGTAGGGGCATTAGGGGACGAGAGCTAAGGAAGCGTTGTTCTAAGTCAGCCATAAAAATGTTGGCACAGTGTGGGGCCATGTGGGTACCCATAGCAGTGCCACTGACTTAAAGGTATACATTGTCCCCAAAGGTGAAATAGTTGTGTATGTTCCATTCTATGCATCCGATGAAGTGAGCTTTAGCCCACGAAAGCTCATGCTCAAATAACTTTTGTTCGTCTCTAAGGTGCCACAATTACTCCTGTTCTTTTTGCAGATACATACTAACATGGCTGCTACTCTGAAACTCCTCCCTGGGTAAATGCTACACGGGGTGGAAACCTAGATCTGAGTGAGATAACCCAGGCTGGAGGGAGAGTCGGGTTTCAGGGCAGCCCTGTCCAGTGTCATGACCCTCATGTGACACTCACACACTTGGTAGGTGTGTCACACAGGTGTGTCATAACAGAGCATTTCCCTTCCCCAGCACCCGGAAGCCCTGGGGAAAGTGCACTGAGCTCCAAAGCTTCTAACCAGTCCAACTTCAGCCCCGCTCAGTTCCCCTCTCCTAGAAGTTTTCTGGAGGGGGGACTATGTGAGATAAGTTTGATGGGTCTCTCCTCCACATTTTGCACTAATGGGGCAGGCTCAGTGGAGAGGCTGAGAACCACAAGGAACATGGGGTGAAATGCCCCTGTGGCCCCTGCCCAAATCAGGGCTGGGGCCAGCTGGCAAGGCCATGCCTGGGGAAGCTGACCCTGCGCGGGCCCTGTGCATATGCCGAAGGCTTTGCACACTAGGGCTGCACAAGTGCTAAATCCACAGTTGACTGTTACCTGCAAATTTTCCTATGAAACACTTGACATCAGTGTAACACAGAGAACAGCTTAGAGTCTGGTGTTGGCCCGGAGGGCAGCACGCGCTGCCCCTGTGACTTATGCTTTTGGTTTGCTCAGTGTAGCTGGTACATTTCTTCCCCCACTCCACAGCCTAGACCGGACCAGGAATGGGTTGAAAAAATCTCTACTCCATCTGCTCCCCTCTTGCAGGTGTGTGAGGGAACAACCAGGTGAGTGAGGTGGACTGTTCTATTCTCCCTGCGGCAGAGGGAAGGGGCGGGGAAGCATAATGGGATTTTCCAAACCACCTGGACCCATTCCAAGGGCTGCAGCCTAGTAACTGTAGGGATCAATGCGGAGGGGGAAGCTGCCAGCAATGAGCCACGCCCTGGCAATCACTAAGCAGGGTTCCGGGGGTGGGGGGGAGAATAGACTAGAATGGGTTAAATCCCAGAGTCCCTGTGTGATGGTGGGCAAATCACTTAGCAGCCCTGTGCCTCAGTTTCCACATCAATACAAGGGGGTACAGGTCCTGCCATGGAGGGGTGTGTGAGGATAAATACATTGAAGACCGAAAGGCTGAGCTACTGCAGCACTGGACACCCAATAGACACCCGCAGGTGTTGGCAGTGAGGATTTTGCCTTGGCCGCCTGTACCGAGTGTGGCGCAGACTGCAGGGGTTTTGCCTCAGTTTCCCACAAAGATAGTCATCAAAGCAGGAGAGCGTACTTGGATTTGTCATGCCAAAGCACAAGCAGTAACTTGAAAAACAAATTGGGAAAGTATGTCTAGAGCCAGGCTTCCTCTCCCCAGCGGGTTGGGTAAGCGGCTCATCACCCTGCCCTGGGGAGAAAGGGCTCTGCAAAGTGCACAGATCTCTGCAAGCTTGAGCAGAAAGGAAGAAACAGGGCAAGGCTTGAAGATGCTGCTTTGCGGGAGATGGCGGAGCACCCTGCAAAAGGCACCTGCCCAGGGTTTGTGAAGGGATGGGCTGGTTCCCCAGCTCCTGCAGGAGAAAGTGCAGAGGATCTGTGGTGGGTTGTTAGAGGCATGGCTAGTGGGTAGGAGGACTCTGCAGCATGGCAGGGAAGATGCAGAGAGCTATGGATTCCAACTGTGAAGTGGTCAGAGTGCACTCAACTAGCCCTTCTAGCACATTGCACCTCAATGAAGCTTCACGTGCCCCCTCTGCATAGACACAGAGGCTTGTCCAGGGCCAGGGGTGGGAGTGCTGGAGGCCAGGCCTGTGCTCGGACCACTACACTCTACTGCCAGATATTTTGTCCCCTTACAATGTTATTTATATGGCTGGGGGAGGGGAACCCTGGGGGGCCTGGCAGAGAAGGGGGTGGGGAATACCTGGTAAGGAGGGGGACCTTTGGAGGTGGATCCCCAACAGGGGGGTCCAGCAGGGAGGGGGAGCCCTGGGAAGGGGAGTCTCCTATGGGTGTCTGGTTGTGGGGGAGACCTGGGAGGGAGGTCCCTGGTGCTGGGGCCTCCCCCTTGAGGCAGCCTCTCCCCGGACTAGGGGCGGGGCTGAGCTCGGCTCGGCCCAGTCTCGCTAACGCGCCGCAGCTGCCGGATAAAGCCCCAGCGGCGACCAATCGTCCCCGCAGCCTGTGGCCGGAGGAGGCGCCCCGCCCGCCGGGGGGGTCTGGGGAGGGAGGGGCGGGGAAAGCCCGGCGGAGGGAGGGGCGGGGGCGGGTTACTGGGTGGAAGGGGCAGGGAAGCCCGGCGGGGGGGTCTGGGGAGGGAGGGGCGGGGGCGGGTTACTGGGTGGAAGGGGCAGGGAAGCCCGGCGGGGGGGTCTGGGGAGGGAGGGGCGGGGAAAGCCCGGCGGAGGGAGGGGCGGGGGCGGGTTACTGGGTGGAAGGGGCAGGGAAGCCCGGCGGGGGGGTCTGGGGAGGGAGGGGCGGGGGCGGGTTACTGGGTGGAAGGGGCAGGGAAGCCCGGCGGGGGGGTCTGGGGAGGGAGGGGCGGGGAAAGCCCGGCGGAGGGAGGGGCGGGGGCGGGTTACTGGGTGGAAGGGGCAGGGAAGCCCGGCGGGGGGGTCTGGGGAGGGAGGGGCGGGGGCGGGTTACTGGGTGGAAGGGGCAGGGAAGCCCGGCGGGGGGGTCTGGGGAGGGAGGGGCGGGGGCGGGGGCGGGTTACTGGGTGGAAGGGGCAGGGAAGCCCGGCGGGGGGGTCTGGGGAGGGAGGGGCGGGGAAAGCCCGGCGGAGGGAGGGGCGGGGGCGGGTTACTGGGTGGAAGGGGCAGGGAAGCCCGGCGGGGGGGTCTGGGGAGGGAGGGGCGGGGGCGGGTTACTGGGTGGAAGGGGCAGGGAAGCCCGGCGGGGGGGTCTGGGGAGGGAGGGGCGGGGAAAGCCCGGCGGAGGGAGGGGCGGGGGCGGGTTACTGGGTGGAAGGGGCAGGGAAGCCCGGCGGGGGGGTCTGGGGAGGGAGGGGCGGGGGCGGGTTACTGGGTGGAAGGGGCAGGGAAGCCCGGCGGGGGGGTCTGGGGAGGGAGGGGCGGGGAAAGCCCGGCGGAGGGAGGGGCGGGGGCGGGTTACTGGGTGGAAGGGGCAGGGAAGCCCGGCGGGGGGGTCTGGGGAGGGAGGGGCGGGGGCGGGTTACTGGGTGGAAGGGGCAGGGAAGCCCGGCGGGGGGGTCTGGGGAGGGAGGGGCGGGGGCGGGGGCGGGTTACTGGGTGGAAGGGGCAGGGAAGCCCGGCGGGGGGGTCTGGGGAGGGAGGGGCGGGGAAAGCCCGGCGGAGGGAGGGGCGGGGGCGGGTTACTGGGTGGAAGGGGCAGGGAAGCCCGGCGGGAGGGTCTGGGGAGGGAGGGGCGGGGGCGGGTTACTGGGTGGAAGGGGCAGGGAAGCCCGCCGGGGAGGGGCTGGGTAGAAGCGGGCACGAGGGAAGCACAGGGAGGGGGAGAGTCTAGCCGGGGGGGTGGGGCTCCCTGCCAGTGGGGTGCGTGCCCGCCCCCAGGGAGCTGCTCCTGGGTGTAACAGCCTGAGCCCCGCCCCGCCCTGTAGCACCCCCATCGCGCTGGGGGCGGGGGGGTCTGTACGGGAGCTACCGAGGGCCTTCGCGGCTGCTCTCTGCAGGATACACCCCAAGCGCCTTCGCCAGCCGCTCCCTGGCGATGGCTGGACCTGCACGCGCATTTTACGCTGGGTGGCAGCAGCCCGGCCCGCAGGGGGGCGGGACCCCTGAAATCCTGCAGGGCGAGGGGCTGGCTGGAGGCCTCACTCAGGAGAGGGGAACACTTGCTGCTCCTACTAGCTGGCAGAACTGGCAGGGTCTGGCACCCTGTGGCCCATGTGACAGCGCCCCCCAACGCTGACCCACAGCCCCCCGCTATCCCAGTCCTTCCCCCCACCAGCTCTGTACCCCCCAACGCTGACCCACAGCCCCCCGCTATCCCAGTCCTTCCCCGCACCAGCTCTGTGCCCCCAACGCTGACCCACAGCCCCCCGCTATCCCAGTCCTTCCCCCCACCAGCTCTGTGCCCCCAACGCTGACCCACAACCCCCCGCTATCCCAGTCCTTCTCCGCACCAGCTCTGTGCCCCCAACGCTGACCCACAGCCCCCCGCTATCCCAGTCCTTCCCCGCACCAGCTCTGTACCCCTCAACGCTGACCCACAGCCCCCCGCTATACCAGTCCTTCCCCCCACCAGCTCTGTACCCCTCAACGCTGACCCACAGCCCCCCGCTATCCCAGTCCTTCCCCCCACCAGCTCTGTGCCCTCAACGCTGACCCACAGCCCCCCGCTATCCCAGTCCTTCCCCCCACCAGCTCTGTGCCCCCAACGCTGACCCACAGCCCTCCGCTATCCCAGTCCTTCCCCCCACCAGCTCTGTGCCCCCAACGCTGACCCACAGCCCCCCGCTATCCCAGTCCTTCCCCGCACCAGCTCTGTGCCCCCAACGCTGACCCACAACCCCCCGCTATCCCAGTCCTTCTCCGCACCAGCTCTGTGCCCCCAACGCTGACCCACAGCCCCCCGCTATCCCAGTCCTTCCCCCCACCAGCTCTGTGCCCCCAACGCTGACCCACAGCCCCCCGCTATCCCAGTCCTTCCCCCCACCAGCTCTGTGCCCCCAACGCTGACCCACAACCCCCCGCTATCCCAGTCCTTCTCCGCACCAGCTCTGTGCCCCCAACGCTGACCCACAGCCCCCCGCTATCCCAGTCCTTCCCCCCACCAGCTCTGTGCCCCCAACGCTGACCCACAGCCCCCCGCTATCCCAGTCCTTCCCCCCACCAGCTCTGTGCCCCCAACGCTGACCCACAGCCCCCCGCTATCCCAGTCCTTCCCCCACCAGCTCTGTACCCCCCAACGCTGACCCACAGCCCCCCGCTATCCCAGTCCTTCCCCCCACCAGCTCTGTGCCCCCAACGCTGACCCACAGCCCCCCGCTATCCCAGTCCTTCCCCCCACCAGCTCTGTGCCCCCAACGCTGACCCACAGCCCCCCGCTATCCCAGTCCTTCCCCCCACCAGCTCTGTGCCCCCAACGCTGACCCACAGCCCCCCGCTATCCCAGTCCTTCCCCCACCAGCTCTGTACCCCCCAACGCTGACCCACAGCCCCCCGCTATCCCAGTCCTTCCCCCCACCAGCTCTGTGCCCCCAACGCTGACCCACAGCCCCCCGCTATCCCAGTCCTTCCCCCCACCAGCTCTGTGCCCCCAACGCTGACCCACAGCCCCCCGCTATCCCAGTCCTTCCCCCCACCAGCTCTGTGCCCCCAACGCTGACCCACAGCCCCCCGCTATCCCAGTCCTTCCCCCCACCAGCTCTGTACCCCCCAACGCTGACCCACAGCCCCCCGCTATCCCAGTCCTTCCCCCCACCAGCTCTGTGCCCCCAACGCTGACCCACAACCCCCCGCTATCCCAGTCCTTCTCCGCACCAGCTCTGTGCCCCCAACGCTGACCCACAGCCCCCCGCTATCCCAGTCCTTCCCCCCACCAGCTCTGTGCCCCCAACGCTGACCCACAGCCCCCCGCTATCCCAGTCCTTCCCCCCACCAGCTCTGTGCCCCCAACGCTGACCCACAGCCCCCCGCTATCCCAGTCCTTCCCCCACCAGCTCTGTACCCCCCAACGCTGACCCACAGCCCCCCGCTATCCCAGTCCTTCCCCCCACCAGCTCTGTGCCCCCAACGCTGACCCACAGCCCCCCGCTATCCCAGTCCTTCCCCCCACCAGCTCTGTGCCCCCAACGCTGACCCACAGCCCCCCGCTATCCCAGTCCTTCCCCCCACCAGCTCTGTGCCCCCAACGCTGACCCACAGCCCCCCGCTATCCCAGTCCTTCCCCCACCAGCTCTGTACCCCCCAACGCTGACCCACAGCCCCCCGCTATCCCAGTCCTTCCCCCCACCAGCTCTGTGCCCCCAACGCTGACCCACAGCCCCCCGCTATCCCAGTCCTTCCCCCCACCAGCTCTGTGCCCCCAACGCTGACCCACAGCCCCCCGCTATCCCAGTCCTTCCCCCCACCAGCTCTGTGCCCCCAACGCTGACCCACAGCCCCCCGCTATCCCAGTCCTTCCCCCCACCAGCTCTGTACCCCCCAACGCTGACCCACAGCCCCCCGCTATCCCAGTCCTTCCCCCCACCAGCTCTGTGCCCCCAACGCTGACCCACAGCCCCCCGCTATCCCAGTCCTTCCCCCCACCAGCTCTGTGCCCCCAACGCTGACCCACAACCCCCCGCTATCCCAGTCCTTCTCCGCACCAGCTCTGTGCCCCCAACGCTGACCCACAGCCCCCCGCTATCCCAGTCCTTCCCCCCACCAGCTCTGTGCCCCCAACGCTGACCCACAGCCCCCCGCTATCCCAGTCCTTCCCCCCACCAGCTCTGTGCCCCCAACGCTGACCCACAGCCCCCCGCTATCCCAGTCCTTCTCCCCACCAGCTCTGTGTCCCCAACGCTGACCCACAGCCCCCCGCTATCCCAGTCCTTCCCCCCACCAGCTCTGTGCCCCCAACGCTGACCCACAGCCCCCCGCTATCCCAGTCCTTCCCCCCACCAGCTCTGTGCCCCTCAACGCTGACCCACAGCCCCCCGCTATCCCAGTCCTTCCCCCCACCAGCTCTGTGCCCCCAACGCTGACCCACAGCCCCCCGCTATCCCAGTCCTTCCCCCCACCAGCTCTGTGCCCCCAACGCTGACCCACAGCCCCCCGCTATCCCAGTCCTTCCCCCCACCAGCTCTGTGCCCCCAACGCTGACCCACAACCCCCCGCTATCCCAGTCCTTCTCCGCACCAGCTCTGTGCCCCCAACGCTGACCCACAGCCCCCCGCTATCCCAGTCCTTCCCCCCACCAGCTGTGCCCCCCCACGCTGACCCACAGCCCCCCGCTATCCCAGTCCTTCTCCCCACCAGCTCTGTGCCCCTCAACGCTGACCCACAGCCCCCCGCTATCCCAGTCCTTCTCCCCACCAGCTCTGTGCCCCCAACGCTGACCCACAGCCCCCCGCTATCCCAGTCCTTCCCCGCACCAGCTCTGTGCCCCCAACGCTGACCCACAGCCCCCCGCTATCCCAGTCCTTCCCCCCACCAGCTCTGTGCCCCCAACGCTGACCCACAACCCCCCGCTATCCCAGTCCTTCTCCGCACCAGCTCTGTGCCCCCAACGCTGACCCACAGCCCCCCGCTATCCCAGTCCTTCCCCCCACCAGCTCTGTACCCCCCAATGCTGACCCACAGCCCCCCGCTATACCAGTCCTTCCCCGCACCAGCTCTGTGCCCCCAACGCTGACCCACAGCCCCCCGCTATCCCAGTCCTTCCCCCCACCAGCTCTGTGCCCCCAACGCTGACCCACAACCCCCCGCTATCCCAGTCCTTCTCCGCACCAGCTCTGTGCCCCCAACGCTGACCCACAGCCCCCCGCTATCCCAGTCCTTCCCCCCACCAGCTCTGTGCCCCCAACGCTGACCCACAGCCCCCCGCTATCCCAGTCCTTCCCCCCACCAGCTCTGTACCCCCCAACGCTGACCCACAGCCCCCCGCTATCCCAGTCCTTCCCCCCACCAGCTCTGTGCCCCCAACGCTGACCCACAGCCCCCCGCTATCCCAGTCCTTCCCCCCACCAGCTCTGTGCCCCCAACGCTGACCCACAACCCCCCGCTATCCCAGTCCTTCTCCGCACCAGCTCTGTGCCCCCAACGCTGACCCACAGCCCCCCGCTATCCCAGTCCTTCCCCCCACCAGCTCTGTGCCCCCAACGCTGACCCACAGCCCCCCGCTATCCCAGTCCTTCCCCCCACCAGCTCTGTGCCCCCAACGCTGACCCACAGCCCCCCGCTATCCCAGTCCTTCTCCCCACCAGCTCTGTGTCCCCAACGCTGACCCACAGCCCCCCGCTATCCCAGTCCTTCCCCCCACCAGCTCTGTGCCCCCAACGCTGACCCACAGCCCCCCGCTATCCCAGTCCTTCCCCCCACCAGCTCTGTGCCCCTCAACGCTGACCCACAGCCCCCCGCTATCCCAGTCCTTCCCCCCACCAGCTCTGTGCCCCCAACGCTGACCCACAGCCCCCCGCTATCCCAGTCCTTCCCCCCACCAGCTCTGTGCCCCCAACGCTGACCCACAGCCCCCCGCTATCCCAGTCCTTCCCCCCACCAGCTCTGTGCCCCCAACGCTGACCCACAACCCCCCGCTATCCCAGTCCTTCCCCACACCAGCTCTGTGCCCCCAACGCTGACCCACAGCCCCCCGCTATCCCAGTCCTTCCCCCCACCAGCTCTGTACCCCCCAACGCTGACCCACAGCCCCCCGCTATCCCAGTCCTTCCCCCCACCAGCTCTGTACCCCCCAACGCTGACCCACAGCCCCCCGCTATACCAGTCCTTCCCCGCACCAGCTCTGTGCCCCCAACGCTGACCCACAGCCCCCCGCTATCCCAGTCCTTCCCCCCACCAGCTCTGTGCCCCCAACGCTGACCCACAACCCCCCGCTATCCCAGTCCTTCTCCGCACCAGCTCTGTGCCCCCAACGCTGACCCACAGCCCCCCGCTATCCCAGTCCTTCCCCCCACCAGCTCTGTGCCCCCAACGCTGACCCACAGCCCCCCGCTATCCCAGTCCTTCCCCCCACCAGCTCTGTGCCCCCAACGCTGACCCACAACCCCCCACTATCCCAGTCCTTCTCCGCACCAGCTCTGTGCCCCCAACGCTGACCCACAGCCCCCCGCTATCCCAGTCCTTCCCCCCACCAGCTGTGCCCCCCAACGCTGACCCACAGCCCCCCGCTATCCCAGTCCTTCTCCCCACCAGCTCTGTGCCCCTCAACGCTGACCCACAGCCCCCCGCTATCCCAGTCCTTCTCCCCACCAGCTCTGTGCCCCCAACGCTGACCCACAGCCCCCCGCTATCCCAGTCCTTCCCCGCACCAGCTCTGTGCCCCCAACGCTGACCCACAGCCCCCCGCTATCCCAGTCCTTCCCCCCACCAGCTCTGTGCCCCCAACGCTGACCCACAACCCCCCGCTATCCCAGTCCTTCTCCGCACCAGCTCTGTGCCCCCAACGCTGACCCACAACCCCCCGCTATCCCAGTCCTTCCCCCCACCAGCTCTGTACCCCCCAACGCTGACCCACAGCCCCCCGCTATACCAGTCCTTCCCCGCACCAGCTCTGTGCCCCCAACGCTGACCCACAGCCCCCCGCTATCCCAGTCCTTCCCCCCACCAGCTCTGTGCCCCCAACGCTGACCCACAACCCCCCGCTATCCCAGTCCTTCTCCGCACCAGCTCTGTGCCCCCAACGCTGACCCACAGCCCCCCGCTATCCCAGTCCTTCCCCCCACCAGCTCTGTGCCCCCAACGCTGACCCACAGCCCCCCGCTATCCCAGTCCTTCCCCCCACCAGCTCTGTACCCCCCAACGCTGACCCACAGCCCCCCGCTATACCAGTCCTTCCCCGCACCAGCTCTGTGCCCCCAACGCTGACCCACAGCCCCCCGCTATCCCAGTCCTTCCCCCCACCAGCTCTGTGCCCCCAACGCTGACCCACAACCCCCCGCTATCCCAGTCCTTCTCCGCACCAGCTCTGTGCCCCCAACGCTGACCCACAGCCCCCCGCTATCCCAGTCCTTCTCCGCACCAGCTCTGTGCCCCCAACGCTGACCCACAGCCCCCCGCTATCCCAGTCCTTCCCCCCACCAGCTCTGTGCCCCCAACGCTGACCCACAGCCCCCTGCTATCCCAGTCCTTCCCCCCACCAGCTCTGTGCCCCCAACGCTGACCCACAGCCCCCCGCTATCCCAGTCCTTCCCCGCACCAGCTCTGTGCCCCTCAACGCTGACCCACAGCCCCCCGCTATCCCAGTCCTTCCCCCCACCAGCTCTGTGCCCCCAACGCTGACCCACAGCCCCCCGCTATCCCAGTCCTTCCCCCCCACCAGCTCTGTGTCCCCAACGCTGACCCACAGCCCCCCGCTATCCTAGTCCTTCCCCGCACCAGCTCTGTGCCCCCAACGCTGACCCACAGCCCCCCGCTATACCAGTCCTTCTCCCCACCAGCTCTGTGCCCCTCAATGCTGACCCACAGCCCCCCGCTATCCCAGTCCTTCCCCGCACCAGCTCTGTGCCCCCAACGCTGACCCACAGCCCCCCGCTATACCAGTCCTTCTCCCCACCAGCTCTGTGCCCCTCAACGCTGACCCACAGCCCCCCGCTATCCCAGTCCTTCTCCCCACCAGCTCTGTGCCCCCCACGCTGACCCACAGCCCCCCGCTATCCCAGTCCTTCCCCCCACCAGCTCTGTGCCCCCAATGCTGACCCACAGCCCCCCGCTATCCCAGTCCTTCCCCCCACCAGCTCTGTGCCCCCAACGCTGACCCACAGCCCCCCGCTATCCCAGTCCTTCCCCCCACCAGCTCTGTGTCCCCAACGCTGACCCACAGCCCCCCGCTATCCCAGTCCTTCCCCCCACCAGCTCTGTGCCCCCAACGCTGACCCACAGCCCCCCGCTATCCCAGTCCTTCCCCCCACCAGCTCTGTGCCCCCAACGCTGACCCACAGCCCCCCGCTATCCCAGTCCTTCCCCCCACCAGCTCTGTGCCCCCAACGCTGACCCACAGCCCCCCGCTATCCCAGTCCTTCTCCCCACCAGCTCTGTGCCCCTCAACGCTGACCCACAGCCCCCCGCTATCCCAGTCCTTCCCCCCACCAGCTCTGTGCCCCTCAACGCTGACCCACAGCCCCCCGCTATCCCAGTCCTTCCCCCCACCAGCTCTGTGCCCCCAACGCTGACCCACAGCCCCCCGCTATCCCAGTCCTTCCCCCCACCAGCTCTGTGCCCCCAACGCTGACCCACAGCCCCCCGCTATCCCAGTCCTTCCCCCCACCAGCTCTGTGCCCCTCAACGCTGACCCACAGCCCCCCGCTATCCCAGTCCTTCCCCCCACCAGCTCTGTGCCCCTCAACGCTGACCCACAGCCCCCCGCTATACCAGTCCTTCCCCGCACCAGCTCTGTGCCCCTCAACGCTGACCCACAGCCCCCCGCTATACCAGTCCTTCCCCCCACCAGCTCTGTGCCCCCAACGCTGACCCACAGCCCCCCGCTATACCAGTCCTTCCCCCCACCAGCTCTGTGCCCCTCAACGCTGACCCACAGCCCCCCGCTATACCAGTCCTTCCCCCCACCAGCTCTGTGCCCCTCAACGCTGACCCACAGCCCCCCGCTATACCAGTCCTTCCCCCCACCAGCTCTGTGCCCCTCGTGCCTGACCCCCAGCCACCCACCAGCTCTGTGCCCTTCATGCTTAGTGCACGGTCCCCTGCTATCCCAGTCCTGCCCCTCACTCCTGACCCATAGTCCCCTCCTATACCAGTTCTACCCACCAGCTCTGTGCCCCTCATGCCTGACTCAGCCCCCCCATACCAGTTCTACCCCCCACCATCTCTGTGCCCCTCACCCCTGACCCACAGCCCCCTAGTAAACCTGTCCTGCCGCCCACCAGCTCTGTGTCCCTCACTCCTGATCCACAGGCCCCTGCTCCTAAGTCTAAGTGGAAGTCAAATCCTAGTGAGGTAAATGGAAAGGAGCATAAACACTGCCAAATTAAATGTAAAAATGTAATCAGAAAAGCAAAAAAGGAGTTTGAAGAACAGCTAGCCCAAAACTCAAAAGGTAATAACAAAATGTTTTTTAAGTACATCAGAAGCAGGAAGCCTGCTAACCAACCAATGGTGGCCCTGGACGATCGAGATACAAAAGGAGCACTTAAAGATGATAAAGTCATTGAGGAGAAACTAAATGAATTCTTTGCTTCAGTCTTCACGTCTGAGGATCTTAGGGAGATTCCCAAACCTGAGCCATCTTTTGAAGGTGACAAATCTGAGGAAGTGTCACAGATTGAAGTGTCACTAGAGGAGGTTTTGGAACTAACAGTAACAAGTCACCGGGACCAGATGGTATCACCCAAGAGTTCTGAAAGAACTCAGATGTGAAATTGCAGAACTATTAACTATGGTTTGTAACCTGTCCTTTAAATCAGCTACTGTACCCAGTGACTGGAAGATAGCTAATGTAACACCAATATTTAAGAAGGGCTCTAGAGGTGATCCCGGCAATTACAGACCGGTAAGTCTAATGTCAGTACTGGGCAAATTAGTTGAAACAATAGTAAAGAATAAAATTGTCAGACACATAGAAGAACATAAATTGTTGCGCAAAAGTCAACATGGTTTCTGTAAAGGGAATTCATGTCTTACTAATCTATTAGAGTTCTTTGAAGGGATCGACAAACGTGGACAAGGGGGATCCAGTGGACATAGTGTACTTAGATTTCCAGAAAGCCTTTGACAAGTTCCCTCACCAAAGGCTCTTATGTAAATTAAGTTGTCATGGGAGAAGAGGGAAGATCCTTTCATGGATTGAGAACTGGTTAAAAGACCGGGAACAAAGGGTAGAAATAAATGGTAAATTTTCAGAATGGAGAGGGGTAACTAGTGGTGTTCCCCAAGGGTCAGTCCTAGGACCAATCCTATTCAACTTCTTTATAAATGATCTGGAGAAAGAGGTAAACAATGAGGTGGCAAAGTTTGCAGATGATACTAAACTGCTCAAGATAGTTAAGACCAAAGCAGACTGTGAAGAACTTCAAAAAGATCTCACAAACTAAGTGACTGGGTAACAAACTGGCAAATGCAATTTAATGTGGATAAATGTAAAGTAATGCACATTGGAAAAAATAACCCCAACCATACATACAATACGATGGGGGCTAATGTAGCTACAAGTAATGAGGAGAAAGATCTTGGAGTCATTGTGAATAGTTCTCTGAAGATGTCCATGCAGTGTGCAGTGGCAGTCAAAAAAGCAAACAGGATGTTAGGAATCATTAAAAAAGGGATAGAGAATAAGACTGAGAATATCTTATTGCCCTTATATAAATCCATGGTACGCCCACATCTTGAATACTGCCGACAGATGTGGCCTCCTCATCTCAAAAAAGATATACTGGCATTAGAAAAGGTTCAGAGAAGGGCAACTAAAAGATTAGGGGTTTGGAACAGGTCCCATATGAGGAGAGATTAAAGAGGCTAGAACTTTTCAGCTTGGAAAAGAGGAGACTAAGGCGGGATATGATAGAGGTCTATAAAATCATGAGTGGTGTGGAGAAAGTGAATAAGGAAAAGTTATTTACTTGTTCCCATAATATAAGAACTAGGGGCCACCAAATGAAATTAATGGACAGCAGGTTTAAAACAAATAAAAGGAAGTTCTTCACTCAGCGCACAGTCAACCTGTGGAACTCCTTGCCTGAGGAGGTTGTGAAGGTTAGGACTATAACAGGGTTTAAAAGAGAACTGGATAAATTCATGGAGGTTAAGTCCATTAACAGCTATTAGCAAGGATGGGTAAGGAATGGTGTCCCTAGCCTCTGTTTGTCAGAGGGTGGAGATGGATGGCAGGAGAGAGATCAGTTGATCATTACCTGTTAGGTTCACTCCCTCTGGGGCACCTGGCATTGGCCACTGTCGGTAGACAGGATACTGGGCTGGATGGACCTTTGGTCTGACCCAGTATGGCCATTCTTATGTTCTCTTTGATGAATTTAGTGAGCCGCAGAGCGGGAACGGATGTTTATCTGAAGAACAAGCATCTCCAGTTACAACAGTAAATCCTTACCCTTCTTCTTGAGGGTTTAAATCAGTCTCTAGCTGGGGTTAAGAGAACACTCCAGTGTGGGGTGTATTATCCGTCATTTGCTAGTGCATAGGTTCTCCCACCTTCCTCTCAAGCAGCTGCTGGGAGTGGGAGCTGGGATACTGGGCTAGCTGGCCCAGCCTGGCAATCCCTCTGCTTGTATGTCTCCCCAGCTGCCCCAGCATGTCAGACTGGGAGTGTGCTCCTTCCCTGCTCCCTCTTCTCTTTGTAAAAGCTGGAACCATGTTTGCTTTGCTTCAGCCCTTGGACCCCTCCCAGCACTGTTCGTCAGCAGGACAATTTGCTAATCCCTTTAATCCCCCCAGCGTTGTGTTGCACTGGCCCAGGGTAAACTGTGGGGATATCGACCACGCTGGAGCAGAGGCTCCTCCGAAATGCCTGAGCTCAAAGGGATTGCTTTTCTCGCTGAGGATGGTGTCTCTCAAGAGCGCTATTTGCAGCCATTTCAGTCCCGGTACCCCCCCCCCCCGCCTTTCTTGCTGGTAGATTTAGGATTCCGAGCTCTTATTCCCAGTAAACCCTTTGGCAGCATTAACTCTTGAGGCCCCACGGGTGCCCTCACCTCTGACCTGCAGGCTATCTTCTTTTGCCCACCTTGGATCTCGAGCTCCTGGGGCAGCTGCATTGGCTGCCTCTTGCTCCACATGTCCTGCTTTCTTTGATGAGGGTGGTTGTGTTGCTCCCAAACTGCTGCCTTTCAGCTTTCCCTAGCCTTCTACCCCACTGTCGGATTTTCATACGCCCTCTTGCACTTACTGGGTTCCTTCATTCCAACCCACTGTCTTACCGTCCTGGTACGGCTGCTGGCAGAGACCACATCCCTTGCTCTGCTGAAATCAGGGGCTTCGTGCTTTCTTTTCCTTCTGTCAGATCCTCTTCTGGAAAGACGCAGAGTGGGATAGCTCCCCCATTAACTGGTCTCTTTGCTCTTTGGATTCTAAGTAACTTTTGGTGTCGCTTAGATGAGACTTATTTGGTATCCAGCAAATACCAGGGCAGTTAAAACCCCCCACAAACAGTTCTGGGTTGGTTTGAGGGTGGAAGATTTAGAGGTCTTATGAGCAGAAGGGACCATTATGATAATTTAAACTAGTTCCTGCAAGATACAGACCCAAGAACCTCACCCAAGGATTCCTGCATCCAGTCCATGCCTCTGAGTTTGAGCATATCTTTTAGAAAGACACACCTTGTTAAGACTACAAGCGATGGGGAATCCACCACATCCCTAGGAAACTGGTCCAGTGGTTAATTACTCCCCACTGTTAAAAACTGGCATCTTAATTATAGTCTAAAAGCTTCAGCTTCCAGCCCCTGGCTCTCTTTCTGCCTTGGAGAGCTCTCTGCGCTCCAAAATCTCCCCAGGTAGGTCCCAGCCTGTCAGTACCAAGTCACCTTCCCCTGATTTTCCATTCCCACTCCCCCCCTAGTTGGAGAGCTGACCTGTCACTTCGTTACCTTTCATTTCTTCTAGCCCAGGGGGAGTCACTAGGCGGCCCACAGGCCAAAGCTAGACTGCCAGATGCTTCTGAACAGACCCCAAAATCTTTTTATTTACTTATCGTTATTATTTTTGTATTATTTTCTCTGGAGTCTGGACCTTGGCATGCCTGACTAACCTAACTGCCTTCTATGACAAGATAACTGGCTCTGTGGATGAGGGGAAAGCAGTGGGCATGTTATTCCTTGACTTTAGCAAAGCTTTTGATATGGACTCCCACAGTATTCTTGCCAGGAAGTTAAAGAAGTATGGGCTGGATGAATGGACTATAAGGTGGATAGAAAGCTGGCTAGATCATCGGGCTCAACAGGTAGTGATCAATGGCTCCATGTCTAGTTGGCAGCCAGTATCAAGTGGAGTGTCCCAAGGGTCAGTCCTAGGGCCGGTTTTGTTCAATATCTTCATTAATGATCTGGAGGATGGCGTGGATTGCACCCTCAGCAAATTTGCAAATGACACTAAACTGGGAGGAGAGGTAGATACGCTGGAGGGCAGGGATAGGATACGGAGGGACCTAGACAAATTAGAGGATTGGGCCAAAAGAAATCTGATGAGGTTCAACAAGGACAAGTGCAGAGGCCTGCGCTTAGGACGGAAGAATCCCATGCATCGCTACAGACTAGGGACTGATTGGCTAGGCAGCAGTTCTGCAGAAAAGGACCTAGGGGTTACGGTGGACAAGAAGCTGGATATGAATCAACAGTGTGCCCTTGTTGCCAAGAAGGCTAATGGCATTTTGGGCTGTATAAGTAGGAGTATTGCCAGCAGATCAAGGGACGTGATCATTCCCCTCTATTCGGCATTGGTGAGGCCTCATCTGGAGTACTGTGTCCAGTTTTGGGCCCCACACTACAAGAAGGATGTGGAAAAATTGGAAAGAGTCCAGCAGAAGGCAACAAAAATGATTAGGGAGCTGGAGCACATGATTTATGAGGAGAGGCTGAGGGAACTGGGATTGTTTAGTCTGCGGAAGAGAAGAATGAGGGGGGATTTGATAGCTGCTTTCAACTACCTAAAAGGGAGTTCCAAAGAGGATGGATCTAGACTGTTCTCAGTGGTAGCAGATGACAGAACAAGGAGTACTGGTCTCAAGTTGCCGTGGGGGAGGTTTAGGTTGGATATTAAGAAAAACTTTTTCACTGGAATAGGTTACCTAGGGAGGTGGTGGAATCTCCTTTCTTAGAGGTTTTTAAGGTCAGGCTTGACAAAGCCCTGGCTGGGATGATTTGGTCCTGCTCTGAGCAGGGGGTTGGACTAGATGACCTCCTGAGGTCCCTTCCAACCCTGATATTCTATGATTCTAATACCTGGACCAAGAAATTAGGATATTGGCAAAAAATATTCAAGGAATTTCCCCGGTAAACCCTTCAGGGTCAGGTTGTCCTTCATTGGCATTGCAGATACCACTGCTGTGTAACACCCCAGCCACCATCTCCTCCTCATCCAGTTCTCCTGGCTGGACTGGCCCCACTGCACTGACTTCCCATCCCACCAGATTTTGGTTTGACCAATCAATCAGGATCACTGCAACTTGGGATGCCGTTCCACTTAGCATCTCCCGTGGCTGCTTCAGCAGTAAATTAGCTCACATTTCTGGCATCTGCTAGCAGGGCTATGTGTAAACTGGACTCTGCATCTTCTTAGCAGGATGAGAGGAGAGATTTGGAACCTGCCCCCCTCTACACCTATTTCTTTCTCTCTCTGGTGTTCCATGTTAAAGCCACTTCCTGATCAGAGATGTCTGGAGCCCTCTCATCCGTTGACCTGCTCCCACCCTGATCTCGTAACACACGCTCACCATTTCAGACCAACAGCACCTAGGTGATTCAGTGAGCCCCACCAAAAAGAAATGCTTTAATATATAGCGATAATGAAACAGGATACACAAAACTAAACAGTCATCAGCACTCAGACACAGGACTCCATCCTAAGAAATCCGGCCAGGGATAATGGTTTGGTTTTCCCCAGTCAGGCCGCCTCTGGGACCCCCTCTCCGCTACACTGAATTCAGCCTTGGTTGGAGAGAGGTGCTGACTGGGGGTGGAGAGGTGGAGTGGCAGGTTCCAAAACCACAGCGTTTTGGACTGACTTCGCTTTGATTTCCAGGGCTGGCTGGGCGTGTTCCCATCCTCAGCAGCCAGACCCTGCTTGGGTGGGACAGACATTTCAAACATGAGGGAAGGGGTCCCGCTCTGGCTGAAGCAGCAGGTCTCTGGTGGCAGGGGTGGTCCCACATGGAATGGTCTATATTACAAACTAGGGCGCATATGCACATTTATACAGAGGACTCTTGCCCCGGGGCTGGGGGACCCCAGAACTAGACACCAGAGCGACACACGTGCCTTTAAATATATTGGGTTTCTTTCCTTTAGTGTTTTTGAACTATGTACATCGTTGTGCTTGTAGATGACCCATCACCAGATGGAGTCAGTCTGTCAGGGTGTGTTTGGGGAACTGGTTGGTCTTTCCAATGGAGCCAGTTCCTTTGCTGCTTCTGCTGCAGTCCCGGGGGAAGGAATGGAAGAGGCTTTTCAGACTCCCCCTTTCTTCCACTGCAATTCATCATTGGCCCAACTCCACAGAGCAGGGAGCGGAGGTGGATCTCCAGGCATGCTCCTGTGAAGTACTGACACATCCAGGATGCTGGCTCCCAGAGATGGTAGGGAGCCAGAGCACATGAGCACTGGGGGGGCCTGAAGCCAACTGGGTGCTGTGCCCATCTAGGAGCTGGGATGGGTGGAGACAGCTTCTGGAGGTCTTCAAGGGCAATGCTGTGTCTGCTTCGCCAGGCCCTGGGACTGAGCCTCATACTGGGCTCCATGGTTCGCTGCCTTTCTTCAGCATGTGTCCCCAGTGGCCTTAGGTTGTGCGACAATGTACACACAGGTGCCAGTCTTCATCCTGAACCTCCATGTGCCCAGGCAGAGCTGAGCATCCTAGAGCCAGCAGAGGAAGCCCCATTCCAAGAATTTGCTCCGCCTTGTTCTTCTCCAGCTGTGGTTTGTAGGACACCTCCAGGGCTGATCAGTGGGGCCAGCACACCCGGCATGTTGGTGACCTGGCACATTAGCATAGCCCGAGTGCGTCTATGTCACGGAGGCTCCAGGAACCGTCTGAGAGGGACATCTCCACTGCGTGGGAAGGATTTCCAGAGCCAGCTGCTCCAGGGTCCCTTTTGTGGGGCAGGTTCTGAGAGTTCAGACAAAGGAGTCCTTGCCCGGTGCAGAGGAGAGGCGCGTGTCTAGAAAGCTGTGGGATGGGTGAGTGTGGAGGTGCCTCAGGGTGGAGGCAAGGATGGGGGTGTGGAGGGCCTCTGGGCCTGGTGGCTGCATTTCACCGGGTACGGCTTCAGTTGTTCTCAAACAGGGAGAGCAGGTCGTCATTGCTGTTGTTGGGGAGATCTGGTGGGCCCAGGTAGGAGAGCAGCTCGTCAGGGTTCGTCAGCTCGGGAAGAAGCTGAGGGTAACAAACGGAATGAAATTACTAGGGCACCCTGTGCCCAGGGAGTGCCATGTAGGTGGCCTACGGCCAGCAACAACCTGCCCAGCCCCCTGGAGAAAAGCCGGAGCTGAGGGCGCTGCTCTGGACAAGGGGAGAAAGTAAATGGCACAGCCACAAAAGAACCCACGAACCCTGACTTCAGCCCCTGCCCCAACCCCCCAGGGCACGGCCTTCTCCCTGCTGCGAGCAGCACCCAGGAGCCCTGACTCCAGCTCTGGCTCTAGAACAGATCACTGATTGCAGGTGACCTATCCTCTCCATAAAGCCAAGCTCCGGGCTATCCCCTCTCCACTCTTGCATTCCCACATGGAGAGACCAGCTTCTGATCAGGCACAGCACTAGGCTCCACAATTTGGGAGCTGCCCCCCAGCCCTCTGTTGGGGCCATGCCATGATCTCCTCCCCAGGCTATGAAACACTACCCATCTCGGTCCCATCTCACCCAGCCAGGCATGTCAGACAACAGCTGGTGCGAGGGCCTGAGGATGCCCAGAGAGCTGAGGTGAGCCAGTGTTGCCCAGTTTGCTCCGGGCGTGGCCGTTCAATGTGTTTTTTTGTCCTGGTTTTGAAAACCCAGCAGGAGTAACTGCTAGCTGAACACCCATGGAGCAGAGGGGGATAAGCTGCAGCCTCCAAGTCCCTGCCCCACACAGGCCATGTGGAAGGGTTACTTTTTTATCTGTCAGCCCCCAAAATAGCCAGCAGCTGCAAACTCTCCTGCAGGGAGATCTGTAGCCAGAGGGTGGGGGCATCATATTCCCCCAGTGCTGGGACCTTCCCCACTAACACCATGATCCCCATGTCCAGTCACAGCCCCCTGGGAAGACAATGTCAGCTCCCAGCAAAGAGGGAGAAGGGGCAACTCGATCCTCAGCTAGACCCAGCAGCTGATGTGCTTGGCAGTTCCTCCCCGGCAAGGGGCAAGGGAGACTCCCAAGCCCCGGGGGCTCCTAGTTCAGAGTGAGGATGTTTCACACCCACCGTGCACCAGTATGAACAGCGGCACATGGTGCTGCAGGGCTGGGGAGAACCAAGTCCCTGCTGGGGCACGGATCTCTGGAGTGATGACGCGTCTGGGGCAGGCAGAAGCCAAGAGCCGAGCCCCACAGTGTTGCTGAGAGTGCGCAAATGAGACACCTTCTGTGGCGGGGGAAGGCAACAGGAAGTTCCAGCCGAGGCAGATGGTTCCGGGTTCAGCTGGCTGGGCAAAGTGGGATTAGCCCTGGCTGGAGGCCTGAGACAGCACAGCGCCCATGGGGTGGGAGCCTCACCAATGCCTGGGGGTCTCTGAGCAGACATAGGAGGGGGATGCACAAAGGAAACAGCATGAGGACAGCACTGGCTAAAGGCACGCCTCCTCTTCCCCCACGCCTCTAATGCAGGGCAACAGCTGAGCGGAGCTCAAACCCCTGACCTACTGCCCAGAAGAGTCCGACAGGGAATGTCCCAGAAGAACGGGGTGGGGGGATGGAATGAGGATCAAGCCTCATTCCCAACCCAAGACCATCTGCACTCCAGGCAAGAGAGTGGTGGGGATTACGCCTACTCAGCCTGAGGCCATAAGCCCTGCAGCCAGGAAGCCTCCGGGGAAGCTGGTGGGAGCCAGACCACGTGGGGAACGAACCATACCCTCCGCAGGGGCTGTGTGGTGAAGGCACGTGACTGCACTCCCGGAGGGCACGACTCGGAGTCTCACACCTCCAGCTCGCCCTGCTGCAAGGTGGGGGCTGATCCATCGAGCTAGGGCAGTCCAAGGGAGTCGGCCATGAAGCTGGCTGCATCGTCGCCTCACGTACTGCTGGCACTGAAACTGACTTGCCTTAGGTGGTGCAAGGGAACTTTGAAGAGCACCTGTCCCTGCAGCCCTCCTGCCCTGGGGCAAAGGCCCTGAGCATGTGGGGATTTCCCCTCTGACAGCAGGGGGTACTGAGCTGGGCTTCTTGGCATACAAGTTTCTCAGACCCCATCCGCAGAGTGCGTGGGAGCTGGGAGCCAGTGGGCTCAGCCAGCAACGGGCCCAGGCACTGTTGGCTAATCACAGATCTGAGCCTCAGTTCGGAAGGTCCCTGCAACTAGTGCAGACTGATCCCTCAGGGCTTCCCCTGCCCTGCTTAGAGAAAAAGACTCAGTGTGTGGGGGTGTGTGTGTGTGTGGGGGGAATGCAGCCCCCCAAACAACCCCCTGGAGCTGGACAGGGCACGGTCAGGAAGGGTCAGTTTACTTACATCGAGGGAAGGCTCCGGCCCTTCCCCAGCTCCCGGCATGACTGGCTGCCCCACCATCCCAGGCCCAGGGTTAAAGGCAAGATCCCCTGCATGCGCCGGACCCCCGGATCCCGCCTGCCCAATGGGCTGCCGGGACTGCGGGGGGGGAGGGTTCCGGTGATGGAGCTGCTGTCCCGACTGGCTGCTGAGGTTGGGGTTATGAAGCCCCTGCTGTACAGGGTTGTGGGATGGGTCTATCCTGCCAGATGGAGGCATCTGAGAGAGAGGAAGAAAATCCGGTGATGAGAAACCATTCTCTGAGCTGTGGAGTGGCCAGGCCTGAAGCAGGACCCCAGGGTCACACCCAGGGCCATACAAACACCCAGCATACACACATGCCCCCTTAACACTCCCACAAACATGCCACTGACACGCACCCTGCCCCACACTCCCCTCACAACCACCCGTTGCCCTTTTGGAGCCTGGTATTTTACAGCTGATGTGAGCAGACAGAATGGTGCCCCTGCATTCCCACCTTCCTGAAGAGCCTGCCACACTGC
Source organism: Lepidochelys olivacea (assembly GCF_965140295.1). NCBI lineage: Eukaryota > Metazoa > Chordata > Testudines > Cheloniidae > Lepidochelys > Lepidochelys olivacea. The sequence goes on along the minus strand of NC_140436.1, from coordinate 16,301,995 downwards.
CCCCTGTGGGGTACGGGCCTCGGTGACGCGAGGTGCAGTGCTGCATGCTCCCCACCGGGAGGTGCTCTCTCACTCACGAACTTCTGGGGATTGGGCCTTGGTTCTGGCTCTCCTGCACCAGATGGCAAATAACCATGCCTGGTTCAGAAATAACCTGCCACTGATCAAAGGACAGAATGCTATTGGCCAAGGCAACATGCCGCCAAGCAGCCCCGGGCATACCCAGCGAACCAGCCGTGAGTTGTCACAAACACTAGTGAGGAAGCACAGCATCCTGCCAGCTGCACTGCTCAAGGGCCTTGGAGGACCAGCTGCCACAGACAGAAGTGGGGTCACCTAAGCCACAGGGAGAGCACCCCTCTCCCACACACACAACCCTTACCCCCTCCAGGGAAGCCCATCTGACCTGTCCGGTGATGGAGGGAGCTGGTGGCTTTTCGGGGGTCAGGAGGCTGCTGGGAATGTCCGACTGGTAGGAGATGGGGGGAGGCCCCGGCGTGAATTCGTTTAACGTCGGGGTGCCGGGGTTTGTGGGAGGGAACGAGTCCGGGAAACTGCCAGGGCCAGAGAAGCTGGAACCTGCAAAAGAAACCCCGGTGAGAGCAGAACCAGGTGTGTCAGAGCGGGGCAGGGTACGCTGGGAGGACACCCATGGGCAGTTCCTTGAGAATCCTGTCACATGTGTGAGTGGGCACACTCAGCTCCAGGCACCTCCCTGCACTTCATCAGCAGCAGGGTCCTCTGGGCCACCCTGCCCTGCCCGCTTCCCCAAGGAAGCCAGTGGAGACCCTTCTTTGTCCCCTCCCTCTGGTCAGAGGCCCCCGTTCCTGATGCCTAGTCCACTCCTTCATCAAAGGCCCCATTCCCTGCCCCCCCACCTGACGGCCCTATTCCCTGTCCCTTTGCCCGCTCCCACCTGAGACCCCCTTCTCTTCCCCCCGGCTCAGAGGCCCAGCCCCCCTCCCGCCCCTGGTCACGCACTCTGGCTGCTGTAGTCACTGGCACTGCCGCTGGTGGGCGGGGGCTGCAGGGGCGTGAACGGTGAGGAGCCGGGGCCCAGGGCGGCGATCATCTCCATGACATTGGGCATCACCATGTGAGTGGGGCTCATGGTCCGGCAGCGCTTCAGCACAGGGCCGTCCTGCTCCTCCTTGACGTGGATGTCGGGCTTGATGGGCACTGGCTTCCAGCTGCACGTGGGGTCGATGGTGATCTCCTCATAGTCGGAACTGGGTGGGCAGAGAGGGGCAGGTCAGGGTGGGCAGAGCTCTCACATCTGTTGGCACCGCCAGGGCCCCTAACATCAGTCAGCCTGGGGCAACCGGGCTATTGCCGCAGCAGTCCTGGGCTTGGCAGCTTTTCAAGAGGGGTGCGTGAGGGAGGAGCATGGGGGGGTGCATCCTGGCAAAGCCTTCCAGGGACCCGTCGCCTGTGCTGGGAGCTGCACTAGCCCCTGATCTGGAGCCGCCCTCTCTCTTCCTGGGGGCGGGCTGGACCTGTTCCCTGAAGTCCCTGGGTTTAGCTGGGCAGAGGAGTCAGCAGAGCAGGGCTGGCATGGCAAGGGCTGTGGGGAGATGGGGTGTTGGAGCAGGGCTGGCAGGAGGCCCTGTACAAGGGGTGGCTGCAGGCAGGGCCCAGCCCTACCAGCCTCTAGTGCAGGGCTGTCCTGTTAGTCGTGGGGAGGGGCTGGCTCAAGAGCTGCAGAGACTGCAGCCCCCTGTCAAGGTGCAACCTTCCCCCCAGTCCTGCCTCAGGCTGTGCTGGAGGGACCCCTCTGGGGGTGGAAGGGGAGGGGTGTCCAGCCCTCTCTGCTGAGGCTGCTAAGATGGGACTTTTAGCTGGACACACCCAGCCGCGGCCGGGACCCTGCACTGGGCCCTGGGGACAGGCACAGCCCGGCACTCAGCTCAGTCTTGTTCTGGGATCCCCTGGGGAAAATAGATTGTTGCCCCCTCCCACTAAGCAGGGGTCTCTAGAGAGCACTGCAAGGTGCTCTGTCCCCCAGGGCACAGCTCTCCCATCCCCTGAGCTCCCACCCATAGCTGTCCATTCCCCAGGAGCCCCCACTGACCCCACCCAAGTCATGTGCTGCCCTGACGTCCCCCCAACTGCACACGGGGATTCTGCCTTCAGCACCTCTGCCATCTGCCCTCTCCTGGGGGTGGGGTGGGAAGGGAGCAGAGGGCAGGTCAAGGCTCTCCAGGGCAAATCCCCTAATCAGCCTGGCTTTTTGGGAGCAGGTTATGCCCCCAGAGAGACACTAACTTCACCAACTCTCTCTCTCTCTCTGGCACACATCTGCCCTCTGACGGCAAAAAGGAAACACAACAGTGCAGCACAGTGCGGGAACTCAAGCAGGGCACTTACTTCTGAATGTAGATCAGGATCCCCAGCATGTACTGATCCACCTCTAGTCCTTCCAGGAGGGCCGTTTTACTGAGGACAAGACAAGGGACAGGTCTGAGAAGGGGACCCAGTCACACCGTTCAGCTCCTCGTAGGAGCTGGGGACTCAAATCCAAAACAGCATCCGCGGCCAGAGGAACCCAGTGCTGCTCCCCTCCCCACACAAACCCTCTGGACCCTGAGAGTGGGTCATAAAGCACAGCACAAAGGTGGGTCGGTATCTTTATCCCCGTTATACAAAGGGGGAAACTGAAGCACAGAGAGGGCAAGTCCCAGGTCACCCAGCAGCAGAGCTGCATGTAAAACCCAGGTCTCCAGCTTCTCAGCCCCCTGCTGAGCACTAGACTCTGCTATGGCGCCGTGACAGCAGTTCAGCTGGTGTGTGAGGGGGTGGAGAGTGGGTGGGGGGGTCAGTCTGGGCTGCCCACTCCACAGAGCACGATCACTCACTTGCAAACAGGACACCGCCACGTTCCCCTCTCGCAGTTCAGTTGCAGGTAGGACTCCAAGTCAAAGCACTGAGCAGGGAGAGAAAGTGAGACAAGCAGTCACCCTTGGGGTGGAGGGGAGAAGGCAGCAAAGTGATGCCTCCAGGTGGCAGGGAGAGAGACAGCCCAGGCACTGGGCCAGCAGCCTGGCCTTACAATGTCCCCAGTGAGGAGTCTCCCACCCCTTCCCTGGGAAGACCCTTCTGCCACCTGAGAGGTCTCACTGCCATTCTGTCCCTTTGCCACTGGTCAGAGCCCTTTATTTCTGGTCCTCCCAGCATGTGCCTGAGCCCAGACACCTGGCAGGGAGCTCAGCCAGTGTGGGGGGAGTCTCACCTGTATGTGCCTGCAGTCATGGCCCCGGGCAGGGAGCTGGATTCTCCGGAAGGTGATGGGACACTTCAGCGACACCTTGATAGCTGTCTGCTCCACGCCGTCCTCCCCATTGGGACCCGGAGTCCCTGGGATTGTCCCACTGCTGAAGTTTCGCTTTACTAGGTATTGAGAGTGAAAGGCCATTGAGAATAGCACCATCACTTCCTGGGGAGCTGGGCTCAGGCAGAGGGAAGCTCCAGGCCTGGGGAGCCAGCCTGCCAGGAAGCTGCACAGCCCCTTACTCCAACCCCTTAGGGAGACCTGCTTCACATGGCAGGGCTGGGAGGGGAGACCAGAAGGAGGCTTGTTAGAGTGGGGAGGCTTGTGCAGCTAACAGGCAGCGCTGGGACCAGGCCTCGCCACCCTTATGGGTCAGCTGGTGGCAACTCGCACTGGGGGGGGAGTGCTGGTCACCACTAGGGTGCCCCCTGGTGCTCAAAGGCATGCATGTCACCCCTGGCACAGTGAATTGGGATGTCAAGGGTTAGATGCCCAGATGTGTATGAACTGCACTAGCCCATTGCGATGAGCCCCTGAGCCAGCAGGAGGGGAGAGCCCTTAGGAACAGACCAGCTGGGCTTGGATGGGGGAGCACTGACTGGTGCCCTAATTACTAACCCCTTGCCCTCCTCTTTGCCTTTCACCTGAGGCTCTCCAAGCTCCTTAGTCACTAATTGACTGTGTGGAAGCTCAGTATCATTATCTCCATTTAACAGGTGGGGAAACTGAGGCACAGATGAGGGCAGGGGCATACCCAAGGTGAGAACCCAGGAGTCTTGACTCCCAGTCCCTTTCTCTAAATATAAGCCCACAAGGCATGGCCAGAAAGACAGAGCCCAGGGCTACTTGGAGTTCCTCCTTCCAGCTCCCACCCATAGCAGCTCCACCAGGAGCACTGCCCACAGGGCTGAGGCCTCCAAACTCATGGCACATTGAAGGAGCCACCTTGCAGCCCAGCGGGGGCACTCACTTTTGGTGATGCAGTGCTCGGCTGGCAGCAGGCGCTTCTTTATTAACCCTTGCAGCACTGACCGAACGGAGGGCCGGTGCACCAGCTGCAGGACAAAGAGGTGAGACTGCAAAGAGGGGAGAGAGATTAGCTGGGCGGCGTGTGCACAAATCAGACCAGTGTTGCCATGCCTCTCCCCCAGAGCCCCCAGGCTTCCATATCCACATCCATCTATTGCACCAGTAGATCCCCAGGGCTCTGCACAAGAATCCCAGCCAACGGGCTCTGCTGAACTGTCTCGTTGAGCCTTCTAGTGTGTCTGGAGTCCCTGGCCCTTTTAAATGGCCACCTGCACTCCTAATGACATGGCTACAAACTGTATCCAGTATACATGGTCAGGGCCACCTTGCATCTCATCCCCAAAGGCTGAGCAGAGCTTTCCCAGCTACCCAGAAGCTGAACGCAAAGCCCCTTCCAGGGGGACATTATGGGTGGCAGTGGTAGGGCCATCTAGAATTAAGGTTGCTCGACACTTCCCATTCTAAGACCCCGTTTTTAGCTGTTTATAACTTTGCCAAATGTTAACTGCTCAGGCTGAACTTTTCCACACTGAGAGTCTGCTTCAGGCTGCATTTTCTGGGCAAGTTTCCGTGAAAAGGGCTCAACTGTTTCCAAGACCAAGACTAGAGAATAACACCTTGTTTTGCCCACGGTCAAAAAACTTTTCCAAGCATTTTGCTGAGAAGCTCTAGCACCCCCACACTTTGGGGCAGGGGTTAGAACGTGACAAGGGGTTGCCCTCTGGTGTAAGCAAAGTGCACAGGCAACCTACATTGAGGAATTTCCTAGCTTTTGAGTACTTGACTTTGCAACCTTAACATTCTTTTCTCACGGGGTGTGGGGTTTTTTGGCGTTGGGGTTTTTTTGTTTTGTGTTTTTTACTGTAATATGCCATTGGAACATCTGACCAAGGGCTGGGATGAATTCTCTGTCACTGGCAAGGTTTCAATCACGATTGGATGTTCTGCTAAAAGATCTGCTCTAGTTCAAACAGGAATTAATTCAGGGCAGTCCTCTGGCTTGTGTTATGTAATAGGTCAGCCTAAACGATCCGAGTAGTCCCTTTTGGTTCAATAAGCTGTGAACTTAGGTTCTCTCTCATAATCTGCTCCAGGGAGCACAGAAACCCAATTCTGGTTCTTCCCCTCCCTCCCAAAGTCCAGGCTGTGACTTCAGGAATATCTGCTCCAGAGGTCAATCCACCTACCCCATGATGCACTGTATCGTGCTTTCACCTCTCCAACGGATGGGGCTGCCATGCTGCTGGTCTAGCTAACTTGGTTAGTAAGGGTTTGATTTTCTGTTGGGGGGTGTGCATGGTGGGAGTCAGGAACCATCCCAACAATTAATAAGCTTTTGTCTTTCTCTGGTGCCTTTAAATGGTGGATCTCAACATGCTTTAACTAAGCAAGCCTGGAAGGTAAGTTTAGTGTGCACATTGCTTAGGCCACACTCCTTCCCAAAGCTAGGAACAGAACTAAGGAGTGAGTTCCCACCCCCTCTCTACCCCTTACTCCACCCTCCCTGCTAAAACCCGGGCTCCAGCTTAGGGATCTCACTGCTCTGCTCTAACCAGTAGACCACACTGTCTCCAATAGGCGAGGGGTGGGTGCCTCTCTGGGATGCTGCTGGATGGAGCATGCAGATGCTGTGATATACAGGTGCCTTTGGGAGGCCATGCCCACATCTCCTGGCCTGGCAGAGATCGTGTGTGGTGTCTGGTCTCTGACTGGCCGGGGACAGGAAATGGGTTTTTATTCCCACGAAAAATCTTGGATTTTCGTCAAAAAACGGAAGACTAAAATATTTCCATTTGGTAGTGCTGCTGTGGTGCCTCATAGGAGTTGTAGTGCAGGTACCTCATGCTCTCATTCTCTATGGGCTGGACTACATCTCCCATGATGCACCAGTTTCTCCCCCTGGTGAAGGCAGGTGATGGTCTCATGGGAGTCCCTGGATGTGGTGCATCATGGGAAAGTGAGTGTGGCTGGGGAGCCTGGCCCTTAGAGTAGAATGTGGATAAGAGGAAAATGAACTACAACTCCCATGAGTTGTGTGGCAGCAGCATTGCTGAATGGAAATATTCAGCATTTGTTTCTCTGATAAAAAATCAAAAGTAGAACCAGGCAATAGACCAGAGCAGATCTTTTAGCTAAACATCCAACCTTAATTTAAAAAATGTCAGTGATGGAGAATCCACCATGAGCGTTGGGAAATTGTTCCATTGATTAATTACTCTCACTGGTAAAAAGTTACACCTTATTTCCAGACTGAATTAGTCTAGCTTCAACTTCCAGCCGCTGGATCACGTTAGACCTTCCTCTGCTGGACGGAGGAGCCCAGTATTAAATATTTGTTCCCCACGTAGGTACTGACAGACTGGGATGAAGTCACCCGTTAGCCTTTTTTTGTTGTTGAGCTAAACTGATTGAGCTCCGTGAGTCTTTCACTCTCAGGCAGGTTTTCTAATCCTTGAATCATTCTCGTGGTTCTTCTCTGCCCCTCTAATTTATCAACACCCCTCCTGCATTGTGGGCACCAGAACTGGACACAGGATTCCAGCAGTGGTCGCACCAGTGCCAAATGAGCAGGACTGTGCCCACGGTGTGATGTAACTTTACAGCGAGCATGTGTGCACACATATACATACACACACGCTTGTGTGCGTCTGGCAGTGTCTGTGAGTTTGTCAGTTTGTGCATGTACTGGGATCTGGGCAGGCAGGGGAGTGCAGGTCACTTACACAGCAGCAGGCGGTGACGGTTATCTGGATGGTGTTCCTCCCAGGCTGGCACACCTGCTTCAGGTAGAGGGGCTTGTGGGAAGTCTTGTTGTCACCCCGCTCGATGGTCAGGGGCGTAGCATTGACGCTGACCTGGACTGAGGCCGGCCAGTTAGTGTTCATCTGTCGGTCCTCATGGTGGTAGCATTTGAACTGGAGCTCCAGGTCAGGCCTTGGGCAGGAGGAAAGCTGGCTGAGTGACCCTGGAGAGTTCTTTGGACAGCCGAGGGGGGTGTAGAGGGAGATAGGCTAGGAGCCCGTGGAACAGGGATTCAGGGTAGTTCCAGGGCCAGGGGCAGGGCATCGGCCAGGTTCTCTCCATTGGCAGAGAGAAGGCAGACGGGGCTGTGACTCAGCGGCGGGGATCCCAGCTATGAAGGGGCCAGAGGGCAGTGCCTTGGGTGGAGGGACCAGAGGGTGACGGCTGGACTGGAGGGTGGGCAAAGGGGCAGACCCAGCTGTGGGGAGGCTTGGAATCTCTGCCCCTATGGGGAGGCCAAAGCTGCTCCACAGCCAGGAGGGCCGGGTGTGAGAGTGGCCAGGCCAGTGCAACGAGGACCCCAGCAGAACTGGGGGGACTGCCAGCGCTAGCGGTGAGGGGAGCTGTGAGTGGAGCCCCGCGGGGGAGGCCTCACCTCAGCATCAGTGTCTTGTAGACAGAATCGCGGAGCTGGAAAACGTGGTTGCTGACAGCCAGGTTGTGCTGGAGGCGGAAGGGCTCCAGGACCACCCCGTCCCGCACGGGGAAGGTCAGGCGCAGCTCCTCGCACGGGTTGCCTGTGGTGGGGGAAGGAGGGCTCAGGCTGGGGATGGGCCAGCGGTGCAGGGCCATAGGCACCGGCAGGCACTGCACCTGCAGCACCACGGGCACCAGCCGCAGAGGGCGCCAGGCCATGGGGCTGGCCTGGACCCCCCTGCCCCTTCTTCCTCTCCCAAACATGGTTGGGGGCAGTGTCCTGTCCTCCCGTCTTTGGGTGGCGTCCCAGACACCCCTCCCCCGACCCGATTCCACCTCCCCAACTGCCATGGAACCCCCAGCCCCCCAATGTTCCATCCCCCACTACAGGGGCCATGCCCCCCAAATTCCATCCCGGCTCAGAGAGACAGACCCCTGTGCTGTTCCCCCTTGCCCTGTGGACGGGGGGCTGCTGTGCCCACATTTCGCGAGGCCGCATGGAGCTGCTGGGTTTCCTCCTGCCCTGAATTCATCCCCCCACGCTTCCTGTAGCCCGGGTGGACCAGCCCATGGATGATGGGCCCGGGTGGACCAGCTGGTGGGGAAGGCACTCCTCTGCTTCAGACTCCCGGGCCGGATCCCAAAGACCTGCAGGTGAGACTCACCTGAAGGTGACGGGTGCAGGGAGCTGACGCTGGGCTTGATGTCCGTCAGGAAGGGCGACTTGACATCCTGCCCCGGGGACATGTATGGTGGGATGGTGCTTCCGGGCGTCATGGGGGGCGTGGGGTTCCCGGGCAGCGGGGAGCTGGGGTAGCCAGGCACAGACCGGCCAGGCTGCAGGGAGACATACACATCGTGGCTGTCCCCAGCCTTTGGGGGAACCCGACCTTTAGCACAGGGGGTGCATCCCCTTCGGGACTAAGAGGGAAACAGGAGATATGGGGCAAGCGGGAGGGGAGTAGGGGCCTGCTCCTCTGGGCAAAGATGCCAAGGAAAGGGGGAGGCTGGGAGACCCCTGGAGCGCAGGGAGAGCTACCAGTGCCTCTGGAAGTTACTTGGCATGCCCATGAGCAGCCCACTAGATGTGCCAGGGGGCTCGGGGTTGGAAAAAACATGCCCCCTGGGACAGCAAATCCTCCTCACTCGGGGCAGTATTGGGTGGTAGCACCTGGGGGGCAGAGCGCGCGTAGTTCCAGGGGGACAGGACTGGTGTGCTACTGGCGGGCAGAGCGGGTGTACCAGGAGAAGCAGAGCGGACACAGTACTGGGAGGGCAATGCTGGGGGACAGAGGGGATGCAGGACTGGGAGGTACCAAATTAGGGTGGTAGTACCCAGAGGGCAAAGCGGGCATAGTACTGGGAAGCAGTACTGGGGTTGGGGGTGCAGAGCAGGGGCAGTACCAGGGGAGGCAGAGCGAACAGAGTATTGGGCGCAAAGCAGGCCTGGCTGCCCCTCAGTTCCCAGAGCAGGGAGATGCCAGGGCTGGCCCTCGGTGCAGTGACTCACCCCGTTCATGGAGGCCTGGCTGTAGCTGGTGAAGCTGGCATTCTGCCCATTGAACTGGTCAGTCGGCTGGAAAGAAGATGACCCCAAGGCACAGCGTCAGAGGAGCATCCCAGTCCTCAGACTTCAGCCCACCCCAGACCCGCTAGACTGTCCATCATGGACTGGCCCCCTCACCCCATCCCGGGGGGGGCCTCGTCTCAGGGTGTAGGCAGCAAGATGGGTCGGGGTACAGGCAGGATGCAGGGGAGGATGGTCTTCGGGCTAAAGCTTGAGCCTGGGAACCAGGACTCCTGGGTTCTTTTCCCAGTTCTGCCTTGCTGGGTGACCTCAGAAAAGCCCATTGGGCCCTCTCTACAATGGGGTTCAGCTGCGGGAGACAGAGGGTTAACTCCTCAGGAGCTCCTGGAAGAGGGGGCACTGGAGCAATTGGGGGGAGGGGGGGAGTGTTAATAAAGGTTAAAGGTGTGTGGAGGAGGGTCCAAAGCAACTCCCCCCAAGCAAAGACAATGTGCTTCCCCCAGTGGAGGCTGCCTGTACCCCACCTCGTACAATGCTCCCCAACACCATCCCCCTATACAGTCTCTGCAGCGTCACCCTGACAGTTAGGTACCTTGTAGTATGGTCCGGCGGAGACAGAGGCGGAGAGGTACTGGCCCATTCCTTGCTGCATGGGCATCCTGTGGCCAGGGTATGAGGGGGACGGTGCAGATGGCTGGGGCACGCTAGGAGCATACTGGGCAGCTTGGGTGGGGTACTGGGCCCCCTGGATGTACTGCTGCCCGGGGTAACCCTGAGAGGGAGAGACAAGATGGCATCACAGCCCTGAAACTAGGAAGAGCGGAACCCCCCATGCAGCCACCTCTGGGGTGGAGGCCAGCACAGAGTTGATGCATCACTTGCTGTCCAGCAATGCTGAGCAAGACTCCAGAAAAGCCACGCCCAGTTATCTCCGTTCGCCTGGCTGAGTGCCCCAGGTCAGGCTTGAAGCGGAGAGCTAGGAGCCTTGCTGAAAACACTGCCTCCCCCAGCAGCATTGTGTGCCTCCTCCCTGGGTGCCAGAGTTTGTGGGGCCCACAGTAGCTCCCCCTCCTTTAGCCCTGGGCAACTCTCAGCTTATCACTTTTGGCAGGCTCAGGGTTAAAGCTGGGCAACAGGTCTCTCCTGAGGGGACAGATGAGGTTCCAGAGCTGCAGGGCTCCCAGCCTCCCCAGGCAGGAGCCAGGCCCAGGACCCTCTCCTTGGGCAGCGGCAAGCTGGGTCCCAGCATGTGGGGTTGCTCTGGGCTGTTTAATTGCAATGGGACCCAAATCCCCTGCCCGCTGATCATGCCGGCCTCATCCCTGCTTCTTACTCACGTCACTGGAATACGCCCTCTTGACCCCCTGCCGGGGGATCTGCTGGCTCTGTGGGGGCCCAGGGTACCCATGCTGGGGCAGCCTCTGTCCTCCATACAAGGGGGTCATGCCAGGGGCCCTGGCGGGGTTCATGCTCATGGGAGACATTCCTGAAGGGCCCATCACGCCCCCCATGCTGGCAGGGTTCATCCCAGCTGGCACAGCGGGTCCGCGGGGGCCCGAGTGAGGCAGGAACTGGCTGTTAAATGGTTGCCCGGCCCCCATCTGGAGAAATAAGTAGAGAGATCAGAGCCACTTGGAAAGGAAACAAAGCACAGAGGGTACTGCACCAATTCCTGGTTCACACCCCAGCACTCAGCACTGCTGAGGTGTCCAGCACCAAACCCCATCACTGATGCCCCCACACCCAGCACCCATCACTGAAACACCTCATGCACCCATCACAGACCGCACCACACCCAACCCCATCACTAACCACCCCATGCACCCATCAATGAACCCCCCACCCCAACCCCATCACTGACACCCCACATACACACATCACTGACCCCCTATGTATACCCATCACTGACTCCCTCCACACTCAGCACCTACCACTGAACTCCCATACCCCCAACCCATAACTGAACCCCCCACACCGCCAATGCCATCACTGGCCCCACCACGCACCCACCACTGACCCCCACACACACACACCCCATCACTGACCCCCGACGCATCTCATCACAGAACACCCCCACCCCAACCCCATCACTGATGCCCCCGACATATAACCCCACCACTTACCCCCCATGCACCCACCACTGACCCCCTACATCCACCTAGAACCCATTACTGATCCCCCCACCCAACAACCATCACCGACCCCCCCATGCACCCATCACTGAACCCCCCATGCACACCCATCACTGACCCCCCACATCACTTGTAACTGACCCCCCCACGCACCCATCACTGACCCCCCCCACTCCAACCCCATCTCTAACCCCCCATGCACCCATCACTGACCCCTCCACACCCAACCCCATCACTGAATCAATCACCCCCACCCAACACCCATCACTGAACCCCCACACACAACCCCATCACTGACTCACCATGTACACGCGTCATTGACCCCCCACACACTCAACCGCACACTGACCTCCCACATACACCCATCACTGACCCTCTCCACAGCCCGCACCCATCACTGAACCCCCCCATGCACCCATCATTGAACCCCCCCCATGCACTAGTCATTGACCCTCCAAACAACCCGATCACTGAACCCCCACATAGACTCAGCATCCATCACTGACTCCCCACCCCACGAACATCACCTACCCCACCCCACACATACCTACCACTGCCAGAACACCTATCTCCCCTCCCGCGCAACTATTCGTGCTGGGGCTCCTGCCAACCCCAACACCCTGGAGCACCCAGCACAACCTAGCCGGGCCTCCAGAACGCCAACCCTATCCCGTCGATGCTGAGGCACCTGTGCACCATCCCCAACCCGTACCCACCACCAGGGCTGCCGGGCCCCAGAGTTACGCCGACACCCCATCTAATACTGCAGCCCAGTGCCTCCGGCCTGCCAGCAGCTGCCTGGCTGAGGGAGCACACTCTTACCGCTCCGTACTGGCTCAGCTCCTGACTCTGCTTCTCCTGCAAGGCGGCCACCGTGGCTGTGGCCGTGGCTGTGGCCGTGGCAGCTGCTGCGGCCACAGCGGCTGCAGCAGCCGCCTGGGTGAAGTCGGCCGGGGGCCGGCCCGTGTGTGAAGGGAGGCCCATGCCGCCGGGGCCATTGGGGCTGCCTGCGTAACTAGAGAAAGGGGAGGAAGTCACAGAGCCATTCCTGCAAAGGGCTGTAGGACTCCCCCCTTGAAGGCCATAATGGCGCCCCACCATCTCCCTGAAGGAGCCTCCACCCCATCCCAAGGCTGGGCTCCCCAGTGCCATCAACAATGATGGGAGCATGGGGACGGCTCCTTATCTGGCCAGCACAGCAGTGTGTGTGGGCATGGGGTGTTTGAGGGCTTATTAGAGAGAACAGCTCAATTCTCCCATCACACCCAGGGCTGCCCATGACCCTGAGAAGCCATCACGCCCAGGAGAGCGCTCCCACCACACAGAGACTGGGCATGAGGCCAGCCGAGCCACGCCAAGGCCCCCTCCTTACCTGGTGGTGAAGCCCGGCCCCCCAGGGTATGTGCTACGGCCGTACATCCCCTGCTGCACGTAGCCCTTGCTGGCAGCCCCCTCCGGGAAAGGCTGCTGTCCCATAAACTGAGGCGAGTTCATTCCAGAGCCACTGCCAGCCATGCCGGGCATCATGGGGTTTCCAGAGGTGTTTCCCCCAGGGCCCATGGAGTTTCCAAAAACCTGCACAGGACAGATCCCGAGAGAGGTGGTGTAAGGGGGTGAGAGAGGCAGCATGAGATGCCAGACCACCCACCCCCGGGAACCCCTCATCACACCCCCTTCGCCAAGGGGCTGCAGCCCAAGCACCAGCATGACTGGAAGTGGGGGAAGGAAAGAGGGGGCTGGAGGGGCGAGGGGGCCTGGTGGAGGAACACATGTAGGCACAGAGTTGGCAAAGGGCAGTGTTTGTGGGGAGCTGATGGAGTGGGGGTGGTGTGTGGGGGGAGATGAGTTGACAGAGGCAGAACATGGGGGGCTGGGGCTGAAGGGAGCTGGGATGGGACATATGTGGGAGGCTGTCATAGCAGGGACAATGGTGGGGAAAAGGGATTGGCAGAGGGGCAGGAGGGGGGTACAGGTCCCAGGACAGATCTCAGGGACGCTTTCCCCTTTGCAATGTTTTAGGGGCTCCCAAAAGCACCCCAGCTCTGGGCAGCGCCCTAGACCTTGCCCTTGCCACTGCCACACCCAGGGGCCTCCAGCTGTGTCCCCGTGACTCAGGGAGGTTGCCCCAGGTACCTGGCTCTGGGACGTGTTGTTGCTGACGCCCCAAACGGTGGTTACCACGGAGAGAGATCCTGCAGGCTGATTGGTGCTCTGTTGCCAAGGAACTGACTCGTATGCAAATGAACCATCACTAGAAAGGAAAACAAGGCCATTAAAAAGCCCTTTGGGGGGTTGGTGGGGATGGTGGAGCAACTGGACAGACACACATGGCCAGGGCTGGAGGCATCTACGGCTGGGGAGGGGCTCTGGCAGATCTGAGGGAGGGTGGGAGAGGAGTTATTTAAGGTACGCACCAATGTGGACACAAGAAGCAATGGATATAAACTGGCCAGAAACAAGTTTAGGCTTGAAATTAGGTGAAGGTTTCTGTGAAGTTCTGGAACAGCCTTCAAAGGGGAGCAGTAAGGGCAAAAAAATGAACTAGCTTCAAGACTGAGCTTGATAAATTTATGCAGGGGGTGGTGTGATGGGACTGCCTACAATAGCATGGAGCTGATCTGTGACTGCTAGCAGCAAATATCCCCAACGGCTGGTGATGGGACACTAGATGGGGAGGGCTCGGAGTTACTACAGAGAATTCTTTCCCAAGTGTCTGGCTGGTGGGTCTTTCCCACATGCTCAGGGTCGAACCGATCGCCAGAGTTGGGATCAGGAAGGAATTTTCCACTGGGTCAGATTGGCAGAGACCTTGGAGGGGTTTTGCCTTCCTCTGCAGCGTGGGGCCCGGGTCACTTGCAGGTTTAAACTAGTGTAAATAGTGGAGTCTCTGTAACTTGGGGCCTTTAAATCACGATTTGGGGACTTCAGTCACTCAGCCAGAGGTGAGGGGTCTGTTACAGGAGGGGATGGGCGAGGTTCTGTGGCCTACAACGTGCAGGAGGGCAGACTAGATGATAATGATGGTCTAAGAGTCTACCTATGAGCGTTGGAAAGAGCTGGGGTGGTATCTGTGGCCAAGCAGGAGGTGCTAAGTTGGGGGGGATCCATGATGGGGGAGGAGGCGCTGGGTCTATGTTGGGGAGCAGGGACAGGGCAGGAGGCAACGCAAGGTAGTTATCAGCGAGGTTTGTGTAGAGATGATACAAGACACATCACCCCGTCCTCTGGTGCCACATTGTTTGTAACACTAGAGCTGTGCGTGGAGAGCTCTATTGCTCCCCCCCATCCCGGCCAGCAGGAGAGGTGAGGGAGGACCCTAGTTCCCCATACATCTCCCTGAAAAGCCCACCCCAAAATCCTAAGGTGTGCCAGGGACAGACAGACGGACTGACGGGCAGATGAAAAGAAACACTCACCCATGCGGCGTGGGTGGGAGGGATGGTTTCATTGGGTTCATGGAGTTCATTGGCTGCAGGCAGGCGAGCAGGGCACGTGCTGGGTCTTCAGGAACAGTGAAGGAGCTGGGTGGCTGTGGCTGGGCTGGGAAGGGATAGACAGAGTGCCAAGGCATTAACACTACAAGGAGGCAGCAGCCACACAGAGTGTTAGCTCTCCAGGCAGGCTCTCCTGCCACGGGGCACTGCAGGGGGAGCTCCAGCTACTCCAGCCCCGGCATCTCCCAGCAGGGGGCGCTATGGGAAGCGGGGCAGCAGCACCAGCTGTGGGGAGCGTGGCAGAAGTGCTGTGGGGTGAGACCTTTTCCAGCAGGGGGCACCGTAGGGAATGGGGCAGCAGTTCCAGCTGCGGCTGCACTGGGAATGGTTTTCCCTGTGAAAATTATTCCCGTTCCACATCAGAACACAAGGGAGACCTTTCAACAGAGAGCGAGAGACCATCCCCTTCCCTTCCCCAGCAGGCCAGGATTAGAGCATTGGTGGTGGTTATGGGGGTGGGGGGGACTCACATTCAAATCCCACCTCCAAACTCAGCAGGGGAAGGAAGGGAATAGCAATGCCTGAACCACCCAGCAACAGATGTCATCGCTCTAACCACTAACCATTTGGGTGCTTGGCTCTCCTGGGGGCTCTCTCTGTCTCCTTCCTCCCCCCACGCTCCAAGAAAGGCCATCCTAAACCTGAGGATCCTCCCGTGCCAGCCCCCCAATCCCCAGGGCAAGTGTCGGTGACACTGATCCATTCCCACCAACACAAAAACATTTAATTGAAAAACGGCCGCCCAGCTGGCATCCCTGCACAGGCTGAGGGGTGCCTAGAGCAGGCAGTGGGTTCAGAAAGCAGCAGTTGCTTGGAACCAAGGGCAAGACTTAGCAAACCATATCTCCCTCCGCACCCCCCTGCACAGACAACCCTCCACATAAAAACACTCCCCATCCCACACATGTACCCTGCCCACAAATAAATGCCCTCTGCGCATGTGGCCTACTCAGATGCAATCCCGCAGACACCCCCATGGACACAGCAAATATACCCACTGCCACACAATCTGCCCGCTGCCACAACCACTGTCCCTCCACGACTGCTCACACAGCCCCCAACCCCTCCACGCCCCACACTCCCTGACACACAGTGATGCCCCTCTGCCCAGAAGCTGAGGTGCCAGGGCTTTGCCTGTCTTGGCCTGAATAACCCTTGTCCCAAGGTACTAATGCTCTGCCACCTCCTTGGGGGTCCATGGGGTGGCCCCACGCTGCCCCTAGGAGACCCACAGGTCAGTGCTGGACACTGGGCCATGGTAGCAGAGGCTGTGATTCAGACAAGGCTGCAGAGAGAGCAAGGCACGTCTAGGCACAGAGCCGATGCACTCGCCCACCTTCTCTGCCCCCTGAGGCCCCCTCCCACTGGCCATGTCTCTCCACCCCACTGCACCCCTTCTCCACATCAATGAAGGCTCCCACGCAGCCCATTGGCATCTCATGAGCATGATCAGGCAAGGACAGTGTCTTTATCCCTGGGTGGCAGAGGGGCGTGGGGAGGGAGCCGTCACCCAGGGAGGCCGGAGCTCAGCTGGGAATGGCACCCTGGAGTCCTGAGTCCCAGGCTGCACCCGCCCTCCTCCCAGCCCATCCCTGGCACCCCACGGCCTCCCCCGCTTCCCAAGGCCAGGCGGGGGCGGATCCTGGCGCCTCACACGGTGTTTGTGTCCAGCCCTTTGATCGGGTCAGATAAGGTGAATCCTTCAACTCACTTCAATCCCCTTAGGCCAACCCTCTGGTCTCACCCACCCCCTCGCACTGGGCCCCCGGGACTCCTCTCTTGCCCCCCAATGAAGCGCCCCCCGCTCTCTTGAGGGGAAGTGGTCACATTGGCTCAGCAGCGCCAACTACGTCAGCTTCACAGCACGGCCAGCAGGAACTTGGCGTCCTGCCCAGATCTGGCAAAACAAGGTCCTGGCATGCGCGGGCTGAAGGGCTGGCCTAGTTCCACTGGGTTAACTCTCCCCAGCCCACGGTTTGTGGCTGATGGCATGAGGCAACCAGAGCAAACCACAGCACCTGCCACCTGGCTTGGGGGCCACTATGCCCCGGGCACGGCAGGGAGGGGGAAAGGGTCTCTTCAGGAAATGCCCTCTCCCAGCGGGGGGGGCGCTGTGGGGAGCAGGGCAGTAGCACTGACTGTGGGGGGAGCTCCCGGCTACCTCAGCCCCGGCCTCTCCCACCAGGGGGCGCTGTGGGGAGCAGGTCAGGGCACTGGCTGTGGGGGGAGCTCCCAGCTACTCAAGCCCCAGCCTCTCCCAGCAGGGGGCGCTGTGGGGAGTGGGGCAGGAGTACTGGCAGAGGGGCGCCCTGACCCATCCCATGCCCAGCATCCCTGAAGGCGACAACGTGCCATCCCATGCACAGTGAGGAAGGAAAGCATCTCTGGCTTGAACAGCCCCGACCAGCTCCTGGATCCTGTTTGCAAACATGCGGCGGAGCCAAGGCATCCTAGTGGGAAGCCGGCAGTGCAGGAATCTGGCCCGGCCCTCTGGAGCAGAGGGGTACGAAGGCGGGCCAAAGGCTGCCCTCCCCCTTTGTGCCTGATGCTGGGGGCGGGAAGGGAAGCAGGCCTGGGGCTGGGACAATAACTGAACCCCCCCCCCGCTTCCGCCTGGCAGCCTCCACCTCTCAGCCATGAAGCACCAGAGCAGGGGAAACAGTAAACCCTGGCTCCCTGCCACCCCCCGCTCCCCTTGTGTGCTGGAGACAGGACTGTGGCTGGAGCACCCCACGCCCCAGTCAGGGGGCTCCCAATCCTGCTGTCTGCCTGCTGCCCCCCGCACCCGCTAGGGACAGGGGCATCCATTCCCCGTTTGGCTGGGCCCGTCTGGAGCGAGGGGGAAGGGGGCTGATGGCTGGGCCCTGAATGGAGGGCTGCTTGGCTGATGCTCCCCATGGGGGAGGGGAGCGCATGAGCTCAGCAGCAGGAACAGGGGCAGGATGCAAAGGGAAGGGAGCCTGGTGCATGGCGGGGAGGAGCTGCACATCCCCCCATGAGCTGCAGGGCTTGGGGGAGGCCTGAGAGGGGAGGTGGGGGAGGGGTGTTCACCGGAGCTCTGCTTGCGACAGGAAAACATACAGCAAGGATTGTTACATCTCCAGCACTGAGCCCCCCTGCCCCATCCCTCCGCCTTCCCAGCCAACCCGCTTCCCCTGACCATTAGTCCTTAACTAATGACCCAGCTCCTGTGAACGGTGCTGAACCCCATCCCTAGCTGACAAGATGTCCCCAATCTCCAACTCCGAGCACCCACCAGGCTCCCAGACACCCTCCTGAGCTCGGCCTACACCCACCAGGCACCTTAACAAAGACTTCACTTTTACTAAGTTCAACCCACCGTCCCCCTGCTGCAACATGCTGGCCGCCCAGCTAAAACCCCAGCTCTTTGGCTCAGGGACTACTTGTTCTAGTTTTGTCCAGCACCTGGCACTCTGGGGTCCTCGTCTGTGACTGGGGCACTCCTAGGCACTACTGCAGTGCAATTAATAGACTAAGACAGAAAATACTCAAGTTTAAGGTCCCACTAGCAGCATCAGCTCAGCACCTATGTTATGCTGCACATTTGATCCCCAAGAGAAGAACAGAGAATTCCGGTGTGTGCCCTGGTGCTGAGGTGGCAGTGCTGTGGGACTCTTCGGTTCTGAACGCAAGAGCAGCCAGACGGGGCCAGACCAAGGTCCCTCCAGCCCAGTGTCCTGTCTGCCAACAGGGGCCAATGCCAGGTGCTTCAGAGGGAATGAACAGAACAGGCAATCATCAATTCTGCAGGTATTTTTGTGCTCTGATCTCTGCGAATTTAGTGCTGCACTTACAAAATTCTGTGGATTGAATTTCCTAGGTTTTTAAAGAGGAAAAAAATCCATTGCTTTCAGACGTCCCTTCAACCAACAATAATGTTAATACCCCTACCCTGCACTCTTCATCGCTTTGCAAAGGATGGGAGAAACTGAGGCACACTTTCCCTTCACACAGATACTTCCCTCCCTGGGTGCAGTCCCAGGAGAGGAATCCAAACTTAGGGAAGTGGCTTCACCAAGCATCTTGCAGGCTACTGGGAGAACTGGCCATAGAACCCATTCTCCTGAGTCCCTATCCAGTGCTCTATCCACTAGGCCACACAGCCTCTCCACGGCAATCTTTGCTAGCTGTGCACGGATCCTGCAAACAGACCCAGACAAGCAGGGTCAGAGCCTCACCGGGGCTTCATTCGCACAGATCTGCTTGCAGGATCTCAGCCCTTGAGATTTAACTGCACAAGCTCAGCATGTGATTTTCAACCAGTTGTACCTCAGTCACTAAACCAAAAAGATTTGGTCTCCCACCCAAGCCAAGGCCACAGTCCCCAGGAAGGTGTTCATCCAGGTAAGCCTGGAGTCAAACCTCAGCTGGCTTTGCCCTGAATACTGCTGGATATTTTCTCCACTCTCCAATGACTCAAAGGGCTTTTGCTCAAATTTTCCAAAATAAAAAAAAACAAACAAATAATTTCCTTCAGGCAGAACCCCCCCAAGCCTGGAAAATTCCTGCCCCGGACAGCACATGTTTTGGAAAACTGTGAACATCTGAAAAGCAGCAGCGGGAAGAAGCGTCGCCGCTGAAATGCCACCGAGAAACAGCAATGCTTCTTGGCGGCATTGCGGCGGCAGGGTGTCCTGCAGGCACACAAAAATGCCCCGGCGGGTGCCATGGCGCCCGCGGGCATCACGTTGGGGACCCCTGGGTTAAGGGATCTCTGCAGAATGGCAAGCCCACCCAGGCCAGACCCCTGCCTCCGGCGTGACCCCCTACAGCTGGGCTCTGCACCCTCTTCCCCCAGGCTGGCAGGCCAGGGCTGGCTGTCTAGCATGAGGGCGCAGCAAGACCCAACCCTAGGTCTGGCTGCAGTGGCTGGCCTCAGCCAGGGGGCTCTCCCTGCAACTCCCTCCCTGGGGTCTGTCCTGTGATGGAGACAAGCTGGAGCAGCAGCGACACCCGCCCGCCCCCTCTCAGCCACAGCCCCTCCGGAACAGCACGTCCTTCTCCACGTAGAGGTTGCAGAGGGGAGGATACAAACAAGGGATTTCACTGCAGGAAAACTCCTGCCACCTCCATCCCATGGTAGTCTTGAGGAGGATGGGTGGCCAGAGCCCCAGGCAGCCATCTGGGTGGGGCAAACCCCAACAACATCTCTACCCAACTCTAGTGCTTCCTAAGGAGCTCCAAGCAAACATTAACTAATAGAGCCCCTGACACCCGGGTCAGGCTCATTATCCCTGTTAAAGGTGGGGGAAACTGAGGCATGGAGCGGTGAAGGGACTTCGCTGAGGTTACTGGCACAGAACCCAGGAATCCTGGCCCTCAGCCCCCCTGCTCTAACTGTTGGCTCTCCCTCCCTCCCGCCAGTCCCTTGTTAACACACTAACACCACACAACAGGATTTTGCCCTTGAGGGAGAAGGGCTAGGCAGCATTGCAGCTGGTATCCAGTCTCACCTGATCACTCAGGCTGAGAAGCAGTTTTCAGACACCCCGCCCACCCCCCATTTTCACTGGCTCCTCACACAAGATCACCTGAAGTTGCATTTTTTTTTTTAAGTGATCAAAATTCTCAACAGTTTTTCAGCAAAACTGAAAAACCAAAACAAATCCACTTCCCTGCACCAGGGCACGTTCTATCCAGACTGCTGTGGAGGGGGGTGTCTACAGACCCCCAAACTCTGCTCTCTCCCCCCTCTCTATCTGCTGGGCTTCACGAGACCAGTCCCTTGGCAAAAAGCCCGAGTTACGATTCCCTAAGGTACTAATATTTAGGCGCCTGTCTTTGGGGATCTGGGCCTTGGAGACTCGGTGAATACAGATGCTTTTCACGCAGGTTGTAAGTACACTTGCTGCGTTGACACCCACTTTGCTGACTTCAAGCCTTTCAAACTAATTCAAGACGAACATGGGAAAGGGGCTACACACCTTTGATTTGTGTAGCTCACAAAGAATGTTTTTAGAAACAACTGTGCAGGTGGCATTTTAATCCAGTTAAGATCCAGGGGCATTGTTTGCCACCGTGTATTTTTGCCATGAGGAAAGTGCTCTGTTGGAAGGGCTGCAGGGAAAAGGGAACATACTTGCACAGGAATTAAAAGGTTTTTGGCAGGAAATTATTAGAGAGATTCATCTTATAACAAAATGCTAGCTTCCCAGAGACCCCTTGACCTGCTTACTTAATGTTCCCACAAAGGATCTACCTTTTAAACAGAACGACAAATTAATTTCTTTTATATTATTAGCAGCAAGACTTTGTATTGGAAAAATGTGACTTCTCTTCCTATGGAATTGTAGTATAGTAAAATATGGACTGGCCTTGTCATGGAAAAGCTTTCACACACAAGAGAAGCACTGAAAAGAGGATAGTTATTTAGAACATTGGTCATCTTTTTGGGGCGAAAAAAGGAGGAGGGCTCCCCAGCCAGCGAGCCAGGTTCTTTAGCCAGGGTCTTTGACTATTAATCTCATCCTGAATAAGTAAAAAGTAATGTATGGTGTAGTATAGCAATGTTTTATTGTAACTTTTCTTTAATAAAAAGTTTAGAAGACAAACAAAAGAACTAATTCCAATAGTTTCCTTCAGATTTGGCTTGTTTGGCAGATCTCAGCAAGATCTAAAAATGAAGCCAAGTTTGAAAAAAACAGAGGCGTGGTTTTAAAAGTTAAGAATGTTTAGGGATCACTGCTGACATGAGATTTTCCTTTCCCCCCACTTATTTATCTTTAAACAACTAGGAAATTAAATGCAAAACTATATTCCACTGTTACACGCATTCAAGTCAAGAACAACAAAAGTTCATGCTGACCACAAATCCTTAACTCTGCCTCCTTGGGTCATTTGCATTATGATACTGTCATGCCCACATTCTCTTGGATACAAGTGTAGCTGCAGAAATTAAAGACAGTGTTATTCTGGGTTATGAGACCCTGCAGCTGAAGGTTGTGTCAAAATGCAAGCACCTAAGGGTGCAGAGTTGACGGAGAACACAGACGGGGAACTTGGTTAAACTGTTCATTCTGATTTGGGCATGTCCTGACCATTGATCGATTTGTTGTGGAATGTGTAAGCTACATGATTAGCCTCATTAATGGATGAATGAGGGTGGCCGTATTAGCACGGATCCAGCAGCCCCTCTCCAAACCGGACACAGACTTCCCAGTCTTCCTGGGAACACCAGAGATTCACTAACCCACAGAGCATTTCTATGCCCCTGTGCTGCCCCCTGCCCTGGCACGGCCTCTGCAGCAGGGCAGAGATAAGGACCATGCAACTGTGTGTTAGAGACCCTCTCTCTGAGCCGTCGGAGAGGCACCTGATGACCTCCCAGGGGTGCAAAGACCCCTGCCAGGCACCTCACCCCATCCTGCACAAAGACCATCCTATCCCTCGGGGTGAAGGCCAGCTTACCACTCCCACTCTTCTCCCATTGCCTCCCCTGAGCACTATAAACTCATGGCACTCGTGAAAATGGCTGGTGGATGAAGAAGTCCCAAAGGAAGATCGGGGGATCCTTTGGGCAGGACAGTGGGGTAGAGGTAGGCCGTGTGTCCAGAGGGATCCCCCTCATCTGCAGCTTGGCAGAGTGAGCGGGTTGGGCACCAGCAGAGCAGATGCCAGCCCCAGCTGCCCCATGCTGAGTGGCATTCAGCCATATTGCAGAGGTGGGTGTGTGTGAGAGAGAGAGAGAGATCACCAGTGCCTCTGTGATGGCTCAGATACAAAAGCCCCCTCCAATGCCCCTCTCTGACCCCCATAACACAGTCCCTTCTCTCTGCCCTACCCTCCAGGGACCAGCCAGCCACCTGAGTGCTCCAGCCCTGCACCCCTTGGCAAAACTCAAGGCGGGGGTGGGAAGCGCTCTAATTAGATTTCTCCATAACCTCACTGTGCGGGGAGCAGCGCAAAGGGGTGACACGGCCCCACCATGGGGAAATGCAGAGATGGGGCTCCCTCGCCACAGCCAGCCCAGGGTTCATCACCCGCCACCCGTCCCAGAGCAGGGCGGGTGGCTCTGCGAGAGCAGCGGGGCACAGAGCCGGGGCGGGGCTATGCAGAGAGAGGGACAGCGGGAGAGCTGGCTGTGTGGCTGAGCTGCAGGGCCACCAAGACAAAGCCCGGGGGGCGGGGGGGCTGCTCCCAGCTCAGGGTGTTGTGGAGGAGAAGGCTCTCGCAGGGCCAGTGCAAAGACAAGGCAGGAGCTGAGTGGAGAAGCAAGTGACTCAGGGCCTGATCCTGCCCCTTTTGGAGTCATGACAGGCAGGCAAGGACTCCATTCCCACTTGTAAATGACCTTGCAAGGCAATGGAAGGTCTGCTCTGGACTCCCCAACAAGCTGACAGGTATGGAGACCTAGGAGGGCAGGCGTGAGATGGATCCTGCCACAAATGGGGAGACAGGGGCTGCTGGGGCCCCCCGCTGCAGACAGCAGCGGCAGCCTCCGGGAGTGGACCCTGCCAAGGACGGGTGGAGGATGCTGCATTTAAAGGGGCGGGGGAGGAGAAACAGTACCTAGGGTCAAGGAACATGAGAGGAATGACCACGCTCTGCCCCACCCAGCAGCTCCCCAGGTCACCCTGCTGCCCCAGCACACACCCAGCTGCCAGGCTCCAGGGCAAGGCCACGAGGTTCTGCACCAAGGGGCCACCCTCTTGATCCAGCCTGTCCCACTGTCAGTGCCCTGGAAGGAGCCACCAGCTGCGTGTTTATTCTGCGGGAGGTAAAACGGGGAGGGGAGTTGCTCTTGGAGTTGACAAATGGATTCTCTGCCTGCTGCCTCAGAGCTGCTGATGCCCCTCAGCACTGACTCATAGCCCCTTGCAACCCTAGCCCTGGGTTTCCCTTGTCACAGCTCTGCCAGTGCCCCTCAATCTCAACCTGCAGTCCCTGCTAGCCCAGCTGTGGGCGTCTCTTCTGCAGAAACTCCAAACAGAACCAGTCTGTGTGATATAAACACCGCAATCGCACTCCTTGGCCAGGGCCCAGAGCAGTCTTGGGCACACCAGAGCACGGGGCAGGAGGGAGTAGGACAGAACAAAGGATCTTGGTACAAATGGGCAGCCAAGGGGCAACATGACACAAATAAGCATCCAGCCTGGAGCTGCTCCATCTCCAGCTGGGATCGCGGAGGCAAGAAATCCCCTGGTGGGCCATTCTGGAATAAGCTGTCCACAGGGGACATCCCTTCCTGACCCTGATCAGCAGCTGGCTCATACCCCCTAGCAGGAGGATGTGTACCAGTGCCAGGGGAGTGTATGGTACCCCTCTGGGTCACAAGGAGCAGACAGAAAAGGGTTACGGGGCTGGGAGGTCATCCATCCCCTGCCCGGTCACATTATCCAGATACATGGTCAAGTCTCCTGTCAATCATTACAGAGCTATCCGGTGGCAGTGAGTCCCAAAGGCTAATTATGTCCTGGGTTGATCTAAGGCCAAGCAAAGCTCTTTGGAGCAGGTCGAACAAGTTACACAGCACTAGGGCTGGCATGTGCTTAGAGTGCCTCCCAAGCGGTAGCACAGGTGACTCCATGTGGGGCAACCTCCTCTCTGAGTCAGGGGCGGCTCTGCCACCAGGAGGAGTGGGAACACTGAGGGTCCTGCCCCCTGTGCGTATGGGTAGGCCTCACTGGCGCTTTTTGCAAGAGGGTGGGCACTAAACCTGCTGTCTGGCCCAAACCTCCTTGCTGGGGGGGTTTCCTGCCTGGCGTCATGTGGCTGTGCATGGCACCACCCTAGAGGTGGCCGCAATGTGCCAGAGTGGAAGCTGCAGAGAGCGGGGGGAAACTTACTCACCAGGGGTCCATTTGCTGGGGAGCAGGTCAGGTAATGGGGGTCAGCACCAAGCTTGCCCAGAGAGCCCTGCAAGGTGGCTTGAGCACTGGAGGGGTGATCAGAGCCACTCTGGCTAGCACTGCTAAGCCTGGGAGGGGCTTGGACACAGTAGCAGGGGTGAGGGAGGGTGCAGGGTGTGCCTCGTGGTGGTGGTGGTGGGGTAGTCTGCTTGGCTCCCCCAGCTCCTCTCTCTCTGCCTGGGCATCAGAGAGCGTTTGCCAGGCAGGGCTCCCCTGCCCAGCTGGGCCTTTGGACTGGGTCAGTGGGGGGGCTGAGTGCAGGGTGGGGTCAGGCTGCACCCCTGGTGCTGCAGGGGCATGGCAGCCCCAGCCCCACACCAGGCCCAGGCGTATCAGGCTACAATGTAGAAGGGGTGCTGCGACCATCTGTCTCTAGGTCCTGGGGCTCCCAGCCTGCTTGCAGCCAAGCCCATGCCTCCCTGCTCAGCTTGGGGGGAGGTGGGAAGGGGCAGCTGGCAGCTCCAGCAGGGGCAGTGACTAACCCTTCCATGGGACCCTGAGTCACTGGCGCGGCCCCATGACCTGCGACCGGCTCCACGGGGGGAGGCCGTAGCGCAGTGCCCAAAGCCTGGGGCCTTGGCATGGAGCCCTGGGGTGCTCTCTGCCTCCCTGTCCACATGCCAAGGTGGCATTCTGCCCCCCTCACCCTGCTATTGCTATTCCTGCCCCATCTGGACCTGCAATGTGCAAAGCGGTGGCAAGGGGTAGAAGCCCTGCCATGGCTCCCTGACACACAGGGACACCAGAGCTTGCTGGTAGAGCTGGGGACACTAACTACCAGACTCTGGCTGCCCTGATGGGAGCAGGAGGGAGCCCAGGCATTGGGCATGCCGAGCCCCATCCAGGTGCTGATGCGCCTTGCCACCGCCCATGGGGCCTCAGTACCCTGTTTCAGACCCAGGGCCACCCATCAGCAGCTGGCCCCTCCTGCACTCTGGGGCACGGCCCAGTGTCTCCCCCTCCCATTGTTCCCACAGCCTGGCCCACGCCAGGGCAGAGCTCTCCAGGTACGGCCACGGCGATTGCCTTGGCTCTACTCCCGCTGGGCTGCTGGCACCTGGAGCAGGGCCATGGCACATCCTGCCGCTTTGACCCTGGCCTGGGCACCGTGTTCCCATGGGGTTGGGAGGAGGGAAGGGCAGGGGAAAATGTGCAGTCCTCCAGGAGCTGCTCCCAGTTCAAACCAATGTCCAGCAGTGGACAAGTTTAAACCAGCTTCTCCCCAGCATGGGTAGCAGCTGGTGCTCTCTTAAACTCCAACTCCATGCCAATGCTTGGCAAGAAAGAGATGTCCTCAGTGCTGGCCCAGGGAGGAGTCTGGAGAGCAAAGAGTCACGGGGAGAATGCCCCCCTGTCCAGCAACATCTGGGGAGGGGCCTGGGTAGAGGGGACAGTTCTGTATGTACATGCTCACCCCAGGTGCTCATTAGGGAAAATGAGGCACAGGGCGAGGTCCTTGCACCTGAGTCCCCTGCTAGGGCAGGGATGCCAGTTTGTCATGAGCCCCGAGCATTAGCCTTTCACAAAATAGCAGAGATAATCCAATCCAATCCCCTCGCCCTCCCGCATCCCCATCCCAGGGATGAAGGCCTAAGTGGGATGGCTGTGGGCCCCTGTGCCAGGGGGTACCCCAGTGGCTGGGGGAGATGTGGCTTCTTCCCCAGCCCTCACCTGGAGGAAGGGACCACTCTCCCCTCTTCTCCATGGCACAATTCTCTGGTTTCTTCATGTTGCTCCTCCTGGGGAGCTGGGCTTGAGGGGCGGGCTGCCCTAAGCCTGCCAGGGCCCCTGTGGGAAGGTGGTTTCTTAACTGTCCTGGAGGGCTGGGCAGCTCTCTGGACCCTGTGGGTGCAGTGTGGAATGCCAGGAGGGGAAACAACACAACCACAGTGCTGGGCCCCTGTAGCTGGCTGGAGGGGAGGAAGGTGAGCTGTGCTGCAGGCCCCTCCAGGTGGGCCTGCCCCTCACCCCCTGGTGCTGACCAGCTGCCTGTGCACGGCTCCCCTGCAGTGCACATCTGAACTCTGTGCTTCTTGCAGAACGTATTCCTGGAACAAGGAAACAGCCTGTTCCTTCCCAGGGATTATAGCCCAGGAGGCACCGCAGGAGAGGGAAGGGGGGGGCTGACCTGTGAATCAGCGGCAGAGCACCAAGGCCTCCTCCCTGCGCCCAGGGGCACAGGCGAGCTTTGCTGCCTTAACCCCTTCCTTCTGCAACAGGCCTGAGGCCCTCTCTGCTCCTGGGGGAGGCCAGCCTTGAGAACTGGCAAAGCTGCTGGAGGCGAAAGCACACAGAACCACCCCAGTGCAGTCCTCTATGGATCTGTCAGCAACTCCACCCGGGGGTGGGGATGCATGGGGAAAGTGGGGTAGGTGTCCTGGCACCCCCAGAGGCACTGGAACCTTGCCCACAGACGAGGCCACTGAAGCACCAGGATAGAGACTGCAGGTCCTGATGTGCACGGAGCCACTAGGCTCGAGGGAAGCAGCACTGGCCTGGAGCTAGGGGGCCTCACGCTGAGGGCGTCCGGCTCAGCCGCTCCACGCTAGCAGCTGTGGAGGAAACTCCCTCTGTCATGTCGCTCCTGCATGGGCTCTAATCCTGCAGCCGCCCTCCCCACCCTGTTGAAGCAGGGATCCCCAGGATCTGCAAACACAGGCCTCTGTGCATGTGAGGCTGTGGCCAAGCTCATGGGGTTTAGTGATTTCTGGCTAGGACTACTAGCTTATTTCCAGCTGCTGGGAGAGTCCAGGAGTTCCTCCCACAGCCAGTGCTTCTGCCCCAGTCCCCACAGCACCCCCTGCTGGGAGAGGCTGGGGTTGGAGTAGCTGGGAGCTCCCTCCCACAGCCAGCGCTCTGCCCCTGCTGAAAGAGGCCAGGGCTGGAGTAGCCAGGAACTCCCTGCACTCCCACGCTCTTTCCAGCGGATCCCCTCTGTAGCTGGGGGGGGGGGGGAAAACACCACCAGAGGTTCCAGGGTCTGGGATGCTGCATGCTCCATCGCATTGGGGGGGGGTAAGAGGTGCCTTCCCCTCCCCCACCAGGGGCAGATTCTAGGGCTCGGAGCATGAGCCTAATGGGCACAGCCCCTCAGGGTGGGAGAGATCAGCACTGGGGGCCCAGGCACCTGGAAATGCAGTTGCCAGTTGCGGAGGCAGTGGGGGAGGGGAAGGAGGGGGTCACAACCGGATGTGCCTTGGCGGCTGCAGTTCCTGTGCAGGCCCCGGAGGTCTCCACACCCCCGCGCAGGGCAGAGCGCTGCAGTCTCCACACACAGCTGCTTGGGGGAGGGATGGGGTGTTGGCCAGCAAACTGTGCCGGGCACAGTCCCATGGCCCCTTCTGCTAGGGAATCCCCCCAGCCACGCCAGGAGAGCTCACTCTGGAGCATGGCGTCCCACTGGCAAGGGAGAGGTGCCTGCAGCCCACAGGCGGGTCAGACCACCCGCACAGCTAGTCAATGGCTGATCTCCACGGGGCCAGTGCCTGGCCAAAGGAGGGGGGGATGAGGATGGTAAGTGGAGGCACAAGGGGGGGGATTAGTAAGAATGGGGGTGACATTAAGGCTGAGTAGTGGAACTGCTGGCTCCAGCAGGCTGCAGCGTTGTCTCCTGGGATGCTGGAGCATGGGGATTTTGAACTGCGAGCACTGGGGCAAGATCTGAGCCTTGCGTGTTGGGGAGCCCCCCCATGTTAGGGATGCAGCATCCCCATCTGGTGCCTGGGGGATGGGACTTGCCACCTCTCCGCTCCCTGCCCTTGGTCTTCTCCAGCAACTCTCTCTGCTGGGCAGCCTAGTGCCAAGGGACGGATCCATGCAAGTCACTCTGTGCACTGAGCTTTCAGCCAAGAAGCAGCCATGACGCCTTTGTGTGCAGCCAGCCAGGGCAGGTAACCTGATCCTGGGAAGCGGAGAGGCGCCCCAGCCCTGCCCAGCAGAGAGCCCAGCTGGCAGCCTGCCAGGAACCCAAGGGCTGCGGCTCTTTGGCATGAAGCACAGATGGCAGCTGCCCTTGTGTTTAACATGGAGGTGCAGGCTCTGGCAACAACAGTGCCCAATGGCACTGCCCTCCCTGAGCCCCACTGCTTGGGAGGAGAGGGGCAGCATGCTGGGGCAGGGGGCAGACACCTGTGCAAGCAGGACCCATGCTGTGGGGGGGGGGGGGAATAGCACCAACAGCAAAGCAGGGGGTCTGGATTCCTGCCCCATAACAGCAGTGATGGGCACAGGTCCAGCCTCGAGAGACATGGCAGCGGTGCCTGGGCTCCCTTGGTTTAATCACAGGTAGAGTGTGGCTCTGCTGAGCATAGCGACCCCACAAGTGCCATGTGCCCAGCCATTCCAGCACCATGCCATCACCTTACCACCTGCCAACTCCCCCAGGGCCTGGCACCAAAGCCCCTTGGCTAGGGTCCCATGCACAGGGCACTTCACGAGGGGCAGAGTGGGTGCAATGCACTGTGGCTATTGTCTGCCTCCCTGCAGAACACAGCTCGGGTGGCCCTGAGAGGCCGGGCATTAATCCAACTCCTGGGCCAAACGCTGGGCCTGACTAGCAGAGAACAGCCCCTCCCCAGTCCTCTGAGAAAGATCCTGCAGGCTAAGTCCTAACTTTGGCGATACCTGCAAAGCCCCCCCACACCTTGCAATGCCAGCTTTGATCCTGGACCTCGTTAACCACATCTACTGATGGGGCGGGAGCCCAGCTAGTCTCCAGCTGGCTCTCCCAGGGCACAGGCTGTGCAAGGGCTCACAGGAGCCAGAGGTGACTAAAGGTAGCAGATCCAACTCCGATATGCTGCAGGGGCACCAAGCAGGGAACTGCTATGGGGAAGCAGCTCCAGGGCTGAGGACTCGGCAGAACCCGGGTTGGCACTGGATGGGCCCAGAGTGCAGGGGGGGGCCCTCCCCTCCAGGGTCGGCCGAGGTAGCACATCCCCTCCAACACTCCGTGGGAGCAGGGGGCACACGCAGGCCGAATGGGGATGGCTAGAGAGTCGTGTGGCTGGATTGAGTGCTGGTCACAGGAGCTGGCTGGGAGCCCTGGATGCTGGGCAGATACAGGCAGAGCAGCCTGCTTCCACTGCCATGTCCCCCCTCCCCTGGAGGAACCAGGCAGTCTCTGGGGCTGGGGGGTCCTGGAACCCTGCGGAAGCTGCCAGTAAATGGCAGCTGACAGGGCAGTACCATGTGCACTGAGAACGCAAGGGGTTAAGTGACCCCCGCTGCTGTCCCCAGCTCCCTAGGTCTTTCTCTGGCCCAGGATGTCAGAGCTTTGGAACACATTGATCTGGTTGGCACCTGCAACCTGTTGTCACGCTGCAGCGGGATTCTCACAAATGCAGGGCTCCTATCACCCCAGTGGGGCCCGATCCCATAGGTGAACTCTGAGCAGGCTGGAGACCTGCTAGTCCCCACAGCAGGAGGGCTGGACATCTGGACAGAGCATCCTGGTGCTGCACAGAGGTCGAGCGTGGGGTAGGCATAAGAGAGGCACTGAGCCGGAGGAGGGACAGACACAGGCTGGGCTGTCAGGGCACGGCCCAGCTAGGACAGCTGGCCTGGCTGATGTGCGTGACCCCAACAGATGATTCAGGGATCCCAAGTGGAGGGAGGCATCAACCTCCAGCCTCTCAGGTGCTTAGGTCCCACGCCTGGGGCAGGTCTTTGCTCATTATCCACCTGGGTGGGACCTGGACTGAAATGGGTTGGGAAAGGCCCCCACACCAATCCCCTGGGTTCTGACAGGGCTGGAGTTCAGAATAAAACTGGCCATTTTCATCCTAGAAACGATCACACATGGCTTGCACACGCTGTCCCTGACACACACATGCTGTCTCACGCTCTCCCAGTGACACAAACACCCCAGTGTTTCTCCCCCTTATCCTGTAAATAACAAAGCTGATCTATTTGAACCAGAGTTGGAGGGGGGTGGCAGCAGCAGGAGCCTGAGCATCTCTGGGAGCCCTGGTGCTGGTGGGCTGGGACATGGCGGAGTCACACACACCCCAGCTCCCGAGGAGCCTGTGCTGCCCCCGCAGCGGGTGATGACACACACCAAGGGGATCATGCTAATCAGTACCGAGAATGCCAGGAATGAGCATACCAGCCACCCACCCACCACTCCCTGCTTGGCCAGATCCCCAACCCACCCCCCTGCAGGGCACTCACACCCCCCTAGGCAGTGGAGGGGGAAATCACAGGGACTTTCCACACTGACCCCCCCTCCCGGAGTCCTGACAGGGACTTTCCACATTGACCCCCCCACTCTCCAGGACCATGGGACTCTCCCCACCCCCCCCACAGATGTGTACACCCAACGCTGGACAGGCTCCATCCTCATGGGACAAGACACCCTGCTGGGGGTCCCTGCGAGGGCTGGAGGAGAGTGGGAAACACAGAACACAAGCCTAGGGGCTCAGGCTGGGTTGGGGCCCTGGTGCCAGCTGGCCAAGGGGCTGAGAACAAGGCTGGGGAAGGTGGGGTCTGCTCTCTCTGTGCTCCCTGCTCCTCTGGCACTTGCCCCGGTTGTGCCTCCTTGGCAGCACCCGGAAGCTCTCTACGGCTCTGCTAACAGTTGGATGCAGGAGCAGGATGGGGCAGGGGAGGGGCAACAGGCTGAGCCGGGAAAGGAGCAAGGCCAGAGGGCAGCCTCCTACCGCAACGTAGCGAGAGGAGCTGCACCTAGATGCCTCTGTTTCTTGCCCCTCAGGTACTAGCCTTACCGGAGATCCTCCTCCCATAACTCACCGCGGGGTTCCTGGTCATCCTTACACACAGGGGCAGGGCATGGAGCCCTGGTGATGTCGGGGCCCCACAGAGAGCTGGTAAGAAGAGTCTCTCCCTCCCCCAGGCCCACCCCAGGGGCCCGGGGTAATTCCAGGCTGATGCCTGGGTTTCTGCTGTGGGCCAGATGCAGACACTTTCAGTTCCCTCTGGCCTCCGCTCCTGGTGGGAGGTGCTGAGCCCCAGGGCAACTGTGACACCCAGAGTAGCTGAGCCAGAGCTTGGCTGCCCCTCCCACAGAGTGGGGCATCAGATCTGCTCTGACCCAGATTCCCAGGGGTCTGAGGCACTGCAATCAATCAGGGAACGAAATGCAGGGCCAGCTCCGCGTGTGGCCCCTGGCCGTTCTCCCCGCCAGAGCCTCCTCCTCTGCAGGGCCCACCTGCCATTTCCAATCAACCCTCAGCACAAACGACACCCCTTCACCCCCCCGCCCTTCAGGGTCTTTGAGTGACAGGGCAAGATCTGAGGTGCCAGTCACATCGCAGCCAGTTCCCCTTGAGCTGTGTTGTGGTGGTGGGAGGGGTGGGGGTGGGCAGAAAGAGATATGTGCACTTGCTGCCCCAGCCCCCTTCCAGAGGGACCCTCCCCAGATGGTGGCCTGGAAAGCAATGGGGTCAAAGTTCAGGGTCAGAGATTCCCCGCTGGGTGTTTAAGGCACTATCTTAGGTGACACAGCCCCACCCTCCTCCCTGGGGATGCCTTCCACCCCAAGGGATGGAGGCCAGGGTCGCCCTGGATGCAGCTCAGAATTTACTCAAAATTCCCTTCCCAGGTCCACCCCCCTTGTAGGAACAAACTGGGAAGGGGCAGACGCCGATTCCCCCACCCCACCCACAGGAGCAGCAAGGAGAGATAGACTCTGGGGGGACTGGACCTGCCAGGCAGAGCCCCCCATGCAATGGGAGCAGTTAGCCTGACCCTACCCCCATAGGGAGGGAGCATCTCCCACTCAAAGAGACTGTCTCTGCCATTAGAGGCTCCTTTGTCATGGAAAAGAATCTGTGTGTTGGCCCCAGCACCTTTCACCTCCACTACCCCCCTGGTAGTGCCCCAGTGGGCCCGGGTCTTGTAACACACACACACACACACTCTACTCCTCCTCGGCACATGCACGTGACACCCCCCCCCCCACACACACACACCAGGACACATGCTCTACTCCTATTGCTCCCAGTGCTGGAAGGGACCTTTCAGGGCCAGGCAAGGCCATAGCCATGAGAGGTTCCGGCCGAGCAGTCCCTGGGAGGTTTCTCTCCCCAGCTACCCGAGGCCCTGTGACTCTGCTGGCACTAGTTAAGCCACCCTCCTGCAGGCTGGCTTGGCCATGCTGGAAACTTTTCTGGGATCACAGCCTCTCTGACTGGGGGACTCCGGCCACCCACTCCCTAAGGGATCTCTCCCCACTGGGGCATGAGGCACTGAGCGGCCTGGCACCAAGCTCCAGGCTCGGGAGCTGATCTCCAGTCGTTCGGACACTGGCTGGGGCAGCAGCTATATATCCAGAGCCACAACAGCACATAAATCCCCATTTATCTTCCTGGCCTGGAGCGGGCGTGTAGAAACAGCAGTTTGGTTATGAGTTCTAGAGAGGCTGCTGGTTTTGGGAGCCTGATGTGAGAATCCGGGGAGCAAATTTTCTGCAGTGCTGGGACCTCGCAGCTCCCAGTCAGGGAAAACGTCCCGTGGATGGATACCTGAGGGCCAACCGGCCCAGCAAAATGGACTGTGCTGGGACGCTGACTTCGGATGCTGAGAGACTGGGATCCAGTCCCCCCTTAACCTTCTGCATTGAGCTAAATAGATGGAGCTCCTGGAGTCTCTCACTAGAAGGCAGGTTTTCTAATCTTTGAATCATTCTTGTGGCCCTTCTCCACCTCCTTCTCCAATTTATCAACATCTTCCTTGAATTGTAGGCACCAGACCTAGACAAAGGATTCCAGCAGTGGTTGCACCAGTGCCAGCTACAGAGGGAAAAGAACTGCTTGGCTCTGATTCCATATTCTGCTGCATCTGTGTCCCAGGATCGCATTAGCCCTTTTGGCCACAGCGACGCACTGGGAGCTCGGGTTCAGCTGACTATGGAGGTACAGCACCTGGCACAAAGGGCAAAGACTAGCTAAGCCATTACACCATTACAGGAAGATTGGAGCAAGGGCTTCCCCATGCCCATAGTACCTAATGCCAGGCACCCACAGCACTCTGAGCCCAGGAGGGCAGAAAGCAGTGCTAAAGCCCTGAACACACGGACTGTTCTGGAGCCAGTGGTCTACCTCAGGAGCCTTCCCCATGAGACAGCTTTCACCCAAGGATCTCCAAGCCCTTTACAGACAATAAAGTATAACCACCCCAACCACCCCTGTGTTAGCGGTGCAGATGCTGAAAAACAGAGAGGTGATGTGGCTAGTCCAAGAAGATAGTGGACTGCACAATCCAAGCCTTCAAATCCCCCCCAGTGTAACCACTGCAAAACACTCTCCTAGAGCTGGGAATGGAATCCAGGCATCTGGGCTCCCATGCTCACACTCAGACACCAGAGGATTCAGGGAGGCTTCCATTCCAAACCTGCCTTCTCAGTTGCTTTAACTTTTCAGTTCAAACTCAGTTGTTGGCCTTTTTTGGGTCTCCAACCAGGGAAATCCAACGATGCCCCCAGGGGACCCGGGGGGAGAAGGGGAAGAGGGTCATTCAGATATTTTTCACTCCCTTTGCTAATGGAAGGGATACGCTCCCCAGAGCCCACACATTCCCTCTGCTTTATGATTCCCAAGAGCTTGACACTTTCACCAACACAGCTCAGTAGCCTGGCTCTGTAGCTCGCTTTCTTTGGCTTTGCAGCCAGCCACTTGCGCACCGCCTTATGGCACAGGAATGCTCTGGCAAAGGTCTACAAAACAAGCCACAGTAGAGCAGGTACACCACCACCCTGGGCTGACAGATCATAGGAGTCTCTGCAACAGTGACTGGAAGCATGAAGGCAGTGGCTTGATTGCCCTGGAGTTTAACTGCTAAGCAGCTCTGTGCCTGGCTAGCATTCAGAGGGGAGACCACTGGGGCATGAGACTGCTCTAAGATATTGTTCAGCAAAGGTTGGGGACCCCATGGGTTCCTGGCCTCCCCCAAGAGGAAGCAGATTGCCCTTTGGTCC
Organism: Lepidochelys olivacea; assembly: GCF_965140295.1. NCBI lineage: Eukaryota > Metazoa > Chordata > Testudines > Cheloniidae > Lepidochelys > Lepidochelys olivacea. The sequence continues at coordinate 16,267,303 of NC_140436.1, read as the reverse complement.
ATGGATGCCCTGTCCTGTGCTTGCTTTCTCGGGGCCCCCATGGGTCAAGATCAGACTCATCACGTGGCTGCCGGCATCTCTGCCTGAGGAGCACATCCATACAGTCCCGGCCCTCGAGCAGGGCCAGGTGCTGATCCCACTGATCGCAGGTGAGGGGCCGTCACACAGATGCTGACTGCTTGTTTTCTTGGAGCTATTGGCAGCCGGTTCCATTGCTTGACACAGCCGGGCCAATTCACTAGGGAGCAAGATTAATGACAGATGGGCTCCACCGCCCACTTACCTATGGCTGGCCTGGGTGAATCACATCACTTCACATTCCTTTACTCCCCTCACCACCCCTCAGGCTCAATCCAGCCTCTGCTGTCCCCCAACCTCCTGCCAACCAGGCAGCCAGGGATGCAGCACACCCTGACCTTCCAAGACACTCACCCGGGGCCCGCCCACCATTATATAAGTGGGTGGGTGGATGAGCTTCGGCTTAACCTAGTTACCTAGTGAACTATTGCCAACACGCAAGCTGTGAACCTGCCAGGACAGCGGGCACCGCACCCAGTGGGGGAGGCGGATAGGGAGTCAGCTGCTGTTCTAGCAACAGTGAAGGGCAGAGCAGGGGACCTGGGAGAGTTTCATCCGGTTATTACAGCTGAGGGCTCTGTCCCCTGGGATGGCTGCTGGCGGTTCAGGCTAGGGGGCCTGGAGTCAGACTTTCTCCCCAGAGCTAACCCAGCCTTCTGGCCCTCCTCTCACAGCTCTGCCCCCCTGCAGCCCACATGATATGACCGGCATATCTGGCCTCCTGCTGGGCAGGAGCCCAGGACTCCAGCGACATTGTGAAGGGGCAGTCGTGAAGGAGCCATGCATCCAGGGAGTTTCTGGCAGTGCCGAAGCAGACAGCAGAGCGGCCTGCACTGCCAAGCTCAGGATGGAGTTCAAGATCCCCAGATGTGGAGCTGAAAGTCTAGGTGGAGATGTCACTGGGAAGAGGTCTCCCTCTTTCCCAAATCCCTCCTGCTGGTGGAAATCTGCTGCCCAGGACAGGAGGGAAGCCACAGGAGTCTCTCAAAAGTGGGGAAGGGGAGGATATTCTCTGTGAGTCTTGGCCATAACAATCACCACACGTGGGTACCATTCAAAAAGAGGCCTGGTGTTGGAAGGTGCCAACCCCATAGCCACCTCTGGCTTCGCCATGGATTCCAGTGCCTCATTTTTGACCCTTCCCATGTGTGGGCAGGGTGGTGAGGGGCCAACACGCTGCGATTACCCTCGAGAGCTAGTCTACTGGGACACTACCTATGCAGAGTCCCCAGAACTTGAGCCCATTCATAGCAGTGGGACACGAACTTGCCTTGACCACAGCTCTGGACCATCTCATCTGTGGAACCAATGCTAGCAGCTCTTAAGAAACCAGGGAACAAAGTCATACCACAGCAGCAGGCTCCACATCCCAGAGCGCAAACCAACCAACCCTTTCCAGGAGGTCAAGCTACAGTGCCCAAGGGGTGGTGCCAAAGTGACAAAAGATGGGCATGCCAGGCCAGGGCTGAAGCTAGCGGACTCTACAGAAGACACTTAAGCAGAGGCCAGGCCTGCAGGAGGGTGGGGGTGGGTGGGATTTAGGAGCCCGGAGGTCAGGAGATATTCTCTGTGTGCACTGTGTTACGCTGTCGGTAAGGCTAGGGCTGGTCCCAACAAGCTGGGCTGGTGGATCTGCAGCACCGCTGGCAGCCAAAGCACCGGACTAGCCATGTTGCCTGACTAAGCTGCAGTCCTTGGTGTCCCAATGGTGGGAAGAGCATGACGCTACTCAGCCAAGCGTTACCCCGTGGTCAGGTGCCCACAGAGATGCAAACAGACTGCCCAGGGGGGCCAGATACCATACTTCAGCTCCCCAAACACTCATCACGGTAAATATCCTTAGCCACACTGCCCCACAATGAGTTCCCCCTCCAACCTCCTGCCACTTGTCCCAACCTGGTCTGGATCTCCGCTGAAAAAACCCAATGCATCGGTATAAAGCCGTCCCAACACTGGGGTAAAATGGACCAGCTTAGATACCAAACCAAAAACGACACGTGCAGCAGTTGCCCTGCCCCCTGTCTGCAGCCTCTCAGTCCACCCAGCTGTGACAAACTGGGGGTTCTGCTCACACCCCTTCTGAATCATGGCTAATTTTATTCAATTGGATCATGAAATCCCTGGTAGGAAAAAAGCCTCTGGATATGTGGATCGCCCATCAGTGAGCAGGGCTGTGCCCCCACAGTGACCAGTCAGCACCCACTGATCCTCTGTCCAAAGAGAAACATCCCCAGAAGCCAAGAGCTGCTGCTGCTGGGTGGACGGCTTGTCCCCAAGGCCCCAGCAAAGCAAGCAGCCTCTTCGGAGGGTCACATCCATGCCGTGAACCATGGGTCTGTGTCACACCAGAGGAGGAAAAGGCAACACTACAACACCAGATGCGCCCTGCAAAGGCAGGCAGCCCCCACCCACACCACCTGGAGAGACTGTGTGCTCCCAGCCCAGCATCCTCCAAGCTGGGAAATGCGGTGGGTGGGTCAGGCCTAATCAGGAGAAGCCAGCTGGACCTGCGATAGCCAGTCTGCAGGAGGAGAGATTCCTCCCCTTGCCAAGGCATGCCAGACAACAGCAAGAAGGCAGAAAACCTCTGCTGGCACAGGGGATAGGCCACTGATTGGGCGCTGCTAGGCAGAAACCAGAAGCAGTCTGCAGCTCATTCACCTAACCCAATACGCCACAGATACACTGTCCAGGGCCTGAAAACCGGCTGGAACAGCCCGAGTGTCAATCTAGGACAAGCTCAAGGATTTCCCCCCCCCCTCCGCCGGCCCACGGCCTCTCCCTTCCCACCCATCTGCACTCAGATGGGCCGGAGTCCTGCCAGGCCTGGAGCCGACGGGGGGAAGCCCCCAGACCGCAGGCACTGGCTGGAAACCCCCAAGCCCACTCCCACGCAGAGGAGGAAGCCTCGCGTATGAATTCCCGGCAACTCTGGGCTCTCTGGCAGCTCTCGCCACCCCGGGAGCCCCCCCAAGACCGCGGCCTCCGCCAGCGCCTGGATCAGCTGCAGACCTGGCCCCGCTCTGTGCGGGGCTCTGCAGGCAGCCAGCCCCCTGACCCACCCTGGGCACAGCAAAGACGGCCCGTTCTTCCGGCTCCCCAGGCATCCCCCGAAGGGGTCCTGCCCAGTGCCCACCTCGCCGTGCCCAGCTATGCCCGGAGGAGCGTGCCCCGCAGCACCCCCCAGAGCCTGCCCCACACTGCGCCGGCAGCAGCAGCTGGGCGGCCAGCGGGAGCCCCGGACGGCGACCCCGCTCCCACCCCGCAGCTGGCACCGACCCACCTCGCCCATGGCATCAGCTCTGTTGCTATGGAAACTCACTTTCCCTGGGCATCCATCAGCCCGAACCCGAATTCAACCGCAACCAGTAGCATTTAGAAAAAATGGCAGCTCCCCAGGCGGAGGGGGGAGGAGGAGCCGGGGGACCCCCCCGGCCCCGCCCTGGGGCAGCCTGCTCCAGCGGCCCCCCCGGTCAGCAAGCCCCCCCCAGGCCTCCTTCCCCGCGGACAAGCGGGCCGCTTGCAAAGGATTTTCCTTCTAGGCAACAAAGGAGAGGGCGCAAAATATCCTCCCCTTCCCGACGCGCTGGCCTCGGGGGGCGCCTTCCCCAGCCCCCAGCCGGCACCCCTTTGCCCCAGCCCGGGGACAGCCCCGCTTCCCAGCCCCGCTCCGCCCCGGGCCCTGCGCAGCCCCCGCTCCGGCCCAGCCACTTACCTTCCAAGGAGACAAAAATGGCCCTTCGCCTTCCTCGCCCTCTTCCTCCCTGCGCGGCGCGGCCGGGGCGGGAGCGGCTCACTGAGCCTGCTGCTGGCCCGGCTCCATGGCGGGGGTCGGCGGCTGCAGCTAACAAAGCCCTGGCTCCGCGGCCCCTCCGTGCTCTGCCTCCGCTCCTGCTGCCGCCGCTGCCTGGGCCACCGCGGGGCGAGTGAGCCGCTGCGCGCAGCTCCCCGCCTCCATCCTGCCGCCCTCCCCGCTCCGATTGCACAATAGCAGCCCGGCAGCCTCATCAATATTCATAGCCTGCTGGAGGCTGAGCCTCCCTCCCCCACCCAGGCGAGAGCAATGGAGCTCCTATCTGGAGGCAGGGGATGGGGGGGAGTTGGCTGCAGCCCCCCACCCCCACTCAGGGTGGGAAAGGCAAACAAAGGGCTTTGCTGGCTGCTGGAGGCCGGGCTGGCTGCACAGGGGCGCTGGGATTTCAGCCCACACAGAGAAAGGGCAACCGTGCGCCCCCACCGGGGTTGCCACCTCTGTGGGCATCCCTCACTTTTGAGGACAGTGTTCTGGGGGCTCCGCACACCTCGCTGTGGGCTCGGGATCATCCCACATGACCCGGTTGCATGCCTACCTCCCAGCCGCCCATCCCTGGCATTGTGACCTGCCGGAGAGGAGGGCCTCAGCTACAGCTCCCCATGGGAGTTTGGAGCCTAAATAGCCTGGGGGATCCAGGCCTTGGCCCTTTTGCTCATACCTAGGCTTCGTTCCTTATGGCAGCCAAGACACTGCTGCCACCCACCGCTGACGTGTGTGCACCCGACTCTGCTCCCCAACACAGCACCTTATGCAATTCAGGCAAAACAGCCCAGCGGCCCTGCATCCAGGCACTCCATCCCTAACAATCTCCCACGCTCACCAGCTGGGACACAATCCCCAGATGAAAAGCACAGCTATGTATTATTGTTATGAACATAAAACCCCCATCCCCCCACACACACCCCTGGTACACCCTGCATTGAATGAGCCAAGCTGAGCTGCCATGCTCTGTACTGTAGAGATTCAGGTGCAGTATATTGTAGAAACGTCTCTGAATGTAAACTCCCCCAAGGCCCTGGTAGCCCCATGGACCAGCAATGACATAGAACACCCACAGGCATAAGGCGCTCTCTGAGTAATAGCCTGTGGCAGGAGCATGTCAGATGAGGGGGGCAAGAGGAGGTTTGGCCAGGGCAGTCCTTTGACCTGATGTTTTCCTGCTGCTGCAGCCACCATGGTGCTATGATGGTGGAACATGCACAGGGCTTGAATCAGGCCCTGAACAGGAGAGGCAGCACTGCAGGGAAGAACCCATCCCTCCCCTGGGCATCACTGCTCCCTAGAGGCCATTAGGGACAGGAGCTTTCCAAGGAGCCAGGAAACTCTGGTCAGTTTTTATAAAACCCAGCCACATTCCTCTTTGGGCCTACACAGCAGCTTCAGTTCCCCTCTGCTGAGGTGCCTCAGAGCTCATGCGCAGGGGGGAGCCCATTGCAGGGCCCCAGAGGAACAGCTGTCACCCACTCTGACAGGCGAAAGTGGAACATTTTACCTCTTTTTTTCAAACAGTTCCTGTTCCTTCCTGTCACTTAACTAGTCTGGTTTTCCCCAGGACATGATCTGGGTGTCTCCTGGGAGCGGATTTGTTGTTTGCTTGAGTTTGTTTCAATGGCATATTTCATCACCATTTTATCTTCCAGCAGTGCAGCCAAAGAGTCAGGGAATGTGTCATCCGTCCGTCTGTCCACCCCCCCCCTCCCGCTCCACTGGCTTGGAATACAGTTTGGTGTAGGATTTTGGTGCCCTCCATGTGCCGAAGCATGAGCCCTTCCCTGTGCAGAGGCGTCTGTATTGTAAGCTGTAACACAAAACAAATAGGTGCGAGGGTGCCAGAGTGCCAGCCACAAGCCACCGGGGCTCTCAGAGTAGGCCCCGGCTGATCAGCAGTGGAATAGTGCACAGCACTTCCATGTGGTTTCCCATTAGAGTTCAGAATGAACACTCAAGGCACACAACTCTGTTTCAGCACCATGGATTGTGTTAGTCATCCATGGATGTTGCAGAATAAATGCAGGCATGTGGCTTGGTGGGATGATGATGTTAAAGGCCTCTCCAGTCTCACCTTTATACTTCCTCCACCTGGCTTTTCCTCTTCAGCTCTTCTCTTTTTCACCCCCTTCCTTGACTCCTTGGTATTAGCACCCCTGGAGACAGCAGCCATGCCTATTCCCAGCGGAGGGTGCTGCTGCCTGTTGGTTCAGGAGCATAACACAGGCCAGAGAATTTTAACTCTTCATGCAGCCCAATACCTTGTGTTTGGCTACAGCATCCTCCAGAAAGGCAGCCAGTCTTGATCTGAGGACATCAACAGAGGTAGAAGCCACCACTTCCCTGAGGAGTCTGTTGCAGTGGTTACTCACCAGCGCTAGTACAAATCTGTGCCTTATTTCTCATTTTAATTTGTCTGGTGTCAGCCTCTGCCTTTCTCTCTATTAGCACCTGGTGTTTTCTCCCTGGGAAGGGTGTTATGTGTTTGTATAGCACTGGGCACAAAGTGTCCAGGACAAGGGCTCTTAGGTGCTATGAGAATACAAAGATTGAATAATAATAATAATACTCACACTGCAATCACATCACCTCTTGAGCTTCTTTTTGACAAGCTGAACAGACCCAGCCCTTGAATAATGTTGTGGCACTTCTCTGCACCCTCTCCAAGTTTCCAACAGACCGAGGGTCTATCCAAGTTCTGGCCCAGAGTCCCCAGTCATGGGAAGGACAGCTGATCACACTACAGTATTATTCTCACCTCCCTTTCTCCCCCAAGTCCATCTCTTCCAAACAACAACCTGTTAAATGGATGCAGCACACTGCTTCACACTGGCTGGCTGCAGACTCAGGAATGCAGCCTAGTCTCACACAGAAGCTTTTCTCCTTCCCAGCTAAAAAGGGCTTTGCTTGAATGAAAGCTGAAATCTGGCAGGACATACTGGATATTTCACTCCTGCTCCTCCACAGGAGACCTTCATTCAGAGGAGGGCAGGGGCTCTGAGGCAGTTATTCCCACTGGCCCTGGATACAGAAGAACATGTTAATTTTTACCCACTGTCCAAAGCTGAGATAATAGGCATCATGTCAGGGCTCTGCTCACTGCCCGACCCCCCACTGCTGTGGTATGAAGCCAGGAGCTAGTGACGTGGGGATGTCCCCTCCCTGATCTGCCGCTGAAAAACAGACTGAACAACCACTGAAGCCGCTGCATGCTGTGGCTGGACTTCTGGGGAATGTGTATGTGGTGAAGACTTGCCCAGGGTGGCTCAGATCCTTGTACCCCACTCCTGAGTCAGCAGCAAGGGCGGGGGACACTTCTGAATGACGGATAACGCAAGTTGGAGAGGGCCCCAGTTGCTTTTCAACACTGTAAATTCAGGTCTGGTCCTGGAAGGCCCTGTAGATGGCTGGAGATCTGGCAGGGTTACAATGCCAACCAAACTCTGACTGCTTCAGACTCCTCAGAGTTCTCTCAAATGCCTGCCAAACCCTTGGGGGAAAAGTTCTCTGCAATCCAGCACCCTCTTCCCTCCAGAGAAAGGCTGAGAGAGCTCTACGGAGTCCTCCTGCAAGCTCATCTCAGGCCTTTGTTCACTATCGGACAGCAGCCAAGGACTTGAAGAATCGTTATTTCCTTCGCAGGTCACCTTTCTGGAACATCCCCCTCCAAGCTCACTCTCCCTCCAGGTGGCTGTTGAGCAGAGCTGGGATTTGCGGTTGCTGTGACCTCCCTAGAGATCCCTCAGAGAAACGATGTTTCCAAATCTTTCAGCAAATGTTACATGATTTGACTCTCTCTCAATCCCTGCCTGGAGCACGAAGCCAAGTCACAACTGGGCCAACGCAGCAATTTGCAAACGGAGAATAAAGCCAATTGCACATGGGGAAAATGACCAGGAAAAAAATCTTTGTTAACTTCTATGTGTCACCTACCTTAGGGGGAGACACTTGAAGAATGCTGTGCTTCGCTGAGAAAACGCAGAGCCTGTTAACAGATCAAAGATACAGTCTAGTTAGCTGATTTCCCGGTTACTGGTGTGATGAATTGGTTCATGATTGTAGAATTGTGCCGTCATGCTGCAAAGGGTTAATGATTGCTATGAAGTGGGTATTTGATACATGGAAAATCACAGACCTGGTGTGCTAAGCACCTTTCTTTCAGACTAAGTGGAAGGAGTAATTAAATGGCCCTTTATATAGCGATAGCTGGAAGCAATAGAAGACACCACCCAAAGCACTAGGCCAGGGGTGGCCAACCTGAGCCGGAGAAGAAGCCAGAATTTACCAATGTACATTGCTAAAGAGCCACAGTGATACGTCAGCAGCCCCCCATCGGCTCCCCCCCCAGCGCCTCCTGTGTACCGCAATCAGCTGTTTGGCATGCGCAGGAGGCTCTGTGTGGGAGGGGGAGGAGCGAAGGCATGGCAGGCTCGGGGGAAGGGGTGGAGTGGGGGCAGGGCCTGGGGCAGAGCAGGGGGTTGAGCCGTGAGCGCCCCCCGGCACATTGGAAAGTTGGCGTCTGTAGCTCCAGCCCCATGTCCAGAGTCAGCGCCTATGCAAGAAGCCGCACATTAACCTCTGAAGCATGCGGCTCCGGAGCCACAGGTTGGCCACCCCTGCACTAGGCCGTATGGTCTGAGAGGTTTCCTTGGAATTGGTTGCAAATGTGGGTGCCAGGCATAGGTGCTGACTTCTAATGGCGCCAGTGGGTGCTTCATAGAATCATAGAATATCAGGGTTGCAAGGGACCCCAGAAGGTCATCTAGTCCAACCCCCTGCTCAAAGCAGGACCAATTCCCAGTTAAATCATCCCAGCCAGGGCTTTGTCAAGCCTGACCTTAAAAACCTCCAAGGAAGGAGATTCTACCACCTCCCTAGGTAACGCATTCCAGTGTTTCACCACCCTCCTAGTGAAGAAGTTTTTCCTAATATCCAACCTAGACCTCCCCCACTGCAACTTGAGACCATTACTCCTCGTTCTGTCCTCTTCTACCACTGAGAATAGTCTAGAACCATCCTCTCTGGAACCACCTCTCAGGTAGTTGAAAGCAGCTATCAAATCCCCCCTCATTCTTCTCTTCTGCAGACTAAACAATCCCAGTTCCCTCAGCCTCTCCTCATAAGTCATGTGTTCCAGACCCCTAATCATTTTTGTTGCCCTTCGCTGGACTCTCTCCAATTTATCCACATCCTTCTTGTAGTGTGGGGCCCAAAACTGGACACAGTACTCCAGATGAGGCCTCACCAATGTCCAATAGAGGGGAACGATCACGTCCTTGATCTGCTCGCTATGCCCCTACTTATACATCCCAAAATGCCATTGGCCTTCTTGGCAACAAGGGCACGCTGCTGACTCATATCCAGCTTCTCGTCCACTGTCACCCCTAGGTCCTTTTCCGCAGAACTGCTGCCGAGCCATTTGGTCCCTAGTCTGTAGCTGTGCATTGGGTTCTTCCGTCCTAAGTGCAGGACCCTGCACTTATCCTTATTGAACCTCATCAGATTTCTTTTGGCCCAATCCTCCAATTTGTCTAGGGCCCTCTGTATCCTATCTCTGCCCTCCAGCGTATCAACCTCTCCTCCCAGTTTAGCTTGACCCCTCTCTGCTCCCAGTCCTGCCCTGGCTCCACCCCTGTCCTGCCCCCTCCCGCCCCCCTTTCCAACCGCTTCCCCAGAGTCCCTGCCCCAACTCCGCACCCTCCCTGCCCCTATTCGACTCCTTCCCCAAATCCCCGCCCTGGCCCTGCCTCTTCCCTGCCTCCTCCCCTGAGCGTGCCACATTCCCGCTCCTCCCTCGTCCCTCCCAGAGCTTGCTACAGCTGTTTGGCAGCGGCAAGTGCTGGGAGGTAGGCAGAGGAGCGTGCTCAGGGGAGGAGGCAGGGAAGAGGTGAGGTGAGGTGGGGTGGGGCAGGGAGCTTGGCTGCCCGTGAGCACCCACTAATTTTTCCCTGTAGGCACCCACAGAGTTGGTGCCTATGGTGCCAAGGGATTATTTGGCAAACGGTGTGTATGCTGGAGCAGAAGAAGCTGGTATTGAGAGATGCAGTCATGAGCCTGGCCCTGAGAGGAAGCAGGGAGCCCTCTGGAGAGGTGGACTGCGGGATTTCTGAGCAAGGAAACTGCCTGCTGCTTTTTGTTCCTACTGTGTGCAGGGAAAGAGGACACAGTGTATATTCCCCATAAATAAACAAGATGGCACCAAAGAAATACCTACCTCGTATCATCAATTTTCTCTCCTCACAGAAACAAGCCAGTGAGGCCCTGGATTTCTGCGAGCGGCAAGAATCCCTGAGGTTCATCCCCAGACTTCGTAGCGTCTGTGCTTTTTGCTGAAGTGGAGCCTTCTGTTTGAATGTCTAGTCCAACGTTTCAAGTCCACACCCAGACAGCCTGTCTCCCCCAGCTACTGGGCTGGCTGGCCTGGAGCTCAGACATGATGCTAGAGTCCAGCTAGCTCTTACAATGACCAAAAGGAGCCCCTGGGCAAGCTGGAGAGCACAGTGCCCCATCACCATCCCTCCGGGTTAAGGGCAGCGCTGAGCAGCCAGGCCAGCGCAAGGCAGAGAAGGAGCTCCTAGGGATGGGCGGGGGAGGGGCAGAGAGAGGGGCAAGGGGCAAATCAGAGTCAGGACAGCAGCTGCAGAAGGAGAAGAGCTCTTGTCTGGGACCCTTCACATTCTCCCAGCACCTTCTCCGTGGGCAGAGGAGACATGTTCACAGCTGGGAACCAGTGCTGCTGGAACAGCCTGGGCCTTGCTGACTTTCCCTAAGCCCGGCCCCGCACTCTGAGCCCGTCACCCCTGCACCGGTTTTTGCCTCTCCAATCTGGCAGCTAATTTGGCCTGAGGGCTACCCTAAATTGTGACCCTATTTCTCTGGCGCTTTGCAGGGGTGCAAGAATCTCTGGGGACAGGTCCACTTCAGCCACACCCCCCTTCGTCCTCTGGCCCACCCCATGCCCAGGGCTTCTGCAGCCTGCTGAGCACAGGGGGTTCCCGAGATAGGGACACAGAGGGGCCCTCACCCCTTCCCTATGGCTCCTGTACAGGAGCCTCACTGGCAGATCAATAGGGCTTGGGATGTCAGGCAGGAAGCCTTGGACTGGGGAATGCACACTTCCACCTGTCAGCAGCCAGGCATTGCTCCCCTCCTTTCCGATGGGCACCCAGCTGGGTGAGACCAAGGGTCCATCTAGGCCAGGATCCTGTCTTCCGACCAGCGTCAGTGCCAGTGACAGGTGCCCCAGAGGGAATGCACAGAACAGGGAATCATCCAGTGAGCCATCCCCTGTCGCTCATAAGGACAGGCAGGGCAGAAAACGGGGGGGAGTTGCACTGTATGTAAGGGAGCAGTATGACTGCTCAGAGCTCCGGTACGAAACTGCAGAAAAACCTGAGTGTCTCTGGATTAAGTTTAGAAGTGTGAGCAACAAGGGTGATGTCGTGGTGGGAGTCTGATATAGACCACCGGACCAGGGGGATGAGGCGGACGAGGCTTTCTTCCGGCAACTAACGGAAGTTACTAGATTGCAGGCCGTGGTTCTCATGGGAGACTTAAATCACCCTGATATCTGCTGGGAGAGCAATACAGTGGTGCACAGACAATCCAGGAAGTTTTTGGAAAGTGTAGAGGACAATTTCCTGGTGCAAGTGCTGGAGGAACCAACTAGGGGCAGAGCTCTTCTTGACCTGCTGCTTGCAAACCAGGAAGAATTAGTAGGGGAAGCAAAAGTGGATGGGAACCTGGGAGGCAGTGACCATGAGATGGTGGAGTTCAGGATCCTGACACAAGGAAGAAAGGAGAGCAGCAGAATACGGACCCTGGACTTCAAGAAAACAGACTTTGACTCCCTCAGGGAACTGATGGGCAGGATCCCCTGGGAGAATAACATGAGGGAGAAAGGAGTTTTAAAGAATCCTTATTGAGGTTGCAGGAACAAACCATCCCAATGTGTAGAAAGAATAGTAAATATGGCAGGTGACCAGTGTGGCTTAACAGTGAAATCCTTGCTGATCTTAAACACAAAAAAGAAGCTTACAAGAAGTGGAAGCTTGGACAAATGACTAGGGAGGACTATAAAAATATTGCTCAGACATGCAGGAGTGAAATCAGGAAGGCCAAATCACAATTGGAGTTGCAACTAGCAAGGGATGTTAAGAGTAACAAGAAGGGTTTCCTACAGGTATGTTAGCAACAAGAAGGTCAGGGAAAGTGTGGGCCCCTTACTGAATGGGGGAGGCAACCTAGTGACAGAGGATGTGGAAAAAGCTAATGTACTCAATGCTTTTTTTGCCTCTGTCTTCACGAACAAGGTCAGCTCCCAGACTGCTGCACTGGGCAGCACAGCAAGGGGAGGAGGTGACCAGCCCTCTGTGGAGAAAGAAGTGGTTCAGGACTATTTAGAAAAGCCACCCCACTCCAGCAGAACAGGGGTTAAAAGCAGCCTGGGAGAGGGCTGCGGCTGGGATAAAAGGAGTGAGAGCAGATGAGGGAGTAGCTGATAACAGGTGTGGTCAGCTCAGTCAGGGCCTAGCTGGCTCTGATAAGAGGGCTGGGGGGCTAGGAGCTGAAGGAATCTCCTTCCCACCTTGGAGGGAGAAGGACCCAGCTAGAACAGGGTACCTGAAGCAGAGCAGAGCAGAGCAGAGCAGTGCTGGGGAGCTCCAGCCTGACAACTCCCCAGACTGAGGCCTTGATAAAGGCCTAAACAAGTACTGGGGCTGGGAGCAGGACTGGCTCTAGGCACCAGCAAAGCAAGCATATGCTTGAGGTGGCATTCTAGCCATCTTTTTTTTTTTATTTTATTTTTTTGCTTGGGGAGTTGCACTCTTGGGGTGGCAAAAAACTTAGAGCCGGCCCTGGCTGGGAGGTGCAGCCTGGGGATAGGCAGAAGCAGCTGGTCCAACCCCCTTGACAAGTGTAAGGGGACTGTTGCCCCTTACCAACATTCAGTGGGGTGTTTTAGTTGCTAGCTCCCAGTACTAAAAAGGGGGAAGGGTCAATGGGGAATCAGGACCCTGAGACTGACAGCCCCCAGGAACAATGGGGAGAGGCCAATGCTCCAGGTCAGCCTGAATGATAGGGTGGGCGGGCTAATCAGGGAGTCAGGAGGCCAGGGAGGTCCCATCCTCTGTGTGAGCTGGATTTGGGTCAGACAGAGTGGGGCTGAGCTAAGGAGAAAGCAGGGGCCAAAACTAAGCTGGGGAGCAGAGCTGGGCCAGATGCAGAGGGACCAGAAAAGCAGCCCAGAGAGAGCGGACCCTGTCCTGGGAGCAGAGCTGCAGCCCCAAAGCCAGAGGCGCAGCCCAGAGAGAGCAGACTTGCCCTGGGAGCAGAGCTGCAGCGACCAGAGCCAGAGGGGCCAGAAAAGCAGCCCAGGAAGCAGGTCAGTGCCGGGAGCAGAGTCACAGAAGCAGCCTGTAGAGCAGACCTGTCCTGGGAGCAGAGCTGCAGCAACCAGAGCCAGAGGGGCCAGAGCAGCAGCCCAGGGAGCTGGAGGCAGAGCAGCCGCGGTGCAGAGACCGAGTGGTGGGGCTGCGGCTGGAGCCATCCGGAGCTGGGTGCAGGGAGCAGCTGGGGAGAGCGAGGGGGACCCTGGGCAGCAGGCCCAGCACAGGGAGACGCCTCAGCCAAGGGGCTCTGCAGGCCAGACTTGGATCGTAACCCCAACAGGGCGGGGGCGACACTGGGCAGAAGGGTCCTACCACTTAGAGCCTGAAAGCATGTGGCCACCACCAGAGCAAGTGTCCAACCCACAGCATCCCTGCAGCACAGCCAGGGCCAGAGGAGGGGCCTGGGACCGACAAGGAGCAGACTGTGAACTGCCCAGACGTTACAGAGCCACTGTTTGTGATGTTCCCTGCCACAGAGCTGGGGTGATGTGTTTCCTTTCACCTTTCCCATTTCCCCTTTATTCTTTTTACAATTAATTGTTGATTAAATACGTTGTATGTAACGGTCAGTGGGTCGGAGAAGTGCCCAGTGCAGAGAGAGTTCTCTGGAGTGGGGTCACCCTAGCCCCTGTCCTAGGTGACCACAGCAGGGTTGGGGGTCGAGCCCCCCAGGACTCCTGGGCCCAGCCTTGTTGGGGTTACGAGGACTCCTCCAGAAAGGAGAGTGGAAGGGGAACCCTCAAGGACAGGGAGGCCACTGGGTAAAGGAAGTGGGAGCGAGGACTCGGATCCTTTCGCTAGCCCACTTCACTGGGGTAGTGCAGAAGCCAGGAAAGTTCCCCACAAGAGCGGGACTGTTCCCCTGCTTACACAAGGATGAGTGGCTTTTACAGACTGCAGTTTGCCCCAGTGAGAGGGCTAGATGATGACTGGCAGTAGCTACTGAGGGGTTGGGGGTTCCCCAGGGAGGGGAGACCCAGAGTGTGGGGGTACTGCTGGGGCAGAATCCTGAGGTGAAGGGAGGGACACAGGGGCCTGGGGCAGGCGAGCCACTGGCCAGCAGAGGGTGCTCTAAGGCTGAAAAAAGCTAATTCCCAGATGACCAGCAGGAGGTGTCGAACTAGTGACTCTGTGGTCTGTTATAAGGCCTGGTCCCAGAACACACCCCTGGGGGACACCGCTATTTACCTCTCTCCATTCTGAAAATGGACCATTTATACCTACCCTTTGTTTCCTATCTTTTAACCAGTTACTAATCCATGAGAGCACTTTCCCTCTTATCCTGTGGCAGCTTACTTTGCATAAGAGCCTTTGGTAAGGGACCTTGTCAAAGGTTTTCTGAAAATGTAAGTACACTATATCCACTTGGTCCACATGCTTGTTGACCACCTCAAAGCATTCTAGTAGATTTGTGAGGCATGACTTCCCTTTAGTAAAACCATGTTGACTCTTCCTCAACAAATTATGTTCGATATGTCTGACAATATTGTTCTTTATTATACTTTCAGCCAGTTTGCCCAGTACTGAAATCAGGTTTACAGGCCTGTAATTGCCAGGATCCCCTCTGGAGTCCTTTTTAAAAAATTGGCGTCACATTAGCTAGCCTCCAGTTAATCTGGTACAGAAGCTGATTTAAATGATAAATTAGAGATTATGGCAGGGGGATTGGATAGCTCAGTGGTTTGAGCACTGGCCTGCTCAACCCAGGGTTGTGAGTTCAATTTTTTAGGGGGCCATTTAGGGATCTGGGGGAAAAATTGAGGATTGGTCCTGCTTTGAGGCCCTGCTTTGGTCCTGCTCCTGAGGTCCCTTCCAATCTGGATATTCTATGATAAGGTTAGTAGTTCTGCAATTTCACATTTGAGTTCCTTCAGAGCTCTTGAGTGAATGCTGTTTAATTTGTCAATTTTGTTCCAAAACGTCCTCTAATGATACCTCAATCTGGGACAGTTCCTCGGATCTGTCACCTAAAAGGAATAGCTCAGGTTTGGGGAAACTCCCTCACATCCTCAGCTGTGAGGACTGATGCAAAGAATTCATTTAGTTTCTCTGCAATGGCCTTATTGTCCTTGAGTACTCCTTTAGCATCTTGATCGTCCAGTGGCCCCACTGGTTGTTTAGAAGGCTTCCTGCATCTGATGCACTTAAAAAATTTTTTTGCTATTACTTTTTGGCTAACTGTTTCTCAAATTCTTTTTTGGCCTTCCTAATTAAATTTTTACACTTCATTTGCCAGTGTGTATGCTCCTTTCTATTTTCCTCATGAGGATTTAATTTCCAATCTTTAAAAAAGGGAAGAAGGAGAATCCTGGGAACTACAGGCCAGTCAGCCTCACCTCAGTCCCTGGAAAAATCATGGAGCAGGTCCTCAAAGAATCAATCCTGAAGCACTTGCATGAGAGGAAAGTGATCAGGAACAGCCAGCATGGATTCACCAAGGGATGGTCATGCCTGACTAATCTAATCGCCTTTTATGATGAGATTACTGGTTCTGTGGATGAAGGGAAAACAGTGGATGTATTGTTTCTTGACTTTAGCAAAGCTTTTGACACGGTCTCCCACAGTATTCTTGTCAGCAAGTTAAGGAAGTATGGGCTGGATGAATGCACTATAAGGTGGGTAGAAAGCTGGCTAGATTGTCGGGCTCAATGGGTAGTGATCAATGGCTCCATGTCTAGTTGGCAGCCGGTATCAAGTGGAGTGCCCCAAGGGTCGGTCCTGGGGCCGGTTTTGTTCAATATCTTCATAAATGATGTGGAGGATGGTGTGGATTGTACTCTCAGCAAATTTGCGGATGATACTAAACTGGGAGGAGTGGTAGATACACTGGAGGGGAGGGATAGGATACAGAAGGACCTAGACAAATTGGAGGATTGGGCCAAAAGAAATCTGATGAGGTTCAATAAGGATAAGTGCAGGGTCCTGCACTTAGGACGGAAGAACCCAATGCACAGCTACAGACTAGGGACCGAATGGCTAGGCAGCAGTTCTGCGGAAAAGGACCTAGGGGTGACAGTGGACGAGAAGCTGGATATGAGTCAGCAGTGTGCCCTTGTTGCCAAGAAGGCCAATGGCATTTTGGGATGTATAAGTAGGGGCATAGCGAGCAGATCGAGGGACGTGATCGTTCCCCTCTATTCGACATTGGTGAGGCCTCATCTGGAGTACTGTGTCCAGTTTTGGGCCCCACACTTCAAGAAGGATGTGGATAAATTGGAGAGAGTCCAGCGAAGGGCAACAAAAATGATTAGGGGACTGGAACACATGAGTTATGAGGAGAGGCTGAGGGAGCTGGGATTGTTTAGCCTGCAGAAGAGAAGAATGAGGGGGGATTTGATAGCTGCTTTCAACTACCTGAAAGGGGGTTCCAAAGAGGATGGCTCTAGACTGTTCTCAATGGTAGCAGATGACAGAACGAGGAGTAATGGTCTCAAGTTGCAGTGGGGGAGGTTTAGATTGGATATTAGGAAAAACTTTTTCACTAAGAGGGTGGTGAAACACTGGAATGCGTTACCTAGGGAGGTGGTAGAATCTCCTTCCTTAGAGGTTTTTAAGGTCAGGCTTGACAAAGTCCTGGCTGGGATGATTTAACTGGGAACTGGTCCTGCTTCGAGCAGGGGGTTGGACTAGATGACCTTCTGGGGTCCCTTCCAACCCTGATATTCTATGATTCTATGATTCCACTTTTTAGAGGATGCCTTTTTGCCTCTGACTACTGCTTTACTTTGTTTAGCCACGGTGACTCTCTTTTGGTTCTCTTACTATGATTTTTAATTTGGGATATACATTAAGTTGAGCCTCTATTGTGGTGTCTTTAAAAAGTTTCCACGCAGCTTGCAGAGATTTCATTTTTGGCACTGTACCCTTTAATTTCTGTTTGACTAACCTCTTCATTTTTTTTTAAAAAAAAAGGAGTACTTGTGGCACCTTAGAGACTAACCAATTTATTTGAGCATCAGCTTTCGTGAGCTACAACTCAATGAAGTGAGCTGTAGCTCACGAAAGCTTATGCTCAAATAAATTGATTAGTCTGTATTCGCAAAAAGAAAAGGAGTACTTGTGGCACCTTAGAGACTAACATGGCTGTTACTCTGAAACTCTTCATTTTTGTGTAGTTCCCCTTTCTGAAATTAAATGCTACCGGGTTGGGCCACTGTGGTGTTTTTCCTGCCACAGGGATAATAAATTTAATTATATTATGGTCACTATTACTAAGCAGTCCAGCTATATTTCACCTCTTGGACCAGATCCTGTGCTCCACTTCAGACTAAATCAAGAATTGCCCCTCCTCTGTTGGGTTCCAGGGCCAGCTGCTTCAAGAAGCAGCCATTTAAAGTGTCAAGAAACTTTATCTCTGCATCCTGTCCTGAGGTGACATGGACCCAGTCAATATGAGGATAATTGAAATCCCTTATTTATTATTGAGGTTTTTTTAAATTTTAATAGCGTCTCTAATTTCCCTGAGCATTTCACAGTTCCTATCACCATCCTGGTCAGGTGGTGGGTGATATATCCCTACCGCTATGCTCTAACAAGAAGACTGTGGCATTTCTATCCAGACATTCTATGGTACAGTTTGATTCATTTACTATTTTTACTTCTCTTGATTCTGTGGTTTCTTTCACATATAATGCCACTCCCCCACCAGCACGACCTGTTCTGTCCTTCTGATATATTTTGTACCCTGGTATTACTGTATCCCATCGATTATCCTCATTCCACCAAGTTTCTGTGATACCTATCTCAATAGCCTCATTTAATATGAGGTATTCTAATTCACCCATTTTATTATTTAGACTTCTAGCATTGGTATATCAGCACTTTAAAAACTTGTCTCCTTTTAGCTGTCTGCCATTACACAATGTAATTGAATGGGACTCTTTTATTATTATTATTTGATTGTTTCTGATCAGACCCTGCCTGTATTTTTATCATTTTCCATCCTCTTGTCCTCACTAGGAGATCCTCCCCTAAGGGATGTCCGACCCACGTGCTCCTCCGCGCCTGTCAGCTTTCCCCCAGCCCTTAGTTTAAAATCTGCTCTGCAACCTTTTTAATAAGAAAAGGAGGACTTGTAGCACCTTAGACTAACCAGCTTATTTGAACATAAGCTTTTGTGAGCTAGAGCTTCTTCCCTGGGACTTTATCCTCTTCAGCAGCACAGAAGCTGGCTGTCAGACCAGGTGTGGGACCGTTCTACTGTGTCCCGGAAAGTCTCATCTATGTATCTCTCTGTCTTCCTCCGCTCGTCCAGGTCAGCCACTCTGGTCTCCAAAGCCTGTACACGGTCTCTGAGGGCCAGGAGCTCCTTGCACTGAAAGCACACCTATGCCACCTGCCTATAGGGCAGGTAATCATACGTGCTGCTATAAACTGGGTAGCTCCCATGCTGCTGTTGGACTTCTGCCTGCAGCTGGTTCCTTTGATTTGTTTATATCAAGGAGAGTGTTTCTGGTTTTTAAGTTTAAAGAATGTTGAGTTCTAACCCTGCTCACACTCCTCCTGTAAACTCCCTCGCAAAGCTCCCCTGTTTGGCACTAGCCTCCTGCAGCCAGCAGGGCCATGGGAAACCTGTAGTTTCTCCTTGAGGCCGCCAGGGCTGTCATACCCTCCCCACCCCCCCATTTCAGGCAGCTTCCTCTGCTGGTGCCAGGCCAGTGTAGATCCTGGGACTGCCCCAGATGCTTCATGGCCCCTCTCAGACTGCCCCCATACAACCCTCGCCAGCCCCAACCCCCCATCATTGGGGGGCAGGAACAGGCTCCTGCCTCCCCCACCTGCTGCCCAGCCTGATAGGCAGGCAGCAAAGGAGGCTCTGCACGATGAGGACAGTGGGCGTCTTGGCTGGGGCGGGAGAGCAGTTCCACATGAGCCAATAAACCTTCAGCCCAGGGCCAGTCCATCCCACCCCACAGCAAGGACTGGGAAGTGTCACCCTGCTGCACTTTAAAGACTAACAGATTTATTTGAGCATAAGCTTTCATAGGTTTAAAAAAAACCCACTTCAGATGCATGGAGTGAAAATTACATATACAGGCATAGATATACTGGCATATGAAGAGAGGGGAGTTACAAGTGGAGAACCAGTGTTGACAAGGCCAATTCAGTCAGGGTGGATGTGGTCCACTACCAATAATTGAGGAGGTGGTGTCAATACCAAGAGGGAAAATTGCTCTTGTAGTGAGCCAGCCACTCCCAGTCCCTATTCAAGTCCAAGTTTGCAAATGAATTGTAGCTCTGCAGTTTCTCTTTGAAGTCTGTCTTTGAAGTTTTTTTTTGTTGAAGGATGGCTGTTTTTTAAATCTGTTGCTGCATATTCAGGGAGATTGAAGTGTTCTACTGGCTGATGTCTGATTTGTGTCTGTTCACTCTTTTACATAGAGGGTGTCCGGTTTGACCAATGTACGTGGCAGAGGGGCATGGCTGGCACATGATGGCAGATATCACATTAGTAGATGTGCAGGTGGATGAGCCCCTGATAGTGTGGCTAATGTGGTTGGGTCCTCTGATGGTGTCGCTAGAGTAGATATGGGCACAGAGTAGGCAACAGGGTTTTTTACAGGGATTAGTTCCTGGGTTAATGTTTCTGTGGTGTGTAGTTGCTGGTGAGTATTTGTTTCAGGTTGGGGGGGCTGTCTGTAAGTGAGGACTGGCCTGTCTCCCAAGATCTGTGAGAGTGAAGGATCGTTGATGATGCGATGGAGAGGTTTTAGCTGGGGACTGTACGTTTTCAAGTGGTGGTCTGTTGTTTTCCTTGTTGGACCTATCCTAGTAGGTGACTTTGGAGTACCTGTCTTGTTCTGTCAATCTGCTTCCTCACTTCCCCAGGTGGGTATTGTAGTTTTAAGAATGCTTGATAAAGATCTTGTAGGTGTTTGTCTCTGTCTGAGGGATTGGAGCAAATGCGGTTGTATCTGAGGGCTTGGCTGTAGAAAATGGATCCTGTGATGTGGTCTGGATGAAAACTGGAGGCATGTAGGTAAGTATAGCGGTCAGTGGGTTTCTGGCATAGGGTGGTGGTTGTGATCATCACTTATTTGCCCTGTAGTGTCCAGGAAGTGGATCTCTTGTGTGGACTGGGCCAGGCTGAGGTTGATGGTGGATGGAAATTGTTGAAATCCAGGTGGAATTCTTCGAGGGCCTCCTTCCTGTGGGTCCATATGTCCTCAATGTAGCACAAGTAGAACAACGCTTCCTCAGCTCTCGTTCCCTAGCACCCCTCCTCTAAGTCAGCCATAAAAATGTGGGCACACTGTGGCGCCATGCGGGTACCCATAGCAGTGCCACTGACTTGAAGGTATAAGTTGTCCCCAAATCTGAAATGGTTGTGGGTGAGGACAAAGTCACAAAGCTCATCCACCAGGTGTGATGTGGCCTCATCAGGGATACTGTTCCTGACAGCTTGTAGTCCATCCTTGGATGGAATATTGGTGTAAGGAGCTTCTATCTACATCCATGGTGGCCAGGATGGTGTTTTCAGGAAGATCACCAATGCATTGTAGTTAACCTTGTCAACACTGGCTCTCCACTTGTAAGGTAACTCCCTTCTCTTCATGTGCCAGTATATTTATGCCTGTATCTGTAATTTTCACTCCAAGCATCTGAAGTAGTGGGCTTTTTTTTAACCCACAAAAGCTTATGCCCATATAAATGTTAGTCTTTAATGTGCCACCGGACTTCTCATTGTTTCTGTGGCTACAGACTAACACAGCTACCCCTCTGACAGCTACCCCTCTGACAGCTACCCCTCTGACAGCTACCCCTCTGACAGCTACCCCTCTGACAGCTACCCCTCTGACAGCTACCCCTCTGACAGCTACCCCTCTGACAGCTACCCCTCTGACAGCTGCCTTACCGGTGTGTGCACCCCATACAGAGTGGGGAGCCCTCAGCCAGCTGGTCTCCTGCCCACTCATCCAGGGGACAGACAGGCTCCCCCACACTGCAAGATGCCCCCAGTTCCTGTCAGTCTGTGCCAGCCAGGTATCTCCAGGTCACTCCTGTTCCCCTTCTGCCTGGACCTTCTCTGGGGGGCTGCTGCATTTATGCCAGTCCCCCCTTCCTGCCCTGCCCACCCAGTTATGGGTAGGAGAAACCTGGGTGCCTTAAGCCCACCAAGAACATAGAGACCACTGTCCCTGTGGCCCAGATGGTTGGTCAATATATGAGGCCTGGCTGGGATGGTCTCATTAGGACAAGACTTTGGTGTTAATGAACTGTGGGTGCCCCCTGGGAAAGTGTCACAACTTACATCCTGCTGCCATTTACACTCCTTTACACTCACCACCTTTTCAGGCCCTCATACCATGCTCTGGGCCCGCGTTGTGCCAGGGCGCAAGGGCACAGTTAGGGGAGGAGCTGTGGGCACAGCCTACTGTGCTCTGGCTATTTGCTACTGCCTGGGAGCAGCCTGAAGATCTGAGTCACTTGCACCTGGGCCCTGCTCAGCGCAGAAGCAGGAACTGAGATGTAGGATCTTATCGTGCAGCTAATGTCCTTGCTGAGGGGCCATGGCTTAGCTCTGCCCATGTGACAGCCCCGGAGCTGCCTAACTGAGTCTGATTGAACCTGGGTGTGTTTTCAGGGAACCCTTAACTAGGCCTTTGGTTCATTGTCTAAGCTCCCTGGGTCTACCAGGCTGTGTGTAAGAGAGGCAGGGCTGCCTGGCAAGCTGGGGCCTCAGGACACCTGGGTTCTGTTCCCTGCTCTACCAAAGCTGCCCCTGGGTGCATCATTGAGTTGCTACATGCCTGTGTTTCCCATCTGTACAGTGTGCTGCCTGCCCTCCCCCAGAGGATCAAGGCATGACAGGTGGGAAGGTGCTCAGGCTACGTGGTGGTTGGGGGAGGGGCAAACTACATGCCAGAGAGAGCAAGTTAACACTTGGCCAAGGACATCTCAGGGGCACTTTGCAACACCCCAACACTACTCTTGCCCCCCACGGCCCATTTGCCTTGGCTGTGGCATCACCCTGGGGTTCTGACCCCAATGGCATTGCCAGTGCATGCCCTGTCTGCCTCTTCTGTGCACCCCCTGATTATTCAAGCACACCCCCGGGGCAAGGAAGAGGGGGTCATCTGGAAGTGACTGCTGACACCAGCAGGGGCGAGCTCTGGGGCCCTGCTTCAAGGACCCTGGGAAGCAGCAGAACAGAGGGGAATTCAGCACTGACCTCACTGGGCTCCAGCTGCTCTAACTCACTAAACCCAGCTCCCCAGATGGGGAATGAGCCACTGCCCTGCCTCTGCCACAGGCAAGCTCTTGGCTTACTGCTAGGACACCTTCCAGTCCATGCGCCCAGCCCACCTAGAGATGTCTTCCCTGAATGCAGTGTGGCTCAGATGCGGCTTTGCCCATCAGTGGAGCATATCTGGCAGGTCCCTGGGAGCCAGGCAGGCTGGCACTCACCTGGCTTGACCTTTCCCGGTGTTCGTCAGACAGAGAACATTACACACAGCCCTGCCTGCCATGGCTTCAGTGGCCTTCCCTGTCAGCGCCCGTACGCCTCGGCCTGTGTATCACGCAGGGAGGAGTCTGTGGTATGAGCCTTCCCTTCCCTCAGCTCCCAGGGGGTTCTGCACCGTGTAGCACACAAGGATCTCAGTGGACTTATCAGCCCTGACTTAACCACAGAAAGCAGCGGGTGAGGGTGATTGGTCCCCTGGTGCATGGGGGAAACTAAGGCACACCGCGGGCAAAGGGCTTGCCCAAGGCCAAACAGACATAGTGAGTGTCAGAGCTAAGAATGGAATCCAGGAGTCCTGACTCCCAGTCCCTGCTGTTACCACTAGACTAGACCCGACTCCCCTCCAATAGCCCAGGACAGAACTCAAGAGTCCTGACTCCCAGCTCCTCCCTTCCACCTGCTCTACTCACATTCTTTCCTGTAAAATTCTTCCTTGCAGCACGGCTTGGCTCTCTGTGAGGCTCTGTACCTTGAGGAAACACCTTACACCCCCATGTTCATCTTTATAAAATGATTGTGTGGTATCCAATGCAAAGTTTGTCCTGTTGAGTGTCTTTGGAAGGCTCATGATGCACTGAGCATTGTTGTTGTAGTAATTGTTACAGCAATGTTAAACT
The DNA here is from genome assembly GCF_965140295.1 of Lepidochelys olivacea. Taxonomy (NCBI): domain Eukaryota; kingdom Metazoa; phylum Chordata; order Testudines; family Cheloniidae; genus Lepidochelys; species Lepidochelys olivacea. Next base: position 16,243,948 of record NC_140436.1, on the reverse strand, counting down.
AAATACATGAAATTATAACCTATAAGGCTGAAAAAATGTGTCTTCATGGTTTAAAATAAGCCCAGGCAAAAACTCTCCAAGAGCTGAGAGACAGTTCACACCTCATCAGGGCATGTATGGGACAAACCCAGCCCAGGCTCACAGGAACAAAGGACGCTGGCCTAGGCAGCAACAAAAGGATTTGTTGGACTCTCAAGTGAGTCGCACCCCACCCTTCCTTTGGTCCCTTTGTAACTGCAATGAGGTAATGCTCACCTGACTCAGGGGGGCAAAGCCAAGAGGGAAAAAAGAACATGATAAAAGGGAGAGATGTTTGCCATGCTTCCTCTCTCTTCTACCTACATCTACAGATGACACCACTCCCACAACCACCAAGCGACTGAAGCGCTGATCAAAGGGGACAGCCTGGCCGAAGGGCAACCAGCCACCTTTTGGTGAGATGCATCTAAGTTTGTAAGGACACTGAAAGTGTTAAGATCATCTTAGAATGCATTTTGCTTTTCATAGAATCATAGAATATCAGGGTTGGAAGGGACCTCAGGAGCTCATCTAGTCCAACCCCCTGCTCAAAGCAGGACCAATCCCAGCCAGGGCTTTGTCAAGCCTGACCTTAAAAACTTCTAAGGAAGGAGATTCCACCACCTCCCTAGGTAATGCATTCCAGTGTTTCACCACCCTCCTAGTGAAAAAGTTTTTCCTAATATCCAACCTAAACCTTCCCCACTGCAACTTGAGACCATTACTCCTTGTCCTGTCCTCTTCTACCACTGAGAATAGTCTAGAACCATCCTCTCTGGAACCACCTCTCAGGTAGTTGAAAGCAGCTATCAAATGCCCTCTCATTCTTCTCTTCTGCAGACTAAACAATCCCGTTCCCTCAGCCTCTCCTCATAAGTTCTAGACCCCTAATCATTTTTGTTGCCCTTTGCTGGACTCTCTCCAATATATCCACATCCTTCTTGTAGTGTGGGGCCCAAAACTGGACACAATACTCCATATGAGGCCTCACCAATGTCAAATAGAGGGGAACGATCACGTCCCTCGATCTGCTCGCTATGCCCCTACTTATACATCCCAAAATGCCATTGGCCTCCTTGGCAACAAGGGCACACTGCTGACTCATATCCAGCTTCTCGTCCACTGTCACCCCTAGGTCCTTTTCTGCAGAACTGCTGCCTAGCTATTCGGTCCCTAGTCTGTAGCGGTGCATTGGGTTCTTCCGTCCTAAGTGCAGGACCCTGCACTTATCCTTATTGAACCTCATCAGATTTCTTTTGGCCCAATCCTCCAATTTGTCTAGGTCCCTCTGTATCCTATCCCTGCCCTCCAGCGTATCTACCACTCCTCCTAGTTTAGTATCATCCGCAAATTTGCTGAGAGTGCAATCCACACCATCCTCCAGATCATTTATGAAGATATTGAACAAAACCAGCCCCAGAACAGACCCCTGGGGCACTCCACTTGATGCCGGCTGCCAACTAGACATGGAGCCATTCATCACGACCCGTTGAGCCCGACAATCTAGCCAACTTTCTACCCACCTTATAGTGCATTCATCCAGCCCATACTTCTTTAACTTGCTGACAAGAATACTGTGGGAGACCGTGTCAAAAGCTTTGCTAAAGTCAAGAAACAATACATCCACTGCTTTCCCTTCATCCACAGAATCAGTAATCTCATCATAGAAGGCGATTAGATTAGTCAGGCATGACTTTCCCTTGGTGAATCCATGCTGACTGTTCCTGATCACTTTCCTCTCCTCTAAGTGCTTCAGAATTGATTCTTTGAGGACCTGCTCCATGATTTTTCTGGGGACTGAGGTGAGGCTGACTGGCCTGTAGTTCCCAGGATCCTCCTTCTTCCCTTTTTTAAAGATTGGCACTACATTAGCCTTTTTCCAGTCATCCGGGACTTCCCCGTTCGCCACGAGTTTTCAAAGATAATGGCCTATGGCTCTGCAATCACAGCCGCCAGCTCCTTTAGCACTCTCGGATGCAACGCATCCGGCCCCATGGACTTGTGCTCGTCCAGCTTTTCTAAATAGTCCCTAACCACCTCTTTCTCCACAGAGGGCTGGCCATCTACTCCCCATGCTGTGCTGCCCAGCGCAGCAGTCTGGGAGCTGACCTTGTTCGTGAAGACAGAGGCAAAAAAAGTATTGAGTACATTAGCTTTTTCCACATCCTCTGTCACTAGGTTGCCTCCCTCATTCAGTAAGGGGCCCACACTTTCCTTGGCTTTCTTCTTGTTGCCAGCATACCTGAAGAAACCCTTCTTGTTACTCTTAACATCCCTCGCTAGCTGCAACTCCAGGTGCGATTTGGCCCTCCTGATTTCATTCCTACATGCCTGAGCAATATTTTTATACTCTTCCCTGGTCATATGTCCAACCTTCCACTTCTCGTCAGCTTCTTTTTTATGTTTAAGATCCGCTAGGATTTTACCGTTAAGCCAAGCTGGTCGCCTGCCATATTTACTATTCTTTCGACACATCGGGATGGTTTGTCCCTGTAACCTCAACAGGGATTCCTTGAAAAAGGGATTCCTTTCCCCTTCATGTTAGTCCCCCAGGGGATCCTACCTATCCGTTCCCTGAGGGAGTCGAAGTCTGCTTTCCTGAAGTCCAGGGTCCGTATCCTGCTGCTTTCCTTTCTTCCCTGTGTTAGGATCCTGAACTCAACCAACTCATGGTCACTGCCTCCCAGATTCCCATCCACTTTTGCTTCCCCCACTAATTCTTCCTGGTTTGTGAGCAGCAGGTCAAGAAAAGCTCCCCCCCTAGTTGGCTCGTCTAGCACTTGCACCAGGAAATTGTCCCCTACGTTTTCCAAAAACTTCCTGGATTGTCTATGCACTGCTGTATTGCTCTCCCAGCAGATATCAGGAAAATTAAAGTCACCCATGAGAACCAGGGCGTACAATCTAGTAGCTTCTGCGAGTTGCCGGAAGAAAGCCTCATCCACCTCATCCCCCTGGTCCGGTGGTCTATAGCAGACTCCCACCACTACATCACTCTTGTTGCTCACACTTCTAAACTTAATAAACTTCTTAAACTTAACTTTTATTTCATTTGACCAAATCTGACTTATGCTTTGAGTTATAATCACTTAAAATGTATCTTTGTAGTTAATAAATCTGTTTGTTTGTTCTACCTGAAGCAGTGCATTTGGTTTGAAGCGTGTCAGAGACTCCCCTTGGGATAACACGCCTAATACATATAAATTTCTTTGTTAAATTGACAAACTCATATAAGCTTGCAGCATCCAGTGGGCATAACTGGACACTGCAAGACGGAGGGTCCTAGAGTTTTGTCTGGGACCGGAGATATTGGCTAGTGTCATTTGGTTGCAAAATCCAAGGAGCAGCTTACATGCCAGAGGCTGTGCAAGAACAGCCTAGGAATGGGGGTTCTCACAGCAGAGCAGGGTACGACTGGCTCCCAGAGTCAAGGATTGGGGGACCTAGCAGATCACCGGTCCAGATAATACCAGAGGGGAACGTTACAGTGGCGCTGCGAGCAGGGTGTATGTGCAGCTTGTTACTCCAAGTGAAGTTCACACTTAAAATCACAAATATCAGTGCTTAAAGTGAGTCTTAAGTGCAGTGGCTAAGAACAGTCTGGAGGAGGTCACAGTTTTATTATTTTCTGTTTGCTTATTTTGGGAAAGGGGAAATGAGTGAAAACAATGAAGCAATTGCAAAGTTGGAGCTTTTTAGGCTACAGTCTGCAGAAAAGGAGAGGGAGCACCAGAGATTATTGCAACTCAAAAAACTGGAGATAAAAGAAAAAGTAAGAGAAGAAAGAGAGCAAAAACACCAACTGGACCTGCTAGAGAAGCAGAACCAGAACCCATCGACCCCAATGACTCCCATCACTCCAAAAATCCACAGGTGGGAATGCTTATGTCCTACACACAGTGAGGACGATAATATTGCGGAATATCTGACTACCTTCGAAGGCTGTGTGTAATACATGAAATCCCTGATAAGAGCATTTGTACCCTGATTGCGAAATTAACTGGTAAAGCTCGAAATGTATTCAGCGGAATGCCTATTGAAGATGCTTTAGACTATTGTACATTGAAAACTTCGCAAAACAGTATCTTTAAGATTACCCCTGAAACATAGAGTTAAATTTAGGAATCTTAAGGGGGATATTGGGATGAGTAATGAGTAATAATGTAAACAATATGAAAGATTTGTTGGGAAAAGGGGTGAAGGGTAAAGAGGTGGCAAGTTTTGAGGGAATGTTGGATCTTGTTGCTCAAGAGCATTTCCTAGGCGTGTGGGAGGCGGATGTGACCCAGTGTCTATGGGACAAAGATGGAAAGTTTGGGGAGCAGCTGGCTTTTTTTGCTGATGCCTTCAAACAGAATCAGGTGTCTATTGAGGGCAGGCCACAGAAAGAGGGTTTAAAACTGGTGGGAAGGGAGGATCCCATTTTGCCCCTGGGAAGAGAGAAGGGGACTGGGAGCCTAAACATTCCCTTACCCCAAAACAGTCCTCCACTGGTAACTCCTATCCCAAACCTCCTGTAAAAGCAGACGAGCCCAGAAGGTGCTATCTGTGTCATTCCACTGATCCCCTGAGGAATAAACGCCCTGTGCTGGGCGGAAGCAGGCAACCAATAGCTCCTGTTAGTTCTGCTGCCCTCAACACTGAAACCGATCATGTTGGTTTTGTGAGGTTAGCCTCCGCAGAACCAGACATGGAGTATGTAACGGCTGCCCAAATCGATGGCAGGGAACGCTTGGGGCAGAGGGATGCAGGGGCCCAGATCTCTCCGGTTAAGCAGGGTGTGGTCCCAAAGGCCAGTATGTTGCCTGGCCAAATGGCAGAGATTGTGGGGGAGGGTGAAAGCAGATTCCTTGTGCCACTAGCTAAAATCCATGTGGTCTGGGAAGGTTTGGAAAGTGTTCTGACTGTGGGGGTAATAGAACACCTCCTAGTCGACCTGCTCCTGGGGAATGATTTTTTCCGTGTAGCTCAGGTTAAAGTATTTGCCTGCAGCAGGAGCTCGTGTTATGCTGGGACCCTCGAGGGAAAGGGGAAGGTCTCGGGAACTGCTGAGAGAATGGGAGGGAGTCTCCTTGATTCTTCAGCAGCAGGGGGAAGCCACATGGTTCCAGGCGGGAGGGTGGTTGAGACCAATCTCTGCACTGCAGCTGGAGGCAACAGCACCTCGGGAAGGGATGGGGGCGTGATGCCTGCCAGGGAGAGAACTGTCCAGGTTGTTAGCGGCCAGCAAATTTCAGCTGAACCAGAGACAGACCCAGCTCTAGGGAGCAGAGAGAAATGGGTCTCAGAGAGCCTGGAGAACGGGCAGGGAATCTCAGAAACCACTGAGGTGGGTGAGGATTCCTGTGACTCTGTAACACAGGGAAGCAGGGTGCTTCCAAGCATGGGAGGGGCTGAGACAAGCTCCTTTCCAGCAGAAGGCGACATGCCCGCAGGGGCAGGAGAGGGGTGGTCAGTGATTAAGGAAACTTTAACTGTCCCAGTTGTTAGCTGGCAGAGTTTTGCAGATGAACAAAAGATAGAACCCTTCCTAGGGAGCACGAAAAATTGTGTTTTGGGATGGGGCCCAGAGGAGGAAACTGGGGAAGGAATAGTGGGAGTACAGGAATGTTTCCACCCTAGACACTTGGGACAGGATGCCCAGGACACTAGCAGGATGGCTGGGTCAGGTTTTGAGAGGGATTTGTGTAACTGACCTCCTGGAGGGGAGCAGTCACACAGCTGACTTCCCAGGGACAGAGAAAGGGGTGGCGGAGGGCACCCCAATCCAGGTTCCAGTTTTTCAGGATGCTATTCCTGATAACTGTTTGGAAAGTAACTGTGTCTCTTTACATCAAGATGCAGCTCCAACGCCTGTGACAGCAGAGGAGTTGAGACCAGGAAATTGCCAGACAGTTCTGCAAGGCACCTCCCCATGGCTCTGTACCCAGCAGAGCATGCATTAAAGCTTGGTGAAGATTAGACCATGAATGCACTATCTTTCACTTCCAGCCAAGCACATAAGCCACTCAGGTGACTCCAGCCTCCCCTGTGGAAAGAATTAACCCTTTTGTTGCTGGGATAAACTGGAACACAAGAACTGCCATACTGGGTCAGACCAATGGTCCATTTAGCCCAGTATCCTGTCTCTGACAGTGGCCAGTGCCAGGTGCTTCAGAGGGAGTGTCCCAAACAGGGAAGCTGAAGAGAGACACCCCTGTCTTCTCCTCCCAGCTTTTGGGAGTCAGAGATTAGTGACACCCAGAGCATATGGTTGCATCCCTGACCATGTTGGCTAATAACTATTGACAGACCTATCCTCCTTGAACTTACCTAGCTCTGTTTTGGCCTTCACAACATCCCCTGGCAGTGAGTTCCACAGGTTAATTGTGTGCTATGTGGAACACTACACAAAGCCCCTTATCTAGCAGATACTGTGTCCAGTCTGGGAGTGTAAGGCTGGGTGTGTAGTTACCAGTATGAGCAAGACTTTGCTCATGTCTGGGTTAAACATCTGAGTGTGCCTAGTGCGAGCAGACTGTTTGCAGATGCTGGGTGAACTTGGACCAAGCTGAGGGTTGACCCAGCTGATGAAGGGCTGGGGCTTCCCCCGCCTTCCTGCCTGCCTCCAGAAAGCCCATGAAGGGCTTGGCTATACTTGAAATGCTTCAGCGGCAAAGGTGTGGTGCTTCAGTGTAGACACCAGGTATGCCGAGGGGGGAGGGGTTCTCCCATCATTGTAATCTACCTCTGAGAGGCGATAGCTAAACCAGTGGAAGAATTCTTCCCTCAACCTAGCATTGCCTGCGCGGGGCTTAGGTCGGCTTAAGTACTGCCCTTGGGGGGTGGGTATTTTTCACACCCCCTGAGCAATGTCGCTGGGTCAACCTCACTTTTTAGTGTAGACCAGGTCTAAGCATTACAGGTGCCAGGGTTGCTTCCCAGCGCTCTCAGAAAGGGCCATGGCGTCTTTGATGACCTCACATTTAGGGCCTCAGACCGGCTTCTATTCTGAAAGATCACAGCTCTAAAGGCAATGGGCTGGGGCACTGGGGTCAGCATCACCTTTGAAGGGGAGCCCCCCTGCTGAGCCCCCCATCCTGCTCCCTGCAGCGCAGTATCCCCTAGCGCTGCACTGTGACGCTGGGGGGCAGCACTGATGCAGAAAGGAAGTGCCCTGCAGCACAGTGTCGTCCGCCCCCCCCCCCCGCCCCCAGGCATGGGGCTTAACAATGCCTCTGAGAGGAAAAGGCCATCTGCAACCCTGGCAGCCCTCTGTTTTCCCTGAAGGTCCCCCCAGGCCCAGCTCACCTGTCCTGCCCTAGCCTGCAACACCGTCAGAATCACAGCCAAAGGTGCAGACCAGTCAAGACGATCAGCTGAGCACTTGGTTCAGCCAGCGGTCGGATGCCATCCATCCAACCTTTCTGCTCCCAGAGCAGGGACATCCCCAGAACCCCACCCAGCACCTCCAGCTGTGGGGGTCAGGGTTGGGTCCCTCTAGACCTTGCTCTCTCCTGGAGCCCGCAGAGGGCATAGATCCCTGAAAACAACTGACTGGCTGAAAAAGGACAGGAGGGCTGGAGGGGAGGAAATGGGTAGCCAGACGATAACAAGTGAACACCTAATTCTCAAAATGCTCTACAAAGAGGAGCAGTGTCATTACCCCCATTTTATAGATGGGGAAACTGAGGCACAGAGCGGGGATGGTCACCTAGCAGGCCAGCGGCAGAGCTGGGAAGAGAACGCAGGTCTCCTGAGTGCTAGCCCCCAGGAGTGAGTCCTGTGCTCTATTCAGTGGGCAATGCTGCCCAGAGAGCTGCTAGTTTTCCCAGCTGCAACCTCCCACAGATGCGGCAGCCCCAGAAGGATTTGCTGTAAACATCGCCAGCCCCTCTAGCGCTGCAGAAGGTCACGCCAAGGCCTGGTCCCCCAGCTCCAGCAGGCAGGAAGATCCCATACATTGGCAGCCCAAGGGCAGCCAGAAGTTCCTCTTCGTTTTCCTGACCCTGAGAAGATAACAAGCAACTTTTCCCATGAGCCTCTTCAGTGCTACCCGCAGTGTCATGCGCAGGACCCCCACCCCCGACATTGGTCCAAGCCCAAACCGTCCCGGGCCAGCAGGCAGCCTCTGCTGGAGCATCTGGGCCGTGAAGCGAAGACCTGGAGCTGGGCAGGGTGACACACCCAGTGTGACCGAGTCTGGACAAATATTTGAGGCTCTCAAAGCATTTGACAAGCATTCATGAATGCCCCTAGCAGGTGGGTGAGAATCAGGATCTCCAGTTCACAGAGGGAAAAAACTGAGGCAAAGAGATGGGGGGACGTGACTTGTGTAAGGTAACACAGGGGGTCACTGGAAGAATCCCAGAAGTCTCAACTCCTAGTTTCCCCCAGCTCTAGCCACTAGACTGCATTGCTCTCAGAGGTGGGACTAGACTGACTTCCAAGCCCCCGCCTCCCCAGCTCCCCTGTGCTGTAAATATCCCACACCACAATGGAGTGGTTTCTCCCTCCTTTGCAGTAAGAAAGGGGAGACTCTACAGATCACGCAGGGGTGGTGTCACGTCTCTGTGGCCAGGAGAAAAGGAATGGCCCATGCAGCAACAGGGGCTGAAACTCACATGCAGCTTGATGTGTCAGATCAAGATTTGTGGGGCTAGGGGCGAGGAAGCTGGGCCTGGGGACAGGCCACTGGCATGGGCTTGCGGAGCCCTAGGTTCAATTCCTGCACGCCCTGAAGGCAGTCACTTGTTCTTTCTGTGCCTCAGTTTCCCATCTGAACAACGAAAAGGCTTCGGGCCACTTGGGATTGCAAGGGGCTTGGACATCAGGGTGATGCGGGCGGAGAAGTACTGAGACAGAAATGTAACCAGTTAACAACTCTGCCACTCCCTGCCAAGCCCGTGTGAAGATTGGCTTTGCCGCTCAGTTACTCTTGAGTTGCAATCAGTGGTCCCTTCTGTGACTGCTCAGGCCAGGCTTCCAGGAGGTCCCATGGAGGGACACTGAGCAGGGCTGGCTGGGAGTTAGAGAGGCCCCCCCCAAGGTCTAGCTGTAAAGAATTTCCTTTCGATTCCCTTTGAGGTGAGGGCTGCTGCAGCCTCAAAGTGTTTCAGGTTCATAGCAAACAGGGGGCCCTGCAGAAAAGCCTGAAACCTTGCCGTGTAGACCAAACCAGGGGCCCAGAGTCGCCTAGATGCCAGGGGAAGACAGCAAGCCACATGGACAGCCTGAGTCCTGTGGGGGCCCAGAGCCCACAGTCAGCTGCAGTGCCATGTGCCTGTCCTGCTGCTCTGGCTCAGGCAATCTGCGAGGAAGAGCTGCATAAGCTGGGCTGGAAAAGGGAAATTTGTCTGCTGCCCTTCATAATGCTGGGACTGCAGTAGCGAAATGATGGACAGATAGATGTGTACGGAGATAGATACATAAAGGGGCATGTGAGGAGATGGCAGGATTGGATAGCTGGGTGTGTATGTGAATAGCGAGGAGGGTGTGGACGGGGTAGATGGCTAGATAGATTAGATAGGGTGTGTGTGCAGGGAGATAGTGAGAAGGGTGTGTATTGAATTAGATAGAGGAGGTGTATGGGGACAGAGTATAGCTAGATGAGTGTGCCTGGGGACAGAGGGACAGAGGACCAGCCCACAGAGGGGTGCATATGGAGCTAGATAATGCTATGAGGTCTGAGTGGAGCTGCACAGAAAACGCCATTTGCACAGGACAATAGTTATTATCGGGTTAGCTGTGGGTTCATGAACACCATGGGGAAGGTGTAGCTCAGTGGTTTGAGCATTGGTCTGCTAAACCCAGGGTTGTGAGTTCAATCCTTGAGGGAGCCATTTAGGGATCTAAGCCCAAAATTGGGGCTTGGTCCTGCTTTGAGCAGGGGGGTTGGACTAGATGAACTCCTGAGGTCCCTTCCAACCCTGATATTCTATGATACTATAATCTACTGGTGCCCTGGCTCATAACATGTCCCCAGTCCTCTCCATTGCAGAGGTGCCTCCTGGAATGAGGGCAGGTGCCAATGCAGCGCACAGCTGAATGGTGCTGGGGAGCCGCTGCCCAGCAGGTCTTGTGCTGCGTGTGTAGCACAGATTGTACTGGGGGGCCTTGGGAGTAGGAGCCCAGGGAGGGAGACACTTGAGCTCCACTGACCAGCCTGGCAGCTGCAGCCAAGGGCTAAGGTGCAGGCTCCCTTCGCGGAGGAAGTGCTGCTGAAGAGTTGCAGGGACCTAGTAAAAGTACTGACCTAGGGCTGCCACCAGCGAAGGCGCATGTTATAATTAAAGTACATGTCTAGAAAACAATGCTGCCGTCTACTGGAGAGAATCCAAACTCTTGGGTGTTTACCATATGCACTATAGTACCAACAACTAGTGGGGAGTCTCCTTTAGTTCCGGGAGCAGGAAGAACTGGGTTCTGGCCTGGCTGCTACAGCAACGTTCCTCCTGGCCACGCAGCAGTCTCGTGGGCCTGGACTCACGGCACGATGGCTCAGGTCATTTCCATAGCACGGGCCCTGGCTATCACACAGTGACCCACACGCTGAGAGAACCTGCTCTGCACGGCTGCCTTTCTGGGTGAGTCACAGCCAGGCTGAGAGGGCCAGTGGCACCTGCATGTGCGAGGGAGGATGCGGGCGACTGCGTGATCAGCAGGGAGATTGACCCAGTGCTTTCTGTGCTGCTTCCTGGAAGTCCCTGGAGCATCACCGAAGAGTGGCATCCGTGCCTTCTATAGGGGTCTATTCCCTTAGGTACCAGGGTTGGAGGGACCCTAGGGGCAGGTGGGGAGGGGAACAGAGGCAGACCTGGGAGCTCCGGTACTACCCATTGGGTTGGGAGGTTTCCTGGGCCGGCAGAGTAGGGTCAGGCAAAAAACTTGGCTGATAACTCTAGGGCCTGTTCCCCTAAGCAGAGAGACTCAGCTGTAAACAGGGCCCGCCCAGAGCAGCAGCCATGGCCGGGGGGCACTTGTCCATCGCGCAGTCAGCCCTGACACAGCTGGCTCTGGCAGCGTAGAAGGCTCCAGGGTGCTGGCATCCTGGCCTCTGCTGGCCACCAGGATTATTTGCTGCACGCGGCTGCAATCCCAGATTGTGCCACCTTAATTTTTTCTCTCTTTGTCACCTTAAGTCCCTCCCTCCTTCCCCCACCAGAGCTGATGAGTGCGGCCTGATAGTGAAGAATGGGCATTTCACCCTCTCCTTGGAGGAGGCATGTGCTAGGCGGCACAGATCCAATCTCTGCAGAGCAAAAAGGGGAAACACTCTGGGTTGGGCCTGGGGGGCTTTTATTGGCTGCATCCCAGGGGGGGTCTAACAGATCAGGGCACTGGGGGGAGCAGGGCACCCTGGCACCGACACCCCTCCTCGCACAGTGCAGCCTGCAGGAGTCTCTGCCGTGCGGGCACCCACCCAGCCAGCCAAGGGCTCAGCACAGCTCGAAGAGCTGAGTCCAAAGTGTGCAATGGCTTAAAGGCACAGCAGTGCTATGCTGCCAGCTGGCTGGCTGGCCTCAATCCTGTAGGCGCTGGGCCAGGGAGCTTGGCTCCTTGGGCTGTCTGGGCTGGGCAGTGGCAAGCTTAGTTGCCAAGATGGCACAAAGAAAGAGGAGAGAGGGGCATTTTAATTGGATGAAGCCATGGCCACATGCTGTCTGTGGCCTTGGTGCTCCAGGGCCAGGGGGTTATAAATCAGACAGGTCCACCACAGCTGTGTCACTCCTGTCCTCTGGCACATCCAGGGGGCATCGCACAGGGGCACCGGGGGAAGGGGGGATTGCAGACGTGTGCTCTGCGTACACGCATGGGCATCCCTGCCACCGATGCCAGACAGTGAGCTGCCCTGTCGTTGCCTGCAGAGTGCTGGTTCCCCAGGAGAGGTTCCTTGTGCAGCACATCAGGTTGCGGCTATGCCCAATGGGGTGCCAGGGCCTGGAACTGATCTGCCCTTCCTGACCCCCGACACAGGGAGATGGGCATCTCTGTTACGATCAGCTCCCTCCAGCAGGCTGCCATGCGGGAATCATCATTGTGCTCAATCCTTAAGGGAATCTGTCTTGCAACCCGCTCCACTGGAAGGGGGAATCAGCCAGATACCCGCCCCCTCTGTGCTCTGTGGGCATCTCCCGGATGGTTAGTTTGTGCATGCACTGGGCAGATCAGGAGGGTGCGCTCCCATAACATGGGGGTCGGGCACATGCCTGTGCGAGCTGTATGCAGTGGCAGGGCACATGGTGGACGGGGGTGGCACCATGATCCAGCACATGCAAGCGATCTCCAGGTGGGCTAGGGGGATGTGATGGGATCCCCGGGGTACAACCTGGAGCCTTGGGACTGCTGTGCCACCTTAATTCTCCAGCCTGGGATGTCTCCCAAAGCCATGCCAGTGACAAGCCGTGAACCCCTCCAGGCGGCGTGAGCACTCAACCAGCAGCAGGCGGAGCCCAGCCACACAGCCTGCTACTTATAATCACTTGCAATCGATCTTTCTGTAGTTAACCTGTTTTATAGAATCATAGAATATCAGGGATGGAAGGGACCCCAGAAGGTCATCTAGTCCAACCTCCTGCTCAAAGCAGGACCAATTCCCAGTTAAATCATCCCAGCCAGAGCTTTGTCAAGCCTGACCTTAAAAACCTCTAAGGAAGGAGATTCTACCACCTCCCTAGGTAACGCATTCCAGTGTTTCACCACCCTCTTAGTGAAAAAGTTTTTCCTAATATCCAATCTAAACCTCCCCCACTGCAACTTGAGACCATTACTCCTCGTTCTGTCATCTGCTACCATTGAGAACAGTCTAGAGCCATCCTCTTTGGAACCCCCTTTCAGGTAGTTGAAAGCAGCTATCAAATCCCCCCTCATTCTTCTCTTCTGCAGGCTAAACAATCCCAGCTCCCTCAGCCTCTCCTCATAACTCATGTGTTCCAGTCCCCTAATCATTTTTGTTGCCCTTCGCTGGACTCTCTCCAATTTATCCACATCCTTCTTGAAGTGCGGGGCCCAAAACTGGACACAGTACTCCAGATGAGGCCTCACCAATGTCAAATAGAGGGGAACGATCACGTCCCTCGATCTGCTCGCTATGCCCCTACTTATACATCCCAAAATGCCATTGGCCTTCTTGGCAACAAGGGCACACTGCTGACTCATATCCAGCTTCTCGTCCACTGTCACCCCTAGGTCCTTTTCCGCAGAACTGCTGCCTAGCCATTCGGTCCCTAGTCTGTAGCTGTGCATTGGGTTCTTCCGTCCTAAGTGCAGGACTCTGCACTTATCCTTATTGAACCTCATCAGATTTCTTCTGGCCCAATCCTCCAATTTGTCTAGGTCCTTCTGTATCCTATCCCTCCCCTCCAGTGTATCTACCACTCCTCCCAGTTTAGTATCATCCGCAAATTTGCTGAGAGTGCAATCCACACCATCCTCCAGATCATTTATGAAGATATTGAACAAAACCGGCCTCAGGACCGACCCTTGGGGCACTCCACTTGATACCGGCTGCCAACTAGACATGGAGCCATTGATCACTACCCATTGATCCCGACAATCTAGCCAGCTTTCTACCCACCTTATAGTGCATTCATCCAGCCCATACTTCCTTAACTTGCTGACAAGAATAGTTCATCAGTACGTTCAGATGCACACGCACTGCAGAGTTGTTTGTTTATTGGGCGTATCTTCTAGACTGATACAGAGCCTTACTTCAACAGGCAGCTTTGCATCTATACACAGACTAATGGATTATCATCATGCATAGATCCTATGCAATGTAATGTATTTTTCTAATAAAACAAGTTATGGTTTATATATTTGAATGATACAAAACTAAGGTGAAAATCAGAAAAAACTGAACAATGCTTTTTGTAAAATCCAGGAACATGTGTGTAAAAATCGGTTTAAACTGAAAACAAAAGGGCTTATACAATAGCAATACTCCATGACTTCCCATACTGGGAGAGCACACACAATTCAACAGGGTATTAATATTCAACAGAACAATGTTTTTTAAATGGTACCTCAGTAGGCCTGCATTGTACAAAACACATCATCATCACATCACAGTGGTGAATGTGGGAACTACAGGGTGCTATTTTGACATATATAGTGTCACTCCTCCCCCGGCCCCCCTTTAGTTTACTGCAGGACTGTTGGTCACTGACTAATGCGGAGGCAGTGTGCCAAAGTTCCTCTTTAGGTTTTGACCACATAAGTCCCAAGTGTTGCTGAACATTGTTGTGTTACCCACATATGCTCTTGCAAAGCTCTGTGTACCTTCTCACACTTTGTGGATCAGTCTGATCTCAAAAGTTAGCCAGTGTGCCTTCCCTGGGTTGCTAGATAGCATCTCTTTGTATCAGGGCAGCATTGTTAACCTTTCTGCTTTTCCAGCTGGCATTAACTCAGTGCAGATATTAATGTTTTCCAGAGTGTAGGTATCTTGGCATTCAGCCATCAAAGCAATGAAGTATGCCTCAGTTTCCCCTTCCATTCAGCAGGCCAGATTTATTATGGTTTCCAAGGCTGTGACAAGCTTCAAGTCTGTTTGCAGGTAGCAGCTGAGAAGCAGCATTACCATAGGGCTTCATAACACAGGGTGTGTTCTTATTTACCACTCCCAGCATGGCTAAGGAAATCATGCAGATTGCACCTTTTTCCTAGGGTTTACCATCAGTACCAAATTTTCTGTTATCAGGTTTAATATTAGCATCAAATGTTTTATCCTGAGGTTTGACAGTAGAACCAAACCCTTTATCACAGTTGGGCATTCTCAAGTGTCTTTGCCATAGCATGCCCCATGTTTAGACCGTCTGGTTTTTTCCATACCCATTGTGTCTTTTAACTCCTTCCTGAACCTTTGCCTGTAATCAGTTCCTGTTTTTTCATTCAGTACGGGTTCTCAGTTCAGCCATTTCTTTGGGGCTTTGGTACTCCAGGGCCTGGTGAGCTGAGGATGTAAGGGGATTCTGCATATTGGCTGGCCCCCTGTGGAGCTGTGTCCCAACCCCAGGACTGGACATATGCAAAAAATCCATCTCCCCCCTTGGGGTTACCCTGTGATCCCCACTCCCAGCACGGGGACCTTTCCTGCCCCCTTTTCCTAGAGGGTTGTGATCTGTGCTCTCTGGGCTAAGAGTGTCTGCTCTTTGGTCAGATGCACCTTTTCCCAGCAGCTTACTCAGCTGTTTTCTGTGTCTTACCCGCCTGGGGGAAACCCCCCTCCCCTCTGCCAGCTGGGTCCTTTGCATGTTCACAGACAACCTCTGCCTGGCAACTTCCTGGACTCCACTTCTTGGCTGTTACAGGTGTGGGAGCTGCATCTTGACTTAAAGAAAGACAGCTACTTACCACAAGCATGTCTGGACCAGTGTCCTGGAAAACGGACCTGGATTGGGGTACCCTCCATCACCCCTTTCTCTGTCCCCGAGAGGTCAGCTGTGTGACTGCTCCACTCTGGAAGGTCAGTTGCATAGTTCCCTCTCAAAACTTGAGTCACAGGCTGCGTGCCTAGGTGCACAGATTCCGAATCAGCCACTCTCTCCTGGGCAATCCTCTCCCAAAGTGAGGACCAGTGAGGAGACATTCATGTGCTCCCTCTATTCTTACCCCATTTTCCTTCTCTGGGACCCCTCTAGGACCTTCTCTGTGCTGTGTAAAGCAGGATGTATCCCTGGTTCAGTTGCAAGGGGCTCACAGCTGGAACAAGTCTCTCAGTGATAGGCACTCTATCCCACTCCCCGAGGAGGAGCTGCCTTCAGCAGCAGTGTAGGAGCCGGTCTCAGATCTCTCAACACACATACCTGAAAGCAAGCTGCTTCTTTCTGCTGCAGAGGAATCACAGAGACTTTCTCCCTTTCCTTCAGCTGTTCCTGGGGCTTTACCCTTTCCCTCTGAGGTCCCAGCAGGATGCTCCTTCTTACTGCAGGCAAACACCTTACCAGTGTGAGCTACATGGAAAAAAGCATTTCCAGTAAGCATGTCAATGGGGATATCTTCCACCACTCCCACTTGTAATACACTCTCTAAACCCTCAGTTTCTATGTGCATTTTGGCCAGAGGCACAAGAATCCTGACACCTCTTACTAAGAAAAGCTCTGCCATCTGCCCTGGCAATTTGTCACCTTCTTAAATTACACTCTGCTTAACCACAGAAATCTCTGCACCTGTATCTTCCCATCCTAAGTATTCCCTGCCATTCATTTTGACAACCTTTATGTGCTCCAATCCCACACAACCAGAATGATGTGTCAGGTGCCTCAGAGGCTTCTGTGCTGAGGACAGCAGTATTAACAGGGGCTACGGGTTGCCTGCTTCCTCCCAGCACAGGGCACTTATTCCTCAGGGGATCAGTGGAATTACACCAATAGGTGCTCGTCTGTTTTTACAGGGGGGTTGGGACCGGGATGAGAGGAATGGTTCTGGGGAGGTGAGCCATTCTCCTTATTCCCAGGGGTAAAATGGGACCCTCCCTTCCCACCAGGTTTAAACCCTCCTGTCTGCAATTTACTCTCAATAGATGCCTGGCTCTGCTCAAAGGCACTGACTAGAGACATCAGGTCATCCACAGCTTTTGCCTTTTCATCTCATAGACACCGTTTCACATTAAATGCTCCTGAGCAACGAGGTCAAACATTTGTTCAAAACTTTCAACACCTTTTCCCCTCATTCACTTTCTCTTTCGATCTTTCATCCTGTTTACATATTCTCCATTACTCATACCAGCATTTCTCTTAAGATTTCTGAATTTCACCCTATAAGTTTCAGGGGTAGTCTGCAATTGTTTCAAAACAATTTCTTTGAAATTACAGTAGCCTAAAGCATCTTGAATTGGCATCTCATTGACTGTATTTAGAGCTTTACCAGTTAACTTTGCAACCAAAGTGGGGATCCTCTTGTTATCAGAAATTTCATGAACTGCACTCAGCCTCTCCAAAGTAGTAAAATATTCCATGATATCATCTGTCTCTTTGTATGCAGGGCACAATTGGTCCCATTTGTGGAATTTTGGAGCAATGGGAATAGTGGGGTGGGTTCTGGTTCTGCTTTTCTAGCAAGTCCAACTGGTGTCTCTGCTCTTCTTCCTTTTTCTCAGCTTCTTTGGCTTGTAGCTCTAGAGCCTACTGATTTGCTGCTACCTCTACCTGCTTCAGTTCCAAGGCCCTCCAATGTGCTAATGCTGTAGCTTGTTTCTGGGCCCTTATTTCCAGTTCTTTCAGTTCCATGGCCCTTTTATGTGCAGCTTCCTCTTTGGCCTTTTCTGCCTCTTTTAGCTCCAAGATTCGTTAGTGCTCTTTCTCCTTTTCTGCTACATGCAGTTTCTACAGCGCTAACCTTGCAACTGCATCACCCTCGCTCCTTGTCCTTTTTATGCCTTTCTGTTTCTATTTCACTTTCCCAAAGTAAGCAAACAGAAAATAACAAAAGTGTGATGTTCCCCTGGTGTTATCTGGATCAGTGATCTGCTAGATCACTCCAGTCCTTGACTCTGGGGGCCAGCCTTACCCTGCTCTGCTGTGAGAACCCCCACTCCTGGGCTGTTCACAGACAGCCTCTAGCATGTAAGCTGCTCCCAGTTCTGTGAGTGAGCACTTTTGGCCAGCCACTGTTTGGCTTGTGCAACCAAATGACACTAGCCAATATCTCTGGTCCCAGACACGATCTTAGGAACCTCCATCTTGCAGTGTCCAGTTGTGCCCACTGGATGCTGCAAGCTTATATGAGTTCATCAACTTAACAAAGAAATTGATATGTACCAGGCTTGTTATCCCAAGGGGAGTCTCTGACATGCTTCAAACCAAACACACCGCTTCAGGTAGAATAAACAAACAAATTTATTAACTACAAAAGGTAGATTTTAAGTGTTTATAAATAAAAGCACAAGAAGTCAGATATGGTCAAATGAAATAAAAGCAAAACACATTCTAAGCTGATCTTAACACTTTCAATGCTCTTACAAACTTAGGGCATGGCTACACTTGCAGATGTAGAGCGCTTTGAGTTAAACCAGCCTTCGTAGAGTGCAGTAGGGAAAGCGCTGCTGTCTGTCCACACTGACAGCTTCAAGCTCACTGGCATGGCCACATTTGCAGCACTTGCAGCGGCACTGGGAGCATGCTTTTCAAATGGGGTGGGATGGGGTGGGGTGGAGTGTGACAGGGAGTGTGTTGTGTGTATGTGTGGGGAGTGAGAGTGAGTTTTTGGGGAACTTGTAAGTTCAGACAGCAGCAGACCCCCCTCACCCCTCCGGCCTCTCTTTCTCACACACAGCATTCCACACTTATGATTGCTTTGTCTCGGAGGAGATAAGCAGTCGGCTGTCAGAAACAGAGCTTTCAAAGGGCATTTCCGCATTCCTACAGCCTATTCCAAACAATGACAAGAATGGCCACTTGACTTAAGGGGATTATGGGATGTTTCCATAGGCTGATCAGAGCACAGTAAAGCAACACCTTGTCCACAGTGGTGCCACGGCGCTCCAGTGAGGGCACAGCAAATGTTATTCCACTCGCTGAGGTGGAGTAACAGTACCGCTGTAGCTGCAGAGTCAGAGTGCTCTGTGTGCCTTGCCAGTGTGGATGAGTAGTGAGCTAGTGCGCCCGTGGCTCCTTTATTGCACTGTAACTTGCAAGTGTAGCCAAGCCCAGAGACGCTTCTCACCGCAGGCTGGCTTCAGCCAGGCTCTCCCCTTTGATCAGTGCTTCAGTCGCTTGGTGGTGGTGGTGTCTGTAGATGTAGATGGAAGAGAGAGGAAGAGCATGGCAGACATCTCTCCCTTTTACCATGTTCTTTCTTCCCCCTTGGCTTTGCCCCCCCCCCCGCCTTCAGAGTTGGGTGAGCATTACCTCATCGTAGTCCCAAACTGACCAAGAGAAAGGGAATAACTCACTCAAGAGTCCAACAGACCCTTTGTTACTGCCTAGGCCAGTGTCCTTTGTTTCTGTGAGCCTGGGCTGGGTTTGTCCCATACTTGCCCTGATGAGGTGTGAGCTGCTTCTGGAGAGTTTTGCCTGGGCCTCTGCTCCTGGAGATTCATAGAATCATAGAATATCAGGGTTGGAAGGGACCTCTGGAGGTCATGTAGTCCAACCCCCTGCTCAAAGCAGGTCCAATCCCAACTAAATCATCCCAGCCAGGGCTTTGTCAAGCCTGACCTTAAAAACTTCTAAGGAAGGGGATTCCACCACCTCCCTAGGTAACACATTCCAGTATTTCACCACCCTCCTAGTGAAAAAGTTTTTCCTAATATCCAACCTAAATCTCCCCCACTGCAACTTGAGACCATTACTCCTTGTCCTGTCATCTGCTATCACTGAGAATAGTCTAGATCCATCCTCTTTGGATCCACCTTTCAGGTTGTTAAAAGCAGCTATCAAATCCCCCCTGATTCTTCTCTTCTGTAGACTAAACAATCCCAGTTCCCTCAGCCTCTCCTCACAAGTCATGTGTTCCAGACCCCTAATCATTTTTGTTGCCCTTCGCTGGACTCTCTCCAATTTCTCCACATCCTTGTTGTAGTGTGAGCCCCAAAACTGGACACAGTACTCCAGATGAGGCCTCACCAATGTCGAATAGAGGGGAACGATCACGTCCCTCGATCTGCTGGCAATGCCCCTACACCCCAAAATGCCATTGGCCTTCTTGGCAACAAGGGCACACTGTTGACTCATATCCAGCTTCTCGTCCACTAGGTCCTTCTCTGCAGAACTGCTGCCAAGCCATTCGGTCCCTAGTCTGTAGCGGTGCATTGGATTCTTCCATCCTAAGTGCAGGACTCTGCACTTGTCCTTGTTGAACCTCATCAGATTCCTTTTGGCCCAATCCTCCAATTTGTCTAGGTCCCTCTGTATTCTATCCCTACCCTCCAGCGTATCTACCACTCCTCCCAGTTTAGGGTCATCTGCAAACTTGCTGAGGGTGCAATCCACACCATCCTCCGGATCATTAATGAAGATATTGAACAAAACCAGCCCCAGGACCAATCCTTGATACCGGCTGCCAACTAGACATGGAGCCATTGATCACTACCTGTTGAGCCCGACAATCTAGCAAACTTTCTATCTACCTTGTAGTGCATCCATCCAGCCCATACTTCTTTAACTTGCTGACAAGAATACTGTGGGAGACCGTGTCAAAAGCTTTGCTAAAGTCGAGGAATAACACGTCCACTGCTTTCCCTTCATCCACAGAACCAGTTATCTCATCATAGAAGGCAATTAGATTAGTCAGGCATGACTTTCCCTTGGTGAATCCATGCTGACTGTTCCTGATCACTTTCCTCTCCTCTAAGTGCTTCAGAATTGATTCCTTGAGGACCTGCTTCATGATTTTTCCGGGGACTGAGGTGAGGCTGACTGGCCTGTAGTTCCCAGGATCCTCCTTCTTCCCTTTTTTAAAGATTGGCATTATATTAGCCTTTTTCCAGTCTTCCGGGACTTCCCCTGATTGCCATGAGTTTTCAAAGATAATGGCCAATGGCTCTGCAATCACATCCGCCAGCTCCTTTAGCGCTCTCGGATGCAACACATCCGGCCCCATGGACTTGTGCTCGTGCAGCTTTTCTAAATAGTCCCAAACCACTTCTTCCTTCACAGAGGGCTGGCCACCTCCTCCCCAGGCTGTGCTGCCCAGTGCAGTAGTCTGGGAGCTGACCTTGTTTGTGAAGACGGAGGCAAAAAAAGCATTGAGTACATTAGCTTTTTCCACATCCTCTGTCACTAGGTTGCCTCCCTCATTCAGTAAGGGGCCCACACTTTCCTTGGCTTTCTTCTTGTTGCCAACATACCTGAAGAAACCCTTCTTGTTACTCTTAACATCCCTCGCTAGCTGCAACTCCAGGTGTGATTTAGCCTTCCTGATTTCATTCCTACATGCCCGAGCAATATTTATATACTCATCCCTGGTCATTTGTCCAATCTTCCACTTCTTGTAAGCCTCTTTTTTGTGTTTAAGATCAGCAAGGATTTCACTGTTAAGCCAAGCTGGTCGCCTGCCATATTTACTATTCTTTCTACACATCGGGATGGTTTGTCCCTGTAACCACAATAAGGATTCTTTAAAATACAGCCAGCTCTCCTGGACTCCTTTCCCCCTCATGTTATTCTCCCAGGGGATCCTGCCCATCAGTTCCCTGAGGGAGTCAAAGTCTGCTTTTCTGAAGTCCAGGGTCTGTATTCTGCTGCTTTCCTTTCTTCCT
The DNA here is from genome assembly GCF_965140295.1 of Lepidochelys olivacea. Classification (NCBI taxonomy): domain Eukaryota; kingdom Metazoa; phylum Chordata; order Testudines; family Cheloniidae; genus Lepidochelys; species Lepidochelys olivacea. Next base: position 16,222,752 of record NC_140436.1, on the reverse strand, counting down.
TGTGTCAGGATCCTGAACTCGACCATCTCATGGTCACTGCCTCCCAGAGAGTTTTTGCCTGGGCTTGTTTTAGCCATGAGGACACATTTTCAGCTTCGTAACTATATACATGAAAATACAACCTATAACATTACTATAACAACAATGCTCAGTGCATCATGAGCCTTCTGAAGATGCCTGACATGACAAACTTTGCATTGGATACCACACAATCGTAGTACAAGGATGAACATGGGGATGCAGGGTGCTCCCCCACAAGGTACAGAGTGTCAGAAAAAGCGTAACCTTTCCTTGACTGTTTCGAGCCTCTACACTTAAAGTTTCACTTAGAATCTCTCTCAGAGCTACAAGCTGTGTATTTCATCCTGCTCACTGCACCACTGTGATGGGATCCTTGGGGTACAACCTGGAACTGTGGGATTGCTGGGCCCCCTTACCTCTCCACCCTGGGATGTCTGTCACAAAGCTATGCCAGTGACAAACAGCAAACCCCTCCAGGCAGTGTGATCACTCAGCCATCAGCATGTGGAGATCCACACCCAGCTAAATTACATGAAGGCTCTCCAAGCCAGTCATGAATTATACAGAGAGAGGCACCGGCCAATCACCCAGCCCTGCACCCCAGAAATATACCATCTTACACTGCTCAAGAGTCCCTTGGACAGTGCAAGCTCATCAATTAGTTCACAACTCCTACAAAGGATAGCGATCCTAGAGGCTGAGAGGAAGGGACTGGTGTCCAATATGAGCTCTCCAGCAGAACCCCCAAATCATTCAAATAAGCAATTGGGGGTGCAGAGCAGCTCTGGATCCAGGGGTATGCCAACCCCTGGCCCCTGCCCTCCAGTGGTCCCTGCTGACCTATGTCAGAAGCACAAGGCTGAGAGGGAGATTTTCACTCGATGATAGTAGGAAGTCTCCAGTAAGGCCAAGACAGAGGAGCTGGAATCCCCTCCCCCAGGGGGGCAGGTGCAAGGCAGAGGGACTGTGGTGAAGAGGGAGGATTGGAGGGGAGTTTGACTCTCCCAATCAAGGCACCTGGCTGCTCGCACCTCCCCTGCTCCTGGCCCACACACATGGGGAGATAAATGCAGGTGCTTTGGCCAGGTGTGTGCAGGGTCGTAGCGCTGCACTAGGTGAGTGCCGGATGTCCCCACACTGTTGGAGGGAGAGTCCGGCACAGTGCACCCAGCTGTAAAAGCTGGTGCCAGACACCTCCTCTTGGCAAGCAGCAGCTGTCGAGCTCCTAGCATGACACAGACCAGCCACCATTGACGTGACCGTTGACGTAAGGTATTGCTCAAGTGTCCACCTTTGCATCAACCCAGAAAAATCAATGGGAACCCAGCAAAGGCAGATTATAACCGCTGTGTGTGTTTGTGAGATAGGACAGAGAGCGAGAGAGTGTGTGTGTCTGTGTATGTAAGCCAGAAGCCTGATGCAGTACAGCCCGGAGTGGTAGGACCCTCTGTACCCATCTCCTGAGGCTGTACCTCAATGAGTCAGGACTTGATGAAACGCTGGGCCTATCTGCTGGCTGGCAAGTGCTGCAGCCCTGCCTATGGGGGCGAGAGGCTCCTTGCTGAGCACGGGATGAGACTACTCGTGCTCCGAGGCCTAGCTCGCGTTCTGTCATATCTGTTGCACTGTAACCAGCTGTGAACATCACTCACACTTGCTTTTGTTTGAGTCTCTGTTTTTCCTCATAATACATTTCCTTTTGCTTCACTCTCCTTGGCCTGCAGGGCTGCGTGTGGCCCGGGAGTGGTGGGTGATGGGAAGGCTGCTATGCTGCAGGACGCTATACCTTTGGGAATGGCGGTGCTGGGGTTTTTGTGGGGATCCCATGATCAGTGGCTGGACACTGCAGGGGGCACATTGAAGGAACTCTGGGGCTAGGGTGCAACCAGCAGGGCAAAGGCAGGGCTGGCATGGCCTGGAGGAGAGCGTGTGAGTGGCGGGGAGCTCACTCCCAGCTGGCACAAGCAGCAGAGCCCCTCATGCTGGGGGGAGGCTGCCCTGAGAAGCATCGGAGGGGGTCAGCTGCATCATTCCCAGCTGATTTGGGGCCCTGATCTGTGAGATGCTGAGGCTGCCTGAGCTCCTGTTCTCTCCTGGTTGCGGGTCTGCTCCCCCTCGACCCATCTGGGGCTTCCCACACCTGCACCTCCCTCACTAGGAGTCTAGCGGCCCCTTTCCCAGCTTGCTGCATAGGGCCAATGCTGACCCCCCAGGGCTGGGTGGCAACCCCTCGGCCCCCCAGCATGGTGCCAAGCTGCTCAGCAGCCCTTGGTGGCATGAACTGGGTGGGGGCTGCTCAGGCTGGTGCCCTGGGCCTTTCACCACCATGGAGCCTGGCTCAGAGGGAGTGTGGGCAGGACCCCGTGGGCCGCTCCCGGCAGCCTATGGGCCATGCTGCTGGCACCTCTGGCTCCTCTCTCAGCCCCGCAAGCCTGGCTGAAAGAGAGGGAACGGGAAGCAGGACAGAGGGGGGCTGTATTGCTCCCTCCCGCCACGTCTCTTGCTGCCAGGCAGGGTGAATGGCTGTTGCCGTGGCAACAGCAGCTATGCTCCCACTATGCTTCGCTCGCCCTGCAGCAGCGGTTAGCCAGGCAGCCCTGGTTAGCCAGGCAGCCCGAAGGGCGGCTGCTGAGCCTCTGCCTCCTGCCCCACCTCAGCGTAGCCATCAGCTGGGGAGGAGGCAGGAATGCTGTGAAGGACAGCCAGAGGAGAGATGGGCAGCAAGCTGGGGGCACAGGGCGGCTGGGCCCCCCTGCCCTCGGGGCCCATGTTCTTTGAGGGGCTGGGATTAAAACTTCCCCCCGTTCAGTCTCTCACACACCGACACATCATTTTCTTAGTCCACCCCACCCCAGTCTTAATTGGCCCCCCGCCCCGTAGGACAGGCACCATCTCCTGCCTCAGGCAGGAGGCGGTCCTGTGCCATGGCCCTGTGGGAGGAAGGAAGTAGGCGGCGAGCAGGAGGCCAGGAAATGACTCATCCAGGGAGCAGCTCCTTTCCCCTTCCTGAGGGGCTGGAGCAAGGGTCCAGTTTGGCCAGTTGCTGCCCGGGCCCTGCCATTATGTTCCCCGCAGGCTCCAGCACTCACACCCGGCGCTCGAGAGAAGCCAGACTAGTGCAGGAAGCAGCGGGGCCAGGCTGTGCAAGGCTGGGTGTGAGATTATCCCCCCCTGCCTTTTGGCTCCAAGGTCACGGGTCAAAGCCAGCCCAGGCTCAAAGCTGCTGCAATCCCACAGGGACTCCGTGGCTCCCACAGGATGGGACTCAGTGCACAGAGAGACCAAGGAGCGAGGAAGAGGTCAGGGACCTTGGACCAGCCCGGCCACGCGGGCAGGGAGGCATAGGGCTCCCAGAGCATTGTCGGTCCAGGGCTGAATCCTGCTTGGCCTCATGCCGCTGAGACACACTAGAAGGAACCAAAAGTAACAGTTCATGTCTTGGTTAGTGACACCGCTGCCCAGGGTAACTACAGAACTGTCCCCAGCAGAGTGTGACATCTGTCCCTCCCGAGCTGCCCCTGCACCTGAAGCCAGCTCAAGGCTTTTGGTCTTATCCTCCCAAGCCAGGTCCTGCCTCCAGCAGAACTGGCTGCTCCACCCACCACCCTCCCGCAGAATTCTTCCAGGGCAATGCAGCTTCAGGGCAGCCCCAGGGGCGGGGGGTGAGCTGTGTCAGTGGAGGGCTACTGTCTGGGGGACCAGCTACCCGAGGAGCCAGAAGGTGCCTAACCCTCCCACTGAAGCTTCCAAGGGAATGACCTCTTCCGATGACTCTGGTTCATGTAAATGGCTGGACATGCCTCTGAGATCCTACAGGGTGCGAGAAATCCTAGAGGAGGGAAAGAAACTCCCCACCTAGGGGCAGAAGTGCGCAGCACTGCTTGGATTTTGATAGGCTTTCTCTCAGGGCTGCAATATCAGTCCTTCTGTTACTGTCTGCCTGGCTTTTTGGCCGCTTCTGCCTCTTCTCTCAGAGGCACATGCTCCCACCAAACACTGCCAAGCAAAACTTCCTTCACCCACATAGCTCTGAGTCCTCAGCAGACCCATGTGTGCCTTTGTTTTGGGCCACATTTGGGGTGAAGACTGCTATTATCTCATAATGGAGTCGCACTGTCTTGTACACCTATCATAACTGAAGGATGGCAGCTAGACCCCGCCCCAGCTTTTATCCTCACGACACCTCTGTGTGGCAGGGCAGAGCTATTGTTCCCATTGTACAGATGGAAAACTGAGGCACAGATACTCAGTGGTATGAACTCACTGGGAGTGGGGCGTCCAATACCTTTGAGGATCTGGGCCTAACTGACCTACCTGAAGTCACACAGTGCAGATTAGGAACCTGAACGCTAGCTCCCTAACCATTGGGCAATCCTTCCTCTCAACTAAGTGCCATGATCTTATGTTCTCCCCCAAGTTTTATGACCTCTATGTCTCCTTTGGTTATTTCTCCATCCTCACTGGTATTCGCAGCCCTGCCCCATCTAGCCAATGCAATTATGAACGTTCTCTCCACTCTCTTCCAGCTCATTAAAGAAGAGAAGAAATAAAACCAGGTAGGATGCAGGTTCCCGCAGCACCTAACTAAACACCTCCACTCTAACTCAGCACTGTATGGGTCGATCTTTTCGTCATGGGCCCCCAGCTGAATTTTCAATCCCCATTTAACAGAATCCATGCGTAAGAATGCAGGCAACACAATGGTGTCAGTCCATTGTGAAATTCTTCCCAGTCAGGAGTTGTTTGACTGTTCTATTATTTTTAAGCACTTCCATGGCCTATTTCTCATCACTCCTCCGGAAGCTTCTATTATTTCACAAGGGTCAGAAGTTAATTAATAAACAACATTAATAATTAGCACTAAGTCATCGCCAGGATCCTTTTTCTTAGTGGTACCACGTTTGCTTTTATCCCAAGCTCCCGCTACCTTCCTTTTCTAAAATAATCCTCAGGCTGTTGTTTTGCTCTGGCAATTGCCCAGAGATTCATTGATTTATATGTTCCGAGTGTGCCTGCCTCTATTTTATAAGTTCTTCCTGTCCGTCTACTTTCATTTGATGCCATCGGATTTAAGAGTTCAGGGTCTCATTATTAAGTTCACCTCTGGACCTTGGTTATTAAAGGATTTGCTTTCTCTCTATGCCGATGGAATTTCAAAATTCCCTGTTGCTCTAGTTAGCCTTTTGGGTGCCATCTTTATTTTGCCCTGCCTGGCACCATGGTGGCATTTACACCCGTGCCCAAGTCAGACTCCGCCCCACCGTGCAACAGTCTAGTTGCTGCTCAGTGCTGGGAGAAGCAGGCCCGGTATGTTTTCCTTACAAACCTTAGCCAAGAGAATATGTGGACTTAGTAGCCTCTGCACTTCAGGCTGGTTCTTTTGTCAGCTCCAAGCAGCCCCTCCCTGATTCTTCTCTGTGTACTTCTCTCTCTCCAGAATTATTGCGCCATACCATGTGTTCCCCCACTGGCAGATGTTAATATTCCTTCCTGCTACACCTCTCTCACTATCTTCCTTGTCCGGCTGCTGTCAGGGATCTCAGGTAAGCCCAATTCAGATGCTTTGTGAGCTCCCAAAAGCTACTTTGGATTAAGAGTCAAGGATTGAAATATAAAGGGGAAGAGCAGTGGGGGGTCATCTCCCAGGCTGGGAAGGGAGGGGTAGCCAAGCACTGGCACCAGTGCCATGAGCGTGCCCAGCCTCTGCAGAACCAAGCAAAATGCCATGAAAATTGATGCTCCTACCCCGACACAAAAAACCCACAAACCCACATTGCTAGCCCAGCCCTGGGCTTCCCTCCCTGCCCCAGCTCTTCTGGTCCTGACCTGCAGCCCTCCGCGATCCCAGCCCCGGGCTCCCTCTGCACACACAGCTCTGCTGGAGCCCCTGGATCCCAACCCACTGTGCTCTGCTATCCTAGCCCTGGGCTCTCCCACCCCAGGTCTGCCAGTGCCCCTTAAGCCTGACCCGCAGCCCCCTGCTAACCCAGCCCTGCATTTGTCTCCCCACAGTTCTGCCAATCCCGCTGCATCCCAGTGTGCAGCCATTCTTGCCCTAGGCCTTGGCTGAACAGAAACGGACAATTACACCAACCCCCTGGCGTTTGTGGGAAGTTCAGAAACGTCCCTGTGGGGATGACAGCCAGAAAACAGACATATTTTCTCTGAGCAAGGCCACTGCTCAGACCCCTGCACCATGCAGACCCTCAGCTCCCCAGGCACTGCCCACAGCCCTGCCTCTCGCCAGCCAGGTGTCCACTTCTCCTGTCTTTGGGTGTAAGATGGTTCCTGGGCTTTGCCACCCTGGGCCCCTGGCTGCTTTGCCAATGCTCTGCCACCATGTAGTAGCCTTGAGGACGGAATAATTGACACTGGAGCGGTGCAGGTAGCTGCTGGGTCCCTCCTTGTCCCTCTCATCTAATACACTGCCTTTGTCAAAGGTGTCTGTCCCTGCTGCTGGGGACTGGGTGGCCAAACTCCATTCCTAGCCTGGAAACCTGGCTCCAGCCAGTTTGAGAGCAGAGGGGGCTGCCTAGCTGGCGAGGGCTGGGGGTGACCCCTAGTTCTGATGAGGCAAACATGGCCCTAAACCAGGGGGTGCCCAGGTATCCCCCGTCAGGGGTCTGGTCACATTTCCCTGGGGGAGGCTGAGGGGGCACATGAAGCTAATGGGAACCCTGCCATCTCTGCCGACACCAGGGCATGAGCCAGGGGCCGTTCCAGTCGAAGCAAGAGGCTGGGGCTGCAACACACTCAGAGCCGCTGTGAATGGGGCCCCAAGGGGACCCCTCACACACACTGGTTCTGGTACCCTTAGGGAAGTGCCGCCAGGCAGGAGCACAGGCCTGCTGGGGGCCAGGAGACCCCCCACTGCACAGCAGGGAGACAAGAGGCTGACACAAAATGGGGGGTAAGGGGAACAGTCAGCAGTTTGCAGGCTCAGGCCTCCCTGAGGCACACACCTAGGACAAAATCCTAGTGTGTTCAGCCAGCCGGGCCCCGAGGTGAGCTAAGGTGCTGGCTGGGAGCAGCACCCAGCAGCGGGCAGAGCCCTCTGTGCCCAGGGGCAAAGGCTGTATGTGCATTGCTTCCCCCCCCTTGGGGATGTACAGGGGTGGAGGGTTGGGTTCACACAGGGATACCATCCACTCACAGCCCTGACAGGCGCCAAACTCATCACTGCTTGGGTGGGAGCCCAAGGGAGAGGAGGGGGTTGCTGACCCCAGCGCAGTAGTAGGGGCCCTGTGCTGCAGGGGGCGCTCTCCCCATAGCCCCTGCTGACCCCAGTGCAGTGGTGGGGTGCTGTGCCTCTAAGCCCTAGGACTGACCACAGCAGCAGGCTGCGGCACTGGGGGATGCTGTGCTGGAATTGCAGAGGGGCAGCCCTGCTCCTGGTCAGGCGCTGGGAAAGGGAAAGGCCCGAGATTTCTGGGCCCAGGGGAAGGAGCCACACGCTGAACCCCCACCCCCCAGATTACCACCAAAGGCAGAGCAGGGCTTGCTGCCTGACATACCCCACTCCCAGGCCACCCCCAATACTGACATGGGGCAAGGCTGTGGTACACCAGGGACACCTAGTGGATGCAGTTTGCATGACTGGTGCCCCCGGGTGTAACCCAGGCCCAGCGGGGGCAATAGGGGGCTTTGCTAGAACTAGCCCTGGGGCTGCATCGCTGCTGCCCGACCCCTAGAGACAGGCCTCCCCAGGGAAAAGAGGCCAGAGGGCTATCACTGCCCCAAGCACAGGGCAATTCCTGGGCCTGGGGAGCACACGGCTGCTCTAACGGGCGCTAGGCTCGGCCCAAAGGACCCTCACGCTTGGACCCCCATCCTGGGCCAAGGGGGGTATTAGCCAAGGTAGGACCCTGGCCCTCTCCCAGGGAGGCTAGATCGTGGAAGCTGGGAGCAAGGAGTGCAGGATCTGAGCTGCCCCCAGGAAGAAGGCGGCAGAGGCAGGACCTGGGCAAGCAGGGGCCACACCCCCTCTGGCTGAGTGGTGAGCCCAGGGGCACTGTACAGGCCTGGAGCCAGAGGATGAACCAGAAGTGCACAGGCCTGGCCCATGGGTACTGTCAGGGCCATTTGATGGGGCCCAGATGGGTGAAGGGCCCAGCAGCAGGCACCATGAGGAATGAGAGGAGGAGCCTCAGCTTTTATTGGGGAAACCAGAGACAAGCTCAGCGCTTAGCTCTTTTTTCTTTAAAACCAAAATAAGTCAGTCTGAGAGCATGTGGGGGGAGGGAGGTGGCAAAGCAATGCCCAGGGGCAACATGGCTTTGCATCGCTGTAGGCAGCCTGGCTCTGGCCCAGCGAGATCAGAGCAGCCTTCACCCTTAAGAGGCGTTGCATGTTTCAGTGCCATACGAGCAATAAGCCAGGACGGGGGCCTGCAGCCTAGGCCCTGGGCACCTGGCGCAGAAGGCAAAGCAGTTGGGCTCCTGTGGAAATGAGGGAAAAGCTGCTGCGATCCATGAAGGCAAGGGGGATGTTCTCCAACACAGGGACAAGTGAGCAGCATACACAGAGCAGTCTGAAGAGCTCAGGGGAGAGACCTGACTGACAAGGGGCAGCAATGGGTGCTGGATGGCCCAGGAAGGGATGGTTCCCCAGGGCTGGGCTTCAGGAGTCGTCTCAAGAGCACTATCCCGCTACCTAGGCTGGGCTCAGAGCTGAGTGAAAGCCTCGCAGGGTGTAAGCCCCACCCAAGCAGCACAGCTGGCCGTGCTGGGAGAGTGAATGGGCTCCCTAGAGAGGGGCTGGGCGAGGGCAGGTGCTGGGAGCTAGGGAAGGTACCAGGCTAGGAGCTCTGCTCACATGGAGGACAGAGGGGTGCTGGTGGCTCACCTAGAGCAGCTGGGAGCAGGGTGCATCTTGGGGAAATGACTCAAAGCCTCTTGGGCTGAGCAGCAGAGGAAGGGCCCTTGGTTCAGGGTGTTCCCCACCCCCAGCAGGTTTGATGTTGGCTGTTCAAGGAGAAGCAGAGTGCTGCACTCAGCCGCAGTGGGGCTGGGCCATAGGCTTGCACTGCCCCAGCCACGGCTGAGGCTGTCAGGCTCAGGGGCTGCCTGTACTGGGGATGAGGGGCTCCAGCAGAGAAGGCAGGGCGGCCTGGAGGGCAGCAGGCCCAAGACTACAGCCCAGGGCCAGCTGCTGGGTGCGGGCATGTGGCTGGGACTTCCCCTGGGGGGTGCGGAGAGAAGAGCTGGGGGGCAGAAAGACTTGAAGGACTTGCCTGTGCTGTAAGCAGAGCTCTGGAGAGATCCATGCTAGCCCAACACTGGCTCTGCAGCCTTCCAGCACCCACAGTCCCCTTGCTGCAGTGTTTAGAAACAGACCCAGGCTCCATGCAACCCTGAAGATTAATGGTTGGTGGTAGGAAAGCTGTTTAAAGTCAAGTGGCCCCTTCCTCCTGGGGAGAGACAGGCCATAGTAGGGAGTGCTATGAGGAATCTGCCATTCCTTCTCAGCAGCGCTGTCCCAGGCTCCCCCCTTCACTGGAGCACAGTAGAGTCACGCCAACATCCCTGTCCCTGCACTAGAGACGGCCCTGCCGGGCTCAGCCAAGCAGCAAGCGCCCGTGATTCAGCCAAGGCCCAGTTACCCAGCGCACGGGGCTCTGAAAACCCAACACCGGGTTCCTTTGACAGCAGTTGCGGGGTGGACATGCACTGGGGGCATGAGGGATGTGCCCTGCCCTGGGGTTTGTTAGCAAGGTGGCAGGGATCTGGGGTTACACAGCTGGGAGTGGACTCAGTGGCAGATTAACAGACAGGCCCACAAGACCATGTCCAAGGGTCCCCACCCAAACCATGCCGCTCATCCCCCCGCCCCCTCCCCAGGCCCTTTTTGGCAAAACTGGACATTTGTCAGGATGTCTGGCTCAGGGCTTAAAAAGGGGACTGTCCCAGCCAAAATGGGACACATACTCACTCTAGGCTGTTGTACGGCAGCTCTTAAGGAGCTGAGCTCCGGCCCTTCCAGCTTCCGGCCCATGTCCCTGCCCCCTAGGGCATACTGCCCAGGGCAGGTGGAGGGTCCAGGGCTCCCCACAGTGGCCAGGGCTCCCTGGGCAGCTCTAACCACGGCTCAGCTCTGGCTTTGGGATCCAAATGGTTTTTTGTGCCTAGAGCCTCACTAAATCTTAATCTGACTGAGCGGGCTGCAGTCCCAGGGGCCTGAGGCTATGACCCAAGCACAGCCGGCCAGGAGCGATTGAGGGAGTTAGGCACAGAGGCTCTGATCTTTGGGGAGGAACCGCCACAGGCAGAAGGAAAAAGGAACGTTCTCCTCTTTATGGAGAGCCTAACTGCATCCCCTGCTGTGAGCAGCTTACCTCTGCCGGGGAGAGGCGTGCCTGCAATGTACCTCCTTCTGGCTCTGCCAACCCCACCTGCTCCCCTGAGCCTGATACAGGGCAGCGCAGCCCATCCCCTCTCTGTGGGGCTGCTAAGGACAGAAGTTAGCAAAGGCTGATCGCAGGGCCTCCTCAGCTGGCTGGCACTGGGGGCTTCTGGGGCAGTGTTGGGGTAGAGTTGGCCAGTTTATGGGAGCACAGAGACTGCATCCCCTCAGGGACAGAGCAAGGGGGGGGAAACGGGGCGGGACACGGGAGTTAAAACCCAAGCATCCTGCAGAGGGATTTTAGTGAAAGGCAACAATCCAGAGCGATCAACAAGGACTCCAGGCACGGGTGTTTAGTTTACAAGGTCTGTAGTTAAGGACGGACACAGGAGGTGAGCAAGAGATAGACAGAGCGTGCTGCAGCAGCCACGTGGGGTCTAGGAGAAGCCCTTGTAGGCATCCAGGTTGAAGGCGATGTCCAGGAAGCGATGGAGCTCAGTCAGGTGGGTCTTCTTGTTGCCAGTGGCTGGTGCAGCAGCTGGGTCACGGCCGGCGTACCTATGGCAAGGGAGGGAGAAGAAGCAGCTCAGATGAGGGCCAGTGCAGGGACGGGGCATTATGCTGGACTCAGGTCTGGGACAGCTACATACAGGCCTGGTCTAGCAACAGGAAAGCTGGATGGAAGAGAGAGAGGGCCAAGATCTAGTCACCTCGCCTAGAAAGAAATGCTGTATCATGTGCAGACCCCCCACTGCCCAAAGCCCAGTGCCCACCAACCAGGGACTAGCCCCGGCTGCCTGCAGCACCCCACCCCTGGTTGTTGGCCACAGCACAGACCCTGTATCAAGCCCTTGTCCCTCACTCAGTTACCATCTTGCGGAGAGTGCCATGAGAGCAACATGCCCACTGAGACCAAGCGGATCTTTCCTCCTTATTAGGTTATAAATGAGCCTATGAGTCTTACTGTTTTGCATGAATGCTGTGTGTGCCTCAGTTTCCCTGTATATTGCACCAATGCCTAGGTGGTGGGAATAAGGGTGTGTGACTTTTGCTGAGACCCTCGGGGGCAGGTGAGGAAGCTCCAGCTGCCTGCACATAAAGTGATGGCTGATGCCCTTTGTAACCTGAGACCCAGGAGGGGGAGGAGACCGGAGGACAAAGACCAAGAAGAGGGGCAACAGGTGTGTCAGGGGTCAAGTCACTGGAAGCTGGGCAGTCTCCTGTTTGGGACTTGGACCGGGGGAGTCCAGTGCGTCCGACCTGGGGTCCCCGCAAGATGGATTTGGCTGAAACTCACTGGAAGTGTGCGACTCTTACTGAATGGGGGAGGCAACATAGTGATAGATGATGTGGAAAAAGCTGAAGTACTCAATGCGTTTTTTTGCCTTGGTCTTGACAGACCAGGGTAGCTCCCAGACTGTTGCACTGGGCAACACAGCATGGGGAGTAGGTGAGCAGCCCTCAGTGGTGGAAGAACAGGTTAAGGACTATTTAGAAAAGCTGGACATGCAGAAGTCCATGGGTCCAGATCTAATGCATCCAAGGGTGCAGAGGGAGTTGGCTGATGTGATTGCAGAGCCACTGGTCATTATCTTTGAAAATTTGTGGTGACTGGGGGAGGTCCCAGATGATTGGAAAAAATGCAACTCTAGTGCCCATCTTTAAAAAAAGGGAAAAGAGAGAACCTGGGGTACTACAGACTGGTCAGCCTCACTTCAGTCCCTGGCAAAATCATGGAGCAGGTCCTCAAGGAATCCAATTTGAAGCACTTGGAGGGGAGGAAGGAACAGTCAACATGGATTCACCAAGGACACGTCATGCCTGACCAACCTGCTTGCCTTCTGTGATGAGATAACTGGGTCTGTCGATACGGGGAAAGCGATGGATGTGATGCATCTTGACTTTAGCAAAGCTTTTGACACGGTCTCCCACAGTATTCTTGCCAACAAGTTAAAGAAGTATGGGCTGGATGAATGGACTATAAGGTGGGTAGAAAGCTGGCTAGATTGTCGGGCTCAACAGGTTGTGATCAACGGCTCGATGTCTAGTTGGCAGCCGGTATCAAGCGGCGTGCCCCAGGGGTTAGTCCTGGGGCCGGTTTTGTTCAACATCTTTATTAATGATCTGGATGATGGGATTAATTGCATCCTCAGCAAGTTTGCAGATGACACTAAACTGGGGGGAAAAGGTAGATACGATGGAGGGTAGGGATAGTGACCTAGACAAATTGGAGGATTGGGCCAAAAGAAATCTGATGAGGTTCAACAAGGACAAGTGCAGAGTTCTGCACTTAGGACGGAAGAATCCCATGCACTGCTACAGGCTGGGGACCAACTGGCTAAGCCGCAGTTCTGCAGAAAAGGACCTAGGGATTACAGTGGTCAAGAAGCTGGATATGAGTCAGCAGTGTGCCCTTGTTGCCAAGAAGGCCAATGGCATATTGGGCTGTATTAGTGGGAGCATTACCAGCAGATTGAGGGAACTAATTGTTCCCCTCTATTCGGCAATGGTGAGGCCACACCTGGAGTAGTGTGTCCAGTTTTGGTCCCCCCACTACAGAAGGGATGTGGACAAATTGGAGAGAATCCAGCGGAGAGCAACAAAAATGATTAGGAGGCTGGGGCACATGACTTACGAGGAGAGGCTGAGGGAATTGGGGTTATTTAGTCTGCCGAAGAGAAGAGTGAGGGGGGGATTTGATAGCAGCCTTCAATTACCTGAAAGGAGGTTCCAAAGAGGATGGAGCTAGGCTGTTCTCAGTGGTAGCAGATGACAAAACAAGAAGCGATGGTCTCAAGTTGCAGTGGGGGAGGTCTAAGTTGGATTTTAGGGAACACTATTTCACTAGGAGGGTGGTGAAGCACTGGAATGGGTTCCCTGGGGAGGTGGTAGAAACTCCATCCTTAGAGGTTTTTAAGGCCCGGCTTGACAAAGCCTTGGCTGGGATGATTTAGTTGGTGTTGGTCCTGCTTTGAGCAGGGGGTTGCACAAGATGACCTCTTGAGGTCTCTTCCAACCCTGATATTCTATGATTCCTGTGCTAACAAGCTCTGTTCTATGCTGCGTTCCTATCAACTAATAAACTTGTGTTACATACTGGCGGAGAGTCACAGCTGGCTGTGGAGCAGGGGTGCAGGGCCCTCTGGCTTCCCCAGGGGTCCTGTCTAGGTGGTCCCACCAAGGGGAAGAATACGGCGTGTGAACAGGGATGCTGAAAGCTCCGAGGTCAGTCCCAGGAAGGCCATAGCCAAGGAGGCTTTTTGCTCTGGACAGCCTGAAGGGAGTTGCGCCACCCCAGAGTCCTGCCTGGCTTCATAAAAAGCAGTTCCAGAGCATCGGGCCTGTGACTCTGTCACACCCACCCAAAAGACTCCACTCCCCAGCGCCACTGTGAGATCTCCATCCCTACTTCCACGCGACATTGAAATCCACTAGGGAGCCAGTGGCCTGAGATATACCACCTGTAGCACCGTGCCACACTGCCCACCCGTGGGGAGGTCCTGAGAACAGGACAAGGTGCGGCAGCCTCCCACGGCACTTGCCCGTCACGGTGCAGAGGGATGGCCCTTACCACACGGGTTTGGCACGGTCGATAGTCGTGCGGAGCCGGGGTTTCACGTAGTCGTAGTAGCCCTGGTTCTTGTGCTCCTCCTGGCACCAGGCCAGCTCGGCGTTGGGGTACTTCAGCGCTTCCCTCTGGAGGAGGTCGAAGGGGAACGGGGACAGCTGCAGGGGAATGGGGAGGGCTCAGTTCCACTGGGGCACGCAAGCAGCGGAGGCAGGGTGCAGGCAGCTGCAGCCACTGTTGGGCTGTGCAGTGGGCCATGCAGCCTCCGTGCTCACAGTTCAGCCTGTGCTGTCTCAGCAGCATCTCCCAATCCCTCACGGACACACTTCGAAGCTCTGGGGTCGCCTGGGCTGAGCCTGAACAACCCTTCCAGGCCCAGGAGCTTGTACGGTGGGGAGCACGCTGGGCTGGCCAGCACCACTCCCATCAGCAACAGGCTCTCCCCTGCAAATCTGTACAGATACCTCAGCTCTGCCCTTGCTGCCCACCCAGGGGTGCTGCGCAGCGTCTCCTGGGCTCAGACTGAAGAGACAGGATCGAGCTGGCCCCTCTGTCCGTCCCTTCTCAGGTGTGGTGGTGATGTTGTATTTCTGCCTGCTCTCTGCCCTGAGGCTGGGCCGGGCCATTAAGCAGTGGGAGTGGGGCAAGGGACAGAGCGCTCTATGTCTAATCCAAGACGTGTCTGCTGTGGCTCAAACGCCTCATGGCTCCTGGGGATGTGGAGTAAGCCCAGTGATGAGCTGAAGCAGGGTAGCAGCGGGACTGGCCATTGGCCCCTGGCCTACGTGGAGCCCCCTGTGGTACAGACACGCTCACCTGCTCCACCCTGGTGATGGCCACGTCCGGCTCCATGTCCCGGGCCTTGCGCTCCCGGGTGAGCTCATAGTACACTTTGCCAGTGCAGAAGAGCACCCTCTGGACGCTGCCGGGGTTCTGGGCTGCAGGGCCGCTCTCGGGGATTACGCGCAGGAAGTTCGTGCCTGTAATGGAGCACAGACAGCAGTCGGGGACACGCCTCGACATCCCAGGGGCCACACGTGGTGGGAGGGGGAATGTTAATGGGGCCAGCTGCGGGCCTGGACCCTGCGGGACTGGCTACGCCTGCAGAAGGACCAGGCTAGCTCAGAGATGGTTAAGGCCTAGAGACCCCACTGAGATTGGGACTCCATTGAGCTGGGGGCTGTGCAGGGAGAGAGACAGGGGGAAACAAACAGTCTGAAGCACACACCGTCCTGGTGCAGTTCTGGACTGTCACACATGTGGACAGGAGCCAGAATTCAGAGACCTGGGAGCAGGGCAGGGTGCTGTAAAGAGGAGAGAGAAACTGCCCTCTTGTGGTATGAACCCTGTTCTGTGTCTCTCCGGTTCACTCGCACCCTTGGACATTGGAAACACCCTTCATACCTGGCAACATATCATCAAAGCTGGAGCGGGCTTCAGGGTGGCGCAGCAGTGACTTTGGAGTGAAGATGATCAGCTGGAAGATCAAGGCAAGGCAATCAGAATGGGCTGGAAATAGCCTTTCTGGCACACAAGCTGCACATTGGAGACTGGATCATCACTACAAGAGCCAGAGCACAGACCCTCCCTCCACACCCCAGTCTCCGGTCAGCTGGTTCCCGCCCAGCCTCTGCCCAGCCCCCTAATTCAAGTGCCATTGATGAACTGTATGTTTAATCCAGGCAGGAATCACAGAAATGTCCTAATTCTCCCATGCCAGCCAGAGAGAAAGACTGAAGCCAAAGGCTGCTCTGGGGCAGGGCAACGTGAAGCAGTGTGCAGAACTCTGGCCCTGCCAGCAGGTCTGGTTGCGTGTTGCTTCCTTTGCACAGCACTCAGGGCTACTTGCTCCTTCTAGCCCTTTCGTTATGGAATAACGTGAAGGTGGCTCAAATGCCACTGCCGAGATAGAAGGACAGGCGTTTCCAGTCTGGGCAGAGCTCAAATGAACCTTGGCAGACATGGTTATTTAATAAGTGCCAGTCACAGAGCCCCAGTGTGCTTGGTAATGTACAGCTCACCTGTACATTACCAATGTACAGGCACAGACTGCCCAGCCTTTAACAGGACTTCCCCATTTATACCTGGCTTTGTACGGCTGTTCCTAATACCGGTGTCTCTTATTAGGCAATAGACCTTTACCAGAGCTTGTTAGTATCTATCCATTAACCAGGTAAAGGACAGAGCACAGAACTGGTCAGACAACTGGGTTTCCCTCCTTCCAAAAGGGGAGTTTTTGGCAAAATATTTCAATCCTGAAATGCCACCGTAGTGCCCTATGGGAGTTGTAGTTCTCTATAGTCAGGGCTCCCTGTTGGACTACATCTCCCATGATGCATCACAATCACCGCTCTTGGGAGAGGAGGCTATGCTCTATGGCAGTCATGTGACTGTAGTGCATCATGGGAAGTGCAGTCTGGCTGGTTTTAGAGTAGCAGCCATGTTAGTCTGTATCAGCAAAAAGAACAGGAGGACTTGTGGCACCTTAGAGACTAACAAATTTATTTGAGCATGAGCTTTCGTGGGCTAAAACCCACTTCACTGAATGCATGCAGTGGAAAATACAGTAGGAAGATACACACACACACACACCATGAAACAATGGGTGTTATCATAACATTAAAAAAACAGTCGGAGAACACTTCAATCTCCCTGGTCACTCAATTACAGACCTAAAAGTTGCAATATTACAACAAAAAAACTTCAAAAACAGACTCCAACGAGAGACTACTGAATTGGAATTAATTTGTAAACTGGACACCATTAACTTAGACTTGAATAAAGACTGGGAGTGGATGGGTCATTACACAAAGTAAAACTATTTCCCCATGTTTATTTTTCCCCCCTACTGTTCCACACACGTTCTTGTCAACTGCTGGAAATGGCCCATCTTGATCATCACTACAAAAGGTTTTTTTTCTCTCCTGCTGGTAATAGCTCACCTTACCTGATCACTCTCGTTACAGTGTGTAAGGTAACACCCATTGTTTCATGTTCTCTGCGTATATATCTCTTCCTATATTTTCCACGGCATGCATCCAATGACGTGGGTTTTAGACCATGAAAGCTTGTGCCCAAATAAATGGGTTCGTCTCTCAGGTGCCACGAGCCCCCCTGCAGTCTGGCTGGGGGAACCCAGCTCACAGAAGAGAACATGAAGCACCTGAAGAACAAGGCACCTTGGCAGCATTCCAGAATTGAAGTATTTTTGTTTTTGGGTGCTCAGTTTTTTTGTTTTATTTTTGGACAAAAATTTTTATTTTTTTGCATGGAAAGCAAACACATTTTGCAAAAATTTTGGTCAAAATCTCAATTTTCTGCTGAAAAACAGTTTTGGTGGAAAATTTGACTAGCCCTACTGGAGCACTCTAGAAATTAGCTTTAAATCCAGGTCCTAAGCCCTCCCAGCACCAGCACCCATGCCCCCCCCCACCCCCCCAAGCATTGGCTTTAACCTAGCACTTGAGCTACAAGACAATGGTGCGTGGCCGGGTCCATACCAGGGCAGTGTCTAGAGCTCACTGACCGGTTTCCGGAACGGGAGGTGTATCTGCCTCCGCAGGACGTGGAAGAAGTTTGCTGGAGTGGAGCAGTTCACAACGATCCAGTTACAGTCGTACAGCTGGCGTACGTCAAAGTCATCGAGTTTCTACAGCATATGAAAAGTAGAAACGGTTTAGACAAAATCGCGAACGTCCCACATTAACAACCTGCATTTATGCCTGCCAGCGGCTCCAATATGAACAGAGACATGCCATGTGAGTCAACTGCAGTACCCCAACATGGGGGCCAAGAGTCTCTCTTGCTCATCACTAGCCCAGGACCAGTGGTTAGCTGAATGCAGCGGCCCTAACCTGCAAGCTCAACCTTAGAGTATTTCAAGCCCAGGCAAATTGGGACAACTTGGCTCTTAAAAGTCAAGTTTAGTTAAGTGTACTTAAAAAGTATGCTTATGAAAGCTTATGCTCAAATAAATTGGTTAGTCTCTAAGGTGCCACAAGTCCTCCTTTTCTTTTTGCGAATACAGACTAACACGGCTGCTACTCTGAAACCTTAGTTAAGTGTGTCACTTTAGTTTTTCCATTTCAACTGAGGTAGGATTTTAGCAGCAGGTATCTCAAAGCCACTGGAGTCCCGATCTATACTCTCCATTGATTTTTCTGCCTAGCAGGGCTTTTAGGACACTGCTCAAGAATGAACACAGCAAATCCTGGGCCAGTGTAACTTTCTACTTTCCCTTTTACATGATCCCCTTAGGTGGTTTTCAGCCTATCCCGGCTTCTTAGTGCCTCCGTGTCCCTAACCCAAAAAGGGACAGCCCCCCTAAGTGCATGGGCCAGCTGTGGAGACAGCACAGGCTGAGAGCAGGGGAGCTGCAGGTTTGTACAGGGCTTTTGGAGCCACTCCGAAGTACTCCAATAAACCCCCCCCCCAGCTATGGCACTGGGAAATCGCTCCCTAATATAAATGAGCAAATGGGCCTGAGAGCAATGGGTGTGACTCTGATGACAGCTTTTGGAGAAAGCCAAGGAGGAAAGAGGAGAAGCATGGAGTTCCATGCGCTGGCCTTGCTTGGGTTACAGCCAGCCTTTACTGCCCCCACGTTAGTGCACTAACTAGAGCTCTGCTCATTCTGTGCTAACACAGCAAGGGACATTTCTGAGTCCCCCTTGATAACCCAACCTAAGTCTTCCTGACTCTGGGGACAGGGGAAGCCCAGGAGTCATTAAATGTGAGTCACCAGCACAACACTGCTTCCTATATCCTGCTCCCCCGGCCTGCTGCCCAGAATCCAGGTGCTCTGTAAAATTGTTCCATGTGTTACCATCCTATCCACAAAATCCCCCAAAGCTGTTTCTGGAAGCCTTTGCTGTGTAGTGGTCAGAGTCAGGGACAGAGCAAGTGCTCCAAGATGCAGGAGGGGAGAGATGGGAAAGGCCCCAAAGGGAAAGTGTGTGAATTCAGCACAGCCAGACACTTACGGGGAAGACATCTGGATCGTCGTTGCACATCTGCAGGAATCGCTCTGGCCTGGCTGACGAGTGCTCGGGACCCTGTGGGCAAAACCAACAAGAGGTGAAGCGAACCACACATGCAAGTTTCCATCTTTAAGAGAGCTCTCCACGCCTCGTAGAGAGGCTGGCTGATGCTAGTCACTGTTTGAGGAGGACCTTGGTATGTACTGCCCAACAGGATTTCACTCTGGTTTAAAAGTGCAGAAGTTTTGATTTTTACTAAGAAGTAGGTCGAACAGCTGCAGCCGTCCCTTAGTACTGAACTCTAGACTCCACTCCCACAGCCCCAACAAGCCCCTAGGCTGAGCCCTGTTGCTCCCAATCCTCTTCCATTCAGCCAGATACTCTCACCTGCAGAGCGGCTGGCACTGCTCCCAGCCACATGGAGTCCAGGCCCCTCTGCAAGCTGTTAACACACAGCTGTACGGAATGCAGTGACATGGGCTGGTGCAGGCCAGGTAATACAGCTAAAGAGGTGGGCAATCTCCAGATTGCAGGACTACCCCAATGCTCCCAGGTGACTGGTCGCACAGAGACCTGGTCTATGCAGTGTCTGGCCTGAGGAAGCGTCCTGGGGCGCGATGAGAACTGTGGCATTGAGCTGTCAGTACTGCCCAGAAAGATAGGAAGTGAGTGCATCCTTACCATGCCCTCCATGCCATGGGGCAGCAGCAGCACGATGCCATTCTGTCTCACCCACTTGGCCTGGCCGGGGCAGATGAACTGGTCAATGATGCATTGAGCAGTGTTGTGGAAGTCACCGAACTGGGCCTCCCACAGCACTAAGGCATTGGGACTGGCCATAGCAAAGCCCAGCTCGAAACCTGCAGAGAAGAGAGAAGAAGAGTGAAGAGGCCATATCCACCAGCACCTGGCACAGACAGCCCAGCACTAACTAGCCCTGTGGCTGTCATGAGCCAGGCGAAGAACCCCCATCGACACTGACCTAGGACTCCATACTCCGACAGGGAGCTGTTGCAGACAGTGTAAGGAGCTTGGTTTGGCCAGAGGTGGTTCATGGGGATGCAGGTCCTCTTGTCTACATTCTGGTCATGCAGGACATGGTGACGATGGCTGTGGGAGGAGACAACGTCCAGCAGTAATGTTACTTAAGTGTTATCCTACCCAATGGGTCAGAGTAAGCGCCTGCACGCAAGTGGCTGCCTGGTTCACGCTGCTCTGCTGAGAGGCTTGGCTTGCAACTGTCGAATGCAATGAAGCCAGGTTACGATCATATCTAGGAGCTGCCCATACTAACACCATTAGTGCTGTGAAAGGGACCCCTCCACCCACAATTTGGGCTCCTCCCTTGCCTTTCAGCAGAGCTCCAGCCTGGCAGGCAATTTAAGACTGGCCTCTTCTATTCCCCACTCAGCAGCCCCTTGAGGAGGGCTGGGATCATCTTTTACTGGGGGAAACCCCCGGCTTTACCTGAATGTCCCCCTCTCGACATCCTGGCCACTCAGTCGGATGTGGATTCCCTCTTTGAGGAGGGAGCCAAATGCCATGTACTCTGCTAATGCCCAGTCTACTGTCCTGTTCTTAACCAATTCCCAGCGGGTTTTCAGAATCCGGCTCAAACCTGCAGAGATAAAAAACAGTTTGCAGCCCGCTGGAGAGGAACTGCAGCAACATACTATGCAAGCAGCCTGAGGTTGGGGCAACACAGCTCACACTATCAACCCATCCATCGGCAATCTGGATTCCCTGACATGCAGACGCTCTGGACATAACGGGACAAAAGGGAGGTGGACTGTTCCAGCTTAGCACAGGGTAAAGGCAGGGTAAAGAGCAGAGGAGACCAGCTCTGAAAAACAACTGGAGTTCCTGGTCATTCTCTGTTTTCTTTTACAAACATGGTTTTCACTGAGCCAACTTCACCAGCATTAGAAGCACTTACTGCCAGACATCACCCGCTGGGAGAGGAGACCTGAACTCTAATCTCAGAGGAGTCCAAGTGGTAGTGGAGAGAACAATTTCTGAGGGCTGGGTCAAAAGCATGGGCATTGCCAGGCCCACGGCCAGAAGGTACTACAAACAAACTGGGTAGGCTGGTGCAGCAGAGGAAAGATTAGCCACTCCGAGGGCGACAGGTATGGTTAATGTGTTTATAATGAGGATGAGGGGTCTAGATTCATGTCACCTGACTGTGGAACTCACAAGAAGCTCTAAAGGTCAAGAACTTAGCAAGATTCAAGGAGCCAGTCTGGCAATCTATTCGGCATTGCTGAGGCCTCATCTGGAGTAGTGTGTCCAGTTTTGGGCCCCACACTACAAGAAGGATGTGGAAAAATTGGAAAACGTCCAGCGGAGGGCAACAAAAATGATTAGGTAGCTGGAGCACATGACTTATGAGGAGAGGCTGAGGGAACTGGGATTATTTAGTCTGCAGAAGAGAAGAATGAGGGGGGATTTGATAGTTGCTTTCAACTACCTGAAAGAGGGTTGCAGAGAGGATGAATCTAGACTGTTCTCAGTGGTACCAGATGACAGAACAAGGAGTACTGGTCTCAAGTTGCAGTGGGGGAGGTTTAGGTTGGATATTAGGAAAAACTTTTTCACTAGGAGGGTTGTGAAGTGCTGGAATGGGTTACCTAGGGAGGTGGTGGAATCTCCTTCCTTTGAGGTTTTAAGGTCAGGCTTGACAAAGCCCTGGCTGGGATGATTTAGTTGGGGATTGGTCCTGCTTTGAGCAGGGGGTTGGACTAGATGACCTCCTAAGGTCCCTTCCAACCCTGATATTCTATGAATCTCTGTAAATACCAGCTGGGGCCTTTGGGCATTGCCATAAGGAGGCTTTTTTTCTTTTTTTTGAGAGGAAGGATGGTCCAGTGGTTAGGGCACTAACCTAGGACATGGGACATCTGGGTTCGAGTCCCTGCTCTGCCTCAGGCTGCCCATGTGACCTGAGCTAGTCCCTTAGCCTCTCTGGGCCTCAGTTTCCCCTCTGCACAATGGCGATACCAGCCCTGCTTGCCCCACAGAGGTATGAGGATAAACACACTGAAGATGGGAAACATCTCAGATACTAGTAATGGGGGCCAGATAAGCACCCTCAGAAGTCTCATTAGCACTCAGGTGGTCACCCACATCCCAGTCATCATACTTTGGGTCTGAACCACCATATTGAAGTCCCTGTTTACTCAGAGTGGAAGATCAGAAGGGACATTAGATCATCTAGTCCTGTACAGCACACAGGCCAAGGAATTTCATCCAGTTACCCCTTCGCTGGCCCAACAACTTGTGTATGACTAAAGCATCTCCAGAAAAGCAGCCAGTCCATCTGAAGGCACCAAGAGAGGGAGAACCCACCATTTCCCTTAGTAGTTTGTTCCAGTAGTTAACCATTCTAGCAGACCTTCTCTCTCCCACTCCCCAGGCTGGCCTACGGCTTCAGTCTACAGCACCAGAGACCACGACTCCCTGTAGATGGTGGTGGAACAACTCTCACTCACATATCACAGGGGTAGCCGTGTTAGTCTGTATCCACAAAAAAATGAGGAGTCCAGTGGCACCTTAAAGATTAACAGATTTGGGCATAAGCTTTTGTGGGTAAAAAACCCACAGTATTAACCATCTCCTCTACTCCGTAAAGCATCCAGCTCTACACAGAATAACCACCGCCAAGACTGGGGTGCCAGGGGCATCTACTCCAGCACGTCTGTACCTCCATGAATTGTGAAATCCTCAACAGGCACTGAGCTGGCCACCTTGCCTATATGGGCCAAGTCTTCTTCATTCAGACCAGTAGAGGGACAGGTCATGCTCCGGGGCTGGCCCTCAAGAGTGAAGAAACCTGGGGAAGGAGGAGAGATCATCCGTGACCTGGTGAACGCCAGGCTGTCTCTGTAGTTAGAGTATTTGATGACTATGTTACAGAACCTTCTGTACTCTCTGATGTGGAAGGGAATTTGGGATGCAGAGCAAACCCTGAGCTGTTCCACCTCTGTCAGTGCAGACAGACAGAGCCCATACAGTGATACAGTCCCCTATGCTTTCCCAAGGGATGCATTTTGTTCACCAGGCTCGACTGGTATATTTCCCACTCTCTTCATTACATGTCCTTGGAGACATACAGCTCCTATCTGTGCCAGAAGTCAAAGGTCTAATCCATTGGAGGCAGAAGTAGTTCCTGAACTGTGGCCATTTGTCAGGGAAGCCATTAGTTACTTACCAGGCCAGGGGGAATCCAGCCAGTGCTTGATGTGCAGGATTTTTTCATCCTTGGATCTGGCATGGGCCTCTTCACAGATCCTATCATACTTGGAAATTTCCTCCTGAGAGCAACAGGGCAGAATATCATTACTGAGAAGTAGCCAAGTAAGAGTGCTGGGGTTAAAGGCCATGCCTCTCCTTGCTGCTCCCTCTCCATTTCAGCACAAAGTCTACGTGGATCCCAGAGGGGGCATTTTCACATCCACCTCCTCTTCAGACACTTTAAACCCTATCCCCCACTCATCAGTTAGGACCTGGACCACAAATGTGCCTCGCATCACATTCATGGCTGCTGCACGCTGCTGTGCTTGTGCCTGACCATACGACATTAGGGACGAGAGGTCACCACTGCCAGGGCACTGCCTACTGCTGGCTGTGTGCCAGTTAAGAGCTTATGTCCTTCACTGATGCCAAAGCTACATGAAATACAAAATCCAGTTCCAGTGAGGCATCCCATATATCCCTGACATTAGGAAATGCCGCAGCCAGTCAATGGGTCTGAATGCTCAAGAGGCAGAATAAAGCACTTTTCAGTTAGGTCCCATTGACACAATGCAAGCAACTATGTGAGGAGCACAGGTACAATACTGTCTGATCTTCTAGTGCAGGCAAGGCTTATAGTGCACGAGTCACCTGTGTTCCTGAACTATGTCTACAACCCTACTAAAATCCAAGGGTGAAACCCTGGCCCCATTAAAATCCAAGGGAGTTTTGCCATGGATGTCAATGGGGCCAGGGTTTCACCCCAAGACGGCAGCATGGCTCAAAAACACAGATAATTACTGCTGTGCCCCAAATACACTGAAGGTGGAACGATGCTGGTACAATTACTGTATTGTAAGTGGGTAACCAAAATGGTAGCATATAAAGCGTAGATTGGACCACAGGCCTTATTCACACTGGGTCTATAACTGTACCAGCTACAACTGGGTTTAAATGGAGTCCGTGTGTTTCCACGACCAGTGCAGAGAGGGATTTTCTGCCCAAGAGCAGGTTCTAATCAACAGCATGGATGGTCTTGTGCTGCTCTCAGAAACAGCATTAGCTTCTTTAGTCAGGGAAACCTTGCTAGGAATGCTAGCAACAAGTATTGAGGACCCTTGGATGCCTAACTCTGAGCTCCTTCCTTACAAACACATCAGCAGATCTTTAGGCACCCCTTCAGTACTCCCCAACCCAGACCCCTCAGGGCAAGGCAATGCTACACTACACTACACTGCCAAGTCAGCAGGGAGGGGTGCAGTCATGTTATGCAACTATGCTTGGTACACTGGTAACCTTCACATATTTCTTGCATTATATTACATTTGCATTTCCCCCCATTCAGCATTCTTATTTGCCAGCTAGATTTAAGGGGTTGTGACTGATCACGGACTGCATCTTTCTTCTAAAGCACTGGGGGACAATACCTCGTACTCCGGCTGATTTACCACCCCCTCTGAAATTAACATCTCGGCATATTTTTGCAGCACAGGTTTCTGCTTCCGGATCTGCTTGTACATCAACGGCTGGGTGAACATGGGTTCGTCCATCTCGTTATGACCATTCCGCCTGTAACACACCTAGTGCACGAGGAAAGAAAGCCATAAAAATAGCCAGTCTTCAATCCCTATTTCAGAAGCCAAAAAAGCAGTCGCATTTACATTGATCTGTATGTGGGATGTACCCATGATGAAGGAAATCATGTACAGCCTGAAGGCAGAGGGCCTGATTTTGATCTCATTTAGACTAGTGTAAATCAGGAATAGGTTCCACAGAAGTCAATGGAGTGACACTGGTGTAAAACTAGAGTAACTAATGACTTAAAGGAATGGTTTCACCCCAGTTTAAAAGAAAAACTACAGCTATTTGAGCTGTTACAGGAAAATTAGCATCTACTTTTCTTCAAGCACAACACAGCTACATTTTCAGTGCCTTGTTTTCGCTTAAATATTTCTTTAGATGCTTCTCCACCACAACTACCAGAACCAGAGAACAAAGGGTTAAGGTGCAAAGAAGCACAAGAGGGTCATTATTTATTACACCTCTACCCCGATAGAACGCAGTCTATGGGAGCCAAAAAATCTTAACGCGTTATATGTGAAACTGCGTTATATCGAACTTGCTTTGGCTCCCCTGCTCTTTGTCCCCTGACCACCCCCTCCAGAGACCCCCATCCCTAATCACCCCCAGGACTCCACCCCCTAGCCAAACCCCCTGCTCCTTGTCTGCCCCGCCCCCTATCCACACCCCCGCCCCCTGACAGGCACTCACCGGCAGTGGTGGGAAGCGGAGCAACGTGGCCCCAGCCCACTCCACTCCGCCAGCTCCCAGCTGTGGCGTTCCGCTTCCCACCGCTAGTGAGTGCGGGGGCCGGGGCGAGGGAAGCGGAGCGGGCTGCTCCCAGCCCCCCACTAATCACCCAGGCCACTCTGGGCCTGCGGGACCCCCAAAAATGCCCCCCACAGCTCCTGCCCCCCAGACCATTGTGGGGGGCGTGGAGGCCTGCTTTACTGTGTTGTATGCGAACCCGTGTTATATCGGGTCATGTTATATCAGGGTAGAGATGTATTTGGATTACAGTAGCACCTCTGAGCCCCAGTCATGGCCCACGAACCCATTGTGCTAGGTGCTGTACAAACAGTCCAAGACGCCTCCAATGGTCCATCTGAAGAGCATTTTGTCATTTCCCCAGAAGTTCACTAAACAAAGCCAGGATTTTAGCAAAGCCCCAACTGGTTCTCAATCATTTACCAAGTCAACCACCACATCCTTGTGGAAAGTGCTTCTCCATTCTGCTGCTACATTGCACACATACACCACTGCCTCTGGGTCATCCGCATTGACATGGAAAATAGGTGCATTCACCACCCGGGCAACGTCGGTTGGGTACGGAGAGGAACGGGCCATACGAGGGTCTGTAGTGAATCCGATCTGGAAAGAGAGCAATTTGGGGCCATCATGGAAAACAGAAGAAGGCAGATACAGAAAGGTCTAGAAAACAGTTTTGCTTGGCAATCAGAAAGTGCCCATCACTCAATATCTCAAAATGCTTCACACAGAGTGGGGGAAAGGAGAGTTCCCTCCACTTTGCAGAAGGAAAACAGACAGATTTTAAGCGAGTTGTTGGCAGAGCAGGGAGTAAATTTGCAAGCTTCCAACTACCTACTCATCCCCGCTCTAACCACAAGGCCACACTGCCTCCATGTCAGGTTAGACCAAGGAGCTGTCATGATTGATGATGAGATTTTTTACAACAGTTTACCCCACCTGCTGGATAATAGAGCTCCAACCAGAGGTAAGTATTACAGAACAAGGATAACACCTTTCCTAGGAGGAGGTTAAGATACTGGAGAAAGCTTCCAAGGCCACTAAAGGGAGGAGAGGGAGAAGAGGCAGGGCAGGGATTTGGGGAAGGGTTTGGAATAGGGACGGGGAGGGGGCGGAGTTGGGGTGTGGACTTTGGGGAAGGGGTGGAGTGGGGGCAGGGCCAGAGTGCGGGCTTTAACAGAAGTAATTCTAAAACTAAGTGTGTGTTTTGTCCTTTGAGTGAGGTGCATTACTGCGTGTATGTATTTTATTAAAACTGCTCAGAAATGACTTAGTTGAAAAAAAGAACACTCATGGAAGAAAAGAGTTTTCCAAGACAAATGGGAGAATTTATATTTATATTTTTTTCACAGAGGAAAAAGATCAAATTCGATGCCTTTTTTGTCAGCAAACGATTGCTGTTCCCAAGGAGTAAAACGTGCATCAGCACTTCGACCCGATGCACTGTGAAAAATATGATGCATTCACTGGAAAAAGTTCGGCAACTTAAAGCAGCATTTGTCAAGCAAAGACATTTCTTTTTGGAGATTAACAAGTCTAGTGAAGATTCAGTAAGAGCAAGTTTTGTGATAAGCGAAATGATAGCTAAATCATTGCGACTCTTTACAGAAGGCCTATTCGTAAAAGAATGTCTCATGAAGGCCAGCGAAATTTTATGTCATAGAATCATAGAATATCAGGGTTGGAAGGGACCCCAGAAGGTCATCTAGTCCAACCCCCTGCTCGAAGCAGGACCAATTCCCAGTTAAATCATCCCAGCCAGGGCTTTGTCAAGCCTGACCTTAAAAACCTCTAAGGAAGGAGATTCTACCACCTCCCTAGGTAACCCATTCCAGTGTTTCACCACCCTCTTAGTGAAAAAGTTTTTCCTAATATCCAATCTAAACCTCCCCCACTGCAACTTGAGACCATTACTCCTCGTTCTGTCATCTGCTACCATTGAGAACAGTCTAGAGCCATCCTCTTTGGAACCCCCTTTCAGGTAGTTGAAAGCAGCTATCAAATCCCCCCTCATTCTTCTCTTCTGCAGGCTAAACAATCCCAGCTCCCTCAGCCTCTCCTCATAACTCGTGTGTTCCAGTCCCCTAATAATTTTTGTTGCCCTTCACTGGACTCTCTCCAATTTATCCACATCCTTCTTGAAGTGTGGGGCCCAAAACTGGACACAGTACTCCAGATGAGGCCTCACCAATGTCGAATAGAGGGGAACGATCACGTCCCTCGATCTGCTCGCTATGACCCTACTTATACATCCCAAAATGCCATTGGCCTTCTTGGCAACAAGGGCACACTGCTGACTCATATCCAGCTTCTCGTCCACTGTCACCCCTAGGTCCTTTTCCGCAGAACTGCTGTCTAGCCATTCGGTCCCTAGTCTGTAGCTGTACATTGGGTTCTTCCGTACTAAGTGCAGGACCCTGCACTTATCCTTATTGAACCTCATCAGATTTCTTTTGGCCCAATCCTCCAATTTGTCTAGGTCTTTCTGTATCCTATCCCTCCCCTCCAGCGTATCTACCACTCCTCCCAGTTTAGCATCATCCGCAAATTTGCTGAGAGTGCAATCCACACCATCCTCCAGATCATTTATGAAGATATTGAACAAAACCGGCCCCAGGACCGACCCTTGGGGTACTCCACTTGATACCGGCTGCCAACTAGATATGGAGCCATATGGATATGTCCTGATAGGAAGAAAGTTTTTGAAGGCATAAGCTGTCTGCCAATGCAGCTTCCTGCAGGATAACGGATTTAGCAGATAATGTGCAAAAACAATTGATTCAAATGGCAAAAGACTTTAAAGCATTTTCAATTGCTCTTGATGAGAGTACAGATGTATCAGATACCGCACAGAGTGCAGTGTTCATTAGGGGTGTGGACTGCAATTTGAATATAACTGAAGAATTGCTAGACTTAATGCCACTGAAGGGTCCCACAACGGGACGAGACATAGTTCAAGGACTGGAAGAGTGCATTGAAAAAGCTGCGCTGCCATGGAACAAACTCGTATCTTGGGCTACGGACGGTGCGCCATCAGCGTGCTCTGAAAACGTTGGTGTGGTTGGATGATTGAAGACCAACCTGAACAGCCTCAATATACCAGGAATTAGCGTCACCAATACACATTGTATTTTGCACCAAGAAGCCCTGTGTAATAAAAGTCTACAAATGAAGGAAGTTATGGACGTAGTTGTTAATACTGTTAATTTTATACATGCACGAGGGCTGAATCACAGACAGTTCACTTCTTTTCTAGCAAGTATGGACAGCAAATATGGGGAACTTCTGTATCACACTCAAGTTAGATGGCTGAGTCATGGAAATGTTTTGAAGTGTTTTTTTTCCACTTAGAGGAGATTGATTCGTTCATGAAAATGAAAAACAAGGAGGCTCCACAGCTTGCTGATTCCACTTTTATCTGCAACCTTGCTTTTCTAACAGATGTAACTGATCACCTGAATGCACTGAACTTGAAGCTTCAGGGTAGAAAACAGGTGATATAACACACATGTATGACAGTGTTAAGTCAGTCAAAGTCAAGCTTACTTTGTGGGGGAAACAGCTGACTGCTGGCAATTTGGTCCATTTCTCGACTCTGAATTCCTAAGGAAAAGTTGAACCAAAATCCTTGAAAGAATATGCAGATATCATTTCTAACTTACACAAGCAGTTTGATGTGCGGTTTAAAGATTTCAAGGCACTTGAACCACATTTTAAACTTTTTTCCACACCATTTGCTGTGGAAATTGACAATATTGCAGAGGAAATGCAGATGGAGTGAGTGGAGCTTCAGTGTGATACCATTTTGAAGCAGAATCCTACAGATGTTGGAATTTCAGAATTCTACAGGTTTCTTTCACAAGAAAAATTTCATGTTATTCTCTGCTTCTGCAAGGATAATGGCAATGTTTGGAAGTACATATATATGTGAACAGTTTTTCTCTTCCATGAAGATTAACAAATCTGTGTTAAAGCTGAGGGAACTGGGATTGTTTAGTCTGCAGAAGAGAAGAAGGTGCACAGACAATCCAAGAAGTTTTTGGAAAGGGTAGGGGACAATTTCCTGGTGCAAGTACTGGAGGAACCAACTAGGGGCAGAGCTCTTCTTGACCTGCTGCTCACAAACCAGGAAGAATTAGTACGGGAAGCTAAAGTGGATGGGAACCTGGGAGGCAGTGATCATGAGATGGTTGAGTTCAGGATCCTGACACAGGGAAGAAAGGAGAGCAGCAGAATACGGACCCTGGACTTCAGAAAAGCAGACTTAGACTCCCTCAGGGAACTGATGGGCAGGATCCCCTGGAAGAATAACATGAGGGGGAAAGGAGTCCAGGAGAGCTGGCTGTATTTTAAAGAATCTTTATTGAGATTACAGGGACAAACCATCCCGATGTGTACAAAGAATAGTAAATATGGCAGGCGACCAGCTTGGCTTAACAGTGAAATCCTTGCTGATCTTGAACACAAAAAAGAAGCTTACAAGAAGTGGAAGATAGAATCATAGAATATCAGAGTTGGAAGGGACCTCTGGAGGTCATCTAGTCCAACCCCCTGCCCAGAGCAGGACCAATCCCAACTAAATCATCCCAGCCAGGGCTTTGTCAAGCCTGACCTTGAAAACTTCTAAGGAAGGGGATTCCACCCCCGCCCCCCCAGGTAACACATTCCAGTGTTTCACCACCCTCCTAGTGAAAAAGTTTTTCCTACTATCCAACCTAAATCTCCCCCACTGCAACTTGAGACCATTACTCCTTGTCCTGTCATCTGCTATCACTGGGAATAGTCTAGATCCATCCTCTTTGGATCCACCTTTCAGGTAGTTAAAAGCAGCTATCAAATCCCTCATTCTTCTCTTCCGTAGACTAAACAATCCCAGTTCCCTCAGCCTCTCCTCACAAGTCATGTGTTCCAGACCCCTAATCATTTTTGTTGCCCTTCGCTGGACTCTCTCCAATTTCTCCACATCCTTGTTGTAGTGTGGGGCCCAAAACTGGACACAGTACTCCAGATGAGGCCTCACCAATGTCGAATAGAGGGGAACAATCACATCCCTCGATCTGCTGGCAATGCCCCTACTTATACACCCCAAAATGCCACTGGCCTTCTTGGCAACAAGGGCACACTGTTGACTCATATCCAGCTTCTCGTCCACTGTCACCCCTAGGTCCTTCTCTGCAGAACTGCTGCTGAGCCATTCGGTCCCTAGTCTGTCGCAGTGCAGGGGGTTCTTCCGTCCTAAGTGCAGGACTCTGCACTTGCCATTGTTGAACCTCATCAGATTTCTTTTGGCCCAATCCTCCAATTTGTCTAGGTCCCTCTGTATCCTATCCCTACCCTCCAGCGTATCTACCTCTCCTCCCAGTTTAGTGTCATCTGCAAACTTGCTGAGGGTGTAATCCACACCATCCTCCAGATCATTTATGAAGATATAGAACAAAACCGGCCCGAGGACCGACCCTTGAGTTTCAGGGTCACACCTGGAGTTTCAGTAACCTAGGGGTTACAGTGGACAAAAAGCTGGATATGAGTCAACAGTATGCCCTTGTTGCCAAGAAGGCCAATGGCATTTTGGGAAGTATAAGTAGGGGCATAGTGAGCAGATCAAGGGACGTGATCATTCCCCTCTATTCGACATTGGTGAGGCCTCATCTGGAGTACTGTGTCCAGTTTTGGGCCCCACACTACAAGAAGGATGTGGAAAAATTGGAAAATGTCCAGCAGAGGACAACAAAAATGATTAGGGGACTGGAACACATGACTTATGAGGAGAGGCTGAGGGAACTGGGATTGTTTAGTCTGCGGAAGAGAAGAATGAGGGGGGTTTTTATAGCTGCTTTCAACTACCTGAAAGGGGGTTCCAAAGAGGATGGATCTAGACTGTTCTCAATGGTAGCAGATGACAGAACGAGGAGTAATGGTCTGAAGTTGCAGTGGGGGAGGTTTAGCTTAGATATTAGGAAAAACTTTTTCACTAGGAGAGTGGTGAAGCACTGGAATGGGTTACCTAGGGAGGTGGTGGAATCTCCTTCCTTAGAGGTTTTCAAGGTCAGGCTTGACAAAGCCCTGGCTGGGATGATTTAGTTGGGGACTGGTCCTGCTTTGAGCAGGGGGTTGGATTAGATGACCTCCTGAGGTCCCTTCCAACCCTGATATTCTATGATTCTAAAGTCACGGCTCACTGATGAACATTTGAAAGCAACACTGAGATTGGTTTCATCTCAGCATATCAAACCTTATATTGATGCTCTGGTTGATGGAAAACGCTGCCAACTAAGCCCTGGTCTACACTATGAGTTTAGGTCGAATTTAGCAGCATTAGGTCGATTTAACCCTACCCGTCCACATGACCAAGCCTGTTTTGTTGACTTAAAGGGCTCTTAAAATTGATTTCTGTACTCCTCCGCGGTGAGGGGTTTAGCGCTAAAATCAACCTCACTGGGTCAAATTTGGGGTAATGTGGATGTAATTCGACGGTACTGGCCTCCGGGAGCTATCCCAGAGTGCTCCATTGTGACTGCTCTGGACTGCACTCTCAACTCAGATACACTGGCCAGGTAGACAGGAAAGGACCCGGGAACTTTTGAATTTAATTTCCTGTTTGGCCAGCATGGTGAGCTGATCAGCACAGGTGACCATGGAGTCCCAGAATCGCAAAAGAGCTCCAGCATGGACCAAATGGGAGGTACTGGATCTGATCGCTGTATGGGGAGAAGAATCCGTGCAGGCAGAACTGTGTTCCAAAAGACGAAATGCCAATATATTTGCCAAAATCTCCAAGGGCATGATGGACAGAGGCTACAACAGAAATACACAGCAGTGCTGTGTGAAAGTTAAGGAGCTGAGGCAAGCCTACCAAAAAACAAAGGATGCAAACGGTCGCTCCGGGTCAGAGCCCCAGACATGCAGCTTCCATGATGAGCTGCATGCAATTCTGGGGGGGGGGGGGGGGGCCTACCGCTACCCCACCACTGTCCGTGGACACCTGCGAGGGGGGAATCTCAAGCAACAGGGATGAGGATTTTGTGGATGAGGAAGATGATGATGAGGAGGAGGTTGAGGATAGCACACAGCAGGCAAGCGGAGAATCCCTTCTCCCCAGCAGCCAGGAACTGTTCATCACCCTGGAGCCAATACCCTCCCAACACTGGCTCCCGGACCATGAAGCCGGAGAAGGCACCTCTGGTGAGTGTACCTTTGCAAATATAAAACAGGGGTTTAAAAGCAAGCGTGTTTAATGATTAATTTGCTCCGAAGACTTGGGATGCATTTGCGACCAGTATAGCTACTGGAAAAGTCTGTTAACGTCTCTGGGGATGGAGTGGAAATCCTCCAGGGACATCTCCAAGAAGCTCTCCTGGAGGTACTCTAGAAGCCTTTGCAGAAGGTTTCTGGGGAGGGCAGCCTTATTCCGTCCTCCATAGTAGGACACTTTACCACGCCAAGCCACGAGCAAGTAGTCTGGAATCATTGCAGAACAAGCATTGCAGCGAATGGGCCCGGGCTTTGGTGGCATTCAAGCAACATCTGTTCTTTATCTCTCTGTGTTAGCCTCAGGAGAGTGATATCATTCATGGTCACCTGGTTGAAATACAGGAAATTTGTTTAAGGGGACATTCAGAAGTGCCCGTTCCTGCTGGGCTGTTTGCCTTTGGCGGAAAATAAATCATCCCCGCTGTTAGCCACGCGGTGGGGGGAGGCCCGTTCATGCTGAGCTGTTCGCGTTTGGCTGACAGGGATCTTCCATGATACTAGCCACACAGTGTGTGTGCGCGCGCGCGCATGGGGTGGTGGTGAAGAGATCATCCCAGAGAATTGGGGTCGGGGGGTTTGGATTGTGCTGCACATTCACCCTAAAACTGCAGCCCCTCCTTTGCTTGGTATGGGAAAGCAGGGCACTGCTGTTTGAAACTGTTCCCACACGTTATGAAGGTTGAAGAAGCTGAAACCCTTTGCCTTACCAAGGCTGCTTGCAAGCCGAATTCTTTTGCCCAGCCGAGCGTGTGTGATGTCTCACACTAAGCATTTAGTTGGGGATTGGTCCTACTTTGAGCAGGGGGTTGGACTAGATGACCTCCTGAGGTCCCTTCCAACCCTGATATTCTATGATTCAAACCGGCAGGCACTCAATATAAGAGGCAAAATGCGACCTTTTACCAAAAGCACATGTGCTATGTAACGTGAATCACTTGATTTAGTGTGAAATAGTCTTCCCTTTGTTCTCTAAAATGTATCTTTTTAAATACTACTCTCCCTTTTTTTCCTCCTGCACTGCAAATGTTTCTATGCTTCCCCTATCATCTCCGTCCCAGAGGCTAGTGCAGATTAGAAGGTGAAAAAAAACCGCATTCGTGATGACATATTCTCAGAGCTCATGCAGTCCTCCTGCACTGAAAGAGCTCAGCAGAATGCGTGGAGGCAAACAATGGAGAGTCCAGGATAGCATTAAATGAACGTGATGAGAGGAGGGAGGAGCACACTGAGAGGAGGCAGGATGCAATGCTGAGGCTAATGGGGGAGCAAACTGACATGCTCAGGCGTCTGGTAGAGCTGCAGGAAAGGCAGCAGGAGCACAGGCTGCCGCTGCAGCCCCTGTATAACCTCCTGCCCTCCTCCCCAAGTTCCATATCCTCCTCACACTCCACCCCAGAAGATTGCCCAAGCAACAGAAGGCTGGCATTCAGTAAGTTTTGAACTGTAGTGGGGCCCTGTCCTTCCCTCTTCCCCTCATCCACCACCCCACCCGGTGCCTCCCTCCTCACCCACCGATCCTGGGCTACCTTGTGAATTTTCCCCCTATTTGTATGATAAATTAATAAAGAATGCATGATTTTGAAACAATGATTTTATTGCTTCTGAAAGCAGTGATCGAAGAAGGGAGGTCAGTTGGCTTACAGGGAAGTAGAGTCAATCAAGGGGGCGGGTTTTCATCAAGGAGAAAAACAGAACTGTCACACGGTAGCCTGGCCAGTCATGAAACTGGTTTTCAAAGCTTCTCTGATACGCAGAGCGCCCTCCTGTGCTCTTCTAACAGCCCTGGTGTCTGGCTGTGCGTAATCGGCCGCCAGGCGATTTGCCTCAACCTCCCACCCCACCATAAAATATTTGTCTCCCCCTTAGTCTCACAGATATTGTGGAGCACACAGCAAGCAGCAATAACAATGGAAATACTGGTTTCGCTAAGGTCTAACCTAGTCAGTAAACTGTGCCAGCAAGCTTTTAAACATCCAAATGCACATTCTACCACCATTCTGCACTTGCTCAGCCTATAGTTGAACAGCTCCTGACTACTGTCCAGGGTGCCTGTGTATGGCTTCATGAGCCACGGCATTAAGGGGTAGGCTGGGTCCCCAAAAATAACTATAAGATTTCAATATCCTCAATGGTAATTTCTGGTCTGGGAAGTAAGTTCCTTCCTGCAGCTGTTCAAACAGACCAGAGTTCCTGAAGATATGATTGTCATTCACCTTTCCCGGACATCCCACGTTGATGTACTCAATGCTTTTTTTGCCTCTGTCTTCTTGAACAAGGTCAGCTCCCAGACT
Organism: Lepidochelys olivacea; assembly: GCF_965140295.1. Taxonomy (NCBI): domain Eukaryota; kingdom Metazoa; phylum Chordata; order Testudines; family Cheloniidae; genus Lepidochelys; species Lepidochelys olivacea. The sequence goes on along the minus strand of NC_140436.1, from coordinate 16,187,740 downwards.
ACTTCACTGGGAAGCACAGCACGGGGAGGAGGTGACCAGCCCTCTGTGGAGAAAGAAGTGGTTAGGGACTATTTAGAAAAGCTACAAGAGCACAAGCCCATGGGGCCGGATGCGTTGCATCCGAGAGTGCTAAAGGAATTGGTGGATGCGATTGCAGAGCCATTGGCCATGATCTTTGAAAACTCATGGCGATCGGGGAGGTCCCGGACGACAGGAAAAAGGCTAATGTAGTGCCTATCTTTAAAAAAGGGAAGAAGGATAATCTGGGGAACTACAGGCCAGTCAGCCTCAATCCCTGGAAAAATCATGGAGCAGGTCCTCAAGGAATCAATTCTGAAGCACTTAGAAGAAAGTGATCAGGAACAGTCAGTATGGATTCACCAAAAAGTCATGCCTGACTAACCTAACTGTCTTGTATAACGAGATAACTGGCTCTGTGGATGAGGGGAAAGCAGTGGACGTGTTATTCCTTGACTTTAGCAAAGCTTTTGGTATGGCCCACAGTATTCTTGCCAGCAAGTTAAAGAAGTATGGGCTGGATGAATAGACTATAAGGTGGATAGAAAGCTGGCTAGATTGTTGGGCTCAATGGGTAGTGATCAATGGCTCCATGTCTACTTGGCAGCCGGTATCAAGCGGAACGCCCCAAGGATCGGTCCTGGGGCCGGTTTTGTTCAGTATCTTCATTAATGATCTGGAGGATGGTGTGGATTGCACCCTCAGCAAGTTTGCAGATGACACTAAACTGGGAGGAGTGGTAGATACGCTGGAGGGTAGGGAAGGATACAGAGGGACCTAGACAAATTAGAGGATTAGGCCAAAAGAAATCTGTTGAGGTTCAACAAAGACAAGTGCAGAGTCCTGCACTTAGTACGGAAGAATCCCATGCACCGCTACAGACTAGGGACTGATAGGCTAGGCAGAAGTTCTGCAGAAAAGGACCTAAGGGTTACAGTGGACGAGAAGCTGGATATGAGTCAACAGTGTTCCCTTGTTGCCAAGAAGGCTAACGGCATTTTTGGCTGTATAAGTAGGGGCATTTCCAGCAGATCGAGGGACGTGATCGCTCCCCTCTATTGGACATTGGTGAGGCCTTATCTGGAGTACTGTGTCCAGTTTTGGGCCCCACACTACAAGAAGGATGTGGATAAATTGGAGAGAGTCCAGCGAAGGGCAACAAAAATGATTAGGGGTCTAGAACACATGTCTTATGAGGAGAGGCTGAGGGAGCTGGGATTGTTTAGCCTGCAGAAGAGAAGAATGAGGGGGGATTTGATAGCTGCTTTCAACTACCTGAAAGGGGGTTCCAAAGAGGATGGCTCTAGGCTGTTCTCAGTGGTAGCAGATGACAGAACAAGGAGTACTGGTCTCAGGTTGCAGTGGGGGAGGTTTAGGTTGGATATAAGGAAAAACTTTTTCACTAGGAGGGTGGTGAAGCACTGGAATGGGTTACCTAGGAAGGTGGTAGAATCTCCTTCCTTTGAGGTTTTTAAGGTCAGGCTTGACAAAGCTCTCGCTGGATGATTTAGTTGGGGATTGGTCCTGCTTTGAGCAGGGGGTTGGATTAGATGACCTCCTGAGGTCCCTTCCAACCCTGATATTCTATGATTCTATGATGTCAGTGAAACGTCCCTTGTGATCCACCAGTGCTTGCAGCACCATTGAAAAGTACCCCTTGCGGTTTACGTACTGGCTGCCAAGGTGGTCCGGGCCCAAGATAGGGATACGAGTTCCGTCTATCGCCCCACAACAGTTAGGGAATCCCATTGCAGCAAAGCCATCCACTATGACCTGCACATTTCCCAGAGTCACTACCCTGGATAGAGGCAGTTCAGTGATTGCATTGGCTACTCGGATCACAGTAGCCCCCCACAGTAGATTTACCCACTCCAAATTGATTCCCAACTGACTGGTAGCTGTCTGGCGTTGCAAGTTTCCAGAGGGCTATCGCCACTCGCTTCTCAACTGTGAGGGCTGTTCTCATCTTGGTATTCTTGTGCTTCAGGGCAGAGGAAAGCAAGTCACAAAGTTCCATGAAAGCGCCCTTATGGATGGAAAAATTTCGCAGCCACTGGGAATTGTCCCAGACCGGCAACACTATGTGGTCCCACCAGTCTGTGCTTATTTCCCGGGCCCAGAATCGGCATTCCATGGCATGAACCTGCCCCATTACCACCACAATGTCCAAATTGCCAGGGCCTGTGCTTTGAGAGAAGTCTGTGTCCATGTCCTCATCACTATCGTGATCGCGCGGTCGTCGCCTCCTCGCCTGCTTTTGCAGGTTCTGCACATAGTGCAGGATAATGCGCGAGGTGTTTACAATCCTCACAACAGTAGTGGTGAGCTGAGCGGGCTCCATGCTTGCCTTGGTATGGTGTCTGCAGGAGAAAAGAGTTGCAGCGGAAGCGGTGGATGACGACGGTTGCCACGAGAATAGATATTTATACAGAACGAAGAGAGGACCTGCGAGATGGATTCATGGCACCAAGAGAGCAAAGTTGCAGCGGAAGTGGTGGATGACAAGGGTTAGCAGTCCTACTGCACCGTCTGCTGACAGCAGTATGATGTCTGCACGGAAAATAGGTGCGGAACGATTGTCTGCCGTTGCTTTCACGGAGGAAGGGGCGACTGACATGTACCCAAAACCACCCGCGACAATGTTTTTGTCCCAACAGGCATTGGGAGCTCAACCCAGAATTTCAATGGGCAGCGGAGACTGCGGAAACTGTGGGATAGCTACCTACAGTGCAACGCTCCGAAAGTCGATGCTAGCCACAGTACTGTGGACGCACTCCGCTGACTTAATGCGCTTAGTGGGGTCACATACAATCGACTGTATAAAATTGCTTCCTAAAAATCGACTTCTATAAATTCAACCTAATTTCGTAGTGTAGACATACTCTAAGTGGTCAAAAATGAAATGACTGTCAAAATTAGCACTGACTTTTTGCATTACAGTTTTTAAAAAGTTAATAAATTGACTTTTAATAGCATACTATATTACTCTTCATTTTTTAAAAATTTTTGACTATACTTTTGTATCGTTGTATGAAAAGGTTTCAGTGATGCGGCCCTCAGGCCAATGTACTAGTTCTCATGTGGCCCTCGTGGTGATTTGAGTTTGAGATCCCTGGTCTAGCTAGAGAAGCTATCCAGGTCAGTTTTAAGTTAGCTCTGTTGTGATTTTGTTATGCTCTGTTCAGCAGAGGGAGGGCAGTCACCAGGGTAGAGCATTAATGGAGTCCACATAAAGGGTGGTGCTTGTGAGAGGTAAGACAGGGGTAAAGACTCTTTCAGAGAGACCATATTAAAGCTCAAACAGTCCCCCTCATTCTCCCACTGGACTCTGCTCAGAACCAGCCCGCCCAGCATCAGGGAACGGGATATCAATCAAGTCAGTGTCACCTGAGCTCAAAACAGAACAGGGGATAAAAGACACAATAATTTAGGGCATGTCTACACTATAAACTTAAGTTGACCTATGGTAGGTCGACTTACAGCCACCACTGTGGTGGTTCATGTCCACACTGCCCTCCTCCTGTCGGTGATGCGTGTCATCACCAGGAGCGCTTCCAATGACTTAAGTGTGAGGGAGCTGAGAGAGTGGGCTGTCAGCTCTGCATGCAGCTCCCTGCTCAGGAACCCCTGGGTAGTGGGACGCAACTGGACTGGGAGCCAGGACCAGGGGGAGCAGCTGGGCTGGGAGAGGGGAGCCTGGGTAGCTGCCAGGCTGGGAGTGGGGAGCAGGGACCCAGGGGGCAGTCGGGCTTTAGCTGGAGCCCCCCCTAAATCCCGGGGTCGACAGCCCGGCTTTCTTGTCAATTTCAGGATGCCAGCATGGAGCCATGAAGTTGACAAGAATGACAGCCAGCAACCCATGTAAGTAACCTGCAGTGACACTGCTTCGCGCTAACTATGCCAACATAAGCCCTATGCCTCTTGTGGAGATGGAGTTACATCGGCACTTACATCAGTGGGAGCAAGGCTGTAGTGTGTACACTGACATAATTAGGCTGAAGTAACCTGCCTTATGTCAACCTAAGTTTGTAGTGTAGACCAGGCCCTAGACACTAGGGACTTCACCGTTATAGCCCAGAGCAAGTTATCATCAGTTCTTCTTGTTCCTTAGCCTTGTCTCATAGGAGCTCTCCTGCTTATAGATCTGCCTATATACATCCCCAGAAGCCCCAATTCCGGCACTGAACCATAACTGGAATTTCACAGGTACAACACAGCACCATTTTAGTGGGAGAAGACCCTGATGCAGGGCTCCATCCCTAGCATAAAACACATCCTTGACACATGCTTACCATTGCTAGCACACCAGTATGATACGTCAGAGACGGACAAACCACTCTCCCTTCCCATGGCATTTAAAGTGCATGTTCTCAAAGATTCTGGTATCAGTGGACCCAGTCTTGCAGCCATGGGGCCCAGTTTTTACCTGGTTGTTCACAACCACATGAACTGTCCCATGCGTAGTGTAGGATGGCAAGTCGCTCAAATGGAACGTCTCATACACTATACCCTGCCCGGCAAAAGCTGCATCTCCGTGCAAGAGAATGGACATCACCTGTGGGGACAAGAGGATCAAACTGAAGGCTGGTGGCTTGTTGGCTTCTTTTCAGCATTAAAGGTGCCCAGAAGTGCACACAGAGGGGGCCCAGCATTGTTGGGGAAGGAGGGGCTATTGGCTAGGATGGGGCAGCAGCTACAAGCAGGCTCTGACTGGGCATGGAAAACTGTTCTTCATCTCCCCACTGTACATACATCTCCACATCTCTCTGGTGGCAGCTTCTTTGCCCCATCCTTTTCATTGTCTGTCCGTAACCTTCATAGCAAGGAAGATCTGATACTTTAGCCCCCAGGTGACTGCACTAGGAAGTGAGGTTTCAGTTTGATGTTTCAACAAAGCTCCTCCATGTGAGGCTGGATCTGAACAGACTATGGCTAGTGTCTCTGGTGCAATGACTCAGGAAGATACTGGGTGGATTCACAGCCCTCCCCTCCTGAAATTCTAGAAGACTAGGTTAAAATTAGGGCTGTTAAGCGATTAAAAAAATTAATTGCGCTGTTAAACAATAATAGAATACCATTTATTTAAATATTTTGGATGTTTTCTACATTTTCAAATATGTTTTCAATTACAACACAGAATACAAAGCGTACAGTGCTCACTTTATATTTAATTTTGATTACAAATATTTGTACTGTAAAAAACCAAAAGAAATAGTATTTTTCAATTCACCTAATACAAGTACTATAGTGCAATCTCTTTATCATGAAAGTTGAACTTACAAATGTAGAATTATGTACAAAAACCCCTGCATTCAAAAATAAAACAATGTAAAATTGTAGAGCCTGCACATTCACTCAGTCCTACTTGATTGAGCCAATCCCTCAGACAAACAAGTTTGGTTACATTTGCAGGAGATAATGCGCCAGGTTCTTGTTTACAATGTCACCTGAAAGTGAGAACATGGCACTGTTGTAGCCGGCGCCACAAGATATTTACGTGCCAGATGCGCTAAAGATTCATATGTCCCTTCATGCTTCAACCACCATTCCAGAGGATATGCGTCCATGCTGATGATGGGTTCTGCTCAGTAACGATCCAAAGCAGTGCGTATGCATATTAATTTTCATCATCTGAGTCAGATGCCACCAGCAGAAGGCTGATTTTCTTTTTTGGTGGTTTGGGTTCTGGAGTTTTTGCATTGGAGTGTTGCTCTTTTAAGTCTTCTCAAAGCATGCCACAGACCTCATCCCTCTCAGATTTTAGAAGGCACTTCAGATTCTTAAACCTTGGGTTGAGTGCTGTAGCTATTTTTATAAATCTCACATTGGTACCTTCTTTGCCTTTTGTCAAATCTGCTGTGAAAGTAAGTGTTCTTAAAATGAACATGTGCTGGGTCATCATCTGAGACTGCTATGACATGAAACATGGCAGAATACAGGTAAATCAGAACAGGAGACATACAATTCTCCCCCCAAGGAGTTCAGCCACAAAATTAATTAATGCACTATTTTTTTTAACAAGCATCATCAGCATGGAAGCATGTCCTCTGGAATGGTGGCTGAGGAATGAAGGAGCATACGAACGTTTAACATATCTGACACGTAAATACCTTGCAACACCGGCTATAAAAGTGCCATGCGAATGCCTGTTCTCATCTTCAGGTGACACTGTAAACAAGAAGCGGGCAGCATTATCTCCTGCAAATTTTAACCCAACTTGTTTGTCTGAGCGAGTGGACTGGTAGGCTCCTAAGTTTTACATTGTTTTGTTTTTGAATGCAGTTATTTTTTGGTACATAATTCTACATTTGTAAGTTCAACTTTCATGATAAAGAGATTGCACTACAGTACTTGTATTAGGTGAATTGAAAAATACTATTTCTTTTGTTTTTTACAGTACAAATATTTGTAATCAAAAATAAACAAAGTGAACACTGTATACTTTGTATTCTGTGTTGTAATTGAAATCAATATATTTGAAAACATAGAAAACATCCAAAAATATTTAATAAATTTCAATTGGTATTCTATTGTTTAACAGTGCGATTAATTGTGATTAATTTTTTTAATCATGATTTTTTTGAGTTAATTGCGTGAGTTAACCGCGATTAATTTACAGCCCTAGTTAAAACGTGATTCTTGGAATTAAAGGCAATCAGTGGATTATGCCGATTAACTTATCAACTGAGTATTACACTGGAACCAGTTCCAGTGGTGGATGAAGTTTACTGAGCACCAACCAGTGCCCATCTCACTTCTCCAGCTTTTGGAAAAAGGGAATATCCTAAATGAAAATTAAGTGGTTTCTTTTGATTTTACTGATAACAGACTTCCCTCCCAAGTGTGGGCTGAAAAAATTCATGCGCATAGAGAAAGGATGTGCATTTCACAAGCCACTTCAAACGTTAGTGAGGACACTTCAGGTGCAGCCATTAAAATGGGAATTCCACCAGTATCTGTGTGAGGCTTCTGCCTAATCACACTAGACGTGGATTGCTGTCTACAGATGTTGCCGTACCAGAGGACAGTGTTTGTCTTGGTATATTCTCCGTCCTCCCACAAAGGACCAGGGTTATTTTTGATCTCATTGGAGCTACCCGTATACCTCTCCCACGGTATTGGATACGTTTGTTATAAGCCAGACACTGAAGCTGCTTACAACAGCCCATTTTTTGTGGCTTGTTCTTTCATATTAGGGTACATGTTGAAGGACACAGCTGTTCTCTCTCAAGGAATGGATCCTCTGGTCCCCACTACCTATTCCAAGCCAACGACATATCTCAGGATCACAGTGATCCTCAATTTACATTCAGTTCCTTCAGTTTGGTCAGATTTATCTGGGGAGGGAGAGTTTGTTTATAGTAGTTTTCTATAAGAGAAAGTGACCCCCTGCTGCACAACATGCCTCCAGACATTCAACTCCTGGCTATGCTGAAGTCAGTGGCAAAACTCCCACCAACTGCTATGGAGCCAGGACGTGACCCATACAGTCTCACACCTGGTTACTTGTCCCAGCGATCTCCTACTGCAAGAGGGACCTCCCTCCCCATCCCCTGATGCCTTAGTCCGCATCATTGCGGCCTGACTCTCACATTACTCCCTCTTGAGGTTTCTTAATGTTATTTCTTTGCTGGTGGGGTTTGCAGTTCCAGGGTGGGTCTGGTTGTTAACCACTCTTTCAGAATGGATCTAACCCTGATCTCACTGACGACACTCATGGGTCCATTCACTGGGGCTTTCCATTACCCCACTTTACAATATGCCTTAAGACATTGTCCAGACCCTAAAAGAGTGTCCCTATACAAGGGCATCTGAACTAAATGAGGCACTTGATCGAATTCACCGAAACAAACAGATTCTCCATCCTCTTCCTCCACTACTTTTTTTTAAAAGAAAAGGAGTACTTGTGGCACCTTAGAGACTAACAAATAAATAAATTTGTTAGTCTCTAAGGTGCCACAAGTACTCCTTTTCTTTTTGCGAATACAGACTAACATGGCTGCTACTCTGAAACCTGTACATTTTGTTAGTAGACCAAAGTGAAGAAGAGTCTGCGATGATTCCACAAAAGCCCCATCTCTTATTACTCATGGGCCAGTCACTCACCTGGTGTCTTTTTACAGGGGAACCTGGCTGGTAAATTGCCAGGATCATTCTATTTTTCTTTTTGAGGATCTGCACCACAGATATTTTTCTCCAACCCTTTCTGCTGTTCTGTTTCTCTCCAGTCTCTGCTGTTCTCAGTGACTTCCAGAGTAACTGCCAGTGGTTCTGAGTCTGAGTGAATCCCCTTTGCATCACCTAGACATGGCCATGCCTAGATCTGTAACCCACCACCACAGCCACCAAATACTGGCTTATCCCTTTCCAGCAAGTTATACAAAGCTTAATTGTGGCATGCTCTCAACCTTCTGCCATCTCAACAACGTCAATACCCCTCCCATTCCCAGCCCCGGCCCCTCCAAGAATACCGCCCCGGCCTCCAGCTGCTGCTGAGTAGCAGCACAGCACGAGGACCAAGCTGATTTTTTTTTTTTTAAAATGGCCACCGATTTGGGGTGCCTTGGTTCTCAGATGCCCCAGTTGCAATACCCTGAGCCCCATTTTCAGAGGTGCTGAACACCCATCCCTTCCCCTGACTTGAACTGGAGATTCGTGCGTCCACCGTTTCTAACAATCTGGCCTCCCACTCCAAGCCACCCAAATCAGAGAATACGTTTTGGCTGAGCTGCTACTTCCGCTGCTCGCTATGGCTTGGTTAAGTTGGAGCAGGACAGAAGCAGCACGGTTCTGACGGTTGATGGAGCAATAAAACAGGAGAGGGTGCTTTACATGGGACCAGAACTCTTCCTGTGGCAGACAGCATTCCAGATCTCTGGGGAAATTCAGACTGAAACAAACCACATGGATTTCCTTGGCTAATCTGGCTCCCTCATGGAGCAGTTTGCCTCCCTTCGGTCAACTACAAGTCAAGTCTGAATAAACTTATAACAGACACTGGATCAGAGGTATTCGGTGCCCTTTACCTTCTTTCCTTTAGTGTCCCCACAATAAAACTGCTCTGCCTTCGTCTTGCCCATAACCACTGGATCTGCAGCCTCCAAGTGAGATGGGTTTGCCACCAAGGAGAGGGTGATGTTCCTCTCAGTGACGCGGTTAATCCTCCGGTGGTACATTCCCAAGTGGTACTTCACGTCTCCCGAGCCCTGGAGAGAAAGAGCAGGGCCAAGAAAGGAGCGTGGGTGGCAGAGCTTGGGGAGATTGAGAGCAGGAGTCCCTGATGCCTCCCGTCATTCACAGACTCACAGCATGGGTACGCGGCATCTGCTAGTGCTGCGTGGAGTATATAAGGGCCATGAATTTGGAGCTCTTCAGCTAGAGCTGCAATTACCAGAAACATGGAGCCCACAGAGCATGTGCATTTGCTGATATCGGAGAGTAAGAGCAGCACAGAGATGGCCCAAATATTGGCCACAAAGGTGAAAATCGTTTATATGGTTTAAGCACCCAATCCTGCTCCCACTGACGCCAGGGCAGGGTTCTTGCTTGGGTTCCTACTAGCTTTAAGCATCCAAGTTCAACAACATGGGTCCTGGTCACCAGCTGTATTCTGTGCACCTCTGACAAGCGTTTGGCCTCATGTATACCCTGGAGATGGGAGAACAGCCAGGAGGTAGAAGCACTGAGGAAAGGAAAGGAGGCAAGGACTGGTTGGGAGGCAGGTGCATGGGGTCTGGAGAGGGCAAGGGAGGTGGATGGGGCAGGGGAGAGGAGAGGAGAGAAGGAAGCAGGGTCTGGAAGAGGGAGATCAAGAAGAAGTGGGAATAAAGTTGGGGATGGGTCCTGCTTTGAGCAGGGGGTTGGACTAGATGACCTCCTGAGGTCCCTTCCAACCCTGACAGACTATGAAACTCACTAGGTGGGAGAAATATTGGGACCGGTGAAGTAAAATTGTGTAAGTGTAAGAAGGGGCACAAATATACACAAGCTTCCCCTTCCCCCCAAAAAGACAGTTACCTTTCCGTAACTGGTGTTCTTCGAGATGTGTTGCTCATGTCCATTCCACAATAGGTGTGTGTGCTTGCCATGTGCACTGGTGCCGTAAGTTTTTCCATTAGCAGTAGTCATAAGGGATCATCCCTAGTGAGTGTGGTGCCGCCATGGTGCAGTACAAGGGGCTCTGCGTGCTCCCCCCACCCTCAGTTCCTTCTTGCCAGACAACTCTGACAGAGGGGAAGGAGGGCGGGATGTGGAATGGACATGAGCGACACATCTCGAAGAACAACAGTTACGGAACTGTCTTTTCTTTGAGTGATTGCTCACGTGCATTCCACAATAGGCGATTCCAAGCTATATCTGTTGGAGGTGGGTAGCAGTTCACAGACACTCAGGACGAAGCAATGCCCTGCCAAACCCAGTGTCCTCTCTGGTTTGGGAGATGATTGCATAATGCGAGGTGAAATTGTGAACCAATGATCATGTGGCCATCCTACAGATGTCCTGAATAGGGTCGTGGGCCAGTAAGGCAGCCAACGAGGCTCACACCCTAGTCGAGTGTGCCCTCACAATCGGTGGCGGGGGAACTCCCGCCAGGTCATAACAAGTACAGATACACGAGCAGCCGAATGGAGATCGGCTGGCCTCTTATGTGTTCGGCCGAGGCAATGAACTGTTGTGAGCACTTCCTGAACGGTTTCATACATGCCAGGTATAAGGCCAGAGCCTGTCCCACATCCAGCATGTGGAGGCAGCACACCTCGCTGGACACATGGGGTTTGGGACAGAGCACCGGCAGGAAAATGTCTTGGCCCATATGGTAGGCAGAGACCACCTTAGGGAGGAATGAAGGATGTGGTCGGAGCTGGACCTTATCCTTATGGAACACCGTGTATGGGGGTTCGGAGGTCAGTGCCTGGAGCTCCAAGACCCTCCCAGTGGACCTGATCGCCACCAGGAAGGCTACTTTCTAAGAGAGGTGTAACCAGGAGCATGTAGCTAGCGGTTCAAATGGAGGTCCAGTTAACCTGGCCAGCACCAAGTTCGGGTCCCACTGTGGGACTGGGGGCCTAACATACGGGAAGAGGTGATCCAAACCCTTAAAGCAGGGGTGGCCAACTTGAGCCTGAGAAGGAACCAGAATTTACCAATGTATGTTGCCAAAGAGCCACAGTAACATGTCAGCAGCCCCCCATCAGCTCCCCCTCCTTCACCACACCTCCTGATCAGCTGTTTCGTGGCGTGCAGGAGGCTCCACGAGGGAGGGGGGAGGAGCGAGGGCATGGCAGGCTCAAGGGAGGGCGCGGGAAGCGGTGGAGTGGGGGTAGAGCACATTGGGAAGTTGGTGCCTGTAGCTCCAGCCCCAGAGTCGGTGCCTATGCAGGAAGCCGCATATCAACTTCTGAAGAGCCGCATGTGGCTCTGGAGCCACAGGTTGGCCATCCCTGCCTTAAGGAATTGGCCAGTAATGGCATGAGAGAATATCGTGTGAACCTGTACTGGCGGGTGGAAGGCCGATATGGCTGCCAAGTGCACCTTGAAGAACAAGAGCGCTAGGCCCAGGGCTCTAAGATGAAGGAGGTAGTCTAGTATAAGCTGGATCAGAGCAGCCACAGGCAAGAAGCCCCGATCAGCAGCCCACCGGGAAAACCGAGACCATTTTGCCAGGTAGGCCTGATGAATGGAGGGCCGCCTGCTCTCCAGGAGGATGCGCTGAACCCCTTCCGAGCAAGTCCTCTCCCCCCAACCTAACCACTGAGCAGCCATGCCGTGAGGTGGAGTGCTGCTAGTTTGGGGTGGAGGAGATGACCTTGGTCCTGGAAGAGCAGGTCCCAGGAGAGCAGGTCCGAGAGCTGGTGCCAACGGCTACGGCGGGGCGACTGCCAGGTTTGTGAGAGTCCCGTACCAATGTTGCCTGTGCCATGCCGGGGCGAACAGGAGGACCTGGGCCCTGTCTGTTTTTATCTTTTCCAAGACCTTGCCGATCACTGGAAATGGGGGAAAGGCATAGAACAGCTGGCCTGACTAGGACAGAAGGAAGGTGTCGGAGATTGCGCCCATGCCCAACCCTCCCCTGAAGCAGAAGCGGGGACACTGGTGGTTCTGCCAGGTTGCGAACAGGTTCACTTGGGGAGTGCCCCATGTTTGGAAAATCCTGTGCACCACCTCTGGGTGAAGTGACCATTTGTGCTGAGAGGAGAAGTCCTGGCTCAGCCGATCCGCCCGAGAGTTCCGGATGCCCAGTAAGTGGTGGGCTTCCAGGTAAACATAAAAAAGGAGTACTTGTGGCACCTTAGAGACTAACCAATTTATTTGAGCATGAGCATCCGATGAAGTGAGCTGTAGCTCACGAAAGCTCATGCTCAAATAAATTGGTTAGTCTCTAAGGTGCCACAAGTACTCCTTTTCTTTTTGCGAATACAGACTAAACACGGCTGTTACGCTGAAACAGGTAAACATAGTGGGCTATGCAGAAGTCCCACAGCCTGAGGGCTTCCTGGCAGAGGGCTGAGGAACGGGCCCTGCCTTGCCTGTTGATGTAGAACATCGAGGCCGTATTGTCCGTGAGAACCTTGACCACTCTGCCCTCCAGGTGCGAGCGGAAGGCCACACACGTCGGACAAACTGCCCTGAGCTCTTTGACATTTGTGTGCAGGGCAAGGTCCTGCGTGGAACACAGATCTTGGGTCTAGAGGTTTCCCACATGGGCGCCCCACCCCAGGTCCGACGCATCGGACACTAATTCCAGTCGGGAATCAGCCCATGAACGGGACCTCTTGGAGCATGTTCCCCGGGGAGGACCACCAGCCTAGGGAGGCTATCACTGGTTTGGGCACAGTGAGGACTTTGTCCATCCTGTCTCTGGACTGGGAGAATACCGAGGCCAACTAGAGCTGGAGGGCCACATCCTGAGTCTGGGGTGATGAACCGTATGCGTACACACTGACATATGACCCAGGAGTTGGAGGCATGCTCTGGCTGTCGTCACGGGGAACCTTGTGATTGCACTGATGAGCTCCCTTAGGGTTTCAAATCTGTCTTGTGGGAGGGAGGCTCTGGCTGACGTGTCCAGAATTGCCCCAATGAACTCTATGCACTGCACCGGAACCAACGTGAACTTGGTGTCGTTTACCAACAGCCCCAGTGTGGTGCATGTGGGCAGGAGGAGTGCTACGTGATCCTGTACCTGTGACCTGGAGCTGCCCCTGACCAGTCAGTCGTCGAGGTAGGGGAAGATCTGGACACCCCCGACGTCTGAGGTAGGCCACTACCACAGACATACACTTTGTGAAGACCCTGATCCGATAGGCCAAACGGGAGGACAGTGAACTGATAGTGTTCCTGCCCAACTTGGAAGCGGAGGAAATACCTGTGTCCCTCGAATATATGAATGTGGAAGTATGCGTCCTGTAGATCGAGGGCGGTGATGATGGAGGCCAGAGAGACCATCTGAAACTTGAGCTTTACCATGTACTAGTTCAGGCCTCACAGGTTCAGGATGGGCCTGAGGCCCCCTTTGGCCTTCGGGATAAGGAAATAACAGGAGTAGAACCCCTTGCGTCTGAACTCCGCTGGCACCACCTCCACCGCTCCTAAGCCAAGGAGCTGCCTCACCACCTGTTCAAGTAGACTCTTGTGAGAGGGGTCCCTGAAGAGGGATGGGGAGGGAAGGTGCATGGGGTAGAAATAAACTGGAGGGTATAGCCCCGGGAGACGGTGTTGAGGACCCATCGGTCTGAGGTCAGCTGAGACCACTCAGAGAAAAAAGCACACAACTGGTTGGAGAAGGGAAGTTTTATTCCGGGTGGATCCCTGGTATGAACTGGTAAGTCACCCCCGGGTGTCCTGTCAAAACTGGCGCTTCCCCACTTGTTTGCCCTTAGAGGGCCCAGGCCGGGATTGCCTTTGTGGGTGCTCTTTATAGTCCCTTGATTTTTTATAAGGGGGCTCATATCTGGAGTGGGTGGCCTGACTGGGAGCCTGCTTCGGTTTGAACTTGGTCCTGGCCGGGGCCGGGACATAGAGGCTGAGGGTCTTTAATGTTGTTCTGGAGTCCTTCAGACCGTGTAACTTCAAGTCTGTTTGTTCCGCAAAAAGGGCCTTGCCATCGAATGGAAGGTCCTATAAGGAGTTCTGTGCCTCGCTGGACAACCCAGACAGCAGGAGCCACGATGCTCTTCTCATGGAAACTGCGGCGGCCATAGACCGTGCAGCCATATCTGCGGCGTCCGAGGCTGCCTGAAGGACTGCCCTGGAGGCAGCCGTGCCCTCCTCGACCAGGGCCTTGAACTCCTTACCACGCTCCTGGAGGGAGTCTGCAAATTTGGGCATAAAGCTCCACAAATTGAAATAGTATCTACCCAGCAGGGCTTGGTGGTCCGCCACCCTCAGTTGGAAGCTCAAGGATGAATAAACTTTTCTACCGAATAGATCTAGTCTCCTTGAGTCCTTATTTTTAGGAGTAATAGCAGGTTGACCTTGCTGCTCCCCATGGTTGACTGACTCAAGTTGGGGGCAGGTGGGTGTATAGGTATTCATGCCCCTTGGCAGGCACAAAATACTTTTGTTCTGCCCTCTTAGAGATGGGGGGCAAGGAAGCCGGGGTTCGCCACAAGGTGTTCAAGATCTTTGCCACTCCTTCATGAAGTGGGAGAGCCACCCTGGCCGGAGCCGAAGCCAAGAGGATGTTGAACAGGGAGTCCGAGGGATTCCTCCACCTCCTCGGTTTGTAGGCTGAAGCTTGATGCTTTTCAACAGCTCTTGGTGGGCTTTTGTGTCCTCCTGTGGGATGGGAGCAGGAGGGGCTGTGATCACCTCATCTGGAGAGGAGGCGGCTGTGGATGCCGTACTCTGTGTCCCCACCGGTACCGCAGGTCCCACCACTTGGTCCCCTTCTGAGCACAGGAACGAGGATGAGCAACTGAGAGAGGGAGGCCGACGGTCTTTCCAAGGCTCCGGCCACCAAGTGAGCCACCACTGGGGGCTGCGTTGGGGCCCACTGGTATCATGGTGCCAGCCAGGGAGCCCGGTGCCAGTGCATCTGCTGTGGCACCAGTGAAGCAGACTGTCCAGCCTGACTAGCCTGACCCATCGACTGACGACTCCGAAGGGAGGCCGGGCTGGCGCACGATCGACCACTGTCCCGGGACTGGGATGAGTGGCGGCATCGGGAGTGATGCCAAACGCGAGGCAGTGATGCTGGCGTGGAGAAGCGGGAGTACCATCTGTAGCAGCTGCTCCGCGAACGGCTCTGATGGGTGGATCTGCAACGGCAGGGTGCAGGCGATTGGCCCCTGGGGCTGCGGGAGCAGTGCTGCGGCAGGGACCTCGAGCGAGATGAAGAGCGGGAACAGCATCGACATGTGTATCGCAAGGGGCTATGGTAGCTTCTTGGAGGTAACGACCTCTGGTGCCATCTGTCCCGGTCTTGCCAGGGTACGCTCTCTTTGTGAAGTCTACGTTCCCCCTCAAGGTGGAATGGTGCCTGGAACCCCTGCCGGTTGGTACCCAGCCAGACAACCTAGTGGAGGTCGACTGGGATCAGCGCAGACTGCGAACAGGGCAATCACTGAGCAGGGAACGGAGTCGGGAACCTTCCCTCGACTGTGAGTGGTACTGTCCAGGCGGTGACTGTGGGGGTCCGAGAGGTGGCTTGCCTCTGGACTGGGGAGCCAACGACAGCGGTGCTACTGGTACCGGTGGAGACAAAGTCTCGAGCCGCCTGCAGGTCCTCTGGCATGGAGGGCACCTGAACGTGGCCACTGGCATCCGGGGAAGTCGGCTTGGAGCAGGCTGGGCTACTCCGCTCAACTTGAGTCGGAGACCACAAGGCTGGTGGGGACTGAGAGCTGCCCAATGTGGGTCTAGTCTCTCCCCCAGTCCTGCTCCGGTGCCTTGGCAGATAAAACCTCTTCTTTGCCTTTTTAGAGTGTCCCATGGACAGGGAGCAGTGCCGACTGGTGGAGGGCACCGTTGGGTTGCCATGCACTGATGCCGCGGTGCTCGGTGCTGACTCGGAGCAGTGCAGCGGTGTCGGGGTCAGGGCAGACTCCATCAAAATGGTTTGGAGCCAAATGTCCTGCTCCTTCTTGGTCCGAGGTTTGAAAGATCTGCAAATCTTGCTGCGGATGGGTTTCCCCCAGACTGTAAATAGTTCGCCTGCGGATCACTCATGGGCATAGGCCGTTTGCAAGTGTCACACGACTTAAAGCCCGGGGCATGCGGCATGCCCCGACCCGGGCACACTTAACGAACTAACTAAAGCTACTTTTTGGTTTTGTTTTTAAACTACAGGCACTAACTATGAACTAACAGAGTCCAAGAAAGAAAGCTACAGCAGAGCTGAAGCAGAGCAGTTCTGAAGCACCTACACTGGCAGCAAGAAGAAACTGATGGTGGGGGAGTGTGCAGCGCCCCTTATACTGCGCCATGGTGGCACCACGCCAGGAGTCGCTAGGGGCACTCCCCTACGGGGTATTGCTAAGGGAAAATCTTCCCGCATTGGTGCATGTGTCAAGCACACACAACTATTGTGGAATGCACATCAGCAATCACTTGAAGAACAAGGAATTATTATAGCTGCTAGTGGCATGGCATGTGGCCAAAAATCAGAACATGCTATAGAGGGGAAGTGCTCCATAAGACTATCTCTCTACCAACATGTGGGCCACACTATGGAACAAAGGGGGAAGCCTGACCTAGAAGCTCATGATAGGATAGGGACATATCAGCCCATATTGTGCCAAGGAACAGTCACGTCTCTCTAATCCGCTAGCATATCTGACAGCAAGGCAGAGGCTACAGGAAAACCAAGATTCATAATTTGCTGGACTCTCAAGACTACTTTGAAGAGGCTACCAAGTCTCACAAGAAGCTATTAAGGTAGACAGAACAGTCATGGGGTAGAAGTACTATCTTGGCTTGGAAACTGGATCAACTGAGACAACACATTTAAAACAACATCTACCCTGCAGAATTCACTGCCACAAGGTATTGAGGCCACGAACTGAGCAGGACCAATAAATAACTAGTTATCCGTCTGGATAATGAGAACACCCAGCGATAATTCACAGGATAAGGAAAACAGAAGGGTTATGAACCTTCCTGGTTCAGGGCAAGCAAGTCAATAACTGACGAGGGTCAGGAACAGGCAGAGGTTTCCCACATGGACAGGTTATTCCAGAATTGCCCACTAAGGGGATTCTTGCACCTCCCTCTGATACAGCTGGTGCTGGCCACTGTCAGAGATGGGATACCAGGCTAGATGGGACCCTCGGTGACAGGGATTGCCAAGTGTAGTCTGCTGTCTGGAGAAAGAGCCCTGCTGCATATTGTACCTATACTCTCACGTGGCTGCTTGCTTAGACTCTAC
The DNA here is from genome assembly GCF_965140295.1 of Lepidochelys olivacea. Lineage (NCBI taxonomy): Eukaryota > Metazoa > Chordata > Testudines > Cheloniidae > Lepidochelys > Lepidochelys olivacea. The sequence continues at coordinate 16,170,354 of NC_140436.1, read as the reverse complement.
TCAAACCTCACTCACCTCATCAGCAGCCTCCAGCTTGGAATCGAACTGACAGAAGATCTGCTCCAACTCCTTCCTGATCACGTTGGCGAGAACATTCAGACGCCCTCTGTGAAATGAATGCCACAGTCAGCTACAGGTGGACAGCTCACCTTGCACTCTATGCTGCCTGTCTGGAGAGAGTGCTTCTCACCCCATGCTTCAAGCCAAGGCAAAGGACCCATTCCTCTTCCTATGTTACACCAAGAACAAGCAGTTTTACTCTTCCCCACGCCCTGACAAACTGGTACTGGTACCCTGCGCTCCTTCTGAAGAGGAAAGCAAGGTGGGTCACCTGGCAGCACCCTGTCTCATGAGGGGTTCTTTTCACAATACTGTGATTTACTCATGCTGGACTCAGGAAGAAACAGCCACATGAGATTCCCCTATGCTGGAAGCCACCTCAGAAAGACTGTTCTTTACACTTCCCAATTAATTTGGATCCAGACACCAGTTAAATCCGTGGTGCAAGGCCAGACCTTCTTCAAACGCAGGTCCAAATTGCCTAGTATTGTGCACCTGTGCAATGGGGCCTCAATATCCACAGGCAATCCCAGTCTCCTCTGCAGGAGATACAACACATATCCTAGATTAAGGACTCACTGGGGAAGCTATTATTCTGCAGATCCCCGCATGCAGTTATGCAGATAATAAACAAGGGCTTGCTGGGCATTTTGTTTAGAAAGCACAGTGTGTTCCCTGTAAATTAAGATACATTTCCTGCAGCCTTGTATAATGGGTGATGTTAGCTATGAATGGGTGATGCTAATGCCCAAGATGCATTTGAATCTCAGTTTGTTTATATCATTTTCAATCAAATTAAACTTAATCTTTGGAAAAACAGTCAGCTTATGCCAGGAGCAAGAGTTCTAGGGGAAGCCAGCTTCCCTTTAAACCTCAGCCCCGCCAACTGCCACCCGCCCGCATCTTTCTGACTTGCCAGCTGCTCCTGCCGCCAAAATATGGGGTGGGGAGATAAGGATCCTATTACCTGTGTGGCATCCCCATGATAACATAATCGACTCCATTCTCACTTGACTTGTCAATGATAGTCTTTAAGGCTGGAATAAGCACCTCGCAACCTTCCAAGCCAAAACGCTTCTCCGAAGACCATTTCCGATGGAGGAACTCCTCAAACCTGAAAGACAGAGTCAGACAGAAGTCAATGGTCAGGCTACAGCCTATTGCGTGGGCCAGAGAACCCACAGAGACATTAGTGGGGGAGTCACAGATGAATGATATAGGCTGACAGGTTTCAGAGTAACAGCCGTGTTAGTCTGTATTCGCAAAAAGAAAAGGAGTAATTGTGGCACCTTAGAGGCGAACTAAGTCTAACTTAGTCTCTAAGGTGCCACAAGTACTCATAGACTGACAGGTCACTTGTGCAAGTGATTCTTCTATGCACCATTGGCTGCATTATGCCTTTATAACTATTACTACTAGGATAGAACCCACTATATACAAAGTGCTAGCCACACCCAGTACAGTCCCTGCCCAACATTGGTCCTAATCTAAGAATGAAAGGAACATATGAAGGGCAAGAGAGAAGGATAAAATATACAATCGAAATATAGCCTTAAGTAAATGCAAGAATTCCCATGAGCAGCTGTGACGGTGCTGCCTGTGGTCACTCAATTAGGGTGAACTGCAAACAGAATGGGGCAAACAAACCACAAACTCTGGTGGATATTTCAATACTTAGATTTACCCAGCTAGCACAAAACAGCTTCTATAGCACCTCCCTGGGTACTCAGACGTTCAAATAATGCAGTTCCCTTAAAGTACCCAGCCTCAGGTCTCCATCCAGACACACATGTCAAACATAGGATGATAAATTCTGAAAATCTTATTTCATCATATAAAAGAAAAGGTTCTCCGGATCTCAAAGGACCAAGCCCCAGACTCAGGTCAAATAATAACTTAGATCTTACCCAAAATACACGCTTATAGTCAATTCTTGTTAACTAAACTAAAATGTATTTAAAAAGAAAAGAGAGAGTGTTGGTTAAAAGATCAATATACATACAATTCAATTCTTGAGGTTCAGATACAGAGCGGAGATGAGTTTGTAGTGGCCAAAAGTCCTTTTAGAAATAGTCCATAAGTTATAGTCCAATGGCCACATTCAGGGCGACTCCAGTCAGTGACTGGGGATCTCAATCCTTGTGGCTTAAGGTTTCCTCCTCTTGAAACCCAAAGCAGATTTGAGATGAAGAAGGATCGTGTCCTAAGGTTTTTATACATTTCCATCTTCCAAACATCATGGCAATTAGCACAGGATAATTTATCCATTAAACAGTTCAGATACAGGTTATCATAACCTTCAAACAGGCATAGACAATAATTCTATTTCACTCAAGTGTCTTCCTAAATGTTAATATTCCTCTTTTGATCTTTGAATCAAAGCTATAGCAATAGACAAGACATGTTTGCTTATATCACAAGACCTGAGCAAACATCTACCCTTCTATCTCTAACAATGCAGGCTTGCATTTCAAAGCTCTATTCATTTACATATCTTCCTAACCAATCTTTAAAGTTCGGCCAAGGGTCAGGTCAGTCTGTGAGTTAATTGTGGGAGGTTTAGATTGGATATTAGGAAAAACTTTTTCACGAGGAGGGTGGTGAAACACTGGAATGCGTTACCTAGGGAGGTGGTAGAATCTCCTTCCTTAGAGGTTTTTAAGGTCAGGCTTGACAAAGCCCTGGCTGGGATGATTTAACTGGGAATTGGTCCTGCTTTGAGCAGGGGGTTGGACTAGATGACCTTCTGGGGTCCCTTCCAACCCTGATATTCTATGATTCTAATTAACTCTTTCTGGCCCCGTCACCTTTCAATGAGATATTATATTACACTCATACAGTCACAGCAGCCAACAGCCAGCTGGCTGACAGGCAGAGGTAGGCTGGAGTGGTGGAAACCAAAAGGGGGTCAAGATTTCAAAATGGAAGGTTATAATCAAGAGCATCAAAAGCTGCAGAGGGGTGGCAGAAGAGGGTCCTGAGAAGCGGCTGCAAAGCGGGAACTTGGGAAGAGTGGATGCAGTGAATGGAATGGAGGCAAAGTCCAAGTGGGGGGGTTCCAGGAGTTAGAAGAAAGGCGCAGGGGGTAGTGATAGTGAATGGAGATGGGGGGGAAAGGGGGAGGAGGCAAAGGTAGGGAGCAATCAAAAACCTCTGTCCGTGACAGGAGAGAAGAAGGAAAGTGGGGGCTGGTGGAAGACTCAATCTTGCTGATCTCCTTGAAGGAGCCGAGAAGACCTTGAGCGGGGAGGGAAAAAGATGCAAGATGGGAGGCATTTCAGAAGGGAGGCAAAGGCTGAGTTTCTGTGAGCTGGAACTAGTGGGCAGTGATGAATAGCACTGTATGGCAAAGAGGAGGGTAGGATTGAAGGAAGAGTAACACACCCATAATGCAAAAAGAAAAGGAGTACTTGTGGCACCTTAGAGACTAACCAATTTATTTGAGCATGAGCTTTCGTGAGCTACAGCTCACTTCATCAAAGCTCCCCCTGGAAACATTTAGGAGCAGAGGAATCAGGGGACAGCAGAGCGAGGTTCCACAACAAAAACCAACAGAGGAAACATCTGAGAACAGCAAGGCCATCAAAGGCGTTGACGGTCTGGAGACCACAGAAAGCTTCGGGGTGTGGGGCAGGAGGTGATGTTGAAAGAGACGATATGGTGACCTGAGAGAAGGAACTTGGTGATGGGAGATTGGTGAGAGCAGTGCTCAGACAAGGTCGAGAGAGGAGCCATTGTGAGGAGTGTGGGAATTAATCCACGGTTAAGGTCAACAAGGAGGCAGTGGAAAAGAGATGGAAGGCCGAGGGGTCAAACAGGATGTCAGTGAGATAACAGAGGTCTCAGCGAATGAGGTTGCTAGAGATCAGACTCAATACAGAAAAAAAAACAAAAAACCAACAACGGTTACTCACCTTTTGTAACTGTTGTTCTTCGAGATGCGGTGCTCATATCTATTCCAGTTAGGTGTGTGCGCGCGCCGCGTACACGGCTGTCGGAAACTTTCCCCTAGGAGCTACCCGTCGGGCCGGCTGTGGAGCCCCCTGGAGTGGCACTGGGTATGGAGCTCTATATACAACCCTGCCGGCCCGACCCCCCCTTCAGTTCCTTCTTGCAGGATACTCCAACAGAGGGTAGGTGGGGGGAATGGAATAGATATAAGCAACACGTCTCGAAGAACAACAGTTACAAAAGGTGAGTAACCGTTTTTTCTTCGAGTGCTTGCTCATATCAATTCCAGTTAGGTGACTTCCAAGCCTTACCGAGGAGGTGGGGTCAGAGTCAAGGTATTGCCGATCAAAGTACCGCTCTGCTGAAGGCCACATCATTCCTAGATTGGTGGACGATGGCATAGTGCAACGTGAAAGTATGCACAGAAGAAGACCATGTCACAGCCCTGCAAATTTCCTGGAGAGGTATTTGGGCTAGAAAGGCTGCCGACAAGGCCTGAGCCCTCGTGGAGTGATGGCAGGCGGAGGAACCTTCGCCAAGTCATAACAGGCGCAGATACAAGCTGTGATCCAGGAGGAGATCCACTGGGAAGAGACTGGCAATCCCTTCATCCACTCTGCTATAGCAATGAACAACTGGGTTGTGTTTCGGAACAGCTTTGCTCGCTCAATATAAAAAGTGAGCATTCTCCTAACATCCAGTGAGTGCAGATGTAGTTCTTGAGGACTGTTGTGCGACTTTGGATAAAAGACTGGCTGGAAGATGTCCTGGCTAATATGGAAGTGGGACACCACCTTGGGAAGGAAAGCTGGGTGAGGTCTAAGTTGTACCTTATCTTTATGAAAGATCATGTACGGGGGCTCAGAGGTGAGGACCTGCAGCCCAGACACACGTCGTACCGAGGTGATAGCCACCAGAAAAGCTACTTTCCAAGAGAGGTAGAGGAGTGAGCAAGAAGCTAAAGGCTCAAAGGGAGGGACCATGAAGCGGGAGAAGACTACGTTAAGATCCCAGGCCAGGATGGGGGGCTTCATCGGGGGGGGGGGGGGGAATGTATCTTCTCCAGGCCTTTCAGAAAAGGCCTCATGATGGGGTGAGCGAACATCGAACGCCCAGAATTGCCTGGGTGAAAGGCTGAAATGGTTGCGAGGTGGACCTTGAGGGAACCAAACGCCAGACGCTGGTCCTTTAGGTACAGAAGATAGTCCAGGATACAAAGAATGGGAGCCTGGAGTGGGAACACCTGCCTTTGGGCACACCAGCTGGACAACCTCTTCCATTTCGCCCTGTATGTGGCACTAGTAGACAGCTTGCGGCTTTCCAGAACTACCTGCCTCATTGGATCCGAACAGGCGACCTCTGCCTGATTCAGCCACGGATTCTCCAGGCTGTGAGGTGGAGAGACTGAAGGTCTGGGTGAAGGAGGCGACTGCGGTCCTGTATAATAAGGTCGGGAATGAGAGGTATCCGTATCGGTGACTGGACCGACAAGTCCATGAGGGTGGGTTACCAGCACTGGCAAGGCTAGGCTAGGGCCACCAAAATGGACGTCCGCCTTGTCCCTGCGGATTTTGAGAAACACTTTGTGGATGAACGGGAATGGCAGGAAGGCATATAGCAGCTGCCTGGACCATGGAATCATGAACGCATCTATGACTGAGCCTGGGCTACGGCTCCTGAAGGAGCAAAAGGTTGGGGAATTCCTGTTGGCTCGTGTGGTGAACAGGTTGATTTGGGGAAACCCCCAACTGTGGAATACGGAGTGGATGATGTCTGGGCGAATCGACCACTCGTGTGAGGAAATGTCTGCTCAGGCCGTCTGCTAGCATGTTCTGAACACCCTGCAGGTATGAAGCCTGCAGAAGGATGGAGTAGGCTAGGCAAAATTCATACAGTAGGAGGGTTTCCTGACACAGAAGAGACAAGCAAGCTTTGCCTTGCTTCTTAATATAAAACATAGCTGCGGGGTTTCCCGTCAATACCGCAACGCAGTGGCCCTGCAAGCGAATCAGAAAAGCTGGTCAGGTGAGGCGGATTGCCCCGAGTTCTTTGACGTTGATATTCAGATCCACTTCCTCTACTTGCCATAGGCCCCAAGTTGTCAGGCTTCCCAGATGCGCTCCACAGCTCAACGCAGACGTGTCCGTGACTAAGGTCAAGGTGGGTTGGGGTGGGTGAAAAGGAACCCTGGCGACTATCGCGCGGGGATTCAGCCACCACCGTAGGGAATCGAGGGTGTGCCAAGGGATGGTCAGCACTGTGTCCAGACTGTCGTGGCTCAGGCAATACACAGACGCGAGTCACGCTTGCAAGGGTCTGAGTTGCAGCCGGGCGTGTTGAACCACATATGTGCAGGATGCCATATGGCCTAACAGCCTGAGACACTGCCTCGCCATTGTGGTAGGAAAGCTGCAAAGGTTGCCGATTATCTGCGAGAGGGCCAAGTGACACGTCCCTGGCAGGTACGTTCTTGAGTCGCATCCAGAACGGCTCCAATGAACTCTATCCTTTGAGTTGAGGTAAGCACTGATTTGCTGACATTGAGTATGATACCTAATTGGTCGAATGTGTCTCCGACTAACTGCACCTGTGATTCCACCTGCTGACAGGAGCGGCCCCGGAGGAGCCACTCGTCCAGATAAGGGTAGACATGCACGTGGTGGCGGCGGAGAAACGCTTAACATAGGAACATAAGAATGGCCATACTGGATCAGACCAAAGGTCCATCCAGCCCAGTATCCTGTCTGCCGACAGTGGCCAATGCCAAGTGCCCCAGAGGGAGTGAACTTAACAGGTAATGATCAAGTGATCTATCTCCTGCTATCCAACTCCACCCTCTGACAAACGGAGGCTAGGGACACCATTCCTTACCCATCCTGACTAGTAGCCATTAATGGATTTAACCTCCATGAATTTATCCAGTTTCTCTTTTAAACCCTGTTATAGTCCTAGCCTTCTCAACCTCCTCAGGCAAGGAATTCCACAGATTGACTGTGCGCTGAGTGAAGAAGAACTTCCTTTTATTTGTTTTAAACCTGCTGTCCATTAATTTCATTTGGTGGCCCCTAGTTCTTATATTATGGGAACAAGTAAATAATTTTTCCTTATTCACTTTCTCTACACCACTCATGATTTTATAGACCTCTATCATGTCTCCTCTTTTCCAAGCTGAAAAGTCCTAGCCTCTTCAATCTCTCCTCATATGGGACCTGTTCCAAACCCCTAAACATTTTAGTTACCCTTCTCTGAACCTTTTCTAATGCCAGTATATCTTTTTTGAAATGAGGAGACCACATCTGTAGGCAGTATTCAAGATGTGGGCGTATCATGGATTTATATAAGGGCAATAAGATATTCTCTGTCTTATTCTCTATCCCTTTTTTAATGATTCCTAACATCCCGTTTGCTTTTTTGACTGCCGCTGCACACTGCATGGACATCTTCAGAGAACTATTCACGATGACTCAAAGATCTCTTTCTTGATTAGTTGTAGCTATATTAGCCCCCATCATATTATATGTATAAATTGGAGTTATTTTTTCCAACGTGCATTATTTTACATTTATCCACATGAAATTTCATTTGCCATTTTGTAGCCCAATCACTTAGTTTTGTGAGATCTTTTTGAAGTTCTTCACAATCTGCTTTGGCCTTAACTATCTTGAGCAGTTTAGTATCGTCTGCAAACTTTGCCACTTCACTGTTTACCCCTTTCTCCAGATCATTTATGAATAAGTTGAATAGGATTGGTCCTAGGACTGACCCTTGGGGAACACCAGTAGTTACCCCTCTCCATTCTGAAAATTTATCATTTATTCCTATCCTTTGTTCCCTGTCTTTTAACCAATTCTCAGTCCATAAAAGGATTTTATCCCATGACAAAAAATGGTTACTCACCTTTGTAACTGTTGTTCTTTGAGATGTGTTGCTCATATCCATTCCAATTAGGTGTGTGCACGCTGCGTGCACGGCTGTCAGAGAATTTTTACCCTAGCAACACCCAGTGGGTTGGCTCTGGAGCCCCCTGGAGTGGCGCCTTCATGGCTCTCGGTACATACCCTAGCTGACCCAGCGCCCTGCCCCCTCAGTTCCTTCTTGCCGGCTACTGCAACAGAGGTGGAAGGGGGCGGGTTTGGAATGGACGTGAGCAACACGTCTCCAAGAACAACAGTTACAATGGTGAATAACCCTTTTTTCTTCTTCGAGTGTTTGCTCATATCTATTCCAATTAGGTGACTCCCAAGCCCTACCTAGGCAGTGGGGTCGGAGTGAAGCAACGTGGATTGTAGGACTGCTGTACCAAACGCCACATCGCCTCTGGCGTGCCAGACGATGGCATAGTGCGAAGCAAAAGTGTGTACCAAGGACCAAGTTGCGGCTCTGCAGATCTCCTGGATTGGCACCTGGGCCAGAAAAGCCACCACCGAGGCCTGGGCCCTTGTGGAGTGAGCAGTGATAGGCGGGGTCAGAACACCGGCCACATCATAGCAAGCACGGATGCAGAACGTGATCCATGAAGAGATCTGCTGAGAGGAGACCAGGAGGCTTTTAATCCGGTCTGCCACCACAACGAAGAGCTGGGTTGTCTTCCTGAACGGCTTTGTACACTCAGTGTAGAAGGCAAGGGCCCTACAGACATCGAGGGAGTGCAGCTGCTGTTCCTGGTGACTGGCGTGCGGTTTTGGATAAAAAAAATGGAAGAAAAATGTCCTGGCTGATACGAAAGGCCGATACCACCGTGGGAAGAAAGGCCGGGTGAGGCCAAAGCTGCAGTTTATCTTTATGGAAGATCGTGTAGGGTGGTTCTGAGGTAAGGGCTCTGAGCTCGGAGACACGCCTCACCAACGTGACAGTGACAGGGAAAGCCGTTTTCCAGGAGAGGTATAAAAGAGAGCAGGTGGCCAGCGGCTCGAAAGCTGGAGGCATGTAGGTAGGAACAGCGGTCAGTAGGTTTCTGGTATAGGGTGGTGTTTACGTGACCATCGTTTATTAGCACTGTAGTGTCCAGGAAGTGGATCTCTTGTGTGGACTGGACCAGGCTGAGGTTGATGGTGGGATGGAAATTGTTGAAATCATGGTGGAATTCCTCAAGGGCTTCTGCTGACTTAGAACAACGCTTCCTCAGCTTTTGTCCCCTAATGCCCCTACTCTACTTGCGCTATATTGATGACATCTTCATCATCTGGACCCATGGAAAAGAAGAACCTTGAGGAAGGCTCCAGGACGGTGACCACCAAGTCCAGGCTGTCTCGATCTGGGCGATAGACTGATGCCAGCCAGGCTTGTAATGGACGTAGTCGAAGTCTGGCGTGCGTGGTCACGTATGTGCAGGAAGCCATGTGGCCGAAAAGACTCAAGCAACTTCTTGCCGACAAGGTTGGGAAGCTCTGAAGGCTCCAGACGAGGACCACTATAGCCTGGAAACGAGCATCCAGCAGGAGGGCTCATGCCTGCATGGAGTCCAGAACTGCCCTGATGAATTCTATTCTCTAGGTCGCTTCTAATGTTGACTTTGCCACGTTGAGAAGGAGCCCTAACTGACTAAACGTATTCATGACCAAGCGGAAGTGGGACCGCACCTGTTCTCTGGTGCGGCCCCAGATAAGCTAGTCGTTGAGGTGAGCGTCTACCTGTACCCGCTGTCAACAAAGGAAGGCCGCCATGACTGCCATACATTTGGTGAACATTTGGGGGGCCGCGGAGACACCGAAGGGAAGGGCCGTGAACTGATAGTGTTCGTGGTTGACCACAAAGCGGGGGAAATGTCTGTGCGCCAGATGAATTGCTATGTGGAAATGCACGTCCTTCATGTTGAGGGCGGCGTAACAGTCTCCAGGATCCAGGGAAGGTATAATAGCGCCCAAGGAGACCATGTGGGACTTCAACTTTACCATGAACTTGTTGAGTCCGCTCAGGTCCAGAATGGGCCAAAGCCCACCCTTTGCCTCGGGGATTAGGAAATATCGGGCCTGTAGTTCCCAGGATCCTCCTTCTTCCCTTTTTTAAAGATTGGCACTACATTAGCCTTTTTCCAGTCATCCGGGACTTCCCCCGTTCACCACGAGTTTTCAAAGATAATGGCCAATGGCTCTGCAATCACAGCCGCCAGTTCCTTTAGCACTCTTGGATGCAACTGTGCACGTCCAGCTTTTCTAAATAGTCCCTAACCACCTCTTTCTCCACAGAGGGCTGGCCATCTATTCCCCATGTTGTGATGCCCAGTGCAGCAGTCTGGGAGCTGACCTTGTTCGTGAAGACGGAGGCAAAAAAAGCATTGAGTACATTAGCTTTTTCCACATTCTCCGTCACTAGGTTGCCTCCCTCATTCATTAAGGGGCCCACACTTTCCTTGGCTTTCTTCTTGTTGGCAACATACCTGAAGAAACCCTTCTTGTTACTCTTAACATCTCTCGCTAGCTGCAGCTCCAGGTGCGATTTGGCCCTCCTAATTTCATTCCTACATGCCCGAGCAATATTTTTATACTCCTCCCTGGTCATATGTCCAACCTTCCACTTCTTGTAAGCTTCTTTTTTATGCTTAAGATCCGCTAGGATTTCACCGTTAAGCCAAGCTGGTCGTCTGCCATATTTACTATTCTTTCGACACATCGGGATGGTTTGTCCCTGTAACCTCAACAGGGATTCCTTGAAATACAGCCAGCTCTCCTGGACTCCTTTCCCCTTCATGTTAGTCCCCCAGGGGATCCTACCCATCCGTTCCCTGAGGGAGTCCAAATCTGCTTTCCTGAAGTCCAGGGTCCGTATTCTGCTGCTTACCTTTCTTCCCTGTGTCAGGATCCTGAACTCAACCAACTCATGGTCACTGCCTCCCAGATTCCCATCCACTTTTGCTTCCTCTACTAATTCTTCCCAGTTTGTGAGCAGCAGGTCAAGAAAAGCTCCCCCCCCTAGTTGGCTCCTCTAGCACTTGCACCAGGAAATTGTCCCCTATGCTTTCCAAAAACTTCCTGGATTGTCTATGCACCGCTGTATTGCTCTCCCAGCAGATATCAGGAAAATTAAAGTCACCCATGAGAACCAGGGCATGCGATCTAGTAGCTTCCACGAGCTGCCAGAAGAAAGCCTCATCCACCTCATCCCCCTGGTCCGGTGGTCTATAGCAGACTCCCACCACTACATCACTCCTGTTGCTCACACTTCTAAACTTAATCCAGAGACACTCAGGTTTTTCTGCAGTATCGTAGCGGAGCTCTGAGCAGTCATACTGCTCCCTTACATACAGTGCTACTCCCCCACCTTTTCTGCCCTGCCTGTCCTTCCTGAACAGTTTATAACCATCCATGATAGTACTCCAGTCATGTGAGTTATCCCACCAAGTCTCTGTTATTCCAATCACGTCATAATTCCTTGACATAATTTATTCCAACTGTGGTGCCACTCCTACTGCTGCCGCCGGGGTGCTGTGCACCGAGGCGCTTGGTGCCAGATCTTGGTGCGCCGCAGGGGGTTGAGGGCTAAGAGCGGCCTCCACTAGGAGCTGTTTTAAATGAAAGTCCCACTTCTTCTTAATCCGGGGACGAAACCCTTTGCAGATCCTGTACTTCTCTGCTTGATGAGACCCCCCCAGACACTTCAGGCAAGAGTCATGGGGGTTGCCCGTTGGCATGGGCTTAGAGCAGGAACCCCAGGGCCTGAATCCCGGAGCCTTGGGCATGAGCCCGAGAGAAGAACCGGGGAGGAGGGGAAACCACCGCCCCCTAACCGCACTAACAATAAGTAAACCAACTATAACTATTAACTATACACTAGGGAGAGTGGAGAGCAACGAAGCAGGACTCCACAGTTCCAATGACCATCATGGGTGGTAAGAAGGAACTAAGGGGGCGCTGGGTCGGCTGGGGTATCTATTGAGCGCCATGAAGGTGCCACTCCAGGCGGCTCCACAGCTGACCCACCGGGTGTTACTAGGGTAAAAATTCTCCGACGGCCATGCATGCAGTGCACACACACACCTAATTGGAATAGATATGAGCAAGCACTCGAAGAAGAACTTAAATTTATGTAAGAGCCTTTGGTGAGGGACCTTGTCAAAGGCTTTCTGGAAATCTACGTACACTACATCCACTGGATCCCCCTTGTCCACACGGTTGTTGACCCCCCTCAAAGAACTCTAATAGATTAGTAAGACAATTTCCCTTTACAGAAACCATGTTGACTTTTGCGCAACAATTTGTGTTCTTCTGTGTCTGACTATTTTATTCTTAACTATTGTTTCAACTAATGTGCCTGGTACTGACATTAGACTTACCGATCTGTAATTGCCGGGATCACCTCTAGAGCTCTTTTTAAATACTGGTGTTACATTAGCTATCTTCCAGTCACTGGGTACAGAAGCTGATTTAAAAGGACAGGTTACAAACCACAGTTAATTGTTCCGCAATTTCATATTTGAGTTCTTTCAGAACTCTTGGGTGAATGCCATCTGGTCCCGGTGACTTGTTACTGTTAAGTTTATCAATTAATTCCAAAACCTCCTCTAGTGACACTTCAATCTGTGACAATTCCTCAGATTTGTCACCTACAAAGGACGGCTCAGGTTTGGGAATCTCCCTAACATCCTCAGACGTGAAGACTGAAGCAAAGAATTCATTTAGTTTCTCTGCGATGACTTAATAGTCTTTAAGTGCTCCTTTTGTATCTTGATCGTCCAGGGGCCCCACTGGTTGTTTAGCAGGCTTCCTGCTTCTGATGTACTTAAAAAGCATTTTATTACCTTTTGAGTTTTTGGCTAGCTGTTCTTCAAACTCCTTTTTGGCTTTTCTTATTACATTTTTACACTTAATTTGGCAGTGTTTATGCTCCTTTCCATTTACCTCACTAGGAGCTGACTTCCACTTTTTAAAAAGATGCCTTTTTATCTCTCACTGCTTCTTTTACATGGTTGTTAAGCCATGGTGGCTCTTTTTTAGTTCTTTTACTGTGTTTTTTAATTTGGGGGTATACATTTAACTTGGGCCTCTATTATGGTGTCTTTGAAAAGTGTCCATGCAGCTTGTTGGGATTTCATTCTAGTCACTCTACCTTTTAATTTCTGTTTAACTAACCTCCTCATTTTTGCATAGTTCCCCTTTCTGAAACCAAATGCCACAGTGTTGGGCTGTTGAGGTGTTCTTCCCACCACAGGAACATTACATTATGGTCACTATTTCCAAGTGGTCCTGTTATAGTTACCTCTTGGACCAGATCCTGCACTCCACTCAGGACTAAATTGAGGACTGCCCTCTCCCCTTGTGGGTTCCTGTACCAGCTGCTCCAAGAAGCAGTCATTTAAAGTATTGAGAAATTTGTCTCTGCATTTCATCCTAAGGTGACATGTACCCAGTCAATACGGGGATAATTGAAATTCCCCACTATTATTGAGTTCTTTACAACTGCCATGCACTTGGTGAAGACGCGAGGCGCTGTGCAAAGCCCGAACAGGAGGGCTGTGAACTGGTAATGCACCTTGTTCACCATGAAGTGGAGGAACCATCTGTGAGCCGGGGTGATAGATAGATGGAAATAAACATCCTTCATGTTGAGGGCGAAGTACCAGTCTCCCGGGTCTAGGGAAGGGATGATTGTGCTTAGGGAGAACATGCGGAACTTCAAGCTGACTATGAACTTGTTGAGTTCCCGCAGTCCAGAATGGGCTGGAGACTTCCCTTCACTTTTGGGACGAGGAATTATTGGGAGTAGAAACCCTTGCCTTTGAGTTTCTGAGGGACCTTCTCCACCGCTCCTAGGGCGAGGAGAGCCTGGACCTCCTGGACAAGAAGTTGCTCGTGAGAGGGGTCCCTGAAGAGGGACGGGCAAGGGGGATGGAAGGGTGGGAAAGAGCAGAATTGGATAGAATATCCCACTTCTACAGCGCGGAGCACCCAACCGGTCTGACGTAATAAGGGACCATGCAAGGTAGAAGCGGGATAGATGGTTCAGGAAAGGAGGGGAGGCAACCGGGTTGTGGACTGGTATTCTGTCCTCGTGCACATGTTCAAAAGGGGCACTCAGGGTCCAAAGGGGGTTTGGATTGCCCTTGGCCCTGCCCAGATGGAGGACGCAACGGTATGCGTCAATTGTATCTACTTCTCTTACGAGAGAAGTCCTGTCTGGGCCTAGGGGAAAAAGACCACTGCTGGGTGGCCTGCAGTTTAAAGGGCTTCCTTTGGGTCACCGGAGTGTGCATGCCGAGGGAGGAGGGATAGCTCAGTGGTTTGAGCATTGGCCTGCTAAACTGAGGGTTGTGAGCTTAATCCTTGAGGAGGCCATTTAAGGATCTGGGGCAAAAATTGGGGATTGGTCCTGCTTTGAGCAGGGGGTTGGACTAGATGACGTCCTGAGGTCCCTTCCAACCCTGATATTCTATGATTCTCTGACTTTATTGTGCTCTGGTAGTCCTTTAGGCTATGCAGTCTGGAATTTGTTTGCTCAGCAAATAGGCCCTGGCCATCAAAGGGAAGGTCCTATAGGGTCTGCTGGACCTCCAGGGGAAGACCAGAGGACTGGAGCTAAGCATTGCTCCTCATTGCAAGCCCGGACACCAGAGTACTTGCCGCAGAGTCCGCGGCATCGAGGGAGCCTTGGAGGGAAGTCCGGGCGACAGCTTTACCCTCTTCAGCAACGGCCCCCAACTCCGCTTGTGACTCAGAGGGGAGGAGCTCCTTAAATTTCAGGATTGAGGACCATGAGTTATAGTTGTATCTACTCAGGGATGCGAGTTGGTTTGTAATCCTGAGAGAGAGACCCCCCGTGGAATAAATTTTCCTTCCAAACAAATCAAGCCATTTAGCTTCCCTTGCGGGGGCCTGCTGACCTTGCCTCTCTTTTTCATTCACCGCTTCCACCACGAGAGAGCATGGGGGAGGATGGGTGAAGAGATACTCATATTCCTTAGTGGGAACAAAGTATTTATGTTCAGCCCCCTTGGCCGTAGTGGGGATGGAGGCAGATGTTTGCCAAATGGTTTTGGCATTGGATTGAATAGTTTTTATAATGGATAAGGCTACCCTAGAGAGGCCCTCTGGTGCCAGGATGTCCACCATTGGGTCCTCCTGTTCGACCACTTCCTCCACCTGAAGATTCATATTCAGGGCTATCCGTCAGAGGAGTTTCTGCAGGGCCCTGTGATCCGTGGGTGGCGGCCCAAAGGTGGAGGTGCCTGCCACCACCTTATCAGGGGACGATGAGGAGGAAGCCAGCAGTAGGACCGGTTCCGTGGTAGCCTCTTGATCTTTAGGGACCAGGTCCTCACAGGCACTGGATGTAGCCTCTACTGGCAAAGGTGGTGCTGGGTCTGGGTTTTGTGGAGGGTCCTGGGGTGGGCGGCTGAGAGTTGCCTCAGGGAGGCGAGATCCCGAACGGGGAGGCGGTGGAATACCAAGAGGGGTGCCCTGGATCTGATGGGGTCCAGAATGGCCACTGAGGCTGCCATTGGGGCGCTGAAGCATCCGGCCTTAGGCTGCGCAGCCCTGATCTGGGCGCCTCAGATGCCCCCGATGCCTTGCCTCAGTGGAGGAAGGGCGACCTTGAGCGGGACAGCCAAGGGGCAGCGGTGCGGGACTGCACCGGAGAAACATCCTCCTACGATGGGCAGGATGCGTGCTGTGAAGTGTAGCGGGGCTGCGATGTCAATCGGTGCCACGATGCAGGATGGTGCCGCTGTGGGGAATGATGGCAGGGTGTGGAATGGTGCAGCGAAGTAGAGCATGCCATCACATATAGCTGCGCTGAGGTGGGGAACGATGCCGTGATGAAGAACGGTGCAGCGATCAAGGACGGTGCCGAAGTGGGGAGAGGTGCCGTGACATGGCTCTCGAGTGGGAGTCGTGCCGCGTCGGGGAGCGACACCTGGAAGGTGAACAGCATGCAGGCTGAGGCCAGTGCGGAGCACAGTGCTGCAAGCTCACAGAACGGGATCTGGACCTCAAGCAGGACCACGACTTATCTGCTGATGACCACCTCGAATGGGAGTGGCTCCGAGGATCAAGGCTGCCAGACCAGTGCCACTAGTCAGAGGAGTGCCGGGACTCAGAGTGGCGGGGAGATCCAGGTCAGGGGGCAGACAGACACAACATGGCAGGCTTGCCTCTAGATGGTGCCATGCTCCAAGGGAGTGGAGGCTTAGTCCTTATAGTGGGAGACTTAGGTGCCATCATCTCGATGAGCCCCCTAGCGGCTCTGAAGGTGTTTGGGGTGGAAGGCATCATAACTTCCCCCACATGCAACCGCGGTGAGTACAGGAGAGTAGGACTTCCTGGAGAGACAGGGGTCTGTGATGGCTGCGCATGGCCCGAGGGTCTGTCGGCCATAGGCCCGTCCCTGGCACCATCCCCTTCTGGGGGTGCAGTAGCCGTAGCAACCCGCTGGGGAGATTTCCCTTTGGCCTGTTTCTTGCAGGCAGCTGGGGATTGAGAGCAGTGCTGGGGAGAGGGCTTCTGGGGCCTGGGGGACCGGCAGCTCCTGGGTTGGTGTGCCGAGTCCTTTCTCAGCACCGCAGAATGAGAAGCACTCCGCACCAAGGCGCTCGGGGCCGGGTCCTGCTGCGGACGGAGGGCTAACTCCATGAGGAGTTGCTTTAGGCGTATGTTCCTCTCCTTCCTGGTGCGAGGCCTGAAAGTCTTGCAGATCTTGCACTTGTCCAACTGATGGGCTTCTCCCCAGACATTGGAGGCAGGAGTCGTGGGGGTCACCCGTGGGTATAGGCTTAGTGCAGGAACTACAGGATTTGAAGCCCTGAGACAGCATGCCCGGAGGCCCTCCGGGACACGTGTTGGAGGGGGAGCCGCCACAACCCGCTAAGTAGCGTGACTACAATTAACTAACTAAGAACTATTAACTAACAAGGGGTAACTATATACAGAGATTAGCAGAAGAGCTAGGGATTAGTGGGACACTTCCAAGCAAGAGACCACTGTTCCTTCTTACCGCAAGTGACGGTTGTTGGAACTGAAGGGGGGTCGGGCCAGCAGGGTCGTATATAGAGTGCCATACTTGTGCCACTTCAGGGGGTCCACAGCTGGCCCGATGGGTAGTTGCAAGGGAAAAGTTTCCGGCAGCCGTGCACTCGGCATGTGCACACACCTAACAGTAATTGATATGAGCAAGCACTCGAAGAAGAACTGCATTTCTGCGGACATTAAGATAAAGTCCCAGCTACCCTCTCCTACTCCAAGGCATTCACCATGCTTATATGTGTAACACACAGAAAAGACGTGTTAACATTTGGATTACACCTGCTAATATGATATTTAAATAACTGTCCAGAGGCAAATCTATGTGATTTCTGTGTGAGCGTGAGAGAGAGAGAGAGAGAGAGAGAGAGAGAGAGAGATCCTATAAATAGTTTAAAGCCACAATTTTTGGGTGATCACAAGTGGAGTCACTTGACTGACAGGCCTCACAAAGGACCTCCAGAGGCAGGATGGCCCGTGGTTAGGGCTCTAGGCTGGGACTCAGGAACCCTGAATTCAAGTCCCTACTCTGCTACAGACTTGGGTAAGTCCTGTAGCCTGTCTGTGCCTTAACTGCCCCATCTGTATAACAGGGTATTGTGAGATAAATACATTAAAAAGGGTGAGAGTTTCAGTTACATAGGTGACGGGACCGGACAAGTACCACAGGCAAATCAGTGGCACTAAGAGCTCCGTGAGACATCACTGAACCACCCCATCCAGACGGCACCAGGAGGACACCAAAGATAGGCAGAATACCTTGTTGAGCGCACCAGCCTTGCCAGTAGGGTGCGTTTCTCATCAGTGGTGAACTGCATGATACCTGGAGTCTCAAATTTCTGCCGTATCCACTGACATTGCTCCAGGTCATTGATAAACATGAACTCCACGCCAACGTGCTGGCAGTAAGCCATCTATTTAACACAGGAAAGAGGAACATAAGGTAAAGCAGGAGATTTAAGGCACTTTTGCCCTGCAGGGTATAAAATGTAATAAATGCCTGTCACCGCATGTGGCATGGGCTTCTCGTTCAGAATTCAAGGAGCCCTGCAAATGGCACAGAAGGCCCAAGCAGTACTAGAATGGCCTTCTGAATCCCCCTAACACCAGGGCATGCTGGCACATCAGAAAGCGAAGAGACCTGCCAGTGTTTTGTGAAATCCAGCCTTGATACAGACTGCTGACTCCTCTCCCAAGCTATTCCCCAGCATTGCACTAAGATGCTGAGGTTGTATCAGCCATAGAGTGGCTCCAGGGAGCTGGTTAATCCATACTTACAGAATAGAGGAATTCTGCAGAAGGTACAGGCATAGCCCCAATGGGGTTGTGTGGGCGATGCATTGTCAATAGCACAGTGCATATTAGGGAGTTACCTGGAACAAGAACTTGCCTGACAACCAGAGAAGAGCATGCTGAGGCACAAGATATATGGAGCCAGATTGTCACGATTGCTCAGGACCCAATGCATTCAGCTTTCTTGGAAATCTGGTCCTTAATGTTAGCACATAGAACCTATCACTCAGGATTTGATGTTGATGGTATGAAGAGACGATGGCTTGGCCTATTTTTTTTTAAGCTGTGCTGATGGTTTCAGACAAGATCAGAGGTGGGCAAACTAAGGCCCATGGGACTGTCCTGCCCGGCCCTTGAGCTCCCGGCTGGGGAGGCTCACCCCCGGCCCCTCCCCTGTTGTCCCCCCTCTCCCGTAGCCACACCACAGCGCGAGAAGCGCAGCTTGCGCCCGCTCACCTCCCAGGCTTTCCAACAAGCCTGTCCTGCCGCTCTGAGCAGCATGGTAGGGGGGCAGGGGGAGGAGGTCCCGGGGGGCAGTCAGGGGACAGGGGGCGGTCAGGAGACAGGGAGGGTTGGATAGGGGGTGGGGTCAGTCAGGGGACAAGGGTGTGGATAGGGGTCGGGGCAGTCAGGGGACAAGGAGCGGGGGGCTTAGATAGGGGGTGGGGTCCTGAGGGGTGGTTAGGGGACAAGGAGAAGGGGGGTTGCATGGGTGGGCGGTTCTGAGGGGGGCAGTCAGGGGGTGGGAAGTGGGAGGGGGCCAGGCTGTTTGCGGAGGCGCAGCCTTCCCTACCCGGCCCTCCATACCGTTTCGCAACCCCGATGTGGCCCTCGGGCCAAAAAGTTTGCCCACCCCTGGACTAGATGCATCTTACTGAGAAAATGTACTGTATTTGAGATTGTGAGCCACAGATTACACACCGCTTTCTGAACACTGACTGGTTCTGAGAGCAACAGCTCCAGAACACGGCCCTCGGGACAGAACGGTTACCATGCACAGCTCCTCCTTTCATAATCAAGGTAACGTAGCATGTGCAATATTTATCATCTGGGGTTTGCACAACCCCTTGAAGTATATAAGGTGTTACAGTGTGGCTGCCACCATCAAGGCATAGAAGGTGATCACGGTCCTTCTATGGACCGGGGTGAAGCATGAAACCCAGTGGCTCCCAGGGGGAAGGGAGCTTCATAGCGTGAATGAACAAAGCTGGGCTGGGAAGTTGGATCGTCGCGCCTGTTGTGACTAGGTGCACAAAGAAGTGACGGTACCCGAGTAACTGGCTCCTTGCCCTACTTCCTTCATTGGAAGCAGGATCTGCAGCACCTGCTCCCTCCCTACTCCTGCAAGAGGGGCAGGCCAAGGGTACATGCTCCAACCACTGACAGAAGAAGGCATCTGCTTGTGCCAGGGCTTCTCTTCCCCCCCATCTCAACTCCTTAGTGAATCTGTTCGAGGGACGGTGCCCAGCTCTCCCTCCTTGTGCCTGCCCACCCCATAACAGCAGGCTGACTTTGGCAATCACTTCACTCCTCCATCCGCAGACATCCAGTGGGTTTAGCACCCACCATCCTAACAAGCATCTGGCTCTCATTCTCCCTATAGTGGCTCCTTGGATGAGGCAGAAGGGTGCACAAGTTACTTATGACAGCACCCCACTGCCATGTAGCACCAGTTCCCGAAATCCAACTCCTGGCATGAGAGCACAACTATGGGTTGGAAAGATTTGCTGCAATCCCAGACTGAGGCACGGAGCCTTCCAGATACATAACATGGCTGCTGGAAGAGAGGAGTACTACAAATGTCCATCATGGGACAGTAAGCTTTCTCCCTGCCAAGCCCTGAGTTACAGGTCCCAGGCGCTTCCTCCATCCACTGTTATCTTGGAGAGCAGAGCTGGGAGTGACATTCTCCTGCTTTCAGTAATGTTTTGGGGATGTCTGCAGTGGGTCAGGCTCTCAGTGTTACTAACTCTCATAATATTTATGAGCCGTATGAGATCTAGGTTTTTTCTTGAATTCCCAGCTCCTGGAGTCTTGTGATGATGGGAGAATCTCACCTTTCATAAGTGAAAAACAAGTTTCTATTCCCTCATGATCGCAGTGTGTGACTAGAAAATGTGATCCTAAAGGCTCAAAATCCAAAAGGCAAATGATAAATTTGGGAGTATTTTTATTAAGATCTCATGATTCTTGGGGAGGGATCCCACTTATGAAATCTGAACACTTGGGGTTGGCAATACTGGTCTCTGGATTGGTAGTAAGAACTGTGTGATCTCGGGCATATCGCAATCTCTCATGGCCTCTTTCTCCAGCTGTAAAATGGGAACAACAGAGCTTCCTATTGCTTTGAAGACCTCAGAGATCCATGGATGAAGAGTGCCATGTTAAGTGCTGAATATGAGTAATAAAGGAAAGGAGAACAAAGAATCCTAATCTCTGGTGAGGCAGGGGGAAGTGGCATTCAGAGTTTTATTATTAAGTCTCCCAATAAAGATCCTGAATTCGGAACCAAATGGAACAGCGTAGTTTTCTGAAAGCTGTGCAATTCCCCTGCACTTGTCTTACCTCCAGGCGGCGGATGATCTCGCGGAGTGGAAGAGCCGACTCATTGCCTCCAATGAAAGTGGTCGTGGGCAAGTGGAAGACCTTGTCGAGATCCGATTCATCCAGTCCATAAAACCCTGCAGGATTTTCATGGGTAGGACAAGCCAAAGCAGGAGAGAGAGAGGGGGGGGGCATGTTTTGGACACGGATAGTCACACAGGAACCAGGGTTGTGGGGAGGATGACAAAAAAGCAGCACAAAAACAAAAAATAAGCATGAAGGAGGTTTGTGTAAATAAATAACCAAGCAGTAATTAGACACGCGAGCACAGAACAAAAAGGTTATTACAAAAGGCACGCAGGCAACACCAGGATACAAACAAAACAAAGCAATATATATGCATATAAATTGGTAATTAAATTGAGCGTTGAATTGAGAAGGATTGGAGTCCCACATACACAAAATACATTTCAGGAATATAATATAGGTGAGAGAAGAAAAAACAAAGAGGATTGGCCAGAGTCATTGAGCAAACAGATTTCACCACGTTTGGAATTAAACAAAGTTGAAGCAGAAAACAAAAAGGTTAAATGGACCGACCCAAAACAATAAAAAATAAGGAAGGAAAGCAAGATAAAGAAAGCTGCATCAGTTTCAGGATTCTGCAGTGGACTCTTCTGAATAGCTCATGCAGGGGAGAGAAGTGTTTTACAATAAATGGGACCCACGTGCTTTGAGCAAAGCCCTCTTTGCAGGCAGGCAGGCGGATTTTGCTACTCTTCCCAAGAGATGGCCCAGTTAGCCTGTTCAGGCCTATGGGTTTAAACTTGGCCACCCTTGGAGCTCTGTTTTCCCCTGTGGTGGGCAGGTTCTTACCAAAATGTGGTGGGTGTGGTGTATCTGAGGGGGCGATGCTGAAGCCTTCAGCATAGTAAATGGGAAGTTTCAGCTTAAAATAAATTAATGGTCTGTAAGGAAATCTACACGGGACTCAAATACAAGGCTCAAAGCAAAGAACTGGGAAGGGAGAGGTGAGGGGCTCAGAACAGGGCAGCAATGCCTATGCAACATCCTATTACCAGAGGCAATCCCTTAATGATTAACCTGTACGCCAGTGATAACCAGAGATGTTACCGATATGGCCCTATATGTGCCATTCCTCCTCTACCAACAGGCTAATTGTGCCACACAGTTTCTTCCCCACCAACCTCCCCCAGACATTACCAAAGCTATACGCTGGCCCACATGATTAAAATTTAAACACCATTACAATGGTCTCTCTGAGCAGAAGATCATCTCCTTTTAGAAGCAGGCAGATAGGTGGGACTGTTTGGCTAGTACACACACCCTTATTTACATGCAACTCAACCCTGCTCCTTGTACCTGGTTTCAAAGCAGAGAGAGATCTGCTAAGAAATTCTATTTTCATTCCATATTTTTGGACTAGCAATAACTCCTCTGGGCAGAGACAGAGTCCCTGACCTGCCTGCGGTAACTGGAGTCCACTGATAGGAGCCATCCTGTGTCCATGCAGTGGTTTGTCTCCATTCTCAGCTGCCAAGTCAAATCTAGACAAGGTCACTCTATGTTAATGGCCTTTTAGGGCTCCCTCTATCAGAGCACCTTTCAGTGCCCACTTTTGAAAGTGGAAGGACCTCTGTGTACATGGATTTAAAAGTGAGCACTGATGGAGCAATTTAATCATGGATGATGTATTGGCATGAATGTATTTGAAGGTTGTTTAACATCATTTGAGGGAACTAGTAAAACAGGCAGATAATTAGCATAGCTAATTACAGACATGTGCCCATTAGCTTTTATACTGTCACACCCTTTTTTAAAGGGCATAAATGGGCCACAGAACTAAGCTGGAACTCTGGACAGGAAGTTTCAAGTTGTGAAGGGGGTATTTTTAAATCCACAAAAATAGCCTTCCTGTTGATGTTCAATAGTTACTATCCTGCCCTATAGCACCTCAGTGGAACTCAAAATGAGTGAAACATGAAACCTCAACCTCTGTGAGGTAGGTCAAAATGCTTGAGACAGAGAAACTGAGGCACTGAAAAGGACTTTCCTTTCATAACCTAGCAAGTCAGTGGCAGAGCTGGGAACAGGACCCTGGAATCCTGACCCCCCCCAGTCCCCTCTTTAACCATTAGGCCACACTTACCTATTAACTAGAAGTGTGGTGAACTAGTAAAAGCAAACAAACAGGATTTGTTCTCTTTTGCTGCTGAAAAATCTGCTTAGCTTTGATATAGGGTTTAACCCAGCCCAGGGCTCAGGCCGTCCCACTTGCATCTGTGCAGTCACTGCAGCTCCTCTGCACTTGTATGGGGATGAGTAGCCATGTGTCATAACAGTGACAACTCTGGAAACCTGCCACACACAGGTTGGCAGGATGACACCAAAGGGATGGGTAAGATCACGGAGTAAGATTGTTACTGGGTGGTTAAATACACATTTACAGAGTGACTAGTGCCTTCCACAGGAAGGGTTAGGGGCCACATGGCAGTATACACTTTCCATGAAGTGGCCGAAGCCTGAATGACACAGAAAAGTCATTGCAGCTCATATCAACACTCCTGTCTTTGAATGTGTGTGACCTCCTCTGGGTCTACAGTCTAGGCCCTCTAAAGTTTCAACTCAGTATTACGCAGTCCCTACGTTCCCCACACTGTACGTGCTGTGCTACATGAGGCCACAATATGGGTGCTGTTCAGAATTTTCTGCCTTGCGGGGAGGGTGCAACTTTAGTAACACAAATTTAAGACTGCAGTTAAAGCCTCAATTAGATGACTATACATCCTATGGGCTAGAGTGGAGTCTCCATGGGGCAGGGACCTGTCCATGGCAACTTCCTGGTCTGTCGTCTTGGCTTTTCTAATGCTCAAATCACAGCGGTGCTGAGTTACTTCAGTGGGCGTATCCCTGCGCTATTGCACCACAGGTGAGTCACCCTGGGCGTGGGCAAGTGATGAGCAAAGTGGCAGTCACTCTCTGTGGGGGTGAAGGAGCAGCTGGAGGAGTTCCAGAGTCCTGCTGCTGGCATGTGCGCTGCATTCAGTGTTTCTCCAAGATGCTCTTGCCCTGTCCAGGCCAAGCCAGCTAGATCTGGGGCCTCCAGCTGAACTGCAGTGGCAGGTGGTTTGTGCTGCCTCCTCTCCACAATAGGATTTTATACCTCTGGGGCAGAGGAGGGCAAACTACAGCCAGATCTGGCCCATCCAGGCTTTCGATCAGGCCCATGGGATTACCGCTCCTGGAAGCGGCCAGCACAACGTCCCTGTGGCCCCCCGGCCCCTCACCCCCCCAAGGGGGAAGGAGAGGGGCAGAGAGCTCCATGTGCTACCCTCACTTGCAGGCACCACCCCCCGCAGCTCCCATTGGCTGCGGTTCCCCATTCCTGGCCAATGGGAGCTCTGGGGGTGGTACCCGCAGGTGAGGGCAGCGTGCAGCAAAGCCACCTGCCACCCCCGCCCACTCCCAGGAGCCACTGCCAGACATACTGGCCACTTCCGGGAGTGGCGCAGAGCCAGGGCAGGCAGGGAGACTGCCTTAGTCCTGCTGCACATCACTGCCACCCCAGAGCCACTCGAGGTAAGCGGTGCCAGGCTGGAGCCCGCACCCAACCCCCTGCCCTGACTCCCCTAACCCCCTGCCTTGAGCCCCCGCTACACCCCTCCTGCACCCAACCCCCTGCCCCAAGCCCCCTGCCGCACTCCAACCCCTTGCCCTGAGCCCCTTCCTGCACACCGCACCCCCCTCCCACACCCCAACTCCCTGCCCCAGCCCTACATTCATGGCCCTGCATACAATTTCCCCACCCAGATGTGGCCCTTGGGCCAAAGAGTTTGCCCACCCTTGCTCTGGGGTATAATTGAGCCCACTGCCTTCAAAGGGAGTAAAGGGCAGAATCTGGCTCCATAAGCATAAAAAGAGTTGGTCTCTTTACCTCCTCTATCACTTATTGCTTGCCCAGCAATTGCTCAACTCAGCCTTTGCTTTTGGCTGTGCTGAGCAATTAAACTCAATTTAAGTGAAGCTTATTTATATATTTGTTGTTTATATATAAATTACACACACCGGGGAGAAGCCAAAACAGCCTGTGTGTGAGATGCAGCAAGGTCACTGGATAGGAGATGGGACTACATTGCACAGAGTGCCTTACTCCTTCTCCATGACTAGCAGGCAGCCACCTGAACAGTCCTAGGCTGGGGGTTTTCTGATGCCAAAGAAAATGCTGAGAGCCTCAGGGACGCTGAGTCAGTGACTAGATTAAGGGCAGTTCCCCCAACAGGAGTAAGGATGTGTAATGGGAAATCTACATGAGGAAATTGATCAGAATAGCTCCCACAGTGGACACTTATTCCGCAATACCTATAGTGCTTTAAATTCACACCTTACCTTATTCGGGAACAGTTTCCCCATGTAGTCAAGCCCTAAAAGGCAGTGAGGATTAAGATGGACATAGGATTTCAGTTCTACTCCAGCAGCAGTGCTAAAAAAGCACAGGCAGCAGGGAAGTGATACACTGCCCTGAACGGATAACTCAGCCATGGCCATGCTGCCTTTCGGCAGAAATTTGGCCTCAAGAAGGAAGCGGGTGCTTAATGCCAATGAGTTTTCTGAAAAGCCACCTGCCATTTCGAAACTGTTTGGTACTAGGCTGGGGCCCTCCAAGCCTGCCTGCCACACTGGCAAGGGAGGCTCCCCATAGGTTGGGAGAGAGGCCTTTAGCTGTGGGCAGGCTTGCCCCCGCCCACATCCCAGAACCCAACAGGACACTAGGAAGAGAGGAGGATGAACTACAGACCCAGGAGATAGAGGAGCATTCCTTTAGGTTTCCCCAACAGCTGCTAGGTGCGTGCAGGCTGGTTGCCTCCTCCTGCTCTTTGCAAGGTGGTGGCTCACCCACTCCTTCATCCTCCTCTCTAGAAGGGATATGCTAAGCTTGAGGGCACCTGGGAACAATGGGACTGCAGTTACAGATTCAGGTTTCTGAGCTTCCCTTGACTTTTTGCTTTGAATTTTAATTTTATGGTGGCTACGTGAACACTAGGATCAACGTTCAGTGTTGTTTTCAGACCTTTGTTTCTCTGCTCACTTGCTACACTCCAGCTTTTTGATTAATGTTGGTATTTATAGAAACCCAGAGATCTATTCATACAACTGGGTGTGAGAGGGTGTGGATTAGGGGCAGAGTTCGCACACAGGCAATTTAGATCTAGGTCAGACGCAAGTCAGGAGGGTGAGATTCAACGATCTAGTGACAGCAGGAAAAAGGAATATAATCAGTCTGTAAGAGGGCACATCTGATTGTGGGCTGCTTCCAGTCCACACAGCTGGGACAAATTCCCTTGCTACCCACCCCCATACTTCTCCATGTCACCGCATGTAACCTGTAGAACAGGACTATGAAGAAGCACACAGACGTGGTCCAATGGCAGTACAGTGTGGTCGGGCTCTCCCTAACTTTTCTATTTATTCGCCATACAGGGGTCATTTTATTCTAACACAGAGATCACCTCTTTAAAACACTGGCCCAAAATTCCACAGCTTGGATGCCTGGAAGTTAGGCCGTTTCTTTAGGTGCTTGATTTTTCAAATGTGCTGAGCATATGGAAGTCAATGGCAACACAGATGCTCAGCACCTCTGACAGACTAACTGTTTAGAGGCTGAAACAGAGAAGGGCCTGACTTTAGGTGCCCAACAGGGCAAATTGGCCTCCATGCACAATAACGATTCAGATGAAAGCAAAGTGGACCTAGTAATATGAATGTCATCTGGTCAAAGAAAGGTAGGTGCATTGAAAGCTACCCAACTATTATGCCAGTTCAAAACAGGTTGTAGGCTCTAGAAGACATCAGGATACCAGAGAATGACTGAGCACAACGAAATGGGATTTCTGGCAAGTCGGGCAAGCAAGTGGACAATATGGAAAGCACCTGAAAAACTCAGGATTAAAATAAATCTATGCGTGTTGGCAGCATCACTAACCAAGCATTTAGCTCAGGCACTGTTATTCAGAGAGAGACATTAAAAAATGATACAAAACATTTGACACTGTTGATGAAACATGGGAGGGTTTTGTAACTTTACCCGCTCTGCACATGCCCAGAATAACCTATTCAAAGAGAGTCCTGAACTCCAGAAGGGTTAAAGGCTCATTATTTGCATACCTCCTACTGTTAGCAATCTCAGCCGCTCCTTGAACACTGCAAGATCTGGGAGGGGAGGGAAAGGTGGGATGCAGAAGGGAGAAGACAGAGAGATGCAGTCAAAGTTAGTAAAACCAGAACTGTGAAGAGAAGTCATGGAAAGCACAAGTTAAAAAAAAATTATTCAAATATGGTCAAAACCACCATAGGAGAGAAGGTTTAGTATGGGGGATGACTATGCATTATACTGGGGAAGAGATCCATGATGAAATCCTTCAGAAAGCCAGCCGCAAAGAGGGTGCAGGTGAGAGTGAGGGATGTCACTGACACCGGGGAGCAATTGAGCTGCATGGTTTGAGATCTCCTCTTATTGTTCCCCTAAACGAAACATGCACATGAGAAGATTACAGCACACTGGCATGTAACAGCAGCCAGGAGTCTGACAAAGTTCTGGAAACCAACTATCTGTCAAAAGCCGTTGTAGCAGCATAAAGCCTTACGGGGAGGTATCATACACAGAGTTCCAGACGCTGAACAAGGGACCCTGTCCTTTCTTCACAGCTAGTTTATCAAGCTGGGAATTGTTCTGCAAATGCCAGTGTTTTGAATGCCTCAACTCCTCTGATCAATTGCTGCTGGTGGGAGATATGATTTTCAAGGTCACCCCTAAAGAGCAACGATGGATTTGCTGACAGCATTCAGCTACAAGGAAACTGGATGTAGAGCTGCAGTGCAGCTGCCTCTGCAACATCAGTGCAAGGCACAGAGAGGAGAACAGGTTCTCTGCACACTGACAGACGCAGGGATGCACACCTGTCCTTATGGGGATGTCGTTCTGATCACAGTCTTTGCACTGACTCAAGTCTGCCCGGTGTCTAAATGTTATTAATGGCTTGCTCATTTAATGGAGAGCCACGCATGCAAAATGCTTTGTCATTTCTGACACTGGCTGTGAGCATGCTGGATGGAGTCGGACATGCTGGGGACACAGGCAGTCAACACGCTGGACTCCTGCGCAGGATGGGCTACAGCTGGTTAGTAGTGCCAAAGCTCCATTTGTGGGTTAGAAAGATGGGGGGCTCAACCATTTTCATAGCATGGACCACATCTGAGACCCTCTCCTCCCTTTGGCTGCTCCACAACGGCCCTAGGCAATTGTTTACATGGAGAACAGTGAAGTATGCAGTGTGTTTTCAGCTGTCTTAATGACATTTTAGCAGCCAGAAAGGAGGAGAGCCAGCAACAGATGAGCAGCCAGCTCTTAGCAGATTACACTCTGGGCACCTCTGCAGCAGAGAATGTGGAGCATAAACCCCCAGTGTGAACTGTGAAGGCCAAGTTCACAGCAGTCTTGGTGAGAAAGGAAGCAGTGCACTTCCATATTCAAGATCTAGGCAGGACTGGATCTGACCAATGTGCTACTGAAACTCACTGGCTTGTGAATGAGATTTTCATGTTTGGGAGCCTCTGGTTACAAATAATCTTGTATGCTGCCCAGTGATCACATAAGCAACACAGAAGATCAGTCTGGGTTTGGGAAATCACCTGCTTGTTGAGCTTCTTGGGGCTAGATTTTGAACAGGAAAGCACCACTTGCTGTACCTTGATTTCAATATGTTCCCTCCGCTCCCCCAGCATCTAGCATAGGGTGGAATCTGCTGCGAAGACTCAAGGCACACCTTGGGTTTTAACAGTTAACATGGCTCTCTTTGTATCACTGTCCATCAGATCCATTACTGGCAGCAGGGAGTTAGGCTGGAATTTTCAAAGGAAAATAAGGAAGTTCAGCACTCACACCCCACTAACATTCCAGAGAAACTGGGTGCTTAAGTCTTTCTGGAGATCCCAACCTCAACCTTCTTCTCACACAAGCTTCAATACTCTTACACATTTCTCAGCATGAAAGGGGTCACATTGTTTAAGTCAAAAGGAGTTTCCGAAGGAGCAGAGATAATAGCAAATTGCTAAATAAAAGCCATTTGAAAAGCAAGAGATCAAGTTTCGGAAACTGGCTCTGTGCTACTCCCCTCTTAAGTACAGCATACACCCAACAGTATCTTGTACCTAAACTATTAGCTACAGAACTTGTACTAAAGCTGATCTCCATGTATTTCACTCCATGGACGTTGAAAGCAGGTTGTGTCACTAGGACAAATAAAATCATTGAGCAACTAACCATTCTGCTTGTTAACTGCAGCCCAAGTGTCAGGAAACCATTTTAATACAAAACTGAGCATGATTTGCTTAGAAATTAGCTTCATATGTGATAAACAGGCTACTGCAGATCCCAGGCCAGTAGCCAGAATATCTGTATTTGTCTTGCTGCTGACTCTAAGTATGCAAAGATCAAGTTGTAAGAGAAGGCCTAGGTGTTCCTCCTCCCTCTAATGGTCCCTGAGCTACTAGCCAGTGAACAGCACTGGTAGAGAGGTCTGCTAACTGCCCCCCAGTGGCAAGAGTAACAGTACATGATCGCCTGACACTAGTATAGCATTTCCCCACAGTCAAAGCACTTTACCAAAAGTATATACGTCCCAGCAGTCCTGAATGCTAGGCAAGTATATACCTCTAGACTAGGAAATAGAGGCATAGGTGTCTTTGCCTAAGGCCATGGGGGTACCAGTGCTGAAATTGGGATTTAGATGAATAAGGCATACATAGGGAAAGGCATTCATAGAATCATAGAATATCAGGGTTGGAAGGGATCTCAGGAGGTCATCTAGTCTAACCCCCTGTTCAAAGTAGGACCAATCGCCAATTTTTGCCCCAGATTCCTAAATGGCCCCCTCAAGGATTGAAATGACAACCCTGGGTTTAGCAGGCCAATGCTCAAACCACTGAGCTATTCCTCCACCCATCCCAAAAATGAGTGCAGAATCATAGCATATCAAGATTGGAAGGGACTGCAGGAGATCATCTAGTCCAACCCCCTGCTCAAAGCAGGACCAATCCCCAATTTTTGCCTAAATGGCCCCCTCAAGGATTGAACTCACAACCCTGGATTTAGCAGGCCAATGCTCAAACCACTGAGCTATCCCTCCCCACAAGAGGCATTAAACCAAGAGACACACAGACCCCTATTCTCCTCTCCCCGACCCACTTCAGTGATTCACACCGCTGTAAACGAGCTCAGAATGAGGCGCTCAGATTCTCACTCCTAGAAGAGAGGAGGAGCAGCGAGGGATACCTCAGTAAAAACAGAGGTGGCCAGTACGCAGCCAACAGTTACATAGCCAGACATGGCCCACGGTGCTCTGGTGTTGCCCTCAATTTTATTCTAGAGATTAAAGGTCCAGCTGTGTAATGAGACTGGACTGCTCCAATCAAAGTGGTATAATGCACTCTGGGTCCTGTAATCCCCACAGTTCTACATCTCTACACTCCTGGGGCTCGTGGCAAGATGCCAGCCTGGCTCTTGACTACGCAGCTGTGGATGTCCTGGAACAACAGAGCAAGGCAACCTCTTTACTTGTCGCTAGATTATATCATGCGCCAACATCCATCCAATCAGAGTCTCAGTTTTCAAAACA
Organism: Lepidochelys olivacea; assembly: GCF_965140295.1. Lineage (NCBI taxonomy): Eukaryota > Metazoa > Chordata > Testudines > Cheloniidae > Lepidochelys > Lepidochelys olivacea. The sequence goes on along the minus strand of NC_140436.1, from coordinate 16,139,864 downwards.
ATAACTTTGTGAATTATTCTGTTTTTAGTACCTCTCCTCTGTTTATAGCAGAGAAGTCTGAAGAAGGGGAAATTACTGCTTTCTGACTGTGCTCTTTGGCATCTGGAAAACATCTGGTTTTGTCCTGTTTCTTATGAAGTCCAACCACTACAACTTTGTTTACTTGCTAGGGCAGTGGCAGCCCCAAGGGGTGGGGCTAATTTAGGGAACAGAGAGTAAGCCAAGCTGCATAGCTGGCAGATCAGTTGTATGTTTTTGTCAGTCACCACTTTTTTTTTTTTAAGCTTTAAAAACATTGACTGCACAACAGCTTTTTAGCTTGCCTTTTCACAATCTGATCCAATAGGCCAGAGCTATGTGTTAATTTGCACCTCTTGCAAACCCACTGGTTTCAGACTGAACTCAGCAGCCACATATGGCTTTTAGGATGGCAAAGATCTGAACTAGATTGGCTATGGTGCCATATCAGAACATAATTCTCATCAATCTAGACCCACTTTCTGGCTCTGGAGATTGTTAAAATTTAAAAAAAGGAAATCCCAGCAACACTTGCCTACCAATGATGTGGGATTTTGCAGCTGGGTTTGACTCAGTCTTGCTGTGAAAGGCAGTACTGCTATTTGCAGTACTGCATATAAGTCATATCTGTCTCCTCTTGAACTCTAATCTCTCTAATGGGATTCCAGCTGCTCCAGAGAAGGTCAGGTCAGCACTTGCAGTACAAATAGATGTCCTGGGTGTGTCCTCGACTGTACCTCCCTATGGCATTGTCACCGATATTTTCCTATGGGCACTCTCATTGACAAGCTAGTATTGCAGAGTTTTGTTTTCCTATTAACACATCTGCTGCAGAAGGCCCTCCACTGGGAATCAGGCCTGCTTCTCTGAAGTCTGCAATGATTTACCTATTTTGGTAAAACAAATCACACCCCTAGCCAAAGATTAAATCAGTCCAAGAACCTTGCATAGCCCAGCTCTTTGAGACGTTCATTCCGGGGTGAGCTTTCAGATAATCAGAATTAAACAAAATTCATGGTGTAGATGGGATGGTCTAATCCTGCCTCAGTGCTGGGGATGGACTAGATGACTTCTTGAGGTCCCTTCTGGCTCTACATTTCTATGATTCATCTCAATAAATGAGATGGAACTGCCCCACCAAAGCTGTTGCAATGTTCATTCCGACTCTTCTCTTGCTCCTATTTGTAACTTCACACTGATGCTGGTGTGATAAGTACCATGTATTCAGCATTATGACTTCCTGGCAGGGTCAGACAATCCACACTGCCCTTCCAAAGGAAAAGGCACTACAGAGAAACGCTATGCCAGAGTCTCCCCGACGCCATCAGCACCAGAGGATGGAGGGAGCAGCAGGTAACCAGTTACAGCTCCCAGACCCTCCAGCACCACCGCCACCTGGAACTGCCAATAAGCAGCTCGAAGTTGCACCACTGGTGTAGGGTCCTAAATGGAACCCACAGTCTGCCCCAGTGAGGGCACCAACGTGGTGAGCTCCGGTATGCTCCTTCCCTCCTCACTGCACTGGTGGTGGGCCAGGTGCCAGGTGCAGACAGGGCTCAGATCAAGCACATCTGAGCCAGCAGGGAGCCCCCCTACACCAGAGGAAATTTCTGCAGGTCAGCTGCAGCCCATTCCCAGCTGCCTTGCACTGCCTGAACAGCCACAAGGGGCTTTGATTTCAATACAGTATTTGGCCCACACACCAAGTAATGCACAGTATATTTCCCCAACCACCCCACAGCCTTCTGCTTAGAGCTAGTGTCAAAGTCTCTCTGTAGAAAGGAATCCTAGACATCTGCTTTGTAGATTTAGTTTCCTCCCCTGCGGCGCTAAGTCCTTCACAAGTCTCCCTGGGCTGCTCTTCACCACTTAATCTCTTCTAAAGAGAGCTGAACTCAAATTCTTGCCAGGTTAAGCACCTGGGGCCAGATGCTCATTTAGGTCTGGCCTACTCACAGATTTTGTACTGGTATAAACTAGGTTGGGCTGGGATGCATTTTTTTTAAACTGATCTAGTTATACAAGTAAAATCCCTAGCATGGTTGTATATTTGTGCGTATTGTGTTTTAACTACTTAACTATATTGGCATAGTTAAAGCAGTACATCTTGTGTGTTTAGATAAGGCCTTTGGCTCCTAAATGAAGCAACCAGCTTTTCAAACACACTCCAGTTTAGCTGCTGGGGGCAAAGCGGTCTTCTGAAAGTCTGTTCCCTCAGCATAACTAGACTATACTTGCTACTAAGACTATTTCTTCCTTTGGAGTCTTAGCCGATGCACATCTGCTCACAGCTAAGCCAGCTAATTTCATTTAGAACTTCCTGACAGATTAGATTCCTCCACAATGAGTTTTAACTGCAGCAGGGAAAGCTGAGACACTCAAAAGACAAAAGTTCTACAACATTCTTACTGGCTTCCTATCTTGTTCTTTAACAATGTTAGGATTTTACTTGACACAGACTTTGACAGAATGCAGGAACTCTTCAGCAGACATCTGTGCTAGTGTTTACTTTTCTCTTATGTTTGTTGACCCACCAGATGTTCCTACAGCCTTTCCACTGTCCACTGCTCCTGCTTTTAGATCTTGCAATGTCCATTTGGGGAAGACATCCAGTTTTAAATTCTTTTTATTTAATGAAGCAAACACTTCGATCCTGGTGAGGACTGTGCCAGAGCAGAACAACCTGTGTTTAACCGGATGCTCAGATGTACTGCTGAAATTGTTTCCTCAACAGGATGGGGAAAATGCTGTAAATAGTAACCCTGCTAATCTTGAAAATCCTATGTAGCTTTTTACACTGATCTCAGTAAAGATTGGGGGAAAAGATGTTAAGATCAAGATTTCAAAAGTAACTGGTGATTTTGAGCGGTATGTTTAGAAAACATGTTAATACATTCCCAAGTCTAGTCAGGGTCTAGAATCAGCGGATAGCCTACACACCACTTAAAGTCTCAGGATAGGTCTTAAACTGGTGCATACAGGTACGTTTTGCGCTGGCCCTCAATTTGTCCCTTAAAGGATTTCAGCCTGCTCGGCTCCAGCTCTATTCTAGCTCATACATCAATACAATGTTACTAAACAAGTTAAAATGTGTTTTCTGTCAGTGCCGCAAAGCCGACGAGCTGAGAATAAGAGCAGAATCCCAACAAAAAACAAACAGTTTTGCATCTAAAAATGAATATTGAATCTGTGAAGCACAGACCTACTATACCTTTAAACAAGGCATTTTCCAGATTAGAACAGTACTCCGCTCAGCGTTAAATTTAATTTAGTTCTCAAGAAGTTTCTTCCTTTTAGTGCTGTGATATGGGGCCCGATTCTCGCCTACACTAATGCCCCTTTAGGCCACTTTGGCAGCATAAAAGTGGCCTCAGAGGGCAGAAAGAGCCTCATGAGAATACTGAGCACAGAGGCCCCCACAGCTGGTGTTCAGACTGGTGTCAGGGTCTACACTGCCCCTTCTCTCAGCCATCCCCCAGCTGTAGGGGGTGCATTGGAGTCATGGCCATAACGCACTCACTATGACTTTTCTTTGTTTTCCAGGAGTTACAGGAAGTAGAGCTTAAAATTAAAGAAGCACGAGGCTGCTTTAATTTACATGAGGGGCTGTGCAGGGTGCCACACAATCTCAAAATCCAGGGAACACAAGATGTGGCTCAAAACCACCTTTACCCCTTCTGCTTCCACAAACATGGGCAAAGAACTAGAATGAGAGCCATCAAATGATTTTAAATGCTCATCAGGTGTTTCCAGTGATGCAGTTAGCAGACATCAGATTAAACGTTCCTTTTCTTTCCTTGATCTGGACTCTTGGGAACTGACAGGCTAAGCCATCAACGTGAAGGATTCCAGCCACAGAACTAGCTTCACCCAGAGTTCACTGGTCTTTGTGGCAGAGACCCAGACAACTCTATTTAGATACGCATTTTCTGGACATTGTGCTGAGATTGCGGAAGGTTTCCCCTTATTTGGTGAATCTGGGTGTCTGAAAGCAAGTTCCTCATTATTGCTCCCTGACAGAATCAGCACCAGCTAAGACTTTGTTTTAAAGTTGCACTGCACCACAAGGGAAGGAATGGTGAACGATAAATCTTAATACAAAATTGGACCCAACTGTCAAGAGCTCTAGGAACAATGAATGATCGTAGACAGGATTACCTGCCCTTCATAGCCACAATGCAACTACTGCTTCAATAACCCTATATGCTTCAGCCAAGCTAAACAAGTTGATTTTTGTAATTATTTCCCCTCGCACACTTCGGAATAGATTCCAGCAGGATGTTCCTTTTCCTGTACTGGTAGCTGGACAAGACATCATCAAATACATTTACATGCACAATATATTCTGATCAGGTGTTTCACCCATGTCAGGGTTAGTGGTCATTACACTTGCTCTAGTCTACGTTAGAAGCATGCCGCTTGGGAGAGCTTACAGAATCAGGTTTATAAACCCTTGGAAAGTACCAGCAAGTTGACAGAGATCAGCCACCATAATCTAGACTAGAAGAACAGCAGCATACTACAGAGATCAAAATTAGAAACTGTTGCGAGGTACTGGAATTTCAGCACCTTTGGGATAGAATTTCAAGTACTGAACAATACACAGTCATCTGTGCAACATACATGCATCTTCCAACCAAAAGCACTGTATTTTCAACCTCTCTACTTAATATGGGAAGGCATTCCAAAGCTTCCTTGTCATGATCACTAGCAGATAATTATTGGTCAAAATTGAAACTGTGCATTCAACTTGTTTTAAAGTCCCACAGCAAGCCAAGGAACTAAGGAATGCAACAACATTGTCACAGAATTAGCACCATGATATATGACTGTGGGTATTTCAAGAGAGAATTCTTTTTGACTGCACTATTCTTGCGTGGAGAATACCAACAAAGCGCCTGTCTTCTCCAACCTGCTGAGGGCTACCATCATGGCCCCTAGAAGCAGCAGCAGCCTGCTGATGAGAAAACAGCAATGCTCTTTGAGGATTCCAGTAGCAAGGGATGCTAAGGAAAGGAAGCATGAACACCCATCTCCATGAAACCTGTCTCCTCCTATCACTTTATATTTCCACAGAAATGCAATTGTTTGCAGCATTGGACTAGTCAGTCCCCTTACAACTGCAATGTGAAATTAACAAATGTTGATAGGAGACGAGAGAGAACATGGCTCCTAGATCTACCACATGGCACAATACACGTCCACTAGGATAACTAGAAGGAGTAGACGAACTGGTGCGTTGCAGCTAGTCTGGTGAAGCTAATGTTTCACCAGATACAAATTTAGAGAGTGTGATCATTACTAAGGAAACTTAAGACCCCTCTTCCTGGTGACAGATTTCAGAGTAACAGCCGTGTTAGTCTGTATTCGCAAAAGGAAAAGGAGTACTTGTGGCACCTTAGAGACTAACCAATTTATTCGAGCATGAGCTTTCGTGAGCTACAGCTCACTTCATCGGATGCATACCGTGGAAACTGCAGCAGACTTTATATACACACAGAGATCATGAAACAATACCTCCTCCCACCCCACTGTCCTGCTGGTAATAGCTTATCTAAAGTGATCATCAAGTTGGGCCATTTCCAGCACAAATCCAGGTTCTCTCACCCTCCACCCCCCACACACACAAACTCACTCTCCTGCTGGTAATAGCCCATCCAAAGTGACAACTCTCTACACAATGTGCATGATAATCAAGATGGCCATTTCCTGCACAAATCCAGGTTCTCTCACCCCCCTCCAAAAACCACACACACAAACTCACTATCCTGCTGGTAATAGCTCATCCAAAGTGACCACTCTCCCTACAATGTGCATGATCATCAAGGTGGGCCATTTCCAGCACAAATCCAGGTTTTCTCACCCCCCACCCCCATACACACAAACCTGGATTTGTGCTGGAAATGGCCCACCTTGATGATCATGCACATTGTAGGGAGAGTGGTCACTTTGGATGAGCTATTACCAGCAGGATAGTGAGTTTGTGTGTGTGGTTTTTGGAGGGGGGTGAGAGAACCTGGATTTGTGCTGGAAATGGCCACCTTGATTATCATGCACATTGTGTAGAGAGTTGTCACTTTGGATGGGCTATTACCAGCAGGAGAGTGAGTTTGTGTGTGTGTGGGGGGTGGAGGGTGAGAAAACCTGGATTTGTGCTGGAAATGGCCCAACTTGATGATCACTTTAGATAAGCTATTACCAGCAGGACAGTGGGGTGGGAGGAGGTATTGTTTCATGATCTCTGTGTGTATATAAAGTCTGCTGCAGTTTCCACGGTATGCATCCGATGAAGTGAGCTGTAGCTCACGAAAGCTCATGCTCAAATAAATTGGTTAGTCTCTAAGGTGCCACAAGTACTCCTTTTCTTCCTGGTGAAGCGTTCTATCTACAACAAAGCTGTGAAAGTGAGAGAGGAGCTCAAGCAATGCGGCACTAACTGTTCTCAAAGCCCTCACCCAGTTTGTCTGAGGATGTGATAATATCAGCTGGAACGCACGAGTCCAGATCTGCATCCAAGATTCCCAGTGGGTCGAGCTGTGCTACATGATGCCCTCGAATCTATGAAATGGGCCAGGAATGGAAAGGAAAGTGGATACCAAAAAGGGAGAGGGTAAAAGAAAAAGAAAAAAAAGGAGGGAAGGGATAAAAAAAGTTAAATTACATTCAAATTAATTTGCAGAGTAATTCTCACCGACGTTTGGAGAAACAGTTACTGGTGCATCATCAAAATTTACACAACTAATGCCGAGAGGATCAAGCTTTGCAATGTGGTGACCCCTGACCTGGAAGCAACAACATAGATCAGTTATTAAACAAGCTCATTAAAAGAGACACACACATTTTCACATTCCACCCTTCCTGCAAAGCCACTGTACAAAAGGGATCCATTGCATGAATGTATAAAAAAGTTGCCCATAAACATCACAACTTGTGTTTAAGAACAACATGGAGTATACACTATATACAAAGTTTATCAATATGGCCCCAGAACTTCCTGCCACCGCCCCTCCCCCCGAGTTAGCCATTAACAACTCCATTTTACAGATCAAAGTAAACTGTGGAGGGGATATTAAGGAATGCAACAGCACTGTCACAAAATTAGCACCATGACATATGACTGGGGGTATTTCAAGAAAGAGATTTCTTTTTGACTGCACTATTCTTGCATGGCGAATACCAACAAAGCTCCTATCTTCTCCAATTTGCTGAGGGCTACCATCATGGCCCCTAGAAGCAGCAGCAGCCTGTTGACGAGAAAGCAGCAATGCTCTTTGAGGATTCCAGTAGCAAGGGACGTTAAGGAAAGGAAGCATGAACACCCATCTCCATGAGGTGTTCATGGTGTTCAAGGTGGATAGAAAGCTGGCTAGTTCATTGGGCTCAATGGGTAGTGATCAATGGCTCCCTGTCTAGTTGGCAGCTGGTATCAAGTGGAGTGGCCCAAAGGTCGGTTCTGGGGCTGGTTTTGTTCAATATCTTCATTAATGATCTGGAGGATGGCGTAGATTGCACCCTCAGCAAGTCTGCAGATGACACTAAACTGGGAGGAATGGTAGGTATGCTGGAGGGTAGGGATAGAATACAGAGGGACCTAAACAAATTAAACGATTGGGCCAAAAGAAATCTGATGAGGTTCAACAAGAACAAGTGCAGAGTCCCAGGAAGGAAGGAAGAATCCCATGCACTGCTACAGACTAGAGACCGAGTGGCGAGGCAGCAGATCTGCAGAAAAGGACCTAAAAGGGGTTACGGTGGATGAGAAGCTGGATATGAGTCAACAGTGGGCCCTTGTTGCCAAAGAGGCTAACGGCATTTTGGGCTGTGTAAGTAGGAGCACTGCCAGCAGATCAAGGGATGTGATCATTCCCCTCTATTCGGCATTGGTAAGGCCTCATCTGCAGTACCATGTCCAGTTTTGGGTCCCACACTACAAGAAGGATGTGGAAAAATTGGAAAACATCCAGCAGAGGGCAACAAAAATGATTAGGGGGCTGGAGCACATGACTTATGAGGAGAGGCTGAGGGAACTGGGATTGTTTAGTCTGCAGAAGAGAAGAATGAAGGGGGTTTGATAGCTGCTTTCAACTACCTGAAAGGGAGTTCCAAAGCGGATGAATCTAGACTGTTCTCAGTGGTAGCAGATGACAGAACAAGGAGTACAGGTCTCAAGTTGCAGTGGGGGAGTTTTAGGTTGGGAAAAACTTTTTCACTAGGAGGGTGGTGAAGCACTGGAATGGGTTACCTAGGGAAGTGGTGGAATCTCCTTCCATAGAGGCTTTTAAGATCAGGCTTGCCAAAGCCCTGGCTGGGATGATTTAGTTGGGGATGGGTCCTGCTTTTGAGCAGGGGGTTGGACTAGATGACCTCCTGAGGTCCCTTCCAACCCTAATATTCTATGATTACTTAGGCTGTAAGCGCTTTGGGGAAGGGATTATGTCTTCACGTTCTGCAAAGGGACTTTTGAGCTCTGTCAGATAATTTCTGAAAGCATTTCCTAAACAGGTCAAGGGATTGACAAGCATGACCTGAACACATGCCTAAGTGAAACATTATTAATAGCCTCTTGGTCCCAATCAGATTCTAAGGTTCCCGTCCAACCCACAGTAGCTAGGACACAAGAAAGTAGACCTATTGCACGCTCTGTGGTTTGGTAAGTTGTTCGTATTTTGTTTCTGCTTGGACCAATAGGATGTCCTGGTTTTATATTTAAAACATTTACAGTGTGAAGTTTCTCAGCTCAACAGCAGATAGCAGCCCAGAAGGCTCACATGGTTATGAATGCAGCAGAAACCTTCTCCACAGTGAAGAAATTTATAATACTGGGGGTCAAATTCAATACAGGCGAAGCAAAGATTTTCTTCTTTGCTGAAAGAAAAGGAGTACTTGTGGCACCTTAGAGACTAACCAATTTATTTGAGCATAAGCTTTCATGAGCTACAGCTCACTTCATCAGATGCATACTGTGGAAAATACAGAAGATGTTTTTATACACACAAACCATGAAAAAATGGGTGTTTAAAACTACAAAGGTTTTCTCTCCCCCCACCCCACTCTCCTGCTGGTAATAGCTTATCCAAAGTGATCATTCTCCTTACAATGTGTATGATAATCAAGGTGGGCCATTTCCAGCACAAATCCAGGGTTTAACAAGAACATCTGAGGAATGGAGTGGGGGGGAGGGGGGGAACAAGGGGAAAATACCTTGCATAATAACTTAGCCACTCCCAGTCTCTATTCAAGCCTAACTTAATTGCATCCAATTTGCAAATGAATTCCAATTCAGCAGTCTCTCGCTGGAGTCTGGTTTTGAAGTTTTTCTGTTGTAAAATCGCAACTTTCATGTCTGTAATCGCGTGACCAGAGAGATTGAAGTGTTCTCCGACTGGTTTATGAATGTTATAATTCTTGACATCTGATTTGTGTCCATTTATTCTTTTATGTAGAGACTGTCCAGTTTGACCAATGTACATGGCAGAGGGGCATTGCTGGCACATGATGGCATATATCACATTGGTGGATGTGCAGGTGAACGAGCCTCTGATAGCGTGTTATTAGGCGCTGTGATGGTGTCCCCTGAATAGATATGTGCGCACAGTTGGCAACGGGCTTTGTTGCAAGGATAGGTTCCTGGGTTAGTGGTTCTATTGTGTGGTATGTGGTTGCTGGTGAGTATTCGCTTCAGGTTGGGGGGCTGTCTGTAGGCAAGGACTGGCCTGTCTCCCAAGATTTGAGAGAGAGTGTTGGGTCATCCTTCAGGATAGGTTGTAGATCCTTGATAATGCGTTGGAGGGGTTTTAGTTGGGGGCTGAAGGTGACGGCTAGTGGCGTTCTGTTATTTTCTTTGTTAGGCCTGTCCTGCAGTAGGTGACTTCTGGGAACTCTTCTGGCTCTATCAATCTGTTTCTTCACTTCCGCAGGTGGGTATTGTAGTTGTAAGAATGCTTGATAGAGATCTTGTAGGTGTTTGTGTCTGTCTGAGGGGTTGGAGCAAATGCGGTTGTATCTCAGAGCTTGGCTGTAGACAATACATCATGTGGTGTGGTCAGGGTGAAAGCTGGAGGCATGTAGGTAGGAATAGCGGTCAGTAGGTTTCCAGTATAGGGTGGTGTTTATGTGACCATCATATATTAGCACTGTAGTGTCCAAGAAGTGGATCTCTTGTGTGGACTGGACCAGGCTGAGGTTGATGGTGGGATGGAAATTGTTGAAATCATGGTGGAATTCCTCAAGGGCTTCTTTTCCATGGGTCCAGATGATGAAGATGTCATCAATATAGCGCAAGTAGAGTAGGGGCGTTAGGGGACGAGAGCTGAGGAAGCGTTGTTCTAAGTCAGCCATAAAAATGTTGGCATACTGTGGGGCCATGCAGGTACCCATAGCAGTGCCGCTGATTTGAAGGTATACATTGTCCCCAAATGTAAAATAGTTATGGGTAAGGACAAAGTCACAAAGTTCAGCCACCAGGTTAGCTGTAACATTATCGGGGATAGTGTTCCTGACGGCTTGTAGTCCATCTTTGTGTGGAATGTTGGAGTAGAGGGCTTCTACATCCATAGTGGCCAGGATGGTGTTATCAGGAAGATCACCGATGGATTGTAGTTTCCTCAGGAAGTCAGTGGTGTCTCGAAGGTAGCTGGGAGTGCTGGTAGCCTAGGGCCTGAGGAGGGAGTCTACATAGCCAGACAATCCTGCTGTCAGGGTGCCAATGCCTGAGATGATGGGGCGCCCAGGATTTCCAGGTTTATGGATCTTGGGTAGTAGATAGACTATCCCAGGTCGGGGTTCCAGGGGTATGTCTGTGCAGATTTGATCTTGTGCTTTTTCAGGGAGTTTCTTGAGCAAATGCTGTAGTTTCTATTGGTAACTCTCAGTGGGATCAGAGGGTAATGGCTTGTAGAAAGTGGTGTTGGAGAGCTGCCAAGCAGCCTCTTGTCATCATGAATACGTCGGAATATGAACAACAAAACCTCCTTTGTCAGCCTTTTTGATTATGATGTCAGAGTTGTTTCTGAGGCTGTGGATGGCGTTGTGTTCTGCACGGCTGAGGTTGTGGGGCAAGTGATGCTGCTTTCACACAATTTCAGCCCATGCACGTCGGCGGAAGCACTCTATGTAGAAGTCCAGTCTGCTGTCTCGACCTTCAGGAGGAGTCCACCTAGAATCCTTCTTTTTGTAGTGTTAGTAGGGAGGTCTCTGTGGATTAGTTAAGAGTAGACCTACCACCACCTTGGATCTGTATAGGAGAGGCACTTGTTATCATACAAGTTTCCAGAATTTAAGAACTCAGCCATGACTAACCTGTAAGCACCATAGCACGTTAAGAGCCAACTCCCAAATCAATAATGGCAGCTAGCGATCAGACCAATGTCAAGTTGGCTGGCAGGCTTAAATGCGAATGACTAGTTAGTGCAGAGATATAGTCCTGTTGCATTGCAACAATAATTCCAAAGAGAAGGAGTTGCGGGCTGGATTGGGAGCAGAAAAGCAGCTGGTAGCACTCCAAGACTGAAGTTGGGCAGATACATCAGTTCCATTTCACAGGTGATTGACTGAACCAAGGAACAAGACTTAAACTACTCAACAAGTTTCAGCACAGAAATAGCAAAGTGCTTCCAACACAGAGGATGGTCCTAAGGTGAGTCTCAAAATGGTTTAGTCTTTTTCATTCTAGCGGAGCCCCCACCTTACCACTGACACCAAGTTCCAGACTAAGCAGGATGTTACCCATCAAAGGCCAATATTACAAGTCAGATTCAGAGATTATCTTTCTAAAGAGCTTTAGGCTGTTAAGGAATAAGTATAGGCACTCAGATACCACAGCAAGGAGCACAGTATAGACACCCAGACAGAGAAAATTCTAAAGGCTGTGCAGACATTGGTTTGATAAAGGATGTTTCTCAGTCTCTCTCTGGTCTATTACAGACTTTGGGTTGTTTTCTACTTATGTGAATTGTTGCTAGGTATTCTTCAGAAACAGCTTCAGGAGTTCAGCTTCTGATATCAGAAAAGGTTGGGAAGATAACACTCAAACTCAGGAAAGTGTTACTGAGGGCTCTGATCTGGATATTGCTCACACATGCAGAGAGACTTGGCTTCCTAACCCCACAATGAGAGATGCTATGCCAGATCAGAACTTAGTCGTTTTAATAAGTCTCATGCCAAACAGTTTCCTGCTAATGAGTTATGAATTCTTCCCTCAGAAACCGCTGGGGTCATTCCCACCAACTGCTTGCTCAGCTGATGAAACTTTGAGTTAATAGCTTCTATTTTCAATATCTATAGTTTTATGCTCCAGCTAGGAGACAGATATACCCATCTGCAGCTTCTGGACAACTATCTGTTTGGGCCTTAAAACACTGCTGTTCTTTATTCCACTGGTGTCAGCTGATTTTGAAACAGACCTGCTGTTTCAGTTAGGGGGCCTAGAGACAAAGTTTGATTTCTGAAAGCTTACTACAAGTTGAAGGCAGTATCTTGCCTGATCTTGGTGACCAGGCCTCTGGATTTTGCAGACATTTTGACTCCCTTCCTGATCAGCTCCCACTCTGAGTTGTAAGTTAGGATATCATATTTGCAGCTCCCACTCGAGTGTGGACCCAGTTATACAGATAAAGCTATACCGCTGTATGGTATTGTTAATTTCCTTTCCTGAATATAACTGGGATGTAGCTATATTGGCATAGTTAGTGGCACAACTTGGATGTATAGACAAGGCCTTAGTACTGTAAAGGATCCCAGTGAGGTTTAGGAAGTGATTTCTGTGGTTTAATCCGTTGAGGAGCCATAATTTAGTGTTTGAAATTAGGGGAACTCACTGAGAAAGCGCTGAGCACCTACATCATGTGACATCTCCAGAGCTACTGCTGATGAATCCCCACACAGTCTTGGATTAGAATAAGAAAAAAGTTCCCCTGCACCCGTCTGGGACCCACTCCACACCCTTTGAACAGGCCTGTGATAATCGATGAAGATTGTCCTGTAACTGAAAGATGGAGAGACCCATTAGATCAACCAGTTCAGCTTCTCAAATCATGCATGTCAAGTGGTCTGGGGTTCCAATACTAGAAATCCTGTTCTTCGGAAACGGTGAACAGAGGAGGGTCAGATTGGCTGGTTATGGCTGTCAAACAGCTCAGAACTCAGAGCACCAGGAGATGGATTTGATAGTTGTCTGGTTTCTAACCCAAGTCCCAAATCCCTGAATGAGTGTGGGAACTGGGAGAAGTTAGTTTCCTTTTATCTTCTACATTTAACACAAAGCAGCTCTGCAGTGCAGACATGCTGAACCGTGTAGGCAGCCATGAGAGCAGCAAGGTATAGAAGTCCGCCTGAGTTGGTGGCATATGACTATTTCCTTCATTACAATCATACAAAGGCAGATTTGTTTTGAGGCAGGAAAACAAGTCTCTACCAGCCATTACAAAAATTAATCAGACACATAACTACTGGTATGATTAGAAAGTAAACCACCATTGCTGCCATTACGAAACTCAGCAGAGTAGGGTCACTGTTCCCCTATGATTAATCTGGAGATATTCGCATTCAATCCAGTTTTTAAGATGGTAATTGCCTGGTACTTTTAAAGAGGCCATATGTCACAAACATCTGCTTTATCTGCCAGGCTCTGTAGCCCTTTCTTTATGGGCTTCTCTACATGGGAGAGATATCCAGGCACTACTTTACTAGAATAGTTATACCAGTATAACTCACTGTGTGGACACTCTTATTCTGCCATTTCAAAGGCAGGGAGAAAAAAAGGAGGAAATGGGAATTTGATATTTACCAGTAACCGGATTTAAAAAACAAAACCCACAATAACCTCAGGCTGGACTATGTATACACAACTAAAATCCAAGTATCTTTCTCTTTGGTTTGCCTGCTTATTCTACAAACCAAGAATGGGCAGACATTGGGTTTAGCTGCTAACATAAATTAGCATTGGGACTGAGGGAAGTAGAGTGAAGTGGATGATTCTGCCACACAATCAGGGACGAGATCCAAGACCATCTACAGCAGATTTCAACTTTACCTTGAGCGATGGCCCGACTTTTGGCCTAGAACCAGTGCCTATGCATTACCAAGCAGGGTATGAGCTAAGTACTGCAAACTTGACCACTTGTTGCATGAGCATGCAAAGCCTAGAGTCCTGCAGAGAAGAGACTCAGCTCTGCAGCAGGAGGAATAGAGGTGCCACAATGTCTCTCAACAGCGATCCTGCTGGAACAGCTGTATTAACTGAGCTCATTTCAGCTCTCCCAGTGGCGACACAGTTCAGGTAACAAGGTTTGCATTCAGGGGCTGGGAAAACAAACCTAGCCTTTATGAAAGCATAGGCTTGACCCAGTTTCCTAGGCAACAGTTCCAAATGCGATCAGGCCCCTACAATGCCTGGAGTGATCCCAATTTCTCATGGGAGCTCTTCCTTAGCGGCAGTGCCAGACAGCAGCTGGGAGATGGTGAGACAAGAGTTAAGAATAAAGAGTCCTGAATGGTAATTAGCAGTTTTGCAAACCTGCTATGGGGCTGCTAATAAAGGGGATGGTACAATGTGTGTGGAGTTGAAGGGATGATCAGATGAGATTACTTTCTTTTTGAAGCGTATAAATTGCGAGAGACTTGTGCACAATAAAGATCACAGGCCTGACAAAGTGGAGAGCAATTAAAAAAATATATGAACCACCCTCAGCAGCAGCATGGGAAACCACTACAAACCAAAAACAAAGTAAATTGAAGAGCATCTTGAGAAAAACCAGCCTCTGCAAGGAAATCAGAAGCAGTACAGATTCCATAGTTTATAGATGTTCTCTCCAAGACAGGATGCCTGCTCCCCTTGACAGGTTGATTTTTGGCATCAAGCTTTGTATTGATCCGAATGTTTCAGCCAGCATATTTAAACATATTTAAGTAGTCAGCGACAGCATGGCCTCTTCCTAACTGCAGATGAGAAATGTATCCTGCATTTTTATTTTAGGGTATCAGGGATTAATCCTGGAAGTATGTTGGGAACACTGGAGACAGAGTTGTTGTACAGCAGCACGTTTTAAGCTAGGAATGAAGTGGGAGATGCATTATTGTTAAGAAGTTAATTCTAGAAACTAATCATCAACCAAACAGGTAGGGGTGGGCAAAGGTATGTCTCTTGTTTTGCAGTTGCCGGGATGGGGTGAATAACTAGCTTAGCTGCGATAATCAATTTGTTTGGGTAAAAACAATGGTTTTGGCTCTCCTATTATCTAGGAAGCGTCAGCTAATGCGTCCTCGCCAACAGATCAGTGGCTTGCAGTTAAAATTAGGTAGATTTTACACACAGAACAGCAAGAAAACATTCTTAAGATATACTTACCATGTAAATGCAACATAAAACAGCCAGAACATGGAAGCCTTTTCCAGCACCCAAGAGTAACAGGTTTAGCTCCACCAGGAGTTCAGAAAAGTGGCACAGCACGCAGTTTGCTGACCCAGTCACCAAAATTCTGCATGTGATTTCAGGCAACAACTTGAATAGTAACAGGGCTGATTCTCCATTACGCTGCACTTTGTCTAGGAGGCATTGACACCAGTGCAAGGCAAGTGGCAATGGCTATACAAGCTGCAGGCAGTCAAGAATCAGGCCCCATGTCTTTAAAAAGGAGCAAATCCTGAACTGAAGACTGGTATCCATTCACTACCACCACACAAAAAAGTGTTCTTACCTGATATGCCCTGATAAGAGATTGCACTGCAAGATGGTCGTCCACTAGTTTATCTACATTTGGCTGTGCTTGAACCAGGGACTGTGCTTGCGTCAGTGCAGACAGGCTGGTGCTCAGTGGAGGGGGGCTTTGGTAAGCAGTACCTGGAGCAGCTCCAGCATTGGCATTGCGAAAGAATATGTCCCATGACTAAGGAGACAAAAGGAAAAAGAGTGATAAATCCATTGCACAAAAATTCAAAAGCATTAAACTCTACCCCAGACCTTGTCTACACTAGCATTAGGACTGATCTACACTCAAAAGTTAGGTCAACCCAGCTACACCACTCAGGGGTGTGAAAAATCCACACACCTCTTAACGATTACTTAAGCCAACCTAACCTCTGGTGTAGACAGGACTAGGTTTCTGGAAAAACTGTTCTATCAACTTAGCTACTCCCTCTTGCGGGGGGGGGGGGGGAAGGTGTCAGGGGAGAGGGCAGGGGTTCCTTAACTACACCAACAGGAGAACCCCCTCCTGTCGGCATGGGTAGTGTCTACACTGAAGAACTATAGCAGTGCAGCTGCGCCACTGTAGCATTTCAAGTGTAGACAGGCTCCCAGTAGCCTAAGATCTCCCACTTATTCACAGTTGCCGTTTCACACAGCTAAACACACTGACAGCAGCTGGAGAGTCAGATTTGATGGCCAGAAGGCACCACTGTGGTAGCGTAGTCTGATCCCCTGCATAAAACAAGCCATATGACTGCCCTGAATTAAATCCATCTGCAAGTCCAATTGCTGCGCATGAACTAGAGAATATCTTTTAGAAAGACATCCAATCTTGATTTACAAATTTTCTGTTAACGCAGAATCCACTACAAGTGTTGGTAAGTTGTTCCAACAATCAATTACCCTTATTGTTAAAAATTTGTGCCTTATTTCCAGTTAGAATTTGTCTAGCTTCAACTTTCAGCCATTGGATCCTGTTATACTTTTTCCCTGCCACACTGAAGAGCCCTCGTGACATTATACTCCATATTCTTTATGAAAATATGCTTGTGATAGGAGTATGACATAACCAAGATGTACTTTAAGCAAGAAGGGCCTTGTAAGGTATCGCTGGACAGGTTATGATTTACTGAATATGATTATCCTATTTGTATGCATGTATCATGTCTGTATCTGAAATTAGGAATACTGACTACGTATCTATATTTCAACTGTGTTACTTTGGGTGACACCCCCTGCTAACACTTCAAGTACAACAATGAAAAAGCCTGTGATGGCCCATCAGCAAGAGACAATGGACTGTAAAAGACCTTAGTCTTCCTGCGAACATGTGGGTCAGCCTGTGAAGAATGGCTACAGGACCCTACAGAGGCATGTGACCACGTCACCTGATACTGAAACCCATCTCGAATTCTGTACTTTTCCACCAGAAGCTGGGGGTGGGAGGGGAGAGAAGAAGAATGTCACACTAGGAAATAAAGGACGTGGGGAGTGAGGTAATTCAAGTTGTGAGTTCTCCCCTGCTACCCCACCCAAGATGACTGCAAGAAACAACAAAGACTAACTGGGGGTGAAAGAACCGAACCCAGTCTGGAAGGGCGTCTGGTCTGTGAAGATGACGACTAGAATCACATAAGGGTGAGAACTTACATGTAACCATTATAGTTAATAAATTTATTTCTGGTTTACAATATAACCCAATTTATGTGATTTTTAACGCGGGGGGGGGGGGCAGGGGAAGTTGTGCATATCCTTCTCCACATTGAGAGGAGAGGCAAATTTCATATAATTTTGGGTTTGTACTCCAAGTGGGGGTGGACATCTGGGTGCTGTGGCAAACCCCTTAAGCTTAGCCTTCTCAGAGTGGACCTCTGTCTCTCTGTGCAGCGTGGCGTGGCCCTGCCTGTGTGCTTGGCTGGAAGATGTTGGGGAGCCTAGCCCAGCACGACAAGGTAAAAGGGGGCCCAGGCTGGTGGAATAGTCAGCTCAGCACACCAGGTGACCTCCGAGGGCGTCCAACCCATCACACCTCTGTTATCAAATTTCTGTTCCCCACGTAAGTACTTCCAGACCGCTTAAGTCACCTCTTAACCTTAGAATCATAGAATATCAGGGTTGGAAGAGACCTCAGGAGGTCATCTAGTCCAACCCCCTGCTCAAAGCAGGACCAATCCCCAATTTTTGCCCCAGATCCCTAAACGGCCCCTTCAAGGATTGAACTCACAACCCTGGGTTTAGCAGGCCAATACTCAAAACACTGAGCTATCCCTCCCTTCTCTTTGTTAAATTAAGGAGATTGAGTTCTTTGACCCTTTCAGTCTAAAGCGGGATTTCCAATCCTTTAATCATTCTCATGGCTCTTCTTCAAACCCTCTCCAATTGATCAACATCCTTCTTGAATCTCGACAGCAGAACTGGACACCAGCGGCAGTCACACCAGAGCCAGACACAGAGATAACAGAACCTCTTTACTCTAGAGACTAGTCTACACTAGTGCTACCTTCTTGGCAGCCAACAGTGATGAATTTTAAGGGGTTGGGGGAAGAAGACACACAGCTGCCTCATGACCATGCACCACCCTACAGGCCAAGCACACAATTTAAGATTTTAAATATTAACAATGTAGACTTGCTAACACTGAGCAATTAATGAATTAATAGATTTTTCCAACACAGCTCCACATGAATGGCACACATTGCATGACTGGGACAAATCCCCCCTCCACAACATATTTAAGATAATGTTGTGTACAATTCACAGAAAGTAGAGAGGGCAAGAGATGGCATTGACAGGGTCCCTGCCCCAAGAGTACTTAAGATCTGTGACAAACTGAGAGACCATACAACACACCAGACAGAATTAGCATGAGAAAAGAGAAGGGTTACAGTAATAAGGTTATATGGTTACTACCCTCTGGTATAAACTTATAAACTATATGCACATATATATATTTTCAATGGGACAATTCACTTGTGAGTAACATGGAAGTAGCAGATGTATAGGAGGAATGAATGGTAGAGCCAAAGCACTCAGGATAATATTTCCATGCACATGGAGCAGCATGGAAAGAGGCGGAGATTGGAATGAAATTTACTACATTTAACCCATTCTTTACGGATTTAAGGTTCAAAACCTGGTGGGAGGGAGGAATTTTAAGTCCCCCCCACACTTCAGCTTCCCTGCCCCCCTAAAGGCTGTGGATGTGGGAGTGTGGTGGAGTGACCGTACTAACCATAAAGTTAGTGAGGTAAAAAATCTTTTATTGGAGCAACTTCTGTTCGTGAAAGAGACAAGCATTTGACAGGTTTCAGAGTAACAGCCGTGTTAGTCTGTATTTGCAAAAAGAAAAGGAGGACTTGTGGCACCTTAGAGACTAACCAATTTATTAGAGCATAAGCTTTCGTGAGCTACAGCTCACTTCCTCAGATGCATATCGTGGAAACTGCAGCAGGCTTTATATATACACAGAGAATATGAAACAATACCTCCTCCCACCCCACTGTCCATTTGAGTTACACATTGTGCATTTGAGTTACACAAAGCTCTTCTGCAAAAGAGCTCTGTAGCTCAAAAGCTTGTCTCTTTCACCAACAGAAGTTGCTCCAATAAAAGATTTTACTTCTCCCACTTTGTCTCTCTAGTATCCTGGAATTGACACAGCTACACCACCACTGCAGACAGCTCTGAGCACACACATTAGCTCATTGATCCTCAATCCTGCTCCAGTGAAGAAGGCAGATAAGCACTGCCCCCATTTTACAAATGAGGAAACGGAGTCCTGAGGGTAACAGTCTGATTTTTTGGGGCGCAGACCACCTCAAGAAAGCAGATCCTCAGACCACCTGACCAAGGCCACAAACAGTATTTCAGAGGCAGGAATGGGAGAACAACTCTGGAGTTCACAGCTCCCAGCCCTATGCAGATGCCCTGCAAGCAGCAGTCATTCAAACTGCCTCACACAAGCTGCTCTGCGAAGGTATCTCGATCTTGACATGGTGGGGTACCTCTAAGCCCTGGTCTACACTATGAGTTTAGGTAGGATTTAGCAGCATTAGATCAGTTTAACCCTGCACCCGTCCACACTACGAAGCCATTTTTTCCTACTTTAAGGGCTCTTAAAATCGGTTTCTGTACTCCTCCCCGACGAGTGGATTAGTGCTGAAATTGACCTTGCTGGGGCCAATTTGGGATAGTGTGGACACAATTCAACGGTATTGGACTCTGGGAGCTAACCCAGAGTGCTCCATTGTGACTGCTCTGGACAGCACTCTCAACTCAGATGCACTGGCCAGGTAGACAAGGAAAAGTCCCGCCAACTTTTGAATTTCATTTCCTGTTTGGCGAGCGTGGTGAGCTGATCAGCACAGGTGACCATGCAGAGCTCTTCAGCACAGGTGACCATGCAGTCCCAGAATCGCAAAAGAGCTCCAGCATGGACCGAACAGGAGGTACTGGATCTGATCGCTGTATGGGGAGATGAATCCGTGCTATCAGAACTCCATTCGAAAAGACAAAATGCAAAAATATTTGAAAAAATCTCCAAGGGCATGAAGGACAGAGGCTATAATAGGGACCCACAGCAGTGCCGTGTGAAACTTAAGGAGCTCAGGCAATCTACCAAGAACCAGAGAGACAAACAGCCACTCCGGGTCAGAGCCCCAGACATGCCGCTTCTATGATGAGTTGCATGCCATTCTAGGGAGTGCCCCTACAACTACCCCAGCCCTGTGCGTGGACTCCATCAATGGACTCTCATGCAAAAGGGATGTGGATTTTGGGGAAAAGGAAGATGAGGAGGAGGAGCTTGAAGCACAGCAAGCAAGCGAGCGGAGAAACTGTTTTCTCCCCAACAGCCAGGAACTGTTTCTCACCCTGGATCAAGTACCACCCCACCCCACCCAGGCTACCTTGGCAGTTATCCCCCATTTGTGTGATGAATTAATAAAAAATGCATGAATTTGAAACAATGACTTTATTGCCTCTGCAAGCTGTAATCAAAGTGGGGAGGGGAGGGCGGTTGGCTTACAGGGAAGCAGAGGGAACCAAGGGGGTCGGTTTTCATCAAGGAGAAACGAACACAATTGTCACACCATAGCCTGGCAAGTCATAAAACTGGCTTTCAAAGCTTCTCTGATGCGCAGCACGCCCTCCTGTGCTCTTCTAACAGCCCTGGTGTCTGGCTGTGCGTAATCAGCGACCAGGTGATTTGCCTCAACCTCCCACCCCGCCATAAACGTCTCCCCCTTACTCTCACAGATATTGTGGAGCACACAGCAAGCAGTAATAACGATGGGAATATGGGTTTCGCTGAGGTCTAGCTGAGTCAGTAAACTGCACCAGCGCACTTTTAAATGTCCAAATGCACATTCTACCACCATTCTGCATTTGCTCAGCCTATAGCTGACACTAAACTGAGAGGAGTGGTAGATACGCTGGTGGGTAGGGATAGAATACAGAGGGACCTAGACAAATTGGAGGATTGGGCCAAAAGAAATCTGATGAGGTTCAACAAGGACAAGTGCAGAGTCCTGCACTTAGGATGGAAGAATCCAATGCTCCGCTACAGACTAGGGACCGAATAGCTCGGCAGCAGTTCTGCAGAAAAGGACCTAGGGGTTATAGTGGACAAGAAGCTGGATATATGAGTCAACAGTGTGCCCTTGTTGCCAAGAAGGCCAATGGCATTTTGGGATCTATAAGTAGGGGCATTGCCAGCAGATGGAGGGACGTGATCGTTCCCCTCTATTCAACATTGGTGAGGCCTCATCTGGAGTAATGTGTCCAGTTTTGGGCCCCACACTATAAGAAGGATGTGGAAAAATTGGAAAGAGTCCAGCAGAGGGCAACAAAAATGATTAGGGGACTGGAACACATTACTTATGAGGAGAGGCTGAGGGAACTGGGGATGTTTAGTCTACGGAAGAGAAGAATGAGGGGGGATTTAATAGCTGCTTTCAACTATCTGAAAGGGGGTTCCAAAGAGGATGGATCTAGACTGTTCTCAGTGGTAGTAGATGACAGAACAAGGAGTAATGGTCTCAAGTTGCAGTGGGGGAGATTTAGGTTGGATATTAGGAAAAACTTTTTCACTAGGAGGGTGGTGAAACACTGGAATGCGTTGCCTAGGGAGGTGGTGGAATCTCCTTCCTTAGAAGTTTTTAAGGTCAGGCTTGACAAAGCCCTGGCTGGGATGATTTAATTGGGGATCGGTCCTGCTTTGAGCAGGGGGTTGGACTAGATGACCTCCTGAGGTCCCTTCCAACCCTGATATTCTATGATTCTATGATAGTTGAACAGCTCCTGACTACTGTCCAGGGTGCCTGTGTATGGCTTCATGAGCCATCACATTAAGGCGTAGGCTGGGTCCCCAAGGATAACTATAGGCATTTCAACATCCCCAACAGTTATTTTCTGTTCTGGAAAGTAAGTCCCTTGCTGCAGCCGTTCCCAAAGACCAGAAAAGTGCGAGTGTCATGTACCTTTCCCGGCTTTCCCACGTTGATGTTGGTGAAACATCCCTTGTGCTCCACCAGCGCTTGCAGCACCATTGAAAAAGTACCCCTTTCGTTTTATGTATTGGCTGCCTTGGTGGTCCGGTCCCAAGATAGGGATATGCGTTCTGTCCATCGCCCCACCACAGTTAGGGAATCCCATTACAGCAAAGCCATCCACTATGACCTGCACATTTCCCAGAGTCACTACCCTTGTTAGCAGCAGCTCAGGGATCGCGTTGGCTACTTGCGTCACACCAGCTCCCACAGTAGATTTGCCCACTCCAAATTGATTCCCGACTGACCGGTAGCTGTCTGGCATTGCATGCTTCCAGAGGGCTATCACCACTTGCTTGTGAACTGTGAAGGCTGCTCTCATCTTGGTATTCTTGCGCTTCAGGGCAGTGGAAAGCAAGTCACAAAGTTCCATGGAAGTGCCCTTACGCATGCGAAAGTTTTGCAGTCATTGGGAATCATCCCAGACCTGCAATACTATGCGGTCCCACCAGTCTGTGCTTGTTTCCTAGGCTCAGAATCGGCTTCCACAGCATGAGCCTGCCCCACTGCCACCAGGATGGCCAAATTGCCAGGGCCTGTACTTTGAGAGAAGTCTGTGTCCATTTCCTCACCACACTCCTCACCACGCTGCTGTCACATGCTCGCCTGCTTTTGCAGGTTCTGGTTCTGGATATACTGCTGGATAATGCGCATGGTGTTTAGAACGGTCACAGCTGCTTCGGTGATCCGAGTGGGCTCCATGTTTGCCGTGGTATGGCGTCTGCAGGAGAGCAGAGTGGCAGCGGAAGCGGTGGGTGGATGACGATGCTGACAGCAATATGGCGCCTGCACGGAAAAAGGCACGAAACGATTGTTGGCCATTGCTTTCATGGAGGGAGGGAGGGGGGGAGCAAGGGGTAGGCTGGCAGCAGACAGTGCAGTACGACTGCTAGCTGTCATCGTCTCCTGGGTGCTCGTGGTGCTGCTGGCTGGGAGAGCAGCCTGAGGCAGAATGGCCCCCTCAAGGATTGAACTCACAACCCTGGGTTTAGCAGGCCAATGCTATCCCTCTGCCACTATTCCAGGCAGGACTGAATCTTCATTAGACAAAACTTAAAGAAGGGAATGACCTGACTGTATAAAACCGCTAATAACTTGACTTTTATAAATTCGACCTAATTTCGTAGTGTCGACATACCCTAAGAGTGAAGGGATAGGTGGGCCTGCATGACACATCTAATCCTAGTTCTCTCTTTGCAGGTTGCTAATGATGCACTCAGATACTGCAGGGAAGTAGGCCACACAGGTACCTAGATATAAGGCCAAATGCAATTTGGGACAGTTGCATGGTAGGAAGGGCAACTTGTTTTACAACAGCCAACAAAGAGCCACCCATTCATGAGGGCTTTGGTCACTAGTGTGCTTTGAACCAGTCACCTAGAAGCCAGAGGAGGTCCCATTTTCTAGTGTCGCTCTTTGCCCCACTCAGACTGTTAAGTTTCTGTTCAAATGGTTTTGTTACTTTTAAAGGCAGCCAGCATTCATGCATTAATTTAAATACTCGCCCTCACACCCTATGCTAGAAAGAAAACCAAACTAATGGCTGAGGGTGACTGTATCAAAGTTATTGCAAGCATATCTGTATTTTACAGAGGAGTGACCAAAAGCTGGTCTTAATGGATGGCCCTTTGTTCGTTTACACGACAAACTCAAATTTCTACCTTCCAACTGTCCCAAGTTGTATATGGCTTATTCAGAACAAACACAGCCCACTTTTCTGCAGTGTAGACAGGCTTCTCCCAGCATTTTGAGCCTCATATTGATTAGCCATGACACACTGTTAACAAACCATGTGCAGCAACTGGTGGCCTGTCCATGTTAACTGGTGTTAGCAACACTGGGAGCGCTAAACTGAACAGACTACATGTGCATAATGGTCTCTTCTGGCCTTGAAGTCTATGAACCAGTATTAACAACGGCGGGAAGTTTATAAACGGTCTACCTGCAGACTTAGTGGTGAATGGGATCAGCTATCTGAGGAAGAAACTCCTCTAAGATAAAAGGGAAGAACTAAGAAATAGTTCCGTAATGTTAGCTCTTGCTATTCTTAGAAAATACAGTCTCATGGCTACAGTGTGGGGGTCATGAGTTCTGGGCCCCTTTGCTGACACTACACTGACATGCTGTGTTACCACGGGCTAGTCACTTCCCTTCTCTGTGATTTACTCTCTTCACCTCTGAAACATATATAGTATCTACCCGCAGATGGGGTCTTTGTGAGAAGTTTTTGAAGAGCTTTGAAATTAATCCTCAAATGAAAGGAGAGAGAGAGAAAGAGAGGAGGGCAACGCTAAAGGTCAGGTTCCAAAAGGAGATGTGAATGCTACCACGCAGACCTTGCTACAACATGCAGTAACTTTTATAGGACTACATCGTATCCACAGCAGCACTTAAAGCACTGAACATAATTTTGGCTAATACTAGGATGGCTTTCAGATCCATTTCAGTGCCTTTTCTGTTCAAGTGTCAGAAAAAACTGAGTTTACAGGTGTCAGGAAATAGCAAGTACTACTGAAAGCCAGAACACACATACATCCAAGCTCTGCAGAAAGCAAAATAGTCTTTTCTCTGCTAGCAGGTGTTTTCCAGGGACTGGTGTTCTGCCAGCACTGCAAGAGCTCTGCTCTGATCACATGGTAATGGGAAGCTATTTCCAGCCGTTCTGATTTACAGACTACCATTCACATGGCTCCACAAGGTGACACATTTAGAAAGAGGTCATAATGCAGGAAAATAAGCCGTGGTTTTTAAAAATTCACTTATTGGTCCTGGCGCCAAAGAGCTCTCTGTATTTTAATCATGTTAATCAGGCATCAGACTAACCATGACATAAAAAAGGGACCCACGGTCAAAAGAAGGTAGGGCTATGAGACAGAGGAAGATTCTTAAATCAAGGCTTTTCTGAGGGACCCTTTGTGCCACAGTGCCCATTCTGACACTTCCAGTAACTAATGTGGAACAATACCAAATTAGCCACACACTAGTCTGGGTCTGAAATGCTGACTGGAATGCGTTAGGTAGGGAGGTGGTGGAATCTCCTTCCTTAGAAGTTTAAGGTCAGGCTTGACAAAGCCCTGGCTGGGATGCTTTAGTTGGGGATTGATCTTGCTTTGAGCAGGGGGTTGGACTAGATGACCTCCTGAGGTCCCTTCCAACCCTGATATTCTATGATTCTATGACTGAGCAGAAACATATACCCTACCCATTTCTTTTCTTTGGATTTAAAAGTCATGGTGCTATAAAAATCTGATGAACTCTAGCAGTCTAATACCCATGTCTGTTCTCCATACCTGTCCTGATAAGCCTCACTCTGGCCTGACAGCTACTTGTCAAAGCAGTGCTAGGTACAGGGATTCTGAAACAAAGCAACACATTTAGTCAATACTTGTCTTCATCACAGCAGTGCTGTGGAAAGCTGCAGGATTCTTTTAGGTTTCAGAGTAACAGCCGTGTTAGTCTGTATTCGCAAAAAGAAAAGGAGGACTTGTGGCACCTTAGAGACTAACCAATTTATTTGAGCATGAGCTTTCGTGAGCTACAGCTCACTTCATCGGATGCATACCGTGGAAACTGCAGCAGACTTTATATACACACAGAGAATATGAAACAATACCTCCTCCCACCCCACTGTTCTGCTGGTAATAGCTTATCTAAAGTGATCATCAGGTTGGGCCATTTCCAGCACAAATCCAGGTTTTCTCACCCTCCACCCCCCCACACAAATTCACTCTCCTGCTGGTGATAGCCCATCCAAAGTGACAACTCTTTACACAATGTGCATGATAATCAAGTTGGGCCATTTCCTGCACAAATCCAGGTTCTCTCACCCCCTCACCCCCCTTCTCAAAAACCACACACACAAACTCACTATACTGCTGGATATTGTGATAAACATCACAATGGCTCAGACATTATAATGATGGAATCTGAAGAGATAATTAATGCTGCTTTTGATGGGAGGGAGTTTGTCTCTGTGCTTTGCTTTCCTACAGATTCGAAAAGCCTGAATTTCGAGACCAAAGAAAGGTCTGGGAAGGGAACTGAGAAATGGGGAGACTGCACCAGAGAGATTTTCTCCTCAGCTGACAGTATCCTGTGCAGCTGCCAGATTTCTCAAGACAGATTTAAATGTGGGACTCAGAGCAGGATGAAGACTCGGGAGGCTTTGGCTTTTGTCAGGTTTAAGGCGGTGTTCCCAATTGCTGGGTCTCAGACATGGGATGTCAAATTGATCTTCCCATTCAGGGGCTCAGAGATTAGGAGAACCACCACATAGGCAGATATGAGCAACTTAAACACCCTCCACCACCCCAATCTGGCACTCTAACATTATTAGCTCTTAGATATTGCTTTTTCATCATAGATCTTAAAGCACCTCAGGGAAGGTCAGCAACATTATCCCTATTTTACAGGGGGGGAACTGATGGACAGAGTTCACGACTTGCCCAAGGTCACCCAGCAGGGAACAGAACTCCAAGTCTCAGTCCATTGCTTCATCCACTACACAAAACAAGGGTTACAACACACAAAAGCAGTAGTTTCTTCCTCAAACAAAATGCAGAAAGTAATTTTTGCTCTCCATGTATCATATGCAGGACCAAGAGCCCAGCAGTGCTCCACCTGTTCTTTTCCTCGCCTAACTAAGCAACAGCTGTTCAGTGACAGACCACCACAAATTACTGTGTTCAAACAAATGCTAGCAGTATGAGAAATAAAATGAAACAAGTAGGGGAGGTCAACAAATAGCTCAGTGGTTTGAGCATTGGCCTGCTAAACCCAGGGTTGTGAGTTCAATCCTTGAGGAGGCCACTTAGGGATCTGGGGCAAAAATTGGGGATTGAATCATAGAATCCTAGAATATCAGGGTTGGAAGGGACCTCAGGAGGTCATCTAGTCCAACCCCCTGCTCAAAGCAGGGCCAATCCCCAATTTTTGCCCCAGATCCCTAAATAGCCCTCTCAAGGAGGGAACTCACAACCCTGGGTTTAGCAGGCCAATGCTCAAAACACTGAGCTGTCCCTCCCTCCCGAAGGTCCTGCTTTGAGCAGGGGGTCGGACTAGGTGACCTCCTGAGGTCCCTTCCAACCCTGATATTCTAGGATTCTATGAAAAGCCCTCAGAGATCACACTGAATCTCGGTTCTTCCGCATGAGGAATCTTTTTGTTCAACTATAAGGATCTCTCTCCATCTCATACAGGTCTTTCAGCACCAAAACAGTCTTTTAGAAAGGGTATTAAATCCTGCAACAAGGAGTTATATTCACCATCAAAACTTATAAGGCACAAATATCTCTTTGATGGGCTACAGCTGAATACAACCAGAAGTACTAACAATGTACCCATTTCAGCAATAGTGCCATCCTGTTTCTTCCAAACCAACAGCCCATCTCATCCAGTTTCTAGCACCTGATGATTCAAAAGTAGGGGAAACCAATGCAACTCAACTAAACACACAGTGTTACATTCTTTTGGGGTCGGGGAGGAGAGAAGAGCTAGGCTATCCTGTGTGGGGTCAGTATGCATCCTGAAACATGCTGGCTGATTCTCTTCCAACACACTCTTCACTTGACAAGTTCACCAATGGTCACTTATAACTACGGCTAAGATTTCTGTCAAGGATATTTTTTAGTAAAAGTCAGGGACAATAAAGAAAAATTCACAGAAGCCTGTGACCTGTCCCTGACTTTTACTAAAAAAAATTCATGACAAAATGGGGAGCTGTTAAGCAGCAGTGAGGGCCAGCTCAGATCTCCAGGGCCCCCCACCACCTGTGGGGGCTGAGGTCCAGGGTCCCCCACAGCAGCTTGTAGCTTCGGGGCTCCACTGGGGGCAGCCAGGGTACCCCACAGCTCCCAGTCGCTGTGGGTGGCGGTGGGACCCTGCAGCTCCCAACCACCGCTGGCTGAAGTCACAGAGGTCTTTGGAAGTCACGGATTCTGTGACTTCTGTGATCTCTGTGACAAAAATCGTAGCTTTACTTATAGCTAAGCCCCTTCATTCTCAGTTTAAACGGGTTTTTATTGAAAAATTCCCAGGTTTTACAAAATTATTCATTTTTTTCTGATTTTCACCCTACTTTTGTATCATTCAAATATATAAAAAATAACTTGCTTTATTATGAAAATACTTTAGTCTGTGGGTATATGCAAAGCTGTCTGTTGAAGTAAGGCTATTTGTTAGTCTAGAAGATACACAAACAGGCACGCAGGCAAATTCTGAAGTGCGTGTGCATCTAAACGTACTGATGAATCTCATGCCCACCACATACACATTTCCAGCGGTTAGCAGATAACGATTTAAAGATCTGACACACTAAAATAGGAAGAAAATGAAAATCTGTATCACAATGTTTCAGAACAAGGAAATAGTCAAAAGTTTTAAAACACAAAAACAGGAGAAAAGGATGAAGTTGAGTGTATGTACATACTTGTAGACACAGAACTATTAGTCCATAACAGTCAACTGTTTATTCAAATGAAAAGTTTTATTTGGTGATTAGAGATATACTGTCTTCTTAAACTCAGAGGTGACACCGTGTTTTGAGTTCTGTTTTAGTTCTGCAGCAAACCACACTGACGAACGGAATTCAAAGCAATCTACTGAATACTTTTTTCCCCGTCTTTCCATCTACCCAAATAAACCCGGATATTTACCCAGAAAAATTACTAGCTTTTTGCACGGATTTTCACCTGCTTTTGTTGTTACGGTAATAAACACTGATGAATTTCTGGGAAAAATTAAATAGAAACTGAAAACAAAGAGCCCTACCTATAGTCCACATGACACCACCACAGTTACGGTCATCACTAGCCCCTGGTGCCTGAGCCTTCAAGTTACTCATTAGGCTGAAAGTAAAGTAAATTAAACAAAATTTCATTCAGCCATTTTCAAACTGTGGTACACACTCACGCTCAGATATGTTTTTCCAGGTACTTTATCACACTGGATAACTCCC
Organism: Lepidochelys olivacea; assembly: GCF_965140295.1. NCBI lineage: Eukaryota > Metazoa > Chordata > Testudines > Cheloniidae > Lepidochelys > Lepidochelys olivacea. The sequence goes on along the minus strand of NC_140436.1, from coordinate 16,110,661 downwards.
AAACATTTCAAACTTACCACAGGCTTTGCCCTCACTGAGGGCTGCTAATTTAATGTATTTGAAGTTGGGGTTATAAACGAAGTTATAGAAGTTGATGATTGTTGTGTTGCTTCTAACTTTGGCACAGCCAATAAAACCAGGAGATTTGAGAACATGGAGCCTTACCGCCACTGTGACGATTAATGGAGTCTGGGGGCTACATTTGGTCTGCCCTTTGGAAACCCTTTATACTGCACAGATGTTTTTGAAAATGACTAAATATCCTCCTCCCAAATGCTATCTTGGCTTATCATAGGACGATGTACTTTGACTTTTACTTCAGCAAATGCTGAAGGTCAATTGCAGCATGCAATTACTCTAATCAGGTTTCCCTCCCTCTGACCTTCCTTTGTACTCATGACCGTGTTCCAAGCATTGCTCAAATGAATGAAGATAAATGCAATTCTAAACCTTGCTACTACAAGAGACTGGTGGGAAGAACTGGTTTGCATGAATGCTCTAGCTTTTTGAGCAGCACCCACCTTGACAAACAGAAGATCTGTGCACCTGAGGAAGATGGTACACAAGACAATTATTGCCAAAACTCCTTGTTCTTTCCCTCCTGCTCTTATTTGTTATGGCTAACTCAGCCCAGAGCAATTCTGATACACACTTGCTTTACTGGAATTACAGACAAAGCTCCTAGGAGATACTGTACTCCCTCCAAATACCTCTTCCTTTGCCCACTCCCAGGTTTGAGAGCTTGTTTATTCATAACGACACCAGAACCCTTAATATTGAGCATTAAGGGTAAGTTAGATGTAGCTACCACAAGTCAAGAGAACATTATACATCTAAACATCTGGAAGTCTGGACATTTTTATTTTACCTGAATTAGTTATTTCAGTTTTTGCTTTTCATGCTTTAGAAGCATGGCAGAGTTAGTTACTCTCAAAAATGTCACAGACCTCCCCAAAAGCCTTCCTAATAACCAGCACCCTCCAGAGAGTGTGGAGCCCTTTGAGAACACCTTATTAAGAATATAAAAACATAGCTCCTCTCCCTTTCACTTCTTTCCTTCCAGCTGAAGCCCCACCTTCTGGCAGTGCTCCCCCTACACAGCCCTGCTCCTCCATACCTCTTCCGCACATCCTTGATCATCCCCTCCCCACACCACTGACTCCATACAGCCGAATGCATCCCCTTCGCCTGGGTTTCCCCTTACAAAAACCCTACTCCACCTACGCAGCTGCTCGCCCCGTCTTGGCTCTCGAGAGAGCTGCTGCATAGTGTGCCAGTGGAAACACGACAGGGTGGTGGTAGTGAGCAGGAGTGTTCGGGGGAAGCGGTGTGGTGGCAGGTGGCGGAGAAGAGATTTTGGGTATGGACAGGGGCTCAGTTTCTCTGCATCATGCAGAAAGGACTCTCCTGACACTGCTGCCAGTGGAGCCCTTAAGGCGCCAATGCTGAGACGCTCCACTAGCACTGCTGTTGCTGGACGTGTCAGAGTCAAGGATGCAGCATCGGGGGACTAAGATGCCTGCACCCAGGCACTGCCGAGTCTGTGCTCAGAGGACAAGAACAGCAGTGTCAGGAAGCCCTTTATATGATAATATCTTGGCAAAGCATTATAGAAAGTTTCAGTTGTCCTTCACAGGGTTATGGTGTCAAGCTTGGAAACTAACTTCAACTATTGGTATGAGAGAGGGATGTTAGTTCTGCTTGGAAAGCAAGTCACAACACAACATTAACTAGGGAGTCATTACAGACACTTCCACAGTGCGCACACAGAATGTCGTCTTTCCCTTTCAGTAACTACTGGATCAGATTTTGGCTGGTTTTAGTGAGAGAGGCTTAGGGTATGTCTACACTTACATTTTAGTGTTCTAACTTGCTGGCTCAGGGGGGTGAAAAAAAATCACCCCCTTGAGCGCAGCAAGTCTGAACACTTTAAAGCGCTAGTGTAGACAGGCTCCGAGCGCTGGGAGCCATGTTGTACCTTCCCCCACTGGGCCACCAAGCCACAAGTACCATTTTATAGCCTTGGGAGAGTCAACAGCTAAATACAATTAAATTTACAAGACAGATATAAACATGAATATTCTCATAACGAGAATAATGTGCCATTTTGTGGTTGTGGATCATTTGAACTAAACTCACGTCACAAATACAAATTTATAAGCGGGTCCCTTACTAGCCCAGTTGCTCAGCAACATCTCACCAAGCAGCATCCAGACAACTCCACACACTCTCCTAATGAGTGACAGCTCTGATTGGAAAGAGCTCACACTCCACTGTGGGTTTCGGTGCCCATGGAATGTGGCAGACTGGCAACACACAGGCGCTATACAGAGGCTCACTAAAGGACAGGACAAAGTCAGTGCCAGTCACTGGGGCACAATCAGTACTAGGCCAGGTATCATTCCCCAGGCCCAGATACCACAAAACAGGCAAAGTATTAAAATCTAGATTGGTGATTAGGAACCACTGAACCACACAGAGTTGGATCCATCTCAAACAGCCCATGTGTAACATGTAAGGGGAAGTGCATCTTTCTCTGCTACAGTCAGTGAAGGCCACTGTTACTGACCTCTCTTTTCTTTCAAATGGTCTCCTCAACAATCTGATTCCCAGCTGTCCATGGCTGACCGCTCTCATACCTGATCTACAGAGAAACACAGACCTTGTATCATCACAGCTGTCGGGAATTAAGTGTTTGCTAGTCAGTCACATCTTGTTCAAGAGAAGCCAGACGACCAACGGGTAGGATATGAAAGTTACTCTGATCGGAGCAAAACATGCACTGGTAGACTTATGAACCAATGACCACCTAGAGACCTCGATGGCCATCGACTGTCTTGGTCTGATCGTTTAGGAGATCAAGGGTTAAAAGGTCCAGCACATTGAAAAGCTGGGATCCTTAGCTTTCATCTTCACAACTTCATTTGATTGTAAAGGGCAGTGTCAGCCAAACAAGTCTGTTTGAGTCATGCCAGAAAGACTTTTGAGATGAGACCTTGTACACTGACAGATCTTGTGAATTCTGCAAAACATATTGCAACAAAGCCTGTCTTCAGTATGACCATGAAGGGAATCATTTATCACCTCAGTTTACCCAAACGTGTGTACTGTACTTTGCACTATAAACAACTAGACACGTTTCAAGCATGGATGCTAGCCCAGAAACTTTACATAATTTACTACTGGCAATCTCAGCTCCCTTTTGCCTTGACACCCAAGTTCCTATTCCCATCAGATAAACCAGGCACACAAATCCAGAGATTTACACATCACTCTCCCATAGCTGGAACACTCAGCTGGGGTCTATACTGAACTTATGCCTAGTCTTCCAGCTTCAGCTAAAAATCTTTGCGGTCATTTATAACTGCTTGACAGCATTGCTGAACAAAAGGATGGATGCACATGGACCCAGATAGGACTTGCAAATACCTATACTTCAGACTTGCTGCCCAAGAGAAGATTACTGAAGGAAACAGTCTAGCCTCTAGAGACAGTTTAGCTAATTGTTCCTGCTTTTTTTGTGAGGGAGCAAAGGGTGGCATGTAATTTTCTGTTTCTCTTGGTCCCAGAATTAACTGTTATAATGCTGGAAAATGGTTTGAAGAAAGATGGTTTGAAGAAGAATGGTTTGAAGAAAGATGAAAACTTTGAAAACTCGTGGCGAACCTGGGAAGTCACAGATGACTGGAAAAAGGCTAATGTAGCGCCAATCTTTAAAAAAGGGAAGAAGGAGGATCCTGGGAACTACAGGCCAGTCAGCCTCACCTCAGTCCCTGGAAAAATCATGGAGCAGGTCCTCAAAGAATCAATCCTGAAGCACTTGCATGAGAGGAAAGTGATCAGGAACAGCCAGCATGGATTCACCAAGGGAAGGTCATGCCTGACTAATCTAATCGCCTTTTATGATGAGATTACTGGTTCTGTGGATGAAGGGAAAGCAGTGGATGTATTGTTTCTTGACTTTAGCAAAGCTTTTGACACGGTCTCCCACAGTATTCTTGTCAGCAAGTTAAGGAAGTATGGGCTGAATGAATGCACTATAAGGTGGGTAGAAAGCTGGCTAGATTGTCGGGCTCAACGGGTAGTGATCAATGGCTCCACGTCTAGTTGGCAGCCGGTATCAAGTGGAGTGCCCCAAGGGTTGGTCCTGGGGCCGGTTTTGTTCAATATCTTCATAAATGATCTGGAGGATGGTGTGGATTGCACTCTCAGCAAATTTGCGGATGATACTAAACTGGGAGGAGTGGTAGATACGCTGGAGGGGAGGGATAGGATACAGAAGGACCTAGACAAATTGGAGGATTGGGCCAAAAGAAATCTGATGAGGTTCAATAAGGATAAGTGCAGGGTCCTGCACTTAGGACGGAAGAACCCAATGCACAGCTACAGACTAGGGACCGAATGGCTAGGCAGCAGTTCTGCGGAAATGGACCTAGGGGTGACAGTGGATGAGAAGCTGGATATGAGTCAGCAGTGTGCCCTTGTTGCCAAGAAGGCCAATGGCATTTTGGGATGTATAAGTAGGGGCATAGCGAGCAGATCGAGGGACGTGATCGTTCCCCTCTATTCGACATTGGTGAGGCCTCATCTGGAGTACTGTGTCCAGTTTTGGGCCCCACACTTCAAGAAGGATGTGGAGAAATTGGAGAGAGTCCAGCGAAGGGCAACAAAAATGATTAGGGGTCTAGAACACATGAGTTATGAGGAGAGGCTGAGGGAGCTGGGATTGTTTAGCCTGCAGAAGAGAAGAATGAGGGGGGATTTGATAGCTGCTTTCAACTACCTGAAAGGGGGTTCCAAAGAGGATGGCTCTAGACTGTTCTCAATGGTAGCAGATGACAGAACGAGGAGTAATGGTCTCAAGTTGCAGTGGGGGAGGTTTAGATCGGATATTAGGAAAAACTTTTTCACTAAGAGGGTGGTGAAACACTGGAATGCGTTACCTAGGGAGGTGGTAGAATCTCCTTCCTTAGAGGTTTTTAAGGTCAGGCTTGACAAAGCCCTGGCTGGGATGATTTAACTGGGAATTGGTCCTGCTTCGAGCAGGGGGTTGGACTAGATGACCTTCTGGGGTCCCTTCCAACCCTGATATTCTATGATTCTATGAGTCACTAGATTGTGACTGGATCACATACTTGTGTTTTCAAATCATCCTCAGAGAACAAAGAACTGAGGCTTTAACATTGAAGCAAGTTGTGTTTAAGAAGCTGGATCATGTGAGGACTTTTAGTGGCCTGGCTTTAGAGACAGTCAAACAGCACACAGGTTTCAGAGTAACAGCCGTGTTAGTCTGTATTCGCAAAAAGAAAAGGAGGACTTGTAGCACCTTAGAGACTAACCAATTTATTAGAGCATAAGCTTTCGTGAGCTACAGCTCACTTCATCATGCTCTAATAAATTGGTTAGTCTCTAAGGTGCCACAAGTACTCCTTTTCTTTTTGCAAACAGCACACAGCATTCATTTCTAGCTCCTCTAGCCCTCCTCCCAAGGTCCCAGAGGGAGGGCTGTACTCCTGGGTCCCTTTCCTCTCTAGAGGAAAGGCAGAGATGCTGTCTGGGAGCCAGTACTGCTGCGAACAGTTCCCAGGAAGAGGGAGCAATTTCCTGTCTGGGGAGGAGAAAGGCCATCAAGCAGGAATTCATGCTATTTCAAAGTAAAAACTGTTTTTCTGGAAGGAATCCCTCCCCCCACCCCACATTTCCTCCCTCGCCCAAAGAATGCAGAAATTCCTGCACTACTGTTATAGTAGCTATTTCCATAGCTCTCACCCTGAGGGTATCACAGCAGCCTAATTGCTTTTTCCAACCTTCATGCATGTGGGTAAGGCAATCCCAGTGCTCACACACACAGTGCGGCTAACATATCTGAGTAAAAAGGTCACTCGCTGGTCTATATTCATCCCTAGTGGAACTGCAGTGAAGTCTGTGGTGTACGCTGGGGGCATAAATATGACCCATTATGTTCAGCAGGCAAACAAGAGGCCAGACATATCAGGCCGTGCTGAGCAGCTGCCAGATATGTACAATACAAGGTTTACAAAATAGCCAGAGAGGTTGGGCACATCTTTTAAAAGACAGAGAACACAGAGAAGCATTATTCAACCTTCTCCCCTCTTTGCTAAGATTTAAACTGCGACTTTAAAAGCTTCATGAGGGAATAAGCTATACTGGGATAACCATCTTTATACTTGTATAGCTGTCTACACTAGGTCTTGTATGGTATAGCTATATCCGGAGGAAAAAGAAAGTCACACCCCAAACATAGTTGAGGGTGAAACTTGAAAGTTTCGACCAGGCCTTAGGGATCCCAAAGGTATATGCTGTCTGTCATTTGCTGAGCACACTCACTGCATGGGACAGGAGGAGCAAACATGATACAGCATCTTGCTCTTAATACTAAGCCAAAATTCAAGGCTAGCTTCATGTTCTAAAAATCATACATATTATAACACCAGATTTTTTTATTTATTTTTTATTTAAAGTTTTCCTTCAAGAACATCTCCCCCACACCAATCCCTGCTGAGTCCTAACAGATTATACAGAGCACTCACATAGAACTCTAGTCCTCGCCTCAAAGTCAGGAAGCCAGCTGGCCTTCTCGGCCCAATGGCTCCAAACTAAGCAGTCAGAGACTTACTTCTTTGCATGCCATTGTACATTAACTTGAAAAGAATCACCTGGCTTTTGTTTTCCTTTCATCTTTCTGCAGACTCAGAGATCCTATTGCAAGGAAATATTTATTAAATGCCCTATGGTTTTGCAAGATTCAGTTACAATTCAGTTACTTGCTGTGCCATAGTCAATAGTTCCAAGTGGCGTTAGGGATACACTGCGTGATAACAGGCCAGGCAACTTCAGTTATACGCAAGGATGCGTCCACAGATATGGTCATCTCACAGCAGTGCAGTTCTCTCACATGGAGCTTGCCCTACTCGTGAACAGTACTGGATTGATGGAAACGTAGGATCAAGCTGATATTTCATTTCAATGTAACAGTGTGAAAAGTTAAACTTATTAATCAAGGCTCAGAACAGATGTATCCCAGCTATAACTAACAATAATATATACAGGAAGAGTTGTAGTTTTCCCCGGCTAGCACTAGCCAATCCCTCCACCTCCTGGCCAGAAAGTATTAGTGTAACCTTGCAAACAGTTCAAGCAAGGCACCACCAGGCCTCCTACATCACACTACACATTAGGGGACCAATCCTGCAACCTTTACAGCAGTAAAGATTACAGAACTAGGCCCTAGATGCAGAACCAAGTGTTTGTTACTAACAGTGTCAAGATTGAAGCTACAGCCAGCTAAAAAGACTGAAGACCTTCTAAGTACCCTAGCTCTCTACATACCGATGCACAGGAGTAAGGTGCATAAAAACACCTCCTCCCTGCCCTATGCAGTTTGCTCACATGGCTTGGCTGTGGGTAGAGAGCAGGTGGGGAGCACTGATTTGCTCACTGCAACACACCAGCCAGCTCAACTAAGTCAGCTCGAAAGGGGGATGGGAGTAAACAGAACTAGGTATAGGATGGCACAGCTTACCTCTCCCTTGAGCAAGGATTTCAAGTTACAATACAATTCTTGGTCCAGTCTATGTACCATCCCCCACTGGGAGCTCATGGTAACTCCACAAACTAGCCCTACATTAGGTGTAACAGGGAAATATGACAAGGGATACGGGACATGAATAAGAGCAGAGAGGGGAGATAAGGATTACACAGAGTGGTCTCAAGGTTAGATTTGCACTTAAATTGTGCTAGTTTGACCTTTTTTAGGCTTAAGAAGTTAAATAGTACAGTGCAAGGCCCTTGGCTGTTGCAGATTCTATTCAATGCGTTAGATATAGATACACACATTTTTTGCCCGGTCACTGAAAGCAAGTTTAAGTGAAATAAGTCTGCTCTGGGAGCATCAGGGAGGCACTGGAGCGTTACCAGATCACTGCACTTGAGATGCACCTTTTGCTCACACACATGCAACAGGATTTATACAAGACTTTTTACAGTGGCATTTGTGACCATGTCACAGATTTGCTTTAGTTTACATGTGAAGCTATTCAGGGTCAACCCAGCTCAGGACTTTGATGGGAGATCACTAAGGAAACCCACAATGTTGCAGAAGATCGTGCCTCTGGGGAATAAGCAAGTATTAAACCAATACTCCAGAGCTATGTTAGCAGGCTCCGCACAGCTGGATAAATCATCTTTTCAAAGAAACATAGAAGGAGAGGAGATTCAGATCACTCACTGGCACAAAAGCCTTCACTATACTAGAAAATTGTACTGCTTTAACTAACCAGTATATAACCTGCACAGCATAGATGCACTTTGACTGGTATCAGGATGCTTATACTGGTATAGTTATCATCATATAGGAAGGGGAATAAGCTATATGAGTATTACCAGCAGGAGAGTGAATTTGTGTGTGTGGGGGGGGGGGGTGGAGGGTGAGAAAACCTGGATTTGTGCTGGAAATGGTCCAACTTGATGATCACTTTAGATAAGCTATTACCAGCAGGACAGTGGGGTGGGAGGAGGTATTGTTTCATGATCTCTGTGTGTATATAAAGTCTGCTGCAGTTTCCACGGTATGCATCCGATGAAGTGAGCTGTAGCTCACGAAAGCTCATGCTCAAATAAATGGTTAGTCTCTAAGGTGCTACAAGTACTCCTTTTCTTTTTGTGAATGCAGACTAACACGGCTGTTACTCTGAAACCTATGAGTATAACTGGTTCCACATTTGGGGATGAACTGCTTTAACTATATTGGGGCGATAGTGTGCATGTGCATATGAGAGATGCACAATCCTGACACCCCAGTGCAAAAGCCATTTAGAAAAGGCCTCAGAAGATCCCAATACTTACCCTGGCTTAAACCTTCCCCACAAAGTTTAGCTTCAAGTTTGTGGGTTAAATGAATTATAAGATGACTCAGGGGTTAGAGTTTGAGCGATTGTATGTATGGGGGAATAAAAAAAACCCAATCAGCATTAACTTTATTCAACAAAATGACAAGAGTACATTTTGTGGACCCGTTTTCACAAGTTATAACTCCTGGGGGAAATTCTGTGAAAGTTTGTTCTTTGTACGAAAACTGAGATAGTGTGATTAGCATTGGACCATCATGTTACATGCTGTGTGTACAAGAGATGTAGGACTAAGAAAAGGTCTGTTATAAACTAGTACAATATATTAGAGCCAGCTGAGTTCACATATCCAGCTGGTAAGGAGGTGTAAGTGCTCAGATAGTACAACCACCACAGGAAAGACTAAATAAAGTATTCCAAAGATAAACCCATCATCCCTCAGTCACTTTGGAAGCCTTCAAACTGAATGGCACTATACAAGTACACAAACAGCAACAATCATAATGGGAAAATAAAGCGCTACAGTCAGAGACCACCAGAGCCCATTTAGTGTTTCAAAAACATCAACTGACAGAGCAAGTTTATATTTGTTGCCAAGACCATGCAAACGTATGCACAAAGGCTGGGATTACCCTGGACCTTTGGCAATGCTCACCGCACAGCATGTGCTTAACCACTGTCAAGTTTTTTGTAGGCACCATGGCTGAGAAGAGCTATAAAGGAGGACAATGAGCTGGCTCCGCCAATGTTTGTGGGGAGCTCCTCCCAGGCATGGGGAAAAAGCACAAAGGAGCTGGTCTGAAAGAATAGCAAGTGGACAATGAAGGCTACCATGATTGGCAGAGCACAGGCAGCTGTCAACACCTCACTAGCACGTGAGATGATAGGTAGGATAGGGATAGACTGCAAAGGGCCTTGGAAGTGAAGATAAGTAGCTTATGTTTGATGGGATGGAGAAAGGGGAACCAGTGGAGGGCTGACGTGGTCAAAGAGACAGGCCAGAAAGTGATTTTTACAGCAGGTTTTCCAAAGCAGCATTGTGAATGGATATGAGCAGGGCAGGAAGGGATTTCTCAAGGCCAGAGAAAAGGACACAAAAGAATGACACTAACTTGGAAATGATGGGTAAAAACTGTGCCCAATGTCTGCTGATTTTAGTGAAGAAAGCTATCCAAGTGCAGAGTGCAATAAAGCCTCAGACATTAGTTCCACTATCACAGCCACTTGAGAAGCAGAAAGATAATATGGAGAGCAGGAGGTACATTCATGGTACATGATGGTACATTCACTAGTCTGAAACCTCTGTTTCTGGTCTGGTGCCACTTACTTGACATGGCAGCCTCTACTTCAATAGTGATCTAGCTTACCTGTTTTCATCAGAAGATCTCAGAGTGTTTTCACTATCCCTATTTTACAGGTGGAGGAACTGAGGCAGAGGGGACATAACTTGTCCAAGGTTATATAGGCAGCTGGGGCAGAGCAAGGAGTTGAATCCAGTCCTGTGCCCTGCTCTATCCATTAGGTTGCTTAAAGCAACATACAACAAAAGTACGATGAAAAGAGAGCAGGCTTGTTTTCAGTAAGGTAAAACACCCACTCTGAGCAATGCTAATTCCGGAGAGGCTTTATGGGCTTCACTGCTGTCCATTGTTCCTGTGGGGACAGGTTTGGAGCTCCCTCAACCATAGTTACCCCCTCCCCACCAATATTCTATGACATCAAGTTGTGACCCTACTGAAAGATTTCGCCATGGACAGGGTATACTAACACTAATGCACTAAAGTGCACACAGGGATCAGTGCCCTGTTTGCTCCTGGAGAAGCTAGTAGAAAAATTTGTACTTGTGTAGAACAATAAATGCACTACACTAATTACTGCAATAACTGGGTGTGTCAGCACACAGTGAAAACCAGATAAGGAAGCTAACTCCTTGTTGCCAGAGTCAAAAGGAAGCTTGCTGTCAGACTTGTGAGAACAAGATCAGAGGAAGAGAGCAGAAAAACAAGATGTTTGGAAGGGGCATGTAAGAAAGCTACTGAAAAATCCATCCTGTCAAGTGTTTACTTAAGCTAATGCTGCCAGGAAAGGTACAGAAACAGAAAGCGATATTATGGTCACACAAAGGGCAGGCAAGAGTTTGATGGTTAACAGACCCATAAGAGACAAAATTTCATATCCTGTTCTTTTTGGTCCAATTAAGATACTGCTGACAGTATACATTACCCCACCAGGCCAGCAGCACTTGGGACTGGACTAAGGGTACTCTGTGCATGTTAGTATATTTTTATTTTAAGAGGCTATTTAGGGATGTTGGTGGAGGAGGGATTTCTAAGCCACTGATAAATGGCAGCTTAGATTTATGGCCATCTGGCCCTCAACTAAATAACCACCAGCATGATATTGATGCTGCTGCATTATGATTGTTAGTGCCAGAACTGGAAGTCATTGTCCTGAAGACAAATGCAAGGAAAGCCATGATATTCTCATTTAACACCGCAGCTTCAAGAAACGGCAGATATCTTGGATAGAAGAAATACTAACACATGGACCCTGTATCCTCAGTTACAAGGCTTCCAACTGAAATGGATTTTTCACGAGCCAAAATGATCCAAAAACAGGAAAGAACAAATGAAAGTCTATGCCGAAAGTCTGCAAGACTAGGAAAAAAATTTTAGTGCCCAGAAAAGTTTTAAAAGCAGGAAATATAAAAACTGTGATCCCCCAATCCCTAGAGCAAGAACCCATTTTAAATATCATACATGCAAAGTTTGGGGTTTTTTAAAAAAGCAATTTAACATACATTTGCTTTTTTAAACACCAAGTTTGCTTCCCTGTGAGAAGCAGACACGTTTCCGTTTTATGCAATATCTGTTCATGCCTGGAGGCACTTGCCACAAACAGTGGCACACTATTAGCACACCATGCGGACAGAGTTGGATCATTCATAACTAAGAATTAAACCTCCAATTCTCAGTTGCAACTCAGCAGAGTTTGAGAGGCAGTTTAGCTTGGGTATCCAAGGTTTAATCCTTAACCTAGGGACACTGTTAAATTAGAAGAACTAAATTAGAACCTATCCACTGTTCTAAACACCACGTGCATGTTGAGTCTTTACTCCGCACTGTACCTGCATGGTCTTGCTTATTCGTCTGCTTTCTAAAATTACGCTTATAACACTTGAACACCTACGTTAATATTCAAAGTGCCTTACAAACATTAATCCTCACATCTCTGAAGAAGTCACATTTAACACAGAGGGAAAAGTGATTTGTCCAACACCACACTGCAAATCAGTTGCAGTGCTGGGATTAGAACAGAGGTCGGCAACCTATGGCCCGCGTGCCAAACACGGCACATGAGCCAATTTTTAATGGCACGCTGCTGTCTGCTGGACCCGGGCAGACAGTAGTGTGCCACTAAAAATCCTGCCCAGCCCACTCTTTTCCACCCCCTGCCCACCGTTCTCTCCTTGCAGGGCAGGCAAGCTTCCCCCTCCCTCCGCCTCTTCCCCCAGCGTGCTGGGTTCCTGTCCCTCCTCCCCTCTCTCCCTGCTGCGGATGAGCTGACAGCCCTTGCCAGGGGTGGGAGAGGTAAAAGCGGGAGCCGCAGCACGCTCTCTGCTCCGGGACCTTGGGGAAGGGGGTGGAATCAGGGCACATCCCCTCCAGCCCCCTGCTGTGAGATGCTCAGGGTAGGGGGCTGGGAACACACCCACGACTCCAGCCCACACCCCCAGTCGTCTGCCCTGTCCCCTGCACCCCCCCACATACCCCAGCCCTCTGCCCTGACCCCTGCACCCCCCTCACACACCCCCTGCCCTCTGCCCTCACCCCTGCACCCCCCCCAGTCCCGTGCCCTGCCCCCCCCACCCCAGCCCTGACTCCGGCACCCCCCACACATACCCAGCCCCCCAACCCCCTGCCCTGACTCCTGCACCCTCCTCACACACCCTCAGCCCCCTGCCCTGACTCCTGCACCCCCACACACATACCCAGCCCCCCCATGCCCTGACTCTTGCACCCCCCACATCCCCACTCCCACCCTGAGCACCAATCGGGAGCTCCTGCACCCCCCCCACACACATTCCCACCTGCACCCCTTGCACCAAATGGGAGCTGACCAGGTAAGCGCTCCACACCCAAACCTCCTGCCCCAACCCTGAGCCCCCTCCCTCATTCTAGCTCCTGGCCAGACCCTGCACCCCAACCCCCAGCCTGCTCCTTCACCCCCAGCCCTGTTCTCAGCACACTCCCACCCTCATCTCAGTGCAGAGAGGGTAAGAGAATGGCTAGAACCAGGGAGAAGGTAGGTACTTACTCAGTGTGGACAGGGCCGGGATTCTGGGCCAGCAGCCGGGACCCTGGCTGGCAGAAGCTGGCAGGAGCCGGCAGATGGAACCCCAGACCGGCAGCGGGCTGAGCGGCTCAGCCCGCTGCCAGTCTGGGGTTCTGGCTGCCTGTCCCTTGCCAGCCAGGGTCCCGGCCACAGGCCCCGCTCAGCCCGCTGCCGGTCTAGGTGAACGGAACCCCAGGCCAGCAACGGGCTGAGCGGGCCGGTGGCATAAGATCAGCATTTTAATTTAATTTTAAATGAAGCTTCTTAAACATTTTGAAAATTTTGTTTACATACGACAATAGTTTAGTTATATATTATATAGAGAGAGACACCTCCTAAAAAACGTTAAAATGTATGACTGGCACGCAAAACCTTGAATTAAAGTGAATAAATGAAGACTCGGCACACCACTTCTAAAAGGCTGCCGACCCCGGGATTAGAACCTAGGACTGCAGACTCCCAACTCTTGTACTCATCCCTCCACGCCATTAGAAGGCAATTACTATAAAAACAGTGGCCTGGCTGGCTAGCAAAGATTTTAAATCACACGGTTAACCAAGCTGTGCAGCTATGTAACCAGTTTGCCCATCCAAATAACATCTTGATCAATTTCTCTGATTTGAGGACCACGGTTTTATGTTACCAAAAGGCTCCAGAAACCAACTATGGATTTTAGAAGTGTCAATATGGAGATTACATTAAAGAGTTAGCAGTTGACATCTACAAGCAAGTTCGCTCTCAGGTATGGCTGCTTGCCAGTTACCAGCAGCCTAGCCATGGAAACAGGGGCCAGAGGGAACTACATAAATATGAAGTTGTTTAGAAAAGCAGGATATGAAGGTTATTTCAGCTGACCTGACCTCTGTTTCCATGGCTAACAGCAGGCACAATTCAGCTGCTGACTTCCAGTTTTCTACCACTTATGGCTCAACTGTTGTATCTGTAGAAAAGAGGCACCAGGTTTTTAATTACCACCCATAAGCCCTAACCTTGCACACAAGGTTGCTCCTGGAGCAAGATCACAAGACAGCAAGAACTTGTGTATATTTTAGCTGCTGGTGGCTTACACAGTTCTAGGAGGGCGGCTTTAAAAATCAGCTGATTATTTTAGAAGTCTTCTCCTGCAGTATGTGAAACATCAAACAAAGGACAACAGCGTTAGAAGTTCAGAGAGTATTAAGTATTCTTACACTTTACAAATACTTCTTGGAAAATGTTTCTGGAATGTATCTAGTGCCAGTTACCTGCATTTCTCAGGGTTAAGGGTTTTTGCTTATGTTAACAAGAACTATACACCTTGGATAGCGTTCTGGCTTACACAGAAGCCTAGTCACAAGAAATTGTGATGATATTCCATGGCATGTAGTGTGCAGGAGGTGAGACCAGAGGACCTAACGGTCTCATCTGACCTTAAGCTGTATCGATGTGTCTATATAAAGAAAAAACGTAACTCCTATTTTAGGGTCACAGCCAGCACACAGCCTGCTTTAGTGTGTATATATATTTAAAAAAAAAAAAAAGGGGGCGGGGGAGGGCAGATGAGATTTTTGAAAAGCCCAACATGCCCTGAAGTTACTCACAGGACACTTGCAACAGATTGCTCTCAGTTTATTACCAGGTCAGTGTTTTGCCTTGAACATCCCTTGAAGGATGTGTTAAGTAGGGTCTGTGGACTGGCAAATCCACCACGTTTTAAAGAAGTCTGTTGTGGGGCTCTTTAAGGGGTGTAGTCATATGTATCAAAAGGATGAGTGTTAGGACGCCTACTCACTTTACTATAAATTAGATTATAAGACTAAGATGCATGTGTAGCAGTTTAGAAGTTCTATATGCCACCTTTTAAAATAATTTATTCCACATAACAGAAGAACTGCATGAAAAATACACAACTTTCTTCTTAAATTACTGCTGTGCCAAATGGCACATAATCCAAAATTATGTAGTTTTGTTCTTTCAGAGTTAAGTGCTCTCTGTGTCAATAATTAAACACAGAAGGCCTTGACTGGGAGCAGTTGTGTATTTAGGTGCCCCACCCCCACAATCCTAGGAAAAACACCCATTGTTTAACAAACAAAAAAAAACAACCCTTGTTTATTTAAGAGGGAGGCCAAAATTTGGCTTTCCTCCCATCCGAAAGCCTTTTGGCCAAATACCATCCCAGAGATAGATAGAGCTATGTATTCTGGCTGTATGAGACCACTACCGAAATTTCACAGGTATTTAATATTGACATGCATAACTGTTGAGGGCAGATTTGCTATCAAAAGCGCAACATTTATGAAAAGGGGAATAAATGAGTGAGTTTTGGTTTGTGGGATGTTTGTTCTGGTGTTCATTATAGTTCACTGAACATGAACTGAAATCCTGTTCTGTTGCTTTGTATCTCAAGGGACATGTAGATCTCTCAGTGCAATCTTTATAAATTCCCATGACACTAGCAGATCTGAATTACTCAGAAGAGAAATCTTGCTACATATGCCAGATTAAGAGGGACATGCAGTAGGCTTTCAGAACTTCAGTTCTCCACACACACTTCTAGGTCTCAGTTAACTGCCTCTCCAGAGCTTGGCCAGAGATGAGAAGGCAAAGCAGACTTTCCTTACACGAGGCAGAAGATTACCTCCTAGCCCCACCAATCATTCCTTCCTAGTGGCAGTGTTTTTAATTTCACATTTTATAAAACTAAGACTACACAGTGTACAGCAACAGCTGCCTTACTTCAATGTCTATTATTAGCTTCTCACGGTTACTCCACAGACTTCCCAGTGATACTTCCCTTGATAATGGCTCCTAGCAATTACCATCCAACTGACAGCATTCTGCAGTCCAAATTCAGGCCTGCTGAAGAGGGATTTAAGTGCCACTTATGCCAAATAGAGTTGCACACATTTATATATGGTTGAATATGGCCTTCTAATAGGGCTACAAGTTTCAGTGTATAATAATTTAACACAGGGAGCATGTTAAATTTGATTGTATTCTGATGGCCATTAGCCCAAAGCTACGTGTACGTTAGTGACAGATTTTGAGGTGGCATGCTCCCCGATATAAACTCTGCGCAGACTAATGTCCACTACAGTTCTGCACCTTTCAACCTTATAACAGTTAGCTTCTTAAGTTAGTTGCTTGAGGGAAAGTTAAGAAATGGCTGGTAGAAAGATCACTGCTCACCACAATGGGGGATTTGAACCAGTCCCATCACCAGGTTGTAGTGGCAGGCTGAATTTTTTAGCCACATTTCTGCCATCCAAATGGTGTTATAAGAACAACTCTAAAGCAGAGTCAGTGTACTTACACATAAAACAAATACAGCAGCATCGAGCACAATTACATATTAATAGTGGAATGGACAAAGATCAGAATTTGAACTCAATTCCCTCCTCCCTGCTCTCCCTACATTTCATCAAAGGAAAAGCAGCAGCTCAGCAAAAGGGGGGATTCCCAAGAAAGGCAACTCCTCCTCTTCATATCCATGTTTGATTCCCGAAGTGGAATATCCAATATTGACGGAATGCTCTGGGCTTGTCAGATTCAATCCAGAACAAAGACAAATCATATTGTTTTGCTACTGTTCAGCTAAATGCTGTTGATTCTTTTCGCAAAAGCAGACGTAGAACTGATGATTCATGATTCACAGGCTCTTCGTGCCACATTCCTTCTGGACATTTGCACTTACCTGAACATGCCATTTGGCTCTCACACACATGCACACACAGAGGCGATGAAGCAACAATATCCTGGGGCAGGTGCTCCTCCTTACCTTATGTACACTTTTGGGATTTTCCAGCCAAGCATAGTACATTTCCTCCACATAGTTCGAACTAGTCCCACTCAAAAATGGCTCAGCAGCAACAGGTGCACTGTAGCACCTGATTTGTTGAAACGTCCGTGGTGCTGCTGGCTTGTGTTGAGAAATTGTCTTAACAGTCTGTGAGGCCGTCAACGGCCTCAATTTAGCAGCACAAGTCCTTAAGTGAAACATTTTTGTCCTGTAGCCGCTCACAAGCTCCTGTTGGTATAGGAATAAGAAGTATTTTAGACATTACAGAAGAACAATGCACAGTATACAAAGAGAAATCAACCTAATAACCACCTAGCTGTTTAGTATTTTTCATCCATAGATCTCAAAGCCCTTCTCAAAGATCAGTCTCAATCTCCATTTTACAGATGGGGAAATGGAGGCACAGAGAGGTCACCCAGCAGACCAGTAGCAGAGCCACTAACATGTCCTAGTGCAATGCTCCATCCATGAGGCCACACTGCATCCCCTACATAATCTGATTTCTAATTAGGCTACTTGAAACCAATAGTTTAATACAGGTATTGGCATTGGATAACTACTAATTTAAGATATGGACTAGTATCCTTTTGGGTTATCACCCCAGCAAGTCACAGGCAGTCATTAGGGGAAGGGAATTTAAAGTAGAAAATGGAATAGCTTTTTTTTTTTTTTGGGGGGGGGGGTAGTTATCACTTATGGCTTTGAGCCAAACATGTAAATTTGTCAATCAAACCTAACATCAACTTTTTTCTCCCCTATTTTGTTTTCAATTTATATCAGGTGCAACTGAATTTAATATCTTAACTTGTAAGTTCCACAGTTATCAAGTACAACTACATTGTGAATAGATGTTCTATTTTTTTCTAATGACAGCTGACAAAAGGAGAAAGATCTCATCATTTATACTTGTCGGGGCACAGGAATGGAGGAGGGAAATCTTGGCTGTAAATTTGATCAGAGAAAGCTGGTCACTAGGTTCCTGACAAAGACCACCAGAAGCAAGGTTAGAGAAGAGATAAGGATGATTATAAACAAAGGGGATGGTGGGGAACAGGGATTTATTGACAGGAGCAGGCACCCCACCAGAGAATGTAATTATAACTAATGGGAAGCAGTGGCTGCAAAGTGGTTATTTCATGCGATTAAGACTGCCACTCAGACAGCAACACTTCTGATGAACTTTATTCCCATTCCCACCTCTCTGCAGTTCTCTTCACCTTTTTGCCCTTACTAGTGTTCACTTCTGAAATAGGGAAAAAACAGTCCTTCCTTGCAGCACAGTGCATGCACGGCATTTCACAGCATGTGCTCCACTGGTCCCTACTTGCACTAGGAAGAGGTCCTTAAAGCTTCAGGGCAAAAATTATCAGCTATCATCAGGCAAAATTAAAGGAGTTACATGTGAGAAGTATAAAAGGACAAAGTCTTAATGGATTTGCTGACCAACTAAGAATGCTGAGAGATAGCTAGAAACCCATATTTCCACTTTTTGAGAGTGGAGGACTGGAATTCAGAGGTTCTCTCTTCACTGAAAAAAATAAAAGGTTCCATTTTAACATCTCAAAGCAAAATCTTAGTGGAGACAAGACAAAAATATTTCTTGCCTTTGTGTAGCTACATGGAGGTAAACTCCAGGTGGAGAGGAGAGATCATAGGGTTGACCACAAGTAGCAACCTTGATGTAAAAACTACCTGTGCCTTTTCTCCATTACGATTTTACATCAAGACAGCGATCTCAACATTTAAAAAAAAAAAATGCAGTTTTTTTTTTTTTGCAGTGAAGACTTAGCCTTAGTTAGCCAGACTCCTCAAGTTATTTTATGCCTAAAGCATATTGGATGATTGAGTTGGGGATTGGTCCTGCTTTGAGTAAGGGGTTGGACTAGATAACCTCCTGAGGTCCCTTCCAACCCTGATATTCTATGATTCTATGACATTAATTCAGCTGAGAAGGTACTATAATTATCAAGTCGACTTCAAAAAAAGCTTCAGATAATTTCTGGTCCTTCTGCCAAATTCCTTTTACAGTTGCCTTTTCCCATTTAAAAAAAAGGAAAATTTTTTCAATGGGAGTGGATGGAACACATTTGAAAATCTGGCCCTTACACCTTTGCTCACCTCACCAGCTATTCCTGTTAACATTTCAAATCAAGTGCTTGAGATAAACACTCACTCCCCTTTAAAAAAGAATGACTGTGAAAAAGTTATGACGGCATCTAGTTGCACAGATAAAACAACTGAATGTGTTAGCAGAGCTATGATTAGGCCACAGAATACCAAGCAGTTTTTTTTTTTTTTAAAAACCCATCTTAAGAAGAAGAAAGGCAGTGACCACTCAGACTATGTCTACACTACCATGGTAAGTCAACCTATGCTATGCAACTCTAGCTACGTGAATAACGTAGCTGGAGTCGACATACCTTAGGTCGAGTTACCATGGGGTCTACACTCCAGGGGGTCAACGAGAGAAAATCTCCCATCAACTTACCTTACTCTTCTTGTCCGGGGTAGAGTACAGAGATTGACTGGAGAGCGATCTGCAGTTGACCTGGCAGGTCTTTACTAGACCCGCTAAATCGACCGCCAGCGTAACGATCTCAGAGCACTGATCCCTACGGTAGTGTAGAACTGCCTTTAGTGACCTTCCTAAGACAGTGACACACGAGCTGGGAATTACTTCCTGGAAATTACTTCCACAGCATACTGGCTTGCAAGTTTGAGAAAATGTTTGGAGGAAGATGGGGAGGAGATTGTGGTTAAGCCTTTGGTTTACAAAACATTCACAAAAAAAAAACCCCTAAGTTTGTTCACTGAGTGCCCATTAAATGGACATCAAAACAGATCTATCCCTAGCTGAGCATTGGCAACGTTTGTCTGGCAGCTGGATTTTAGTGCTCAATGTCACACTTTGTCAGTTCCAATCTAATGTGAAGACTATGTACTCAAACAGTGCACAACTCTCCATCACAGCCAAAGCCACAAGAAAACAACTTCAGTTACATGAACCCAGCTTAGAAACATTTTCCATTATCCTCTTTCCTATTTAGCAGGCACTGGCTGAGAGTTTAAACTGGTTAACAGGAACAGCACTTTTTCTTCTAAATACAATTTTGCTGCATTGCTCATTCAGCAATCATTGTGCTTTTGGCCCAAATTCAGTCGAGTGCTAGTTGAAAAGTATAGTACCTTTCTTGCTATGCACCCATCACAGCACTATTAAAAAGGGAGCTCATGAAGACAAAGAACACAGGTCATGGAACTGAATGCCTCAGGAAACTTGTGACAGGATACAGAGCGGTCGGTCACATTAGCAAATGACACCTGTGAAATGAGTTAGGGCCTCAGTTCTGCTCCTAGGAGGCAGGTGTTCACATCAAAGGCTCCTAGCAACAGGTTCCCTTGTTAGAGGTCTCAGAACAGGGACTAAGAACTGAAAGGCCACAACCCTATGCTGTATCTTCACTAGGAAAAAAGGTATGCTCTTAATTTGAGTTAGTTAAGGGGTGGTGAAGATAAGGTAGGCTGCAGTTTCTCACATGACTTAGCACCTAAGCTCCCTCCCAGTCTATGGCTATGTCTTCTCTGACAGAAAGGAGTGGCATCTTACAGCAAAATAACTCACTCTAACCCGCTTACCCACACTTTTTTTGGCAGTGAAAACATAGCCTTTAAGTTGACCTGCTAACTTGTTTGAAAAACTACAAACTGCCTTGTCTTCACTAGGATTTTACCTCATGGAAGTTACCTCATGCTGAGAGGCTTATGGACCAACTTTTCTTATAGAGTAGCCTCTAATTTAGGTGCCCAACAAGTGGCTACACTTGTGAGTTACAGCGCATTAAAGGAGCCCAGGGCACACTAGTTCACTACCTGTCCACACTGCGGCGCCAGCGTGGACGCCCTGGTCTGTTAGTGCACTCTGATCGGCCTCCAGACGTGTCCCACAATGCCTGAGCTAGCCACTCTGGTCATCACTTTGAACTCTACTGCCCTGCCCTCAGGTGACCAACCGTCAGAAACGCCCTTTAAATTCTCTGGGAATTTTGAAAATCTCCTTCCTGTTTGCTCAGCCAGGCGTGGAGTGCTCTTGGTGAATCTTTCCAGGTGACCATGCCTCCACGCGCCAGGCGATCCCCCAGTATGGAGCAATGGTGAGGTGCTGGACCTCATCAGTGTTTGAGGGGAGGAAGCTGTCCAGTCCCAGCTGAGCTCCAGCCGTAGGAATTACAATACCTTCGGGCAGATATCAAGGGACATGATGGAAAGGGGCCATGAGCGGGACACTCTGCAGTGCAGGATTAAAGTGAAGGAGCTGTGGAATGCCTACAGCAAAGCCCGCGAGGAAAACAGCTGCTCCAGTGCTGCCTCTGCGACTTGCCATTTCTACAAAGAGCTGGACGTGATACTTGGGGCCGACCCCACCTCCACTCCAAGTACCACTATGGACACTTCAGAGCCCAGTTCAACAAGGCGGGAGGAGGAGGAGCAGAAAAGTGGGAGCGAGGGTGCTGAGGTGGAGGAAGACACCCCGGAATCCCTAGATGAACGCAGTCAGGAGCCAGGAAGAAGGTAGCCAGTCGTGGCAGCCAGTGCTGGGGGAAGGACAAACACCAGAGGAGGTTCCCGGTAAGCGGCTTTTAATTTGGGAAGTAAGTTATTTGGTGCGGGCTCTTGGGGCGAGGAGGGTTAGGGCTGAATGCACGCCTAGATGCGGAATAGGGCATTGACGTGCCCTCTCACATCGCGGTAACTGGCCTCAGTGATCTCTTCAAAGGTCTCATCCAGAACTTGGGCAATGCGCTTGCGCAGATTTCTCGGGAGAGCCACCGTGTTCCTTGTCCCAGTAAGGCTAACTTATCCAAGCCACTGTGCCGTGAGGGGCAGGGGGGACCATTGTTGCACACAGGCAAGCTGCATATGGGACAGGGCGGAATCCGCATAGTGGCAGAAGACCCTCCCTTGCTTCCCAGGTCACCCTCAGCAGCGAGATATCTTCCAAGATGAACTCCTGTGGAAAATGTGGGGACAGTGTTCAGTATAGAGCCCCCTGCCACTGTTGGCTGTCCCCAAGGCACAGAAACCCAGAGGACAGTACAGCCATGAAACAATCAGTCATGCTTGACCCTGTGCTTACTCACCATTTTGGGGCTCCTGTGGATTATGTGCACTCGCTTTGGGACAGGCAAATTATGCTACTGTTTAGCCTGTGCTTGCCCTTAAGTACGGGGAATCATTGCTCTATCTGGTGTGAACAAAGCTGCCTCTGTTAAGTGTTGCATTTTGCCTTTACAGATGCAACCTTGAGATCTCAGGGGTCCGTGTTATCACTGGCTGAAAGACTCCAAAGCATCAGAAAGATGCCACGTAGAAGCAAGGAAGACATGTTGCATGAAATAATGCAGCATTCAAGTAATGAAAATCAAAAAGTGCAGGAGTGGCGGGACAGTGAAAGAAGGATCAGCCAGCAGAATGAGGGGCGCCGGCACAAAAGTGCGGTGCTCCGGCGGCAAAGCACAGATCGGCTGATAAGCATAACGGAGCGCCAAGCGGACTCGATCCAGAAACTTGTAGCCATGCATGTGGAACGCTACCAAGCCCGCCCCCCCTGCAGCCCTTGTCGCAAAACTCTTTTCCTTGTGCCCCCATATCACCTCTGTGGCAAATGATGGGTCTTGATGGGTCTTGCGCTCTCTCTTCTGGGGGGGGGGGGAAGATGATGTTCAGGGCACCGTTTCTTGCCCCTGAACTGGGGTATTAACTGCCCCACTAGTGTCCTAGAGGAGGGAGTGGAGAGAGAGGGACCCAGGCGCACCCTCTACTCTGGGTCCCAGTGCAGGGGCCCTAGGGATAGCAGTAAACCACTAGAACTAGCGGTTCCTTCCCCTGGGCTACTTCCCTCTCCTGCCCTTCAGCTTGTGGGGCTTCCTGCCCTCCCTCTGCACAAACCAGCTGTCCCTTTACCTAGGGTCTTGGTCTTCTTAGCTCACTGCAGCACTTCTCCAAACTCTCCTCTGCTTCAACTCCTCCAAACTGCTCTCTGCTCCAACACCAATCCTGCTTCAATTCCTCCTCTTGTCTGATTGAAGCAGGATGGTTTTATCATGTGACTGGCTTCAGGTGCTTTAGTTAATTTATAGCAAACTTTCTTCCCTCTACAGGGAATAAGGCTCCCTTCTAACACTCTCCTACTGCCCTCTGGCCATGCTGTATCACACCTCCAACCCACTTTCCCCAACATCTGGGTTCTTCCTGCCATCAGCTGCCTCCAACACCTGTAGCTTCACCACCCAGCCCTAAAAACTATGACCCTTACCCTCTGCACTCAACCCCCATCACCATGCAGTACAGCCATCCTGAAGTGCAGCACTCATTGCACAGCACACCAGACAGGAAGGCTGAGTATGATAACAGGACATAAGCAAATCTGTGATTGTACCGTTCCCCACCCCACCCCCTTGCCCTGTTTCCCAAGCAGTTGTGTTTCTTTTCAATAAATGGATTTTTTGGCTTTGAAAACATTATTTATTATTGCATAAAGTAAGATACCTTAGCTCAGGAAAGAAACAGGTACTGCAAGTCAGCGTAGCAAACACAGATTCCTACTAACATTGGAACCACTGCACTTCATTCCTGTGCAGGGCACCAGATATTACTGGTGGCTTTCAGCCTCAAATTGGTCCCTCAAGACATCCCTAATCCTTGCAGCCCCACGCTGGGCCCCTCTAATAGCCCTGCTCTCTGGCTGTTCAAATTCAGCCTCCAGGTGTTGAACCTCCGAGTTCCATGCCCGAGTGAATCTTTCACCCTTCCCTTCACAAATGTTATGGAGGGTACAGCATGCGGATATAACCACAGGGACGCTGTCATTGGCCAGGTCCAGCTTCCCATACAGAGCGTGCCAACGGCCCTTTAAACGGCCAAAAGCACACTCCACAGCCATTCTGCACCGGCTCAGCCTGTTGTTGAACCGCTCCTTGCTGCTGTCAAGGCTCCCTGTGTAGGGTTTCATGAGCCACGGCATTAAAGGGTAAGTGGGGTCTCCAAGGATCACAATAGGCATTTTGACTTCCCCTACAGTGATCTTCCGGTCTGGAAAGAAAGTCCTGGCTTGCAGCTTCCTGAACAGGCCTGTGTTCCAAAAGATGCATGCGTCATGCACTTTTCCAGGCCAGCCTGCGTTAATGTCAATGAAACGCCCACAGTGATCCACAAGCTCCTGGAGAACCATAGAGAAATACCCCTTCCGATTTATGTACTCGGAGGCTAGCTGGGCTGGTGCCAAAATTGGAATGTGTGTGCCATCTATCGCCCTTCCACAGTTAGGGAAACCCATTTGTGCAAAGCCATCCACAATGTCATGCACATTATTGGGAGCCACGGTTCTTCTGAGCAGGATGCGATTAATGGCCCTGCAAACTTGCATCAACATGATTCCAACGGTCGACTTCCCCACTCCAAACTGCTTAGCGACCGATTGGTAGCTATCTGGAGTTGCCAGCTTCCAGATTGCAATAGCCACCCGCTTCTCCATCGTCAAGGCAGCTCTCAATCTCGTGTCCTTGTGCTGCAGGGTGGGAGCAAGCTCCTCACACAGTCCCATGAAAGTGGCTTTTCTCATCCGAAAGTTCTGCAGCAACTGCTCGTCATCCCAGACTTGCATGACAATGCGATCCTACCACTCAGTGCTTGTTTCCTGAGCCCAAATGTGGTGTTCCACGGTGGTGAGCATGCCCATGAATGCCACACGCAAACTTGCGTCATATGCGTTACTTGAGTCGATATCATCGTCTGAGCCCTCACTGTCACTTTGGATCATAATAACTCGACTGCCAAACGTGACGTGCTGGCAAGACTATGTGGCTCTAGGAAGAAGGATAAAGGAGTTGGAGGCGCAAGTGGTGTTCTCGTCCATCCTCCCCGTGGAAGGAAAAGGCCTAGGTAGGGAGCGTCGAATCGTGGAAGTCAACGAATGGCTACGCAGGTGGTGTCGGAGAGAAGGCTTTGGTTTCTTTGACCATGGGATGGTGTTCCATGAAGGAGGAGTGCTGGGCAGAGACGGGCTCCATCTTACGAAGAGAGGGAAGAGCATCTTTGCCAGCAGGCTGGCTAACCTAGTGAGGAGGGCTTTAAACTAGGTTCACCGGGGGAAGGAGACCAAAGCCCTGAGGTAAGTGGGAAAGCGGGATACCGGGAGGAAGCACAGGCAGGAATGTCTGTGAGGGGAGGGCTCCTGCCTCATACTGGCAATGAGGGGCGATCAACAGGTTATCTCAAGTGCTTATATACAAATGCACAAAGCCTTGGAAACAAGCAGGGAGAACTGGAGGTCCTGGTGATGTCAAGGAACTATGACGTGATCGGAATAACAGAGACTTGGTGGGATAACTCACATGACTGGAGTACTGTCATGGATGGTTATAAACTGTTCAGGAAGGACAGGCAGGGCAGAAAAGGTGGGGGAGTAGCACTGTATGTAAGGGAGCAGTATGACTGCTCAGAGCTCCGGTACGAAACTGCAGAAAAACCTGAGTGTCTCTGGATTAAGTTTAGAAGTGTGTGCAACAAGAGTGATGTAGTGGTGGGAGTCTGCTATAGACCACCGGACCAGGGGGATGAGGCTTTCTTCCGGCAGCTCACGGAAGCTACTAGATCGCATGCCCTGATTCTCATGGGTGACTTTAATTTTCCTGATATCTGCTGGGAGAGCAATACAGCGGTGCATAGACAATCCAGGAAGTTTTTGGAAAGCGTAGGGGACAATTTCCTGGCGCAAGTGCTAGAGGAGCCAACTAGGGGGGGCGCTTTTCTTGACCTGCTGCTCACAAACTGGGTAGAATTAGTGGGGGAAGCAAAAGTGGATGGGAATCTGGGAGGCAGTGACCATGAGTTGGTTGAGTTCAGGATCCTGACGCAGGGAAGAAAGGTAAGCAGCAGGATAAGGACCCTGGACTTCAGGAAAGCAGACTTCGACTCCCTCAGGGAACGGATGGCCAGGATCCCCTGGGGGACTAACTTGAAGGGGAAAGGAGTCCAGGAGAGCTGGCTGTATTTCAAGGAATCCCTGTTGAGGTTACAGGAACAAACCATCCCGATGAGTCGAAAGAATAGTAAATATGGCAGGCGACCAGCTTGGCTTAATGGTGAAATCCTAGCGGATCTTAAACATAAAAAAGAAGCTTACAAGAAGTGGAAGGTTGGACATATGACCAGGGAAGAGTATAAAAATATTGCTCGGGCATGTAGGAATGTTATCAGGAGGGCCAAATCGCACCTGGAGCTGCAGCTAGCCAGAGATGTCAAGAGTAACAAGAAGGGTTTCTTCAGGTATGTTGGCAACAAGAAGAAAGCCAAGGAATGTGTGGGCCCCTTACTGAATGAGGGAGGCAACCTAGTGACAGAGGATGTGGAAAAAGCTAATGTACTCAATGCTTTTTTTGCCTCTGTTTTCACTAACAAGGTCAGCTCTCAGACTGCTGCGCTGGGCATCACAAAATGTGGAAGAGATGGCCAGCCCTCTGTGGAGATAGAGGCGGTTAGGGACTATTTAGAAAAGCTGGACGTGCACAAGTCCATGGGGCCGGACGAGTTGCATCCGAGAGTGCTGAAGGAATTGGCGGCTGTGATTGCAGAGCCACTGGCCATTATCTTTGAAAACTCGTGGCGAACCGGGGAAGTCCCAGATGACTGGAAAAAGGCTAATGTAGTGCCAATCTTTAAAAAAGGGAAGAAGGAAGATCCTGGGAACTACAGGCCAGTCAGCCTCACCTCAGTCCCCGGAAAAATCATGGAGCAGGTCCTCAAAGAATCAATCCTGAAGCACTTGCATGAGAGGAAAGTGATCAGGAACAGCCAGCATGGATTCACCAAGGGAAGGTCATGCCTGACTAATCTAATCTTGCCTTTTATGATGAGATTACTGGTTCTGTGGATGAAGGGAAAGCAGTGGATGTATTGTTTCTTGACTTTAGCAAAGCTTTGACACAGTCTCCCATAGTATTCTTGTCACCAAGTTAAGGAAGTATGGGCTGGATGAATGCACTATAAGGTGGGTAGAAAGCTGGCTAGATTGTCGGGCTCAACGGGTAGTGATCAATGGCTCCATGTCTAGTTGGCAGCCGGTATCAAGTGGAGTGCCCCAAGGGTCGGTCCTGGGGCCGGTTTTATTCAATATCTTCATAAATGATCTGGAGGATGGTGTGGATTGTACTCTCAGCAAATTTGCGGATGATACTAAACTGGGAGGAGTGGTAGATACGCTGGAGGGGAGGGATAGGATACAGAAGGACCTAGACCAATTGGAAGATTGGGCCAAAAGGAATCTGATGAGGTTCAATAAGGATAAGTGCAGGGTCCTGCACTTAGGACGGAAGAACCCAATGCACAGCTACAGACTAGGGACCGAATGGCTAGGCAGCAGTTCTGCAGAAAAGGACCTAGGGGTGACAGTGGACGAGAAGCTGGATATGAGTCAGCAGTGTGCCCTTGTTGCCAAGAAGGCCAATGGCATTTTGGGATGTATAAGTAGGGGCATAGCGAGCAGATCGAGGGACGTGATCGTTCCCCTCTATTCGACATTGGTGAGGCCTCATCTGGAGTACTGTGTCCAGTTTTGGGCCCCACACTTCAAGAAGGATGTGGATAAATTGGAGAGAGTCCAGCGAAGGGCAACAAAAATGATTAGGGGACTGGAACACATGAGTTATGAGGAGAGGCTGAGGGAGCTGGGATTGTTTAGCCTGCAGAAGAGAAGAATGAGGGGGGATTTGATAGCTGCTTTCAACTACCTGAAAGGGGGTTCCAAAGAGGATGGCTCTAGACTGTTCTCAATGGTAGCAGATGACAGAACGAGGAGTAATGGTCTCAAGTTGCAGTGGGGGAGGTTTAGATTGGATATTAGGAAAAACTTTTTCACTAAGAGGGTGGTGAAACACTGGAATGCGTTACCTAGGGAGGTGGTAGAATCTCCTTCCTTAGAGGTTTTTAAGGTCAGGCTTGACAAAGCCCTGGCTGGGATTATTTAACTGGGAATTGGTCCTGCTTTGAGCAGGGGGTTGGACTAGATGACCTTCTGGGGTCCCTTCCAACCCTGATATTCTATGATTCTATGATTCTATGACTCATCAGCATACTCCTCAGCAGTTTGGGCTCCATTCCCGCAGACCGAAAGGTAAGACAGAGCACGCAGTACAAAAAACGTTGAAAGATGGCACCAAATGTGGACGGAAGCACAGGGATTGCTGGGATGCGAACCGATGCATGACGGGGTGTTAGGACAGGACCCAGAATGCCCTGCAACCCCCGCCCCCTTCCCACAAGCCACAGCGCCAGAATGGGAAGAGGTGTTCTGTGGGGTAGCTGCCCATAATGCACCGCTCCCAATGCTGCTTCAAGTGCAGCAAATGTGGCCACACCAGTGCACTTGTTCCTGTCAGTGTGGACAGACTGCAGCGCTTTCCCTACTGCACTCTCTGAAGATGGGTTTAACTCAAAGCGCTCTACATCTGCAAGTGTAGCCATGTCCTAAGACATTTTGGATCTGACCTGCAAAGATGCTGAGCACTTACAGTGCTCAATGACTGCTGTGAGAGCTCAACATCTCTGAAAGTCAGGTCCAAGCATTCCAATTAGAACCTGTCTAATGTGACAAGCTTGTCTTGTGTGAGACACCTTTGTACAATTGCATAACAAAAACTTTGGCTAAAATCATAGTGTCACGATTGATTAAAGAAACTGGCCTGTAATTACTACATAGTCCAAGTTCTTTCCCAGGTTTACGAATAACTGAAATAACAGCTTCTGCTAGAGTAGGTGAGAGTGCTCATTCTTGGCCGCACTGAACATATTCAATAATCTAGGTGTTAAAGTTTCAGAGAACTTTTTGTAAAATTCAATTGGGAATCCATCTGCTCCAGGCGTCTTTCCAACCTTCATTTCTTTCATAGCCTGAGTAATTTCTGCAATTTCTAGAGAAGCATCAGAAAGTTCTTTCTGAGAGTCAAAACTGTGACAGAGACAATCCACTAAAAAAAGTCAACTAGGGTATCTTTACTGATTCCCCTTTTGGCCATAGTTTTGAATAAAATTGTTTATTAATATCTGACTGTTGTATATAATTTATTGCTACTATCACAAATAGCAGCTATCTTATTTCTATTAGCCTTTTGCTTATTCGTATGCCAACAGCTCACCAACTCTCTTGCCAGATTCCCAATGGTTTTGCTTCAAACACAATAAAACAAAAAAGGCAGCCTTTTGGGACACAAGTTTATTGATTTCATATCTGCAATTGATGGGGGTTCTGCGTCTCTCAGTGAAGGAGGTAGAAACAAGCAATAGCTATTCTTAATAACTCCAAGTGTAGACACTCTTATTTTGGAACAAAACTGCCTTGCTCCTGTTTAGCTTAACCCACTTTAAAATAGGGACAGGGCACCCTTGTTCCAAAATAACAATGCCTACACATGGAGTTATTCAGCAACAACTCTGTGTATACAAGTCCTTATTAGGCTCCTAAGAATTGAGGCATCCATTGGCTTAGAAGAGATCTGTCCAGCTCCAAATAGTGTGCTTGAGCTTGTCTATATACAGAAGCGTCACAGGTTTAACTTGAATCAGCTTAGTTACAACATTACAACTTCTGTCTGTGGGGACTCATATTGGTTTAAAATGAAATACTTCAGTTTAGCTTGTGTCTGTAAGTTTACTGATACAAGATAAACTGATAAGAGTTTAGACACAAAGCTGCACCAGTTTAACTAAAACAGTATTAAAACATACAACGTATCACATATACAACTTTCTGTGTGGGCAAGGCTGCAGCGTTAAAGCTGGATTTGAACTCACAATTTCCCTAATTCCCTGTTTTTAGTTGTTTTCACTGAAAGATCAATGAATGAGAATATTCATAATAAACCTAGTGTTCAAACTATGCAAGAATATACTATTAAACAATGTAGATTAAGCTACTAATTTGGCCCCAAAGCAGCCAGAAGAGTCAATGAAACCTGCCATTGAAAATAGATACTTCGGAATTGTTTTTAGTTAAATCAGAACCAAGCCAAACAAACAGAGGATTTAAATAGAATTAATGTTTGATTAGAGGAAAATCAGGCTGCTAAGTAAGTGCAATGAACCCAATGTATCTAAGAATCAGAGTAACAGGAAAGAAAAAATCTTGAAGTGTCTGAGTTTTGCTAACATTTGTTAAATATTTTGAGACTGCTAAGTGCAGTTATTAGTTTTAAAAACACAGGTTCCTTACTAGGTGACCAAATGATAGTTGTATTTTTTTTATATTGGTAAAAACTATTAATTTGCACTTTTTTGTTGAAAGGGGCCGAGGCTGTCTGAGTATGTTTACCATTAACTACTGCTGTAGAGAGTCATTTTATTGTTAAAGATGGTCTGTACTTATTCAAGGTCACCTCGAACGGTTCGGTCAGGAGCTACGACAACTAAGTATAGTGCTACCAGGAAATGGAGTGAGTTTTTCCTCCACTCAGCTAGGGCTGAAAATTCATTTGGAGTTAAAAAAAAAAAAAATGCACTAAGAAAGTCAATCCAGTCATGTTCCCAATAACTAAAACCCTGACACACATATTCAGTGCAACCCCACTAAACAAACTGATCCAGACGTGATGGGACAGTAGTTTCTAAACAACTACAGAACACATGCTATCAGTTTGTTTAACCTTAAGCTATTCAGTAGTGCCTACTGAAAAAAAGACAGACTCCTGACAATTAGCTCTTACAACCAGGACTAATAACAAAGTAAATGACAAGGTAAAAATGACCCCCAAAAAATCTTGACCACTTCTCTTAAAAATATTGAAGAGTTTTCCGCAGGACATTCTGTCTAAATGAGGTTCCTGATCACATTTATCCTATAGGAATCTATGCAGGTCATAGCTTTCTGCCCTCAAGATACAATCGCTGAGCTGTTTAGTATTATAATAAAGTGAATGGTGCACATTCATCCGATGTATAACTCCCCTGAAGTCAACAGGGTTTAAACCAAGAATGATCTATCTGTATGAAAACAAAACTTTTCAACTTTATTAAAAGGCAAAGCAAGCATATTCTATTCTGTGTATAAAAATGGCACTTGCATTCCTCCCCACTGTCAGCATATGTCCACCTCTTTGTGCAAGCCATTTCTGATATCCAAAGACAAACTATGTCTTCGCTACAAGTTAACACAGGCGCTTACGTGGGTTTTAGTCCAAGGCCTCCTACTACCCACACACAAAAACCTTTGACCCAGATTTGGAGGTTTTTTGGGCCTGCACTACCTTATCTGGTTGAGGGTACAGGTCAGAACCCTGGTTCTGCTTTAATTCAGACTGTAACCTGCTCATTTGGTAGTATGGATCTAGCTGTAACTCAAGTTATTTAACTTAAGTGCTGACAGTCCTCCAAAACCATCCCACAATTCCCTCAGGGGTGTATTTTCCTATCTTTCTACCCACTCCCTTCTTCTGCACCAGCACTCAGTGCTTATATACACTAGTTTGGCATTTAAACCCATTCCACACAGCCCACAAACACCTGAATAGTGATAGGTTTCAGAGTAACAGATAGTGGGGTGGGAATAGGTATTGTTTCATATTCTCTGTGTATATATAAAGCCTGCTGCAGTTTCCACGATATGCATCTGAGGAAGTGAGCTGTAGCTCACGAAAGCTTATGCTCTAATAAATTGGTTAGTCTCTAAGGTGCCACAAGTCCTCCTTTTCTTTTTCTGAATAGTGATGTCATCCTCATCCCAGCATGCCACTACCTGGCCAGAGGTTCACATCACAGAGCGCTGCAGCTTAGTGCAGTACTAAGAACCATGGGATACACCCCCACAAATCCTACCACTTAACCCAGGTTACTGAAACATCAGAGTAGATGCAGCTCACCAGTCTGACTTGAGTGTGGTTTCTCAGGGTGGATGCTCACATGCAACCTTGGCCAATCTAGGTTCCCAGATCTCTGTTAACTGCAGTGAGAACATACCTTCTGTGTATAATGAGTGTCTTACATTCAACTCCCTATCAGATTTTTAAATCAAAATCATGACATCAAGCAGTGAAGAGCAGTAATTCAAGCAGTAAGAATACTTTTCATACCAACCCTACACTTCCCTGACTTGAGCCAATTAAACCTGCTGAATTTCACTATTAGAATTCTCTTTTTCAAATAGGCCAAGTGGGCATGAAGGGACATTTAACAGCATTCACTGAAGACTAGGACTATGGCCAAGTCTGTACTACAGACACATATATTGGTACAACTACATTGCTTAGGGGTGTAAAAAAAACCACACCACTGAGCAACACAGGTTTCAGCCCCAGTGTACACAGCGCTATGTCAACAGAAGAGCTTCTCCCACCAACACAGCTACCTCTCGCAAAGGTGGATTAATTGCAAAGGTGGATTAATTACGCTGCTTCTCCCGCCAGTGCAGCAGCATCTTCATGTGCAGTGCGACAGCAGAGCAGCTGCACAGGAAGACAAGCACTGACTCACACAATAGTTAATGCCCAGAAGGGTCAGGCCTGGACCAGCAGCTTCCTTTTTGCCCTAACAGTTTCCAATTCTTGCTAGGAGGTGCCAGGCAGAGAAGCAGGGCACATTCCCCAGAGGTTGGAATTTGTTTACATGAAAGAGTTTAAGTCATGCAAAAGAGGAAATGGAGGTCACAGCCTTGGTAACTGTGTTAGATAACTTCTAGCAAGGCAAAATCCACCAACCATAGGTCAACATGAAGGTGAGTAGGGTACCCACAAGCACGCTCCTTGGGAAAGGCTGGAGGGAGCAGGCTGGCACCCACCCCCAAGGAGCGAGAAGCAAAAGGACTCGGGGCTTCTCACCAGATACTGAGCGCAGACGAACGTTAGACTGACCTCTGGCTAGGAGCTACCCGATGTCATGGAAGCTGTTCCTGCCACCACCTGACCGCGAAGGGAAAGGGCCGCTCCCACCTCCAGGCACCAAGACCCCGCGGGAGGGGAGAGATACGGGCTCGCCACTACTAGGCCGCAGCATTACGGCGGCGGGGGGGAACCGCTTCCCCATGAGCCGGTCCCGTGCCTGCCCCCGAGGTACCCAACCACAGCGCCACGCGGGGAAAGGGCAGCGTGGCTCAGTGCCGAGCCCCGATGGGACCGGGCAGAGCTGGCCGGGCGCTCGGGCTCCAGCCCCGGCCCCTGACTCGCTCTGTGCCTCAGTTTCCCCGCCTGCGCGAGCGGGGTGACGGTGCCGGCTCCCTCTCCAGGGAGCAGGGCCCAGACCCCGCAGGGGCGAGGGGACCCCCGCCCCAGCTCCCTCCACGTGGGGCTGCGCGCTCCTGGCCTCCACGGGGCTGGGGTCTCGGCCACTCGCGACTGCGGCCCCGCCCCCCGCCATCCAATCAGCGAGCGGCCCCGCCTCAGCTCCCGCCGACGGCCCGACCTAGCCACAGCGGGGATGGCAGCGCGCCGCCTCCTTATTGGCCATTGCTGCCGTCACTCCCCGTGACCCCACCCTCCCCTCGCCTGAGGCGCCCGAGCGGCGGCGCCAAGGGCACTCCGGGGGCGGCGGCGGGGGGCACGAGGCGGCGCCCTCTCCCCGCAGACGGGCTCCCCGCGCCCGCTCGGCGCCCTCCCCCCCAAGCCACTCGGTACCTGCTGGCGCGTCCGGCCCGCCCGCCCGCCGTTGTGCTCTGACAGCGGCCGCCGCTCTGCGCGCCAACTACCGCCACCCCGCCCCCTGCGTCACCGCGCCGCCGCGCCCACGCCCAGGTCACGTGTCGGGGAGTCGCCCTTGACCCGTCCGGCGGCGATGCGCTGGGTTCCCCGCCGATGCGTGAGGGCCCGCCTCGCCACCACGTGACCAAAGCGAGGCGGGGGGGCCAAGGGGTGTGTGCAGAACATGGCGGGCGGTGGGTGGTGATGGGGTGGGTGCAGGGCCCTGGAGGTGGTTGGTGATGGGGGCAGATGCAGGATTAGGCGGGGCTGGGTGGTGATGGGGTGGGTGCAGGGCACTGGAATCATAGAATCCTAGAATATCAGGGTTGGAAGGGACCCCAGGAGGTCATCTAGCCCAACCCCCTGCTCGAAGCAGGACCAATTCCCAGTTAAATCATCCCAGCCAGGGCTTTGTCAAGCCTGACCTTAAAAACCTCTAAGGAAGGAGATTCCACCACCTCCCTAGGTAACGCATTCCAGTGTTTCACCACCCTCCTAGTGAAAAAGTTTTTCCTAATATCCAAACTAAACCTCCCCCACTGCAACTTGAGACCATTACTCCTCGTTCTGTCATCTGCTACCATTGAGAACAGTCTAGATCCATCCTCTTTGGAACCCCCTTTCAGGTAGTTGAAAGCAGCTATCAAATCCCCCCTCATTCTTCTCTTCTGCAGGCTAAACAATCCCAGTTCCCTCAGCCTCTCCTCATAACTCATGTGTTCCAGACTCCTAATCATTTTTGTTGCTCTTCGCTGGACTCTCTCCAATTTTTCCACATTCTTCTTGTAGTGTGGGGCCCAAAACTGGACGCAGTACTCTGGATGAGGCCTCACCAATGTCGAATAGAGGGGAACGATCACGTCCCTTGATCTGCTCGCTATGCCCCTACTTATACATCCCAAAATGCCATTGGCCTTCTTGGCAACAAGGGCACACTGCTGACTCATATATCCAGCTTCTCGTCCACTGTCACCCCTAGGTCCTTTTCCGCAGAACTGCTGCCTAGCCATTCGGTCCCTAGTCTGTAGCTGTGCATTGGGTTCTTCCGTCCTAAGTGCAGGACCCTGCACTTATCCTTATTGAACCTCATCAGATTTCTTTTGGCCCAATCCTCCAATTTGTCTAGGTCCCTCTGTATCCTATCCCTGCCCTCCAGCGTATCTACCACTCCTCCCAGTTTAGTATCATCCGCAAATTTGCTGAGAGTGCAATCCACACCATCCTCCAGATCATTTATGAAGATATTGAACAAAACCGGCCCAGGACCAACCCCTGGGGCACTCCACTTGACACCAGCTGCCAACTAGACATGGAGCCATTGATCACTACCCGTTGAGCCCGACAATCTAGCCAACTTTCTACCCACCTTATAGTGCATTCATCCAGCCCATACTTCCTTAACTTGCTGACAAGAATACTGTGGGAGACCGTGTCAAAGCTTTGCTAAAGTCAAGAAACAATACATCCACTGCTTTCCCTTCATCCACAGAACCAGTAATCTCATCATAGAAGGCGATTAGATTAGTCAGGCATGACCTTCCCTTGGTGAATCCATGCTGACTGTTCCTGATCACTTTCCTCTCATGTAAGTGCTTCAGGATTGATTCTTTGAGGACCTGCTCCATGATTTTTCCGGGGACTGAGGTGAGGCTGACTGGCCTGTAGTTCCCAGGATCCTCCTTCTTCCCTTTTTTAAAGATTGGCACTACATTAGCCTTTTTCCAGTCATCCGGGACTTCCCCGTTCGCCACGAGTTTTCAAAGATAATGGCCAATGGCTCTGCAATCACAGCCGCCAGTTCCTTTAGCACTCTCGGATGCAACCCGTCCGGCCCCATGGACTTGTGCACGTCCAGCTTTTCTAAATAGTCCCTAACCACCTCTTTCTCCACAGAGGGTTGGCCATCTATTCCCCATGTTGGAGGTGGTTGGTGATGGGGGGCAGGTGCAGGATTAGGTGGGGCTGGGTGGTGATGGGGTGGGTACAGGGCCCTGGAGGTGGTTGGTAATGGGGGGCAGATGCAGGATTAGGTGGGGCTGGGTGGTGATGGGGTGGGTGCAGGGCGCTGGAGGTGGTTGGTGATGGGGGGCAGATGCAGGATTAGGTGGGGCTGGGTGGTGATGGGGTAGGTGCAGGGCACTGGAGGTGGTTGGTGATGGGGGGGCATAGGTGGGAGAGGGTGCTAGGCACTGGTGGGGATGGGGTGGAGGCATCAGTCAAGCCTGAGTGATGGTTCTGGGCACAGAGGATTGGGACAGTTTAGCCCTTGCCCATTCACCCACTTCAGGAAAGCTCTTTAGCTGGCCGTGCCAGCTCCATGCACTGCTTCCTGTATGTCTGAACCAGGTTCTGCGGGGTACCCTCACAGCCTAGCCAGGGAGATCCAAAACACCTACCAACCCTCAGTGCTGCCCTGAACACATGTGGGGATCACCTTGGAGTTTGCTTACATCCACTGCTGTGTCATCTAATTCTTCGCAGAGCCGGGCTTTACAATGTGTGATAAAAGCACCAGCAGTTGCCAGCACCTTGTCAGCATGAGCTGGGGACTGGGAACCAGAGCGCCTGAGTTTTGTTCCTGGCTGTGAGGGGCATGTGGCTTAGTGATTAGAGCACTGAACCAGGGATCATAGCTCCTGGGCTCTATGTCTGGCTCTGCTACTGACTGGCTGCGTGGTTCAGGCTGTAAAATGGAGAGGGTAATAATTACCCATGCCACCAGGGTGCCCAGGCTTCATTACTGTTTGGCATGTGCTTGGCTTTAATTGTTTCAGTGTAGAACTAGGGGCTAATTAACAAGTTTATGAGCTGAGAAGGAGGCGTCAAGCCAGGCTCTATTTAAAATTGTGCCAGGGACGCTGTCTGCAGACTAGTACAGAACCATAAGCTCTCTTCAGGGGAAGATTGAGCTCACTTTAGTTTAACCTGCACTGACCCGTGAAGATAAACTGGGGTTAGAGCAGCTCCTGGGCCTGCAAACAGTTCTATTTTGAAGGCAGGCCAGAGACAAGGGAAGGGCCTGTCGCTTATGCAACTCCTTGTGTGCAGGGCATTATGGGGAAAAGGTCTCCTTGCTTCCAACACAATGAACCTTTTCTGCACGGGCTGTCCTGCCCGTGCCTTCACCACCCAGTGCTGTGGGGCGCTGGCCACTGGAGTAGCTACCCCAATGTGCTAGAGCAAGTCACATATGCACCAGTCCAGCATGCCTATGCTAAGGCATTGCCCCAGTGCCGCAATATCAGCCCCTAAAATCACAAGAAGGCCTCCAGGAGGTGCAGGGTCCTTGCTGGCTCCAGACCAGCTATTGCTGTTGGTCTTTCTGTTCAGAGAGTCTGTTGAGTAGATGGACTAATCCGTCCTTCTGATAGTAAACCCTCTGACAAGTGTCTTCTCTGGCCAGGAGAAATCAGGGGGCAGGAGTGCTCAAAGCGAGCCCGAATGAGCTCCCCTTCACATTAGTTGTCACTTCATGTATGTAACTAGGTGCAGAAATTACCACCTCCCGAGGTAGAGTAAGTCCCAGGGGAGTGGAACTGATGGGCAGAGCATACCTTGCAGCTGCAGTTTGCCATCTAGCTGCCACCTGGCAAAGAGCAGGGCTAAGAGCTGGCTGGGATGCATGTAGACCCCTAAGCCATTGTGAGACCATAAAGCTCAGCAGTGTCCGAAGACAGATAATGCCACTGAAGAATGTGATTCCCCAAGGGGCTTGCTGCTGCCTCCTCCTATGCATGTCAACCAGATTGCTGTTGATCAACTGAAAGGGTGAGGAGAGGAGAAACAAGGAAGAGGACCCAGTCATCCAGCTGCCAAACCCACCCCTGAGACAAACCTTGCCCTCACGCACACACCCTCCTGCGCACTCCACATTCAAGTCAGTTTCAATGACTCTGTGGCCATGGAAAGGTACCAGGGAAGTGCTCTCCAAAGTATCTGCCTGGGGCAGGCAGGATTGCACTAATGGGGGAGATAGATACAAGGGGCCTGGTTTGCAGGATATCTTAAACGACTGCCTGAAACTCCAGGTGTTCAATGTGCCGTTCCTAGGAGAGAGAGAGACATTTACTACCACTGCTGGCTTTTTATTAACCAATTGATTCCAGATGTACCTGCCACCCAGTGTACTTGGAATGATTGTGCTAGTGTAAATCCTGTATAAACCAGATCAAAGTCTCACATCAGAAATTCATGGACCAGTTGCTCCCCTAGTGGAGCTGAATGTATCCTGCACCTAGGATGCCTGCAGTCATTCCAATTGCAGATACCTGGTCTTGGCTGGGGCACTATCTGTCTTAAGGTTTTATCTGGCTGTCCATTACTGTAGTATCTGGGTGCCTTCCATGTAAATACAGGCAGGAATGTCTGTACTGAATCTTGTTGCCAAAGCTAAAGGTGTCGCAATCCAGATGGTTGGCCCCTTTCCACAACCGCCTCTTGCACAACAGAACCTGTGCCTGACTCTGCTCCAGTCTGCCAATTGGCTTATCCTGCCCCATGTTATCTAGACCGGGGGTGGAGGGGAGGAATTATATGCACACCTCCGGCAAAATGAGACACTGTGTTAACACGCATGCATGCCCACACACCCTGTAAAATGAAGTCTTGAGTCTGCATTAATTCACTGAGAAACAACGTTCATCAATGTCTGACAGCCCCCTCCAGTCTTCGTGGGGCAGCGCTGCTCCTAGGCCCGTTCCTCAAATATGGCATCCCTATGTCATGCTGCCAACCAGGCTGGGGCATCTGATGCCGGTTTGGGACATGGTGTGGGTGGTGGAGCCAGGTCAGAGGTGTAGGTGATGGAACTAGGGGTGCCTCACCCCCTGACTTGAAGTGGTTTCCATCATATCCAGGGTTTACAGTTCGGTTCAATGGCTCTCAGCACCCTCACTGCACAAGTTGTTCCAACCCGCCTGGTCAGAGGATTGTCTTACACTGAACGAAAGGGTTAGAACATGGATGTCTAGCCACACTAGACAAATAAACCCATGGGCCCTAAGGAGGGTTGTGGATTGGTCCTATTGGGGCTGTGTGTGTGGATGGGCCCATGGAAGGCAGGGGAGCTGTGGATAGGCCCCGGGGGGTGGGGGTGGGGTTGGGGTTGGGGTTGTATATGAGCCCTACAGTGGATAATGGGTTCTGTGGATGGGCCATACAGGGTATGTGTTAATGGCCTCACAGAAAGAAAGGGGCTATGGATGGGGCCTATGGGTAACAGGGGTGTGTGGAAGGGTTCCAGACAGGTCTCATTACAGGAGACCAGCTTCTGCCTAGTTACTGCCCTGAAGGAAAGGAGAAGCAACAAGGGACAGGGAGGGGTGAGTGGATGTGAGGATGATAGATGTCACATAAGACAAAGGAACCTGTGGAACTGACTGCCACAAGAACTCTGTGAGGCTAAGGAATCAGAGGTTGTTATGGAGAATGGGAACAATCACAGTTATAATAACTATTACTCTTTCTTTAGGGCACAAGCCAGCCTTGAATTCATGAGTGGCCTTTCCTAAGGGGCAGGTCACACTGTCAGGGCAGGGGGCTCCTTGCGCCAACCTCTGATGTGGCTGGGACCAAGCCCTGTCAGAGATGGCATACTGGGTGACACAGGCCCCTGGTCTGATCTATTCTGCCAGCCCCCAGGGTTGCTATGAGGGTTGAGAAGGACCAAGGAGATGAATGATGGAATAGGAAAAGGAGTGATGCCAGGGAAGGGAGAGGCAGCTCAGGGGGTCACTGCCTGTCTGCCAGAAGTTTGTTAAATTCAGATTGAAAGCCTTAAAAGACAGGTGTGTTCCTCCTAGAACTATTCCTCCTAGAATAAAGAAGGGAGTTGTGCTGCTCTAGGACACGGCAAGGCATGGTATGAGATATGATACACTATGATACAATCCCGTCTCTGCATGATTTATACTTCTTGAGCTTGTGGCATTCAAGCAGCAGGGAAAGCACATTTAGTCAGAGCCCTTTGCTCAGCTGCAGGATTCCTGCCCATGGAGGGTGAGTTCGTGCACAGATCTGAGCTGCTGAGCTTTCCTCTTCCCCTGTCTTGGTCCTGCTACAGGTAGGGCTTGAGTGGGTGTTAGAAATACCTGGGACTGTATCACAACTCTCCTCACAGCCTTCTCAGTGGCACCACATTCAAAACGGCTGTTGATGGAGCAGAGACCAGTATGCCTGCCAGGCAGTTGCTGTACCAGGCTGGCCAGCAGGCACCACTGAGCCGGGCCAAGCTGCTGGAAAAGGAGTTGTCACAACCAAGCCCCTGTGCTGTGGCAGGAGGG
Source organism: Lepidochelys olivacea (assembly GCF_965140295.1). Taxonomy (NCBI): domain Eukaryota; kingdom Metazoa; phylum Chordata; order Testudines; family Cheloniidae; genus Lepidochelys; species Lepidochelys olivacea. The sequence continues at coordinate 16,070,685 of NC_140436.1, read as the reverse complement.
GTTGTGGATGGGGCAGACCTGCACCCCTGCAATGGTCCATAGGGGCTATTGTAACAGGGACACAAGTGAGGACTGCCCTATCCTGCACTGGGGGCCAGGCCCTGAATATCCCTGCCCACAGGGGCCTGCTTTCAGAAAAATTCAGAGGACCGGGATGTGGCAGCATACAGAGCATTACATGCAATTCTATTGTATCCTGCAAAGCCTGGGGAAGGGGTGGCGTGGGAGACATAATGGAAAAAGTGTGTGTGTGTGTGTGGAGGAATCAAGCTGTGGGAGGGGCCAACTGCCCACTTGCCCCATAGCAGATGATTCCTTTGTCTGCACTGGGGTGGAGCTGGCCCAGTGCAATTCATGCCACACATAGCTCGGGCTTCAAGGTCAGCATGTGCCGAATCAGGATCTGGTTGCTTAAGTCCCTGCAGAAAGGGTTGATCCATAGAGCTCTACAAATCTGCAGATATCTGCGGGCTGTGTTTGTGGATCGCTGGTTGGATGCAGATACAAATTTTATATCTGCGCAGGGCTCATGGATCCATAAAGGCATCCACTAGGGAGAGCTAGAAGCTAGCTAGGGGGAGCTAGAAGCTAACATTCCTCATCCCAGCCTCGCTGTACCTGGTTGCAGCTCCTTCGATCTGTCCATAGGTGCTGGAGCTTGGGGTGCTGGGGGTGCAGCTTCACTTCTTGGCTTGAAATGGTTTCCATCATATCCAGGGTTTACAGTTTGGTTCAATGGCTCTCAGCACCCCCGCTATACACATTGTTCCAGCATCCCTGCATCCACCCTGCAGATGGGGAAAGTGAGGCACAGAAAGAGGCAGTAGCTTCACACCATGGCAGAGCAGGGAGCAGAATCCAGGCCCTGGCTCTAACCACTAGACTCTGCTGTCTTCAGCTTCTAAGTGGTAGCTAAGCTGTAACACAGGCTCCCTCTCCCCCCAGCTCTGGGCTGTGTGAGCTTCCAGGGGCAATAAAGCCATTCCCCCATTTCCCCCCTAAAGGCTGCATGTCACTCGGCAGGCATGTGTATGAGTGTGCTGAAGGTGGGATGCAGCGCTCAGCACTAGGCCTGGGCTCCCCTCTGCTGGGGAGAGGCAGGGAGGGGGAAAGGGATGAGTAGGGGGCTGGTGTCAGTGGCTCCATGGCCTGCTTTCCCTCTCCTCCACCAGAGAGGCTGGGCTGAGGGGTGGCATCTCTCCAGGACACCATCTCCCCTCCCACTGGAAACAAGGCAGTGTAACCAGGGCAGCTAGTTAACCAGGGAGCAGCTGGCCTAGGGAGGTGGTGGATTCTCCATTGCTTGGAGTGTCTACATCAAGACTGGATGTCTCTATCTATAAGATCCCTTCTAGCTCAACCACCTGATACGTCTGGATGCAGGAATCGCTGGCTAAGGTTCTCTGGGTTTTCTGGGTTCTCTGTGTGTTGCATGATGTCAACTCAATGGTCACAATGGGCCCTTCTGGCTTTGAAGCCTACAGCTCAATCCCTACTTTGAGCCTACAGCTCAATGCTGATCTGACAGCAATTTGGCATCTCACTTTATACCTGCCCTGTCAGTGCCACCTGAAGTTCTTTCTTCCTCTGCACACCAGCATCCCAGAGAGGAGGGGCAGCAGCAGGCAGGGTGCCAGCAGGAGCTTGGCTACTAAAGGAGCTGGGGGAAGAGGGAGGACTGGGCCCAACCCTACACCAATGCCCCAAGAGTCACTAGATTTCCTTGTGGGGCTGGCGGTATTTGGGTTGTAAGAGCAATACAGGCCAGCTGCTCTGGCCCAGTGGGAAGTCCCAGCAGGTTCCTCCTGGTGCAAGGGGTGCTGGGACCCTTTCAACTCCATTGCAACAGTTGATGTCTTGGGAAGACTTTCCAGAGGAATCAAACAGCAGGGGTCTTCCCAGTAACAACCCTCCACCCCCATAAGAATGGCTATATTGGGTCAGACCAATGGTCTGGCTAACCCAGTATCCTGTTTTCTGACAGGTGCTTCAGAGGGAATGAACAGCACAGGGCAATTATTGTGTGAGACATCTCCTGTCGTCCACTCCCAGCTTCTGAGGTTTATGGACACCCAGAGCATGGGACTGCGTCCCTGCCCATCTTGACTAATAGCCATTGATGGACCCATCCTCCTGCACCCTGTGTCCTAAAATGTCTGGGTTTTCAGCACAGAGGCAGGGGGAGGCCAAGAAATTGCCCTGGCAGGGAGCCCCCAAATTAGTGACTCCGCTGGTCACCCAAGAAGCCAGGAGATTTCTCCGGGAGCCAGCTGCAAAGCATTTAGAGGTTAATCTCCTGAAGTTTCCCTGGCAGCCGGTGCTGATCTCAGGATGCAGGGTGACCAGCCAATCACTCCCAGCTCTAGTCCACCCTAGTGCAGCACCTGCTACCAGTGACCCTGGATTGGATTTTTTCCCCATTGTCCTGTGTCCATTTCCTGCCAGGCGGGGGCACACTCTGCCTCTGACTGCAGGGACCTGGCAGGGCTCACGCACAGAGCTGGCTGGGTGAACAGGTATGATCATTTCCTCAGTGTGGAGTTGGGGGACAGGATGTTAGAGTCCAGGTGAAGGTGGCTGTAGGATCACAGTGTTCTCAGCACAGAGCATTTCCATGGCAAATCCACATGTGCTGCATGAGACCATCCTGGCCCAGATGGTGGGAAGCCCAGGAATGCACCCCCAGGAGACTCCTCTGAATGCTCCATCTCCAGGGGCCCAGGTGTAATCCCCCATGGCAGGCACACCCAAACCCCGCAGCACAGCCTTGTGTCCCCAGCAGCTCCCCTAAAACCCTGTCACTGCAGGTCTAGGACCGTCCCCCGGGCTGTAGATAGAAAACAATGCACACGTAACACCAAGCCCCTTGCTGGATCGTCCACAGTCAAGATCGAAGCGTGGGTCTCTGGAGCTAAATCCGGGAGCCTTGCTGCCTGAATGAGAAGCCCCAGCTGCGTTGGGCAAGGCTGTAGCAGGCTCAGCCACCTGTGTATGTGGCCTGGCTACCACTAGAGGAGGCCAGAGCACCACCTAGGGGGGTTACACCCATCCCTCCATCCCAGCCTTCCTGGCATGCAGATCCTGGGCCAGGCAGGGGGTCCACTGTGGCCCCAGGGATAAACCGAGGCGGGGGACTCTTCCTTGAATGGACACAAAGCCATGGACGAAGGGTCTGGCTCCGGGAAAGAATGAATCCTGACATCTCACCATTAGCCTCAGTGGAGCTGCTCCTCCGCACTTGGCTGGCAGGACCTGGGCTCAAGTCCAGTCTAGCTCCCATGCAGTGCTGCAGCTGTATATGTGCATATCATGGATGGCCCCCGCCCTGCACCCTCTAGTTAGCGGCTGATGATGGGTGTGTGATGCACTCCACACCTCACCCTCTTCTCCTCTGCCCTGCCTCCCGGCCTTTCCATTTAGATGCTCCCAGTGATGAGCTGCCAAAATCTTAACAACCGGCTCCCTTCTCACCCCACGAGGGGTTGTGGCCTACCCCCGCGCCCCGGGGACTCCTAACTCATCCAACCCCCCCCACGTTCCTTGACGCCCCCCCCCCCCCAGGACCCCTGCCCCATCCACCACCCTCCCCTGTCCCCTGACTGCCCCCAGAACTAGGCAGGAGGGTCTCGTGGGCCACCGTAGTGGGTGCCCACCCCGCCCCTAAGAGTCAGAGGGACATGCCGGGGGGCGAGGTGGGGAGTCCCGGCAGTGCTTACCTGGGGCAGCTCCCAGGAAGCATCCAGCAGGTCCCTCTGGCTCCTAGGGGTGGGGGAGCATAGCTGGGGGGAGCAGGGGGAGTGGCCGCTCCCCCCACTGATCACATCAAAAGTGGCACCTTAGGCGCCAACTCCGTGGGTGCGCCAGGGCTGGAGCACCCACGGTGAAAATTTGATGGGTGCAGAGCCCCCACCGGCAGCTCCTCGTGCCTGGCCCCAGCTCACCTCCGCTCCGCCTCCTCCCCTGAATGTGCCGCCCCGCTCTGCTTCTCCGCACCCCCCCACTGCCCCCGCTTCCCATAAATCAGCTGTTCACACGGGAAGCCTGGGAGGGCTGAGAAGCAGGTGGCAGCTTCCTGCTCAGGCCCAGGGAGATGGAGGTGAGCTGGGGGGGGAGTGGTTCCCCTGCCCCCCCGTCCCCCCCCCGGGGTTACCTGCTGCGGCGCGGGCAGCCCTCCTTGTGCCCCCCCCACCCCAGCTCACCTTCGTCTCCCTGGGCCTGAGCGTGAAGCCGCCGCCTGCTTCTCAGCCTGCCCCGGTTTCCCGCACGAACAGCTGATTCACGGGAAGCCGGGGCGGGGGGGCGGAGAAGCAGAGCGGGGCAGCGCGTTCAGGGGCGGAGGTGGAGCGGAGGTGAGCTGGGGCCGGGCACGGGGCAGGGCGGGGAGCTGCCGGTGGGTGCTCTGCACCCATCAAATTTTCCCCATGGGTGCTCCAGCCCCGGAGCACACACGGAGTCGGCGCCTAAGACGCCACGTTTGGCCCGTTAAATTTAGAACCCTTTTAGAACCGGTTTTCTAAATTTAACAACCGGTTCTAGCAAACTGGTGGGAACTGTCTCCAGCTCACCACTGGCTGCTCCCCTTCTGCATAAACCCACCCAACAAAAACAAAGGCCCTAAAGTGCTATTTGCTGCCATCGCGCTTGTGTGTCATTGCCCTTCTCCCACCCCCTATTGCCCTTCTCCCACCCCCTATTGCTCTTGTCTATTGAGACTGAAAGCTCTTTGGGGCAGGGACCATCTGGGAACAAAGAATGTGAGCCACACTCACAGGCTGGGGGACTCTATCCTGGGAAGCAGGGACTCTGAAAAAGATTTGCAGGTCATGGTGGATAATCAGCAGAACACAAGTTCCCAGTGTGATGCTGTGGCCAAAAGGGCTAATGTGATCTGGGATGCATAAATAGAGGAATTTCAAGTAGAAGCAGAGTGGTTATTTCACCTCTGTTTTTGGCACTGGTGCGACTGCTGCTAGGATCTGGTGCCCAGTTCTAATGCCCACAATTCAGGAGGGGTGTTGATAAATTGGAGAGGGGGCAGAGAAGAGCCACGAGAATGATTAAAAGCGGCAAAGAGTCCTGTGGCACCTTATAGACTAACAGACGTATTGGAGCATAAGCTTTCGTGGGTGAATACCCACTTCATCAGATGCATGAAGTGGAAATTTCCAGAGGCAGGTATAAATATGCAAGCAAGAATCAGACTAGGGATAACGAGGTTAGTTCAATCAGGGGGGATGGGGCCCTCTTCTAGCAGTTGAGGTGTGAACACCAAGGGAGGAGAAATTGCTTTTGTCGTTGGGGAGCCAGTCACAGTCTGTTTAATCCTGAGCTGATGGTGTCAAATTTGCAAATGAACTGAAGCTCAGCAGTTTCTCTTTGAAGTCTGGGCCTCAAGTTTTTTGGCTGCAGGATGGCTACCTTGAAATCTGCTATTGTGTGTCCAGGGAGGTTGAAGTGTTTTCCTACAGGTTTTTGTATATTGCCATTCCTAATATCTGATTTGTGTCCATTTATCCTTTTACATAGGGACTGTCCAGTTTGGCCAATGTACATAGCAGAGGGGCATTGCTGGCACATAATGGTGTATATTAAAGATATGGTTATATATAGATGATTATATATATATTATGATTTATATATGATTAAAGAATTAGAAAACCTGCCTTAGCCCTGGTCTACACTATGAGTTTAGGTCAGATTTAGCAGCATTAGATCAGTTTAGTCCTGCACTCGTCCATACTATGAAGCCATTTTTTCCTACTTTAAGGGCTCTTAAAATCAGTTTCTGTACTCCTCCCCGACGAGTGGATTAGCGCTGAAATCAACCTTGCTGGGTCCAATTTGGGGTAGTGTGGACGCAATTCAACGGTATTGGACTCCGGGAGCTATCCCAGAGTGCTCCATTGTGACTGCTCTGGACAGCACTCTCAACTCAGATGCACTGGCCAGGTAGACAGGAAAAGCCCTGCCAACTTTTGAATTTCATTTCCTGTTTGGCGAGCGGATCAGCACAGGTGACCATGCAGAGCTCTTCAGCACAGGTGACCATGCAGTCCCAGAATCGCAAAAGAGCTCCAGCATGGACCGAACAGGAGGTACTGGATCTGATCGCTGTATGGGGAGACGAATCCGTGCTATCAGAACTCCATTCAAAAAGACGAAATGCCAAAATATTTGAAAAAGTCTCCAAGGGCATGAAGGACAGAGGCTATACTTGGGACCCGCAGCAGTGCAGAGTGAAACTTAAGGAGCTCAGGCAAGCCTACCAAAGAACCAGAGAGGCAAACGGCCACTCCAGGTCAGAGCCCCAGACATGCCGCTTCTATGATGAGCTGCATACCATTCTAGGGGGTACCCCTACAACTACCCCAGCCCTGTGCGTGGACTCTGTCAATGGACTCTCATGCAACAGGGATGCGAATTTTGGGGAAGAGGAAGATGAGGAGGAGGAGGAGGTTGAAGCACAGCAAGCAAGCGAGCGGAGAAACTGTTTTCCCCCAACAGCCAGGAACTGTTTCTCACCCTGGATCTAGTACCCTCCCAACCCACCGAAGTCAGGCTCCCGGACCTAGAAGGCGGAGAAGGGACCTCTGGTGAGTGTACCTTTGTAAATATAATACAGGGTTTAAAAGCAAGCGTGTTTAATGATTAATTTGCTCTGAAGACTCGGGATGCATTCGCGGCCAGTACAGCTACTGGAAAAGTCTGTTAACGTGGGGATGGAGCGGAAATCCTCCAGGGACATCTCCATGAAGCTCTCCTGGATGTACTCCCAAAGACTTTGCAAAAGGTTTCTGGGGAGGGCCGCCTTATTCCTTCCTCCATGGTAGGACACTTTACCATGGCAGGCCAGCAGCACATAGTCTGGAATCATTGCATGACAAAGCATGGCAGTGTATGGTCCCGGTGTTTGCTGGCATTCAAGCAACATCCATTGTTTCTCTCTCTGTGTTATCCTCAGGAGAGTGATATCATTCATGGTCACCTGGTTGAAATAGGGGAATTTTATTAAGGGGAGATTCAGAAGTGGCTGTTCCTGCTGGGCTGTTTGCCTGTGGCTGAACAGAAATCATCCCTGCTGTTAGCCATGCGGTGGGGGGAGGGGTGAAGCGATCATCACAGAGAATTGTGTGTGTGTGTGTGTGGGGGTGTTAGTTGGGTTTGTGCTGCACATTAACCCGAAAACCGCAGCCCCTCCTTTTAAATGGCCAACCCATTTTAAAGGGCCAACCCAACGGGTGCTTGGTATGTGAAATGAGGGTGCTGTTTGAAACCATTCCCACATGTTAGGAAGGTTAAAGATGCCAAAAGACTGTGGCTTACCATGTCTGCCTGCAAGCCGAATTCTGTTGCCCGCCAGCCCTGCATGTGTGATCTCTCACACCATACCGGCAGGCCCTCGCTATAAGAGGCAAAATGCAACCTTGTAAAGAAAGCACACGTGCTATGTAATGTTAACAGCTTGGTTCACGGTGAAAGAGTCTACCCATTGTTCTCTAAAATGTCTCATTTTAAAGACTAATCTCCCTTTTTTCCCTCCCACAGCTTCAAATGTTTCATCGCTCCACATATCATTTCCGTCCCAGAGGCTATCAAAGATTAGAAGCCGAAAAAAACACACTCGCGATGAAATGTTCTCTGAGCTCACACAGGCCTCCCACGCTGAAAGAGCCCAGCACAATGCATGGAGGGAGACAATGTCAGAGTCCAGGAAAGCACAAAATGAACGCGAGGAGAGGAGGGACGAGTGAGAGGAGAGGTGGAGTCAGACAGCTGCAGCGGCACAGGAGCTAGCAAACAGAGCTGTAAACAGGGGAGTTTGAGTGGGAGTTTGAAAGGGGAGTTTGTCTTGTGGTGCTTGTGTGGGGTTTGGTTTTGCTGTGGGTGGTGGTGTTTTGGTGTGGTTTGTGTTTCCCAGATTAACAGGATTTAGGTGGGAAGGCTATGACAGATTCAGAGGTGGCAGTGGGAGTGACCCATGTAGCAGATGACACAATGAAGATGACTGGATGTGGAAGCTGTGGTATGTACATGATCCTGGAGGGGGCACCTGGTAAGAGTTTTGTCTGCATGAAATGCCGTCTGATAGAGCTGATGGAGGAAAAGATCAGAGGTTTGGAGATGCAGGTGGAAAGTCTGGTAGAGTTTAGGAAGGGGTTTGAGCAGATTATGGAGCAAAGACATGAGGTATCTGAAGGGAAAAGCTCAGACTTGCAGATGGAAGCAGGACTAGGGAATTCTGAGGGGAGACTGGGTGAGGAAAGTGGTCAGTGGAAGCATGTGACTAAAAGAACTAGGCAGAGGAAAAGACGGGCTAGTGAAGGAGAAATAGAGCTTCAGAATAGGTTTGCAGAGTTGGGAAATGAAGAAGGGGCTCAGCAGGTAGTCACTGAAGGTGACAGGGCAAGGAAGAAGAGAAGAGCGGTTAGTCCTATAGGAAAAGGGGAAGAGTTAATGGCGATTACACCAAATATGAGCCCCAGGAGGATACAGGATGGGTTAAAAAGGATTACAAGGGAGAATGGGAATGGAAAGAACTTGCAGCCAGAGGGAACAGGGGATAGACTGGAGAATAGCACCGTCACTAGGAAAAGGCAGGTCTATGTGATTGGGGACTCTTTACTGAGAAGAATAGATAGGCCTGTAACCAGAGCTGATCCAGAAAATAGGAGGGTGTGCTGTCTTCCAGGTGCTAAGATACGGGATGTAGACCTGAGGTTGAAAAGGATTCTAAAGGGAGCGGGAAAGAATCCCCTAATTATCCTTCATGTGGGAACAAATGATACGGCTAGATTCTCGCTGGAAAGTATTAAGGGAGACTATGCTAGGCTGGGGAGGACGCTTAAGGAAATTGAGGCTCAGGTGATCTTTAGTGGGATTCTGCCTGTTCCTAGAGAAGGGCAACAAAGGTGTGACAAGATTATGACTATCAATAGATGGCTTAGGCAGTGGTGCTATAAGGAGGGCTTTGGGATGTATGGCCATTGGGAGGCATTCATGGATAGAGGACAGTTCTCTCGGGATGGACTTCATCTGAGTAGGGAAGGAAATAGACTTCTAGGATGGAGGCTGGCACAACTGATTAAGAGAGCTTTAAACTAGGAATTTGGGGGAGATGGTTGGGAGATGTCCAGGTAATCTCCACGCCAGAATTTAGCATAGAGTGGAAAGAAAATGAAGTAAGAGTGGATACAGCTGTAGGTAGGAGGAAGGGCAGTGTAGATACAAGTCTAATAGGTTATACTGGTAGTAAAATAACCGTGCCCAATAGGGTACAGAATGTGAGGGAGGCCAAACAGCAAAAATTAAGATGTTTGTACACTAATGCAAGGAGCCTAGGTAACAAAATGGAGGAACTAGAGTTACTGGTGCAGGAAGTGAAACCAGATATTCTAGGTATAACAGAGACCTGGTGGAATAGTCGTCATGACTGGGCTACAGGTATTGAAGGGTATGTGCTGTTTAGGAAAGACCGAAATAAAGGTAAAGGTGGTGGAGTAGCATTGTATATCAATGATGAGATAGAATGTAAAGAAATAAGAAGCGATGAAATGGATATGACTGGGTCTGTCTGGGCAACAATTAAATTGGGGAAGAAAACTATTAGAGCCTCCCCTGGGATAGTGCTTGGGGTGTGCTATAGACCGCCGGGATCTAATTTGGATATGGATAGAGCCCTTTTTAATGTTTTTAATAAAGTAAATACTAATGGAAACTGTGTGATCAGGGGAGACTTTAACTTCCCAGATATAGACTGGAGGACGAGTGCTAGTAATAATAATAGGGCTCAGATTTTCCTAGATGCGATAGCTGATGGATTCCTTCAGCAAGTAGTTGCTGAACCGACTAGAGGGGATGCCATTTTAGATTTGGTCTTGGTGAGTAGTGAGGACCTCATAGAGGAAATGGTTGTAGGGGATAATCTTGGCTCAAGTGATCATGAGCTAATTCAGTTCAAATTGAATGGAAGGATTAACAAAAATAAATCTGCAACTAGGGTTTTTGATTTCAAAAGGGCTGACTTTCAAAAATTAAGGAAATTAGTTAGGGAAGTGGATTGGACTGAAGAATTTATGGGTTTAAAGGTAGAGGAGGCCTGGGATTATTTTAAATTAAAGCTGCAGAAGCTATCAGAAAGGGGAAAAAATTCATAGGCAGGAGTTGTAGACCAAGCTGGATGAGCAAGCATCTTAGAGAGGTAATTAAGAAAAAGCAGAAAGCATATAGGGAGTGGAAGAAGGGAGGGATCAGTAAGGAAAGCTACCTTATTGAGGTCAGAATATGTAGGGATAAAGTGAGACAGGCTAAAAGTCAAGTAGAGTTGGACCTTGCAAAGGGAATTAAAACCAATAGTAAAAGGTTCTATAGTCATATAAATAGGAAGAAAACAAAGAAAGAAGTGGGACCGCTAAAAACTGAGGATGGAGTGGAGGTCAAGGATAATCTAGGCATGGCCCAATATCTAAACAAATACTTTGCCTCAGTCTTTAATAAGACTAAAGAGGATCTTAGGGATAATGGTAGCATGATAAATGGGAATGAGGATATGGAGGTAGACATCACCATATCTGAGGTAGAAGCGAAACTCAAACAGCTTAATGGGACTAAATCGGGGGGCCCAGATAATCTTCATCCAAGAATATTAAAAGAATTGGCACAAGAAATTGCAAGCCCATTAGCAAGAATTTTTAATGAATCTGTAAACTCAGGGGTTGTACCGTATGATTGGAGAATTGCTAACATAGTTCCTATTTTTAAGAAAGGGAAAAAAAGTGATCCAAGTAATTATAGGCCTGTTAGTTTGACATCTGTAGCATGCAAGGTCTTGGAAAAAATTTTGAAGGAGAAGGTAGTTAAGGACATTGAAGTCAATGGTAAATGGGACAAAATACAACATGGTTTTACAAAAGGTAGATCGTGCCAAACCAACCTGATCTCCTTCTTTGAGAGAGTAACAGATTTTTTAGATAAAGGAAACGCAGTGGATCTAATTTACTTAGATTTTAGTAAGGCGTTTGATACTGTGCCACATGGGGAATTATTAGTTAAATTGGATAAGATGGGCATCAATAGGAAAATTGAAAGGTGGATAGGGAATTGGTTAAAGGGGAGACTACAACGGGTCCTACTGAAAGGTGAACTGTCAAGTTGGAGGGAGGTTACCAGTGGAGTTCCTCAAGGATCAGTTTTGGGACCAATCTTATTTAATCTTTTTATTACTGACCTGGGCACAAAAAGTGGGAGTGTGCTAATAAAGTTTGCAGATGATACAAAGCTGGGAGGTATTGCTAATTTAGAGAAGGACAGGGATACCCTACAGGAGGATCTGGATGACCTTGTAAACTGGAGTAATAGGAATAGGATGAAATTTAATAGTGAGAAGTGTAAGGTCATGCATTTAGGGATTAATAACAAGAATTTTAGTTATAAGCTAGGGACGCATCAATTAGAAGTAACGGAGGAGGAAAAGGACCTTGGAGTATTGGTTGATCATAGGATGACTATGAGCTGCCAATGTGATATGGCTGTGAAAAAAGCTAATGTCGTCTTGGGATGCATCAGGAGAGGTATTTCCAGTAGGGATAAGGAGGTTTTAGTACCGTTATATAAGGCACTGGTGAGACCTCACCTGGAATACTGTGTGCAGTTCTGGTCTCCCATGTTTAAGGAGGATGAATTCAAACTGGAACAGGTACAGAGAAGGGCTACTAGGATGATCCGAGGAATGGAAAACTTGTCTTATGAAAGGAGACTCAGGGAGCTTGGCTTGTTTAGCAAACTAAAAGAAGGTTGAGGGGAGATATGATTGCTCTCTATAAATATATTAGAGGGATAAATACCAGAGAGGGAGAGGAATTATTTAAACTCAGTACCACTGTGGACACAAGAACAAATGGATATAAACTGGCCACTAGGAAATTTAGATTAGAAATTAGACGAAGGTTTCTAACCATCAGAGGAGTGAAGTTTTGGAATAGCCTTCCGAGGGAAGTAGTGGGGGCAAAAGATCTATCTTGCTTTAAGATTAAACTCGATAAGTTTATGGAGGAGATGGTATGATGGGATAACATGGTTTTGGTAATTAAATATTCATGGTAAATAGGCCCAATGGCCTGTGATAGGTTTTTAGATGGGGTAAGATCCAAGTTACCGGGAAAGAATTTTCTGTAGTATCTGGCTGATGAATCTTGCCCATATGCTCAGGGTTTAGCTGATCGCCATATTTGGGGTCGGGAAGGAATTTTCCTCCAGGGCAGATTGGAAGGCCCTGGAGGTTTTTCGCCTTCCTCTGTAGCATGGGGCACGGGTCACTTGCTGGAGGATTCTCTGCTCCTTGAGGTCTTCAAACTACAATTTGAGGACTTCAATAGCACAGATATAGGTGTGAGGTCTTTTTTAGGAGTGGTGGGTGAAATTCTGTGGCCTGCATTGTGCAGGAGGTCAGACTAGATGATCATAATGGTCCCTTCTGGCCTAAATATCTATGAATCTATGAAAGCACAAAATGAACGCGAGGAGAGGAGGGACGAGCGAGAGGAGAGGTGGAGTCAGTGTGATGAGAGGAGGCAGGATGCAATGCTGAGGCTACTGGAGGATCAAACTGATATGCAAGATAGGGATATGCGTTCGGGAATCCCATTGCAGCAAAGCCATCCACTATGACCTGCACATTTCCCAGAGTCCCTACCCTTGATAGCAGCAGCTCAGTAATCGCATTGGCTACTTGCATCACAGCAGCCCCCACAGTAGATTTGCCCACTCCAAATTGATTCCCGACTGAGCGGAAGCTGTCTGGCATTGCAAGCTTCCAGAAGGCTATTGCCACTCGCTTGTGAACTTTGAAGGCTGCTCTCATCTTGATATTCTTGTGCTTCAGGGCAGGGAAAAGCAAGTCACAAAGTTCCATGAAAGTGCCCTTATGCATGCGAAAGTTTCGCAGCCACAGGGAATCATCCGCAACACTATGCGGTCCCACCAGTCTGTGCTTGTTTCCCTGGCCCAGAATCAGCGTTCCATGGCATGAGCCTGCCCCATTGCCACAAGGATGGCCAAATTGCCGGGGCCCATCAGACTTCTTTAAGAGAAGTCTGTGTCCATGTCCTCATCACTCTCCTCACCGCGCTGCCGTCGTCTACTCGCCTGCTTTTGCAGGTTCTGGTTCTGCATATACTGCATGATAATGTGCGTGGTGTTTAGAGTGGTCACAACTGCCACAGTGATCTGAGCAGGCTCCGTGCTTGCTGTGAGCAGGAGAGCAGAGTAGCAGCGGAAGCGGCGGGTGGATGACGATGCTGACAGCAATATGGCGCCTGCACGGAAAAAGGCATGAAATGATTGTTGGTAGTTGCTTTCACGGTGGGAGGTGCAAGGGGTAGGCTGGCAGCAGATGGTGCTGCTGGGTGGGAGAGCAGCCTGAGGCAGAATGGCCCCCTCAAGGATTGAACTCACAGCCCTGGGTTTAGCAGGCCAATGCTCAAAGCACTGAGCTATCCCTCTGCCAATATTCCAGGCAGGACTGAATCTCCATTAGACAAAACTTAAAGAAGAGCATGACCTGAATCACTCCCATTTATGTGCAGGTACCCCTGACAGATCTCACCGAGATCTGCCAGGAGCACCCATGTCTGCCCAGGCACCCCTGCCGACCTGACCAAGGCCGGCCAAGAGCACCCAGGAGACGACAAGGATGGCTACTGGTCGTACTGCACTATCTGCTGCCACAAGGCAATGAGCTGCTGCTGTGTAGCAATGCAGTCCCGCGTCTGCCAGCACCCAAGAGACGTACGGTGACGGTGAGCTGAGCGGGCTCCATGCTTGCCATGGTATGGTGTCTGCACGGGTAACCCAGGAAAAAAGGAGTGAAATGATTGTCTGTTGTTGCTTTCACAGTGGGAGGGAGGGAATGGGGGCCTGACATGTACCCAGAACCATCAACGACAATGTTTTTTGCCCCATCAGGCATTGGGATCTCAAACCAGAATTCCAATGGGTGGCAGAGACTGCGGGAACTGTGGGATAGCTACCCACAGTGCAACGCACCAGAAGTCGACTCTAGCCTCGGTACTGTGGACGCACTCCGTATGGTCTTAATGTTCTTAAGTGGGGACACACACAATCGACTGTATAAAATCGCTTTCTAAAAATTTGGCTTCTATAAATTCTACCTAATTTCGTAGTGTAGATATACCCTAAGAGTGAGAGACTCAAGGAGCTCAATCTATTTTGCTCAACAAAGAGACAGTTAAGGGGGGACTGGATCCCAGTCTGTCAGTATCTACATGGGGAACAAATATTTAATAAAGGGCTCTTCAATCTAGCAGAGGAAGGTCTAACATGATCCACTAGCTGGATGTTGAAGCTAGACAAATTCAGACTGAAAATGAGATGTATATTTTTAACAGTGAGAGTAATTAACCATGGGAACAATTTACCAAGGGTTGTAGTGGATTCTCCATCAGTGGCAATTTTTTAAACCAAGATTGGATGTTTTTTCTAAAACATCTGTCCTAGGAATTATTTTGGGGCAGGTCTCTGGCCTGTGTTATACAGGAGCTCAGACCTGCTGACCACAATGGTCCCTTCTGGTCTGGGAATCTAAGAATCACTGTTTGTCCAGCACCTAGCACAATGGGGCCCCATGCTTGGCTGGCCCTGAGGCATGACCATAATACATATGTCGCTGACCTGCACCTCTCGCCAGCCCCTACTTGCCATCAACTAATCCAGGAAAGTGACGTTTGCCTTTTAAAGGCAGATTTCAGTCTAACGTTCTTCTCACTCGTGATCTCAGGATTTGTTGCTTGTAACTCCCTCCCTGCTGCCAAAAAGCCCCTCCCATGAGTATTGCAGCCCCCCCCCCCCCCCGGTATTGCAGATACTAGGGAAAATAAAGCCTCAGCAGTGCCTGAATGGATCACATTATATGATTTGTCCTATTTCCTTTCCCCCAGGACACCAGGTTTCCCTGCTCCGCTAAGACTGAGTTTTTCACTGCCCAGGAGTTAGGGAGTAACAGGGCTGGTCTTAGGGGTGGGTTGCTCGGGCAACTGTCCAGGGCGCCGTGGTCAAGGGACGCTGTGCAGAAGTGCACAAGTGCCATATTTCTGGGTCCTGCAGTAGCTGTAACTCAGCCTTGAGTGCATGCAGCACACACAGGTGTGTGCAGAGCCAAGGGGAGCACAGAGGGAGGATGGTCCAGTGGTTAGGGTACTACCCTGGGACTCAGGGTTCAGTTCACTGCTCTGCAACAGACCGCTTGCATGACTCTCAGGGCCTCACCTCTGCCCTGGCCCTCAGACCTGGCTGCTTGGAGGATTCCTCTGAAGATGGCTGCAATCTGCTTTAGTGGATTAATATTAAACCTGCAGTTCAGGACACTGTCTTATTGCCAACGGAGTGGTAGCTGGGTGAAAGTTAGGTGCTTGAATATGTCCCATAGCTTGAGTCATGTGTACTGTGTGACTGGATGCGAGGGGAGCCTTGTTTTTCTGTTTGGAAAAGAAGCCATTTCCCGGTGGGGCATGTACGGAGGGGCTATGATATAACTGCAATACAGCACTGGGGCCAGCTGGGACCAGGACCCGGCGCTGCACGGAGAGTGGCTGGGGTGGGTGGTGCTCACGGGTGCCTGGGTGCAACAGTCTGAGTGGGGGTAGGTGCCTGGCCTTGCTCTGGGGGCAGGAGGCCCCTGCTGATGGCTGGAGTTGGGGTTCCGGGGCTGGGTGGGTGCTGTGACTCTGGGCAGCGGACGGGTGAGACAGTCTGGAGCCAGCACCTGGCACCTCATCAGGTTGCTTCCTAAGTCACCTTCTCCTCCAGCCGCCACTGCCTCCCAGATGCTCTTTCCTGTCCTGCTCCAGCAGGGAGGGGAGGTGCCAGGCAGGCTCCCCGCTCCACAGGCACAAGAGCATCCCCTAGCAGCGAAAATGTGCAAGTGCAGGCAAATGCCTGCCGCCTTCCCTGACAGGTGCATGAGAATTTAGCCGAGTGGCAGGAATGCAGACGGGGCTGCCGGTCATGTGATTGTCCCGTCCCCCCCCCCCCCCCCCGATCCCTCCCTGAAGGAGACCAGAGAAAGATGGCAAAGACAAGATGCAGTGCTGGAAGGAACTCCTTCTCGCCTAATGTTTTTTCCTACTACTAAGTCTGGTGGTGAGGAAGTCCAGGCAAATACCTGCCCAAGTGAATCTGTTGCACCTGTGCCTGATGAAAAGGAGCAGCCTCCTGTGACTTTTCTAGCTGCAGTCTGACCCCACTCCCCTGAAGAGTTTCCCAGTGATAGTAACACAAACACCTCCTTCTCCAATGATCCAGGCAAGTGGGACTTGACTTCTCAAGATTTCATTGCATATTGGACTGAGAAGGGCCCACAGAAATGCCAGAATCTAGGTGCTGACTTTTCATTGACAAAGCAAGAGTACACCAATTAGAATCATTATCTGACCAAATATTTGAATATGTGAAGCCTAACAAACAGAATGGCACACGAGAATTGCTCATCGATTTGCCTTCTAAGAAGAAAGTATTGTTTTTATTGCCACCTGTTTTATGATACCAAAAAGTGGGGCATGTTCTGCGAAGTCTTCAGTGATTGGAAGAATACTGCATACATTACCAATCATGCAATGAGTGAACAGCATACATTGTCAGTTAGCTGAAGCTGTGAATGCAGTTGTTCTGGGAAACCCCAACAACCTTGAAGCACTAGAGAGCATCAAGAATGATGAATCTAAAAAATCAGCAACAAGAAAAGATGCAACGATCCTGAGTGATGCAATGCATACTTTGGAAACTGGTATTTTGTGTGAGGTCTGCAATGATATACTTCAGCCATTCAGCAGGTGGAGTCTAAGCTTGCAAAGTGCTAACATTTCAAGTTCCGAAATCAGTGAAGGTATCAAATGTCTGTGTCAGAAGTACCCAGACAATTTCCCAGTAGATTTTACTAAAGAATTTCTTCAATTTTTTGAATTCACATCACCCTCAGATAAAGAGAGAAAAGATGACGAAAGCAAATCTATTTGGATGTACCGAGTTATCATTGAACCCAATGTGATCGAATGTTTCCCAAATGTTGAAACTGCCTTATGGCTGTATTTGTCACTAATGATCACTTGCTGTAGTGGAGAACGTTCCTTCTCTTTTATAACAAGGGTGAAATATGTCCTTGATCCACCATAACTCAAGAGCATCTTGGTGCTTTGTCCCTCTTGAGCATTGAGAATGAAATTGTCAAGTCTTTGAATTACAATGACATCATTCATGACTTTGCCACAGCTAAAGCTGGGGGGGAAAATGGTTTGTTTGAGGATTTGAGTGTCATGAGAGTAGAATACGTTTTTTAATTTGACATAAATAAATAACATGTAAATATGTATGTAGATACAAGTTTGATGACTTCATAATTTTTTTTGCACTATGTAATTCATACTTAGGCCCTTCCCTCCCATTAACCTTAGGCCCCTCATAACCTTAATCTGGCCCTGTTCATGAGGCAGGCTGAGGGCTTTTCCTCAGCTTCTGGCCCCCTCCACCTCATGCAGCCAGGCACAGACTGGCCCTTTGGGGTCACAGCTGCCAGAAATCCTTGCTGATCTCTACTAGAGGCTGGGAGGTTGGCTGCAGGCTATTGCTGACAGCTGTGGCTGAGAATAGCAAGGGAACAGGCAATGAACTCCTCAGGGAGCCCTGCTCCCACAGCTTCTGTGTCACAGGCTTGTTCCCAGGAGTGGGTCAGTTTAGATTCTTCCTGCTCTACAGCCTGGTTATAAATCGCCTGCCATGTCCTTTGTGAAGGGAATGTAAGCTACTAATGACAAGTGTAATTAAACCGATGTGCGTGTGAGCATAGATCACGCCAACGTTCTCTTTGCTGTGAAAATCTCTGCTGAGAAACGGGGACCCTGATCCAAGCCACCCCCCCCCTGCCCCTGAATGCTGTGAGCATTCAAAATCCCAAATCCAAAAGACCCTCATTTATAACATGCCAAAGGAAATACCCAGGTGCAAATGAGAGGGCGCTGGAAACCCAGTACTGTCCGTAGCAGTGTGGCCACCTCTCTGGCTGCTGAGAAGACTAAGGGTGGGTGGATGGGCGAAGCAGGAGTCACTGAGGATGAACGGTGGGGATGAATGCTTCCCTTTGCAGGATCTCTGGAGGCAGCCAAACAGCAGCCTGCCGTGAAAATAGCATTTCAGCCCTGCCACGTCCTTGCATGGAGCCCGCTCCCACGTCACAGGGTGAATCACTCCTGGCCGCAAATGCTGTAACTGGAGGAAGTGCTGATGCAAGGCACACAGAGAACTAACGTAGCTAACTTGGCTAAGGATGAGGCAATCAGTGTGGGGGTGGGCGACCTATGCTGGGGGCTGTCCATGCACCTGGACAGCAGCAAGGACAGATTTAACCCACACCTGTGCTGATGCAGGGCAGCCGTGGAGGGGCCCGTGGCCGATCACAGGACAGGTGGAGGTGTCTCATGACAGGCCTGGATCTCAGGGAGGAAACCTTGCTGAGGCTCTTGTGGCACGCTGTGTATTGCATAACATCTGTGAGGCCGAGCGGGAGGCGCAGCTGCCAAAGGGGAGTGGGGAGGTGGCCGGGCTGGTCACTGATTTCCAGCAGCCTGAGACAAGGCCAGTCACTAGCACCCCGAGGGAATGTCTACACTTCCATGTGAGCTCAGGGTTAGTGGGACTTGAGGCAGCCGACCCGTGTCAGGGAACCCTGGACTGGAGCATCTACCCTGTATTTTAACCATAGGTTAAAGATTTTCTGACGTGCGCTTGAACCTGGGGCTCTGGTGTCCACACTGGTGTGCAGACCCGAGTCAAAGCAATCGTATCCCAGAGTTCCTAGGGCCCCGCCCCCAAAATGTGGCTGCTCTAGCCCTACAACCAAGGTGTACTGTGGGAAAACTTTACTGCCTGCCCTGCCCGGTACCGGGAAGCGGCTCTGTGATGGGGTGCCCACCCCACCCAGGACTGGAAGGAGTTAAGGTGGCCAGGTAGACCAGTTAACTCCACAGGCTGCACCTGGAGGAAGAGCTAGGGAGCAGGGAATTGATTACCGGAACGCTCAGGCAGGAACAGGCAAGGCCGCTAAAGCCAGGAAGCTGGCACCAGACAGGGGCTGCTGGGAAGGGGCAGTCACTCCCAGGGAAAAGGGAGTTGGAGCTCCCAGGGAAAGTGGGGGAACCAGGAGTGCAGGAAGCAGTCCAGGGAAGGAGCAGTGAGGGCTGGGAGAGGAAAGCCCAGAATGGCTGGCTGGAGGGTCCCTGGTCTGGAATCTGGAGTAGAGGATGGGGTTGGGTTCCCCTGCCAGCCACTGAGAGAGTGGCACCTGAGGCAGTGAATGGGAAGACTGCCCAGGACTGCTAAAGGAAAGACTTTGATATAAGGGCTGTCATGAAGAGGATGCTGCGGTTCCTGGAGTGAGGGAGGGGCTGCAGACCAGTGGGAGAGACGGCATGCAGCCATGGGAAGGGGTGTTGGCCTGATGAACTAATCCCCAGAGTGGCCAGGAGGTGGGGCCAGATGAGAAGTGTGCCCCATCACAAGCTTGCTTTGTAAAAGGCTCCACTGGTTGGCTCTCCATCACAGAGCCAGGAGGCTCTCTGCAAGGGCGCTTGCAGATCAGTGCTCAGAAGACAATGGTTAACACTGACCTGAGCCACTGCTGTTTGCAAAGTGGGGCAGGAGTCCATTTTCAGTAGAGTGGATGACAGATTGTTGGGATAGGGAGGACTGAGCAAGTTGGCCCATGGAATTGTGGGATACTTCTGGTTGACTCCCAGGGGCCGAGTCAAGTGGGGCTGCGTCTACATTGCAAAACAATAGGGCTCGGACCCTGGGTCCTGGCTTAACTCGAGCTCAGACCTTCCAGCCCTGCAGGGTCTGAGCACTAGGTTAGGGCAATTGCAGTGTGGACACAAGGGGGTTAGCATTGAGCCCGGGCGTACATTGCAGTGTAGGCATACTCTGAGAGTGCTGTGCAGATGAGGGTGTCTCTAGGAGCACAGTGACAGGCTGCAGGAGCCAGCCAATGTTATCAGTTGTGGATATGGGGTGGTGGTGGTGGGGGTGTTCTTGGGAAGGGGTGCTATTGCCTCAGGGGACGTTTGCCTCCATCAGACAAAGACCATCAATCTGGTTGCCACAAGAGAGAACTTTATGAAACATCAGTTACAAAAAATCAAGTGCAAGGGGCTGGCTACACACACCCGAGTGGGCAGGTATATTTCTAACTGTCCTCCTACGGGGTGGACAGCGATACTGCTGCTGGGAGGACTGCAGTGCCGAGGGGGCGGTGGATAGCCCTGGCTAGAAGGAATTGTTCTCCTGGCCGTGGAGTGGCCGCTGGCCTCTGATCAATAATGCGCTCTGGGGATGTCTTGGGGCATCTCTCAAGCCTTCTGTCTCTCCTCGAGAACACGCTCCCACCCTCCATCCCTTTGCCTCACTGGCCCCGGATGGGGCAGCCTAGGTTGGTCGGAAAAACAGGTTTTCCCTTGTCCTTTTACCCGTTCCTCGTACTGAGTCACTCTGCAGGTACAGAAAGGACGCTTGGTCTGGCCTCCGGGTGGCGCGTCACAGACTTATAACCCCTGCCCCTCTTTCCTGAATGTACTGCAAGTAATTGCAGTGTAAACAATCTGCGTGAGCGGGTTCTTTTCCTTGCCCTGTCGTTGCATTACATTGGTCCAACTGGTTCCAATGAGGTTGCATTTTATTCCTTCTTATAAGATCTGACCTAACACATGCAGCAGAGGGAGGAGGCCACGGAATTGGTTAGTTTCTGGGGAAGGGCCTGCATTTACATTTCTCTGGGCTCCTGGTCTGATCAGCATCACTCGCTCTCCTTTGATTTAAACCTCATAGCAGGGCCTTACCTGGCCTGACTTCCAGCGCCGTTGCTGCCTCAGTTTACCTTCCATTGTGCATCTAACAACCCCCCACCCCAGCCCCGGGAGCATTCTTTATTTGCCATCTTTCCTGCTGTGGAAAGCCTGGAACTGCCCTAAAGTGACACACACCTGGCAAGGAAGAGACTGAAAATCCCTGCTGGGAGGGAAGTGAGACTGCGACAGAAGCACCTTTGCTTGAGCAATCTTGCCAAGGAGCAATGTGGGCATTTCTCTGCTACTGAGGAATTCTCGCTGTGGCAGGAGAACGGGCAGGGAACCACCGGTCCACATTCCACATCCTTCTGCTCAGCATCTCTTCAGAACTGTCAGCCATAGCATCCACTGGGGAACTCGGTGCAGTGCCGTTGAAGTCACTGTGACTATGGAGGCAGGATGGCCTAATGGTTAGGGTGTGTACCTAGGACTTTGGAGACCTGGGTTCCAATCCCAACTCCACCCTGTGTGACCTTGGGCAGAACTTTCAGCCAGCAAAATCCCAGAGCCCAGGTGGGTTTACTTCCAACCGCTTGAGCGGGCAAGTGATGAAACCTCTGCATTCGGAGGTTCCCCCACCTAGCCCAATTCTTAGTGATTTCAGTGAGTGGGGGGAACCTCACTGCTGTATTTCACTGCCTCACCAGGTCCTAGCCTATTGGTGACTTCAGCTCTTCTGATCACCAAACAGCTAAGAGAATCCTCAGCTGAGTCTGATCAGTTCTGTCTTTAAGCATTGGAGGTTAAGAACGTAAGACCATAAGAATGGCTATACTGCGTCAGACCAAAGGTCCATCCAGCCCAGTATCCTGTCTACCGACAGTGGCCAATGCCAGGTGCCCCAGAGGGAGTGAACCTAACAGGTAATGATGAAGTGATCTCTCTCCTGTCATCCATCTCCACCCTCTGACAAACAGAGGGTAGGGACACCATTCCTTACCCATCTGGCTAATAGCCATTAATAGACTGAACCTCCATGAATTTATCCAGTTTTCTCTTTTAAACCCTGTTATAGTCCTAGCCTTCACAACCTCCTCAGGCAAGGAGTTCCACAGGTTGACTGCGCTGTGTGAAGAACTGCCTTTTATTTGTTTTAAACCTGCTGCCCATTAATTTCATTTGGTGGCCCCTAGTTCTTATATTATGGGAACAAGTAAATAATTTTTCCTTATTCACTTTCTCCACACCACTCATGATTTTGTAGACCTCTATCACATCCCCCCTTAGTCTACTCGTTTCCAAGCTGAAAAGTCCTAGCCTCTTTAATCTCTCCTTATATGGGACCCGTTCCAAAACCCTAATCATTTTAGGTTTCAGAGTAGCAGCCGTGTTAGTCTGTATCCGCAAAAAGAACAGGAGTACTTGTGGCACCTTAGAGACTAACAAATTTATTTGAGCATAAGCTTTCATGAGCTACAGCTCACTTCATCGGATGCATTCAGTGGAAAATACAGTGGGGAGATTTATATACATAGAGAACAGGAAACAATGGGTGTTACCATCCACACTGTAAGGAGAGTGATCAGGTAAGGTGAGCTATTACCAGCAGGAGAGCGGGGCGGGGGAGGGGGGGGGAACCTTTTGTAGTGATAATCAAGGTGGGCGATTTCCAGCAGTTGACAAGAACATCTGAGGAATGCGGCGGGGGGACGGGACGGGGACTTTGTGTAATGACCCATTCACTCCCAGTCTTTATTCAAGCCTAAGTTAATTGTATCCAGTTTGCAAATTAATTCCAATTCAGCAGTCTCTCGTTGAAGTCTGTTTTTGAAGTTTTTTTGTTGAAGAATGTCCACTTTTAGGTCTGTAATCGAGAGACCGAAGAGATTGAAGTGTTCTCCGACTGGTTTTTGAATGTTATAATTCAAAATAATTCTTTACATCTGATTTGTGTCTATTTATTCTTTTACGTAGAGACTGTCCAGTTTGATACCATCATGTGCCAGCAATGCCCCTCTGCCATGTACATTGGCCAAACTGGACAGTCCCAATGTAAAAGAATAAATGGACACAAATCAGATTTCAGGAAAGGGGTAGGAATGGGCACAGGGAAGGGGTGGGAAGAGGTGGGGCAGGAGCAGGGCCTCACAGAAGGGGTGGAGTGGGGGCGGGGCCAGGGCAGTGGGTGGGGTCAGTAGTGCAACCCTCGGGCCAATGTACTAGTCCTCATGTGGCTTTCATGGTCATTTCAGTTTGAGACCCCTGTGTTAGATCTTTCTTTGCTAGATTGAAGAGCCCATTATTGATGGTATAATTGTGTCTCCATTAGGGCTTTTGCCAGCATGTCAGTGGAAAATCCCTCCCGCCCTCACCCCTATCCAACATAGATCTAGTAGCAAAACTTTTCAGCACAGAGACCAGGCTTCATTGTGAAATTACACAAGATCTGTGTCATAGACTCTTAGACAATGTGGCAGGGAGAAGGGTTTGCCGGTCAGGGAGTGCAGCATCGGATGCAGGGTCTATGTGGAGAACAGGGACCCAGCAGAGTGTGACAGGGGGCAGATCCCCAACTGGAAAAGGGTCCACGTCCAGGGGTTAGGACAGCTGATATAACTGGGTCACTTGGAACCGTCCAACACAGCTTGACCTGCAGTGAGGACATGGCTCTGCTGGGCTCCTTTGCTATTGCTAACTAGGACATGGCTCTGCTGGGCTCCTTTGCTATTGCTAACTAGGACAGGACACTTGCACCATCGGTTTTCTCTTGTGAGTCATGGAGGATGTCTAGCGAGCAGGTGTGGAACTTGTGGCTTGCAAGTCCAGAGAGTCGATGCTAAACTCACCCTGGGATACTTCTACTGAACTCAGAGTGACTGTGGCCGCTGGGTTCCAGTGCGTCATGGCTTCAGGGCCAGCTTGGGGTTCCAGAACAGACACTTTCTGCAAATAAAAAAATACCCCAGCCTCCTACTTCCTGACCTTGCATGCGAGCTGCAAACCACCAACCCATTATAACCTGCAGGCGCTTTCCTGTTCTTCTGCAACTGAAATCACAGAGTGTAACCACAGCTACAGCTTCCCCCCTTCTCACCTGCAAAACTCCCCATCAGAACCCTGGGAAGGATCCTATGCCCAGATACTGCCCTCATGGGCACTTTGTATAGGCAGAGAGAGAAGCACGTAGCCCCTTTTCCTCTGCTGAGATAAAGGTGCTCTCACCTCTTTGTTGTGGAGGAGGAGGGGGTCTCGACCCAGTGAGGTTCCCATGTGCTTCTACCCTCCCCTCTGAGGCCCCATCTAAACTGGGTTTTTTGACCCCAATATAGCACCACTGATGTAATTCACCAGTGCAGATGTGCTGGCCCAGTCAGATGCACCAGCACAAGCCCCATTCTACACTGGTTCAGTGTGTCTATATGTGACACCCCTAGGGCCCCAGAATTGTACCATTCTGCCCTGGTCAAAAGGCTGGCCAGTGTAAGTTTATAACCCATTCTGCCCCTCCCTCAAAGTGGAGAGGACATGCACAGGGTTTTGTTAACTGAGCTAAGATTTTTTTCATGCACTTCACTCAAACCACACTGCTTTTAGGTAAAATATAAAGCAGATTTATTAACTACAGAAAGATTTTAAGTGATTATAAGTAATAAGTATAAAACAGTTCAAAGTTGATTACCTAAGAAATAAAACAAATTCACAATCTGGGTTCTATTAACCAGACAGGATTTGAATTAAGCAGTGTCTCACCCTGATGGTACAAACAGTTCACAAATCTTCCACACACAGGCTGGGGTTCCTCCTTTCCATCCTGGGACCCCCTCCCCAGTCAAAGTCTTTGTCATCTAGCCATGTTTCCAGGTATTCAGTTCTGCGCGGGAGTGAGCTGAAGGGACAATGTCACTTCCCCCTTTTAGAGCTTCTTTCATGTGGACGGAATATCATTGTTCCAAGCAAAGTTCCCAGCACAGTTGGATAGGGATAGGGAGTCAATGGACACTCTGGCCTTTAGAACCCCCACAGCTTCAGTGTACGAAAACTGAAGCCAGGGGAAGTTGTCACTGTTCATGATAATGTTTGTTGGGAGAGTATGGGACAAGGAACTACCCTGACAGGACACCTGCTCTTCCAAGCTAATGACAGTTGTGTGTATGTTAAGGTCACCACTTTGCAAGACATACATTTTAATCTCACCACTGCTGCAGGAAATTATATCATTTATTGGCCTGTGGATAGAATCCTGCAATCAGCCCTTAGGTTTCAGTGACCCTTTAATTGAACTGCCTTAGTACCTGCCTTAGTACCTGCCCGGTTCCAAAATTTGCTTTCACTCCTACCAGAGGTCCGAGAAATCTCTGAATTACAAGGTCAAATTCATATGCTTCAAAATATGTAGCAAATTGAAAAATATGCCTTTCATACAGCCTATAGAGTGTTTACGTTATGTACTAATTATGATGCATTGTGCTAGGTAACTAAGGCTATAAGACAACCCCATCATGTTATCGCCATGGGAATGTTAATGCTTTCATTGTTGCTGTTCAGTTTAGGGTTATGTTATTGTTGTAGAAAAGGATGTAATAATAGTAACGCCGTCTACGTTCATACTAACCGCGTGTTGTCGTTGTATCCAGCCAAACCCATGAGGCTGAACCATTTGACCTAGAGTCAGAAATACAAGGTTTGATGAAAATGGAGGTTTAAGACTGATAGTTGGGCTGGAAGCACAAAAGGGGGAGTGGGGAAGTAGAAAAAGGGATAAAGGGAATTTGAATGCAGACATCTCAGATTTTGGAATAGAGCAAGGATCAGGCTAACTCTCACTCTAATAACGCGAGACTTGAAGGCAGGGCCTGGGCGAATGGGAAGCGAGTGGGAAAACTGAAAGAGATGCTATTTTGACCTTGTGTTAGATAAGAATTGGAATGGAGACTGTAGCAGGAACCGTTGCGAAAAAGTAAGATATCAGGAAGGAATATGTAAAGCAAAATGCGGCTGTTGATCATTATTGTATGCAACAAAAGGTATAAATCCTTGCTCTAATTGTTTATCTGGCGGAGACCTGCCTAGGAAGGGGGAATCCCTGTCCGTGCACACTCACCTTTTTGCAATTGTTTGAGAATAAATTGTCTCTGACATGTTGCAACCAACCTAAGAGTGAAGACTGAGTTTTCTTCCACAATGGAGTCCAGTATCACATGATCTAGTTACATGCCCTTGCATGCTTTGATGAGTCATAGCAGCCATTATCCATATACTAGCTCAGAGGTGGCCAACCTGTGGCTCCGGCTCTTCAGAAGTTAATATGCGGTGTGACGGGCTGGGTCACAGAAATCCCCTTGGAAACTGCCAACTGATGTGCTGAGACTACCTCTAAGCCCATTTTCCCTGGTAGCTTTGGACTTCAGAGCCCTTTGGTTGTGCCAGACAAGCTAGGCGACTACAAACACAGACCCAGGTCTGAACCATGTCCCGCAAAAGCTGCAGGCTTAACTCAAAACAGCTTAAGAAGTGTTCCTGTCTCCAACACTCAGGTACCCAGCTCCCAATGGGGTCCAAACCCAAATAAATCCATTTTACCTTGTATAAAGCTTATACAAGGTAAACTCATCAATTGCTTACCATCTATAACACTGATAGAGAGATATGCACAACTGTTTGCCCCCCCTAGATATTAATACGTAATCTGGGTTAATTATTAAATAAAATGTGATTTTGTTAAATACACAAAGTAGGATTTAAGTTCCAAGTAATAACAGACAGAACAAAGTGAATTACCAAGCAAGATAAAATAAAACATGCACGTCTAAGCCTAATACAGTAAGAAAGTGATTACAAATGAAATCTTACCCTCAGAGATGTTCCAATAAGCTTCTTTTATAGACTACTCTCCTTCTAGTCTGGGTCCAGCAATCACACGCACCCCTGTGGTTATTGTCCTTGGTTCCAGTTTCTTTCAGGTATCCTTTGGGGATGGAGAGGCTATCTCTTGAGCCAGCTGAAGACAAAATGGAGGGGTCTCCCAAGACTTTATATAGTTCCTCTCTTGTGGGTGGACACCCCTCCCTCTCCCTGTGTAGAATCCCAGCTACTAGATGGAGTTTTGGAGTCACATGGGCAAGTCACATGTCCATGCATGACTCAGAACTTTACAGGTGGCAGACATTGCTCACATGCTACTTTGAACACCCCCAAGTAGACTTCTTATGTGGATTGGAGTCTTCCAAGGTCCATTGTCCGTTAAGTGTTTCTTGTTTGGGCTCTTAACTTGCAAATTCCTTTCTTCAGAAGCTGACCAAATGCCTTACTAAGGCTACTTAAAATCAAACAAGTACACAGCCAGTATTCATAACTTTGAATACAAAAATGATACATGCATACAAATAGGATGAATACATGCAGAAGAACATAACCTTTGCAAAAATATTCTACATGGCATAACTAGCATAAAACATATTCCAGTTATGTCATATTTACACTCATAAGCATATTTCCATAAAGCATTATGGGGTGCAACATCACACCCTTCTCCTGAACTTAGTGCCAGAGACTTGGACGCTGTCCATGGCAGAGGCAGTATACCTAAAATTCCTCTTTTCTGGACAGGGCATCTGCTACCCAGTTCTCCTTTCCTTTAATATGCATAATCTCCATGTCAAATTCCTGCAGGACCAGGTTCCAGCACAGCAGTTTGGAGTTTGTGCCCTTAGTCTGGTGAAGCCATACCAAAGCTGAATGATCAGTTACAATTCTGAACCTCCTATTGAAGTGTTAAGGCCTTAGTTGTTTGACGGCCAACACAATGCCATAGCACTCCTTCTCTACGACAGAGTAATTCTGTTTGACAGGGGACAGCTTTTTACTTAGGAAGGCAATGGGATGCTTCTTGCTGTCTTCCCCTGTTTGCATCAGCACAGCACCCAACCCTGTGTCTGATGCATCAGTACACAATTCAGAAGGCTTATCAAAGTCAGGGCTAGCCAGCACAGGCTCCGCAGACAAGAGTGCTTTTACCTTGCTGAAGCCTTTCTGGCACATCTCTGACCAAATTACCTTATTAGGTTGATGCTGTGACAGGTTGGATCACAGAAACCCCCTTGGGGCTGCCAACTGATGTGCCAAGACTGCTTCTGCCCCTGCTTTCCCTGCCCTCCCAGCTTGGGACTTCAGAGCCCTGCCTGGTTTGAGCCAGACCCGCTAGCCTGCTGCAAACCCAGACCCAGGTCTGAACCACGTCCCCGAACAGCTGTAGGCTTAATTGAAAGCAGGTTAAGAAGTGTTCTTGTCTTTAACACTCAGATACCCAACTCCCAATGGGGTCCAAACCCCAAATAAATCCGTTTTATCCTGTATAAAGCTTATACAGGGTAAACTCATATATTGTTTGCGCTCTATAACACTGATAGAGAGATATGCACAGCTGTTTGCCCCCCCCAAGTATTAATACATATTCTGGATTAATTAATAAGTAAAAAGTGATTTTATTAAATACAGAAAGTAGGATTTAAGTGGTTCCAAGTAATAGCAGACAGAACAAAGTGAATTACCAAACAAAATAAAATAGAACACGCAAGTCTATGTCTAATACAGAAAGAAAACTGAATACAGATAAAAACCTCACCCTTAGAGGAATTCCAGTAAACTTCCTTTTACAGACTAGTCTCCTTCTAGTCTGGGTCCAGCAATCACTCCCACCTCCTGTAGTCATTCCAGTTTCTTTCAGGTATCCTTGGGGGTGGAGAGGTAGAATCATAGAATTATAGAATATCAGGGTTGGAAGGGACCCCAGAAGGTCATCTAGTCCAACCCCCTGCTCAAAGCAGGACCAATTCCCAGTTAAATCATCCCAGCCAGGGCTTTGTCAAGCCTGACCTTAAAAACCTCTAAGGAAGGAGATTCTACCACCTCCCTAGGTAACGCATTCCAGTGTTTCACCACCCTCTTAGTGAAAAAGTTTTTCCTAATATCCAATCTAAACCTCCCCCAGGTGGTGATCTCTTCAGCCAGCTGAAGATAAAATGGAGGGGTCTCCCAGGATTTTATATAGTTCCTCTCTTGTGGGTGGACACCCCTCCCTCCCCCTGTGTAGAATCCCAGCTACAAGATAGAGTTTTGGAGTCACATGGACAAGTCACATGTCCATGCATGACTCAGAACTTTACAGGTAGCAGACATTGCTCACATGCTACTTTGAACACCCTCAAGTAGACTTCTTACGTGGCTTGGAGTTTTCCAAGGTCCATTGTCCATTCAGTGTTTCTTGATTGGGCGCTTAACTTGCAAATTCCTTTCTTCAGAAGCTGATGAAATGCCTTACTAAGGCTACTTAAAATCAAACAAGTACACAGCCAATATTCATAACTTTGAATACAAAAATGATACATGCATACAAATAGGATGAATACATGCAGAAGCACATAACCTTTGCAAAGATATTTTACATGGCATAACTAGCATAAAACATATTCCAGTTATGTCATATTTACACTCATAAGCATATTTCCATCAAGCATTATGGGGTAATACGTCACATGAGGCTCCTTTTATAGGCACTGACTCTGGGGCTGGAGCTGGGTTACTGGCCTAGTGGATGGGGCGGGTGAGCTATAGATGTGATATAGCTTGATTTTTGTAATGCTTTTGACACAGTCCCATATGATTCTCATAAGCAAACTGAGGAAATGTGGTCTAGGTGAAATTACTACAAGGTGGATGCAAAGTTGGTTGAAAGATCCTACTTAAAGAGTAGTTATCAATGGTTTGCTGTCAAATTAGGGTAATGTATCTAGTGGGGTCCCACAGGGGTCAATCCTGGTCTGATCCTACTCAACATTTTCATTAATGACTTGGATAATGGACTGGAGAATAGGCTTATAAAATTTGCAGATGGCACCAAGCTGGGAAGGGTTGCAAGCACTTTGGAAGGCAGGATTAGAATTCAAAACAACCTTGACAAATTGGAGAATTGGTCTGAAATCAATTTAATGAAATTCAATAAAGAACTACATTTAGGAAGGAAAAAAATCAAATGCACACCTACAAAATGGGGAATAACAGTGTAGGTGGTAGTCCTGATGCAAAGGACCTGGGGGTTGTAGTGGATCATAAATTGAATATGAGCGAACACTGTGATGCAGTTGTGAAAAAGGCTAATACCATTCTGAGGTGAATAAGCAGGACTGTTGTAGGTAAGACACTGCAGGTAACTGTCCCACTCTACTTGGCACTGGTGAGGTCTCAGCTGGAGTCCTGTGTCCAGTTCTGGGCGCCACACTTTAGCAAAGATGGGGACAAACTGGAGCACGTTGAGGTGAGAGCAACAAAAATGGTCAAAGGTTTAGCAAACCTGAGCTGCAAGGAAAGGTTAAAAAACTGAGCACATTTAGTCTTGGGAAAAGAAGACTGAGAGGGGACCTGATAACATGTTAAGGGCTGTTAGAAAGAGGACTGTGATCAAATGTTCTCCATGTCCACTGAAGGTAGGACAAGACGCAATGTGCTTAATCTGCAGCAAGGGAGATTTAGGTTAGATAGCAGGAAAAACTGTCTATCTCTAAGGCTCTGGACCAGGCTCCCAAGGGAGGTTGTGGAATCCCCGTCACTGGAGGTTTTTAAGAACAGGCTGGACAAACCCCTGGCAGGGCTGGTCTTAGTTTACTTGCTCCTGCCTGAGTGCAGGGGATTGGACTAGATTATAGAATCATGGAAGTCCTGTCGAGAGCCTTTCCTGCCCAGCATTTCTATGATTTATACCGGCAGTCACTGAAACTGATGAGTGAGGGGATTCAGTAAATAAGAGGGGAAACCCAATGAGGCAGCACTTTGAAGGGGAAGTGGATTGAGCATGCACCTGCAGCACGGAGCTATTGGTCTGCACACTCAGCAGCTCTCGCTGGCCAGCTGTGAGATGGCTTAGTGAGGAGCAGAGGTGCTGGAATTAGGGGTGCAGCACCCCCTGGCTTGAAGTGGTTTCCATCATATCCAGGGTTTACAGTTTGGTTCAATGGCTCTCAGCACCCCCACTGTACACATTGTTCCAGCCCCCCGGTAAGGGACGATGCTGAGTTGGTGTCAGTAACACTAAATCCTTCTTAATTTGCACAGGCATAACCGTACCTCTTATTGATTACCTGGATTGCTGGACTGACCAGCAGCCCCCGTTCTGGACCAGGACCCCCATTGCGCCAGGACTGTACAAACCCAGGACAAAACCATAGCCCCTGCCCTGAAGAATGACAATCTCATCTAAGATCAGCCCTCATTTGCTCTGCGTTTGCCTCCACGAGGCTTCTGTCACTCACTTGCAGCTGGCGATGAATCTGATCTGGTGACCCCCCTCTAGCAGCCAAAGGCCTAATGAGCGGAGTGAAGCTAGACAAATTCAGACTGGGAACACGGTGCAGATCTTTAAAAGTGAGAGCAATTCCGCACAAGAATAATTTACCGAGGGCTGGGGTGGAGGCTCCATCATGGATCATTTCTAACTCAAGCTGGGATGTTTTTCCAACAGATCGGCTCAAGGTCATGCAGGAAGTAATGCAGGGCAGTTCTCTGGCCTGTGTTGTGCAGGAGATCGGACTAGTTTCAGAGTGGTAGCCGTGTTAGTCTGTATCAGCAAAAACAACGAGGAGTCCTTGTGGAACTTTAGAGACTAACAAATGTATTTGGGCATAAGCTTTCATGGGCTAAAACCCACTTCATCAGATGGATGGAGTGGAACATTCAGTAGGGAGGTATAAATACACAGCATATGAAAAGATGGGAGTTGCCTTACCAAGTGGGGGGTCTGTGCTAACGAGCTAATTCAATTTAAGTTGGAAGTAGGCAATTCTCAACAGTTGACAAGAAGGAGTGCAAATCACTTTTTTAGTGTTAATGAGGCCAATGTAAACAAGGTATCCCATTTCAAACAGTTGACAGATGACTAGATGACCACTATGGTCCCTTCTGGCCTTAGACTCTATGGCCCAGCTCTGCAGAGGATCTGAGGATCTGGGCTCACAAATCTGTTGTCATTCCTCTCTAGCAGGTGGGCCTAGTGTCAGGGATCCTGAACTCCACCCCATTTGGTGTGCGCCCTGCTGAGTGCGCAGGGCTGGGTGCGGGCAGCGACCTGCCCTGACGAGGTTACAGTCTGCGTTTGGGCGCAAGAAAGCCAGAGGTGAGGATAACGAATCAGCAAAGCACTGGAACAGGTGAGGCTGGGCAGGTGGGTGCAGTACTGATATTACGCAAGGCAGGGGCACCAGAACGGGGGGCGGGTTAGGGAGCCATGGCCCCATCACTTTTTTCCTTCCTTCCTTGTCTTTCAGACACTGGTGGGGGGTGAGGGTCAGGTGACGGAGATTGTGTTGGATAGAAATAATGCTAGACTTGTCCTGCCCTCAAGGAGAAGAGACCCGGCAGTGGGGAAGGATATATAGGGTCATGTTAGCACACGAGGGGAAGCCATTCTGACTCGCTCACACTTCGCTAAGCAAGTTTCAGAGTAACAGCCGTGTTAGTCTGTATTTGCAAAAAGAAAAGGAGGACTTGTGGCACCTTAGAGACGAACACATTTATTTGAGCCTGAGCTTTCGTGGGCTACGGCTCACTTCATCGGATGCATGTAGCTCACGAAAGCTCATGCTCAAATAAATGTGTTCGTCTCTAAGGTGCCACTAGTCCTCCTTTTCTTTTTTCTCTAAGCAGATGTCACTCAAGTAGCAATGGAGGAAATTCAGAGCAATTATTGTTAGTCAGGGAGCAGGGCCTGGGGCAGCGCCTCGTCCCCTTGCTTCCTGTAACCTCTTTTGCAACCTCTGAGTTGAGCCTTGTTTGACTCACCTTGTGTCATCTCGTTTCCTCCCTTTCACACTCATTAGCCCAGCCCTGCATGCCAGATGAGGTGCCTGGGACAATGCCAGCAGAGAGACATGGCTCTCACACATGGACTGCATGTGGCTGCGACGTGTGTTGGATTCCCTACACCGTATGCCTCAGTCAGGAGCAGCTGGTAACCAAAGTGTTTGAGCTACTGCCTTCTGATCTGGATTCCAAACGTTCTCAGAGCCTGGAGTGTTTGGATCAGGGCTTCTGTGTTGATCCCAGCTCTGGTAGACTCATAGACTTTACGGTCAGAATGGACCATCCTGA
Organism: Lepidochelys olivacea; assembly: GCF_965140295.1. Lineage (NCBI taxonomy): Eukaryota > Metazoa > Chordata > Testudines > Cheloniidae > Lepidochelys > Lepidochelys olivacea. The sequence continues at coordinate 16,037,710 of NC_140436.1, read as the reverse complement.
TCGTCTAGTCTGACCTCCTGCACATTGCAGGCCACAGAACTGCACCCACTCCCTCCTGTAACAGACCCTGAACCTCTGGCTGAGTGACTGACGTCCTAAACTCATAGTTTAAAGAACCCAAGTTACAGAGAATCCTCCATTTCCACTAGTTTAAACCTGCAAGTGACCTGGGCCCCACGCTGCAGAGGAAGGTGAAACCTCCCTAGGGTCTCTGCCAATCTGACCCGGGGGAAATTCCTTCCTGACCCAAATCTGGCAATCGGTTCGACCCTGAGCATGTGGGTAAGACCCACCAGCCAGACACCTGGGAAAGAATTCTCTCTAGTAACTAAGAGCCCTCCCCATCTAGTGTCCCATCTATGGCCAGTGGAGATATTTGCTGCACAACATGGATCCACTAGTGCTAAAAAAAAAAGGGGGGGGTGGGAGACTAACCAGAAAACACCACTTGCCTTTGTGCCAGACCTGAGCAACTTCCAGCAGAGCATTTACGATGAACTGCTACAACTAGCTGTAGGTCTGCAAGAGGAACTGCCACAAGCTGAGTCAGTGCAGGCAAACTGTCAAGACCCAGCTGGTGTTGGGCAACTGAGCGAGAGATTCAGCTGCACTGGCAGTTAAAGAGCGGCTCTGTGCTGAAAAGTGACAGTCAGAAGAGGCTCATGGGCTCCATGTTTATTGTGCCTCCAGGTCAAAGCTCCCTGCCAACCTACCCTGGGATCTGAGAGCTAAGTGGGGCTCTTCCTGGCCCATGCATCAACCCCCAGAAAGATTCCCACACCTGGAACGACTGTTGTTGATGCGCAAACCAGGCTGCATGTCAGCCCCCTCATCTGGGTCAGGGTTGGTTTCTGCAGAGCTAATGGGAGTAGAATGAAAATCTTTTAGCTCTGTAAATGCCGCAGGTGAGCATGGGACAGCTGGGGAACAGATTCGCAGCACAGGAAAGGGCCAGTTAACAGAGCAAACATCTGTCATTTACCCAGCACCAAAGATCACCTGGCACAGGTCAGAGCAGAACCAGACAGGCCTATATGAATCCTTGGCCCGCCCAGAACTCAAGACCCACCCCCTCAACTGACCCCTCTGTAAGACCCAGAAAACAACAGGTTCTGGGGGACAAAAACTGATGGTGGTGGAGATCCAAAGGAAGGCGCCGAAGGAGGATGCTGAGCAGAGAGCCTGGACAGTTCTCAGCCGTCCGCAAAGGATCCCCATGAGTCACAGAACCAGGCAGGAAACAATAAGCAGAAGTGTGAGTCATGGGCCAACTCTGTCCGCTCCCCAGCTGCATCCGAGGAGCAAAACCGAAGGGACTGAGGGGACTGAGGGGCGCTGGTCGGGAGCCCACCTTGTGTGTGGCATCCTTTGGCAGAGGTGAGTGATGCTTCCAGGCTGGAGGGCAGGCAGGAGGGGACTATTTACACCTGTCAATAAACCAAACAAAAAGGACAAAGAAACAAACTGGAGAGACAGGTGTGTGAGAGGTGCTGGTGCCACCTGGGAATCTCCATGCACTGCCAGAGCCAACTGGGCCCGGTCCCCGCTGCCTAGGGTCGCAGGGGGTCTCTCAGCATGGCTGAATCACAACGATGAGGAAACGTATCCAGGCTCATGGCACTGGACTAAAGCAGGAGGGAGCAAATGCAGCACAGGGAGGCAAACACTAGAGGGAGCTTCTGGGTGACCTGCAATGTTAAAAAATGTGGCTTTGGCTCCTTTGCGGTAGGTGAAGACCTGAGAGGTGTTTGTTTTGCAGGTGTTTTGTGTTTGATTCTCCACTGCGAAGTTCAGAGGCAGATGACAAAATTCAGGCCTCGCCCTGTCCAGGATGACTCTAAGGATGAGTAGGAAACTCATTGAATCCTGACTGCTAAGGAAGTGAAGCACACTCAGGCAGGCCAAGTGTTTACAACTCTTTGTATGATTATCATTGCACCAGTTTAACTTGAGCAAGGAGATTGAGTTAGTGGGCTGGTCTCCCCTTCACGCCCTGCATTGTTCATGTTGCGTAGACTCTGCTCCGTCCTGCCTTCCGCAGTGACGAGGAAGATGACAAACACATGGGAGGGGCCAGCTGCTCAGAGTTGCTGTTGGGAATAGGGTTGCCAGATGTCTGGTTTTTGACCTGAACGCCCAGTCGAAAATGTTAAGAAAAAGTTAGCACATGTGACTCCATTTTGGTTTGGGGCCCACCATTGTTTAAATGCCAGCACATCATACACCAGGAGGAGTGATCCTTAGATACTGAATCCCTGTGAAAATCCTCCTCCATGTCTCCAGCCTGCCTTGACTCCCAGTATCTGGTTTTTGTCAGTCTCTAACTCCCTGTCTCTTGGCCTTGATGTGAGGCCTCCCATCCTAATAATAAAGGTTACTGATGCATGGCTTTAGGACCATGCTGTGTAATTAACATACTGGTTTAGCACGAGGAATGCACCAAGCAGGGATAGGTGGTAGATAAGACAAGGGTTTGTTTATTGGCTAAGGTTTCCAATGCACGAGGGCAACATGCTTTGCTAAAAAGTATATAACCTTTGTATAATCTGTATTCAGGGTCCCCTCCTGGCTAGCAGGGAGGCACCACGCTCGAGTGTAATAAACTTAGTATCTTTGGGACCTCTGCAGTTGTGGACTTTGTTTATGTGCCTCAGCCTAGATTCGAACTGTGCATGACCTGTCAGGTATAATTCGCAGCATTGGTGTGCGTGTCCTACCAGGTGTAATTCGCAGCATTGGTGTGCGTGTCCTACCAGGAGTAATTCGCAGCACTGGTGTGCGTGTCCTACCAGGTGTAATTCGCAGCACTGGTGTGCGTGTCCTACCAGGTGTAATTCGCAGCACTGGTGTGCGTGTCCTACCAGGTGTAATTCGCAGCATTGGTGTGCGTGTCCTACCAGGAGTAATTCGCAGCATTGGTGTGCGTGTCCTACCAGGTGTAATTCGCAGCATTGGTGTGCGTGTCCTACCAGGTGTAATTCGCAGCATTGGTGTGCGTGTCCTACCAGGAGTAATTCGCAGCACTGGTGTGCGTGTCCTACCAGGTGTAATTCGCAGCACTGGTGTGCGTGTCCTACCAGGTGTAATTCGCAGCACTGGTGTGCGTGTCCTACCAGGTGTAATTCGCAGCATTGGTGTGCGTGTCCTACCAGGAGTAATTCGCAGCATTGGTGTGCGTGTCCTACCAGGTGTAATTCGCAGCATTGGTGTGCGTGTCCTACCAGGTGTAATTCGCAGCATTGGTGTGCGTGTCCTACCAGGAGTAATTCGCAGCACTGGTGTGCGTGTCCTACCAGGTGTAATTCGCAGCACTGGTGTGCGTGTCCTACCAGGAGTAATTCGCAGCATTGGTGTGCGTGTCCTACCAGGTGTAATTCGCAGCATTGGTGTGCGTGTCCTACCAGGAGTAATTCGCAGCACTGGTGTGCGTGTCCTACCAGGTGTAATTCGCAGCACTGGTGTGCGTGTCCTACCAGGTGTAATTCGCAGCATTGGTGTGCGTGTCCTACCAGGTGTAATTCGCAGCATTGGTGTGCGTGTCCTACCAGGTGTAATTCGCAGCACTGGTGTGCGTGTCCTACCAGGTGTAATTCGCAGCACTGGTGTGCGTGTCCTACCAGGTGTAATTCGCAGCACTGGTGTGCGTGTCCTACCAGGTGTAATTCATAAGAAAAAGGGACCCTGGTGGCTCCGGTCGGCACCGTCAACTGGGCCATTAAAAGTCCGGTCAGCGCCACAGCAGGGGCTTGCATCTAAGGCAGGCTCCCTGCCTGTCCTAGCTCTGCACAGCTCCCAGAAGTGGCTGCCAGGTCCTTGCAGCCCCTAGGTGCATGGGGGGCCAGGGAGGATTCGCATGCTGACCCCACCCCTAGTGCTGGCTCTACAGCTCCCACTGGCTGGGAACTGTAACCAAAGGGAGCTGCGAGGGCGACGCCTGTGGGCACAAGCACGCAGAGCCTCCCTGGTCGCCCATATGCCTAGGGGCTGCACTGCGGGGCCTGGTGGCTGCCTCCTGGGTAAGCGCCACCGGGATCCCGCATCCCAAACCCCCTCCTGCACCCCAACCCCCTGCTCTAGCCCGGAGTCCCCTCCTGCACCCAAACTCCCGGAGCCCACCCCCCCCCAACACTCCAAGCCCCTGCCCCAAGCCTGAGCCCCCTCCTTCACCCCAAACCTCTAATCCCTGGCCCCACCCCAGAGCCCACACACACACCACACCCCAACCCGCTGCCCCAGCCCTGAGCCCCCTTCTGTACCCCAAACCCCTTATCCCCAGCCCCACCACAGAGCCCGCACCCCCAGCTGGAGCCTTCACCAGGCTTGGGCCTGGTGAAAGTAAGTGAGGGTGGGGGAGAGCAAATGACGGAGGGAGGGGGGGACTGGAACGAGTGGGGGTTGGGCCTGGAGCCCAATGCAGCCTGGGTGTTCCACTGTGTAAAGGGAGGGGCGGGGGGGTCTGCACACTTGCGTGCTGCAGCTCTTTGCTCCAGGAGGCTTCATCCACTTTGCCATAGAGAGGCTTGGGGGGCAGCCGGGGAAGGGTCCCAGTGGTGGCTGTGACTGCACAGATCCATTGGCCATGCCCCCGCTCAGAGAGCAAGCATGACAGGTGGGGTGGGGTGGGGGTGGGGCTTCTACAGCCACGAAGGGGGGTTTCTTCCCTTCCCCGCATGAAGGGCCTCATAAAGCTTATGATGGGCCAATATTTATATAGGGTGACTTGGGTCACTAGAGGCTGATTAGCCTGATGTCCATCCCAGACTGATCCAGAATTGAACGAACAAAGAGTTACAAGATGGCAGGGTAATGCACACCTGTCAGCATGAAAAGCAGGTCCCAATGAGATTACACATTGGGTTGACAAATGTAGCTGTGTTAACAAAACAAGCTTCTGGCAGGCATTTGATTTAGTATCACAAGATGTTCTGATTACAAAATTAGCCTTGTACCAAATCAGTGAGTCCCTATTAAATACCAGCTCGCTGACCAATCTCAAGTGTAACCCTCTATGGGGAATTGTCATCGCCTCGGGACCTTCCGACCTGGCATAGCCTCGGTCTTTGCTGGGGCCATACCAGGCTCCTCTCCTCTATGGATCAGGCATGGAGGCGCCTTGGAACACGCACTCACCAGTGGGTTACACACCTACACCAGAGACTCCCCATGGCATCTCCTAGTCCAAGCTCCAAGTCCGGTGGTTACATGATTGCAGCTTTGCTGCTGCTGGGACAACTACAGGAGTTCTGGGCCTGCCAAGCTCAGCAAGCAATAGAGAACCGAGTCGGGAGGAAAAATTACTAAACAACCAAAGGAGACAAGCGCCCTCCGGACTTGATGCTGCGATTGTCGTGTTCTTCACTGGGCCAGTGGACATAATGCCATTGAATACTGGTCACTGGATTGGGCCCTCAATGCAGTTACTCTGGATCTACACTGGAGTAAATGAGAGCAGAGTAGGGCCCCCTCCCTGAGCGTGTGAACAGCACATTGTCCATGTGCTTGTGGGCACTTGGTGCATCTCAGCATGCTCAGACCTAGTGCTCCCACCAGTGGGCTACATTGAGTTATCTGTGGCTGATTAGCTACAATAGGACATCTGCTGTTGGAAGCCAGCCTGGTTGGGGGTCTGCAGAAGGAGTCTCCTGGATGAGTTGGTACCTGGCTCTTTTCAACTACTCCGCCAGTTTGTCCAGAAGGATCTTTTATCCATGCTGGAAATCCTAATGTGTGGGTTATTTGCATGTTGAAGTCATTCTCATGAGAACCACCCCTCCCCGTTCCTCCCAGTATAAATAGCTGGGTGATTGCTACAGAGAACTCAGCCTGAGCCTGCATGTGACAGAAGGACACTAGACACCCAACAGGTTTTGCTGTTGACAGGTCTGCTGCTGGGAATACTCCCTCCACTGCTAGCCCCTGGGCCTTCAGCAACACCCAAGATGGCTTTGGCCCTTCCTCTAGCTTTGCTTGTTACTGTGCTTGTCCTCTGGATGCTTTTCTATTATTTTATTTATATTGTGGTAGCACCTAGGAGCACTAGTCACGGCCAAGTCTCCTGCTGTGCTAGGCACTGTACAGACACAGAACCCAAAGAGTTGATAATCTAAGGATAAGCCAAGTAAGAGCAGGTGGGTACAGACAGATGGGGAAGCATAAAGAAACAATTCTCTCTTTCTCTCTTTCCTTTTCAGAATCAGCCCTGCCAAGAGATCTTACAAAACCAACGGATCTGAGGACCGTCTCCAGGTAAGTCTGTTCCCATTGTATGGACAATGCTTTTAGGAGACAGCAGCACTTTAGACTCTGTGGCTCTGGCAAGAAATGCTGCATCCATCGAGGCGTTTTGCAATATTAACACAGCAGATGTGGATATAAACTCTGGTGCGGCTGTACCTCTGGGTGGGGGGGCGGGGCGTATGTTACTACACCACCACCATCATATACATCACACCTTGAGAAAGAGACAATGCAAGGTAGAGACGCTATTTATGGGAGACAGAGGGTTGAAGAAATGAAGGAACTTCTGGGTACTAAATTCCAGAACTGATCAGATCTTCCCCTGTCCTCATCATAGAAGAGCAGCCAAACTAGCAGAGCAGGGGTCAGTGGGCCTGGAGGGGGGCTGGGAGGGCAGCAGAGTGTCTGCGCTCATAATCTCTGACAGTAATTTCATACCAAGGTGTAAATGGGGAGTGAGGCAGATGCTGCTCCCATGTCTGAGACCCTCAGCTCCCCCAAGAAAGAGAAATTTCACAGCTCCTTGTTCTTTCCCCAGTTACCCTGAGGGCCCAGTCTCAGCGGCAGGATCGGCCTCCACACACACAGTACTGATCTGTGCTCATGTCACCCCGCCCAGGGTCAGGGGCAGTTGGATACACAGAGCGCTGGCCATAGTGGGTTCCAAAGGGGCACAGCCTCCTGGTGGGGACCCAGCCTGGCCTCCTGGACCCACTCTGGGGCCTGCTTTGCAGAGGCTGTTCCCTGGCTCTACCCCCAGGGACCTGTCCTGGGCAGAGCAGTGAGGGGCGGGATTGCCAGTGGCCTATTAGGTTAAGGGGGGGTCAGTTACTAACTGACCCTGGTGTCTGTCTCATTCCCTGGCTCTGGCCTGGCTGGAGAAACACCCTTTGCCCAGCACATCCCGCCAGCAGCTAACAGGCACTGTGAGGCCTGGATCCTGCTACATAGGGCATCCTGGGCTGGCTGAGCCCTGTCGGTGCAGAGAGGGGTCACCGCCCATAGTCCCCACAGCTGCGTCCTGGGGCCAGGCCCTAGTGGGGAAGCATCCCACCCCCGGCAGCATCGCCAGTGGCTGGTCCATGCCCTTCCTCCTGCTGCGGCCACGGGGCTGGCGGCCCCTTTGGCGATTCCATGGGGAGCTGCCCCGGAGCTGGGCCAAGGGGGGTGAGACGGGGAACGAGCCTTGATTGGCTGCCCACCAAGATCCAAGCCAATCAGATTGCTCGGCAGATGGCGCTTACTCCCACACCCCATGCTATGTGCTGCTGGCTACCAAGATCTGAAGGGGGCTGTGGGCCAAAGACGGGCCCTGACCTCCCGCCCCCCGGGGGGAACTTGGCTCAGCAGGGCCAATGGGACTCCCCCTATGGGACCAGCCTGCCTGAGAGCTCGTGTCCATCTGTCCTTCCCAGCCACCCCGCTCCCGCCAGGACACGACAGACACCAGGCACACGTCCACCACAATGGCATCCCAGCCAGGAGCAGGGACAGGGAGACGGCCAAGTGGACCCTGTGGGAATCAGGACAAAGACATGAGGGATTTGTTCGACACATTCATTAAGAAAGGTGGGTCTCTGGGCATGGGGTCCAGATAAAGGAGAACCTCAGGGCCTGAGAGGGCTCCCTGGCAAAACCCCCTCTTGTGCCTTCTCATCGGCTGAATTCCTGCTCACTCTTGTCCTCAGCCCAGTGCCGAAGAGGGGCGTGGCAGGGTCAGATGACAAGCCTTGCACCGATAGGTGCTGGAACTAGGAGTGTGGGGGTGCTGCTGCACCCCCTGGTTTACAGTATAGTTCAATGGATCTCAGCACCCCCACTATACAATTGTTCCAGTATCTCTGCTTGCACCCCCAGTTTACAGCAGCATCCCTGAGAACAGAATCTGGCCCCAGGGCCATGCCCTGAATTATGTGCAGTCTAAACCATCTCCCCTGGGATCTAGCAGCTCGCTTTATGGTCATATGTCAGGGGAAAACTCCAGTTTCCAGATCCTTCCCGGGGAGCGGACTCTCATGAAAAGGGAGATGCAATTTCTTAGAGTCCAGTCTGTATCATTGGAGCACAGCCCAGGGGACCGGATGCAGGGGCAGCAGCAAGCCCCACACAGTTACCTGCTTCCTTGAAGGAGCTCGCCCTGGGATAGTTTATAGGGGACAAGTTAAGAGGGAAGGAGCTGAATTCACCATTCACACTGAGGGGTCATGGGGTGCCGGGAGCTATGACATTGCAGGGCAATGAAGGGGAGGAGGGGATGACCCTGAGGTCCCTTCCAACCCTGATATTCTATGAGTGCAAGGAGCTATGGGGCTGTCGGGGGGTGGGGGGCAGATCCCTTTAGTTCTCATCACCATAGGAGAATTTCTACTGTTAAAGATCCTGCATTAACATTTTGCCTTTCCCGATCATCCAGAAGATGGTGTTCCCAATCCTCCGGACCTCCCCATGCCGTTCATCTTCACCCTGCGTGACGCCAAGCAGAAGGTCATTCGCTTGCAGAGCAACAATCTTGTGGCTGAGGCCTCCAACTCAGACCCTGGTGAGCTCCATGCTCCCTCTCATTTCCCACTCTTGCTGGCTGTCCCGCTGCTTTCCCCCAGCCGAGGCAGAGAGGATTGAGGGCCGTGTTGCCCTCTCCGGGGTGGTGCCCGGCGAGGAGGAAATCTGTGTACTGAATCTCTCGCTCTCCCCAGCCCAGCGGATTCTGAAAGGGAGCTCAATGCAGAGCAGGAGCCAGGCTGGGGCACAAGGGGGCCAGGTCTGTGGTCCAAGGGCTGCCTGCATGGTTGCTCCCTGCGGGGGGGTGAAGTAATGCTGCCTCTCGCTGGCGTCTGAGTGCCCCTGTGGAAAAGTGACTCTTGGCAGTCTAGAGACCTGAGCCCTCTCATGTTCCACCTGCAGAGAAACTCAGTGTGGTGCCTAACCGGTTCGTACAGGGCAAACCCTGCCCCATCATCCTGGGCGTCCAGGGAGGAAGCCGCTGCCTGCCGTGCGGGACGTTGCCCCAACCCAAGCTGCAGCTGGAGGTGAGTGTCCTCAGCTGGGTAGTTACCAGCTTTGGGGGGCAGAATTTGCACCTTCCTCTGAGGTGGCAGCTTGTGGCCCCCACCAGGGACAGGATCCTGAAGTAGCTGGGGCAGTGGGCTGCTCTGGTCTGGCCATTGCGGGGCTCCTCGTGGATCAGACGAGTGCTGGGGGCTAAGTGGACTTGGTTCCCGGATAAGGCTGCCCACGTGGGAGCTTGGTGAGTAGGACCCATGTGCCCATCAGGGGGCAGCAAGAAGCTGAGGGACAGCAGGCCCTGCCCAGGACCCTGCCCCATCATGGAGACACAATGGGGGCAGGGGAAATCAGGGTCCGACCCCTGCCCCTCAGCTTCTGAGCCCACTTGCCCAGGCCTTGAAACCACAGTCTGGCACTGGTTGGTTTCACTTTCAGCGGGATTTGTCCTTGCCACCGGCAGGAGCGGAGCTGATGAAGGTATCTTCTCTCCCCACCATGGAGCTGGTCCAATATGGACTGAATGGTGCTTAATAAAATGCATCGGAGCTCTGAACTGCTGCCCCATTTGCCATGTTTGTGGCCCCATGCGATGCACGGTTCATGGGCATCTGTATGGACAGAGTCATAGGGCAATCTGACCCTTTCATCTTGATCTGACCCTGCCAATCTTAGCCCACCTGCCTGGGTGGAGGGAATGAAGACAAGGGTCATGTGATGGGGTGTACGAGGCCTGCTGCAGGATATGAGGGCAATCAGAGGAGACTGCAGGGAGAGCAGACCTGGGGGTGGATGCTCGCTTCACTTCTAGGAAAGAGCTGGCAAGGAGATCTAGGTAGAGGGTCTCTGCAGAGCTGGAAGAGCTGGGAGAGAGACCTGCTAGGAAGGATGGCTCAGCAGGGAGTGGACTCAGAGCCTGGACCCGAGGCGGTGAGCCCCCTAGGAAGGCTCAGGGAAGATCTGTGTGTTTAGAACTTTGTGCTAATAAACCAGGCTCCCGGAAGGGGAGAGTTATTGAGAAAACACTGGCAGCGTGAAGTTCAGTCAAATAAATTGGTTAGTCTCTAAGGTGCCACAAGTACTCCTTTTCTTTTTGGGGAGGAAAGGGAAACCGAGGCAGCAGACAGGCCCAAAGCCAGAGGCGGGTAAGCCCTTGCTACGAGTGGGCTTATGTTCCCATAAATGTTTGGGGAAGGGATAGATAACCATCCATTGTCACCTGCCAACAGGGATATTCACGATTTCTTAGTCCCCTGTTTATAAAACTACATTCAGCCAATCAGCGAGCAGGATCAGTAGCGTGTGACTTTGGTGACCAATTGCCGACAGTGACCATGCACAAATAACCAATAGGCTGATAACTGTTATCCTAGCTGGTCCTGAGGCTGGTTAGGAATAACAGAGACGCTTGCAGAACTCCTGATCAGTCAGCTCACCGATGTGCGAGCAGAACTAAGGGCTAAACGCCCAGGGAATGTTGTTCCCAGGAAATAATCCAGCTTCCTGCAACGGCATCTTCCTTTCTGTTCCCCGCTCAGGATAAGAAAATAATGGAATTGTTTGAAGACAAGGAGCAAGCCGCTCGCTTCACTTTCCACAACATTCCCGAAGGCAGCACCCACCGCTTCGAGTCAGCCACCTACCCGGGCTGGTTTCTCTGCACCTCCCAGAAGAGCAGCGAGCCCATCCGCATCACCAACCACCCGGGCGAGACAGAGATCACTGAGTTCTATTTCAAAAGGATTCTGACCCAATAGCCGCCTGCGATGGGAAGAAGGCTGCAGAGGTTCCCCTGCACACCCCAGACAATATTGCCTTTTTCTTTTTAGTGCTGGAAATTAAAGTATTGTCTACTCTCCTTTTCCTGGGAGACTCTCTGGTGACTCTGGAACTCATGGCATTATGACATCACCCACACCAAGGAAGCAAATCCTGAGCAGCTGAGAGGGGATGGGATATTTTGCCAGGCTGGCTTTTATTATCTTGTTTTTTATTAACTTCCAGTTAACAAAAATACTCAACACACAGTTGGGAGCAAAGCTTTTGCTGTTAAAGATCCTGCAAAAGGTCACAGCCAGCAAACTCAGAGCAGAGCAGAGCAGGGCAGGATGAGCCCCCACTCTCGGAATCTCTGTTCCAGCATCACTAGGTACCCACTAGCCATCCCAAAAGGAGCTCCAGCCCCTGCATTGGGGCCAACCGTCAAGGGTCCCATGACCCAGTCACATGGTTTCACATAGGATTGGGCATTGCACTAACAAATATGGTCCCACGTAGCATGTGGCCCCATGGAAATGCTGCAGAACCATTAACAGAGCACGCAACATGTTCAGACACTGACCCTCTTAGATCTGTGGGTAGAAAGCTGGCTAGATTGTTGGGCTCAACGGGTAGTGGTCAATGGCTCCATGTCTAGTTGGCAGCCGGTGTCAAGTGGAATGCCCCAGGGGTTGGTCCTGGGGCCGGTTTTGTTCAATATCTTCATAAATGATCTGGAGGATGGTGTGGATTGCACTCTCAGCAAATTTGCGGATGATACTAAACTGGGAGGAGTGGTAGATACACTGGAGGGCAGGGATGGGATACAGAAGGACCTAGACAAATTGGAGGATTGGGCCAAAAGAAATCTGATGAGGTTCAATAAGGATAAGTGCAGGGTCCTGCACTTAGGACGGAAGAACCCAATGCACAGCTACAGACTAGGGACCGAATGGCTAGGCAGCAGTTCTGCGGAAAAGGACCTAGGGGTGACAGTGGACGAGAAGCTGGATATGAGTCAGCAGTGTGCCCTTGTTGCCAAGAAGGCCAATGGCATTTTGGGATGTATAAGTAGGGGCATAGCGAGCAGATCGAGGGACGTGATCGTCCCCCTCTATTCGACATTGGTGAGGCCTCATCTGGAGTACTGTGTCCAGTTTTGGGCCCCACACTACAAGAAGGATGTGGATAAATTGGAGAGAGTCCAGCGAAGGGCAACAAAAATGATTAGGGGTCTGGAACACATGAGTTATGAGGAGAGGCTGAGGGAACTGGGATTGTTTAGTCTGCGGAAGAGAAGAATGAGGGGGGATTTGATAGCTGCTTTCAACTACCTGAGAGGTAGTTCCAGAGAGGATGGTTCTAGACTATTCTCAGTGGTGGAAGAGGACAGGACAAGGAGTACTGGTCTCAAGTTGCAGTGAGGGAGGTTTAGCTTGGATATTAGGAAAAACTTTTTCACTAGGAGGGTGGTGAAACACTGGAATGCGTTGCCTAGGGAGGTGGTGGAATCTCCTTCCTTAGAAGTTTTTAAGGTCAGGCTTGACAAAGCCCTGGCTGGGATGATTTAATTGGGGATGGGTTCTGCTTTTGAGCAGGAGGTTGGACTAGATGACCTCCTGAGGTCCCTTCCAACCCTGATATTCTATGATTCTATGATCTGCCATCAGCACAGGGACTCACAAGGGCACCCCGCTGGAGAATACCCACCGTCTGGCATTCTGCAGCCCTGCATACTCTGGTGGTCCCCTAGCACTCCTTGCATGGGATCCAGGGCAGGAAAGCAGCTGTGGGCAATACAGCACTTAAACACATGCTTCAAATTAGTGCGGCTCATGTGCTTTCCTGACTCAGGGCCATGGTGCAGGTTCTGATCTCCTTAGAAAGCTCCCAGATCCCATGAGACACCTTATAGTGCTTGGATGCTATGGGTACAGGCCTGTTTCTGCAGCCACTTTACTCCGGGGTGTGCTGCTGGCTATTCATTGCATGCTCATTGCAGTCAGCAGAACTCCTCGCAGTAGGAAGCAGCAGAGGCAAGATTAAGGTGTTAGCTGGACTGGGTCCTTAGACATCTCTCACCGGATTTACACTCCCTCACATAGATTCCCAGATTCCAAGGCCAGAAGGGACCATTGTGAGACACACAAGCCAGACAACTGTCCACAATAATCCCTGGAGCACAGCTGTTAGAAAAAACATCCCATATGGATTTAAAAATTCCCGGTGATGGAGAATCCATCATGATCTTGGGTAAATTGTTCCCATGGTTAATTACTCTCACTATTAAAAAGGTACATCTGATTTCCAGTCTGAATTTATTTAGCTTCAACTTCCAGCCATTGGCTCTTGTTAGACCTTCCTCTGCTAGACTGAAGAGCCCATTATTAAATACTTGTTCCCCCTGTAGATACTTATAGACTTTGATCAACCACCCCTTCTCTTTGTTAAGCTAAATAGATGAAGCTCTTTGAGTGTCTCACTGTAATGCAGGTTTTCTAATCCTTTAATCATTCTTGTGGCTCTTCTTTGATCTCTCTCCCATTTACCAACATCCTTGAACTGTGGGCACCAGAACTGGACACAGGATTCCAGCTGTGGTCGCAGCAGTGTCAGATATAGAAGGAAAATCACCTCCCTGCTCCTGCTCGAGATTCCCCCGTTTGTGCATCTCAGGATCACAGGAGCTCTTTCGGCTACAGCGTTGCACTGGGAGCTCATGTTCAGCTGATGACCCACCGTGCCCCCCAAATCTGTTTCAGCGGCCCTGCTTCCTAGGGTAGAGTCCCCCGTCATGTCAATATGGCCTGCCTTCTTTGTTCCCAGATGTATCCATTTAGTCGTATTAAAACACATATTGTTTAGTTGTGCCCAGTTTACCAAGCAATCCAGATCACTCTGTATCAGTGACCTGTCCTCTTCGTTATATACCACTCTCCCAATTTTTGTGTCATCTGCAAATTTTCAGTGATGCTTTTATGTTTTCTTCTAAGTAATTGCTAAAAATGTTAAACTGTTTCTTAACCTACCTGTCATAAATATAAAGGGAAAGGTAACCACCTTTCTGCATACAGCGCTATAAAATCCCTCCTGGCCAGAGGCAACATCCTGTTACCTGTAAAGGGTTAAGAAGCTCAGCTAACCTGGCTGGCACCTGACCCAAAGGACCAATAAGGGGACAAGATACTTTTAAATCTTGGGTGGGGGGAAGGCTTTTGTTTGTGCTCTTTGTTTACGTGGTTGTTCTCTCTTGGGACTGAGAGAGGCCAGACAGAAATCCATCTTCTCCAACCCATCCTAATCCAAGTCTCCAATATTGCAACCAGTAGAGGTAAGCCAGGCAAGGCTGATTAGTTTATCTTTTGGTTTATGTGAATTTTCCCTGTGTTCAGAGGGAGGTTTATTTCTGTTTTCTGTAACTTTAAGGTTTTGCCCAGAGGGGGATCCTCTGTGTTTTGAATCTGAATACCCTGTAAAGTATTTTCCATCCTGATTTTACAGAGATGATTTTTACCTTTCTTTTTTTTTAACAAAACCCTTCTTTTAAGAACCTGACTGATTTTTCCATTGTTCCAAGATCCAGGGGTTTGGGTCTTTGATGATTTTGTAATAAATTGGTTAGGATATTATTCTCAAGCCTCCCCAGGAAAGGGGGTGTGTAGGGCTTGGGGGGATATTTTGGGGGGAAGACATCTCCAAGTGGGCTCTTTCCCTGTTCTTTGCTTGGTGGTGGCAGCATACTGCTCAAGGACAAGGCAAAGTTTGTACCCTGGGGAAGTTTTTAACCAAAGCTGGTAAGAATAAGCTTAGGGGGTCTTTCATGCGAGTCCCCACATCTATACCCTAGAGTTCAGAGTGGGGAAGGAACCCTAACACTACCCTTTGGTGTTTTATTAAGTGTGAACCCACCATACTTTGGATTTTTAGACTACCCTCTGCTATATGAACTCAATGGGAAGTGCAGATTAGCCGGGTCACCATGTGCTGTGTATGAGTGAAATACGATAATAAATACCCCTGTAGATATTCAGATGAAGATGTTTTGTTACATTCATCAGAAACATGGCTGGACATGCCAAACATTATCCCTTGAATTATTAAATTACCACCTGGATAATTTAGTGCCACTTTCATTAAGGTCAATGGGGATCTCGCTTTGAGACCTCTATAAAATGCTTTGAAATATAGTTCAAGCTCTGGGCCGCTGGCTAGATGGGGAGCTGTGTGGTTGGATTGTACATGTTGGTGGCTTTGCTTACGGCTCCTTCAGAAATACTGTGATCACATCCCAGTATCTGTTTGGCCTTTTTCTAACCAAACTTCCACTTAGCGGATATTCACTCACTGCAGCTCAGATAGATTGTGATGAGTAAAAAGAAAAGGAGGACTTGTGGCACCTTAGCGACTAACAAATTGGTTAGTCTCTAAGGTCCCACAAGTACTCCTTTTCTTTTTGCAGATACAGACTAACACGGCTGCTACTCTGAAACATTGTGATGAGTGACTTCCTTTTCTGGTTTTCCCCCATGGTTAAATGCAGCTTGGAAATTCTGTATGGGAGCAAGCAAGAGGAAATAAATATTTTCTGACTCAGAATCTCCACTGTGGTCACTTTTTGCACTTTGCTGACCCACTTTAGGGAAGCTGTAGCGAGAGCTGGGGCAATCTACCTTGCACATTTCTTTCACTGAAATGAAACTGGCGGCACTGGTATAAACTGCGGTGAGCACTGTTCCCAAGTCAGTCATGGCTGACAGTGGTTTAGCTTGTCTATTCTAAAGGTTTCCACAGCTGGAGCTTCTCCTGGGTCAGGCCACTGATGGCTGAAATTGGGGCCCAGCTCACGCATCCGATGAAGTGAGCTGTAGCTCACGAAAGCTCATGCTCAAATAAATTGGTTAGTCTCTAAGATGCCACAAGTCCTCCTGTTCTTTTTGTGGATACAGACTAACACGGCTGCTACTCTGAAACCTGTCATTATGCAAGGCACTGAATTTAGCCGTATGGAGTGGAAATCTATCCCCACTGTATTTTCCACGGAATGCATCCGATGAAATGAGCTGTAGCTCACGAAAGCTCATGCTCAAATAAATTGGTTAGTCTCTAAGGTGCCACAAGTCCTCCTGTTCTTTTTGAGTCTAAACTGGCATAGTTCACACCTTGGTCCAGCCACCTTGTGTGGGAGATTTGATGGTTCAGGGGAAGGGTGATGAGACAGAACCTTTAATTTTAGGTCCATGGCCAGTGCACCCAGGGCTGGCCTTATGGGTGGGTGACTGGAGAGACCACCCAGGGCACCGTGGTCAGAGGGGCACCATGCGCAAAAGGCAAAGAGCAGGGCGGGCCTCGGGTGAGAGGTCACAGAAGGGAGCTCGGGGCAATGGAGGGAGGAAGAGGCAGCGGGGCTGGGGGATGATTGGGGGGGGGCGGGCGCCCAGGGAGGCAGTGTGGTCCAGGGTTGATGGGGGGGTGGGTGGGAGCCTGGAGAGGCAGTGGAGGACAGGGGTGATGGTGGGGAGGCAAGAGGGAGGCAGTGGAGTCCAGGGGTACCAAAATACAAGTGGACCCAGGGCGCCATTTTCCTTAGGGTCAGCCCTGAGTGTACCAGTGACCCTGGGTCATTGGTATTCTCTGCTAGCTATAGTATGTGGTCGCACTTTGGGAAGTGACTTGGTGAACTCTGAACAGAACGTAATGGAGCTGCATGAAATATCCGCCACTGACTGGCCCCTCTTCAGAGAGGCAAGGGAATGAGTGGGCCAGGGAGGCTGAGCTCCGAAGTTGCCCCTGAAAGAGCGCCCTCCAAGCAGGGTTGAGATGCAGGGGTGGGTCTGTGTGGAAGGCTGACCCACACTGCGCCTGTTCTGTGTAAAAATAAAGGCTCTGGGTGTCCGGTGCTGTACACGCAGCAGTATTTGCTAGCCATAAAACCTGGGGACCCTAGTACCTGCTCCAGTCAGGATCACAGGCAGGAGGAGAAGTAAGCCTCTGTACTAGACAATAGCTGGCGTGCTTATGGCACAAGTCCCATTTAGAACTGGGTCTTAGGACTCATACCCCGGGGCTGGGCAGCAGGGGGTGGACCGGTACCGTGCCTACAGCCCTGTAACTGCAAAGGCCAATCCTGGGCAGCAGACAGCCCGGTTAATCCGGTCGGTATCCAGAGATAGGATCGGATGTTTGCAGAGTGAGGCGTGTTCAGGTTCCTTCACAGATAAGATCTCTCTGAGCAGGGAGGAGATGTCTGGCAGAACTGATTGTTGTGGGAGCAAACACAGAGTCTCTTCAGTGTCTGCAACATGCACCCGCAGCTCTGGCGATGCTGCCTGGAGTAGAGGGTGCAATGTGTCCATATAGCCATGTCCGTCCTGGCTGGCAACAGGCAAGTATTGAGTCCAGAGGCAGTGCCGCCTAGTGGATAGAGTGCTGGGCTGGGACTCAGGAAACCTGTTCTGGGCTCTGCCACTAGACTGCTGGGTGGCCTTGGGGAACTCACTTGGTCTCTATGTGCTCTGCCAGCTGCCTTGGCTACATGGGTAGATGGAGATCCTCTGGTCAGCTCTGTGCTTTGCCTGTTTAGGAAGCCCCAGAGGGTCATGTGGGGAGTTGGTCTCATACCCCGAGACGCCCCCGTGTTCACTTAGGCAGGGTGATGTCTGGTCAGTGCTATCGCTCGACATGTCTGTGGGGCTGGGAGGGGCTAGCAAGGAGGCATGGGTCCCAGGGCCACGTCTACAATGCAGAATAAAATAAAAGATCCACAGCCGTGAGTCTGAGTCTGGTTCTACAGACTCAGGTTTGCACGACAGGGCTAAAAATAGGAATGTAGCCGTTTCTGCTCAGGCTAGAGCTCAGGCTCTGAGACTGGGCTTCCCCCCTCATCCCCTCCCAGCTCCAGGTTTTGGAGCCAAACTCCAGCCCGAGCGGGAAAGTTTACCCTGCTATGTTTAGCTCCATCACATGAGTCTGTAGGCCTGGCCTCTGAGACTTGCTGCCGCAGGGCCGTACCCCAGGACACTGGTGACACCCAGGTTTCCATTCCTACTTTTGTGTCTTCCGGCCCGACCTATATTTTGCCCCTGCTTCTTTCCTGGAATTCCTCTAATGTGAGGTGAATATTTTGCACTCCCAAGGTTACCCCAGGGGAAACCGCCTCGCCTATATTACAGTACAAATCGCTGGGGGACGGCTGAAGAGATGGCTGCCTGGGTCCTCCACAGAGAGCTCTCCGGCTTTGTGGGAGAGCCAAGGAATGGATCAGAGAGCTGGGAGTTGTGTGCAAACTACAGTCTGGCAGCTAGAAGTGTGTCTCTGGGGTGATTTCGCCTTTCTGGGGTTCAGCAATGTATGGCACAGCCTCTTTTCCGCCTTTGGCTTCGCTCATTTCTTGCTTTTCTTACCCTAAATATGCTGAGAGACAGGCGTTAGAAATATCCCCGTGGGGTCATTACGCCACAGAAGGGGCCAAAGAGAGACAGAGAGGAGTAGCTTGTAAAGATATAGGAATGTTTGAGACAGGGACTGTATTTTTGTGTATGTGTGTGTGTGTCCAAAGAGAGGACAATCTAAATATAACACAAGAGACAACAGGTGGAGACAGACAGACCAACAGGGGAGCCCAAGGAAACAATGAGACAATGTTGGGCAGGATGACGGGTGTTGGTCTCAGCACCTAGCACAACAGGGCGCACGTCCTGACTGGGGCTTACCAACTACTGCAATCCCAACAAATAATAATAATCCTTGGTCCTGCTCCACCCTGGCAGCCATGTGATCGAGCATGCTCAGTGTGGATAGAATCTTCGAAAAATTTAGCCACCAAACACTAACAAGTCTCTACCGAGCATGTGCGAACTGAGATTTTTATTCAGAGGCTCATCACCTGGCCAGATTTGGGTGGCCTTTCTGCCCTTCTGTCCCAGTTTGTCTCCAGCTTTTGCTGATTGTCATGAACAATTTTATGTAACAGACTGATCTGGGCTCTTGATCCCTTGGATGACTCAGGGGAGAGGCCTCTGCACAACAGCACTCTTGGGAGGGCGGTGTGAATGCAAGGAGAAGCTTTGAATGGCTGCCTCTGTCCAGTCCCAAGCTGCAAGGTGGGCTGGAGCTCCCCTTAGCACGGAGGGTTCCTTAGATCCCCATGTGGCAAACAGCATGCAAACAGCAACACCCCCGCCCCCCAACAAAGGGGAGAGCTCAAAGGACCCAGGGATCAACTGAATGGCTCAAGATGATGAAAATGGGAACAGAAGTGAGGTCCCAGGCTCAGAAGGAGGAATCCAGTAAGGGACAATAGGCAGAGAATATAAGAACATAAGGACGGCCATACTGGGTCAGACCAAAGGTCCATCTAGCCCAGTATCCTGTCTTCCGACAGTGGTTGGTGCCAGATGCTTCAGAGAGAATGAACAGAACAGGGCAACTATCGAGTGATCCATCCCCTGTTGTCCAGTCCCAGCATCTGACACTCAGAGGCTGAGGGACTCCCAGAGCATAGAGGCCCTGACCATCTTGGCTCATAGCCACTGGTGGACCTGTCGTCCATGAACTTATCTAATTCTTTTTTGAACGCAGTTATACTTTTGGCCTTCACAACATCCCCTGGCAATGAGTTCCACAGGTTGACTTGTGCCTTGTGTGAGGAAGTAATTTATTTTTTTTTTTAAGCCTGCTGCCTATCAATTTCATTGGGTGACCCTGGTTCTGATGTTATGTGAAGGTGTAAATAACACTTCCCTATTCACTTTCTCCATACCAGTCATGATTTCATAAACCTCTGTCATATCCCCCTTAGTTATCTCTTTTCCAAGCTGAAAAGTCCTAATCTTTTTAATCTCTCCTCAGATGGGAAATGTTCCGTAGCCCTAATCATTATAGTTGCCCTTCTCTGTACCTTTTCCATTTCTAACATATCTTTTCTGAGATGGGGCGACCAGAACTGCACACCATACTCAAGATATGGGCATACCAAGGATTTATATAGTTACATTATTATATTTACTGTCTTATTATCTATCCCGTCTCTATGGGAAACATTAGGGAGTCAGAAGAAGCCACCCAGAAGCATGATATAAACAAGTCAAAAGAAATAGGCTCCATGGTCAGCAAGAATCCCCTCATCCCCCAGCCAACTTTCTCAGCTTTGAGGGGCTGCTGGGATTTGTAGTTCCCAAGGCTGCTGTAGTCCTAGGCTGAATCAAGGCATGCTGGGAGAAGAGCCTATGTAAATCCTTCCTTCGCTGGGATGGAAGGAAGAGAGATTTGCAGATAGCCAGCAGAACTAAGGACTTTCCTGGGTGAAAGGGCAAGTTCCCCGCTGTCTGAGTATGCTACCTTTGGAGTACAGTGGGTATTGATTTAAAGGGGACAGTATAGCAGACCCCGTGTGGCATGGGACTGGGCTGCCTCCAGGAGGCTGGAGAACAGGAAAGCCCAGGTTTGAGGCATGACTGAGCAGCACAACCGTGGGGATGCTGAGAAAGAAAAATCCCTGGCAGGGGAACTTGGTGCAGGTGTTGGAAGAGGACTCCATGGGTGGTTGTGGTCCCTACTGGTTTGTTTTGGCCTGGAGGTAGCAGCCAGGACTTCACAAGCGGGACTGGCAATTTGCCAAGACCTGTTCAGGCCCTGAGGAAGGAATCTGGAGTGTCTAGAGATGGCAAAGTTTTATAAGAAAACTTCTATCAGCATTTACACAACAGAACAAAACAAAAAGGCGGGAGCACTCCCATGCCTCCAAGCCACTGGGATCTAAAGCATTGGCGGCAAGTGAAGCTTCCCCGGGGGAGGCTAGCTCCCTGTCCTGCCTCTTCTGCCCACAGCCCCACCTCTTCTGCCCCAGGCCCCGTCCCTGCTCCGCCCCAGGCCCCGTCCCTGCTCCCACTCAGCCCCCCTGCTGCCACTTGCCATGTCCCTCCTCTCCTCCACCCCCTTCCCCATGAGGCTCCCTCTGCCCACAGGGATATGGTGGGCAGAGGAGCCTCATGAGGTAGGAGGAGGGTGGAGGAGAGGAGGGATGCAGTAAGTGGTGGGGACCTGCAGAGAGGTCGGGTGGAGTGGAGGAGAGGAGGGACTCAGCCAGGCAGCGGCGGGCGGTGGGGGCCTCGGGGAAGGGAGCAGCACAGGGAAGGGAAGCTCAGGTGTCTGGTGGCAGGTCAGCGGTGGCTGCGCCAAGGGAGACTTAGCCTCCTCTGGCCTATTATACCTGCCACCTATGCTAAGAAGGGAGAGAAATCTCATCTTCCTTTGTTTTCTTCCCCAGTAACCCAGTAACCCCGTCTCTGTAGGATTGGCTTCCATGGTCATGGTATGGACCTGTGTTAGTTGCTGTAGTTGTATTGGAAACCCGGGAGGTGGGCGGGCACAAGCCCACCCACTTCTAAAGGCCCCTCCCCCAGACTAGCGGGAGGGACCACTGGACCCAGGGACCAAATAAATGCGGAGGACAACTAATGAAAAACAGGGATCGGAGTGAAGGTCATAGGTTCAAAACGAGGGTACTGGATGAGGATACTGAGCAGAGAACCCCGGACAGCGCCCACTGCTCCGCGAAGGTAACAAGGGAGCCAGCGGACGCTGCCCAGTGGAACTCTGCCCGGATGCATGAGACGAGGGAGGAACGGAAATAGGCCCCACAGTCGCAGAGCACCCCCTGGTCCAACATCCTCCTCCTGGTTTTATAGATGGAGACTGTAGCCAGGGCCAGGAGGAGATTGACCAGGAGGTCTCGCGACTTCATGGGGCCACGGATGGGATGTGCAAAAAGGAACAAGTGCGGGGAAAAGTGCAGCCAGAACCTCAACAAGAGGTTCTGGAGGAGCCGGAATAGGGGCTGCAACCTGGCGCATTCAAGATAGGTGTGCGCCAGGTTCTCCCTCACGCTGCAAAAGGGGCAGGCCTCGGGTATAGGGGTGAACCACGCCAGGTGCATGCCCGTGCTCACGGCTCCATGAAGGAGCCGCCAACCGATGTCCCCGGCAGGCCGTGGGACCAAGGTGGAATAAAGGCTGGCTCCTCACCCTCTTTAAGTGGAAGATAGTCCTACCATTGGTGTCAGGGCAGGACGCGAGGGTGAGGAAATGCAGTGTGTGGCACACGAGTGTGTACAGTTGGTCCCTGGGCATGGTTTGGAAGTGAACCGGCTGCAGGGAGCGCAGTCGGCTCGGTGTGTGGGAGTGGGGAGGCCGGGGGGGCTTGCAGAACAGGGGCCAAAGAAAAATGTCCAGAGGGCTGGGGGTGTGGGGGCTCTCGCAGGGCCCACCACAGGAAGATGACAGAAATGGGTGACAAGGCGGCCTCCACCTCCTGGAGTACGCGCCTGGGGGTTGGAAAGGTGGAGAGCCCCATGCGTCGACTGAGCACGCGGGGCGCCACCCAGTCCCCCCGTTGTAGTCCAGGAGCTCTCTGACTCTGGTGGTCTCTGCCAGGACCAACCTCCAGCACACCAAGGGAGACTCTGCCACCTGCATACGTAGATTGGGGCTGTGTAACAGGGGCTGTGTAACAGGAGGTCCGCCCCCTTGGTGGCCACAAAGGACCTGGACGTTGAAAAAAGCTTCCAGGTCTGGAGGAGGTCCTGGTAGAAGACCGGCAGCTCGGAGAGGTCTCGCAGAAGGCCCCTCGGGTGGAGAAAAAAGAGCTGCCGTTTGTATCGGAGCCCTCGGAGGAGGCGGAGGAAGGTGTGTGCCAACGTGCTCCATGCCGGACTACCTGCACCATAAAGGAGTCTCTGCAGGGCCTGGAGGCGGAAGATATGGACCTGGCTACAAAGGCAGACCAGGCCCTGTCCTCCTTCCTCCAGGGGAAGACTCAGGACCCCTGCAGAGACCCAGTGCAGCCCCGGCCAGAAAAACTCCAGAGCCATCCTCTGGAGCCTGGCCAGGATCCCTTGGGTCGGGCTCAGGGTGTTGAGCCGGTGCCAGAGCGTGGACAGAACTAGCTGGTTCAGCACCAGCGCCCTCCCTCACAGTTTGAGACATCGGAGCAGTCCTGTCCATCTCCGCAGCCGCTCACCCACCCTGGCCTCCAAACCCTGCCAGTTCTCCAGTGGAGAAGGATGCGTGGCAGATAGATAAATGCCAAGATAGAGCAGCGGACCCGTGCTCCACCGGATGGCTTGAAGTGCGGGTGGGAGGGAGCTCGCCTGCCACCCGTCCCCGACCACCAGACCAGAGCTCTTGACCCAGCTGACCCGGGCGGAGGAGGCTGTCAAGTAAACGGCCTGGCAGGCCTCCACCTGCACCAGGTCATCCGGGTCCTGGACCACGAAGAGCACGTTGTCAGCGTACGCCAACAGGACCAGCTGCAGCTCTGGCTCCTGAAGTGCCATCCCTGTCAACCTCCAGCGGAGGAGACAGAGGAAGGGCTAGATCACCAGAGCATACAGCTGGCTCGAGAGGGGGCATCCCGGCCGTACTCTCTGCCCGAAGCTGACTGGCTCAGGCAGGGTGCAGTTGAACCTGACCAGACACTCCGCGTCAGCATACAGCACCTGGAGAAAGCCCAAGACCTGGGGCCCAAAGCCGAATGCCCACAGAGTGCCCAGGAGATACCCGTGGTCCATCCTGTCGAATGCTTTCTCCTGGTCCAGAGACAGGAGGGTGAACGACAGACCACCCCTAGGCCCCAGCTCCAAGAAGTCCCGGACCAAATACAAGGTATCAAATATGGTCTGGCCCAGGACGGTGTAAGTCTGGTCGGGATGGACCATGTCCACCAGCATGGACCATAGCCGCAGCGAGATGGCCTTCACTACAACCTTATAGTCCATGCTGAGGAGTGAGATGGGATGCCAATTCTGTAGGTCGCGGAGGTCCCCCTTCTTCAGCAATAAGGCGAGCACGGCTCACCTGCACAAGAGAGGGAGGACCCCGCTTTGCCAGGACTCGGCCCAGACAGTGACAAAGTCCGGGCCTAGGACGTCCCAGAACTCCACGGTCAGCCCATTCATGCCCGGGGATTTGTTGGTGGGTATGAGAAGGAGGGCTTCTGAGAGCTCAGCTAGAGAGAGAGGCAGCTCCAGCCAGTCTCGGTCGCCCGCGCTGACCGTCGGGAGTTCGGTCCAGAGCACCCTGCAGGCTTAGGCATCGGTCGGATCCGGGGAGAAGAGGCTGGCATAGAAGGCCCTGGCCCTTCCACATATCTCCTCTGGATCCGTGAGGGGGGTGCCATCCTCCACCAGGAGGCAGGTGACATGCTTTTTGGCCACCCTCCTTTTCTCCAGGGCATAGAAGGAGCAGGAGCTGCGATCCATCTCCCGAAGGAGACAGATGTGGGATCAAATGAAGGCGCCCTGGGCCCGATGGTCCTCCAGGGCCTGGAGCTCCTCCCACTTCTCCCGGTACGCTGCACGGAGGGGTGGATCCTCGGGTCCGGAGGCCAGATGCCTCTCTATCTCTAAGACCTCCCGCTCCAACTGCCCTATCACTGCATCCCTCCGCTGGCTGGAGCCCCGGGTGTAGTCACGGCAGAAGAGCTGTGCGCACACCTTCCCCACATCCCACCACTGCCTTGCCGAGGGGAAGGCGTGTCGCTGCCCCCACCAAGCCAGCCAGAACTCCCAGAAGGACGCCACAAAGCCCACGTCCACCAGCAAACTGTTATTAAAATGCCAATAGGCCAGCCCCGGCCTCTCCGAGCTGAGAGAAGCCGTCACGGTCACCAAGTGTTGATCCGAGAATGGGGCTGGCCGGACACCGGAGGCGTGGGCTCTTGCCAGATGGAAACACGAGAAATAAATGTGGTCCAACCGGGAGTGGCATGACTGGTCCTCCTCCACCCGGACATAGGTGAAGGTGACATCGTTGTCCAGGTGATGGTCGCGCCAGACCACCTGGGAGTGATGGTTCACGATCTCCCTGAGGACACCCGCGGCTGCCTGGGATGTCTCGACTCCTGAGCAGTCCCGGTCCTCGAGGGTGGTGTTGAAGTCCCCGCCCAGGACCAGGCACTCGCCGAGGTCGTGCTGGGTTGCCTGCTGCACATCCAGCCTGTGGGGGGGGGCTGACATTACACCTGGTCAATGTTTACGCCCTGAACACGGGCCCAGAACAAGTGCGTTTCTACCAGCAGGCATCGGCCTTCCTCAGCACCCTGGATCCTCTCGAGTGCCTGGTCCTGGGCGGGGACTTCAACACCACCCGGTTTTCCGACCGGGAAAACCGAGAAGTCCGCTGCTTGCCAGGAGCTAGGATTCACGATGTGATGGAGAGACTGCCAAGACTCATCAAGCCCTCGGATCGCTACCCCTTCCTGCTTCTCCACGTGGGCACCAATGATACTGCCAAGAATGACCTTGAGCGGATCACTGCGGACTACATGGCTCTGGGAAGAAGGATAAAGGAGTTTGAGGCGCAAGTGGTCTTCTCGACCATCCTCCCCATGTAAGGAAAAGGCCTGGATAGAGACCGTCGAATCGTGGAAGTCAACAAATGGCTACGCAGGTGGTGTCGGAGAGAAGGCTTTGGATTCTTTGACCATGGGATGGCGTTCCAAGAAGGAGGAGTGCTAGGCAGAGACGGGCTCCACCTAACGAAGAGAGGGAAGAGCATCTTCGCAAGCAGGCTAGCTAACTTAGTGAGGAGGGCTTTAAACTAGGTTCAATGGGGGGAAGGAGACCAAAGCCCTGAGGTAAGTGGGGAAGTGGGATACCGGGAGGAAGCACGAGTAGGAGCGTGCGAGAGGGCAGGGCTCCTGCCTCATACTGAGAAAGAGGGACGATCAGCGAGTTAACTCAAGTGCCTATACACAAATGCAAGAAGCCAGGGAAACAAGCAGGGAGAACTGGAAGTCCTGGCACAGTCAAGGAATTATGATGTGATTGGAATAACAGAGACTTGGTGGGATAACTCACATGACTGGAATACTGTCATGGATGGATATAAACTGTTCAGGAAGGACAGGCAGGGCAGAAAAGGTGGGGGAGTTGCACTGTATGTAAGGGAGCAGTATGACTACTCAGAGCTCAAGTATGAAACTGCAGAAAAACCCGAGTGTCTCTGGATTAAGTTTAGAAGTGTGAGCAACAAGGGTGATGTCGTGGTGGGAGTCTGCTGTAGACCACCGGACCAGGGGGATGAGGTGGACGAGGCTTTCTTCTGGCAACTCACGGAAGTTACTAGATCGCAGGCCTTGGTTCTCATGGGAGACTTCAATCACCCTGATATCTGCTGGAAGAGCAATACAGCGGTGCACAGACAATCCAGGAAGTTTTTGGAAAGTGTAGAGGACAATTTCCTGGTGCAAGTGCTGGAGGAACCAACTAGGGGCAGAGCTCTTCTTAACCTGCTCACAAACCGGGAAGAATTAGTAGGGGAAGCTAAAGGGGATGGGAACCTGGGAGGCAGTGACCATGAGATGGTCGAGTTCAGGATCCTGACACAGGGAAGAAAGGAGAGCAGCAGAATATGTACCCTGGACTTCAGAAAAGCAGACTTTGACTCCCTCAGGGAACTGATGGGCAGGATGCCCTGGGAGAATAACATGAGGGGGAAAGGAGGCCAGGAAAGCTGGCTGTATTTTAAAGAATCCTTATTGAGGTTACAGAGACAAACCATCCCGATGTGTAGAAAGAATAGTAAATATGGCAGGTGACCAGCTTGGCTTAACAGTGAAATCCTTGCTGATCTTAAACACAAAAAAGAAGCTTACAAGAAGTGGAAGATTGGACAAATGACCAGGGAAGAGTATAAAAATATTGCTCGGGCATGCAGGAGTGAAATCAGGAAGGCCAAATCACACCTGGAGTTGCAGCTAGCAAGAGATGTTAAGAGTAACAAGAAGGGTTTCTTCAGGTATGTTAGCAACAAGAAGAAAGTCAAGAAAAGTGTGGGCCCTTTACTGAATGAGGGAGGCCACCTAGTGACAGAGGATGTGGAAAAAGCTAATGTACTCAATGGTTTTTTGCCTCTGTCTTCAAAAACAAGGTCAGCTCCCAGACTACTGCACTGGGCAGCACAGCATGGGGAGGAGGGGACCAGCCCCCTGTGGAGAAAGAAGTGGTTCGGGACTATATAGAAAAGCTGGACGAGCACAAGTCCATGGGGCCGGATGCATTGCATCCGAGAGTGCTAAAGGAGTTGGCAGATGTGATTGCAGAGCCATTGGCCATTATCTTTGAAAACTCATGTCAATCAGGGGAAGTCCCGGACGACTGGAAAAAGGCTAATGTAGTGCCCATCTTTAAAAAAGGATAGGAGGAGGATCCGGGGAACTACAGGCCAGTCAGCCTCACCTCAGTCAGTGGAAAAATCATGGAGCAGGTCCTCAAGGAATCAATTCTGAAGCACTTAGAGAAGAGGAAAGTGATCAGGAACAGTCAGCATGGATTCACCAAGGGCAAGTCATGCCTGACTAACCTAATTGCCTTCTATGACGAGAGAACTGGCTCTGTAGATGAGGGGAAAGCAGTGGACGTGTTATTCCTTGACTTTAGCAAAGCTTTTGACACAGTCTCCCACAGTATTCTTGCCAGCAAGTTAAAGAAGTATGGGCTGGATGAATGGACTGTAATGTGGATAGAAAGTTGGCTAGATTGTCGGGGTCAACAGGTGGTGATCTATGGCTCCATGTCTAGTTGGCAGCCGGTATCAAGTGGAGTGCTTCAAGGGTCGGTCCTCGGGCCAGTTTTGTTCAATATCTTCATAAATGATCTGGAGGATGGTGTGGATTGCACCCTCAGCAAGTTTGCAGATGCCACTAAACTGGGAGGAGAGGTAGATACACTGGAGGATACAGAGGGACCTAGACAAATTAGAGGATTGGGCTAAAAGAAATCTGATGAGGTTCAACAAAGACAAGTGCAGAGTCCTGCACTTAGGATGGAAGAATCCCATGCACTGCTCCAGACTAGGGACCGAATGGCTCGGCAGCAGTTCTGCAGAAAAGGACCTAGGGGTTACGGTGGATGAGAAGCTGGATATGAGTCAGCAATGTGCCCTTGTTGCCAAGAAGGCCAATGGCATTTTGGGATGTATATGTAGGGGCATTGCCAGCAGATCGAGGGACGTGATCGTTCCCCTCTATTCGACATTGGTGAGGCCTCATCTGGAGTACTGTGTCCAGTTTTGGGCCCCACACTACAAGAAGGA
This sequence comes from Lepidochelys olivacea, assembly GCF_965140295.1. NCBI lineage: Eukaryota > Metazoa > Chordata > Testudines > Cheloniidae > Lepidochelys > Lepidochelys olivacea. The sequence goes on along the minus strand of NC_140436.1, from coordinate 16,009,625 downwards.
TGTGGAAAAATTGGAAAACATCCAGCAGAGGGCAACAAAAAATGATTAGGGGACTGGAACACATGACTTATGAGGAGAGGCTGAGGGAGCTGGGATTGTTTAGTCTGCAGAAGAGAAGAATGAGGGGGGGTTTTATAGCTGCTTTCAACTACCTGAAAGGGGGTTCCAAAGAGGATGGCTCTAGACTGTTCTCAGTGGTAGCTGATGACAGAAGAAGGAGTACTGGTCTCAAGTTGCAGTGGGGGAGGTTTAGGTTGGATATTAGGAAAAACTTTTTCACTAGGAGGGTGGTGAAACACTGGAATGCGTTACCTAGGGAAGTGGTGAAATCTCCCTCCTTAGAAGTTTTTAAGGTCAGGCTTGACAAAGCCCTGGCTGGGATGATTTAGTTGGGGATTGGTCCTGCTTTGAGCAGGGGGTTGGACTAGATGACCTCTTGAGGACCCTTCCAACCCTGATATTCTCTGATTCTATAGGGGAGGAGCATGCCAATGGTAGAGGGACACAGGGGCGGAACGGGAGGAGGACAATCATGGGCGCAGTGTGGGGCACCAGCTGCACTCGGATGGGGAAGAGCTACAATGGCATCAGGGGAGTGGGGTGATCAGGGTATACAACTTAAAGGCGGGGGGCACAAGTGCTCAGGGACTGGAGCAGGGGCCAGCGGGAGGTAGGGGGAACAGGAAATAGCTGAGGGCGGGGGAGGGAGAGCACAAGGGGGGACCAAACTTCCAGGGGAAGGGCGGGGCAGACAAAGCAACAAACTTGCAGCGGTTGGGGCAGGGCGGGCAAACAAACAGGGGAAAATCTTCTGGGGAGCTATGGGAGGGAGGGAGGGAGGGAGGGAATAAACTGGGCTGGAGGGTTCTGGGGAGGCTCCCCTGTGATGTTATTGACATAATCTGGGACTGTGTAGATCATTGTTGCAACAAAGGTCGTGTAGTGGCACCAAATCTTGTATAAAGCGGGTCAAATCAGGTGTCTAAGACAAGGTTAGGGTTTGCTGGTTATGATTATGCTGTCTATATGTGGGTATCATTTTTGTAGTTAAAGTTATGAATATTGGCTCTATACTGTCTGTAGTTCAAACTTGTGCTATGCTTCTGGGTGACACCCCAGATAAATTGGTGTCAGCTCTGTCTAGCCTGCTTGATGGCCTATTAAGGACCAACAGCTACACAACTGACCCATTGAGAAAAGGCAGATAAGCCTCGTGACTCAGCAAGGTATGCAGGGACCTGCCCATGTGACTCCAAACTCCATTTTGCTGTAATTTTCCACAGTAAGAACAAAGAACGGTTCTTACACCTGGAAAAGACTATAAAAGGCTGATGCCTCATCTCCATCTGGTCTTCAATCCTGCTTCATATCTCTGGAGGGACTTTGCTACAAAAGGAAGCTCTAAACAAAGGACTGATGACCCATCCCAGGTGTGGATGTTCTCCAGAGACTTGATTTGAACCTGCAGTTTATTCCATCATTGCTACAAGCCTGAATTAAGAATTTTGTCGTTACTGTATGTAATTGATTCCATTAAACCAATTCTAGCTCTCATCTATATCTTTTTCCCTGTATGATTACACCTTTAGATTTTAGATTCTAAAGGATTGGCAACAGTGTGATTTGTGGGTAAGATCTGATTAGTGTATTGACCTGGGTCTGGGGCTTGGTCCTTTGGCATCAAGAGACCCTTTTTTCTTTTACTGGGGTATTGGTTTTCATAACCATCTGTCCCCATAACGAATGGCATTGATGGTGATACTGAGAAACTGGAGTGTCTAAGGGAATTGCTTGTGTGACTTGTGGTTAGCCAGTGGGGTAAAACCAAAGTCTTCTCTGTCTGGCTGGTTTGGTTTGCCTTGGTGTGCATAGAAACCCCAGCCTTGGGTTGTAACTGCCCTGCTTAGAGCAATTTGTCCTGAATTGGCACTCTCAGTTGGGTCCCGCCAGAACCAGCGTTGTTACACCCCCGCCCAATGCAACCGGGGAATGGGGACCAAGCCCAAAAAAAGGGGAGGGGGGAGTGCACCCAGGAGCACTTGTGGGACTCACTCCAGTCCTTGCTTGCTGCTTCAGGCAGTCCCAGGTGGTGGTGGTGGGGATGGGAGCAGGTGGCCCCGTCAAGGAGCGAGCAGCAGATGTTGGTAGTTAGCTGGGTCAGTGGAGGGGGTGGCAGTGGGAGGGCGGGGGGGCAGCTGGACTGGGGGAGGGCTTCATGCCACTCCCCTGGTCCCCCACAACAGCAGAGGCTACCACCACCCCAGAAGCACAGGTGTTAGTCACTCAGTCCAGTTATAGTACTCAGTCCCCTCCACAGTTCTCACAACAGTCTTTCTCCTCCTTGACGGGGCAGCAGGCTCAGGAACAGCAGCAGCAAGCAGGCGGTGGCCAGCCAGGGGAGGACCCAGGCAGAAGAGGTGGTAGTGGGGTCCTTGCTTCTCCTTCCTCCAAAGGAGTGGGGATGGGGGGGGGCAGGCCAGCAAGTCCCCCCCTTCCCCACAACAGCAGCTGCCAGAAGGGGTCCCAGCCAGCAGCAACCCAGGGAAGGAGAGCTCCAGTCAGCAGCAGTGGCTCAAGGGAGGAAGGGCTCCAGCCAGCAGCGGCCCAGGGAAGAAGAGCTTCAGCCAGCAGTGACCCAGGGAGGAAGGCAGGGAGCTCCAGCCAGCAGCAGCGGCCCAAGGGAGGGAGAGCTCCAGCTAGGAGGGCAGCCCACGTAGACTGACCTCTCCCTGCAATTGGGCAACTGCCCCATTCCCGCAGAACAGGGGTTAAAAGCAGCTCTGGAGAGGGCTGCGGCTGGGAAAAGGAGTGAAAGTAGCTGAGGGAGTAGCTGACCACAGGCGTGGCTAGCTCAGTCAGGGCCCAGCTGGCCCTGATAACAGGACTGGGGGCCAGGACCTGGAGGAGTCTCACTCTAGCCCTGGAATGGGAAGGGCTAGCTTCCTGAGAGCAAGGTACCTGAAGTAGAGCAGTGCTGGGGAAGGGCAAGAGAAGCTGGGGAGCTCCAGCCTGTTAAACCCACAGGCTGCAGGCCTTGGTGAAGGCCTACAGAGGTACTGGGGCTGCAGAGATACAGCCTGGGGATAGGCAAAGGCAGAAGGTCCTAAACCCCTTGCCAATGATGAGTGGCCATCATGGACTGCAGTGAGTGGGGGCTAGATGATGACTGGCAGTAGCCACTGAGGCAAGGTGGGTTTAGAGGGTTACCGGGGTCTGGGAGGGACACGGGGCCACTGGCAGGTGAGACACCGGCCTGCAGCATAGAATCATAGAATATCAGGGTTGGAAGGGACCTCAGGAGGTCATCTAGTCCAACCCCTGCTCAAAAGCAGGACCCATACCCAATTAAATCATCCCAGCCAGGGCTTTGTCAAGCCTGACCTTAAAAACTTCTAAGGAAGGAGATTCCATATGCTCCATATGCTGGAAAAGAGCTAATTCCCAGATGACCAGCAGGAAGTGCCACACTAGTGAGTTGTCCCTCTGCTACAGTTGCAATCACGCCATGGTTATAAAGGACAAGTGGGCTGATTATCCAAGAATCACAGTCAAGCCCAGAGCACAAGGCAGCCATATACAGAGCAATGGGCAATAGAAAACCGTTATGGGCATAACCTCTCCTGGCAGGGGGACCCAGCCCTTCCTTATCCATCTTGGCAAGGACCTCGTCTGGTGCCTGCTTTGAAAGGGGCTGCTCTCCCATCTCTAGCAGCGAGGGGTCCTGGGCCTTGAGGGTGGCGATGGGATAGAATTGCAAATGCAACCTTGGTTTTAAAGGAGGTGGGTGAGGGGGGAGAAAAGCTCCAGCCTTTGATAGCTGAGCTCTGAAGAAGTGGTATAGCTAATAACCGATGCCCATCTGTATTTCACAGCCGCAGAACGCTGCTCAACACTCAAGCCATGAGGACACCCCAGGCACCCAGCTGGCTTCCACCGAGCACCCATCAGCAGCTAGGCACAGTGAGGGGCTGTGGTGTTTAGATGTTGCTTGTAATTATTAGAATTGGGAGCACTGGCTGTTGGGAGTCTGAAAGGACAGGAAACAGGAAGGAGGGGGGAGGAGTTGAGAGGCTGGGAGAAAGCTACAGAGGGTGCAGCAGCAGCTTGGTAAAGAGGTTTCCACTTTTTAAAATAAAGTCCTGTTGAAGCTTGTTAGTACCTCGCCTGGTTAAAAAAACATTTTGGAGATGAGGATGGATCTTCTGCCTCTGAATCCACCTGCACCCTTTCTGCAAAGCCCACGTGAGCCTCCAATTGCTTTTACTACCTGTATCCATATGTTTGAGACTTCTCTGCTTGCAATCACTGCTACAGAGATTTCTGAAGTAAGAAAGGGTGCTCTGCTAATCCACTGCCTTGGAGCAGAAGGGCAGCATATATTTTACACTTTTCCCCTTGCAGATGATAAATATGAGACTGCACTCACTGCATTAAAGAATTTTTTGTGCCAAAAGTGAATGTAGTAGCTAATCGCTACAGATTTCACCAGTGTGAGCAGAAACCAGGGGAAACTATAATGCAGTATATTGCTTCCCTGAGGAGTCTGATTGGGAATATGGCAGATGAGATGATTAGAGACCAGCTCATTGAGAAAACAACCATGCTTCATGTAAGAGAACGCTTACTTCTAGAACCACAACTTACATTAGAAAAAGCAATAACCATTGCTACTCAGATTGAGTCAGCTACAGCTGAAGCCAAAATAATGAGCATGGATACAGGAGGCACAGTCCAGGCTGTGACTCCTTTGCAGAAAAGTTCACTATCGCTGCAGACACACAATTGCAAGAGGAAAACTAATGAAAAACCACCGAATCAGCAAATTCAAAATACAGTAAAAGCATGTTTTCGCTGTGGATTCCCATGAAACCTTGCAAGCTACACAGGATGTCCGGCAAAAATAGCTCAGTGCAATCATTGCAAAAAGATTGGACTTTTTGCTAAAGTATATCGCAGTAGCCAGTTCAATTAACAGGTGCATGCAGTTACAACACCAGATGTTACTGTGCTGAGCGTGGACAAAATCACTACTGCACATATTCCAGAACAAATAAAGTGCACGGTAAACGTTTCCGCCATACCCTCAGACAAATCACACTCTATTCAACTAATGTTGGGCACTGGGTCAGCAGTGTCTATACTACCTGATTCCATCTATCTGCATTACTTTAGAGATGTGCCTCTTACTGAACCCAAACTTCACTTGGTGTGCTATTTGAAAAACCATGTTCCAGTACATGGCTGCCTGCCAGCAATAGTTACTTTTGGTGATTGCTGTGTAACTGCAGAGTTCTACATTGTCCACAAAGGCACTCCTATCCTTGGCAGAGATTTATTGGCTGCTTTAAATCTCAGGGTAGTTAATGGATGAATTGATCTTCCTCAGCAAAGCACTCTTGCGGTACACACACCAGTTTCAACTGGGACCCAACACCAGGTTGAGGAGAAACTCGGCTGTGCTTATGGATTTCTGCATAAAGTTAAAATGTGGAATAATGTGATGCCTGTACGACAGAGGTTACGGCACTTACCATTTTCAGTCAGGGAAGCTGTTTCAGAGGAACTTAGAAAACTTGCTCAAAAGGACATTATTGAAGAGATTGACTCCTTGGAATGGGTTTCACCTATAGTAGTTATGCAGAAGAAGGATGGAGGCATTCGCCTTTGTGTGGACTTAAGGGAGCCAAATAAAGCTATTGTGATTGACAGCCATCCTCTTCCTCACCTAGAAGAAGTATTTGCAGAACTCTGTGGAGCAAAGATGTTTTCTACTCTTGGTTTGCAGAGCGCATACCACCAGGTTATTTTGCATGAGACAGCAGAGGCCTCACAGCATTTATTACACATGAGGGACTATTTCGTTTTAAACATAGAATCATAGAATCATAGAATATCAGGGTTGGAAGGGACCCCAGAAGGTCATCTAGTCCAACCCCCTGCTCGAAGCAGGACCAATTCCCAGTTAAATCATCCAAGCCAGGGCTTTGTCAAGCCTGACCTTAAAAACCTCTAAGGAAGGAGATTCTACCACCTCCCTAGGTAATGCATTCCAGTGTTTCACCACCCTCTTAGTGAAAAAGATTTTCCTAATATCCAACCTAAACCTCCCCCACTGCAACTTGAGACCATTACTCCTCGTTCTGACAGGTTTCAGAGTAACAGCCGTGTTAGTCTGTATTCGCAAAAAGAAAAGGAGTACTTGTAGCACCTTAGAGACTAACCAATTTATTAGAGCATAAGCTTTCGTGAACTACAGCTCACTTCATCTCGTTCTGTCATCTGCTACCATTGAGAACAGTCCAGAGCCATCCTCTTTGGAACCCCCTTTCAGGTAGTTGAAAGCAGCTATCAAATCCCCCCTCATTCTTCTCTTCTGCAGGCTAAACAATCCCAGCTCCCTCAGCCTCTCCTCATAAGTCATGTGTTCTAGACCCCTAATCATTTTTGTTGCCCTTTGCTGGACTCTCTCCAATTTATCCACATCCTTCTTGTAGTGTGGGGCCCAAAACTGGACACAGTACTCCAGATGAGGCCTCACCAATGTCGAATAGAGGGGAACGATCACGTCCCTCGATCTGCTTGCTATGCCCCTACTTATACATCCCAAAATGCCATTGGCCTTCTTGGCAACAAGGGCACACTGCTGACTCAAATCCAACTTCTCGTCCACTGTCACCCCTAGGTCCTTTTCCGCAGAACTGCTGCCTAGCCATTCGGTCTCTAGTCTGTAGCGGTGCATTGGATTCTTCCATCCTAAGTGCAGGACCCTGCACTTATCCTTATTGAACCTCATCAGATTTCTTTTGGCCCAATCCTCCAATTTGTCTAGGTCCTTCTGTATCCTATCCCTCCCCTCCAGCGTATCTACCACTCCTCCCAGTTTAGTATCATCCGCAAATTTGCTGAGAGTGCAATCCACACCATCCTCCAGATCATTTATGAAGATATTGAACAAAACCGGCCTCAGGACCGACCCTTGGGGCACTCCACTTGATACCGGCTGCCAACTAGACATGGAGCCATTGATCACTACCCGTTGAGCCCGACAATCTAGCCAGCTTTCTACCCACCTTATAGTGCATTCATCCAGCCCATACTTCCTTAACTTGCTGACAAGAATACTGTGGGAGACTGTGTCAAAAGCTTTGCTAAAGTCAAGATACAATACATCCACCGCTTTCCCTTCATCCACAGAACCAGTAATCTCATCATAAAAGGCAATTAGATTAGTCAGGCATGACCTTCCCTTGGTGAATCCATGCTGGCTGTTCCTGATCACTTTCCTCTCCTTTCATGTTCCATACGGTCTTGCATCTGCCCCAAGTGCCTTCCAAAAAATGATGTAATTGATTCTGAAGGATCAACATGGAGTTCAGTGCTATCTGGATGATATTGTGTTTGGAAATACTTCTGAGGAGCATGACAATAACCTGCAGTCTGTACTAAACTGCCTCAGCAAAGCAGGCCTCAAGCTCAATAGGTCCAAATGCAAATTTAGACAAACTGAACTCTCCTTTCTGGGGCATTCAATTTCACAGGCTGGACTAAAACCTGATCCAGATCATATCCTGGCAATTTCAAATGCTCCTCCTCCAACAGATTTGAAAACCTTACGTTCTTTCTTGGATCTTACCTCCTGGTATGCAAAATTCATTCCCAATTATGCTTCTGTCATTGAACCGTTACGGGAATTACTACGGAGAAATTCAACCTTAGCATGGACAAGAAGATGCAAAAGCTAGTTTCGAAACGGTGAAAGATTTGATTGTACATAGTCCAGTACTTGCACTATTCAGTCCTGCATTGCCCACAATTGTAACTACTGATGCTTCTGATTATGGACTTGGGGCTTTTCTCACACAACTGCATGAGGACAACACAGAGAGGACTGTTGCATTTGCTTCAAGGACACTAAGTAATGCTGAGAGAAAATATTCTACAGTTGAAAAAGAAGCACTTGCTTGTGTCTGGGGTACTGAAAAATGGAGAACTTACCTGTGGGGCCGCACGTTCAAGTTGCGCACAGACCACAGCCCTTTGACAATGTTGCTCACCACGAAAGAACTGGGAAGAGCAGGATATTGTATTGCTAGATGGTCTGCAAGATTACTCTCTTTCAATTATGAACTGGAATATAAGCCTGGAAACCAAAATGTGGTCGCTGATTGCCTTTCTCGCCTGCCTTTGCCTTCACCAGATGTCCACCGGAGGATGAGGATGTAGTGGTTGCGTGCGCTTATTACAAGCACTCTCACTGCAGTTACAAGAGAACAATTTCAAGCTGCTTGTGCAGCATGTCCAATTCAACAAAAACACTATGGGAATTTCTGACAGAGATCACCAGTAACCCTAAAAACCTTGACCCAGTTTTGCTGCCTTATTTTAGAGTTTGGGGTGAACTTTCTTTGTTTGATGGCTGTCTGCTACAAGGTATACACCAGCTCCTTGTGCCAGAAGAATTATAGTCAAAACTCATACACCTGGCACACGATACTCATCAAGGAATTGTCCGAACCAAACAACGACTACGAGATCTGTATTGGTGGCCAGGGATGGACTCTCAAACTGAAGCACTCATAAAATCCTGTGTCATTTGCCAAATGCATGATAAGACAGCAGTGACATGTACCTGTGCATTACAGCCTGTTCCTCTTCCTGAATCTGCATGGGAAAAAGTGGCAATTGACATTTGTAGGACCCTTTGATACTGCTTCAATTGACTGCCGTTATGCCATCACCTTAATAGACTATTTCAGTAAATGGCTTGAGGTAGTGTTTACATTGCAAATCTCTTTTGCTACAGTAATTAAGTTCCTCTCTTCAGTTTTTAGCAGGGAAGGTAACCCCAAAGAACTGGTTTCAGATAATGGTAGTCAATTTACTTCCCTGGAGTTCGAAACTTTTCTAGCACAGAAGGTCATCTTACACATTTTACACAGAAGGTCATCCCTATATTACCCTCAAGCCAATGGGGAAATTGAACGGTTTAACAGAAGTTTGAAAGAGAGTTTGCAAACGGCTAAACTGGAAGGTTGATTGTGGATAACCTTCACTTCTGATTTATTGCAAGTACACCAAGCTACACGACATGCCACAATGCAAAGATCACCCACAGAGTTACTGCATGGGAAACAGATGAATACCAAACTGAACGTTGCTTGATTGTTAAAGGCACGACCTGTTGCCCCAAACGAGGATGATGTGAGAAAAACAGTTGAACAGAACCAAACAAAGTCTAAGGCTTTCACAGACAAGCGGCAGGGTGCTAAGGAACCAAAGTTTGAGTGTGGTTCCTTCGTTAGAATACGAACACCTGGAATTTTACACAAAGGGGACCATAAATTCACAGCTCCTCTTAAAATCATAGAGAAGAAGGGACCTTACACCTATCGACTTTCTGATGGGCGGGTATGGAATGCTCTTATCTTGCACCTGCCTATACACCAAGAGGAGATTATGCCAACACCCAGTCTGCATTGGATGACTTCACCATAGTATCAACACAACAAGACATTGCACTGGAACCGGGGCTTGAGAGACAGCCTGTCAAACCCAGATGACCACCTGTCTGGACTAGACTATGTTATGTAGTATCTACAGTGTTTTCAGTGTAATATTTCTGCCAATAGTATAGTGTCTTGTTTCATATTTGTTCCTGTGGTTAGAACAACGTTTATTGTAATTGGGAGAGTTTCTTAAGAGAGGAAGGAATGTGGTGTTTAGATGTTGCTTGTAATTATTAGAATTGGGAACACTGGCTGTTGGGAGTCTGAAAGGACAGGAAACAGGAAGGTGGGGTGAGGAGTTGAGAGGCTGGGAGAAAGCTACAGAGGGTGCAGCCACAGCTTGGTAAAGAAGTTTCCACTTTTTAAAAACAAAGTCCTGTTGAAGCTTGTTAGTACCTTGCCTGGTTGATACAACAGGGGCCTGGCAAAGAGAGAGGATAACGCCCCAGGGTGCCCCATGTTGATAAAGACATGGAAGATTTGTTCAGCAAGTTCAGTGCACTTGGCAAGAACCCTTTGAGAGGTCTGATTTCTAACTATAGACTTACAGAACAGGGATAATCTATGGGTCCAACGTGGTTCATTATTCTTGCTATTGAGTCAGTGACATGCAGGCAAACCATAAGGCCAGGGGCTAAATTCACCCCTTATTCCTGATTCACCCTGACACAAATGTGTTTGGTGTGATCTAAATCCGCTTGCCCAGGATCGGCTCTGAGGGAAGATTCTAATTCCTGTGAAGGTCCAGAAAGGATCCTGCCTGGGGACCGGGCCATTGCAAAAGGAAACTGGAATCTCCCAATTTTAAACTGACTCATGACCCAGGAACCTGGGCCGAGCAGCAACAGCAGGTCCTGGGCTGTTACTCCCCTCCAGGCACCCTGGCAGGGACTGCTTACAGGGTAGGAGACCAGAGAGAAGGTGCTGAAGCATCACAGCACCACCTGAATTCACCATCCTGGAGGGGGCACTTTTACCATCCTGGAAGTTTAACCCTTAATTTTTTCACATCCTTCTTGTAGTGTGGGGCCCAAAACTGGACACAGTACTCCAGATGAGGCCTCACCAATGTTGAACAGAGGGGAACGATCACATCCCTCGATCTGCTTGCTATGCCCCTACTTATACACCCCAAAATGCCATTGGCCTTCTTGACAAGGGCACACTGTTGACTCATATCCAGCTTCTCATCCAATGTAACCCCTAGGTCCTTTTCTGCAGAACTGCTGCCTAGCCATTCGGTCCCTAGTCTATAGTGGTGCATGGGATTCTTCCGTCCTAAGTGCAGGACTCTGCACTTGTCCTTGTTGAACCTCGTCAGATTTCTTTTGGTCCAATACTCTGATTTGTCTAGGGCCCGCTGTACCCTATCCCTACCCTCCAGCGTATCTACCTCTCCTCCCAGTTTAGTGTCATCTGCAAACTTGCTGAGGGTGCAATCCACGCCGTCCTCCAGATCATTAATGAAGATATTGAACAAAACTGGCCCCAGGACTGACCCTTTCGGCATTCCACTTGATATCGGCTGCCAATTAGACATGGAGCCATTGGTCACTACCCATTATGCCTGACAATCTAGCCAGCTTTCCATCCACCTTATAGTCCATTCATCCAGCCCATACTTCTTTAACTTGCTGGAAAGAATACTGTGGGAATCCGTGTCAAAAGCTTTGCTATCATTATGGGTGTCCGTGACAGGAAGTGCTGTCTATCCTCCGGCTCAGTGGCCCAGCCTGTGCTGTATCTGGAGATGAGTGCTCCTGAGACCAGGGTTTTAGCAACTCCCTCTTATCTAGGTGGTGTTTTGCAATGTTAATTCAAAACCAGTTTGTAAAATTCCAGAGTGAAAGTAATCGGAGACTCTGCTCTGAACACACCTCTCTCTGGGTTCTAGCTGGAGGTAGGCTGGGTCCTGTGCAAGGCTTGTGATGCCTTCCATTTCAGAGAAGAGTCAGGACTTGGCTGTGATGAATCTAAAGGGGACTTGCTATTGAGGCTGCTGGATCCAGACAGACTCTGGGGTTCTCTCAGGCTCTCTACCTCCCAGCCTGTGCTGCCCCGTGGTGCCACACAAGGGGCCCCCCTAAGCTGCTCCCCACAGGATCAAAGCAGAGGGAAGAATGTTCATATCTCCCCTATGGCAGTGTCTCCTTCTCTGCTTCTCGCAGGACAGGCTCATCATGGACCTGTATAAACACCCTGAGGAAACGAAGAGCTTCACGTTCAACAACACTCTCACAGGCAGCACCCACCGCTTCGAATCAGCCACCTACCTGGGATGGTTCCGTTGCACCTCCCAGAAGAGTGACGAGCCCCTCGGCATCACCAGCCACACAGGGGAGTCAGAGATCACTGAGTTTTACTTTAAAAAGATTTTGGGCTAGATTGTGCCTTTAAGGCACCTGTAGGGGGCGGAGCCAAGCACTCCCATCCCAGTGGGAGCTCCAGCAGCAATCGGACCCTGAAAGTTAGGTTTATTAGTCATTTGTTGAAGACACACTTTTTCCATCCCTTCAAATGGGCACCTGTTTCTGTGTAAAAACACACTGGCTGAGTGAGTTGTGCCCCCTTCTAATAGCTAATCTACACAGAAGATAAAAGCTTACTACTAGTGCCAGCTGATGGAGTTGCTCCTTTGGTTCCAGTGGCAGAAGCTTATGCCTTTGATGCTGGTTCAATCCCTGGCTCGTGGTGGGGTCATTATTTACATATATGGAAAACATTGTTATATATTAATACAGACTGACACTAGAGGATGTGGGGAAATAGTGAATGAAATTTACTGGAGCTTTTGCAATGATCAAATTGACCAGCCCTCATTGAAGTATAAATAATTCTAGCAATAAACTGATGCCCAACTCCATATCCACATCTGGATCCTCTAGCCTCTCATGACTCTGGCTGTGTTGTTTTGCTTATCCTCTGTTCTGTGGTATGAGATGAAATACGCTGGCTCAGATCCTCCCCCGGCACAGGCCAAACAGGCTCTGAGCTAGAGCCGAGTGAAAGTTTTCCAGCTGAAACTTTTTTCAGTGAAAAATGCACATTTGATGACACCAAAATTTTTAGCGAACGCACGTCAGTGTCACTCAATTCTTTCAGCCCTAACCAGCTTTTGCAAAGAATTTCCCCAAAATGTTTTGATTTTTCCCTTGTTCAACATAAGGTTTTGGTTTGAAATTTCCTTCAATTTTATTAAAGAACTAATCAAAAAAAGATGGAAAAGGCTCAACAGCTAAACAAAATACTTTGTTTAAGGTTGAATAAGACATTCTGTTTGACCTGAAACAATTTTTTAAAACTTTTTCAATTTGCTAAAACTTTTGACCCCCAATTTTTTCCCCAGGAATTGCCAGTGAATGGAAAAATCCATCTACTCTGGTCCAGCTTCTCTGAGGGCTGTGCCTCGAACAATAGGAGGGAACTTCTGACCCAGCAGTCTACAGAAGAAGTGCAACATTTTCTGGCTTGACCTCTATGGCTGTGTAAGAAGCATTACTAAGTGGCTTGGTGGTAACTTATTAATGACCATGTGGTCCAGTGCTTTGGGGCCTGACAAAACATAAATTACAGCATAACCTCTTCCATTCCAAAGTCAAGGGCTTCCCAGAAAGGACTGGCTGAGAGTGTGCTCCCCTCTGTTAAATGTATTTGCTTGTTTATACTTTGCATCTGGGCCTGTCCTGCCTCTGCATTATAACAGGAAAAGCTACGTACCAGAAGCTGGTTAATGAGATCCATTTCCCCTTGTCTTTTTCTGAGAACTCACAGATTTTCAGGCCAGAAGACAACTTTATGATCATCTAGTTTGACCTCCTGCATGGAATCCCACCTACCCAGTAGTTGAGAAAATAAGAACAGCCAGACTGGGTCAGACCAATGGTCTATCTAGCTCAGGATCCTGTCTTCCTATAGTGGCCAATGCCAGGTGCTTGAGAGGGAATGAACAGAACAGATAATCATTCAGTGATCCATCCCTTGTCACGCATTCCCAGCTTCTGGCAGTCAGAGGATTAGGAACACCCAGAGATGGGGTAGCATCCCTGACCATCTTGGCTAATAGCCATTGATGGACCTATCCTCCATGAATATGTCTAATTCTTTTTTTAACCCAGTTATACTTTTGGCCTTAACAACATCCTCTGGCAACAAGTTTCACATGTTGACTGTGCATAGTGTGACTAAGTACTTCCTTTTGTTTGTTTTAAACCTGCTGCCTATTAAGTTCATTGGTGACCCTGGTTCTGGAGGTATGTGAAGGAGTAAATAACACTCCGCTATTCACATTCTCCACACCAGTCATGAGTTTATAGACCTCTATCATATGCCCACTTAGCCATCTCTTTTCCAAGCTGAATAGTCTCTTCTCACGTGGAAGCTGTTCCAAACCCTTAATCCTACACCAAGCCCAAAGTAACCTCCTGTGGAAATATGCATAGTACATTACTTTTTCCCTTGTTGCAACAGAATTGCCAAAGGTGTCACAACCCTGCTGCCTGTTGAAATTTTTTGACTGAAACTTTTTTGGGGCAAAAAAAATGCAGATTTGGTGACAAACACATTTCATGAATTCACATCAGTTTTACTGAATCGGGTTTGGGGGGGGTGACATTCTGTACTTTGGGGGAGCATATTGTAACCCCCATGTTCTTCATTTTCATATAATTGTGATCTCACATACAAAGCATGCCTTGCAAGGTATCAGGGGAAAGGTTATGATCTGCTGAAAGTCATTTCTCTATCCATATGTATATCATTAATAGATATGAAGTTATGAGAATTGTGTAGTACGGTGGTCACTAAAACATGCTGTAAATTGGGGAATCAGCCAGATATTCGCTCCCCAGAGGCAACAGCAAGGAAAGTAACCAATGCCCGGGAGGGGTGTGAAACAGCCATCAACAGCCATTGTCCAGACAGGGAGCTACAATGCAATGACTCACCTGCATGAGGCCACACCAGGGGAATTGCTCAACCTTGCTGGGAGAGACTCAGTTATGCCCTCCAGACATGCCTGGACTTGTGCTCCCTATGGATATGGACTGAGAGTATAAAACAGACCAAGTGGATACATACTGGGCCCTTCTCCTGCCCCCACCTATGCTGCAAACAACCAAGACACTGAGAAGAAGACAAGACAAGACAGGAGATTGTCCTAGGTTTAAGGAACAACCCTGTAAAATAAAGGACTGCAATATCCAGTGGGGTGAGAAAAACTGCTTAATCTAGTTGCTGCCCAGTCTAATAGGGTTGAGAGTTTAGACTGCGTGCTTATATTTTATTTTATTTTATTTTTGTAATCCGTCTGAATTGTTATTCTTTGACTTATAATCACTTAAAATCTATCTTAATTAATACATTATTTAATTATCTATCTTAGTTAATAAATTTGTTGATTTATTCTACCTGAAGCAGTGCATATGGTTTGCAGCATGTCAGAGACTCCCCTTGGGATAGCAAGCCTGGTACATATCAATTTCTTTGTTAAATTGACAAACTCATATAAGCTTGCAGTGTCCAATAGCATAATTGGACACTGCAAGATGGAGGTTCCTAGGGTTGTGTCTGGGACCAGAGATATTGACTAGTGTCATTCGGTTGCAAGTAGCTGGGAGCAGCTTACATGGCAGAGGCTGTGTGTGACCAGCCCAGGAGTGGGGGTTCTCACAGCAGAGCAGGGTCAGGCTGGCTCACAGAGTCAAGGATTGAAGTGATCTAGCAGATCACTGGTCCAGACAACACCAGAGGGGAAAGTCACAGGGGGTGGAGGGGTTCAGGGGAAAAAAACATGGAAAAAAATCCCCCCCAAATTGAAATGTTTTGGGGTTTTTTTCAGTTTGAAATGAATTTGTTTCAAAATTCCCTTTAGTTTTAAGAAAATCTAAATAATTTGAAAATGGTCAAAATCGAAATAAAACATTCAGCGAGACCTGAAACAATTTTTTTTGTTGTTGACTTTTCGAAATTGCCAATGCATCCAAAAAATCCATTGCCTCCCAGTTCTATTTCCACCCTCCTCTACCATGCTCCAGTATGAAAACTAGGAGAAGGCTTCAGGGAAATCAGCCATTGATTCCGAGAGGCAAGAACCACAGGCTGACCCAGGTATTTTGATTCTATGTGGGTTCGTATCCCACCCCCATCACCGTGGCATCTGGGTGCTTTCCAGTTGTGTATTAAGCAGCAGGACTCACATCTGCCATATGTGGTTTGTTGTGTGTGTGGTGTGGTTGGGTCGGGTTCTGTTTGTTTTGCAAGGCCAATGCTGCTCTGTGTTGCTCTCAGCGGAGGTAGGTCAGAAAAGGGCAGCCGGCTATTGGGATGGGGAGGTTTGCTTTGGTCCTTAGCTCTTGCGGGAGTTTGTCCCACAGTCTAGGGGATTTTTCCCTACAGTTTGTCCCACAGTCTAGCCTGAGGATGCTTCGTCTCCTGCACAGACAAGCTTTGTCCTGGGGGTAGTAAGTTCCATGGGGCCCGAGGGGCACAGCTGGTGACCACAGTTCAATCCTGGCGCTTTGGAAATGGGGCGCCTCAGAGATATGGTCTGACCCCTTGAACTTGAATTGTCCCAGCTACAGCTACTTCTCAGAGCAGCCCATTGGCCTAGGCTGTCTGAAGCAGCCTTCACCCTTTGTGGGATGGAATGTCACAGGGTAGCTGGCCCTTAAAGGGAGAAAAACTTGTGACCGGTGGCCTAACTCCCCTCCCCAGATGGAGAAAACGAAGGGCACATAACAGAGGATGGGTGTCCCTAGAGGAGCTGCAGGAGAGAGGGGGAAGCTCTGGAACCGGCAGAGAAAGACAGAGAGGCTCCTGCAGGGAAGACCCTGACACCAGGGGAGGTTTGGAAGAAGAGCTCAAGCCAGGGAAAGCCCAGGAGTGATGGCTGCATTATAGGAGGAACAATGAATTGGAGACCCAGCTCTTGGAAGAAGAGTTTGTGAGTCCCTAAGGGAGAGAGAGAGACACTGAACTGGGGTGGGGGCCTGTAAGCCAGTGTGTACCCAGCAGATTGAATAAATGGGACCCGCAAAAGGTGAGTGTTGTAACTAACTTTGAATTGTGATCTGGAGTTTTTGAGGAGTTCAAGGGGGTAAACTGGGGCGCAGTGTCTGTAGCGTGACCTCAGGCCATCAGGAAGTGCTTACCTAACTCCGCTGTCTGGAGACATACAGGAAATAGATGCTTGCTCTGGGGAAGTTACATCAGAAAGCTTCACAAAGTGAGGCTATTTCCAGAAAAGCAATTACAGTAGAACCTCAGAGTTACGAACACCAGAGTTACAAACTGACCGGTCAACCACACACTTCATTTGCAACTAGAAGTATGAGATCAGGCAGCAGCAGAGACCAGAGGGGAAAAAAGAAAGAAAAAGAAAAAAGCAAATTCAGTACAGTGTTGTGTTAAATTAAAACCACTAAAAAAAATAAAGGGAAAGTTAAAAAAAAAATTGACATGGTAAGGAAACTGTTTCTGTGCTTGTTTCATTTAAATTAATATGGTTGAAAGCAGCATTTTTCTTCTGCGTGGTAAAGTTTTAAAGCTGTGTCAAACCAATGTTCAGTAGTAAACTTTTGAAAGAACCACCATAATATTTTGTTGAGAGTTATGAACATGTCAGAGTTACGAACAACCTCTATTGCCAAGGTGTCCATAACTCTGAGGTTCTATGGTATGTACAACGCAGCACATTTCACGCAATCTGTATCCCAGAAGGCTATGGTGAACTCAAGTGAAACATGTGAATCTCAGTCCCTGCTGAGAGAGAGGGAATTTCAAAGATACAGCAAATGATGTTTTGTTTGATGGGTTTTCAGCTGGGCTTTTATTTAAAAATTCTGAGAAGAGACAGCCTCATCTCAGGTGGCATCGTTTGCATCTTCTTCCAGCCCGTTGTTTGCAGTATGTTTAATTGCCATGGCGAGGGAAATACAGCCACCAGTATGCTGCCCCATGTCATGGGATGTCTCCACAGTCTGGATGGGCAAGTAGAATTCATAGATTTCGAGGCCAGAATGGACCCTTATGGTCAACTAGTCTAACCTCCTGCAAAGCACAGACCTCAGACCCTCCCCTAGGCATTCCTACATCCAGCCCATATCTTGTGGTTGAGCTAGAGCATAATTTAGAAAGTCACACCCAGACTTGATGTAAAGAATCCAAGTGATGGAGAATTCCCCATGTCCCTATTTGAATTATTCCAGTGGCTAACTGCCCTCACTGTTAAAAATGTGACCCTTTATTTCTAGTCTCAATTTGTCTGGCTTCAGCTTCCACCTATGCAATCTTGTTCTGCTTTTGTCTAGTAGCTGAACTTCTAAACCACATCAGAAATCTCTTCCCTTTTGTAGGCACTTGTAGACGGTGATCTGGTCACCTCTTAAATGTCTCTTTGGTATGCTAAGGCCTTATCTACATGGGAACGTTATACGAGGTATAAGCTAAGGTCTGAGTTTAAACTCCTATAGTTATACTGGTATAACTCCCTTGGGGATAGTCTTCTTTCAGTATAAGAATATCTTTTTCCAGTTTAGCTTCACTGCAGAGTTAATGCAGACTTGTACCCTTACAGACTAACAAATTTATTTGAGCTGTAGCTCACGAAAGCTTATGCTCAAATAAATTTGTTAGTCTCTAAGGTGCCACAAGTCCTCCTGTTCTTTTTGTAGTTCTTCAGTTTCTTTTTGAAGACCATACAATACCATAGGAAAACCTTCTCCTGTGTAACACTGGGGTCACGGGGTGATTCTGAAAGCAACTCTGCCCTTAGCCAAGTGCCCTGGAGCTCTGCATGGATGCAGGTAAGAGCTGGATCTAGCCAGGGTCATCCGATCGCCACCTGCTCAGGAATCGCAAGTGTATTTCAGGTGCACTAGTGTCAATGGAAAAACTCCCCCATGCTACACTGGGGAGGGGGCAGCCTGGGGACAGGACCCCGGCCTCTGCAACTTTAAACTTTCTTGAAGTAGAAGTTGGTGATTTCGGCCTCCCCGAGGCAGTTGGTCACCCAGAGGGGCTGGTCATTTCTGGGGGATGTGCTCAGGTACCAGCCCGGGAAGGCGACCAACTCAAAGCGAAGGGTGCTGCTGCTGGCAGAGCAGGTAAAGGTGAAACGCTCAGCTTCCCAGCTATTCTGGTACAAGTCCATGATTTTCTTGTCCTGGTGGGCGGGACGAGAGAGGCCAGTTAGAAATAAGAAAAGGAGTACTTGTGGCACCTTAGAGACTAACCAGCTAAATCCCAAAGCAACAGGCTCTTTTCCTGACCTCCTCCTTCCCCGCCCCCATCAGTGCCAGAAATCGAACCCAGGAGCTCAGCCTCTGTTAGTGACGTGGGTCCAGCAACCCTGGGTCCCAGTTCACCTGACTGAAAGGATGGGGCAGCATCTGTTCCTAATAAGTGAGAGGAAGATGGCTGTGACGGGGCGGGCAGTCCCTGAGAAAGGCGTAGGGCAGTGGATGGGCTAGCCGGCTGACCTGCCAAGCCATGGCCACGAAGCTGAGAAGGCCAGAGGGCCGGGACACCGGCCAGAGGGTCTTCTCTGCTACGTTTCCCAGGCAGAGGCTTGGAAGCCAGGCAGAACCTGGGAAGGACTCCAGCCAGAAGGGCAGGGCTGGCTGGATCAAAGACTGGGAGAAAACCGAAGGACTCCTGGGTGTGGCAGTTGATGCGGGAGCTGGGGTACGAGGTGTGTTGTTGGACCGGGTCTGAGGAGTGTGTGCACCACATGTGGGATAAAGGGACAGTGTTTGGGGCTCTCAATGGCTAGTTGCACTGTGTGAGATCATAAACTGGCCCTGGGGACAGTGTGTTACCAGACCCACGAGAACTTGTGCTGGACTCTTGGGGAGCCCTGAGGCAGTAAACTGAGGCAGTAACACTGGCATTATTGTGCCCAGCAGAAAGGGGGCACTTAGAAGGCGAGGGGGAATTGGAACATGGGGTTGTTTCTGGCTTGAGCATTAGCACCATGAATAGAGTCTGGGGCCCTGTAAGGGAGTGGACTCACCTTTGCGGCACCTCCTGCTGGTCTTCGTCGGGAATTAGCTCACCAGGCTCCAGGGCATCCTCTGCAGGCCGGTGATCCGCCTTACCGCTGGCCCCACATGCCTCCTGGACCTAGTGCCGCTTGTCTCTTGGATGGCTGCCCCCTGGCAGTACACCCACTGTCTCTCAGCATTTCCCCCCAGGGGAACCCCAACCCACTATTCCCACCTTGCCTTAGTGTAAGGCTACTGCCAGTCTCCAACTAGCCCCTTGTATCGGGGGCAGACTGCAGTGTAAAAGCCACTCATCACTGGCAAGGAGGGGTTTGGACCTGCTGCCTCGGCCTACCCATGAGCTGCCCCTTTGCAACTCCAGTACCTGCCTGGCCTTCCACTAGGCCGCAGCCTGGGATTTTCCTGGCCAGAGCTCCCCAGCTCCCTTGGCCTTTCCCCAGCCCTGCTCCAATCTAGGTACTCTCTGCTCCCTGCAGCCAGGTCCCTCCCTCTCCAAAGGCTAGAGACAGAGCGTGTCAGCTCCTGGCTCACTGCCTACTTATGAGGCCAGCTGAGCCCTAACTGGGGCATGGCCCCAGATGAGCCGACTGCCCGACTCAGCCTAGGCTGCTTGCCAGGGCCGGCTCCAGGCACCAGGGCCCCAAGCAGGCGCGTGGGGCAGCAGATAGAAAGGGGCGGCAGTCCCTGCGGCCACGGCGGCAATTCGGCGGCAGCTTCTCTGTTCTGCCCGCAGCGGCGGCAAATCGGCGGCAGCTTGTCCCTTTTGCCGGCCGCGGTGGCAGTTTTTTTCATAGCTTGGGGTGGCAAAACCTGTAGAGCCGGCCCTGCTGCTTGCCCCAGCCCCAGCCCTCTCCTGGGCTGTTCTAAGCCCCTCAGGGCAGGAGCAGGTGTGTGTGTTTGGGCCTTGCCTATTGTCCTGGCACCTAGGCCCCATGTCGCCCCCTGCCCTCGCTTGTGTCCATAAGACCCCACTGCCCTCACTGAAAGGCCCCTGGGCATCAGGTGATGACTCTTCTGACGCCCCAGGGCTACTCTTTGCAGTCACAGAAGTTGGCAGATCAGAAGACAGGACGCAAGGGGAGTGGATCTGCTGAGTCCAAAGGCTCTGCTGGGAGATGCGGGGAGAGGGACAGGTGGCGGGGAGGTGGGGCTGGGATACTGGGGAGGGGATGGGGCGTGGGACAGGAGAGATGCGGGAGAGATTGTGGAGTGGGGGGTTGGCAGCGTGCCTAGGGGCAGGGCTAGGAGATTGGGAAGTGGGAGGGGTGGGGGAAGAAGGGGTGACAGGGAGCAGGACGGGGGATGGGGGTCAGGTGATAGGGAATGGGAGGGGTTGGGAGCTGGCCAATGGGGGAAGGGGGACAGGAGCAGCACAGGAGGGTTGGAGGAGTGGGGGGAAGGGGGACAGGAAGCGGGCTGGGAGTAGGCGATGGGGAACGGGATGGGAGGCAGCAGCGTGGTCATGCTAGGAAGATGTTAGAATGCCCCAGGCCTGACTCCCCAGTGATGGGTGCTCACCTCCAGCATGAAGGTGGGCTGGGCTGAAGTGCTGCAGGACAGACAGCAAGGCCCCCCATCGACGCCCATAATGATGGGGAAATGGCTGGGGTCCATGAACTGGTTGGGCACCACGCTGGTCTTCTCTGGGAACACAGAGCACTGAGGAGGGGAGTGGGATGGGAGGTGAGCTACAGACGAGTTGGGGGTGTCAGAACCTCCCCTGCATCGCTCCCCTCCCCTGCAGCGCAGCCCATCTCCTGGCCTGGGCCTGGCCCTCGGCCACTGGGACTGCCAGCTGCCTGGGGCAAGGACCCGTGTCCCTGTGTGGCAGCCAGGGGAGAATCCCTTGCACAGGCGGGGTAACTGTGGCTGGTCTGTGATGCCCCCCACAAGGCAGGGGCGGGAGGCAGCCAGCCACAAGCTGCATGGGGTGGGCTCTTTGTCTCTGAATATGGCAAAGTGACCCTGGGAGCTGTTTTGGCCCCACAATGTCCCTGTCCCCCTGCCTTCCCACACCTGTGTCTGCTTGGGTATCAGGGCCTGTTTTCGCCAGGAAGGCCAGCCACGCAGCACAGCACGGGAGCAGCTGGCGGAGCACAGAGGAGCTGGTACGGCATGGAGGAGCTGGCCTGCAGCCCACCTGGGGGGGGCACTGGCAGTCTGGGGGGAGCCAAGAGGTGGTTGTGGTGGCAGCAGATGACTTTCTGGCTGGTGTCATGCAGGGTGAATCGGCTGGGCCCTGGCACAGCCATGATGGCAGGTCCTGAAACAGAGCATGGCGAAGGAAGAGCAGGGCAGGAGAGGAGGGTGCTCGGGGTAAAGAGATCTGCACTCTGCCCCCACTCCCCGCCTGCTCTGTCTGTGCACCCTGTCCCTCCCAGCGCCCCCCCACCGCTGCCGTCCCCCCGGAACCTCTCGCCCCCCGTCCCCTCTCTCCTCCCCTGGCTGGGTATTCCTGGAGTCAGGCATGTTGAGATCTAACGCTAGACTTGGGCTCAGCAGGCTGCTGGGCTGCGGCAGGGCACTGGCCAGGGCAAGGTGGGCCGTGCCCCGGAGTGGAGGAGAGTCAGCCCCCAGAAAGCGGGATCCCATGGGTTCTTACTCTGTTTAAAGAACTTATCGAATAGATTCACCGGATCGCTGTTGCCAGGCTGGGAACAGGGTCCTGGTGTCCGCCCAGCTCCCGACCATGCTGTGGATGTGTCCGCGGTGCCTGTCGTGTCCTGGCAGGAGCGGGGTGACTGGGAAGGACAGATGAACACCAGCTCTCAGGCAGGCTGGTCCCATAGGGGGAGCCCCATTGGCCCTGCTGAGCCAGGAAGGGGTGGGGGGGCAGAGCAGGGCCCATCTTTGGCCCACTGCCCCATTTAGATTTTGGCAGCCAGGAGCTCATGGCATTGGGTGTGTGGCGATGGGCAGTTGAGACCCACCTGTCAAGCAACCTGATTGGCTTGGATCTCGATGGGCAGCAAATCAGGGCTTGTTCCCCGTCTCACCCCCCTTGGCCCGGCTACGGGACAGCTCCCCATGGAATCGCCAAAGGGGCCGCCCACTCTGTGGCCGCAGCAGGAGGAACGGCATGGACCGGTCCCTGGTGATGCTGCCGGGGGTGGGATGCTTCCCTACTAGGGCCTGGCCCCAGGATGCAGCCGTGGGGGCTATGGGCAGTGACCCCTCTCTGCCGCTCTGAGAAGACTCCGGGCTGGCTAGCCAAGGCCAGGACGTCACCCCAGCTGCACCGACAGGGCTCAGCCAGCCCCGGCTGCCCTACGCAGCGGGATCCAGGCCTCACAGTGTCTGTTAGCTGCTGGCAGGATGTGCTGGGCAAGGGGGGTTTCTCCAGCCAGGACAGAGCCAGGGAATGAGACAGACACCAGGGTCAGTTAGTAACTGACCGCCCCTTAACCCAGTGGGCCACTGGCAAACCTGCCCCTCGCTGCTCTGCCCAGGACAGGTCCCTGAGGGTAGAGCCAGGGAATAGCCACTGCAGAGTGGGCCCTAGAGTGGGTCCAGGAGGCCAGGCTGTGTCCCCACCAGGAGGCTGTGCCCCTTTGGGACCCACTATGGCCTGCACTCTGCGTATCCGGCTGCCCCTGACCCTGGGCTCGGCTGGGACTCTCGGCCATTTATACATGGGGCGGGGTGACATGAGCGCAGATCAGTACTGTGTGTGTGGAGGCCGATCCTGCCATGGAGACGGGGTCACTGGGGAAAGAACAAGGAGTCGTGAGATTTCTCTTTCTTGGGGGAGCCGAGGGTCTCAGACATGGGAGCAGCGTCTGTTTATGTCTTAGTAGGAAGTTATTGTCGGAGATCGTGAGCGCAGACACTCTGCTGCCCTCCCAGCCCTCCTCCAGGCCCACTGCCCCCTGCTCTGCTAGTTCGGCTGTTCCCCCATGACAGTCCTCCATTTTCCCATAATGCACCAGCAGGGCCAATACCTGGTGGGCTTTACCCAGTCCCTACTCAGGCGAAGCTCCTCTTGATCTCTGGGGACATTTGCCTGAGCAAGGACTCCAGCATCTGCTGCATTTGCTGGGATGTCACTTATAGACATGGAGGAAACCCAGTGCCATTATGAGGGTTCAGATCAGTGGGACTCAGCTGGATTGGAACCACCTCTGGGTTAGAAACTCCTAAATCCAGCCATGAGCTTCGGCAAACCCCAAACTAGCCCTGGCTACCTCATCTCTTGTTCTCCATGATTGGCTTGTAAGACCCTATCCTCCTCCAGTCTGTGGCTCCATGCGGCTCCCTGGCCCAGTGCCTGGTGATTGTCTCCTGCTGCCAGCGGTGATGCAGAGCCGGGAGCCCAGACACAGCGATTAACATCCCCACTGGCCATTGGCATTGACAGCACCTTACACTACTGTCCCTTTGCCCACTGGTGCCAGCTGAGCCCAACCTGCACCATCGCATTTCATACCCACACTGCACTGGTACCACGTTCATGATGCCAATGAACTGAGCCCAGAATTGTGCACGTGGGCTGTAGAATTCAGCAGCCAGGCTCTCCTGTATTCCCCGAACTCATCAACTCCACCTCCTCCCATTTCTCAGCTTATAATAAATCACTTCTTCCTCTGTCTCTACCACCTCCCCTCAGTCTCTCTCTTTTGTATTAACAACTCCCTGGAGTGCTGAGGATAAAGATTGTGAGCTGCTCAAGTATTAAGTGCCATAGATAGATTCTAATCTCACACTGACAGTCTCTCTTCCAGGCCTGCTCCAGATCTCAAGCTTGTTTACAACTCCACAGATGTCAGCGCAAGTGTACCTGATTTACACCTGGTGCAGGTGAGAGAGGAATCAGGCCCCTTCATAGAATCATAGAATATCAGGGTTGGAAGGGACTTCAGGAGGTCATCTAGTCCAACCCCCTGCTCAAAGCAGAACCAATCCCCAGCTAAATCATCCCAGCCAGGGCTTTGTCAAGCCTGACCTTAAAAATATCTAAGGAAGGAGATTCCACCACCTCCCTAGGTAACGCATTGCAGTGCTTCACCACCCTCCTAGTGAAAAAGTTTTTCCTAATATCCAACCTAAACTTCCCCCACGGCAACTTGAGACCATTACTCCTTGTTCTGTCATCTGGAACCACTGAGAACAGTCTAGATCCATCCTCTATGGAACCCCCTTTCAGATGGTTGAAAGCAGCTATCAAATCCCCCCTCATTCTTCTCTTCTGCAGACTTAACAATCCCAGTTCCCTCAGCCTCTCCTCATAAGTCATGTGTTCCAGTCCCCTAATCATTTTTGTTGCTGGACGTTTTCCAATTTTTTCACATCCTTCTTGTAGTGTGGGGCCCAAAACTGGACACAGTACTTCAGATGAGGCTTCACCAATGTTGGATAGAGGGGAACGATCACGTCCCTCAATCTGCTAGTAATGCCCCTACTTATACATCCCAAAATGCCATTGGCCTTCTTGGCAACAAGGGCACACTGCTGACTCATATCCAGCTTCTTGTCCACTGTAACCCCTAGGTCCTTTTCTGCAGAACTGCTGCCGAGCCATTCGGTCCCTAGTCTGTAGTGGTGCATGGGATTCTTCCATCCTAAGCGCAGGACTCTGCACTTGTCCTTCTTGAACCGATCCTTGGGGCACTCCACTTGATACCGGCTGCCAACTAGACATGGAGCCATTGATCACTACCCGTTGAGCCCGACAATCTAGCCAGCTTTCTATCCACCTTATAGTCCATTCATCCAGAATATTGCTTCTAAAGACCTTAAAGTTTGGTGTTTTCACTGACCACACTGGCCCTTCAACAGGGGTGCCGGAACGGGGGGGCCACACGACCTGGCCCGTCCACTTTTCATCATGGGCCCAGCTCCCTGCCTCTCCTTTTCACTCCCTGAGGCCCTGCGTCCAGCCAGACTGGAAGCTGGAGCCCAGCCTGGATAAGAGTGGCCCGGGAAGCCTGGGCAGCTGTGGACACTCCACCTGCCTGGGATGTGGGAGCCCAAGAGCAGCTTCCAGCCCATGACCCCGGTAGAGGGTACTTCCCCACCTGGCTCCGACTTCCAGATTGACTGGGAGGGTGGGGCCTCAGGGATAAGGGGTGGGGCAGGGCCACAGAGGGGGCGGGGCCTCACCCCCCAAAAAAACTTTTAGGAAGGATCCATCACGCCTGCCTTCCAGCCTGCCTTGAGGTTTTGAAACACAGTTTTTGCTTTTCCGATGCTGGGCTTTCCTTCAGATGTGCAATCACCCTTATCGCGAATGATGCTCCCCAGATAAGTCCATCTCATAACGGCTTTCGAGGCTTCCCCTTCCCAGTAGGAAAAGTCATTGCTAGGTACGTTGATTTTCATAACGTCCATCTCTGGTTTATTAAGCCCTCTTTACCAGTGATGATAAGACCTGTTTGACCCTGTTCGCAAAGACTGAATTTGCCAACAAGCCCTGGAGGGTACAGTTGCGCCCGTTTCTGACCTTGCTACTCACACCCCCTGCCAGACCACTGCTGGCCCTTCCCCTGACATGCCACCTGGCCCCCAGACAAGGCCCCCCGTTGGCAATTCAGGTGCTGTGTTATCTGAGAACTTGCCCCACCTGCTGTGTGATCTGGTGAAGCACGTTCTGTGATCAGGCTGCTAAACCAGAGCACCCCGTGAGCAGCTAATGCTCAAAGGTAAAATGTTACCCAGAACTAAGGTTGGTATGATATTGCAGTGCCACCCTTACTTCCGCAGTTCTGCGCTGCTGCTGGCAGTGACGCTGCCTTCGCGCTCTGGCCCCCCAGCTCTGAAGACAGTGCCTGCCACCAGCAGCAGTGCAGAAGTAAGGATGGCAATGGGGCACTAGTAAGTCTTCTGTGAAAAGTGCTATTAATAAAGTTTCTTCATGCCCCACCCCCCCAGTATTAAACAGTAACTGCTTTTTAAAAAATAACTTTTCTGCTTATAACAATAATTCAATAAAAATGTGTTTTAGTCAATGTGACGAAGTGGGACTATTCTTAATGTTTCCTCTGAATACTGTAGGGGTGCCTCAGTTTCCCTTATGCATTTCTTAAGTCTCTAGGGGGTGGGATAAGGGGGTGTGATTGTTGCAGAGCAAAGGGCCAGTATACATAAATGGCCGACACTCTGTCTCCTGGCAACTGATGGCCTGGGCCCTTCCCCCCTGCAAGGTGAGAGCTAAAGGGTGGGAGAACAAAGGAATCAGGTGACCTCCTGGCCCGGGAAAGGGACAAAGCCCAGAGGAGGAGGGGCTGGAGAGTGAGTGAGTTGAGGGCTGGCTGGGGATGTGGAGTGAAATGCAGACGTGGTTGTCTGGCTCACTGCCCCCCAAAATGGACCCGGCGGAGGGGTCCTGTTCTCTGTACCTACAAGCTCTGTTTTAGATCATGTTCCTGTCATCTAATAAACCTCTGTTTGACTGGCTGGCTAAGAGTCATGTCTGACTGCGGAGCTGGGGTGCAGGACCCTCTGGCTTCCCCAGGACCCCGCCTGGGCAGACTTGCTGTGGGAAGCGCACGGAGGGGCAGAGGATGCTGAATGCTCCAAGTTCAGACCCAGGAAGGTGGAAGTTGTGTGAGCTTCTTGCCCTGAAGACAGCCTTCTCACAGAGAGGAGACTTCACCAGAGTCCTGCCTGGCTTCAGAGGGAGCAGTCCCAGAGCATTGCCCGGGGACTCCGTGACAGTCTTAATTTAAAAGCGGTGAGAAAAGGTAAATTCATTTTAAACAACAGGGTTATAAAATTGTCATTTAAATAGTGTTACATATTAAAAATGAGTTTTTAATTTTTAATGGGGGGGTGGTCATACTCAGAGGCTTACTGTCTGAAAGGAGTCGCCAGTTCAAAAAGTTTGAGAACCATTGATATAAGTTGTATTTCCCTAGTTAGCTTATGAGAAGGTCATGCGAGACAGTATGAAATGCCATGCTAAAGACAAGATATACCACGTCTATCACTTCCCCCATATCCACAAGGCTTGTTACCCTGTCAAAGAAAGCTATTAGGTTGGTTTGACATGGTCTGTTCATGACAAATCCATGCTGACTGTTACTTATCATCTTATTATCTTCTAGGTGCTTGCAAGTTGATTGCTTAATTATTTGCTCCATTATCTTTCCGGGTACAGAAGTTAAGCTGACTGGTCTGTAATTCCCCAGGTTGTCCTTATTTCCCTTTTTATAGATGGGCACTATATTTGCCCTCTTCCAGTCCTCTGGAATCTCTCCCGTCTTCCATGTCTTTTCGAAGATAATTGCTAATAGCTCAGATATCTCCTCAGGCAGCTGCTTGAATATTTTAGGAGTATTTCATCAGGACTTGCCAACTTGAAGACATCTAATTTGTAAGTAATCTTTAACTTGGTCTTTCCCTGTTTTAGCCCCAGATCTACCTCATTTTCACTGGTGTTCGTTATAGTAGACATCTGACCGCTACTAACCTTTTTGGTGAAAACTGAAACAAAAAAGTCATTTAGCACTTCTGCTATTTCCACGTTTGCTGTTATTATCTTTGCCCCCTCAGAAGGTTCAGTGGTGACCTGATCACAGTCTGTAAGTGTCTACACGAGGAAAGATTTCTGATAGCAGAAGGCTGTTTACTGTAGCCAAAAAAAGGCAGAACAAGATGGAATGGATGGAATTGATTTAGTTGGGGATTGGTCCTGCTTTGAGCAGGGGGTTGGACTAGATGACCTCCTGACGACCCTTCCAACACTGATATTCTATGATTCTATGGAAGCTGAAGCCAGACAAATTCTGGCCTTGAACAACATGGGGAAATAGATTGGTATACTCTGCAATAGCTCTTCAGAAATAGTTCCCCCACAGATACTTCTTTCTGGAATAAAATCACTTTTATTCCTCAGATAAGTCAAGTTAGAATCATTCCCGACTAGCTGAATTCTACTGTTGTCAGCCGGCGGGCATGTGTGTGTTCTCTCTATATGCCGTCCCAGCTCTGCGTAGGTAGCTGGCCCAGCAGACCTTGAGTGTCCTACCCAGAAAGACCACAGACGTGGTTCGGTGGCGAAGGCGCTCGGCCAGGTTAGTTGTCGATGAGGCACGGTCCTAGCACCCTGGCTCTGTGGTCATGGGTATGCTACCACATGTATGTCCATGAAAATGGTACCTGCTCAGTCAGCGGTGGAACTTTCTGCTGACCCCTCGGCTGGACAAAGGTGCCCCCTATAATTTCTGTTTTATACGTTGATACAAACAAGTTACATATCATGTTCCTGATATGGTTAGTTACCAGCCCTTCACTTTGTACGTGCTGGTTCGAACAAAACATCTCCATGCAAAATTCTGTCCTCCTGTCCTTGTCTGGGGCGGGGGCGGGGGCGGTGTGGTCCTGTACCTCTCCAAGGAATGGGTTTATGCCATGCCTCTCTGTTGGGGTGTACCTGTCCTAGCCTTCTGGAAGGTGTTTCCATGAATACCTCATACTTCTTAGGTGGGCCTGTGTTCTTCCCAAGTTCCTCTGCCGGACAATGAACTTGTAGGCAAACGTCTGCTTCATGACAACATCTGCCTTCTGCTCATAGCCTGGCTTTTGCTGACTTTGGTTCAGGCCTCAGGTCTTGCGCCGTGGCCAGTGCTCCCGGCTCCCTGCTGCATCTACCAGCCTAGCTATTATCAGTTAGTTATTCCAGAAGAGCTGTGCAATCACAACCCGGTTTGCCAGCTTTGCACAATGGGCCATTTCAGTTCAGCAAAGAGAAGGGGATGGGTAGCGAGCCAAACTGGGTGGGGAAATCACTGATTCATTGCATGCAGCCAGCAAAGTTTCTTCCTCATTGCACAGAGCTGACTTTCCCCAGCCTTGGTAGAACTGGGTCAGAGAGCCCGGGGTGTACAGAGATGCAGCTCCCACTGAAATCACTAGTGCTTTCTCTGTGCTGGGAGGGTAGGCACCAAAATATCTGCACCTGGTCTACTCTAGTACTTCCACCTGTGCTTCCACCAGCACACTAGCACTTAACCATTGCGAGGGAAGGGGGAATAAAATCGTCCAGTGCAGACAAAGCCTCCAGGCTACTAGTTTTCCTTAGTATCATTTGTACGGCATTGATTTCATCATGTATTTCATTTCCAGACCAGTCAGCTTTCTTTTAAAACAACAATGTCATTTTATAACCCATGTGGTTACAGAAAACGCTGGACATTATGATTCACTACTGGCTCAAATATAAACAAAACCCAGATTTAATTACTTGTCAGATTGCATGATTTGTTTAAGACCATCTGCTGAATTTGGGGGGGCTGATTCATGATAGATGAGCATCTGTGGTTAGCCATGTGGTTTGTATTACAGGAGCACACAGAAGTTCTAACGGAAATGAGCCCCTCCCCCTTGTGCCAGGTGCTGCAGAGACATCATCAGAACATAAGTGTGACAGCGAGCTTACAGTCTAAAAAGACAAGCCAGACCGAGGGTGGGAGGAAGGTGGGGAGCCGAGATACTGGGCAATTAAGAGCTCAGCTCCCCTTAGAGCACCAGAATAAATGGCCAGGGCTTCCCAACAGAGCTCTGAATGCTGCACATGTGAAAGGCCAAAGTGGGAGCCGAGCTGTTCTGAAGCTCCAGTCCCAGCTGTGGGTCCTGGAGGGGAGGCCTGGCCCCACGTCAAACAGAGCATATGGGGTAAACCCAAGAACGGAAGTAAGAGCTCTGGTATCACAGGCCAGCGTTTTAACCCCAAAGCTCAAGGAAGAGGCTGTGGCTTGGAGTCTCTGCACGCAAATGATGCCATAATGTCATCAATATTTTAATTCCTAGAGTTGTGCTCCTCGAGTCTGACATAACATGGCTCCAGAGTTTCACAGAGTGATTCCTCTCCTCTGGACTCTTTCCCATTTCTGCACATTCTTCCTAAATGGTGGTGCCCATAACTGGAAGCCGCGCTCCAGCTGGGGCCTCACCAGTGCCGAGCAGAGCGGGACAATGACCTCTTGTGTTTTACATGCCACACTCCTGTTAACACACCCTGGTATCATATTAGCCTTTTGTGCAGCTGCATCACACTGATGACTCCTGTGCAGTTTGTGGTCCATCATAACCTCCCAGATCCTTTCCAGCCGTGTGAACACCTAGCCAGTTATTCCCCAGTTTGTAGTTGTACATGTGATTTTTTTCCTTCCTCGCTGAAGTACTTTGCACTGTCTTTATTGAATTTCACCTTGTTGATTTCAGACCAATTCTCCAATTTGTCAAGGTCCTTTTGAGTTCTATCCCTGTCTTCCAAAGTGATTGCAACCCTTCCTAGCTTGGTGTCTGCAAATTTTATAAGCCTACTCTCCACTCAATTATCCAAGTCATTAATGAAAATATTGAATAGTACCGGACCCAGGATTGACCCCTGTGAGACCCCATTAGATACACCCTCCCAATTTGGCAGCAAACCATTGATATCCACTCTTTGAGTATGGTCTTTCAACCAGTTGTTCACCCACCTTACAGTAAATTCATCTGGACCACATTTCCCTAGGTTGCTT
This sequence comes from Lepidochelys olivacea, assembly GCF_965140295.1. Classification (NCBI taxonomy): domain Eukaryota; kingdom Metazoa; phylum Chordata; order Testudines; family Cheloniidae; genus Lepidochelys; species Lepidochelys olivacea. Next base: position 15,978,656 of record NC_140436.1, on the reverse strand, counting down.
ATGAGAATGTCATGCGGAACTGTGTCAAAAGTCATTCTAAAATCAAGCTGTATCACATCTACTACGTCCCCCATCCACTAGGTCACTAACCCTGTCACAGAAGGAAATTAAGTTGGTTTTGCATGATTGTTCTCAACAAATTCATGCTGACTATTCCTCATAACCCTATTCTCCTTCAGGTGCTTACAAATTGTTTGTTTTAATAATTTGCTCCAGTAACTTTCCAGGTACTGAAATTAGACTGACTGGTCTATAATTCCCCAGGTACTCCTTGTTCCCCTTCTTAAAGATAGGTACTATGTTTGTCCTTCTCCAGTTTTCCAGGACCTCTCCTGTCCTCCAGCAGTTCTCAAAGAAAATTGCTAATAGCTTCAAAATTGCTTCAGCTATTTCCTTAAGTATCCTAGGTTGAATTTCACCAGGCCCTGTTGAGTTGAATACATCTAACTTATCTAAATATTCTTAAACCTGTTCTTTCCCTACTTTGGCCCATGTTCCTTCCCCCCGGTTCTCAATTTTTATTGTGTTGAGTATCTGGTCACCATTAACCGTTTTAGTGAAGACTGAAGCAAAATAGGCATTACACACCTTAGCTTTCTTGATGTCATCTGTTATTAGCTCTCCATCCCCACTAAGTAGCGAACCTACGGTTTTCTTCATCTTTCTCTTACTTGTAATGTATGTGTGACGTTGCACTCCAAGGTCAGCTCCCAGACTACTGCACTGGGCAGCACAGCCTGGGCAGGAGGTGACCAGGCCTCTGAGGAGAGAGAAGTGATTCGGGACTATTTAGAAAAGCTGGACGAGCACAAGTCCATGGGGCCGGATGCGTTGCATTGGAGAGTGCTAAAGGAGTTGGCGGATGTGATTGCAGAGCCATTGGCCATTATCTTTGAAAACTCATGGTGATCGGGGGAAATCCTGGATGACTGGAAAAAGGCTAATGTAGTGGCCATCTTTAAAAAAAGGAAGGAGGATCTGGGGAACTACAGGCCGGTCAACCTCACCTAAGTCCCCGGAAAAATCATGGAGCAGGTCCTCAAGGAATCAATTCTGAAGCACTTAGAGGAGACGAAAGTGATCAGGAACAGCCAGCATGGATTCACCAAGGGCAAGTCATGCCTGACTAATCTAATTGCCTTCTATGACGAGATAACTGGCTCTGTGGATGAGGGGAAAGCAGTGGATGTGTTATTCCTTGACTTTAGCAAAGCTTTTGACATGGTCTCCCACAGTATTCTTGCCAGCAAGTTAAAGAAGTATGGGCTGGATGAATGGACTATAAGGTGGATAGAAAGTTGGCTAGATTGTCGGGCTCAACGGGTAGTGATCAATGGCTCCATGTCTAGTTGGCAGCCGGTATCAAGTGGAGTGCCCCAAGGGTCGGTCCTTGGGCCGGTGTTGTTCAATATCTTCATAAATGATCTAGAGGATGGTGTGGATTGCGCCCTCAGCAAGTTTGCAGATGACACTAAACTGGGAGGAGAGGTAGATACGCTGGAGGGTAGGGTTAGGATACAGAGGGCCCTAGACAAATTAGAGGATTGGGCCAAAAGAAATCTGATGAGGTTCAACAAGGACAAGTGCAGAGTCCTGTGCTTAGGATGGAAGAATCCAATGCACCGCTACAGGCTAGGGACCGAGTGGCTAGGCAGCAGTTCTGCAGAAAAGGACCTAGGGGTTACAGTGGACAAGAAGCTGGATATGAGTCAACAGTGTGCCCTTGTTGCCAAGAAGGCCAATGGCATTTTGGGCTGTATATGTAGGGGCATTACTAGCAGATTGAGGGACGTGATCGTTCCCCTCTCTTCGACATTGGTGTGGCCTCATCTGGAGTACTGTGTCCAGTTTTGGGCCCCACACTACAAGAAGGGTGTGGAAAAATTGGAAAACATCCAGTGGAGGGCAACAAAAATGATTAGGGGACTGGAACACATGACTTATGAGGAGAGGCTGAGGGAACTGGGATTGTTTAGTCTGCAGACGAGAAGAATGAGGGGGGATTTGATAGCTGCTTTCAACTACCTGAAAGGGGGTTCCAAAGAGGATGGATCTAGACTGTTCTCAGTGGTAGCAGATGACAGAACAAGGAGTAATGGTCTCAAGTTGCAGTGGGGGAGGTTTAGGTTGGATATTAGAAAAACTTTTTCACTAGAAGGGTGGTGAAGCACTGCAATGCATTGCCTAGGGAGGTGGTGGAATCTCCTCCCTTTGAAGTTTTTAAGGTCAGGCTTGACAAAGCCCTGGCTGGGATGATTTAGCTGGGGATTGGTCCTGCTTTGAGCAGGGGGTTGGACTAGATGACCTCCTGAGGTCCCTTCCAACCCTGATATTCTATGATTCTATTATATGCTTTATGAAAATATGCTTATGAATCTGAATATGATATAACTGGAATATGCTTTATGCAAAAGGTCTCTTGTAAGGTATCATTACAAAGTTTATAATCTACTAAGTGTGCTCATCCCATTTGTTTGCGTGTGTTATTTCTAGGTCTGGAGTTAGGAGAATAAGACATAAACTTGTATCACTGATGTAAACATATTAAGTGGAAGCCATTACGGGTGCTTCAGAATCAATGACCTGCCAATGGTTCTGTTTACTTGCAAACCTTCTTGTGCATGTGCGGGCCAGCCTAGGAAGAATGGAGGCTGGGGTCTCATAGGACATGTGACCATGTCACCTGATACTGGAATCCATCTTAAATCTGGTACTTTTCCATTTAGAAGGAGGGGTTAGGACCCACAAAGATTCCTACCTTGTGCCAAAGCTATAAAATCGTGTGGAGCTGGACAAAGAGGGTGGCCAGTCATGAGAAAGCCCCTGTTTACCACCTAAGATGTCTGCTGGAACTAACAAGGACTGTACCAGGGGAAAGGATTGTGCCCAGGCTAGGAAGGAGTCTAGTCTGTGAAAGAAGCTTATTGGATCATCTCTGAGAGTGAGATATTACCTGTAAACAGTTTCTTAATGTATTAGACTTAGACTTGCGTGTTTTCTTTTCTTTTGCTTTATGACTTACTTTGTTCTGTCTGTTATTACTTGAAACCACTTAAATCCTACTTTTTATAATTAACAAAAATCACTTTTGTTTATTAATTAATACCCAGAATAAGTGATTAATCCCTGGGGGAGCAAACAGCTATGCATATCTCTCTATCAGTGTTATAGAGGGTGGACAATTTATGAATTTACCCTGTATAAGCTTTATACAGAGTAAAATGGATTTATCTGGGGTTTGGATCCCATTGGGAGCTGGGTGTCTGGGTGCTGGAGACAGGTAACCTGCTGAGCAGTTTTCACTTAAAGCCTGCAGCTTTGGGGGCGTAGTCCAGACCGTGGGTCTGTGTTGTACCAGGCTAGCATGTCTGGCTCAACAAGACAGGGTTCTGGAAGTCCCAGGCTGGCAGGGAAAACAGGCTGAGGTATTTTCAACACATCAGGTGACAGTCCCCAGGGGATCTCTGTGACTGAACCCATCAGGGTATGTACGTTAATAAACTCTTCTTATTGCTTTTAATGTTCCTGATCAGGTGTAACTCATTTTGTTTTACTGTTCTTCCTAGCTTTCCTTTGCATCGGGAGAGTTTGCAGTTGTGCCATTAATATTGTCTCTTTGAGGAACTGCCAGGTCTCCTGAACTCCTTTTTCCTTTAGATTTTCTTCCCATAGGATTTTACCTACCAGTCCTCTGAGTTTATCAGTCTGCTTTTTTGAAGTCCGTTATCCTTATTCTGCTGCTCTGACTCCTTCCTTTCCTTAGGATCATTAAGTCTATCATTTCATCATTGCTGTCACCCAGACTGCCTTTCACCTTCAGATTCCCTGCCAATTCCTCCCTATTAGACAGAATCAACTCTATCATGTCTGTCCCCCTGGTTACATCCTCTACTGTCTGGAACAAAAAGTTGTCCCTGATACGTTCCAAGAACATATTGGAAATGTTGTGTTTTGCCATATAACTTTCCCAACAGGTGTCTGGGTAGTTAAAGCCCCCCATTATTACCAGGCCCTGTGTTTTGGGTATTTCAGTCTTTTGCAGTTTGTCAACATCTTTTCTGAAGTGCAGCCACCAGAACTAGTCCCAGTCTCCAGGGTTCTTTTCATTTACACTGGGACTGATGTCTCGCTAGCTGGCATTTCTCTGTTTGTTTCTCTGTCCGTGGCTTGGTAACTTCTGAAACCCACATCCAATCCATTCCCAAATGCCAGGGAATGTTTGAGGGAGCAGTAGGAAGAGCCCTATTGATTTTGGAGATAATCAGAAACCTGGAAATGCCAGATTTCCACTAACATCAGCCCCAGAGTTTCTGTTTGCTGCTGCTGCCAGAGGAACATCTCTGGCACACCCTGCTGCTTCCTGAAGAGATGAGAGGCAGCAGCTTACTACAGGGTCCTTGCTTCCTTGTTTCCGTAGGCTGAGCCGTATACCCAGCCACCCCCCACACTCCACTCTGGTCAGCTCTTTGCCAGCCCATGCCCTCCTTGCCCTCTATTCCAGCCAGTTCCCCCTCCCCTCAGCTGGGACCCTTTTGGGGGCCCCCAGAAAAATAATTACCCAAGCAGAAACCCACCGCAGGGTGGAGGAAGCCTGGAGCCCTGGCAGAAGACACAGAGTGGGCAGGGGAAGCCCCAGCACCCTGACCCTCGTACCCGACAGAAGTGCTGGGCAGGCAGGCAGGGTGAGGGAAGCCCCAGTGTGGCTGTGGCCCCAGGACTGCAGGAGCTTTCGTTCCCTGCCACGGCCTCAGGGCTCTGGGAGCTCTCACTCCCCACTGTGGCCCTGGTGGTGGGGGGCGGAGTGTCTCCAGTTTTGGGGCTGGGGTGGAGGGTGGGGGGGCAGAAAGGAGCAAGGGTCACAGGGTCCTAGAACCTGGGCTCCAGGCCGAGCCCAGACTTCTACACTGCAATTAAACAGCCCTTTAGCCTGCACCATGTGAGCCCAAGTCAGCTGGCCTGGGGAAAGCTGGGGTGTCTAATTGCAGCATAGACATACCCAAAGGCTACTGATGAAAATTTGTCTATATAAGAGTCCGGGAGGGGCTGGGGGAGGGGCGAGATGTTAATTAGTATTATTTATTCTGCACCCATTTCCTTGCCTTAAATTTTCTTCACGGTAATGTCCTTCTCCCACCTCCCAAGCATTTCAGCACACTAGACTTAGCAGAGACTGGGCCTGATCCTGAATGGAGCCGACTACTCGCAATTTGAGCTGAACGAATAGTTGTTTTTTCAGTTTGGTGTCTGAACAGACAAATCCGAAAAAGAAAATTTGGTTTGTTTATAACCGGGTCTGAATTTGTGGGGGGTTTCTCGCCAAGTCAAAAAACTGGAGAAATTTGGTTTGGGTGACTGTTTGTTCGGATCAGCATTTTGAAACACATTTCAAATCCTAAAAATATTTTTGACATTTTTCCATTTCAAAATGTCATTTTTGATTTGACACTTAGTTTCAAACTGCACAACACCTTCAAAAGATGATCCGGGGAAGTTCCATTCCTAAGTCTGCTAGGCTCCAAAAATCATGGAGTGAATAAAGACTCTAGATTTATGGGTCATTTCAACAATCTGTAACCCAGGAACTCTTCTTTTTCCTATGACTTTGGAGGTATTGATTGCCCACTTCACCTTGAATGTTCTCTTGCAACGTGTGTTAACTCCTTAACTGTTCCACCTTTGTATTAGCTGTGACGTTCTAGGTGCCATTCCCAGACCTGAAGAAGAGCTCTCTGTAAACTCAGACCTTGTCACTTTCAGCAGCAGAAGTTATGGCTTCAGCCACCTTGTGTCTCTCATATCCTGGGACCAACCCAGCAAGCGCAACACTCCAAACAAGTTTCAAAAATGTCATTTCACAATAGTTCATCTCAGGTTGTTTTGTCTAAATGAAAAGTTTTGACATTTCCAAAATGTTTGTTCTCAGTTTTTTCTGTGAAACTGTTCCCCAAACTCAACCTGAATTGATGTCCCAAAAAGTGCATTTTTTGGTTAATTTATTTTTTGCCAAAAAAAGCTTCCTCTAGCCATACACACAGTTCTTCCTGGAGTTAATGAAAACTGCCAGCGCTCAGCTGCACCCAGGACTGGACCTCACACTTGTAGCAGTGAATCTTGTTAACAATCATGCTCTGGCGGTGTAGTAAGGTGGGTAGGCTCCACCGGCCTCCTGGCAAACAGGGTTAAACATCTTGTCCTAGGCAGAGCCGCATCTTCTGCAGTGATTCTGCAGGACCAGGGGGATGAGGTAGATGAGGCTTTCTTCCGGCAGCTCACGGAAGCTACTAGATCGCATGCCCTGATTCTCATGGGTGACTTTAATTTTCCTGATATCTGCTGGGAGAGCAATACAGCGGTGCATAGACAATCCAGGAAGTTTTTGGAAAGCGTAGGGGACAATTTCCTGGCGCAAGTGCTAGAGGAGCCAACTGGGGGGGCGCTTTTCTTGACCTGCTGCTCACAAACCGGGTAGAATTAGTGGGGGAAGCAAAAGTGGATGGGAATCTGGGAGGCAGTGACCATGAGTTGGTTGAGTTCAGGATCCTGACGCAGGGAAGAAAGGTAAGCAGCAGGATACGGACCCTGGACTTCAGGAAAGCAGACTTCGACTCCCTCAGGGAACGGATGGCCAGGATCCCCTGGGGGACTAACTTGAAGGGGAAAGGAGTCCAGGAGAGCTGGCTGTATTTCAAGGAATCCCTGTTGAGGTTACAGGGACAAACCATCCCGATGAGTCGAAAGAATAGTAAATATGGCAGGCGACCAGCTTGGCTTAATGGTGAAATCCTAGCAGATCTTAAACATAAAAAAAGAAGCTTACAAGAAGTGGAAGGTTGGACATATGACCAGGGAAGAGTATAAAAATATTGCTCGGGCATGTAGGAATGATATCAGGAGGGCCAAATCGCACCTGGAGCTGCAGCTAGCCAGAGATGTCAAGAGGAAGAAGAAGGGTTTCTTCAGGTATGTTAGCAACAAGAAGAAAGCCAAGGAAAGTGTGGGCCCCTTACTGAATGAGGGAGGCAACCTAGTGACAGAGGATGTGGAAAAGGCTAATGTACTCAATGCTTTTTTTGCCTCTGTTTTCACTAACAAGGTCAGCTCCCAGACTGCTGCGCTGGGCATCACAAAATGGGGAAGAGATGGCCAGCCCTCTGTGGAGATAGAGGTGGTTAGGGACTATTTAGAAAAGCTGGACGTGCACAAGTCCATGGGGCCGGACGAGTTGCATCCGAGAGTGCTGAAGGAATTGGCAGCTGTGATTGCAGAGCCATTGGCCATTATCTTTGAAAACTCGTGGCGAACGGGGGAAGTCCCGGATGACTGGAAAAAGGCTAATGTAGTGCCAATCTTTAAAAAAGGGAAGAAGGAGGATCCTGGGAACTACAGGCCAGTTAGCCTCACCTCAGTCCCTGGAAAAATCATGGAGCAGGTCCTCAAAGAATCAATCCTGAAGCACTTGCATGAGAGGAAAGTGATCAGGAACAGCCAGCATGGATTCACCAAGGGAAGGTCATGCCTGACTAATCTAATCTTGCCTTTTATGATGAGATTACTGGTTCTGTGGATGAAGGGAAAGCAGTGGATGTATTGTTTCTTGACTTTAGCAAAGCTTTGACACGGTCTCCCACAGTATTCTTGTCAGCAAGTTAAGGAAGTATGGGCTGGATGAATGCACTATAAGGTGGGTAGAAAGCTGGCTAGATTGTCGGGCTCAACGGGTAGTGATCAATGGCTCCATGTCTAGTTGGCAGCCGGTATCAAGTGGAGTGCCCCAAGGGTCGGTCCTGGGGCCGGTTTTGTTCAATATCTTCATAAATGATCTGGAGGATGGTGTGGATTGCACTCTCAGCAAATTTGCGGATGATACTAAACTGGGAGGAGTGGTAGATACGCTGGAGGGGAGGGATAGGATACAGAAGGACCTAGACAAATTGGAGGATTGGGCCAAAAGAAATCTGATGAGGTTCAATAAGGATAAGTGCAAGGTCCTGCACTTAGGACGGAAGAACCCAATGCACCGCTACAGACTAGGGACCGAATGGCTAGGCAGCAGTTCTGCGGAAAAGGACCTAGGGGTGACAGTGGACGAGAAGCTGGATATGAATCAGCAGTGTGCCCTTGTTGCCAAGAAGGCCAATGGCATTTTGGGATGTATAAGTAGGGGCATAGCGAGCAGATCGAGGGACGTGATCATTCCCCTCTATTCGACATTGGTGAGGCCTCATCTGGAGTACTGTGTCCAGTTTTGGGCCCCACACTTCAAGAAGGATGTGGATAAATTGGAGAGAGTCCAGCGATGGGCAACAAAAATGATTAGGGGTCTGGAACACATGACTTATGAGGAGAGGCTGAGTGAGCTGGGATTGTTTAGCCTGCAGAAGAGAAGAATGAGGGGGGATTTGATAGCTGCTTTCAACTACCTGAAAGGGGGTTCCAAAGAGGATGGCTCTAGACTGTTCTCAATGGTAGCAGATGACAGAACGAGGAGTAATGGTCTCAAGTTGCAGTGGGGGAGGTTTAGATTGGATATTAGGAAAAACTTTTTCACTAAGAGGGTGGTGAAACACTGGAATGCGTTACCTAGGGAGGTGGTAGAATCTCCTTCCTTAGAGGTTTTTAAGGTCAGGCTTGACAAAGCCCTGGCTGGGATGATTTAACTGGGAATTGGTCCTGCTTTGAGCAGGGGGTTGGACTAGATGACCTTCTGGGGTCCCTTCCAACCCTGATATTCTATGATTCTATGATTCTATGATTACAGAGAGATTCAGCTAGCAGATCATTCAGAGCAAGCCTATGTGATCAGTAGGCGGGTATGCTGGCGGACTGAAGAGACAGGAGGCAGTGCGTCTTCTCTGGGAATAGAAACATTAGCAGGAAAGGGACTCAAGGAGCTTGCCACGACTGAAGTGAGATGGCGTCCTCATCATGTTCCTGGTTTGGACTGGGAGGAAACCTGAGGGCTTGCCTGGGCCACAGTGAAATTTCTTGGGGCAGAATTTGCCCCCTCGTAGAGAGACAGCATAAGGTCTATGTCCCACATCTGTCCAAAGGGCTGAAGTGGGACATATGTGGGGCATACACCTCGTGGAATTGAAGTGCAGTGGGGACAGTTTTCATCCTTCATTTGCATGCTCCTTTGGTGGGGGGTCTCCTTCTCAGGCCGAGTTAGTTTCTCAGTATTGATCACCAAGTTTCCTTTTTTCGCGTACTTCACCCACTTGTGAAATTTACAAGAATATCTTTATGTCCCCATATCTCTGGGGAAGTTCCCAGCTAAACCACACCTTCTTCCTCTTCTGCCCTCTATATCATGCTCCTCCATCAGCTACAAGGAACCAGTCAACACTGAGACACTCAAAGAGAGAGACAGAGATCAGTCCTCCAGGAAGTAGGAAGGGCCAGCGGCACGCATCACACAGGTATTGTGCTCAGGGCTCATTTGCAGCTGGCAATATCAAGCTGGCACTTGGGGTTGGGAGTTCCTGATCAGCAGACATTGCTGATTTACGAGGCAGCCTCGCCTGCAGTGGAGGCATATAGAAATACATGGCATGCTGTTTTAGAAGAACTTTGTAATAGATGGTGCAAACCATATTTGGGGCTTTGAACTCAGGTACAGCTTGATTCTCAGAGGTGCTGAGCTGAAATCATTGGGAGCTGCAAGCACTCAGCATCTCTGACAAATATTTGTTTTTAAAGACTAGCTGGCATGCAATATCTATCAATCCTTGATTGATCAATTGATCTACAGGGCAATCCAGCTGGCTTGCTTGCTTTCACAATATGTTCTCACCTAGATACAGATTTATTTCTCTTTTCACCATAGTATCAAAATAGCAAGCATATCAATTCACCCTATTATTACAGCAAATAAGCACGTTATCTTCATTTAAAGTCTTGCCAGTATTCCTGTGTCCAGGTTTTCTGCCACCAGCTCCCTGTCTTTATTGCTACAAGGACAGATTCAGCGGTGGCATAAGGGGACACACGTCTGACCGATTTCAGTGGCCTGTATGTTAGGAGACAGTCTCTCTTTCTCCATGGCTGGCTGTAAGTGCACAGGGTGCAAGGGTGAACATCTTTGTTTTTTTCCCCTCTTAGGTTTCATAAGCGAGAAGCAGCTATGGCAGCCGTTCCTGATGTACAGGAGGAGTTGATGGAGTTCTGCAGGTAACCCTGGATTTACTGCCTCCCCATGTTCTAGGGTCTCAGAGCTGGGGATTCTTGCTGGAGTTTCACCGTGAAATTCACCCCAATGCAAAGAAACAGCACGAGGCCTAGGTACTGCTTAAGGCCAGCTTCAGCCCAAACCAGCATAGCAATGCCCGCAAATCTTTGTCGAGTTAAGTCTCCTTAGCTTACGATAAGTGTAAATGCCTTCGCCACTCGTCCTGAATCTGTAACTGCTGTAGAATCTCTTCTTTGGGGAATAACTGGCTTTGTTTGTTTGTCCCTCGCTTACAGTGTGAACGATGAACAGTTCTACGAAGTCGACCACCGCTACTTGGGGAAGGTAAGGATCGGTGTCTCAGTCCAACAGCCCTTCCTGGGGATTTTATACCCTGGTGAAAGAGGGGTCAGGCCCCAGTTAGCTCCCACGTGATAGTGGGATAGTGTCCTCCTTGGGCCTAGGGGCCATGGAATGTCTGGCCCAGTGAAACTGCATGACTGAGTGAATGCAGAGAGCAGGGCTATAGCAAAAGCATGTCCAGCAGCAGCTGGCATTCACTACCTGCTGTTAGCGTCCCCTCACCATTCAGCCCCCACCCTCCAGGGGAAAGCGAAGGAGGCTGGCTTGCAATCAGTGGTGGTGCTGGCTAGGCAGGTGGCAAGTGGCCAGGATTGCTGGGGGATGGTTTGCTCCAGTCTCCCTGGATCCATCAATCTAGAAGACACCTTGAGGGACATGGGCAGACGCTTCTCCTGTCACCTGCTGGGGGGAAGTAGGGGCAGGGGATTCGCGGCTCACACTGGCACATTGGCATCAGTGGAGTCATGTTTCACCCATGGGTGCTCTCAGCACAGAACAGGCACTGACAGGAGCCCTGGGGTGGATCTGAGAGGAGATTCCTACCGCTGGCCCGCCTCATGGAGGGGGAAGAACCTGACTCGGCCTTGGCGGCTGCTGAGGCTAAAGCAGCTCTTACGGGAGGGTGGGGCAGCAGCTTGTTTCACAGGGCTTTCCTTGCCCACAGAGCTCCAACCAAGGCTCGAGCCCCTGCTCCCTGTCCCAGAGCTGCTCAGCCTGCAGCCTGGGCATCCAGTTGCAGTTCACAGAGCAGACCTCTCCCAAGGTCTTCCGCAGATCCGTGGTGCTGGTGATCGCCACAGAGAAGATGAAGAAGGCATTGAAAGCAAGACCATTCACAGACGATGATTTGACGGGCATCTTCGATACTGTCTTCGGTACGGCCCCAGGGGATCCCTGGAGCTAAGTGACCCCGTCCAAGGGTTGGGGCTGAGGGGGGACACACAAGGGGCTTTGGAGCCCCACTAATGCCAGCTCTGTGCGTCGGGGGGCAAGTCTCGAGCTAGAGAGCTACCAAAGGCATTTACATGACACCAGATTGTCTAAGGCTCAGATCCTCAAAGGTATTGAAATCAATGCGAGTTAGGTGCCTCATAGCTTTGAGGCCCTGGGCCTGAACATCTCACAATCTTTAATGCCTTTATCCCACAGCACCCCTGTGGGGCTGGGCTATTCTCCACATTCTACACTTGGGGAAACTGAGGCACAGATGGACAAAGTGACATGCCCACGGTCACACAGGAAGTCAATGGCAGAGCAGGGAACTGAACCCAGGTCTGCTAAGGTCTAGGCTAGTGCCTGAACCGTGGGACCTGTTCAAGTGCATTCCCCTCACTCAGCCTTAAGTTTCGCCACCAATGCAATGGAGCTGATTATCAAGTGTTTTGAGATCGATGGTTGAGAACGGCAGAGTCTGATTGTTACCAGTTCATTCCCCCTGCATCCCAGCAGGAGCACCAGGTGTATGAGACTGGTTCCTGGAAGGGTGAGAGGTCAAGTCCCTTGGATAGGGAAGGGGTGGCCAATATGACCCTTTGCTCCAGTCAGGGAAAGGCACCCATCACTGTGGGTCACAGGCAGCTCTTCAGTCCCCAGCAGCTACCAGGCTCTAAATACTTTAACTGAGTGTTGCTGCAAATTCACAGCTGCCAGGAACTCCGCAGTGAGAACCAAGGCAGGACTCCAACCCCTGACCCCACAGCACAGGCCCTGCCACTAAGGAAAAGGGGGAATCCCCATTAGCTGTTAGCTGTACGGGGCCTATGACACACATCTTGGCAATGTTGATTAAATCACAAACACACCGATCAGTTCCTTGCACTCTGAGTCACTCTGGGGACCACGTGCAGGAGCGGCGAGCATGGGCTCAGAGAATGCGAGTAGATATTAACCCTTGTTCGCATTCTTGTTTTCAGAGACCATCTCATTCGAGAGTCACAATGTCACCCACACGGTGGATTCCATCTACCGCTACTTCAGATCCATCTCTTACGAAATTCGGGACACTGACCAGAAGTGCTTCAAGCTGGAGGCTCCCGCCCAGCTGGTGGCGATGCATTTGCAAGGCCCCAGCATCAGACACCAAGGTAAGGTCTGGACAATACCCGAGCATCAGCCCAAACCTTCACCCAAAATGCTAGCCTAACCTTTGACTTTCCCCCAATGAAGGACCCGAATCCCTGGCACTCTCCCATGCACTCTGCTCCTCTGTTTTTGGGCTACATTATTTCTAATCTGGGTGATACCAGAAGCCCTCTGAGAAACCTGATCTGATGAAGTTTCCAGGCTGGATCAGTTTTAACAGCTCTGGTTTCCAATCTCAACTGGCCTTGAGAGCATCCAGGCCAATCACAGAGATAGCCAGGCCATGCCAATCTCTTATCAAAGGCCAGGGTGGTCCCCCAGGCAATCCCAAGAGAGGGCCCTTCCTCTGTGTTGAACTCCTTGCTCCTCACATCTGCCAAAGCAGCTGGTCTGAATCCTGTACTCAGGTCCCTGATTTCCACCTGGGGCCGCTGGACTGGAGAATCTGAGCTTTCGTATGTTCCAAGCCCCCAGTGAGACACCGGGGGAACCCTGGGGGCGTACACACTGAATGGCTTTGGCCCAGGACATTCTGAACACATGGCAAGGCAGCCTGTGGAGTGGCTCCCCTAGTTAGCTCCCGGCGCTGGCTGCATCTCTCCCCGCAGAATGCAGACAGCCGTTCTTTGTGCCGTTGCTGATTCCGTATTTCCCCATCTTGCAGTGAAGTTAAACATGGCTCTCTATAGACCGAAAAGCGGCACAAGCAACCAGAGCTCCATGAGGTTTCCGGTCGCTCTGGGCATCAAGGGGAGAAGTCTCTACCTGTCCTGTGTGCAAAATGGCCAGCAGCCGGTGCTGCAACTGGAGGTAAGGGGGCGGGGGTGTTCCAGGCTCTGGCATCTGCTTTGCCACTCGCTTTCTGAGAAACCAAGAGCCGCCCACTCAGGAAGTAAAGTGGGTTTCTGCTCGGAGGAGGGTTTGTGGTCTCCACGGGCGTTCTCTCTTTGTCACGCCAGGGCCCCAGCAAAGTTGCCAGCCCTATAAACCACCGCTGGGCCCTGCAAGCTGAGTGGGGATCCGTCTGCCTCATGCGCCAGCCCCAGCGATAAAGCTTGCAAAGCCAGAGTTTAGTAAATCGTTCTGTGGATGATGCATGAGCCAGGCTCGATTCCAGCTCCTGCAGGGCTAATGGGCTACTCTACTCCTGCTAGCAGATCGGACTGGGACTCACCCTGGCTCTGATCAGGCCCCCACATGTTGTGGGATCACCCAGTACCTGAACCCATCACTTCCACTTCTCCCTTCCCCCTGGGTGAGAACTAGTATAATTCCAGGCTGCTTGGGGGACATTCCCAGCCTCCAGCAGCACTGGATTTCTGTGGATGCCAACCCCAGAGCTCCCTGCCCAGTCCTCCTCCCCAGGCAATCTAAGCAGCAGTGTAGGGCAATGGGTAGCACACTGGAGTGGGAACCAAGAGAGCTCTTCCTGCTAGACCCGGTTAGAAAGAGAGGCCTGGCATAGCTCTCTCCTCTGGCCTCTCTTTCTAACCGGGCTGCCCTTTGTGCCACAGGAGGCCGATATCCTGAAGGATGTTGACGGAGCCGAGCTGGAGCGCTTCATCTTCTACAAGGTAGAAAACGAGAGCACGGCCCAGTTCGAGTCAGCCGCCCACCGTGGCTGGTACATCTGCACCTCCCCCCAGAACAACCAGCCCGTTGGCATCACCAACCGGCTTGGGGAAGTGTTCATCACCAACTACTTCCTCACCCAGTCCAAGCACTGAGCGCACATCCCAAACCGGCAGTTACTGGTTTCAGCAGAATCTTTGTATGTACTAAGTACATGGGGGAATGGTTGTATTTCTGAGTGAGCCCTGGCTCATGGCTCAGAACGTGACTGTAACACATCTCTAACATGTATGTATTGTGTCTTTCTGTTTGCTTTGTGCCCTGCCCTATCCTAGAGCATGGGCCAGTGGGTCTGATCCAGCTCCAGCATCTAGAATTAACCTCTTACTGGCGTGAGAGCTCTATATTAGAGCCCTCTTTATTAGAGGCTTATCTTAGTGGTTGTCTCTTCTCTCCCACCTTCCACAGCTTCGGTGAGCAAGCTAAGGCCGATGGCCCCTGGCTTGTGGATCGGCCCCTGGCTTGTGGATCTCCCCCAGACCCACTTTAACCTCTCCTTTCTCATAAGCTGTATCAGCCCAACCATGCAGATTTGCGGGGGGTTTCCATTCTGCGTTGCAGGATCATTGTATATTAATTTCATGTAAATTATCTGTGTTGTACCCGGAGGGCCTCATTAATTATTATTGTTCATATCACACCATCAGGCCCCGATTCTGCAAACTCTCAGGCCCAGCTCCGCAAAGATATGTAGGCTCCTAACTCCCACTGGCAGTTCAGTGCCTAAATACCTTTGCGGAGCCTGGCCTTAGAGACTTGGGTAAAGTTACTCAATTACTCAGCAGGACCCAGCTGCGTTAGGAATTTGTTCCCTGTGCCCTATGGAAGCCAGACCTTTGCCCATGAGTTTAAAGCAGCAAGACTAAGGCTTGCAAGCCACATGTGGCTTTTTATTGTGTCTTTTCAGCTTATGATATTAAAACACTGTGGGATTTAATTATTAACCAATCTAAATTATTAACCAGTCAGGATGTTTTTTACTATGTAAGTAACTGATTGTAGTTCAGAAAAGAATAATACTTGGTCAGTCATTTTGCTGTGAGACTAATATACACATACATTAAATAATATAAATATTAGAGACGGAGGAATGGCCATCATCGTGCAGCGTGATTTTTTTTTTCTGTAAACATGCTATTGTGTTGTTTTAATTCAAAATTAAATTGCTCTAACTATTTCACTGTTGGTAACTTCTGTTAACATGTTAATTATAAATGAGGGTATTTTTGGAATTTATTTATTGACCAATTTAATATTGCTGGCCTGATTTTTAATAAACAAATCTGTATTGGTGATCACATTGTTCTGCTTGTAACTTTTGTTGCCTGTGTGCATGGCAGTCAACAAATTGGGTCGGACCGGAAGTCAAAGAAAATCCTGTTTCCCAGCTATTTTCATAGAATCATAGAAACATAGACTATCAGGGTTGGAAGGGAACTCAGGAGGTCATCTAGTCCAACCCCCTGCTCAAAGCAGGACCAATCCCCAACTAAATCATCCCAGCCAGGGCTTTGTCAAGCCTGACCTTGAAAATCTCTAAGGAAGGAGATTCCACCCCCTCCCTAGGTAACGCATTCCAGTGTTTCACCACCCTCTTAGTGAAATAGAGTTTCCTAATATCCAACCTAGACCTCCCCCGATGCAACTTGAGACCATTGCTCCTTGTTCTGTCATCTGCCACCACTAAGAACAGCTGAACTCCATCCTCTTTGGAACCCCCTTTCAGGTAGTTGAAAGCAGCTATCAAATCCCCCCTCACTCTTCTCTTCTGCAGACTAAATAACTCCAGTTCCCGCAGCCTCTCCTCATAAGTCATGTGTTCCAGACCTCTAATCATTTTTGTTGCCCTCCGCTGGACTCTCTCCAATTTGTCCACATCCCTTCTGTAGTGGATGGGACCAAAACTCCAGGTGTAGCCTCACCAGTGTCGAATAGAGGGGAACGGTCACTTCCCTCGATCTGCTGGCAATGCTCCTACTAATACAGCCCAATATGCCGAATGAAGGATTTGCCACATTTCATGGGGTTCTAGCGTTTGCTCATTGCGAGTGTTTGGACAGTTGTCAAAATGCTCCTGGAAGATGAATTTGGGGGAATTTTAGCACTGATGGATTCCACAGCCAAAAATCCCTACTGAAAAATTCATTATTGGCTATTTGTTACTTTTCTGTTTTAAAAGGTTCCATCATCCAACCAGGGTGTCGAAACAATTCGATGTGATTTGGATAAACAACCACTCCCAAGAGCTGAAAATCATCTGTCCAAACTATACTGATGCATCTCAGATCAATTTGTAGAAATCAGCATCGGTTCCTGAACGATTCACTAACCAAAAGGGGATACCTGCGTGTCAGGCACTGGCTAAGCGCCCTATGTCACTGCGGAGTGACTGGTACGTAAAGAAAATAATAGCCTACTACTACTGGGAGCTAATGAAGCTACTCCTTTAGTTCCAGTATGTGACAGACCCAGACCAGGGGTGCAGGAGTCTGGTCCAAGGCAAATATACAGGCGACTGGATGAATAGTTTCCTGTTCCCTGAGTGACCTGGCAAGGGGCTGCCCTAGAACAATCAAGAACCTGCTAGAACCCATTAAGACAGGCAAGCTAATTACGACATCTGGAGCCAATTAAGATCATACTAGAATCAATTATGGCAGGCAGACTAATCAGGACACCTGGTTTAGAAAGGACCTCCCATCAGTTAGGGGAGGGTGTGCAAGGAGCAGGGAGTGAGAAGGCAGGCTGCTGGAGGACTGAGGAGTACAAGCATGATCAGGCTTCAGGCGGAAGATCCTGCAGTGAGGGTAAAGAAGGTGTTGGGAGGAGGCCATGGGGAAGTAGCCCAGGGAGTTGTCACGCAGCTGTTACAAGAGACACTGTAGACAGTTGCAATCCACAGGGCCCTGGGCTGGAACCTGGAGTAGAGGGCAGGTTCCCCTCAACTCCCTATTTGAGACAAGAGGAGGTGACCTGGACTGTGGGTCCCACCAAAGGGGAAGGTCCCTGGCCTATCCCCTGACCCACTAGGTGGGTCAGCAGAGACTGCGGGGATTGTTCTCCTCTCTTTCCCCATGCTGGCCAGCGATGAGGTTAGCTGAGTGAACTAACAAAAGTGGCCAAACTGAGGGCGGCTGTGAATCTCTGAGGCGAGCAAATCCGCCAATAAGCGCAGGACCCACCAAGACAGAGGAGGAACTTTGTCACAAATGCTAAAAGCTCGTGCTTTTGGCATTGCTTGTCTCCGGTTTGGTCCCCACTGATGAACTGTGGGAAGGACATTGCATGAATAGCCCGAGTGATAAGCAGGTTTGTGGCGGGTTGCCTCCCTTTAAGATGCCATCTGATCTGCTGGGATACCACTGAGCCTGCCTGTTCTGCCCGCCTGGGCACCTTTTTACCTGGCTTGCTGAGCCAGGCTATTAAGCCTCCTCCAGTGCACACACAGGCACATGGAGATCAGCTCTGGGAAGACTCGTCTTAAGGGACTCGCCCCAGCACTCTGGTGTCCACCTCCCTTGGAGTGAAGACCCAAAGGTATATTGTGAAATCCGACTCCTCCCTCAATGTGGAGGAAGGTATGCACAGTCTCTTCCCCCCACCCCACCCCCCAATTATGACTTGCACAAACGGGGTTATATTATAAACAAGAAATAAATTTATTAACTACAAACAGTGAATTTGAAGTGGTTAAAGAGAGAGCAAACAGAACGAAGCAGATTACTAAGCAAATAAAACAAAACATGCAAACTAAGCTTGTTTCACTAAAGAAATTGGTTACAAATAGCGATTTCTCACCCTTAGATATTATTACAGGCAGATTACAGAAAGTCTTGAAGGGCAGCTGCACTGGTCCGCAGCTTGAGACCTCAGGTATTATTACTCACAAGCTAGAGGCTCTTCCAGCTTGGGTTCAACCCTTCTCCCCACAGTTCAGTGCTTCCTTCCAGGTGTTTTTCACTGTCTCTTTGGGTGGGGAGGCAGAGGAGAACCATGATGTCACTCCCCTGCCCTATATAGCTCTTGTGTAAGGCAGGAACCCTTTCTCTTCCAGTGGAAAAACACTGGCATTCCAAAAGGAAAGGAGGGGTGTCCAGTACCAGGTGACTCGGACCCATGTCTCTGCAGGGCTGTGGCAGCCATTGCTCATAGGCTGAAGACTGAGCTCTTTTACAGACCATTGTCTTTACTAATGGGCTATTAAGCACTGTCTGGCTTTCTCATTGTTGTACCTGAAGGGCTAGTTGGGGGTGACACCCAAAGTAACCCATTTGAAATACAGATACAAAGTCAATATTCCTAACTTCAGATACAGAAATGATATATGCATACAAATTGGATAATCACATTCAGTAAATCATAACCTTTCCAATGATACCTTACATGAGCAGTACATCTCAGTTATGTCATATCCATATCATAAGCATATTTCCATAAAGAATATGGCGTGTAACATCACAATGTTCTCAAACCTGACCTTTTCCCTGCTAGAAGCAGAACTGGGTCCATTCATTTCCCCTCCATCTCACACCCTCTCCCCTGCCACTTCAGACTGGCTCCGCTGCCAGCATTATGTTCCTGTTGCTGGCAACTAGATGGGGCACTCCCCCACCCCCGCATCACCTCAATTCAAGGGCAGCCATCTAAAAGATTACACTCCCACCCCCACGTCAGCTCCAGCACCATCCCTTTGACAATCAGCGGACTGAGGGCTCTATGCTGGCTGCATCATGTGCTGGGGAGGAATCCACCTGGAACACGGCACGAGAGATCCCCAAAGGGGGAGCTACCTCTAGAAACCTGGCCATGCTCCCAGACCTGCCCCCTACCTGAACCACACATGCAAGCAGTGTGCAGAGGGGCCAGCTCAGGGGGCTTCCCACCCCCTCCAACAGTGGGAGGCTTTGCACCCAGGCCTGTCACAGGGTGACTGGTCCTTTAAGGGCAGGCGGGTCCAGGCAGAGTCAGGCAATGTGAGTTCAGTGTGCAGGTGCTGGGTGGTGCTGGTGACCTGTGCTAGCGTGGAGGTCAGATGAGATCATCCTTCTGGGCTTAACCTCTCTGACTCTGAGCGAGGTCAGTGTAATCCACAAACTTGGTGACACCGGGCTGTGTTCTGAGAAAAGCGGTTGCATAGACACAACAGTGTGTCGTAACAGGCAAACTCTTCTTTCTGTCGGAATTGGGGGTTCCAGGAACGTCACTGTTTCAAACTGTATAAACTGAAAACAGCCCCCCAGGGAGAGATCCCTAGTAAGTTTCGCCTCGCAGATAAAGGCAGAACATCCCATGGCTGGGACACAAAGGTAGAAAAATTCAAATTGGAACTAAGGTGCAATTTTTTTTTAAGAGTGAGGGTGACTGGCCCTGGAACAAACTACCAAGGGAAGAGAGTTCCGATAGTGGACAGCTTTTTAATCTAGCAGAAAAAGGCATAAATAGATCCCAGGGCTCGAAGTTGAAGCTCGACAAATTCAGACTAGAAATACCTCATAGATTTGTAATTACCCACTGCCATGGATGTGGTGAATTCACAGTCTGGTGATGTCTTCAAAACAAGACTGGAAGCCAGGCTCTAACTACAGTTTATTTGTCTGGCTGCAGAAATCACTGGGCCAGGTTCCCTGGTCTGGGTTACTCAGTGGGGCAGCCCACAATGACCCCCTCTGGCCCGGACTACATTTCCATTTACACTAGGGCTGCGTAAAAAGGCCTGAGTGCAAACAAGCATAATGAGTTTATAGCTATTCTTCAGGAGCAGGGATGAAATGATCCGTTAGGAATAATATTCCCTGCACTGTCGGGCAATTCTCTTCCCTGAAAAGCTAGTGTGCCCATATTCATGGAGCTCTCCTCCTCGGGAAATTCTCAAGTGGATGCGTCTGGTCAGTACCAACCAGTAGATGGGCAGGAACAGGTGCTGAGTGACACAAAAGGATTCCAAGGGCCTTTCCTGGCTAAGCAATCTGCTTGGGCAAACAACAGGCAGCAGGGGAGCTGGGCTCACTTCCCAGTGCGACCACTCCGCTCTGTATGGGCAAGTCACTCCTCCCCACCCACCCTGTTGTCTCTTTAGACTTTAAGTTCTCCCAGCTATCCCTTGCTATTTGTCTGCACAGCACCTAGCACAATGGGACTGCAATCTTCATCAGCATTGTATTTGTTCTCTTGGCCAAAATAACACCCCCACAGCTGGCCTCTCCTCTCTTGAACACCAGCTGCATGCCACGCACCATTGACATTTGTAGGGTCACTCCTGGTTTACACTGGTGTAAGCGACAGCAGGTCTGGGACCAACAGAGTTAAAAAGCAATGGGCTTCCACGAGTCGGGGAATCTACACTAGTCATTAGCATCTCAGACCCCAGAGGTCATCTAGTCCAGTGCCCTGCACTCAAGGCAGGACTAAGTAATATCATGTATCACCACACTGAGAGGATGGGTTTCTATCTCCCTCTAGTGTAGAAGAGGTTTATGATTCTGCTATTGCTCTCAGCTAAGGGGCATAGTAGACCTTAAACATATATCAGAGTGGTAGCCGTGTTAGTCTGTATCAGCAAAAAAAAATGAGGCTTACTTGTGGCACCTTAGAGACTAACAAATGTATTTGGGCATAAGCTTTCATGGGCTAAAACCCACTTCATCGGATGCATGCTGTGGAAAATACAGTAGGAAGAGATATATACACAGAGAACATGAAACAATGGGTGTTGCCATACCAACTATAAAGAGACCAATCAGTTAAGGTGGGCTATTATCAGCAGGAGAGAAAAAAACTTTTGTAGTGATAATCAGGATGGCCCATTTCAAAGAGTTGACAAGAAGGTGTGAGTCACAGTACGGGGGGGGGGGCGGGGGGGGACTTAGCATGGGGAAATAGGTCTCCCATTGTACCTCAGCAGAAGATATCACAGAGCAACCTCAGCAATGCAATATGGGATATCCAACTAGGCAGAGAATGAAGAAACTGATTTCCAGAGCTGTTGGAAAACCTATAGTTGTTTTTGTACCTAATCAAGGTGAAAAGTCGAAATATCAAAATTTTGGACCCAGCAGAAAGTTTCAAAAAATGTCAGTTCTCAAACGTTGAAACATTTTGTTTCAGTCTAGTTTACTACTAATCTGTGTTCCTCTGAGCTGCCGCAGTGCGTCATGGGAGTTGGCATTAGAGTGCCTCATACCCCCTTTTTTCCCTATGGGCTGGGCTCTCCATGATATCTCCTCTATATCTCCCATGAGGCACCATGGGGACATGACTCCCATGAGGCACCACATTCATTCAACCAGAGATCACAGTGCACAATGGGAGATGTAGTCCAGTCAGGGAGCCTGGCACACAGAGCAGAATATGGGTGTGAGATAAGAAAACTTACCATGGGCTCTGACTCCATGGGTGCTCTTTGAGCCTCACGGAAAAAAATTAGTGGGTGCTTAGCACCCACCTCCTCCCCTCCCTGCAAGCGCCTCCCGCCTGCCAGTGGCCCCACTGATCAACTCCTCCCTCTCCCTCCCAGTGCTTCCCGCCCACCACGATCAGCTGTTCTGCGGCTTGCAGGAGGTGCTGGGAGGGAGTGGGAGGAGCAGGGACAGTGTGAGCTCCAGGAAAGGGGTGGAAGTAGGTGGGAAGAGGTGGGGCGGGTGTGCAGCAGGGCAGGGTGGGATCTTGGGGAAAGTGGTGGAGTGAGGGCGGGGCCTGGGACGGAGCAGGGGCAGGAAGTGGTGGGGCAGGGGTGTGGTCTTAGGGGAAGGGGAGGCGTGGTGCAGAGTGGGGGTTGAGCACCCTCGGGGCAAGGAAGAAGCTGGCACCTGTGCAACCTACAACTCCCATGAGTCACCGTAGCGGCGCTGGCGAATATGCATATGACAATCAGGGTCCAGACACCCTAAGGGGAGAACAGTGGGTCTGAATGCCAAAGAATAACCAGCTGATTCAATTGCTTATTGAATCACAGTTAAAACTTCAACTTTGTACACACATGCATACATTCATAACCACAGCCTGTACACTGACCTCCTAATGACCATCAATTTCAGAACCTCATCAGTGAAAGCTTGTAATGTTCTGAAATTGATGGTCATTAGGAGATCTGAATACAGGCTGTGGTTATAGAATCATAGAACTGGAAGGGACTTTGAGAGGTCATCTAGTCCAGTTCCCTGCACTCATGGCAGGACTAAGTAAGTATTATCATAGAATCATAGAATATCAGGGTTGGAAGGGACCTCAGGAGGTCATCTAGTCCAACCCCCTGCTCAAAGCAAGACCAATCCCCAACTAAATCATCCCAGCCAGGGCTTTGTCAAGCCAGGACTTAAAAACCTCAAAGGAAGGAGATTCCACCACCTCCCTAGATAATGCATTCCAGTGCTTCACCACCCTCCTAGTGAAAAAGTTTTTCCTAATGTGCAACCTAAACCGTCCATGCTGCAATTTAAACCCATTGCTAATTGTCCTATCCTCAGAGGTTAATGAAAAAAATTTTCTCCCTCCTCCTTGTAACAACCTTTTGTGTATTTGAAAACTGTTATCATGTCTCCTCTCGGTCTTCTCTTCTCCAGCCTAAACAAACCCAATTTTGTCAATCATCCCTAATAAGTCATGTTTTCTCGACCTTTAGTCATTTTTGTTGCTCTTCTCTGGACTTTCTCCCATTTGTCCACATCTTTCATGGAATGTGGGGCCCAGAACTGGACACAATACTCCAACTGAGGCCTAATCAGTGCCGCGTAGAGCAGGATAATTACTTTGTGTCTGGCTTACAACACTCCTGCTAATACAGCCCAGCATGATGTTTGCTTTGTTTTACAACAGTGTTACATTGTTGACTCATATTTAGCTTGTGATTTACTATGACCCCAAGATCCCTTTCCGCAGTACTTCTTCCTAGGCAATCATTTCCCATTTTGTATGTGTGCAACTGATTGTCCCTTCCTACGTGGAGTACTTTGCATTTGTCCTTAGAATCATAGAATCATAGAATATCAGGGTTGGAAGGGACCTCAGGAGGTCATCTAGTCCAACCCCCTGCTCAAAGCAGGACCAACCCCAACTAAATCATCCTGTCCTTATTGAATTTCATCCTATTTACTTCAGACCATTTCTCCAGTTTGTCCAGATCATTTTGAATTATAATCCTGTCCTCTAAAGCACTTGCAACCCCTCGCAGCTTGGTACTGTCCACAAACTTTATAAGTGTACTCTCTATGACATTATCTAACTCACTGATGAAGATACAGAACAGGACCGGATCCACAACTGATCCCTGCGGGACCCCACTCGTTATGCCCTTTGAGCTTCACTTTGAACCACTGATAACTACGTTCTGGGAATGGTTTTCCAACCAGTTTTGCACCCACCTAATAGTAGCTCCAGCTAGGTTGCATTTCCCTAGTTTGTTTATGAGAAGGTCATGCAAGACAGTATCACAAACCCTTACTAAGGTCAAGATATACCACATCTGAGAATGTCAATGTCTGCATGTGTGTATGTGTGTACAAAGTTGCTGTGATGCAACTACAGCATCACCGCCTAGCAAGGGGGTGAAGAAACCTGGCACCTCCCACAAAACCAACTACAAGTACTCAGAGTTAATGGAACATCATCGAAGAGAAAACCCCAGTCTCCATAAATTAAGAAAGGAGAGAGTTTCCCCAGCTGTGAATAACCATGAGTCATGACTCATCACGCCAGGAGAAAGAGGAAAAAAGAGAGGAAAAAAAGCCTTTTCTAAACCAGGTTTGAGTGTGTGAGATTTTTTAATTCAGAAAGGGAGGGACAGTGTTTAAGTGGGGTGGGCGCTGTCTGTGAAACATTGGATCCTTTCCAGGACCAAGGGCAATTGGGGAACCTGGTCAGAGACCCCAGGTAACTTGGATTAGCAAAGGCAATTTAGCTAAAGCCTGAGATTGCATCTACACGTTTGTTTTCTGTATAACTTGTCTGTGTTTGCTTTTCTGCACTATTTCATCTCGGAAACTGTGATATTTCTATTCAATAAACATTTTGTTTGTTTCTACCCCAGACAGGTCTCTGGGGTCCAAACTGCTTGGAGTGTGGGTATCCCAGAGTGAACTGGTAATTGGGGGCAGGTTTCATGGGACTGATGAACCAGAGGGGAGAAATCCGGATGGCTGCCAGTTAAGAGTACAAGGTGGATAGAAACTGGCTAGATCGTCGGGCTCAACGGGTAGTGATCAATGGCTCCATGTCTAGTTGGCAGCTGGTATCAAGCAGAGTGCCCCAAGGTTCTGGGGCCAGTTTTGTTCAATATCTTCATTAATGATCTGGAGGATGGTGTGGGCTGCATCCTCAGCAAGTTTACAGATGACACTAAACTGGGAGGAGAGGTAGATACACTGGAGGGTAGGGATAGGATACAGAGGGACCTAGACAAATTAGAGGATTGGACCAAAAGAAATCTGATGAGGTTCAACAAGGACAAGTGCAGAGTCCTGCACTTAGGACGGAAGAATCCCATGCACCACTACAGACTAGGGACCGAGTGGCTAGGCAGCAGTTCTGCAGAAAAGGACCTAGGGGTGACAGGGGACAGAAGCTGGATATTAGTCAACAGTGTGCCCTTGTTGCCAAGAAGGCCAATGGCATTTTGGGCTGTATAAGTAGGGGCATTGCCAGCAGATTGAGGGATGTGATTATTCCCCTCTATTTGACATTGGAGAGGCCTCATCTGGAGTACTGTGTCCAGTTTTAGGCCCCACACTACAAGAAGGATGTGGAGAAATTGGAAAATGTCCAGCAGAGGGCAACAAAAATGATTAGGGGACTGGAACACATGACTTATGAGGAAAGGCTGAGGGAACTGGGATTGTTTAGTCTGCGGAAGAGAAGAATGAGGGGGGATTTGATAGCTGCTTTCAACTACCTGAGAGGGGGTTCCAAAGAGGATGGATCTAGACTGTTCTCAGTGATAGCAGATGACAGAACGAGGAGTAATGGTCTCAAGTTGCAATGGGGGAGGTTTAGGTTGGAACTTTTTCACTAGGAGGGTGGTGAAACACTGGAATGGGTTACCTAGGGAGGTGGTGGAATCTCCTTCCTTAGAGGTTTTTAAGTCCCGGCTTGACAAAGCCCTGGCTGGGATGATTTAGTTGGGGATTGGTCCTGCTTTGAGCAGGGGGTTGGACTAGATGACCTCCTGAGGTCCCTTCCAACCCTAATATTCTATGATTCTATGATTCACCAACATCGAATAGAGGGGAACGATCACATCCCTCAGTCTGCTGGCAATGCCCCTACTTATTCAGCCCAAAATGCCATTGGCCTTCTTGGCAACAAGGGCACACTGTTGACTCATATCCAGCTTCTCGTCCACTGTAACCCCTAGGTCCTTTTCTGCAGAACTGCTGCCGAGCCATTCGGTCCCTAGTCTGTAGCGATGCATGGGATTCTTCCGTCCTAAGTGCAGGACTCTGCACCTGTCCTTGTTGAACCTCATCAGATTTCTTTTGGTCCAATCCTCTAATTTGTCTAGGTCCCTCTGTATCCTATCCCTCCCCTCCAGCGTATCTGCCTCTCCTCCCAGTTTAGTGTCATCCGCAAACTTGCTGAGGGTGCAATCCACACCATCCTCCAGATCATTAATGAAGATATTGAACAAAACCGGCCCCAGGACCGACCCTTGGGGCACTCCGCTTGATACCGGCTGCCAACTAGACATGGAGCCATTGATCACTACCCATTGAGCCCAACGATCTAGCCAGCTTTCTATCCACCTTATAGTCCATTCATCCAGCCCATACTTCTTTAACTTGCTGGCAAGAATACTGTGGGAGACCATGTCAAAAGCTTTGCTAAAGTCAAGGAATAACTCGTCCACTGCTTTCCTCTCATCCACAGAGCCAGTTATCTCGTCATAGAAGGCAATTAGATTAGTCAGGCATGACTTGCCCTTGGTGAATCCATGCTGGCTGTTCCTGATCACTTTCGTCTCCTCTAAGTGCTTCAGAATTGATTCCTTGAGGACCTGCTCCATGATTTTTCCGGGGACTTAGGTGAGGTTGACTGGCCTGTAGTTCCCCGGATCCTCCTTCTTCCCTTTTTTAAAGATGGGCACTACATTAGCCTTTTTCCTGTCGTCCAGGACCTCCCCCGATCGCCATGAGTTTTCACAGATAATGGCCAATGGCTCTGCAATCACATCCGCCAACTCCTTTAGCACTCTTAGATGCAGCACATCCAGCCCTATGGACTTGTGCTCATCCAGCTTTTCTATATAGTCCTGAACCACTTCATTCTCCACAGAGGCCTGGTCACCTCCTTCCCATGCTGTGCTGCTCAGTGCAGCAGTCTGGGAGCTGACCTTGTTTGTGAAGACAGAGGCAAAAAACCATTGAGTACATTAGCTTTTTCCACATCCTCTGTCACTAGGTTGCGTCCCTCATTCAGTAAGGGGCCCACACTTTCCTTGACTTTCTTCTTGTTGCTAACATACCTGAAGAAACCCTTCTTGTTACTCTTAACATCTCTTGCTAGCTGCAACTCCAAGTGTGATTTGGCCTTTCTGATTTCACTCCTGCAAGTCTGAGCAATATTGTTATACTCCTCCCTGGCCATTTGTCCAATCTTCCACTTCTTGTAAGCTTCTTTTTTGTGTTCAAGATCAGGAAGGACTTCTCTGTTGAGCCAAGCTGATTGCCTGCCATATTTACTATTCTTTCTACACGTCGGGATGGTTTATTCCTGTAACCTCAATAAGGATTCTTTAAAATACAGCCAGCTCTCCTGGACTCCTTTCCCCCTCATGTTATTGTCCCAGGGCATCCTGCCCATCAGTTCCCTGAGGGAGTCAAAGTCTGCTTTTCTGAAGTCCAGGGTCCGTATTCTGCTGCTTTCCTTTCTTCCTTGTGTCAGGATCCTGAACTCGATCATCTCATGGTCACTGCCTCCCAGGTTCCCATCCACTTTTGCTTCCCCTACTAATTCTTCCCAGTTTGTGAGCAGCAGGTCAAGAAGAGCTCTGCCCCTAGTTGGTTCCTCCAGCACTTGCACCAGGAAATTGTCCCCTACCCTTTCCAAAAACTTCCTGGATTGTCTGTGTACCATTGTATTGCTCTCCCAGAAGATATCAGGGTGACTGAAGTCTCCCATGAGCACCAGGGCCTGCGATCTAGTAACTTCTGTTAGTTGCTGGAAGAAAGTCTCATCCGCCTCATCCCCCTGGTCCGGTGGTCTATAGCAGACTCCCACCATGACAGCACCCTTGTTGCTCACACTTCTAAACTTAATCCAGAGACACTCAGGTTTTTCTGCAGTTTCATACTTGAGCTCTGAGCAGTCATACTGCTCTCTTACATACAGTGCAACTCCCCCACCTTTTCTGCCCTGCCTGTCCTTCCTGAACCATTTATATCCATCCAGTACTCCAGTCATGTGAGTTATCCCACCAAGTCTCTGTTATTCCAATCACATCATAATTCCTTGACTGTGCCAGGACTTCCAGTTCTCCCTGCTTGTGTCCTAGGCTTCGTGCATTTGTGTATAGGCACTTGAGACAACCCGCTGATCATCCCACTTTCTCACTATGAGGCAGGAGCCCTCCCCTCTTGCACTCTCCTGCTCGTGCGTCCTCCCAGTACCCAACTTCCCCAGTTACCTCAGGGCTTTGGTCTCCTTTCCCTGGTGAACCTAGTTTAAAGCCCTCCTCACTAGGTGTGGTGGGGCAATGCCCCACCCCCAAGCCAGATTGGGCTACAACAGACCAGAGCGGCTGTGCAAGGCAGCAACCAATCAGGGAGGGCCTGTTAGAAAGCCAATCAGGGCCAGTATTACAGCCAGCCAATCAGGGCTAGGCTAGGCCCTATATAAAGGCTGCCCAGGAAGGAAGCCGGCAGTCTCTTTCAGGCCTTCAGAGGGTGAAAGTCTGTCTCTGGTGTGAGGAGACTAGCACCAGGGATAGCGCAGTGCTGGGCAGGTGGGGGGAGCAGAAGGGAACTCCCGCCTGGTATCCTGCTGGGCTGCGGGCCCTGAGAAAAAGGGCCTAGCCAGTGCAAAGGGGCTGAAGGGGAAATGGCCCAGGGAGAGAGACGGACAAAGGGAGAGAAGGAGAGCAGGCAGGAAGGCTGCTGCCAAAGGGTCCCTGGGTCCCCCCCCTTCCTCCTTGCACTTCCACCTGACCGTTAGGAGTGGCCATCAAGGACTGCACTAAACCCCTGCCAAAAGGTGTTAGACTTTGGGGTGTGGTTGGCCATTGTGGCTGGGGAGAAGAGAAGGACTGCTAGATAACACCAAACCCCTGGAAGGGGGTGAGACTGGAGCAGCGGGCACTGCCAGAGGGCAGCGTCCTGAAGAGGACGCCACAAGCTGGGAGCAACGAGGGTCCAGACACCAATCTAGGGCGAGGGATGGATGGGACACCACCGGCAGAGGGCGCTCCGCATGAACTGAGCTAATTCCCGGAGTCAACAGCAGGAGGCGCTGCAGTGGTGAGTCCCAACCCTGTCACACTAGGTTAGCCAGCCTGCTTGCGAAGATGCTCTTCCCTCTCTTCGTTAGGTGGAGCCCGTCTCTGCCCAGCACTCCTCCTTCTTGGAACGCCATCCCATGGTCAAAGAATCCAAAGCCTTCTCTCCGACACCACCTGCGTAGCCATTCGTTGACTTCGACGATTCGACGGTCTCTACCCAGGCCTTTTCCTTCCATGGGGAGGATGGACAAGAAGACCACTTGTGCCTCAAACTCCTTTATCCTTCTTCCCGGAGTCCGCAGTGATCCGCTCAAGGTCATTCTTGGCAGTGTCACTGGTGCCCACATGGAGAAGCAGGAAGGGGTAGCGATCCGAGGGCTTGATGAGTTTCGGCAGTCTGTCCATCACATCGTGAATCCTAGCTCCTGGCAAGCAGCAGACTTCTCGGTTTTCCCGGTCGGGGTGGCAGATCGATGACTCAGTTCCCCTGAGAAGAGAGTCCCCAACCACCACCACCCGCCTCCTTCCCTTGGGAGCAGTGGTCGTGGAACCGCCAACCCTAGGACAGTGCATCTCACACCTTCCAATCGGCGGAGTCTCCTTCTGCTCCCTTCCCTCAGACGTATCATCTGGTCCACTCTCCACATTAGTACCTGTGGAGAGAACATGAAAATGGTTGCTTATCTGTATCTGCACTGCTGGTACATGGACCCTCCCCTTTCTTCTTCTGGAGGTCACATGCCGCCAAATTTCTTCACCGTCCTTCTGTCCCCAGTGTGCAGCCTGCTCTGAATCTTCAGAATGTTGTACCCGTAGAAGCATATCCTGACGTCTGTCCAGGAAATCTTCAGTTTCTCTTATGCAACACAGGGTTGATGCTTGTTTCTGCAGACCTTGAACCTTCTCTTCCAGTATGGAGACCAGTTTGCACGTTGTACAGACAAAGTTGCTTCTGTCCTGTGGAAGAAAGACAAACATGGCACATCCAGTGCAGGGGGCCCTCACAACAGCTGAATGCTCCCCATCCATATTACCTTCCTTCTACGAGCTTCCTCAGGAGTTGTAGTAACTACTCAGAGATGCCTGCAAGATGAAAGCCTCAGTGGGCTCTCCCCAGGCAAACTCCTTCTGTTAGCCTCTCCGCTGTTTGCCGCTCCGCTGGTTCGCAGCTGACTGGCTTTTTATAACAGTCAGGCCCACTCAAGGCTCACCTGGAACAAAGCACTCCCAATTCACACTTTTCAAATAACCAAGCACATGGACAAACTGACAAACTGTCCCCGCAGCAGACACTCAGATACTCACCAACACAGCCTCCCAATGCAGGACGCAGCGTACCTCCTCTCAGACAGATCCCAGGCAAACTCCCTCTGTTCGCCGCTCTGCTGTTGCACCTCTTGCACTCAGATCAGATGATCTGAGAAAACAAGCAAGGGGCCATCTATGAAATCCCGGCCTGAGCCTTAGTCTCAGCTCACGGCATCCCCAGAGTATACAGCGCAGGCCTTGCTGGAGCTCCAGGAGCTAACCGTGCGGAACAGTACGGCGCTTCCTAACAAAATGACGTATGTCACCGGAACTTTGATTCTGAGCAATAAAGCTGTGATCAGCCACACCCAGCCTTGACATTAACCCTTTGGCTTCTGTAAAGCTACCCCAGGGACAACGTTAGCCTGTCCCTGGGCTCCCTCCACAGCTCCAGGCAAGAGCCCCCTTGGAAAATCACCGCTTGTGCTAGTGTTCAGCCTCCTCCAAACGGTGCGTTGGAAACACAGAGCAGCGTGCCCCAGCCCACATGTCTGACTCCTGGGGGTGGTTTCCTTTTACAGCAGGATGCTCTTGTATTTGCACCTCTTGCACTGAGGCTGCTACACCTCTGCTGTGTTCACATCACACACAGAAGTTAGATACAAAATGCCATAGTCTGGCTGGAAGGCTGCAACATGACACCGCTTTGTGTCTTAAAATCCAGAACCCTAACACAAGGACCAAAAGCTGTACGGGAATCCCACGCCTGGAACCCAGACCTCTGGGTCCCCACACAGCACTCGGGCCATGACTGCCACCAGCAGCTCACCTGAGTAGCTAGGGAAGGGCTAGCTCACACAGAGACCCGCCCCCAAAGCTCTTGATTGGGGGAAGCCTCCAGCCCCCGAATTGGCTAAGGAGCGCTATATAAACCAGGAGGTAACAATAGGAAGTTGTCTGAGCAACTGGAGAAATCCTTGGAGGCTACTATGGACCCCTCCTGCTTGCCTGAGCCTTATATTGCTGCTGGTTCCTGCTTCCCAACCTACTCCTGGTTCCTGTCCTTCTGTTCCAGAGTCCCATCTACTCCCAGTTCCTGCTCCCCTGCTCCTCCGCCTTACCCCTAGTACTTGATGTTGTCTCTGACTCTGACCCCTGGCATGGCATCTGACTCTGACCTTCAGCTTGGTATTTGATGCTGTCTTTGGTTTTGACCCTCTGCTCCGACCACTAGGCCTGACTTCTGCTCCAACCAGTAGACCTGACCACCCACGCCCCAGTCATTGCAAAAGCAGCGGGAGACAAAGCAGGCTGCTCCCTACAGTGGCGAGGCCCAACTCACCCTGCCTTTTACTCTAGGCTGGCTCTTTGGAGACTGACTGTATGACATTCCAATCACAGGCTTCCCTGTAGAGCACCCTACCTACCAGCAGGACCAGAAATCCCCTTATAGACTTAAAGCGACAGCTTGTCATTGTTACACAGTTTCCTATCCACCATGCAAAGGGGCCTGTTAAGTATTTTGGGCACCGCAAATGAATCTCCCAGCCCACCCTGCTCAGCATTCCCCCCCCCCCCCCATCCACTCAAAAATCTGGCAACCCACCCATGGCACTGGCAGTTTTGGCTCAGCTCCTGAACACGTGAGCAGACCATCTGAAATTTGTGCTGGCTCTTGAGGGCTGTTGGACAGAGACGCCATCTGGGATTTCCAGGTTCTATCATGTAGTAGGGTGTATGTAGCTACACGCCACAGCGAAAAGCAGGCTGTGTGTCCGCACTGCAGCATGTGTACGAGGCAATGAAAGATTCTGGCAAGGGAGGAGGCAGCAGGGAAAGGGTCCGGCAGCAGGAGTCTTTCTCTGCGGTGCGGACAAGGTCTAGAAGCAGGGAGACAGTGAGACGCTAAACTGCTAGAAATAGCAGTGTAGACATGGGAGGCACTGCTTGGGCGGGGAGAGCCATGTGGGGCACCTCCCCAAGGGTGCTGGTGTGTCTCATCTGAGCAGTGCCTCACCATCTACACTGCTATTTATACGCATGCTCGGGGAGCAGTGGCTGCATTCTACACGCTGCTGCAAGGTGTAACCCAAACACCTCCTGGGGGTGATGTTCTGTCCCATCTAGTGGCACTGAGACCACTTAGAGAGAGAGTTAAATGAGTCTGTTCTACAGCCTTAACTAACCGCCAGTTGGCTTCTACCTCATGCGCTAAGTTTCAGAGGTCCCCGGTTCGATCCTGCCCACCGAGGTCTGTCGGTGTTACAACGGCATCGCCTTTGTGTGTGGAGCAATGTCTCCCCCTAGTGGCTGCTCGCAGCAAATTAGCGATAAAAGCTTGTGACTTACCAACTGCTAGGGGACTTTGCCTTTAGCTCAGGCAGCAAGGGAGCTCATGCCTTTGGAGCTGAAGGTTGCAGATTCAGTCCCAGCCTACGTGTGCTTCAGCTGCAATTCATAATATATGGTCCCTGGCACACGTAAAACTTGCAAAGGTCAGACAACGAGTTCATTCTCGTAACATGCTGTCTTTTGTCTTGAAGTGATGTCTGCATCTGCAGCTGTTGTAGGAAGGGTGAATAAACCCATCACAGTGTTTCTGGTCATGAAAGCAACAGCTTTATTGTTTGGGCTATTAAAGCAGTCCATGAGCTGCAGAGAAATCAGTCCCAGCTTTACCCTCCTGCAGCCAAACCAAGGGGACAATCAGAGTCACAATCAAGGCCAGAAAAGGACCCATTCTGATCTCCCAGTCTGACCACCTCCAGAGCCCAGGTCAGAGAACCTTCCCCAGTGACTCCTGCATCCAAAACTCCTGCTTGGGCTACAGTGTAGCTTTCAGGAAGATGTCCAACTTTGTCTTTAATACTCTACAGTGATGAATATAGTACCACATCCCTAGGTAAGCTGTTCCACTGGTTAATTACCCCTCACTGTTAAACATTTGTTCTTTATTTCTAGCCTGAATTTGTCTATCGATTAGAGAGACAAGGGGTGGGAGGTGATATCTTTTATTGGACAACTTCTGTTGGTGAAAGAGACAAGCTTTCGAGCTACACAGAGCTCTTCTTCAGGGCTGGGAAGGCACTCAGAGTGTCGCAGCTACATACAAGATGGAACAGATTGTTTAGCATAAGGAGCGAATTCGTAGTGTAAGAGACCATTCGAGGTGAAGTGGGTAGTTAACAACCCTAAAGTCATAGGACAAAAAAAGGGGGGTTAATGGGTTACAGAGTGTTGTAATAAGCCAGAAATCCAGTGTCTTTATTAATAGTGTCTAGCAAGGTTATCAGAGTAGCAGCCGTGTTAGTCTGTATTCGCAAAAAGAAAAGGATTACTTGTGGCACCTTAGAGACTAACCAATTTATTTGAGCATAAGCTTTCGTGAGCTACAGCTCACTTCATCGGATGCATTCAGTGGAAAATACAGTGAGGAGATTTATATACATAGAGAACATGAAACAATGGGTGTTACCATACACACTGTAATCAGAGTGATCACTTAAGGTGAGCTATTACCAGCAGGAGAGTGGGGGGCGGGGAACCTTTTGTAGTGATGATCAAGATGGGCCATTTCCAGCAGTTGACAAGAACATCTGAGGAACAGTGGCCGGGGGGGGGGGAATAAACATGGGGAAATATGGAGGATGAGGACTGAGAGGTCAGATATGGAGTCATCATTTTGTGAAGAGCATTCTCCCATGGATGATCTGGTGTTTTTGTCTTTTATCATTTTCCTGTGTGAGTTCATTTGAGAGCAGAGCGACTGGCTGGCTGGTTTCACCCACAAAGCTTGTTGGTGTGGTATTTAGTGCATGGGATGAGGTAAGCCACATATTGTGATTGGCATGTGTAGGACCCACAGATCTTGAGTGGTGTGTTGTGGGGGGTGTTGATCATCGTAGCAGTGGAGAGATGCCTACAGCTTTTGCAGCTGTTCTAGCATGGTCTGGTACTGCTTTGAGTTGGTGGATCCTGGTGTGTGGGGAGCTTGCTTCTAATGATAAGCTTGATGAGGTTGGGGATTGTCTGAAGGCTGCGGAGGGGGTTCAGGGAAGATCTCTTTCAGGATGTGGTCCCCATTGAGTATCTATTTGGATTGAGTATCTATTGAGTATCTATTGAATATCTATATGGATTGTAATAGTTTAGTGATACCCCATATGGGTCCTGTGTGGGGTGGTAGGTGATAATTAGGCGTTTGCGGCCAGATGGATTTTTTCCCTCAGGATATATGGGTGGCCCATTCCATGATGCGACCTACTTCTCTGGTGGAGTGTCCTGGTTTGCTGAGGGCAGCTTTAACCATGTTAAAAGGTGTTTGAGCGCTTCACAGCAATTAATATCTTTATCCTCACAACTCCCCATGCAGCGGTGCAGTGCTATTCTCTCCCCTTTACAGATGAGGAACTAAGGTACAGAGATACTTAGGCCCAGATCCTCAAAATCCTGAAATCAATGGGTGCTGGTCTTCTAAATACCTTGCAGGGTCTGGATCTAAAGGCATGTCTACACTACAATCTTAAATTGACCTAGGTTAGGTCAACTTACAGCCACTGCAGTAATTGATGTAGTGGCTGATGTCCAAACTACCCTCCTTCTGTCGGTGGTGCATGTCCTCACCAAGAGGACTTACACTGACTGAAGGAGGAGCTCTCAGCTCTGCACAGCTCCCCCCAGGAGCTCACCTGCCCCCTGGGGCTTCTCACCTCCCTGCTCACAGCCAGGAGCTGGCGGGGGGAGATGCCCAGGGCTTCTCACCTTCGGTGGGTAGAGCCATACCTGGAGTCTGGTTGGCTGCCATGCTTCCAATAGGGAATGGGGAGCCAGGACCCTGGGGGGCAGCACAGCCCCCAGTAGGGACTGGGGAGCTTGGGCAGCAGCCCAAGTTGGGAGCATGGGGAGCAGCCCAGCTACAAGCGGAGACCCAGCAGCAGCCAACTGGGTAGCCAGGAGCAGGGCTTTCTTGTCAGTTTCACGGCTTCAACAGAGGGCCCTATGTTCCTTGCCCATCAGTTCCCTGAGGGAGTCAAAGTCTGCTTTTCTGGAGTCCAGGGTCCGTATTCTACTGCTCTTTTCTTCCTTTTGTCAGGATCCTGAACTCGACCATCTCATGGTCACTGCTGCCCAGGTTGCCACCCACGTCTACTTCCCCTTCCAATTCTTCCCCGTTTGTAAGCAGCAGGTCAAGAGGCGAACGGCCCCCCTGGTTGGTTCCTCCAGTAGTTGCACCCAGAAGTTGTCCCCAACACTCTCCAAAAACGTCCTGGATTGTCTGTGCACTGCTGCATTGCAATCCCAGCAGATGTCAGTCCCCCAGCAGATGAAAGTGATGGAAGTCCCCCAGGAGAACCAGGGCCTGTGTTGTGGAAACTTCAGTCAATTGTCTGAAGAAACCCTCATCTACCTCCTCCTCCTGGTCTGGTGGTCTATAGCAGATGCCCACCACAACATCGCCCTTGTTACCTCAGCCTTTGTAACTCACCTTTGTAACCTCAGCCTTTGTAACTCACCTTTGTAACCTCAGGTCTATAGCAGACGCCCACCACAACATCACCTTTGTTACCTCAGCCTTTGTTTCATAGATTCATAGATTCATAGATATTTAGGCCAGAAGGGACCATTATGATCATCTAGTCTG
The DNA here is from genome assembly GCF_965140295.1 of Lepidochelys olivacea. Taxonomy (NCBI): domain Eukaryota; kingdom Metazoa; phylum Chordata; order Testudines; family Cheloniidae; genus Lepidochelys; species Lepidochelys olivacea. The sequence goes on along the minus strand of NC_140436.1, from coordinate 15,943,100 downwards.
ACCTCCTGCACAATGCAGGCCACAGAATTTCACCCACCACTCCTAAAAAAGACCTCACACCTATATCTCTGCTATTGAAGTCCTCAAATTGTAGTTTGAAGACCTCAAGGAGCAGAGAATCCTCCAGCAAGTGACCCGTGCCCCATGCTACAGAGGAAGGCGAAAAACCTCCAGGGCCTTCCAATCTGCCCTGGAGGAAAATTCCTTCCCGACCCCAAATATGGCGATCAGCTAAACCCTGAGCATATGGGCAAGATTCATCAGCCAGATACTACAGAAAATTCTTTCCCGGGTAACTTGGATCTTACCCCATCTAAAAACCCATCACAGGCCATTGGGCCTATTTACCATGAATATTTAATTACCAAAACCATGTTATCCAATCATACCATCTCCTCCATAAACTTATCGAGTTTAATCTTAAAGCAAGATAGATCTTTTGCCCCCACTACTTCCCTCGGAAGGCTATTCCAAAACTTCACTCCTCTGATGGTTAGAAACCTTCGTCTAATTTCTAATCTAAATTTCCTAGTGGCCAGTTTATATCCATTTGTTACTCACCTTTGTAACCTCAGGAGGTCATCTAGTCCAACCCCCTGCTCACAGCAGGACCAATCCCCAACTAAATCATCCAGCTTCTCTGCCCAAGGCCTGAACTTGGAGGGCAGTCAAACATTGCGGCTAAGCACCAGCCTGTCCCACATTCCCGCGCTCCCTCCAGCCACTGCCAGCCCAGTGCATTGTGGGAGAACATGCAAAGCATTGTGGGATCAGACAGGTTTTTTCCGACTGCGGCACAAGAGATCTGGTGTTGGCTGCAGATCGAGCTTAGGGAAAGATTTTCCTAAAGCACTCAGTGCTGGGCAGCACCAGTCGATAGCAGGGCTCTGCAGGGGTTCACTGCATGGGATTGTACAGACCTACAGGAGTGTTTGTAGAGTTGTGCCTATGAAAAGTGTAGGAGACCATCCGGGCTTGCAAGGAGGGTAGATGTAGGGCTGATTGCTTGTAAACCAAATGCAAATATTGGACTGAGCATAGCTTGTCATTCAGGCTGGCATTTCAATAGACCGGGGTGGACAAATTTACTGATGCTCCAAGCCACATACGATAATCTGCAGAAGTTCGAGAGCTGGGTGAGTCTGCCAGGACTCGGGCCTTCTGCCCTGCAGCGGGGTGGTGGGGCTCAGGGCTGAAACCCTGCAGCAGGCACCTGCTGGGGCTTGGGACTTCAGCAAGAGTGGGGCTGAAGCCCCAAATCCCAGCAGGTGCCCCCCACAGGGCTGAAGCCCCTAGCCCCACCACGCCGCTGGAGGGCAGAAGCCCTGAACACACACCTCCCAATTCTGGTAGGCGGAGGATGGGGGGAGGTTCTGCAAGCCACGCTTTACCTGTAAAGGAGCCGCATGTGGCTCGCGAGCCGTGCTTTGGCCACCCCTGCAATAGACTCTCTTGCTAAAGCACAAATGAAAAGCAAAATTTGGGCTTAAAAAAAGCTTCATGCCCAGTAACTGGCACTACACTATTGGAATTTTTAATCAGTGCCCTGAAATGCTAACCAGCCATTCCCAAAGACAGCGCGCTGTACGTCTCTCGTTACGCACACACGCCCTTGCTTTGACTGCTGATCAGTACGCTCTGATCTTTCCTTGTGTGCAGTAAAACTAGCCAGCTGATCACCTCTCTGGAGCAACCTCCCCTTGTCCTAGATAAATGTGTCGAGGCCAGACTAAACTTCCCCCCACCCTGCAGTGTAACAGGGCTGGGATGAGGATTCTGGGCAGAGCAGAGCGGCAGTGTCTCAAAGCCAAGGAGGAAGCACTGAACCATCATGCATGAGGCCATATGCCCCAAGTGATCCCTTCAGCTCTCAGGGGATCCACATGTCCCATTGTTCAAACTTTTTCCCAAGCACAGCCCAGTTCAAACTGTCCATCCCTCTTCGTTCCCCGTTGCTCTGGTGGTTTAAAGGAACAGTTTGCTGTGTCTACACGCAGATGTTTCCCAAGTTTATCTCAGGCCTTACCTTAGGTTTAACTACACTGGGCTGGGACGCAGGAGACCTGGGTTCTATTTCCAACTCTGCCACTGCCCTGCTGGGTGGCCGTGGGCAAGTTACTTTCCCGCTCCCTGCCTCATTTTCTCCATCTATATAAAGGGGATAGTTCTACTGACCCACTTTTGCAAAATGCTTTGAGATCTATGGCTGAAAAGTGCAACAAAAGAGCGTGGTATTATTATTATTACTATTATTTATAATTTATTACACAAGAAAGCGGATCTGATTTAAATAATTTGGGGAGTGGGGGGGTTCTTTTCAGATTAAGCTGAATGGAAATAAGCCACTCCTACTCATATGCAAACTTGCACTGTTTTAAACCACACCCTTAATCAAAATCGTTCAAATTGGTAATTAGACATTAGAGGCGTATGCCCTCACCATAGCTATAAATATTTTCATTGAGCAAAATCATGGGTTCTGCAGAAACATGCTACACCCCGGGGAAATTCTGGCCCCCACGACTCTTTACTTTGCCTGCCACAGGGAAATCAGGGAAGCCCAATGAGAGTTGATGCAGACACAGTCTGTGACATGTTGAAGCATCCGGGTTTGCTTCACCTTCCTGTTTTTGCATATTGTTCCTCCTATGATGAAATATGCAAATGTACTTGGCAAAGGGAAACACTGTGGAATCTGCCTGGAGGCTGAGCTGCAATGAGGAAATAAACAGCCCATGCTGTTTCCTTACTGTGTGATGAAGGATAAAGAAGGACTGAATGGATTTTATTTCTGCCTGCCTTTTTACTTTTTATCTTCAAAATTGTGATCTCGACCATATTTTTGTTGCATAGATTCAAACGCCAGAAAGAGCCATTACAGCTAGTCTGACCTGGCCTCACTTTTTCTTAGAAGGTTCCATGTAGTAGCTTCGTGACTTAGCTTCATGACGCCACAAAAATAAAGACGTGAACCTGACTCACTGAGAAATGAGGCTGGTTTACTGACTCTTCATCACCCTGCGGGGAGTTCGTTTGTTTGGCCTCAGAGGGGAAACACAGGATTCCTCTTTAAAAAGGGGAACAAAGAGGACCTGGAAAATTATAGACTGGTCAGCCCAACTTCAATGATACTGAAACAAATCATTTAACAGTCAATTTGTAAGTACCTAGAGGATAACAGGGCTATAAGGAATAGTCAGCAGGAACAAATCATGTCTTTCTTTGACAGCATTACTGGCCTAGTGGCTGAGGGGAAGCAATCGATGTGATATGTTTTGATTTTTATAAGGCTTTTGTCACAGTCCCACAAGACATTCTCATAAGCAAACTAGGGAAATGGGGTATAGATGAAATCACTATAAGGTGGGTGCAGAACTGTTTGAACGACTGCACTTGAAGAGTAGTTATCAAAGGTTCACTGTCAAACTGGGAGGCCATCTCTAGTTGGTCCCTGCAGGGGTCAGTCCTGCATCTGGTACAATTCAATATTGTCATTAATGACTTGGACAACGGAGTGGAGAGTATGTGCAGATGACACCAAGCTGGGAGGGGTTGCAAGCACTTTGGAGGACAGGTTTAAAATTCAAAGTGACTTTGTCAAATTGGAGCATTGGTCTGAATTCAGCAAGATGAAATTCAATAATGACAAGTGCAAAGTACTACTTTTAGGAAAGAAATCAAAAGCACAACAGCAAGGGGAATAACTGGCTACTGCTGCAAAGGCTCTGGGGCTTATAGTGGATCACAAATTGAATATGAGTCAACACTGTGATGCAATTGTGAAAAAAGCTACTACGATTCTGGGGTGTATGAATAGGAGAGTTGTATGTAAGAAACAGGAGGTAAATGCCCCCCTTTATTTGGCATTGGTGAAGCCTTCGCATGAGTACTATGTCCGGTTTTGGGTGCTTTAGGAAAGATGAGAATAAATTGGAGAGGGTCCAGAGGAGAGCAACAGAAATGATCAAAGGTTTAGAAAGCCTGACCTGTGAGGAAAGGTTAAAAACACTGGGCCTGTTTAGCCTTGAGAAAAGAAGATTGAGGTGGGACCTGATAAAAATCTTCAGACATGTTCAGGGCTGTTATAGAGAAGGCAGCGATCAATTGTTCTCCATGTGTACTGAAGGCAGGACAAGATGTAACGGGCTTAATCTGCAGCGAGGAAGATTTAGGTTAAATATTAAGAGAAGCTTTCTAACTATATAGATAGCTAAGCTCTGGACCAGGCTTCCAAGGGAGGTTGTGGAATCCCCATCTTTGGAGGCTTTTAAGAACAGGTTGGATGAACACCTGTCAGATCCCTGCGGCCCCGCACCACTTCCTGCAGATCCCATTGGCTGGGAACAGCAAACTGCGGCCACTGGGAGCTGCGGGCGGCCATGCCTGCGGACGGTCAATGTAAACAGTCTCGCGGCCCGCCAGCGGATTACCCTGGTGGGCCGCATGGGGCCTGCGGTCTGCAGGTTGCCCACCATTGGCCCAGACCATTTCAGCGCCCCCTTGTGGCCTTTCCTCTGAATCATAGATTCATAGATACTAAGGTCAGAAGGAACCATTATGATCATCTAGTCTGACCTCCTGCACAATGCAGGCCACAGAATTTCACCCACCCACTCCTGCGAAAAACCTCTCACCTATGTCTGAGCTATTGAAGTCCTCAAATCATGGTTTAAAGACTTCAAGGAGCAGAGAATCCTCCTGCAAGTGACCCGTGCCCCATGCTACAGAGGAAGTCGAAAAACCTCCAGGGCCTCTTCCAATCTTATGTGGCTGCATAGGGCACCAGAAAATTTGGAGCACTTCTGGGTCTTAGTGTCCACCCTTCCGCCTCTTCCTATCCCTGTTCTGACCCTTCCTGCAGGCTCCCACCACAGCTGACTGCTGCAGCCTGGTGAGTCTCCCTCTGGATGGGATGTAGTACTTAAAAGTGAAAAGCCTGCCAGACCTATTAGCACAATATTGAAGTTGTTAAAGAGCCATTCAAGTGGTAATGAAGCCATTTAACAGGCATTTGACAACCCCCAGGTATATACTCTCAGTTTCTGAATTTACTGACAAAAACAGTTGTGCATTACACAGAACACATCACAGGACACTGTCAGTATCAGGTCGAGTAACAGAGAACACCAACCAGGGAAATAACCCACTTCCTTCCCTGATGAAGGGAGGGACGCACCCCACCCGTGTACTTATTCTCTAAACCAGTACTGACTTGGACACTTAATACATTCCATGGGTGGCGTAGCTGAGCCCACCTATCCACTGACGCTTTAAAAACTCCCACACCCCAATCTGGATCTATGCTGGTTATGTGATATGTATGTACCTCGTAAACCTTGTAACCGATACTTGCAGTTCCCCCATAACCCAAGCCCAACCCCAGATGTACAGTACCTTCCCTCTTAACTTGTGTAAATTTGATTTTAAACATTAACTTTCATAAAAATTTTGAATCTGTTTTTACTCAGAACATGTTAGCCTACAGGACCTTAGTTTAAAATTTGGTTTAAAAATATTTCATTAGTGTGTTGCTGAAGATTATAAAATCACAACTCTAAAAAATCCTTGCATAGATTTTTAGATGCACAATCTGAGTATTCATCTTTAGCCTTAAATGCTAGGATCTTCAGACATACAGTTTTTAAAATAAATCCTTCAAAAGACCACCCTTATCTACAATAAACATGTGAACCCGGGCTGCCGTCAGGCATAGGGGCACCAGTTTAATAACACTGCATAGGGCCCCATAAATCCTAAGGGTGGCCCTGGGTTCACCCTGGTGGAATAGACTGGGAGATCCATCCCCATCTGGATTATGCAATCTGAGAGAATGCATCAGAGACTGAGCCCTGGGAATTTCCCAGTTTTAGAGACACTATAAAGCTGGATGACGTACTCCAAAGAAATCATTCAGAACTACAGGGAGCAGAAGACACCCTGAATTGCACGAAGAAGTTGTGCAGACACAGGTATTGTCATCGCTTTTCTCTGCCGTGGTGCCCTTCAGCTGGGGCGTCTGTGCATCAGACAGCGGCCTCTTCCTTTCTTCTCCCTTGGTTGTCTGTGTGGTGCAGTCTTTTGAGGCAGTTTCCCACAGAAAAGTTAAAACAGAGAACAGCCTGATTTCTAGTTATAGCAATGTTACTTAGTGTTGCCTGGCTGGTAGCTCCCAGTGGGAGGGATAGCTCAGTGGTTTGAGCATTGGCCTGCTAAACCCAGGTTTGTGAGTTCAGTCCTTGAGGGGGACATTTAGGGATCTGGGGCAGAAATTGAGGATAGCTCTTGCTTTGAGGATGGGGTTGGACTAGATGATCTCCTGAGGTCCCTCCCAACCCTGATTTTCTATGAATCAGAAGCCAATCAACTAGAGGAGGCTTTCCTGCAGGGCTGGCTCCCAAATAGCATGAGGAGGGCTAGATGGCACTTGTTCAGATGAATATTATACCTGGAGCTGAATCTAATGTTTTTCCTCTTCCAGAAGCAGCAATGGCCAGAGTACCTGACCCACTCACTGAGCTGATAGGATGTGATAGGTAATTACCAGTTCCTACTCATTCAGAAACTGGAGGTTCAGGTCTGCCCTGTCGTTGTTGGGCTGCCTTTGGAGATGAGTTTATGGACCAGATTCTTAGTTCAGTTTAAGGTGAGGCTGGAGTAATTCCACGGGCTTCATTGGTGCCACTCTGGATTTACACTGGTGCAGTTGTGATTAGGATCTGGCATTGCATCCATGAGCAGATGTTGTGCACAGAGGCTGTAAACAGCCTTCCCCCAGGGAAGGGATAGGAATGAAGGTGACCCATTGCCTTTGATGGGAACAGTGTTGCTGAGTGCACCATTAGATGAGCACATCAATTAGCCACTGTAGCAGTCAAGAGTCAAATCCCACTTGGGTGATGTGGGTGGAGCGCCAATGAAGTCAGGGAGTGGCACCCAATTAATTGGGGTAATTTGGTTTCATGAGTCCAACAAGGAAACACCACCAATTTGAGCCTTTTGGTTAAGGTTAAATTGCCTGTCCTTAATATGCTTGGGCATGATGAGTGATTGAAGGCCCTACAGCTACAGACTGGGAAGAACCAAGCTCTTCCCATCACGCCTACAAGAAGCCCACCTTCTCAGGGCACTCTGCCATCTTTGTATCTTTCTTGTCTGGACAGGTAGCTGTCTCCATTTGGTCTTGTCCAGAAATGAGCTCCCTGTCAGTGCTTAATGATGACTCCATTCAAATGTCCCGAATGTTTGGATGATAAAAAGAACAGTTACTTATATCACAGTCACTGTGGTTCTTCTTTGAGCCCTACTATGTGTGGATCCCATTTGATCCACATGGATAAAGCCTTGAAGAAGAAACCATCTTTTTTTATTACCAATTTCACCAAGGCTAGCACAGATCATGCTGAGCTATCTTTGATTTGTCTGTTTTTTCCCCGCATAGTTACCACCATGAAGTTGACTGTCCCTGCCGGATGAAGGTAAAGAGCCAAGTTTAATTTTGAGATGATTGTAAGATTCGCTATCCTGGGTGATTTCTGATTTAGCTTCAGGGAAGGGCCTGTGTGTTCCGATGTGTGTGTATAGCACCCACATGACGACTCTCAAGGAGGGCTTCTGGGTGCTACCACAATAAATAGCAATGTTCTCTCTTTGGCGTGAGTGGTAGCCAATATTTGGGGGCATGCAGGGCTGTTTCTGTTAAGATGAGCAATGGATGACACAAGTCAGGGATATTCTTTGGTGTAATTTGGGATATTTTCAAAGAATGGACCCGAAGTCCTGTTTCCCTGAACATCACAGAAACAAAAAGAAGCAGGCAGCTTCCTTGCTCAGAAATTCCCAAGTCTGCCCCTCCAATGAGCTCTGTGCCCAAGAAGATCTGCTCTCTGCTTCTTCTCAGAGTCACACTTATGACTGCTTCTCCAGGCTTTCTGCCTTGAAGGGTGTAGTGAAGTGGTCACCAAGGGGTTCGCTGGGTTAGTCAGAGCACAGTCACACTCCACCCATTACTTACTTCCTGTTTACTTATTGGATGTGCTTCTTGTGCACTGAGCAGTCCCTTTTTTACAAAAGAAAGGGCTTGTCTACACTTGAAAGTTAATTCAGATTAAGGTAGGGCGTGAATTTAAAGCACAATAACTATTCCTGATTAACTCCATGTGAGAACACTCTTATTCCAGAATGAGTGCCTTGTTCCAGTTTAGCTTAATCCACTTTCAGGAATAGCTAGCCTGGATTAGACAAACCCTACACACAGGCTGCAAAACCAGTATCCTAGCCCTTGTGTTTGCAATCAGGGAATTCCCTCAACTCTCACAGTTTTTCTCAGGCCTTTCATGTGCCTTGGGCAGTCTCCACTGTTTGTAGCTGTCTCTGCTACATGAAGGGTCTTATTTGCTCCTTCCAGTCTATGAGTGATTGGTACAGCCCTGGGAGTTCATGAGATTTAATGGGATTGTCTTTGGGCTAGACTTACAAGGTGACAGCCATTAGCACCTTTCACACTAACAGTAACGAAAGAGCCACGTGGACAGAAACAAACAGTTCCGGGACTAGATCAGAATCCAGAGCAACAGAGCATGATGTGCAGATTCCCACCCTCCCAGGAACCAGAACCAGGGCCCAATCTGAAGGAGCAGCCCACTTATCCTGCAAAGAGGTCCCCAGACCGATGCTACACTGGTGCCTAATGTGGAAGGTTTAGGAGCAGTAAAGGGGTGTTAGGAAGACTCGGGGCTGGACTTGAGGCTCTGTGCTCAGAAACACTCTGGAGCAGCAGCAAATGGGGCAGTTCTCTGGACTGTGTGATACAGAAGCTCAGACTAGAGGCTTACAATGGTACCTTCTGGTCTTGGATTCTATGAAAGGGTTAACTGGGGTAGCCAGGTTTCAGAGTAACAGCCGTGTTAGTCTGTATTCGCAAAAAGAAAAGGAGGACTTGTGGCACCTTAGAGACTAACCAATTTATTTGAGCATAAGCTTTCATGAGCTACAGCTTTGCAGTGATCACAGTCATCCTGGTCCCTGGTGGCAGAGGTTAAGGTGCTCTGCTGGCCCATCTCTGGAACAGTCTCAGCCCTGCAGGCTGTTGTGGATGAAGGTCGGTTGTCCCTGTGGACAAGGAAGGCTCCAAATAGTGGATTAGACTGGGAGGCTTGGGGGCATATCTAGATCAAACTTAGTTGAAGCTCACATAGGCAGCGGAATGAGAGCATGCACGAGAGAAGTGAGGGGATGTATCTTGTTTTCTGGCTGTTGAAATCACTGCTTCGTTGCCCCACAAAGCTCCTTCTATGACTCCAGTCCTTGTCCCTTCCCCAAGAATCGCTCTCCGTCGGAGTTGGGCAGCCATTGGAAGGCCATTGACCAAGTTGACTCGGTGGCCTTCAGGTGGGCTGCAGAGGTGCCTCAAGAGGAGACAAGAAGGAGGATGAACCGGCTTGCCAGATCATTCACAGACATTGACTTCATGAGGATGCTGGTGGAAGGTACAGATATAGACAGCTTCCTTTTCTGCACGCTGTTTGAGTAGAGATAATCTGTGCGTTCCCAGGCCTCAGGGAATTTTAGATCTAAGATCAGACTCCACTGCTTTCCAGAAGCAGACCTTTCCAGAAGAAACTGAATGACATGAAAAATTAAAAGGAATTAATTTAGTCAGTGCAGTCTACAGGCTTAATGATGTTTAGCAGCACAGAGTTTTCCTGTGTGTGGGAAAACCTACATAGGATGACCTATAATCTACATTAAGGGTACAAAAAAGAACGAAAGCCTCGGTGAGAGAGCACAGAGTGTGTGTCTCTTCTGACTATCTGCATTGAACTGAGCGCACAATGGATGCTGTCTCTGCAGGTGGAAAAGTGAAAGCAAAGGTACACCAGTTTCTTAGCCAAATATGCCACGCAAAGGAGATGCACTGTCTTTACTAACCAGTGCATCTATTCCAGGGTGTGGGGGACATGTCCCAGTGAGAGATTTCAAACTGTGTAAGACCCTACAGAAAGATAAGAGGGGCCAGGCCTGTTAGTGACTGAATAGTGGGGAATTCTGCAGCTCTTGTGCTATGGGTAACCCGGGGAGGGGAAGGGAGGAGGGGGAGGGCCTGATTCTCTCCTCAAACCTATTTTACACTGATGCAAACTCCATGGACTTCAGTCAAGCTGCTCCTAGATTCCCAACGGGCTAAGTGGGATGAGAATTAGGTCTCTCAAGTTTGAAACCTGGGGCCCCTGCAGCAGATACAAGTGCCTCTTGCCAGGTGTAAATTCTGAATCTGGCAGTTGCTGTGTGTGTGACTCTGTGATCTTGGTCGTCATGCACTCCACGTTTTCAGATCCCGTGTCCTTCAGCAACAACTCCTTCACGCATGCAGAGACCTTCATCTACAAATACACCCGCTCCAAGCTGTACGCAGTCCAAGATGAGGAACACAAGAGTTTTGTCTTGCGGCGTCACGGCAGCCAGGCCCAGCTGATGGCAGTGCATTTACAAGGCCCCAATATCAGCAAAGCAGGTAAATTACAAAATATTTCTTTCCTCTGGCCCCACCCCCAGTTTATCTCCTCTTGCTCAGTTACCTACTGATATAGGTGTGAGGTTCTGGGGATCACCCAGACCAGCGAGGGAGTCAGTCACCGCCTGCCTGGGTAATTTTGAGACCCTTAATGCTGGGCTGCTATGAGTGAGAGCTCTGACACCAGTAGTTGGCCTTCAAGCACAAGGACTCACCCTCACTTCTACCAGCCTAGTTACTCCTTGCAGGGTGACCTCAGCTACCCCTTCTGGTCCCAATTCTCCCCAGATCCATCTCCCTGAGTTCTTAATTACAGACACTTGGACTTTTCCACTCTGGTTCATCAACCCCGAGGGCATGAAACTCTCCCCCGATTATCAGTTCACTCTGGGACACCTACACTCTGCACAGTTTGGACACCAGAGACCTGCCTGGATTAGAAATAAACAAACAGTTTATTGAATAGAAAAATCATAGCTTCCGAGATTGAATAGTGCAGAAAAGTAAACGCTGACAAGTTACACAGGAAACAAATGTAAAGATGCAATCTCAGGCTTTACACGTCTACATTGGCTAAATTCCCTTTTCTAATCCAAGTTACCATGTGCCCTCTGTCCTAGAAAGGATCCAGTGTTTCCTGGACAGCACCCCACTGCAATGTTAGTCCTCCCTTTCTGGATAAAAAACCCCAAAACCAGGCCTGTTTCTAAACAGGGCATGTCTACACTACAATCTTAAGTCGCCCTCTGTAACCGTCAGTCATGGAGGCCGATATCCTTGTAAAGTGGCAGCATAGACAAGCGTAGACAAGGCCTGAGATTTTCTTTTTGGCTTCAACGGCTTTCCATTGACTTTAATGGCCCACCATTGTGTCTTCCTAGCTGGACAATGGATGGGTCCTTGAAGTTGGTTTTGTGTAAACAGCTAGCCTGGGGAGGCGCCCGGCCCTGCTTTATTGCTTCACTGCCTGTGGCAAGGGGATGCTGCAGCTGCACCACAGTTACAGTGTTCTACACATGCACACATGTGTCATTCGCAGCCGTAACCTGGCTACAGATCTCTTAACTACCAGCAAGTTCGGAACATTACAGGCTTTCATAAAAGATCTTGCTTGACATATATTTACACACTATATCATTGCGCACAACCAGTTGATTCAATCGCTTATTCTTTGGGCTTCATCCCTCTTGTTCTCCCCTCAGGGTGTGTGATGGGGTGTACACACCCCACGCTGGACCAGAAGGGGTTAAAGGGTAATACTGGGCCCGGAGCGTGGGCCGACTGGAGAGGAAACATACAAGGGAGCAACCCAGCTCAGAAGAGGGAGGCTGGGGAGGAAGATGGACCTACTCTGAGGGTGCCAAAGAAGCCACCCTGTGAGAAAGATGGCTGCGCGCTGAGCCCATTGGGGCTGAAGCTTTAATTGTCTTTCCTTTTCTTTTGCAATCCTATATTGGACTTGGAGGTGTGGGGGCGATGGATGGTAGGAAGTGACCCAGGCAGGCAGCTCCGAGGGCAATCCAGAGTTCCAGACACTGTGGTCTCTCATGGGGCCCTGGGTCAGTGCCCAGGGGAGTGGGCTCCCTTGCCAACTGCATTTGGTGCTGGAGGTGCATAAATCTAATTTCTACCCCTGCCAAGTAAGGGGAGGGTGAGGACAGTGAAAACCCTGAGGTGAAGCCACATCCACGGTAAGGAACTGGACTGAAAGCCCTTCCTGCTGGGAGGTGTGAGACTGGAAACTGGGTGCATTACCCACTAGGCCACCTGGTCTTCTGGGGACTCTGTTACATCTGGTGGAGAATTCAGGCACACTAGTGTCCCAGGCCTGATGGTAGGCCAGAGAAAGAGGGGAAGTAAAACCAAAAACCAGAGATGGATTTGGAGAAACTGCTGAAGTGAGTCCTCCTCAACCAGCAGCAGCAGCAGGTGGCCCAGCAGCGGGAGGAACAGCTGATTAAGGAAATGGCAGAAGCACAGCAGCCGCTCGTCCGGCAGATGGCGACGCTCCTACAGCCATGGAGGGGGGCTGCTGACCTAGTACCACCCATCCCGGTAAAGCTGACAACAACGGGTCCTGTAGACAACCTAGAGGCATTTCTTGTCACATTCGAGAGAGTTGCCATCACGGCCCAATGCCTCAAGGGAAACTGGGCCAGCCTGTTGGCCTACTACTTGACAGCGTGCTGGGCCAGGCAGCGTACTGGCTACACTCATCCGAAATACCTGAACATCTCCCCTGAAACCTACCTGCAGCAGTTCTACCGCCAGAAATTCCCAGCCAAAGCCTGACCCCGGACAGTCACCCACAATCTGAAGGATCTTGGCTGGCATTGGCTCCAGCCCAAGGGATGCCTAGGGGTTCAGGTAGGAGAGAAGATCGTCATGGAGCCGTTCACTCAAGTTCTCCTCCGGGGCGGGGGGTGGGCGGAGTGAGTGGGTGTTAAGACATTGACTGGAAACCTTGGCAGAGGCAGAGGCTTTGGTGGAGAGTTACCTGATGTCCCAAGTCAGCCCTGAGTGCCCCCGGCCCTCATGTACCCCCCATATCATGCTGAGGGTACCTAGAGGAACTTGGACACCCAACCCTAGTAGAGGGGGTCCAGAGGCCAAGTGAGGAACCCAGAAGCCTGCCCTCAGCCAGCCAGGAGGGATCCAGGTGCAACCGAGTGGCCATATTCAAAGGGAATATCAACAGTGGATCCGACTTCTCCCACGGGTGGCCATTCTGTATGTGGACAGGAAGGCCATTTCAGAAAGGAGTCCATTCATGGACTGTAATTATGGTCAGGCCTGGGCAGCTTATAACAGGGCTCAGAAGAGAGGCCCAAGGAAAATGTTAGTTCCCATGCAAATGGATGCAGTATCAGTACAAGGACTGATGGACTCTGACTGTCGCCAGACTTTAGTCGGGGGACAGCTGGTGATGCCGAATGGTAAATCTGGAGTTATGATCTACCTCCAGTGCATCCATGGAAACATACACCCTACCTGACGAGAGAAGTATGACTGACTGTGCAGAACGGTGCAGGTAGGAATGGCCAAAGACCTGGCCTACGTGGTCATACGCTGGCTCAGTTGGTAGTTTTTTTGAAGAAGTCACATCCATCCTCTTTGAACTGCCCTTCTTACCACTGACCCCCACCCTCCACTTGGTAAGGCAACTCTCATCTTTTCATGTGCTGTATATTTATACCTGCCTACTGTATTTTTCACTCCATGCATCTGATGAAGTGGGTTTTAGCTCATGAAAACTTATGCCCAAATAAATTTGTTAGTCTCTAAGTGCCACAAGGACTTCCGTTGTTTTTTCAACGTGTAGCGGAGCACATCCATAGAAAGTGCCAAGCCAGAGCAGGAAGGCCCAGGAAGGCAGGAGATGGCCACGGTGGCTGAGAAGGGGCCTTGAGAGGAGAAGGCTCCAAGGGAAGACAAAGACCCAGGAGAGTGATCATCCTTGTGGGGAACGACCATTCTCTTGAACCCAGCTGGAGTAGTAGGGGCTCGCTGCCACCTCTCCACCTTGACCTGCTGTCTAGTGAGGTAAACTTTGTGGAAGAAGAAAGGAATGAACCAACCCTGTGTAGGGTTTATGAGCAGCTCGCCTGCCCAGCTGACAAAGTATTAGACTCTCAGCAGTTGAAACAGTGGCCCCATTTCAAACTGGTAGAGGAGGAGACCTATCAGGAATTGAAAGATCCCAAGGTGGAGGAGGTAAGAATGCGCTCTGAGGGCCAAGGAAGTTTCAAAGAGGGGTGCTTCAACTGGCCATGCAGCACCATGTGGGGGGTCATTAGGACAAGAGAAGACTCTTAACAGAGTGACCACCAAGTTCTCCTGGCTGGGCGTCCATCCAGAAGCGTGGGACTATTATGCATCATTCCCTGAGTGCCAGTGGATGGGCCAGAAAAAGGTTCCCCCCAGTAACACTACTCATTGTAGGGGTACCCTCTAATCTGGGGGGCCCATTAGAGAAGTCTGCAGTGGGGCACAAATATATCCTTGTAATCTTCGACTGTGCCACCAGCTACCCTGAGGCCATTCCCATCCGGTCAGCAATGGTGGCTGTCGATGCTAATGAACTCACAGAAGTATTTGCCCAAGTGAGGCTCCCCAGAGAAATACTAAGAGAGCAAGGGACGAACTTCACCTCCCAGTTGATGAAGGAGCAATGCATGGTGTGCCGGGTCTCAAAGTCGGGCCTGGGAGGCCCAGACAGCTGCTGCATCCTGGCCTCCACCCAGAGTCCACTGAAACCATGTGGGCCCAGGAGTTACTAGGGCTATAGCCTCAGCCAAGATTCCACCCATGGGAGCCCTGATTGGAGGCTCTCCTGGCTCCACCGTTTGGTCCAACCATGCTAAGCCAGAAGGAAGCACAGGAAGCTCGTCTGAGAAACAAGGTGGTTTCCTGTTGTGGCTGCATTGGGCCCTGCTTGTGCCTGTCTCCTGCACTGCTCCTGGTTCCTACCTTTGCTCCTGCCGTATGTCGACCTACCTATGTAGTATAGACCAGGCCTTAGGTTGACCTAATTATGTCAGTGTGTACACTACAGCCTTGCTCCAGCCGATGTAAGTGCCCTACTACACCGACATAAGAAGTCCACCTCCACGAGAGGCGTAGGGCTTATGTCGGTGATGTTAGGGTGACACAGTGTCTGTGTAGACACTGTGTTCCAAGCCGTGAAATTGACAAGAAAGCCCTGCTCCCCAGCCAGGCTGCTGCACACTCGATCCTCACCTCTCCTCCAGTTCCTGCCCTCACACCTCGCCACCAATCCTCAGTGACCAGTCCTGGCTCTGGCCTCTGACTTCTGACCCTTGACTCTGACATTTGATATCTGATCCTGGCTCTGACCCTCAGCTTCGATTTCTAGTTCTGACTCAGGCTTGACCCCCTGGTTCTGATAACTGGCAGTTGACTCTGGTGCCCTTGGCTTTATTCCCCAGTCTGTATGGCTGCTCCGCCCATCGAATCTGACTCCTGCTCTGACTACTAGACCAGACTGCCTACATCCCAGTCCATAACAACCTGGTGCTCAGTCACCTCCTGGTTGCTGCGGAGCTGCGGTCTGATCAGCTTCTACCTGAGCAGCAGTCTCCTGTGGGAAAGTAAGGTCTGGCTGGACAAGGGTTATTCACAGCCCTGATTCACCTTCAGAGTAGGTCCATCCTATGTACTGAATGAGGCAAGGCTCCTGTGGAAAAAATAGTAGGTGATCAGGTAATTAAATACGATCATAATGGATATGGGCACAGGGGCCGAATTCAGATTGCAACAGGCATTCTGGCATTTCCTACCTTTGGAGTGCTTGACTTTGCAACCTCTAATGTTCTTTTAATGTCATTTTCTGCACGTGATTATTATTAAGATCTGATTTTCCAACCCCTGTTTCTTCAGAGTATTTTGTCTTCAGGCACAGTCCCACTGAAGTGGATGGCGTTACTCAGATGAGTAAAAGTGCACAACTGAACCTCTGATGTGCAGTTATTTTTAAAAGTGCTATCAGTGTCACCGATAAAGTGATATGGCAGCTATTGTGCATGGATTTCAGGTTCGTCACTCACTATTTATAAGTGATGGTGCTTCCCAGATCTTCACAGGCAGACGGGCTGCTTTTTTTATTGTAATTGAGTCTGGATTTCCTCTTGCTTTTCTCTTCCCAGTGAAATTAAACCTGGATTTATATCGCTCACCGCACACCTCCCCAAAGCGCATCAGTCCTGTTGCTATGAACATTGTGGAGAGTAACGCTGTGGAGAACAATCTGTATCTGTGCTGTGTGAAGGCTGGAGGCAGCCCTGCACTGCAGCTGGAGGTGAGTGGGATTAGCAGATCCACATCTCCAGTTTTGATTGATACCTTTGCATGGGACTCACTGGTTCCCCAGATACTGTTTATGATTGCTATTATCATTTATTGCTATTACAGTAGCTCCTTGATTCTTCATTTGAGATCAGAGCCCTGCTGTGGTAGGCACTGTGCAGTAACGTAATAAGAAGGTTCCTTCCTCAAAGATTTTATCATCTAAATACAGAAGACAAAGAGTGGGAGGAGAAGCAGAGATAAGAAGTGACTTTCAAAGGAACCCAGGTCTCCTGAATCCCAGTCCGTCGCACCACACTAATTCATTAGATCATGTTGTCTCTTGTGCCCTTGGGGTATGTCTACACTGCAGCTGGCAGTGAGTCTCCTTGTGTGGGTAGACAGACTTGCCCAAGCGGGGTTTGAGCTAGTCTGCTAAAAAGGGGAGCTTGGGCCTCCAAGCCCAGCCGACCCCCTGGTTCTGAGCCCAGGGGGCTAGCCCGAGTCTCTGCCGGAGCTGCCATGTCCACATGGTTATTTTTAAAGTCGTAGTTTGAGCAGAGCTAGTGCAAGCCTGTCTACAGTACTGGTGGGCTTGCTCCCAGCTGCCGTGAAAAACGTATCCTTAGTGATCAAGGTTTACAACTGCAGCCATGCTTTTGCAGCTTCTGTGTAGTTCTGTGTAGTCTACCTTTGGGACTGATCCTTCTTACATTGAAATCCCATTTAATAGGAGCAGGAATAGGTTCCTTGTTTGGTGGACAGTCTTTCTCAGGTGTATGAAACTCCTGTGATGTCAGGGTCAGAGTTTCCTGTCTATGTGTACCAGGTATTTTCATTACAATCAGAGGGCCAGCATTTCACACCCACTTTGCACTGGTGTAAATGACAGCCCAAAGTGGAAGGCAGGGGAGAGTCAAGCCCAGTGTTTCCTTGGACCAAATTCTGCTCAGGGATACCCACATCATAGTTGCATAGGCACAAGTGAGAGCAGACGCTAGCTCTGTGTCCTAATTAGAAGCCCCTTCTCATATTCATCCCATTGCAGGATGAAAGCCTTGGAAAGAGCACCCCTGTTTCTAACTGGCCTCTGTTATTTCTCATAGAAGGTGAAGGAGCCTATGAAGGAGATCAGGACCGGGGATCAGGAGCGTTTCCTCTTTTTCAAGACCAGTTCTGGTTCCACTTCCAGCTTTGAGTCAGCTGCCCATCCAGGATGGTTCCTCAGCACCTCAAAACTGAACGACAAACCTGTCAGGATGGTGAATCAAACCGGAGAGCGGGACATCACTGACTTGTATCTGGTTGAAATCTAATCCCCAGCCAGCAGTTACTGGTTTAGAACTGAATGCTTGTATGTACTATGTACAGTAGGAGCATAACTATTTATGGGATCTCAGCAATTCCATATTAATTCAGTTTTATTAATTAATTTATTCATTAAAATTAATTAATTTAATTGTTGGTTTAAAATTAATTAAATTGAATTGTACTATGTATGTATCTTGTGAACCTTGTAACTGATACTTGTAATCTCTCATAACTCAAGCCTGACCCCAGATGTAAAGTACCTTCCCTCTTAACTTGTATAAATTTGATTTTAAATATTAGCATTAATTCCATATTAATTCAGTTTTATTTATTATTAATTATATAATAATGGTTATTATTACAGTAGCATCTAGAGACACCAGCCACGATGGGATGTCTCATTACTTTAGGCACTATACATATACTTTTCTTCCCTAATTATTTATAGGGACACTGTTAGATCAAATCCTGCCTCTGCTATTAATTGTTAGGTTTTTGTGGGTTTTTAAATAATTTTTACAACATATCAATAGAAAAAAAATTGTCTTTTTAAATTCCAGTGGAAATTTTTTTGTGGAGGGTGGTTATAAGCAAATAAACCAGCCCCTGCAGTATTTGCAACCAGCATTGGTGTCTAGGGAGTTGAAAACCAGAAGGTGCAATTGGCTTGAAACTGATTTGTTACTAATGTGTAACCGACTAGTCTTTTTTCATTGTCTGAACTGAAATGCAAAGAGAAAGCAAACAGCATGAATGGGAAGTCCTTTACAGTTTCTTGCAGTTTGAGTAATCTAAGGTTTATATATTTATTACAAAACTGTCAATCTCAACAGTATGTGGATTATAAAGTAGAAATGTTATGTTGTAGAAATTAAGTTATAGTAATTGAGTATTATATTATTATTTCTTTATTTTTTATAAAGTTGGTATTTAAAAATTGTTAAATCCTTTTGTTCATTTTGGACTTGAATGTGGGGAGGTTGACCATATGCAATTCTTGCTGAAAATCCTTAGTGACTGAATCCTGGGTTTCTAGGTGCTTTTCTATGAGAGCTGGATTTTTTACGCCCTGGAGAAGGCCAATGAAGTAAACTCTAGCCCAGGGGTTCTCAACCTTTTTCCTTTCTGAGGCCCTCCTACCCCCCAACATGTGATGAAAACTCCACAGCCCACCTGTGCCACCACAACTGTTTTTCTGCATATAAAAGCCAGGGCCGGCATTAGCAGGAAGCAAGCAGGGGAAATGTATGGGGCCCTTCAGCCCCGGGTGTTGAGGTCAGGGCAGCATGGGCTTTCTGCCCTGGGCCCCAATGAGTCTAATGCCAGCCCTGTTTGGCAGACCCCCTGAAACCTGCTCAGGAACCCCCAGGGGGCCTTGGATGCCTGGTTGAGAACTGCTGCTCTAGCCCACCCAAAGGTTAAAGAGGCTTAAAGAAAATCATGGGAGTTGTGATAAAATTGCGAGAGGCCTGGTCTACACTAAAAAGTCAGATCGACCCAGCTATATCACTCAGCGGTGTGAAAAATCCACACGTGAGGGGCATAGTTAAGCCAATTTAACCCCAGGTGTAGACAGCATTCTTCCATTGGCCAAGCCACCGTTATCTGTATGCAGTGGTGCCTGGACGTCCTAATTAGGATCATTGTACTAAGAGACGGCCCGCCACTGCCCCAGCAAGCTCCCAGGCTGTGTGTGTGTGAATCTTTTTTTTCTCTTCAGTGTGATTTGGTGGCTGACAGCCATGGGTGGCGGGTGAACCCCCGCTTTGGGGAGACCTGCTGGCCCCGCCCCTTCCACCCAAGGACTCGCCCTCTGCACACTGGAGCCCCAAACCCCCCCCCCCCCCCCGTAAAAGGAAAAAGCCCCGAGAAGCCGTGGCCCGCCCGCTGCAGCTGCATTCCCCCCCAGCACCAGACTGAGACGCCAGACCCCCGCGGAGGAGGGACGCGGTGAGTAGCGGGGACCTTGGGGGTGGGTGTCTCTGGGAGAGGAGGAGGCACTGTGGCCCAGTTGTCCTGCGGCAGGTCGGCGCAAAGCCTTCCCTGGCCTATTATACCTGCTGCCCATGCTGACAGCATCCCCTGGAAAGTTTGGTTAGTGACCATCTTGGTCGGCTCTGTTATCCCCAAAAGCTGCGTTAGCCATCTGGATGGAGTACGGCAGGGACGTGGCCTGTTAACGGGTTTGTCACTGGACATTATAGAGTCTGATCGGGGTGTGGTGGTTATTTCATGGGGATCTAGCTGTTGAAGAGAGCTGTGTGCCACGCCAGCCTCCTTGGCCTCTGTGTAATGCCAGGCGTCCGGTTTTTGATGGAATGCCCGGTCAAAAAGGGACCCTGGTGACTCCGATCAGCACTGCTGACTGGGCCCCTCACCCCAACCCCCTGCCCCACCCCAGAGCTCTCTTCCACACCCTGAACGCCTTCTTTCTGGCCCCACCCAGAGCCCGCATCCCCAGCCGGAGCCCTGGCCCCCTGCACTCCAACCCCCGCTCCACCCCACAGCCCCCTCCTGCTCCCTAAACCCCTCATCCCTGGCCCCACCCCAGAGTCCATACCCATGCACTTAGTGGCCACAAGGACCTGGCAGCCACCTCGAGGAGCTAGAGCAGGCAGGAAGCCTGCCTTAGGCCACACCCCCAGCCAGAGCCCTCACTCCCTCCTGCACCCCAAACCCCTCATCCCCAACCCCACTGTTGTAGCAACCAGGCAAGGTACTAACAAACTTCAACAGGACTTTATTTTAAAAGTGGAAACGTCTTTACCAAGCTGCTGCTGCACCCTCATTAGTTCTCACTCTGCCTCTTCAACTTCCCCCCTCCCTTTCCGTTTCCTGTCCTTTCAGACTCCCAACAGCCAATGCTCCCAGTTCTAATCATTACAAGCAGCATCTAAATACCACATTCCCTCCTCTCTTAAGAAACTCTCTCAATTAAAATAAACATTGTTGTTCTAACCACAGGAACAAATAGGAAACAAGACACTATACTGTTGGCAGAAATATTACACTGAAAACACTGTAGATACTACATAACATAGTCTAGTCCAGTCAGGTGGTCATCTGGGTCTGATAGGCCTTCTCCCAAGCCCCGGTTCCAGTGCAATGTCTTGTTATGTTGGTACTACGGTGAAGTCACCAATGCAGACTGGGTGTTGGTATAATCTCCTCTTGGTGCATAGGCAGCTGCAAGATAAGAGCATTCCATACCCGCCCATCAGAAAGTCGATAGGTGTAAGGTCCCTTCTTCTCTATGATTTTAAGAGGAGCTGTGAATTTATGGTCCCCTTTGCGTAAAATTCCAGGTTTTCATATTCTAACGAAGGAACCACGCTCGAACTTTGGTTCCTTAGCACCCTGCCGCTTGTCTGTGAAAAGCTTATACTTTGCTTGGTTCTGTTGAACTGTTTTTCTCACATCATCCTTGGTTGGGGCATCAGGTTGTGCCTTTAACGATCCAGCAATGTTCAGTTTGGTATTCATCTGTTTCCCACGCAGTAACTCTGTGGGTGATCTTTGCATGGTGGCATGTCGTGTAGCTTGGTGTACTTGCAATAAATCAGAAGTGAAGGTTATCCACAATCACCCTTCCAGTTTAGCTGTTTGCAAACTCTCTTTCAAACTTCTGTTAAACCGTTTGATTTCCCCATTGGCTTGAGGGTAATATAGGGATGACCTTCTGTGTAAAATGTGTAAGATGACTTTCTGTGCTAGAAAAGTTTTGAACTCCAGGGAAGTAAATTGACTACCATTATCTGAAACCAGTTCTTTGGGGTTACCTTCCCTGCTAAAAACTGGAGAGGGGAACTTAATTACTGTAGCAGAAGAGATTTGCGATGTAAACGCTACCTCAGGCCATTTACTGAAATAGTCTTGTCAAGGTTCCTCCCCCACTCTGAACTCTAGGGTACAGATGTGGGGACCTGCATGAAAACCTCCTAAGCTTACTTTCACCAGCTTAGGTTAAAACTTCCCAAGGTACAAATTACTTTTATTCTTTGTCCCTGGATCTCCACTGCCACCACCAAACTCTAACTGGGTTTACTGGGAAACGTAGTTTGGACACGTCTTTCCCCCCAAAATCCTCCCAACCCTTGCACCCCACCTCCTGGGGAAGGTTTGGTAAAAATTCTCACCAATTTGCATAGGTGACCACAGACCCAAACCCTTGGATCTGAGAACAATGAAAAAGCATTCAGTTTTCTTACAAGAAGACTTTTAATAGAAGTAAAGGAATCACCTTTGTAAAATCAGGATGGTAGATACCTTACAGGGTAATTAGATTCAAAACAAAGAGAATCCCTCTAGGCAAAACCTTAAGTTACAAAAAAGACACAGACAGGAATAGTCATTCTATTCAGCACAGTTCTTTTCTCAGCCATTTAAAGAAATCATAATCTAACACATAGCTAGCTAGATTACTTACTAAAGTTCTAAGACTCCATTCCTGTTCTATCCCCGGCAAAAGCAGCATACAGACAGACACATACCCTTTATTTCTCTCCCTCCTCCCAGCTTTTGAAAGTATCTTGTCTCCTCATTGGTCATTTTGGTCAGGTGCCAGCGAGGTTACCTTTAGCTTCTTAACCCTTTACAGGTGAGAGGATTTTTCCTTTGGCCAGGAGGGATTTTAAAGGGGCTTACCCTTCCCTTTATATTTATGACAAGTCTATTAAGGTGATGGCATAACGGCAGTCAATTGAAGCAGTATCAAAGGGTCCTACAATGTCATTTGCCCCTTTTTCCCATACAGATTCAGGAAGAGGAACAGGCTGTAATGGACGGGTACATGTCACTGCTGTCTTATCATGCATTTGGCAAGTGACACAGGATTTTATGAGTGCTTCAGTTTGAGAGTCCATCCCTGGCCACCAATACAGATTCCATAATCGTTGTTTGGTTCGGACAGTTCTTTGATGAGTATCGTGTGCCAGGTGTATGAGTTTTGACTGTAATTCTTCTGGCACAAGTAGCCAGTGTGTACCTTGTAGCAGACAGCCATCAAACAAAGGAAGTTCATCCCAAACTCTAAAATAAGGCAGCAAAACTGGGTCAAGGTTTTTAGGGTGACTGGGCCATCTCTTTGTCAGAAATTCCCATAGCTTTTGTTGAATTGGACATGCTGAACAAGCAGCTTGAAATTGTTCTCTTGTAAGTGCTGTGAGAGTGCTTGTAATAAGCTCAACCACTACATCCTCATCCTCCGGTGGACCATCTGGTGAAGGCAAAGGCAGGCGAGAAAGGCAATCAGCGACCACATTTTGGTTTCCAGGCTTATATTCCAGTTCGTAAATGAAAGAGAGTAGTCTTGCAGACCATCTAGAAATACGATATCCTGCTCTTCCCAGTTCTTTCGTGGTGAGCAACATCGTCAAAGGGCTGTGGTCTGTGCGCAACTTGAACGTGCGGCCCCACAGGTAAGTCCTCCATTTTTCGGTAGCCCAGACACAAGCAAGTGCTCCTTTTTCGACTGTAGAATATTTCCCCTCAGCATTACTTAGTGTTGTCAGGGTTCCTTCCCCACTGTGAACTCTAGGGTACAGATGTGGGGACCTGCATGAAAGACCCCCTAAGCTTATTCTTACCAGCTTAAGTTAAAAACTTCCCCAAGGTACAAACTTCGTCTTGCCCTTCAACAGTATGCTGCCACCACCAAGCGTTTTAAACAAAGAACAGGGAAAGAGCCCACTTGGAGATGTCTTCCCCCCAAAATATCCCCCCAAGCCCTACACACTCCCTTTCCTGGGGAGGCTTGAGAATAATATCTAACCAATTTGTTACAAAATCATCAAAGACCCAAACCCCTGGATCTTGGAACAATGCAAAAATCAATCAGGTTCTTAAAAGAAGGGTTTTGTTAAAAAAAAGAAAGGTAAAAATCATCTCTGTAAAATCAGGATGGAAAATACTTTACAGGGTATTCAGATTCAAAACACAGAGGATCCCCCTCTGGGCAAAACCTTAAAGTTACAGAAAACAGGAATAAACCTCCCTCTTAACACAGGGAAAATTCACATAAACCAAAAGATAAACTAATCCATATTGCCTGGCTTACCTCTACTGGTTGCAGTATTGGAGACTTGGATTAGGATGGGTTGGAGAAGATGGATTTCTGTCTGGCCTCTCTGAGTCCCAAGAGAGAACCACCACGTAAACAAGGAGCACAAACAAAAGCCTTCCCCCCACCCAAGATTTGAAAGTATCTTGTCCCCTTATTGGTCCTTTGGGTCAGGTGCCAGCCAGGTTAGCTGGGCTTCTTAACCCTTTACCAGTAACAGGAGGTTGCCTCTGGCCAGGAGGGATTTTATAGCACTGTATATAGAAAGGTGGTTACCCTTCCCTTTATATTTCTGACAAGTGTCCTAGAAGTGAGGACAGCCCCAAGTCCATAATCAGAAGCATCAGTAGTTACAATTGTGGGCAAGGCAGGAATGAATAGTGCAATTACTGGACTATGTATAATCAAGTCTTTCACCATTTCAAAACTAGCTTGTGCATCCGTTGTCCACACTAAGGTTGAACTTCTCCGTAGTAATTCGCGTAACGGTTCAATGACAGAAGCATAATTTGGAATGAATTTTGCATGCCAGGAGGTAAGATCCAAGAAGGAACGTAAGGTTTGCAAATCTGTTGGAGGAGGAGCATTTGAAATTGCCAGGATATGATCTGGAACAGGTTTTAATCCAGCCTGTGAAATTGAATGCCCCAGAAAGGAGAGTTCAGTTTGTCTAAATTTGCATTTGGACCTATTGAGCTTGAGGCCTGCTTTGCTGAGGCAGTTTAGTACAGACTGCAGGTTATTGTCATGCTCCTCAGAAGTATTTCCAAACACAACAATATCATCCAGATAGCACTGAACTCCATGTTGATCCTTCAGAATCAATGACATTTTTTGGAAGGCACTTGAGCGAGACCGTATGGAATACATTTAAAACAAAATAGTCCCACACGTGTAATAAATGCTGTGAGGTCTCTGCTATCTTCATGCAACATAACCTGGTAGTATGTGGTCTGCAAATCAAGAGTAGAAAACATCTTTGCTCCATGGAATTCTGCAAATACTTCTTCTATGCAAGGAAGAGGATGGCTGTCAATCACAATAGCTTTATTTGGCTCCCTTAAGTCCACACAAAGGCGAATGCCTCCACCCTTCTTCTGCGTCACTACTATGGGTGAAACCCATTCCAAGGAGTCAATCTCTTCAATAAATGTCCTTTTGAACAAGTTTTCTAAGTTCCTCTGAAACAGCTTCCCTGACTGAAAATGGTAAGCGCCATAACTTCTGTCGTACAGGCATCACATTATTCCGCATTTTAACTTTATGCAGAAATCCATAAGCACAGCCGAGTTTCTCCTCAACCTGGTGTTGGGTCCCAGTTGAAACTGGTGTGTGTACCGCAAGAGTGCTTTGCTGAGGAAGATCAATTCATCCATTAACTACCCTGAGATTTAAAGCCGCCAATAAATCTCTGCCAAGGATAGGAATGCCTTTGTGGACAATGTAGAACTCTGCAGTTACACAGCAATCACCAAAAGTAACTATTGCTGGCAGGCAGCCATGTACTGGAACATGGTTTTTCAAATAGCACACCAAGTGAAGTTTGGGTTCAGTAAGAGGCACATCTCTAAAGTAATGCAGATAGATGGAATCAGGTAGTATAGACACTGCTGACCCAGTGCCCAACATTAGCTGAATAGAGTGTGATTTGTCTGAGGGTATGGCGGAAACGTTTACCGTGCACTTTATCTGTTCTGGAATATGTGCAGTAGTGATTTTGTCCACGCTCAGCACAGTAACATCTGGTGTTGTAACTGCATGCACCTGTTAATTGAACTGGCTACTGCGATATACTTTAGAAAAAAGTCCAATCTTTTTGCAATGATTGCACTGAGCTATTTTTGCCGGACATCCTGTGTAGCTTGCAAGGTTTCATGGGAATCCACAGCGAAAACATGCTTTTACTGTATTTTGAATTTGCTGATTCGGTGGTTTTTCATTAGTTTTCCTCTTGCAATTGTGTGTCTGCAGCGATAGTGAACTTTTCTGCAAAGGAGTCACAGCCTGGACTGTGCCTCCTGTATCCATGCTCATTATTTTGGCTTCAGCTGTAGCTGACTCAATCTGAGTAGCAATGGTTATTGCTTTTTCTAGTGTTTTGTGGTTCTAGAAGTAAGTGTTCTCTTACACGAAGCATGGTTGTTTTCTCAATGAGCTGGTCTCTAATCATCTCACCTGCCATATTCCCAAAGTCACAAGTTACAATCAGACTCCTCAGGGAAGCAATATACTGCATTATAGTCTCCCCTGTTTTCTGCTCACACTGGCAAAATCTATAGCGATTAGCTACTACATTCATTTTTGGCACAAAAAATTTCTTTAATGCAGTGAGTGCAGTCTCATATTTATCATCTGCAAGGGGAAAAGTGTAAAATATCGCTGCCCTTCTGCTCCAAGGCAGTGGATTAGCAGAGCACCCTTTCTTACTTCAGAAATCTCTTGCGGATGATACTAAACTGGGAGGAGTGGTAGATACGCTGGAGGGGAGGGATAGGATACAGAAGGACCTAGACAAATTGGAGGATTGGGCCAAAAGGAATCTGATGAGGTTCAATAAGGATAAGTGCAGGGTCCTGCACTTAGGACGGAAGAACCCAATGCACAGCTACAGACTAGGGACCGAATGGCTAGGCAGCAGTTCTGCAGAAAAGGACCTAGGGGTGACAGTGGACGAGAAGCTGGATATGAGTCAGCAGTGTGCCCTTGTTGCCAAGAAGGCCAATGGCATTTTGGGATGTATAAGTAGGGGCATAGCGAGCAGATCGAGGGACGTGATCGTTCCCCTCTATTCGACATTGGTGAGGCCTCATCTGGAGTACTGTGTCCAGTTTTGGGCCCCACACTTCAAGAAGGATGTGGATAAATTGGAGAGAGTCCAGCGAAGGGCAACAAAAATTATTAGGGGACTGGAACACATGAGTTATGAGGAGAGGCTGAGGGAGCTGGGATTGTTTAGCCTGCAGAAGAGAAGAATGAGGGGGGATTTGATAGCTGCTTTCAACTACCTGAAAGGGGGTTCCAAAGAGGATGGCTCTAGACTGTTCTCAATGGTAGCAGATGACAGAACGAGGAGTAATGGTCTCAAGTTGCAGTGGGGGAGGTTTAGATTGGATATTAGGAAAAACTTTTTCACTAAGAGGGTGGTGAAACACTGGAATGCGTTACCTAGGGAGGTGGTAGAATCTCCTTCCTTAGAGGTTTTTAAGGTCAGGCTTGACAAAGCCCTGGCTGGGATGATTTAACTGGGAATTGGTCCTGCTTTGAGCAGGGGGTTGGACTAGATGACCTTCTGGGGTCCCTTCCAACCCTGATATTCTATGATTCTATGATTCTATGATTCTGTAGCAGTGATTGCAAGCAGAGAAGTCTCAAACATATGGATCCAGACAGTAAAAGCAATTGGAGGCTCATGTGGGCTTTGCAGAAAGGGTGCAGGTGGATTCAGAGGCAGAAGATCCATCCTCGTTGCCAAATGTTGTAGCAACCAGGCAAGGTACTAACAAACTTCAACAGGACTTTATTTTAAAAGTGGAAACCTCTTTACCAAGCTGCTGCTGCGCCCTCGGTAGTTCTCACTCTGCCTCCTCAACTTCCCCCCCCCCCCGCTTCCTGTGCTTTCAGACTCCCAACAGCCAGTGCTCCCAGTTCTAATAATTACAAGCAGCATCTAAACACCAAACCCACCCAAGAGCCTGCACCCACAGCCCTCATCCCACTGCACCCCAACCCCCTGCCCCACCCCAGAGCCCCCTCCTGCACCCCAAGCCCCTCACCTCAAACCCATCATGAATGGGGGAGGCAACCTAGTGACAGATGATGTGGAAAAAGCGTGAAGTACTCAACGCTTTTTTTTGCCTCAGTCTTCACAGACAAGGTCAGCTCCCACACTGCTGTCCTGGGCAACACAGTATGGGGAGGAGGTGAGCAGCCCTCAGTGGTGGAAGAACACGATCAGGACTATTTAGAAAAGCTGGACATGCAAAAGTCCATGGGTCCAGATGTAATGCATTCGAGGGTCCTAAGGGAATTGGCTGATGTGATTGCAGAGCCACTGGCCATTATCTTTGAAAGCTCGTGGCAATCAGGGGAGGTCCCAGACTATTGGAAAAAGGAAAATATAGTGCCCATATTTAAAAAAGGGAAGAAGGAGAACCTGGGGATCTACACACCAATCAGTCTCACCTCAGTGCCTGGAAAAATCATGGAGTAGGTCCTCAAAGAAACCCTTTTGAAGCACTTGGAGGAGAAGAAGGTGATCAGGAACAGTCAACATGGATTCACCAAGGGTAAGTCATAGATTCATAGATATTAAGGTCAGAAGGGACCATTATGATCATCTAGTCTGACCTCCTGCACAATGCAGTCCACAGAATCTCACCTACCCACTCCTGCGAAAAACCTCTCACCTATGTCTGAGCTATTGAAGTCCTCAAATTGTGGTTTAAAGACTTCAAGGAGCAGTGAATCCTCCAGCAAGTGACCCGTGCCCCATGCTACAGAGGAAGTCGAAAAACCTCCAGGGCCTCTTCCAATCTGTCCTGGAGGAAAATTCCTTCCTGACCCCAAATATGGCAATCAGCTGAACCCTAAGCATATGGGCAAGATTCACCAGCCAGATACCCAGCAAAGCATTCTCTGTAGTAACTCAGATCCCACCCCGTCTAACATCCCATCACAGGCCATTGGGCCTATTTACCATGAATATTTAAAGATCAATTAATTGCCAAAATCATGTTATCCCATCATACATCCATAAATTTATCAAGTTTAATCTTAAAGCCAGATAGCCTTCCAAGGGAAGCAGTGGGGGCAAAAGACCTATTCCAAAACTTCACTCCTCTGATGATTAGAAACCTTCATCTAATTTCAAGTCTAAACTTCCCAATGACCAGTTTATATCCATTTATTCTTGTGTCCACATTGGTACTGAGCTTAAATAATTCCTCTCCCTCTCCGGTATTTATCCCTCTGATATATTTATAGAGAGCAATCATATGTCCCCTCAACCTTCCTTTGGTTAGGCTAAACAAGCCAAGCTCCTTGAGTCTCCTTTCATAAGACAGGTTTTCCATTCCTCGGATCATCCTAGTAGCCCTTCTCTGTACCTGTTCCAGTTTGCATTTATCCTTCTTAAACATGGGAGACCAGAACTGCACACAGTATTCCAGGTGAGGTCTCAACAGTGTCTTGTATAACGGTACTAAAACCTCCTTATCTCTACTGGAAATACCTCGCCTGATGCATCCCAAGACCGCATTAGCTTTTTTCATGGCCATATCACACTGGCAGCTCATAGTCATCCTATGATCAACCAATACTCCAAGGTCCTTCTCCTCCTCCATTACTTCTAATTGACGCGTCCCCAGCTTATAACTAAAATTCTTGTTATTAATCCCTAAATGCATGATCTTACACTTCTCACTATTAAAATTCATCCTATTACTCCAGTTTACAAGGTCATCCAAATCTTCCTGTATGATATCCCAGTCTCTCTCTAAATTGGCAATACCTCCCAGCTTTGTATCATCCACAAACTTTATTAGCACACTCCCACTTTTTGTGCCATGGTCAGTAATAAAATGATCAAGTTGCAGTGGGGGAGGTTTAGATTGGATATTAGGAAAAACTTTTTCACTAAGAGGGTGGTGAAACACTGGAATGCGTTACCTAGGGAGGTGGTAGAATCTCCTTCCTTAGAGGTTTTTAAGGTCAGGCTTGACAAAGCCCTGGCTGGGATGATTTAACTGGGAATTGGTCCTGCTTCAAGCAGGGGGTTGGACTAGATGACCCTTCCAACCCTGATATTCTATGATTCTATGATTAAATAAGATTGGTCCCAAAACTGATCCCTGAGGAACTCCACTGGTAACCTCCCTCCAGCCTGACAGTTCACCTTTCAGTATGACCCACTGTAGTCTCCCTGTTAACCATTTCCTTATCCAGCTTTCAATTTTCATATTGATCTCCATCTTTTCCAATTTAACTAATAATTCCCCAACTGGCACTGTATCAAACACCTTACTGAAATCTAGGTAAATTAGATCCACTGCATTTCCTTTGTCTAAAAAATCTGTTACTTTCTCAAAGAAGGAGATCAGGTTGGTTTGGCACAATCTACCTTTAGTAAAACCATGTTGTATTTTGTCCCAATTACCATTGACCTCAATGTCCTTAACTACTTTCTCCTTCAAAATTTGTTCCAAAACCTTGCATACTACAGATGTCAAACTAAGAGGCCTGTAGTTACCCGGATCACATTTTTTTTTCCTTTCTTAAAAATAGGAACTATGTTAGCAGTTCTCCAATCATACGGTACAACCCCTGAGTTTACAGATTCATTAAAAATTCTTGCTTATGGGCTTGCAATTTCATGTGCCAATTCCTTTAATATTCTTGGATGAAGATTATCTGGGCCCCCCCGATTTAGTCCCATTAAGCTGTTTGAGTTTTGCTTCTACCTCAGATATGGTAATATCTACCTCCATATCCTCATTCCCATTTGTCATGCACCCATTATCCCTAAGATCCTCATTAGCCTTATTAAAGACTGAGGCAAAGTATTTGTTTAGATATTGGGCCATGCCTAGATTATCCTTAACCTCCACTCCATCCTCAGTGTTTAGCGGTCCCACTTCTTCTTTCTTTGTTTTCTTCTTATTTATATGGCTATAGAACCTTTTACTATTGGTTTTAATTCGCTTTGCAAGGTCCAACTCTACTTGACTTTTAGCCTGTCTCATTTTGTCCCTACATGTTCTGACCTCAATAAGGTAGCTTTGCTTGCTGATCCCTCCCATCTTCTACTCCCTATATGCTTTCTGCTTTTTCTTAATCACCTCTCTGAGATGCTTGCTCATCCAGCTTGGTCTACAACTCCTGCCTATAATTTTTTTCCCCTTTCTTGGGATGCAGGCTTCTGATAACTTCTGCAGCTTTGATTTAAAGTAATCCCAGGCCTCCTTTGCTTTAGATCCACAAGTTCTTCAGTCCAATCCACTTCCCGTACTAATTTCCTTAATTTTTGAAAGTCAGCCAGTCTCCCTTAATACTTTCCAGCACGAATCTAGCCATATCATTTGTTCCCACATGAAGGAGGTGGATTGCACCCTCAGCAAATTTGCGGATGATACTAAACTGGGAGGAGTGGTAGATACGCTGGAGGGCAGGGATAGGATATAGAGGGACCTAGACAAATTGGAGGATTGGGCCAAAAGAAATCTGATGAGGTTCAATAAGGATAAGTGCAGGGTCCTGCACTGAGGACGGAAGAACCCAATGCACCGCTACAGGCTAGGGACCAAATGGCTAGGCAGCAGTTCTGCGGAAAAGGACCTAGGGGTGACAGTGGACGAGAAGCTGGATATGAGTCAGCAGTGTGCCCTTGTTGCCAAGGCGGCCAATGGCATTTTGGGATGTATAAGTAGGGGCATAGCAAGCAGATTGAGGGACGTGATCATCCCCCTCTAGTCGACATTGGTGAGGCCTCATCTGGAGTACTGTGTCCAGTTTTGGGCCCCACAATACAAGAAGGTTGTGGATAAATTGGAGAGAGTCCAGCAAAGGGCAACAAAAATGATTAGAGGTCTGGAACACATGACTTATGAGGAGAGGCTGAGGGAACTGGGATTGTTTAGTCTGCGGAAGAGAAGAGTGAGGGGGGATTTGATAGCTGCTTTCAACTACCTGAGAGGTGGTTCCAGAGAGGATGGTTCTAGACTATTCTCAGTGGTAGAAGAGGACAGGACAAGGAGTAATGGTCTCTAGTTGCAGTGAGGGAGGCTTAGGTTGGATATTAGGAAAAACTTTTTCACTAGGAGGGTGGTGAAACACTGGAATGCGTTACCTAGGGAGGTGGTGGAATCTCCTTCCTTAGAAGTTTTTAAGGTCAGGCTTGACAAAGCCCTGGCTGGGATGATTTAATTGGGGATTGGTCCTGCTTTGAGCAGGCGGTTGGACTAGATGACCTCCTGAGGTCCCTTCCAACCCTGATATTCTATGATTCTATGAAGGATAATTAGGGGATTCTTTCCCACTCCCTTTAGGATCCTTTTCAACCTCAGGTCTACATCCCGAATCTTAGCACCTGGAAGACAGCACACCCTTCTATTCTCTGGATCAGCTCTGGTTACAGGCCTGTCTATTCTTCTCATGCCTGACCAACCTGATTGCCTTCTATGATGAAATAACTGGCTCTGTGGACATGGGGAAAGTGGTGGACATGATATATCTTGACTTTAGCAAAGCTTTTGATACGGTCTCCACAGTATTCTTGCCGGCAAGTTAAAGATGTATGGACTGGATGAATGGACTATAAGGTGGATAGAAAGCTGGCTAGATTTTTGGGCTCAAAGGGTAGTGATCAATGGCTTGATGTCTATTTGGCAGCTAGTATCATAGAATATCAGGGTTGGAAGGGACCTCAGAAGGTCATCTAGTCCAATCCCCTGCTCAAAGCAGGACCAATCCCCAACTAAAGTATGCCAGCCAGGGCTTTGTCAAGCCTGACCTTAAAAATATCTAAGGAAGGAGATTCCACCACCTCCCTAGGTAACGCATTCCAGTGTTTCACCACCCTCCTAGTGAAAAAGTTTCTCCTAATATCCAACCTAAACCTCCCCCACTGCAACTTGAGACCATTACTCCTTGTTCTGTCATCAGCTACCACTGAGAACAGTCTAGATCCATCCTCTTTGGAACCCCCTTTCAGGTAGTTGAAAGCAGCTATCAAATCCCCCCTCACTCTTCTCTTCCGCAGACTAAACAATCCCAGTTCCCTCAGCCTCTCCTCATAAGTCATGTGTTCCAGTCCCCTAATCATTTTTGTTGCCCTCTGCTAGACTCTTTCCACTTTTTCCACATCCTTCTTGTAGTGTGGGGCCCAAAACTGGACACAGTACTCCAGATGAGGCCTCACCAGTGTCCAATAGAGGGGAACGATCATGTCCCTCGATCTACTGGCAATGCCCCTACATATACATCCCAAAATGCCATTGGCCTTCTTGGCAACAGGGGCACACTGTTGACTCATATCCAGCTTCTCATCCACTGTAACCCCTAATCAAGCGGAGTGCCCTAGGGGTCGGTCCTGAGGCCGTTTTTTTCCCAACATTTTTATTAATGATCTGGATGATGGGATGGATTGCACCCTCAGCAAGTTCGCAGATGACACTAAACTGTGGGGAGAAGTAGATATGCTGGAGGGTAGGGATAGGGTCCAGAGTGACTTAGACAAACTGGAGGACTGGGTCAAAAGAAATCTGATGAGGTTCAACAAAGACAAGTACAGAGTCCTGCACTTAGGATAGAAGAATCCCATGCACCACTACAGGCTGGAGACCAACTGGCTAAGCAGCAGTTCTGCAGAAAAGGACCTGGGGATTACAGTGAACGAGAAGCTGGATATGAGTCAGCAGTGTGCCTTTGTTGCCAAAAGGCTAACGGCATATTGGGCTGCATTAGTAGGAGCATTGCCAGGAGATCAAGGGAAGTGTTGCCGGCACCCAGTGCCAGAGGTGAACAACAGCAAGGTTCATTGCCCGGTGTGCGTCACCCAATCATCACAATGGGGTGGAGAAGCAGAAAAGTTTATTTGCAGCTGCAAAGAAGGTACAGGGAGAATAGAATCTCAAATCCTGCACACAGAGCAGGAAGTTACACAGGCTTTTATACATCCTTCCTTCAGCATACTTATCCAATAGCAAACTGCCCTAAGTATCCATATAGCCAGCCAATCCAGTTACCAGCTAGTTCCCTTGTTCTCTGTACCATTTGTTAAACCATACATAAAGCTGCTTTATTCAGCATTGTTCTTTCATATCTGCCTTGTTTGGCCTTGTTTAGTTTCAGTCAGTCTGACTTTGCAACATATTGTTGCAGATTCTTAGCATAACTGCTGTGAGTGCCTCCAGGCAGGGGGCGGCCAAGGACACTTGGGCCTAGTGCAACGGGGCTTCATCGACACTCGTGGTCTTCCATCTCCTCGAGTTACCTAGTTGCCATGCCCCAGTGTCCCCAACAACTACTCCCTCCTTTGAGAACACTCAACAGCCTTGGCTCTGAGTTTTCTCACTTGGGCTACTTATTTCTTTACAATAGGACTTTGCATAAGCCCTTTGTGATAGCCTAGAAGAGAATGACTTATTAACTTTTGCAAAAGGGTCCTGACACATGATACTGCACAGCATAATACCATTGATACAAGCAATACAGGAAAAAGAAGTTTTAATAACAGGCTAAATAAACCACCAAGCCAAAACGACAAACCCCAGCCTGAAAACAAGGTTTGCAACCAATCGCTCTCGGGGGAAGTACAGGCAACCTGTGCTCCAGCTCGGGCATGGGCCTCAGCCTGTACCACCTTTTTATAAATTTTATAACTGCTATTATTTACATATGTAACCCTTCTGTCTGTCCGAGTTGGCAGCAACAAGGGCCGGGTTCAATATCTAGGGGATCCATTCCAATAACACAATGCAAACTGGCTCGAGCCCCCACCCAGTGACCTGGGACAAATATATACCACCCCCGCTGGGCGCCTCCCAGAGGCAATACTTCCCCTCTCACAAGCACCTAGTCTGAGTGTAGCAAAAAGCCTTTTAATAACAGAGAGAAACAATGTGGCATTATGTTGGGGAAACACCACCAACAGGATTCATAACACAACCCATGAGCAAAAAAACCCACCCCAGGCAAATTGGGGCATGCCCTTTCCCTTTGGTTCTTGAGTCCAG
This sequence comes from Lepidochelys olivacea, assembly GCF_965140295.1. Lineage (NCBI taxonomy): Eukaryota > Metazoa > Chordata > Testudines > Cheloniidae > Lepidochelys > Lepidochelys olivacea. The sequence goes on along the minus strand of NC_140436.1, from coordinate 15,908,686 downwards.
CAACCCGAAATCACCCAAAGTCCCAAAAGTCCAATGACCCAAAAGTCTCTGTCCCTGGTAAGGGCAGCCCCAGAGTTCAAAAGTTTATCTGCAGAGCTTTACCTCCCAACCTGGGTAGAGATGGGGGCGGGGGTAAAAGGCACCTTACATGATCTGAAGCTGACCGCCCCACAGCTCCATAGGCCTTCACTCCGCTCCGCCAGCCCCCCCACGAACTGCTTCACTCAGCTCCGCTCCGCGGCCCACAAGCAGCTCCCGCCGTCCCACGAACTGCTCCACCAGCCGGTCCACGAACTGCTCCGCTCCGTGTCCACCAGCAGCTCCCACCATCCCATAAACTACTCCACCAGCCTGTCCCCAAGGCACTCCAGCCATCCCACAAACTGTTCCACAATATATCTTCAGGCTCCCCCACTACTTAACACAACACTCAGCGATTTCAGCTCTTTAGTGAATTCAGTTTGTAGTAGAGGAGCCTCAGTGCTGGTGCACCATTAGCCCAAAGTGAGCTCAGCAGCCTGTAACTAGACTTCTAATGAAATCAAAATTAGCTCTGATAGTCCACAGTGGAGAGAGGAGGAAAGGTAATTAGCATGTAAGGCCCTCACCAAGGGGCCCATACCACCAAGTATTAATACTTATCCCCAACCTCTCTCAATTCACAGTTTTGGAACCCATGACCCTTGCCTAGCGAGTGCTACTTAGTTGATGGTGAGTCCCTTCATCATAACAAAAGGCCAAGTACAGTTCCAAGCACAGTTCCCATAATCAGGGTAATAACAATTTATTCTTCCTGCCCCAATAACAGAGACACTGGGGATCCCACAGCAGCCAAAGTGACCATTTGGGCAGCTATGTCCTCATTCTACGTGGGGTGGGTGTGCCTATGCAAATGAGATCAGCCCCTGAAGTTCTTTTCCACAACTTGCCACACCTCACCACCAGATGTCAGGTTGGAGCTCATCCTGACACTGCTTACGCATATATACAACATTGGGGTCCGACGAGGGCACAAACCCCTTCTTGGGATGCCAAGAGATCGTTCAAAGCCAGCCTGTTTTGGAGGGAAAAGGTCCTGAGCTGTTGTACCTCTTTATTTAATGTTTTTACTGCTTACCCTAAATTACTAATCGAGTCCTTTAACTTTAAGGCACTTTTTTAAGTACCATTTGCAGCCTTATAGTATAGCGGCCTATGCATGCCATGGTTGGCCCGGTAAACAGTGGCGCTATTCCCAGTACAGAGCACCCTACAAGCTTCTTGGTTGTGAGGGGATTTTTTATATTGCCCTCCAATGCCGTAGTCAGTCACCACAGAGTCTTTTCTCGTGACTCAACAGAGGTATCTCGGGCATTTCTAATCTTTTCTTTGGCAGTGTGGCAGTTATTGACAGATGAGGAACTTCATGAGCTATATAACAGCTACCTGTCCAGTTGGCTGGCAGCACCTTGTAAGCCTTTCGGCCACATACAAAATAGTGACCCTGTTTGGCCCAGTAAGGACTGTTTTTTAAGAGGATTCCTGGGATATTTAAGGCTGCTTTGGCTGCTTTTCCAAACAGTTTATATGCCCCTAAGGGGGCATCCCATTCTCCTGATTGGGTACAAGTGGGAGTGTTTCTGATTGTGCCGTTTAAGTTACACTTGCCATAGGGACCACTACAAACCCTCCATTGGCTTGCTACATTGGAGATATTAACTGGACGGCACGTTATGTTTCCAAACCCTTCTTTTGTGGTAAGATTATTTGTAAGAGTTTCCCCAAAAGAGGAGGAACCATTACACCCACACTGCTGACCTCCCTTCTTGGTCTTTATCCAATACCCATCAGCCTGCTGTGTAATAACACAGGAGCTTTTTCCCACAGGACGCCCATCGTGATCAGATTGGCTTCGGGTAAAACATAACACTCCCTCAGTGAGTACTGCAACTGAATACTCCTGGTCCTGATAGGTGGCTTGCTGTAAAGAGGTCTTGTTCCAAAACGGCGAGTCCGTTCTTTCCTGCTCTTTGGTGGCGGCTAATTCTGCTAGGGTCAAGGGCAACATGTCAAGGGGCATTCCTGTTTTGGGGGACAGTGGAGTTGGAGCACATACCCAGCAATTAGTCTGGTTTGTTAAAGTAGCAACATGGTGCACAAGCAAAACAAAGGAGTTATGCTCCCGATATGCAGTTTGGAAATAACAATACAGAGAATAACAATGTTACCCAATTAATTATCACCAGAGTCTTTCCAACCCAGGGTCTCCAGTACCTGGGTGGGCCCATTTTAGCATTAAGGTGCCCGCTATTTGTGTCTCTTGAACAGTAGCTTTAGCCCGAGATCGTTACTAGATGAAGAGTCAGCAGGTTGGACGGTCCACTGTTCTGCTGACGAGGAGGCGGGTACTGCCTTTAGACGAGTGATGGATCCAGTTCTTGTGTCCCTCGATCTTTGCCACTGTATGGGAGATCAGCAGGACGGTATAGGGTCCTTTCCACTTTTCCTGGAGAGGCTCATCTTTCCAGGTACGAACAAGCACGGAGTCGCCGGGCTGTAAGGAGTGGATGGGAGAGTCCAAGGGGAGAGGCTGGGAATCCTTGGTATACCTGTGAAGAGACAAGAGAACAGCAGACAGGGAACACATATACTGAGACAAAAAACCATTACCGAACTCCCATTCCCCTGACAGAACCGGGGTGTCATTCATAGGCCATGCCCTTCCAAACATAATTTCAAAGGGACTAAGCCCTAATCTACCCTTTGGGAGAGCGCGGATACGGAGTAGGACAAGGGGCAAAGCATCAGGCCATCGCAGTGAGGCTTCTTGGCACACTTTTGACAGATGCCGTTTAAGGATCTGATTGGTACGCTCCACTACACCACTGGCTTGCGGTCTCCAGGGCGTATGGAGTTTCCAGGGGATCTGTAAGGCATTTGAGATGCTTTGAATGATTTTTGACGTGAAGTGTGTCCCGTTGTCAGATTCCATCCACTGGGGGAGTCCAAAGCGAGGAATGATCTCCTTAACAAACTTGATGGCCACTGTTCTGGCAGTGCAGTTACGGCATGGGAAGGCTTCTGGCCATCCGCTGAACCGATCTACTATAACAAGGAGATATTTGAGCCCTTGGGTCTGGGGAAACTCAGTAAAGTCTATTTGCCACACTTGTCCGGGGCCCGGAGTGGGTTCTAGGGCAGCTGGTGGCACAGGATGTCCCGGTCGGGGGTTATTCTTTTGGCAGACTAAGCAGTCTGCTTGTACCTGGGCAGCCAGGGGTCAGAGTCCGGAAGTGATAAAGTATTTTCTCATTAGCTGGATAAGTGCTTCCCTGCCAGCATGAGTGGTTTGATGTAGTTTCTGCAGCACCGGCTGGATCAGGCCCTTTGGTAGGAGGACCTTCCCTTCTGGGGAATGGAGCCATCCCTCCTTTTCCCAGAGACTGAGTTTGTCAGTTAGCTGTCTCTCCTCCCCAGAGTACTGAGGGGTTGGAAGCTCCCCTACTGATGGGATAAGGGCATGCATATGGGCGTTCTCAGTCTGAGGGGATGGCAGGGTGGCAGCATGCTTAGTCTTTCTATCTGCCCGGGCGTTACCTCTGGCCACATCTTGATCTTCCCTTTGATGGGCTTTACAGTGTACCACCGCCACTTCCGAGGGGAGTTGTACGGCTTCTAGGAGCCGGAGGATTTGGGGCCCGTACTTGACTGGGGAGCCCTGGGCTGTCAGCATTCCCCTTTGCTTCCATAGGCCAGCATGAGCATGTAGCACCCCAAAAGCATAATTTGAATCAGTAAAAATGTTGACCCGCTTTCCTTTTGACAGTTCAAGTGCACGGGTCAGGGCTATTAGTTCGGCAAGCTGGGCAGAGGTCCCCGCAGGCAAACCTTCAGCTTCCACAGTGTCATGGAGGGTCACAACACCATAACCTGCCCTCCTTTGCCCATCTATTACAGTACTGCTACCATCAGTGTACCACTCATAATCTGCATTTGGGAGGGGTACATCCTTTAAATCCAGACGGCTGGAGTACTGGGCATCTATGATCTCTAAACAGTCATGTTTCTGTTCCTCTGTTTCTGGCAAGAAGGTGGCTGGGTTAAGGGAGGGGCAAGGCTGTAAGATGACTTCAGAGTTCTCTAACAGCTTAGCCTGGTACCGAGCAATCCGAGCCTGGGTGAGCCAGAGCCCTCCCTTTGCATCCAATAAGGCTCGGATCATATAGGGAGTATAGATTTTTATAACCCCTTCCAATGTTAGCTTCTTGGCTTCCTCAAGCACTAGGGCAGTAGCTGCGACTGCCCGTAAACATGCCGGCCAACCCTTTGCAACCTGATCCAGTTGCTTAGAAAAATAAGCCACGGGACGTCTCCATGCTCCTAACAGCTGTGTGAGCACTCCTAGGGCCACCCCCTTTCGTTCATGTACATACAACTGAAACGGCTTAGAGAGATCTGGCAGGCCCAGAGCCGGGGCTTCCAGCAACTTCCTTTTCAAGATTTTAAATGCCCTGTCAGCCTCTGGGGTCCAATAGAAGGGGTCATGATCTGCTCCTTTTACACAGTCGTACAGGTGTTTAGCTCATAGTCCAAACTCTGTGATCCACATCCTGCAAAAGCCTGCCATACCCAGAAATGCCCTGAGTCGCTTACGATTACTTGGGATAGGAACTTGGCATATAGCTTCCTTCCTTTCGTTTGAAAGCTGATGCTCGCTTTGCCGTATGTGGAACCGAGGTACCGTACCGCTGGGAGGGCGATTTGAGCCTTACTCCGTGCTACGCGATATCCCTGGAGTCCAATAAAATTCAGAAGGCTCACGGTGGCTTTAAGGCAGGGGGTTAGGCCCACAGTGGCAATTAACAAATCATCTACATACTGCAGAAGGAGGGCCTCCTCATTATCCCACTCCTCTAGGTCCCTGGCCAGGGCCCGGCCAAAGAGGGTGGGGGAGTTTTTAAATCCCTGGGCCAACACTGTCCAGCAAAGTTGCTTTTTAACCCTATTTTGGTCCTCCCACTCGAAGGAGAAGATCTCCTGTGATGGGGTAGCAACTGGGATGGTAAAGAAAGCATCTTTCAGGTCGAGGACTGAAAAATGGGTATACTGTCCCCCTATAGAAGCCAATAAACTATACGGGTTAGGGACAAGAGGGTGCAGAGTCTGAACCCGTTCATTGACTGCCCTTAGGTCCTGTACCAGCCGATACGTGCCATCAGGCTTCCGTACGGGTAGATTGGGAGTGTTCCAGGCTGACTGACATTCCCGGAGAATACCATACATCAGGAATTGATCTATAGTTTCCTGTAAACCTTCTCTGGCTTCCCTCTTGATTGGATACTGTTTTACTTGCACTGGGCCTTTCCCTGGTATGAGCTGAATAGTAATGGGGGTCTGGTGGGTGGCCTTTCCTGGGATCCCTGATGCCCACACGAGGGGGTACACCTGGTCTTCCCACAGGCTCCATTCTGGGGCTTGCATAGCTGAGGGCTCAACTGCAAGGGTCATGATCCATGCATTCTCAGGGGGTAAGGTAAGGGTTATTTCATCCTCAGTAAAATGCAGGGTGGCACCGAGGCGACAAAGCAGATCCCGTCCCAGCAGAGGTGTTGGACACTCAGGGAGGTATACCAGCTTGTGGGATACAGTCCTGTTTCCCAAAGTGCATTCCGCTGGGCATACACTGGGCACTTGGTGTCTCTGCCTGTGGCTCCCTCCATGGTAAGGGAATCTGCTACTGGCAGCTGAAGGGGTCGATTTACGGCAGTTTGTGCTGCTCCAGAGTTCACTAAAAAATCTATTTCTGAGCTTCCCACCCGCATCTTTACTTGGGATTCTGGGGGTAGGGTGGTCCGTCTCCCCTGACACCCCTATTCCTGCTCCGCCATCACCATCATAGATGCACCCCCCTTTTCTTTCCTCTTTGGGCACTCATTTTTCCAGTGTCCCTCTTGTCGACACAAGGCACACTGGTTGCGACCCAGTCGTCTCTCCTGCGAGCCCGGACGTCCTTGTCCACGGCCCCTTCCTCACTGGCTACTTCCCTTAGTGCCGGCCTGTACTGCTGTTACCATCAGTCTCACTTGCTTTCTCTCATTCTCTGTCTCTCTCAGACTATAAGCTCGGTTTGCAGTCTCTAAGATTTGTGCCATGGTCATGCCCATTAAATCCTCCTTTTTTGTAACTTTCTCTTAATATCAGGGGCTGCTCTGCTCGTAAAAATTCCCTTAATGATTGACTCAGTTGCCCGATCATCGGGGTCTGCATTAGTGTTCTGTCGAATCGTGTCCCGAATACGCTGTAGAAAGGTCCCTGGGCTTTCTTTTAAATCCTGCATTACTTCATATGGCTTTGCCCAATTATTATGTCGGACAGCCGAGTGACGGAGTCCATGCAAAAGCAACTCCTTATAGGAGGTAAGGTGGGTCATAGCCCCAGGATCATTTGGATCCCACCTGGGGTCTGCTTGGGGGACTTGTGCATCCAGGTCAGGGACATTGATATGATCCTGGTTGTACCGTTTCTGCACCTCCTCCCTTGCCTTGGACACAACCTGTTGTCTTTCAACCTCAGACAATAGGGTTCGCAGGAGGATGTTACAATCATCCCAGTCCTGCTTGTGGCTGCTAAGACATCCCTCAAAAACTGAAATAAACTTGCTTGGGTTGGTGGAAAACTCTCCTGCTTGTGCTTTGAAAGCAGCCAAATCCACAGGGTTAAAGGGCACATGAGTATAGACCTGCATAGTTGTGGCCGGACGCCTGTCCGATCCACACTGGGCAACTTTAGTTTCGGTGATCAAGGGGTATAGGCCAACCAAGGTTACAAGGTGTGGGTGTAGGGGCCGAAGGGGACACCGGCTCTGCCATTACAGTGGGGGTGAGGGTCTGGGAACTAACATTAGCTGTTACCGAACCAGCCGGAGTCAGATTACATTGTTGTAAAATATCTGGTCGAGTACATAAAGCCAAAAACAAATGTGCATACATATGTTCATTCCATTTCCTTGTTCTCTGACAGAACAGGAGTAACTGGAGGATCGTGTTGTAATTAATTGATCCTCCTGGTGGCCACCACTCCTGGTCCTCTAGTTGATATTGAGGCCAGTCAACTGTACAGAATTGTTTTAATTGACTCTTAGTCATCTGATCCTCACCAAATACCTTCCAGTTTGCTAAAATGCATTCTAGGGGAGTACACCGTGCCCTAACCTCTGAGCTCTGTCCCTGTCCCATACCTACAGGGTAACTCAGGGTTCCCAGGTTCCAACAGAGCATACAATCCGGATTTCAAAAGGTTCCTACCTTATCCAAGGGACCGGTTCCTCACCGTCACCCGCAGCTGCTCCTCCCCTATGTCCAAGGGACCGGTTCCCACAGCTGCTTCTCCACTATATGAGTGTGTTGCACTGTTGTGCCCTCCGAGGTCGATCAAATCGCATCTCCTCCGAGGCCCCTGATGAACTCACCGGTGCGCGCTGGGCGTCGGTTCTCGCCGCAATCCTCGACCTCCAGGAGGGGTCCGGGCAAGCCACTGGCCATTATCTTTGAAAACTCGTGGCGAACCGGGGAAGTCCCGGATGACTGGAAAAAGGCTAATGTAGTGCCAATCTTTAAAAAAGGGAAGAAGGAAGATCCTGGGAACTACAGGCCAGTCAGCCTCACCTCAGTCCCTGGAAAAATCATGGAGCAGGTCCTCAAAGAATCAATCCTGAAGCACTTGCATGAGAGGAAAGTGATCAGGAACAGCCAGCATGGATTCACCAAGGGAAGGTCATGCCTGACTAATCTAATCGCCTTTTATGATGAGATTACTGGTTCTGTGGATGAAGGGAAAGCAGTGGATGTATTGTTTCTTGACTTTAGCAAAGCTTTTGACACGGTCTCCCATAGTATTCTTGTCAGCAAGTTAAGGAAGTATGGGCTGGATGAATGCACTATAAGGTGGGTAGAAAGCTGGCTAGATTGTCGGGCTCAACGGGTAGTGATCAATGGCTCCATGTCTAGTTGGCAGCCGGTATCAAGTGGAGTGCCCCAAGGGTCGGTCCTGGGGCCGGTTTTATTCAATATCTTCATAAATGATCTGGAGGATGGTGTGGATTGCACTCTCAGCAAATTTGCGGATGATACTAAACTGGGAGGAGTGGTAGATACGCTGGAGGGGAGGGATAGGATACAGAAGGACCTAGACCAATTGGAAGATTGGGCCAAAAGGAATCTGATGAGGTTCAATAAGGATAAGTGCAGGGTCCTGCACTTAGGACAGAAGAACCCAATGCACAGCTACAGACTAGGGACTGAATGGCTCGGCAGCAGTTCTGCGGAAAAGGACCTAGGGGTGACAGTGGACGAGAAGCTGGATATGAGTCAGCAGTGTGCCCTTGTTGCCAAGAAGGCCAATGGCATTTTGGGATGTATAAGTAGGGGTATTGCCAGCAGATCGAGGGACGTGATCGTTCCCCTCTATTCGACATTGGTGAGGCCTCATCTGGAGTACTGTGTCCAGTTTTGGGCCCCACACTTCAAGAAGGATGTGGATAAATTGGAGAGAGTCCAGCGAAGGGCAACAAAAATTATTAGGGGACTGGAACACATGAGTTATGAGGAGAGGCTGAGGGAGCTGGGATTGTTTAGCCTGCAGAAGAGAAGAATGAGGGGGGATTTGATAGCTGCTTTCAACTACCTGAAAGGGGGTTCCAAAGAGGATGGCTCTAGACTGTTCTCAATGGTAGCAGATGACAGAACGAGGAGTAATGGTCTCAAGTTGCAGTGGGGGAGGTTTAGATTGGATATTAGGAAAAACTTTTTCACTAAGAGGGTGGTGAAACACTGGAATGAGTTACCTAGGGAGGTGGTAGAATCTCCTTCCTTAGAGGTTTTTAAGGTCAGGCTTGACAAAGCCCTGGCTGGGATGATTTAACTGGGAATTGGTCCTGCTTTGAGCAGGGGGTTGGACTAGATGACCTTCTGGGGTCCCTTCCAACCCTGATATTCTATGATTCTATGATTCTAAATAGCGGCCTCGTTGCCCACCCAGGGATGCCAAAAGCTGTTGCTGGTACCCAGTGCCAGAGGCGAACAACAGCAAGGTTCGTTGCCCGGTGTGCGTCACCAAATAATCACAACGAGGTGGAGAAGCAGAAAAGTTTATTTGCAGCTGCAAAGGAGGTACAGGGAGAATAGAATCTCAAATCCTGCACACAGAGCAGGAAGTTACACAGGCTTTTATACATCCTTTCTTCAGCATACTTATCCAATAGCAAGCTGCCCTAAGTATCCATCTAGCCAGCCAATCCAGTTCCCAGCTAGTTCCCTTGTTCTCTGTACCATCTGTTAAACCATACATAAAGCTGCTTTATTCAGCATTGTTCTTCCATATCTGCCTTGTTTGGCCTTGTTTAGTTTCAGTCAGTCTGACTTTGCAACATATTGTTGCAGATCCTCAGCATAACTGCTGCGAGTGCCTCCAGGCGGGGGGGGGCAAGGACACCTGGGCCTAGTGCGAGGGGGCTTCATCGACACTGGTGGTCTTCCATCCCCTCGATTTACCTAGTGGCCATGCCCCAGTGTCCCCAACAGAAGTGATTATTTCCCTCTATTTGGCACTGGTTAGGCCACATCTGGAGTATTGCGTCCAGTTTTGGGGCCCCTACTACAGAAAGGATGTGGACAAATTGGAGAGAGTTCAATGGAGGGCAACAAAAATGATCAAGGAGCTGTGGCTCATGACTTATGAGAAGAGGCTGAGGGAACTGGGTTTGTTTAATCTGCAGAAGAGAAGAGTGATAGGAGTCTTCAACTCGCTGAAGGGGGGTTCCGAAGAGGATGGAGCTCGGCTCTTCTCAGTGGTGGCAGATGATAGAACAAGAAGCAATGGTCTCAAGTTGCAGTGGGGGAGGTCTAGGTTGGATATTAGGAAACACTGTTTCACTAGGAGTGTGTGAAGCACTGGAGGTGGTGGAAGGTCCATCCTTAGAGGTTTTTAAGGTCAGGCTTGACAAAGCCCTGGCTGGGATGATTTAGTTGGTGTTGGTCCTGCTTTGAGCAGGGGGTTGGACTAGCTAACCTCCTGAGGTCTCTTCCAATCCTAATCTTCTATGATCCCTGGCCCCACCCCAGAGCTTGCACCCCCAAATGGAGCCCTCACCCTCCCACAACCCAACCCTCTGCCCCACCCCAGAGCCCCCCTACACCTCAAACTCCTCATCCCCAGCCCCACCCCCATCCAGAGCCCACACCCCCTCCCGCACCCCAGCCCTGTGAAAGTGAGTGAGGGTGGGGGGAGAGCAAGTGAGGGAGGATGGAGCAAGCAGCGGCAGGCAGGAGTGTTATAGAATCCTAGAATCTCAGGGTTGGAAGGGACCTCAGGAGGTCATCCAATCCAACCCCCTGCTCAAAGCAGGACCAATCCCCAATTTTTGCCTCAGATCCCTAAATGGCCCCCTCAGGGTTGAACGCACAACCCTGGGTTTATCAGGCCAATGCTCAAACCACCGAGCTATTCCACCCCTAACCAATGGTTTGGTTTTGTACCATTAGAAAATTGCCAAGTATCAGAGGGGTAGCCGTTAGTCTATATCCACAAAAACAAGGAGGAGTCTGGGAGCAGTTTAAAGACTAAATAAATCTGTTAGTCCTCATCAGAAAGTTGGCACCCGCAGCAGTGAGACAGTGCCTTGGGTGCAGTGTACAGCGCCGAGCACCCTGATCCCAAGCCTGGCCTGCAATCCCACAGCCAGCCCCGCCCCACTTCAGCCGGGGAGATGCCTTTCTCCCCGCCCCCTCAGAAAAGAGGCGGGAACGGAGCGCGCACCCCATGATTGACATCCCGCGGTCCCGCTCGCGCGCCTCGCAAGCTAATCGCCGGCGCCGCTCACGGCCTCAAGCTCGTCTTCTCTCCTATTGGCTACTTCGAACGCGGCGCTGGCCAATGAGCGCGCAGGAGCGGTCGGCCGCGGCAAGGGCGGGGCAGGGGCGCGTTGCCGGGCTGCGGCGGAGAGCTCCGGGGCGCCATGGGGCGGGCGCGGGGCACGGCCGCGCAGGGTGAGTGCGGGCTGGGAGCCCTGGGGCCGCCCGCCCGCCCGCCCGGGGCCGGGGAAGGGCTCCGGGCTGAGGTGCGGGGGCCCGGCGGGGGGGGCGCCTCCTCCCCCTCCCCCTCCCCCTCCCCCCCCCCTCAGGCGCCTGCGCGGCGCGGGCGGCCCCATCGCTGGTCGCCGGGCTGTGGGGCGCCCGCCCCCCGCTTCTGCGAGAGGCCGGGCCGCGTGCGGGCCCCGGGGCGCTGCCCGGGCGGGAGCGGCGGCGGCGGGTCAGGGGCTGGGTGGGGGCAGCCGTGCTTCTCCTGGCGTGTATAGGAGCCGCTGGTCTTGCGCCCCCTTCCCTCCCTTAGAAGCGGCCTGTTTACAAAGTCCCCCCAAGCGGGTGAAGGTGTCACAGTCCCGCTGGGACTGGCGCCCGCTGGCTCGCTCACCGTGGCGTAGAAAACCAACTGCCTGACGCCTCAGTGTCTCCTATAGAGAGCACGATAAATATTTCCTTCCCGAGATGAAATTTTAGTTTGTACTCGGGATGTAAGAGGTTACCTGATAAGCGTGATGCTTACTGGTTTCTGTTAATGGTTAAACTCTGGCCAGGTAGCTTGGGGCTGCTGGCCACAGGTGGCCAGGGTCCCTCTGGGCTGCCGGACCTGCTGCTGCCTGGCATCCCTGCGTGCCTGGGGTCTCTCTGGGCTGCGGGACCCTGGCTGGGGGGCCAGTGACTGGCACCCCGAGTTCCCCAGGTAAACGTTTAATCATGGGGAGGGATCGCTCAGTGGTTGGAGCATTGGCCTGCTAAACCCAGGGTTGTGAGTTCAATCCTTGAGGGGGCCATTTAGGGGCAAAAATTGGGGATTGGTCCTGCTTCAAGCAGGGGGTTGGACTAGATGACCTCCTGAGGTCCCTTCCAACCCTGACCTTCTATGATTCTGTGTAACCAATAGAATTTTAATCGGTTACATGGTTACTGTTTTTACATGCTACTTACATCCATAATTTGTACTGACTTTGCTAGTGTTTTTTATGTAGCCTGTTGTAAAACTAGGCTAATATCTAGATGAGTTGATGTACTCCCTAGAAGACCTCAATGTATCCCCATGGGTACACCGGGTACTAGTCTAATGAACCACTGCTCTAGTCTAATGCCTCATTCTCTTTCCACCTTGAATTCCCGTTATGCCAAACGCCTGAACACTGAACTGTTGTTTTTTCTTCTTTTCTTTTACGTTTTTTGGTCAATAAACGCATTTGTGTGTGCCATACTGGACTAATACCTTCCCCTATATTCACAGTCAGGCACCCAAACTGCTGCACTAGGGCATTCTCTCCAGAATCATAGAATCATAGAATATCAGGGTTGGAAGGGACCCCAGAAGGTCATCTAGTCCAACCCCCTGCTCGAAGCAGGACCAATTCCCAGTTAAATCATCCCAGCCAGGGCTTTGTCAAGCCTGACCTTAAAAACCTCTAAGGAAGGAGATTCTACCACCTCCCTAGGTAACGCATTCCAGTGTTTCACCACCCTCTTAGTGAAAAAGTTTTTCCTAATATCCAATCTAAACCTCCCCCACTGCAACTTGAGACCATTACTCCTCGTTCTGTCATCTGCTACCATTGAGAACAGTCTAGAGCCATCCTCTTTGGAACCCCCTTTCAGGTAGTTGAAAGCAGCTATCAAATCCCCCCTCATTCTTCTCTTCTGCAGGCTAAACAATCCCAGCTCCCTGAGCCTCTCCTCATAAGACATGTGTTCTAGACCCCTAATCATTTTTGTTGCCCTTCGCTGGACTCTCTCCAATTTATCCACATCCTTCTTGTAGTGTGGGGCCCAAAACTGGACACAGTACTCCAGATGAGGCCTCACAATGTCGAATAGAGGGGAACGATCACGTCCCTCGATCTGCTCGCTATGCCCCTACTTATACATCGCAAAATGCCATTGGCCTTCTTGGCAACAAGGGCACACTGCTGACTCATATCCAGCTTCTCGTCCACTGTCACCCCTAGGTCCTATTCCGCAGAACTGCTGCCGAGCCATTCGGTCCCTAGTCTGTAGCGGTGCATTGGGTTCTTCCGTCCTAAGTGCAGGACCCTGCACTTATCCTTATTGAACCTCATCAGATTTCTTTTGGCCCAATCCTCCAATTTGTCTAGGTCCTTCTGTATCCTATCCCTCCCCTCCAGCGTATCTACCACTCCTCCCAGTTTAGTATCATCCGCAAATTTGCTGAGAGTGCAATCCACACCATCCTCCAGATCATTTATGAAGATATTGAACAAAACCGGCCCCAGGACCGACCCTTGGGGCACTCCACTTGATACCGGCTGCCAACTAGACATGGAGCCATTGATCACTACCCGTTGAGCCCGACAATCTAGCCAGCCCTCTACCCACCTTATAGTGCATTCATCCAGCCCATACTTCCTTAACTTGCTGACAAGAATACTGTGGGAGACCGTGTCAAAAGCTTTGCTAAAGTCAAGAAACAATACATCCACTGCTTTCCCTTCATCCACAGAACCAGTAATCTCATCATAGAAGGTGATTAGATTAGTCAGGCATGACCTTCCCTTGGTGAATCCATGCTGGCTGTTCCTGATCACTTTCCTCTCATGCAAGTGCATCAGGATTGATTCTTTGAGGACCTGCTCCATGATTTTTCCAGGGACTGAGGTGAGGCTGACTGGCCTGTAGTTCCCAGGATCCTCCTTCTTCCCTTTTTTAAAGATGGGCACTACATTAGCCTTTTTCCAGTCATCCGGGACTTCCCCGGTTCGCCACGAGTTTTCAAAGATAATGGCCAATGGCTCTGCAATCACAGCCGCCAATTCCTTCAGCACTCTCGGATGCAACTCGTCCGGCCCCATGGACTTGTGCACGTCCAGCTTTTCTAAATAGTCCCTAACCACCTCTATCTCCACAGAGGGCTGGCCATCTCTTCCCCATTTTGTGATGCCCAGCGCAGCAGTCTGGGAGCTGACCTTGTTAGTGAAGACAGAGGCAAAAAAAGCATTGAGTACATTAGCTTTTTCCACATCCTCTGTCACTAGGTTGCCTCCCTCATTCAGTAAGGGGCCCACACTTTCCTTGGCTTTCTTCTTGTTGCCAACATACCTGAAGAAACCCTTCTTGTTACTCTTGACATCTCTGGCTAGCTGCAGCTCCAGGTGCGATTTGGCCCTCCTGATATCATTCCTACATGCCCGAGCAATATTTTTTATACTCTTCCCTGGTCATATGTCCAACCTTCCACTTCTTGTAAGCTTCTTTTTTATGTTTAAGATCCGCTAGGATTTCACCATTAAGCCAAGCTGGTCGCCTGCCATATTTACTATTCTTTCGACTCATCGGGATGGTTTGTTCCTGTAACCTCAACAGGGATTCCTTGAAATACAGCCAGCTCTCCTGGACTATGTATATAGTTAGGAGGCTGAATATGTGTCTTCATGGTTTAAAATAAGCCCAGGCAAAAACTCTCTAAGAGCAAAGAGGCAGTTCACACCTCATCAGGGCATGTATGGGACAAATTCAGTCCAGCCTCACAGGAGCCCGAGGCCAGCGTCCTTTGCAGCAACAAAGGATCTGTTGGACTCTCAAGTGAGTCACACACCCCCTTCTTTTGGTCAGTTTGTGACTGTGATGAGGTAATGCTCACATGACTCTGAAGGGTGGGGGCAAAGCCAAGAGGGAAGAAAGAACATGATAAAAGGGAGAGATGTTTGCCATGCTTCCTCTCTCTTCCACCTACATCTACAGATACCACACAAAGTGACTAAAGCACTGATCAAAGGGGAGAGCCTGGCTGAAGGGCAACCAGCCAGCCTGTGGTGAGAAGCATCTAAGGCAGAGGTGGGCAAACTATGGCCCGTGGGCCACATCTGCCCCGCGGGACCCTCCTTCCCGGCCCCCTGAGCTCCTGGCCCTGGAGGCTAGCCCCCGGGCCCTCCCCCACTGTTCTCCCTCCCCCTCAGCCTTGTGCTCTGGGTTGCCGGGAAGTGCAGTTGCATAGCCGTGGCTTGAGCCGGTGCTCCAGGCAGCACAGTAAGGGAACGGGGGGGGGGGGGGTTTGGATAGAGGGCAGGGGGTGGTCAAGGGCGGCGGTGTGGATAGGGGTCGGGGCAGTCAGAGGGTGGGGAACAGGGGGGTTGGATGGGGCAGGGGTCCCAGAAGGGCAGTCAGGAAGGAGCGGGGAGTTGGATGGGGTGGCAGGGGGCAGTCAGGGGTGGGGGGGACATGGAGCAGGGGGGGTTGGATGAGGCAGGAGTCCCAGGGAGCTGTTGGGGGGTGAGAAGCTGGGGGTTCGGATAGGAGGTGGGGGCTGGGCAACGCCTGGCTGTTTGGGAGACACAGCCACCCCTAACTGGCCCGCCATACAATTTTGGAAACCCGATGTGTCCCTCAGGCCAGAAAGTTTGCCCGTCCTTGATCTAAGGGCTTGGCTACACTTGCAAGTTAGAGTGTATTAAAGCAGCCCAGGGTACCCTAACCCCTGACGTGTTCACACTGGCAAGGCACGTAGAGCGCCTGGACTCCACGGCTGGAGCACTCCTGATAATCCACCTCTGAGAAGCAGAACACTTGCTGGGCCCCAGCTGGAGCATCGCGGCGCCAGTGTGGATGCCCTGGTCTATTAATGCGCTCGGATCGGCCTCCAGTAGTGTCCCACAATGCCTGTTCTAGCCACTCTGGTCATCACTTTGAACTCTACTGCCCTGCCCTCAGGTGACCAACTGTCAGACCCGCCCTTTAAATTCTCTGGGAATTTTGAAAATCCCCTTCCTGTTTGCTTAGCCAGGCGTGGAGTGCTCTTGGTGAATCTTTCCAGGTAACCATGCCTCCACCTGCTAGGCGATCCCCACTATGGAGCAATGGCGAGGTGCTGGACCTCCTCAGTGTTTGAGGGGAGGAAGCTGTCAGGTCCCAGCTGCGCTCCAGCTGTAGGAATTACAGTACCTTCCGGCAGATATCAAGGGACATGATGGAAAGGAGCCATGAGCAGGACACACTGCAGTGCAGGGTTAAAGTGAAGGAGCTGCGGAATGCCTACCACAAAGCGCAGGAGGCAAACCGCCACTCTGGTGCTGCCTCCGTGACCTGCCATTTCTACAAAGAGATGGACGCAATACTTGGGGGTGACCCCACCTCCACTCTGAAGACCACCAGGTACACTTCAGAGCCCAGTTCAACAAGGCAGGAAGAGGAAAGCGGGAGCGAGCGTGCTGAGAAAGAGGGGGACAGCCTGGCATCCCTAGATGCATGCAGCCAGGAGCTGTTTTCAAGCCAGGAGGAAGGTAGCCCGTCGCAGCGGACGGTGCTTGGGGAAGATCAAACAGCAGAGGACGTTCCCGGTAAGCGGCTTTTATTTTGGGAAGGAAGTTGTTTGGTGTGGGCTCTTGGGGCTAGGAGGGTAGGGCCGCATGCATGCCTAGATGCGGAATAGGGCATTGATGTGCTCTCTCACATTGTGGTAATTGGCCTCAGTGATCTCTTCAAAGGTCTCATGCAGAAGCTGGGGAATCCGCTTGCGCAGGTTCCTTGGCAGAGCTACTGTGCTCCTTGTCCCAGTAAGGCTAACATGTCCGCACCACTGTGCCGTGGTGGGCTGGGGGGACTATTGCTGCACACAGGCAAGCTGTATATGGGCCAGAGCAGAAGCCGCATTGTAGTAGAAGACCCTCCCTTGCTTCCCAGGTCACCCTCAGCAGCGAGATATCTTCCAGGATGAACTCATCCTGTGGAAAATTTGGGGATAGTGTTCAGTATAAGGTCCTCCTGCAGCTGTTGGCTCTCCCCAAGGCACAGAACCCCAGAGGACAGTACGGCTGTAAAACAATCAGTCCCCCTTGCCCCTGTGCTTACTCATCATTTTGGGACTCCTGTGGGTTGTGTGCGCTCGCTTTGGGACGGGCAATTTCTGCTATTGTGTACACTGTACTTTAAGTACGTCCGAATCATTGCTCTGTCTGGTGTGAACAATGCTGCCTACGTTAAGTGTTGCATTTTGGCTTTACAGATGCAACCTTGAGATCCCAGCCGTCCTTGTTATCAAGGACCAAAAGACTCTTGACCTTTGACCTTCTGGGGTCCCTTCCAACCCTGATATTCTATGACTCCAAAAAGTCAGAAAGTGTCCGTGAAGAAGCAAAGAGGACATGCTGCATGAAGTCATGCAGCAGTCCTTAATGAAAATCAAAAAGTGCAGGAGTGGCAGGAGAGTGAAAGGAGGGTCCACCAGCAGAATGCAGATTGCCGGCACCAAAGCACGGAGCGGCTGCTAAGCATCATGGAGCGCCAAGCAGACTTGATACAGGCACTCATAGCACTGCAGGTGGAGAACTTCCATGCCTGTGCCCCCTGCAGCCCTTCTCCCAAAACTTGCCCTTGTGCCCCCCATGTCACTGCCAACCCACTTTTCCCAACATCCAGGTTCTTATCGCCCCCAGCTGCCTCCAGCACCTGTAGCTTCACCACCCAGCCCTGCAAACTACGACCCTTACCCACTGCACTCAACCCCCATCACCATGCATTTTAGCCAGCCTGAAGTGCAGCACTCATTGCATGGCACTCCAGACACAAAGGCTGAGTATGATAACAGGACATACACAAATCCATGATTGTCGTGTTCCCCACCCCACTCCCTTCCCTCGTGCCACACAGCACAGATGTGTCATTCCGTTTCTGTTTCCCAAGCAGTTGTGTTTCTTTTCAATAAATGAATTTTTTGGCTTTGAAAACATTCTTTATTACTGCATTAAGTAAAAGATACCATAGCCCAGGAAAGCAATGGGCACTGCAAGTCAGTGCATCATACATAGCAAACACAGATTCCTACTAACATTGGAACTGCTGCACTTCACTCCCGTGCAGGGCAACAAACATTACTTGTGGCTTTCAGCCTCAAATTGCTCCCTCACCGCATCCCTAATCCTTGCAGCCCTGCGCTGGGCCCCTCTAATAGCCCTGGTCTCTGGCTGTTCAAATTCAGCCTCCAGGTGTTGAACCTCCGAGGTCCATGCCCGAGTGAATCTTTCACCCTTCCCTTCACAAATGTTATGGACGGTGCAGCATGTGGATATAACCATGGGGATGATGTCATCGGCCAGGTCCAGCTTCCCATACAGACAGCACCGATGGCCATTTAAATGGCCAAAAGCACACGTCACAGCCATTCTGCACCGACTCAGCCTGTTGTTGAACCGCTCCTTGCTGCTGTCAAGGCTCTCTGTGTAGGGTTTCATGAGCCACGGCATTAAAGAGTAAGTGGGGTCTCCAAGGATCACAATGGGCATTTCGACTTCCCCTACGGTGATCGTCCGGTCTGGGAAGAAAGTCCTGGCTTTCAGCTTCCTGAACAGGCCAGTGTTCCGAAAGATGGGTGCGCCATGCAACTTTCCAGGACAGCCTGCGTTAATGTCAATGCCCACAGTGATCCACAAGCACCTGAAGAACCATAGAAAAATATCCCTTCCCATTTATATACTTGGCGGCCATGTGGGCTGGTGCCAGAATTGGAATGTACGTCCCATCTATCACCCCTCAGCAGTTAGGGAAACCCATTTGTGCAAAGCCGGCCGCAATGTCATGCACGTTACCCAGAGTCACGGTTTTTCTGAGCAGGATGCAAATAATGGCCCTGCAAACTTGCATCAACACGATTCCAACAGTTGACTTTCCCAATCCAAACTGGTTAGTGACCGATCAGTAGCTGTCTGGAGTTGCCAGATTTCAATAGCCACCCACTTCTCCACTGGCAGGGCAGCTCTCAATCTTGTGTCCTTGCGCCGCAGGGTGGGGGTGAGCTCAGCACACAGTCCCATGAAAGTGGCTTTTCTCATCTGAAAGTTCTGCAGCCACTGCTCATCATCCCAGACTTGCATGACGATGTGATCCCACCACTCGGTGCTTGTTTCCCAAGCCCAAAAGCAGCGTTCCACTGTGGTGAGCATGTCCGTGAATGTCACAAGCAATTTCATGTTGTATGCGTTATGCTAGTCGACATCGTCAGACTCCTCACTGTCAGTTTGTAGCTTAAGGAGTAACTCGACTGCAATTCGTGACATGCTGGCGAGACCCATCAGCATATTCCTCAGCAGTTCGGCATCCATTCCCGCAGACCGAAAGGGAAGACAGCGCGCGCAGTACAAAAAACGTTGAAAGATGGTGCCAAATGTGGATGGAATCACAGGGATTGCTGGGATGCGAAGCGATGCATCACGGGGCATTGGGACAGGACTCAGAATGCCCCACCCCCTTCCCACAAGCCACAGTACCAGAATGGGAAGAGGTGCTCTGTGGGATAGCTGCCCATAATGCACCGCTCCCAATGCTGCTGCAAGTGCCGCAAATGTGGCCACGCCAGTGCGCTTGTTGCTGTCCGTGTGGACAGACTGCAGCGCTTCCCTGCTGGGGTCTCCTAGGGCTGGTTTAACTCAAAGCGCTCTACATCTGCAAGTGTAGCCATGCCCTAAGATTGTAAGGGTGCTGGAAGTGTTAAAATCAGCTTAGAACGCGTTCTGCTTTTATTTCATTTGGCCAAATCCGACTTGTTATGCTTTGACTTATAATCACTTAAAACCTATCTTTCGTAGTTAATAAATTTGTTTGTTCAACCAGAAGCAGTGCGTTTGGTTTGAAGCGTGTCAGACTCCCTTTGGGCTAACAAGCCTGATAACATATCAATATCTTTGTTAAACTGACGAACTTATATAAGCTTGCAGTGTCCAGCGGGCATACCTGGACACTGCAAGACAGAGGTTTCCTAGGGTTGTGTCTGGGACCGGAGATATTGGCTAGTGTCATTCGGTTGCACAATCCAAGGAGCAGCTTACATGCCAGAGGCTGTGCAAGAACAGCCTAGGAATGGGGGTTCTCACAGCAGAGCAGGGTAAGGCTGGCTCCCAGAGTCAAGGACTGGAGTAACCTAGCAGATCACTGGTCCAGATAATACCAGAGAGGAATGTCACACTCACTTTGGGGGTGGGGGAAAGCATCTGTTAACTCATTTTAGTTAACATGTTTGTTATGCTAGTGCCTAGGGGCCAACCCCATTGTGCTAGGCGCTGTACAAACAGTAGTAGATGATTTCTGCCCCCAAAAGCTTACAGTCTAAATAGATAGGACAGACACCAGGTGGGGCAAGGGGTATAACAGACAAACAGAGTGAACTATGTGATGGCAGTAAACATCATGTTACGCTTTGTCTACACTAGCACTTTTGTTGGCAAAATTCTGTCGGTCAGGGGTGTGAAAAAACCACCCCGCTGACTGACATAAGTTTCACCAACAAAAGCGTCAGGGTGGACAGCGTTATGTTGGAGGGAGAGTGTCTCCTGCTGGCATAGCTACTGCTACTCATTGGAGGTGGTTTAATTATGCCGGCAGGAGAGCGCTCTCCCACTGTCATAGAGCTGCTACACAGGAGACCTTTGCCTTTGTAAGGTCCGTAGTGTAGACATAGCCTCAGTTCTCCTTTTTAGTTTAACCTTTGAACAATTCAGCACAGCACCATCCTGCCCTGTACTCCCAAAATCACCCCAAACAAAACAAACTTTCATCTGAAAGATGAGACCTTGTTTTGTTATGCCTTATAGAACTCAAGTCTTACTTTCAGATGTTAGCTTGAATATTAACACCACAAATATAAACTAGTTTTATGGTACATCCATTTCAGTGACATATTTCTAGGAATAGTGTCGCCTAGTGCAGTCAGCAGAGAAGGGAGCCCAAGAGATGTTTTCGGGTAAAATAATTTAAATGTGAATTAAAACAAATCAGCCACTCTAATTAATATGTTAGAAATATTAAGTCCTATGATTTTTTTTAAAATGTATATTATACTTTACTATGATCTCGTTGCAGAAGAGCGGCAGAACAAGCTTCAGGAGTATTTAGCAGCTAAAGGAAAGCTGAAATGTCCAAATACAAAGTGAGTTTGAACAAATTTTTAATTGAATCCTGTCTTGCTTGCTAATATTTAACTTCAGAATTCTCAGTTAATGATTAGCTGAGAATTCCTGTTTCCCTGTGCTTAGCTGCCCCCTATAATTACAAAGAGGAACATATTTTAGTACCCCGGTTCTCAAGTTGTGGGCCCCACAGAGTTGCTGTCACAAAACAGAATCATCTCTTCTTAGTTATAGCCTCTTCATGTATTTTTTGAGTCTTTTTGTCCAATTAAAGGGATATAGTTGACTCAAATTACACTGGTCTGAATATGTTGACTATAGTTAGACCTAAGATTACTGTAACTGAAAAATTAATCACCCTGTGTATTTGACAAAAAAATCTTATTCGTTGTGAGTTAGGGCTCAATCCTGGAGTAGGATTTCTGAGGACAGACTCTTATGCTTAAGGAAATCCTGTTGGAGGACAGCGGCCTTGATCAGTTTCCCTTGTTTCTGTGGGGGTCTCTCACAGAAAAACTTTTTAAAAATGAGGTTGTAAAGCCACAATTGGCAGATGGAGTCGTGTGGGAAGGAGCAGGTGTAGAACCTGAAATTGTTCTTAATTCACCTTTAAAAAAAAAAAGACTAGATTTCTAGTTGACTTTCAACTATATTCTGTGTAAATGCTTTGTCTGTCTTTAATTGAGGTTTGTAAATTGCACAATGACTGCATTTTGTGGCTGATGCCAACATTAGAGAGGTAGTAAAAATATAGGGCAGCAGAACCTAATAACAGTGACCTGGAGAGAATAGAGCAGGGGAATTTGAAGGTGATATGGGGAGATTTGGTGCTAATATTTTTAAAGTCATGCTACCAAGGAGAGGAAGCAAATAGCTCAGATAGTGTGAGGTGGTAGAGGAGAGGCATTAGAGACTTTCTCATCTTGACTCTTTAATTCTGGCATAATGTTCAGTTGACAGGTACTAGTACTATGGCAAAAGTGAGTCCTCTTTGTAAAATAAATAAATAAATAAAAATTAAAAAAATTCATACATGTTTGTGGGGTGATGAGGAATAAGGGCTGGGAGCCAGGGTTAGAAAACTGGTCCCTGCCTTTCAAATAATGGCCAAAATTGAATCCATATGTTGCCTGTGGTAGTGGAGGGCCTCGAGGACTGCATGGCTTGGCGGTTCCTAAAGATCAGAAATACAGCTTAGTAGGGAGGGGAGAAAATCCATAATCTTTCAGTCACTTAGTCAGTGCGCAGTTATGATCAGATATATATTCTCTATCTAGGCCCTTGTATCCCACCATCCAAGTGGTATCTGAGCAAAAATTAATCTCTCTAGAAATTCCTGTTGAGTTGGTAATCTTTATTAATATTGCACTACAGTTTGTCATGCTGTCTGGAGCGGCTCCTGACCCTGAGTCCCTCTCTTAGGGACGACACCCCAAGCTGGTGGTGTGTTCTATAATTAGATTTCACCAAGCCAGTAATAAATGTGAACTCCTGGATCACTATACGAGTCTTATTATGGAGTCACAGACAGTCCCCTTAGGGCAGGGGTGGGGAACCTTTTTTCTATTGGGGGCCACTGACCGACAGAAAAATCAGTCATGGGGCCCACACAGCTCTGTCGGGGGGGGAGGGGCTGTCAGGGCTTCCACTAGGCTCCGGGGTGGGGCCAGAAATGAGGGGTTCAGGAAGCGGGCTAGGGTAGGGGGTTGGGGTGCAGGCTCTGGGAGGGGGTTGGGGTGTGGGAGGGGGCTCAGGGCTGGGGCAAGGGGTTGGGGTGCAGGAGGGGGCTCAGGGCTGGGGCAGGGAGTTCAGAGTGGACGTGCAGGCTCTGCGAGTGAGTTAGGGTGGGGGAGGGAGTTTTGACCTTGGGCAGGGGGTTTGGGGTGGGTGTACGTTCTCTGGGAGTGGGTTGGAGTGCAGGGGGGGCTGAGGGCTGGGGCCGGGGGTTGGGGTGCAGGAGGGGGTGAAGGGTCTGGGCTCTGGCCAGGTGCCGCTTACCTCAGGTGGCAGCGTAACGGGCTCCTCTCCCTGCCCTAGCCCTGTGCCACTCCTGATGTGGCCAGGTGGCTCTGTATGGTGCAGGCAGGAATAGGCGCACATGGACTTGGAGCTTCCCTGATCACCCCTGTGCCTAGAAAGGGCTGCAGAGATAGCTAACCGACAGCCCTGGCATCCTAGCTTCCACACACAGTGGGGCAAGCCAGTGCTTGCAGTTCCAGCCCCATGGAGGGGGCACCGAGGCTCAGGGCTTCCAGCCAGTGCCAGATGAAATTGCCGCAGGCCAGATGAAATTAAGTAGGGGGCTGGAGGTTCCCCACCCCTGCCTTACAGTATGTCTACATTGGTAAGTTTTTATGCGAAAAGTTATACCATTTTTAAAGCACTTCAATTAAAAGCTCTGTTGCATGTCCACACTAGCTCCTTGTGTTGCTGGAGCAGCTGT
Organism: Lepidochelys olivacea; assembly: GCF_965140295.1. NCBI lineage: Eukaryota > Metazoa > Chordata > Testudines > Cheloniidae > Lepidochelys > Lepidochelys olivacea. Next base: position 15,885,326 of record NC_140436.1, on the reverse strand, counting down.
GGTAGCTATTCCACTATGCAACTGGCTGCAGGGTGCTTTGGGAAGGATTTGCAATGCCTCACAGGGCAGGTACAGCCTCACATGATATAGGTTTCTCAATTCCATTGCCAGCTGCTTTTCAACTGACGTTGGGGGGGGGGGGAACAGTGTGTGACAGCAAGTGTGTGTAGGGGGAGAAGACAGACATCGTGTGTTGCAGGAGAGTGTTGGCATGCTGTCTCATAAATTCAGACAGGCGCTGGAAGTAATCAGTCCTGAGACATGGGGAGGGGGAGACCCCAACCTCAGCTGCCCCCCCCCCCCCAGCTCTGCATAGCACAGTCTCTCTCACTGTCACACATACATATGCACCCCTGCCTGCCTCTGTTCCTGTTGTGGGAGATAGCAGGAGCATTCCTCAATAATGATTTGCTCTATGTCCCAGAGCAGCACAGCAGCCCAGGCTGTCAGAACATCAGAAAGGAGCTTTGAAAGGGGAGGGATGCATATGCCCGCAGGGCTGCTGAGTTCAAAACAATGAGCAGAGTGGTCACTGCAGGCATTGTGGGACACTTCCGGAGGCCAATTCCAGTGATAAAAGCAACCAAGGCGTTCACACTGGCACTACAGTATTAAAGCCTCAGCGCAAAAGGCCTTATGTCTATCATTGGGATGGTTCTTTACAGCACTGCAACTGAGGAGTTTGGGTGCAAAAAATGACTTGTCAGTGTGGATGCCACTTTGTTTCAGTGCAAAAAGCTGACTTTTTTAGTGCAAAAACTTGCAAGTGTAGACCAGGCCTTTAGACTCTCCAGTGTATCTTGCCACCCAGACAAAATTGGACTTTGTGATAAAATGGTTGGTTACACCAAAAATCACATCACATTTAGGTTGCTTCTAGTCCCAAGAGACTAGTCACTTACCCTAAATCAACTGGTGCTCTATATCTTACACTCAAGACAGCGCTGGTAGTCAATTCTGTAGTAAACTAAGTTTTATTAGCTAAGAAAGGGAAATAAGAATTATTGAGAGGATAAAGCAGGTAAAATATGTTGACAGATAAGTCACAGTTTGTCATTCCAAATGGTGGCAGTGATACAATAAACTGCCAGTTTCCCAAAAGTCTTTTCAGGATACTCCGATTGTCTCGGGGGATTTCTGCTTTGTGTCTGGTGCACTTCCCTGTAAGAGTCCAAACAATCCAGAGATGAAAGATCTTTCCTTGAATCCATACTTATAGCTGCTTCTCACAGAACACAAGCTGACAGTGTTAATACCCACGTGGGCTTTTCCTTTGATGACCAAGGAATGCATTTTGGGTCTTTGACCTCGGTCATCTCACACAATGATCACTTGCTTTGAAATTAGTACTTTTCTGTTAAAGTTCTTCATTTGCATTTCACAAGGTGTCCTTGTCCTTTGATGGGTTATTTTGTTACAGGGATATACACAATGTAAATGTTTGCTACCACATTATAACAGGATACAGATAAGTGAAAACAATGCAAGAAACGTCCCATTCATTCTCATGAAGTTTAAACACCAAATACACTCTGATACTGTGACAGGTTCCCCGGGGTGCAACCTGGAACTGGGGTACCATTGAGCCCTCTGGCTTACCAACCTGGGCTCCTTCTCACACTGTGATGCTGTTACAAACTCCAGACCTCTCCAGGTACTGCACTTAACACATCATCAAGCAGCTGGTGCTCAGTGGTCACCCTTTCAAAATCTTTAGCAAGATGGCTGTTCTTTAACAGAGAGGATGTGCTGTGGTTTAAGCCAGTGGAGCTGAGGACCAAGTGGGGCCACAAAGGACAAATCACAGAGCCACTAGGGACTCATGGTCACATGAAGTGTCATATTGATGGACAGCTGAAATCCCAGGACATGGTGCTGCTGAATCTGTACAAGTGCATCTTTCCTAAATGGACTTATGACCCGCATGTGCCGGAGCTGGTACCGTGGGTGAGAAACTAACAGCAACTCCCTTTGCAGGACGTGGAGATGGAATAACCCTCCAGGCCTAACATGGCTGCTGTGGTTCTCACCTTCTGCACCCCACGTGGGTGCTTGGCTGTTTCAAGCCTCATGAGAAGTAGGGAGAACTGCCCTGGACATGTTAGTGCTGTGCCTTTCCTGGGGTTTGTATCTAGCATTCACGCTGGCTGCTGCAGCATTAGATCTGGCTCACAACTGCCTATGCCCTAGCCTCCAATGCCAGTTTATTTCAATGGTAAATATATCTTCACTTCAATTTAAAAAAAAAAAAAAAATCCATAGGCAGCGACACACCAAGCTGTGATACATGAATGTTTTTGCCAACCACTCATGAACCAACACTAAAGAGGCTCCAGCCAATTCCCCACAGCTCCCCAGTCTAGGACCCCAGAACTGTACCGTCTTGCCCTGGACAGAAGCCTGACCAGTGTAAGTTTATAACCCAGTCCACCATTCCCTTAGTGTGGAGAGGACATGCACCAGCTCTTGTTCCTGAGCAGATTTCCCAGGCACTTTATGCCAAAACACATTGTTTTAGGTAAAATATAAAACAGATTTATTAACTACAGAAAGATAGATTTTAAGTGATAAGTAATAAGCATACAGATCAAAATTGGTTACCCAAGAAATAAAAGTAAAATCACAATTTGCGTTCTATAAACTAGACATGATTTAAATCAAGCAGTGTCTCACCCTAATGGTATAGTTCCTTCATACACAGGGGGTGGGGTCTTTTCATCCTCGGACCGCCTCCCCAGTTCAGTCTTTGTTCTCCAGATGTGTTTCCAGGTGTTGAGTTGTGAGGGGAGTGAGGACAAACGATGATGTCACTTCCCCATTTTATAGCTTCTTCCAGCTTGTTGGAAAGATCCTTTGCTATGATGTGAGGCAAGCAGTCTCAATAGGTGCTATCTCTGAGAAGTCTCCATTGTATATGGTTCCTGGGACAGTCCTTGTGAGTATGTAGTCCCTTTAATGGGCCATTAGCGCACCTGGTTCCTCCATTGTTGTACCTGAAAGGCTGGATGTGGGTGTTTCCAACTTCACAACAGTTTTCAGTAACACACACATAGCAAAACTCCATAACTCCACATACAATGATAGCGCATACAATTCCACAGGATATTAATGTTCAACAGATTAAGACTTTTAAAATGATACCTTACAAGGAATGCTTTGTACAAAACATATCATAATCCTATCACCATGGTAAATATGGGGTTGCCAGGGTGTTGCTTTAGGGTACAGAGTGTCACACATACATTTAACAGTCACTTTGATCTATACTAATACATAAGTGAATTGACATGGGGCTCTGGCGTGAGCTGGCACCTGGTCTGCCAGTGTCACACAGTTTACTAACTGGTCTCTGCTATTAAAAAGCTTCTCAGAAACTGCTAACACTAAAACTGCTTTTGAATTGTTGCCTAATGTTTAATCCTTCATCCAACACCCTGTTTGGTACATTGATATTTTGTTTGATTTCTATAGACCCTATTTAAAGGACCGGACCAATCAGCCAAATCCACAGTTACCACCACTTTCTAAATCAGGGCCTGTAAGTAGAAAAGACCTTTCTCTTATGACACTCTAGTTTTGTATTCTATGTTGGAATCAGCCCAGACATGGTTAGGGGCTCTGTAGAAACACACAATAAGAGCCACACCATCAGGGGCTCATTCACCTGAACATCTCGCAATGTGATATATGCCATAATATGGTGGCACATATCAGGATGGTGTGGATTGCACCCTCAGCAAGTTTGCAAATGACACTAAACTGGGAGGAGAGGTAGATACGTTGGAGGGTAGGGATAGGATACAGAGGGCCCTAGACAAATTAGAGGATTGGACCAAAAGAAATCTGATGAGGTTCAACAAGGACAAGCGCACAATCCCGCACTTAGAACGGAAGAATCCCATGCACCGCTACAGACTAGGGACCGAATGGCTTGGCGGCAGTTCTGCAGAAAAGGACCTAGGGGTTACAGTGGACGAGAAGCTGGATATGAGTCAACAGTGTGCCGTTGTTGCCAAGAAGGCCAATGGCATTTTGGGATGTATAAGTAGGGGAATTGCCAGCAGATCGAGGGACGTGATCGTTCCCCTCTATTCGACATTGGTGAGGCCTCATCTGGAGTACTGTGTCCAGTTTTGGGCCCCACACTACAAGAAGGATGTGGAAAAATTGGAAAGTGTCCAGCGGAGGGCAACAAAAGTGATTAGGGGACTGGAACACATAAGTTATGAGGAGAGGCTGAGGGAACTGGGATTGTTTAGTCTGCGGAAGAGAAGAGTGAGGGGGGATTTGATAGCTGCTTTCAACTACCTGAAAGGGGGTTCCAAAGAGGATGGATCTAGACTGTTCTCTGTGGTAGCAGATAAGAGAACAAGGAGTAATGGTCTCAAGTTGCAGTGGGGGAGGTTTAGGTTGGATATTAGGAAAAACTTTTTCACTAGAAGGGTGGTAAAACACTGGAATGTGTTACCTAGGGAGGTGTTGGAATCTCCTTCCTTAGAAGTTTTTAAGGTCAGGCTTGACAAAGCCCTGGCTGGGATGCTTTAGTTAGGGATTGGTCCTGCTTTGAGCAGGGGGTTAGACTAGGTGACCTCCTGAGGTCCCTTCCAACCCTGATATTCTGTGATTCTATGATATGCCAGCAGTGCCCCTCTGCCATGTACATTGGCCAAACTGCACAGTCTCTATGGAAAATAATAAATGGACACAAATCAGACATCAAGAATTGTAACATTCAAAACCCAGTAGGAGAGCACTTCAATCTCCCTGGACACTCAATAACAGACTTAAAAGTGGTGATTTTTCAACAAAAAACCTTCAAAAACAGACTTCAACGAGAAACTGCAGAACTGGAATTAATTTGCAAACTAGACACCAACAAGTTAGGCCTGAATAAAGACTAGGAGTGGCTGGGTCACTACAAAAAGTAATTTTCCCTCTGTTGATATTCACCCCTTGTCAACTGTTTAGAATAGGTCCCTTCCACCTTGATTGAACTGGCCACATTAGCACTGACCCCTCCACACACACACACCCCAACTTGGTACGGAAACCATCTTTTCATGTGCTGTAATATATATACTGCTTACTGTATTTTTCACTCCCTGCCTCTGATGAAGTGGGTTTTAGCCCACAAAAGCTTATGCCCAAATAAATTTGTTAGGCTGAAAGGTGCCGCAAGGACTCCTGTTGTTTTTGCTGATAAAGGCTAACACGGCTACCCACTCTGAAACCTGACACAATAAAATGGATTCCTTGCCCTAAAGAGATTGGTGTCAATAGAGTGCTAGCTAGCTTGGCATAAGAGGCAATTAAATACAAATCTTTTCTTACTAAATATATTAAAAATGCTGAAGACCTCTAGTCAATAAGCATTAAATTCAGACTTTAAAATATCATCATTATAGCTCTTTCCTTCTGGAAACATGCCAATATGCTTGTTGTTTCAGCCACTGCTAAGATAGAGTTATCTCTGGGGTGAAACACCAGCTGTCTACCAGGGTAGCAACACTGCACAGAAGTTCAGAACTGAAAGTGTGGATTACATCCAAACAAAACTAAACCACCTTAAATGGCTATTTTTAAATGATTTTTGTTCTCCTTTTGGGTGATTGTCAACATACATATTTCACTGTTGGTATGTGCATGCCTAGTGCACTTGAGCTGAAGGCTTTTGGTCAGCAGTCCCTGTTGGATTGGCACATGTATGTATTGGGATAGTACTCCAACACTGAGTACAATGCGTACATTCCCAAGCTTTAAGAGCTACCCTGTTTGCAAGGCTCTTGTGTCTTTTAATGATGGATACACTCAGTGCCTCATTTGCTTAGAAGATGGGCACATCACAGACTTCTCTAAGTGCACTCAAAAGTTGAGTCTCCCCTCAGGATGCACTTTATGGAGAGGTCTGTGCATGTGGCCTCTGATATTGAAAACTTCAGGACAGCTGCGTCCATTACTCTTTCATGTAAACAGCTACCACAGGGCCTCTGTGCGATAGAGAATGGGTGTGGAAAGAGGGCCCAAGGATTGCAAACAAGAAAGAACTATCTCTCAAATGTATATGAAGTATGAACTCCTGATCTAATTTTGAATCTGGGGGTGGATTCTGTTCATTTCTCTTATTTTTGAGACTAATGTTTATCCTCTCTTTCCTCAGGTTGTCCAGCCCAAGAAGGATGTTCTCTCAAAAGGGTCCAAATGCATACCGAAGGATCATGCACCTGCTGTCAAAAATACAAGAAGTGCAGGTCATGCTCTTCAGCACAGGTCCTCAAATGCCCCTGGGTCCCACAGGCCAAAGACTGTACCTCCCAACCTTCTGGGAAAGAGTACAGGGCCACCTGCCAACCTTCTGCCAAACAAAAGCCATTGTGTGCAATTGAACAGAATGGCATCATCTTCTACCTGTCATCAGTTAAATCAAATACAAGAGACTGGGAAATCTGAAAATCCGGGGACAGTCACAGATCAAAGGGCTGTAATGTTGACCGAGACTGGAAAAGATCCCCAGTGTGGGGAGCACCACTCAGTAACTGAGAATTTGCAAAAAATGGTAGACTGTGATAAAGTAAACCTTCCTAGTAAAACCACTCTAGAATCTTCTGAGAACAGGACAGAGTCTGGGCTGGACATCAAAGTACAATCTAGGACTGGTTTAAACAAGCCAGAGAGGAAAATAGGTTTGGTTCACAGACATACCTTGGGCACAGCTCCAAGGAACAATGTGGGTCTGAAAGACCGAGTTACTGCCTGTTGGACCAGTAAGAAACTAATTCAGAATAAACTAGCAAAATCTCCACCTGGCTGTAAAATCATGTATCCTCAAAGACCAAGCAGCAAAGCCCTGGGGTCAGTGCCTCCTTCCCAAATATTTACTGTTTCTAGAACTTGGCTATCCAAGAAATCAGGTGCAGAAAAACAGTGTCTACATCCCAGTTTTGTGAGGCAAAACACAGTGAAATTACAGGCAGTTGGAAGGCTCGGTCTTGGAAGACAGGCCACACAAAAGCAATATGTGAAGCACTCAAGAACATGTAAAACTCCTGGTGCTCTGGAAGTTGGAAGGTCCAAACAACAGGCTAGAGCTGGACAAGATTTGAAACTGACAAGGTGTCCCATAAATTCTCATGTTTCCAAGAGGCCCTCTGTGATGGAACTGAAAGCAAAATCAAAACTCATGTCAGAGAGACCCAATTCAAAAACAAGTGGCACAGCCAACTGGCAAATGAATGCAACAAAAGGGAAGCAGTGCATTAAAGACTTGAAGAAAGCTTCTCAGACTTATAATACAAAATCCAAAAGCACTCTCCCCAGAAACTGTACTGCAAGCACATGCATGTCCAGAGACCAAGCCAGTGTTGGCATGCTTAGGAATATGAGAGAAACACCCAAGCAAGAGCTGTTAAGGGTAAGAGAGGTTCCGGGTAATCAGGATCCCAAGACCCCAGCTGCTGAGAATCGCAAGTAAGTAACTTCCTTTCTGGTTCTCTCCTCATTTCTCTCCTGCCTGTAACCCTGAACATGGCAGCTAACCTGTTTCCTCACTCCTTCACCAAGCCAAGTTGTCTTCATGGAGAGACAGGAGGTAATGCCTCTTCAGAGTCAACCCAAAGGAGATGAGCTCCTGCCTCATGGTGGCAAGGGCTCTGCTTTACCTTTCTGCTGCCTCCCTCTCCATGAGGGGGTCAAATGCCCTGGCTGGGCCTCTACCTTCTCCCCCACCCCACTGGTGCAGTAACTGTGTCTAATTCAGCTACTGATACCTCTTGAAGGAAATTTCTCTTCAAGAGAAAGCTTACTTATTGCTAAATTAGATACAGCCATCCTGAGGCAGAGTGAGATGCTCGAGGTTCATTTGTTCACCAGGATCCCAGTGTTTTTTCACCTCTCAGATGGATGCTTCCCACCAGATTTCGTCCACAATTTGGATATGTATTAAACTGCAGTATTCTGTCAGTACCCTTCTAAACAACACTGTGAATAAGAGATAAGGACTCAGTATTTCCCATGCAACAAGCAATATCTAAAACATATGCAGGAAATGCAGCTCTTTGAATTGTATTCAGTGCATTGTTTGAGGTGGTCTGCTGAAAGCAGGCTAGGGTAAATCCTATTGTCTGGGATATGGACAGATCCGGTCTGGGGAAGTGAAATGTTTATTACCTAGTGCTAGGTAGACATGCTGCTAATCTGCACCAAGATATCTGTAACATTTCAATAGGTGTTCTATTCCTTCAAAAATGGTTTACCAGATCTATTCAGGATTATGTCAACCTGAAAGGAGATGGAATATCTTCTTAAATTGACCTGCAAGTTCTGTTGGTAGTAGTCTGTCGTTTTTAGTGGTTTGGGGCTACTGAGGTGTTTTACATTCTGACTGGTATTAATATCCAGAGCAGGGATCTGCAACCTTTGGCACGCAGCCCACCAGGGTAAGCCCCCTGGCAGGCTGGGCTGGTTTGTTTACCTGGTGCTTTTGCAGGTTCGGCCGATCGCAGCTCCCACTGGCCGCGGTTCACCGCTCCAGGCCAGTGGGGGCTGTGGGAAGGGCGGCCAGCACATCCGTTGGCCCGTGCCACTTCCCACAGCCCCCATTGGCCTGGAGCGGCGAACCGCAGCCAGTGGGATCTGCGATCGGCCGAATCTGCGGACACGCCAGGTAAACAAACCAGCCCAGCTCGCAATGAGGGCTTACTGTGGTGGGCCATGTGCCAAAGGTTGCCGATCCCTGGTCCAGAGACCGAAAAAACACATGAATGAGAAATAGATGAGATTTCTAAGCCACGAGTCTGCCTTAGCATCCAGGTTACAATCAAGCTCTGGCCTGTTTCTGACCAGAACATTTGAAAGGTAAAGAACCTTACTCTTTTCCCTCTGTCCTGCAGACTATGCAAACAGGCTGCTTTGAAAAGCAATCATTTTGGATGGTGGGCCCATTCTTTTACTAAAATCACTGCTCCGCACCTCCAGAAAAACCCTACAACTTTGCTGCCTATTGAATTCCTCTCTCTCGTGCTCATTTCAAGCTGCCGTCTGGGCTCATTGGAAAGCACAGAATCTAAACCTTCTAATGTATTTGAAAGTACCTGAAAGATCCTATGAATTATGGAGTTGCTTTAAGGCAAACATTTGGCCCTGAATATAATAATTTTAAACTGGATGGGTTTGCTTAGAGCTGCCCATTACTAGGGCCTAAATCTTCCAGGTCATCATATCTTCTAGTCTGAGTTTCAAAAATGTACCTGATTAACTAAAGGTTGATCAAGAATGGAGACAGGGTCCTGCTGAAATTCAAGGGTAACCCCTAGGAGAAGGGAAGGGAGGCACTCTGGGCTCCTTTCTCCTCCCATCAGAGTGTTGTCTCTGGAACTCACTGGGTAGCTTCTTTCATATCAACCTGGTAAGTAGCTCTCTGCTAAACTTGGAGCTCTTCCTTGAGCAACAGCAATAGCAACAGCATGATACCCTTTCTGCAATTCCCTTTCTCCTGTGCATATCTTACCCCACCCCTCTACTTACCCCCAGCAAAAACAGTAAAGTGAAACTTGCTAGAATAGGGTCAGTTTCGCTTTGCAGTGGGCCTGAGAGTGCAATGAGATTGTGCTAATGATGCACTTTGGATAGAAAGGGATTGTAAATTCAGATGCAGCAAGAAGGGTTCTCTGAAATTTCCCGTAGCATAGGACAAGTGTTGAAGCTTATGGCTTTGGTTTAATGTTGAATCATTAGAACGCTGTATTCAGAATGTAGTAATTTGTTTATAAATCAATCAAGCACTGTAGCGATGGTCTGACTGGAAACACCAGTGATCTCACCATCTTACTGAGTAGGAAAGAAGAGGTGCAACTGATTCTTTAATTTTAAAAAGGAGGGTTCTTTCCTAGCCTTGCCCGGCTCTTTCAGTAGATCTTGGAATATTTGTCATATCTATTAGCTCTTTATGAGCAACATATGACTAAGACAAAAATCAGAGCTGTAGCCCAGGGGATAGCATTGGTAAATGAGAACTGGTGATCCGATGTTGATGGCCTAATGATCTATTTGCCCTTTGATAGGAAGCAACTGGAGCAGTGGCTGGCATCCAAAGGGAAATCGTATAAACGTCCACCCATGACACTGCCTACTAAAAAGCCAACCAAGACAATGAGGAACCTGTCCTTCTGGGATGGCATGGAGGAGGAGGAGGAGAAGAGAAAGCAGCTCTGCGTGTCGGACAAGATCAACAGCATGTTGGCAGAGTGTCTGGAACTGGTTGAGAAGGTGAGGACAGAGCAGGAGTGGCTTTAACAATCTGCTCCTCTTAATGTGTTTTGGGAGACTGTTAGGCAGAGATAGCATATGAAGTTTTGCAGAGGTAGCTTGAGGCAACCCTAACTTGTAATACGGGGGCATGGTTTGTGAAGACTGCAGGCCCCAGCATGCAGCATTCTTTTTGCTCAGTGGCCTTACTGCTTGGATCTGGCCTGCCAGATGCTGCCACTGGATAATGGGGTGGATCACTTGATAGTTGCCCTGTTCTGTTCATTCCCTCTGAAGCATCTGGCATTGACCACTGTCGAAAGACAGGATACTGGGCTAGACGGACCATCAGTCTGGCCGTTCTTATAGTTCTTATCAATCAGCCCCATTCTGCAGTGTCTCTGTAGTCAAGATGAGGACCATTGCAATTTGCTCTTTGATGCCTAAATTAGGTGCAGCCATCTGGGTTGGAGCAAACTCCCAGTACAGATCTAAGGCAAAATTGCAGTGTCCATACTGACCGAATTTCTTTCCTACCAATGAAATATTAATGTGATAGGATGAAAATCTGTTGCTCAGCTTTCCTTGAAGGATTCCATAGCCCACTGCAGTAAGAGATATAATTGAGATCCTGTGGACTGTGGAGATTTCCGTTACGGAGCAAAGCAGCACTGAAATCTGTGCTAAAATGGGAATTTTACATCATTAATAGATGACAAAATAATTGATACCTTGAGCGTTACCCACGATTTAAAATTTCTTGTCACAAATTTTTTCTTGCTGCTCACAGTGCATTTTGTCCCAGAAACTTCCAAGTCCAGCATCATACCTTAACTTGTGTCTAAATCTGTACATTTTTGAAGAACCTTACTGTTGTTGAATTTCATTGCTGGAAATGCCACATGACTGTACATGATCTGTATAGGTATTTATATGGTCCCCCATCACCACAGTATCAGCTCCTCAGAAATTAAATGTATCATCGCAACACCCCTGTGATACATCTGTGACACTTCGGGGTTCCACCCAGACCAGGAAGGGATTGTGTCACTGCCTGCCCCACAACCCTGGGTACCTTAAATGTTATGCTGCTGCGGCTGACAGCTCTGACACCAACAGCGTGCACACAATCGTGCAGGTCACATCCTGGCTTCCACCGTCCAGTGACCAACATTCTCCCAGTCCCAAATTTCCCCAAAGCTGTCTCCCTGCAGTGTCCAGCCCTCTCCTGGAGCACTTGCAGAAGTTAAATTTGTTGCTTCTTTTAAAGAGACAATACACTACAACTCATTAATTTAACTGGGATTTGACAGACATTTCAATCACAGCACTGAACTGGTTTATAGTAAAAGTAAAACAAGTTCATTTAACAAAAGGACACAGGATTAAGTGATACCAGGTGCAAGGAATAAAGATAGAAAGGATTACAAACAAATGTAAAAATATGCTTTCTAATGACCTAAGACCTAACTTAACAAGCTACAGTCTTTGGTGAGGACTCCTTGAATGATCTTTCTTTTCCAGCAGTGGTTGACTAGCTCTTAGTCAGAATCCCCACAGAATCCAAGGTGCTGGTTTTCCTTGTCTTCTCAGGTGAAGGATAACTTCGGGGTTCTCTGCCCTTTTCTCTATAGTCCAGTAAACCTTTGAAAAGAGTGTCTGTCTCTCTCTCTCACTCACTCAAATTTCAAGAGGCAGGAAGGTTTCCTGGGGGCGCAGTCTCCATCCCGCGGTGAGATTAAGTGATCACTTTTTCCTCCATGTGCTCTGCCGATGGCTTTGATTGCCTGGCATGCAAATAGGCTTTTCTTTGTCTCGGGTCACACCTTGCTCAATTTACATAGCAGACACATTCAAGCAGGCGGAACTGCATTCCTTTGTCTGGAAAATACCTGTTTATCAACTCCCCCATACCTGTCTGTCTTAAATACATTTTAATCATAATTCCAGCACATCTCTATAATCCTTTGTGGGTTGATCATACATATAGCTTTCAAGAATATTAATGATTAATAAGTTGTTAGTTTTTCAATGACCTATTACATGACACCTTTGGGGTATATATCCTGACCAGTGTATTAGGTGTAGTGAGTATGTCAGGCCTAATGAGTTGTTGACACACAGCTGTGGACCACCAATAGGCCTGTCACAACATTATCCTCATTTTTCTGATGACCAACTGAGGCACAGAGAAAGTGAATGTGTTACCTAAGGAGGTGGTGGAATCTCCTTCCTTAGATAGTTTTAAGGTCAGGCTTGACAAAGCCCTGGCTGGGATGATTTAGTTGGGGATTGGTCCTGCTTTGAGTAGGGGGTTGGACTAGATGACCTCCTGAGGTCCCTTCCAACCCTGATAATCTATGATTCTATGATTTGCCCAATGTCACCACAGTAAATATATGTCAGAACTGGGTATTTAACTGAGTCCCAGTCAGGTGCCTCAAATATAAGACCATCCTTCCTCTCCTTGAGGGATGTTAACCGTTAACCTTGTCAGTGGCTTTCCTCCCTTCTAACCTGCAGCTTTCTTCCTGATATGATTTGTAGGGATTTCCTTCAGAGGAGCTCTTCAACACACTGTCCAGTGTTCCAGAGGCAGAGAAGTTTGCAAAGTTCTGGATATGTAAGGCAAAGCTGCTGGCTCGTAATGGCACCATTGACATGACTGGGTTGTATAAAGCAGCGGTCTGTGCTGGTGCTGCGGTGAGTAATTGCTCCACAAACTTCTCCTCAGAACTTCCTCTGAATTTGCAAATGTCCCAGCTAGTTCGGGTGGCCTCAACATCAGCAAACCTCATTCAGATATTTCCTGTCTCAGAAGGCTGGGGAAAACAGCGATGGTGACCCGTCGTCTCCAATAAGCTAAACAAATTTTCCAGAGATCAATAGGCAGATCTGACTAGAGGGTGTGTGTTTGTGGGTAAACATATTAGTTGAACGTCTCTTAAAGCTGCTTATATGGGGGTGAATAGTGTTAGGCAAAAAGATTCTTTTCCCCAAGAATCAGGCAAGCACTTTGTCTGTGCTTGCCTGAAAGGGGTTTATTTACAGTACCGGGAAGACTGATAAACACCTTCCAATGTGTGGGGTTGCAGTGACCAATTATATACCTTTCTTTTATCACTTCATTTGCATTTATTTTGTTCTTACAGAGACAAACATTGTTTCAGAGACAGAGAATGCACTTAACATGACAGTGACAGGAACAGAACATACGTATCAAACTGTTTTGATTACATCACTTATTCATAACTACCTTAAGGCGAAGGGGTGGGGTGGGGGTGAGTGTTTACATATATCCGGAGGGCTGTGAAGAGAAGGTTTGTTCTGTTCTAAGAGCCGAATTACTGGGCGAACATTTGACCATATACATTTATTAAGTGTTTACAGTTGTCAGTGTCCTTGGGCTTCCGGTGTTTCTGCTTGTTAGTTACATAGGTTTCTGTCTTACTGCTAACTGAATTTTAAGTCTTGCCTAACAATAGACACAATGAAATGGCTACACTCTAGCCCTAATTTTAGGTGAGGATAGTTGGTCAACTGTATAATCATTTCTCCAAACACACAGGAGTTACTGAGACACCTGCTCCCCATCACAGTGTAGAAAGGAGGGCAATGTTAAGTTTTCGGTTCAACCAGAGTTTGGAAGTCGCCGTGGCTTGATGAAGGCAGCATAGTTTGGTGGGAGGGGCTGTGGGAGGAGCTATGGGCAGACTGCACAGCTGACAATTTGCAGCCATAGTATGTAGGTCTCTTATGCACTTGTACTATTTCTTGTTATCTTCCATCTACTCAAGCCTAGTCTGTTTCCACCTGGTGTCACTGCAGCCTCTGGCTTGTAGCCCTCTCAGGAGCATGGGATGGTGGCAGTTAATCTTTATTTTAGAAAGTCTGACATTGAGGTGTGTGACAGGCTTTCCCAGAGGACAGGAACATACTGTGGACACCAGAACTGTAACGACACAGACCAAAGTGTGGAGGGGGTGGAATGTTTCTCTTCTTGCTGACAGCATCTAGCAATCCTCTGCTTGCTTGTTCAAGAACAGACTTCAGTCTGCTTACAAATATTTCCTCTTCTCTTTATCACTGATTCACCTTAGTTTGGCTGCCTGGTGTGGGGAGATGGGTTATGATTTAATGGAATAGTGAGTTCCGAACACACTACACTCTTTGGGACCCAAAGTCTTGGTTCGGGTGCCCACATTTTCCTGAGTCAAGTGTGCTCTGACCTTAAAGTTCTCAATTTTTTTTCTTGCAGCCAATCCAGGAGCTGAGAGAAGTTGTTGTTGAGTTTTTGAAAAATACAGACAATGCATCCCAAGGTAACACATACTAAATGAAACTTAAGCCTTGAAAAGACTGAGCAAATGGTTAGCTGGGTGAAACTGGAAGAACGCATGAATGGGAAAAGGCCCTCTGAAGAGGGATGATGTTTCCTTAGGAGTGGAGGAAAATAAGGTCACAGCTTTCTGACTTGGGTGTCTAAATTTGGGCATCAAAGTGCTCTGATTTTCATAGGTGCTGAGCAACCCCCCAAGCACCCCCCCGACTTGCCTGGAGATTGCAGATGCTCAGCTCCTCTGAAAGCCAGGCTAGCTTGTTAAGTCTTGAAAATGTAGGTCACATAGAGCTGCAGTCCCAGCCAGGTATCAGTAACTCCTAGGCAGCCCTGCCCCCACCAACCAGTTAGTAGACAGCTGCGTTAATCACCTATGAGCTGTTCAACTTTTGTAGCTCCTGGGCTTGTTGCTGCAGAGGCTGACCCAGCCCTACTTCAGCCCTCGGTGTGGGGGTGGGGCCCTCCTCCAGCAGCCTCAGGGAGCTGCTCCACTGCTTCAGCCAGGGTTAGGGGTGGACGAGGGGGGAGTGCAGGGCTCCCTCTGCTCAGCAGAAGCCCAGCCTGATCAGCAGCGGTGAGACCCTGCTCACCTGGGTCGCCCTGCCTCCTACCTAGATCTCCTGCTCAAGATCCAGCTCCCAACCAGCTCCAACTGCAAGCAGCACTAGATGAGTCCTATTTCAGGCAGAGGGAGCCTGGCTGGAGTGGGGGCACTGCAGTGTCAGGAGAGGGGGAGGGGAGTCCACCATGGGCGCAGTTTAGGGGTGGGGGGACATGCAGAGTCACTGCACTGCCTTCCCCAATTTCTGCCAATGCCAAGCTGCTCTGCTCTGCCTAGGTGGGGAGGTGTCTGTCCTCAGGGGTACTATTTAGGGGAGGAAGGGTGGGGGAACTGTCCTGCCCCCCGTCCCCCCCCAGGATAGTAAAAATATGGGGGCAAATTTGTTTCTCTCGTCCTCCCTTGCACCTATTCATTCTTTATCTAAAGTACTCATTTGGCACTGAAATTAAATAGGTGTTAACAAAATGTGACAAAACAGGGTTTTTCAAAATGTGATTTAAAATCCCTTCTCCTCTCCTTTGCTCAATTTTCTGTCTCTTGACTCTTGTGAATGATATCGTTTCACTAGTTCTCTTGATATCATAGGCTTTGTCTGGACTAGCATTTGTCCTCCTGTTGTAATTATTAGCATTTACTGTCAGATTGCCAATTGCTTGCTAAGTATCAGGACATGGTGGCTCAGCCTCAGGCAAACCACAAAACTTTGTGCCCCACCCCAAAAAAAAATTGGGGAGAACCTCAGTTATCAACATAATTAGCATTTGCAATCAATTAGCTCAAATTATAAGAGGACCACCAACTCCAGTCTAGACAAAGCCAAAGCATGAGTCCCCCAGGCTAGGCAGGACCTGGGTCTTTAATATAAAAGGAGGCAACATAAATGTATTTTCCCTCCCCAAAACAAACATGCAAACAAACAAACAAAACACCTAGGCCCCCAAATCTTCATGCACACATGTTTTCTTTACACATCTGAAAAAAATCAAATGAAGGCACAGTCTCAGTTATTGCCCCTTACAGATCAACTTTAAAAATGAAATTATTCTTTACAAACCTAATTCCCTGAAATCAGGGTAACTGCTGACTTTGTGGGGATGAAAGACTGGATCTGGGTGTGAAAATTTCTCCCTTTCCACCGTTTCAAGTTCATATAGAACAGAGTGCTGGGTTAGGGTAAGAGAAAGCTGATTAAGAAAAAGAGGGCCTCAAAAAAATCTTGTCATTGAAAATAACCACAGGGTTGGTTTAGTAGTCAAGATTTTTAAGGTCGTTTAAGTGAGATACAGTCCCACTAAAATAATCATGTAACATTCAAATTTTACACTTCTAATAACTTTTTTTTTTTTACACATACTTGGGGCTTCAAACTAAGGCTCTGGTCCTGATATTACTCTTTTGGGATCAATCGTGGGATAATTCTCACCACCCTCTTCCGTTTTGGGGAAGAAATAATTAAAAAGCTATTCAGGGTTTGGGGTAGAATTTATGGTGCAAATTTAGGTCATTTGGTCAATAGGTTCCCAATATACATAAACATAAAAACATAAACATAAAAAAGAAGCTTACAAGAAGTGGAAGGTTGGACTTATGACCAGGGAAGAGTATAAAAATATTGCTCGGGCATGTAGGAATGATATCAGGAGGGCCAAATCGCACCTGGAGCTGCAGCTAGCCAGAGATGTTAAGAGTAACAAGAAGGGTTTCTTCAGGTATGTTGGCAACAAGAAGAAAGCCAAGGAATGTGTGGGCCCCTTACTGAATGAGGGAGGCAACCTAGTGACAGAGGATGTGGAAAAAGCTAATGTACTCAATGCTTTTTTTGCCTCTGTTTTCACTAACAAGGTCAGCTCCCAGACTGCTGCGCTGGGCATCACAAAATGGGGAAGAGATGGCCAGCCCTCTGTGGAGATAGAGGTGGTTAGGGACTATTTAGAAAAGCTGGACGTGCACAAGTCCATGGGGCCGGACGAGTTGCATCCGAGAGTGCTGAAGGAATTGGCGGCTGTGATTGCAGAGCCATTGGCCATTATCTTTGAAAACTCGTGGCGAACCGGGGAAGTCCCGGATGACTGGAAAAAGGCTAATGTAGTGCCCATCTTTAAAAAAGGGAAGAAGGAGGATCCTGGGAACTACAGGCCAGTCAGCCTCACCTCAGTCCCTGGAAAAATCATGGAGCAGGTCCTCAAAGAATCAATCCTGAAGCACTTGCATGAGAGGAAAGTGATCAGGAACAGCCAGCATGGATTCACCAAGGGAAGGTCATGCCTGACTAATCTAATCGCCTTTTATGATGAGATTACTGGTTCTGTGGATGAAGGGAAAGCAGTGGATGTATTGTTTCTTGACTTTAGCAAAGCTTTTGACACGGTCTCCCACAGTATTCTTGTCAGCAAGTTAAGGAAGTATGGGCTGGATGAATGCACTATAAGGTGGGTAGAAAGCTGGCTAGATTGTCGGGCTCAACGGGTAGTGATCAATGGCTCCATGTCTAGTTGGCAGCCGGTATCAAGTGGAGTGCCCCAAGGGTCGGTCCTGGGGCTGGTTTTGTTCAATATCTTCATAAATGATCTGGAGGATGGTGTGGATTGCACTCTCAGCAAATTTGCGGATGATACTAAACTGGGAGGAGTGGTAGATACGCTGGAGGGGAGGGATAGGATACAGAAGGACCTAGACAAATTGGAGGATTGGGCCAAAAGAAATCTGATGAGGTTCAATAAGGATAAGTGCAGGGTCCTGCACTTAGGACGGAAGAACCCAATGCACCGCTACAGACTAGGGACCGAATGGCTAGGCAGCAGTTCTGCGGAAAAGGACCTAGGGGTGACAGTGGACGAGAAGCTGGATATGAGTCAGCAGTGTGCCCTTGTTGCCAAGAAGGCCCATGGCATTTTGGGATGTATAAGTAGGGGCATAGCGAGCAGATCGAGGGACGTGATCGTTCCCCTCTATTCGACATTGGTGAGGCCTCATCTGAAGTACTGTGTCCAGTTTTGGGCCCCACACTTCAAGAAGGATATGGATAAATTGGAGAGAGTCCAGTGAAGGGCAACAAAAATGATTAGGGGTCTAGAACACATGACTTATGAGGAGAGGCTGAGGGAGCTGGGATTGTTTAGCCTGCAGAAGAGAAGAATGAGGGGGGATTTGATAGCTGCTTTCAACTACCTGAAAGGGGGTTCCAAAGAGGATGGCTCTAGACTGTTCTCAATGGTAGCAGATGACAGAACGAGGAGTAATGGTCTCAAGTTGCAGTGGGGGAGGTTTAGGTTGGATATTAGGAAAAACTTTTTCACTAAGAGGGTGGTGAAACACTGGAATGCGTTACCTAGGGAGGTGGTAGAATCTCCTTCCTTAGAGGTTTTTAAGGTCAGGCTTGACAAAGCCCTGGCTGGGATGATTTAACTGGGAATTGGTCCTGCTTCGAGCAGGGGGTTGGACTAGATGACCTTCAGGGGTCCCTTCCAACCCTGATATTCTATGATTCTATATGTCCTCCCCCTGCATTATTAGCTTCTTTTTCAAAGTACTCTAAATTCCACATGCACAGTGAGATTATCTAGGATATTGGTATACCACAACAGGGGCAACGGTGCAAGTTTGGAATAATTTGGGTCAGGCGTTTCTCAGATACTGTCTCTCCTTCCCCCCCACCCCCCACCCCATAAGAAAATTTTAATATTCCAGTTGCTCTAAAACTGAGAGGCATAGTGAGATTACCTTGAACAATGGTATTCCACAACTGAAACTGAGATACAGGGGAACTCCCATTGAGATAAATCGGTCATTTCACACCACCCAGAGCTACTGCGTTAGACTATTCATCTCTTTGGACCATCGTAATTCATCTGAGCACACCCCACTGAATGGGCCATTCCACACATCAACAGTACTCCTGTACTGCAGAGGGCTGTGCAGAGCCCCTTCCTTTACACTAGCTCCCTAAAGTAGATACAAAGTCTAGGGCTCCCTGCTATTCCTCTTGCTGCCTCCAGCTGGTGGATGTGCTCCTCACAGCCCATCAGTTACCATCCCCCTTTCTTCCCTTGGCCCTTCCCGCCTTACCGGGGGCATGGTGGGGACAGGAGGAAGGCAGAGCTGGTAGCTAAAGTGGCTGATCATTCCCCTCCCATGGGTGCCCTCCAATTATGCCCCCTCACTAACAGCTCTTCCTCAAGAAAAAATGTAAATTAACTGCCGAAAAACATGGTTAATGCAGGTCTTGTTTACACTACAGTGCCTTTCCCAACCCTAAACTATGCCAGCTAGACTCACCCCTGCTTAGCGCCCTCTTCAACTCAAGAAATGTGTTTCAGATTCCTGCTGGCACTGCCAGTCTGACATGCCTTCTCTGTCTTGGTGAACCACAGAGCCACTCATTAGACTGCGTCCCAGGCTGGTGAACCAACTATGATTCATTAATTTTATACCAGTGTAACTCCACTGATCTCGTTGGGATTGCTCCTGATTTACACTGCTACAAGTGAGGAGAGACTCAGGCACAGGCACTGACTTTGTGGGTGCACCAGGGCTTAAGCACCCAGAGGAAAAAATAGTGGGGGTGGTCAACACCTGCTAGCCACAGCTGGGCTGCCCTTCAACCGTTCGGCAGCTGACATGGGGCCTTGGGGGGGGTGGGGGGAGGCAGGAAGAGGTGGAATGAGGGCGGGGCCTGCAGAGAATGGAGCCGGGACAGGAAGAGTTGGAGCGAGGGTGGGGCCTCGAGGGAGGGGGTGGAGTAGGACGGGGCTCTAGGGTGAAGTGGAGGTGGAGCACCCACTGGGAACAATAAAAGTCAGTGCCTATGGTAGGTCATGCTATATGCAAGGGGATAGAAAGTAACAATGGAGTCTATTGAATACAATGCTCCCTTAAGCCTGACCATGCAACATGTCCTTGCATATGGGGCTGGAATAGGGCCTATGTGGAAGGGTAAAGGATGCAAGATCAGGTGTTACAGAGCAGGACAGCAAAGATTTCAGCTTTTCTCCACCTATGGGCAGCAGAAAGGTATGCCTGGGAATCCTGGTCTTGTACCCTTAGTTTCCTGCGATCGTTAAGAGATGAAGTGCAGGTTTCTCGGTGCACATGCAATGGGGGAGAGAAGCAGTGATGACCATTATCAAGAAGTTAAGAAAAGATAATACCTCTTGTCCCACCCCACCCTCAAGCCTCTGCTGGTCTTCTAATCAAACAGCCATCCCCAGTAGTACATCTGGTATCTCGGCATCCACTCTCTAATCTGCTCATCCTTCTGAGGGACATGAATGTGCTTAATGTTCCTAACTGAATGAGTCACTAACTGAAAATGCTCTGTAAAGGTGACTAGCCAAAGAAAAATAAATAGAGGTCTGTCTTTTTGCTGCTTTGAGATAAAGAAGGCCTCAGGTTTTTAAATATTTTTCATGCTTGTTTGTTATCTTAGTATCGAGACCACCAAACCTGTTTTTTTCTGGAAGTCTTGGAGGTGTGTTAAGAGCTTTCCACTCATGGGGCAGTGTTGCTAAATCTTAATAGAGAACTCTTTTCTCTCATTTGTTTGTAGGGTATTTGGGTTAAATAGAGGTTACAGTTGGAATAAAAGTTCCTTTCCCTTCTCAGCTAATCAGCTGTCACTTCCTTAGTGTTTGCTATAATACATCAATTTCTCCAAAGATCTATAGTGCTTTCCAGTTTAGAGAAGATACATATTGTATAGATGTTATGGCCAGAAATGGCCATTGTGATCCAGGCAAGAGATTATCACCTTGTGATTTCACTGTCAAGCCCAATAATTCGCGGTTGCATTACAAGATATCTCTGTAGGAAAAAAAAAAAAAAAAAAGATTTCCAATCTGGATTTAAAGACTCATGTGCTGATGAATTTATCCCATCCCTTGGGAAGCAGATCTGGGGGTTAATTTCCCTCCCTGTTAAACGTGTGCCTTTTTTCCAGGGTGAATTTTTCAGAAATCAGCTTTCTAATATTTCTAAAAACAAAAATACCTTCCTTAGCAGTGCCTCACTCCATCACAGAGAATGACCCACGACCAGTTTTCTTTTGCAAGTCACTGTTTGCTATAACAGATTGAATACTGGCTTCTTCCAAAGTGTTGCATTACTGTAATCCTACTTCAGCTTGCAGCTTCCTTCCTTCCCTCTTTAAGCCAAGCAGGGGCCACAAAACTTGGAATTGACATGCTGTCATAACCATAAGGGTAGTCTAAAATTCCTCCTTACCTGTAAGAGGTTAAGAAGCTCAAATAACCTGGTTGGCACCTGACCAAAGGAACCAAGGGGGACAAAAGATACTTTCAGATCTGGGTGGGGGGAGGCTTTGTTTTGGGTTCTTTGTTTCTGTGTTCGCTCGCTCTGGGGACTAAGCAGGACCGGACATCAATCCATGTCCTCCAAACCATTTTGAACCAGTCTATCATATTACAGAAATTGTAAGTACAGCCAGGCAAGGCGTATTAGTTTATCTTTGTTTTCTCAACTTGTGAATTTTCCCTTTGCTGGAGGGAGGTTTGTCCCTGTTTTGCTGTAACTTTGAAACTAAGGCTAGAGGGGGTTCCTCTGTGTTTTCTGCATCTTTTGTTACCCTGTAAAGTTATCTTCCAACCTGATTTTACAGCGGGGATTTCTACCTTTTCTTCTTTTTTTAAATAAAATTCTTCTTTTAAGAACTGATTGATTTTTTTTTCAGTGTCCAAAGATCCAGGGATTTGGGTCTGTGTTCACATTGTAACCAATAAGTTAGGGTATTATTCTCAAGCCTCCCCAGGAAAGGGGTTGTAAGGCTTGGGGGGATATTTACGGGGAACAGGAATTCCAAGTGATCCTTTCCCTCATTCTTTGTCTAAATCACTTGGTGGTGGCAGCATGCTGTTCAAGGACAAGGTGGAATTTGTGCCTTGGGAAAGTTTTTAACCTAAGCTGGTAAAAAAATAAGTTTAGAGTGTCTTGCATGCAGGTCCCCACATCTGTACACCAGAGTTCAGCATGGGGAAGGAAGAGTGACACATGCCCTTTTTCTTCCTCTCCAGGGGTCCCTGCAGACCCTTCTGCTGAAGTCAGCTCTCTCATAGTGGAGGATACAGCTGAACAGCCAGTGCTTCAGGGGCCCAGAACTCCTTGCCCTAGCTTGAGAGAGCAGGCTGTGGCAACTCCACAATCCAGTTTAAGGTTCTTGACTAGCAAGCCAGTCTCCTTGGTCAAGTTACAAGTTGTCCCAGTGCCCAGGTAAGAACCTGTAACCTGCAGTTCAAGCTGCTCTTATCCCTACTGTTGTATACTGTTCCTCACGTCCAGTGATCAGACCTTTCTACCTGTTGCTATCAGCCAGCATGTCACTGGCCAAGAGATCGGCCATGCTTCTCCCATCAGTGTGTGGGGTCATGAGGCAGTTTTTGGCTTCCTGTCTTGCTCCTGAGCTTTGCAGGGCAAGGCTCCCTGGGGCTTTGATCCTGCAGTGTCTGGATTATGGCTGCAACTACATCAGCCCTGAGTTCTTGTTTCCAGGTCAGCAAAATGTGGGGAAGACCTTAACAGGATGGCGGACAGGGGTGGGCAGAGTGGCCATCATCACAGTGAGCCCTGCAGAGCTGTGGTACCCCTGATTAGTGATTTTTTTAAGGGGGAGACCGATCTGAAGGAAGCCTCAGTGAAGGGATCCATGTTGTAGCCTTTCAGATGGGCGCGGGCCTTTCGTTGTGGGTAGGGGTAATCCCAGCCTGGATGGTAGGAATCTAGTAGCTCCCCAAACCTCTTCTGCTTTATAGTGCTGTGTCTTTGTTTAGGGTCTACGTGTGGGAGACCAGACCAGGGCAATGGGACTCTTCAACCAGCCAAGCTTCAGCTAAGGGGCTTTTTCTCTTCTTCTCTTTGCAGAATAAAGGGACTGTCTGATATGCAAGACTGGAAATTCTTAACCCCAGTGCGGCGTTCTCTGCGGATAGAGCACGCCATATCTCGCTACCCAGAGATGCTGAAGGAACACGACACTGTAGTGTCTTCCCTTGATGAAATAATGGCCATGGAGGATGTGAGCCAGTTCGTGTTTCGTAAAAATGAGGCCCTGCTGGAAGAGGAGGACCTGGAGCTTTAGGGTTTGTAGTGCTCAGAAGAGAAATGCTGCAGCAAGAATATCCAAAGCATTTCCACTGCATCAAAAGGGGCCCCAAGCACAGGCTGGTGGCACCCACAGTGTTATCCAAGCTTCATGGCCAGAGCCTCTGTTATGGCTTCCTCTGCCTGACTAAAGGGGAGGCTGTAAATATACTGGGGGAAATGTGTAATTGCCTTTCTACAGTGTTACTACTCTTAATAATGTACATACCCTGTGACACAGTATAACCTAGCACATTGCACAGTGGCCTGGGACACAAGGTAGCTGTTTTTGGCTCTACTACTGGCCTGCTGGGTGACCTTGAACATCTGTCTGTGCCTCACATTCCCCATATGTAAAGTGGGGGATAATAATACCAACCTCCTTTGTAAAGTGCTGTGAGATCAATGCATGGAAGAGCACTATGTAAGACCTAGGTGGTGGTACTGTGATGAATAAACTAATGCTGAAAACTTTGAGCCATTAAATAGCATTAAATAGAAGCTTTTTTCCCTACCACATACTGCAGGCCTTAGAATAGCAGCCCTGCAGTATGATGAGCCAAGAGGGGACACCAGAGCAAAGCAAAGACCTTGCAAAGGGGCCCTGGGCCCTAATCCCACCACATGGGCAGGGCTTCTCAGCACAACTGATGTTGGCACCTCCAATAGCCTTGTGCCTCTTAAAATGGTGCAGGAAAACTCAGGATTAATTTAGAGCAGCTGGTTTGGCTGCAGGACTTCCCAGTACCACAGCAGTGCAGTATTTCAGTGACCACCTTTCTTCAGGTGACTAAGTATTTCTAAAGCATCTTGAATGCTCAATACCAAGAGGGGGTTGTGCCTGGTCCCAGTCTCCACACTGAGTTGGGGGACATATATCAGACCCTCTCCCTCCGAAGACAGTAGCCGCTGGTCTTATTTTGTAGTGTCTTTATGAATAAACTAAATTTTAAAAAATGTATACAATAGCCTTAAAAATTCTCCCACCTCGTCAAACTCCTCCATTCTCAAAGAGCTGCCTGTGTGCTTTGAGCCATGAAAGGCAATGCAGGAGCAGCTCTGCACACAGCCTAGGGTGCTCAGACCCAAAGGAGAATGCATGTGCGCGCACACACTCCATCCCCTTTGACCTATGATAGGTAGGGCCCTCTCAGCACTATTTCAGGGATAGATGGTATGTATACTTGGATGCTGCTGTGATCTGGATGCCTATTCACTTTATGGGATAGTCTTTGCACCACTCTGGTAGCTGACTTGATTTAAATTTATGATCAGGAACTTTCTCTGCCCTGCTCTGGAAGGCTGCAGTGCTAAGGTACGCCTGCATTTCCAGTGGAGCCATCGTTTAGCACCAAAGGGAAAAAGTATGGAGCTTGTGACTTCAAACTTCAGTCAGGTTTGAGCCTTACTGGGACAACTTGGATTCCTTTCTTTCCTTGAACAGACCTAGGGCAACCTTCATTCATAAGCCTTCATTTGTATAGCACAAGCCTTTAAAAACAGAGACTGCAGTGAGACAGACAAGCCCAATGTTCTCAGGCTAGGAAACTTAACAGTACTCAGTTTGTGGGAGGGGGTTGGGCACTATCAAGCATCCCTGCTGATATAAATGCAGTGGGGCTGCAGAGTGTTTCCTGCATGCATCCGATGAAGTGAGCTGTAGCTCATGAAAGTTTATGCTCAAATAAATTTGTTAGTCTCTAGGGTGCCCCCAAGTGCTCCTTTTCTTTTTCCTGAAGGAGCTGGGATTCCAGCTCAAATAAATCCAATGTACACTGAATGAGAGTTCACACTGCCAGGGGGGGTGGTTGGGGAGTGGAGGCAGAGGGCACAGATCAGCACTGCCTGCTCCAAGCCCCAGAATCCAGGTTCAGCCACAATCCCCAGAGAATGGGGAGCCTTCTTTTCCAAAACATCCCATGTAATGGCAGTGGAATCGGTCAGGGTCACTCCTGGCTTGTAAGGGGTGGGTATCTGACTACAGGAATCCCACCGCTGTAGTACACTCGCACAAAGCAACAACTGCTACATGAGTCAACTTAGCAAAGGAGAAATCAGAGTTGGGACTGGGCAGAGAAACTAGGGTACCCCAGACTTCCTGTGCATCAGCAGTGGCCTCTTCCCTTCCCTGGCTGCTGCAAGCTTTCCTGCCTCAGGGGGCAGTTGAGGGGATGTCTGGCCATGAACTGTCTCCACTGAATAAACCCCTGGAGGAAAATGCAAATAACTGCTGGATTCCAAAGGGGCCTCCTAGGCAGGGACAGTTTCAGAACACCCTCCCGTTTCACAGGATTTTGATGCCTCAGAAAAATGCTTTATTCTAGGTTTGGCGGCTGCTGTCCAGTCAGCAATCAGCCTGTGGCCCGGCTCAGTTGTCGTCGTCGTCATCCTCAGTGTCCTGAAAAATGTCTCTGAGGTTCTGGAATAAGAGCTGGTAGGTGGGGAAAAGATGGTTGGCACCACCTGAGAGCTGTGTCCATGTCACTGCTGCTCTAAAACCCCCTCTCATGTAGCAGGTATCAGCACAGGACTATATATTTAAGGCCACTCCTGTCCTGCCCCGCAATACCCATTTCTGCATTGTTTCTTGCATTTTTATCCCTCTCCCACCCGCAAAAAAACCTCTGCTCCCACAAGAGATGGATTCCCCCATGCAACTTCAGGGAAAAAAGAGAGACAGAGAGAGAAATTTATTATATAAAAATGGATTTCAGACATTTTTACCACTAAGCAAATCTTGTTTAAACCATGTAAAAAATATTTTGTCTGGTTATAATGTCAAATCTTTCTAGCCCTCACTTAAATTTAAGTATTAAAACCTTTATTTTTTACAGAAAAAGTGGCTTTACATTGCTGAAATTTTATTTATGACAAACTGACGAGATATTTAGTGTTTTCCTGCAAATTCCTGCAGACTGTTTTTTTTCCCACCCACAACAAAGTACATTTTACCCACTCCCACTATTATGGCAGCAGGTCCTGCGGGATCCCAGGCCTGCTGCAGGGCTTTAGCCCACAGCCACACTGGGTCCAGGGCAACCTGTTGTATTTTCCCCTCAACTCTGGTGGGAGAGCTTCAAGTTTTCTGAGTTACTAAACATTTAAAGGACAAAAGACAGCAAATCTGAGCTGGGTTGCGACATCTCCCCCAAGCCATGAGCGTGGGCCTGGATAAGCTGACCCAGCAGCATCTGGCTAATGATTTGATTTGTGTGTATGATGCACCCAGTCGAAAAGGAGATCAGGGAGACAGTACAAGGCTGGGGTCACTGAGCCCTGCGGTGCTCAGCTCAAAGCTTTGCTGGAATACTACAGTGACGGACACTAAAGAACCAAGACAGTTGTACCTTCCTGTCTAATTCAAAACCATCCAGTGGCCTGACTGAGTACTACAGGCAAGTACTTGGCTGATTTCCTCCTGCTCTGCGGCCCCATGGATCTAGGGAAGCAGCGACTGGATGGACCCAGTGCCCAGAAGACGCAGTGGCCTTTCCCCGCATATCAAGAGACACCAGAAGAGCCACCTCCCTGCCTTTATACATCTCCTTCCATTGAGGGCTTCAAAAGGACCTCCCACATATTAATGAAGCCTCACAAGAGGGGTAAGTAGCAGCATGCCTGTTGGGGAAACTGAGGCCCAGAGAGTCCCTGGCAGGGCTGGGAATAGAGCCCAGCTCTCCGGGCTCCCAACCCAGTGCCTGAACCACAAGGCCTTTCTTGCCCTCATCAGGGCCAGCTGCATCCTGGCCTCGGGTGAACCTGATCCCATTGGATAGCCCTGTTGAGTTTCCCTCCGGACAATGGCCAAGCTCCCAGGACAGACCAGCCAGACTGACCCAGGGCTGAGTCCTGGCCATCATCTCCCTCTCTAACCCAGGAGTTCCAGGCTCCCTGTGAACCCAGCCCATCTTCTTGCCCTGGATTAGCCCTGGTCAAGCGTGTACACGGGCGGTGCACGGAACAGGTAGCTGAAGGGCTAGTAGAGGAAGTTGATGAAGGAAGTGGCGTAGAGGTCTGCATAGCGCATCAACTGGTTGGCGAAGAGTGTCTGGCGGGAACCACAGAGGAAGAGGCTGCCCATCTTCCTGTAGCACATGTCCATCTCATGAGAGACTTTCTGCAGGAGACCGTATGTGAGTCAGCATGGCTGAGGCCCAGCCCTGCCCTGGCCCCCCAGTGAAGAGACGGGGGCCTGTCAGTGACTTTCTGCAGGAGACCGTATGTGAGTCAGCATGGCCTGAGGCCCAGCCCTGCCCTGGCCCCCCAGTGAAGAGACGGGGGCCTGTCAGTGTAGGACCCTTTTTTAAATGGAGAGTCAGATACAGGACAGACACCGCAACAAACGTCATAACAGGCACAGGTGCAAGCTCCGGGGGACTGGCCAACGCTCAGGGCTATGTACCACAAGGCCCAACAAAGTCCTACAGGATCCCTGCCAGGGATCCCCAGATCCTACTGAGTCAGGCTGTGCCTGCTTTCTCCAGTGCTAGCCTTTCCTGGCCTGGAAGCTCAAACATCACCACAGCAGAGAGTCGCTCTTCTGTCTGGCACAGGAGGCTCAGAATTTGCTGCCCCTTTGGCACCAACCTGGCACCCACTGTGTTCATTCCTTTTGCCCATCCGTGCAGAGATCAGCTCTGGCAACAGAGGATTTGGGCATCTGCTTCTGCAGAACAAGCAGGGGGGAGCCACAGCACCATCAAACAGCAGGAGAAGGCACACAAGCCTTTCTGATGTGGGGAAGGGATCAGGAGGTGAACTCAGGAGCCCCAGCACCAGGCTTGACACGCACACGCCCGCCCGCACGCCACAACAGCAGCTATAACTAGACATGAGGAAGCAGGGATCATTCTGTGGCCAGGCCCTGGGGGCTGGGGTGGGCTGCTGCTCCCTGCCCTGGGGGTGGAGCAGGATGAGCCAGGAGCACCAGCTGACAGGCTTCCCCTCTCACCTTCCTGCCACCTGTTGCCAGAGGCATGGAGGGAACAGAAAGCATGTTTCTGCTCTCTCACTCCCACAGCTCTTAAAACAAGTGGCAGGGCCCCAGAGCCCCTCCCTGAGCCAAGAGCACTGGGTACCTGGGTCTGGTGCTTGATGGAGCTGATGTCCAGGCGCTCGCTGCTGCCGCTCTCCAAGGGCCTCAGGAGAGCACAGCACAGCACCAAGGTGAGTGTTGTTGGAGGGGGCAGTCCCAGCCGCTCCCCGCACAGTGCTCAGCTTGACTGAACAAGAGCCAGAAGGGGCCATTGCTACATGCCTACAATGGGGCCCAGTTAACATCACAGGCCCGGGCTGATTCTGCCAAGTGCGTGTCAGATGCCCCTGAGCCCCCCTCCTCCCAGGAGGGCATCCCACCCTACCCAGTCTGGGTGTAACTGACACAAGAGGCAGGACTAAGGCCCTGCCCGACTCTGGGATGGGTCACGGCACAGCCCTCGCTCAGTGCTAACAAGGGGTTGCTGGTTTCTAAGGCTCTAGAGAGACGTCGGAACAAGGGAAAGCATCAGGCCTCCGACAGACCCTGCAGGCAGCACCCACTCAGCACTGCCAAAGTTTGACTCAGACTCACAATTTATCAGACCACTCTGTTTTATTAGCAAAGCTGCTCTGCTAATACATTTAGAGGTGAGCCCCCCGAGTGGGGCTTGTGTCTCTTAATTTATACAGTTTTTTGGAGAACAAGTTACAGAGAAGTTACAGACAAAAGAAGAAAAAGATTTTAGTCACCACCCTTCGAGATCCCTGAGACCAGTCACGTATCTTCAATTACCTGCCACCCTTAACAATCTCCTTTAACAGCTTCCAGTTAACTTAACTAATTGCCCTTCACACCTTCCATTCTGATGCCTGCTTCTTAGATGTGCTGGCTCTATCTTAATTGCTTCTCCATTCAAAAGCTAACTGTCCCTACGTGTGCTCCCTCAGATACTTTGTAACATGCTTTGGCATGCCCTCTCATATACAATGTATCCAGCATGTCCCCTTATACAATGTTATACAACTTCCACAATCCCCCCTTTTGGTCAAGGCTACGCCCATGACCAATGACTTACTGGATTCCATACATCAATCGTTCTTTTTCATTACTTTCACTGGTGACATTTAACAACATTAGATTAGCACTCTGGTTAGGGGTAACCTGATGGATGGTGTGTCTTGTGCAGTTTTGGATACAACAAGAAATCAATTGAAAACACACAAAGATTATTAGAATTCCAAATAGGATAGTCAGGATTCCTTGAAACAACCAGTTTCCCAGACTAGAGAAATTGAATAAGTTACTTATCCATTTCCACAAGGAACTTGGTTCTTTGTGGGGAAGGTATGCAATTTGCTCCAGATGGCTAGCATGATTTATTTCCTCATTAGTATTATCAGGTATGTATACACAGCATTCTGTTCCAATTAGAGCACAGGTCCCTCCTTTGGCTGCCAGTATTATATCTAATGCCTGACGGTTTTGGAGGGCCACTTGTTGGACCGCTCCTGCTTCTTTGGCTAGAGCTTTTAAGCTCTCTCCTGTTTCATTGGCCATGATCTCAACCACCGCTTGTAACCTTAAAAGCCTTTTTGCATGGTGGATTACCTCCCCTACTGGGACTAAAGAAATGCCAACAGCTTCTTCCCAAGTTAGGGGGCTTATGTTCTCCACATACCATTTAGCATCTGGCAAGTCCCTCCTTTTTCGCCTGAAATTACGGAGGCGATTTCGTGCGAGGGATTGAAGCACCTGGAATTGTGAGAAAAGCTGAGCAGGATAACAGATACCTGACCAATTTGCTGGTAACACAGTGTAAGCATTTTCCCCACAAACCCAATGATGTCCCATTAAAGCTGGGAAGGGTTGACTGCAACCCTTTGACATGTAAGAATTTACGAAGGAGGAATAGTATCCCCCAAAGGGCACAGGATGATTTTCACTGGGAGAAGAGGAAGCATTCACACGACATTTGTAGATGGTGCTGTTTTTCTCAGGGAGGCTGTAGGGGGAGCAAGAGATTGAATCTTTGGTTTGGTCCCAGGTTGAGAGGAAGTTTATCTTTCCATACCCGGTTCGCCATTCTCCAACCTTGTTTGAATAGTCCCATACACCACGGGACACGATGTATTGGAGACAGCTGCTCCTCCCTAGATTCAGCCCTGTCCCATTACACACCCAGCACCAGTGGCCCTTTTCTTTCACCACACTTATAAGTTTAGGAACATATGTTTTTCCCAGCCCCCAAGTGTCATTTTCCTTCCATGTCCTTTTAAGTGGATAGGGTTCTCCAGCCAGCTCTGAGGAATTCAAAGGGATTGCCATGGTGGGGATACTAGCTTGTGAGTGAGCTGGGATGTGGCTGCAGACCCAGCAATTAGAAATATTCAGGATCTGGGCTATCTGCACCTGGTGTTGGATGAAAGAATTGTCACTGTCACTCTGGATTGCCCAGATCCTCAGGACACAGTAGCTGAGGATTAAGCTTCTCAAAGGACACATGTTGGAAGCAGGACCCTTTCTGGTTCCGACAACCCCTTTCGAGGGAACCGCAGTCATGGTTTTACGTCCACCAGGCAGCAGACGCTAGGCTCACTACTGCTTCTTGTTTGCTGGGTCCTGCTGTCTGCTTACCCTCTGCTTCTGGCAACCCTTACGAGAGCGCAGATTGTAAGGTATTGCAGGCTGTTCCTCTTTGTCTTCTGGGGTTGAAGCTGGTTCTGCGTGGTCTTGCAGAGGTGCTGGGTCCCCTTGAGGTGGCGCTGGCTTACACTGTGGGGTGTGGATCCATGCAGCGATGCCGGATAATTTCACTGCTGTCTGGGTGGTGAGCAGTACCTGGTACGGACCCTCCCACCGGGGTTCCAAGGCGGGCTTCCGAAGGTGGTGCCGCAGGCAGACCCACTCACCAGGCTCAGGGGTGTGACAGGCAGCGGAGGTGGGTTCCCTCGGCCAAGCTGCTCCCACCTGCGAATGGAAGGAGCTCACCGCTTGCATTAACCCTTTGCAGTACTGGAGGAGCGTGCTGTGAGTTAGGTTTAGGTCTGGGGCTGGGGTAATAGTAGCCATTGTTCGCATAGGGCGTCCCATGATGATTTCAAATGGACTCAATTTGTGTCTCTGGGATGGGGATGACCGAATTTCCATAAGGGCCAGTGGTAAAGCAGCTGGCCAGTTTAACCCTGTGGAACTACAGATTTTTGCCAGCTTATTTTTAAGCACATCATTTCGCCTTTCCACTGCCCCTGCCCTCTGTGGATGGTAAGGGCAGTGCAACAGGTGGGTGACATGTAATACCTGGTTTAGATGTTGAACAATTTTTCCAGTAAAATGTGTTCCCTGGTCACTAGACAAAGTGGCAGGAATTCCCTTGGTAGGGATAATGTGGTTTAACAGACATTTTGCAACAGACAATGAATCAGCTTTGCGACAGGGAAAGGCTTCAATCCAACCCGAAAACAGACATATTATAACTAAAATGAATTCATATTTCTGACACTTTGGCATTTGTACAAAATCGAGTTGCCAGTGTAGGAAAGGTGCTTGAGGCAAACCCCGGAACCCTTGTGTTACTTTTACAGATTTGCCGACATTGTGGCTTTGACAAGTAACACAAGCGGCACAGTGGCGGGTTGCAAAGGAGCTGAAATGGGGAGCCCACCACCCCGCCTTACTCATAGCAGAGACCATCTCCTCCTTGCCGACATGCGAAACACCATGTAGCAGGGTGGCTAGGGACGGGTAGAGTGAGAGGGGGGCTACAAAGGTACCGGTGGGCGATCGCCAAAGGGAATCAGAATGCAAAGAGCAACCCAAAGCACTCCAGGAGTTTTCTCTGTTTCTGGGGCAGAATCCTGGAGCTGAGCGAGATGAGACAGGGATGGTGGCGTTACAGAGACAGAGAGGGGACCAAGAAACGCTTCTGGTGAAGATTTTATAGTGGCGACATGTTTTGCAGCAGCATCAGCAAGTGCATTACCTTTTGCCACCTCGGTGTCTGCCGCTGAGTGGCCAGTACACTTAACAATTGCCAAGGCAGACGGTAGTAAAACTGCCTACAGGAGGGCGGCAATGTAGGGCCATTCTTGATAGGGGTACCAGCAGAGGTAAGAAAACCTCGAGCCTGCCAGAGGGTGCCAAAGTCATGCACAACCCCAAAGGCATACCGAGAATCAGTAAAAATAGTGGCAGAGAGCCCCTCGGCTAGAAAGCAGGCACGGGTTAGAGCAATCAGTTCAGCCACCTGGACAGAGGTCACAGAGGGTAAAGGCGCAGCTTCTATGGTCTCTGAGAGAGAGACCACAGCATACCCTGCAAGAAGGTGGCCTTGGTTATTTCTATAATAGGACCAGCTCAGAGTTAGGGAGAGGTCCATCTGAAAGGTCGGGGCGCGGGACAGTGATAGCGGAGACAGTTACAAGACAGTCATGGGGTTCACCATCACTAGGTAAAGGAAGGAGGGTAGCAGGGTTTAACCGGGAGCAGCGCTTAATAGTGATATGTGAGGCTGAAAGCAGCAAAAGTTCATACCTAGTGAGGCGAGCAGAGGAGAGGTGAGCCGTGTTGCGTTGCAGAAGGAGAGTTTCCACAGAATGGGGAACCATGAGAGTGAGAGGAGAGCGGAGGACAAGGGACTCAGACATCTCGACCAGGCACACTGCAGCAGTTACAGCGTGTAGGCAAGGGGGTAAACCCTGGGCTACAGGGTCCATGGTTGCAGAAAAATAAGCCACCGGGTGATTTCTGTCACCGTGCTCCTGAGTAAGAACCCCGAGGGCACAAGCAGATTGTTCGTGACAGAAAAGGGTAAAAGGCTTGTCATAGTTAGGTAACCCTAAGGCAGGGGCAGAGGCTAAATTCTGCTTAAGGGAGATGAAAGCAGCATTTGCTTCAAGTGGCCATGGCATGGTGTTAGGTACAGAGGATCGAGTGAGTTCTTGGAGTGGTTTAGCCAGAGAAGCATATTGGGGAATTCATTGCCTACAGAACCCTGTCATGCCTAAGAATTTTCTGACCTGGCGTGGAGAGCAAGGCTGGGGAAAGCTAAGGATGGCTTGTACCCGGGCTGGAGAGAGCGTACGGGAGCCCTGGGAGAGAAGGAAGCCTAGGTATGTGACAGAGGTTTGGCAGAGCTGCAATTTTGTGCGAGAAGCCTTATGACCCTTGTTTGCTAAAGCTGTGAGAAGTGATAGTGAATCAGTTTCTGAGGCAGACAGAGAGGGGGAGCACAGGAGTAAGTCGTCCACATATTGGATCAGTGTGGATCCTGATGGGAAAACCAGATCAGCGAGATCCCTGGCTAGGGCTTGAGAAAAATAGGATGGACTCTCTGTGTACCCCTGGGGAAGGGTAGTCCATGTATATTGCTGACCCTTGTAGGAGAAGGCAAAGAGATACTGGGATTCAGAGTGAACTGGGACAGAGAAGAAAGCGGAGCACAAATTTACAACAGTAAAGTGGGTTGCATTTGGAGGAATAGACGCTAGTATTGTATCAGGGTTAGGAACCACTGGAAAAGAAGGTATGACAATTCGGTTAATAGCTCGAAGGTCTTGAACAAAATGCCACGATTTGCCGTCAGCTTTTTGAACTGGGAGGATAGGGGTGTTACAGAGGCTGGAACAAGGGACAATAATTCCTTGTTCTTTTAATGCAGATATAACTGGAGCAATCCCAGCCTCTGCCTCAGGATTCAAAGGATACTGAGACAGGCGAGGCAGAGGTTTGGAATTGTCTACAGTAATCCGAACTGGGTCAGTATTTAATCGGCCCACTTCAGATGGGTGCGATGGCCATAGGGAGGAAGGAACCTGAGAGATTAGGTGCTCTAGGGACGGAGTTAAGGGACAGCAAGGGACCGGAGTGGAGAGGGAAGTTTCAGACAGTAGGGAGGCTACAGAATCACATAAGGAAGACTGAGGGATTTGCAGATAGACACCATCTGGGGAGCAGTAAATAGAATAGCCAAGTTTGCATAGCAAGTCCCGTCCCAGAAGGTTTGCAGGGGTGGAATCAGAGAGGAGGAATGCATGCTCCTCAGAGAGGGGACCGACCTGAACAGACAAAGGTTTTGAGAGGGGAAAAGAGGTAGGGATCCCTGTAATGCCAACAGCAGACACAGATTTTCCAGATCGGGGAACCTCAGGCAAGTCAGTGGTGTGGATTGTAGAAAGAGAAGCTCCAGTATCAAGAAGGAAAGGGAGAGAGAGATCATTTACAGTCAGGACACATTCTCCAGTAGGGGACAGAGGTAATAAGGGAGCTAAAACTTTGTGAGGTTCCCCAGCATCCTGTCATTGTTGGGGTGAAAAATAGGGTTGGGGATCAGCTGGAGGAACCAGCGGGGGGTTCACTTGATTTCCCATACAATTATTAGGTCGTCTTGGACACTCTTTTTTCCAGTGTCCAGGCTGTTTACAGTAGTTACAAACCCCAGTTAATCCAACCCCCCACCCCCTTCCGCAACCCCGTCCCTGTCCCCGGTGTGGTCTGCTTAGTCCTGAATAATGCTGTATCTGCTGAGCCATTAACTTTTGGGAGGACTGTTCCTCCTTTCCTTTTAAAGTGCGGTGGCAATGCTCTGCTACTGCCAGCAATTTGTCCATGGTTTCAGTCTCCCATCCCACACTTATTTGTTTTAACATGCTGCCTGTGGCAGGGAGAAGACCATCAACAAATGCATGTGCCAAGGCCCCCTGCCCATTTACATCGGGCTCTTGTATTCCTGAATATTGTAGGAAAATATCAGTTAGCCGGAACCTATAGTCACCTGGGCTTTCTCCTTGCCCTTGCTTACAGCAACGTATTGCTGTCCAGTTTGTTTTAGGAGATCACGCTTTGGGAATGGCTTGATGCAGACACTTCCAAAGAGCCATACACTGGTCTCTGTATGCCAAATCTGGTCCAGTACCTTTCATGGTTGAGTGGCGTGCCTCAGCTGGCCAGTCTGCGGCAGCCAACCATTTTGCATAATAACTGGCAGGAGCTAACAATTTACACAGTTGGAGGAGATCTGTCTCAGAGGGTTCATAGGTTTCACAGATTAACAGAAACTCCTCAGCAAATTTGACAGAGTTTTCCTGTGGTTTGGGAAAACTTTTAACTATAGACAAAAGTTCCGTACAAGTCCAGGTCTTATAATCCCATATGGACTCACTTTCTCCCATCTTAAGGACTCGTAAGGGTGCCACAACAGTTTGATCAGAGTCTCTCATTAACCTCCCATCAGGTTCTCTTTTCCAAGAAGAGATGTCAAGAGAATCTTTGCAGACTGCTTTGGATTTCTTCTTCATAATATTTTGCAAAGCTGCGAGGCCAATGAGGGTATCTTCTTCGCTTTCATTATCTGTAGTCACTGAAGATTTTTCCTTTTCTGATTTCTTATTTGCACAGGAGTATGGTGGGGGTCGGATTTGATCCGGATCATTGCACAGGACTGGGCAAAGGAGAGCGCTCGGACTAGTGGTGGGAGAGACTGCATCCAATTGAACTGTTAGTTTTTTTTTTATAGAATTTTTAAGAGAGGTGAGTTTTGACTCAGTCCATCTACGATTTGCCTCTTCCCACCACTGCATGAAGCAGTCTACTTCTCCTCTCTCCAATTTGGTTTTTGGGAGGACGAGTTTGCTTTTTAAAGCATCCACTTGATCCTTGTCCCAAGAACCTAACAGTGGCCACTGTAATTTGGGGTTCTCTAGAGCTAATTTGGACCATTTTTCAAGAAATCTACAAGAGTCCGGACCCCTCCTAAAATACATAAAATAAGCTGGAGTTCCCTTAGGGAACTGTTCTTCCTTAGACTTCTGATTACCCATCCAGGAGGACTTCACCCAGCACTCACACAAGAAGGAAATTCGGGCTCAGCAGAGCGGTACCCAGTGTAACACACAGAAAGGAGCCCACAGGCTACGGCCTCAGCTGCCCTTGCTTTCACACCAGGGGTTATACCCAAGGCGTGGTGCGGCTGCAGCTGTGCAGATTCCACTTATTCAGACTGTGGGGACGGGGACGCCTTGGTCAGCCAGTCTCCGGACAGAGATGGCTCCCAGATTCACACATACACCACGGGGAAGACGGATATACACAAAGACAAGACAGTCCTCAAACCGGATAAAGCACAAAAATAATAATTACCTGAGACGTCTGATTCCAGAAGCTGGGTCCAAAGACCCCTACCCGAACAGAGTGGGAACCAACAAGTTCAATGGCGTAGACTGCGCTGCTGCTGTGTACCTTTCTGTCTTGTGGAGGATCACTTGGACTAAGCGTCCAGGCGCCGGCTGCCACGATCGTCCTGCAAGGCAGTCAGGGATCACACAGCCTCAGTGAAGCCACTTGCCATCTCGGTGGAACCTCCAAATTGTCAAAGTTTGACTCAGACTCACAATTTATCAGACCACTCTGTTTTATTAGCAAAGCTGCTCTGCTAATACATTTAGAAGTGAGCCCCCCGAGTGGGGCTTGTGTCTCTTAATTTATACAGCTTGCTGGAGAACAAGTTACAGAGAAGTTACAGACAAAAGAAGAAAAAGATTTTAGTCACCACCCTTCGAGATCCCTGAGACCAGTCACGTATCTTCAATTACCTGCCACCCTTAACAATCTCCTTTAACAGCTTCCAGTTAACTTAACTAATTGCCCTTCACACCTTCCATTCTGATCATAGAATCATAGAATATCAGGGTTGGAAGGGACCCCTGAAGGTCATCTAGTCCAACCCCCTGCTCGAAGCAGGACCAATTCCCAGTTAAATCATCCCAGCCAGGGCTTTGTCAAGCCTGACCTTAAAAACCTCTAAGGAAGGAGATTCTACCACCTCCCTAGGTAACGCATTCCAGTGTTTCACCACCCTCTTAGTGAAAAAGTTTTTCCTAATATCCAATCTAAACCTCCCCCACTGCAACTTGAGACCATTACTCCTCGTTCTGTCATCTGCTACCATTGAGAACAGTCTAGAGCCATCCTCTTTGGAACCCCCTTTCAGGTAGTTGAAAGCAGCTATCAAATCCCCCCTCATTCTTCTCTTCTGCAGGCTAAACAATCCAATCTCCCTCAGCCTCTCCTCATAACTAATGTGTTCCAGTCCCCTAATCATTTTTGTTGCCCTTCGCTGGACTCTCTCCAATTTATCCACATCCTTCTTGTAGTGTGGGGCCCAAAACTGGACACAGTACTCCAGATGAGGCCTCACCAATGTCGAATAGAGGGGAACGATCACGTCCCTCGATCTGCTCGCTATGCCCCTACTTATACAGACGTGCTGTATAAGACATGATGCCTACTTAATTGCTTCTCCATTCAAAAGCTAACTGTCCCTACGTGTGCTCCCTCAGATACTTTGTAACATGTTTTGGCATGCCCTCTCATATACAATGTATCCAGCATGTCCCCTTATACAATGTTATACTTATACAATGTTATACTTCCACAGTGTCATCTGCAAACTTGCTGAGGGTGCAATCCATCCCATCATCCAGATCATTAATAAAGAAGTTGAACAAAACTGGCCCCAGGACTGACCCCTGGGGCACTCCGCTTAATACTGCTTGCCAACTAGACATTAAGCATCTTGGTGGCTCCACTCTGTGTCTGTTGCTGGGTTCCTGACAGCCCTGGGGGACATGCTGCGAGTGCAGGGATCAGCCCCGTGGTGACCCTCCCTGTGAAGGAGCAGGAGCAGCTGGTTCCCCGGGTCACGGGTGTCAGTCCTTCCCCCAAAGAGGTAGTCTGGTTTGTAGCTTCCTGGTGGGTCTGGAGGAGAGCGTCCCTCAGCCCTGTCTCAGCCTTCCTTGCCTGCAGCAGCTTGTCTCTCCCTGCAGAAGGTGTGTGTAAAGGTTGCAGACAGGAGGCAGCCCTTAACTGGATCATAGAATCCTAGGACTGGAAGGGACCTCCAGAGGTCATCTAGTCCAGTCCCTTGTACTCATGGCAGGATTAAGTGTTATCTAGATGTGACGCTCTTACCTTGGGGAACACCCTACACCCACATGTTCATCTTTGTAAAATGATTGTGTGGTATCCAATGCAAAGTTTGTCATGTTGGATGTCTTCAGAAGGCTCATAATGCACCAGAGCATGGTTGTTATAGTGATGTTGCAGTAATGTTATAGTAAGGTTATAGGTTATAATTTAATGTATATAGTTATGAGGCTGAAAATGTATCCTCATGGCTTAAAGCCAGACCATGCAAAAACTCTCCAAGAACAGAGAGGCAGTTTACACCTCAGAACATGGATGGGGGGAGGGATAGCTCAGTGGTTTGAGCATTGGTGTGCTAAACCCAGGGTTGTGAGTTCAATCCCTGAGGGGGCCATTTAGGGATCTGTGGCAAAAATTGGGGATTGGTCCTGCTTTGAGCAGGGGGTTGGACTAGATGACCTCCTGAGGTCCCTTCCAACCCTGATATTCTATGATTCTATGAACCCAGCCCAGCCTCATAGGAACAATGGTCACCCCCTTCCTTTGGGCAGTCTGGGACTGCAATGAAGTAATGCTCACCTGAAGGGGGGGAGGAAAGAAAGGACATGAAAAAAGGGAGAGACATTTTGCCCTGCTCCCTCTCCTTCACCTACATCTACAGCCACCACCACCACCACTAAGTGACTGAACCACTGATCAAAGGGGAGAGCCTGGCTGAACAGCCAGCCTGTGGTGAGAAGCATCTAAGTTTGTAAGGGCACTGAAAGTGTTAAGATCAACTTAGAATGTGTTTTGCTTTAATTTCATTTGACCAAATCTGACTTCTTGTGCTTTGACTTAAAATCACTTAAATCTACCTTTATAGTTAATAAATCTGTTTGTTTATTCAACCTGAAGCAGTGCATTTGGTTTTCAGTGTGTCAGAGACTCCTCTTGGGAGAACAAGCCTGGTACATATAAATTTCTTTGTTAAATTGACAAACCTATATAAGCTTGCAGCGTCAGGCAGGCATAACTAGATACTGGAAGACGGCGGTTCCCAAGGTTGTGTCTGGGACTGGGGGTATTGGCTAGTGTCATTCGGCTGCAAGTAGCTGGGAGCAGCTTACATCCTGACGCAGCTTAGATCCTGCTGGGAGCAACTTAGATCCTGACGCAGGGAAGAAAGGTAAGCAGCAGGATACGGACCCTGGACTTCAGGAAAGCAGACTTCGACTCCCTCAGGGAACGGATGGCCAGGATCCCCTGGGGGACTAACTTGAAGGGGAAAGGAGTCCAGGAGAGCTGGCTGTATTTCAAGGAATCCCTGTTGAGGTTACAGGGACAAACCATCCCGATGAGTCGAAAGAATAGTAAATATGGCAGGCGACCAGCTTGGCTTAATGGTGAAATCCTAGCAGATCTTAAACATAAAAAAGAAGCTTACAAGAAGTGGAAGGTTGGACTTATGACCAGGGAAGAGTATAAAAATATTGCTCGGGCATGTAGGAATGATATCAGGAGGGCCAAATCGCACCTGGAGCTGCAGCTAGCCAGAGATGTTAAGAGTAACAAGAAGGGTTTCTTCAGGTATGTTGGCAACAAGAAGAAAGCCAAGGAAAGTGTGGGCCCCTTACTGAATGAGGGAGGCAACCTAGTGACAGAGGATGTGGAAAAAGCTAATGTACTCAATGCTTTTTTTGCCTCTGTCTTCACTAACAAGGTCAGCTCCCAGACTGCTGCGCTGGGCATCACAAAATGGGGAAGAGATGGCCAGCCCTCTGTGGAGATAGAGGTGGTTAGGGACTATTTAGAAAAGCTGGAC
Organism: Lepidochelys olivacea; assembly: GCF_965140295.1. Classification (NCBI taxonomy): domain Eukaryota; kingdom Metazoa; phylum Chordata; order Testudines; family Cheloniidae; genus Lepidochelys; species Lepidochelys olivacea. Next base: position 15,845,398 of record NC_140436.1, on the reverse strand, counting down.
GTGCACAAGTCCATGGGGCCGGACGAGTTGCATCCGAGAGTGCTGAAGGAATTGGCGGCTGTGATTGCAGAGCCATTGGCCATTATCTTTGAAAACTCGTGGCGAACGGGGGAAGTCCCGGATGACTGGAAAAAGGCTAATGTAGTGCCAATCTTTAAAAAAGGGAAGAAGGAGGATCCTGGGAACTACAGGCCAGTCAGCCTCACCTCAGTCCCCGGAAAAATCATGGAGCAGGTCCTCAAAGAATCAATCCTGATGCACTTGCATGAGAGGAAAGTGATCAGGAACAGCCAGCATGGATTCACCAAGGGAAGGTCATGCCTGACTAATCTAATCGCCTTTTATGATGAGATTACTGGTTCTGTGGATGAAGGGAAAGCAGTGGATGTACTGTATCTTGACTTTAGCAAAGCTTTTGACATGGTCTCCCACAGTATTCTTGTCAGCAAGTTAAAGAAGTATGGGCTGGATGAATGCACTATATGGTGGGTAGAAAATTGGCTAGATTGTCGGGCTCAACGGGTAGTGATCAATGGCTCCATGTCTAGTTGGCAGCCGGTATCAAGTGGAGTGCCCCAAGGGTCGGTCCTGGGGCCGGTTTTGTTCAATATCTTCATAAATGATCTGGAGGATGGTGTGGATTGCACTCTCAGCAAATTTGCGGATGATACTAAACTGGGAGGAGTGGTAGATACGCTGGAGGGGAGGGATAGGATACAGAAGGACCTAGACAAATTGGAGGATTGGGCCAAAAGAAATCTGATGAGGTTCAATAAGGATAAGTGCAGGGTCCTGCACTTAGGACGGAAGAACCCAATGCACAGCTACAGACTAGGGACCGAATGGCTAGGCAGCAGTTCTGCGGAAAAGGACCTAGGGGTGACAGTGGACGAGAAGCTGGATATGAGTCAGCAGTGTGCCCTTGTTGCCAAGAAGGCCAATGGCATTTTGGGATGTATAAGTAGGGGCATAGCGAGCAGATCGAGGGATGTGATCGTTCCCCTCTATTCGACATTGGTGAGGCCTCATCTGGAGTACTGTGTCCAGTTTTGGGCCCCACACTACAAGAAGGATGTGGATAAATTGGAGAGAGTCCAGCGAAGGGCAACAAAAATGATTAGGGGTCTAGAACACATGTCTTATGAGGAGAGGCTGAGGGAGCTGGGATTGTTTAGCCTGCAGAAGAGAAGAATGAGGGGGGATTTGATAGCTGCTTTCAACTACCTGAAAGGGGGTTCCAAAGAGGATGGCTCTAGACTGTTCTCAATGGTAGCAGATGACAGACCGAGGAGGAATGGTCTCAAGTTGCAGTGGGAGAGGTTTAGATTGGATATTAGGAAAAACTTTTTCACTAAGAGGGTGGTGAAACACTGGAATGCGTTACCTAGGGAGGTGGTAGAATCTCCTTCCTTAGAGGTTTTTAAGGTCAGGCTTGACAAAGCCCTGGCTGGGATGATTTAACTGGGAATTGGTCCTGCTTCAAGCAGGGGGTTGGACTAGATGACCTTCTGGGGTCCCTTCCAACCCTGATATTCTATGATTCTATGATTCTATGACAGGGGCTAGGGTGTCCCCACTCCGGGGTGCTCTCTCTGCACTGGGCACTTCTCCGACTCACTGACCATTACATACGCTTTAAAGCAAATGCAAGTTATTTAATCAACAATTAATTTTAAAAAGAATAAGGGGAAATGGGAAAGGTGAAAGGAAACACATCACGCCGGCTCTGTGGCAGGGAACACCACAAACAGTGGCTCTGTAACGTCTGGGCAGTTCACAGTCTGCTCCTTGTCGGTCCCAGGCCCCTCCTCAGGCCCTGGCTGTGCTGCAGGGATGCTGTGGGTCGGACACTTGCTCTGGTGGTGGCCACACGCCCTCAGGCTCTAAGTGATAGGACCCTTCTGCCCAGTGTCGCCCCCGCCCTGTCAGGGTTACGATCCAAGTCTGGCCTGCAGAGCCCCTTGGCTGAGGCGTCTCCCTGTGCTGGGCCTGCTGCCCAGGGTCCCCCTCGCTCTCCCCAGCTGCTCCCTGCACCCAGCTCCGGATGGCTCCAGCCGCAGCCCCACCACTCGGTCTCTGCACCGCGGCTGCTCTGCCTCCAGCTCCCTGGGCTGCTGCTCTGGCCCCTCTGGCTCTGGTTGCTGCAGCTCTGCTCCCAGGACAGGTCTGCTCTTCAGGCTGCTTCTGTGACTCTGCTCCCGGCACTGACCTGCTTCCTGGGCTGCTTTTCTGGCCCCTCTAGCTCAGGTTGCTGCAGCTCTGCTCCCAGGGCAAGTCTGCTCTCTCTGGGCTGCGCCTCTGGCTTTGGGGCTGCAGCTCTGCTCCCAGGACAGGGTCCGCTCTCTCTGGGCTGCTTTTCTGGTCCCTCTGCATCTGGCCCAGCTCTGCTCCCCAGCTGAGCTTTGGCCCCTGCTTTCTCCTTAGCTCAGCCCCACTCTGTCTGACCCAAATGCAGCTCACACAGAGGATGGGACCTCCCTGGCCTCCTGACTCCCTGATTAGCCTGCCCGCCCTATCATTCAGGCTGACCTGGAGCATTGGCCTCTCCTCATTGTTCCTGGGGGCTGTCAGTCTCAGGGTCCTGATTCCCCATTGACCCTTCCCCCTTTTTAGTACTGGGAGCTAGCAACTAAAACACCCCACTGAATGTTGGTAAGGGGCAACAGTCCCCTTACAGATAGAAAGATAGATGGGGTGGCTGGGGATAGATCGGGGTGGGCAAACTTTTTGGCCTGAGGGCCGCATTGGGGTTGCAAAACTGTATGAAGGGCCGGGTAGGGAAGGCTGTGCCTCCCCAAACAGCCTGGCCCACGCCCCCTATTTGCCCCCTCCCACTTCCCACCCCCCCGACTGTCCCCCTCAGAACTCCCCACCCATCCAACCACCCCTGCTCCTTGTCCCCTAACTGCCCCCTCCCGGTACCCCCTGCCCCTATCCAACCGCCCCCCGCTCCCTGTCCCCTGACTACCTCTTCCCAGGACCCCACACCCCAAACTGGTCCCCCGGGATCCCACCCCCTATCCACCCCCCCCGCCCCCCCTCCCCGGTCCCTGACTGCCTCACCCACTATCCACAACCCCACCCCCTGACAGGCCCCCTGGGACTCCACACCTATCCAACCCCCCCATTCCCCATCCCCTGACTGCCCCCCCACAGACCCTCCACCCCATCCAACTGCTCCTGACTGCCCCCTGGGACCCCTGGCCCCTTATCCAACCCCCTGGCCCCAGCCCCGGCCCCCTTAGCGTGCTGCTCAGAGCAGCATGTCTGGCAGCTGCGCCGCCCGGCTGGAGCTAGACACGCTGCCCCTCTGCTCGGCAGAAGCCCGCGCGGTGGCCTGGCTGCAGGGGGGGACAGCAGGGGAGGGGCTGGGGTCGAGCCTCCCTGCCTGGGAGCTCAAGGGCCGGGCTGGATGGTCCCGTGGGCCGTAGTTTGCCCACCTCTGGGCTAGATAGATAGATAGATAGAGGGGGTGGCTGGGGATAGATAGAGCGGGGGTGTCTGACACTGGATAGATTGCAGGGGGGGTCTGGGGATAGATGGATCTCCTCCTCCATTCGAAGGCTGAGTTGGGTCCCCGGTTTTTTGGTGCCAGGGTGCCCCCTGGTGGTGGATTCCACTGCTGAGTTCAGCTCCCAGGTTCCTTTCCGCTGTGCGTACTGTGCCATGGCGGGCGGGAGGGGGAGGGGGAGGGGGAGGGGGGGAAGGGGCGATTCTGCATGGGGTGTGGCGGGGGGTTTCAGTCTGCACGTGGCCGCGGCCGCCTGGCCCTTTTCTTTGCTCCACAGTTCCATTTCCCCCTTTCTGTTGGTTTTGCCCTTTCACCGCCCCTCCCGCCTGTGCCCCAGGCCGGACCTGGCCTTGACTCCTGCCAAGATCTATGAAGAGTGACTGCAGTGGGGTCGATGCAGTTACACTGAAGTGACCCCCCAGGGCGCTGGGAAGGGGGGCCCCAGGCCATTAGTCTGCTGGCTGCCCTGACCCCCTGGCTATGGCGGACTGCTAGGGTGACTCCAATCCCCACGTTCCACTGTAGGGTATTGCTCATAGGGCCCGCTCAGGATCGGAGCCCCTTGGACCAGTCACCTCCCAGCTGCAGAGTCCAATTCCAACCCAGGGCTCAAGGCATCTGCCCCCACACTTCACTCAGCAGCCAGGGGAAAGCTGGGGTCCTACACCCCCCCACCCCCCACCCCTTTGCTGCCCAGCTCCCTGGGCCTAGAATAGTCCCTGGCCTGATTGGCAGGTGCCCAGGATGGTGGAAGCTGCAAAGCTGGCCTGCCCCGGGAGCTGGGTCTGCCAGCCCCTTCCCCAACCCCCTCTGGGGTTGGGGCTGCCCCCTCCCCTCTGTCTCCCTTCAGTCACTCTGGACAGCTCTGCTAATCCAGCCACCTTCACATACGCCCTGGCTCAGCATGTACCGTGTGATCCCCAGAGCTGTGAGCTTGCTCGGAAGAGTGCCCTGCGAATACTAGCCGCTGAATTGTCTGCTGTGCCGGCAGGAGGCCAGCACAGGGCCTGAGGGAAGGTAGCTGGTACCATAGGGGGGAGGGGACGCCCCACGCCGCCCTCCCTGTGGTGCGGGACAGCTCAGCCCAGCCCCCAGCTCCTGCCCCCAATCCACCTCCCTTGGAATGACTCCTGCATCAGGGTCCCCTCTAGGGGTGGCAGAGAGCCCCCAGTGCCCAGGCATTTCCCGAGGGAAGCACACCAGCCCCACACCCCTCAGTGCAGGCAGAGATCCACCAGCAGAGTGACTCTGCAACCCCCTGTGGATGTTGCAACACAGATGAGCTCAGCTGGGCTCCGGCCCCCTGAGGTCAGGCTGACGTCTGTCTCTCCCCATCCTGCCGGCCTGCCCTTGAATGCCAGAGGTTGCCCTAACCAGGGGGCACAGAGCCACCCAGCAAGGATGCAGGACGCTGACTGTGTGCCAGGGCCCTGCCTCCCTACCAGACAAGTCACCAATAGGGGGAATGGTGGGCAAAGGAGTGGGGTGGCTGGGCCTCAGCTGCAGGACCTTCTCTTCGAGAAGGCTGCAGTTCAATGCAGCACTGCAAGCTTGCCCAGGAGCAGTGGCGCAGTGAGTCTATCATCACTGCAAGCTTGCCCAGGAGCAGTGGGTCTGTCGCAGCGCCAGGGCCACAATGCTGTGAGCTTCCTTCAAGCCCAGCTCTCTGATTCCGAAAGCTGTCAGCTTCTTGGCTCCCAGGAACAGAGCCCAGGAGTCCTGACTCCAGCCCCCCACTAGTCCACCTGTGTAGTAGCCATGTGACCACACAGGTGGTCTGCCTGCTCAGCAGGGCCCCATGGAGAACAGCCTTCACCCACCCCAGGTGCCAGCCAGTGGCTGTGCCCTCCTGGCTGTCCAGACAGCATGTGGGAACTCCTTGGGCCCCTCCCTCCAAGCAGGCTGCAGGCAGTGATGAGCTGCCAAAATCTTAACAACCGGCTCCCTCCTCACCTCACAAGGGGGTCGTGGCCCACCCCCGCCCCCCGGGGACTCCTGCCCCATCCAACCCCCCCGCGTTCCTTGGCGCCCCCCACCCCAGGACCCCTGCTCCATCCACCCCCCTCCCCTGTCCCCTGACTGCCCCCAGAACCAGGCAGGAGGGTCTCGTGGGCCACCGTAGTGGGTGCCCACCCTGCCCCTAAGAGCCAGGGGGACCTGCCGGGGGGCGAGGTGGGGAGTCCCGGTGGTGCTTACCTAGGGCAGCTCCCAGGAAGCATCCGGCAGGTCCCTCTGGCTCCTAGGGGCGGGGGAGCATAGCTGGGGGGGGAGCAGGGGGACCCCCACTGATCAATTCAAAAGTGGCACCTTAGGCGCCGACTCCCTGGGTGCTCCGGGGCTGGAGCCCCCACGGGGAAAATTTGGTGGGTGCAGAGCCCCCCCGGCAGCTCCCCGCCCCGCGCCTGGCCCCAGCTCACCTCCACCTCCTCCCCTGAATGCGCCGCCCCACCCGGCTTCTCCGCCCCCCCCCCGGCTTCCCGTGAATCAGCTGTTCGGCGGGAAGCCGGGAGGGCTGAGAAGCAGGTGGCAGCTTCCCGCTCAGGCCCAGGGAGGCGGAGGGGAGCTGGGGCGGGGGGGCTGTTCCCCTGCAACCCCCCCCGGGTTACCTGCTGCAGCACGGGCGGCCCTCCTCGCCGCCCCCGCTCACCTCCGCCACCCTGGGCCTGAGCCCGAAGCCGCCGCCTGCTTCTCAGCCCTCCCGGCTTCCCGCCGAACAGCTGATTCGCAGGAAGCTGGGGGGGCGGAGAAGCTGGGGGGGGCGGCGCGTTCAGGGGAGGAGGCGGAGGTGAGCTGGGGCCAGGCGCGGGGCGGGGAGCTGCCGGGGGGGCTCTGCACCCACTAAATTTTCCCCGTGGGGGCTCCAGCCCTGGCGCACCCACGGAGTCGGCGCCTAAGGTGCCACTTTTGGCCGGTTACATTTAGAAGCCCTCGCGGGACAACCGGTTCTAAAAGGGCTTCTACATTTAAGAACCGGCTCCAGCTCACCACTGGCTGCAGGGTGCCCAACACCTCCCCTGCGCCAGTCAGGGGCTAAGGCAGCAAGGGGGCGAGCATGAGCTGAGGACCCTCGACCCCTGGAAACGCCTGGTACAGCCACAGAGCACCCGCTTTGAGTGGGGGCAGGCAGGACCTCACCCCCAGCTCCTGGGGCGCAGGACATGAAGTGCCCAATCAGTCTGCTGGATTTAAAGGGGGCTCCGCTGCCCCGCCCAGGACCCCCAGGGCCTGCCATGAGCCAGGAGGGGCGCAGCCCTCCTCCGCTACCCTTCCTCACAGGCCTGAGTTCCAGGGCAGATCCAGGGCCTGGACAGGTACCCAGGGGCCCAGCGCTCTGCCAGGGAGGTTCAGGAAAACCTGGGGCAGTGGGCTGGGTGGGTGCGGGGAGACGTAGCCATCCATTGCGACTGCAGGGCCGCCTTTGGGGTGTGCCGAACAGGCTCCCGCCCAAGGGCGCGCCGGGCAGGGTTTGGATTCCCACCAGACCCGCTGCCCAGTGCCAGCTGGGCTGGCGGAGGCCACAGGCCAGCGGGCGAGCAGCAGCGAGGGGGAGGGGGGAGACCCGAGCTGCAGGGGGCAGGTGGAAGAACAGAGTCCAAGCCGGTGACTCCCTGGACCAGGGGTCACCCCCCGCGGCTCCACGGGCTCAGCCGCTGCGCTTCCCGTCCCCCGCACCCTTCGTCCCTGGAGTCGCTCCTGGGCACTCTGGACTGGGAGCCTCCTCCTGTCTGTTCTGCAGGGGGGGCTGGTGGCGCGGTCCCCCCGTACCCGATTTCTACCGAGCTGGGGTGACGGGACAGGGGGAATCTGTCAGGCTGCTGCCCCTCTGGGGCCTGAACAAGCCTAGCTCAGGCTCCTGACCCTGAGTGCTTTCTTAAAGAGACAGCGCACTCCTATACACGTGCACCACACTCTTCTCAACACAACACCCACCCACACACCCACCTTCACAGTCCCTCCAACACACACACCTGGGCTCCCTGCATCCAGGTCACTTCCCCACCTGGGCTGTGCTGAGGCATCAGGAGCTGCTATTCCCCTCCCCTCCCGTTACACTACCCAGGCAGGGAAGGTGACCTGGCTGCAGGAAGCCCTGACATCGCTCCTTGCTCTCCCCTCACAGCCCCCTAGGGCAGGGTGGCACGGTGCAGGGGTTAGGGGCACAGGGGGGATGTGCAGGGGGTAGGAGTGAAGGGGGTGGAGGGATTGGGGCACAGTGCAGGGGTTAGGGGCACAGGAGGGGGCAGGGATTGGGGGCAGGAGGAAGGTGCAGGGATTGGGGTGAAGGTGGCACAGTGTAGGGATTAGGGCACAGGAGGGGGGCAGTAGTTGGGAGTGAAGGGGGTGTAGGGATTAGGGGAGCTGGAGCAGGCAGGGGAGGTGCAGTGCAGGGCTTGGGGGTGGGGTGGGGTGGGAGGGTGCCACACCCTTGGGGGCCAGGGCACCAAAATGCAAGTTCACCCAGGGTGCCATTTTCCCTAAGGCCAGCCCTGGCGACCGGCCCACGGCCTGCCTTGGGCTCTGTCCTGCCTGGCAGGGAGCCCTGGCCCAGCCCGCCCCAGCTGCTGGCCAGACAAACAGCCGGCCGGCCCTCCCTGGCCTGACTGATAAAGCAGGAGAAAGGCCCGGTGCGGACAGTCCCTTGCTGCTCTGCCCTGATAAGGGCGTCATCACAGCCTGCTGCTGCCTCTTCTCTCCCCCGGGACAGGCTGCAGGGGGAAGCAGGGGCTCCAGGCCCCCCAACCTTATGCACCAAGCCCAGATCAGTGGGGGTGAGGCGGGGGGCAGATGGCGGCCTTGGGGGTGTGGGGGGGCTGTTTTTCTCAGACGCTCTGGAGTTCCCTGTCCTGACACAGGCTGAGCTGCGTGCGGCAGCTGCACGGTTCTGGGCGACACCCTCCAAAAGATTCTGGGTGGGAGAAACAGCCCAGGAATGCCTGTTAAACACCCAGAGGTCAGCTGGCGGGGGCCATGGGCAGCCACGTGGGGTGGGATGGGATCTGTCTCTCATTGGAGCAGCTGAATAATGGATCTGTCGTCCCCCAGGGTGGGGCACGGAGCCAGGGATCAGACAGGGCCTTTCCCTGCTCACTGCTGGAGACAAGCTTCCGGACAGCCCCACCCTGAGCCTATCTCCCCCAAAAGCTCTGCCCTTGGGATTTCTTATCACAGGGCGCGGTCAGTGTAGTGCTGGCGATCAGAAGACCCTGCCCGTGACCTCAGGGCAAGTCACGCCCTGGTGCCGTGCCTCAGTTTACCCAGCTGTCCAGTGTGGCTCCTCCTGACAGCCGTGGGAAGACAGGAGCAGGAGGTGGCGAGGGTAGTGTTCGTTGATGTTTGAAAAGCACTTTGGGATCCCGAGATGGAAGGAGCTAAAGAGAGTGAAGGATGATTATTGGCTATTATTAATAATCATTATATAAGTGTGCAGGGAAAAGATCCTAGGGTCCTCGGTCCCCTAATGTTGAGCATGAGAAAGAAAGAAAGTAGAAGCTAGATGGGGTGTATGGAGCTAGATTCCCCAGTCACCCCCATCCCTCCCTGCTCTAATCCTGTCGGTCATGCCTATCCCAAGCGCTCGGTTGCTGTGTGGTCCTAGCCAATGCGGCTGCTGGTTGTTATCATTGCCTCAGCTGTTTCCTGCTCCACCCACCATCACCTAGAGCACAGAGCTGTCCCAACCCAGCCTCGTCCATGGTTTGCCCCCTTCCAACCTCCCCCACCCCCAACAGGCTCCAGGGAGAAGGGCCAACCCCTCATCCCCATCTCAGCCGCTTCTGTGGGAAGCGTTCAATGCAAGCCCTCAGGATGCTGCTGTGGCTGTCGCATGGGCAAGCCAACACCCCTGATCTCATGCTTGAAAACAGCTGAGCCCTTTTATCTGAAGCTTTTCCAAAAAAATGCATCTGGAGGCTGACACCTGGCCTGAGAAATTTCAGCCCAAACCAGTTCAATTAGGGTAAAGTGACAAGCAACTGAAGACAAGGTCTTATCATAGGACATGTGAGGCAATGCTGACTCCAGGCAGTGCTACCAGTCCTGATGCTCTGGGCCTCAGTTTCCCCCTCTACACAATGGGGAGAATGATATTCAGCTCCTTGGTAAAGTGCGCTGAGATCTACAGATGAAACGTGCTAGGTAAGAGGTAGGAATTATAAGTTCTTATCCCACCCCATCACCATGGTATCTGGGCTCCTTGCAGTCATGCATTAAGCACCTGTCACGTGTGGTTTGTTCTCTCCCAGTAGGAGTGTGTGGGCAGCAGGTGTGTGTTTGATAGGATTGGTTTTAATGCCCACGCTGCTCTGTGTTAATATCAGAGGAGGCCTGATATAGAACCCAGGAGTCCTGACGGCCAGTCCCGCTGCTCTAACCCCCATGCCTCTCCCTGAGCAGACCCCTACAGCTCGTGGTCCCAGCATTGGTGATCCTGTGACAGCTGCTGCCTCCCAGTGATCATGAGCCCAGCCCGCAGGGACAGCCCATTTGTATTCAGCCCCTGCGGCATTTGCGGTGCTGCCGGCCAGGCTCTGAATGAGCTTCCTCTGGGGCCTCAGTTCCCGGGTGAACAGTCCAATGCCCCCCAACCTGCCCTGGCATGGCTCCCGTGAGCAGTGAAAGCACTGAGCTCCCTTCCCAGGGCCAGGCCCTGCGCCCACTGCCCAAGAGGCAGCTTATATAACAGAGCCCACACCAGCTGTTGGGGCCTTGCCATGCTTGGTGCCAGGCGGTGGGGGGGGGAGCCCCCCGCGCTCAACTGGGCCCTGGTGGCCCCCCACCTCCCAAGCCCTTCACCTTCCATAGCTGGCATTTCTGTGGGAGCAGCAGCCTGGCTTTCCCATGGCATCCCATGGGTGGGGAGCTGCAAGGCTGGTCTGGTCACTGCCTTCACCCCATGGTGCCCACGGCTCAGGGCCAGCTTGGACCCTGCACTGCTGCCAAGCTCTGTGGGGGGTGGAGGGGAGGGGGGGGTGAAGTCTTCTAGCCAAGTGTCAGGGCAAGGGCTGCTTCTTCCGGGATTTCATGCTGTGACCGAAACCTGCCGGCTGCCAGCATGTGAGAATAGACCACAAGCTGGAGAGGCAGGCCTCCTGGGTTCTGTTTTCATGGTGTGACCTTAGGGCAGTCCCTTCCCCCGCCTCCTGCCTCAGTTTCCCCCATAACACTGGTCAGTTCAGTCTGTGGGTTTGGGTTTCCTGGCTTCCTTGCTGATGTTCAGCTCTCACAGATGCTGCTTTCACCATCTCCGGCTGCATCCCACCCTGGCAGGCAATGCCCTGGCATTAGTGCTACCAGCCGGTGTCCCCTCCCGCCTGGGCTCCAGCGCTGCCATAAATCTGGGCATGAAGACCTCAGAGAGCTCCAGCGTGCCGAACGCTGCACCACAGGCTCCCGTGAGCTCCCCCCGTCAGCTCCCTGTGAGCAGGTCCTGCTGTCGCCAACCTCAAGAGAGCAAAAAACCTGAGTCAGACCCAAAAACATGAGACTGGCTCCAAAAACATGGGATATTTTTGTTTCTAAAGTACATCTTGTGTTTTATTCTTTCAACTGTTGCTCTCGCCTGGCCCATCCCCAGTGTGCATGGAGGGCAACCAGTGCTGTCCACTCTCCCAAACGGTGCGTCCTTGGGGGCCGGCCCAGCCTGAGACAGTAGGAACATCTGCATTTCTCTTGCCCCAGGGCAGTGGGGTCTAGCGGGGAGAGCACTGCTCAGGAGGCAGGAGAGCTGGGTTCTCTCCCCAGACCTGCTGCTAGGCTGATGTGTGAGCTTCAGTAAGTCGCTTCCTCTCTGTGGCTCTTTCCCCTCCCACCCTTCAACTGTCATGTCTCTGAGTTCTTTGGGACAGGAATTGTGTCTGGGCAGCACCCAGCAAAACGGGGCCCTGATCTGTCGGGGTCTGGGCAGCGCCCGGCACAGCGGGGGGCTGATCTCAGTCGGGGTCTGGGCAGCACCTCCATTCAGCCCTCTGTTCCAGTGTGGATAATGACACTACTTGCTAAAGAAATCACACTTGTGAGCTGTTGCTCTTATTAACAATTTATATTAGCCATTTGAATCCCACAAGGCCCTGAGGCATTTCATATTGCAGCATGAACCTTTCAATTCTCGCTAAAATGCAGCCACCTTTGGGGTGAAGCGTTGCCGTTGTCTACCAGCGTGTAGCAGTGCCACACCACAGCTTCTGGCAAGGGCTAGGACAGGAAGTGCAGGCAAATCCTCTCTCCCGCTGATATCAAAAGGTGAATGCACAGGCCAGAGAGCCCTTGTGTGTGGCCAGCACCCCTTAAATCATGGAAGCACCTGGAAAATTCTTCCAACCCCTGCGCTGGCTTCAGAAGTGATTTTTGCCCTTCCTAGTGCTGAAGTGGCTCCATTTGACCTCACCCAATGCCAATGTCAATAGATTTTGGTCCCGAAACCTGTTGACCTCATTGGTGCCAACAGATTAGCAGAACCCATGATCCTGCCCAGCTCTGCCAACTGGATCCCGGGGGGGTTACACAGTAGTAGTGCAGTGTTTCTTGCACCCAGGAGAATTGCCAGCCTGGGGAGGGAATGTTCCTAGCACCGGGGCAGGGATTTCCCACCCCTGAAGCCAACTGCAGAGCTCAGGGAAACAGGGCAGGGCAGCTGCCCCCATGTCTTGGAGCCTAATCTCAGGCTGCTCCACTTGCCCGTTTGGGATGAGGGCTGGGAATGGGGTGCTAGGGAACGCTCTGAGCTGAGGCAGGAGTGTTGCGTGTATACATCCTGCATGTGTGGACGTGCATCCCGTGTGTGTGTGTATGCATGCATGTGTGCACGTGTGTATCCCATCTCTGTGTGTGTGTGTGTCCTATTTATGTGTTCTGTGTGCCTATCTCATGTATGCCCACATGTATCCCATCTGTATGTGGGTGTGGATCCCGTGTGTATGCACACACATATCCCATCTGTGTGTGTGTATCCTGTGTGTACCCATGGGTTACCCATCTCTGTATGACCTGTGTGTGTGTCTGTGTGCACAGATGTACCCCATCTGTGTGCATGCCATGTGCGTGTATATCCTGTGTGAGTCTGTGTCCCCCCCCCGTGTGCGTGTCTCAGGTAGCCGAGGAGTGTGATCAGGGGGTGACACTCATCTGTTCTCTTTGCAGTGGCTGCTCCCACTCAGCAGGGGGCCCTGGGCCCTTTCCATTTGCATGCAAAGGTCACCTGGAACACCCAGTGAGTCACGGCCCCTGGCAGTGCAGCCTGGGGACGCCCTGTCCTGGCCCCTTGGGAACCAAGCACATGAGAACTGAGTGGGCCAGGCCATTGTGTGGCTGTGCCCCCTAGGCCTACACAGCCCTCCCCCCATCCCCTCACATGCATGGGAACCCCTCCCCCAGCATGCTCCCTGCTCTGGTCCCATGGTCCGTCCCCTCCCCTGACAGATTCACTCCCAGGGGAAGGGCTCAGACCCAGTGGGGTCATGACTGGTCCCCAGGACTCTCCGACCTGGCTGCAGGCTCTCACTCGGGGGGGTGATTCACAGGGCAGAAGATGGGGCTTTAGCTCCAGGGCCATACACAGCTGATCCCACCAGGGCTCCATCCTCCTCCGACCTCTGTGCAGTGACACCTGGGATCCACCCTGCAACTGAACCAGAGGGATCCGAACTGCCCTCTGAAAACTGGGGTGAGGATGGAGGGCACATCTGCTGTGTGTGTGGTGGTTGTGGGGTGCTCAGAGAGTTCCCCCCTCCCTGGAAATAAATACCACTCCTGTCGCATAGATGGGGAAACTGAGGCACGGGTACACACACCATGCAGTGAACCAGTGGAGTGGAGTGGAACCCCAAGAGCTAATTCTCTGGGGCACTCCTCATAGGTGCAGGGCTGCCTCCTGCACGGCAGGAATGGGGTACTGCACAGCTCTGCTTGAGAAGCAGCATCCCTACATGTCCCCCAGGTCCAGTGAGCTCCCAGGGGAGTGTCAGCCACCCCCAGCCTGCAGTACCCAGTCTCTTGCCTTTTACATAAATCTCTGGAGGCCCCTATTTCCTAGCACCACTGGGGCATGGCAGATGCTGTGGGTGGATCAGTCTGGGTGCCCATCCCCTTGGCGTGCGTGGAAGGTGCATGGCAGTGGCTGACAGCAGGGTGGTGCATCTGGCACACTGGGGATTGCAGTGCTGTAGTCTGGCAGAGCAGCACTGGGAGCTGGCGAGAGGGGAGTTGATCTAAATGAGCTGGTGGCATCTGACTGCAACAGCTGCCAGTGACCTTGCACTGACATTGGGCTGGAGCTTGGTGGGAGGTACCCATAGCCAAGCAGCAGGTGGAGGGACCATGGGCTCCTTCTTAGAGGCAGCATAGATCAGGGCTGCTACCCACCCACCCCCAGCCCCACTGTTCTAGGCTGGGTCCCATGCTTCACATTCTTGCAAGCCCTCCTCATAGCAACATGCTAGGTCCCAGCAGCCAGTGTGTGGGAAAGCCCAGAGCTGCTGTAGGCTGAAGAATCACCCACCTCTCCCCTCCCCGTCCCTAATACCAAAACTGGGCCTGGGGTAGCAGTTCAAACCACTCCCTTGTGACACAGGGCATGCTATCAGATCCTCAGAGACTGGAGCACCATGGTCTAGTGGTTAAAGCATAGGAATAGCAGCCACCACTGCTAGATTCTAGCCCTGGCTTTTCTACTGCCTCAGTTTCCTCATCTGTAATCCAGGAAGAATTCTTGTGCCTCCTTGCAAAGCCAAGTGAGTGATGGCAGACAGGCACTGGGGTCAGGGTGGCACCAACCCATCTCCTGAGGGGGCTGACCCTAGTGTGCATGACCCCCTTAGATGGGAGGCACCAGCATTTCCCAGCTGTAGGTGAGGCTAGCAGTCTTTTCCACCCCTCATTCCTCCTATTCTACAGAGCTCATCACAAACCAGAGCAGGCACCAGCTCCTTCCCCCACCCCCAGCATAGCTTTTCTAACAGTATGGTGCAGCCTGGCTCCAAAGCAAGTCTCTGGCTATACTTCCCGCTGCAGGGAGGAACAGTCCCACTCTAACTCTGGTGTATTTGCTATGAGCCCAACTGTTACAATGACAGCATCACCTAGGATTGCCCTGACCCTAGGTGCACTACATGAACATGCAGGTTGTGTTTTAATCCCAAACGGACAGGCAGACTGAGCACTGGATTAGAGGGTGCGCCAAAATCAGGGGTCGGCTTAAACTGAGCATGTGTCTGCTCTGAGAAGCTGCTTTAACAGTACATCAGCTGAGAAAACGAGAGGGTGGACACAGCAACACAGTAGCAAAGGGCAGTTTCTAGTGACTCTGGGGTTAGGCACCTACTGCTTTCCTGAGGCAAAGTGAGAGTGGAGTTTAGACTGCACTGGATTCTCCCCTTATCCCAACTTAAGAAGCAGGAAAGATGAGCTCATTTCTTTGTACATGCTCTTGCTCCTGGCTTACTAGATCAGGGAGGGTCTGGGTTAATCAGGTACCTCACTCAAATCCTGCCAGCTGCTGTAGCTTTGGAAGGGGGTCATATTCCTTCAGCTGTAGCTAGTCATGCTGAGATCATGGGATGGATCACACTGCTTGTGGAATTAGCATGTTAACACTGCTGGATGGAAAATCCCAAAGAAGATTTTTTTTTAAAAATGAAGCTTTTATTCAGTTAGAGGTAGCAATGGGGAGCAGAGTCTTGTAGTGTCAGGGTCACTGGAGACAGCTAGGTTCTTGGCCAGTAGGGGGAGGGAGCAGTGAATGATCTCAACATTTAAATCAACTGGGTTAAGATTTTAGCACATCCTAGATTCAAAACAAAAAAAAACTCCCCCCTGGAGCTCAGGTGCATTTGCACAAAATGAAACCACACAAGACCAGAGCATCATGGTACTGCAGGAGGCAAAGCTGGACATACTACAACCTGCTTCTAGCAAGAACCACTGCCATCTTTCACAGCTCTTGGGGCAGTGGTACCATGTGAGCTGCAGAAGGGTGTGTGTGTGGGGAAATGGTGTGTAATAGGTATTGCTCCACAAGGAGTTAGCAAATAGGTATGTTTAGTTTAAAAGTTTATTTAAAAAAAAATAAGTGGGGCCTCTGGGTATAGTGCCCATTACTGCTACCCTAGAGCAAACATGGCAGTGGAACAGTCACCCCTCCAAGCTCATCACAGACTTTACTGTGCCTGCCAGTTCTAAGATTTAGTGCCAAGGAAAAACAAAATTTAAAATAGGATGCTACTTCAGTGACAAACATAATTGAAGGTAAGCTTGATACAAAAGAAAATACAGAAATATGTACAGTAAGGTCCATTTCCTGTTCAGGCTGTGAATTAATGAGATCAGTCAGGGGCACTGGTTATTTTGCAGCTAATTTAGAGATGAGTCATTCAGCATGAAAGCAGTTACAGCATAAATGCAATATTCCCATCTCCTCCCCAGGCAAGTCACCCTAGCACTGTTCCAGTTGCTCAGAGCAGCAAGATATGATTGATTTCACCCAAGCTGGTCTCACACTCCCAGGATGGCATACTTGAACAGTGCCATGATAGCTGCACTGATGAGGCCAGAAATCGGGACGGTGACAAACCATGCCAGGAAGATGTTACGGAAGAGACGCCAGTCCACAGCCTTCCTGGAACGGAGCCAGCCCACTGAGACCACGGAGCCCACCTATGGAAGATACACCAAGGGACTGATTTAAGGACTAGGAGACCACTATGGTCTCATCTCCTGCACAGCAGGCCAGAGACCACCACCTAGTGCTTCCAGCATCAAGCCCCAACAGCTTCTGGTCAGCTAGAGTATCTTTTAGAAAGACACTGCAATTTTTAGAGACTGAGCAGCAGATACAGGGAAGCAGCTTGTGCACCCCACCCAAATCCCAGCTGCCTAGGGTGGCAGCTCATGCATGCAGTTCCACCCCTACCTGCCTGTGTGCACATGCACCAGGCCTGAAGTCTCTGCAATGGGGCCAGGACCCCTGTGCTGCACAGCTGCCACGCTGATTCCCAGTGAAGCCACAGGGATGAGTTCTCCAAAGCTGTGCAGTTCCTATGGCAGCTGGGTAATGGGGGCCCAGCCTCCTCCCACCCACCCTGCACCAAGGCACTCTAGGGTTAGGTAGGAACCCCAGGGAGTAAGATAGGACTACCTTCAGCTTCCAGATACTGATCTTATTCTGCCTTTGTCTGCTAGAAGCATGCCCCTAGCTCTCAAACTTCACCTCAACCTTCTCTAAATTGAGATTGAGCTTGCTCACTATAAGGCAAGTTTTCTAGACTTCAGGGTCACTTTTAGGTCTTTAGATACCCTTCCCAACCTGTCAGCATCCCAACATGTTGCCCCTCTGCAGGCAAACTCAGTTTCCAATATGGCAGGGTGGCCAACCTGTGGCTCCTTATCTAGGAACCGACTGGGGCTGGAGCTACAGGCACCAACTTTCCAGTGTGCCAGGGGGTGCTCACTGCTCCACCCCTGGCTCTGCCCCCATTTCATCCCTTCCCATGCCCTCCCCTGAGCCTGCTGTGCCCTCGCTCCTCCTCCCAGCCCCCAGAGCCTCCTTCACCCCATGAAACAGCTGATCTGGAGGTGTGGGGAGGGAGAAGGAGGCACTAGGAGCAGGGTGGGAGCTAATGGGGCTGCTGACTTATTACTGTGGCTCTTTGGGAATGTATAGTAGTAAATTCTGGCTCCTTCTCTCACTCAGGTTGGCCACCCCTGCAATATAAATATGGCCTTACTAAGGAGAGCAGCACTGAATAGGTTCAGATACAAGACAAGCCTGAATCCAATGAGAACTGCCCAAAGAAAACCTGAGTCATGTTGAAATGTGGGCCAAGTGCCTTGTTCATGTTTTGGAGGGCAATCTCCCTGCTGGAACTGTAGTGCACAGCCAGAACAGCATGGGGCCAGGCTGCAAGGGACCAGCAGAGAAGAATTTCACAATGAGATTACAGGCATCTTTGATGCACAAGTGCAAGTCTTACAGGAATGAAGCTTCCCATGACGTGAGTGGCCCAGGGAGCTTGGCAGCTTCATAATGGGTCTGTTTGAGTTTTTTGTTCTACCACAGTAGAGTTCCTAAGTACTTTTCCTCAATGCCCATTCTCTTTAGCTTCTCCCTCCACCACTTCTATGTTTACTCTATGTTCATTATCCACAAATGGATAGATCTGCATGCAAATTATAGACCTGTCAAACTCAAGACCAATGCTTGGTGTATTCTGGAAGCTATTCTACTAGAACTCAATCTCAGATCTGGTTAGTAGTGAAGAGGGAAAAAAGAATTAGTACTTTGAGACAACTGGATTCTCACACAGTACACCAGACCATCACTTCTGGTCCCATGCCCTACACCACTAACTCCACCTCTTGAGACATTTCTTGAAGAACTCGGAGGTCACCACAGGAGCCATTTAACATACTGGCAAGCATTTCACTTACTTTGCAGTGCGTTGTACTGATGGGAAGACCAACATTTGATGCAATCACCACAGTCAGTGCAGATGCCAGTTCAATGCTGAAGCCACTGTGTATACAGAAAGATAGTAACTATCACAGGCTGGTATGAGCCACACAATGTCAGCAAGGGATTCCTGCTCAGCAGACAGCCTGTGCAAATGGCAAGTACAGAACTTTGTCTTACAGCCCCTGTTCTATGCATGGTTCCAGGTCTCCCTCATTAACCAGTTTGTTAAGGCATTTGATTTTGTACTCTTCTGCTTTATATGGAGAGTGCATCTGGGGCCTCTTGACAGCTCCTAGCTGGAGGCCATAATCAAGGCTAGAGACCTTTAATCCAGGGCTTTGGAGCTGTGCTCCGGCTCCACTCCGGCTCCAGGCAAAAACCTGCAGCTCCACTGCTCTGGAGCTGCTCTAGGCTCCAGCTCTGGGCTCTGCTCTAATCAGAGCTTCATTTTTCCTTCCATTTCTAGTGGATACATACATCTCTGGGGGAAGTTTAGAAAAAAGCCAATCATCCATAACTCAATGGCACCACCCTTTACACAATGGAAACTGAGCAGATTTCACACTGCCACTCCCTGAGCTCAGTAGTTATTTGCATTCAAAGCAAATGCCTTGAGGAACTGATCTGTAAAGCCCTGATATGATCTAGGACCTGGATATCAGAGATCAGTCCCTTTTGGGACAGCCAACTGGAGATGGTGGCAGGGAATTCAGTGGATGATCTTTGCAGTCCATTTCCCCACCCCCCCCCTCCAGAGGGTGGAGCTATAAGGCACAGTGGAAGGTCCAGCTCTTCTGACTTGACAGAGAGAGCGGTGTGTGTTTAGTACAAGCACCTGATCCCATGCAGTGGCCATGGCCAACTGTTCAAATGTACATATTGGAACCATACTAATGGAAACAACAATGAGGGGTGATATTTGTGCAGTTGTGGTGCGTTACCTTCAGAAAGACATCTTGAATATCAAAGCTATTGTACCTTAGAGCACTAAGAAGTTTGGAATGTGAGCAAACAAGTTGGAAAGAATTCATGAACACTTCAGTAGGCCGCAGACTCTGCATTGTATAATTACATGCTCACCCAGCCTCTGAGTAATACTGTTATGTACACAATGGTGAGTGCAGAAACACCATAAGCATCCTCCTGTGTCCCCCATGAAGCATCTTACCTAGATGGTGTGATGGGTGTCAGATCCTTCCCCATGGTCTGAATGACTCTTCTCCCCCAGACCCACAGGCCAATGCAGATCCCAGCACCTCCATACAGCAGCAGCCAGATGGGAGTTGCCACTTTGGAAGCCACATCACCTGTCTGATAGACTAGGTACAGAGCCACCAGAGGGCCAATGGCATTGCTGGAAGGAAACAAAGATGCATTCCACTCAGACAATTAAGGAATCTTTCCATGCTGCTGGCTTGAGAAGTGATGAACCCTAATCTTGTTATAAACCATAACTTGCTACATTTTCTGGATGACCAGGTTAGTGCTGGCAAATACTTGCTCACAAGAGCCTGTTTTCATACCAGCATGCTAGGCATACATGCTCCAGAGAAGCAGGTGAATATATTGCATGAACATTTGTACTTAGAGTAACCAGCTAAAACCTGTCACATAGATTAAGTCTACTGACCTGACATCATTGCCACCATGAGCAAAGGAACCA
Organism: Lepidochelys olivacea; assembly: GCF_965140295.1. NCBI lineage: Eukaryota > Metazoa > Chordata > Testudines > Cheloniidae > Lepidochelys > Lepidochelys olivacea. Next base: position 15,825,781 of record NC_140436.1, on the reverse strand, counting down.
AAGCAGGCGGTGAGAATCTGCAGGAACTGGAAGAGCAGGGACACTTCTGGTCTATCCTGATCATGCCACTCCTCCAGCGAGCCAGTGCTGCACTTCCTGTCACCACTGCCCATCTCCACCTTGCCTACATCCATATCCACATCAGCCGCCGGGTGGGTATCTGCCACAGCATTGCAGTAGCTAGTGTAGCTGTCCATACGGATCCTCTTCTTGGTGTCTGCTCCAGGCCAGGTCAGCTTCTCCATCTCCTCCCCCTTGGGCTCGCCCTCTTTGGGACGGAATGAATCCAGTGGCATGCCACAAATGGCCATAGTGTATGAGGTGTAGCTGTTGTTGCGTCTCAGGGGCTTGTCACCAGAGTCCCCCATGCAATCACCCACTTTGGCCAGGTGAAGCTTGTGCAGCAGCTCTTTGTACAGGCCCGAATCCTTGTGCACAGTGTGGTACTGGTAGTGGCCACTGTAACTGATCTGATTGCTGACAGCTTGGTTGAACTGAACAAGGTTGCCACTGGGTAACTGCACAGCTCCTGCAAACAGAAGTGGAGTTTAACCCACATCGACATGGCCAGGTGTGAGAAACATGCCTCAGACAGGAGCCCAACCAAAAGCACTACAGACCTCATGCTTGTGCCACTCTGCCCTGATCTATTTGCTGGTGGAATATGCCTCCACATGGCATGCTTAAGGGTCTCCCACTTCATCTGGACTTGCCAGGGCCATCTGGCAGGCAGGGCAGGCTGCTAACCCCAACTCACCACTATCAATGTTTGTTTCCTTCAGGTCAACACTAGGGAGCCTCTCCTGCTCTGGAGCTTCCTCCACATCTCCCAGATTGAAGGAGACTGTTCTCTCCTCCACAGCTGCCCTGTGGTGCATGGCAGATGCATCAGTGATAGGGCTCTTGTCACCCACACCATTGCCCAGTGGCAGTTTAGACTCATCTTGATCTTCCTTCTGGCTGTTCTTTTTCTCCATCAAGGGGCTCTCAGAAGGACTACACTTGATCTCTCCTGTGGAAAGAATTAATGACTTAGTTCCCTTTCCCAAAGGCTACCACCATTTAAAGCCCATTCAGCCCTTTAGCACCTGATACCAGCCTACTCTGCATCCACTGAGAACTGAGCAATGCTGGCATCTGTCAGAACCCAGATTTATGCATGCTGGATTTCAGTTTACAGCTCAAGTTAGTAACCAAGTAACTACTCATATGCTTATATGTGTTACACAACATGCTGTGCATGGGACATCCAGATCCCCAGACACAAAACTCGCTAGTCTGAACTGTGCTCTTTTGCAATTTCAAACCCCCTCTTGGCACCCAGCATAGGTGCTGTTAGAACTGGCAGAGTGACTAATGGCATAGCAGGGTTCTGCATTTGTTACAACCACTGACTGGTTCTTCAGTCTACACTGAAAATAGTGGTGGGCCACCAGGAACTAACTGACTGGACAGATGGTGCCAATTCTTTGCTTCCAGTTTAGTGTTAGGAAAAGCTGAAGCTACATTCCCAGTATTGCACAAGCAGCAGCACAGGGAAGTTACATGGTTGAGAGCTGGCCCATGATATGGCCAAGACATGTACCACATTACAATGGTGCAAGAAAGCTTATTTTGATTACAAGTGAAGATTTTTAAAATATAGTGACAGAGCCACTCTTCTTGGGAGCAGTGTTAAGCAGCAAATCCTCACCAGGGTATCATTAGTGAAGTGCTGCAATTTGCACCTTGTGATGCAAGAGCCACAGGGGTATACAGGTGACTCATCTGTGCCTTTCGCAGCGTCAAAGCATGTGACAATACAGAGACTGCGCTGGGCAGGAAGGTACCTTTTCACATGGTGATGAGCCATGACAACACTAGGGTTTCACTACAAGGAGTTTGGAAAAATGCACCAAACTTGACTTTAAAGTTTATACAACTTTAACATCTAGAGTAGAGGCAGGCAAAAAAATTCAGCAAACAAGAAAAAAGTAATGGGGAAAGTTAGTGTTGTAGCTGTGTTGGTCTAAGATATTAGAGACAAGGTGGGTGAGGTATTTTTTATTGGACCAACTTCTGTTGGTGAAAGGAAGGTTTCAAACTTACACAGAGCTTGTCTCAGCTCTGTGTAAGCTTGAAACCTGGTCTCTCACCAACAGAAGTTGGTCCAATAAAACAGTGCTTCTCAGCAACCCATCTGTGGACCAATGCTGGTCCCTGAAATCTCCCTGATAGTTTTAGGAAGGCAGCAAGCTGGTCACTGGTATCAAAAAGGTTGAGAAACACTGCAATAAGATTACCTCATCCACCTTCTCTCAAGTTGAAATGGCTCATTTTGGCCATTGCAAAACAAAGTGTTTCATGTCATAATTCTAAATGTTTTGACTTTCAAAATGGTGATTTGTTTTGAAATTTTGCTATGAAAACCGAAGTGAAATCACCTAAACAACCAAAAACCAAGACAATTTATCTGGGCCAAACAAAACCCCATAAAAAAGGTTCTGTTTGGCCCCCCAAACCAAAAGATTTATTGTTCACTCAGCTCTAATCTAGAGCCTTGATGGTGGGACTTTAGCTTTCCAACATGAAAGAAACACTACTAGTTAGGGTAGAACTGGGATTCTGGAGTGATCCTGCCCCTGAGTGCATGACCTAGGCCTAAATTCACTTTTGGCTGCCTAAGCAAGCACCTAAATACAAGTTGCATTTTCCAGAGGATCTGAACATAGCTCTCCAAGGAGTCTCAAAGGAGCTGTGGGTTCTCAGTTCTCTGAAAAAGCATGGCCTGTTATTTAAAGAGCCTAACCAGGCCCACAGGACTGTCCTGCCTGGCTCCATAGCTCCCGGCCAGAGAGGCTAGCCCCGGCCCCTCCCCCACAGTCACATGGGCAGCACAGCTTGTGCCTGCCTCCCAGGCTTTCCAATAAGCCTGTTCTGCTGCTCTGAGCAGCATGGTAAGGGGGTGGGAGGGGTCAGGGGACAAGGAATGGGGGGATTGGATGGGACAGGGGGTCCTGGGGGCCTGTCAGGGGAGGGTGGGGCTGGATAGGGATTGGGGTCCTGGGGGCGGTTAGGGGGTGGGGAGTCCCAGGCTGTTTGCAGAGGCACAGCCTTCCCTACCATTTTGCAACCCTGATGTGGCCCTCAGGCCACACACACAAAAAGAAAAAGTTTGCCCACCGCTTGCCTAACCAGATGCCAGGTCTGAAAATTGGCTAACATCTGCCTGTTTCCCCAGGCCATAAAATGGAAAAAACTTCTACCTTACAGGAGGGAGGGCAAAGCTAACAAATGCTTGAAATCTTCAGAGCAAGAACACTAGCGGTCAATTAAAAGCTTCCCAATCTGTACTATATTAAAGCAGAGACAGGATTTCAGAGCTCATTAGCTTACTACAAGCACTTGGTCAGAACTTTTTAGTATCTGACCTGATCAGCCAGACTTAATAGCATGAAACCTCTGTAGTTTAGTTCTGATGCAGTGCTATGTTGGGCTGCTCACACTACGGCAGTGTGTGTGTCACTGGGGATGTTTAGGAATAGGCTATGCTGAAACCAACAGCTGCAAACAGATTTGCCAAGTCACACTAGTGATAGGGAAAATTTGAATTACTGTCAAGAGTATCAGAGTAGCAGCCGTGTTAGTCTGTATTCGCAAAAAGAACAGGAGGACCTGTGGCACCTTAGAGACTAACCAATTTATTAGAGCATGAGCTTTCGTGAGCTACAGCTCACTTCATCGGATGCATATCGTGGAAACTGCAGCAGGCTCCACGATATGCCTGCTGCAGTTTCCACGATATGCATCTGAGGAAGTGAGCTGTAGCTCACGAAAGCTTATGCTCTAATAAATGGGTTAGTCTCTAAGGTGCCACAAGTACTCCTTTTCTTGTCAAGAGTATGAAGCTCCTTTAACAGTTGGAAGGATGAGCTATCTAGACAAATTTCAAAGGCAACCAGAAAGTATCTACCAAGCTGTTAGTCATGTACCACTTATGCAAACCTGACAATCGTACTTGTGAATAGCTATTTTCTCTTACCTACTGCTTAGGATGCCTCTCCCAAGTCTCACGAGTAATTTATAGGTGAAACAGTGCTCAACTCTATGAGCCCCACAGAACATTAGGAAAGTAAAGCTGCAGAATGCTATTTGAGTGCCTTTCAACAGGTATTCTTTGCTACAGGGCAGGGATTTTATGAGATCACCTACTTAAAACTAATCTGCATCAGCAAGGTCAGATTGCTCACTGGGGGTGAGATTTGTAAGACACTTCTTCCCCTCCCCGCAAGATGAACCAAAACAGGATATTTAAGTAACTCATTAAGGAGAGCATGCGATTTTATGTCATTCTAAAGCTTTACTTACGTTCTATTTTCTTCTTCATTCTTGGACACACAAAGAACCAGACGACGAGAGCACAGACAACAGCACTCCCCGCTGAAGTTAGAAGGATACCCCAAATAGGAAGTTTGTCAAAGCCAAGCACTAGGAAATAAAACAATGAATCTTGAAAACCCAAGGGCAAGAGCCCCTTCAATGTAGGACCACCTTCTTCACAGGAGATCTGTTCATAACTGGATCAAGGGGTGCTTGGCACACGACATTCACTGCTGCCTCCCAGGAGTCTGCAGTGCCCTGCACCAGCTTTGCTATGTTAGCACCAAATCTGAGTAGAATACTAACCACACAAAAATGAGTGCTTAACCCACATGGGAGCCCCCACCAGGTTACACTCTCCCCATCTAATCTTTCACATGTTCAGAGACTCTGACCTCTTCCCCTCCCCAGGGAAAACTGGATTACTGAGAGCATTGTACATTCTAGCAACTGACTAGACATTCTCCATCCTCCCCTCAGTTTAGTTGTCAACATAGTACACAGAGGCTTATGTCCTGACTTGCTGCAATGTCAAAGAAAAAAAAGCAAGCCTGCAGCTGCAGCAGACAGCGCTACTCCCCTGGCATGCCAGTCTGCTCAGAGCCAGGGGAGAAGAGCTGTACCCACTTGAGATCTCCAACAGATTTACAGTAACATGGCATTTTAGGTTTGTGATGGGATAGGACTTTTCCAGCCACATGGTGCAACAATGGCTTCTGCATCTCACTCCAGAACACTTATTTTTAAATTAGAACCAAATCTACATCTTTTGAAACAGGAGAGGCTTTAAGGTGTTAATGACCTAGTTACACAAGCATTTACAAATGAGTGGCTAGATTTTTATTCTTCCCATAACTAAGCTAAGGTATCAAATATTTGCTAAATGGCCATCAAAAATGCTTCTGCAGTTTCTGCTGCAGCCAAGAACACTCCCAGTACATAGAAGACAAAGGAACTGCATAGGTCAAGTGCACAATATCACACACCTATTTTGTATGGCTTAGTTAACATGCAACACTAATAGCAGCTTACAATAGTCTGGCAAACCCCCCCAACTAAAGTGGAACAAAGTTTAACTGAAACTTGTCCACAGATTGTAAATTCAACATGAATCTGGCTAGTAAAGTGCAAACTTGTAAACTGAATCACATGGTGCAATGTTTATGCTTTAACTGGTTACAATTCCTACCTCACAGGACAATGCCATATTCACAGGCATAAAGAACACTTTGGCTGAACTCTATTAGTCCTGCAACATGTATTAGAATTTCAGGACCATAAAGTGCATTTGAATGAACCAATGTATGAAGGGAAAGCTGGAGTCATTACTTCATAGTGACACACTAAATCTATTTCAGTATTTAGTAGTGAAATAGCCTGAACTGTCCAGTATGACTGAATACCTGCCACTGTCAGCCTCTACCTAGCTCTAGTTCCTTAATGACCTGTTTAAGACATCACAGAAGAAAGCCCCAGCTGAAGCTGCCATCACAGTCCAGGGTAGCAGGCCCTGAATAAGGTAGCTCAGTATCCAGAGTTTTGAAATTGACTGTTAAGTTAGCTGTGACTGATATTTTCTACAGCTTGCCTTGTAACTCTGCAGGTCTCCAGGCCCTTCTGTGCCAAACTACTTTGGATTATGATAGCAGCTGCCTGGTTCCATCCATCAGTTGCGTTCCCCTGCCCGCAACATAAAGAAACATTTTGATCTGGAGCTCCCAAAAGATTTCAACTCTGTAGCATGAGTTCCTCTTCGGAGTACTTGTGCTGGCTAGGACATGCCAGTTCTTCTTGGTCAGGAAGTATCAGGGCAGTTAATATATTCTTGGGGATGAAAAGCAAGCAAGCTCTCATGCTGGAAAGGCCAAACTGAGCAAATCCAATACAAGACTCCAGTGCTGACTAGCCTTACTGGAGAATAGAAAAAGCTTAAGGAGACTCTTCAGCAGCTGGGTTCCTGAGCTCTAGCATAAGTAGGAGAGAGGAAAGGGGAAGTCATGTTATCGGCCATTCCTGTGAAGATTAAGGAGAAAGCTCTGTAGTAATTTAGATTTGAGCAGGCCTCTTTGGTTGGGTAACTATCTAGGTTAGAACTCAGCACACGCTAGCCTGCAGCCTTCTGTAGCCAGCACAGGCCAGCAGCCTTCTAGGAGATTTCAGCCCTGTAAAGCAAAAAGGGGTAAATCATGCATTTAATGGAGGTTTTTGTAAAGAATTCTAAAAGTAGCACTGAAGTATTTTGACATGTACTTACAAGGTGCACCACTGTACATGATGGAAAAGAGGTTGATCCCAATTGTACAGGCATAGAAGACTGGCAAAGCTCGCAACCCATTGGGAACTGGATCTGCCTGTAAAACAGATTAGTTTTGATACTATACAAATCCAGATCCCAGATTCTAAACACAACAGCAAAGCAGACACTTAAAGTACACTTCTACATGGAAGAGTGTCTAAAAATGCTAACTTCTTACAAAGATCTGTTCTGTGCACTTCACAGACTTAAGTTTATTACTTCCCTCCTACTAGCCCAGCAGAGGCAGCTCCAGAAGAGGGGGATGGAGTCTCTTGTGCATCAAACAGAATTGTTTGCTAAATGCCAATTACAGACTAATCCATTACAGTTGTGAAAACTGTCAGTGGGGATGTATAGGAGTCAGCAAGGAGAGAATTGGGTCTGAAGAACCCTTAGAACTCATACATCATGAGTTATGAACCCTGCATATCCAGTGGGTTTTTAGGGTTGCCAGTTAGTGCTCTGCTTACAAGTAAAAAGACTTCTGATATTGAAGACAGAAATGTGCCTCCCCCAACTGTCCATGCCATTGCTGTTTCAAAGCAGAAATGCACACTCCCCAAAACAGCAATGTAGCCTTTTGAACAGCCCATCCCACAGAAAGAGTGGATTGAACCTGATGCTTGAGAACTCTTCACTTAAGAGTATTTTACTTTTAAGTTTTAGACAAAGTAGCCATGTCCCAAGACTTTTGTTTCCTCTCTGTAAGGCTCTGAATTTTGCCTTCTCAGGGATTCAATAGTCTACCCATCAGAACAAGACTAAGACTGACAGTTTTAACGAACAGCACTTTCTAAAAGTCTTTGCTTCAATTCACTAAAGCAATTTTCTTTTGGAAAAAAGCCCATTTCCCCAGGTGAGTCAGGCCAATTGTTAAAGTCATTTAACTGATTCAGAGGGATTATTCACAAATGCATTCCTATGTATTAAAAGCAACACCTCATCTAGGCAGTGGAATTGTTTGAGACTGCTGACCAGGAGCCAAATTCTAGTGTTCTGATGCTCAATGTTCAGTGAAATTTAATGTATTGAAAAGCATGTTTGCTCTGTCCTATTACAAAAGCATCTGAACAAGTGTTCAGTAGTGAGTACAACTTTGAAAGGCCAGTTATAAAATATTAATCTGACAGCTGTGCTAAGTTAACTGTCAGGTTGTAAAAACGAACATGGAAGGATAGGGGGAACCAACAAAATTACTGCATTTTTCAAAGCAGAAACCACAGGAGTTAGATTTGAGATCTGAAGTTACATTTTAAGCTACTCTAACATCCTCAAAATATACTTGGTAACCCCAGAGCTAATTTTATGTTTTATATTTGTAAACTGTTTACACACGAGTCCTGGACACTAGACTATATATAATTACAGCATCTGTTTGACCAGCAGTTTAGTCTGTACGCTACCAGCATGCTTAGTGTTAATTCATGTTTAGATTACGGATCTACTCAGCATGCTGAACAGCAGGAGTATAGAGAGTGGCTTGTGTTAAATCATTCAAACAAGTTTAGTTTCATTCTCCCATTTCCAACTGCTACTTTTGTTCCACTTACTAAAACAGTATTTGTAAAGAGTTCCAAACCAAGGAGCCTCACAACAGAAAGCATTTGTCTGGCTGAGTAGACACGAGCTCCAGATCCAGGAGAGCTTGCTTACGTCAAGAAAATTAGCAAAACTAAATTGCTGTAGTTATTCCATATAACTGCCCATGTGGACACATTCAAGTACATGGGGCGCTATGGCAGAGATCGATATCAGTCAGTTCTGCTGCTAAGGGCATGTCTTCACTGGCAGTGTTAAAGCACTGCTGCAAACTTTGCTGAGACTACACAAGCCACACTGTAATACTGGGAGAGAGCTCTCCCAGTGCTCTAGAAAACCACCTCCACAACAGCAATAGCTCCCAGTGCTGGTGCACTGTTTATACTGGCACTTTACAGATGTGAAACTTGCAGTGCTCAGGGGAGTGTTTTTTCACACCCGAGTGACAAAGTTGCAGTGCTGTAAAGTGCCAGTTTAGACAAGCCCTAAATTTCCCTGTGAAGACAACCTGCCAGTTCAGTCATGCATAGAAGCAGAGTTTCCATCACAAGGGCAGAGTTCTCCCAGGCATTTTAATGCTAGGCAGGTCATTCAAGTTATAACTAGCTCTAACTGCACTATAAGGTGGGTAGAAAGTTGGCTAGATTGTCAGGCTCAACGGGTAGTGATCAATGGCTCCATGTCTAGTTGGCAGCCGGTGTCAAGTGGAGTGCCCCAGGGGTCAGTCCTGGGGTCAGTTTTGTTCAGTATCTTCATAAATGATCTGGAGGATGGTGTGGATTGCACTCAGCAAATTTGCTGATACTAGACTGGGAGGAGTGGTAGATACGCTGGAGGGGAGAGATAGGATACAGAGAGACCTAGACAAATTGGAGGATTGGGCCAAAAGAAATCTGATGAGGTTCAACAAGGACAAGTGCAGAGGCCTGCACTTAGGACGGAAGAATCCCATGCACCGCTACAGACTAGGGACCGAATGGCTTGGCAGCAGTTCCGCAGAAAAGGACCTAGGAGTTACGGTGGACGAGAAGTTGGATTTGAGTCAGCAGTGTGCCCTTGTTGCCAAGAAGGCCAATGGCATTTTGGGATGTATAAGTAGGGGCATAGAAAGCAGATTGAGGGACATGATCATCCCCCTCTATTTGACATTGGTGAGGCCTCATCTGGAGTACTGTGTCCAGTTTTGGGCCCCACACGACAAGAAGGATGTGGATAAATTGGAGAGAGTCCAGCGAAGGGCAACAAAAATGATTAGAGGTCTGGAACACATGACTTATGAGGAGAGGCTGAGGGAACTGGGATTGTTTAGTCTGCGGAAGAGAATATGAGGGGGGATTTGATAGCTGCTTTCAACTACCTGAGAGGTGGTTCCAGAGAGGATGGTTCTAGACTATTCTCAGTGGTGGAAGAGGACAGGACAAGGAGTAATGGTCTCAAGTTGCAGTGGGGGAGGTTTAGGTTGGATATTAGGAAAAACTTTCACACTAGGAGGGTGGTGAAACACTGGAATGCGTTGCCTAGGGAGGTGGTGGAATCTCCTTCCTTAGAAGTTTTGAAGGTCAGGCTTGACAAAGCCCTGGCTGGGATGATTTAATGGGGATGGGTCCTGCTTTTGAGCAGGGGGTTGGACTAGATGACCTCCTGAGGTCCCTTCCAACCCTGATATTCTATGATTCTAACTGGCACTTCCACACACTTCTCTTTACCACCAATCCTAACAGCTACAACACTGCATAGCATAAGCTTTTTTTGGGGGGGGAGACAGGACTTGGATAGTCTAAGCGAGAGGTAGACACTATGGTATTAACATGAAATGATTGAGGATAAGGCATTTCAAAACTTATTTGGTCTACTCAGCTAGCCTTCCCTTGGAACTCAGGACATGGCTACACTGGAGACTTCAAAGCGGTGTCAAGGGAGTGCTTTGAAGTGTGAGTGTGGTCTCATGCCAGCACTGGGAGAGAGCTCCTGGTAATCCACCTTCATGAGGGGATTAGCTCTGAGCACAGCTCCCAGCACTCTGAGCTGTTTACACTAGCACTTTAAAGCGCTCTGACTTGCTGCACTCAGGGGGTGATTTCTCACACCCCTGAGCCAGCAAGTTAGAGCGCTATAAAATGTAAGTGTAGCCAAGCCTCTAGGTGCATAAGCCAGTGTCTACAGAATTTATGTTTTATTAAAGAGAAGTCTCTAGCCCTCTAGTTGCAGTGATGCTTTCCAGTTTGCAGCCAGAATTAACTCTGCTACTAGGTAATAAGCTGCAACACGAAGCCAAAATGACACTAGTCTTTTTTTGCAGCCCACAAGGCAGGGGTGGCCAACCTGTGGCTCCGGAGCCACATGCAGCTCTTCAGAAGTTAATATGCAGCTCCTTGTATAGGTGCCAACTCTGGAAAGTTGGTGTCTGTAGCTCCAGCCCCAATGTGCCAGGGGATGCTCATTGCTCAATTTCTGGCTCTGCCACAGGCCCGGCTCCAACTCCACCCCTTCCCCACCCCCTCTGAGCCTGCCATGCCCTCACTCCTCCCTCTTCCCCCCCAGCACACCACAAAACAGCTGATCAGGAGGTGTGGGGAGAGAAAAGGAGACTGATCTGCAGGGCTGTCCCCTGGCAGTGGGCAGGAGGCACTGGGAGCAGGGTGGAAGGGGAGCTGATGATGTATTACTGTGGCTCTGTGGCAATGTACATTGGTAAACTCTGGCTCCTTCTCAGGCTGGCCACCCCTGCCACAAGGCACTGGATAGCAGCACAAGTAGCCAGTGTCTTATCAGTTTCATGCTGCTGCAGCTGGGGAAGCTATGCCTTCTTCTGTTCCCCATCTGGCTGAACATGAGATAAGTGTGGAATATTAATCCCTGAACAAGCAGCTTTGGATGGGAGGGCAAGACGACTCCTGTCGTCAAGCCTCCAGAGTGTTGAGATAACTGCTAGCCAGAGTCAGATATGAAAGATGGAGCACTCAAACAAGGCCTGGAGACACTTGCCAGGTTACTATCCCAGCAACCTCTTCCATGCCCACTGCTGGGGACAGGGCTGCTCAGAACATTGCACTGGATCTCTACGCTCCCTTCCCTGCAAAAAAAGTTCATATCAGCCTGTGGCAAGTAGGGACCCAGTAATTATGAGGAAGGGCAGCCCAGCAGCTAGGATGCTAGTTCAGGAGATGCGGGGATCAAAACATTAAAGATCATGAATTACTCAGTAATAAGCATTTAAGACAGTCCTGACCGGAAGTGGTTACTCCTATTATCTGCTCATTTCAGTTGCAAAACAGTTTCTGCACAGCAAATGAGCATTGTGGAGCTCTGGCCCCCTTACCTTACGAAGAATGAACATACGGACGAGGAAGAACAGGATAGCAGACATGATGCCAGAAAGCAGGGGGGAGATGAACCAGGACAACACTAGGACAGAAGATAGAGGCAATAAATATCCTGGCTCCTACAAGGTGGCTCTGGGCAGTAAAACCCAGATATACTTTTCATACTAATCCAATGTTGGGGACAAGGCCATAGGTTTATAAATGCCACACTTTGGCATCTGAAAAAGCTAGTGGTTGTATTTTACTTACCAATTTTAAGCAGCTCTGACCACTGGACGCCTTTCTGTCCTTTGGCCACCAGCGAAAAGCCAATTGTTGCTCCAACAATACAATGGGTACCAGAAATGGGAAGTCTCAAGAATGAAGCTGCTAGCTGCCACACAGCTGACCCTAAAGCAACAAAGTTGTCTGAGTGATTAGTCACCACTGAAATACATGGCAGATTTGGGGACACAAGACACTCCAACAAAATAACTTATCCATGTGTATTTAATCACTTTGCTGCTGCAACTACAACATTACTCACCAAACATAGCGCTGATTGAGCCAGCCATGAGTAGCTCTTGTGTAGAGTTGTACATCTCCACATCAACCAACCCCTTCCGGATGGTCTCACTCACTTTAGCACCCAGCAGAACAGAGCCCACGGTTTCAAAGATAGATGCCAGGATACATGCTTGCCGGAGAGTCACCACACCTGACCCCACTGCGGTTCCGAACGAGTTTGCCACATCATTGGCACCCACAGAAAATGCCAAGACAAAGGCAATGATGAAGCCCAATATCAGCATCCAGAGGAAAGCTACCATGGGACCGGATGCCTTACTTCCTATTGTACTGGTTAGCAGATCCAGAGACGTTGTTGATTCAATTGTGGATTCCATGTTATTAATTTTAGTGGTTTAAAATCAACAGGAATTTGCAACTTTGATACGTAAACAAAATACGAGGTATGAAATAATAAATAATGTTACAAAATTAAATAAACTAAACTAAGATATGTTTGGAACCAGCGAGTTACTGCTATACGGTGTGTATGGGAATCTCTTTTCTAAAGTTCCTGTGGCTCTGGAGAATTAGAAGAGCTGAATAAAATTCCATGGTGCAGAAAATAGAGAACACAAGTTCTTCATCCTGAAATGAGAGAGGCAGAACTGAGTCCCCATGGTCCATGGATGCTGGCTAAGTGAGCACAAGGCTACAGCATAGTGAGACTTCCCCCAAAGAGTTAAAGCAAGGTCAAGCTTATAAGCTTACATCTGTTTAGCAGCTAGAAGCCACACTGGTTACCCATTAGGAAACTTAGGCTATGGCTACACTGGCACTTTACAGCACTGCAACTTTCTCACTCAGGGGTGTGAAAAAACACCCCCCTGAGCGCAGCAAGTTACAGCGCTAAAAGCGCCAGTGTAAACAGTACCCCTGCACTGGGAGCTGCGCTCTAAGCTAATCCCCTCATCAGGTGGAGTACCAGAAGCTCCCACGGGAGCACTTTGAAGTTTCAAGTGTAGCCATGCCCTAAGTGACTATCTGCTGCTCCATTAGTGCAATATTCCTGGCCTTCCGCTTATGTTCCACAATGCAGATGGGGGACACAAGATCCCTTGTGATTTCTACCCTCCCACCATCCAAGCTGAATGCCAGCTCCCCCTGCTGGTATGCCTAGAAGAGTACCACCACATTGACAATGCCATCAGGATTTGTAATGGAGCCATATGACCATCAGCTGCTCTCCAGCCTATTGAGAAGAGGATTTAGGCCAGTGATTTTAGAGAGCACTTCAGTGAAGTCTAGTTGTGCAACATGGTAAATAAGATGGCAAGAGAGCCACAGCACGTACCAGATCAATTATTTTAACTTGGGGAGAGATATGGGCTCTGGACATGCTGCCATGTGGAACAGGGCCCTAAAAGCAAGCAGGCTGTAGTAACAGGACCCTACCTTAAATCTATTAGGTCAAACTTAGCCACCATTCCCTACCAGCCTGAAAGGCACACTCCAGGCCAAGTGTTTCCTGAACAGGCTACAAACATTAGCTGCTCTTGCTGGGTTCCAGGAAGGAACTAAAGGACACTCCCCCAGCCTATGGGGAGGATCCACTGGGCCCGGGGACTTAAGTGATTATGAGGGACAACAGAACAAACAAGGACAGGCTGAGGGTCAAAAGTAGGGAACCTGAAGGGGACACCAAGCAGAGAACCCCAGACAACACCCACTGATCCTCAAAGGTGTCAAGGGAGACAGCAAACACTGCCCAGAGGAACTCTGCCTGGATATGTGAGCAGAGAGGGGACTGGAAATAGGCTCCACAGTCACAGAGAACCCACTCAGCCAACATCTTCTCTCTGGTGTTATATATTGCCACTTTGGGCATCACTAGGAGGCGACTGATGAGGAGGTCCCACAACTTTATGGAGCCACAGATAGGGTGTGCATATGTAAGAAGGTGGGAAAAGAAGTGCAGCCAAAAATGCAAAAGGCAGGCCAGGAGGAAAACATTATCTCCTGGAAGGTAGGCACATCAGGCACCAAGTCTACCAATTTCAGCTCTTTCCACAAAGCCTCAGCACAGAGCCCTTTCAACCCTTAAAACCCAGCCAAAACACGACCTCTACCCAAGCAGTTTTGGCCTCAAAAAGAGAGAAGTGCCAGACTCCATGAAGCCCTTAAGGGACTTCAGTACTGCTATTAAATGGCAGGTGTTCAGATACTATAATGTTGGGTGTAACAAAACCCCAAGATCGCTAGCTCTGCCTGCCAGCAAATTAAGTGGGCTGTTGCTATGCTCCAGATACAAGCTGCAGTGGAGCAGGAGTGGAAGTGGCTTCCCTTTGAAGCCCTGCAGCAAGACAATTAACACCACAGCTCACCCTGGCCAGCTAACATGTTAAAACTGCAACTTATCCCATCTACACAAGGATTTTAACATGTTAAAATGGGATAGCTAACAGCACCTCTACCTAGTGTGGACAATCACCAAGATAAGGGAAAGCCCCAGGCAGTCTGCAAATCCTGTACCTGAACAATGACTTGAGTAAGACACATTGGCAGCTCAGCTGAATTCCCCATAGTACCTTGTGTCCTAAGCGGCAGTCTTTTGTGCTTAGCCTGGCTATTGCTGCTGCAGAGATTACTCACTCTCTTGGTGTGTTTGCTGCCTGTCCCTACGGTGACAGCCCTGTCTCTGGCTGTCCCTGAAAAGGGCCATCAGAAGAGGGAGCAAACCCTCTCCCTACCCACCAAGAATCAGAGCAGGAAAGACACTGTTCATTAAGATGCTTGCCCTTCCCCAAGAGCATTTGGGGAGGAAGGATCCCACCACATATGTTGCCAGAAGGTCCTACACCTCAGTTATTTCCCCTTCTACCCTAGCTGTGTTGTAGCCATGCTTCACCACAACACTGAGAAGGGGCAGGAGATGAATATCCAGCCAATCTAACATCAGGTTTTCCAATACAACCAGCCCCAGATCTCCTCACACACCATTACCAGCTTTGCTGCAAAGTAGGAAGGGCTGCAGATACCTTGACCACGAGTTGGAATGGAAGCAGTAACAACTTTCGTCTGAGCAACAGGCCCACTTAAACTCCCTGAAACATTACCAGACTGGAGGAAGGAAAGGCAGAACAATGTGCCTGAAAAGACAAGCCTAAAAGCACGCTCTGGGGAACAACTTCCACTGCATGGAGGCAGAAGATTGGGTTTTCTATGTGGCTGCAGTACCTCAAGTGAACAAGTGGGGGACCAAGCGGGCACTCAGATTGGAAGACATAACCTCTCAAGAGGAACTGTGCCCACTATCAGCCCCCTGAGGGCATTACAAAGTCCACATTGAGGCATCTAAGTGAGCCTGATCACTTGAGGCACCAAATAGTCACCATGCACCTGGAAATCAGGCTCTGTGGACACTCAGCCCCTCACTGTTTTCGGCACCCATTAAGGCTAAGTCTTCACAGCAAAAAAGGGAGTGTTTTCACACGAAGTTAGCCATCTTTGGGTTTGTCTACACTTAAAATGCAGCAGCACTTCAGTGAAGACACTACCTACACTGAGATGCCGGTTACCTGGGCTGGACCCAGAACCCTAACTCCCCGAGGGGCAGCAGCTAGGTTGAGGGGCGAACCCACTGACCAGCGCTGTCTACACAGGGGCTTGACCTGACCGAACAGCTTTACTCAGGGCGGTGGCCTTGCACCAGTCCAGTGTCACAGAGTCGACCCGGCCCGGGTGTCAGGACCTCAAGGGAAGGAGACCCTTGTTTTTAGGTCAATTGGCTATGCCAAGGTACGCCCCGGAGGGGCACAGGGGGGCCTCAAACTACCGACAGACGATGAAGAGCTACCAGAGCCCTGTCTCAGCACCTCAGTGTAAAACCCGAGCAAACTCGCGGTCACCCTCCATTTTGCACCGCAGTCAGGCCGGGGAAGGAGCCCTGCCGAGCGAGCCCGCCCCCCGCCGAATTCAAACTTCGCCGTGAGCCCCAGGCACCCGGGGCGGGCAGCCACACGCGGCCCCGAGCCCGGAGCTCTCCCGCCAAGCGACGAGCCGAGCGGGCCCGGCTCCCAGGCGCCGCCACAGCGCCCGCTCGCCCAGAGCTCGTCTCCGCCCGGCCGCGTCCCGCCAGCCCCGCGGGCTGGGCAGAGCCCGGCACCCACCGCGCGCCCAGACCCCGCGCAGCCGCTTCCCGCGCGCCCGCCGGCCCTTCCCGCGCGCCCGCCGGCCCTTCCCGCGCGCCCGGAAACGGCTGCTCCCGCGCGCGCCGCGCCTCAGGCGGGCCCGGGGCCGCCGGGCGCACGTGGGGGAGGGGGCGCGGCGCGCAGAGCCCGCTCCTCCGCCCCCGCCAGCGCCACAGCCGAGCCGGCCCGGCCCTCACCGCGGTGTCGGTCCGCTCCCAGGCCGCCCCGACCAGCCCCCAGCGCACGCAACCGGACGCCGGCGCCGGCCACCACTTTATAGCCTGAGCCGGTCCACGTGACCCGCCGGACCCGCCCACCCGCTCGAGCACGCATGCGGCGCCTGACGCAGGCGGAGCGCGGCCCCCTTCCTCGCTGCCGCGCGGCCATTGGCCACCCCCGGGTCGCGGCCACGCCTCCCGCTGGTGGGCGTGGTCCCGTTCCAGTCGATCCCGGGCCGCGCGGGCTGTTCACTCCGGACCCTAACGAGGGGCGCAAGGCCCTGCTCTGCCCGGCCGATCGGGAACGGGGGGCGCTACCCACGCTGCCTCCCACGCGCAGGCTGAGCCTGCCCCACTGCAGCGTCTGCTCCCAGCCCCACCAGGGCACCCAACTCCTGGGTTTCCTTCCTCCCTCCCTCCCTGCCCGCCCCCCGGGAGCTGGGACAGGCCCCTCGGTTTATTGCTCTCACTCATTCCCCATGGGATGCTTGTTCTCCCGCCCTGCTAGGAGGGACTGAGGCTGATCCTGAGCTCCCATCTGGTCCCTGTGCTTGTTTGTTCTGGTTTTAGGGGGATCATGACTTGCATTCCCAGTCAACACCATCAGCTGACTCAAAGGACACCACGCCCTCTGCCAGCCAGAAACAGGAACAGGGCAGTCTGCGGCTTGGCACTGCCCTTTGTGCCATGAGCCCCATGGCTCTACCAATTTTGCTGCCCCAAGCAGTCACCACGGAATTGCTGCCGTGCCCGCAAGAGCAGCAGAGCTGCCGAATTACCGTTGCGGGACGTGGACGACCGCCCCATTCTGGATGCCGCCCCAAGCATCTGCTTGGAAAGCTCGTGCCTGGAGCCAGCCCTGGGCCCTGCCTGTGCACTGTGGGGTGCCCAAAACATGATGCACAGCCCCCCAGCCATGGGCGGCAGAGGGCCGGGCTATGAGCTTCCATGGGTGGCTCTAACACAGATCAGGCAGAGCCATGCACAGGATCATAGAGCAGGACAGGTCTCACTGTGATGCTCTTACAACAACACCAAAGCTCCCCTTGACAATGGGATGGGGCCCCCGTGCAGCCCACAACGCTAAGCACTCCAGACACCTGGTCCTGATCCAAACGCGGGTGCAGCAACATAGGTTGCCGGTGGTGCTGCATCTTGATTCAAGCAGTCTACAGAACAAGGTGGTGCTTTAGAGCAGGGTTTCTCCACCCGTGTGTCGGGACCCAAAATTGGGTCGCCAGAACGTTTCAAAGGGTCATGTGGCATCTCCTGCACTCCTGTTCCAAAGGGCAGGCTGGGCCTGCCCATCTCCTCCAGGCACTGCAACCTCTGGGGCCCCAGCGCCACGCACATTTGGCCCAGCTGTCATGATGATGGGAGCCCAGGTAGCCCAAATTTGAGTGAGTGGCCCTGCAACCCCACGAGCCAGGTCACAGCTCCACTCACACAAATTTGGTGCAGTCAGGGGGGTGGGGCTGAGCAGCGCTGCAACCCTAGAGGCTGCACAGCTTGGAGTGGAGAGCTAAACCCAGCCACCCTCACAGCACAGGAGCCGTCACTGTGAGGTGAGCGCCAGCAGGACCCGACCCTCGCCGAGGGGCAGGATCCAACCAAAACCGCCCCTGGGCCTCCACCCCTCAGCTATTTACTGGATTGTGACTGGCATAAACATTTACGGATGGGTCCTGAGCCCAAAAAGGTTGAGAACCACTGCTTTAGAGCGCAGGATGGAGTAGTGCATTCTGGGAATGACAGGCTCCAGGCAGCTCTTTGATGCAAAGAGATACAGGTGCTGACACGTTGGCCCAGTGTGCTTCTTGACCGGCGTGGCCCGCTAGTGGTTAATGAATAATTGATGAATTTCTGTCTGTGATTAGTTCACGACTTTCTAGCCGTTATTCCTTACTACATAGGCATCCTGTGCACAATCTGCTCCTGGTCAGGGCCCCCGCCCTTCTCTGTGACGACTGCTTTTCAGTCAGACCTTGTGCCTCTTTTTTGTATCCATTGTCCTATTCGGCCCTGATCCTGCATGTGCTTCATTTTCCCATGAGTGAGTAGTCCTCTAGGCATCTGCAGGATCAGGGCCTTAGATTGTAAGATCCTTGGGGCAGGGCCTCTCTTTTTGTGCCATGTTTGTACAGCACCCAGAACAATGGAATTCTCATCTACGATGGCCCCTCACTAGGAGCTAGTGCGAACCGATGATTTGCTGTATCATTTCTATGAGCGATCTTTGGGCTGCTGCTCATTGGTGAGCTGGTTCCCAAGGCCATTCTGCAGACGACGGCCAAGCTGTTTTTGTTGGACGGGTGCTTTGTTTCTCTTTCCTGATTGGTTGAGCATCACTCTTAGGAACCATTTACTGATGCAAAAGCTTGTGATTACACATTGGAAACTGGCTCGTTGCAAATATCCAGAAATAGTTAAAAATTCACAGTTTCCAAGACGTTTCTTGGCTAGAATCATCCCAAAAAGTGATCCCAAAGAGGGAATGAAGCATTTGGACAAACATTAGTGGGAAATAATAATAATGTCCTGCTCTTCTATAGCATCAGTATCTCACAGCACTTCACAATCTTTCATGTATATGTTCTCACACACCCCTGTGGGGCAGGACTCTTGTCCCCATTGTACAGATGGGGAACTGCAGCACAGATAGCTAAGTGACTCGCCTGTGGTCACACAGGAAGTCTGTGGCGGAGCATGGAATTGAATCCAAGTCATAGGCTAGTGCCCCAACCACTGGACCGTCCTTCCTGGATGTGCTTAATTTGCAAGCCGGTTTGCAATTCCTTTCAATCTGCTGCATCAGTCAGCGCACTGAATTCTCCTTCTACTCCTGAGCCTCCACGTTGTGACTAGTAAAAGAGAGGGCAGCTAAGGTTTCTGGCCCTGATCCTGTAACTGGATCCTGTCTATAGGGCTCACGACACCTGTAGAGAGGATCAGTTGATGCAAAAAAGGGCATATTCCTTAACACTGTGGCATCCCTTCTCCGTAGACAGAGCCGCCAGGCAGAATGAACTGGAGAACTCAGTGTGAGCAATGTTCTGCAATGGCTGCTTTACGCCTTGTCTCCTGCTGTCCCAGTGGTACCGCTGCCATCAGATTGATGTAACCCCTGTCACAATATCAGTTTGAATTGTACTGAAATACCATATAGACAGGTTTAAGAGGTGGCTGGCATTATACTCTGGGAGGTGAACCTCAAACTCCTTTGTATAACCCTCCACCTATTATAATAAGATCCTGCTGCTTGACTAATAAGTTACTTTCATTACTTTCATTTCATAAGTTTGGTTACTTTCATTGCTGCTTCGTCCTCTGGGTGACACAGAGACCATCTGTTAATGTCTGACAAGAACGTACATTGCAAGTGGTTAGCCTTTGTCCTGACCTCCCCAACCAAACACCCCCAAAACTGCCCCCCTGAAAAGCCGAATTTGTGGCAATCAGTGGCCCAGCTGCTGGGCTCTGCCGGTTATGTTGCAATATTAGCTGTTTTATAGCTTTGATAAGGCACAAAGATAAAGTCAAAAGCCTGCTCTGACCACCTCCCATGCTGAAAGATGGTTTGGATGGCAAATGAGCTCTTTGCAATCTCCATTTCCCAGAGCTCTGTGTTCTCCTCTGCACTGACAACCAGGGGGCCTTTTTCTGAATGGATCAAGTTCCTTGCTGAGGGGGAAAGTCTTTCCAGACCATGGGCTTGTTTATAGACGCCACTTTTGTGTCTAATTATCTTTAATATGTTTGTAAAGCTCAAGACAGGCTGACCTGCGGTGCCAGAACCTGCCCAGGGAGTGGATTTTCTCCCCACTTCCCGTTTATGCTGTCTCCAGGTTGGCTTATTTCAAGGGTGTTTTGTGGAAGAGGCCAATCTGTGTTAATTACAATATTTAGCGATCACCCCAGAGGGGTCAGGGCTTTGCAGGGCGCAGGTTGCAAATAACATGTAGCCAGATATTTATAATTAAACCATTCGTCAGTTTTAGCTTGGCTTGGCGCCAACACCCACTCTGCCTATATGACACACACAGGGCTGTGCCTCCTTTTCAGTAGTACCATCAGCCTTGTTTTAAAGAGGCAATCCCCGTTTTGTGTGGAGGATTTGGTGCTTCAGTCAGACCCAGCTCTGTGAATCATGGTGGACAGGAGAATTACAGCTTGTGTTTTCAAAGGGAGCAGTGTTTACAGAGCCTTTCCCAGCTCCTTTTCCATCTGGTGGGTTGAAATGAAGCTTGCCAGGGATTTGCCATACCCTGGGGGCAGAGGACAGGCCCTTTTCCCTCTGTCTCAGCAGCTCTGGTCCTGGTAAGTTTTAAAGCCACTCCTACCTGCAGGCTGTTGGGGGTCTTGCTCCCTCAAATCAGCCTCAGCTAAGAGGACTGAGGACAGCCCTGCCCCATCCACCACCACAGGACCCCGTGCAAGGGTCACAGAGAGCGCTGCCTGGTGATGTGGAGGAGGGGCTGCTCGGCACTGCCCACCCTCCCAGCAGCTCGGAGGAGCAGAGCAGGCCACGGAGCCTGGGCCAGCACAGCCCCAGCTGTGGGAGGCCGGGGGGTGTGACCGACCCCACTTCAGCCCCCCTTACAGAGCAGGGCCCAGAGCCAGGCCCTGACTCACGGAGTGTGGGCTGGAGCAGTGAGGTCAGATGGCTGCTCGGCCAGTGAGCGGGGGCGAGATCCTGGTTTCCCACCCTTGTGGCCTGCCAGACAGTGGCTTTGGCAGGCAAGGTCCTGTGGTCAATCTGGAGGCCGACATGACGCCCAGCTGCCGCCCCCCCCTTCCCTCTCCTGGCAAGTCACTGCCTTGGGAGCACCCATCTCTGACCATCCACATCTCCCCCCTACAGGCTCCATGCAACCTGGGAGGACCCCTGGTCCGGGCAGTGCCAACATCCACAGCAACAGCCTGTCCCAGCTCAGAGCACCCACTGATCTCAGCCCCCCGCCCCACTGAGGGGCAGCCAGGACTCGCTCACCTGGGGCAGGGGGTCCTGAGAGAAGCACATGTGGGGGGAGGGAAGGCTGTTTTGTGCATTAGGAATATTATTAACCCAACTTTGCATTGGGTTTCTTAAGACCCCTGTGTGTGAGAGAGCTCCTTTGGGGTGCGCCTGGATGAGATGCTGTCATAACCATACAGCTAAGGGAGCCTAGAATTCTTCCTTACTTGTAAGGGGTTAAGAAGCTCAAATAACCTGGTTGGCACCTGACCAAAGGAACCAATGGGGAAAGAAGATACTTTCAAAACTTGGGGGGAGGCTTGTTTTGTGTGTTCTCTTGGGAAGCATCAGGTCAGAAAACTCCTTCTCCTATAAACCATCCTAAACGTCTCTCATATTACAAAAATTGTAAGTAAAAGCCAGGCAAGGCGTGTTCGATTATCTTTTGTTCTGCTTGTGAATTTTTCCTTTGCTGGAGGGAGGTTTATACCTGTTTTTTGTAATTTTGAAACTAAGCCTAGAGGAAGTTCTGCTGTGTTTTTGAATCTTTTGTTACCCTGTAAAGTTATTTTCTATCCTGATTTTACAGAGGTGATTTTTACCTTTTTTTTTAAAAATAAAATCCTTCTTTTAAGAACCTGACTGATTTCTCTATTGTCCTAAGACCCAGGGGTTTGGGTCTGTGACCACTTTGTAACCAATTGGTTAGGATATTATTCTCAAGCCTTCCTAGGAAAGGGGGTGTAAGGGCTTGGGGGAATAGGAACTCCAAGTGGTCCTTTCCCTGATTCTTTGTTAAATCACTTGGTGGTGGCAGCGTACCCTCCAACGGCAAAGAATTTGTGCCTTGGGGAAATTTTAACCTAAGCTGGTAGAAATGAGCTTAGGGGGTCTTTCATGCGGGTCCCCACATCTGTACCCTAGAGTTCCCTTTGGAGTGCGCCTGAATGAGATGCCCAGGGGGCAGATGCTGAGCACAAATGCACCAGGAAGCATTTGTCCTCCGATTTCACCCTCCAGGGAGGGAGTCCCAGGCAGAGTGTGGGATTCTGCGAAAAGTTATTAGGCAGGACGTGGAGACAGCAACGCCCAGGCAGCTGGGTGGGATGCCCAGGCACTCCAGAGGTCCGCCCGATGAGGACGCTGGTAGGGAAGGGGGTGGGGGTGGGCACTGGCAGGGAGGGGGCACAGTGGGGCAGAGGAGCTGGGGGCATTGGAAGGGGGTGGGCACTGGCAGAGGAGGGGGGAGGGGAGCATAATGAGGCACTGGCAGATTTGAGGGGAGGACACTGGTAGGAAACTGAGGCACAGGGACACGGGTAGAGGGGGAGGCTGGGGGCACTGGCAGGAGGCAGCGTAGAGCAGAGCCCTGCACCATGCCCTGTACCCCTTAAACCCAGGCTGGCTCAGCCTGGCCCATGACTGCAGCCCATCGAGGAGGGGTGGGGGGACACTTCCCTAATCCCCCAGGATTCTTGTCCTCACCCATCTGCCCCCTTGCCCTCCACCCTGGGCTGGCTGGTGGGGGGAAGAGGGGCAGCTCCCAGATTGGGCTGGGAGGGAGCCCCACCTGGGTGAGGCCTAGGAGAACAGCTGGGGTGGTCGGGGACACCCGGGTCACTTGGGACAAGGGTGTGGGGCATGGATTGCTCAAGCATCTGCTGCTCCTTCCGCTCAGACCCAGGATCCTTGCCCCAGCCCCTTTCCTCTCCTTGCAACAGGGTGGGGAGGGGATTGATCATTTACTTACAGGAAGCACGGTTCACCAAACGGGAGGGGGGGGTGGCTGAGAGCCAGGGCTCTTGGGTTCCTTTCCTGACTTGGGGAGGGGAGTGGGTCCTTGTGAGCTAGAGCAGGGGGGCTGGGAGTCAGGACTCCTGGGTTCTGTCCCCAGCTCTGGGAGGGAAGTGAAGTCTGGGGTTGGAGTGGGGGGGCTGGGAGCCAGGACTCCTGGGTTCTGTCCCCAGTGTGGCCACTGGTGCACTGAATGGCTGTGGGGAGTTCCATCTTGGCTCTCTGTCCCGGTTTAACCCTCACCCTGTGGGCAGGCCCTTCCTGGTAAGGACATGGGAGCCCCACAGCCCTGGCTGGGCAGTCTGCCGGTCGTGGGGTGGGGACGCTGTGCACAGGCAGTCGATGCTGCAGGCGGTGAGTTTGGATGAGATCTAACACCGAGGTTTTAATCTGAGCTGCCCAGGCCACGGCATCTCCCCCAGGTCTGTCTCAGTCATGCTGTCACGCTGCCTGTTCTGGGCCAGAGAGCCCATCTCCCATGCCTCCATTTCACCTCCCTAAACACCCCCTGCAGGCTCCGTTCCATACAGGCCCCTCTTTCCCCGCCTGTGTGCCTGGTGAACAGCTGCTGTGCCTCACCCCAGAGGCAGCTGCATTTCTGGGCTGGCTGGGGCACTCTCCAGATGTGCAAAGTCAATGGCTCCCTGGCTCTGATGCGCTGGGGGGAGGGTGCCCCATGGGTGGGCCCAGCCCACTGGCTCCTGACTGTCAGTTGCTAGGCCCTGAGCAGAGCCGGGTAGTGCCATCACCATGTGCCCAAGTGATCCCGGCCACTTGGATTGTCCATGCAGTCCTGGCACCGCCTGGCCCCAGCAGGCGCTGGAGGGATAAATCTTTCAGAGTGACGGCTCAGATAACACCCTGCAAACGCCCAGCACTCATGACC
The DNA here is from genome assembly GCF_965140295.1 of Lepidochelys olivacea. Taxonomy (NCBI): domain Eukaryota; kingdom Metazoa; phylum Chordata; order Testudines; family Cheloniidae; genus Lepidochelys; species Lepidochelys olivacea. The sequence goes on along the minus strand of NC_140436.1, from coordinate 15,801,736 downwards.
AGCCTGGCCTTGGCGATGGGGCTGGGTGGGGAGATAATCAACCACCCAGCCCAGGGGACTGCCACCTTGCCCTCCCGGGCATTGCACTGCCAGCCCTGGCACAGATCTGTGATCATCTCCTTTGCCACCCTGCACCGCACAGGCCAGATCCCAGCCTGAAACAATTCCTGCCCGAACTCTGGGCACCGGCTAGGGTTGTCGAGACAGATTATTTCCCCCCGGGGGGCGTCTGGGTGGTAGCCCAGCCTAAAGGGAGGGGCCCTTTCTAATAGTTGGTTCCAGTTAAGGGTCATTAAGAGCCAATGCCAGAGCCTAGAGCAGGCCCCAAACCAGTTTGAACAGGGTGAGTCAGGCTGGGAGAACCAGACCAAGATGCCTTCCGAGGCTGTGGGCTGGCTCCCGTCTGTGCCGCTGTGCAGATAAATTGCTTGCACTCCAGGAGCAAGTGGATGTTAACCGGTTTCATAGCAATGGGATTTAGGTACAGCCGGTCAAAGGACTTGCTGGCTCGCTCCAGCCACAAATGCCTATATGGTATGGTGCAAAGTAATTTTAATATTCTCTCGCTTGGAAGCGGATTTGGGTTTTTTTTTTTAACCGGTTTCTTTGTGTTTCTTTCTCTGAAGTTCCCTGGAAATGAGGCCGTTTCCCAGGAGTTGACCCCTGAGAGCATGTGAGAGTGGAAAACCTTGCTTTCATGGAGCAGATTTAAAGTCAAACTGCATCCTTGTCACCACTTCATTTTTACCCTGGAAAAACAAAAGGAAGCATCAGGGCTGTTAAGGGTTTTGACATTCCTAGTAGAACATTTATTGACAATTCCTTGTTGGGATTTAAGCAGAAAACATCACCCTGTTTCAGAGACGGGGTGGGGGAGGCCAGATCTTTTATTGGGTCAGCAGCTGCTGCTGAGGAGAGACACCAGCCCTGGAGCTGCAGAGCTTGTCTTCAAGGCAGCTCGGTGTGGCTCTCAAACTTGTCTCTCTCCCCAGCAGAAGTTGGTCCAATAGTAGATATGACCTCACCCACCACGTCTCGCGAATATCCCGGACTCACACGGCTGTAACAGCACTGCACACAACGGCAGATATCCCGCTCCAGCGCATTCATTTCCTGCGCACCGAGGTGCAACAAAAACCTTCCTTTCACAGCCAAAGGGAGGCAAACTATTGATGCGCTGCATCAGGAAGAGCTCATAGGTATTTAACAAGAGCCTGGCTTCGCACTGCACCTTGTGATGTTTTTGGAGCCGTTGCTACATTTAGGTCTTGTCAGAAGCTTTTGATTTGGTTTTTTAAAATAAAATAACACAAACCCCAAATGCCCATCCCTGGTGCTGCTTGCCAGAGTGGAATGAGGAGTGTAAGGTGCTTTATACAAGTGGTGCTGTTGCAGGACAAGATGGGGAATAGCTGTATGGGTACAAAGCTCCTTTATGCCTGTGCCAGCCCTAAGTGTAGCTATGTCAATGATCATCACCCCCCCGATAACTTTTAAATGCAGGCAGGCCGGAGAGGCCCCCGCGCCCAGGCTGGTGAGGAGACTACACTATTGAATCAGAAATGGCATCTCCCCATCCCGTCTAGCTTAGCTTGGAGGTGCAGGGTTAGAAGAGACTGATCCATGCAGGCGGTTGGTTGAGTAGTTGGAAGCTTTTTGCTCTGGGCCAGCAGAGAGCAGGAGCAAGAGAGGCTGCCCCAGGCCACTTTGCCTGCTTAGCCACTCGCAACCCAAAAGTGGAGGCGAAATCTATCACCAGGACAGCTCAGTGGGCGGGAGTCTGACAGGAGGGAGACAGTGCTGATCTATTCCCAGCTGGCTTCCCTAAGGGGACTCCTCGCCCCCAGTGAATTCTCTTTGTTAGCACCCCCAGTTTGTGAGTGTAAAGCCTGTGAGATCAGCCCAGCTACATCACTTGGGGGGGGCGGGGTATGTGAAAAATCCACACCCACCCTGGGCGCTGTATTAACCCAACCTGACCCCGGTGCAGACGGCACTGGGTCACCAGAAGAACACTTCCCGCCACCCAGCACTGCGGTGAGGGTCTACACTGAAGCCACCGGGCTGCTGTCACATTCCAAGCCCTACAGGCTGTTCATTCAGGGCACCAAGGGGCATGTAGATCGTTCCCCAGGGCTCAGGCTGGCTGGTTACGTTTTCTGAAGTCTCCCCACCCTGTTTGAACCCGGCCTGGCGGCTGCTGCCACCACTTGGCAAAAGCATCACATGGGTACAGCTGGGTTGGGCCTGGATCACCCCCCACCCCTGATGTTTTTGTTTTGTGCTGAGTGTTTACACAACGACATCACCATAAAGCCCCAGCACAAGAGCGGAAGTTGCCTTCCAAAGGGTAAAACTGATCAATGCCAGTCCCTGAGCTGCGCACGGTGCAATACAAGTGACGCAGCGGGCAATCAAAACACAGGGGAGAGAAGCAGAGGGCAAGAAATGGGGCAGGAAGGACCTGGCACCCAGCCCACCAGCTGATTGCACCATTTCCATGGAGCTTGCCCAGGTGGCAGTGACCTTGGTTTTATTGCCACAGATGGGGCTCTGCAGGGCCCCCCCCAGCACAGTCCCATGTGTCACCCCAGGGGCTGGATGTGGGACTCCGGCATGAAGAGCCAGGCTGCTAGCCACCAGCTGGGCTCTGTACAGACACAGCCTCTTGGCATGACCCAGGCTAAGCCCAGCAGAGCTGACAGTTGGAGGCCTGATTGTCCAGACAGCCCGGGGGGCTGCGAGTGTGTGTGTAACCTTCTGCCCATCAGAGTTGGCAGCAACAAGGGTCGGGTTCAGAAAACTCTTTTTCTCTGCTACTTTGTTCCATTTGCTCAGTTAAAACCCTACGGGGGGAAGGAGGCTGGTGGTCACTGCCTCCCTGGTCCCAGGGTCCCAGTGGGACCTGCAGGGCACCGATGGTTGTTACCCACGGTCCTGCACCTGTGTCTGGCCTGAGAGTGGGAGAATCACATGATCCAACCTCAGGGCAGGTGGAGGCAGAGGGAGAACACCAGCTGCGGGTCCTCAGAGAGACTAGAACAGGACAGAGTGAACCCCATAACAATCACCATTGTTAACCTCGGGAAACTAAGGCACGGAAGGGGTTTGTCCAATGTCAGCGGCAAAATCAGGAATAGGAGCCATGAGTCCTGGCTCCCCACCCCTCTCCTGCTCCCATCCCACTCCCTTCCCAGAGCCAGGGGTAGAACCAGGAGTCCTGACTCCCAGCCCTGCCCCCTGGCTCTAACCACTTGACCCCACTCCCCTTCCAGAACTGGGGACAGATGCCTGGCACTGGCCTCTCCCTGGTCCAGCCCATCCAGGGTCCCAGAACGGGGCTTGTCAAAGACACACCTGAGCCAAGTGTGGGCCCAATCCTGTGATGGGCCCAATCCAGAACATCCTGCGACAGCCCGACAATCCCAGTCCAGCCACCAAGGCCAGGCTTGGCCCTGCCAAAGCTGCAGGGCTGGCTGCTCTGCCCCACGCTGGCCCAGAGCTGCAGCCCAGCCAGATCCTCTGGTTCCTTGCAGCCTCCTCCCCCCCCACTCCCTGCCATGCCATCTTGGCTGCACCCCCAACCCCAGGGGAGCATGGCTCAGCTCACTGCCCTTTCCTGCCCACTCTGAGCCTGAATCACTTCCCTGCTGGGAACCCTGCCCCTACTGCTTACTGTGATTCTCCCCCCAAGCCGCTTGCCCACCAATGGGCCCCATAGACACTGGGCTCCAAGGCCCCCACAGTCCCTGACGCAGCAGCAGGACCATGCTATGGAAGTGCTAGGAGCTGAGTGGATGGGTGAAGCCGGCTGGCCCTGCGCCTGGGGGAACCCATGGCTTCTGCCAGGGAGCCCCAGGCTCTGGGCTGCTCCCAGACCAGCATAGGCACAGCAAGCTCGCTGTGCTCCCAGCTCTGAGTAGCCACCCAGCAAAGCCATGGCACTTGGGCCTGGCTGCCACGTCTGGTCCTCCAGCCTGCGTGCCTTTCGGCCCCTGCGGGCGGGGATCTCCGAAGGGCTCAGTGCCCAGGATTAGGGCCACGTCCCGCAACGAACTGGGAGCAGTCAGGTGCCTGCGTGGGGGCTGGATTCCCTGAATCTGGCGCTAGCTTGGCCCTTCGGGTTTGGGGCATCAGACTTGCAGCAGCAGCTTCCCTGTGCTCCTTTGCAGGGGCAGAATCCAAATTCAAACTCAAGGCCAAGAGATGCGGGGGAGGAGGGCAGGGAGGGGAGACTTCGAACCATGTGTGACAATGAAAACAGCCCCCTCCCCACCAACTTCCCAGATGGGGCTGTGGGCACTTGCTCAAGGAAGCGGTCTGAGCTCCCTGGGGGACCCCTCCATAGCACCAGGACGGGGCTGGGATCTGGCCGTCTTGTCTGATGGCGGTGGGCAAACGGGCCCAAGCTGGGCACTGCCTGACAGCTGGCGCGCATCGCCCGACAGGTCAAATGCTGGCAAGGCGGGCGTGTTTGCTCCAGGTTAGTGCCCAAGCGGCTGTGCTGATCCCATAGGCGACATGTGAGTCATGTGGGCGCAGCACGATCACGCCTGCCCTAGGTGGGGTGGGGATGTGCCCAGGTACCAGGCAAAGAGCGACCTGTGCCAACGTCTGGGGGGGTTCAGGGTACTACCCTGGGCAACTCCCTTGAACTGGGGAGGCTGGAGTCACCCGCTGCGTCTGACTGCCCAGACACCCGCTGCTGGGCATGCTGGTCAACCCTGGCAGGTGCACGAATCTGCCCCTTAGAAACCCCAGGAGGAGCAGGCTGCTCAAAGAGCCTCCCCATCCCCCGCACACAAGGAGAGGTGTCACCCTCCCCGATCCACACCCCAAAGAGCCAGGCATCCACATCTGGGGAGGGGGAAGGGCTGAGTGGTGAGGACATAGTGAGGGCATTCTCCTGTGCTGTGACATCCCCTGGTCTGTGGGCACTGCCCAGGCCCCGACTGAGATCAGGGCCCCTTCGTGCCGGGCACTGCCCAGACCCCAACCAAGATCAGGACCCCTTCGTGCTGGGCACTGCCCAGACCCCGACCGAGATGAGGGCCCCGTTATGCCAGGCACTGCCCAGACCCAACTGAGATCAGGGTCCCGTCATGCCAGGTGCTGCCCAGAACCCACCCAAGATCAGAGCCCCATCATGCTGGGCTCTGCCCAGACCCAACTGAGATCAGAGCCCCCTCGTGCTGGGCGCTGCCCAGAGCAGAGGATGGATTGTCAGTGTGCCCACCGTGCTGGGAGCTGAACTCTTGGCGATGCAGCCACAGAGCCAGACAGCCTCTGCCCAGTGAACCCAGTCCAGTAAGCAGCAGGGGCAGGGCGGGTCCCCTCCCCAGGGCACAGAGCTGCCCAGGGCATGAAGGCGCCCTGCCTAGTGGGGTTACATGGCGGGAGGGGAAGGCCCAGGACCCAGGAACTCCGGGGGCATCAGCTAACCCTGCCTGCCCTAGCGAGGGGAGGGGAGGGCATGTTTCACCGCCAGGGGTGCATGTGGGGGTCCCAGCATGACTAATCCAGATATCAGGAAGGGCAGCTGTTCAGCCCCCCACCCAACCCCCCGCCCCTGCTGCAATTTCAAACCCGCTGGAGGAGCTTTTCTTTAACACAGAGATCAGCTCCTCCACGCAACGCTGAATTCATTAACACCCCCCTGACGCCAGCCCCGGACCTCGTCACAGAGCTCCCAACTAGGCCATAGCCCTGGCACCGAGCCAGCCAGGAGCGGGTGGAGGAGCTGGCAAGCCAGCTCCTTCCAGGGTGGGCAGCGGCCTGTGTGCTTAGCACCCTATCGCCCTCGCTGTGACAGAGCACCCTGGGGTGCCGCTCACTCATTCCCAGAATACCAGACATTCCAGCACTGCAGTCCCCGTCCCCCCCCCCCCCCCCCAGTGCAGGCCCTCACCTACGGGGTCTGCGAGGGCACACCAGCAGCAGGGTGGGGGAGCAGTGCGCCCTTCCAGATGGTGTCCCCGGGCTGATACCAGGCAAAGACACATCTGGTTTTCTCTCAGTGCCGGATGGGGGACAAATCACCCAAACAGGGCACTGGTCGGCTCAGACTGGAAGAGTGGCCCTAACTGCCTTAATGAATAAGAAGCACCAGACCTGGAAGGTTATAAGTTACATTATATCTGTGTGGGTGCTTCCCAGACCCCAACCGAGATCAGGGCCCCGTCATGCCAGGCTCTGCCCAGACTCCAACCGAGACCAGGTCCCGTCGTGCTGGGCGCTGCCCAACTCCAACGAAGATCAGGGTCTGCTGAGACAATGGCAGCCAGTTCAGTGAGGAGAGTCCCTGTCCCAGGCAGCCCCCAGTGTATGGACCCGAGGAGCCCAGAGGTGGGAGCGATGCCGAGGGCTAGATGTTGATCTTGGGGCGAATGAGCCTCACAAGAGATGTGGGCTTCTGAGGGACTTGGGGCCCGCCAGGGTACAGAGGGAGAAGAGACTAGTTGAGAGGGGCAGGCTTGAGGGCTGGGTGTTCCTTGGCTCTGGCACAGGGGGACTTGGGGCTGATGGCAAGGCCCAGAGCTGCCTCTGCCCATGGCCTGGGGGTTGGCACCTTGCTCCCCCTGACTGGCACAAGGCTGGGGGCACAGCTCTGCCTCCTAGGACTGGGACCCTGGCACTGTCCTCGCAGGCCACCAGGCCTCTCAGCTGAGGGAAGAGGAAGCAGAGCTAGACTGGGGAGCCCTCCTTCCCCCCAAGTAGGGACAGTCCCACCAACCAAACAGCTTAGGGTGCCAGGGCCCCGGTGCCTCCCCCACACAGATGATCTCCAATGTCCTGGCCATGGCTCTGCCTCCTCCTGCCCTAAGCCGGGCAAGGGGTCAAGGACTGAGCTCCAAGCTGCTTCCTGACGCCAGCGGAGGGGCAAGGTCCATCGCTCCCCCTCCCTCCCTCCTCCCGGGACCAAAGAGGGGCAGCCAGGGCACGTGGCCATGAAATGCTGCATGTGAACAGCCAACATGACAAGGGTGAGGGCCAAAGGGGGCATGGGGTGCAGGGGGCTACTGCAGGGGCAGTGCTAGGGCAGAGAACACGCTGAGGGTAGCAGTAGGCCAGTGGGTACTACTGGGGCCATGACTCTCCCTGCTCCCCTCCCTTGGGCCATCACTCACCGGACTAGAATACCGGGGGGCTGCAGGTCGGGATTGAGGGGCACCAGCGGCGCTGCATTCGGGGAGCCCAGATGCACCTCCCGGCACTTCCCAGGGTGCCCAGACAAAGAGGCAGGGACGTGTGCCCAGCCAAGCACAGAGGCCCAGGCGCTTTCCTGCGTGGCAGCCCCCAGCTGGCACCTGGCCCCACACTGCGGGAACCAGCCCTAGCCTGGCCCAGTCCTGGCACCTGCCACAGGATCGTGCTGCCCACAGAGCAGGCCCGAGCCAGGGCTGCACCCTGCCCCAGGGCACCTACCTTCTCCCACACTGCACACACCCGCCTGCCATCCGAGCACTGCCCCGGGAACTGGGAGTCCTGGCTTTGGATGGGGAAAAGGGCTCCAGTGATTAGTTGGGAAGCAGGACTCCTAGGTTCTTTTCCTGGCTCCGCCCTAGGCAAGTCAGTTTGCCACTCCTTGCCTCAGTTTCCCCAGCAGCGAGGTCACATCCCCACTCCCTACCTCAGGTTCCCCAGCAGTGAGAATGATCCTGAGCAAATTACAGTCTATGGGGCACAGTTGGGGTTGGTGTCAGAGGGGCAGGGAGGAGCCCTGCTGTGTCCTGAGACTGCTCCCTGCTGCCAGGTGTCAGCACTAACTCAGGGGCAGAACAGCCCCTACAGCCCCACCCAGCTGACTGCAGCACCCTCTGTTCAGGTCTCCCAGCCGCACACTGGCCAGGCCCAAGCTGGCTTGGCATGAGGGCACAGGCCTGGGAACAACCCAGCCCTGCCCTGCCCTGCGAGTTAGTTTCCCACAGCTCATCCTTTGCCCTCTGCCCCACTTCGGGCAACCATGGGAACAGCGCAGTAAATAGCTCAGCCAGGGTGGATGTTTCTGCCTCACTCCGGTTTGACTCACGTGCTCGGAGCTGGCATGAGCCCCGCACGAGGTCAGGGCGTGCACCTGCCACCCGGGATGCAGCTACAGAGCCCCGGCCTCATGCCAGGGATGGGAGTGGGGACAGGGCTGTGAATTGGCACCATTGCGGTTTGTGGTGCCCGCTCAGCGGTGGGACGCCCCTGCTGGGACCATCACACGAGAGCTGGCATGTGAACACCTTCCCCCCACCGCCCAAGGCTGAGCATAGTACAGCCTGCCTCCCTGTGGCTGGGGTCCAACTGCCAGCTCCACCCCAGAGAACCCAGGGTATTTCCTTCTCCCTTGCTGAGCTGCTGACCCCTTGAGGATGGGCAGGTGGATGGCGTGGTACAGCCCCGAGAGCCTCCTGCAGAACACCCCTCTGGGCCAGAGCCCCGTGTGTCTGCACCCCTTGGTGCGGGCACCAGGAAACGCTGCAGCAGCATCTGTGGAGAGGCCTATTGCCAGCCTGCCAGAGCTGGGGCAGTGGGCAATCCATGTGCCCATTGCCCATGCACGCTGGCAGCCACGTCTCTTCAGTGCTGATGTCCTGCCCAGTGCCTCATTCCCTGGGTCCAGCGGCACTCCACACCAAGATCTCCATGGCACTGCCCCAGCCCTGCCCCTTTTCAGCCCACTGAGATCTGAGCAGGGCCCATTCCTCCCCCCGCTGGGCGTTGATCAGCAGCGGGTTCCCCTCCTGCTGCCTTACTCACCTCCCTGAGCCCCATGGCACCCTTTGGGTGGGACAGACCTTGCCCACACCCTCTGCCCCCGCTATGCTCCTGACAGACCCCTCATTCCTGGTGGTTTCCCTCCCTTACCCCTCCCCACAGTACAGCACAGCAGGCTGGCCCCCAGTGCCCCAGCCAGGGACTCCAGTGCTTCGGGCAAGGCTCTGCTATCACCAGAAGGGGTTCCCACCCCCACCCCTTTTACAGAGCAGGCACCAATGCAGGGTGTGGTGAAGTGGAGATTTTCCCTTATGTTGTATGTGAGTCTTACCGTTTTGCATGAATGCTGCGTGTGCCTCAGTTTCCCATTGTATTGCACCAATGTTTAGGTGGTGGGCATAGTCACTGACTTCTAATGGTGCCAGTGGGTGACTGACGCCCCTACCACCTCTGCCCCGCCCCCATTCCAACCCCTTCCCCAAATCCCCGCCCTGGCCCTGGCCCTGCCTCCTCCCCCGAGCTTGCTACAGCTGTTTGGCCGTGGCAAGGGCTGGGAGGAGCAGGGTGGGGCGCTCAGAGAAGGAGGTGGAGGAGGTGAGGTGAGGTGAGGTGGGGCAAGGAGCTTGGCTGCACCCACCAATTTTTCCCCGTGGGTGCTCCAGCCCCAGAGCACCCATGGAGTCGGCGCCTATGGTGGTGGAATAAGCGTGTGACTTTTGCAGAGGCTGCTCCAACTGCCTGCATGGATGCTATGGCCACCGCTTCGTCACCTGAGACCCAGGATGGGGATGCGAGCAGGAGACTCTTGGCCTGGGAAGCAAGACAAAGGCCAAAGGAGGAGCAACAGGCCAGGCAGCCCCCCCCCCCCCCCCCAAGATGGACTTGGGTGAAAATCACAGATTTCTGTGCTAACAAGTTCTGTTCTATGCTGTGCGTGTGCAAGGCCCTCTGGCTTCCCCAGGACCCCGCCTGGATGAACTCACTGCGGGAAGCGTCAGGTGTGGAAGGGGATGCTGAATCCTCCGAGGTCAGACCCAGGAAGGTGGAAGCTGTGTAAACTTCTTGACCTGGAGACAGTCTCCTCAGAGAGAGGAGGCTCCCCAAGAGTCCTGACTGGCTTTGTAGGCAGTAGTTCCAGAGCATCACCCCAGTGATTCAGTGACACAGTGCCCAATCCCGCCACGCTGGCTTTCCCAGGTTTATGTCTGCGTGTAGGTCCCACAGGGATGGGGGGAGGTCTTTGTGGGGGAAGGCAGCAGGAGGGAGGCCTCATGGACTTGGCCATGTCCCACACAGGGTGGGGATGCAAAGCTGCTGGCTCCCAGGCATGGGTGGCGAATGAACCGCCGGCTGGGGGAGGCTAGCCTCCAACCCAGTCCCTTCCGCCTGAGGCTCCACACCTTCTGCTACCTGCTGGAGCCCAGAGGGCCCCCCCCCCACCATGGCCACCAGCCCAGTTCCGTAGCTAGCCCCGCAGTCCCAAAGGAGTGCCAGGAGGGAGGGCGGTACGCGGCCCCAGCCCTGGAGTGCTGGGAAGGCAGTAGGCCCCAGCCTCCCAGCTGGAGCACTGGGGGGCTGGAGCTGGAGGACTGGAGCCACATGCAGGGAGCAGTCACAGCATGGGGCAGGGCCACAGAATCATAGAATATCAGGGTTGGAAGGGACCTCAGGAGGTCATCTAGTCCAACCCCCTGCTCAAAAGCAGGACCAATCCCCAACTAAAGCATCCCAGCCAGGGCTTTGTCAAGCCTGACCTTAAAAACCTCTAAGGAAGGAGATTCCACCACCTCCCTAGGGAACCCATTCCAGTGCTTCACCACCCTCCTAGTGAAATAGTGTTTCCTAATATCCAACCTAGACCTCACCCATTGCAACTTGAGACCATTACTCCTCGTTCTGTCATCTGCTACCACTGAGAACAGTCTAGATCTATCCTCTTTGGAACCCCCTTTCAGGTAGTTGAAAGCAGCTATCAAATCCCTCCTCATTCTTCTCTTCTGCAGATTAACAATCCCAGTTCCCTCAGCCTCTCCTCATAAGTCATGTGTTCCAGTCCCCTGATCATTTTTGTTGCCCTCCGCTGGACTCTTTCCAATTTTTCCACATCCTTCTTGTAGTGTGGGGCCCAAAACTGGACACAATACTCCAGATGAGGCCTCACCAATGTCGAATAGAGGGGAACGATCATGTCCCTCAATCTGCTGGCAATGCCCCTACTTATACAGCCCAAAATGCCATTGGCTTTCTTGGCAACAAGGGCACACTGTTGACTCATATCCAGCTTCTCGTCCACCGTAACCCCCAGTCCTTTTCTGCAGAACTGCTGCCTAGCCACTCGGTCCCTACTCTGTAGCAGCGCATGGGATTCTTCCGTCCTAAGTGCAGGACTCTGCACTTGTCCTGTTGAACCTCAGCAGATTTCTTTTGGCCCAATCCTCTAATTTGTCAAGGCCATGTCTGGCTGTTTGGGGAGGCACAGCCTCCCTAAACCTAGGCGACCTGCTACCCATGCTCCCAGGCCCACACTCTGACGGCCCCGGGACCAAGCTGGGAGGAATTGGGCTACGGTGACTCCAGAGATGGACACAGGGGCCAGAGTGGTTTTATTCCCCATTGCTGGGCCGGGCCACTGCTACGTCCAGAGCCTCAGTAACACCCACACCAGAGCACCCCATGGCCACCACCCACGGGTCCACAGCCTCCTCGGGCCCATGTGGAGCGTGGGTGCCCTGCCCCACAACGGGCCAGTGAGAGACAGGACAGCAGGTGACCTGAGTCAGGCACAGGCTAGCCCAGGGGAGAGGTGGGGTGCCCGGCTGCCGGGGGGCAGGCCTCGCCCAGGGGTCCAGCGGTGCTATAGGTACTTGTAGATGACCCTCTCGGGCAGGGTCTGCACTTCCAGCCGGACGGGGCACTTGTAGAGGAAGGAGAGCAGCGTTTCGGTGTAGCCCACCAGGAAGTAGAACTTGTAGGGCGGCATGCGCTGCAGGAAGACGGCGCAGACGACCAGCGTGTTGGCGCGGCGCTTCAGCACAATCTCGTTGGCCAGGCAGCCGTGGAAGGTGCCGTAGATGAACTTGCGGATGAAGACGTCCTCCACGGTGCGCTCGGCCGCCCCACCCTCCCCGTCCAGATTACCTGCAGGGCAGACAGGGCAGCGGGGGGGTGAGGGGACAGCACCAGGTGCCCCATGCCCACAGGGCACCTTTAAGAGATGGTACGAGCAGCACCAGCCAGAGCAGGGGGCTGCATGGGTGTCCGGCCAGGCACTGCATCAGGATCTGGCCACAGAACACACATCTGCCGGGGGACAGGGACTCCTGCTCCCTCCCCTATGCCTGGAGAAGAGCTCGGGGAGAACAGCCCATGCCCAGGTTGAAGACCCCTCACCCCCTTTTGTTACGTCAGAGGGGCCACACAAAAGGGGATGCTGTGGGGAGCGGGGCAGGAGCACTGGTTGTGGGGAGAGCTCCCAGCTATTTCAGCCCTGGCCTCTCCCAGCAGGGGGCGTTCTGGGCGGTGGGGCAGGAATGCTGGCTGTTGGGGAGCTCCTGGCTTTTCCAGCCCTGGCCTTGTTGTAGTAGGAGTTTATGTTTGCATTTTGTATAATTTAAAATAAAAAATAATAATGTAGCATGTATTACATTTATTGATGTATGATTTGACTATATTTTGCTGGCTATTCTTTTTGAAAGCAGAAAGGAATGGCCTAATGGGCCATTGGTAAAGATGCATCAGCCAGAATTTGTATCGGAACTGCTTTTAAGGCAGTAACAGACCTTTTAGCATTACCATTTTGTTGCAGGTTTAGTATTTTAAAATAAGTAAAAAAATGCAATGACTTGGGTTTTTTTGCATTGCAATTTGATGTTTTTGTTTAAATGCTTTGTGTAAATTAATTCTGTGTTGTGTGTAAATGAGGAACATGTGTGTTAAGAAATAAGTGTAAAGGCCATCGCTGAACCAGATGTTTTAGGGAAAAACCAAGATGTCAGGGCACCAGGAAGCTGCAACACGCCTATGTCAGAGAAGGGCAGATTGACGACTTTAAAAATAAGACTGGCACCTATCAATGGGGACAAGATAGCTGTGATTAAAACCAGAATGGGGTAACCTTTTAAAAGACTTAATAAAAAATAAAAATAAAAAAAAATGTAAGAAAACAAGCACTCGTCAAAAAAACAACTGATTACAGCATGATGGGAAAATCACTATGGAAACAGGGGGCCTGGCCATGAAACTTTGGGTTCATCCTGCCAAGACTCTGTGTGTGTGTGTGTGTGTTTAAATGCATATGCTAATTGTTGCATTTTTAATAAACAGGGTGTATTGCTCTTTCCCCTGAAAAAGATCCTGTGTGCTTCTTATAAGCATAACTGCCTCTCCCAGCGGGGAGCAGGGCAGGAGCACTGGCTGGAGGGGAGCTCCTGGCTACTCCAGTCTCAGCCTCTCCCAGCAGAAGGCATGGTGGGGAGCAGGGCAGGCACTGAGAGACGGGGAAGCCCAGGTACCCCAGGGCAGCAGCTGACGGGTCACTCACTGGTGTGCAGGGAGAGCCAGCCCTTGCGATGGGCGATGTAGTGGGGTGGGTGGGCCTGTTCGTACGTCACCGGCTTGTCTCCTTTCCCAACTCGCACTCGGGCCGCCCGGTTCTGTAAGAGAACAGCCTTGGGAGGGGGGTGAAAAACAACAGTGGGGGCTCCTGGGCAGGGCCAGGAGCAGGGGATGCATCTTCCCCTGCTCCATAGGTGTTAACGGCACGGAGGGACCAGGGCAGCAGGTATTTCAAAGCGTTTGGCAGTACCCAGGGCCCAGAGCACTGACGCCCTGGTGCTAGCAGGCTGATCCCACTTCCCACATGCCCCCTTCCTCGGGTCTGGCACCGTCATGCCTGGCACCGCCAAGCCCTGGCTACACGTGGCAGCAGAACGGCATGCAGCCCGTGTATGAGGCAGCCTGCGGGAAGCTTTAGCCTGAGTGTTCATTTCTCTGCTAAGGACACCCCAAGGTCCTGCCCAGTCTGACAACTCAGACTCAGTCACACTCTCAGCGGGCACCTCAGGGGCGCTGAAGGTGCAGACACAGTGAAGAACAGGCACTGCGAGGTGCAGGCTACAGAAAAAAGCCCAGGAGCCACTCTTCGATATCGACTCGCCTAGCCTCCAGGCCCCTGCCATCCCTGGACCGGGCAGAATAACCTCATGTCCTGGGGGAAACTGAGGCATGGGCAAGAACGGACCAGCCCCAGGTCATCCAGTGAGTCAGTGACAAACCTGCATGTAGAACCCAGGAGTCCTGACTCCTTGCCCTAACCACACCTGCCATGCAGGGCTGTTCGGGGGACACGGAGCTGGGATGGGCTCCACAGGAGAGAGCAAAGGCTCCTGGCACAGGTTGCTGGGGTACACAGGGGATTTCCAAGGCCTCACCCAGAACTCTGTGCCTCTGCTCCCGCTGGGGAGAGGCTTTGCTGGGTGAGTGAGGCCTTGTCTCACAGGCCCCTCTCCAGCTTTGGTTTTGCAGGTTCAGAGGGAGGGACGGCTGTTACTTACCTTACAACTCCTGGGATTCATAGAATCATAGAATATCAGGGCTGGAAGGGACCTCAGGAGGTCATCTAGTCCAACCCCCTGCTCAAAGCAGGACCAATCCCCAACTAAATCATCCCAGACAGGGCTCTGTCAAGCCTGACCTTAAAAATATCTAAGGAAGGAGATTCCACCACCTCTCTAGGTATTCTTTGAGGGGCTGTCCATGGGATCCCATCGCTGGCACCTGTGTCTCACAAGTGTATGCCACTGCTGGGATCCACACGGACAGACCCTTGCAGCAGCAGCCGAAGGGCTAACGGGCAGGATTCCCCACTGCAGCCTGCCACGCACTTACCTTGTGACACACAGCTGTGGTCTGAATAGCCCGGCTGCAGGGAAGGAGTGACGAGAAAGCGCCCCGTGTCCAGAGAGCGGCCTAGCAAAGCAAAGCACAGGGCATCAGGGAGCAGGGGCGGTGGCGAGCGCACAGACCCCTGGTTGCAAGCTAGGGATTGAACGAGGGCGCCGCAGCACCAGAGACACAAAGCCCTGGCAACTGAGCTGCAGGAGTCACATTCGTGGGAGCCGGAAGCCAGCTGCTAGAACAGGGGTGGGCAAATTACGGCCCGGGGGCCGCATACAACCCTTCAGACGTTTTAATCTGGCCCTCAAACTCCCGCTGGCGAGCAGGGTCCAGGGCTTGCCCTGCTTCAGCGCTCCAGCTGGGGAGTGGGGTTGGGGGCTTGTCTCGCTCTGCGCATGCTGTGGCTCCTCGCGGCTCCTGGAAGCAGCAGCATGTCCCCCCTTCGGCTCCTACATGTAGGGGCAGCCAGGGGAATCCGCACGCTGCCTCCGCCCCAAGTGCTGCCTTCGCAGCTCCCATTGGCCAGGAACCACGGCCAAAGGAAGCTGCAGGGGGAGTGCCTGCGGATGGGGCAGAGCACAGACCCACCTGGCTGTGCCTCTGCATAGGAACCGGAAGGGGGACATGCCACTGCTTCCGGGAGCTGCTTGAGGTAAGCGCCACCCAGAGCCTGCACACCTGATCCCCTCCCATGCCCCAACCCACTCCCCCAGCCCTGATCCCCCTCCCGCCCTCCAAACCCCTCAGTCCCAGCCCGGAGTACCCTCCTGCACCCCAAACCCCTCATCCTCAGCCCCACCCCAGACCCCGCATTCTTAGCCGGAGCTGCACTCCCTGGCACCCCAACCCCCTGCCCCAGCCCAGAGTCCCCCCCCGCACCCTGAACTCCTCATTTCTAGCCCCACCCCAGAGCCCACACCCCCAGCCAGAGCACTCACCCCCTCCCACACTCCAACCCCCAATTTCGTGAGTATTCATGGCCCGCCATACAATTTCCATACCCAGATGTAGCCCTCGGGGCAAAAAGTTTGCCCACCCCTGTGCTAGAACCACTGGAGGGAGAGGCACCCAGAGTCAGTCTATTACGGTAACGCCCCCCCGGCTGGCTCCAAAGCCGCGGCCACCGCTGGGTCCTGCACATTCCTCCCGCAAGCCGGGCTCCAGGGACGCCCGGCGGGCCATTTCAGTGCCGGGGCCCTGGGGTTTTGATGAAATGGTCCCAAGGGGAGTTGCCAGGGTCCGCGGGGCCGACAGGGGTACTTGGATTGCCAGCTCTCTGGGGAAAGGGGCATTGAGAGCAGCGGGCAGGGGAAGGGAGCGACTCTGGGGGGCAGCTGCACCCCCCGCCCCGTTGGGTCACACACTCCGTCCCCTCTGTGCCCGCACAGCCCTTAGCACAGCGTACCGCGCCGAGCACATCCCCACCCGCTGGGCGCCGCCCGGCTGAATCCGCCCCTCGCGGAGCGTCTGCCTGGCCCGGCGACCCCCGGCCCCGCGCTAGGCCCCGCCCCAGGGATGCTCCGGCCGCGGCGCCACCTCACCGTCAGGCGCTTCCCGCCCAGCGGCGCCGCCATCTTGGAAGGTGCGAGAGGGGGGAAGGGTGGAGCCGAACCGACCCCACGGCACCGGGAAGGGGGCGGGGCCGTGGGCGGGGCCGAGCGGGAGCGGGTAACCCCGCCCCCAAGGCCTCCTGCCGCCCCGGGGGGCGGGGCTCAGGCCGGGGGGCGGGGCCGGGTGATCGCCCGGGGCGGGGCTCCTCAGCCGCAGGCCCGGGGGCGCTGGAGCACCCCGGGGCTCCCCTGCGAGCTGATCACCCCCGGGCGCTGCCAAGTGTTCACACGTGCAGATGGGTGTTGTGTGTCACAGAGGGGCCCCCTGGCCGCCCGGACCCCGCCCAGATCGGGGCCCCTGCGCCCGGCGCCGCCCGGACCCCGGCCAAGATCGGGGCCCCCTGCGCCCGGCACCGCCCGGACCCCGGCCAAGATAGGGGGCCCCTGCGCCCCTCAGACTCCGGCCCAGATCGGGGCCCCTGCGCCCGGCGCCCCTCAGACTCCGGCCCAGATCGGGGCCCCTGCGCCCGGCGCCCCTCAGACTCCGGCCCAGATCGAGGCCCCCTGCGCCCGGCGCCGCCCGGACCCCGGCCAAGATAGGGGCCCCTGTGCCCGGCACCGCCCGGACCCCGGCCAAGATAGGGGGCCCCTGCGCCCCTCAGACTCCGGCCCAGATCGGGGCCCCTGCGCCCGGCGCCCCTCAGACTCCGGCCCAGATCGGGGCCCCCTGAGTCCGGCGCCGCCCGGACCCCGGCCAAGATAGGGGCCCCTGCGCCCCTCAGACTCCGGCCCAGATCGGGGCCCCTGCGCCCGGCGCCGCCCGGACCCGGGCCAAGATAGGGGGCCCCTGCGCCCCTCAGACTCCGGCCCAGATCGGGGCCCCTGCGCCTGGCGCCGCCCGGACCCCGGCCAAGATAGGGGCCCCTGCGCCCCTCAGACTCCGGCCCAGATCGGGGCCCCTGCGCCTGGCGCCGCCCGGACCCCGGCCAAGATAGGGGCCCCCTGCGCCCGGCGCCCCTCAGACTCCGGCCCAGATCGGGGCCCCCTGCGCCTGGCGCCGCCCAGACCCCGTCCGAGATCGGGGGCCCCCTGAGCCCGGCGCCCCTCAGACTCCGGCCCAGATCGGGGCCCCTGTGCCCAGCGCCGCCCGGACCCCGTCCGAGATCGGGGCCCCTGTGCCCGGCGCCCCTCAGACTCCGGCCCAGATCGGGGCCCCTGCGCCCGGCGCCGCCCGGACCCCGGCCAAGATAGGGGGCCCCTGCGCCCGGCGCCCCTCAGACTCCGGCCCAGATCGGGGCCCCTGTGCCCAGCGCCGCCCGGACCCCGTCCGAGATCGGGGCCCCTGCGCCCGGCGCCGCCCGGACCCCGGCCCAGATCGGGGCCCCTGTGCCCGGCGCCGCCCGGACCCCGGCCCAGATCGGGGCCCCTGTGCCCGGCGCCGCCCGGACCCCGGCCAAGATAGGGGGCTCCTGCGCCCGGCGCCCCTCAGACTCCGGCCCAGATCGGGGCCCCCTGCGCCCGGCGCCGCCCGGACCCCGGCCAAGATAGGGGGCTCCTGCGCCCGGCGCCCCTCAGACTCCGGCCCAGATCGGGGCCCCCTGCGCCCGGCGCCGCCCGGACCCCGGCCAAGATAGGGGGCCCCTGCGCCCGGCGCCCCTCAGACTCCGGCCCAGATCGGGGCCCCCTGCGCCTGGCGCCGCCCAGACCCCGTCCGAGATCGGGGGCCCCCTGAGCCCGGCGCCCCTCAGACTCCGGCCCAGATCGGGGCCCCTGCGCCCGGCGCCGCCCGGACCCGGGCCAAGATAGGGGGCCCCGGCGCCCCTCAGACTCCGGCCCAGATCGGGGCCCCCTGAGTCCGGCGCCGCCCGGACCCCGTCCGAGATCGGGGCCACTGTGCCCGGCGCCGCCTGGACCCCGGCCAAGATAGGGGGCCCCTGCGCCCGGCGCCCCTCAGACTCCGGCCCAGATCGGGGCCCCTGCGCCCGGCGCCGCCCGGACCCCGGCCAAGATAGGGGGCCCCTGCGCCCGGCGCCCCTCAGACTCCGGCCCAGATCGGGGCCCCCTGAGTCCGGCGCCGCCCGGACCCCGTCCGAGATCGGGGCCCCTGAGCCCGGCGCCCCTCAGACTCCGGCCCAGATCGGGGCCCCTGCGCCCGGCGCCGCCCGGACCCCGGCCCAGATCGAGGCCCCCTGCGCCCGGCACCGCCCGGACCCCGGCCCAGATCGAAGCCCCCTGCGCCCGGCGCCGCCTGGACCCCGGCGCCGCCCGGACCCCGGCCAAGATAGGGGGCCCCCTGAGTCTGGCGCCACCCAGACCCCGGCTGAGATCGGGGGCCCCCTGCGCCCGGCGCCGCCCAGACCCCCTTCCGAGATTGGGGGCCCCCTGGACCCCAGCCAAGATAGGGGCCCCCTGCGCCCGGCGCCGCCCAGACTCCGGCCCAGATCGGGGCCCCCTGCGCCCGGCGCCGCCCGGACCCCGTCCGAGATCGGGGCACCCTGCGCCCGGCGCCCCTCAGACTCCGGCCCAGATTGGGGCCCCCTGTGCCCGGTGCCGCCCGGACCCCCTTCCGAGATTGGGGGCCCCCTGGACTCCGGCCCAGATCGAGGCCCCCTGCGCCCGGCGCCGCCCGGACCCCGGCCAAGATAGGGGGCCCCTGCGCCCGGCACCCCTCAGACTCCGGCCCAGATCGGGGCCCCCTGCGCCCGGCACCGCCCGGACCCCGGCCCAGATCGAGGCCCCCTGCGCCCGGCGCCGCCCGGACCCCGGCCCAGATCGGGGCCCCTGTGCCCAGCGCCGCCCGGACCCCGGCCCAGATCGGGGCCCCCTTTGCCCGGCACCGCCCGGACCCCGGCCCAGATCGAGGCCCCCTGCGCCCGGCGCCGCCCGGACCCCGGCCCAGATCGGGGCCCCTGTGCCCGGCGCCGCCCGGACCCCGGCCAAGATAGGGGGCCCCCTGAGTCTGGCGCCACCCAGACCCCGGCTGAGATCGGGGGCCCCCTGCGCCCGGCGCCGCCCAGACCCCCTTCCGAGATTGGGGGCCCCCTGGACCCCGGCCAAGATAGGGGCCCCCTGCGCCCGGCGCCGCCCAGACTCCGGCCCAGATCGGGGCCCCCTGTGCCCGGTGCCGCCCGGACCCCCTTCCGAGATTGGGGGCCCCCTGGACCCCGGCCAAGATAGGGGCCCCCTGCGCCCGGCGCCCCTCAGACTCCGGCCCAGATCGGGGCCCCCTGCGCCCGGCGCCCCTCAGACTCCGGCCCAGATCGGGGCCCCCTGCGCCCGGCGCCGCCCAGACTCCGGCCCAGATCGGGGCCCCCTGAGTCTGGCGCCACCCAGACCCCGGCTGAGATCGGGGGCCCCCTGCGCCCGGCGCCGCCCAGACCCCCTTCCGAGATTGGGGGCCCCCTGGACCCTGTCCGAGATTGGGGGCCCCTGCGCCCGGCGCCGCCCAGACCCCGGCTGAGATCGGGGGCCCCCTGCGCCCGGCGCCGCCCAGACCCCGGCTGAGATCGGGGGCCCCCTGCGCCTGGTGCCGCCCAGACCCCCTTCCGAGATCGGGGGCCCCCTGAGCCCGGCGCCGCCCGGACCCCCTTCCGAGATCGGGGGCCCCCTGTGCCCGGCGCCGCCCAGACCCTGGCCAAGATCAGGGGCCCGTCGTCCCGGGCGCTGCCCAGACCCCCAGCCAAGATCAGGGGCCCGACGGCCCGGGCACTGCCCAGACCTCCAGCCAAGATCGGGGGCCCCCTGAGCCCGGCGCCGCCCAGACCCCTGTCCGAGATCGGGGGCCCGTCGTCCCGGGCGCCGCCCAGACCCCCGACCAACAGCTGAACCAGTCGAGGCAACAGAGACTGGCCCCCTAGATCTCGGGCAGATTAGCCCCGGGAGAGGAAATTTTGGACGGGACCAGGCTGAAGACCCAAGGTATGACAACATTGGGAAGGAGTTGACCGAAATAGATGGGGTCCCCCGTGGAAGGGAAAACCCAGGGACCAGGACCCTACTTCATAATGAAGAAGAATCTCTTGTACCAGCTTGCACCAGTACAGTGGCAGAAGGTACAGCAGATCCTAGTACCTCAAAAACACCAGAATGCTGTATTAAGTCTGGCCCATAGTCGTCTTTTTGGGGGGCATTTGGGGGTAGAGAAGACCCTGGCACGGGTCCTGCGACGATTCTTCTGGCCCGGAGTACATGAAGAAGTCCGGAGGTACTGTGCGTCCTGCCCGGAGTGTCAGCTGCACAGTCCCTGTCCCCACTTGAGGGCACCTTTAGTACCCCTTCCCATCATAGAGGTCCCCTTCGAGCGAACAGCCACGGATCTAGTGGGGCCCCTGGAGAAGACAGCCCGGAGCCACCAATATATACTTGTCATTCTGGATTATGCTACTCGCTACCCAGAAGCCGTCCCCCTCCGGAACACGGCCTCTAAAATGATAGCTAAAAGGTTGGTGGGGATCTTTGCCCAAGTGGGGCTACCAAAGGAGATATTAACAGACCAAGGTACCCCATTTATGTCGAAGTTAATGAAGGACCTCTGTACAATGCTCCATATACATACCCTGAGAACTTCAGTCTATCATCCGCAGACGGATGGCCTGGTAGAAAGGTTTAACCAAACCCTCAAGGCAATGATAGGGAAAGTGGTAAGTCGAGACGGGAAGGATTGGGACACCCTACTACCTTACCTTATGTTTGCAATCTGGGAGGTACGTCAGGCCTCAACTGGGTTTTCCCCCTTTGAATTATTATACAGACACCACCCCCGTGGCATACTAGATATTGCAATGAGGGGAGAAATATAACTGACCCTGTGTTGCAGATGCGAGAACGGATAGCCTGGGTCACCCCTATTGTACAGGAACATTTGGAAAAGGTGCAGGAGGCCCAGCGAACCCATTACAATCGCCAGGCAAAAGTCTGACCGTTCCAACCAGGGGATCGGGTGATGGTGTTGGTACCCACGGCAGAAAGCAAGCTTTTGGCCCAATGGCAAGGGCCCTATGAGGTGGTTGAACCCGTGGGGGAAGAAGTAACCTACAAGGTGCGGCAGCTAGGACACCGGAAACAAGAACAAATTTATCACATTAACCTCTTAAAGCCTTGGCACCAACGAGAGGCGTGTGTAGTGGCCCAAGAAACCCCAATCCAGGGAAATAATATGCAGGAGCAGATCAGGATATCCACTGATCTGACACCAAACCAGAAGAAGGAGGTAACTGATATGCTGATATGATCAACTGATACCAGGACGTGTTTTCAACCAAATCAGGCCGGACCACCGAAGCATATCACCACATTATCACAGATCCTGGGGCAAAGGTAACTTTAAGGCCCTATCGGGTCCCAGCAGCAAAAAGGGAGGAGATCAAGGCAGAGGTAAAAAGGATGTTGGAGCTGGGAGTCATCGAAGAGTCCCACAGTCAGTGGTCAAGCCCGATTGTGTTGGTGCCCAAACCTGATGGCACCACTAGGTTTTGTAATGACTTTTGCCGGCTGAATGAGAGATCCAAATTCGATGCATACCCCATACCCCATACCGATGAGTTAGTTGACCGCCTGGGCAATGCCTGATTTTTGACCACCCTTGATTTAACAAAGGGATACTGGCAGATTCCCCTTGCCAAAGATTCGAAAGAAAAGACAGCATTCTCTACCCCAGAGGGTCTGTTTCAATATACTGTTCTTCCTTTTGGACTGCATGGGGCACCTGCCACCTTCCAGCGTCTTATGGACAAGCTCCTACGGCCCCATACCAGTTATGCAGCGGCATACCTGGATGATGTGATTATTCACACCCCCGACTGGGAAACCCACTTAGGAAAGGTGGAAGTGGTTCTGGACATGCTAAGACAGGCTGGCCTCACAGCCAACCCAGCCAAGTGTGCAAAGGGATAGCTGAGGCTAAATACCTTGGCTACATTGTAGGAAGGGGCATGGTCAAGCCCCAACTAAACAAACTAGAGGCTATCCAAAATTGGCCCCGGCCGAATCAGAAAAAGCAAGTCCGGGCATTCCTGGGTGTGGTGGGGTCCTACCGATGATTTATTCCCCATTTTGCTACCAGAGTGAGTCCCCTGACAGACCTGATAAAAGCCTGGGTTCCAGACATGGTGAAGTGGACAGATGCCGCAGAGAAAGCATTCATGGATCTACAGACAGCCCTCTGCAGTAACCCCATGCTTATAGCCCCAGACTTCAACAAAGAATTCATTTTACAAACAGATGCATCTGAATCAGGATTGGGAGCTGACCTATCGCAGATGGTCAGAGATGAAGAACACCCAATCCTCCACCTCAGCAGGAAACTCCTCCCGAAAGAGCAGAAGTATGCCGTTGTTGAAAGAGAGTGACTAGCTGTGAAATGGGCCATGGAAACACTATGTTATGACCTTCTGAGACGACAGTTTACCCTTGTGACCGACCATGCACCCCTCCAGTGGATGCAGCGAAATAAAGAGAAGAACGCAAGGGTGACCAGATGATTCCTGTCCCTACAACCTTTCCAATTCACCATACAACACCGAGCTGGAAGCCACCATGGCAATGCAGATGGCTTGTCACGAATACACTGCCTGACGTCCCAAGTTGCTCAACCCCATACTGTTGAGCGGGGGGGGGCGATATGTGACAGGGTCGGGCCAGATGGCTATAGGAGAGTAATTTTTTTGAAGCAAAAGATATTCTTATTTGCATAACACATTACAAAGTAAAAACAGCAGCATATGCAATGTGTAACACAGCAACCAATCACAATTGTTTGGGGAGGGAAGTGTTCAAGCCTGCCCGGACCCAGGGCGGGGGACTTCCTCAACTCTTGTGGTCTTCCACCCCCTCGAGTTACCTGGCGCCACGCCCGAGTGTCACCAACAATTCCCTCCTCTGAAAGCACCCAACAAGAGGGGCAGGCTGTGGGGTGGACAATCCGGGGGGGGGGTCACGTGCACCCACGTGTGAAAGGACCCCTCTAGGGTGGTGGTGTCCGCAGCAACAATGGCTGGGGCTGGGGTCCCTTACTCTCTTCCCCAATCAAAGGGTCAGACAAAGGGACCCGGACGGGGACACCGAGCAGAGAACCTCTGACAGCGCCCACTGCTCCTCAAAAGCATCAAGGGAGTCGGTGGATACCGCCCAGAGGAACTCCGCCCGGATATGTGAACGTATCGTAAAACAGCCCCACAGTCACAGGAAACTCCATCGGCCAACCTCCTCTCTCTGGTTTTATAGATGGCCGTTTTAGCCAGGGCCAGGAGGAGGTTAACTAGGAGATCCTGTGACTTTGTGAGGCCATGGATGGGGAGTGCATAAATAAAAAGGTGAGGGGAAAAATGCAACCAAAAACGTAATAGGAGATTTGTGAGGAGCTGGAACAGGGGCTGCAGCCTGGCGCACTCAAGATATACATGTGCCAGGGTTTCCCTCACACCACAAAAGGGACAAGTATCTGGGATGGGGGTGAACTGCGCCAGATACGTGCCCGTGCTCACAGCTCCATGAAGGAGACGCCAACTGATGTCCCCAATGGGCCTCGGAACCAAGGTGGAATATAGGCTGGCCCACCGGGGCTGCTCACCCTCCAAAGGTGGCAGAAGGTCTCGCCACTTTGTGTCGGGGCGGGCCACTAGGGTCAGGGCGTGAAGGGTGTGGAGCGCGAGCGTGTATAGATGTTTCCTTGGCACGTTTGGAAACGTACTGGCTGCAGTTCATGCAGCCGACTCGCAGTGAAGGGGTGGGGAGGGGCGATTGGATCTGCGGGGCAGGGGTCCAATTAAAAAGTGCAGCCTGCCGGCCTGGGGTAAAGGGTGGGCAGGGCATGCCCTCGAGCAGGACCCGGTCAAGGTAAGCTTGAACAGCGGGTAGCAAAGCGGCCTTCACCTCCTGAAGTACGCGCCGGGGGGTACGAGGTCTGGAGAGCCCCATGCACCGGGCGAGCGTCAGGGGATCCAACCAGTCTCCCTGGTCGTAGTCCAGGAGGTCTCCAACTCTCGTGACTTCTGCCAGGATCAAGCTCTGGCGCACCAAGCGGGACTCTACCACCTGCACACGGAGCTGGGGGTTCTGTAGCAGGGGCTCCTCCTCGGTGGCCGCCACGGACTTGGTCATTAAAAACAGTTTCCAAGTCCGGAGGAGGTCCTGGTAGAAGACCAGCAGCCTGGAGAGGTCACGCGGAAGACCTCCCGGGCAGAGATAAAAGAGCTGCCGGTCGTATCGGAGCCCTCGGATGCGGCGCAGAATGGCGTGCGCCACTGTGCTCCACGCCGAACTGCCTGCACCATAGAGGAGCCTCTGTAGGGCCTGGGGGCAGAAGACACGGACCTGACTGTGTAGACACTTCAGGCCCTGTCCTCCTTCCTTCAGGGGTAGATGAAGGATCCCTACAGGGGCCCAGTGCGTTCCTGACCAAAAGAACCCCAGAATCCCAGATTAGGGGACTGGAACACATGACTTATGAGGAGAGGCTGAGGGCACTGGGGATGTTTAGTCTTCAGAAGAGAAGAATGAGGGGGGATTTGATAGCTGCTTTCAACTACCTGAAAGGGGGTTCCAAAGAGGATGGATCTAGACTGTTCTCAGTGGTAGCAGATGACAGAACGAGGAGTAATGGTCTCAAGTTGCAGTGAGGGAGGTTTAGGTTGGATATTAGGAAAAACTTTTTCACTAGGAGGGTGGTGAAACACTGGAATGGGTTGCCTAGGGAGGTGGTGGAATCTCCTTCCCTAGAAGTTTTTAAGGTCAGGCTTGACAAAGCCCTGGCTGGGATGATTTAGTTGGGGATCGGTCCTGCTTTGAGCAGGGGGTTGGACTAGATGACCTCCTGAGGTCCCTTCCAACCCTGATATTGTATGATTCTATGAATCGATGTCTGGTATTTGGTCAGGAAACCCGGGGCCGGGACCAGGGTGTTGAGCTGATACCAGAGCATGGACAGGATTAGTTGATTGAGCACCAGCGCTCTCCCTCGGAGGGAGAGACATCGGAGTAGTCCCGTCCATTTCCGGAGCCACTCTATCACCCCGCCCTCTAAATTTTCCCAGTTCTCCAGCGGATAGGGATGTGTGGCAGAAAGGTAAACGCCGAGGTAGAGCAGCGGACCTGCGCTCCACCGGATGGTCTGAAGCGTGGGTGGGAGGGAGCTCGCCTGCCACCAGTCTCCTACTGCCAAACCAGAGCTCTTGACCCAGTTAACTCGGGCGGAGGAGGCTGCCGAATAGATGGCCTGGCAAGCCTCCACCCGCGCCAAGTTGCTGGGGTCCTGGATCACAAGGAGCACGTCATCAGCGTACGCCAACAGGACCAGCCGCAGTTCCGGCTCCTGCAGCACCAACCCTGTCAACCTTCTGCGGAGGAGACAGAGGAAGGGTTCGATCGCCAGAGCGTACAGCTGGCCTGAGAGGGGGCACCCCTACCGTACTCCTCGCCTGAAGCTCACCGGTTCGGTCAGGGTCCAGTTGAGCCTAACCAGACACTTTGCGCAAGCGTACAGCACCCGGAGAAAACCCTCAAACTGGGGTCCGAAGCCAAACTCCCGCAGAGTGCTCAGGAGGTACCCATGGTCCACCCTATTGAACGCCTTCTCCTGATCTAGGGACAGGAGGGCGAATGACAGACCGTCTCTATGCCCGAGTTCCAAAAGGTCCCGAACCAGAAATAGGTTATCAAAGATGCTGCAGTCTGGGATGGTGTAGGTCTGGTCTGGGTGGATCGCGTCCGCCAGCACGGACCCTAGCTGCAGCAAGATTGCTTTCGCTATGATTTTGTAGTCTGTGCTGAGGAGCAAGATAGGACGCCAATTTTGTAAATCGCGGAGGTCCCCCTTCTTCGGCAATAAGGCGAGCACAGCTCGGCTGCACAAGAGAGGGAGGACCCTGCTCTGCAGAGACTCGGCCCAGACGGTGACTAGGTCTGGGCCGAGGACGTCCCAAAACACGCGGTAGAACTCCACGGTCAGCCCGTCCATGCCTGGAGACTTATTAGTGGGCATACGACGGAGGGCTTCCGAGAACTCGGCCAGGGTGAGAGGCAACTCTAGCCGGTCTCGGTCACTCGTGCTGACAGTAGGGAGCTCCTCCCAAAGCACTCTGCAAGCGCTAGGGTCGGTCGGATCTGGGGACAAAAGACTTGCGTACAAGGCTCGGGCCCTCCTGCACATCTCCGCCAGTTCCGTGAGGGGGGTGCTGTCTTCTGCCATGAGGCAGGTGACATGTTTCTTGGCCCCCCCCTTGTTTTCTCCAGGGCGTAGAAGAAGTGGGAGCCTCCATCTCCCGAAGGAGGCGGATGTGGGATCAAACAAAGGTGCCCCGGGCCCAGTGGTCCTCGAGGGCCCGGAGCACCTCCCGCTTCTCCCGGCACGCTCTGCAGAGGAGCGGGTCTTTGGGTTTGGTGGCCAGACGCCTCTCCTAAGTCCTCCCGTTCCAACTGCTCGATCGCCGCATTTCTCCGTCGGCTGGTGCCCCGGGTGTAGTCGCAGCAGAAAAGCCGGGCGCGCACCTTCCCCGGGTCCCAGCATCGCCGCGCCGAGGGAAAGGCACGCCGCTGCCCCCCCAGGCCAGCCAGAATTCCCAGAAGGACGTCACGAGGCCCTCATCCTCCAACAGGCTGTTGATAAAATGCCAATAGGCCGTCCCCGGCCTCTTTGCACAGAGGGAGGCCGTCCTGGTGGCTAGGTGATGGTCAGAAAATGGGGCCAGCTGAATGCTGGAGGAGTGGGCTCGTGAGAGATGGAAGCATGATAGATAAATGCGGTCCAACTGGGAGTGGCTCGACCGATGGGCTTCCACCCGGACAAAGGTGAACGTGGAAGTGTCATCCGGGTGGTGGTCACACCAGACGTCCACTAGAGAGTGATGTTCAATTATCTCCCAGAGGGTGTCCGCGGCAGCCGGGCACTGCTTGGTCCCTGAGCGGTCTCGCTCCTCGAGGGTGGTATTAAAATCCCCTTCCAGGACCAGGCACTCATGAGAATCTATGGTGCCGAGGAAGGCGGACGCCCGCTGATAGAATTGCAGCCGCTCCGGGCCCGATGTCGAGGTATAGACGTTAACGAGGTTAACCACGAGCCCCTCTATCCGGACCCGGAGTTGCAGCAGGCAACCCTGCATAGCCTTGGCGACCCCTAGCACCTCGGGCCGTAGGCCGGGAGAGAACAGGGTCGCCACTCCAGCCTGCCGAATCGTGGAATGGCTAAAGTAGACCCTGTCCCCCCACTCCAGCCACCAACTATCTTCGGCGGTCGGATCCGTATGAGTCTCCTGCAGGAAAATCACAGAGTACCCTCTCTCCCGCAGGAAGGAGAACACCTGGGACCTGCGGAGAGCCATCCTACAACCCCGGGTGTTCAACGTTGCGATGGTGAGAGATGTCCTGGGGAGGGCTGCGGGGGATCCTCACTGGCAGGGACGCTCGCATCCCCCAGCGGGCCGCGCGACAGTCCCTGACCCATCCCGTAGGTGAGTAATTGGTCACGGAAGACACGGACCCGCCAGTAGGCCGCAGCATCCTGCTTCCCCATCCCTTTACCTTCCCCCATGAGGGCCCTTGTGGCCCGGAGGATTTGAAAAAAATTCCCCCATCGCTGGAGAGCAAGCTGTACCTTGTTGCAGGAGCCACAGACATCCTCTAAAAACTTCTGCAGCTCTCCTCGCAGCTCATGGGCGGGTGGGGTTATGGTTTCCCAGTTGTTCACCGGCAGGGCGCTTGGTGCAGCCCCGTGGCCCACTAAAACGGGCAAGCAGGGTGCGGAGCCCTGACGGGGTGCCTGATGGGCTGGAGCTTCTAAGCCCGTCTGAAGCTCTGGGGCGATAGTGGGTGGTGGAGGGAAAATAGCAGCCCCTAATGGGTCGGGGCAGGAGAACGCAAAGGCCACTCCCTGGGGGTCATCACTTGGAAAAGGGAAGGAGACAGCCCCGGAGGCGGCGATAACATCGCAGGAGGTAGACTGGATAGGGGTAGAGACAGGGGCAGGGGCAGGGGCAGAGGCGAGGTTCTGGGTTTCGGGAGGCAAGCAGCTGGATGGTGGCGCCTCCCATTCAGGCTCGAGGGTTAAGGGGGTAGGGAAGGAGCTCTCAGTGATACCGGGCGGGCGCTCTGTGGTGGATTTAGTGGCTACAGCATCAGGAGGTGGATTATCTTCTGTTGGGCCCCCGCCTGGGAAGGAAATCGATTGTTCCACGCCCCTGGCGGCTCGTGTCCCGGCCGCGTGGCACCAGCTGTAACCTGAGTAGGCTCGGTGGTCGTCAGCAGGGTGCCATCAGCGGCCGGGTCGATGGAGGAGTCCAGGGGCTCCTCGGGGGTGGGAGCAGAAACAGCAGTTGGGGGAGGGAGCATGGGGAAAAGAGGGGTGGAGTGAGGTTGCCCAAATCGAGGTTTGCTGGCAAAAGGTCGTCCTCCCCCTGGGCGACCGGGGTCAGATCTAGGGCCTCAATCTCCTCGAACATGGAGGAGAGGACACTTTCCGTTGCCCCGGGCTTCTCCCCACTGGCACCCGCCATGACGGTTGCCTCGGGGTTCACGGGGCTTCGGGTAGTGTCAGGACAGAAGGGGCTTCCTCGAGGGTCTTGGAGGGGAGGGTCTCCCATGGAGGGGAGACACTACCTTCCGGTGCTACCATGTCTTTCCCGGCTGACACCGGTGGATGGGACGCACTCGTGGGCAAAGCAAAAGGTTCGGCATCGGTGCCCCCCTTCCTGGTCTTCTGGGGGGCCTCCGCCTCGGGTAGATGAGGCGGAGCTGAAGCCTTCCGCTTGCCTCGCTTCCCCTGGACTAGGGCCCAGCCCTCCATGGCATCATCTGGGGGCTGGTTAGCAGGGGTCGTATCAGGGGGTAAAGGCGATGGCTCAGGGACTTGGGGGGGGGGAATGGTGGGGCAGCATAAGGGAGGGAGGATTCTCCCTGGGGCAGGCTCTCTCCCATGCCTGGTGGTATCTCTGCCACGCCCTCCTCCATAGGCCCCGCCAGATTGTCAGCAGCAAGAGCGAGGCTCTCCCACTCTTCTGGGCATTGTAGGGGAGGTGCCCCTTGGGCCTGAGCGGGAGTAGTGGTGGTCCGAAGAGGAGCGGGGGCGGGTTTGGGTACCAGGTGGCCAGGGGCGTCGGCAGTGATGGGGCCGATGTCCTGCCGGGTCTCGGGAATCCCAGGTGCCCCTCCTTGCCGGGCTAAGGGGCAGTCCCTCCGGACATGCCCTGATGCCCGGCAGAGGTAGCACCGGGCTTCCCCCGTGGAGAAATACACCCGGTAATGGGCCCCCTGGTAGGGGACTAGGAAGGACCCCTCGAGTGCCTCTCCGTCACGCGCTGCCGACGGCAGTAGAAGCTGCACTTGCTGGCAGAAGGAAAAGATGTGACGGGGGGGGGGGGTCCTTGCAGCCCAACGGGAGAGGGCTGATGACAGAAACAGGTTTCCCCAGGGTGGAAAGGGCAGGTAACAGGACAGCATTGGGGAGAAAAGGAGGGACAGAGGTCAGGACCAGGCAGACGCCCAGGTCCTCCAGCGGCTCTAGGGGGACAAACACCCCCCCCACTGCCAGGCCCCTCTCCACTGCCTCCTGGGTGGCAGCCTCTGATGCTAAGAAGAAGACGACCTTCCCATACATTTTGGAGGCCGTCACAATGGCCGAGGGCCCCACCACCCTTGCCAACGCCCGCACGTAGGTCTCCACGTGGGGCGAGGTGGGCACCAGGAGGCATCGGACACCGTGCTTCCTTGTCATGGTGGGAAAGGGGCCCTGGCCACTGTTGATGGTGGCGGAGGTGGTGGGAGGGAGAGATGACGAGTCAGCAGGCGGGGGGGCTGCCGCCACCCGGGCATATGTCCTGGGGGGTGAGGAAGGGACACCCGCAGAGCCGGTGGAGGGGGCAGCGGGGAGGGACGCCATGGTCGGTGGCGGGGCCGCAGCAGTGGGGGGGGCCCCTGCCACGGAGGGCCTGGTGGTTTTAGCGGGGCCCTTCCCCTTCTTCTTGCCCTGGCCTTTCCCGCTGGCTGGGGGGGTCCCCTAGAGTGTGGGGAGGCGGTGGGCATAGCAGTGGCGGAGGTCACCCTGGTGCCCTCCATTGCCAATGCCCCAGCGGTGGTCTTCGAGGGCCCGGAGCTCCTCCCGCTTCTCCCGGCACGCTCCGCAGAGGGACGGGTCCTCGGGGCTGGCGGCCAGGCGCCTCTCCAGCTCTAAGACCTCCCATTCCAACTGCTCGATCGCCGCATTTCGCCGTCGGCTGGTTCCCCAAGTGTAGTCACGGCAGAAGAGCTTGGCGCGCACTTTCCCGAGATCCCACCATCGCCCCACCGAGGGCAAGGCACGCCACTGCTCTCGCCAGGCCAGCCAAAACTCCCGGAAGGACGTCACGAAGCTCTCGTTCTCCAACAGGCTGTTATTAAAGTGCCAATACGCCGGCCCCGGTCTCTCTGCACGGAGGGAGACCGTTATGGTGACTAAATGATGGTCGGAGAATAGGGCCGGCCGAATGGCGGAGGAGTGGGCCTGTGAAAGATGGAAACGGGATAAGTAAATACGGTCCAACTGAGAGTGGTGTGACCGATGGGCCTCCACCCGGACAAAGATGAACGTGGAAGTGTCATCTGGGTGATGGTCACGTCAGACGTCCACGAGGGAGTGATGTTCGACTATGCCTTGGAGAATGTTCGTGGCGGCTGGGCTCGGCTCGACCCCTGAGTGGTCCCGTTCCTTGAGGGTGGTGTTAAAGTCCCCTCCCAGGACCAGGCACTCATGCGAATCTAGGGTGCCAAGGAAGTCGGACACCCGCTGATAGAATTGTGGCCGCTTTGGGCTTGTTTGCGGGGCATAAATGTTAACAAGGTTGACCACGAGCCCCTCCATACAGACTCGAAGGTGCAGCAGGTGGCCCGGCACGGCCTCAGTGACCCCTAGCACCTCGGGCCGTAGGGTGGGGGAGAACAGGGTCGCCACTCCAGCTTTCCAAGTCGTGAAGTGGCTAAAGTATACCCCGTCCCCCAACTCCAGCCGCCACCTGGCCTCGACGGTCGGGTCCGTATGGGTCTCCTGCAGGAAAGGTACAGAGTACCCCCCTTCCCGAAGGTAAGAGAGCACCTGGGACCTGCGGAGAGCCATCCTACAGCCCCTGGTGTTCAAGGTTGCAATAATAAGAGGCGTCATGCGGAGAGCTGGGGGGGTGGGGGGTTCTTGTTGGTGGGGGTGTTCGTGGCCCCCGGCGGGTTGTGCAGCAACCCGTGACCCATCCCGTGGACGAGTAAATCTTTTTGGAAGCTGCGGGCCCACTCGTAGGCCGCAGCACCGCGCTTTCCTTGCCCTCTGCCCTCCTTTATAAGGGCCCTTGTGGCCTGAAAAATTTGATCAAAGTCCCCCCATAGCTGAAGAGCCAGCTGTACCCTATTGCGGGCGCCACGGGTGTGTTCTAGGAACTTCCGTAGTGCATGCCGCAGCTCATGGGGGGGTGGGGTTATGATTTCTGGGGTGTTCCCTGGTGGGGCTCTTAATGCAGCCTCGTGGTCCTACAGCTAAGGCGGGTAGGAAGGGTGCGGTCCACCGACGGGGCATCTGACAGGCTGGGGTTATTAAATCCATTTCACGCCTTGGGGTGGAAGGGGATGGCAGGGGAAAAACTGCAACTCCTAATGGGTCGCAACTAGAAAGTGCAAAGGCTGCTCCCTGCGGGGGGGGATCTACGGAAGGCGGGAAAGAAATAACCCCAGGGGCGGAAATAGCATAGCAGGAGGAGGTGAATTGGGCAGGGACAGGGGTGGGGGCAGGGGTAAGGCTCTGGGCTTCATGAGGCGAGCAACTAAAAGAAGGTGCCTCCTGAGCAGAGTCAAGGTTAAGGGGTAAGGGAGGGGGCTCCCAGTGACGCTAGGCACTGGCTCCGTGGTGGTCTTGGCGGCCATGGCATCAGGTGGTGGACCACCTTCTGCGGGGTGCTCACCCGGGAAGGCAATTAGAGGGAGGGAGCATGGGGAAAGGGGGGTTGGGGTGAGGTTACCCAGATCGAGGCCAGCCGGCAGTAGATCATCCTCTCCCTGGGTGACCGGGGTCAAATCTAGGGCCTCAATCTCCGCATACACGGAGGAGAGGCCAACTCCTGCTACCCTGGGGGTCTCTCCTCTAGGGCCCGCCTCGATGG
Organism: Lepidochelys olivacea; assembly: GCF_965140295.1. NCBI lineage: Eukaryota > Metazoa > Chordata > Testudines > Cheloniidae > Lepidochelys > Lepidochelys olivacea. Next base: position 15,769,488 of record NC_140436.1, on the reverse strand, counting down.
TCGCTTCGTGGTTCGCGGTGGGTTTGGGTGGTATCTGGGCAGAAGGAGCTTCCTCAGGGGTCTCGGAGGGGAGGGTCTCTCGTGGAGGGGGGATTCTGCCCTCCAATGCCAGTCTGTCTTCCCCTCCCGACACCAGCGGATGGATCTCACTCATGGCCGTAGCAGAAGGGCCAATATCAGTGCTTCCCTTCCTGGTCTTCCGGGGGGCTTCCGCATCGGATGGGTGCAGCAGAGCTCGAGCCTTCCGCTTGCCTCGCTTCCAGCCCTCCATAGCGTCGTCTGGGGGTTGGTTAGCAGGGGTCATGTCGGGGGGCGGAGGCGATGGTTCAGGGGTTCGGGGGGGTAACGGTGAGGCAGCATGAGGGGCGGGGGGTTCTCCTTGGGGTGGGCCCTCTCCTATACCCGGTAATATATTTGCCACACCCTCCTCCATAGGCTTTGCCGGATTGGTAATAGCAAGGGTGGGACTCCCTTGCTCGCCTGGGCGTTGTAGGGGAGATGTTTCTTGGGCCCAGACGGGAGCAGCGGTGGGTCGAGTAGGAGGAGGGTTGGTTTCAGGTGCCGGGCGGCCAGGGGCGTCGGCAACGACGGGGCTGATGTCCTGCCGGGTCTCGGGGGTCTTGGGTGCCCCTCCCCCCTGGGCCAAAGGGCAGTCTCTGCGGACATGCCCCGCTGAGCGGCAGAGGTAGCACTGGGCCTCTCTGGTGGAGTAGAAGACCCGATAGCGGGCTCCTTGGTAGGGGACTAGGAAGGACCCCTCGAGCGCCTCTCCGTCACGCGCTGCCGGCGGTAGAAGCTGCACTTGCCGGCGGAATGAAAGGACGTGACGGAGGGTGGGGTCCTTGCAGCCCAGCGGGAGAGGGCTGATGAGAGACAAGTTTCCCCAGGGTGGAGAGAGCGGGTAACAGGGCAGCATTGGGAAAAGGGAGGGACGGAGGTGAGGACGAGGTGAACGCCCAGGTCTTCTAGCGGCTCTAGGGGGACAAACGCCCCCCCCACTGCCAGGCCCTTCTCCACTGCCTCCTGGGCGGCAGCCTCCGAAGCTAAGAAGAAGACGACCTTCCCACACATTTTGGAGGCCGCCACAATAGCCGTGGGTCCTACCCCCTTCGCCAACGCCTGCACGTACGTCTCCACGTGGGGCGAGGTGGGCACCAGGAGGCAACGGACACTGTGCCTCCTGGTCAAGGTGGGGAAGGGGCCCCGGCCGCTGGTGATGGTAGCGGAGGCAGGGGGTGGGCGAGATGACGAGGCGGCAGGCAGTGGGGAGCCTGCCACCGCCCGGGCATACGTCCTGGGGGCCGGGGGAGGGACGTTCGCAGAGCAGGTAGGGGGAACAGCAGGGAGGGATGCCATGGTCGATGACGAGGCCACAGAGGTGGGGGCAGCCCCTGCCATGGAGGGCCTAGTGGTTTTAGCGGGGCCCTTTCCTTTCTTCCCGCCCTGGCCTTTCCGGCCAGCTGGGGGGGGTTCCTAGAATCTGGGGGGGCGATGGACGTAGCAGCGGCAGTAGTCGCCCCGGTGCCTCCTGTGCCGGTGCCCCAGCGGGGGCGGGGGCAGGTGTTTTGACAGTGGGGGGGGGCTTGGGGGTTGGGCAGGGGGGCAGGTGGGAGAGGGACAACTGATATTGTTAGAGGGGCCTCGCCCCTCTCATTCCCCGCCATTGTGAGCAGGGAGAGACGAGGAGACACCAGAAGGAGGAGGGGGAAGCAGATTAACTGCTTCTCCTTGCTGGGCTGCAGGCGGGGGGGTACCAAATGGGTTGGACTGGAAGGGGGGAAAAAACCAGAAATTGGGGTCCGGTGATTGGTTACATTGGTGAGGCCTCATCTGGAGTACTGTGTCCAGTTTTGGGCCCCACGCTACAAGAAGGATGTGGATAAATTGGAGAGAGTCCAGCGAAGGGCAACAAAAATGATTAGGGGACTGGAACACATGAGTTATGAGGAGAGGCTGAGGGAGCTGGGATTGTTTAGCCTGCAGAAGAGAAGAATGAGGAGGGATTTGATAGCTGCTTTCAACTACCTGAAAGGGGGTTCCAAAGAGGATGGCTCTAGACTGTTCTCAATGGTAGCAGATGACAGAACGAGGAGTAATGGTCTCAAGTTGCAGTGGGGGAGGTTTAGATTGGATATTAGGAAAAACTTTTTCACTAAGAGGGTGGTGAAACACTGGAATGCGTTACCTAGGGAGGTGGTAGAATCTCCTTCCTTAGAGGTTTTTAAGGTCAGGCTTGACAAAGCCCTGGCTGGGATGATTTACCTGGGAATTGGTCCTGCTTTGAGCAGGGGGTTGGACTAGATGACCACAGGGCCACAGAATCATAGAATATCAGGGTTGGAAGGGACCCCAGAAGGTCATCTAGTCCAACCCCCTGCTCGAAGCAGGACCAATTCCCAGTTAAATCATCCCAGCCAGGGCTTTGTCAAGCCTGACCTTAAAAACCTCTAAGGAAGGAGATTCTACCACCTCCCTAGGTAACTCATTCCAGTGTTTCACCACCCTCTTAGTGAAAAAGTTTTTCCTAATATCCAATCTAAACCTCCCCCACTGCAACTTGAGACCATTACTCCTCGTTCTGTCATCTGCTACCATTGAGAACAGTCTAGAGCCATCCTCTTTGGAACCCCCTTTCAGGTAGTTGAAAGCAGCTATCAAATCCCCCCTCATTCTTCTCTTCTGCAGGCTAAACAATCCCAGCTCCCTCAGCCTCTCCTCATAACTCATGTGTTCCAGTCCCCTAATCATTTTTGTTGCCCTTCGCTGGACTCTCTCCAATTTATCCACATCCTTCTTGTAGTGTGGGGCCCAAAACTGGACACAGTACTCCAGATGAGGCCTCACCAATGTCGAATAGAGGGGAACGATCACGTCCCTCGATCTGCTCGCTATGCCCCTACTTATACATCCCAAAATGCCATTGGCCTTCTTGGCAACAAGGGCACACTGCTGACTCATATCCAGCTTCTCGTCCACTGTCACCCCTAGGTCCTTTTCCGCAGAACTGCTGCCTAGCCATTCGGTTCCTAGTCTGTAGCGGTGCATTGGGTTCTTCCGTCCTAAGTGCAGGACCCTGCACTTATCCTTATTGAACCTCATCAGATTTCTTTTGGCCCAATCCTCCAATTTGTCTAGGTCCTTCTGTATCCTATCCCTCCCCTCCAGCGTATCTACCACTCCTCCCAGTTTAGTATCATCCGCAAATTTGCTGAGAGTGCAATCCACACCATCCTCCAGATCATTTATGAAGATATTGAACAAAACCGGCCCCAGGACCGACCCCTGGGGCACTCCACTTGATACCGGCTGCCAACTAGACATGGAGCCATTGATCACTACCCGTTGAGCCCGACAATCTAGCCAGCTTTCTACCCACCTTATAGTGCATTCATCCAGCCCATACTTCCTTAACTTGCTGACAAGAATACTGTGGGAGACCGTGTCAAAAGCTTTGCTAAAGTCAAGAAACAATACATCCACTGCTTTCCCTTCATCCACAGAACCAGTAATCTCATCATAAAAGGCGATTAGATTAGTCAGGCATGACCTTCCCTTGGTGAATCCATGCTGGCTGTTCCTGATCACTTTCCTCTCATGCAAGTGCTTCAGGATTGATTCTTTGAGGACCTGCTCCATGATTTTTCCAGGGACTGAGGTGAGGCTGACTGGCCTGTAGTTCCCAGGATCCTCCTTCTTCCCTTTTTTAAAGATTGGCACTACATTAGCCTTTTTCCAGTCATCCGGGACTTCCCCCGTTCGCCACGAACAGCTATGGTCTCATTCTAGGCAGCTATTTGGGCAGCTATGGTCTCATTCTAGGTGGGGTGGGTGTGCCTATGCAAATGAGATCGGCCCCTGAAGTTCTTTTCCACAACTTGCCACACCTCACCACCAGATGTCAGGGTGGAGCTCATCCTGACACTGCTTACATCGTTCCCCCAGCCGAGACTTTGTCGTCCCGACAAATCACACTCCCTTTATACCAACTCATTGGTTTCCTCCAAAGGGCCTCAGGAAGCCCACTTTAGCTTCCACAAGCCTGTGTGCTAAATGTATTGGCTCCTCACTAGTCACCCCAGGTACATCATAAGTTAACCGTTTCACTGGTCTTATCACCCTGTCTCGTCTATTGAGAATCTCTGTTGCCGAAGTAAGGGGAACATCCTCTTGAGTGACGGATGGAGAGGCTTCCCTGGAGGGTCCCTCGGCTACTGGCGTAGGCCCCTGCACTCCTAGTTCTAACGCTGGAGGGTCCAAGGTGCCCAGGACATCCTCTACCTGTCTGTCCCCATTGTCCAATAACCTGTGTGTGTCATCACAGGGGGGTCTCATCAGCAGCACCGGGGTATCAGAAAGGGGCCTAAATAGTTCCGCCATTGGGTTTAGGGCGGAAGAGGGAAAACTCCCGTTTGGTTCAGCTGATCGAGACTGAAATCTTGTCTCCATCCCAGGATACACCAGGGTTGTGTCTTCCTCCTCAGACTCACTCTCAGATGTGCAGAATAGGGGTAAGTTAGCTGCAGGGGGCCCGCTGTCTGTGTTGGATGGCGGCTTTGGTCTAGCACCTCTGTTCTGTCCGGCGGCCCTGCTTTGGCCCATCTCATAAGGGGTGCTTACCAATTCCCCCACAGGGAGCAAAAGGTTTCTATGCACCGTCTTTATTTGCCCTGGACCGTCTTCAGGTTTGATCTTGTAGACCGGCAGATCTCCCAGCTTTTCCATCACCAGGTAAGGTATTGCCTTCCATCTGTCAGCTATCTTGTGTTTGCCAGCAATACCCAAATTTCGCAGCAGGACTCTGTCCCCCGGCTGGAGCTCCTGCGAATGCACTCTAGCATCATATCGATGTTTGTTGCGGTCTGCGTTCTTCTGAGCCACAGCGGTAGCTAAGCGATAAGCATCCCGCAGCTTTTCTCTTAGTCGGGATACATATTGCTGATGAGTTTCATAGCTATCTCCATCCTCTGATACACCAAAGCACAAGTCTATGGGTAATCTTGGTTCTCGCCCAAACATCAAGAGATATGGGGTGACTCCCGTAGCATCGTTCTTTGTGGCATTGTAGGCATGCACCAGAAATGCGACATGCTGGCTCCAGGTTGCCTTCTGCTCTGGTCGCAAAGTTCCCAACATATCTAATAGGGTTCGGTTGAACCTCTCTGGCTGGGGATCACCTTGGGGGTGATAAGGCGTTGTCCTAGACTTTTTAATTCCTGCTATCTTCAGCACCTCCTTCAGAAGGTGACTCTCAAAATCCTGCCCCTGATCATAGTGTATCCGAGCCGGGAATCCATAGACTGAGAAATATTTGTCCCACAATACTCGAGCGACGGTGGTGGCCCTCTGATCACGTGTGGGATATGCTTGTGCATACCGTGTAAAATGGTCAGTCACTACTAGAATGTTTCCAACATTCCTCTTGTCTACCTCTACAGACAAGAAATCAATGCATACCAATTCCAAAGGTTTGTTGCTGGTGATGTTCTTGAGATATGCAGCCCTCGTGGGCAGAGTTTTCCTTTGAACACATCGAGCACAAGTCTCACATTTCCTGCGAACATCTTCAGCCATTTGGGGCCAATAGAACCTACTACGAATAAGTTCCAGAGTCCTCTCCATCCCTAAATGCCCAAAGTCATCATGCAGGGCCCTCATGGCCAGGGCTCTGTACTTTTTTGGCAGTACTAGTTGTGCTTGTTGTTTTTGTAAAGGGTCAGTGGTCATTCGGTGTAGCACTCCCTGAATCAGTTTTAATTTGGTCCATTCTCTCAATAGTAGTTTACCCTCCGGGTTAGGTGGGACAACCGCAGCTGGGCTTCGCCCCTCCCTTTTGGCAAGTAGTGTATCACGAATGTCAATATCTTGCCGCTGGGCTTCTTGCCAGTCAGCCGCATTGAGCATGGGCAAAGGAGATTGGTCCAATGCAATATAGTTCACTGAAGCAGAAGGCATGCATTCAGGGGGCAGGCCCAAAGCTTCTGCAACACATCCCTGAAGGCCCTCACGGGCCTCTGGCTCTCGGCGACTCACACTGCAAATAGCTCTCACTCCATCTGTGGGTATCACAGCAACTTCTGGAGCCTGCGGACGCCTGGACAATGCATCTGCATCTACATTGCTTCTCCCTGATCGGTACTGAATGCTGAACTCATAGCTAGCCAAGGCGGCCACCCATCTCTGCCCTGTAGCATCCAGCTTAGCACTTGTTAACACATAAGTCAGTGGATTGTTGTCTGTCCACACCTGGAACTGAGCACCATACAAGTAGTCTCGAAATTTCTCAGTGATGGCTCATTTCAAGGCCAAAAACTCCAGCTTGTGGGTGGGATAGCGAGTTTCACTATCAGACAATCCTCGGCTGGCAAAGGCTACAGGTTTACATTTGCCTTCCACTTCCTGGTACAGGACTGCTCCCAGACCCTCCAAACTGGCATCAGTATGCAGGATAAATGGTTTGCTTGGGTCAGCAAAAACTAGGACTGGAGCATGAGTTAGGCAAGTAATGATTTCTCGAAAAGCCCTTTCACATCTCTCATCCCACCGTGGCCCAAATGGTGCAAAGGGGCCATTGTGTCTCTGCACAGGAGGCTTTGGGGACCTCCCCTTATTCTTGGACTTAGATTTGTTCTTGCTGGACTGATGTCCCCTGGTAAGATCATTCAGAGGCTTTACAATCGTAGCATAGTTTTTCACAAATCTGCGGTAGTAGCCACTAAATCCAAGGAAGGTCTTGAGTTCTCTGTAGTTACTTGGACGTGGCCATGTAGTGAGTGCTTCTATTTTATCAGGATCAGTACTCACACCCTCCTGGGACACAATGTGACCCACATACTTCACTGAGGTTCTGCAGAACTGGCATTTGTCAATTGAGAGCTTCAGACCATAATCCTCCAACCTATCAAGCACTTTAAGAAGTCTTTCTTCATGCTCCTCTAAGGTTCTTCCAAACACAATCAGGTCATCCAAATAAACTAACACTTGCAGTAAATTCATGTCTCCCACAACTTTCTCCATGAGACGTTGAAAGGTGGCAGGTGCTCCAGAAATCCCTTGGGGCATGCGTTCGAACTGATAAAACCCTAATGGGCAGATGAAGGCTGTCTTCTCCTTATCTTCTTCTCCCAGAGGGATCTGGTAGTATCCACTTCGAAGATCCAACACAGAGAACCACTGGCTTCCCAGCAAACAGTCTAAGGCGTCTTGCACTCGAGGCATAGTGTACTGGTCGACCACAGTATGGCTGTTTAGGGTGCGGTAGTCAATACACATCCGGATTTTCCCATTCTTTTTGCGGACTACCACAATGGGTGAGGCGTATGGGCTGCGGGACTCTGTAATGATGCCATTCGCAGCCAGCTCCTGAAGATGATGTCGCACGTCTTCCATCTCAGAGAGAGCAATCTTCCTAGATCTCTCCCTAAAAGGTCGAGAGTCATGTAGTCTGATATTGTGTTCTACTCCTTTTGCACATCCCACATCCCACTCATGCAGTGAGAACACCTTGGATCTTTCACAAAGTTTCTTCCTCAGGTGATCTTTCCACTCCTCGGACACTGGTGAATCTCCAAAGTCAAACTTTGCTGGGTCTATTGTCGGAACTTGAGTTTCACACTGGGGTTTTACAATCGACTCAGGCTCAAAGAGGTCTGCTATCTTTTGTCCTTGCTTCACAACAACATCACGACTTGTTTCATTAGCAATCAGTATAGTCACCCTTTCCTGGGCTTCAGCAGGTAGGGTTATGAATCCACTGGGGACCAGCACTCCTTCAGGGAGCTCTCCTCCCATCGGCTGTTCTATCATTGCTAACGTCCCTTTACTGTCTTTCAGCCAGGTACTCATGACAAGCACTTCTTGCTCCGTCCTTGCAGGCACTACTAAGGGGGTCGTGCCCACGTACTTCAGTGCCCCAAGCGGTAGCTCAGATGTGTCCCTTTTAGCGCTCTCAATTTTCCTATAGGCTTCAGCACAAAGCGTATGGATCATCAGGGTATTCAGGTATTGGTCCCCAGCCCGCCTTCTGCAGTAATCCGCGAGTACCTTGAAGAGACTGGAGTTGGTCCCTATCAGCACAGACACATCAGAAGTCCCTTTAGGGTCAGGGCATATTAAGGCAGCTGTGTCTACCTCTTCTCTTACCCCAGCAACCTCCTCTGGGAATTCCAGGTGCAGTATGACATACCCTTGGTAGGGGTATTCATCCATGCTGAGGCCACACAGGCCAAGGCCAGTCAGTGGCTGTATAGGCAGGTGCCTAAGCATCTGTTGGTAGGATGACTGAAATATAATAGTCACTTGAGATCCAGTGTCAAGCACTGCTTTACACTCCACCCCTTCGATCCTCACCGTGACCTCTGCTCGAGGCCCTATCAGTCCTGCAGGGATCCCAGCTGGACAGTCTTTTCTGGGGGAATCTTCAAATCCTGCAGACCTGGGGAGTCCCCGTCCCCAGACCCTCTGGCAGCTACCGGATCTCTCCCAACTGATCCTCAGCTTTCCATACACTAAGGAGGGGTTTTCTTCATTACTGCACTTGGCAGCACTGTGTCCATCCTGACCACATTGGTAGCAGAAGAATTGACCTTTCCCCCTTCGCCTGGGGGGGATGGTGGCTCTAAGTGCAGGCTTCTCAATCGCCACAGTTTGAGGCTTCTTATTCCTGGAAGTCTTAACTCAGTCAACGGTACTTTGCAGCTCAGCTATCCGTTCCGTCAGGACCTGCATTTGTTGGGCAAGTTCCTCTCTGGTGCTCACCATCAGTACACTGGCCGTTTGCAATGGTGTTGTGCTGCCTGGCTCCGATGTTTGGGCTTCCCAAAACTCACTGGCAGCCTGCCTTTCTTCCTCCTCTCTGACCTCTTTTATCAGCTGGGAGTAACTTGGGGGATGTTCCCGTTGTTCTCTTAGCTGGAGATGAAGTAGAATCGGGTTCTGATACTGAGTTCCTCTTACAATTTGAGCCAGTCTGGTCTGATCCATCTGCTCAGCAGTCACTGCTCCCCTCATGACAGCTCTCTGAAGCAGTCTCTCCAGTCTCTGTATGTAGGCTGAAGCCTTCTCGCCCTTTTGTTGTTGGGAATTAAGGAACTTACAGTAGCTGTCTTCAGGGCCCTCTACACTCCCAAAGTTGTGTTCAAGGGCCTCTAGGCAGTCCTTCACACTGACCCCAGGGTCAATGAGCTTCAGGGTGCGAATCACATCTAATGCTGGGCCGCCAAGGCTCTCTATAAGGCATCTTCGCTTTTCTGCATCTGGTACGGCCCACTCTTGCAGCATTTCAGTGGTATGCTCTAACCAGAGTTCAAATTCCTCCTCCCCAGCAAATAATCTTAACTTACGACAAGAGTCTGACTCAGCATGGGGCAGCACAACCTTTTCCAATATTTGCCCCAGAGCTTTTGTCCAATCATCAGCCGAGGCTGCAGCCTCTGAGCTAGAAGCTGCTGAGCCAGGGCCCAACAAACCTGACATATTAGCCATTATACAAACAGTAATTTCCTCAAAACATAAGCACAAACAAAAAAAATATAAATTGTTTCCCAATGTAGTGGATCACTCAACAGGTGCTTGCGAGGGGTACTGACCCAGGCGATCCCGGACGAGCCCCCAAAAATGTAACCCTTCTGCCCATCAGAGTTGGCAGCAACAAGGGCCGGGTTCAATATCTAGGGGATCCATTCCAATAACACAATGCAAACCAGCTCGAGCCCCCACCCAGTGACCTGGGACAAATATATACCACCCCCGCTGGGCGCCTCCAAGAGGCAATACTTCCCCTCTCGCAAGCACATAGTCTGAGTGTAGCAAAAGCCTTTTAATAACAGAGAGAAACAATGTGGCATTATGTTGGGGAAACACCATGAACAGGATTCATAACACAACCCATGAGCAAAAAAACCCACCCCAGGCAAATTGGGGCATGCCCTTTCCCTTTGGTTCTTGAGTCCAGCAACCCCAAATCACCCAAAGTCCCAAAAGTCCAATGCCCCAAAAGTCTCTGTCCCTGGTCAGGGCAGCCCCAGAGTTCGAAAGTTTATCTGCGGAGCTTTACCTCCCAACCTGGGTGGAAATGGGACGGGGGTAAGAGGCACCTTACATGATCTGAAGCTGACCGCCCCATAACTCCATAGCGGCGCTCCGCTCCGCCAGCCTCCCCACGAACTCCTTTGCTCAGCTCCATGGCCCACAAGCAGCTCCTGCCATCCACAAACTGCTCCGCATCGAACTGCTTCACGAGCCGGTCCACAAGGCACTCCAGCCGCCCCGCAAACTGCTCCACAATATATCTTCAGGCTCCCCCACTACTTAACACAACACTCAGTGATTTCAGCTCTTAGGTGAATTCAGTTTGTAGTAGAGGAGCCCCAGTGCTGGTGCACTGTCAGCCCAAAGTGAGCTCAGCAGCCTGTAACTAGACTCCTAATGAAATCAAAATTAGCTCTGACAGTCCACAGTGGAGAGAGGAGGAAGTGCAATTAGCATGTAAGGCCCTCACCAAGGGGCCCATACCACCAAGTATTAATACTTGTCCCCAGCCTCTCTCCATTCACACAGTTTTGGAACCCATGACCCTTGCCTAGCGAGTGCTACTTAGTTGATGGTGAATCCCTCCATCATAACAAAAGGCCACGTACAGTTCCAAGCACAGTTCCCATAATCAGGGTAATAACAATTTATTCTTCCTGCCCCAATAACAGAGACACTGGGGATCCCACAGCAGCCAAAGTGACCATTTGGGCAGCTATGGTCTCATTCTAGGCGTGGTGGGTGTGCCTATGCAAATGAGATTGGCCCCTGAAGTTCTTTTCCACAACTTGCCACACCTCACCACCAGATGTCAGGGTGGAGCTCATCCTGACACTGCTTACATGTAAAGGCAAAATGCAACACTTAACAGAGGCAGCTTTGTTCACACCAGATAGAGCAATGATTCCCCCGTACTTAAGGGCAAGCACAGTCTACACAATAGCATCCCAAAGCGAGCACACATAACCCCTGGGAGCCCCAAAATGGTGAGTAAGCACAGGAGCGAGCGTGACTGATTGTTTCACAGCCATACTGTCCTCTGGGTTTCTGTGCCTTGGGGAGAGCCAACAGTGGCAGGGGACCCCTATACTGAACACTGGCCCCATATTTTCCACAGGAGTTCATCCTGGAAGATATCTTGCTGCTGAGGGTGACCTGGGAAGCAAGGGAGGGTCCTCTGCTGCTATGCGGCTTCCGCCCTGGCCCAGATGCAGCTTGCCTGTGTGCAGCAATGGTCCCCCCTGCCCCTTACGGCACAGTGGCATGGATAAATTAGTCTTACTGGGACAATCATAGAAGATTAGGGTTGGAAGGGACCTCAGGAGGTCATCTAGTCCAACCCCCTGCTTGAAGCAGGACCAATCCAATTTTTGCCCCAGATCCCTAAATGGCCCCCTCAAGGATTGAACTCACAACCCTGGGTTTAGCAGGCCAATGCTCAAACCACTGAGCTATCCCTCCCCCCAAAGGAACACAGTGGCTCTCCCGAGAAACCTGCCTAAGCGCATTGCCCAAGTTCTGGATGAGACCTTTGAAGAGATCACTGAGGCCGATTACCACGATGTGAGAGAGCACGTCAACGCCCTATTCCGCATCTAGGCGTGCATTCAGCTCTAACCCTCCTCGCCCCAAGAGCCTGCACCGAATACCTTTCTTCCCAAAATAAAAGCCGCTTACCGGGAACCTCCTCTGGTGTTTGTCCTTCCCCCAGCACTGGCTGCCACGACTGGCTACCTTCTTCCTGGCTCCTGACTGCGTTCATCTAGGGATTCCGGGGTGTCTTCCTCCACCTCAGCACCCTCGCTCCCACTTTTCTGCTCCTCCTCCTCCCGCCTTGTTGAACTGGGCTCTGAAGTGTCCATAGTGGTACTCGGAGTGGAGGTGGGGTCGGCCCCAAGTATCACGTCCAGCTCTTTGTAGAAATGGCAAGTCGCAGAGGCAGCACCGGAGCAGCTGTTTTCCTCGCGGGCTTTGCTGTAGGCATTCCACAGCTCCTTCACTTTAATCCTGCACTGCAGTGTGTCCCGCTCATGGCCCCTTTCCATCATGTCCCTTGATATCTGCCCGAAGGTATTGTAATTCCTATGGCTGGAGCTCAGCTGGGACTGGACAGCTTCCTCCCCCCAAACACTGATGAGGTCCAGCACCTCACCATTGCTCCATACTGGGGGATCGCCTGGCGCGTGGAGGCATGGTCACCTGGAAAGATTCACCAAGAGCACTCCACGCCTGGCTGAGCAAACAGGAAGCGGATTTTCAAAATTCCCAGAGAATTTAAAGGGCGTGTCTGACGGTTGGTCACCTGAGGGCAGGGCAGTAGAGTTCAAAGTGATGACCAGAGTGGCTAGCACAGGCATTGTGGGACACTTCTGGAGGCCGATCAGAGTGCACTAACAGACCAGGGCGTCCACGCTGGCGCCACGATGCTCCAGCTGGGGCCCAGCAAACGTTATTCCCCTTGCCGAGGTGGAGTACCTGGAGCGCTCTAGCCATGGAGTCAGCACGCTCTCCTTGCCTTGCCAGTGTGGACGGGGAGTGAGCTAGGGTGCCTGGGGCTGCTTTAATGCGCTCTACCTCGCAAGTGTAGCCAAGCCCTAAGACACTAACTGGATGCAACCCACCATCAACCTCAGCCTGGACCAGTCCACACAAGAGATCCACTTCCTGGACACTACGGTGCTAATCAGCGATGGTCACATAAACAAACACCACCCTATACCGGAAACCTACTGACCACTATGCCTATCTACATGCCTCCAGCTTTCATCCAGACCACACCACACGATCCATTGTCTACAGCCAAGCTTTACAATACAACCGCATTTGCTCCAACCCATCAGACAGAGACAAACACCTACACGATCTCTATCAAGTATTCTTACAACTACAATACCCACCTCCTGAAGTGAAGAAACAAATTGACAGAGCCAGAAGAGTACCCAGAAGTTACTGACTACAGGACAGAAATACCAGAACGCCACTAGCCATCACCTTCAGCCCCCAACTAAAACCTCTCCAACGCATCATCAAGGATCTACAACCTATCCTGAAGGACGACCAATCACTCTCCCAGATCTTGGGAGACAAGCCAGTCCTTGCTTACAGACAGCTCCCCAGCCTGAAGCAAATACTCACCAGCAACCACACACCACAACACAGAACCACTAACCCAGGAACCTATCCTTGCAACAAAGCCCGTTGCCAACTGTGTCCACATATCTATTCAGGGGACACCATCATAGAGCCTAATCACATCAGCCACACTATCAGAGGCTCGTTCACCTGCACATCTACCAATGTGATATATGCCATCATGTGCCAGCAATGCCCCTCTGCCATGTACATTGGCCAAACTGGACAGTCTCTATGTAAAAGAATAAATGGACACAAATCTGACATCAGGAATCATAACATTCAAAAACCAGTCGGAGAACACTTCAATCTCTTTGGTCACTCGATTACAGACCTAAAAGTAGCAATTCTTCAACAAAAAAACTTCCAAAACAGACTCCAATGAGAGACTGCTGAATTGGAATTAATTTGCAAACTGGATACAATTAATTTAGGCTTGAATAGGGACTGGGAGTGGATGGGTCATTACACAAAGTAAAACTATTTCCCCATGTTTATTCCCCCTCCCCCTGACTGTTCCTCAGATGTTCTTCTCAACTGCTGGAAATGGCCCACCTTGATTATCACCACAAAAGGTTCCCCCACCGCCCCGCCCCGCTCTCCTGCTGGTAATAGCTCACCTTACCTGATCACTCTCCTTACAGTTACAATGGTAACACCCATTGTTTCATGTTCTCTGTGTATATAAATCTCCTCACTATATTTTCCACTGAATGCATCCAATGAAGTGGGCTGTAGCTCACAAAAGCTTATGCTCAAATAAATTTGTTAGTCTCTAAGGTGCCACAAGTCCTCCTTTTCTTTTTGCAGATACAGACTAAGCCCTGGTCTACACTAGGACTTTAGGTCGAATTTAGCAGCGTTAAATTGATGTAAACCTGCACCCGTCCACACGATGAAGCCCTTTATTTCGACTTAAAGGGCTCTTAAAATCGATTTCCTTACTCCACCCCTGACAAGTGGATTAGCGCTTAAATCGGCCTTGCCGGCTTGAATTTGGGGTACTGTGGACACAATTCGATGGTATTGGCCTCCGGGAGCTATCCCAGAGTGCTCCATTGTGACCGCTCTGGACAGCACTCTCAACTCAGATGCACTGGCCAGGTAGACAGGAAAAGAACCGTGAACTTTTGAATCTCATTTCCTGTTTGGCCAGCGTGGCAAGCTGCAGGTGACCATGCAGAGCTCATCAGCAGAGGTGACCATGATGGAGTCCCAGAATCGCAAAAGAGCTCCAGCATGGACTGAACGGGAGGTACGGGATCTGATCGCTGTTTGGGGAGAGGAATCCGTGCTATCAGAACTCCGTTCCAGTTTTCGAAATGCCAAAACCTTTGTCAAAATCTCCCAGGGCATGAAGAACAGAGGCCATAACAGGGACCCGAAGCAGTGCCGCGTGAAACTTAAGGAGCTGAGGCAAGCCTACCAGAAAACCAGAGAGGCGAACGGCCGCTCCGGGTCAGAGCCCCAAACATGCCGCTTCTATGATGAGCTGCATGCCATTTTAGGGGGTTCAGCCACCACTATCCCAGCCATGTTGTTTGATTCCTTCAATGGAGATGGAGGCAACACGGAAGCAGGTTTTGGGGATGAAGAAGATGATGATGAGGTTGTAGATAGCTCACAGCAAGCAAGCGGGGGCAAAACAGCCAGGAACTGTTTCTCACCCTGGACCTGGAGCCAGTACCCCCTGAACCCACCCAAGGCTGCTTCCTGGACCTGACAGGCGGAGAAGGGACTTCCGGTGAGTGTACCTTTTAAAATACTATACATGGTTTAAAAGCAAGCATGTGAAAGGATTACTTTGCCCTGGCATTCGCGGCACTCCTGGATGTACTCCCAAAGCCTTTGCAAAAGGTTTCTGGGGAGGGCAGCCTTATTGCGTCCTTCATAGAATCATAGAATATCAGGGTTGGAAGGGACCCCAGAAGGTCATCTAGTCCAACCCCCTGCTCGAAGCAGGACCAATTCCCAGTTAAGTCATCCCAGCCAGGGCTTTGTCAAGCCTGACCTTAAAAACCTCTAAGGAAGGAGATTCTACCACCTCCCTAGGTAACGCATTCCAGTGTTTCACCACCCTCCTAGTGAAAAAGTTTTTCCTAATATCCAATCTAAACCTCCCCCACTGCAACTTGAGACCATTACTCCTCGTTCTGTCATCTGCTACCATTGAGAACAGTCTAGAGCCATCCTCTTTGGAACCCCCTTTCAGGTAGTTGAAAGCAGCTATCAAATCCCCCCTCATTCTTCTCTTCTGCAGGCTAAACAATCCCAGCTCCCTCAGCCTCTCCTCATAACTCATGTGTTCCAGACCCCTAATCATTTTTGTTGCCCTTCGCTGGACTCTCTCCAATTTATCCACATCCTTCTTGTAGTGTGGGGCCCAAAATTGGACACAGTACTCCAGATGAGGCCTCACCAATGTCGAATAGAGGGGAACGATCACGTCCCTCGATCTGCTCGCTATGCCCCTACTTATACATCCCAAAATGCCATTGGCCTTCTTGGCAACAAGGGCACACTGCTGACTCATATCCAGCTTCTCGTCCACTGTCACCCCTAGGTCCTTTTCCGCAGAAAAGGTAGGACACTTCATGGTAGGACACTTTACCACTCCAGGCCAGTAACACGTACTTGGGAATCATTGTACAACAAAGCATTGCAGTGTATGTTTGCTGGCGTTCAAACAACATCCGTTCTTTATCTCTCTGTGTTATCCTCAGGAGAGTGAGATATAATTCATGGTCACCTGGTTGAAATAGAGTGCTTTTCTTCAGGGGACACTCAGAGGAGCCCGTTCCTGCTGGGCTGTTTGCCTGTGGCTAAACAGAAATGTTCCCCGCTGTTAGGCACGGGGAGGGGGAGGGTTGAGGGGGTAGCCACACGGTGGGGGGAGGCAAAATGCGACCTTGTAACGAAAACACATGTGCTATGTATGTAATGTTAACAGCAAGTTTCAGAGTAGCAGCCGTGTTAGTCTGTATTCGCAAAAAGAAAAGGAGGACTTGTGGCACCTTAGAGACTAACCAATTTATTTGAGCATGAGCTTTCGTGAGCTACAGCTCACTTCATCCGATGCATACCGTGGAAACTGCAGCAGACTTTATATGTACACAGAGAATATGAAACAATACCTCCTCCCACCCCACTGTCCTGCTGGTAATAGCTTATCTAAAGTGATCACTCTCCTTACAATGTGTATGATAATCAAGGTGGGCCATTTCCAGCACAAATCCAAGTTTTCTGACCACCACCCCGCTTTTTTTTCCAAAAACCACACACACAAAGAGTGAGTTTGTGTGTGTGCTTTTTGCAGAAAGGGGGGGGGGTGAGAAAATTTTATAAAAGTTTTATAAAATTTGTCTTTTTAAATACTGCTGTCCCTTTTTTTTTCTCCACCAGCTGCATGTGTTTCAATGATCACAGGATCTTCTCCTTCCCAGAGGCTAGTGAAGATTAGAAAGAAAAAAAAACGCACTCGAGATGAAATGTTCTCCGAGCTCATGCTGTCCTCCCGCACTGACAGAGCACAGACGAATGCGTGGAGGCAAATAATGTCAGAGTGCAGGAAAGCACAAAATGACTGGAAGGAGAGGTGGCAGGCTGAAGAGAGTAAGTGGCGGGCTGAAGACAGGGCTGAAGCTCAAATGTGGCGGCAGCGTGATGAGAGGAGGCAGGATTCAATGCTGAGGCTGCTGCAGGACCAAACCAGAATGCTCCAGTGTATGGTTGAGCTGCAGCAAAGGCAGCTGGAGCACAGACTGCCACTACAGCCCCTGTGTAACCAACCGCCCTCCTCCCCAAGTTCCATAGCCTCCACACCCAGACGCCCAAGAACGCGGTGGGGGGGGGCCACCGGCCAACCAGCCACTCCGCCACAGAGGATTGCCCCAAAAAAAGAAGGCTGGCATTCAATAAATTTTAAAGTTGTAAACTTTTAAAGTGCTGTGTGGCATTTTCCTTCCCTCCTCCACCACCCCTCCTGGGCTACCTTGGTAGTCATCCCCTTATTTGTGTGATGAATGAATAAAGAATGCATGAATGTGAAGCAACAATGACTTTATTGCCTCTGCAAGCGGTGATCGAAGGGAGGAGGGGAGGGTGGTTAGCTTACACGGAAGTAGAGTGAACCAAGGGGCGGGGGGTTTCATCAAGGAGAAACAAACAGAACTTTCACACCGTAGGTTGGCCAGTCATGAAACTGGTTTTCAAAGCTTCTCTGATGCGTACCGCACCCTCCTGTGCTCTTCTAACCGCCCTGGTGTCTGGCTGCGCGTAACCAGCAGCCAGGCGATTTGCCTCAACCTTCCACCCCGCCATAAACGTCTCCCCCTTACTCTCACAGATATTGTGGAGCACACAGCAAGCAGTAATAACAGTGGGAATATTGGTTTCGCTGAGGTCTAAGCGAGTCAGTAAACTGCGCCAGCGCGCCTTTAAACATCCAAATGCACATTCTACCACCATTCTGCACTTGCTCAGCCTGTAGTTGAACAGCTCCTGATGACTGTCCAGGCTGCCTGTGTACGGCTTCATGAGCCATGGGATTAAGGGGTAGGCTGGGTCCCCAAGGATACATATAGGCATTTCAACATCCCCAACAGTTATTTTCTAGTCTGGGAATAAAATCCCTTCCTGCAGCTTTTGAAACAGACCAGAGTTCCTGAAGATGCGAGCGTCATGTACCTTTCCCGACCATCCCACGTTGATGTTGGTGAAACGTCCCTTGTGATCCACCAGAGCTTGCAGCACTATTGAAAAGTACCCCTTGCGGTTTATGTACTCGGCGGCTTGGTGCTCCGGTGCCAAGATAGGGATATGGGTTCCGTCTATGGCCCCACCACAGTTAGGGAATCCCCTTGCAGCAAAGCCATCCACTATGACCTGCACATTTCCCAGGGTCACTACCCTTGATATCAGCAGATCTTTGATTGCGTGGGCTACTTGCATCACAGCAGCCCCCACAGTAGATTTGCCCACTCCAAATTGATTCCCGACTGACCGGTAGCTGTCTGGCGTTGCAAGCTTCCACAGGGCTATCGCCACTCGCTTCTCAACTGTGAGGGCTGCTCTCATCTTGGTATTCAT
Source organism: Lepidochelys olivacea (assembly GCF_965140295.1). NCBI lineage: Eukaryota > Metazoa > Chordata > Testudines > Cheloniidae > Lepidochelys > Lepidochelys olivacea. The sequence goes on along the minus strand of NC_140436.1, from coordinate 15,751,242 downwards.
GCGCCTCAGGGCAGGGGAAAGCAAGTCACAAAGTTCCATGAAAGTGCCCTTACGCGTGCGAAAGTTTCGCAGCCACTGGGAATTGTCCCAGACCTACAACACTATGCGGTCCCACCAATCTGTGCTTGTTTCCCGAGCCCAGAATCGGCATTCCACAGCATGAACCTGCCCCATTAGCACCATGATGCCCACATTGCCAGGGCCCATGCTTTTAGAGAAGTCTGTGTCCATGTCCTGATCACTCACGTGACCGCGCTGACGTCGCCTCCTCGCCCGGTATCGCTTTGCCAGGTTCTGGTGCTGCATATACTGCTGGATAATGCGTGTGGTGTTTAATGTGCTCCTAATTGCCAAAGTGAGCTGAGCGGCCTCCATGCTTGCCTTGGTATGGCGTCCGCACAGAAAAAAGGCGCGGAACGATTGTCTGCCGTTGCTCTGAAGGAGGGAGGGGCGACTGACGACACAGCTTACAGGGTTGGCTTCAGGGAGCTAAAATCACCAAAGGGGGTGGCTTTACATCAAGGAGTATTTCAGGCAGGATTTCACGGAGGGTTCCAATAAGAAATGGTGCACCTAAGTTATTGTTCTTATTGGAACAAGGAGGTTAGCCTGGCCTCTGATTGATACATGGCTAGATTTACCTCGCTGCACCTTCTCTGTGAGTGACTGCAGTGTGACCTAGAGGAATGAGTCCCCTAGATGGGGGAGGAGGCAAATGAGTACAAAACAAATCTGGTCTATTTCTTGTTTTGATCCACTCCATCTATCTTTTACATCTTTGGCTGGCAGCAGACAGTGCAGAAGGACTGCATGCCATCCTCATCTCTTGCCTGCCCGGCAGAAGATGATGCAATAGGACTGCTAGCAATCCATATTGCCTGCCTGCTTACCATAAGACAGTTCAATAGGACTGACTGCGGGACTAAAGAGAATGACCTGGTCAAGTCACTCCAAATTTAGTCCCTGTGCCCATGTCTGCCCAGGCGCTCCCAGCCGACGTGGCCAGGAGCACCTCGGACACGACGATGACGGCTACCAGTCATATTACACTGTCTGCTGCCAGAAGGCAATGGGTTGCTGCTGCTGTGTAGCAATGCTGTACCACGTCTGCCAGCACGCAGGAGACATACGGTGACGGTTACCTGAGCGGGCTCCATGCTTGCCGTGGTATGGCGTCTGCACAGGTAACTCAGGAAAAAAGGCGCGAAATGATTGTCTGCTCTTGCTTTCATGGAGGGAGGGAGGGAACGGGGGCCTGACGATATGTACCCAGAACCACCCGCAACAATGTTTTAGCCCCATCAGGCACTGGGATCTCAACCCAGAATTCCAATGGGCAGTGGAGACTGCGGGAACTGTCGGATAGCTACCCACAGTGCAACGCTCTGGAAGTCGACTAGCCTCGGTACTGTGGAAGCGCTCCACCGAGTTAATGCACTTATTGCACTTAGAGCATTTTCTGTGGGGACACACAGACTCGAATATATAAAACCGATTTCTAAAGAACCGACTTCTATAAATTCGACCTTATTCCGTAGTGTAGACATACCCTAACACAGCTGCTACTCTGAAACCTAGTTACAGTGACATTCTCCCGAGCAGGCACAAACTTAGGACCATTTCCTTTCTGGGCTTTAGTTGAATTCAGAAACAACTCTGAGACAACTGCACTATCCTCAATGATCACAGGCTGAAAGGCCCCTTCTGTCTGCTCCACAGACAAAGAACTGGAGACACATTCTCCTTTTCCAGACACACAACTTGGGATCTCATTTCCCTTGTCCCAGCACACAGGGCTGTTCACAGTCAACTGCTTGGAGACCGGAGTGGCTCCCTCCATAGGCAAGTCAATACCCCTGACAGACACAGGCACATTCCCTTCACTGTTACAATTCTCCACCCAGGTAACAGGTAAGGTCCAGGGACACTCATCTCACACTCTCCTCGCCTTCCCAAACTGCTGATTAGACAAATCCATCAGCTCACAGGGCTGCCTAGGCCCATCCAAACTTTCCTTGCCTTCCTCAGCTAGGGCTTCAACCTGACCATCCACTTTAATCTGCTCCAGAGAAACATTTTCCTGACCAATGAGTTCTTTCTGAGCTTGATCTAATTCCAGATTCACTTCTGAGACACTAGACAGACATTCAGAAACTTCATTCACAGACAAACAGCTCTTTTCCTCAGACAAACATTTGGAGAAACCCGCCCCAGGCAAATCATTGCCCATAATAGACACAGGTTTAAGATCATTCCTTTCCTGTGACTGGTTACCTGGATTGAACAAAGCTTTAATATCATCTTCCCCAATCAAAAGATCCTTAGGCAACAACTTCCTTACACCAGCTATAACTTCATGCTTCGTACTATTCCATTCAAGGTGGATTCGGGCTAAAGATACACTTACAGTAAACTCATAAAAAGAACAGGAGGACTTGTGGCACCTTCGAGACTAACACATTTATTAGAGCATAAGGTTTTGTGGGCTACAGCTCACTTCATCGGATGCATTCAGTGGAAAATACAGTGGGGAGTTTTATATACACAGAGAACATGAAACAATGGATGTTACCGTACACACTGTAACAAGAGTGATCAAGAAAGGTGGGCTAGTACCAGCAGGAAAGCATCCAGTTTGCAAATTAATTCCAATTCAGCAGTATCTCGTTGGATTCTGTTTTTGAAGTTTTTTTTGTTGAAGAATTGCCACTTTAAGGTCAGAAATCAAGTGACCAGAGAGATTGAAGTGTTCTCCGACTGGTTTTTGAATGTTATAATTACGGACATCTGATTTGTGTCCATTTATTCTTTTACATAGAGACTGTCCAGTTTGACCAATGTACATGGCAGAGGGGCCTTGCTGGCACATGATGGCATATATCACATTGGTGGATGTGCAGGTGAACGAGCCTCTGATAGTGTGGCTGATGTGATTAGGCCCTGTGATGGGGTCCCCTGAATAGATATGTGAACACAGTTGGCAACGGGCTGTGTTGCAAGGATAGGTTCCTGGGTTAGTGGTTCTGTTGTGTGGCGTGTGGTTGCTGGTGAGTATTTACTTCACCCATTGTTTCATATTCTCTGTGTATATAAAATCTCCCCACTATATTTTCCACTGAATGCATCCGATGAAGTGAGCTGTAGCTCACGAAAGCTCATGCTCAGATAAATTGGTTAGTCTCTAAGGTGCCACAAGTCCTCCTTTTCTTTTTGCGGATACAGACTAACACGGCTGCTACTCTGAAACCAGTAAACTCATAGAGGAAGACAACATTCACACTCTGATTTGGAAAGTAATCTTCCTCTTTGACAAGATCTACTTTAACAAGAGTGATGTTAGAAGCTATAATTTGCCCTAAACAGCTTTTACCATTGATTTTTACACTCTCTATGAATTTTCCATTATCACTCCCATACCGAGCATTGGCACAATTTATGGGGCCACCCTCTGCTGAACTCGCAGTAACAGCATTTACATAAAGGGTGGCAGTGTTGGGGTACATTTGGTTACACCCAGACAACTGCTCAGAGTTGTGCAACACACCAGCATTGTTATAAACTGGACTTCCAAGATGATACAGTTTCTGCTGTTCTTCCCTTGCTTTTTTGACTTGGAGCTGAAGTCTGGCAGTTTCTTGTCATGTCTGGCGAACCCTCTCCTCAGCAGCCAGCAGCTTAATATGCTCCCTACGAGCCCTTTCCTCTCTTTCTTTCATCAGCTTCTTTCTCCAGCTGGGCCTAGGCTTGCTTCTCTCTCATTCGAATTTCTGCCAGTTTTTGTTCATGCTCAAACTGCAGGCTGTCTCTCAGGGCTTGCAGTTTCATTGCTTCTGTTGCTGCTTTCTGGCTCATGGTCACTGATCTTTAACCAACAAAACTCTCAATACCAAAATTCAAATTTGGATAGCATGGGGTTCTGATCCAAAGCTTAATTGACCTGGTGTAACGGAGTGTGGGGGAGTCCAGGCCCTGCACCCCTCTTCCAGGGATTCACTGAGACTCTCAGCCAGCCAGTAAAACAGAAGGTTTATTGGACCTCAGGAACACAGTCCAAAACAGAGCTTGTGGGTACAACCAGGACCCCTCAGTCAAGTCCTTCTGGGGGAGCAGGGAGCTTAGACCCCAGCCCTGGGGTTCCCTGTGTTCCTCCACCCAGCCCCAAACTGAAACTAACCCCCCCACCTCCCCGCAGGCTCTCTCCTGCAGCTTGAAGAAAAGGAGGACTTGTGGCACCTTAGAGACTAACCAATTTATTTGAGCATAAGCTTTCGTGAGCTACAGCTCACTTCATCGGATGCATACTGTGGAAACAGCCTATCTTCACATTCCTGGGCAGAGGTGTTACCTCCCCCTCCCCCTCCTGGCTCAGGTGACAGGTTCTCAGGTCTCCCATCCCCAGGGCACATTCCCAGGTCAACACTCCCGCCTCCCTGCTGCGTCACATCGTCACATCTCTCCCCCCTTCGAGACTGAACTGAGCGGGGTCACTCTGACCAGTGACCTGGGGAAGTTCGGGGGCCCCCTCTCCGGGACAGCGCATCCCCTATCAGGTTGGCACTTCCTTTCACGTGGACCACGTCCATGTCGTAATCCTGCAGGAGCAGGCTCCATCTCAGGAGCTTGGCGTTGGCTCCTTTCATCTGGCGCAGCCAGGTCAGGGGAGAGTGGTCGGTGTACACGGTGAAGTGTCGCCCGAAGAGATAGGGCTCTAGTTTCTTGAGGGCCCGCACCATGGCCAGGCACTCCTTCTTGATGGCCGCGTAGTGTTGCTCCTGGGGTGGCAACTTCTTGCTCAGGTACACGATGGGGTGTCTCTCCCCCTTTTCATCCTCCTGCATTAACACCGCCCCCAGTCCCGTGTCGGAGGCGAAGGTGAACACCACAAAGGGCTTGTCAAAGTCTGGGTTTGCCAGAACTGGGCCACTGACCAGAGCCTCCTTCAGCGCCCGGAAAGCCTCCTGGCACTGCTCGGTCCAGACCACCTTGTCTGGCTTCCCCTTCTTGCATAGCTCCGTGATGGGGGTGGCTATGGCGCTAAAGTGGGGCACAAATCTTCGGTAGTATCCGGCCAACCCAATAAAGGCTTGGACCTGCTTTTTGGTGTGGGGAGCGGGCCAGTCTCTGATCACCTCCACCTTGGCTGGTTCAGGCTTTAGGAGGCCGCTCCCCACCCAATGGCCCAGGTAAGATACTTCCGCCATCCCCACCTTGCACTTCTCCGCTTTTACAGTCAGCCCAGCCCCCTGGAGTCGGTCCAGCACTTGTCTAACCTGGGACACGTGGTCCTCCCAGGTCTGGCTAAAGACACAGATGTCATCAATATACGCCACAGCAAAACTCTCCATCCCCCTCAGGAGCTGGTCCACTAGGCACTGGAAGGTGGCCGGTGCTCCCTTGAGGCCGAAAGGCAGGGTCAGGAACTCATAGAGCCCCAGAGGGGTGATAAAGGCCGATTTCAGCCGGGCCTCTGCATCCAGCGGCACTTGCCAGTAGTCCTTTGTAAGGTCCATGGTGGTGAGGTACCGAGCTCCTCCCAGCTTTGTCTAGGAGCTCATCCGGTCTGGGCATGGGGTATGGCACTGAGCTTCTGATAGTCCACACAGAACCGGACCGACCCGTCCTTTTTGGGGACCAGCACCACCGGCGAGGCCCAAGGGCTGGCCGATGGCTGGATCACCCCCAAAGCCAGCATGTCCCGGACCGCTCTTTCCAGGTCCTGAGCAGTTTTCCCTGTGACTCAGAAGGGGGAGCATCTTATCGGCGGGTGCGACCCTGTCTGCACCCGGTGGACAGTCAGATTTGTGCGTCCAGGCTGGTTGGAAAACAGCTGTCGGGACGGATGCAGCACCCCCCTGACCTCAGCTTGCTGGGCAGGGGTTAGCTGATCCGAGAGGGGAATTGTTTCCAGGGCAGAACCAGCTCTGGTCCCAGGGAATAGATCTACTAAAGGGTCATCTCCCTGCTCCTCCCACTGTCCACACACGGCCAACACCACATTCCCCCTGGCATAATATGGCTTCATCATATTCACATGGTACACCCGGCGGTGGTGCGCCCGGTTCGACAGCTCCACCACATAGTTTACCTCATTGAGCTGCTTGACGACCTTGAAAGGGCCCTCCCAGGCGGCCTGTAGTTTGTTCTTTCTCACTGGGATGAGAACCATCACCGGATCCCCGGGGGCGTAGGCGCGGGCCCGTGCCGTGCGGTCATACCAGACCTTCTGCTTCCTCTGGGCTCTGGCCAGATTCTCCCTGGCCAGGCCCATGAGTTCAGCCAGTCTCTCTCGGAAGATCAGGACATACTCCACCACTGACTCTCCATCGGGAGTGGCCTTCCCTTCCCACTCGTCTCTCATCAGGTCCAGGGGGCCCCTCACCCTCCTGCCATATAACAGTTCGAAAGGCGAAAATCCGGTCGACTCCTGGGGCACCTCCCTGTACGTGAACAGCAGGTGCGGTAAGTACTTGTCCCAATCCTGCGGCTGCTGGTTCATAAAGGTTTTCAGCATCATCTTTAGCGTCCCGTTAAACCTCTCCACCAGCCCATTGGACTGGGGGTGATAAGCTGAGGCCCAGTCGTGCCGGACCCCACATTTCTCCCACAAGCACCGGAGCAGGGCCGACATGAAGTTGGAGCCTTGGTCTGTCAAGACTTCCTTGGGGAACCCCACTCGGCTGAAAATGGTCAGGAGCGCATCGGCCACGGTGTCGGCTTCAATGGAAGCTACGGGCACTGCTTCGGGGTAGCGGGTGGCAAAATCTACCACCACCAGAATGTATTTCTTCCCCGACCGGGTCGTCCTGCTGAGAGGCCGCACGTTGTCCATGGCCACCTTCTGGAAAGGCTCCTCTATGATGGGCAAAGGTCTCAAAGCCGCTTTCCCCTTGTCCCGGGCCTTCCCCACCCTCTGACAGGGGTCACAGGATCGGCAATACTGCCGGACCGTGGTAAAGACCCCGGGCCAGTAAAAGTTCTGTAGCAACCTCTGCCGGGTGCGCCGGATTCCCTGGTGCCCTGCGAGGGGGATGTCATGGGCCAGGTATAGGAGCCTGCGGCGATACTTCTGGGGGACTCCCAGCTGCCTCCTGACCCCACAGGACTCTACTTCCCTTGTGGGAGCCCATTCTCGGTACAGGAACCCCTTCTCCCACAGGAACCTCTCCTGGCAGCCTCTCCTCATGGTCCGTACCACACCAAGGTCGGCCAGGTCCCTGAGCTTCCGCAAGGAGGGATCTTTCCTCAACTCGGCCTGGAACTCAGTGGCTGGGGAAGGGACGGGGCCCGGTTCCCCCTCAGTGGCCAGGTCTGAGACCACAGTCTCTCTGAGCCGTGCCCCTCGGCGCTCCCCCACCACCAGGGTAGGGTCCTGCGCCTCCGGTGTGGTACCCTCAACAAGGTCAGGGAGCAGTGCCCCTCGCTGGCTCTGGCTACGGGTCACAACCAGGGCAGTCTGGGGGTTGCTTGGCCAGTCCTCTAGGTCTCCCCCCATCAAAACTTCAGTGGGCAAATGGTGATGTACCCCCACATCCTTGGGGCCCTCCTTGGCCCCCCATTTCAGGTGTACCCTTGCCACAGGCACCTTAAATGGGGTCCCGCCCACCCCTGTCAGGGTCAGGTAGGTGTTGGGAACCACCCGATCTGGGGCCACCACCTCAGGCCGGGCCAGCATCACCTCCGCGCCCGTATCCCAGTATCCATTGACCTTCCTCCCATCCACCTCCAGGGGAACAAGGCACTCTCTCCAGAGGGACAGCCCCGCGCCCACCCTGTAAACCGAGCACCCTGAGTCCAGAGCCTCCAGCCCTCTGGCGGAGCTGGCCGGGGATACTCTTCCCTCCGGAGCAGGTGGTAAACTGGCAGCCCCCCTTGCCTGGGCCATCTGCCCCTCGTCCAGCTGAGTCCCTACCCAGTTAACCCTGGGTAGGTTGGGTCTGCTCAGTCTGTCCCTGAGCCCGGGGCACTGGGACCGTACGTGGCCTCTCTGGCCACAGTGATAGCAGCTCAGGTCACGTTGGTCCCCTCGAGCGGGTCGGAGGGGCCCGATGCCAGGCGTTCCCCGTGGGAGGGGGTTCTCCCTATTTCCCCGCTGGGAGGCCCCCTGGTGACTCTCTCTCTGCATCGGGGGGGGGGGGGCTGTTCTTTTGGGGCTCCTCCCGGCTACCCCCTGACCGACTGTTCACAAACTCGTCGGCCAGCTGCCCTGCGTGCTGGGGGTTCTCGAGCTTTTTGTCCACCAGCCACAGCCTCAGGTCGGAAGGGCACTGATCATACAGTTGCTCCAGTACGATTAGGTCAAGCAGGTCCTCTTTAGCTCGGGCCCCAGCTGCCCACTTGCGGACATACCCCTGCATCCGGTTGACCAGTTGTAGGTAGGTGATCTCAGGCGTTTTACGCTGACTCCGGAACCTTCTCCGGTACATCTCGGGGGTCAGCCCAAACTCACGGACCAGGGCCTGTTTGAACAGTTCGTAGTCCCCTGCCTCCGGCCCTGTCATCCGGCTGTACACCTCCACGGCTTTGGGGTCCAGTAAGGGGGTGAGGAACTGGAGCCTGTCTGCAGGGTCAACCCTGTGCATCTCGCAGGCATTCTCAAAGGCCGTCAGGAAGCTATCTATGTCCTCCCTCCTTCCGCTGGGCCAGGAAGCACTTATCAAAGCTCCTTGCAGTCTTGGGTCCCCCCTCACTCACCGCAGCCGGGGCCCCACTGCTCTTCAGCCTGGCCAGCTCCAGTTCATGCTGTCTCTGGTTCTCCTTCTCCTGACGCTCCCTCTCCTTCTCCTGACGCTCCCTCTCCTTCTCCTCCTGCTCATGTTGACGTTGTTTCTCCTCATGTTGACGTTGTTTTTCATGATCCTCCAGCTCCCTCATTTTCATCTCCCTCTCCCATTCCAGCCGCCTCCGCTCCAGGGATGGGGAGCTCCGCCGGGAGGATCCCCCGCTGGCTGCCGGGGTCAGGGTGCCCTCGGTATTCGCTGGGCTTCCCCCAACCCCTCCCCCAGACATAGGTAGGAAGGGTCTCGGGATGTCCTGGGCAGCAGTCTGACCCCTCCCAGCCCTGTCAGGCCCCAGGGCCCACGCTGCGTCCGCCGGGCGGCTTCCCTCAGGGACAGGGATCGGGTCATCCAAGCGATCCCTCTCCTCCAACTGGGCAATCAGCTGTTCCTTGGTGGACCCCCCAATGTGCAGCCCCCTCTGCCTGCACAGCTCCACCGGGTCGCTCTTAAGGCGTTTAGCGTACATCTCCCTGCTGGCCACTCGCAGGCCGGGCAGCTTTCCACAGTTTCCAGGAAAAACCCCTCGTGTGCCAGTCCTTCTTGAGGTCACCACCTCTTTGCCAGGGTCGAGCTGCAGCCTCCTCTGCCCCTGGGACCGCTCGCTGCAATCCCCCGGGGAACTCTGTTACTGCAAAAGTCCTTCTCTCTAGTCACACACTCCCAGGGGTTAACCACCCCCTGGAACTGTCTCTCTTTGAATCTTCAGCACGCCCGGTCCCCGTCAATCCCCCTTCGTCTTACTGTTCCCCAGTCACTTACTGCAGGAAGCGCCGTTCACGGGGTGCAGTACATCCCACCGCTGCCACCAGTTGTCACGGAGTGTGGGGGAGTCCAGACCCTGCACCCCTCTCCCAGGGATTCACTGAGACTCTCAGCCAGCCAGTAAAACAGAAGGTTTATTGGACAACAGGAACACAGTCCACAACAGAGCTTGTGGGTACACCCAGGACCCCTCAGTCAAGTCCTTCTGGGGGAGCAGGGAGCTTAGACCCCAGCCCTGGGGTTCCCTGTGTTCCTCCACCCAGCTCCAAACTGAAACTAACCCCCCCCCGGTTCTGTGGATCCTAGCCCGACTTTGCCATTGTAACGATGCTGCCCTTGGTGGGACACTTCTGAGAGTATCAATTCAGGACAAATTGCTTAGAGCAGGGCAGTTACAGCCCAAGGCTGGGGTTCCTTTGCATACCAAGGCAAACCAAACCAGCCAGACAGAGAAGACTGAGATCAGGGCTCTGTTGTGGCACGTTGGGGTATGTGTCCCAGCATCCCTTGCCTGCAGGTTTACAACTTTGGGGGCTGTTTTGCAGCATCTTGCCCCCTCGTGCTGCCCCTTGCCCGTCTGCCAGGGAAGAGCTGGCTGGTTTCTGGGGGTTCTAGGAACAGAACCCCAAACCAGGGCCATGCAGGCTGCGATTAGCAGGGCATGTGCTCAGACCCAGGGGCTCCGATCTCCTCTGGGAGTGAGTTCTGGAGTCCAGCCCAATGTCGTCCCGGTGCCACGTGGCTGCAGCAGGAGCTCACAGGGAGACATGTCTCGGGAACATGGGACCTGTCCACGGGCCCTGGGAATAGCAGGGCAGAACGTGCCCAGTGGGGTGCACCAGGGAGTTCTTGGGGCTGGTTCCTGGGAGCAGTTGTTGAGCCTGGAGGTGATCGGTGCATGGATTGCTGTGTCCAGTTCTGTACCCAGGCCCTGATACCAGGGTGATTGGCGCAGCAAGCCTGTCTTGGTCTCAGATGGGAGTGGCCGTGTCTGTCAGCCTGGGTGGGTGAACATAACCAGCTGAGGGCAGGTGCCCTCCATAGCCCCATGCAGGGGCCAGACTGGCTGCCGCTCCATTTGCAGTGGGGCTGGAGTGGGTCACTGCTGGGCCCTGCCCCAGGGAGCATTGCCACAGGTCCAACCCGCTTGCAGGGCTGAGAAACAGGCTCTGGGCTTTGCCAAACTCGTTAAGGACCATGCCCATGTGGGGCCCCGAGATTTCTGTGAGTCAGGGCTGCGGTGTGTGGCTGATTAGTTCTCCAAGGGGCTGCGGCCAGGCTCAATGCTTTGTGTGAGTCCCACCTTGGCTGGGGATGGGGCACCCCACCCACACCCTGGGGCCCCGGCTCAGCATGGGTAAGAGGGGCCTGCAGCAAGAGCAGGGCAGGGATAAGGGTCGCTTTGGGGGACAGCTGGATCCACATGGGGGGTAGGATTTCCCCATTGCCTCTGCAAGCTGGGCAACCCCCATGGTCAGGGTATGGGGCCCATCTCCTGCTATGCTACCCCCTGCAGCAGAGAGGCTGGCTGGGCCATGGGGCCTGACCCCTACTCTGCCCCCTACCTGGCAGGACCTCCGAGAGCAGGACAGGGGAGCCTGTGGGCAGGTAGCGCTGCCCCTGGGTGATCAGCATGTGAATGGCCCAGGGCCCTGCACCCACCCAGCTGGCCTGCCCTGGAGCACAGAGGCACACCTTAGAAACCTGGGGCTGGAGGGTCCAGCTTAATGGTGGGAGCAGGCCGGGCAGGGGAGCAATGGGGGCAGGGCATAGGGCACCGTAGAGCTGATACTGAAGGGGGGATGGAATCCTGCCCTCTCTGATTTACAAGTGAGGCAGCTCTACCTATGTGTGTGGCGGGGGAGGGTTAGGAGTCAGGACTCCTGGGTTCTGTCCCCAGCTCGGGGAGGCGAGTGGGGTCTCATGGTTAGAGCAGGGGGCGCGGGGAGCCACGACTCCTGGGTTCTATTCCCACGCGGGGCTGCCTGGCTGCAGCATGGCCAGAGGGAAATAAAGTCACTGCTCCAGGCCCTCACTGGTAACAGGCTGGCACTACTGGGGGGCCGATCTGTAAGGACCCACATTGCATGGACCACACAGGACCTGCGGGGGATGGAGAAAACCTGGCTCATGGATCGCACTGGGGCATTGTTATGGGGAGCTATCAGTTGGGGGGAATGCTCCTAGCAGGGTCCTCCGGGGCTCAGTCCTTGGGCCAAAGCTGTTTAATTACCTCCCCGCCACCCCCGCCCTAGTGGAGGCTCAGATCTTTGCAGGCACAGTTGGCAGGCGAGCGGGAGGCTGGGGTGGGTGTTGTCCCGGCGGGCCGGGTTCCTGCAACAGAGAGACCTGCCGCGCCCTCAGACCAGCAGCGTCTGAATGCAGCCCGAGGCCACAGAGAACCCAGACCCCGGGTTTTCCCTGCGGGCTGGGAGATGGCGCCCTGGTGAGCAGGAACTCAGACAAGGACCTGCGGGTTGTGGCTAATGAGTGCTCGGTGCAAGGCTGCGGCTAACTGGGCCCCGGAGATCCTGAGGCCATGAGCTTCCCGCAGGACACAGCCCTAGTGAGACCATTACAGGAATCCCGGGTCCAGTGCTGGGGTCCACACCCCAGGAAGGGTGGGGAGATACTGGAGGGTGTCCCAACAATCACCATGGAGTGTGACTGAATCGGCCTATGGATGAGGAGATGGTGATGGGGCTTTGTGCCAAGGTCCTGCCAGGTGGATGAAGGTCTGAGAGCGGCTGGGGCATTCCCAACTCGTGACTGGAAGCAGGACAAACTCCCAGCAGTGATGGTTAAACATCAGGACAGCGCAGTGAGGAGGTGCTGGAGTCGCCATGGCTTGGAGTCTCAACACCTTGAGCCAATCACTTTTTAAGGGGTAGGCTGTAAGTCGAATCCTCAGAGGACCTCTACAGCCCATGGGTCGGGCTGCGGGGGTCCCTTCTGGCCCTGGAGTCTGCGAAGCTGAGTCTTCCTGGCCGTCGCCCTCTGTCGTGGCCCTCAACATGTGCAGAATGCCTTGCACCAAGATAACAACAGTAATCCAACCGCATGCTTCAGGGCTGCAGTTGATCACCTGTAGGGGTCAGGAAGGAATCTTTCTCCCAGTGCCCAACTGGTCAGACCCATCAGAGCTTGCCCACGGTGGAGCCAGGACACTGTGGGAGAGGCGATGCGGTGCACGTGTTTGGAGGTGGCACAGAGAATCTGTCCTAGATGCCCAGCGAGTATGCCTTTCCCCCAGGTCAGACTGGCAGGGACCTGGGGGGGTGATGGGGGGAGTATCGCCTTCCCCTGCAGTTGGGGGGAGCAGATTGCCTGCTGGCATCATCTGGGCATGTTGCACCTAGTTAAGTTCCTGCCCTCTCAGGGGCCTCGGGCATGGGTGCCCCTCAGTCTCTCCTGGTCTGGGCTTAGACTGGGTGAAAATTACTGGCCTGTGCTGAACAGGGGTCCTTCTGGCTCAAGAGTCAATGAAACAATTTCATCCCCAAGTGCTTAGCACAGGCAGGAATCCTTTACACTGAAATGCAGCTGCCTCCGTGGGGGAGCACAGCCGCTGTGCAGCAGCTGCACCAACGGCCCAGTGTGGGGTAGAGACGGAGGAACCCTGCCCCAGGGTTCCCATTTGCAAGGTTAAACGCAGACAAAGGCAGAAGGGTTAGAGCAAGGTTTAAATATAATTCAGGTAGGAAATTGTCTTGTAAACACTGAGAGGCGGGTTCCATCCGGCCCCAGGGCCAGAATCTGCCTGGAATTAAACACAGCAAATCAGAGCCCCCAGACTTCCAGGGATCAGAGACATGCAGGCCCCCCAGCTCGGCCTGTCCTAGGGGCTGACAACTCACTGGGCAAGGAAAGTGCATGAGCTCCCACAGGGGCCCGAGTGATGGGGTGTCTCGCTGGGGCAGCACTGAGTGTGAGGAGTGAGCGCCCCCTAGCGCTGAGCTAGGGCTTTGAGGTCAGTGCTGAAGGTGGGGAGCCCCCAGCACACTCCCTGAAAACACCCCTGGCTCTGCCCTGGGGCAGGCACTGAGTGCGTGGGGAGAGCGCCCCACGCTATGCAGGGTTCCCATCCCCCCAGCCCTGAGCCGCTGGCCTGGCCCCTCCAAGGCGGTGGTGGTAGAGGTGGGGAGATTTGAAGATTCAAAGGGTTGGGGGCTATCCAGCAGCAGAACCCCCCGACCCGCATTGAGTCAGAGAGGAGTGACTCCCCTGGCAGTAGCAGCAGCTCGGTGCCCCCTGGTTCTGCCCCTCAGAGGCGGTGGGAGGCCGTGGGGGGGTCCCCTGGTCCCTGGTCCTTGTCCTGGAAGCTGGGGTTCCTCACGGTCAGGCTGCCATCAGGGTGCCTCTTCTCCGGCTCCGGCTGTGGGGCCTTGGCCAGGGCTGTGGTGGGGCTGGCATTGGGCCCTAGGGTACAGGAGGGGCAGGTTAGAGCTGGGTGGGATGGCAGACGCCATGGCCAGAGGTACCACAGGCAGCTCCCCCCGTGCCAACCATGGTGCCCCTGTGCCCTGCCTCCTTCCCCCCAGCTCCGACCTCGGAGCAGGAGGCCTGGGTGTTGAACAGGTGGACATTGCAGGGTAGTGGGGCAGGCACTGTGGGGCAAGCGGGAAGCACGGGGCGAGTGGGATGCTGTGGGGGAAGCAAGGAGTGCAGGGCAGCTGGGTTGGGCGCTGGTGGGCAGCACGGGGTGGATGGGGCACTGGGGAAGGCAGGACGGGTGCGATACTGTATGAGTACTGGGGGCAGATGGGCAGCGCGGTGGCTGGGGGGAGGGCGCTGGGGGCAGGTGGGCAGTGCGGGCGGCCGAGACGAACACTGGGGGCAGGCGGGCAGCGCAGTTGCTGGAGGGAGGGCGCTGGGGGCAGGTGGCCAGCGTGGGTGGCCGGGGTGAGTACTGGGGGCAGGCGGGCAGCGTGGCGGCTGGCAGGAGGGCGCTGGGGGCAGGCAGGCAGTGCGGCGGCCGGGACAAGCACCGAGAACAGGCGGGCAGCGTGGGAGGCTGGGACGAGCACTGGGGGCAGCCGGGCAGTGCGGGCAGCCGGGGTGAGCACTGGGGGCAGGCGGGCAGCGCAGCGGCCGGGGGAAGGGCACTGGGGGCAGGTGGGCAGCACGGGTGGCTGGGATGAGCACTAAAGCAGGCAGGCAGTGCGACGGCCAGGGGTAGGGTGCTGGGGGCAGCTGGGCAGCGCGGGTGGCCGGGGTGAGTACTGGGGGCAGGCGGGCAGCACGGCGGCCGGGGGGAGGGTGCTGGGGGCAGACGGGCAGTGCAGCGGCCGGGACGAACACTGGGGGGCAGGCGGGCAGCGTGGTTGCTGGAGGGAGGGCGCTGGGGGCAGGCAACCAGCGCTGCAGCCGGGGTGCGGATGCTAGGGGCAGGCGGGCAGCGCATGTGGCCGGGGTGAGTACTGGGGGCAGGCGGGCAGTGTGGCGGCCAGGGGAAGGGCGCTGGGGGCAGGTGGGCAGCGCGTGTGGCCGGGGTGAGTACTGGGGGCAGGCAGGCAGCGTGGCGGCCGGGGGAAGGGCTCTGGGGGCAGCCGGGCAGCGTGGCGGCCGGGGGGAGGGCGCTGGGGGCAGGCGGGCAGCGTGGCGGCCGGGGGAGGGCGCTGGGGGCAGCCGGGCAGCGTGGCGGCCGGGGGGAGGGCGCTGGGGGCAGGCGGGCAGCGTGGCGGCCGGGGGGAGGGCGCTGGGGGCAGCCGGGCAGCGTGGCGGCCGGGGGGAGGGCGCTGGGGGCAGCGGGGCAGCGTGGCGGCCGGGGGGAGGGCGCTGGGGGCAGCCGGGCAGCGTGGCGGCCGGGGGGAGGGTGCTGGGGGCAGCGGGGCAGCGTGGCGGCCGGGGGGAGGGCGCTGGGGGCAGCCGGGCAGTGTGGTGGCCGGGGGGAGGGCGCTGGGGGCAGGCGGGCAGCGTGGCGGTAGGCACCGAAGTAGCTGAGCAGCACGGGTAGGAAGACCAGGCCATGCAGCAGGCCCAGCAGCGTGATGAGCAGGTTCAGGCGGAAGAAGAAGATCTGGATGAGCTGGGCCTTGGCGAACGCCAGCACCACGATTCCCGGCAGGTTGGTCATGGCCACGCCAGCAAAGACCTGCAGGGTAGGGGGTTGGTCAGAGATGGCTCCGGCCACCCCCTCACAGGCCCTCCTTCCCCGGGGCTGGCCGGCCCCGACCCCCCACCTCGCCCCGCGGCCCCCCACTCACCGCGCTGCCCATGTTGACGGTGGCCTCCTTGGCCCTCTCCAGCCGGGTGGGCTGGGTGCTGACAGCGAAGGCCCGGGTCAGGTGCGACACGAATTCCACCGAGATGCCCACGGCCTGCAAGGGGCACAGGGAGTTAGCAGGGCTGGGGCTGGGGCAGGCAGGGCTGCAGCAGGCTCACAACGCCCCCCAGCACCCACACCCTCTGCCCACAGCACCCAAACCCCATGGCCCCCCAGCACGTGCAGCCCGCTCAGCACCCATACCCCATGCCCAGGATCAGAGACCCTGCCCCATGGGGCACAGTGGAAGAGGGCAGCGAGGGGGCACTGGGCCTGCTGGGTAACAGGCTCTCCATACAGCACTGAATCAAGGACCCACACACCCACCAAGTCCTGTCCCAGCATGCAGTGGGCTTCGGGACATCACAGCCATGCCCTCCCCTACCAGAGCTGGGTCCTGTGGCCACCTGTGAACGGCAGCATGGGAAGGGTGGGGGGATGCTGGGAAGCAGGCACCTGGGGCTGGAGGTCGGGTGCTGGGTGCCAGGCAGCCAGGGCTGGGGGTTGGGTTCCTGGGGATGGAGGCTGGAAGCTGAGTGTCCAGGTCTGGGTGCCAGACAGCTGGGGCTGGGAATCAGGGCTGGGTGCCAGGGGCTGGAGGCTGGGTGCCAGAGACTGGAGGCTGGGTGCCAGGTGCCTGGGACTGGAGGCCGGGTGGCTGGAGGCTGGGTAATGTGTGCCCAGGGCTGGGTGTGCAGGGCTGGAGGCTGGGTGGCTGGGTGCTGGGTGCCCAACACTGGATGCTGGGTGCCCGGGGCTGGAGGCTGGGTTCCCAGGGCTGGGTGCCAAGGACTGGAGTCTGAGTGCCAGGTGCCTGGGGCTGGAGGCCGGGTGGCTGGAATCATAGAATCATAGAATCATAGAATATCAGGGTTGGAAGGGACCCCTGAAGGTCATCTAGTCCAACCCCCTGCTCAAAGCAGGACCAATTCCCAGTTAAATCATCCCAGCCAGGGCTTTGTCAAGCCTGACCTTAAAAACCTCTAAGGAAGGAGATTCTACCACCTCCCTAGGTAACGCATTCCAGTGTTTCACCACCCTCTTAGTGAAAAAGTTTTTCCTAATATCCAATCTAAACCTCCCCCACTGCAACTTGAGACCATTACTCCTCGTTCTGTCATCTGCTACCATTGAGAACAGTCTAGAGCCATCCTCTTTGGAACCCCCTTTCAGGTAGTTGAAAGCAGCTATCAAATCCCCCCTCATTCTTCTCTTCTGCAGGCTAAACAATCCCAGCTCCCTCAGCCTCTCCTCATAACTCATGTGTTCCAGTCCCCTAATCATTTTTGTTGCCCTTCGCTGGACTCTCTCCAATTTATCCACATCCTTCTTGAAGTGTGGGGCCCAAAACTGGACACAGTACTCCAGATGAGGCCTCACCAATGTCGAATAGAGGGGAACGATCACGTCCCTCGATCTGCTCGCTATGCCCCTACTTATACATCCCAAAATGCCATTGGCCTTCTTGGCAACAAGGGCACACTGCTGACTCATATCCAGCTTCTCATCCACTGTCACCCCTAGGTCCTTTTCTGCAGAACTGCTGCCTAGCCATTCGGTCCCTAGTCTGTAGCTGTGCATTGGGTTCTTCCGTCCTAAGTGCAGGACCCTGCACTTATCCTTATTGAACCTCATCAGATTCCTTTTGGCCCAATCCTCCAATTTGTCTAGGTCCTTCTGTATCCTATCCCTCCCCTCCAGCGTATCTACCACTCCTCCCAGTTTAGTATCATCCGCAAATTTGCTGAGAGTGCAATCCACACCATCCTCCAGATCATTTATGAAGATATTGAATAAAACCGGCCCCAGGACCGACCCCTGGGGCACTCCACTTGATACCGGCTGCCAACTAGACATGGAGCCATTGATCACTACCCGTTGAGCCCGACAATTTAGCCAGCTTTCTACCCACCTTATAGTGCATTCATCCAGCCCATACTTCCTTAACTTGCTGACAAGAATACTATGGGAGACCATGTCAAAAGCTTTGCTAAAGTCAAGAAACAATACATCCACTGCTTTCCCTTCATCCACAGAACCAGTAATCTCATCATAAAAGGCGATTAGATTAGTCAGGCATGACCTTCCCTTGGTGAATCCATGCTGGCTGTTCCTGATCACTTTCCTCTCATGCAAGTGCTTCAGGATTGATTCTTTGAGGACCTGCTCCATGATTTTTCCAGGGACTGAGGTGAGGCTGACTGGCCTGTAGTTCCCAGGATCTTCCTTCTTCCCTTTTTTAAAGATTGGCACTACATTAGCCTTTTTCCAGTCATCCGGGACTTCCCCGGTTCGCCACGAGTTTTCAAAGATAATGGCCAGTGGCTCTGCAATCACAGCCGCCAATTCCTTCAGCACTCTCGGATGCAACTCGTCCGGCCCCATGGACTTGTGCACGTCCAGCTTTTCTAAATAGTCCCTAACCGCCTCTATCTCCACAGAGGGCTGGCCATCTCTTCCGCATTTTGTGATGCCCAGTGCAGCAGTCTGGGAGCTGACCTTGTTAGTGAAAACAGAGGCAAAAAAAGCATTGAGTACATTAGCTTTTTCCACATCCTCTGTCACTAGGTTGCCTCCCTCATTCAGTAAGGGGCCCACACATTCCTTGGCTTTCTTCTTGTTGCCAACATACCTGAAGAAACCCTTCTTGTTACTCTTGACATCTCTGGCTAGCTGCAGCTCCAGGTGCGATTTGGCCCTCCTGATAACATTCCTACATGCCCGAGCAATATTTTTATACTCTTCCCTGGTCATATGTCCAACCTTCCACTTCTTGTAAGCTTCTTTTTTATGTTTAAGATCCGCTAGGATTTCACCATTAAGCCAAGTTGGTCGCCTGCCATATTTACTATTCTTTCGACTCATCGGGATGGTTTGTCCCTGTAACCTCAACAGGGATTCCTTGAAATACAGCCAGCTCTCCTGGACTCCTTTCCCCTTCAAGTTAGTCCCCCAGGGGATCCTGGCCATCCGTTCCCTGAGGGAGTCGAAGTCTGCTTTCCTGAAGTCCAGGGTCCGTATCCTGCTGCTTACCTTTGTTCCCTGCGTCAGGATCCTGAACTCAACCAACTCATGGTCACTGCCTCCCAGATTCCCATCCACTTTTGCTTCCCCCACTAATTCTACCCGGTTTGTGAGCAGCAGGTCAAGAAAAGCGCCCCCCCAGTTGGCTCCTCTAGCACTTGCGCCAGGAAATTGTCCCCTACGCTTTCCAAAAACTTCCTGGATTGTCTATGCACCGCTGTATTGCTCTCCCAGCAGATATCAGGAAAATTAAAGTCACCCATGAGAATCAGGGCATGCGATCTAGTAGCTTCCGTGAGCTGCCGGAAGAAAGCCTCATCCACCTCATCCCCCTGGTCTGGTGGTCTATAGCAGACTCCCACCACTACATCACTCTTGTTGCACACGCTTCTAAACTTAATCCAGAGACACTCAGGTTTTTCTGCAGTTTCGTACCGGAGCTCTGAGCAGTCATACTGCTCCCTTACATACAGTGCTACTCCCCCACCTTTTCTGCCCTGCCTGTCCTTCCTGAACAGTTTATAACCATCCATGACAGTACTCCAGTCATATGAGTTATCCCACCAAGTCTCTGTTATTCCGATCACGTCATAGTTCCTTGACATCACCAGGACCTCCAGTTCTCCCTGCTTGTTTCCAAGGCTTTGTGCATTTGTATATAAGCACTTGAGATAACCTGTTGATCGCCCCTCATTGCCAGTATGAGGCAGGAGCCCTCCCCTCACAGACATTCCTGCCTGTGCTTCCTCCCGGTATCCCGCTTTCCCACTTACCTCAGGGCTTTGGTCTCCTTCCCCCGGTGAACCTAGTTTAAAGCCCTCCTCACTAGGTTAGCCAGCCTGCTAACTGGAGGCTGGGTAATGTGTGCCCAGGGCTGTGTGTGCAGGGCTGGGTGCCGGGGGCTAGATGCCGGGGCTGGAGGCTGGGTGCCCAATGCTGGATGCTGGGTGCCCAGGGCTGGAGGCTGGGTGCCCAAGGCTAGATGCCGGGGCTGGAGGCTGGGTGGCTGGGTGCCAGGTGCCCAGGGCTGGAGGCTGGATGGCTGGGTGCCGGGTACCAGGGGCTGGGTGCCCGGGGTCAGCACGCACCGTCACCAGGTTGATGAGGGAGATGGCATTGTAGCTGATGCCCCAGAGCGTCATGGCACCCACGGTGTCCACCAGGATCATGACGATGGTGAGCAGGTTGATGAGGCCCGAACGCAGGTCCATGCCCAGCAGCACGCAGCAGATGGCGAAGGTGGGCACCAGGCAGAGCGCCAGGTTGAAGAGGCCCTCGCTGACGATGGTGAGGTACTGCTCGTAGAACACGTAGGTGACCCTGGGGGCCGGGCATGGCGTGAGACAACAACGAGCCCCCCCGAGACCCTACCCTGCCTCCGACCTGGGACACAGGCCTCTGGACAGTCCCCCCTGGATCCTCCCCTGCCTCCCCCTTGGAACAGGGCCCCTTGGACGGCACCCTGGGACCCTCCTGCTTCCCCCCGGGACACAGGCCCCTGGACGGTCCGTTCCCCCCCGCCTCCTCCTGGGATGGCCCCCAGGACCCATCCCCCTGTGCCTGGGACATGGCCCCCCAGATTGCCCTCAGGACCCCCACCTTGCCCAGGACATGGGCCCCTGGGACCATCCCCTGCCTCCCCCTGGGACATGGGCCCCTGGACAGCCCCCCAGGACCCTCCCCTGCCTCCCTCCTGGGACACGGGTCCCTTCCATGGTCCCCCGGGACCCATCCCCCTGTGCCTGGGACATGGGCCCCTGGACAGCCCCCTGGGACAATACCCTCCCTGCCTCAGGGACATGGGCCCCATTGTGCTGCCCCTCTGCCCCTGCTCTCACTGGACTGGCCCCAGCCCCAATCCCTCTAGACATGGGCCCAACCAGGCTGCACCCCACAGGGACCCAATGGGCATCCCCTCCCCCTTCTCCTCATGGGACAAGGCAGCAACATCCTTATGGGAAACACCCCCCAGAGCGCCCCCCCGACCCCTCTGTGCCATCTGCCCCCTCACGTGTAGGGGAAGACCCGGAAGCTGGGGTCGGTGCCCGGCACCCGCCGCATGGAGTGGGTGATGTTGGTTGCCAGTTCCCGCACTGCCCTCAGCGCGGCCGTGAACTCCTGGGAGTTAGTGAGGGGCGTGTGGTAGGCCATGAACCGCGAGGCTGGGGGAGATGGGGGGGTAAGACTACTGTCCCCTGGTTTGGAGAGCTCCCCTGGGACCCCCACTCCTCCCACTGTCCCTCTCCTCCCATATCCTGGGACCCCCTCCCCCACTATGCTCTCACCCCTATATCCTGGGATGCTCTCCCTCACTATGCCCTCCCAGTGCCCTCCTCCCCCATATCCTGGGAACCCCCCCATGCTTTTCTTGTACCCTCCTCACTACCCAGACTGCCGGATCCTGCCCCCAGTGTGGTCCCACAGGGCCCCCTTGTGCCCACTCTTTCCCTGGCATGCGACAGGCAGTGGGGCTGGACCCCCAGCGCTGTGTGGCGCAGGAGGGCAGTGTGGTCCTGATGCCCCCAGGAGGCAGACTGCTGTGTGCCATTCCCCCCTCCCCTGGGGGCAGGCCCTCCCCACCCATCTCACTGCAGAGGGGGTCTCCCCCGCCCCATGCGTGGGTGTGCCCAGCGCGGCTGGTACTTACCCTGGATCTCGCCGTCCGGGCCCAGCTTCACAGCGGTGTCGTAGGCACCCAGCCCCCTGGGTGGGGATAGGAGAGGGGTGGGTGAGAGCGGGGAGGGGCAGGGTGACCCCCCGCTACATGGGAAGCTCTCCTCTCACCTGAGTCTGCCTACAGTCTGAGCTGCCCACTATGGGGAAGGGGGTGCCTGGAGAGGTCCCCAGCGGGGCAGATGTGGGGTCCCTGTGTGGGGCAGGGCTGGGCCCCAGGGTGCTGGCCTGGGGCTCCGAGTCCAGCCCTATCAGCCAGGGTATGTGTGTCCTACACTGCTAGCCAGGCTGGGGGACAGAGGTGGGGTTGGGGGTACGGGCTGGGGGTGCTGCTAGCCGGTCCCAGAACGCCCCTAGAATGGCAAACTGGGGGGGAGGCAGAGTGAGGGGTCAGTTGGAAGTGTTTCCCTGTAGGTTGGCCCAGCACTAATGGCCAGCGCCCATAGGTCCCGCCAGAAGGCTGCGCCCCGCCCAGCACAGCCGCGGGCCTGGCGAGAGCTGCAGGCGCCTGTGACAGTCAGTTACTCTGTGTGTGTGTGAGAGACACCCCTGGCCAGCAGGAGGCGCCGTCTGCCTGACCCCTCACCAGCAGGGGGCACTGTGCGTCTGTCTATCTGACCCTTCGCCGGCCGGGGGTGCTGCACATGTGTGTGCCTGTCTCACTCCTGGCCAGCAGGGGGTGCTGTGTGGGGCATGTGCTGCACCTCGATCCCAGCCCCACTGCCCGCAGGGCATGTTTCCAGCCCCTGCCGCCGTCCCAGCGCCCGGCCCTGCCCCCACCAGCACCTACCCCTTGGGACAGTTGAGGTTGGGCATGTCATGCAGGAACCAGGGCAGGAAGTGGTTGAATTGCTCCACCGAGGGGCGAATGACCTCGCTCAGGTTCCTCATGCAGCTGAGCGGGCAGCTTGTGGTGGCTGCGGGGTGAGAGGCCAGGATGGTGAGGGGGTCGCAGGGCGAGAATGACGGGCGGGTGGGCATGGGGGCTCTCCTCACCCAGAGGAATCCCCCGGGTGGATCAGACCTGGCTCTGCCCAGACCCGTCTCCTCTCCCACGGGGCCAGTCCCAGGGACGTGCCAGAGCCCCCATCCCATGGCTGTTCTGGAATCACCGGCCCCTTGGAGCTGTTTCTCCCAGACCCTGTCAGGCCAGGGCCAGCTCATGGCTAGGGATGGGAGGGCTCAGATCCCTGCTGCTGCTTTATCCCTCCAGGGAGCTCCCGCTGCAGTCGCGGCCCAGGTCAATGCAGGGCTCTGCTCAGCTCTCAGAGATCTAGTGGCCGGGAGTTCCACAGGCTGCACGGAATCGAAACCCAGAGTGTTGTGCCCTTCACTGCTTGTGCAGGATGAGCTTTGCACCCAGCCATGCCCTTTGCCATCCCACTCTGGCCAAACTCCCCCCCGCCCCTCCCAGCCACCTCCTGCCCCCCACTCCTGCCCCCCAACACACACTAAACAGAACTGAGTCTGGCAAGCGCTGGCAAAATCGCTTTGGGCTGAAACCTGCTTTCCAGTGTGCCTGCAGGGCTGGCCAGACCCCACTGACTCGCTGCCCCAGCCTGCCCCCACTGGGATCTCATGGCGATCTGAGGGGAAATCCAGCTTTTCCACCTGCCCCAAACCCCTGGGGTTCTGCCCGGCCCCTAGCATTGGAATCGCCTGGCCGTGGCATTCAGCAGTGGCAGCCAGACGCCATCGGGGCGCACAGGGCCCGTCTGTCCAAGGTGTGGCTGTGCCGGGACGGTCCTGTCTCGCTGCGGGGTGAGCCCCCTTCTCCAGCCTTCCCTCTCCCCAGACTGCAGGGGCCCTGCCTTGCCCTGCCCCACAGGGCACCCCCCCCCCACATCTCTGACCCCTCTCTCTGCAGTGACCACCTGCCCCCTTGTCTGGGGGGTCACAGTGCCACACCCGCCGGGGGAGCAGGGTCCTGGTGTCCCTTTCCGTGCCCAGCCCTGGGCAGCACAGTCAGGTTAACCCCCCAGCGAGACCTACTGTTGGTGGAGGGGCAGAACTGCCCCCCGCTGGAGCTGATGCGGCAGCATCTCGACAGAGGATGGAGCCAGTCAATAAAGTCATCCACCCAGGACGAAGCTGGGATGGCCAGGTAGGATCTGCACGAGAAGCAGGGGTGGCTGGTTAGTGGGGGCCCTGCCTGCGGTTGCAGGCCCAGCCGTAGGGCACCACGGGCCTACCCAGGCCAGGGTAGGGACAGAGCTGGACAGGAGGCAGCCGCCGGTGTGGGCTGGGGGACCCGGCTCAGATAATGACGTAGGTCCCAAGCAACCATCAGAGGCGCCCGCCTTTGTTCAAACAGAACAAATCCACACAGTGGGGCGCCCAGAAGACTTGGGGTTGAGGGTACCGGCAGAGCGAGGGGTACCGGCAGAACTGGAGGCATGGGCATTGGGGCAGAGCAAGGGGTCCTGGCAGAGATGGGGCGATGGGGCGGAATGAGGCTGTAGGGCGGAGCGAGGGGCCCTGTCAGAGGTGGGGGGAGGGGTTCTGGGGCAGGGCGGAATGGGGCTGTGGGTGGGAGCGAGGGCCCCGCGGAGCCGGGGGCCGGGGGCTGTGGGTGGGAGCGAGGGCCCCGCGGAGCCGGGGGGCGGGGGTGGGAGCGAGGGCCCCGCGGAGCCGGGGGCTGTGGGTGGGAGCGAGGGCCCCGCGGAGCCGGGGGCTGTGGGTGGGAGCGAGGGCCCCGCGGAGCCGGGGGGCGGGGGTGGGAGCGAGGGCCCCGCGGAGCCGGGGGCCGGGGCTGTGGGTGGGAGCGAGGGCCCCGCGGGGCGGGGGCTGTGGGTGGGAGCGAGGGCCCCGCGGAGCCGGGGGCTGTGGGTGGGAGCGAGGGCCCCGCGGAGCCGGGGGCCGGGGGCTGTGGGTGGGAGCGAGGGCCCCGCGGAGCCGGGGGGCGGGGGTGGGAGCGAGGGCCCCGCGGAGCCGGGGGCTGTGGGTGGCAGCGAGGGCCCCGCGGAGCCGGGGGCCGGGGCTGTGGGTGGGAGCGAGGGCCCCGCGGGGCGGGGGCTGTGGGTGGGAGCGAGGTCCCCGCGGAGCCGGGGGCCGGGGGCTGTGGGTGGGAGCGAGGGCCCCGCGGAGCCGGGGGGCGGGGGTGGGAGCGAGGGCCCCGCGGAGCCGGGGGGCGGGGGTGGGAGCGAGGGCCCCGCGGAGCCGGGGGCTGTGGGTGGGAGCGAGGGCCCCGCGGGGCGGGGGCTGTGGGTGGGAGCGAGGGCCCCGCGGAGCTGTGTGCGGCCCCACGGCTGGGCGCCCTCTCCCCGGCCCCAGGGTGCTCACACGTTGGGGAAGCTTGTGGCATACTGGATCTTCTGGGTCAGGGAGTTGTTGTCGCAGCCGGCGCTGGAGCAGGCCCCGTTCAGGCCAGGCCCCGTGGAGAAGTTGTAGCCGCCGGTGGTGACGAAGTAGGTGGGGAGGCCCACCGTGAAGTATTGGTTCAGGTACTCGAAGTATTGCACCATGTAGGAGTCCTGAGGAGACAGCGCAGGAACCATCGTGCCAGCTCCCTGCCCTGCCTCCCGGAGGGGGCAGCTCGGTTGGCTCGAAGACTGCGCCCCGCCCCGCCATGGCCCTGCCCACCGCCATCTCCCCGCCTCGCGCTGGGCACCAGCCGTGGCTAGCATGTCACCCCTCCACGGGCTCCACAGAACAGGGCTGGTGCCCCGGCATGGCCTGCCCTCCCAGGCACCCCCCAGACTGGCCCCCACAGAGCTGCCAGGCCCAGAGCTCCCAGTGGGGTCGCAGCCCCAGGAATCTCCTGCCCCAGGGCAAGCTGGTGTCTTTGAGTGGGAGATGGAGCAACTTCAGGGCTATGGGGCACCCCACACCTCCCTAGTCCCCGCCCAACCCACCAGGCGCCTGTCTCCAGCCAGCCTCCTTGAAGCCCGGCACAGGGCAATGCCCCCAGGGGAAAGCGAGCCACACACGGCTGGAAGGTGCCCAGATACCCTGGTGATGGGGGTGGCAGAAAAGCCTGGGCGGAACAGGACAGAGTGTGACAAAGTGGGAACGTTCTTAATGTTTTCTCTGAATACTGTCTGGGTGCCTCAGTTTCCCCTAGGCATTTCTTAAGTCTCTAGGTGGTGGGATAAAGGTGTGCGATTGTTGCAGAGCCCTAGAGGGCAGGTGTGATGCTGTCTGCACAAAGAATGGCCGACACCCTGTCTCCTGGCCACTGATGGCCTGGGCCCTCCCCTGCAAAGGTGCCAACTGAAGGGGTTGGAGAACAAAGAGACCAGGTGACTTCCTGGCCCGGGAAAGGGACAAAGCCCAGAGGAGGAGAGGCTGGAGGGAGTTTCAGTTTGGGGCTGGCTGGGACATGGAGTGAAGGGCAGACATGGTTGTCTGGCTCACTGCCCCCCAAAATGGACCCGGCTAAGGGGTCCTGTTCTCTGCACCTACAAGGTCTGTTTTAGACCATGTCCCTGTCGTCTAATAAACCTTCTGTGTTACTGGCTGGCTGAGAGTCCCGTCTGACTGCGGAGTTGGGGGGCAGGACACTCTGGCTGCCCCAGGACCCCGCCTGGGCGGACTCGCTGTGGGAAACGCAGGGAGGGGCAGAGGAGGCTGAATGCTCCAGGAAGGTGGAGCCGGGGGAGCTGTGTGTCCTGAAGACAGGCTGCTCCCCGAGAGGAGACTGCCCCAGAGTCCTGCCTGGCTTCATGGGGAGCAGCTCCAGAGCATGGCCCAGGGACCCCGTGACACAGAGCTGCCCTGTTGGGGCTCCCGGGAAGCTGCCAACATGGGTGGGTGGGGTGCAACTGGCCAAGGGGCATCAGGGCCAGGCAGCGCCTGGACAGGGCCTGTAGCCCAGGCTCCAGGCGCCCTGTGAGAGCCGCGTGGCCCACAGGACCCGGGCAGACAATGGGCACGTGGGGGGGAGGGGGGGTTCTCACCTTGGGCAGCGCCAGCTCCTGGTCCAGCCCCACAGGCACCTGCAGCGCCAGGTAGATCCCGGCGCAGAACGTGAACAGGAAAAGCAGCATCTGGTGGGGAGGGGACACCGTGGTGAGAACAGCTCTACTGTCCCTCCCCCCAGCACCCTCCCCTTCCCCGCCTCCAGTCCCTGCCCTCTCCCTGCCGCACAGCACCCCAGCCCCAGCACAAGGGCCCAACCCCACCCTGGCATCCAGGCCCCCTCCCTGCCCCCTGCGCGTGGCCCTCGCTCACCACCAGGGCCCTGACGGTGCAGTTCAGCAGCGCGGGGGTGTAGACGCGCCGCATGAAGGGGCGCAGCAGCCCCTCGCTCCGCGCTGGGCACCCCGGCTTGCTCAGGCGGTGGCAGCAGCAGAGGTCGAGGCAGGCGGCCTGGGGGCAAAGGGGGTGTCAGCAGCACGAGGGCGCAGGGCACAGCCCTGCCAGGACGGGGAAGCCAGGGGACGTCTGTCCGGCCAGCAACCTGGACGCAGGAGCCCTGCAGCCCTAGCCCTGGCCCGGCCCAAGGGGCGCCCGGCCCTGCCCGTAAATCTGCCTGCTCGGTGCAGCCGGGGAATGGCCCCGCCCCTTCCCTCCCCATGCCCCCCGGCGGGCGCCCCGCCCCTCCTGCCCCCCAGCCCCCTGTCCCCCAGTGGGTGCCCCTCCCCTCCTGCCCTCCAGTCCCCTGTCCCCCAGTGGGCGCCCCTCCCCTCCTGCCCTCCAGCCCCGTGCCCCACGGCAGATGGCCCTCCCCTCGTGCCCCCCAGCCCTGTGCCCCACAGCGGGTGCCCCTCCCCTCCTGCTCCCCAGCCCCATGCCCCACGGTGGGCACCCCTCCCCTCCTGCCCCCCAGCCCCATGCCCCCCGGAGGGGGCACCTCACCTCCTGCCTGCGGGCGTCAAGGGAGACCAGTGCCACGAACATGGACATCTGGAGCAGGAAGTCAAAGAGCACAGCCAGGGCAGCATTGAGGGCGAAGGTGCGAACTGCGGGCATCCGTGTCAGGGAGCCTGTGGGCACGAGAGCTCGTGAGCAAGGGAGGGGTCTTTGTGCCTGGGGGGAGCAGCTCGTGAGTGTGGGGGAGAGGCGCTGTGTGCACCCGGAACTACCCTGGCCAGCTAGCATTTCCCGGCACGGGTCCTGATGCCCCAGCCATGGCCCGGCAGCATACCAGGAAGGGCACAAGCAGCCATGGCGCTGGGCACCCCCAGGTGCCCCACACCTGGGCCCAGCCCTCCCCCAGCTCAGGCCCCCCTACCCTGCGCCACGGGGCACTCACCCAGGAAGAAGCAGGTGGCCTCGGAGAAGCTGCACAGCAGCATGCTGGGGGCCACAGTGCCCAGCACCCGCCCGACGTGCTGCTCCCGCCGCTCGCCTGGCTCCCGCACCGACCTCTGCAAAGCACCCGCCAGGGTGAGGGGAGGGGCTGGGTGTTGCCCCCCAACTGCCCCGCCCCCTGGTAGGGGCGTACCCCCTGCCTATTGCACCTCCCACCTGTCCTGCCAGTGGACCTCGCCCCCCAAACAGGACCTGCCCCAGCCTGGTTTTCTTCTTTACATCACCTGCTCCCACAGCCAGACAGGGTCGATCCCCATCCCCCCCGCTGCTGTGGGAAGGGCCCCTCTGACCCCCATGCTCATGAGGGTCAGTCCCTGACCCCAGCCCCCTCAGCCAGGCCCCAGTGGGACACCCCAGCCCATGACCGATGGGATATCCCCAGCGGGCCCCAGGAGCGATGGGATGCTGCCCAGTAGGATGTGCCAGGAGGGGGCACTGCCCTGGGGTGTGGGGGATGGAAGGGATTCCCTGGAGGACTGGGCATTCTGGGGGGCTGGGCTGGGTGTTCTGGGGGGGCTGGGTGCCCCAGCTCACCTGGTACTCCAGCACAAAGATGAAGATGTTGTCAGCGCCCACAGCCAGCACGAGGAAGGGCACCACCTCGAGGATGACGAGGGAGGAGGGCAGCCCCACGTACGCGTAGAAGCCCATGGAGGAGAACACGGCCCCCAGCACCACCAGGACCCCACCCAGGCCCAGCGTCACCTTGGAGTCCACCTGCAGGGGGCAGCGCAGCAGGTCAGGGCGACTGGCACCCGTGGGGGACAGGGACTCTCGGGAGTGATGCGGAGACGGGGTTGCAAGGAACGGGCTGGGGGGCTCGGCAGGGGGCGTTCTGCCCTGGTGCTCAGGGAAGGCTATGGGGCTGGGGCTGTGCATGGCAAAGCCAGGGAGCACTGGGCTGTGGGGCCGGGGAGCCGGGGCTGTGCAGAGATGCGGGGTGCATGCAGTGGACCCTGGTCTTTCTGTGGCGGCTGATTGAGTCCGTTCCAAGCTGCGCAAAGGGACCCAACCAGCTCTGGAGACCGAGAGTCCCCCACAGGCAGCCCCAGCCCCCTACTCTGCAGGGAATGGCCAGTCCCCTCTCCAGGGCCCGCTCAGCCCCAGGGCGTGCCAGCAATGGGTGGGCGCAGGGGTGCTTGGCTACTAAAGACTGGAGTAAAAAGAAAAGGAGTACTTGGGGCACCTTAGAGACTAACCAATTTATTTGAGCATGAGCTTTCGTGAGCCACAGCTCACTTCATCGGATGCAGACTGGAGAGACTGGAGTGAGACACAGGCCAGCAGACAGACACTGCCCTCACCGCAGGCTCATGCCAGGGCCCCATCCCAGTCCCCTGCTTCCCAGCTGGCACAATGGGCCCAAAGCAAGCCCCAAAGCCTCCCACCAGCCCCGCTGCCCCCGTACCAGGATACGCCTGCAGCTGGAGTACTCGCCCAGGGCCAGAGCGATGTAGAGGAAGATCACCAGGTAGCTGATGGCGAAGATGGGGATGTCCTCGGCTGTGGTGCGGTTAATCTCATCCTCCAGGGAGCGCTGGGGGGTAGGGGGTTAGAGACAGGCAGTGCCACGGGGGGAAGGGGCAGCGCCCGCTTCCCATGGCCACTGGCTGGAACTGTGCCCGTTGGAGCCAAGAGCTGTGCCCTGGGGCCTCCTATGGGGCTAGAGGGCTGGGCTTCCCCCATGCACCCTGAAGTGCCCTCTGTTTGCCCCTGCCCTGGCTGTGGCTGTCCCTCCCCCATCCCTTCCTGCTGTCCCCCCTCTCCCCCCAGCCCCAGTCTGGCATCAGGAAATGCCCTGTGCCCAGCACCATCACCCGCGCATATGCCCCCAAACCAGAGCTTGTCCACTGTGCCAGCAGCAGAGGCTCATCCTTGGCCTTTAATGGAGCAAGGAGAGGGGGCAACAGGATGTGGGGGCCACTCTGGGCTGGGGGATACTCCAGGCTGGGTGGAGCACGCTGCACCCTGTGCAGTGTTGGGGTCCTGGCTCCAGAGACCCCAACAGACCTGAACAGCCCTGAGCCATAAGAGAGTTCCTGATGGGGGGGTCTTTGAGCCCCCATTGTCCAGGGTTGGCACCCCAGGCCCTGGCCCCCAGCCGGGTGTCTGCGATGCCAGGGCCTGTCGCTACCCCAGTACCTCGGCCATGTAGGCGACGGTGTAGTTGTGGGTGTGGGCCCGCTGGAACTCCCGCACCACCTGCAGGAAGCGCTGCTCCCACAGCAGAGCCCAGCCATACTCTGCCTGGCTCCGCAGGTAGTTGTTCAGCGAGAAGGTGAGGATCAGTGCCTGGGCCTCCGAATAATCTTCACCTGGCGGGGGAGGGCACTGAGAGCCGGCAGGCATGGACATCCCCCTCCTCCCGCCAGCCCTCGGCGCTCAGCCTCCTGCCCCTGCCCACAGCAGCACCCGGCTCACAGGAAAGGAGCTGGGCTGATAAGGGAGATCATAAATATCCAGACTTTGCCACCCTGCCCCACCCGGGCACCTTCCAGCTCAGGATTTAGGGCCACTTCCCAAACACCAGCCCCCCCGGGATCAGTGGGAGAGGGGCAAGGAGCCTTCCAACATCACTGACAGGCAGCGGTGTGGTAGCTGGCTAACCCCACACTGCAACGCCTGCTGACCGCTTAAGACAGGAAGTGACAGTTCTGTACCCAGTTGATACTGCCACAGGGTGGAGGGAGTCGGGGGGCAGGCTGAAGTCCCTGGAGCACTGGCTAGGACGCCAGGGTCCTTAGCAGAGTCCTGGAATCTCCAGTGGCCCCAAGCAGCCAGAGCCTTGGTTCCGGTCTCCTCCTCCAGATGGCACCTCCAGGAGCACCGGGCTGAGGCACTGAACCAGCTAAGACGTGTGCCAGGGGCTGGGGGCTTCTCATCCAGATGCCGGGACGCCCCCAGGGCCGGCGATCCAGAGCAGACCTGGTGCTGGAGTCACCCTGGCTGGACTGGCACAATCTGTGCTCGGTCCCACCAGGCCGGATGCAGGCAAGGGGCTCCACGGCTCCCTGCTGCTTCCCACACCAGCCCCATCACCAGCTCCCCCTTGAGCCAGCCCCCAGAGTGGGATGCCTGCGAGGCTCAGCCCTCTCCTGCCCATGCCTTCTGCAGCCCGTCTCTCCAGTTCGGGCTGTCCTCACCCAGAGCTGGACCTTGGCCCCTCCGCGGCTGGCACAGCTGCTGCTCCATGCCCTCGCTGCGTGCAGCCCCGCCCCACTCGGATGCTGCTGCTCATCTCTTCGCCTCACACCTTCTCCGGTGCCTCGGACACCCGCCGCTGGTCTTCTCTTGCCAGGTCCTGCCTGGCTGTCCCCACCCTGCCCATCGCCTCTCCTGCGCTGGCGAGCCCCGCTGTGCTTTGCCATTCATGCCAGCTGGCACCGCTCACGTGGCACATGCCCAACAGATGCAGCTGTGCACCCGCTGCCCTCACGCTGGGGAGACGCTCCCTTTGAACATCCCCAGAGACGCCTGGTTATCCCCTCTCAGCCGCTCTGTCACTCTTCCCCTGGCCGTGGTGCCAGGCTGCTGGGGCGCTGTGCCAACACCTGCCAGCCAACCCACCACATGCTTCCCTTGTGCCCCCCTCCCCCACGGAGCCGTGAGCCCTGTGGAGGAGGTGGGCGGTCGCTGCCCATGAAGCCAAGGAGCTGGGTGCCCGCCTGGCACTGGTGTCCCTTACCTGTGTAGCCACCCACGGCCAGGAAGGGGAAGACAGGCACGCCGTAGTCAGCGATGCAGCTCAGCTGCAGGTTCGTGATGTCCTTGAAGGAGAGCGGCGAGCTGGGGAGGCAGAAGGAGTGAGTGAGAGCAGGCTGCCTGCCAGGGGCACTGCAGGGCCCCCGCACCCCGGGACTCCGGATGCCACGGTCCCATTGGCTCTGCAGCACTGTGTCTATGCTCACTCCTCTGCAAACTGCAGCCTGCCCCAGGAGCTCCCCCTAGGGATGGGCCTGGGGTGGGCGCAGAGAGAAGGGGGGCTGGAGGCACACCGCAGGGTGGGGAGGGGAACTGCGAAGCGGGAGGGTGGAGAGAAGAGATGGAGAAAGCCAGTGACAGGGGAGGAGCTGGCGGTGGGCATGGCAGGGGCAGCAGGAGAGGAAGGTCGGCACCCTCTAACCATCCCCATCTCCAGCCTTTCTGCAAGGGGCACCCAGCATGGCAGAGCTACTGCCTCGTAGGGAGCTCCCCACCCCAGGGCTGAGCCACTGCCAGTCCCCCACAGCACTCCAGGGAGAGACCCCCAGTGTAGATCCAGAGCCTCCCAGCACACATCCCAGCAGGGAGTCCCCCAGAGCCCAGAGCCACCCTGTGAGGAAGTGGGAATTTTTGGCAGTATTTTTGTGAGGCCTACCTGTGACTCAGTTTCCCCTGTACTTTTCATGGCAACCCCATGGGGGCGAAAGAGTTAAGACTGCCCTTGGGACCAGGCAGGAGCTGGGGAGGTGGGAGTGGCCGAGGCTGACCCAGATCTATGGGAAATCCAGGCAGAGAGCTGCACGTAGGAGGGGGCAAGGGATGGGTTCCCCCAGCTCTCACCAGGGACGCTGAGCAGAGGCAGCTGGAGAACAAAGCCCGAGGGGGCTGGGCTGGGGATACAGAGCTGGCTTCTGGGACAGGCAACAGGCCGGCGAGGCAGAGCCTGGCAGGCGCCCGTGGCCGTGTGGCTGGGGGGCACCAGCTTGGCCAGCAGGGTTATGTCTCAGCCTTCACGTCTCTGTGCTGAGCTCAGCCCGGCCTGCACCCAGCTGACCAATCAACCCTGCTCTGCTGGGACAGGCTGCCTGGGGTCCGTGCACACCCCACGGGGCTGCGCTGGGCCCCGCGAGGCTCTGCCCAGCGTCTGGCTCGGCCGCGCTCACTGGGCAGAGCTCCGGGTGCGACGCAGGAGGGCTGGGATGCCATGGCCCACCCTGAAGGAAAAGGGGGACCCCTGGGGGGCTGGCACGCTGAAGTGGTCCCCCGGGGTGTACCCGGTGGAGCTCTGGAGAAGAGCACAGCAAATCTGATTGCCCAGGCATGGAGACCTAGCAACCAGTGCCCCAGAGAGCAGCACTGCCCGTTTCACCGCAGGGGCTGAGCTGCAGCTCGGGGAGCTAAATGTGGGTTGTGGGAAGCAGTTGGGGCACCTGACTTGGGACATAGGCAGGTCAGAGTGATGGGGCTGAGGGCTCTGGGCTAACCAGGATGGACGGGGCTGGATCTTTCTTTTCTCTGGGCTACCCGAGGCCTCCCTGTGCTGTGTCCAGCCGGGCGCCCACGCCGACTGGGTGTCCCTGCAGAGGCTAGTGGAGGGAATGTGCTGCTCCCCGAGATCGTCCCAGTCTCCCTCAGGGGCTGCCTTGGTGGGACTTGCTGAGAGGAGCTCACAGTGGGAAGCCAGGGGCTGATGGCCTAAGGAGGCGGTGAAGCTGCAGGGCTTGTCCTGGAGGAATAGCGAGACTGCCGGGAGTCTGGCTCGCTGAAGGGAGCCTCCCAGAGACTGTGCCATAGCCCCAGTCCCAGGGATCCATGACACTAAGATGTCTGGGAGCTTCCTCCCGGGGACGGACTGGGAAAGGAGAGAGGCACTGAAGAGCCTGACACCGAACTGTCACTGGATTGACTGTGACGTCCGACACTTCGCAGAACTCGGCAGCGCTGTAAGCACAAGAGGCAGCCAGATGGAGACATTAAAGCCAGAATAGCGAAGCCAGACATGATTCACAACCCAAACCAAACACCACGTGCTGGGCCCAGCTGCCTAGGACAAATCCACACTAGCAGACAGCCAGCAAAGCTCCCAAGCCCAGAACTTGCAGGGAGGATGAAAGGGAAAGTGACGGGCCAGGAAATGCTGGCATGAAAATGGAGGTGGTAGGAAATGCATGGAGGGGTGCGCTGAGCCAGGGAATGAGGCAGGAGCTGGGCCGGAATCCCGAGGCCGAGAGGCAACGGGGCAGACCGAGAACGGCTTGGAAACGCACGAGAGAAGCAGAGTGGAAAGCGACTGGTCCTGCTCTGGAAGGAATAGGCCACAGATGTGGGGGGACACAGGGAATAAAGGGGCATCAGTCAAGTCCAAGTCTCTACAGACCGTTAGCGGGTATGGAACCACAACCTTCTGTGTTGACTCCTACCCCCCGAGCCAAAGGGGAGAGCTGTGGGGGGCCCAGGGCTGGACGAGCGGAGGGCTGCAGATCAGGAATGGGGCATTGGCAGAGCTGTATGGGAAGCGTGCACACCACCTTTTCTCCCACACCGGGGCCTGGCACTTACTTGACACAGTAGAGGAAGTGGTCTCTCCAGTCCACCATGCCCGTCTGGCCCCCCTGAGTCTGGCTGGCTGTCATCTCCAGGCGGGTACGGTTGTTCTGGAAGTACTGCACCAGGCTGTTGACGAAGCAGTCAGTGGCGCGGGCGTTGTTGGGGTTCAGGGGGGCGTAGCAGATGTCCTTGAGCGTCACATTCCTGCCGTCCTTCTCCGACCAGACCTCGATCTCCTGCAGCCGCGTCTGCAGCTCCAGCAGGTCCAGCAGGACGGCCATGGAGAGGATCCCGCTGAAGTTCTTCTTGCCCAGGAGAAGGGAGTTGTAGGTGTAGCTAGGGAGGCCCTTGGCCGTGAGGATCACTTGGTTGGTCCTGAAGAAGGGCCCGAAGTTCTGGTCGTAGAAGTCCTTCTCCTGCCGGGCTTGGCTGTCAGGCGAGGACCAGAGCTCCACGGGGTCCGTGGTGAGCTGGATAAAGACCATCCCACAGGAGAGCCCCACCACCACCACGGCTGAGATCAAGATGACCGAGACCGGGTGGGAAGCCACCATGGTGCCCCATCTCCTGAACATCTTCCCCAGGATGCGGTGGGTGGCCTGGCTGAGCCTCTCCGAGCGCTTCGGCCGGTCCCTCGGATGCTGCCGCCCCTCACCGCCGGCCTGTTTGGGCCTGGAGATGCAGCGCCACGTCAGGAAGGCCCCGAAGAGCACGGTGAGCAGGCAGAAGAGCAGACAGCACACAAACAAGATCCCGTCTAGGCTGCCCACCTTGAAGGGTGGGGGCTGGAGCGTGGGGGTGGGGATCTGCGGGCAGGACTCGGCACAGTCCAGGCAGGAGCACGCCTCTCCCTCGTCACTGACGGCCCTGCCGCAGCGCCATGTCTTGCTGTTGAGCGGCACGATGCCCTCCCCGACGACGCCATTGGCGGGCACCAGCTGGAAGTCGATCTCCAGTGGGGCCAGCCCGTTGCTGCTGTCCCCCTGGAAGTCCAGCCAGCGCTGGCTGGTGCACAGGGTGGCACCGTACTTGCCGCACATGGCAGTGATGGCATAGCCACCGGTGGCGGGGATCCGGACGCCCTTGCAGGAGTCATAGGACTGGTCGGCGAAGGTCTGGTTGTAGAAACACTGGTACTCCAGCACGCCCACCTGGCGCACGCCCAGGGCAGAGGTGCGGTTGAAGAAGCGGGTGACGTTGGTGAAGAGGCTCTGGTCGGGGCTGCAGATGTTCTGGCAGTAGATGTTGGCGAAGTTCTCGGAGCAGGCAGGGCAGCGGGTCAGGACGGCCTGGGAGATGGCCAGGCTGAGCTGCAGGGCCACCAGCTGGTTATAGGAGCAGCAGGCATAGGTGGCGGTCTCGCCTGTGTACAGCCGGGGGCACACCTCCTTCAGCTTGCTGAGGGTGGCACCTCTGAGCAGCCGGGCCTGCGTGTTGGACAGGCAGGGCACCGGCGACCACAGCAGGCTCACGTTGACCTCGGGGTTCCGCCCGCACTCGCCGTAGAAGGAGCAGTACCCGGCCTGGTGGATTTCTGTCAGCGCCCCTGCAGCCTGTCCCTGCAGGAGAGAAGGGAGACGGGTTACCAGCAGCGCAGCTGGGGGGCTGGGAGTCACCGGGGATGGGACCTGCCCTGATCCCCCAGCCCCATGACCCAGGGACACCCAGGGCAAGACTGACCCCCACGACCCAACCCCCAACCCGGGGACACCCCAGTGTGAGCCGACCACCTGCACCCTGATCTCCAACCCAGGGACACCCTAGTGGGAGACTGATCCCCATATCCCAACCCTCCAACCCAGGGACACCCCAGTGCAAGACTGACTGCCACAACCCAACCACCAACCCAGAGACACCCCCAGTGTGAGACTGACTGCCACAACCCAACCACCAACCCAGGGACACCCCCAGTGTGAGACTGATCCCTTGCACCCCGACCCCCAACCCAAAACCCTCCCAGTGGGAGACTGACCCCCCCACACACCCTGACCCCCAACTTGGTGACACTCCTAGTGTGACTCTGACCCAGTGCCTTGACAGCACCGCATGACTCCTGCTAGAGTGCGACTGATCCCCAACCACACAACCCCCGACCTAATGAGACCGTCCTCCTCCCCTCAAAGTGAGACCAGCACCAGGCCCTGCACCTGCCCTGCCCTCTCACCCTGCTGAGAGCTGCATGCCCTTTTCACGCTGCCCAGCCAGCTGCTCCCAGCGCTGCCTATTCCCAGACTGCCCCAAATTCTTTTCCACCCCCTCAAGATCGTTTTTTGACCCACCATTTTTCTCAACTTTAAAATGGGGAATTTCCCAGATTTGAGTTTGGAAACCTGTCGGGTACCAGCAGCGGCCCCGCCCTGCCCAGCCCTGGACTCCTGGCAGGATTTCGGGGGAGCTAGGGGCTGGCCCTGGCTAGGTGCTTAATGACTTCCTTGTTTTGGTTTTCACCAAGAAGGTTGGTGGCGATTGGACATCTAACATAGCGACTGCCAGTGAGAATGAAGTAGGATCAGAGGCTAAAACAGGGAAAGACCAAGTTAAAAATTATTTAGACAAGTTAGATGTCTTCAAGTCAAATACATCCTAGAATACTCTAGGGCAAATCTAGTGCCCATCTATAAAAAGGGAAATAAGGACAACCCGGGGAATTACAGGCCGGTCAGTTTAACTTCTGTACCCGGAAAGATAATGGAGCAAATAATTAAGCAATCAATTTGCAAACATCTAGAAGATAATAAGGTGATAAGTAACAGTCAGCATGGATTTGTCAAGAACAAATTGTGTCAAACCAACCAGACAGCTTTCTTTGACAGGGTACCAAGCCTTGTGGATAGGGGGAAGCGGTAGACATGGTATATCTAGACTTTAGTAAACCTTTTGATGCTGTCTTGCATGACCTTCTCATAAACAAACTAGGGAAATGCAACCTAGATGGAGCTACTGTAAGGTCGGTGCAAAACTGGTACGAAAACCGTTCCCAGAGGGTAGTTATCAGTGGTTCACAGTCATGCTGGAAGGACATAAAGAGTGGGGTCCCATAGGAATCAGTTCTGGGTCTGGTTCTGTTCAATGTCTTCATCAATGATTTAGATAATGGCATAGAAAGTACACTTTCAAAGTTTGCAGACGATACCAAATTGGGAGGGGTTGCAAGTGCTTTGGAGGACAGGATTAAAATTCAAAATGATCTGGACAAACTGGAGAAATGGTCTGAAGTAACTAGGATGAAATTCAATAAGGACAAATGCAAAGTACTCCACTTAGGAAGGAACAATCAGTTGCACGCATACAAAATGGAAAGTGACTGCCTAGGAAGGAGCGCTGCAGAAGGGGAATCTGGGGGTCATAGTGGATCATAATCTACATATGAGTCAACAGTGTAACACTGCTGCAAAAGAAGCAAACATCCTTCTGGGCTGGATTAGCAGGAGTGTTGTAAGCAAGACATGAGAAGTAATTCTTCTGCTTTATTCCGCGCTGATTAGGCCTCAACTGGAGTATTGTGTCCAGTTCTGGGTGCCACATTCCAGGAAGGATGTGGACAAATGGGAGAAAGTCCAGAGAAGAGCAACAAAAATGATGAAAGGTCTGGAAAACATGAGTTGTGAGGAAAGGCTGAAAAACTTGGGTTTGTTTAGTCTGGAGAAGAGAGGACTGAGAGGGGACATGAGAACAGTTTTCAAGTACATAAAAGGTTGTTACAAGGAGGAGGGAGAAAAATTGTTCTTCTTAACCTCTGAGGACAGGACAAGAAGCAATGGGCTTAAACTGCAGTAAGGGTGGTTTAGGTTGGGCATTAGGAAAAACATCCTGTCAGGGTGGTTAAGTCCTGGAATAAATTGCCCAGGGAGATTGTGGAATCTCCATCACTGGGGATTTTTAAGAGCAGGTTAGACAAACACCTGTCCGGGATGGTCTCGTTAATACTTAGTCCTGCCATGAGGCAGGGGACTGGACTCTCGAGGTCCCTTCCAGTCCTAGGATTCTATGAATGCACCCCCCACACACATGGGTCTGCCCACAAACATCCTAGCCAATGCCAGTCCCACCAGCCCAGAAACTGGGCACCCCTCAACCACGGAGCAAGGGCAGCCAGCTGAGCTGCCCCTCCACACAGCACCCCCGCCATTGCCGTTGGAGAGACCCCCTCTGGGGGCAGAGGCAGGCATCTTCGGCCAGCGGAGCTGTGATCACCCCCTGCCCACGAGTGATGGGCTCAGACCCCTGCGTAGGGACCCTGCAACTCCGTTAGACCTTTGGACACTGAAAGCCTTGGCTGGATTGGGGCCAGGGCCCCCAAGAGGGGAAAGGCCCCATGTTCTCTCCCCTGCCCCCCTGAGCCAGCCAGTCCCTGCCCTGGGGGTGGATTGGAGCTTGCCCATTCCCTGCCCATCCTTGAAGCTGCCCCAGACTGGCACAATCACCCTGATTTTGGAAGAGATGATGCCAGAGACACCAGCCCAGCCCAGTCCCCTGGGTGGCACCGGCAACCCTTCAGCAGCTGTTCTGTATAAGGGTGCCCTGCCCTCCCCGCACTCCCCAGACCCCACCAAACCAGCTGATGGGGTGGGGAGTGGCTGGCCATGCCCAGGACGCACTCACCAGGCCCAGGGTGGCGCTGAGCAGCACCAGGGTGAGCGCAAAGTGGCCTGGCATCCTCTCAGTGTCGCCAGCGCTGGAGGAGCAGCTGGCAGTGGGAGCCCAGGGCCAGGTCTGCCCCACCCCCACGGACCCTGCATTAATGCAGCTACTGCCTGCTATTAGCCCATCTGGCCTGATGGCCAGGAAGCCAATCAGACTGCACCACAACCGTAAATCCCTTGTATCATTAACTCAGGGGCAGGCCGGCTGGGCCAGCGACAGGAGCTGCTATTATACATATTGTAACGGGGTTTTTTTTGGAGTGGGGCGTGTCTTTAAAAAAACAAACTGAAAACTAGAGATCCTGGCGTGTGGGGTCACACTGACACCCCCCTGGGTTAGCAGCCGGGCTGCACCCTTCAGATCTCCGCCACCTGAGTTACTGCAGGAAGTGACAGCAGTAGTAGGTTGTCATCCTCTGCATGGACCAGCACTAGGGGGGACAGGACACACACTCCTCCAGGGGGTTTCATGGCTTTTTCCTGACAGCAGAGGAAGGGGGAGACTCAGGACTCCTGGGTTCCATGCCATGCTCTGGAGGGCAATGTCTGTACTGGGCACAGACACTTCTGCCCGTTTCTCCCAGATCAGATTTGACCCTTACTGCCTCACGCGCTCCAACTTGTCCTCAGTCCAGTCCTGTCTCCCCCACCCCGCCCAACTCCACGTACCAGCCCCCATCTCCCCCATCCTTCCATACACCCTCACAGGGTGAAGCCCCACAGTCACATCACACTGACCCGCACAAGGACTTCTCAGTCAGCAATTGTCCTCTGCATTTTGCGGTCTCCACAGAGGCTTGAAAATCGGGCCATGCTGCCTCCTGTCCAGCCAGCCGCATTGTCGAACTGCACACACCCAGGCGCCCCCTGCAAAATTTGCTCCGGGGATCCCTCCACTCATCCGGCCCAGGGGTCCTGCCCCAACACAAGTTGGCTTTGGCTGCTCATCTGGTTGATCCCAGGGATCTCCCCGGGGATGCTGCAGGTTTGGGTGACGAGTTTTGCGTTAGTCATGCGCAAAGTGCAGCTAAAGTGCAGCGATTGCCGGTTCCTGTGCCTCTTCGTTCGCGCCCTGTCTCGCTGCTCCCCTCCCGCCCCAGACCCCTTGTCCCAATCTGCGCAGGAGAGCCAGGCTCCCAGCCTGCCCTCGCGCTGGCCACTACCCCCGTCCCTGGGGGAAATGTCCTGCTCAGCCCCTGCAGCCCTGGGCAGGAACACGCTCAGTTGCTCTGCAGAAACCGAGCATGCTCAGCGCATTCAGAATTGTCAGAAGGGAGCAGCCAAACTCTCACAAGTCTCCATGGGGCACTTGCTGCAAAGGTTTTTCAAAGGCTCGTAACTTGGCCAAATGTGGGTGTATTTTTAGGAAAGCAGCAAAAGGCCCCTCCCAGCCACCGGGACGACCCCCTGCTCCAAAGCTTGGGGACGCTAGAGCTTCTCAACCAAGGTTATAAGGGGTTTTTTAACAGGGACCAAACAACGTATTTCCCCCCCGATCTCCTTCTTGGAAACATCTGGGCTGAAACTTTTCTGAACACACAGCTCAAGGCAGATGCTCGGCCTGGAAAATATCCACCCAAAAGCCCAACCTGAGCCAAAGCAGCTGCAAACAGGACCGTGCATTGGCAGGCGCCGGGCGACCTTGATGAGAGATGCTGCTACCGGCTCTGCCTGTGATAAAGAAGAGTGTGAGCCTGGTGGGGCTCGGTCTCATTCACCGCAGCGCATCTGCCCCAGGTGGAATTGAGCAGCACACGTAGTCTCGCATGTTGGCAATAAAAGCTGACGAGATAAAGGTTATCGCTGAGAAATTAGATCAGGGTTCGAGGGCAACCTGAAGTGTTGTTTCCCTGAAGAGAGCAGGAACTCCCCTCCCCCTGCCGTGGGCCAAGTCAGGGGGTTCTGAGTGGGTGAGGGACATAGCCCACAGCTGAGAGGGTAGGGGGGTGGGTGAGGGGCAGTGGCTTTGAGCATGGGTTGGTAGGTGGCTGGGGTGTGTGATGGCTGGTGGGCTGGAGTCGGTGTGTGATGTGGATGTGCGGTTGTGGTGGCTGGGGGTAGGTGTGGGGCTGGGGGTGGCAGTGTGGGGGTGGGGTGGCTGGGGGTAGGTGTGGGGGTATGGGGGTGGGGGGTCTGGTTGTGGGGCTGGGGGTGGCAGTGTGGGGGTGATGGGCTGGGGTGGCTGGTTGGGGTGGCTGCGGGTAGGTGTGGGGCTGGGGGTATGGGGGTGGGGGGTCTGGTTGTGGGGCCGGGGGTGTGCAGTGTGGGGGTGAGGTGTGCGGTTGTGGTGGCTGGGGTTAGGTGTGGGGCCGGGGGTGTGCTGTGTGGGGATGACTGGCTGGGGGTGGGGTGTCTGGTTGTGGTGTCTGGGGGGGGTGGTTTGGTGTATGGCTGGCAACTCCCCACACTGCTGAGGGATGCAGCGGCCAAGTCCCTGGGCGTTTCACCCCCTGGTGTAAGTGCAGAGCCCCAGCCCGGCCGTCTCGTGGGGTCCCCGGCACACGGACGGCGTGAGCGACCTGATCGCACAGAGCACGTGGGCTCCTGCTCAGCCCCTGCGCCCGGCGCTGACAATCAGCCTCCCCGGGGGCCGAGCACCATCCCGCAGAGCGTCCCGGGGCACCCGG
Organism: Lepidochelys olivacea; assembly: GCF_965140295.1. NCBI lineage: Eukaryota > Metazoa > Chordata > Testudines > Cheloniidae > Lepidochelys > Lepidochelys olivacea. Next base: position 15,709,967 of record NC_140436.1, on the reverse strand, counting down.
AGCACCCAGCCAGACGCTTTGCACAGAGTCTAGCTTGTCATTTTGCTCTTCACTTAACAGCCAACCAGAGAGATCACCTGGAACCCGCCCCACGCAGGGCCCCACCTCGCCCCCCTTCCCTGCGCAGCGCAGGGGGGCCAGCTGTGGCCCCCTCTCCATGCAGCTCCTGCATGTGGCTGCACTCAGCGTGGGCAGGGGAGAATGGCTGAAGAGACCGAGGCCCGCCAGGGCCTGCCAGGACAAGCCCCACAGTGTCCTCCTTGTAGGCGAGCACTTAAGTCAATGACTCTTTTGTTAGCTCTTTGCCACCGGCCTTCGGGGTCTCTGCAGGGCTGCCAGCTTTCTAACTGCACAAAACCGAACCCCCTCTCCCCGCTCCCCACTCTGCCCCGCCTCCAAGGCCCTGCTCCTGCCCCGCCCCTTCTCTGAGGCCCCGCCCCTGCTCACTCCATCCCCCCTCCCTCTGTCACTCGCTCTCCCCACCCTCACTCACTTGCTCATTTTAACCAGGCTGGGGCCAGAAATGAGTTCAGGGTGCTGGAGGCAGGGGGTTGGGGTGTGGGGGGATGTGGCGGGGGTGAGGGCTCTGGCTGGGGGTGCAGATTCTGGGGTGAGGCTGGAGATGAGGGGGTTGGGATGCAGGAGGGGGCTTTGGACTGGGATCAAGGGGTTTGGAGAGTGGGGCAGGGGCAGGGAGTTGGGGCATGGGAGGGGGTCAGGGGTGCAAGCTCCAGGTGGTGCTTACCTCAAGCAACTCCCGGAAGCAGTCCCTGCCCCCGCCCCCAATTCCCGGCCAATGGGAGCTGTGGGGGCAGTGCTTGGGGCGGGGCCAGCGCTTGGGGCGGGGCCAGCACGTGGAGCCGCCTGACTGCCCCTATGCACAGGAGCCAGAGGCAGGACATGCTGCTGCTTCTGGGAGCTGCACAGTGCCACGGCAGGCAGGGAGCCTGCTTTAGACCCACCGCTGAACGGAGCCACCAGGGTCCCTTTTCGACTGGATGTTCCTGGCAACCCTAGATCCCTGTCCAACATGGAGGCCTCCCACCACATTCCCAACAGGGTTTGCAGCTTTGTGGGGATCCATATAATGTGTTCACAATGGCCCCTGTACAAGTGTAGGCTTGGGGCGGGCTGGTTTCTTGTACAGTGTGTGAGGCAACAGGAGTGATGCAGTGGTGGGAGTCTGCTATAGACCACCGGACCAGGGGGATGAGGTGGATGAGGCTTTCTTCCGGCAGCTCACGGAAGCTACTAGATCGCATGCCCTGGTTCTCATGGGTGACTTTAATTTTCCTGATATCTGCTGGGAGAGCAATACAGCGGTGCATAGACAATCCAGGAAGTTTTTGGAAAGCGTAGGGGACAATTTCCTGGCGCAAGTGCTAGAGGAGCCAACTAGGGGGGGCGCTTTTCTTGACCTGCTGCTCACAAACCGGGTAGAATTAGTGGGGGAAGCAAAAGTGGATGGGAATCTGGGAGGCAGTGACCATGAGTTGGTTGAGTTCAGGATCCTGACACAGGGAAGAAAGATAAGCAGCAGGATACGGACCCTGGACTTCAGGAAAGCAGACTTCGACTCCCTCAGGGAACGGATGGGTAGGATCCCCTGAGGGACTAACATGAAGGGGAAAGGAGTCCAGGAGAGCTGGCTGTATTTCAAGTAATCCCTGTTGAGGTTACAGGGACAAACCATCCCGATGTGTCGAAAGAATAGTAAATATGGCAGGCGACCAGCTTGGCTTAACAGTGAAATCCTTGCGTATCTTAAACATAAAAAAGAAGCTTACAAGAAGTGGAAGATTGGACAAATGACCAGGGAAGAGTATAAAAATATTGCTCGGGCATGTAGGAATGAAATCAGGAGGGCCAAATCGCACCTGGAGCTGCAGCTAGCGAGAGATGTTAAGAGTAACAAGAAGGGTTTCTTCAGGTATGTTAGCAATAAGAAGAAAGCCAAGGAAAGTGTGGGCCCCTTAATGAATGAGGGAGGCAACCTAGTGACAGAGGATGTGGAAAAAGCTAATGTACTCAATGCTTTTTTTGCCTCTGCCTCTGTCTTCACGAACAAGGTCAGCTCCCAGACTGCTGTGCTGGGCATCAAATCATGGGGAATAGATGGCCAGCCTCTGTAGAGAAAGAGGTGGTTAGGGACTATTTAGAAAAGCTGGACGTGCACAAATCCATGGGGCCGGACGAGTTGCATCCGAGAGTGCTAAAGGAACTGGCGGCTGTGATTGCAGAGCCATTGGCCATTATCTTTGAAAACTCGTGGCGAACGGGGGAAGTCCCGGATGACTGGAAAAAGGCTAATGTAGTGCCCATCTTTAAAAAAGGGAAGAAGGAGGATCCTGGGAACTACAGGCCAGTCAGCCTCACCTCAGTCCCTGGAAAAATCATGGAGCAGGTCCTCAAAGAATCAATCCTGAAGCACTTGCATGAGAGGAAAGTGATCAGGAACAGCCAGCATGGATTCACCAAGGGAAGGTCATGCCTGACTAATCTAATCGCCTTTTATGATGAGATTACTGGTTCTGTGGATGAAGGGAAAGCAGTGGATGTATTGTATCTTGACTTTAGCAAACCTTTTGACACGGTCTCCCACAGTATTCTTGTCAGCAAGTTAAAGAAGTATGGGCTGGATGAATGCACTATAAGGTGGGTAGAAAGTTGGCTAGATTGTCAGGCTCAACGGGTAGTGATCAATGGCTCCATGTCTAGTTGGCAGCCAGTGTCAAGTGGAGTGCCCCAGGGGTCAGTCCTGGGGCCAGTTTTGTTCAACATCTTCATAAATGATCTGGAGGATGGTGTGGATTGCACTCTCAGCAAATTTGCGGATGATACTAAACTGGGAGGAGCGGTAGATACGCTGGAGGGCAGGGATAGGATACAGAGGGACCTAGACAAATTGGAGGATTGGGCCAAAAGAAATCTGATGAGGTTCAATAAGGATAAGTGCAGGGTCCTGCACTTAGGACGGAAGAACCCAATGCACAGCTACAGACTAGGGACCGAATGGCTAGGCAGCAGTTCCTGGGAAAAGGACCTAGGGGTGACAGTGGACGAGAAGCTGGATATGAGTCAGCAGTGTGCCCTTGTTGCCAAGAAGGCCAATGTCATTTTGGGATGTATAAGTAGGGGCATAGCGAGCAGATCGAGGGACGTGATCGTCCCCCTCTATTCGACAATGGTGAGGCCTCACCTGGAGTACTGTGTCCAGTTTTGGGCCCCACACTACAAGAAGGATGTGGATAAATTGGAGAGAGTCCAGCGAAGGTCAACAAAAATGATTAGGGGACTGGAACACATGACTTATGAGGAGAGGCTGAGGGAACTGGGATTGTTTAGTCTGCAGAAGAGAAGAATGAGGGGGGATTTGATAGCTGCTTTCAACTACCTGAGAGGTGGTTCCAGAGAGGATGGTTCTAGACTATTCTCAGTGGTGGAAGAGGACAGGACAAGGAGTAATGGTCTCAAGTTGCAGTGGGGGAGGTTTAGGTTGGATATTAGGAAAAACTTTTTCACTAGGAGGGTGGTGAAACACTGGAATGCGTTGCCTAGGGAGGTGGTGGAATCTCCTTCCTGAGAAGTTTTTAAGGTCAGGCTTGACAAAGCCCTGGCTGGGATGATTTAATTGGGGATGGGTCCTGCTTTTGAGCAGGGGGTTGGACTAGATGACCTCCTGAGGTCCCTTCCAACCCTGATATTCTATGATTCTATGATCCTAGGCTATGGGGGGTTGGTTTGTTGTCCGATGGGTGGGTGTGGGGCTGCGGTGGGTATGTTGGGGGTTGGGGGTTGGTTGCCCCTCTTGCCCCGGGCTGGTGCTAGTCTTTGGTTCATGTCCCTTCATGGGTGTAATGCACCGCGCCCCTCCCCCGTCAGCAGGGCCAGATTAGGACATTCTGAGGCCCTAAACTCTGTCAAGTGTAAGAGGGTCCATACTATTAAAAAAAAATTAATTTGTTATTTTCACAGAAAGGACATTGAATACATAACACGAAGGCTTTATAGTTGCATATATACAAAGGTGAAGTTGTAAAAATAGAATAATAATCTAACTAAAACACGCCTTGCAATATTCCTGTTTGCATTATAAAAAATAGTTTCAAATTAACATATTTTCATCTTAATTAGTAGATATGAAAACTTTATATCTACAGCAACACAAAAGCAATTAGTTACACAGACCAGCTTACTTAATAGAAGCAGTACAACCTGCAGTATGTCTGTTTGCACATCACATTAATTTTAACACTGAAATTTAAAATATTTTCTTTTGTGATTCTGGGAAAGCAAAGTCATTGATGATGTCCTCAAATGATAAGCTATCGTGTTTGTCACTTTTGATGGCTGTATTATAAAGAATCCTTATTGAGGTTGCTGGAACAAACCTTCCCACTGTGGAGAAAGAACAGTAAACATGGCAAGCGACCAGCTTGGCTTAACAGTGAAGTCCTTGCTGATCTTAAACACAAAAAAGAAGCTTACAAGAAGGGGAAGACTGGACAAATGACCAGGGATGAGTATAAAAATATTGCTTGGGCATGTAGGAATGAAATTAGGAGGGCCAAATTGCACCTGGAGCTGCAGCTAGCGAGAGATGTTAAGAGTAACAAGAAGGGTTTCTTCAGGTATGTTGGCAACAAGAAGAAGGTCAAGGAAAGTGTGGGCCCCTTACTGAATGAGGGAGGCAACCTAGCGACAGAGGATGTGCAAAAAGCTAATCTACTCAATGCTTTTTTCATCTATGTGTTCACAAACAAGGTCAGCTCCCAGACTACTGCACTGGGCAGCACAGCATGGGGAGGAGGTGACCAGCCGTCTGTGGAGAAAGAAATGGTTCGGGACTATTTAGAAAAGCTGGACGTGCACAAGTCCATGGGGCCGGACGGGTTGCATCCGAGAGTGCTAAAGGAACTGGCGGCTGTGATTGCAGAGCCATTGGCCATTATCTTTGAAAACTCGTGGCGAACCGGGGAAGTCCCAGATGACTGGAAAAAGGCTAATGTAGTGCCCATCTTTAAAAAAGGGAAGAAGGAGGATCCTGGGAACTACAGGCCAGTCAGCCTCACCTCAGTCCCTGGAAAAATCATGGAGCAGGTCCTCAAAGAATCAATCCTGAAACACTTACATGAGAGGAAAGTGATCAGGAACAGTCAGCATGAATTCACCAAGGGCAAGTCATGCCTGACTAACCTAATTGCCTTCTATGACGAGATAACTGGCTCTGTAGATGAAGGGAAAGCAGTGGACGTGTTGTTCCTTGACTTTAGCAAAACTTTTGATACGGTCTCCCACAGTATTCTTGTCAGCAAGTTAAAGAAGTATGGGCTAGATGGATGCACTACAAGGTGGATAGAAAGCTGGCTAGATCGTCGGGCTCAACGGGTAGTGATCAATGGCTCCATGTCTAGTTGGCAGCCGGTATCAAGCAGAGTGCCCTAAGGGTTGATCCTGGGGCCAGTTTTGTTCAATATCTTCATAAATGATCTGGAGGATGGTGTGGATTGCACTCTCAGTAAGTTTGCAGATGACACTAAACTGGGAGGAGAGGTAGATACGCTGGAGGGTAGGGATGGGGTACTAAGGGACCTAGACAAATTAGAGGATTGGGCCAAAAGAAATCTGATGAGGTTCAACAAGGACAAGTGCAGAGTCCTGCACTTAGGACGGAAGAATCCCATGCACCGCTATGGACTAGGGACCGATGGCTAGGCAGCAGTTCTGCAGAAAAGGACCTAGGGGTGACAGTGGACGAGAAGCTGGATATGAGTCAGCAGTGTGCCCGTGTTGCCAAGAAGGCCAATGGCATTTTGGGATGTAGAAGTAGGGGCATTGCCAGCAGATCAAGGGACGTGATCGTTCCCTTCTATTCGACATTGGTGAGGTCTCATCTGGAGTATGGTGTCCAGTTTTGGGCCCCACACTACAAGAAGGATGTGGATAAATTGGAAAGAGTCCAGCGGAGGGCAACAAAAATGATTAGAGGACTGGAACTCATGACTTATGAGGAGAGGCTGAGGGAACTGGGATTGTTTAGTCTGCGGAAGAGAAGAATGAGGGGGGATTTGAAAGCTGCTTTCAACTACCTGAAAGGGGGTTCCAAAGAGGAGGGATCTAGACTGTTCTTAGTGGTAGCTGATGACAGAACGAGGAGTAATGGTCTCAAGTTGCAGTGGGGGAGGTTTAGGTTGGATATTAGAAAAAACGTTTTCACTAGGAGGGTGGTGAAGCACTGGAATGGGTTCCCTAGGGAGGTGGTGGAATCTCCTTCCTTAGAGGTTTTTAAGGTCAGTCTTGACAAAGCCCTGGCTGGGATGCTTTAGTTGGGGATTGGTCCTGCTTTGAGCAGGGGGTTGGACTAGATGACCTCCTGTGGTCCCTTCCAACCCTGATATTCTATGATTCTATGATGCACAGAATGCTTAGGACAGAGAGCTTTTCTTGCAGCATTGTTGTCCACAGTTCATTCTTGATATATTTCAGTGGCAAAATGACCTTTCTCCTGAGCAGTTTACGATTAGACTAAAAAAAGCTGCTTCCAAAAACCAGTAAAAAATGTAATTTTATATTATAAATGTTGAGAGTCATATATCTATACAACAAATAATATTTTTGTGTATATATATATTATGCTGAAAACCTGTGTTATTTTAAACCTGTTATGTTATTTTAATTTTAGAATATTTCTGTGAAAGTTACTGCTATTTTGTTTATGTTCTCACAGGAAAACAAGAGAGGTTATATGATTTTTTTACACCATGAATAAATGAAAAAACGTTTGATTAATTTTGTTAGGGAAATACAAAGTTTATCCAGACTATATAAAATATATTTACAAATGTTTATTCCGATTAATTTTTGCTAAGAAACAATGAATTGTTGGGATTTTTCTTGCCATACTATAAAGATACAATGTATTATGCATATGTTATGTGATTTGTAAGTCTATATATTAATTTTTACATAGCATACCACCCATAATAAAATATTATCTTGTGCGCTCCAAACCTGTCAAGCAGAATATCCGAGTCTTTTTTCTAGGCAGACATCTCTCTTTGCGTTTGCTTCTCTGTCCTCTGTCTCCCCCAGGACGACTAATCAATCTCGAGCGAACTGCTCAGACACACAGAGTGACAACAAGCAATATGTGAAAGAGAAAGAATGTACCAGAAAGAAGACTGGTAATCTCTCGACAGGCATTGAGAAAGTCAGGAAAATCAAGCAAATATAATCAATATTTAATAGCCTGTAAATCATATATACACATAGTTTGAAATAACTTGCTCACCAAGTGCTCAGAATATTTTGATATAGATGTATATCTGCCTTCTCTTCTCTCAAAACCTTCTATTTATCCTTTCATCAGCACTCTCTGATATTTATTGGGAAGGTTCCCGAAACTGACGGAGGAAAGCCAACACAAATGTATCCTCCTCAAGATCCACTTGACCATAGTTCATAAGATGATCACCTGCAAACTCAATCATGTGAAGCATGGATAGCGCATGGAGCAGAAAGCGGTGTGCTCACTAAAATACTGTGGCAGGGTCAGGCCAGATGGCTACAGGAGAGTAATCCTATTGGGATCCGGGAAGTGCTAAAGGATCCCCTAAGAGGGGTCCACAGGACCTGGAAACCAAATGAGTAGCGGGGACAACTAATGAAATAACAGGGACAGGAGTGTGGTCAAAGGGTCAAACGAAGGGAACTGGATGGGGACACCGAGCAGAGAACCCTGGACAGAGCCCACTGCTCCTCAAAGAAGTCAAGAGAGTCAGTGGACACTGCCCAGAGGAACTCTGCCCGGAGGCGTGAACAGAAGGAGGATTGGAAATAGGCCCCACAGTCACAGCTACAGGAAAGTGATAGAAGGTAGATATATTAGCCCCAGATTAAGCTGATCCCTTTTCCTTGAGTAAGATAATGGGCTGTTCCAGAACAATCAGGAAGTTGCTGGAACCAATTAAGGCAGGCTAATTAGGACACCTGGAGCCAATTAAAAGCTACCAGAATCAATTAGGACAGGCAGGCTAATCAGGGTACCTGGTTTTAAAAAGGACCTCACTTCAGTTTGTGATGCATGCGAGGAGCTGGGAGCAAGAAGATGAGAGTGAGCAGGCGTACTGCTGGAGGACTGAGAAGTACAAGCATCTTCAGACATCAGGAGGAAGATCCTGTGGTGAGAATAAAGAAGGTGTTGGGAGGAGGCCATGGGGAAGTAGCCCAGGGAGTTGTAGCTGTCACACAGCTGTTCCAGGAGGCACTCTAGACAGCTGCATTCCACAGGGCTCTGGGCTGGAACCCGGAGTAGAGGGCGGGCCCGGGTTCCCCCCATCCCCTATTTGATATAAGAGGAGTCGACCTGGACTGTAGGTCCCACCAGAAGGGAAGGTCTCTGGCCTGTCCCCCAACCCATTAGGTGGGCCAACAGAGACTGCGGGGATTGTTCTCCTCCCTTTCCCCATGCTGGCCAGCGATGAGGTTAGCTGAGTGAATGGCAGGTTTGTGCCACTAACAAAAGGAGCCAAACTGAGGGCTGCCGTAAACCTCTGAGGCGAGCAAACTCGCCAGAAGCGCAGAACCACCAAGGCAGAGGAGGAACTTTGTCACAATACACAATGGTCCCTATGTACAGATCAGAAGAGGAAAGAATACACTAATATTTAAGAAAACGAAGAAAAACAGGAGCGAGGGCACTATACAACGGAGCGTGCTGGACCATAAGCAAAAGATGGTGGCCTTCCGGCTATTACCAGCCAGGAGGGATGCTGTATGTGACGTCACTCTTAGGACAAATCCCATCCAAGTAGGAGCGTGGCAGGATTGCTTCACACACGGCCATCTCCAACCGCACATTTTCCCCGATTTTATTGGCAGAGGGGTCATTTATTTATTTAAATAAGTTCTGAAGGCACGGTCAGAATTTTACCCGTAGCAGCTGGCCAACAAAACGCTGCCTTCGGAGACTGACAGCAGACTTACTCCTAGACATACTAATTTTACAAGAGCAATTATGGCTTTTTTTCTCAGCAATGAACAATTAGTGAAGGGTGAGGGTAGGGTAAGGGTATTTGTGTAGCCATTGTGTACATTTGTCATATTTGCACAAAAATGCATTGAGAGAATCTTCTCTTCCCCTATGTCCTTTAGTTATCAACCAATTTTCATGAAATTGGAAATAGAGTCAGATTTTTCTTTTTAGAGGTCCCAAGCTGTAGTTTAGTTAGTTTATGCATTAATCTGGCGCTGCGTGTCAGGGACTGCGGGTGCCCTCTGCCCCATCCTGTTATCACCCAGCTAACCAACGCCTATGGCCTTGGAGCACAGTCCCAGGCCCCAATAAGGCTGATGCAGCAGCAGATATGGGGAGCCTGGTCGATGTGCCAAGGACACCGCTTGCTCTGTCAGACAACCTGTGAATATACAGACAAGGGCCCTGGGCAACCCAGACCCCGCCCTGCTGTTCCCCAGGCAACCCTGACCCCACCCACCCATCCCCCAGGTAACGGGAACTTGCCCTCCTGTCCCCCAGGCAACCCTGACCCCATCCTCCTGTTCCCCAGGTAACAGGACCCCCTTCTGTCCCTCAGGCGACTCCAACCCCACCTTCATGCCCCCAGCACACTTCCCCCCCTCCCCCACAAGACCTGTTGCTGTCTGGGATCTACCAGTCACCCCAAGCTGCAATATGGACGCAGAAAGCCCCATAGATCGGTTGAGCCCTGCCCAGCACATGCAGCAGAGTGGCCCCAGCCTGAGCCCTGGGCATGTGGGGCTGAGCCAGGCCACGAAGCCAGCGCACCCCTAAGCATGGGCTTTCCCTTGTCAGGAAGGGGGCCCTGGAGGAGGCTCACAGGTGGTGAGCTGGGTCCTGCCCCCATGGACACCCCCAGCGCAGGGCAAGGCCCAGTTCCACGTAGCAGAGCTCTGGCTTTCTGGGCTGCAGTTGTACTGGCCACCCCGGTGAGACACCCTGACCACAGAACCCCCAGCAGGACAGTGCCTTAACCTCGACCCCCAGCCCTGCCCAGTGATGAATGTGCCAAGGCCTGCTCAGGACACGAGCCTGCTGGGATCCCAGCCCGGACTGAGGGAGCCAGACAGGTGCCCCCGGCCTCTCTATCTAAACCAGGAGAGTGAAATAACCAGGCTCCCTTGGCAAAGTGGCCCTGGGGGATTAGCCCATGGGCCCTGTATTGATGCAAGGACTGGGGCCCTGTCAGCATGGGTGGGGGCAGGCAGCAATAATTTCCCTGAAAGCAGCATGGCTGGGGGGACAAAGAAAGGCCAGGCAGGGCAGATGGAACATGCCCCTGATGCCCCCCAATCTCCGTAACCGTTAGAGGTACCCACCTGTCCCGGGGGACACACACTTTCAACGCAGTCAGAACAGCCCCCTGCACAAGCCAGAGAAATGAAGGGCTGAAAGGTTCAGTACCCTGATTGCCCCAAGAAATCCAGCCCAGCCCCAGTCCGCTGGCCTGCCGTACAGGTGAGGAGAGTCTGGTTCGTTCCTTCAATCCCAGCTCTTGTTCTGCAGCAAGCAGGGAAGGGGAAGGCCTGGGTGTACTCAGCTGGCCTGCACCCTGGGCACTGAACAGAGGGGCCGGTCTTCTTGCTGACTGCTGGCTGTGTTGGGCGTGATGGCACCGACCGGCCCAGGGGAGATACAAGCACCTGATGCAGTTTTGACTTTGAAAGGTGAAGACAACTTGCTCTAAAAGGTGGTGGTGGGCATCCTCTGGGGCCACAGAGAAGCACAATCCTTGGCCATAACTAAATGTGGAATCCTCCCCTACGGCTCACGGCTGCCTCCTCTGCCAGCCCCACCCCTCCCCCGACACCAGGGTATGAAACCCGAGGCCATCCTGCAAAGTGGGTTTGCCAAAGCCCCCAGTGACATATGCTGCCACAGCAGGGTCCCTGGACGGGGCAGCACGCGCCCTGGCTTTGAACCAAGCCAGGCTCCGGGCATGTCCCCCCCGTGCGAGTCCAAGCGAGCGGGCCAGAGAGCCTCACACAGTAACCAGGAGCCACTGCAGGCGATGGCTTAAAGTGGAACCTCTTGTCCCCAAGTCCGGGGGAACAGGACCCTCCACCCAGTGCAGCCTGGCCCCTGCAGCAGGGCTTGCTGGGGCCAACACTAGCTGAGGCTGAGCAACCATGGTCAGAAAGCTGGGTCCTCTGTATTAGCCCGCGCCAGCTGCGGTCCCCACAGGCTGGGTAGCTCTGGCCAGATGGCCCCTGGGGGTGATGCCGCACTTGCTTACTAACGGAGCCAAGGCCAGAGCCGCGGGGGCTAAGCAGAGCCAGGCGAGCCAGCGTGCTAAGGAGCCAGCGTTACAATTAGTGAGAGGCTGGACAGGATGAGACATGGAAATGCAGAGGCCTGATTCCCCAGCCTGCGAGGTGTTAGCCCTCACCCAACCCTGTGCCTGGGGTGGAGCCAGTCCTGCCCGTCCCTGGCTGTCAGAGGGAGAGGGGGGCCGAGACACAGAGCTGGCACAGGTAGGAGCAGCCCTGCCCTGGGGACACAAGGCCAGCCCTGAGCAGAGCCCCCTCCTTCCTGTAGCTGTAAGGCCAGGCCTTGAGTCAGCACCAAGGGGTTGGGGGGCACCAGCAGGGCAGTTCATTAACTTCCAGCTCCCCTGTGCCCAGGGAGAGGTGCCCGCTCCTCATTAACCCCTAGAACACTAGGGGAGCCCTCGCCCCTCACCCTGCAGATGGCCAGTACCACCCCCTGTCGCTCTGGCAGAGGGAGCGCCAAGAGCAAGGGCAGCTGCCCAAACACCCTCCCTCACTTGGCACGTCCCAGTACCAGGAGGAGCAGGGGTTCTGCTGGCTGTGGAAAAGACCACCCAGGCTGGGCCTTCCAGATATGGTTCCACCCTCTATGGCAGCATAGCAGCCATGGGATGAGCATGGGCACTCTCAGCTGGGCAGGGGGCCAGCACTGCGCCAGGCCTGGCGAGACACCCCAGCAAAAGACGCATCCAGCCCCCGCCATCCCAGCATCCCAGCCAGAGCAGGCCGGGGGTGAGCGGACAAAGCAGTTTCCCCTCCTCCATGCTGCTCAGAGCAACCCCCAGCTGTTCCCTGGCTGGTGCCTCCATGGGAGCAGTGGGTGGCCCAGCCCCAGGAGAGAGACCCAGCCAAGTGGAGCCAGCATTGAGCTTTATTGGGGTCAGCTGCCGTCCGCAACCCTTCGGCCCCAGCCCCCTCTCCCCACAGCCAGACTCAGGCTCCTGGGGGCTGGCACCGGGATGTGGCTGATGCCAGCAGCAGAAGATGCCCACGCCCAGCCACAGGTGCCCCAGAAGATCCCTGTTTGGAGAGCGGAGCCGGGCAGGGGCGCAGGGGGAGCACTTGTCTCCTCTCGGCCCAGCAGGGGCATCGGCCCCAGCCACACAAGACATTGTCTGTTCTGAATCCAGCCAGGTGCTCTCACTGATGGGGGCCCACGGTTCAGGATGTCTCCCCTTTGCTGGCTAGGTGCCGGGGTCTCCTCCCCATGTACTGGAAGCTCCGCAGAGGGTTGCGCCCCCTCCGGGCCTAGGAGAGAAGCAGGGGGGGTTAGGGACAGCAGCTGGGAGTCGGGGGGGGGAGGGAGAGGGGGTCCATTTCCAGGCAATGCAGTGGGGCTGGCTCCCCGGTGACCCCTGCTGGCTGGAGGCAGCTCTGCCTCCCTGGATCAAGAAGAACTTGGGCTGTTGGGACCCACTGGCTCCCAGAATCTCCTGCTGCCTTGGGACCCCCCCCCGAATACTCCTCCACCCGCTACAATGTGGGTCTGACCCCCCCCCATGCCCAGCACATGGCGGTGCCAGCTACGGAGCCCCAAGGATAAGGCTGTCTGGGGCTGGGTGGGCACCATCACAGCCCCTCCCCCTCCTGGGCCCGTGGGGCTCTGCCTTGGCCTCGACTCCATGCTGGGGGCACTGTGGGAAACCGCCCCTCCAGCCATCACCCCCAGCATACAGGGCAGTGCCTGTTGAGGGCAGCAGGCAGGGTGCCCCCAGCTCCCATGCAGTGGGAAGCGGCACTGCAAAGCTCCATCCCACCTCAGACTGGCACTGCTGTGGCCAATCCCTCCCTCCAGTCCCGGGACAGGGCTCGGAGTTCCCCCTGCGCGCCCTCACACTCTCCCTACACGGCCGCCCCCAGTGCTCTTGGGCTCGGGGAGGAGCCCAGCCCAGACACCCACCTGGAAGCCCCCCCTGGGTCGGCTGCTGCTGGGGGCCAAGTGTTTCCGTCGCTTGCGCTTGTTGAGCAGGGGCTGGGCGATGGTACGCAGGGTGGGGGGCACTGCCAGTGGAGAAGACGGGTCAGGAACTGCGGCTGGGGCTGGCTGGGCCCTGAATTTGGAACTCCCTGCCCCATCCAGCAAGGCCAGGACGGAGCTGGGGAATCCTACAGCCTGGATATCCCTGCTGCAGGGCCAGACCCCCCCCAGTCCTGCCCCAAACTGACAGGAGACTGTGCCCTGTGGCTAACAGCCCTCGCGCCCCACCCCAGATGGGCTGCATCTCGATGACGGTCCCTTTATAACCAGCTCCCATGCCCCACCCCAGCAGAGCTGGGTCTCAGTGCTGGGTAAGGGGTCGCTGTACAACCAGGGCAAGGGGTCCCTATAAAGGGTCTGGAGGACCTTTGGGATCATGCTGGGTGAAAGGCACTAGAGAGGCAACAAGGGACCCCAGAAGTGCCCCTGTCCCTGCTCCCCTCTTCCCCCGGCTGGGAACCTGTGAGAACAGCCAGCCCCAGGCCCGGGCAACCCCGCAGCGGGCGGCACTGACCCAGGTACTCGGGAACGTTGCGCAGGTGCGGTTTGATGATGGCCGGGTGCAGGGGCTGGTCGTGGCGCAGCAGCCGCAGGTCGTGGGGATTGTCCTCGAAGTACGTCTGAGGGGACACATTGAGTCTAGACCCAGCTGCAGAGACACAGGGCCCCTCTGAACTGCCCGCCCCAGGGTTCAGTGCACCCCGCCCAGAGCCTGTCACAGGAGTCAGTGCCCCCCAGGGGTTCCCTGCCCCCCCACCCCCTGCAGGTTACCCCACCCCACTCCATATGGGGCCAAGTGCCCACCCCCCAGGATAGAGACAAGGCCATGCCTAGGCACACCCCACAGCAGCCAGCCCGTCTGTGCAAACTGGGGAGCCGACCCCCCAGGGCAGTGGGTTCACTCCCTGCAGAGGGAGGGGCCGCACTCTGCTTCATTCCCAACCCCCCCCGCCCACCTTCAGTTTTTCCGAGTTGAGTAGCTCCTCCTTGATCTCCCGCAGCCGCGCCTCCTTGATGGCCTGCTTGGTGACAGAGCGCATGGCGTCCTGGGGAGAAGGGGGGAGGTAAGAGCCCCCTGCGCAGACAAGGCCAGAACCCAGCTCCCCCAGATCCCAACGCCTGCCCCCTCACCCACCCTTCTCCCCATGGCTCCCGCCCTCTGGTGGGACTTCAAGGCTGGAGTTGGGGTGTAGCTGCGCCAACCCCATGGGCCCTGGCAACTCCCCCAACCCCTGGCACCTGCTCCAAGCCCCCCTCCTCTGGCCAAGCTGCCTTGGGCCCCACTGTCCCTTCCCTGGCGCTGATATGGGGAGGGTCTCCCAGGTGCAGGGGGAGGCAGGGGGAGGGAAGGGGTGTTTCCCGCCCGGCCCCCGGCTACTTGGCAGGCTGGGCCCTGTTTTGAGCTGGTCTCTCTGCCCGTGCCCCTCTCCTGCCCGCCCGCCCCCCTCCACTGACCCGGCATCTGTAGCGGAGCCCCTCGACTTCCTCCATCCGGAACTGGTAGGGGCGCAGCACGGGCTCGGTGCTCTCTGTGGGGACAGAAGTGGCCTGTCAGGCCCAGGGACCCTGGCACCATGGCCCAGGAGGGGACCCACAGCCCCTGACACCCTGAGGAGCAGGGGAGGGGCTGGGGCAGGACTCAGCCTGTGTGGTAGATACAGGGAGATGCCCCCCCACCCAGCCCCCACCTGATAGCCGTGCCCGTCCCCAAGAATGGCAACTCAAACCCTTTCCCAGCTGGGCAGCCAGTCGAGCTGCGTGCCCTGATCTCCCCACCCTTCATCGGACCTCAGCCCCAGAGCTCACTGACCTCCTGCAAGAGCCTCCTCGATCTCGGCCAGCAAGGGGCACTCTGGGTGTGTCACGAAAGTCAGGGCTGTGCCAGGGTTGTCAGCGCGGGCTGTCCTGCAGGGGGCAGAGGGGAGAACGTTGGGGGCAGCCGGGCAGGAGGGATCAGCAGGGGGGTTCTCCTGCCAGGCCTAGGACCCAAGAGCTCCCGCCTGCCCCACTGCGCAGAGGGGCCCTACCGCCCTGCCCCATGGGTAGGCAATCAGCCCCAGGGACAGGGACCGACGTGGGAGGTACCAAGGCCAGGGCTGTGCCCTCTCCATAGCGCTGGCTAGGCTGGACCCGTCCTGGACTGGGCCCAGTTAGCCAGGTGTCCTGGCCTCGCCGATGAGACGGGGCAGGGCCTGGGTCGCAGGAGACAGCCCTGGGGATTTCAAGAGGCCTCAGCGCCGGCTCCCAGATCCCCGGGCCCCCTTGCTGTCTCCCCCAGTCCCACCTGACCCGAGAGCCTAGAGACAGAACACCCTGACTTGGGGGCTGCGGCTAGTGCAGCCCCAGCGAGCTCAGTACCACCCAGGTGCCCTGCACACGTGGGCACCACAGGGAGAGCCAGAGAAGCCCAGCCTGGTGCCTCTGGCTGGAGGCCCAGCTGTGGGAGAGTGCCCCTTGGGGACACCCTGGGGCTCCACAGCCAGCTAGCTGGGCGCTACCAGCCAATATGGACCAGAGCAGAACCTCCCACCCCTCCCCTCAGCCCGAGACCCTACCTGCCGGCCCGGTGGATGTAGGACTCAACCGAGGCGGGCGGGTCAAAGTTGATGACTGTGGCGACATTCTGGAAGTCGATGCCCCGTGCCACGCCGTACTCTGGGTCTTTGCCCCTGCAAAGGAAGGGGCACCTCAGGGCACAGCCAACCCACCAGCCCAAGCCCAGCCTGCCCAACCAGAGACCCAGGAGAACAGCCCACACTGCCAATGCAGGACAGCTCCCTAGAGCTCTTCCTCCAGGGCAGGGCTGGGATTGCGGGGAGCGAGGGGCCCCGGCAGAGCTGGGGGTGGGCTGGGACGGCAGGGAGCTGCGGGTCAGGAGCAAGGGGTACTGGCAGAGCTGGGGGTGGGGCTGGATGGCAGGGGGCTGGCAGTGAGGGGCCCTGGCAGAGCTGGGGGGCAGAGCTCGGAATAAGGCAGGGGCAGCACGGCACAGTCAGATGCCCCCTGCTGGTGACAGAGGCTGTTGCTGCCGGGCCTGGCTACCATGGACACGGACCAAGAGTCTGGTCTCTGTTGCCAGTGCTGGCCAGCCCAGGGGTCCTGACGGGTCCTTACTTCTCTGACTTGGCGCCCTTCTTCCTCTTGGCCCGCGCCGCGGGCTCCGCCAGAACCTGCTCGTCAGTGGCGACGATGTAGTCGAAGAAGCCCCGGTTGAACTGGCTGATGATGTGGCACCTGGAGTCCAAGCAGAGGCGCCAGTGAGAGCCGTAGGGACCAACCCCCGATCTATCCTGCCACAATGGGCTGCCCCTCCCCAGGGCTCACTCCCAATCCCCCAGGGCTGCATGGGCCTCCCCTCCCCTCCCCAGGACTCCCCCCCCGCCCCCTCACCGGGACTGCACGGGCAGCTCTGCGTTGAGCACGCAGGCCGGGATGCTGAACTGCTCCAGGAAGAGCTTGAGGCGGTAGCCGCGCTCCACAGTGCTGACAAAGAGGATGGCCTTGCCCCGCACCAGCCCCAGCTTGAGCAGTGCGTAGAGCAGCAGGAACTTGTCCTCCTCAGTCGCGCAGCGGATCTGGTACTGGCAGAGCTGGGCTGCCTCCGGCAGCTGGGACTCCCGCAGCTTCAGGGTCACCTGCGGGCGGGGCAAGGTTTAGCGCTCAGCCCATGGGGAGGGGGCCCAGCCCTCATGCGGCAGTGGGGGATCTTGCCCCCCCTCCAATCCCACAGACCCACAGGATAACAGGCCAGGATGGTTGAGTGAGGAGCCCCCCGCCCCCCAAAGGGATTTAACCCCTTGTGCAGCAGCCAGGCCGCAGAGCAGAGCTGCCCAAGGCAATGGGGGAAGACGCTGAACCTGCCTGGCGCCAGGCCAGCCGAGCCACCCCCGGGTCCCCCTTACTGGGTTGTGTAGCGCCAGCTCCTTTAGCGCCTGCACCTCCTCGCTGAAGGTGGCCGACATCAGGAAGCTCTGGTAGATCTTGGGGAAGTGGCTGCCAAGGAACCAGAGACCAGCTCAGAGCCTCCCCCTGGTCCCAGAGTGACACCCCCCACGGGCTCCAGGAGGGGCTGGCCACCCTGCTGCCAAGGCCTCTGTTCACAGCCCACACAAGAGGGGTCTGAACCTCCCGCTCCCTACAACAGCAGTCGCTGTCTCCTGACCTTGAGCCTTAGCCAGGACAAGGGAGCCTTGGCTGGGCCTTATAGGCAGTACAGACCCTCAGGCAACAGGCAGCAAAGCAAATTTCCCTCCCCACAGCCCCCCCCAATCAACCCCACTCACTGGGACCCCCCCGTCCCCCAGATCACATCCGTTCCCCAGGGACCCCCCGCCCCCAGAACACACCCACTCCCGAGGGACCCCCAACCCCGCAGAGCATATCCACTCCCCTGGGCCCCCTCACTCAGGCTGGGGGCAGGCTGGCCAGCCCTAACAGCTCACCACAACAGGTTCTTCAGATCCTCCTCAAAGCCAAAGGAGAAGAGTAGGTCAGCCTCGTCCAGGACCAGCACCTCCAGGGAGTGGCGCAGGCTCAGGCTGTGGCCCTGCAGATGAGCCAGGACCCGCGACGGCGTCCCCACCACCACGTCCGGCTTCTCCATCAGGATGGGCCTACCAGGGGCACAGAGCGAGCATGAGGGGCTGGGCCACGCGGGGCTGAGGGTCACCACCAGGCCAGGTACACAGTGATTGCCAGCACCTCCTACGAGGGCAGGAGGGAACGGAACTACCCCCGGGAGGGAACGGTCACACAGCAAGTCCGGGACAACCAGGAAAAAAACCCAGGAGTCCTGCTCCTTGTCCGCTACCCCAACCACTTTATCTTGCTGCCTGCCTGCAGGGTTCTAGTACAACAGCATTCCCCAGAGTGCAGCCAAGAGCCAGCCTGGGCACACACGCCCCCGGGCCAGGCCCCGGCACACACACGCCCTCGGGCTCTACCTCTTACAGTTGCAAAGAAAACCTTGTAGCCCAGGATTCCAATGCAACTGGGACAGCATCTGCCTGGGTTCGCAGGGAGCCTGACCGGCCCCGCTCCTTTCCCCAAGGATGACACAGCTATCAGGGCCTGGCTGTTCCCCACAGCTGGTCAGAGAGCAGGTGGGGCTGGAGCAGAAGAGGCCCCAGGCACTGGCAGCCTCTACCAGCTGGGGGTGGGTGGGGGGTGAGAATGGGGTAACTGCCCCAGGGGCTCCGCTCTCAGGAGCTGCTGGCCAGTGATCCTCACTGAGCAGAGAGGCTGTGCTCCCAGCCCCGGGTCCCACCCCAAGTGGAGCTGGTCAATAGCCTGGGCTGGCCCAGCCAGGTCCATGCTGGTCCCGGTAGCCAGCCTGGCTCTGATCACAGCTGGGCTTAGCTAGTCACTGCACCGCAGAGCCCCTACCCCCGACCAGGGAGGTGTCCCCGAAACCCCTTCATGGGGAGTCCGTGAGCCTACAGAGCTCCCAGGGCTCCTGCCCAGGGGGAAGGGAAGGGCAGGACCCACATCAGGGCAGGAAAGGGCCAAACCACATGGAGAGCAGCTGCCCACAGTGGAGCCCCAGTCTGACACATTGCCACTGGCTCATGTGGGCCCTCTAGTCTCTCCAGGGCAGCAGGGCCCCTGGGGTTGGGAGGGGACAATAGCTCCCCGTCGTGTATCCCCAGATATTCTCCAAGCCAGCCAGCCCTTTGGCTCCATGGTGGACCTGGGGTGCATCGGGTCCCACAAGTGACTGGCACTCGGGGCACAGGCTGCTCCCAGGGAGCAGGCAGCTTGGACCACTGACTATGGGTGGGCACCAGGCCCCCCAACCCCACTCCCTTCCCCCTCCCATCTGCCCCAGCCTTCCCCTTCTCCCCGGGGCTCTCACCTCTGGGCAGACATGTCCACCTGCCCGGAGATGTCGGCGACACGGACATCACGGGAGCAGTATGCCATCAGCTGCCGGATCATCTGCAGCACCTGCTGGCCCAGCTCCTTGGTGGGCACCAGGACCAGCGCGCGCACGGCCTGCTCTGTCACCAAGGGGGACTGGAGGATAAGGGGCAGGGTCAGAAGCCAACTGGGCACCTGCCGCCATACCCCGGTGCCCACAGCCTGCCATGTGCTCAGTGGGATGTCCCAGGGTATCACGCTGGAGAGGATACAATGCCTGTGCCCCAGAGATGGACACTGCCTTGAGCCATTCCAGGGCAGCCCTCCTAGGAGCTACTGTCTCCTGTTACACAACAACTGCCTTGAGGCTCGAGAGGGCCCCAAGGCTGCTGCCAGGTTCTGATCCGATGCACTGGGGCCCCCCATCCCTCCACCTGGGGCACCTTGGCATAAGCAGCAAAGGGGGCCCATGTGGGCTGAGAGGCAGAAGGGCCCCAGCTGCTCCCCCAGGGACTCAGGGTCCCACTGCCCAAGCCAGAGGGGTTCCTAACAGGATCAGGAGCCAGTGCAGTGTGGGGCTGGCTGGCCCCTGGCTCGGAGACAGTCCCGAGAAGGGAGCCCTACCCCCAAGAGGCAGACGTACCATTTTCACTTGGAGCAAGTGCTGGATGAGGGGGATGGCATAGGCGGCCGTCTTCCCAGAGCCTGTCCTAGCCCGGGCTAGCAGGTCTTTGCCCTCCAGGGCCAGCGGAATGGCCTTCTCCTGGATCAGCGTGGGCTTGGCCCAGCCCAGCTCAGCAATGGCCTGTAGGGAGGGATGGAGGGAGCCTGGTAGGGACCCCAGAGAGCAGCCAAAACATCTGGGGCACAAGGAGGGGTGGCGCTGCAGGGCCCTTCCAGCCCCTCGGTCGGCTGAGACTAGAGCACTCGGTGCCCTGGGTTCTCCCCACTAGGGGTTGAGGGTGCGCGAGTAACCAAACTCTATGCCCAAGTCTTGGGGTCTCCGCCACCTGCCAAGGCCAGCGGCTGGCAGCCGAGATCACATGGAGCTTTGCCAAGGGGATGAATTTCACCCCGGCCCCATCACCCTGTGCACAGAGTGGGGCACACATCCCCAGTCCCGCATGGCTGGGCGGCAGGGCCAGGAACAGAACCCGGTGCCCTGACAGCCAGGCCAGTGCTCGAACCACTAGGCCATGCTCCCCACAGCGCATCTGGGGGGATGCCAAGGGGAGCAGGGGTGGGGATGTCGCACCATCACCCCCCCACGCCCCCCAGGGCAGCAGCTGGCCATTGCCAGGGGACCCAGACACCGGGCAGCGAGGGGCAATGCGATTGGTGGGACGCGCCTGGTCCCTCGCTGAGACACCCCCCACGGACACAGGGAGGGCAGGGGTCTCCTGGGGCCCCCAGCCCGGGGACCGCACAGCCTCTGCGGGGAGGGGGACTCCCGGCTTCGCGCCTCCCGCCCTGCGCTGGGGGCGGCACTGGCGGGACTCCGTGGTCCTCCCCTGGCTCGGGATGGGGGGCTCGGGATGGGGGGCTGGGAGCCGGGACTCCTGGGTTCTCTCCCCGGCCCGGGGGCGGCGGGATCCTGGGGGACTCGAGTGGTTAGAGCCGGGGGGGGCGGGGGGGGGAGCCGGGACTCCTGGGTTCTCTCCCCGGCCGGGGGCAGCGGGATCCTGGGGGACTCGAGTGGTTAGGGGCGGGGGAGGGGGGCGGGGGGGAGCCGGGACTCCTGGGTTCTCTCCCCGGGCCGGGGGCGGCGGGATCCTGGGGGACTCGAGTGGTTGGGGGCGGGGGGGAGCCGGGACTCCTGGGTTCTCTCCCCGGGCCGGGGGCGGCGGGATCCTGGGGGACTCGAGTGGTTAGGGGCGGGGGGGAGCCGGGACTCCTGGGTTCTCTCCCCGGCCGGGGGCGGCGGGATCCTGGGGGACTCGAGTGGTTAGAGCCGGGGGGGCGGGGGGGAGCCGGGACTCCTGGGTTCTCTCCCCGGCCGGGGGCGGCGGGATCCTGGGGGACTCGAGTGGTTAGAGCCGGGGGGGCGGGGGGGAGCCGGGACTCCTGGGTTCTCTCCCCGGCCGGGGGCGGCGGGATCCTGGGGGACTCGAGTGGTTAGGGGCGGGGAGCCGGGACTCCTGGGTTCTCTCCCCGGCCGGGGGCGGTACCTGCAGCAGCCGCCCGTCCAGCCCCATGTGCGCGAAGCTCGACTCGGTCGCCATCTCCAGCCGGCGCGGCCCGCCCGCCCCGACTCAGAGCGCATGCGCCGCTCGCCGTGCGGAAGCACCATAAAGGCGCAGCCGCGAGACTAGCGCGCCCTCCTCTTCCGTCTGCTGCCCCCTAGGCAGGAAGAGAGTCCTGCACCCCCGGGGGGCGGAGCCTGGGGGAGGGGGCGGGGGCAGGAGCAGAGCCCTGCCGAGAGCCCCTGGGCCAAGGAGGGGGAGCCCCCTGCTCTGACCCCTGGCCCCCACTCCCCTCCCAGAGCCAGGGAGAGAACCCAGGAGTCCTGGCTCCCAGCCCCCCCCTCCTCCCCTCCCAGCACTGGGATAGTGGGGCTTGGCCCTTCTTGGCCTCAGTCCCCAGAGCAGGGCTCAGGAGGCAAAAGGGCCATTAATGACCCTTTGGCTCAGGCTTTGAGATCCAGGGATGCTGGGTCCCACCCCCAAACACAGCTGGCTGGGGTGGCATCAAAGGCATTGCTACAAGCCAGGGGCCACCCAGGGAGAAACCACAGGATGGTGGTTAGTTCTGATGCCCAGCTCCACCCCAGCCATTCCCCCAGGGCTGGTTCCAACACCCAGTTCCACCTTAGTTGCTCCTCGGGGGTCTGTTCCAACACCCGGCTCCAACCCAGCTGCCCCCACCCCCCAGGCTGGTTCCAGCACAGCCACTCCGCACTCCAGTGTTGTCAACTCTCAGCAGTCTGGTGATATCTGATGTTTAGTAAAGCACCTGCTCATGGAGTCAGGTGATTGTGTGAGTTCGTTTCTACCAGCCACGTTGGTAGAGAAAAACTGGGAAATGCCTTGCCTAACGGCTCAGAGATATGAGGGCGAAGAAAAATGCTCAGAGTTGGTTCTTTTGGTTAAGCTGGGGCCAGACTCATGGTTCTTAGGCACCAGGGGCTGACTCCAGGTGGATCCAGGCCATTTTACTAGTTTACTTGTTTTGTGGCAGTACCCAAATGCCATTATAAATCAGGGCCCCCCACTGCCTTGTAGATTTCAAAGCCAGAAGGAACCAATGTGAGCAGCTAGGCTGACCCCCGCATAACCCAGGCCCTAACACTTCCCCGAATTAATTCCTGTTTGAAATAGAGCAGATCTTGTAGAAACACATCCAGTCTGGATTTAAACATTGCCGGTGATGGAGAATGCACCATGACCCTTAGGAAATTGTTCTAGTGGTTAATTATCCTCTTCATTAAAAATGCGCATCTTATTTCCAGTCTGAATTTGTCTAGCTTCAACTTCCAACCCTTGCACTGTTACATCTTTCCCTGCTGGATGGACAAGCCCCATTGAATTTGTTCCCCATGTAGATGCTTATAGACTATGATCCAATCACCCCTTAGCCTTCTCTTTGTTGAGCTAAATAGATTGAGCTCCTTTAGTCTATCATTACAAAGCAGATTTTCTAATCCTTTAATCAATGTCTTGGCTCTTCTCTGACCCCGCTCCAATTAATCACCATCCTTCTTGAACTGCGGGCACCAGAACTGGGCGCTGGATTCCAGCAGTGCTCGCACCAGTGCTCTGTGCTCCAGATGTTTATTCATCCCAGGATCACATTAGCTCTTTTGGCCCCAGTGTGTCACTGGGAGCTCATGTTCAGCTGATTTTCCACCATGCCCCCCAAGTCCTTTTCAGTCACTGCTTCCCAGGATGGAATCCCCTGTCACGTAAGTATGACCTGCATTCTTTGTTGCTAGATGTAGGACTTTATATTCACTCATATTAAAATGTGTATTGCTTGTGTCCAGCTTACCAAGCAATCCAGTTGGCTCTGTACCAGTGACCTGTCCTCTTCATTACTTACCACTCCCCCACCCTTTGGGGCACCTGCAAACTTCAGCAGTGATTTTATTCTCTTTTCCAGGTCATTGATAAAAATATGAAACTGCCCAGAGCCAAGAACTGATCCCTGCAGGACCCCACAGGAAACACCAGACAGTGATCCCCCTCAAGGGGAAGATGTACTCTAGCATGTACCTCACCACGTACCCCCTTTGCTGTTCTTACTGTACATCAGTTATGAGTGATTCACACTTGGGGTCACAGTGGCTGCGAGTGTATCTACATTCAGGGGTCATGTCCGTAGGTGAGCACAGGCATCTCCCCTCTCTTCCCACATGCTTTATGGGCCAGCTGTTGAGCTCAGAATAGCTCCCGTTGTGACCCAAGACCTTCGTAATGGCACTGACAAGGGGGTTACAGGTATATCCTGACTGGTCTGTACATGCTGGTTCACCAACAGATGTCAGGTGCAGTTTCATATGAAAGCCAGGGTCACGCTGCTCCTTAGCATCGGCATGAAATGTACGCCCGGCTAGCCCCTAAGGAGTTATGTACATAGACTGAAAATATGTTCTCAGAGTCTGCAGCAAAGTATGAGTCACTGGCAGAGATGAAAAGCAGGACTGGGATGTAATTAAAGCATTGGAAGCTAACGCAATGGGTGCCCAGCTAAACACACTCAAATGTTAACAAACAGATGTGACCTCAACAGGAATGGAGCATGCAAGCCCGGTGGCAAAGGGAGATTATCCTGTCCATAAGCAAAGACAACTAACTTGGGGGGGATTTCTAGAAGGCAAAGAACATTCCCCACCTAGGAAGTAAACAGACAGCACGATTACAATCATGAAAACTGGCTCAGCCAACCTTGGCTGAAATGCTGCAGAGGGCTTTGGGTGAGAGAAACTTCTCTAGAGAGGAAGTTAAGCTGGTGGGAGGCTCTAGAAAGCAGGTTATGATTGTGTTGCGTGTGTAACCATTTGCTCCCTGTGTTCTTGTTCACTGTCACCTGAATCTCACATCTTTGAAAACAACACCATCTTTACAAAACCTAGATCCATTTTCTTCACAGCATGTTGGGGTGGGGCTCGGTGCTAGGCACTGTACACATGGGCCTCCCCAAAGAATTTACTGGGGTTATTTTTCTAGGATCTCCCCCATTTCCCCACCAGTAGAAGCAGCCAGACAGAGAGCTCAGAAACCGGCCCCAGTCCAATAACCATCCCCCAGCACAGGAGTTACCAGAAGAGGTTTTATTTCACTCCAAAATTGTAACAAAGAACATCTGTTATGAATTCTCCCTGCAACACAGGGGCTGGGCCCAGACAGAACCAACCCAATTTGGTAGTACCATG
This sequence comes from Lepidochelys olivacea, assembly GCF_965140295.1. Taxonomy (NCBI): domain Eukaryota; kingdom Metazoa; phylum Chordata; order Testudines; family Cheloniidae; genus Lepidochelys; species Lepidochelys olivacea. Next base: position 15,685,452 of record NC_140436.1, on the reverse strand, counting down.
GGGGAAGGAGAAAACAACAAACTGCATTTCAGATTTACTGCATCTTAACTATACCAGGTCAGCCCCACATCCATCTGCCTTCACCACCATAAACACCAAAAGGGAGGGGGGTGTCCACTGGCACCAGCCGCTTCCCCCTGCCATGCAACAAAGCTGGCAAAGCACCCACCACAATGTACTTCACCCCCTGAATAGATCCAGCTGAGGGAGGGTGCGTGGAGCCTGGGATCTCAGACAGAACTGAACAGGTCATGTGCCGGGGGGCAAGACAGGCCGATACAGCCTGGCATGTGGCCGGCCCCAGAGGGCTAAATTCAGCTCTCCCTTCCTGAGCGCTCCTGGCCAGTCAGAGCATCTCTGGTCTCCTATGGGGGACTGGAGCAGATGAAGGGGAGAGAGGAGGTGGGGTCTGGCCTCCCCTGCAGGTAAGGGGCAGGGCACCAGGGGAAAGAAGACGCCGGGCCACTGTCTTGGGCTGCAGTTATCAAAATAGATTCTGGTATAAAATAGCGGCTGCCCCTCACCTCTCACCCAAGGGCTGAAACACACACGCTAGGTGCAGAGCCGCCGACCAAACGCACCCCACTCCCGAATGCCTCAGCTATCGACCACAGGTGGGATGAACCAGAGCGAAACAGGTGCCAGGGGGGTAAAGGACAGGGCAGCAGGGCCCCAGCAACTGGAGGGAGAGCAGCACCGATGGCACTCGTGTGCGAGGACAGAGCGGCCTCTGACCAGGCTGGCACACCCCTGATGCCCTGTCAGTAGCAGGGCAGATCAGTGCCAAGCCCCCAGGAGGGGCTGCTAGCCCCAGCTGGCGAAGCACCAGAGGCACCTGCTGGAGTCAGCGAGACAGCCAGGATCTGGCCTCCTCCTGTCTGTCTGCTGGCAACACAGCAAGATGCCTGGTGGCCAGGCTGGCTAATCATGGCCCCCCAGGGGCTTGGGAGCACGGTGGTGTGACAGCCAGCAGGTACCCGTGCTTCCCAGTTCCAGTGCAATTCAGTGCCTACCTATGCCCAGAGGGGGAGGGGCAGCGAGGGGCATGCCAGTGTGGGGGAGAGTGGAGGGCGCTGCAGTGGCGATTGGAAAGGGAGGGGATTAAACCAGTTTCTTGGCCTCGAAGAAGCTCTTGAGGTGTCTCATTTGCCAGATGCCGGTGAGGATGAGGATGATGGTCTGGGCGATGGACCACCACAGCACCCGCTGGTTGGTGCTCTCACTGGTCATGCGGAACCGCTCCTCCCGGTACTGTGCAGGGAGCACATGGGAAGAGGAGTCAGAGCGGGTGGGGAATCCTCCTCAATCCCTGCCTCCCAGGCACAATGCCACCCCCTGTTGGCAGGCCCCTCTCCATCTTGCTCTAAAGGGGATCACGACCCCTGCTACTGCGCAGCCAGCGTATGGCACCCTCTTCACGTCCACAAGCAGGCACACACCCACACTTACTGCCCCCCACCAATGGCTTCCAAACCGGGCAGGTCTCCCACACGCACACTTACATCCCCTGCCAACAGCTTCCAGATTAGGCAGGCACCAACCCACTCAGTCCCCAATGGTCCCAGGTGTGACAGACCAGGATCAGGTGAAGCAGAGAGGGTGGCCATGGACATCCTATGCCCAGCTGCCTCATGACACCCCCACTCCTCACAAATCCCCCCTCACCCAGCCACAACCCGAAGCACATCTTGTATTGCCCCTTTGGCAGAACATGAGGCCAAGTGTGTGTTTTCAGCCTGTACGTCCCCTGATGAGCCCTCTCTGCCACTGGGATGGCTTTCCTGCCACGGTTCCCTGTCCCAGCCCTATGCAGATTCCAAGAATGCGAACCAGCACTCAGCAAGCAGGTCTTACAGCCCTGAACTCTTTGGAGAGGATTATGGGGAGAATGGACAGTCACCTCAGGAACCCTCAAGAGCCCCACATCCACGTACCCCAGGGCCCCTTACCCTTTGGTAGTTCTGCTCCTTCTGGATCTGCTCCACTTGGTCCAGCAGCTGCCGGGCTCGGAGCTGCAGCTCTGTCAGCTTGTCCTTCGCTGCAATCTCGGGGTAGTTGTTGGTGTGCTCTCCAACCTGGATGTCCAGGTGCACACGCTGCACATGGCACACATGGGGTCAGAGGCACGGGGCTCCCAGCAACACAGCACACGCGGTTACAGGTTAAGGCCCCAGAGAATCTGTCTTTCAGCTTCCACACACCCCCTGGCCCCCTCCCTCCAGCATCTGAGAGCACTTTACACATATCAGAGAGACTCACTTCACCTTCCCACAAGCAGTAGGCATTACCCCTGTGCTATAGCTGGAGAAACTGAGGCACAAAGAGGGCAGGCAATGGCCCATGGTGATCATCCTGGGAGAGAGTGGCAGAGCCAGGATTGGAGCCCAGGAATCCCAGTCAGGCACGTTAGGCAGACAGCCCTTCCTCTCAGCCAACAGGCAGTGTCCCAACTGCTTTCCCGGAAGAAACAGACAACCTGCACCCTAAGCCCCCCACCCCGCCGGGTTCAGGGGCAGAGGTCGGGTGAAGCACTGGGGGATTCTCTTACCAGCTTGCCACCTGCGAAGAGCGCCATGCGCGTGGAGTTGGAGTGCAGGCAGATCTGGTGCTCGCCTGGGGTGTGCGAGGTGAAGGTGAAGCGGCCCTCTGAGCCATACTGCCGGGACAGAACCACCTGGAACCACCAGCGACAGAGCTGTGAGTGCCAAGCAAGACACACCATCCCACCCCACAGTGCCAGCATGCTGCTGATGTCACTTTCCTAGGGCAAGGGAAACCCTGGGCCAATAAAGGGTTGCAGCCCCTGAGATCTGGCCCCAAAGGCCTTACCATAGGGAGGCACCAGGATCTGGGCAGGAGGAAGGGAGAGGGCACACAAAGATGCCCCGGTGCAGGATAACTGGGCTCTGCCCAAAGCAGCAGGGCAAGTCCAGGCATGGGGCGCTGCCACCCCCAGCCCTGCGCCCACCGGCAGCATTACCTTTCCATCAGGATCCTTCACTTCCACGTGCATGCCCAGCCCCGGCGTGGAGGGCAGGAACGACTCTGACTGCTTGTCCCACAGCTGCGTGCGGTAATTCCCTGCACGCCAGAGACGGGGATCAGGGCGGGGGGCTGCCGTCATACCCCCAGCTAGCCCTGACCCCACCCCCAACTCCCTTATCCTGCACTGCCCTGTGCTACTCCACCCCCACTGCCCTCTCACCCCCTGCTGCCCATCACGCCAACCACCCCACCCCACATCAAACCCAGCCCCGCGCCCACTTCCCCGCCTCGTGTCAAACCCCCTGCCTCCCCCCGCCGGCTGGTCTCGCCCTCCTCCCCCACCCCTCCCGCCGGCTGGTCTCGCCCCCCTCCCCCATCGCCCTGCCTCCCCCCCCCCGCCGGCTGGTCTCGCCCCCCTCCCCCTGCCTCCCCCGCCGGCTGGTCTCGCCCCCCTCCCCCATCGCCCTGCCTCCCCCCCACGCCGGCTGGTCTCGCCCCCCTCCCCCTGCCTCCCCCGCCGGCTGGTCTCGACCCCCCTACCCATCGCCCTGCCTCCCCCACCCCTCCCGCCAGCTGGTCTCACCCCCTCCCACCCATCGCCCTGCCTCCCCCCGCCGGTTGGTCTCGCCCCCCCCACCCATCGCCCTGCCTCCCCCACCCCCTCCCGCCAGCTGTTCTCGCCCCCCTCCCCCATCGCCCGGCCTCCCCCCCCGCCAGTTGGTCTCTCCCCCCTCCCCATCGCCCTGCCTCCCCCACCCCCTCCCGCCAGCTGGTCTCGCCCCCCTCCCCCATCGCCCTGCCTCCCCCGCCGGTTGGTCTCGCCCCCCTCCCCATCGCCCTGCCTCCCCCACCCCTCCCGCCGGTTGGTCTCGCCCCCCGCCGGTTGGTCTCGCCCCCTCCCCATCGCCCTGCCTCCCCCGCCGGTTGGTCTCGCCCCCCTCCCCATCGCCCTGACCCCCCTCACCGATCACCATGGTCTCGTCCGGGATCTCCTCGATGAAGCAGCGCTTCTCGGTCTCCCCAATGTGGAAGTAGAGCGCATGCGCCCCCCGGCCCGCCAGCTGCGCCAGCAGCACCAAGGCTGCCACTGTCCGCAGCATCCCGGGCACCCACTCCCCACCGCCGCCGACCATGGACAGCCCCGCTCCCTCTCCCGGCCTACCGCGCATGCGCTGCCACGGCTCCCTGGGGATTGAAGACGACGCGCATGCGCAATCACTCGGATGCCCGGCCCTGGAGGAGAACTGCGCAAGCGCCATGCCTGGGAGAAGGGCTCTGAGCATGCGCAGCGTACAACCACCAGTCACGCACCCACACGCCACAGGTACGGGTGCGCGCGCGCGCGGGGATGCGGAGCGTCCTTCAGCCCCACCCCTAAACCTGTTGAGGGAGGGCGTCGCGCATGCGTATCAACTGTTAGCGCCTGAGCGTGGTGAGCATGCGTCCAGTAAGCTCGCTGCCTGGCGGGTTGGTTTAGTGGCTGTAACCCCCTGCTCACAACGGGGGAGCTGCGGGTTCGAGGCTGCTGCTACCGGCCAGGGCGCCTGGCTCCTGTCTGCAGGGCTCCTAGATCCCATACCATCTCTGCTATTGCTCTGCAGCCTGCTAGCAGGGGAGCGTGGGGTCAGAGTTAAGGTGTTCCTAGTCTGGAAAGCTGCTTGTTGCTCACTGATTTTCCTGCTGTTGTCATACCCTGCCAGAGTCCAACCAGCTGGCCCAGGGTAGACTATTCCTGGACACTTGGAGCCAAACCAGAAGGGGGGTGGGGCTCCATTTTGGAAGCTCTTCCCAAGGTTTTATTGACTCAGGCAAAGCTGCTTGGCTGAGAAACTCTGATCTTGATCTTCCTGGCGAGGGACGTTGACCAGGACCGGGGAGGGTGTGTGGCCCAGTTAAAGTCAACAGGGGCTGGTGCAGACTTGTGAAGTACACGTGGCCCAGAAGAGGCTCTGCTATAAATTCTGAATGGCCTAAATGCAGACGGGGTGGAATTACACAGGCACCAGCCTGGAAGGAACAAGAAGAGGACTAGCTTATAGGAAGCGCAGGGTTGGAACTGTACAGGCAGGAAATTGTCACATGGAGGTTGGGGGGGGGGTCCTGCAAAGGAATGGGTTCAATCCAGCATGGGTACTGCATGGCTAAGAGGCCACTAGGATCCGTGAGTGAGTTGGAAGATGTAGTTCATGGGAGGCAGTGGGGTGTCCAGTGCCTGACCTTACAGCACTCAAACGAATGTTCAATTCAGGATGGCCACAAGGTACTGTTGTTGTAGGTTTTAGGTATGTGGACACAGATGTGACTACATGTCTCGAACACCAGATCTCCCAAGTACTAGGGAGCAAATTACCCCCCCCCCCAGTGGATGACGAGGCCAAGATGACAGGCACAGTCACACAAATAGCTCATAAAAATCTTACAGAATATTTCCTCCTCTGTCACAAGTCAATCAGGGCCCAGCAGGCAGGATTAAAAGGATTGGCTGCATCTTCTAGGGGCCTGTTCTGGGTGATGCTGGGACAGGATAGGCAGTATGTCTTCTGTCTTAACCCAAAACACCTGCCCTGGCCTGCTCAGAACCGAACCCTAACGGCACCTTAGTGGCCATCCTGAACTGAACATTCGTTTGAGTGCAATATTTGGCTTTGTTGCCTGAGCAAACCCAATTTGTCCTGGTGTGTTTCCCGTTGATCCTATTGTCTTTCCTGCAGCAATAGCTCTCTCTAGCATTGGTCCTTCTTAATTGTCCTCTGGGCAGCTTAAACCATGGTGAGAATGGCCAGATGGGGCGGTGGGAGTGTTCTGTGGTATGGAAGCTGTAAACATTGGGCATCCCTACCTGGGTACGGCCATAAGGCAAGTGCAGTATATATTGGCACTGGTTTACAGGCCATGGTGATTCTGGTGTGGGTAACAAAGCCAGAGTACCCAGTTTATGCCACTCACCTGTTTGCTGCTGTGGCACTATGGTGGGGGAAGAAACAAGACTGCATTCCCTAGCAGAGAGGGTCATGGAGGATCTCCATGCAAGCTTCTTGGAGATCTCTCAAGATGACCCAAGAGACAAAGGAATGAACAAAGCGCTTCACACAGCACCCCCAGTCTGGCTCAACAAGCCAAAGAACTGAAAAGCGGATGGGGACTCTACGGTGGGTCTCTGCCCGAGCACAGGACTCTGTGCAGATGTGGGCTGTGTAATCGGGCTGCCATCCTGCCCTTTTTGAATGTATTCCCTAACATTTCAGGGTAACATGAAACCCATAAAGCAATCCAAATGCAACACCTCTGTGATAAATGAAAAGGGGTGGAGGGTAGCTCCCTTTTATGGAGACCCAGCCAGCCAGTAGCTATAAAATCCCTCTTAGTAGCTGTTCTCTAATTGTGTTACCTGTAAAGGGTTAAAAAGTCTCCCTGCTATTCATAGGTAAAAAGAAGTGAGTGAGCACCTGGCCAAAAGAGCCAATGGAAAGGCTAGAACTTTTTAAAATGGAAACAAGACTCCCCTTTTGTCTGTGTTTGCTCTCTGGGGAGAGGTGGCCAGGGAGCAGCTATGCTGTAAGAAACTTAGACCAGGTATGAAAAAATCATCAGTATCATACCTACAAACTACTCATTTAAAACCCCAAATATGTAAGTAGATGAGGAAATGTTTAGGAAAACACGGTTAGGTTTATTCCTTTTATTTTGTTATGGCTTGTGGATTCCTCTGTGCTAACCCCAGGTGCTTTTGTTTTGCTTGTAGCCTTTAAGCTGGACCTCAAGAAAGCGATTCTTGATGCTTAATCCTTGTAGCTGTGTGACGTTACTGACATAACCTGTGACCGTATAGATCATTGTTGCAACCACTGTTATATATTTGCAGCAAATATTGTACAAAGGCTGTCATATAAGGAGTCTATGGAGAGGTTATGATTTGCTAATTATGATTATGCTATCTGTATGGTGTATCATTTTTGTAGTTGAAGTTATGAATATTAGCTATGTACTTGTAAATCAATGTGTTCTGATTCTAAGTAGCCTCAGTGAAGCATTTGGTCAGCTTCTTGAGAAGGGACTATTCTCAGTAAGTGCCCAATCAAGAAACACTTAACTGACAGTGGACTTTGGGAGACTCCAATCCATATCTGAGCTTTCATGGGAACATTCAAACTAACAGGTAAACAATGGTGTTGGCCTGTAAACTGAGTCATGCATGGACATGTGACTTGCCCATGTGACTCCGAGCTCCATCTTTCTGCTGTAATTTTCCACAGTAAGAACAAAGGGGTGTCCTTCCACCTGGAAGAGACTATAAAAGGCAGCTGCCTCATCTCCATTTTGTCTTGAATCCTGCTTCATACCCTTGGAGGAAGCTTGCTACAAACTGAAGCTCTGAACAAAGGACTGAATGACCTATCCCAGCTGTGGATGTTCTCCAGAGACTTGATTTGAACTTGCCGTTTATTCCATCACTGCTACAAGCCTGAACCAAGAATTTGCCATCACTGTATGTCATTGATTCCATGTAACCAATTCTAGCTCTCATCTGTATCTTTTTCCTTTTATGAATAATAAACCTTTAGATTTTAGATTCTAAAGGATGGGCAACAGTGTGATTTGTGGGTAACATCTGATTTGTATATTGACCTGGGTCTGGGGCTTGGTCCTTTGGGATCTGGAGAACCTTTTTCTTTTACTGGGGTATTGGTTTTCGTAACCATTCGTCCCCATAATGAGTGGCACCAGTGATAATACTGGGAAACTGGAGTGTCTAGGGGAATTGCTTGTATGACTTATGGTTGGCCAATGGTGTAAAACCAAAGTCTTCTCTGTCTGGCTGGTTTGGTTTGCCTTGGTGTGCAAAGGAACCCCAGCCTTGTGCTGTAACTGCTCTGCTCTAAGCAATTTGTCCTGAATTGGCTCTCTCAGTTGGGTCCCACCAAGGGCAGCATTGTTACAGTGGCATAGTCCTGCTTGGCTCCACAGGTCAGTTAAGCTTTGGGTCAGAACCCCACACTATCCAAGTTGAATTTTGGAATTGAGAGTTTGGTTGGTTAAAGAGCACTTGCAGTGAGTGAGCAAAGAGCATATGAGGGTCCTGACAAAAAAGCCCTGGAAGATTTGTGTTCAGAAAAGGAGATAAGCTTTAAAAAGAAAGCTACAAATCAAGAACTGAGAGATCTGTTAATGGCCAGTCATCAGAAGGCAGGAGCACAGCCCTTCCTGATGCTGCAGAAGCAATTAGAATGCAAAAGGCAGCAAATAAACTGCAACTTCAGCATGAACAGAAACCAGCAGACATTTGATTTCTGGAAAAGGAAAAGAATTCTGAATTAAAAAGAGAGGCTTCTGAGAGAGAGGAAGGACTCGTAGAGAGCGTATTGAGCAGCTCACTGCTGAGGAGACAGCTTACCAAATCATAGAACATCAGGGTTGGAAGGGACCCCAGAAGGTCATCTAGTCCAACCCCCTGCTCAAAGCAGGACCAATCCCCAATTAAATCATCGCAGCCAGGGCTTTGTCAAGCCTGACCCTAAAAACCTCTAAGGAAGGAGATTCCACCACCCCCCTAGGTAACGCATTCCAGTGTTTCACCACCCTCTTAGTGACAAAGTTTTTCCTAATATCCAACCTAAACCTCCCACACTGCAACTTGAGACCATTACTCCTTGTTTTGTCATCTGCCACCACTGAGAAGAGCTGAGCTCCATCCTCTTTGGAACCCCCTTTCAGGTGTGGAAGTATAACATTGTATAAGTATAACGTTGTATAAGGGGACATGCTGGATACATTGTATATGAGAGGGCATGCCAAAACATGTTACAAAGTATCTGAGGGAGCACACGTAGGGACAGTTAGCTTTTGAATGGAGAAGCAATTAAGATAGAGCCAGCACGTCTAAGAAGCAGGCATCAGAATAGAAGGTGTGAAGGGCAATTAGTTAAGTTAACTGGAAGCTGTTAAAGGAGATTGTTAAGGGTGGCAGGTAATTGAAGATACGTGACTGGTCTCAGGGATCTCGAAGGGTGGTGACTAAAATCTTTTTCTTCTTTTGTCTGTAACTTCTCTGTAACTTGTTCTCCAAAAACTGTATAAATTAAGAGACACAAGCCCCACTCGGGGGGCTCACTACTAAATGTATTAGCAGAGCAGCTTTGCTAATAAAACAGAGAGGTCTGATAAATTGTGAGTCTGAGTCAAACTTTGACAATTTGGAGGTTCCACCGAGATGGCAAGTGGCTTCACTGAGGCTGTGTGATCCCTGACTGCCTTGCAGGACGATCGTGGCAGCCGGCGCCTGGACGCTTAGTCCAAGCGATCCTCCACAAGACAGAAAGGTACACAGCAGCAGCGCAGTCTACGCCTTTGAACTTGTTGGTTCCCACTCTGTTCGGGTAGGGGTCTTTGGATCCAGCTTCTGGAATCAGACGTCTCAGGTAATTATTATTTTTGTGCTTTAACCGGTTTGAGGACTGTCTTGTCTTTGTGTCTATCCGTCTTCCCTGTGGTGTGTGTGTGAATCTGGGAGCCATCTCTGTCCGGAGACTGGCTGACCAAGGCGTCCCCGTCCCCACGGTCTGAATAAGTGGAATCTGCACAGCTGCAGCCGCACCACACCTTGGGTATAACCCCTGGTGTGAAAGCAAGGGCAGTTGAGGCAGTAGCCTGTGGGCTCCTTTCTGTGTGTTGCACTGGGTACCGCTCTGCTGAGCCCGAATTTCCTTCTTGTGTGAGTGCTGTGTGAAGTCCTTCTGGATGGGTAATCAGAAGTCTAAGGTAGAACAGTTCCCTAAGGGAACTCCAGCTTATTTTATGTATTTTAGCAGGGGTCCAGACTCTTGTAGGTTTCTTGAAAAATGGTCCAAATTAGCTCTAGAGAACCCCAAATTACAGTGGCCACTGTTAGGTTCTTGGGACAAGGATCGAGTGGACGCTTTAAAAAGCAAACTCGTCCTCCCAAAAACCAAATTGGAGAGAGGAGAAGTAGACTGCTTCATGCAGTGGTGGGAAGAGGCAAATCGTAGATGGACTGAGTCAAAACTCACCTCTCTTAAAAATTCTATAAAAAAACTAACAGTTCAATTGGATGCAGTCTCTCCCACCACTAGTCCGAGCGCTCTCCTTTGCCCAGTCCTGTGCAATGATCCGGATCAAAGCATTGGCCTGCTAAACCTAGGGTTGTGAGTTCAATCCTTGAGGGGGCCATTTAGGGATCGGGGCAAAAATCGGGGATTGGTCCTGCTTTGGACTAGATGACCTCCAGAGGTCCCTTCCAACCCTGATATTCTATGATTCTATAAACCCGACCCCCACCATACACCTGCGCAAATAAGAAATCAGAAAAGGAAAAATCTTCAGTGACTACAGATAATGAAAGCGAAGAAGATACCCTCATTGGCCTCGCAGCTCTGCAAAATATTATGAAGAAGAAATCCAAAGCAGACTGCAAAGATTCTCTTGACATCTCTTCTTGGAAAAGAGAACCTGATGGGAGGTTAATGAGAGACTCTGATCAAACTGTTGTGGCACCCTTACGAGTCCTTAAGATGGGAGAAAGTGAGTCCATATGGGATTATAAGACCTGGACTCGTACGGAACTTTTGTCTATAGTTAAAAGTTTTCCCAAACCACAGGAAAACTCTGTCAAATTTGCTGAGGAGTTTCTGTTAATCTGTGAAACCTATGAACCCTCTGAGACAGATCTCCCCTAACTGTGTAAATTGTTAGCTCCTGCCAGTTATTATGAAAAATGGTTGGCTGCCACAGACTGGCGTGCCTCAGCTGGGCACTCAACCATAAAAAGTACTGGCCCAGATTCGGCATACAGAGACCAGTGTATGGCTCTTTGGAAGCGGCTGCATCAAGCCATTCCCAAAGCGTGATCTCCTAAAACAAACTGGACAGCAATACGTTGCTGTAAGCAAGGGCAAGGAGAAAGCCCAGGCGACTATAGGTCCCGGCTAACTGATATTTTCCTACAACATTCAGGAATACAAGAGCCCGATGTAAATGGGCAGAGGGCCTTGGCACATGCATTTGTTGATGGTCTTCTCCCTGCCACAGGCAGCATGTTAAAACGAATAAGTGTGGGATGGGAGACTGAAACCATGGACAAATTGCTGGCAGTAGCAGAGCATTGCCACCGCACTTTAAAAGGAAAGGAGGAACAGTCCTCCCAAAAGTTAATGGCTCAGCAGATACAGCATTATTCAGGACTAAGCAGACCACACCGGGGACAGGGATGGGGTTGCGGAAGTGGGTGGGGGGCTGGATTAACTGGGGTTTGTAACTACTGTAAACAGCCTGGACACTGGAAAAAAGAGTGTCCAAGACGACCTAATAATTGTATGGGAAATCAAGTGACCCCCCCGCTGGTTCCTCCAGCTGATCCCCAACCCTATTTTTCACCCCAACAATGACGGGATGCTGGGGAACCTCACAAAGTTTTAGCTCCCTTATTACCTCTGTCCCCTACTGGAGAATGTGTCCTGACTGTAAATGATCTCTCTCTCCCTTTCCTTCTTGATACTGGAGCTTCTCTTTCTACAATCCGCACCCCTGACTTGCCTGAGGTTCCCCGATCTGGAAAATCTGTGTCTGCTGTTGGCATTACAGGGATCCCTACCTCTTTTCCCCTCTCAAAACCTTTGTCTGTTCAGGTCGGTCCCCTCTCTGAGGAGCATGCATTCCTCCTCTCTGATTCCACCCCTGCAAACCTTCTGGGACGGGACTTGCTATGCAAACTTGGCTATTCTATTTACTGCTCCCCAGATGGTGTCTATCTGCAAATCCCTCAGTCTTCCTTATGTGATTCTGTAGCCTCCCTGCTGTCTGAAACTTCCCTCTCCACTCCGGTCCCTTGCTGTCCCTTAACTCCGTCCCTAGAGCACCTAATCTCTCAGGTTCCTTCCTCCCTATGGCCATCGCACCCATCTGAAGTGGGCCGATTAAATACTGACCCAGTTCGGATTACTGTAGACAATTCCAAACCTCTGCCTCGCCTGTCTCAGTATCCTTTGAATCCTGAGGCAGAGGCTGGGATTGCTCCAGTTATATCTGCATTAAAAGAACAAGGAATTATTGTCCCTTGTTCCAGCCCTTGTAACACCCCTATCCTCCCAGTTCAAAAGGCTGACGGCTTTCTTCTCTGTCCCAGTTCACTCTGAATCCCAGTATCTCTTTGCCTTCTCCTACAAGGGTCAGCAATATACATGGACTACCCTTCCCCAGGGGTATACGGAGAGTCTATCCTATTTTTCTCAAGCCCTAGCCAGGGATCTCACTGATCTGGTTTTCCCATCAGGATCCACACTGATCCAATATGTGGACGACTTACTCCTGTGCTCCCCCTCTCTGTCTGCCTCAGAAACTGATTCACTATCACTTCTCACAGCTTTAGCAAACAAGGGTCATAAGGCTTCTCGCACAAAATTGCAGCTCTGCCAAACCTCTGTCACATACCTAGGCTTCCTTCTCTCCCAGGGCTCCCGTACACTCTCTCCAGCCCGGGTACAAGCCATCCTTAGCTTTCCCCAGCCTTGCTCTCCACGCCAGGTCAGAAAATTCTTAGGCATGACAGGGTTCTGTAGGCAATGGATTCCCCAATATGCTTCTCTGGCTAAACCACTCCAAGAACTCACTCGATCCTCTGTACCTAACACCATGCCATGGCCACTTGAAGCAAATGCTGCTTTCATCTCCCTTAAGCAGAATTTAGCCTCTGCCCCTGCCTTAGGGTTACCTAACTATGACAAGCCTTTTACCCTTTTCTGTCATGAACAATCTGCTTGTGCCCTCGGGGTTCTTACTCAGGAGCACGGTGACAGAAATCACCCGGTGACTTATTTTTCTGCAACCTTGGACCCTGTAGCCCAGGGTTTACCCCCTTGCCTACACGCTGTAGCTGCTGCAGTGTGCCTGGTCGAGATGTCTGAGTCCCTTGTCCTCCGCTCTCCTCTCACTCTCATGGTTCCCCATTCTGTGGAAACTCTCCTTCTGCAACGCAACACGGCTCACCTCTCCTCTGCTCGCCTCACTAGGTATGAACTTTTGCGGCTTTCAGCCTCACATATCACTATTAAGCGCTGCTCCCGGTTAAACCCTGCTACCCTCCTTCCTTTACCTAGTGATGGTGAACCCCATGACTGCCTTGTAACTGTCTCCGCTATCACTCTCCCGCGCCCCGCCCTTTCAGATGTAGCTCTCCCTAACTCTGACCTGGTATTATTCACTGATGGGTCCTGTTATAGAAATGACCAAGGCCACCTTCTTGCAGGGTATGCTGTGGTCTCTCTCTCAGAGACCATAGAAGCTGCGCCCTTACCCTCTGTGACCTCTGTCCAGGTGGCTGAACTGATTGCTCTAACCTGTGCCTGCTTTCTAGCCGAGGGGCTCTCTGCCACTATTTTTACTGATTCTCGGTATGCCTTTGGGGTTGTGCATGACTTTGGCACCCTCTGGCAGGCTCGAGGTTTTCTTACCTCTGCTGGTACCCCTATCAAGAATGGCCCCTACATTGCCGCCCTCCTGTATGCAGTTTTACTACCGTCTGCCTTGGCAATTGTTAAGTGTACTGGCCACTCAGCAGCAGACACCGAGGTGGCAAAAGGTAATGCACTTGCTGATGCTGCTGCAAAACATGCCGCCACTATAAAATCTTCACCAGAAGCATTTCTTGGTCCCCTCTCTGTCTCTGTAACGCCACCATCCCTGTCTCATCTCGCTCAGCTCCAGGATTCTGCCCCAGAAACAGAGAAAAACTCCTGGAGTGCTTTGGGTTGCTCTTTGCATTCTGATTCCCTTTGGCGATCGCCCACCGGTACCTTTGTAGCCCCCCTCTCACTCTACCCGTCTCTAGCCGCCCTGCTACGTGGTGTTTTGCATGTTGGCAAGGAGGGGATGGTCTCTGCTATGGGTAAGGCGGGGTGGTGGGCTCCCCATTTCAGCCCCTTTGCAACCCGCCACTGTGCCACTTGTGTTACTTGTCAAAGCCACAATGTCGGCAAATCTGTAAAAGTAACACAAGGGTTCCGGGGTTTGCCTCAAGCACCTTTCCTACACTGGCAACTCGATTTTGTACAAATGCCAAAGTGTCAGAAATATGAATTCATTTTAGTTAGAATATGTCTGTTTTCAGGTTGGATTGAAGCCTTTCCCTGTCGCAAAGCTGATTCATTGTCTGTTGCAAAATGTCTGTTAAACCACATTATCCCTACCAAGGGAATTCCTGCCACTTTGTCTAGTGACCGGGGAACACATTTTACTGGAAAAATTGTTCAACATCTAAACCAGGTATTACATGTCACCCCCCTGTTGCACTGCCCTTACCATCCACAGAGTGCAGGAGCAGTGGAAAGGCGAAATGGTGTGCTTAAAAATAAGCTGGCAAAAATCTGTAGTTCCACAGGGTTAAACTGGCCAGCTGCTTTACCACTGGCCCTTATGGAAATTCGGTCATCCCCATCCCAGAGACACAAATTGAGTCCATTTGAAATCATCATGGGACGCCCTATGCGAACAATGGCTACTATTACCCCAGCCCCAGACCTAAACCTAACTCACAGCACGCTCCTCCAGTACTGCAAAGGGTTAATGCAAGCGGTGAGCTCCTTCCATTCGCAGGTGGGAGCAGCTTGGCCGAGGGAACCCACCTCTGCTGCCTGTCACACCCCTGAGCCTGGTGAGTGGGTCTGCCTGCGGCACCACCTTCGGAATCACGCCTTGGAACCCCGGTGGAAGGGTCCGTACCAGGTACTGCTCACCACCCAGACAGCAGTGAAATTATCCGGCATCGCTGCATGGATCCACACCCCACAGTGTAAGCCAGCACCACCTCAAGGGGACCCAGCACCTCTGCAAGACCACGCAGAACCAGCTTCAACCCCAGAAGACAAAGAGGAACAGCCTGCAATACCTTACAATCTGTGCTCTCGTAAGGGTTGCCAGAAGCAGAGGGTAAGCAGACAGCAGGACCCAACAAACAAGAAGCAGTAGTGAGCCTAGCGTCTGCTGCCTGGTGGACGTAAAACCATGACTGCGATTCCCTCGAAAGGGGTTGTCGGAACCAGAAAGGGTCCTGCTTCCAACATGTGTCCTTTGAGAAGCTTAATCCTCAGCTACTGTGTCCTGAGGATCTGGGCAATCCAGAGTGACAGTGACAATTCTTTCATCCAACACCAGGTGCAGATAGCCTAGATCCTGAATATTTCTAATTGCTGGGTCTGCAGCCACATCCCAGCTCACTCACAAGCTAGTATCCCCACCATGGCGATCCCTGTGAATTCCTCAGAGCTTGCTGGAGAACCCTATCCACTTGAAAGGACATGGAAGGAAAATGACACTTGGGGGCTGGGAAAAACATATGTTCCTAAACTTATAAGTGTGGTGAAAGGAAAGGGCCACTGGTGCTGGGTGTGTAATGGGACAGGGCTGAATCTAGGGAGGAGCAGCTGTCTCCAATACATCGTGTCCCATGGTGTATGGGACTATTCAAACAAGGTTGGAGAATGGCGAACCGGGTATAGAAAGATAAACTTCCTCTCAACCTGGGATCAAACCAAAGATTCAATCTCTTGCTCCCCCTACAGCCTCCCTGAGAAAAACAGCACCATCTACAAATGTCGTGTGAATGCTACCTCTTCTCCCAGTGAAAATCATCCTGTGCCCTTTGGGGGATACTATTCCTCCTTCGTAAATTCTTACATGTCAAAGGGTTGCAGTCAACCCTTCCCAGCTTTAATGGGACATCATTGGGTTTGTGGGGAAAATGCTTACACTGTGTTACCAGCAAATTGGTCAGGTATCTGTTATCCTGCTCAGCTTTTCCCACAATTCCGGGTGCTTCAATCCCTCCCACAAAAACACCTCCGTAATTTCAGGCAAAAAAGGAGGGACTTGCCAGATGCTAAATGGTATGTGGAGAACATAAGCCCCCTAACTTGGGAAGAAGCTGTTGGCATTTCTTTAGTCCCAGTAGGGGGGGGTAATCCACCATGCAAAAAGGCTTTTAAGGTTACAAGCGGTGGTTGAGATCATGGCCAATGAAACAGGAGAGAGCTTAAAAGCTCTAGCCAAAGAAGCAGGAGCGGTCCAACAAGTGGCCCTCCAAAACCGTCGGGCATTAGATATAATACTGGCAGCCAAAGAAGGGACCTGTGCTCTAATTGGAACAGAATGCTGTGTATACATACCTGATAATACTAATGAGGAAATAAATCGTGCTAGCCATCTGGAGCAAATTGCATACCTTCCCCACGAAGAACCAAGTTCCTTGTGGAAATGGATAAGTAACTTATTCAATTTCTCTAGTCTGGGAAACTGGTTGTTTCAAGGAATCCTAACAATCCTATTTGGAATTCTAATAATCTTTGTGTGTTTTCAATTGATTTCTTGTTGTATCCAAAACTGCACAAGACACACCATCCATCAGGTTACCCCTAACCAGAGTGCTAATCTAATGTTGTTAAATGTCACCAGTGAAAGTAATGAAAAAGAACGATTGATGTATGGAATCCAGTAAGTCATTGGCCATGGGTGTAGCCTTGACCAAAAGGGGGGATTGTGGAAGTATAACATTATATAACGTTGTATAAGGGGACATGCTGGATACATTGTATATGAGAAGGCATGCCAAAACATGTTACAAAGTATCTGAGGGAGCACACATAGGGACAGTTACTTTTGAATGGAGAAGCAATTAAAATAGAGCCAGCACCTCTAAGAAGCAGGCATCAGAATGGAAGGTGTGAAGGGCAATTAGTTAAGTTAACTGGAAGCTGTTAAAGGAGATTGTAAAGGGTGGCAGGTAATTGAAGATACGTGACTGGTCTCAGGGATCTCGAAGGGTGGTGACTAAAATCTTTTTCTTCTTTTGTCTGTAACTTCTCTGTAACTTGTTCTCCAAAAAACTGTACAAATTAAAAGACACAAGCCCCACTTGGCGGGCTCACTTCTAAATGTATTAGCAGAGCAGCTTTGCTAATAAAACAGAGCGGTCTGATAAATTGTGAGTCTGAGTCAAACTTTGACAATTAGGTAGTTGAAAACCGCTATCAAATCCCACCTCATTCTTCTCTTCTTCAGACTAAACAATCCCAGTTCCCTCAGTCTCTCATCATAAGTCATGTGCTTCAGCCTCCTAATAATTTTTGTTGCCCTCCACTGGACTCTTTCCAATTTTTCCACATCCTTGTTGTAGTGTGGGGCCCAAAACTGGACACTGTACTCCAGATGAGGCCTCACCAATGTCGAATATAGGGGAATGATCACATCCCTCGATCTGCTGGCAGTGCCCCTACTTATACATCCCAAAATGCCATTGGCCTTCTTGGCAACAAGGGCACACTGCTGACTCATATCCAACTTCTCATCCACCGTAACCCCTAGGTCCTTTTCTGCAGAACTGCTGCCTAGCCACTCGGTCCCTAGTCTGTAGCGGTGCATGGGATTCTTCCGTCCTAAGTGCAGGCCTCTGCACTTGTCCTTGTTGAACCTCATCAGATTTCTTTTGGCCCAATCCTCCAATTTGTCTAGGTCCCTCTGTATCCTATCCCTACCCTCCAGCATATCTACCACTCCTCCCAGTTTAGTGTCATCTGCAAACTTGCTGAGGGTGCAATCCATGCCATCCTCCAGATTATTAATGATAGTGAACAAAACCGGTCCCAGGACTGACCTTTGGGGCACTCCGCTTGATACCGGCTGCCAACTAGACAATGTAGAACTGATCAATGAAATTGTTTTTAATTGTTCACTTTATTAATATAACTTCATAAGCAAAGTTTTATGAATGAAACAACATTCATTCATAAAACCGGTTACCCCAATAACTGTCTAATTGAGTTTCACTTTCAATTCAATTGCTGCTCAAATCACTGAAACTTGCACTGTTTCAACATCAGAGGGGTAGCCGTGTTAGTCTGGATCTGTAAAAGAGGCAAAGAGTCCTTTGGTACCTTATAGACGAACAGACTTATTGGAGAATACCCACTTCAAGCTTATGCTCCAATACGTCTGTTCGTCTATAAGGTGCCACAGAACTCTTTGCCGCTGTTTCAACATTGTAACTTCTGCTCACTGTTTGCCATTCCTTACACTTGTCCATATTGTAACTCAAACTCCATTTTAACTTGTCCCAAACTCCATTTTGTAAACCCTGCTGCACCCTTCATTTTGCAAAACCCGGCTGTAATCTGATTAGTGTAGTTTAGATGTGGGAATGAGGGATGGATGGATGGGTATGGATGGATGATGGACTCAACCTCCAGCCCCAGCCTGTCCTGATGAAATAAGTGTAAATGCCAACGGCTGAAGATGCAGACAACAGCCCTGACAAAGCAAGAAGAGACCACCCTCAAAAGAAAAGGACAAAAGTACAACTGAAGAAACATCAAAGCTGAAAGTCATGTCTGCAATTGACGGGTGATCAGTCACACCGACCCCAGAGGCAGCGTGACACAGCAAGACCTATAGACTCTGGATTCAAACTGAAGCCTACAAAAAGGATGGATGAGATGGAAGACTTTGGAGGGTAACATTCTGCTGCCAACATGGAAGGGCATCAGTGCACGCCCCACAGAGACCCAGCCCTTCCTTGTGCCCGGCTTTCCTGGCCAGGTAGCCACCACAAGCTACGAACCCAAGCCACGAACTCAAGCTACATTCAGGACTGGTAACTATACAGCGGCTGCAGAACATTTGGGATGTGTGGGTGTGTGTGTGTGTGTATATAGGTATTAGATATTAGTTATTGGCCATAAATCAAATTGTGTTATAATAAACGTGACGTCTTGTCTTGTCCCCTGAAACGATCCTGTGTAGTTTTTGTCTGCATAACACATGGAGCCATTAATCGCTACCCGCTGAGCCCGATGATCTAGCCAGCTTTCTATCCACCTTGTAGTCCATTCATGCAGCCCATACTTCTTTAACTTGCTAGCAAGAATACTGTGGGAGACCATATCTAAAGCAGATGCAACAAAGATTCACCAGATGCAACAGGAGACAGCCAGACTTCAGATCCAAGTATTGGAAGAGCAGAGAAAGTCCTCGCCACCTGGTACTCCGCTTCCCCACCATAACGAAAGAAACTGGGAAAGGATCTGTCCCATTTACAAAGATACTGAAGACACAGAGGAGTTTTTGTCTACCTTCGAACATCTGTGCACTCTGCATGGGATCCCAGATGAGCAGCAAATGCCTGTCCTGCTGACCAGATTGACTGACTGGAAAAGCCAGGGAAGTATTTAATTAATTGAGGGAGCAAGAAGCCTTAGATTATGTGCTGTTTAAAGATTCTGTGTTAAGGCGATTCAGGGTCACTCCTGAGTCTTACAGGGTTAAGTTTAGAAATTTTAAAATGTCTCATGCTTCTACTTTTGTATCATGTGCTCATAAGCTGATGGGTTTTGTTAAAAAGTAGATTGTGGGAACAAAGGAGCTTGGGAGTTTTGAAAAACTGCTGGATTTAATAATTTTAGAACAGTTCTTGGACATTGTTCCTGACCATGTGAGAGCAGCTGTGTGAGGGATAGGAACCATGAGTCAGTCCTACAGGCCGTGGAATTTGCAGATGCGCATACTCAAAACGGGGCTCAGGAAGGGTATAAACCCCAGGGGAAAATTAATGACCGTTCTCCCCACTTCAAGGGTAGGGAAGGATTTAAAAGTAAACCTGGCCCTGACTCTTATAAAGGAGCTCAAGGGGGCCCAGAGGGTAGGAACTCTCACCACAAGAATAAACAGGTTAAATGTTATCACTGTGGTGTGCTTGGCCACATGAGACCAGATTGCCCGACCAGCAGCCCCAAAAGCCACGGTAAATGCCAACTCCATTACTCTGAGAACCCAGGCTGAACCAAGCCACAACAGCACCACCTTGAGTCCAGGTGCAAGCATAGCAGTGACTAATGACAACCCCTGAGTCTCTAGTAGTATGGGAGGAGGTGGTGAGCTCACCAGTTATGTTAGGACTGAGGCATGGCAAGGGAGTGAGCGATTTATTAAGGAGGCAAAGGTCAATGGTGTTGAATGCATGGGATGGCGAGATACTGGCTCTGATGTGACTATAGTTAAGGGACATCTGGTGAAGCCAGAGGACATAGTGCCATTACCGTCCCATACTCCCCTGGCAACATCGGAGTACTCTGTGGACCTGCTGAGGGCTAGAATCCATCTTGAGTGGTATGGCTTTACAGGGGATGTGAATGCTGCTGTCTGGGATTTAATTCCGGCTGATGTTTTGGTAGGAAATAACCTACTGAAGGTGCCTGTCCGAGTTAATGTGGTAACCAGGTCACAAAGAGAGTTTGGGTCTGTGCAGATACCCTAACTGATGACAGTGAGGGGGACTGCAAACAGAGAGAGTCTCCCAGGATGGATCAGGTGAGGGTTTATCTGAGGTATCAGAGATGGTTCTGAATTCGAATGAAACCCAGAAGGAATTCATTATGGCCCAGCAGAGTGATGTATTACTAGAGAGAGCCAGGAATGATGCTCAGAGTCAGATCCCAGCTAGTGAAGAGAGAGGCAGGTTTTTCATGCAGGACGTGTTGTTGTATAGGGAGCCTCCTAGGGGAAGGAAGCATTCCCAAGCAGCAGTTCGCAAACAGTTTGTGGTACCTGAGAGTTATTGCAATGATTTGTTGAAGTTGGCTCATGATGGTCCATTTGCAGGACAGCTGGGTATAGGCAAAACACATGACAGGCTAGAGCAAAATTTTCACTGGCCCCACCTCTTTAGATCAGTGAGAGAGTACCGCAGGAGCTGTGAACTGTGCCAGAAGCGTAAGGGGTTAAGGCGGCCTAGCAAGGGGCCCCTCCAGCCTCTGCCCATTATTGGGGAGGCTTTTGCCAGGGTGTCTGTGGATATTGTGCGACCACTCCCAAAACCTTCAAGGAATGGGAAAAAATACATCCTTGTATTGTTAGATTTTGCTACCAGATACCCTGAGGCTGTAGCATTATCTAATATTGAGGCAGAGACAGTGGCAAGAGCCTTGTTCTCTATTTTTAGCAGGGCGGGTTTTCCCAAGGAAATATTGTCTGACCGTGGCTCTAATTTTATGTCTGTGGTTTTCAAGCAGTTGTGGGAGTTATGTGGGGTGAAACACCTGAAAACTGCTCTTTACCACTCTCAGACTAATGGTCTGGTGGAAAGGTCCAATGGAACCCTGAAGTCAATGTTGAAAATGTGTATGGATAGATGCCAGAATGACTGGGATGTTATGCCGTCATATCTATTCTATGCATTGTGATAAACTCAGGACAGATGGCTGCAAGGGGAGGTGGGGTAGAAAACAGTCCCAGAAGATTAAAAGGCCCTCCTCCCTATCAACTGGGGAGGGGTGACTACAGGTCAATCAGGTTCACCTGAGAAGAGGGTTAACAGAGATCAGGTAGGATCAGCTGAGAGGGAATTAACCTGAGGTCAGTTAGAATCAGCTGATTCCAACTAAGGGCTGTGTCAAGGTTCCTTCCCCACTCTGAACTCTAGGGTACAGATGTGGGGACCTGCATGAAAACCTTCTAAGCTTACTTTTACCAGCTTAGGTTAAAACTTTCCCAAGGTACAAACTATTTTACCTTTTGCCCTTGGACTTTTGCTGCCACCACCAAACGTCTAACCGGGTTTATTATTGGGAAAGAGCCATTTGGAAACATCTTTCCCCCACAAAATCCTCACCAAAACCTTGCACCCCCCTTCTGGGGAAGGCTTGATAAAAATCCTCACCAATTTGCATTGGTGACCACAGACCCAAACCCCTGGATCTTAAGAACAATGAAAAAGCAATCAGGTTCTTAAAAGAAGAATGTTAATAGAAGTAAAAAGCATCACCTCTGTAAAATCAGGATGGTAAATACCTTACAGGGTAATTAGATTCAAAACATAGAGAATCCCTCTAGGCAAAACCTTAAGTTACAAAAAGATACAAAGACAGGAATATCCATTCTATTCAGCATAGTTTATTTCCTCAGCCATTTAAAGAAATCATAATCTAACGCATATCTAGCTAGATTACTTACTAAGTTCTAAGACTCCATTCCTGTTCTGTCCCCAGCACAAGCATCACACAGACAGACAGACCCTTTGTTTCTCCCTCCCTCCAGCATTGAAAGTATCTTGTCTCTTCATTGGTCATTTTGGTCAGGTGCCAGCGAGGTTATCCTAGCTTCTTCACCCTTTACGGGTGAAAGGGTTTTTCCTCTGGCCAGGAGGGATTTTAAAGGTGTTTACTTTTCCTTTTATATTTATGACAGGCTGCCTGAGACCTATTTAAACCTGCCCCTGGTGGGAGAAGAGTGGGAGAGAGAGAAGGAGTCAAGTTGCCAGTAGGAGCAGCAAGACAGCAAGCCCCACCATGGGGGAGAGAGGCTGCATTCCCTCCTATAAGGGAGAAAAACAAGCCCAAAAGACTGGCGGAGAGAAGGAACAGATTGCCCCTGTGCAGCCAAGAGGAACTATTTTACCCCAAGCCCATCTCACCAAGGCTAGAAACAGCTGAGTGAGTCTGGTGCCACCAAGAAGGTGCCTTGCCACAGCATACAGAAGCGTGCCCCAAGAGTCTATAGGGTTTGGGAGGCAGGTCTGTGGGCCCCTAGATCTGATTCGTGACTCATGGGAAGGAATGTTGAGAAGGCAGCGCAGCCAGGGGCTGAGTATGTGGCTCAGTTCAAGGAGAGTTTGCAGGAGATGATGAAGTTGGTTCAGCAGAATCTGAAGGAGAGCTAGGGTACTCAGAAAGCCTGGTATGATGGAGATGCTAAGGAAAGAGCATTTGAAATAGGGGACATGGTGTTGGTGCTAGATCCTGTCGGGAAGAACATAGTGAAAGATGTTTGGACTGGACCCTTGGAGATAGTGGAAAGGATTAATGAGGGCACCTATGATGTGAGGAAACCCCAGGGCCGGGGAAGTGTGCAGATCGTGCGTGTGGACAAAAGAAAGGCCTACCATGAAAGGGAGGTAAATGTGAATGTGATTTGTTGTGCTGAGGAAGAGGCAATGTCCGTCCCTTTGACTGACGTGTTGGTGGAAAGCCAGGAGGAGACACCCCTTGAGAGCACTGAGATGGGAGAGGGTTTGACCGCCTCCCCCCCCCCCCCCGCCCCAAAAGGAAGGAGTTGCTAATGATGTGGAAACACCACAAGCAAACATTCTCCAACAGGCCGGGGCTCATTGATAGGATGACATGCTCCATTCAGACAGTGGGTCCCCGCCCAGCTCCTAGCAGGGCTTACAGGGCTAAGGGAGAAATGTAGAGACCGATCCAGGAGGAGGTGGAAAGCATGTTAACAATGGGAGTAATCACCAAATCCAAGAGCCCCTGGGCTTCTCCCATTGTGATGGTGCCCAAAAGGGATAAAACCATGATATTTTGTGTGGATTTTAGGAAGCTAAATCCTCTAACTCAGCCTGACCCTTACCTCACACCCAGAAGAGAGGATCTATTAGATACACTGGGGAGGGGGGTGAAGTTTATAAGCACCCTGGACCTGACTAGGGGGTACTGGCAAATACCCCTAGATGCTGATGCAGGAGAAAAGTCCGCTTTCATAGAGGAATCTGGCCTGTATGAGTTCAAAGTGCTGCCCTGGGGATGTGAAATTCAGGGGCTACTTTCATGAGACTTATAAACAAGGTCCTACAGGGATTTGAATCTTTTGCAAGGGCATATATAGACGACCTAGACATCTTCAGCAATTCGTGGCAAGTTCATCTTAACCACATAGGGATTGTGTTGCACTGGCTCAGGGAGCCCAACCTAACTGTTAAAGTTTCTAAATGCAGAGTGGGAGCTGCTGAGGTGACCTACCTGGGGCATAGGGTGGGCAATGGGCAACTGTACCCTGAGCCTTTAAAGGTGGAGGCCATTAAAAATTGGCCTACCTCTAGAATTAAAAAGCAGGTCCAATCGTTCATTGGTCTGGCCAACTATTACAGGAGGTTTGTAAAAGGATTCAGTGACATTGTTGCATCCATCGCAGACCTGATGAAAAAGGAAAAGCCAGACTGGGTGCAATGGATGGAGGCCTGTGAGCAGGGATTTCAAAGCATAAAGAGTGCTTTGGCCAAATTTTGCTGATGCCAGATGCTGACTCAGGCCACGTCTGATGCTACAGCACTGTAGGTGCTTCCTGCGGCAACAGAAGGGGTAATCCACCTCTCCACACCTGTGCCAGCAGCTAGGCTGGTGGAAGTGTTCTTCTGTTGCCCAAGCCATATCTGCAGCGGGGGTGAGATTGGCACAGCAGGGGAGTGCTGTGCTATGGCACCCTAACTTTTAAGTGTAGACCAGGCCTTGGGGCATTGGGCCCGGAAAGAGCAGAACAGGGCTCCCGCAGGGGTCTGGCCTGCTGGACTCACGGTCAGAGATAGGGAATGCTGGCACCGAAGGCCCTGTGGTGGAGGCCATGGGCCTGCCCCTGTGGAGCTGTGTGGATCCCCGGGCCCTGGTACACTAAACTGATCACTCCCAAAACTGGTTACAGGCCTGGCATCAACCCTGTGAATCCAGCCAGCTGGCTCCCAGGCCTTCTAGTTACTGGAGGAATAATACTCATTGCTAGGGTTGCCAGGAGTCCAGTTTTAGACCGGAATGCCTGGTTGAAAAGGGACCTTGGTGGCTGTGGTCAACGGCGCTGTCCGGGCCATTAAAGGTCCGGTCGGCGGCTCAGCAGGCCTAAGGCAGGCTCCCTGCCTGCTGTGGCTCCGCGCAACTCCCAGAAGCAGCAGCATGTCCCTGATCCAGCTCCTGCACATAGGAGCAGCCAAGGGGCTCCGCATGCTGCCCCTGCCCCAAGCACCACCCCTGCAGCTCCCCTTGGCCGGGAACCGCAGCCAAGGAGAGCTGTGCGGGCAGTGCCTGCGGGCAGGGCAGCATGCAGAGGTGCCTGGCCGCGTCTCTGCATTGGAGACGGAGGGGGGACATGCTGCTGCTTCCGCAAGCTGCTTGACATAAGCGCCACCCAGAGCCTGCACCCCTGAGCCCCACCCGTGCCCCGACCCCCTGCCCCAGCCCTGATTCCCCCTCCTGCTCTCTGAACTCCTCTATTCCAGCCTGGAGCACACTCCTGCACCCCAAACCTCTCATCCCCAGCCCCACCCCAGAGCCCTCACCCCCAGCCAGAGCCCTCACCTCCTCCCGCACCCCAGCCCCCTGAGCCAGCCCAGTGAAAATGAGCAAGTGAGTGAGGGTGGGGAATGCGAGCGACAGAGAAAAGGGGGAGTGGAGTGAGCTGGGGCGAGGCCTTGGGGCAGGGGCGGGGCCTCAGAGGTGGGGCAAGGGTGTTCGATTTTGTGCAAGTAGCCCAGGAGTGGCCAACCTGTGGCTCCGGAGCCATATGCGGCTTTTCAGAAGTTTAATAGGTGGCTCCTTGTCTAGGCACCAACTCCGGGGCTGGAGCGACAGGCGCCAACTTTCCAATGTGCGGGATGGTGCTCACTGCTCCACCCCTGGCTCTGCCACAGCCCTGACCCCAGTCACCCCTTCCCGCCCCCTCCCCGAGCCTGCAGTGCCCTCACTCCTCCTCCCCAGAGCCTCCTGCATGCCATGAAACAGCTGATCTGGAGGTGTGGGGTGGGAGAGGGAGGCGCTGATTGGTGGGACTGCTGGTGGGTGGGAGGCACTGGGAGCCGGGGGGAGTGGGAGCTAATGGGGCTGCTGACATATTACTGTGGCTCTTTGGCAGTGTATAGTGGTAAATTCTGGCTCCTTCTCCGGCTCAGGTTGGCCACACCTTGAGTAGAAAGTTGGCAACCCTACTCATAGCTGATGCCCGATGTCCTTTCTGGGCAGATCTTGGAGGACTAAATTCACTGCTCTTTTCCACCAAAAGGACATCTCCTCCGGGCAGGGGGTGCCAAGGCAGCAGGGCCTCACGTGGGGGCTAGCCAGCACCTGCTCTGCCCTGTTGCAATGTCACCTGGGCCCTCACAGCTTGTGTGATCCACCCACGTCCCAGGGTGGTTTACAAGACCCACTGAGGTTGCTGCCAGGCAGGTCCCCATGCAGCACACCAGGGTCGGGCTCTGTCACTGAACGAGCCTGAAATATTTATTAGAAACAAAGGGAATTTCCTGGCCCACAACTCCGCTCCTCCTGCATTGTGACTGGCCAGAGCTAGCCGTCGCCTGGAGAAAGGGGACTGAGACAGGGGCTGTTTAAAATGAAAGCTGAACTTTGCAGGTCTGGAAAAACAATATTAAGGTTCCTAGTTACACAACCCCCGAACCCTGGGCGGGCTGGGAATGCCCCATTTGCGCCTGCAACACAAAGTCTGGATCTGGTGTTTCCCAGTCTTCACTAGCCCACCCTGTCTTCTGTTGAGAAGGATACACTTCAACCTAGCTGGAAATAACCTCCAACCAGTGGCGAAATCGGATACTGCTCCTGCTTCCCTGGAGAGTTGTTTAAGAAACTAGCTGTTTCGCCCCAGAATGGCTTCACTCAGGAAACACCCAGGGGGCAGTCTCCTAGGGGAGAAGTTGATTTGCACCCCTGCTGTAGCACGTACAGTCGGCAAGCTTCGCGGGTGACTCTGTGCTTTGCAACACAATAAAACTTCAGTCCTCTCTGCCTGGAAATCAGCAACGTTCCCTAGGCCTCCAATGTCTGGGGCACAGTCATAGTTACAGTCATGGCCTCGTGCAGGGCCTGATGAGACACTTCTCACAGGATGTGACGGGCGGATGCAGCAGTGACTGCTGTGGCAATCTCAGTTCCTGTAGGACCAGGCCAGCTCTTCCCCTTTGGGCAGGAGCAGCAGACAAGGCTCTGCATAAATAAGACATTCCTTTTGCATCTGTGTTGCTGGGGAATTGAGGGTCCGGTAGCAGGTTCCCAGCCGCTCTCCTGGGAAGAAAGTAGCAGCCGTGTTAGTCTGTATTCACAAAAAGAAAAGGAGGACTTGTGGCATCTTAGAGACTAACAAATTTATTTGAGCATAAGCTTTCGTGAGCGACAGCTCACTTCATCGGATGCATTCACGAAAGCTTGTACTCAAATAAATTTGTTAGTTGCTAAGGTGCCACAAGTCCTCCTTTTCTTTCTCCTGGGAACATGTCACATTTCTAGATCTCAGGTCATTTATTCATAAGTCAAGGCAACATTCTGAAATCGAGCCAGAGTCTTGTACTGGCTCATCTCTCCCCCTTTCCCCCCCGCCTCCCCTCACCCCGCCACTTTTGATTCATCCCCCACTGGCTCTTTACAGCCCTGCCTTGAATCATAGCCTCAATCCCATTTCCTTCCTCTGTGCCCCTGCCCAGGTCTGATTCATGGCTCCGCTCCTGCTCGTGGCAGGGGGCCACTGCTGTCCAAACAAATCTTCCACCCGCCCACTAGGGAAGGAGATTGCTCAGACAGAGAGGAAGACTAGACATGGCAAGGAGGGCTCGATCTTGCACTCACAGATGTCAGTGAGAGCTTTGACGCTAACAAATTGGCTGTCTGAAATTCCCAGGCCCCTTGTGCCCCTCACCCCTCTGGCAGATGGGCATCGGACAGAATCACAGCTGTGTTCATCTGGAGGACATCTAGCTTTGCTGATATGACCGCTATTATCTGGATTGGGGTAGCACCTAGTTACGGACCAGGCCCCCATGTGCCAGGCGCTGTACATTATTAGGTGTATTACGGTAGAGCCTAGGTGCCCCAGTCCCAGAGAGAAAACCTCAAAGAAGCTGAGGCCTGACTATGTGCCTCCCAGCCGAGTTCTGCTGCTTCTTCCAAGCTCTGAAGCAAAGATAATGGCCCAGTGGCGAGGTCCTTCCACAGCGGTGACGACAGTAGGAACTAGGGACTATTTAACCAGACAACCAGGGGAAAAAAGAACAGCAAATTTAGCACATACATTTGCTGAAGTCCTGGAAAGCCAGGGAAGGCCTCTTCATTCTGCCGCATCCTGAGGAACTGGATCCGGGACTCCAAATTAACAGCTGCCTGCAAGGAAGCTCAGTGCCCCTCAGAGAGAAGCAAAAGGAACAGGTGCTCCAACTGGTGGCCACTTTTCCAAAGGTATTCTCAGCTCGTCCATGGCCCAGCATCACATTAATGCAGAACCTGGTAAAGTAATACAGGACGGGTTCCAACCAATCACCGACAAATTGAGGGGGGCTGTCAAGGCCATGTTAGAACTCGGGGTAACAGAGGAATCCCTGGAGGAGTCCTGTTGTGCTGGTTGCAAAGCCGGATGGCTCCCTGTGTTTCCGGGAGGACTTTGTTCCTACTCCATGTTGTGGATGGACGGACTCTTAGGCCAGCTGGGAGAAGCCCAGTGCATCACCACTCTGGATTTGACAAAGAGATACTGGAACATCCCCTTATCACTGGACTCTCGGAAGAAGACGGCTTCCCCTACACCACTTGGCCTAATTCATTTTAAGACGATGCTCTTTGGGTTACAGGGGGCAGTGGCCCCCTTTTCAATGTTTAGTGGACCAATTACTCCAACCACATAATCAACATGCGGCTGCATACTTCGACAATGTAGTCATCTCCAGCAAGGATTGGGATTCCCATCTGGACAAATAGCTGCCCTTCCCCGATCACTGAGGGAAGCTGGGTTAATGGCTAACCCAGTTTGTAATAGGGAAAACAGGAATCTCATTATCTGGGATACATGGTCGGTGGAGGGCAAGTCCACCCCTAGATGGATAAGGTCTATGCCCAATGGGCACACAAGTTTGGGTCTTCCTAGGCCTAGCTGGCTACTATGACCGATTCATACCACGTTCACCACTATAGCAGCCCCACTGACTGACCTAACCAAGGACACTGCCACCAGGGTCGGAGCAGTGCCCGGAGGTGCCGGGGACATGCTCCGAATGGGGGCGGGTACCCGAGAAGCAGTGGGCGGTCCCAGGCCTTCCAGCCATTGGGACGACTGTTGCTGGTGTGATGCCATCTCCGTGAGCAGTTGTGCTGGCGAGTCAGCCGGCCGGTGCAGGAGCCGGTTCACCTCCGTCGCTCTTTGCACTGCAGTGATGGTTACAGTCCTCCCCACTTCTGGGACTCCCTCGTCAGCTGCTCTCGGGCCGTCTCCTAACTGTCTCCCTCTGGCCACCTCCTGTTGGCCCAGCCGTAAAATGCATCAAGCAGCCCTTAAACTCCAGGGCGTTTGTTGTCTCCCTATCAGTTCCTTAGAGGCAGCCTGGCCCGGTTGTTGCCCCTCCACTATCCCAGGCCTTTCTGCCTCCCCATCTCGCTCTGTCCTCCCTCCTTTATAGCTGTGGCTGCCTGCGAGCCTCCGTGACTGTCAGCCTGGTGCCTCTCTGCCTGGGCTCCACCTGGTCACCCGTAATGGGGCTCACAAAGCCCAGGGCTGTGCTGCGTGGCGGGGGCTATGCCGGAGTGCTGAGTGTATTGTCTTGCGGCCCTAGTGCCTGGGGAGAGGAGCCTAACTGCCGGCCCCAGTTTGCCAGCCTGGGAGATTCTGGCAATGTCTTCTCCCCGAGTTGGCAGCTCTAGCTTCCTGCCCAGCATGGTTTGCATGTAAAGCTGAGTGTGCTCAAACACAGGCTGGTCACGCTCAAAGGCCTCCCTCCTGCCTGGAGCAGCATTGTGCAACAGCAGCTCCCAGCCGAGCCAGCCTTCCCAGGTGTGACCCCGCCTCCTCTCGCTCCAAGCAGCATAAATAGGCGGGCGAAGCTCAGCAAGAAATCAGACAAGAGGCAGGTGAAGAATGGGTGACTCGGAGCCACGGGCGGGCCTGGGTACTGTATTGCCATCAGCAAGCTACGGCTGCGAAGGGCTCTCTCTTCTGCTACTGCTCTGCTGGGCCTTGCGGCTCTCCGGGGCTTTTCTCCTTCCTCTTTTGCCGAGAGTGCATTTGATCTCCTTGTAGCTGGATCCCGGAGGCAGGCTGCCCCGCCCGCCCGAGACGCAGCGCCCAGGCAGGACAGGCGTTTGCAGCGCGATCACTGTGTTTTCAAGCCAGAGAATGGGCTGATATATTGAGACCTTGGTGGCGGGCAAGCGAGCGGCTCCACAGAGCCAGCCCGCGGCCAATCAGGGTCATTTGATTTTCTTTGAATAAGTGACCTTTTAGTTGTAAACAGGTGAAACCCCAGCTCATTTCTAAACAAGTCCCCTCCAGCTTGAATTTGAGTTGGGTTTCTCTGACCATAGTTTTCATTCCCTCCAAGGCGACACACAGGAAACAAGGTCACCGCAGTACGGAAGTTGCAGCGCAGCTGGTTACGACACCGGCTGCAAGGCGTGCAGGTTGACAATTACGCTACTGGAAATTTTGATACCACAGAATGAGTTACGCTATAGAGCAATGATGTACATTGCGGGCATGCGGGAGCATGTGACGGCCTCTATAAAGAGACCCATACTGGTCCAATGGCAGAGTAGATCCACAGAGCAGGGGCAGCCGGTGCAGGATGGGTTGTCCGGTGTGTTGGCTCAGTTACCTGATAGTGCTTTTTCTCTGCGGTTTCTGTTCAGAGGCACATCCATCTGAGATTCATGAAAAGCCAGCCGCCCAGATGAAAGTCTTCAAGTACCGGTAAGTGATTTCTGCTTCCTGGCAGCACAGGGCTGCAGAGTTCAGATCCGTGGTCGAGCGTCAAATTGGCCGATTGCGAGGATTTTCACAAGGCGGACTGGTTCCCTGTGGTGGTTGCTCTCTGTATTGTGGTAGGGCCTTGGAGCCCCAGTCATGGAGCAGGGCCGCGTTGTGTGAAGTGCTGCACAGACACGGATCAAAAAGATGGTCCCTGTCTCAGGTGGTTCACAAGGGACTGGGCGGCTTGTGAAAGCGAGCGCAGATCCTAGAAGTGCAGGGAATTTTGGTCCCCACCGCCTCTGAAACTTTGTGTCATTTACTGTCCTGTGGTGTTCAAAACCAGTCTCAGCCTCCCAGGCAGGGTGGGCATGGCCCCACGCAGCATAGGCCGCCGAGCACACAGCTCAAAGAGCAGGTGAGGGGGGGAGGTAGGCGTGCGTTGGCGGTGACAGGCGGGACGGGTTGGGTGTGACAAGGGATGTTCAGTGGGACCAGGCACCCATCAGCTCCTCAGCAATCCAGGAGCAGGATCCCTGAGCTCACTGCCAGCAGAGTGGGGCCTATGGGAGGCCCGGGGCTGGCGGGTTTATGGGGCCATCGGCCCGTGTTGTCTTGTGGCACTGCTGGGTCCAGGGGCACTGAGGGCTGTGCAGAGAGAGGCTGGCACGGCCCTGCGTGGATGCTTTCATTTGGGCTTGGAGCAGGTTATATCTGTTTAGTTTAGATCAGTTGGGAACTGGTGCTGGGGCTGGGTATGGGGGGGGTAGGGGTTTGGAGGGGCAGCGCAGGGTGCTGGGCATTGGAGGGAATGGGCAGGGTGCTGGGGGGGTTCAGTGCTGGGGCGGGGTGTTGGGGGGCTCAGTGCTGGGGATGGAGTGCTGGGGTTTGGATGGTTGGGGCACTGGAGGGTTGGAGGGGCAGGGCAGGGTGCTTGGCGTTGGAGGGGAGGGGCGGAGTGCTGGGGCTGGATCTAGATTGCGGCTTGTTGGCTCACACTCGCTGCCTTTCAGCCTTTGGGATGTGGCCCAGAAGTCTCTCTACCTGCGGAACAATCAGCTGGTCGCTGGCTATTTGCAAGGGCCCAACTCTGCGCTGGAAGGTGGGTTGCACCCGTTGCCCCCTCCGCTTCCCCTGCCCTGGGCGGGCGAGGGGCTGGGATCCTCCCGGGCAGATCTTCTGCTGGGCACCGTGCCACCACCCTCGCCTGGCAGCCAGAGCCTCCAGCTGGGCCTGGCCAGGCCCGCCCTGCCCTGGGTGCCTCAGCCTGGCTCTATCTCCCCGAGCTCCGTGCAGTTTGCAGCCATTGAGCAATTACGCTACAGCTCTAGGCCTGTGGCCCCAGGGCTGGCAACGCAGACCCCCCTCTCCCACTTGCCATGCTAAGTGCTAACCAGGCCAGTCTGGTTTTATTCCCCGTGGGCCAAATCCGGCCCCTTTGGCATGCTGGGGGCTCTGGCAGTTAGGTCACCGGGGTGGTCTGAGAGCTAGTTGGGCTCTCCCACCCTGGGACTCGCCGGGGCGGTAATTTCATCTGATGGGCAAGGGGCCTGAGCCGAGTGGGGCCTTGTGAGGGGCAGGAGGATCTGTCCTAGGGCTCACCCTCCCTCCCTTCTCCCCACAGAGAAAATTTGCTGGGTCCCCAACCGCTCCTTCGAGCGGGAGAAGTTCCCCATCATCCTGGGCGTCCAGGACGGGCGCCGCAGCCTGGCATGTGGGACGGGCGCCCTGCCCGCGTTGCAGCTGGAGGTGAGTGGGGACCCCACCTCTGATCTCTGTGTCCTACACCCCCTTTCCCTTGCCACAGGACCTCTCCCTGCCAGGGCTCCATTCCCCCGGCCCAGGCCTGGCTGCAGCGCAGGCTGGTAGAGGGTGCTCCCATCCCGCCCTGCTCCACTGGAGTCCAGATCTCTGCCCACCCCATTGGTGACCTCCCTGCCCGGCACCAGTCCGAGCCCCTCCCCACTCAGTACAGACCGGCCCCAGGCCCTGGCTGGCCCCCGCGGGAGAGTCTCCGTCCCTCACCAGCCTCTCCCCTCCTGCGCAGGACGTGAACATCACGGAGCTGTCCCGGGGCGGTGAGGAAACCACCCGCTTCACCTTCTTCCGCTCCTACAAGGACGGCATGTGGCGCTTCGAGTCGGCTGCCAACCCAGGCTGGCTGCTCTGCACCTCCGCCCAGTCCAACGAGCCCCTGGGCCTCACCACCAGCCTGGACGCTGCCCATATCGTCGACTTCTACTTCCAGCTGTGCTGAGCCAGCCGCCCGGGATGTGTGCCCCGGCCCAGCCTCCCCCGGCTGTGCAGGAGGAGACCAGCTGGGTCGGGAAGGGCTGCATGACCTCTCCCTGACCCAGCCGCAACCTGCTGGGGCGCAGGAGACAGAGCCATGTCCCTAGGACTCCTGAGTCCCAGCAGGAGGGCACCGGGGCCTGATCCTGCCAGGAACTGCGCCCCTCCCGGTGGGGGTGTTTCAGGGCACCCAGCCCCTTGTAGAGCCAGGCCGTGCGCTTCAGCCAACGTGCCCCAAAGGGGGCCGGTCCTGGGGGCCCCTCTCCAGAGCCGTGGAGCCTTTCCAAAGGGGTCTGCAGGCGTCCAGTGGCAAGATGGCCCAGCGGTTCGAGCACTAGCCGGGGACTTGGAAAACCCTGCTCTGCCAGACTCCCTTGGGCAGGTCCCGGAGCCACTCCGTGCCTTAATTTCCCCCCCTGTACAATGGGGACACCAGCCCTGCCCCCCGGGGTGTGTGAGGGTAACTCCATGGGGGGGGGAGGGATTTCTCAGTGGTTTGAGCATTGGCCTGCTAAACCCAGGGTGGTGAGTTCAATCCTTGGGGGGGCCATTTAGGGATCTGGGGCAAAAAGTGGGGATTGGTCCTGCTTTGAGCAGGGGGTTGGACTAGATGACGTCCTGACGTCCCTTTCAACCCTGGTAGTCTATGATTCTGTGATTCATTAGCTGCAGGCTCTGGTGCTGGGGGCCAGACAGGGCTCATGGACAGGAATCCCAGAGCATGCGGGTGTCTGGCCGTGGGCCCGACAGAGCTGCAGCAGGATGTTGCCATGGCAGCACTGTTCCGGCTGGGCTCAGTGTCTCCCAGCGGTTCTGCTCTGCATGGCTGCGGAAGGGCCGGCTGCCCTGGAAGGGGATCTGGATGCGCGCCCTCGCTGTGTGACTAGCTCGTCCCACTGGAGAGCTCTGGCCCCATGGATCCCCCCAACCCCAGCCTGGCTTTGAATAAACGTGGAAAGTAGCTACCCATGCCTGAGTGACACTGTTGAGTTGAGATGCACCTGCCACCCTCTGGGCCCAACTCCCATCAAACGCCCCAGCTGGGCCATGCTGGAGCCCAGGGCTGGCCCCCCTCCCCCAGCCTGCTCCCCACGACTTCCAGGCTGGATAAACACAGGGGCTGATTCCCTGCAGGGCTTTGCTGGAGTAAGGAATGAAAGAGGCAAAGACAAGCAGGACTCCTGGGTTCCATGCCCTACTCAGCCACCCACTTGCTTCCCCACTCAGTGCCTCAGTTTCCCCAGCGGTCACATGAGACTAGTGCTCCAGGTCTATAGCCAGGTCCTGAGCTGGTGTCCATGGTGCTGCTCCATCAGAGTCTAGGGAACTGCGCCAGTCACAACTCCCACACATACAGTGCTCACTCCATGTTACCATCCCCCCCCACCCCCCAGGGGGATCCCACGTGCAGAGGAGAGCTGCATGTTCCAGCTCTCCTCGCTCCCTGGGCCCATGTGGGATATGTTCCCCCTGCAGGGAAAGCGCCCTGTGCACTCTACCATCCCAGCTTTACAGGCGGGCATGGGAGCACTGTGGAATACTCCTGTTGAACACGGGGGCTAGTGCATGGTGGGGGGCAGAGGAGCTGCCCCAGGGAATGGGACTGTTCAGGTACCGAAACCAGGGGAAGGGATTTTATACAATGCACCTTCAGCCTGGGGAACTCACTGCCACATGATGTCATAGAGGCCAAGAGCTTGGCGAGGTTCCACCAAGGATCCATTTATCCTGCGTGAGACTGTTCAGAGCTACAGAACTGAGCCACTTCAGGGGCTGGATTCATCCAGGAGAGGGGCTAACACAGTACCTGGGATCTGAGCCCCTTACCCCTGGGTCTGGTAGCTGGGATCTGAGCCCCTTGCCCCTGGGTCTGACAGGGTCAGGGGGAAACGGCTCCCGTGGGCGGGTGGTCCGGAATGGCCCCTGGAGTGGCTGGGAGTGGCCCCATGGCAGACAGGCCCCGGGGTGGGCTGGGCATGGGTGCGATGTCCACGCCCTTTGTGGATAGAGTTTGCAGGCAGGGGACTGGGGCAAGAGAGGGGAGCATGTGTGCCACACCCAGCCCCACAGCGTCAGTGGGAGCGCTGGGCACGTGAGGAGCATGGGGGGTAGCACTCCCAGTGAGCTGTGGGGAGTCCCTGGGACACTGGGCGCCCAGGTGCCTAAGGCTGCAGACTGACCTTGTTGCTGGGCAGAGGCTTCCCAGGCCTCCCTGGGACACACACGTCCTTCCTTGTGTGTTTATTCCCCTCATGGGCTGCTCCTCCAGCCCCCCATCCATGGGGAACCACTGAGCCTGCCCCAGGGTTTGGAACAAAAGTCCAATGGCTCAGGGAAACCAGGAGCCTTTCCCAGCCAGCTCTGCCCACAGCCCGGGCACCCATGACTCCTGGGAACCAGGGCGCTGCTGAAATCTATGAGGGCCTAGGGTCACTCCCCACCCTGGCAGGGACTCGATGCACCCGCCTGGGGTGGGAGCGCAGATTCATTTGGGGAGGGGCCTCTACTTGTGCTGTGCATGGAGGGCCAGCCCCATGGCAGCTGGGGCATTTCACCCATCATTGCACCCTGATCCCCCTGGGGCAATGCTACCCACGGCTCTGGCATCACACCAGGGCCAATCTGCATGCCCAGCCTGCTTGGCAGGTTCCATTAATTCCACCCACTGATGCGTCAACAGCAAGATTTCAACATCCCCCAGCTTTCGCAGCTGCCTTCTCCTGCCCTGAGGCGGGGACTGGCCCAGCATGAGTATGCCATAGCTCCCCAGAGCCAGCTGCACAACACTGGACTCCCCAGCTCCGTATGCTTCTGACACCCC
Organism: Lepidochelys olivacea; assembly: GCF_965140295.1. Taxonomy (NCBI): domain Eukaryota; kingdom Metazoa; phylum Chordata; order Testudines; family Cheloniidae; genus Lepidochelys; species Lepidochelys olivacea. The sequence continues at coordinate 15,649,865 of NC_140436.1, read as the reverse complement.
AAGTACCCCTCCCCACAGATCTGCGATAGCACCAGCCACAAAAGGACAGCAGCTGTCAAGGGACACAGCAGGGACAGCTGGGTTCGTGACTCAGGCGTTGGGCTGCAGCTGAGGTGAGCTGGATTCTGTGTTGGTCTGTCTGGCCTTCAGCTTCCCCATCTCAGTTGGGGTCTGTCACGGAGTGTGGGGGAGTCCAGGCCCTGCACCCCTCTTCCTGGGATCCACTGAGACTCTCAGCCAGCCAGTAAAACAGAAGGTTTATTGGACAAGAGGAACACAGTCCAAACCAGAGCTTGTGGGTACAACCAGGACCCCTCAGTCAAGTCCTTCTGGGGGAGCAGGGAGCTCAGACCCCAGCCCTGGGGTTCCCTGCGGTCCACCACCCAGCCTCAAACTGAAACCAACCCCCCTCCCCCCTCCCAGCAGGCTCCCTTCTGCAACCTCTGTTCACATTCCCAGGCAGAGGTGTTACCTCCCCCTCCCGCTCCTGGCTCAGGTTACAGGCTCTCAGATCTTCCCTCCCCTCCCCCAAAACTCCCCTGCCACATTCCCAGGTCAACACTCCCCCCTCCCTGCTGTGTCACATCTCTCCCCCCTTCGAGACTGAGCTGAGCGGGGTCCCTCTGACCAGTGACCTGGGGAAGTTCGGGGCCCCCTCTCCGGGACAAGGCATCCGCTATCAGGTTGGCACTTCCCTTCACGTGGACCTCAGGAGCTTGGCGTTGGTCCTTTCATCTGGTGCAGCCAGGTCAGGGGAGAGTGGTCGGTGGACACGGTGAAGTGTCGCCCGAAGAGCTAGGGCTCTAGTTTCTTGAGGGCCCGCACCATGGCCAGGCACTCCTTCTCGATGGCCGCGTAGTGTTGCTCCCGGGGTAGCAACTTCTTGCTCAGGTACACGATGGGGTGTCTCTCCCCCTTTTCATCCTCCTGCATTAACACCGCCCCCAGTCCCGTGTCGGAGGCGAAGGTGAACACCACAAAGGGCTTGTCAAAGTCTGGGTTTGCCAGGACTGGGCCACTGACCAGAGCCTCCTTCAGCGCCCGGAAAGCCTCCTGGCACTGCTCGGTCCAGACCACCTTGTCTGGCTTCCCCTTCTTGCATAGCTCCGTGATGGGGGTGGCGATGGTGCTAAAGTGGGGCACAAATCTTCGGTAGTATCCTGCCATCCCAATAAAGGCTTGGACCTGCTTTTTGGTGTGGGGAGCGGGCCAGTCTCTGATCACCTCCACCTTGGCTGGTTCCGGCTTTAGGCGGCCACTCCCCACCCGATGGCCCAGGTAAGATACTTCAGCCATCCCCACCTTGCACTTCTCCGCTTTTATGGTCAGCCCCCTGGAGTCGGTCCAGCACTTGTCTAACCTGGGACACGTGGTCCTCCCAGGTCTGGCTAAAGACACAGATGTCATCAATATACGCCACGGCAAAACTCTCCATCCCCCTCAGGAGCTGGTCCACTAGGCGCTGGAAGGTGGCCGGTGCTCCCTTGAGGCCGAAAGGCAGGGTCAGGAACTCATAGAGCCCCAGAGGGGTGATAAAGGCCAATTTCAGTGGGGCATCTGCATCCAGCGGCACTTGCCAGTAGCCCTTTGTAAGGTCCATGGTGGTAAGGTACCGAGCTCCTCCCAGCTTGTCTAGGAGCTCGTCCGGTCTGGGCATGGGGTAGGCATCAGATACTACCCCTTCCGATAGTCACGGAACCGGACCGACCCGTCCTTTTTGGGGACCAGCACCACCGGCGAGGCCCAAGGGCTGGCAGAGGGCTGGATCACCCCCAAAGCCAGCATGTCCCGGACCTCTCTTTCCAGGTCCTGAGCAGTTTTCCCTGTGACTCAGAAGGGGGAGCATCTTATCGGCGGGTGCGACCCTGTCTGCACCCGGTGGACAGTCAGATTAGTGCGTCCAGGCTGGTTAGAAAACAGCTGTTGGGACGGATGCAGCACCCCCCTGACCTCAGCTTGCTGGGCAGGGGTTAGCTGATCCGAGAGGGGAATTGTTTCCAGCGGGGAACCAGCTCCGCTCCCAGGGAATAGATCTACTAAAGGGTCATCTCCCTGCTCCTCCCACTGTCCACACACGGCCAACACCACATTCCCCCTGGCATAATATGGCTTCATCATATTCACATGGTACACCCGGCGGTGGTGCGCCCGGTTCGACAGCTCCACCACATAGTTTACCTCATTGAGCTGCTTGACGACCTTGAAAGGGCCCTCCCAGGCGGCCTGTAGTTTGTTCTTTCTCACAGGGATGAGAACCATCACCGGATCCCCGGGGGCGTAGGCGCGGGCCCGTGCCGTGCGGTCATACCAGACCTTCTGCTTCCTCTGGGCTCTGGCCAGATTCTCCCTGGCCAGGCCCATGAGTTCAGCCAGTCTCTCTCGGAAGATCAGGACATACTCCACCACTGACTCTCCATCGGGAGTGGCCTTCCCCTCCCACTCGTCTCTCATCAGGTCCAGGGGGCCCCTCACCCTCCTGCCATATAACAGTTCGAAAGGCGAAAATCCGGTCGACTCCTGAGGCACCTCCCTGTACGCGAACAGCAGGTGCGGTAAGTACTTGTCCCAATCCTGCGGGTGCTGGTCCATAAAGGTTTTCAGCATCATCTTTAGCGTCCCGTTAAACCTCTCCACCAGCCCATTGGACTGGGGGTGATAAGCTGAGGCCCAGTCGTGCCGGACCCCACATTTCTCCCACAAGCACCGGAGCGGGGCCGACATGAAGTTGGAGCCTTGGTCTGTCAAGACTTCCTTGGGGAACCCCACTCGGCTGAGAACGGTCAGGAGCGCATCGGCCACGGTGTCGGCTTCAATGGAAGCTAAGGGCACTGCCTCGGGGTAGCGGGTGGCAAAATCTACCACCCCCAGAATGTATTTCTTCCCCGACCGGGTCGTCTTGGTGAGAGTCCCCACGATGTCCATGGCCACCTTCTGGAAAGGCTCCTCTATGATGGGCAAAGGTCTCAAAGCCGCTTTCCCCTTGTCCCGGGCCTTCCCCACCCTCTGACAGGGGTCACAGGATCGGCAATACTGCCGGACCGTGGTAAAGACCCCGGGCCAGTAAAAGTTCTGTAGCAACCTCTGCCGGGTGCGCCGGATTCCCTGGTGCCCTGCGAGGGGGATGTCATGGGCCAGGTACAGGAGCCTGCGGCGATACTTCTGGGGGACCACCAGCTGCCTCCTGATCCCACAGGACTCCACTTCCCCTGGGGGAGCCCATTCTCGGTACAGGAACCCCTTCTCCCACAGGAACCTCTCCTGGCAGCCTCTCCTCATGGTCCGTACCACACCGAGGTCGGCCAGGTCCCTGAGCTTCCACAAGGAGGGATCTTTCCTCAACTCAGCCTGCAACTCAGCGGCTGGGGACGGGATGGGGACCAGTTCCCTCTCATTGGCTGGGTCTGAGGCCACAGCCTCTCTAAGCCAAGCCCCTCGGCGCTCCCTCCCCACCAGGTGTTAGCCGACGGCCAAGGATGTTTGGTGAGGTGCCAGCTATGCCCGTTTATACCATCCGTGACTTTAACCGCTAGGACACACTGTCCCTTCGCGGCGGGCAGCCCGGGCTAGGCTGATGGATGCCCCAAGGTCCTAACCACCCGTGACTTTAACTGCTAGAGCTCAGAGCTCCTTCGCAGCGGGCAGTCAATACTGACTGACAGGTGCCCCAATGGCAGCACTAAGAGCCTCTCCACACCCGTGACTTTAACTGCTAGAGCTCAGAGCTCCTTCGCAGCGGGCAGCCAGGATTGACTGACAGGTGCCCCAAGAGTTTGCCCCGTGGAGGCGGCACAACTCAACGCTAGGCTCTTAGTACTCTCACCTAATGGCCAGGCTTTAGAGCCAAAACGGCTGAGGTTCTTTAATTGTGTTGGCTGCTTTACAGTAAACCAGAGAAAACAAGTCAGGCTTATGCACAAATGGTTACCAAAATTTATTAAGCTAGATTCTAATCATGTGGTTACAAAATTGCTAGTGCCTACTTATTTAAATGTAGAGATGTTACACACACAAACAAGTTACAAAACTGAAGCCACAATCCCAAAGAAAGAAAACAAAGTATAGAGCTCTATTTCAAAATATGTGTACACTAAAGATAGGAGATCAGGTGTGGGTGCTTCTTACCCTCCTTGCATCTCTCGATTCCAGCGGTGCCAAGCCAGGATCGGTCACTCAATTCCACGGAAAGACGAATAAGGGACAAGGCGTAGGGACCCTCTTAGCTGCACAAGCCTTGGGAGGCTGTCACTTATCTGACCAGCAGATAGATAGTGAAAAGCACTCAAAAATCATGGTGCTGTAGGTCCCCTACTTATACCTCTGTACTCCTTTCTTCTCTTTCTCCTTTCTTATGCCAAATTGGGGCTGGTCTGTCTGGGTGACGCCAGCTTTCGCAAGAGTAGTTTACACTTGCAAGGGAGAGAAACAATAAGTTTCGACTACTGGACATGTCTTTTATCAGGGTAAATATTTTCCCACCTAGGATGTTGGTGTGTGTGCATCACGCTATTTAGTAGGGGCTAAGAGCCATGTCTGTCACAGGGCCTCTGCCTGCTGGGAGCTTAATTGTTGTATCTGTTCCCAGAGGCACATTGTAGCAGCACACCTGTGCTTTCACAGCTTCAAAGGCTGTGCTGGAATATATGTTAAGTGCCCTGTTCCGGCTTCCTCCTGTGTTTCCAGCAATGCTGGTCTGAGGGCGGGGGGGCTGGCTGTCTGGCTACATTCCACCCCTGTTGCACCACACTACATCCCAGATTGCAAGGTGGCGGTGATGCCAGCACCTCTTGCCCTCCTTGGGGAAATCTAGAAATACCCAACAACCAAATTAGAGGATGAGGGTTCGCGGAATTGGTTAGGATCCCTTTTTAGCTCTAGGTATCTGATTTGTGTGGAGGAAAGAGCAGTTTGAATCAAACGCTTCATAATACATAAAGTTACACAAAAAACAATTACAATAATTAAAATGGTTAAAACAGTTTTCACAACCGAATGTAAAAACGGGGAGAGGGAGAATCCCAAGTGTTGAGCGAACCATTGCATCCATGAGGTTTGTCCATTCTCAGCCACTGCATGTAGTGGTACCAATTCAATTCCCAGTGCATTGGTTGAATCTAGCAAGGTGCACATCCAGCCATTGGTAGCACCAGCAGCTGAGGCGATGGTTTGGATTGCTCCCCGAAGAGGATGTTCTGGTATTGCCAAGGTGACTGGAGCCAACAGAAGGATCATGAGGGCTTGCAGGAACATATCTCTGGTGGGTCGTGTTCTAGCTAAAAACTTATTTTAAAACCAAAAGCAAAAATTACACCTGCTATTATAAGTAATGGCAAATATATCAACAGTCCATAGTAGTCTCTAGTGATCAAACAGGTCTGCTGCATGGTCCATTTTGCTGACAGGTTAGCTGGCAGGTTGCTCGGAACCATGGGACCATTCCTGCAATAAATCACATGGTCAGCCGGTCTTGGATGCGATCCAAGCCTCTGTAATGGTTATTAGCCTTTTATCAGCATTTAAGGCACTCCATACACCTTTCTCTTTATAGGCGTGCAAAACGCAGGTAAAGGTTCCCAGGGCTGGGTGTTTAATCACAACAGTGTCTCCGGGAGCATACTTGGAACTGTGCAGTGGTGTTCTGGCAGGGGAGATAGCTTTCCCTGTAGGGAAGAATCCCCTGCTGATTGGACTTCCTGTAGGAGTCTGTCTGTTGTTTAATCTCTGCACCACTTCGTCCAGTCTGTCTCCCCATGTGCCATCAGTAGGCTTCAAGTGATTCTTTAGCAACCCATTCCAGCGCTCGACCATGCCATTAGATTGAGGTCGATATGGAAGGTGGAAGGTCCATTGGACTCCATGGTTAAGGGTCCATTCCCTTACAAGTTTATTCTTAAAATGCGAACCATTATCTGATTGGATTTCTTGAGGCATTGGGACAATTGCTGTTAAGCGGTTTAGTCCCATAACTGTGGACAACCCTGTTGCCAATCGGGTTGGATATGCAAAACCAATTCCTGAAACAATTTCTACCCCAGTCAAGATGTATTTCCACCTCTGCCTTGTAGTGGGCAGTGGTCCGACATAGTCGACCTGCCAGGTTGCCCATAGTGTTTTTCCATCTCTTAGCCTGGCAAACCTTTGTCCTTCTGCTATATGTTTTCTAGTCTCAGCACAAATAGTGCAGGCTTGCACCAGGTCTCTAGCCTGTCTGTGGGTGATAGGCCACCCCCTGATATGTGCCTGCCGCACTAACTCATCACTTCCTGTGTGTCCTAAATTATCATGTAACCATGAATATAAGCGTTCCCATTCTACTTGTGTGGTAAAGAGCTGGGCAGCTGCATCGGCTAAATCGTTTAACTGTGCAGCTGGGGTATTATTCCTCTGATGAGCTGAGACATGTCCTATAGACAGGGGTTGTTGCAGGGCATGCTGATATAACCACTGCCAGTATTCCAGTCCCCAGACTGGTTTACCTCCTATTTCCCAGTGGTTATTTTTCCAGTTAGTGATCCACTGAGTGGCACCTGCCCATACTGCATAGGAGTCCGTATATACTGCGGTGGCTTCTGCTTCACAGGCCAGTTTAATGGCAGCCAATTCTGCACGTTGTGCTGACCCATCAATTTCAGCAGTTAGGGGTGCTGCAGAGGTGTCTGCAGGCACTGCTGCAGCTTTTCCCTTCCATTTTCCTTTGACCAGCCTGGCACTGCCATCAGTGAACCATACTCCCTCAGGCTTAGAAGGATCAAATGGGGCAGCATCCTTAATGGGAGACTGCTGTGGAGGTAGGCGGTATTCATCAGGCATTCCTACTTTCCATAGGGATTCCTGAATCATAGTGGGGTTTTGTGCAGTGTCTGCACTCCCTACCCTGTGGTGTATGTAAAGTGCCCATCTTTGGATAGTCATCTTTTGTGCTACACCAGGTGGTAACTCTTTCCCTTCCAATATAGGTGTAATGATTGGAAGAGGAGTGTGAATTGTGATGTCCTTATCCTGAGTTAATTCCTCAGTTTCTCTCAAGGCTGTGTAAGCTGCCAGAAGCACCTTCTCATAAGGCGTGTAGTTAGCCTGTGACCCTTGCCATGACTTGGAACCAAACTGAATTGGTCGTCTGGGAGCAGTGTCACTGTCTTGCCAGAGAGCATAAGACATTCCAGTGGCTCCCACAGTTAGGTACAAATGGAGTGGGGCTTCAGGATGTATGAGACCCAGAGCCTGATAGGTGTGTATCTCCCCTATCAGTTGCCTGAGGGCTTCCTCATGGGCAGGAGCCCATTCCCAGGCAGCACTTTTCTTTAACAAATTGTACAATGGTCTGGCGATAATGGCAAAGCCAGGTACATGTTTTCTCCAAAACCCCAGGGTTCCCAAAATCTGTCTCAATTGATCTTTACTTTCAGGGGAGGGTGCCTGATTTAGCTCTTGCACAGTGTCATTAGGCACAGACCTCCTACCTCCCATCCATACAGTACCTAAGAATTTTATCTCTTGGGAGGGACCTTGGCATTTCTCAGCTGGTAACTCTAAATTAAGGGCTTCTAGTGCTCCTTTGATTTGATTCATAGCCTCCTGTACCTCTTCTGAGGTTTTCCCACCTATTAAGATGTCATCAATGTATTGCACAGTTTGTACATTGGGTGGCAGGATAAGGTCATCTAGGACCTTTGCCAGTGCCCCATGGCAAATAGTGGGTGAGTGTTTAAACCCTTGTGGCATTCGGGTAAAAGTGTATTGTACACCTTTCCAAGTAAAAGCAAATCTTTCCTGGTCAGCTGGTTGCAAAGGGACCATGAAGAACATGTCCTTTACATCTAATACTGCTAGCCAGGGTTTATCCCAGGTTTGTATGGTGTTTACAATATCTGTTATGCTAGGGACTGCTGCAGTTAATGGTCCAGTGTTACTGTTTAGCTTCCTATAGTCTATAGTGAGTCTCCATTTGCCATTTGGTTTCTTGATGGGCCACACAGGAGAATTAAAGCGAGAGTGAGTACGAATTAAAATTCCTCGCTGTTCCAAATCTTTGATCAGGTCAGTAACAGGGCTTATGGCCTCAGCTGGGGCATTATACTGCTTTGTGTTTGTTACTGTTGAGGGCGGGAGAGCAGGTGCGCTGCTAAGTAAGTTTACAGAATAGTGGGGAGGGCTTTCCTCTTCCAGGTGGGTGGCATGAGGAACAGAACTGACTCCAAAAGCCCATCTTTCCCCATTCATCCTTCCCTTCTTTCCTCTTAAAACGTCCATGCCCAGTATGTTGGCATTGCCCAAAATCACCTCATATCTTCGGGGCTGATGGTGGGGTTGCAAGGGGATATCCAGTTTTATCTTAACTAATGGGTAAGTTATGGTACTGCCATTTACCCCTGTAACAAGTACCTGCTTTCCGCCAGTAGGTGGCGAGCCCTGAAAACTTTCTCGCTTAATCATGGACCTTTGAGCCCGTGTCCATTAAGAAAGGAATAATGTGTTTGTCATTTACAGTTACATGTATCCGGGGGTCTTTTGCTGTTGTTTTCTCCTCTTTGGATTTAAGCTGGTTTATTAGGAGAGGAGATTGGCCCCCGCAAGCTAGTTTCCCTGCTCTGGTAACTCTTGCAGTTGCCGCAGCAATGGAGTATACCGGGTGTCTGCAGGTGGGGAAAGAGGAGAGAGCTGCAGAGGTGCACTGGGAGTAGCATGAGTTGTCTCCCAGTCAGCTCTTTTAAAGGTGGTGAATAATTTTAGCCGCTCTGTGGGCAGTCCATTTATCACATCTCTGGGATAACCTAAAGCCAGACATTGTCTCCACAACTTGGCTCTAAGCTCCTTTTCCTCCTGGGTTGGCTCTCGCTTGTTTTTATGTCCTTTAGATGGTGCCCCCTTGTTTCCCTGAAGGGAACGCATCTTAGCTTTGCCTGTCAGTGCTCTGATGTCTCCGAATTCTCTAAAGTATGACACCAGAAGGTTTAGCAGTGCCCGAAAGGTACTGTTATGTGCTGCAGCTTCTGATCTAAGGGACAGTGCCATAGCCCTGTGGTTACTCGGAACTCCCTTAAGCAGGGGTCTGAGATCATCTACATCTACCTGACCCTCCCATGGGCTTTCATAGGCTAACTCTTGAGGGTTTTGGCCAAGCATGCTAATGACAGCCACAGTTAATAGAGCTGTTTTTACCTCATCTATGTTGGTCCAGTGCATTACTGTGGGTTCATCTCGGTCTGCTGGGTAAATTCCTCTTGCCCATCGACAAGCCAGAGACCAAAGTGTTTTAGGGGTGTTCCCCTCTGAGTGTTCCAGGAATATTCCTGCACCTAAGTTAAGGCGCTCAGTTTCTTGGGCTGTCAGGCGTATATATCCACCCCCAGTGTCCCAGAGGCGGACCAGCCACTCTATTATACCTTCCTCAGGCTTTTTAGCAAAATCTCCCTGGATTGTTTTTAACTACATGGGAGTATATTGGCGGGTGGTAATTTTGGTAAAGTGTGTTGGAGCTTTACTCCCTTTTCCCTTTTTACCTCCCTTCTTTGTTTTTGAAGAGGTGGATGGATAATTGTCATCCCCTTCTTCATCCAGCTCTGCCCCACTCAAATTTTCCTCATGTTCTTCTGATTTGTGATGTGTGATAGCTGGTCTTAATTTTACAGAGGGACCTTCCTCCTCAGAGGAGGGGAACTCATCTGCTGAATCCCAAATGTCTCCATCCCATTCCTCAGGGTCTAGCCAGAGAGCAGTCTCAACTTTAGCCCGGTTGATTCTGCGTGTTTTAGTCTCCAGCTTTTCCCTTCGTTCTATCCCTTCTTTCTCAATTAAGGGAAGTAATCTTTTCTGAAGATGTTTCATATCCCTATTCAGTGTTCTTACTCTGGTATCTAAATTCTGGCATTCCTTGCGCAGTGTGTCCCTTTCCTGTTGCAGCCTATTAAATTCTATTGCCAGACTATGATAATCCTTACAGGCAGCTTGCCAAATGTTAGTAAGCAGCCATATACAAGCACCTTTTCCTTTCCCTTTCTTCATCTTGCAGGCAGTTCTCCAGTTACAGAAATGCTGCCAGATCTCTGCTGGTTTTCCCCAATATTTCTCCAGCAGTTCTTTGCTCCAGAGGATTTCCCCATCCCTCTTGGGTCAAACTTTTCTCTAGCTCAGGGAATTCTGTGGTGTTTATCATGACTGGTTTCATTGTGTTACTGTAGTGCAGCCTATATCACAATCCTGTTCGTGACGCCAATTTCTGTTAGCCGACGGCCAAGGATGTTTGGTGAGGTGCCAGCTATGCCCGTTTATACCATCCGTGACTTTAACCGCTAGGACACACTGTCCCTTCGCGGCCGGCAGCCCGGGCTAGGCTGATGGATGCCCCAAGGTCCTAACCACCCGTGACTTTAACTGCTAGAGCTCAGAGCTCCTTCGCAGCGGGCAGTCAATACTGACTGACAGGTGCCCCAATGGCAGCACTAAGAGCCTCTCCACACCCGTGACTTTAACTGCTAGAGCTCAGAGCTCCTTCGCAGCGGGCAGCCAGGATTGACTGACAGGTGCCCCAAGAGTTTGCCCCGTGGAGGCGGCACAACTCAACGCTAGGCTCTTAGTACTCTCACCTAATGGCCAGGCTTTAGAGCCAAAACGGCTGAGGTTCTTTAATTGTGTTGGCTGCTTTACAGTAAACCAGAGAAAACAAGTCAGGCTTATGCACAAATGGTTACCAAAATTTATTAAGCTAGATTCTAATCATGTGGTTACAAAATTGCTAGTGCCTACTTATTTAAATGTAGAGATGTTACACACACAAACAAGTTACAAAACTGAAGCCACAATCCCAAAGAAAGAAAACAAAGTATAGAGCTCTATTTCAAAATATGTGTACACTAAAGATAGGAGATCAGGTGTGGGTGCTTCTTACCCTCCTTGCATCTCTCGATTCCAGCGGTGCCAAGCCAGGATCGGTCACTCAATTCCGCGGAAAGACGAATAAGGGACAAGGCTTAGGGACCCTCTTAGCTGCACAAGCCTTGGGAGGCTGTCACTTATCTGACCAGCAGATAGATAGTGAAAAGCACTCAAAAATCATGGTGCTGTAGGTCCCCTACTTATACCTCTGTACTCCTTTCTTCTCTTTCTCCTTTCTTATGCCAAATTGGGGCTGGTCTGTCTGGGTGACGCCAGCTTTCGCAAGAGTAGTTTACACTTGCAAGGGAGAGAAACAATAAGTTTCGACTACTGGACATTTCTTTTATCAGGGTAAATATTTTCCCACCTAGGATGTTGGGGTGTGTGCATCACGCTATTTAGTAGGGGCTAAGAGCCATGTCTGTCACAGGGCCTCTGCCTGCTGGGAGCTTAATCGTCGTATCTGTTCCCAGAGGCACATTGTAGCAGCACACCTGTGCTTTCACAGCTTCAAAGGCTGTGCTGGAATATATGTTAAGTGCCCTGTTCCGGCTTCCTCCTGTGTTTCCAGCAATGCTGGTCTGAGTGGGGGGGGGGGCTGGCTGTCTGGCTACACCAGGGTAGGGTCCTGCGCCTCCGGTGTGGTACCCTCAACAAAGTCAGGGTGCAGTGCCCCTCGCTGGCTCTGGCTACGGGTCACAACCAGGGTGGTCTGGGGCTTGCTTGGCCAGTCCTCTAGGTCTCCCCCCATCAAAACCTCAGTGGTGCACCCCCACCTCCTTGGGGCCCTCCATGGCCCCCCATTTCAGGTGTACCCTTGCCACGGGCACCTTGAATGGGGTCCCGCCCACCCCTGTCAGGGGCAGGTAGGTGTTGGGCACCACCCGATCTGGGGCCACCACCTCAGGACGGGCCAGCGTCACCTCCGCGCCCGTATCCCAGTATCCATTGACCTTCCTCCCATCCACCTCCAGGGGAACAAGGCACTCTCTCCGGAGGGACAGCCCCGCGCCCACCCTGTAAACCAAGCACCCTGAGTCCAGAGCCTCCAGCCCTCTGGCGGAGTTGGCCTGGGGTACTCTTCCCTCCTGAGCAGGTGGTAAACTGGTAGCCCCCCTTGCCTGTCTGCCCCTCCTCCAGCTGGGTCCCTACCCAGTTAACCCTGGGTAGGTTGGGTCTGCTCAATTTGTCCCTGAGCCCGGGGCACTGGGTCCATATGTGGCCTCTCTGGGCACAGTGATAGCAGCTCAGGTCACGTTGGTCCCCTCGAGCGGGTCGGAGGGGCCCGACGCCAGGCGTTCCCCTTGGGAGGGGGTTCTCCCTATTTCCCCGCTGGGAGGCCCCCTGGTGACTCTCTCTCTGCATCGGGGGGGGTGGGGGGGGGCTGTTCTTTTGGGACTCCTCCCGGCTACCCCCTGACCGACTGTTCACAAACTCGTCGGCCAGCTGCCCTGCGTGCTGGGGGTTCTCGAGCTTTTTGTCCACCAGCCACAGCCTCAGGTCGGACGGGCACTGATCATACAGTTGCTTCAGTACGATTAGGTCAAGCAGGTCCTCTTTAGCTCGGGCCCCAGCTGCCCACTTGCGGGCATACCCCTGCATCCGGTTGACCAGTTGTAGGTAGGTGACCTCAGGCATTTTACGCTGACTCCAGAACCTTCTCCAGTACATCTCGGGGGTCAGCCCAAACTCACGGAGCAGGGCCTGTTTGAACAGTTCATAGTCCCCTGTCTCCGGCCCTGTCATCCGGCTGTACACCTCCACGGCTTTGGGGTCCAGTAAGGGGGTGAGGAACTGGAGCCTGTCTGCAGGGTCAACCCTGTGCATCTCGCAGGCATTCTCAAAGGCCGTCAGGAAGCTATCCATGTCCTCCCCCTCCTTCCGCTGGGCCAGGAAGCACTTATCAAAGTTCCTTGCAGTCTTGGGTCCCCCCGCACTCACCGCAGCCGGGGCCCCACTGCTCCTCAGCCTGGCCAGCTCCAGTTCATGCTGTCTCTGGTTCTCTTCATGCTGTCTCTGTTTCTCCTTCTCCTCCTGCTCATGCTTACGTTGCCTCTCCTTCTCCTGACATTCCCTCTCCTTCTCCTCCTGTTCATGCTGACGTTGTTTCTCCTTCTCCTCCCGCTCATGCTGACTTTGCTTTTCATGATCCTCCAGCTCCCTCATTTTCATCTCCCTCTCCCATTCCAGCCGCATCTGCTCCAGGGATGGGGAGCTCCGCCGGGATCTTCCCCCAACCCCTCCCCCAGGCCTAGGTAGGAAGGGTCTCGGGATGTCCTCGGCAGCAGTCTGACCCCTCCCAGCCCGGTCAGGCCCCAGGGATCCACCCTGCATCCGCCGGGCAGCTTCCCTCAGGGACAGGGATCGGGTCGTCGAAGCGATCCCTCTCCTCCAGCTGGGCAATCAGCTGTTCCTTGGTGGACCTCCCGATGCGCAGCCCCCTCTGCCTGCACAGCTCCACCAGGTCGCTCTTAAGGCGTTTAGCGTACATCTCCCTGCTGGCCACTCGCAGGCCGGGCAGCGTTCTACAGTTTCCAGGAAAAACCCCTCGTGTGCCAGCCCTTCTTAAGGTCACCACCTCTTTGCCAGGGTCGAGCTGCAGACTCCTCCACTCCTGGGACCGCTCGCTGCGATCCCCCGGGGACCCTGTCACTGCAAAAGTCCTTCTCTCTGGTCACACACTCCCAGGGGTTAACCGCCCCCCGAAACCGTCTCTCTCTGAATCTTCAGCACGCCTGGTCCCCGTCAATTCCCCTTCATTTTACTGTTCCCCAGTCACTTACTGCAGGAAGCGCCGTTCACAGGGTGCAGTACATCCCACCGCTGCCACCAGTTGTCACGGAGTGTGGGGGAGTCCAGGCCTTGCACCCCTCTTCCTGGGTTTCACTGAGACTCTCAGCCAGCCAGTAAAACAGAAGGTTTATTGGACAACAGGGACACAGTCTCAAACAGAGCTTGTGGGTACAACGAGGACCCCTCAGTCAAGTCCTTCTGGGGGAGCAGGGAGCTCAGACCCCAGCCCTGGGGTTCCCTGCATTCCTCCACCCAGCCCCAAACTGAAACCAACCCCCCCTCCCCCAGCAGTCTCTCTCCTCCAGCTCTTGTCCAGTTTCCCAGGCAGAGGTGTTACCTCCCCCCTCCCCCTCCTGGCTCATGTGACAGGCTCTCAGGTCTCCCACCCCCAGTGAAACTCCCCTGCCACATTCCCAGGTCAACACTCCCCCCTCCCTGCAGCGTCACAGGGTCTGCACAGCCCCCAGGACAATGGGTCCCAGATCTCAGTTGGGGTTTTGCCTGACACGATGGGGCCCTGATCTCGGTCGGGGTCTGGACAGTGCCCGGCCTGACGGGGCCCCAATCTCAGGTTTCTATCTGAGGATTCCTGCATTGGGGTTTCCAGACTGACCCAATCCCTGCCCATACGTCACTCAGTTCATGGGCTCTCCCCAGCTTTATTGTCCGGGACTGGGTGTTGCCCCTTCCTGGAAGCCACCATGTGTCAGCTGAATTTGCATGTTACATCAGCGCTGTCCTCTCCCGGCCCATTATCCCAGGTGTAACCGACACTCCCTGTGCAGCAGGGCCCCATAAGTAGCTGTGGAGCTGCCCGGCTGGTGCGACTGGTGCGACGGCACGCTCCAGAACTCACAGGAACTTGTGGACTGCAGGTACCGCTCTCCCACCGGGTTCCCAGTGCCACAGGCCTCCTCTGCCAGCTTGCTGCCCTAGCACCCGGTGGGTCCTCTGCTTTCTCTTCTGGCTGGGATGGGGCTGATGGGGTATGGGCATATTCCCAGGGGCAACAGGGAAGGGCAGGAATCCAGTGCTTTACCAGGTGGGCCCTGGGGCTGGGTTCAGCTAGGATTTACCAGCTGCTGGCTGAACAGAGAGCCCTTTGCAGCCTTCATGCCTGGGGAGTTACCTGGGTACAGGGGCCTGCCAGGGCTGGCCCAGGCCCAAGCCCAAAGCCTTTGGTGTCACCGGCAGGTCTCCCCTTGGGTTGGCACCTCAGCTGCTGTAAAGCAGCAGAGCTCCACCAACTCCTCTGGGCTCAGGCCTCCATGGTCAGAAAGAACGCCTAGGAGGACTATGACCTGCCACCATCCTGCACAGCCAGGCATTCACTCTGAAACCTAGTGATGACCGCAGGCATGTCACCATTGCAGACTAAAGTCTCTGCTGTTGCACATGTGGCCGTCCTGGGACTGTGGGCAGATCCTGGCACTATAGGCTGTGTTGGAGAAGGATGCCCCCCTCTGCCCCAGTCTGAATCCCGGCTCCCTGGTTAGAGACACACTGATGTGGCCCATCTCGAAGCCCCACTGTTGTGGCTTGGTCCCAGCCACAGGCAGGGTCAGGCCTTTGTGATAGCCAGGAATCCTGCCCATTCCAGACCGATGCCAGGTGCCCGCCTCTCCCCCCAAGGCTCAGCCATGTCTGGCACCCCAGAGTCACATGTGGGTTGGGGGACACCCCACAGGTGAGTCCCAGCCCCCAAGCTGTACATGGAGGCTGGCCACGTGTGGGATCCCTGCCTTTCCGGGCTCCACGGGGCATGGGCAGGTGACTGTGAGCACAGCTCGTGAGCCGTGCCTGCACCCTCCACCCACGCGCCCCGGGAGAACCGGGCTGGCTGGAGCTGTGAGCTGGATGCGCCCGCACCTGGGCTTGGACTGGCCTTGGGAGCCTTCCAACATGGGCTAACACTGAGGGATGGCACCAGCAGGCCCCACCTCCGTGCCCAGTTCACACCGCTGGCGATCAGCAGTGGCTCCATGGGCATCAATGGTCCAGATCCTCTGCTGGTGTCAATTGGTATCGATCCACTGCTGTGTGGGGAGTCCAGGGCCGGGCTAGCAGGGGCTGCGGGTCGGGAGTGAGGGGCACTGGCAGGGCTAGTGCAGGGAGCCCAGGGCATCCTGAGAGGTCAGCAGCCCGGGGCAAAATCTGGCCGTGATGCTGCTGTCTCTGGTCACCATCTCCCTTTGTTGATAGTGAAGCCACAGGAGGAGGGGAGCCAGCTGCAGACTGTGCATGTGGGGTAAGGGCTGGGGTTGGGCTGGGGTCTCCCTTTGGCGGATACATTGTGCCTGGGGTGGGGAACTCAGCGTTTTCTGCCCTGTCCCAGCCGCCATCGCCCCCAAGGAGCTCTGCCTCCCCTTCAGCTGGGGCTGAGAGTGCAATGGTGTTGACAGCCAAATAGTTTGTGGAACTCCCTGCTACTGGATGTCAGCTAAGACCCCCAGCTGCACAAGCTGCTGCCCCCTGAATCAGCCAGGTGCCCCCTGTGTGCTACAGAGTGTATCTGTCCCCCATGGCCAGCCCTTCCAGGGGCACATTGGGGTTGATGCTTTTCCCAGGAGGCTGTGATTGGGAGCGGGGGTGCAGAGAAGGGGGTGAGAATGCCCCCCTGCCAAGCTTGTGAGTCAAATGTGGGTAGGTGACTCCCTGGGGCAGGGTCCCCTGCAGCAGGATCTAGCTCTGAGACCGCTGATCTGTGCACGGGGGTGGCTACGGTGTGGGGCAACTGAGATCACTGACCTCAGTCTCTCCTCTCCAGCTGGAGAGCGCTGCAGGAACACCGCTGTCCAGGCTGGGCTCAGGGGAAGGGCTGAGGATGGAGCCGGTTTCGGAGTCGGTCGTGGACCCCGACATGGAGGAGCTGTTCAGACTTTTCTTGGATGAAGGTAGCGACCCAGGGGCTAAGGGCAGCTGTGCCAGAGGGGGAGACGTGGATGCTGCTTAGCAACTGTCACGGAGTCCCCGGGCGATGCTCAGGAACTGCTCCCTTCGAAGCCAGGCAGGACTCTGGGGAAGTCTCCTCCCTGGGAGCAGCCTGTCTGCAGGACACACAGCTCACCCGGCTTCCCCCTTCCTGGGTCTGACCTCGGAGCATTCAGCATCCTCTGCCCCTCTGTGCGCTTCCCACAGCGAGTCCACCCAGGCGGGGTCCTGGGGCAGCCAGAGGGTCCTGCCCCCCAACTTCACAGTCAGATGTGACTCTTAGCCAGCCAGTAAAACAGAAGGTTTATTAGACAACAGGGACATGGTCTAAACCAGAGCTTGTAGGTGCAGAGAAAAGGACCCCTCAGCTGGGTCCATTTTGGGGGACAGTGAGCCAGACAACCATGGCTGCACTTCACTCCTCGTCCCCAGCCAGCCCCAAACTGAAACTCTCTCCAGCCCCCCTTCCTCTGGGCTTTGTCCCTTTCCTGGGCCAGGAGGGCACCTGATTCCTTTGTTCTCCAACCCTTTAGCTCTCACCTTGCAGGGGGGAAGGGCCCAGGCCATCAGTGGCCAGGAAACAGGGTGTCGGCCATTCTGTGTCCAGACCCCTGACACCCCTGCCCTCTAGGGCTCTGCAATGATCATACACCCTTATCCCACCACCTAGATACTTAAGAACTGCCTAAGGGAAACTGAGGCACCCCCACACTATTCAGAGGAAACATTAAGAACAGTCCCACTTTGTCACATCTCTCCCCCCTTCGAGACCGAACTGAGCGGGGTCACTTTAGCCAGTGACCTGGGGAAGTTCGACCCCACCAACGTTTCCATGGATGTCCCAGCTTTTCTCCCATTCCTTAGCATCGGCTTGCATCAGCACCACGCCCAGCCCTGTGTCTGAGGCGTCGGTGATCACTGTAAAGGCCTTGGCAAAGTCTGGGTTTACCAGATTTACTGGGCCCTGGATTAGAGCCTCCTTCAGCGCACAGAGAGCCCTCTGGCACTGCTCGGTCCCGACCACCTCGTCTGGCTTCCCCCTCTTACACAGCTCAGTGATGGGGCAGCTGGGGAGCTCAAGAGGGGTACAAACCTCCAGTAGTATCCCACCGTCCCGATAATGGCCTGGACCTGTTTCTTGGTCTGGGGAACAGGCCACTCTCTGATTGTCTCCCACCTTGGCCGGCTCTGGGCTTGGGCATCCACTCTCCACCTTTTGGCCCAGGTGTGACACCTCTGACATCCCCACCTTACACTTTTCAGCTTTTACCATCAGTCCTGCCTCCTTGGGGCAGCCCAGCACCCTCTTCATCTGGGACACAGACTGTTCACGTACAGAATCAGCATGGAGACATTCCTTTCTCAACAGCCTTGTCTCCCCAACAAGCTGGCCAAACACAGCCACTTGGTTATAGGACTGTTTAACTTTCTTAACAGCTTTCACTCCATCTGAGACCTTCTCAAAGCTATCCACACTGGATCTTTCAACAGGACAGTCAGTGGATCCATTTACAACAGAAAATTTCTGGCTGTTAGGAACTGAAACTTTCTTGATTAAATCACTTTCACACCCTTCAGTTGCACTTTCCTGAGCAACAACAGACTCTTTCTGGGTCTCCCTTACATCCAGAATTACCTCTGGCCCATCAGGCGGATTCCTACACAATCCCCTCTCAGGCAAACTTACAGACTTCCTAGATAAAAGGTTAGAAGCATTCTCCTTCCCTTTGCCACACACAAGTTCAGGAATCTTTTCCTTCTTGCTACAGGTTTCCACACACTCAGTAGGTAACACAATCACATCACCTTCATGCTCTCCTTGTGCCCTGGCTAGGATCTCACCCTGATTAGACAGAGTTGCTCCACCCTTTCCAACAACACACTAGCAACAGGCAAAATACAAGCACCAGAATTGTCTGGTCTTTGGGATTTTGCATAGACACTAACTGGATGCGACCTAGTTACAGGGCCATTCTCCCGAGCAGACACAAACTTAGGACCCTTCCCTTCCTGGACTTTAGCTGAATCCAGAACCAACTCTGAGACAACTGCACTCCCCTCAACCGGCACAGGCTGAAAGGCCCCTTCTGTCTGCTCCACAGACAAAGAGGAGCCGGACACACTTTCTCCTTCCCCAGACACCCAGCTTGGGATCTCATTCCCCTGGTCCCAGCACACAAGGCTGGTCACAGACAACTGCTTGGAGACTGGGGTGGCTCCCTCCATAGGCAAGTCAATACCCCTGACAGACACAGACACATTTCCTTCACTGTCACAATTCTCCACCCAGGTAACAGGCAAGGTCCAGGGACACTCATCTTCCACTCTCCTCGCCTTCCCACCCTGCTGACTAGACACAGCCATCAGCTCACAAGGCTGCCTAGGCTCATCCAGACTTTCCTTACCAGGCACCTTGCCACTCCCAACAGATCCCCTGCTGCTCTTCTCACTACCCTGAGCTACTTCCAGCAAATCGCAGTTACCCTTCTCAGGTTCCCCTTGACAAGCTGTGCTCTCAAAGCTCTGTTTTCCTTCCCTTACCAACCTCTGCTTCCACAAGGCACTAGATGTTCAAATCACTGAGAGACGACAAGTCCTATCCTAAGTGTCTAGAGATGAGACTAGACCTGCCATCCCCTGCATTCTCGAGAGATTAACTACCCAGCTGTTCTGCTCTGCAGACTCAGCTCTCCAGTCTTCCCTTTCACTGGCTGGGCCTGGGGTCACAGCCCCACTGAGCCCTGTCCCCGGTAGCTCCATCATTGTCATGGACTCACTTCCCAGCAGCGCCTCTGGACCAGGCAAACCTGGTTGGCAGCCGACTTGCCCTGCTTGTGGATCCCCCCACTCAGCTGGGGTCTCAGCTCCCACTGTGCTCAGCGCTGCCCTTGCTTCCCAGTGTGGGCAGGCAGCGAGCTCGCTACTTTCCTCACTGCATCAGAGCCAGCGTGAGCCCCCTCTCCGGTGTGCAAGGGGGTGGGGAGCATCTCTCTGTCCCACCCAGCCCCAGGGGTCTGGTTACAGGCAGGCAGGTATCCTGAGCTTAGCCTCTCCTCCCCCCTGCCAGCCAGGTCATTTGCATTTTCACTGACAATTTCCATCTTAGTCAATTGGTTCCCTAGATTCAAATTCAAATCCTCGGCCGTTACAGGAGCAGGGACTGGATCTGGTCCCAAAGAGACAAAGTCATCCCACAACAGGACCTCACAGCTGATATCCTGGAGAACCCCAACTACCAGCCAGCCCCACCCCTCCTGTGTCTGCACAGGGATCTGGGCCATAGGCAGGGCGAGGGGCTTCATCCCTGGGACCTTCACCCAGGTCACACAGCCCCCCAGCATTTAAGGCTGCACCACCAGGGGCCTGACAACAGTTCTCTCTGTCCCAGGGTCTCGCCACCCCAGAAATGTCTCCCCATTGACCATCACCTTCCGCTCCCACTGGAGGTCTGATGGGCCTGAGCCCAGGAGACTCCACACAGACATATAGTCTACGGCCTTGGGACCCAGCAAGGAAGCTAGACACCGGGGCTTTTCCGCAGGGTCCCCCTGGTTCAAATCACCAGCCTGCTCAAAGGCAGTGAGGTGGGCATCCACATCCCCCCCTCCTTAACCAGGGGCAGCAATTTAGTCTCTAGGTTCCCCGCAGAGCTGGCACCCTGGGGTCTATCCCCACTCACCCCTGGGGGGTTCCCTAGGCCTCTCTGCTCCCCACCGCCAGTTCATGCTGCTGCTGCTTCTGCAGCTCTTTCTCGGGCTCTCGCTGTCTCCCACGGTCCTCTTGCTCTCTAGGACTCAGCTCCAATCGCGTCTGTCTCCGATCCCCCGATGGGGAACCCGATCGTGAAGACCCCCGTCTGGTTGGGGACAGGAGTCTTGGGGATGCCTGTCTCCCACTCCAGCTGCTCCCAGATCCTGCTATAGCCCCATTTGGGTAAGAATCTCCTGGTCATCCTCCTCCAGCTGCACGATGAACTGTGCTTTGGTGAACTTTCCAATGCTCAACCCTCTCTTTCTGCACCGGGTTACAATGTCCTTCTTAAGGATACGGTGACAGGATCACTCCACTGTTCCCAAGTTGTTGTGGACTCACAGGCCTGTGTGCTCTCAGCTCCCCACGGTTTCCAGGCCCCTGTGTGCCAGCCCTTCTCGAGGTCACCTCCTTTTTGCCAGGGTCGAGCTGCAGACTCCTCCGCCCCTTGGACTGCTCGCTGCAATCTCCAGGGGAACCCTGTTACTGCAAAAGTCCTTCTCTCTCCCAGAGCCAAGCTGCAGGCTCCTCCGCCCCCGAGAATGCTCACCGCAGTTCCCAGGGGGACCCCATTACTGCACAGTCCTTCTCGCTGGTCACAAACTCCCAGGGGTTAACTGCCCCCCGAAACCGCCCCTCTCTGAGCCTTCAGCACGCCTGGTCCTTGTCAATCTCCCTTCGTTTTACTGCTCCCCAGTCAGTTACTGCAGGAAGCGCCATCCACGGGGTGCAGTACATCCCACCGCTGCCACCAGTTGTCACGGAGTCCTCAGGCGATGCTCGGGAACTGCTCCCTACGAAGTCAGGCAGGACTCTGGTGAAGTCTCCTCTCTGATAGCAGCCCATCTCCAGGGCAAGAAGCTCACACAGCTTCCACCTTCCTGGGTCTGACCTTGGAGCATTCAGCATCCTCTGCCCCTCCCTGTGCTTTCCACAGTGAGTCCGCCCAGGCGGGCTCCTGGGGAAGCCAGAGGGTCCTGCCCCCCAACTTCACAGTCAGATGTGACTCTCAGCCAGCCAGTAAAACAGAGGTTTATTAGATGACAGGAACATGGTCTAAACCAGAGCTTGTAGGTGCAGAGAACAGGACTCCTCAGCTGGGTCCATTTTGGGGGCAGTGAGCCAGACAACCCCGTCTGCACTTCACTCCTCGTCCCCAGCCAGCCCCAAACTGAAACTCCCTCCAGCCCCTGCCCCTCTGGGCTTTGTCCCTTTCCCAGGCCAGGAGGTCACCTGATTCCTTTGTTTTCCAACCCCTTTAGCTCTCACCTTGCAGGGGGGAAGGGCCCCGGCCATCAGTTGTCAGGAAACAGGGTGTCGGCCATTCTCTGTGTCCAGACCCCTGCACACACCTGTCCTCTAGGGCTCTGCAATGATCATACACCCTTATCCCACCACCTAGATACTTAAGAACTGCCTAGGGGAAACTGAGGCACCCCCACAATATTCAGAGAAAACATTAAGAACAGTCCCACTTCGTCACAGCAACTTGTCTGCAGTGCCCCATGCCCCCCATGCCCACAGGGTCCATCACAGCCCAGGGCCCATCCGGTGAGGCAGAGGCTGGGGTCCCTACAGGCCCCTGGTGGGAAAATGACCTGAGAGACCAGCAGTTGGAGGTCCAGGGGGGTGTCTGGTATTAGCAACTGTGTAGCCACAGCTAGAGAAGCTGGCTGAGATCAGGGCGCTGCCCAGACCCCGTCCGAGATCAGGGCCCTGTCGTGCTGGGCGCTGCCCAGACCTGACCAAGATCAGGGCCCTGTCGTGCTGGGGACCCCGGTGGCAGGGGGATGGGGACCCCAACCATGGGAGTGCAGGGGCAGGGAGGGGGACTCCAGCGACGGAGGTGCGAGGCAGGGAGGGGGATCCGCAGGCAGGGGGATCCCAGTGGCAGGTTTAGGGAGGCTGGGGGGGGGGTCACACAGCAGCACCTGGGTAATGGACTTGTTGGTTTGTTTCCCAGCTGCCAAGGGCGAGGGCGGGGATGGGACGTCCAGCACAGAGATTATGAATTTTCCCGCCCCTGGCTTCCGGCCCACCCCTGGCTTCCGGCCGTCCAAACAGCCGCTCCACTACTGGATCCGCGACACCAGCCAGAAGGCCTTCTACCTGCGGGACAATAGGCTGGTGGCCGCGAACCTGCAGGGTGAAAATGCCAGCCAGGAAGGTTGGTTGCCCCCAGGGTACCTGCTGGGGGTTCACAGTTAGTGACTTCACGCCACCCCCTTCCCAAAGTCCCCTCCGCACCTGGCTCCAGCCTCCTTGGTCCATTTGGCTCCCGGGTGCTGGGAGACGCCAGGCAGGGCTCTGTCCCCACACAAGGCTCCTGGTAGTTTGCAGCCAGCGATGCCCACCCCAAGGAGCTGAGATAGCAGCAGAGCCAGGTGCCCCCTACCCCACTCGCTTTGCTGGTCTCCCAGTCTCTTTCCAGTGGCTGGCACGTTGCACACTAATAGAACAGCTGCTCAGGGGAACCCTTTGCAACAAGCGTTATTGGTCCTACAACCCCAGGAAGGGCGGAGCATGGTCCTGAGTCCCCACCCAGACCCTCCACTGTTCCTAGGGCCAGTGGGAAATCAGGTCCAAGCCTGGGGAAATTCCCACCTTTCGAATTTCGTTTCCATCCCGAGTTGGGGTGAACAGTCCAAATCTTGCCCAGCAGGGAGGGGCAGGTTGGGAACGGGGGGAAGTTTGGTGTCACTTTGCCCGGAGGGATTGAACCGCGACTGCCCTAGCTACTGTAGGGCCTCGTGGGGGCTGTAGTTCACTCGCCTCATTCTTCTCTTCTCCTCTCTGGGCCAAGCTCTCCAGTTCGACTACAGCTCCCAAGATGCACTGCCATGCAAGACCCATGATTCTACCACGGTGCATCCTGGGAGATGTAGTCCAGCCAGGGAGCCTAGCCCCTGGAGGACAATGGGACCACAAGGCAGTGAGGGGGGACCAGGAGCAACCCATGCTGGGAGGTCAGTGACCTGGCCTGCAGGAGGCCCTGGCCGTGCTTTGATCACATTTCCCCCTCCCGATCTCCCTCTGCAGAGAAGGTCAGCGTGGTCCCCAACAGGGGGCTGGAGCGCAAGAGGTGTCCCCTGATCCTGGGCATCAAAGGCGGCAGGCAGGGCCTGTCGTGTGGAACAGCCAAGCAGCCCCGGCTGCAGCTGGAGGTGAGTGCCATGCCAGGGACCCCCTGCCGGCCCCTCCCTGAGTCTCTGCTGCGGGGTTCTCAAAGCCCTGCTCAGAGCCAGGGCTGGACCAGGGCGTAGGCCCTACCAGCCAGCATCTGGAGCCCACCTCCTGGGGTCACGGGAGTGCCCCACACTCTCAGCATTCATCACAGAAAAGTTTCAGAGTAGCAGCTGTGTTAGTCTGTATTCACAAAAAGAAAAGGAGTACTTGTGGCACCTTAGAGACTAACCAATTTATTTGAGCATAAGCTTTCGTGAGCTACAGCTCACTTCATCGGATGCATTCATGAATGCATCCGATGAAGTGAGCTGTAGCTCACGAAAGCTTATGCTCAAATAAATTTGTTAGTCTCTCAGGTGCCACAAGTCCTCCTGTTCTTATCACAGAAAAGGTTCATCTCCAGGCATCCTGGCTGTGCAGAATGGAACTGAAGCAGAGCCAATGCCTGAGTTTGCAGAGAGCCTGAGCCCACAGGTCAGAGAGGAGGGAACAGCCCTGGCCTCTCAATGGGCCTGGCTGGGTTTTGGCCAGTAGGCCCCAATCCCCCTCCCTAGTCAATACAAATAGTCACCCCTGGGGCCCAGCTCAGCCTCCCAGCCCCACACTCATCCCGGCGCCGAGGGCGTTGTGTCCGGCTGTCCCACGGCATCGCTCGTTCTAACCTCTTCCCCGCGCCCTCCCCCCACAGGACGTGCACCTCACCGAGCTCTTTGACAAGCATGAGGAGGCCAAGCGCTTCACCTTCTTCAAGACCTACAACGGCAGCACGCACCGCTTCGAGGCGGCTGCCTACCCAGGCTGGTTCCTCTGCACCTCAGCCCAGGCCAACGAGCCCATCGGCCTCACCGCCCGCCTGGGCGAAGCTGCTATCACCGACTTCTATTTCAAGCGCAAATAGGCCCCGGGTGGGGGCCGGGCAGCAGGAGCCAGAAACCAGCCCTATCCTTGGGGCACGGTGCTGCTTCAGTCCTGCCCTCTCGGTGGCTAGCCGTGGGGGGGGTTAGAGCTACCCACCCCCAATGGGAACCCCAGGAGGGCATGGCAGCCTCAGTTTCCCTGTCTTCCCTGGGCCTGTCAGCTCTTTGACTGGCCGGTGCCTGAGCCCCTGGCGTAGCACTGACCAGTACATGCAACGG
Source organism: Lepidochelys olivacea (assembly GCF_965140295.1). Lineage (NCBI taxonomy): Eukaryota > Metazoa > Chordata > Testudines > Cheloniidae > Lepidochelys > Lepidochelys olivacea. Next base: position 15,625,200 of record NC_140436.1, on the reverse strand, counting down.
GGCTCAGTTTGTCTCCCGGCCCCAGCGCCTTCCCGGGGTTGAAGTCTTAGCTGGCATGGGAAGCAAGCGACTGATTTGTACCGGATCCACTTCTCAGGGCGCACGAGGCCTGGCCCAGCTTTGCTCCCGGTCCCGTTAGAGGGGCTGACGGAGTACTGCTGATGGGAAGAGATCTTGGATTCTAGCCTGAGGCCTGTGTACCTGGCCCGGCCAGTGGGGGTCTATGCACCCAGCCAGCAGAGAACCAGGGTCACTTGTAGCTGGAAGGACCTTTGGGGGTCGTCTGCTTCAGCTGCTGCCCTGAGGCAGGATCGAGTCTGACGGGTTTCTCCAGCCTGCTCTTAACCCTCTGGTGCCGGGGGTCCCACAGCCTGTAACCACTGGGGATCTGCTCCGGCACTGGGCCAGCTGCGGTGCTAGGAACTGTCACTCTTGTGTGGCTGATTTTGGATGCAGCTGCCCCTGGGGTTACCCTTGCTAACCCCCTGGCCCCCCCTAAAAAAGCTAGGGCCAGAAGAGGCTGGCGTGTGGGTCCTTGGGGGCCGTATTCGAGGCACAAGAGGCTAAGTGGCAGGGCCTGGAGGAGTTGGAGCATATGGGGTTCATTTCGGTCTCTCGCTTCATACCAGCCCCCAACCCCCATCTGTGGGTCTGGCTTTCCCCTCTCTTTGTACAGGCTGTTTTGAGAAATAAAACGGCTCGAAATGCCCAGGGAATCGCTGCCAAACACACGAGTGCCAGGCGGGGCGGGGGGGGGGGGCGGAATTCGGCTGAGTGTGTGGTCGACATTTGAAAATGGGGGATGGGGGTGAACCAATGGGCAGTGGGCTGGAGGAGGGAAATCCAGGGTCAGTGGCTGGTCAGGCAGGGGATGGCTGGGGGGTAACTGGATGGGGGGACCCCAGGAACCGAAGGGGGCCGGGGATGCAGGAGGTAACGGTTGGGGGCAGTGTAAGCGGGACTGGGGATCCATGGGGGAGGGCCGGATCCCCCAGCTCCATATACACAGCTGTACGAGCCAGGCTCCCTGGCTGTCTCCAGGCCTCTCTCCAGGTCTCTGGGCAGAGAGAAGGGGCAGGAGGGTGCTCCTGGCGGCAAGGCAGGTGTCCCGGACTCCCGGGCCCCGTGCTCTCTCAGCTCCATATGGCCCATCAGTCTGACAGCCCTCCCCGGGGGTTCACTCTCGGGGATTAAACCCCACTTCCTGGCCCGCACCTCTCTGAGCCATCAGCACACCTGGCTCTGCCGTGGGCCCCCGGGGCCGCCACACCCAGGGGAGCAATGCCCCCCGATCTCTAGCCTGCCGTGACAGGTGGGTTCATTGTATGTCTGAACACAGCACAGGCTGTCCTCAGGGGCCTCAGGGGCCTGGCCAGTCTTAGCCCCGTCCATGTGTCCCCATTCCCATGGCCTCCCGCTGCTCTTTGTCCCCAGTCCAGCAGCCCCCTCCTCCGCCCTTTGTCTTTGTTCCTGGGCAAAGAGATCATGTGGGCCCTCTCTCTTCCCTCCTTACACCCCTGGCCTGGTGCCCCATGCCCAGACACCCCCCTGCAGCTGTCCCTCCCCATCATGCACTGGCTGGGCAGACAGCAGTGCTGAGTCACCAGGAGGCACCAGGGCTCTGTGTGCCCAGGCAGGGCCGCCCAGGGGATTCAGGGGGCCTGGGGTCTTCGGCGGTGGGGATCCTTCCGCTCCGGGTCTTCGGGGCACTTCGCTGGAGACATGGAGTGGAAGAAGCAGTGGTGGGTCCTTCACTTCGGGTGTGTTCAGCGGCACTGAAGGACCTGCCACTGCCTATGTGCCACTGAAAACTCTCATGGGGGCCCCAGCGGGGACCAGAGCCTGGTGAAAATTGCCCCCTTGTCCCTGCGATCGGCAGGCCACAGGGATGGCGCCGGGAGCCTGGCTGGGAGCAGGGCTCAGGGGGCCAGTTTCTGTCCCAGGCTCTGGGGCCAGACCAATGGGCCACACTGTGGCCCTGGCTGGAGGTGCTGCCTGTGTCCCTTTGCCCCAGGCTGTGTCTCCCCCAGCTTTGATTTCCTGAACACCAAGACGTGGGCTTCCCTCGGCCAGGGTCTGGGCCTCCAGCTCTTCAGGTCAATGAGCATCCGCCCCACTGAGCGGTGCCCTCCCAGGCTGCCTCCCAAAAATGCCATTGGCCTTCTTGGCAACAAGGGCACACTGTTGACTCCTATCCAGCTTCTCGTCCCCTATAACCCCTAGGTCCTTTGCTGCCGAGCCATTCGGTCCCCAGCCTGTAGTGGTGCATGGGGTTCTTCCATCCTAAGTGCAGGACTCTGCACTTGTCCTTGTTGAACCTCATCAGATTTCCTGTGGTCCAATCCTCCAATTTGTCTAGGTCCTTCTGTATCCTATCCCTCCCCTCCAGCGTATCTACCACTCCTCCCAGTTTAGTGTCATCCGCAAACTTGCTGAGGGTGCAATCCACGCCATCCTCCAGATCATTTATGAAGATATTGAACAAAACCGGCTCCAAGACCGACCCTTGGGGCACTCCACTTGATACCGGCTGCCAACTAGACATGGAGCCATTGATCACTACCCGTTGAGCCCGACAATCTAGCCAGCTTTCTACCCACCTTATAGTGCATCCATCCAGCCCATACTTCCTTAACTTGCTGGCAAGAATACTGTGGGAAACCGTGTCACAAGCTTTGCTAAGGTCAAGGAACAACACGTCCATCACTTTCCCTTCATCCACAGAGCCAGTTATCTCGTCATAGAAGGCAATTAGATTAGTCAGGCATGACTTGCCCTTGGTGATTCCATGCTGACTGTTCCTGATCACTTTCCTCTCCTCTAAGTGCTTCAGAATTGATTCCTTGAGGACCTGCTCCATGATTTTTCCAGGGACTGAGGTGAGGCTGACTGGCCTGTAGTTCCCAGGATCCTCCTTCTTCCCTTTTTTAAAGATGGGCACTACATTAGCCTTTTTCCAGTCATCCGGGACTTCCCCCGATCGCCATGAGTTTTCAAAGATAATGGCCAATGGCTCTGCAATCACATCCGCCAACTCCTTTAGCACTCTCCAATGCAACGCATCTGACCCCATGGACTTGTGCACGTCCAGCTTTTCTAAATAGTCCCTAACCACTTCTTTCTCCACAGGGGGCTGGTCACCTCCTCCCCATGCTGTGCTGCCCAGGGCAGCAGTCTGGGAGCTGACCTTGTTCATGAAGACAGAGGCAAAAAAACCACTGAGTACATTAGCTTTTTCCACATCCTCTCTCACTAGGTTGCCTCCCTCATTCAGTAAGGGGCCCACACTTTCCTTGACTTTCTTCTTGTTGCTAACATACCTGAAGAAACCCTTCTTGTTACTCTTAACATCCCTTGCTAACTGCAACTCCAATTGTGATTTGGCCTTCCTGATTTCACTCCTGCATGCCTGAGCAATATTTTTATACTCATCCCTGGTCATCTGTCCAATCTTCCACTTCTTGTAAGCTTCTTTTTTGTGTTTAAGATCAGCAAGGATTTCACTGTTAAGCCAAGCTGGTCGCCTGCCATATTTACTATTCTTTCTACACATCGGGATGGTTTGTCCCTGTAACCTCAATAAGGATTCTTTAAAATACAGCCAGCTCTCCTGGACTCCTTTCCCCCTCATGTTGTTCTCCCAGGGGCACTTGCCCATGAGCTCCCTGAGGGAGTCAAAGTCTGCTTTTCTGAAGTCCAGGGTCCGTATTCTGCTGCTTTCATAGAATCATAGAATCATAGAATATCAGGGGTGGAAGGGACCCCAGAAGGTCATCTAGTCCAACCCCTTGCTCAAAGCAGGACCAACTCCCAGTTAAATCATCCCAGCCAGGGCTTTGTCAAGCCTGACCTTAAAAACCTCTAAGGAAGGAGATTCTACCACCTCCCTAGGTAACGCATTCCAGTGTTTCACCACCCTCCTAGTGAAAAAGGTTTTCCTAATATCCAACCTAAACCTCCCCCACTGCAACTTGAGACCATTACTCCTCGTTCTGTCATCTGCTACCATTGAGAACAGTCTAGAGCCATCCTCTTTGGAACCCCCTTTCAGGTAGTTGAAAGCAGCTATCAAATCCCCCCTCATTCTTCTCTTCTGCAGGCTAAACAATCCCAGCTCCCTCAGCCTCTCCTCATAACTCATGTGTTCCAGTCCCCTAATCATTTTTGTTGCCCTTCGCTGGACTCTCTCCAATTTATCCACATCCTTCTTGAAGTGTGGGGCCCAAAACTGGACACAGTACTCCAGATGAGGCCTCACCAATGTCGAATAGAGGGGAACGATCACATCCCTCGATCTGCTCGCTATGCCCCTACTTATACATCCCAAAATGCCATTGGCCTTCTTGGCAACAAGGGCACACTGCTGACTCATATCCAGCTTCTCGTCCACTGTCACCCCTAGGTCCTTTTCCGCAGAACTGCTGCCTAGCCATTCGGTCCCTAGTCTGTAGCTGTGCATTGGGTTCTTCCGTCCTAAGTGCAGGACCCTGCACTTATCCTTATTGAACCTCATCAGATTTCTTTTGGCCCAATCCTCCAATTTGTCTAGGTCTTTCTGTATCCTATCCCTCCCCTCCAGCGTATCTACCACTCCTCCCAGTTTAGTATCATCCGCAAATTCCTTTCTTCCTTGTGTCAGGATCCTGAACTTGACCATCTCATGGTCACTGCCTCCCAGGTTCCCATCCCCTTTAGCTTCCCGTACTAATTCTTCCCAGTTTGTGAGCAGCAGGTCAAGAAGAGCTCTGCCCCTAGTTGGTTCCTCCAGCACTTGCACCAGGAAATTGTCCCCTACCCTTTCCAAAAACTTCCTGGATTGTCTGTGTACCATTGTATTGCTCTCCCAGCAGATACCAGGGTGGTTGAAGTCTCCCATGAGAACCAGGGCCTGCGATCTAGTAACTTCTGCAAGTTGCCGGAAGAAAGCCTCGTCCACCTCATCCCCATGGTCCGGTGGTCTATAGCAGACTCCCACCATGACATCACACTTGTTGCTCACACTTCTAAACTTAATCCAGAGACACTCAGGTTTTTCTGCAGTTTCATACCGGAGCTCTGAGCAGTCATACTGCTCCCTTACGTACAGTGCAACTCCCCCGCCTTTTCTGCCCTGCCTGTCCTTCCTGAACAGCTTATATCCATCCATGACAGTACTCCAGTCATGTGAGTCATCCCACCATGTCTCTGTTATTCCAATCACATCATAATTCCTTGACTTGACCTTGACCTTGACCATCACCATCATAATTCCTTGACCTTGGCTTGGCCCGTTGCTTTAATGGCCTGCTGGGGTCAGCTTACCACTTCTTTGGGCCTCCACATGGCATGGCCAGGAGACCTTCCCCACAGGCCCTGCCTGTGGCTCCAGACTTGGCATCCTTGGCACTCTGCAGAGAGCTGGGGGTCTCCAGGCAACCCTCACACCAATCTGTAGGGAGGGGATCCCTCAAGGGCAGCAAGCTCCTTCCATACCCTGGGTGCACAAGCCTGTGATAGCTGTGGGACACTCTGCTTCTGTGACCTTAGCAGCTTTGTGGGGCAGGACCAGCTCTCTCTTCTGCTTTGGACCGCACCTGGCACAACGCCTGGGCTATGGCTCGTGCTCTCATGTGCCGTGGTGACACAATGCTATATCACAGCTGTCGGGCAGGTTCCTCACCATCCTGCAAAGGGCCCCCTGGTCGCAGCCCAAGGTGGAGCTGCACAAGGCAGGCATGTGCCCAAGGTTGGAGATGCCCAGCCAGCAGGCCCCTGGAGCTGATGCTGTGTCATTTGCTCTGGTGCTCCGTGAGCGGCTTTGCTTCCCAAAGCCCAGGGCTCAGCTCTCCCTTGTGCTGCTGCTAGGCTGGGGGATCCATCTAGGCTGGATATTAGGAAACACTGTTTCACTAGGAGGGTGGTGAAGCACTGGAATGCGTTACCTAGGGAGGTGGTAGAATCTCCTTCCTTAGAGGTTTTTAAGGCCTGGCTTGACAAAGCCCTGGCTGGGATGATTTAGTTGGCGTTGTGATGTTACACTCCAGGTTCTTTATGGCAATATGTTTATGAGATGGATATGACAGAACTGAGATGTACTTTATGCAAGATGGCTTCTGTGAGGTATCATTGGAAAGGTTCTGATTTATTGAATGTGATTATCCAATGTGTATGCATGTATCGTTTCTGTATCTGACCATGCCTCTGTATTTCAAATGTGCTACATTGGAAGAGGCCAAACAATGTTAATGGCTTACTGGGGAAATGCACACAAGCATAAGGATTACCTCAGGAACAGCAAACACTAGAAACCTCTCAGAGATAGCCCTGCACAATTGGAACTGTTTGACCCAGGTCAGAGCAAAAAAGCTTTCCAGCAAGTTGTGGGGAAGATATAAGAGAGGGACAATGACAACATGAGGTGGCCTCACTCTCCCTACAACAAAACACCGGAAAACACCTGAGAAACAAAGACTGAACTATGAGAAGTGCTGGTCCCAGACTAAGATCTTTAGCCTGTGTATGAAAACCTGGGAAAGCCAAGGCAGCTTGTGCCTTAAGACTCTGCCAGCCTGTTTATCACTCAGGGTGAGAATTTGCTAATTTGTATCCTGCCTATTGAGTGTGTCAAGCTCCGTTTGCATGTTTTGTTTCATTTTTTTAGTAATCTGCTTTGTTCTGTTTGCTCTCCCTTTAACCACTTAACATCTACCTTTTGCAGTTAATAAATGTATTTTGTTTATTATTAAACCCAGTTTATGTCATTTCTAACTGGGGAGGGCAAGAAGTCATGCACATCTCTCTTAGAATCATAGAATATCAGGGTTGGAAGGGACCTCAGGAGGTCACCTAGTCCAACCCCCTGCTCAAAGCAGGACCGATCCCCAATTAAATCATCCCAGCCAGGGCTTTGTCAAGCCTGACCTTAAAAACTTCTAGGGAAGGAGATTCCACCACCTCCCTAGGTAACGCATTCCAGTGTTTCACCACCCTCCTAGTGAAAAAGGTTTTCCTAATATCCAACCTAAACCTCCCCCACTGCAACATGAGACCATTACTCCTTGTTCTGTCATCTGCTACGACTGAGAACAGTCTAGAGCCATCCTCTTTGGAACCCCCTTTCAGGTAGTTGAAAGCAGCTATCAAATCCCCCCTCATTCTTCTCTTCTGCAGGCTAAACAATCCCAGCTCCCTCAGCCTCTCCTCATAACTCATGTGTTCTAGACCCCTAATCATTTTTGTTACCCTCCGCTGGACTCTTTCCAATTTTTCCACATCCTTCTTGTAGTGTGGGGCCCAAAATTGGACACAGTACTCCAGATGAGGCCTCACCAATGTCAAATAGAGGGGAACGATCACGTCCCTCGATCTGCTCGCTATGCCCCTACTTATACATCCCAAAATGCCATTGGCCTTCTTGGCAACAAGGGCACACTGCTGACTCATATCCAACTTCTCGTCCACTGTAACCCCTAGGTCCTTTTCTGCAGAACTGCTGCCTAGCCATTCGGTCCCTAGTCTGTAGCGGTGCATTGGATTCTTCCGTCCTAAGTGCAGGACTCTGCACTTGTCCTTGTTGAACCTCATCAGATTTCTCTTGGCCCAGTCCTCCAGTTTGTCTAGGTCCCTCTGTAACCTGTCCCTATTGTCAAAGTTTGACTCAGATTCACAATTTATCAGACCACTCTGTTTTATTAGCAAAGCTGCTCTGCTAATACATTTAGAAGTGAGCCCCCCAAGTGGGGCTTGTGTCTTTTAATTTGTACAGTTTTTTGGAGAACAAGTTACAGAGAAGTTACAGACAAAAGAAGAAAAAGATTTTAGTCACCACCCTTCGAGATCCCTGAGACCAGTCACGTATCTTCAATTACCTGCCACCCTTAACAATCTCCTTTAACAGCTTCCAGTTAACTTAACTAATTGCCCTTCACACCTTCCATTCGGATGCCTGCTTCTTAGAGGTGCTGGCTCTATCTTAATTGCTTCTCCATTCAAAAGCTAACTGTCCCTACGTGTGCTCCCTCCGATACTTTGTAACATGTTTTGGCATGCCTTCTCATATACAATGTATCCAGCATGTCCCCTTATACAACGTTATACTTATACAATGTTATACTTCCACAATCCCCCCTTTTGGTCAAGGCTACGCCCATGACCAATGACTTACTGGATTCCATACATCAATCGTTCTTTTTCATTACTTTCACTGGTGACATTTAACAACACTAGATTAGCACTCTGGATTCCCCGACCCTCAGGACACAGGAGCTGAGGATTAAGCTTCTCAAAGGACACGTGCTGGAAGCAGGACCCTTTCTGGTTCCGACAACCCCTTTCGAGGGAATCGCAGTCATGGTTTTACGTCCACCAGGCAGCAGACGCTAGGCTCACTACTGCTTCTTGTTTGTTGGGTCCTGCTGTCTGCTTACCCTCTGCTTCTGGCAACCCTTACGAGAGCGCAGATTGTAAGGTATTGCAGGCTGTTCCTCTTTGTCTTCTGGGGTTGAAGCTGGTTCTGCGTGGTCTTGCAGAGGTCCCCGTGAGGTGGCGCTGGCTTACACTGTGGGGTGTGGATCCATGCAGCGATGCCGGATGATTTCACTGCTGTCTGGGTGGTGAGCAGTACCTGGTACGGACCCTTCCACCGGGGTTCCAAGGTGGGCTTCCGAAGGTGGTGCCGCAGGCAGACCTAATCACCAGGCTCAGGGGTGTGACAGGCAGCGGAGGTGGGTTCCCTCGGCCAAGCTGCTCCCACCTACGAATGGAAGGAGCTCACCGCTTGCATTAACCCTTTGCAGTACTGGAGGAGCGTGCTGTGAGTTAGGTTTAGGTCTGGGGCTGGGGTAATAGTAGCCATTGTTCGCATAGGGCGTCCCATGATGATTTCAAATGGACTCAATTTGTGTCTCTGGGATGGGGATGACCGAATTTCCATAAGGGCCAGTGGTAAAGCAGCTGGCCAGTTTAACCCTGTGGAACTACAGATTTTTGCCAGCTTATTTTTAAGCACACCATTTCGCATTTCAGCTGCCCCTGCACTCTGTGGATGGTAAGGGCAGTGCAAGGGGGGGGGTGACATGTAATACCTGGTTTAGATGTTGAACAATTTTTCCAGTAAAATGTGTTCCCCGGTCACTAGACAAAGTGGCAGAAATTCCCTTGGTAGGGATAATGTGGTTTAACAGACATTTTGCAACAGACAATGAATCAGCTTTGCGACAGGGAAAGGCTTCAATCCAACCCGAAAACAGACATATTATAACTAAAATGAATTCATATTTCTGACACTTTGGCATTTGTACAAAATCGAGTTGCCAGTGTAGGAAAGGTGCTTGAGGCAAACCCCGGAACCCTTGTGTTACTTTTACAGATTTGCCGACATTGTGACTTTGACAAGTAACACAAGTGGCACAGTGGTGGTTGCAAAGGAGCTGAAATGGGGAGCCCACCACCCCGCCTTACTCATAGCAGAGACCATCCCCTCCTTGCCGACATGCGAAACACCATGTAGCAGGGCGGCTAGAGACGGGTAGAGTGAGAGGGGGGCTACAAAGGTACTGGTGGGCGATCGCCAAAGGGAATCAGAATGCAAAGAGCAACCCAAAGCACTCCAGGAGTTTTCTCTGTTTCTGGGGCAGAATCCTGGAGCTGAGCGAGATGAGACAGGGATGGCGGCGTTACAGAGACAGAGAGGGGACCAAGAAATGCTTCTGGTGAAGGTTTTATAGTGGCGGCATGTTTTGCATCAGCATCAGCAAGTGCATTACCTTTTGCCACCTCGGTGTCTGCCGCTGAGTGGCCAGTACACTTAACAATTGCCAAGGCAGACGGTAGTAAAACTGCATACAGGAGGGCGGCGATGTAGGGGCCATTCTTGATAGGGGTACCAGCAGAGGTAAGAAAACCTCGAGCCTGCCAGAGGGTGCCAAAGTCATGCACAACCCCAAAGGCATACCGAGAATCAGTAAAAATAGTGGTAGAGAGCCCCTCGGCTAGAAAGCAGGCACGGGTTAGAGCAATCAGTTCAGCCACCTGGGCAGAGGTCACAGAGGGTAAGGGCGCAGCTTCTATGGTCTCAGAGAGAGAGACCACAGCGTACCCTGCAAGAAGGTGGCCTTGGTCATTTCTATAACAGGCCCCATCAGTGAATAATACCAGGTCAGAGTTAGGGAGAGCTACATCTGAAAGGTTGGGGCGCGGGACAGTGATAGCGGAGACAGTTGCAAGGCAGTCATGGGGTTCACCATCACTAGGTAAAGGAAGGAGGGTAGCAGGGTTTAACCGGGAGCAGCGCTTAATAGTGATATGTGAGGCTGAAAGCAGCAAAAGTTCATACCTAGTGAGGCGAGCAGAGGAGAGGTGAGCAGTAAATAGAACAGCCAAGTTTGCGTAGCAAGTCCCGTTCCAGAAGGTTTGCGGGGTGGAATCAGAGAGGAGGAATGCATGCTCCTCAGAGAGGGGACCGACCTGAACAGACAAAGGTTTTGAGAGGGGAAAAGAGGTAGGGATCCCTGTAATGCCAACAGCAGACACAGATTTTCCAGATCGGGGAACCTCAGGCAAGTCAGTGGTGTGGATTGTAGAAAGAGAAGCTCCAGTATCAAGAAGGAAAGGGAGAGAGAGATCATTTACAGTCAGGACACATTCTCCAGTAGGGGACAGAGGTAATAAGGGAGCTAAAACTTTGTGAGGTTCCCCAGCATCCCGTCATTGTTGGGGTGAAAAATAGGGTTGGGGATCAGCTGGAGGAACCAGCGGGGGGTTCACTTGATTTCCCATACAATTATTAGGTCGTCTTGGACACTCTTTTTTCCAGTGTCCAGGCTGTTTACAGTAGTTACAAACCCCAGTTAATCCAGCCCCCTGCCCCCTTCCGCAACCCCGTCCCTGTCCCCGCTGTGGTCTGCTTAGTCCTGAATAATGCTGTATCTGCTGAGCCATTAACTTTTGGGAGGACTGTTCCTCCTTTCCTTTTAAAGTGCGGTGGCAATGCTCTGCTACTGCCAGCAATTTGTCCATGGTTTCAGTCTCCCATCCCACACTTATTCGTTTTAACATGCTGCCTGTGGCAGGGAGAAGACCATCAACAGATGCATGTGCCAAGGCCCACTGCCCATTTACATCGGGCTCTTGTATTCCTGAATGTTGTAGGAAAATATCAGTTAGCCGGGACCTATAGTCGCCTGGGCTTTCTCCTTGCCCTTGCTTACAGCAACGTATTGCTGTCCAGTCTGTTTTAGGAGACCACACTTTGGGAATGGCTTGATGCAGGTGCTTCCAAAGAGCCATACTCCGGTCTCTGTATGCCGAATCTGGGCCAGTACTTTTTATGGTTGAGTGGCGTGCCTCAGCTGGCCAGTCTGCGGCAGCCAACCATTTTTCATAATAACTGGCAGGAGCTAACAATTTACACAGTTGGAGGAGATCTGTCTCAGAGGGTTCATAGGTTTCACAGATTAACAGAAACTCCTCAGCAAATTTGACAGAGTTTTCCTGTGGTTTGGGAAAACATTTAACTATAGATAAAAGTTCCGTACAAGTCCAGGGCTTATAATCCCATATGGACTCACTTTCTCCCATCTTAAGGACTCGTAAGGGTGTCACACAACAGTTTGATCAGAGTCTCTCATTAACCTCCCATCAGGTTCTCTTTTCCAAGAAGAGATGTCAAGAGAATCTTTGCAGTCTGCTTTGGATTTCTTCTTCATAATATTTTGCAGAGCTGCGAGGCCAATGAGGGTATCTTCTTCACTTTCATTATCTGTAGTCACTGAAGATTTTTCCTTTTCTGATTTCTTATTTGCGCAGGAGTATGGTGGGGGTCGGGTTTGATCCGGATCATTGCACAGGACTGGGCAAAGGGGAGCGCTTGGACTAGGGGTGGGAGAGACTGCATCCAATTGAACTGTTAGGTTTTTGATAGAATTTTTAAGAGAGGTGAGTTTTGACTCAGTCCATCTATGATTTGCCTCTTCCCACCACTGCATGAAGCAGTCTACTTCTTCTCTCTCCAATTTGGTTTTTGGGAGGATGAGTTTGCTTTTTAAAGCATCCACTCGATCCTTGTCCCAAGAACCTAACAGTGGCCACTGTAATTTGGGGTTCTCTAGAGCTAATTTGGACCATTTTTCAAGAAATCTACAAGAGTCCGGACCCCTCCTAAAATACATAAAATAAGCTGGAGTTCCCTTAGGGAACTGTTCTTCCTTAGACTTCTGATTACCCATCCAGGAGGACTTCACACAGCACTCACACAAGAAGGAAATTCGGGCTCAGCAGAGCGGTACCCGGTGTAACACACAGAAAGGAGCCCACAGGCTACTGCCTCAACTGCCCTTGCTTTCACACCAGGGATTATACCCAAGGCGTGGTGCGGCTGCAGCTGTGCAGATTCCACTTATTCAGACCGTGGGGACGGGGACGCCTTGGTCAGCCAGTCTCCGGACAGAGATGGCTCCCAGATTCACACACACACCACGGGGAAGACAGATAGACACAAAGACAAGACAGTCCTCAAACCGGTTAAAGCACAAAAATAATAATTACCTGAGACGTCTGATTCCAGAAGCTGGATCCAAAGACCCCTACCCGAACAGAGTGGGAACCAACAAGTTCAATGGCGTAGACTGCGCTGCTGCTGTGTACCTTTCTGTCTTGTGGAGGATCACTTGGACTAAGTGTCCAGGCACCGGCTGCCACGATCGTCCTGCAAGGCAGTCAGGGATCACACAGCCTCAGTGAAGCCACTTGCCATCTCGGTGGAACCTCCAAATTGTCAAAATTTGACTCAGACTCACAATTTATCAGACCTCTCTGTTTTATTAGCAAAGCTGCTCTGCTAATACATTTAGAAGTGAGCCCCCCGAGTGGGGCTTGTGTCTCTTAATTTATACAGTTTTTGGAGAACAAGTTACAGAGAAGTTACAGACAAAAGAAGAAAAAAGATTTTAGTCACCACCCTTCGAGATCCCTGAGACCAGTCACGTATCTTCAATTACCTGCCACCCTTAACAATCTCCTTTAACAGCTTCCAGTTAACTTAACTAATTGCCCTTCACACCTTCCATTCTGATGCCTGCTTCTTAGAGGTGCTGGCTCTATCTTAATTGCTTCTCCATTCAAAAGCTAACTGTCCCTACGTATGCTCCCTCAGATACTTTGTAACATGTTTTGGCATGCCCTCTCATATACAATGTATCCAGCATGTTGCCTTATACAACGTTATACTTATACAATGTTATACTTCCACACTACCCTCCAGCGTATCTACCACTCCTCCCAGTTTAGTGTCATCTGCAAATTTGCTGAGAGTGCAATCCACACCATCCTCCAGATCATTTATGAAGATACTGAACAAAACCGGCCCCAGGACCGAACCCTGGGGCACTCCACTTGATACCGGCTGCCAACTAGACATGGAGCCATTGATCACTACCCGTTGAGCCCGACAATCTAGCCAGCTTTCTACCCACCTTATAGTGCATTCATCCAGCCCATACTTCTTTAACTTGCTGACAAGAATACTGTGGGAGACCGTGTCAAAAGCTTTGCTAAAGTCAAGAAACAATACATCCACTGCTTTCCCTTCATCCACAGAGCCAGTTATCTTGTCATAGAAGGCAATTAGATTAGTCAGGCATGACCTTCCCTTGGTGAATCCATGCTGGCTCTTCCTGATCACCTTCCTCTCATGCAAGTGCTTCAGGATTGATTCTTTGAGGACCTGCTCCATGATTTTTCCAGGGACTGAGGTGAGGCTGACTGGCCTGTAGTTCCCAGAATCCTCCTTCTTCCCTTTTTTAAAGATTGGCGCTACATTAGCCTTTTTCCAGTCATCTAGGATTTCCCCGGTTCGCCACGAGTTTTCAAAGATAATGGCCAATGGCTCTGCAATCACATCCGCCAACTCCTTTAGCACTCTCCGATGCAACGCATCTGACCCCATGGACTTGTGCACGTCCAGCTTTTCTAAATAGTCCCTAACCACTTCTTTCTCCACAGGGGGCTGGTCACCTCCTCCCCATGCTGTGCTGCCCAGGGCAGCAGTCTGGGAGCTGACCTTGTTCATGAAGACAGAGGCAAAAAAACCACTGAGTACATTAGCTTTTTCCACATCCTCTCTCACTAGGTTGCCTCCCTCATTCAGTAAGGGGCCCACACTTTCCTTGACTTTCTTCTTGTTGCTAACATACCTGAAGAAACCCTTCTTGTTACTCTTAACATCCCTTGCTAACTGCAACTCCAATTGTGATTTGGCCTTCCTGATTTCACTCCTGCATGCCTGAGCAATATTTTTATACTCATCCCTGGTCATCTGTCCAATCTTCCACTTCTTGTAAGCTTCTTTTTTGTGTTTAAGATCAGCAAGGATTTCACTGTTAAGCCAAGCTGGTCGCCTGCCATATTTACTATTCTTTCTACACATCGGGATGGTTTGTCCCTGTAACCTCAAAAAGGATTCTTTAAAATACAGCCAGCTCTCCTGGACTCCTTTCCCCCTCATGTTATTCTCCCATTCTTCACATTGAGGAAGAGGGTAGATTTTTATGAGCTTGCACTGTGCAGATTTTTCTACACAGTGCAAGACAGTATTATTTTGGGGTGTGCATGTGAGTGCTGGGGGAGTCCTCTCACACAGAGCTGACTTCAGTCTGTGCCTGCAGCGGGGTGTGGCCCACCTGTGTGTGTGCTGCAAGAGGCCGGAGAGCCTAATTCAGCAAAGCAGGGAGAGGGAACTGAGGCTGGTTGAGCAGGAGATGCTCAGTGAAATTCCAGTACATCAGGTGACATTCCGGATGGGGGCTCCAACCCATCACAGGGGTTGGCCCTGCTTTGAGCAGGGGGTCGGACTAGATGACCTCCTGAGGTCTCTTCAGACCCTGATATTCTATGATTCTATGATCCGTGCTGAGTTCTCTGGTCACCAACTGCCTCTCCAACACACAGCGTCAGCCTGGGGGGAGCTCTCCACTGCCTGGACCCCCACTCCCTGTTTCACCCCCAAACCCTGGCACTCCCCCAGCTCCCCACCCCCTTGCTGCACCATCCCCTGGGTTGCATGTACCTGAACACGAGCCTACTACCTACCCCCCAGCATCCTCTAACACCACCTCCCCTGCCCATGCTCTCTACTCTTAAGCGAGCGTCCGGAGTACCCAGGCATTGGGCAGGCCCTAGGGAGGGAATTTTATCCTGTAGCACTGAGGGGTGAGACACCTGGTCTTTCAGGGGTCCGGCTGGCTGGGGTGCCCAGCTGTGGGCATGGTGCAAGCCTGCAGGGACTCTAGGGTTCACACCCCCGGAGTGTTGGAATCCGGGCACTGGATGAAAATGAATCCACTAAGCAAACTGTGAGGCTCATGTGGGACCTAACTGTGAGCCTGCAATTGAGGGGGCTGGGGGCAGGGCTGGCTATTTAAACCCAAACCATAATTGGAGCCTAATTAGGCTCCCAGCCTAAGACAGCTTCCCTTATTATTAGCATCTCTCCTGTGGTGAATGATTCTGGGTCATTCCCAGCTCCTCAGCTGGGGTAACCGGGCCCAGAGCTGCAGGAGGCCCCCCAGCTGGAGGCCCAGCAACCGTCCCCACCACCCAGGTGTACAGGGGATGGAGCACCAGATCCAAGAGGTGTTTCGGTGCCTAAATCCCTTGGGGAGGATGCAGAGGGGTGACGGGCCAAATCCGTGTGAAGTGCAACCCCATGCACTGGGTCTGTCTCCAGCTGCAGAGGGCAGACAGGGCAAACCTGGGGGTGCTGAGATCTGCTTCAGGCACTGCAAAGGCTGGGAGGTATTTGCCTGACATCTCTGAGCTCACCGCCAGTCCAGCTGCCCCCTGCGCCCCCCCATCTGCTGCTGATCCGGCTGCCCCCCCCACCTCCCCTGCCCATCCAGTTGCCCCCTGTGCTCCCCCCCCCAGCTGCCCTACGGCTGATCTGGCTGCCTCCACCTCAACCTCTCCTGCCGGTCCAGCTTCCCCCTGCGCCCCCAGCTGCCCCCTGTACCCCCAGATGACCCTACGCTCCCCCTGGCTGATCCGGCTGCCCCCCTGCACCCTCCCAGACAGTCCACCTGCTCCCCATACCCACCTGGCCAGACCAGCTGCCCCCTGCACCCCCCCAGCTGCCCCCTAGCTGATCTGGCTGCCCCCCCCGCACTGCCCCTGCCAGTCCAGCTGCCCCCCATACCCACCTGGCCAGACCATATGCCCCCTGCACTCCCTCTGGCTGATCCAGCTGCCCCCCCGACTCCCCACCCCAGTCAGCCCAGCTGCCTCCCTGTGCCCCCTGGCTGGACCAGCTGAAACCCCTGCGTGCCCCCACCATCCATCTGCCTCCCTCCCCCACCCCTCTCCATGGCTGGTCCAGCTGACATCCCTCTGTCCCGCTGCTCCCATGCCCCTGCCAGCATGCCATGTGCTTACTTGTGCTGCCATCTACAGGCCAGTGCCCAGCACTGCACCCTGCCACCCAGGCCCCAGGGCTGCAGCTGTCCTGACTCAGAGCTTGGGGGCAGAGCCTGGAGGGTTGCTCTTCGCTGGCCTGGGTACTGCAGCTCCTGGGGTTCAGCCCTGCCCAGGAGACGGGGCCCCACAGCCACAGGACGAACACAGACCTAGAGACCCCAGGTCACCGCAGGCAGCAGGGGCCAGAGCCAGGGGCCAGGCTGATGCAGCTGCTGTCTGCAATGGGGGCCGGGGCCAGTGGAGCACAGGGACCTGTCCCTGGCTGTGAATAAGGAGCAGAGGGCTCTGCACACACTAGCCATGAGAGCACGGCCTTGTTGGGGGGACACGCGATCCTGGGGTTAAGCAGGGGACAGCAAAGGGGACAGAGTCAGGGCGGCAGGGGCCCCTGTAGGGAGCTGCAGCTAGGAAAGAGGCTGAATGTGTGCGGCAGTGCAGGAGAATCGCCCAGCCTCAGGGCCATAGCTTCACTGACCAGAGAGGCAACAAGGGGATCGGCTAGAGCCAATCAGGGATGGGAAGAGGCAGGGGGATCAGGTAGAGCCTGTCGGGGATGGGAAGAGACAGCAGGGATCAGGTAGAACCCATTGGGGATGGGACAAGGCAGGGGGATCAGGTAGAGCCCATCAGGGATGGGACGAAGCAGCAGGGATCGGGTGGAGCCCATGGGGGATGGGGCAGGGCAGGGGGATCGGGTGGAGCCCATGGGGGTGGGACGTGTCCTGGCCAGGGGCTCCCCTCACCGCTGCCCCCTGGCCACGGGGCCCCTGGAGCTGCCCCCGCCCCCGAGCCTTGGCCAGGGTTCCCGGCAGGACGGTACTGTCAGGTGCAGAGATGGGGCTGGCCCAGGTGTGGCTTTGCTGCCTTGGCCAGCCCAGGGAACGCCTGGCAGCTGTGGGCCCCACGGGCCCCAGGAACACGTAGTCACAGCAGGCTGAGCTATGCTGGCCCATCTTGTGAAAGGTATTTGGGCACATGGAGGTTAAGGGGAGCTGGGTACCTAACTAGTTTTAAGGCTCTGGACCCAATGGCCTCCCACGCTTGTGCTCTGGCCTGGCTGAGCACAGGGGAAGGCAGCACCAGCTGGGGAGTCACCTATGTGCAGCCCAGCCCCGTCTGCTCTCCTGGGTCCGGCCTGGAGACCAGCCCTCCACCTGTCCCAACTGGCGAAAACAAGGCGCAGGCCCTGCTGAGCCAGGCCCAAGTGCCAGCGGAGCCTAGGGAGGGTAATGGCCTCACTCCTGATTTACACCAGTGTCACTGGCTGCAGGGTGGGGCAGGCCGCCTGCCCCTCACCCTGCACCTCGCTGCTGGTGCCTGCACCAGGGCAAAGTGGGTGCAGGGAGCTGCCCCTTCGAGGCTAACAGCTTGTAACCCTGGCAGGGCAGCAGTGTCAGCAACAACACCAGGTGCTGGGACCTGGGAGAATAGGGTCCTCAGTGGAGTGGCAGGGGAGGATCGGGCCCACAGAACCAGGGGAGGGGAGGATTGAGACCAGAAAGCCAGGGCCGAGGAGAATCGGGACCATGGAGGCAGGACAGGGGAGGATCAGGCCTGTGGGGCTGAGGCAGGGGAGGATCAGGCCCACAGTGCCAGGGTCATAGAATCATAGACTATCAGGGTTGGAAGGGACCTCAGGAGGTCATCTAGTCCAACCCCCTGCTCAAAGCAGGGCCAACCCCCAATTTTTGCCCCGGATCCCTAAATGGCCCCCTCAAGGATTGAACTCACAACCCTGGGTTTAGCAGGTCAATTCTCAAACCACTGAGCTATCCCCCCCCCCGGGAGGATCGGGCCCACCAAGCCAGGGCAGGGGAGGATCAGGCCCATGGTGCTGGGACAAGGGAGGATCGGGCCCACAGAGCCATGCAGAGGAGGATCGGGCCCACAGAGCCGGAGGATCGGGCCCAGCGCATACCCAAGCCTAGACACGCCCATCCCCAGCCTGGCTCAGCTCCTGACAGCCGCTGGCTGAGCTGGGCCGCCAGCCCCGTTCATGGGGGTCAGCGAGAGCCAAGTTGGGGGGCCTCCGCAGCAGCTCCTTCCCCTGTGCTGTGGGGAGGGGCAGGGGTCTGGGGCTGGGACGCGGATCTCCCAGTCTCCAGCACCCCTCCTGCCCCTGCTCCTCCCCAGGCTGGAGCGCAGCTCTCCGGCCCCGGGGGCCAAAGGTCAGTCACTCTGCACACAGGGGCCAGGGCTCCAGAGTGGGCACCGAGCCGCAGCGGCCGTCTGGGCTTGCTGCTGTCAAACCTGTCCGGCAGCCCCGTGCTGGCTCCTCCTCGTCCCAGAGCCGGGCTCAGGCTCTTCCGCTCTGCCGGCCCACGTTTCTGGAGCCGGCGGCAGGTCCCGTCGCGCTCCCCACACACCTGCGCCCTGCACCCCTGGGCCTGGGGGAGAGCAGCCCTGAGGCCCCCTGCCCTTGGAGAAGGAGCCATGAGCCTGCCGGGCCAGGGGAGGCAGAACCAAGCGGCCCCGGGCCTGTGCACCTGCACCGAGCCCTGCCACGAGATGGGTAAGGAGAGAGCTGCTTTGCCCGCGGCACGGACGGGACGGGCTGGTTGGCAGGGGTGAAAGGGATTGTGGGACAACCTCCCAGCATGCGCTGAGGGCCCTGACTCCAGTCTAGCCCCCCCACCCCCCACCAACACCTAGTTCCTCGGAGGAAGGGTTTAGGGGGCTTTCCACAGCACCAGGCCCTGCTAGCACTCATGCCCTGACATGGCAGGGGGGTAGGGGGGGGTGGGGAATGCAGGTGGGCCCCCTGTGTGCTGGGAGGAGCTGTCCTGGGGGTGGTTGGGGGGTTGGAGAGGGAGGTCCTGGTTGGCCCCCCACTCTGCTCTGAGGCCCGGACCCCGGGGCTCAGAGCTGGGAAAGACCCACTTGGCGCATCCTCCCTTTGGAGCCCGGCCGGCACATGAGGCCCCCAGCCGGGGTCCCAGACAGGCTAGAGGGTGTGAGGGGCTCGCCCAGCGCCCCTCATCGGGGTATCTGGCAACCGCTGAGAATTTAAATCTAGATAGAGCATGAAATCTCTGCCCCCTCCCCACCTGCGTGAGGCTGTGTGCTGGGTGGGTGCAGAATGCGTCTGTGGGGGTGCATGTCAGTGTGACGGGGTCTCTAGGTGAGCGTGGTTGGGGCTGCCCAGGGTCTGTCATGCCCATGCCAGCCCCATGCCCATGGGGCAAGCCTGGCCCAGGCTGTGACAAGCCTGTTCCGACTGCAGCCCAGGCCCCTGGCATCCACGGGGCAAGAGCGTTAATAGTGTGATCAGAACAACAGGGTGACACCTCCGCCCCCTGGCCCCGGGGCTGAGACGCGCCGCCCACACCTGGAGGGGGGGTCCTGCAGCAAGCTGTGAGGAGCTGGCAGGGCCAGGAAGCACTTCCCCTTGAGTTTGGCCGCGCATGGACCACAGGGGCCCGGACGCTCACAGGTGCCATAGGGAAACTGCTCTCGGTGGTAGGCTTGGGGAAGCCCCGACCAAAGTCAAGCTTTGTCATGCCGGGCACTGCCCAGCCCCCGCCCGAGATCAGGGCCCTGTCGTGCCGGGCACTGTCCAGACTCTGCCCGAGTTCAGAGCCCTGACGTGCCGGGCACCGCCCAGACATACCATGTGCAGCTCCTGCCCAAGGATCTCCCAGTCTGTACAGACCAAGCATTGTTACAAACAGGCACAGAGAGGGGGCAGGACTGGCCTGTGCTCACATGGGGTCGGTAGCAGAGCCGGGAACCCTGATGTCCCAAGCACTAAGCTGGCGCCAGTCATTGGGCCATGCTCCCTTCCTGTGGCAGCGTGGGGCCCCGTGGGTCTGGTGTTGCAAGATCCCGCCCTGCCTCAGAGCAGGGAGTGAAAGTCTGGGCTGGAGACACACGGAGCCTGTCTCAGGAGAGGCTGGGGTGAGCTAGGGACAAGTGCCCGTGTTGAGTGCTGGCACCATGCCTGGCAGTAGACCGGCCGAAGCAGCCGCAGCCCCAGCTGGGGCGTTCACCATCCATGGGCCGGAGCCTGGACCAATGCAAAACTCCCACGGATGCCAGCTGGGGTCATGGCAGAGGAAGGGGTTGGGGGACCTGGCCTGGAGCCCTGGTCCCTGCCCACGGTGCTGGCATGGCAGGCCGGGCACGCAGCTGTCTTGTGGCACAGAGGGCTGGGCGAGGGTGGTTCTGTGGGTCTCTTTATTTGTGCTGGGACTTGCTAATGCCTGGCCTGTCTGGGTCTGCAGCCGCCGAGCCTGGCCACACAGCGTCCCTGGGTGTGTTACTGTTGGCATGGATCCTCGCTGCCACCCACACCAGCCTAGTAGCTGGCTGGGGAGGCAAAGGCCGGCTGGCTTCATCCAGCCAGGTGCCCCCTGGCCCTGCTCACAGTCAGGATCTAGGCACATGTGTGGGGGGGCGGCTTGGGGGGTATCTCACCCCCTCTGGGGCACCAGCAGGACCATAGAATCATAGACTCTCAGGGTGGGAAGGGACCTCAGGAGGTCATCTAGTCCAACCCCCTGCGCAAAGCAGGGCCAATCCCCAATTTTTGCCCCAGATCCCTAAATGGCCCCCTCAGGGATTGAACTCACAAGCCTGGGTTTAGCAGGCCAATGCTCAAACCACTGAGCGATCCCTCCCCCCCCAAGTAGCCTCATGCCAGTGCAGGGCCAGAGTAGCCGGCAGAGTCTGTCTCTAGGAGTCGGTGATGCGGCATGTGGGGTTTCCTCGGTGGCAGCTGCACGGCAGGGGATCGGTCCCCAGGCCTCTCCCTGCACGCAGCCTTCGCGTGACTGGGGGTCTGTAGCTCCCTGGTGGCGTCTGCAGGGGGGTGCAGCCAGAGACGCCGAGGAACTAGGCATGCTGGGTGGCGGGAGGGGATCCAGGCAGGGAGAGATCCCCGAACCTGAACCCTTCAAACCCCAAATGGCACCAGAATAAACCAGTGCAGAGAGAGCATGTTAGCAGGTCCTGCAGCCCTTGGGCACAGGCCACCCCCAGGAGCCAGGCTGTGTGTCCCAGTGGTTAGCTGGGAGGCTGGTGGGGCAGGTGCTTGCCCTACCTGGAGTGGAGGGAAAGGGTTGGCTGGGCTCTGCGTAGCTTCAGCTAGCGGGAACTCGGAAGCAGGGGCGGGGCTGGAGGGAAAATTGGGGTGGCTGTGACCAAGGGGCATCATCTGCGGGAGCGTGTTTCTGTGAGCTTCCCCTGCCTCCCCAGGATTACTCCTTCTCTCAGCCCCCCACCCCATGAAGACAGCTCTCCTCCCCCCCCCAGCCCCATGGAGTAGCAACCAAGGGAGTTGTCCAAGGTCATGCAGAAGCTCAGTGGCAGACCCAGGGACTGAATGCCTAGTCCAGGACCAGCCTTCTGCCACAGGACAGCGAGCCGGCTTTCGCAGGGCGGAGAGGTGGGTGCGCGGCTGGTGGGGACCCAGGAGAGCTGCTCTGGGGCCAGAGAAGAGTCAGGGCGGTTCCCGTCTGTGTCAGGATGACGGCACAGATGTGTCGGAGCAGGGGAATAGCGCAGGTGGGTGGGATCCAGGCACAGCTCAGCGTGTGCGTGTCCGTGTCTGTGCGTGTGTGTCTGTGTGTGCCCGGCTCAGCGTGTGTGTGTCCATGTCTGTGTGTGCCCGGCTCAGCGTGTGCGTGTCCATTTCTGTGTGTGTGTGTCTGTGTGTGCCCGGCTCAGCGTGTGCATGTCCATGTCTGTGTGTGTGTGTCTGTGTGTGCCCGGCTCAGCGTGTGCGTGTCCATGTCTGTACGTGTGTGTCTGTGTGTGCCCGGCTCAGCGTGTGCGTGTCCATGTCTGTGCGTGTGTGTCTGTGTGTGCCCGGCTCAGCGTGTGCGTGTCCGTGTCTGTGTGTGCCCGGCTCAGCGTGTGTGTCCATATCTGTGTGTGCCCGGCTCAGCATGTGCGTGTCCGTGTCTGTGCGTGTGTGACTGTGTGTGCCCAGCTCAGCGTGTGCGTGTCCATGTCTGTACGTGTGTGTCTGTGTGTGCCCGGCTCAGCGTGTGCGTGTCCATGTCTGTACGTGTGTGTCTGTGTGTGCCCGGCTCAGCGTGTGAGTGTCCATGTCTGTGTGTGCCCGGCTCAGCGTGTGCGTGTCCATGTCTGTACGTGTGTGTCTGTGTGTGCCCGGCTTGGCGTGTGCGTGTCCATGTCTGTGCGTGTGTGTCTGTGCGTGTGACTGTGTGTGCCCGGCTCAGCGTGTGCGTGTCCATGTCTGTACGTGTGTGTCTGTGTGTGCCCGGCTCAGCGTGTGTGTGTCCATGTCTGTGTGTGCCCGGCTCAGCGTGTGCGTGTCCATGTCTGTACGTGTGTGTCTGTGTGTGCCCGGCTCGGCGTGTGCGTGTCCATGTCTGTACGTGTGTGTCCGTGTGTGCCCGGCTCAGCGTGTGTGTGTCCATGTCTGTGCGTGTGTCCGTGTGTGCCCGGCTCAGCGTGTGCGTGTCCATGTCTGTGCGTGTGTGTCTGTGTGTGCCCGGCTCAGCGTGTGCGTGTCCATGTCTGTACGTGTGTGTCTGTGTGTGCCCGGCTCAGCGTGTGTGTGTCCATGTCTGTGTGTGCCCGGCTCAGCGTGTGCGTGTCCATGTCTGTACGTGTGTGTCTGTGTGTGCCCGGCTCGGCATGTGCGTGTCCATGTCTGTACGTGTGTGTCCGTGTGTGCCCGGCTCAGCGTGTGCGTGTCCATGTCTGTGTGTGTGTGTCCATGTGTGCCCGGCTCAGCGTGTGCGTGTCCATGTCTGTGTGTGTGTGTCTGTGTGTGCCCGGCTCAGCGTGTGCGTGTCCATGTCTGTACGTGTGTGTCTGTGTGTGCCCGGCTCAGCGTGTGCGTGTCCATGTCTGTGCGTGTGTGTCTGTGTGTGCCCGGCTCAGCGTGTGCGTGTCCATGTCTGTACGTGTGTGTCTGTGTGTGCCCGGCTCAGCGTGTGCGTGTCCATGTCTGTACGTGTGTGTCTGTGTGTGCCCGGCTCGGCATGTGCGTGTCCATGTCTGTACGTGTGTGTCCGTGTGTGCCCGGCTCAGCGTGTGCGTGTGTGTGTGTCCATGTGTGCCCGGCTCAGCGTGTGCGTGTCCATGTCTGTGTGTGTGTGTCTGTGTGTGCCCGGCTCAGCGTGTGCGTGTCCATGTCTGTACGTGTGTGTCTGTGTGTGCCCGGCTCAGCGTGTGCGTGTCCATGTCTGTGCGTGTGACTGTGTGTGCCCGGCTCAGCGTGTGCGTGTCCATGTCTGTGCGTGTGTGTCTGTGTGTGCCCGGCTCAGCGTGTGCGTGTCCATGTCTGTGCGTGTGTGTCTGTGTGTGCCCGGCTCAGCGTGTGCGTGTCCATGTCTGTGCGTGTGTGTCTGTGTGTGCCCGGCTCAGCGTGTGCGTGTCCATGTCTGTGCGTGTGTGTCCGTGTGTGCCCGGCTCAGCGTGTGCGTGTCCATGTCTGTACGTGTGTGTCTGTGTGTGCCCGGCTCAGCGTGTGCGTGTCCATGTCTGTGCGTGTGACTGTGTGTGCCCGGCTCAGCGTGTGCGTGTCCATGTCTGTGCGTGTGTGTCTGTGTGTGCCCGGCTCAGCGTGTGCGTGTCCATGTCTGTGCGTGTGTGTCTGTGTGTGCCCGGCTCAGCGTGTGCGTGTCCATGTCTGTGCGTGTGTGTCTGTGTGTGCCCGGCTCAGCGTGTGCGTGTCCATGTCTGTGCGTGTGTGTCTGTGTGTGCCCGGCTCAGCGTGTGCGTGTCCATGTCTGTGCGTGTGTGTCCGTGTGTGCCCGGCTCAGCGTGTGCGTGTCCATGTCTGTGCGTGTGTGTCCGTGTGTGCCCGGCTCAGCGTGTGCGTGTCCATGTCTGTGCGTGTGTGTCCGTGTGTGCCCGGCTCAGCGTGTGCGTGTCCATGTCTGTGCGTGTGTGTCCGTGTGTGCCCGGCTCAGCGTGTGCGTGTCCATGTCTGAGCGTGTTCAGGGGGCAGCAAATCAGAGACCTGCCTCCTTAGGCAATTTCCCCTCTTCTCCACTCTGCGGCCGTCTACCAGCAGCTCGGCCAGCCTCCTGTCCCTGCTGGCGCGTGGCGGTAGCCGTGGCATCGTGGCAGCGTTGGGAGCAGGGGGGCTGTTCCCCAGGGCCTTGCTGTGTGCCCAGAGATTGCAGCCCCTGGGGAACGCTGCACCTGCCTGCGCGTTTCCTGCCACTGCGGGAGGAGCCGGCTCGCGCTGTGCAGCAAACAGGAAGCCGCTGGCTGCCCCATGGCACCGGAAGCAGGTGAAGGCCGGGCGGCTGCAGGGCTGTGCTGGGTGAGTTGCTGTGACACTTCCCAAGCTCTTCTCTCGGGGGCCCGGGTGGGATTGAACCAGCACGTTCGCTTCCTCTCCCCCATGCCTGCCGCTGGCAGCGGGCTGGGGCTGGGGCTGGCGGGACCCATGGCCGAGCTCTGGCGCAGAGGCCCTGGCGGGGGTAGGCCCCGTCTGCACGCCCTGCGTGCTGTGGCCTTGGGAGGGCTAGTGCGAGCGGCCCAGCCAAGAGAATCTCTCCACCCCAGCCACGGGCCAGGGCTGGCCCAGCAGGGGTGAGCTAGCCACAGGCAGGGGAGCCCCTCTCTGCAGCGCTCTTGGGCTGAGGTTCTAGTCCCAGCCCCCTAAGGTGTGTGTGTTGTTCTGCGTCTTCTCCCCATTCAGCTCTTTGTACTGCTCCCATGCCCGGCGGCAGGGGCTCTTTGTCTCCTTCCAGTGGCTGGCGAAAGGATAAGGATCTACTGTAAGCGCTAGCTAGTGGAGCCAGTCCTTTGGCTCCAGTGGGAGAGACTCAGGCTTTTAGTGAAGGTGGTCCCAGGTTCGTTCCCCCGCTGCTGGCCCAGGTGGGGTTGGTCACGCAGCCTCCAGGGGCCCAGCACTGTGTGCTGTCAGTGGGCTGGTGGCCCAGGCTGGCTGGCCATGGAAGCGCAAGTGGGGCGGCCTGGCCTGCTCCATGGCAGGGAGAGGCGGTGACAGCCTGGTACCGACGGGGGGAAGCAAGCCGGGTGGGCTGAAAAAGCCCTGTGGGGGTGGGAATGGCGCTTGCTCTGTAAAGCATCCCAGGCGGGCTATGGCCTAGAATTTGGCCTCTCAGCCTTGGGCTGGTGACCCCAAGCGGGGTCATGGCCACAGGCCAGGGGATCACAGCCACCCCACTCCCCCGACATCACTGAACGGTGCCGGGGATGGGAGTGGACGCCCCGGGCAGGGCAGCCTGTCTGTTTTAGCACCGAGGGGAGGGAAGTTGTGGACACACTACCAAGCAGCTGGGCCTGGAGGGAAAATGTTGGGGGCTAGTGTGGGCCAGGCTGCCCCCGAGGCTTCCTCTGGCTTCCCTCTGAGTTTCTCTCCCTGGACCCAGCAGCGTCTCCATCACCATCCCTGGGGAGGCCTGGGAGCGGGAGCAGTTTGAGAGCTGCTTGTGGGCAGGGCAGGGCCCAGGAGCCCCAATGGGTGCAGGCCCGTACCCCAACGAGAGCGTGAGGGGGTGTCACAGCACGCTGGAGGGGGGCAAAGAAGCCAAGCAGGAGGGATGGGGGCAAAGCACAAGTGCTTGTGTGGTGAGACCCGGCTGCATCCCCAGGGCACAGCACAGTGGCAGGGAACTGTCATCAGTCCCTCTGTCGGGAGACACTGTGCCCTCACCCTTCCCGTGGGGGGCCTCTGCCCACAGGAGCTGTCAGCTCTGCCAGGGATCAGTCCCCCAGGAGATTTCAGCCTGGAAATCAGCACGTCCACAGTGGAGACCCTCACCCCCACACTCATCCCTCCGAAGCACTAGGGCTGGGGGAGCCCCTGGGTGCTCAGGAGGGTAGCACAGTGCCGCTGCTCCTCTCCTTCCTGTGGGGGCAGGTGGGGGCTGCTCATGCTGCCCCCCCCATGGGAGGGTTTGGGGTTTGAGCCCAGGTGGCGGGTGGCTGGGCAACACCCTTGTGGATGGACACTGACAGACCCCGGGTTGGCATCGGTCACAAATGTGTCATGGGATCCCAGTGCGATGCTGTGGCCAAAGGGCTGATGCGGGGTATAAAGGGGCATCTCGAGTAGGAGCAGAGAGGTGATTTGCCCTCTGGATTTGGCACGGCTGCAGTCCTGGTGCCTGGGAGGGGTCAGAGAAGAGCCATGGGAAGGATTAAAAGGTTGGAAAATCTGCCTTGTAGTGATAGGCTCTGAGGGCCTGTCTGCACAGCAAAGGGAAACCAGCAGACTCGGGCTCATGGGGCTGTTTCATCGCTGTGTACACTTCGGGGTCGGGCTTGTGCCCAAGCTCTGGGACCCTCCCATCTTGCAGGTCCTAGAGCCTGGATGTCTACACAGACCTACAGCCCGAGCCCCATGAGCCTGAGCCGGCTGGTACAGGCCAGCCATGGGTGTCTAGGTGCTGTGTAGACAGACCCGAAGAGCTCAATCTCTTTAGCCTAGCACAGAGAGGGAGAAGCAGTGTCTACAGGTGGGGAACAGAAAGTAAGTTAAGAGGGAAGGTACTGTACATCTGGTGTCGGGCTTGGGTTACGGGGAATTGCAAACATCGGTTGCAAGGTTCACGAGGTACATACATATCACATAACCAGCACAGATCCAAATTGAGGTGTGGGAGTTTTTAAAGCATCAGTGGATAGGTGGGCTCGGGTACGCCACCCATGGAATGTATTAAGAGTCCAAGTCAGTAGCGGTGTAGAGAATAAGTACACGGGTGGGGTGCGTCCCTCCCTTCATCAGGGAAGGAAGTGGGTTATTTCCCTGGTCTGTGTTCTCGGTTACTCCACCGGGTACTGTCTAATAAAGGGCTGTTCAGTCTAGCAGGCCACCATCCAAAGGCTGGAAGTCAAAGCTAGACAAATTCCGACTGGGAACGAGGCATAAATGTTTAACAGGGAGGGGAATTACCATGGGAGCAATTTCCCAAGGGTCAGAGCGGAGTCTCCCTCACTGACCATTTCAAACCAGGCTGGGATGTTTTCTTGCGGATCTGCTGGAGTTCGAACAGGGATGAAGTCCAGGCCGTGGGAGGGGTGGTGTGAGGGGCTGATTCGGCCCTGAGAATTGATGCTGGCAGCTGGTACCGCTCTGGGCTTCACGCATCACCAGCACTGGAGGTTTGAGGCCTGGGGGCAGGGCTGGCAGCGGGCACCTTCCCCAGGTGAGCCAGGCACGGACAGGGAGCGGCACTGGTGCGAGAGCAGGGCCGAGCCCGGCAGGACACCCTGCCCTGCAGAAGGGAGGCATCGCACTCGGTGCTTGCCCAGCCCACAGTAACGCAGCCGCGGGCTGCTGCTCGGTGCCAGGGCAGCTCGTGAGCCAGCGGCTGAGTCCCGCGATCGGTCCCCGCCCGGGGTGGCACCACGGGCCACGCTTGGGGAGCCCGGCCGGGCGCACGTGCCCATCCCGTCCCGGGCGTGCAGGGGACCGGCCGGCTTCCCCCGCCTGGGAGCCGATCTCGCGGTAAAAATAGCGCCCTCGCAAGGCCCGGCGGCGGCCTGGGCGGACGTCGGGCCCGGCGCAGGGCGGGCTTTGCTGCTGCTCTTTCATTGCCGGGAGTTGTCCCCCTCCGAGCCAGGTGGGGCGCGGGATTGCAGGGCGAGCTGGGGCCGGAGCTGCGGGGAGACCCTGCCTGGGGGCGCCCGGAGAGAATGGAACCAGCTCGCCCCAGGCAGCCGCCGCGGTGCACTGGCGGTTCCGGGGGCTGGAGCCTTTTTCCCGCAGCTTCGCATGGCCAGTGGCCCCCCCTCCCCGGGGCCCCTCTGTGAGCGGCCCAGGTGCCAAACGCCCCGCGCGTGGCGCTCAGCTGGGCAGGGACCCGCGCCCCGGGGTCTGTACAGCGCCTGACCGCGGCGGGGCCCCGGCCGCCCCGCCCCGCCCCATTGTGCCGCGGCGGAGCCCGAAATCCCCTCGCGCGCCCGGTGCTTGGGAGAAGGGACACGCCGGCGCGCGGGGCATGAGCCCCGCCGCAAACCCTGCCTGGATTTCTTTTTCATGGTGCAATTTTTTGGAGGGGGGGGGGTCTGAGCCATGGGGCTTGGCCAAACAGCAGGCCCCGCTTCCACCCTGGGACACGCCCCGCGCCAGCCCTGGGAGAGGGACCCCCCCCCCCCCCCGCCTCGGCGCCTCTCAGCGCCCCGCTGCTGCGGGGCTGCAACCAAACGCGCCGGAAACTGCCGAGAGGAGTGTGTCAGCGAGTGGGGGAGGGAAGTGAAGCAGAACTCCCCAGCCCCGTGCCCCCCCCCCCCGGCCCTGCCCCAGGGCTGCGGGCTTGGCTGTGGCAGAAGGGGGGGGTCATGCCCCCCCATCTGTGCAGCTGTTTGCATGCCCTTAGCTTAGCCAGCAGTGGGAGGCCAGGAGGGCCTGGGCCTGGCTGCGGGGGGGGGGGCACGTTTCTAAACCCTGTGGGCAGGAAGTGTGCAGGCAAGTGACAGCAGCAGAGCGAATGCGGGGGGGCGGGAGGAGAGAGTCCCAGCCGTCCGGACCAGCAAGGATGGCCGGGTGTCCCCAGGCTCCCCCCCTCGGGCAGGGGCTGGCCCGCTCCCCCGGCGCAGAGAGGAGCCCCGGGTAGGTGCCTCTGGTGGGGGCTGCTGGGCCGGGAGCCAGTGGGAGTGGGCTGGGGAAGGCGCCGGGCCGCTTGGCTTGGAGGGGAAAGTCCTGGCAGGAGCGTGGGGGGAGCTTGGAGCGAGTTGTGGGGACCCCAGAAGGGGGTGGGATCCAGGGGGCGGCACACGCACCCCGGCGCTGCTTGCCCCCCCTCCCCGGAGCTTACGGCTGTGACACGACTCAGGAAGGACGGGAGGAGGCTGGGGGAGCCGTGTCCCTGTCTATGAATGGGGCGTCTGTTCCTCTGCTGGCCCTGCCCAGCCGGGCGTGGGGCCGGACAAGACTCACACGGGGCAAAGAGAGGGACAGACAGACAGCCCGCCCCCCGACATACCCAGGCCCAGGGCTGGCTGGGGCTGTCACAGTCCGGCTGGCAGTGAGCTGCCCACCTGGGGAACCAGCCGCACGCTAGCTCAGCTAACAAAGCGGGGGGTGGCTTGGGTTAGCCACTCAAGGTCCAGCCCGCCTGCCCCCCGGATCTGTGCTCGGGTGGCTAGCCCCTGCCATCACCCCTGCCGCAACGGCCATGCTGCCCAAGCCAGCGCCCCTGCAGACACACAGATCCAGCCATGCAAACCGAGATCCAGACACACAGACCCCTCTGCAGACAGACACACACATGCCCCTTCCTCAGACAGACACACACACGCAGACAAACGCCCCCCTCTGCAGACAGACACACACACGCACAGACAGACGCCCCCCTCCGCAGACAGACACAAAGACACTTACACACATGCCCCTTCCTCAGACAGACACACACACGCAGACAGACGCTGCCCTCCGCAGACAGACACACAGGCAGACAGACGCCCCCCTCTGCAGACAGACAGACACACGCGCAGACAGATGCCCCCCTCCGCAGACAGACAGACACATGCACAGACAGACGCCCCCCTCCGCAGACAGACAGACGCACACAGGCACCTCCGCAGACAGACACACACACAGACACCCCCCTCTGCAGACAGACAGACGCACACAGGCACCTCCGCAGACAGACAGACGCACACAGACACCCATGGGCACCTCCGCAGACAGACATGGACACACACAGCAAGGCTGGGCACTCATGACACCCATGGATATTAGCAAGAGCCAGCGCCCTGGAAATCGGGCTCAGGGGCACCTGGACGACAGTCCCCAGAAGCAGACAGACAGACAGATACAGAGAGGGGAAGCCAGACATTTTTGGTCTGGCTGCTCAGGGGGGTTGGTTCGCTCCCACCAGTGACAGTGAACTCTTTCCACCCAGCCTCACCCCTTCACACTCAATGCCCGCATTGTGCTGGTGGGGAACCTGAGGCACAGAGAGTGACAAGGACTGCACTGAGGTGACAAAGGGAGTCAGTGATAGACCCAGGAAAGTAACCCAGGAATCCTGACTCCCCAATCAGTACTCTAGTTATTGGACCACGCTGCCTCTTATCAAACCATCGAGCCCATACTGACCACTTCTGGGAGATCGATTTACCTATCTATCTATTCATCCCCATCCACCCCCTCTAGCTATCCCCATATGCCCTCAGCCTTGCCGAATCCATGACGTTCCCCTTCCAGAGCCGGGGTGGGGGGCAGCAGCCCCAAGTGAGGTGCCAGCATCCAGAGGTGACTCTCTCCCTGTGCTGCTCTGTCTCATTAGCTGTGCAGCTAGGCCTGCCCAACCCGCGCTAGTTTCACAAATGCTGCTATTCTGATGTACTCCCGTGACTCCAGGAGCTGGGGCTTTATGGAGCAGTGAGCCTGCAGGAGAACGGGCTCTTTGCCAGCACCCAGCCTTTTCGCAGGAATGTAACGGGTTTGATTAAACTTTGGTCGTGCCATTTCTCAGACCCAGGATGGAATTTCTGGTCAGGCCACAGCAGTGAGCGAGCCCCAGAAGAGCCAGCAGCCCAGTGCTCGTGGCACTCACCAGGCAGGTCAGAGACACGGGGTGGGTGCCTGAAGCCCGGGGCTGTAGAGTCTCTCTTTGGCCCAGTGAGTATTTGTTATGGAACTTCAGTGATGGACAGATTCTGGACCCTGGTGCTTAGGATGCTCAGGTGGGAGATGCGGGTTCAGCTGTCCGTTCCCCGTGAGCAGGGGTTTGAACCCAGCTTTCCCACCCCGCAGGGGAGGGCCCCCTAACCATGCTAGTTTTCTGGGAAAGGTCTCATGTTCATCCAGAATGGGAGAAATATATACAGTCTGGACATTTTTCATGGGACTGGAAAAACCATTCCCCCCGCCCCCCGGCTCTAGAGACACCCTGAAAATCACAAGCCTGGCTTGAGCAGCACTGCAACCTTGGCTAGGGGCTCCAAGCGCTCTCTCTTTGTACAGCACCCGGCACACCGGGGCCATGTGCCACGAGGGGGCTCTGGGTGCTACCCTAATACAGATGACGAGTACACAAGTGCTAATAACAGAATTTCTTCGGGGTAGTGATTTTTAATGAGCAACATATAGATTAGCAAGCCTGATCAGTCAGTTATGGGGATCTTTTCCATGTGACTGCGTCAGTCCTATATGTCTCTGGTCAGTTGCGTAAGCTGTGACTTCACATGCATCAAGCAGACACCGGAAATACTGTGGCTGCGTGTAACACTCTTCTGGCTCGGGCTTTGCAATTGTGGTCACTCTCCCAGCATCTGAGTGTGTGCGTGCGGGCCCCTCTGTGGTCTAGTCTCTAGCTAGCTCTCAGTGATACGGAGCGAGCAGAAATGGAGCCCCCGGATGCTAGGTCAGAGGCATCTGTGTGTCCGCAGGTTGTCGTGTATGGCCAGCTTCAGGGATGGGAGAACTCTGTGGACTTCAGGGACTCAGGCCTGCAGGTGCGATGCAGGGGCCAAAAGGGCAAATGTGATCCCGGGATGTGTAGAGGAATCTTAGGTAGGAGCAGAGCACTTATTTTCCTTCTGTATTTCACCCTCATGTGACTGCTGCTGGGATCCTGTGTCCAGTTCTGGTGTCCCCAATTCAGGAAGGATGTTGATAAATTGGAGAGGGGTCAGAGAAGAGCCATGAGAATGATTAAAGGATTAGAAAACCTGCCTGAGCGGGAGAGATCCAAGGAGCTCCATCCATTTAGCTTAACAAAGAAAGTTAAGGGGACTTGATCACTGTCTATCAGGAAACAAATATTTAATACTGGGCTCTTCAGTCTAGCAGAGGAAGATGTAACATGATGCAAGGGTTGGAAGTTGAAGCTAGACAAATACAGACTGGAAATAAGGTGTAAATTTTTAATGGTGAGAGTAATTAACCATGGGAACACTTTACCCAGGGTCATGGTGGATTCTCCATCACTGACAATTTTTAAATCAAGATTGGCGGGACTCAAGTCATGCTAAGTAGCATCTAGGCTTTGTGCAGTCCTGCACCAGGGTGATCTCCATCCTTGGCCCAGATGCCAGGCATTTCCCCTCCAAGTTACTGCACATTTGTATGTAGCTTCTACACTCTTAGGGGCGATCCTTTCTCCCTGTGTGGTACAGCACCAAGCACACTGTGCATGCCAGAAGCATGACAGATAACACTCCTCGTCTGAGCACTTCAACGCAGGCCGTTGTCATTATCCCCCTTTTACAGATGGGGAAACTGAGGCACAGAGCAGGGCCATGGTCACCCAGAGAGTCAGTTGCAGAGCTGGGATTAGAACTCAAGTCTTCCAAGTGTGTGCCCCACTCACTAGCCTACACTCTGAGTGCCGCCAATTCCTAGCTCTTTTCCTCATTGGATTCCAAAGAGCTCAGTATCAATGTCCAAATGGGGAAACTGAGGCGTGAGGTGGGGCTGTGACCTATCCAAGGTCACCCAGGCCAGTGGCTCAGCTAGGAATTGAACCGCTTCCTTTAAAAATGAATTTCCCATGCAGCCCTTGACATCAGCAGACACTGCTAACCAAACAGAAAAAACCCCTCTGTTCTGCCCCCGTTTGTCTGCTGTGCCCCCACGTGTCTGGGTGCCTGGTGTGATAAATAAATTGTCACCACCGTTTGTACTGTACAAACCCTGTGACCTCCAGATGGATTTCCCTACTTTCGGTATTGCTTGTAATTCCTGATCCAGGTTGCAGCGTCTCTCGCTCCCAGTGGCTTGCGTTGTCCTTTCCTGGGGTTGTCTAACGTGCCCATTTCCAGCCCATTTCGTTGAACGTTAACTTGTGGTTTTGTTTGCTTGCCCTCCTCTGCTCCAGGGTAGACCCGAGTGCCATGGGGAGCCTCTCTAGAGAGCCGGCTGCTCACTGCTTAGCAAACAAGATGGGAGAAGAGCCCACCTTGGCTTAACTGAACCTTTCAAAGCAAAGGCAGGCGTATCGGGAACCCCAGTGTGTGGTTCCTGGTGGATGGTGACATGGATGCGGCCGGCCCTTCCAGCCACACGGAGCCCGTGGACCTCCTGGCTCCTTATGCCGCAGAAGCTCCAGACTGTAGGCCTGGAGAAAGCCTCTTTAGGATTCAAGATGCAATTGTGTTCTCTGATAATTACACAGACCCGGGCAGTGCCTTATACGCCCAGTTCCCTGAGGGCCCGGAGGGCCACAGTGCTGGCAGCTCCTCCTTGGAAGTCGTTGCCGGGGCCTGCGAGACATCTCTGGAAGAATTTGCTGGCCTTGGAGGTGGAGGGACGCCGGGCG
Organism: Lepidochelys olivacea; assembly: GCF_965140295.1. NCBI lineage: Eukaryota > Metazoa > Chordata > Testudines > Cheloniidae > Lepidochelys > Lepidochelys olivacea. Next base: position 15,591,589 of record NC_140436.1, on the reverse strand, counting down.
CCGTGGGGAATGCACTTGGTTCGGAGATGCCCGCTGTGGAATCTCCGCCCCCTCCAGCAGAGAACCTGAATGCCCAGGACGAGGAGAAGAATGACGCTGCCCAAGCACTGTTCTGGGCTGGGATCCTCCAAGCTCAGCTGTGTGTGCTGGACCTGCAAGGGGAGCTGGAGAAGCAAGAAGAGCCTGTCGCTGAGCTAAGCAGCTGGTCCCAGGGCCCCGAGAATGCACAGAGATGCTCCCCAACTGCACAGGGCTTGCCCATCTCCTGGGAGCCGCTGGACGAAAGAGCCACCGCGGCCAGTGACAGCGATGATGGGCAAGAGGCTGGCCCGGGGAGGCAGGAGGAGGAGAGCTTGTCATCCGAGGAGGAGGAGGAGGAAGAACAGTGCCTCTTCTACAACAACCCACTCTTCCAGGAGAGCCCGTGCCCCACAGGGCCCAGCCCCTCTGATGGCCCTGCCTTGTGGAGCACTGCCGAGGGGTATCACGCTGGTTCCAGCGATGAGACCCACAGGGCTCCGCAGGACGAGCCGGTGTCGGGCAGCCAGCGGGAGGAAGTGCTCTGGTGCCCATTGGCCGAGGCGGATGAACCAGGAGCTGAGGATGAGGTGCCGTGCGATGTCCCCGCCTACACGATACACTGCAGCACCTGGGCCCCCTTGGTGATCACGGAACGGGACATCGACGGGTCCTGCTCGATGGCCGAGGACCTGGAGGTAAGCAGTGAGCGGCCCATTCGCCTTTTGTCAACCTCCTTCTGGAGGCCAGCCTGGGGGGGACCGTCTCTGGTGGCCAGGCTGGAGGGAGCGGCTTAGCGGAAGGATGGCCCATGTCTCCCCCTTTACCCCGCCCGCTCAGGCCAAACTGAGTGATCGCAGTTTGGAGAAAGCCCCCTTGGCCTGCCCGGCCACTCCCGGCACTGCGGAGCTATGAGATGGGGGGCACGAAGGGGCACTGGCTGTGCCCGCCTGGGTCCGTACTGAGCTGCAGTATTGACCCCCACCAGCCCATCCCATCTGACCTGCTGCATAACCCTGGCCGGGGAACGTTGCCAGAGGGAATTATTCTTCCCTGCTCTGCATAAGCCTCGCAAACCAGGCTGCCGGGGTCTGGTGGGAGGTGAATTACCTCCAGCAGTGGGAAAAGCCCTCCCCTTGGCATAGGCAGCATGCTGCATCTTGGGTGTAGACAGCTTCAGTAATTTGGAGGCGTGGCCCGTGGGAACTACATGTCCCAAGATGCAGTGCTCCAGGGCACCCTGGACAGGGGCCAGCGCAGTCAAAGCATGTTCTGGGGCCAGCTCCAGGGCCTGGCCCCTGGGATAGGAGCAGCCACTTTGCACATGGATTCGCTCGTGCATCTTCCACGATTGTGTTCACAGACCAGACCATGGCATTGCCCTCACACTCGTGCTCATGAGGGGTGTGAACGGCAGCATCCATGCAGACACTGCAGTGCTGCTGTGGGGTGTGGATGCCTTGGGGGTTGCATCCCCTCTCGCTTGCACTGGTGTCACTCCCTTGCTTTCTGTGGAGTGACTCCTGATTGACATTGGTGGAAGAGAGAGGACAGGCTCTGGGGAATGGGGATATACACTGGGTGTAAAACTACACTGTGGGTCCAAACTCCCTCGGGTGCACACAGGCTCACCAGCATGCAAGGGAGGCAGGCTGGAGTAATGTCCCTGCTGAGAAGGTGGAAAGTAGCGTGGCCTAGCGGACAAAGTACTACACTGGGACTTGGGAGCTCCAGCTCTGCTGCTGCATAACTTTTATGGCCCCTCGCTGTGCCTCAGTTCCCCACTTGTGAAGTGAAGCTGATGCCGCTGACCTCCTTGGAGATCAACTGCTGGGAGAAGCTAGATGAGAGCTCGGTATGAGTAACGTGGAGGGCAGACCACTTCAGCCCACACCCCCTTACCTCCCTTCCTGTCAGTGGCTTTCTTTGCCACATTACAGGGGCATTCTGGGGCCATGTACAGGTAAATGGTGAATAGAGAAGGTGCCAGCAGGGGGTGCTCTGGAGCAGGCACCTTCCTGCTGGGTTCTGCAGGACCAATCAAACGGGCTGCTGTGCTGCTGCCCCCCAGCTCCTGCCGGGGCCGGGGACCTGGGCTCTGCTCGGCCACATGCGGGGCGGGGGGTAGGGTGAAGGCTGCTGTCACCCCTCCCCACTTCTCTTCTGCAGACTAGACAAGCCCAGGTCCCTCCACCTCTCCTCGCCAGCCGTGTGCCCCAGCCCCTGATCATTTCCATTGCCCTCCGCTGGACTCTCTCCAATTTGTCCATGTCCCTTCTGTAGCAGGGGGCTCAAAGCTGGACGCCGCACTCCAGATGAGGCCTCGCCAGGGCCGAATAGAGGGGAACGATCCCGTCCCTCGATCTGCTGGCAATGCCCCCACGAATGCAGCCCAATGTGCTGGTGGCCTTCTCGGCAGCAAGGGCCCACTGCTGACTCATATCCAGCTTCTCGGTGACTGTAACCCCCAGGTTCTGGGGCCATGCAGGGACCTGCCCAGCCCCTGGGGTCGGTTAAAGAAACCTCCAGGCTGCTCCAACTCATGATCTGTTTTTCATAGCATCCAATGAGCCCTCGGGGTAGAGAACAGCCTCAGTGCAGTGTGCCCCCCTTCCCCCCCAATCTGCCCCCCTAGGGATCCTGGGGGCTCAAGAACAGATACAGTGCAGGTGCCTCGGCCATATCCCCAATCCACCCCCATGAGCCCTGGGGAGCAGAGAATAGCCACAGTGCAGGCCACACTGGCCATGCCCCCATCCACCCCCTATAGGCCCTAGGGGGCAGAGAACAGCCACAGTGCAGTGCCCCCCAGTCACACCCCTGATCCGCCCCTTATGGGCCCTGGGGGGCAGAGAACAGCTACAGCACAGGGTGCTCTGGCCATTCCCCCGACCCACCCCCTATGGGCCCTGGGGGGCAGGGAATAGCCACAGCGCAGGGTGCCCCAGCCATGACCCTGATCCACCCCCTATGGCCCTAGGCGCAGGGCTCCACACCAGCTGGGGAGGCCCCTACAGAGGTCGGAGTCTGAGGGGGCCATTTACACCCACCCTAAGGCCTGTTTAGTGTGTCAAACCAGTGCGAGGGGAAACCGGGCCAGGGAATGGGGTTTGGGCCAGCCCCTCAGCACCGGCACCGTGGGGCAGCCCCTGACGCGCGGCTTGCCTGGGCTAAATTCTGACCTCAGCTCCATGGAGGGCCCAGATCGCCGTGCCTGTCGGGCTGCGTGCTCGGCCCTCCCCGAGGGCCGGGGTGCCCTGCCCCTCCGCAAGCCCTCTGGCCAGGCTCTAAGTTTAAAGGTGGCCGGCGTGGCTGGAGCCTGGCTCCAACAGGGCACTGCCCAGCATCCACCTTCCTGTGGATTGTTTGCAGCCGGTGGCTTGGCGTCTGGCCAGTCTCCGGGGTGGGGCTGGGGATGAGGCAGCCGGCCTCGTGCGTCAGGCTTTGCCGTGGGGGTGGAGTGTCAGCCATCCTGCCGGGGCAGGGGGGCGTCAGGGGCAGGGTGACACATTTCTGGACTATTTCCCGGGAGCAGCACCAGGAGCAGCTTGGGATAGCTCCAGTGTTGGCTTTCCTGCCATTGCAGTGACCGGGGGAGGGGGATGACCAGGTTGGGGTGCTGAGGCTGGAGTGATGGGTCGCTTGGTTCAGGGGCCTGGTTCTCAACCAAGAGGAGCAGCGGGCACTGAGCGCCTCTGGAGCTCAGGCCCCAGCATGAGGCTGAGATGATGCTGCCCAGCGTCTGTCAGTCTACAGGGATGCTGCTGGGTAAAACCCGAGGGTGTCGAAACCAGACATATCCCCCGAGCTGCTACTGACCCAGGATTGCTAGTGGGGGGAGGAGTTCCTCAGAGCTGGTTCTCACCACTCCCACCAGGACTGGTCATGTTTGTATTACCATTACCCTTCGGGGCCCCAGTCACAGACCAGCACTCCTCTGTGCTAGGCACTGTACTTTTCTATTGCTATTAGAGGTATTATGGTAGTGCTTAGGCGCCCCAGTCACAGACCAGGCCCCCGTTGTATGTTCCATTTTCCACATATGCCAGGCTCAATATCTTCATAAATGATCTGGAGGATGGTGTGGATTGCACTCTCAGCAAATTTGCAGATGATACTAAACTGGGAGGAGTGGTAGATACGCTGGAGGGCAGGGATAGGATACAGAGGGACCTAGACAAATTGGAGGATTGGGCCAAAAGAAATCTGATGAGGTTCAATAAGGATAAGTGCAGGGTCCTGCACTTAGGACGGAAGAACCCAATGCACAGCTACAGACTAGGGACCGAATGGCTCGGCAGCACTTCTGCGGAAAAGGACCTAGGGGTGACAGTGGACGAGAAGCTGGATATGAGTCAGCAGTGTGCCCTTGTTGCCAAGAAGGCCAATGGCATTTTGGGATGTATAAGTAGGGGCATAGCGAGCAGATCAAGGGATGTGATCGTCCCCCTCTATTCGACATTGGTGAGGCCTCATCTGGAGTACTGTGTCCAGTTTTGGGCCCCACACTACAAGAAGGATGTGGATAAATTGGAAAGAGTCCAACGAAGGGCAACAAAAATGATTAGGGGTCTGGAGCACATGACTTATGAGGAGAGGCTGAGGGAACTGGGATTGTTTAGTCTGCGGAAGAGAAGAATGAGGGGGGATTTGATAGCTGCTTTCAACTACCTGAGAGGTGGTTCCAGAGAGGATGGTTCTAGACTATTCTCAGTGGTGGAAGACGACAGGACAAGGTGTAATGGTCTCAAGTTGCAGTGGGGGAGGTTTAGGTTGGATATTAGGAAAAACTTTTTCAGTAGGACGATGGTGAAACACTGGAATGCGTTGCCTAGGGAGGTGGTGGAATCTCCTTCCTTAGAAGTTTTGAAGGTCAGGCTTGACAAAGCCCTGGCTGGGATGATTTATTTGGGGATTGGTCCTGCTTTTGAGCAGGGGGTTGGACTAGATGACCTCCTGAGGTCCCTTCCAAACCTGATATTCTATGATTCTATGATTCTCCCTGGATGAACTACATCTCCCATGATTCATCATGGTTTCACCTCTGACTGAACCACATGCTGTCTCATGGGAATCATATGAGTGCAGGTGCATGCTGGGTGATGTAGTCCAGCCAGGGAGCCCCGCCCATCCAGCACAATTGAACAAGAGGTACCAGAACTATAACTCCCATGAGGCACCATGGCTCCATAGACAGATGTGGTTGAACGTTGAACCGACCCGAAATGTTTCAGCATTTCCAAATTGACATTTTTCTGACCTTTTCAGTCTGCAAAAAACATCAGCATTTTCGCCTTCTATCCCAATTCAGGAGCAAAACCGATGTAGAAATACCAGGATACTGGGATTTCTGCTCAGCTCCCATCCAGCCTTGTGGGTCAGGTTAGCCTGTCGCCAAAGAGTACAGAGCAGAAACAGAGACAGGCAAGGGCTGGGCTGTTGCATTAGAGAGGAGAAGAAGGAGGGAGATGGCAGAGGGCTGTAAAACAGAGTGAGAGAGATGGGGAGAACAGCAGGACCTGCCGTTTTGCGTAATGCCCCTGCCAGGAGACAATCAATGAGTGTTAAAGGCAGCGAATGAAAAACACACACAGTGCCTAGTTAAGCTGTGGAATTCCCTGCCACAAGAGATCACAAACAAAAGAGGCTCAGCAGCAAATCAGGCTTGGTTACCTTCAGTCATGTTATAAACCCTCCTGCATCAGGGCCTGAGCCAGCCACTCATTAGCAGGGCCTGGCAGAAACTTCCCCTCCGGGTTGGTGATTTCAGAGTCGGTTATTGTGGAAGTTTCGCTGGTGCCAGCCATGGTCGGGGCCAGGAGCGTGGGCTGGGAGGCCCAGTGCACGTCGTTCCCGGGCAGGAGGGTTAAGCAGGCGTGGGGATGGGATGGATCCCCCCACAGTGTTTTCCAATGGAGCTTGGGCGTCTCTTTCTAAAATCTGGGTGCCCTGGGCTGGATTGTCCACCTGCGTTGTGCAGGAGGCCAGGCTGGATCAGAGAAGCCGCACCCGGCCTTACCAGCCAACTCCCTGGCCCCTGCTCTGTTCCCGGCAGTTCTTGGGCTCCTGCAGATCTTCTAATGTGTCTTTCCTTGTTCTCCAGGCCCCGCCCTGCCCCCCCGACCAGCTGGCAGATGGAGCCGTCTGCCGCCCCCCGGTTCTCCTGTGCAGTGTGGAGTCGGGTGAGTCCTGGGACCATTCGGGGACGAGCCGGCTGACTCACGGGTGAAACCCAGCTGTTCCGCGATTGCTCTTACCTGGCCTACAGGGGGTGGGGGGCTGGCTGTGAGACCGAATGTGGGGGGAGACTGTACCCCATCTGCTGCTGCTGGTTCCTGGCCTCTCTGCAGCAACTGGTGCAGCCCCTGTCCCAGACGACACTAGGCTGGGTGGGCCATGGGTCTGAGCCAGTTGGGCCAGGCCTGTATGCCGTGCTTAAAGTGGGGGGTCTGTCATATTCTACGGAAAAGAAAGGGACATCACATCTGCCTGCCTCCCTACTTCCCCTCTGTCCTGCCCCCACCTCATCTGTTCTGCCCCCCCACTTTGGGGAAGGGTTGCAGGGCTCTTTAGCTGCCCCCTGCCCTTATATGAGAATGGTGTCAGCTCCTGGGGGGCGGGGGGGAAGAGCTTTGCCAGATTTCTATTGGCTGCTCTTGTGGAGGAGTCAGTACTGAGGGGAAAGCAGCCAATCCGAGTGTCCCCGGGCAGGGCTGGCATGGGCTCAGCTGGCTGGAGTTGCAGGGATGTAGCTGTGCGGTCTGTGGCTCCGTGAGCCCAGCCCCCGGCTGCTCCCTGCCCTGACAGCTCCATGGCTGGGGTGGGGCTAGCGGAGAGACGGGGGCTGGATCCCTGCAGCCTGATCTGACCCCTCTGGCCTAGCCACTGCTCTCCGGCTGGACCCATACCCTCCTGCATGGTGCCACACCCGCTAGGGATTTGGCCCTGTATCGCAGGCGGGAGGCTGGCTGGGGCCATGGCAGCTGGGGGTCTGGCCCCATATCTCAGGCGGGAGGATGGCTGGGGTCACGGCAGCTGGGGGTCTGGCCCCGTATTGCAGGCGAGAGGCTGGCTGGGGCCACACCCACTAGGGATCTGGCCCATATCGCAAGCAGGAAGCTGGCTGGGGCCACGCCAGCTGGGGGTCTGGCTCATTTCGCAGGCGGGAGGCTGGCTGTGGCTACGCCAGTGAGGGGGGTCTGGCCCCGTATGGCGGGCGGGAGGCTGGCTGGGGCCACGGCAGGAGGGGTCTGGCCCCGTATGGCGGGCGGGAGGCTGGCTGGGGCCACGGCAGGAGGGGTCTGGCCCCATATGGTGGGCGGGAGGCTCGCTGGGGCCACGGCAGGAGGAGTCTGGCCCTGTATCACGGGTAGGAGGCTGGCTGGGGCCACGGCAGGAGGGGTCTGGCCCCGTATCGCGGGCGGGAGGCTGGCTGGGGCCATGGCAGGAGGGGTCTGGCCCCGTATCGCAGGCGGGAGGCTGGCTGGGGCCACGGCAGGAGGGGTCTGGCCCCGTATCGCGGGCGGGAGGCTGGCTGGGGCCACGGCAGGAGGGGTCCGGCCCCGTATCGCGGGCGGGAGGCTGGCTGGAGCCATGGCAGGAGGGGTCTGGCCCCGTATGGCGGGCGGGAGGCTGGCTGGGGTGCAGGGGCTGTGCTGGGACCATTGGTAAGTGGACTCTTCCCGCAGGTCTCAGTGGTGCTCTGGACCCACCTCAGGGCGGCTTGCTGTTTTCAGCTTCTGGCACCTCTGTGATATCGGCCCTGCTGCACGAGGAAGACTGGGACCACCCCAGCCCCTGCAAGCTCCGGCCCCCGAGTCCCCCTGCGGGCGGAGGCAGCCGGAGCCCCCAGGTCTCCCAGCAGCACACCATGGAACCTGCTCAGTGCCAGGAGGTGGATTTGGGGCTGCCAGCCCCTGGCTGTGGCAGCCTGGCTCCCCCCTGCCTGGTGGCGAAGGCATCCCAGAGCACTTCCTGCCCACGAGGGGAAGTCACCGAGGCTGAGTCCCCGGCTGAGACGCTTGACGCAGCGGAGGGGAAGCCGGGCGGCACGGCACAGGGGCAGGAGATGGAGGAACTATCCCCCGCGCTTGGAGATGAGCCTGTGCTGGAGGAGGAGGGCAGGCCGGAGCCCACCTTGGGGTAAGCCAGCTCGCGAGTCTGGCCACGGGGAACCAGGCGGGAGGTTGTGGGGCTCTGGCAGCCACGACATCCTCCGGCTGTGGTTAGGCTGAGCTGAGCTTTGCACTGTGAAGGCTGAGATGAGAGCTGGCAGCCATTTGGCGAGCGCTCCAAGAGGGTAGAGATAGCTGAGAGCTAAAGGAACTTGCTACGCATCCGTCCATCCATCTGTCTATCCAGCCATCCCCAGACCCCGCGCCCCTCGATCTAGCTATCACATGGGGGAGGGATAGCTCAGTGGTTTGAGCATTGGCCTGCTAAACCCAGGGTTGTGAGTTCAATCCTTGAGAAGGCTATTTAGAGATCTGGGGCAAAAATTGGGGATTGGTCTTGCTTTGAGCAGGGGGTTGGACTAGATGACCTCCTGAGGTCCCTTCCAACCCTGATATTCTATGATTCTATGTTACTAGCTATCCAATGCATCTGTCTTTCTCTAATGAGGTGCCCATCCCCGGAGCCTCTGGGCTCCAGCCCTGCTGCCTCTCACTATGACCAGCTCTCTGCTTTCTCCCACCTTCTGCTGCCCTTTCTCTCTCCCTGGCTCTGTCTCACCCTCACATCTGACCAGCCTGATGCAACCTCCGAGCTGGCTGCTGGTCCCTGTTGGGCTGGGCTGTGGGCGGGTGCAGGCTGTCCTGGCCAAGCCCTTCCAGGGCAGTGAATCTGAGCTGTGGGCTCCCAGGAGACATTGACCCTGTGGGCTTTGCCAGACGATGCCTCACTGACTCCAGCCTCAAGCATTGACTTCGTAGGGTGCTGCAGGGCACCCAGCCAGCCCCCACGCTCCCAGCCACAGCATCGCTGTCTGTAGTGCAAATCCCCTCAGCTGGGGGGCTGTCAGCCACCAGCCAGACTGGTACGGACAGGTCACTCACTGGGCTGGCATCATGCTCAGCACCTTGCCCCTGGCACCAGTGAGGTTATTGTTCTTATTTACTAAGTGTATTAGGGTAGCACCTAGGCACCTCAGTCAAGGGCCAGGCCCCCATAGATCAAGGACTGTATCTGATTTATTAGGTGTATGATGGTAGTGCCTAGCAGCCCCACACATGTGATTTATTAGGTGTATTACGGTAGTGCCAAGGTGTCTAAGCCCCAGGCCACGCCCCCATGGTGCTAAGCACTGTAGGTGATTTATTAGGTGTATTACGGCAGTGCCCAGGCCAGGTCCCCCGTGGCCCCTGGCACTGTACATTATTAGGTGTATTAGGTAGTGCCTAGCAGCCCTGGTCACAGGCCAGGCCCCCATGGCGCCGGGCGCTGAACAGACCCAGAGCAGAGACGGTCCCCGCCCTGAGAGCTGACAGGCCCTGCGCTATGGTGCACAGGACCCATCCAGAGTGCTGTGCAGAGTTCTGGGAATGCCAGGAGGGGAGCCGGTCCCATGAGCCCCCCCGGGCTGGATGGTGTGTGGGGAGCCCGGCCCTCCAGGCCAGGCCGAGGGGCAACTAGAGTTGTGAAGCGGGGCAGCACCCAGCCCTTTCCCAGCAGTGCTGCTACCCCCTGCCTGTGGGGCCATGCTCCTCCCCAGAGCCTGGTGTATTGCCCAGTGCATTGCCCAGCCCTGCGGCCCCGGGCTGTTAACCCTTTGGAGCTGGTGCACCTTGGAAGTGGGGCATAGAGAGCATGGTGCGGAGGGTTGCCATGCTCCCACCCCAGAGCTGGGCTCCCTCTTCTCCCTCACCAGCCTGCCTCTGGCCATCACCCCACACGCAGCCCCCAGCCACGCTGCTGATCTAGCTGCTGACAAACCCGCACACTCAACCCCTCCCCTGCTCCCAGCCATTTGCCCGCCTCTTCACCCCCATGTTCCCTCAAGAGGGTCCAGCCTCCGCCCCACAGCTGGCCCCCATGCAGTGTCCTGGGGCCTTCCAGCCCAAGAACCCAGCTGCGGGCCATGTGGGTTTAGCCCAGGCTGTGGGGGATGCCCATGCATCCTGGCAAAGTGGGTAGCCCGCATCTCCTCCCTTCGATGCCAAGAGCTCCCACCGGGTCCAGCAGGGCACAGAGCGCCCCCAGCAGCCCTACGCATGCGCTGCAAGGGTTAACGTCCAAACCAGTCAGCCAGATATCTGAGTCAGCGCAGGTGACCCAAGCAGCTTTGCTTTCTCTTTCTCTCTGGGATATCCACCCCAGCCGGTGCCAGCCCTCTGTTGGCTGCTACTCTAATCCCTGGTTACGCCCCAGAGTGTAACCGCATGGTGCTGGTTCAGAAGGGCGCCGGGGGAAGGGGCTTTGCTGCTGTTAGGATTATTCTCCCAGGCAGGACTTTGTCCCCTGCCCTCCCCAGTTTTACTTGGCTCACAAGCTGAGCTGGGTGGAGAGGGGAGATTAACACCAGGTGACATCGCTGTGAATTCCTTCTCAGGGCAGCTCAAGGCAGAACACCAGGGCTGAGCACAAAGCCAGGCTAGGGCCGTGAGGGTGGATGCAAGACAGCTCTCTCTGTTAGCCAAAGACTCAAAAAGTAAAAGCAGGTTTTTTTTAAAGTCCATCAGAAGCAGGAAGCTGCTTAACAACCAGTGGGGCCACTGGACGATCTTGATGCTAAAGGAGCACTCAAGGACGATAAGGCCATTGCAGAGAAACTAAATGAATTCTTTGCATCGGTCTTCACAGCTGAGGATGTGAGGGAGATTCCCAAACCTGAGCCATTCCTTTTAGGTGACAGATCCGAGGAACTGTCCCAGATGGAGGTATCATTAGAAGAGGTTTTGGAACAAATTGATAAATTAAACATGAGTAAGTCACCAGGACCAGATGGTATCACCCAAGAGTTCGGAAGGAACTCAGATGTGAAATTGCAGAACTACTAACTGTGGTCTGTGACCTATCGGTTAAATCAGCTTCTGGACCAGATGCCTGGAGGCTAGCTAATGTGACGCCAAATTTTAAAAAGGGCTCTAGGGCTGCAGGGGCGGTGCCTGCAGGCACAAGGGCAGCAAGCGAAGCCTCCCTGCTGCCCATGCGCCTAGGGCTGCACTGCAGGGACCTGGCGGCCGCTTTCTGGGAGCCGCGGTAAGTGCCGCCAGGACCTGCACCCCGAACCCCCAGCCCAGCCCGGAGTCCCCTCCCACACCCAAACTGCCTCCGGAGTCCACACCCCCCAACACCCGAACCCCCTGCCCAGCGGCTTATTAACGCCTAGGCTTGCAAATTTGCAGGGGCAGCAAATTTATAAGAGCAGCCAGAGGCTGCTTCCCCCGGCACCGGTTTGCGCCCCCGGCCCCACCCCAACTCCACCCCTTCCCCGCCCCCATTCCCCACCCCCTCCCTGCCCCTATTGGTCCCCTTCCCCAGATCCCCACCCCGGCCCCACCTTTGCTCCTGAGTGTGCTGCCTTCCCCCCCTTCGCAAACCTGTTTCCCGCATAAGCCCTGGCAGGGAGCGGGGAGAAGCAGGACCCGGTGGCGCGCTCAGGGGTGGAGGCGGAGCGGAGGTGAGCTGGGGTGGGGTGGGGCGGGGGGGCACCAATTATTTCAGGGTCTAGGGGCAGCAAAATCATTAATCCGCCACTGTCCCTGCCCCAGGCCTGAGTCCCCTCCTGCACCCCAAACCCCTCCTCCCAAGTCTCACCCAGAGCCCGCACCCCCAGCCAGAGCCATCACCTTTATCCTGAACCCCTCATTTCTGGCCCCACCCAAAGCCTGCACCCCCAGCCTAGAGCCCGCACCCCAACCCCCATGCCCCAGCCCGGTGAAAGTGAGTGAGGGTCAGGGAGAGCGACTGAAGGAGGGAGGAGGGATGGAGTGAGTGGGGGCAGGGCTTCGGGGCAGGGGTGTTTCACAGAATCATAGAATCACAGACCATCAGGGCTGGAAAGGACCTCAGGAGGTCATGTAGTCCAACTCCCTGCACAGAGCAGGACCAATCCCAACTAAATCATCCCAGCCAGGGCTTTCTCAAGCCTGACCTTAAAAACTTCTAAGGGGATTCCACCACCTCCCTAGGTAACGCATTCCAGTGTTTCACCACCCTCCTAGTGAAAAAGGTTTTCCTAATATCCAACCTAAATCTCCCCCACTGCAACTTGAGACCATTACTCCTTGTCCTGTCATCTGCTATCACTGGGAATAGTCTAGATCCATCCTCTTTGGATCCACCTTTCAGGTAGTTAAAAGCAGCTATCAAATCCCCCCTCATTCTTCTCTTCTGTAGACTGAACAATCCCAGTTCCCTCAGCCTCTCCTCATAAGTCATGTTTTCCAGACCCCTAATCATTTTTGTTGCCCTTCGCTGGACTCTCTCCAATTTATCCACATCCTTCTTGAAGTGTGGGGCCCAAAACTGGACACAGTACTCCAGATGAGGCCTCACCAATGTCGAATAGAGGGGAACGATCACATCCCTCGATCTGCTCGCTATGCCCCTTCTTATACATCCCAAAATGCCATTGGCCTTCTTGGCAACAAGGGCACACTGCTGACTCATATCCAGCTTCTCGTCCACTGTCACCCCTAGGTCCTTCTCTGCAGAGCTGCTGCCAAGCCATTCGGTCCCTAGTCTGTAGTGGTGCATGGGATTCTTCCGTCCTAAGTGCAGGACTCTGCACTTGTCCTTGTTGAACCTCATCAGATTTCTTTTGGCCCAATCCTCCAATTTGTCTAGGTCCCTCTGTATCCTATCCCTCCCCTCCAGCGTATCTACCACTCCTCCCAGTTTAGTGTCATCCGCAAACTTGCTGAGGGTGCAATCCACACCATCCTCCAGATCATTTATGAAGATATTGAACAAAACCGGCCCCAAGACCGACCCCTGGGGCACTCCACTTGACACCGGCTGCCAACTAGACATGGAGCCATTGATCACTACCTGTTCAGCCCGACAATCTAGCCAACTTTCTACCCACCTTGTAGTGCATTCATCCAGCCCATACTTCTTTAACTTGCTGGCAAGAATTCTGTGGGAGACCGTGTCAAAAGCTTTGCTAAAGTCAAGGAACAACACGTCCATCACTTTCCCTTCATCCACAGAGCCAGTTATCTCATCATAGAAGGCAATTAGGTTAGTCAGGCATGACTTGCCCTTGGTGAATCCATGCTGACTGTTCCTGATCACTTTCCTCTCCTCTAAGTGCTTCAGGATTGATTCCTTGAGGACCTGCTCCATGATTTTTCCACAGACGGAGATGAGGCTGACAGGCCTGTAGTTCCCAGGATCCTCCTTCTTCCCTTTTTTAAAGATGGGCACTACATTAGTCTTTTTCCAGTCTTCCGGGACTTCTCCGGATCGCCATGAGTTTTCAAAGATAATGGCCAATGGTTCTGCAATCACAGCCGCCAATTCCTTTAGCACTCTTGGATGCAATGCATCTGGCCCCATGGACTTGTGCACGTCCAGCTTTTCTAAATAGTCCCGAACCACTTCTTTCTCCACCGAGGGCTGGTCACCTCCTTCCCATGCTGTGCTGCCCAGTGCAGTAGTCTGGGAGCTGACCTTGTTCGTGAAGACAGAGGCAAAAAAAGCATTGAGTACATTAGCTTTTTCCACATCCTCTCTCACTAGGTTGCCTCCCTCATTTAGTAAGGGGCCCACACTTTCCTTGGCTTTCTTCTTATTGCTAACATACCTGAAGAAACCCTTCTTGTTACTCTTAACATCCCTCGCTAGCTGCAACTCCAGATGTGATTTAGCCTTCCTGATTTCATTCCTACATGCCCGAGCAATATTTATATACTCATCCCTGGTCATTTGTCCAATCTTCCACTTCTTGTAAGCCTCTTTTTTGTGTTTTGTGTTTGATTTTGTGCAATTAGAAAGTTGGCAACCCTAGTGGGGCCTGAGGCCCAGATCCTCAGAGATATTTAGGCTCCTGATTGCCAAGGGGAATTAGGAGCCTAACATGGAGGATCTGGGTCTAAGTAAGGTCACATGGGGAATTGAACCCAGGTTTCAGGCTAACCACTTGACCAGCCTTCCTTTCACAGACTGCAGGTGTGCGCTCCTCCCAGCCCTACTCCCTGACGGCTCTTTGATGCACACATGAGCTGATATAGGATTTGCTCACCCCTAATGGGGAAGCAGGATGAGAACCCAGCTTCCAAACCGCGGCCTTGGCCCCATGAGCTAACAAAGAGAGCTCAGAGGCAGCAGCCGCCGTAGTAGGACTCTTAATCTCACTTATCCACAGACCCGTGTCTGAGCGCCGCGCACAGAGGGGCAGATCACAAGACCCCACGCGCCACTTACACTGCCCAGCCGGGGGGTAGAGCTGGGCCTCGCAGCCAGTGCCTCCCCTCCCAGCAGGCTGCTGCAGAAGAGGGCTGGACTCAGCCATGGGGAGGGCAGTGATGGGAGGGGCCTCCCCTTGCTGTTGACACCGCCATCCGCCCCCTCAGGTTTCCCAAGGAGGAGGACGCAGGGGAGAAGCCAGGAGACCTGGAAGTGTTGCAGCCCGACGGGGCCCTCCTTGCCAACGGGGCCTCTGGGGACCAGGGGGCAGCTCAGCGGCTGGCAGCAAGGCTTTACCACCTGGACGGCTTCAAGAGGTCGCAGGTGGCCTCCTACCTCAGGAAGAAGTAAGGACTTAAGTGACGTTTCGGGCAAGATGGATGGTGTTCTGGAGTGCCCCCTACTGGGAGGGCTGGAGTAGCCAGGAGCTCCCCCCACAGCCAGTGCCCTGCCCCACTCCCCACAGTGCCCAAGGCTGGGGCTGGAGTAGCTGGGAGCTTCCCCCACAGCCAGTGCCCTGCCCCGGCCCCCCACAGCGCCCCCTGCTGGGAGAGGCTGGGGCTGGAGTAGCCCGGAGCTCAGCTCTGCACTGCTCTGATCTGCATGTGTTGGTTCCCAGCAACGAGTTCAGCCGGCAGGTGGCGGAGGAGTACCTCGCCTTCTTCCAGTTCAGCGGGCAGACTCTGGACCGGGCCCTCAGGTAAGGGCACCGCAGACCCGTCCAGAGCGTTTCCCAGGGGAGCAGCGTGGGACGAAAGCCTGCAGGGAGGGGGGCAGAGGGAGGGGACGCTCAGGGCAGCGCTATTAATTCCTCATCTCAGCATCGGACCATGCTGCTGATGACCGGACCTAAGGCCAGCCAGAGAGGGCCCCATGGTGCCAGGCCCTGGACACACAGTGTACTGGACAGTTCCCACCCCAAAGAGCTGACAAGCTAAATAGGGCAGATGTGGGGAGGGGGGGCGGGGATTGGAGCAAACAGCTGATCAGCCCCAGGCAGAGAGAGCCCCCAGGCTACACATCTCTGGGTCCGGGGAGGCAGAGTCCCTGTTGCACGGGCCTGGGGCCACAGGGGGCCAGGGGCTGTACAAACATACCTGGGGCTGCAGAGCAGCAGACGAGCGGCATGCGCAGGGTGGGGAGAGGAGAGGATCCAGCCAGTCTAGGTGCCAGCTGCAAGTCTCTCCGGGTGGTGTCTCCTGTGTGCTGGGCAGGTCCTTCCTCAAGGCCTTCGTGCTGACTGGGGAGACGCAGGAGCGGGAGCGGATCCTCAGACATTTCTCTAAGCGCTATCACCTCAGCAACCCCGACGCCTTCCCCTCGGCAGGTGAGCTCCCCGGGCCCCCCACATCCCCGCCCCGGCTCACAGGCACCCTAGGGTCTGACGTATCCTGGACCTGACACTGTCACTCACTCCCCACGGGACCGGTGCTGCTCTGTGCCTCAGTTTCCCCACCCCACTAGGAGGCAGTGATTCCCATCCCTCCTCTACAGGGTGCTTGAGAGGCAGGACCACCATGCTTCTAAAGAGCGGCAATGCACCCGGGCCAGCGCCTGGCAGCCATGAACCCTCCCAGCTCCCGGGCCATTCAGAGTGCTCACAGCACCTGCCACCTCTGGGCTGGAACCAGGCAACTGTTTAACGGTACCACAAGGCTGCAGGCCAGTTTAAGACAGGAAGTGAAGAGTGCTGCCCACAGGAAGCTTGAGGGAGGGGTGAGGGTTAGGGTTAGGGATGGTGGGGATGAATGGAGCTGGAGTTTGGCTGGGATGCCCAGGTTTTCTTCGGAGCCCCGGGATGAAGGTGTTTTGGGATTCCCCACTGCCCCCACACAAATGCCCATGATTGCCCTGCCCTACCTCCACCCCAGCACTCAGTAGATGGCGGGGGAGGAGCTGTGCCACTGAGAGCTGGGATTGCTTGCCGGGAGGTTGCCACGGTGCCTGCCTGGGAGAGGTGCCGGGTGGGGCGATCTGTGCCCTGGAGGGGTGTGGGACCCCTGCTGTCCACACCCAGTGGGCTCTGCAGATGGACCCCCAGGCCGGCTCCATGCCAAACACGCTCCCTCTCTGCCCCTAGATGCTGTGCACACCTTGACCTGCGCCGTCATGCTGCTCAATACGGACCTGCATGGGCAGGTAAGCCCAGGGGCACGGAGGGGTGGGGGGGTTCAATGGGGATCTCACCAACCAAGCCCAGAGTGTGGCCTGACTGGCCATGCCAAGGCGGTGTCCAGAGCTGGGCTGTTTCGTGCAGTTGGGCACAGAAGGGGAATGGGGTTGGTAGCAGGACGTGCCCTCTCCCCGGTGGTTCCCATCGGTGAGTGCTTTGGTGCGAGTGTGCAATGAGATGGGGGGCTCAGCCCATCTCCAGCAGGGAGGGCTCACGAGGTCCTGGGCCATGGAGACAGAGCTCCACCTCGAAGGGCGGGGTGAGGACTGGGGTCAGATGGCTGTGCATGTTCTGGGATTCAGCAGCGGGGGGAAGGGATGGTCCGTCCATCTGGCCCTTTTCGCCAGCGCCAGTCACTAAGGGAACCGATTGCATGAAAAAGCAAGGCTAAAAAGCTTGTTAGCAAATCGGCAGGCTCAGTCCGGGGCGGGACAGGCCTCCAGTTAGCGCGCACATGCGTGGACACAGGCTCCGTGATCTCACACATACTCGTGTGCCCAGCCGTCTGGATGCCTGCCCAGGCGTTGCTCATGGGTTTGTGCATGCTAGAGTATGCCCGTGTCACGCGGGAGGGAAATCCTTGGAGCTGGGGCTGCCCACTGGTTTTGGCTGGCATTTCACTTTACTGGGTGGGTCTCCTTGGCCCTCACCTAGCTGTCCCTGGTCACACTGTGGGTGCCCCAGGGACACCCACTCTAATCCCAGCACTGCTCAAGGGTCCCATTAGCCTTTGGCTGATCTGGGGAGTTGGGCAGTGCAGCGACTGGTCCTGCAAACTCCCCTTCTCCTGCTGCTCTGGGAGTCACCCCTGGTGCCTGACCGTGCCCAGCTGTGCCCCGGCAGCTGTTCTGTGTGGGACCCCAGGCCTCGTACCCAGGAGGAGCTGTGCCCGTGATTCACCCTGGGGCAGGGGAAGGTCACCCCTGAGAACAGCACCCCCCGCCCAGATGCATCATGGCTCCATGCTGCAGCTCCAGGGCAAAATGCTGTGTGAGTGTGGGCACAAGGTCCTGGGTATGCACGCATGTGAATCACACAGGTTGTTTGCCCAAGATCGAGCATGTGTGTGAACAGGGGAGTGCCTGTGTGCAGAAACACGGGCTTGGAGGGATGTGCCCAAGCAGGCTCCAGCACAGACCTGGCCCCCGGACTCCTGGGTTCTGCTCCTTCCTGCCACCCCCCCTCGCTTTGTATTCTTAGGGGCAAGGAGTGATTTAAGGGGAGGCTGCCCATCACTGGGATAGCCATGTTGTCACTGGCAGGCTAGCAGTGAGAGGGGAGCAGGGCCCACCCCCCAGCTGAGTTGTCAGCCGGCAGGATGGAACCGTGGGCGCCTCCTCCGTCAGCCTGTGTTTGTGGCCCTGGCCAGCACTACAGGGGGCCAGACATGGCACAGCTGCCCTCTGCTGGCTGGATGTAGCACCATGTAACAGTGTGTCATAGCCCCGGCGCAGCTCCCCTCCAGGGCTTTGGGAGCAGCAGGCTCTGAGTGCTAGAAAGATCATTTGGCTCCATTATCCAGGCTGTGTGGGGTCAGTGCCCCTGGGCCTGGTGCTGGCCCTGGCCTGGGGTGGGGAGGACATGTGTGGGAGCCATGTGCGCTGGGCAGCACGAAGTGCCACACGGGCACAAACCCAGCCCTGTTCTCACTGTGATCCACGTTTCTCCCACCCCTGTGTGCGTCTCCCACCCCTGTGTGCGTCTCCCATCCCTGTGTGCGTCGCACCATCGCCCCCTTGTGGCTGCAGAACATCGGCCGCAGCATGACCTGCCACGAGTTTGTAACCAACCTTGATGGTATGAGGGACGGGCAGAACTTCCCCAAAGATCAGCTCAAGGTACTGAACCCCTCGGCCGGGCGAGCTGGTGCTGCTGGTGTCAAGAGCTTCTGGCCTGCATGCCAGCTGAGGGCCTGGCGGGCCCCAATACCTACCCGGCTGTGTGTCCACCCACTGCACCCTCCATCTGGTCACCTGTCTGTCTGTCCATCCTGCCACAAATATGTCCATCCACCCCCGTATCTATCTACCCTACACACTCCCTCTATCTATCTATCTATCTATCCCCATCGACCCCC
Source organism: Lepidochelys olivacea (assembly GCF_965140295.1). Taxonomy (NCBI): domain Eukaryota; kingdom Metazoa; phylum Chordata; order Testudines; family Cheloniidae; genus Lepidochelys; species Lepidochelys olivacea. Next base: position 15,572,969 of record NC_140436.1, on the reverse strand, counting down.
TCTATCTAATCTATCTATCCCCATCGATCCCCTCTAGCTAGCTATGCAGCTATCTATCCTCATTGACCCCCTCTAGCTATCTATCCCCATCGACCCCCTCTATCTAATCTATCTAGCTACCCCATCGACCCCCTCTAGCTATCTACCCTCATCGACCCCCTCTATCTAATCTATCTAGCTATCCCCATCGACCCCCTCTAGCTATCTCTACCTATCCCTGGCACCCTGCCCCCAGTGTCTGTGCTGCATGGGGTGGGGAGGGTGACAGGGCTCCGCGTGGCCCTGTGTGGGGGAGGAACCCGGCTAATCCCAGAGCCCAGGCCCATTCCTGCCATGCCCTTGGGGAGACAGCCCAGGGAACGGACGTGGGGTCGCGGTGATTGCAGCAAGGGTGACACCCCCTCCGATGGGGGTGCCCAGCAGTCCTGGCGAGGGCTGTCCCTGCAGAGCCTGGCTGCGGAAGGAAGAGCCCTGCCCAGGGTAGCGCCAGAGGGAGGCAGGGACCCCCGGCTCTGTGGCTGCTAGGGGGCAGCGTGCGGCCTGCCCCAGGCAGGGGGCGGGGCTCTCAGGGGGGCGTGGCCACTCTGACGCCCTGTTGCTCTCCTGGCAGGCCCTGTATTACTCCATCCGCAACGAGAAGCTGGAGTGGGCCATGTGAGTACCCGGGGCCCCGCCAGCCTCCCACTGCCCCCGCTGCCTGCAATGGTCCCTCCCGGGAGCCGTACAGCCTGGTCCAGCCCCCATTCCACCCGCTGGTCAATGGCATGGTCCATTCTGATGGGGGGGAGCCACAACCTGTTCCATTCTGACCGTGGGGAGGCGAGGGGGGGGACACAAACCCCGGCCTGTTCCTTTCTGACCCCGGGGGGGCACCTTGCCAGCCCAGCCTGTAATGCCAGGCACTGTGGCTCCCCCTGCAGGGACGAGGAGGAGCTGGTCAGTGCCCTGACACCCCGGCCGCCCAGCACCCCGTCCAGCCGGAAGAAAAGTAACCCCTTCCTGACGCTGACCCAGGACGCCAAGGCCACCACGTACAAGGAGGGGCAGCTCGCCCGCAAGGTGCACGCTGAAGCCGATGGCAAGAAGAGTGAGTGTCATCCGTCTCCCCGGCAACCAGCAGGGGGCGGAGCAGTGACACCCATTGCCTGGCAACCAGGATGGGGGGGGAGTGACATCCGTTGCCTGGCAATCAGCATGGGGGCAGGAGTGACACCACCAGCGCAGTGGGGCGGGGTGATGCCTGTCGCCCCAGCAACCAGCGCGGGACAGTGACACCCATCACCTGGCAACCAGCGCAGGGGGGAGGGGTGATGCCTGTTGCCCCAGCAACCAGCGTGGGACAGTGACACCCATCACCTGGCAACCAGCGCAGGGGGGAGGGGTGATGCCTGTCGCCCCAGCAACCAGCGCGGGACAGTGACACCCATCACCTGGCAACCAGCGCAGGGGGGAGGGGTGATGCCTGTCGCCCCAGCAACCAGCGTGGGACAGTGACACCCATCACCTGGCAACCAGCGCAGGGGGGAGGGGTGATGCCTGTCGCCCCAGCAACCAGCATGTGCGCGTGTGTGTGTGACGCTTGTCACCCCGGGAAACCAGCATTGGAGGGTGACACCCATCACGGGCTGGGGCGGGTGGCGGTCTCACCCTCCCTGGGGCGGGAGGGGCTGGGGTCTCACCCTGCATGACCTTTGCCTTTCCAGCACCCTGGGGGAAGCGAGGCTGGAAAACCTTCTACACGGTGCTCAAGGGGATGGTGCTCTACTTCCTCAAGGTAATGCTGGGGTCCTGCTTTGGGGCTGGGGGTGTGGGGAGTGGTGGGCAGTGCCATGGGGTTGGGGGTGCAGGGAGGGGGGTGGGCAGCGCCATGGGGCTGGAGGCATGGGGAGAGCAGCCCTTAAGGGTCTAATCCCCAGCCCCATCCCGTGCCTGGGGGATACCATATCTAATGTGGCTTTGGAGGCTCTTTGTGGCTCAGATCTGTGTCTCCCTGATGGCCAGTGGGAGCCCCCGGCAGACACCAGCCAGGCCCAGCACCCCTGGCCCAACCCACGGAGCAGGAGCGCCCTGGGAGCAGGTCCCTGGCATGGGGGCACAAGGGGCAGGCAGTGGGGGCAGACGGGCTGTGCCAGGCGGGGGCTAGGGCTCTGGGCAGGGCTGTCTGCTCCCGCCTCTTGGCTCATGCTCCATGTGCCCCTTCCTCACAGGATGAGACCCGGGTTGACGTGCCAGGCATGGAGGAGCCGATCGGGGTGCACCATGCACTAGCCGAGAGAGCCTCCAAGTACAACAAGCGGCCACATGTCTTCCGCCTCCAGACGGCTGACTGGCGCATCTTCCTCTTCCAGGCGCTGTGAGTGCCCCCCAGGCATGGGACCTCCCGCCCTGGGTACACTGTCCCCATCCTGGGCTCATCCCCCCAACCAGGGGATGCTGCCCTCTTCCCTGCCTTGGGCACGATGCTCCCCGTCCTGCCCTTCTCCCCTGGGTCAGGGCACACTGCCCCCCCCCCACCTGGGCACGCTATCCTCCCCACCTGAGTACACTGCCCCCATCTTGGGCATGCAGCCCCATCCCCCTGCCCCGCCCTGGGCACGATGCCCCCCCGCCCTGTCCTTCTTCCCTGGCCAGGGCACACTGCCCCCCCCGGTCCTGGACATACTGCCCCCGCTGCCCCACACCCTGAGGCACACTCTCCCTGCTCCTTTACCTCAGTCCCCCCTGTCCTGGGGCCTGCTGCCCATGCCACCCCGGGAGCACTACATGTTACATGGCTCTGCGTTCCTAGCAGGAGCTCTGCCCATGCCCCTCACTCCCGACCCACAGCCCCCACTGCATCTGCCCTGGGAGCTGACCACAGACTGGGACCCAGCCAGGGGCAGCCAGTTGGAGCCTTCACCCCTGAGAGTCTCTGCTCCCACTCAGGCCCCAGGGCGTGGCCTCCTCCCAGAACCCACACCCCTGTCTCTCCCTCTCTCCTCCCTCTCTCCTCCCCAGAAGCGCCGAGGAGATGAGCTCCTGGATCTCCCGCATCAACCTGGTGGCCGCCATGTTCTCATCTCCGCCCTTCCCGGCGGCTGTGGGCTCCCAGCGCAAGTTCATCCGGCCCATCCTGCCCACAGCACAGAGCCGCAGCTCCCTGGTGAGCTCCCCGGTGCCGACACCCGTGGTTATGGGGCAGGGCTGCCCGAGTGACTGCCAGTGACGGGACCCCCAGGGCTCCTCCGTGACTGCCAGCCACGGGACCCCCAGCCACTGCCAGCCATGGAACCCTCAGTGACGGGACCCCCAGGGCCCTCAGCGACTCCCTGCCACGGGACTCCCCAGACCCATCAGCGACTGACAGCCATGGGACCCCGAGGGCTGTCAGCGATTCCCCAGTGAAAGGACCCCCAGAGCCCTCAGCGACTGCCAGCCACGTGACCCGCCAGCCACGGGACCCCCAGGGCCCCTCCACGACTGACAGCCATGGGACCCCCAGCAACAGGCCCCCCTGACCCCCAGTGACTACCAGCCATGGGACCCCCAGGGCCCTCAGCAATTCCCCAGTGAAAGGACCCCCAGAGCCCTCAGCGACTGCTAGCCACGGGATCCCCCAGTGATGGGACCCCCAGGGCCCTCAGCGATTCCACAGTGACGGGACCCCCAGGGCCCTCAGCGATTCCACAGTGACGGGACCCCCAGGGCCCCAGTGACTGCCAGCCACAGAACCCCCAGCCACGGGACCCCCAGGCCCCTCCGCGACTGCCAGCTACGGGACCCCCAGCCATGGGGCCCCCAGCGACTGCCAGCCATGGAACCCTCAGTGACGGGACCCCCAGGGCCCTCAGCGACTCCCTGCCACGGGACTCCCCAGACCCATCAGCGACTGACAGCCATGGGACCCCGAGGGCTGTCAGCGATTCCCCAGTGAAAGGACCCCCAGAGCCCTCAGCGACTGCCAGCCACGTGACCCGCCAGCCACGGGACCCCCAGGGCCCTCAGCGACTGCCAGCCATGGGACCCCCCAACCACGGGACCCCCAGGGCCCCTCTGCGACTCCCAGCCATGGGACCCCCCAGTGATGGGACCCCCAGACCCATCAGCGACTGCCAGCCATGGGACCCCCAGGGCCCTCAGCGATTCCCCAGTGAAAGGACCCCCAGAGCCCTCAGCGACTGCCAGCCACAGGATCCCCCAATGATGGGACCCCCAGGGTCCCTCACTGATTCCCCAGCACCGGGATCCCCAGGCCCCTCAACCACTCCCAGTGATGGGACCCCCAGGGCCCCCAGCAACGGGACCCCCAGGCACCTCAGCGACTCCCAGCCATGGGACCCCAGGCCCTCTGGTGGTTTTCTCCCCAGCCTGAGGGGCTCACTGACAGGGGCATCTTCCTTGGCTCAGTTTTGCCCCCTGGTGCCCCCCCCAAGTACCCCCCATGGGCTCTGCCCCTTCGTGGATTTGTGGGCCCATCAGAGCACTATAGGTGGTGGCTTGATCAGCTTCCCGGCTCAGCCCATGGCGGCCCTGTGCCCCATCGATTGGCTGCTTGTCGTGGCATCCCCTCCACCTCAGTGGCTGTGGTTCCCATGGAGGGTTCCTGGCATGTGTGGGGGACCCCTTGACTGAGCCCGTGTCCCGGCAGGAGGAGCAGCACCAGGCCCACGAGGGGTGGATGGACAAGTTCTCTGACGAGCTGGGTGAGCACCAGCGGAACCTGCCCGACAAGCGGGGCCGGGGTCGCGACCTGGAGGAGTATCGGCTCAGGAAGGAGTATCTGCTCTATGAGGTGGGCACTGCCCTGGGGGCGGGCACGGAGGTCGCTGTGTCATAGAATCACAGAATATCAGGGTTGGAAGGGACCTCAGGAGGTCATCTAGTCCAACCCCCTGCTCAAAGCAGGATCAATCCCCAACTAAATCATCCCAGCCAGGGCTTTGTCAAGCCTGACCTTAAAAACCTCTAAGGAAGGAGATTCTACCACCTCCCTAGGGAACCCATTCCAGTGCTTCACCACCGTCCTAGTGAAAAAGTTTTTCCTAATATCCAACCTAGACCTTCCCCACTGCAACTTGAGACCATTACTCCTTGTTCTGTCATCTGGTACCACTGAGAACAGTCTAGAGCCATCCTCTCTGGAACCACCTCTCAGGTAGTTGAAAGCAGCTTTCAAATCCCCCCTCACTCTTCTCTTCCGCAGACTAAACAATCCCAGTTCCCTCAGCCTCTCCTCATAAGTCATGTGCTCCAGTCCCCTAATCATTTTTGTTGCCCTCCGCTGGACTCTTTCCAATGTTTCCACATCCTTCTTGTAGTGTGGGGCCCAAAACTGGACACAGTACTCCAGATGAGGACTCACCAATGTCGAATAGAGGGGAACAATCACGTCCCTCGATCTGCTGGCAATGCCCCTACTTATACAGCCCAAAATGCCGTTAGCCTTCTTGGCAACAAGGGCCCACTGTTGACTCCTATCCAGCTTCTCCTCCCCTATAACCCCTAGGTCCTTTTCTGCAGAACTGCTGCCTAGCCATTCGGTCCCTAGGCTGTAGCGGTGCATGGGATTCTTCCGTCCTAAGTGCAGGCCTCTGCACTTGTCCTTGTTGAACCTCATCAGATTTCTTTTGGCTCAATCCTCCAATTTGTCTAGGTCTTTCTGTATCCTATCCCTACCCTCCAGCGTATCTACCACTCCTCCCAGTTTAGTGTCATCTGCAAACTTCCTGAGGGTGCAATCCACACCATCCTCCAGATCATTTATGAAGATATTGAACAAAACTGGCCCCAGGACCGACCCTTGGGGCACTCCACTTGATACCGGCTGCCAACTAGACATGGAGCCATTGATCACTACCCGTTGAGCCCGACGATTTAGCCAGCTTTCTATCCACCTTATAGTGTCCTCAGTAGGGACAGCTCAGAGCCAGGGGGCTCGACCGGGCTGCTGTGCTGCGGGGAGCAGTGGGCGGGGGCTCAGCAGGGGAGTGCTGTGCTGCAGGGTGTGGAGTGGGGGCTCAGCAGGGGGCAGAGTGAGGGCTCAGCAGGGGGCACTGGGCTTCAGGGGGCAGAGTGGGGGCTCAGCAGGGGGCACTGGGCTTCAGGGGGCAGGGTGGGGGCTCAGCAGGGGGCGCTATGCTGCTGGGGGAAGGGCAGGAGCTCAGCAGGGCGTGGGATGGGGCCTTAGCAGGGGGCACCGGGCTGCGGGGGGGCAGGCTCAGCAGGGGGTGCTGGGTGGAAGGGGGTGAGGTAGGGGCTCAGCAGGGGGCGCTATGCTGCTGGGGGAAGGGCAGGAGCTCAGCAGGGCGTGGGATGGGGCCTTAGCAGGGGGCACCGGGCTGCGGGGGGGCAGGCTCAGCAGGGGGTGCTGGGTGGAAGGGGGTGAGGTAGGGGCTCAGCAGGGGGCGCTATGCTGCTGGGGGAAGGGCAGGAGCTCAGCAGGGCGTGGGATGGGGCCTTAGCAGGGGGCACCGGGCTGCGGGGGGGCAGGCTCAGCAGGGGGTGCTGGGTGGAAGGGGGTGAGGTAGGGGTCAGCAGGGGGCGCTATGCTGCTGGGGGAAGGGCAGGAGCTCAGCAGGGCGTGGGATGGGGCCTTAGCAGGGGGCACCGGGCTGCGGGGGGGCAGGCTCAGCAGGGGGTGCTGGGTGGAAGGGGGTGAGGTAGGGGCTCAGCAGGGGGCAGGGTGGGGGCTCAGCAGGGGGCGCTATGCTGCTGGGGGAAGGGCAGGAGCTCAGCAGGGCGTGGGATGGGGCCTTAGCAGGGGGCACCGGGCTGCGGGGGGGCAGGCTCAGCAGGGGGTGCTGGGTGGAAGGGGGTGAGGTAGGGGTCAGCAGGGGGCGCTATGCTGCTGGGGGAAGGGCAGGAGCTCAGCAGGGCGTGGGATGGGGCCTTAGCAGGGGGCACCGGGCTGCGGGGGGGCAGGCTCAGCAGGGGGTGCTGGGTGGAAGGGGGTGAGGTAGGGGTCAGCAGGGGGCGCTATGCTGCTGGGGGAAGGGCAGGAGCTCAGCAGGGCGTGGGATGGGGCCTTAGCAGGGGGCACCGGGCTGCGGGGGGGCAGGCTCAGCAGGGGGTGCTGGGTGGAAGGGGGTGAGGTAGGGGCTCAGCAGGGGGCAGGGTGGGGGCTCAGCAGGGGGCGCTATGCTGCTGGGGGAAGGGCAGGAGCTCAGCAGGGCGTGGGATGGGGCCTTAGCAGGGGGCACCGGGCTGCGGGGGGGCAGGCTCAGCAGGGGGTGCTGGGTGGAAGGGGGCAGGGTGGGGGCTCAGCAGGGGGCGCTATGCTGCTGGGGGAAGGGCAGGAGCTCAGCAGGGCGTGGGATGGGGCCTTAGCAGGGGGCACCGGGCTGCGGGGGGGCAGGCTCAGCAGGGGGTGCTGGGTGGAAGGGGGTGAGGTAGGGGTCAGCAGGGGGCGCTATGCTGCTGGGGGAAGGGCAGGAGCTCAGCAGGGCGTGGGATGGGGCCTTAGCAGGGGGCACCGGGCTGCGGGGGGGCAGGCTCAGCAGGGGGTGCTGGGTGGAAGGGGGTGAGGTAGGGGTCAGCAGGGGGCGCTATGCTGCTGGGGAGGGGACTAGCACTAAAGGGAAGATCTCAGGGCACCCCAGGCTGGGGACCCGTGCCCCACCCCCGCCATGCTGTGTGGCTGTTCCCCTGCCTGGCGTGTTGCCCCCCAGAGCTGGCTGCAGCCAGGGCTCACGCTGCGCTCGCCCTTGCAGAAGCGCCGCTATGAGACCTACGTGAGGCTGCTGGAGGCGCGGCTGAGCGGGGGCTCCGAGGAGCTGGAGCAGTGGGAGGCATGGCTCGGGGGCTCCGGCTCGGCTGACGAGGGGCTCGGCCTCATCAAGTCGCACTCCAGCCCCTCGCTCAACCTGGACCCGCCGCCTGCCGGCGTGAAGGTCAAACGCAACATCTCGGAGCGCAGGACGGTCCGGAAGATCATCCCCAAGCGCAACAAGCAGCTGCTGTGACCCCCGCCAGGGCGCCCAGGGACACCCCCCTGGCACTCGCCGCAGCACAAGGTACGAGCTGTCGCCCGGACTTGAACCCACGGCTCAAGGGACACGATGGCACCAATAGCACGGAGCCCCCAGGTGGCGCCAGCATCTCAACAATGGGGGGGTGATGAAGGCACCAAGGGTGGGTGCCCCCCCGGGGGTCCCAGCCCAGGACTCTGAGCCACCCTGCCCTTGGAAAGGGAAGGGCACCGGGCTCTGTCCATGTGTCCCCTCCAGGAGGCAGCGCTGCTCGATGGACCTGGACTGGACTGGGGGGCGCCTGGTGCAGGACGGTCCATTCCGCCGGCTGAGCTGGGCTCTGGGACCCCCCCCAGGGCACTGCACCCCCCACGCCGTCTCCTGATTCCTGTTCTCAGAGACTGGCAGCCGCCAGAGCAATAAACCAGAGCGAGCCATGGAACTGTGCCCAGGCTGCATGGGGAGGGGCGGGGACACGGGGCTGTTCCCTCCTTGGGCAGCATGCCCCACATAATGCAGGGCAGCGGGGCTGGGGAGGAGCGAGGGGACAGCCAGCGCTCTGGAGGAGCTTGGTCAGCCCATGGACCTGCCTTGGCAAACTCCCACGCTGCTCCATCGCCATGGACCCAGTCCTGCAGCGAGGGCTGGGCAGCACGTCACACTGATGGGCGATGGGCCTATGGGTGCTGCGATGCCCTGGTGATGTGTGCCGGATGGATACGGACTCCCCACCCTCGCCCCACTCTGCCCCCACTGGGCCAGAAGGCCCCTCCCCGGCTGGAGAGCCCTCAGTGATCAGCGGGGCAGGGGCAGTGTGAAGGGGGGTGGGGCCAGCTACTAATGGACTGAAGAGCCCAGCTGGGAATTCGGAGGTTCCTGGGCATCTGGGCTGAACCAGCTGCAGCCAGGAGGGGCTGGGAGCCAGGGGGAGAAGGCCCTGGCTACCCCACCATGAGCTGCCCCCCAGCTCTGCCGGTGCCCCTCACTCCTGACCCACAGGCTCTGCTACCCCAGCCCTGGGCTCCCCACCCCCCCGGCTCTGCCGGTGCTCCTCACTCTTGACCTACAGGCCCCTGCTGTCTCAGCCCTGGGCTCCCCGTCTCCCACCCCCATCCCCAGTGTGGCCTGTGCCCCTCAGTCCTGACCCGCAGCCCCTGATATCCCAGACCTGGGCTCCCCATCCCCAACCCTGGGCTCCCCCTCAGCTCTGCTGGTGCCCCTCACTCCTGACCCACAGCCCCCTGCTAGCCCAGCCCTGGGCTCCCCCATCCAGGGCAGATGTTGCTGTTTTCCTATCCAGCTACCTGCTCCCCTGGTTTTGTGGCCCTGCCGCAGGGCTGCTAATGGCCCATGACCCCTCCCCCAGCCCTGACTGCCCCCTGGGCTCTGGCAGTGCCTGGCCGGGGGTCTCAGGTTGATCCCTGGGGGCCTGGGCGCTTTGCCCATGTCAAGGAACTCTCTCGCCCACAAACAGGCACGCACTGCCCTGTCCAGAGTGAGGCGTTCTCTGGTTCCCCAGGCATTCAGGGGTGTGGGGCCAGGAGCCAGGACTCCTGGGTTCTCTCCCTGGCTCTGACATCCTGCAGCCAAGCTGTCCTAGAAGAAGGGTGGGGGCTGCTGGAACTCCTGGCCCAGGGCCGTCCTTATCCATACGCAAAGCACGCAGCTGCGTAGGGCACCAGGAAATTTGGGGCACCACATTGCCTGAAATTTCCTGGTGCCCAGCGCTGCTGCATGCTGCTCCGGCTCTTCCCCAGGCCCCCGCCCCTTCCCTACCCCAGCCCTGCCCCCACTCCCCTGAAGGCTGCAGCCAGGCCCAACCCTGCACTCACTGTGTGGGAAGTAGAGGGACCCCGCCGCAGGCTGCTCCGCACCCCTGGCTCCCAGCCGCGCTGCCGGCGAGCGCTGGGGGGCGGTCCCCCTCCCCCCAAGCCTGGGAGCCAGGGGAGCAGAGCAGCCTGGGGCCGGGTCCCTCCACTTCCCACAGGAAGTGGCCATCCCCCGTCCCCCACGCAGGCCTGGGGCCAGCCCCCCAGCTCCCCTGTGGAGGCCTGGGGGGCTCCGTAGAGCACTGTCCCTGGGCACTACGGCCCCATCGCTCCTCCCGTCAAACACCACCCACCCAGCCTAATGGGTCATGCAATGGGAGTCTGCTGTGACGGTGTTCCATTGGCTGGGTGCACTGTCACTCGTTCAGCACCTGGCAGTGGGCGGAGTCTCTGCAAGAGGCCAGGGATACGTAGCTTGGTGAGGAAAAGCCACGTTTTCGGAGCCGTTCCCTAGGCTGAGGACCCCCGCTAACGAGGCCGGGGTCCGGGGAGATGGAGCTGCCGGTGTTTAACACGGCTGCTCCGGCCCAGAGAAGCGGCTGAGGGGCTGGAGAAGGCAGGCTTAAAGCCAGCTCAGGTGACAGCTCAGGAGCAGAGGCTGCAGCAGATCTGTGGTTCGGTTCCGACCTGGGACCATGGGGCGGGGCAGGTAGTGGCTTCCTGCAATAGCTCTGCGGGCACCGTCCTCCTCTTGCTGGGCCAGGGTAGATCAGGAGCTGGCGGGCGCAAGAGTGGCCCAGCCCTGGCCGCCCGGCACCGACCCAATTCCCGCAAGTCTGCCCCCCAGCCGCTGTGCACATGGGTGGAGGGGGAGCAGGCCAGGGCATGGGGCTGTGAACCCAGGAGTACAGGCGTCACATCGGAGGGCCTGGGACAGGAGTCCATGCAGTCCCCCAGGCTGGTTCTGGTCTCACGCGGGTGTTCCGGGCAAGTGAGAGCCTGGAACCTGGTGCAGGTCGCTCAGTGGGAGTCAGGACGGGCAAGGGGGTGGAATGGGTTGAAACGCTGTGAGAGACGCTCTGCTATGGGACCACGTGCAAACCTGGGACTCAGGGCCCCGGCCAGGAGAGTTTCTGCTCCTTCAGGGTGAAATGGCTCCGGGAAGCGGAGAAGCGGCTGGCGCGGTGCAGCGAGTGCCAGTCCAGAGCCATGCCCAGCCAGCTGGCACCTTGTGCAGCAGGAACTGCGGGGATCAGCCCATCGGGCAGCACTGGGGGGGTTACATGGCAGCCTGGTGTGTGAATTTGGGGGGATCCCTGGATTCCCCACCCCAAAACCCTGTGGGCTCAAACCTACTGCCCGGGCTCCTGCTGAGCACCACGTGCCCCATGGAGCCAGGGGGGCACAGGCGGGCAGCACACTGAGGGAGCAGTGACAAAGGCTGGCCAGCGGGGAGCAGTAGTGTGCAGCTCTGATAACACAGTCTCTTGGCACGAGCTGCCCCTTGCCTTATGCTCCCTTGGGGCTGGGGCAGCAGCGGATTTCCCGGGCGTGGTGGCCCAGATGGTGTCGTGGCCTGCATGCTGTGCCCAGCCCCGCCGTGCTGGGGGCTGTACAGGGATCTCCGCTCCGGCTCCCAGATTTAGGCACCAAAATAGGAACTAGGCTTCACTGCAAACTCGACCCAGGTGTGTCAGGTGGCCCCAGCCCAGAGCATGGCCCTGTGTGCATGGGGAAGCCGGTGCAGAGGGACCCATAGGGTGGGGTGAGACACACCCTAATCGGGGCAGGGAGGGCATCCAGGAAGCGCCACGCTCAGGGCCGTGCCCCCAGCTGGAGCAAAGCACCGCGGCCAATCCGTTCCACGCCTGCCCTGCGGGGAGCCGCCGCTGACGGGATTGTTGCAAGGAGCCGAGGAGTCAGGCTGGGGCTGGGATCCGGGCTGCAGCACCTCATCCTGGTGCATGGGGATGGAGCCGGGGGGCGGGAGGGCTTAGGGGGAGACCAGTGGGACCCTATTATGTCACAGTCTCACCTACTTCCCCCAATCCCCCACACCAGGCCCGGCAGAACCGAATAAACCAGGACAGCTCTATGGGCCTGCTCTGGGCCGCACCCCTTGTGCCCAGCGCCCCGTGGGGACAGGCGCTGAGCGCAGGCCCTGGCAGCCAGAGCCACCCAGCCAATATTCATGGGATTTGGTCTGTAGCCCCTCACTATGGCAGATCTGGGCTCCCTTCTGCCCCCCCCCCCCACTCTGCTGGTGCCCCTCACTCCTGACCCGCAGCCCCTGCCATCCCAGCCCAACTCTGCGTTACCCCTCACCCCTGACCCGCAGCCCCCTAGCTGGGCTTCCTCCCTCCTCTCCTGGAAGGGGTGAGCTGGGGTAAAACCCTCCTGGTGGCAGGTTCTATGACCTGCCCTGTCTGCAAACCAGCCCTTGAAGTTTCCGAAAGAGCCAGTCATCCCCTGCCCCTCCCCCGCCAGCCCCTCACTCCCCTCCCCCGCGACGGTTTCAGCTCCACTCCTGAACCCTGCAGACCCAGGTTGCCCTGCCCCCCCCCCCGATCTGCCAGCTGCAGCGTTGTCCCCCTGCCCAGCCCAGCACCCGCATCTCAGACGCCCCACAAATCATGAGATCTTTACAGCTCATTTGTAATGCGGGGGAGGGGTCAGGGGGTGGAACCCCCATTTCCGGGTGAGACCTGGACTCCGGCTATGGCAAGCTCCAGCCACAAACTGACTCGCTGGCCACTTAACACAGCCATCCAACCCCCCTGCCCCAAGCCCAGCGCAGGCCGTGCCCGGGATTGAGGGGGGCGGGGGGCAGGTCCAGTCTCCTGCAGGAGCAGCTCATTTTGCCGCTCAGGGCCCAGCAGCACTGGGGCTGGTGAGCAGGCGAGGTCACAGGGCTGAGTTGGGATCATTGGGGCAGCACCGAGTGGTCCTAACTGAGCTTAGGGCCCCGTCGAGCTGGGCACTGGGTGTGTGCTCACGCACAAATAGTTCCTGCCGCAAAGACTTGACAAGAGCTGGAGGGAAACTGAGGCCGAGGAGGGAAGTGATTGGCCTGTGTTCTCCTAGCAGGTCAGCGGCTGGGCCAGGAGTAGAACCCAGGTGTCTTGAGGCCCAGCCTTGTGCTCCATCTGCTAGGCTTCCCCACCTCCCAGCAAAGCCCCCTTCTGTCTGTGGCTGCCCAGCATGGTGTGGTCCTGCTGCACCAGAGGTGTCGTTGCCAGGTGGTTAGAAGGAGGAGGCCAGTCCTGCCCTGGTTTTAAAGCAGCAGGACCCATGATTGCCCTGCTGAACGGGGCTCCACCCCCACCCGGGGCGTTACTCATCCAATATCGCGCGGCACTGGGCCGTACACAGCTATAAATGTCCCAGCCACCAGAGGTCTCTGCGCCTCAATATCTGAACACGCCATTCCCAGATGTCGGTGGAGTGGGGGCTTCGTGTAAGCTCCAAAGAGCAGCCCCCTCACCCTCCGGGTCCTCCAGGCCTAGGGGAGATGGGGCCCATCTATGCGGAGCCCTTCGCGCGTGGGCAGGGGGCTGCATTCCCAGGGCCAGAGGCCACAGGTTCCAGCCTCATCTCCCCAGCCTGGCGGCCAGCCTGGTCTGAGAGAGCCCTGCCAAGCCCAGCCATGCCACCCCCACCCTGCTATGGCTGGTGGGCGCCTCCTGCTCCCCTAGCGCCACCGTTGTCTGTCCCCCGTGGCACCTCAGGCCACGTGGCCACCCTCCCCACCCCCAGCTGAACTGAAATGGGGGGGCATGATGTGCAGGGGCTGCAATGCTCCATGCAGCTGAGGCTGGGCTGGAGCAGTCTAAAGGGGGTTCTCTAGTGTGGCTGCTGGACTCCTGCAGACCCTGGGGCCCCTTGTCCCCCGTGTCACCACATGGGGCCCCTCTATCCCACCCTGGCTGAACCACAGCCAGCGCCTGGCTCGGAGGGGCACCAGCCTAGTGTCACCCGGCTGGTGCCCTGGAGCAGGGGAGGAGGCCGTGGAAAAGCCAGATGCAGCAGTTAAAAGGAGGACAGGCGCAATGATCCTGCAAATTGCCACATCTGTATAATCTGCCTTTTATTTTCTGCTTCATGAACTTTTATTTCCTATTATTTATTCACCTCCCCGCCCCCTTCGTCTCGTTAGGATTCACCATGCCACGCTCCGCAGCCCCCCCGCACCTGCAGCCGCCGATGGCTCAGGGCCCCCATGATAAACAGCCCTCTGTGGGGAGAGGGGAAAACAGAGCGTGAAAACAAACCACAAAAGGAGGGAGGTGCTGGGCCAGGGAGGGAGAGCTTGGGGCTGTTGTGGGGATGGAGTGGTTGGGGGGATTGGGAGGCACGGCGCCTTGTGGGAACATGGGGGATTGGAGGATGGAAAGATCCTGGGATCTCGGGGGATGGAGGGTTTGGAGGTGCAGGTGTTTGGGGGGATGGAGGGAATGGGAGAGTTGGGGATGGAGGTTTGGGGGAGTTGGGGGATGGAGGGTTTGGGGGTACAAGTGTTTGGGGGGATGGAGGGTTAGGGGGATGGAGGGTTTGGGGGTACAGGTGTTTGGGGGGATGGAGGGAATGGGAGAGTTGGGGATGGAGGTTTGGGGGAGTTGGGGGATGGAGGGTTTGGGGGTACAAGTGTTTGGGGGGATGGAGGGTTAGGGGGGTGGAGGGTTTGGGGGTACAGGTGTTTGGGGGGATGGAGGGAATGGGAGAGTTGGGGATGGAGGGTTTGGGGGTACAAGTGTTTGGGGGGATGGAGGGTTAGGGGGATGGAGGGTTTGGGGGTACAGGTGTTTGGGGGGATGGAGGGAATGGGAGAGTTGGGGATGGAGGGTTTGGGGGTACAAGTGTTTGGGGGGATGGAGGGTTAGGGGGATGGAGGGTTTGGGGGTACAGATGTTTGGGGGTACAGAAGACTGGGGGGGCAGGAGAGTTGAAGAGGATGCTCCACTCCAGAGGGAAATGGATGCAGACAGACCCTGCTGTGGAGAGTCTCCGAGGTTCCCCACCCCCCACTCCAGCCCTGGGGACCCCTGGCAGGCAGGCAGCTGGCTGGTCCCCCTCCCCAGCCACCCATTGCGTGGAGTGTGAGAGTGATGGGGGGCGCTGTGTGTGTGTCCATGCCACCCTCTACCCTGGGGCTGGGCAGAGGCAGGGGTCAGGACCCACAGTACAGCCAATCTCTCTGCCCTTCTGGGACCCCAAACTCTGGGACCCCAGATAAAATAGGACCAGCTCTTGCCCCAGGAGGCCTCTGCCCCTGCCCCCCATCATGTCCCCCAGGCACCCCGCTCTCCAGCCCCTTGTACCACTCAGCTGCCCTGTTGTTCCCTGTTCAAGCTTCCCCCAGCCCAGGTGGGCTGTCCCCACCCCCGACCCACCGACGTGGCATCTGGGCTGCACCACTGACCCCACAAGCCTGAGCACGGGTGGGAGCCAACTGGGAACTGCCCCTGGGGGGCTTGCTGGGGTGGGACTGTCTCTGCCCCCGCCCCAGCAGAGCGGCTCCAGCTGGGGCCTGTGCTGAGCCATGTAACGGGTGGGGGACAGGGCAGGGGACAGAGCAAAGGGGTTAAGGCCCTCGGAGCTCACAGGCCCTGCCCCGGTTTGAGGCACCCGCTGGCAGAGGACAACACCCCTCTTCACTAAGACAGGGCATCCCCACCCTTGCTGTGCTACCCAGAGCCCCCTCAGGTGGCGGGACACGAGCTGACAGACACTGCCCCCCACCCCCGCAGCACAGGGACTCTGGTCTGGGCCAGCTGCGAGCGGGGAGTGATTCCCATAGGCCCCCAGGCAGGGGGCTGGTGCCCAGGTTGACTGATGAGGAGGCACCAGATGCCACAGACACAATCCCCCCCTTCCCCAGGTCACTGAAGCCTTTCACTTCCAGAGCCTGGTTCAAATCCAGTTGCAGGTTTGGGGCCGGGCTCTCCTGCCAAGCCCCCATGGCCAGGGCAGTTCAGGGGGTCCTAAAGAGGAGCACACCCTGGGTGCCTGGGAGAAGCTTAGGGGCTGCCAGCTCTTGCCATGTCATTGCAAGTCTGCCCACATGTGCTGCTTTAAATCCCCAGCTCCTGGAGTCATGTGAATATGGGAGAATCTCGCCTTCTGCTTAAAAAGAAGAGTGTCTGTCCCTCATGGTTGGGGAGAAAAGCAACTGCTGCACACTGGTTGGAAAAATGGGACCCCCAGAAAGCAAAGGCCAAAGGGACTCCCCAAATTATTATTTTGAACATCTCAGGATTTGGGGCGGGGGGTGACAGGACCAGCTGCTGAGCCTGGCTGGCCTGGGCCTGGCTAGTCTGGCTTCCCGCTGGATTGGTGCAAAGTGTGTTTCTAAACTTCGCTCCTATTGTACGCTCAGCTGACAGGCCAAAGCAGCTCTGCCTGAAGTGCAGCTCGTTCTGGGCTGGAATTTTGTTTTCAATTCAGGAAATACATTTTGAAACAAGTTATTTTCCTTAGGACTTGGAATTTGCCAGAAGTTTTCCAAGAATTTTATCTCTAGTGCAGCACAGCAAAGTCATTGCTTACGTAGCTGCATGTGTCACGGTGGTTATGGGGCAGGGGAAAGGAGCACAGATCCACGGAGAGGGGTATTTAGAATGAGTACAGATAAAAGCTCTTTCATGGCTGCAAAGGGAGTGAGCATGCGGCTGTCTCTGGGGTGAGACACAGACTGTTTATACAGGGATTCCTCGCCTGGCACTGAGATGCGACCCCCTCTGGGGTGAGACACAGACTGTTTATACAGCGATCCCTCACCTGGTGCTGAGATGCAGCTGCCTCTGGGGAGGAGCGTGTCAGCTGTTTATGTTTCTTATGGTTCAGGCTGCTGAAGATCTGGGTTTAATTCCTAGCTCTACCACCAACTCCCTGTGTGACTGCTTTAATTCAAGGCAGGCCCAGGCCTGGGTTAAATATGTCAGACTAGATGATTGTGGTGGGCCCTTCTGCCCTTAGAATCCATGACTCTTTGACTCTGGGCCACTCACTGACCCACCCCGGGCCTCAGTTTACCAAGATGTAAAATGGGGCTAATAACTTTTCCTTTCTTCTCCTGTCTGGTGAGCCTGTGCGCTCTTCATGGCAGGGTGTGTCTCTCACACTGGGTTTGTACAGCTCTCAGTACCAGCTCAGTTGGGGCCTGTAGGTCCTACCATAAATACAAGTGACAATAACATTCCTTCTTGCACGCACACTGCGCCCTTTCCGTCCACTGATCTCAAGGCTCTTCACCAGGGAGGGCAGTGTCATGAATCCCACTCAACTGATGGGGAAACCGAGGCACAGGGAGGGGACGTGACTTGTCCGATGTCACCCAGCAGGCCAACAGGAGAGCTGGGACTAGAAGCCAGGTGTCCTGAGGCCCAGCTTAGCTTTTTCCCATTTTCTGGGAAAGCCTATTTCACCAATGGGTCATTCTCCTCACTCACTACAACCCACCCTCCTCCCCAAATCCTTTTCCATCATTCTCAGCAGCAGGATAAATCTCTCTCCTCTCCTGCTGCTGGGGCGCCGTCAGTTTTCACAGAGCGACAGCTAAATCTGCGCTAAAGGTAACAGGCTGGGAGAGAGAACTGTAATATTTTATAGCTGATGAGCATAAACCACTAACAGCCAGGAGGCATTCCCCCTGCCCAGCTGTTCTCAGCAGCTTAGCTCCCATCCGGCGTGCTCCAAACCCAGCGAGAGTCACAGCAAACTGCTTCCTTGGGCTGCAGCTGATAACGGGCCTTCTGCAGAGGAAGGCCAGGCTAGTGGTTAGAGATTCCAGGGCCGGAAAGGACCACTGTGGTCAGCTGAGTAGCACAGGCCAGGGACCTGCTGCACAACCATTCCTGGGAGCAAAACAGCCACGCTTGATTTAAAACTGGACAGTGACGGAGACCCACTGCTGCCCCGCGGTCAATTCCCCTCCCTGTTAAACATTTACATCTTAGGTCACATTTCAACTCCCAGCTGTTGGAGTGTGGGACATGACTGAAGGGCCCCTTATGAAATCCCTGTGTAGGTGACAGACTAATCAAGTCCTCCCTTAACCTTCTCTTTGTTCGGCTGCCGGCTCTGCCATGGACACCCCGTGGGATCCTGGCCCAGCCAAACTTCCTCTGATTTCAATGGCTGTTAGGTGGCTAAATTCCTGAGAGGATCTGGACCTTGGTCTATCTGGGGCCTCAGTTTCCCATGTGTACAATGGGAATAATATTCTTGCCTTTGCCTTGCCTATTTCAGTCATCCGTGCTTGGAGGGAGGGGCTGTCTCTTGCCCTGTGGAGGCTCCTCAACTCTGGCAATTTTCTCCCTTGTCTCATGCCGCTTGGGATTTGCCTCAGATTCATGTGACTTCAAATCACGGCAGGATGCGGGTTTCTCACTCTGGTGGTTGCCCCAAAAAGGTGCCAGCCCCACATTTATTATGGTTTTAAAATCCTGTGAGTGTTTAAGCCAATCTCCTGGGTTGGTTTTGGGGGCGGGGGGGAGGGTTGAGTGTCTGACATGATTTTTGAATGCTGGTGTATGTTTATACCGCACCCGATGCCCCGGCACCCTGACCTCAGCCAGGGCGCACCCAGGGCAGCTGTAGCAATAAATTGACCTTTAAAGGGACAGCATCAACTTAAAAAAAAAATCACGCTCCTGGTGGCATATTTTTGGCCTCTTGTTAATAGGAACAGGGCCTGGGGGCTCTACATCAGAGAGCCTTGAAATTCGAGGGCAGCCTCCGGGTTTTACTTCGCCCTTAGCAGACCCAGTGCTTCATGGGCTGTCCCTGGGCGCATTGCCAGCATCAGCAGGCCCTGGAGCCTGGGCTGCCCGGATGGGTTCCCCGCTGCTCACGCCAGGCGGCTGCTCCTCGCCTTCCATTGTTGCATACATTTGGTGCTGGCCAGAGATGCAGCGTTGTTTGGTCCCTGGACACCGAAGCCTCTCTCTGCCAAAGAGGTGTGGGGTGAGCCCCTCCCCCCACCCACTGCCCCCAACCTTCACCCCCTGTGCCCCAGCTGTGTGCTCTTGGGATTCCTCCCGAACTGGGGATCTGCGTCCATCGTGGAGGGCTCCACCTGGGACCATGGCTTTGCCTTGTGGCCACAGGCTGTGACCTGTGGGCAGGGCCAGCATCTGCTCCATACTGCCCTGGGCTGGCCCAGACCTGGCGGACTGGAGCCCAAAGCCTGCGGGGTGGAGTTTGCGGGGGTGGGGGAGGGGTCCATTAAACCCTGGGTTTGGTCAAAGGCCAGAATCAAACCACTAACGAAATGTTACATTGGAGTCGAGCACTTGGGAAAACACTGCCCTGGCATCTCCCTGCTCCACCAACCTCCGCACAATGCGGCTGCCTCGCTCACTGCTGGGAGCTGCTGACCGTGGCCACCACGTCTCTCTCTGCCCGTGGGAGGTCAGGGGCTGGATGCAGCACGGGGTACATGGGATCTCAGTCCCAGCTCAGCAGGGGTGGCGGTTTCGGGGCTGGGCTCTGGTGAAGCAAAGGGGGGTGCAGGTGTCTCTGTCAAGGCTGCTGGGCTCAGCCAGACCCTGGAGTTCCTTTGGGCTCCCCAGGTCCCAGCTGGTGCTGCTCAGTGTCACCCTTCGGGAGCTCTCTCTGGCCTGGACCATGGGCGTCTGCAGCTGGCCATGGCAAACTTCCTGTGTTGTGGGCCCTCACCATGGTGCCCCTGGCAGCCTGCACTGTCCTCAGGCAATAAATGGTTAATATTGTCCTGCACTGGCTGTGCGTGAACACCACTGCCCTTTGCAGGATGGCCCCAGAACTTCACACCTCTGCGTCATTGGCCCTGTCCTGCTGACAGCGGAGGGGGATTCTCTGTTACCTCAGGGTCTCAATCCCTGGGTTTCTGAAGCAGGAGACAGATCTGGCTCTTTCCTGCTGCCGTCTCAGGGCACAGCATAGTGTCCCTAGGACAGCCGGGGTGACTGTGGATCCTTCTCCTGCACAGAGTACGCACAACCATAGCTCAGTCGAAAGCCCTGGTTTCTGATCACTGGCTGGGGGTGGGGCTCCCAGCTACTCCAGTCCCAGCATCTCCCAGCAGGAGGTGCTGTGGAAAGCGGGGCAGGAGGGGCCAAGCAGGGGGAGGCAGGGCAGGACTGCCAGTTCCTTGGGGCTGGGATTTACGGCCCTGGGGTTGGTACAGCACCTGACACAATGGGGCCCAAAGCAGGTTGGCGGCTAAGTGCTGTCACACGCTGTACATAGCCAGTCATGCAGCTCTCGCTGCAGCCACAATGAGTCGGGGCTGCAGATGTGGGGGGGGGCACCCCCACTGCTGTAACACAGGAGCTGGAGCCCACAGTGCGAATTCGGCTGGAGCAGGGAGTTCCTCTGCTGAAGTTCAGCCAGGAGGCGTGTGAATCCCATCCTGTCCCTGCACCTGCCCTTCCTCTGGGGGCACCGTAGCATGCCTTGCCAAGTGCGCTGCCTCAGCCCCACGCCCTCCCCAGCCCCCTGCAGGGGCAGATCTCCCCCATCCCTGCAGGGGCTGGACAGGTAGGACACCACACACACCATTGCCGGCTCACGCTGGCATGCCTGGCACGCCAGGACAACGGGTTTATTGAACCTTTAATAAAAAGCAGGAGCATCCAAAGGGGAGAGAGCGAAAGAGGAGAATTAGAGGGGGCTGCCCCGCGCCCCACCAGGGGAGGGGGCTGATGTACAGTCTATACACAAGCAAAGTGAGGCTGGGATGGAGACCTAGCAATGTGCGTGGTCCCTGGGGGGCTGGAATGCCCGTCTACAGCGCCATGGGGACAGCTGGCACTGCCCATGGAGCAGGGGCCAGGCTGGCAGGAGGGAGCTGGGCTTCCCCTGGGTGCGTTGCCCCTCCCCAGCCGCTGGCAAACACCAGCCCAGCAGGGCAAGCCTCAACAAACAGTGCGTTCCAGGGCTTGGATACCAATGGGGCCCAGCTGGGCATCGAAGGTCCTGCCACCAGCCCAGCACGGCTGGACGGCCAGGAAGAGGGGAGCAGAAAATAAAGCCTGTGTTGGGAAAGGGGCTGGTGAGAAACACAGCAGAGCAGCTCAGCAGGGTCCCAGAGCCAGTCCTCAGGTCATGGGGCTGTGGGGGAGAGCGAGCTCCAGATAGAGACATAGCTAGATGGGGGGGTTGGAGATAAGATAGATAGATAGATAGATAGATAGGGTGTGGGGATAGACAGACAAGGGGTGTGGACAGACAGATAGAGGAGGAGTGTATGGGGACTGTGACGAAGTGGGACTGTTCATAATGTTTCCTCTGAATATTGTGGGGATGCCTCAGTTTCCCCTATGCAGTTCTTAAGTATCTAGGGGGTGGGATAAGGGTGTATGATCGTTGCAGAGCCCTAGAGGGCAGGTGTGTGCAGGGGTCTGGACACAGAGAATGGCCGACACCCTGTTTCCTGGCCACTGATGGCCTGGCCCTTCCCCCCTGCAAGGTGAGAGCTAAAGGGTTGGAAAACAAAGGAATCAGGTGCCCTCCTGGCCTGGGAAAGGGACAAAACCCAGAGGAGGAGGGGCTGGGGAGAGTTTCAGTTTGGGGCTGGCTGGGGACGAGGAGTGAAGTGCAGACGGGGTTGTCTGGCTCACTACCCCCCAAAATGGACCTGGCGGAGGGGTCCGGTTCTCTGCACCTACAAGCTCTGTGTTAGACCATGTTCCTGTCGTCTAATAAACCTTCTGTGTTACTGGCTGGCTGAGAGTCCCGTCTGACGGCAGAGTTGGGGGGCAGGACCCTCTGGCTTCCCCAGGACCCCGCCTGGGTGGACTCGCTATGGGAAGCACACGGAAGGGCAGAGGATGCTGAATGCTCCGAGGTCAGACCCAGGAAGGTGGAAGCTGTGTGAGCTGTGTGTCCTGAAGACAGTCTGCTCACTTCCCAGAGTCCTGACTGGCTTCAGGGGGGAGCAGTTCCAGAGCATCGTCCGGGGGCTCCGTGACAACTGGTGGCAGTGCTGGGATATACTGCACCCCGTGGATGGCACTTTCTGCAGTAACTGACTGGGGAGCAGTAAAACAAAGTGGGATTGACAAGGACCAGGCATGCTGAAGGCTCAGAGAGGAGCGGTTTCGGAGGGCGGTTAACCCTGGGAGTGTGTGACCAGCGAGAAGGACTGTGCAGTAATGGGGTCCCCCTGGGGACTGCGGTGAGCAGCCTCAGGGGCGGAGGAGTCTGCAGCTCGACCCTGGCAAAGAGGAGGTGACCTCGAGAAGGGCTGGCACACTAGGGGTTCTCCCTGGAAACCGTGGGGAGCTGAGAGCACACGGGCCTGTGAGTCCACAACAACTTGGGAGAAGCGGAGTGACGGCCTGTCACCGTCTCCTGAAGAAGGACATTGTAACCCTGTGCAAAAAGAGAGGGTTGAGCGTTGGAAAGTTCACCAAAGCAGAGTTAATCATGCAGCTGGAGGAGGATGACCGCTCTAAGGAGCAGATTCCTGACCCAGATGGGGCTATAGCAGGATCTGGGAGCAGCTGGAGTGGGAGCCAGGCATCCCCAAGACTCCTGTCCCCGACCAGACGGGGGTCTTCACAATCGGGTTCCCCATCGGGGGATCGGAGACGGACGGGATTGGAGCTGAGTCCGAGAGAGCAAGAGGACCGTGGGAGACAGCGAGAGCCCGAGAAAGAGCTGCAGAAGCAGCAGCAGCATGAACTGGCGGTGGGGAGCTGAGAGGCCTAGGGGACCTCCCCGGGGTGAGTGGGGATAGACCCCGGGGGGCCAGTTCCGCAGGGAACCTCGAGACTAAATTGCTGCCCCTGGTTGGGGGTGGGGGGATGTGGATGCCACCTCACTGCCTTTGAGCAGGCTGGCGACTTGAACCAGGGGGACCCTGTGGAAAAGCCCCGGTGTCTAGCTCCCTTGCTGGGTCCCAAGGCCATAGACGCCGTCAGCCAGATGGGTGGGGAGGTGGACAGGCTCCCACTCCTGACCCCAACCTATATGTCTGTGTGGAGTTTCCTGGGGCCAGGCCCCTCGGACCTCCAGTGGGAGCAGAAGGTGATGGTCAATGGGGAGACATTCTTGGGGTGGCGAGATCCTGGGACAGAGAGGACTGTTGTCAGGCCCCTGGTGGTGCAGCCTCACCAGACGCTGGGGGGCTGTGTGAGCTGGGTGAGGGTCCCAGGGACGAAGCCCCTCGCCCCGCCTATGGCCCAGATCCCTGTGCAGACACAGGAGGGGTGGGGCTGGCTGGCCGTTGGGGTGCTCCAGGACACCAGCTGCAAGACCCTGTTGTGGGGTGACTGGGTCTCTTTGGGACAGGATCCAGGCCCTGCTCCTGTAACTGCCAAGGGTTTGAATTTGACTCCAGGGAACCAATCGGCAGAGAGGGAAATGGTCAGTGAAAATGCAGATGACCTGGCTGGCAGGGGGGAGGAGCTGCTAGGCTCAGGATACCTGCCTGCCTGTAACCAGACCCCTGGGGCTGGGTGGGACAGAGAGATGCTCCCTGCCCCCTTGCACACCGGAGCAGGGGGGCTCAGGGGGCTCAGGCTGGCTCTGATGCAGTGAAGAAAGCAGGGAGCTCGCTGCCTGCCCCCACTGGGACAGCAAGGGCAGCGCTGAGCAAGGGGGGAGCTGAGACCCCAGCTGTGCGGGGGGAGACACAGGCAGGGCAGGGGATCTGTTGGGAGTGGCAAGGTGCTGGGTAAGGAAAGTCTGGATGAGCCTAGGCAGCCTTGTGAGCTGATGGCTGTGTCTAGTCAGCAGGGTGGGAAGGCGAGGAGAGTGGAAGATGAGTGTCCCTCGACCTTACCTGTTAGCTGGGGGGAGAAGTGTGACAGGGAAGGAAATAGAAAAGGAGTACTTGTGCCACAAGTCCTCCTTTTCTTTTTGCGAATACAGACTAACACGGCTGTTACTCTGAAACCAGTGAAGGAAATGTGTCTGTGTCTTTCAGGGGTATTGACTTGCCTATGGAGGGAGCCACCCCAGTCTCCAAGCAGTTGTCTGTGACCAGCCCTGTGTGCTGGGACGAGGGAAATGAGATCCCAAGCTGGGTGTCTGGGGAAGGAGAAAGTGTGTCCGGCTCCTCTTTGTCTGTGGAGCAGACAGAAGGGGCCTTTCAGCCTGTGCCGGTTGAGGGTCGTGCAGTTGTCTCAGAGTTGGCTCTGGATTCAGCTAAAGTCCAGGAAGGGAAGGGTCCTAAGTTTGTGTCTGCTCGGGAGAATGGCCCTGTAACTAGGTTGCATCCAGTTAGTGTCTATGCAAAATCCCAGAGACCAGACAATTCTGGTGCTTGTATTTTGCCTGTTGCTAGTGTGTTGTTGGAAAGGGTGTAGCAACTCTGTCTAATCAGGGTGAGATCCTAGCCAGGGCACAAGGAGAGCATGAAGGTGCTGTGATTGTGTTACCTACTGAGGGTGTGGAAACCGGTAGCAAGAAGGAAAAGATTCCTGAACTTGTGTGTGGCAAAGGGAAGGAGAATGCTTCTAACCTTTTATCTAGGAAGTCTGTAAGTTTGCCTGAGAGGGGATTGTGTAAGAATCCGCCTGATGGGCCAGAGGTAATTCTGGATGTAAGGGAGACCCAGAAAGAGTCTGTTGTTGCTCAGGAAAGTGTTCCTCTAGAGCAAGCCCTAGGTGAAGAGGGTAAGGGCAGAATTTCTGTGAGAGGTGAATTGTTGCATAGAAAAGCGCTCGGGAAAGGAATCCTCATGGAGTTTACTGCAACTGAAGGGTGTGAAAGTGATTTAATCAAGAAAGTTTCAGTTCCTAAAAGCCAGAAATTTTCTGTTGTGAATGGATCCACTGACTGTCCTGTTGAAAGACCCAGTGTGGATAGTTTTGAGAAGGTCTCAGATGGAGTGAAAGCTGTTAAGAAAGTTAAATAGTCCTATAACCAAGTGGCTGTGTTTGGCCAGCTTGTTGGGGAGACAAGGTTGTGGAGAAAGGGATGTCTCCATGCTGATTCTGTAAGTGAACAGTATGTGGCCCAGGTAAAGATGGGGGCTCTTAACCAAGAGAGCCCGAATTGCAGGCCTCCAGAGTGGAGCACTGGGAGAAGACCCGATCCCAGTTTGACCCCCAGGGGTTTTGGGGTGGCCAAAGGGCATGGGCCGCATAAACCTTCCCACATGCGGCCTGCGAGTGCTATCACCCAACCCCGACCTAAAGGGAGGGCATGAAACTGGAAGGGACTGGTGTAACTCCCACCAAGGAATGGGAGAGATGCTGGGGCATCCATGGGAACATTGATGGCTTCGAACTTCCCCAGGTCACCGGCTAAAGTGACCCCGCTCAGTTCGGTCTCGAAGGGGGGAGAGATGTGACGAAGCGGGACTGTTCTTAATGTTTCCTCTGAATAGTGTGGGGGTGCCTCAGTTTCCCCTATGCAGTTCTTAAGTATCTAGGTGGGGGGATAAGGGTGTATGATCTTTGCAGAGCCCTAGAAGGCAGGTGTGTGCAGGGGTCTCGACACAGAGAACAGCCAACACCCTGTTTCCTGGCAACTGATGACCTGGCCCTTCCCCCCTGCAAGGTGAGAGCTGAAGGGTTGGAGAACAAAGGAATCAGGTGCCCTCCTGGCCTGGGAAAGGGACAAAGCCCAGAGGAGGAGGGGCTGGAGGGAGTTTCAGTTTGGGGCTGGCTGGACATGGAATGAAGGGCAGACGGGATTGTCTGGCTCACTGCCCCCCAAAATGGACCCGGCTAAGGAGTCCTGTTCTCTGCACCTACAAGCTCTGTGTTAGACCATGTTCCTGTCGTCTAATAAACCTTCTGTTTTACTGGCTGGCTGAGAGTCCCGTCTGACTGCGGAGTTCGGGGGCAGGACGCTCTGGCTTCCCCAGGACCCCGCCTGGGCGGACTCGCTGTGGGAAGCACACGGAGGGGCAGAGGAGGCTGAATGCTCCGAGGTCAGACCCAGGAAGGTGGAAGCTGTGTGAGCTGTGTGTCCTGCAGACAGGCTGCTCCCAGGGAGGAGACTTCCCCAGAGTCCTGCCTGGCTTCGTAGGGAGCAGTCCCAGAGCATGGCCCAGGGACTCCGTGACAGGGACAGACATATATGGGGACAGACAGACAGACAGGGGGTGTATGGGGATGGATAGATCCGTAGGGGGGGGGACAGACAGACGGGGGGGAGTACGCGGGGATGGATGGACAGATGGGGTGTGTGGGGACAGACAGTTCAATCCGATCTGGGTCTCTAGAGGCCATGTGATGATCAAAAGTCTTTGTCCAGCCCCCTTTGTCTGGGAGGGGCTCTGGCCAATGCTGCCCATTGTTGGGTATCCTGGGCACCCCATTGTTCTTCCCCAAATCACTGGTGCTAAGGGGGCATCTTCATGGCGAGTGCCCCCTGCCCATCCCCCCCGGGGGAGCCACGTCACCCAGATGCCTCCACCCCACGTTCCCACAAGGCTGTTTTGTGGGTGCCAAGGGCAGCTGTGTCTCCCGGTCCCTGTGGGGGTTGGGGCTGGCTCCGCTCTCTCGCCAGGTAATAATACAATGCCTTTGGCTGGCTGCACCGGGCCCGTCCCGGGGTCCTGTGCCGTGGCTCCCACGGCAGCTACAGGTGGTCGTAGGCAGCGGTGGGGGGTGCAGGGGCCCTCGAGGCAGAGCTGTAATAATACGGGGAACCTGGGCAGGACCAATAGTGCTTGTTAGAGGGGAGCGTCAGCCTGCCCCCCTGCCCCCCCGCCCCCCGCCCCACCAGAATTAACCATTCACACTGAGCATCACAGGTTAACCCACACCGGGAGCTCTGCCCCCCGCTCGGTTCCACTGCCCGAGCCCATCTCCCACCCCCTCCCAGCTCCCAGGCCTCCTGGCTACAACGAGCAGGAAGCAGCCAGTGGCCGGTGTCCCCGCAGCAAAGCCGTGCGGCCCAATGGGTGGGGCATTGGGAGAGGATCCTGAGGACCTGGGTTCTAGTCCTGCCTCTACCACTGTGGGACCTTAGGAGCTCTGGAGCAGGAGCCATCCGTTGTGTGTGTGTGGCACCTGGCATGATGGGGCTCTGATCTTGGGCAGAGTCTGGGCAGCGCCCGGCTTGACGGAACCCTCATCTCAGTCGCGAGCTGGGCAGACCCCTTCCCTCCACCCCCCATGCAGTGGAGCCCCCTCATCCCCATCCCGTGCCAGGCACTCACTCAGCAGGCTGGAATTGGGGAAGCGCCAGGCCTCACCGTAGGTGGAGTAGGGGGAATGGCTGTAGGCGTTCGCAGAGTAATCACTGCCTGCTGGGGACAGAAAGGGGAGTTAGTGCCACGTCCCCAGGGGGGCCAGCCAGAGAGCGGGCAGCGCCCACGTCCCCAGGGGGGCCAGCCAGAGAGCGGGCAGCGCCCACGTCCCCAGGGGGGCCAGCCAGAGAGCGGGCAGCGCCCACGTCCCCAGGGGGGCCAGCCAGAGAGCGGGCTGGGGGCGTGGTGTACCGAGGGCTGGTACCATGACTCAGCACAGCCCTGGGCAGCTGCTCCTGGTGTTGGGCAGCCTGCATGGCCAAGGGTTCAGGAGGACAAGAAAGTCCCTTCATAGGCCATTCCAGGGCACACCCCCCAGGACAGAGGGTGGGCATGAGCGCCGGGGCACAGGGCACGACGTTCAGGGCACCCTGGGAGACTGGGGAGGATGCAGCTAAGCCAGGAGTGCTGCTGATAGAGCAGTTACCATGGTGAGGAGCCAATGATAGAGAGATAGAGAGACGGGGGATGGGGACGGATAGAGAGACGGGGTGGATGAGGACAGATAGATAGACGGGGTGGATAAGGACAGATAGATAGATAGATGGGGGGATGGGGATGGATAGACGGGGTGGATGAGGACAGATAGATAGACGGGGTGGATAAGGACAGATAGATAGATAGATGGGGGGATGGGGATGGATAGACGGGGTGGATGAGGACAGATAGATAGACGGAGGGATGGGGATAGATAGATAGATAGATAGATAGATAGATAGATAGATAGATAGATAGATAGATAGATAGATAGATAGACAGGGGGATGGGGATGGATAGATAGATAGATGGGGGGATGGGAATAGATAGATAGACGGGGTGGATGAGGACAGATAGATAGACGGGGTGGATGGGGATGGATAGATAGATAGACGGTGGGATGGGGATGGATAGACGGGGTGGATGAGGACAGATAGATAGACGGAGGGATGGGGATAGATAGATAGACGGGGTGGATAGGGATGGATAGATAGGTTGACGGGGGGATGGGGATGGATAGATAGACGGGGTGGATGAGGACAGATAGATAGACGGAGGGATGGGGATAGATAGATAGACGGGGTGGATAGGGATGGATAGATAGGTTGACGGGGGGATGGGGATGGATATATAGACGGGGTGGATGAGGACAGATAGATAGACGGGGTAGATGGGGATGGATAGATAGGTAGACGGGGGGATGGGGATGGATAGATAGACGGGGTGGATGAGGACAGATAGATAGATGGGGTGGATGGGGATGGATAGATAGATAGATAGACAGGGGGATGGGAATGGATAGACGGGGTGGATGAGGACAGATAGATAGACGGGGGGATGGGGATAGATAGATCGGTAGATGGGGGGATGGGGACGGATAGATAGACGGGGTGGATGAGGACAGATAGATAGACGGGGTGGATGGGGATGGATAGATAGATAGACAGGGGGATGGGAACGGATAGACGGGGTGGATGAGGATGGATAGATAGACGGAGGGATGGGGATAGATAGATAGACGGGGTGGATAGGGATGGATAGATAGGTAGACGGGGGAATGGGGGTGGATAGATAGACGGGGTGGATGAGGACAGATAGATAGATGGGGTGGATGGGGATGGATAGATAGATAGACAGGGGGATGGGAATGGATAGACGGGGTGGATGAGGACGGATAGATAGACGGGGTGGATGAGGACAGATAGATAGACGGAGGGATGGGGGTGAATAGATAGAGAGACGGGGGATGGGGTGGATAGATAGAGAGACGGGGGATGGGGTGGATAGATAGAGAGACGGGGGATGGGGACGGATAGATAGAGAGACGGGGGGATGGGGGTGGATAGATAGGTAGACGGGGGGATGGGGATGGATAGATAGACGGGGTGGATGAGGACAGATAGATAGACGGGGTGGATGGGGATGGATAGATAGATAGATAGACGGTGGGATGGGGATGGATAGACGGGGTGGATGAGGACAGATAGATAGACGGAGGGATGGGGATAGATAGATAGACGGGGTGGATAGGGATGGATAGATAGGTTGACGGGGGGATGGGGATGGATAGATAGACGGGGTGGATGAGGACAGATAGATAGACGGGGTAGATGGGGATGGATAGATAGGTAGACGGGGGGATGGGGATGGATAGATAGATGGGGTGGATGAGGACAGATAGATAGACGGAGGGATGGGGATAGATAGATAGATGCAGATGGACATACTGACTGGCCCTGCCAAACGCTGTGGCCAGTCGGTCTATGTGCAGTGTTTCGCTGGCCTGCAGGCCCAGTTGGCACCAGCTGGGGACGGAGGTAGCCGCGAGCGAGCGAGAAGGTCGAGTTTCTTGCCTTGTTCAGCAGGCCGGGGGCCAGGCGGGCTGCGGGTGGTTGGCGGAGCCCCCAGCACACACTGTCTAACCCAGTCCCGAGTCCCCCCGCCCTGTGCTCTCCAATCTCATTTCACGCTCGAGGAGAGGGGCCGTGGAGGCCCGGGTGCAGCGCTGGATTCTCAACGCTGCATTAAGCACATCTCCAGGGTAACGGGCAACAAGCCAGTTCAGCATGTTCCCGGCCCAGGGGAGCCGTGCAGCTACCTGGGCCATGGCCTACAGAGATTAACCCTTCGCAGGGAACAGCCGGCTGCAGCACCGGGGAGTGGGTGTGGGGTGTGGCAGGGGGATTACGGTCTGGCTGGTTCCCAGAGCCTGTCCCCCTCACCGCATTTCTTAGCATCAGGGTGGTACGGGCGGGGGGAGTCCACCTGCTCTGCTCACACAGACAGCCCCCCCAACCCCGCCACAACTCTTCCCAGGTCCCCAGAGCCAAAACTCACAGCTAGATCTGATGCAGGGGTGGATCCTGAGTTTTGGTTCAGCCGATTACAGACAAGGTCAGCTGCAAAACTGATCTGGCAAAAGAACCCAGGAGTCCAGGCTCCCAGCTCCCCTGCTCTAATCACTAGACCCCACTCCCCTCCCAGAGCTAGGGACAGAAGCCAGGAGTCCTGCCTTCTAATCACCCCACCTGTTCTAATAACCCCATACACTGTGTCCCTGAGCCCAGGCTCTCCCACCCCCAGCTCTGCTCCTCAATCCCGACCCGCAGCCCTGCCCTTCCGTTGGGAGCTGAATGGCACCTGAGGGGCTGCCTGCTAACTACCCCGGAGCTTCCCCAGTGCAGCTGCCCTGTGGCACAGCGCTTGCTGCCCCCTCCTCCTGCCCCCCAGGTCCTGCAGCACCCCCGAGCTCCTCATGGCCCTACCTGCCACCATGCCGGCAACGGCGGAGGAGGCATAGCTGCCCTGCCCACCGGTGGGGATGTGCGGGGGGTAGCCAGGCAGGGTGGAACCAACCATCTCGCGCCCTGCAAGGGAGAAGGGATAGCAGGTGTAAGGTGGGACATGGAGGTAGGAGGCAGCCCTGAAAGCAGCCCCCAGCCCAGCTGGATCCTGGCCTGGGGGCCTGATCCTGGGATTAGCCTGCCAGGGAGCCAGGCAGAATGCAGCTACCTAGCTGGAGATCTGCCTAGGGATCTGCAGGTGTGATCCTTCTACCTACTGGAGGGATCTCCCTGGGGATCTCCCTACCTATCTGGGGGGTTGCTATATCTGGGGCTCTACCCACCTACAGGATCTCCCTGAGGGATCTGCCTGGGGATCTAGCACCTTACTGACCTGGGAGATCTGCCTGAAGATCTAATACCTTTGTGATCTGGGGATTTCCCAGGTATTGGGGATCTAGTACCTTAGTGACCTGTGGGATCTGTCTGAAGATCTAGTACCATACTGGCCTGGGGATCTCCCTGGGGGATCTAGTACCTTACTGACCTGGGGATCTCCCTGGGGAGCTCTTCCTCTCTGTCTCCTCTCCATTTCCTGCAGCCCCAGATCCCTGTTGGTGACTGTGGGCCACCGCACTCCCATCCCTCAGGGGTCTCTAGGGTCCAGGGTGTTGACGCTGTTCTCCAGCCCCAGGAGCTGCTGGTCTGATCTCCGGGCAGACCCCCCGGCCCGGCTCCCCACTCCTCTTGCCCCTCTCTTACGGATCCAGGCAGCTCTGGCTGGAGCTCATCGAGCAGGTGGAAGCCCCGCTGAACCTACCATGTTCCCCAGGCCAGACGGGTGCTAAGGGTTTAACTGGACAGTGCTACACCCCCGCCTCCCATACTGGGCAACCGTCCCTTGTCTTTCTAACCCTCTTCTACTTTGGCACTGGCAGGAGCCTAAATCCCTGTCTGAGCTTCCTGCACCCCTGTCCCAGCCCTGCGCTCTGGCGATGACCCCACCAGCCTGAGCGTCGGTGAAGAATGCATGGGAAACATGGAGTGCACGGTGACCCGCAGCAGCAGTGAAAGGTGGCTGGGATGGGCATGGACACAAGGGGCTAATGAGCACGGCCAAAATGCTCCAGGCCGGGAGCTCGAAGGCCACATTTTTACATCATGATTTCTATTATGGTAGCACCTGGAAGCCTCAACCAAGATCAGGCCCTGTTGTGGCCAGGTGTTGCCTAGACCCCGACCAAGATCAGGGCCCCATTGCCACACTGACCTGGTGCTAGAGCCAACAGTCTAAACAAACTTCAGAGGATGATTATCCCGTTTCTACAGCTGGGGAAACTGAGGCAGGGATTTACCCAAGGTCCCCCAGGGAGTCGGTGGCAGAGCCAGGCCTTGAACCCCGGTGTCCTGTGGCCAAGCTCTGTGCCCTAAGCACCAGGCTGAGGCGAGTGCCTGGAGGGCTCTGGGCAGCCCTGCCCAGCTGTGTTGCTCAAGAGCTCTCTGCGTCTGTGCCTGCCCCACCAGCCGCCCGACCTGCCAGTGCAGGTGGCCTAAGGGTTTGGGTGCCCAACCTGCCCTGGCCTCCACCAGTTAGGGTTGCTACCCTCTGGGGGGGGGTCAGGGCAGGTGGGCGCAAGGAGGGGGCCGGCTCTGAGATGGCGACGTAGCTGCCATGGGAGGGCCAGGGGATCCAGTCCTCAGTCTGTAGCTCTGTCGCTAGCTAAGGCCTGTAACCCTCCGCCCGCCCCAATTCCTGGATCCCTGGGGTGCTCCCCTGTCCGTAGTGCCCCTCCCTCTGGTATCGGCACAGCTGGCAGGCGGCCTGCAGCCTGAGCTCCTTCCCACCACCCTCCCGAGCTGAGACCCAGCAATTTCCTCTCCTGTGGCCGAGGGGGAGGCCTCCTGGGCTGGAGTCAGCTCTGCAGGTCCCCCTGCTCTCTAGTGGCCTTCTCTGACCCTGCCCTCCACCCCGTGGACTGGATCAGAACCCCAGAACCAAGCCCCCATGGTGGGGGGAGGAGAAGGGGAGTATCACAATCCCAGTCCATAGCCTGAAAGTGCATGTGGCAAATGCAGTTAGCCTGTGGAACTCCTTGCCACTGGGGAGCACTGGGGCCAGGAGGGTTCCAAAGCAGAGGAGACACTGATGGATAAATGGGCACAGGCCCACCTCCATTAGCTGGGATCTAACCCCTTCTGCCCCAGGGCGTGAGCCAGCCATGGCCTGATGGTGTCAGGGAGAAACATCCCCTGGGAGCAGGTGATTCCTGAACTACCCACTGCCCACTTGGCGTGCAGGGGAGGGCCCTGGAACCTTCCTCTGGAGCAGCTGGGACTGGCCCCAGGCAAGACAAAACCGCCGGAGGGTGGGTCCAGTGCTGCCGCCCCTGCTCCCAGCTAATGGCCCAAACTGCCCCAAATCTTGGGAGGCCTCAGAGCCTGGTCTTCTAATCCCAGGAGGGGGCCTAACCCTGGGGCCAGGCAGCTGCCCCTCTGCTGGGCCACTCAAATCCCTGTCTCTGGAGAATCCTGATTCTCCAAGAGCAGTTCGGGGCGGGGGACACACAGCAGAGTGGCGAGCCCTGTTAGCCAGCCGGGGGCTGAGGAGGCAAGCTGTGGGAGGGCAGATGGAGCGGGGAGGCATCAGAGAGCCCGGGCAGGGCTCCCCCCGGGTCTGGCTGGGGAGGGCACGGCAGCAGTGTTTGAACTCCAGCCCATCTGGCCCCCAGCCAGAGCCCTCAGCCCAACAAAAGGACAATTGAGGAGGGCGGGGACGGGAAATGCACCTTTGGTCTCAAGCCAAGGTGGAGGGGGGAAGGACCCGCCCATGTGCAGATCCTGCGGCTAAGGGGTTCCTGGACTATGAACAGGACACCAGTGGGCTGGGCTAAAGTAGAAGCTCAATGGTTCTGTGCGGGGCACAGTCCAGAACTGCTGCCCAGCTCCAGCAGGGAGCCCAGATCCCAGTTGTCCCTGGGTCCAGACCCCAGCGCGAGCCAGACTCCAGAACCTGCCCCTGCCTGGGCTCTCGAGGGAACCCAGAACACACTGGCCTGCTGGGTTCTGGAGGGAGGCTAGAACCTGGCTTCGCATAAATTCTGCCCAGGTCTAAAACACTCCAGAACCCACACTTGAGCTGCCTTCTCCGAGGGGAGTCCACAGACCCAAACTCCCACTTGACCCACAAGTGAGTCTAGAACCCATGCCCACAGACAGCTGCCAGGAGGAGCCTGGAACCCAAATCTCTAACCAGCTGCTGGAAGGAAATGTCCTCCTATAAACTGGGGTCTGGAGAGGGGGTCCAGAACCTGATTTGCCAGCTGGGCTCTCGAGTGAGTCTTGCAGCTCAGGTCAGAGGAAGGGCTGTCAGCCTAGAACCCCAGGGATTGCCCCTGCATTGCTAGATGCCAGCCGCTGCCAACAGCCCCTGCTGCACCACAGCCATACCTGGGACGAGGCCCTGGCCAGGAAAGTGGCCGTAGATGGCGGAGCAGTGGGGGAAGGCGCTGAAGGGTGGCCCGGGCTGCAGGTCCGAAAAGGCGGTGCTAGATAAAGAGGAAGGGGTGGCGCTCGGGCTGGAGGCCCCGGGGGTTTCCTGCTTTACAAGGAAAGGGGAGTGAGGGTCTGGGGGGAGGGGGATGGTGAAAAAAAAAAGAGACAGGAGATGAAATGAAAATGGGCTGAAATGATCACAGGGCCGGTGCCGGGGATCTGGAGCCAGGGTGTGGGATCACAAAGGGGGCACTGGATCCCCTGCCCTTCCCCACACTCCCCACCCCACCCCGGCCCACTGGCGGAGCAGAGGAGGAGGGGCTGGGCAGCAGAAGGCTGGCTAAAGGGAGGGGAGGCGAAGGGGAAGTTGGGATGGCAGTGCTGTGCAGTGGGAGGGGCAGGGCCATGTACTGGCGCTGGTGAGGCTGTACCAGGGTGGGGCAGGAGGGGGCGTCAGTGCAATGTCGTGGCGGGCGGGTGCATAGTGCCATGCAGTGGGGGGCAGGGCTGTGCAGTGGGGGTCACTGTGTGTGTGCGGTGGGGCAGGGCTGTGCAGTGGGGCAGAGCTGTGGATTGGGGGGTCAGTGTGTGTGTGCGGTGCAGGCAGGACTGTGCAATGGGAGTCACTGTGTGTGTGCAGTGGGGCAGGGCTGTGCAGTGGGGGTCACTGTGTGTTTGCAGTGGGGGCAGGGCTGTGCAGTGGGGCAGGGCTGTGGATTGGGGGTCACTGTGTGTGTGCAGTGCGGGCAGGGCTGTGCAGTGGGTCACTGTGTGTTTGCGGTGGGGGCAGGGCTGTGCAGTGGGTCACTGTGTATGTGCAGTGGGGCAGGGCTGTGGATTGGGGGTCACTGTGTGTTTGCGGTGGGGGCAGGGCTGTGCAGTGGGGCAGGGCTGTGGATTGGGGGTCACTGTGTGTGTGCAGTGGGGCAGGGCTGTGCAGTGGGGGTCACTGTGTATGTGCAGTAGGGGCAGGGCTGTGCAGTGGATCACTGTGTGTGTGCAGTGGGGCAGGGCTGTGCAGTGGGGGTCACTGTGTATGTGCAGTGGGGGCAGAGCTGTGCAGTGGGGCAGGGCTGTGGATTGGGGGTCACTGTGTGTGTGCGGTGCGGGCAGGGCTGTGCAGTGGGGGTCACTGTGTATGTGCAGTGGGGGCAGGGCTGTGCAGTGGGGCAGGGCTGTGGATTGGGGGTCACTGTGTGTGTGCAATGGGGCAGGGCTGTGCAGTGGGGGTCACTGTGTATGTGCAGTGGGGGCAGGGCTGTGCAGTGGGGCAGGGCTGTGCAGTGGGGGTCACTGTGTGTGTGCAGTGGGGGTCACTGTGTGTGTGCAGTGGGGCAGGGCTGTGCAGTGGGGCAGGGCTGTGGATTGGGGGTCACTGTGTGTGTGCAGTGGGGCAGGGCTGTGCAGTGGGGCAGGGCTGTGCAGTGGGGGTCACTGTGTGTGTGCAGTGGGGGTCACTGTGTGTGCGTGGTGGGGGCAGGGCTGTGCAGTGGGGCAGGGCTGTGCAGTGGGGGTCACTGTGTGTGTGCAGTGGGGCAGGGCTGTGCAGTGGGGGTCACTGTGTATGTGCAGTGGGGGCAGGGCTGTGCAGTGGGGCAGGGCTGTGCAGTGGGGGTCACTGTGTATGTGCAGTGGGGGCAGGGCTGTGCAGTGGGGCAGGGCTGTGCAGTGGGGGTCACTGTGTGTGTGCAGTGGGGGCAGAGCTGTGCAGTGGGGGCAGGGCTGTGCAGTGGGGGTCACTGTGTGTGCGTGGTGGGGGCAGGGCTGTGCAGTGGGGCAGGGCTGTGCAGTGGGGGTCACTGTGTGTGCAGTGGGGCAGGGCTGTGCAGTGGGGGTCACTGTGTATGTGCAGTGGGGGCAGGGCTGTGCAGTGGGGCAGGGCTGTGCAGTGGGGGTCACTGTGTATGTGCAGTGGGGGCAGGGCTGTGCAGTGGGGCAGGGCTGTGCAGTGGGGGTCACTGTGTGTGTGCAGTGGGGGCAGAGCTGTGCAGTGGGGCAGGGCTGTGCAGTGGGGGTCACTGTGTGTGCGCGGTGGGGGCAGGGCTGTGCTGTCCGGGGTAGGAGTAAGGTCCCAACAGAAATTCCATCTCCCTATTTGCCTTCCCCAGAGGTTCATTTCCCTGGGGGATGCAGGGCGGGGGCAGTTGCGAGCACCTCCCGCAGGGTCCCCCAGGCAGCAGGGTCCCGGTGGGTGCTGGTCCTGTAGCCCCTGGCCCTGACATCTCTTCACACCCACGCCAGCCCCAGCCTGCCCTTGACTCCCACGGCTGTGGGGGGCAAGCCTCGAGGGGCAGCCCTTACCTGTCACGGTCGCGTATGGCTGGGGGGCGGCCAGGCCGCGGCCGAGTGGCGTGTTGGAGGGGGTCAGTGCGGCTTTGCCGTCATCCAGTGCACTGCTCAGCAGGGGCAGTGGGTAGAGACCCTGGGCGAGGGGGCAACAGAAAGGTCAGTGACCCCTAATAAGTTTCAGCCCCCCGAGTCCTCCTAAGACCCTCATACTGCTCACCCCCCAGGGGAGCCCCCAGTACTGGTCATCCCCCCCCAGCTGGGACCTCCAGTACTGCTCAGCCCCCCTGAGAACCTCCAATACTTCTCACCCCCCCAGCTGGGACCCCAGTACTGTTCAGCCCCCCCACTGGGAACCCCCCCAATGCTGCTCACCCACCACTGGGACCTCCCAGTACTACTCACCTCCTGCGAGGACCCTCCCCAATACCACTCACCCACCCTGGGGCCCCCAGTACCGCTCACCCCAGAGGGCCCCCCATACTGATCACACACCCCCGCTGGAACCCTCCAGTACTGCTCCCCCCCACTAGAACCCCCAGTACAAACCCCGTAATACTGCTCAACACCCCCTCCCCGCTGGGACCCTCCCAATACTGCTCACCCCCCACTGGGACCCCCAATACTGCTCCCCCCCCGCTGGGACCTCCCAATACTGCTCATCCCCCCACTGGGAAAGCCCCCAATACTGCTCCCCCCCCCGCTGGGACTCCCAATACTGCTCCCCCCCCCGCTGGGACCTCCCAATACTGCTCATCCCCCAGAGCGATGGGCATGACCCGGACCTGCTCGCCCTTGGCATGGCTGGGGGAGGCGTAGGCCTCGGGGAAGTGCTGCCGCTCGAAGGGGCACTCCAGTGGCTCCAGGGGGGGCTGGCCGAAGGCCTCGGAGCGCAGCTGCTTGCGGGCAGCACGGGGGCCGCTCTGGGTGTCCATCCTGAGCCGGCAGCTTTCCGGGTCGCCTGCCGGGCAGAGCAGCCATGAGACCCCGCTCCAAGGGGCGGGCATGACCTGATCCCACAAGCAGCCACGGGCATGGCCTGATCCCCGACCGGCCCCCCACAACCAGCCACGGGCCCGGCCCGATCCCCGACTGGCCCCCCAGCCATGCATGGCCTGATCCCCGACCGGCCCCCCCACAACCAGCCACGGGCCCGGCCCGATCCCCGACTGGCCCCCCAGCCACGGGCACGGCCCAATCCCTGACTGGCCCCCCAGCCATGGGCATGGCCTGATCCCCGACTGCCCCCCCCCAACCAGCCATGGGCACGTCCGATCCCCGATTGGACCCCCCACAACCAGCCATGGGCACGTCCGATCCCTGACCACGCCCCCCCCAACCAGCCACAGGCACGGCCCAATCCCCGACTGGCCCCCCAGCCACAGGCACGGCCCGATCCCCGACTGGCCCCCTGACCACGGGCAAGGCCCTGCCCCCCAGCCAGCCCATAGCTCCTCCAGGCCTGGCCCAGCTGCCCCAGGGATGCCCGGGCACCACCCAGCAGCGTGATGACACCACAGAGGGCATCGCTGCCTGCTGGGCCCTGGGCTGGGCATGGCAGACTGAGACCCGCCGCGTGGGAGCTGCCCTGGGCCCCGCCAGTCTCAGCGCCGCCTCCCCCGGGGGGGCTGGTAGGAGCAGCCCTGGCCCGGTCTCTGTCGCCCTCACGGGGTGTTCGCACCCACCCCGGGGCTAAGACGCCGGACTCCTCTGTCCCCATCTGCTGCCAGCCCAGCCCCAGAGAAGCCCCCCCAGCACCGTCCCACCCCCACTCACTGTCGTCCAGCTTCCTCTTGTTGTCGCTGCTGGCCTGGGCGATGCCCAGGAGCCCACTGATGGAGTAGGTGGAGCCCAGCGAGTCCGACTGGGGTGACTCCGGGGGGGTCACGGCCGAGCTGGGGACTGAAAACAACCCCCGCCGGGTCAGTAAGTCCTGGAGCAAGCGCCAGGAGAGGGGGTGGGCACGACGCCAGGACACCTCGCCCCATGGCGCTGGGTCGTGCCACCCGCCCCGAGGACAGGGGCAAGGCTGGGTATCCCAGGCCACCCAGGGGAATCATCCCTTGCAGATGTGCCTGGTGCACCGGGGACTCTGGGTGCTCCAAGCCTGACGCCAGCTGGCTCTGTGAGCCGTCCCTTCTCTGTGCCCATTTCCCTGTCTGGGGCAATGGCACAGGGTGGTCAAAAATGGAGGGCATTTTCCACAGAAAATTTCCATTTTTTGGTGGAAATTCAAATACTAAAAAATTTCAGGAAAAAACAGAAAATGTTTTATTTGGCAATGCTGCTGCAGTGCCTTCTGGGAATTATAGTTTGGGTGCCTTGAGTCCCTGTTCTCCTCTATAAGCCAGGATCCGGGGTGAGACTACATCTCCCATGGTGCACCACAGATGCATGGCAGCTGGGAGTCCCTGGCTATGGTGCATCATGGGAGATGCCCCCAGCCAAGAAGCCCAGCCCATAAAGGAAAACAGTGATATGGGGCAATGAACTACAACTCCCATGAGGCACCAGGGCACATTTCTGAATTGAAACATTTCAGTTTGGGAGCATTTGGGTTTTTTTATTTAAAAAAATCTAGATTTTTCTGCAGGAAACTGACGCTTTTCATGAAAAATTCCATTTTGTTGAAAACTCAAGTTTTGAGACTCACTCAGGCTGTGCCCGGGGCTCAGGGCTTTGGAGGCCACGCAGTTGTCCATCGGGAGGTTGAATGGCTGCTGGACTTTGGTCCGGATGATTCTGATGGGGAAAAAGGGTATCAGAAAAATTAAATGGCAGGCCCTGGGCGTGGGCATGCCCAGTGTGAGAGCTGGGGCTGCTCCAGCACAGACTGGCTGGACCGACTCCTGTCCAGAAGGAAGCTGGAGGCAGGTCCCCTGGACTTCGGGGAGTGGTTCCTAGCACAGATTGGGGAGAGATTCATCCCTGGGCAAAGTCCTAGGTACCACTTCAGTCCCACTTTGCCTGTGGGGCATCGCAAAGTATTTTAGCCCCACGTTCCAGATGGGAAAACCGAGGCACAGAGAGGGGAAAGGGAGCAGGACTGAAATGGTGTCCAGGCTTTGTGGGATTTAAGTGGTACCAAGGCCTAATAACTCCACCGGACCCATGTTGGGCACCTCCTTGCCTTTCCCAGGGGATGGGGGTCATAAGAACATAAGAATATAAGAATGGCCAGACTGGGTCAGACCAAAGGTCCATCCAGCCCAGTATCCTGTCTACCGACAGTGGCCAATACCAGGTGCCCCAGAGGGAGTGAACCTACCAGGTAATGATGAAGTGATCTCTCTCCTGCCATCCATCTCCACCCTCTGACAAACAGAGGCTAGGGACACCATTCCTTACTCATCCTGGCTAATAGCCATTAATGGACTTAACCTCCATGAATTTATCCAGTTCTCTTTTAAACCCTGTTATAGTCCTAACCTTCACAACCTCCTCAGGCAAGGAGTTCCACAGGTTGACTGTGCGCTGAGTGAAGAAGAACTTCCTTTTATTTGTTTTAAACCTGCTGCCCATTCATTTCATTTGGTGGCCCCTAGTTCTTATATTATTGGAACAAGTAAATAACTTTTCCTTATTCACTTTCTCCACACCACTCATGATTTTATAGACCTCTATCACATCCCCCCTTAGTCTCCTCTTTTCCAAGCTGAAAAGTTCTAGCCTCTTTAATCTCTCCTCATATGGGACCCGTTCCAAACCCCTAATCATTTTAGTTGCCCTTCTTTGAATGGTTTCAGAGTAGCAGCCGTGTTAGTCTGTATTCGCAAAAAGAAAAGGAGGACTTGTGGCACCTTAGAGACTAACCAATTTATCTGAGCATAAGCTTTCATGAGCTGAACCTTTTCTAATGCCAGTATATCTGTTTTGAGATGAGGGGACCACATCTGTCGGCAGTATTCAAGATGTGGGCGTTCCATGGATTTATATAAGGGCAATAAGATATTCTCCGTCTTATTCTCTATCCCTTTTTTAACGATTCCTAACATCCCGTTTGCTTTTTTGACGGCTGCTGCACACTGCGTGGACTCTTCAGAGAACTATCCATGATGACTCCAAGATCTTTCTCCTGATTACTTGTAGCTACATTAGCCCCCATCGTATTGTATGTATGGTTGGGGTTATTTTTTCCAATGTGCATTACTTTACATTTATCCACATTAAATTGCATTTGCCATTTTGTTACCCAGTCACTTAGTTTGTGAGATCTTTTTGAAGTTCTTCACAGTCTGCTTTGGTCTTAACTATCTTGACCAGTTTAGTATCATCTGCAAACTTTGCCACCTCACTGTTTACCCCTTTCTCCAGATCATTTATAAAGAAGTTGAATAGGATTGGTCCTAGGACTGACCCTTGGGGAACACCCCTCTCCATTCTGAAAATTTACCATTTATTCCTACCCTTTGTTCCCTGTCTTTTAACCAGTTCTCAATACATGAAAGGATCTTCCCTCTTATCCCATGACAACTTAATTTACATAAGAGCCTTTGGTGAGGGACCTTGTCAAAGGCTTTCTGGAAATCTAAGTACACTATGTCCACTGGGGTCCCAACTAAATGAGAGTGGGGGGATCCCCGACGGATAGGAGGGGTTCCTGGGAGATGGAAGGGGACAGGACTGGCTACATCTAGGGGAGATGGGTGGGGATCCCCCAGGGCCGGACCCTTGCCACCTCCAACCTGTTAATGGAGCTGACACTGGGCACGGTGTCGTTGTCACAGACGCCCTCGGCCAACAGGCGGTCGCGGATCTCCCAGGCAAACATGGTGGGGTTCTGCCGCTTATAATCCCCAATCTTCTCCACCACCTTGGGGGTGGCCACCTTGGGCTTGGAGCCGCCGATCACGCCGGGCCGGATGCTGCCAGTTTCGTAGTACCTACTCCAATAGAGAAAGCAAGAGGGTTACCGGGTAAAGCGAGGGAAGTGGAGGGCGGGCGCTGCTGGAGTATGAGCGCTTGCGGGGTCTATGCTGCGATACCTCCCTCCCTATGGACTGAGCCCGGGGCTCGTCTTTCAGCACAGTACTGCAATCGCTCAGCGTGAAATGAACAGCTGGTTCCTCCCGGCTCACTGAGTGCCTTTAGCCCCAGATGGGGAAACTGAGGCACGGAGAGGTAACAGGGCATCACCCCAGTCTCCGATGGGGTCTTTGTAAATAGTCAGAGGGTATCCAGCCTCGGGGAACTATATCAAGCTGATATATGCTGATATAAGCTGATATATGCTGATCAGGCATGTCCCACTTCCTCCAGCCATCCGTTCCTACTGTGCCCACCACAGTGGTGTCTGGTGGCACTCTGGGACCCTGGGCTGGGGCTGGTTGAATTACTTATTGCAAACAAATGACCCTCCCCATACAGTCCCTCCCAAGCCACCCCCAGCTCGGCAGGACTGTCCCCAGCCTAGGGCACGCTGCATGGTAACTCACAAGCACTTCGGAGACTAACCGGTGGCAGGGGATGTACTGAATATTGGGGTGAAGAACCCATTCATGCTACTCTACCAAACTCCTGGCACCATCCACCCTGAGCCCACCACCCGTGGCAGCAACCGCTGGCTCCTGTGTGGAGGTGGGGGTTTCCCAGCCACTCTGCGCCAGCCAACTAGCCTTGCTGGGAGCCAGGTGCAGGGATGGCCAGAGACCGTAGTTTCTGGAGCTGTTTGAGCAGAGAGTCCTGTCCCTCCATGCCGAGAGCTGCCTGCCCAAGAGGACCCCAGCCAAGTGTAGGCCCCGAGATCATTATCTTCATTGACAGACGGGAAACTGAGGCATGCAGAACTACAGGGACAGGCCCAAGGTCACATGGGATCGGGGCAAAGCCAGGAATTGAACCCTGGGCTCTTGAGCACCAGACAGTGCCCTAGCCACTAGACCAACCTTTGTGTCCACTTAGCTCTGCCCAGACAGATTCTAGTTACCCTGGCTGGGCTCTTTGCAGCAGGACTGTTCCCAGACTGGATGGCGAGCTGTGCCGCCTGTAACAGCCCCTGGCCCGGCTCCTCCCATGGAGGGCAAGCTGGGGGGACTCTGCTGGGAAGCCGGGTGTGACTGGCCAGGAGACTGTGAGGCCACGTCCCAGCTCCACTGCCAGCCAGCAAACATCTCCCGCTTCTGCGCTTACCTGCCCAGGATTTTGCTGACGCAGCCATGGCTGACCCGCAGCTGGCGGGAGATGTCGCAGGGCCGCACGCCCTGGTGAGCCAGGTCCACGATGCGCTGCCTGACCACTTCTGGCAGGGGGCGGCCATTCACAAAGGCCCCGCCCAGCTGGTTCAACCCGCCGTGCCCTGCCAAGAGACAAAGCCAGCCCCAGGCAGGCCAGGGGAGGCCTGGTATTACTTAGGGGCCATGTACCGCAGCCGGTTACGCGCACTGGCTCAGCCCCGAGAGATCAGGCTGAGTGCAGAACCCCCAGGGATGTTCTC
Source organism: Lepidochelys olivacea (assembly GCF_965140295.1). Lineage (NCBI taxonomy): Eukaryota > Metazoa > Chordata > Testudines > Cheloniidae > Lepidochelys > Lepidochelys olivacea. Next base: position 15,530,586 of record NC_140436.1, on the reverse strand, counting down.
TGGCCGGGGTCCTGCAGGCACCAGACGCATCGCACTGTCTCCCAGCCTTAGACTCCATGGATCAATGAGATTTTTAGCAAACTTTGGGCTGCTAACAAGTGAGATTCCTGGAGCCCAACGAGGGTCACCAACACCTGTGATTCCATCACGGGGCTCGCGATATTGGCTGTTTTCCTTCAAGCCACAGCTCCTAGAGTCACAGGATGACAAGAGAATCTCCACTGGCATTTTATTAAAAAGTAAGTAAGTTTCTGTCTCTCGTGGCTGGGGAGAAAATGTGACCCCCAACATGAGCCCAATGGTTCGAACCCCGGAAAGCAAAATCTCCTGATTTGTTTAGCCTGGCTTGGGATCTGTGCTCCCTGGGTACTGGTGGCACTGCTAACAGCCTCTGTTTGTCCCCAGGGATGGCACAGGCCCTGGCTTTCCTGGCACCAGCCTCACCCAAAGATATATTCTGGTAGCACCTCGGAGCCCTGCTCCAAGATTAGGTGCTGCACAGGCAAACCAAACAAACATAGATTAGATCTGAGATTGTTGGACAGAGCAGATCCAAGGGATAAGGGTGTGTGTTAAATGGGTGATGTGTAGGAATTCTCACTGGAGCTGTTTTAGGTTGAACAAGCAGCGACACCTATCATTAAGGTGGTCTGATACTTCCCATTACGAACCCCTGTTTTCAGTTGTGTATAACTTTGCAAACTTAAACTTTCAGGGTTGAAATTTTCCAGGCCAGGGTCTGCCACAGGCTGAACTGATTTGGAAAGTTTCAGCTAAAATGGTTCTGCTGTTTCCAAGACCGAGACTGGCAGGGAAATACATGGCTTTGCACATGTCAAAAATGTCGAGAAGCTCTAACACCTCCATGCTTTGGAGGAAGAACTTGAAATTTGGCAGGGGGAGGTTGCCCTTGGATCAGTGAGGTGCCTTTTGCCATCCCCATGCAAATTCACTTAAAGTTGGCCATTTGATGAGCCCCTAAAATCTCAGTTCACACATGCTCAGTGGAGACTTGTTAGAGTTTGGCAGCTAAATTCTCCAAAGATTCCATCTGCCCTGAGTGCGCTCTATCCCCTCACATGTGACTGGATGTTGCATGCTCCAGCCCCACAGTGCGAATGAGCATGCTCCATCCCAGGGCTGCAGGAGCGGAGCAGGACTTTCCCTGCAACTAGGGTGACCAGATGTCCTGATTTTATAGGGACAGTCCCGATTTTTGGGTCTTTTTCTTATATAGGCTCCTATTAACCCCCCCCCCCCTTGTCCCAATTATTCACATTTGCTGTCTGGTCACCCTACCTGCAACTGATCCTCCTAGAGGCTGGGGCTGCTGTGGTGCTGGGATCAGGGAGACTGTCTGTCCCGTGCATTCAGCAATTCCCCCTCCAGGCCTCCAGGCTAATGCCAAGGGGGAGGAATGGGGGAGGGTGAACAGGAGATGTAGTGTGGTGGGGGACAGCAGCGGAAGAGGACAGGGAGAGGTTAGAACTGGATGGGGGCAGAAGAGTCCATCCCCACTAGACACACTCCCCATCAGAGCCCAGAATGGAACCCAGGAGTCCTGAGTCTCCCTGTTCCTCTGCTGTCTAGGAAATAGCCGTGAAGCCCCCTGGGAAAAAAATGATGATTGGGGTGGGGGCAGAAATCGGATTTTTTTATTTAAATACATTTTTGGATTTTATTGAAATGACAGTAAGTTTTTCTTTTTAAAAATACACCTGTTTCAAAGGCAATCTGAATGTCATATGAAATATGTTCAGGGCTAACGCTTGTTATAATTTCTTCAAACATTTCAATACAAATAAATTGGCTGAATCCATGATCCTCCAGCAAAACCTTTGCACCAACAGCTGCTTGTCTCTAGAAAGAAAGAATCAGGAGCAAGACATCTAAGTTTGGAAGCCGAGTTTTGTAAATGTGGCACACTAGGTCCTGTGCTGTATTAAGGTGACCTGGGACTGTGCTAGGGGGTGCAAGAGCCTGGCAAAGTCATCCCAGGCGTTGAGACCTGGCCTCTGATGCCAGCAGACGCCATCAGGTATCTCACTGGGATCATCCTCTGAGCCCACCTGGGCCATCTCATACTGCTGGTTTATAGCTTCTGGTCAGACTAGCTCCGTTCTCACATTATGACAACCATGGAAACGCACTCTCCAGCTCATGGAAAAACACGGAATGCCGGTAATGGCCAGCCCTTGCTTCTGGTTGGATCTGGGCCCTTCACGTAAAGAGCCTCGCTCTGTCGCCTTGTGAGCATACACGGGCAGAGACGCAAACACACCGAAATCCATTCATTTCCGCGCCAGCCTCCCTCTCTGACTCCAGAAACTGCAGCACGACTGGCATGTGGGTCACACCAGCAGAAGTCGTGGAGTGATGTGCGTTTCTGGGGGCGGGGGTGGGAGGGGTTAGGTAGCAAGGGAGAGGGAGCAGAATGTGCAATGCTGCTGTCAAGGCAGGGTCAGTTTCAACACCTGGGAGCTGAAGGAAAAAACCTGTAAGGGCTGCAGGTTGTCAAAGAGACCCTGTTTGGGAATATTGTCAAGAAATCCCTGTAAAAAGGGAACATGCGCCAAACGTGAACTGTGCCACAAAGAGATGCGAGGCCTGCGTGTCACAATGAACCACCATGAAAAATGCTCCTCAGAAGGGAACAACTTTGTGAACATGTCTGGTCTGGATCTGATCTGGATCAGTTGGTTAGTAAACTTATTTTTGCATCATTCTCAAATACTAGTTACCATGCCTTACCGCGCTAGCAAGTGACACCGTAGATTATGGTCATTTGGTTGTGTTTTGAGGGCATTGCTTACATAGGGATTTCAAAATGTTGGTGTTCCGAATAGAACTGTCACGTTACTTTGTTGTGGGAGGATTTATTGACTACTGCTGGACTTCGGAGGGTCATTTTTTTTATTGCTCAATCTAATCAAACACCCTGGGTGACGATTTCCCGTTTAAAAGTAAAGGGTTATTTGGCATCTAGGAACGGTAACAATTTTTTCCAAGCTGTTTGGTGTGTTGCTAGAGATAAGGGTTTAAACAGATTGAGATATTCCCTATGATTTGTTATTTTCCCTATAACACTGGATTTAGAGTAAATATCTTTTAAACAGTGGTGCAAACAGCTGCAGGAGGAGGAATCTATCATACAATCTCATTTTTTACAAAGCAGTGCAAGGCACAATACTCCGTGAGCGAGAGTGACTTTTTTACCGCTTTGTTTCAGGGTCCAGCCTAGACATAAATGGTCCATCATCTGCACTGTCTGCAACTTCAGAGTCATCTGCCGGTGCCGCCAGCAGTGCTGCAAGTAAACAGGTTTCAGAGGAGCAGCCGTGTTAGTCTGTATTCGCAAATAGAAAAGGAGGACTCGTGGCACCTTAGAGACTAACCAATTTATTGGAGCATGAGCTTTCGTGAGCTACAGCCCACTTGATTGGATGCAGCTACATCCGATGAAGTGAGCTGTGGCTCACAAAAGCTTATGCTCAAATAAATTGGGTAGTCTCTAAGGTGCCATAAGTCCTCCTGTTCTTTTTAAGTAAACAAGTGTCAGGCAGTAAATTACTTGGATTAAAAAAAACAACAAACCAAACTTGCCTTCATTGTCCAGTAAAACTATGGATGAGTTTGTAACCAGGAGCAGCAAATTCCACAAAGACTCCACAGATGCAAAGATTGCTCAATTCATTTGGGCAACAAATTCTCCCTTTCGTCTTGTTCAGGACAAACATTTGATTGCCATGGTTCAATCTCTGAGCAGGCTGCCTCCGCCCGGCAGAGCAGCCGCTGCTGAACAGATGCTGGATACAGCGCATGAGAAGGGCATTGAACAGTTTGCAAAAAACATTGATGGGAAATTTGTTAATCTGAGTCTTGATGGGCGAAGCAATGTACACAATCATCTAGTAATAGGTGCTTGCGTGACAACAGAAGATGCGGTTGGCTGTCTTATAGAAACAACTGATACATCATGAAATGCCCGTTCAGCAAAGTACTTAAAAGAAGTAGCAGGAAGAGTGATAACAAACCATGAACAAAAAACCAAGTGTCAGGTGTGTAGCTTTGTCCCAGACAATGCTGCCAATGTAGCAAAGATGAGAAGAAATCTAGAAGCAAGATAATGAAGGGAACCCCGACACTTATAACCTGTGGGTGCAGGGCTCATGTGATGCATCTTTTAGCCAAAGACTTAAGTACAACTCCAGGAATCAAGGAAAATGTTGTTGAAATTGCAAAATATTTCCAGAACAACCACACTGCTTCAGCGTCACTGAAGAGAGCAGGAGGATTCAAACGAAGTCCCCTCCTAGGTGTACAATGGGCTTTCAATGGCAGTTTGAAGCTGTTTATTAAGAACTGGCCTGTTCTGACGGCAATTTATGAGGAAAATCGTGACAAAGTAGATGGAAATCTCCCAGCCAAAGTAGCCAACCAACAACAAGAGAAGTGGAGAAAGACATTGGCTATCCCGAATCCTGCCTTGGACAAACGGCAGCAGGGTGCTGCTGAATTGCTGCTGGTGTGGAAATGTGGAAAGAACTTCAAGAGACGCTGAAGAAAGAAATAGCCCCCAACAGAGGTAAATTGCAGGCAGGAGAGAAATGGCGGGATCCAGCACTTCCTCCAAGTCATGTTCTTGTCGATATTCTCAACCCAGCAGACCCAGGGAGATGTGTAACTGCAGAAGATGCTGCTCTGATGTGGCACCTAAGAATCACACATCAATCATCCCAACCATCATAAATTCCAGGCTGAAGGTGAACCCTGCAAGCAGCACGTGTTGGCTGCTCATGTTTTAAAGGAAAGTCCCACCACTGAACGGGTGAAAGTCACTGGCGAAGCACCTGGAACCAGTTTGGTGAAGTGTTAGCCCAGTTTTTGCAGCAGTCACCTCTTCTGAAGGTGCAGAGAGAACATGTTCTTCATTTGATGGGGGAGGGATAGCTCAGTGGTTTGAGCATTGGCCTGCTAAACCCAGGGTTGTGAGTTCAATCCTTGAGGGGGCCATTTAGGGATCTGGGGCAACTATGGGAGATTGGTCCTGCTTTGAGCAGGGGGTTGGACTAGATGACCTCCTGAGGTCCCTTCCAACCCTGATATTCTATGATTCACAGATGAGAAGTCGACTGCGAGTTGAAAAAGTCAGTGAGATCTACTAGTTTGAAGGACAGCCTAAGTCACTTAGGAGGCTGTTGTCTCATTTCAAGAGACAAGCGTCACTGAGTCCCAGGGTCTAGTCTCTGCCCAGCCTGTCCCCAGTCTTCTGGGAATGACCCCTTCACTGAACCGGGCCCCAAGGACCCGCACAGTTCCACCAGGGCAGGCCCGTGGCCTCCACAGCTCCCACACTCCCTGCAGTGAATCCAGCCAAGCTGACCGGGCCCCTCAGAGCACAATGCTCTCAGGGAATATTCCCACAGGCAGCCTTTCCCAAACAAGGTCACCATTAATTAGTCACCTGGCTACAGAATCTGGACATCCTTCGGTCAGCACAGAGGGGCAGAGGTTACGCCATAGTCCACCCTGGTCCAACCAGTGCCGTGATGAGCCAGCCAAGTAGTGAGGGACTCCACCTCTGGCTCCCTCTCTTGGATCCCCCGGTCCAGGCTCCTGCGCCCCTCCAAAAGGCCCCCTTCTTCCAGCCACCTGACCCCTTGCTCTCCAGCTCCCTTCCACTTCTGGAGTTGTTCTGTCCTTGGGGCAACTCTTTGTCTTGCTGGACCCTCTGTTGATTTGAGTGGGATTGAGCCAGTTCTTTAATGGCTTTATCCATTGCCCCAGACAGCAAAGTGACTCCCCCCACCCCCAACTCCTACACTGCTCCAGTGTTAACCCTTGTCTACCCGCTGGGTAGAAATGCAACATACAAAGGGAAACTGAGGCACGCCAAGGCTGCATAAAAATATTATCGAAAATTCCCACTTCGTCACCTTAGGCAAGTAAGAACTTATGCTCCAGTCACTTTCATTTATGTCGACTTGAAATTTTTCCCAGGCTGACCTGAAATAATCAGATTAATTCACTAACTACAGTTAATCCCTCTGTTCCTTTAACAAATCATTTAGCTGGAATGTGAAATATGGTTTGATAAGCGAAGCTGATGTATCCAAAACATCCAAGGTTGTTTTCTTTAATAAAAATAAATTGTAGATGCTGTTTTGGGTGTTTAATTAAATTCCCAGTTAGCATCCAAATGCTGCTTGACACAAACCATGAACAAAAAGTTAATTATCTAGGAAATAAGAAACAGATCAGTCACCATTTTTGAACAGACTAAAAATGTACAGTTGATAAGAATCTGAACATATTACACTATATAATTGTGTAAATAAATGTATGTAGTAAGCGGGGACCCTGCCAGGTCCCAAATCTAGTGTAAAGGCTCCATGTGACTATAAAATGTGCATGTTTTAATGGTTATAGTGCCAATGAGAACAAGCAGAAAAGTGGATTAAAATCGATGGTTTGCGGATCCCCGCTCTCCGCCCGGTGGTTTGAATCACTGCAGCCCAGACTGGCCTGGAGCGCCAGAGCTGGGAGATGTCAGGAGCTAAGCAGCAAGGACACCCCAACATTGGAGCCCCTCATGGGGAGCACAAGCAGAGGGGAAGCAGGGATGGGACAGGCTCTATGGGGAATCACCCCTGCTCCCCTCCTCCTCTAGCTTCCACACTGCCCTATTTTCCTCCCATTCCCCACACACACACCCCGACTTTCCCTTCCCCATGCTGTTCCCTCCTGGCTGCCCACTGCCCTGCATTCCAGCACTTCCTTTTTCAGAACTCCCGCGCGGATTTGTTGTCCATAGAACTCTGCATATGCTTGATAGACACATCCAGTCTCTCTTTGAACCTTGCTAAGATCATGGCCAGTAGCAGTCAGTTGAGTAGCCACTTGAGTCAGGGTTCGTCTACGCAGCAAAAGCCCTGTGGCTGCAAGTCCAGGGCCTGGACAACTGACTCAGGATGACGGGGATCGTGCTAGGCATGGGCCGTGGGTATAATGGGTATAATAGGCCAGGGGAGGCTAAGCCCCGCTGCCCGACACCTGGGCCGTGGTGGTCCTGCCTCTTCCCCTCCCTGCTCTGTCCCTTCCCCGAGGTCCCCATTGCCTGCCACTGCTCGGTGAGCCGGTCCCTCCCCTCCTCCACCCCGTCCCCTGCGAGACCCCCTCACGGAGGGGAGGGAGGGATGGAGGGACGTGGCAAGTGGCGGCAGGGGGGCAGAGTGGGCAGGGGGCAGTGCAGGGGAGGGGGCGGGGTGGAGTGTGGGTGTGGCCACGGATGGAGGAGGCAGGACAGGGAGCTTCGTCTGCCTCCCATGGCGCTAGGGGCTAAAAATAGCTGTGTAGATGCGTCCACTCGGGCTGGCACCTGGAGCCTGAGGCCTCCTGCCTCTCTGGGTCTCAGAGCCAGGCACCAGCCTGAGCCCAGATGTCTCCACTGCAGTTTTTAGCTGCATTGGGCAAGGCCCATGAGCCCAGTCAGGTGACCGGGGCTCAGTGACTCGCTGCCGGGGGGCTGGTTTTGCTGGGTAGACGTACCCTTAAAACCACCAGGGAGCCTCTTCCCACCTGTCCTGTCTCCTTCTGCAGCCAGCTTCCCACTTGGCACTGGGCAGGGGGAACCAGTTGGAAGCTGTTGATCTGAACCCCCCAGCTTGCAGAGTGGCGGCCGAAGGGGGCAACGCTGCAGGTCCAGAAGCACACGGCTGCCCAGGCTCGCTGCCAGACCTGAGCACTGTCTGCGTTTTCCTCACGTTCTCTGTACTCAGCAGTGCCCCTTCCGTTACCTACTGACTCGGCGCTGCCTGGCAGCTTGGGCTCGCCGCAGGATGAACTGAGCTGCAGCTGGGGCTTCGGCCCAGCCTGTCCACACACAGAACCCTGTCCCTGGAGCCTGGTGGTGCTTTTAACTGCCCATCCCCGCTGCCAACACAGCCTGCTCGGTTGCCATCACCTGAGCTAGGCTAGCTCCAGAGGAGCTGGCTCTGCCATGAGGACATAACGTCTGCGGGTCTTTGGGCCTCTCTTTGCTCCTGCCATCTGGTGCCAGCGATCGGCCAGCTGCTTGGAGCGGGAGGGAGGCGTGATGCCCTGCGCGATAGGGAAGCCATCACAGCTTGGACCAGGCCGCCCCCAGACTGGGCTGTAGCCAACCTAACATGCAGTTAAAGTGACATGGGAGAAGCATCAGTCGCTCATTTCCATGCCAAATATGTTATACGCCTGTATGGAGCTGAGCAGAACAATTCTGCAGCCCGTGCTCCTTCAGCAGCATGTGTCTGGGCAGATTCGGATCTTCTCTACGCCAGCTCACACCAGTGAAGTCACTGGGGCTACCCTGGGTTCACAGGAACATGAGATAAATCAGAATCAAGCTGTTCATTTGGAAAGAACTTTATGCTCTAATGTATTTGCCCCATGCACTAGGCGAAGGGTGTGGCTGTGGTTAATGCACGGGACTAACAGCCAGGAGCCCTGGGTATAAATCCTAGCTCTGCCGCTGACTCACTGGGCGACCTGGGGCAAGTCCCTTCCTATCTGGGACCTCAGTTTCCCCATCTGAAACCAGCAGGGTTGTTGGGGGTAAATTCCTTAAGAGCTTTTGCCCAGATACTGCTCTTGTTTGGAGAGGGGAATGTGAGTACGTAGCTAGGATGATAAGTCTGCTGACTGCCATTTTGCAAATGGGGAAACTGAGACACAGAGAGGGGACGGGACTTATGTAACTTCATGAAGCGAATCAGGGGAAGAGCTGGGAGGAGCTCAGCAGTTCCTGGTTCCCAGCTCCGTGCTCTGCCCCGGGCTGTGATTGTTTGTGTCCAGTGTGGCAGTATTCTCCCTGAGTGACCCCCAGACCGACATGCACACGCAAGGATCTACACACATGCACATGGATCTGCACACAGAGTTACACGCATGCACTGACCAACACACATCCACACAGCTCTACACGCATGCACAGATCTACATGCACCCAGATTTACATGCCCATGTGTGCCCACCCCTACATGCCAGCAGGGAGCTACACACAGGCTTAGACACACTCGTATCTCTGCACACCCCAACACAGACACCCAGCCCTACACGCTACCTGGACCCCCCCAGCCATTGCCCCTCACAGCCCCATACACTCCACTAGTTGCCAGCAGCACTCCCTGCCTGCTCCACCATGTGCCCGCTTCCTTCTCTCCAGGATTGTCAGGCTTGCCCTTGGCCAGATGAACACGTTCCCACCCACTGCTCTAAAGGCAATGGGTGGGAAGGCCCTCATTTGGCTTGGCGTCGTTACAGGCCAATGCACGGGCAGATATTGGTGCAGTGCAGGGTTGCATGGGTAGGAAAAGAAGTGCAGTAACCCTGGCCCTGGCACCAGCTGCAGTTTCAACCAAGAGGGTAAGGCTCGGTTGGGCCGGAGAGGAAGCTGCCCGCAAGGTGGCGAGGGGTACGGAGTGTACAACCCAGGTTGACCATTGGGACCCTGGCAGAGGGGTACAGTTCGGGCGCCTGGGGACGAGGCATGGCCATCTGGGGGGGAGCTGTTGGAAAGGGGTGTGGAAGCAAAGGAGACACGCACGCCGGAGAGAGGTGAGGCGAAGCCGAACTTCACAGCCAGGGAGAGGGGTGGATTCCCTCTTGGGCGATGGGTTGTGGTGCTGACAAACATTTTGTACTGCAATGAGACAAGGTGGGTGGAGAAAGAGCTTTTATTGGCCCAACTCCTGGCAGGGAGAGAGCCCAGCTTTCGAGCTACGCAGAGTAATTTACAGTTTAGTTTCCTAACCGAGCATTTGATGACACTAGATGTTATTTATTTTCTGTTCTTGTTCTGCCAGATTTCTGGGTTTTTCCTTTATACAGTTTAAAACTGGAAGATCTCTCCATCGTCCTGATTTGCCAGAAGCTGGCAATGGGTGACAGGGGACGGATCACTTGGTGATTCCCTGTTCTGGTCATTCCCTCTGGGGCACCTGGCAGTGGCCACTGTCGGCAGACAGGACACTGGGCTAGATGGACCTTTGGTCTGACCCAGTCTGGCCGCTCTTATGTTCTTATGTTCCTCTCCTCACGGTAGGCATTGCCGGACCAAGGCCTGGGTCGCTGCATAAGCACCACTGTAAGGTTTGAAGCTCATCGCAAGGAGAATCTGCTGAACATGAGCTCCCCGTGCGATGCTGGGGCCAAAAGGACTAATGTGACCCTGGGATGGGTAAACAAGGGAATCTCAAGTAGGAGCAGAGAGGTGATTTCACCTCTGTGTTTGACACTGGTGCGACCGCTGATGGGATCCCGTGCCTAGTTCTGGTGCCCACAATTTAAGCAGGTTGTTGATAATGGGGGAGGGTTTGCAGCAGAGCCAGAAGAATGGTTAAAGGCTTGGACAACCTGCCATCGACCCCAGGAGCTCCATCAAAGAGACTGTCAAGGGGGACCTGGATCCCAGTCTGTCCCTGGATCCCTGTCCCTGGATCCCAGAACCTACAGAAATTGGTACCAGAGGGGTCTTCAGTCTAAGGCCTGACACGATCCGCTGGCTGCAGGTCCAAGCCAGGGTCACTAACCATTGGAACGACCTCCCAAGGGCCTGGTGTGTTCTCCAGCACAGCCCATTGCTAAAGCGAGCGGGCTGCTTTGCTAACAGTCTGCTCCAGTTCAAAGAGGGATTAAGTTGGGGATTGGGTGGTTGGACTGGATGATTGCCTTAGCCCTGTCTGGCCTAATAATCTCTGACTCGATATACCACTCCCAGCCCCACTCCCAGGAACGTAAGGTCAGCCAGGTGGGAGCAGGGAGCTTGAGGCACCAGTAACGCTTAGAGGGGCTCAGTGTGGGACGTGAAAGGGGGTGACATACAGGAGCTGGCTGAGATGGTTACAGGGGCTGGGGAGGTCAGGGTACAGCGCTTGGGAACAGAGGTGGGGTAAGGGTGTTGGGGAGGGGCAGTGGAATTGGGAGACAGAGCCTGGCGGGTTCTGGGAGGGTGTCCAGGAATGTGGAGCAGAGGACAGGATACAGGGAATGGGGGCAGAGGGGTGGGGAAGGGGAGCTGGAGTACCAGCGACCAAGGGGGTGGGAGAGAAGAGTTGGGTTACAGAGAAGTGCCATTAACTCTCCAGAGCAGAGTTTTTTCCATCTGGCCAGCCCCTAGTGGTCAAAACCAATGAACCAGGCCCCCCAAAATGATGAGGTGGCCTTAGAAACCACAAGGGATTTTTGCAATGCCAAAGGTGGGGTCCTTTTGTCTTTGCTTTTTTGCGAGGGGGCCTGGGGCCACATGACCAGCTGCCCTCTGCAAACAGGCAGTCTGGAGCAGAAACTCCCCTGGCTCCAGGAGCTGGGGCTTTACAAAACACCACAAAGAGAGTGGGGATCAAACCCCCAGAGGCTGCTGGGCTTGTGCAGGGTGAGCCTGGCTGGGTCAGGGAGTGCTCCCCATGGTGTTAGGGGGTTCAGGCTGTAGGGCAGGCCCCTGGTGGGTGCTGGAGGATGTGGCCTGTTTCTGGGGTCTCAGTGTGGTGCGAGAGCCAACACATGGGGGGCTCTGAGTAGGGGCCTGTTCCTCTGCGAAGCCTGGCTGCTTTCCTGCTCCACCAGCCCCTGGGCAGTAAGGAGTTAATTTAAAGGGGACTCAGTTTGGGGTGGGTGGTAAGGGGGGGGGCGCATGGCGAGAGGAAACCAGATTAATAGAGAAATGGGGGGGCCATTAGAGAGACAAAGAGGAAATCAGGCCGGAGCAATAGAGAAGCAAAATCTAATATCAACGAGGGAGAAATAAATGGAGATTAGGGCGAGCAAATTAGCTGTAATGGGCTCGGCGCTAATACAAAAATAACAGACGAGGGGAGAATGCCTCCGAGGGGCGCCGGGCTGCGGAGCCGGAGCGCTCATGCAGGCAAGAACGATTATGCAGGGGAGGCGAGATGGAGAGCGGTGGGGGGGAAAGGGGGGCAGCTGGCTGCCAGGCAGTGGGTGTGCATGGAGGGGAGGGCACCACACATTGGCGCAGGGCTGGGACGCGCTGCCAGGCTGGCCACCTCACTGCACCATCTTTTAAACAAGCCCCCACCTTCCAATGATTCCCCACCCCACTCCTGGGCCGGCCCAGAGACCCCCAGTCCCGCTGCAGGCCATGTGGGACAGCCCCAGAGAGGGGGAACTCCACAGCACTGTGGGCATAAGGCTAAAAGGCCTGTCAGAATCTGTCCCTGAAGGGGGCTCTGTTAGGGCCTGATCCTGTGAGGTGCCAGATCCCCTCACTCACTGGAAGGGGGTGCTGCATCCCACAGGGCCAGGACCAGCAACAGGGATGCTCACACTTGCTGAAATAATGGACAAGTGATCACACCAACAGGGCTATTTACACATCTGTCCAGCCATCATAATAATTGAATCATAGAAGATTAGGGTTGGAAGGGACCTCTGGAGGTCATCTAGTCCAACCCCCTGCTCAATGCAGGACCAACACCAACTAAATCATCCCAGCCAGGGCTTTGTCAAGCTGAGCCTTAAAAACTACAAAGGAAGGAGATTCCACCACCTCCTCAGGTAACCCATTCCAGTGCTTCACCACCCTCCTGGTGAAATAGTTTTTCCTAATATACAACCTAGACCTCCCCCACTGCAACTTGAGACCATTGCTCCTCATTCTGTCATCTGCTACCACTGAGAACATCCAAGCTCCATCCTCTTTGGAACCTCCCTTCAGGTAGTTGAAGGCAGCTATCAAATCCCCCCTCACTCTTCTCTTCTGGAGATTAAACAATCCCAGTTCCCTCAGCCTCTCCTCATAAGTCATGTGCTCCAGCCCCCTAATCATTTTTGTTGCCCTCCGCTGGACTCTCTCCAATTTGTCCACATAATTCCTGTAGTGTGGGGCCCAAAACTGGACACAGTACTCCAGATGAGGCCTCACCAGTATCGAATAGAGGGGAATAATCACTTCCCTCGATCTGCTGGCAATGCTCCTACTAATGCAGCCCAATGTGCCATTAGCCTTCTTGGCAACAAGGGCACACTGCTGACTACTATCCAGCTTCGCATCCACTGTAATCCCCAGGTCCTTTTCTGCAGAACTGCTGCTTAGCCGGTCGGTCTCCAGCCTGTAGCGGTGCATGGGATTCTTCCTTCCTAAGTGCAGGACTCTGCACTTGTCCTTGTTGAACCTCATCAGATTTCTTTTGGCCCAATCCTCCAATTTGGCTAAGTCATTCTGGACCCTATCGCTACCCTCCAGCTTATCTACCTCTTCCCCCAGCTTAGTGTCATCTGTGAATTTGCTGAGGGTGCAACTAATCCCATCATCCAGATCATTAATGAAGATGTGGAACAAAACCAGCACCAGGACCGATCCCTGGGGCACTCCACTTGATATTGGCTGCCAACTAGACATCGAACCGTTGATCACTAACCGTTGAGCCCGACAATCTAGCCAGTTTTCTATCCACCTTATGGTCCATTCATCCAGCCCATACTTTAACTTGCTGGCGAGAATACTGTGGGAGACCGGATCGAAAGCTTTGCTAAAGTCAAGATATATCATGTCCACCGCTTTCCCCATATCCACTGAGCCAGTTATCTCATCATAGAAGGCAATCAGGTTGGTCAGGCATGATTTGCCCTTGGTGAATCCATGTTGACTGTTCCTGATCACCTTCCTCTCCTCCAAGTGCTTCAAAAGGGTTTCCTTGAGGACCTGCTCCATGATTTTTTCCAGGAGCTGAGGTGAGGCTGAGCAATCTGTAGTTCCCCAGATTCTCCTTCTTCCCTTTTACAGTTTGGTCTGAACATGTATCAGTCAGCCACTTATCAAGCCATTTAATCTGAGCCCCCTTGATTTTATATTGTTCTAGATTCTTAATCAAAATGTCAGCACAAGGTCACACGCCTTAGAGGAGTCTAAGCATAGAATATCAGGGTTAGAAGGAACCTCAGGAGGTCATGTAGTCCAACATCCTGCTCAAAGCAGGACCAATCCCTAATTTTTCCCCAGATCCTTAAATGGTCTCCTCAAGGATTGAACTCACAACTCTGGGCTTAGCAGGCTAATGCTCTAAACCACTGAGCTATCCCTCCTCCCAACACTGTTAATTACAACACTACTAATAACTTTACCAATCAACCTTGTATTCTCATTTTTAAAATATACAGCGTGAATTTGCCAGGATCTGTTTTCCATAAACCCACATTGATTGGCGTTAATTACATTGCTTTCCTTTAATCTTTATTAAAGGAGTATCAGATTGGCCACCACACTATTTTGCTGATGTCAGGCTGACAGGCCTGTAACTCCCTAGGTCGTCCCCTTTTTAAATATTGGCACAACATTAGCTTTCTTCCGGCCTTCTGGAACTTCCCCAACTTAGCAACAACAATCAGCACTAATTGGACAGGAGACACCTTTGCCAGCTCTTTTGAAACTCTTGGGTGCAAGGCCTCTGCTCCTGCTGATTTAAAGAGGTCTGACTTTAGTCGTTGCTGTTTGACATCCTCCTGAGCTGCTGTTGGAGAGGAAAGTATTTCGTCATCTTATGATACGAATACTTCATCCAGCTCTTTTCCAAATACGGAGCAGAAATATTTATGGAACAGTCTGCTGCACAGACACACAGTAAGAGAACACCCCTCCCCCTCAGCCCTCCGTCTCAGGTGCGAGACGTGACAAAAGGCTGATTTTCAGAGGACAGGGCTCGGGGATTCCCGGACATCCTTCCAGGCTGTGGGCCATCTTGGTTGTAGAGCACAGTCTGTCGGACGGGTCCAGCTATCTTGCCACATCGGCCTCTGAGCCACCAAGATCTTTGTCCCAGTTTTGCTCAACCAAATGCTCCACGGCACTTTGCTTCCATGACACTCAGTGACCCTGGTGTTCAAACGGGTTGCTGGCGGGTGGGTTCATTCGCAGTCTATGTTGGGGGCCAGTCGGGGCCAGGGTTAGCCCTGGGGGGAGGGAGGGGCAGAGGTCAAGTTACGGGGGACAATTCAGGGGTCTTGCTCTCTGCCCTGCAGGACCTGATCCAAGCCCAGGGACTGCAAGTCCCTCCCCTGAGCGCGGGGGGCTTTGGATCAGGCACATGCTTCCACTGGTGCCTCAGCCAGCGCAGTTGTGGCTGCAAGCAGCAGCACCGCACCCAGGCCCGGAGCAGGGCAGGGTCAGAGCCAGGCAGCTGCCAGAGGGAAGGACGTGCTGCTAGCCAGGACCTCGGCATGGTGGAGTTAGGGGCAGGCCACACTCAGCAGGCTGGCATGGCCAGGGGGACGTGGCCTTAGCAGGGGGCACGCATGGACCTCCACTGAGATCAGGGTTCCCACTGTGCAGACACACAGTGAGAGGCTGCTCCAAAGAGCTGGGAGGGGAAACCGAGGCATGGGAGAGGGAATGGGGCCCAAGGTCCCCCGGCAGGGCCTATCCCTGCTAGAGAGGCCTCCATCCTACAGGGAGCAGTGGGATGCAGGGGGTCCGCTCTGGGGCAGATGGAGAGAGGCATTTGGCCCCCTCCCCGGGGGGAGGCAAGACGTCATGCGCCATTAAAATGCCTTTAACGGGAAAATCTGAACCCTTCCTCCAGCCCCATTAACTGCTTCTAGACCCCGCTGCGACACTTGGCTCCCCCGTCCGCAGCCAGCGGCCACCCCAACCCCACACTCAGCACCAGGCCCCAAATACTGACCCCAGCCCCGAGTGTCCTCTTTAACAGCATCCCCCAACCCCAGGCCAGCCCCCACCATTCCCAGCAACAACCTCCAGCCAAGCTGACCCAGCTCCAGTGCCTGACAGGGAGCTCCTTGGCTTTCCCCCAGCCATACGCCTGGACCTCAGAGTGGGGCTTCCCGGGAGGGGAGCAGAGGCCTGGGGATGCAGCCCCAGCTGAGGGAGCAGGGAGCTTTCCCCTAAGAATCTGATCTGGAAACTCCAGCTGGACTTAGCTGAATAAGGGGAGCAGGAGCAAGGCCAAAACTTGTGTCCAACTTGTGTCAGAGACCAGCTGGGTCAGGCCCTGCCCTGTGCCTCAGTTCCCCCCCGCCCCGTACAATGGAGGATGGGCAGGAGGGGGGAGTTTCCACTGGGTCCCAGCAGAGCTCTGGGCTGTTTTGAACCCTGTCGCCCCCACCCGACACGGCAGTTGCCTCACGGATACAGGCAAAGCCCTGGCAATGCCCTGGTGTAAATCAGGCGAAGCCCCATAGAAATCAGAGCTGTTACATGGCAGTCCCTAGAGGCAGAATCTGGCCTATGACCCCACAGCCCCGGAGCGACGAGCGTTGCTCTGCACAGCCCCATGCGACGCTCGGCTGGCGCGCATCGGCCCCCGCGGGCCTCTGGGGGCCATTAACGCTGATGAGCTCAGCTCTCGGGCCCAGCAGCCATGAAGGAGCCTGGCTTTTCCCTTCCCAGAGAACGTTTAACACCACCCAAAGGGACTCAGGAACAACCCCTGAGAGCCCTGTGGTACAAAGCCCAACACCCCCAGCCGCAGGCTCCCCAGGCCACCCCTAGAGCAGTGGTTTGCAACCTTTTTTCATTTGCGGCCCGCTAACAAATTCCGAAGGGAGGCGCAGACCCCTTTGGAAATCTCTTCTCTGCGGCTGTCATTAGATTCTGTTCAGTGAGTTTTCAGTCTAAGCCCCCAGGGGTCTGCGGAGCCCAGACTGAGGACCCCCGCCCTAGGCATCGACCCAGCTCACGACCCAGCCACGTGAACACGGGGCCCTTTGGCCATTTCCCTGCATGGATCCGGAGTGCACCAAGGGCCACCCCGTGCCGTCCGCTAGCCTCGCCACGCAGCTATGTGAGGAGGAGTGGAGGCTGGTCCCTGGTCAGTAGCTCTTGGTCCCGGGAGTTTTTGTGCCACGCTATTACGGCCCCGTGGTGCAGCATGACCCCGCCCCAGGACAGCATGCGCATTGCCACGCATCACACACGCTGCATGGCCACGTTTCAGCCCAGCATCACCTAGCCCCGCCCGAGTCTGAAGCCTAAAGATTATTGTATGCCTGTGCCAGACCTGCGCACACATGGTCCCCACCTTCTGACATTTGTGCATGGGAGGGACTCTGCTCCAGCCCCTGACGCCAGTAGGATCACCCCCAGCAGGATCTGGCCCTCGCTGCAATGAGTCTTGCTGATTTACACCAAAGCCTCATCTCCTTGCCCAGTCCTTACTCGAGGGAGTAAGGGCTGCAGGGTTCACTCCTCGCCTCTGCTTTTGGTTGGAGATCACCTCACAGCATCCCAGGGCCACCCCCTTCTGGCAGAGGGCCGCCCCGCCCCAGCCCAGCCGCTCCCCACCAGGCGCTGGCTCTGGAGGCTGCAGATCACCCAGGGATGGGTGTTCCGGGGTGGCCCAGGTGTCTCCATTCCCCTCTTTTCCCTTTAAAGGTGGGAGGGGTGGATTTGTGTGGCATTGTGATTAAAGGGCCAGATCTTTACTTGGGGTAAATCAGCCTCTCTCCCTGGCTCCACCCCTGATTTCAAAGAAATAGGGGGGTGATTTTCAAAAGGCACAAGGGTGCAGTGAGATGCATAGAGCCCTTTGGCTTCCCACAGGCCTGCGCTCCGCTCTGAAAATCTGCCCCATTCAGAATTCAGCGCTATTGCGACAGCCGGATAGTAAGTGACAATTCGTTACGACCACCCGATTACTCCATCACTGCGTGGTGGGGTGCTGCACTGGTGACGAAAAGCCCCGTCTGTCTGGTGTGTATGATACCGGCTGCACCACAAGGTGATTTACGCAGTTGTATTTCTCCCTCGATTCGTTCCGATTCCTGCCTTGGCTCAGGGAAAACATGCCACCGTGACGTTCCAGAGACCAGGGCCAGATCCTCAGCTGGTATCAGTCACTGGGCATCTGCTGGATCCCGCGTGCGCAAGTTTGCACCCGCTGGGCATCTCGCCCCCTCACATTGCTCCAGCTGGCAAAAATACACGCAGCATTTTTCAAATATATTTTCGGATCTGAAACATGTTTCTTACTCTTCTCTCTCTGCAGGGCTCTGTGGCCAGAGGGGGGATATGGACATCTATACATATGGGTGTGTTCACGTATGTTGGCTGTGTTTGTGTATGTTAGACTGTGTGTATGTTGGGCGTCGGTGCGTGTCTGTGTATTTGACTGGGCGTGTTTGTATAGACACCCTGGGGGCGGGAAGGTGTTCGTACAGAATCGTGGGGGTCTGTGGATGCTGCGGCTGTCTGTAGGTTGGCTGTGCATATAGTGGGTTGTGGATGCTGTGTCGATTTGTCCACGTCTGTCTGGATGGTGGGCGTAGGTTGGCTGTGTGTGTCTGTTCCAGTCTTTGGCGTGGGGATCTGTGACCGTTGGTGTGTTGACAAGTGTACCCTCTATGCTGGTGCGATGATGCAGGTTCGTATCCTGCATGAGTGCGTGCGTGTGGATGCACTGGCGTGTTGATGCAGTGGTGCATGCACGGTGCATGGGGTGAGCAGCTGTGCAGTGGGGAAGTGGGGGGTGCAGTGGGGGGTGAGTGGTGCATGGGGGTGGCTGGGGGGCACAGTGGTGGGGTAGGGTCACAGTGGTGCATGGGGCTGGCTGGGTGGGGGGTGCAGTGGTGGGGGTTGGGGTCACAGTCATGCATGCGGGTAGCTGGGGGGTCACAGTGGTGGGGGTAGGGGTCACAGTGGTGCATGGGGCTGGCTGGGTCGGGGGTGCAGTGGTGAGGGTGGGGACACAGTGGGGAGTGGGGGGTTCAGTGGGGGGCTGGGGGTCACAGTGGTGCATGGGGGTGACTGGTGGGGCTGGCTGGGTCCGGGGTGCAGTGGGGAGGGTGGGGACACAGTGGGGAGTGGGGGGTTCAGTGGGGGGTTGGTCACAGTGGTGCATGGGGATGGCTGGGTGGGGGGTCACAGTGGTGGGGGTTGGGGTCACAGTGGTGCATGGGGATGGCTGGGTGGGGGGTCACAGTGGTGGGGGTTGGGGTCACAGTCATGCATGCGGGTAGCTGGGGGGTCACAGTGCTGGGGGTTGGGGTCACAGTGGTGCATGGGGCTGGCTGGGTGGGGGGTGCAGTGGTGAGGGTGGGGACACAGTGGGGAGTGGGGGGTTCAGTGGGGGGGTGGGGGTCACAGTGGTGCATGGGGGTGACTGGGTGGGGGGATGCAGTGGGAAGTGGGGGGTGCAGTGGTTTATGCGTGACACATGGGTGGGGGGAACATAGTGGGGGGTGCTCTGTTGTAAAGCTTTTACCTTGCCCGGTCAGGCCTCATGGCTCTCCACTCCCCTGGGCTCAGACTGGGTTTTTAAAGCATTTTATGCCTTTTAAAAAACAACTCTCATTTCTCCCCTCCCAACCCCCTGCTCTGGGCCGTGAGTGATTAGACCCTGGGCATGGGCTTACACTCCCCCTGCCCCTGCATCCCAGCGCCCATTAATAATTACAGCAAGGCGGGGGCGGGCTGCCGAGTCCTGCTCCCATCGCTCCAGAACCAAACCTGCACTCACCGCAGCCACCACAGGATCGGGCCCACGGATAAGGGGCCTGGTTCTTGTCCCTGCTCCCTAGCTCCCTCCAAGGCAGCGGAGCTGCTGGGGCTGATGTAAATTACAAGGGAGAGAAGGATCCAGCCCTGGGCATGCACTAGGGTGAACAGAGAGCAAGTGTGAGAAATCAGGACACTTCTTTGAGGTGGGGGGTCGGGTAGAGTTGTGTGTATAAGACAAAGCCCCTAATACGGGGACATCTGCTATCCTGCCCCTCCCCCCCGGAGCTGAGCAGGGCCGGGTGACTGGGGATCTCTCTGAGTACAGGCGAGTGCTACAATCCCCCCACCCCCGCCAGCCCATCAGCTCCTGGGCTGAACTGCTCCTGCTTTGGGACAGAGTAAAACGTTCTATAGAGCCTCCAACATGAAACCCACTTGGACTCCGGCCCTGAGGTCACTGGCCAGATGCCCCCGCCTCGCGGATCCAGGCTCCTGGGGCCCGAGTCACTGCAGAAACAGCCTCTACAGGCCGAGCGACACGACCAAGTTTTGCCGGCCTGGCTCTGGGGAGGGGGGCCGGGTGCCCCCAGGGCACTGGAGCAATTTGTACGGTGGGGGCTGAGAGCCACTGAACCAAAGTAAACCCTGTGTATGATGGAAACCACTTCCAGCCAGGCTGTGCGGCAGCCCCCCTCCCCCCGCACCCCTAGTTCCAGCACCCCTGCCTCAGAGCCCTGCCAGCAGCAGCCTCAGCTGGTTGTCCTGGTTGCGCTTGTTTGCCTTGGGGATCCCAGCCCCGGGGGGGGATTTGCTGCTATGGCCAGGCTGGTGCAGCTCTGCTGGCTAGGCTGGTCCAGCGGACAAGGCCTCTCTTGTCTTTTAACGGAGTCGCTTGGGACGGATCCCCACGACAGTCGTGCGGCGCTGTACGTGTGTGTGAGACTGACGCCGGGGATGGGGCCGGCTGGGCGGATTTATAGAGCTGGGGGCGTTCTGCAAGCTACGGTTTCTGGCTACATGATCTATCTGCAAAAAGAAAAGGAGGACTTGTGGCACCTTAGAGACTAACCAATTTATTCGAGCATGAGCTTTCGTGAGCTACAGCTCACTTCATCGGATGCAGACCGTGGAAACTGCAGAAAATCTTTTTATACACACAAAGCATGAAAAAATACCTCCCCCCACCCCACTCTCCTGCTGGCAATAGCTTATCTAAAGTGATCACTCTATCTGGGTGTCCTTCCTTATTCCTGCTCAGATGTAGGCCTTTGTGGTAGTGTGCGGTACACACCCACTGCTAGGCCGCAGCTTGCCACACACCGGGTGACCAGACAGCAAGTGTGAAAAATCGGGATGGGGGAAATAGGCACCTCTATAAGACAACGCCCCAGATATTGGGACAATCAGGACATCCGGTCACCCTAGCTTCACACCTCGATCGAAAGTGAACACAGACACAAACACAGGAGTACTGCGGCTGGCAATTCCCAGACACCCCACAGACACACAAGAGACTCCCAACACACTTACACCTGTCTGTATAGCACCTGTCAGCACCTGGTCTCCTCTAGACATAAAGCTACACAGCAGAGCCCTGACTAACCCCCTATCCCGGCAGGGGCTATGGCTAGATCCAGACACACGCAGGGGTAAGAAATCACAGCCCTGCGCACCCAGGCCATTCCCTGCCTGCCGCTGTCCCTGGGCCCAGACATGAAGGACCCACCCGTGTTTACCCGCTTCCCAGCAGCCACCCAAATCCCTCTGCGCTCACTGCCAGCCTCTTTGCCCCATTGTCCCGGGCCACCGTTTAAAAAATGAAGTCCGAAGGACGTGTGGCAGGGTGACCCTTTAACATGAATTAACCGCCCCCCTCCCCGCCCCCAGGAATGTAGCCGTAGATTTATGACAAGATAATAAACCCCGCGTAACCCGAGAACCCAGGATAAAGTCCCCCATGTGACTTCCGAAAAAGTGTCCAACCCCCCCCCCCCCCCCCCGGTCACAATTCAAGTGACGAAGCCTGAAAAGACTCTTATCTGGAAACTCATCCGGGAGGTGGCTACATTATCTCCTAATTAACTTTCCTTGAGGACTTTCTCTTGCGGGGCTGGGGTGGGGGGAGAGGACGCGAACCGTCCACAAAGGCAAAGCCCGAGCTGGGTGTCAGAACCCGCCTCGGTCTCTGGACAGCCGGGCCGGGGGGACACTGCTGCCCGCCCCAGCGCCCCCCCGCGAAATGACCTGGGTCCAGCGGCAGCGCCCTGTGGTTGATTTGAGATTTCTTTTATTTTCCCTTTTTTAACCATATTCTCGCGCCCTGGTTTTGGCAGGGCTGGGGAATGGCCCTTCCTGCCTCGCAGACGTCTTTTGGCGACCATGGCCATTCTTTAGTTGGGACTTTCACCCCCCTGTCGGTGGAGCCGGCCGGCTCGGGGAGTCGCAGGCCCCGAGCAGGTCCCATTTCCCCGGCACGGGGAGCTGAAGGGGGCAGGATCAACCCTTAACAACCAAACCAAAAATCCCGCTAGCCAGGGAGCGAAGGAGCCAGCGAGAGAGAAAACACAGCGGCCAAACCCCCGAACCAAAGACAACGGCACGTCTGTGTTTGTGCTGGACACGCCGGGAGCAGAATCGCCGGGAATCAATTTTTCTTTAAAAACGGGACCCACAAATCAGGCCGCGCCTTGTAAAATCCCGATGCTTGCGGTCGCTCCCTTCGGGACAATGCTGGGGTGAGAACGGACCCGGGGACAGCAAACACAAGGGCTGGGTCTGGAGCTGGCCCAGGCCAGCGCGGCGGTCACTGGGGGCTCACGCCTTTATTTTAAAACGTGTCTGGCTGGAGAGAGGCCAGCGGACGCTGCATTTCGCCCACCGGCTGAGAGATTGGTTTCTCCCTTCAGAAGGAAGCTCTGGAAGCAGCAAGGAAAGGAGTGTAGCAATGGAAACAGAGCCCGTCGCTGCCCGCTTTGCGTTGACCGACCGATTTCGCATCGATTGGGAGAAATAGATTTCCTCTCGGGTTTTCTTTGTTACGTGGCAAAGTCCCTGGATCGCTCGGATTTGTTTAAACCCAATTCGGCCTCGTGAGTCCGAATTCAGGCTACACACTGCAGCCCCCGGGCCTGTGTCGGTTTACACAGGGCCGGCGGGAGGCAGGAGAAGGAAAGGGGAAGCGAAGAGAAATGTTGGATTTAATGTGAAGGGGGAAGAAACACGTTCGGTGCATTTATTTTTAACGAAGAGAAAATCCCCCCAGCCAGGGGCTGCCGGCCGAAAAAGCGGGACGCGAGCCGAGACCTGGGATCAGCACACAAAGCCGGGCTCGGGTCTGATGTGCCATGGGGCAGAGCGGACCCGAGCCCGTTCGCTGCGGAAACCACACAACCAAAATATGCCCCGATCCGGATCAAAGAGCCCCCGCTCCATAGAAACACAGTGCTCGGGGCAGGCAGCTCGGACACTAGTTCCCTGGAACCGCTGGGTTTACACAAGAACCGGAATGACGCTCTAAAACACTGGGGTGTGTTACACAGCAGGCTTAACAGAGAGATAAATAGATACCTCCGTACCCCGCTCCTAGCCTGTGTTATTATAAGTCAAGCTTCCTTTACGAAGCTGGACTTCCTAGTCGGCCGGAATTAATCGGAACTATCGATTGTGTCCCCCCGGGATCAATCCAAGCGAAGCGCTCTCTATAAATCCCCGTTTCCCTCCCTCCCAGCCCCGCACGCCGCCCCAGGCTGGTAGCTTCGGACAAACACAGGATCTTGTGGGGCAAATAAGCACGTGGATCTTCTTGGAATCGCCCCACGCCCCCGGAAAAGGTGTCCAGCCGAACCCCCTGCCCCCGCCACCTGTCCGTCCCAGCCTGAGCCAGGCCACCGCAATACGAATGCGCAGTCGGCTGCCATCCCGTTCCCACCGCGACCTCCGTGGGCCAGCAGGACCCGAAGCGGAGCCGGCCGAAGCAAAGGGAAAAGTTCTACAAACTCGCCCCTTCCACAGCTCAGGTCCCCCTGTCCGCCCACCTGCCTTGTCCCGCGCCCGGCCACCCGAGCCCGGCGTGGCTTTTAGCAGCCCACGCGGGGGTTGCTTTTGTTTGCCAAGGGCTTTTCTCCATCCCTGCCACCCCCCGCCCAGAGCCCCCCGCTTCCCGCGAGTGGCTCGTGTTTATTCCCACACCTAGCGAGGGAGTGGTTATTTCCCGGCACACTCAGATCCCCGCTGCCCCAAGCCCCATGTATTCGCCCGCATCTGGGGTATTAAAACAAGCCCAGCGAACTGTCCAGTCAATATTCACCCCGGGCCGCCGCCTGCAGCTCTGCACAAATCAAGGGAAACTTACACATCTCAGGATGTATTCCCTGCTTTAGGGGCGACCGGCGGGGTTGATTTCCAGATTTTCGTGGGGAGATTTTAATCACATAATTACCCCGGGATTAACTGCGGGATATTTAGATCTGGGAGAGTTTTTTCTCCTTCTTTAAGACCAAAAAACAACCCCCAATTATCTCCCTTTTAAAAAGAATTAAACATGAATAAACTGTACTAGGCCCCGCCAAAGAAGCCCTCCCTTCTGCTAACGGGGTTCGCTTGGAAATGGGCGCTGGGTTTAATCCAGACCCACGTGAAGTGAATGGAAACTCAGCAGTCAGCAGGGAGCAGAGGACGGGCAAATTTGACTTTAAACTTTATTCCAATTTGACTTTAAACTTAAAATGTCCCTGTTTCAATCTGGCCGCCCGAAGGGGAGATTTTTTTCTTCTCCGGGGTCTCTCTCCCTTTTGCCGGATTTCCCAGTGCGAGGGGCACGCGATCAATCAGCAAGACAAGGGACCAAAGTAGTGTCCCCGCAAAGCAAACGTGGGGAGAAACCCCTGCGCAGCGAGCCCGCAGACACCCAGTCTCCGGCTGGCCCGGGGCTAGGAAAGCGGAAGAAATGGCCCGTCAGCAGGAGACTGGAGGGGACCCGGTGCAGGGGCTCATGTCGGGCGGGATTCCTCTCTTCTCCCCCCGCTGCCCAGTGGAGCCCGCATTTCACACCCCGCAGCCCCCGGTCTTTCCGTCGCCAAGAAGTGGGTTAGCGGCGCAGGCTCCGATCCAGCCCAGTACGGGGAACGGCTGGAGGACGGAGGAGGCCCAGGCTGGGCAGATCTTACCTGATCGGATGGTGTTATGGGGCATGGCCGGTTAGGGGGCGGGGGAGATCGCCCCTCCAAAGGAAGGCGGGCAGGTGCTCCTGGCGGTAGATCTCTTCTTCCCAAGCAGGAGCTGGGCGCTGCAGAGGAGCAGGGGTGGGGGGTCACCTTTGGATCTCAAGCCCCCCCCCCCCGCCCCGCCAAGAAAAGTCTTGCAGGCCTGGAAGGGGGAGAAGGGAAAATGAGCTGCTGGAAAGGGCCAGGAACCCAGGCAGCCCCCTTCTGCAGCCAGGAGGGACCCAGGTGTCCGAGGCAGCTTCAGCTGTGGGATGCTTAGGGGTGAAAATACACCCAGTTCTGAGAGATGGGGGGGTCACACCCCAACCCCCCTCCGCTAAGGGTCGCCCCCTTCACTTGGAAGAGAGATTTTACACACACACACCCCGAAATCTGGACCCCCCCGCACCTGGGGAGCAGAGATCCAAGCACTCATCGATGTGGGGGGGGGGGGCACTGCTGTTACCTGGTCGGCTGCAGCACCCGCCTCGAGCTGCCTGTCTCCGAGTCGGCGGGGGGAGGGGCGGGGGACGCACCACCAGAAATCTCCGTTTGACTTTTGATTGCTTGGGAAGTTTTTTCCAATCAGAGTCATTTCCAGCCGGTTTTATCCCACGGGGTCCCCCCGAGAGCGGCCCGGCAGAGCGGAGAGGCGCGGGATTGGCTGGCTGGGGTTTTGGAGGGGGAGGGGGGTCATGGCTGAGTGGCTTGAAGAGTTAAAAAGAAAGACACAGGAGCCGGGGTTTGTAGACTAGGGAGGAGAGTGGGGAGCCCCCCACACTGCCCCCCCTCGCCCGGGCCAGGGCTCCCCCTCACTGAGCCGGGCTTAGGGGCAGGGCTCTGGGCAGATCTGGAGTGGTTAGCTCCATCCTTCCCTCAAGCCCAGGGGCCTGTTCCCGGCAAAGGTCCAGAGTCACTTCCACTGGCCCCAGGGGCCAGTCCCTGCAGGTGGGGCCCAAGCAGAGCCCACAGGAGGGTGCAACCAGCTGGCAGGCCTGGCCCGGGGAGCAAAGGCCAAGACCAGCCCTGGGTGAGCAGGTGCGTGTGGGATTGGGCCCTTCCGTCATGCCAGCTGTACTCAGGTGCCAGGCAGCGATGGCGGGAAAGCGACAGCCCCCGGGTGATGCAGGCTGCTTTCCAAACTGGCAGCTTTGCCTGATCAGGGGGTGAGGAATCAGGATCAAACCGCTCCACCCTGCATCACTTGCCCTGAGACATCTGTGAGTATGTGTCTGTGTGTGCACGCACATGTATGGTGGGTGTGTGGGCTGCGTGGGTGGAGATGGTGATCTAGAAAATGGCACAGTGTCATTACTTATAACATTTCACCACTCTGTCCACATGCTCCTTGCCCTGCCTATGTCCCCTCTGTGTTATGTTCCTGGCACACACCCCAGAAAGCAGCTTTATAAAATAGAAATCTTCTCAAGGTCACACAACTTTATCGCTTACAATCAAACACACTCAAGAACCAGAAAACAGAGAGAGACAAAACAGGCTGCTCCTGAAGGCAGTGAAACGCAATGCACCCCACCTTTCTGTAGCAAGCTGGCTCTCTGGAGATTGACTCTGATCTCACCTTGCCCTACAGATCCCCCTACCTGCAAGAAGGACCAGGAAAACACCTGAGAATTTAAAGTGAGACATCACAACATTAATACTGTTTTCAATACACCTACACTGAGTCTCAGTTGCTGGGAAGTCGGCGCTCACAGAGCAGGGAAGGGACATGCCCAAAGTCACCCAGCCAGTCAGGGCCACAGCTGGGTACAGAACTCAACAGTTCCAATTCCCACCCTGGCACTCTGCCCACTAGGACACGCTGCCTCCAGTCAGAGACATGGTTCAGTTTTCCTCCTGGCCTTTGTCTGGGTGTTTCTACAAGATTAGCTGTTCTGGGCGGGATTCTCCACTGCCACTCGTGTGGGCCGGTTCGGCTCCCCTTGGCGGCTGCCATAATGTTTCCCAGGGCTCAGCAGGGCCAGGCCCGTCAGTATACATCATCGCAATGCGGGTAGCTGTGGGACCCTCAGCTCCAGACAGGGCCCCACATTCCTAGGCGCTTTACGAACACAACACAGAGAGGGGCGGGGGTCCAGCCTTGTGCTGCCCCTCACCCTTGGACAGCAGCACAGGGGCTAGGCCCAGCTCTGCCACTGGCCTCCTGGTGACCTGAGGCAAGTCACTGCCCCGCCTTGGTTTCCCCATCTGTAGAATGGGGATAATGACAAAGCCCTCCTTTATTGTTCTGTGGAGCGTGGCCCTGCATTGGCTATAACAGGCTGTCCACTCAGGCCCAAGGTTAGAGCCACAGACAAGCCAAAGTCCCTGCCCCAAGTGCCTTGCAATCTGTTTTGGAAACTGATGAGATACAGGGGAACTAAGGCCCTGGCAGAAAAGTCTGGCACTCTGGGAAGCAGGGGGCAGGATGGACGGGGCACTTGGCATAGGGGTAAGTGTGGTACTCTCCTTGGTCTCAGGCGAGAGAGGTAGAGACTGGGTAGCGAATGGCGCAGGACCAGGCTTGCAGGCATCACACCTGCCCTTTGGTGTCATTGCAAGGCGCTGGTGTGACTGTCCCTTCCAAAATAGCTGGGGGGGAGGGAGAGGGCAGCTTGTGCCACAGCCCCGGTGCAGGGTGGGGGATAGCTGCATTCTGGGGGGCTCTGCTGGCACCATCCCAGGGCATGTCCTGGCCCTCAGCTGGCTGCCTGCCACGCTGGAGGCCAGCACTGGCATGAGGCAGGGCCACATGCAGGGCACAGCACGGGGCACTGCAGAGCACGTGCCCTGTGCTGCATGACCAGCCACATGCTGCCAGTGGGCTGCGTCCGTGGCCCACCACAGCTGGGGTTGGGTGTCTGAGCTGCGGGTGGTGCTGGGAACCCAGGTAAGTGTTGTGCTGCGTCCCATGGCACGTCATGTCTGGCCACGTGCTCGGGGGCCACCAGGATGCCCCTGACGCCACAAAGTGGGCACTGGCCCGGGACACAGGAGACCCGGGTTCAGTTCCAACTCCGCCCACAGCTCCCTGCAGGGCCCTGGAGAAGTCACTTAATCTACCCAGGGCTGCATTACCACCAGTACAATGGGGAAAGCAGCACAGCCCTCTGCACAGGGTGCATGAGGCTAATGCCCCTAATAACTGTGAGGGGCCCAGACAGCCCAGATAACTACATGGTTAGATACAGGCGGGTGGGCGGGGACGGAGAGGTAGATAGAGGGGCTGCACACAGGGGTAGACAGACTGGGAGTGTGGGGACGGAGAGGTAGATAGAGGGGCTGCACACAGGGGTAGAGAGACAGACTGGGAGTGTGGGGACGGAGAGGTAGATAGAGGGGCTGCACACAGGGGTAGAGAGACAGACTGGGAGTGTGGGGACGGAGAGGTAGATAGAGGGGCTGCACACAGGGGTAGAGAGACAGACTGGGAGGGTGGGGACGGAGAGGTAGATAGAGGGGCTGCACACAGGGGTAGAGAGACAGACTGGGAGGGTGGGGACGGAGAGGTAGATAGAGGGGCTGCACACAGGGGTAGAGAGACAGACTGGGAGTGTGGGGACGGAGAGGTAGATAGAGGGGCTGCACACAGGGGTAGAGAGACAGACTGGGAGTGTGGGGATGGAGAGGTAGATAGAGGGGCTGCACACAGGGGTAGAGAGACAGACTGGGAGTGTGGGGACGGAGAGGTAGATAGAGGGGCTGCACACAGGGGTAGACAGACTGGGAGTGTGGGGACGGAGAGGTAGATAGAGGGGCTGCACACAGGGGTAGAGAGACAGACTGGGAGGGTGGGGACGGAGAGGTAGATAGAGGGGCTGCACACAGGGGTAGACAGACTGGGAGTGTGGGGATGGAGAGGTAGATAGAGGGGCTGCACACAGGGGCAGAGAGACAGACTGGGAGTGTGGGGACGGAGAGGTAGATAGAGGGGCTGCACACAGGGGTAGAGAGACAGACTGGGAGTGTGGGGATGGAGAGGTAGATAGAGGGGCTGCACACAGGGGTAGAGAGACAGACTGGGAGGGTGGGGACGGAGAGGTAGATAGAGGGGCTGCACACAGGGGTAGAGAGACAGACTGGGAGTGTGGGGACGGAGAGGTAGATAGAGGGGCTGCACACAGGGGTAGAGAGACAGACTGGGAGTGTGGGGACGGAGAGGTAGATAGAGGGGCTGCACACAGGGGTAGAGAGACAGACTGGGAGGGTGGGGACGGAGAGGTAGATAGAGGGGCTGCACACAGGGGTAGAGAGACAGACTGGGAGTGTGGGGACGGAGAGGTAGATAGAGGGGCTGCACACAGGGGTAGAGAGACAGACTGGGAGGGTGGGGACGGAGAGGTAGATAGAGGGGCTGCACACAGGGTTAGAGAGACAGACTGGGAGTGTGGGGACGGAGAGGTAGATAGAGGGGCTGCACACAGGGGTAGAGAGACAGACTGGGAGGGTGGGGACGGAGAGGTAGATAGAGGGGCTGCACACAGGGGTAGAGAGACAGACTGGGAGGGTGGGGACGGAGAGGTAGATAGAGGGGCTGCACACAGGGGTAGAGAGACAGACTGGGAGTGTGGGGACGGAGAGGTAGATAGAGGGGCTGCACACAGGGGTAGAGAGACAGACTGGGAGTGTGGGGACGGAGAGGTAGATAGAGGGGCTGCACACAGGGGCAGAGAGACAGACTGGGAGTGCGGGGACGGAGAGGTAGATAGAGGGGCTGCACACAGGGGCAGAGAGACAGACTGGGAGTGTGGGGACGGAGAGGTAGATAGAGGGGCTGCACACAGGGGTAGAGAGACAGACTGGGAGTGTGGGGACGGAGAGGTAGATAGAGGGGCTGCACACAGGGGTAGAGAGACAGACTGGGAGTGTGGGGACGGAGAGGTAGATAGAGGGGCTGCACACAGGGTTAGAGAGACAGACTGGGAGGGTGGGGACGGAGAGGTAGATAGAGGGGCTGCACACAGGGTTAGAGAGACAGACTGGGAGTGTGGGGACGGAGAGGTAGATAGAGGGGCTGCACACAGGGGTAGAGAGACAGACTGGGAGTGTGGGGACGGAGAGGTAGATAGAGGGGCTGCACACAGGGGTAGAGAGACAGACTGGGAGTGTGGGGACGGAAAGGTAGATAGAGGGGCTGCACACAGGGTTAGAGAGACAGACTGGGAGTGTGGGGATGGAGAAGTAGATAGAGGGGCTGTACACAGGGTTAGAGAGACAGACTGGGAGTGTGGGGACGGAGAGGTAGATAGAGGGGCTGCACACAGGGTTAGAGAGACAGACTGGGAGTGTGGGGATGGAGAGGTAGATAGAGGGGCTGCACACAGGGTTAGAGAGACAGACTGGGAGTGTGGGGACGGAGAAGTAGATAGAGGGGCTGTACACAGGGTTAGAGAGACAGACTGGGAGTGTGGGGATGGAGAGGTAGATAGAGGGGCTGCACACAGGGTTAGAGAGACAGACTGGGAGTGTGGGGATGGAGAGGTAGATAGAGGGGCTGCACACAGGGTTAGAGAGACTGGGAGTGTGGGGATGGATGGATAGAGGTGTGTGTATGGGGAGGGAGGGATAGACAGAGAGGTGTGTATGGGGTTGGATAGAGAGAGTGGGGTTATGGGGATGGATAGAGAGATAAAGGGGCTGTTTAGGGCTGGATAGGAGTGTTGGGATGGATGGAGGAAGGGATGTTGTGTCTGGGGATGGATGGATGGATGGATGGAAGGAGTGTCTGGGGATGGATGGACAGATGGATGAATGGATGGTGTCACAGGTCATGTCCACTCTTGGCCCGTACGGTCCCTGGGGGGAACCCCCTTCAGTGTGACAGCCCTTCTTGGGGGTCCACTCTCTCTCGGGGGTTAAGCCCCTCCACTTCCTGAAACTGCACCTCTCTGAGCCTTAGCATGCCTGTCTCTTGTCATGGGCCCCCGCAGGGAGTCCGCTCTCTATGGACTCCCAGGGTCCCCACTCCCAGAGGGAATAATGCAACCCTGTTCTTTAGACCAGAGCAACTCTCAGCCAGCATAAAACAGGAGGGTTTACTGAGTGTCTGAACAAGACATAGGAAACTCTCAGAGCCCACAGCCCTGGCCTCCCTCAGCACAGCACATCCCTCCAGGTGGGCTCTGACTGCTCTCTCTCTCCAGTCCCAAGCCCCCCTGCTTCCCAGCTGGGCATCTGAGATCACCTCCCCCAAGTCTCCCCTCTGTCCATTGTCTTCTATCCAGGTAAACAGGGTCGCCTGGGCCTCCTCTCCCCTCTTCTGTCCTCTGGCCTCCTCTGGCTGGAACCGGCTGGTCAGGTCACCGGGGTCCTCTCTTCACAGCCCATTGTCCTCCCACTGGCCAGAACTGGCTGCAACTCCTGGTCACCAGGTCACCAGTCGCTGTGGTATCCATTCTCCAGGCCATTCTCCAGGTCCTCTGTAACAACAAACTCCCTCTCCCACCACCTTGTTAAACCAGTAACACCCAGGGAAACTGAGTCCCACCCCCTCAGCTTGCAAACCATTCAAGAAGCCAAGAAAATCCTCCGCTTCATCACAGATGGATAGAAGGAGTGTCTGGGGATGGATGGATGGATGGATGGATGGATGGATGGATGGATGGATGGATGGAGTGTCTGGGGATGGATGGAGGGAGGGAGGTTGTGTCTGTGGATGGATGGATGGATGGATGGATGGATGGATGGATGGATGGATGGATGGAGTGTCTGGGGATGGATGGATGGATGAATGGATGGATGGATGGATGGAAGGCATGTCTGGGGATGGATGGATGGATAGAAGGAGTGTCAGGATGGATGGATGGATGGAAAGAAGGAGTGTCTAGAGATGGAGGGAGGGAGGGAGATTGTGTCTGGGAATGGATGGATAGAAGGAGTGTCTGTGGATGGATGGATGGATGGATGGATGGATGGATGGATGGATGGATGGATGGATGGATGGATGGAGTGTCTGTGGATGGATGGATAGATGGATGGATGGAGTGTCTGGGGATGGATGGGGGGATGGATGGGGGGAGGGAGGGCGGTTTTGTCTGGGGATGGATGGATGGAATGTATGGGAATGGCTGGAGGGAGGGAGCTAGTCAGTGACTAACCCTCTTGCAGTGAACTAAGAGGGTTGGTGTGACACTCTGTACCTTGGGGGAACACCCAGCACCCCCATGTTCATCCTTCTAAAATGATTGTGTGGGATCCAATGCAAAGTTGTCATGCTGGGTGTCTTCGGAAGGCTCATGATGCACTGAGCATGGTTGTTATAGTGATGTTGTAGTAAGTGTTACAATCATGTAATATAATTTAATATATATAGTTATGAGGCTGAAAATGTATCCTCATGGCTTAAAATAAGCCCAGGCAAAAACTCTCCAAGAGCAGAGAGGCAGTTCACACCTCATCAGGGCAGGTATGACACAAACCCAGCCCAGCCTCACAGGAACAAAGGACTCTGGCCTAGACAGCAACAAAAGGATCTGTTCAAGTGAATCACCCCCTTCCTTTGGTCAATCTGGGACTGTGATGAGGTAATGCTCACCTGACTCTGAAAGGTGGGAGGAGCAAAGCCAAGAGGGAAGAAAGAACATGGTAAAAGGGAGAGATGTTTGCCAGGCTCTCTCTTTCTCCCACCTCTATCTACAGACACCACCACCAAGCGACTGAAGCGCTGATCAAAGGGGAGAGCCTGGCTGAAGAGCAACCAGCCAGCCTGCGGTGAGACGCATCTAAGGCAGCAGTTCTCAAACTTTTGTACTGGTGACCCCTTTCACATAGCTAGCCTCTGAGTGCAACCCCCCCTTATAAATTAAAAACACTTTTTTATATATTTAACACCATTATAAATGCTGGAGGCAAAGCGGGGCTTGAGGTGAAAGCTGACAGCTTGTGACCCCCCATGTAATAAGCTCGTGACCCCCTGAGGAGTCCTGACCCCCAGTTTGAGAACCCCTAATCTAAGGCTATGGCTACACTTGCAGATATAGAGCGCTGGGAATTAAACCAGCCTTCGGAGCCCGCAGCAGGGAAAACACTGCCCTGTGTTTACACTGTCAGCTGCAAGCACAGTTGCGTGGCCACATTAGCAGCTCTTGCAATGCCACAGAGAGCAATGAATTGTGGTAGCTATCCCAGTGTGCAAGTGGCTGCAGTGTGCTTTTCAAATGGGGGGGTGGAGTGTGACAGGGAGTGTGTTGTGTGTATGTGGGGGGAGAGACAGTGTGTTTTGGGGGGCAGAGAGTGTGTCAGCATGCTGTCTTGTAAGTTCAGACAGCAGCAGATCCCCCCCGCCTCTCTCTCTCTCACACACACACACGCCTCCCTCAGCAGCAGGAGTATTCCACAGTGATGGTTGCTTTGTCCCGGAGCAGAGAAGCAGCCGGCTGCAGGGATATCCGCATGCCTGCAGCCAGTTCAAAACAATGACCAGAGCGGCCACTTGACTTCAGGGGTTTATGGGACATTTCCAGAGGCCAATCACAGCACAGTAATGCAACACATCGTCCACACTGAGACCTGGCGCTCCAGCCTGGGTGCAGCAAGCTCTATGCTTCTCGTGGAGGTGGATTACCAGGGGTGCTCCAGCTGCAGAGTCCAGGCACTCTATGTGCCTTGCCAGTGTGAACACCTCAGGAGTTCAGGTGCCTGGGGCTGATTTAATGTGCTCTAACTTGCAAGTGTAGCCAAGCCCTACATTTGTAAGAACAACAAGGAGTCTGGTGGCTTAAAGACTAACAGATTTATTTGGGCATTAGCTTTTGTGGGTAAAAACCCCATTTCTTCAGATGCATGGAGTGAAAATTACAGATACAGGCATAGATATACTGGCACATGAAGAGAGGGGAGTTACCTTACAAGTGGAGAACCAAAGTTGACAAGGCCAATTCAGTCAGGGGGGATGTGGTCCACTCCCAATAACTGATGAGGAGGTATCAATACCAAGAGAGGGAAAATTGCTTTTGTAGTGAGCCAGCCACTCCCAGTCCCTATTTAAGCCCAAGATGTTAAGTTTGCAAAATGAATTGTAATTCTGCAGTTTCTCTTTGAAATCTGTTTTTGAAGTTGAAGTTTTTTTGTTGAAGGATGGCTATTTTAAAATCTGTTATTGAATGTCCAGGGAGATTGAAGTGTTCTACTGGCTTTTGTATGTTACCATTCCTGATGTCTGATTTCATAGAATCATAGACTATCAGGGTTGGAAGGGACCTCAGGAGGTCATCTAGTCCAACCCCCTGCTCAAAGCAGGACCAATCCCCAACTAAATCATCCCAGCCAGGGCTTTGTCAAACCTGACCTTAGAAACCTCTAAGGAAGGAGATTCCACCACCTCCCTAGGTAACGCATTCCAGTGCTTCACCACCCTCCTAGTGAAAAAGTTTTCCCTAATATCCAACCTAAACCTCCCCATGACAACTTGAGACCATTACTCCTTGTTCTGTCATCTGCTACCACTGAGAACAGCCTAGATCCATCCTCTTTGGAACCCCCTTTCAGGTAGTTGAAAGAAGCTATCAAATCCCCCCTCATTCTTCTCTTCCGCAGACTAAATAATCCCAGTTCCCTCAGCCTCTCCTCATAAGTCATGTGCTCCAGCCCCCTAATCATTTTTGTTGCCCTTTGCTGGACTCTTTCCAATGTTTCCACATCCTTCTTGTAGTGTGGGGCCCAAAACTGGACACAGTACTCCAGATGAGGCCTCACCAATGTTGAATAGAGGGGAATGATCATGTCCCTCAATCTGCTGTCAATGCCCCTACTTATACAGCCCAAAATGCCATTAACCTTCTTGGCAACAAGACTCCTATCCAGCTTCTAGTCCACTGTAACCCCTAGGTCCTTTTCCGCATTTGTGTCCATTTATTCTTTTACGTAGAAACTGTCTGGTTTGGCCAATGTACATGGCAGAGGGGCATTGCTGGCACATGATGGCAGATATCAGATTGGTAGATGTGCAGGTGAATGAGCCCCTGATGGTATGGCTGGTGTGGTTGGGTCCTCTGATGGTGTCGCTAGAGTCGATATGGGGACAGAGAAGGCAATGGGGTTTGTTACAGGGATTGGATCCTGGGTTAGTGTTTCTGTGGTGTGTAGTTGCTGGTGAGTATTTGCTTCAGGTTGGGGGGCTGTCTGTAAGAGAGGACTGGCCTGCCTCCCAAGGTCTGTGAGAGTGAGGGATCATTTTCCAGGATAAGTTGTAGATTGTTGATGATGTGCTGGAGAGCTTTTAGCTGGGGGCTGTACGTGATGGCCAGTGGTGTTCTGTTATTTTCCTTATTGGGCCTGTGCTGTAGTAGGTGACTTCTGGGTACCAGTCTTGCTCTGTCAATCTGTTTCCTCACTTCCCCAGGTGAGTATTGTAGTTTTAAGAATGCTTGGTAAAGATCTTGTCTTTGTCTCTGGGTTTTTTACCCATGAAAGCTTATGCCCCAATAAATCTGTTAGTCTTTAAGGTGCCACCGGGCTCCTCCTTGTTTTTGTGGATACAGACTAACATGGATACCACTCTGATACTTAAGTTTGTAAGGACACTGAAAGTGTTAAGATCCATTTAGAATGCATTTTCCTATCATTTCATTTGACCAAATCTGACTTTTTATGCTTTGACTTATAATCACTTAAAATCTATCTTTATAGTTAATAAATCTGTTTATTTATTTGACCTGAAGCAGTGCGTTTGGTTTGAAGCATGTCAGAGACTCCCCTTGGGAGAACAAGCCTGGTACATATCAATTTCTTTGTTAAATTGATGAACTCATATAAGCTTGGAGCGTCCAGCTGGCAAAATGGACACTGCAAGATGGCGGTTCCCAGGGTTGTGTCTGGGACTGGAGATATTGGCTAGTGTCATTCGGTTGCAAGTAGCTGGGAGCCCCTTACATGGCAGAAGCTGTGCGTGAACAACCCAGGAGTGGGGGTTCTCACAGCAGAGCAGGGTAAGGCTGGCTCCCAGAGTCAAGGATTGGGTGATCTAGCAGATCACTGGTCCAGACAACACCAGAGGGGAACATCACACTCCTTCTATCCATTCATCCATCCCCAGACACTCCTTGTATTCATCCATCCATAGAATCATAGACTATTAGGGTTGGAAGAGACCTCAGGAGGTCATCTAGCCCAACCGCCTGTTCAAAGCAGGACCAACACCAACTAAATCATCCCAGCCAAGGCTTTGTCAAGCCTGACCTTAAAAACCTCTAAGAATGGAGTTTCCACCACCTCCCTAGGTAACCCATTCCAGTGCTTCATCACCCTCCTAGTGAAATAGTGTTTCCTAATATCCAACCTAAACCTCCCCCACTGCAACATGAGACCATTGCTTCTTGTTCTGTCATCTGCCACCACTGAGAACAGCTGAGCTCCATCCTCTTTGGAACCTCCCTTCAGGTAATGAAAGTCTGCTATCAAATCCCCCCTCATTCTTCTGCAGATTAAACAAGCCCAGTTCCCTCAGCCTCTCCTCGTAAGTCATGTGTTCCAGTCCCCTAATCATTTTTGTTGCCCTTTGCTGGACTCTCTCCAATTTGTCCACATCCTTCCTGTAGTGGGGGGCCCAAAACTGGACACAGTACTCCAGATGAGGCCTCACCAGTACCAAATAGAGGGGAATAATCACTTCCCTCGATCTGCTGGCGATGCTCCGACTGATGCAGCCCAACGTGCCATTAGCCTTCTTGGCAACAAGGGCACACTGCTGACTCATATCGAGCTTCTCATCCACTGTAATCCCCAGGTCCTTTTCTGCAGAACTGCTGCTTAGCCAGTCGGTCTCCAGCCTGTAGCAGTGCATGGGATTCTTCCTTCCTAAGTGCAGAACTCTGCACTTGTCCTTGTTGAACCGCATCAGATTTCTTTTGGCCCAATCCTCCAATTTGGCTAAGTCATTCTGGACCCTATCCCTACCCTCCAGCTTATCTACCTCTCCCCCCATCTTAGTGTCATCTGCGAACTTGCTGAAGGTGCAACTAATCCCATCATCCAGATCATTAATAAAGATGTTGAATAAAACCAGCCCCAGTACTTACCCCTTGGGCACTCCGCTTGATACTGGTCGCCAACTGGACATGGAGCCATTGATCACTACCCATTGAGCCCGATGATCTAGCCAGTTTCTATCCACCTTATAGTCCATTCATCCAGCCCATACTTCTTTAACTTGCTGGCAAGAATACTGTGGGAGACCGTGTCAAAAGCTTTGTTAAAGTCAAGATGTATCACATCCATCGCTTTTCCCATATCCACAGACCCAGTTATCTCATCACAGAAGGCAAGCAGTTTGGTCAGGCATGACGTGTCCTTGGTGAATCCATGTTGACTGTTCCTGATCACCTTCCTCTCCTCCAAGTGCTTCAAAATGGATTCCTTGAGGACCTGCTCCATGATTTTGCCAGGGACTGAAGTGAGGCTGACCAGTCTCTAGTACCCCAGGTTCTCTTTTTTCCCTTTTTTAAAGATGGCCACTAGAGTTGCCTTTTTCCAAACGTCCGGGACCTCCCCCGATCACCATGAATTTTCAAAGATAATGACCAGTGGCTCTGCAATCACATCAGCCGACTCCCTCTGCACCCTTGGATGCATTAGATCTGGACCCATGGACTTCTGCATGTCCAGCTTTTCTAAATAGTCCTGAACCTGTTCTTCCACCACTGAGGGCTGCTCACCTCCTCCCCATGCTGTGTTGCCCAGTGCAGCAGTCTGGGAGCTGACCTCGTCTGTGAAGACCGAGGAAAAAAAACACTGAGTACTTCAGCTATTTCCACATCCTCTGTCACTGGGTTGCCTCCCCCATTCAGTAATGGTCCCACACTTTCCCTGACCTCCTTCTTGTTGCTAACATACCTGTAGAAACCCTTCTTGTTCCCCTTCACATCCCTTGCTCACTGCAACTCCAGTTGTGCATACTCTAGCAATATTTTTATACTCCTCTCTAGTCATCTGTCCAAATTTCCACTTCTGGTAAGCTTCCTTTTTGAGTTTAAGCTCACCAAAGATTTCTCTGTTAAGCCAAGCTGGTCGCCTGCCATATTTGCTATTCTTTCTGCACTTCAGGATGGTTTGTTCCTGCGCCCTTAATAAGGCTTCTTTAAAATACAGCCATCTATCCATCCATCCATCCCCAGACACAACCTCCCTCCCCGATACCTTACAAGGATGCTTTATATGTAAGATCATGATTATATGAAAATGAGGAATATGGGGGTTACAGCACACTCCCCCAAGGTACAGAGCATCACATCTCCCCCCTTAGTTTACTGCAAGAGGGTTAGTCGCTGATTAGCTCGAAGGCAGTTTGTGTTATAGTTCTCTTGGCACCCAGCCATCAAGCCATGAGACAGTGTGCCTCAGTTTCCCTATTCACACACAGCAAACCAAGTTTTAATGGTTTATCTGCTGTGATAAGCTTTAAACTTGTTTACAAGTATTAACTGAAAAGTAGCATTATCATAAAGTTTCACATCCATGTCAAAATTCTTATCCCCAAAACTTAACATTGATACCAAAATTTTTATCACAGATGGGTGTTTACAAGTATCTTTATGATACCACGCCCTCTGTTCTGATAGTGTAGTTTGAGGTCAGCTGGTTCATTACCCATGGTGTCCTTTGACTCTTTCCCATGTAATCAGTCACTGGCTTTTCCTTCCCTCCAGTGCTCTCTTCTTAAGTGGGCTCTTAATTTAATCATGTTTCTGGAATCTTGGTGCCTCAGGGTCAGGCAAGATAGGTGTTTAGGGGGATCCTGCACATTGGCTGGCCCTTTGGGGAGCAGTCTCCCAACCCCAGGACTCTACATATGCAGAAAATCTAGCTTCTCTTTTGGGGTTACCCTGTGTTTCCCCCTCCCTGCACTGAATCCTTCCCTGCCCCCGAGAGGGCTGTGATCCCTGCTCTGTGGGATAAGTGTGTTTATCCTTTGATCAGATGCACCTTTCCCCAGCACCTTTTCCATAACTGCTCCATGTGTCTCACTTGCCTGGGGGACCCCCCCCCCCCAAGAGCGTTAGATCATCTGTATTCTGACAGACGACCACTTGGCAATTTCCTGGTCCCAACTCCTCTGCTGTCACAGGCGTTGGAGCTGCATCTTGATGTAAAGAGACACAGTTACTTTCCAAACAGTTATCAGGAATAACATCCTGAAAAACTGGAACCTGTATTGGGGTGCCCTCCGCCACCCCTTTCTCTGTCCCTGGGAAGTCAGCTGTGTGACTGCTCCCCTCCAGGAGGTCAGTTACACAAATCCCTCTCAAAACCTGACCCAGCCATCCTGCTAGTGTCCTGGGCATCCTGCCCCAAGTGTCTAGGGTGGAGACATTCCTGTACTCCCACTGTTCCTTCCCCCGTTTCCTCCTCTGGGCCCCCTCCCAAGACACATTTCTCTGTGCTCCCTAGGAAGGGTTCTATCTTTTGTTCAGCTGCAGAACCCTGCCAGCTAACAACTGGGACAGTTTCCTTAATCACTGACCACCCCTCTCCTGCCCCTGCGCCTGAGGGCATGTCGCCTTCTGCTGGAAAGGAGCTTGTCTCAGCCCCTCCCATGCTTGGAAGCACCCTGCTTCCCTGTGTTACAGCGTCACAGGAATCCTCACCCACCTCAGTGGTTTCTGAGATTCCCTGCCCCTTCTCCGGGCTCTCCTCTGGGACCCATTTCTCTCTGCTCCCTAGAGCTGGGTCTGTCTCTGGTTCAGCTGAAATTTGCTGGCCGCTAACAACCTGGACAGTTCTCTCCCTGGCAGGCATCACGCCCCCATCCCTTCCCGAGGTGCTGTTGCCTCCAGCTGCAGTGCAGAGATTGGTCTCAACCACCCTCCCGCCTGGAACCATGTGGCTTCCCCCTGCTGCTGAAGAATCAAGGAGACTCCCTCCCATTCTCTCAGCAGTTCCCGAGACCTTCCCCTTTCCCTCGAGGGTCCCAGCATAACACGCGCTCCTGCTGCAGGCAAATACTTTAACCTGAGCTATACGGAAAAAATCATTCCCCAGGAGCAGGTCGACTAGGAGGTGTTCTATTACCCCCACAGTCAGAACACTTTCCAAACCTTCCCAGACCACATGGATTTTAGCTAGTGGCACAAGGAATCTGCTTTCACCCTCCCCCACAATCTCTGCCATTTGGCCAGGCAACATACTGGCCTTTGGGACCACACCCTGCTTAACCGGAGAGATCTGGGCCCCTGCATCCCTCTGCCCCAAGCGTTCCCTGCCGTTAATTTGGGCAGCCGTTACATGCTCCATGTCTGGTTCTGCGGAGGCTAACCTCACAAAACCAACATGTTTCAGAGTAACAGCCGTGTTAGTCTGTATTCACAAAAAGAACAGGAGGACCTGTGGCACCTTAGAGACTAACCAATTTATTTGAGCATGAGCTTTCGTGAGCTACAGCTCACTTCATCGGACGCATTCAGTGGAAAATACAGTGGGGAGATTTATATACATAGAGAACATGAAACAATGGGTGTTACCATACGCACTGTAACCAGAGTGCTCACTTAAGATGAGCTATTACCAGCAGGAGAGTGGAGGGGGTCGGGGGGGGGGACGACCTTTTATAGTGGTAATTAAAGTGGGCCATTTCCAGCAGTTGACAAGAATGTCTGAGGAACAGTTGGGGGGGGGATAAACATGGGGAAATAGTTTTACTTTGTCTAATGACCCATCCACTTCCAGTCTCTATTCAAGCCTAAGTTAATTGTATCCAGTTTGCAAATTAATTCCAATTCAGCAGTCTCTTGCTGGAGTCTGTTTTTGAAGTTTTTTTGTTGAAGAATTGCCACTTTTAGGTCTGTAATCGAGTGACCAGAGAGATTGAAGTGTTCTCCAGCTGGTTTTTGAATGTTATAATTCTTGTTGTCTGATTTGTGTCCATTTATTCTTTTACGTAGAGACTGTCCAGTTTGACCAATGTACATGGCAGAGGGGCATTGCTGGCACATGATGGCATATATCACACATAGGTTCCTGGGTTAGTGGTTCTGTTGTGTGGTGTGTGGTTGCTGGTGAGCATTTGCTTCAGGTTGGGGGGCTGTCTGTAAGCGAGGACTGGCCTGTCTCCCAAGATCTGTGAGAGTGATGGGTCGTCCTTCAGGATAGGTTGTAGATCCCTGATGATGTGTTGGAGAGGTTTTAGTTGGGGGCTGAAGGTAATGGCTAGCGGCGTTCTGTTATTTCTGTCCTGTAGTAGGTGACTTCTGGGTACTCTTCTGGCTCTGTCAATCTGTTTCTTCACTTCAGCAGGTGGGTACTGTAGTTATAAGAATGCTTGATAGAGATCTTGTAGGTGTTTGTCTCTGCCTGAGGGGTTGGAGGAAATGCGGTTGTATCGCAGAGCTTGGCTGTAGACGATGGATCATGTGGTGTGGTCTGGGTGAAAGCTGGAGGCATGTAGGTAGGAATAGCGGTCAGTAGGTTTCCGGTATAGGGTGGTGTTTATGTGACCATCGCTTATTAGCACCGTAGTCTCCAGGAAGTGGATCTCTTGTGTGGACTGGTCCAGGCTGAGGTTGATGGTGGGACGGAAATTGTTGAAATCATGGTGGAATTCCTCAAGGGCTTCTTTTTCATGGGTCCAGATGATGAAGATGTCATCCATGGAGCACAAGTAGAGGAGGGGCATTAGGGGACGAGAGCTGAGGAAGCGTTGTTCTAAGTCAGCCATAAAAATGTTGGCATACTGTGGGGCCATGCGGGTACCCATAGCAGTGCCGCTGATTTGAAGGTATACATTGTCCCCAACTGTGAAATAGTTATGGGTGAGGAGAAAGTCACAAATTTCAGCCACCAGGTTAGCCGTGACATTATCGGGGATAGTGTTCCTGACGGCTTGTAGTCCATCTTTGTGTGGAATGTTGGAGTAGAGGGCTTCTACATCCATAGTGGCCAGGATGGTGTTATCAGGAAGATCACCGATGGATTGAAGTTTCCTCAGGAAGTCAGTGGTGTCTCGAAGGTAGCTGGGAGTGCTGGTAGCGTAGGGCCTGAGGAGGGAGTCTACATAGCCAGACAATCCTGCTGTCAGGATGCCAATGCCTGAGATGATGGGGCGCCCAGGATTTCCAGGTTTATGGATCTTGGGTAGCAGATAGAATACCCCAGGTCGGGGTTCCAGGGGTTTGTCTGTGCGGATTTGTTCTTGTGCTT
The DNA here is from genome assembly GCF_965140295.1 of Lepidochelys olivacea. Taxonomy (NCBI): domain Eukaryota; kingdom Metazoa; phylum Chordata; order Testudines; family Cheloniidae; genus Lepidochelys; species Lepidochelys olivacea. The sequence continues at coordinate 15,488,811 of NC_140436.1, read as the reverse complement.
TTTCAGGGAGTTTCTTGAGCAAATGCTGTAGTTTCTTTTGGTAATCCTCAGTGGGATCAGAGCGTAATGGCTTGTAGAAAGTGGTGTTGGAGAGCTGCCGAGCAGCCTCTTGTTCATATTCCGACCTATTCATGATAACGACAGCACCTCTTGATCGGTTTCAGTTGCCTGGCGGGTTCTGTGGTGAGGGCAGCAGAACTAACAGGAGCTATTGGTTGCCTGCTTCCTCCCAGCACAGGGCATTTATTCCTCAGGTGATCAGTGGAATTACACGGATAGCACCTTCTGGGCTCGTCTGCTTTTACAGGAGGTTTGGGATAGGAGTTACCAGTCGAGGAATGTTTTAAGGTAAGGGAATGTTTAGGCTCCCAACCCCCTTCTCTCTTTCCAGGGGCAAAATGGGATCCTCCCTTCCCCCAGTTTTAAACCCTCTTTCTGTGCCCTGCCCTCAATAGACGCCTGATTCTGTTTGAAGGCATCAGCAAAAAAAGCCAGCTCCTCCCCAGACTTTCCATCTTTGTCCCACAGACACTGGGTCACATCCGCCTCACACACGCCTAGGAAATGCTCTTGAGCAACAAGATCCAACATTCCCTCAAACCTGCCACCTCTTTACCCCTCATCCCTTTTCCCAACAAATCTTTCATATTGTTTACATATTCCCCATCACTCATCCCAATAGCCCCCTTAAGATTCCTAAATTTAACTCTATGTTTCAGGGGTAATCTTAAAGATACTGTTTTGCGAAGTTTTCAATGTACAATAGTCCAAAGCATCTTCAATAGGCATTCTGCTGAATACATTTCGAGCTTTACCAGTTAATTTCACAATCAGGGTAGGAACTCTCTTATCAGGGATTTCATGTATTACACACAGCCTTCGAAGGTAGTCAGATATTCCGTAATATCATCTTCCTCACTGTGTGCAGGACATAACTGTTCCCACCTGTGGATTTTTGGAGTGATGGGAGTCATTGAGATTGGGGGGGTCTGGTTCTGCTTCTCTAGCAGGTCCAGTTGGTGTTTTCACTCTCTCTCTCTCTTTCTCTTTCTTCCCGCTTTTTTTCTTCCATGGTCTTTCTGTCTGCAGCCTCCTCCCTGGCTGCCTCTGCCTCCACAGGTTCCCTGGCCGCAGCCAGTTCTTTGAGCTTCATTTCTGCCTGCCACATGTGAAACTCGTGGTTCTTTGCCTTCTCTGCAGCTTCCAGTCTGGCCAGCTCTAGTTTTGTAACTGCCTCACTGGTAGTCATTTTCCTGCTTTCTTGTGCTTATTTCCCTCACCCGAAATAAACAAACAGAAAATAAGAAAACTGTGACCTCCTCCTGACTGTTCTTAGCCACTGCACTTCAGACTCACTTAAAATCACAAATATCAGTGCTTAAAGTGTGAACTTCACTTGGAGTAACAAGCTGCACATACACCCTGCTCACTGCCCCACAGTGATGTTCCCCTCTGCTGTTATCCGGACCGGTGATCTGCTAGGTCCCCCAATCCTTGACTCTGGGAGCCAGCCTTACCCTGCTCTGCTGGGAGAACCCCCACTCCTGGGCTGTTCACGCACAGCCTCTGCCATGTAAGGGGCTCCCAGCTACTTGCAACCAAATGAAACTAGCCAGTACCCCCAGTCTCAGACACAACCCTGAGACACAACCGCCGTCTTGCAGTGTCCATTTTGCCGGCTGGACGCTCCAAGCTTATATGAGTTCATCAATTTAACAAAGAAATTGATATGTACCAGGCTTGTTCTCCCAAGGGGAGTCTCTGACATGCTTCAAACCAAACGCACTGCTTCAGGTCGAATAAACAAACAGATTTATTAACTATAAAGATAGATTTTAAGTGATTATAAGTCAAAGCATAAAAAGTCAGATTTGGTCAAATGAAATGATAGGAAAATGCGTTCTAAATGGATCTTAACACTTTCAGTGTCCTTACAAACTTAGATGCTTCTCACCACAGGCTGGCTGGTTGCTCTTCAGCCAGGCTCTCCCCTTTGATCAGCGCTTCAGTCGCTTGGTGGTGGTATCTGTAGATGGAGGTGAGAGAGAGAGGAAGCATGGCAAACATCTCTCCCTTTTATCTTGTTCTTTCTTCCCTCTTGGCTTTGCCCCTCCCACCTTTCAGAGTCAGGTGAGCATTACCTCATTGTAGTCCCAGACTGACCAAAGGAAGGGGGTGACTCACTTGAACAGATCCTTTTATTGCTGCCTAGGCCAGCGTCCTTTGTTCCTGTGAGGCAGGGCTGGGTTTGTGTCATACATGCCCTGATGAGGTGTGAACTGCCTCTCTGCTCTTGGAGAGTTTTTGCCTGGGCTTATTTTAAGCCATGAGGATACATTTTCAGCCTCATAACTATATACATGAAATTATAATCTATAACCTTACTATAACATTGCTGCAACAACAATCACTGTCACATCACTAGAACAACCATGCTCAGTGCATCATGAGCCTTCCGAAGACACCCGACATGACAAACTTTGCATTGGATCCAACACAATCATTTTACAAGGATGAACATGGGGGTGCTGGATGTTTCCCCAAGGTACAGAGCATCACAGACTGTCTGGGGATGGAGGGAGGGAAGGAGTTGTGTCTGGGGATGGATGGATGGGTAGAAGTCATGTCTGGGGATGGCTGGCTGGCTGGCTGGCTGGCTGGATGGATGGATGGCTGGCTGGCTGGCTGGCTGGATGGATGGATGGATGGATGGATGGATGGATGGAGTGTCTGGGAATGGCTGGAGCAACAGTAATGGTGCCTGCTGCCTCCTGCACACTCTGAAAGCCAGTCTGCACATCTTGCCAGGTATTTCCCAGCAGGCTGGAGGAGTTGGTTCCCAGAGGATCCCAGCTCTCTCGGCCAGTTGGGATCCTGATCTCTGGTGTCCCATGGGCCCCCAGCCAGTGAGGGATCAGGAAGCTCCAGGCTCTCTGATGCTGGCCTTGTCTCTGGAGCCTGCTTTCCCATCAGCCACGGGCTGGTTTGGATCAGGGCTGGGGCAGGTTGCCAGGAAATACCTCAGAGATGATCTGCCAGGGAGGGTCCAAAGCAGAGCTGCTCTAACAGCCCAGCAGTGACTCTGCCAACTGAAGGGACATGCTCACTCCCTCGTGCTCCAGGTGATTGTGCTCTTTGTTGCACACATGGATTAGCACGGCTGCTGGGGATTCATGCCCATGCTCACCAACCTGTGTTTTACCAACGCTCGCACGAGTCCGCAAAGTGCACTTTAAATGTTTTCCCCATCACCTAATAAAGGAGCTGAGAAGCCATGACTTCAATGACTGGCCATGCATCATGAACCACGGAAGGCAACTAGCCCATGGGATTGGTTTGCAAAAAAGACTCCATTGGCCGAAGTACCTTTCGCCAGTGTATGGGCGGGGCTTGGAGCAGGAAAACCAATGATTGGGGTTTGTGTTTGCAGAACATGTTCCTTGTAATGAAACTTCCTGCTGCTCTGCTGTGACGCCCCGCGGGCAGGAGCAGAGCCCCAGAGAAGGGGCAGGGGAAGTGTCTGAGCTGCCATAGGATTGCGCTCCCATCCGCCCGCTCTTCAAGACAGAGTCCAGCCTCAGCCCACGTGCCAGGTCCCCAGGTCACAACGGCTCCAAGGCCACAGCTGAGAAAGCCAAAGGGCCATCGTGTGGCTATCAGGGCGCTGTCTCCCTCAGAGCCCTGAGCCCGTAGGGTCCAACAGTGCCCTTCGCCTAGCAGTCGCAATGCAGGGGGCATGTTAGCCAGGGAGAATCTGAGGCACAGAGCGGGGAAGCATCCCATGTGTCATTAACCCCCATGCTGGAGTGGTCTTGCTTTGTGGCTCTGGGCTCCGGAAGCACAGCTGCTGCCCAGTGCAGAATTGGGGGCGGGGGGAGCTCCAGGCCATGTGGCAGGGAGGGGAGAGTGGGGAAACCAGGCTGAGCCATTCCCCCAGCTCGCTGTGTCAGCACAGCAGGCCCTCGTTACCCATTGCCAGCCCAGCTGTGCACTGGGCCTGAAACAGGGCAGAGGTGACGCGCTCCCACTGGAGGTACAAAGGTTTCCCTCCAGCCATGTCTCTGAGGAGTTGTCCCAGGAGAGCAAAACAGAGCTGACAGCCCTAGAGACTGCTGGCCTCTATCCATGGGTCATGAGCAGCAGCAGGCCAAGGGTAACATGCTGACTGGGTGTGTCACAACCCCCTCTGCTAGCTGAGCCACGCATAGGATAACAACCTACTCTTGCCAGCAGCTCCGGGAGTTGCTACTTTAGCTCAAGTGGCTGCTTACAGCTGAGCTAAGACCTAACAAAGTTGGATGTCATAGATTTGTAGATTCCAAAGCCAGACGAGACCAGTGTGATTATCTTGTCTGAGCCTCTGGATAGCACCAGCCAGAGACCTGCCCTAAAATAATGTCTAGCTCTGATCTGTTAGAAAAAAGGCCAGTCTTGATTTAAGAATGGCCAGTGATGGAGAATCCACCATGGCCCTGGGCAAATTGTTCCCATGGTTAATTACTGCCACTGGTACAAATGTCCACCTAATTTCCAGTAGGGATTTGTCTAGCTTTGACTTCCCACCCTTGGATCATGTGAGACCTTCCTCTTCTAGACTGAAGACCCCAGTACTAATTATTCGTTCCCCATGTAGGTAATGACAGACTGGAATCAAGTCACCCCTTCACCTTCTCCTTGTTGAGCTAAATAGATGGAGCTCCTGGAGCCTCTCACTCTGCGGCAGGTTTTCCAAGCCTTTCATCATTCTCGTGGCTCTTCTTTGCCCCCCTCTCCAATTTATCACCATCCTTCTTGAATTGTGGGCACCAGACGTGGATGCCGGATCCCAGCAGTGGTCACACCAATGCTCAATGCAGGGGTAAATTCACCTCCCTGCTCCAACCTGACATTCCCCTGTTCATGCACCCCAGGGTCTCATTACCCCTTTTGGCCCCCTCATCACACAGGGAGCTCGTGTTCAGCTGTTTCTCCACCATGCCCCCAAATCTGTTTCAGAGTCTCTGCTTCCCAGGGTCTAGTCCCCAGCTTGTCAGTGGGGCCAGCGTGCCTTGTGCCCAGATGTGCACATTACCTGTCCCCTTTGTTATCTCCCACTCCCCCAGACTTTGGGTCACCCACAAGCTTCATCAGTTTCATCAGCTCATTAGTGATGATTTTATTTCCTCTGCCCAGTGATTAATAAAGATGTTAACTAGCCCAGGGCCAAGAACTGATCCCAGCAGGACCCCACTGGAAACGTGCCTGCTTGATGACCATGCCCTGTTCACAGCTACATTTTGAGACCGCTCATTTAATCAGTTTTAATCAATTTCACGTTCATTTTATACAGGACTCCCCTATTGCTATGGCAGCTGAGGTCAGGGCTCACAGCCTGAACAGACACAGGAGAAATGGAGGCACTGACAGGGGAGTGATTTGTCTGGGCCAATAGAGGAGCCAGGACTAGAATCCAGCTCTCCTAACTCCTGATCAAGCTCGTCCCCTCCCTGGTGAGATGCTTGCTGATGTTTGGTCTCCACAGCAGAGCTGCCAGCCTCTGAACGCTGGCTCTTCCCCCTCCCCAGTTTGTATCTAGGCTGGGGTCTGCCTAGGTAACTATAGTAACGCTACCATCTCGGGATCCACACTCAGGGTCATCGCCCCCATTTCACAGATGGGGAAACTGAGGCATGGAACGACAACAGACCCGGCCCAGCAGCCTCACATGCAGAGTCAATAGGGGGCTGTGTGACTCATCGGCCAATTTACTCCAGGTCAGCGAACCTCTTTTGAAGGCTGCTGTGTGGGCCCCCACCAGGACTCGCCGGGCTTTAATCACGAAGGGTTGGAGCCTGCAACAAGCAGGAGGGGCGAGTCTGCACCCGCCGGTGCACAGGTGCTCACTCCCTGCAGTTAGCTGGCGAGCAGTTCACTCCAGGCAAAGGCCCCCACCAGGGCCTAGGAGGGTTGTGGGTAGAACTCTGGGGGGTTAGGGCACTTATACAACCTCACTAGGCACCTCTTCAGGTGCCTTTGCACCTCCTGGCCCAGATCTCCTGCCCAACCCTTTCTTTGGCTTACCCACAAGAGTGTGGTCCCAGAGGACCCCACATTGTCCTTCATCCCCCCCGTTTTTGTCCCAGTGACCCTTCGGCACCTCGGAAACAGTGTGCCACTATGGGGCTGATTCAGAGGTAGGTGCAAGAAATGTCCCTTGGACTAGCCCGCCCATGGGGCACTGTCCTTCTTGATCCTGTTTGCCGGCCACTTTCTCAGAGCAGTGCCCAGATGCATGCCCACTCCAGCACATTCCCCATCAGTCCCTGGCACATGCGTCTCCTTCGCTGCCATCCCCGACTGCTGGTGCATTGTGCGGATTCCTCACCACTGGGGCTGGCTTCCACGTGCCTTTTTTAATGATAATTAATTAACGTCCCTCATTTGCATGGGCCACATTTCCTTGGTGCTGTATAATTACAAGGCAGCTGCAGTGGGTTAGCGAAATGTCCTGTGCAGAGACACTAATGCCCCTTTCCAGAGCTCCTCGTCAAGCCCACACTGGGGATAACCAGCAAGGAGCTGGGCCCTGGGCGTCTAGCCGCCCGCAATGGAGATGGGAGGAGATCATCTACAAAACGGGGGAAGGGGGGCAGAGCAACCCTTATCACAGAGCACCTAAAGCAGGGCTCCCTGAGATTCCAAAGCCAGATGGGACCATGGTGATTATCTTGTCTGACCCCCTGTAGAGCACTGGCCAGAGACCTGCCCCACAGTCATTCCTAGCACGGAGCTGTTCGAAAAATGCCCCACCTTGATTTCAAAATTGCCAGTGATGGAGACTCCACCACGACCCTGGGTAAATTGTTCCCATGGTTAATTACTCTCACTGGTAAAAAGGTATACCTTATTTCCAGTCTGAATTTGTCTAGCTTCAACTTCCGAATCCAGCCATTGGATAGTTTGAGACCTTTTTCTGCGAGGCTGAAGAGCCCAGTATTAAATATATTGTAATATTTGTTGTTATTAAATATTTGGGGGGGGGAGAGATAGCTCAGTGGTTTGAGCATTGGCCTGCTAAACCCAGGGTTGTGAGTTCAATCCTTGAGGGGGCCATTTAGGGATCTGGGGCAAAAATTGGGGATTGGTCCTGCTTTGAGCAGGGGTTGGACTAGATGACCTCCTGAGGTCCCTTCCAACCTTGATATTTTATGATTCTATTCTATGATTCCCCCTGTAGGTACTGCTAGGCTGGGATCATGTCACTTGACCTTCTCTTTGTTAAACTAAATAGACTGAGCTCCCCAAGTCATGTTTTCTAATCCTTGAATCATTCTCGTGGCTCTTCTCTGCCCCCTCTCCAATTTATCAACATCCTTCTTGAACTGTGGGCACCAGAACTGGACACAGGATTCCAGCTGCAGTCATATCAGTGGCAAATAGAGAGGGAAAATCACCTCTCTCCTCCTCCTCAAGATTCCTCTGTTTGTGCATCCCAGGATCTCATTAGCCCATTTGACCCCAGCTTTGCACTGGGAGCTCATGTTCAGTTGATTCTCCACCACACCCCACAAATCTGTTTCAGAGTTGCTACTTTCCAGGGTACGGTCCCCCATCCTGTCAGTCCTGCCTGCATGTTTTGTTCCCAGATGTGCACGTTTACATTTACCCAGCAATGCAGATCATTCTGTATCAGTGACCCATCTTCTTTGTTATTTCCCACTCCCCCAGTCTTTGTGTCATCTGCAAACTTTATCAGGGATGATTTTAGATTTTCTTCTAGGTCATTATTATCAAAATGTTAAATAGCAGGTGGCCAAGAGCTGATCCTTACGGGATCCCACTGGAAACACGCCTGCTGTAAGATGACTCCCCATTTACAATTACTTTTGAGACGTATTAGTGAGCCAGTTTTTAATCCATTGAATGTGCGCCATGTTCATTTTATATCTTTCTAGTTTTGTAATGAAAATGTTGTGCGGTACCAAGTCACATGCCTGCTCAAGTCTAAGTCTATTATATCGCCATATTACCTTTATCAATCAAACTTGTAATCGCCTCAAAAGAAAAGATATCAGGTTTGTTTGATGGGATCTATTGTCCATAAACCCCTGCTGATTGGCATTAATTATATGACCTTCCTTTAATTCCAGTCAAGTCCCATATCAGCTGCTCCATTATCTTGCCCAGGATTGATGTCAGACTGACAGGCCTATAGTTACTTGGGTCATTCCATTTACCCTTTCATAGTATTGGCATGACATCAGCTTTCTTCCAGTCTTCTGGAACTTCCCCAGGGCTCGAAGACTTATTGAAAAACAATATTAGGAGTCCCACTTTCTCCTCAGGCAGCTCTTTTAAACTCTTGGATGCAAGTTCTCTGGAGCTATTCATTTTAAAAGGTCCAACTTTAGTAGCTGCTGTTTAACATTCTCGTGAGATACTAGTGCAATGGAAAGAGTGTTATCATAGGATGTGACTACATCACATGTTCCCCAAATACAGAACAGAAATATGTACTGAACTCTTCTGCCTTATTTTGGATAGCTCTACCATTGCCATCTAGTAATATACTTTTAAGAAATCCTTACTGTCCTTAACGCTGCAGGCCACAGCTCTTGCTTCGCTTCATTGTGCTGAGTGCTGTACAGACAAGTCAGTAGCAGGGCAGTGAATAGAACCCAGGAGTCCTGCTCTAACCGGCAACACACATTTCCCTCCTAGAGCTGAGGGCAGAACCCAGGAGTCCTGATTCCTATCTGCCCTCACAAGACCCCACTCCTGAACCCAGGAGTCCTGATACATTGTCCCCTGCTCTAATCACTAGCTAATGGTTCCCTGTCCCTAAGGACTTACAGTGTGAATAAACAATGGGTGGGGAGGGGAAACAGAGGCAGCAAGTGACAGAGCTGGGATTAGAGCTCATGTCGCCAGAGCCCCAGGCCACGGTTCTAGATACAGGACTGGGGATCTCTACTGGCCAGCCACGGGAGAAGAGCCGCCCTTCCCCCATCTGCACTTCTGCCTGAAGTTCTGGCCCATCGCTGGCGCCCTCTGGAGGATGAATCTGTAACAGCAGCCATCCCCCTCTGGCCCAGTGAGACCCCTTTGCTGCGGCCCAGGGTGGGATCTGGGGCAGGGACATGCCCCCCTCTCCCCCCGCCCACAGAGCAGGAGCTCTTCAGGTGCTACAGTAATGACAGGAATATAATAGAGTCTCATGGAACAGGGACCTGGGCCCGCAGCGCTAGCCTCGTGGCCCACGCCTGGTGCATTGTGGGTACTGGACTTCTCTCTCTGGTTATGGTTTAGCAGCTCCTTCGCCCTGCACTGAAATTCTTGGGAGGAGATTGGCTCAGAAAAAGCTGTTTGGCCACAGAGACGCTGGCACGGCAGGAATTATAAGAGGACAGGACAGAGAGGCCCGATCCCCCAGCGGGGACAATAGCTGACTTATTCAGGGCTGGCTTCTCCTGTACACAACTCATTATGGCAGCTGGGGGGGCGAGGGGGAGTCAGCATAGGGGAGTCAGAGGCTGCTGAGTTTAAGGAAGCGCTGAGAAATACCTGGCAAAGGGCAGGTAGGTCATTAAGGTGCTGGAGCTGGATCGGCACAGGAGAAGGTCGGGGGGAGGTGACAGAAAAAAGAAATCTCTCGCAAGGCCAAATCCTGCCATGGTGCATCAGTATCAGAGGCTGCAGATTCGCACCCGGGGGAGCTGATCCCAGCCAGGGTTAAATCTCTTCACTGGAATATTCCTGTTCTAGTCACTTCAAGGGCATTAAGGGAGCATAGCAGCCTTGCAATTCATTGGTCCACCCAGTCCAGTCTCCCGCCTCCAGCGGAGGTCACCGGCCAGTTGTTCATGCTTCAGAAGAAAGTGGGAAGTTCCCTGGCCCTGGAGCCAATTGAGCAATGGTTGGTGCCTGACCCCACCCAGCAGTGATCGGCTGACACCCTGAAGCATGAGATTTGATTAGTCCTCCTCAGGCTGAGCAGCTACCAGTGCTATTATTGGTCATGGTCTGCTGCAGCGGTGAGTTCCACAAGTTGGTCCCACGCTATTCCCTGGCGATGCACCTGCCAGTCATGTCATCGTGTGCCCCTTCTTCTTGTATGCCAATGAGACGCCGGGTTGGAATTGATCCAATGGATACTAAGGCACAGCTAATAATAATTATTTGCCTTTCCTTATTGAAGGGTTCTGAGCATTTCACAGACATGATTGGCGCAAATTCTCAGCACCCGGAGCTGAGAGGAATGAGGTAGGAAGGTGAAGTGACTTTTACCAGATCACTAGTAAGCAGAGATGGGAGCAGAACGCAGGAGTCCTTCTCTAATCAGTAGATCCTGCCACCCTCCCAGAGCCTGGAATAGACCCAAGCCAGTAGACCCCACTTCCCTCATCCCCCCTGCTTTTACCTCTAGGTCACAGTCTCCTCACAGAGCTGGGACTAGAACCCAGGAGTCCTGATGGCCCTGGCCCCGCTCTAGTCCATGGTGTCTCTCCTGTTAGCAGCTGTGTGACGATGCTGCTGGGCAGTTCTGAGGTGCTCCATGGCCGTCGGCAGCAGCCCCCACACAGAGACTTGAACTTCCCTCTATCCCTAGGCCAGGCTGTGTGGGCGTGAAATGCCACCTGTCCACATTCCACGTGGGCAGAGACCCGGTGAGTCTCACTCGCCCTGGCCGGCCGCGCTGAGCTGCTGTCATTTCTCGCTGCGCGGGACATTTCCCCTGCCCACGACCCCACGTCCTACCCTGTGGGGGCTTTGGTAGCTGAGATGAGCGAGCAGGGGCCATGGGGCAGCAGCTGGGAGCAGTTCTTAGGGAGCGAGGGGTGCCGGTCCGAGATGGGGGATGGGAGAGGGGCAGGGTGCCTGGTTTTGCTTTGAACGTACCCACATGCAGAGAAGATCTGAGTACTGATCCCCAGAGACAGGGAATAGGGGAGCGAGCCAGGGGGTAGAAAGGGGAGATTGGGACCTTCTGTTCTCCCGGCCTCCTGACACCGGTGCAATGAGACAGAACGGTGGGAAATTCACAGTCAGTGCAAGGAAACATGCCGGGAGCTTGGCCTGTGGATCTCTCTGCCACAGGGAGCTGCAGGGGCCAGGAGCGTCACAAGAGCTGAGCAGGAACTGGACGGCGCGACTCTCTGGAGTGATCAGCATGAATGACAACGTCCTGCTTCAGGGCACAAGCCCTGTTAGGGCTCAGGAGGAGACCTCATGTAGGGGGCAGGGTCCATGGGCCACTGGACTGACCGGGCCTCGAGTCTAATCCGACTGGGGTAGGCCTGGGCTCCACTTAGCAACACCGCCTGCTGGAAGTGATGCCTGCAGCTCAGGGGGAGCCAGCCAAAGCCGCAGGTGTGTGAAACCCCCAGGTGGGATGAGGGGCAAGAGCACCTGATGGCCCAGCGCTGCCCATCCCAATGGCCCTCTGGCACGCTCAACTCCACAGCGTCTCCGGCCTCCGGCCTCAGGATCAGGGCACAGGGCGCAGGGCAGCGAAACCCCTTGGGACGACGGGGGTCGCCCCGAAGGCAGGGGAAATAGGGGCAAGGCGGGGGAGGCTACCGGGGGCCAGGTTAACAGCATCAGCACTGGCTGCGGTATGGCCTTGGAGCAGGCAGGTCAGGGGTGGGGGAGTGGGCAGGGAGAGGGAAAGGGGGAGAACATGGCGTGAAGGGCAGAGAGAGAAGCTCCCCTTGGGGGACTAATGAGTGTGCGCGCGTGTGTGCGTGTGTGTGTGTGGTGTATACGGCTGCATGGGTGAAAGAGTGTGTGTGCGTGAACCTGCAGAGCTCTGTGCGTGTGTTTCTGTATTGTGTGTACTGTCTGTGTGTATTGTGTGTATTGTGTGTACTGTGTGTACTGTCTGTGTGTATTGTGTGTACCCTGTCTCTGGGTGTATGTGTGTGTACTGTGTGTACCCTGTCTCTGGGGGTGTGTGTGTGTATTGTGTGTACTGTCTGTGTGTACTGTGTGTACCCTGTCTCTGGGTGTATTGTGTGTACTGTCTGTGTGTATTGTGTGTACTGTGTGTACTGTCTGTGTGTATTGTGTGTACCCTGTCTCTGGGTGTGTCTGTGTGTATTGTGTGTACTGTCTGTGTGTACTGTGTGTACCCTGTCTCTGGGTGTGTGTGTGTGTATTGTGTGTACTGTCTGTGTGTATTGTGTGTACCCTGTCTCTGGGTGTGTGTGTGTGTATTGTGTGTACTGTCTGTGTGTACTGTGTGTACCCTGTCTCTGGGGGTGTGTGTGTGTATTGTGTGTACTGTCTGTGTGTACTGTGTGTACCCTGTCTCTGGGTGTATTGTGTGTACTGTCTGTGTGTATTGTGTGTATTGTGTGTACTGTCTGTGTGTACTGTGTGTACCCTGTCTCTGGGGGGGTGTGTGTGCTGTGTGCATGAGCCTTCAATACTGCAGGTGTGTGGGCTGGGTGTTACTCCGAGAGGGGAGGTGCTGGGTGTGTTTGTGTGTGCAGGAGCCTGCAGGAGCGGGCGTTTGTGTGTGGAAGCGAGTGCCCAGGTGCGCATGTCCGTGTGTGAGCAGCGGGGGAGTGACGAGTGTGCAAGGGCAGGCGGATGTGCGGGGAGGACGGCAGGGGGCACACAGTGCGAAAGGGGCAGCCGGGGGTCGATGGCAGCCTCCCTGGGCCCAGCCGGCCCTCCCGCCAGGTCGTCCGGGTGCTCAGACGAAGGGAGGCAGGTGGGCAAGGGAAGGAAAATCACCAGCCGACTTTCGCGACGGGGGGTTTTGCCTTCCCCACAAGCTCCTGGTTCCCAGCCTCAGACTCAAGAATTTCCCCCCACTGAAAAAGGAAGCCAGCTCCCCTTTCCGGCCATGGGGCTGAAGCCGAACGACCCTCAATCAAGATGGCTGCCATGTCCCTACATTCTGGGCACGTGAAAGTGAGGCACCCCTACTAAACATGGCCACCATTGTGCTTTCAATGGCCCAGAAGCTGGCTGCGGCCCAAGGCCCGGGCGGGGCACGGTGACCGCCTTTGTCTCTCCCGCTGCTCGTCAGCCAGCCTCTTCTCCTGCCCTCAGAGGCAGCGTAGCCTGGTGGGGCACGCCAGACCTGGGTGTTATGCCTGGCCCTGCTGCTGACTGTGGGGCAGTCCTGGCCCTGCTCAGTGCCTCAGTTTCCCCTCCCACCCTTTGTCTATTCAGCCAGTGAGCTCCTTGGGGCAGCACCTGGCACACCACGGCCCAGTCTCTTAGGTCCTCCTCGAGCAGAAATAATCCCAGGAAAGGGCCCCGCTCAGCGGAACAAGAGCCAGTGGCCGGAAGTCGAGGCTGGAGAAATTCAGACTGGAAATTGGGAGGGGGCTCAACCGCTGCATCGGCTTCCCCGGGACGTGGGTGGAGCGTTTCCAGGCCTGGGGCTATGCAGGCTGGATCACAACAGGCCTGTCCAGCCCTGGATGCTCGGCGCACTCCCCCGCCACGGCGGGTGGGCGATCTGGCGGCTCCGGCTCTTGGCGTGCACCGGGCCCGGCTGCATTGCACGGCTGCTGAGTGATACATGGCAGCCGGAGCCTCCTGTCAGCGCCTGACAGGCGGAAGATAAACAGCCCCCTGTTAAATCTCACTTAATGCTGATGTTTATAAATTTATTCGGCTTGTGTTTACTGAGTCGAGAGAATGCGGCTAATAACATAACGTGCTTCATCTCACAGGGCCCCGCTAACGAGAATGCAAAGCACAGCGGAATCTTTTTTCCCCATTTGCTATTTTATTTGTGGGTGGGGGCATTTGTTGGGGGTTTTAATCTGTCGTGAAGCTGCCAGCAACAGCTCCCTTCTGGCAGCGCCCCAGGTACCCAGTTAGCCTGGCAGAGCCTGTGCTGGGGCGGGGGTGGCTTGCGGGACCCACTGAGCAGGCTGGGGTTTGATCAGTCTGTGGATGGGAGACCTCCGGGAACTCCTAAAAGGTTGCATTGGAGCAAGGGGGCGGAGGGGGGAGACTTCTTGATGCAGTCAGGGGGCTCTCAGATAAGGAGTTGGTCTGGATTCCTGGGTGAGGGGGGCAGTCTGGGCTGGTGGACAGAGCACCAGGCTGGGACTCTGGAGAACAGTGTTCTATTCCTGGGTGACCATAGGCAAATCCCACCTGTTCTGTGCCTCAGTTTCCCCTCCTGTTCTGTGTCTGTCTTGGCTATGGAGAGGGTGAGCTTTGGGGGTGGGGAGCAGGGACTGTCTCTGTCCATGTGTCTGCAGCATCTAGCACCTTGGCCTTTGTGGGGACTGCTCGCTTCCTGGCCTGGGGCATCTCAACTCAGGGGCTAGACATCCAGGCTGTGGCTGGACTCCAGAGCAGGGCTTGTCCCCTCCCAAGGATTCAGCACTTGCCTTGTTCCGACAGCATTGATTCTTCTGCCCACAGAAGTGTGGGGGGCCTGGGGCCGGGCTAGCAGGGGCTGCGGGTCGGGAGTGAGGGGCACCGGCAGAGTGTGGGGAGTCCAGTGCTGGGGTAGCAGAGGATGCAGGTTAGGTCGGCTGAGGTTTGGCTTTGAAAACATGGCCCAACCAGACTTGTGGAAGGAAGGAGCTGGGAGCCAGGACTCCTGGGTTCTCTCCCCAGAGCTGGGAGGGGAGTGGAGTGGAAAGGTTAGAGACAGGGGGCTGGGTTCTGTTGACTGCCATCACAGCTCTGTGCCTCCCTTTCCCCAATCTATGAAGTTGGGAGGGTGGGACTGACCCACTTCTCTGGGAGGGGTGATGTTAGTAAAACCCTTGGGGATCTGGGGACGGATAAAACACCACTATAAAATGGCACATAAGCCCCGCTCAAAACTGGACTAGAACCCAGGAGCCCTGGCTGCCAGGTCCCCCTGCTCTAACCCACATCCCTCTCCCAGAGCTGGGGCTCGAACTCAAGAGTCCTGGCTCCTCAGTCAGCTTCCTTTCCAGGCAGGCTGCTTTGCTCGGCTCTAGCTGGGGCTAGCTGTCCTGCATGCTGGGAATCCCCGGTCTCTGCCCAGCCCCTGGGGGCTTTTCCCTCTCTGCTGGGCTGCCAGCATGTGTGCCCCTTGCTCTTTGGGGGGAGCTGAGCTGGGGGGGGTCCAGCCTCCCCTTTGTTCTCCCGTCCCCTCCCACTTCCTCTGCCCAGCTGCCCCCAGCGACCTTTCCCCACTCCCAGGATGTCCCTCAAAGGCCTGGGGGCTGGTTAATGGCCTGGCTGCAGGGCGCTCACAAAGCCCGCCTGGAGCCTTTGTGCGGCCAACAATGGCCAGCGTTTCAGCCGGGGCACGGCCGCGCTGCTGTCTGGCAGCCAGCGTTGCCGTGGCGAAGGCGGGAGGGGGCTGCTCCCATCCCTCCTGGGGCTAGCGAGTCCCAGGCAGGTTGGGGCATTCCCTGGCACAGAGCGGGGCCCTGAAGGCACAAGGAGAGATCCCCTACAGAGACTCATAGATAGAGGATCCCCTAAAGGGAGACTCATAGATGGATTCACCTGTAGAGAGAGCTTATAGATCCTCAATCAATTATCTACCTAGATTCCTTGGCAGATAGCTCCTCCTTGAAAATAATAACTACACTACCTAGATCGACGATCGATAGCGGGCACCTGTAAGGGGGGTCCCTTATCCCTAGCAGGATTCCCCACCCCGAGAGGTGGTTTCCAAAAGGTTCTCCTCAGGGTCTATTACCGAAACAGGAGGAGCAGGGCGGAAGGGGGCAGAGTGCTTGGAAACCCAGGAGTCCGGGCACCCCAATCTGCTCATCCCTGGCTGCAGTGGGCACAGTGGCACTCAAGTTACCCTCCACTGTGGCTACCTCTCAGCCCGGAGCTGGCTCAGCCCCACCCTGGGGAGCCATCTGCCTCCCCCCGCACGCACACCCACACGCATTCAGAGCCGGCGAGGGAGCTCAGGCCCAGAGCCCTGCCAGGAAGAGCTCCTGGCCCAGCTCCATGGAGGGGACCTGCTGTGGAGCGCAGAGGTCATTGGGGTGGGAGGAGATGGGAGGGGGTGGGCATAGGAGATGGAGGGAGATGGGAGGGGGTGGGCATAGGAAATGGAGGGAGATGGGAGGGGTGGGCATACGATATGGAGGGAGATGGGAGGGGGTGGGCATAGGAGATGGAGGGAGATGGGAGGGAGTGGGCATAGGAGATGGAGGGAGATGAGAGGGGTGGGCATAGGAGATGGAGGGAGATGAGAGGGGTGGGCATATGGCATGGAGGGAGATGGGAGGGGGTGGGCATAGGAGATGGAGGGAGTTGGGAGGGGTGGGCATAGGAGATGGAGGGAGATGGGAGGGGGTGGGCATAGGAGATGGAGGGAGATGGGAGGGGGTGGGCATAGGAGATGGAGGGAGTTGGGAGGGGTGGGCATAGAAGATGGAGGGAGATGGGAGGGGGTGGGCATAGGAGATGGAGGGAGATGGGAGGGGGTGGGCATAGGAGATGGAGGGAGTTGGGAGGGGTGGGCATAGAAGATGGAGGGAGATGGGAGGGGTGGGCATAGGAGATGGAGGGAGATGGGAGGGGTGGGCATAGGAAATGGAGGGAGATGGGAGGGGTGGGCATATGAGATGGAGGGAGATGGGAGGGAGTGGGCATAGGAGATGGAGGGAGATGGGAGGGGTGGGCATAGGAGATGGAGGGAGATGGGAGGGAGTGGGCATAGGAGATGGAGGGAGATGAGAGGGGTGGGCATAGGAGATGGAGGGAGTTGGGAGGGGGTGGCCATAGGAGATGGAGGGAGATGGGAGGGGGTGGGCATAGGAGATGGAGGGAGATGGGAGGGGTGGGCATAGGAGATGGAGGGAGTTGGGAGGGGTGGGCATAGGAGATGGAGGGAGATGGGAGGGGGTGGGCATAGGAGATGGAGGGAGATGGGAGGGGGTGGGCATAGGAGATGGAGGGAGTTGGGAGGGGTGGGCATAGGAGATGGAGGGAGATGGGAGGGGTGGGCATAGGAAATGGAGGGAGATGGGAGGGGGTGGGCATAGAAGATGGAGGGAGATGGGAGGGGTTGGCATAGGAGATGGAGGGAGATGGGAGGGGGTGGGCATAGGAGATGGAGGGAGATGGGAGGGGTGGGCATAGAAGATGGAGGGAGATGGGAGGGGTGGGCATAGGAAATGGAGGGAGATGGGAGGGGTGGGCATAGGAGATGGAGGGAGTTGGGAGGGGTGGGCATATGACATGGAGGGAGATGGGAGGGGGTGGGCATAGAAGATGGAGGGAGATGGGAGGGGTGGGCATAGGAGATGGAGGGAGATGGGAGGGGTGGGCATAGAAGATGGAGGGAGATGGGAGGGGTGGGCATAGGAGATGGAGGGAGATGGGAGGGGTGGGCATAGGAGATGGAGGGAGATGGGAGGGGTGGGCACTGGGGGGAGATGGGAGAGGGTGGGCACTGGGGGGAGATGGGAGTGGTGGGCACTGGGGGGAGATGGGAGGGGTGGGCACTGGGGGGAGAGTGACGTTTGTGCCCCCGTGGAGGTGGCTCTCAGGCCCCCAGCAGTGCTGGAGGTAGTGGAGGAACTGTCGGCAGCAGTAGTAGGTTGTTCTCTTGAGGCGGCCCAGACACACACCTTACAAGCATGTTACAGCCCCCCCCCCCCACACACACACACGATGGGGTGCTTCTCCCAAGTGTCTGCACCCCTCAGGGGCTCAAATCCCAGCTCATAACCACCCCCACCTAAGCCCCGCATATGGGTCACAGGCCCTCCGCCACCAAGCCATAGGCCTCATCCCCGGGATCTGACGGGGTAACGCCAGTAGCTGGAAGAAGTAGTAGGCTGTTATCAGAGCATGGACCCGCACCCAGAGGGTGGTGTGACACATGCCTTCTGCCGGTGGGGCGGGGTCACACCTAGTGAGTGCAAGACCCATCCGCCAGATCCCCAGTGGGTGGAAATTCATGTCATCTCATGGCAGGCGCAGACAGCTCCTGCTCCGGTGTCCCGGGAGTGTCCTGTCACCCCTGGGTGCAAAGCAGGAGTGGTTCTGCTGGGCTGAGTGAGGGCCCTGGACCGGGTGGGTCTCATCTCCCCTGCCACCCACACATAGGCTCCTTACCTCCCTGCCCCTGCCCCCACTGCCCCCCTCCCCCCACCTGAGCTCTTCCACCCCATACAGACTCTATCCCCTTGACACCCCGTGTGCCCCAGAGGAACCCTGACAGGGATGCTGATTCCAAGCTCCCCCTGCCCCCGCCCCCATCCCCAACAGCCAGGCAGCCCCCTGCCATGGAAACCAGAGAGTGCCCCCACTCCACATGCACCCCACACTGGGGGGGGGGAGACATTCACTGCTGTTAAATCCTCCCTGCCCCACCCCCCCAGGAGTCTCTTAATTTTGCTCGTTTATCTTAAAGGCCTGGGTGAGCGCGGGGAGCGGCTGCGTGGGGGAAGGAGGGGGAATCTTGGCAGAGAGGAAAACCCCCCCCCCCCGCCCCGCTCCCCTCCCAAAGGAGCCATCCAGGCTCATTCCCCACAAATAGTTTGTCAGACGCATCAGGGCAAGTAATAAATCATACGTGGGAGAGCAAGAGAGTGAGACGGGCAAGTGCACGGCGCGTGGGGGAGGGCGAGGGGTGAGCATGGTGAGTGGGGAGGACATGGGAGGGGTTCAGCATGGGGGTAGGGTCGAACGGGACTTGGCTTTGGACTGGCTCAGCCCCCTGCTGCAAACCGGGGAGGACGCTGCCGGGCTGGGGCGGGGGAGCTGAGGTGGAGGGAGGAACTGGGGGAGACCGGCGGGGGAGGGGGAGCTGGCATGCCTGCCTCAGACACCCCCCCACACACACACACACACTTCCCCTGTGCAGGGTAGGAGTCAGGATGCCTGGGTTCTATGCCTGGCCTAGGGAGTGTGCTGTAGTGGTTAGAGCTAGCGAGGAATCAGGACTCCTGGGTTCTCTTTCAGCCTCTGAGCGGGAACATGGAGATGGCCAGAGGGGAACATGGCCCATCTAGTCCAGGCTCCTCTCTGTGACCCTGGCAGAGGGAGGTGGCAGAACCTGGCAGGGGCTGCTGTGAGGTACCCTGTCCCTGGAAAGGTCCCGCCCTGTTCTCTGGCTTAAATCCTGAAGCCGGAGGTTTAATCGCCCTTCCCGATTTAACGCTGGAGATTTAGCCAATCCCACTCTGAGTCTTGCTAATTTCTTGGCCTGGCCTGTGGCAGAGATAACTGATAACTGATATCACTGTCTGATAACACCTTGTGTGGGAAAATGCTTCTTTCTAGCGGGTTTGAACTTGCCACATTTTAAGAAGGTCATGGGGTCTCCTTGTTAGACTAGGATGGGCTGGGGGTCCGGACACCTGGGTTCTATCTCCAACTCTGGCTTCCACTGTGATTTTTCACTTCCCCTCCCTATGCCTCAGTTTCCTCCAGTGTAATGCACCGGTTGAGATCTGTGGACGGAGAGGGCTATGGTGAGGATTTGTTATTAACAAGCTCCCAGGAGCCCTGGGGCAGGTGTGTACATGGGAGCGATCTCGGTTCCCCCGCGTGGGTGTCTCCCCCCCGCCAACACAGCAAACACCACATTAACCCAGCCTTTACTTGCATTCAGTTCTCAGCTGGCTCTTCCAAGCTGCTCCTGGACCCCAGGTGGGCATCCCTGCCCCATGGGCCCCTGCGGGCACAGGATCCCTCTCTGCACATCCCAGAGCACAAGCCACACTGGGTCCCATAGCTCTGCCCTGGAGGCCCCCCTTGCTGATGGTGGCACGGGAGGGTGGCACATTCTCCGTCTCCTCAATTCCAGCTGCACGTCCCTGCTCATGCTGTGGTACAGTTGGGCGTGGCTCTCAGGCCACCATCCCACCCCGTGGGCCACGTGCCCACAACGGCTTGTAGGATTCCAGATTGGGCCAGTGGGGCTGTTTCCTGGCCTGACACCCAGGCTAGCCGAGCAGAGGTGACCGGGTGCCTCTGCGGAGGCTGCTGGACACAGACGGACCCTGGGGTGCACTTGGGCGTGCCTGCTCCCGGCCTGCACTGCCCAGTATCACCACCTGCGGGCTCCCTCCAGCCCAGCCCGGCCCCCCGGCAGAGGCCGTGTCAGAGGCTGTGCCCTACACATGGGGCCATTGCTTCTCCCACCATGGCACGAGGGCGGGCTGGGCTGCGGGTGGCCATAGCTAGAGATGCTTGTTCCTAGCCCCTAGCACGGCGCGAGGCTGGCACCTGGGCTGGGATGGGTTCGAGTCTCTTGCCCACCATGTTTGGGACCCCAGGAGGCATAGCTGCTGTGCGTAGGACCAGAGCAACCGCTGAGGGATCACTGGCTGGGAGGCTGCAGGAGGCCTAGTGGACAGAGCACAGGGCTGGACTCTGAGGCTGTCTCCCCCAGATTACCCCCCCTCAGTTTCCCCAGCTGTGCAGCAGGGGCTGTGAGGGCTAGTGCCGAGGAGGTGAGTGGCCGGATGCCCATGGCTCCTGTGCCAGGCGATGCTCAGCACCCCCCCCCACACACACACACTGTCAAGACAGAGAGGGGACGAGCTGGATACCACGCTCTGCTGCTGGGACTGGCTGGCATACGGTGCCGCCGGGCTGCCCAGCATCAGCCCCACCGGCCTCAGTACCTGGCAATCTCATTTCCAGAGCCTTAGCCATGCTGTCATTATGCAAATGAGGGGGGAGGGGCACGGGCTCTTAGCCCAGAGGTTAGGGTTTTGCCCTATCTCCTCTGGGGCTGGGAGAGCCACTCAAGATGCCGCCCCCGTCCCCCCGCCAGTCCTGCCCCTCGCTGCAGCCCGGAGCCAGAGGCATATGGACCACTGAGCACCGGGCGGGAGTCAGGAGATGGGTCTATGGCTGGGGCTGCGGGTGATTCCTGGGCAAGCCCCCTCGCTGCCCCGTGACTCCATTTCCCCTCCCACCCTGTGCCCAGAGGGAAGCACTTTGGGGCAGCTCTGATCTCAGCAGGGGGCCTCCAGCTGCTACCGTAATGTACCCAATAGTGGCCCACCCTCTTGCTCATTTCACACCAGGGCTTGATGGAATCAGGCGCCACCAGCTTGAGCTGCGGGGAACCAGCAGCGACAGGAGCAGCCAGCGAGCCCCGCCCCTCCCTGCTGCACCGCCCCGCCCCGCCCTGCCCCGCCCCTCCCCTCCCTGCCCTGCCCCGCCCCGCCCCGCCCCTCCCCTCCCTGCCCTGCCCTGCCCCTCCCTGCCCTGCCCTGCCCCTCCCCTCCCCTCCCCGCCCTGCCCCGCCCCGCCCCTCCCTGCCCTGCCCTCCCCTCCCTGCCCCGCCCTGCCCCGCCCCGCCCCTCCCCTCCCTGCCCCGCCCCGCCCCGACCTGCCCTGCCCCTCCCCTCCCTGCCCTGCCCCGCCCCGCCCCGCCCCTCCCCTCCCTGCCCCGCCCCGCCCCTCCCCTCCCCTCCCTGCCCCGCCCCGCCCCTCCCTGCCCTGCCCTCCCCTCCCTGCCCCGCCCTGCCCTGCCCCGCCCCTCCCCTCCCTGCCCCGCCCCGCCCCTCCCTGCCCCGCCCTGCCCCGCCCCTCCCCTCCCTGCCCTGCCCCGCCCCGCCCCGCCCCTCCCCTCCCCTCCCTGCCCCGCCCCGCCCTGCCCTGCCCCGTCCCGTCCCGCCCCTCCCCTCCCTGCCCTGCCCCGCCCCATCCCGCCCCTCCCTGCCCCGCCCCGCTCCTCCCCTCCCTGCCCTGCCCTGCCCTGCCCCGCCCCGCCCCTCCCTGCCCTGCCCCGCCCCGCCCCTCCCCTCCCTGCCCTGCCCTGCCCCGCCCCTCCCTGCCCTGCCCCGCCCCTCCCTGCTGCACCGCCCCGCCCCGCCCCGCCCCTCCCCTCCCCTCCCTGCCCTGCCCTGCCCCGCCCCGCCCCTCCCTGCCCTGCCCTGCCCCTCCCCTCCCCGCCCCGCCCCGCCCCGCCCCTCCCTGCCCTGCCCTGCCCTCCCCTCCCTGCCCCGCCCTGCCCCGCCCCTCCCCTCCCCTCCCCTCCCTGCCCTGCCCTGCCCCGCCCCGCCCTGCCCCGCCCCGCCCCTCCCTGCCCTTGCCCTCCCCTCCCTGCCCCGCCCTGCCCTGCCCCGCCCCTCCCCTCCCTGCCCCTCCCTGCCCTGCCCCGCCCCGCCCCTCCCTGCCCCGCCCTGCCCTGCCCTCCCCTCCCCTCCCCGCCCTGCCCCTCCCTGCCCCGCCCCTCCCCCTCCCTGCCCCTCCCTGCCCTGCCCCGCCCCCGCCCCTCCCTGCCCCGCCCCTCCACTCCCCTCCCTGCCCTGCCCCGCCCCTCCACTCCCCTCCTGCCCTGCCCCGCCCCGCCCCTTCCCTCCCTGCCCTGCCCCGCCCCGCCCCGCCCCGCCCCACCCCGCCCCTCCCTGCCCTGCCCCGCCCCGCCCCTCCCTCCCTGCCCTGACCCGCCCCGCCCCTCCCCTCCCTGCCCCGCCCCGCCCCTCCCCTCCCCTCCCCTCCCTGCCCTGCCCCGCCCCGCCCCTCCCCTCCCTGCCCTGCCCCGCCCCCGCCCCACCCCTCCCTGCCCCGCCCCGCCCCGCCCCTCCCCTCCCTGCCCCGCCCCGCCCCGCCCCTCCCCTCCCTGCCCTGCCCCGCCCCGCCCCTTCCTGCCCCGCCCCTTCCTGCCCTGCCCCTCCCCTCCCTGCCCTGCCCCTCCCCTCCCTGCCCTGCCCCGCCCCGCCCCGCCCTGTCCTGCCCTGCCCCGCCCCTCCCCACCCCTCCCTGCCCTGCCCCTCCCCTCCCCTCCCTGCCCCACCCCTCCCTGCCCCGCCCCGCCCCTCCCCTCCCTGCCCTGCCCCGCCCCGCTCCTCCCCTCCCTCCCCTGCCCTGCCCTGCCCCGCCCCGCCCCTCCCTCCCTGCCCTGCCCGCCCCGCCCCTCCCCTCCCTGCCCTGCCCTGCCCCGCCCCTCCCTGCCCCGCCCCTCCCCTCCCTGCCCTGCCCCGCCCCTCCCCTCCCTGCCCTGCCCTGCCCTGCCCTGCCCCGCCCCGCCCCTCCCCTCCCTGCCCTGCCGTGCCCTGCCCCTCCCTGCCCCGCCCCTCCCCCTCCCCTCCCCTGCCCCGCCCCGCCCCTCCCCTCCTTGCCCTGCCCTGCCCTGCTCCTGGCTCAGCTAAACCAGCTGCCGAAACCCGGCTGCACCTCCCCTCCCCCCACGCCCTGCTGTACCCCCCACACCCTGCTGCACCTCCCCTCCCCCCATGCCCGGCTGTACCCCCCCCACCCTGCTGCACCTCCCCTCCCCCCACGCCCTGCTGTATCCCCCCCACCCTGCTGCACCTCCCCTCCCCCCACGCCCTGCTGTACCCCCCCCACCCTGCTGCACCTCCCCTCCCCCCACGCCCGGCTGTACCCCCCCACCCTGCTGCACCTCCCCTCCCCCCACGCCCGGCTGTACCCCCCCACCCTGCTGCACCTCCCCTCCCCCCACGCCCTGCTGTATCCCCCCCACCCTGCTGCACCTCCCCTCCCCCCATGCCCGGCTGTACCTCCCCACACCCTGCTGCACCTCCCCTCCCCCCACGCCCTGCTGTATCCCCCCACCCTGCTGCACCTCCCCTCCCCCCACGCCCTGCTGTACCCCCCCCACCCTGCTGCACCTCCCCTCCCCCCACGCCCTGCTGTACCCCCCCCACCCTGCTGCACCTCCCCTCCCCCCACGCCCGGCTGTACCCCCCCACCCTGCTGCACCTCCCCTCCCCCCACGCCCTGCTGTACCCCCCCCACCCTGCTGCACCTCCCCTCCCCCCATGCCCTGCTGTACCCCCCACACCCTGCTGCACCTCCCCTCCCCCCACGCCCTGCTGTATCCCCCCCACCCTGCTGCACCTCCCCTCCCCCCACGCCCTGCTGTACCCCCCCCACCCTGCTGCACCTCCCCTCCCCCCACGCCCGGCTGTACCCCCCCACCCTGCTGCACCTCCCCTCCCCCCACGCCCGGCTGTACCCCCCCACCCTGCTGCACCTCCCCTCCCCCCACGCCCTGCTGTATCCCCCCACCCTGCTGCACCTCCCCTCCCCCATGCCCGGCTGTACCTCCCCACACCCTGCTGCACCTCCCCTCCCCCCACGCCCTGCTGTATCCCCCCACCCTGCTGCACCTCCCCTCCCCCCACGCCCTGCTGTACCCCCCCCCACCCTGCTGCACCTCCCCTCCCCCCACGCCCTGCTGTACCCCCCCCACCCTGCTGCACCTCCCCTCCCTGCCCTGCCCCGCCCCTCCCCTCCCTGCCCTGCCCTGCCCCGCCCCGCCCCTCCCCTCCCTGCCCTGCCGTGCCCTGCCCCTCCCTGCCCCGCCCCTCCCCTCCCCTCCCTGCCCCGCCCCGCCCCTCCCCTCCTTGCCCTGCCCTGCCCTGCTCCTGGCTCAGCTAAACCAGCTGCCGAAACCCGGCTGCACCTCCCCTCCCCCCACGCCCTGCTGTACCCCCCACACCCTGCTGCACCTCCCCTCCCCCCATGCCCGGCTGTACCCCCCCCACCCTGCTGCACCTCCCCTCCCCCCACGCCCTGCTGTATCCCCCCACCCTGCTGCACCTCCCCTCCCCCCACGCCCTGCTGTACCCCCCCACCCCTGCTGCACCTCCCCTCCCCCCACGCCCGGCTGTACCCCCCCACCCTGCTGCACCTCCCCTCCCCCCACGCCCGGCTGTACCCCCCCACCCTGCTGCACCTCCCCTCCCCCCACGCCCTGCTGTATCCCCCCACCCTGCTGCACCTCCCCTCCCCCCATGCCCGGCTGTACCTCCCCACACCCTGCTGCACCTCCCCTCCCCCCACGCCCTGCTGTATCCCCCCACCCTGCTGCACCTCCCCTCCCCCCACGCCCTGCTGTACCCCCCCACCCTGCTGCACCTCCCCTCCCCCCACCGCCCTGCTGTACCCCCCCCACCCTGCTGCACCTCCCCTCCCCCCACGCCCGGCTGTACCCCCCCCCACCCTGCTGCACCTCCCCTCCCCCCACGCCCTGCTGTACCCCCCCACCCTGCTGCACCTCCCCTCCCCCCATGCCCTGCTGTACCCCCCACACCCTGCTGCACCTCCCCTCCCCCCATGCCCGGCTGTACCCCCCCCACCCTGCTGCACCTCCCCTCCCCCCACGCCCTGCTGTATCCCCCCCACCCTGCTGCACCTCCCCTCCCCCCACGCCCTGCTGTACCCCCCCACCCTGCTGCACCTCCCCTCCCCCACGCCCGGCTGTACCCCCCCACCCTGCTGCACCTCCCCTCCCCCCACGCCCGGCTGTACCCCCCACCCTGCTGCACCTCCCCTCCCCCCACGCCCTGCTGTATCCCCCCACCCTGCTGCACCTCCCCTCCCCCCATGCCCGGCTGTACCTCCCCCACACCCTGCTGCACCTCCCCTCCCCCCACGCCCTGCTGTATCCCCCCACCCTGCTGCACCTCCCCCTCCCCCCACGCCCTGCTGTACCCCCCCCACCCTGCTGCACCTCCCCTCCCCCCACGCCCTGCTGTACCCCCCCCCACCCTGCTGCACCTCCCCTCCCCCCACGCCCGGCTGTACCCCCCCCACCCTGCTGCACCTCCCCTCCCCCCACGCCCTGCTGTACCCCCCCCACCCTGCTGCACCTCCCCTCCCCCCATGCCCTGCTGTACCCCCCACACCCTGCTGCACCTCCCCTCCCCCCATGCCCGGCTGTACCCCCCCCACCCTGCTGCACCTCCCCTCCCCCCACGCCCTGCTGTATCCCCCCCACCCTGCTGCACCTCCCCTCCCCCCACGCCCTGCTGTACCCCCCCCACCCTGCTGCACCTCCCCTCCCCCCACGCCCGGCTGTACCCCCCCCACCCTGCTGCACCTCCCCTCCCCCCACGCCCGGCTGTACCCCCCCACCCTGCTGCACCTCCCCTCCCCCCACGCCCTGCTGTATCCCCCCACCCTGCTGCACCTCCCCTCCCCCCATGCCCGGCTGTACCTCCCCACACCCTGCTGCACCTCCCCTCCCCCCACGCCCTGCTGTATCCCCCCACCCTGCTGCACCTCCCCTCCCCCCACGCCCTGCTGTACCCCCCCACCCTGCTGCACCTCACCTCCCCCCACGCCCTGCTGTACCCCCCCCACCCTGCTGCACCTCCCCTCCCCCCACGCCCGGCTGTACCCCCCCCACCCTGCTGCACCTCCCCTCCCCCCACGCCCTGCTGTACCCCCCCCACCCTGCTGCACCTCCCCTCCCCCCATGCCCGGCTGTACCCCCCACACCCTGCTGCACCTCCCCTCCCCCCATGCCCGGCTGTACCCCCCCACCCTGCTGCACCTCCCCTCCCCCCATGCCCGGCTGTACCCCCCACCCTGCTGCACCTCCCCTCCCCCCATGCCCGGCTGTACCCCCCCCACCCTGCTGCACCTCCCCTTCCCCCTCCCCGCCCAGCTGTACCCCACCATACCCGGCTGTACCCCCCCACCCTGCTGTACCTCCCTCCCCCCATGCCCGGCTGTACCCCCCCACACCCTGCTGCACCTCCCCTCCCCCCATGACCGGCTATTCCCCCCCCACCCTGCTGCACCTCCCCTCCCCCATGCCCGGCTGTACCCCCCCCACCCTGCTGTACCTCCCCTCGCCCCATGCCCGGCTGTACCCCCCCACACCCTGCTGTACCTCCCCTCCCCCCATGCCCGGCTGTACCCCCCCCACCCTGCTGTACCTCTCCCCCTCCCCCCATGCCCGGCTGTACCCCCCCACACCCTGCTGTACCTCCCCTCCCCCCATGCCTGGCTATACCCCCCCCACCCTGCTGCAACTCCCCTCCCCCCATGCCCGGCTGTACCCCCCCACCCTGCTGCACCTCCCCTTCCCCCTCCCCGCCCAGCTGTACCCCCCCACACCCTGCTGTACCTCCCCTCCCCCCATGCCCGGCTGTACCCCCCCACACCCTGCTGCACCTCCCCTCCCCCCATGCCCGGCTATACCCCCCCACCCTGCTGCACCTCCCCTCCCCCCATGCCCGGCTGTACCCCCCCCACCCTGCTGTACCTCCCCTTCCCCCATGCCCGGCTGTACCTCCCCCACCCTGCTGCACCTCCCCTCCCCCCATGCCCGGCTGTACCCCCCCACCCTGCTGCACCTCCCCTCCCCCCATGCCCGGCTGTACCCCCTACCCTGCTGTACCTCCCCTCCCCCCATGCCCGGCTGTACCCCCCACCCTGCTGCACCTCCCCTCCCCCCATGCCCGGCTGTATCCCCCCCACCCTGCTGCACCTCCCCTCCCCCCACGCCCTGCTGTACCCCCCCCACCCTGCTGCACCTCCCCTCCCCCCACGCCCTGCTGTACCCCCCCCCACCCTGCTGCACCTCCCCTCCCCCCACGCCCGGCTGTACCCCCCCCCACCCTGCTGCACCTCCCCTCCCCCCACGCCCTGCTGTACCCCCCCCCACCCTGCTGCACCTCCCCTCCCCCCATGCCCGGCTGTACCCCCCACACCCTGCTGCACCTCCCCTCCCCCCATGCCCGGCTGTACCCCCCCACCCTGCTGCACCTCCCCTCCCTCCCCCATGCCCGGCTGTACCCCCCCACCCTGCTGCACCTCCCCTCCCCCCATGCCCGGCTGTACCCCCCCACCCTGCTGCACCTCCCCTTCCCCCTCCCCGCCCAGCTGTACCCCACCATACCCGGCTGTACCCCCCCACCCTGCTGTACCTCCCCTCCCCCCATGCCCGGCTGTACCCCCCACACCCTGCTGCACCTCCCCTCCCCCCATGACCGGCTATTCCCCCCCCCACCCTGCTGCACCTCCCCTCCCCCCATGCCCGGCTGTACCCCCCCCACCCTGCTGTACCTCCCCTCCCCCCATGCCCGGCTGGTACCCCCCCACACCCTGCTGTACCTCCCCTCCCCCCATGCCCGGCTGTACCCCCCCCAACCCTGCTGTACCTCCCCTCCCCCCATGCCCGGCTGTACCCCCCCACACCCTGCTGTACGTCCCCTCCCCCCATGCCCGGCTGTACCCCCCCACCCTGCTGCACCTCCCCTCCCCCCATGCCCGGCTGTACGCCCCCCCCACCCTGCTGTACCTCCCCTCCCCCCATGCCCGGCTGTACCCCCCCCCACCCTGCTGTACCTCCCCTCCCCCCATGCCCGGCTGTACCCCCCCTGCTGTACCTCCCCTCCCCCCATGCCCGGCTGTACCCCCCCACACCCTGCTGTACCTCCCCTCCCCCCATGCCCGGCTGTACCCCCCCACCCTGCTGCACCTCCCCTCCCCCTCCCCGCCCAGCTGTACCCCCCCCACACCCTGCTGTACCTCCCCTCCCCCATGCCCGGCTGTACCCCCCCCACCCTGCTGCACCTCCCCTCCCCCCATGCCCGGCTGTACCCCCCCACCCTGCTGTACCTCCCCTCCCCCCATGCCCGGCTGTACCCCCCCCAACCTGCTGTACCTCCCCTCCCCCCATGCCCGGCTGTACCTCCCCACACCCTGCTGCACCTCCCCTTCCCCCATGCCCGGCTGTACCCCCCCACACCCTGCTGCACCTCCCCTTCCCCCTCCCCGCCCAGCTGTACCCCACCATACCCGGCTGTACCCCCCCACCCTGCTGTACCTCCCCTCCCCCCATGCCTGGCTATACCCCCCCACCCTGCTGTACCTCCCCTCCCCCCATGCCCGGCTGTACCCCCCACACCCGGCTGTACCTCCCCTCCCCCCATGCCCGGCTATACCCCCCCCTACCCTGCTGCACCTCCCCTCCCCCATGCCCGGCTATACCCCCCCACCCTGCTGTACCTCCCCTCCCCCCATGCCCGGCTATACCCCCCCACCCTGCTGCACCTCCCCTTCCCCCTCCCCGCCCAGCTGTACCCCACCATACCCGGCTGTACCCCCCCCACCCTGCTGTACCTCCCCTCCCCCCATGCCCGGCTATACCCCCCCCACCCTGCTGTACCTCCCCTCCCCCCATGCCCGGCTATACCCCCCCACACCCTGCTGTACCTCCCCTTCCCCCTCCCCGCCCAGCTGTACCCCACCATACCCGGCTGTACCCCCCACACCCTGCTGTACCTCCCCTCCCCCACATGCCTGGCTGTACCCCTCTCCCCTCCCACACCCTGCTATACCTCCCCTCCCCTCCCCTCCCACGCCTGGCTGTATCCCCCTCCCCGCCCAGCTGTATCCCCCCATACCCAGCTGTACCTCCCCTCCCATCCCATGCCTGGCTGTACCCCCCTCCCCGCCCAGCTGTATCCCCCCACGCCTGGCTGTATTCCCTTGTGCCCAGCTATATCCTCCCATGCCCAGCTGTACCCCCCCAATGTGTATCCCCCCATACCCGGCTGTATCCCCCCATGCCTGGCTGCATCCACCCCATGCCCAGCTGTAAGCCCCCAATGTGTATCCTCCCCCAAGCCCAGCTGTATCCGCCCCATGCCCAGCTGTACCCCCCCCCAATGTGTATCCCCCCCATGCCTGGCTGTAAACCCCTGTGCCCAGCTGTATCCCCCTGTATCTGTCCCAGCCCAGGTGCCAGCCCCATGCCGTTGTAGGGGCTAGGAGCGAGCGTCTCTAGCTATGGCCATCCACAGCCCAGTGCCCCCTCGTGCCATGGTGGGAGCAGCGACGGCCTCATGTGTAGGGCACCGCCTCTGACACGGCCTCTCCTGGGGGGCTGGGCTGGGCTGGGCTGGAGGGAGCTCGCAGGTGGTGACACTGAGCAGTGCAGGCCAGGAGCAGGAGCGCCCGAGTGCACCCCAGGGTCCGTCTGTGTCCAGCAGCCTCTGCAGAGAACCCCCAGATCGGTGACTGTCCCGCCCCGGCTCAGCTCAATGGAGCCGGCTCCAAGCACCAGCCACGGGCGTGTGAACCTGGCCGAGTGGCGCGTTATACAAATATCCATGGAAGCTGCTGGGCAGGGGCCAGCACACGCCCCCTGTTTCCTCCCTGCCCCAATGGGCAATGTACCCGCCAGCCCCACAGCCGTGCGGCCAGCCTGGAGAATGGGAGAGACAGCCCAGGCCTAGAATTCCCCCTTCCCCACACCAACTGCTAGGCCCTGATTCTGCCCAGTCGAGCACCGGGGGCCCAATCCTCCTCTGCCCAGCATTGAGGCCCTGATCCTCTCCTCACCCAGCACTTGGGGCCCGATTCTCCCATCCCTTGCACCTCACCACTGTGGTTTTCCAAGCCTCCAAAGGATCCAGGACCCAACTCCCATTAATATCAGTGGGGCTGAGGGGCCCTTTCTGGCAGCTCTCCCCCCTCCCCACAGAGTGTCAATGAGCCCATGAGGCAGCAGGCAGGATCAGGCTCCTCGGTGCTTTCCAGTGCCTTCAGCCCTTTTTCAGGGCGGGAACAGGCCAGTCCAGCACCCAGGCTGCCAGCCAGGGCAGTGCAGGGAAATGATGAGCAACTTTCTGGGCCACCACGGCTCTGCCAGGGCCCTTCACTCCTGACCTGCAGCCCCCTGTAGCTCAGCCCTGGGCTCCTCTCCACCACCCAGCCCCGCTGGGGTCCCTCAGTCCCGACCCACAGCCCCTGCTGTCCCAGCCCTGGGCTCCCCACATGCCCTATGTTTCCTGCTAGTGGTAGCATCCCTCCCACTCTTCCCGGCCCCCCCACCCCCGCACCACCAATTTGCTCCTGGGATGTTTCAAACACAAATACAATGAGTTTGACAAGAGAAGCTGGGGGTGCTTCGCTGGGGTGGAGGGGGGCACAGAGCCAGAGAAGGAGCATTTTAATCCCCAGCCTCAGGGCCTAACCCCCTTCCCGCTGATGCCGATGAAAGTGCCATGTGTGATCAAGAAATGGGGGCAAAGTGGGGGCTGGGAGCCAGGACTCCTGGGTTCTCGATCCTGGCTCTGGGAGTGGTGGCTAGTGGTTAGAGCAGAGGGTTTCCGTGAGTCACAGGTTCCCTGAGAGCCTGTTTCCCCTCAGGCTAGGACTAGGGTGGGGTGGAGCCGCCCTGTCATGTTACAGCTGTTGGGGAAAAGTGCCCTGCAGGCCCCCTGAGAGAACAGCACCCCCTGGGGATGCCTTGTGCAAGTGATGATGGGGGTGGGAGAGCAGGGATAAGGTGTCAGCCCTGCCCCTGGGCCCCCTCCATGGTGAGGGGGGGATTGACCGGCAGTGCAGCCACCCAGGGATCCCAGCTTCCCTGGGGAAAGGGCCTGAGGCCAGAGCTTTCACAGGGCCCTGGGTCCAGGGGCCTAGTCCTGGGGGGCTGGGAGCAGCTCTGCAGATGGGCCATGAGCTGGGGAAGGGGGCCCTGATCTCGGTCAGGGCCCTGTTGTGCCAGGAGCTGCCCAGACACAACGAGAAACAGCCCCAGCCTTAAAGAGCTCACGGTTGGAATAGACAAGGGCTGGGAGGAGAAACTGAGGCACGGGCGAGTGACTCACCTGCGGTCACATAGCAGAACCCCGCATCCTGACTCCCAGCCCGGGGTGCCCTGGCAGGGCCCCGAGCTCCAGGGGCCGGCGGTCTCTGAGCTTGGGCGCTAGTGCAAACCAGGCCAGGAGAGCAGGAGATGGGGGGGGCCACCAGCGGTCGCATCCCCTGCCCCCCCCCAGGAGCCTGGGAACCGGGAGGGGGAGGCGCCGGCTCAGCTGAGGAGGGCTGGATTTAATTCTATGCATCATTAAATAGTCCTCGTGCCGCCGCGTCCCCTATACATCATCCATGCTGGGCGCCCCGCGCGCTGACATTACATTAGCGCCTGGAAATGAATTCCCTCTTTTGCAGGGAAATTGAGAAGCCGCCAAGAAGCAAGACGGGGTGTGGGGGGGGGGAAATACCCGCAAAAGCAATTATCGGCGCAGTTATGAGCCTCAGTGCCCCCCCGCCCCCACCCCCCGCGTTCACATGCAAAAGAGCATTTCCCAGCCAAGAGATGAAGGGAAGAAAGAAACCTGGATACGTAGGGGGGAGGCGAGGGGGGAGGTACCCTGGCCTCCCCTCCCCACAGCCCAGGGCTCCCCCCAAGCTGGCACCAGGGAAGCGGGGGGGCGGGTCCTGGTTCAATGGTGCAGGTGGCTGGATCCCCGGCGCTGCCGTAGGGAAGTTGGGATTCAATGTGGGGGGCGCAGGGAGTTGGGGGTGCAGCACGACGGGGCCCTGATCTCGGCCAGCGTCTGGGCAGCGCCCGGCACGACGCGGCCCTGATCTGGACCATCTGCAACACGTCCACTTCCTCCTGCCTTTCCCGGGGCTGGGTCCCGCACTGCAGCGTCCCTGCGGGCCCAATGCTCGGCGTGTGCCAACGCCCCGGCACTGCGGTGTTTCCGAGGTGCCGTCTGGCTCCCGGGTCTTCTCACTGGGGCGCGGATCCAAGCGCAGCTGCCCCGACTCCTCCCGTACGCTGGCCTGGGAGACAACAGCCAGCCCCCGCCCGCCCCACCATCAAATCTTCCTGCTATCTCAGTCCTTTCCTTCTCTCTATCCCCAGACACTCCTCCTCTGTCTGTCTGTCTGTCCCCATCCACCCCCTCTATCTATCTGTCTGTCTATCTATCTATCTATCTCCATGTACCCTCTCTCTCTCTCTCCCCATCCACCCCTCTATCTATCTATCTATCTATCTCCATGTACCCTCTCTCTCTCTCTCTCCCCATCCACCCCTCTATCTATCTATCTATCTATCTATCTATCTATCTATCTATCTATCTATCTCCATGTACCCTCTCTCTCTCTCTCTCCCCATCCACCCCTCTATCTATCTATCTATCTATCTATCTATCTATCTATCTATCTATCTATCTATCTATCTATCTATCTATCTATCTCCATGTACCCTCTCTCTCTCTCTCCCCATCCACCCCTCTATCTATCTATCTATCTATCTATCTATCTCCATGTACCCTCTCTCTCTCTCTCTCTCTCCCCATCCACCCCCTCTATCCACCCCTCTATCTATCTATCTATCTATCTATCTATCTATCTCCTTGTACCCTCTCTCTCTCTCTCTATCTCCACGTACCCTCTCTCTCTCTCTCTCTCCCCATCCACCCCTCTATCTATCTGTCTATCTCCATCCACCCCACTCTATCACCCCATCACTGTGGGCTCTGACCCCTCCTTCCCCCCATTGCCAGATCCCATCCCTGCAGTGTCAGGGTGCCCCTCACTCGCACCAGGGACACGCCTCCACATTTATGCCCGGCCCACATTTATGGCTCCATTGCCCTCCAGCCCGGCTCCTCCGCAGGCAGGTTTGGGCCGCAGGACGGTTCTGCTGAGCCCAGGTGCCGCAAGGGCAGACGCCCAGGCTCTGATTCACGGGGCAGGGGGCGAAGGCAGCTGGCAGGTCTTTGGTGCGGCCCCACTGGGCGCCAGGGCAGGACACGAGCAGGGGTTTTCTCCCAGCACAGAGATCAGAGAGACAGGGAGGGGGGGCAGCCCAGCTCTATCCCCCCCCTTGCTCTATGTAAACAACCAGCGCCCCCAGGCCGTATATCACCGTGACAGCGCCAAGGGTTGGGGGGAAGGGGACAAGCAGAGAGAATCCCAATTTCCTCCTCTTATCTCTTTAATTAGCCAGGGCCTTTCATCTTCCTAACAAGCCCCAGATACAGGGTGAGCCCCCGCTCCTGCAGAGATACAGATCTAGTAACAGGACCCCGGCCCTGCTGCCCCTTTGAACCCAGCCCTGTCACCTCCCAAAGGGCCCATATGTCACAGGGGCACCTAGATGCCAAATACGCACCCCTCAGGACAGCAGCCGGGCCCGTCGGATCCAGGGTGGATTGAACGGTGGTGCAGCTACAGGCCGTGCTGCCCAGTGGGCAGGGCATCAGTGTGGGACCTACAAACCCGGCTTCTAGTTGCAACTCTTCCACTGGCCAGCTGGGTGACCTTGGGCCAGTCACCACCCCCTCTGTGCCTCAGTTTCCCCTCCCACCTTTAATCTGTTTAGACTGGAAGTTCTTCAGCACAGGGGCTCACTCTGTGTCTGGGCAGCACATGCCCAGCACAAGGGGACCCTGATCTCATTTGGGGTCTAGGCAGCGCCTGGCATGACGGGGCCCTGATCCCGGGGGGAGACTCTAAGTTCCCACAACAGGGGCTGATCCTGGCTGTTGACAAAGCTCCAGAGAAGTTGCCCTTCACAGCTGCCTGCCCCCAGTGCCCTGGCAGGTGGGAGTTCTGCACTGCGCTGGCTGCCCCTGGGGCACTGAGCTGGTTCCCGGTGTTAAAAGGACAGTCTCCTCTGGCCCCAGGGGTCTGAGCTGGTGAGTGACACTCCCAGGTCTCCCATCCCACACGGCCACCACTAGTCGGGGCCTGGCAGGGGGAACCTGTGTAGGTTCCGCCAGCCGGCTCCTGGGGCGGCGCTGGGTCCAGTTCACCCCGGGGTAGCCGGCCCAGGCTGGCATTTTGCTTCTAAATGGTCCCAATTCTTGGAGGGGGGCTACACCTGGCAATTCCCTCCAGGACTAAGGCTGCAAAACACAAGGAGGAAGGGTGGGGGATGTGCACAGTGTTTGCGGGGATTCTTTATTCTTTATTTATTCTTTTTTTAAAAAAAATTGTTTAAAACTTCACCCAGGTCTCAGGAGACTCGCTGCAGAGGCAATGGGGAGGGGGGGCACTTGTATTACAGGACCGCCTAGCAGCCCCAGCCCCAGCCCCTGGCCCTGACCCCCCCATGCCAGTCACTGCACATTACTAGGTGTATTATGGTACTGCCTAGAAGTCCCAGTCCCAGCTGCCCCTCCCCCATGCCAGGTGCTGGTCAGACCCAGACCCTGCCCTATAAGTCAAGGCAGGAAAGCCAGAGTCGGGGTTACACTTGCAGTGGATGGGGGTGGGAATCAGATTTTTTAAACTCCCGAGACTCAGAGTTAAGGTCCCACAACAACCCGTTAACTCCGCCCTGCCCCCAACACCTGGACACTCCCACTCCAGCCACGACCCCTACCCCTAGCAGCCCCTCTTCCAGCTCGGGGCAGGGGGCTCCCAGCCAGACTCTGCCTTCTGCACGCCAGCGAGCTGCAGCACCCCCTCGATGCAGACCTGCCCTCCCCAGACCCCCACACACACCCCATGGCCAGGAGAGGGCAACATTGTCATGGCCCATCACCTGCATATGCCCCGGAAAGCCCCCGCCACTCCCCTGCCCTGTCTGCAGCGCCTGGGCCCATCTCCCCCTGCCCCGCCATGGGGCTGGGTCTCCCAGCTGGGTGCCTGACCCAAAGGCCAGGACTGTTTTTCATTGACCCCCGTGGACTCGGATCAAGCCCTGGTACCCCAGTCTGTGGTGCCTTCAAGGGCCAGGCTCTGGGGTTGAGTCGCGGAGCATGAGGGGTGGGCACTGGGGGGAGGGTGATGCCACCATCCTCCCTTGTCCCACAGGGAGGTTCCCCCACATCTCTCCCCCCACAGAGGTCGCACTGGGACAAAGGTCCATCATCTCCAGGGCAGCCCAGGCTGGGCTTAAGAGCAGGGGGTCTGTGCCCACTCAAGGCCGGTGTCCATACTCCCAGGCAGCCTGGATCCATGAGGTCAGATCCCCAGCCGGGCCGTCACGAAGGGGGCAGCAGCGGGCACGGGACGGGCCCTATGCAGGGGGGCTACATGGCAGCTGCCCACGGGCACGGTAAGGTGTTGGCTGTATAGGCCTGTTAACGTGTGATGTGGCTGTGGGTCCATCTAGTGGTGGGAATGGGGAACTGCGCCTCCCCGAGCTTGAATGCGTCCCAGGTATTCACCAATTGGGGAGGGGACAGCCCCCTCCGATCCGCCCCCACATGTCTGCAAAAGGGAACACGAGCCACTAAGTCCCCCAGGACCCAGTGAGGCCACAAACCCTCAGCTCTGCAGGAGGGACTGGAGCTGGGCTGAGCTGACACGGTGGCCTGTGACCCCCTTGGGGCAGGGTCACACCTCAGTGTAGGGGGAAACTGAGGCACAGAGAAGGGGAAGGATTTGCCCTAGCTCATGCAGAGCCCAGAATAGAACTCAGGTTCCTGATGTGTCCCAACCCCCTCTCTAGGAGAGCCCCGCTGGAAATGGGGTAAGGGGAGGGTGCCAGAGCTGACCAGGCCCTCCTTTCCTCAGACCAGGGCATCTGGGGGAGATCACAGGGAGGCCCAGGGTGATCCAGGCACTAAACATTCTGGGTCCAAGAGCTCACTCAGGTCATGACTGCACCGAGTTTGGCTGTTCTCAGGCTAGTCTCCGTTAGCTATTTGTCCACCTAAAAAGCCACAATTACACCCGATTGTCAGACTTTCTGCTTAGCAGGGGTGAAAGCCCTCTTTGGCGGCTGCAGCTCGGGATGGAGAGGGACCAGCAACGCAATGAGCGCTGGGGATCCTGGGGCTGGGATAGCAGGGGGCTGTGGGTTGAGACTGAGGGACATCGTTAGAGCAGCGCCGGGGGCAGTGGGAGCTGCAGGTCAGGATTCTGTGGTTGCTCTCGCCCCAGGCCCCATATTCCTGTAGGAACCGTCCCAGAGCACGAGTCAGAGCTCTGCTACATTCAGAGATTCCCAGGCCCGATGGGACCAGTGTGTTCACCTGATCTGATCCCTTGCATAGCACAGGCCAGAGACCTGCCCACAACAATCCCTAGCACTGATCTGTATGAAAAAGAGCCAGTCTTGATTTAAGAATGGCCAGGGATGGAGAATCCACCATAGCCCTGGGCAAATTGTTCCCATGGTTAATTACTGTCACTGGTACAAATGTCCACCTTGTTTCCAGTAGGGGGTTGTCTAGCTTTGACTTCCCACCCTTGGATGGTGTTAGACCTTCCTCTGCTAGACTGAAGAGCCCAGTATTAAATATTCGTTCCCCATGTAGGTACTGACAGACTGAGATCAAGTCACCCCTTCACCTTCTCCTTGTTGAGCTAAATAGACAGAGCTCCTTGAGTCTCTCACTCTACGGCAGGTTTTCTAATCCTTTCATCATTCTCGTGGCTCTTCTCTGCCCCCCTCTCCAATTTATCAACACCCCTCCTTGAATTGTGGGCACCAGAACCGGACACAGGATTCCAGCCGCAGTCACAACAGTGCCAAATACAGAGGGAAAATCTCTCTGCTGGAGATTCCCCTGTTTATGCATCCCTGGGTCACATTAGCTCTTTTGGCCACAGCATCACATGGGGCGCTCATGTTCTGCTGATTATCCACCAAGAACCCCAAATCTTTTTCAGAGTCTCTGCTTCCCAGGATAGAGTCCCCCAGCCTGTCAGTACAGCCTGCATGCTTTGTTCCCAGATATGCACATTTACATTTAGCTGTATTAAAACCCATATTCACTTGTGCCCAGTTTACCAAGCAAGGCAGATCACTCTAGCAATGCCTGGTCCTCTTCATTATTTCCCACTCCCCAAATTCCTGTGTCATCTGCAAACTTTATCAGGGATGATTTTAGGTTTTCTTCCAGGTCATAGATACACGTTAAGTAGCAGAGGGCCAAGAACCAATCCCTGTGAGACCCCTCTGGAAACATGCCCTCTCTCAGATGATTCCCCGTTTCCAACAATTTTTGAGCCTTATCGGGCTTTACATCCAGTTTTGTGTGCCCTTGGTGATGTTATAGCTTTCTAGTTTTGTGATCAACGTGTCATGTGGTGCCCAGTCAGATGTCTGAGCCTCTTACGTCACCGCTATTATCTTCATTAGCCAAACGTACACTCACACCACATGGCCAGAGAGTTGGAGATGGTTAGGTGAATTGTGTGCAGAACGTTTGTGTGACGAAGTGGGACTGTTCTTAATGTTTCCTCTGAATAGTGTGGGGGTGCCTCAGTTTCCCCTAGGCAGTTCTTAAGTATCTAGGGGGTGGGGTAAGGGTGTATGATCATTGCAGAGCCCTAGAGGGCAGGTGTGTGCAGGGGTCTGGACACAGAGAATGGCCGACACCCTGTTTCCTGGCACCTGATGGCCTGGGCCCTTCCCCCCCTGCGAGGTGAGAGCTGAAGGGTTGGAGAACAAAGGAATCAGGTGACCACCTGGCCCGGGAAAGGAACAAAGCCCAGAGGAGGAGGGGCTGGAGGGAGTTTCAGTTTGGGGCTGGCTGGGACATGGAGTGAAGTGCAGACGTGGTTGTCTGGCTCACTGCCCCCCAGAATGGACCCAGCTGAGGAGTCCCGTTCTCTGCACCTGCAAGCTCTGTGTTAGACCATGTTCCTGTCGTCTAATAAACCTCTGTTTTACTGGCTGGCTGAGAGTCCCGTCTGACTGCGAAGTTGGGGTGCAGGACCCTCTGGCTTCCCCAGGAGCCCCACCTGAGTGGACTCACTGGGGGGAAGCGCACGGAGGGGCAGAGGATGCTGAATGCTCCGAGGTCAGACCCAGGAAGGTGGAAGCTGTGTGAGCTGTGTGTCCTGAAGACAGACTGCTCACAGAGAGGCGACTTCCCCAGAGTCCTGACTGGCTTCATGGGGAGCAGTTCCAGAGCATCGCCCAGGGACTCCGTGACAGTTTGGTTGGCTGTTGTACGTGATGCCCATTAGTGGTCATGGCTGACATGGTGAATCTGGCCTGGTAGGCACAGAAATCACCCTGAACTGCATTGCAGCCACCTCTGGGGTGGGGCAAGACAGCTGCTTCACGGCACCCACCAACAGCCCAGAGTGGGGTAGGGGAGAATTGATGACGTCTGAATTGACTGGAAGCTGCAGAGGAAGTGAAGAGGGCAGAATGGCTTCATCTGCGTCAGACCCTGGGCAGGCACCTGTGCTCACACCCAGCTTTGGGTGACATCCCGGGGAGATGAACACCAATTAGAGACCAGGGCTGCGTGTCACCGCCTGAGAGCACCTCCCAGCAGCACAGCACCCCCAGCGCTGCCTGGGGCATTGGGGTCAGCACTGACTCAGGGAGAGCACCCCCCCGCTGAGCCTCCGCCCCCTGCAGCACGGCACCCCCTGCCGAGCCCCCCACCCCACCCCACTGCAGCACGGCGCCCCCTGCCGAGCCCCCCACCCCGCCCCACTGCAGCACGGCACCCCCTGCTGAACCCCCACCCCCCTGCCGAGCCCCCCACCCCGCCCCACTGCAGCACGGCACCCCCTGCCGAGCCCCCCCGCCCCACTGCAGCACGGCACCCCCTGCCGAGCCCCCCCCCTGCCCCACTGCAGCACGGCGCCCCCTGCTGAACCCCCACCCCCCTGCCGAGCCCCCCACCCCGCCCCACTGCAGCACGGCGCCCCCTGCTGAACCCCCACCCCCCTGCCGAGCCCCCCACCCCGCCCCACTGCAGCACGGCGCCCCCTGCCGAGCCCCCCCCCCGCTGAGCCCCCTACCCCTCCCCCTGAAGCATGGTGCCCCATGCTGAGTGCCCCCCCCCGCAGCACGGCACCTCCCAGCAGCACACTGGGGCCAGCACTGAGAGTGAGGGGTGCACTCCCTGCTGAGTTGTCAGCCCCCTTTCAGCAGCAGCCAGGTTTGCTTGGCCTAGGTTTGGGGCTCCAGGGGTCTCTGGTGAGGGGTGACTCTGAGTATCCCACTGGGCGCCAGCCCCAGAGCCCCTCCCTCAGCAATGCCCCCAGCATCCTGCTGCCCCCTGCAAGCCGCGCTTTGCAGAGCCGTGGGACCACGGGAAGGGAAGGGGTATTGGTTTCTCAGCTCTGTCTTTGTGGTGGAAAAATACGTGAGCAGCCAGGCTGGGTGAGCTGAGAGCGCGGGGGTGTGAACCCTGTCCCCCAGCACTGCCTGAGGCCTGGGGGGCAGGGAGGGGTGGGAGCCCCATCCCCCAGCACTGCCTGAGGCCTGGGGGGCAGGGAGTGGTGGGAGCCCCATCCCCAGCACTGCCTGAGGCCTGGGGGGCAGGGAGGGGTGGGAGCCCCATCCCCGGCACTGCCTGAGGCCTGGGGGGCAGGGTGGGGTGGGAGCCCCATCCCCGGCACTGTCCGAGGCCTGGGGGGCAGGGAGGGGTGGGAGCCCCATCCCCGGCACTGCCTGAGGCCTGGGGGGCAGGGAGGGGTGGGAGCCCCATCCCCGGCACTGTCCGAGGCCTGGGGGGCAGGGAGGGGTGGGAGCCCCATCCCCGGCACTGCCTGAGGCCTGGGGGGCAGGGAGGGGTGGGAGCCCCGTCCCCGGCACTGTCCGAGGCCTGGGGGGCAGGGAGGGGTGGGAGCCCCATCCCCGGCACTGCCTGAGGCCTGGGGGGCAGGGAGGGCTGGGAGCCCCGTCCCCGGCACTGTCCGAGGCCTGGGGGGCAGGGAGGGGTGGGAGCCCCGTCCCCGGCACTGCCTGAGGCCTGGGGGGCAGGGAGGGGTGGGAGCCCCATCCCCGGCACTGCCTGAGGCCTGGGGGGCAGGGAGGGGTGGGAGCCCCATCCCCGGCACTGCCTGAGGCCTGGGGGGCAGGGAGGGGTGGGAGCCCCATCCCCTGCACTGTCCGAGGCCTGGGGGGCAGGGAGGGGTGGGAGCCCCATCCCCGGCACTGCCTGAGGCCTGGGGGGCAGGGAGGGGTGGGAGCCCCATCCCCGGCACTGCCTGAGGCCTGGGGGGCAGGGAGGGGTGGGAGCCCCATCCCCGGCACTGCCTGAGGCCTGGGGGGCAGGGAGGGGTGGGAGCCCCATCCCCTGCACTGTCCGAGGCCTGGGGGGCAGGGAGGGGTGGGAGCCCCATCCCCGGCACTGCCTGAGGCCTGGGGGGCAGGGAGGGGTGGGAGCCCCATCCCCGGCACTGCCTGAGGCCTGGGGGGCAGGCCTTGGACTTTGCTGAACCTTCCTGCTTTCGGTGCTAACAAGCTCTGTTCTACGCTGTGCTCCTGTCTGTGTCACACGCTGGCTGGGAGTCAGTGCAAGCTTGGGGGCAGGGCCCTTTGTGGGCCTCAGGCTTCCCCAGGGGTCCCATCCAGGCAGGCTCATTGCTGGGAGCTCACGGGGTGAGCAGGGGGCCGAACGCTCCGAGTTGGTCCCGGGAGATGCTGGAGCCGAGGGGGCGCGCCAAGGGGTGTCACACTGCCAGAGGGGCCTGTCTGAACCAGTCAGAGCCGTTCCAGAGCACTGAGCCTGGGCACCCGTTACAACCCCTCACCCCAGCACTGAGACATGGGGGGCATGGCTGTGGTGGAGGCCAGAGGATGCCCCTGGTGCCAGGCAGGGCTGGAGGGGCCCAGGGCCCAAGGCTGCTGTCACTCCCCCGCCTGCGGAGCAAGGCAGGAAATGTGCTGAGCAGCTTTGGGGCTAGCAAAACCCCACAGATCATAGTTAAGGGCGGGGCCAAGGCCAGGGCGGGGGGAAGTGACTCTGACGGGGGGGGCACATCTCAGGCAGTGTCCTGTCAGCGCTGACATGGCCCCTCTGCTCCTGCTCTTCTGGCTGGGCTCAGGTAAGCAGCCCCCGACAGGTGTCACCAGCAGGGGCACCTCCCCGGTACAGTCCTTGGGGGCCTACAGGGGGGAGCCCCAGGGCAGAATCAGACCCTTCCCCAAGACAGCACCCCAGGGCCTGGCAACTGCCCTGACAGCACCTGCCTCCCCTCTCTCTGCCCCTGGGGGCATATGAGCCTCACCCCAATACAAGGGGGTTACCAGCACAGTGAGAGCCCACCCATCCCAGGGGAGCCTCCTGCCATGTGCAGGCACAGCTGATCCTGACTCAGCCAATCCCGGCACAGCGCCCTGGCCAGGTGCCCCTGATCCCGGCTGCAGCCAATCCCGGCACAGCGTCCTGGCCAGGTGCCCCTGATCCCGGCTGCAGCCAATCCCGGCACAGCGCCCTGGCCAGGTGCCCCGATCCCGGCTGCAGCCAATCCCGGCACAGCGCCCTGGCCAGGTGCCCCTGATCCCGGCTGCAGCCAATCCCGGCACAGCGCCCTGGCCAGGTGCCCCTGATCCCGGCTGCAGCCAATCCCGGCACAGCGCCCTGGCCAGGTGCCCCTGATCCCGGCTGCAGCCAATCCCGGCACAGCGCCCTGGCCAGGTGACCAGGTGACCATATTTCTCAGTAGGAAAACGTGATACTGCATTGGGCTACCCCAAGCCTCCCACTCCTCCCCATGCGGGGCTGGTCCCAGCTGCTCACCCAAGCCCTCTTCCCTGTGAAGGGCTGGCATCTCTGCTCACCCTCAGACACACACACATTCCCCTGCTCCCACTTTTTTGACAAAGGTGGGCATTTGTCCCGTTTGATCAAGTCGGCAAGAGCAAACTAGACAAATGCCCCCTTTCACCAAAGAAGTCAGGATGGCTGGCACAGGGCTTAAAAAAGGGACTGTCCCGGCCAAAACGGGATGTATGGTCACCCCGATCCTGGCTGCAGCCAATCCCAGCGCTGCGCTCTGGCCAGGTGCCCCCCGATCCCAGCTGCAGCCAATCCTGGTTCAGTGCCCGGGCCGGGGCCCCAGTGCCACAGGGAGCACCCAAGGTGATCTGTCTATTCCAGACCCTTGGTTTCTTGACCGATTTTTCTGGAACTGGCAAAGTCATGCCCATCACCGGCTCCAAACCGAGTTGACCCAAGCCCAGTGGGGTAGGGTTTAGAACTGGGTTCAATTCTGGTCTACATCCCAGCCCTCTTGGACTAATCACTGAATCACCCTTGGCTTCAAATTCTTCAGTTTCTCGGTTGGGTCTAGGCAGCACTTAGGATGATAGGACCCTGATCTCGGTTGGGGTCTGGGCAGCGCCCAGCACGGTGGGGCCCTGATCTTGGTGCTGCTGTAGCATATAATAAATAAGTCCCACCAGCTACCGTACTCCCAACCCAGTCCGGTTTTGTTCCTTGCTGTGCTCCTCTTTCTGCAGCCCTCTGTGCCCGGGAGCTGGTCCCCAAGCAATGCCTGCTGGGCCCTGAGTTTTGGTGCAGGGATCTGGGCACAGCGGCTCAGTGTGGACGGCAGCACGACTGCAAGCTCCTCGAGCAGCACATGCCCCAGGTGAGCCGGGGGCTTGCGCCCCTTGCTCTGATCCCATCCCAGCTCCAAAGGGGGCTGGATGATGTGGGGGGGTGGGGCTCAGGGCTGGCGGGCTGAGGGGGCAGTGGGGGCCAGACGGCTGAGGGGGCTCAAGGCTGGGAGGCTGAGCGGTCCGTGGGGCCAGGGGGCTCAGGGCTGGGAGACTGAGGGGTCCATGGGAGGCAGAGGGCTCAGGGCTGGGAGGCTGAGAGGTCTGTGTGGGGCAGGGGGCTCAGGGCTGGGAGGCTGAGGGGTCCATGGGGGGCAGGGGGCTCAGGGCTGGGAGGCTGAGGGTCTGTGTGGGGCAGGGAGCTCAGGGCTGGGAGGCTGAGGGTCTGTGTGGGTCACGGGACTCAGGGCTGGGAGGCTTAGGGGTCAGTGGGGGAAGGGGGCTCAGGGTGATGTGGGGCACTCCGGGTGGTGACCCCGGGTTTGTGTCTGGCACAGCAGGGCTGGCGCATCCAGGAGCAGGCCCTTTCCCCCAAGTGCACCATCTGCACCCGCATCCTGAAGAAGCTGAAGTCTATGGTCGGCGACGACCCCGACGAGGTGAGGGCCCTGGGGCAGCCCAGGGACTGAGCCCAGCCTCCCTGGGTCTCGGGAGGATCTCCCCAATGGTACACCAGGGCCCCTGGCTCCAGCACCTATGGGGAGTGGGGCGGGGGGGCGGGGCAGCAGGTGGGCTCTGAGACCAGGATGTGGGGAGCCTGTGGGGAGCAGGGGGCATCTGCTCCATCGCCGTCTGCCACCGGTGCCAGGGGGCACGGGCAGCACCCAGTGCCCTGGTACAACCAGGAGGGAAAGGAGGGTCTAGATCCTACTGTCCCCGTCTCCACCTGCCACCCACACGGCCCCCTGGGGTCAGGGTTCTCCCAATCCCAGACACAGCCCGTGTCTGTCCCCTGGCGGGGGGAGCCCCTCCCCAGGCCCAGCATCCCGTAGAGATGACACATCCTGCAAGGACCGTGGTGCCAGGGCGGGGCCCAGCGAGCGCCCCCTTCAGGCAGTGGAGGGACGTCCCATGCTGTGTCCTAACCCCGGGCCGGGCCGGTGTCACACAGGACTCCATCACCAAGGCCGAGGAGAAGCTGTGCAGGGCCGTGGGCTGGAGTCTGCGGCGCCTCTGCCGCTCTGTGATGAAGAAGTTCAAGTCCAAGATCATGCAGGCGCTGCAGGACGGGCTGGAGCCCAAGGAGATCTGTACCAGCCTGAGGATGTGCCGGGCGTCCCCACCCACCCAAGGTTTTCCCACTTGTTCCCTCTGCTGTGGAGTCAGGGGGCATCAGCCGGCTGCTGCCAGCCTGGGGCGTTGCTGTCTCTGCTGGGCACAACGCCAGAGAAATCTGAGCCAGTCGCCCTGGCCAGCGGGGGTATGGCCTGTTCCCTGGGGGCATGGGCTCACACGCTCTATGCAGGACAGAGGGGAGACACCCCCCCCAGCTGAGGGAGACCTGGGGTGCCTGTGGCAGAGGGGAATGAGTGGGGATCAAACTAGAGTCCTTCCCAGGGGAGGGGGGGATGAGCAGGTACCAGAATCGGTGCCACTGGCAACTTGCGAGCTGGCTGCACCCCTGTACTGCAGAGCAGCCCTGGGGTGGCTCTAAGTGACAGCTGCTGCCCGAGGGCTGTGCCCTGGCCCCGAGTGCCCGCTCAGCCCCCGGCCAGGCCCCACATGTCAGGAGGGGAGCACCGTAGAGCTGACTATGCTGGTCCTGCTCCCACCCGCTGCTGGAGGGGCCCTGGGGTGGTGGGCACTCTCCCCGTGGGTTTAGGAGAGGAGGGCAGGGCCTCAGGCGGCAGGCACTATGCCCCAGAGGGGAGAGGGTGAGATCCTTGTTTTCCATGTGCCAGGTGGCCTGGTGCCCCCCAGAGATGCCTGTGACTTCTGCCTGACCCTCACCAGCCTGGCCCAGCCTGACCTGCAGCACGTGAGGCCTGGCTGGGACCTTGGAGACGTCCTGAATGGCACATGCAAGCGGCACTTTGGGGGTTCCCCCAGGGTCAGTAGAACGGCTCAGATCTGCTCGGGGTCCCACAGGCCAGCCCTCCACTGGCTCTAGGAGAAGGGAGGGTCTCCAGCCATCTCCATGGGGCGTGGGACAGTGCCCCAGAGGACTCATCCACCCCAAGCAGGGC
Organism: Lepidochelys olivacea; assembly: GCF_965140295.1. Classification (NCBI taxonomy): domain Eukaryota; kingdom Metazoa; phylum Chordata; order Testudines; family Cheloniidae; genus Lepidochelys; species Lepidochelys olivacea. The sequence continues at coordinate 15,443,961 of NC_140436.1, read as the reverse complement.
TGTGGGGGCAGGGGCTGAAGTACGTGTTAGAAAAGCACCAGCCTGGCTCAGATGTGGGGTCTAGTGGTTAGAGCTGGGGAGGATTTAGATGCCAGGACTCCTGGATTCTTTTCCCAGCCATGAGAGAGCAGTGGAGCCTAGGGGTCAGAGCCGCGAGGAGCTGGGAGCCAGGACTCCTGGGTTCTATCCCTGGCTCTGGGATGGGAGTGGGGTTAGTGGTTAGAGCAGGGGGGCTGGGAGGGAGCCAGGACTCCTGGGTTCTTTTCTCTGGGCAGAGCTGGGGGTCGGTGAGGTCACTCTCTAGGAGGGGGCAGTCGACACCTCTGTGAAGCGGGGGCCATGAGCCAGGCTCTACGTCTCCCTGCAGTGCAACGACTTCGTCTTGACCTACCACGCCAGGCTGCTGCGGGTTCTGAGGGTGCCCCAGGACCCGCTCACCACCTGTCGGGTAAGAGATTGGAGCGGGTGATGGGCCAGCGAGAAGAGCTGGGGGATTAGTTACAAACCACCCCCAGCAGCGATACCATCCTGTGAAACAAGTCTCAGGGAATCAGCATTAGCTGGGAGGCAAAGATCTCAGGCTGCAGAGATGGGGCAGGCGTGATGCCACCACCCCTCCCACTCTCCCCGCACCTGGCTGTGGCCTGAGGGTGGCGGTGAGGGGTGAGCCCCTCAGTGGGCATGGGTTCCTGCTCACCCCCCTCAGAATGGGCAGTGCCCACGGCTCTGCCCCAGACACAGTGGGCTGGCATCTGGGGCAATGCACAAAGGGCCCCTTCTTTGCCCACGGACCCGAAGTGCCGGAGCTAAGGGAGCGGTACTGGGACCTCGCTCACAGCAGCTGACAAACCTCGTCCGTGGCCCAGTCGCCGTGGGGAGCCGAGTGCCTGGGGTCCCTGCGGCTCCTTGCACAGGCTGTGGGGCCATAGGGGGTCACTGCAGGGCCACCCCAGTGAGAGGGGTAGACATCGCTATGGCAAACTGGCCAAGCTCCCAGGGGGGCGGGAAGGGAGCCTGTCACCCTGTCCTCCCCACTGGGGTCCCCAGGCCTCCCGCCGCCATCCTCCCCTGCCTCTGGAATGCCTCCCCTCCCACCCCCCCCACCCACACAATGGGATCCTTGGGCCCCCCCCTCCATCCACACTACTGGGGTCCCTGCCTCCCCCAGCCACTGGGATCCCTGCCCCCCTGCCAAGATCCCCCCCGCCCCGAGTGCAGGGGGCCCTGGGCACCTTCCTCCTGCAGCCCCATGCTGGCAATGCCCTCGGAGACGCAGTGTCCCTTCTCCCCAGGACGCAGATGCCTGCCAGCTGCCGGAGGAGCCCACCCGAGACGAGCCCAGCTCTGGCAGCAACACCTGGGCATGGCCATGAGGTGAGCACCATAGGCAGGGGTTGGGGGGGCCTTTGCTAGTGATGGTGTCCATAGGCGAGGGCAGCGCTGTGCCAGGCCAGACACTTGCCAGTGCCCCTGGCCATCAGATCCCTGGCACAGGCCTTGGGCTCTCAGCCCAGCCCAGCCCCATGGCCCCCCATTGCACCCTGCACCCTCCCCCGTGGGCACCTCTGCTGGCACGCACTGACCCCTCTCCTCCTCTTCTCCAGGCCTGGACTCGTGCACCCACATCCACAGTGGGCAGCTCCCCCGCTGGCTCCGGGCATGCCTCCACTGCTCCCCCCCAGCTCCGACAGCGCCCCCCGGTGTGTGACGGCTGGGATGGCAGCATTAACGCCTCTGACTTTCGCTTCTCCTCCCCGCTTTGGGCAATAAAGAATCAGTATCGACCTAACGTCTCTGTGATCTCACCCTATGATGCTAGGGTCATTGTCCGCTGACCCTCCCAGCCCCCTGCTGCCTCCTCTCCCATCACTAAATGCAGCCATCTCTGGAGTGGGCTGTGACAACTGTTTATAACAGGGCATTATGTGTCATCCCCACAGCCGCTCCTCCTCAGGGGGTGGGGGATTTGGCTTCCATTTCCACCTCCCAGCTGCAGAGCTGTCATCAGCTGGTCCTTCCAGACCAGATGCACCCGCCAGCTCCCAGTCCCTGCTCTCATGCTGCCTAGCTCTGGGGCCTTGCTCCCAGGGATATCACTCAGCTCAGCTCAGCCAGATACAGCCTGGATGCTCCATGCCACTCTCTTTGCTAGGGCCTGATCCTGCAGGGTGCCCCAGGGCAGAGAAATACCCTCTCCCCGGGGGTGGCATCTCATTAGCAGCAATGGGCAGGGGGGAGGCTGACCTGGGAGGCCAGGGCTGCATGCTGAAGCTTTGATGTTTGTTGCTCGGTCCCCATCTCGGGCTCCCCATCCCTGATCCAGGTCCCCTTCAAGCCAGATCCTCTTCCCACAGCTCCATGCAGGGCAAACAGGGGTGAGGGGAAGGGGGAAGGGTGGGAGGGAGCTCTGGGCAGGCGCCCCATGGATCCAGCAGGAGGGACAAGCCAGTGGGGAGCACAGCCTGCTGTCTCCAGGCCCCCCAGCCAGTGACCTCCCAACCTACATGGGGACCCCAATGAGGCGCTCCATCATGAGGGCCCCCAGCAAAGCCCAGCACCATCATCACCAGGTCAGGCCAAGAACGGAGCAGGGGCAGGGTGGCCTGAGCAAAGACCAACTCACGCTCTGCCCACCACGTGCCAGGAATGGACAGGGCAACCGGCTGGGCAGGAAACAGCCCCAGCACTGAGACACCCAATGAGTGGGCAAGCAGTGCCTGCTGTGACGAAGTGGGACTGTTCTTAATGTTTCCTCTGAATAGTGTGGGGGTGCCTCAGTTTCTCCTATGCAGTTCTTAAGTATCTAGGGGGTGGGATAAGGGTGTATGATCATTGCAGAGCCCTAGAGGGCAGGTATGTGCAGGGGTCTGGACACAGAGAATGGCCGACACCCTGTTTCCTGGCCACTGATGGCCTGGGCCCCTCCCCCCGCCAAGGTGAGAGCTAAAGGGTTGGAGAACAAAGGAATCCAGTGACCTCCTGGCCCGGAAAGGGACAAAGCCCAGAGGAGGAGGGGCTGGGGAGAGTTTCAGTTTGGGGCTGGCTGGGGACGAGGAGTGAAGAGCAGACGGGGTTGTCTGGCTCACTGCCCCCCAAAATGGACCCAGCTGAGGGGTCCTGTTCTCTGCACCTACAAGCTCTGTGTTAGACCATGTTCCTGTCGTCTAATAAACCTTCTGTTTTACTGGCTGGCTGAGAGTCACGTCTGACTGCAGAGTTGTGGTGCAGGAATCATAGACTATCAGGATTGGAAGGGACCTCAGGAGGTCATCTAGTCCAACCCCCTGCTCAAAGCAGGACCAATCCCCAATTTTTGCCCCAAATCCCTAAATCACCCCCTCAAGGATTGAACTCACAACCCTGGGTTTAGCAGGCTAATGCTCAAACCACTGAGCTATCCCTCCCCGCACCCTCTGGCTGCCCCAGGACCCCACCTGGGCGGACTCGCTGTGGGATGCGCACAGAGGGGCAGAGGATGCTGAATGCTCCGAGGTCAGACCCAGGAAGGTGGAAGCCGGGTGAGCTGTGTGTCCTGAAGACAGGCTGCTCCCAGAAAGGAGACTTCCCCAGAGTCCTGACTGGCTTCATGGGGAGCAGTTCCAGAGCATCGCCCGGGGACTCCGTGACACCTGGGCCCCCTCTCCCCTCTTCTGTCCTCTGGCCCCTCTGGCTGGAACTGGCTGGGCAGGTCACCAGGGTCCTCCTTTCGTAGCCCATTGTCTTCCCACTGGCCAGACCCAGCTGCGACTCCTGAGCTGGGCCTCCCTGTCACCAGTCGCTGGGGTCTCCATTCTCCAGGGCATTGGCTGGGGTCCCAAGTTCCCTCGCTGGTCCTCTGTAACAACAAACTCCCTCTCCCATCACCTTGTTAAACCAGTAACACCCAGGGAAACCGAGTCCCACCCCCCTCTGCATGCAAACCATCGGAAAAACAAGGAAGAAACAAAAAAATCCCTCATTTCGTCACATTGACTAACACGGCTTCCCCTCTGACACCAGTTAGCAGGCAAGTTCCCCTGCCATATCTAGCATGACAAAGTGGGATTGTTCTACAGTATTTTTAATTGAGTCTGATGCGTGCCTCAGTTTCCCTCTTTGCATTGCTACCCAGTGGGTGCAACAGGGTTAAAAAGCTGTTCTTGAGGCCGAGCAGGAGCCATGGTGGGTGTGTGTCTGGGGCAGGGTGAACAGGGCGTTAGGGCCTGGCTGACACCAACCCACAGCAGGATGGGCAATGGGCCGGCGAGGCAGAGCCTGGCAGGCGCCCGTGGCCGTGTGGCTGGGGGGCACCAGCTTGGCCAGCAGGGCTATGTCTCAGCCTTCACGTCTCTGTGCTGAGCTCAGCCCGGCCTGCGCCAGGCTGACCAATCAACCCTGCTCTGCTGGGACAGGCTGCCTGGGGTCCGTGCACACCCCACGGGGCTGCGCTGGGCCCCGCGAGGCTCTGCCCAGCGTCTGGCTCGGCCGCGCTCACTGGGCAGAGCTCTGGGTGCGACGCAGGAGGGCTGGGATGCCATGGCCCACCCTGAAGGAAAAGGGGGACCCCTGGGGGGCTGGCACGCTGAAGTGGTCCCCCGGGGGCTGTTTAAAAGCTGGGGTGTAGCACAGGGGCACAGGGGCACAGGCCAGTGCTCCATCAGCTCCCCACTGTCCTGGGGAGGAACCCCCGTCAGCGTGACAGCCCTCCCCAGGGGTCGCACTCTCTCTCTGGGGTTAGGCCCTTTGGCACCGCTGCCTCCTGGAACCACACTTGTCTCTCTCTGGGAGCCCCCTCCTCAGGGAATCCACTCGCACCGGGCTGCCACACCCAGGGGACCACTCGCCAGCCATCTGGCCTCAAGCCTAGAAAGTCTCAGCACAGCCCATGCTGGCTCAGTCCCAGGCCAGGTGGGCTCACACTGCTCTGGCCCCAGTCCAGAAGCCCCCACACACACACTCCTCCCAGCAGCTCCTACTATATCACCTCCAAGCCCGCCCTCCCCCTTCCTTTGACTTCTTTCCTGGGCAAACACATCACCTTGTGTCTCTCTGCAGCCCTCCCGCTGCTCCCACCATGGGGTGGGCCTTGGGGCCGTCAGGTGCTAAGTTACAAAGTGCGGAGACTGTCAGGATTCAGGTGGGGTCACATCTGGCCCTCTGCAACCACAAACACCTCGTAAACATGCAGCGCAGTGGGAAACTGAGGCACACACAGCACTCACAGCATAAAGGACATTCCCCACTTCCTCTCACACCGCTTCTGCGCAGCTGTGACAGATAGTCTGGTCCTGGAGTCACAGACAGTCCCCTTGGACTCCCCAGTCTGTCTTGCCTCAGAAACTGGCCTGTGTGATGAAATGGCCACGGCTGGGGGCCACCCTAGACAGTGCCACAGATGACCCAGCAGGGGACGCAGGAGCCTCTGACCAGGGGAAGGGAGCTCCCGGGGACAAGGCTTCACCAGGCTGCGCTCCAGACTTCTCCTGAGGTGGGGCAACCGAGGCACAGCCAGCAAGGTGGCACAGGCTCCACTCCCTACCCCAGCAGCTGAATTTCAGAAGTTGGCCGCAGCGCTGCAAACTCCGTAAGCAGGGCTGCAGGGGACGATTCCCGTGGGAGGAGGGATTCCTTCCCCGGGAATGGGGTCCCAGGGGGAAGCTGAACCTGGGGGGCTCAGGAAGCAGCTGGTGGTCCGCCAGACACACCACCACTGGCTGTTGGACCTGGCCTGCGATGTCCCTCTCTCGGTACACCAGGGGATCCAGCGCACCCAGCAGAGGCTGCTGCAGACCTTCTGTTGGCTCCGAGTCTCTGATGCAGCCCTGCAGGTCCTGTGACTCCTGCCAGAGGGCAGGGATTAGGGTAAAGCCACCCTGAGACCCCATCACAGGACCCTTTTTAGAAGGCGGCTGTGGACGTAGAGGGGCCCCTCAGGAAGACGACTCGCCGGGGGGACAGACATTCTGGTGGGGACAGAATTTGCTGCCAGGAGGTGGGGGCTCTCACCCCCTGGCAGGGTGGGGTTCCCCAGTGAGGTCCTTACAGATGTAAGGGGACTGTTGCCCCCTTACTAACATTCACTGGGGTGTTTTAGTTGCTAGCTCCCAGTACTAAAAAGGGGGAAGGGTCAATGGGGAATCAGGACCCTGAGACTGACAGCCCCCAGGAACAATGGGGAGAGGCCAATGCTCCAGGTCAGCCTGAATGATAGGGCGGGCAGGCTAATCAGGGAGTCAGGAGGCCACGGAGGTCCCATCCTCTGTGTGAGCTGGATTTGGGTCAGACAGAGTGGGGCTGAGCTAAGGAGAAAGCAGGGGCCAAAGCTCAGCTGGGGAGCAGAGCTGGGCCAGATGCAGAGGGACCAGAAAAGCAGCCCAGAGAGAGCGGACCCTGTCCTGGGAGCAGAGCTGCAGCCCCAAAGCCAGAGGCGCAGCCCAGAGAGAGCAGACTTGCCCTGGGAGCAGAGCTGCAGCGACCTGAGCTAGAGGGGCCAGAAAAGCAGCCCAGGAAGCAGGTCAGTGCCGGGAGCAGAGTCACAGAAGCAGCCTGCAGAGCAGACCTGTCCTGGGAGCAGAGCTGCAGCAACCAGAGCCAGAGGGGCCAGAGCAGCAGCCCAGGGAGCTGGAGGCAGAGCAGCCGCGGTGCAGAGACCGAGTGGTGGGGCTGCGGCTGGAGCCGTCCGGAGCTGGGTGCAGGGAGCAGCTGGGGAGAGCGAGGGGGACCCTGGGCAGCAGGCCCAGCACAGGGAGACGCCTCAGCCAAGGGGCTCTGCAGGCCAGGCTTGGATCGTAACCCCGACAGGGCGGGGGCGACACTGGGCAGAAGGGTCCTATCACTTAGAGCCTGAAAGCATGTGGCCACCACCAGAGCAAGTGTCCGACCCACAGCATCCCTGCAGCACAGCCAGGGCCTGAGGAGGGGCCTGGGACCTACAAGGAGCAGACTGGGAACTGCCCAGACGTTACAGAGCCACTGTTTGTGATGTTCCCTGCCACAGAGCCGGGGTGATGTGTTTCCTTTCACCTTTCCCATTATTCTTTTTAAAATTAATTGTTGATTAAATAACTTGCATTTGCTTTAAAGTGTATGTAACGGTCAGTGGGTCAGAGAAGTTCCCAGTGCAGAGAGAGTACCCCGGAGTGGGGACACCCTAGCCCCTGTCCTAGGTGACCACAGCAGGGTTGGGGGTCGAGACCCCCAGGACTCCTGGGCCCAGCCTTGTTGGAGTTACGAGGACTCTGCCAGACAGGAGAGTGGAAGGGGAGCAAGGGCAGGGCAGGGAGGCCACTGGGTAAAGGAAGTGGGAGCGAGGACTCAGATCCTTTCGCTAGCCCACTTCACCAGGGTAGTGCAGAAGCCAGGAAAGTTCCCCACAAGAGCGGGACTGTTCCCCCACTTACACAGAGCAGGGGTCCAATTTCATGCCAGCCCCAATCTGGGGCTTGTGGGAGAAGCATGGGGTCCAGTACAAATGGTCTTGGTGTATCCCCCTCAGTCCAACAGGCTGGTGGGGCAATTTAATGGGACCCTGAAGATGGTGCTGAGGATTTTTATGGACCAGCACCTGCAGGACTGGGACAAGTATTTACCCCACCTGCTGTTTGCATAGCGGGATGTGCCCTAGGAATCCAGGCGGTTCTCCCCTTTCGAATGGCTGTCTGAGGGTGAGGGGCCCCTGGACTTGGTGAGGGATAAATGGGAGGGGAGGGCCTCTGTCACGGAGTCCCTGGGCGATGCTCTGGAACTGCTCCCCATGAAGCCAGTCAGGACTCTGGGGAAGTCTCCTCCCTGGGAGCAGCCTGTCTGCAGGACACACAGCTCACACAGCTTCCACCTTCCTGGGTCTGACCTCGGAGCATTCAGCATCCTCTGCCCCTCCGTGCGCTTCCCCCCAGCGAGTCCACTCAGGTGGGGCTCCTGGGGAAGCCAGAGGGTCCTGCACCCCAACTCCGCAGTCAGACGGGACTCTCAGCCAGCCAGTAAAACAGAAGGTTTATTAGACGACAGGAACATGGTCTAAAACAGAGCTTGCAGGTGCAGAGAACGGGACCCCTCAGCTGGGTCCATTTTGGGGGGCAGTGAGCCAGACAACCACGTCTGCACTTCACTCCATGTCCCAGCCAGCCCCAAACTGAAACTCCCCCCAGCCCCTCCTCCTCTGGGCTTTGTTCCTTTCCCGGGCCAGGTGGTCACCTGATTCCTTTGTTCTCCAACCCTTTAGCTCTCACCTCGCAGGGGGGAAGGGCCCAGGCCATCAGTTGCCAGGAAACAGGGTGTCGGCCATTCTCTGTGTCCAGACTCCTGCACACACCGGCCCTCTAGGGCTCTGCAATGATCATACACCCTTACCCCACCCCCTAGATACTTAAGAACTGCCTAGGGGAAACTGAGGCACCCCCATACTATTCAGAGGAAACATTAAGAAGAGTCCCACTTCGTCACATCTCTCCCCCCTTCGAGATCGAACTGAGCGGGGTCACTTTAGCCGGTGACCTGGGGAAGTTCGAAGCCACCAACGTTCCCATGGATGCCCCAGCCTTCCTTGGTGGGAGTTACACCAGGCCCTTCCAGTTTCACGCCCTCCCTTAGGTCAGGGGTGGTCGATAGCACTCGCAGGCCGCATGTGGGAAGGTTTATGCAGCCCATGCCCTTTGGCCACCCCAAGAATGTCTCCCCATTGACCATCACATTCTGCTCCCACTGGAGATCCGAGGGGCCTGGCCCCAGGAAACTCCACAGAGACATACAGGTTGGGACCAGGAGTGGGAGCCTGTCCACATCCCCAACCATCTGGCTGACGGAGTCTATGGCCTTGGGACCCAGCAAGGGAGCTAGACACTGGGGCTTTTCCGCAGGGTCCCCCTGGTTCAAATCGCCAGCCTGCTCAAAGGCAGTGAGGTGGGCATCCACATCCCCCCCTCCTCAACCAGGGGCAGCAATTTAGTCTCGAGGTTCCCTGCGGAACTGGCACCCCAGTGTCTAACCCCACTCGCCCCTGGGAGGTCCCCTAGGCCTCTCCGCTCCCCCACCGCCAGTTCATGCTGCTGCTGCTTCTGCAGCTCTTTCTCAGGCTCTCGCTGTCTCTCACAGTCCTCTTGCTCCCTCGGACTCAGCTCCAATCCCATCCATCTCCGATCCCCGGATGGGGAACCCGATCGTGAAGACCCTCGTCTGGTCGGGGACAGGAGTCTTGGGGATGCCGGCTACCACTCCAGCTACTCCCAGATCCTGCTATAGCCCCATTTGGGGTCAGGAATCTGCTCCTTAGAGCGGTCATCCTCCTCCAGCTGCACGATTAACTCTGCTTTGGTGAACTTTCCAATGCGCGACCCTCTCTTTCTGCACAGGGTTACAATGTCCTTCTTAAGGAGACGGTGACAGGCCCTCACTCCGCTCTTCCCAAGTTGTTGTGGACTCACAGGCCTGTGTACTCTCAGCTCCCCACGGTTTCCAGGGAGAACCCCTAGTGTGCCAGCCCTTCTCGAGGTCACCACCTCTTTGCCAGGGTCGAGCTGCAGACTCCTCCGCCCCTTGGAGTGCTCACTGCAATCCCCTGGGGGACCCTGTTACTGCAAAAGTCCTTCTCTCTCCCCGGGCCAAGCTGCAGGCTCCTCCGCCCCTGAGACTGCTCACTGCAGTCCCTAGGGGGACCCCATTACTGCACAGTCCTTCTCGCTGGTCACACACTCCCAGGGATTAACCGCCCCCCGAAACCGCTCCTCTCTGAGCCTTCAGCAGGCCTGGTCCTCGGCAATCCCCCTTCGTGTTACTGCTCCCCAGTCACTTACTGCAGGAAGCGCCATCCACGGGGTGCAGTAGATCCCACCGCTGCCACCAGTTGTCACGGAGTCCCTGGGCGATGCTCTGGAACTGCTCCCCATGAAGCCAGTCAGGACTCTGGGGTAGTCGCCTTTCTGTGAGCAGCCTGTCTTCAGGACACACAGCTCACACAGCTTCCACCTTCCTGGGTCTGACCTCGGAGCATTCAGCATCCTCTGCCCCTCCGTGCGCTTCCCCCCAGTGAGTCCACTCAGGTGGGGCTCCTGGGGAAGCCAGAGGGTCCTGCACCCCAACTCCGCAGTCAGACGGGACTCTCAGCCAGCCAGTAAAACAGAAGGTTTATTAGACGACAGGAACATGGTCTAAAACAGAGCTTGCAGGTGCAGAGAACGGGACCCCTCAGCTGGGTCCATTTTGGGGGGCAGTGAGCCAGACAACCACGTCTGCACTTCACTCCATGTCCCAGCCAGCCCCAAACTGAAACTCCCCCCAGCCCCTCCTCCTCTGGGCTTTGTTCCTTTCCCGGGCCAGGTGGTCACCTGATTCCTTTGTTCTCCAACCCTTTAGCTCTCACCTCGCAGGGGGGAAGGGCCCAGGCCATCAGTTGCCAGGAAACAGGGTGTCGGCCATTCTCTGTGTCCAGACTCCTGCACACACCGGCCCTCTAGGGCTCTGCAATGATCATACACCCTTACCCCACCCCCTAGATACTTAAGAACTGCCTAGGGGAAACTGAGGCACCCCCATACTATTCAGAGGAAACATTAAGAAGAGTCCCACTTCGTCACAGCCTCTCCACTGGGGAATTGGTGGTGCAGTATGTGCTGAGCTTGCCGGGAAAAGCTCACGGAGCTCATGGGTCTGGCTGGGGGAACCTAGCCAGGGCCCCAGGGAAGCAGAAGGCCTGGTAATGAGCACACAGTGCGTGCCCGCTCCTATGGCACTGAGAACCAGGGAGGGTTCTTGCCCCAGTGTGGAGGAATAAGCTCCAGGCCACCTGGGACGGCCCTTCAAGGTCATCAAGCAGCTGAATGAGGTGAACTATGTGGTGGAGCTGTCCAGCCAGGCTCACAGCCACCGGGTGTAATGAAGCCATACTGGGACAGGGAGAGGCTGATGCTGGCTGTGTGTGGCCAGTGGGAGGAGCAGGAGGAGGGTCCCCTGGTGGGTCTCTTCCCTGAGATGAGCCAACCTCCGGCTGGAATCAATCCCCCTCTGGTCAGCTAATCCAATGGTTCTCAAACTTTTGCATTGGTGACCCCTTTCACACAGAAAGTCTTTGAGTGTGACCCTCTTTATAAATTAAAAACACGTTTTTTATATTTAACACTATTGTAAATGCTGGAGGCGAAGTGTGGTTTGAGGATGGAGGCTGACAGCTCACAACCCCCCAGGTAATAACCTCATGACCCCCCAAGGGCTAGCCCCTGCCCAGCAGGCACAGATCAGAGGGGTGCTACTTTCCTGCCAGCAGCTGTTCTCCAACTGGCCTGGGCTCGCTAACCTGGCTGTCCACCAGGTGGGGACAGGAGCCAAACCTCCCATCAGGTGTTCCCTGTTCCAAGTCACTGGGAACACAGCCCAGGTCCTGGAGAGAGAGGTCGGAGAAATGCTGGCTTTAGGGGTGGTCCAGTCATCCTCCAGCCCCTGGGCCTCACCTGTGGGGCTGATCCCCAGGAAAGATGGGTTGATCCGATTCTGTGTAGCCTATCAGAAGCTCAGTGCCATCACCATGTCTGGTGCCTGCCCCATGCCTAGGTCTGGTGAGATCCTAAACAAGTTATGGGGAGCTCATTACCTCCCCACCATGGACCTCAGCCAAGGCTACTGGCAGGTGCCTTGGACCCAGAGGCCAGCTTGAAATCTGCCCTCATCACCCCTTTGGGGTTCTGTGAGTTCCTGGTCCTGACTTTCGGCCTCAAGGGGGCACCTGCCACCGCCTGGCGGGTCAGTTACTGAGCAGGAGGGAGAACTTTGTCCTGGCGTACATTGATGCTAGCTGTGTCCTTAGCCAGCCCTGGGAGGACCATGTGTCCCAGGTGAGGAGGGGGCTGGGCCGCCTTAGGAAGCAGGACTGAGTGCAAAGTGGGGATGGCCAAGGTATCGTACCTGGCTGGGCCACGAGGTGGGAAGCGGCTGTGTATAGCCAGAGCCGGCCAAAGTGGAGGCAATCAGAGATTGGCCTGCCAGAGGTTTGTACTCCACTTTAGCTTCCTAGCAGCTCCCATCACCACACTACGAGAACTGTGAGCCAGACGAGCTGGTCTGGACCGAGCAGTGCCGGGGAGACACTGTGCGCTGAAGGAAGCTCTAAGCCAGGGCCTGGGGTGGTAGATCCAGACTTGGACCAGTCCTTCCTGGTGTTCACAGATGTGCTGGCTCAGGGGGGGTGCAGTGCTCCCTTGGGATAGGGTTACCATATTTGAACATTCAAAAAAGAGGACACTCCAAGGGGGTGGGTATTTGCCCGTGCCCCTCCCTGCTCCCAGCCCCACCCCAACTCCACCCTTCCCCGCCCTTCCCCACCCCCATTCCAACCCCTTCCCCAAAGTCCCTGCCCCAACTCCGCTCCCTCCCTGCCCCATTGGACCCCTTCCACAAATACCCGCCCCGGCCCTGCCTCCTCCCCTGAGTGCACCGCGTTCCCCCTCCTCCCCCGCCAGCTGTGCAAACAGCTGTTTTGCAGCGCAAGCACTGGGAGCTAGGGGGGGAAAGCGGGCACTCTCTCGAGTGATCAACATTCACTCTCTTTCTTGAATGATCAACTCGTCTTTGGGGGAAAATAATAATGGCAAAATCCTGGACGTTTTTAGATATTTAAAAATTCCTCCCGGACGGCAATTTAAGAACCAAAAAGCCGGACATGTCTGGGAAAATACAGACGTATGGTAACCCTACCTTTGGGGGTACCAGACTCCCTCAGTTTTCTGATCCAGGTGGACTCGCTGCAGGGAGCTTGTGGTGTGATCCAGGGGTGCTGAAGCTCCAAGGGTCAGTCCCAGGAGGCGGGGAAGCCAAGTGGCCAGCCCTAGTGGAAAAGTGTGACCCTGAGGGGGGCTGACACACTGAAGGGCTCCTCCCAGGGACTGTTCCAGAGCCATGCCTCACAGCGGGCCTGTTGCTCCGGGACGGGACCCCTCAGCCCAGGGACCCTGCAACCAGCAGCGAAGGTCTGCACAGTCCCACACCTGGCAGCTGTTTCCCTGGGCTCTCAGGCTCATCTGGGTACAGCCTGCCCTCCGGGCCAGCTCCCTGCTCTCCCTAGCCTCAGAGAGAGGCACCGCCGACTTCCTCCCCGCAGCTCCCTTCTGCCCTCAGCTACCTGGCATTATACTAGCCCCACCGTTACCGCCCAGGGGAGCGTCACCCTTCAATTAGCCCTTCTTGCTGCCTGGCGCCCCCTCCAGGGGCAGCCTAGGGGTTAGTCATGTCTGCAATTGACTTTCAGCCTAGGACCTGGCTTTGATGTTTCTTCAGTTGTACTTTTGTTCTTTTCTTTTTAGGGTGGACTCTTCTTGCTTTCAGAGTAGGAGCCGTGTTAGTCTGTATCCACAAAAAGAACAGGAGGACTTATGGCACCATAGAGACCAACCAATTTATTTGAGCATAAGCTTTCGTGAGCTACAGCTCACTTCATCGGATGCATGCCGTGGAAAATACAGTGAGACGATTTTATATACACGGAGAACATGAAACAATGGGTGTTACCATACACACTAACCAGAGTGATCAGGAAAGGTGAGCTATTACCAGCAGGAGAGCGGAGGGTGGGGGTGGGGGGGAACCTTTTATAGTGATAATCAAGGTGGGCCATTTCCAGCAGTTGAGAAGAACAGGGGGGGGGGGGGGAATAAACATGGGGAAATAGTTTTACTTTGTGTAATGACCCATCCACTCCCAGTCTCTATTCAAGCCTAAGTTAATTGTATCCAGTTTGCAAATTAATTCCAATTCAGCAGTCTCTCGTTGGAGTCACTTTTGGAAGTTTTTTTGTTGAAGAATTGCCACTTTTAGGTCTGTAATCGAGTGACCAGAGAGATTGAAGTGTTCTCCAACTGGTTTTTGAATGTTATAACTCTTGATGTCTGATTTGTGTCCATTTATTCTTTTACGTAGAGACTGTCCAGTTTGACCAATGTACATGGCAGAGGGGCCTTGCTGGCACATGATGGCATATATCACATTGGTAGATGTGCAGGTGAACAAGCCTCTGATCGTGTGGCTGATGTGATTAGGCCCTGTGATGCGGTCCCTTGAATAGATATGTGAACACAGTTGGCAACTGCTATACTTACCTACATGCCTCCAGCTTTCACCCAGACCACACCACACGATCCATCGTCTACAGCCAAGCTCTACGATACAACCGCATTTGCTCCAACCCCTCAGACAGAGACAAACACCTACAAGATCTCTATCAAGCATTCTTACAACTACAATACCCACCTGCGGAAGTGAAGAAACAGACTGACAGAGCCAGAGGAGTACCCAGAAGTCACCTACTACAGGACAGAAATAACAGAACGACGCTAGCCATCACCTTCAGCCCCCAACTAAAACCTCTCCAGCGCATCACCAAGGATCTACAACCCGTCCTGAAGGACGACCCATCACTCTCACAGATCTCGGGAGACAGGCCAGTCCTTGCCTACAGACAGCCCCCCAACCTGAAGCAAATACTCACCAGCAACCACACACCACACAACAGAACCACTAACCCAGGAACCTATCCTTGCAACCTATCCTTGCAACAAAGCCCGTTGCCAACTGTGTCCACATATCTATTCAGGGGACACCATCACAGGGCCTAATCACATCAGCCACACGGTCAGAGGCTCGTTCACCTGCACATCCACCAATGTGATATCAGCCATCATGTGCCAGCAATGCCCCCCAGCCAGTGCCTGCCCAGCGCTCCCCTGCCATCCCGCAGAGCAGCGTGGGAACGGCCATAAAGAAGATCTGCTCCACCTTCGTCCTCGGCTGGGCAGGCAAGTGCCACCGGGTGGTGGATCGGTACGTGCAGCCCATCGAGGACGGGCTGGCCCAGGACCTGGAGCCCCGCGACATCTGCGTCTCCATCGGCATGTGTGAGAGCCCGGGCCACCCAGGTAAGGGGGAGGGGCCGCCCCGAGCCCACCGCGCCCGGCTGAGCAGACCCCTGGGGAGCTGGGGCCGGCGCGCTGGGGGCTGGGCACCAGGCTGGCTCTGTGGGGCCCCTGGCTCTTGGAGGGCAGAGCTCGGGGCTCCCCCGCAGCCTCCCGCCCCCTCCCACCAGGGATCAGGTCTGGGGGAACCAAAGTCAGGGCGTTTGCCAGGGTCCCACCTCCCCCAGCTTGGCCCATGGGTGCCCCCTGCTCCCACCTGGGCTGGGAACCCAGCGGGGGAGGAGAGTACTACTCCTGTCAATGGAGGGGGAGGGGGCTTGCTCCTGGGCACGGGAGCTGTGGGGTCACCCAGCCCCAGCCCTGCGGCCGGGCTGCTGCCCTCTGGTGCCCCCAGCTGGCCATGGGTCCCTGCTGCCCAGCGCCCCCCACCCCCGAAGCTGCTCCTCCATCCTGTCTCCCTAACCCCTGCCTGAGCGCCTGGGACCCACAGCGGGCCAGAGCCCTGCCTAAGGGGACACTGAGGCACAGGGCCAGGCCTGAAGGCCCCAGAGAGCCCGCTGGTTTTGGTTTGTGGCAGAGGCGTGAATTGAACCTAGGCATCCGGGCACCGGCCCCCACCCCGGCGCTGGTACCTCACGGTGCCCGAGAGGTGAAAGGCCAGTGCCCCGAGCCATCACCCCCCAGGGCCCCCTTCCCACAGCTGCCTGACTCCCCCCACCCCCCGTTCTTCCCCCGGACTTTCCCAAGCCCCACTTTGCGCCGCGAAGGGCCCTCGTCTGTGCCCACAAAGCATCTCCGACCCCGCGAGGGCACTTGAGACCAGGGAGCGCTCAGGGCTGGGCAGCCTGCCCGTATCAAAGGAGCCGCTCCGGAGAAAAGCGATTTCACAAGAGTGGCAGCTGCGGAAGTGGGCACGGTGCCCCCCTCCGCAGGAATGTGCTGCCCACCCCGCCCCCACTGGGATCGGGGGCTGGGGAGGTAAAGGGGCTCCGCTCAGCCACCCCATGGGCTGATTTCCAGGGCTCTGGCCGGGCCCAGCCCCCCACAGCCTGTCTCCTTCCAGGGGGCTGTCAGAGCAGAGCACCCCCTCGGTCTGACCCACAACCCCCACTCTGGGCTCTCTGCTCACAGCCGCGATGCGCCCCTATCTGGGGAGACACAGACCACGCTGGATTCCCAGCCCTCCCGTGTGGGGCGTGCGGGGCCAGGGCTTGGCTCTGCCAGCTGCAGCCAGGAGGAAGGGGGCTCAGCCCGTCTCTGCAGAGCACCCTGTCCCCCCACAGCTCTGTGCACCCACTTCCTACAACCTCTCTCCGGGCTCCAGCCCCAGCCCCCTCGCACCCCTCCCCATGGGAAGCGCTGGCCCAGTGCCTGTCGCTCTCTAGCGGCCGGCCCCTGTCACTACACCAGCCGGCTGCTTGCTGCGCCCGGAGGGAGTTGCACCCTTAGCTCAGGGGTGAGCGACTGGGCGCTGAGTGCCCCGGGTTCGATCCCTGCGTGGGGATGCAGGGTCCATGGTCATGGCTGTGAGCGGCCGGGGGACTGGGCCCTGGCTGGGTGGCAATGGCTGAGATAACACCCATGTTCTCCGTGGTCTCCAGGGTGGCAGGTTCCTGGCCTGCAGCGGGCCCCGGCTGCAGAGAGCCTGGTGGATGCCTCGGGACCGTGACGCCCTCTGCCAGGTGAGGGCAGAGCTGAGGGGATGGGTGGGCCACAGATGGGGGGCAGAGAGTGACACTGACTCGGTGAAAATGGGGGCGGGGGAAGGGCAGGTGGTGGGGGACTGATGCCAGGGTGATGGGCGTGACGGACAGATCCCTGGGGGGCCCATTCAGCACTGTGGGGGGTAGAGTCACAAGCTCCATGGGGTTCTAGGCTCGATCTTCCCTGACCAAGGGCTGGGCGCTGAGCAAAGCGTGGGGCCCTGGGCTGCTGCCCTGAGCTGGGAAGCCGGGCCGATCTGGGCCCAAGTTTGGGAGTTTCTGTGCCCCCTGGACAGGGACCAGTCCAGGCAGTGGCAGGGCAAAGCCTCCCCATCCTGCCATGGCTGCGGAGTCCAGCCCCAGGGCCCAGCCCCAGACCAGACGCCTTGTCCGGGGGCAGTGTGGAGCTGGGGCCCCTCCTGCCCCTAGTGCTGGCTGGTCCTCCCCTGCCCCCAGAAGGCCGAGGCCTGCCTGGCCCCACAACCTGCCCCCGTGTCTGGGGGCGTAGCCAGGGACCAGCCTCCTGGTGCCCCGTGAGTGCCAGCTGGGGCCATGCCATGGGGCAGCTGAGCCAGCTCATGGGGACGCAGGGCTGGGCACTCCCAGCCCAGTGGCTTTGTCCCCAGTGGGGCGTGAGGACCACCGCTCCTCCGCTCTGCCCAGGGAGCCCCGGAGGATGGTGCAGTACCCCAGGGGTGGAGCACACGTAGCCGTGGGGGTTTGACCCGAGGCCCCACAGATCAGCTGGGCTGCTTGGAGAGGGGTGTCCCCTAAGTGCCCCTCTGCCGGTCCGGCCTGGGTCAGGCTCCCTGATTCCCTGCACTGCGTCTGTCTGTCTGTCCCTCACTGGCCTCTCTCTCCTCCTCAGATGGCGCCTGAGCTCTGGGGGCCAGGGCAGAGCGGAGCCCCCGCGGCGCCCGTAGCCCCGGCCAGGAGGGGCTGCCCCCAGCTGTGACGCCCGGCCGGGAACCTGCCTTTGCCGCCCGGCCTTTCAATAAAGCTTCTGCCTGCATGCAAATCGGCTCCCCTTCGTGCCAGGCACCCCCAGCCTGCGGGTGCAGGTCTCGCCACTCAGCTGCCAGGCAACTAACTGGGAGCGGCTCCCCCATCCCCGGCATGGCCTGGGGCCATTGGCTGCCAGGAACCGGCCCCCGAGGGCCCTTGTGCTGCAGGGAGAGGCCAATGTCCATAGCCAAAGCAGCTGAGCCCCTCGGGGGCAATGTCAATACGCCCCGGGTGGGGCAGGCGGGGGCCTGGGCCCCCATCACGGGGCGGGTGGTGGCAGCAGGAGCCTAAGACTCCGTCGCACCAGCCTGCCCTCCCCACCAGCCTGGGGACACGTGCCCTGGGCCAGGCCCCGACTGCCTGGGGCACGGTCCTGCCCGGGGGTGCGTCGGGGCAATCGAGGGGCCTGGCAGCCAGGGCCCGGGGGGCAGGGTAGAATGGGGCCATGGGGCTGGGGCAGGCTGCATGCTTCACCCTTCAATTAGCCCTTCTTGCTGCCTGGTGCCCCCTCTGGGGCAGCCTAGGGATTAGTTGGTCCCCAGCCACCTTAACCCGTTCAGGGGCAGGTGTGGGGTGAACACAGAGTCGATCCCTCACCATCGCAGGGGCCCCTTGTCTCTCCTGCTCTCCACCTGTGCCCCCCCGCCCCACTTTGGTCTCCTGCAGCTGAAACGCTTTGGGCCAAAATGGGCTCAGCAGTGGGGCTGGGGGAGCGGCTCTGGCGTGCGCGGGGGCTCGGACCAGCCAGCCATAAACCCTACGCAACTGCAGATCCCTGAGTATTCCCCCAGGCACTGGGGCTAGGTTCAGCCAAGCTGGCCCCTGCTCTCCAGGGAGGGCAGGTGGCATTTCCAACAAGGGGGTGACTTTTGCGGGGGCCCAGGAGCCCTGCCCTCGGGCTGCTGCGGCAGGGGCCCCGGCCAACGCAGCCCGTACTTTGGGCTCCAGCGACCCCATGGGGGCCCCTATGGGATGGGAGCGTCTGTCTCCACAGCCCCCCCCAGTGGACTGGGGCTTTGCTGCCATCGCTGAGACCATGGGCTGTGTGCAGGGGGGCGGCACCTTCATCTGGATTTCCCCACCCAGCCCAATGCTGCAGCCAGGCCATAGGGAGCAGCTCCTGCTCCCCAGTGGGCATCTGGCCAGCCCTTTGCCCCGGTGACACTGCTCCAAAGGAAGACCACAGCCTCTGTCCCAGAGCCCTTACCTCTCCCCCACAGTTCCACCCAGCTTCCGCTCGCCCTCTTTGGCCTGGGTTGCCCCCATAACACCCTCCCCTGCCCCACCAGGAGCTAAGCTCGCTCCCCCCACGCCGCCCGGGGCTCCCTACCCAGCCTTCAGCTGTAACACCCAGGGCAGTAGCAGACTCATCAGCCTCTTTGCATGGTGCAGCCAGCAGAGGGGGCTGGCAAGCTGCCTGGGTGAGCCAGGGTGACACGCCTGGCCTGCAGCCTTACCCCCACGCTGGGTTTGATGCCTGCGGATACTGTCATCCCAGGGCAGGGGCCAGGCTGGGCACCAGGGGAGGCCAAGTCTGCAGTGCAAGCCCTCTGCCTTCCCAGGCCTGTCAGGCCAGCCCCCCAGCCGGTGGAAATGCCCTTTGCCAGACAGAGCACCGGGACCCCTGGGAGGCCGGCTCCCAACAGTCACGGCCAGGCAAGTGAAGCTCAAAGAAGGAGGTTCCCCTGGATTTGCCCATGAGCTCCCAGACCCACAGTGCTCTGCAAGTGGCCCAGGCAGTGAGGGGGGGGCCCAGGCAGTGAGGGGGGGACCCAGAGCTGGCAGCACACCCAAGTGGTTGGTCTCCTCTCCCCCCACAAGGCTCCGTGGCCAGCCACAGGCATCTTCTGCGGGAAGCAGAGCTCTGCCCAGAGGAAACGCAGTGCAGATGTTATAAGAAGCGCACAAGACCTTTTTCAGGGGAAAAGGCAATACGCCGCATAAAGCACAGAAGTGAGGAACGGTGCTGAACTGGCCAGCGCAGCCCTACTGGTGAGCCCCGTGATACCCTGGCACCCCAATATTCACCTCTGTGAATGTTTTGGACAAATATGCCTTGTAAGTAGGCCCCTACCAAATTCACAGCCACGAAAAATGCCTCCTGCAGCATGAAATCCGGTCTCCCCCTGTGAAATCTGGCCTTCTGTGCGCTTTTACCCTGTGCTATACAGATTTCACAGGGGAGACCGGTGCTTCTCAGATTGGGGGTTCTGACCCAAAAGGGAGTTGCAGGGGGGTCACACTGTTTTTTAGGGGGGTCGTGATATTGCCACCCTTACTTCTGCGCTGCCTTCAGAGCTGGGTGGCTGGAGAGCAGCGGCTGGTGGCCGGGTGCCCAGCTGAAAGGCAGCGCCCTGCCCCCAGCAGCGCAGAATTCAGGGTGACAATCCCAGACCAGGCCACCCTTCCACCTGCCCTGCTGCTGGCGGGGCTCTGCCTTCAGAGCTGGGCTCCCAGCCAGCAGCCGCCGCTCCCCACTGCCCAGCTCTGAAGGCAGAGCCCCCACCAGCAGCGGCGCAGAAGGAAGGGTAACAGGACCGCCCCCCCACACACACACAATAACCTTGCAGACCTCCCCCTTCCCACCACCACCGCTCCTTTTTGGGTCAGGACCCCTCCAATTACAGCACTGTGACATTTCAGATTTAAATAGCTGAAATCATGAAATGTATTATTTTTAAAATCCTATGACTGTGAAATTGATCAAAATGAGGGAGAATTTGGTAGGGCCCTACTTGTGAGGTATCATTCTAAAAGTCTTGATCTGCTCGACATTAATATCTTGTTGGATTGCGTGTGCTATGGTCATGTGTGAAGTTATGAAGTTGGGCTGTGTACGTGTTGTGTTGTGAGGTTGAAAACACCCACAAGCAGCCTTTCAGATACAACAGTCAAAAGGGCAAACAATGCTAATGGCTCACTGAGAAAATGCACACAGGCACCAGGATTACCCCAGGAACTGTGTGCAAGAGAAACCTCTCAGAGATAGCTCTACACAATGGGAACTGCTTGACCCAGGTCACAGAGGAAGAGCTTTCAAGCAAGAGGGAAGAAGATATAAAAGGGGGAAATGACATCATGGGCGGGTACTCACTCTCCCTACAACACACCTGGAAACCCCTGAGGAATAAACACTGAACAGGGAGAAGTGATGGTCCCAGGCTAAGGGATTTCTACCCTGTGTATGAAAACCTGGGAAACCCACATTGCAAAGCCAAGGCAGCTTGTGCCTTAAGAATCTGCCAGCCTGTTTATCACTCAGGGTAAGAATTTGCTAATTCATCTCCTACCTATCTAGTGTGTTAAAATCTATCATTTTGTAGTTCACAAACTCATTTTATGTTTTAATCTAAACCAGTGTACGTTTGCCTAAGGTGCCTGGGGAAAATCTCAGCTCGGTTACCACAAGTGTGCATGGTCCTCTTCACATTGAGGGAGAGGCGGACCAGGTATTAAACCCACATACTGGCCAGATTGGACCAGGGCAGGATGGTACTGCTCTGGGGTCCCAAGCTGGGAGGCTGGCTGTTAGAGAGCCTGCATGTAACTGCAGCTGGGTGTGTCCCTACCTGTGTGAATGCTGGTGAAAGTGCAGGCTGGAGGGCTTTGCAGCTTGTCACAGCAGCACAGGGTGAGAGGGAGCCCAGGCTGGTGGGTCAGAGGGTTCAGTTCCAGGTGGCACGCAGGGGAAACCCATCACAGCCCCTCCCTGCCATCTCTCACCCACAGCTCCACTCAGTTTCCGGATTTGACTGATCTGTCGCTCCGCTCCATGATCACACAGAATAGTATTTATAAGGGCTAAAAACTCTCATGCTTCAGGGCAAGAGCTACCACTAATGGCTGGAGTCAGGAAGGAAAACTGCCCATAGCTTCCAAGGCCAGAAGGGACCGATGTAACCATCTAGTCTGACCTTCTGTATATCAGCCCACCCCCCACACATGCTCCCCCATGGGAGTGCCTGACCTGGGCTGCTGAATCCCTGCCCAGCGTGAGAACTGTGACAGTGGGGCTGCAGAGCTGTTATGCAGAGAAAACTACATAGGATCTTTTCAGGGGACAAGACAAGACGTCACGTTTATTATGCCACAATTTGATTTATGGCCAATAACTAATATCTAATACCTATGTGTATATACACACACACACACACCCCAGATGTTCTGCAGCCGCTGTATAGTTACCAGTCCTGAATGTAGCTTGAGTTTGTGGCTTGGGTTCGTAGCTTGTGGTGGCTAACTGGCCAGGAAAGCTGGGCACAAGGAAGGGCTGGGTCTCTGTGGGGCATGCACCGATGCCCTTCCATGTTGGCAGCAGAATGTTACCCTCCAAAGTCTTCCATCTCATCCATCCTTTTTGTAGGCTTCAATTTGAATCCAGAGTCTATAGGTCTTGCTGTGTCACGCTGCCTCTGGGGTCGGTGTGACTGATCACCCGTCAATTGCAGACATGAATCATAGAATCATAGAATCATAGAATATCAGGGTTGGAAGGGACCCCTGAAGGTCATCTAGTCCAACCCCCTGCTCGAACCAGGACCAATTCCCAGTTAAATCATCCCAGCCAGGGCTTTGTCAAGCCTGACCTTAAAAACCTCTAAGGAAGGAGATTCCACCACCTCCCTAGGTAACGCATTCCAGTCTTTCACCACCCTCTCAGTGAAAAAGTTTTTCCTAATATCCAATCTACTGCAACTTGAGACCATTACTCCTCGTTCTGTCATCTGCTACCATTGAGAACAGTCTAGATCCATCCTCTTTGGAACCCCCTTTCAGGTAGTTGAAAGCAGCTATCAAATCCCCCCTCACTCTTCTCTTCTGCAGGCTAAACAATCCCAGCTCCCTCAGCCTCTCCTCATAACTCATGTGTTCCAGTCCCCTAATCATTTTTGTTGCCCTTCGCTGGACTCTCTCCAATTTATCCACATCCTTCTTGTAGTGTGGGGCCCAAAACTGGACACAGTACTCCAGATGAGGCCTCACCAATGTCGAATAGAGGGGAACGATCACGTCCCTCGATCTGCTCGCTATGCCCCTACTTATACAACCCAAAATGCCATTGGCCTTCTTGGCAACAAGGGCACACTGCTGACTCATATCCAGCTTCTCGTCCACTGTCACCCCTAGGTCCTTTTCCGCAGAACTGCTGCCTAGCCATTCGGTCCCTAGTCTGTAGCGGTGCATTGGGTTCTTCCGTCCTAAGTGCAGGACCCTGCACTTATCCTTATTGAACCTCATCAGATTTCTTCTGGCCCAATCCTCCAATTTGTCTAGGTCCTTCTGTATCCTATCCCTCCCCTCCAGCGTATCTACCACTCCTCCCAGTTTAGTATCATCCGCAAATTTGCTGAGAGTGCAATCCACACCATCCTCCAGATCATTTATGAAGATATTGAACAAAACCAGCCCCAGGACCGACCCTTGGGGCACTCCACTTGATACCGGCTGCCAACTAGACATGGAGCCATTGATCACTACCCGTTGAGCCCGACAATCTAGCCAGCTTTCTACCCACCTTATAGTACATTCATCCAGCGCATACTTCCTTAACTTGCTGACAAGAATACTGTGGGAGACCGTGTCAAAAGCTTTGCTAAAGTCAAGAAACAATACATCCACTGCTTTCCCTTCATCCACAGAACCAGTAATCTCATCATAAAAGGCAATTAGATTAGTCAGGCATGACCTTCCCTTGGTGAATCCATGCTGGCTGTTCCTGATCACTTTCCTCTCATGCAAGTGCTTCAGGATTGATTCCTTGAGGACCTGCTCCATTATTTTTCCAGGGACTGAGGTGAGGCTGACTGGTCTGTAGTTCCCAGGATCCTCCTCCTTCCCTTTTTTAAAGATGGGCACTACATTAGCCTTTTTCCAGTCAGCCGGGACTTCCCCGGTTCGCCACGAGTTTTCAAAGATAATGGCCAATGGCTCTGCAATCACAGCCGCCAATTCCTTCAGCACTCTCGGATGCAACTCGTCCGGCCCCATGGACTTGTGCATGTCCAGCTTTGATGACTTTCAGCTTTGATGTTTTTTCAGTTGTACTTTTGTCCTTTTCTTTTGAGGGTGGTCTCTTCTTGCTTTGTCAGGGCTGTTGTCTGCATCTTCAGCCGTTGGCATTTACACTTATTTCATCAGGACAGGCTGGGGCTGGAGGTTGAGTCCATCATCCATCCATCCCTCATTCCCACATCTAAACTACACTAATCAGATTACAGCCGGGTTTTGCAAAATGAAGGGTGCAGCAGGGTTTACAAAATGGAGTGAGCATTTTAAAATGGAGTTTGGGACAAGTTAAAATGGAGTTTGAGTTACACCATGGACACGTGTAAGGAACGACAAACAGGGAGCAGAAGTTCCAATGTTGAAGCCGTGCAGGTTTCAGCGATTCAAGCAGCAATTGGATTGAAAGTGAAACTCAATGAGCCAGCCCTTCCAACCCTGAGAGTCCACGATTCTACGATTCTCTCTCTCCCTTGTGGGTGTTTTTCGGTTTCCTCATTCACTCTGCAGCAACGCTCCTCTTACCTAAGCTTAAAGATCGCTTCATTGCCCCAAAGTCCTGTGGGGTTTGCTCTTCAAGTGGGTTATGACCAAAACAATTGGAAGGTGAAAGTGGGGATAGGGACGTGCTGAACCTGGGACATAGGAGGGTGGCAGCTTGGGAGTGCTGATTAACCCGGTTTGGGTGTTTGTGTGTTCGTCTGGTTCTGGGGCGGGAGGAACCCAGCCCTGGGGAACTAGGTCCTGCAGGACAGCTCCCTTGGGGGGCACTTGCAGCAGGGAGAAGTAGAGCTCCATGTGAGAACACAAGTGACACAAGCAGGCCATGGATAGACATACAGACCCCCCACCCCCCAGAAGAGTAACCCTAATCAATGAGTGGGGGCAGAGATCAGCCGCAGCACAGGGTGCCCCGGCCACGCCCCAGTCCCTGCCCTGTGCTGGCGGCTGGGAGCAGGGCAGGCACAGAGCCCTGCCCAGCAACGGGGGCAGCATGGGGCAGGGGATCCTCTGGGAACCTCCCTCCCCTCCATGCTCTAGGGCTCCTAACACCCCTGCAGCAGGACCCTCGAGGCCGATACACCCCCCGACCCTAGAGATCCTGCCTCATGTACCCTGGCCCCCCCAGCCAGTAGCAGGACAGGGGGCAGGTCCAAGGAGGACACGGGGGGCCTTGCAGAGTGAGGGGCAGGGACCCCACCAGCAGAGGAGCCCTGAGCTGCTGCTGCAGCCTGGGCCACTTGTGGACACTGAGGTTTCCTGGGGGGCAGGAGGTGTTTGGCGCTCACGTAAGCTGCTATTCCTGTCCCTGCTATAGAGACCACACCTGCCCCGCCCCCCGCACCAGGATGGGGGGGCTCCCCACAGCACCTGGTATTGGCTCCTGGGGCCCAGGAACGGGGCGTGGCCGCCCCCCTCAGGGGATATAGGGCCAGGGAGCGAAGAGACGAGGCGACTACCTGGGAGGCCAGATGACCGCAGTCCTTCTGTTCGTCTCCCTGCTTGCAGGGGCAGCTGGTAGGAGCTGGGGGGGGGGGCCTTTGAGCCCCCCAGCAACACAGGGAAAGCAATGCCTAAGGGATGGGAGATGAACCCAGGTGTCCAGAGAGGGGGCCCAGGACAGCAGGAGGCCCGAGTACCCCTGCCTGAGATGGGGCAGAGGGGTGAGGACAGCCTGTTAGCTCCGAGCACCTCGGCCGGGTCCCCACCCCACCCCCTTGTCCACTAGCTCCTGTCAGCACCCCCACTGCTTTGATCATCCCAGTCCCCATCACCTGCTCCCGCCACTCCCCTCTATTGTCCCTCCACTCTGGGCTCCTCGCCCCCCCCATTCACTCCATGCTCCCCCTTCCCCCCCCCCTTGTGTCTCTTTTCCCTATTTCCAGCTCCCCTCGTGAAAAGAGTTGGGGAGCTGCAGGTCCGGAATGAGGGGCACCAACAGACCTGTGAGGGGAGCCCAGGGCTGGGCTAGCAGGGGGCTGCGGGTCGGGAATTAGGGGCACCGGCAGAGCTGGGGGGTGGAGAGCCCAGGGCTGGGCTAGCAGGGGGCTGCGGGTCAGGGCATCAGCAGAGCTGGGGAGGCCCTTCATTCTACCAATTCTCTCCACTTCCAGCCCTGGCCCTGCCAGGGGAACCCCCCGAGTGCCTGCAAGGCCCTGAGTTTTGGTGCCAGGACATGGCCACAGCAGCCCAGTGCAGCCAGCTGCAGTTTTGCCTGGAGTACGACTGGGACGAGCTGCCCAAGGTGAGCGAGCTTTTGCCTCTGGGGGCTTCAGTGCCTCCCGGCTGGCATCGGGGGCTTATTCCCATCCCTCCCAGTCCCCAGCGCAGGCTCCTGCCCTTAGGGGGCCCACGGTACGCCCCTGGGGGGCCCTGATTCACCCCCGCCAGCTCCAGAGCCCAAACCTGTCACTGGGACCTGCCTTCACTGGGCACTGAGGGGCCATGCCCACTCCTGTGTCAATCACAGGCAGGGGGTCCCAATGGCGGGAGGCCGGGTGGCGTCCCACACAACCATCCCTGGCTTGGGGCCTGTAGAGCCCCCGAGAGCAGCCTGCTCAGTCCAAACAGTTCGGACCCGGTGCGCTTCCCTCCCCCACTCCCCCCGTCGCCCCCCGCTGCCCCAGGACCCCATGCACCCAGAACGGGCGGCCCCTGCGGATGGGTTGGGACGTGACCCGGCTGCTGTGTCCCGGCTCAGGGCGCTGACGAGCGGCAACCCCTGGTGAAGTGCTGGGTGTGCGGAAAGGTCATCGGCAAGCTGAAGAGCATGGTATCCAACACGCACAACAAGGTAAGGACCCCCTGCTGGGCAGCGAGTGTGCAAGAGGGCATAGAGTGCACGGGCCAAGGAGGGGAGCCTAAGAGTGAGCGTGCTAGGGTGGGCACGTGCCAGGCGGCATGGGAGGGTGGGTGAACACGGGCAAGGGAGAGGGCACGGGCAAAGGCGAGGGTGGGTGGGTATGTCTGAAGGAGTGTGCGAGGGTGGGTGGAAGCGTGTGAGGATGGGTGGGTATGTCTGAGGGAGTGTGCAAGGGCGGGTGGGAGTGTGAGAGGGTGGGTGTGCACCAGGCCCCAGCCAGTGCCTGCCCAGCGCTCCCCTGCCATCCCGCAGAGCAGCGTGGGAACGGCCATAAAGAAGATCTGCTCCACCTTCGTCCTCGGCTGGGCAGGCAAGTGCCACCGGGTGGTGGATCGGTACGTGCAGCCCATCGAGGACGGGCTGGCCCAGGACCTGGAGCCCCGCGACATCTGCGTCTCCATCGGCATGTGTGAGAGCCCGGGCCACCCAGGTGAGGGGGAGGGGCCGCCCCGAGCCCACCGCGCCCGGCTGAGCAGACCCCTGGGGAGCTGGGGCCGGCGCGCTGGGGGCTGGGCACCAGGCTGGCTCTGTGGGGCCCCTGGCTCTTGGAGGGCAGAGCTCGGGGCTCCCCCGCAGCCTCCCGCCCCCTCCCACCAGGGATCAGGTCTGGGGGAACCAAAGTCAGGGCGTTTGCCAGGGTCCCACCTCCCCCAGCTTGGCCCATGGGTGCCCCCTGCTCCCACCTGGGCTGGGAACCCAGCGGGGGAGGGGAGTACTACTCCTGTCAATGGAGGGGGAGGGGGCTTGCTCCTGGGCACGGGAGCTGTGGGGTCACCCAGCCCCAGCCCTGCGGCCGGGCTGCTGCCCTCTGGTGCCCCCAGCTGGCCATGGGTCCCTGTTGCCCAGCGCCCCCCACCCCCGAAGCTGCTCCTCCATCCTGTCTCCCTAACCCCTGCCTGAGCGCCTGGGACCCACGGCGGGCGAGAGCCCTGCCTAAGGGGACACTGAGGCACAGGGCCAGGCCTGAAGGCCCCAGAGAGCCCGCTGGTTTTGGTTTGTGGCAGAGGCGTGAATTGAACCTAGGCATCCGGGCACCGGCCCCCACCCCGGCGCTGGTACCTCACGGTGCCCGAGAGGTGAAAGGCCAGTGCCCCGAGCCATCACCCCCCAGGGCCCCCTTCCCACAGCTGCCTGACTCCCCCCACCCCCCGTTCTTCCCCCGGACTTTCCCAAGCCCCACTTTGCGCCGCGAAGGGCCCTCGTCTGTGCCGACAAAGCATCTCCGACCCCGCGAGGGCACTTGAGACCAGGGAGCGCTCAGGGCTGGGCAGCCTGCCCGTATCAAAGGAGCCGCTCCAGAGAAAAGCGATTTCACAAGAGTGGCAGCTGCGGAAGTGGGCACGGTGCCCCCCTCCGCAGGAATGTGCTGCCCACCCCGCCCCCACAGGGATCGGGGGCCAAGGAGGTAAAGGGGCTCCGCTCAGCCACCCCATGGGCTGATTTCCAGGGCTCTGGCACAGACCACGCTGGATTCCCAGCCCTCCCGTGTGGGGCGTGCGGGGCCAGGGCTTGGCTCTGCCAGCTGCAGCCAGGAGGAAGGGGGCTCAGCCCGTCTCTGCAGAGCACCCTTTCCCCCCACAGCTCTGTGCACCCACTTCCTACAACCTCTCTCCGGGCCCCAGCCCCAGCCCCCTCGCACCCCTCCCCATGGGAAGCGCTGGCCCAGTGCCTGTCGCTCTCTAGCGGCCGGCCCCTGTCACTACACCAGCCGGCTGCTTGCTGCGCCCGGAGGGAGTTGCACCCTTAGCTCAGGGGTGAGCGACTGGGCTCTGAGTGCCCCGGGTTCGATCCCTGCGGGGGGATGCAGGGTCCGTGGTCATGGCTGTGAGCGGCCGGGGGACTGGGCCCTGGCTGGGTGGCAATGGCTGAGATAACACCCATGTTCTCCGTGGTCTCCAGGGTGGCAGGTTCCTGGCCTGCAGCGGGCCCCGGCTGCAGAGAGCCTGGTGGATGCCTCGGGACCGTGACGCCCTCTGCCAGGTGAGGGCAGAGCTGAGGGGATGGGTGGGCCACAGATGGGGGGCAGAGAGTGACACTGACTCGGTGAAAATGGGGGCGGGGGAAGGGCAGGTGGTGGGGGACTGATGCCAGGGTGATGGGCGTGACGGACAGATCCCTGGGGGGCCCATTCAGCACTGTGGGGGGTAGAGTCACAAGCTCCATGGGGTTCTAGGCTCGATCTTCCCTGACCAAGGGCTGGGCGCTGAGCAAAGCGTGGGGCCCTGGGCTGCTGCCCTGAGCTGGGAAGCCGGGCCGATCTGGGCCCAAGTTTGGGAGTTTCTGTGCCCCCTGGACAGGGACCAGTCCAGGCAGTGGCAGGGCAAAGCCTCCCCATCCTGCCATGGCTGCGGAGTCCAGCCCCAGGGCCCAGCCCCAGACCAGACGCCTTGTCCGGGGGCAGTGTGGAGCTGGGGCCCCTCCTGCCCCTAGTGCTGGCTGGTCCTCCCCTGCCCCCAGAAGGCCGAGCCTGCCTGGCCCCACAACCTGCCCCCG
Organism: Lepidochelys olivacea; assembly: GCF_965140295.1. Classification (NCBI taxonomy): domain Eukaryota; kingdom Metazoa; phylum Chordata; order Testudines; family Cheloniidae; genus Lepidochelys; species Lepidochelys olivacea. The sequence continues at coordinate 15,415,027 of NC_140436.1, read as the reverse complement.
TGTCTGGGGGCGTAGCCAGGGACCAGCCTCCTGGTGCCCCGTGAGTGCCAGCTGGGGCCATGCCATGGGGCAGCTGAGCCAGCTCATGGGGGCGCAGGGCTGGGCACTCCCAGCCCAGTGGCTTTGTCCCCAGTGGGGCGTGAGGACCACCGCTCCTCCGCTCTGCCCAGGGAGCCCCGGAGGATGGTGCAGTACCCCAGGGGTGGAGCACACATAGCCGTGGGGGTTTGACCCGAGGCCCCACAGATCAGCTGGGCTGCTTGGACAGGGGTGTCCCCTAAGTGCCCCTCTGCCGGTCCGGCCTGGGTCAGGCTCCCCGATTCCCTGCACTGCGTCTGTCTGTCTGTCCCTCACTGGCCTCTCTCTCCTCCTCAGATGGCGCCTGAGCTCTGGGGCCCAGGGCAGAGCGGAGCCCCCGCGGCGCCCGTAGCCCCGGCCAGGAGGGGCTGCCCCCAGCTGTGACGCCCGGCCGGGAACCTGCCTTTGCCGCCCGGCCTTTCAATAAAGCTTCTGCCTGCATGCAAATCAGCTCCCCTTCGTGCCAGGCACCCCCAGCCTGCGGGTGCAGGTCTCGCCACTCAGCTGCCAGGCAACTAACTGGGGGGGGCCCTACACACAGCCTAGCTCTACTCCTCCCCCTCCCCCTGGGGGCTGCCCCCTTCCCCCTGTTCCCAGGGGGCTATCGCCACTGCCCCTGCCATGCACTACGCCCGCCCCAGGCCCCCCACCACAGCCCTATGCCAGCTCAGACTCCCCGCTGCCCTGGGGTCTCCGATCCAGCCCGGCTGAGCAATGGGGTGCCCTGACTCCTGCCAGCGGGTCGCCCCTGGGGCCGGAGCTGGGTCTCAAGGCGATTCTGTATGTGGGGGGCTGGGCACAGACAGACCCTCACTCCCAATCTGTGCTGCCCGCTGTCACCCGGCGGGGGCCCCCCCAGGATCGGGAGCGGCTCCCCCACCCCCGGCGTGGTCTGGGGCCATTGGCTGCCGGGAACCGGCCCCTGAGGGCCCTTGTGCCGCAGGGAGAGGCCAACGCCCGCAGCCGAAACAGCTGAGTCCCTCGGGGGCAATGTCAATACACCCCGGGTGGGGCAGGCGGGGGCCTGGGCCCCCATCACGGGGCGGGTGGCGGCAGCAGGAGCCCAGGACTCCATGGCGCCAGCCTGCCCTCCCCACAGGTCTGGGGGCACATGCCCTGGGCCAGGCACCAACCGCCTGGGACACAGTCCTGCCCGGGGGTGCGTCGGGGCAATCGAGGGGCCTGGCAGCCAGGGCCCGGGGGGGAAGGTAGAATGGGGCCGTGGGGCTGGGGCAGGCTGCATACGGAGCTGGTGGGGATTCGCACCTGCCAAACAGTGACCTCATTTCACTCCCCGCCCCTGCAAACAGCCCCCAATCCTCAGCAAAGGGGCAAACATGCGACTCCCCTGGCCCAGCCTGGTGGTGAATGGGCCACTCCCAGGCTGTTTGCTCAGCTGGGCCAGCCTCCGAGTGGTGTGGGGCTGGATCCTGATCTAGGGCTGGGGGTCTGGCCCTGCTCGGTCTAACCCCCACTCCCGGTCCAAAACGCCCCAACCTCCCTGGGGTCTTGTGCAGCCCGGGGCTCTGACACAGGGAGCCCCATGCCAAGTGCCCCCCATGTGCCCTCGGACAGGCACAAGGCGCGGGGGCTGGGTCACACACCCCACATTTGGGGGGATTCCAGGCCTGAGCTCAGCCACAGACTGAGCCCTGAGCATTTTGGCCAGGTCACATGGGGGTCAAGCCCCCATCGGCTCACCGCAGACAGAAAGCTGAGTCAGACTGCAAACGGCACCTTACAGGGCTCCTACCAAGGGGCAGGCAGAGACGGGGAGCCAGGGCTGGGATAGCAGGAGCTGCAGATCGGGAGTGAGGGGCACCAGGGCTGGAGCCCAGCCAAGTACTTTTGCCTCTGAGCCACTCACTTTGCTGAGTTTAATCCAAGCCCCACCCCTGCTCCTCCAGGGTGATCCTGGCCACAGCCCCATTGGCCGGGCTGGGCCCCCCTTGCCCAGCATGGCTATAAATGGGGCGCGGGATGCGGGTGCTCGAATGCTTGAGCTCAGCATGCCCGGGTCCCAGCTCCTTCTGCTCGCCCTGCTCTGCGGAGGCTCAGGTAGGGACAGCCACGGGGACTGGGCTGCCCCCCTCCACCCCTGCACCAGGGTGGGGCATCGGCCCCACGGATCCAGCCAGGAGGGTGCATGGCCCTGGGCTGGGAGGGGAGCGATGGAGACATGAAGGGAGCCCCTGATGGAGGCATCTGCGAGGCGGGGGGACCTCTCACAAGGCAAGGGCTGGGGGCTGAGATGTGAGAGCCGTGGGGAGTGGGGTGTAGGGAACCCAGCCCAGCCCCTGGGGGAGTGATGAGATGGGACCTCATGGACCTTCCTGCCCCAGGCTGGGGGAGATGGGACAGGGACGGTTCTGTCAGCTCTGCCCTCCAGGCCTGGATCTCCTCCCCAGCGCATGGGGCGGAGGCAGGAGGGGTCCTTCCACAGAGTCCTTCACTCCCCACAATGGGCCAGAGCTGCTCCTTGGACCCGGGGCAAACCCCTGCGTCACCGCCGCATGTGCAGGGCCAGGGTGCCCCTGGGACACCGTGGGACTTCAATGGAAACATAGAGCCTGGAGGGGCAGGTGCAGCCCAGCCATGGGAGAGCTCACAGTGTAAGAGTCCAGGGGACAGGACTCGGACTCCTGGGTTCTCTCCTCAGCCCTCAGAGGGGAGTAGGGTCTAATGATTTGAGCAGGGGGGCTGGGAGACAGGACTCCTGGGTTCTATCCCAGCTGTGCTGCTCACTCTGTGTAACTTCCCTTTCCCGTGCTGTACCTCAGTTTCCCCATCTGTAAAAGGGGCTAATGCTGCTGGCCCACCCTGGGTAAGTGCTTTGCGATCCTGAGATGCAGAAACCTCTAGAAGGGCTGATCTGGCTGTGGGGAGAGAAACCTCTGACTGCCAGACCTGGTCACCTGGTTTTGACAGAGTCTTTCAATGACTTCCCGCAGCCCAGTTGCCATTCTGTGGCTGGCGTCAGCTTTGCGGGTGTGGACCGGCCAGCTCAGCCACATTGGAGCATCCCCTTTGGAAACATGTCCCGTCTTTGACGCTGTTGTGGGGGTGGGGAATTCGGCAGAGGCTGGTGGAAGATGCAGAGCCAGAGAACACTGCCAGCTGGGGCAGATCACCACCCCGCATGCCCTGGCTGTTTGGAATGGGTCTCCGCCGGGGCCTTTCGTCAGGAGCTCAGGCAGTTCTGGGGATCCAAGCTCATGCTTCAGGGCACAGGGGTCAGGAAGGGATTCTTAGCGCAGTGCCCAACGACGAGGTGCATTATTGGGGTTTCTCCTCCCCCAATGTATCCAGCATTGGCTGCTGCTGGGCTGGAAGAGCAATTGGGCAGATCCAGTGGTGACGCCCCTGGGCCTGGTGACTGGTGTCCTGGAGGGAGGAGGGGGCTAGGAATGGAGGGGCAGGGGATGGGTTGTGGTCCCGCCCAGCTCCGCCTCCGAACACCCAAAACACAGGGAGGGGGAACAAAGGGCTGACGGCACATCCTGCGTGGGCAGCCCCACACCCCATGTGGGGAGTCCGTGTCTGGGCTACACAGGGGCAGGGAACCCTCCCCAGGGCAACTCAGTGGGGTGGGTCCCTCTTGGCGCCGGTGTGTGAGCAAATGGGGCAGGAGGGGTCTGAGAGTTTCTGATGCCCTGTCCCAGAGCCCAGAGGGTCAGATCGAGCCCCCAGCCGGCAGATGGACAGGTCCCCCGGATCCAGTGTTGTTCTGTACTGGATCTGATAACATGCTCATCACCGCTGGGTTGGGAGGGACGGAGAGAGGGACAGATGGATGGATGGAGAGAAGGAGGGCGGGATGAACAGAGGGACAGATGGAGGGATGGAGAGATGGATGGATGGAGGGAGGGAGGGAGGGATGGGGAGATGGAGAGAGGGATGAGGGGACGGATGGGATGGAGGGACATACGGAGGGACAGACAAAAGGTTGGAGGAGGGGAGACGGAGGAATGGGGGGATGGATGGAGGGACGGAGGAATGGGGGGACAGATGGAGGGATCGAGGGACGAGGATGGAGGGACGGGGGGGACGGAGGGGGCATTGGAGAGAGGACGGCTGCCCCAGCACGGAGGCTGTCTGTCCCTGGTGCCGACCAGGCCCCAGCTGCGTGTCACTAACCGGGCCTTGGCCTCTCTTGCTCCTAGCCCTAGCCGGGAGGCTGCTGGCCCAGCAGGGCTGTGCCGAGGGCCCGACGTTCTGGTGCCGGAGCCTGGCGACGGCCGTGCAGTGCGGTGCAGTGCAGAGCTGTGCCCGGGCCGGGTGGAACCAGGCTGCTAAGGCAGGTCCCGTCCATGCCCCGCAAGCTGCCACGGTCGGGCTGTGTGAGATGCTGGGGCGGAGGGAGACAGGCCCCCAGCAGCACCCCCAGGCCCTGGGCTCCGGGCACCAGCCAGCGACCCTGCAGCTCCCCTGTGCTGAGCATTGGCTGGTACTCCCCAGGCCGCAGATGGGATGACCGCCCGGGGAGTGGGGGAGCCAGGGCTGCTCTCTGGCCCCGCGAGGGCCAGTCCCTTCCAGTCGGGGGGCAGCGGCTCAGGCAGAGGTGTGTGCCATCAGACCCACAGGTCCCGGGTTCGGGGCCAGCGGGGGGGCCTGGCTAGGGGCAGTCAGCCTGTCCCCGAGCCCCAGAGGGCTTGGCCCCAGCCCCATCCAGGGAGCCCTCGGGAGGCCAGCAGGGAGAGAGCTGGGTGGGGCCAGAACCGCGGGTCCCAGGAAGGGGGGTGGCCACAGCTGGCCCTTGGTTTCGGGGGGCTGCAGCTGAGCGGCACTGGGGTCCCCGCAGGAGCCATGGCTATGGGCTTGATGGGAGCCATGAGGCAGGGTCCCAGGGGCTGGTGGCTCAGCCATGAGGCAGGGGCGCTGGGGGGGTGCCCTGGGCACGCTGGTCCCAGGCCATGCCCTGCTGACGGGTGTGGGGTGAGCCAGAGGAGCAGCTGGGGCCCTACAGAGGGGCCCTGACCCCAGCCCCCTCAGACTCAGCCCCTGACGTGGTCTCTCCCCCACCAGGAGGACATGTGCGCGGACTGCGGGCAAATTATCACCATCCTGACTCGCATGGCCAAGGATTCAGCCTTCAAGGTACCATGGGGGGCCAGGGCTAGTTTCTGCTAGGCCTGGGGGGTGGGGGCTGGCCACAGCCCAGGCTCTGCCCCACTCACATCCTCCTTCCCCCCACAGGACAGCATCCAGAAGTACCTGACCCATGAGTGCACCCTGCTGCCCCTGAGCATCCTGGTGCCACACTGCCAGAAGGTGGTGGACACATACTTCACCCTCTTCATCACCTGCCTGGAGGGGCAGATCGTAAGTGGGACCCACTTGGCCCCTTCCCCAGGGTGGGGGAGGATCCCTATTGCCACCAGACTTTCAGCACCGAGCCAATCAGATAATGGGGGGGCCCTGCTGCCCTCGCATGATGGCACCATGCCAGGAAATAAAGCCAACCCCAAGGGATAGCAGCCCAAGGGAGCACTAGCCACACAGTTGGGACATGGGCTGGTGGGGAAACTGAGGCACAGAGCGAGGAGGATTTACCCGGGGTCCCAGTGAGTCCAGGTCAGAGGCTAGGACTAGAACCCAGGAGTCCCAGCCCTGTCTGCTCTACCCCACTCGACCCCACTCCCCAGCCAAAGCCAGTCCTGCTGCCTGATCCCTTGCTGGACCCAGCAGGCACCAGAGACTGCCCTGGACTCACTGGCAGATGCTGTGCCAAGGGGATGGTAACCCAACCCACTGAGCCCCAGTCTTGCTCTGCCGGTGGCCGTGGGCACAAGGGCTGGGCAGCGCTGGCTGGTCACCCCACCTCATGATGGGCTGGGGTCACTCTGTCGTGCAGGGTCTCTCCTCCTGCTAGTCCTGCCTGGCAGACAGGAGAGCAGCACTGGGGCAGATCGGATCAGAACCGGGGCGCAGCCGAACTGGGCAGGTCCGGCAGGGGGCGCAGGCAGAGACACCCCACAGCCCCCTGCACCACGGGGATCCGCCCCTCCAGAGGAATTCCCGGCCCCATGGGCCAGGGCAGTGCCAGAACGCAGGGAGCTCCCCATTGCATCACTTGTGGATCCCAAGGCACAAAACCACGTCCCCCTCCACTCCCGCCTCCGCTCCCCCACATGTCACTGACCACTGCTCTGCCCCTCAGAAACCCGCCTCCATCTGCGGCAAGCTGGGCCTGTGTCCCACGGACCCGTCGCAGGACAAGAGCTCGGACAAGTGTGTTCTCCAGCTGCTGCAAGGTCTCCACCTGGACCTTCCAGATGGTCAGACCCAGGTACAGGCACCTCCACCCCGGCTGGGCCCGATCCTGCTGCCATGTGGGGTCCCGCTACCTACTTCAGCAGGGCTGATGTGCTGAATTCTGGGGGCAGCTCCCCCCACACAGAGGGCCAGCACCAGGCCTAGGTGCCCATACGTCCCCCCCTCACCCTGGGTGTCCCATGACACCACACAGACTGACACCAAGCCCATCCCTGCATCATGGAATCGGGCTCCTGTATCCCAGCTTCACTGACAACCCCCGATGACTGACAAGGAAACCCTCCCGGCGCAGTCTGGCTGCCTGAGTCTGCTTAGAGCCTGAGCCCATCACTCTGAGGGACAGCAGGGAAGCTACCTAGCCTTGAGCTCATAGAGCTGGGTCCTTTAGGTCAACCAGAGGCTTGGGCAATTAGATTCTCAGGTTCAATGCCTGCCCTGGGGCATGTAACAGAGGTCCCGGGGAGCCACACTGAAGTTATTCACTTAGGGTAAACTGCAAAGAATGGGGCAGACAATCCCCAAAGCTGGTGGATATTCCAAAACTTAGATTTACCCAGCCAGCCCAAACCAGCTTCTGTAGCACCTCCCTGGTCACCCAGAAGCCAACACACAGTTCCCTCAAAGCCACCCAGCCTCAGGCCTCCACCCAGACACCCAAGTCAAAGCTGATGAGGGTTACGGGAAATCTTATTCATTATATAAGAAAGTTCTACCAATCCCAAAGGATCAGACACATCACCTCCCAGTTAATGAATATTCCAGATCTTACCCAAATACATGCTACAGTCAGTTCTTATTAACTAAACTAAAATTTATTAAGAGATTGTTGGTTAAAAGATCAATACGCATACAGACATGAGTACAGTTCTGAGATCAGATTCATAGCAGAGATGGTGAGCTTTGTAGTTCCAAAATGTTCTTTCAGAATTAGTCCATAGGTTATAGTCCAATGTCCATATTCAGGGTGATCCAGGCGGGATTGGAGAGCTCAGTCTTATGACTTAAACTGCCCCTGCATGAAGCATCAAGCAGATCTGAGATAAAAAGAATCAGGACCCTAGGGTCTTTATACAGTTCCAGGCCTTCTCTTGACAGCTTGGAGTCCCTAGGCGAACAATAGACAATCATGGAGACTTTGAAGTAGACCTATTTCCTAAGCATCACTGGTAATTAGCTACATGGATTAACATAAGGCAATTTATCCATTAGGCAGTTTGTCACTATAGCTATTGATTCAGAGATCAAAAGGGAATGTTAACATTTAGATGAATCTTGGGTGAAATAATGTCATTGTCTATATGTCTCTATAAAGTTTGTGATAGACAGGGACTGTCTGTTTACATGACTAACATTTAACAAGATATGAGTACTCTCATACAATTAGTATCACCTCTAATTCTTTAACAATATAGGTTTGCATTTCAAAGTTCTGGCCTATCTAACATGGAATGGCCCTAATTACCATTCACATACTTTTCGAACATGTCTCTAAAGGTTGAATTTGGGTCATTTATCCTGCAGGATGCTTAACCCTTTCTGGCCATGCATCACACCCTCAACGTGAGATTTGTGTAGCCGGAAGTATTTGGAGCTCCTGGGTACACCTTAAGGACCTCCCAATATTGATATGAGCTGTGTTTATATTGAATTCTTTGTAAGACCAATGTGCATCCTTTGGCCCAAGTTGACAATTTAGTCCATACTCTGTCAAACACTCTAGTGATTTCAGGGTTGAGCCTATGTGTTAACATAGACATCAATGACAGGTTTCAGAGTAACAGCCGTGTTAGTCTGTATTCGCAAAAAGAAAAGGAGGACTTGTGGCACCTTAGAGACTAACCAATTTATTAGAGCATAAGCTTTCGTGAGCTACAGCTCACTTCACGAAAGCTGATGCTCAAATAAATTGGTTCGTCTCTAAGGTGCCACAAGTCCTCCTTTTCTTTTTATAGACATCAATGTTTTTCAGAGAGCACTGACTTTGACATTTAGCCACGAAGGCGGTGAGTTGTTGTACCTCAGTTTCCCTTTTTGCACAGCAGTCCAAGCTTGTAATGGTTTTTCTGCTGTGGAAAGTTTTAGGATTGTGTATAGGCGTTAGCTGTGAAACCTCAGCATTATTAGGCTTTCTAATACAAAGTGCGTTCTTATTGACTCAAACACCATACTCATAAGGGTTTCGATTACATAGTGTGTTTTCATGTACCACTCTTAACACGTTTGAGGATTTTTCCCATAAGTCATGTTTTTGGCATCAGCTGTGAACTAGTTACAAGAGTTAACATTAGCATGAATATTAACATCAAATCTATCTCAAGTGTACAATCACAGTCATTTTTGTCATGCCAAGCCTTTTGTTTAGCTAAATCATTCTTTAGGTCAGCATGTTCAATATCCCTTTTGAACCTTTGTAGATTTTCCTTTACCTCAGGGTTTTTCTTAACATAGACACTTAGTTTAACCACGTCCTCGGGGCTTCGGTATTTTAGAGATGAGTGAGGCAAGTCTGTAAGGGCACTTTGCCTTTCAAGGGTCAGCTTGCCTTCCTTCTTTTCCCTTTGTAGACGGTTGAAATTTGAGCTTTCTGGTATACCTTAGTCTGTGGGCTCGCCAGCTATGCTCTTATTGCCAGCCACTGTGAGCAACTTTGTTCCTCCCTTGTCAGCTAGGTAATTTGCATGGACAATGTGCCTTATAGAGACACAACCATTTTCTATCATTATGTCCGAACTACAGTTCTCCTGCTTTTAAGCTACCAATTTCTGCATCCACAAGGCATCAGATGCATTAGAGCTTACTAAGAAATCACCTGATGTGTCCAAAGTGTCTATGGGTCTATTCACAAGGTTGCTCTGCTGTGTAAAGCCAGGAATCCAGCCCTCCTTTTGACCTGAGACACAAACTGTTCACTTCCAATATCAATTAATGAAGCCTCCTTTAAGCTATCTACACTGGATTTTTCCAAAGCAAAGTCATCTTCATTTCAAAGAATCATAGAACCATAGACTATCAGGGCTGGAAGGGACCTCAGAAGGTCATCTAGTCCAACCCCCTGCTCGAAGCAGGACCAGTTCCCAGTTAAATCATCCCAGCCAGGGCTTTGTCAAGCCTGACCTTAAAAACCTCTAAGGAAGGAGATTCCACCACCTCCCTAGGCAACGCATTCCAGTGTTTCACCACCCTCCTAGTGTGAAAGTTTTTCCTAATATCCAACCTAAACCTCCCCCACTGCAACTTGAGACCATTACTCCTTGTTCTGTCATCTGCCACCACTGAGAACAGTCTAGATGCCAGCCCCACTCTCTGCCCCGGCTGCTGGAGCTGACCCTGTTCTCTTTTCCCAAGGGAGGCCCCAGCAAGGACCTGCCATTCCCGCTTCCGCTGTGCTGGATGTGCCGCTCCTTCGTCGGCCGGATAGAGTCCACCATCCCCAAGGTGCTGTGCCCACCATTTGCGCCCCCGGGGCATCACGGGAGAGACCCCAAAGCTGGCCACCAGCTCCAGTCCTGCCCAGGATGGCAGCAAACGGGAGGCTGTGAAATGAGCTAGGCAGGTCTCAGTCCGGCCGGCAGTGGTTGGTACAGGTGCTGGCAGCCCAGAGGGAGATGCCCAGGGCTGAGCTCCCAGGGCAGGGCGTGGGGGACACTCGCTCTGCCATGTGGGAAATGCCTGAGGAAACTAAAGTGCATTTTAGCTCTGAAAAAATGACTTGGGGAGCAGCCCTGCTCGCTCCACGGCTCCTCTGGGTCCCCTGCATCCCAATGCAGCCCCGGGAGAGCTGGACCCTCCCCGTGCTGGGCAAGAGATGCCATTGGTCACCTTCAGAGATGGGGCTGCCCCCAGGGCAGAACCGAGAGTGACTGGAATTCGGAGCCTGGCTTGGCTGGCTGAGCCAAGGGGGAGCATGAGGGGCTGGCAACGGGCAATGCCAGTTCGTTAGGGCAGTGGGGGTGTCCGCATGGGGACAATAACCCTAGGCGTCCTTGAACTGGAGAGGAGGGAGCAGGAATCAGGACCTGAGGGAGTTCAGCCTTTGTTTTGCTCCCAAATTGGGACAAAAAATCAAAGTGTTTCTATGGGAAAATCTTCAAACGTGTTTCGTTTGGAGTCGGTTCAACACTGACACCAAACTGTGTCTTTCCAGGGTGCCATGGTGCCTCATGTCCCCTGCCCACGCTCTCCCCTAGGGGCTGGACTCACTAGCCAAACTACATCTCCCATGATGCACTACATGGTTTGGTTAGCCGGCACACCATTGTGCATCATGGGAGATGTAGTCCGAGTAGGGGAGAACTACAACTCCCATGAGGCACCACAGGCAGATGCAGTTTAACATCAAACTGACTCAAAACCAAACCCTTTGGTTGGAGTTTTTCATGAGGAAAATTTCAATTGTTTGCAGAAACGGCATTTTTGGTTGGAAACTAAATTTAGAAGAAAATTCCCAGTCAGCTTGAAGGACACTTTAGGCCCCCAGGCTGTGAGCCTGGAACTGCCAATGCCCTGTGGCAATTCCTGTGCAGCAGAGGTTCCGCTCTGCCCAGAAGAGCAATGCCCAGGGTAAATCTGAGCTATCAGCCCTCGTGCCCTGCTCATGGTTCATCTCAGCTGTTTACATGGTGCCAGGCATCCACGCTCGTGGCCTCTGGCACCACACTGCAGAGAAACACCTGTGCAGCCTAAATTGCCTCCTGCAGTGGCAGCTGCAGCTGGCATCTGTGCCCAGTGGGCACAGGCCAGGGCAGTGGGGCAGACCACCCAGAGGGTGACATGGGTAGTCAAATAATGGCTTTTCTGTCCAAAAAGAAATGGAATTTTCCTGATTTTTTTCTATGAAAAACAACCATTTTCAGTAAAAAAAAATTTTGGGTAAAAATCTCTGGGTTTTGGTCAAAGTTCTTTGGCTTTTAAAAATGGAAACATTTGATCTAACCCTTGAAATTCGATATCAAAATCATTTTAACTTAAAAAAAAATTGGGGAGTTTTTTCATCCACAAAATGAAAAAAATGGCAGGATCTTTTGGGGAAAAACCTGGAATTTTCCAAAATGTCCAGCAAAAAAACAACAGGTCTACCCAGGGCCTTGCTGCAGCCACTCCTGCCACAGAAGCTGGCCTGGGGGGAAGGGGACATCACTAAGGGGGCAAGGGGTGAGAGAGTCGAGGGGGGGCACTGACTCAGGCCGTCTGCCCTTCCCCCAGGGGGCCATCGCCAAGTCCATGTCACAGCTCTGCCATCTCTTGCCGGGCACCATTGGTGGCACGTGCCAGGGCCTGATGGAGAAATACACCACCACTGTGCTGGACCTGATCCTGGACAAAGTGGGCCCACGGCTGATCTGTGGGATGCTCCTCATGTGCGCCACGGGGGAGAATTGCGGCCCGGGTGAGTCCTGGCCCTGGCCCTGCTCTGCTGCTCCTGGGCTTGGGGGTTGGAGCGTCTACACTGCATTTTAACCCTAGGTTAAGGATTTTCAGACCCGTGCTTGAACCTGGGGCTTTGGTATCCACACTGCAGTGCGCAGACCCACCAGCTTAACCCGAGCTCGGACCTGCCAGCCCTGCAGCGTCCCGGGATCTGGCCCTGGGTTAGCACAACTGCAGTGTAGACACAAGGAGGGTTAGGCTTGAGCCCAGGTTCAAGCTATGGGCTTACATTGCAGTGTAGACACGCTAGAGAGCAGGGTGTGCTGGCCCTTGAACGGCAATTCCCCGACCCAGTACTAGGCCATCATGGCTGCAGCCCAGAACTGAGGCATTCTGGGATTTGTAGCCTGAAACGATGCCGGGAGGTGGAGTCTGTGGCACCAAGGCATGCTGGGATGGGGGAAGGTTATAAATAAATTGTATTTTAATGCTGTCCTGGCCAGGCTGCCTTGGTCCTGGGCTGTGATGGCCCACGGGGGCAAGACCAGGGCACTGGGGGAGACGTTCCCTGCGGCTCGTGTGTGTTTCACACCTGCCCCTGGCTGCTGCCATGCTGCCCCAGCCTTTGTGTCTCTCACGTTGCTCCCTGTTGCCCCTGCAGAGCCGCCCCTGGTGCCGCTCCTTGCCCGGAGCACCGAGTGCCAGGCCTGCGTCACTGTCACGGGCCTGGCGAAGTCGACCGTGCAGGTGAACAGCACTGCGGCAGACGTGGAGGCAGCTCTGCTTGGGGCCTGCAGCGGTGCCCACCTGGGCTGGCAGGAGGTGGGTGCCAAGGCTGCTGGCAGTGATGCAGGAGGGATGAGGCCAAGAGGCATTGGGTGCCCTCCCCAACTGGCTCCTAGTTCCCAGCTCCTCCCCAATGTCCTGTTTCCATGGACATGGTGGTCAGTGCCGAGGGACGTGACATGATGAGTGGGGATCCTGGCAGGCAGAGCGGGGCTGGAGGGTCTACACGAGGGGCTCTCTGGGAAGATGGGGTCCGTGCTGTGCTACTGTCTGAGCTCCCTGCCTGGCGGGGTCCCAAAGGCCTCGCCCTTGGGGCCATGAGGTCTGGCCCACGTGGCTCTCCCTGCAGGATCGAGACCCTCACAGGTGAAGCCAGCCGTGCCCCTGAGATCTGCAAGGAGCGCCCGGGGGGCAGGAGAGCGTCAGTGGGGAGGGAGTTGGGGCTCCACAGACAGAAGACCAGGTGGAGATACTAACCCGCCTCCTCCCTCCCCAGTGCAAGAGCTTCATCGAGCAGCACCAGCCCCGGCTGCTGACCTTGCTGCCAAAGGCCTGGGACCCCCAGAGCATGTGCCAGGTAAGAGCCACCTTCTGGTGACGTGTCGTAGCCACAAACACCCCCATCCCCAGCCAGGGCTCCAGGCCCCTTGCCCCAGCCAGATGGCGCCAGGACCTGAAAGGAAAATCCTGGGAGACTCTCTGAGCTACTGCGGCCCCCAGCCGGGCTCCCCTCCCCAGCTCCCTCCATCGCCACTCAGAGGCGAGCTGCCCCCGCCCTGCTCCCGAGGCTGACGGGCCTTGTGCTTTCTCTGCCACCTGCACACAGGAATTGGGCGCGTGCAAGGCTGGGACGGGCCCTGCTCCCGGAGCCGAGGGCTGCACGCAGGGACCAGCCTACTGGTGCTCCAGCCTGGAGGCTGCCGAGCAGTGCCAGGTGAGTACCGTGCCAGGGGAGGTGGAGACGGGCAAGGGCCCAGCAGATGCACACTCAGCTTTGCCTCCCCTCAATCCCCTAAGAGGCCCCTTTCCACCCCAGCTCCCCACCCTCCAGGCAGGCAGGGGACACAAGCCCTGCTCCAGGTCCATCGTGAGGCATGGGGGTCTCTTTCCCATCAGCACTGGGGCCCAGATTCCTCCTGCCTGGGCAGGTCACCCCAGCTGGAACATGAGCGGGAGGGGACCCTGTCTGGCTCTAACGTCTCCTCTCCCCGTTCCCTTCCAGGCTGTGCAGCACTGCCAGGCCCATGGCTGGGCATAGCCGGAGACACGCCAGGCTGCTGAGCCAACTCTCCCCTGTCTGCGCCCCCAGCCCAGCCGATCCCCCTCCTCCACCAAGGGCAGCCTCCACTTTCAGTCTCACCCCCTCGAGAGCGATTTCTTCCCCTCTGCCACCCCCCTCTCTGGCCAGCCTTGGCTACCTCCTCAGTGCTGCTGTCCCACGCCCATGCTCTGCCCCAGGGTGCGTGCACCAAGAGTGACGCCTGCGGCTCCAGGGCTGTTGGGTTAGGCCTTGGGCTGGCTCACAACAGCTTGGAGAGATCCCCAAGTGGCCTCCTTGCTGGGGAGACACCTGCCTTTGTAACTAGCCAGCTGGGGCCAGGGCGAGCAGCTGGGCTGAGCTGCGTCGCTGAGATTCCTGTGCAGAGCCGGAGCCAATGTCAGACCTCCAAGGCCCCTGGCTAGAATTGCCAGGCTAGGCCAGCCCCACCGGGCAGCTCCCTCACATGCCTATAAAGGGGGTCCAAGGCAGCGTTTGGCACGTGATACATCTCCCAGGCAGCCGTGGCCTGAATCCCTGCTGAGATCCAGCTACGTGCTGAGACCCCACTTGCGAGCAACTTAGGCAGTCGCTGTGCAGGGCGCTGGCTCCCCAGAGAGCACTCTGGGCCCTGGTCCTGGGAGACCTGCACCGTAGACAGGGGTGGGAGAGGAGAAGTGGCCAAGCTCTGAATCTTGCCAAGCTTCTGTCCCTCCTGGGCCACCGCCGAGTGCTCCTCAGAAAGGGGGAGCTGCCCCACAGCCTGTCCACTTACAACTCCCACTGCCAGCAACACCAGCCCAACTGTGCCCTTAACATGCCCCCCCACGAGGGGCGCGGCTGCTGCAGGGAGGAGACGCCCCCCACCCCGGGGCTGGGCAGATCCCATCCTGCACTGGGAGCATGACACAGTATTTCATGCACCTGCAGGAAGCATATTCTAACCGCTCTGCTCCTGCACCCCTGGGCCAGCAAGGGGCCCGGGTGCGATGCAGCTGCCGCCTCCTCCTCCCCTCCCTTCACAAAGGGAGCAGCCTCCAAGGGACATGGCCCCTGCAAAACTTTGGCTCCAAGATTTTGAGGCATTACATCCATTGGCTGAGGCCGGGGGGGGGGGGGGAGTTAAAACACAGCACACTCTATTCCTTGCCCCAGTGCCACTGAGAGCCCGCTGGCCACGGGGCACTGGGGCAGAAGGGAGCCGGGGGGGGCTGCCTGCTGTACAAGAGAAGAGTCTCACGGCAGCAGAGTCTCAGCAAGAACCACACGCTGGCTTGGCTCCCACATCCGAAGACGCAAACTCCCCCCACTCCGAGCTTCGCTGTAGAGATAAACCCACAGCAGCCTCTACACACCAACTGCACGTCTGAAACGCCCCCAAGGTTCAGCTGCTTCAGAAACCCACCGCCGAGGGTCAGCCCCTCTGCTCCCCTGGCTTGGTATAGTGGGTGAAGGCTCCAGCTTGCTGTATGGGGAAATGTGCCTGACAAATAAAGCTTTGGATTCACACTGGCTGGCCAGGGTGAGATTACAGCCCTTCACGTCCCCTCTTCACTCTCTATTACCCCCCATTGATGATTGCTGGGGTTTGTTTGTTTGTTTTTTAACATCCTTCCCGTGCCAGTGTTGGCAGCCAAGGCCAATCCAGGCCCCTCCATTCCGCTCTGGCATTGGCTGCTGCTTCCAGTGGCTCTGTGGGACCGACCGCCACCAGCCTGCCCTCCTGCGAAGGGTTCAAAAGGTTTCTCTCAGCCGCCCTCTTTCCTCACGTGACTTGGCTCCCACATGACAACTTCCCATGGGAGTCCGAACAGGCCTCCATGGTGCCCTCTGCTCACGGCAAGCAGTTCCTCCGATCTCCTGGCTGGGGAAGACGCCATCCCCCCGAGGCACTTTTTCTCAAAAGTGTCTGGCCAAGCTTTTAGTAGCTCTACAGCACTTGTGGCTGCTCATCTGCACTGAGCATAAAGCTGAATTTCCATTCGACCCCCACAAACACAGGATGGTGAATACACCTCTTTTAGAGGCTCCCTGCACTGGCTGTAGGTTCATGGGCCCGGCTGTCGGTGACTGTAAACAACAGAGCAGGAAGCAGTTTCATGAAGATTGTACTTGGGAGGGGGTATGTGAAAAAAGGGACAATTTGCCAACCAGGCCCCCGGCTCAGGCTAGTCCTGCTGGTTTTCACTGGTGCGGTTAGAGCTGCTGTAGCTTTATCAGCTGCTGTAACGCCCACGGTCAGAGCAGCAGAGCGTAAAACCTGCCAAGAACCAACCACGACAAAGAGCGGATGCTCCAAGCCGGGGGAGATGGTATTAGGGCAGGACAGATTTCAGTTACCTGTGCATTTCAAGGGGCAGATGGGGCACTTTTGAAAACCACCAGGCATCTATCTGCAGTTTTAGCTGCTCACACACTGTTAAAAATCCAGCTCTAAGATCCTAAATCCCTTGTGAAAGCAGGATACAGGTTCCTAAATCACCTAGTTTGACCCTTTGACACTAAGGTCCTAGGAGCTCCTTGCTGGGGGAAGATGTGCCAGCACAATGCAACATGTGAATTTAAACCAGTGCAGCATGCCGGGTGCTGCTCTTATTTCCATTTCAGAGAGGCTCATTGGGATTTAGCTCCAGGTGACTGGAGGAAGGGAAAGGAGCCGCTGTGATGCTGGAACAAGAGCAGCAACACTCAGGGGTTTGCACCCGTTTAACAGTGACTGAAGAGCCTCTCTAGACACAGACTTGCATCAGCTTAGCTCCGGCTGTGCCAGCCCCTGTGGACAGCCTGTAGCTTAGAGTCAAATCCTGGCTCTTATCGAGTGCTTTTCATCAAAGCACTTTAGAGAGGTCAGTGCCATCAACCCATTTTAAGGATGAGGGAACTGAGGCACAGACAGACAGTGACTTGCCCAAGGTCACTGTGCAGGCCAGCAGCAGAACCGGCACTCGAACCCAGGTCTCAAGTCCCAGCTCAGTGCTCCATCCACTAGGCCACACTGCCTCTCAAAGCAAGTGCCCACAGTGCCGTCTGAAACCAGTGTCAAACCACACCTTCGATTGTTCGGAGCAGGAACAAGGCCTAAGAGGAGGATTATAGCACAACAGGGTGAAACCAAGAGGGTAGGGCAATTGCTGGCTTAAACACAGGAAGGGCAGTTCTCACACTTACTGCCACCAAGCCCTGAATGTGTCCCATCATCCTCTGCCCACCCTTCCCATGCCCTGGGAACCCAGAGCCATACACAGGAAGCAGAGGCTGGGCAGGAAAGCAGGCCATTTACACAGTGGCAGAGGGAAGGCAGCAGGCCTCAGGAGCAGCCTCCTGAGCGGATACGCTCCATACACGCACCACCCGCCGCAGGGCTCCTCCAGGGCCTGCCTCTGCAGAGTCTCCAACATGCAGCAGCAAAAGGGTTACGTGCCTTTGTTTCCATACTGACACAAATAGCCCTGTCACCTCCCTGACTTGCTAAAGCCACAGTGACCAGCTTCCACCTGCTATCTCCCACCATCAGCAGCTGAGACTTTTCCATCAACAGGCTCGTGGGACCGCTTCAAAGAGACCGTGGGACCGCTTCAAAGAGACCCCAGCGGTTTGGTTCCACTCTGACCCCCTCAGATGTGGTGGGCGAGCGCTCCTCCCCTTCTGAAGGGCGCCCCCACACCCGACCAGCACCTTCTCCAGGGGAGGCAGGGGCACAACAGGAAGAGGCCGAGAGCAGTCAGGGGAGCTACGCCCAGCCCCCCAAGGGTACTGGGGTGCCTGAGTCCCATCCATTTCAATAGGAGTTTGGTACCCAAATACCTTGGAGGGTCTGGCCCCTGCTGGCTCCCTAGGAAAGTGGGAGCTGGGAGCGGAGAGGGGCCCTCTCACGATCCTTAAGGGGAGACCCTGGATCCAGGGAAAGGAGTTGTGCCTCGTTTAGAAAAGGAGGGGGAGAGGATGCGCTTGGGCAGTTTGTAAAGGAGGCACTCAAACAGAAGCTGGGCTAGGTGGGAAAGCCCTGCCGAACTCCAACAGCCAATGGCAGGCTTCTCACCGCTCTGACAGGGTGTGTGAGATCCCGCACTCCTCCTGGCCCCACCCACCGCTGTGGGGCAGCACAGGGGCTTGGCCGCAACTCCTGAGTGGAGACAGAAGCAGGCGCACGGAACAGATGGGATTTCAGAAGCAATGAGGCCAGGCGAGGGAAATAAAAAACAGGCCTGAACTCCTTTAATGCACATGAGGAAGCAGGACTGGCAAGTAGAAGAGAGGCCGTTCCTGCTCCAGGCCTCGCTAGTCACTGTGCCCGGGGCACGGTCTGCTCCAGCCACCAGCCAGCGGCAGTGCAGCTGGAATGGGGACGTCAGTGAGACATGAAATGAGGGGAACAGCCTGGGTTCCCTGAAGAGTTTTCCAGACAGACGGCTGCCTGCGATAGCCGAGATCAGCTTCCTCTGCCACGGGCAACACAGGCCAGTGTTTGCTAGGGCCTGTGTGCAGCCAGAGAGCAGCTGAGCAGCAAAAGGGCACTGGGTGATGCAAGACTCCATCCCACTGTGCCCTCAGAGGCTGGTGGAGAAGCTGATCGGGCTGAGTCCTGCTGGCACGTACTGTGGATTGTGCTAGGCCAGGGATGAGAAGCACCATCCAGCTGCGGGTGGCAGGCAGCATCCCAGTCTCTCCCCCAAAACCCGGGAGAGGATGGTGGAAAACAACTGTGGCACTCCGCTCTCCTCTCACGCCCCCTGCTGGTTGGTCTCATCCTCATCCCGCCTCTTCCAGATCTGCAAAGAGAAAAGAAACCCATCACTTTGGGGTTCATTTCCTGCCCTCAGCAGAGCTCAGGAAGGCAGCATGGCCGAGTGGAAAAGGCACAAGGCGGCAGTCAGGAAAGCCAGGCTCTGCTACTGACCAACGCTGACTCCGAGTGACCTTGGGCAAGGCACTTGTGCCTCAGTTTCCCCTTCTGTAAAATAGGGATACTCCCTCACTAACCCCCCTGCAGTTCTTATCTGGCCCCCGTCACCACAGTATCCAAGCACTTCACAATCTAGAGGGTACATATCCTCTCACCGCCACAAGGCCAGGCAGTGCCCCTCTGCAGATGGGGAACTGAGAACATCAAATAACTTGCCCAGGGATTTCCCCCTTCAATACATTCACCCCCTTAGGGAAGGGAGAGCTCCATATCCTAGTAGAGAGGATAGGAAGGGAGTTGGTAGAGCACAGACAGGAGCTAGTGAGGAACAGTCACACATTAATGAGTCCCATTTAAACACAACCAGCTGAGTATTGACAAAATGAACAAGTGCTTCTATACAAATGCTAGACGTCTAAATTCTAAGATGGGTGAACTGAAGTGCCAGGCCTGAATGAGGGTATCGCTATAACAGGCATCGTGGAAAAAGGATGGAATGAGAACAATCAACGGGAAGTGGTAAAAGCAGGGTTCAGAATACATAGGAATGACAGAGTAGGTCACGCTAGTGGGGGGATGGCACTGCATAGAGGCATATAAAGTAAACATCTGAAATGAATCAAGCTGTGCCATACAATCTCTAGGGACAGAAATTCCACGCTTAAACAATGCGCGTATAACAGTTGGGACATACTACCAACCACCTGACCAGGATGGTGGTGATGACTGGGAAACGTTCAGGGGGATTAGAGAGGCTACAAAAGCAGAAAACGCAATAATGGGGGATTTCAACTATTGACTGGGTCCATGTCACCTCAGGACAGGATGCAGAGATAAAGTTTCCAAACACCATAAACGACTGCTTTTTGGAGCAGCTAATCCTGGAACCCACAAGGGGAGAGGTAATGCTTGATTTAGTCTTAAATGGAGCACAGAATCTGGTCCAAGAGGTGAATCTAGCTGAACACACGATAATAGAGACCATAAATTTAACTTCCTTGTAAGGGGAAAAATGCCAATGAAACCCATCACAGTAGTATTTAACTTCAAAAGGGGAACCACACAAAAATGAGGAAGCTAGTTAAACAGAAATGAAAAGGAACAGTCACAAGGGTGAAATGCCTGTGAGCTGCATGGAGACTATTTAAAACACCATAATAGAGGGCCAAACTAAATGTATACCCTCAAATAAAATAAATGGTAAGAGGACCAAAATAATGCCACCAGGGCTAAATAGCAGAGTAAAAGGATGCAGGCAAAAAGGGTACTTTAAAAATTGAAAGTTAAATCCTACTAAGCAAAATGCAAAGGAGCATAAACTCTGGAAAGTCAAGTGTAAAAGTATAATAAGGCAGGCCAAGAAAAAATTTGAAGAGCAACTAGCTAAGGAGACACAAACAGCAAAAATGTTTGAAGTACATCAAAAGCAGAGAGCCTGCCTAGGAGTCAGTGGGGCCACTGGACAATCGAGGTGCTAGAGGAACACTCAAGGAAGACATGGCCACTGCGGAGAAGCTAAATCAATGCTTTACATGGGTCTTCACTGCAGAGAATATGCAGCGAGATCCCAACATGAGCCATTCTTTTTAGGTGACAAATCTGAGGAACTGTCCAAGAGGTGTCAGTAGAGGAGGTTTTTGACCAAATTGAGAACAATAAAAAAAAAAACACCGAGACCAGATGGTATCACCCCAGAGTTCTGAAGGAACTCAAATGTGAAACTGCAGAACTACTAACTGTGGTCTGTGACCTATCGCTTAAATCAGCCTCTGGACCAGATGCCTGGAGGTTAGCTCCTGTGACACCTATTTTTAAGAAAACGTTCCAGAGGCGATCCTGGCAATTACAGCCCAGTAAGCCTGACCTCAGTACCAGGCAAATTGGCTGAAACGATAGTAAACAGAATATCTCTTGAGTCTGATCAAACACAGTATGTTGGGGGAAGAGTCAACATGACTTTTATAAAGGGAAATCATGCCTCACCAATCTGTTAGAATTCTTTGAGGGAGTCAACAAGCATGTGGACAAGGGTGTATATCTGGACTTTCAAAAAGCCTTTGACAAGGTCCTTCACCAAAGGCTCTTAAGAAAAGTAAGTAGTCGTGGGATAAGCGGGAAGGTTCTCTCATGGGTCACTAACTGGTTAAAAGACAGAAAACAATGGTCAGTTTTCACGATGGAGCGAGGTAAATTGCAGGGTTCCCCAAGTATACGTACTGGGACCTGTGCTGTTCAACATATTCATAAATTATCTGGAAAAGGGGGTGAACAGTGAGATGGCAAAATTTGCAGAATTACTCAAGACAGTTAAGACCAAGGGTGACTGCAAAGAGCTATAAAAAAAATCTCACAAAACTGCGTGACCGGGCAACAAAATGGCAGATGAAATTCAATGTTGATAAATGCAAAGTAATGCACCTTGGAAAACATAATCCCAACTATATGTAAAAAACTGCAGGGTCTAAATTAGCTGTTACCACTCAAGAAAGATCTTGGCATCATCATGGACAGTTTTGTGAAAACATCTGCTCAATGTGCAGCAGCAGTCAAAAAAATTAAGAGCCTGTTAGGATCCATTAGGAAAGGCATAGATAAGAAGAGAGAAAATATTACAATGTCACTATATTCAGCCACGGTGTGTCCACACCTTGAATACTGCGTGCAGTTCTGGTTGCTTCATCTCAAAAATGGTACACTGGCATTAGAAAACACACAGGGAAGGGCAACAAAAACGATGAGGGGTGTGGAACAGCTTCCATACGAGGAGAGACTAAAAAGACTGGGACTGTTCAGCTTAGAAGAGGCGACTAAGGGGGCAATGCGATAGAGGTCTATAAATCATGATGGGTGTGGAGAGAGTGACTAGGGGAGTGTTATTTACTCCTCCTCCTAACACAAGAACCAGGGGTCACCCTAAGGGGGCAGCAGGTTTAAAACAAAGAATGGAAGTACTTCCTCACACAACGCACAGTCATCCTGTGGAATTTGTTACCAGGGGATGTTGTGAAGGCCAAAAGAAATATAACTGGGTTCAAAAGAGAATTAGATCAGTTCCTGGGTGATAGGTCCATCAACAGCTATTAGCCAAGATGGTCAGGGACGCAACTTCCTAAGCCTTTTACTGCCAGAAGCTGGGACTGGATGATGGGAATGGATCATTCAATAATTGCCCTTTTCTATTCATTCCCTGTGAAGCACCTGGCACTGGCCACTGTCAGAAGACAGGACACTAGGCTAGATGGACCATGGGTCTGACCCAGTCTGGCCATTCTTGTGAGTTTGTGATAGAGCCAGGAATTGAACTTGGCTCTCCTTAGCCCCAGGCTAGTGACCTGACCACTGGGCAATCCAGCCACCCTTTGGGCTGTACAGATGAGAAGCGCTAAGTATTACTTTGAGTTCCACTTGCTAAATTCAGGCCGCCACTCCCTGCCTCAGGACACACAAGGCTGCTGTAGGCCCCTCTGTGTGCAGGGACTCAAATGCTGCCTGCCTGAGAAGTTTATCACCCCCACACCTTTGTTCTACCACATCATTTATCCCATTAAGTCATTACTGACTTGCTGACCAGAGCCCATGGGCTGCCGCCGCATCCCAGAGTGCAACAGCACTGTCCATATCACGGGCATGCTGCATGAGAGGCACAGGAACATGACCACCAGCACAGGTGTGACAACAACGCCTCCCCCATGTCCCACCATTGCACCACGGGGTCAGCACTTACCATAGGCACTGAATGACTCATCACACACACAGCCCTCCTTCCCACACAGGGACCACCACTTCCTTCCCCGAGGGCCTCAGCCTGCGCACCATGCTAGAGCAGCTGTGGCAAAGCAAGTTTGCTTTAAATAGCTCTGCAAAAGCAACTCACATCTGCTGTGCTGTGCAGAGACCTGGGACAGCAGGAAAGCCAGCAGAGCTCACCTGGTCAGGTCACCAGGGATTTGTATATTCCCTCAGATGTAGAACGAGTCACCCCATGCAGTGGAATAGACAGCCCGGCGCTGAAGGGAACAGTGCACTTACCTGGATATAGGCCTCTGAGAGCGTTATCATCTGGGGCAGGATATCGGTCACCTGTAAGTCTTGCAGCTCATACCACTTGCCCGTGCCCTGCCAAAAGCCATTGCAAAAGGGGTGAGGAGAGTTGTGACAGCAGGTCTTACCATGGCGCTAGTTCTGACACACCAGGCTCCAGCATGGTGCCAGAGATCCACTCTGCCCAGCCTCTTGCTTTGAGCCTCGCCATAGCAACAGAGCAAAGCATGCACTAGGAAGTTCATCCCCAGCTCCCCGAGCAATCATCCAGATTGGCACCAAGCAATGAGCACAGAAGCCCGGGGCAGGCAAACTGCTTTCCCAGCACATCGCAGCAAGATGCGTCTGGACTGGGGGAGCAGGTTATGGCCAGCTGCTACCTGAGGTCAGTTGTGGGGCTATTCAGGGAGCAGAGTTGCTGGGGCAAGCCCTAAGTGCTGCCCTCAGCTGCTGTGCAGGGCTGGAGAACGAACTGGGGAGAGCTCCTCAGCTCCCGGGTACAACAGCTGCGAGAGATCAGCCTTAGGCAGCGAGTTAGTGTCAGCCATCCTCTGCGTGGGCTAAATCCCCCAGAGACTGGAGCAGTCACACCTCAAGGGAACACTGCAAGCCACTGGGCTAGCAGGGACGAGGGGAGCTGTGCATGCTACTCCAGCCCCCACAGTGTCCAGCAGACACTGAACCCCACCCCTTCGGTCACGCACGTGATGCAGCACGTGAATTCTGTAGGAGCCCTCGGTGGGTTTCCCATCATGCACGATGTTGGCGATAAGGTCATAGGTGGTGTTCTTGTGCACGGCCTGCACCTCCTCAGACAGGTACTCCCGGAGATCCACGTTCCTGCGGCAGGAGGAACAGCAGCATTGTGAGTGCAAGGGGCAAGCTGCACTAGGCCCTGAAAAGGCAGGGAGTTCCAGTGTGCCCCTGTACATTGCATGCTGATGCCCCGGGGGCCAGCTCCTTAGCTACCTGAGATTGCAGTCACCAAGCTGTCAGCCCCACATTCATGTAAATCAGAACAAAGCACCCAGCTTTCCTCATGGAGTCACTTATCGCCGAGCTGTCTCTTCTGTTGCCATGCAAGGCTGGATCACCAGCACACAGCAGACAGCCCAGCACTGCACTAGAACAAGGAGGGAGGATATGCTCTGGCCAAGACCAGTCTGCACAGTTCAGTTGGAAGCTGCACAGATCATTTTTAATACTCAAAGCAAAAGAGAAAGACGACTTTTCTGGCCACCAGAAAAGGGCAGTAGCCAAACGTCACGTTCCCCGTTAGTCATAACTGGATGTGTTGTGCCACCCCTGCCCTAGCACCCATTCAAACAGGGAGTTCCACTCCGGAGGCTGTATAAAGGTCAGCTCCACATGGACGCACAACACGCCGGCCTACAAGCTCCAGGTGCAGAACAGCCGACTGCACGTGGCTCTGCAGCCAAGAGGGGTCCAAACAAGACCTCACAAGGCTGAGCTCCATTGGTGTCTGTATCTACAGTCCCCCCCTAGACAGTGCTGAGGTCATCCTCAACAGACCCCTAGGAGGCAGGGAAGGATCACCCATTTTACAGAAGAGGAAACTGAGGCACAGCAAAGGAAGGGATTTGCCCAGGGTCACACAGGGAGTTTGTGGCAGAACCGGGAACTGATCTCAGGTCTCCAGAGTCCAAGTCCTGTGCTTACCCACAAGCCACTCCTTCCATCACAACTCAGTGCTTGGTATCAGCACGCCTGCATGGCCTGTACAGAGTGAGTGTTTGCTAAACAGGGCTGTTTGCCAGGGTCGAGTGTCCATGTAAGTAATATGTTTCTAGCCAAACAGGCCTAGCTGCTAACCAACGCCTGGAGGGAATCCTTAGAGGATCAGAGAGCACCCAACCAATATATCCCACAAGGGTGTAATCTGCACCAGCTCCTGGCAGCGCCATTCAGGCGCCAACGCCCATCTGCTGCCACCTGGAGACGGGCTGCATTGGGGCTCATCCCCTGCAGACGAACTCTGTTCTCAGAGCGAGTGCCGCAGCTCCCAGAGCCAGGGGTTTTCTATAGAAAGCACAGACGGAGCTGCAGCCCCCCGAGCTGGTACTTACGTGATGGGGAAGTTGACGATAGTGGGGTTCTTCTCCACAAAGAAGTTGTTCTTGGTGAACCTCTTGATGCAGAAGATGAGGTAGGGAGGCAGCTTGGTCAGCTGGAAACGCTTGAGGAAATTCTCCTTGTAGGTTTTATACTCCTGGAGCAAGAACAGAGACACACAACCCTCAGCAACCAGAGACCCACACATGGCCAGGGCAGAGGTACCACACGGATAGGAGAGCACACCAGCCCTCACTCCACGCTACCAGCACCAACAATGCTGCCTTAGATCTGCCAGGCGCCTTAGCACATTTGTTGCTGTCCCCCAAACACAAGCTGCACTGCAGAGCAGAAGCGTCTAATAGGGACAGGCAGCAGGGAAGTGTGCCTCTAGACGCAGGAGGGCAGCAGTGCAGGAGAGTCAGGGAAGGGGCGGAGTTACCTTCTCAGTGATGCCGTTGAACTTGGCCAGGATGTTGAAGAGCGGCACCTGGGGGATGATCAGCTGCTCCTTCTCGTCCTTGTACAGCGGAGCAGTGGGGAGGTCGAGGGTCAGGTACATGAAGGTGGATTCCACCATTGTCTCCTGGTACTCGTCATTTTGCAGCAGCTGCTCCTTCTCCTCTGCTGGCTGAGGGGAGGCAGGGACACAACCACCTGGGTTAGCACAGCAAAGCACTGTGGGACAGACAGACCTAACCCATACATTTTGGGAGATGGTGAGACATTGGTGAGGCCTCATCTGGAGTAGTGTGTCCAGTTTTGGGCCCCACACAACAAGAAGGATGTGGAACCATTGGAAAGAGTCCAGCGGAGGGCAACAAAAATGATTAGGGGACTGGAACACATGACTTATGAGGCGAGGCTGAGGGAACTGGGATTGTTTAGTCTGCGGAAAAGAAGAATGAGGGGGGATTTGATAGTTGCTTTCAACTACCTGAAAGAGGGTTCCAAAGAAGATGGATCTAGACTGTTCTCAGTGGTAGCTGATGACAGAACAAGGAGTAATGATCTCAAGTTGCAGTGGGGGAGGTTTAGGTTGGATGTTAGGAAAAACTTTTTCACTAGGAGGGTGGTGAAGCACTGGAATGGGTTACCTAGGGAGGTGGTGGAATCTCCTTCCTTAGATATCTTTAAGGTCAGGCTTGACAAAGCCCTGGCTGGGATGATTAGTTGGGGACTGGTCCTGCTTTGAGCAGGCGGTTGGACTAGATGACCTCCTGAGGTCCCTTCCAACCCTGATATTCTATGATTCTGTGGAGCCCAGAGTTAATACAGTGTGCACTACCTACAGCTAGCCATAGTGCAAGTTCCCTCTAAGGATCCACTGCCATCCCAGCCCCAACCTGCATCGCCTTCCATTCCAATCTTCAGCAGCCATGCATCCGATGAAGTGAGCTGTAGCTCACGAAAGCTTATGCTCAAATAAATTGGTTAGTCTCTAAGGTGCCACAAGTCCTCCTTTTCTTTTTGCGAATACAGACTAACACGGCTGTTACTCTGAAACCTATCATTAAGAAAAGACTATCCCTGCTACGTTATATGAGGACATCAGCCCTGATCCTGCAAGGAAACCCACAGGGCTTTGCCTGCATGACTTTCCGGTAGGATGAGGGCCTTGGTGAGGGGGAGCTTTGGAACTGAACCAATTTCACTAGAATAACTCCAGCTTTGACCCCTAGCTCTGCAGCAGGTGCAGGACTGGGACATCTTTGCACCACCAGCCCCAGCACAAAACCAGGTCTGCTACACAGCATCAAGTGTTCATCTCATATCAGCCAGCTCCATTTGTGAACTGTTTTTCTACAGCGTTTGCAGCTATTGCTATTTCCCCAGCGTAAGGAAACCTATGATCTGAAACAGACACCAGAAATCGCACCACAGAGTTAATCTACACATGCACCAAACCAAGACCAGCTGTCATAGACGGCTCATGGTCTCTTCTAATTGAATAGGAAATTCAAGTGACGTGTCTCAGAAGGGCCTACCCCCCTCCCACTCCAGCAGTCCTGCAGTGACTCCTGCAGGCTGCACAGCTTGCTCTGAAGCAGAGATCTGTAGCAGCAGCTTTTAGTTTTGGCTTGTGGCCCAATGTTTCCCCTGAGAAGTTGGCCTGTTATACAATCAGACTCCATGGTAGTTTTTTCAGGGGATTGCAGGGGTCAGAACTGTGAATGGAACCTCACGGTTTGTAGCACTGAAGAGCTAAAAACTGCATCTCTCTTGTCTATTTAGACCATAAGCTTTTAAGGAGCAGGGATTGTCTTACTATGTGTCTGTGAAGTGCCCAGCACAATGGGGGCCTGATCTCAGCTGGGGGCCTCTGAAAGCCACTGCAATACAAATAAATAATAATGTCGCTCCATTCCGAATAGAACATACCATATCTGTAATGTAAAAGTTTCCAGCACCGCTGAGGAATGAAAGTGCCTCCTGTACCCTTGAATGGACAATACTGTATGTGAGGCTAGTCTAGGACAGATGCATTAAGTTTTGGCACCATCTAGTGGCAATACTGTGTAGTGTCCCCCAAATGGACATGGAAAGTCCACAAGAAGATGAAAAAGAAAGCAAAACTTAATAGCTGAGCAAATCATTCCCAGAGGGCTCACCATCTGTTACCCTCTGGCCCCTACACAAAACTCCAAATATGTTGACCAACTCTATAGAAGGACTTCAGAAAAACTGGGGAACTCTCTCTGGCACCTTACGTATTCCAGAAGGGGCTACCTCAAACCAGGAATCACCACACACTCCCACATACTGGAAGGGGGGAAAAAAAAATCTGGAACCTACTTAGAGGTTATGCAAGAAACCCAAAACAACAATCAAAACCCACAAGGACAGCCATCCAAAACAGAAAGCAGAACCAACCACAACTCCACAAGCCACAGAACACCATCTCTGGGAGAAACCATAGAACCAAGACCCAAGTGGACACAACGCGACACCCCCATCATCATCAATTTTATCAAGACTACCCCCCAACTCTCCAAGGGACTGAACTTGTGCCCCCCAACGGAACCAGACACCATACTAACATGTGGAGAGCTAAAAGAATTCTTTCGCCAACTCCATCTCAAAGAATTCTTCCACACCACCAACCCCCACAATTACTAGGTCCCCACTGACAGTCACACACAAAAATAACCATCTGACTGGACACCCCAGAACAGATGAAACCACACACTTGATCATTACATTGATTGCTTCAGGAAGTTCACTGTGAAATCCTTAAACATCACATCCACCACTGACTATCACTCGACCAGCTATACAGTCTCTGAAACCCAGCCTCCAGATAGTGATCAGACCAACAGACAAAGGGAATGCCATCACAGTCCTCCACCATGACAATTATGTTAATGAGGACAAGCAACTCTCCACCACCACCTGCTATAAAGAACTCAAAGAAGACCCCACGCCACAGTTCAGTCAGGAATTGAAGGATACTATCAAATCCTTCCCCAAACAACTCCAAGAGAAACTCTTCAATCTCATCCCCCTTGAACCCTCCCGAGGGACCTTCTACCTGCTTCCCAAGATACACACAAGCAAGGGAACCCAGGCAAATCCATCGTATCTGGCCACAGCACTCTGACTGAAGGGATATCAGGACTCATAGAAACCATCCTCAAACCACTCAACATGCAAAGGGCCAGCTTCCTCCTGGACACAACCAACTTCTTCTAGGAACTCTGCAACAGTAACCACTTCCAAGGTGGTAAGAGTGGCATTCTGAGGGATGTCACCTCCTTATACACCACCACTGCTCCCAATGACAGCATCACGGCCCACCTCCAGTATCTACAATGGACAACAACTCATCCCTTTCACCCTCACCCATAACAACTTTACATCAGCAACAATTTGTCCAAAGACCATGGGAACAGCCATGGGTACTAGGACAGCTCCTGAGCATGCCAGCCTCTTCAAGGACCACGTTGAGGAAGAATTTCTGAACAAATGCACCATGAAACCAGCGATATTCCTGAGATACATCTCTGATATTTTCATCCTCTGGACAGACCATCTGAACCCCCTCAAATTTCCACACAACTACAACCACCACTACCCATCCATTAAACTCACTCTGGAAAGCTTCCAGCATCAACTTCAACAATGTAGCCTCACACACAACTACATACAAGATCACCACACTTACTTTCACAGACCTCTCTTCTGGCCTTCGTACAACCCCCCAATCTTGCCAAGGTCATCAACAGAAACAAACTCCCCACAGACCAGGCCCCATTAACCAAAGCAGCACCAGACCCTGCTAGAACAGATGCAAAACTTGCAGACATATCTCCACTGCTATGATGATCAATACTCCCCACAACACACCACTCAAGATCCATGGGTCCTACACATGCCTGTCACAACATGTGGAGTACCTCAGCCAGTGCACTAAATGCCCAACAACTGCGTGAGTGAAACCATTGCGCTCTCCAGTGAACTCACACAGAAAAGTGATAAAAGACAAAAACACTATCACTCATGAGCAAACACTTTTCACAAAGCGATCACTCCCTATCTGACCTCTCAGTCCGAATCCTCAAAGGAAACCTGCACAGCACCTGCAAACGACGAGTGGGGGAGCCTACATTCATAACTTTGCTAAATACTAAAAATCATGGACTTGATAAAGACACTGGATTTCTGGCTAATTACAACAATCGATAACCCTCTAATCCCCCTTTTTTGTCTTATGACTGCAGGTTTTATGACTGCACATTTCACCTTGAATGGTCTCTTACCACACTCATTACTCCTTATGCTAAACAACCGGTTCCACCTTGTATTTAGCTGTGACACAGAGTACCTTTCCCAGCCCTGAAGAGCTCTGTGTAAGCTTGAAAGGTTGTCTCTTTCACTCACAGAAGTTGGTCCAATAGAAGATAAGACCTCACCCACCCTGCCTCTCTAGTGTCTCTAAGCAACTTCAGATCATCTATGCTCCCATCCCAGTAGAACTGGGTACAAGGAAAGGGTCGCAGACTAGACAGGTCCGCCCTGATCCTGTATTACGACAGTCTTGGATAGCAAACCTTCATTGCTGGACATCTCTTTCATTGGCTCTGCAATGGGCAATGCAGACACAAGGATAACAGGGTTGGGGGAGGTGATCTGCTTTCTCTGTAGCTCCTCTAAGTGCCTCTGCAACCTCCACTAGAATTTCCTATAGCATGCATGGCTAGAAAGGGTTAAACATCCTGCAAAATAAATAACCGTCAAAAGACATGTGGGGAGAGAATGTTTGTGTTTCTGTGTATTTACATATGTATGAGTAGGGTTGACAATGTAACCAACAGTCCCTATCTCTGCTGTATTCTGATAATTCAGAGATGGAAAGAACATCCTAGCATTTAAATGAACTGTAAACACGGGATATCTCTGTATTCATCTCTCTCTGAAATGTATAGCAAATAATCTGTGAATGGTGGAGGAAAAAGCAAATGGCCTTATGTTAATTCTATAGTTAAGTACCGGTGATGGACCTCCTTCAAAGTCATGCTAATTACCTTTTGAACTCCAACTTGTCAAAAGACATGAAATTATATAAAAGATCCTTGGGTCCTGATTCTGTCATCTCAGATCTGCTTAGGTTTCATTAGGGAAGGTTGAGTCGCAAGACTGAGGTCCCAGTTATGCTGGTACCCCCTGAATATGATATTTGGACATTGGACTATAACCTATGAATTATTTCTGAAAGAACTCTTTGCAACTACAAAGCTCACCATCTCTGCTATGAATCTGCACCTCAGTGAATTGAACTCATGTCTGTATGTATATTGATCTTTTAACCATTCTCTCGTTTTTTAATAAATTTTAGTTTAGTTAATAAGAATTGGCTATAGTGTGTATTTGGGTAAGATCTGAAACATTTAATAACCCGGGAGGTAATGCGTCCAATCCTTTGGGATTGGTAGAACCTTTTCTTTTATATGATGAAATAAGATTTACAGAAATTTTCATCATATTTTATGTAGGTGCCTGGATGGAGGCCTGAGGCTGGACCACATTAAGGGAACTGTGTTGTTTGGACTTCAAGTAACAAGTAAGGTAATAAGGCAGCTGTTTTATGCTGGCTTCCAATACTTAGATTCATGAATATCCACCAGCTTTATGGGGATTGTCTGCCCCATTCTTTGCAGTTCACCCTAATTGAGTGACAATAGCTGGCTCCCAGTCACAAGCAGTAACGCCCAGGAACTGTACAGCAACAGGCCTGCTGGGGAGTGCATGTGTGGCACGCCCCCCAATGCAACCATGGGATCCGCTGCTCCTGGACCTTCCTTGTGTGAAGGATGGGCACAAACCCAGAGAGGTCAGGACCAAGTTAACTCACCAGGTCAGGGTGTGGAAGCTTTTTGGTAAAGATCCGCATGGAGCCTTGGAACACGTCGGTCACAATGGCTGTGAAAACACACACACAGAGCAAAAAAACGTTACAAGTGATCAAGTAGAGCTCTGAAGAGAAGGCTCTGGTCTGAAAGCCAGTTCTGATGCATCCCAGTTGCTGGGGCAGTGCAAATTCCCAAGACAGAAAGCTCCTGAGACCAGCACATGCAGAAACAGCACGTTCAGAGGAACGTGTGAAATGTACAAGAGCTGCACAGGAAACAGATTGCTGGACGTGGTTTTCTTGTCATGGGTTTCTTGCCTTGACTGTTACACTGCACTGAACGATTAGAGAAGAGAATGCTGAGGGAACGTGTGGCTAACAGACAGGTGCCAGGGAGTGAGCCGCTGGCTGCACTGCTGAAATCACCAAGATTACTTTAGGACTCTGAAGTAAAGAAGCCAGTATCTTCAGTTGGAATCTGTATGGGGAAGAGATGGTTTAACCAGGGTTAAGAGCTCAGCAGCTCCATCTGAAGTGGGAGGAATCCTAACTTGGAGAGATGAGACAAAAGGGCCAAGCTGAGGAAGTCTTTGCTCTGGTAGGAGTTTTGTGTGGGCTGGTGCAGGGGATTGGGGGGTGGAGGGAGGGTTGAATACAAAGTCTGAGGAAAGAGGATGTGCTAGAAACCCCACTTAGTTACCACAGATGAGATTTTTATTATCTGGATTTAGTTACTTCAAAGTGGTCATCTTATTTTTGAAAGCCTGGTTCGTTTCGGACTCTTTACAATTGTAAATATTCCAACTAACTTGTGAATACATGCCAATATCTCTTCTCCTTTTACACTGTGGCTGCTGTTTGAAACAAGCATTAGGAGCGCACAGGAAACTCACTTGCTTCTGAAACAAACCAAGTATCTTAGGATGGAATCTGGGGGGGGAGGCCTTAGCTGAGAGATTTATTTTTGGTTTTTCTTTTTTAACAAGCAAAGTAAAATTGTTAACTTCGTGGACACCTATTCTCCAGAGAATCCACATCAGCACATGCTAGGCCAAACATGATTTAACATCCGGTTAAAGAAGCAGCAGTTGCAGAAACACCATCATTTCCCCAACTTACTCTTTTTCTTCTTCTTTGTCCCACCAAGAGCAGAGTGCAAGGCATTTAGAAACCAGGAGAGGAAGTCAACGCCATCACCTGAAGACAGGAAGACACTGAGGAAAATGAGTCAGGGCAACAAAGCAATAGAGAAAACCAACACTGAAGGAGTTTACACAGAGTCAGTGAGTTAAACTCCTTTCCCCGTATCCTGACGGGTTTCAGAGTAACAGCCGTGTTAGTCTGTATTCGCAAAAAGAAAAGGAGGACTTGTGGCACCTTAGAGACTAACCAATTTATTTGAGCATAAGCTTTCGTGAGCTACAGCTCACTTATGCTCAAATAAATTGGTTAGTCTCTAAGGTGCCACAAGTCCTCCTTTTCTTTCTCCGTATCCTGTTATCTGGCACCTCATGACGGCAATCACACTGAAAAGTGTTTAATGCTCTGCCAGTTCAACCTCATACTGCTGCTCCATAAGGAACCTGGCATGCCACAGCCACGGCCCATCATGCTGGTCTGTACTAGCTCACTGTTTCCTCATGCTTCCCTGTCTGTCTGTCCCCACCTGCTGTCTCCTGTCCCAAACTTATCTGTAAGGCCTTTGTGGGCAGGGACCACCTTTTTGTTCTATGTTTGTACAGCACTTCAGACGAAGGAGGACTGGTCCATGACTTAGGTGCTACTGCAGTACACATATATATCTTGGCACAGTTGGGGCTGGGAGGGTCACAGAGCTGGCTGCTCTCAGCATTCAGATAGCACAGAATGTCCATTTCATACTCAGGAGAGAATCACATTAGAATCCAAGTGGAGGAAATCCAAAGAGAAAAATCAAGATGTGATTTGAAGTCCATTGCTTCACAGACCTTGAGGGCTAGGAACGAATGCTTTATACAAGGCAGGAAGAGCAGATTGCAAGTGGTAAAAAGCATTCATTTTCAGCCCTGCAGTTTTGCAAGAATTCGGGTCTCTCATCCATCGCAGGTCCGTTGATCTAGCATTGTTCTGATCCTGGCCCAGGGACAAACACATATCACCCAGGACCTCAGACTAGCATGAGTGTGAGCTCTGCTTTACCCTCTGCAGTGTCACACTGCAGATAATGCATGAAATCCCCTTCCCAGTGCAACCCACCCTCCCAGTGTGCAAACCACTGCTCCAGGCAACCATGTTTTAGGGCTCTGCTGCGTGGCTGAAGGAAAAGAGTGTGCTAAAGATCTCCCCTTGGTCTCACCTTGCTTGGTAATCTGGAAGGTCTTCTTACTGCACAGGACCACGGCCTGCAGCATTTCATGGGGAGAGACGTGAGCCTTGAAATTTCGGGGGTTCCACAGCTTCCTCATCAACTCTCCAAACCTCTGGACGAGCAGGAACATGATGCCCCCTGGTGGGCGCTTGATGTTCTTGTAGTTCTCCTCCTCCAGGAAGGAGTTCCGCAGCGGTGGGACGTTAGACAGGGCCTGGGCACACACATTCAAAGGTCAGTGGCAAAGCGATCACTCAGCCCAGCACGCCCACTGACAGAAGGGCCAGAGCTCTCCAGACCTCTAGCCTGATTTGATTCCAAGCAAATGAAGACTGATTAAGTACAAACCGATCAACTGATTGTGCTTCCTGTAGAAACATGCTTCAGGTGAAGGATTCCCTTGTACTCCCACAGGACATGAGGATAAGGGGCAGAGAAAATCTGCAGAGATTCAAATTCTCATGCAAGATAATTTAATATTTTGGCTCTATATAAAGAGATCTAGATCAATGGTAACTTTGGAGAACATATATAGAGAATATCTTTTTTGCCATATTTTGTTGTAGGAATAATTTATTATTTCAGTACTTTTATGATACAGTTAAATTAAAAGGGAAGAAAAGCCCCGCAATTGTTCTCAAAAGCATGGCACCATGCCAGCAGACACATTTGTACAATGCTCTCCCACTCAGACACTGATGTGGCCCACGTTAAGTTAGCTTTGCACGTGGGAATTCCCCAGCAATTAACTAAACAAAGGTTTTAAATCTAAGAGACCCAGTTTTTGGCCAACCTAGAGAAAGAGTCCAACTGGCTTACAATGGAGCAAGCTGCAGACACTCCTTTTGACCACAGAGGCACAGGCCAAAGAGAGTACAAATCTCAGCATGCAATCAGGAGTCCATCTTGAGCCAAGAAAAGCGGACACATCATTCCACTCATCCCGAGGGAGGGTGGGTGTGAAATGTAGAACCTCTGGGGCGGGGGGGAATGCACATAGTTTGCCCACTCTTTATGCTTCTCCCCACAGATTGCAGGACGACAGCTATTGTACCTGGAGTACTGCATTGGCATAGTCATTGGCCTTGATGTTGTTCAGCCCCACAATGCCAGGCAGGTAAGTGGTGCCATCATATGCCCGCGAAAGTTTGGCTTGTTTGTCCAAATTGGCAATTTGCTGCTTGGTGAAAGTGGGCTTCAACACATACTGAAAAAGAAAGGGAGCAAGCCAGTCATCTTTAGAATTAAGAGCTTCTTTACATCAGCTCCTGGGATCTGACTTCCAGCACCATGTTCCATATTTATTACTGGGTGATATTTCCAGGACAGGTTTATTCCAACTAATTTATCACTTGAAAGGGGCACCCAATTCTAAGTGATCAGAATTAAGATTTTGAAAAAATAAGGTTTTAACAAAATGTAAGACCAACATGAGTTTCCTCCTGTCTTTTAAATTTCACTGGAAACAGTTTTAAATAATATACATGCCCAAAAGCATTTACAGCACAAACATTAGGGCAGCAGTGTCTAAAGGGAAACTGATGATAAATGGAAGTGGAACAGATTCCATTAATTTGCTCTGGCCAAGCAAGGAAAATGCAAAAAGGGAAATAAACAGAGTGAGAAAATCTGTATTTTTAAAATTCAGTGTGAAGAATGCAAAGTCCTCCCTGTAACTGAAGTAAAGACATCTGTAAGCTCAAAGTGCCCCTAGAACATCACCAGTACCCTGGCATGAAAAGACACATACCCAACACTGAAAGGCCTAGGGACTCATGGGGCAGATCACACTGGACAATTAGGATGGTCAGCATCTTCAGACATGAAAGGTTAAATACCTAATGACTATAGTTATACCAATGTAAGCCACCTTGCATTGACCTATTTATGTAAGTGTCTACATTCAGATTCGTCTCCCAGCAATGTAATCGCACTGTTACAGCGATGCAGTAAAACCACCTCCTCGAATGGTGTTGAGCCATGGTCAACCTACAGAGGCTGAAACAGTACAAGTGTGCACATTGTGCAATCTAGGTCAACCCCTACAGTCCTCCAGCAGCTATCCTGCAACACCTGACAAGTGACTGCTCTAGTCACAATTGTGAACTTCACTGCCCAGGAGTCTAGAATCATAGAATATCAGGGTTGGACGGGACCTCAGGAGGTCATCTAGTCCAACCCCCTGCTCAAAGCAGGACCAATCCCCAAATAAATCATCCCACCCAGGGTTTTGTCAAGCCTGATCTTAAAAACCTCTAAGGAAGGAGATTCCACCACCTCCCTAGGTAACCCATTCCAGTGCTTCACCACCCACCCAGTGAAAAAGTTTTTTCTAACATCCTACCTAAACCTCCCCCACTGCAACTTGAGACCATTACTCCTCGTTCTGCAATCTGGTACCACTGAGAACAGTGTAGATCCATCCTCTTTGGAACCCCCTTTCAGGTAGTTGAAAGCAGCTATCAAATCCCTCCTCATTCTTTTCTTCTGCAGACTAAATAATCCCAGTTCCCTCAGCCTCTCCCCATAAGTCATGTGCTCCAGCCCCCTAATCGTTTTTGTTGCCCTCCACTGGACTCTTTCCAATGTTTCCACATCCTTCTTGTCGTTTGGGGCCCAAAACTGGACACACTACTTCAGATGAGGCCTCACCAATGCCAAATAGAGGGGAATGATCACGTCCCTCAATCTGCTGCCAATGCCCCTACTTATGCAGCCCAAAATGCCATTAGCCTTCTTGGCAACAAGGGCACACTGTTGACTCATATCCAGCTTCTCGTCCACTGTAACCCCTAGGTCTTTTTCTGAAGAACTGTTGCCCAGCCACTTGGTCCCTAGTCTGTAGCAGTGCATTGGATTCTTCCATCCTAAGAGCAGGACTCTGCACTTGTCCTTGTTGAACCTCATCAGATTTCTTTTCGCCCAATCCTCCAATTTGTCTAGGTCCCTCTGTATCCTATCCCTACCCTCCAGCAGATCTACCACTCCTCCCAGTTTAGTGTCATCTGCAAACTTGCTGAGGGTGCAATCCACACCATCCTCCAGATCATTAATGAAGATACTGAACAAAACCGGCCCCAGGACCGACCCTTGGAGCACACCGCTTGATACCGGCTGCCAATTGGACATGGAGCCATTGATCACTACCCGACGATCTAGCCAGCTTTCTATCCACCTTATAGTCCATTCATCCAGCCCATACTTCTTTAACATGCTGGTTAGAATACTGTGGGAGACCGTATCAAAAGCTTTGCTAAGGTCAAGATGTATCACACCCACCGCTTTCCCCGTATCGACAGAGCCAGTTATCTCGTCATAGAAGGCAAGCAGTTTGGTCAGGAAACCGGGAGCCACACCCCAATTAAAACACCCCACCTATTTTCAAAATGCTTTTCCCCGACTGTCTGGCTTGGCGAGCACACCTCGCAGTTCCCCCTTGTTGTGTGCAGCTGTCCGACTGACCAAACTGGCTACACACTCTAGACACACTCCTTCCTGGAGCAGGCAGGAGGTATTGAATCTCCTGGGCCTGTGGGGCAAAGAGGCTGTGCAGAGACAGCTCCAGACCAGCCGCAGAAACATGGACATCTACAAAAAATTGCGGAGGAGGTGAAGGTTTGACAGGGATCAAAAGCAGTGCTGCGTGAAAGCGAAGGACCAGGGCTAGGTTAAGCTACAGACGGGGACCAAGGCACAGAGAGATTCAATGACTGACCAAGTTATACACGGAGTCTGAGGCAGGAATTGAACCCGAGTCTCTGGATAATGCCTTAGCCACTGCCCCATCCTTCCTCTTCCGATAATGCTTCATTCATAACAGCTCTGCCCCTAATTCCCACAATATCCTGCTGATGCCTTTGGCAGACTGCTCCTTTCTACTGCAAAAATTCCTGGGCCTGGGGACACATGTATCCAGCCCGCACTCTGCATACAGCATCACAAGCAACCATCTAATTCAGGCCCTTCTACCCCAAACACACAGTGAGTTACAGGAGCAATTCCACCAGCTCTTCTGGTCTGACCAAGTCTATCCTGTCCCCATGGAAATCAATGGGCAGGTGCATATCTGGACCACACAGTACAACAGGCAGCGTGCCCATGCAGGTACAAACTGAACTGTATACTCGAAGAGCACATTCTTATGCCCTCCAATGTGAGAGGAGGGAGTCACCTTCCTCCCTTCCCCTCTGCCTGTGCACTACTGACAGCAAAACTCCAGAAGGCAACGTACAGTGATGTCCTCCAGCGAGGAGTCAATGATCTCATAGTTGTCTGGCAGACAGTAGAACTTGAGCGTGTGGAGGTTCAGAAAGACGTGATGGCTGAACTGTACGCTGTGAATGTAAGCATGAGACTTCAACCCACGGCCTGTGGAAGGGACAAAAAAGGCAGGTCAGGAACATGGAGCGCAGCAAGAGAAGCCAAAGGGACAGCACGGACTAGATGTCCAATGGCTTAAACTTCACTGCAAAGGCAACTGATGAGCTGGACAAACAGAATTTCCAGGGTTTGCTCTCTATACCTTGAGCGGTATTTGGTTTTGTCCTTCACTGGCGTATGTTCAGGAAACTATGTGAACTAGTAAGAGAAAAATGTTGCCTTCTGCAAGTGCTGAGCAGCAGCATGGACTGCAGCAATTGTTTTAATGATATCTCCACTACAGAGGTGCAGCATGCTGCATTGCTACCGACACCTCACCTCAGTTCATTCCCTCCCTAGAGAGAGGTTGGCTGTGCGCTAGAGGAAGATTGCTCAGCCCTCTGGAAACAGGAACAAGTGGAGGAAATCACAGACTCTCAAAGAGAAGAGTGAACTCTGGGAAAGCAATACGTAGCCTTCCTCAAGCAGAGAGGTGACAGAGGATGGTGGGGAAATGGTTGTATCGTATCATGGGTGCACATGGTGCTTTACAGATCAAGTAAAACAAGTTTACAATCCAAAAAGAGAATCCCAGAGACCTCCACACCCCACTCTCATTGTTAATTTTATTCAGGGGGAATACATTAGAATCCTCCGGTTTTAGACACTTTTGCTGAACATCTAACCCACCTGAGGCCTATTCCCAGGTGTAACTGCAATTTTTGGGGGGGTATTTTGAAGGAAAATAAATGTTGAAACAGCTACACATGCTCAGGAGGTAAATTTCCATAAAGGCAGAGTGGGATTTAGCTACAAAAACCCTGGGATCCAGTCAGAGGATTCCTGCCAATGTTAAAATGGGAGCCTTGTTGCAACACTGACAATTAGTTTCCCCACATTCAGTTACTTACCACACTATTTTCTTATAAACAGCACATGGCTTCAGTAAAATGAAATAAGCCACTGGCCATGTTGATTTCAAGGGGACTTTGCAAAGAAGGAACCATAGAACAGCACCTAAACACGTGTTTAGACGAGCAATAAATCCATGCAGAACTGACCTCCAGCCACTCACATGTACTATATCCCCTGCACAAGCCACAGCAATGGTTAAGAACAGGATCTGCCCACGTTCTGACAGTGATTTGAAGGTAAAATAGCTTTAGAATTTCAGGGCCCACAGGAAAAGGCAAAAGACAATTCCCACTTAAGACAAATGGAATGTCCTTCTCTTTAAGTGAACCCCGAAGTGTTCAAATAGCCGGGGTAACACCCCCATTCAGTGCTTCTGTTTGCTGCAGAGGCAGGTATACAGTACAGCAGTGAACTCACCCTGGAAGTATTTCCCACACACCAGGCAAGCATAGACGTTTATATGCGAGAGTGAGATGGAGCACAGCTTCTCAAAGTCAAAGTCCAGAACACTCCTGAAACAGCAGGTTAATAGCAAGTTAGCAGAGCTACCCTGAAACAGTCAGACAAATATTGCCTACCCAATGGTCCCCTCCAATCCTACATTCTCATGAATCTGACAGAACTCAAGAGAACCATGCGCAATAGAAAAATTATCACGTGTGACCCACACTACAGTACTGGAAGGCTGCTTGGTACCATGCTGCACGTGACAGTACCTCAAATATGAGAGAGCCCCTTCCTCCCGGTTCTGGGCTCTCAGAGGAACTAAGATCTCATATCATTTTAAAAATCAGAACTGCATCTCAATCCTGACATGCATCATCCCTTGCTATTCCAGTCCTGCTCCTCCTGATGGCATTATTAAACCTTTGCGGATGCAGCTCACTCCTGCCCTATAGCAACAGCTACTATTCCAATCTTGAGCAGATACTGCTATTCCAGAAACAGTTGTGGTTCTTTGTAGGCACTAGATAGGGCCTAATACACTCACAGACATTTATGTATCTAGTACTAACAAACAGCTAGGCCAGTGGGTACGTAGAGGTCTTCCAGGGGGTGCATCAACTCATTTCAATATTTTTCTAGTTTTACAACAGGCTACATAAAAAGCACTAGCGAAGTCAGTACAAACTAAAATTTCAAACTGTATTTTCCACTGAATGCATCCAATGAAGTGAGCTATAGCTCACGAAAGCTCATGCTCAAATAAATTGGTTAGTCTCTAAGGTGCCACAAGTCCTCCTTTTCTTTTTTCAAACAGACAATGACTTGTTTGTAAAGTAAATACAATATTTATATTACAATTGATTTAAACATGAGAAAGTCAGCAATTTCTCAGAATTAGTGTGCTGTGACACTTCTGTATTTTTATGCCTGATTTGGTAAGCAAGTAGTTTTTAAGTGAGGTGAAGTTGGAATATGCAAGACGAATCAGACTGCTGAAAGGGGTACAGGAGTCTGGAAAAGCTGGGAACCACTGTACTAGGCCAGTGCTCTGCCATGCCCTGTGTTACAAGTGTTTGCTTTGTCTCTATACTGACCTGTTAATAGTGTCCAGGTATGGGCAGTGTCTGCTGCGCCGGTCCTCGGGGTCAAATCGGCCGTACCTCACTGGAACGAAGACCCACACAAATGGATTAGAAACAACTCAAGCATCACTCCCAGGTCTAAGGAAATTAACCGTTTTCCTGAAGCGGTACCTGCCGCTGAAGGGCAAGAGAGAAACCCCAAAACCACCCAGCATTTCCTCAGGCGACAGTAGCCCATGCAGGCTGCTGGGAGCATGACACCAGCACGCCACACTCCGCAAGGGCTGCCTACCCGAGAGCACCACTTACACTGACTAAAGAGCTGAGAAACGACCTCTTCCCCCTCGTTCCCCACTTGGGTGAAAGCGCCCCCCACCCGCAGTGCTCGGCGCTTCGCACCTGGGGAGGGCAAAGCCAGGTTAGCATCACCAGCCCCGCCCCCAGCCCAGGGGCCCCGCCCCCGGCCCCGCCCCGCCCCCACCCCAGGGGCCGCCCCGCCCCCAGCCCCGCCGCCACCTGCCGGCGCCGGCTCCGGCTCCGGCTCCGGCTCCTCCTCGGCCTCGCGCTCCCGCTTGGCCCGGGGCGGCCCGTCCTCGGGCTCGCGCTTCACCCGGACCCGCTCGGGCTCCGCCTCGCGCTTCCCTCGGGAGGAGCCGCGCGACGCCGCCGGCTCCCGCCTCGCCCGGCCCGAGCTCCGCGGGGGCGCCCGGGCCTCCCGCTCCCGCTTCACCCGGCCGGACATCCCGCGCCGCGTCCAAGCGCTGCTGCGCACGCGCGCCCACCGGCGCCTTTGCCCTCCCCCACCCGCATGTGCGGCAACAGACGCATGCGCACAGCCGTCCAAAGGGAGGCCCGAGGATCAGTTTGGCGCCTGCGCACTCTTACAGCGAGAGGCCGCCCGTCCTTTCGCGCAGGCGCATTGGTTTCTGTCCGGTCCGTGTTTGTGGGGTGGGCCGACCGCCGCTCTCCTCGGAGTTACCATTTAAAGAGACAGTGTCTCCTTTATGCAGCGATTATTGGCAATGGCACCCTGGGGCTGTGCGGCCTCGCTCTGTCCCGCAGGTGTCTGCGCTGCTGCCCCTTGCCTCCGCTCCTGTCGGGCTTCCCCTGCCCCTAGCCCCTGTGTCTGATCTCTCCGCCCCTGGCATGTCTCCCAAAGCCCCAGCTCCTGGAGTCCAGTGACGGGGTGAAAATCTGGGCTCTCAGGGGAAGCACGTCGGTTTCTAGACCTTGTGGGTGGGGAGAAAAGCCAGAAAACATGAATCCCGAGGCCTGACAAGCCACAAGGCCACGGAGACCAACCGCAGCAGTTACTGGTTTTAGAATCTCCTGATTGTTAAGCCAAGCTCATCATTTATGAAGGCCTGAAATTGCCAACACAGCAATAGACATGGCAGCCCTGTCGGCCCCAGGAGATTAGAAAGAATATCTTTTATTGGACCAACTTCTGTGACAGAGACAAGCTTTCGAGCTACACTGAGCTCTTCTGCAGGGCTGGGAAAGGCACTTCCAGCATCACAGCTAAATACAGGGTGGAACCGATTCTTTAGCACCTTGTATTTAGCTGTGATGTTCTGAGTTGGTTTCCCAGACCTGAAGATGAGCTCCGTGTGGCTCATCTCTCTCACCAGCAGAAGCTGGTCCAATAAAACATATTACCTCCCTCACCTGGTCTCTCAAATCCATTATTGTTTAGCATTGGCATTACCCAGAGGCTTTGATTTAGGCCTGGTCTACACTAGAAAATTAAATTGGTTTAATGACTTCACTCAAGGGTGTGAAAAACCACACATTGCCCCCGCCCCCCCGCCCTTAGGTCGTTTAGCCAACCTAACCCCCAGCACAGACAGCACTAGATGGATGGAAGAATTCTTCTGGGGACGTAGCTATTGCCCCGTGGGGAGGTGGCCAACGGGAGAGCCCCTCCTGTGGGGTGGGTAGTGTCCACACTGAAGTGCTACAGCTGAGTGTAGACAAGTTCTGAGACCGAGTTGCCTTTATGCCGGGTGGCCATAGCCTCCAGATTCAGTGGGTGCGCTACGTCTGCCCCACACTCGCCCTGGGGCAGCAGCTCCTACCGGCCTGGCTCCCCGCTTTGTAATCTGGCGCACAGGATGGCAGTGCCGCCGACGGAGGGGCAACCAGGCCAAACCGGAGGTCACAGCACCACTGAGGGTTGGTGCTCTTGATTTCTGGGCGTTCAACTGACCCCATGAGCCCCCAGGCTCAAGGCAGCCCTGCCGTGACATAACCTCCCTGTGCACAGATACAGTATCCAACGCGGACCGCCTGGGGCACGGGCTCTGCCCTGTGGAGGGTTCACCCTGGTGTCAACCCCCCCCCCGCCTCATTCGGCGCTGGGCAGGGGGCAGTGGAAAGGGGACCCAGAGCTCGGTGTGGGCAGCGGGGGCTGAACGCGCACGAAGGGGCCCGGTGCCCGCATGCCGGCGGCGCTGGGTAGGGGGCAGTGGAAAGGGGACCCAGAGCTCGGTGTAGGGGGCAGGGGACTGAATGCACATGAAGGGACCTGGTGCCCCGGTACAGGGCAGCGCTGGGCAGGGGGCAGTGGAAAGGGGACCAGAGCTCTGTGGGGGGGGCGGGGGGCTGAACGTGCACGAAGGGGCCTGGTGCCCGGGTACCGGCGGCGCTGGGTAGGGGGCAGTGGAAAGGGGACCCAGGGCTCGGTGTGGGGGGCAGGGGGCTGAACGCGCATGAAGGGGCCCGGTGCTCGGGTACAGGGCAGCGCTGGGTAGGGGGCAGTGGAAAGGGGACCCAGGGCTCGGTGTAGGCGGCGGGGGGCTGAACGCGCACGAAGGGGCCCGGGTACAGGGCGGCGCTGGGCAGGGGGCAGTGGAAAGGGGACCCAGGGCTCGGTGTGGGGGGCAGGGGGCTGAACGCGCACGAAGGGGCCCGGTGCCCGATGCTGGCGGCGCTGGGTAGGGGGCAGTGGAAAGGGGACCAGGGCTCGGTGTGGGGGGCGGGGGGCTGAACGCGCACGAAGGGGCCCGGGGCCCGGGTACAGGGCAGCGCTGGGCAGGGGGCAGTGGAAAGGGGACCAGGGCTCGGTGTGGGCGGCGGGGGGCTGAACACGCACGAAGGGGCCTGGGGCCCGGGTACAGGGCGGCGCTGGGCAGGGGGCAGTGGAAAGGGGACCAGGGCTCGGTGTGGGCGGCGGGGGGCTGAACGCGCACGAAGGGGCCCGGGGCCCGGGTACAGGGCGGCGCTGGGCAGGGGGCAGTGGAAAGGGGACCAGGGCTCGGTGTGGGCGGCGGGGGGCTGAACGCGCACGAAGGGGCCCGGGGCCCGGGTACAGGGCAGCGCTGGGCAGGGGGCAGTGGAAAGGGGACCAGGTCTCGGTGTGGGCGGCGGGGGGCTGAACGCGCACGAAGGGGCCCGGGGCCCGGGTACAGGGCGGCGCTGGGTAGGGGGCAGTGGAAAGGGGACCAGGGCTCGGTGTGGGGGGCGGGGGGCTGACCGCGCACGAAGGGGCCCGGGGCCCGGGTACAGGGCGGCGCTGGGTAGGGGGCAGTGGAAAGGGGACCAGGGCTCGGTGTGGGCGGCGGGGGACTGAACGCGCACGAAGGGGACCGGGGCCCGGGTACAGGGCGGCGCTGGGCAGGGGGCAGTGGAAAGGGGACCAGGGCTCGGTGTGGGCGGTGGGGGGCTGAACGCGCACGAAGGGGCCCGGGGCCCGGGTACAGGGCGGCGCTGGGCAGGGGGCAGTGGAAAGGGGACCAGGGCTCGGTGTGGGCGGCGGGGGGCTGAACGCGCACGAAGGGGCCCGGGGCCCGGGTACAGGGCGGCGCTGGGCAGGGGCGTGGGGCACACGCGGGGTGCAGCGGAGGCTGAGCGGTCTCCGCTCCAGGGGGTGCAGGGGGCGCCCCTGGGGGATTCGGGGGGAGACGCGGGGCTGGTCCCGGGGCGGGGGCCGGGGCCGGGGCCGTCTCCCGCGGCTGCCCGCGCTCGGCCGGGCGGGGCCGGGGGCGGTCTCAGGGCCCGGCGCCGCCGCTCTCCGGCGCTGGGCGAGGCGGGGGCCGATGGACGCGGGGCCGG
The DNA here is from genome assembly GCF_965140295.1 of Lepidochelys olivacea. Taxonomy (NCBI): domain Eukaryota; kingdom Metazoa; phylum Chordata; order Testudines; family Cheloniidae; genus Lepidochelys; species Lepidochelys olivacea. The sequence goes on along the minus strand of NC_140436.1, from coordinate 15,370,693 downwards.
AGGCGGAGCGGGGCCCGGCCTGGGGCGGCTGCCGGCCGGGGGGGCGGCTCGACATGAGCCACGGCTTCGTGCGGCACATCCGGCGGAACCAGATCGCCAGGTACCGGCCCGGACCCCCGGGCCCGGATCTCCCCGCCCCGGGACCGGCCCTGGACCCCGCCCCCCCCGAACCGGACCCCGCCCCCCGAGGTCCCCAGGACCGGACCCTGTCCCCGCCCCGGGACCGGCCCTGCACCCCGCCCCCCCGAACTCCCCGGGACCGGACCCCGGATCTCCCGGGAGCGGACCGGACCTTGTCCCTGCCCCGGGACCGGCCCTGGACCCCGCCCCCCCGAAACCGGACCCCGCCCCCCGAGCTCCCCAGGACCGGACCGGACCCTGTCCCCGCCCCGGGACCGGCCCTGCACCCCGCCCCCCCGAACTCCCCGCGACCGGACCCCGGATCTCCCGGGAGCGGACCGGACCGGACCCTGTCCCTGCCCAGGGACCGGCCCTGGACCCCGCCTCCCCGAAACCGGACCCCGCCCCCCGAGCTCCCCAGGACCGGACCGGACCCTGTCCCCGCCCCGGGACCGGCCCTGCACCCCGCCCCCCCGAACTCCCCGCGACCGGACCCCGGATCTCCCGGGAGCGGACCGGACCCTGCCCTCGCCCCGGAACCGGACCTGGACCCCGCCCCCCCGAGCTCCCCGGGACCGGACCCCGCCCCCCCGAGCTCCCCGGGACCGGACCCCGGATCTCCCGGGACCGGATCCTGACCCCGCTCCACCGAACTCCCCGAGACTGGACCCCGGATCCCTCGGCACCCGACCCTGCTCTCCGGGACCGGAGCCCGCCCACCTGGTACCTGAACTTGGCCCAGACCCCGCCCCCCTCCAAGTGCAGGATCCTGGGCGCGGACACGCCCCCAAGTACCTGACCCCGGCCCCCCACCCCCACTCGGCTGGGACTCCTGGTCCTTGCCCCCAGAGAACCCCCCCCCCACCCACATGGGAGCTCCCAGCCCTGCAGACCCCCCCGCACCTCCGGCTGGGTGCCCCCCAGCCCTGCCTGTATAAGGCCGGAAAGGGCTGGGGGAGCTGGACCCTCACTGGGTGCAGAGCTGGGAGACCCTGGCTGTGGGGGTCGGAGTTTGACGCCTCCCAGGTCATGCCTGCCCCTCCCTGGGCACATTTTGGGTTACTGGCATGGCATCTATGTGCCTGCCAGTTCTCTGTTCAGCGGTGGAGTCTCGGGGGACGGGGGGGACGGCAACTGCTAACGCAAACAGCAAGTGGGATGCCTCTCTCCAGCCAGGCCAAAAGGGTAGATGCCTATCCCCCACTCCCCTCTGCAGACCCTATAAGGGGGGCCACTGGAGAACAGGGTAAGATGGGGAAGGTAACACCCCCACCCCCACCGCACCAGCCCCTCGCCCTGCCACCAGACCTATGCGAACCCACCCCATGTGCACCCCCTAGGCTTGACGAATCAATGGCATCTCCAGGCAGGCCTGTCCCGGCTCCCAGCCCCGCCAGCCCCATCCCCAGCCGCAGCCCCAGGCCTCACTCTCCTCCCCATCAGGGACGACTACGACCGGGAGATGAAGCAGGCCAAGGAGAAGGTGAAGAAGAGGCACACGCCAACCCCGCCCCGGCCCAGGAAACCTGACCAGCAGGTGTACCGCCCCTGCCGGAGAAGTGAGCACGGCCGGTGCCCTGCCCTCTGCGCTCCCACTGGGGAGCGGACGTGGCACGTGTCCAGCAGAGCGGGGGTGCCCCGCCTCAGCTGGTGTTGGCGGGGGCCGCCGGGCGTTGTTAGCTCCCGCGCTGATCCAAGTCACTGAGTTTGGTGGAGGCGAGTCCAGGCTCCCCCCAGCACCGCGTCTGCGCCTTTGGTGCGATGGGTGTCCGTTCCAAGGGGCGGCTGGCTGACCAGCCAGAGTTGGGCCGTGGCCAGGCCGAGGGATCAGGTTGGGACCGGCCTGGCCAGCCCTTTCCTTGGTCACTGGCAGCACCACAGAGCAAGGGTTTAACCACGCGGTCCCTTCGCCCGGAGCCTTGGGTCCAAATCTCAGTGACGGTCGCCCGCGGGACCTGGCTCTGGGCCTCCTAGCTGGTGCCCATCGCAGTCCAAAGATGATCACAACTGGCCACTTCTGCTTAGCAGGATTCTGAGGGGCTGTGGGTCGGGAGTGAGGGGCACCGGCAGAGCTGGTGGGGAGCCCAGGGCTGGGCTAACAGGGGGCTGCGGGTCAGGATTGAGGGGGACCAGCAGGGCTGTGTGATGGGGAGCCCAGGGCTGAGCTAGCAGGGGGCTGTGGGTCCGGAGTGAGGGGCACAGGGAGAGCTGGGGGGAGCCCAGGGTTGGGCTAGCAGGGGGCTGCGGGTCGGGAGTGAGGGGCGTTAGACCAAGACCCCTTAAATCTGACAGATACCTGGTGCCAGGTTCAGGGACTCCATTTCCAGACTGCTGTGCCCGGGCCCTGTGTTCTCTGGGTGGGTGCAGGCACCATCTGGCCACACTCTCCTAATCAGCTTCCTTTTGCTCCCCAGGTCGAGTGGACCCAGCCTGCGGCCTGGAGTATGAGGGGTCTAGCGAGAGCAGCTCCAGCACCGAGCCAGATCCCCGCAGCACAGAGCTCTTCTGCCTGGAGTATGAGGCTGACAGCGGCGAGGTCACCTCGGTCATTGTACACCAGGTGGGTGCCTGGCACACCAGGCGGGGGGTGGGAGCTAGTAGGGAGCTGACCCCAATGACTGAGCGAGGTGTTAGGGGGCTGCAAGGAGCAGGGTGTGGAGCTCGGCGGGGGGCGCCGTGCTGTGGGGGGGGGCTCAGTGGGGGGCCCCGTGGTGTGGGGAGCAGGGGGGCTCGACAGGGGGTGCCGTGCTGTGGGGAGAGGGGCGGGGGCTTGGTGTGGGGTGCCGTGCTGTGGGGGGGGCTCAGTGGGGGGCCCCGTGGTGTGGGGAGCGGGGGGGCTCAACAGGGGGTGCCGTGCTGTGGGGAGAGGGGAGGGCGCTCCGCCTGGGGCACTGTGATGTGGAGAGTGGGGGGGGGCTCAGCAGGGGGTGCCATGGGGAGTGGGGCGGGGGGCTCAGCAGGGGGTGCCATGATGTGGAGAGCAGGGTAGGGGGCTCAGCAGGGGGCGCTGTCACAGGGTAGGGGGCTCAGCAAGGGGCGCTGTCACAGGGTAGGGGGCTCAGCAAGGGGGCGCACCCAGTGTTCTGTGCGGTCCCTCCATCCTGTTGGTGTCTCCCCATCTCTTGTGCTCTCCCCTTGCTCCCCCGACTCTCCAGGGGCAGAAGGCACCAGCCGATCCCTCTCCCTTCACATGCCAGCTGCCGGCCCAGCAGCCCTCCCCTCCCACAAACGGGCCTGGACCCGCAGACCCCATGGCAGAGGCTGCAGCCAGCACAGAGTGACGGAGAATTGTCCAGCTGGGGCGTGCTGGGGCCCTGGCACATGCTGCCCGGGGTGGTGCAGGGAGCTGGCATTCAGCTGATTGCTCCACTGGGACGGAGGGCTGGGCGCATCCGGGAGCTGGGTGGCAGGAGTTTCCGGAGCTGACCGCGGGCCCTGCCCCTCTTGCTGCAGGATGACAGCCCCGAGGAGGTGACGGAGAAGGTCTGTGCCCAGAGCCCGCTGGAGCCGCCCCTGCATGAGGCCCTGAGGCAGCGGGTGCAGGAGGAGCTGCGGAAGCGGCGGGCGAAGCGCTGAGGCCCCGTGGCGGCCGTGCTGGACGGGGAGCCGGGCGCACATGGGAAGCTGCGGCACCTTGGCTGGTGGGAGCTGGAGGCTCTGGCCCCAGGGAGCAAGGACCCGGCTACCCCAAGCTCTGACAGACTTGCGGAGCGGGTTTGTTCCCTACCGCTTCCAGCCACCCCCAGCAGCCAGGGCCCAGCACTGGTGCCCCCCGGAGGAGCTGGCTGCTAGGTAGGGGATCCTGAGCTGGGCGGCCTGGGGGCTCCTGGGAACTGGGGCAGATGAAGCCCTGGGCACAGCCTGGCGGGAGGAGCCTCGCCCAGCCTCGTAATGCCTGGAGGGTGCACTTGGTGCTGACAGGCCCCATGAAGCCACTCTGCCCCCAGGGTCCTCCAGCCTCCCTTCCCCCAAGTTCCCCTGCTCCCCCTCCTCTCAGGCTCCCCCCACACCCAGCCCCCCAGCCCCCAGGGTCGCGCAGCGCCCAGTCCCCCTGGCTCCCCCATCAACCTGTTCCCTGATTTCCATGCCCCCAGGGTCCCCCATCCCCGTTTCCCCAACTCCCAGCCCCTGGGGTCCCCTCTCCTCTGTTCTGTCGGTGGCTGAGCTGCTCCATTCCTGGGGGGCTCACACCCAGGCAGACTGTTGTTTAAGGGAGCTCTGTGGCTGGTTGAAGGTGCCAGGCTGTTGGCCAGCAAACAGCACAGGACCTGGCAGCTGGGGCCGTGGCCGGAGGACACCGGGATTGGTCTGGTCCCTGAGAGGTTGCCACGGGCCCCATGCCCCCACCCAGGCAGGAATGTGCCACTGAGCCCTTTAGGGGACGCCCTGTGTCCTGGGTGGGGGAACCGGCTGAACCCCATTGGATCTGCCCTACATGCATGGTGGAACCGCCCCCTCGGAGCCGGGCTGCGTCCGGCATCTCAATTCTAGTGCCTGTTGGCCCCAGGGGCGCTGGAGAAATGAATGAGCCCCGTGCTCCAGTGCCATGGCCGGCCAGGCCTGCCCCAGGGAGCTCTCGGCACCGGGACCGCAGGGCCCTGTGCTCACAGCACCAATAAACACGCTGACAAAACAGAACCAGGGTGTGTAGTAACGAGCATTCCTGTGCGACCCCTGTCTGGATGGGGATCACTGGGGCCGCGCTCTGGGGGTGTTCTAGCCCCCAGCCCCCTTAGTCTCCCAGGCTGCTGGTCCTTGTCCATTTCAGGGGTGGGGCGAGGATAAGTCAAGTCTTATCAGCCTGGCCCAGCTCACCCAGCAGAGCTACGAATGGGTCCAGCTCTCCTGAGCACCAGCATGGTGCCGTCACTGCTATGCCATGCTGCCCCCCATCCAACTGCTGCCATGGGCCAGCAGCTCTTCCTTCCCCCCGGGGTCTGGAGAGGCTTCGGCTGCCGTCCCGCCCCTTGATTTGTTGGGGAAACTGAGGCGCAAAAAGCAGAAATGACTCGGGTGAGCTCAGGCAGCCAGTCAGCAGCAGAGCTGGGAACGGAACCCAGGAGTCCGGCTTCCCTGTCCTACGCACTGACCACTGAGCAATAAGAGCAGAAGGCAGCTCTTGTACTGCCCAGTCCCTGCTGGTGTTAGGTCGCCCCCTCCCCCAGGTCTCTCCACGCCAAATCAGGCCCTTGTAGGACCAGCTCGCCCCCTGCGCTCACTCCCGGGTCACGTCGGGTCATCTCCCCTGGGGGCAGAGAGGTGAGGCCACCTGAGGGAGGGTATAATTCCCACTAGGGCCTGCTCTGGGGCAGGGCAACCCGTCCACTTCTCTGGCACATCGCGGTTTGGGGGGCAGTGATCAGTTTTCACCAAGCCCAGAGCTCGCGTGAGCCCAAAGGAGAAGATTCTCGCCCCCGAGGTGGGTTGGTAGATGGGCCTGCGGGAGAGCTGTGCCCTTTAAATGGAGCGAAACCATTGGGATTCCCAGTGGATTGGGAACCGGTTCAAGCTGACATGCAATCAGTGTGTCCTCATGGGGGTGATGCTGGTTTCACTAAACTGGCACAAATCGTGGGTGGGGGGGCTGCCTTTCCATTGTGTGGAGTCCCAGGTCCTGTCACAATCCAGATACTCACTCAATCCCGCAAACCTTTCTGGGCCTGGGTCACTTTCAGAGCGTGCTCATGTCTAGCTACGCACAGAATGACTGTGCCACTGAGCTCTGCAGCCGTAGATCTCAAAGTGCTTGCAATGGGCACCATGGCTACCCCCATTTTACCAATGAGGAAACAGGCACGGGAAGGGAAAGTCCAAGGGTCACCCAGCAAACCAGTGGTCTAGCCACCTGGCTTTCCTGAAATTAAAGGGAAGAGAATAGTCACCTTTCCTGCAATGGGATTGGGCCACGCAGCCATTTGCACACAACGGTTGCACGGCCAAATACTTGTCCTTCTGCCACGTTCTCGCAGTGATGGGGGTCTGCGGGGGGGTGGGAGCTCTGGGAGGCACACCATTTTTGCACAGAAAGGTGGTCTTTGGGTGTCTGTTTACCATTCAGAGTTTACAGCCGCAGTGTCCGAGCCGGACCCTGCCTGCTGGCTGTATTCCTGCGGCATCTCAGTCTTTGTTCTGAACCACCAAGGGAATGTCCAGCCCATGGGATAGTGAAGAAACCCCTGAAAACGTGCCCTGTGAGATAGCACTGCCTGCCTGAGTCTGCAGAGAGCCTGCAGCAAGGGCTTGGAGAGCTGCGAACACGGCACTGATCCCAGTGAAGTGTTGACTCCAAAGCCCGTTGATGGCACTTTCAGTGTCTGTATTCGGTGTCCCATTGCGGATTCTTTGAGCAGCTGGAATGGGGGTGGAGCGCTCTCCCGGGTGGCGACGGCTGACGGGAAGAACGGGAAAGATGCCCAGTGCCAAGGGAGTGGGGGGGAGAAATGGGGCAGGGGCAGGGCTGGTCTCCAGGGAAGCAGAGGCTCCCATCAGGCCACGCTGGATGCGAAAAGAAGGGCCTGGGAATAACGACGAGAGTTGCTACCTGCAGGCCACGTTCTCCCCCTGTCTCTGTGCAGCTCCCCTTGGTGTCAGTGGCGGCTCCGAGGGAGCCAGGGTGTCCTGGGGCCATGGCCAGGCCACGGAACGTAGCATCCAACCATGTTCACCAAATGAGCTTGTCAGCAGGGGTTTGTAACAAGCCTGCACCCGTTGCTGCCCCCAAACACTGCTGTGAATCCAGGGCTCTAGACCACCACCAAGCGCATGGTGCATAGCCGGCTGGGCCCCAGGGGTTTGGTCATCCGGAGCAGCCGTGGGTTAACATAAGAATGGCCAGACTGGGTCAGACCAAAGGTCCATCCAGCCCAGTATCCTGTCTACCGACAGTGGCCAATGCCAGGTGCCCCAGAGGGAGTGAACCTAACCCGTAATGATCAAGTGATCTCTCTCCTGCCTGCCATCTCCTGACAAACAGAGGCTAGGGACACCATTCCTTACCCATCCTGGCTAATAGCCATTAATGGACTTAACCTCCATGAATTTATCCAGTTCTCTTTTAAATCCTGTTATAGTCCTATCCTTGACAACCTCCTCAGGCAAGGAGTTCCACAGGTTGATTGTGCGCTGAGTGAAGAAGAACTTCCTTTTGTTTGTTTTAAACCTGCTACCCATTAATTTCATTTGGTGACCCCTAGTTCTCTCAGATGGGTTTGGAGATCAGTTATTTGCCTGTTATCCCCTGTGCCTGCAGGCATGTGGCAAGCTAGGGGAAGGACCCAACTGTCCTGGGCCCTCTTACCTGTGAGAAGCACTCTCCTGTTTCACAACCCTGGAGCCACAAGGCCTCTAGCCACAGCTCGGGTCCAGGGGGAGCGACCCCCCTCTAGGCAGCCTGTCTCAGCCCTGCTCGGGGGGATGCGCTCTAGGGAGCGGAGGGGATTCAGCCGATGGCCTTCCTGCTGGGACTAGCAAGGAGCGGTGACCGGTGCCGAGAGGGCTGGGTTTGTCCTGTGGACACCTGCCCTGCTACGACCTGCACTGAGTCCCTTCAGGCTTCCTTTACAGCAGTGGGCAGCATAAGCCAGATTTGAACCCAAGGGAGAGGGGATCTGATGTAGGGCAGAGCATGACTCCCACCACTGGGAGTCTGCAGTGCCTGCCAGCCAGAGATCCCCAGCCACTCCATGCGGGAGCGACCTAGCTGCCCACTGGCGCAGGGCAGTGTCCTCTCCTCCAGGCTACAGATGGGGAAACTGAGGCACAGAGTGGGGAACTGGTGTGTTGAAGGTCAGTGGCAGAGATGGGGCTAGACCCCAGGAGCCCTGAGTCCCTGCCCCTCTGCTCCAGCCCAGCGACACGCTTACTCCTGTAGCTGCTTCGAGCTCCGACCTGATGAATTCCCATTTCACTCCCCCCATATGCACCCAGTCTGCTGTCAGCAAAGTCCCCGCCCTGCTCCTTGCTGCTCTCATTCACCCTGCACCCCAGGCAGCAGCGCGGCCCGGAAACCGACAGCCACCTGCGCTGCCCCCTGCTGGTCCCTACCAGGAACCTGGGCTTCATCATGCACCTAATTGCCTAGGCAGGCAGGCAGCCCGGGAGCTGCAGAGCAGGTGCTGACAGCAACCCACAGAGCTGTCAGGAAGGGCCTCACAACACCGGGGCCTGGAGTTGGAAGCAGCCAGTGAGGAACAGGTCTTGGGTTGTCAAATCCATGGTCTCCCATCCCAGGGCCTGGGACAGCCAGGGTAGGAGCGATTTTGGGAATAACCAGGGGACTTGTTTATAACCTCCCAGGCTCGGCTCTGGCGTATCTCCCCCTTCCCGCTGGCTGGGATGCTGGGGTTCCCAGGGGGATGTGGGGAACCGACAGTGCAGTCTTGGCTGCTGTCTTGGAGGCCCGTGCCCAGGTACCCTGGCCAATTGATGGGGGGCCCAAAGACATGGGCACCCCCATGCCGCGATGTGCTCCGCCTGGCCACCCAGCGCTCCTGCTGGGGGGCAGGGGAAGCCCCCACTTCCCAACCTCATTTCCCCAGCAGGAGCGTGGGGGGGGCCCCACTTGCTTTGGTCCAGAGCCCCACAAAAGCTTAACCCGCCTTTGCTTGGAGGCATGGGGTCAGTGCTGGCAGGGTCCTGGAGAGCAGAAAGGGTGAGTTGCAGGCCACAGGCTTCTCCAGACCTAGGGAAGACCCGAAAGCAACCAGTGCCCCACTGACACTGTTAGGGGGCTTATTCCCTCACTCTCCCACTTCCCTGGTCCTTCTCACATGAACAGAGAACGACAACACCCGAAGTCCGAAGGTGCAAACAATTCAGTGTTCATTGGGGTGAACTTCCAGCAAGCTTCAATCCAAGTTCCTTTTTCCTTATTTTCAAATCCCAGTTTACTTCCTGTTTGCCCCTAATTTATAGAGTAATATTCTTAGCTATACCTTCACCAATCATTCTACTGAATGGTTACCTAACCAATCCTAACATATTGTAACATGATTAGCTAACCAATTACATCCCACCACCTTAATTAGTTTACACCCAGCAAAATTAATTATTCAGCAGACAGGAACAATCACAGAACCAGACAGATCATGCAAATAAACAATAGCAAAGTGAGAACTATAATTACAAAACAATACAGAAGTGAGGATTTCACAACTACATCTATAAAGACATGACCAGCTGTGTCTACCGATAAGTGAGGTCGTACCAGACAGAAAACTATCAACCTAAATTTCCTTTTACATCTTCTAGGCTCGTCCCTTTCTCTGGAGGTGATCGATCGGATCACCTTCCTGACAGCCCCCGATTGACTGGTTTGCAATGTGAGGAGGTGACCGGTCGCTTCCCAGCGCATGGCTGCCTCTGCTGCTTAGCCAAAGGCCTTAGCCTACGCACAGGGCCTCCGACTGTCACGGTGCAAGAAGGCCCTTACGCAGATTCTTTCTTGTATACCTCTATTACTAGGTAAATGATAAACATAGACCTACATTTTTAGAGTACAGGCCTTTACAGGCAGGCCTGAATATCTAGATCCTAACACTCCACCCTTTTTTTTTTCTTTTTTTCTTTTGGGATCCTCCTGCCCAGGTATCCCTGGAAAAGCATAGGACGTATGGCGACATATTTCCTGATAGGGCCAGGCCTCAAGCTGGAAGGTGTCGATCCTCCATCTGTCCCACTGCCCCTTGTGTCGTACCGTGCCCTGCACCTTCTCTCGTACGGGCATACCACACCTATTCCAATTAGTGTTCCAGACTTGCCAGTGTAGTGGCCCGAGAAGGTTGGGTCCGGGCTGTCTAGTACACTGGGGGCGGAGGGCTTACTACATTACTTATAGGTTATAATTAGTGGCTGTTCTCTAGGAGGTTGTGCCCCCCTTGATCATTTCCATATGCAACGTAACACACCAGTTAATACACCAGCTGCCATGATAATCCACAGCAACCCCGAGAGTCCTGACCACTGCAGTATGGTCCGACATCCTGGCCACCACCAAAAACACTGCTTCTCCTCCTTCGATAGGGTTAAAATTTTGTCAGCGCCATCCTGTATTGTAAGTGCGTCCAGCTGTTGGCTCTTGCAGCAAGTTGCTCTTATAATCTTTGTGTACCTTTGTCCATATTGTGTGTCCATTGAATATCCACAGTGGAGTTTGGTATTGTCCAAACCAATTCAACTACTTGGTACGGCATGGGGTAGTAGGTGCTGGGTCAATTGTTTACAACGATTAGGTCCACTGATCCACTGGTGCACCCTAGGCCAGGTGGCAGTGTATAGAAGTTCATAATTTGGTCATACACTGGAAGGATTTTGCCTCCCAGTGTTATATTGCAGGATTGCATACATTCCCAACAGAATACACCCTACCCCATGTACATTTCCCCAAAATGCCCCCCCTTTGCAATAGGCCATTGATCCTGCTCCTCCATAGTCATAGAAGAGGGGCACATCCATATTCCTCCTCTGGATATGCAACTGCTTAATGTGATGACAGTCCAATTTACCCCACTGCACCCTCCCCCCCCACCTATTTGCTAGTGGCTCCCAACGCGCTCTCCCTTCCCTAGTTACTCCCATAGGATTCAAGGGAATCACCTTATTTGCATTTCCTTCTCAAGGTATCATAGTAACAATTACACAAGAACTGTCCCCACAGGTCGGGGATGTTATTTTCCAGGTAGATGGGTATGTTTTTGCAATTGTGAATAAATATGGGCTAGCCTCCCGATTTAATACTGAAGGCCATTGTTCTGACCAAGCGTCTCTCATAATAGCCATCAACATTATTAACTGAGCATTTTGAGTACCTACACACACTTCTCCCCATGTTAGCCTTCTGAAGCCATCCCCACCCATGTCACCAAGTCCCCTGCCCAGTGAGTTAACTGCAAGTTTACCTCGACTGTGTCCTCCACCCTGTGGCAACTGCCAATACTTGCTGTGCCTTTAATTCATTAATTTGTTGTTGAAATAAGAGGGATTTTGTGGTGAGGAATGTGGCCTGATCCACTCCTCATTATCTGGTTTACATGGCTGGCAGGAATGGGGCAAGGCCCCTGACCCCAGCACTCAGCAGAGAGAAGGGTCGCCGCTGGCGTGACCGGAAGAAGATCTCGCCCACACAGAGCTGGTGGCATGGGGAAGCACTGAGATTGGGTGGGTCCTTTCCAGCCTCTCCGAGAGGTGGAAAGCTTCTGGGCCAGACATGCCAAACCTTAGGGAAAAAAAGCAGAAATTGGGCTTGTTTTTGTCTTAATTGGCTTGTGAGTTGCTTGTTGGCTTGTAGCTTGTTTGGCTTGTAGCTTGTTGCTTCTTTTTTTGATTAGCTCCTGGCAAGCAGGGGCAAGAGGCAAGCAGAGGAGAGAGTCAGGGGTGCAGAGCGGGCCCACCACAGACCCAGACTGCATGTCAGGGGGATCTAGTCACATAGAGTGTTGGGGTTCTTGGGGATTGGCCTGTGTTGGCCTTGTCTTGAAATGGGAGTAGCTTGATTTTTGGCTTATTGTGACAGTCGGGGTGCTTATTTACCACGTGAAAGTTGGCAGCTGTGTTCTGGGCTGATCCACTGCCAGGCTGTTTGTCTGGGGACGGTTGGATACATCGGGGCGGAGGGAAGCCAGCAGCCAATGGTGCACAATGCGAGCAGGGCACCCCGGAATGCATGGCAGGGCCAGGGACACAAGCCCTGCGCAGCCCCCACCCAGTAATATCTGTTCTTCTCCGAGTGCTTGCTCGTATCGATTCCAATTAGGGGTGCGCGCTGCGTGCACGGCCGTCGGAGGATTTTTACCCTAGCAACACCCGGTGGGTTGGCTCTGGAGCCCCCTGTGTACGGGGAGACTTTGGCAAACCAGTAAAGCGCCTGAAACCACTATGGCTTATTGCTAAAGGCAGCCAAGCCAGCAGGCTGTAAATTGGCCATTCAGCACTCTCAGTTTGACCAAGGCAGGAGTGGGGGGGGGAGGGGGGGGAGTTTTGGGTGCCACAGAAAGGGCAGCTTGACCCCGTGTCCTTCCTGATAAGAATTGTGTTGAAGTGGCTGATACATGCATTTTTGAAGAGCAGGATGTGCCCCAGGAATGTCTATTGGGGCCTCAAGGCTGCAAACTCTGGAAAAACCCACACCTGGTTAATCGATAATCAGAAGGAACCTCTTGCTTGACTATTGAAACTGCTTACTTAACAAGTTTTCTTTAAGGGACATGTCATTCTATTACTAATGTATAAATAAGGGGGGAAAGTTTGAGGTAGTTGGACTCCTTTTGGACTCTCCCTCTGGATACATCTTGCAGTCCCCACCTGCAGACGGAAGATTTGGCCACCGGAAGCCTGCCGCTCTGCCACTCGAGAGCCACACTCAGCTTTGGTAATTATCAAGGGTTGGGTGTGTTTTACTAACTTTTTGCAGACGTGTGTAAGTGCTTGAGACTAAGTAAAGTTTAGCTTTAAGTGAAAGCACTCGTGTTGTCCTGTTTGTGCCAGCCATCTATCGGTCAGATGGCCGTGTCTCCCCTGATTTATTCCCTGACACCACCTCGCACCGAGTAAAAGTTACCAAGAGCTTTGGGTTGAAAGAACCCCGGGTAACACCTGGAGTGGTGCCTTCATGGCGCTCAATATATACCCCAGCCGCCCCAGCGCCCCTCAGTTCCTTCTTACTGCCCGTGACAGTCGTTGGAACTGTGGAGTCCTGCTTCGTTGCTCTCCACTCTCCTTAGCGTATGCCTCATAGTTTTGCTAATAGTTCATAGTTAATAGTTGTAGTTACAGTGTTTAATAGTTATAGTTGTTAGTGTTAGTAGGGTTTCCCCTCCTCCCTGATTCTTCTCTCGGGCTCATGCCCAAGGCTCCGGGATTCAAGCCCTGCGGTTCCTGCTCTAAGCCCAGGCCAAAGGGCGACCCCCATGACTCTTGCCTGACGTGTCTGAGGGAGCCTCATAGAATCACAGAATATCAGGGTTGGAAGGGACCTCAGGAGGTCATCTAGTCCAACCCCCTGCTCAAAGCAGGACCAATCCCTAATTTTTGCCCCAAATCCCCAAATGGCCCCCTCAAGGATTGAACTCACAACCCTGGGTTTAGCAGGCCAATGCTCAAACCACTGAGCGATCCCTCCCCCCCAAGCAGAGAAGTGCAGGATCTGCAAAGGGTTTTGTCCCTGGACTAGGAAGGAGCGGGACTTTCGTTTAAAACAGCTCCTCTTAGCCCTCAGCCTGCAGCAGCGCGCCAAGATCCAGCATCGAGCGCTTCGGGGCACGGCACTCCAGGGGCAGCGGTAGGAACGGCACCGCGGTTGGACTCTGACCAATGTTCCCTCTAATTTTTGACAGGCCGTGTGCGCAAAAGAATTTTTCTGTGCAAATGTTTGTGCGTGCGATGTTTCGCCGTGTGCGCGGGGTTTGGGATCTGTGTGCGCACGCCCACACCCACAGCTTAGAGGGAACAGCGACTCTGACCGAGACCCGCAGCACAATGTTCCCCGGCACCATCAGCCCAGCACCGCTCCCATTCTCCTGGCCAGAAGCGGCACCGGAAACCGGAAAAGACTGGCCCACCTCAGCAAAGACCAGCCTCCCTGGAACCGCCCGTGGAGACACATCCCGCAAGGGAGCGTCTAGGGGACAACCTGGGCTTTGGCACCGTGGACTCCAGCACCAAGGTCAGAGCTGTTGAGTCCGGTGCCCCTGGACTCCCCGACTTGCAGCATGGTTGAGGTCCGGTTGCTCTCTACCCCAGATACCTTCGCGGCTGCAAGGGATCTTATTGCCTTGACAGTATCGGCGTCCCCGTGGCACCATCCAGGGGCAAGCCAGCGCTCATCCACCCGCTGGCGCCGTCGGTCGAGCTGCGACACCGATCCCATTCTCGGTACCGTTCCCGCTCCCGACGCCGCTCGCAGTCCTGCTCTCCGTCGCGACGCCAGTCGTACTCACGGAACCGGTCATACTCACGACCCCGCTCAAACTCCCAACACCGGTCTCGGCACCGCTCCATCCGCCGTCGAGGAGCAGATCCCGGACCCAACGCCGCTCTCGACGCCGGTCATCATCTCGGCCCAAGTCCAGATCCAGGTACTGTTCCAGATTCCAGTACTGGTCCAGGTCGCGGCACTGTTCCCCAGCATCGCGGCACCACTCTCCATCGCCTCGTCAACATGGCTTGGCGCAGATCCGCTCGGCAGCCCCTTGGCCATCACGTTCCGCTTCTCGTTCTTCAGGATCGGAGGCGGGGTCGCGTTTCTTGGAACACCGCCATTTGGACCACAGCCACCTGGACTCAGGGGCCGGACATTGGCAGGTCAGGAGCAAGGTCCTGCTCAAGAGTCCACTCAATGGCTGTTCTGGATGCCCTGGGCGTACCACCAGGCCCAGGGTGCTCCGTCTGGGACTTCTCAATCAGCCCTGTCCAAGCCATGAGTGCAAGAGGATACTGCCAGCCAACCTGCCCTTGGAAGTATGGAGACCATGATGGCTTCTCTCCCTGCTTCAGGTCTCCCTCCAACTCAGGGAGGTTGCTGGCCCTGAGGTCGCTGGCCCAGCTCCGCAAGAGGCCCCAGATGACCCTCTTCCTCCTATGGCCTCCTCCTCACCCAACGAGGCAGTGGCGGGCACTGAAGTATCGGGTCCCCCTTTGATAGACCTCCGTGCCCACCAGGACCTCCTGCGCAGGGTGGCGCGGAATATGAGCCTGCAGGCAGAGGAACTCCATGCTGAAGTTCAAGGAGTTAGTACCTCCTGAGTCCAGAGAGGAGTTTGGGGCTTTAGCAGAAGAGGGCAAAACAGTGGCACAGACCTCGTTGCAGGACTCGCTGGATGCTGCGGACTCCGCCGCACATACTTTGTCCTCAGGGATCACAGTGAGGCGTATCTGCTGGCTGCAAGCCTCCGGCCTGCCACCGGAACTTCAGCAAACATTGCAGGACCTCCCCTTTGATGGAGCGTGCCTGTTTTCAGAAAAGACCAATTCAAGGCTACAGAGCCTTAAGGACTCAAGAGCGATAACGAAGTCCCTGGGCATGCACACACCAGCTACCCAGCGGAAACCCTTCAAAGCCCAGCAGCCTCCACAGCGCTCCGATCCCCCTCTTTGGCCGAGGCAGGAATTTTATAGGAGATGGGGGAAAACCCCCAACCACCAGTCCGGGCAGGGCCACGGCCTATCCAAGCCCTCGACAGTTCAAAACAAACCTTTTGAAGGGACGCCTGAGGACAATGTACCGGACCGTGTTCAGGATCCTATCCCACCTTTCTTGAATCATTTATCCTGTTTCCACCGTGCTTGGTCTCACATAACCATGGATCATTGGGTCCTCCGCACAGTGGAAGCGGGATATTCTCTCCAAATTTCTTCCTCCCCACCCTCCTCCCCCGTCTCTCTTCAGGGACCATTCTCACAAGCAACTCCTTATTCAGGAGGTTCAGACACTCCTCGCCATGGGGGCTATCGAGGAGGTTCCGAGGAAACTAAGGGGCAGGGGGTTTTACTCCTGATATTTCCTAATCCCCAAGGCAAAGGGCGGGCTTTGGCCCATTCTGGACCTGCACGGAGTCAACAAGTACATGGTAAATTTGAAGTTCCGCATGGTCTCCTTGGGCACCATTATACCTTCCCTGGATCCTGGAGACTGGTGCGCAACCCTCGACATGAAGGATGCGTATTTCCACTTAGCGATTCATCCAATGCACAGACTCTTCCTCCGCTTTGTGGTCAACCACGAACACTATCAGCTCCTGGCCCTTCCCTTTGGTCTCTCTACGGCCCCCTGGGTATTCACCAAATGTATGGCAGTCGTGGCGGCCTTCCTTTGTCGACGACGGATGCAGGTATACCCTTACCTCGATGACTGGCTTATGCGGGGGCGCACCAGAGAACAGGAGTCCCACCTTAGTTTGGTCCCGGACACGTTTTGTCCGTTAGACCGCCTCCTCAACGTGGCAAAGTTGACACTAGAACTGACCCAGAGAATAGAATTCATCGGGGCAGTCCTGGACTCTGTGCAGGCTCGAGCTCTCCTGCCAGACTCTCGTTTCCAAGCTATAGCGAGCCTCATCCGGAGCCTTCAGAGCTTCCCAACCTCATCGGCAAGAAGTTGCTTGAGTCTTTTAGGACATATGGCTTCCTGCACGTACGTGACCATGCATGCCAGACTTCGACTACGCCCATTACAAGCCAGGCTGGCATCAGTCTATCGCTCAGGTCGAGACAGCCTGAACTTGGTGGTCACCATCCCAGAGCAGATCCTAGCTTCCCTCCACTGGTGGCTAGATCCTCAGGTGCTATGTGAAGGAGTCCCCTTCCACAACCCTCAGCCCTCCTTGTCCCTCGTCACAGACACATCAGCCCTGGGATGGGGCGCCCACCTCAAGGACATTCAGACACAGGGCCTATGGCCCCCGTCTGCACTCTTCCTTCATATCAACCTCCTGGAGCTGATGGCGGTACGCCTTGCCTGTCAAGCCTTCCAGGATCAGCTGTAGGGTCATTGTGCGGCCGTCCTCACAGACAACACCATGGCCATGTTCTCCATCAACAAACAAGGGAGGGCCCGTTCCTCTGTCAGGAGGCCATTCGACTGTGGGAATTCTGCATAGCCCACTCTATTCACTTGGTGGCATCCTTTCTACCCGGGGTCCAGAACACGCTGGCGGACCACCTGAGCAGGTCCTTCCGCTCCCATGAGTGGTCACTTTCGACCAGATGTCATCCACCCCATCTTCCGAAGGTGGGGGTTTCCCCAGGTCGACCTGTTCGCCTCCCGCAGCAATCGGAAATGCCCGGCTTTCTGCTCCCTCCAAGGCTGCTCCCCGGGCTCTCACAGACGCCTTCTTGCTCCTGTGGATGGGTCGACTATTTTACGCCTTTCCCCCTTGTGCACAGGGTCTTGCTCAGAGTGCGCAGGGACAGGGCGCGAGTGAGTCTGGTGGCTCCGGCGTGGCCCAGATGGCACTGGTTCACTGTGCTGTTGGAGCTCTCTGTGGACACTCCAGTCCCATTGCCGCCTCTTCCCGACCTGATTACTCCGGATCACGGTCGCCTCTGCCATCCCGACCTGCGATCTCTCCACCTCACAGCATGGATGCTGCGTGGCTGAACCCTTCAGAACTTCTCTGTTCGGAATCGGTACGGCACGTGCTGATGGGCAGCAGGAAGCCCTCCACTCGGGCCACATATACAGCTGAGAAGAAGCAGTTTTCATGCTGGTGCACTCAGCACAACACCCCCCTCTCCAAGCGTCCGTGCCACTCATTTTGGAGCATCTCCTGGACCTAAAACAGCAGGGCCTGGTGGCATCCTCTGTCAGAGTTCACCTGGCGGCCATCTTGGCTTTACACCCGGGTGCAAATGGCCGCTCTGTCTGCGTCAATCCCATGGTTGGCAGGTTCCTCAAGGGCCTGAACCATCTCTACCCACAGGTTCGAAAGCCCCACATGAGACCTTAACCTGGTCCTCTCCAAATTCATGGGGTCCCCGTTCGAGCCGCTAGTCACCTGCTCTCTTTTATACCTCTCCTGGTAAACGGCTTTCCTTGTTGCTATCACGTCGGTGAGGCGTGTCTCTGAGCTCAGAGCCCTTACCTTGGAACCACCCTACATGATCTTCCATAAAGATAGGGTGCAGCTTTGGCCTCACCCGGCCTTTCTTCCCAAGGTGGCATCTGCCTTCCATATCAGCCAGGACATTTTTCTTTTGTTTTTTTATCCAAAACCGCACGCCAGTCACCAGGAACAGCAGCTGCACTCCCTTGATGTCCGTAGGGCCCTTGCCTTCTACGCTGAGCGTATGAAGCCATTCAGGAAAACGACCCAGCTCTTTGTTGCGGTGGCGGACCGGAGGAAGGGCCTCCCGGTCTCCTCTCAGCGGATCTCTTCATGGATCACGTCCTGCATCTGTGCTTGCTATGATCTGGCCGGTGTTCCGACCCCGCCTCTCACTGCTCACTCCACAGGGGCCCAGGCCTCGGTGGTGGCTTTTCTGGCCCAAGTGCTGATCCAGGAGATCTGCAGAGCCGCAACTTGGTCCTTGGTACACACTTTTGCTTCGCACTATGCCATCATCCGGCAGGCCAGAGGCGATGTGGCGTTTGGTACAGCAGTCCTACAATCCACGTTGCTTCACTCCGACCCCACCGCCTAGGTAGGGCTTGGGAGTCACCTAATTGGAATCGATATGAGCAAACACTCGAAGAAGAAAAAACGGTTATTCACCATTGTAACGGTTGTTCTTCGAGACGTGTTGCTCACGTCCATTCCAAACCCGCCCCCCTTCCCCTCTGTCGGAGCAGCCGGCAAGAAGGGAACTGAGGGGGCGCTGGGTCGGCTGGGGTATGTAGCGAGCGCTATGAAGGTGCCTCGCCAGGGGGCTCCACAGCCGACCCACCGGGTGTTGCTAGGGTAAAAATTCTCCAACGGCCGTGCACGCGGACACCCATTTGGAATCGGTATGAGCAGCACATCTCGAAGAACAACCGTTACAACGGTGAGTAACCGTCTTTTTCTCCTTTTCCTGAATCTGTGTGGGACACGAACACCGCCCCCCACAGCCCGGGCTCCTGAGCTCAGCCCTCCAAGGCCTGGGCTCAGCCCAGATCCAGGATTTGGATCCTGAGCTGGGACCTCTAATTCAGGACTTGGACCTGTGGCAGGACCCTTGGCCCTGACCAGGGAACCTCCAGTATTACCCCCCACCCCAACCTGTGCCGAGGACAGGACTCGAACCTGCAACGAGGGAATTCCCGAGGGAGGGGGACCATTGACTCCCCCTCCCCATCTCAGAGATGGGTCAGTCCAGCCTGACCCCCTATCATTCAAACGTCAAACCCCGCCCCTTCTCAGGGATCCCTGTCCGTCGCAGAAGCCCCGCCCCGTCCAGTGGAGCTGTGCTCTAGCCCCGCTCCATTCTATTGGGCGGGGCGGGGCGGGCGTTCGGCCCGTCCCGGCTGCCGTCGCTTCGCGCGGCATGGCGGGAGTTGTAGTCCTGCGCTGGGGGTGGCTCGGAAACCACAGCCCCCGTCGGGCCTTGCGCGCCGCGGTCAGCTGCGCGGGGGCGGGGCCGGCCTGGACCGTTCCAGGTCCGTGTGGAGCCGGCGGCTGCGGCGCGGTGGGGCCGGGCCGGGCCGGGCCGGGGAGCGGGTGAGAGGCGCCCCCGCCCGAGGAGCCGCGCTTGGCCCGGGCCCCCCTACCTGCCCCTCCCCCCCGGCGCCGGCTCTCCCCCCCGGGCTCTCCGAGCGCGCGCGGCGGGGTCTGGCCCGGGCCCGAGGATAACCCGCCCCGGGGCCGCCGGGCGGGCGGGCTGAGGCTCTGTCTCGGCGGGCGCGTGGCGGTCCCGCTGCTCGGGGGGTCCCTCGGGGCGGGGGCGGGGTCCTGCGTCTGCCCCGGCCGCCGTGGCTCGAGCGCTGTTCTCCCGGGCCGGCCGGAGCCCCGCGCCAGCGAGCCCGTGTCCTTGAACCCCTGCGCCTGGGGAGGGTGCTGAGCCCTTGGCTTGGACGCCAGCAGCGGGGCGGGGAGGCGAATGTCCTGCTTCCGTGGCTGGGTGTGCACAAGGAGCTGGAAGGAGGAGGAGGGTTTGGGGGGCCTGTAGCTTGGGGGGGGGCTCAGTGGCAGGGGGCTGTGTCGGGGGAAGAGGGGTGTTGTATCAGAATGTGGCCACGCAGCCGCAGCGCAAAGCGGGGCACCCAGGAGCACAGGGGAAGGCTGGGCTGGAAGAATCTGCAGCTGTCCTATGCCCAAGAAGTGGCTCCCTACCCCTGATGTCTGCTGCCCTCCTGTGACGCTTGCCATGTGTCCCAGCATTGGCCCGCATTGTGCCCTGGGTGCAAGGTCATGGGTGACTGGGGGAGGGCTTTGTAGTGCTACCAGGGACTTTCACTAAGTGCCAGGAGGTGGGAGAGCAGCGGTGCAGTGCGGTGCTGTGTGCATTGGCTAAAGCTAGGGGGTGGGCCTGGGGACTCCTGGGTGGGTGGGATGACGGACACTAGCTGTCCAAGGGACGTGGCTATTAAAGAGGAAAATGGTCCCAACCTGAGGGGCTCCAAGGCAGGTGACATCCCCCCAGCTGTGTAACAATGGGTCTGGCTGCTGCTGGTTGACATCTGCCCCCCCCCCCCTCTCTCTTCCAGGCAGGTGCCTTCTGATGGTTCCGACTGGAGGCCTTGGGTTGTAGCTGGTGCCCACCCATTCCCCCCCCTTCCCTCGTCTCTGAGCCCCCCCCCACCCCCACATGTTCTGTACCTGGACTCCCTAATGACAGCCTGGATCATCCTCCCCATTAGCCTGTCCACCTTCTCCATCACCGGGATATGGATCGTGTAAGCAGCCACTTCGCTCTGATTTGTGTACTGACGGGGGGAGAGTTAACCAATGGGGGCTGGGATCTGGCTAGTGAACGGGGTGCTCCAATAGCCCATGAGATTGGGTGGCTAGTCCATGGGCCGCTTCCTCTGACAGTCTAAGCCCAAAACCAAGTGACTTTGAATCCAGTGAAGAGCAGGTTCCTGCCACCTCCTCTCTCTTCTCCTTCCCTGCCCCCACTTTAGTAGCCTCCTATGCTATGAACTGACGGATGCCACCATGTTTTACTTGAGTCTTGGGTTCACTCCAGTTCTGCCCCCTCCTGGTGTAACAGTGGCTGGCGGCTGTCTGGTGTGCCCCCAGCCCAGCTCAGATTCCAGAGTGGCCGCTGTCTGGGGTGCTGGTGGGGGTCATGGAGGGAGCACTGAGGTTTGCTTCGTGATGGGGTGGGGTAAATGGAAAGGTTTGGCAGGACTGGGGTGCAGGACCCCAGGAGCAATTACTTTGGGAGGTGCAGATACCACTGTTCCAATGCTGGGGGCACCTCTGGGACCCCTCTGAGCCCTGCCCCGATGTGATCAGGGCATGAAACTAGCATAAGCTGTGTGATGAATCCTCTGTCGCCAGGCTCCATCAGCAGCGAGCCATAGTTACCTGTGGGCCTGGCCAACATCTTGCCACTTCAGTATGTTCCTCTTGGCCCCGTGTCTGACACGGGAGCCTCGGGGGGAGACGGTTAACTGGATCCCCTTTGCACAGGTAAATGGTGGTCACTACAGGGCTCAGCATTCTTGTGTCTGACCCGTGGTATCTGCTGAGTTTGGCTTCAGGACTGGCCTTAGGAGCCCAGAACGGGACTTCCTGCCTGCAGGCTGAGCAGCTCGGGGGCTGTGTTCCAACCCAGGGCAGCAAAGGGTCCACTGACAGCTGCAGTGCTCCCACGGGTGTGGCCCTCTGGCACTTACCCACCCCCTCCCAGTGATGGGGAGCTACCAGCCAGTGTGTTTTCAGGTGGCCCCAAATGCTAGTTGAGCTGGGCGGGGTCCCTCTCCTAATCCTCCTCAAGATAGGGCTGGCTGCTGTGTCTCCCCCACCCCTCCCCACAGTCGTCAGCACGGCTGCCTTGACAATAGCCGCCCTTGTCCTCCTCTCTGAGAGAGCCCAGTGTGTCCCTAACTCACCCTGCAGTACCAGGGTCCAGCCACTGGGGGGACCCGTGTCCGCATCCACAGGGGCAGAGCCAGAATCACCCCAAGCCGTGCTGGGCTGAGTGCCCCTCTGCAGGAGGGGAGCACCGGGGGGCTGCCAGTGCCAGGGGCAGGATCGAGGGGAAGGGCCTTGCAAAGCTGCCCAGGAAACGGATGGAATTCAGACGCAGAGCGATAACTTAAGCATAAGCCCCTGGATCTGGCTGCTGCCTCACCTACAGGGCCCCCTACCCCATGAGGCCTCCACAGAGCCTACTGGGGCAGGCTGGCAGGCCCGCCGGCCTTCCGGGACCCCCTCACTGCCCCTGAGAGGCTCTTGCGCACACTGGGTGCTTAGAGCAGCCAGCAGTTGTTGCTGATGGCTCCAGCCCTGGCCTGGAGCCTTGGCAGTGAAGGTGACAGCTTGGTTAAAGGCAGGGAGGTGTGAACTCATTATAGATAGTGACCGGAGGCTTGTGCAATTAAGTAGAGGGTAGCTCAGAGCCCCCCATATCTCACCCCCAGCTGCTCCTGGGGTTGGTGAAAGCCCACCCCAGCACACACACGCTCTCCCGGAGGCACTCGGATATTGCAGGGAGTGGGAAGGCTGTGCCAGTTTGGCCCAGTCTGGAGTGGCAGGAGGTCGGGGGGAGGCCCTGCCAGGGCTCAGCACCAGCTGCTCTCACTGACTGTAACTGGAGGTGGGGACTTGGGACCCTGATGGGAAGCAGGGCCGGGTGGGGCGGAGGCAGGAGTGAGGGCCCTCAGCTAGGGGGCCTGGTAGATGCGGTGTCAGGCCAGGCCATCAAGGTCAACCCCATCTGCTCCCCCAGTAAAAGGAGGTATGGGGGCGGGGGGCTGTGCTGGGCAGCTCTGCCCCCAAGTGAGGCAGGGGCCAAAGGTGGCTGGAGGCTCCACAGAGAAGTTTGCCCTTGACTTTGCGTGTCAGGGGACCGCTGACCTTACAGGGTCCTGGGCAAGGAGCGCAGGCCTCCGCCTGCGCCAGGAATGAGCCGAGGCGCCTGCCGGGCTGCCCCGAGCAGTGTGGACACAGGGCGCAGCCCTTGGCCCCTGCTCAGGGAGGGATGGGCAGGGGGTCGCAGGCCGGGAGCTCAGCTGCCCCCCACCAGCTCCCAGGCCTTTCTCGTGCTATCAAACCGTAGTGCCCTAGCCGTGCCAGTGCGGGAGTCGGGCTCCACGAGGGTCATGGCAGCGGCACTGCTGTGCCTTAGAGCTGCCCCCCCAGCCCTGCTCCCCACGGAATAGCCCCTCACCCGCATGTCCTTCCTGCCTTCGCCCACTGGCCTGCCAGACTGGATCAGGCTCTGAGCTGGTGCCCCCAGACCCTCTTCATTCTGCTGCCACCAGGAGCACGAGCACCCCTCTGCAGCCCCTCCCTGCCCCCCCCCCCACGGTGCTCTTTGCTCTAGGGTGATGGGCACCAGGTGCACAGGGCTGCTGGGCAGGGTCCCCTCACCCAGGGCAACAAAGGGGCTGTTCTGCCCCTCTGTGCCAGGGAGCTGGTCTCTCCACCAAGGCGGTTCTGCCCGGGAGCTGGGGGGGTGGGATCTGGGCTATGTTGTGTGGACGTTCTTGGCGCAGGCCCAGGGAGGATGGCTTGTCCCTGCGCTGGCCCCAAAGGCGGCTGTTGAAGCTAAACAGCTGAGCGTGGCAGCGGACGAAGGGCACATTCCTTCACGTTGTCTTGGCTGCTGCTTGGCCCGGCTCCCCTGCTATCTTCCAGCTGGGCCGAGCGTGTGTCACTCCACCAGCAGCCCAGACACCAGGGCGATCAGAGCCGTCGTGCTGCTGGGGAAGGGGGGGATCGGGAAAGTTGGGGGCCTCTCAGAATCGCTGGTAACTTTCCAACTCCCCACTCGGTCTTGGGGAAGGCAAGAGCCTCCGTGCACCCCATCCCCACGCAGGGTGGCAGCCCGTAAGGAAAGAGCCCAGCGTTTGCAGAGGTCAGGAAAAAATTGTCTCTGTGCCTGTGAGCCAGGGCTGCTTGATGGAGACTCAGGGGGGCAAAGACTGAACCCTCGTGTGCTGTAGCCGGTTGCGCTTCAGCGCAGAGCCCTGATTGGGGTTCGGCGACGGAGCCCCTGGCTGCCAGCGCTGCAGCAAGCTCCAAAGCATGGAGCTGTCTGGTTCCTCCAGCAAAGCGTGAGCCAAGCAGCTCCCTGGGCAGGGCAGAGCAGGGCACTGGCTCATGTCCCTGGAGGGATTTGCAGGGATGAGAGTGGTGGGGCAGAGGTAGCTGGATATTTGGCCTGCATGGCACAATGGGCAGGGGCTGGCTGTTCCCGTCGCCTGTGTCACGTACCCCCAGGTGGGCTGGATGAGGGGGGCGTGGATCGCAGTGCCAGGTCTCTCAGCCCCGGTGGCTGGCCTTCCCGGTGCTGTGTCCATTCCCAGCACCCCCCAGGCTCTTCAAGGCACCTGTCTGGAGATGGCCCCGTTACCCAAGGCTCGGCTGGGGGCACTGGATGCCTCTCAAGGGGTTCTTAAGTTGGGCTCCCCTGCTCCAGAGGCTGGGGAGGTAAGAAGGCTCCTATGGGACAGGAGGCCGGGTGGGTGCATTAATTCCGCTCACTAGATCAGGTGTCGTGACCCTGGCTCTGCTCCTCGCAGGTACGCCATGGCAGTGATGAACCACCACGTGTGCCCCGTTGAGAACTGGTGAGAGCAGCCCCCCGTCGCTGGCAATGCGCAGGCACTGCGGGCCCCCCCGCTTCCTTCCTTGCCCTGGCCACAGAGTCTCTGCTAACCGGTATGGTCCGGCTCCGGGCCAGCCCCTGTGCTCCAGTCCAGTTCCTTGGCCTGGGTCCAGAGTGCTGCCCCTGGGATGGAGGGAGCAGGGGGTGCCCAGGATGGTCCAGAGCACGGGCTGTAACCTGCCCCTGCCTGCCTAGTGGGTGGTGCCTGGCAGCAACCATGTTAGAAAGGCCCACTGGTGGGGGAAGTAGTCCCTCTGTGCTGCCAGGGGAGGGTGCCAGGGCCTCTGGGCAGCCTGGAGGAGGTGGGGCCATGTCTCCAGGCTCCCAGGACAGGGAGAGGAGCCCCTATGGTCTCCCCTGTGTATGGAGGGCACCATGCCCAGGGATGGGTAATATGGACTATACCACTGCTCGGGGAAGTGGCAGGGCAGAGGTCAGTTGCTCCTGCCCCCCATGTCCTTTCCCAATTCTCCCCGCCCCCCCGTGCTGTTCCGGCCCCTTTCATCGCCTTCCTACGCCCCCCTCCCCCTCCCCCCCCCATTTACCAATTGGTTTCAGGTCCTACAACGAGTCATGCTCCTCCAGCCCTGTCAAGCATGGCTACCCCAAAAGCTGCTGCACCTTGGAAGATGTCCCTCTGATCAGGTGAGGCTGGAGGGCGGTTGGTGTGATCGGTACCTGGGGCCTGTCGCGCTAGGGGCTGTGTCCCACCCCGAGGAGCTTGCAAGCCACTAGCCCATGAGGCGAGAGGAGCTGCACTCTCTGCCCTAAGTGAGGGATCTTCACAGCTCCCTCACCCCAGGGCAGCCCCAGCCTCGCTGGCTGCCTCACTGTCTGTCTCCTCTTGCCCCCATCCATGTATCACTCAGGGCTGGGGGCGGGGGGCTGTGGTTGCTGTTTGCTGGGCTTTCCGGAAGTGCCAGGCGCCCAGAGGCCTCTGGCAGCATGTGCTGGAATGAGCCGTGGCCAAGACTCCCCAGCCTCCCGCTGCCTTTGTGCAACAGGGAGATGGTGCTGTGGGCCACTCGACCCACAGCTGGGGGGCCCAGATGGACACCCACAGGCCTGATCCCCACCCTGCTAGGTGGGCAGCCAGCCCACCCGAGCTGTGGCATCTCCTCATGCCAAGTCACATGCAGCCTGCGTGGCATGGTGGCGGGGGAGTCAAGGAGAGGATAGAGGAGCAGCACACCTGGGGGGCCCAGGGCCTGGCGCAATGTGTTACAGGTTCCCCCGGGGTGCTACCTGGAGCTGGGGTACCATTGAGCCCTCTGACCCACCAGCCTGGGCTCCCTCTCACCCTGTGCTGCTGTGACAAGCTGCAAAGCCCTCCAGCCTGCACTTTCACCAGCATTCACACAGGTAGGGACACACCCAGCTGCAGTTACATGCAGGCTCTCTAACAGCCAGCCTCCCAGCTTGGGACCCCAGAGCAGTACCATCCTGCCCTGGTCCAATCTGGCCAGTATGTGGGTTTAATACCTGGTCCACCTCTCCCTCAATGTGAAGAGGACCATGCACACTTGTAGTAACCGAGCTGAGATTTTCCCCAGACACCTTAGGCAAATGTACACTGGTTTAGATTAAAACATAAAATAAGTTTAACAACTACAAAAGGATCGATTTTAAGTGATTATAAGTGAGAGCAAATGGATCAAAGCAGGTTACCTGGTAAATAAACAAAACCACAAACTAAGCTTAACACACTAGATAGGTAGGAGATGAATTAGCAAATTCTCGCCCTGAGTGACACAAGCTGGCAGATGCTTAAGGCACAAGCTGCCTTGGCTTTCCCAGGTTTTCATACACAGGGTAGAAATCCCTTAGCCTGGGACCATTACTTCCCCCAGTTCAGTCTTTGTTCCTCAGAGGTTTCCAGGTGTGTTGTTGTAGGCAGAGTGAGGTACCCCCATGTTGTCATTTCCCTCCCTTTATATCTTCTCCCCACTTGCTGGAAAGCTCTTTCTCTGTGACCTGGGTCAAACGGTTCCCATTGTATAGAGCAGGGGTCTCAAACTCAAATGACCACAAGGGCTACATGAAGACTAGTGCATTGGCCCGAGGACTGGGGCACTGACACCCCCTTCCATGAGGCCCCGCCCCGCCTCTTCCCACCCCTTCCCTGAAGTCCCCACCTCAGCTCTGCCCCCTCCCTGCCCCCAGAGGGTGCAGGAGGAGTGTGGGGTGTGGCAGGGGGCTTAGGGCAGGGGGTGTGGTAGGAGGCTCAGGGCAGGGAGTTGGGGTGCAGGAGGGGTGTGGGGTGTTGCAGGAAGCTCAGGGCAGGGAGTGCACAAAGGGTGCGGGTTGGGGTGCAGGGTGTGGCAGGGGGCTTAGGGCAGGGAGTTGTGGTGCAGGAGGGGTTCAGGGTGCAGGCTCCAGCCTGTTACCTGGAGCGGCTCCGGGGTGGCAGTGGTGCGCACCAGGGCCAAGGCAGGCTCCCTGCCTGCCCTGGCCCCGCTCTGCTCCGGGAAGCAGCCAGAACCACGTCCCTGCTGCCCCTGGGGCTCTGTGCACTGCTTTTGCTGCTCCTCCAAGTACCTCCCCCAAACTCACATGGGCTGCAGTTCCCTGCTCCTGGCCAATGGGAGCTGCGGGGGGACCTGGAAGCAATGCATGGAGCCCTCTGCCCTTCCCCCTTCCCCTCCCCAGGGATGTGGTGCCGGCAGCAGCTCACAGCGCCGGGGGGGGGGGGCAATCTTGGCCCACAGGCTATAGTTTGCCCACCCCTGGCCCAGAGGTAGGCAAGGGGGGGGGGTTTGTGGGGAGCTTGGCGGGCCACAGGACATAGCCCCGCGGGCGGCATGTTTGAGACCCCTGGTGCAGAGCTATCTCTGAGAGGTTTCTCTTGCACACAGTTCCTGGGGTAATCCTGGTGCCTGTGTGCATTTTCTCAGTGAGCCATTAGCATTGTTTGCCCTTTTGACTGTTGTACCTGAAAGGCTGCTTGTGGGTGTTTTCAGCCTCACAACACATTTCAGTAGCACGTACCCAGCCCAACCTCATAACTTCACGTAGGACGGTAGCACATACAATCCAACGAGATATGACTGTCTAGCAGATCAAGACTTTTAGAAAGATACCTCACAGGGTGTGCTTGGTGCAAAACATAGCATAATTACATGACAGTGGTGAATACTGGGGTGCCAGGGTGCCACCATACCCAGGAGGCATGTGAGGGCCCAGGAGCCAGGGCGGTGAGATGGGCCCAGAGGGGTGCTGGAGGGGGGTCACACCCACCCGCTTTCCAAGCCCACCACGGGGACGCGTGCGCTGCTCCAGCCATGTGCTGGCTTTGACGGCTTTCTCCTTGCCCTGCAGTAAGTGTGGCACGTACCCCCCTGAGAGCTGCCTCTTCAGCCTTATTGGGAACATTGGGGCTTTCATGGGTAAGTGTCCACCCCACCTGGCCCACTGAGGAGCCAGGTTGTGGAGAGGGCCCCTCTCCTGCACCTGCCTGGGCCTGCTGGCCTCATAGCCCACACCAGGCTTGGCCTCCCTGCTGTGGGGCAGGATCTGGGGCTGCATTTGCTGATCTGGCTCTGTAGAAGGGACCCTTTGCTGTTCTGTCCCCAGGGCTGCCTCTGCATTGGACTGGGGCCCGACCTCCAGGCTGGGCAGACAGCAGATCCCCCCCGGGGCACGGAGTGGGCTGCTCCCTTCCCAAAGCAGCTCAGTGGTGGGTGGAAGGTTTATTTTGCAACATAAGTGCTGGAAACTCTCTGTAAAAATGTTATGCCTGTGGGATATGCTGGGGATCCCCCGGACCAGGGAGTGGGTCCTTCGCTGCCAGTCCTGTGGCCTCAGGAGCCCTCACACCAGCCACTAAGTATAAAGGTCTCACCTTGGCTTCCACTGGCCTGGTTACTCCTTTCATGGTGACCCCAACTGCCCTGCAGGTCCCCCGGCCTCCCCAAGTTCTTAACTACCAGACAGTTTCCCCTTTGATTTGTCACCCCCAGAGGTGTGACTCCAGCTCCCCAGTCACTGTGGGGGACACACTCCCCACAGTTTGCACACCAGCAAGCTGCTTGGGGTGAAAATAACCAGTTGATTTAATAGACTCCCCCCAGATTCAGAGCTGAGATAGTAATGGAGGGAACAAGCTTCCCCTTGCGCAGTCAACATCTGCAGGCTGTCCGCAGATTCCCCACGTGCCCCTGCCCCAGGCTCCAGCGCTCAGGCAGCCCCTCGAGGTCTGGGGACCTTCCACTGTAGAAGGGTGGGGGGGGGTTCCCATCAGCCACTATCAATACTCACAGTGTGGGGGAGTGATGAGTTACCCCTGGGGTGCCATCTGGAAGTGGGGTCGCCCTGACCCACCCGCCTGGGCTCCCTTTATATAGTAGTGCTGGGACCAGCCTGTCAGGTCCTCTCCCAGGCTTCAGCACACGCAGAGGTGGGACACACCCAGCTGCAGTACATCTGGGAAAAGGGGTAAACAGGGAGGTGGCCGAATTTGCAGATGATACGAAACTACTCAAGATAGTCAAGTCCCAGGCAGACTGGAAAGAGCTACACAAGGATCTCTCAAAACTGGATGACTGGGCAACAAAATGGCAGATGAAATTCAATGTTGATAAATGCAAAGTGACGCACACTGGAAAAAATCATCCCAACTACACCTATAAAATGGTGGGGTCTAAATTAGCTGTTACCACTCAAGAAAGAGATCTGGGAGTCCATGGGTGGTGGGTATCATAGGCATGGGAAGGCGTTGCCTTCCCAAACAGCCTGCTGTCCCCTGGCCCCAGGGCCAGCTCTAGGCACCAGCAAAACAAGCAGGTGCTTGGGGTGGCATATTTCTAGGGGCGGCATCCCGGTGCTGGCCATGCTGCCCCTCGAAATGTGCCCCAGCTCGCCTCTGCCTGCTCCCCTGAGCGCGCCACCGCCGCTCAGCTTCTCCCCCGTCCCTCCCTCCCTCCCGCCCAGGCTTGCCGCGGGCCAAACAGCTGTTTCACGTGGCAAGCCTGGGAGGGAGTGGGGAGAAGCCGAGCGGCCGTGCGCTCAGGGGAGGCGGCGGTGCGGGAGGGGAGGGGAGCTGGGGCGGGGAGCAGTTCCTATACCCCCCCCCGCCCTGTTACTTCCTGCACTCCTCACTCCCCTCCACTCCGCCTGCTCCCCTGAATGCGCCGCCTCTCCCTCGCCTGACCAGGAGGGGGGAGAAGCGCAGCGGCAGCATGTTCAGGGGAGCAGGCGGAGGGGAGGGGAGCTGTTGCGGGGTGGAGGGGGAGCCACAGGAATCAATGGGAGTGGGGAGAATGCTGCATGCCTGGGGGAGGAGGCGGGGCCGGGGATTTGGGAAAGGGGTTGGGAAGGGGTGGAGTTGGGGTGGAGCCAGGGACGGGGGGGGCATGAAGAAAAAGCGAGGGCGGCCAAAAATTGTTTTGCTTGGGGGGGAAATCCTAGAGCCGGCCCTGCCTGGCCCATACTCCACCCCCAGGTCCCATCCCGCCTGCTGTTCCCTGGGGCAGGCTGGGGGCCACATCACGCTGCCAATCCTCCTGGGGCCAGGCCTACTCCACCTGCTCAGCGCTGGGGCCAGCAGCTCTGCCAGGAGGTGCCCTCAGGGGCAGGCTGGGGAATGCCAGGCCTGGTGGCGCAGCACTCTGAGTGGGGGCTGGGCTCTGGTGGGCAT
Source organism: Lepidochelys olivacea (assembly GCF_965140295.1). Classification (NCBI taxonomy): domain Eukaryota; kingdom Metazoa; phylum Chordata; order Testudines; family Cheloniidae; genus Lepidochelys; species Lepidochelys olivacea. Next base: position 15,340,749 of record NC_140436.1, on the reverse strand, counting down.
GGAAGGGGCGGGGCGGGGTTGGGGGCTAGCCTCCCCAAGCCAGGGGTTCACCCACCATCCATGTTGGAGTCCTTGTGGAGAGTTCTCTGCAAACATCCACTCAATGTGCAGCGGCTGTCAAAAAGCGAACAGAATGCTGGGACTTATTAAGAAAGGGCTGGATAATAGGACAGAAAATATCATAGTGCCTCTCTATACATCCATGGTACGCCCACATCTCGAATACTGCGTGCAGATGTGGTCGCCCCATCTCAGAAAAGATATATTGGAATTGGAAAAGATTTGGGAAAAGGCAACAAAAATGATTAGGGGTATGGAACAACTTCCGTATGAGGAGAGATTAATAAGAGTGGAACTTTTCAGCTTGGAAAAGAGACGGCTAAGGGGGGATATGATAGAGTTCTATAAAATCATGACGGGTGTGGAGAAAGTAAATAGGGAAGTGTTATTTACTCCTCATAACACAAGAACTAGGGGTCACCAAATGAAATTAATAGGCAGGAGGTTCAAAACAAAACAAAAGTATTTTTTCACACTGCGCACAGTCAACCTGTGGAACTCCTTGCCAGATGCTATGAAGGCCACAACTATAAACAAAACACGCAAACGAAGCTGAATATACTAATGGGATTGGGTATGAGTCGTAATGTCTCATCTCACGTGATAGTTCAAGCAGGCTGCTGAGGGCCAGCTGCACTTGCTTACAGCTTAAAACCCAGGTGTTTCCTTCACAGGCTAAAAATCCCTCCAGCCTGGGTCCAGCCCTTCCCCCCAGTTCAGTCTTTGTTCCTCAGAGTCTCTTGGGGGAAGTCAGTGAAGAACCATGATGATGTCACTCCCCGACCTTAAATAGCTTTTGCCTGTGGTGGGAACCCTTTGTCTCCAAGCGTGGTTCCCACACCTTGCAGTGGAAAATCACGGGTATGCCAAGGTGGAGTCCAGCACCAGCTGACCTGGTTACATGTCCCTGCAGTGCCGCAGCAGCCATTGCTCAGGGGCCATTTGTAGCATCCTCAGGAAGAGCCCCAGGTGGGGAAAAGCGCCTTCTGAGGCCTATTGTTCTCCCTTCTGATGCATTCATTTGAATGGGCCCTTCCCAGCCAGCCGTCTAGAACAGTGATTTTCAAACTGCCGGTCGGGACCCAGTACTGGGTTGTGGTGGCTCTGGTCAGCACCGCCGACAGGGCCATTAAAAGTCCTACGGGCGGTGCGGCCTGGCTAAGGCAGGCTAGTCCCTACCCGTTCTGACACTGTGCTGCACCCCAGAAGTGGACAGCAGCAGGTCCAGCTCCTAGACGGGGGGCCATGGGGCTCTGCCTGCTGCCCAAGCACCGGCTCCGCGCCGGAACCGGCCAATGGGACCTGGGAGGGGGGCGGTGCCTGCAGGAGAGAGCTGCGTGGAGCTGCTTGTGCGCCTCGGCCAAGGACACGGACCTGCTGCTGGCCGCTTCCAGGGCGCAGCGCGGTCCACGGTGCCAGGACAGGCAGGAAGCCTGCCTCTGCACCCTGGCTGTGCCACTGACCGGGAGCTGCTCAAGATAAGCCTGTGCCCCAATCCCCTGCCCCACCCCTGATCCCCCCAACCCTGGAGCCCCTTCCTGCATCCCAAACCCTTCATCCCTGGCCCCAGCCCAGGGCCGCCCCCTGCATCCCAACCCCTTGCCCCAGCCCTGAGCCCCTCCCACACCCCAAACCCCTCTCATCCCCAGCTCCATTGGGTCGTGGGTATCAACAATTTTCTTCAATTGCGTGTCTGGAAAAAAAGTTTGAAAACTACTGGTCTTTTGCCTAGTGGGCATCCCCAGGTGTAAACACATTTGAAATACAGACAAACAGGCAATGTTTCTCACTTCAGATACAGAAATGATACCTGCACACAAGTAGGATAATCGTATTCAGTAAATCAATAACCTTTCCAATGACACCTCCCATGCTTTATCTTCTATAAAATATATCAGCATTATGCCATAATAATATCGCTATGAAGAATATGGGGTGTGCTGTCACAGGAGCAATCCCTGGTTGTCTCTTTCCAGTGGCTTTCATGGCCCTTGTTGCCTTTCCCTGGGGTCTGCAATGCCTCGTTGCTGCAGGTGGGTTTTGTGAGCACACCTGGCTTCGGGGGGGGGGCGCTTCCCTCAGCTGGTTGCGAGGTGGGGCTGACTGTTGCCAGCCTGGTTCTCTAGCCCCACACACCTCACGTCAGAGCCATGGCCCAGCCATGCAGCTGGTATCCCAGAGGAGGAGTGCCCCTGGTGTGGGTCTGGGGTCCTCCTGCTGTGAGGTAGCCCCCAGGCCTGCTAATGGCCTGTCTCTCGGCAGTGGTGCTGATCTGCTTCCTGCGCTATGGGCAGCTGATTGAGCAGCGCCACCGGTCCTGGGTCAACACGACGGCGCTCATCGCGGGCTGCACCAACGCTGCCGGCCTCGTTGTGGTTGGCAACTTCCAGGTGGGCTTGGGCCAGCACCCAGCAGGGCCAGGCTTTTCTCCTGCCCTGGTACCCTCAGCCTCCCCTCCCATGGTTGCCATGTGGCCCCTGCCTCCCCTCCCCCAAGCTGGCTGTGATGTCCCTTTGCTGGGGGGAGGCTGCTGCCTCTCTGGCCATGGGGGGTGGGCAGATGCTAGCTCCCCAGAAGGGCTGGCTGAGAAGAGAGGAAGGGGCTTGGCAGCTCTGGAGTGGGGCCTGTCCGGGGCATAGGGGGTGATAGGGAAGGCAGCGCAGAATGGGAGGAGCTACTGGGGTGCAGAAGAAGCAAGCCTGGGATGGGGAGCGGGGTTTGTGCGGGGCCCCCATGGCGGGAGACCAGCCAGGCTGAACTGGTGGTAGGTAGCCGGTTCCCGTGGGGGGGAGGATTGGAGCAGCAGTGAGGGAGGGGGGCTGGAGAGGCTGGAGGGACAGGAATGGACCAGGCTCACTGCTGCCCCTCCCTCTGCTCCAGGTGGACAACGCCAAGTCCCTGCACTACATTGGGGCGGGCATTGCCTTCCCGGCGGGGCTGCTCTTCGTCTGCCTCCAGTGCATCCTCACCTACCACACTGCCGTCAGCGCGCTGGATAGCTGGATGGCACACCTCCGCGTCTCGCTCACCAGCGTGGCCTTCATCTCCCTCGTCCTCAGTATCCTTCTGGCTGCGGGGCTTGCCAGCCGCCCACCCAGCCCCTTCGCATCCAGGCAGGCAGGTGTGGCATGGCATGGGCTCAACATCCAGGAACGTCACCTATGTAACCGTGGGGCTACGTCCTGCAGGCTGCACCAGGGAGCCTGCTGCTGGCTCTGAGTTAACGCAGCGGCCCCAGGTTCGATCCCTGGGCCCGATGCCCCCCCGGCTATCTCATGCCTAGGGAAGATGCTGTCGTGTCCTCAGAGGGCAGGGTAGTTCCCAGGGCTGTAGCAGAACATCAGGATCTCCCTGCTGCAGGGCAGGGGCATCAGCTGGGGCCATGTCTGCTGCTGAAGAGGCTATAAACTGGCAGCCCCTCTCTGAGCCCCACACGAGATGGCCTAGCACAGACACTGGGAAGGGCTGTGGCATACGGTGCCCTCTACAAGTCTGTGCCCACAGCAGGTTGGCTGACCTCCCTGGTGGCAGGGTGCCCCAGCATGCCAGGGGCTGGCCCTCTCCTGCTGTACTGATACATGGCAGGGTCACCTGTACCCACAGCCTCTAGTGATCAAGGGCTGTGCCACCCTGCAGGCAGCACCGGGTTAAAGATGCTCATTTGCCTGGAGCTAGAGCCACATAACCCTCCCCATGGGCACCTCCTGCATACAGGCTCGGGGGGCGTGAGCTGTAGGATACCCAGGCATGGAGGGAGGATGCCCAGGCTGGGGGCAAGGAAGGGTCATAAGGTTCATGCCAGGTGTGAGCTGGCCCAGGGGGCTCCTGGCATGCATACCCTCCCCTCCTCCTGAAGTGGGGGGCTGACCGCAGTCAGTCCCCGGGGAGGGATGAGGGGAGCTGGTACCCCTTCTCCCCATAGCTGATGGGGGTGGGGGGTCTCTGACTCCACCCCCTGCAGAGGCCACACCCAGTGGGTGCCTTTCCTTAGCCAGCCCCTAGGCGGTGTCTTCTTCATCCACGAGAGCCCCCTGCTGCAGCACCTGGCGGCCGTCTGCGAGTGGGTCTTCGTCATCGACATGCTGGTCTTCTACGGCACCTTCGCCTACGACTTCGGGGCCGTCTCCACCGACACCCTGGTGACGGCGCTGCAGCGGGCCAGCACCCGGGGCTGCAAGTCGCCCGGCGGCAGCAGCACCTCCACCCACCTCAACTGTGCCCCCGAGAGCATTGCCGTGATCTGAGCGGGGGCTCCCCCCTCCTTTATTTTGTACCAAAAAAGAATTTTTTTAAAGGAAAACACATTATTGGGGCTGCCCCCCACAGCAGGGCCCAGCCCAGCAGCACTCCCTGCTGGCCAGCCTGGCTGCTGCATCGACAGCCAGAGGGCACCCTGTGGTGGGGCTGCTAGCCTTCTCCTGCAGGGGCTGGCTCCCGGGGGCCTGCTGGGAACCGCCGGCCCTCACATCCGCTGCAGATCAGACCCCTGCCGGCAGTGGCTGCTCAGGGAAAGGTGACCGGAGCTGGCTGCAGGGCACGACTGCTTATGCTGCTACCCCACTCCGCTGAGGGCTTTACCACCCCAGGCGGGGCAGCCTCTCCTGGGCGGGAGGCCCTCTGCACAGGTTCCCTTACTCAAGCCCCTGCCCCACCCAGGAAGGATTTGGGGTAACCCCACAGCAAAGTGGGGGAGATGCACAGGGATGTTCCATGGTGTCTGACCTTGCTGCTTCTCCTTGGGAGGGAGGGTCTTTTCTCTCCCATCCCCATTAACCCCTCTCCTTCCTCTCCCCCTCCTGGGGGAGGTCTTGGGGGTGGGGTGGGGGATGAGGTGGTAGGGGGCAAAGAGCCTCCCTCCCCATCCTTCTGAGCTGGTTTCTTTTGGTAAAATGGTTTGGTATTTTTAGTACTTTTTATATCTATAGGTGTGTATAAAGGGACTTGTACTGGAGCAGGGCGTGCTGCTGGTCACTGGGGAGCTCCCTGCAGAGGAGCCCTGCTTACCTGCCGGGCCAGCCTTGGGCACGGCCAGCCAGGGCCCGGATCCCCCCTTGCTCAGGACACCTTGGGGCCCCTGTGACAGCTGGCTGCCCCCTCCAGGCCGTGGGAGCTGCCCCACACGCCCCGGGGCAAGCCCTCTCCTTGTGTAAGGGTGTGTGTGCGCACGCGGGGGTGCTCTGCTGCAGATGGCTGGTTACTGAGCTGGGCCGGAGCAGGGGCACCCACCAGCTTTTCATCCAGCATGGCTGTGCCCTCCCTTCTCTAGATCTCCTCTTCCTCCCTCCCTCAGCCGAGCTTCCATTGTTGGGGAAATCATAACCCCCCTGGAGGCCAGGATTCTCCCAACGCCCTGCAGCTGGGTGCTCCTACCTAGGGGTGAGCAGAGAGCCCTGGGCCACACCAGGGACAATGCTGCCCAAACCCCTTTCCCATCGAGCTGGGAGGGGTAGCTGAATCCAAGAGAGGGTCCCCCGGGCCCAGCTCCCCCTAACTGGGGAGGGGTGTCACACCAGCAGCCTCATTAAACACAGATTATGAGGAAACAGCCCCAATCCCCTGGCTCGGAGTGACCCTCACCTCCCAGCCCCAGCTGTTCTGAGCCCGGTGTCAGTAGGAAGCAGGGAACACCGGGGCTGATCAGCAAAGGAGGGGCTCCATTCTCTTCAGGAGACACCCTATCACCCCGGTCCACCCCCCTGGCACCAGCAACATGCTGTGATCTCCCTCTGAACAGCAGAGAGGGCCTGGCCTGGCCTGCTGTTACCCCACCACTGGGGGAGCCAGAGCCAGGGACCCTCGGACAGCTGTTGCAGGCATGCCCCTAGGTGGGGAGGGAGTTCAGCCCCCAGGCAGGTTCCAGGCAGCCAGCTGGCTGTGGGGACTCTTTCAGGGGCCAAGGCTTAGCGCCCAGGGCAGGGTTCAGCACCCATGGGAATAAAAGAGGCCAGGAGGGTGGGTCTTCTATCTCCCCCACAGAGACGACTCCATACCCTAAGCCCTCCACCCCCATTCACACTCCATAAACGCTCTGGGTCAGAGAAAAACACCTTTAATCAGCCTGGAGAGATGGCTGGACAACGGGGGAGGGGTTGGTCAGTGTTACCCCTGCCCCTACCCCACAACAAAGTGGGGGAGATGCCGAGGGCTGATCCATGGGGATGCTGGGGTTGCTCAGCAAAGGAGGGGCCCTGTTCATGTCAGGGGACACCCCCTGTGGACCCAGCTCTGGAAAGGAGGCAACTTTGTACCGACGCTGAGGGGTCACCCCCACTGACCCAGAGAGGGCATCCAATGCCCCAGGCAGGTGGGGGGCCAGGGTGGGGCACCCCCCAGTCACGTGTACATGGCCCCATGCAGGTACTCCAGCCGGTGCTCGCGCTGCTCCCTCCGCACCTGAAACACAACCAGGACAGGCAGTGGTCAAGGCGAGCTCCACCGGCCCCACCTAGCACATGGCCACTGCCCAGCATGGACATCAGGAGGCCCATGTACCCCACCATGTTCCCCGCCCGCGCTGGGCAGTCCGCTGGGGCCCACAGCCAGACAGGGTGCAAGGTATTGGGCTTTGGTAGCACGTCACTGCGATTACCATCACGCTTCGGGCCAGACCCCCACACCATCATCATCCGATGCTGCCACCTCCAGCCTCTTCCCTGGGCATTGGGTGCCCTGTGACAACCATACCCCTGGCCGGCCAGGGCTGGAAGGGCAGAGAGGCTGTGGGTCAGCAGGGAGGGGCACCAGCAGAGCTAACAGGGATGGGGAAAACTGGCCCTGCTCCATCCAAATTACACTCCAGCCCAGCAGGCCCTGAATTCTCCCCCCTTCCTGGGCTCAGCGTTCAATCTTCTAATGCTTTGCTCCCTGGACACTTGGCTTTAACCATTTAATGGCAGGAACAAAGCCTTTCCGTGCACACCCACCCCTGCAGCAGGACCCCACGCTGCCCACCCCTGCCTCCCTGCAGGGGGCAGCGTGGTAACAAGCACCCCACCTTGTCTTTCTTGTATTCCTCATATTCCTGGTCGTCCGTGGGCAGCTCGTGGCGGCAGAGAGGGCAGGAGTTGGTCTGGGGGAGAGAAGAGGAATCTCGCTGAGGCGCCGTCCCCTCGCCCACCTGCAGCCCTAGACCTTTCGGGTGTCTCCTTGGCACCGCCAATTCAGCAGAGGTCACCCCCCATTGTCTGTGCTTCCAAAGGCCTGGGTCCAGCCACAGCCAGGGTAGGGGAAGCACAGCTGGCCCTGCAAGCTTCTGAAAGGAGCAGCACCTACCTTCCCCAGCCAGGGCAGGATGCAGCCTGAGTGGAAAAGATGCTCGCAGGGCATCTTCCTGGCCCCCTCATCCTCCTCGAACTCCAGCAGGCACACGGGGCATTTCAGCCCTTTGTCTGGGCAGCGGCGCCGGGCAGCGGGCAGGGGAGAGAGAAGAACATCAGGCTTGTCCTGTCCCAGGCAGCAGGCGCCCGGACCCGATGCCCCAGGACCCCATGGAAGGGGGCACCACGACCCCGTCCTGAGTGCCACAATCCGGCAATAACCCACCCCGCGGGGAGGGATCGCTCAGTGGTTTGAGCATTGGCCTGCTAACCCCAGGGTTGTGAGTTCGGCCCTTGAGGGGGCCATTTAGGGATCTGGGGCAAAAACTGGGGATTGGCCCTGCTCTGAGCAGGGGGCTGGACTCGGTGCCTTCTCGAGGTCTATGATTCTAAGGGAAGCAGAGACCCCCGAGGAGCCAGGCAGGCTGCAGGCGCAGCAGAGCGTTTCGGTCAGCCGGACACCTGGGTCCCATCCCTTGGGGCAATGGGGCGGGGCCCTAGCAGAGCCCCCGAGCCCTGACCGGGGGCTCCCTCACCTGCCTGGGCCGGCGTCACCCGCACCGTGGGGAGGCTCAGCACGGCCCGCCGGGCGGCCGGCGGGGGCAGCCGCTGATCCCAGTCGGTGAAGCCCACGGCACCCAGGTCGATCTGCTGCCCATTGAACAGGGTCCTGCGGGGAGAGTCCGGTCAGGCGGCGGGACCGGCGGGGAGAGTCCGGTCAGGGGGCGGGGCCGGCGGGGAGAGTCCGGTCAGGGGGCGGGGCCCAGCTGGACCAGGCAGCGACCCTGCCCCACGGGGCGACAGGCTCCTGCGGGGGGGCGTCCCGGGGGGCTCGGCCCCCCACGGGGGGCGGGGGGGACACGTTCCCTGCCCCCCATCCCCCCAGGGGCTGCCCACGCGCCGGGTCCCGGCCCCCACCTGGCGAGCTCCAGCAGCAGGTTCTCCCGGGCGCGCTCGCCGGGCTCGCAGTTGTGCTCCTCGAAGTACGAAGCCATCGGGGCCAGTGACGCTTGCCCGGCCCGGCCCGGCCCAATGGCCTCGCGAGACGGCCGCGCCAGCCAATCCCCGCGGCCGGGGGCGGGGCTGGATGGGGAAGTAGCCGGGGAGCTAATCGCCCATTGGCCGAAGGCGAGGCACGCGAACGCAGCCAGGAGCCAATCGGGACGCGCCGTGCGGAGAAGGGCGGTGATTCGTGCGGGACTGTCTGAGCTCCCGGCCCGGACCGAGCTGGGGGGCGGAGCTGGGAGGGCACCGCCCTGGGGGTGCTCACAGCCTGGGGTGGGGGGGCAGGCACGGCCCTGGGGACATTCACAGCTGAAGGGGGCAGGCACCGCCCTGGGGGTGCTCACAGCTGAAGGGGGGGCAGGCACGGCCCTGGGGGTGCTCACAGCCTGGGGTGGGATGAGGCACTGCTTTGGGGAAGCCCACATCCTGGAGGGGGTGCTGTCCTGGGGCACTCCCAGCTGGGGGGGCCAGGCACTGCCTTGGAGGCGCTCACAGCTGAGTGGCACCATCTTGGGGATGCTCACAGCTGGGGGGAGGGAGGTGCTGCCTTGGGGAGACACAACCTTGTGGTGCTCACAGCTGGGGGGGCACAGGCACCACCCTGGGGGGTGCTTACAGAGTGGGGGGAGGGGTGCTGCCCTGGGGGCACTCACAGCCATGGGGGGGGGGCACTGCCCTGGGGGCACAGCCATGGGGGAGCACTCTCAGCCTGCAAATGGGGGTGAGGCACTGCTTTGGGGAAGCTCACTGCTGGGGGTGGAGTCATTCAGGATCATTTTTTTCAGTGTTATGGGGGACTTGGAAACAGGTCCCCCCCTTGGTGATGCAGAGTGCCTCTCCCCCCACTCCCTCCTTCCTAAACAGGGGTGGTTCATGCTCATCACTGAGCAACAATTCCTCCTAAAGAGAGACCGGCGAGGGTGTCGCCCGCAGAACCGCTCCGCTACCCGGAAGCTCCAGAGATCAGCCATGAGCTGTTAGAGACGTTTGCCTCCAGGTCAGGGGTTCCAGGCCAGCTCAGGGTGGGAATGGCTGGCAGGTCTTTGGTGGCCCTGGAGTTGGCGGGTCTCAGCCCAGTTCTTAGCAGACAGGTGCCCACGTCCCACACACTACGCATTGTGCTGGGCACTGTAGGTTATTTATGAGGTGTATTACGGTAATGCCCAGGAACCCCAGTCCTGGACCAGGACCCATCATGCTGGGCGCTCATACGTTATTTATTAGGTGTATTACGGTAGCACCTCGGAGCCTCCCTCGTGGACCAAGACCCCATTGTGCCAGGCGCTGTCCAGACCCAGAGCCAACAGACGGGCCTTGCTCATAGGTGCCGGGGGTGCAGGGTTTACAGTGTGGTTCACTGGCTCTCAGCACCCCTACTATACACATTGTTCTGCTCCAAAGAGTTAATCTGCATATGGGATGAAACTACAGCTGGAGACAGACCAGGAGCACCAGGAAACCACAAGTGGCTATTGCCGTTCAGCCATGGGCTTGGCCCACCCACAATGTAACTGCTGGCGAGTTTGTTATAGGCATGATGGCAAAGGAGCGTGCCGACCGTGCTCCGAGCACACCCTCGCTGCGAGCGTCTGTGTCTGACTCTAAGAACATAAGAGCGGCTAGACTGGGTCAGACCAAAGGTCCATCTAGCCCAGTATCCTGTCTGCCGACAGTGGCCAGTGCCAGGTGCCCCAGAGGGAGTGAACAGAACAGGGAATTATCAAGTGACCCATCCCCTGTCACCCATTCCCAGCTTCTGGCAAACAGAGGCTCGGGACACCATCCCTGCCCATCCTGGCTAATAGCCATTGATGGACCTGTCCTCCATGAACTCATCTCGTTCTTTTTTGAACCCTGTTATAATTAAGGGCACAAAGGATGCTTAACCTGGAGATCCGATTTGACTCTGAGGTGCCAGGGAGCTGGGGGAACAATGGGAAGGGATCGGGCACCCCTCGGCATGGATCGCTGCTGGGTGCATCTCTCTGTCCACCTCCATTTGTCCCTCCCCAGCAGCCATACCAGAAACACGAACATTTTACAAACAATCTGTCTTTACTGATCTGCCCTCAGCAGTGCTGGGACTGGTGCGAAAGGCTGCGGCGCAGGGCAGCGAGAGCTTTAAACAGATCTGGGGGCTGGTCTTAAAACCAGGTCTACCACCCACGATACACTTCATGAAGCACAACTGTCTGCAAACCTCTCCTCCCCACCCTACAGTAGTCTATCTAAAGCTTAAGGCACTTGTGAGCGTTTATCTACCTGACCTGCTGGGAAACCTAACGCAGGGGCCTTCTCCCTTGCTAGGGTCCCTTCCCAGGGACTGCGGGTGTTATTGTAGGGTTGCTGGGGCTGATCCCAATGGGTTGTTATTGGGGGATTGTATGTCAGAACTGGGCTGCACACATTGGTTTGTTATTGTAGGGTTGCTCTTGAGCCCTGGGCTGATCATTAGGGGGTCGTTTTTGTAGGGTTGCTCCCTGGAGCTGGGCTGTCAATATTGTTTCCTAGTGTTGTGACCCATCTCCAAAGGGGCCTTTCCAAATAGCTAAAGAAAATCCCCAGCTCCACTGGCAGCCCCGGCAGTCTCCCCGCGCGCTGTGTCCATATTGCACTGAGCCCAGGGCAGCTGCGTCCCTAGCAGAGAGGACGCTGGGTCGTCTCCTTCCCTCAGTCACCCTGCGTGGTGGCGGCCCGGCTCTCGGCGGCCTGGTTCCCGGCGGCCTGGTTCCCGGCCCCGCGCAGCGACAGCCACAGAACCACGGCCAGGATGATTAACGCCATGAGCACCACGACCGCCGCCAGGACTATCCTGTACTTCCTGTTCTCCCAGCGCTTCTTCTGCGCCACCGTCTTTGTCGTCTTGCTGAAGGCGGAGCTCTAGGAGGAAGCAAAGCGAGAGCTGTCAAGGGGCAGCCGGGGACCCGCCCCCAGGCCCAAGGAACTCACCCCAGGCTTCAGCTTCCCTCCGCTCAAACCCTGTACAGCCGCCACTTGTCACGCCGGGTACATCACTGCCCCCTGCTGGCCGGAGTCGGAACCGGGCAGCTGTGTATCATGGGGCCCATATTACTAACAGGAATTCTCCTTTTAGCCCAGCAGTGGGAGCCCATTTGCAAACCCATGGGTCTTGGATTCGCACCCCCAGGAAAGTGATGGTGCACGAGCAGCCCCCTCCCCCCCATTGTGCCCTGCCCCACTGCTCCCTCCCCCCCAGCACACCATGTTGCGGAGCTCATCTGCTCTGTCGTCCAGGTCACTGAGCTTGACCTCCCGGTCCAGCACCTTGGAGTAGTTGACCAGCATGATCTGAGTCACCTCCTCTGTCTCCTTCTGGCATCGCTCCAGGTTCTCCTCCACCTGCAGGGAGGACAGGGTTAAATACATGATGAAGCAGGACATTTCTTAATGTTTCCTCTGAATATTGTGGGGGTGCCTCAGTTTCCCCTATGCGGTTCTTAAGTATCTAGGGGGTGGGATAAGGGTGTATGATCGTTGCAGAGCCCTAGAGGGCAGGTGTGTGCAGGGGTCTGGACACAGAGAATGGCCGACACCCTGTTTCCTGGCAACTAATGGCCTGGGCCCTTCCCCGCTGCAAGGTGAGAACTAAAGGGGTTGGAGAACAAAGGAATCAGGTGCCCTCCTGGCCCGGGAAAGGGACAAAGCCCAGAGGAGGAGGGGCTGGAGGGAGTTTCAGTTTGGGGCTGGCTAGGGACATGGAGTGAAGGGCAGACGGGGTTATCTGGCTCACCGCCCCACAAAATGGACCCAGCTGAGGGGTCCTGTTCTCTGCACCTACAAGCTCTGTGTTAGACCATGTCCCTGTCGTCTAATAAACCTCTGTTTTACTGGCTGGCTGAGAGTCCCGTCTGACTGCGGAGTTGGGGGGCAGGACCCACTGGTTTCACCAGGACCCCGCCTGGGCGGACTCTCTGGGGGAAGCGCAGGGAGGGGCAGAGGATGCTGAATGCTCCGAGGTCAGACCCAGGAAGGTGGAAGATGTGTGAGCTGTGTGTCCTGCAGACAGGCTGCTCCCAGAGAGGAGGCTCCCCCACAATCCTGCCTGGCTTCCTAGGGAGCAGTTCCAGGGCATCGCCCGGGGACCCCATGACAACAGGATGGCTGGGCTTCAGTGGTCTGGGCCAGCTGAGGGGGCAGAGGGTCAGCGGGATAAACCCAAAGGCACATTGGGGGCCTCTTTGAGCCTTCAGGACGGCAGGAGCAGGTCCTGGGGGCTAGAGGGAGCTCACTGGTTCTATGACTTAACGACTGTTTCCTGAACTCTGCCACGCTGTGACCCCCAGCCTCATCTCCTACTGGGACCCCCCTGCAGGAGGGGGGCGGGGGGAGCCCACTCTGCACCCACCCAGGCAGTGGCAGCTCCCCACTCCGGTCGTCACAACCTGGCGCACCTGGTCCCAGCGCCACTCAGCCTTGGCCCCTCCATAGATGGAGACCCACCCCACCCCCCGGCACTCTTTGATCCACTGTTTGCCAACAGCTGGGTTAATCCCAAGCAACAGCAGCTGCTCCAGGGACCAGTTTGTACAGGGGGCTTAGGGACCAGACCAGCCTTCCCTTGTGGTCCTTTGAGGGAATGATTTTGAAAGCCAAAGGGTAGATGGGGGAGGGCTCCTTCTTCCCCATAGGTCGGGATATTGTATTTAGTGAGGCCTGTGGTCTCGTGTGCCCTACACCTTCAAATCCCTCAGAGCCATGCCAGCTGCAGAGACCACGGCCAGATAGTGTCTGTTACTTATGTTCTTTCTTGATTCACTTCTCCTTAACTCTGAGACACATCTTGCCCAAGAGGCCCTATTTGCTCTGTGCTGGGGAGGGTGCAGCCCCTGGCTGAGAAGTGCTGATCAGAGCACGCTCTCTCCGGCACATCCGGCCAGGGCTGCTCATGGAGGACCGGGTGGCCAGAGCAGGAAATATCCACAAAGAATAAATTCTCAGAGCAGACAAGCGGATGCCCTCTGACCTCCACAATTCCTGGAGTGATGTTCCTGGCTCCTGGGCTGGCGGGATTCAAATCCCCCTGGGAAATATTCTTTCCACAAAGAGGTAAAAGGACTCAGATCAGACCCCAGTCTAAGGGTGGAGACACCCGAGCTGGGTGGGGCGAGTCTGCTGAGCCAACTCCAGCAGGAAATGGGAACAGGGGAGGAAAAATCCTTCAGCGACTGCAGGATGCGGCGACCGGAAGCTAAGATCTCAGCGCAACCAGCAACAGCTGGGCTTCGGAGGAGAGACCTTCAGGAAATGCCCAGCACGCTGCAGGATGCGGTGCTGTCCCCTTGCAGTCAGTGCTGACCCCAAGGCAGCACAAAGGGGCACTATACCGCATGGAGCAGGGTGGGATCTGTGTGCCCAGCCCCACTGCTGCGACTACTGCACCCCCATCCCTGCCCAGAGCCGAGGATAGAACCCAGGAGTTCTGGCTCCCAGCCCTCCCTGCTCTAACCACTAAACTCTACTCCCCTCCCAGAGCTGGGAACAGAACCCAGGAGTCCTAACTCCCTGCCCCACCCCCGCTCTACCCAACAGACCCCACTCCTCCCAGCATGGCCAATGCACATGTCCACAGCCCCTCGAAGGCCCAGTAACGGATGCTGAAGATGACAACACACAAAACACCCTGCTGCTCTGAGCATCCCAACCCTCAAGCTCAAAGCTCCCCACAGATGCCCATCTCCTACCACCTGCTGCGTAGTCCCCCACAAGGTGAACAGGCATGGGGCTGTCGCCTGCCCCCCAGCCAGCCACCCCTCCCCATCTCACTGCGGGGGGGGAGGGCTGGGCTAACATATCCCTCTCACTGGGGGCTGGGGTTGGGGTGTGGAGGGCAGGGATTGGAGAATTAGGAGTTGGGGTACAGCGTGAGGGGGTTGGGGTGTGGAGGGCAGGGATTGGGGGGTTAGGAGTTGGGGTACAGCATCCGGGGGTTGGGGTGTGGAGGGCAGGGATTGGGGGGTGAGGAGTTGGGGTACGGCATGTGGGGGTTGGGGTATGGAGGGCAGGGATTGGGGGGTGAGGAGTTGGGGTACAGCGTGAGGGGGTTGGGGTGTGGAGGGCAGGGATTGGAGGATTAGGAGTTTGGGTACGGCATGTGGGGTTGGGGTGTGGAGGGCAGGGATTGGAGGATTAGGAGTTTGGGTACGACATGTGGGGGTTGGGGTATGGAGGGCAGGGATTGGGGGGTTAGGAGTTGGGGTATGGAGTGTGGAGGTTGGGGTGTGGAGGGCAGGGATTGGGGGGTGAGGAGTTGGGGTACGGCATGTGGGGGTTGGGGTATGGAGGGCAGGGATTGGGGGGTTAGGAGTTGGGGTACTGCATGTGGGGGTTGGGGTGTGGAGGGCAGGGATTGGGGGGTTAGGAGTTGGGGTACGGCGTGTGGAGGTTGGGGTGTGGAGGGCAGGGATCGAGGGGTTAGGAGTTGGGGTATGGAGTGTGGAGTGTGGAGGGCAGGGATTGGGGGGTGAGGAGTTGGGGTACGGCGTGTGGAGTTTGGGGTGTGGAGGGCAGGGATTGGGGGGTTAGGAGTTGGGGTACGGCGTGTGGAGGTTGGGGTGTGGAGGGCAGGGATTGGGGGGTTAGGAGTTGGGGTACGGCGTGTGGAGGTTGGGGTGTGGAGGGCAGGGATTGGGGGGTGAGGAGTTGGGGTACAGCGTGAGGGGGTTGGGGTGTGGAGGGCAGGGATTGGGGGGTTAGGAGTTGGGGTACAGCGTGAGGGGGTTGGGGTATGGAGGGCAGGGATTGGGGGGTGAGGAGTTGGGGTAAGGCATGAGGGGGTTGTGAGGTGCATTCCCCCATGCTGTTGGGGTAGTTCAGGGACAGTGCCCCCTCCCTTCACCCAGCCATGGCTGATCCCAACCCAGCGCTCATTTCCCCCCGCAGCCTCTCTCTCCCACTGCCGGCTCTGCTCAGTTGAAGACAACGTTCAGGGTTCCCCCTGCCCACCCCTGCCCCAGCATCACTCCCTACGAGTCTGGGGGGCCCAAAGAGACACCCCAGGGTATTTTGGTCCCAGCCTGTTCTCACAGGCCATGGCCTGGTGCCAGCACTGGGCCAGGGGAGCATTTCCTGTGGGGCCCGAGGTGTCAGGACATCCGGCTGCTGGAGCGCGTCCCAGTCTCTGAGCCGGAGTGGGGCTGAGCCGAGTGGGTGGCCCGGGGGGCGGGGGGGGGTCGGGTTTGGTTACGGGAATCAGCCATGTCACTATTGTTTGTTCTAGGCTCCTTTGATTGATGCCTGGAGGCGGTTAGAGCTGGAAAAACAAGTCACCAGGGTAGGGATTTTCCAGCACTGCCAACATGGGCTAGGCCAGGGCCAAGGCCTCGGGCTGGGACCTACAAGATGGGGTTCAATTCCTGGCCTGCCGTGGACTCCCCATGTGACCGCAGACCAGTCACTTCATCTGGCTGGGGCTCAGCACCCCAATGTGTAATGGGATCCTTCCTCCTTCCATCCCATCAGACCAAACTCTTTGGGGCACGGAGAGTCTCTGTGGGTCTCGGCAGCACCCGGCACAAGGGGGCCCTGATCTCGGGCGGGGTCTGGGCAGTGCCCGGCACAAGGGGGCCCTGATCTCAGGTGGGGTCTGGGCAGCGCCTGGCACAAGGGGGCCCTGATCTCAGGTGGGGTCTGGGCAGTGCCCGGCACAAGGGGGCCCTGATCTCGGGCGGGGTCTGGGCAGTGCCCGGCACAAGGGGGCCCTGATCTCGGGCGGGGTCTGGGCAGTGCCCGGCACAAGGGGGCCCTGATCTCGGGCGGGGTCTGGGCAGTGCCCGGCACAAGGGGGCCCTGATCTCGGGCGGGGTCTGGGCAGCGCCCGGCACAAGGGGGCCCTGATCTCGGGCGGGGTCTGGGCAGCGCCCGGCACAAGGGGGCCCTGATCTCGGGCGGGGTCTGGGCAGCGCCTGGCACAAGGGGGCCCTGATCTCGGGCGGGGTCTGGGCAGTGCCCGGCACAAGGGGGCCCTGATCTCAGGTGGGGTCTGGGCAGTGCCCGGCACAAGGGGGCCCTGATCTCAGGTGGGGTCTGGGCAGTGCCCGGCACAAGGGGGCCCTGATCTCGGGCGGGGTCTGGGCAGTGCCCGGCACAAGGGGGCCCTGATCTCGGGTGGGGTTTCTAGGTGTGACTGGAATACATACAGCAACTGCAACCCCTTCCCATGGAGTGGCAACAGCCCCTGAGGTGGCTGGGGAGATCTGGATCACCGCAAGGGCTGAGACAGAAGGATCCTCCTTGCACAAAGGGGGTTTCTGAGCAGCTCAGAGAGGAAATACGGCTAATCACATGTGCTGAGCCCGTGCTGAAACAGGCAGGTGGGATTCCCCGGGCAGGGGGGTCAGAGGCCCACATACCAATGAGAGAATCAGTTTTGGGGGGCCCTGGGTTTCTTGGGGTGCCTGGGGCCTGACTTTCCAGGCTGCTGCAGGTGCTTGGCTCCTTGGAGACTCCCTGTCCTGCAGCCCCCACCCTGGGGTGTCCTCCCAGCAGAGCTGCGCCAACCCCTCACAGCCCAGGGGATGGGAAGGGGCACAACCTGCCCTGAGCAGAAGGGCCCCTGGCAGCCTGATCCAGGAGCCCCGGGGGGGGGGGGGGAGAATAAGCCACCTTTCTCCCCTCCCTGCAATGGGGCACAACAACAGATAAATCCCCACAACCCCCAGGGAGTGGGTGCTCCGAGCAGCCAGTGGGCAGAACCCTCCTTCTTGTCAGGCAGGGTCTTTCTCCACCCTGCTCTCCGACGATCTCATTGTGCGTGCTCCCCGCTTGGCTGGGGCCAAGCCGCGGTTCGCAGCCAGGTCAAACTGCCCCCGCAGGTTAACAGCAAACTCCAACCCACCGATCTCAGGCGGGCACTGTGGATGTTGCTTTATTAGGGGTATTACGGTAGCAGCTAGAGGCCCCAGCTGAGATAGGCAGCCCACCATAAGGTACTGCTCAGACAGAGACAGCCCCCAAGAGCCGACAGCCTCATCAGAGAAGAGAGACAAAGGGCTGTTATCCCTCTTTCACAAATGGGGAAACTGAGGCCCAGAGCAATTCAGTGACTGGACCAGCATCTGTGCAGAGCCAGGAATTCAGCTGGTTCTCCTGAGGCCCAGCCCGACCCCTGATCTGCCAGGCCACTATGTGAATCTCTTTATGAGGCTCAGAGCCCTTGGCACTGACACCAGGCCCCCAATCTAACAGGGCTCACCGCAGTGGCTCAGGATCCTGATCCTGCATCACACATGGGGAAACCGAGGCCCAGAGCAGGGGAGGGACTTGCCTGAAGTCACCCAGAGAGGCAGAGCTGGGAATAGAACCCAGGAGTCCTGCCTGCCAGCACGGTCTGGTGGGAAAGCTCCAACTCCTGTGATGGCTACTGGGCTGCTCAGAGCAGCACGTCCCCAGGGAGCCTTGAATAATTTAAACACCACACACCAGCCCCCACCAGTGGGACGTCCAGCCACCCTGGGCTGGGCTGAGCCCCCCAGGAGGCAGCCAGGGCCAGCCGGCTTGCTCCTGTCCCTCCCTGTTCTTTGGCAAGGGGCCAGCCCCAAGGAGCCCCGGTCTCAGTCAGGGCTCTTGGGCACTGGGGGATTAACAGCGCTGGTGGGCATGGCAGATGGCAAATGCCCCTGCCCAGATGAGGCTGGCTCTCCCTGCCAGCACACGGCTGCCCCTTGGGGAGGAGCAAAAGCCTGTGAAAGTGGAAGCAACGGAGGCCGCAGAGAAGGGGTGGGGTGCGGCAGGGCAGGTCGCACAGCCCAGGACCTCTCTGCCCCATGAAAGGAAACAAAGCTGCTCAGCCACAGGAGCATGTGATCTACCCACATCCCCAGGGCCAGGCCCTGGGATCCCGTTTGCCACCGCCCTGCCGGCCGGGGGCTAAAGCTGAGCCTTTTGCAGTGGGAGGAAGGAGGGGCTGAGCCCTGGAGCCTAAACCAAGACGGGGGCCTCTCTGCGAGGTTTCCTGTTGCCTTTTGCAGCGGGGTGGGGGCAGGGGGCTGAGCCTGGGCTGTTTGGTGGAGCCGCCCATGCTTGCATGAGCTGCCCTGCTGGTTCCTAGGATCGGGCCCTGCAGCCTGCAGACAAACACAAAACTCCCTGGGAGGGAGGGGGGCAGGTGCCTCCGAGAGACCTGGGTGCTGTATTTACAGCCCAGCACAGGGAGGCTGGAGTCCACAGGCCAGATCCCTGGCTAGTGCACATCACACAGCTGGCTCACCCAGGTCTGGCCGCACGATGCCACATCCGGAGCACCAAGGCGGGTACAGAGCAATAGAACGGCCCTTCCTCAGAGGGAAGCTGCCAGACCCCACTCCTCGTAGACCCTCCCACTGCACAGGGGTCACAGGCCCTTCCTCATCTCCCCCTGGAGGGGCTGGGGCCAGGACAGGCTGCCTGCCAAAGCAGATTAACCCTGTAGGAACTGTCACATGCACCAGCATGGCCTCTGAAGGCCCTTTCTCCCGTGGATCAGAGTGGGTGAGACAGAACCACAGGCCTCCCCAGGACCTGCCCCAACAGTTGGGGGTCACTATGGGAGATCCAGGGGGCCTGACCCCTAGAGCTGGGGCGCACTCAGGCTTCCTGGCCCCAGAGAAGGGGTTGCAAGGGAAGCTAAGAATCATAGACTATCAGGGTTGGAAGGGACCTCAGGAGGTCATCTAGTCCAACCCCCTGCTCAAAGCAGGACCAGTCCCCAAATAAATCATCCCAGCCAGGGCTTTGTCAAGCCTGACCTTGAAAATCTCTAAGGAAGGAGATTCCACCACCTCGCTAGGTAACACATTCCAATGCTTCACCACCCTCCTGGTGAAAAAGTTTTTCCTAGTATCCAACCTAAACCTCCCCCACTGCAACTTGAGACCATTACTCCTTGTTCTGTCATCTGGTACCACTGAGAACAGTCTAGAGCCATCCTCTCTGGAACCCCCTTTCAGGTAGTTGAAAGCAGCTATCAAATCCCCCCTCATTCTTCTCTTCTGCAGGCTAAACAATCCCAGCTCCCTCAGCCTCTCCTCATAAGTCATGTGCTCCAGTCCCCTAATCAGTTTTGTTGCCCTTCGCTGGACTCTTTCCAATTTTTCCACATCCTTCTTGTAGTGTGGGGCCCAAAACTGGACACAGTACTCCAGATGAGACCTCACCAATGTCGAATAGAGGGGAACGATCACTCGTCCCTCGATCTGCTGGCAATGCCCCTACTTATACAGCCCAAAATGCCATTAGCCTTCTTGGCAACAAGGGCACACTGCATTGGGTTCTTCCGTCCTAAGTGCAGGACCCTGCACTTATCCGTATTGAACCTCATCAGATTTCTTTTGGCCCAATCCTCTAATTTGTCTAGGTCCCTCTGTATCCTAACCCTGCCCTCCAGCGTATCTACCACTCCTCCCAGTTTAGTGTCATCTGCAAATTCGCAGACTGATTTGGGGCAGGCGGAGACAAAGACCAGGGCTGCCTGGAGCTGGGATCAGGATGTGCCATTTGGCTTCTGGTTTACCCGGTCCCGGGGCGGGGGCTGGGGCTGGGCAGGAAGGAGCCTGTGGCGGGGCAGGGGACAGGAGAGCAGCTGGGCTTGCCACAAGCAGGGAGGAAAACGGGGCGATATAGGGGGGCACAAAGCTCAGTTATGCGGGGCCGGAGGGAGGCGCCGAACTCGCGCGGGGGGGGTATCAGGCATTGAACAGCACCATCTCTCCCCCCAGGCCCGCGGTACACCCGTCCCCCCAGCGCCCGGGGGTCAGACCGGGGACCCGTGACCCCGCAAAGCGCCCCGGCCCCAGCCCACCCCCGTGGATGGGGGGCCACGCAGGGCCCTGGGCAGGGCCCTGGGCAGGGTGCCGGGGTCCCCGCGCCCTCCCGCCCGCTGGAGGCGCCTAGAAACCGAAACTGCTGCCCGCGGCCACCCGCGCCCCTCACCATGGCGCCGGCTCTCGGGAAGCTCCGATCCGCTCTGCCCGGGGTCCTGCTGCGCCGGGCTGCCCGTGCGCCCCGCGCCGGAGCGTCCCACCAGTTGCTCCGGGGCCCTGGGCGCTGCCGGGCAGTCGGGGTTTTCCCAGCTGCGGACGCGGGACCCCAGGCGGCCGCCTCCGAGCCTGCTCCACAGCGGAGAGGGGAGCGCAGCGCAGCCTGGCGGGCGAGGAGCCGAGAGGGGCAGGCCACGAGAAGCGCCTGCCCAGGAAGAAAGAGCCGGCTCAGCCCCGCCCGCAGCGCACTTCCACCTGCCGTCCTGGCGGTGTCACTCCGGAGTCACGCTAAGGTCCACACTGGGTCACTCCGGAGTCGCACCGGGGGCAGTATTGGGCGCTGGGCTCTCAGCCTCTCTCTCTTTCCTTCTAGACTTTTCACTTTCACTCCTTTCCTACATCTATTCTGGAGTGACTCTGGCAGGGCAGGAAGGGCCGGATCAGCAGCCCGCAGGGGTGGACTTCTCTGGGCAATGGGCAGGGCAGTGCCTGGGCTGGGTTCCATATCTGGGTCTGCTGCTGCCCTGCTGGGTGATCTTGGCCAAGTCACCACCCCTCACTGTGCCTCAGTTTCCCTTTCTGCAATATGGGGATAATGACCCCTCCTTTAGTGAACTGCGTGGAGATCTGTGGATGGGAGCTCGAGACAGGCCTAATTCGGGGAGCGGACAAGCCTCACCTTTAGCCCCCAGCCCTGATTTGCTCCTGCAGCGTCTTTTGCAGTGGATGCAGGGCTCAGCTGTCATGAACCCAAAGGGGAGTCTTCCCTGAGATGCCCGGTGTAAGCTGGGTGCAGCAGGGACCCACTGGCGGCAGGTTGGAAGGGAGCTTGGAAGGGAAGGCTGCGAGGGGGGCAGAGAGACGGGCAGGGATCCATTAGGAGAGAGACTGATGGTGGCTCTGGGGAGGAGCAGCTGGCAAATGCTGCTTTGTAGTTAATTGCCACTCCTGGGAATTGCTCACAGTTTCCAGCTGGCTCGTTACTTTCTTTTCATGCACCCAAGTGAACGCTGGACTCCCAGGCCAGCACGGGGGAAGCAGGAAGGTGAGTAAAGTCCACCCAGGGGGGAGGGCAGGGTGTGTGGCCTCCTCCGCAGCTTGTGGCAGAGACAGGAAACACTGCATGTCAGTCACAGGCCACCGCTGCCCCACCTGGCTGCCCTGGCCGCATGGCGAGGGGGTGTCAATTTCTGGTGTCTCACTGCACGAACAGCTCCCCCTTGCCTCTGCCAGGCCACGTCCCTCACTAAAGGCTTTGGAGGACACAAAGCAGTTAGGGGAAAGAGGGAAGGTCCTGGATCAGTAGCTGTTTGACAGGGAACAAAGGGCAGGACTAAATGGTCCCTTTTCCCAGTGGTGAGAAGTGAACAGCGCGGTCCCCCCCGCGCCAGGCTGGGCTGTTCAACAAATTCATCAATGATCCAGAAAAGGGAGTAACTGGTGAAGTGACAACATTTGCCTATGAACTAATATTGTTCAAGACAGCTGAGTTACGGGGGGTCTCCCTGATGGGGGGACAAAATGGCAGCTGAAATTCAACATTTCTAGGTGCAAAGTAATGCCCATTGGGGGAAACAATCCCAACCCCACAGAGATGGGGTCTAAACAAGCTGTTGATGCTCAAGAAGGAGCACCTGGAGTCATGGGGATAGAACTTCAGCTCAGTTCCCAGCAGTGATGAGAAAGATGACTAGGAATTACTAGCACAGGGATAGAAAATAAAACAGAAGTTATCACCCCCCAACACATACATCAATCCCTGGTGCGCCCAGCCCTGGAATCCTGTGTCCAGTGCTGGTCACCCCATCTCCAAAAGAAGAGAGTTTTATTTACCTTGTCCAATAATACAAAAACTAGGGGCCACTCAATAAAATGAATAAGCTGCAGGTTAATACAAACAAGAGGAAGTACTTCCTCACACAATGCACAATTAATCTGTGGAACTCCTTGCCAGGGGATGTTGTGAAGGCCAAAAGTATAACTGGATTCAAAAAAGAATGAGATAAGTTCACGGAGGCTAGGTCTCGCAATGGCTATTAGCCAGGATGGTCAGAGCCGCAACCCCATGCTCAGGGCGACCTAAACCTCCAACTGCTAGAAACCAGGAGGAGAAGATGGGTGGATGTTTCCAGAATCGCCCAGTGCGGTACGCTCCCCCTGAAGCTCTGGCCGTGTCAGAAGACAGGAGGTGCATGCAGCAGCATGGGGGCACTTATGTCTCAGGTCATGCTGCAGGGGACGCACTAAGGCCTTGCCGACAAGCAGAAGTGGCACTTTTGCAGGGTACCACCCAATGGGCATTCACGGCGGGGCAGTCACACCAGCCTGCGGGGTCAATAAGCGCATGGTGCATTGCTCACCTCTGCTGCCATGTATTGCAGGATACCAGCTGTGTGATGCGGGGTTCCCACTGGTGGCACAGGGGATTGTGGGAGCTGGGGGTTCAAACACCCATAACCCGCTGGGCCAACGTCAGGAACGTTGGCATCAGCCCCATGGCTTTGGCCCAGTTACTCCTGAGATGGGGTCAAATCCGTCACTGATGCCAAACCCACTGAGCCTCAGGCTGTTGCACCTGGGGTTGCCCTGCCCCAGCGTGATGGTTGTTTACCGTTTAATTACCTAATGGGAAGTGGGCTCTAACGAGGCCTCTCAGCTCCCAGGGGCCAGGGAGGTGGCCGGGGAGTTGGCACGCTTCCCTTCAACACCGTGGTGACATGGTTGCTGCACAGCTCCTGCGGGTGCTGGCTTAGGGCTTAGCGCAGGTAAGGTGGGTGGGGCGGGAACTGGTGCTCGGCTTGTCTAGAGCCAGGCTCAGCCCAGCACTCTCAGGCTCAGGGAGCTGGGGCCAAGGCCTCAGCTTTCCTTACACAGTAATTAAGGCTCTAGCCGTGGTGCTGTAAAGAGCCGGCAGAAGGTGGCTTGGGCAGAACTGATGCAGCCATGGGTCCCTGAGTCTACATGCAGCTAGTCTGCAGATGGCTGTGGAGGGCCCCATTCTCCTCCCCCGTGTTAACTCTGAAACCTAATGTTGACTGTGTAACTAGTTCACTGTAGATCAGATTCCATGGCACAGGAGGGGCTGATGATAGTAGAAAGAGCTGGACACTGGCTAGGCCAGTGGCAGTTCGGGTGTGTGGCACCTGATTGATGGCGCGGCCTGGTCTACGGGTGGCACTGACGAGCATGCCCCCCTCCCATTCCCCAGAGAATCTTTGTGGGAAAGAGGGCTCCAGGCGGCAGATTTCCACACGAGGCAGCACTGGCTGAGTGACAAGGAACGGTCAGGCCACACACTGTGTCAGGTGCTGGCCCAGGCCCAGAATGTGTCCAACCCACCCGAGGGCTCGCAGCATGGGATGGGGTGTGCAGGGCAGACGAGCTGGCTGGGGAGCCTGCCGGGGGTGGGTTCAATGTGGGGGTATTGGAGTCTGTTGTTAGCTGCTTCCTTCTCCTGGGCCCAGGGAAGAGTTGGGGGGGCAGGGGTGTGGCTGGGGTAACTGGCATGTGGGGGGAAGGGCTCTGAACAAAGTGACCAGGACTTTGCCCATTTCAGGGTGTACCTGCAACAGAGGCGGATTTACAGTGAAACACAAGGGTGCCCTGGCATGCAGCCCCCCAGTGACAAGGAGCCCCAGGGCCGGGCAGCTGCGGGGGTAGAAGCTTGGTCCTGCCGGCTCCTGCTGCAGGCTCCGCCCCCACCAGCAGCCAAGCTCCCCCTCTCCCGCCTCCTCCCCCGCCCCCCCCCCCGAGCGTGCTGTGCTCCTGCCCCTCCCCCTCCCAGCACTGCCCCCACGGAACAGCTGTTTGCCAGCGCTCAGGTCTCTCCGGGGGAGGGACAGGGCCGCAACACGGTGGGGGGAGGAGGCGGAGAAGAGGCAGGGGCGGGGCCTTGGGGAAGAGGGTGGAATCGGAGCAGGGCGGAGCCCCCCCACTCCCCCTTCACATACCCCCACCAGCCCCCTGCCCTGAGCTGCTCAGGGCAGGGGGCTGGGAGCACCCCCACGACCCCAGCCCCCTGCCCTGACCCCTGCACCCCCTCACACACCCCGAGCCCTGACTCCTGCACACACACACCCCCACATCCCCACCTGCACCCCTCGCACCACACCGGAGCTGCCCCAGGTAAACGCTCCACACCCCAACCCCCTGCCCCAACCCTGAGCCCCCTCCTGCACCCTAAGTCCTGGCTAGACCCCGCACCCCAACCCCCAGCCTGCTCCTGTACCCTAACTTCCTCCCAGACCCTGCGCCCCCGGCCCCGAGCCCCCTCCTGCACCCTAAGTCCTGGCCAGACCCCGCACCCCATCACTTTTTACATATTTGTTTTTTATAAAAGGCTCTTCTCCAAAGCGCTTCACACGAGTCAGCTAAGGGCACAAACACTATTTGGAAAGATCATGAAGTGGTCTGCTGAGACCCTCAGCGATTTTCAAGTGGTCTGTGGAAAAATAAGTTCGACGACAAAACCAGTCAAGATCCCTCACTTTATTTTCATTTACTTCCTATTACTTATAGGAGGAGGAGGAAGGAAAAAAGGATGAAAAACGGGGGCGAGGGGAGATAAGAGCGAATGTTCTTTTCCTTGGCTGGGTCCCCAGGAGGGGCCCCAACAATGAAGCTGAGCACGGGGCCCCACTAACTCTAAATCCGCCACTGAACTGCAATGGGGGCGGGTAGATTCAGGGATGATGGGGGTGGCCATGCTGGATGGATCGGCTGGGGGAGGCCGGGGACCAGTGCTGGGGCTGCAGAGGGTGTAGATCTTGGGGTGTGGGGGGGGAATTGTGTGGGCACTGAAGGAGGCAGACCCAGCGGAGATGGGGTGCAATGGAGTAAACCCAGCTGAACAGTGCTGATGCCAGTCTCTGGCTCATTGCATCTCTGCCCTGGCAGGGACCCCGTGGGACCGGCCCTCCAGCCCTGAGGAGCTGCAGCCAACGCCTGAGGCTGGGAGCCACCTGGCAGTTCCCACACAGCTGCGGTTGCTTCCACCATTTTCCCCATGGCCAGGAGCTGCCAACCCACCCTCTACCACCTGCCTCCCTGAGCCATCGAGCCAGGCCTCAGCCCAGCCTCTGTGGCACCAGCCCAGAGCTGAGGCCCAAGCAGGGAATGCGAGCTGTTCCCCACACACTGAGGCAATTGTCTGTGTCACCCACCCAGGCTGCCTCTGGCACAGAAGTCAGCATCTCAGTGCCCTGGGCAGCTGTGTAGGGGAACACAGCGCTCCCACAGCCCCAGCCAGGAGGGGAAGCCCAGCCCCGGAGCCAGCTGCCCCCCTAGCAGATCCTGCCTGGTATCGTGGCTCCCACAGCAGCCAGTTCCAGCTGCTGCTGAGGAACAGGCGGAAAGCCCCTGGCCTAGGGCCTTTGTGGCGTCACCTGCCTATGGAGGGGGTTTTACTACATCCCACCAGCCGGAGGCTAGCTCATATCCTGAGGCAGAAGTGTAACAAGATAGAAGTCTCTGAGGTCCCCCTGGCAACTCTTATCACCAGCTCAATGTTTCAGCCTGCCCTCAAACACTGCTGAGCTTCTGGTCTCAGGGACATCCTGTGGCAGGGAGTTCCACATGGTAACACATGCTGGTGTGAAACACAACAGAGCCATGGCGGGGGAGCAGAGGGCATGGCCCAGCCACAAAAGGGTCAATCTGCTCACAGAAGCACCCAGCCCTCCAGATCTCTGACCAGCCAATGGGAGTTTGTGCCAATGATGGAATTGCTTCAAGCTAGTATCTCATTGGCTGAATGGGTTGCTACTTCTGGGAGGAGCTTGTTTAATTCTTGTATTTGTTTGGTTGTTTTAAGTATCCCCCATTGGATCCGAGCCCTTGATCAAACATTAAAACCCCAACAGCTGTTACTGCCCTCTGCTGCGTGGAATCAGGATTGCTCTCCTGTGTGTCATAGCCCCATAGTGCTAATGGGGATTCTCCAATAGCCAACTGAGGCAGAGGGGCAGCCACATCTCTCTGCTCAGCAGAATCTGGTTACCTATGGCTCGTGGCCAGGGGATTGTCTGGAAATGACTCCCAGAGGGTGCTGCATGGGGATCAGTGACAGTGCCCCCTAGTGGCTGAGCCCAGAGTGGACAGGAGGCCAGCAAAGGGCTCCTGAAGCTCTAGTGCTAGGGGCCCTGGCCAAGGGGGCAGGGATCCCATCCCCTCTCCCTGTGTGTGCGCATAAGGGGGGAGGGGGGGAAGGAAGTCACCCAGTAATCCCCCCTCCATTGGCTGCAGCAGATGGCCCTGCCCCACATGCTAGCCCCAGCCACTAGCCCCTAGTCCTCCCCCTGCTCTAACCCAGCTCTCACAACCAAGCTGCTGCCAGGTTTGTGCCAGGAAAGATGGGCAGGAGTCCTGGGTTCTCTTTCTGGCTCTGGCACGGCCTCGGCAAGCCACTTCCATGCCTCAGTTTCAGGGGGTGCATCATGGCAGATCCTCAGCTGGGAGGGGCCCCGGAAAGAGCCGGGGGCAGGGCTGGCTGCCGGGCGAGCATCCTGCGCTCTCAGCCCCGGAGGGTGAGGGGCTGAGGGTTACAAGTTGGTCACAGCCTGGAATGAAGGACCATCCAACACCCCTCCCACGCCCCGGGCCAGGCACAATGCCAGCCTGTGCAGTCCCAGCCTCTCCCAGCAGAGGGTGCTGTGGGAGAGAGTCCAGTGGGGCTCAGCAGACAGGGTACAGAGCAGAGGTGGAGGTAGGTTCCGTCCAATAAATCGCTACTCCCCGGTGAGGTATAAATACATTTATTGCAGGGAGCGCAGCCTGCGTCTGGGGGGGCGAGGGTGGGGAGGGGGGAAATCAGGAAGACTTGGTCTCCCCCTCCAGGGTCGGGGGGGGGGGGGGGTGGCGGCTCTGAAACTACTTCCAAAGCTCATTTCCACTGCTCAGCTCAGGGATCCCCCCCAGGTCCGACGTGGGAGCCTGCAAGTAAGACCCACCTACACAGCCAAACTCAGGGCATGTGGGGGAGGCTGGGGCGGGTTGAGGCTGCAACAAGGGTGAGGCTGCTCACCCTTCCCCGCTCCCCCAATCGACAGAGCACCCGCCAGCTCCCAGCTGCGCCCCTTGGCTGAGTCTCCCCCTGCAGACAAGAGGGGGTTTCTGCACCCCCAAGAGCACCCTGCCCCTCCAGGCAGGACAGGGGGTGCACCAACTGTCAGGGTGCCATGGGAGGGGTTAGCTATGAGAACCTA
Organism: Lepidochelys olivacea; assembly: GCF_965140295.1. Lineage (NCBI taxonomy): Eukaryota > Metazoa > Chordata > Testudines > Cheloniidae > Lepidochelys > Lepidochelys olivacea. The sequence goes on along the minus strand of NC_140436.1, from coordinate 15,313,194 downwards.
GGGAGTGAAGCCCATGAGCCCCCAGCCTGGACAGGCAGAGGTGGCTGACAAATCCCCCCGCCCCCTCCTGCAGGGATATCCCCTTCTCTCATTATTTATTAAGGCAAAAGGTAGATTGCTCCCCACAGGGCCACGTCCAGGTCAGGACAGAGCAGCCCTTGCCCACGCCCAGCTCTGCCCCACAGGAGGCACGGGCTGTGATGGTGGGGGGGAAGCATTCCCCAGATCCAAGCCCCTCACCCCAGCCCAGGAGTGCCTCCTCCCTCAGCTGGACTACAGGCAGCTGCACTGGGCAGAGGGGACAACCCCGCCCCCCGGGGCCGAGCTGGGGGTTGGGAGCTGCTCCCGCGTAGCTTGGCTCTGCCAGCCTGGGAACACCGATGGGGGTGCCCGGGAAAGGGTGTGACACAGGCTTTGGGGGAAGGAAGCTGGGCAGAGCCAGAGGGAGCAGGGGAGTTCCCCTCAGGGGGCTACAGTCCCCAAGGAGCTTTCATGGGGGCAATGAGGGTCAGAGTACAAGTGTCCTCCCCCTCCTGGCGTAGGGAGGGGCAAACTCAGAAGGCTGACAGGAGGCATCGCCCCCCCAGCGACCATCAGGCAGTGGGGGCAGGGAAGCTGTGGAGTGGGGGAAGAGGTTGCGGGGAGGGGGCGTGGCCTATGTGGGGATGACGTTGGTGGCAAACAGGATGATGAGGATGATGATGATGGCCACAATGACACAGATGATGGCGATCATCTTGACGTTCTTCCACCAGTACTTGCGGGCCACCTTCTGCGAGGTCGTCTTGAAGTGCTCAGACTGGGAAGAGATGCCGGAGGGGCGGGGGGGTTAGCACCACGCTGACCCAGATCCTCCAGCCCCTGCCTGGCTTGGCCCTAGGCCGCTGGACAGCCCCCCACCTGCCGAGGGCAGCTCTAACCAGAGGGATGGGGGGGCGGGGGGAGAGACATCCGCACCCCCTCAGGGCGAGGCTGCAGCTGGACACAGACTCACTGGGCTGGTAGATCGGGCCAGCACCGGCCTTAATCCAGCTCTACATGGGCCACCCCAGTTTGGTGCTGGGGTACCAGACGCGCCCGTTGGGCTGCGCTCGCTGCATCAGAGCCAGCACCGGTGGGGTTCGCCAGGACATTTCCTCTTGCTGCAGCTACACCAGGGCAGCAGTGGGCCTGGGCTCTCTAACACGGTGGATGGGAATCTGGCTTCCACCGCTTTCGCTCACGTGGGCAGATCTGCAGGCATGAGCAATGCCGGCAGGCGGGTCCACATGCGGGCACCGCCCCAGCTCCGCTCTGCCAAGCCAAGCCGGTGCTGGGAGCTATGGGCACGTTATTCCAGAGCTGACCCCTAGAGGAAGCTTGCAGCTGCTGGCACCGGCCCATGCTGGGCACCAGGTTGAGAGCCTCCGATCAGCCATGCCAGCGTGGGACAAAGGGCAGGGCAGAGACAGCGTCTCGCTGGCTGCCAGGGTTTATCAGCGGCTGAGCAAACAGCCCCTCCCCCCAGAGTGCGCGTCGTGCAATGCACGTGGGCAGGGACCAGCAGGATCCGAACCACCCCCACCCCCCGCCTCCTGCTCGGCGCCGTTTCCACGCCCAGCTGAGCCTGTGGGGGCAGCAGCCGGAGCCCCCAGAGCGAGGTCAGGGGTCATGGCGGTGCCCAGGCCTGTCTTAGTCTGGGTGGCCCCAGAGCCAGGGGCACCCGGTGCCAGGCCAGAACAGCATCCAGGCCTTTGCCCAAACCCCCTATCAGGCTCCAGTCGCCACCCTCTGCAAATCAACTCCAGTCTTGAGGTTCCCCCTCCTGCTCCCCATGACCTAACCAGGAACCTCACGAGCACAGGATGGGGGTCTCCCCCAGCCTGCTGCTCCCCGGTCCCCTCCCCGAACCAGGGCTCACCGTCGCCTCCAGGTCCTCGGTCTTGTTCCGCAGGTGGTCCAGGTTCTCGCCCCGCGCCAGGATCCGCTCCACATTTTGAGACATGATGTTTTTCACCCCCTCCACCTCGCTCTGCAGGTTCTTCACCCGGTCCGTTGCCATCCCGCTGCCACCGGTGCCCTCCTGCAGGGAGAGCCCCCGCCAGGGGTCAACAGGAGAGCGGCTGCGGGAGCAGCACACGTGGCCCGGGCAAAACCTCGGGGGCCCAGAGAAGGGAGGCCCCAAGGCGAATGGGGGAAGGGCCCTCGAGAAGCTAAAGGGCTGCTGATCACAGGGCAACGCCCCGGTTCTGGGGTCCAGCTGCAGCCCTGTACCTCTGAGGAGCTCAGAATGCTTCACAGACTCCGTTTGAGCCCCAAAGCCTACTACAGGAGAACAATCATGTGGGGAAACTGAGGCAGCTGATGTAACAAAGGCAGGGGCAGAGAACCCAGGAGTCCTGTCTCCCAGCATCCCCACTCCCCTCTCAGCGTCAGGAATAGAAGCAGGTGTCCTGGCTACTAGACCCCTGCTCTAACCACTGGACCACAACACCTCAGCCAGCATGAGGAAGGGAGAGGAGAGAGCCGGGGAAGGAGGGTGCCTGGCCCAAGGCCAGGAGGGACACAGAGGCAGCGTTGCAGGCACAGAGGCTGAGGGAGGTCCCACAGGGCAGGACTGGGCACTGGGGGGGCTCTCTGGGCGACGGGGCAGAGCAGCCCCCGGGGTGATTGCGCTGCCCCACCCCCCACACTTATCACTGCGGAATCTCAACAGGGAACTTCCAGCGCGCGTCACGTCTCCAGGACTCACCCAGCCGGTCGGGTCGGTCCGAGCAATCTCCCCCCAGCAGTTATGCCCTCTGCCTGCAGGGGGCAGCGGGTGTGACACGGCCAGCCCAGTGTGGCCCAGGGCAAACCCCTCTGCAGGGGTGGAGCGGGGGGTCTGTCTCCAAAGCCCTGCTGGGTGCTCTGCCCCCCGCAGAGCAGAGACCCAGCAAACGCAGCGCACCCAGGGGCCTGGGACAGTCCCAGGATGGGAGCACCCCCTGAGCCTGTGAGACCCGCAGGGGGGACAGGGTCAGAGCCACCCCATTGTCTCCTCCCCCTCCTGCTGAGCCTGATCCAAGCGGCTGGGCTGGTCAGACCCAGGCGTGTCAGGCTGGGTGGGTCCCAGGCTGGAATCTCAGAAACGCTGCCCGCGGCCAGCGCCCAAAGTACGTCAGGCACAGGGGAGCAGAGCCCGCCCAGTGCCCAGGGCAGTGCTGCCCAGCGTGGGCCGGAGGGAGCCCCATGGGAGCCCCAGGGTCTGAGTCCAGCAGCCTGCAGAGAGAATCCCCGTTACACTGGCCCTGGCTGGCAGCACGACCGCCACCTCCCCTTTCCGGGCCCCCACTCAACCCCCAGCACCTGCCGCATTTAGCCCGACACTGATCCCCCAAATCTGACCCAGTTTTTAACCCAGGACTGGCCAGAGGTGGCCAACATGGCTCCAACACGGGGGAGGAGGAGGGACACCCCAGCCCCTGGAGAGTGGAACCCCAGGCCCCCCAGGAGGAAGCAGACAGGGTAGGGGCCAGAGCCCCCCTCCATTCCCGCCGTGTGGCTCCTTTAAGGGAAACCTCTCCACTGCCAGGGCACCTTGGCAACACTTGGGGCACCCGAGCTCCTTCCCTTAACCCTTCAGGTCCCAGGCCGCTCCCCCCTTCCCCCAGGTGCTCTGGACTGGGGTGTTCTGCGCAGCCAGGGCCAGGCATTAACCCCGTCTCCCCCGACTCAGGTGAATTAGTGACCCCAGATGCAGGGGGCTGGACGTGCCAGCGAGCCTGGGCACATTAATCTTTTGCCTTCTGCTCTTTGCTTTGCAGCTGCTCAGAGACTGCTCAGATGGACAGACCACAGCTCAGAGCCCTCTGCCCCCTCAGTGGGGGATCACGGCTAGTGGGGCCTCAGAGGCACCAGTCCTTTGGTAAGCACCCCCTGAAGACCCCCCAACCCCCAGACCCCTTCCCAGACCCCTGCATCTTCCCAGCCCCCGGCAGCCCCACACAGCGGGCAGCTCAGGCCAGGAGCCCCCAGGGTCTGTGGCCCCTTTTAGACCCAGCCTGGCCTCCATCCACCCCACCCGCCAGCGCTGCCCCCAAATGCCCACTGAGTCATCCCCCTTCCCCCCATCCCACCCTGGCCCCAAAATAGCCCTGCAATTCAGGGGGCCCTGTCCCCCACCGTGGCCGGCTCAGCGTGCAGAACAGGGCTTGGGGTCTGGAGTCCCCCGAGTGCGGCAGGAACCGTTAGGCCGCCCGCTTCCTCTTTCTAGGCAGCTCTGCAGGGATGGGATGGGGGGGCGGAGGGGGAGGGGCTGATAATGAGACCCAGCACCAGGGGGAGGGGGCGGGGAGAAGAGAGAGGGGGGCATGCAGCTCCTAGTCTGTGGATCCATGGGGAGCCTTGGCACGGGACGCAGCCAGGAGCCTGTTACTTTGGAAGTCGGGGTGGGGGTTCTCTCTGGTCTCAGGAATGACCCTGCTCCTGCGCCCCCTTTGAGAAGCTGCAGACTCTCCCCGCCCCTATTCCCTTCCTGGAAAATATTCCGGCTGCCCGCTTCCCCTCTCTACGCTGGCTGCACCCAGTCCCCTCCCCACAGCAATCGCCACCTGCGCCCAGCCCCTGCCCGGCCGCGTCCAGCCGCCACCTTGGAGACGGCCCAGGGAGCAGCCTGCAGCGCCGAGCGCGCCGTTCGGGTCCCTTGTCTCAGCAGCACCCGCTTCCTCCCTCTGTCACCCGGACCCTGGCCTGTGCCCCCCTTCCCCCAGCAGCCACCAGAGCCACAGCTGGGAGCCAGGACGCCTGGGTTCTCTCCGCAGCATGGGGGGAGGGGGGTGTTAAGTCGCTGCCCTGCCCTGGAGGGTTGTTAGCCAGGCGGGATCCCCGCCAGCCGCTGTTTCCAGTCCGCTCCCCCGCGGCCGCCGCTCCTGAGCCGGGCCCGGGCCCGGGCCCCTCCCCGCGCGGAGTCACTCCGCATCCCCTCCGGGCGCCGGAGCCCCGTGTGAATCGGAGGCCGGGGCAGATCGGGGCGGGCCCCCGATCCCGGGCACTCACCATGCTCCGCTCCGGCCGCTTCCTGGTGCGCTAAGTTTCAGCCCGAACTTCCTGCTTCCTGCAGCCCAGCCCGGCCCGGCCGGTCCGCAGGTGCGAGGGGCGGGCCCAGCTCCCGCCGCGGCCTTTAAAGAGGCACGGGCCGGGCCCAGCTCCCCGGGACGGGGCGGACCCAGCGGGGTTCGGGTCCCTCGGCCCCGCACAGAACGGAGGCACTGGGTCCCCAGCGATGGGCTCCAAGCTTTGCCCCCTGGCAGCCCCAGGCCACCCAGAGACCTGTCCAGGAGACCCAGCCCCCCTGGGGGGCAGCCCCCATCCCAGCAGGCTCGTTCTGTGCACGGGGCTAGTGCTTTAGGGTTAAGGCTGGGGCCTCCCCCCCAGAGGGCAGCGGCAGAGCTGGGGGGCCCAGGAGTAGCAGGGGCTGTGAGTCAGGGGTGAGGGGCATCGGCTGAGCTTGGAGAGGAAACTCTCCGGGGTGGGGGGAGCTCTGCCCACTCCGTGTCCCATCCCAGCCTGGCTGACACCAGCTGGTACAAAATGCTCCTAGGGCTCAGGGCAGGGTATGCCCTGCCCTGGCAGGCGGAGCTGACCAGAGGCCAGCACTGCAGGGAGCAGATGTCCCGGGGCTGAGGCTGCTGAGTGGAGCTGGTGTGGACCCAGATCCAGCCCAGTCACTGAGTGGGACAATGGTGGTGCCTTGCTGGCAGACCGTAGGCCCAGACACATTGGCAGGGGCGGGGACTGCTGGGCCGCTGACCCGCTCTGGGGAGGAGCCCATCTATCTCCAGCACCCATCTCCTGCTTGTACACACCCACAAGGGGTTCCAGGCCCCTGCCCTGTGTTTGGCAGGGAGAGGGTTAAACTCCGCCCAGATCAGGGGGTACTGGGCTGCAGAGGAAGCCAGCTGAGGTGGGGGATGGGGCCCAGCAGCTACTGTCCCCCCTGGGTCAGGAAGCTGTGTGAAAAGGGTTTGGAGATTTTGACGGTGGGGAGGACAGTGGAAAGGGGCCGGGGCCTGCTGTGTGGCGGGGCTGTGGAGGATGCTGGTGCATGGATGGCTTTGCACGGCCTAGTGACTACCTGATCCGGGCCCCCCATGGAGCTGTTGGCTCTTCTTGAAGGCCTGGTCTCCCAGCAGCGCGAAGCCCTGTGTCACCCACCCTGCCTCTGGCACTGAGGCAGCATGGGGACTCCACACGGCTGTGTTACCACCTTACCCCCTGCTCACGCATCTTCATCTCCACAGGGGCGCCTGAGGGTTGCAATCCTGCCATACCCTGCAGCTTTCCCACCCTCCTGCAAACAGAAGAGCCAGCAGGGCTTACAGAGGCGCAGCTCTTCTCACAAGAAGGCCTCTGGTGCTATGCTGCCCTCTCTCTGGGTTAAGGAGGCTGCTCCCCTCCAGCCTCCATCCCCCAATCACCCTCCACACCCTTTCCTTTCTGTTACAGTTGTAATCAACTCTCATGCTCCAGGGCTGATGGCCCCAAGGGTCAGGCAGGAATCCCTATCTTTCCATACAGTATCATGCAACAACTACAGGCAGCATGGGGATTGGGTTTTCCAGGGCTCCTGAAGCAGCTGGTGCTGGAGACAGGGTAGGGCAGTGGATGACTCACTGTTGATCTGCTCTAGTCTTGCCTGCTTGCAACACTTCATTTAAACCTGATGGAAACTGGCCAGACGTAACCGAGGGAGAAAAGGGACAGACTCAAGCCCAGGACGAGGCTATTTCAGTGCAGTGTTTCCAGATGGCTGAATCTGAGCCCCGCTCTGTGGTAAATTAATCCAGCCATGCCACCTCCCCCCCTCCGACGTATCTATCCCATGCTGTCTCCCCCCACCTAGCCCTTTGTACTCTGATCCTTCCTCTTCCCTCTGGAATAGTTAAGTGTTGCCATTTAAAGTGAGAGCAGTGGGCATTGGAGTTAGCCTTCACTGGAATGAACGGGGCGTTCATCCCGCACGCTTGCTCCTATTGCTTTGGACTCAACAAACCCAGGCAGGCATCATTGCACTGGTTACCCTGAGGGCAAATCCCTCATCTCCGGGCGATCGGCTCAAGTTCTCTGCAAATTCAGGCAGATGCAGCCATGTCAGTTTTCCTCAGGGTCACCAGGAAAAAGTTTTCTTCATACCAAGAACAGATGGAGGCTGGATTTTGTTTTGTAGCAAAAGCCACAGCTGTGGGAAGTGTTGGGGAGATCTCTCTGTCCCTGTCCCTGCACCAAGCTGGTCCTTTCTGCCTCCTCCCCCTCAGGCCAGAGCCACAGAGAATGTAACATTTTGGGCTCTGTATAAATATTTGCCTCTTCCCTTCAGAGTGGAAGAGCAGGAAGAACCAGCCGGGCTCTGCAGTGGGAGCAAAAGGTGTTGGGGTTTGTACAGGGCTGGGGAGCGAAGCAAAGACCAGGCCGTGTCGCTGGCAGGATGGAAATGCAGCTTCCCTGGCAGATGAGAAATGCAGTTGGGTGGGAGGGAGACGTGGTTGGTGGTTCTGCAGGCCGCAGCCCCAGCAGTCTCTGTTTACAGCTTCCCAGCCCTGGGTAATTGTCACTATTAAAGTGTGTTGGTTTATGACTCTGTGAGGGGGAGGGATAGCTCAGTGGGGGGAGAGGCATAGCTCAGTGGTTTGAGCATTGGCCTGCTAAACCCAGGGTTGTGAGTTCAACCCTTGAGGGGGCCATTTAGGGCTCTGGGACAAAAACTGGAGACTGGCCCTGCTTTGAGCAGGGGGTTGGACTCAATGACCTCCCAAGGTCCCTTCCAAGCCTGACAGTCTATGATCCGTGACCCAAAGCAGCAGCGCTGGTACCTGGCCCTTTCCTAGGGGATCCCAATGAGATTTATCAACATGAAGGCATCCTGCCTGCCCCTCTGAGAGGAGGGGTCAGTCTCATCGACCCCAGCCCATAGCAGGAGAAACTGAGGCACAGAGAGGGAAAAGGCCAGAGTCACACAGTGAGTCAAGAACAGAACCCAGGAGGCGTTGTATTAGGTTTGACCCCCCAATCCCCTGCTCAAACCCATAGATCACACTCCCTTCCCAGAGCCAGGCATGGAACCCCACTCCCAGAGCTGGGAAAACCCAGGAGTCCTGACTCCTGCCACCCCCAGCCCTAAGCACTATACCCCACTGGAACCCAGCCCTCCTGACCCCAAGGAGGACCCTTCTTCCCCCAGCCCACACACTAGTTCTGCCCGGTGCCTGTAGCAAACCAAGTTGCCACATTAATTTCACGGAAGAGGGGGACAATCTGATTGGCGCCCCACTCCGAACGAATGTCTCCTTATCTCAGGAGAAAGGAGAGGAGGCCTCGTGGCACCTTAGAGACTAACCGATTTATTGGAGCGTGAGCTTTCCTGGCCCACAGCTCCCTGCATCGGATGCATCACGAAAGCTACGTGTTAGTCTCCAAGGCGCCACGCGTCCCCCTTTCCTTTTGGCGGGTGCGGGCGAACAGGGCTGCTGCTCTGAGCCCCGCCGGGAGGGCTCAGCACCAGGCCGGGACCTGCCCCTCTCCGCAGGCTGCGCACCCCGCCAAGCGCGGCCAGCAGGGCCCGAGCCAGCCCGGGAGAGGCAACGTGGCGCAGCCCAGGCCGCAGGGTGGGGCCGGGCCTGGTCAATACACGGGGGGGCCCACGGGCTGCAGCAGGCGGGGAGCCTCTTTGCTGGCTGTAGCACGAGCCCCAGGCCAGCACTTGGGGGGCGCTGCGGGTCCCCGGGGGGAGAGGGCCCGGGCGGGGGGGCCCGGGGGCGCCAGGACCCCGAGCGCGGGGCTGTCTGGGAGCGGGAGGACCCAGGCGTCCGGGATAGGGCCCGCGGGGGGAGGGGCCCCGCAGCGGGAGGAGGCGGGGCTGGATGGGGCCCCGGACGCCTGGGTTCCGCCCCAGCCGTGCCGTGGGGAGGAGACCCCCCCGGGGCTGCCGGAAAGCGCCGCCAGGGCCCGCCCCGCGCTTGCGACACTCGCCCGCCCCGCGCTTTGCGGCCGCCGCGCGGGTGACGTGTCGGCGGCCGAGGGGCTCGCGCTGGAGCGTCTCCTAGCAACCGGGGCGGGGCGCGGGGACCGCGCGTGAGATGGAGCCGCAGCGGGGCCGCGCGGCAGGTACCGGGGTTCGCAGCCGGACTCCTGGGTTCCCGCCCGGCGCTACAGCCCCCCCCCGCCCCGCGCAGAGGGGCCCGGCCCGGGAGGGAGCCGCGTGCTGGGTCCCGCCTGGTTCTCAGCCTGCCCGGGGCCGGGCTGCGGGTCGGGGGTGCGGGGGGCGCCGGGGGGCGCCGGCTGGGCCAGCGGGGGGCTGCGGGTCGGGAGTGGGGGGCGCCGGGGGGTTGGGGGTGCGGGGCGCTGGCAGGGCTGCTGGGGGGCTGCGGGTCGGGAGTGGGGGGCGCCGGCTGGGCCAGCGGGGGGCTGCGGGTCGGGGGTGCGGGGCGCCGGGGGGTTGGGGGTGCGGGGCGCTGGCTGGGCCAGCGGGGGGCTGCGGGTCGGGAGTGGGGGGCGCTGGCAGGGCTGGCGGGGGGCTGTGGGTCGGGAGTGGGGGGCGCCGGGGGGTTGGGGGTGCGGGGCGCTGGCAGGGCTGCTGGGGGGCTGCGGGTCGGGAGTGGGGGGCGCCGGCTGGGCCAGCGGGGGGCTGCGGGTCGGGAGTGGGGGGCGCTGGCTGGGCCGGCGGGGGGCTGCGGGTCGGGAGTGGGGGGCCCCGGCTGGGCTGGTGGGGGGCTGCGGGTCGGGAGTGGGGGACGCCGGGGGGTTGGGGGTGGGGGGCGCTGGCTGGGCCAGCGGGGGGCTGCGGGTCAGGAGTGGGGGGCGCTGGCAGGGCTGGCGGGGGGCTGCGGGTCGGGAGTGGGGGGCGCCGGGGGGTTGGGGGTGGGGGGCGCTGGCTGGGCTGGCGGGGGGCTGCGGGTCGGGAGTGGGGGGCGCCGGCTGGGCCGGCGGGGGGCTGCGTGTCGGGAGTGGGGGGCGCCGGGGGGTTGGGGGTGCGGGGCGCTGGCAGGGCTGGTGGGGGGCTGCGGTTCAGGAGTGGGGGGCGCCGGCTGGGCTGGTGGGGGGCTGCGGTTCGGGAGTGGGGGGCGCCGGCTGGGCTGGCGGGGGGCTGCGGGTCGGGAGTGGGGGGCGCTGGCAGGGCTGGCGGGGGGCTGCGGGTCGGGAGTGGGGGGCGCCGGCTGGGCCGGCGGGGGGCTGCGGGTCGGGAGTGGGGGGCGCTGGCAGGGCTGGCGGGGGGCTGTGGCTCTGTGAGCTGATCCTACGCCTAGAGCCCTCGCTATCCTGCTGTCTGGGACACTAGGAACCCCCCTCCCCCCCGAATAAAGAAGTGACCGGCCCTGCACCCCCACTCTCCCGGTTGGTTTGCAGCTGCCCTGCTGGCAGAGTCCTCGCCCGGCCGCCGGCAGCGCGATGGTGACGGGGCGCCGGAGCCCACCCAGCAGAGGAGCAGTTGGGCTCAGCGCTTGCTGGGCTTTGAATGGGCTGATGTGTCCAGCTGGCCCCGCTTCGTCTGCCTGCTCAACAGACCCACGGACCCGGCCTCCCTGGGCGTCTTCCGCTTCCTGTTCGGTGAGTGCTCTGGGCAGGGCACATGCCCCTGGCATCCCTGCCCCTCTGGGGAGCCTGGCTGGCGACAGGGCACCTCAGAAATCATTAGTGCCGGCTCTGAGTGTCCAGGGTCCTGTGTCCCCTGGGGGCTCTAAAGTCCCTTGAGTGCTCGGGCAGTTGGTGCTCAGTTTATTTCCCTTCTCTGGGTGCAGGAATTCCCCTTCCCTCAAGCCCAGTCTCCCGATCTCGGGGCACTCCAGGTGGGTCAGTGTTGTTCTCCCTGTTTATGGGAGGGAAATTGAGGCACAGAACAGCTAGAGGGAGAGCAGAGCTGGAAAGAGGACCCAGGAGTCCTGGTACTTTGCTCTCACTGCTCCTCGTGCTGCGTGGGGCTCCAGAGCAGAGAAGTGCAGGAGTCCCTCATCCCCTGGCCTGTCTCCGGGCCCAGCGCTGTCCCTGCTTAGCACAGTCCATACAGAGGAACCCATCCCTGGGTTACCCAGCCCCCACTGACTGGGGTGCGGTTTGACGGCCCACGTGGTGCTGCTGCAGGTCCTATCCAGAACCTCCGACGCCCCCCCAGCCAGCCACAGCCTCCCCACATCCCGTCCCACCCACCCTGCCCTGCCATTGTCTGGCTGCCAGCTGGTTCTGCTGGCCATTGGGGGCGGGACTAGTCCCTGTTCCCAGCCCTGGGCATTGCTGGTTTTGCAATGTGGTTAGGGCCAGTGTCCTCTGCTTGTGGGGGTGGGGAAGGACTTTGGCCTCAGAGTGCAGGGGAGGCCCCAATTATCAGGAAGGAGCAGATGTGGTGGTCCCAGCTCTCTCCCTCCAACACCCCTCCTTCCAGTCAGATCTGAGGGGTGCCCTCCCCTCTGGCCCCCCAGTGCTTGGACACTGGGGGTCTCCCCAACCCCCTGACTCTAGCCATCCCAGGGTGGGGCGGTGCAAGGCATCTTCCCCCCACCCCCAGGGCTCAGCCTAGGGATCCTGCATGGTTTGCAACAAGCCTGGTGGGGAAGGGGTTAAACCCTCCATGCTGGTCAAAGGGGCCGTGTCCTGCCGTGGGGGTGTGGGTCTCCTATGAGGGGGCTCCTGGACTTCAACAAGGAGGGTCCTGGGGTCATGCTGTGAAGCAGGGACAGGCTGGGTCAGCACTTGGATGGGAAAGCTTTTTGGAAAAGGGGGCTCAGTTGGGGGTGCTGTCCTCTCAGAGTCCGGGCTGACCCACTGTCCCAGCACGGTGCTAGGGAGGGGGCTGGGAGCCAGGACTCCTGGGTCCTGTCCCCAGCTCTGGGAGGGAAGTGGGTTAGAGTGGGGTGGGGGAGTTGGTAGCCAGGACTCCTGGGTTTGCTGCCCAGCCCTGCTGTCTTACCCTGGGCAAGTCCGTTTCACCTCACCCTGGCACCTTTCTCAAGTGCTCTGTTCACGTGATATGGCTCCTGCTGCCTATGGCAGTCTCTCCCGATCCTTAGTGGCCCCACTGGATCCCTGCCTGTGCTGGACCCCGGGGTTACTAGCAGGCTCCCTGCAGAGGCCGGATCTCCAAGCTGCTCTCTGGGCCTGACCTGGGGCTTCCTCCCAGGGCGGGACAGCAGGATCCCTGCTGCGCTGCAACAGCCAGTGAGATCAGCCCTGTGGGGAGGCAGGACGCCTGAGCTCCTGGGGGTGCCCCGGGCAAGTCCCATCCCCTTGCTGTGGCTCAGTTTCCCTGCCTGTGACAGGGAGGTCACTGCACTGAGCCACGGGGGTTGGGTTTGAGTGGAGGATCCTCATGCAGGTGTTTGTCGTCAGGTGGGTGCGTGGTGGGGTGGGGGTGGCTCCTGGCTCAGCTTCTGTGTGGCTGCCTCATCACCGGGGTCCTGTGGCCGGACTGGGCTGGGTGGGCAGCAGGGCAGTGCCCAACTGCATGGGCTCCTGGCCGCAATCCCTGCTCTGCCTCTGGGGCTTGCCAAGCCTGGGGGGCCCAGTTAGCTCTGGGCTGGACATGAGTGTTTGAGCAGAGGTCAGGGGGACCCTCCCCAAGACTGACACCGCCTCTGCCCGTGTCTAAGGGTTGCTGATGGCCCTGGACATCCCGCAGGAGCGTGGCCTGAGCTACCTGGACCACAAGTACCTAGATGGGCTGGAGGTCTGTCGCTTCCCACTTGTGAACTTCCTGGAGCCCCTGCCGCTGGACTGGATGTACCTGCTCTACGCGGTCATGCTGCTGGGTGAGGGCACGGGGCCAGGGTTGGGCGGGGGCTGGAGGAACTGGAGAATCTGGGGGTGTGACGTTCCCCTCTGGTGCTGTCTAGACCAGTGATCTGCTAGGTCTCTCCAATCCTTGAGTCTGGGAGACAGCTTTATCCTGCTCTGCTGAGAGAACCCCCACTCCTGGGCTGCTCACGCTCAGCCTCTGGCACATAAGATGCTCCTTGGATTGTGCAACCGAATGACACTAGCCAATATCTCCGGTCCCAGACACAACCCTAGGAAACCTCTGTCTTGCAGTGTCCAGTTGTGCCCGCTGGATGCTGCCAGCTTATATGAGTTTGTCAATTTAACAAAGAAATTGATATGTACCAAGCTTGTTCTCTCAAGGGGAGTCTCTGACACACTGCAAACCAAACGTACTGCTTCAGGTAGAAACAACAAACAGATTTATTAACTATAAAGGTAGATTTAAGTGATTATAAGTCAAAGCACAAGAAGTCAGATTTGGTCAAATGAAATAAAAGCAAAACGCATTCTAAGCTGATCTTAACACTTCCAGTGTCCTTACAAACTTAGGTGCTTCTCACCACAGGCTGCCTGGTTGCTCTTCAGCCAGGCTCTCCCCTTTGATCAGCGCTTCAGTCGCTTGGTGGTGGTGTCTGTAGCTGTAGGTGGGAGAGAGGGAGCAGGGCAAAATATCTCACCTTTTTATCATGTCCTTTCTTTCCTCCTGGCTTTGTGCCCCCCCCCCCTCCCCGAGTCCGGCGAGCATTACCTCATCACAATCCCAAACTGCCCAAAGGAAGGGGGTGACTCCCTCTAGCATCTAACAGATTCTTTTGTTGCTGCCTAAACCAGCGTCCATTGTTCCTGTGAGGCTGGGCTGGGGGGGCTGTGAACTGGAGAGTTTTTGCATGGGCTGGCTTTAAGCCATGAGGATACATTTTCAGCCGCATAACTATATACATGAAATTATAACCTATAACCTTACTATAACATGACTGTAACAGGGTTCATAGTGGTATCCATGTTAGTCTGTATCCGCAGAAAGAATGAGGAGTACACATCCGACGAAGTGAGCTGTAGCCCACGAAAGCTCATGCTCAAATAAATGTGTTAGTCTCTAAGGTGCCACAAGTCCTCCTTGTTCTTATTATTGTAACAATCACTGTCACATCACTAGAACAACCATGCTCAGGGCAACATGAGCCTTCCGAAGACACCCGACATGACAAACTTTGCATTGGATCCCACACAATCATGTTACAAAGATTAGAATCATAAACTATCAGGGTGGGAAGGGACCTCAGGAGGTCAGTGAGTCCAATCCCCTGCTCAAAGCAGGACCAATCCCCACTTTTTGCCCCAGATCCCTAAGTGGCCCCTTCAAGGATTGAACTCACCACGCTGGGTTTAGCAGGCCAATGCTCAAACCACTGAGCTATCCCTCCCCCCCATGGGGGTGTAGGGTGTTCCCCTGAGGTACAGAACGTCACACCTCCCCTCTTAGTTTACTGCAAGAGGGTTAGTCACTGACTAGGTCAAAGGCAGTTTGTGTTATAATTCTCTTGGCATCCAGCCATTAAGGCCATGAGGCAGCGTGCCTCAGTTTCCCCATTCACACACTGCAAACCAGGTTTTTTATGGTTTCTCTGCTGTGATAAGCTTTAAACCTGTTTACAGGTATTAATTGAAAAGTAGCATTATCATAAGGTTTCACATCCGTGTCGAAATTCTTATCCCCAAAACTTAACATTAATACCAAAATGGGTATATACAAATATCTTTATGATACCACGCCCTCTGTTCAGTTAGTGTAGTTTGAGGTTAGTTTGTTCATTACCCATGGTGTCCTTTGACTCTTTTCCATGCAATCAGTCACTGGCTTTTCCTTCCCTCCAGCGTTTCGCTCTGTGTGGGCTCTTAATTTAATCATGTTTCTGGCTTTTTTGATATCTCGGGGTCTGGCAAGATAAGGGTCCAGGGGGATCCTGCACATTGACTGGCCCTTTGGGGAGCGGTCTCCCAACCACAGGGCTGTACATATGTAGGAAATCCAGCTCCCTTTTCAGGTTACCCTGTGATTCCAACTCCCTGCACTGAATCCTTCCCTGCCCCCGAGAGGGCTGTGATCCCTGCTCTGTGGGATAAGTGTGTTTATCCTTTGATCAGATGCACCTTTCCCCAGCACCTTTTCCATAACTGCTCCATGTGTCTCACCTGCCTGGGGGACCCCCCCCCCAAGAGCGTTAGATCATCTGTATTCTGACAGGTTTCAGAGTAGCAGCCGTGTTAGTCTGTATTCGCAAAAAGAAAAGGAGGACTTGTGGCACCTTAGAGACTAACCAATTTATTAGAGCATAAGCTTTCGTGAGCTACAGCTCACTTGAGCTGTAGCTCACGAAAGCTTATGCTCTAATAAATTGGTTAGTCTCTAAGGTGCCACAAGTCCTCCTTTTCTTTTTGTATTCTGACAGACGACCACTTGGCAATTTCCTGGTCCCAACTCCTCTGCTGTCACAGGCGTTGGAGCTGCATCTTGATGTAAAGAGACACAGTTACTTTCCAAACAGTTATCAGGAATAGCATTCTGAAAAACTGGAACCTGTATTGGGGTGCCCTCCACCACCCCTTTCTCTGTCCCTGGGAAGTCAGCTGTGTGACTGCTCCCCTCCGGGAGGTCAGTTACACAAATCCCTCTCAAAACCTGACCCAGCCATCCTGCTAGTGTCCTGGGCATCCTGCCCCAAGTGTCTAGGGTGGAGACATTCCTGTACCCCCACTGTTCCTTCCCCCGTTTCCTCCTCTGGGCCCCCTCCCAAGACACATTTCTCTGTGCTCCCTAGGAAGGGTTCTATCTTTTGTTCAGCTGCAGAACCCTGCCAGCTAACAACTGGGACAGTTTCCTTAATCACTGACCACCCCTCTCCTGCCCCTGTGCCTGAGGGCATGTCGCCTTCTGCTGGAAAGGAGCTTGTCTCAGCCCCTCCCATGCTTGGAAGCACCCTGCTTCCCTGTGTTACAGAGTCACAGGAATCCTCACCCACCTCAGTGGTTTCTGAGATTCCCTGCCCCTTCTCCGGGCTCTCCTCTGGGACCCATTTCTCTCTGCTCCCTAGAGCTGGGTCTGTCTCTGGTTCAGCTGAAATTTGCTGGCCGCTAACAACCTGGACAGTTCTCTCCCTGGCAGGCATCACGCCCCCATCCCTTCCCGAGGTGCTGTTGCCTCCAGCTGCAGTGCAGAGATTGGTCTCAACCACCCTCCCGCCTGGAACCATGTGGCTTCCCCCTGCTGCTGAAGAATCAAGGAGACTCCCTCCCATTCTCTCAGCAGTTCCCGAGACCTTCCCCTTTCCCTCGAGGGTCCCAGCATAACACGCGCTCCTGCTGCAGGCAAATACTTTAACCTGAGCTACACGGAAAAAATCATTCCCCAGGAGCAGGTCGACTAGGAGGTGTTCTATTACCCCCACAGTCAGAACACTTTCCAAACCTTCCCAGACCACATGGATTTTAGCTAGTGGCACAAGGAATCTGCTTTCACCCTCCCCCACAATCTCTGCCATTTGGCCAGGCAACATACTGGCCTTTGGGACCACACCCTGCTTAACCGGAGAGATCTGGGCCCCTGCATCCCTCTGCCCCAAGCGTTCCCTGCCATCGATTTGGGCAGCCGTTACATACTCCATGTCTGGTTCTGCGGAGGCTAACCTCACAAAACCAACATGATCGGTTTCAGTGTTGAGGGCAGCAGAACTAACAGGAGCTATTGGTTGCCTGCTTCCGCCCAGCACAGGGCGTTTATTCCTCAGGGGATCAGTGGAATGACACCGATAGCACCTTCTGGGCTCGTCTGCTTTTACAGGAGGTTTGGGATAGGAGTTACCAGTGGAGGACTGTTTTGGGGTAAGGGAATGTTTAGGCTCCCAGCCCCCTTCTCTCTTCCCAGGGGCAAAATGGGATCCTCCCTCCCTCCAGTTTTAAACCCTCTTTCTGTGGCCTGCCCTCAGTAGATGCCTGAGTCTGTTCAAAGGCATCAGCAAAACAAGGCATCTCCTCCAGACTTTACAGCTTTGTCCCATAGACCAGAGGTGGGCAAACTACAGCCCACGGGCCACATCTGGCCCGTGGGACCCTCCTGCCCAGCCCCTGAGCTCCTGGCCTGGGAGGCTTGACCCCGGCCCCTCCCCTGCTGTTCCCCCTCCCACGCAGCCTCAGCTCACTGCACTGCTTGCTCAATGCTCGGGGTGGTGGGGCTGCGAGCTCGTGGGGCAGTGAGCTGCAGACCCCAGCCTGACCCGGTGCTCTGTGCTGCGCAGCATGGCTGCCTGTCCTGGTGCAGCCGCGCCGCCAGCCACCGGTGCTCCAGGCAGCATTGTAAGAGGGCAGGGAGCAGGGGGGTTGGATAGAGGGCAGGGGAGTTCGGGGGTGTGGATAGGGGTTGGGGAACAGGGTGGTTGAATGGGGGCAGGGGTCCGAGGGAGGGCAGTGCGGAAGGAGAGGGGAGGTTGGATGGGGTGGTGGGGGGCAGTTAGGAGTAGGGGGGGTCCGGGGGCGGACAGGGGACAGAGAGCAGGGGCTGGATGGGGCAGGGGTCCCTGGGGGGCTGTCAGGGAACAGGAGGGTTGGATGGGGCAGGAGTCCTGGGCGGGAACTCTGGGGGGCGAGAAGCAGGGGGGGTCGGATAGGGGGTGGAAGCCAGGCCATGCCTGGCTGTTTGGGGAGGCACAGCCTCCCCTAACCGGCTCTCCATACAATTTCAGAAACCCAATGTGGCCCTCAGGCCAAAAAGTTTGCCCACCCTTGCTGTAGACACTGCTTTACATCAGCCTTACATACGCTTAGGCAATGCTCTTGAGCAACAAGATCCAACATTCCCTCAAAACTTGCCACCTCCTTGCCCCTCACCCATTTTCCCAACAAATCTTTGATTTTGTTTACATATTCCCCATACCAATATCCCCCTTAAGATTCCTAAATTTAACTCTGTATGTTTCAGGGGTGATCTGAAAACTTCGCAAAACAGTATCTTTAAATGTACAATCGTCTAAAGCATCTTCAATAGGCATTCCACTGAATACATTTCGAGCGTTACCAGTTAATTTTGCAATCAGGGTAGGAACTCTCTTATCATCAGGGATTTCATGTATTACACACAGCCTTCGAAGGTAGTCAGATATTCAGTCATATCATCGTCCTCTCTGTGTGCAGGGCATAAGTGTTCCCACCTGTGGATTTTTGGAGTGATAGGAGTCGTTGGAGTCAGGGGTCCTGGTTCTGCTTCTCTAGCAGGTCCAGCTGGTGTTTTCTCTCCCTCTCTTTTACTTCCATGGCCCTTCTGTGAGCAGCTGCCTCTCTGGCCGCCTCTTTCTTTTTCCTTTATCTCCAGTTTTTGCAGTTGCAATAATCTCTGGGGCTCCTGCTCTTTTCTACAGACTAAAAACCTTCGCAATCGCTTCGCTGCTTTCACTCATTTCCCTGCTTTTCTGTCCCGATTTCCCTTTCCCGAAATAAGCAAACAGAAAATAACAAACTGTGACCTCCTTCTGACAGTTCTTAGCCACTGCACTTCAGACTCACTTAAAATCACAAATATCAGTGCTTAAAGTGTGAACTTCACTTGGAGTAACAAGCTGCACATACACCCTGCTCGCTGCGCCACTGTGATGTTCCCCTCTGGTGTAATCCGGACCGGTGATCTGCTAGGTCCCCAATCCTTGACTCTGGGAGCCAGCCTCACCCTGCTCTGCTGGGAGAACCCCCACTCCTGGGCTGATCACGCTCAGCCTCTGCCATGTAAGCTGCTCCCAGCTACTTGCAACCGAATGACACTAGCCAATACCCCCAGTCCCAGACACAACCCTGGGAACCTCCGTCTTGCAGTGTCCAGTTATGCCTGCCTGACACTGCAAGCTTATATAGGTTTGTCAATTTAACAAACAAATTTATATGTACCAGGCTTGTTCTCCCAAGGGGAGTCTCTGACACACTGCAAAGCAAACGCACGGCTTCAGGTTGAAGAAAGAGATTTATTAACTATAAAGGTAGATTTAAGTGATTATAAGTCAAAGCACAAGAAGTCAGATTTAGTGAAATGAAATAAAAGCAAAACGCATTCTAAGCTGATCTTAACACTTCCAGTGTCCTTACAAACTTAGGTGCTTCTCACCACAGGCTGCCTGGTTGGTCTTCAGCCAGGCTCTCCCCTTTGATCAGCGCTTCAGTCGCTTGGTAGTGGTGTCTGTAGCTGTAGGTGGGAGAGAGGGAGCAGGGCAAAATATCTCACCCTTTTATCACGTCCTTTCTTTCTTCCAGGCTTTGCTTCCCCCCCACCCCCCACTTCAGAGTCAGGCGAGCATTACCTCATCGCAGTCCCAGACTGCCCAGAGGAAGAGGGTGACTCACTCGAGGGTCTAATAGATCCTTTTGTTGCTGCCTAAACCAGTGTCCTTTGTCCCTGTGAGGCTGGGCTGGGTTTGTCCCATACATGTCCTGATGAGGTGTGAACTGCCTCTCTGCTCTTGGAGAGTTTTTGCATGGGCTGGCTTTAAGCCATGAGGACACGTTTTCAGCCACGTAACTATATACATGAAATTATAACCTTACTATAACAATCACTGTCACATGACTAGAACAACCATGCTCAGGGCATCATGAGCCTTCCGAAGACACCCGACATGACAAACTTTGCATTGGATCCCACACAGTCATGTTACAAAGATGAACACGGGGGTGTAGGGTGTTTCCCCGAAGTGTAGAGCGTCACAGGGCGGTACTGAGGGATCAGAGGGTCACGGGCTGGGCTGGAGGGAATCGGGGGGACTGGGGGAGGTTGGGGCGGATCAGTGGGTCACAGGCTGGGCTGGGCTGGGCTGGGAATATTGGGGAGATCAGAGGGCCGGAAGCTGGGCGGGGGAGATTGGGGGGTGCAGTGTCTGAGGGGCCCTGACCAGTTTAAGATTGGGGCTCACGCCCCATTTGGGGGCAGGGGGCTTGCCAGGACCATCCCAGACACAGCCATGCCAGGATTGCTCTGCTAGCTTTTGGCCCTCTGCCCTATCCTGCCCCCCAGGCTGGTCCAGGCCCCTTGCAGGGCTAGGCTCAGAGCCATGGCCAGCAGAATGGTGCTGGCAGCATGGGGTCCAGGCTGGGGAGCCCCGGGGAGGGAGGGGAGATCCCTGGCCCCTGCTGAATCCCTCCTGCTCGTCCCAGGTGCCCTGGGGATCATGCTGGGCTGCTGCTACCGGCTGAGCTGCCTGCTCTTCATGCTGCCCTATTGGTACGTCTTCTTGTTGGACAAGACGGCCTGGAACAACCACTCCTACCTCTACGGCCTCCTTGGCTTCCAGCTCACCCTCATGGACGCCAACCGCTACTGGTAGGGTCGGGCTGGGGGTCGGCGCTCTTGAAACTGGCTCGGACTCGGCCCTTTCTCCCCTCGGATCCCCAACTCGGCCCCTGGCCACGCCCAGGACCCTGCCTGCCTGCTGGGTGCTGACACTGCTGCTGATCGTGGGGGCCCTGGCTGGGACCCGGCTGGGACCCAGAGTTGGGGGCCAGGCGGCCTGGCTCTGTCCCTCCAGCCAGAGGTGTGGCAAGGCCCCAGGGGCCCTGGTACCTGAAGTGGGGGGCCCTTCAAAGTTCCAAAGGCTCTTTCCCCTCCTGGAGAATGAGACGGGCTCCATCTTGGCACAGCGCCCAGTGCAGGCTGTGGGCACACAGAGCCCTTCTGTTCACACGGTGTGCGGGCTGGCTGGGACGTAGGCTGCATTTCCCAGTGCAGCAGCCCTGCCGAGACGCCCTCACTCTGGTAGCTCTATCACGTGTGAGAGTCTCCATGATCCGCTTCGTGGGCAATGGCGCGGTGAGGTAAAGCAGCCGCCTGCAAAACCGAACCAGGTTCCTCCTGCCGCAGACTGTGCGACAGCAGTAGGAGATCTGCCAGGCTACTGCCGAATACACGTCGCGAGCAGGCCTGGGGCTCAGCTTCTGGGAGCCAAGCCGCACGCTAAGGGCCGGGCAGAGCCCAAGGGCGAGGCACCACTGTGTCCTTCCAGGGTCACATTGGTGCCCCTCTTCTGGAGCTGCATGACGGTTCAATAGGGATTGGGCCCCAAATCTTTATACCTGAACCCCCCATTCTGCCCAGGGGAAACCTTGCAATCTGAGCATCAGCTGCATCTGCTTTGCATTGCCCAGTCGCATGGCTAAGCCGCGTTGACACAAATAAACCTACCCCCCTTGGAAGTGTGGTCGCAGCTCCCCGATTAAACCCAGCCCAGCCCTACATCCCCAGCCTTTGCAAAGCTCCTCTGACACCTGGGCCCTTCTACATCACTGTCTGCGCCAGGCACTTACGGACTCTGCTTCCCTATCCTAGAAATGGCACCTGACCTGCAGCAGATCCAAATCCACGGGCCAGACGGGACCACTGTGCTCAGATAGTCTGACCCTGGATAGCACAGTCCAGGCAGGGCTGGCAGAGCTGCCGGGAGCAGTCCTGGAGCCATGGGTGGGGAGCAGCTGGGGAGGGGGCCGGAGCACTTCCCCTGTAGCCCAGCTGGGGGCCGCTGCCCAGCCTGCACTAGCTAGGCCGTGGCATAACTACCATGGGGCGCGCGGTGGGGCAGCCGTGGCTGCACCGCTCACCACCCTGGCTGCAGCCCCCTCGCTGGGCCGGCCGCACCCTGACAGAGCGGCTCCTTCCCCCAGGTCCATTGATGGGCTCAGGGACCCACGGAAGAGGAATGCCCACGTGCCCCTGTGGAACTACACAGTGTTACGCATGCAGGTACGGGCAGGGGGTGTCCATGGGTGCTGTGTGGGTCAGCCTCCCCACACCCACGCTGCCTTGCTCTGCCCTGCAGGGGAGCACTGCCCCGGCCCCTCTGTCGCTGTGTCCTGGCGGCCGGGAGGTGACTCCCAGCAATGCCCTCCGCCCTGGGTGCCGGTCAGGACCCCTGCTGGGGTGCGGCCGTGCTGGGGAAATGGGCCCCTTTTATCTGGAGTCACAGCCGGGGGCCCGGCCCTGCTGCTGAAGGGGCGGAGAATGCTGGTGCAGTCCCTGGGGCTGGCCACTAGGGGCAGCAGCGCACAGAGCACGTCACTGCCTGGGAGGGTGAGCGCAGCAGGACTCACCCCCCAAAACCTCAGTGTTCTGTGATGGATTGGGAGAGGGGATGGCTTGGGTAGGGGGGCTGGGAGCCAGGACTCCTGGGTTCTCTCCTCAGCTCTGGGAGGGAAGTGGGGTCTAGTGGGTTAGAGCGGGGCAGGCTGGGAGCCAGGACTCCTGGGTTCGCTTCCCACCTTTTCTGTTGACTCACCGTGACCTTGGGCCCATCCCGTCCCCTCTCTGCCTCAGTTTCCCCACCTGTGGGGGAGGGATAACAATACTGAGGTGCTCTGAGGCCCTGGTAACATAGGTGCAGGTAGAGATTATCCCCCTCACCTGTAAATGGGGCCCTTCTCTGTGAGCTCCCAGGGCCGGCGCTCATCGGTTGTCGCTTTTTGCCTTGTGCTGGCTGGCACTGAGTGGCGGGGCCCCGGGGCCAGGCACTGGACAGACCCCGCGCTGGCTGGGATTCGTCACAGGAGCTTTGTGTCACCTAGATCTTCATCGTCTACTTCATTGCGGGCATCAAGAAGCTGGATGCTGACTGGGTGGAAGGCTACTCAATGGGGTCGCTGTCCCGCCACTGGCTCTTCGACCCCTTCAAGTGAGTGTTGGGGTGACGGGGGCTGCCCCGGGGGTTCAGCATCCCGCTGGGGTGCTGCCACGGCAGACATTGGCACTGGGAGCAGTTGGCCAGTCACTAACACTGATCGCCCAGCTTGGCCAGTGTCTGCACAGGGACCTCCGTCCCCCCTTCCACGACTCGGCCTGAGCTGGGAGCTCACACATGAAACACATGGGCTCACACCAAGTCACCCGCACACGAACAAAACAGGCCCCTGCCCAGAAGTTCCCCATCTGACATCAAGGGAGGCGGGCTGGCTCCTCTGGGTTTGCTTTGTGCCCCATGCTTTGGACGGGAGGGGGTCACTTACTGGCACTGGGTGACATGGGACTGATGTCTGACTCCCCTGTGTCGCCGGGCATGGCCCTCCTGTATGCTGGACCCCTGCCATGCTGGGCAGACCATGGTGGTGGGGAGAGTTGGGAGATAGATGCCCCCCAAGTCTTTGCACCAACGGTACAAACGCAGGACAATCTGCCCCAACCTCCGAGATCTGGGGTCCTGAAGGCTCAGGGCTGGGATCTAAATGGGACCAGGCAGACCCGGGCTGGGGACCGGGACTGTAACAAAATGAAGGGGACATAGGGAGAGGGAAGGGGCCGTGGAAGTTCAGGATGGGGTGGGGGCTGGGGGGTTTGGTGCTGTGTGCGCGGGGGCTGGGGCCTGTATTTCCCTCTCTAGCCCAGCCAGGGCAGCCATCGCCCCCCGGCCGCCACTGGTCAGTGCCATCGAGGGGCTATGGCATGACCAGCCCTGCATCCCCAGGGGCTGCTCGGATACGGGGCTTGGTGCTGCCATGGGGCGGAGAACACAGGCAGTCCAAGGAGGGGGGCAGGCGACCTGCGGGCGGCTGCAGGGGAGAAGGCTCCCTAGTCGGGGCAGAGGGTGGGTCTCACCTTCGGCGTGCTCCCCAGGCTGGTGCTGTCAGAGGAGATGACCAACCTGCTGGTGGTGCATGGCGGGGGCCTGGTGCTGGACCTGACGGCTGGTTACCTGCTGTTCTTCGATGCCACCCGCCCAGCGGCGCTCGTCTTCGTTTCCTACTTCCACTGCATGAACTCACAGCTCTTCAGCATTGGTGTGGGGATGGAACCCAGGAGTCCTGCTCTCCATCCCCTGATGCCCACATCCCCCTCCCAGCACTGGGGAGAGAACCCAGGAGTCCTGGCCCCAGTCCCCCCTGCTCTAACCCACTTGACCCCCCTCCCCTCCCAGCACTGGGGAGAGAACCCAGGAGTCCTGGCCCCAGCCCCACCCTCTAACTCACTCAACACCCCCCAGCACTGGGGAGAGAACCCAGGAGTCCCAGTCCTGCGCTCTAACTCACTCGACGCCCCCGCCCAGCACTGGGGAGAGAACCCAGGAGTCCCAGCCCCGCGCTCTAACTCACTCGACGCCCCCGCCCAGCACTGGGGAGAGAACCCAGGAGTCCCAGCCCCGCGCTCTAACTCACTCGACGCCCCCGCCCAGCACTGGGGAGAGAACCCAGGAGTCCCAGCCCCGCGCTCTAACTCACTCGACGCCCCCGCCCAGCACTGGGGAGAGAACCCAGGAGTCCCAGCCCCGCGCTCTAACTCACTTGACGCCCCCGCCCAGCCCTGGGGATAGAACCCAGGAGTCCTGACTCCCTGCTCTAACCCCTCCAGTCCAGCCCAAGTGCCCTGCCCAGCCGTTGCCCCTGGCCTTGCCCGAGGGGAGGGGAGTTCCCTGGCTGACGTCTCGGTTCTCCCCACAGGCATGTTCTCCTACACCATGCTTGCCACCAGCCCCTTGTTCTGCTCCCCGGACTGGCCGCGCCGCCTGGGTGCCAGGTTCCCGGCCTGCCTCCGAAGGCTCCTGCCCTCCTTGGAGCCGCCGCAGCCCAGCGAGGCATGTGTGTACGGGGGGCCTGAGCGCAAGGGCCGAGGCAGGGGGGAACGAGGGCCAGGGCTGCGCCAGAAGCTGGGGGCCCTCTTCACCGTGCTGTACGTGCTGGAGCAGTTCTTCCTGCCCTACTCCCACTTCATCACCCAGGTAGGAGCCCCCACGCAGCCCAGGGCTCCGGGGACTGCTGTGGGGAGGGGACGGGGGTAGGAGCCCCCACGCAGCCCAGGGCTCCGGGGACTGCTGTGGGGAGGGGAGGGGGGTAGGAGCCCCCACGCAGCCCAGGGCTCCGGGGACTGCTGTGGGGAGGGGACGGGGGTAGGAGCCCCCACGCAGCCCAGGGCTCCGGGGACTGCTGTGGGGAGGGGACGGGGGGTAGGAGCCCCCACGCAGCCCAGGGCTCCGGGGACTGCTGTGGGGAGGGGACGGGGGGGTAGGAGCCCCCACGCAGCCCAGGGCTCCGGGGACTGCTGTGGGGAGGGGACGGGGGGTAGGAGCCCCCACGCAGCCCAGGGCTCCGGGGACTGCTGTGGGGAGGGGACGGGGGGTAGGAGCCCCCACGCAGCCCAGGGCTCCGGGGACTGCTGTGGGGAGGGGACGGGGGGTAGGAGCCCCCACGCAGCCCAGGGCTCCGGGGACTGCTGTGGGGAGGGGAGGGGGGTAGGAGCCCCCACGCAGCCCAGGGCTCCGGGGACTGCTGTGGGGAGGGGAGGGGGGTAGGAGCCCCCACGCAGCCCAGGGCTCCGGGGACTGCTGTGGGGAGGGGACGGGGGGTAGGAGCCCCCACGCAGCCCAGGGCTCCGGGGACTGCTGTGGGGAGGGGACGGGGGGTAGGAGCCCCCACGCAGCCCAGGGCTCCGGGGACTGCTGTGGGGAGGGGACGGGGGGTAGGAGCCCCCACGCAGCCCAGGGCTCCGGGGACTGCTGTGGGGAGGGGAGGGGGGTAGGAGCCCCCACGCAGCCCAGGGCTCCGGGGACTGCTGTGGGGAGGGGACGGGGGGTAGGAGCCCCCACGCAGCCCAGGGCTCCGGGGACTGCTGTGGGGAGGGGAGGGGGGTAGGAGCCCCCACGCAGCCCAGGGCTCCGGGGACTGCTGTGGGGAGGGGACGGGGGGTAGGAGCCCCCACGCAGCCCAGGGCTCCGGGGACTGCTGTGGGGAGGGGACGGGGGGTAGGAGCCCCCACGCAGCCCAGGGCTCCGGGGACTGCTGTGGGGAGGGGACGGGGGGTAGGAGCCCCCACGCAGCCCAGGGCTCCGGGGACTGCTGTGGGGAGGGGACGGGGGTAGGAGCCCCCACGCAGCCCAGGGCTCCGGGGACTGCTGTGGGGAGGGGACGGGGGGTAGGAGCCCCCACGCAGCCCAGGGCTCCGGGGACTGCTGTGGGGAGGGGACGGGGGGTAGGAGCCCCCACGCAGCCCAGGGCTCCGGGGACTGCTGTGGGGAGGGGACGGGGGGTAGGAGCCCCCACGCAGCCCAGGGCTCCGGGGACTGCTGTGGGGAGGGGACGGGGGGTAGGAGCCCCCACGCAGCCCAGGGCTCCGGGGACTGCTGTGGGGAGGGGAGGGGGGTAGGAGCCCCCACGCAGCCCAGGGCTCCGGGGACTGCTGTGGGGAGGGGACGGGGGGTAGGAGCCCCCACGCAGCCCAGGGCTCCGGGGACTGCTGTGGGGAGGGGAGGGGATGGGCCCCCGGAGAGGAAGAGCTGGGGCCAGTGGAGGGCAGCGCTGGGAGCACACAGGGAAGGGGCAGTGGGTGCTGGGGTGCTGCTCCTCCAGGGGCACGCTCAGCCGGGGGGACAAGCCAAGACCCCTGGCCTGGCAGCGATTGTGCTTCCCCCCCATGTAGCCCTGGCTGATGCTTTGTGGCAGGTCAGCCTGCGCCCTCCCCAGCCGGGTGACTTCCCCTGGGAGCTGGGTGGCCACGATGGCTGGGCCCCCCGCCCGGTGACCAGTGGCCCATGCGAGCTGCACAGACCCAGTGGGGTGCCCATGGTAGATGCGCCACAGCAGCCATATCCCCGACTGCCCAGCAGGGGGCGGCAAAACAGCACAAAGCAGCTCCCTGGGAGAGCGGCTTGAACCCCATCGGATGCTGGGTTGGGGGGATCCCCGATGCATCCCCCCAGCGGGCTCCCGATCCCCCCGTGCTTCCCGCCAGGGCTACAACAACTGGACCAATGGGCTGTACGGCTACTCGTGGGACATGATGGTCCATTCCCGCTCCCACCAGCACGTAAAGATCACCTACCGGGATGGTGCGACTGGGGAGCTGGGCTACCTCAACCCCGGGGTAAGTGACCCTGCTGCGCTCTGGGGCGGAGCCAGGACCCCTGGGTTCTATTGCCGCCACTCCCTGTCTCAGGTTCCGGCTCTGCGCAGCGAAGGGGACTGGACAATCAGTCTGGCCACCTGTGTCCAGCGCCCTCACCGTGGCTGGCTGTGTTTGGTGCCCCAGAGAAGGTGGACATTAATGGTCATTAACAATATTAATTAGCATAGACAATGGGGGCTCCTATCTGAGGGTCTCAGGACACTAAGCAAAGGCGGGCCCAGGCCATCCCTGTTATATGGATGGGGAAACTGAGGCATGGGGAGGTTTTTGACTGAAGGTCACAGAGGAAATCTGTTACAGAGCCAGGGCTAGAACCTAGGAGTCATGGCTCCCAGTGCCTCCCACCCCCCAGTCTAACTCACCAGACTCCAGTCCCTTCCCCAAGCCCTGGATAGAACCCAGGAGTCCTGCTGACTCATCTTCCCCAAACTCTGCTTATTGGTGTGTGGTTCCCTCCCCTTGTGTCCCAGCCGGAGCCACCTGGCTGGGATGCAACTGTATCTGGGGCTGGGAGTCAAAAGGGGGGGTTATTGGTTTGTTTAAATTCCCATGGCGTGAAATGTGGGATTCAGGCCTGGGGGAGGGTCTCTGCTGGGGTTCTCCCAGTCCTGTGCTCAGGCATGACTCTGTCCCTCAGCAGATGATCTGCCTTCTCTGCTGGTCTGCCTGAGCCTTGCAGACATGACTGAATTTCCCTGCCCCTGTTACAAGTGGGGAAACTGAGGCACTGAGCAGGGAAGGGACTCGCCCAAACTCCCCCAGGGAGTCAGCCGCAGAGCTGGGACCCAGGAGTCCTAACCCACAACCCTGTGCCTTACACAGAGGCCTGGCCTCCCTCTGAACCCATGGCACGGGGAGGTCAGAGCTGACTCAGCCCCGAAAGGCTGCCGGCTCAGAGGCAGAAGCTCGTGGGGATGGAAATCTCTTGAGCCCCTCCCTGTGCCCTCAGGCTCCCGGGACTTGGGGGGGGGGATGGCCCAGGGGCTCCCCAGAGCTGGGTGTCTGGCACCGGGCTCACACGTGTCCGGCAGGTGTTCACGCAGAGCCGGCGCTGGAAGGACCATGCTGACATGCTGAAGCAGTACGCCACCTGCCTGAGCCACCTGCTACTCAACTACAACGTCTCGCAGCCTGAGATCTACTTTGACGTCTGGGTCTCCATCAACGACCGCTTCCAGCAGAGGCAAGTGCGAGGGCCCAGGGGGCCCAGGACAGCTTGGGCAGCACACAGCTGCTGCTGGGGTCCTGCCTGCCTGTGCTGGCTCAGCATCACACACACGTGGACCCAGCCAGCCCCACGCCCGCCTTTGGCTGTCCTCCATGAGGGCGAGGACGGAGCAGAGGGAGGGGCTGCTGGGTAGCACTGCACAGAAGGACTGTGTGTATATTGGGGCAGGAGGCTTTGGCATTGCCATGCCCCAGCACAGGGTGTGCTGGGTCCCATCACAGACCAAGACTGGCAGTTGGCACTTCAGGGACTTGATGCCCCTTCTGGCCTGCGATGACCCCGGGGCCGGCTGCAGTTTGCTGCCTGGCAGCCAGCGCTGCCTGCTGCCCCAGGGGAGACAAACCAGGCGGGGAGCTGGGTACCAGAGCATCCTGCCAGCCCAGCCCCTGGCATGCTCACTGGGTCCCGCTTGCCGGCCAGGCTCTTCGACCCACAGGTGGACATCGTGCGGGCCGAGTGGTCTCCCTTCCGCCACACTCCGTGGCTCAAGCCGCTGCTGGTCGACCTGTCCCCCTGGAGGACGAAGCTGCAGGATATCGAGAGCTCGCTGGACAACCAGACTGAGGTGGTTTTCATCGCTGATTTCCCAGGTACCTGCCTGCAGCCCGTTCCCTGGGGGGCTCCTGTTACTAACAGAACAACCCTCCTGGCTCATCAGCAGGGCTGGAACCCGGCACCTTCAGAGCACAAACCTCAGCCACTGCAGCTTGACCTCAAGGAGCTGCTCCATTGCCGGGGGGCTGAAGGAGGCTGTTAGCCTCTCCTGAGGAGCTGCTGCCAGTGTGGGTCACGGGTATGGGGGTGGGTCCCAGTGGGGCTGTGCTCACCATCCTTCATGTCCCCTTCAACCCTCCCAGGCCTGCACCTGGAGAACTTTGTGAGTGAGGACCTGGGCAACACGAGCCTGCAGTTGCTGAAGGGGGAGGTCGTGGTAGAGATCGTCAAGGAGCAGAGGAACTACACGCTGCAGGAAGGGGACAGGATGCAGGTGAGGGCTGGGCTCAGGGGATGGACGTGGATCCCAGCCTGTGTCCCCGCCTGGCAGGAGGAGAGCCATGGAGGGTGGCTGGTTGGTTCTGAGCCCAGGTCTGCTAGATACGCTGGGGGGGCCACGGGAACTGGGCCTGAGGGTTCTGGCCTCAGATCTGGGGGAGGGGATCCTCCCCCCAAGCTGGGAGCTGTGTTCTGGCTCAGCATGTCTCCGGGCGGGGGCAGAGAGTTGGCTGGTTCTCAGCCCACTTGGCCTGCTGCCACTTGCTGACCCCGCCCCCCCGTGTCCCAGCTGCCCCCAGGCGAGTACCACAAGGTGCACACGGTGTCGCCAGAGCCCTCCTGCTACATGTACGTTTACGTCAACACCACGGACGTGGCCCTGGAGCGGAACCTGACCGAGCTGCAGGAGCTGCGGGACAAGGTGCAGAACGGCAGCGGTGAGTTTCTGGGGCCCTGCTAGCTGGGGGCACCTGGCTCCTGGCCGCTGGGACCGGCACTCCCCCTTGGCCCAGATCCCCTGGAGCCCTGCTGGGGGGCGTAGCGGGTGGAGATCCCTCGCGCTGCCTGCCAGTGGCTGTGTCCCTGCCAGGCAGGCAGGAGGTGCCGGTATTCCTGCCATGGGACGCTTCCCTGTGGCGTATGGGCCCCTGGGGGTGAGACGCCATCTCAGGCCTGCCCCCTGGTGCAGAGACGGAGCCCCTGCCCCCAGAGCTGCAGCCCATCCTCGATGGCGCCCTGGGGGACACCCCGCAGCCGGACCCCGTCGTCCAGGCATTCGTGCGACGCCAGCAGCGACTGGAGGAGCTGCAGAGACGGCGAAACGCCACGCTCGGGGCACGGCTGCAGCGCTTCGCCGCCAGGAAGTGCTTCCTGTTCCGCCGGAGGTGAGTGCCCGGTCACACGCCGGCCCCCCTACCGCCCCCCCCGCCGTACTGCCCCCCCCCACGTGCCAGCCCCCCCCGCCGCCCTATCGCCCCCCCTGCCGTACTGCCCCCCCCACGCGCCAGCCCTCCACCGCCGAACCTCCCCCCCCGCTGCCGTACTGCCCCCCCACGTGCCAGCCCCCCACCGCCGAACCTCCCCCCCGCCGTACTGCCCCCCCCCAGGTGCCAGTCCCCCACCGCCGAACCTCCTCCCCCGCGGTACTGCCCCCCCCACGTGCCAGCCCCCCACCGCCGAACCTCCCCCCTGCCGCCGTACCGCCCCCCCTCGACGTGCCAGCCCCCCACCGCCGAGCCTCCCCCCCACTGCCGTACCGCCCCCCCCGAACCTCCCCCCGCCGCCGTACCGCCCCCACCACGTGCCAGTCCCCCACCGCCGATCCTCCCCCCCCACTGCCGTACCGCCCCCCCAAACCTCCCCCCGCCCCCGTACCGCCCCCCCTCGACGTGCCAGCCCCCCACCGCCAGTGCCCCGCTGCCGAACCTCCCCCCCACTGGACCTCCCCGGCCACAGTTCTGCCACTGCACCCACCTCCTCACAGTCAAGGGCCCCCGCCCCCCCATCACGTGATCGGCCCCCACCACTGCACCCATCTCCTCCCAGCCACGGGCCAGGCCCCCTTCGCACAAGCCATGACACCCTAGCTGCCAGCCCTTCCCTACTCCCTCTACCCCAGCAACATGAACCACCCCCCCTCTGAGCTGAACACCCCTGCAGATGCCCCTCTGGGCGCATCTCCAGCCCTTGCTCTTTCTCTTCCCCTCACAGCTTCCTGATGACCTGGATTTCGCTCAGGAACCTGGTGCTGGGGCGCCCGTCCCTGGAGCAGCTGGCGCGGGAGGTGGCCTATGCCAACATGCAGCCGGAGGCGGGCGTGGCAGGGACAGAGGGGGTGCAGAAGGAGCCAGAGCGGGCTGAGCTCTGACCTTGGGGGGATGGCCCAAGGACACATTGCAGACAAGGGATCCCCTCCCCCCAACCTCAGCTTGATGGCCCAATGCTCCCTGGGATAGGCGCACGTCCTCAGGTCCTCCCGCTTCTGCATGGCTGATAGGGAGCAGTGCTCACGCAAGAGGGACGAGCAGGGCTGGGAATGGGCCACGAGGCCCCTGCTCACAGCCTGAGCCCCTGGTGAGCGTCAGGCCTGGGCCCACAGCGCACACAGCCTGAGCCCCACGCTGCCCACGGCTTGGCCAGCTGTCTGCCCCAGGGAGAAACCGAGCTTGGGTGGAAGGGAATCGCCCCACAGCCTGGCTCGGTGGCAGCACCTACTGCCAGCAATATGGGGGAGAAGTGTGTGAACGGGTGGGTGGGTAGAGCACGGGGCTCGGAGCCAGGACTCCTGGGTTTTCTCCCCAGCTCTGGGTGGGGAGGGGAGTCGAGTGGTTAGAGGAGGGGTCTGAGGTCAGGACTCCTGGGTGCCATGCCTGGATCTACCATGGACTCATTGTGGTGCTGGGGACAGACTTGCCCAACACTGAGCTACCTCGTGGGGATGTTGGCCAGGTTGGGGTCATTCGGCAGGCGGGGCTGCTGTCTGATCACTGGGGGTGGGGGGAAGGCTTCTGTCTCAATGGTCTTAACCCTTTTCTCCCAATAAAGCGCCTTGTTTCTAAACCTGGGGCTGTTCCCTGTGCACTGCCTGTGGGATGGGGTTACCGGCAGCCTAGCTTCCCGTCCACACTGGCTCTGCCTCCCCTGCCAAAGAGTTTGCGTGGGGGGGGGTTGGAGCACAGGATGTGGGTGCGGCTCTGCTGGAAAGTTGCCCTGTCTGGGTGCGTCAGTTTCCCGGTCTCTTCCGCAGTACCAGAGCTGTTGGGCTGGCTGCAGGAGTGGCTGGGGGAGTTCTCCAGCCTGAACCATGCTGCAGTGTGCCCTCTCTGTGCTGCTGGGCACGGGGGGCTGAGGCGTGGGGCAGGACTCCAGACTCTCCTGAGCGTGTTTAGCTGACTTGCCTTGTGGCTGCAGCCTGGTCTCTGTGTCCCCCAATGCCTATAGGAGCCCTCCACAAGAAAGGCAGCTCAGCCTCTTGCTTTTAACTGCAACCCCCCTCTCCCCCCGAGGTCCTGCCCCCCACCCAGGCTCCTGCTCCTACCCAGCTGCGGATCCCCACACCATGAGTGTCCTGTGTGGGTGCCAGAGGAGGCTCTGTGCCCTTCCCTGCCCTGCGGGTAGGTGCTGTGGGGGTGAAGCTCTGTGGAAGGCACTGCAGGGCACGGTTACCCCTTGGCCTGCGCACAAGCGAGCTCCCTGCCATGCAGCCTGCCCTGCAGGGAACAGGCAGCGACCCCCAGAGCTGCCTCCTGGCAGCAAGTGTTGCCGGAGCCCCCCAGCCTGGGCGTTTTGCATCGGCGCAGGGCTGGGCGCTGGGAGTGACACAGCAGAGCTGGTTACAAACCTGACCTGCTCTCTGGTGCTGCTGACTCCATCTCCAGCTGCCCCGACTTCCATGGTGTTTTCAACCCTCCTGCCGCTCCCCATGGCACCCCCCCCCACTGAGCCCCTCTGCCCCCTAGCACCATGTGCCTCTATCAGATTCCAGCTTTCAGGCCTGTGCCCACTGGTGCTCTTGTCCAGCCGTGAGGGGGGGCCTGGCAGTGCCATGGGCTCTGTAAGGCTGGTGGGGAGCGGGGCAAAGGTTCTAGCCAGGCTGTGGGAGACACAAACCTGCCCTCCTCCCACCCCCACCATTAAAGGAACCCCACAGGAGGCAGCTCCCTGGCTCCGTCACAGTGTGACTCCAGCCAGCCCCCCAACCCCTCAAAGGGGCTGGTTCCTGGGAGCCAGAGAGCTCACTGCCCCTGGGTGGGGGTGCAGCAGGGCAGGACTCACCACTGCGGCCTAGACAGGTTTTGCTGTGGGGTGGGAGTGCAGGATTGGGCCCCCCCAGCACTGTCTCTGGCTGGACCCTCCCCCCACACACCTGGGGGCAAGATCATCCTCCCACTGCTGTCAGCCCTGCTCACCTGGAGCAATCAGGGGCAGCCAAGGCAGAGAAAGTCCCTCGAGGACTGTTTGGATGAAGATGGCTCCAAGAAAGAGGCTTAAAGGCTTTAGCTTGGGCTGGGGGTAGCTAAGTGGAGCAGGAGGCCACAGGCTGCCTGCGCGGCCCCAGGTCAGCAGCACTGGGAGGCTCAGGCCCCCTCGGCACGGACAGCATTAGCCGGCCTTAGAGCAGTCGGGCCTGGAAGCCAGGACACCAGGGTTCTATTCCTGGCTCTGAGACAACTGCGGTCCAGGGGTCAGAGCGGGTGGGGGCAGGGAGACAGGGTGCCTGGGTTCAGGGCAGCAACACTCAGTACAGCTTCAGACAGGCGTAGCCCTGTGACTCAAACAGCCCTTAAAGCCTTTCTCCCGGGCAGCTCGGTCTCTCTCCAGGCGCTGTGGGTCACTGACGGTCCCTTTACCTATTACAGGAAGTGGCCCAAATCCCTCTGCTGGGGGAAGCCTGGGGCAGGGACAGCAGGGGCCTGTGAGTGACAGGCACTGGCGGAGCTGGGGGGGATCAGAGGAGCATGGTTGCTGGATCAGGCCCATGCCAGTTATGTGTAGGTGCTGTTTGCCTGCAGGCTGGGCTTTCTCCTCACATCCTTGATCCATGAGCTATTCAAGAGCTGGCTCACAGCAGGGCCTGTGTTCACGCCCCAGGGCTGGGTGGTGCCAGAGCTGGGGGCAAGCTGTGGGTCCCTGCCCAGTTTAAACAGACCATCGCTGGTGCAGGGTAGGCTGCCCCCTGCCTTGACAC
Organism: Lepidochelys olivacea; assembly: GCF_965140295.1. NCBI lineage: Eukaryota > Metazoa > Chordata > Testudines > Cheloniidae > Lepidochelys > Lepidochelys olivacea. Next base: position 15,279,621 of record NC_140436.1, on the reverse strand, counting down.
GGAGGTTGGCTCTAACAGGAAGGTGCAGTGGGGCCTGGGTGGAGCCAGAGCCCACCAGTGCCCAGAGAGGACAGGACCCAGCTGAGCAGGGAGGCCTGGTTCAGCTGAATAAGGGAGCAGGCAGGCTGGGCTGGCAGAGTGCAAACGTCACCATCACTGTACAGGGCTGGCCCTCGCCGCTGTTCACTGTGCACCAGTCCTGCCCCCAAGGGGCTTTGGTGGCCAGAGCGCAGCTGGACCAGGCCCTCAGTAGAGGGCTTTGCAAGTGCTGGATCAGCAATCCCATGCTCCACAGGGGCTGGCCTGTACCTCAGCTGGTTACAGACTGCCTGAATTAAACTGAACAGGGGTGTGAAAATGATCTCCCAGGAGCACCCAAGGGCCCTGGGCTGAGCTGCCACCTCTGATTCCATGGGGCGGTGAGGCTGCTGCTCAGTGTGAAGCCAGAACGACTCCTCTGGGGGCCATGGAGTAACTCCGGCCTGACACCAGCACCACTAACCAGGGAGCTGAGGGTTCCCGGCATCTCACCCAAGCTCTGGCCCATGTTTCCCCACTTGTAAAATAAGGCTTCGGAACAGGGGCCTGGTGCCCAGGGCAAAGTGGGGAACAGCTGCGACCAGCTCTGGGGACAGCATGTCCAGCACAAAGAGCTGGCGCTGGCAGAGCCCACCTGTCGCAGCTGTAATACAGTGAGAGCTGCAGCCCTTTTCCCTCAGCCCCCTGACCTGCAGATCAAGTGCTGCTCTGGGCCCCGGAAGGGACGCCCCTTGATGAAGCTCCCCCCACCCCCAAATGCAGGGACACTCCCACCTGTACAAAGCATGGTACCTCCTAGCCAGCCTGTCCTGCTGCCCAAAACCCAGGGATTGCCTCTCCCCCTGCCCCCCTTTGACTAGTTTCTGTCCTGGTGGCTGTGCCGTTCCCTGGGATGGATTGGGGGTGAGATCTGCCCTGAACACTGGCCCATAGGAAAGGATTCCTGGCTGCTTAAAGCCCAGGGCTGGACAGCAGGACAGTCCCGCTGTAGCCCTGGCTCTGCCCTGACTCAGACAGTCTGCAACTTGGCCATAACCCTGAGCTCCAGGGCACATGCAGAGGCGTGGCTCCCTGACATGCATGGAACACATGCCCAGAGCCTATTAGCAGCCACCCTCTCCCGCAGCCAGATCCTGTCATAAATATAAAGCAAAGGGTAACAACCTTTCTGTATGTAGTAAAATAAAATTCCTCTTGGCCAGAGGTACAGAATCCCCTTATGTGTAAGGGGTTAATCCGTTCAATTAACCTGGCTGGCACCTGACCAGAAGGACCAATGGGGAAAGAAGATACTTTCGAAAGGGGGGGGGGGGGTGAGACTTTGTTTTTGTGCTCTCCCGGCAGAGACCAAGCAAGTAATCCAGGTCCTACTGAAATGATACATGTAAGATTACAGAAATAGTAAATAGCAAGGAATGCATTAGATTATCTTTTGTATTAGCATGTGAATTTTTCCTGTGGTAAGAGGGAGGTTTATCCCTGTTTTTTTTATAACTTTAAAGTTTTGCCTACAGGGAATCCTCTGTGTTTTAAGTCTTACTACCCTGTAAAATTACCTCCCATCCTGATTTTACAGTGGTGCTTCTTTTAACTTTTTTTTCTTTATTATAAAGTTCTGTTTAAGAATCTGATTGGGTTTTAGTGTCCTAAAAACCCAAAGGGTCTGGTCTGTGCTCACCTTGTTTACCTAGCTGGTTGGTAGATTATTCTCAAGCCTCCCCGGGAAAGGGGGTGAAGAGGCTGGGGGAGGGGGGGAGAAATATTTTGGGGAAACAGGAATTCCAAGTGGTCCTTTTCCTGAATCTTTGTCTAACTCACTTGGTGGTGGCAGCAGTACTCATCCAAGGACAAGGAAGAATTTGTGCCTTGGGGAAGTTTTTAACCTAAACTGGCAAAAATAAGCATAGGGGGTCTTTCATGCAGGTCCCCCCCATCTGTACCCTAGAGTTCAGAGTGGGGAGGGAACCCTGACAGACCCCCTCTCTCACCAGCTTGTAGAAAGCCTCTTAGCTAGGTCATCCCGTTACCCCCTGGCCACACATTATGCTCTGGCCCTGACAGCAGACAGACCCAGATCTGGCCAGCAAGCTTAGAGAGCTGGCCTGACCACCACAGTAGCAAAGTGTCACATGCTCATTAATGGATTCATTCTCAAAGCCCCCCTGCAGGGAAGGAGGAATCATCAGTCTTCCAGCAGGGAAACTGAGGCTCCAGGACACACTTGCTCACTATCCCATAGGTCAGTGGCAGGGCTAGGGTACTGGCCTGGGTTCTAGTCCTAACTACAGACACAGGCTGGTGGGTGTCTATTAACATGAAAAATCCCCCTCCTCCCCCAGGCAACAGCTCATTCATAAGCACCCTTTGCTTTCACCGCTGTGGTCCAGGACCAGTTCAGCCTGAAATGCTCAAATAGCCAAAGGGCTGCCTTTTATTTAGTCCCTCCCTTTTATCATCTTCTACTTCCTGTTTTCACCACTCCCTTCCCAGCAGCTGGCTTCAAATCAGCCAACAGCTCCCTAGCCCAAAGTTTCCTTTTGAGTCCGGAAGCTTTGACCCCAAGTCTTGGGGTGGGGTATTGGGGTGTCACGAGACTGAATCAGTTTTAACAGGCACAGCTCTGCATACAAGAACCACAACAGCTCACATTTACTGCAAGCTACTTAGCTACCTTGACAAAAATCTTCACTTCCAGCATTTAACAGCACTATAGCATGGAGGAATGGCTGCTTCACATAACACTGGCCCCACTTCAAATGGGGCCATAGTTCTTGGCCAATGTGTCTGACTTGCTCAAAACACCGACCTCTGCAAGACTCTGGCCCTATTACAACAAAGGCAGGCATTTCTTGCTTAAGGTGAGCCATGTTTTCTTTCAAGGGGGCCATTTAGTGTCACAGGGTAGCACATCCATCAGCAAGGAGTGATATGAACTTCAGGACCAGAAGGGAGAGCACCAACTTGAAATCAAAAGGCAATGCATCAGAAGTAGATTCTGCTGCTACCTCTGTGTCCTGACAAGCATAACTCCTTCACTCTTCAAAGGATTCCTTAGTCCCTGCTGCTATAAATGACCCACAAACTAGAGGGGGTTCCAGACACAAGCTCAATAGGAAAACTCAGACTGAAGCGTCAAATGCTCATGTAAGCTAGATAGTTACTGTGCTCTAAGGTGTCCCTTGTAACACTAGTAGGTGTGTATTTAACCAGAGCAATCGGATGTAGGTTTGGGTGCCTTTTTCCAAGGGCAGTCATCTTTGCAACACAACTCAGAACCTTTCAGTGACACCAGCTGTAACTTCACCAAGTCACTTACATTAGCTATTTCAAATGACTAATTACTGTTTGTTTATAATTAAGACAACATGTAACAAGTGATACTATGTATTACTGCAAACTGCTCTCCAGCCCCTGGGAGCAGAGCTGAGCCCAGAGAGCCCATGTCAGGCCTGTGCCCAGTAGGTAAGGGCAAGCACAATCTTCCCCCTTTAGCAATGTGGTTCTCAAAGTTTTGTACTAGTCAGTGACCCTTTCACATGGCAAGCCTGAGTACAACCCCCCCTTATACATGAAACACACCTTTTTATAAATTTAAAACCATTATAAATGCTGGAGGCAAAGCAAGGTTCTGGGTGGAGGCTGACAGCTCACAACCCCCCATGTAATAACCTTGCGACCTCCTGAGGGGTCCCAAACCCCAGTTTGAGAACACCTGCTCTAGCAGGAAGAAATCGAGATCAGTCATGAGCCACCTTTTCTGAGAAAGCTCATGGCAGCTGATGGGTTAACAGACATAACTACCTTCTACACATTACATCTCACAAAGCAGTGGATGTATTGTATCTTGACTTTAGCAAAGCTTTTGACACGGTCTCCCACAGTATTCTTGTCAGCAAGTTAAAGAAGTATGGGCTAGATGAATGTACTATAAGGTGGGTAGAAAGTTGGCCAGATTGTCGGGCTCAACAGGTAGTGATCAACGGCTCCATATCTAGTTGGCAGCCGGTGTCAAGTGGAGTGCCCCAGGGGGTCGGTCCTGGGGCCGGTTTTGTTCAATATCTTCATAAATGATCTGGAGGATGGTGTGGATTGCACTCTCAGCAAATTTGCGGATGATACTAAACTGGGAGGAGTGGTAGATACGCTGGAGGGCAGGGTTAGGATACAGAGGGACCTAGACAAATTGGAGGATTGGGCCAAAAGAAATCTGATGAGGTTCAATAAGGATAAGTGCAGGGTCCTGCACTTAGGACGGAAGAACCCAATGCACAGCGACCGACTAGGGACCAAATGGCTAGGCAGCACTTCTGCGGAAAAGGACCTCGGGGTGACAGTGGACGAGAAGCTGGATATGAGTCAGCAGTGTGCCCTTGTTGCCAAGAAGGCCAATGGCATTTTGGGATGTATAAGTAGGGGCATAGCGAGCAGATCGAGGGACGTGATTGTCCCCCTCTATTCGACATTGGTGAGCCCTCATCTGGAGTACTGTGTCCAGTTTTGGGCCCCACACTACAAGAAGGGTGTGGATAAATTGGAAAGAGTCCAGCGAAGGGCAACAAAAATTATTAGGAGTCTGGAACACGACTTATGAGGAGAGGCTGAGGGAACTGGGATTGTTTAGTCTGCGGAAGAGAAGAATGAGGGGGGATTTGATAGCTGCTTTCAACTACCTGAGAGGTTGTTCCAGAGAGGATGGTTCTAGACTATTCTCAGTGGTGGAAGAGGACAGGACAAGGAGTAATGGTCTCAAGTTGCAGTGGGGGAGGTTTAGATTGGATATTAGGAAAAATTTTCACTAGGAGGGTGGTGAAACACTGGAATGCGTTACCTAGGGAGGTGGTGGAATCTCCTTCCTTAGAAGTTTTTAAGGTCAGGCTTGACAAAGCCCTGGCTAGGATGATTTATTTGGGGATGGGTCCTGCTTTTGAGCAGGGGGTTGGACTAGATGACCTCCTGAGGTCCCTTCCAACCCTGATATTCTATGAAGAGCTTGTACAGCCCCCACTCAGGCTGCCCTACAGATCATGGATGTTGTATTTAACCTGACAGGACAGCAGGCCACAAGGCACATGCTGGAGTTGGGCTAAATTATAGTTAAATGACTTTTTTAAACCCAAAGCACCCCTAGCAGTGACAGTCTCCATTAACTGCTGCATCACTACAGCGGGCAGTGTAAGGCACTCAGGGGTAGTGGGTATTTAGTGACACCTGGGAGTTCAGTGCCTGATCAAATTGCACAGTCCTAGCTGCACTTTGAGGCCACCACCTGTACTGGCATAAACCAGGGTTGCAAGAGGGGGCCCTAGCCAGTCTGGTATCAGTAACAGATTGTGCCATACCCCTGGAGATCAGTACTAGGAGCAGTCCCTGAACAGACCACAACACAGGCTGAATTTCACTGTAGGCTTGGATCACAACCATCCTGCCCCCCATGCTTCTCCTACCCACCTCAGTTATAAATCAGGAGAAGCGGCGAGTTGGAAGTTCTATCCCCAGCCTTAAACTAAGGCACTAGTCTTTCCACAGCAGGGCAAACAACTGGCCTTGAGGAAGCCATCCTCCTCTGTCCCCCAGCCCCAGATTGGGTTCCCCTTCCCACAGATGTGACCCCACCATGACTCCAGCCAAGCTATGAGCATGTGCTTGGCTATGCCCACCTAAACATGATGCATTGTTCCAGATAAAGTTTGAGCAGAGACCCTTAAGGTAGAACCTAGCACTTTATTCAGATCTTCAGTTAATTGGTGGGATTTGAAGAAGCAGACATACGTAATAAACCTCCACAAAAATAGATCACGAAAGGCACTTTCCACCCAAGGCAGAGGCCATGGGATAAGCATGTAAACAAGCTGGCTTCTCTGTACAACACCAGCCAAATCAGCTTCTCCCATGGCCAGTTGCCCTAGCTTTGCCCTCCCCCTTATGTTTACACCAGCCAGACCCCCTGTAGGTGTGACCCAAGGTTTTTCTGTAGGACACCTTGGCCTATCAGGGAATGCTGGAAACATGGCAAGGAATCATGGTGTCCAAAACAAAAAAAGAAGTGTTAAAAAGCTGCCATCTGAGCCAAGGGCTTCTCTGTACTCACACCCTGCCCCAGAGAACAATAAATAAGCAATTAGAAAAATGTTCAAGTATGAAGGGTTATTTTTGCCATCTCTCCTCCCCTCCAAATGCACCTGTGGCTCTGAAGGAAGCTGGCTTCTCTGTAGCTACGCCAGCCGTTCAGAGCACGAATTGGACCTGGCTTTGAAAATAAAACAAAGTTTAAAAACCCAGGAGGAGTTCTGTGCAGTGTGGAATTCTCCAGCTTTCTTATAAAGAAAAAAATTACTCTGGTACCAAAGTGTTCAGCCTACAGACCTCGGTACTGCTTGGGGACTTCTCTGTAGTACATCCCCAGGCTGCCAAGGGCCCGTTTGTTAGACAGGAGATGGTGAGGTTTGGCTAGTGCTGAAACCATGCATAGGATTGATTATCTTTTTAAAAACCTTATTACGTACGTCCTCCAAGAAAGACAGCTGAAAGTGGAGAGGTTAAAATCTGGTGCTACTCCAGGTGGAATTAAGAGCATAAAGCACCACAAGTGGGTAGAGCAAGAACTGCCTTTGAATAAAAACCGCGGCAGGCTGGAGCTCATGCAAGGCTAGTCTGCCAGGGGGAAGCGCTCCCAGACAAAAGCTACATAGTCAGACTGACCAGGTTATGGGGACTAGAGGCTTTACATTCTTAGACACCACAAAAATCATGCAGCTCAACAGGGCTGGGGCTGGACAGATGCTATAATGAACCACAGATTCCACAGGCATGTTACAAGGGCAATTTCTCAGTCAGCATTTGAAGGGGAAATTCACTGCAGTTCTTAGACTTTCAGGGTTAGGTTCGTGGGCATACAACAGATCCAATCTTAAAGCATCATTTACTAGACAGACTGATGTCTGCTCATCTCTAGGCAGTTACACAGATAGCTTGTGCTCACTAGTTCCACTAATAGAGTGAGCACGATGCCAGAAATAGGAAGAGAGAATCTAACTCGTGGTCCCCATAGAATTAATAGCCATGGCAATGGACGAAGTTTGCTGAGTAAGAGCTGAACAGGAGGACAGGATAAAGTTAGGGAAGAGGGGCTCTTTCCCCCAGAGCCTGAAAGCTTCTCTGTAGCCTACGCCAACAGGTCTGGGGAGAAAAGCCTAACACTTTCAATATTTTAGCTTTTTGGGCAACTCCCATGGGAAGCTGTCCCTACCAAAGTGGCCATAGGCTGCGGTCCTCTGATAAATGGGCTTCTTCAGATCCAGATCCCTGGAATATACAAGTCCTTAACTTAATACAGAGCATTCAATCACAAGCAAAGCAAAACAAGAGACAGTTTTCAGAAGCTCTGGTTTAGGTGAAGTTTTTTGACTCAGCAGGGGCAAGTCATGGAGGCAGACACTCCGTTGGTGGAGCAGGCTTGGAACTGCATGCGCTGTGTGGGAGGCCAAGACACCTTCCACCTTGCTGTAAACCCAGACTCAATGCAACTGGATTCATTCACTGACTTGGAGCCGCCTCTCTTCCCCTCGCTTCCTTTTAAGAATCAGTTGTCGTTTCTCAGGCTGCTTTGTTTTTTAGACCGTGTCCTAGACACTTAGCTAGTTGCAGTCCAGTCCGAACTCATCCTGAGAAACTACAAGCGTCCAATCTCACATGAGGTCATATGATACTTACCCCCTTAGAGGGCTACAGCACATCAGGACCTGGTGATCCATTTGGTGGAACCACTTATCTCTTCTGTTTAAGCAGCTCTTGTCCTAGCCCAATGGCTGCTTCTGACTTTAAATCGGATGCTTCCAGCACAGGTTGCAAAACAGGCATGAATGCAAACAGCAGCTCAACATTGCACCCAAAAGATTTGCTAAGATGGTTAGGCACTCAAGTCCTGCTATAGAATGCAGGATTTTGAGTCCAGGAGCATTTAGCACCCAATCCAAAGGCAGCCTCAGCCTTCAAGCACCATTAGTGCTCTCCGATACTTAATCCGAGAGGCCACCTGCTTGGTTACAGAGATGGGGTTAGCTACCAGAGGCAGTCCAGCGTGGACAAGCGCACTTCTACTGTTAGCGTGACATGGTAAGGAATCAATTCCAGCAGCATTTGTACCATCAGTCTAGCCCTGGTCTTTCATTCCCTACTCATTAGTGGCTTCAGATTTACCTACAAGCAAGTAGGGAGCTATTCCCCCCTCTGCATGCATTACCATCTTTACCTGACAATAACCCCAGGGCGGAGGTCAAAGTTCTTCTTCACAATCTCTAGCAGCTCCCGCTCACTCTTTGGAGAAGTGCCATAGTGGAAAATGGAGATGGACAGTGGGTGGGACACTCCAATCGCATAGGAGACCTGAGGGCAAAGGACAGTTTAAACACCTCAGAGGACTTGCTGGAGCAGATGACCATGTGGGCCCCCCCGTCTAACACTCCCTCACCCCACATTCTGAAGGGGTACTTTGATCCTAGTAATGCAGGGGCTCATCTACCCACTCAAATACTTCCAACAACTGTACCTCCACTCATTCTGCATGCCAGTTACAGTAGTTACAAGAATGATCAGCTCTCCGTTCAGCTGCTCTGAAGGTATGACCCTGTTCATATTACTCTCTACACTGGCCAAACTCCCCTTCGGATCTTACCTTCTATTCCTGGGTTTTTCTTTGCTCTATTCTCTCTCTAGAGTCTATCCTGGAAGGGACACCCAAGCAGTGCAGCACACTGCAAGTTGGTCACTGCAGCAATGCAGATAACGATCCATTGCGTTCTAGGTTATTACTCCTTGGTTTGGAGAGGATTGTCTATACAACCAAGAATAGCAGTTGCACTCCCACGGCAAGCTTCAGTTATTCACCACCCTCACTGTCAGCTGCCTTCCAAATGCCATCCCACCAGCTTGTGCTGATGGAAAAAATGGGCTTCCCAGTACAGCTAGCCACACCCCTTTCTTCCCTTGGCACAGCAGCCCCAAAGATCTTTGGCTCAATACGGCTTTAAAGGGAGACCCTGCCAGCCATCAATACCACCAGTAAATCCATCTCATTTACGAACATCCCTCTCCGAACTTGAGGCCAAGCCATACCTGGACAAGCACTCTCCTACACAGGCCAGCCTTGACGAGGGACTTGGCTACCCAACGAGCAGCATAAGCAGCAGAACGGTCCACTTTGGTGTAATCTTTCCCCGAGAAAGCACCTCCTCCATGAGCACCCCAGCCGCCATAGGTGTCAACGATGATCTTCCGGCCAGTCAAGCCAGCATCTCCCTGGAATTAACAACCCCCATTAAACTGGACTCCATTTAGAAACACCTCATCAGTTTAGAGCACAATAGCCACTGCTTACACTAACTTAAAGCCTAATCCTTGCATGCACTGAAGACAATGTTTCACTTTAAGCGTAACTGTACAAATGGCAGCTGAACTATACCAGCTCCACTTGCTCCAATACTCTCGTTTGTTGAGAAGCGTTTACTCCACTGAGCTCTGTAGAGCCATTAGTTCTGGGGGAGAAAACTGGCTTGTAAGTCTGCACTGGAGGCCCCCATTAGCCTGGCTATGATCCCATACTGCTAGAGACGGGGAGTTTTGGAAGACTGGTCACCCTCAATGCCTGCATGTAGACTAGACACACCCAAGTGAAACACACAAGTCCATTCCTTGGAGGATTGAATCAGTCTTACCTGGGGACCACCGATGACAAAGCGGCCACTTGGCTGCAGGTGGTAGATTGTATCATCATCCAGGTATTTTGCAGGCACAACAGCTTTGATCACTTTCTCCTTTAGGGCATCCCTCATCTCATCCAAGCAGACCTCTTCATCATGTTGAACAGATATGACAATCGTGTGGACTCTAATAGGGATGACAGCGCCACGGTCCTGCATGTACTGCACAGTCACCTGAAAGGATACCCCAGACCCGGAGAAGAAAACCAAGTCAGGGACAGGCACATCTACAGCAGATCCTAATAGGGGACAGCAGTGCTCTCCATACCCTCCAGACTGCTAAGTAGGAATGAGAATACAGTCTAGTTTCGTTTCATTATCGGTCCTCCCCCCCCCACAAAGGCAGAAATTCATTCTGCTCTTAGCTTACTAGAACCAGGCTCTCTCGCACATGCCCATACTGCAGTGTATGACAAGGCTCCACTTACCTGAGTTTTAGAGTCGGGTCGCAGCCAGGGCAGGGTGCCATTGCGACGCAGGTCTGCCAGCTTGGCATTCAGCTTGTGCGCTAGGACAATGGTCAAGGGCATGCACTCCTCAGTTTCATCTGTAGCATAACCGAACATCAAGCCCTATGGGAGAGAAGAGGGGTCTGAAACCTCAACTTCAACAGAACCAGCTATTGACAAGTGCCAAGTATTGTCCTATAAACAAGAAAACATTTCTGCAAGCTGGGAAACAGCTGTTACTAGAATACTAACCTGGTCCCCAGCACCAATATCCTCTTCACTCCTGTCTAGATGGACTCCCTGGGCAATATCAGGAGACTGCTGCTCCAAGGCTACCAGCACATTGCAAGTCTTGTAATCAAACCCTAAAACACAGCAGAATCTCAGATTCACAGAATACCTGCACCGTCCAGCTACTCCTAGAAAGTTTATAATTTGTTCCTTAGAACACCTAGCAAATTGGTTACAGATACTTTTAGAAGCCAAAGCTAGAAAAAAAGCTTCCCAAACCTAGAACAAGGGGCACGAGGCACTTACCTTTAGAAGAATCATCATAACCAACATGCTTGATTGTATCACGCACAACTTTCTGGTAGTCAACAGCAGCTCTGGATGTGATCTCACCGGCCAGGAGGATCATCCCAGTCTTTGCAACAGTTTCTAGAAGAGAATAAAAGGATATTCATCAACTTCAGTGTCACTCAAAGAAACAGCTCTCCTAAGGTAACAAAAGTGCATCTAATAGGTGAAATTCCTCCCCTTTTCTAGGCTAGGTATCCTCACCACAAGCAACTTTGGCATCTGGATCCTGTTTAAGGTGGGCATCAAGGACAGCATCACTGATTTGGTCACAGATTTTATCTGAAAAGAAATCAAACAGCCAATCACTCTCAATGCACAGTGTATCTCACTGAATCCCTTTCTCTTTCCGCTCAATATGTTTAACTTCAGCCAATTCTGGGAGTCTCCATGCCAATTTGTCAACAGAAAGCAACAACTGCAGTGTTACACAACACCAGGCAGAAGTGTTGTTATCTTACACTGTAATTTCCTGTCCCTCAGATGCAGCACTTGTCCCATACTATTGAGGTGTTTTGGGGTTTTTTGGGTTAGTGTGGAATCCTAAGCATTTTCTAGTGGAACTTTTAGGATCAAGTTACTCTTATGTCAGGGCTTAAATTTAGCCACTCTTGCTCTCTCTTTGTGATGTATCTATAAGACAGGATTTTGAGTGTGCAATCCCGGCAGCTCTGAATAGGACAATGCACTGCATTGCCAAGGGATTTACTTAAGCACCCAAATTACAGCAGCATCTGATCTGCAAGTGGTTCTGCCCTCAAACAGAAGATAACAAATCGAAGATAACAGCTGCAATTTGGTTTGTACAGGTGTTTAATTTTAGAAAACTGCCCTGACAAAATGGCCACTTGCAGCAAGACCACTCTAGATTTGCACATGTGCAGCAAGAGACTGCATGTGCCCAACGTAGCCCCAATGACGGAATTTGAACTTGCAATACTGTAGGCCGTAGTCATGTTGCCAGTAGCCATGGCTGCCAAGAAACAACCAAGTTGTGAGCAGCAAGCAGCCAGCTTGAGACTGCAGAACTGGTTTCAGCTGGTCAGCCAGCCTGCGCATAGCTAGTCGCTCTAGCATGACTGCTGCAGACAATTATTCTAGAGCAACCTGAAACCCCTAAGCACTAAGGGCTTTGCAAGAATTGTTCAAATTCTGTGATGAATAAGCTACTCACTCAGGGCTAAATGTCGTCCTTGACAATGACCTTTCAGATCAGATTTGGAACAGAGTGACAATTCTGTGTGCTGTACAGGAACGAGATGGAATAAAGGAAAGCTTGACACTGAGCTAGCCCCTCCCATCATCTTTAACCCATTCATTCCTCGGATCTTTCACCAGTCACCTTGAACAGCAGAGCTGGAAATGATGTGACAATAAGAATAATTTTCTCGACCACCCAGGGAGGGAAAAAATTCCCCCGGATGTCATTTACAAAACAACACAGTCTTTTACACCTCCAGGAACGATTTGTTTTATTAACAGCCCCCAGGTAATAAAACAGACTAAAGGGAGGATTTAATGACATCACAAAATTTCTGGTTAGGATAACTATGCCAGCATCAATCATTTGAGCACTGCTGTCCCTAGTCCTGTAGTGAAGACAGACTGATATTAGAGGAAGTAGTTTTTGAAACCAGTTCACCTGTTTGGCCAGACCATAACTGGCCAATGGTTAGGAAAAGGTAGTGACTGATACACAGCAAATGCCACTGAACAGTCGATTAAGTTCATTGTGCAATGTGAAAGTGATTTATAATGGACCAGAGAATGGGAATCTAAATAGAACAGGGCCCCAAAATGGAGATTGCAGTCAGAAAAAACACAACGTTGTTATACTGAAACAATGCCAGGACTGAGATAGAACATTCATTCTTTGTCATGGAAATGAAGGAACCTATCAAAAGCCCATTGAGCAGTGACCTCTAAATTGTCCAAAGCAATTCCTCACAGCCTCTGACACTATTTTAGACACTTTCTGCAGTGGGTGAGGAAAGGTAGTGATCGGTGAGCGTTGAAGTCTGAAACACAAGGCTATGCAAGCGAATATACACCATCCGGATTTATGTCTTTATTTAAACCTCAGTTACTGCGTTCAGCACCCACTGAACTCCTCTCTTCCCAGAAATACAGCCCGGGAGCGGGAGACGCGCGGCGCACCCGGCCCTCACAGCACTTGCGGACACAGAGGAGGAACAGGAGTCAAGGGGAGATGAAGGGACTTGCTCGAGGTCACGAAGCAAGTCAGTGACAGAGCTGGGAAGGGAATCCAGGCTGGCAAGTGCGCGGATCGCTGCGGCCTCCCTGCGGGCAGCGCGCTGCGACGGCAGCGCCGAGCACAGCGCGCCCGGGGCGGCTGGGGCTCCCTGCCCCAGGAGAGCGAGCGGCCGCAGGCGGCAGGGACCGGGTGCGAAGGGCCGGTGGGTTTCCGGGACAGCAGCGGCAGGCGAGCAAAGGGACCAGGGGGCTGCAAGGGGCCCCGCGGAACCAGGAGGCACCGGTGGTCTGCGGGGGTCGCTGTACGCGGTAGAAGAGCGGAGGCAAGGTGCTTCGGCGCCCCCCCCGCCCTCCCGGGGCACCCCCCCGCCCCCCCCTCCCGGGGCGCCGCAGGCTCGAGACCCCCGGGCGACCCTCGCCCGGCTCCGGCACGGGAGGCTGATGGGTCCCATGGCCCGGAGCCACGATCGCCCCCCCCCCCGCCGCGGCGGACACGGACCGTGGCCGGGGGAGGGACCCGTCCCCGCGCGGGGACCACGTGCCGCCCGGCCGAGCCTGCAATGCGGCGCGCGCCCTCGCGGATAATGGCGGCGGGAGCGCGCGCCCGGCCGAGAGTTTCATCATCCCCCCCCCCCCCCGCCGCCCAGAGACAGGGCTGCGCCGCGCGTGCACGCGCTGGGCGCTTCCTCCGGAGGAAGAGGTCGCGCGGCCGGGCCGGTTTCCCGCCTCGGAGAACGAAGCCGCGCCCCCGCCCCTCACCTGGGTGTCCCTCCCCCACGGACTCGGAGGTGAAGAGGAAGCTGCCCTCGTCGATGAAGGCCTCGTGGAAACCGTTGATCTGCCCGTTCATGGCGGCACCGGAAGGAAGCGGCGAAAGAAGGAGGACGCTCCGCAGACCTCTGCTCCGCCAGAATGAAAGAAGCGCCTCAGCGGCACCGGTATTTATACGCTCCCGGCCCCGCCCCTGGCAGGCCCCGCCCCGCCCCGCCGCAACGCGCCAATCTCGGGGCGGGCGGGGAGAGCGGATTCGGACTCAACCACACTCCGGGGAAGGGGGCCACGTTACATAATAAATCCCCCCTCCCCCGGCACACCGACCAGCTCGCTCCCAGCCGGAGGGAGGGGATTTCTCATAACGCACCGTAGGGCAAGACAACAATTCCCGTCCTTGACGCGGCCCGGGAGGGCAGCAGAGGGAGGTGCTCCGTCTCCCCCGCGCCTCTGCCACTTGCAGGGGTCCCGGACGAAAGGCACAAGCTCGAGCCGACTGTCGCCGCAGAGAGGCGCCGGAGGGAAGCGCTGCTGCGCAGGCGCAATGAGAGCCTCCCCTCACGCCTGGCCGAGCTGCGACCCTCCCGCCCGCTGCCCGGGAACTTGGAGGGGGAATGTGGCTGATGCGCCTGCGCAGTGTGCCTCGCGCGGTCAGGAAGGCGGCCCTGACCCGCTCTGGCGCCCATCTTGGTTTCCTCTTCGTCCAATCCCCTGAGCAACCAGACCGCCCCCCAGCCCCTCTCCTCCGAGCCCTCCCCCGTGCCCCCCAGCCCTGTACCACGTGCCCGTGCCCCCCCTCCACCCCCCGTGCCCCCCCAGCCCTGTACCACGTGCCCGTACCCCCCCTCCACCCCTCGTGCCCTCCGGCCCCGTACCACGTACCCGAACCCCCCTCCACCCCCCGTGCGCCCCCGTACCACGTACCCGTCCCCCCGCCCCCGGTGCCCCCCCAGCCCTGTACCACGTACCCGTCCCCCCGCCCCCGTACCACGTGCCCAAACCCCCCTCTACCCCCCGTGCCCCCCAGCCCTGTACCACGTACCCGTCCCCCCGCCCCCCGTACCACGTGCCCAAACCCCCCTCTACCCCCGGTGCCCCCCCAGCCCTGTACCACGTACCCGTCCCCCCGCCCCCGTACCACGTGCCCGAACCCCCCCTCCACCCCCGGTGCCCGCCCAGCCCTGTACCACGTGCCCGAACCCCCCTCCACCCCCGTGCCCCCCAGCCCTGTACCACGTACCCGTCCCCCCGCCCCCCGTACCACGTGCCCAAACCCCCCTCTACCCCCGGTGCCCCCCCAGCCCTGTACCACGTGCCCGAACCCCCCTCTACCCCCGGTGCCCCCCCAGCCCTGTACCACGTGCCCGTACCCCCCTGCCCCCCGTACCACGTGCCCGTACCCCCCCTCCACCCCTCGTGCCCTCCGGCCCCGTACCACGTACCCGTCCCCCCGCCCCCGTACCACGTGCCCAAACCCCCCTCCACCCCCGTGCCCCCCAGCCCTGTACCACGTACCCGTCCCCCCGCCCCCGGTGCCCCCCCAGCCCTGTACCACATACCCGTCCCCCCGCCCCCCGTACCACGTGCCCAAACCCCCCTCTACCCCCGGTGCCCCCCCAGCCCTGTACCACGTACCCGTCCCCCCGCCCCCGTACCACGTGCCCGAACCCCCCCTCCACCCCCGGTGCCCGCCCAGCCCTGTACCACGTGCCCGAACCCCCCTCCACCCCCGTGCCCCCCAGCCCTGTACCACGTACCCGTCCCCCCGCCCCCCGTACCACGTGCCCAAACCCCCCTCTACCCCCGGTGCCCCCCCAGCCCTGTACCACGTGCCCGAACCCCCCCTCCACCCCCCGTGCCCGCCAGCCCTGTACCACGTACCCGTCCCCCCGCCCCCGTACCACGTGCCCGAACCCCCCTCTACCCCCGGTGCCCCCCCAGCCCTGTACCACGTACCCGTCCCCCCGCCCCCCGTACCACGTGCCCGAACCCCCCTCTACCCCCGGTGCCCCCCCAGCCCTGTACCACGTACCCGTCCCCCCGCCCCCGTACCACGTGCCCAAACCCCCCTCTACCCCCCGTGCCCCCCAGCCCTGTACCACGTGCCCGTACCCCCCTGCCCCCCGTACCACGTGCCCGTACCCCCCTCCACCCCTCGTGCCCTCCGGCCCCGTACCACGTACCCGTCCCCCCGCCCCCGTACCACGTGCCCAAACTCCCCTCCACCCCCCGTGCGCCCCCGTACCACGTGCCCGAACCCCCCTCCACCCCCGTGCCCCCCAGCCCTGTACCACGTACCCGTCCCCCCGCCCCCGGTGCCCCCCCAGCCCTGTACCACGTACCCGTCCCCCCGCCCCCCGTACCACGTGCCCAAACCCCCCTCTACCCCCGGTGCCCCCCCAGCCCTGTACCACGTACCCGTCCCCCCTCCCCCGTACCACGTGCCCGAACCCCCCCTCCACCCCCGGTGCCCGCCCAGCCCTGTACCACGTGCCCGAACCCCCCTCCACCCCCGTGCCCCCCAGCCCTGTACCACGTACCCGTCCCCCCGCCCCCCGTACCACGTACCCGTCCCCCCGCCCCCCTCCACCCCCCGTGCCCCCCCAGCCCTGTACCACGTGCCCGAACCCCCCCTCCACCCCCCGTGCCCGCCAGCCCTGTACCACGTACCCGTCCCCCCGCCCCCGTACCACGTGCCCGAACCCCCCTCTAGCCCCGGTGCCCCCCCAGCCCTGTACCACGTACCCATCCCCCCACCCCCGTACCACGTGCCCGAACCCCCCTCTACCCCCGGTGCCCCCCCAGCCCTGTACCACGTACCCGTCCCCCCGTCCCCCGTACCACGTGCCCAAACCCCCCTCTACCCCCGGTGCCCCCCCAGCCCTGTACCACGTATCCGTCCCCCCGCCCCCGTACCACGTGCCCGAACCCCCCCTCCACCCCCCGTGCCCCCCCAGCCCTGTACCATGTACCCGTCCCCCCGCCCCCCGTACCACGTGCCCAAACCCCCCTCTACCCCCGGTGCCCCCCCAGCCCTGTACCACGTACCCGTCCCCCCACCCCCGTACCACGTGCCCGAACCCCCCTCCACCCCCTGTGCCCCCCAGCCCTGTACCACGTATCCATCCCCCCGCCCCCGTACCACGTGCCCGAACCCCCCTCCACCCCCGGTGCCCGCCCAGCCCTGTACCACGTGCCCGAACCCCCCTGCCCCCCGTACCACGTGCCCGAACCCCCCTCCACCCCCCGTGCCCCCCCAGCCCTGTACCATGTGCCCGAACCCCCCTGCCCCCGTACCACGTGCCCGAACCCCCCTCCACCCCTCGTGCCCTCCGGCCCCGTACCACGTGCCCGTACCCCCCCTCCACCTCCCGTGCCCCCCAGCCCTGTACCACGTGCCCTGTACCCCCCTCCACCCCCGTACCCCCCCGCCTCCCATACCACGTTCCCGAACCCCCCCTCTACCCCCCGCACCCCCCCAGCCCTGTACCACGTGCCCAACCCCCCCGCCCCCGTACCCCCCCAGCCCTGTACCACGTGCCCCGAACGCCCCACGACCCCCGTACCCCCCCACCCTGTACCACGTGCACCGTACCCCCCCGCCACCCCCTGTACCTCCCCAGCCCTGTACCACGTGCCCCGTACCCCTGCCACCCCCCGTGCCCCCCAGCCCTGTACCACGTGACCATACCCCCCTGCCACCCCCCGTACCCCCCAGTCCTGTACCATGTGCCCTGTACCCCTCCTCCACCCCCCGTACCCTCCCAGCCCAGTACCACGTTCCCTGTACCCCCCCGCCACCCGCCATGCCCCCCCAGCCCTGTACCATGTGCCCCGTACCCCCCCCGCCACCTCCCATATACCCCCCTAGCCCTGTACCCACGTGCCCCATACCCCACCCAGCCACCCCCTGTGTACCCCGCTAGCCCTGTACCCACGTGCCCCATATCCCGCCAGGCACCACCCCACTGTATACCCCCCAGCCCTGTACCCATGTGCCCTGTACGCCGCCAAGCCAACCCCTTTATACCACCCTAGCCGTGTACCCATGTGCCACGTACCCCGCTGAGCCACCCCCCATATACCCTCCTAGCCCTTTACCCACATGCCATGCATCTGTTTGGCCCTTCCCCATTGAGCCACCCCCCCATATACTCCCACAGGCCTGTACCTACGTGCCATGCACCCCACCGAGCCACCCCCTCTATACCCCCATAGCCCTGTACCCATGTGCCACGTACCCCACCAAGCCACCCTGCCGTATACCCCCATAGCCCTGTACCCACATACCACGTACCCCACCGAGCCACCCTGCCGTATACTCCCATGGCCCTGTACCCACGTACCCTGTCAGGCGCGGGGCTAAGGCAGTATCTGGGACATGGTGCCACCTCCCTCCCCGTGCCCAGGCACCCTCCATTGCCAAGGGGCAGTTGTTGGAGAAACCCCTGGGGCTGGCCGCTGGGATCCAGAGGGGTCTGTGGGTGCCTGGGGTGGAGTAAGGCCCTGATCCCTGGGATCCAGGCCTTCATGGTGGGAGCACGGCTTGGGCATGGCAGCGAGGCCATGGGGGGCAGTGCTCAGAGGAAAGCCACCTGTTGGGGTGAACTTGGGTCAGTGGGGCTCCCTCCTCTTAGGACAGGATCAATGGGACTGACTCAGGTGCAGGAGCAAGGCGAGATTCCCCCCATGGAGGGGATAGGAGGAGGAGATGGCCTGAAGGGGGGAGGGAGACAGTCCACAGCCTTCCGAGGTGGGCCCTGTTTCTAACCTTATCACACCGCTGCAGCCCGGATGAGCTCTGTGGCCTGTGTCTCTGAATGTGACACCTGGGGTTGCTCTGGTAGAATTCAGTGGATTGCATTTGGCCTGAAGACTGCATTTTGGTTTCATCATCTGAGATGTGGGGCCAGGCAAGAGACTGCAGGTGAAATGCCCATTGAAGGGCTGTGAGCTGCATTGCTCTAGCAAAAAGAAAAGGAGTACTTGTGGCACCTTGTCTCCTGCTGACTTCCCTCCTGTGGTTACACACACACACAATCCCATTGACCGGCCCTTTTTATAAATCTCTGGACCAGCCGAACAAATAACGTGTCTGGGCAAAGATAAGGCCGATTTCTCATTAATTGGTAAGGCTTCCACCCTAACAGATGACAAGGAGGATGTGCAGATACGGTCATTTCCCCTGCCACACTCGTACACACATAAGGACTGGGATGTATGGTGTCAATATTTACATCTCGGGCAGTATTTTTTTAAAAGTCAGATGTGTCTTTATGGCAAAAATATTCAAAATCCAGCCAGAGATGAGGTTTAGGGCCAGGCCAGCAAAGTGGCTCCTCTTGCTG
Source organism: Lepidochelys olivacea (assembly GCF_965140295.1). Taxonomy (NCBI): domain Eukaryota; kingdom Metazoa; phylum Chordata; order Testudines; family Cheloniidae; genus Lepidochelys; species Lepidochelys olivacea. The sequence continues at coordinate 15,260,466 of NC_140436.1, read as the reverse complement.
TCCTGTCCTTTCAGTATTTCACCTGCATCCCTAGCTTCCAGGGACACTGTTAATTAGGCTGCGATGGGGTTTTTCAAAAGCACATATTCATAGAAATATTGTAACGTCCTTTTTTAAACATAGCAATGAAAGGAGTTTTTAACGGCAGGGTTTACCACCCACAGCATGGCTGGGCTTCTGGTTGCGAAAGCTTCCTGCGGGCTGAGAGGGGTGGGTGCTTTCCATTTGTTTGTTTGATATGGAGCTCAGGGGCTCCACCATGGGCACAGTTTCTGCTTCCTTGTTCAGCGTTCGCGACAGCCATGCCAGCGGAGCACAGAGCACTCTGAGATCCTTCCCCAGCAGCCCAGCGAGCACGAGGAGCCGGGGCCATGTTGCCGTCTTCAGGGAAGAGCTGGGGATTTTCCATAATAGTAATAAGTGGTGACGTTTGTGCTCTGCTCTCGTTATCTCCACGTCAGGCCGCTCCGGCCGCAGCTGGTGAACTTCCCAGCTGTTGTGCTGCCAACATCCCTCAGCCCTGACCTGGAGGAACCACAGAGGGATTCAGCCTCCTGGCTGAGCCTGCCGGGTGGAGTCCTGCTGTGATGGTAGTGTGCGGGACGTGGGCACCTGTCTGCTAAGAACTGGGCTGAGACCCGCCAACTCCAGGGCCACCAAAGACCTGCCAGCCATTCCCACCCTGAGCTGGCCTGGAACCCCTGACCTGGAGGCAAACGTCTCTAACAGCTCATGGCTGATCTCTGGAGCTTCCGGGTAGCGGAGCGGTTCTGCGGGCGACACCCTGGCCGGTCTCTCTTTAGGAGGAATTGGCATTGCTCATTGATGAGCATAAATTTGATCCAGTTGGTCCTACTGAGCCCAGGGCGGATGATTCCCACCATGGTTATAACCTGTTTTGGAAGGATGGAGGGGAAGGGGGAGGGGAAGAGCCACAAGAGTGATTAAAGGATAAGCCTTATAGCGGTAGACTCAAGGAGTTCAATCTATTTAGCTTAACACAGAGAAGGTTAAGGGGTGACCTGTATCTACATGAGGAGCAAATATTTAATACTGGGCTCTTCAGCCTCACAGAGGAAGGTCTCACACGATCCAGTGTCTGGAAGTTGAAGTTAGACAAATACAGACTGGAAATAAGGTGTAAATTTTTATCAGTGAGAGTAATTAACCAGGGGAACAATTTACCCAGAGTCGTGGTGGATTCTCCATCACTGGCAATTTTTAATCTAGTCTGACTGGATGTTTTCTAACCGATTGCTCTAGGAATTATTGTGGGGGCAGGGCTCTGGCCTGTGTGATACAGGAGTTTGGACTAGGTGATCAGAAAGGTCATTCTCGCCTTGGAATCTATGATTCTAGTACTTACACAGCTCCCTCCACAGGGTTATCTGTTGTCTCACAATCTGCATTGTATTGATCCTCACACAGCCAAAGGAGACAAGGCAGGGCTGTCATGCCCATTCTACAGAGGGGGAACTGAGTCACAGAGAGACTAAGGGACTTGCCCAAGGTCACACAGGGAACCTGAACTTGAACCCAGGTTTTCTGAATCCCAAGTCGGGTCCTGAAAACTGAACACTTCTTCCCCTATAGCACTGCATGGCGGCCTGGACACATGGTCCCTTAACTGCTTAATCATCGAATCATAGACTTTAAGGTCAGAAGGGACCATTATGATCATCTAGTCTGACCTCCTGCACAACACTGGCTGTCCTTGGCCCATTCAGATGACGCTCCTGTCAACAAGACATCCAAGCAGCGAGGAAGGGATTGGACCTTCTGTACCTGTCTGAATGAAATAATAGCAGATCAGGTTATCATCCCATGTCCTTTTGGCTGGGCTGGGGGAACCCAATCTTCCATCTCCAACCCCTGCCATTATCCCGTTCTGGACTGTGTCTTCTAGGAAACTTCTTTGGGCCAGATCCTGCTCTTGCTGAAATTTAAAGAGACTTTTGTCACTGATGCCAGATGGGGTAGAGCCACACCCAGGACCCGTGTTTGTTTAAGTATGTGAAGTATGCAATGATTTTTCCACTGGGAGAAGTGAGAGCTGGCTGAATAGATGTCATTATTATCAACCCCCTATTGATATCACAGAGAGAGGTCAGACAGATTTCAGCAGTAGTCTATAGCTAGCTAGCTAGATCCCCGTGTGTGATGGATAGATTCCTCTGTTAATAGATCGATCGATCAGTAATTCCCCCATATGAGATAGAGCCCCTGTGTGCGATGGACAGACCTCTGTTAATAAATAGATCTGTGACGCTGCCCAGTAGAGGACGGGCTGCAAAGAGACTAAGGCATCTGCTACTAAGATTAGCTAAGCAATGCCTCTGTTAGTTCAAAGTGGGAAGGCCTGTGTCTTTAGAGCCGACAGACCAGAGCTCCACCCCCTGCGCCCTGGTGAATGGGATCTCTCCAGCCATTCCGTCTGTTGGCTGCAGAGGCGGGCTTTGTTGGGAGGACGCCCCTGGGGAGAGAGGGAGCTTATATCTCCTCCACCTGGCCTTTCCCTGAGCCTCCTGTGAGTGACTCAGCATTTTGGATGCATGCACTTTCCAAGGCTCAGAGCGGGTCTGGACAGCGCTGTGATGAGAGACAGGTGCAGCCTGCAGGATGCAGAGATAGAAAGCAGCCGGCATCGCTCCTGAATGTTAATGGGATTATATAAAATGGCATTTGCCAATAGGAAAGCAAAACACGTCTAATTCTTCGGAGGCTGAGTGACTGCCGACGTTTCAAAATCACATGAGGGTATAATCTTGATATCGTAATGGCTGGCGTGTCCCCTTCTGGATAGACTCAGACCGGCTTGGCCATGTGTCACCCTCCTATCCTGCCGGCAGCTTCTGGCGAGGTTCTGGAGGCAGGGGCGAGTTCCATCCCTGCTGTTGCTGTGACGGTCTGGGCAGCCAGCTGTGACACGCACCAGCAGGCAAGGGCCAGGAGACACAGGGCAGGTGGGGGCGTGACAGGAACAGTGGCCACAGAAGCCCCCTTGAGGCTGATGGAATTGGGTGGGGGCCCGCTGGCTGCCTGCTCCAGCTGGGTGTGAAGGAAATCTCCAAAACAGGAGCTGAGCGTGCACACTGCAGAGATGGCACCAGAGATTACTGGGAGCACCTCAAACCCTCTACTGTATTTACCCTCGCATGCCCCTGCTGGACAGCCGGGCTGTTATCCCATTGTATGGCCAGGGACCAAGGCACAGCGACAGGCCCAGGGTCGCACAGGAAGCCTGTAGCAAAGCCAAGGACTGACCTTAGGTCTGCCAGCTGCTAGGCTACCACTGGTTTCAGAGTAGCAGCCGTGTTAGTCTGTATTCGCAAAAAGAAAAGGAGGACTTAATAAATTGGTTAGTCTCTAAGGTGCCACAAGTCCTCCTTTTCTTTTTTAGGCTACCACTGGGCCATCCTTTCCCTCCCCAGTGGGAACAAGGCTGGCGCTGTCAAGATTTTCCAGGCAATGGGCTCCCAATTCTCCATGTAGGGTTGCCAGTTTTGGTTGGACGTATTCCTGGAGGTTTCATCACATAATCTTTAATTAAATATTCATCTTTAATTCCAGGAAACTCCAGGACAATCCTGGAGGGTTGGCAACCATACCTCTATTTCACCAGTGCCTAGTAAAGTCACCCCCGGGGTTGGTTGGGGTTGAGGAGACGGGTGATTGCCACCATCTATTCCTTAGTGACATGCATGGGCCAAGTCAGCCTGCTGCAGTCAGCGTCGGGCTGCGTCTGCTGGCACTGGGCCAGCCCTGATGCTGGGAAGGGTTAATCCTGGCTGGCCGCAGGCCCAGTGCCCTTTTGGGGACGTTTTGACCGTTACGCCGTCCTGCACGACGCCAGGAAGCCGAAGTCTCACCAGTGCTGGAGCTGTGACCAGCCCAGCCCAGCAGGTCACAGCGTCCCTTGCCGCACCCAGGAGCAAGCTGTTCTCCCAAGGCACAGGTGCCTTCCAGGCCCTGCCCCTGCTCTCGGGGCCTCTGGAAAGCAGCAAGCCCTGCTCTCGCTGGAGGTCAGCATGGGCAGGCGTGGGCAGGCTGGGTGGCTCCTCCGCCAGGCTGGTGCAAGAGGTGGTGGCTCTTTCCATGGGGTGGGAGGGGCTGGGCCAGAGCCTCTTCACCATGGAGTCTGGGAACTTCTCAGGGCTTTGCCGGTTGAGGGCGGGAGGGACCCTGCGATCCCATGGGGCAGCCCCTTCCTAGCCCCTTTGCTGGTCTGTGCAGCGCTGCCTCCTAGTAAGGACCCTTCCCCAATGCCCTCTCCTCCTCCAGCCCCTCCTGGGCTCACAAAGCAGTGGGTTAATTGCCCATCTGTGCTCTGTATGCCCAGCCCCATCTCCCTGTGTGCCTGCCGCTCTCACCTTCCTCCCCGTGGCTCAAGGCGGATTCAGCAGCGAGGCAGCTGGCGGGGAGCACAGAGAATGACCCAGGCGGCCTCTGGCACAGCTGGGGACAGGGAGAGCCCGCGCTGTCCCTGGAAGGAGGGCATCACTCAGTGTTAATCCCAGCCCGCGATTCCTGGACGCCTCTGTGCAGAGAGTAAAGAGCAAACCCCTTTCAGAGACTAGGAGCTGAGCTAACAAGCTCTGACAAGACCCAGCAGCTTCTATTTGCTTCTTCATTAATATGGCTTAGGCTCAGACAAGGGCTTGGCCCAGTGGTCTGATCACAGGCCCAGGAGCCAGCAATAAACCAGTGGCACAGCTTCCTAAGGGACACGGTGGATTCGCTGTCACTTGGAGACGGGGTCTCTTTCTAAAAGATCTGCTTGAGCGCAGGCAGAAGCAACAGGCTGGGTGAGGGGCGCTAGGCTGGGTTATGCAGGCGGTTGGATGGGATGAGCCAAATAGGCCCTTCTGGCCTTACCATTTAGGAATCAGGAACTAACGAGTTCTGATCCCAGCTCTGATGGTGCCTCTTGCAAGAGTCATGGTGTGCCCTATCCAGGCCTCAGTTTCCCCATTTTTAAAACGGGTTGAAGCTTGTTACAAGGGTCGAGTAGTGAGTGTATCTCCCATACTTTGAATTATGGCTCACAACAGGTAAACCCGCGGAGCCATTGTTTCTGGATCTTTGTAACCAAAGTACTGTGCAGAATTTGGATGTAATATTCTCATACAAGTATGATTTAGTAGTAAGACTTTGAAGAGTTATTGGCATCTAGGAAGCGTTACTTGGTGCTTTGAAGCATACTGAGGATTCTTTGCATGCTGAGTATTAATGCTCTGAACTAGTAGTTTTGCATGCCCAAGTATCATTCTTCACTTCACTTCACTCATTCAATATTTGCTTTATTTCAGCTCCTTTGAAAGGGCTTCCAACGCTTCGCGGCATGGACTGAACCATCCACCAGCTTCCCTGCAGTTTCGGTGCTTTCCAAGCCAGGTGCCTTTGCAAAGCACAGGATATCCTCCCACTATCAGCCCGATCCCCATCTCTGAGCCACCCAAGGAGTCTTCCACGTAAGACCAGATGTGGCATTCCTGATGTTAAGCCATTTCAGGCCGTGAGGCCATCACCAGGAAGGGGCACTGACCCCTTTCCAGGTCAGCTCCGCAGCACAGAAATGCCGAGTCTATGTCACCCAGTCACCTTCCTCCTGCCCCGCAGCTTCCTTCTGAGCTCCAGTGGGCTGCACAGCCTCCAAACGACCTCCGGCTTTGCATTGTGGGACGCTTCCCCTTGTGAACCGCACTGAGGAGACACGAACAGGGACACCTTTCTCCCCCCCGCAAAGGCCGATTCACCCAGACCTGGACCTGAAGACCTTGTGCCAGGTGCTGGAACCAAGAAGTGCCTCCGGCAGCTGGCGCAGCAGGTGGGCATGGCTTTGGACTGGAGTTGCCACCGCAAAGTATCCAGGCAAAGGCTCCCACCGCAGGGGTCAGGGCCACGGGGGTTGTCCTGGGGGAGAGGTGAATGGAGTGGGGAACAGGGAGGAGGAGTCTGTCTGGTGCAGGGGGACTGGGAGGAAGACTGGGGATGCAGGTGACAGGGATGCTCATTCAGGGCTCTGAGGTCTTGGTGGATTCTGGCCCCATTGAGTTTTAATCACCCTAATGGCAAATGCAGCATCCGAACGTGCCTGGAGTTGCGATGGCTGATCCGTAGCCCATTGATGTCAATGGCAGAGGCGTTGGCCCGGGGCTTGTTACCGCCAGGGCGGCTGTCAGTAGGTGGCACCTTTGCACCCAATCTTTCCGGTTCTATTTCTTAGTGTGCGAGCAAGTAGTGAATCTTGGGAAGAGACGCTGTGTCGTGGCTAGTGTGGGGCTGTGCACGGTCTGGAGCAGAGGGAGCTGAGCGAATAGCAGGCGTGCTTGCTCTCCGCCTCGGGCACCAGTGGGTCAATTCGTGAGGCAGAGTCGCCCTCTGAGAACCCCACAGTCTGAGATCCACGGAAGAAGCAATTGCCCTGCGTGGTGTCTGTCCATCAAACAGCTCGGCCTGCTTGATACATTTACACAGGGGATTCTATGGTGGGGCTGCCTGTGATGGCTTCAAAAGTCCTGTGCCATCCTCTGCTCTGATCTCAGTGTAAATATACATGGGAGTACAGCCTGGCTTGGCATCACGGATGTCTCCGTCACTGGGAAGCCGACCTGCAAGGCCCCGGACCCTTGCAGGGCAGAGGGGCGAATCCGACGCTGGTGGCAGAAAAAGGGGCAACCTCTCAGTCCAAGTGCATCCCAAAGAGCAGCATAGTCCCCAATCCAGTCAGGGCTGTGGAGAGGGAGCAGGTAGATGATTCCCAGGGGAAATGGAATTCCTAACCTCCTAGGAGATTAAGGCATTGAACTGGGGGCCAGGGGAAGTGTGCCCTCTGGCCCTCCAATGAGCCCCGCGCACACAATAAGCCCGGCCCAAGGAAGTCCCCAGAACAAGATGCCGCTCGCAGGAGATTGTGAAGATGTTGGAAATGGGAGTGTGAAACTCTTCGGCTCCCCTCATTGGGGCGTGGATCTGCCCATGGGCTCTGCCAAGGTGCTCGACTCCTTGACTGGGGAAACATAAATAGTGGCCAGCCCGCCGGGGGCAAAATGAGCTGTTCCCACTCCTGTCCCACCCGCGGGATGAAATCGTGAACAATGCTGGCCATCGCTGGGCACCTGAGAGAGCCCCACTCCGAGATACATGGGCTGGCTTGCACCCCTCCCAGCGACCGTCCCAGGCTCTGTGCAGACCCCGGCAGACGCCTCAGCATCAGTTCCACGTGGGTCACATTCCTAAGGCTGTCATCGCCGCTAGAGGCTGGCAGTGTTTACAGTAAAAGCAGAGGCTCCATGGAAGTCGCCAGCCGCAGGAGCGGGCTGCTAGTCCATGGTGCTGCCACATGCCAGCTCAGTGCGAGCCCTCCCCCGCTCTGCAACTGGGTGACCATAGGCAAGTCACTTCATTTCTTTGAGCCTCAGTTTCTCCAGCTGTAACATGAGGGGCAGTGTGGTTCAGCGGCCTGAAATTCATGCCTGGCTCTACCGCTGACCTCCTACAAGACCATGGACAGGTCACGTGCCCGCTCTGTGCCTCAGTTTCCCGTTTATCATGGTCTGTTTAGACTGTGAGCTCTTCAGGGCAGGGACCAGCTCTCATCCTGCATCTGCGCAGCACCAGGCATGATGGGCTCCTGATCGATGGCGATACTTGCCCAGCTGGCAGGGCAGTGTCAGTAAAGCGCTTTGAGATCCTGGGATTCAAGCACAGAGCTTTGACGGTCTCATTCCTGGCTCTGGGAGTGGGGCAGGGAAAGTCAGGGCAAAGGGAAACGTGACAGCTCCCATTTTAACAAGTAACCATAGCCCACCCCAGAGGATCCTCCCAGCCGCTCCCGTGCCCCAGTCCAAAGGGCAGTCAGCTGAGGAGCACAGCTGGGCCTGGCCTCTTTGACTGGCTCTGTTGATCTGTGAATCTATTATTAAATCAAATGAGGCCAGAGAGGCTAATTATCAACCTGGGTGGGTGGCACCTCAGCCAATCAGGTCCTTGCTGCATTCGCACCCATCTGCTTATGGTATCTCAAGGAAAAGAGCAGTAAGTGTATTAGGAACTGGCTTAGCAAGAAGAAGGCCAAGACAGAGGCCCTGAATGTGCAGCAGGCCCCACTGGGGGTTAGCAGAGAGTTTTGAACCTGGGGCCTTTAGCACCAAAGTGCTGATCTCTGAGCTAAAAAGGGGAGCATTTAGCCACCAGCAGTAGTAGACTGTTATCCTCATTGTGACCCAGGCAGACTTTACATGCAGGCTATGCACATGCAGCAGCGAGGGCTTCCCCCATTCCCCCCTACCCCCCCATCTTGCCAGTGTGGCTTCCACAGTGCTACAAAGGGATTCATCCCTCTGTGGGTCCTCCCTTCTCTTCTGATCACGTTAAGAAATGGAACAAGGCTAGCCTGGGTGGGACTGGCCTGCCAGTGGCCCACTGAAATCCTGGAACTATTTAGCTGGTGGTAAAGTAATAATCATCCCTAGCTCTTTCCCAAGCTGGTCGATATCCTTACCCCTGTTTTACTGAGACCCAGCAAATCAGGGACAGGCCCAGGACTAGAGTCCAGGTCTTCAGAGCGCTACCCTTGTGCACTAGCCACTAGGCCATCTGTCGCAGACCTGCTGCTACAGTGTGCTCAGCCCACCAGCTCCTGGAAAATAGACAATGACACTGTGCTCACAGCTTCCTCCCAAAAGAGCATATGCCAGTCTCTGACTCAAAGTCCCCCCTTGCTTCGCAGCAGCCCTTTGCGGTCACCTGTTGCTCCTGGGGACAGCTGCGGAAAGGGAAAGCACTGGTTCTTAGGCCGTTAACAATGGGGGGAACGTCTGTTTCATGGCTTATAATAAACCAGCCTGGCTGGTGACGTTACTGGTGCGTTGAGGGCTGATCAGGTCTCGGTGAATGTCCGGCACCCCCCACACACGCCTCACTTTGGGAAAAGGCGCCCCTCCCCCGGGGATCAGCTGCGAGCCCCTCCAAGCCAGCTGGGGAGATTTTCCCCGGCACTGAGCTTCGGCCAGCGTGTCCCACCCTGCCATTCCGCGCCCCCATCACAGCTACCCCCGTGGGCGGGCTGAGGGGACCCACCCCCTCCCATTGCGTCACTCCGCTGAGAGTACCTGCCCTCCCCTCGCCCACCTCCCCCAGCCCTCCTGATGCCGCCTCGTGCTCCGGCTGGGCCCTGGGAGTTGCCAAGGCAACCAGAGATTTCAAACCCATCTCAGGCGAGCGAGCGAGCGAGCCTGCGGGAGCAGCGCCCGGAAGTGGGATGAGATGGGGGTGGGGTGGGGTGGGGGGCTGGAGATGGGCACCGAGGGCGTGCGATTGTCCACCCTGCCTCTTGCATGTGCCACGGGTCACATTAGTCCGGGGCTGCAGTGAACCCTGTTAGTGCCTGCAAAATAATTGCATTACAAAACAAACGGCCGGCACTCAGCCCGCTGCTGGCTCCCCCGGCCTTGGCATTGAGCCCAGCCCTCATTAAAGGGATCCAGGCAGGCCTGCCTTGGCTCTCGCCTTGTGTTATCAACCAGCCCCCTGCAAGGCTAGGGGGGAGATGTTGCCCCCCGGCAGCCAATGTAACTGACCACACAAAGCATCTGGGGGATCAGGCCTGATGGAGTGAGGTTACTCCTGAGCCGAGGCTGCTGCCTGCATTCAGGCAACCCCTCCTCAGGGCCGCTAGGACTCCTGGGTTCGATTCACAGCTGGACCCTGTTTCGCTGTGAGGCCGTGGCAGGGTTCCTTTACAGAGCACCAAGCCTAAACCGCAGGCCTAAGTGAGGAGCAGCTGAGTGCATGCAGGGTGTGACGGGGTGAGGATCGGCTCAGGTATTTTCTTTGACACAATCTTGTGTATGTGCAAAGTCCTGGTTCCCCATACACGGCGGAGCCAAGCTGCAGGAGGGTCTCGCTTTGCTCACAGCCCCAAGGGTCTCTCTCTCTCTCTCTCTCTCTCTCTCACACACACACACACACCCCTATCTACTGAGTGTGGTCATCCTATTTGTATAAATGTATCACTCTTGTATCTGAAACTAGAAATATGAAATATAACTCTGAGGTCCTATTGTAGTTATGCAAAGTGTGGGCCATTAATGGTGGTTTGGAATCTTAATGGCTCCCATTAACCAGGACAATTGACTGTGGATGGCTGTTTTACTTGTAAGTCTTCCTGTACCTGTGGGCTGGCAGGTGGGTAATGACATCCCACAGTGACATGTGATCATGTCACCTGACCTGGAATCCATCCTTAACCTGGTGCTTTTCCATTGAGAAGGAGGGGTGGGAACCCAGAGAGGGACAAAGGATTCCCGCCTTGTGCAAAAGCTATATAAGGGGGTGGAACAGAACAAAGGGGGCGGCCAACATGAGAAATCCTCTAGCTACCACCTGAGCGGGAACAAGGGCTGTAGCAGGGGAAAGGACTGGGCCCAGACTAGGAAGGTGCCCAGTCTATGAAAGAAACGTATTGAAACATCTCTGAGGGTGAGATTTATCTGTATTCAGTTTTATTACTGTACTAGGCTTAGACTTGCATGTTTTATTTTATTTTGCTTGGTAATTCACTTTGTTCTGTCTGTCACTACTTGGAACCACTTAAATCCTACTTTCTGTATTTAATAAAATCACTTTTTACTTATTAATTAACCCGGGCGGGGGGGGAACAGCTGTGCATATCTCTCTATCAGTGTTATGGAAGGCGGACCATTTATGAGTTTACCCTGTATAAGCTTTATTCAGGGTAAAATGGATTAATTTGGGGTTTGGACCTCATTGGGAACTAGGCATCTGAGTGTTAAAGGCAGGAATGCTTCTTAAGCTGCTTTCAGCTTAAGCCTACAGCTGTTCGGGGACGTGGTTCAGACCTGGGTCTGGGTTTGCAGCAGGCTAGCGGGTCTGGCTCAAACCAGGCCAGGCTCTGAAGCCCCCAGCTGGGAGGGCAGGGAAAGCAGGGGCAGAAGCAGTCTTGGCTCATCCATTGGCAGCCCCAAGGGGGTTTCTGTGATCCAGCCTGTCACACTAGGTCGCCAGAAGAATTTTTCACAGCCCAGAATGACAAAGTTGGTTTAATTTTTAAGTGTAGACCGAGCCCTGAGGGTACCTAAAACGAGGGTCCCAGGGAGGACTAGCCTGTGCCACCACACCCTCTGGGACTTTCAGCAAAGCTGCCTCCAGCGAAGCTTGCTCAGGGACGTCTCCATGCACACCAGTTCCCCCGGCCGACTGCCATGCAGACAGACTCACTGAGAGCTGAGCCTTGACCCAGAGCTTTCAACCTACGCAGAGATGAAGGGACTTGCCCAGAGTGCCCCAGCGAGTCGGTGGCAGACCCAGGAATAGATGCCAGCTCTCCTGATTCCACTCCAGTGGCCTGGCCTGAACTCCGCTCTGTGGGTGGGTGGGTGGGTGGGTGGGTGGTGGGGGGCGGGGGGAGGGCTGGCTGGCTGTGTATTCCTGGCTTTCAGTCCGATAAACTCCAGCCCTGGGCCTCTGAGGCCTTTCCATCTGTGGTCGTTATTCAGGCTAATGTGTTCTCTGTTGATTGAGCCGTGCAGGGGAAGCGGGTGCTGAGGCTGCCTCTGGTAGCTCCTAAAGCCCCTTGCAACACACCGACCATCTTCTAACCATCCGTAAGCCTCTTCGGGACCAGAAAGCAGCTGGCAGCCTGTTTCTAACTGGGCAATTCCCGCCCAGTACACAGCACAGGCCCCAGGATGCCCTATTGAATGGTGTCTCTGCTTTTTGCTGGCCTTCTGCCCAGAGGATTCCAGCCCTGAGGTCTGCTTTCCCTTTGCTCACAGGGTGCTGTGGAACCGGGTCAGACCAGGGGCCCATCGAGCTTGGTATCTGGTCTCTGGCAGTAGCCCATCTCAGCTGAGTCAGAGAAAGATGTAGGAATCTCCATGGAGCCAGCCACCCGGAGGGGGCTGGGAAAGCTGGTGCAGCAGGGAGTGATGTGCGGTTAGCAGTCAGGCCTTCCTGGCCTCGTGCAAACCTGTGCAGAGCTTCCCCCATGTCTATGATAACAGCCCGATCGATGTGTGGCAGTGTGGGGGCCGGGGGCAGAGCACGGGGCAGGGCAGCCTGAGGCTTGGGTGCTTAACCCGGAGATGTAGCTTCACATCCCAGCTCTGCCACAGACCAGACAGGGACTCTGGAGATCTGGGTCTGTTTCTGCCATTGCTGTACTGAGTGACCTCAGGCAAGTCCTGTCCCTGCTCTGTGCCTCAGTTTCCCCAGCTATAGAACGGGACTAATGACAATGATCCATCTTTGCTCCCTAGGAAGGAGATGAGTTACTGGGCTACGTATACACAATGACTAGTCCAAAATTAGCATTTGTTTTGCAGTGGAAATCCCCAGCAGCACCTGAAAAGCGTGTCAGCCCGCTCCACCTCCCCCCCCCCCCCCGAGGCTGGCATTCCCAGAGTGCGGGGTGCTGGCGTCATAAGGGCCCGAGCAAGTCCCGGCACTGGGGGGTGAGGTCTTGTGCAATCGGTGTCCAGGAGCCGAGGCGCACGGCTCAGCTGGTATTGACGGAGCAGGGTGGGGCAAAGCAGGGGTGCAGCCTCACCCAGCAGCCCAATCTGGAGTGTTCTCGCCTGCTGGGCCATGGGCGTGGGGTGGCCCATAATATTGGTTTCCTGAGCCCCAGAGCCCAGGGCTTAGCGGGGCTGGTTATTACGAGAGGGGCCTGGACAGAACTCCAGAGCGAAACCCTGCTGGCTACGGGAGGAGAGAGCGGCCAAGTGGGATCTAGTTACTGTCTCTGCCCCGCAATGAGCTGGGCCAGAACCCAGACCCCCGCCCCTCGGCAAGGCTGCAGTGCACATCAGGCATTCGCACTGGCGAGGGCAACAACGGCCAGTGCCCCTGCTCTTGCGCCAGTGGGTTCTCATTGGCCATGGGAGTGAGCCTTGCAGAGTCTGACCCATAGACAGCCTGGGGCAGGGAGCCCTGCGGGGGTGGGTTAACCCCTGCCATGCTGGGCTGCTGGGCATTTATGTGGGCACAAAGGGGCAGGAGCCCAGAGCACCGGCTGATCCCTGCGCTCTCCCTCTCTCTCCCAGCTGTTAGCCCCTGTTGCCCTGGTCTCCGTGGCAGTTAGTTTAGGCTCCAAATTTGGGCTGGTAACCAAAGGGCCTTTCCCAGCCACGTGATCCTTCGAAGGGTGGCCTGAGCTTTCCCACTGGGCTGGGCTGGGAAAGCCCCACCCCAGGCCGACCCCAGCAGTGCCACCTGGGCCAGGACTGGAGAGTGAAACTGACCAGCCTCTGTGAAACCGGTGCAAATCAGGGCAAGGGCACCGGGGCCAGTGGAGTTTCATGGGTGCAAAGTGGGGAGAAAAGAGAATCAGGGGCGCAGTGTCCTGGCTCCCATGAAACTGGCTCTGCAGCTGAGCTCCGGCCCGCCGCCCTGAGCTCCGGGGCTCCTCTCCTGCCAACTCCTGCTTTCTCCCACCCCAGATCACTGCTGTTTAGAAGGCAGGAGCCCTAATGTGCCCCCAGACATCATCCTCCCCCACATCCCTAGAGCTCCTCTGCTTCTTTCCCTGCTGCCCTGCTTTGTGCAGTCGTCAGTGTCAATCCACACCCGCCCCCTTGCCCTCTTCCCCCTGCCCTGTCCCGCTCACCCCTTCTCTTCCGTGGCCCTGCTCCCTTCCCTTCCCATTTAGCTGATCTCTTCCTAGCTCCCCCCACCTCCCCGCCATCCTGTTTGCTGCCATCCCTTGTTCCCTCTGCTGGTGCCCGACCCCAGCCCCCACCTGCAGCTGTCTGGTGGGTTTAGATCGCCAGCTCTCGAGGCGGCGACTGTGGGCACCGCTCTGGGTTTGTGTAGTGCCTAGCACAATGGGGCCCTGTGATTGGCTGGCCCCAGATTCTGCTGTTGTGGGTAATAATTATACGTAGGTTTAAAACACCAGCATCAGGACAGGATTGCATGTTTGGGCACAGGGTAGAGGATCAGGCCCTTGGTGTCTAGCCCCCTTCAGCAAGTCCCTTTGTGTCACTGGTACCTGAGGGCACCCTGACAACCCCCCCGCTGAGTGGGTCACAGGGTTCCTGCTGCTGAGCGTTCCTCCTGGGCCCCAGGGTTACTGCAGGGCAGGGTGTGGGCCTTCCCCAAACACACACACTCGACACCAAACAACACCACCTGTGGGGTAATGTGCTCCATCTGTGGAGAATAGAGCTTTACATAATCCTAGCTTGGGTTCCTCTTGGGGATCTGCCCAGCGGGTCAGGCGGGCGCTTGCCCTGCGGCTGTGGGTGTGGAAGGGCTCAGCTGTTGTTCTCTGTTTAAAGTTCACGGCTCCCTAGGGGCAGCGAGGAGCTCATTGGCCCAAAGATCAAGGTGTGTTTGTTGTTCAACATCCCAGCTCTCTGCCCAGCTGCCTCCCACCTGCCTGAGTTGCCTTTGCCCGGGCCTTATCATGGGGCGGTTACCTTGGGAAAGCAGGGAGGAGGAAAGATGGCCACAGTTTGCATCATCCTGGACTCCCAGCGAGGTGGAGCCCAGGTGGGGGCCTGCGGTTCGGGCTGTGGGGGACTGGAGACCTTGTGGGAAGCTGTGTGTGTGCTTAAGCCTCATATCTGCAAACCTTGGCTGGAAAGCACAGGTGCCAGAACAGGCTTTTCTGTCCCCGCTGGCCCTGCTTCATGCCGGCTGTACGGCCACTCCTGGGCTCTGCTCCTGCTCAGACGCTGACTTCCCTGCTCCGTGCCTCCCTTTGCCCCCTGAGGGGGAAGATGACCCTGACCCACCTTGTGATGGGAGGTTGTGAGTCTGAATGTGCCAGTGTTTGCAAAGTGCTTTGAGCTGCCCGGGCCATGGGACGGGTGGAGGGTGACCAGGGCGTGATTGGCATCGCAGAAGAACCTGGGTCCCGCCGTCCCTGGGGCCTGGGTGGGAGGCAGGGGCCACCGGGGGGAATCCAGCCCTGCGGTGAAGCTCAAGGCCAGCTCGCCAGATGGAAGGTCTGAGCGACGCTGAAACTTCAGCCTCTACCCAGCTGCGTGGCTCAGGGCGTGGATTCTCCAGCGCTGCAGAGCCGTAGTGTAGACAGGGCCTAAGAGTTGCCAGCTGGTCCCAGACGTGGTTCGGTTTAATCCTGTAGCCCCAAACATGGGAGGTGGCTGAGAAGGTGCCTGGGGAGCACGTGTGGGACTGGGAACCTCACTGCTCTCAGATCCTGGCCTCCTTGCCCCAAACTCCAGAAGCAATTTTAACTGGAGCCAGTGATGGTAAAGGGGCCTGATTCTGATCTCGCTCAATCCAGAGTCAATCCAGAGTGACTCTCCTGAAGCAGGGAAAGTGAAGCAGGATCAGGCCCAATGGGAGCTGGGATACCCCCAGATGCATTTCAGCTCCCTGCCCTCCGAAGGTCTCTGAGTGCAGGTGCAGCTGGCTCTGTCCCTGGGAAGCTGCCCTCGCTATGTGACATCTCAGCTGCCCAGAGCAGATGCCTGCCAGGGGGGAGGAGGGCACCCCCCATCCCGTGCAGATCCTGATAGGGAGGAAAGGCCAGCGTCTGTCTGCACCCTGACTGGATATGGACGTGAGTGTGCATCGGGGCTGCGTGGGGCAGGGGATCACTCTGATGGTGCTCAGGACCCGCTGCCAAACAGAGGCAGTGACCTTTCTGGGGAAGGTCCTGGTGAGCTGATACCCACCCTCTCTGATCCCTCATCTCCCCAGGCCTGGGGTGCAAGGGGGGGCAGGGCTGCAGCGGGAGAGTGGAGCAGCCTGTCACTCTAGGGCTCTGGCCCACATGTTTCCTGGCTGGGTGGTTTCAGGTCTTTGTGCATCAGTGAGAAGGATCAGAGCAAGGCCCAGGCACCAGGATGCACGAGGGCTCGGCCAAGGCTCAGGCACCAGGACGCACCTGAGCCCCTAGGACTGAAGTGGGCCACACGTGGCACATGGCCCTTGTGACTCTCACCCAGGCTGCTTAGCTAGGCTGTAACAGAGAATCTGTCAGGGGCTAGTGACCAATTCATGGACATCTGTGGTGGGATCCTGCATCCTTCCTCCACACACGGCCACGGGGCACATGCGGCAGCAGCAGAAAAAGAACCCAGAACCCCCTTGCTTCCACAAGAGGGAAGGAGAATCACCAGCAGCTCTCTGCACTACAGGGCCTAGGACCCACGTTGCTGCACACGACATTTGCTGCGTCAAAGCAAAGTGCTGGCTGTTCGGGGGAGGGGGAGACACGCTGGCTGCTGATCGGCCGCAGGGCGGAGGTCACACATTACGTGGAGGCTCTGTGTGTCATATGGCAACAGGTATGAGGGGCGTGGCCCAGCCCCACCACCTTCCTTTCCAGTCGGTTCAGCATAACGCTAGCTGGGAGGCCTTGCAAGGCTGCTGCAAAGCAGCTATTCTGGGCCGGCAGCTGCGCCCTGCGCCTGACCCCAGCAGCTGTGGCGTGTGGGAAAGATCCTTCCGAGTCAGTCCTGGGAGAAGGGGCTAAAAGTAGGGCACCCGTGGGAGGCTGAGCTCCGGAGCCAGTGGGTGCAGGGCCCTGGAGCCGTGGCTGGAGCTCAGGCGGGTGTCAATCAGTTCCATGGACCCGGCTCTGCCACAGCGGCTCAGAAATCCACCCGGCCGGCCCAGCACGCCCAGTGCCTGGGGCCTGACCCCATCTTGCTTCTGCTTCTTGTTTCCTGTGGGCCCTGGGGGGGCCGAGAACAGCCACAGCGCAGGCGCCCCGGCCATACCCCTGGTCCACACTGGGAACAAGACCCTTCCTCCAGCTCCGCACTAGCCAGGGAGGCCCCCGCTCAGGGGAGATGCTCAGAGGCTGCTCCCCGGCCAGGCCCCAGCTCGCTGCAGGCAGGCTCTGGGCACTTGCCTCACAGGGTTTCCTCCGTGTGCTGGGCGAGGGACCAACCCAGCCGGGAGCTGATGCAACGTGCCCCTGCGATTGGCCTGTTTGGGTCCTGCCTGGCCTGGCTCCCAGCCCGGCTCTGTTTGCATTTCCAGGAGCACTTGGGGCAGTGCCAGGCCTTGGGCCCTGTTCCCGGCCATCCCCCAGCTTGCCAATGGCCAGAACAGGCGCACAGGAAAGCGGGCTGGGGGGGCAGGGGGTTAGTGGCTAGAGCAGGGAACGGGGGCAGCCAGACGCTGGGATTCTGCTCCTATTTCTGCCGCTGACTCCGAGTCCCCATCTGCAGTAGGAGGCTATGACACACCCTCCTGGGTGAGGAGCTTGGTGATGTGAGGGACACCCAAAGGCGCCTGCCATGGGCAAGGGGCTGCTGTGGGAGCTGGGCCTGCTAGGTGCAGGACTCATCGCACTTGGGGGAGGCTCCATGGGCCCGGAGCATTTGGGCTGTTTTCTCCTGAGGCACTCGGGCACCTTGGCCTCTGGGATGGCAACGGGCTGGGAAAGCCACAGCTGAGCTGTGGGGGGAAGGGCTGCAGGGGAGCATGGGTCTGAG
The DNA here is from genome assembly GCF_965140295.1 of Lepidochelys olivacea. Lineage (NCBI taxonomy): Eukaryota > Metazoa > Chordata > Testudines > Cheloniidae > Lepidochelys > Lepidochelys olivacea. Next base: position 15,243,022 of record NC_140436.1, on the reverse strand, counting down.
GGACTCCCCCAGCCCTCTGATGCCAGGCGTCTCCTGGGGGAAGCTGGCGAGGGGTCCTGGATGGGCAGCCCCGGGTGCAGAGCAGGGGCAGTGCCAAGGCCAGCGTCCTACACTGCCCTCTGCCAGTGAGCCCCAGCCTGCCAAACTCCCCTCCCCCCGCACGGTGGCCACGGCTCAGGGCTTCTCGCTGGCACCTCAGGCTGCCAAGCCCCCAGCGTCTGCTGCCTGCCTGCCCCAGGGCTTCGGCTCCTGCTTGCCAGCTCCCAGCACAGGGCAGTGGGGAGTGGAGGGCCCCTGGACCCACATGGGTGCTTGCTCCCCCAGGAGCCCGTGCCTAGCAGCTGGGCTGGGGGCTGTATAACAAGCCGACCTAGAACCCGGAGCCGGGGGAGGCTGGTCCCGGGTCCCAAGGGCAGAGGTGAAAGTAAGCCCTGGGCCCTTTAAATCGCCCCCGAGCCCCGGGGCTCCCAGCTGCCACTACCGAGGCTGGAGCCCTGGCCCTTTAAATCTGGGGCCCCGGGGATTTAAGGCCCTGCCTCTTCCAGTTGAGGCCACGCCCCCTGCTCAGGAGCCCGATATATCCTCTGACTTACTTTCACCCCTGCCCAAGGGGGATGCTCAAGCCCATCTCTAGCTGGATCCTTTCCAGCTTGTTTTCCCAGCTGGCCCAGGGCAGTTCGCCCACCTGGCCCACTGTCCCCAACCTGCACTTACACAGGTCTAAATCCAGCGTGACTCCAGCCCAGTCAGCGAGTCACTCCTCATTCAGACCGTTTACGGGCTGAAAGCCAAGCCTGGCCCAGCAGAGTGACTCCGGATTTACCCCGGGGTCAAAAATGCAGAATCTGGCCCAGCAGAGTGACTCTGGATTTACCCCAGTATTAGCAGGACAGAATCAGGCCCAGTGGAGTGACTCCGGATTTACCCCAGTATCGGCGAGGCCGAATCCGGCCGAGCGGAATGACTCCGGATTTACCCCAGTATCGGCGAGGCAGAATCCGGCCGAGCGGAATGACTCCGGATTTACCCCAGTATCGGTGAGGCCGAATCCGGCCGAGCGGAATGACTCCGGATTTACCCCAGTATCGGCGAGGCCGAATCCGGCCCAGTGGAGTGACTCCGGATTTACCCCAGTATCGGCGAGGCAGAATCCGGCCGAGCGGAATGACTCCGGATTTACCCCAGTATCGGCGAGGCAGAATCCGGCCGAGCGGAGTGACTCCGGATTTACCGCAGTATCGGCGAGGCCGAATCCGGCCCAGTGGAGTGACTCCGGATTTACCCCAGTATCGGCGAGGCCGAATCCGGCCGAGCGGAGTGACTCCGGATTTACCCCAGTATCGGCGAGGCCGAATCCGGCCGAGCGGAGTGACTCCGGATTTACCCCAGTATCGGCGAGGCCGAATCCGGCCGAGCGGAGTGACTCCGGATTTACCCCAGTATCGGCGAGGCCGAATCCGGCCGAGCGGAGTGACTCCGGATTTACCCCAGTATCGGCGAGGCCGAATCCGGCCGAGCGGAGTGACTCCGGATGTACCCCAGTATCGGCGAGGCCGAATCCGGCCCATTGTGTTCCATCGCTTGCCCCTTGGCCGTGTGCCGAGTATTGTCCAGCTGTGGATGTCCTGGCCCAGCATTATCCTGCCTGCCCTGGGCAGGGCTGGTGGCCATTGTACTGGAGAGATAAGGGGCCCTTTCAGCTGGGCTCTGGCTCTGCCCCATTGGTGCTTCCCACTGGACACCGATCCTCGTGCGGGGGGGCCCTGCAGTCTTACAGGCCCTCCCTGGGCCCGGGGGGGGTGCCTCCTGCTCGCTGTCTGCTCAATGCCCATCGTATCTGCTAGGATCCACATTGCTCTTATACGCTGAGCAGCGCAGCTGTGTCAGGCCGGGGCTGGCATGCACCCGGGCCACAAGGGGTGAATCTGCAGGGGTGCCCTGCCCTCTCCTCCAAGGGCCAGCTGTTACACTGACCCAGCTCCCACCTGCCAATGGTGCCATCCTGCTGTGCCCCCTCCCGCTGGGCATGGACAGGCTCTGAGGTGCCTGTGGGCTCTGCACAGCCGGTGCCAAGCGAGGGGCACTCGGAGTGCTGCGGCGGTGGGTGAGGACGATAGGTGGGATCTGGGACCTCGGAATAGCCCTGTGCCACGCACATGAAATGTCAGCACCAGGGGCCATGCCACGGCCTGGCAAGAGGCAGGAGGCTTCCTGCAGAGAGGCCGGGGAGCTCACCAAGCACCCGTTGGGCATCCCTCTCGCCCGTGGTAACCCCCAGGAGTGGGGCCAGTGGCGGGGGGGGGGTGACCAGAAATGCTGCCAGAGTTCTGCCGGGCCTGGCCTTTGCTCTGCCAGAGGGAGGCTCAGGCTCAGAGACCAGCCTGTAACGCCCCTCATGCCAGGGCTGGCTCCCACCTGCTCCCTACCCTGGCACTACTGGGTTATATCCCAGAATCCTCTGCTCCCTGCCCTGGCACTACCTGGGTTATATAGAATCATAGAATATCAGGGTTGGAAGAGACCTCAGGAGGTATCTAGTCCAACCCCCTGCTCAAAGCAGGACCAACCCCAACTAAATCATCCCAGCCAGGGCTTTGTCTAGCTGGGCCTTAAAAACCTCAAAGGATGGAGATTCCACCACCTCCCTAGGGAACCCAGAACTGCTGCTTAGCAGGTCGGTCCCTAGTCTGTAGTGGTGCATGGGATTCTTCCCTCCTAAGTGCAGAACTTGTCCTTGTTGAACCTCATCAGATTTCTTTTGGCCCAATCCTCCAATTTGTCTAGGTCCCTCTGTATCCTATCCCTATCCTCCAGCTTAGTGTTATCTGTGAACTTGCTGAGAGTGCAATCCATCCCATCATCCAGATCGTTATTGAAGATGTTGAACAAAACCGGCCCCAGGACCGACCTCTGGGACACTCCGCTTGATATCGGCTGCCAACTAGACATCGAGCCGTTGATCACAACCTGTTGAGCCCGACAATCTAGCCAGCTGTCTATCCACCTTATAGTCCATTCATCCAGCCCGTACTTCTTTAACTTGCTGGCAAGAATTCTGTGGGAGACCGGATCGAAAGTTTTGCTAAAGTCAAGATGCATCACACCCACCGCTTCCCCCGTATCGACAGAGCCAGTTATCTCATCATAGAAGGCAATCAGGTTGGTCAGGCATGACGTGCCTTGGTGAATCCATGTTGACTGTTCCTGATCACCTTCCTCTCCTCCAACTGCTTCAGAATTGATTCCTTGAGGACCTGCTCCATGATTTTTCCAGGGACTGAGGTGAGGCTGACTGGCCTGTAGTTCCCCGGATCCTCCTTCTTCCCTTTTTTAGAGATGGGCACTACATTCGCCTTTTTCCTGTCGTCCGGGACCTCCCCCGATCGCCATGAGTTTTCAAAGATAATGGCCAATGGCTCTGCAATCACAGCCGCCAATTCCTTCAGCACCCTTGGATGCATTAGATCTGGACCCATGGACTTGTGCATGTTCAGCTTTTCTAAATAGTCCTGAACCTGTTCTTCCACCACTGAGGGCTGCTCACCTACTCCCCATGCTGTGCTGCCCAGGGCAGCAGTCTGGGAGCTGACCTTGGCTGTGAAGACCGAGGCAAAAAAAGCATTGAGTATTTCAGCTTTTTCCACATCATCTGTCACTGGGTTGCCTGCCCCATTCTGTAACGGTCCCACACTTTCCCTGACCACCTTCTTGTTGCTAACATACCTGTAGAAACCCTTCTTGTTCCCCTTCACATCCCTTGCTCAGTGCAACTCCAGTTGTGTTTTGGCCTTCCTGATTACACCCCTGCATGCTTGAGCAATATTTTTATACTCCTCCCATGTCATCTGTCCAAGTTTCTTGTAAGCTTCCTTTTTGTGTTTAAGCTTCCCGAAGATTTCTCTGTTAAGCCAAGCTGGTCACCTGCCATATTTGCTATTCTTTCTGCACATCAGGATGGTTTGTTCCTGTGCCCTCAATAAGGCTTATTTAAAATACTGCCAGCTCTCCTGGACTCCTTCCCCACTCACATTAGCCTGCCAGGAATCCTGCCCATCAGTTCCCTGAAGGAGTCAAAGTCTGCTTTTCTGAAGACCAGGGTCCGTATTCTGCTGCTCTCCTTTCTTCCTTTTGTCAGGATCCTGAACTCGACCATCTCATGGTCACTGCTGCCCAGGTTGCCACCCACGTCTACTTCCCCTTCCAATTCTTCCCGGTTTGTGAGCAGCAGGTCAAGAGGAGAACGGCCCCTCTGGTTGGTTCCTCCAGTACTTGCACCCAGAAATTGTCCCTAACACTCTCCAAAAACGTCCTGGATTGTCTGTGCACCGCTGTATTGCAATCCCAGCAGATGTCAGGGTGATGGAAGTCCCCCAGGAGAACCAGGGCCTGTGTTGTGGAAACTTCAGTCAATTGTCTGAAGAAACCCTCGTCTACCTCCTCCTCCTGGTCTGGTGGTCTATAGCAGACGCCCACCACAACATTGCCCTTGTTGCTCTCACCTCTAAACGTAACCCAAAGACTCTCAACAGGCTTTTCTCCCGTTTCATATTGGAGCTCTGAGCAATCCTACAGTGCAAATCCACCCCCTTTCCTCCCCTGCCTGTCCTTCCTGAACAGTTTATACCCATCTGTGACCGTGCTCCAGTCATGTGAGCTACCCTACCAAGTCAAGTCTCTGTTATCTCCCAGAATCCTCTGCTCCCCGCCCTGGCCCTGCCCAGGTTACATCCCAGAATCCTCTGCTCCCGACCTGGCCCTGCCTGGGTTATATCCCAGAATCCTCTGCTCCTCGCCCTGGCCCTGCCCGGGTTATATCCCAGAATCCTCTGCTCCGTGCTCTGGCCCTGCCTGGGTTATATCCCAGAATCCTCTGCTCCCCACCCTGGCATTACCTGGGTTATATCCCAGAATCCTCTGCTCCCCGCCCTGGCCCTGCCCAGGTTATATCCCAGAATCCTCTGCTCCATGCTCTGGCCCTGCCTGGGTTATATCCCAGAATCCTCTGCTCCCTGCCCTGGCCCTGCCTGGGTTATATCCCAGAATCCTCTGCTCCCTGCCCTGGCATTACCTGGGTTATATCCCAGAATCCTCTGCTCCCCGCCCTGGCCCTGCCCGGGTTACATCCCAGAATCCTCTGCTCCCTGCTCTGGCCCTGCCTGGGTTATATCCCAGAATCCTCTGCTCCCCACCCTGGCATTACCTGGGTTATATCCCAGAATCCTCTGCTCCCCGCCCTGGCCCTGCCCGGGTTATATCCAGTGGTGAGCTGGAGCCGGTTCGCTAGAACCGGTTCTTAAATGTAGAAGCCCTTTTAGAACCGGTTGTCCCGCGAGGGCTTCTAAATGTAACCGGCCAAAAGTGGCACCTTAGGCGCCGACTCCGTGGGTGCGCCAGGGCTGGAGCCCCCACGGGGAAAATTTAGTGGGTGCAGAGCCCCCACTGGCAGCTCCCCGCCCCACCCCCGGCCCCAGCTCACCTCCGCCTCCTCCCCTGAACGCGCCGCCCCCCCCAGCTTCTCCGCCCCCCCAGCTTCCTGCGAATCAGCTGTTCGGCGGGAAGCCGGGAGGGCTGAGAAGCAGGCGGCGGCTTCGGGCTCAGGCCCAGGGTGGCGGAGGTGAGCTGGGGGGGGGCGGCGAGGAGGGCCGCCCGCGCCACAGCAGGTAACCCGGGGGGGGGGTGGCGCGCAGGGGAACATCCCCCCGCTCACCTCCGCCACCCTTGGCTTGAGCCCGAAGCCGCTGCCTGCTTCTCAGCCCTCCCGGCTTCCCACCGAACAGCTGATTTGCGGGAAGCCGGGGTGGGGGGCGCGGAGAAGCCAAGCCGGGCGGCTCGTTCAGGGGAGGAGGCGGAGCGGAGGTGAGCTGGGGCCGGGTGCGGGGCGGGGAGCTGCCGGGGGGGCTCTGCACCCACCAAATTTTCCCTGTGGGGGCTTCAGCCCCAGAGCACCCCGGGAGTCGGCGCCTAAGGTGCCACTTTTGATGTGATCAGTGGGGGGAGCGGCTGCTCCCCCCAGCTACGCTCCCCCGCCCCTAGGAGCCAGAGGGACCTGCCGGATGCTTCCTGGGAGCTGCCCTAGGTAAGCACCACCGGGACTCCCCACCTCGTCCCCCGGCAGGTCCCTCTGGCTCTTAGGGTGGGGTAGGCACCCACTACGGAGGCCCACGAGACCCTCCTGCCCGGTTCTGGGGGCAGTCAGGGGACAGGGGAGGGGGGGTGGATGGGGCAGGGGTCCTGGGGGGGGCATCAAGGAACGCGGGGGGGGTTGATGGGGCAGGAGTCCCTGGGGGGCAGGGGTGGGCCACGACCCCCTCGTGGGGTGAGGCGGGAACCGGTTAAGAGCGTGGCAGCTCATCACTGGTTATATCCCAGAATCCTCTGCTCCCGCCCTGGCCCTGCCTGGGTTATATCCCAGAATCCTCTGCTCCCGCCCTGGCCCTGCCTGGGTTATATCCCAGAATCCTCTCTGCTCCCGGCCCCACCGGCGGGTGATAGATCTCGCTCCCAGCCTCCAGCCCCTCCACGGCTGTGGCCTTGTCCCAGGCCTGGCCACCCAGCAGGTCCCACCTTGGCCCAGGCTCCTAGGGGCAGGGGAGGGCACAGACATGGCAGTAATGCATGGGGCCCCCCAGCTTGAGAGCGGCTCTAGGGGTCGCGGGGCACCCTGCCCTGTTGTAAGCACAGCCTGGGCAGGGTCTTTGGCTGGCAGCCGGACAGCCCCTGTGAATGGGGTACTGGCTGCCACCCTCGCCCGTTAGTGGAAGGCAGAGAGCTGGGGGACCGCCAAAGTGTGGGGTGAGTGTGAAGAATCACACTGTGTGCACGTGTGAACAGTCCGTGTGTGTGTGAGAGACAGAGACCAGCCGGCATGTCGGGGGTGTGAACAGACGCAGGACTCTGTGTGTGGGTGAGAGTGCGAGAGACCAGTTGCAGGGTGAGTGTGTTCAGTTCCCATCCTACCCGACGGACCTGGGCGCGTACTGCAGGGGAAAGGCCCTGCGGCCCGTTCCCTAAGCTGTGCCAGCCAGGCTCCTGGCACTCCTGGCACAGTTTGCCTCCGCCGACATTCAGCCCCGGCCAGGCTCTGGCTGACCCCCATGGCATGTGCTTGGTTCGGTTGCAGCCCTCAGTCAGGGGGCCTGGCGGGTTTCCCCGTACCCCGCCCCTGGGGGGATGGGCTGCTCAAGCTGTGAGGGCCCCGGGCAGCCATGGCTCAGGCTGGGCTTGCGTGCGCCTGGCAACCCCAGTGTGGGGCCCACTTCTGCCACCACCTGCCCCTTTTGAGCCAAGTGCTTCCGACATGCTGCACAGCCAGCCAGAGAGGGGGAGATCCACCAGTGCCCCCACATGCAGCCACCTCTGGGGAGGGTGTACCAACCGACTCCACTCCACCGACATGCAGCCAGTAGGGGGCGTTTTCCCCACACTGTCTGCACTGCCCCCAGCATGGTGCTAGGGGGCAGATGCTGCCGGGGGCGGGCAGGGGTCAGAGGCTGATGCTGGAGGCGGGGGGGTGTAGAGAGGACCTGGGGGCGCTGCTGCTCCCCCAGGCATTGCAGGGTGCCCGGCTCAGCCTAAGGCGAGAGGAAGGTCCCCAAGGCAGCGGGTCCCCCAGACTCCCCCAGAGCTGGCTGGGGCCTGGCAGGGGGCCCTGCCCCGCTGCATCTGTCAGCCCCAGGCTCTAGGGGCTTTGCCCAGCAGCGAGAAGCCTGGCAGGCACCATGTGGGCTGGGGGGGGGGGGCAAGGCCTCCACTAACGCCCCCAGGCAAGATGAGAGATGGGTCCTGGGGGCAGGGAATGGGCTGACGGGGGTGCGGGGGCGGGGATGCTGGACTCAGAGGCAGGGGGCTCTCTGCGGCCCAGGGGAAAGGGCCAGGGCCAGGGACACCCAACTCCTGGACACAGAGGGCCCCTGGTGGTCTGTGTGGGCATTGCAGAGGGCTTCCCCACTCCAGCCCCTTTGGGGCCCGGGTGGGGAGAGGGTCCCAGGCCCCAGGCCCCTCTCCTGCCGGCCGCAAGCCCAGGAAGCGGGGCGGTGGGCGCGCTGGCCACGAGCCCAGGAATGTGGGGGGTGGGTGCATTGTGTGCAGCATCCCCCACCTTGTAGCTGGATCAATGGGTCAGTGAGTGGGGTGCGGGGGAGCACCATCCCCTGGCCAGCCCCAGAGAGCGAGCTTGGGCCCCTGTTGTGCTGGGCACTGTGCAGCCACAGACCACGATTCGGGCATGGAACTTTCTGTGGGTGGGGCTAACTAGACAATGGTGGAAAGGGAAACTGAGGCACCAAGCAGGGAAGTGGCAGGAATCGAACCGAGCAGCCCCATGGGTCCCAGCCCAGCATCTGATGCAGCCTGTCTCATTGCCTCGCCCTCCCCCACGCTTGTCTGCATTAGCTGCTGGGGCGAGGCCAAGGCCAGGGAGTTCCCGGCACAGAGTGGACAGCTCTGGAAAGGTCCCAGCCTGCAAATGGGGCGGGGCGGGGGCGGGCAATGGCAGCAAAGAGGCTCCAGGAGGCAGCACCAGGCGCATCCCAACGTTTATTGGGACCTGACACTGGCCAGGAGCCCCAGGGGCTTGGAGATCCCACCATGAGCAGCAGGCCAAGCGAGACCCAGAGAAACCCAAAGGCTCCAAACCCCCCACTGCAGCAGAGGGGCCCGAGCCAAGGGCTACAGGAGCCGGACCCCACCGGGGCTGTAGAGGCGAAAGCAGGAGTCAGCCCAGCCGGACCGGGGAGCTCCCAGCCCCCCAAGCCCTGTCCCCTGCAGGGGCTGCATGGCCCCGCACGGGGGCATTCTGCAGCGCTGGCGCCCCCTGCTGTCCGTCCTGCAGCAGCCAGGGCAGAGAGCCTCGCATCCCGCATGGCAGAGCTGGGGGTGGCAGCAGCCGGGCCCAGCCCTCAGGGCTTGACGGGGAAGAGCAGGCAGGTGTGCACCCTGGAGGCGGAGCTGCCCTCGATCAGCACCAGGGGGTGCTCGCTGTAGTGCTGGACGATGCTGGCCACGCTGTCGAAGCGCTGGGGGAGAAAAGGGGAGATGGCAGCAGAGAGCGGCTGGGGGCAATGGGACCAGCCTGACCCTCCGCGGGGCGCCGTTCCCAGGGCCGGATGTGCCCCACCCAGTTCCACTGGCTCCCAGTTGTCCATTGAGTGCCCCGGCCTGGGGCTGCCACCCGCCGCCCCCCGGGCCAAGCGAGCAGCAGGGGCGACCAGGAGCTTTCCCAGGGGTCCCCCCCCATTCCCAGGGCTCCCAGGTGAGAGGCTGCCCCTGAAGGGGGAAGGGGAGAGGCCCCTCCCTCAGGGCTCCCTGGCACCCCCTGCCCTCCTGGCACCCACCTCCTCGCGGCTCTTCCCGTCCTTGCCCAGCGTGTACTGGCAGCTGCTCTCCAGGTAGCGGATGGGGATGTTGTAGACGTGGCCCTTGTACAGCACGACCAAGGTGAATGGTTGATTCCAGCCCTGCCCCGAGCTCTGGCGCACCATGAACGCGCTGTCCTGGGGCAGAGGGGGGCTGCTCAGCACTGGGGCGGGTACCCAACCTGGCGCTGGGAGACGCTGCCAGGCCTGCCCAGGCCCCACCTGGCACAGACCTGTGGCAGCTCCTGGGTGCAGGAGGAACCACCACAGGGTCCCTACAGCCCCGGGGACGGGCTCTGGGCCCCTTCCATCCCCCCACACTGACCCCACAGTACAGCTGGGGACTGACCCACTCACAGTCACAGACAGTCAGCAGCAGAGCTGGGAGAGAACCCAGGAGTCCTGCCTCCCTGCCCCTCCCCAACAACTCGACCCCACTCTCCTCCTCGAGCTGGGAGAGAACCCAGGAGTCCTGCCTCCCAGCCCCTCCCCAACAACTCGACCCCACTCTCCTCCTCGAGCTGGGAGAGAACCCAGGAGTCCTGCCTCCCTGCCCCTCCCCAACAACTCGACCCCACTCCCTTCCTCGAGCTGGGAGAGAACCCAGGAGTCCTGCCTCCCAGCCCCTCCTCAACAACTTGACCCCACTCCCTTCCTCGAGCTGGGAGAGAACCCAGGAGTCCTGCCTCCCTGCCCCTCCCCAACAACTCGACCCCACTCTCCTCCTCGAGCTGGGAGAGAACCCAGGAGTCCTGCCTCCCAGCCCCTCCTCAACAACTCGACCCCACTCTCCTCCTCAAGCTGGGAGAGAACCCAGGAGTCCTGCCTCCCTGCCCCTCCCCAACAACTCGACCCCACTCTCCTCCTCGAGCTGGGAGAGAACCCAGGAGTCCTGCCTCCCAGCTCCTCCTCAACAACTCGACCCCACTCTCCTCCTCGAGCTGGGAGAGAACCCAGGAGTCCTGCCTCCCAGCCCCTCCCCAACAAGTCGACTCCACTCCCCTCCTCGAGCTGGGAGAGAACCCAGGAGTCCTGCCTCCCAGTGCCAAGCCCTGCTCTCGCCCTCGCCTGGCGAGTGCAGCCGGTACCTTATTGACCGCCTGCAGGACGCTCTCCGCCATGTGCCGGTCGCAGCTCCCGGCATACCAGGCCTGGTCCTGCATGCCAGGATCCTGGGGAGCACAGGGGAGAGGTGAGAGCAGCCGTGTGTATCCTCCCCCATGGCAATACTTGACACGCTCAAGATGAATCTTCCCAGAATGCACCTGGCTGCCTGTGGGGTGGGGTGGGGTGGGGGGTGAAGCTGGGACCACCATGGGGAGGGTGGGGAAGGGAGAGTTCTCATATCTCTGCTCTGGGGCCCCCCCTTATATCTTCCCCCTCCCGGGGTGAGCCCCTCCCAGAGGCTGTGCTGGCTGCTCCGGGAGGAAGGTGCCACCCCTCCCGCCCCCCAGGCACAGCGAGTCCACAGGCAGGGCAGGCGCTTACCTCCGCCGGGGATCTGCTGCCCCTGGGCCAGGCTGGGGCTTTGCTCGAGGCTGAAAGAGGCAGGACACCGACAGGTTAAGAGGAGATGCGGCAGACGTCCAGCCGGGCCATGGGCACCACGCTCCCAGGCCTCTGCCATGAGCCTGAGTGGAGCTCCCTCAGCTGGCAGCAGTAGTGGGTCCTTTATCGCCCACGGGCCCAGCCCTGGGAGGGCGCCGTAGTCACTGACACTCAGCCAGGACCTGGGGAGATCACAGGCCTGACCCACACCAGCTCCCAGCCTGATCCTCGCTCCCTGACCCTCCACCAGCTCCCAGGCCTGGCAGGAGCCACTGGCCCAGCAGCCTCGGGGAGACTGGACACCTGCTCCTCAATGAACAGGGCGCCGCGGCTGTGCGGTGCACTCCCCCTCTCTGCCCCCAGGGGGTGCTCACAGACACCAGGGGCTGTGCCCGGCCTGCAAGCGCCTGCCTTTCCCCTTCAGTCCCAGACGAAGCGGCTCCGCCCGGCCTCAGCTCACTTGCACCTTCCCCAGCCCCCAAACAGGCCACACCCGGATGGGGAGAGACCACGGCTGCCTCTGCCCAGGGCCGGGATAGCAGGGGTTGTGGGTCAGGACAAACCCCTGACCTATGTCTGAGCTATTGAGTCCCCAAATCGTGGTTTAAAGACTTCAAGGAGCAGAGAATCCTCCAGCAAGTGACCCGTGCCCCGTGCCTCAGAGGAAGGCGAAAAACCTCCAGAGCCTCTTCCAATCTGCCCAGGAGGAAAATTCCTTCCCGACCCCAAATATGGCAATCAGCTGAACCCGGAGCATGTGGGCCAGACTCACCAGCCAGATACTCAGGGAAGAATTCTCTGTAGTAACTCAGATCCCACCCCATCTAACATCCCATCACAGGCCATTGCTACCGCTAATAGTCGAAGATCAATTAATTGCCAAAATGAGGCTATCCCATCATACCATCCCTTCCATAAACTTATCAAGCTTAGACTTGAAGCTAGATATGACTTTTGCCCCCACTGCTTCCCTTGGAAGGCTGTTCCAGAACTTCACTCCTCTGATGGTTAGAAACTTTGTCTAATTTCAAGTCTAAACTTCCTGATGGCCAATTTATATCCATTTGTTCTTGTGTTCACATTGGTACTGAGCTTAAATAATTCTTCTCCCTCCGTGGTATTTATCCCTCCGATATATTTATAGAGAGCAATCATATCTCCCCTCAGCCTTCTTATGGTTAGGCTAAACCAGCCAAGCTCTTTGAGTCTCCCTTCATAAGACAGGTATTCCATTCCTCGGATCATCCTAGTAGCCCTTCTCTGGACCTGTTCCAGTTTGAATTCATCCTTCTTAAACATGGGAGACCAGAACTGCGCACTCTATTCCGGATGAGGTCTCATCAGTGCCTTGTATACCGGTACTAACGCCTCCTTATCTCTACTGGAAATCAGAGAATCATAGAATATCAGGGTTGGAAGGGACCTCAGGAGGTCATCCAGTCCAACCCCCTGCTCAAAGCAGGACCAATCCCCAACTAAATCATCCCAGCCAGGGCTTTGACAAGCCTGACCTTAAAAACTTCTAAGGAAGGAGATTCTACCACCTCCCTAGGTAACGCATTCCAGTGCTTCACCACCCTCCTAGTGAAAAAGTTTTTCTTAATATCCAACCTAAACCTCCCCTACTGCAACTTGAGACCATTACTCCTTGTCCTGTCCTCTTCTACCACTGAGAATAGTCTAACCAATTTATTAGAGCATAAGCTTTCGTGAGCTACAGCTCACTACGAAAGCTTATGCTCTAATAAATTGGTTAGTCTCTAAGGTGCCACAAGTCCTCCTTTTCTTTTTGCGAATACAGACTAACACGGCTGTTACTCTGAAACCTGAGAATAGTCTAGAACCATCCTCTCTGGAACCACCTCTCAGGTAGTTGAAAGCAGCTATCAAATCCCCCCTCATTCTTCTCTTCCGCAGACTAAACAATCCCAGTTCCCTCAGCCTCTCCTCATAAGTCATGTGTTCCAGACCCCTAATCATTTTTGTTGCCCTTCACTGGACTCTCTCCAATTTATCCACATCCTTCTTGTAGTGTAGGGCCCAAAACTGGACACAGTACTCCAGATGAGGCCTCACCAATGTCGAATAGAGGGGAACGATCACATCCCTCGATCTGCTCGCTATGCCCCTACTTATACATCCCAAAATGCCATTGGCCTTCTTGGCAACAAGAGCACACTGCTGACTCATATCCAGCTTCTCGTCCACTGTCACCCCTAGGTCCTTTTCCGCAGAACTGCCTAGCCATTCGGTCCCTAGTCTGTAGCTGTGCATTGGGTTCTTCCGTCCTAAGTGCAGGACCCTGCACTTATTCTTATTGAACCTCATCAGATTTCTTTTGGCCCAATCCTCCAATTTGTCTGATGCATCCCAAGACCACATTAGCTTTTTTCACGGCCATATCACATTGGCGGCTCATAGTCATCCTGTGATCAACCAATACTCCGAGGTCCTTCTCCTCCTCTGTTACTTCCAAGTGATGCATCCCCAATTTACAACAGAAATTCTTGTTATTAATCCCTAAATGCATGACCTTGCACTTTTCACTATTAAATTTCATCCTATTACTATTACTCCAGTTTACAAGGTCATCCAGATCTTCCTGCATGATATCCTGGTCCTTCTCTGAATTGGCAATACCTCTCAGCTTTGTGTCATCCACAAACTTTATTAGCACATTCCAGCTTTTTGTGCCAAGGTCAGTAATAAAAGGATTACATAAGATTGGTCCCAAAACCGATCCCTGAGGAACTCCACTGGTAACCTCCTTCCAGCCTGACAGTTCACCTTGCAGTGTGACCTGTTGTAGTCTCCCCTTCAACCAGTTCCTTATCCACCTTTAGTTTTCATACTGATCCTCATCTTTTCCAATTTAACTAATAATTCCCCGTGTGGCACCGTATCAAACGCCTTACTGAAATCAAGGAAAATTAGATCCACTGCGTTCCCTTTCTCTAAAAAATCTGTTACCTTCTCAAAGAAGGAGATCAGGTTGGTTTGGCGCAATCTACCTTTTGTAAAACCATGTTGTATTTTGTCCCAATTACCATTGACCTCAATGTCCTTAACTACTTTCTCCTACAAAATGTTTTCCAAGACCTTGCATACTACAGATGTCAAACTAACAGGCCTGTAGTTACCCGGATCACTTTTTTTACCTTTCTTAAAAATAGGAACTATGTTAGCAATTCACCAATCATACGGTACAACCCCTGAGTTTACAGATTCATTAAAAATTCTTGCTAATGAGCTTGCAATTTCATGTGCCAATTCCTTTAATATTCTTGGATGAAGATTATCTGGGCCCCCCGATTTAGTCCCATTAAACTGTTCGAATTTGGCTTCTACCTCTGTACAGTAATATCTTCCTCCATATCCTCATTCCCATTTGTCGTCCTACCATTATCGCTAAACTGCTCTTTAGCCTCATTAAAGACTGAGGCAAAGTATTTGTTTAGATATTGGGCCATGCCTAGATTATCCTTAACCTCTACTCCATCCTCAGTGTTTAGCGGTCCCACTTCTTCTTTCTTTGTTTTCTTCTTATTTATATGGCTACAGAACCTTTTACTATTGGTTTTAATTCTCTTTGCAAGGTCCAACTCTACTTGACTTTTAGCCTGTCTCACTTTATCCCTCTGACCTCAATAAGGTAGCTATCCTTGCTGATCCCTCCCATCTTCCACTCCTTGTATGCTTTCTGCTTTTTCTTAATCACCCCTCTGAGATGCTTGCTCATCCAGCTTGGTCTACAACTCCTGCCTGTGAATTTTTTCCCCTTTCTTGGGATGCAGGCTTCCGATAGCTTCTGCAACATTGACTTGAAGTAATTCCAAGCCTCCTCCGCCTTTAGATCCACAAGTGCTTCAGTCCAATCCACTTACCTAACTAATTTCCTTAATTTTTTAAAGCCAGCCCTTTTGAAATCAAAAACCCTAGTCACAGATCTATTTTTGTTTATCCTTCCGTTTAGTTTGAACTGAATTAGCTCATGATTGCTTGAACCAAGGTTGTCGATGTGACGAAGTGGGACTGCTCTTAATGTTTCCTCTGAATAGTGTGGGGGTGCTTCAGTTTCCCCTATGCAGTTCTTAAGGTTCTCACCAAAACCAAATCTAAAATGGCATCCCCTCTTGTTGGTTCAGCTATCGCAGCCAGGAAAATTTGAGCCCTATTATTATTACTTATCATTTTCCACTGAATGTATCCGATGAAGTGAGCTGTAGCCCACGAAAGCTCATGCTCAAATAAATTGGTTAGTCTCTAAGGTGCCACAAGTCCTCCTGTTCTTTTTGCGAATACAGACTAACACGGCTGTTACTCTGAAACCTATTACTATTACTGGCACTTGCCCTCCAGTCTATATCTGGGAAGTTAAAGTCTCCCATGATCACACAGTTTCCATTCGTATTTACTTCATTAAAAACATTAAAGAGGGCTTGATCCATATCCACGTCAGATCCCGGCGGTCTCTAGCACACCCCAAGCACTATCCCAGGGGAGGCTCCAGCAGTTTTCTTCGCCAATGTGATTTTTGCCCAGACAGACTCAGTCTTATCCATGCCATCGCTTCTTACTTCTTTACAGTCCACCTCATCATTGATAGACAATGCTACTTCCCCGCCTTTGCCTTTCCTAAACAGCACATACCCTTCAATACCCACGAGGTCGGGCTGGGATCTGTGGGTGCAGGAACAAGGTGAAGTGAGCAGCAGAGGCTAATCCCCCCCTGAAAGGAGGGGGGTCACCACTGGAGTCCTGGGGAGCCCTGAGACACTAAACCATGTGACTGGGTGGGGCACGTCCATGGGTACAGGCCTGGGGTGGGGCAGAGACTGTGGGGGGATAGGGACAGGCTGCGGACAGAGATTGCGGGGGGGAGACGGGCTGGGGGTAAGGGATTGTGGGGTGATGGGAGGAATTGGAGGGGGCTATGGGATGGGCAGAAGCATCCGGAGCCCATGCAGGACTGAAGAGAACAGAGGGACCCCATCTGGGGAGCCCCCAGGAAAGGCCTGGGGGATTCTGAGGAGCCCCCACCAGCCCGCAGGGAGAAGCCCCCCCAGCTGTCCCAGTCCTCCCCCAGAAACTTCCCCCACCTCCCATCTACCAAACCCGGCGCCCCACATACCCCGGGGTGCAGTGGGGCCTGCAGGTGTCGGCAGGGGCCTCGGTAAGGAGCCGGACAGGGAGACCTTGCGACTTGTGGGAGCTGGCGGGAGCTTTGCCCGGGTCCTGTCCAGACCTGTAAGGGAAGGAGGCGGCTCAGCTCCGGGCGCGAGGGGCCACCCAGGGGCAAGAGGCTGCGTGGCCAAGCCGGGCGTGTGGGGAGCCCAAGGGGCCCCAGGGCCCAGCTCCAAAGACTCAGCCCCCAGGACGCCCCACAGCCCAACGCGACTACCCCAGCAACCATCAGCATGCCCACCTGTCACCATGGCAATCACTATCCTGGGCAAAGAGATCCCCTCCCACACGGGGCAGGGGCAAACGGGGACCCCAAAGGTGGGCAGGGAGCCAGGCTTCCCCTAGCCCTGTGGCCAGCGCCAGCCTGCATGGGTCCCGGGGTGCCTCCAAGTGGCTCTGCCAGGCTCCCAGGCTGGGGGGACTCGGGGTCTGTGGGGAAGGGGGTCACTCCACAAAGCAGCCCCCTCCCAGACCCCCCAGACCCTCACCTTTCCCGCAGGCCAGGCCCCGGGGCATCTCCTCTCTGTTGCCAGCATCTGTGCCAGGCACCAGGCTGAGCTTCGACAGGAACTGTGGGTTACAACAGGGACTGGTTACCAGCCAGCCAGGCTCCCCATGGTCTCTAACTGCCCCCCTATGAGTAACTCCTGGGCCCAACTCCTGAGTCCCCAGTTTTGGAGCTAGCTGGGCCAGGGTGGCTCCATGGGGTAAATGGTGGCAATGGTGGGCTATGGGGCTCTCTGGGCTCTCCTGGAACGTACCTGGCCACATGGTGCCATGTCACCACCTCAGAGGGTGGCCACAGGGTGCATGGGAGGGGCAATAGGGGGCTGGGAGGCCTCCTGGGGCCCATGACTCTTAGGTGAAGGGGAGCCCCCTGTCTGTTCACCCTGTCTGTTCATCTCTCCCTGGCAGGGGGCATCAGGGGTGCTGGCTGGGAGGACCCAGCACTGGGGGTGGGGGAGCAGAAGAAGCAAGTTGATGGTGTGGGGGCTCAGCCTGGGGAGAGGAAGATCAGCCTGGGGGAGATGGGGCATGGGGAAGGGAATTGGGGGTGCAGGGGGCTCAGTGTTGGGGAGGGGGATTGGGGGTGCAGGGGGCTCAGTGTGGGGTGGAGTGTGGGAGGGGGGTTGGGGGTGCAGAGGGCTCGGTGTGGGGTGCAGGAGAGGAATGGGGGATTGCGGTCTCAGTGCTGGGGGAGGGGGATTGGGGGTGCAGGGGGCTCGGTGTTGGGGGAGGGGATTGGGGGTGCTGGGGGCTCGGTGTGGGGTGGGGGTTGCTCACTCACCGTGGCTCGCAGCTGGGTGAAGGGCTCCGAGCAGCGCCGGGCAGTGGCGTGATCTGGAGGCAGGGACAGGTGAGATGGGCACAGGGGGCCACGCTGCCCCCCAACCTTCCAACCCCCACCAACCCTGCCCCTCACCACTCCCAGCCCCCTGCTCCCTTCCCCCATTGCCAGCCTCCCAGTCTCCTGCCCCCCAGGTCCCGTTACCTAGGTAGGTGCCGTCCGTGTCCTCCTGCCTCTTGGCTGGAGCCACCTTCCAGGCCTGGCTCTCACAGGGGGGCGCCTCGTACGTGTCCCCCTCCTCTGACTCCTCCGCCACACTGGGACCCTGCGGAGTGGGACGGGGGCAGGTGGGTGCTGCCTTGGGGATAGGGGAGTGGGCAGAGCAATGGCTGGGGGACACAGTGGGTTGGGGTGAGAGGTTGCATGAGGGGTGCAGTGGGTGGAGCTGTGGCTAGGTGGGGGCAGGGTTACGGTGAAGTGGGTGGGGTGGGGCAGGGAGCAGTGGGTGGGGCTATGGCCGTGGGGGGGTAGGGTTGGGGGTTCAGCGGGTAGGGTGGGGCAGGGAGAAATGGGTGGGGCTGTGTCTGGGTGGGGGCGGGGTTACGGTGAAGTGGGTGGGGTGGGGCAGGGAGCAGTGGGTGGGGCTATGGCCGTGGGGGGGTAGGGTTGGGGGTTCAGCGGGTAGGGTGGGGCAGGGAGAAATGGGTGGGGCTGTGTCTGGGTGGGGGCGGGGTTACGGTGAAGTGGGTGGGGTGGGGCAGGGAGCAGTGGGTGGGGCTATGGCCGTGGGGGGGTAGGGTTGGGGGTTCAGCGGGTAGGGTGGGGCAGGGAGAAATGGGTGGGGCTGTGTCTGGGTGGGGGCGGGGTTACGGTGAAGTGGGTGGGGTGGGGCAGGGAGCAGTGGGTGGGGCTATGGCCGTGGGGGGGTAGGGTTGGGGGTTCAGCGGGTAGGGTGGGGCAGGGAGAAATGGGTGGGGCTGTGTCTGGGTGGGGGCGGGGTTACGGTGAAGTGGGTGGGGTGGGGCAGGGAGCAGTGGGTGGGGCTATGGCCGTGGGGGGGTAGGGTTGGGGGTTCAGTGGGTAGGGTGGGGCAGGAAGCAATGGGTGGAGCTGTGGCTAGGTGGGGGCAGGGTGCATAGGGTGGGGTGGGGGTGGGGCAGGGAGCAGTGGGTGGGGCTATGGCCATGGCGGGATAGGGTTGGGGGTTCAGCGGGCAGGGTGGGGCAGGGAGAAATGGGTGGAGCTGTGTCTGGGTGGGGGCGGGGTTATGGTGAAGTGGGCAGGGCAGAGCAGGGAGCAGTGGGTGGGGCTATGGCTGTGAGGGGGTAGGGTTGGGGGTTCAGTCGATAGGGTGGGGCAGGGAGCAATGGGTGGGGCTGTGTCTGGGTGGGGGCGGGGTTACGGTGAAGTGGGCGGGGCAGAGCAGAGAGCAGTGGGTGGGGCTGTGGGTGGGTGGGAGCGGGGTTGGGGTTCAGTGGGCGGGGCAGGGGTGGGGTTGTGCCTGGGCCATACTTACCGCATGCTCCCTGCTCTCTGTAACACACACGGGGCTGTCAGTGGCTCTGCCTGCCCATCTATGGACCTGCCCCACCCCTCAGGACCTCCCTCCATGACACTCTGTCCCCCACAGTAGTACCCTGGAACCCCATAGTCACCATTTTCACCTTTGTGAGGTGATGATGTGAGGGCCTTGTGAGGTATCTGATCTGTCGAACATTAATATCCTGTTGAATTGTGTGTACTCTCATTGTATGGGAAGTTAACATTGGTCTGCGTGTTACTGTGACGAAGTGGGACTGTTCTTAATGTTTCCTCTGAATAGTGTGGGGGTGCCTCAGTTTCCCCTAGGCAGTTCTTAAGTATCTAGGTGGTGGGGTAAGGGTGTATGATCATTGCAGAGCCCTAGAGGGCAGGTGTGTGCAGGAGTCTGGACACAGAGAATGGCCGACACCCTGTTTCCTGGCAACTGATGGCCTGGGCCCTTCCCCCCTGGGAGGTGAGAGCTGAAGGGTTGGAGAACAAAGGAATCAGGTGACCACCTGGCCTTGGAAAGGAACAAAGCCCAGAGGAGGAGGGGCTGGAGGGGGTTTTCAGTTTGGGGCTGGCTGGGACATGGAGTGAAGTGCAGACGTGGTTGTCTGGCTCACTGCCCCCCAAAATGGACCCAGCTGAGGGGTCCCGTTCTCTGCACCTGCAAGCTCTGTTTTAGACCATGTTCCTGTCGTCTAATAAACCTTCTGTTTTACTGGCTGGCTGAGAGTCCCGTCTGACTGCGGAGTTGGGGTGCAGGACCCTCTGGCTTCCCCAGGAGCCCCACCTGAGTGGACTCACTGGGGGGAAGCGCACGGAGGGGCAGAGGATGCTGAATGCTCCGAGGTCAGACCCAGGAAGGTGGAAGCTGTGTGAGCTGTGTGTCCTGAAGACAGGCTGCTCACAGAGAGGCGACTTCCCCAGAGTCCTGACTGGCTTCATGGGGAGCAGTTCCAGGGCATCGCCCAGGGACTCCGTGACAACTGGTGGCAGTGGTGGGATATACTGCACCCCGTGGATGGCGCTTCCTGCAGTAAGTGACTGGGGAGCAGTAACACGAAGGGGGATTGCCGAGGACCAGGCATGCTGAAGGCTCAGAGAGGAGCGGTTTCGGGGGGCGGTTAACCCCTGGGAGTGTGTGACCAGCGAGAAGGACTGTGCAGTAACAGGGTCCCCCGGGGGATTGCAGCGAGCGGTCCCAGGGGCGGAGGAGTCTGCAGCTTGACCCTGGCAAAGAGGAGGTGACCTCGAGAAGGGCTGGCACACTAGGGGTTCTCCCTGGAAACCGTGGGGAGCTGAGAGCACACGGGCCTGTGAGTCCACAACAACTTGGGAGGAGCGGAGTGATGGCCTGTCACCGTCTCCTTAAGAAGGACGTTGTAACCCTGTGCAAAAAGAGAGGGTTGAGCGTTGGAAAGTTCACCAAAGCAGAGTTAATCGTGCAGCTGGAGGAGGATGACCGCTCTAAGGAGCAGATTCCTGACCCAGATGGGGCTATAGCAGGATCTGGGAGCAGCTGGAGTGGGAGCCAGGCATCGCCAAGACTCCTGTCCCCGACCAGACGGGGGTCTTCACAATCGGGTTCCCCATCGACGGACGGGATTGGAGCTGAGTCTGAGAGAGCAAGAGGACCATGGGAGACAGCGAGAGCCCGAGAAAGAGCTGCAGAAGCAACAGCAGGATGAACTGGCGGTGGGGAGCTGAGAGGCCTAGGGGACCTCCCCGGGGTGAGTGGGGATAGATCCCGGGGGGCCAGTTCCGCAGGGAACCTCGAGACTAAATTGCTGCCCCTGGTAAAGGAGGGGGGTGTGTGGATGCCCACCTCACTGCCTTTGAGCAGGCTGGCGACTTGAACCAGGGTGACCCTGCGGAAAAGCCCCAGTGTCTAACTCCCTTGCTGGGTCCCAAGGCCATAGACTCCATCAGCCAGATGGTTGGGGATGTGGACAGGCTCCCACTCCTGACCCCAACCTATATGTCTGTGTGGAGTTTCCTGGGGCCAGGCCCCTCGGACCTCCAGTGGGAGCAGAAGGTAATGGTCAATGGGGAGACATTCCTGGGGTGGCCAAAGGGCATGGGCTGAATAAACCTTCCCACATGCGGCCTGCGAGTGCTATCGGCCACCCCTGACCTAAGGGAGGGCGTGAAACTGGAAGGACCTGGTGTAACTCCTACCAAGGAATGGGAGAGATGCTGGGGCATCCATGGGAACGTTGGTGGCTTCGAACTTCCCCAGGTCACCAGCTAAAGTGACCCCGCTCAGTTCGATCTTGAAGGGGGGAGAGATGTGACGAAGTGGGACTGTTCTTAATGTTTCCTCTGAATAGTGTGGGGGTGCCTCAGTTTCCCCTAGGCAGTTCTTAAGTATCTAGGGGGTGGAGTAAGGGCACACACATGCCCTCTAGGGCTCTGCAATGATCATACACCCTTACTCCACCCCCTAGATACTTAAGAACTGCCTAGGGGAAACTGAGGCACCCCCACACTATTCAGAGGAAACATTAAGAACAGTCCCACTTCATCACAGTTACATTGTGAAATACATTGTGAGGTGGGAAGACACCCACAACCAGCCTTTCAGTGGCAACAAAGGAGCAGCCATCACTGGCCAGACAGGCATTGATGGTTCATCAAGAACAATTCCCTCCCAGAGGCTCCTCAGAGAGGGCAGGTGCAGTTTGGGGGCTGCTTGACCCCACGTCACAGCTGCTAGAAAGATCCTGGCTGGATGAAAGTGTAAAAGAGGGGCAGTGACAACATCACTTGCCCTCTCCCCTCCCCCATCTCAACAGCTGCAAGATCGATTGTCTGGAGGACAAAGACTTTGAACTGGGGAGATTGGTCCCAGACTGAAAGGGAATCCAGCCTGTGTATTGAGAACTGTGAGCTGCCTGTAACATCTACTAAGGAGAGAAAATGCTTGATTCTAATCCTGCTTAGTTTGTAGAATTTAGACTGGACATTTATTTTTATTTCTCATGGTATTCACCAGATGGTATCACCCAAGAGTTTGGAAGGAACTCAGATGTGAAATTGCAGAATTACTAACTGTGGTCTGTGACCTATCATTTAAATCAGCTTCTGTACCAGATGGCTGGAGTGTAGCTAATGTGATGCCAATTTTTGAAAAGGGCTCCAGAGGTGACCCCAGCAATTACAGGCTGGTAAGTCTGACTTCAGTACTGGGCAAACTGGTTGAAACTATAATAAAGAACAATATTGTCAGACATGTCGATGAACATAATTTGTTGAGGAAGAGTCAACATGGGTTAAAGGGAAATCATACCTCACCAATCTACTAGAATTCTTTGAGGGGGTCAATGGGCATGTGCCCCAAGGGGATCCAGTGGATATGGTGTACTTAGATTTTCAGAAAGCCTTTGACAAGGTCCCTCACCAAAGGCTCTTATGCAAAGTAAGCTGCCACAGGATAAGAGGGAAGGTCCTCTCTGGATTGGTAACTGGTTAAAAGACAAGAAGCAAAGAGTAGGAATAAATGGTCAGTTTTCAGAACGGAGAGAGGTAAATAGTGGTGTCCCCCAGGGGTCTGTACTGGGCCCAGTCCTATTCAACATACTCATAAATGATCTGGAAAAAGGGGTAAGCAGGGAGGTGGCCAAATTTGCAGATGATACGAAACTACTCAAGATAGTCAAGTCCCAGGCAGACTGTGAAGAGCTACACAAGGATCTCTCAAAACTGGGTGACTGGGCAACAAAATGGCAGATGAAATTCCATGTTGATAAATGCAAAGTAATGCACATTGGAAAACATAATCCCAATTATACCTATAAATGATGAGGTCTAAATTAGCTGTTACCACTCAAGAAAGAGATCTTGGAGTCTTTGTGGATAGTTCTCTGAAAACGTCCACTCAATGTGCAGCGGCCATCAAAAAAGCAAACAGAATGCTGGGAATCATTAAGAAAGGGATGGATAATAGGACAGAAAATATCATGTCGCCTCTCTATAAATCCACGGTACGCCCACATCTGGAATACTGCATGCAGATGTGGTCGCCCCATCTCAAAAAAGATATATTGGAATTGGAAAAGGTTCAGAAAAGGGCAACAAAAAGGATTAGGGATATGGACTGGCTTCCATATGAGGAGAGATTAATAAGACTGGGACTTTTCAGCCTGGAAAAGCTGGTGTGGAGAAAGTAAATCAGGAAGTGTTATTTACTCCTTCTCATAACACAAGAACTAGGGGCCACCAACTGAAATTATTGGTTTCAGAGTAGCAGCCGTGTTAGTCTGTATCCACAAAAAGAAAAGGAGTACTCATGGCACCTTAGAGACTAACCAATTTATTTGAGCCTAAGCTTTCGTGAGCTACAGCTCACTCGATGAAGTTAGCTGTAGCTCACGAAAGCTTAAACTCAAATAAATTTGTTAGTCTCTAAGGTGCCACGAGTACTCCTTTTCTTTCAACTGAAATTAAGAAGCAGAAGCTTTAAAACAAACAGAAGGAAGTATTTTTCCACACAACACACAATCAACCCGTGGAACTCTTTGCCAGAGGATGTTGTGAAGGCCAAGACTATAACAGGGTTCAAAAAAGAACTAGATACATTCATGGAGGACAGGTCCATCAATGGCTGTTAGCCAGGCTGGGCAGGGATGGTGTCCCGAGCCTGTTTGCCAGAAGCTGGTAACGGGCGACAGGACGGATCACTTGATGAGTCCCTGTTCTGTTCATTCCCTCTGGGGCACCTGGCATTGGCCACTGTCGGCAGACAGGACACTGGGCTAGATGGACCTTTGGTCTGACCCAGTCTGGCCGCTCTTATGTTCTAACCAACTCTGATCTGTTTCAGAGTAACAGCCGTGTTAGTCTGTATTCGCAAAAAGAAAAGGAGTACTTGTGGCACCTTAGAGACTAACCAATTTATTTGAACATAAGCTTTCGTGAGCTACAGCTCACTTCATCGGATCCGATGAAGTGAGCTGTAGCTCACGAAAGCTCATGCTCAAATAAATTGGTTAGTCTCTAAGGTGCCCCAAGTCCTCCTTTTCTTTCAACTCTGATCTCTCTGCCTGCTACTTATAATCTCTTACAATCGATCTTTCTGGTAATAAATCCGTGTTCTATTTCACCGAACAATGGGGTTTGGTGGAAGTGCTCAGGGAATCTGAGCTCAGGTTAACAGGGGCTGGTGTGTGTTCAGTACCCTCTGTCGAAGCGGTGAACTAATGAATGGGCTTGCACTGTGCAAGGGGCCCTTGAGCAGAGGAAGTTCTGGGGTGCGAGGCTGGGGGCTGAGTGATGGGCTGGTGCCTCTCTGGTGATTCATGAGAGGCTCAGGGAACACGCAATGTAGCTGGGTGTGAGGCTCCCCATGCTGGTGGTGACTGATCGCAGCGCTGGGCTGGGTTTGCTGTTTGTCGCTGGCGAAGCTCTGTGAGGGGCAACCCAGGCTGGCGAGTTAAGGGGTCACAGGATGTACTGGGGGGTCCCGTCACACCCTCCACACAGGGCAGGCTGGGGGAGTAATGCAGCCATCCCAGGCCTGGCTTAGCCGGCTGCTGCTACTGACCCCCCCAGGCTCCTGGGGCTGGGACCATCACTTACCCGGCCGCTCGGGGGGCGGGGGTGGGGTCTGAGGCCTGTGGGGAGGAGACACAATAGGACCCCATGAGCCTCCCTGCTCCATCCCTATGGTGCCCACATCGCCTCCCGCCCGCTTAGCCCCCCAATGCCCACATCACCCCGCTGCCCTGCCCCACATCACCCCCACATCACCTCACCCCTGCATAGCCCCCCATGCCCACATCACCCTGCTGCCTCGCCCCCACATCACCCCCAGTCCTGCATAGCCCCTCCATGCGCACATCACCCCACTGCCCTGCCCCCACATCACCCCCATATCACTCCCCCTGCATAGCCCCCCCATGCCCACATCACCCCACTGCCCCGCCCCCACATCACTCCCACCCCTGCATAGCTCCCCCATGCCCACATCACACCCACATCACCCCACCCCCGCATAGCTCCCCATGCCCACATCACCCCACTGCCCCGCCCCCACATCACCCCCACCCCTGCAAAGCTCCCCCATGCCCACATCACCCCACTGCCCTGCCCCGCACAACACCCCCACATCACCCCATCCCCGCATAGCTCCCCCATGCCCACATCACCCCACTGCCCTGCCCCGTGCAACACCCCCACATCACCCCATCCCCGCATAGCCCCCCCATGCCCACATCACCCCACTGCCCTGCCCTCACATCAACCCCACCCCTGCATAGCCCCCCCATGCCCACATCACTCCACTGCCCTGCCCCCACATCACCCCCACATCATCTCACCCCCACATAGCCCCCCATGCCCACATCACTCCACTGCCCTACTCCCACATCACCCCCACCCCTGCATAGCCCCCCATGCCCGCATCACCCCACTGCCCTGCCCCCACATCACCCCTGCTGCATAGCCCCCCATGCCCACATCACCCCAGTGCCCCGCCCCCACATCACCCCCACCCCTGCATAGCCCCCATGCCCATGTCACCCCACTGCCCTGTGCCCATGTCACCCCCACCCCTGCATAGCCCCCCCATGCCCACATCACCCCACTGCCCTGCCCCCACATAGAATCATAGAATACCAGGGTTGGAAGGGACCTCAGGAGGTCATCTAGTCCAACCCCCTGCTCAAAGCAGGACCTATCCCCAACTAAATCATCCCAGCCAGGGCTGTGTCAAGCCTGACCTTAAAACCTCAAAGGAAGGAGATTCCACCACCTCCCTAGGTAACCCATTCCAGCACTTCACAACCCTCCTAGTGAAAAAGTTTTTCCTAATATCCAACCTAAACCTCCCCCACTGCAACTTGAGACCATTACTCCTTGTTCTGTCATCTGGTACCACTGAGAACAGTCTAGAGCCATCCTCTCTGCAACCCTCTTTCAGGTAGTTGAAAGCAGCTATCAAATCCCCCCTCATTCTTCTCTTCCGCAGACTAAACAATCCCAGTTCCCTCAGCCTCTCCTCATAAGTCATGTGTTCCAGTCCCCTAATAATTTTTGTTGCCCTCCGCTGGACGCTTTCCAATTTTTCCACATCCTTCTTGTAGTGTGGGGCCCAAAACTGGACACAGTACTCCAGATGAGGCCTCACCAATGTCGAATAGAGGGGGACGATCACGTCCCTCGATCTGCTCGCTATGCCCCTACTTATACATCACCCCCCTGCATAGCCCCCCATGCCTGCATCACCCCACTGCCCTGCACATCACGCCCTGCCTGCACATTTCTCCCCCACTCTCCCAGCCGGGTGACCCCCCCCCCCTCCGGTCTCCCTGCCTAGGGTGACCAGACAGGAAGTGTGAAAACTAGACACATTTTCTTTTTTGGGGTGGGGGGGATAGTTGCATGTATAAGACAAAGCCCCTAATATCAGACGCCTGGTCACCCTACCCCTGCCCCCCATGTGCCCATCCAGGCTCTGGCCTCCAGGGACTGATCCCGCGGCGGGGCCAGGGCCAGGGATGGACCCCCTCAGCCCGGAGGCTGCTCTACTCACGGGCTGCAGCTCCTCCCGAAGATGTTCTGAAAGGAATCCAGAGTGGGGTCAGGGCAGAAGGGGGGCAGAGGGGAGCCTATCCCCAAAGAGCCTTCAGCATCCCCCTTTTTCCCTCCCCATGGCACCCCCACTCCCTATGGTGCCCCCCACAGCCACTGCCCCACTCCCCATGGCGCCCCCCCACGGCATCCCCTGCTGGATCTAGTCAGCAGCCCTGTCCCCCCCACTGTGGGACTCTTCAGCCTGGGGGTGAGCTGTGGGGTGGGGAGCCCAGGGCCGGGCTCGCAGGGGGCTGTGGGGAGTGAGGGGCACCGTCAGAGCTGTGGGGTGGGGAGCCCAGGGCCGGGCTCGCAGGGGGCTGTGGGTCGGGAGTGAGGGGCACCGGCTGAGCTGCGGGGAGCCCAGGGCAGGGGGCTGCGGGTCAGGGAATCCAAAGGTGCTCACAGCCCTAAGCCATCCCTGCATGGAGCTGCTCCCCGCAGGGCCTGCTCTCCGAGCCCCAAGTCCCCCAGCGCTCCCTGGACTCACCATGCTGGGAGACACAGCCTAGCCCTTCCAGCCCAGCAGCTGCTCAGATGCAAATGGCCCAAAGGGCACAAACCCACATTGTGCTGGGGATTTGCATGAGCAATGGGAAGGGAGGGAGGAGACAGGCAGGAGCAGAATCTGCCCCCCCCTCGTACCCCTTTCCTCCTGCCGCCTCCCGAGACCCCAGGACCTGGGGCTGTGGGAAATGGGGCTGGAAGGTGGGGAAGGTGTCGGAGGGGTCTGCAGTGGAGGGGGGAAGTCTGGTTCCTGCACCCTGAGGAGGGTCTGGGTGGCCCACGGGGTACCTGGCTCACCAGCAGCCCAGGTGGGGTGGCAGGGCCGAGCCCCGTCCCACGGGGCCGAGCCTCCAGGGAGGAACCCGCAAACAAACACCCAAGCCCCTTCTACGAACCAGAATTTATTTCACCTTCATGTCACAGGGTGGGGGGAAGATCGGGGGCCCCAGCAGCTTCCAGGGCCAGAGGAATCAGCAGAGCAGGGGCAGGGATGCTGGGACACCTACAAACTGGGGTGAAGACGGAAATATCCCTGAGGGTAGAGCCCGAGTCTGGGGGGCAGTAAATGGGGGGGACTCGGACGGGGGGAGCCCCTTTGTCCAGCCCTGGGGCCCCTGGCATCCTGCGCTGGGCTCTGGGCAACCTGGGAAGGGGCCAAGGTCGGGAGGGGGCAGGGCCCATCGAGCCCGGGTGTTTGGAGTGCGCTGAGTCGTTGGAGGGTTCCTGGCACAGCCGGGGGGCGGGCGCCCCTAGGCCCGGCAGCTGGGCCCTGCGCAGGCCTGGAGCTTGATCAGCCGCTGGTTCAAAGCCTCCAGCAGGGTGGGGTCCACGCTCTGGGCCACGTTGCGGAGCTGCTGGGGGTCGGCGGTCAGGTTGTACAGCTCCACAAAGGCCTGCAGGAGCCGTACCGGTCAGCGAGGAGCAGGGCGGAGCCCGGGGAACTTGCACCCCACCTGCCCCACCTAGAGCACCTGGGCAAACCAGGGGGCTCCATGGGCAACGGCCTCCCTGGGGGTCGGACCCAGGATGCCCTCGGAGCCCCAGATCCCCCTGCCAGCCCCCCAGATCTGCCCGGCTCCACCCCTGCCTGTCGCCAGGGGGCAGGCCCCGGCCCGTGCAGCGTAGGGCGCTGTGGCAGGGGGCATGTGGCTGCAGCATCTGGGGCCCGGGTGGGGGCACCGGTGCCTGGCTCACCCAGCTGTCGGCGAACTCGCAGTACTGCAGGCCGTGGGGACGCAGGGCGCGGACACAGGCGTAGGTGTTGTTGAAGGCGTCTTCGCACACGCAGTCGGGGAAGCATTGCTGGGAGGCCAGGGGTCACTGTCAGTGCATTACAGCCTCTTCTGCCCCCGCTGACCCCCCAGTCCGCCCGCATCCCCAACACCTCCTTCACCATGGACCCACCCACCCATCCCCCGGCCTTCTGACCATCACTCCCCAGAGGGGGGCCCAGCCCCAACAGCCAGCTGGGTTGAGCTGTGACAGACTGTCCTTATGGGGTGCAAGCCCTCCCCCCAGTGCCGCACAGACAGCCGGGCCCCCAGTCCATGTACTGGGGCCGGGAGCCAGCTCTGGGCACAAGGCGAGCCCTTGGGAAGGAGGAGGGAGGGGCGATGGGGGTCTGGAGGGGGGAGGGAAGATGCCAGAGGGGGCACCCTGGGCGCTGGCTCTGTGCAGGGCCAGGCACGGTGCCTGCGGGCCAGGGAGGGCCGGGCAGGGTTTGCAAACGACACTGTGTGGAGATCAGCTGCTTTGCATTGGCACCGCAGGCCGGGGCAGGGGAGGCCTGGCCCTGACGGCTCCCCCGTGGGCCCGGGCACAGTGACGCCGGCTCCCCCGGCAGCAACGGGGCTTGGCCTGCACGGACTCACCGATACCCCTGGGCCCAGGGCCGGGCAGGCTGGGTCCCCGTCCGGGAACCCCTCCCCTGTGTACTGCACCAGGAAATCCGCCCGCCACGCGCTGGGCTGCGCCGGGGTCACCTGGGGCCAAGCACACGGTGGTTAGACCAGCCCCCCTGCATGGAGCCCCCCCAGCCAGCGGCTGCCCCGCTCCCCACAGCGCCCCCTGCATGGAGCCCCCCCAGCCAGCGGCTGCCCCGCTCCCCACAGCGCCCCCCTGCATGGAGCCCCCCCAGCCAGCGGCTGCCCCACTCCCCACAGCGCCCCCTGCATGGAGCCCCCCAGCCAGTGGCTGCCCCGCTCCCCACAGCGCCCCCTGCATGGAGCCCCCCCCGGCCAGCAGCTGCCCCGCTCCCCACAGCGCCCCCTGCATGGAGCCCCCCCCGGCCAGCGGCTGCCCCACTCCCCGCAACGCCTCCTGCTGGGAGAGTCTGGGGCAGCCCTGCCCCACTCTCCACAGCGCCCCCTGCATGGAGCCCCCAGCCAGCACCTTGCCCGGCCCCGCTCCCTCCAGCACCCCCTGCTGGAAGAGGCTAGGGTCGCCAGGAGCTCCCCCCACAGGCCCCTGCTCGCCACCCCCCGGTGGCCCGGGCAGCGTCACCAGCAGCGGCAGGAAGGACTGCCCGTCCATGGCGGTCTGCGAGACGTTGAGGCCGGCAATGTCCAGGAACGTGGGCCCCAGATCAATATTCAGGATCGGCTCCTGGGCGGGGGAGAGGGGCACAAATCACTGTGCGTCCTGGGGCTGGCGTGGGGAGGGCAGGCCCTGGCCTGGTCCCTGCCCTGGCTCCAGTACGTCCGCCCGCCTGCTCCGTTCCCACCCAGCCCAGCTCCCGGCTGGCCGTGACGAGCAGGGGCTAACCCAGAGCAGGGCCGATGGGACCCAGGCGTCCTGGCTCCTGAGGAGGGCAGGGCCGTGCGGACGGGGGGGGACTGTGCCACTCTCTGGGCACTGACAGGGCCCCCGAGGGGCACAGGAACCCAGATTTCCCATGAGCCCCAGCAGCATTGCCCACCGGGGCGGGGGGCACCTACCGACCGGGTCTGGTTCGCTTTGATGCCCGGCCCCCGCACCAGCAGCGGCACCCGGATGTCGAACTCGTACAGCTGGCGTTTATCGATGGGCAGCGAGAACTGGCCTGCGGGGAGGGCAGGGGTCAGCACCTGCACCCACCCGGGAAGCCCCCTCCCCCACTGCCTGCAGGGACCCCGGGGATGGAGCCAGTGACCCCTAAAACCGGAGCCCCTCCGTGCTGAGCCCGCGGGCCCGGCTCCACGGCCCCAGCCTGGGTCCGAGGCCAGGCCGTGCTGGAGGGAGCCCGGGCACTGCCCTGCAGAGGGGTGGCCAGGGGCTCACCCGCATGGTAGCCGTTGTCGGAGGTGTAGAAGATGTAGGTGCTGGCCAGCAGGTCCAGGGCCTTTAGCCGGCCCACCACCCTCTCCACCAGGTCGTCCACCGAGAGCAGAGTCTGCCACCTGCGGGCACACAGGGGTTAACGGCCCCAGCCCCCAGCCAGGGACCTGCTCCCACGCGGGCTGCTGCACCCTGGGCCGGGACCCCTCCCCCTCCGGCCCCCAGCCAGCCCTGCCTCCCCAGGCGAGACCACCACCACGATGGGTCCCTCTGCCCTTAGAGCCACCAATCTCTGGCCAGACCAGATCCGTGGTCCCCCTGCAGATATCCTGGCCCTGCCCATCCTCGACCAGACCCCTAGGCCCCCCCGGCCTGTGTCCCCGCGCCCGTCCCAGATCAGACTAATGCGGTCCCTTCTCTACAACATCCTCAACCCCCCCACAAGCCAGGCAGGGCCACCCGCCCCTCCCCATCCCTGGGCCATCTCCTGACCCCCTCCCGGTCCCCTCCCCCAATGAGTCCCCCAACCCTGCCCCCTCCCAGCCAGCTCAGCTGCCTCCGGCTCCGACCTGTGCTGCACTGGGCCCCCTTTGACCCCCGCGCGGGGTGCGGCCCCTCACCTCTCCCTGTAGGCCTTGTCCAGGAACTCGATGGACGTGTTAGCCATGGGGCTCCTGGCCTGTCTCACCAGCCAGTGCTTGTCCTGCAAGAGGAAGGGGGCGGTCATGGGGGGAAGCGTCCCCGACTCCCCAGCCTGGGGCTGCGCCCCCCCCCCGCAGTAACCTCCTCTGCCCCGAGGGGGCGTCACAGCGCAGGGGACTGCCTGGCCGCGGTGCTGGGAGCAGGGCTGCAGCACACGGTGGGCTCCTGGAGCCCAGCCCCGTGGTCACACCCCCAGCCCACGGACCCCCGTGACAGGGGCATCGGCCGCGCCAGGGGAGAGACCCACCCCCACCCTGGCCCCGCGAGGGACCGGCAGGGCTGCGGGATGCTGGCACGGTGCGTGGCGGGGGCCTCGTCCCCATTCACCTTGCCGTGGACGTTGAAACTGCCGTCCCGGGGTGCCTTGGTGGTGCTGTAGGCCGTGGCATAGCCTGGTGCCGCGGTCCACGGGGAGTGGGCGGCGGGCGGGGCCAGCACCATCAGGAAGGGCGGGCGGGACCACTTCTGCAGGAACTCCAGGCTCCGGTTGGTCTGCAGGCAGGAGGGCAGAGACCTTGCTGCTGTGGGGGGACAGAGCCCTGGGGGCCGGACAGACAGACCCACCCAGGGAGGGGATGGAGGTGGAGAGCTGTGGGCCAGT
Source organism: Lepidochelys olivacea (assembly GCF_965140295.1). Taxonomy (NCBI): domain Eukaryota; kingdom Metazoa; phylum Chordata; order Testudines; family Cheloniidae; genus Lepidochelys; species Lepidochelys olivacea. The sequence goes on along the minus strand of NC_140436.1, from coordinate 15,211,488 downwards.
GGGGGTGGGGCGGTGCTGTGGGGGAGGCTTGTGTCACCCCACAGCACCCACTCCAGCCAGGGATCAATGGGATTCTGCGGAGGCCTCCCCCACCCCTACTGGGCAGCCACGAGAGGCGGGTGGGGCGGGGTGGGGCAGGGCTGGGAGGGACATGGGGGTGGGGAAGGGTACTCAGGGCTGTGAGGGGTAGGGGTGGGGGAGGGGATGGGAGGAGTGCGGGGGAGGGGCGTTCCTAGGAAATGTCAAGTTTTGTCAAAAAGCCGAAATGGGGAATATTGCCCACGGGCAATGACGACGTGGTGCCTCCGGGAGCGGCAGTTCAGGCACCCGTCCCCCCCACCCCGTGGGCTGGGCTCCCCAGTTGGACTACATCTCCCATGATGCTCCACAGCCTCCTCTCTTGCTGAGGGGAGGTGGAGCAGGGTGACAGGAGCATACACACAGTGCATCATGGGAGATGTAGTCCGAGAAGGATGGGCAATGGGACAGCTCCGTCCAGTCCGCCCCGTCGGGCACTCATCTAGCGCCTCCCTGGGGCAGCTGGACCCTTCTCAGCTTCAGCCCCCGCTGGCCCCTCGCCTGTTTACCACCGTGCGAACCCTGTGCCCGGCGCCGCGTTAGTCAGCTGTCTGGGCTCCCCTGCTAAGATCGGCTCCCCGCAGCCCTTCTCCGCTCCCGCTCCATCCAGGGTCCATGGTGCCGGGACGGGGCGACTGGACCAGGACGCTGACTACAGACGACCCGCAAGCCATTACCACGGCCCTAGCTGGCCGACCCCCTGGGCCGTTTTCACACCCCCTCACCTTGGCGACTCGATTATCCCTCGATCGGCCCCACGCCCAGCTGAGGGAGCCCCAGTTTGTAGCATAAATCCTGGGTGGGAATCACAGGCCCCTGACCAGCCCCAGCTCCAAGCCCCTGGCGAGGTCAGCGTGGCAGCTAGCCGGGGCTGGCCAGCGGGCGTGGGGCAGAGACTCACAATGAGATCCGTGAGGTAGTCGTCCTGGTAGCGATGCCCATGCCGCTCCTCTTGCCCGTCCACCGACAGGGTGTAGTTATAATAGCGGGAGTTCCCCACCTGCGGGGCAGCCCCAGGGGTGAGCCGCACCCTGCCTACCCGCAGCCCCCACACCTTCACTGCCCAGCTGCCCCCGCCTCGCAGCGCCCCACCCGCCCACGGCACCCTGCAGGGGGTGGAGACTGGCTGTTACAGGTCACTCTCTGTCCCAGAGGGGCTCACCACCCCACCATGCAACCACAGTGCGGCCACTTCTGGGGTGAAGCGTGGCTGCTGGTCCCTGAGCACAGGGACGCCGCAGCGAGGCGGGAAGGAGAATCCCAAGGGCTGGGGGAGACACCAAAGAGACAAAATGCAGTTGTTTGGTTAGATTTAGCTGGGACACTAGGGTCCAACAGGCACTTGCTCCTTCTCTCATCACCCCCCATGTTCTCCCCACATCTCTTCACGCATGCTGGGAGCTCTTTGGAGCAGGGAACAGATCCAGGCTAAACCTCTGCAGCCCATCACCTTGGCTCCTGGCCAGGCCTCAGTCCTGGGTCCCCCAACCCCAAGGTTACGGACAGGACCGATTAGGGGTTGCAGCAACCTGGGGCCACCATCCACCTGCCCCGGGTCCCCGCAAGGCCCAGCAATTTCCAGGCCTCCCGGGTCAGAGCAAGCCGCGAGATGCAGCGCAAAGGCTGCCGGGAGGCAGAGCTGGCATTTACCAGGCCGTTCCAGTACTTCCAACCCAGGGGCACATGCTGGATGCCTCCGGCCGCGGGGTGTCCGTACTGCAAAGGGGGAGAGGCCCCGGTTACACACGCTCACTGCTCAGAGGACTAAGGAAACCGACCAAGCTCCTGCCTCTGACCCCCCAACCCCGGCAGCGATGGGAAAGCCGCAGCAGCCAAGCACAGCCCGGGGCCATCGGCCTCCTGGTTCAATGCTCGGGGTGTCCACACAGACACCTCTCTGGCCCCATCCACACAGCGTCCCATGGCCTCCCAAAGGTGGATCCATTTACCCTCATGGCCCTGTTCGTGAGGCAGGGCTGGGTCACTAGCCTCAAGTTTCACTGTGGAAACTGAGGCAGAGAGGCCTGTGCTATGTGCAATCCTGCACATGTGGTCAGCAGCAGAGCTGGGAGTAGACCCCGGGGTCCTGACCCTCCCTGCTCTAAACGTTAGCCTGCACTCCCCTTCCAGAGCTGGCATGGAACCTAGGAGTCCTGGCTCCCAGCCCCCAGGCTCCAAAACCACTGGGCGAAGCTCCTAGGCACTAAAGAGCCCATGGGAGGCAACCGTGGTCCAGCGCCCAACCCTGAGCTCCTCCCTCTTGCTGCACAGCCGTCTCAATTCGGCCTCCACCCAGCCCCCCAGCTCCCTGGGACTGTCAGCTCAGAAGCCCCTGACTGCTCTCGCAGGGTCCAGCTGGGGCCCTACCGTGTGGCTGGATGACGGGATGTGCCAGGGAGCTCCTGGTTGCTCCCTCTGCCCCAAACAGCAACACCCTGTTGGTACCAGGCCAGATCCTGAACACACTGAACTCAGTGGCGAAAATCCCATTGGTTCAGCGGCTACAAGTCCCTGGGCGTTCAAAGCGGAAAGTGGCCCCTGCCCTCCCCTGGAGCTGGGCACTAGGGTCCCCTGCCAGCCGCCTGGGCTGCAGCAAGGAGGTGTTCCCCAGCGCGTGGCCAGCGACAGCCCCTGCCCAGCCAGCACCACCAGTAAGGGGCCCCCGGAACAGAGGTGGCAGGCAGCAAAGGCCCCCCACCACCACCCCAAGGACTCTCCAACTCAAGCAGGCTCAGTCTTGGGTCTTCCAGCCTCCCCTCTAACCACTAGACCCCACTTCCCTACCAGAGCTGGGGATAGACCCCAGGAGTCCTGGCTCCCAGCCCCCTGCTCTAACCACTAGCCCCACTCCCTGCCCAGCCATAGCACTCTGGCCATGGCCTGTCACGCATCAAGGTCTCTCGGGTGTGCGGCCCCATGGTGCCAGTGGGGGCCCGTTACCTGGTTGAGGTATTTGCCGGCGTAGAAGGTCTGGTAGCCCTGCCTCTGCAGGTAGACGGGGAAGGCCAGTGGCTCTTGGTTCTTCTGCCAGGCCAGGCTGCTGCAGTTGCCCTCCAGGGAGTTGTTCCTCACCAGGTGGTTGTGGGGGTAGCACCCACTCAGGATGCTGCTGCGGCTGGGGCAGCACAGGGGCGTGACTGTGAACTGGGGCAAGAGACGGACGTTCAGCCCCGGCCGCAGCAGCCCTCCCGGGGGTCTGCAGGCCCATCCCCCGGCCCGGGAGGGGCAGCCTGTCCCCTGCTCCCCTTCCTGGCATCAGCACCAGGCAGTGGTGGACAAAGGCTGCTGTCCCGGACACTTGGCTGAGGGCTGGCAGGGCCCCCCGGGCACAGGCAGGGCAGGGGACTCTGGTCAGGCAGCCAGGCCACTCCTGGGCCGCTGAAAAGGGGGGTGGGGGGATTCCCACTGGGACGTACCAGGCCTTTGGGTCATAAGGCCTCGAGTGGGTGTCAGGCTGGGGTCCCGGTGACCAGGCCATGAGGGGCTCTGATCTCCAGTGCCAGGGAGCCCCCGTCTGCCCCACCAGTGCTGTCTGGGCTCCCCCTTCCCGTGGTCTCAGCTCCTGAGGCAGCTCTCTGGCTCTGTCCCCGGCCAGTCCCCCTGCCCCACACGGACAGGAGACCAGAGGAAGAGCTGTGCATGAGCCGGCCGTGGCACATGCGGCGTGGCCCATGAGGGGGCCAGTTTGCCCGGTCTCCGGCGGGGGTGTCCCTACAGCGTCGTGGCACTCACTGCATTGGTGAAGGAGACACCTGCCTGGCCGATCAGGGCTTGCGTCTTCTTCATCGGAGTCTGTAAGGAGACACGGAACCAGTCACCAGCCGTGAACCCAATGTGGCAGGGACAGAACAGCGCCCGCCCCTTCATGGAGACAGGGAACAGACGGACCAGTCCGTACGGCGGCGTGGGGAGGTGAGAGAGGCATATAAAATAGTGGAAAGACTAGAGAAGGGAAATCAGACACTCCCATCCCCCTCTTCCTTAATAGCAGCACAGCCCAAGAATCTCTGAAATGGCCTATGGGACTCACTGCCGCTGGGTATCATACAGCCCTCAAACTGTAGCCGGATTTAAAAAAAAGAATTAGCCATTCCCTGCGTATGATCGACATTGATGGTTTCATTAGACAGAACACACCTTTATAAACCCGCATGCTTCAGGGCATGTGCCAGCCACTAATTGCTCATCTAGTCCAGTCCCCGGCACTCAAAGCAGGTCTAAGTATTCTCTAGACCACCCCGGACAGGTGTTTGTCTAACCTGCCCTTAAAAATCCCCAGTGATGGAGATTCCACAACCTCCCTGGGCAATTTATTCCAGGGCTTCACCACCCTGACAGGACATTTTTCCTAATGCCCAACCTAAACCACCCTTACTGCAATTTAAGCTCATTGCTTCTTGTCCTGTCCTCAGAGGTTAAGGAGAACCATTTTCCTCCCTCCTCCTTGTAACAACCTTTTATGTACCTGAAAACGGGTATCATCTCCCCCGCTCAGTCTTCTCTTCTCCAGACTAAACAAACCCAAGTTTTTCAATCTTCCCTCATAGCTCATTTTTTCTAGACCTTTCATCATTTTGTTGCTCTTCTCTGGACTTTCTCCAATTTGTCCACGTCTTTCCTGGAATGTGGCACCCAGAACTGGACACCATGCTCCAGTTGAGGCCTAATCAGCACAGAGTAGCGCAGAAGAATTACTTCTCGTGTCTTGCATACAACACTCCTGCTAATACATCTGTCATAAATATAAAGGGAAGGGTAACCACCTTTCTGCATACAGCGCTATAAAATCCCTCCTGGCCAGAGGCAACATCCTGTTACTGGTAAAGGATTAAGAAGCTCAGCTAACCTGGCTGGCACCTGACCCAAAGGACCAATAAGGGGACAAGATACTTTCAAATCTTGGGTGGGGGGAAGGCTTTTGTTTGTGCTCTTTGTTTACGTGGTTGTTCTCTCTTGGGACTGAGAGAGGCCAGACAGAAATCCATCTTCTCCAACCCATCCTAATCCAAGTCTCCAATATTGCAACCAGTAGAGGTAAGCCAGGCAAGGCCGATTAGTTTATCTTTTGGTTTATGTGAATTTTCCCTGTGTTAAGAGAGAGGTTTATTCCTGTTTTCTGTAACTTTAAGGTTTTGCCCAGAGAGGGATCCTCTGTGTTTTGAATCTGAAAACCCTGTAAGGTATTTTCCATCCTGATTTTACAGAGGTGATTCTTTTACCTTTTCTTTCATTACAATTCTTCTTTTAAGAACCTGATTGATTTTTCATTGTTCTTAAGATCCAAGGGTTTGGGTCTGTGTTCACCTGTACAAATTGGTGAGGATTCTTATCAAGCCTTCCCCAGGAAAGGGGGTGTGTAGGGCTTGGGGGGATATTTTGGGGGGAAGACGTCTCCAAGTGGGCTCTTTCCCTGTTCTTTATTTGAAATACTTGGTGGTGGCAGCATACGGTTCAAGGACAAGGCAAAGTTTGTACCTTGGGGAAGTTTTTAACCTAAGCTGGTCAGAATAAGCTGAGGGGGTCTTTCATGCCAGTCCCCACATCTGTACCCTAGAGTTCAGAGTGGGGAAGGAACCCTGACAATATCCCAGAATGATGTTCGCTTTTTTTGCAGTAGTGTTACACTGTTGACTCATATGTTAGCTTGTGATCCACTATGACCCCCAGACTCCCCTTCCGCAGCGCTCCTTCCTAGGTGGTCACTTCCCATGTGTGTGTATGCGTGCAACTGATTGTTCCTTCCTAAGTGGAGTACTTTGCGTTTGTCCTTATTGAATTTCATCCTAGTTACTTCAGACCATTTCTCCAGTTTGTTCAGATCATTTTGAATTTTAATGCTGTCCTCCAAAGCACTTGCAACCTCTCCCAGCTTGGTCAGGAAGGAATTTACTCTACAGGGAGCTCCTTGGAGCTTGGCCAGATGGACCCTGGTCTGATTCACTGCGGTGATTCCTCTAGAGCTACCCTTTGCTCTGGAAAGTGTCACTTTGACTGTCAGTTGCTTAGGAACCGGGCACCATATCCCCCCTCTCCCTCCCCCCACGCCCCGCATGGTGCTGTATAAAGAACAACTCAATAGAACACAGCAATTAGGGTTAGCGATAAATGTGGAATCGTTAAAGGGGAAAGACCTTAAACCTGAGAGCTCTGAGACACCCCCGGTCATTTTGGAATGCTCAGGCTTTCCCTTGGCATCTCTGCCCGCTACGCTCCACCCCGGAGCTGGCTACATTTCATAGACGCTTGGTGTGTCTCATTTGTGCTTTAGGAACCCCCATGATCTGACGGGCCCATCAGATCGCTTGGCTGGGCCTGTTGGACACAATAAGGATTGGCTCTAAGGGCTGGGTCGGTCGGGCTGGGTCGGTCGGGCTGGGGCGCGAGCCGCGGCTGGCAGGCCAGGCAACCTTGTACACTTGCCCTGAGCACAAAACCCTGTGTCTGACTAAAGCACATGGGGCTGCAGTGGCCGCACATGCGAGGCGGGTGTGACCGTGTGGGGTGCAACTGGGGCTGTTCTGCATCAGAGGCGAACAACCGACTACTGCTACCAGCTAATTAGCAGCTAGCTCGAAGAGTTGATGCTTCACCACTGAGGGCCTGGGGTTCGACCTGCACAAGGGGGCTGACAGACCAGAGCAGAGAGAGACCCAGCCGGAAAGGGGAATCTCCCTGTGACAAAGTGGGCATTTTTCGTATTTTGTATGGATAGTGTATGTGCCTCAGTTTCCTCATGTGCTGCATGGTTACTAGGTAGTGGGACTAGGTTGTTTGCAGAGATCCAGAGCCTGAAAGGACAATGACCACTCCAATTCCCCTGGATATTTGGTACCTAGCAACTAAGGCACTCCCCCCACCCACCCCCACCACCTGCAGGAAGCCAGCTGGGTGGGAGCAGCTGGAGAACAAAGGGTTGTGGAGGGGCCAGGTAGGGGTGTTAAGTGTGGGGCTGCGGGAAGCAGGAGTCTCTCCTGGACTGGCACCAAAGAGGGGGCAGAGGGCTCTGGGCTGACCCTGCTGGACCAGGCTGTCACTTTCCGCTCCCTGTGCTAACCAAGGACTTTCCACCCTGTGTTCCAGACACCAAATAAACCCCGACTGCTCCTACCGCGCTGGCTGAGCGTGACCACAGTCTAGGGAAGGTGGGGTGCAGTGCTCCCTTTGGGGGTACAAGTCTCCCTCAGGTTCCAACCCGGGGACTCGGCTCGCTGCAGGGAGCTCACGGCATGACCCCGGGGTGCTGAAGGCTCTGGGGGTCGGTCCCAGGAGGCGGGGAAGCTGAGGGGCTGGCCCCAGTGAGAGTGTGACCCTCGGGGGGCTGACACACTGATGGGGTCCTGCCAGGGACTGTTCCAGAGCCGTGGAGAGGACCCTGTGGAGCCGTGACACCCCCAGCTCAGGAAGGAGGGGAGAGCAGCCTGGAGGGGGGAGGGCCGGGCGCTGATCTCTTGACCTCTCTGCTCAGCCCAGCGTTTGCACAGGGGGAAGGGAGGGGGTTGCACAAGGCTGGCGGTGGGGCAATTGGCCGGTCGGGTGCCGGATGACTAGCCTCGTGATGAGAACAATACTAAACAGCAGCGCTGAGGGCAGGGCTGAGGGCAGGGCCAGCTCAGAGCCCAGCCTGGGCTAAATCCAGAGTCACTTCAGATTGACACCAGTATCCAAATCCGACTTGGGCCCAGCCACTGTCCCCTGCCTGGTCCTTGGGGTGCGATTCCCCTCCCCCGCTGGCTCTGCTCCATCGATTCCCGGGCTGTCACTCGTGATTCACCCCGGGGGCAACGCACCAGAATCAGGCCCTGGCCCCTGGGCTCAGAGCCTGCTGGACCCAGAGGGGCTGACGGGGAGAGAGGAGGGGAGTGACTGCTGCTCCCCCAAGGCTGCTCTCCCCTGCTCTAACTCCCCGGCCCACACACCTGGCACCTCTGGATTGCACCCGCCGCCCACCCAGCAAGCGAGTCTCCACCAGGGGCTCACTGCAGGGTCGGGGCCTTGGAGTGATGTGTGTAAGGTGCCAAGGCGAGAGAATCGCGTAGAGGCCCCTACGCGACCCAGGTGATCGGGGGCAGAGCCTCAGCTGGAGTCACCCAGCACAGCTCCAAGCTGCGGTCCCTGGTCGCCACGTCCACCCTGCGGCGCCCAGAGCAGGATCGGTCCCCCCAGCGTGTCCCCTCACGCTCTGGCCTCCACAGGTGTTGGCGGTGTTAAGGGTATGGAGCAGCCAGGCTGGCGCGTCAGCGAGGGCAAGGCGGTGCCTGAAGGATTGATGTTCGATCGCCCGGCATAGAGGTGACCTGACACACAGCACCACGCTCCCGGCAGCTCCCAGACAGGCTCTGGCCCAGCATGGCCCCAGCCCAATGCCTGCTGCACTGGAGGAAAGGCTCCCGTTCCAGCCGGCAGGACACCGGGTGCTTCCCCTCGGAGTTCAGCCGGCTCAGCCCTGGGAGCCAAGGAGCAGAACCAGAAGTGGAAGGAGGAAGTGGCACGTGCTGTGGGTCACGAGTGACGGACCGGGTTCCCCCCAGGCATTTACACCCCTCGAGCATAAACAGCTTGTACAGAGTATGGGAGTAGGGTCTAGTGGTTAGAGCAGGGGGCTGGGAGCCAGGACACCTGGGTTCACAGCTCTTTCACTGACTTACTGTGCAAGTCCACGGCCAAGTCCCTCTTAGTGCCTCAGTTTCCTCTCTATAACACGGGGATAACGATACTGACCCACCTTTGAGAGCCCCAGGTGACAGCGTCCGGGTGAGGGGGCCAATGGCTAGGCACAAAGGGGGGTGGGGAATCCAGGTGCGTTCGACTCAGAGGGGCAATTTCCCACCCTCCAACGCCACAGAGTGCGAATTCCAGAAGCCTGTCGACACGTCAGTGAACCCAGGAGTGGCGGGTCATAACACTGCACTGCGAGCCCTGAACCGCTCACGGACATTCGCTCATGGAGTAGCGACCATCATCCACCTGCCAAGGGGAAACTGCGGCACGTGGTGGGGAAGTGACTTGCCCAGGATTGCACAGTGGCTGGGCTGGGATCAAACACCAGGTCTCTAGAGGAGCTGTGAGGTTAACCATGAGACCCGCCCTTCCCACCACGACGGTTGGACAGCCCCCTCCCTCCATCAGGCCCGCTTGCTCACCAAGCTCCCAAACATGCCAATGATGGTCAGTCATCAACCCTGCCCAGCTGCAGGCTTTCCGTGCCCTCCTGGGACAGACGGACCCCACCATGCATCCACGGGGAGCACTGCACTTCGGAGAGCAATTCGGATCCTGCTTTTCTTCCAAATGCGGGCAAGCCCCTGCATCCCCCGGGGTCAGCAGAGCCACCAGCTCCGAGTGTGAACTGCCAGCTGCTTCGGGGTTAACCACGCGATAATAAACCCTGCGCAGCTGCACAGAACGCGCCAAACACCCCAGCTCCTGTCATGCGCCAGCGACTCAAAACAACCGCCAGGCTGGGGCCGACCAGCGCCCTGACGGGGATCAGTACGGACACAGCCCCCCTCTGGGAGACAGCCCGGCCCTGAAGAGCTCACAGTCTGAACAGGCAAGACCGACACATGGTGAGGGGGGAAACTGAGCCAGGGCGGTGAAGTAACTTGCCCATTGCCACCAACAGAGGCAGGATTAGAACCCAGCTCTGCTGGCTCCAGGAGAGCGCCCTGTCTAGGGGAAGTTTGGCACTATCTGGGTCAGTCCCACTGCAGCGGGGGTGGGTGGCGCGGCTGGGCGGTGGGGCAGGCAGTGGTGTGGGTGGGGCTGGGCTGCGCATTGTGTGTTTACTGTGTCCCCAAGGGCCCGTGACACGGCTAAGCCATGGCATAGCCGTGCAGTGTGGCCCCGATCGGCGCCCCCGGGCCTGTGCCGTGGGTGGAACGTGGCTCCATCTAGCAGTGGGGATAGAACCGCGTCAGCTGCACCCCCAGTCTTAGCTTATAAGAGGGGTCCCAGCCGTGGCAGAACAGCGAGCACCAGCTCTCACAGGGGCCCGGCAGCCACGGATCCTTTACAAAGGGGGGCGACTATCACAGGACCATGCCATGGCTGTGTGATCAGTGCTACAGGGGCCCAGTGCTATGGGGAGCGCACGGGTGGGGCTGGCAGCGTGGATGGGCCCGTGGCATACGTGACCATGTTATAGGGGCCGTGACACGGGGAGCGCACGGGTGGGGCTGGCAGCGCAGGACGCGTGACTGTGTTACTGGGGTAACAGCCAGCTCGGCCCTGGGAGCCGAGGAGCAGAACCAGAAGTGGAAGGAGGAAGTGGCGCGTGCTGTGGGTCACGAGTGACGGACCGGGTTCCCCCCAGGCATTTACACCCCTCGAGCATAAACAGCTTGTACAGAGTATGGGAGTAGGGTCTAGTGGTTAGAGCAGGGGGCTGGGAGCCAGGACACCTGGGTTCACAGCTCTTTCACTGACTTACTGTGCAAGTCCACGGCCAAGTCCCTCTTAGTGCCTCAGTTTCCCCTCTGTAACGGGGATAACGATACTGACCCACCTTTGAGAGCCCCAGGTGACAGCGTCCGGGTGAGGGGGCCAATGGCTAGGCACAAAGGGGGGTGGAGAATTCAGGTGCGTTCGACTCAGAGGGGCAATTTCCCACCCTCCAACGCCACAGAGTGCGAATTCCAGAAGCCTGTCGACACGTCAGTGAACCCAGGAGTGGCGGGTCATAACACTGCACTGCGAGCCCTGAACCGCTCACGGACATTCGCTCATGGAGTAGCGACCATCATCCACCTGCCAAGGGGAAACTGCGGCACGTGGTGGGGAAGTGACTTGCCCAGGATTGCTCAGTGGCTGGGCTGGGATCAAACACCAGGTCTCTAGAGGGGCTGTGAGGTCCGTGGCACAAGAAGCACACAGGTGAGGCTGGCAGCGCGGAGGGCCCGTGGCACGTGTGACCGTGTTACAGGGGCCCATGACACGGGGAGCATGGGGGGGGCGCTGGCAGTAACGGTGGCCATGCCCTGTGGCCAGGGAGGGGCTGGCGGCCCCAGGCACTTACCATGCCCCCGATCTCCGTGTCCTGGTCATCAGTCAGGATCAGCACGATGTTGTGCGGGCCCCCCAGCACCAGCTGCCAGGCGGCGCTCAGCACCAGCAGGGCATCCCAGCTCGCCGGGTGCCCCATGGCTGGGCTGCGACCCCCACAGGCTGCACGGTCCCGGCCCCCTACCCAGCCCCGAGCCCAGCCCCAATTCCTGGCCCAGCCCCCTGCCCAGCGCCGAGCCCCCAGCCTCCTGCCCAGCGCCGAGCGCCGAGGTCTGAGCCCCCAGCCCCGCCCCGATCCCCTGCCCAGCGCCGAGCCCAGCCCCGATCCCCTGCCCAGCGCCGAGCCCAGCCCCGAGCCCCTGCCCAGCGCCGAGCCCCGCGCCTATCCCCTGCCCAGCGCCGAGCCCAGCCCCTATCCCCTGCCCAGCGCCGAGCCCAGCCCCGATCCCCTGCCCAGCGCCGAGCCCAGCCCCGAGCCCCTGCCCAGCGCCGAGCCCAGCCCCGAGCCCCTGCCCAGCGCCGAGCCCCGCGCCTATCCCCTGCCCAGCGCCGAGCCCAGCCCCGATCCCCTGCCCAGCGCCGAGCCCCGCGCCTATCCCCTGCCCAGCGCCGAGCCCAGCCCCGATCCCCTGCCCAGCGCCGAGCCCAGCCCCGATCCCCTGCCCAGCGCCGAGCACCGAGCCCCCAGCGCACTTCCAGGAAGCGCAACTTTGCCGATCATATGACAGCTGCAAATGCACAACCCCCCCATGCCCCGCCCCGGCCCCGCCCCCGGCAAGCCCCGCCCCGGCCCCGCCCCAAACGGGGCGGTCCTTTAGCAGTGGGCGGTGCCCACCCAACTCCCGGGTTTCCAATACGACCCGGCACCCCCAGGAGCGTGGGAGGGGGCGGGGCTATATTTGCATAAGGGGCGTGGCTGCGGCCGGCTTTGACCCACGTGGAGCGGGGGCGTTTCCGCCTCAGGCTCACGCGTCGCTTCTGGGCAGGTTGGGCCGGGGGCGGACAGGCCCCCTCCCCCCATAGCTTCCCCCCCCCCCGCTCCAGGCCCCCCATAGGGACCCCTCCCATTGTCCTCCTCCAGCCCCCCCATAAACCCCCGTGCAATCCCCTCCCCCAGAGCTCCCCTGGTGACCCCCCAGCCCTGACCCCCCTTAGCCCTCCCCCCAGCCCCATAGCCCGCCAGTCCTACCCTTTCCCCGCAGCCACGGCCTGCCCCCGCCCCCACTCCCTGACCCTGCTGAGTTTTGGGGGGGCCCTGCTGTGTGGGGCACCCTGGCTACTGTCCCTGACCCCCCCCCGTGTTCCCCCAGCCTAGCCCGCCCGGGGTCCTGCTGGGGCCATGGCCCTGGTGCCCCTGAAGAAGAGGAGAAGGGCCCCGTCCCCACCAGCCGGGCCCCCAGGGCCTGGGCGCTTCCCCGACGTGGTGCTGTGCCTGGTGGAGAAGCGGATGGGTGCCAGCCGCAGGGCCTTCCTCACCCAGCTGGCCCGGGCCAAGGGCTTCCGTGTGGACAGGGCCTACAGGTGAGAAGGGACCTGGGTGGGTGACCCGGGACAAGGGGGAGATGGGGCACCGCCCCATAGACCCCATGGCTGTTGCCAGCCTCACCTCATTGACCCCTTGCAGCCCCCCAGCCCTCCACAGCCTAGGGCATCCAACTGGGGGGCAGGGAGAGCAGCTGGCCAGCCTGGCAGGATGAGGGGCCTGTGAATCCGAGGCCTGGCAAAGCCCAGAAGGGCCGGACCTGACAGGTTCCCCGCAAGGCAGGGGTGGCCCTGGCTGCGCCCCTTTCCCCCACTCACTCGTCACCCATCACCCCCCTCCCCCAACCCGGGGGTTCCTGGGGCCCAGAGTGGAGGGGCACCCTGATGGCGCTAGGCTTGCCCAGGGCTGCTCCTGGCCTGATCTCCCCTGGCTGAGTGGGGAGACACGGGAGGGAGACATGGCCTGGTTGGGACAGCGGATCTGGTGTGGCACCTGGTGGATCCAGCTGAGCCTGGGCAAGGCTATTGGGTCCCGGTGGGTTAGATCCCCCTTAGCTGGTACTGAGGGGCGTTCGGAAAAATCTAATGGGTCTCTTCTCTCCCCATGAGATCCTGGGGCTGGGACAGCAGAGGGCTGTGGGTTGGGAGTGAGGGGCACCGGGGGAGCTCAGGGCTGGGCTGGCAGGGGCTGTGGGTCGGGAGTGAGGGACACCGGCAGAGCTGGGGAGAGCACTGGGCTGGCAGGGGGCTGCAGATCGGGAGTGAGGGGCACTGGCAGAGCTGTGGGTGCAGGGGGAGTCCAGGGCTGGGTTAGCTGCAGTGGGGATTGAGGGGCACCGGCAGAGCTGGGGAGAGCCCAGGGCTGGAGTTGCAGGGGGCTGCAGGTCAGGAGTGAGGAGCACTGGCAGAGTGGGGGTGGGGTGAGGAACCCCAGGGCTGGTCTAGCAGGGGGCTGCGGGTTGGGAGTGAGGGGCACAGGCGGAGCTGTGCGGGTGGGGTGGAAAGCCCAGGCGTGGGGTAAGTGGAGGGCAGAGCCATGCTCCGTCCTAGCCTAAGCCCCCCAGACTCACGTCGCTCCCCCGATTCCCTCCTGGGGTCCCAGCCTGACGCCCCCTCTCATCCCTTTCTCCCCCACCCGGTGGCGGCCCCCCAGCGCCGCGGTGACCCACGTGGTGTCGGAGCAGAACTCGGGGGCCGAGGTGGCCCAGTGGCTGGAGCAACAGCGGGAGGAGTGCGGTGACGGTGGGGACCCCGCCCTGCTGGACATCAGCTGGTTCACGGAGAGCATGGGGGCCGGACGGCCCGTGGAGATTGAGTCCCGGCACCGCCTCAGAGTGAGCTGGGGGGTGGGGGGGCTCCTGGCCCCTGAGCAGGAAGGGGAGACGGGGCATGCTGGGGGCTGGGCAGGGTGAGGGTCTCCTGGGTTCCTGGCACTGAAACCCTCCCTGCTCCCCACCCCAGGTGGCAGAGCTGGCTCCGCATGGGCGGCAGATGGCACCGTACGCCTGCCAGCGCCGGACCCCGCTTCTCCACAGCAACCAGCCGCTGACGGTACAGGCTGCCCCACGGGGCCGGGGAGGGGCTGGGGGGGCACTACGGCCAGGGGAGGTGGGCGTTGAAGCTGGGAGGGGCGGGAGGTGGCAGGGCCTGCTGCAAAAGCTGGGGGGGATTGGTCCTGGGGGTGCTCGGAGGCACTTGGGGTTCCCCTGGCTGCCATGGGGCTGAGCTGCAGTTCCCGGTGCCGGGTGGGGGGGTGAGTCTGGCTCCCTGGCTCCCCCAGCCCTCAGTGACTCTGCTCTGTCCCAGGAGGCGCTGGAGACCCTGGCGGAGGAGGCGGGGTTCAGCGGCAGCGAGGGGCGCAGCCTGGCATTCACCAGGGCAGCCTCGGTGCTGAAGGCCCTGCCCGGCCGGCTCGGCGCCCTGGAGGAGCTGGGGTCTCTGCCTGGCATCGGGGAGCACTCCCGGCGGGTCATCCAGGTAACTCCCCCCTGGCTAGCCCCACAGGGCCCCCAGGAGCCAGGCCTGGCGGGGGGGAGGCCTGATCTGGGGGTACTGAACTGGAGAGAGCCAGAGAGACCCTGTAGCCCCCTGCTATCCCTGCCCTGCCCCCCAGCTCAGCCAGTGCCCCCAACCCTGACCCGCAGCCCCCTGCCATCCCTTCCCTGACCCCCAGCTCTGCCAGTGCCCCTCGGCCACAACCCGCAGCCCCCTGCCATCCCTTCCCTGCCCCCCAGCTCTGCCAGTGCCCCTCGGCCACAACCCGCAGCCCCCTGCCATCCCTTCCCTGCCCCCCAGCTCTGCCAGTGCCCCTCGGCCACAACCTGCAGCCCCCTGCCATCCCTTCCCTGCCCCCCAGCTCTGCCAGTGCCCCTCGGCCACAACCCGCAGCCCCTGGCTGTCCCAGGTCGGAGCTGGCACCGGGGTGTCGTGTCCTGCAGCGAGGGGCTGGGCTGAGGGCACCGCTCCGGCCCCATGGGAGGGCCAGGTGCTGGGCTCAGGGCTGTCTCTCTCGGGCAGGATGTGCTGGAAGATGGCGTCTGCACGGAGGTGGAGAGAGTGAAGCTGTCGGAGAGATACCGGACTATGAAGGTACCAGAGCCGGGAGGGGTGTGGGGCCGGGTGCTGTTGGTGGGGTCGGGGGGCTCGTGGGCCCTGGCTGCTGCCCCCTGCCACTGGGAACGAGTGTCTCATGCCCCATGCTGCTCACGGCCGGTGGGGATTCTCTTGGGGCTCGGTGGGTGGGCAAGGAGGGTGGGTTCTGCCCCAGAGGGGCAAGGTGCCAGCCTGTGCCGAGGGGCTGGAGCTGGGGACTGGCTCCGACTCGGCAGCCCTCACAGAGATGCTGGAGTCCAAGTCTCCTGGCTCCATCGTGTTGCTTGCCCCCTGGGGACCCTCCTCTGGCGTCTCTATTGCTCTCTCTAGGCTCCATCTCCTGCGCCGGCCCCGAGCTGCCTCATCCTCCCGTGTGGAGCTTCGTTCCGCCCTGTTACCACCGCTCTGCCAGCTCTGTCCACCCTGTCTGCCCACACGGCTCCCCCTGAGCTCACGCCTGCCCCGGGCCAGGCCTGGAGCCCTGAGACGTGCCCGCCTCTGCCCCCAGGAGCCCTGGCTGGTCCAGCGGGCGCTGAGCTAGGCAATCTCTGGAGGCCCCAGCCCTCGATCCCGAGCAGGGGGTTGAGCTGGGGCCAGGGTGGGCCACACGCTGGGCCTGGTTTCGGAAGTGGGGGTCTCTGAGCTGGGGATTCAGCGGCTGCTCCCGGCTGCCCTCTGGTGGCTGCTTTAACCACCTGCCAGCTCCAGCGGGTTTATGGGCCTGGGCCGTGGTGTTGAAAAGGCTCAGACAGGTTCCCTCCTGATGGCACCATGGGTCAGCCATGACTGGACCTCACGGCGTGTCTCTTTCAGCCTCTCGGTGAGGGTCCCTTCCTGGGTACAGGCTGGAGCCGTAAGGTGTTTGATTGACAGGTTAATTATATGGTAGAGATACCAGCTGAGCTGAAGGGGGGATCCCTGTTAGCAGTATAGGGCCCAGGACACACAGCTCCCAGCTCCTCTAACTCTGTTTCCTAAGCTAAAGGAGCGCTCCCGTGGCTGCCGCCAGTAGTAGCTGCTTTATCCCAGCTGCGAGTGCAGCCGCTAGGGGGTGACATCGCACGGGTTCACTCACAGCCAGCACCGTCTGGCTCCTGGCTCCGCAGCTCTTCACCAAGATTTTTGGGGTTGGGGTGAGGACGGCCAGCCGGTGGTACCAGGAGGGGCTCCGGACGCTCTTGGACCTGCAGGAGCGAAACACCAAACTGACCAGGCAGCAGCAAGCAGGTGAGGAACTGCGGGAGAAGCACCAGGGTGGGGCTGTGCCCCGAGGCTGCTGGACATGGATGCCCGCTGGGGGTCCCTCAGGCTCTCGTTCCCGGCCCACGCTGCCTGGCATTGTCACACGGGCCCTCAACGCCCTGGCCTGGACTCTGCAGACGTGGGAGGGGCGAGTGCCCGGGGGCAGGGAGACGTGAGCTGGGCTGGACCTGGGCTGCTGCTGGTTTGGTATTGTGGGCCCCGGTAGCTTTCCGTGGTGGCCGTGTGCTCCTGACAGGAGGCACTGAGCCCGGCAGCCTCACGGCCAGCCGTGGCGCGGCCCATGCAGCAGGGCGCGGGGAGGGAGCCTGGCACCCGTCTCCCGGCCGGTGCCTCGGGCCCTGGGATCCTGAGCGACGGCTCCGGTGGTTCTCCCGCAGGGCTGCGGCACTATGGCGACCTCAACACCCCGGTGGAGCGCAGTGAGGCAGAGTCCACCAGCCGGGCCGTGCAGGAGGCAGTGAAGCGGTTCCTGCCCGGAGCCTCAGTGACGCTGGCCGGCGGGTTCAGACGGTAACGGGCTGGGGGGCCCTTCTCTGCGGGGAGGGGCATCAGCTTGCCACCCTGCTGCCTCCCGAGTGGAAACGGCAAAGAAAGAACCAACGTCAGGTCTCCCTGGGAGCATGCGCGTGTGTGCGGCCGTGCTCTCCCCAGCGTGCACGGCCTGTGCCGGGGGGATCCCAGCCCCAAGCCAGACAGGCCCCTGCCTCTTAAACCCGCTGAGCGTGGGGAATCCCTGCTGGCTTGGGGCGTACGTGCTGCTGAGGGACTGTCCGTTTCTCCCCGCGCAGGGGGAAGCCGCGTGGCCATGACGTCGACCTTCTCCTCACACACCCCGAGGAAGGCAGAGAGGTGGGGCTGCTGAGCCGCGTCGTCAGCTGGCTGGACAGCCAGGTGCGGGAGGGGCGGGACCTGGGGGTTCATTTTTAAAGACCTCAGATCGGGGGAGAGATCCCGGCTCTGGGAGGGCAGTGGGGTCTGGCTGTTAGAGCCGGTGGCTGGGAGCCAGGACACCTGGGTTCTCTCCCTGGGCTCTTGGAGGCGACTGGGAGCTCGTGGTTCGGGGTCGGCACTAGGCGGGTGGGGTGGGTGGCCCTGGAAATACCCCACGTGGCTGAGGTGCGTGCTCTCCCCCCACCCCCAGGGTTTGATACTCTATCAGCACAGCCAGGAGAACAGCTACGGGCTCCGGGAGGGCCCTGAGCCGCTCGGGGGCAGGGACGTCATGGACCGATTCGAGAGGTGCTTTTCCATATTCCGCCTGGAGGTGCAGGGGGGCCCGGGCGCTGCCCGAGGCTGGAAGGCCGTCAGGGTGGACCTGGTCGTGGCTCCGGTCAGTCAGTTCCCATTCGCTCTGCTTGGCTGGACCGGCTCCCGGGTAGGTGACTGGCCAGGGAGGGGGAACCGATAGACATGGGCGAGGGCCGGACCTCCGGATGCAGGCGTGGCAGGTGCCAGAGATGAGCCAGCCCCTACAGGGGAGGCTTTGGGTTCTAGGGCCCAGCCCCGCTGCGGTGGGGTTCTAGATTTGAGCCTGTCCCACCCTGCGGCAGGGGGCCGGGGGGTTTAGATCCCAGCCCAGCGCACCCTGCCCCACCCATGCTGCGCTCTGAATCTGGATCCAAACAGCCCTTTCCAGTGGGCCAGATGCCCCATGTGCAGGGGAGCTGAGATCCGAACCCAGGTCAGCGCTTCCCAGCTGGGTCTGAACCAGAACCTCCGTGCCAAGCCCCGCCCTGACCTCAGGCTCCGAGTCCCTGCCGAGCGACCGGCGGTAACTCCGGGGTCTGCGCCCTTTTCTCCAGCACTTCGAGCGTGAGCTCCGGCGCTTCGCCAGCCGTGAGAGGAAGATGGTCCTGAACAGCCACGCCCTGTACGACACCAGGCAGGTACAGCAGCGCCAGGCATGGGTGGGGACACAGGGCTGAATGGACGGGTCCGGGGAAGCCTAGTCTGGGGTTCGATCCTGCCCCCGGTGGTGACGTTCCTGCAGAGACCTGGCACCCAGAGGAGCCCACCCCAGGGCAGGTGGTTGCACCCTTTGTTCTGCGGGAGGGATCCCCAGGCCCTCGCTACCCCACCCAAGGGACACCCAGGTGCTGGGCCCTACCTATGACCCTTGCAGGCCCTGGCACTGCCCTCCCCCAGATGCCCTCTCGCCTGCTCCCTGCCGTGCCTTGCATGAGCCGGTGGGGCTGAGCCGCAGCCTTGGTTTCAGCCGACTCCCCAGTCGCAGGCAGCCCAGCGATCTACAGGGGCCTGGGTGGAGGGTCCCTGACTTCAGAGGGGTAGCGAAATCCGCGGTCCCTCTTGCCTGGCCCACGGGCACAGCACCGGTACGCCGGGGGTAGCACCAACGTGGCTGAGCCTGGCAGCGCGGGGAGCACCGGCCCCAGGAAAGCGCGGGGTGCGTGTGGCTTGGTCGATACTCTGATTGTTGAGATCCCCAGCGCGCGATGGGGGACAGTCGGTGTGGCCGGTGCTGTGTGGGGGGGTGATGGTGGCTGTGGGTGGCGGGGGGCTGCCGGTGCCCAGTTCTGGCCCCCCACAGGGGCTCTTGCTGGTGCCAGGGGGCGAGGGAGCTTCCAGCTGTTCCCCACCACCGACGTTCCCATTCATTAACTCTGCTCTCCCCACCACTGCTGCCCACAGCGAATCTGCCCCCCTCATTCCCCTCTGCAGCACCAGGGTCCTTGCCCGTCCCGGCGGGGGGCAGGGGCAGACTTACCCATTGGTCACAGGGGGAAGAGGGGGTGGAGCCGCCCAAAGCTGCGGGTCTCTTTCTGCCCCCTCTCCTCCCCCAGCCCCGCGGAGTGAGGCTGGCTGTTCCCCTCCCCCTGCCAAAACACTCCTATACCTCGCAAGGGGTGGTGGGGCAACACTCTGCCCGCCTCCTGTAACCATCCTGATTGGCTGCCTTCCCCACTGCTCCGCCTCCTGGGGAAGGGCAGCCAATCAGAGGGGCTTTCCCTGTGCAGCGCTGAACTCCCCTGGCACAGCCCCGGGGGCGGGTGTGCAGCGCCGGCATATGGTAGCTCCGGGGCGGGACGTCGCCTGAGCAGTGCGGTAGCAGGGTCTGCATTAGCCTGGCTCCAGCTGCCGCGTAAGGACCCCCCGTCCCCTGCCCTGCCGGCTGCGATCACCCTGGGGAGCCGCTGTCAGCTCGGGCGCTGGTTTCTTTCCTTCCAGAACCTCTTTCTACCCGCTGCGTCCGAAGAAGAAATCTTCCAGCACCTGGGCCTGGAGTATGTGCCCCCCGCACAGAGAAACGCCTGAACCCTGGAGTACGTGCCCCCCGCAGAGACCCCTCACTGCCCAGGAATCCCCTCTCCAGCCCTGGAAACGGCCCCTACTGCCACCCGTGCTGGCTGCCTCCAGTGTGTTCCCCGAGTGACCCAGCCAGGCTGGTGCCTGTGGACTGAGCCCCCCGCGTCTGTGCCCAGCGCCCTAGGGCTGATCAATAAACCCCCGGCCCCGTGTTCCCCGCACTCCTGGCTGGCCGGTTGCTTGGTTCAGGGGAGGGGGACACTAGCAGCTCTGCAGGTCGTGGCCCCTGTTTGCGGTGCGTCCCCCCGCCCCTGGCCAGCAGGGCTCTGTCTACCTCCGCGGCAGCAGGAGAGGGATGGGGTCCCCTGGGGAAGGGATCAGTCCCACTGCTGGGTGCTCAGGGGGGAGGGAGCGGGGGGGGAGTCCAGGGAGCGGGGGGGTCCAGGGGTGTGTACAGCTGGCTCCTATGGCTCAGGGGAGGGGGCCCGCAGTGGTGCCATGGGGGTGCCCAGCCCCACTTCCCCAGGAGTCGGACAGCCAGGGGAGCCAGGCTGGTATCTCCGTCTCTCCTGCCAGGGCCCAGCTGGCTGGGCTCTGTGCCAGGCATGCAGCGGGGCTATGAATATTTCATGGTGGTTCCCACCATGACCCCATCACAAGCTGCCCCCCGCCCCATCAAACCCAGCCCTTTTGGCTGGGGGGGCTGTGTCTGCCCCTAGGGCCCCCCCGGGGGTCAGTCAGGGTTCAGCACCTCCTGCCACCGCTGCTCTGCATGGGGGGGACCATGGCCAGGTCCCCAGGGCCTTCACTGTGCTCGCGAGCACATGATCCCCGGCTGTCTTCAGGGTGGGAGGAGCCGGGTGGGAGCCAGGACTCCTGGGTTCCAGCCCTGAGAGGGGGCTATGGGCTGGGCATACGGATGGGGGCTTCTTTCCCCACCCTTGGTGGGACTGGGGTCCAGGGGTGGGATTGCACATCTGGCCGTGGCCCTGTGCCCCCTTGGGGCCTCTGACAGCCTCCTGGGTCACTGGGCCTTGGCCCCAGCTGTGCAAGGGAGTGGGCCAGGCCAGGCCAGGGGGGAGGGGCCCAAGCTGTGGGTGCTGGGAGGAGGGACAGCCTGGCTCCTGGTCAGTTCCCAGTCCCTACCCTTGTTGTCCCAGTAACCCTGGAGGGGCTGCCCCAGACCAGGGCCCCGTGGTGACCAGCGCTGCACAGAGATGTGCCCTGCCCCAAGGAGCTCCCGGGCTGGAGAGACCACAGGCGGCTCAGAGCCCCAGTGGACAGATGGAGAAACTGAGGCACGGGGGGGCAGTGATGCCCACAACCACCTACAGGCCAGGAACAGAGCTGAGGTCTTGACTCCTGACCTGCTGTCTGTGGCCCAGGTTCTATCGCAGTGGCCGTGGGCAAGTCCCTTGGCCTGGAGCTCCCAAGACATGGGGCACCATGTCTATGAATGACACTGGCATCACACCCCTGGTGGCTTTGGCAATCAGTGCTATCGACTTGTGCCTCAGTTTCCCTGACCCTGCTGAGGTGGGGGAGGGGCTCAGCCCCTGTGGCAGCATGGTGGCTGGGTAAGCAGCTGGCTGCCCGTCCTCACCCCCGTGCCACCCTCTGTGGCCAGTCGGGCGGAAATGGCAGATAACGAAGTGTGAAAAGCGTCACCTGTGAGCTGGCCTGGAAGCTGCTCCCCTGCATTATTGATGCGGTGGGGGGGTCCCAGGCAGCTCCTGGTCCGTTTCCATTAGCGTCTCCTCCAGCCGTGGGGGGTATGGGGCCCGGGCAGCACCAGGAGCGTGGCAGTGAGCTGGGGTGGCCCGGCAAGGCGCACTCAGAGGGCAGCGGGGCCAGGGGGTGATTGCAGGGAGGGGCTGGGCTCGCTGGGCAAGGCTGTAGCTAGCAGAGGGGCAATCAGTGGGGCGGGAGATACCCTGGCCGAGCAGCAATGGATGGGGTGAGACCCTGGTGCTGGGCCCCCATGGCTCTCGCTTCCGTCCGCACAGGGCCCTACCCCCTCTGTGCCAAGCCAGCTCCCCACGCTGGGCCCACATAGTGCCCAGGGCTCAGGCCAGCCTTCCCTGCTCGGGCAATGATCCGCCGAGCAGGGCCACATCAGGGAGTTTCCCACGTGGGAGAGGGGGGCTCAGGACACCCAGCCCCCCTCCCCATGGGCAGACTCAGCCCCCTTCCTGCCCCATAGGCTGAATTAAAAGAAACCCAACCCCCTCACCCCCCCGGGGTCCTGCTGTTGATGGGCGTGGGCCCCAAGTCCTTAGGCCAGGGCTGGGCACCTGGGGTGGGCACTCGCCCCTGGACTCAGGCACTGGTGTGCCTAACTCCTAGAGGTGCTGCCACCCAGGGGACCCCTGAGCTGAGTGTCTAGGCTGCCCACCCCATGCGTGGGGAGAGCTGGCTCCCAGGCCAGAACCCCAGCTGCCTAAGCCATCCAGGAGTGAAATGCAGAGGAGGGGGGCCTAGGCCCTGCCCCTCACAGGTTTTTAGCTCCTGCTGGCCCGGGCCTCCAGGCATCTGACTGCCAGGCTGAGAGCGGTGCCCATCTCTGCCCAGAGTTCTCAGCCGGCGCGAGCGACGCACCACGTGGCAGCCAACAGCTTGGTGGCCAGGGCATTTCCTGAGACGTGAGCTGGGTTCGAGGCCCTGATCTGGGGCAAGGACTTGAACCCACGTGGCCTGTGAGTGCCCGATTCCCGGGCCATGGGCTCTGTGGGGGTGGGGAGCTCAGCCGCTCCTGCTGGCACTGTTCTGCTTCGTGTAAATAATCAGCGGGTAGTTGGGCCAGGCTGGGAGGGGCCCTGGGCCAGGTCTCTGCCCTCAGCAGGGGTCCAGGCCCCAGCACTTGCTTGCCCCAGTGGATGTGAGGCCAGGCTGCAGGGCTGAGGCCTGCTCCTGAGGTGCCTATGGGGGTGGCCCCCATGGGGGCCACCTGCTGTGGGAGCCCCATGTCAGGGGGTGCCCAGGCTCCCAGCAGCCCTCGGATTCAGGCTTCTTTGCACATGCCGACCAGCGGAGAGGTGACGCCTGCAGGGTTAGGTGCCAGCTGGGCATGGGGTTGTGAATGCCAATGGCAGATGCCCCTCGGCACCATTGTGGGCCTGTCCCTGCTCCCGGAGGCGGCGAGGCCTGGGGCGATGCCACTAGATGCAGCTTGGCAGGCCTGAGTCATGTCCCTGCATGGCCCTGGTCTGCCGCCAAGCCCAGCTCCTGTTTCAGGCTCTGGCCCTAGTCCCCTCTGTCCAATGGGGCTCACAGCATGGCCCCTGCGGGAGGGGCTGTGGGGACCAGAGCGGCCCCTGGCCTTGGGGTCAGTAACCCTCTGAGTGAGCCCCCTGGATGGTTTTGGGGGGATTCAACCCGAACTCTGCATGACTGAGTGGCTGGGAAGTGCTGGCGGCTCCAGCCCTAGAGGGGGTCAAAGAGACTCGTCCCCAGGCCCCAGCAAGCTGAGCTACAGCCAGGCCCAGAGCCTGATACCGCACCCTGGCTGCCTGCCCCGCTCGGGGTCTCCTGCAGCTGGGCTGGGCTCCTACTGGCTGCTCCCCAACTCGGGCGAGCAAGAGGGCAGTGCTGGGAGGGGGAGATGGGACAATTGTCTGGCTCTGGACAGAGCTCAGCAGGTGTGGGGCTGTGCATGCTGCCCCCTGTCTGCCTGTACCCTGGGGGGACCGACAGCTCCCCGCTGCCCCTTTCAGCCCTGGACGGCGCCGGGGGAGTGAATATGGGTCCATGGGGCTTGGGGGCTGTGGATGATTCTCTGCTTGTGTCAGGGTGGCTGCCAACCTCCGCCCCCAAAGACGGTGCCCCTTGGAAGGGGCCCTGCTCTCTGAGTGTATCCCCGTGTGGGGGGCTGGGTTTCCCGTCACTGCTGCTCCCAGGAAATGGACCCGTGTGCCAAGCTCCCACGAGCCATTGGCTCGGGCAGGGCGGAGGCGTGAAGGGCTGATACCAGGCCTGCTGCAGGAGACCTGGGCCTGAGGCCTGCTGCAGGAGAGCAGCAGAGAAACGGGCAGGCGGGGAAGAAAGCGGTCTTGGGGGCAGAAGGCTTGTGGGTCCAGCGCTGGAATCAAGAGAGCTGAGTGGTCGCTGAGCCCCTTAGTCTCGCTGTACCTCAGTTTCTCCTCTTTGTTTAGGCTGTGAGCTCCCCGGGGCAGCGCCCGGCACTGGGGGCCCCACCTCACGCAGAGCCAAGGGGTTGAGCTGGAACTCGGGGGGAGCCCCCGAAACGGGCAGGATCTGGGGAGGGGAGAAGAGGGGAGGCAGCGGGCTGCAAAGGGAGGGAGGGAAAGTCGGGGAGGGGCACTGCAGAGATTCTCTCTGCCAGACATTAATTTTTGAAGCCTCCCTTAATGATTTAACACCTGCTGCTCCCCCGGGAGGGCGAGGGGGAGGTCAGTGGGTTGTGAACTCTGGGTGAACTTGAGCTACGGAATCTGTGTAATTGTGTCACACACACACACACCCATGGGGGGGTGGGGGGTGGGAAGAGCTGGCCCATTTAAAGGGCAGGTGTCCTGCTTTGGCAGGTGGGTAGGACGGGCTGGGCAAGCCCAGCTCTCGGGGTGGCAGTGAGCGGGCAGGGTGGATACCCAGCCCAGAGCCTGGCTCTTTGGGCCCCTGTGCAATGCTGAGGCCAGGGAGTGGGGCCAATGGCTACCTGCCCCCCCCCCCGCCCCACACACACCAGAGGAGGGACCACACGTGGGCGCAGGGGGTGGTACCCTCTGGCCCTCGGCCTGCACTTCGCATCCCTGCATTAAATCTTATGGTTACAGCGCAGAACTGGGAGCCAGGACGCCGGGGTTCCATCCCAGCTCTGGGAGGGGAGCGGGGGCTGGGAGCCAGGACGCCGGGGTTCCATCCCAGCTCTGGGAGGGGAGCGGGGGCTGGGAGCCAGGACGCCTGGGTTCCATCCCAGCTCTGACTTGCTGTGGGCTTGGGGGTAAGTTCCTCCTCCCCCCGGCTCTGTGGATGCCTGGCCCCACCCTGCGAGGGGGAAGCGGGCTCGGAGCCAGAGCCCCTGACGGGGAGTCGGGCACATGGGGCTCTGTGTGGCCTGGGGCCGGGCGGGGCCGGGCACAACCAGAGGGGGGCGGGGCAGGGGCGGCTCGGGGGCGGGGCCGGGGGGGCCGGCAGGTTACAAAGCCGCTGGCCCCGGCACCCCGGAGCCGCGCTGACTCCCGGGCTGCAGGAGCCGCCCCGCGGACGGAACGAGCCGAGCCGAGCCGAGCCGAGCCGGGGCCCAGCGGCGGGTCCCTCCCAGGGGTCGGATCGGCAGTGTCGCTTCGCTCCCGGACCAGCCAGTGAGTTGCAGCCCCCGGCCGGCCGGATCCCTCCCCCAGCCCGGCTCCGGGAGCAGCCCCCGGTCCAGTTCCAAGCTGCCGCCTCCCCTGGGCTGGGATCGTGCTCGGACGTAGCGAGAGACGTCCAGGGCAGCTGAGGAAACTGAGGCAGGGGGCGGCTGGAAGGCGGGGGGCGGAGGCGGAAGCGGGGGGCGCCGCAGTGTGGAGCTGCCCGTGCGGACCCGGGCGGCTGGACCCGAACACGTGTTCTCAGGTGGGTCCCAAGGGTGGCGCCGGGGCATCCCGGGGACCTGCCGACCCAAGGCGAGCCCCGACACCCCCCGTCCCCCCCAGCAGGGCGCGCTCCCGTCTGGCAACCAGCTCGGGAACTAGGGCAGGGGGGCGAGTGATGAGGGGTGTGGGCGGGGAGGGGACATGGATATGGGGGGGTGAGGGGGGCTGTGGGGGGAGGGGGCAGGCTGAGTCAGGGGCTCCTCAGAGCTGGGCGCCGGTGGGGGGTGGCGTTGTAACCCATTTACACTCGTTCCGGGGGGGCCTGGCTCCCAGCCCTGCCGGAGACTCCGCCGCCTGCGGAGGGACCTGCCGGCTCCCTGGGTGGCATCTCGCCGGGGGGGGCAGGCAGGGAGGGGCGCCGGGCTAGGGGGCCCGGAGCAGGAGTGTTTCTCACCCCTGTGTGCCCAGGTCTGTGCCCCTGGAGGGGAAGGGCAGGCCCCGGTACAGGTGCCAGGACTGGGGGGGTTGGGTCCCCGGTACAATGGCGTGCGGGGAAGGAGATGGGGGCCGGGCCCTTGGTACGGTGCTGTCCCGGCTGGGTCCCTGGCATGATGCCACCCGGGGCATTGACTGGGTGCCCTGCAGGCGCTGAATCTGCCCCCTGTGCGCGGTGCCCCCCGAGGAGAGGTGCTGGGGCTCGAGCAGTTCATTCATAACTGGGGGGCCAGGCTCAGCCCAGACAAGCCATGGCACAAATTAAGCCCTGGGGCCCCCTCTCCCCTCCTCGGCGGTCAGCTGGATTCCTGGGGGGGGGGCGCTGCAGCCACACAGGGGGCCCCTGGGGGCTGGGGCTCAATCTCCCCCACCCCCATATTGAGGCTTTTGTCCCTTTAAACACCCTCCCGTGCCCGCGGTGACAGTCTGCGCTGCCACCCCCGGCTCCCCTCTAATTAGCATCCGCCAGGAAGTGGGGATCGTCCCCGGGGGCTCCGCCTCGTCAGAGCGAAACACGTCACCGAGCCAAACAGCGGCCCCCGGAGAGACGGGCAGGCCCCGCAATGCCAGGAGCTGGGAGTGACCCCGGCCCTGCTCCAGCCCCTCCGGGGCGGATGTCACTAGCCCCAGAGGGGGAGCTGAGAGAGGGGAGACCCATCCAAGACCCCACATTTCCTTAACTCCAGGGAGAGAACCCAGGAGTCCTGGCTCGCAGCCCTCCCCCATTCTAACCACTATTACCCTCTCTGAGCCGGGGAGAGAACCCAGGAGTCCTGGCTCCCAGACCCCCCCACAACCACTAAACCCCACTCCCCTCCTGGAGCCGGGAGAGAACCCAGGAGTCCTGGCTCCCAGACCCCCCCCCCAACCACTAAACCCCACTCCCCTCCTGGAGCCGGGAGAGAACCCAGGAGTCCTGGCTCCCAGCCTCCAGGAGCTGGGGGGTTCACATTGGCTCTGTCCTGCCCGTCAGCGTGGGGGCGCGGGTGCCGGGTCTGTCTGTGCCCCCCCCCATGCCCGGCGCCCCCACCCCAGAGCCGGGCCGGCAGCGGGGCCCCTCCCCCGCGGCACTGGGGCGCTGGGAGCGGCCCCTCCTGCCTCGGTTTCCCGCAGCCGGGCAGACGCTTGGGCCCGGCCCGGGGAGAGGCCGGAATCTGCCCCCCTTGTTGGCCGGGGGGCGCCGCCGAGAGATGAGTTTGCTGGGTCTCAGCAGCCCCTCCCCAGCTGCAGATCCGGACCCTCCCGGCGGGGGCGCGCGGAACCCCCCCGCGCGGTGTCCACGGCGACACACCCTCCCCCGGGGGCCGGGACACGGGGCTCGACGCTCGCTGACGCCAGCGGGGCTCCCGGGGGCTCAGTGAGGGCGTCAGGCGGGGGACGTGCGTTGCCGGGGGGGCTCCCTGGTGCCCCGCTCAGCCGGAGCAGCAGCTCCTGTGGGGCGGGGCTGGCCGGGCCTGTGTGGGCACGTGGGGGGTGTTTGTGTGTGTGTGGGGGGCTGATCGCTGCACACCGGTCGGGAAGAACCCCCCCCCCAAGCCCTGGGCAGATTGGCGGGGGGGGGGTCACCTGCCTCTGCAGTGGGGGCAGGGGTCACTTGCAGGTTTAAACTGGTGTAAATGGGGGAGGGTGGACCTTGGGGGTCTTTAAACCCAGCGCAGAGGAGCTGCTCTGGGTCTGCTGGGGGGGCATGGCTGGTGAGGTGGGGGGTTGAGAATGGACCTGGGGGGGACTGTCAGCATGGCAGGGGGAGCATGCATGCACTCTGCGGGGGCCCTGATGCCCAACTGGGCACTCCGTGCCAGGAGGTGCCTGCCCCAGGGGCTGTTATTTCACGCAGGTCAGTCCCGATCCATCCCCGGGCTGCTCCGGCTGGGTCACTTTGTGCCGGGGAATCAGAGGGAGCCCTGTGCGTCCTACTGATGCCCCGTTTCTCCCCTTCCTCCCGCAGGGGGCTGCGTCAGGCGTTGAGGAGCCGGTTAATCGAACGAGGGTTCCAGCACCGGAGCCGCCCCGGGAAGCGGAGCGGGGCTGGAATCCTGCGAGATGCACGGGGGCCGTAGTGCCCCGCTGCCCCTTTGAGCGGAGACAGTGCCAGGGAAGGGGCTCTGCCAGCCAGCAGCAGGGCGGGGCCCCCTGGGAGCAAGGGAAGGGAGCCCCTGCAGTTAACCCTGGCCATGGAAGGGGGGTGGCTGTGAGACCCCCAGCTGCTGCCAAGAGCCCAGGCTACTTGTGCCCATCTTCCCTGGGCAAGGGCAGTCATGGCCTGCTGGTGGGCCGGCTGGCTGCTCCTGCTGGCAGAGGCTGGGGGGGCCCGCCTGGAGCAGGGGACGCTGGAGTCCTGGGCGCAGGCGGCTCCACGGCTGGGAAACGCGTCCGGGTTCCAAGTCAGCAGCCTGCAGCGCCGCCTGCCCCAGGGGATCATCATCGGGGTGCGGAAGGGGGGCACACGAGCCCTGCTGGAGATGCTGGCGCTGCACCCCCAGGTGGCCGCTGCCCGCTCCGAGGTGCACTTCTTCAACCGGGAGGAGAACTACCGCCGGGGGCTGGGCTGGTACCGCCAGCAGATGCCCCTCTCGCGCCCTGGCCAGCTCACCGTGGAGAAGACCCCAGGCTACTTCTCCTCCCCCCGGGTCCCCGCGCGCGTCCGTGCCCTGGCCCCTGGCATGCGGTTGCTGCTCATCGTGCGGGACCCGGTGGAGCGGCTGGTGTCGGACTACACCCAGATCCTGCACAACCGCCAGGCGCGCTGCAAGCCCTACCCGCCCCTGGAGCAGCTCCTGGTGCGGGGGGACCGGGGCCTCGACACCCGCTACAAGCCCATCCAGCGCAGCCTCTACGCCCTGCACCTGGCCCGCTGGCTGGCCGCCTTCCCCCCAGCCCACATCCACGTGGTGGACGGTGGCGGCCTGATCCGCGAGCCCCTGGCCGAGCTGCGCCGCGTGGAGCAGTTCCTGGGCCTGGCGCCCCGGCTGGGCCCCGACAACTTCTACTTCAACCAGACCAAGGGCTTCTACTGCCTGCAGGCCGGGGCCCGCCAGCGCTGCCTGGACGAGTCCAAGGGGCGGCCACACCCGCCCATCGCCAAGCTGCTGCTGGAGCAGCTCTGCACCTACTTCAGCGCCCACAACGAGCACTTCTTCAGCCTGGTGGGGCGCACGTTCAACTGGTGCTGAGTGGGCCTGGGGCCCGCAGGGGCAGAGCCCCCCCAGGCAGAGGCTGTGAAATGTTGGTATCAGGACAGGCAGGGCAGCTCCCCCCACCCCTGAGCTCAGAGGACTTAGGTGCTCAGAGCAGGCTGCGAGGGGGGTCCTGCTGGGGCTGGATCCCCTGGGCACAGGAGTGTAGATGGGAAAGGGGGTGGGAGGAACCAATCAGGGCAGGAGCAGGGGGCTCCTCCCTGCCGGGACAAGGCCGAGGTCCACAGCTGCCCCAGAAGCACACTCCCAAAAGGGCCCAGAAAGAAACATTTGCCCCACAGAGCCGTGGGGTGAGGCAGAATAGCAGGGGGGATGAAGGGACAGGGGCCTTCTACAATTCAGGGCATCTGCCTCCATATCCCCCCTTTCAGGCTACCAGCTCCCAACCTGCCACCTCCCTGGGGGGACTGGAGACCCACCTCTCCCAACAGAGGCATTTCCAGGCTGCCCCCTTTCCTGCCGGCTGAATTCCCCAGCCAGCCTGCAGGGTCTTCTCTGCGGGCTATACACAGCGTTATGGGCCCCCCTTGAGTTATGCCCCAGCCCTTCCTAAGCAAGCCCCAGCCTAAGGTGAAAACACAACAGAGCTCCCCTTAAACCCAACAGACACCCCCTCCCTTGGGTCAGGCTCACTCTGGCTGTGGCAGGCTGGCAGCTGAAGACAGGCGCCCCCTTACTCTGGCTTTTGGCTGACTCCTGCCTGGAGGGGAGGCAGGGTGTGGTCACCCAGTGCACTGCACAAGCCCTTCAGGCTGCAGCCCACAAGGCCCCCCCCCCCCATGAGAACCCCACCCCACACCGCAGGGGGGACTGGTGGTTGTGGTGGCCCAGCCAATGCCGAGCTCAGCTGCCCCCAGTCGCCCGTGGCCATTGCAGGCCGGTGCCCATGGAGCAGCTGGGCCAGCCCACCCGCCGGCAGCACGCCGAGGGAAGGAGCAGCCACAGGCCAGGCCAAGCACCCAGTCCTTGCACCTTCGCCCGCACAGGTGTCATGGCCGCTGAGAGCACTGTGGTTACCGCCCTCTAGTGTCTGGCTCTGGGAACAACAGCTGCCTGCGGCACCCTTAGAGATGGCAGGGGGTGCGGTTCTGGTGCTGGAGTCACTCACAGCCCATGGGTGGGCACGTCCCCCCTCCCCCCGTTTGCTACGTAACTCAGAACACAGCCTCAGACCCGGAGCACTGAAGCGTGGCCCCCGCCGGCCCACCCCGCGTGAGCGTTAACAGTGCCAGGCCCCAGTCCTGCGTGGGGTTTGAGCCATCAAAGGCCCAAGGGCCTTGGCCTTGCAGCAAAGGAAATAGGGATGAACGCCCTTAGCTAGAGCACAGCCTCACACCCAGCCCGTAGCTGAGCTCAGCCCTAGGGGCTCCCTCCCCCAGGGTAACAAACGGGGCTGTCTTCTCATTCCTGTATCCCACTGAACGTCAGGGCTCTAACTTTTTGTCTGACCTGTCAGGGAGACCCAGCTGGGCGGATGCAGGGGCTGCTGCCGGCACTGAGGCTGGCTGCTGCCAGCTGAACGCACATTAAGTTTGCTGAGATTTTTTTAATTGGGTACAATAAACACTAGGGAAATGGTGTCTGCATTGTTGGGGTTGTTTGTTCCCCCAACCTGTTCCCTCAGTGCATGTTAATGAAGTGGGGGGGAGGGGGAGGGAGAGAGAAAACCTGGACTTGTGCTGGAAATGGCCCACCCTTGATTATCACACACATTGTAAGGAGAGTGATCACTTTACAAAAGCTATTACCAGCAGGAGAGTGGGGTGGGGGGAGAGAAAACCTTTTGTAGTATTTCCCACAGTATGCATCCAATGAAGTGAGCTGTAGCTCATGAAAGCTTATGCTCAAATAAATTGGCTAGTCTCTAAGGTGGCACAAGTCCTCCTTTTCTTTTTGCAAATATAGACTAACATGGCTGTTACTCTGAAGCACAGAATGGAGTCCTGAGCAAAAGTCCCAGGGCCAAATTACAATTTAGGGCTTTGCTCTGTAATAGAGATGAGAGGAAAGTTTTTCCCCTCCATCCAAAGCTTTCAAATAAGACAACTTTCCCTCTAAAATATGTATTTTTGAATGGAAAATGCTAAAATTCTACACGCAGGAGCCCTTCCACTGATGGGGTTAGATCCAATACATGCCCCTGGCAGGAGTGTGAGGATTTTCCACCCTGTCTGCTGCCCTGTACATCCTGTTACATAACTGCCAGACCGGACAGGAGAAGGGAGATGATTATTCCCACACTGACCATTTACGATGTCAATTTCCAGGTCTGACCTGAACGGACATTACCATGCTGAGCACCTTCCCCAGTACCTGACAACGTTTCTGTAAGAGCTCCACACACTGGGGGCTAAGAGGATGGGCCCCTTGGAAGCAGCCATAAAGAGCCCTCTATCAAGTCTCTCTTCCCTACATACATACTTTAGATTATGTTCAAGTCACTCTTTAACTTTCTCTTTGAGGCGTTATATAGCTCAGCCTCCTTGAGTCCCGCACTATACCCCATGTTTTCCAACACTTTAATGGTTCTCATGTCTCTTTTCTCAACCCTCTCCAATTTTTCAGCGCCTTTTGTTAATTGTGGACACCAGAGCTGGACACAGTATTCCAGAAGCAACACCAGCACCAAATACTTTTCGTTTAGCTGTTTGATGCAAGAGCCCCATTTTCACTGTTCAGCTCACAGTAGCACTGTTCCAAAGGTTTAGAAAGCCAAACCATCTAGATAGAGGATAGGAGGAAACTAAGTACTGGGAGGTAGCTGCCATAAATATAAAGGGAAGGGAAACAACCTTTCTGTATGCAGTAATATAAAATCCCTCTTGGCCAGAGGTACAGAATCCCCTTACCTGTAAGGGGTTAATCAGTTCTATTAACCTAGGTGGCACCTGACCACAAGGACCAAGGAAGGGGGGGGGAAGAAAGAGAGAAGAAAGGCTTTGTTTTTGTGCTGTGTGTGTTCTCTGAGACAGAGAGAGAGACCAAGCAAGTAATCCAGCAGCTCCTACTGAAATGATACATCTAATATTACAGCAATAGTAAGTAATAGCAAGGAATGTGTTAGCTTGTGAATTTTCCCTGTGCTAAGAGGGAGGTTTATCCCTGTTTTTTATAATTTTAAAGTTTTGCCTAGGGGGAATCCTCTGTGTTTTAAGTCTTACTACCCTGTAAAACTACCTTCCATCCTGATTTTACAGAGGTGCTTCTTTTACTTTTTTTTTTTCTTCTTTATAATAAAGTTCTGTTTTTTAAGAATCTGATTGGGTTTTAGTGTCCAAAAAACCCAAGGGTCTGGTCTGTGCTCACCTTGTTTACCTATCTGGTTGGTAGATTATTCTCAAGCCTCCCCCGGAAAGGGGGTGAAGAGGCTGGGGGGGGGGGATATTTTGGGGAAACAGGAACTCCAAGTGGTCCTTTTCCTGAATCTTTGTTTAACTCACTTGGTGGTAGCAGCAGTACTCATCCAACGACAAGGAAGGATGTGCGCCTTGGGGAAGTTTTTAACCTCAACTGGCAAAAATAAGCTTAGGGGGTCTTTCATGCGAGTCCCCACATCTGTACCCTAGAGCTCAGAGCGGGGAGGGAACCCTGACATTGTGGGATCATTTTGAACCAGAAGCACAGACCTTTGGCTTTTAAAAAGAAAATATTTTTTCTTTTGACTGCTTGAAGTCAAGGAAGATTTTTTGTTTTGTTTTGTTTTTTTTAAAAAAACTTGAGAGCAGCTGGAGTTTTTTTTCCTCTGCCTCAGGGCAGAGTAGTTAAGTCCTGCAAGGGAATTCACAAGCTTTTTTTTTTTTTTTCTCCTCTCCTTTCTTTTCTTTCCTTTCCCTTTCTCCTCTTTCTAGCTCTCAGGTTAAGCTAGGCTAAGCACAGGGAGGTTAGGATGACAAAGTGATGTCCAAAACGAAACCAGATTTAGTCAGAGGGGAAACGGAAAAAAGAAAGAACATGAAAGACAACTGGAATTAAAAGAGATGGAGATTGATGCACAAGTGGCCAGAGAAGAGAAGGAAAGAGAGGCAGCATGCTCTGGAGAGCAAAAAAGAGAGAGGAAGCATGAACTGGAGGTGATAAAGTTAAAAGGACAAAACCTTTCAGCAGTTGGCTCCACCTCCCCAAAAATCCACAAATGGGAGCGATTATGTCCACAGTATGATGAATCCAGTGATATCGCTGAATATTTCATCATCTTTGAGAGACTGTGCACCCTCCATGCAATTCCTGAAGTTCACAAGATGACCACATTGGTAGCAAAATTCACTGGAAGAGCTCTGGACATATTCATTCCAGACTTTAGCAAAGCTTTTGACACGGTCTCCCATAGTATTCTTGTCAGCAAGTTAAGGAAGTATGGGCTGGATGAATGCACTATAAGGTGGGTAGAAAGCTGGCTAGATTGTCGGGCTCAACGGGTGGTGATCAATGGCTCCATGTCTAGTTGGCAGCCGGTATCAAGTGGAGTGCACCAAGGGTCGGTCCTGGGGCCGGTTTTATTCAATATCTTCATAAATGATCTGGAGGATGGTGTGGATTGCACTCTCAGCAAATTTGCGGATGATACTAAACTGGGAGGAGTGGTAGATACGCTGGAGGGGAGGGATAGGATACAGAAGGACCTAGACCAATTGGAAGATTGGGCCAAAAGGAATCTGATGAGGTTCAATAAGGATAAGTGCAGGGTCCTGCACTTAGGACGGAAGAACCCAATGCACAGCTACAGACTAGGGACCGAATGGCTAGGCAGCAGTTCTGCGGAAAAGGACCTAGGGGTGACAGTGGACGAGAAGCTGGATATGAGTCAGCAGTGTGCCCTTGTTGCCAAGAAGGCCAATGGCATTTTGGGATGTATAAGTAGGGGCATAGCGAGCAGATCGAGGGACGTGATCATTCCCCTCTATTCGACATTGGTGAGGCCTCATCTGGAGTACTGTGTCCAGTTTTGGGCCCCACACTTCAAGAAGGATGTGGATAAATTGGAGAGAGTCCAGCGAAGGGCAACAAAAATGATTAGGGGACTGGAACACATGAGTTATGAGGAGAGGCTGAGGGAGCTGGGATTGTTTAGCCTGCAGAAGAGAAGAATGAGGGGGGATTTGATAGCTGCTTTCAACTACCTGAAAGGGGGTTCCAAAGAGGATGGCTCTAGACTGTTCTCAATGGTAGCAGATGACAGAACGAGGAGTAATGGTCTCAAGTTGCAGTGGGGGAGGTTTAGATTGGATATTAGGAAAAACTTTTTCACTAAGAGGGTGGTGAAACACTGGAATGCGTTACCTCAGGAGGTGGTAGAATCTCCTTCCTTAGAGGTTTTTAAGGTCAGGCTTGACAAAGCCCTGGCTGGGATGATTTAACTGGGAATTGGTCCTGCTTTGAGCAGGGGGTTGGACTAGATGACCTTCTGGGGTCCCTTCCAACCCTGATATTCTATGATTCTATGATTCAACAAGATGCCTATTGAGGATGCTTCTGACTATGGTAAATTCAAGGATTTGGTTTTGAAGCAATTTCAAATTACACCTGAAACTTACAGAGTGAAATTTAGAGCCTTTAAGAGAGGGGGTGGACTAAGTAATGTGGCTTATGTAAACCAGATGAAGGATCTGTTAAATAAATGGGTCAAAGAAAGGGGTGTAACTAGCTTTGAAGGAATGTGCGATTTGGTTGTCCAGGAGCACCTCCTGACTATGACCAATGATGTAGAACAGTGTTTATGGGATAAGAAAATGGACTCAGCAGAAAGTCTTGCTTCTTATCCTAATCAATATGAGCAGTCTCAGTCTGTCAGAGAGGCGGGGCAAATCGGAACAAAATGCGTAGAGGTAGCAGAGAGGAAGAACCCTGGTCTCAGTTTGGGTGAATACCAGAGGGGACACCCCAAGACCACACCCTACCATCAGGGGCAGCCCAAGGTGCCAACTACACTCAAGGAAAACCCCAGACACCTTATTGTTCCACCACACCATTCTCCAGCAATTGACCCTGCCCCAGTGACCAGTCAGCTGGGCGATGTTTTAAATGTAACGAGCTGGGGCAAGTAAAAGCCAACTGCCCCAAGAATCCCAACAGACTGCAATTCATTGCACCAGGGTCACACCAAAGGTTCTCAGGCCCAGATGCCTCCCAGGTACCCTCAAAGTGAAGGGAAACAGTGTGGGCAGGAAGGTTATGACCTGGAGGGACACTGGAGCACAGGTGTCAGCTATCCACTAATCCCTAGTGGACCCCAAATTCATCAACCCAGAGGCCCAAGTGATGATTCAACCCTTCAAGTCCAACTCTTTTGACTTGCCTACAGCCAAGTTGCCTGTCCAGTACAAGGGTTGGTCAGGAATATGGACTTTTGCAGTCTATGACAATTAACCCATTCCCATGCTGCTGGGGAAAGACTTGGCCCACCATGTGAAGCTAGCCCAGAGGGTGGGAATGGTCACCCGCAGCCAGGCTAAGTGAGCCTTCACACCTAGTTCTGTTTCTGAGCCTTGGACACGGGCCCAATCTGTGATACCAGAGACCCAGATTGAGGTGGTGGAACTGGACTCCAGGCCAACATCTGTGACAGCCGTAGTGGACCATTGCAGAGACACAGACAGAGCCAGTCCCAGAACCGGAACGGGCAGAGCAACCAGCACCAGAACCATTGCCAGCACTGAGTCCAGCGCTTGCAACTCCCTCTACAACCCCAACACCAGAGGGCCCCACCGAGCCTGCCCTGGCAGCAGCAGCTAAACCTGCGCAAGAGGCTCAGCCGGAGCCTGAACCCCAACCTAGCGCACCCGCAGAGAGCAGGTCACCATCCCCAGAACCAGCCCTGACCCCCGCGTAGCTTCCCGAGGGACCAAGCCCAGGTCCACTATCCAGTGAGTAACTGAGGTCTCCACCATCAAGGGAACAGTTCCAGGCCGACCAGGAAGCAGATAAAAGCCTCCAGGGAGCTTGGACGGTGGTACGGAGCAACCCACCGCCTCTCAGCTCTTCTAACCAATCCCAGTTTGTGGTAGAACGAGAACTTTTATTCAAGGAAATGCTTTCGGGTGGGCACCAGGAGGACTGGCATCCTCAGAGACAGTTGGTAGTTCCAACTAAGTACCAGGTAAAGCTATTAAGCTTAGCCCATGATCATCCTAATGGTCATGCTGGGGTGAACAGGACCAAACACCATTTGGGGAAGTCCTTCCACTGGGAGAGAATGGGCAAGGATGTTTCTACCTATGTCCGGTCTCGTGAGGTGTGCCGAAGAGTAGGAAAGCCCCAAGACCAGGTCAAAGCCCCTCTACAGCCACTCCCCATAATTGAAGTTCTATTTCAGTGAGTAGGTATGGATATTCTGGGTCCTTTCCCGAAAAAGACACCCAGAGGAAAGCAATACATCCTGACTTTCATGGATTTTGTCACCCGATGGCTGGAAGCAGTAGCTCTAAGCAACACCAGGGGCTAAAGTGTGTGCCAGGCATTAACAGACATTTTTGCCAGGCTAGGTTGGCCCTCCGACATCCTTACGGATTCGGGAACTAATTTCCTGGCAGGAACCATGAAAAGCCTTTGGGAAGTTCATGGGGTGAACCACGTGGTTGTCACTCCTTAGCACCATCAAACAAATGCCCTGGTGGAGAAGTTTAATGGAACTTTGGGGGCCATGATACGTAAATTCGTAAATGAGCACTCCAAGGATTAGGACCAAGTGTTGCAGCAGTTGCTCTTTGCCTACAGAGCTGTACCACATCCCAGTTTAGGGTTTTCACCATTTGAACTTGTGTATGGCCGCGAGGTTAAGGGGCACCAACTTCACAGCTGGTGAAGCAGCAATGGGAGGGGTTTAGGCCTTCTCCAGGAACTAACATTCTGGACTTTGTAAACAACCTACAAAACACCCACCGAGACTCTTTAGCCCTTGCTAGAGAAAAGCAAAAAGATGCTTAGGAAGATCAAAAGGCCTGGTATGATAAATATACCAGAGGGTGTTCCTTTAAAGTAGGGGACCAAGTCATGGTCTTGAAGGTGCTCCAGCCCATAAGATGGAAGCGTCATGAGAAGGGCTATTTACAGTCCAAGAGCGCCTGGGAGCAGTTAACTATCTCATAGAATCCCCTACCTCAACCCTGTTAGGATATATTCAGGCCTGTCTGCAAAGGCCTATACTCTAAGAATTTAGGTGTATTCTTATCACTTGGCTAGTTCTAGAGGTATAAAAGAAAGAATCAAAATCACTGTCTGCCAGTGTAAGGGCCTTCTCTTACTGTGACAGTCTGAGGCCCTGTTCTTAGGCTAAGGCCTTTGGCTAAGCAACAGAGGCAGCCATAAGCTGGGAAGCGACTGGTCACCTCCTCACATTCCAAACTAGTCACATTGCAAGAAGGTGCTACTGGGCTGTAAGGAATACAATCCTGTCCTGATAATGCCTATTGCCTCTAGAGAAAGGGAAGTACCTAGAAAATGTAGAAGGGAACTTAGTTTGATAGCATCCTGTCTGGCAAGAACTCACTTAACAATACTGGGATGTGAAATCCTCACTTCTGTATTGTTTTGTCATTATAGTTCCCACTTTGCTATTGTTTGTCTGTATAATCTCTGTCTGGTTCTAAGATTGTTCCTGTCTGCTGTATAATTAATTTTGCTGGGTGTAAACTAATTAAGGTGGTGGGATATAATTGGTTACATAATCATGTTACAATAGGTTAGGATTGGTTAGTTAAATTTCAGGAAAATGATTGGTTAAGGTAGAGCTAAGCAGAACTCAACTTTTACTATATAGCCTGCAGTCAATCAGGAAGTGGGTGGGTGGGTGCGAGCGAGGGAAATGGGAACAGGGAATGGGGGTGGGGAAACTGGAATCATGTTTAGCTAAAGGGGGAAAATGGGAACAGGGACACAGGTAAGCCTCTGTGGTGTCAGAGCTGGGAAGGGGGACACTAAGGAAGGAAACTGGAATTATGCTTGCTGGAAGTTCACCCCAATAAACATCAAATTGTTTGCACCTTTGGACTTCGGGTATTGTTGCTCTCTGTTCATTCGAGAAGGACCAGAGAAGTAAGTGGGTGAAGGAAAAAGCCCCCTAACAAACCCTAAAGCCGAAAGTATACCATGATAATTCTCTAAAGCCCTTTTATTCCAGAGAATTAAAGGTGTGTCAGTTTACAGCCCAGGGAGGAGAGGATGCTGAGTGGCCTGAAGGTGTCCACTATGAAGGAAAAAGTGACGGTGGCTTGGAAGAGGTGAACCTCTCAATGACCCTCGAACGTATGCAGCGACAGCAGATCAAGGAGCTGTGCACTAGCTTCACGCTGATGTTCTCAGCCACCCCAAGACGGACTGAATGGGCATACCACTCCATTGACTTAGGTAATGCTTGCCCAATTAGAGCCCAACCTTACCAGGTGTCTCCTCAAGCCAAAACTGCTATTGAACAGGAGATCCAGGACATGCTACAGATGGGTGTAATCTGCCCCTCTTAACAGTGCATGGGCATCTCCAGTTGTTACAGTTCCCAAACCAGACGGGGAGATACGGTAGTCCATGCAAAAGCATAAGCTAAATGCTTTAGCTCGCCCAGACAACTATCCAATGCCACGCACAGATGGGCTATTGGAGAACAGGGACAGGCCCAGTTCATCTCTACCTTAGACTTAACCAAGGGGTACTGGCAAGTACCACTGGATGAATCCACCAAGGAAAGGTCAGCCCTCATCACCCATGTAGGGCTGTATGAATTTAATGTGCTCCCTTTCAGACTGAGAAATGCACCCACCACTTTCCAAAAAAACTGGTAGATAGTCTCCTAGCAGGATTGGGAGAATCTGCAGTTGCCTACCTTGATGATGTGGCCATCTTTTCTGATTCATGGGCAGAACACCTGAAGCATCTGCAAAAAGTCTTCGAGCGCATAAAGGAGGCAGGATTAACTGTTAATGCTAAGAATTGTCATATAGGCCTAAACAGAGTGACTTACCTTGGACACCAGGTGGGTCAAGGAACTATCAACCCCCTACAGGCCAAAGTGGATGCTATCCAAAAGTGGCCTGTCCCAAAGTCAAAGAAACAGGTCCAATACTTCTTAGGCTTGGCCGGATACTACAGGCAATTTGTACCGCAATACAGCCAAATCACCACCCCACTGACAGACCTAATCAAAAAGAAACAGCCAAATGCAGTTTAGTGGACTGAAGAGTGTCAGAAGGCCTTTAACCAGCTTCAAGCAACACTCATGTCTGACCCTGTGCTAAGGGCCCCAGACTTTGACAAACCTTTCCTAGTAAGCACAGATGTATCCGAGCATGGTATGGGAGCAGTTTTAATGCAGGAAGGACTGCATCAAGAATTCCGTCCTGTTGAGTTTCTCAGCAAAAAACTGTCCGAGAGAAAGCCACTGGTCAATCACCGCCCATATGTTTGGGGGCAGCATTTCCACCTGCAAACTGACCATGCTGCGCTACAGTGGCTTCAGACCATCAAGGATGCTAACAAAAAACTTCAGTGGAGTTTAGCTCTGCAAGATTTTGATTTTGAAATACAACACATTTCAGGAGCGCCTAACAAACTGGCTGATGCACTCTCCCGTGGAAGTTTCCCAGAATCAACTGTTTAAAATTGACCTTGAAATGTGGAAAATACGGTTAGTTTTTATATAGTCAGTAGTATATCTAAAGGTGCATGTGTCTTATTAACTCTGTTTTCTCCTAGAGCTCCAGGAAGAAATCACAGCCAGTTTGGAACAGGCTGTCCCACACCATCTATAATTTGTGGGGCATGGCATAAGTATAAAGGGAAGGGTAACAACCTTTCTGTATGCAGTAATATAAAATCCCTCTTGGCCAGAAGTACAGAATCCCCTTACCTGTAAGGGGTTAATCAGTTCTATTAACTTAGTTGGCACCTGACCGAAAGGACCAAGGAAGGGGGGGAAGAAAGAGAGAAGAAAGGCTTTGTTTTTGTGCTGTGTGTGTTCTGAGACAGAGAGAGAGACCAAGCAAGTAATCCAGCAGCTCCTACTGAAATGATACTTACTATTCCTGTAATATTAGATGTAATAGCAAGGAATGCGTTAGCTTGTGAATTTTCCCTGTGCTAAGAGGGAGGTTTATCCCTGTTTTTTATAATTTTAAAGTTTTGCCTAGGGGGAATCCTCTGTGTTTTAAGTCTTACTACCCTGTAAAATTACCTTCCATCCTGATTTTACAGTGGTGCTTCTTTTCCTTTTTTCTTTATTATAAAGTTCTGTTTTTTAAGAATCTGATGGGTTTTAGTGTCCAAAAAACCCAAGGGTCTGGTCTGTGCTCACCTTGTTTACCTATCTGGTTGGTAGATTATTCTCAAGCCTCCCCCGAAACGGGGGTGAAGAGGCTTGGGGGAATATTTTGGGGAAACAGGAATTCCAAGTGGTCCTTTTCCTGAATCTTTGTCTAACTCACTTGGTGGTGGCAGCAGTACTCATCCAAGGAGAAGGAAGGATTTGTGCCTTGGGGAAGTTTTTAACCTAAGCTTAGGGAGTCTTTCACGTGGGTCCCCACATCTGTACCCTAGAGTTCAGAGTGGGGAGGGAACCCTGACATAGCATTTTCTGTTTATACAAGCATGGCAAACATAGGACCTTTAGAGTTCTTCAGATTCAAAGCTTTGAAAAGAGGCCAATTCTAGAGCCGGCTGAAAATAGTTAAACCAGCCTGATCAGCGTTACAAGAAACGCTAGTCTGCACATTTCACCACACCAAGCTGTTCTGCCACAGTCCTGGCTGCTTTCATATTCAAACACAAAATTAAGTCTCTCCTCAGATCTGACAGTGCACTGATAGTTCTCATAACTGAAACTCATTCTCCTGGGGAATGACTGCTAAATAAGTTGGTGGGTAAAAAAAACAAACAAACAAAAAAAAAAAAAAACAAAAAAAAACCCCCACCTCTTTCTGAATTGAGACTCATTTATGAATGCCCAGATCAGTAATATTTTTGCTGCAGTTACAAAAAGTGGACTCAATTGTGCCAACATCATCATCATCTACCAAGTTGCATTTGTGCTATAAAAAAAAAAAATCTACGAAATCTGAAAGACCGACTCAGATGCTTTCAAGCAGCCATAAGGAGATGGAAATGAGAAACTAGTTAAATGACAGTTTACACTATCAAAAAAATTTGCTCATTTAATTTCTGAAGCAGTAGGCAGCAGCAACAGATTTCAGTCCCGTTTTCACCTCACCATTTGCTCAGAAACGGTTTAAGGAAAGATCGTACCAGCTGTTGGAAGAACATCTTAAAACGGTCTCCCTAACCAGAAACTTTTGTTAACGGCAAGTGTCTCCTGACCTACAGTACTCTTACCAGAGCTAATGATTGCAGGTGAAGGGTCTGAAATGATGCTCAGAAGAGCCAGCTTGAAACTAACATTTTAGCCAAAATTAAGTTGAGCACCAAGAGTTGAGCACTTGAACTACATCACTTATTTCAAAGGTGCTGAGCACATCTCACTCCCATTGCCTTGTGTGAGAACTGCAGATGATCAACACTTTGGCCGGAGGAGAAATCTGGCCACATCCTCTCCCATCCCACACCCCTTCTGAACAGGGGCTGATCAACCTGCACTTTTGGCTAAAGAAAATGGGAGCTCTAGATACACTTGTGAAAATTAAGGCATTGTGTTTCAACATCTAAATCTACATTTGTTTAACTCTGGACATTCAAATACCAAAATGAAGATTTTACTCTGGAACAGCTTTGAGGCTTAGAAGGGAAGTGAGGCAGACACCCATCTGATTTATCCACAGCACACTGGAAAGTAGCTTGCGATGCTGCCACTCTACTCTTTCTATTCTGACAGCTGAAATCACTTGTGGGTCAGGGCAGAATCACCACTACCATGATAAGCTGTTCTTCATGGCTAAGAAAATAAGTAAGCTTTTGTAAAAAAATAAAAAATGAAGAGTTATCACAGGTCTCTAGGGCATTGTGTTAATCCACACACATACTGGACATTTTAAATGAATAGAAAACGTATCTGTGATCCTTACTAGTGACAACAGGCATATTTAAAAATGGAAAATGCTTTCTAGCTTTGAGGTCAGCCCCTCCATTTACCTGTCAGCAGCAGCGATAGCAAAGCTGCTGTCAGAAACAAAGTCAAATAGTTTCTTCCTTTAGATAACTTGTGGTGTCCTCAGCTCTTGCAAGGCACCTGGAACCCTGAATTCAGATATTGGCAGGTTAAGTGAGAGAATGATTTTTCAGCGACATTAAGTAAATTAAAATTTAAAGTAGCAAATCTATTTTGTCACTACTTTAACAGCGATAGCATTTCCCATTAAATAGATTCCTACACTATAGGCCAATTCTGTTTTTTTTGCACCATTAAAAGTTTACCCATTTGCTACCAAAATTGCCCATGCCAATCAACCAATTATATTACAAACCATCCAAGTGAAGGAGTCACGGACGTGGCTGATCGAAAGAGGGAAAGAACTTCTGCCTGTACACCTAGTCCAGTAGAGTCTGAGGGAACCAGCTTCAGAGAAGTTGTGAAGTCTCTACTACATGATTTTTGCACCTGACCACCACATGAGAGCAAATTTTGTAAAAAATGGTTTATCAGTTCCATTTTTGTATAAAACACACGGGAGAAACCTAGCCAATCAACACACGAATTGCTGCCACATGACAAGATACTTTTTGTCAAACTTTGAACCTAAAGAACATACAAATGTTTTCTCATGTCTACAGTCAATTGTCTATGCTCTTCCATTTAACTATTTCTTAAAAAATTCCACATATCCCCATATTTCTTCTGTCCCAGTTACAGTACAATGACAGGGAGGAAGAGGGTTGGTTAAAACTCCTCTCTATGCAGTTTTCTGCTGTCCCTTCTT
The DNA here is from genome assembly GCF_965140295.1 of Lepidochelys olivacea. NCBI lineage: Eukaryota > Metazoa > Chordata > Testudines > Cheloniidae > Lepidochelys > Lepidochelys olivacea. The sequence continues at coordinate 15,168,735 of NC_140436.1, read as the reverse complement.
TCCAATCAGAGACTTATGGATGTGAGGGATTACACCTGCAAAGAGAACAATGGATTAGAATAGTGGTGCACAGGACATTTTTCAGAGTAAGTTCTGTTAGTTCAAAGATTTGTTCATTATCTGAATAGCTAGAAAGCTTTCAATGTTCTGTTCTCTAAGTTTTCCACATTTTCTTGTTCTTTGACTATACTAGAATTCCCCTATACTAGAATACCCTCCGGGGGCAGAGGGTGAGAAAACCTGGATTTGTGCTGGAAATGGCCCAACTTGATTATCATACATATTGTAAGGAGAGTGATCACTTTAGATAAGCTATTACCAGCAGGAGAGTGGGTTGGGAGGAGGTATTGTTTCATGGTCTCTGTGTGTATATAATGTCTTCTGCAGTTTCCACGGTATGCATCCGATGAAGTGAGCCGTAGCTCACGAAAGCTTATGCTCAAATAAATTGGTTAGTCTCCAAGGTGCCACAAGTCCTCCTCTTCTTTTTGCGAATACAGACTAACAGGGCTGTTACTCTGAAACCGGTAATAAGGCACATTCTCCAGTTGTAATTTCATCCCACCCCAATGGATCCCACCTTATCATTTCAATCGTAGGTTTGTTGATCCAACAGCCCATTTCTAAGCTGTAAAAGCTAAAATGGAAGTTGTAAGGGTACATAAAACAGACATAATTAAGTAGCCCTCCTCTTACTGCTAAGGCTGACTATGGCTAGGTCTGCAGCTTGAGCAGTGCAGACACTGCACGCCCAGCTAGCACAGGCAGAACAGCAGTGCAGACGGGGAGAACAGGTAAGCCAGAACCCTAGAGGACGTATCCAACACGGCTCTCTACGTGCGTAAGTGGTACCTCCCACATCTGCACTATTTTCCTGCAGCATACTGTCCTGCCACCAGAGCCTTTCCCCATCGCAGTGAAAAGTTCAGGCAGCAAGGAAAGACTCTGGCATCTCCCCACTGCCTTTACTTGCTGCAGCGAAAGGCTCTGGCAAGCTCTGCACTGCCAAAGCCTCTCCTCACTGCCTCTCCCAAGCAGAGCCTTTTACGGCTGTGTGTAGCTACACAGTATAGTGTGGATGCAGCCTGTTTTTCACTGCAGCACGTAGCTACGTGTACCCTGCACGCCACCAGGTATATCCCAATATTCCACTTATCTCAGCAGAACATCCACATAAGGAAAACACAAAGGCATGGATGCAGCAACAGAAGAGTTAAGTAAGACCATTCATTTAAGTCTCACAAATTACTGCAGGCTATTTTGTCCAGTATAGAATTACAATGAACTCAATATCGTTATTACACAATATATGAAGAGCACTTCTGTGAAGCTTAGTCCTCTTCCTACCTACCTCATAGAGCCCAGTTCTATCTGTAAGGAAAGTTCCAGTAGTCAGGGTTATAAAGAGGGAGGGTGGAGAGAGAAGGTGCAATCCCAGGATCTTTAATAAAAGTGAAACACCCAGATTTCCCTCAATTTATAGCTACTTTAAGTTTAATGCTCATGGAAGGTACTGAGTGGATTATCCTCAGAATATGCACTACAAGGAGAGAGTAATTCAGTGACCCATCCAGTCCTCTCTCTCGGAAACTGCCAAATTTCAGTTGCTATGATGTTTAAATGGAAACAGATACAAATCTGGCCGGAATGTCTGCCATTATTGATCTATGTGAAGTAGTGTGACAGAAGAAATTAAAGTGACTTTAACTTATTGTCTGTTACCTTCCTTGCAGTTGGCTGTCCACTTTTGTATCAACCCAATCAGTTACAAAGCCCAACTATACATACCTCCACCAGCAATGGTAGCTTTAATAAGGGAATCCAACTCTTCATCCCCACGAATAGCAAGCTGCAAGTGACGAGGAGTGATACGCTTTACTTTGAGATCCTTGGAGGCATTACCTGCCAGCTCCAGCACCTGACAAATTAGGAGGCTATTTTAGTAAGAGTTAGACCTGTTAAAGTTTACAGAAAGCAAAATGTGGGGTCAGCTGGAACATGAAATCATGAATCTCTTAGGTACTTACATGACGCCCATTACTGCAGTATGAGTACCACCTCATTATGCTTACAACACCCCTGTGCAGCAGGGCAGTGCTACTATCCCCATTTTACAGATGGGAAATTGAGGCACAGAGACACTAACCAATTTGACCAACGTCACAAAGGGAGTTTGTGGCACCGCAGAGAATCGAATCCGGGTCTCCCAAGTCCTAAGCTAGCACCGTAGCCACTGGACCTTCCTTCCTCTAACCATTCATTGATTCCAAGGCCAAAAGGGACCAATGTGATTACTTAAAATTTTACGCCTTATTGCCAGTCTGAATTTGTCTAGCTTCAACTTCCGGCCATTGGATTGTGTTGTCTGCTAGACGGAGGAGCCCATTATGAAATCTGTTCCCCACGTAGGTACTTACAGGCTGTAATCAATTCAACCCTTCACCGTCTTTGTTAAACTAAAATAGTTTGAGCTCCTTAAGTGTGTCACTATAAAGCATGTTTTCTAATCCTTTAATCATTCTCATAGGTCTTATCGGAACTCTCTCATTTATCAACATACTCCTTGAATTGTGGACGCCAGATCTGGACACAGTATTCCAGCAGCAGTAGCACAGTGCCAAGTACGGAGGTAAAACCACCTCTACCCCTCCTTGAGAGTCCCTGGTCTCTGAACTGCTTTAGCCCTTTTGGCCAGTGTTACACTGGGAGCTCATGTTCAAGTGATTATCCAGCATGACCTCCAATTTTCTTCCAGCGTCATTACTTCCCAGGATACAGCCCCCCATCTTGCAAATATAGCCTACGCATGCTTTGTTCATGGCCCCCACTCACTGTTTAGTTACAATAAAAAAAACCTGTTCTGGACAAACAAGATATACCTAGGATGGCTTGCCTTTAATATAAGTGGCCTTCATCCATTAGTTATAGATTTAAAGGTCCAATTGTCTTTTAACCAATTATCCAGTGTATTTTTTGCAGTTGACATAGCTTATGGAGAACTAGACTGATCTACTTAGTCAGTTTCACTTTTAAGCTCCTATGCAACATCACAAATCTGCACAAACAGGTCACAATCAAGTTAAAAAAATCCTTTGTGTTAAAATGAAGTTTATTAGGTTTTTACAAAATAAGAAGCCAAATTTCATGGGCCTAAACAGATTTTCCAATAGTTTAATCAACTCTTTGCATTTACAGAGTAATGCATTAGATATCACCCAGCTTAACCAACGGGAGGAAAAAAACCCCAACTATTGGCAATATTAAAATCTAAATGACATGCTGCTTAGTTTCTACCACATACATTTGGAAGAAAATTTGAGAGAGAAACTGTTTGTTGCTATTTGTTTAACTTGATTTATCCTAACAAATTACATCAACAGAATTATATCCACCTACCTATCCCTCTATTCTGTCACGTGCAACGTAGTTTTGACAGTGGTTACTTCAAAACCTACCTCAGCAGTGAGATACTCAAGAATTGCAGCACTGTACACTGCAGCAGTAGCACCAACTCGCCCATGACTCGTAGTGCGAGTCTTCAAGTGTCTGTGGATACGACCCACCGGGAACTGAAGTAGAAACATTTGTTAGGCACTTGAGATCAAAGTCTACGCTGAAGCACTAAATTCTTGCCTAATGTTGATTAAGGTCTATAATAATCTGGTGTAAGAAATGTAAATGGAGTAAAAACTTACTGAAGTAGAATACTGGATTAACCCCCACAGTGAATACAAATAAATGGCGAGCTTATTTTCAATGGGACTGGCGAGTTTTACATCTCTAAATTTTCCTCAAGAGGGACACCTCTGAAAAGTATGTTAGTTTAAAGTCAGGATTAAGTTACACGGCCTTTACATACTAGTCAGTCAAGTGTCAAATCACATACAGGGTTTGTGTTGTAAGAAGCCAAAACTTTTTAAGAAGCAGATCTGTAGCACTGAAGAGATTACACTGTCAAATCAGCAGAATAATTTACATAAACCATGCAACAGAAGAGTTTTTACTGACTACTGCCAGAACTGTCTGAATTCACTCTACAACCAAGGAAGTTCCAATACAGAACGTTACATTTTACAATTAAGTTTTTGGTCACATGGGTGGGAGTGAACTTTAAACGGTACTAAGCAGGCATAGGAACTTATTGACTAGGCACAGCAGACTGTTTGTACTTATCATAGAATATCAGGGTTGGAAGGGACCTCAGGAGGTCATCTAGTCCAACCCCCTGCTCAAAGCAGGGCCAATCCCCAATTTTTGCCCCAAATCCCTAAATGGCCCCCTCAAGGATTGAGCTCACAACCCTGGGTTTAGCAGGCCAATGCTCAAACCACAGAGCTATCCCTCCCCCAATATATAGCGCTGTGTTTCCAAAGTAGTCTGGAAGTATCCAAGTTAATCCCAACAACAACCCTAGAAGGCTGGTAAGTAACAACAAATATTAATAGGACAGACAAAAATTGACACAAGTACTACTTGGGGGCAAATAATACATTCAAGGCTTTTAAAGAAGTCTGATCAATCATTATATTTAGTTACAAACGTGTGATAAAGACCAAAAAATTCAGAGTATTGGGAATTGTAAAATTTAACTCATGTTAGAGGGTCAGAGTAGCAGGAAAAAGCATGACTGAAACCTTAGCATTTGATTTTGTAGTTATAAGTATTCATGCAAAATTTCACAATAAAGCTAGAAGTGCATTTCCATTTTCCTTCCACCTCCCCTCCCCCAAACCTGCTCCACAAAAATGAAAATTTTACTTAACAAGATTAAATATTGTATTCAAATTGTAAACACTAAAGTAATACATGATTTAGCACCACTTTACCTGCAGTCCTGCTCTTTGTGAGCGAGAAACTGCCTTTGCCTTGGCCTTTCCACTGTCCTTTCCAGCCTTGCCACCAGCCTGAATAAAAGAGCAATATTAGAATTAAGAAAGCAAGTGCGTGCACAGAGGACAAAAATCTGCACTGCTTCACCTCACCATCGCACTTGAGAATCCAAAAGTCTTACCTCTTCTGCTCAAACTTGGAAAATTTATCCCAAAAAAGATTGAGGAACATCCCTTTAAAACAAGTCACTTTTGTATACAACAGTTGGATATGCAATGTCTTGAGAGAAAAACTCCCAAATATGCTTCACTGCAAACTTTCCTCAAGCATCAAGAGTTCTCTATATTAAAATACATGCGCATGAAGGCGTGACTATTTAGTTGCACCTAACTTTCCAGGTCTGCTGCTGCTTAAAAATATTTACATAAGAAGCTGTAACCAAACCCACTCAATACATTTATTCCTAGAGCCAGAAAAATTTGAGAACACAGACATGCTATTTCAAAAGTAAGTACTTATTCTGATATAACAGCTTGTTAGCAGACAAGAATCTTAAGCAATTCTATTTCAATTCTATTCTATTTCAGCTTTCAGAGTAGCAGCTGTGTTAGTCTGTATTCGCAAAAAGAAAAGGAGTACTCGTGGCACCTTAGAGACTAACCAATTTATTTGAGCATAAGCTTTCTTGAGCTACAGCTCACTTCATCCGATGCCTTTCGTGGAAAATACAGTGAGGAGATTTATATACACACAGAACATGAAAAAATGGGTGTTTATGAGCATAAGCTTTCATGAGCTACAGCTATTATACAGCTGTATATGATACATATTATACAACTATTATGTGCAGATTTTTGAAATATGAGCTATTATACTTCATCGGATGCATTCAGTGGAAAATACAGTGAGGAGATTTATATACCCATTTTTTCATGTTCTGTGTGTATATAAATCTCCTCACTGTATTTTCCACTGAATGCATCCGATGAAGTATAATAGCTCATATTTCAAAAATCTGCACATAATAGTTGTATAATATGTATCATATACAGCTGTATAATAGCTGTAGCTCATATAAATTGGTTAGTCTCTAAGGTGCCACTAGTACTCCTTTTCTATTTCAGCTGTAATTTTTCACAACGAATTTTCATGAATTAGCTGATCACCTAATGGATATTCTTACCTGAACTATTTTATTTGGCTGAATAGGTGATTTTATCTGACAATCCCAAGAAATCTAGAGACTAACCCAACCCCCTCCAGTTTTTGTTATACCAAACTGCTCACCATGCAATTATGTTGATAAATTACCAGAGGTGTAGAACTGGGGTGGTGGTGGTGAAAATTCACAGATTCCAAGTTGATTCCAAGGATCATCTAGTCTGAGCTCCTATTAACAGGCCATAGAACTTCCTCAAAATTTCTAGAGCATATCTTGATTTAAAAATAGTCTGTGATGGACAATCCATCACAACTCTTGATAAGTTATTCCAATGATTAATTGCTCTCAGTTGAACATTTACACCTTATTTTCAATCTGTATTTGTCTAGCTTCAACTTCCAGCCATTGGATTGTGTTAGACCTTTCTCTGCTACACTGATGAGCCTGTTATCAAGTATGTGTTCCCCATGTAGGTACTTAACAGACTAATCAAGTCACCCCTTAACCTTCTCTTTGTTAAACTAAATAGATTGAGATCCTCGAGTCTATCACTATGAAGCATGTTTTCTAATCCTTTAATCATTCTCCTGGCTCTTCTCTGATCGCTCTCCAATTTATCTCATTGAATTGTGCACATCAAAGCTGAATAAAGTATACCAGCATCGGTCACATTAGTGCCAAATACAGAGGTGAAATGACCTCTCTACTCCTACTTGAGATTCCCGATTAGTCCTTCTGGTCACAGCACTGGACTGGAAGCAGATTATCCACCACAAGCCCTACATCTTTTTCACAGATACTGCTTCCTGTGGTAGAGTCCCCCCACTTATAAGTATAGCCTACATCTTTGTTCCTAGATGTATACATTTACATTTAGACATTAAAACACCCACTGTTTGCTTGTGCCCATCTCATAGAACTGTCTGGATTGCTTGGTATCTTCATTGTTTACCACTCTCCCAAACTGTGTCATCTGCAAGCTTTATCAGGGATGATTTTATGTTTTCTTCCATGCCATTAATAAAAAATGTTAATAGCATAGGGCCAAGAACCGATACCTGCAGGATCCCACTAGAAACACACCAGGTTCAGTGATGAATACCCATTTGAGAGAAGGTGCATCTCCCACCCCTGCACACACATGTAGCCAGATGTTAACCTTTTTAGCAAAGTCATCCAACCCTACTAAAATAATGCTTTCTTCTGCCAATGTTGCGAACTAGATTCACTTGTAGTGTGGATGCAGTGTGGCCTACTGGATAGAGAACTGAACTGGGACTCCAGACAGGAGACAAGGTTCTATTTCTGCTCTGCCACTGGCCTAGTGGGTGACTATGGGCAAGTCACTTCACCTCTATGCCTGAGTTTCACCATCTTCAAAATGGAGATAATGATGTTTACCTCCTTTATAGAGTGCACTGAGATCGACCGATGAAGATATGCATTATTGGGTTGAAAGAGTAGTTTTGATATTCCTGGCTCTTTTGGAAAGCAATGAGCATGCAACTTTTGATTCACCTACGATTTCCCTCCTCCTCCATTAAGCCACTTTTCAAAACAGGAACATTGTTCCCGCTTAAAGAAAAATATCTACCTCCACACTAAGGAAACCCACTACCTAACCATCTTTAGCTTTCAACAGCAGCTAAGATAAACGAAAGTGTTGAACAACATATATCCTTAAATTTAGTGTAATACTCCCAAAACTAGACAGGTCTATAAGTGTAAAGTTTCAGAGTAACAGCCGTGTTAGTCTGTATTCGCAAAAAGAAAAGGAGTACTTGTGGCACCTTAGAGACTAACCAATTTATTAGAGCATAAGCTTTCGTGAGCTACAGCTCACTTCATCAGATGCATCTGATGAAGTGAGCTGTAGCTCACGAAAGCTTATGCTCTAATAAATTGGTTAGTCTCTAAAGTGTAAAGTGTCATCTCATCAACTTGCGCATGCCTGGCAGACTGCCTAATAACTGTAAAATCTCAACCACTTCTTTCACTCCCAACACTGAATTACAAAATACAATAGTACTTATTACCTGCCAGGGAAAACTACTGTCTTGACATAGTCCCACCTCTCCCAGACCCAGTTATGATGTACGGGGTGCAACATTTCTTTCCCACTACCCTTTAATATATTTGGGCAGTTTATCAATTTATTTAAATGAGACATCACCAACCAGAAATCTAAGCAAGCTGTAAATATCTGAACCCTATATCTACCCCAACTATCCTTGCCAATTTACATTAAAAAAATCATTGCATCACAGTCTTCACAAAGTGTTGTCAAATCCATACAGGTAAATGGATTGAAAAAGGGTCTCTTCCCCTTGCATGTCCCTGTCCCCCTATTTTTCTTCCACTACTACTTGTAACATTCGTAGGTAAAAAGTTTTTTAACAGAAGTATGATTTTTAAGTTGTGTCCCTTTAAGACTAGTCCTCCTACTTTTATTTCCTTATAAAAGGCATGATAAATTTTTATTTCCTGTTGCCACCCAACAGTTCCATTATTTTTCAGGAGGTGGAAACATTTAAAAAATGCAGGGCAGGGTTTGTATATAATAAACTACTTGCACAGCTACAGTTTAGACTAGATCAGTTTTATCTACTCAAGGTGGGGGAGGGGGGAGAAAAAAAAATCACAGATGACTTTGTATATTGATTTATTAATCTTTGAGTCCCAATTGCTACTGTCAGAAAAATGAGTAAAAACAGAACAGAAAGTTCTTTCAGAGAGATTTATAGGAAAGGTACGAGTAAATTTGCTATTTGGGACTACTGATTTCAAGGATTACCCTCTCCTCACCCTAATGTAGTAAAGTTAGGGTTAGGGAAACTGGGGAATCCCCCTAAACCAGGCTTTTAATAGAAACATCCCTGAAACTTACCATGCAATGACTGCCACTGCCCCATAATTGGCGTAATTTCCCTTTGATCTCATCTCTTCATATATGTACACATTACATTTCATTACATATAAAAAAAAAATCTGAACTCCACTTTTCTGTGAGCTGCACAACAAAGAGGGGATTTACAAGTTTCCCCACAAACTCCTAAAGAAAACTAAGTCAAGTCTTCCACACACATGGACTCAAGTGACAATGGAAGTAATTGTGGAGTCAGTTAATGACTGTAGATAGGACTGGATAGAATGTTTCTTGACTAGGAATTGCTAAGGACTAACTGGCCAAAAACTAAAACATTCAGAAATATTAAGTTCTGCTAAAATTGGGAAGATTGCAGCTGGCCCAGAATTTCCACTGGCATTGTACCATATTACTACAGTGGGGAAACAGCTTCACAATGAAGTAAAGAGAACAGGGACATTATGAAACATATTATAGTAGTCTAACCAGAACCTTCAAGCCATACTGTGACGTGGATGGTGCTCTGACCTGAGTGCCACTTTCAGACAGCTACTATTACAAGTAGGGTGTAATAGTAGCTATCTGAAAGTGGCACTCAGGTCAGAGCACCCTCCACTTCACAGTATGCCTTGAAGGTTCTGGTTAGACTACTTGTCAAAGAGGACTAAGGAATACAGATGGAGTTAAAAAACTGGATGGCGACATTTTCCATTCCACATCCACAGAGGGAAAGAGAACTCCCTGACCAAGATAGAGCTTAAAGTTTATATAGCTAATGTCTATGCAGACTACATTAAAGGGTCATTACCAGCTTGAAATCTAGCCTATTTAAGAAATTATTAGAAGTCCCCCAACTAATTTTTGATACTTAAATATTTTTACACACACAAAGGATCAGGAAAGACAAAAAACAAAACCTGCATAAACAAGGGAAAAGGACTATACAAAGAAAACGGTAAAAAGTGATCAGAGCACAAAACTCAGACAAAATCTGAGGTTTTTTTTTTTTTTTTTTTTTTTAAACTGACGTTATCTAGATATCTTGGGTACTTATATGGCCCACTCTATCATATCTGTGAGCTTCACAATTTTTAATGAAAGAAAAGGAGTACTTGTGGCACCTTAGAGACTAACCAATTTATTAGAGCATAAGCTTTCGTGAGCTACAGCTCACTTCATCAGATGCATATGCATCTGATGAAGTGAGCTGTAGCTCACGAAAGCTTATGCTCTAATAAATTGGTTAGTCTCTAAGGTGCCACAAGTACTCCTTTTCTTTTTGCGAATACAGACTAACACGGCTGTTACTCTGAAACAATCTTTAATGTATTTATGAGGTAGCAAAGTACTAGTCTCTCCATTTCACAGATTGGGAATGATGGCACAGAGACTAAATGACTGTCAGAGGTCACACAGGAAGCCTCTGGTAGAGCTGGGAATTGAACCATGGTCTCCAGAGACCTAAGCTAGTGTCCTAACTAGTTGGCCAGTCTTTCTCTACGCTTTAAAAAAAAATGTATCCTGCTCAAGCAGAGATCTCTTGGAGACAAAACACGATCAACACAACAATGGCTTACATTAAACATGCATAGTATTTTGGTGATTAACATGTGAGAAGCACCACTGTTTAAGCAAGTGCAAAGTCTTCACACCTGTGTATAGTAATTTGGTAGTTTAACAAATACTGTACCTGCTCCAGATGTTACAGTGTTAGGCAAGTTAGGCTAGTTTAAAGACTGAAAAGGTTAAGAAGAGAAGCTGTGTTTGGAAACTCATTTGAGCAACTGTTGCCACACACATGCATTGTATGTTAGGCCAGAGCTATGCTACCAGCACTTTGGCAACATACCCATAACACCAAAGCACTCCTAGTGTTTATGCTGCTTAAGAACATAAGAATGGCCATAATGGGTCAGACCAGTGGCCCATCAAGCCTGGTATCCTGTCTTCTGACAGTGGTCAATTGCTCTCTGAAGCACTGGCACTATTGGGCAATCCATCCTGTCATCCACTCCCAGCTTCTGGCCATCACTGGTTTACGTAAAAGAATAAAATGGACACAAATCAGATGTCAAGAACTATAACATTCATAAACCAGTCAGAGAATACTTCAATCTCTCTGGTCACGCGATTACAGACATGAAAGTTGTGATATTACAACCAAAAAAAACTTCAAATCCAGACTCCAGCGAGAAACTGTTGAATTGGAATTCATTTGCAAATTGGATACAATTAACTTAGGCTTGAATAGAGACTGGGAGTGGCTAAGTCATTATGCAAGGTACCCTATTTCCCCTTGTTTTTTCCTACCCCCCCACCCCCCCGCTGTTCTTGTTAAACCCTGAATTTGTGCTGGAAATGGCCCACCTTGATCATCATACACATTGTAAGGAGAGTGGTCACTTTAGTTAAGCTATTGCCAGCAGGAGAGAGGGGTGGGGGGAGAGAAAACCTTTTGTAGTGATAAACACCCATTTTTTCATGATTTGTGTGTATAAAAAGATCTTCTACACTTTCCACAGTATGCATCCGATGAAGTGAGCTGTAGCTCACGAAAGCTTATGCTCAAATAAATTGGTTAGTCTCTAAGGTGCTACAAGTACTCCCTTTCTTTTTGCAAATACAGACTAACACGGCTGTTACTCATAGACCTCTATTGTATCCCCTCCCCTCCTTAGTCATCTCTTTTCTAAGCTGAACTCTCCTCATATGTATGCTATTCCATACCCCTAGTCATTTTTGTTGACCTCTCTGTACCTTTTTGAATTCTAATGGATCTTTTTTTGAGATGGGGGCCCAGATATGCACACAGTATTCAAGGTATGAATGGACCATGGATTCATATGGTGGCATGGTATTTTTCTATCCCTTTCCTAATGGTTGCTAATATTGTTAGCTTTTTTGACTGCTGCACACTGAGCAGGTGTTTTCAGAGAACTATTCACGATGACTCCAAGATCTCTTTCTTGAATGCTAACAGCTCATTTAGACCCCATCACTTTGTATGTACAGTCTGGATGTTTTCCAATGTACATCATTTTGCATTTATCAACATAAAAAATTCATTGCCAGTTTGTTTCCTAGTCACCCAGTTTTGTGAGATCCCTTTGTAAGTCTTTACAGTCAGCTTTGGACTTTACTACCTTGAGTAATTTTGTATCCTCTGCAAGCTTTGCCAACCCCTTATTTCAGATAATTTATGAATAAGCTGAACAGCACTTGTACCAGTAGAGATCTTGGAGGGACCCTGCTATTTACCTCTCCACTGTGAAAACAGACCATTTATTCCTATCCTTTGTTGTAACCAGATCCATGAGAGGACCTTCCCTCTTAGCCCATGACTGCTTACTTTGTTTAAGAGCCTTTGGTGAGGGACCTTATCAAAGGCTTTCTGAAAGTCCAAGTACACTATATCTGCTGGATCACTCATGTCCATATACTTGCTGACACTCTCAAACCATTCCAATAGATTGGGGAGATATGATTTCCCTTGACAAATACCACATTGACTCTTCCAACATACCATGTTCATCTATGTGTCTGATCATTCTGTTCTTTACTATAGTTTCAACCGATTAGCTTGGTATTGAAGTTAGGCTTACCAACCTGTAATTGTCAGGATCGTCTTTGGAGCCTCTTTAAAAAAGAAAAATCAGTATTACAGTAGCTATCCTCCAGTCTCCTGGTACAGAGGCTGATTTAAGTGATAGCTTACACAATGCAAGTAGTAGTCCTGCAATTTCACATTGAGGTCTTTCAGAACTCTTAGGGTGAATACCATCCAATACTGGTGACTTCTTATTGTTTAATTTATCAATTTATTCCTAAACCTCTTCTACTGACAGCTCAGTCTGTGACATTTCCTCAGAACTGTCACCTAAAAAGAATGGCTCAGATGTGGGAATCTCCCAGACATCCTCTGCTATGAAGACTGGTGCAAAGAATTTATTTAGCTTCTCCGCAACAGCCTTGTCTTCCTTGAGTGCTCCTTCAGCTTATAGTGGAAAGGCTGCTTTTGCCTGTACAACTTATTCCAGACTCCACACAAGAGCAAAATAAGTTATACCAACAAAGGTGCAATTCTGCCAGGACATCTGTGTCAGTGAGAGATCACAACTCTTCATACCCCTGACCAATTTAGCTGTGCCAGCAAGAGCGTAGTATAGTCCTGACCTATTTTACTGCAGAAGAGGACAAATGTATATAAAAATCAGTAAAGTTTTCAGAGCGTCAGTGCTCTCTAATCCTGACCACTAATCATTCTTCTGGCAAAGAATGACTAAATGAGACTTTGTTCCAAAACAGTCAGTTCTATCCCTTAAAGAAGAAGGCCACTGATTATAAATTGTCTAAATTAGCTATCCAAACTATAACATTTTCAAAACAGTTTACCTGTCATAGATTTGCCATTTACATGCCTGTGAAGGTGGCTGTTTTCGGTTTAATATCAAATAGCACTGAGTCAGCTTTACCATTAGAAAGGACCAGAAATCAAAATTTCAAAGTTTGTTGTAAGACTTTTTAGTTAATCCTTTGAAACCAATTTCTGTTGCTTTCTAGCAGAGAAGCTCAACCTCTATTCTAGTTTTCATAAAATTGTCAAAATGGCAGGTTCTTGTCTGCTCATTAGTGTGTACTATATTTGGCATGTGAAATCAACTCGTCAAAAAAAATCCACTAGGTCATTCTGAATACATCCCCTGACATCTGACATTTTTTAGGGCACAAATAAGACTCCACCACCCATCTATCTTGGCTACACTTTGCATGACTGCTATACTAAGTTCCATAAGTTCTCTCTCTAAGTAGCATCCAGAGGGAGTCTTTCAGTTGGCTCCTTTACCTACAAGATTTATCCTACTCACCATAGGTGCTCAAACGGCACACGTGATTTGGAACGGACATGGGTTGGCCAGAGAGGGTTGAAACTTTGCAGAAGTTCAAGAGATACAATAGCTTTGAGGAATAAGACGAAAATAGAATACAGCAAGGTTTCAGATATAATACTTCCACTTGGGTCTTGCAGTTTCTGAGCAGAAGAGCAATGATTTGTCTAAAAAGTCTCTTGTTTTCATCAGTGAAGCTGCATTTAAGGAGCCCAACCAATGAGCAAGCAAACTGTCTTTGCTCTGCTTGGTTTCTGAGTGCCAATCCACAGCAAAGATTCAGGAGCATAGCTGATAGTTCCACCTCTATTTAAGTGTGCAGAGAACACGTAATAGCCATAGAGCTGTTCTATCAGAATGAGTACACCCCGGGTTGCTGAGGTTGTTCACCAGGATTTGAATCTTAGGCAGTTAAGTCACACCTCCATCACTTAAGGTTGTCTGCAGAATCAAGATGACTATAACATTGGACCAAGTTTTCTTCACTATCATAGTGAGACTTTACTTTTTTGAAATCTAATTTCTACAGAAACAACAAAATACCTCTCAAGGGAATCTCACTATAAGCCACAGGTAAACAAATGCTTGAGCAGGATTTGCCTACCTTAGTAATTTACACTTTGTAATTACAATAGTTCTTTGTACTGGCGTTTTCCTTTAGTACAGGTTGCAAGCCAAGCTTGCCGTTACCATACCCACAGCCCAGGAGCAATGACTTGGAAAGTAACCTCAGTACTAAGCATAAGTGACAATTCCTATCATTAGGCTAATTTAAAGTACTTAGATGGTGGAATTAAAGAGGACTAATGATATTTTCCTATTCAGGAGAGCAAAAAAAGACTTTCGCTTTTGGATTTAGAAATTTACATTTTTCTTGCAATCTTAATGGAGTTGTAATTAACATGTTTTATTGTTTAATTTAAACATCTCCTGTGCAGGATCACTGTTCAGCACAACTCTGGAAACAATGTTTGCTGAGTGAAGCTGATGTTCCAGCAGAGACAGAACACAGTGGTTCCCCCCCCCACTTTCAGTTCAAGAAAGTTGTTTGGTTTAAAAGAATTTTCAACTATTATGTGTTGCCTTAGTAGATTCCACATAACTCCTTACCTGCACAGCCACATTCTAGCATTTAAAGAGGAAAAAAAAACAACCCCCCTGCAAAACGATCAAACTTTAGCCCTAATCTTATGTGACAATTACTTTAAGTCTCAGAGTGAGTCATTTGAGCGTGTTTTATTTCTGCTTTTATACATTTTGAAGAAAGAGGAAGAGTCTCAGTACTAAGTGTTATTTTCTTAAGCAATAAATCTAGATATTCAGTCTTTTCTAACCACCATTCTAAACTTCCTCGGGTTATTTAGGCACTGCCATGGGTGAAGTTTGATGTGCAATAAATATTTTAGTGTCTTGTGACACTATGGGGCTCTCTTACCCTATTGATATTATGTATTAAGTCCAAGATAAGGACTAGGCAAATAAATATCAGCACTTCTCTGGGAACCGGTGAATCTTCGCAGATCAATGGCCACCCCAAGGAAAACAGCATTTAAAATCTGGTAAATCCCTGTATTCTACTAACCATCATGATTATGCTACTAGAAGATATTCCTAGAATATGCTACTACATTTAACCTGATGTTGTGTTTATAATATTGCTTGTTTACAACATAGCAGCAGTGCCTCACTTAATTTGACACTGCATTTAATAATACAATTTGTTAATCATTTGCCAAAAGCTAGGAGATGAGATCATCATACAAAATTAAACGCAAGGACAATTTCTTAAACCTTGCAAAGCACTCCTACTTTAACCCTTACTATTACATCCCTTTGCTTTGGGTCAGGAAAGGCCATACGCACAAAAGGGAAAATGCCCATCTGCAATTAAAAAATGAATTTTCAGTTCTTAAGACAGAAGCAAATATGGCGATGTGCATTTTTATTTAAATAAGTCTATACAGTCTAGGTGCAGTTCTCAAGCTTCTGCAAGTTCCCAATGTGATCTTGTTCAAAGTTATTCCTGCCATAAGTGTGCACAACCCCGTATAAACATTAATGTCAACACTCCCATGAGGCTGGTAAGTACTATCCCCATTTTACGGATGTGAAAATGGTTGTAGTTTCCATGAGTTTGAAATTCAAGGTCACAAGTTCGCAACAGAACAGTCTTCCCTCATCATCCTGTGCTCATTTGTCCAGATTCTGTACGACTTAATGGGGTTACAGCTTTCTTTAAGAGCCATCACTGAACTGTAATTTGACAGTGAGAAGATCATCAGTGGAGTACAGAATAGATATTAACTCATGTCTAGAAATTAAACTTGAATACTGTGGTCTAATAACTTTGAGCAATGACATCCTGCTCGTGCTATCATGGTCCCGGACCCATGGGTTTCACTACCTTAGGCAAAAATATAACTCAGACTTTTCTAGCATTACCTACTCCATTAAAGGAAGACAATGTTTAACTGCAGAAGACAGTTAAAAATGGTTAGTTTCTTCCAAGACCCTCAATCCACAAAAAGTTTCAAGGAAGTTACCTTAAGACTATTTACAACCAACGCAATTTCAAAGCCACATGTGGTAGAAAGCAAACTTTTTGAAAAAGCATAATTCATGTATATGAGAATCAAATAAACTTTATTTACGCAATCTCCCTCTTGAGTTGGCTCCTGGAAGCCTGATCAGAGAGGGCCGTGCAGTTATTAATTAGCGATCACATACAGCTCTGCAGCCAGAGATTTGCAAAGAGAGCAGGCATCGCTACGATCTCAAGGGAGAGGATACAAAACTAAGCTCGTCCGAAGGTTCTTTTCTACCTTAAGTTCCCTGTGTATCACGTGCAGTTTTGAAAATCTTCAGATTACTTCCTACAACCTCCTTCGAGCCTGGAGTCCTTGGGGCAGCTACCGCTTCCGCAGCGGGGACAGAGCGGTCACAGCCCCCTGCCCGCTGGGGCTGCACGGCCGGGAGCCGCTGAAACACGAGGTGACGGTCGCAGGGCTCGACGGGGGGCACCGCAGCCCGGCCGCGCGGTCTGACAGCCGAGGGCAGGGCCGCTGCCCGGGGGGGGTCACCAGCCCGCCGCCCCGGGCCGGCTCCCCAGCGCCAGGTGCGCGCTCGCCCCCGCCGGCTGGACTTGCACCCGCTCCCCGCGGGCGGCCCGGCTGCTTTGGCGACGCTTCCGCGGGCCCCACTCGCCTGCCTAGGAGTCCCGAGGCGCCGGGCGCGAGCGGCTCGGCCGCCCCGCGCGACCCCGCCACGGGAGCGAGGGCAGGGGCGCTCCCCGCCTAAGGGACCCCGCGGAGCCAGGTGCCCTCTCTCAGCGCTGCTGCTTTGGAACCGGGCGCAGGCACCCGGCACTTCCCGCCAACAGGAGCCCGTCCGGGTCGGCCGCCGGCCCCATCCCTCACCATGGTTTCGCCGCTGCCGTGTGAGGTCCGGTCCCGATTCCGCCGCGCTGGAGCCGCCTCAGGAGCCGCGAGACAATAAACCGCCTGAGCGCGAGGAGGGAGCCTGGCCTGCCGCGGCCGCTCCAAGCCAATCAGGCCGCCCCATGCTAGTTTGAACCTCCCGCTCCGACCAATCCCGCCATCGCTTCTTGCCTCCTCGGCTAGCTGGCCCCGCCCCGCGGCCCGTTTAACGGCTGTTTTTCCTTTGCACACGGCACGCAGGGGCGAGGGAAGTGAGGCCGAGGGGGCTCGGCGTGGGAGGGAGGAATGGGAGAGTGACGTGACCAGTGGCCAATAATAGCAGCAAAACAGTCGACGGAAGGCGGGGTTACACGAATGACTGCTCTCGCAGCCAATGGAAAGAACAGAAAGTTTCCCGCCCATTCTCTCCCCTTCCCCCAACTTGTTTGTTTGCGCTCGGAAAAAATGGAGGCTGAAGTTCCGGGCAGAGACTCCTCCCCGGCCGCCCACGTAGAAGAGCACTACTTACCCCCCGCATACACCCCTCCTCCCCACAGCGGGGACCGACCCCAATCTCCGCCCTCCGCTGCGCGGGATGGGGCACCCCCCAACTCCCCGCCACGGGCTGGGCCACCCCCTCCCACCCTGCCATCTCCCCCCTCACATCCCCTCCACTGCCACCTGGGGGGCAGCCCCGAACCCCCCCTCCACCCCCCCTTCAGTGGGGCATCCACCCAGCCCCCCATACACCCGCAGCTCCAATACTCTCCCGCACCGTCTACAGGGTGGGGAACCTGCAGCCTCAACGGATGTGACCTTCCGCCCCTAAGGGGTGCCGGCCCCACCCCCAGGCAGAGGCCCCGCCCCCTAAGAGGTGCCGGCCCCACCCCCAGGCAGAGGCCCCGCCCCCAAGAGGTGCCCGCCCCACCCGCAGGCAGAGGCCCCGCCCCCTAAGGGGTGCCCGCCCCATCCCCAGGCAGAGGCTCCGCCCCCAAGAGGTGCCCGCCCCACCCCCAGGCAGAGGCCCCGCCCCCTAAGAGGTGCCCGCCCCACCCCCAGGCAGAGGCCCCGCCCCTATCACCTCATATGTGTAGCAGCCCCCAAGATGCCTTTCCATCTACACAGGTAGGTTCCCCACCCCAGCACAATTATTACATATTTGCATTACCTGCGCACTCAGGCCTCTCTCAGGCTCTGGGCTCACAGTGCTGGGCTCTGTACATGTCTGAAGAATACACACCTGGTCCGTGCCCTCACTGCGCTTCTCCTTGGGACAGACAAGTGCCATAGGAAGGGTGGGGGCAGAGCAATACAATGACATCTGCACATTTCTGTTTACTATTATTATATACATCATGGTAGCACCATCTAGAGGCCGCAGCTGGAATCAGGCTCCCACTGTGCCAGGTGCTGTACAAACATGGTAAGAGACAGTTTCTGACCCAGGGAGCTGACAATAAATAAATAAGACTGGGTGGCAGGAGACAGGACTTGTCCAAGGGCAATGGCCCAGTCAGGAGTAGAACACAAATCTCCTAGTGCCTAGTTTGTTGCTCTACTCACTGGATCACACTGTCACCAAGTTTCTTTTCATTAGCTGTGCCACCCTCACCCAGAAGGGGGCGCGCATCTTCTAGTATGTACCCTCTCCCCTAATATGTCCCACTCTTGATAGAGGGTGTCCAAACTCACACGCAGGTGGGTCTGCCCAATATGTATCCCTCCATCACACATAAATAGAATAGGGTTGCCAACTTTCTAATTGCACAATACTGAACACTTTAGCCCCTTCCCCGCCCCTTCCCCGAGGCCCTGTCCTCCGCTCACTACATTCCCCCTCCCTCAGTGGCTCACTCTCCCCCACCCTCACTCACTTTCACTGGGCTGGGGCAGGGGGTTGGGGTGCGGGAGGGGGTGAGGGCTCTGGCTGGGGGTGCGGGCTCTGGGGTGAGGCTGATGATGAGGGGTTTGGGGTGCACGAGGGAGCTTCAGGCTAGGGGGTGGGGCAGAGGGGTGGATTCAGGGTGTGGGAGGGGGCTCTGGGCTGGGGTGCGGGGGGGAAGGGGTTCATCTGGGGATGCAGGCTCTGGGGTGTGGCTGGGGATGAGGGGTTTGGGGTTTACGAGGGGGCTCTGGGTTTGGGGGGGCTCAGGGCTGGAGCAGGGGGTTGGGGCTCGGGTTGGGGCACAGGTTTACCTCCGGCAGCTCCCAATCAGCGGAACAGCAGGGCTAAGGCAGGCTCCCTGCCTGGCCTGGCTCCACGCTGCACCCCGGAAGCGGCCAGCAGGTCCAGCTCCTAGGCGGGGGGGGGCCATGGGGCTTCGCACACTGCTCTCGCTTGCAGGCACCGCTCCCATTGGCCACGGTTCCCGGCCAACGGGAGTATGTAGCTGGTGTTTGGGGTGGGGGCAGCACGTGGGGCCCCGTGCCCCCCAGCCTAGGAGCTGGACTTGGTGGCTGCTTCCGGGGCACAGTGTGGAGCCAGGACAGGCAGGGACTAGCCTGCCTTAGCTCCGCAACACCGCCAACCGGTCGTTTAATGGCCTGGGTGGCAGTGCTGACCGGAACTGCCCGGGTTCCTTTTCGACCGGGTGTTCCAGTTGAAAACCAGACACCTGGTCACCTTAAAATGGAAGGCTTTCTACTATGTGCCTCTTCCCCGAACCCCACTGTGACGGGGGTTCCTGGGATGCAACCTGGACTGTGGGACTGCTGTGCCCTCCAAACACACCAGCCTGGGCTGTCCCTCACAGTGTGATGCTGATGTCAAGCTACAACCTCTGACAGGCACTGCACTTACCACCCACAGGCAGGGCCACACCCAACTGAGTTACATGAATGGTCTCCCAGCCACTCATGAACCACCAATAAAGAGGCTTCAGCCTCATGCAGTGTTTTTTCACACCCCTGACCAACAAAAGTTTTACAACAAAAGTGCTAGTGTAGACAAAGCTCTCTGCAAAGAGACTTTAGGTCTGAGTGTGCAATATTCCAATTTGCCTGACTTATAGGGGTCTGTTACGAAGTCCCACCTAACTCAGATACACAACCCACAGAGGCTAAAGTCCTACTGCAAAGTGATCTGCCCTGGAACACGTAGTCTGCACTGTCTGGGCCTTGGCAAGCTTGTCTGAGTGGTGTGTAACACCAAGAGCTGTTAATGCCAAGGGTGACCCTTGTGAGAACAGGTGATGGGACTGTCTCAGCAAATGGCCCAACTTCTCTATTACAAGAAATCAGCACGACTGCAAATCTCACGCCCTTCAGAACAAAATGTAAGGCAGGGCTTTCCCCACAATAATAAATTCCTGTCTGCGCTGTGCACCCTCTCCTTCTGTCTGGGGAAGAGAGAACCAAAGACCATATAGTAAATTCACTTCTGCCATGATGCCCACAATGTGCCCAGCTGACAACAGCTAGAGGTGTTGAGCCACCCAGACTGTTTCGCTGGGCTGAGGTAAGGCTGTGGTACCATTTCTTTGCCCATCAAGCTCTCCCCACCGCTTTGTTTTCTTTGTCCACCTGCTATTTCTATTGCAACCTAGCTTGTAAGCTCTTTGGGGCAAGGGATTAGTATCTGTACAGTGACTAGCTCAATGCACCATTGGTCACTGACTTGGGTCTTTCGGCATTACCTATTATTAGTGTTAAGATGATAAACTGCGTGTAATTCTCTCAGGTGTCATGGAGGTGGACATGGTATATGGTAAATGCTAAAACTCCATGAGATAGATCACACTGCTCAAAAAGGACTGCTGCATGCTGGGGCTTGTAGCACGAGGTGGGCCACGCCTTCGGTACTAACGATGGGGGTGGCTGGCTGCAGTGTACTCCAGCTGACGCCATGTAGGTATGGTTCCGGTTCCCTCACCTCTGTCCCGCAGGCGCCAGGAAAGCTGCCAACACAGCACCTTGGCTGGGCAAAGTTTAGAATTGCACATAGGCCACACCTAACTTCTATCGAATGGAGCGAATTACAGCCATCCCCCTTTTTAACTCGGGCTTGGAGGAGGGAAGAATTTGTTTTTAACTTCTGTTGATGAGAACCTTTTATATGAGAACACCTTTCCAGCTGGCACCTCAGTAAGTAAGGGTTAAAGTGTGTACTTTTCCCACGTTTGTGGATGTTGTCCAGGATTCCCACGTGGTACCAGATCAGTCCAGCCCCTGAAATGCACTAGAATGTATCTAAAGATAGTATTTAAAAAAAAAAGCTCTGGTCAGTTGCAAACAAAAACCCCACACGACTGATCCCATGCCCTAACTTCCCAGAGTCAGACATTTTGCCTCTCTTACAGGACCTTTTTGTGTGGGAGAGTGGCATTTTCAGGCTCTCAGGCCTGTCACAAAAGTGTCCGTATTTTTGGCATCACTGCACTCTTCAAAGTGACAGATAAACTGGGTCAGGAATGGAGAGGTAGATCCGATCCAGACAAATCGCAAATAATCACGGAAGTTAGGACTGGGAAAGGTCTGTTAAATCATCTAGTCCAGAGGTGGGCAAACTACGGCCTGCGGGCCACATCCGGTTCACGGGACCGTCCTGCCCGGCCTTTGAGCTCCTGGGCTGGGAGGCTCGACCCCGGCCCCTCCCCTGCTGTCCCCCCTCCTCTGCAGCCTCAGCTCGCTGTGCCATGAGCACTCTGGGCGCGGGACTGCGAGCTCCTGCCAGGCAGCGCGGCGGCGTGGCTGCCAGACATGCTGCTCTAAGCACCATGGTAAGGGGGCAGGAAGCGGGGGGGTTGGATAAGGGGCAGGGGTCCTGGGGTGGCAGTCAGGGGACAGGGAGCAGGGGGTAGTTGGATGGGGCAAAGGTTCTGGTGGGGGTGGTCAGGGGATGGGGAACGGAGGGATTGGATAGGCGTGGGAGTCCCAGGGGGCCTGTCAGGGGGCGGTGGTGCGGATAGGGGTCAGGGCAGTCAGGGGCAGGGAGCAGGGGTGGTTCGATAGGAGGTGGGGTCCTGGGGTGGTGGTTAGGGGTAGGGGGTCCGGGTGGGGGTGGTCAGGGGACAAGGAGCGGGTGGGGTTGGATGGGTGGGGGATTCTGAGGGGGGGGCAGTCAGGGGATGGGAAGTGGGAGGCGGCAGATAGGGGGCAGGAGCCAGGCTGTTTGGGGAGGCACAGCCTTCCCTACCCAGCCCTCCATACGGTTTTGGAACCCTGATGTGGCCCTCAGGAAAAAAGTTTGCCCACCCCTGATCTAGTCCGTCACCCTGCAAATGCAGCATCGGTCCCAATACTTTTACTGTTTTATCCACTTTTGTTTGAGAACTGGCAGGCAATTGGATTTCCACCACATCCCTACGGAGCAATTATTCCACAGCCAATGACAGGAAAGTTTCCTGATAGTTTGGCCTAAGTTTTATGTTTCTTGACTGCATCACACTAAAGAACTCTACTCCTTCCATGATATTTACACCTGGCAAATTCGAGCCCCCTCATGTGCCCAAGAATACATTCAGGTTGGAAATGAGAAGGTTTCTAACCAGCAGAGGAGGGAAGTTCAGATACAGCCGCCCAATAAAAGCAGTGGGGGCCAGCAACCTAACTAATTTTAAGATGGAGCTTGATAAATTTACGAATGCCTCCCTCACTCTCTGTTATCATTGCTCATTAAGTTATGTCTTCCCCATTCTGCTGTTTGTGAAGTCCCATCCCCAATAATGTGCTGTCTAATTATAATCTGTGCTTAGTTCCTGTGTGTGAAGTCAAACATTCAAAAATTAGGAAGTGCCAGAGCTAAGGTTGCCCATGCAACCTTAATTTCTCTCCTCCCCCTGCATATGCATTCTGATCATCTTTAATTATGTGATCAAATACTTGTTCTTTCACAGACCCTTGCTTTATTTAGTGCACAGGACAGACGGTGCTCACTGAATGAGCAGCTAGATCATATTTTGTTTTGTTCAATATGTTTGCATTGGCCTTATTTACTGCAGTCAATTCACACCCTACTCTGAATGCAGAATTATTAGTTTCCTCCTAGGCATTTCAATGGCGCTTGTCACTATAGTATCTGAGGGCTTCACAAACATTAATTAATTCGTTTTTACAATGCCCCATGAGGTGACGGGTGATATTATCCCCATTTTACACGGAGAGAATTGAGGCAGAGAGTGATAGAGGTCACAAGTATCCACTGATTTAGGGTGCCCAATCTTAGATGCCTGAGTTTTCAGAATATTTAGCTTTTTATAACACTTTATATGCTCAGAGCACAGCTCCCGGAGACTCCAGTTGCAGTGTGAATGCTCAGCACTTCTGCTAATCAGACCCCAGGGTCTCAAGTTAGGTGCCTAGAAATTAGGTATACAATTAGGGACCATATGTGAAAAGTCTGGTTTATACGACTTGCCCAGCATCATGTAGGAATGCTGTGGCAGAGGCAGGGATAGAAGCCTGTTCTCTAGGGTGGCATGAGACCATCCTTTTACCGTGAGACCATCCTTTCTCTTCTTAAAAAGAAAAGGAGTACTTGTGGCACCTTAGAGACTAACCAATTTATTTGAGCATAAGCTTTCGTGAGCTACAGCTCACTTCATCGGATGCATACTGTGGGAAGTACAGAAGATCTTTTTATACACACAAAGCATGAAAAAATACCTCCCCCCACCCCACTTTCCTGCTGGTAATAGCTTATCTAAAGTGATCACTCTCTGTACACATTGTAAGGAGAGTGATCACTTTAGATAAGCTATTACCAGCAGGAGAGTGGGGTGGGAGGAGGTATTGTTTCATGGTCTCTGTGTATATAATGTCTTCTGCAGTTTCCACAGTATGCATCCGATGAAGTGAGCTGTAGCTCACCAAAGCTTATGCTCAAATAAATTGGTTAGTCTCCAAGGTGCCACAAGTACTCCTTTTCTTTTTGCGAATACAGACTAACATGGCTGTTACTCTGAAACCTTTCTCTTCTTGCAATCCCCTGCCTCATTTACTACACACTTCCCACCTCAGTGTCCCCTTCCGGTTGCCTGATTTTTACCCTATGACCCTCACTGCCATCCCTGCGTTTTCATTTGTTGTCCCCTGCAATTACTTGTCCTGGGTCCTTTGGCTCCACCCCTCAGTGAGCTTAGTTCCCACCATCTTCCAGGCTCACATATAGGTACACACTTTCCATCTCCTCCAACAATCGAGCCAGGGGCCCTAGAGATAACAGCCTCTTCACTACACAGCCTTGATTCCTTGCTGGAACACAATCCGTCCTGTGCAGAGTACGAGGCAGGGGTCCTCTGGAAAAAGTAATGGCTGGTCAGGTGATTAAAGACAGCCCTAATGCATGGACACGAGAGTGCTGAATAACGGTGCACTGGCAACCTTAATTCTGGCATCTCCTAGTTTTTGAATGCTTGAGTTTGTAACCTTTATGGTCTTTTAACCCAGTTTTTAGTGGCTAAGTCCCTATGTTGCTGCAAATACCAGTACAAAAACCAAACGGAGACCCCCACGGATCATCAGCAGGGTTGGAGCCTTTAGATCCACAGCACAGACCTCTGCCATTTGAAGCAAGGGAGTAACTGACAGCTGTAGTGTGAGGTGTCATCCTCTCTGTGGAGGAGCCACTGACTCGAGGGAGCGAGGCACACACCTTGCCCAGGGATTTCCCAGGGATTTGCTAACAGCAGAGGAACGTTCAGACTCATGGGTTCTACACCAGGTTCTGCAAGGGAGTTTCTCCAGGGGGCACAGCCCTTTCTGTCCCTGCCTCCCTTCCATGACCCCTTTTGCACCTGCCCTGTGTCAGTTACGGCAAGTCTCAAACCCAGGCCAGGAGGTTGCTGCGTGTAAGAGCCTTAACCTCTATGCCACCATACAGCAAGGCCAGACCAGGACACTGAAGTGGGATCATTGGACTAGCAACAGACTCTTGATTGGCCAGCTCAGCATAAAGTTTCCCTTTCCTACCGCACCCTTTGTCTGAGCACCTAGTTGCTGGGCCTGCTGTGCTGACCAGACCCCGGAGAGCAAGTTCCTGCCTCCTGGCCTGGTTCCTGGGCCTGTTTCCACACCTTGTACTTGGTTCCTGCTTTCTCATCCCAGACCCCTTGCTCACCCAGTCCCTCCAATCTCAGTCTTCACCCATTCCTGGCTCCCAGTCCTAGTTTCCATGCCCAGCCAGTCTCAGTCCCTGCTTCCCCCCAGCACCAGTCTTTTCCCACCCCCACAAGGCTTATTGTCCCAATCTGTTCCCTCTCTTGCCCCCTCCCAGTTTGTTCTTGTCCCCTCTGCATTCACCTGAGGCTGCTGCTCTTTCTCCTGGGTGCCTGGGTAGTGATCAATGGCTCTATGTCTAGTCGGCAGTCGGTATCAAGCGGAGTGCCCCAAGGGTTGGTCCTGGGGCTGGTTTTGTTCAATATCTTCATTAATGATCTGGAGGATGGTGTAGACTGCACCCTCAGCAAGTTTGCAGATGACACTAAACTGGGAGGAGTGGTAGATACGCTGGAGGGTAGAGATGGGATACAGAGGGACCTAGACAAATTAGAGGGTTGGGCCAAAAGAAATCCGATGAGGTTCAACAAGGACAAGTGCAGAGTCCTGCACTTAGGATGGAAGAATCCCATGCACCGCTACAGGCTGGAGACCGAATGGCTAGGCAGCAGTTCTGCAGAAAAGGACCTGGAGATTACAGTGGATGAGAAGCTGGATATGAGTCAACAGTGTGCCCTTGTTGCCAAGAAGGCCAATGGCACATTGGGCTGCATTAGTAGGAGCATTGGCAGCAGATCGAGGGACGTGATTGTTCCCCTCTATTCGGCACTGGCGAGGCCACACCTGGAGTACTGTGTCCAGTTTTGGGCCCCCCACTACAGAAAGGATGTGGACGAATTGGAGAGAGTCCAGCAGAGGGCAATGAAAATGATTAGGGGGCTGGGACAGATGACTTACGAGGAGAGGCTGAGGGAACTGGGGTTATTTAGTCTGCGGAAGAGAAGAGTGAGGGGGGATTTGATAGCAGCCTTCCACTACCTGAAGGGGGGTTCCAAAGTTTATAAGCAGAGCTCTGCCTATATGGGTAGCTGTAGTGAACCCCCATCCAACTCATCACTTCGCCACACTGGACACATTCAATGCTTAAGAATTTCCTTATAACTCATTCCCGTGATCTTTTTTTTTCCTTTTGCTCTTCTCTGAGCCTTCTCCAGTTGTCAGTGTCATCCTGGTAACGAGTTACCCAGAACAGGACGCTCTCTTTCAGCTGCAGTCTCACCTGGTGCTGCCTTGCTTTCCAATGTGATGCCTCTTCTTATGCAGCCTAGTGTCCCTCTGGCCTTTTCCCCGTGGCATAGCCTGTATTCCCCTGTAGGCACTGCCAGACTGGATCAGACCTGTGGTCCAGCTAGTCCAGGATCCTGTCTCCGACAATGGCCAGCACCGGATGCTTCACAGAAGATTCAAGAAGTTGGTGCACTGTGATGAGCTGGTGGCTGTTCACAGCAGGAAGGGAACTGGGGCTACCTAGTTTAGGTCAAATGCTGAAGCAGCATGGAGTGTCGTCTGTCCAATTCGGTAATGTCCAGGCTTCCATCAGCTTAAAAGTAAGGGGTCTCTCAGACAATGGGTCTCAGAAGCTGTGATGAAGTGGGAATGTTCTTAATGTTTTCTCTGATTACTGTGTGGGTGCCTCAGTTTCCCCTAGGCATTTCTTAAGTATCTAGGTGGTGGGATAAGGGTATGTGATTGTTACAGAGCCCTAGAGGGCCAGCGTGTCTGCACAGAGAACGGCCGACACCCTGTCTTCTGGCAACTGATGGCCTGGGCCCCTCCCCTGCAAAGGTGCCAACTGAAGGGGTTGGAGAACAAAGAGATCAGGTGGCCTCCTGGCCCGGGAAAGGGCGAAAGGCCAGAGGAGGGGCTGGAGAGTTTCATTTTGGAGCTGGCTGGGGAAATTGAGGGAGGTCCAGATGGGGCTCTGGCCTCCCTGCCCCGCAAAACGGACCTGACTGAGGGTTCCTGTTTCCTATACCTACAAGCTCTGTTTTAGACTGTGTTCCTGTCGTCTAATAAGCCTTTTGCTTTACTGGCTGGCTGAGAGTCACGTCTGACTGAGGAATTGGGGGCAGGACCCACTGGCTTCCCCAGGAGCCTCGCCTGTGTGGACTCGCTGTGGGAAGTGCACGGTGGGGCAGAGGATGCTGAATGCTGCGAGGTCAGACTCAGGAAGGTCAAAACTGTGTAAGCTTCTTGCCCTGGAGACGGTCTGCTCATAGAGAGGAGGCTCCCCAAGAGTCCCGACTGGCTTCGTATGGATTAGTTCCAGAGCATGGCCCAGTGACTACATGACAACTGGTGGCAGTGGTGGGATCTACTGCACCCCATGGACTGAGCACCCGGCAGTAAGCAACTGGGGAGCAGTAAAACGAAGGGGGATTAACGAGGACCAGGCATGCTGAAGGCTCAGAGAGGGGCGGTTTCTGGGGGGCGAAGGAGCTATGCTTAACCCCTGGGTGTGTGTGACCAGCGAGAAGGACTGCTGCAGTAATGGGGTCCCCCTGAGTAATGCGGCGAGCAGTCTCAGGGGTGGAGGAGTCTGCGGTTCGACCCTGGGAGAGAGGTGGTGACCTGGAGAAGGGCTGGCACACTAGGGGTTCTTCCTGGAAACCGTGGGGAGCTGAGAGCACACAGGCCTGTGAGTCCACAACAACTTGGGAAGAGCGGAGTGATGGCCTGTCACCGTCCCCGGAAGAAGGACATTGTAACCCTGTGCAAAAAGAGAGGGTTGAGCATTGGAAAGGTCACCAAAGCACAGTTCATCGTGCAGCTGGAGGAGGATGACCACTCTAAGGAGCAGATTCCTGACCCAGATGGGGCGACAAGAGGATCTGGTGGGAGAAATATAGGGTCTGGCCCACCTGGGCCTCTGCAGGTCACCCTCATTCCAAAGGGCTGGTGGAGAGAGTTTATGGGGACCTGAGGATGATGCTGAGAACTTTTATGAATCAGCATCCTCAGGACGGGGACAAGGACCTGCCCCACCTGCGGTACGGGGAAGTGCCCCAGGAATCTACAGGGTTCTTCCCTTTCGAGCTGCTGTATGGGAGGAGAGTGAGGGGACCCTGGACTTGGTAAGGGACAGTCGGGAGGAGAACGGGGAAGACCCCCTGATGGATCTCTTCCTTGAGGTGGGGGCCAATCCTCCCATAAGGTGTCCCCCGTTCAGAGTCACTGGGAAAACAGCCCAGAACCTGGAGAGAGAGGTCAAGGACATGCTGGCTTTAGAGGTGATCCAGCCGTTCAATAGCTCATGGGCCTCACCCGTGGGGCTGGTCCCCAAGAAAGACGGGTCGATCCGATTCTGTGTGGACTATCGGAAGCTTAATGCCATCACTGTGTCTGAGGCCTACCCCATGCCTAGGCCTGGTGAGATTCTAGACAGGCTGTGGGGGGGGCTCATTACCTCTCTACTACGGATCGCCCCAAAAGCGACTGGCAGATGCCTTTGAACCCAGATGCCAGGTTGAAATCTGCCTTGACCATCCCTTTGGGGCTCTTTTGGGTCCGTTTGTTTGTGTCAGGGAAGCCTGGCTGTTTAAAAATAGCCAGAGCTTCGCGAACCAGCTGAGCAGCGGGGGACAGCAGAGCAGCTCACAGCAGGAGTTTGCCTGGGACTGGTAAGTATCCGAGTGTGTGTGTGTTTGCTTGCTGAGGAAGTATCCGAGCGTGTGTTTGCTGGGGGGGCAGTGTGAGAGCCTGAGTGAGTGTCTGATTGGCTGCTAGCCTGCAGGGGGTGGCATTAGGGTGTCCGTTTGTTTGTGTCAGGGAAGCCTGGCTGTTTAAAAATAGCCAGAGCTTCTCCAACCAGCTGAGCGGCGGGGGACAGCAGAGCAGCTCACAGCAGGAGTTTGCCTGGGAGTTCGCCTGGAGTGAGCCCAGTGAGGCTTACGTCTTGCAAACTGCTCTGAGGAAGCTCGTAGTAGGAAGGTGATATGGAAGGGGGGGTTCAGCTGTTGTGACCTGCACTGGATGTGCCATGTTTGTCTTTCTTCCACAGGACAGAAGCGACTTTGTCTGTACAAAAAGAAAAGGAGGACTTGTGGCACCTTAGAGACTAACCAATTTATTAGAGCATGAGCTTTCGTGAGCTACAGCTCACTTCCTCAGATGCATATCGTGGAAACTGCAGCAGGCTTTATATATACACAGAGAATATGAAACAATACCTATTCCCACCCCACTGTCCTGCTGGTAATAGCTTATCTAAAGTGATTTCCAGCACAAATCCAGGTTTTCTCACCCTCCACCCCCCCACACAAATTCACTCTCCTGCTGGTGATAGATGGCTATCACCAGCAGGAGAGTGAATTTGTGTGGGGGGGTGGAGGGTGAGAAAACCTGGATTTGTGCTGGAAATCACTTTAGATAAGCTATTACCAGCAGGACAGTGGGGTGGGAATAGGTATTGTTTCATATTCTCTGTGTATATATAAAGCCTGCTGCAGTTTCCACGATATGCATCTGAGGAAGTGAGCTGTAGCTCACGAAAGCTCATGCTCTAATAAATTGGTTAGTCTCTAAGGTGCCACAAGTCCTCCTTTTCTTTTTGCGAATACAGACTAACACGGCTGTTACTCTGAAATTTGTCTGTACAAAGTGCAAGCTGGTCTCCATATTGGAAGAGAAGATTGAAGGTCTGGAGCAACAGATAACGACCCTGCGTTGCATACGGGAAACTGAGGATTTTCTGGACGAAACTCAGGATAGGCTTCTAGGGGCACAAAGCTCTACAGATATAGAGCAGGTTGCACAGAGGAGCCAAGAGGCCAGTGAAGAAGCTTGGCAACATGTGACCTCCAGAAGAGGTAAGCGGAATGTCCGGGTTCCAGTAACACAGACACAGGTAACTAACCGCTTTCATGTTCTCTCCACAGGTATCGTTGCGGAGAGTGGACCAGATGATATGTCTGGGGCGAGAAAGCAGAAGAAGACTCCGCTGGTTGGAAGGCATGAGATGTGCTGTCCTGAGGTTGGGAGTTCCACGACCACCACTCCCAAGAGGAGAAGGCGGGTGGTGGTGGTGGTCGGGGACTCTCTCCTCCGGGGGACTGAGTCATCTATCTGCCGCCCTGACCGGGAAAACCAAGAAGTCTGCTGCTTGCCAGGGGCTAGGATTCGCGATGTGACAGAGAGACTGCCGAGACTCATCAAGCCCTCGGATCGCTACCCCTTCCTGCTTCTCCACGTGGGCACCAATGATACTGCCAAGAATGACCTTGAGCGGATCACTGCGGACTACGTGGCTCTGGGAAGAAGAATAAAGGAGATGGAGGCGCAAGTGGTGTTCTCGTCCATCCTTACCGTGGAAGGAAAAGGCCTGGGTAGGGACCATCGAACTGTCGAAGTCAACGAATGGCTACGCAGGTGGTGTCGGAGAGAAGGCTTTGGATTCTTTGACCATGGGATGGTGTTCCATGAAGGAGGAGTGCTGGGCAGAGACGGGCTCCATCTTACGAAGAGAGGGAAGAGCATCTTTGCCAGCAGGCTGGCTAACCTAGTGAGGAGGGCTTTAAACTAGGTTCACCGGGGGAAGGAGACCAAAGCCCTGAGGTAAGTGGGAAAGCGGGATACCGGGAGGAAGCACAGGCAGGAATGTCTGTGAGGGGAGGGCTCCTGCCTCATACTGGGAATGAGGGGCGATCAACAGGTTATCTCAAGTGCTTATGTACGAATGCACAAAGCCTTGGAAACAAGCAGGGAGAACTGGAGGTCCTGGTGATGTCAAGGAACTATGACGTGATTGGAATAACAGAGACTTGGTGGGATAACTCACATGACTGGAGTACTGTCATGGATGGTTATAAACTGTTCAGGAAGGACAGGCAGGGCAGAAAAGGTGGGGGAGTAGCACTGTATGTAAGGGAGCAGTATGACTGCTCAGAGCTCCGGTACGAAACTGCAGAAAAACCTGAGTGTCTCTGGATTAAGTTTAGAAGTATGTGCAACAAGAGTGATGCAGTGGTGGGAGTCTGCTATAGACCACCGGACCAGGGGGATGAGGTAGATGAGGCTTTCTTCCGGCATCTCACGGAAGCTACTAGATCGCATGCCCTGATTCTCATGGGTGACTTTAATTTTCCTGATATCTGCTGGGAGAGCAATACAGCGGTGCATAGACAATCCAGGAAGTTTTTGGAAAGCGTAGGGGACAATTTCCTGGCGCAAGTGCTAGAGGAGCCAACTAGGGGGGGCGCTTTTCTTGACCTGCTGCTCACAAACCGGGTAGAATTAGTGGGGGAAGCAAAAGTGGATGGGAATCTGGGAGGCAGTGACCATGAGTTGGTTGAATTCAGGATCCTGACGCAGGGGAGAAAGGTAAGCAGCAGGATACGGACCCTGGACTTCAGGAAAGCAGACTCCTTCAGGGAACAGATGGGTAGGATCCCCTTGGGGACTAACATGAAGGGGAAAGGAGTCCAGGAGAGCTGGCTGTATTTCAAGGAATCCCTGTTGAGGTTACAGGGACAAACCATCCCGATGAGTCGAAAGAATAGTAAATATGGCAGGCGACCAGCTTGGCTTAATGGTGAAATCCTAGCGGATCTTAAACATAAAAAAGAAGCTTACAAGAAGTGGAAGGTTGGACATATGACCAGGGAAGAGCATAAAAATATTGCTCGGGCATGTAGGAATGAAATTAGGAGGGTCAAATCGCACCTGGAGCTGCAGCTAGCAAGAGATGTCAAGAGTAACAAGAAGGATTTCTTCAGGTATGTTGGCAACAAGAAGAAAGCCAAGGAAAGTGTGGGCCCCTTACTGAATGAGGGAGGCAACCTAGTGACAGAGGATGTGGAAAAAGCTAATGTACTCAATGCTTTTTTTGCCTCTGTCTTCACTAACAAGGTCAGCTCCCAGACTGCTGCGCTGGGCATCACAAAATGGGGAAGAGATGGCCAGCCCTCTGTGGAGATAGAGGTGGTTAGGGACTATTTAGAAAAGCTGGACGTGCACAAGTCCATGGGGCCGGACGAGTTGCATCCGAGAGTGCTGAAGGAATTGGCGGCTGTGATTGCAGAGCCATTGGCCATTATCTTTGAAAACTCGTGGCGAATGGGGGAAGTCCCGGATGACTGGAAAAAGGCTAATGTAGTGCCCATCTTTAAAAAAGGGAAGAAGGAGGATCCTGGGAACTACAGGCCAGTCAGCCTCACCTCAGTCCCTGGAAAAATCATGGAGCAGGTCCTCAAAGAATCAATCCTGAAGCACTTGCATGAGAGGAAAGTGATCAGGAAGAGCCAGCATGGATTCACCAAGGGAAGGTCATGCCTGACTAATCTAATCGCCTTTTATGATGAGATTACTGGTTCTGTGGATGAAGGGAAAGCAGTGGATGTATTGTTTCTTGACTTTAGCAAAGCTTTTGACACGGTCTCCCACAGTATTCTTGTCAGCAAGTTAAGGAAGTATGGGCTGGATGAATGCACTATAAGGTGGGTGGAAAGCTGGCTAGATTGTCGGGCTCAACAGGTAGTGATCAATGGCTCCATGTCTAGTTGGCAGCCGGTATCAAGTGGAGTGCCCCAGGGGTCGGTCCTGGGGCCGGTTTTGTTCAATATCTTCATAAATGATCTGGAGGATGGTGTGGATTGCACTCTCAGCAAATTTGCGGATGATACTAAACTGGGAGGAGTGGTAGATACGCTGGAGGGGAGGGATAGGATACAGAAGGACCTAGACAAATTGGAGGATTGGGCCAAAAGAAATCTGATGAGGTTCAATAAGGATAAGTGCAGGGTCCTGCACTTAGGACGGAAGAATCCAATGCACAGCTACAGACTAGGGACCGAATGGCTTGGCAGCAGTTCTGCGGAAAAGGACCTAGGGGTCACAGTGGACGAGAAGCTGGATATATGAGTCAGCAGTGTGCCCTTGTTGCCAAGAAGGCCAATGGCATTTTGGGATGTGTAAGTAGGGGCATAGCGAGCAGATCGAGGGACGTGATCGTTCCCCTCTATTCGACATTGGTAAGGCCTCATCTGGAGTACTGTGTCCAGTTTTGGGCCCCACACGACAAGAAGGATGTGGATAAATTGGAAAGAGTCCAGCGAAGGGCAACAAAAATGATTAGGGGTCTGGAACACATGACTTATGAGGAGAGGCTGAGGGAACTGGGATTGTTTAGTCTGCGGAAGAGAAGAATGAGGGGGGATTTGATAGCTGCTTTCAACTACCTGAGAGGTTGTTCCAGAGAGGATGGTTCTAGACTATTCTCAGTGGTGGAAGAGGACAGGACAAGGAGTAATGGTCTCAAGTTGCAGTGGGGGAGGTTTAGGTTGGATATTAGAAAAAACTTTTTCACTATGAGGGTGGTGAAACACTGGAATGCGTTACCTAGGGAGGTGGTAGAATCTCCTTCCTTAGAGGTTTTTAAGGTCAGGCTTGACAAAGCCCTGGCTGGGATGATTTAACTGGGAATTGGTCCTGCTTCGAGCAGGGGGTTGGACTAGATGACCTTCTGGGGTCCCTTCCAACCCTGATATTCTATGATTCTATGATTCTTTGAGTTCCTGGTCCTGCCTTTCGACCTCAAGGTGGGTCGGCCACCTCCCACTGCCGGATGGATCGGTTACTGAGGGGGATGGAGAACTTGGCCCTGGCGTCCATTGACAATATCGGTGTCTCTAGCCAGACCTGGGAGGAACACATGTCCCAGGTGAAGAGGGTGCTGGGCTGCCCCAAGGAGGCAGGACTGATGGTAAAAGCTGAAAAGTGTAAGGTGGGGATGTCAGAGGTGTCGCACCTGGGCCAAAAGGTGGAGAGTGGATGCCCAAGCCCAGAGCCGGCCAAGGTGGAAGACAATCAGAGAGTGGCCTGTTCCCCAGACCAAGAAACAGGTCCAGGCCATTATCGGGATGGTGGGATACTACTGGAGGTTTGTACCCCACTTGAGCTCCCCAGCTGCCCCATCACTGAGCTGTGTAAGAGGGAGAAGCCAGACGAGGTGGTCGGGACCGAGCAGTGCCAGAGGGCTCTCTGTGCGCTGAAGGAGGCTCTAATCCAGGGCCCGGTAGATCTGGTAAACCCAGACTTTGCCAAGGCCTTTACAGTGATCACCGACGCCTCAGACACAGGGCTGGGCGTGGTGCTGATGCAGGCCGATGCTACGGGGGGGAGAGACACCCCATCGGGTACCGGAGCAAGAAGCTGCTGCCCTGGGAGCAGAACTATGCGGCCATTGAGAAGAAATGCCCGGCCGAGGGCAGGCCCTTGAAAAGCTGCAGCCGGATCTGTTGGGCTGCGCTTTGCTGTGTACACGGACCCCTCTTCCCCGACGCGGCTGCATCCAATGAAAGGGGCTGATGCCGAGCGGTGGGGGACAGAGACGCCTGGTCAGAGGGTGGCTGTAGCAGGGGGGTCACCCACTCCGGCCTTAAAGGGCTTAAACTAGCCCAGCAGAGGGCTGTGGCTGGGAGCCAGCAGTTCCCAGGCTGACTGGGGGGAGCAGGCTCAGCTGGGGCCACCCCAATCAGGGCTCAGCTGGCCCGTCACAGAGGGCAGTGGGCCAGGAGCAGACAGAGTCTCCTCTAGCTATGGAGGAAGACGGGCCTGGCTGCTGGGGAGCTTGAGAAGGTACCTGGAGTGGAGCAGGGCTGGGGAAGGCCAAGGGAGCTGGGGAGCTCCAGACGGGAAACCCCCCAGGCTGCAGGCCTAGTGGAAGGCCAAAAAGGGTACTGGGGTTGCAGGGGGCAGCCCACGGGTAGGTCCAGCCCCACGTTGCCTGTGATGATTGGCTTATACACTGCAGTCCACCCCAGTGTGCGGGGGACTGGCGGTAGCCAAAGGCGAGGTGGGAATAGTGGGTGGGGTTCCCTGGGGAGGGGAGACTCAGAGACTGTGGGGGTACTGCCAGGGGGCAGCACCCTGGGTAAAAGGGGCACTGGGGTCTGGGAGGGACACGGGCCAGCGGCAAGCGGGACACCGGCCTGCAGAGGGCGCTCCGGAGGCTGGAAGAGCTAATTCCCCGAGAGACAAGCAGGAGGCGTCGCTGGGTGAGTCTCGCACCGTGACAGTGGCCAAGGTCAAGATGGGGGCTCTTAACCAAGAGAGCCCGAATCACAGCCCTCCAGACTGGCGCGCTGAGAGAAGTCCTGATCCCAGTTTGAACCCCAGGAGTTTTGGGGTGGCAAAAACCTTCCCTCTTGTGGCCACATAAACCTTCCCACATGTGGCCTGCGAGTGCCATCAAGCACACCCGACCTAAGGGAGGGTGTGAAACTGGAAGGCTCTGGTGCAACTCCCACCAAGGAATGGGAGAGATGCTGGGGCATCCATGGGAACGCTGGTGGCTTTGAACTTCCCCAGGTCACCGGCTAAAGTGACCCCGCTCAGTTCGGTCTCAAAGGGGGGAGAGATGTGACAAAGTGGGAACATTCTTAATGTTTTCTTTGAATACTGTGTGGGTGCCTCAGTTTCCCCTAGGTATTTCTTAAGTCTCTAGGTGGTGGGATAAAGGTGTGTGATTGTTGCAGAGCCCTAGAGGGCAGGTGTGATGCTGTCTGCACAGAGAATGGCCGACACCCTGTCTCCTGGCCACTGATGGCCTGGGCCCCTCCCCTCGAAAGGTGCCAACTGAAGGCGTTGGAGAACAAAGAGACCAGGTGGCCTCCTGGCCCATAAAAGGGAGAAAGGCCAGAGGAGGGGCTGGAGAATTTCAGTTTGGAGCTGGCTGGGGAAACTGAGGGAGGTCCAGATGGGGCTCTGGCCTCCCTGCCCCCCAAAACGGACCTGACTGAGGGTTCCTGTTCTCTGTACCTACAAGCTCTGTTTTAGACCGTGTTCCTGTTGGCTAATAAACCTTCTGTTTTACTGGCTGGCTGAGAGTCACATCTGACTGCGGAGCTGGGGGGCAGGACCCTCTGGCTTCCCCAGGAGCCCGTGGGGGCAGACTCGCTGCGGGAAGTGTCGGGTGTGGAAAGGGGTGCTGAATGCTCCGAGGTCAGACCCAGGAAGATGGAAGCTGTGTGAGCTTCTTGCCCTGGAGACAGCCTGCTCCCAGAGAGGAGGCTCCCCCAGAGTCCTGCCTGGCTTCGTAGGGAGCAGTTCCAGAGCATCGCCCGGGGACTCCGTGACAGAAGCAAAAGTGATGACCTCTCTGGCAGCTAGTGAGCCTCAAGCCTTCACATCCCTTTCTTCTGGGGTCTGTGTGACTGCCGGTTCACACCTCCCTGTGGGAATCAGATGTACGGTGACAGCTAGGCTCCTTCCCATTCCCCTCAAGGAACTCCTGCAAGCCAGGCAGGCTGGCAGCCAGAGAACAGGCATCTGGGGCTTGCGTGGCTGCCTGACTGTGGGGTTGAAGCCCCTGGGGCACAAGGCATGGTGGATAGTCATCTGCCCCAGCACAGAAGCATACAGGAGAAGGACAGGCACTGACTAGATGAATTTGACCCCTAGTCCTGGGTGTGCTCTTGGGTCTGGTGACTGTCCAGTTACACTGGTTTTGACTCCTCTTGTACAGTTTAGATTGGCTTAATCCCAATCAAGGACATTGTGTTTGAATGAAACCTTCCCTAAATCTACTTACACTTTGTCTCATTTGTCATGATGGTTCTTTCCATTTTCGCTGGTTAGCAAAGCCCTTTGTGTTCCGAAAAGGCGCCTGTGTTACCAAGTTGCAGTGGGGGAGGTTTAGATTGGATATTAGGAAAAACTTTTTCACTAAGAGGGTGGTGAAACACTGGAATGCGTTACCTAGGGAGGTGGTAGAATCTCCTTCCTTAGAGGTTTTTAAGGTCAGGCTTGACAAAGCCCTGGCTGGGATTATTTAACTGGGAATTGGTCCTGCTTTGAGCAGGGGGTTGGACTAGATGACCTTCTGGGGTCCCTTCCAACCCTGATATTCTATGATTCTATGATTCTACCGGCTCTCCCCTTCTCCCTACCTGGCTGTCCCCAGGCTGAATGTCTGACAGCCGTTGTTTCCTGGGCAATGACTCAGAATAAAATATTTGACATTTTGTTAGCATATTGGCTCCCAAAGACATGACGTGCTACATACATCCAGCCCCCCTGAAATGCAGCCACTTCTGGGGAGGACAGCAGCAGCCAGCACGCGGCATGCTGCACACTAGCAGATGGAAGCAGATTTTTTGCCAAATCCTGACATTTAAGGATTGTTCCACGGGATTGTTAGACCACACAGAGCAGAGTGGATCATGTGTTATATGTCTCAGCCCCCTGCAGCTGTGTCTAATATTCCTTTATTGATAGCTCTTTCCTTTCTATACATATTCACAGACATGCTACCTTTATCTGGTGTGGGCGAAGTTTGGGAGGTTTGCTTGCCTAAGGATCTAGTCTATATTTCAACAATCAAAGTGGCTCATTAGCTCTGTCCT
This sequence comes from Lepidochelys olivacea, assembly GCF_965140295.1. Classification (NCBI taxonomy): domain Eukaryota; kingdom Metazoa; phylum Chordata; order Testudines; family Cheloniidae; genus Lepidochelys; species Lepidochelys olivacea. Next base: position 15,131,239 of record NC_140436.1, on the reverse strand, counting down.
TCCTGTTCAGTTTCCCTTCTCTGGTTCCTTCTGATCTGGCAATATTTCTTTGCACCTCTACAGTGCCTTTTACCCCTGCTGGGAGGCCGTGCCATCGAGGGGACAAGACAAAAGTCTGGGAGGCTGATCCAGTAAAAAATATTGCATCACCCACTTTCTCTCTCGAAAAGTCTGGAAGTCAGGAGTTCTCTTTCTGGCTCTGCCTCTGGGTCACTGTGTAACTTGGAGCAACCACAGTTTCAGGTCTTGTCTATCCCATTTCTCCTGGAAGATTCTATGGAGAACTAGAGAACCGGTGAGACACTGGCATCATGAGGACCAAGGAGGTAAAACCTGATTAACTGAGAGGGGAAGAAATTTTATTCTCACCATTTAAAACTCTTGTTAATGTAAAACCTAAGATAAAGTTGGCAGAAGAGCTCTCTCTGGTAAAGTGTCAACATGTGAACCCCTTCAATGAAAGGTTAAGAAAGCTCCCAAGCCACATCTCTGGGTCCTCCAAGGAGATCTCCATCAAAAAACAGAAGACAAGACTTGATATCCCTATGGTAAAAACATAGACACACTCTGCCTTTTAACCATCAGAAAGGGCACAAAGTTGCTGGGCTAGGCAGGTCGCAATCTGCTGTGTGTATAACCTGCTTGCTTTACTATTCTCTCTCCTCCACCTGTGGACTCTCTCATAGTCTGAACCGTGAGCTCACTGAGCAGGGGCTGTCTTATCTCTGTGCCAGATTCTTGATTGATATTCCTAGACACCACAGCAATAGAAATGATAATGACTTCCCACTTTCCACTAATGCGTCCGATGAAGTGAGCTGTAGCCCACGAAAACTTATGCTCTAATAAATGTGTTAGTCTCTAAGGTGCCACGAGTCCTCCTGTTCTTTTTGCGGATACAGACGAACACGGCTGCTCCTCTGAACCCTGTCACTTTGCAGCGTCACCTCTAACATCCCTGAGGTCCCTCTGTAAAATGGGGGCGAATGATACCTCCTCCACAGAACCAGGATGACGTTTGGCAAGACGCTTGGAGATCCTTGATGAAAGGTGCTAGGAAATTACTGCAGTTTTCTCCACTTCACTGGATGCAGCTGACCTGGCAGGAATATTGGGTCTGGACGCTAGAGGGCGAGTCTCACCAGCGCCTGGCCTAACACTTGCTGGGTTGCATGCACACAGCCCCAGGGATCTGGGGAGAGGGAGGAAATCTGGGGTGCTGGACTCTTTAGTTTCTTCATTTCAGTTGGATCTTGGCACCTAAGGGATGAACGGCACCTGGAGAGTTATTGAGGGGTAGATACTGGCTGCTGGAGCGCTTGCATCTCACCTGTCTCCCTACATAGGACCCACAGCTGTAAGCTAAGAGCCTGTCTTGACAACATGGTGCAGAAACCCCCAAAGATTACAGCACCCCAGGCCCATGGGCTGGGCTGTAAATTGAGATCTTCATGCTGCCTTCAGTAGACAGGGGAGGCTCCGTAGGAGAGATCAAAGGAAGGATATGGCCGTGTTAGTCAGTAACGAAACTCTTTGTTCAGTACCAGGTTGTCACATCATTCAGTGGGAAAATCTCTTGCCCTTTGTTCCTCTTCCTTCCCCTTGAAAGCACCTTTCTCCATGACTCTCCTCTGTTCTTCCTTCTGTATTTTCTGCCTTGCAGCAGCCCAGAGTTTCCATCTCCTTTTCCCATCCTGTCTGCTAAGAACAATCAGCCACGGGCTCGTTAAGGTGACACTGATGTGCTACAAACAGATTCACAGGGGACAGGGGGTTCATCCCTGTGGCCATTGTTTCAGGCTGGCTGCAGACTCAGACGCAATCGCTGCATTTGCTTACGCGTGGTTCAGGTTTGGCAAGTTCTCTCTGCCGCAGCCAGGGCTAGCAATGTATGTCGTCTATTTAAGGGAAGCTGAGATTCTGTCGATGGCCTGTGGGCCAGATCCAGACTGTGGGCTGTCAACTTGACACCTCTGACGTATTACTCTGCAGCTGGGAGAGGATTCTGCCCCTACATGTCTAGCTGTTTTGTATCCCACACGTCTGAAAGTGACAGCTCTGAGCTCCAAGATATCCTGGGATGATTACACTGAAAATGGAGTTTTGACCCAGACGGCCTCCAGCCTGGTGATTAGAGCCACAATATGGCAGACAGGATTTCTGGGGTCTGACTCTGCCACTGACTCACGAGTGACCTTGAGCAAGTCACTGACCCTCTGCCTCACTTTCCCCACCTGCCTTGTAAAACTCTGTGAGATGCCCTGATGCACACGGCTGTGCTATTATTAGTGCTAATCAGGCTGGCAGAGGGTGCTGGGAGATAAGTTCTCTGGCGACAGCAGTGCCCATCCATCACTCTACCCGGGCAGTGGCATGTCCAGAAGAGCCAAGGCCGGCTGCACTCGGGGCTCACGGAGAATCGTTAATGGACCAGAAACTGCTGCTTCCCCAGTCATTAGTGCTGAAATCACAGCGATGACTGATAGTCGTCTCTTTAGAGCAGCTCTGGGAATCCTCACGTATCTCAGACTGACAGAGCCTGCATGACAGAAACCAGACTGCAGTGGAGAACAGCCACTCTTAACCCCGTCACTGCTGCAGTGCCCATGGGGCAGGACGTGCCTCCCATGGACACCTGTTGCTCCATATCCCCAGTACATTAGGCAGCAATCATAGAAACCTAGGACTGGAAGGGACCTTGAGGTCATCTAGTCCAGTCCCCTGCACTTGTGCCAGGACTAAGTATTATCTAGACCATCCCTGATGGGTGTTTGTCCTGCTCTAAAAGTCCCCAGTGATGGAGATTCCACAACCTCCCTGGGCAATTTATTCCAGGGCTTCACCACCCAGAAAGGACGTTTTTCCTAATGTCTGGAGGCCTAAAGGCCTAAACCGCCCTTGCTGCAATTTAATCCCATTGCTTCTTGTCCGATCCTCAGAGGTTAAAGAGAATAATTATTCTCCTCCCTCCTTGTACCAACCTTTACAATGCAACAGTTAAGTTAGGATGCCCAGATTTTATCAACATGCCAGGAGCTTAAGGGCTGCATCTCACTGGCCCTGATGGCAGCTGCCCACATCCTTAACACACTGCAAGCCTGTGTCCCCGGATACAACACTCCACTTTTAGCTAAAGTGGAAGCTACTCAGATCAACCTGCAGCACGGCATCCTGGGACTTGTCTCCACCTGCCACCCCCCCACTTCCATATAAAGATAAGGGTGTGCATGGGCCACATGGTAGGATACCGTGGGGCGGTGGTGGCTGCTATTCTGTCTGCTTTGATGGCCTCCTAACACCCAGCCGCATCCCACTGACTCACCTGGGAGGTGCTTGCCCCTCTCCCCCGTGTGGAGTGTCCCATCAGTGGGGCTGTGAGTGAGGACTTCGCACGCTCAAAGGTTGCCTTTCCTTTTGTCCCGCCCCTCGGAAGGGGAGTCTCTGCTTAATGACACCAGAGACCATAGTGAGGGCAGAGTAAGAACAGAACAGAAAGGGAGCCTCCCCACTGCCCTTCCAGCTGGATGCACATACACCAGCCTCTTGGCTGGGAGGGTGGAGGTAGAACCATCTCCAGAGAGTCACCCTCCTCTGCCATCGGGGCGGGGGGCAGTGACGCCTCTTCTGTGCCATTCAGGGGGGAGCCAGCTCTTCCCTTGCCTCTCACAGCGGGATGTCATGGAAGAGGCTTCCCAGAGCTTAGCACGTCTGCACGGTTCCCCGTTGTGAGGCTGCAGACCAGGGGTTTGCCCTGAACCCCGCGAGGGATGTAAATGTACACGCGATAGGAGTTAGACCCTGGATCCGATGCAGGGAGCTCTCGTGCTCTGTGGATTGGCAGGAAGGGAGGAGCCCTTGTTCTCACAAAGGGGTGGAAGGAACCATTACGAACGCCAGTCCAGCAGCTGCTGGTCCTAGGCAACAAGCCCGACTTTGACCCTCCGAGTGAGGCTGTGGGCTGACCATCCCCAGGCAGTTCAGCCTTTCAAGCAAGTCAGCTGAGCCTGCTGTCTCCTTTCGCTGAGCCCTGGGGACCTCGGTGCGTGCAGTGCTCCATGCTGAGCAGGGCAGCCAGCGTGGAACAAACCCTGGCTGTGTACGGACCCCACAGCCACCGGCGGGGGTGGAAGGACTAGTCCCTCCCCACCAAAGGGAAGGAAGACCCCTTGTGGCTGAGCAGCTAGGGCACAGGACTAGGACTCAGGAGACTCTGGCTTCAACTCCCTCTGCTGGGCGACCTTGGGCAAGTCAATTCCCCACTCTGTGCCTCAGTTTCACCATCTGCATAGTGGGAATAATGATACTGACCTCCTTTGCAAAGCCCTTTGAGATGGATGGATGAAATATGCTACATAAGATACTCCTGGGGGAATTCTGCTCATGCACAGAATTTATGTCCCCCGCAAATTTCTTTGCTTCCCCCCAGAAAAATGACTTTCTGATGGGGAAGCAAAGGGAAGCCACAAGAGTGGTCATGCGACCCTCCCCAGCAGTATGTTTTGGGTGCCCAGAGAAGCCAGCAGAGAGATACATCACTTTGTGGCAGGAGGCAGGACTGGGGAAGACCTGGCTGGTGGCTCCTACCCTGCACTGGGCTCAGCTGCACTGGCAAGGAGGGGACTTCCTCTTCCCCTGCATGGCATCCGGGGCTGGGTCAGACCCACCCCTAGATTTCTCCCCCAGCTGCAGGAATCTCTGCAGACTCCCACACACTTCCTGCACCCATCACTCCTCAGCTGCAGGGGGAGAGATTCCTGTACAGGGAGCTGCTGCCCCATCTACCCAAACCCGTGCATCCAGACCCCCTCATACCCAGACCCTCCCACCGAGCCTCAGCCCCCCCGCACTCAGAACCCCCCCCATGATGAGCCACAATCTCCCTGCACCTGGACCACCCTGACGAGCCACCCGCACTTGGATCTCCACCCCACCAAGCTCAAACCAGCTGTACCTGGATTCCCCACTCCACTGAGCCCCACTCCCCCAGCATCTGGACCCCCCACTGAGCCCCACACCCAGACCCCTCTGCCAAGCTCTACACCTCCCACACCCTGACCCCCCCACCCCGCTGAGCCCCAACCACCTTCATATGGACCCCTCTGCAGAGTCCCATTACTGTTGCACCCAGAACCCTCCCCCGTCCCCATGCATCCAGATCCCCCCGCCGCACCCGGATCCCACACTGAGCCACCCGCACCTAGATTGCCCCATACAGAACCCTCTCACCTGGATCCCCCCCACCTTAATCCCCTCCACACTTGGATCCTGCCTTGCTGAGCCTGCCTGCCCACGCAGAGGGGAAGGGCCCTGGGGTGTTTCTGGGGCAGGGTTGGATGCAGCCTCACCGCTCAGGCTGTGTCCCAGGGGCTGGGGGTTGCACAGTGATCTCCCACCTCTGTACAGCCAGTGGCCTGTGCTCCCTAGTGCTGTGCTCGAGCCTCCACATTTATTTGACAAGTAAAATTTGCAGAATTGTAAAATATTGTGTGCAGAATTTTTAATTTTTTGGCGCAGAATTCCCCCAGGAGTAATAAGAGCTAGGGATCAAGCAATGAGAAATTAGGTGGCTGCATGAGGACTAGCCACTAGAGGGAGCTGTGCTTGCACCCACGAGGGCGGTGGATGGGTCCTGTCGCATTCAGGGAGTAGAGGTCACCTTACGGAAGGGCTGTATCCTGCTCCATTCACAGACATGGCTGAAACCCTGCTGAAGCTCCTTGCATGGTGCCCATGCAGCAGCTCAGGCAGGCTGGGTTTAGGTGCCCCAGACAAGCTGAGCTTGGCGGTCAGCACTGCGCACAGTTCAACCCGTGCTGGTCGGGGAGGCAGGATCCCTGCAGCCCGGTGAGCAGGAGGAGCAATGCCGGGGAAGCCTGCAAGCTGGGAGATAACAGCCACATTCCCCCTTCCCCTCCCTCTTGCTCTTGGATTCTCCTGCAGCTGGCACCGGGCCTGTCTGCATAACTCTTGGCTCTTTCCATCTGTGCGTGCTCCCCGGGCTGCCTTGCATGCCAGTGTGTGGACAATAGGCTGCATTCATGAGCTGGGGCCGCACCTGCCCCTTCGGGGGAGTGGCCAGCAGCTGCAGGGCAGCATCTGGTGATCTGGCAGCTGCTAGGGCCCCCCCAGAGTGGAGTGCCAGCCCCGTACCGTGTAGGAGAGGGGAGACCACATGCCCCGGGGGTGTCTCCAGCACCTGTCAGAACGGCTCAGCTTTGGGGCTATTTTCTCCTCTGGTTTCTGAAGGGTGTAAAATTGTTTGAGCCGTGAAGGAAAAACAAGTACAAGAGCCCGACTGTGGGGTTGGAGTGAGGCCTTTGGAAGGAGAAAGCAGCTGTTTCCAGGCAGATGCCACTGCCCCCACTCAAGGCTCGATCCTGCCTTCTGATCACCATCCAGGCAAGGGCTATGCGGGGTGTCAAGAGGCGCCGGCGAGCTGCTGGGAGCCCCAGCAGCAACACCCGTGTCCCAGGGCCTGGAGGAAGCAGGTCAGGTCCGTTTTCCAGCACAGCTCCACGCCCGGACGCTCACCCGGGTTGTGTGACCTGCTTTGGGGAGGTGGCGTGGTCTGCAGAGGGTCGTTATCGCGGTTAGTCGAGTCTGGAGGCGAGTGTGAGGCACGTCGGAGGGACCTGAAGGCAGGAGAATGGGCAGCACGGCAGTGGGAGGACGGGGTCGTTTGTAGATGAAATGTGTCTCCCATTATTCTCTCCCACCCCGATGCCAGAGTGATGGGCACGTTAGGCCTGGAAGGCAACCTGGCCCCCCTGTAGCTGTGAGAATGAGAATCCATGTGGATTGCCAAGAGTTCAGACCATCCTGCATCCTAGTGTGATCACTTCAACCTCAAAACCACCTTCCCTGGAGCCTGCATTCCTAACCCCAGCAAGGCTGATTCAGCTTGTCCCCACAGATAAGCCGAGTTTCCCAGATCACCGTGTGTGGGTCTTTCAGCTGACCACCTTAACTGCAGAGGTCCCATTTGGTCTACAGGGACCATAACCAGCCCCGAATCTGCCCTTGGGACCTTGTCCAAATTTCCAGCACCAGTGTGCAATGTGCTGATGGTCACGCTCCATCCCAGAGGTGGCTGCATGTCAGTAGCACAGAGTTGGGGAAGAAAGGGGCTGTTGAAGTCCAAGTGAGAGCTTGGAACCAAGCTGCCTGCTCCATTCACCCCGCTCTTTCACAGAATGGGGAGGGGGTTTCTCATGTTAGTTTGAATCACCAGGAGCCTACTCCTGGCACCAGCTGAGAACCAGGGCTCAGTGTGGGCAACTGTCCCTCCACCCGCAGAGCCCCACGCAGCTGGGGCCCCCGGTACTAGCGGAGCTGCCGAGACGCAGGCCAGAGGGCTGGCTCGCACTGAACGTGGCCGGCCCACCGGGCTGTGGTCAGCACCTGGTTGGAGAGCAGCTGCGGGGGCCGAACCAGGCAGGACCGAGGCCAGGCCGGTAAGACCTTGCCTCCAACATCCCCCACTCCCAGTGCACCCCTACGGAGGCGGGCAAGTCAGCCCACCCCACCGGGGTCCTGTCAGTCTCAGCAGAGCTCCCCGCTGCCAGCGAACACTCGTTTGCATCCAGGCTGCCCCGAACACGGGCCCTGTTCTGTGGCCTGCAGGCACCATTTCTGCAGCAGTCCGTGGGGAATGGAGGCTCCTGGCCTGAGAGGGGTCCAGGGGGCACAGAACGCAGCATCCCCTCTGCTCAGCACACCGGCCGCATCGCCCATGTCCCGCTCTGCGCTGCTCCCCCGTGGACAGGCCCAGCTCAAAATCTTGGTGCTGCCACTCAGAGCCCTCCTCTCTCCACACAGGGGATCCCCCCCCACCTGCCACCAGAGCCACAACTCAGCCAGCAGGAGGACCCCACGCAAGTGGGAGACAGACCTTCCCCAGGAGCAGGGCCTAGACTGTGGGACTCACTGCCACAGGAGAGGGGAGTTCTCCACACCAAACTAGTTTCGGTGCAAAATGTGCTTTTCCCTCCAGGAATACTTCACCCGCCCACTGAACAGCCTCCCCACCCCAAACAAGCAGCAGGGACTCGCCCAGCTGCTTCAGGCCCAGGGGCTGCCTCGGTTTACCTTCCATTTCACCCACTGCATCTGGGGACTTCACAGCACTGCTCCCCCCTTCCTGGAGCGCCCTCAGGCTGCCGTTCGGTGCCCCGGCCGGCCTGGGTTCCAGACGAATGCTCCCATCACACGACCCCCGGTGTCCATGCCTTCTGGCCCCGGCCAGCCCGAGCCCCCAGCTTCCATTAACAGGCCAGCGCACCAGTGTGCACCGAAGGTTTGGGCCCTGGGGCAGAATCTGAAACTGAGCTTCCCCCTTCCGACAAGTGATCACCGAGAGAGGCCTGCGGGGGTGGGGAGGGCTCCAGAGTGGGCCTGTGCCCCCCCCCCCCACAGCGGTGGCTCCTGTCCTGTGGGACTGGGCCCAGCTCCATGCTCCGGCATGGCCACCTGGTGCTTGGGGTCGCAGCGCCGCTCAGCGCTCCCACGGCAGCGGGGCAGCAGGGCTGCAGCCGAGCAATGCTGCGACCCGCCGTGCCAGGGCCCTTCCCCCCAGTTTGGGGCCTTCTCAAACGGGGAGCCTGGGGCAAACTGTCCTTTTTGTGTCCCCTTCCCTCCTTTTCTGGGCAGCCCTGAGCTCTGCCCGCGAGAACCCCAGTGAGCTAATGGAGTGTGTTTAAATACCTGGGTGCTCAGTGACTGGGCGGGGGTCATGTAAATTACCTCCCCCGCCCCCCGTGTCTCTGAAATACACAACAGGCAGAACAGTTCATCCCCAGCGTCCGCTGCGGGGACGCCACGGCCGTCTTCGGGACAGCTGCAGCCACAGACATGCTGGAAAGGCTCCCCGTCCGCTGACATGGGACGGCGCGAGCCCTGGGGCTCAGCCGTGCACGCTGCGGGAGTGAGCTGGGGCGACACCTCGTCCTTGGGAGTCGCTGGGGCCTCTCGACTGGCGTCCCAGCACGGGAGAAAAGGGCCTGGGCAGTACAGCTGCCAGGAGCAAATGCCATTTCGCAGCTTGCTGACGCGGTGCTGGAAGAGTGCCGGGCTCAGCATTCAGCCGGCCGCGTCTGCCTTATAGCCACAGGCAGAGTCTTCCGGTGCCATCTCAAAACAAGTGCCCCCAAGGGGTTTCTTCTGCCAGCGGCCTGGCGCTAAGGAACACCCCTCCAGTAACAAACTGCTGCAGTGCAACGAGAACTGACCCTCTAAGACCAAGCCAGAGCAGCCCGCACAAACTGGTGCCAGCCACTAAGGAAGAGACTTAAGGAGCAAGCTGTCGAGCTCAGTGGAAAGAAATCGGAGGGTGCTTTGATTCGAGTGGGTCAGCACTCTCACCGGGTACGAACGGGGTCTTCAAACTAGCCGGGCAAGGCAGAGCAAACACCAGTGTCTGGAAGCTAAAGCCAGACAAGCTCAAGCCAGAAATAAGCCACAAATAGCCAAGCCTGAGGATGATTAACCAGTGGGACACACCACCAAGACAAGCGGTGAATTCTCTGTCTCTTGATGAAGGGGGCTTTAGCCAAACGAGCTCTGGGGCTGTAACCCTCTGGCGGTCAGATGGGATGAGCTAGTCGCCTCTTCTGGCCTTGGGATCTATGGATCTAACACACCTGGATGTTTGCGTACAATGAGCCAACGCAACCTGACATAAACCCAACCAACCAAACCGCCCTGCTAAGCCTGACGCTCCTGGAGCGAGACTTGTATTTTCCACTGTTTTTTTCAGGCAGGTTTTAAAGCATTTCACTATTTGGAGGAAGAATTTTGCTCCCTGTGTGTGTCTCAATGAGACATTTAAAAGTCTCATTCAGGAGTGTCTGAAATCTCACTCCATTCAGCCGTCCCAGTGGGTGAGCCCCATAATAGTCATGCCTAGCTCTCCTCAGCCATGGATCTCCAAGCACTTTGTGTCGGGAGCAGACCCCAGGCTCCAGCGTGCCAGCCCAGGGGCCTAGCTGCCAGGTAAAGTGGCACGCCAGTGCACATCAGCAATAGCAAAGCAGCACCCAGGCCTGGACAACAGCAAGAGGGATGGGAATAAGCGAGGAAACGGACCAGGCTTCCTGGGAGAATGCTGAAGAACAATGTAACGAATGGCCGCATCACGGTTGTCTCCCTGATGCACTCTGCACCCAGCTGGCTCACCACAGCAAGGTCAGAAAGCAGATCGGCCCTGCCCCCGGGCTAAAGGAGAATCTCCAGCCGCACTGTGAGCGGTATATGGCCTATGCCACCCATCTGTGCATTCTGACTCCGTCCAGTAGAGGGCAGCACTCAGCACGCATTATTACAGGGTTTTACATCTCTCCTGGCACTTTGAAACCAGCTGGGTGCCTGGCCGAGGTGACCCAGTTCACCAGCCCTGGCACAGAACACTGCTGCTTTGCACGGCAGCACCTGGGACGTGAACTCAGAGAACGTCTCAGTGACCCGAGGCCCTCGTCAGTGAGCTACAGACTGATCCCTCCCTGCCCCGCGTCCCTCCGTTGCTCTGGCCTCTCTCGTCTCGTTCACCCGATAGAGCCATTGCACCTGCCAGCCCCCAGCCCATGCTCCCTGCCCGTGTGTGTGCGGCTCCCCTGGGCTCGGCCCAGGCCCCTCTCCCCTTCCCGGCAGCAGGACATGGCGGGAGTCAAGACTCACCCTAGGCATGGGTCCCAGCCTGGAGCTGTCTCCCGGTGGCCCTGCCCCCACCCCTTTCTGGCAGGCTCCCATGATCCACCAGGCACCAATGGGTTAAACGGCAAACCTTCACTTTGTGTTTTCTTCTCTGCAGAGAGCCTCTCTCCCTCCACCATCTATCAACCCTGCCCTCCGTGCCTACAGACCCCACCACCTCTCAACCCACCTGTCCATGGGGCACCCAGCCCCACACGTATCCCTCCCCAGGCCTATCGCCATCCATTCCGCTCTGCCCCCTCTCTCTGCACATCGCTGCTCCCCACGTGTCGGAGCTCTTCCCGGCAGAACCTACCAGGGAGGCCGAGGGTGAGGCCAGGTGCTGGGGGAACAGCCCGGGAGCCGGATGTCACTGTCATACGGCACAGACAGCCATGCACAAGCCTCATGCACCCCGTCTGCCGTCTCCTCTCCTGGAGCAAGGCCACTCCAGTTGGCAGCTCCCTGGGACTTGGGCACAGGCCCACTGGTGGCTGGACTGGGGCCTGTCAAGCCCACACTGGCCTCTACAGAGCTCCTGGGTGGTGTCAATGGATCTCCTGGAGGGGGAAGACTCACCAGGAGCCACTGAGCCCAGAGAGCCCAGGGCTGGGAGGTTAATTGGTTCGCATCCCACCCCAATGACCAGTCCAGAACCGCGTCGCTCTCACCATCCCATGCCCCTCACCCTAGCACCATGCCCACGTCCTGCCAGGCTGGCCAGCAGACAGATCTGGCCTTGTCCGGACAGGGGAGTTTAGGAGTGAACTTCACCTTGGCTCAGGGAAGCCAGAGGATTTAAGGGAGGGGGACGGGTCCCGTCCCGATGAAAGGCAGCGAGAAGGACTAACCCAGCCAGGGGAGCACACAAACCTAAGGTCATTGCTCTGCCATCCTCACGCAGCTGTCTCCTTGCACAGACGCCCGCAGGGCCAGCTCCCAGGCTGCTGCTTCACTGGCAAAGGCTGCTGTCTGGATGGCGGACTTTGCTTCCTCTGCGTCCCCAGCGGCAGCAGCCAAGCTCTGCATTACCTGAATCCCAGCTTGAAAGAGATGGCGAAAAGTCAGAATCCCTCACACTGGCGCTCTGCACGCTCCTGGGGCTCAGTGCTGGGGAATTCCCCAGCACCGGTGACCAGCGGCTGGGCAGGGGGTTCGCTTTTCCTTCCTCCGTTGCCGTGACTGATAGGAAGAAGGAAGAGGAGCTGTCTTCCACCGCCCACAAGCGGCTGGGCCCCCCTGGCAGGGGTGCGAGCAAGGGACTGATGAGATTAGAGAGAGGAATAGCTCCCACACCCACCAGCTCCCCAGAGGTTCGCACCTGACCTGGGGTGTGGGAATAGCCAGGCCAGCATTCTCACAGTTAATGCTACCGACCCTTGGGAAGTTCAGAGTCCCTGCTTCAGGCTCTACCCTGTGGGGGTCAGACCCTGTCGTGGGTTCTCTGCAGCACCTGCTGCTCTCTGGATGCACCCAGGCTCTGAGCCAGCCCCAGGTACTGGGTGAAATCCTGGGTCCACCGAAGTCAATGGCAAGACTCCCCTTGACTCAGTGGGGCTCCCGGTGTCCGTTTTTCCAGAACAAGGAGCATCATCCTGGAAAACAAATCGGTGCCGTTAGCTTAAGAAATGGGGCTCAGTAAAATGAAGCTGCAGAAGGAAACTGCCCCCTGCCACGGTGACCTGCCAGGCCCAGGCCCTGGCACCTGTGCCCTTTCTTTGCTGCCTTCTGGGCAACAAAAATGATTAGGGGTCTAGAACACATGACTTATGAGGAGAGGCTGAGGGAGCTGGGATTGTTTAGCCTGCAGAAGAGAAGAATGAGGGGGGATTTGATAGCTGCTTTCAACTACCTGAAAGGGGGTTCCAAAGAGGATGGATCTAGACTGTTCTCAATGGTAGCAGATGACAGAACAAGGAGTAATGGTCTCAAGTTGCAGTGGGGGAGGTTTAGGTTGGATATTAAGAAAAACTTTTTCACTAGGAGGGTGGTGAAACACTGGAATGCGTTACCTAGGGAGGTGGTAGAATCTCCTTCCTTAGAGGTTTTTAAGGTCAGGCTTGACAAAGCCCTGGCTGGGATGATTTAACTGGGAATTGGTCCTGCTTCGAGCAGGGGGTTGGACTAGATGACCTTCTGGGGTCCCTTCCAACCCTGATATTCTATGATTCTGTGATTCTATGATTCTGACAGATGGTAGAGGCAGGGGAGGTTTCGTTCAAGGTTTTGCGTTTCCCTTAGAGCTGGGTTGCCACCAGCATGGAGATTGGGAGCGCTGGAGCTGAAGGCCTGAGCTGAGGGGCCCAAGATGCTGCAGTCATCGGCCTGTGACCGTGGCCCAGCGGCCACTCGATGAGACCAGAGCCCTGTGCTGAGCGGGTTACAGAACCATCTTGTCTGCCGGCTTTTCCTGGAGCTCTCTGGGGCCCACTCCAGAAGGTGCACTGGAAGCTTTCTCAGCCCTTACTTGGGGAGCAGGGCGCTGAGCCCCCACAAAGAGAAACCTCCTACCAGAATTTAAGTAGGGTGGGATTAAGAACAATGAACAGCTGCCCGCACCCCCCCCCTCCAACCCCTCCCCCGCAAGAGCTTTCACGTGTCCATTGTAGTGAATCCAGGGTCCCTCCCTTGGTATCTGGGATGTCACAATCGCACTAGTTCTCCAGTCGGCCGTAGAGTCTGCTAGCAGAGGCAGGGATTGTACTGGTACGATCCCCGCTGGGGTGGGTGTCGGTGTCCAGCGTGCTCAGACCAGTCCAGCTGTTCCCAGGTGGGAAGGGGGATAAGCTACACTGAGAAAGCACCTTTCTTCCAGCATGTCTGTGTCCACAGAAGGGGCTGCGCCAGAATCACCAGCATCCCCCCATTGCCAGACACATGGCATTGCACTGGCCCTGCCTCAGTTTCCCCCACCAGTCAGCTGCTTGGTGCTGGAACAGTCAGTTTCTTCTCCAGTCGTTCACAATCTCACTCCTGCCAGGGCACTGACCCTGTAGCAGGGTGTCAGCCCAGCTCTTTGATCCTTGCCCTCCTCTTCCTCAGGATCGCTTTCCTACCCCGCTTTCTGGGGCTGGTAGGGAGCCCAGGGCCGCCCTCTCCTCTGGCTTCCAGCCCAGGGGCCCAGCTCTGACCTGCTCCTCACTTGCTGTCCCCAGGCCCCCGTCCCAGGACAGCTCATCCCAGGGAGCCTGACTCCTTGGGCACCTTCTAGCCCATCTCCGCTTGGCAGGTCCCAGCCCTTCTGGAAGCTGCCTTCAGGGCCAGTCCTCAGTACGAACTCCCGCTCCCTTCTCCCAGTGCTCCCCCAGGGGCCTGCGGTACCTCCTTTATAGGAGCCACCCCCAGCTGGGTCTAATCCGGGCTAACTACCCATCTGCCCTCCAAGCGTCAGAAGGGGCTAACTGGTCTCTCCAGCTGCCCTTAGCTCTGTGGCTGCCAGTGTGGGCCTTAAACATGCCACCCCGATACCAAATCTGTGTGTAGACCAGGCCTTCCCGAATGGTTTCCAGAGCGACTCGTCATTCCACCTACGACCTTCCCCGGGAGGAGTTCTGTCCCGCTGGATAGGAGAGTCACCAAGTCCCTACCCACGTCTCATCTGGCTTCAGGGCTAATTGTGCTCCACAGGAGGGTCTGGAGGAGAACCTTCTGTGAAGTAATAATGAGGAGGAATGATTAATGCTTCACCACTTCTCATCTCACGGTGCTTTGCGAAGACGGTAAGCACCATTCTCCCATCTCCAAGCAAATGCCTTCTCCCCCATGTGGCCGAGTCCACTGCAGACATGACAACATTATGTCTGAGATTTTCAAACATTAAAGTGAAACAGTTTCTTTTACACCCTCATGCTCCAGGGCATGAGCCAACCCCTGACTGTCAGGGGTCAGGAAGGAACATCCCTTGCAGGCAAGTTATTCTAGATTTGTTTACTGGTGGGTTCCTACATCTTCCTTTGAAGCTGCTGGGTCTGGCCCTAGTGGCGATGGGACACTGGGCTAGATGTTTTGATCCAGGAGGGCAGGTCCTATATTCAATGTTCCTATTTCAGACAGTTTTAGGTCTTTGCTTTCTAAAAGGCTGCTGGAGATTTCATGCAGGAGGTGGTGATTGCTCTGGATCTGCCGTGTGATGGGAGGAAGGCTGCCTGTGGCACTGGGATAGTGAAAGCAACACAGAGGGGTCCTGCATCAAAATAAATGGGCTGGATTAGGACTAAAGAGTGGAAGGAATCGATGGGACATGCAGTGAAACCCTGGTTTGGATTTTACCCTTCCGGGGAACTGTACTGGATTAATGGGGAGCAGGGTGGAGTACAGTACATGCCCCCATTTGGGAAGAATATGGTATTATTTTAATTATGTAAATATCTTCCACATACCATGATATTAACCTCTTGGACTCACCGCCAGGGGGCCCCCTTTCCCCAGGCGTGGCTCACAGAGGCAGCATTTCTAGGGAGTCGGAAATGTGATCTCTGGGCCCACGGGGGTGGCTTCTGAGTTCAGAAGGGGCTGGGCTGGGTAGGTCTTGCGCCCCTACCATACAGGGAAGAGATGACATTAGCCATGCTAGGAAAGGCCCTGGGGTGCAGTTACACCAGCTTGGGCTAGGGCCCAGTCAGCTCGCAGGTAAGCAGGGTCAGGTTGGGTCAGTCCTTGGATGGAGGACCCCCATGGATTACCTAGGCACTGCAGGATGTGGGGTGAGTAATAGGGGGCTCTCCCCTGGAGTCAGGGCTTGCCTGGGGCCCGGTGCTGCAGGGCGGGGGGTCTCCCCTGGAAGTCAGGGCTTGCCCCAATGCTGGGGCCCAGTGCTGCAGGGCAGGGGGTCTCCCCTGGGAGTCAGGGCTTGCCTGGGGCCCAGTGCTGCAGGGCGGGGGCTCTCCCCTGGGAGTCAGGGCTTGCCTGGGGCCCGGTACTGAAGGGCAGGGGCTCTCCCCTGGAAGTCAGGGCTGACCCCCATGCCTGAGGGAACGCTGTGCTGTGGAGATGGCATTTTCAGAAGAGATAGCTGAGGGTCCCGGTCCCTTGTGCTTATTAAAAGTCCCATGACATTTTCGTTAATAGGAGGCAGGGCGTGTGGCTCAGATCTAGCTCTGCCTCCCTAAAGAGGAGCTGCTGTTCCTTGCTCCCTGCCTGGACCCGCTGAGCAGCGTTACTGTGCGCTGCTGAATCGCTGCCACGCCCCCGCCCAGAGCTGGCTGCAATTCAGTGGTCGGGGTTGGAGGCAGAGATGGCGAAAACTGCTTTGGGCTGAAAGAGACCCTAGGAATTTAAGTGATCCCAGGCAAATACCAATTAATGAGCCTCCGATGAACTGAACGTTCAGGGCGGATCAAAGTTTTGCCGGGTACAGGAGGAGGCAGGTAGGAGCAAAGCTGGGTAAACAAGGGATTTTTCAGTTCGCTGCTTCAGTTTGGGGCAATTTTAAATGTTCTCTCCCAAGGAAATGTCGACACGACGTCATTTTGAGTAGAAACCTCGAAATGTTTCCAGGCTTTGGATGTTTTTGCCTGAAACAATTCAGCGAAACGAGCCCGAGATCGCGGACGGTTCGGTTTTGCCAAAGCCGCATTTTTCACCCCAAAAGTTCCAGCTGTTCTGCAGGAAGAGGAGAGGTCTCCACGCCCCCACCTCTGCTTGCTCTGACCCCCCCCGGACCAACCCATCCATTGCTCCTCCCACATCACCCGCAGCAGCATCTTCCACTCCTGCCTCTGTCTCACCTCCTGGCCTTCTCTCTTCATCCTCACCCAGTCTGCCTCTTCCTCAGCCAGAGTCCTTGTTCCTGGCCCGAGCTACTTCTCTGGCCCATCACGCTGGTATCTGGCGCCTTGGGAGCTTTGGCTGATTTACCGTCACGCAGCCTGGGGCAGCAGGGCAGGGCAGGGATCCCTGTGGTACAGAGGGGAACAGGCCCTGGGTGACAAGCCCAGGATCATGCAGGGAGTCTGTGGGTGAGGTGGGAATTGAACCTGGATTCCTCAAGTCCCAGGCTGCAGCCCTGACCACTGGGCCCTCCTCACCCAGCCTCGTTGGCCCCGTCACATATGCATCCAAAATGCCACTGCTCAAGTCACTCTCTGTCCCGGCACATCGCTCCTGCTTCTCGCAGCCCCAGGATGGCCTGTCTCTGACCTTCGCATGCCAGCCGCTCTGACGCTGGCCCCTCCTCTGCCCAGCCTCTGCCCCTTCGCCCCTGCTGCCCCCTACGCCAGGGTTGCCCTGGCTCCATCTCCCACCCAGCTCGCCTCTCCTCAGCTCCAGTGAGCCCAGTTCAGGCACTTCACCCAAATGAACCAGGCCACCCCCAAGCTCCAGGGCTTGCCGTCTTCCTTCCCCTCCCTGCCAGTGCCCTAGAGGCAGCCTAGCATGGAGAGACAGCCCCTCGTTATCCCAGGCCCTTCTGCATCCCCTTCTTCTCTTGGACTTCCCGTCCGGAGTCCATGCCTGCCAGTCGCTGCTTTTCCCGGGTCGGTTCCGACAAAGTCCGTCACCTTTCCCAGTGTTCTTAACGACCTGCAGAGAGGCTCCATGTCCCTCGTGTTCTGGCTGGGCCTTGCAAAGAGAAGCGTGTCACTCCCAGACTTCTGTGTTTCCCATCTCCCTGCCCTCTTTCCCTGGGAGTCTTTACAGTTCCAGCAGGGATGAGCCGTTGCTTTCTGGACCTGGCGCGTTTCGCACCGCCCAGCCTTGCGTTGGTTAGAAATGGATTCACTGGGTGACCCACAGTGGCCTCTTGAAATTCTGAACAGAGCCACTTCAGCTTCCTCTCCGGGCCCTGGATTATCTCCGCGTGTTCAACGGGGGGGCTAGGCGAACTTCCTGGCGTTTCTTCCCCCTTCCTTCCATGTACCCACATGCTTCCCAGTCCTTCCTGAGCTCAGGTCGAGGGCTGCAATTCCAGCTCGCTGACGGGGATCTGCAGGTCAACGTGTCCGCGCTCAAGAGCATTGTTATGGCTCTGTCCGCCGGGCTCCATGCTGGTACCATGGCCACAGCTGCTTGCACCAGATGAGCGCTATTCCAGCCAGTATCTTGTTCCACTGTCAGACCTGCCGTCGCAGAGCACCCCGAATAAGGAACCAGACAGGACGGCCGCGGCATCATGCCCCACATCCAAGGCCCAGGCGAGCAGTGTCCCGGGAGCTCAGCCGTAAAGATGGAGATAAAGGTGGCTCACCTTGCGGCTTTCTGGGCTCCGAAGGGGGCACCTGGAAAGCTGCTCCCACTCCACTCAGGGGAGGCGTCAGGATACACGTGACAATAGTGTTCCCACTTAGCACTGATGGGCTACGTTGTGGGTATTTATCAGCCCTCTCCGTTGGTTTATTGGATTGGATAATTCCAGCTCTCTCTTGGGGGGATGGTTGTCCAGTGGCTGGTTTCCTCCGTGCCTGGGGCGGTGCTTTTGCGCCTTATCATCCCTTTTTGGGGTTCCCTCATGCTGACGTTTCCATTGACAAGAAGAGCCACGTCCGCCTCCCACCTCATCGCCGTCACCAGGAACGGTCCTTTCCCTTCCCTCGGTTCTGTCCCTGAAGCCTCGGCCTTACGCACGCTCTGAAACACAGCGGCCAGAAGTGCCGCTTTGTGGGAGTGTTTGACACCGTGGCATCCCGCTGCAAGGCCGGGCTGGGGGGCTCGTCCCCTTTAACCCGTGCATTGCCCAAAGCTGCGGGGTACGACTCCGAGGTGCCGGGGTTGTTATCCATGTTCACGTAGGATTCCCTCTGGCTTTCTCCTTTTGCCCTTTTCACAGGCCTCTGGGCACCTGCTTTACTCTTTTTAAGACCTCACCATTTTTGCTTTCTGATGGGCCTGGTTCCTTTCTGTCATTACCGTGGCACATTCTTTGTTCCACCTCAGCACACTCTCCCTAGCTTTAATTCGGGCTGGTATCCTAGGAATAGCAAGGCTGGCTGGCTTTCGAATTCCCTTTGTTATCTTATTCCGGAATTCCTCAGTCTCCGCACTTACATGCTGTTCGCCCCCACACAGCTCACTTTGGGAGCCAAAGAGTTTCCAGTTTGCTTTTTCTCGCTTCCAAGTGGGGGCATTGTCCTTGTCTTTGGTCCTTCCGTTGCCTTGCTCTGTAATTAACAGGAAGTGGTCACTACCCATTCCCTCCGCTCGGTAAACTGCCCAGCTGCATTTGCTGGCTATGTTACCAGATGCTATTCCCATGTCTAGGTAATAGCTGTTTCCATCCACGGCACTGAACCTGGTAGGCACGTCACCATTGAATATTACTCAACTCTTATCCTCAAATAATTCCTCTAGACATTTTACGTTTGTGACATTCTGTACCTTGGGGGAGCGTCCTGGAACCCCTATAGTCCTCATTTTTATATAATCGTGATCTGGCATATAAAGCATGCTTTGTAAGGTGTCAGGGGAAAGGTTATGATCTGCTATCTAAGTATGTATGTCATTAGTGCATATGAAGTTTTGAGATTGTGTTGTATGGTTGTGGGTTTGGGAGGTGCCCAGATACTGGCTCTCCAGAGACAATGACAAGGGAGGTACCAACATCCGGGTGGGTGCTGAACAGACATCACCAGCCATTGTCCAGCCAGGGAGCTACAATGCAATGACTCACCTGCATGAGGCCCCACCAGGGGAACTGCTCAACCTTGCCTGGGGACTCAGCAATGCCCCCAGAGATACCTGGACTTGTGTTCTCCAAACACCTGGACTGAGGATATAAAACAGAACACAGAGGGCCCAGGCTTTGCCTTTCTCCTTCCCGCGCCTACGCTGCAAGCAACAAAGGCACTCAGAAACGACTGAAGACTCCAACACAGGAGATTGGCCCAGGTTTAAGGAACAAACCTGTATATTGAGGACTGCAATATCCAGGGGGGTGAGAAAAACTGCTTCATCTAGATGGTGCTCAGTCTAATCGGGTTGAGAGTTCAGACTGCCGGCTGATATTTTACTTCTTTTGGTAACTAACTCTGACTTTTTGCCTGTCACTTAATATCTACCAGTTATAGTCAATACATTTGTTTAACTGTTTATCTTTACCGGTGAGTTGGCGTGAAGTGTTTGGTAAATCTGCTCAGGTTTACAAAGTCTGGTCTATAGTCACTTTCCATTGATGAAGTGGGGAACCAATTAATAAATCTGCACTGCCCGTCTTGAGTAGTGCACAATGGTATATTCCTGGGGTACAGTGCTGGGAGCTGGGGGGATTTGGCTGGTGCCTTTCTCTGTGTGATTCGTGAGTGGCTCTGGGAGCATTCATGCAATTTAGCTGGGTGTGGGACTCCACATGCGGTTATGCTGAGTGATCACAGCGCCTGGAGGGGTTTGCTGCTGGTCACTAGCCAGGCATAGTGAGAGACAGCCCAGGCTGCAGAGTTAAGGGGGCCCAGAGGTTCCACAGTCCCAGGCTGCACCCCGGGGATCCTGTCACAGCGTTTTTAACATTTGTTCTTCTTGCCCACAATCTGTTGTGACTGGTCAGAGCACTGCAGAGAACGTATGGGCAGGTAACAGCCACAGTTAATTATTTCAGTTGTAGAGCCTCGAGTTTCCTGTGTGAGTTATGAACATTATATCGTCTGAGAGACGCGGAGTTGCTTTGCGTCGATTTCTCCGTAGCATTATACTCCATATCTGGCTTTTTAACCTCTATTTCAAGGCAGTGTAAGACCCCCCCATATAAGGTACACAGCCATCTCCACCCTTTCGTATTTCTCTATCACGTCCCTACACACCCCACATTCTGGGATGTTATAGTCTGGGTTTTCTATTAGCCGAGTCTCTTCAGGCTTTGTTTTTACATCAATACAGCGCACCCTCGCTATAACGCCCTCCATAAAAACGACCCTTTGGATATAACGAACCAGGTCCCTGGATCCCACCTCCAGCCCGCCATCTCTGGCAGGGCCTGACAGTCCCCTCTGCGTTGCTTGTTAACCCAGACCAGGTTTTCTTTTTCCTCCTTTTTTCCCTGTAGGTAGCAGAGTCTGCGTCTGCATACGAGATGTTGCTAATGAGTCGGGTTTTAGGTCTTTCTCTCCCTTGCTTTGCCTCAGTCCATCCTCCATGCGCTGAGCTGTGTTTTCTGCCATGGTTACATTTTCATTCTGTCCCTGCCTCACAAGTATTGTCTGAATGGTCAGCGCCACCCCAATGAGCCTCCTGCCCCTTTGCAGGACCAAATCTTTGACTCTGGGAGCTCCTCAGTGGAGGGGGTTTACATGGCTTAGTCCCCAACATCGGCCAGCTGAAGTGACTCTGTGTGGAAGTGCCCTTCCCTTATATGTGACCAGCCCATCTGGTGAGCGCTTGCTTCTGCTAATGAGCCTCCTAGTCCTATCGCCTCACCGTCACCTACCCGTGCTCTATTTCCTCTTCGGGCTTTCCCATGGCATGGGCACCCGCGCTCGTTCCTTAGGGGCCTCGGCAGCTGACCGCTCACTTGCAGCTTTTCAAGCCCTTTATCTTACGGCGCGTCCCCGCTCGTTCTTCCGATTTGCATCCCACCAGGCAGGTTCCTCACTCTTACCACGTCTCCAACACTCTTCTGAACCACTCGGTGCTTAATTCCTGCCAGGGCTGATCCCAGCACCTCTGGGCTTGCCGCAGCCGTTAGGAAAGTGAGCTCTGACACCTCCTGCTCAGGGGGTCGCTGTCCCCTAGGAATTTTACTTTTCCCCTGTCCATCTCTCTCTGTTCTCCTTCCTTTACAGATGGGCGTCTTTTCCTTGGTCCCACCTGTGCCTCCCGGCATGGCCGATCTGGCTGGCTGTCCCCTCCAGGTTCTGCCTATGTTCCGGGTGGGAGCTGTAACTCCCGTACACTGGGGATTAGTTCAATGAATGGTTATCGTTCAGTGATTTGTGCTCAGCCCGTGGGATGCAGCGCTGCCCTTCGGGTTAGGTCTCTCCCATAGTGACCCATCCACTCGATGCTTCCTGCACCAAAGCAAGTGAAGGAAAGAGCCCCGATTTCTAGAGAGCTATGCCTATAGCAGCCCCTGAGGGACAGGCTAGGAGAACCCCCGTCCGCCCGCTCCGCCACCCATCGCACATACCCTCGATGGCTGCAGTTGCTGTGGACAGACCTCTGGACTCTGGTTCTTCCCCGAGAAAGGGAACAGGTCGTTCATCGTCTCCACCAAACGGCTCAGAGCCACCCAAAACCAAAGAAAGATGTATCTTCTTCCTCAAAGACAGATTCTGCGTCAGCAAGACCCATGGTGGAGCCAGGCCGTCAACCTGTGTCTTCCTGGTACCGAGGAAGGAGGATCTTGGTCCCATGCCCCTGACTCCAGAACTTCTCCATGGCAGGGCTGTTGAGTCTGATGCCTGGGCCACTGCTGGGACGCTGCCTTTATCCCTTGGCCTCGGTAGTGCCTAGTCCAGCCCGCTTGTTCCTAAACTCATTTTACTTTAATTGTCAGCCGGCTCAGCGCTGCGTGCAAAGGGAGTGGGGAGCTACCCCAGGGAGGATCTGACTCTCAGGGAGCAGCAAACATCATCTCTCCGGTGGCTGCACCATGGTCGGGCCGCCGTGGCTGAGAGCCATTCCTGAGGAGTACGGGACTGGAGGTCCCTGATTGGCGCCTGCTGACAAGGTCTAGGCCCGAGAGCCTGAGGAGTTGGCTCAGGAGGTAAGGCTGAGACAGGCTGCGGGGCCGGGAGCTGAGATGTGCCAGCCCAGTTCCCTCTGGCTGAGCAGCTCCGGGTATCCTGCTCTCCTGGCAAGGACAAACCATCCTGGGCATACACGCATTGGCCTGCAGTGCCCAGACCCTTGCGCAGTGGAGTCCCCAGGACAGGCGGGCGGGTGTCCCTCCTTGCCACAGAGCGAGATCTCTGCCCCGGGGGAAGGAGAGGTCCCTGACAGTGGGCAGCCCAACCGCACAATCACCTTTGATGCAGCCCAGGGCGATGCCCCTTGTCCCGAACCATTTCTGCTGACAGCTTTGCCTTGGGATAGACCATCAGCCCTGGCAATTCTGGCCCCATCCGCTCCAGGTTCGTCTGTTCCAGTCCCAGGGGGTTTAAATCCGAGCAGGATTGACTGACGAGAACGGCAACAGCCTTGGAGATCGGTCAGCGGCAGCCGCAGCTCGCAGGGAATGGGGCACTTTTTGTCTCTGCAGGTTGTTTCTGTGGTGAACGGGCCCCTGCAGTTCAGATACCACCAGGGCTAGTCAGGCTGTGTCGGGTGGCTTCAGCTCTGGAGGGGGTGAAGGGGATTGTACAGCCCTTTGGAGATGACTGTGACCTCAGCTGCTGAGTCAAAGAAATAGGCTTGCCATGAATATTCAGTTCCATTCACCAGGCAGGTTCTGAGTCCTCACACATGGTCGATCCAAAATACAATGGCTCTGGATTGCAACATGAGTCAACTCACAGACCGCTTTGTGTGACAAACAGCTGCCTACATGTCCATCTATCTTGTGGATCTGTTACACCTCATGGTTCTGGCTGGACATCGCTTGGGCTATGACTTTTTCCACGTCTTGTGCATTCAAGCTGTAGGGCTTGGGTGTTTGACTGGAATTTGAAGACTTGGGGCACCTTAGAGACTAACCCATTTCTTTGAGCATAAGCTTCCGTGGGCTACGGCTCACTTCATCGGACACATTCGGTGGAAAATACAATGGGGAGATTTATATACACAGAGAACATGAAACAATGGGTGTTACTGTAACCAGAGTGATCACTTAAGGTCAGATATTACCAGCAGGAGAGTGTGTGTGGGGGGACTTTTTGTAGTGATAATCAAGGTGGGCTATTTCCAGCAGTTGACAAGAACAGTGTGTGTGGCAGGGGGGATGGGGAATAAACATGGGGAAATAGTTTTACTTTGTGTAATGACCCATCCACTCCCAGTCTCTATTCAAGCCTAAGTTAATTGTATCCAGTTTGCAAATTAATTCCAATTCAGCAGTCTCTCGTTGGAGTCTCTTTTTGAAGTTTTTTTGTTGAAGAATTGCCACTTTCATGTCTGTAATCACGTGACCAGAGAGATTGAAGTCTTCTCCGACTGCTTTATGAATGTTATAATTCTTGACATCTGATTTGTGTCCATTTATTCTTTTACATAGAGACTGTCCAGTTTGGCCAATGTACATGGCAGAGGGGCACTGCTGGCACATGATGGCATATATCACATTGGTGGATGTGCAGGTGAACGAGCCTCTGACCGTGTGGCTGATGTGATTAGGCCCTGTGATGGGGTCCCCTGAATAGATATGTGGGCACAGTTGGCAACGGGCTTTGTTGCTAGGATAGTTCCTGGGTTAGTGGTTCTGTGGTGTGGTGCGTGGTTGCTGGTGAGTATTTGCTTCAGGTTGGGGGGTTGTCTGTAAGCAAGGACTGGCCTGTCTCTCAAGATCTGTGAGAGTGATGGGTCGTCCTTCAGGATAGGTTGTAGATCCTTGGTGATGTGCCGGAGAGGTTTTAGTTGGGGGCTGAAGGTGACGGCTCGTGGCGTTCTGTTACTTTCTTTGTTGGGCCTGTCCTGTAGTAGGTGACTTCTGTAGTAGGTAACTACTCCAGGACAGGCCCAACAAAGAAAATAACAGAACGCCACTAGCCATTCCCCCCCTACCCCCCGCCCGCTCTCCTGCTGGTCATAGCTCACCTTTCCTGATCACTCTCCTTACAGTCTGTCTGGTAACACCCACTGTTTCATGTTCTCTATGAATATAGATCTCCCCACTGTATTTTCCACTGGATGCATCCGATGAAGTGAGCTGTAGCCCATGAAAGCTTATGCTCAAATAAATTGGTTAGTCTCTAAGGTGCCACTTTTACTCCTTTTCTTTTTGCAGATACAGACTAACACGGCTGCTGCTCTGAAACCTGACTGGAATTTGTCCATCTTTGAGTTCTCTCTCCTGGCCTCAGGGCTCTGGTGGTAAGGACTGGTAGCGCTCATGCTGCATCTGTTAACAGCTTCTAGCTAGTGTCTAGTTTTTCAAGTTTAGCAAGTTGCTCCTAGTTTGGCTGCCCCAGCAGCTCAGGCGTTGAAAGCTGTGTGCGGGCGAAGTCTGCTTGTAACCGGAGCTGCTGGGAAGGATTATCTGTGAACCCAGTAGCCAGCTGATCTCTGGTTTTCATTCCCCAGAAGTGCAGTTTTCAGCCAGCTATGTAGAGCTCTTGTAAAACATTCAATATTTTCCCCTGGGTCTTGAATTCTCTGGTGGAAAACTGCTCTTTCACAAACCCCATTTATCCGTGGTACAGAGGGCGAATCAACCACAGCCCAAGCCCTTGCACAGTCGCCTTTGTGACTGTCTATAGTAAAGTCAAAAAGAACAGGAGGACTCGTGGCACCTTAGAGACTAACCCATTTATTAGAGCCTGAGCTTTCGTGAGCTGTAGCTTATGCTCAAATAAATTGGTTAGTCTCTAAGATGCCACAAGTCCTCCTTTTCTTTTTGCGAATACAGACTAACACGGCTGTTACTCTGAAACCGGTAAAGTCAAAGCATTTAAAGACAGGCTCTGCCTGCTTCCCCATAGCATAAATTAAAGAAGATCCCTGCACAGCTTCAGTTTCCTGATGGAGTTTTGTAGCAACTTGAAATCTTGCAAAATTCTGCTTCCAGTCTGTCCATCGGGAAGGTAGGTCAGGCTACGGAGCTTCCTTCCTAGAGGGAGTCACACTAGATGTGTTCATCGTACGCTCCTTTAATGCTCTGCCGGGTCTGGCTGAGATTAGCATAATAAGGGATCTATGCGCAGCTCCACCCATTGGCTAGAGTCACATCCTATTGCAAACTCCAACAGCTAATGTATGGACAAGCAACCCATGGCAGGGCTCTGAGTGGTTTTACTTTCACCCTGCAGCAAACTCCCTAGTCACCCTGGCTTCTAACGAGAGATCATGGTAGGGGGGATTTACGTCCATTCCAAAGGAAGAACCTAAAGGACTGGACCTGTTGGGAGGAAAGATTGTTCCCTGCCCGCCCACGTGAGAAGAGCGAACCACAGGCTCCATCAGCAGAACAGGACTCCCTCAGCCAGGGGCAGTATCTAAACTCTGCTAAATCGCCGAGCGGCACGGGAGGGGAGCTCCGGGGTCGCCTGGTTGCAAAGGCCTCACTCCAAGCCGCTGTCGATGGCTTCTGTGATCACAAGGAGTGGGGTGTCCTGGCTCTCTCATTCGGGGAGGGCACTCGACCCTCTGATGGGCGGCCGATGCTCTCGGATAAGGCGGATGGGGTGTTGCTCCAAACAATTCATGAGCTGTCCTCTGCTCCCCGGAGTCTCTGCTCCAGCCCCCCGGAGATGCCGGTAGATCCCCCCGCAGCAATTATCACCGTCAGTGCCAGAGCCCCCTGCAGGCCACCGAGGCAACCGGTGTCTCATGGGGAGTCGTGAGCTTCAGACGAGGAGGTCACAGGACTCCAGTTTTAGCCAATTCTCTCGTCTCGATCAGCCGGAGAATCATAGGATATCAGGCTTGGAAGGGACCTCAGGAGGGAAACAAGGCTTTTGACTTCTCCTCTGCGGAGAGCGGCCCAGCCAGCAGCTGTTCTTCCCGGCTTCCTGTCACTTCTTCAGTGCTTGGGGGGCAGTGACCTCGGACAAGTGGGTCCCAAGTGCTGTGGGTCTGGGCTATTCAGTCCAGCAGCTCCTCTCTACCCTTCCCACACCCGTCCCGTTTCAGGGACCCATCTCCTGAGTCCAGGCTCCTTCAAGAACTTTGGACTGTGCTCACCCGGGGGGCTATGAAGGAAGTTCCCCTGGGTTTCAGGGGCAGGGTTTCTACTCCTGCTATTTCTTGATCTCCACGTCCAAGGGAGGTCTGAGACCTATATTGGACCTTTGGGCTCTCAACTAGTTCCCTGAGCAAGTGGGATTCCATGTGGTTACCCGAGCATCGGCCCTTCCCTCCCCGGGTCACAGCGGCTGGTTCGCTGCCCTTGGTCTCCAGGCTGTGTGTTTCATGTGGCCATGTTGCCGGCTCACAGGGAATTCCTCTGATCTGCGACCGGGGGGTGGCATTATCAGCACGTGGCCCTTTGACCTGTCATCGGCGCCTCGGGTGTTCATCGACTGCATGGCGGCACCGGCGGCCTTAAAACACAGCGGGATCCACGCCTTCCCTGACCTCGTTGATTGGCCGGTCCGAGGTCCCAGGACCAGGTACATCATTCACCTCGCCAGTCATGCAGGGCTCTCCTTGAACACAGACACGTCGGCTCTCACCCCGACGCACACGCCCGAGGTCACGGGCTCGACGAGGTCAGAGATTTCAAATGGTTCCTGACGCACGCCTGCCCCTGAGGACCCACCTCGGGTCGGACTCGTCTGAGGCTGCCATGCCGCTGGGGTAACCGAGTGCACGAGGCCTGGCTGAACGTCTCCCATCTGGCCAGCACCACGTGGGCAAGTGGGTCTGCCTTTCCCTGCAGCGTTACGTTCCCCAGAGGGGCGGAAGAACTGGGCCAAGGTGTGTGCGGGCGACAGGCTGGGGAGCTCACCTGCAAGGCTTGGGGCTCCAGCGCTCTGGACAGAGCAGGTGCAGAATCTTCCTCGAGCTCCAGGCATCTGATGGAGCTTTCGGAGCTTTCCTCTCTTGCATCAAGGGCTCGTCCCCGGGGCAAACGCCTGGCGCTAAGAGGCTGGCCGGGTGCTGCCTGAACGGGAAGGGAGGGGCTCGGCCCAGCTTTGCCGAGAGGCTGTTACTCCAGCTGCGGCACTTACCGGGCACCCAGAACCAGCCAGCCAACGTCCCGAGCAGGAGAGTCTCCCACCAGCAAGAGGGGTCCCTCAGAGCCAGCCTGCTGCGATCCATCTCCCGGGCCTGGGGGTGCCGTCAAGCCACCTGTCTGCCGCAAAAGACAACAAGTGTCCCCAGTTTTGCTCTTGGGTGGCCACACTCCGGGCTTGGCTGGAGCCTGGCATTAGAGCCCCATCGTTCTCACCCCCAGGGCACACCCAGACTCAAACACGGTGGCACCAGGTGACCCCCTATCTCCCCCCCACCCCCCAGCCCCGGCCTGGCCATGGTGATGCTGGTTCCTGGCCCGTCACAGTTGTTCAGTTCATCTTCCTCTGCCTCACCTCCCAGGCCTCCTGACCCTCCCCTGCTCCGGGGCGGTTCAAGGGAGGTTACTCGATAGTAGGGAGCCATCGACAAGGTCGCTAAGTGGAACGGATTTTCTGCTTGGCCTGCAAATTGTGGGATGCAGCCTATGGAGGTGAGAGGCCAGGACATCCTAGAGCATCATCTGCATTGCAAATCCCAGGCTGTTCTCTGTGGGCACCTGCAGCAACCTCCGCTACTCACCCTCCTGTCCAAGGGGCACAGGCCTCTCCAGCCCAGCGTGTCTTTCCCCACCTGTTAAGGACACGGTACCACCCTGGGACAGCAGCACTGGGCTAGAGCACGGGGTAGAATCATAGACATTAAGGTCAGAAGGGACCATTATGATCATCTAGTCTGACCTCCTGCACAATGCAGGCCACAGAATTTCACCCACCCACTCCTGTAACAAACCTCTCACCTATGTCTGAGCTATTGAAGTCCTCAAATCGTGGTTTAAAGACTTCAAGGTGCAGAGAATCCTTCAGCAAGTGACCCGGGCCCCACGCTGCAGAGGAAGGCGAAAAACCCCCAGGGCCTCTTCCAATCTGCCCTGAAGGAAAATTCCTTCCCGACCCCAAATAT
This sequence comes from Lepidochelys olivacea, assembly GCF_965140295.1. Lineage (NCBI taxonomy): Eukaryota > Metazoa > Chordata > Testudines > Cheloniidae > Lepidochelys > Lepidochelys olivacea. The sequence continues at coordinate 15,102,901 of NC_140436.1, read as the reverse complement.
GGCAATCAGCTGAACCCTGAGCATGTGGGCAAGACTCACCAGCCAGACACCCAGGGAAGAATTCTCTGTAGTAACTCAGATCCCACCCCATCTAACATCCCATCACAGGCCACTGGGCATATCTACTGCTAATAGTCGAAGATCAATTAATTGCCAAAATGAGGCTACCCCATCATACCATCCCTTCCATAAACTCATCAAGCTTCGTCTGTCTTGAAGGCAGAAGCCCGTCCTCCTCCTCTGCACAGGATCTGGGCCCAGTCGCCTTCCTGAACAACGGCCCCGTGGGGTTTGTGGGGTCACTTGCTCCTCAGCACGTAGGTTCCCCCCACACGTGCGAGCCGATGACAGCTGGCCGAGGGGCAGGGCGCTCGTGTGACCCCTGCGTGGAGAACACATCTGCTGGCCGAGGGGGAGAACAGCTGGCTCCTGGCCTGCTCTGGAGCTGCGGGACGCGTGTGCCGCGACCTGCCCCTTGCCACTGGAGAGCCAGGCCATGCTGCCAGGGCCCCTCACACAGCCTTGGGGGAGCCGCACGGAGCGCAGGGCGGCTGCCCCGATGGGTGCTGCTGTGGGGCAGCGTCTCTGGCTCCAGCGTGCGGGGCGCAAACACGCCAGTGTGGCCGGCACGGTGGGTGGCGGAGGGTGGCGGAGTGCCAAAGGTAACCCCCCCCGCCAGGCTCAGCACAGCACCTCACCCAGGAACTGACCAGCTGTCCAACAGCCTCCAGGGGACGGGGATCCCCCCATTTCACAGATGGGGAAACTGAGGCACAGAAAGGGGAAAGGGGCTGCCCAGGTTTGCATCCTGAGTCTGGGAAGAGCTGGGAATAGAACCGAGGTCTCCTTTCTACACACGCTCTGCTGCACCACCTCCCTCCTTCCTGGGTGGGGGGAGCCCAGGGCTGGGCTAGCAGGGGCTGCGGGTCGGAAGTGAGGGGCACCGGCAAAGCCTTGTGAAGAGGGGCATTGCACAGGCCGAGGCAGTGTGGTCTAGTCCAGGCCTGGGAGATCTGGGGTCTCGGCCTGGCTCTGGCAGGGCCCTGCTCAGTGACCTCAGGCGGGTCCCTGGCTGCTGCCCCGATGGGTACTTGTGAGCTGCGGGTTCCGTGCCCGGGACGCTTGGTTGAGGCAGCAGAGCTGCGGAAGGGCTGCCCCAGCCAGCGCCCGCGGGGAGCCAGCCCTGGGCACCGCCCGCTGTCCGCCCGGCCCTGCAGGCGGGTCTGCCCCGGCAGTCAGCCTTGGAGAGCCTCTGAAATGCTGCTGGGCCAAGCTCCACGCCGAGGAGGAGCGGGCAGGGACCAGGAGCTCCACTGCGTCTCCGTGACCTAGTTTGCCTGGGCGAGGACGGCGAGGGGAGGGGGCTCAGCTCCCGCACCGTGTCCTCAGATGAGCCCGGTTCCCGCACAGATGCACAGGGCTATAGATAGCAGCCAGGCTGCAGCTCGGCTGCGTCAGCTGGGCCCGCGCACTGCTGCTGAGCTTCTCCTCCCCCGGGAATTATTCCGGCGCCGAGCAGCCCGGGGCTGGGCAAGATCCCTGGGGGGTGCCTGCGGGGCGGGAAACTGACCCCAGGAAGAGATCTGTGCCTCTGGGTACGGAGAGGCGCCGTTCCCCTACGCACACTCGCCTGCAGACACGCCAGCCCCCAGCGCGACCCTGGGCTGCACAAACAGGACGCTCGGGCAGGAGCAGGGAGGTGATGTCCCCTCTGTGTTTGGCACTGGTGCGAGCGTGACTGGGATCCGGTGCCCAGGTCTGGTGCCCACAGTTCGGGAAGGATGGTGATAAAGTGCAGAGGACGCAGCGAAGAGCCACAAGCGTGAGGAAAGACTGGGAGTGCACGGGGGGGCCAAGCAGGGCCACGGGCGGGGCGATGGAGCCCCTCCAGGGCTGGGGCACAGAATGGGCCCCTCCGAAAGCCTGAAATGGTCCTGTGCCTGCCCCAATTAAAGGGCTAGAAAACCTGCCCTACAGTGACCGAGCCCCTTGAGTCCAGCTATTTAGTTTAACCCAGGGAAGGTTCTGGGGGAACCTGATCACTGTTCCCTCTAAGCTGGGCGTGTGAGCACGCACACAGATCCACACCCCACGCACGCAGATCCACACCCCACGCAAGCAGATCCACACCCCACGCACGCAGCTCCACACCCCACGCACACGGCTCCACACCCCACGCACACAGATCCACACCCCACGCACGCACCTCCACACCCCACGCACACAGATCCACACCCCACGCACACAGATCCACACCCCACGCACGCAGATCCACACCCCACGCACGCAGCTCCACACCCCACGCGCACAGATCCACACCCCACGCACACGGATCCACACCCCACGCACGCGGCTCCACACCCCACGCACGCAGATCCACACCCCACGCACGCAGCTCCACACCCCACGCGCAGACCTCCACACCCCACGCACACACCTCCACACCCCACGCGCAGACCTCCACACCCCACGCACACACCTCCACACCCCACGCACACACCTCCACACCCCACGCACACACCTCCACACCCCACGCACACACCTCCACACCCCACGCACGCAGATCCACACCCCACGCACACAGCTCCACACCCCACGCACGCAGATCCACACCCCACGCACACAGCGCCACACCCCACGCACACACCTCCACACCCCACACACACAGCGCCACACCCCACGCACACGGCTCCACACCCCACGCACACACCTCCACACCCCACGCACACGGCTCCACACCCCACGCACACGGCTCCACACCCCACGCACGCAGATCCACACCCCACGCACGCAGATCCACACCCCACGCACACACCTCCACACCCCACGCACGCAGATCCACACCCCACGCACGCAGCTCCACACCCCACGCACACACCTCCACACCCCACGCACACAGATCCACACCCCACGCACGCACCTCCACACCCCACACACACGGCTCCACACCCCACGCACACACCTCCACACCCCACGCACGCGGCTCCACACCCCACGCACACAGATCCACACCCCACGCACGCAGATCCACACCCCACGCACGCAGATCCACACCCCACGCACGCACGCTCAAACATTTGCACAGAAGAATTTTTTTGTGCACATGGCCTGTCAAAAATTAGCGGGAACATTGGACCTGATCCCAGTCTGTCGGGACCGAGGTGGGGAACACAGATGTCAGACTGGGCCCTGCAGCCTGGTGGAGGAAGGTCTCACGAGCCAAGGGCTGGAAGCTGAAGCTAGCCAAACACAGACTGCAAACGAGCTGCACGTTTCTAGCAGTGACAGTAATTACCCACGGGAAGAATTCGCCCAGGGCCGTGGTGGATGCGCCGTCCCTGACCATGCTGAACACAAGACGGGCTGTTTTCGGGCAGATCCGCTCTGGGGATTATCGCGGGCAGGTCTCCGGCCTGTGCGATGCAGGGGTCAGCTGAGAGGGTCACAAGGGTCTCGCACACCCACGAGTGCAGCTGGCCCCCCTCGCCCCACACGGCTGAAGTCAGCTGCGCAGGCCCCTTGCTGCAAGCCGGCTCTCACCTCGAATGAACCGGACGGCCGCTGTGCAGCAGAGTGAGTGCTGACGCAGCGGGACGCCTTGCTGTGCGCTGGGGCTGGGCTGTACTGACCTGCAGAGGGGCCGGAGCACAGCCCGGGGAGGGAGCCCCAGGGTGCGTCTGCAGCCTCACTGCAGAGCCCAGCCGCCCCCGGCCCCCCCCGCGCCCCCGGGGCTGGGCCAACAGGCGAGACCCCATTTGAAACTCAGGAAAAATGTCCCGGTCTCAGGGCGGCTTTCGCCCGGCCAGGGCCCAGAAACAAGCCAGGGGCCAACGCAGCCAGTCAGACCCGCCCAACACCGCACGAACCCGGACAGGCCCAGCCAAGCCACTTGCCCGCAGCGGTCAGGCCAGAGCCCAGACTGAGGGGCACCGGCCGAGCTGGGGGTGGGGGGAGCCCAGGGCTGTGGGGGGCAGGGGGCTGCGGGTCGGGACTGAGGGGCACCGGCCGAGCTGGGGGTGGGGGGAGCCCAGGGCTGGGCTGGCAGGGGCTGTGGGTCGGGACTGAGGGGCACCGGCCGAGCTGGGGGTGGGGGGAGCCCAGGGCTGGGCTGGCAGGGGCTGCGGGTCGGGACTGAGGGGCACCGGCCGAGCTGGGGGTGGGGGGAGCCCAGGGCTGTGGGGGGCAGGGGGCTGCGGGTCGGGACTGAGGGGCACCGGCCGAGCTGGGGGTAGGGGGAGCCCAGGGCTGGGCTGGCAGGGGCTGCGGGTCGGGAGTGAGGGGCACCGGCCGAGCTGGGGGTGAGGGGAGCCCAGGGCTGGGCTGGCAGGGGCTGCGGGTCGGGACTGAGGGGCACCGGCCGAGCTGGGGGTGGGGGGAGCCCAGGGCTGGGCTGGCAGGGGCTGCGGGTCGGGAGTGAGGGGCACCGGCCGAGCTGGGGGTGGGGGGAGCCCAGGGCTGGGCTGGCAGGGGCTGCGGGTCGGGACTGAGGGGCACCGGCCGAGCTGGGGGTGGGGGGAGCCCAGGGCTGGGCTGGCAGGGGCTGTGGGTCGGGACTGAGGGGCACCGGCCGAGCTGGCGGGGGTGGGAAGCCCAGGGCTGGGCTGGCAGGGGCTGCGGGTCGGGAGTGAGGGGCACCGGCCGAGCTGGGGGTGGGGGGAGCCCAGGGCTGGGCTGGCAGGGGCTGTGGGTCGGGACTGAGGGGCACCGGCAGGGCTGGGGGTGGGGGGAGCCCAGGGCTGGGCTGGCAGGGGCTGCGGGTCGGGAGTGAGGGGCACCGGCCGAGCTGGGGGTGGGGGGAGCCCAGGGCTGGGCTGGCAGGGGCTGCGGGTCGGGAGTGAGGGGCACCGGCCGAGCTGGGGGTGGGGGGAGCCCAGGGCTGGGCTGGCAGGGGCTGCGGGTCGGGAGTGAGGGGCACCGGCCGAGCTGGGGGTGGGGGGAGCCCAGGGCTGGGCTGGCAGGGGCTGCGGGTCGGGAGTGAGGGGCACCGGCAGAGCTGTGGGGTGGGGAGCCCAGGGCTGGGCTGGCAGGGGCTGCGGGTCGGGAGTGAGGGGCACCGGCCGAGCTGGGGGTGGGGGGAGCCCAGGGCTGGGCTGGCAGGGGCTGCGGGTCGGGAGTGAGGGGCACCGGCCGAGCTGGGGGTGGGGGGAGCCCAGGGCTGGGCTGGCAGGGGCTGCGGGTCGGGAGTGAGGGGCACCGGCCGAGCTGGGGGTGGGGGGAGCCCAGGGCTGGGCTGGCAGGGGCTGCGGGTCGGGAGTGAGGGGCACCGGCAGAGCTGTGGGGTGGGGAGCCCAGGGCTGGGCTGGCAGGGGCTGCGGGTCGGGAGTGAGGGGCACCGGCCGAGCTGGGGGTGGGGGGAGCCCAGGGCTGGGCTGGCAGGGGCTGCGGGTCGGGAGTGAGGGGCACCGGCCGAGCTGGGGGTGGGGGGAGCCCAGGGCTGGGCTGGCAGGGGCTGCGGGTCGGGAGTGAGGGGCACCGGCCGAGCTGGGGGTGGGGGGAGCCCAGGGCTGGGCTGGCAGGGGCTGCGGGTCGGGAGTGAGGGGCACCGGCAGAGCTGTGGGGTGGGGAGCCCAGGGCTGGGCTGGCAGGGGCTGCGGGTCGGGAGTGAGGGGCACCGGCCGAGCTGGGGGTGGGGGGAGCCCAGGGCTGGGCTGGCAGGGGCTGCGGGTCGGGAGTGAGGGGCACCGGCAGAGCTGTGGGGTGGGGAGCCCAGGGCTGGGCTGGCAGGGGCTGCGGGTCGGGAGTGAGGGGCACCGGCCGAGCTGGGGGTGGGGGGAGCCCAGGGCTGGGCTGGCAGGGGCTGCGGGTCGGGAGTGAGGGGCACCGGCCGAGCTGTGGGGTGGGGAGCCCAGGGCTGGGCTGGCAGGGGCTGTGGGTCGGGACTGAGGGGCACCGGCCGAGCTGGCGGGGGTGGGAAGCCAGCCCCGGAGAGCAGAGAGCCGTAGGGCAGGCTGGCGCCAGGTGCGTTGGATTGGCCGGGCAGCGCACCTTGGCCCGGGGGAGGGGGCCGTTCATCTCTCCCGCTTACGAGCACTAAGTAATTCACTCTGCACGTAACACAAATCAATATGTTCCTGCAGCTCCAGCTGCGGAGTCGGACCTCTGCACCCGGAGCCGAGCCCCAGCCCTGCCCCCGCCGCAGATCAGGCACCCGCCCGTGCCCCCAAGGCCGGATCTGCTCCAGCAGGGCTGGGCCTTGAGCTGGCCAAAGTGTGGGAAGGGGCAGGAGAGCCAGCAGCACAAGCTGGCAGGGCAGGTGCTGGGGCCTCAGGACACCTGGGTTCTCTACCACAGAGCGGGTGGGTGCCCCGGCCCAGCCACTGCCCCCTCGCCCTGGTGGTAGGGGCCGTCCCACTCCATGCGGGGCCCAGATCGCGGGGCCCAGGTGCCAGCGGAGCACAAATGAGAATTCGTTGCTAGCAGCTGCCAGTGATGTTCTGAGAGTTTGAAGGACAGCTCTCGGGACAGCTCCCCCACCCAACAGGCTGAGCGGAGGGAATTTGGGCAGAATCAGGGCCTCTGGGAGGCCAGAATATTATCAGAGCAACGGCCCAGTGTCTGCATCAGAGGAGGGGGCTTGGCCAGAGATGGAAACCCACACGCCAACTGGCCAGCACAGCTGTGTCTTCGGCACTCCGTCCTCCCTTCTGCCTGTGGAACTCCCTGCCACTAGATGGCACCGGAGCCCAGGGCAGCAGGATCCCCAAGAGGTGCAGCCAGTTAAATGGATGATTGTTAGGGGGCTTATTCCTTCACCCACTTACTTCCCTGGTCCTTCTCGCATGAACAGAGAGCAACAATACCCGAAGTCCAAAGGTGCAAACAATTTGATGTTTATTGGGGTGAACTAGATTGTCGGGCTCAACGGGTAGTGATCAATGGCTCCATGTCTAGTTGGCAGCCGGTATCAAGTGGAGTGCCCCAAGGGTCGGTCCTGGGGCCGGTTTTGTTCAATATCTTCATAAATGATCTGGAGGATGGTGTGGATTGCACTCTCAGCAAATTTGCGGATGATACTAAACTGGGAGGAGTGGTAGATACACTGGAGGGGAGGGATAGGATACAGGAAGACCTAGACAGATTGGAGGATTGGGCCAAAAGAAATCTGATGAGGTTCAATAAGGATAAGTGCAGGGTCCTGCACTTAGGACGGAAGAATCCAATGCACAGCTACAGACTAGGGACCGAATGGCTTGGCAGCAGTTCTGCGGAAAAGGACCTAGGGGTGACAGTGGACGAGAAGCTGGATATGAGTCAGCAGTGTGCCCTTGTTGCCAAGAAGGCCAATGGCATTTTGGGATGTATAAGTAGGGGCATAGCGAGCAGATCGAGGGACGTGATCGTTCCCCTCTATTCGACATTGGTGAGGCCTCATCTGGAGTACTGTGTCCAGTTTTGGGCCCCACACTTCAAGAAGGATGTGGATAAATTGGAGAGAGTCCAGCGAAGGGCAACAAAAATGATTAGTTTCAGAGTAACAGCCGTGTTAGTCTGTATTCGCAAAAAGAAAAGGAGTACTTGTGGCACCTTAGAGACTAACCAATTTATTTGAGCATGAGCTTTCGTGAGCTACAGCTCACTTCATCGGATGCATGCCGTGGAAACTGCAGCAGACTTTATTTATACACAGAGAATATGAAAAAATACCTCCTCCCACCCCACTGTCCTGCTGGTAATAGCTTATCTAAAGTGATCATCAGGTGGGCCATTTCCAGCACAAATCCAGGTTTTCTCACCCTCCACCCCCCCACACAAATTCACTCTCCTGCTGGTGATAGCCCATCCAAAGTGACAACTCTTTACACAATGTGCATGATAATAAAGTTGGGCCATTTCCTGCACAAATCCAGGTTCTCAATTCCACCATGATTTCAACAATTTCCATCCCACCACCAACCTCAGCCTGGTCCAGTCCACACAAGAGATCCACTTCCTGGACACTACAGTGCTAATAAACAATGGTCACATAAACACCACCCTATACCGGAAACCTACTGACCGCTATTCCTACCTGCATGCCTCCAGCTTTCACCCTGACCACACCACACGATCCATCGTCTACAGCCAAGCTCTGCGATCCAACCGCATTTGCTCCAACCCCTCAGACAGAGACAAACACCTACAAGATCTCTGTCAAGCTTTCTTACAACTACAATACCCACCTGCTGAAGTAAAGAAACAGATTGATAGAGCCAGAAGAGTTCCCAGAAGTTACCTACTACAGGACAGGCCTAACAAAGAAAATAACAGAACGCCACTAGCCGTCACCTTCAGCCCCCAACTAAAACCCCTCCAACGCATTATTAAGGATCTACAACCAATCCTGAAGGATGACCCAACACTCTCACAAATCTTGGGAGACAGGCCAGTCCTTGCCTACAGACAGCCCCGCAACCTGAAGCAAATACTCACCAACAACCACATACCACACAACAGAACCACTAACCCAGGAACTTATCCTTGCAACAAAGCCCGTTGCCAATTGTGCCCACATATCTATTCAGGGAACCCCATCACAGGGCCTAATCACATCAGCCACACTATCAGAGGCTCGTTCACCTGCACATCCACCAATGTGATATATGCCATCATGTGCCAGCAATGCCCCTCTGCCATGTACATTGGTCAAACTGGACAGTCTCTACGCAAAAGAATAAATGGACACAAATCAGATGTCAAGAATTATAACATTCATAAACCAGTTGGAGAACACTTCAATCTCTCTGGTCACGCAATCACAGACATGAAGGTCGCTATTTTAAAACAAAAAAACTTCAAATCCAGACTCCAGCGAGAAACTGCTGAATTGGAATTCATTTGCAAATTGGATACTATTAATTTAGGCTTAAATAGAGACTGGGAGTGGCTAAGTCATTATGCAAGGTAGCCTATTTCCTCTTGTTTTTTCCTACCCCCCCCCCCCAGATGTTCTGGTTTAACTTGGATTTAAACTTGGAGAGTGGTCAGTTTGGATGAGCTATTACCAGCAGGAGAGTGAGTTTGTGTGTGTATGGGGGTGGGGGGGATGTGAGAAAACCTGGATTTGTGCTGGAAATGGCCCACCTTAATTATGCACATTGTAGGGAGAATGGTCACTTTGGATGAGCTATTACCAGCAGGATAGTGAGTTTGTGTGTGTGGATTTTGGGAGGGGGGTGAGGGGGTGAGAGAACCTGGATTTGTGCAGGAAATGGCCCAACTTTATTATCATGCACATTGTGTAAAGAGTTGTCACTTTGGATGGGCTATCACCAGCAGGAGAGTGAATTTGTGTGGGGGAGTGGAGGGTGAGAAAACCTGGATTTGTGCTGGAAATGGCCCACCTGATGATCACTTTAGATAAGCTATTACCAGCAGGACAGTGGGGTGGGAGGAGGTATTTTTTCATATTCTCTGTGTATAAATAAAGTCTGCTGCAGTTTCCACGGCATGCATCCGATGAAGTGAGCTGTAGCTCACGAAAGCTCATGCTTAAAAATGATTAGGGTTCTGGAACACATGAGTTATGAGGAGAGGCTGAGGGAGCTGGGATTGTTTAGCCTGCAGAAGAGAAGAATGAGGGGGGATTTGATAGCTGCTTTCAACTACCTGAAAGGGGGTTCCAAAGAGGATGGCTCTAGACTGTTCTCAATGGTAGCAGATTGCAGAACGAGGAGTAATGGTCTCAAGTTGCAGTGGGGGAGGTTTAGATTGGATATTAGGAAAAACTTTTTCACTAAGAGGGTGGTGAAACACTGGAATGCGTTACCTAGGGAGGTGGTAGAATCTCCTTCCTTAGAGGTTTTTAAGGTCAGGCTTGACAAAGCCCTGGCTGGGATGATTTAACTGGGAATTGGTCCTGCTTTGAGCAGGGGGTTGGACTAGATGACCTTCTGGGGTCCCTTCCAACCCTGATATTCTATGATTCTTTGATTCTATGAACTTCCAGCAAGCATGATTCCAGTTTCCTTCCTTAGTGTCCCCCTTCCCAGCTCTGACACCACAGAGCCTTACACCTGTGTCCCCGTTCCCATTCCCCACCCCCTTAGCCAAACATCATTCCAATATCCCCACCCGTCTTCCCTGTTCCCATTTCCCCTCACACACCCACCCCCTCACTTCCTGACTGACTACAGACTATATAGTAAAACTTGAGTTCTGCTTAGCTATACCTTAACCAATCATTTTCCTGAAATTTAATTAACCCATCCTAACATATTGTCACAAGATTATGTAACCAATTATATCCCACCACCTTAATTAGTTTTCACCCAGCAAAATTAATTACACAGCAGACAGGAACAATCACAGAACCAGACAGAGATTATACAGACAAACAATGGCAAAGTGGGAACTATAATGACAAGACAATACAGAAGTGAGGATTTCACATCCCAGTATTGATAAGTGAGTTCTTGCCAGACAGGATGCTATCAAACTAAGTTTCCTTTTACATTTTCTAGGCACTTCCCTTTCTCTAGAGGCAATAGGCATTATCAGGACAGGATTGTATTCCTTACAGCCCAATGACACCTTCTTGCAATGTGACTAGTTTGGGATGTGAGGACGTGACCGGTCGCTTCCCAGCTCATGGCTGCCTCTGCTGCTTAGCCAAAGGCCTTAGCCTAAGCACAGGGCCTCAGACTGTCACAGTAAGAGAAGGACCTTACACTGGCAGACAGTGATTTTGATTCTTTCTTTTATACCTCTAGAACTAGTCCAGTGATAAGAATACACCTAAATTCTTCGAGTACAGGCCTTTACAGAGAGGCCTGAATATCTATATCCTAACAATGATGAAAAGAGCCGTGAGGCCCAGCTAAGGCATACTGTCCTGAGCTGACTGTGCCCAGGGGCAGGTTATTCCAGACTTGTCCCCTGGGGCAGCTCTCCTGCTTAAAAGACCGAAAACCAAAAGGCTGCAGCCCCCAGTGATCTGGCCTTTCTCCACCAGCGGGCAGAGAACCAGCCCCTCCCCGCCACGGGCCCAGGGTTTTGCCCTAGATGCTATAGCCACAGAGCCAGGTTGTGTATCGCTCTGGCTCGTTTCAACACTGGATTTATTGAGTTGGGCTGCATTAAAAAGCATCACGGTGAGCAAGGAACCCTGCTGGCAAGGGGCAGAGGTCCTAGGGATCCCGAGTCTGGTAAGTACATTACAGTTCCCACAAGGGTCAGGTGAGGTCTCTATTAAAAGCCTGTCACCGGCCATGGATATCCGTGAAATGCATGTACCCAGAGTACCTCCGGCGTGACGGCTAGCGACTGAAAATCACGTTCCTACTGTCTGCAGCTGGGGGCTGCTCACCAGCCAAGGAGAAAAGGTTTTCCTCGAGGCCAGACACATGTATCTGTCTGTGTCCGTGTCAATGAAGTGTTGTCTGATTCCCAGCAGACTCCACTACCTGTCTGAACCATGCTAACGAAGGAAGGTGACAGGACGAGGTGAACAGTGCAGGGTGGGGGGCCCTATGCGGAGATACACAGCCCAGGTTTGTTTTGGTACCTCTGGGGGCCAAAGAATCCCCCCCAGCACCGCTCCTTGAGGCAGCAAACGGGCAGCAAGTCTGCTTCCTGAACAGGGGTCTCAGCCAGCCTGGCTGAAAAGGCTGGAGAGGACGTTGGACGCAATCAGCTTCGTCAGCCAGGCCGAGCCCCGGTGGTGACGCTGCAGCTCCCCTTGTGACCATCTCCTTGTTAAGCGAACGAGACGGAACTCCCTGCGACTCTCACTCTCAGGCAGGTTTTCTAATCCTTGGCTCATTCTCGTGGCTCTTCTCTGCCCCCTCTCCAATGTATCCACGTCCTGCTTCCACTGTGGGCACCGGATTCCAGCCGCCGTCGCCCCAGTGCCAAGCACAGCGGCATGAGCAGCTCCAGTATGAGCTAAAGAGCGAGGGCTGCCCCCCTGGGCCCGCGCCCGACTCCCCGCCTCCCCGCCGGGGGCCCTGCAGACGTCTCGGCTCCTGGCCTGCGGCAGGGGGGTTGGTTTCCAGGCTGGTCCGCCGCACACCAACAGTCCCAGGGGAACAAGCCTAGTCTCCTTTTCCTGGAGAGCGGAGCAGAAATTCCCTGAGCTCTGGCTTCTCTCCAAGTTGTGGCCATGGATCAATCTAACGCCTGGATCCACATGGGAGTGGAATACGAGTCACGCCTGCAAGCTCTGGGCACAGCACATGCTGTACCACGGCTGGACAGCCGCAAGGCTCAGCCGTGCTCACGCTTTTCTCCCGGGACTCGGGGACACTGGCCATGGCTTGGGGGTGCGGTATCTTCATGAGGCACCACATGCCTCAAGTTAAAGAAGTATGGGCTGGATGAATGGACGATAAGGTGGATAGAAAGCTGGCTAGATCGTCGAGCTCAACGGGTAGTGATCAATGGCTCCACGTCTAGTTGGCAGCCAGTATTTAGCGGAGTGCCCCAAGGGTCGGTCCTGGGGCCGGTTTTGTTCAGTATCTTCATTAATGATCTGGAGGATGGTGTGGATTGCACCCTCAGCAAGTTTGCAGATGACACTAAACTGGGAGGAGTGGTAGATATGCTGGAGGGTAGGGATAGGATACAGAAGGACCTAGACAAATTAGAGGATTGGGCCAAAAGAAATCTGATGAGGTTCAACAAAGACAAGTGCAGAGTCCTGCACTTAGGACGGAAGAATCCCATGCACCGCTACAGACTAGGGACCAAATGGCTCGGCAGCAGTTCTGCGGAAAAGGACCTGGGGTTACAGTGGACGAGAAGCTGGATATGAGTCAGCAGTGTGCCCTTGTTGCCAAGAAGGCCAATGGCATTTTGGGAGGTATAAGTAGGGGCACTGCCAGCAGATCAAGAGACGTGATCATTTAGCTCTATTTGGCATTGGTGAGGCCTCATCTGGAGTACTGTGTCCAGTTTTGGGCCCCACATGACAAGAAAGATGTGAAAAAATTGGAAAGCGTCCAGCGGAGGGCAACAAAAATGATTAGTTTTCAGAGTAGCAGCCGTGTTAGTCTGTATTCGCAAAAAGAAAAGGAGTATTTGTGGCACCTTAGAGACTAACCAATTTATTGGAGCATAAGCTTTTGTGAGCTACAGCTCACTTCATCGGATATAGGAGACCGGAACACATGAGTTATGAGGAGAGGCTGAGGGAGCTGGGATTGTTTAGTCTGCGGAAGAGAAGAATGAGGGGGGATTTGATAGCTGCTTTCAACTACCTGAAAGGGGATTCCAAAGAGGATGGATCTAGACTGTTCTCAGTGGTAGCAGATGACAGAACGAGGAGTAATGGTCTCAAGTTGCAGTGGGGGAGGTTTAGATTGGATATTAGGAAAAACTTTTTCACTAGGAGGGTGGTGAAACACTGGAATGCGTTACCTAGGGAGGTGGTGGTATCTCCTTCCTTAGAGGTTTTTAAGGCCTGGCTTGACAAAGCCCTGGCTGGGATGATTTAGTTGGGGTTGGTCCTGCTTGGAGCAGGGGGTTGGACTAGATGATTCTATGCTCCACCACACAAAGTGAGGTGCCTTCCGCTAGACGAGCTGGGCGTGCACCCCCCCCCTTTGGAACTGGCTGTCCACCCAATCTCTCTGGGGAGCCACGCTACGCCTGAGCACGCTTGCCTTGGGGGGCACCAAACAGGCCCTGCCCCACAACAAAAGCCTCTTCCAGCTGGTGGCACAAACAGACCGGCCGGGGGGCTGAGCTTCCTGCCCCCGCCGAACTGAAGCACATTCCCGAAGACCCATAGGAGAAGCAGCTCGAACTAGGGCTAAGCAACAGGAGACCCAGGTGCTGGAGGCAGCCAGCTAGCATGGAAGCCTTTTGCTCCAGGGCCCCTCACAGAAGTCTGGTTTTTGTTTTACGGACTTTGTGACCAGGGAGCAGAAAACTTTTCATCTTCTGGTCAGCGCCAAGCACTCCGGTGCCCAGGGTACCGAGTTCCTGGCAATGGCCCGACGGGCAGATTTTCTCCTGCTGGAGGACGAGGGCAGGACAACTGAGCTCCAGGACAGCTCTGGGCTGCTTCACATTCACGAGACCAGCTCCCCTCTCTTGTCCCGACACCATCTTGTGAGCCGCACCATGCATACGTGAGCACCGGTACTGGAGAGAGCGATGCCAGCATCTGCCACCCGGCTGTTGCCACACTGGCCCCTGCCCCCAAATCGCTGTGAATTAGGGGAGTCCTCCCACTGCACCTGCCTGTAGGCGCTCGGGGGGGGGGGGGCAGGGAGCTCCCTGGCAGGCAACAACCAATGAACCCTGCGCAAGGTGGCTGAGGATACGACGAGCCTGGGACCAGCCAGGCCTTGCCTCTGGCCGGTGCAGCTCTGCACGACTCCCCCTGGAACAGGAGAGCCATTGGTATTCCCAGCTGGGGTGCCCAGCTAGCATGGCCATAGGATGCTCCCACCCCTCTGACAGCTGCCCAAGGACAGGATAGGCAGCCAGGCTTTCGAAGGGAGCCCTCTCTGCAAACCTTAGCAAAACCGCCCCTGGGACCTGGGTGGGCTAAGCTACAAGAGACTGGGCCGTAGCCAAGATTTCACTAACTGGAGGAAGGTTCCCTGGGGAGCTTGGCAAGAAGCTGGCGAATCAGTGGGAAGTCATGCCTCACTGAAGCTCCCAATCAGTGCTGAGGACTAGCAGATTGGGACAGAGCACGTGCTCCGTACGCTTTCTTCTCCTCACCTCCCGCAATGGTGGAAGTACGGACCAAGGCGAAGCTCTGGTTCGAAGCCCAAAGCAGCACCCGGTCAATATTTGTGTATTAATGTTGGCGAGACACGCCTGGCCTGTTAAATGCATGGCCAGAGATTTCACTCAGTTTAACAACATCACCGGGCACAGAATGGTGCAATATGGTTACTGCATAGAGCTGGGGATTATATGACTATCACCCGTCTGAACACCCGTCAACACGGCCGAAACAGATCAAGGGAACCAAGCGCAGGTGCTGTTGCAGAGCACAGCACCTAACGGCCTAGGCCCATGGGTCTCAACCCATTTACCACTGTGGGCCACATGCACACGCTACCCATGCTACCTTGAGACAGAGGATGCCACAGCTGTGCACTGTCTGGGCTGCAAGCAGCCTGCGGGCTGAGAACCCCAGGCCTAATGGCTGGTTCAGTTCAAGCATGTGGGCTCCACGTGAGCCCCCAGTGTGGCGTTGTGGCCAAGGCAATGTCTGGATGCAGGCAGGAAAGGGTAAGGCATTAGGGAGCCCTGCTGGGGCACTCTGTCCACTTCTGGGGGACACATTTTAAAAAGGATGTTGAAAAACTGGCAAGACCACAGCGAAGAGCCACAACATTCTTCAAGAGCTGGAGAAAATGCTTGGCAGGGAGTTTACCAAGCTCGAGAGGGGACTGGAGTATGGTTTAGAAGGGGAGAAGAGGGCTCTTTAATCTGGCAGAGAAAGGCAGAACAAGGCCCAGGGGCTGGAAGTTACAGCCAAATTCAAAGTTTTAAGGCACAAGTTTTTGATTTGCTCGATGAGGGTGATTAACCATTGGAACAAGCTCCCAATTCGCCATCTCAATATCCTGAGATCGGGGCTGGCTGACTGGAGGGTGCTTTAGCCAAGCAAGCTACTGGGCTCAGGGCAGGGGTGACTGGGTGACACTCCCTGGCCTGGGATATACAGGTCAGACAAGAGGTCTCATCTCCTTAAAATCTCTGGATTTTCAAAAGCTCCAAATTCCCATCATTTCCCTTAAGGTCACTGGCACCGTTCACCTTTCAACCCGAGCCCCTCAGACAGACAGACACAAAACAGATTCTCTTTAAAATGACAGAGACGACAGCGCGCCAGGTTCATTCACTTTTCCGCATACTTTATTTGTTACAAACATACAATTTTTTAAATATAGACTGTAAAACTCCATTTGCAAAAATCTGCTACTGTACGGAGTGCTCACTAGCGTGAGGCTTTCTTAACATAGTTGGATTTCATCCATCGCTTCGCTAGTGGTAAATCCAGGACCTGCCATTATTTTGTCAACAGCCTGTAGCTTCTGGCTGTGTTCACATTGCTCTTTGAAAGCAGCCCTGCTAGCCTCAGAAAAGGGAATCAGAATCTGAGCTTCAACCAACAGGCAGTAAGACAAAACCAGGCAGCTCGGACCCAGGTGTTTGAATATTTTTCAGCGCTTTGCTGGACAGGTGAGAAAGGAACGTTTCTGATCGGTTTGCTGCACTTTCACGTTTCCATCGGTTTGAACTGCACCATGCAGCCATGTCTTTTGCCAGTTAAAGTGCATTTTTTTTTATTAAAAAAATAAACAAGAGGAATAAACTTTATTCTTTAATCAAGGTACTTAAAAGTGAACTTTTTGGTCTCTCAGCAGATATTCCTGACAGCAGTCCTATTTCCTACAAATTCATTTCTAGCTATTTATAGGTGAGCGTTAGAGAAGTATATCTACTTTTGCGTTTACTATGAGCAGAGAACAGTTTTTATAAATACATACACATGTACACAGAGGTCTCTATGTATACAATGTACAGGCATGTGTATATTTACATATGGGTCAATTACATCCAAGTATGATCAAAGTTATGTCACTTGCACAATAAATCATGAATCTTGTACCAAATTAAACTATTTGCCCACCTCCTAAAAGCGTACATTGCGACCATCAAATCGTCTCCCTTGATCGCCGGTCAGGCTCACAGCACGGCACTGCTCCGGCTGTTGTCTAAATGCACAAATATTGACCAACAGAGGTTGAGACACTTGCAAGCAAATGACAAAGGAAGCTGTGTGCTATACCTACTGCCGGGAGACGCTGGCTGGCAACGAGTTACATTAATACCAGTGGTAGGAGGTAGCAGAGATACATCTCGTGGGCGTACAAATGAAGCCAATCTTTTTGCCTCCTTAACTTTCCAGCCTAGACAAGCAGCGGGAGCCACGAATCAAATCGCGTCCCGCGGCCATACTGAACGCACTGGACAGTACATGAGCGTTGCCAGTAGAGCACGTTCTCAGGAGCGGGCTCCCTGCCCATTCTTTTCTGATCTGGGACCATACTGACACTGGTGTAACTGGTGGCTCCAGCGGGGTCAGCCCAGAGCGACAGCAGCATAAAAGACCAGAATCTGGCCCCGGGAATACGCACTAGCACCCATTCTATTTGTAACGCACTAGGAGGGAGGGCTGAAGTGTTACAAGTTACGTGTACAGCTGCTCGTATTACTAGTGTCCTTAACTAATGCGCCCTGCTCCCACCCAGCCGCCCCACAAAAAAAGCTGGTATTTAATCCCAGACAGCCGCTTGGACTCCTCTGGATATTTCTGCTCAAACGGTGTTACCGCTGCTTGAATCCAGCTGTTCCAATTATGAAGGGGGGAGGAGGGGAAGGAGCAGGAAGAAACAAAACAGACTAAAGCTCTATTCTTCTTGTGAATCCCGCATACCATCAAAGGCAGGATTTCTGAGCCACATGGGCCTTTCACCACAGCAGCACAGAGCAGGAAATTAAACATTTGGCCTCGGAAATTCTCTGAGGTTAATATGATGAGCGATAGCTGTTGTTGGAAATTAAGCTCTCTTTGCAAATTTCAACTCCCTCTCTCTACCTTACCTACTACACAGAGCAGCAGTAATTGAGAAAAACAGCCTCTGTGCAACCTGCAGGAGCTTTGAAAAGGCAGAGCACCTTACTGCTTACCCGTGGGCTGCTTTCCTTCCTAGATACAGTACGTAAGAGATTAAGGCTAGATACCAGCATGTTACAAGTCGCCTGTGACAAATGCACGTCGCTTTTACGTTCCTTCTGTGGAACGTCCCATGCGATAGCCACGTGAGTTTAAGTTTTTAAAAGAAGAAACTAGAGCTTACTCACTGCACAGGTTAAAAAGGAGAGGGGAGGCGGTGAGAATTACTACGAAAAATGCAACTCAAAAAAATCAAATCCTCCTGGAATGACAAGGAGCCTTGCCAAAGGCCACTTGAAAGCGCGAGTTTCTTCATCAGCGCAAGGTCGCTGTGCCTCTGGGACCAAGTCTTCACTGGGACTCTACCAGGCTTGTAAATTGCAACAGATTCTTTAAGAGCGGGGGAGTTCGTGTACTTTTAAAGAGTCAGGAACCACTAAGATCCCACCAGCCTGCGGTGCGTTAGCTCCTCTTTTACTCACTGAGGCTGCTCCAAAATCCCCTGCTTCAGACAGGTTGAAGAATCTGGGCTCATTCGTAGTACCTACAGGGAAGAGTTTCTCTCGCAATTTAAAGAGATGGAGAGAGATTCTGGATTAGACCAAAATTTGTCGTAAGTTTTAGGGTGAAAAAAACCTAGGTTCTGTTCCATGTTACAAATTAACTATGACTACACAGTATTAAGCCATTCACAATGTACAGGTACGAAAACCAAAGCTAAGAGCCAGTGGCAAAATAATTGCTACCACATGGGTAAGAGGTAGTAATCAGTGACCACATTCAGATGTTCTGATTCCTGCCTCTGATCCCAAACCTCTTTGGATTGGAAACCACATGCAAGAGGGCTGAGGTTTCAGTGCAAGGCTGTCTGACCAGTCAGGATACCACAAACAAAGCAAAGCAGCATTTGTCACAGTACTTTTTTGGTATTTTCTCGTGTGGGCTGAAACCAGAAAGTGCCAGAGATGTGAGATTTGTCACAAGCTGACAAGAGGAATGGGGCTTCTGCTCTTTTACCAGAGTCATGTCTTCCCCATCCTCATAATCCAGTAAAAAAATTAAAAAAAAAAAAATAGTTCTTTCAGCAGTTTTAAAAGACAAATAAAATGGGTCTTGGGTAATTTTCAAAACCACAGCTTTTAGGTACAGTGTTCTCGCCAGCACAAAGTTCTCCCAGGCATCCTAAATATGACCAGAAGACCTGGAAACAGATTAGAGCATTCACTGGGAAAGGGTTCAGGGTGTTTACCTGGCAAGCGTCCTACTGAAGACACCGAATGAGCACCATTACCTCTCGGACTGGTATACACACAATGCAGAAATTGCCACAGCTGTTCAACACTGACCTGCCTAAAGAGAGGAGCCTCTGACTGCACAAGGACAAGGAAACTGAGTGCAATAGGTTGAGGATCTGCTGTCTACAAACTAAAATCACTTATGCAGCAAGTTTATAGCAGTATTCTTAAATGGATCTGTACTGTTAAAAACACATTTACCAGGGGGTCTTCTCATCAATTCCAACAGTTAAACCTTACATCAGATCAGTTATTCTCATTATACTAATGTGTTTGTAGCAAAGATCATATGGCAAGACACTAAGATTGGTTACCTGCTTATGAAGAGGCATGTCAGGATAACATTTACTACTAAGAACTCACAACAATTTGCAGCCAAAAAAGTGCCATTTTTATGTAGGGAAACCTCTAGATTTTCCTCTCCCCTCCCCTGCAAGTTAGAATAAAGGCCACACTGTTTTTCAAAGAATATCTGCTGAGAGATTAATTGTGCATCAGATAAAGTACCATAATAATTCTGTTACACTTGTAAGAGAAGATCTCTGTGCATATACTATGCACTGAAGTTTTCCACCAAAATTTAAAAAAAAAATTCAAGAAACTGCCACTCTCTCAAGAGCAAAGTAGTTTGTGAGTTGTCAGTCACTTTATAATAGTTTGTGTAGATCATATTCTACACCCTTGTTTCGGATGGGAAAAGATCACATTTTAGCAAGTCCTCCTCAGCTATTACCATATCGGAAGTGTGCAGTCATCGACGGGCCACTCAATATGAGGGGATTTATTGTAACCAGCCTCTTGTGCCCCTTACCCTGAACGTTTAAAATTCAGACAGGATAATTACGTGTTTTTTGGGAGGGAAACTGAAGCAGAAGCTTGAATCTCTTCCTTAACAAGACCTGTGATTTATTACAAAAGGATTCCAGGATAACTGACAGTGCTGCCTGCTTTCTAAAGGCAGCTCCTGCTGCAGCAGCAGGAATCCTTTTGCAGCAAACAGCTATGGAACAGAACACCGACCCATAACGCTACGGGCATTTATACCTATATGCCTCGAGTATTTACATTTGAGGTTTTGGTGCTATACAAGATTTACATTTTGTTTTGTACAGCAGATGCTTTGACATAGTTGCATTCTGGAACTGTCATTGCAGGGACAACAGAAATCCGGAAGTTCCATAAATTCAGGAAATCTCCCCTCCAGAGGTGTTTTGCCATTTTTCTACAGAATCCAAATTTATGGGGATTTTTTTTTTTTTTTTTTTTAAAATAAAAGTGTCCAACCCTTCTGGTTACAGAGGTCACCTTCTCGATCCAAGCAGTAACACCAAGAATGGGGCAAATTTCCCCCCCTTTTAACTACACAGGACTTGCTTAAGGATCAAGGTGAACTGTTTGATTATCCCACAAACAATCCAGTTAACATGCTTGCCTGGAGTAGGTGGATATACCGATCACATCCAGATGTCCCAATCTTGTGATGCCAAATTCTAGAGAAATAGGACTGTTCTGAATATCCAAATAACTAAGATGTTACAAATTAGTGTCAGAGTGATGCACTGTAAAATATACAGTGTAATTTTTAAGAAGCTGTGGATTGCAGGGACTTTCTGGAGCCCCAGCAGAATCAATCCACTTAATTTATAACCCAATACATATTTCTGAATGATCCTCTTTGCCTCTCACAAGAAATATTCAGAGTGGGCCCAAGTACAATAGAAAACTAAAAATCTCTGCAGAAATTCTGCAGTTCTGAGGCAAACTCCCTCCTTTCCGCCCCACCTACCCTGTCTCCAGATTCCGGTTGCCCCTCCCCCAACAACAGGGAATGATTTCCCAGGTCAGTGAACCACTCACTATGCTCAACATGGCCTTGTGCCACTAGAATCGGGCTCCATCTTCCTGCAGCGGAAAGACCGGCCATGAACCCGCTGTAGGAAGAGAATCCTCAAGAGCAGTTAAGAATTATCAACCCACCTTTCGTGATAGCTTAGTTGGATACAGGCAGGTTAACAGTTCTGAATATAAAATTTCTTCTGGAAACCCACTGCATTCTTACCACACCTAATGTTTGCTGGAAGGCCAAACTGAGCTGTATAGGAGTTTTGTACATCGATCAATACATCACTTATCTGGTCTAATGACTACAGAAGAAATGTTTCTGGTTGCCAAAGCTGGTGCCATTTATGGCAGTGTTCTTGGCATACATGATATATGCATCTGTCCACTTCCACATACTTCCTAGACAGCTAATGATAGCTTATGTAGCCACTGGCAAGGGACCATCAAGACCCTGTCGCTACCACATAAGTAGAAAGGTAAGGCTAGTTACTGCAATTCAGCCAAAAAATATAATCCTCTTGAAAAGGAGAGGTACGGCATCTTTGCAAAAAGTGAATTGGCTCACTGCAGCTGAGCAACGAAAAAGGTGAATCACCATTGAAGCAACAAAACAAGTTGTTGGTCTATACATAAATTGTACATAGTTTTAAAATGAATGGAAAAATTACACCACTATACACCCAATATCTGCAGCCTTCAATTCTCATTGCTGCCTCCAATCTGTAATTAGTTACGCAGAGTTTTCTACACCCCTAAGTGCTGTGATGTCTCAGCCCTTCTGTCTGCTGAAACGATGGAAATTTGTTCTCCGCAGCAAAGAACTGAACACATCTGAACAAAATACATAGGTAAATACAGCAGGACATTATTGAAAACAGCTGCCTTAGAGTACAAAATACAGTACAAGTATACGGATGTAATTAGAACATCAAGAAAAACTATTGCTCCCGTACAGTTTAGGAAACCAGGTTCTTTGCAACGGAGAAGAATTTAAAAAAAATTTCTCTTTAAAAATTGGTGTTAAAAAGACTTACCATGGACAACGGAAGGAAAGAATTTGTTTTAAAAAGGGCAACAATACATGTCTGTGGCTGAAACAAACTTCTGGTTAATGTTCTGATAACTGATTTTTATAGCTATCTCAAAAGCTTTTTTTTTTTTTTTTTTTTAAATCCTACCCAATCTCCCCCCCAGCCACAACTGCATGAAAAAAAATGCCTTTTGTATGTTCCTTATTTTCCAATAAATACAAAATAAAGATAGTATAGGTAGAGTAATAACAAAATAAGGTAATAAGGGTATGCAATAAATTAAAAAGGCAGCTCAAATAAAGGACAGGCATGCACAGTTTAAAAAAAATATGAAAGATTCTATGATGTCACCCAAGTAATACCTGAAACTTTGGAATGAACAGCACACACTCCATTCAGTTCAAAGTTACTAGTATACGACTAGGTGTCTAGAAATACCTTTCTGGAGGGGTAGGGCTGACTCGATTAGCTTAAAAAAAAAAAAAAAATCAAATCATCTGAGAGTGAAAATCCATTTAAAATACAGAAGTGGTGCTCCCTGGAAAGAGCCCCAACTTAATTCTGGAACGACAGCTGGACGAATGGGCAGTAGCCAGTCTATGGTGAAATTTCAAGGTGGTAAAAAATGCTGCTAGGGTATATTTATAGTCACAGAGCTTATTCATTTTGTTTCTGCTCCTTTTCAGCGATGGATGTGAAGCTCCCACAGGTTGTGTGCTTGCTCTGAACAATCCATCCTGCATTTTTGCCAACTCTGCTGTTACACAATGTGAGGTACTGAGGAAACAGATTGAGTTCTCTTTTTAAAAATTCTTGTAAAAGAACAAGTGATGGACTTCTGGACCTGAGGTTCTTGGTGTTTAGATTCATAGTCGAACATGTCCACTGATTTCTACCGAAGATGAATGAAGCCTTCAGTTTGCTCATGTCTCACTTTGTGCCAGTCATTCTTTCACAGACTAGACTTGGAGCCACAGGTTGCTGTTCTCAACCAAGTTATGGTTTAAAGATTTAAAAACCCAGCTCTCATGCTGGATTCCACTTATTCGCTGGGTCAACCCACTGGAGCCAGGTGAGATTTGGCTCCTACTTCTCCCTGCTGCTAACGCCGCCGTTTCTTTTCCAAGACCACCTTACTTGGAGAGAAGGGGAAGAACTTCAGCGAGCAGCAACCAATCCACTCAGCTTTCCTTGTGCTTTATGCCTGTTTTTCCTTGAACCTACCTCTTCGCAACCCCCATGTTTAAAAACAAAACAAAAACAAAAAAATCAAAACAAGAAAGTGTCCCGTAATCTTCAGAACCCCGCCAGCTGGAGCTGGCTCGCTGACGGCTCCAGCGGCGCCCGGAGCGGAGCAGTTTGCATCCCAGAAAACAAGTCTGCAAAGGAAAGGACAGAATGGACGTTGGTCCGGAAACAGGCTCGTCCCAACGCTAGGCCCGAAGCTGCCGGGATTCCCCTCCCGCCCCGGCTAGGCCCGGCCTCCTTCCCCATCGCGACCTGCACCCTCGGATCCGGATAGCTGCGGCGGCCTCTCCCTTCTTCTCTTCAAGCGCCCGGCGGCGGCGCGGCCGCCGGGGTGCTGGTTTCCATTGGGGGGGTGGGGGGGGTCTGGAAAGGGGCTGGGCGGGGGGGGGAGCCGGGGGCACTCGGGGCCGGGGCCGGGGCGGTGTCTGCGGTGAAGCTGGATTCTCTCTCGGCCGGGGCTGGGGGCTGGCGGCGGCGGCGGCTCCCCGGCCGGGGGCGCCGCTCAGTCGTCGTCCACGTCGTCCCCGTCCGAGTCGTCGCCGGCCCCGCTGCCGCTGCCCGGCCCGGCCGGCCCGGCGCGGCGCTCGTAGAGCTTGTCCCGCTGGCGCTCCTGGATGTCGCGCATCTCCTCGGCGTAGCGGCAGAAGGCGCCGCCGAACTGGGCCCAGGCCTTGCAGGGCACGGTGATGGCGTTGCGGTAGGACGGCTTCACCTCGCTCACGCGCAGGAAGACGCCGTACTTGTTGCAGCCCACGTCGAAGAAGAAGCGCTTGGAGTCCACGGTGATGGACGTGCCCTCGGGCAGCTCCGCGCCCAGCCCGCCCGCGCCGCCCGCGCCGCCCGGCTCCTCCTCGTCGCCGCCGTAGTCGTCGATGAGCTTGGCCAGCGCGTCGCGGAACTCGATGAGGCCCTGGGCCGGCAGCGCGATGGTCTGGCCGCTCTGCAGGCCGGGCGGGCCGGCGGCGAAGCCCGGGCCCGGGCCGCGGTTGACGGTCTGGCGGATGCGCAGGAAGCGGCCGCGCTGGTTCTCCTTCAGGTCCAGGTAGTACTTGCGGTTCTCGCGCACCAGGAACTCGCTCTTCAGCGCGCGGCGCGGCGCGGCCTCCTCGCCCGGCCCGCCCGCCGCCGGCGGCTCGGGGCTGCTGGGGCCCAGCTGCGCGTAGTGCTCGATGAAGTCGCCCAGGTAGTCGCGGAACTCGGCGGCCACCGCCATGGAGAGCGTGAGGCGGCTCTTGGAGCCGCCCGCGCCCACCTCGGCGATCTTGAGGAAGCGGCCCTTGGCGTTCTGCTTCACGTCCAGGTAGAAGCGCTTGTTCTGGATGTCCAGCCGCTTGGAGGCCAGCTCCTGCGTCTCCTGCTCGGGGCCCGGCCCGCGCGGGCCGCCGAACCCGCCGCCGCCGCGCTCGCTGCCGCTGTCCCCGTCCGCCATCTTCTCGCCCCCGCCCGCGCCCCGCCCCGCCCCGCCGCGCCGCTTCCGGCGCCGGCCTGCGCGCGCGCCGGAAGCGGGCGGCGTGCGCCAGGCCCCGCCCCGCGAGGCGGGCGCGCGCTCCTCGCCCCGCCCCGCGCCGCGCCGCGACGAGGGTGACGTCACCGCCGCACCCGCGACGTCTCCGCGCGGCGCCGTCGTGTTAGAGACGCGTTCCCGCCCCTCCCCCTCCCCCTTCCCCGCCCCCCCCCGGCCAGCCCAGTCCCCCCCCCCGCTCCCCTGACCCCTTCCCCAGCCCACTCAGCGCCCCCCACCCCCCTTCCCCGCCCGCCCCCCCCCCCGGCCAGCCCAGGCCCCCCTGACCCCTTCCCGGCCCGCTCAGCGCTGACCCCCCCGGCGCCCCCCTTCCCCGCCCGCCCCCCAGCCCGGCCCAGCCCCCCCCGCCCTCCTGACCCCTTCCCCGGCCCACTCAGTGCTCACCCCCCCAGCGCCTCCCACCCCCATTCCCCGCCCGCCCCCCAGGCCAGCCCTGCCCCCTTGACCCCTTCCCAGCCGGCTCAGCGCTGAACCCCCAGTGCCCCCCACCCCCCTTCCCCGCCCGCCCCCCAGGCCAGCCCAGCCCCCCCGCCCCCCTGACCCCTTCCCGGCCCACCCGCCCCCTGCCCAGCCCAGCCCCCCCCAATCCCCTGACCCCTTCCCGGCCCGCTCAGCGCTGACCCCCCCCCCAGCTGGCCCTTGAGAGGAAGGGCTCCCTCTCAGCTCCCCGCCTTTCCCTGCCAGATTAACTCGACTTCATCCAGGTTACGGCCCCCCCTCCCCCCCCTAGACAAGCCCTAAAGCCAGAGTCACCACGGGACTTAAGCGATACTATGATCTACAAAACCCTCGCTCAGCTGCCACCGAATCCCGTAGGCTACGGTTTGGCAGAACTTTGGCTGCTCCCTACGCATCTGCGTTTCTGCCTCTGGGCCCGCTCAGCTCCGCGACTTGCAGTCAGGCAGGGGCAGAGGGCCAGGAACGGACCCCAGGGTGCGGATAGGGCCGATGGGAGTTTTCAGATGCGTTAGCAGGTTACGTTAAAGGCTAACTCATGAAAAATGCCAACTGCCTCCTCTTGGTTGGGCTGTTGGCTGGAGTTAAGAACATGCCCTGTTCCCAGCCTGGGAGCCTCAGTGTTGCTAGCCTCATCTGGGCAGCGAGATCACCGTGACCCAAACTCTGCCCTCCAAAGCCGTGACGGGGGTCAGACCTTCCAGCTGCAAGTGGGGAGCATGAGAGGCTTGTCGCTTACACACACACACAGAGCCCGGGTGCACACGGCATCGGACAGCCCAGCCAAACCGCCCGGGTTTGATGGAACTGCACGTCACGCATGTTTCTCTTGGTTCCCGCAACTCGCTCCGGCCTTCCCGTGGCTGCACTCCCTGCTGACAGGTTGTAACAGCATCCTGGACCCGTCCCCGCCCAGCTCCCCAGCCGAATCGGGCACTTCCCCAGTGCAACCTCCACCTGCCCAAACCAGACTGCTCCTCCCAACAACCTGCTTCAAGCTCCCGCAGTCCAGCTGCCCCAGAACCTCCCGTTCTCACACCCTGCCTCAGCCCCAAGCCCACGCTGGCCCCACGAACAGCTGAGAGAAAGAGGTGAACCTGTATGTGTCACCCCATTATACCACCATGCACAGTGTGTGAACACTGGGGAGTCCTAGCTCTTATCTGGCTTTTTTCCCCCCCATTGAGCTCCAAGCGCTTTACAAAGGGGGTCAGTAGAATTATCCCCTGTTTACCGGTGGGGAAACTGAGGCAGTGAGGGGCAGTGACTTGTCCAAGCAGACCAGTGGCAGGGCTGACAATGGAACCAAGGTCTCCTGACTGCTGGCCCTGTGCTTGGCTTCCTCTCCCTGCTAACCAAGGGGCAGAGGTCCGGGGATGCTGAGGGGCGCTCTTGTTAACTCAGCCATGGGGAAATCCTTGCCCCAGCACGCTCTGCCTGGAGCTCTTTGCCTGTGCGGCTGGGTTAGCTGCGAGGAGCCCTGGTGTCTGGTCCCAGCATTCCCACTTGCTTGCCTCTGCCTGAGTTATTTCTGCTCGCTGGGCCTCTGTTTCGCTGCCTGGGAGTTAGGGGGAAGTGGAGTTTGGTGGAGGAACCTCTGCTGGCACGAAGGGAGAGGACTCTTGGCGTGGCATAGATCCAGGCCTTGCTGTCCCCCGGGAGTCACCATGACAGAACATAACAATTGGCTGGTAACAGCCTGCGAATCCCAGCGATATGAATCCGGTGAGATTCCAGACAGACCGAGCGTTCAGCCGTGCTGGGGGTAGTTTCCAGCAGCTCCCACTGACTCACCAGCCGCTCTGGCCTGCAGTGTGACACAGACGGGCAATCCTGGGATCTTCTCATACATGGTTATGAAGTGCATTATTTACAGGAGCTCCTAGAAGCCTCAAAACCCAGGGCCTCGTTGTGTGAGGTGCTGCTCGGACCCACAGTGAGAGAGAGGCCCTGCCCCTGACGAGCTCACGATCTAAATTAACTCCCCCAGACCTTGTCAGCACAGAGTTACGGGTGCCCCGTGCTGCCTCGCGTTCTTCCAGAAGGTGGCGGGGGCCGAATGACCTGAAACCCGGACAACACAAAGTGATGGGACGAGCCACTCCCAGCCCGTGGACCTGTCAGTTATGCTGAGGCCTGGCTGCCTGCACGTCTGCCCCAGCTCTGCTGCACGTGTGGATTTCATTCTCCGTGGTTTGCTGGTTTGGATTGCCCCCTTGCTGGCATTCCCCGGGGCATCCTCCAGAAGGCCTGAACCCACGTTTTCCTGCAGGAGCTGTGGGGGCCGGGCACTAGCTGAGATGAGTCGCGGGGGCGGGGGCTGGGGCTCAGGTTGGCGTTTGAGGCCCAGGTGTGTGGGAATTAAACATTAGATACAGCAGAGGATTTTGTTATCACAGGCTTTTTAGGGGGGTCTGTCTGGGGAACCCTCCCGCAACTGATCCCAAATTTGGACCGCTCGCCCTACCAAGGACTGCCATGGGACGCTGCATGGAGCGAGGCGTGTGGATTTTACAGCACTTAGAGCCTTGGTTTAAACAGTGAGCGAGTCTCACCCTTCGACAGTCACGGCAGAGGGTGGGTGGGAGGGAGGGAAGGAGAGGCCCAGAGAGGGCAGATGACTCGTCCTGGGCCACGCAGCAAGGGAGGGGCAGGGCAGGGCAGGGAGGCCCCAGGGTCCTGGCACACACAGACACACTCAGTCCCTTCCAGCTGCCCCGACCCCAGTGCAGCCTCAGTGATCTCTGCTAATGTCGGTCTGCATGCGGGCGGCTCAGCTGCTGGGGCCCTTTCCAGCTCTGGGAGAGGGTTTGAGGGCTGGCTAGATCCTGCTGTTTCTCTGCGGTGGGGAAAGCGAGTCACGCCAGGTCCTAGTGGCCCTGGGCTCCCAAGCGGGTGAGGGCTTGTGGGTAATGCAGAGAGATGTGAGCCAGGGCAGCTGTGACTGTACCTGAGCCAGCAGGGCCCTGTGTGTGAATGCTGCACCCCCGCGCGCTCGCCTGTCCCCCTGCCACTCTATTTATTAATTGTCCCCTACTGCTGGCGTCTTTGCTTAGCGTGGCGCCGTGCCGGGGCTGGGCTGAGGTTCCCGTGCAGAGGTTGATGGGAACGGCGGGACGCTAGGCCAGGCCAGGATCGAGCCGGCGCTAAGGACGCTCCGTGCCGGAGCACGCCCCAGGCAGGGCCCAGTCAGACGCGGCGATTGGCTGGTGGATCTTGGGCCTGTTTTCTGCCTTGCAAAGGGTCAGGCTGCAGCGGACATGAGCTAAGCCTGAGCTGTACAGGTGGCAGGGGGCTCTTCCCGCGAGGCCCGGGGCTGTTCAGAGCCAGGCTGGGCCTGTTTCTCGCTGGGATCTGTTCCGAGCCTGGGTGACAGCGGAGACCAATGCTGAGAACACAGTAACTTCTTCATGCTTCAGTTCCTTTCGCCCCACACTGTACCTCCAGCCCCACGGAAATGCAGCCACCTCGGGGTGGAGGGAGCCGGCAGCACACAGCGGCCATAAGAAGGGTGAACGGAGGGAATGTTTTCTGCAGGCACCTGAGCAAATCCCTTCGGAGAAGCCACCAGGGAGCTCAAATGTCCAGGCCCAGCTGATGAGCTCGGGTGTAAAGACTCGTGCGATAAACAGCCTGGTGCTCCCGGAACCCAGCCGCCGGGGCAGATGGCAACACCAGCGCCGGGTTCGATCACTGAACCATAGAGAACAGAACCGAGCCCCCACCCAGTGATCTGGGAAAGCAGCCCCCCCCGGGCGCCTTCCCCACTCGCCAGCAATGAGTCTGGGTGAGACAAGAAAGGGGAGCCCGGCAGTAAGTTGGGAACGCTGAACTCGTAGCTAGCCGAGGCGGGCGCCCATCTCTGCTTGGCGCTTCTTAACGCAGAAGTCAGCGGATTGTGTCTGTCCACACTTGAACGAGCCGCACGCAGGTAGTCCCAAACTCCTCAGCGACGGCCCGTTTCCAGGCCCAGAACTGCAGCTGGTGAAGGGGCCAGCGAGTCTCGGTGTCAGACAGTCCTCGGCTGGCAAAGGCCACAGGTTTCCATTTGCCTTCAGTGCCCTGGTACAGGACTGTTCCCGAGGCCCCCCCGCGGCATCTGTAGGGTACACGGCTTGCTTGGGCAGCAAAGACCACGACTGGGGCATGAGTTAGGACAGGGGTGGGCAAACTTTTTGGCCTGAGGGGCAAATCAGGGTTGCGAAACTGTACGGAGGGCCAGGTTGTAGCCAGACAGCCAGCGCCCCCCCACCCCCCCCCTCAGACCAGCATTGCTGGAAACACAGGAGGAAGCCGGAACAGGGCACTTAACATATATTCCAGCACAGCCTTTGAAGCTGTGAAAGCACAGGTGTGCTGCTACAATGTGCCTCTGGGAACAGATACGACGATTAAGCTCCCAGCAGGCAGAGGCCCTGTGACAGACATGGCTCTTAGCCCCTACTAAATAGCGTGATGCACACACCCCAACATCCTAGGTGGGAAAATATTTACCCTGATAAAAGAAATGTCCAGTAGTCGAAACTTATTGTTTCTCTCCCTTGCAAGTGTAAACTACACTTGCGAAAGCTGGCGTCACCCAGACAGACCAGCCTCAATTTGGCATAAGAAAGGAGAAAGAGAAGAAAGGAGTACAGAGGTATAAGTAGGGGACCTACAGCACCCTGATTTTTGAGTGCTTTTCACTATCTATCTGCTGGTCAGATAAGTGACAGCCTCCCAAGGCTTGTGCAGCTAAGAGGGTCCCTACGCCTTGTCCCTTATTCGTCTTTCCGCGGAATTGAGTGACCGATCCTGGCTTGGCACCGCTGGAATCGAGAGATGCAAGGAGGGTAAGAAGCACCCACACCTGATCTCCTATCTTTAGTGTACACATATTTTGAAATAGAGCTCTATACTTTGTTTTCTTTCTTTGGGATTGTGGCTTCAGTTTTGTAACTTGTTTGTGTGTGTAACATCTCTACATTTAAATAAGTAGGCACTAGCAATTTTGTAACCACATGATTAGAATCTAGCTTAATAAATTTTGGTAACCATTTGTGCATAAGCCTGACTTGTTTTCTCTGGTTTACTGTAAAGCAGCCAACACAATTAAAGAACCTCAGCCGTTTTGGCTCTAAAGCCTGGCCATTAGGTGAGAGTACTAAGAGCCTAGCGTTGAGTTGTGCCGCCTCCACGGGGCAAACTCTTGGGGCACCTGTCAGTCAATCCTGGCTGCCCGCTGCGAAGGAGCTCTGAGCTCTAGCAGTTAAAGTCACGGGTGTGGAGAGGCTCTTAGTGCTGCCATTGGGGCACCTGTCAGTCAGTATTGACTGCCCGCTGCGAAGGAGCTCTGAGCTCTAGCAGTTAAAGTCACGGGTGGTTAGGACCTTGGGGCATCCATCAGCCTAGCCCGGGCTGCCCGCCGCGAAGGGACAGTGCGTCCTAGCGGTTAAAGTCACGGATGGTATAAACGGGCATAGCTGGCACATCACCAAACATCCTTGGCTGTCGGCTAACAGAGGTAGGGAAGGCTGTGCCTCCCCAAACAGCCTGCCCCCCACCCCCTATCCACCCCCTCCCACTTCCCGCTCCCTGACTGCCCCCTCAGAACCCCCGACCATCCAACCCCTCCGCTCCTTGTCCCCTGACCACCCCCACCCGGGACCTCCTGCCACTAACCACCCCCATGGGACCCTACCCCCTATCCAAACCCCCGGCTCCCTGTCCCTGGACTGCCTGGACCCCTATCCACACCCCTGCCCCCTGACAGCCCCCCCAGGACCTTACCCCCATCCAACCCCCCGGTTCCCTGTCCACTGACTGCCCCCCCCGACCCTTATCCACACCCCCACCCCTGGTACCTCCCCAGACCCTATCCCCTATCCAACCCGCACCCCCACTCCCTGTCCCTAGACTGCCCGGACCGCTATCCACACCCCTGCCCCCTGACAGCTCCCCCGGGACCCTACCCCCATCCAACCCCCCGGTTCCCCGTCCACTGACTGCCCCCCATCCAACCACCAACTTCTCCCCATCCCCTGACCACCCCCCCCAGAATCTCCACCCCATCCAATCACCCCCTGTCCCCTGACTGCCCCCCTGGAACTCCCTACCCCTTACCCAACCCCCCCTCACCGCCGCCCCCTTACCGTGCCACTCAGAGCAGCAGGAGCTCGCAGCCCCGCCGCCCGGACAGAGCCAGCCGTGATACCGGCGTGGCTGCGGGAGAGGGGCTGGGGGCAAGCCTCCCCGCCCAGGAGCTCAAGGGCCGGGCAGGACGGTCCCGCGGGCCGTAGTTTGCCCACCTCTGAGTTAGGCTATGAATGATTTCCCCAAAAGCCCTTTCATGTCTCTCGTCCCACAGACGCCGAGTTTCCAGTGTGCCGGGGGTGCATTTTCTTCTTTCTTTTAATTAATAAAATTTACTTTTTTGTAGTATTGGATTGGATTTCTGTGTCCTAGGAGGTTTGTGCACGTTGGTTAATTAGCTGATTTCCTTTTTCTTTTCCTTTCTCAGCTCTTCCCCAGAGCGGAGGGGGGTGAAAGAGCTTGGGGGTGCCCCACAGGAAGGAATTCCCACAGGCGCCTTCCTGGGCTCTCAAGGGGGCTCTGCACTTGGGTGGCGGCAGCATCTACCGATCCAAGGCTGGAGAGAAGCTGTAACCGTAGGAATTTAATACCAGCCTGGAGTGGCCAGTATGAATTTTTAGAGTCCTTGTGGGCCCCCACTTCCTGCACTCGAAGTGCCAGAGTGGAGAATCAGCCTTGACATGCCCCACCATGGACCCTCCCCCGGCCTGCCCCCTCATGGACCCTTCCCCCCACCTGCCCTGCCACAGACCCTTCCCTCCACCTGCCCCCCACGGCCCCTTCCCCTGGCCTGCCCGCTCACGGACCCTACCCCGGGCTCGCCCCACGATGGAGCCTTCCCTCCACCTGCCCCACCAGAGATCCTTCCCCCAGCTTGCCCCCTCACAGACCCTTCCCCTGGCCTGTCCCACCACAGACTCTTCCCCCACCTGCCCTTCAGGGATCACCCCAAGTTGGCTGCAGGTCAGCACCAAGGACAGGCCCTGGCAGCTCTTGGCCCCATACCCACAGCTGCAGGACAGGGCGGTGCCACCCAGAGCGGGTAGGTGGGCAGGGTGGGGAGTGGGGCAGACGGGAAATCTGCCCGCTGTAGGACCAGCGGGGGCCATTTGATTGCAGCTCCTCTCCCAGGCAGGTGGCCAGAAAAGCCACCACTCCACATGGGTCGGGCCAGCCCCGGCCAGCAGCTGCAGCAGGGTTGTAACGTGCCCTGGAGCTGGAGCCCCTGTCTCGTCCCTGGAGCCCAGAGCCCGCTGTCACCAACAAACAGCCATTTCCTGGCCTCTTAGGGGGCCCGGTGTCGCCAGCCCATCAGGCCCCCAAGCCCCGAGACGTTTCAAACCGGTCGCTGCTGGGTTCGGTGCTTCGCCATCTCCTCTCATCTTCCGGCTTCTCTCCCCAGCCGGGGCTGAGAGACGCCTCCATAGCAGCCAAAATTCGCCCTCGTCCCAGGACTCCAGGAGCTGGGGCTTCACAAACGCCCCAGGGCCCGTGAGACTCGCGGTGAAATGGGGCGAGCTGGCAGTACCCGGCACCCCCTAGGGCACGAAGCAGGAGAGGGAAATAAAACCACTTGGTGCTTCGGTTTCCCCATTGATAAAGTGTCTCCAGGGGAGCAGGGATCCGACTCGGGCCCCGCTGCTCTTGCACGTCTGGGCAGCGATGCTGCCGCCGGCCACCAGGTGCTGCTCTTGAACCACTTTTCACCCCCTGCCAGCCCAGCCCTGCGCCCCCCCCCCCCCAGCCCTGCTGGTGCCCCTCCCTCTCGACCTGCAGCCCCCTGCCAGCCCAGCCCCGGGTTCCTGCCAGCTCCGCCGGTGCCCCTCACTCCGGACCCGCAGCCCCGTGCCAGTCCAACCCTGCCCCCCACAGCCCTGCTGGTGCCCCTCACTCCCGACCCGCAGTTCCCTGCTATCCCGGCCCTGGGGTCCTCTTGAACTCACAGCTCCATGCGTCAATTCAAGTGGGTGGTTCTGTAACCCTGACTGACCCCAGATCCTTAGGTGTTTGGCCAGGGACCATGGGACCAAGCGAGCCCTGGGCAATGAATTCTCCTCTCTCCTGAGCGGGTGGGTGGCTCCCTCCAGCTCTGGCCTGAGCTCCTTCGGCACCTGCCCTGCTTCAGACCCCACGGGGAGGCACCCAGGGAGCCAGCAACCGGGGCCCAGGGGTTGCAGAGAGGCTTTGGCTAGAGCCCCCAGGGATGGGGCAGGG
This sequence comes from Lepidochelys olivacea, assembly GCF_965140295.1. Taxonomy (NCBI): domain Eukaryota; kingdom Metazoa; phylum Chordata; order Testudines; family Cheloniidae; genus Lepidochelys; species Lepidochelys olivacea. The sequence goes on along the minus strand of NC_140436.1, from coordinate 15,069,595 downwards.
AGAAGCCAGAGCCAGGGTGCCTGTCTTGGCTGCCGGCTGGCAGTCCGGGGTCCCCCCAGGATTGGTGCGGCCCAGAGGGTTTGTGCTGCTACCACACACCTGGCACTAGAGGACACCCCTAATGCAGGTTCGCAGCTGATCCACGCGCTGGAGTCACCCCAGGACCCCCCACCCCATTAGCGGAGTGGATGGGCCATTCTAGTTGCCACAAGGTAGCCTCATGCTTAGAATAGGATTCTGGGACTCTGGACGCCTGGGTCCTATTCAGTCACTGGGGCACAGTGGGTGAGTCCCTTCCTTTGTCCACGCCTCAGTTTCCCCCTCCGGAGATAATGGTACTCACCCACCTTTGTAAAGTGCTCTGAGACCCACCAATGAGAACCAGCAGAGGAGCAGGGCCCCGGGATCCTGGTGCTGTGGCCTTCAATCTCCAGGCTGGCCCATCCGAGGGACTTGGGGCAGGTGGGTGAAGATGAAGGAGAGGGGATCCCAAAGACCACACCTGAGGTGTAGGGATGCTGGGGAGTGGGTGGGGGTGGGGAGTGGCCCTTATTTTTAAAATGAAGATTGGCTGTTTGTCTAAAATAGCTGCTCTGGCCTGGGGCAGGTCTCCGGCCCGGGGGATGCAGTTCACACTAGACATCACAACGGCCCCAGCATCCCACTGATCAGCCTCCTCTCCCAGCCCCAGGGCTCCCCTGGCTCATCCCCACTGCGAGTCTCTCAGCCTAGACTCAGGGGGTCGCTTTTGGGCCAGGAACCCTCTGCTGTTCTCTGTGCAGCACCCAGAGCGATGGGCCATGGCCGGGGGCCCAGGGGCCACAGCGACAGACCACCCCCCTGACTGGAAGGGCAGAGAGACTGGGGTGGGCTCATAGCGTCTATTGAACCAATGTCTGTGGGGCGAGAGACGCTGTCGAGAGAGAGAAGCTGTGGGGCCGATCGCTAAGCAGCCGTAACACCACCAAATACAACTGGCTTGAGGCCCACCCAGAAAACTGGGAAAACTCCCCCCCGGCACGAGCGCTGAGTCTGTGTAACAAAATCCAACTTTTATGACAGGAAAAGGGAACCCAATGTTAATTTGGGAGAACACAACCACGATTCAAAAGCATGTGGCCATAGGCCACCCCACAGTGCGCTGGGCAGTGTCCTTTGCCTCAGTTTCCCACCTTACCGTGTGAAAGTCCAATAAGTGACCAGTTTCAGAGTAGCAGCCGTGTTAGTCTGTATTCGCAAAAAGAAAAGGAGGACTCGTGGCACCTTAGAGACTAACCAATTTATTTGAGCATGAGCTTTCGTGAGCTACAGCTCACTTCATCGGATGCATGAGTGACTGACCCTTAACATCCCCCTCCCAGTTGCTGTTCTCAGAGCCACAGCCAGCAGCTCCTGTGACATCACCTTCAGCCGTTCGGTGACCTCAGCAGGGACCCACAGTCAGGGGAGCCTCTGTGGTCACTGTCCCCACCTGGGGGCTGAGGCTGAGCAGACCTAGGGGTCAGCACTGAAATCAGCTCCAGGAACCCCCAGCCAACCAGAAACAAAGACTCTCAATGAGGACTCCTTGTGGCACCTTAGAAACTAACAAATTGATTTGAGCATAAGCTTTTGTGAGCTACAGCTCACTTCATTGGATGCATTCAGTGGAAAATACATCCGATGAAGTGAGCTGTAGCTCACGAAAGCTGATGCTCAAATAAATTTGTTAGTCTCTAAGGTGCCACAAGTCCTCCTGTTCTTTTCATAGAATCACAGAATATCAGAGTTGGAAGGGACCTCAGGAGGTCATCTAGTCCAACCCCCTGCTCGAAGCAGGACCGATCCCCAACTAAATCATCCCAGACAGCGCTTTGTCAAGCCTGACCTTCAAAACTTCTAAGGAGGGAGATTCCACCACAGCCCTAGGTAACGTATTCCAGTGTTTCACCACCCTCCTAGTGAAAAAGTTTTTCCTAATATCCAACCTAAACCTCCCCCACTGCAACTTGAGACCATTACTCCTCATTCTGTCATCTGCTACCACTGAGAACAGTCTAGATCCATCCTCTTTGGAACCCCCTTTCAGGTAGTTGAAAGCAGCTATCAAATCCCTCCTCATTCTTCTCTTCCACAGACTAAACAATCCCAGCTCCCTCAGCCTCGCCTCATAAGTCATGTGTTCCAGTCCCCTAATCATTTTTGTTGTCCTCCACTGGACTCTTTCCAGTTTTTCCACATCCTTCTTGTCCAAAACTGGACACAGTACTCCAGATGAGGCCTCACCAATGTCCAATAGAGGGAAAACGATCACGTCCCTCGATCTGCTAGCAATGTCCCTACTTATACATCCCAAAATGTCATTGGCCTTCTTGGCAACAAGGGCACACTGCTGACTCCTATCCAGCTTCTCGTCCACTGTCACCCCTAGGTCCTTTTCTGCAGAACTGCTGCCGAGCCATTCGGTCCCTAGTTTGTAGCAGTGCATTGGGATTCTTCCATTCTAAGTGCAGGACTTTATACCTCCCTACTGTATTTTCCATTCCATGCATCTGATGAAGTAGGTTCTAGCCCACAAAAGCTCAAATAAATTTGTTAGTCTCTAAGGTGCCACAAGGATTCCTTGACATGGTTACCACTCTGAAAGACACTCAGTTATGTCCCATCAACCAACTGAACACCAGGGAACTGCAGGTATCTTATGTCCCTAGGTCAGCCACATCCCTAGAAACAGCTTTTGCGTTTGCTTCCCCGCAGCCAGTCTCCTCCTACTACTGGCCTCTGGCATCCCTACCCCTGCTTGGCAAGCGAGCTTCAGGTGAGGGTGAGCCCCTCAATCCAGGCCAGATAAGCACAGTTCTGCCCCCTTTACCCATACAACCAGGACAACACCGTGTCATTGCCCTGCAGTCAGGCACTGGCGTGATCTGTAACCCAGCACCAGCCCATGTTATACCCATAAAATAAAAACCAGCAGGATCTTATTAAAGGGGAAACGGCAAAATGCCACATTTATTGTGAATACAGAACGAATCCGAGTAAGCAGTTCGTTGTAGCGATAACATTCCATTCCATCTCATATTTATTCACACATTCATTCATACAAACACACACACACACAGGTTCTGCAAGGTTGTTATCATAGTTACCAGCCTTAGAGTTGCTCATGCCAAGCCACTGGCCAGGTGGCCTGGACATGCGGAGGGAGCAGGGCCTTGTCAGATGCTCATCTGATGCTCCTGGAAGTTGGTTTGCAGAATCAGACCCCAAAGTTCTCACTTTCTAGAGTCTATTTTTATAGGAATTTCTTCCTATGCCAGTCTGTGGGAATGGCTTCATCATGCTGTTGCTGAAACAATCGGCAGATGGCACATTCCTGACGACTCCGTGCTGCCAGATGTTATCTTGTTCTTTAGTTCTCCCATCCTTGAGGCTGTTGGGTGGATTCCAGTCTGCCCTCCGGGGATCCTCTGGTTATTTCCACTTGACGCCTTCTTCAGCCGATGGACACTGGATTCTTAGGCTGGCACCTCCCTGATCATTCAGTTATTATCCACACCAAGCATCCATCCACATACATCCTCTATCTCTATTTTAATCACAATTGTTAATACAACAGAAGGGCGGGGAGTCTCTGGGTGCTGTTTCTGTTGTTACAGAGTATTGCTTTGAGTCTCTCTCTCTGTGAATTGCTTTGAGAACAGACTCTGTCTTAGAATGTACTAAACACAATTAGCAGCTTGCAGGTTTCACACAGAGAGGGAGAGAAAGAGCACCAAAAACCAAGAGAGCTCTTCATTAGTAATACCCTGGAATTTAAACTCTGGGGAATCAAACTCATTTGTGATTTTAATACAGAACTTCTTTAATATGATCCAACACCGACAGTGATCATTTGGGAAAGCAGCTGCGCACCTAGGCAGAGTGGGTATGTCTATGCAAATGTGGTCCACTCCTGACAGATTGGGAGAGGTGTCCAAGTCTCTAAAAGGGTCCCCTGCCCTCCCCTCCTTTAACTTTCCCACGGATCAAAGATAGAGCTAACCAGGCTTCATTAGGAGCCTTTCTGTTCCGTTAACGAGCTCCATCAGAGCCGGGATCACCGGGCAGCAGTGTTTCCACCCAGCCTGCTGCGACCTAAGAAGCACTGAGAAGCTGACCTACAGGGGTCATGGCAGAGAGGCGGGAGGCGGCTGGCAGGAGCAGTGGGGGACAATGGGGGGCTGGCGGGAGGCACAGAGGAACACCAGCAGGCAGGGTGGCCAGGCAGAGGAAGCCTGGTGCCTTCTTCCCTGGGTGGGAGGGGAACTCACACCGATGCGCCTCTGAACGCTGGGTCCTCGCTGACCAAAGCCAACCCCTGTGAGTGGGGTGTGCTGAGGGGGCAGAGGGCACGGGCCGGGCAGCGAGTTCTATGGGCCCTTGGTGCCTGGGGACCAGGAATATTCCTGGCCCAGGGCCTGGCTCCAGCAACGTTTGAGGCCGGGTCTCTCTCTCGGCCCCCGCCGTCCCCCCTGCGCGTCCCCTGGGTGGCCCCCACCCACCTCGTGCCTGCTCGCTCCACGTGGCTACTGGCCCCTGAGCCGGGGGGGGTCTGTGTCCTGCCCCAAGCCCCCCTGTGGCCAATGGGAAGCTGTGGGGCAGTGCCTAGGGGTAGCAGCACATGGAGACTTCCGGCCTGGCCTGGCTGGGAGCCCCAGGTAAACGCTGCACCCCTCCACCCCCTCCTAGGCCTGCACCCCCTCCCTCCGGCCCCCAAACTCCTTCCCAGAGTCTGCACCCCCTCCCTCCACCCCCTCCCATTCCCAAACTCCCTCCCAGAGCCTGCACCCCCTCCGGCCCCAAACTCCCTCCCAGGGCCCACACCCCCTCCCTCTGCACCCCCTCCGGCCCCAAACTCCCTCCCAGGGCCCGCACCCCCTCCCTCTGCACCCCCTCCGTCCCCAAACTCCCTCCCAGGGCCCGCACCCCCTCCCTCTGCACCCCCTCTGGCCCCAAACTCCCTCCCAGGGCCCACACCCCCTCCCTCTGCACCCCCTTTGGCCCCCAAACTCCCTCCCAGAGCCCGCACCCCCTCCCTCTGCACCCCCTCTGGCCCCCAAACTCCCTCCCAGAGCCCGCACCCCCTCCCTCTGCACCCCCTCTGGCCCCAAACTCCCGCCCAGGGCCCGCACCCCCTCCCTCCACCCCCTCCCATCCCCAAACTCCCTCCCAGGGCCCGCACCCCCTCCCTCTGCACCCCCTCTGGCCCCCAAACTCCCTCCCAGGGCCCGCACCCCCTCCCTCCACCCCCTCCCATCCCCAAACTCCCTCCCAGGGCCCGCACCCCCTCCCTCTGCACCCCCTCTGGCCCCCAAACTCCCTCCCAGAGCCCGCACCCCCTCCCTCTGCACCCCCTCTGGCCCCCAAACTCCCTCCCAGGGCCTGCACCCCCTCCCTCTGCACCCCCTCTGGCCCCCAAACTCCCTCCCAGGGCCTGCACCCCCTCCCTCCACCCCCTCCCATCCCCAAACTCCCTCCCAGGGCCCGCACCCCCTCCCTCCACCCCCTCCCATCCCCAAACTCCCTCCCAGGGCCCGCACCCCCTCCCTCTGCACCCCGTCCAGCCCCCAAACTCCCTCCCAGGGCCCGCACCCCCTCCCTCTGCACCCCATCTGGCCCCAAACTCCCTCCCAGAGCCTGTACCCGCACCCCCAGCTCAGAGCCTGCACCCAAACTCGGTCCCAGAGCCTGAACCCCTCAACCCCTCCTTCTGCACCCCCGCCCCCAGCCCAGAGACTCGCTCCCAGAGCCCAGCCTCTCACCCCTTCTGCACCCAAACACCCTCCCAGAGCCTGCCCCCGTCCTGCACCCCAATCCCCAGCCCAGAGCCTGCACTCCAGACCCCCGCCCCCCGCCCAAACCCCCTCCCAGAGCCTTAGGCAGGTGGGGGGCAGAGTTTGGGGGGCGGGCTCTAGGCGTTCTGGGCACCACCACCATTTCTGCAAGCCGGCCGCCCCTGGCAGAGGGGGTACTGCCAAGGCACTGCTGGTTGTAGGACTCGGGCCCATGAGGCGGGAGGCTCTGCCCCGGGCTCTCTGCTCACAGGGTTATGACTAGGAATCCCGCCGGGGGCATTTTCCCTCACCAACGTTGGGGGATGTCCCTCCTTTCATTAAAAGTTTCTTTTCTACACTCAGACTCCGTGCTTGCGAGAGGGGAGGTTTGGCCTCTCCGAGGCGCCTGGGGTGGGGTGTAATTGTCCCAGGGCCCTGGGGTGGGGCCCGAGCCGGGTCCGGGTTGTTTCGATGGACAGGAACCCGGCCCCGCTTGCTCCACCTGGCAGAAGGGTGACACGATGATGAGTTTGGTGACATTGGGCGTTGTGTGAAGGCCAGAAGAGGAGGGTTCGGGAAAGATTTAGAGCCGAAGGGGTAGATGGGACCCAGGGCAGGATTTGTTGTGTTTAAACCATCCCAGACAGACGGCTCCAGCCCCGCTTTGAAAACTTCCAGTGCTGGAGTGTCCGCGACCTCCCGAGGCGCCCGTCCCATCGTCCTGCTGCTCTTACCGTTAGGGCATTTCTGTAGGACAGTTCATGGTTCGTTGTGGGGGGGCTGTGGGTCAGGCTTGAGGGCCACCGGCAGAGCTGATTGGGGGGGGGACCGGCAGAGCTGACCTGGGGGGGCAGGGTGAGCAGGGGGCTGCGGGTCGGGAGTGAGGGGCACCAGCAGAGCTGGGGGGGGGCGGGGCTGGGCGAGCAGGGGCTGCGGGTCGGGAGTGAGGGGCACCGGCAGATCTGGGGGGGGGCGGGGCTGGGCGAGCAGGGGCTGCGGGTCGGGAGTGAGGGGCACCAGCAGAGCTGGGGGGGGGGGGCGGGGGCTGCGGGTCGGGAGTGAGGGGCAGTGGCAGAGCTGGGGGGGAGGCGGGGGCTGCGGGTCGGGAGTGAGGGGCACCGGCAGAGCTGGGGGGGAGGCGGGGGTTGCGGGTCGGGAGTGAGGGGCAGTGGCAGAGCTGAGGGGGACAGGGCAGGGTGAGTAGGGGGCTGCGGGTCGGGAGTGAGGGGCAGTGGCAGAGCTGGGGGGGCGGGGGCTGCGGGTCGGGAGTGAGGGGCACCGGCAGAGCTGGGGGGGCGGGGGCTGCAGGTCGGGAGTGAGGGGCTGTGATGAAGTGGGACTCTTCTTAATGTTTCCTCTGAATAGTATGGGGGTGCCTCAGTTTCCCCTAGGCAGTTCTTAAGTATCTAGGTGGTGGGGTAAGGGTGTATGATCATTGCAGAGCCCTAGAGGGCAGGTGTGTGCAGGGGTCTGGACACAGAGAATGGCCGACACCCTGTTTCCTGGCAACTGATGGCCTGGGCCCTTCCCCCCCTGCAAGGTGAGAGCTAAAGGGTTGGAGAACAAAGGAATCAGGTGACCACCTGGCCCGGGAAAGGAACAAAGCCCAGAGGAGGAGGGGCTGGAGGGGGTTTCAGTTTGGGGCTGGCTGGGACATGGAGTGAAGGGCAGACATGGTTGTCTGGCTCACTGCCCCCCAAAATGGACCCAGCTGAGGGGTCCCGTTCTCTGCACCTGCAAGCTCTGTGTTAGACCATGTTCCTGTCGTCTAATAAACCTTCTGTTTTACTGGCTGGCTGAGAGTCACGTCTGACTGCGGAGTTGGGGTGCAGGACCCTCTGGCCCCCCCAGGACCCCGCCTGGGCGGACTTGCTGGGGGGAAGCGCACGGAGGGGCAGAGGATGCTGAATGCTCTGAGGTCAGACCCAGGAAGGTGGAAGCTGAGTGAGCTGTGTGTCCTGAAGACAGGCTGCTCACAGAAAGGCGACTGCCCCAGAGTCCTGACTGGCTTCATGGGGAGCAGTTCCAGAGCATCGCCCAGGGACTCCGTGACAGGGGCACTGGCAGAGCTGGGGGGGCGGGGGCTGCAGGTCGGGAGTGAGGGGCACCGGCAGAGCTGGGGGGGCGGGGGCTGCGGGTCGGGAGTGAGGGGCACCAGCAGAGCTGGGGGGGCGGGGCTGGGTGCAGGCCCTGCCAGGGCCTGTGCTCCCTCAAAACAGCCGAACGCTGCAGGAGACACAATTAAGTGATCTGCTGCTCCCAGCGCCCGAGGGGGATGGGCCACCTGCACCCCTCTGTGTGTGTGTGTGGGGGGGGGGTGTCCGTGCAGCTCACCAGGGCGAGGGGCTGCCTGGAACAGGGTTTCCTTGAGGAGGACTCAGATCGCTGAGCCCAGGGCAGAGGGGGTTGGGGGGGATCCGGGACAGGGGAGTTGGGGGAAGATGGTGTCTCCTCTGCCTCCTGCAACTGCTCCTCTCTGAGCCGTCAGCAGGCCTGGTCCTCGTCAATCCCGCTTCGTTTTACTGCCCCCAGTCACTTACTGCAGGAAGCGCCATCCACGGGGTGCATTAGATCCCACCGCTGCCACCAGTTGTCACGGAGTGTTGGGGAGTCCAGGCCCTGCACCCCCCACTTCCTGCGATTCACCATGGCTCTCAGCCAGCCAGTAAAACAGAAGGTTTATTAGCCAGGAACAGTCTAAAACAGAGCTTGTAGGTACAGAAAACAGGAGCCCTCAGACGGGTCCATCTTCGGGGGTAGGGAGCCCAGATCCAGGTTCTGGGCCTCCCCGCCCCCCTCTCCTCAGCCAGCTCCAAACTGAAACTCCTTCCAGCAGCCTCCCCCAGCCACACATCCCGGCTCCTTCTCCAGCCTTTGTCCAGTTTCCTGGGCAGAAGGTGTCACTGGGCCCCAACCCCCTCCTGGGCTCAGGTTACAAAGGGCAGCCGCCATCCTTCACGTGCTGGCCCTGTGCCGGAGGAGGGAGTATTAACCGGGGAATGTTGTATGGGAGTTTTACGAGTTTACTGTCTGCATCAATACTGAGGGTGGTGGGATATCAGGGTGTGACTTCACTGCGAGATAATCCTTGACTGGCTCCTCCCCGGAAACAGTTCTCCTCTCGGATCAGCTAACCCCCGCCGAGCAAGCTGAGATCAGGGGTTGCTGCATCCGTACCGACAGCTGTTTTCCAACCAGCCTGGACTCACTAATCTGACTGTTCACCGGGTGCAGACAGGGTTGCACCCGCCGCTAAGATGCTTCCCCTTGGGCCTCGCTGGTGGTGCTGGTCCCCAAAAAGGACGGGTCGATCCGGGTCTGTGTGGAGTATCGGAAGCTTAATGCCATCACCGTGTCTGATGGCTACCACATACCCAGGTCTGATGCACTCCTAGACAAGCTGGGGGGGCTCGCTACCTTACCACTATGGATCTTACAAAGGGCTACTGGCAAGTGCCCCTGGATGCAGATGCCCGGCTGAAATCGGACTTTATCACCCCTCTGGGGCTCTATGAGTTCCTGACCCTGCCTTTCGGCCTCAAGGGAGCGCCGGCCACCTTCCAGCGCCTAGTGGACCAGCTCCTGAGGGGGATGGAGAGTTTTGCCGTGGCGTATATTGATGAGATCTGTGTCTTTAGCCAGACCTGGGAGGACCATGTGTCCCAGGTTAGACAAGTGCTGGACTGACTCCAGGGGGCTGGGCTGACTGTAAAAGCGGAGAAGTGCAAGGTGGGGATGGCGGAAGTATCTTACCTGGGCCATCGGGTGGGGAGCGGCCGCCTAAAGCCGGAACCAGCCAAGGTGGAGGTGATCAGAGACTGGCCCGCTCCCCACACCAAAAAGCAGGTCCAAGCCTTTATTGGGTTGGCAGGATACTACCGAAGATTTGTGCTCCACATTAGCGCCATAGCCACCCCCATCACTGAGCTGTGCAAGAAGGAGAAGCCAGACAAGGTGGTCTGGACCGAACAGTGCCAGAGGGCTCTCTTTGCGCTGAAGGAGGCTCTGGTCAGTGGCCCAGTGCTGGTAACCCCAGACTTTGACAAGCCCTTTGTGGTGTTCACTGACGCCTCCGACACGGGACTGGGGGCGGTGTTAATGCAGGAGGATGAAAAGGGGGAGAGACACCCCATCGTGTACCTGAGCAAGAAGTTCCTACCTCGGGAGCAGAACTACATGGCCATCGAGAAGGAGTGCCTGGCCATGGTGTGGGCCCTCAAGAAACTAGAGCCCTATCTCTTCGGGTGACACTTCACCGTGTCCACCGACCACTCTCCCCTGACCTGGCTGCACCAGATGAAAGGAGCCAACGCCAAGCTCCTAAGGTGGAGCCTGCTCCTGCAGGATTATGATATGGAGGTGAAAATAACGAGGAGTCCTCGTGGCACCTTAGAGACTAACACATTTATTTGGGCGTAAGCTTTCATTGGCTAAAATCCACTTCATCAGATGCACGAAATGGAAAATACAATGAGAAGCTAAAAATATACAGCACATGAAAAGATGGGAGTTGCCTTACCAAGTCGGGGGTGGGGTGGTCAGTGCTAACGAGGCCAATTCAATTAGGGTGGGTCTTAGGAATTAGGAATTAGGGTCCCATTCTTAACAGTTGACAAGAAGGGGTGAATATCAACAGAGGGAAAATTACTTTTTGTAGTGACCCAGCCACTCCCAGTCTTTATTCAGGCCTAATTTGACGGTGTCCAGTTTGCAAATTAATTCCAGTTCTGCAGTTTCTTGTTGAAGTCTGTTTTTGAAGTTTTTTTGTTAAAGAATGGCGACTTTTATGTCTGTTATTGAGTGACCAGAGAGGTTGAAGTGTTCTCCGACTGGTTTATGAATGTTATAATTCTTGACATCTGATTTGTGTCCATTTATTCTTTTATGTAGAGACTGTCCAGTTTGGCCAATGTACATGGCAGAGGGGCATTGCTGGCACATGATGGCATATATCACATGAGTAGAAGTGCAGGTGAATGAGCCCTTGATGGTATGGCTGATTTGGCTGGGTTCTATGATGGTGTCCCTTGAATAGATATGTGGACAGAGTTGGCACTGGGGTTTGTTGCAGGAGTTGGTTCCGGTGTTAGTGGTTCTGTTGTGTGGTGTGTGGTTGCTGGTGAGATTGGGGGGCTGTCTGTAAGCAAGGACTGGCCTGTCTCCCAAGATCTGGGAGAGTGATGGGTCATCCTTCAGGATAGGTTGTAGGTCCTTGATGATGTGCTGGAGAGGTTTTAGTTGGGGGCTGAAGGTGACGGCTAGCGGTGGTCTGTTACCTTCTTTGTTGGGCCTGTCCTGGAGTAGGTGACTTCTGGGTACTCTTCTGGCTCTGTCAGTCTGTTTCTTCACTTCCGCAGGTGGGTATTGTAGTTGTAAGAAAGCTTGATAGAGATTTTGTAGGTGTTTGTCTCTGTCTGAGGGGTTGGAGGAAATGCGGTTGTATCGCAGAGCTTGGCTGTAGACGATGGATCGTGTAGTGTGGTCAGGGTGAAAGCTGGAGGCATGCAGGTAGGTATAGCAGTCGGTAGGTTTCCGGTATAGGGTGGTGTTTATGTGACCATTGTTTATTAGCACTGTAGCGTCCAGGAAGTGGATCTCTTGTGTGGACTGGTCCAGGCTGAGGTTGATGGTGGGATGGAAATTGTTGAAATCATGGTGGAATTCCTCAAGGGCTTCTTTTCCATGGGTCCAGATGATGAAGATGTCATCAATATAGCGCAAGTAGAGTAGGGGCGTTAGGGGACGAGAGCTGAGGAAGCGTTGTTCTAAGTCAGCCATAAAAATGTTGGCATACTGTGGGGCCATGCGGGTACCCATGGCAGTGCCGCTGATCTGAAGGTATACATTGTCCCCAAATGTGAAATAGTTATGGGTAAGGACAAAGTCACAAAGTTCAGCCACCAGGTTAGCCGTGACATTATCGGGGATAGTGTTCTTGACGGCTTGTAGTCCATCTTTGTGAGGAATGTTGGTGTAGAGGGCTTCTACATCCATAGTGGCCAGGATGGTGTTATCAGGAAGATCACCGATGGATTGTAGTTTCCTTAGGAAGTCAGTGGTGTCTCGAAGGTAGCTGGGAGTGCTGGTAGCGTAGGGCCTGAGGAGGGAGTCTCTATAGCCAGACAATCCTGCTGTCAGGGTGCCAATGCCTGAGATGATGGAGCGCCCAGGATTTCCAGGTTTATGGATCTTGGGTAGCAGATAGAATACCCCAGGTCGGGGTTCCAGGGGTGTGTCTGTGCGGATTTGTTCCTGTGCGTCTTCAGGGAGTTTCTTGAGCAGATGGTGGAGTTTCTTTTGGTAATCCTCAGTGGGGTCAGAGGATAGTGGCCTCTAGCATGTGGAGTTAGAGAGCTGCCTGGCAGCCTCTCGTCCATATTCCAACCTGTTCATGATGACGACAGCACCTCCTTTGTCAATCGTTTTGATCCCGATGTCAGAGTTGTTTCTGAGGCTGTGGATGGCGTTATTGTCATAACCATATAGCTAAGGGTAGCCTAGAATTCCTCCTTACCTGTAAGGGGTTAAGAAGCTCAAATAACCTGGTTGGCACCTGACCAAAAGGACCAATGGGGAAAGAAGATACTCTCAAATCCGGGCGGGGGAAGGCTTTGTTTGTGCTCTGTGTTGGGTGTGTTCTCTTGGGAAGCAGAGAAGCACCAGGTCAGAAAACTCCTTCCCCTATAAACCATCGTAAAGTGAGTCTCAATATTGGAGAAAGAGTAAGTAAATAGGGCAGGGCGCGCTATATTACCTTTTGGTTTCAACTTGTGAATTTTCCCTGTGCTAAGAGGGAGGTTTATCCCTGTTTTTTGTAACTTTAAAGTTTTGCCCAGTGGGGAATCCTCTGTGTTTTGAATCTGATTACCCTGTAAAGTTACCTTCCACCCTGATTTTACAGAGGTGCTTCTTTTACTTTTTTTTTCTTTATAATAAAGTTCTGTTTTTTAAGAATCTGGTTTACCTATCTGGTTGGTAAATTATTCTCAAGCCTTCAAGGGGGTGTAAGGGCTTGGGGGATATTTTGGGGGAACGGGAACTCCAAGTGGGCCTTTCCCTGATTCTTTGTCTAAATCACTTGGTGGTGGCAGCGTACCGTCCAAGGACAAAGGAGTTGTGCCTTGGGGAAGTTTTTAACTTAAACTGGTAGAAATAAGCTTAGGGGGCTTTCATGCGGGTCCCCACATCTGTACCCTAGAGCTCAGAGTGGGGAGTGAACGCTGACAGTTGTGTTCAGCACAGCTGAGGTTGTGGGGAAGTGATGCTGGTCTCCACATGAAGGGGAGTGCCAACGTGATAGCGGATGAGTTGTCCCGGAGATTGGGGCCTGAACTTCCCCAGGTCACTGGTCGGAGTGACCCCACTCAGTTCAGTCTCGAAGCGGGGAGAGATGTGACGGAGTAGGGAGTATTAACCTGGGAATAGTGCATGGGACTTTTACGAGTTTACTGTCTTCTGCTAACATGGGGCGTGCCTCAGTTTCCCTGGGGTACTGCACCAATACGAGATGGGGATGGGAAACAAGGCGGTGACTTCACTGAGGGATGACACTTGATGGCCAGCACATGAAGGATGGTGGCTGCCCTTCGTAACCTGAGCCCAGGAGGGGGTTGGGGCCCGGTGACACCTTCTGCCCAGGAAACTGGACAAAGGCTGGAGGAGGGGCCAGGGTTGTGGCTGGGGGAGGCAGCGGGAAGGTGTTTCAGTTTGGAGCTGGCTGGGGAGATGGGGGGAGGCCCAGAACCAGGGTCTGGGCTCCCTACCCCCCTAGATGGACCTGACTGAGGGGTCCTGTTTTCTGTAACTACAAGCTCTGTGTTAGACCATGTTCCTGTCATCTAATAAACCTCTGTTTTACTGGCTTGCTGAGAGTCACGGTGAACCCCAGGAAGTGGGGGGTGCAGGGCCCTGACTCCCCCACACTCCGTGACAGGGATGGAGTTGAGGGATCTGAGCTGGGGGGCTGGGACAGGGCATGGGGATGGAGTTGGGGGGCTGTGATAGAGAGCTGGGGGGAAGGGGGTATGAGTTGGGGGCTTTGGGCTGGGGGAATCGGGGGTGGGAATGGCGTTGGGGGTCTGGGATAGGGACCTGGGGGCTGGGAGGTGGTGATGGAGTTGGGGGACTGGGGCTGGGGGGCTGGGACAGAGGATGGGGGCCTGGGGCTGGGGCCAGGGTATGGAGTTGGGGGGCTGAGATAGGGAGCTGGGGGCCTGGGACAGAGGAGGGGGCTGGGACAGAGGAGGGGGATGGATTTGGGGGGCTGGGATAGGGAGCTGGGGGGTGCGGATGGAGTTGGGGGATCGGGGCTGGGGGGCTTTTCCTTGGCTCTCAGATTCGTGCTGTTGCATTGTTGCCATCAGTCGCTAGCTGGGAGCCCCCAGCGTGCGGGACGGGAGCCGTGCCGGGGGGAGCTGGGCTTGGCCACGGGCCATGGTGCAGCTCGGCCCAGTGGGGCAGTGAATTCGGAGCAGGCCAGGGGCCTGAGGGCCAGGTGATGCCAGGGGCGGGGTGGGGCGGGACCCCAAACCCTCTGGGGCTGAGCCAAGCCCCGACCCCTCGTGAGCCCTGGGGGAAGGGGGGCGGCTTTGGGCCGCTCGCTGGGCTGAGTCCCGGCACCGCCCCAGCCAGTGGGATGGGGTCGGACCCACGGGAAGCCCCTAGCCACGTAGGGCCCAGATGGAGAGCAACCCGCCTCGCCCAGCCCAGCCCAGGCCGCAGTGAGCGAAGAAACGCTGCCAGCGAGCGGGGAGCCGTGGGGTGACTCCCCGCGGGGCCTTCCCGGACCGATCAGCAAAGCGGGCTGGTGCCCAAGGGAACTGCAGCCCCCTGGGCTCTGGGTGCCCAACTCCCTCGGGCCAGCGTGAATAGTCCAGCGCGACTCTCCCTGTTCGAGACTAAAATAGGGGCTGGGCAGACCATGGCGCACCCATCCCCGCTAGCGGCCTGCGCCGGCCCCCCCACGATGCCAGGAGGGAGCTCTCCGAGCCGCCGCGACCTCCCTCATCCGCAGAGCAGCCGTGCCCACGTGATGGCACCAGACACCAGCGCTCGGAAGGAGCCGCCCTGGGTTTTAAAACCTTCTTTCCAGCCCAGCTCTGGAGAGAGCAGGGGAGGCTGCGAGCAGCCGGGCTGAGCGCCGGGCGCACCCGGCCTGTGGCTTCGAAGAAAGGCCCTGAGCCCCGGGCACACAGAGGCTGACGCCCGCTCGTCTCGCTCTTAGATCCGTACGGCCGGGAATCGGGTGATGCCACAAGGGCTCCAGACGAAACCGCCGTGGTCCCTAGGAGACGTGGCCCCGGGTGCAGAACCCCGGGTGACTGGCCTTCCAGCGGGCGGCTTTGAAGCCAGCTCGTGATTTTCCAGCTCCGACTCAGCGCGGAGCGGATGGCGCTTGGCCGATGAATCTGTTTCCAACGCGGCCCCCGCCAAGGAGCGCAGCGGGATAGCGAAGAGCCGAGCCTGACAGGGCCTCGGCAAGGCCACAGCTGGACCAGGCTGCAAGCTCCAGGCCCCGGGGAAAGCAGGGGGTTCCCTGGCTGCCCCCAGCGTCGCTCCTGGAAGGGCTGGACTGGGCGTGAGCCGGACCCGCACCCAAAACAGCAGTGTCGGGGGAGGAGGCCTGGGACTCCTTGTGCCTCGCCCCAGTGACAGGGAATGAAGCAGGGCCCAGGGACCCTCGGCCGATTCCCCGGCCCAGGGTCGAGGGCCCACTTCCCCCAGGCGAATTCAGCTGGGCCGCGAGCCAGGCATTTACAAGCCAGGGCTGGAGAGCAGATGTCTCGTGTCTCTTGGTGGCTGTATTACCCTGGAACTGAACTGCCCCTCTGCTCAGCGCCTCTCGCTGGCAGGGCAGGTCCTTCCAGCAGCAGCCCCGGCTGAGCCCAGCCCATTGTGCTGGGCGCTGGACACAGGCTTCAGGAGAGGCCCCAGTGTGCGCATCACCTCCAGAGCTAAGTGACTCACCCAGGGGCACCTAGCAGGGCAGTAGCAGAGCTGGGACAACACCCGATTCCCAGGGCAGGGCTCCGCCCATTGTTCCCAGCTTCTCCCTGCGTCTCCTCTCGGCCTCGCTCAGACAGTGCCGGGAAACGTCCCTTCCTTCTGTGCGCTCCTCCGAACGCCCGTCCCCCCTCGGCTAGGCTGGGCTGCGTTTCCCGCGCCTGCCCAGGGACCGGGCCTGTGCCGGCCGAGAGCATGAATGGGGCCTGGACGCCGGGTCCCCGGGTCTCCAGGTCCCCACCAGAGCAGGCCAGGCTGTCCCAGGGCTGGCGCTTCTCCAGCCGGAGCCGGGCCGCAGGTGCCTGGCTACAGTCGCTGCGTCAGGCCTGGCTGGATGCACGGGAGCCGCGCTGGCTGGGGACAGGCCAATGGGCCCTTCTGGCCTTCATGCCCCTGTGGATGCCACTGGCCGGTGGGGGCCTCGGGATCCTGGCCCATAAGCCCCCGGTGCACACGCGAAGGGCTCAGCCTGGGTATGCCCCTCTCCAGCTCACACGCAGACCTGCCACGTGCTGACACGGGTTCAACACAGCCCCACATGTGTGCCCCACGGCCCAGCGCAAGTCTCCAGCCCCAGAGCCTGCACCCCCGCTTCTCCCACGAACCAGAGCCCCCCAGCCCAGACGCCTGTCAGTGCCTGTCACCCACAGAGCCAGCACCAGCTGCTGGGGGCTGGGAGGGAGCCCCCATGGCCACTGCTGTAATAACCAGCCCCCAGGGGATCCAGCCTCCTGCCCCCATCCCTCTGTGCTGGCCAGGCTGGTACATGTGAGCGAAGCATGTCTGCAGTAGGGAGGGCCCCTGTGCGCTGGCAGATGCCCCAGGCTGTGCTTTGCATCCTGGCTAATCAGAGCTGAAATCCCTGGTGACGGGAAGCAGGCGGCCAGGGGCAGAGACGGAGAGAACAGAGCCGCCAGCAGCCTCCCAGCCCCCAAGGAGCAATTGCTGCAGGGGCATAAGGCGGGGGGTGTCGGTGCCCGAGGGGTCCTGGCCAGAGCTGTCTGTTAGTGTTCGGTGTATCGCAGTAGGACCTAGATGCGCCCCACAGCGCCAGGTGCTGGACATCCCCCTGCAGCGAGCGACGGCCCCCTGGGGAGCCAGCCCAAAGGGAAACTGGGGCATGGAGCCTCAACGGGAGAGCTGGCAACAGGTGCTCGTGTGCTAGGTGCCACCCCAGGGCCTCCCCCACTAGCCTGCCCTGCTCCTGGGGCACCCCGTGGGGCACTTGCTCGGCCGCGTCACTGGCCAGAGCCCACGGGAGAGACCCAGATGAGCCCCTTGAATAGCCCCCAACAGGGCAGCACCCATCTGGGCTGCGGCGGCATGGCCCCTGCTGCCCAGCATGGGAAGTGGCAGGCGGATCCTGGACAGGCTCAGCCAGGCCTGGCTACCCCGGGTGGGAGGCCCCCGCAGGGCCTGCCTGGTGCCCAGGTCCCTGCCCAGGGGGCTGCCCGTCCTGTGGGGTCGGGGTGCCATACCGGCATCCGAGGGCTCTGAGCTTGCCTGCACTGCCTCAGGGGTGTGGGGGGAGCGGGGGCGGGGGGGCGTGCAGCTCCCTTGCTGCAGGTTAGCACCAAATCCCTGGCCTGGAGCATGACAGCAGAAGCTGCCTGCCAACCCTCACTGAGGGGTTCCCATGGGGCTGGGTGACAGGAGGCAACAGGGCAATGAGCTGGGGGGCAGGGCTCCCGCTGGGGTTGGCTAAAGGACATACAGGGCAGCCAGGACTCCTGGGTTCTCTTCCTGGCAGAGGAGCAGTGAGCTCTGGTGGTCCGAGTGGGGCAAGGCAGTGGTTCCAGGTGTGGCTCTGAGAGGGGAGGGGGATCTGGTGGCCAAGGCAGGGGACTCCTGGGTTCTGCTCCCAGCTCCGGGAGACAAGTGAGCACTAGGGATGTGCTGACGAGTGGCCTGGGCAAACTGCCACCCCACTGTATGCCTCAGTTTCCCCACCCATACCGTGGGGATAATGATCCCACCTTGCCCCTGCGGATGACTGCTTGCCCAGTTGTTTGAGATGCGTGGCTAGGCAGGGGCAGCTGCAATTCCCCCAGACCTCGGGACAGGAAAGGCAGAGACATCTCCCGTGATCGGCCCGAGGGCCCAGATCCAGTGGTGCCGGGAGCCCGGAGTTTCCTGCCATTCAGTGCCGGGGGCTCAGCACGGACGCTGCCCTGGAGCAGGACGGGTGACCTGGGCGCGGACGGCAGCAGCCACAAGGCAGGTGTCGCCGCGCGGGCGGGAAAAGCCCCGGGCCCAGCCCAGGGAGCTGAGCTCGCCCAGAGCCCGGCGCAGATGGCGGCTGGCCTGGAGGAGCTGGCAACATGCCGAGGGTTATACGCTGGGGAAACAGCTGCTCTCCTCTCAGCCTTAGCTGGCCGGGGAGCCCGACTGGGAGCTCGCTAAGCAGGGCCCGGCTCTCGCTGGGTCTCTGCTCCGTGCCCAGCACGACGGGGCCCTGGCCTCAGCTGGGACCTCCAGGTGCTGCAGCAACGGGGCCTGGCCCAGGGCCAGTCCCAAGCGGGGGTCAGTGAAGAAGAAACGCTGATATTTTAACTGGCGCCTAGTGGGCAAAGCACTGGGCTGGGACCCAGGAGTCCTGGGATCAAGACCCGGCTCTACCAGCGACTGCCCCCCTCTGTGCCTCAGTTCCCTATCTGTAAAATGGGGATAATTACTCTGACCTCCTTGGTGAAGTGCCCCTCTCTGCAGCAGTACCTCCCTGACTGTCAGGAGAGAACCACTGGGGCTGGCCTGAGAATTGCTCCTACCCCAGGGTTTTGGTTCAGTGCCCCTGGAGCAGATTCACCCAGCGTGGGGGTCACTGTGGCTGCTGAATAGGAATGTTACAGGAGCCAGCAGGGAGCTGAGCAGGCATGCCCACAGACCCACACGCTTATGCATACGCAAGATCCACGCGCACGCAGGCCCTGCCCCAGCGAGTTGCCATCTCAGCTCCCCAGCGGGCCTGTGGGCCCTGCACTGAGAGAATAGGAGAGGAGAGGCCGTAGTGCATCATGGGAGATGTAGTCGGACAGGGGACCCCAGCTTATGGAGGCGAACGGGGGCACCAGGCACCGGAACTACAGCTCCCATGAGGCACTGCTGCAGCATGGCCGAAGAGAAGTATTTCGGTATTCAACTTTTTGCCGGAAAAAAAATTCTGCAGGGGAAACGCCACATTCCTGAGCGTTTCTAGGGGACTTGCAAGCCACTGCCCACGGTTAGCACAGCTGGACTGGCAGGGGGCACCATTTCAGATTTTGGTGGGGGGCAACTTTAACTGTGATTCCAGGGGTACTTAGGCACTTGAAAACTCTAGTTTTTTTTGGCAGATAACTTAGCAATTAGCTGACAGGAGCCCTGGATCTAATTCCTATATAAAAGAAAGAAAATTAAATAAGTATTATACCTACTCAACTCGAACACTAACATGTTTTGACATCTTGTGGCAAGCCACTTAAGGGACACTGGTTAGGTTTAAAATTTTAATGCCTATTCTTACTTTGTTACTAACTCTCAGAGTTGAGAGGGACCCTGCCAGGACTCCTGGGTTCTATGTCAGCTCTGGGAGGGAAGGGGGGTCTAGTGGGTTACAGCATCGGGCCGATACATCTGGGTTCTATATAAGAACATAAGAGCGGCCACTCTGGGTCAGACCAAAGGTCCATCTAGCCCAGTATCCTGTCTGCTGACAGTGGCCAATGCCAGGTGCCTCAGAGGGAATGAACAGAACAGGTCATCATCAAGTGATCCGTCCCCTGTCGCCCATTCCCAGCTTCTGGCAAACAGAGGCTAGGGACACCATCCCTGCCCATTCTGGCTAATAGCCATTGATGGACATATCCTTCATTAATGTATCTAGTTCTTTTTTGAACCCTGTTATGGTATTGGCCTTCACAACATCCTCTGGCCAGGAGTTCCACAGGTTGACTGTGCGTTGTGTGAAGAAATACTTTCTTCTGTTTGTTTTAAACCTGCTGCCTATTAATTTCACTTGGTGACCCCTGGTTCTTGTGTTATGAGAAGGAGTAAATAACACTTCCTGATTTACTTTCTCCACACCAGTCATGATATTATAGACCTCTGTCATATCCCCCCTTAGTCGTCTCTTTTCCAAGTTGAAAAGTCCCAGTCTTGTTAATCTCTCCTCATATGGAAGCCGGTCCATATCCCTAATCCTTTTTGTTGCCCTTTTCTGAATCTTTTCCAATTCTAATATATCTTTTTTGAGATGGGGTGACCACATCGGCAAGCAGTATTCCAGATGTGGGCGTACCGTGGATTTATAGAGAGGCGACATGATATTTTCTGTCCTATTATCCATCCCTTTCTTAATGATTCCCAGCATTCTGTTCGCTTTTTTGATGGCTGCTGCACATTGAGTGGATGTTTTCACAGAACTGTCCACAAGGACTCCAAGATCTCCTTCTTGAGTGGTAACAGCTAATTTAGACCCCATCATTTTATAGGTTTAGTTGGGATTGTGTTTTCCAATGTGCATTACTTTGCATTTATCAACATTAAATTTCATCTGCCATTTTGTTGCCCAGTCACCCAGTTTTGTGAGATCCTTGTGTAGCTCTTCGCAGTCTGCCTGGGTCTTAACTATCTTGAGTAATGTTTTATCATCTGCAAATTTTGCCACCTCACTGTTTACCCCTTTTCCCAGATCATTTATGAATATGTTGAATAGGACATGATCGTTCCCCTCTATTGGACATTGGTGAGGCCTCATCTGGAGTACTGGGTCCAGTTTTGGGCCCCACACTACAAGAAGGATGTGGAAAAATTGGAAAGCGTCCAGCGGAGGGCAACAAAAATGATTAGGGGCTGGAGCACATGACTTATGAGGAGAGGCTGAGGGAGCTGGGATTGTTTAGTCTGCGGAAGAGAAGAGTGAGGGGAGATTTGATAGCTGCTTTTAACTACCTGAAAGGTGGATCCAAAGAGGACGGATCTAGACTGTTCTCAGTGATAGCAGATGACAGAACAAGGAGTAATGGCAAAAAGAAAAGGAGGACTTGTGGCACCTTAGAGACTAACCAATTTATTTGAGCATAAGCTTTCGTGAGCTACAGCTCACTTCATCGGATGCATACTGTGGAAAGTGTAGAAGATCTTTTTATATACACACAAAGCACGAAAAAATACCTCCCCCCACCCCACTCTCCTGCTGGTAATAGCTTATCTAAAGTGATCACTCTCCTTACAATGTGTATGATATGAACGTTATACTTCTTGACATCTGGTTTATGAACGTTATAATTCTTGACATCTGATTTGTGTCCATTTATTCTTTTACGTAGAGACTGTCCAGTTTGACCAATGTACATGGCAGAGGGGCAACAAAGCCCGTTGCCAACTGTGCCCACATATCTATTCAGGGGACACCATCACAGGGCCTAATCACATCAGCCACACGATCAGAGGCTCGTTCACCTGCACATCCACCAATGTGATCTATGCCATCATGTGCCAGCAATGCCCCTCTGCCACATACATTGGTCAAACTGGACAGTCTCTATGTAAAAGAATAAATGCACACAAATCTGACATCAGGAATCATAACATTCAAAAACCAGACGGAGAACACTTCAATCTCTTTGGTCACTCGATTACAGACATGAAAGTTATGATATTACAACAAAAAAAACTTCAAATCCAGACTCCAGCGAGAAACTGTTGAATTGGAATTCATTTGCAAATTGGATACAATTAACTTAGGCTTGAATAGAGACTGGGAGTGGCTAAGTCATTATGCAAGGTAACCTATTTCCCCTTGTTTTTTCCTCCCCCCCCCCCCCACTCCTCAGACGTTCTTGTTAAACCCTGGATTTGTGCTGGAAATGGCCCACCTTGATTATCATACACATTGTAAGGAGAGTGATCACTTTAGATAAGCTATTACCAGCAGGAGAGTGGGGTGGGGGGAGGTATTTTTTCATGCTTTGTGTGTATAAAAAGATCTTCTACACTTTCCACAGTATGCACCCGATGAAGTGAGCTGTAGCTCACGAAAGCTCATGCTCAGATAAATTGGTTAGTCTCTAAGGTGCCACAAGTCCTCCTTTTCTTTTTGCGAATACAGACTAACATGGCTGTTACTCTGAAACAAGGAGTAATGGTTTCAAGTTGCAGTGTAGGAGGTCTAGGGTGGATATTAGGAAACACTGTTTCACGAGGAGGGTGTTGAAGCACTGGAATACGTTACCTAGGGAGGTGGTGGAATCCCCTTCCTTAGAGGTTTTTAAAGCCCGGCTTGACAATGCCCTGGCTGGGATGATTTAGTTGGGGTTGGTCCTGCTTGGAGCAGGGGTTGGACTGGATACCTCCTGAGGTCCCTTCCAGCCCTGATATTCTATGATTCTATGACCGGTCCCAGAACAGACCCCTGGGGGACACCACTATTTATCTCTCCATTCTGAAAACTGACCATTTATTCCTACCCTTTGTTTCCTGTCTCTTCTCTGGAGTGTCTGGCAATGTTTTCAGGATCATCTCAGGATCCTTAATTTAATTTAATGCCAAGCCTTTTGTTATCTTAATCACCCTGCCTCTGTGTATAAACAAACTCCCTGCGGCAGTTGTGTTCCCGTAACCCGGCCTGCTTTCAAATCCCAGCTGTGACTTCCTGCCCCACCCACGGCCTCCTCTCCGCTTCCCATCTCCCCTGCCCACCGAGGCAAAGGGGGTAAAGCAGAGAGGCTGCAAAGGGCCACTGGAAGTGCCAGGCACTGCACTGTCCCGACGGGCGACTGGCAGTAGCTGCCGCTGGGTTTATGCCGGGGCGGGGGGTATCTCTGCAGTTAGAGCCCTCAGCCGCCAACCATCCTGCAGCGCTGCATGAAAGAGGCTCAGTCGCGTCCTCAGCATTTTAAATATGGGGAAACTGAGGCACAAAGGGGCGACTTGTGCAGGGGCAGATGATAAAAGAATCAGGAACAGAACCCAGATGTCCTGACCCCCACCTCAGTGGCTGCTCACGCTGCCTCCTGGCCAGGCTGTTTGGGCGGGCAGGGGTTGGCTTGCAGCCAGCATTCCTCCTGGGCCCCACCCCAAACACATGGGGGCCGGGCCCTGGTACAGCCACGTGCCTCACTGAGCCCTAGGAACCTGCCCAGCGTCACGCAGGGGTCAGAGGCCATCGCCACAGTCAGGAGAGACCAGGCTGGAGGGCTGGGCTCGGACCTGGGGCACCCAACCCCCAGCACCCTACTGCAAACAGGGCTCCTCCCTGCCCCACAGCTGCCCCTGCCAGCGCCGGGGCTACGGGACCGGGGCTCCGGCAAGCATGGCTCTGCGCTGGCGGCCAGGCCCGCTTGCGGCATGTGCTGGTGCGGGGTTGAGGAAGGTGCCAAATGCCCCTTCCCCCAGGGGCGCAGCAGGGCTCCCACATGTCCACGTGCCCCTTGCCACGGTCAGCCCCCAGCCCAGCCTGCCCGGGGTCCCTGGCACCGCTCAGCCAGGCCTCCTGCCCTGCTCCTGGGGTCCCTCGCCCTCTTCACCCCAGGCAGGGCTCTATCCCAGGGACCCTACAGACAGTGGCTGAGCTTGCCCTGCCTGAGCACCCCCCCACGGGTGTGTCACACCCTGCCACACTCCCCCATCCTCCCATGGGTGTGTCACACTCTGCCCCCTGCTCCCCACGGGTGTGTCAATGAGTCCCCATCCTGCTCCCCACATGTGTGTAAAACACTGCCCCCCATTCCCTGTGGGTATGTCACACCATGCCACCCGGCTGCCCCCCACAGGTGTAACAGGTGGCTGCGGGTCGGGAGTGAGGGGGTACTGGCAGGGCTGGGGGCCAGGGCTGGGGCACAAGGGGGCTGCAGGTCGGGAGTGAGGGGCACCGCAGGGCTGGGGTAAAGGGGGCTGCAGGTCGGGAGTGAGGGGCACCGCAGGGCTGGGGGGCAGGGCTGGGGTAAAGGGGGCTGCAGGTCGGGAGTGAGGGGCACCGCAGGGCTGGGGGGCAGGGCTGGGGCACAAGGGGGCTGCAGGTCGGGAGTGAGGGGCACCGCAGGGCTGGGGTAAAGGGGGCTGCAGGTCGGGAGTGAGGGGCACCGCAGGGCTGCGGGGGGGCGGGAGGCTCCCGCAGTTCAGGTGTTTTCCCAGCCCCGCGGGGCCCCGCTGCCGGGGGATCCCGCCTGGGCCCCCCCCGAGCCGCCCCCGCCTCGCAGGGCGCCCCCGCCAGGGCGGGGCCCGGGGCGTCTCCGCGCCGCCTCAAGACGGGCCGGGCCCCTCCCGCGCCGGCCGGGAGCGCTGCGGAGCCGCGAGCCCGGAGCGGGGCCAGACACTGCGGAGCCGAGCCGGACCGGACCGGACCGGACCCTGCCGGAGCCAGGTGAGGGGGCGGGTCCGTGCGGGGCGGGGGGGCTCCTGGCCTGGGCTGCGCTGCCCCGGCTCGATCCTGCTCGGCTCCGCACAGAGCTACACACATCGCCCCCCCCGCAGACACACACACACATCGCCCCCCCCCGCAGACACACACATCGCCCCCCCCCACACGTCGCCCCCCCCCCACACATGCACCATCTGGCTCCCGCTCCCCGCTGTGGGGGGCTCCCAGGGAGGGACGGCGGGGGGCGGGGGTTTCACTGCCTCACCCTGTTCCCCCCCCCCGCCCCAGGCCAGAGCACTGTCCCTCCCAGCCCTGGGGGAGGGGCCTGGCCCCATGGGTGCCCCCGGGGTATTGGCCACCCAGGCTGTGTAAACCCCTTCCGGCTGCCATCAGACACTGTCCAGCTGTCTGTCTGTCTGTCTGTTGGGAGCTGGGGGCGGGGGGGGTCTGTCTGTCTGTCTGTCCCCTGGGGGCCCAGAGCCCCTGCCCACCCCAGCCCATTGCAGGTCGCTGGGCTCCCTCCTGGCACAGCGTCCAAGGGAGGATGCCACATGACAGCAGCGTGGAGCCGACTTGCCCACCCTGGTGGGGGCTCTCCTGGCCCCATCGGGGGCTCTGCCCCCCCCCATGAATGGATCTGGGCATCTCCCTTCCAGCAATCCCCTAAATCAGCCCCCTGTGGTGCCCGCTAGGCTTCCCTGCCCTGCCCTGCTGGGACCTCGCCTCCAGCCCGCCAGCGCCCTGTTCCCCTCTACCTCCCACTCGCCCTTGGCACCCCTGCAGGAGGGCTCCCGGCGCCACCCGTGTGGCTGGGGCACGCGGGGGGCGCTGGGATAGGTGATGGGGTGGGCTCTGCTCGGGCACCTGGGAGCAGGGGGCCTCAGGCATCCGGGGCAGTACGCTTGGCAGGGCCACGCGCGGATGCTGAGCTGCTAGGATTCCCGGGAGCGTCAGACTTGGCTCCGGGGGGCACTGGGAGCGGCTTGGGCACATGGGGCTGGGGGACCCGGGGGCGGCTCAGACACTTGGGGGCGCTGGGAGCGGCTCGGGTATGTGGGGGCTGCCGGGCGTGGCTTGGACCTGCGGGGAGGGGCTGGGCATGGGTCGGACCCATGGCGATGCCCTCGTGCTGCCCTCCCCAGCTCTTGCTCCCTGTCTTGGCCCAGGCTGGGGACGCGGTGAGCAGAGTGTCCTGCCCCCGGCATAGCCGCTGCCCGCCCCGGCCAGGAGCAGAGGATGGAGGAGCTGCTGAAGCTCACGTACCTGAACGTCTCGGAGCGGCTGAGCCTGCCCTGGGAGCAGGGCGGGCCGTGCGGCCCCTCGGTGGGGAACAGCACCGTCCTGGTGGTGGCCTACAGCGCCCTGCTGGCCGTGGGGCTGGTGGGGAACCTCTGCCTGCTCTGCGTCGTCGCCCGGCACCAGGAGATGAGGAACGTCACCAGCATCTTCATTGCCAACCTGGCCTGCTCCGACCTGCTGATGAGCCTGGTGTGCCTGCCCGTCACCGTCATCTACACCCTCATGGACCGCTGGGTGCTGGGCGAGTTCCTGTGCAAGGCCAGCCCCTTCGCGCAGTGCGTCTCCGTCACCGTCTCCATCCTCTCGCTGGCCTGGATCGCCCTGGAGCGGCACCAGCTCATCGTCAACCCCACCGGCTGGAAGCCGGGGGCCACCCACGCCTACCTGGCCGTGAGCGTCACCTGGCTGGTGTCGGGCTGCGTCTCCCTGCCCTTCCTCGCCTTCAGCGTCCTGACGGACGAGCCCTTCCGCAACCTCAGCCTGCCCTTCGACGCCTTCGCCGGCCACCTGGTGTGCGTGGAGAAGTGGCCGTCGGACGGGCACCGCCTGGCCTACACCACCGGGCTGCTGTTCGGCCAGTACTGCTTGCCCCTGCTGCTCATCCTGGCCTGCTACGGCCGCATCTTCCTGCGGCTGCGGCGCCGGCGGGACGTCCTGGAGCGGCCCACGCAGGGGCCCCGGGCCGCCAGCCACCGGCGGGTCAGCGTCCTGCTGGCCTGCCTCGTCGCCGCCTTCGCCGTGTGCTGGCTGCCCCTGACCGTCTTCAACGCCCTGTACGACTGGGCCCCTGAGGCCATCTCCGGCTGCCACCACGACCTGCTCTTCTCCCTCTGCCATCTGGCGGCCATGGCCTCCACCTGCGTCAACCCCGTCCTCTATGGCTTCCTGAACACCAACTTCCAGCAGGAGCTCAAAGCCTTGCTCCACCGCTGCAGCTGCGCTGGGGAGCCGGACACGTACGAGAGCGTCCCCCTGTCCACCGTCAGCACCGAGGTCTCCAAGGCCTCGCTGCGCAGCGGGGGGGTCGCCACCGACGCCTGACAGGGGGCTGCCCCCAGCGCCTGGTGCCAGGAGCAGAGCCCGCCGTAGCCTTGCCCGGCGGGCGGGGGGATGCTGCTGTGCTGTAGGCTCTCTGCCCGTCTAGGGCAGCCCCCCGCCCCTCCCTCGGGCACAGCTCAGATCCAGAGGGAGCCTGGGAGTGAGCTCTGGGGAATCCCACAGAAACTGACCACGGGAAGTCCTGGGCTCTGTTCCCTGCGGAGCCACTCACTCAGTCTCCAGTTTTCAGCCTGGTGATTCTCCGAGTGGCCTGAGGCACCCCAGGGATGCAGGAGCAGTGGGTGTCTGACTGCCCCAGATGGCCCAGTGCTGGTGCCTCGGCCCAGCTCCATAGATGGGTCCCGGCTGGGTTTGCCAAAGGGCTGGGCTGCAGGGGCTCAGCACCTGTGGAAATCGGGCGCTGAACTCTGGAGTGACGTGCCGAATGTGCGGCTTTCAGCCTAGAGACTTTTGGCCTTCATCCCTCTGTCGCCGTTTCCCCAGCATTCAGATAGGGCTGTTAACACTTCGCGGTCGCACAGCTCGGGAGGGGCATGGCGGGCTGAGCGGCGCTGTCATAGGGTTAAGCATCGTTACCACATCGGAAATGTCCCTGCTTGGGTCCTTTTACCAAGTACTGGATTAGCTAGTTTTCAAAGGGGGACACCCCCCCCATGCGCAAATGGTGGGTGCATTGCCAGGCTGGGCGATTCAATGTGCAGTCGGGGGTTAGATCTGCAGCTACTGGAGGCAAACACAAATTATTCCAGGTGCATTTAAAGAACATCTCGAATCTGTCTCTTGTGTCCTAGGCATTCCTGCCAGGCTCATTGCTTGCCGTGGTCTCCGAGCACCGTCACTCCTAACTACCCAGCAGCACATGAGAACAGCTGACTCGTGCAAGAAAATCGCCATTTTCATGTGTAACTGGGGCATTAGCACCTAGTTTGAGACCTGCGAAAATTCTCCTGTTTGCCAAACAATACACAGTGCCCTTGATTTCAGAGATTTTTGATGATCTCCTAAAACTCCCAAATGCCTGATTTAAAAAAAAAAAAGAAAAAACAAGAAACTGACATTCCTTTCACTCACTCTTTGGTATTTTGAAGTGAAAAAAGAAGCAATCGGGCTGGGCTGTTAAAGGGGCGCTGTGGAGAGATGGTTCACTGGTTTTCTAAAAGCAAAATCCCCTTCTCTGTGACTCCGGTAACACCTTAGATTATTCAACCTGAAAAAGAATTCCGAGATCTAATTTACTTTTCACCGCTGAGTTTTGTGCTTCGTTCTCCTTTCAGTCACATGCCTTTACCCAGTGACTGCGGAGTGATATTCCTGATCTCCACTTCCTGACGTTGGTGGAAAATCGCTCCCCCTTAGTGTATTGCCCGTGAGCTCACTCAGTCACTTGCATAGTCGGTATCTGTCCAGAATCGCTTTCCGGGGCTCAGAGGTTGCAGTTTTTGGGGCTAACAGGACAGAGGGACCCGGCCAGTCCAAAGCTGTTCTTCTGGACACTTGTGAATCTTTTTGAGTTTGCTTGATCCAATCCCGGGGGCTTAGCTAATAGGTTCATTTTACCCAGTGATGAGCTGCCAAAATCTTAACAACTGGTTCCCTCCTCATCCTACGAGGGGGTTGTGGCCCACCCCCGCTCCCCGGGACTTCTGCCACATCCAACCCCGGGCATTCCTTGATGCCCCCCCCCAGAACCCCTGCCCCATCCACCCCCCTCCCCTGACTGCCCCCCAGAACCAGGCAGGAGGGTCTCGTGGGCCACCGTAGTGGGTGCCCACACTGCCCCTAAGAGCCAGAGGGATCTGCCGGGGGGCGAGGTGGGGAGTCCCGGCGGTGCTTACCTGGGGCAGCTCCCAGGAAGCATCCAGCAGGTCCCTCTGGCTCCTAGGGGCGGGGGAGCGTAGCTGGGGGGAGCAGGGGAAGCGGCCTCTCCCCCCACTGATCAATTCAAAAGTGGCACCTTAGGCGCCGATTCCCGGGGTGCTCCGGGGCTGGAGCCCCCACGGGGAAAATTTGGTGGGTGCAGAGCCCCCCTCGGCAGCTCCCCGCCCCGCGCCTGGCCCCAGCTCACCTCCGCTCCGCCTCCTCCCCTGAACGCGCCGCCCCGCTTGGCTTCTCCCCCCCCCCCCTGGGGCCGGGGGTGGGGCGGGGAGCTGCCGGGGGGGGCTCTGCACCCACCAAATTTTCCCCGTGGGGGCTCCAGCCCCAGAGTACTGAACATCGGCTCCCAGCGCGTGGGGCCTGGGGATATTTTGCCCAACAGTCGATGTTTGTAACCAATTTATAAATATGTATCTTATCGAAATGCACAGACGGCTGCGGCTTTTCTAAGGGGATAATTCTTTGTAATAATCAAGAATAAACTGAACAAGCTGACGAAATGTGAGTAGCTCCCTTTAGCGAACACTCGCGGTGTGTCGGCTCTCCACAAACGGCCGTGGGGTCAACACGAAAGTCACCAGCTCTGGGACTTATCCCTGCAGGTGATATCCAGGCTGTCACGCCGGTTATTGGCAGAGCGTTGTTGTTATACTCCTCGTTTGCCGTGAGGTAGCACCGCCCGTCGTGTGTTGGTGAGGCTGAGAGCCAGTTCATAGAATCACAGACTATCAGGGCTGGAAGGGACCTCAGGAGGTATCTAGTCCAACCCCCTGCTCAAAGCAGGACCTATCCCCAACTAAATCATCCCAGCCAGGGCTTTGTCAAACCTGACCTTAAAAACTTCTAAGGAAGGAGATTCCACCACCTCCCTAGGTAACGCATTCCAGTCTTTCACCACCCTCTTAGTGAAAAAGTTTTTCCTAATATCCAATCTAAACCTCCCCCACTGCAACTTGAGACCATTACTCCTCGTTCTGTCATCTGCTACCATTGAGAACAGTCTAGAGCCATCCTCTTTGGAACCCCCTTTCAGGTAGTTGAAAGCAGCTATCAAATCCCCCCTCATTCTTCTCTTCTGCAGGCTAAACAATCCCAGCTCCCTCAGCCTCTCCTCGTAAGTCACGTGTTCCAGACCCCTAATCCTTTTTGTTGCCCTCCGCTGGATGCGCTCCAATTTTTCCACATCCTTCTTGTAGTGTGGGGCCCAAAACTGGACACAGGACTCCAGATGAGGCCTCACCAGTGCCAAGTAGAGGGCTCAGTTTAGAATAGAGAGTTCGGTTCTGGTGTCCAGTTTAGAAAGAGTGAGAAGGGGGTGAGAGGGCCGAGCAGAGCCACCAGGTTATCTGAAGGCTGGAAAAGACCTTCTGGTAAGAGACGCGAGGCGCTCAGTCTGGTTAGCTGCTCAGAAGGAAGAGTGAGGTGGGCCTGGGTGGGGCGTATGAAAACCCACCAGGGGAGGACGCTGGGTTTCCAAAGGCTCTTCGAGCAGAGGAAGGCAGAGCAAGCACCAAGCTAGACAAATTCCAGTTGGAAGGGGGCACTGGTTTATGCCGGCGCGGGTGACTAACCCTTGGCCCAAACTGCCCCGGGCTGTGGGGGGGTCTCTGTCTCCTGGTAGCTGCCCAGCCCAGCTGTCTTGCGGGAAGAAGCATTGACCAAACACACGTCGCTGGGCTCTGTGCGTGGCACCGAGGGGACGTTCTCTGTGCTAGCTAGGGTCAGGCTGGAGGAGCCGCTGGGAATCGCCCAAGGGCCCAGGGTTTGTTGTGCTGGCCGCTGTACAGACCCGCAGTAAGAACCCAGGCCTGATTTCCATGGACGTCAATGGCAGGAGCAGGGCCGGCCTTAGGGGTGGGCCACCCGGGCGACCGCCCTGGGGTGCCATGGTCAAGGGGGCGCCGTGTGGCAGTGAGAGGTGCCCGCTGCCCGGGGGAGTCGGAAGCTGCTGCTGGGGTGGGGGTGGGGAGCGGTTACATACAGATACTGCTCCCCCTTCGCCCGATGCTCCTCTGCACCCCCCAAGGGGCCGTGGGGGGAGGGGGGAGCAATGCCGAGTGCTCTGTGCACCCAGGTCGCTTCCCCACCGGGGCTGCTGCTCGCCTGGCTTCCCTTTACTCAGCCCAGCTGGGGAAAGTGACCTGGACGCAGGGAGCCCTGATGTCGCTCCTCCTACCCCCCCTCACCCCCGCTAGGGGTGCACGGAGGAGCAGCCATCAGGCTGGGGGAGTGAGCAGCAAAGCTAGCGGCTCTCTGCATCCAGCTCAGTTTCCTCAGGGGGGTGCAGGGCTGGGGGCGCAGGATGGGGGTGCAGTGGGTAGGGGTGCAGGTGGATCAGGGCAGGGCTGGGGGCGCAGGATGGGGGTGCAGTGGGTAGGGGTGCAGGTGGATCAGGGCAGGGCTGGGGGCGCAGGATGGGGGTGCAGTGGGTTAGGGGTGCAGGTGGATCAGGGCAGGGCTGGGGGCGCAGGATGGGGGTGCAGTGGGTAGGGGTGCAGGTGGATCAGGGCAGGGCTGGGGGTGCAGGATGGGGGTGCAGTGGGTAGGGGTGCAGGTGGATCAGGGCAGGGCTGGGGGTGCAGGATGGGGGTGCAGTGGGTAGGGGTGCAGGTGGATCAGGGCAGGGATGGGGGTGCAGGATGGGGGTGCAGTGGGTTAGGGGTGCAGGTGGATCAGGGCAGGGCTCGGGGCGCAGGATGGGAGTGCAGTGGGTAGGGGTGCAGGTGGATCAGGGCAGGGCTGGGGGTGCAGGATGGGGGTGCAGTGGTTAGGGGTGCAGGTGGATCAGGGCAGGGATGGGGGTGCAGGATGGGGGTGCAGTGGTTAGGGGTGCAGGTGGATCAGGGCAGGGCTGGGGGTGCAGGATGGGGGTGCAGTGGGTAGGGGTGCAGGTGGATCAGGGCAGGGCTGGGGGCGCAGGATGGGGGTGCAGTGGGTAGGGGTGCAGGTGGATCAGGGCAGGGCTGGGGGTGCAGGATGGGGGTGCAGTGGGTAGGGGTGCAGGTGGATCAGGGCAGGGCTGGGGGTGCAGGATGGGGGTGCAGTGGGTAGGGGTGCAGGTGGATCAGGGCAGGGCTGGGGGCGCAGGATGGGGGTGCAGTGGGTAGCGGTGCAGGTGGATCAGGGCAGGGCTGGGGGTGTAGGATGGGGGTGCAGTGGGTGGGGGTGCAGATGGATCAGGGCAGGGCTGGGGGTGCAGGATGGGGGTGCAGTGGGTAGGGGTGCAGGTGGATTAGGGCAGGAGCTGGGGGCACAGGATGGGGGTGCAGTGGGTAGGGGTGCAGGTGGATCAGGGCAGGGCTGGGGGCGCAGGATGGGGGTGCAGTGGTTAGGGGTGCAGGTGGATCAGGGCAGGGCTGGGGGTGCAGTGGGTAGGGGTGCAGGTGGATCAGGGCAGGGCTGGGGGTGCAGGATGGGGGTGCAGTGGGTTAGGGGTGCAGGTGGATCAGGGCAGGGCTGGGGGCACAGGATGGGGGTGCAGTGGGTTAGGGGTGCAGGTGGATCAGGGCAGGGCTGGGGGTGCAGGATGGGGGTGCAGTGGGTGGGGGTGCAGATGGATCAGGGCAGGGCTGGGGGCGCAGGATGGGGGTGCAGTGGGTAGGGGTGCAGGTGGATCAGGGCAGGGCTCGGGGCGCAGGATGGGGGTGCAGTGGGTAGGGGTGCAGGTGGATCAGGGCAGGGCTGGGGGTGCAGGATGGGGGTGCAGTGGGTAGGGGTGCAGGTGGATCAGGGCAGGGCTGGGGGCGCAGGATGGGGGTGCAGTGGGTAGGGGTGCAGGTGGATCAGGGCAGGAGCTGGGGGTGCAGGATGGGGGTGCAGTGGGTAGGGGTGCAGGTGGATCAGGGCAGGGCTGGGGGCGCAGGATGGGGGTGCAGTGGGTAGGGGTGCAGGTGGATCAGGGCAGGGCTGGGGGTGCAGGATGGGGGTGCAGTGGGTAGGGGTGCAGGTGGATCAGGGCAGGGCTGGGGGTGCAGGATGGGGGTGCAGTGGGTAGGGGTGCAGGTGGATCAGGGCAGGGCTGGGGGTGCAGGATGGGGGTGCAGTGGGTTAGGGGTGCAGGTGGATCAGGGCAGGGCTGGGGGTGCAGGATGGGGGTGCAGTGGGTAGGGGTGCAGGTGGATCAGGGCAGGGCTGGGGGTGCAGGATGGGGGTGCAGTGGGTTAGGGGTGCAGGTGGATCAGGGCAGGGCTGGGGGTGCAGGATGGGGGTGCAGTGGGTAGGGGTGCAGGTGGATCAGGGCAGGGCTGGGGGTGCAGGATGGGGGTGCAGTGGGTAGGGGTGCAGGTGGATCAGGGCAGGGCTGGGGGTGCAGGATGGGGGTGCAGTGGGTTAGGGGTGCAGGTGGATCAGGGCAGGGCTGGGGGTGCAGGATGGGGGTGCAGTGGGTAGGGGTGCAGGTGGATCAGGGCAGGGCTGGGGGTGCAGGATGGGGGTGCAGTGGGTTAGGGGTGCAGGTGGATCAGGGCAGGGCTGGGGGTGCAGGATGGGGGTGCAGTGGGTAGGGGTGCAGGTGGATCAGGGCAGGGCTGGGGGTGCAGGATGGGGGTGCAGTGGGTAGGGGTGCAGGTGGATCAGGGCAGGGCTGGGGGCGCAGGATGGGGGTGCAGTGGGTAGGGGTGCAGGTGGATCAGGGCAGGGCTGGGGGTGCAGGATGGGGGTGCAGTGGGTGGGGGTGCAGATGGATCAGGGCAGGGCTGGGGGCGCAGGATGGGGGTGCAGTGGGTAGGGGTGCAGGTGGATCAGGGCAGGGCTGGGGGTGCAGGATGGGGGTGCAGTGGGTAGGGGTGCAGGTGGATTAGGGCAGGAGCTGGGGGTGCAGGATGGGGGTGCAGTGGGTAGGGGTGCAGGTGGATCAGGGCAGGGCTGGGGGCGCAGGATGGGGGTGCAGTGGGTAGGGGTGCAGGTGGATCAGGGCAGGGGCTCGGGGTGCAGGATGGGGGTGCAGTGGGTAGGGGTGCAGGTGGATCAGGGCAGGAGCTGGGGGCGCAGGATGGGGGTGCAGTGGGTAGGGGTGCAGGTGGATCAGGGCAGGGCTGGGGGCGCAGAATGGGGGTGCAGTGGGTAGGGGTGCAGGTGGATCAGGGCAGGGCTGGGGGTGCAGGATGGGGGTGCAGTGGGTAGGGGTGCAGGTGGATCAGGGCAGGGCTGGGGGCGCAGGATGGGGGTGCAGTGGGTAGGGGTGCAGGTGGATCAGGGCAGGGGCTGGGGGTGCAGGGGCTGTGGGTGCAGGTGGATCAGTGCGGGGATTAGGGGTGGCTGGAACACCAGAATACAAGTTTGCCCAGGGCACCCATTTGCCCTAAGGCCGGCCCTGGCTGGGCATCACAGTAGAATCCCTGGCGATATAAACCCAGGCCCGAGACGAAACAGTCCGAGTGCAAACCCTGTCCCCTCATCAAAAAAAGTTATCAAGTGACTTTGACAGGATCTATGTTCCATAAGACCATGTGAATTGGCATTCATTATATTACCCTCCCTTAATTCTTATTAAGACCTGTATCAGCCTGTGTTGCCTAGGATTGGTGTCAGAGTGACAGGCCTATAATTACCTGGGTCATCCCTGTTACACTTTTTAAATGCTAGAACAACATTAGCTGTCTTCCAGTCTTCTGGAACTACCCCCGTGTTCCAAGACTTATTGAAAATCACCACTCATGGCCCAGCAAGCTTTCAGCCAGCTCTTTTAAAACTCTTGGATGCATGTTATCTGGACCAGATTTTAAAATGTCTAGCTTTAGTAGCTGCTCTTTAACATCCTCCAGAGCTAAGAGTGGAATGGGAAGAGTCTTATATAATACAATGATGTCATCTGTTCTTTCCCCAGTACAGAACAGAAATATTTCTTGAATATTTCTGCCTTTTCTGCATTATTATTAATAATTCTGCCATTTCCGTCTGGCCTCTTTTTGTTCCAAATATACTTAAAAAACTCTAACCAAGGAGCAACCTCTTGAGTGCTAATGGGATGGGAGGAGGAGCTGGAAATGCTGGGGGGGTGCTCTGCTGTGGGGGATGGGGGCATGGGGTGCAGAAGGAGAGCGACACCCCAGTCTTCTGTTACATGCTTAAAGTGACTCTAATGAGGGGCTGCAGAGCGCCATTTAAAGGGGGGCAGAAATTTGCTCCCCCATCTGACCCTCCTCTTCCCTTCTCAGGCTCCCCTCCTCCACCAGCAGCCAGACCCCCAGCCCATGAGCCCCTGCACCCCCTCATGATGGAGGGGGGCCAGGCCAAACCTCTGTGGCATAATGACCCAGCACACCAGGCTGCAATGCCATTCACTCAAATATGGCCTGGCCACCCCACCCCATATCCACCTTCATCCCACACACAGCCCTACATCCCCACCCCACACACAACCCCTCACCCCATGCCACCCCACACCCCAAATCTACACTGGGGTGGTCCCAGGGGAGATCTAGCATCCCGGTGACAGGCCGGTGGGCAGAAGGATGGAGCAGCCAGGTTGGGCTCTGACCCTGCTCCTCGGCTGCCGGCGCAGATCCCAGCTGCGGCCACGTCTCGTTTGCTGCAGGGACAGGGTGGCATTTTCTAGCCCTTTTGGCAGCTCCCATGATTGGCTGGCTGGCACTGGTCCCGGGCAAATGCCCACGGAAGGAAACCATTGGGGGGAGTCAGCGCGGGGAAGAGTTTGGATCCCCTCTAATCTGGTTTTCCCGGTTCAGGCCCATCGCAGCAGCAGGTAACCAGCATGTCCTCCCCTCCCCGGGGCTATCCCCAGGACCGGGGTGCAATGGGAGGCATAGAGCAGCATGGGAAACCTCCTCTTCTGCCAGCCCAGGGCAGGGGCTGGCGGGGAACAGTCGCCAGGGGAGGGGGGACGTTGTGCCGGGAGATGCTCGAATCTTGTCTGCCCTGGGGGACGCGATGGTGACTGGCGAACTGGTGACATGTGACATCACCAGCGATACGATGACATCACAAGGAGCTCCCGCAAGGGGACAGGGTTTTTTTCTGAGTTTGGTTGATAAAGGAAATCGTGGTGATGTAATATACTTAGACTTCTGTGAGGCGTTCGACTGCGTCCCCCATTACATTTTGATTAAGAAATTAGAATGATATAAAATGACCATGGAAGTGAAAACTGCATGGAGTGAAAACTGGCTAAGTGACAGGTCTCAAAATATCATTGTAAGCAGGGAATTGACATTGGATGGGTGTTGCCAGTGGGAGCCCACAGGGATCGGTTCTTGGCCCTGTGCTAGTAAACATTTTTCTCAATGGCCTGGAAGAAACCATAAACTCATCCCTGATGAAGTTTGCCGACAACACAAAACCTGGGAGAGTGTAAGAAATGAAGAGGACAGGTCACTGCTACAGAGAGACCGGGCTGGGTTGGTGAGCTGAGCACAGGCAAACGGTAAGCATAAATGTGTGTGTCTAGGAACCATGCCTATGCCTGGGGGCTCTGCCCTGGAACGCAGGGACTCTGAAAAAGACTTGGGGGCATGTTGGAGAATGAGCTGAACTTGAGCTCCCAGTGTGACGCTGTGGCTAAAAGAGCTAATGGGCTCCTGGGATGGGTAAACGGGAATCTCGGGTAGGAGCAGAGCGGTTATTTCACCTCTGTGTTTGGCACTGGGTGCGACCGCTGCTGGAATCCCATGCCCACTTCTGGTGCCCACTGTTCAAGGAGGGGTGTTGATACATTGGAGAGGGGGGCAGAGAAGAGCGACAAGACTGACTAAAGGGTTAGAAAACCTGCCGTAGAGCGACAGACTCCAGGAGCTCCATCTCTCTAGCTTAGCACAGAGAAGGTGAAGGGGGGATGTGATCCCACTCTGTCAGGACCTACAGGGGAGCAAAGACTGAATGACGGGCTCGGCAATCTAGCCGAGGAAGGTCTGACACCATCCAGTGGTGGGAAGTTGAAGCTGGACAAACAGACTGGAAACGAGGTGGACATTTGTACCAGTGACAGTAATTAACCATGGGAACAACTTACCCAGAGCCGTGGTGGATTCTCCATCCCTGGCCATTCCAAATGCAGATTGGCTGGCTTTCTAACAGCTCTGTGCTAGGGCCTATTGGGGGGCAGGTGTCTGGCCTGTGTTACATGGGGTGGGGCGGGGGGTCAGACAAGATGATCACAATGGTCCCTTCTGCCCTTGGACTCATAAGAGCGGCCAGACTGGGTCAGACCAAAGGTCCATCTAGCCCAGTGTCCTGTCTGCCGACAGTGGCCAATGCCAGGTGCCCCAGAGGGAATGAACAGAACAGGGAATCATCAAGTGATCCGTCCTGTCGCCCGTTGCCAGCTTCTGGCAAACAGGCTTGGGACACCATCCCTGCCCATCCTGGCTAATAGCCATTGATGGACCTGTCCTCCATGAATGTATCTAGTTCTTTTTTGAACCCTGTTGTAGTCTTGGCCTTCACAACATCCACTGGCAGGGGGTTCCACAGGTTGACTGTGCATTGTGTGAAGAAATACTTCCTTTTGTTTGCTTTAAACCTGCTGCCTATTAATTTCATTGGGTGACCCCTAGTTCTTGTGTTATGAGGAGTAAATAACACTTCCTGATTTACTTTCACCACACCAGTCATGATTTTATAGAATTCCATCATATCCCCCCTTAGTCGTCTCTTTTCAAGCTGAAAAGTCCCCATCTTATTAATCTCTCCTCATACAGAAGCCGTTCCATCCCCCTAATCATTTTTGTTGCCCTTTGCTGAACCTTTTCCAATTCCAGTAGATCTTTTCTGAGATGGGGCAACCTGGTACGCCGACATCTGCACGCAGTATTCCAGATGTGGGCGTACCATGGATTTGTAGAGAGGCGACATGATATTTTCTGTCCTATTTTCTACCCCTTTCTTAATGATTCCAATGACTCTGTGAATCTCTGAGTCTGGTGCCCCATGCTGCTGACTGCACATCGGGGGCAGATCTACACTGGGGGGCAACAGGCTGCCCCAGGTACATAGCCCAAGCTGGGCGCGGAGCCAGGCCCCAGGCCCCCAGTTGACCCAACACCCCCCAACTCTCCACCCACAGAGGTTTAAATTCATGTTCCCTTCAGCCTCTTCCTCCAGCTCCAGGCTCAGATGGGCTCAGACCCCCAGAGGGGCAGGGCCTCCCCAGACCCTGGAACATCCTTGGGAGGGGAGAATGTGGGGCCAACAGGTTCCCCCCAGCCATAATCCTCTCCACTCCCCCAGCCACACACCCCCACCCCACCCCAGTGAATAGTCCTCCCTCCACCTGACCTGAACCCCCAACCTTCTCCCTCTCCACAGCCCCAAACCCCTCCCCAGTGCCCCCACTCCTTCCCCCCGGCCACGCTCCTGGCCCCCACACCCCAGGGTCTGCTGTCCAGCACTACACACCCCTCAATGGCGAGGCCGGATCCTCCCAACGGGGCTGCAGCTCAGGCTCCGAGCTGGTCATGGGGCCTGGCAAGGCTGCCCAGAGGGGGCCAGAAGGGGCAGTTTGCCCCAGGCCCCCCAGTCGAGAGGGCCCCCCAAGTGACAGCGGGGCAGTTGGGCCCCGTGTGAGCGAGTGTTGCAGCCGGTGCGTGGGGTCCCGGCACCGCTCCAGTTTGGTGCCAGCCAGCGATAGGGCAGGAGCGACTCGCCTGCCCAGAAGGGCCCAGATCCCCCTGTCGCCACCATTGGCAGCGTGGGGCTGGGCCCGAACTTGTTCCTGACAATTAAGCGATGTTGATTGTAATCGGAAATACATCCTTTTTAGTCACCTTACGTCCTTCCTTCGTTCTTTCATACCAAAATCTACTATGTTTTATTCTACCTTTATAATATCCAATTATTGTTATTAATAAAATTTATAAAATTAGAATGGTGGATACTCCTGGCGGATCAGGTTTGGTGGGGAAGGGGAGCAGACCGGATTCAGTCAGTGGGGGATTGGGTTTGGCTGGGGAGCGGAAGGGAAGAAGACCCGGTTGAGTCAGTGGGGTATCGGGTTATGTGGGGAAGGGAAGCAGACTGGGTTCGGTCAGAGAGGGAATCGGGTTTGATAGGAAAGGGAAGCAGATTGGGTTTGGTCAGAGAGGGAATCGGGTTTGATAGGGAAGGGAAGCAGACTGGGTTCGGTCAGAGAGGGAATCAGGTTTGATGGGGAGGGGAAGCAGACTGGGTTCGGTCAGAGAGGGAATCGGTTTTGATGGGGAGTGGAAGGGAAGCAGACCGGGTTTGGGTGTGGAGGGGGGAAGAGGGCGCAAGCTGGGTTTGGCCGGGGAGGAGGCGGGGGTAGGATTCAAAGAGCTGCAAGGTGAAATGGGTGCTCTCCTCTCCAGTCCCTGGCATGCAACAGCGGGCCAAGTGCAATTGCAACAGGGCAATGGGAGCGTGTCGCCGGCTTTGCCTTCACGAGTCCGTCCTGCACCAGGCCGGGGAGTTGAACGCTGGGCTCTCGCTCCGGCAGGCGGGCATGGGCCAGGCAGGCCTGTGAGGCAGAGTCGGGAGGGTAGAAAGCTGGGGTGCAGGGAGGTGGGTTAAAGCGGCTTAGCCCCTCCACACGAGAGAGCTTGCAGAGCTGCCAGCCGCGGCCTCCCTCCCTTCTCTCCCCAGGGAGCAGAGCCTCTGCCTGGAAATGCTGCAGCCCGCTCTCCGAGCATGCCATGGGCAAGCCGGCCCCGGCCTGCACCGCCCGGCCCCAGCGGGGCCTTACACTTCCCGCCGCAAGCTGCTCCACTCTCCTCCTGGCTGCTGTGCAAGCTGCGAGACAGAGGACTGTGACCGTGATGTCCCCACAAACAGCAATATCTGTGCAATTATCCATTCACAAGCAAAGGTCTTCGCTGCCTTTCTAAATGGCGGGAGAGCAATTCATTGGGCGCGTGGTTCTTATCAGCTACGGCCTCCCGACAGTCTGCGATCTGCAGCCAGCATCTTGATTGCTATCTGGTCCTATTTTGGGGCACCGCTTTTTGGCGCCCCCAAATCTTGGCGCCCTAGGCGGCCGCCTAGTTCACCTAGTGGTTACAGCAGCCCTGCGGCTTCCCCAGCATTAGGGACCCAGCTGGCCTGAGCTGGCCCGAGCCAGGATGTAAAGGGGCAATGTCAGGCAATCCTACATTGGCCCAAGGAACGGGGGAAGGGAGGTGTGCCAGCCCTGGGGAGGGGGTTGCATGGGTTCCCTCTGGGCCCACTGCTCACAGCTAGACTTTGGGGTACTCTCAGGCACTCTAGCGCCCAGCCTGTGCTGCCCGGTGTCCCCACATGGGGATGCAGCAGTTCTGGAAGGGGTCAGCCCCGGAAAGCTGGGCGAATGTAGACTGGCATCCGATGGGTGGACACTTGGCTTGAGCCCCTTGTAGCGACAGGAGTGACACTGGGACCTGGCTCTGGAATGCAGTGTCAGGGTCTGGGGCAGACCTGCCTCTCAATGTGGGGGGCCCCAGAGCCCCCTGCACGGGGCACAGCACCACACCCCACTGCTCAGGCAGCTCCGGCAGGCCCTGGGCACCAGGGCTGAGCAGCGAGAGGGCTGGGATGAGGGAGAAGACTCTTGTTGGGGGAAGAGTCCCCCATTTCTGCCTGCCCTGCCTCAGTTGAGGGGGTGACATGGTCAGTACCAGCCGCTGGGGAGCTCAGAGCCCAACTGCTCCCCGCCATCACCCTCCCTCCTTCCAGGCCCCAGGATGCAGCTGGCTCTGCGTGCCCGGCAGGAAGCAGGGAGTGGGAAGTGAGCATTCCCCAGTGCAGCTGCCCTGGGAGAGGAAAACACCCTGGCCCAAAATACCCTGTGCCAGGGAGCTGGTGCCCCACGGAGCAGCAGGGATGGCAGTCCCTGCAGGATTGGACCCTCCCATGGGGAGATTCCTTCTCTGGGACTCCCGGCTCTGGGCCACGGGGATGAGCTGGTGGGCCAGATGGGC
Source organism: Lepidochelys olivacea (assembly GCF_965140295.1). Taxonomy (NCBI): domain Eukaryota; kingdom Metazoa; phylum Chordata; order Testudines; family Cheloniidae; genus Lepidochelys; species Lepidochelys olivacea. Next base: position 15,029,363 of record NC_140436.1, on the reverse strand, counting down.
GAGGGACCAGGTCGGGAACTCTGTGTAAAGGGCCACTCTGCACAGGGCTTGAAAATCCATGTGCTGTGCTCATGGTGGTGAGGGGGAGAGTTGGTGATCCAAACTGGGGGTCATTTGAGCCAGGGACTTCTGAGATACAGCCCCCCAAAAACACCAGTTCACAGATTCCACAGCTAGTACCCACTTCTGTGCACATGTAGGGCTCAAACCACGGCTGGGCTCACCCCCAAATGATCTCCGTCCTGGGACACCGATCCCTGCTGGCGCGAAGCCCCACAGCCCCTTGGATGGGCAGATACTGAAATCCTTCCCGTGGGAAGAGTTGGGCTCTCTAGACTAGCATGTGCCAGACACAGAACGTGGACAGTAGAACCTGTCACAGCACCTGGGGGCTTTTTTTGATGAATTCCCAGGGTGGCCGATCAAGCGCGTTGCGGTGATGTGAAGGTATCTGGCTTGGTACCACTTGACATTTTGATTAAGAAATTAGAAAGTGATAAACTCCATGTGGCACATGGAAAATGGATTGAAAATGGCCTAAGTGCCAGGTCTCACTGAGCAGGTGGGTGTGACGTTCCCCTGCTGTTATCCAGACCGGTGATCTGCTAGGTCCCCCAATCCTCAACTCTGGGAGCCAGCTTTATCCTGCTCTGCCGAGAGAACCCCCACTCCTGGGCTGCTCACGCTCAGCCTCTGGCATGTAAGCTGCTCCTTAGATTGTGCAACCGAATGACACTAGCCAATATCTCCGGTCCCAGACACAACCCTAGGAAACTCCGTGTCCGCTGGACACTGCAAGCTTCTATGAGTTCATCAGTTTAACAAAGAAATTGATATGTACCAGGCTTGTTCTCCCAAGGGGAGTCTCTGACAAATGTCAAACCAAACGCACTGCTTCAGTGTCAGTGGGGGAGGTCTAGGTTGGATATTAGGAAACACTGTTTCACAAGGAGGGTGGTGAAGCACTGGAATACGTTACCTAGGGAGGTGGTGGAATCTCCTTCCTTTGAAGTTTTTAAGATCAGGCTTGACAAAGCCCTGGCTGGGATGATTTAACTGGGAATTGGTCCTGCTTTGCGCAGGGGGTTGGACTAGATGACCTCCTGAGGTCCCTTCCAACCCTGATATTCTATGATTCTATGATTCAGGTAGAATAAAACAGATTAACTACAAAGATAAATTTTAAGTGATTATAAGTCAAAGCATAACAAGTCAGATCTTGCGGAGGAGTTGGATCTACTGGCACTTTTTCAGCCAGATCCAAGCCATATTGGACAAGAGAGGAAGCAGTTCACACACGAAGCAGCTGACGAACCCGAAAGCAACATTCAACTTTTACTTTGCAGCCGTCGACACACCAATACACTGGGCCGAAGAAAGAGTCACAGTGATGCAGCAAATGAGTTCAGTATTTGGCTTCCTATATGATGTTTAGGTTGCAAAATACAACACCAGAGCAAATTAGGGAACATTGCTTGAATCGGGAGCAAGCTTTGCCACATGGTGAATCCAAAGATATCGAAGCCTTTGACTTGTGCAGTGAGTTGCAAGCTATTGCAAGACGAGTCGAGAGGAGTGCATCACCGCAGGAGGTATTGAACTTCGTATGGAAAGATAAGCTGACAGACAGTGTCCCCAACACAGCTATTGCTCCTCGCATCCTCTTGACTCTCCCACTTTCTGTGGCCAGTGGTGAGCGAAGTTGATAAAAACTTGGGGGGGGGGGCTCAAGGTGGAAGTTTCGCCTAGGGCACAAAATATCCTTGCACCGGCCCCGGGAAGCCGTGTGGTTGTCTCTCTGCAAGGGGCAACACTGCCAGGTTGAACGATTCCACTGTGAGCCCAGCTCTATGGCCACAAAGCCCCAGCGCCCGGAGTCCCATGATCATGTCAGAATCCCAGCGCTCATTTCAAAATAACCCAGAGGAAGGCTTGGAAACGTCCCATCCCGTCCCCCCCGGCATGGCTCAGAATTCAGGTGGCCACTAGCCAGAGCCCGAATCTCTCACCGTTTAAGCACGCAGCTTGTGGTTGGTGAGCTCTCCCCATCTCTGGGAGGGGAGTGGGGTCTAGTGATTAGAGCAGGGGGCTGGGAGCCAGGACTCCTGGGTTCTCTCCCTGGCCCATGGATCTCTGGTTCCTTTCATGCAGCCCAGGGCTCCCACAACGTGGCCTACGAGGGATCTTGCGGATGGTCCGGCGGCCCACAGAGACCAGACGTCTCTCTCTCGACCTGAGCAGCCCCGCAGCAATGCATCCTGGGACTTGGCGCAGAAGCAAGGGTGGCTGCCCATTAACCGCCCTCGGCTTTGTGGGCAGACCCAGGCTGTGCCCCGAGCAGAGAACAATGGGGGCGCCCTGACCCCAGAGCCGCCCTTGCTCTGCCACGAATGCTGCGGGACACGCTGGCCCCTTGGCCAAATGGCCATGTCCAGAGATCTGTGGGGGCCCCCCACTGTGGGGCCTTGTGCAGGAACCTTAACGAGGGGGCGTAGGGATGGCTTGCCCAGCATCGGGAGTCCCTCCCGCACCCCTCTTAGCCTCAGCCTGGGGGTCGGCTCCCCGACCCACCAGCCCGTCTGGCCAGCCAACTCTCCAGGGCTGGGTTCTCGTCTGCCCTGGCGCACGGATCACTCAGGCTTCCTCCACAGCGGTGTCACCCCCAGCAGCGTTGTGTTTCACGGCCACAGAAAATCGTGCCCTGGGAAGGGCACCCGGCGCGTCGCAGGGGGAGGGGAGCATGCCCTAGGAGTCAGAGCATGAGAGGGGGTCAGGGCAGCCCAGCTCCACCGGTGACTCTCCATGTGCCTTGCGGAGGCCGCTCTGTGCCTCAGTTTCCCCAGCTGTATAATGGGGGTGATAACACCCAGCTGGGTGGAGGTGGGGCCCATGTTGGCAAAGGGCACTGATCGTTGGGAATGAAAGGGGCCCGAGCTGAGCCACTGGAGTCAGTGGCCATTGGGTCGGGCCTGGGGAGTTTTGCCCCTGTGTGCAGCTGGACGCCCCTTCCACGCCCACTCAGCGGAGAATCCTCGTTAGACCCAGCCCAGCGACACCCAGCCGACAAGCTGTGCTGGGCGTCGCTTCAGCAGGCAGGTTAACATGCCCCCTGCTCCGCAGGGCCGTGCCGCGCATCCCGGTGACTGACCCGCGCACAGAGACTGGGCAGAGCAACAACAGGGATCTAGTCCCTGAGCTGCCACTTCCCTGTCCCTCTCGGGGCCTCAGTTTCCCCACCCACCAGTCAGGCCGGGAGCGCAGCCCTCACTCCCGGAGACAGGAGGGTAACTCCAATGGGGGGATCAGACCCAATGTTTCTGGGCATGGCTGGAGAGCGACCTGGCCTCGCGGGGTCTCTGGGAACCTGGCCACAGTGGGTGGGAGCCCTGGAGGGCGTTGGGAGCCAGGCGGCGGAAGATGTCCTGGGCTCTGCCTTGGCTGTGCTCTGGGGTGGGACCGGCAGGTGGCTGGGGGAGGACCAGCCGGAGAAGCTGGGGGTGCCCCCCAGAGGAGCAAGGGGGGCTGATAGCCCCTCAGGAGCTGCCTTGCCCCACCCGGGCCTGGGGAGAGGTTGCCATGGTGCCTGTGTAGTTGCCATGGGGTCCCACCACACCCCGGTGCCCCCCACTGCAGAGAGCTCTGCCCCGGCCCCAGCCCCGCTGGGAGACGCAGCCAGCCGTGGTCCCACCAGAGCCTCCAGTCTCCATAGTGAGGGTTGCCAGGGAAACGGTGCCATTTCCATAGCAACCCTGCGTTCTGCTTTCCCTTGCCAAGGGCCAGCTGGCAATAGGAGCTGTGGGTGGGGGGCAGGGGGGGCACGGCGCTGAAGTGGGCTGGAGGGGGGCAGGCAATTCCTCCAGGCCCCTCACTGGGCCTGTGGAACCAGCCCCATTCAAAGGGCCAAGGCCCAATTCGCTTCTCCCAGCCGCGTACCCCGAGCAAGGCAGCCCAGAGCCTGGGGCAGCTGAGCCAGGGAGCTGCCTGAGGCCCCACCCTGGATCCCACAGGGCATCCCCCACAGCCAGGCTGGTCCAACCCCCGGGACATCAGTGCGGACAGGCCACGCCGATCCCCCTCCCTGGGCAGTGCACACTACCCACTAGGCGACACTCCCTCCCCTGCAGTGGCGTAAGCCCCCTTGGGCTATGTGCCGGGCATGTCTCTCTGAGGCACTTCCCCAGCCCTAGGGGCTGGGCATCTCGCCACCCGCTGGGGAGGCAGGGCAGCCCCTCTCCCCCCCGGACCCCACGGGCAGCTGACATGGAGAGCCTGAGCCACAAGGGCTTGAGGAGGGTCAGTGGGAGTCCGACACCTAAATACCATTGAGAGTCGGACAAAGCGATGACCAAGGTGCTGGGGGAGAGCAGGGAACTGACGCAGGGTTTCCCAGCTGCACCCACTGGGCCATCCGGCCCCCAGCTTCCCAGGGGAGGAGAGCCCAGAGGGGCCAAGTCTGGGTTACGCTGAGGGTCACTTTGATTTATGCTACCTAGGCCAGGCCTAGGACACAGCACCTCTAGTGCACTGCCATGCAGCCTGGCCGCGGGGATGAGCCCCGGCTACCTGACATGGGGCCCCAGGGTGGGGAAATCTCAGCATGGCAGAGGGCTCTACGGGTCTCCTGCTTTGCTGTAATCCTCTGGCCTTGGCCAATCACTCTCCTCTGAGGATCTCAAAGTGTCTCTGTGATGATGTGAAAAGGAAAGGAAAGGAAAGGAGGACTTGTGGCACCTTAGGGACTAACCCATTTATTTGAGCCTGAGTTTTCGTGAGCTACAGCTCACTTCATCGGAGCTCACGAAAGCTCACGCTCAAATAAATTGGTTAGTCTCTAAGGTGCCACAAGTCCTCCTGTTCTTTTTGCGAATACAGACGAACACGGCTGTTACTCTGAAATCTGTGAGGATGTGACGCAGCAGGGAGGGGGGAGCGTTGACCTGGGAATGTGCCCTGGGGAGGGGAGACCTGAGAGCCTGTCACCTGAGCCAGGAGGGGGAGGAGGAGGTGACACCTCTGCCCAGGAATGTGGAGGGAGGCTGCAGGAGGGAACCTGCTGGGGGGGTTTAGTTTCAGTTTGGGGCTGGGTGGAGGAACACAGGGAACCCCAGGGCTGGGGTCTAAGCTCCCTGCTCCCCCAGAAGGACTTGACTGAGGGGTCCTGGGTGTACCCACAAGCTCTGTTTTGGACTGTGTTCCTGTTGTCCAATAAACCTTCTGTTTTACTGGCTGGCTGAGAGTCTCAGTGAATCCCTGGGAGAGGGGTGCAGGGCCTGGACTCCCCCACACTCCGTGACAACTGGTGGCAGCGGTGGGATGTACTGCACCCCGTGAACGGCGCTTCCTGCAGTAAGTGACTGGGGAACAGTAAAACGAAGGGGGATTGATGGGGACCAGGCGTGCTGAAGATTCAGAGAGAGACGGTTTCGGGGGGCAGTTAACCCCTGGGAGTGTGTGACCAGAGAGAAGGACTTTTGCAGTAACAGGGTCCCCCGGGGGATTGCAGCGAGCGGTCCCAGGGGCGGAGGAGTCTGCAGCTCGACCCTGGCAAAGAGGTGGTGACCTCAAGAAGGACTGGCACACTAAGGGTTTTTCCTGGAAACCGTGGGAAGCTGCCCGGCCTGCGAGTGGCCAGCAGGGAGATGTACGCTAAACGCCTTAAGAGCGACCTGGTGGAGCTGTGCAGGCAGAGGGGGCTGCGCATCGGGAGGTCCACCAAGGAACAGCTGATTGCCCAGTTGGAGGAGAGGGATCGCTTGGATGACCCGATCCCTGTCCCTGAGGGAAGCTGCCCGGGGGACGCAGCGTGGGCCCTGGGGCCTGACCGGGCTGGGAGGGGTCAGACTGCTGCTGAGGACATCCCGAGACCCTTCCTACCTAGGCCTGGGGGAGGGGTTGGGGGAAGATCCCGGCGGAGCTCCCCATCCCTGGAGCAGATGCGGCTGGAATGGGAGAGGGAGATGAAAATGAGGGAGCTGGAGGATCATGAAAAACAACGTCAACATGAGGAGAAACAACGTCAACATGAGCAGGAGGAGAAGGAGAGGGAGCGTCAGGAGAAGGAGAGGGAGCGTCAGGAGAAGGAGAACCAGAGACAGCATGAACTGGAGCTGGCCAGGCTGAAGAGCAGTGGGGCCCCGGCTGCGGTGAGTGAGGGGGGACCCAAGACTGCAAGGAACTTTGATAAGTGCTTCCTGGCCCAGCGGAAGGAGGGGGAGGACATGGATAGCTTCCTGACGGCCTTTGAGAATGCCTGCGAGATGCACAGGGTTGACCCTGCAGACAGGCTCCAGTTCCTCACCCCCTTACTGGACCCCAAAGCCGTGGAGGTGTACAGCCGGATGACAGGGCCGGAGACAGGGGACTATGAACTGTTCAAACAGGCCCTGCTCCGTGAGTTTGGGCTGACCCCCGAGATGTACCGGAGAAGGTTCCGGAGTCAGCGTAAAACGCCTGAGGTCACCTACCTACAACTGGCCAACCGGATGCAGGGGTATGCCCGCAAGTGGACAGCTGGGGCCCGAGCTAAAGAGGACCTGCTTGACCTAATCGTACTGAAGCAACTGTATGATCAGTGCCCGTCCGACCTGAGGCTGTGGCTGGTGGACAAAAAGCTCGAGAACCCCCAGCACGCAGGGCAGCTGGCCGACGAGTTTGTGAACAGTCGGTCAGGGGGTAGCCGGGAGGAGCCCCAAAAGAACAGGCCCCCCCCCGATGCAGAGAGAGAGTCACCAGGGGGCCTCCCAGCGGGGAAATAGGGAGAACCCCCTCCCACGGGGAACGCCTGGCGTCGGGCCCCTCCGACCCGCTCGAGGGGACCAACGTGACCTGAGCTGCTATCACTGTGGCCAGAGAGGCCACGTACGGTCCCAGTGCCCCGGGCTCAGGGACAGACTGAGCAGACCCAACCTACCCAGGGTTAACTGGGTAGGGACCCAGCTGGACGAGGGGCAGACGGCCCAGGCAAGGGGGGCTGCCAGTTTACCACCTGCTCAGGAGGGAAGAGTACCCCAGGCCAGCTCCGCCAGAGGGCTGGAGGCTCTGGACTCAGGGTGCTCGGTTTACAGGGTGGGCGCGGGACTGTCCCTCCGAAGAGAGTGCCTTGTTCCCCTGGAGGTGGATGGGAGGAAGGTCAATGGATACTGGGATACGGGCGCGGAGGTGACGCTGGCCCGGCCTGAGGTGGTGGCCCCAGATCGGGTGGTGCCCAACACCTACCTGACCCTGACAGGGGTGGGCGGGACCCCATTTAAGGTGTTCGTGGCAAGGGTACACCTGAAATGGGGGGCCAAGGAGGGCCCCAAGGATGTGGGGATACACCACCATTTGCCCACTGAGGTTTTGATGGGGGGAGACCTAGAGGACTGGCCAAGCAAGCCCCAGGCCGCCCTGGTTGTGACCTGTAGCCAGAGCCGGCGAGGGGCACTGCTCCCTGACCTTGTTGAGGGTACCACACCGGAGGCGCAGGACCCTACCCTGGTGGGGAGGGAGCGCCGAGGGGCACGGCTCAGAGAGACTGTGGTCTCAGACCTGGCCACTGAGGGGGAACCAGTCCCCATCCCTTCCCCAGCCGCTGAGTTCCAGGCCGAGTTGAGGAAAGATCCCTCCTTGCGGAAGCTCAGGGACCTGGCCGACTTCGGTGTGGGACGGACCATGAGGAGAGGCTGCCAGGAGAGGTTCCTGTGGGAGAAGGGGTTCCTGTACTGAGAATGGGCTCCCCCAGGGGAAGTGGAGTCCTGTGGGATCAGGAGGCAGCTGGGGGTCCCCCAGAAGTATTGCCGCAAGCTCCTGTACCTGGCCCATGACATCCCCCTCGCAGGGCACCAGGGAATCCGGCGCACCCGGCAGAGGTTGCTACAGAACTTTTACTGGCCCGGGGTCTTTACCACGGTCCGGCAGTACTGCCGATCCTGTGACCCCTGTCAGAGGGTGGGGAAGGCCCGGGACAAGGGGAAAGCGGCTTTGAGACCTTTGCCCATCATAGAGGAGCCTTTCCAGAAGGTGGCCATGGACATCGTGGGGACTCTCACCAAGACGACCCGGTCGGGGAAGAAATACATTCTGGGGGTGGTAGATTTTGCCACCCGCTACCCCGAGGCAGTGCCCTTAGCTTCCATTGAAGCCGACACCGTGGCCGATGCGCTCCTGACCGTTCTCAGCCGAGTGGGGTTCCCCAAGGAAGTCTTGACAGACCAAGGCTCCAACTTCATGTCGGCCCTGCTCCGGTGCTTGTGGGAGAAATGTGGGGTCCGGCACGACTGGGCCTCAGCTTATCACCCCCAGTCCAATGGGCTGGTGGAGAGGTTCAATGGGACGCTAAAGATGATGCTGAAAACCTTTATGGACCAGCACCCACAGGATTGGGACAAGTACTTACCGCACCTGCTGTTCACGTACAGGGAGGTGCCCCAGGAGTCGACCGAATTTTCGCCTTTCGAACTGTTATATGGCAGGAGGGTGAGGGGCCCCCTGGACCTGATGAGAGACGAGTGGGAAGGGAAGGCCACTCCCGATGGAGAGTCAGTGGTGGAGTATGTCCTGATCTTCCGAGAGAGACTGGCTGAACTCACGGGCCTGGCCAGGGAGAATGTGGCCAGAGCCCGGAGGAAGCAGAAAGTCTGGTATGACCGCACGGCGCGGGCCCGTGCCTACGCCACCGGGGATCCGGTGATAGTTCTCATCCCAGTGAGAAAGAACAAACTACAGGCCGCCTGGGAGGGCCCTTTCAAGGTCGTCAAGCAGCTCAATGAGGTAAACTATGTGGTGGAGCTGTCGAACCGGGCGCACCACCGCCGGGTGTACCATGTGAATATGATGAAGCCATATTATGCCAGGGGGAATGTGGTGTTGGCCGTGTGTGGACAGTGGGAGGAGCAGGGAGATGACCCTTTAGTAGATCTATTCCCTGGGACCAGAGCTGGTTTCCCCCTGGAAACAATTCCCCTCTCGGATCAGCTAACCCCTGCCCAGCAAGCTGAGGTCAGGGGGGTGCTGCATCCGTCCCGACAGCTGTTTTCCAACCAGCCTGGACGCACAAATCTGACTGTCCACCGGGTGCAGACAGGGTGGAACCCGCCGATAAGATGCTCCCCCTTCTGAGTCACAGGGAAAACTGCTCAGGACCTGGAAAGAGAGGTCCGGGACATGCTGGCTTTGGGGGTGATCCAGCCCTCTGCCAGCCCTTGGGCCTCGCCGGTGGTGCTGGTCCCCAAAAAGGACGGGTCGGTCCGGTTCCGTGACTATCGGAAGGGGTAGTATCTGATGCCTACCCCATGCCCAGGCCGGACGAGCTCCTAGACAAGCTGGGAGGAGCTCGGTACCTTACCACCATGGACCTTACAAAGGGCTACTGGCAAGTGCTCCTGGATGCAGATGCCCGGCTGAAATTGGCCTTTATCACCCCTCTGGGGCTCTATGAGTTCCTGACCCTGCCTTTCGGCCTCAAGGGAAGCGCCGGCCACCTTCCAGCGCCTAGTGGACCAACTCCTGAGGGGGATGGAGAGTTTTGCCGTGGCGTATATTGATGAGATCTGTGTCTTTAGCCAGACCTGGGAGGACCACGTGTCCCAGGTTAGACAAGTGCTGGACCGACTCCAGGGGGCTGACCGTAAAAGCAGAGAAGTGCAAGGTGGGGATGGCTGAAGTATCTTACCTGGGCCATCGGGTGGGGAGTGGCCGCCTAAAGCCGGAACCAGCCAAGGTGGAGGTGATCAGAGACTGGCCCGCTCCCCACACCAAAAAGCAGGTCCAAGCCTTTATTGGGATGGCAGGATACTACCGAAGATTTGTGCCCCACTTTAGCACAATAGCCACCCCCATCACTGAGCTATGCAAGAAGGGGAAGCCAGACAAGGTGGTCTGGACCGAGCAGTGCCAGGAGGCTTTCCGGGCGCTGAAGGAGGCTCTGGTCAGTGGCCCAGTCCTGGCAAACCCAGACTTTGACAAGCCCTTTGTGGTGTTCACCTTCGCCTCCAACACGGGACTGGGGGCAGTGTTAATGCAGGAGGATGAAAAGGGGGAGAGACACCCCATCGTGTACCTGAGCAAGAAGTTGCTACCCCGGGAGCAACACTACGTGGCCTTCGAGAAGGAGTGCCTGGCCATGGTGTGGGCCCTCAAGAAACTAGAGCCCTATCTCTTCGGGCGACACTTCACCGTCTACACCGACCACTCTCCCCTGACCTGGCTGCGCCAGATGAAAGGACCAACGCCAAACTCCTGAGATGGAGCCTGCTCCTGCAGGATTACGACATGGACACATGGACGTGGTCCACGTGAAGGGAAGTGCCAACCTGATAGGGGATGCGCTGTCCCGGAGAGGGGGCCCCGAACTTCCCCAGGTCACTGGTCAGCGTGACCCCGCTCAGTTGAGTCTCGAAGGGGGGAGAGATGTGAGGATGTGACGCAGCAGGGAGGGGGGAGTGTTGACCTGGGAATGTGCCCTGGGGAGGGGAGACCTGAGAGCCTGTCACCTGAGCCAGGAGGGGGAGGGGGAGGTAACACCTCTGCCCAGGAATGTGAAGACAGGCTGCAGGAGAGAGCCTGCTGGGGGGGGTTTAGTTTCAGTTTGGGGCTGGTTTCCACAGTATGCATCCGATGAAGTGAGCTGTAGCTCACGAAAGCTTATGCTCAAATAAATTGGTTAGTCTCTAAGGTGCCACAAGTCCTCCTTTTCAGTTTGGGGCTGGGTGGAGAAACGCAGGGAACCCCAGGGCTGGGGTCTAAGCTCCCTGCTCCCCCAGAAGGACTTGACTGAGGGGTCCTGGGTGTACGCACAAGCTCTGTTTGGGACTGTGTTCCTGTTGTCCAATAAACCTTCTGTTTTACTGGCTGGCTGAGAGTCTCAGTGAATCCCAGGAAGAGGGGTGCAGGGCCTGGACTCCCCCACACTCCGTGACAGTCTCCCTCACCTTCATCTGCTGAGCCTCTCAAGGTAGGTCGTTATCCCCATGTTAGAGGTGGGGAAACTGAGGCACGGAGCAGGGTCATGCAGTGAACGGAACAGAGCCTGGGTCTCCCCCTCTGACCAGACTACATAGCGCAGCAGGGTTAGAGTCGGAGGGGTCAAGATCAGAAGGGAACAGCTCACCCAGTCTGACCCCCCTGTATATCCCAGACCACCCCCACCCATGGACCCAACAACCACAGATCCCAGCCCTCGGGAGCCCGGGCTGGCATGTGCCCCAGGCGGAGAACAGGAGGGGCTGAGGTGCCCGGTGCCCCGCAGTGGCAGGGAACGATGACGTGAGATACACCCTGGCAAGGGACCCACCCCCCACGCTGCAGGGGAAGGTGACAAGCCCCCAAGGTCCCTGCGTCTGACCTGGGGGAAATTTCTTCCTGACCCGTCTCAGGCCACCAGGGAGACCTGGGGGTGTGAGCCAGAGCCGGCCAGCCACGGGCCTGAGACAGAGAGAGCCCGGTGCCCCCGCAGAGCCCGGCCCTCCCCACGGGCCCATCTCCAGCTGGCACCACCCCCATGCTTCAGAGGCCAGCGACTTAAAAAAAACCTCCCAGAACACAATGGGGGGGGGACCCTCCCTGACCCTCCCTGACCCCCACTAGCGGGTGGGACCCAGGTTTGATGGAACCACTAGCCCACGCTCCCTCTGCCACCAGCGGTCAGTGGGGAGCCGGTGGCTCCCAGCCTCCCTTCGGCTTTCGAGGAAACCCCTCGCGCTCAGCACAGCCGGGAGGCGGCTGCTCCTGCTTCACACCCCTGCAAACGGGCTCTTCACGCTGCACGGCCAAGGCCGAACGCGAGCCGGGGCCAGAACGCGAAGCTAGAGGAGTTTAGACTAAAATAGGGCACCAACCTTGGGCTCGGAGGGTAACGAACCCCTGGGATGACTCCCCCGGGCCGGAGGCTTCTCCGCCCCGGAGCCGGTACATCAAGGGCTGGTTTTCTAGCAGACCTGCCCAGGAATGACTGTGGGGCAGGTCTCTGGCCTGTGCTATGCAGGGTCAGGCTGTAACCACACCAGATCCTGGGAACCCCCATGTGCCAGCAGAACCGGCGCTAGGAAAGCGCTGGCCGTCGGTGCCCTCTACCGGCTGGTCCGTGAATCTGCCAGCTGGCATCGCACATAGAATCACAGCCTATCAGGGCTGGAAGGGACCTCAGGAGGTCACCTAGTCCTACCCCCTGCTCAAAGCAGGACCAACCCCAGCTAAATCATCCCAGCCAGGGCTTTGTCAAGCCTGACCTAAAAAACTTCTAAGGAAGGAGATTCTACCACCTCCCTAGGTAACGCATTCCAGTGCTTCACCACCCTCCTCGTGGAAAAGTTTTTCCTAATATCCAACCTAAACCTCCCCCACTGCAACTTGAGACCATTGCGCCTTGTTCTGTCCTCTTCCACCACTGAGAATAGTCTAGATCCATCTTCTTTGGAACCCCCTTTCAGGTAGTTGAAAGCAGCTATCAAATCCTCGCCCCCGCACCCCTGCTTTTTTTCTGCAGATTAAATGAGTCCAGTTCCCTCAGCCTCGCCTTCTAAGTCATGTGCTCCAGCCCCCTAAGCATTTTCGTTTCCCTCCGCTGGACTCTCTCCAATTTGTCCACATCCCTTCTGCAGTGGAGGGACCAAAACTGGACACACTACTCCAGATGTGGCCTCACCAGTGCTGAATAGAGGGGAACGATCACGTCCCTCGATCTGAAGGCAACGCTCCTACTAATACAGCCCAAAATGCCATTGGCCTTCCTGGCAACAAGGGCACACCGCTGACTCAAACCAGCTTCTTGTCCACTGTAACCCCCAGGTCCTTTGCTGCAGAACTGCTGCTTAGCCAGTCGGCCCCCATCCTGTAGGGATTCTTCTGTCCTAAGTGCAGGACTCCGCACTTGTCCTTGTTGAACCTCATCAGATTTCTTTTGGCCCAATCCTCTAATTTGTCTAGGTCCCTCCGTATCCTATCCCTACCCTCCAGCATATCTCCCTCTCCTCCCAGTTTAGGGTCATCTGCAAACTTGCTGAGGGTGCAATCCACACCATCCTCCAGGTCATTAATGAAGATGTTGAACAAAACCGGCCCCAGGACCGACCCTCGGGGCACTCCACTTGATACCGGCTGCCAACTAGACATGGAGCCATTGATCACTACCCGTTGAGCTCGACAATCTAGCCAGCTTTCTATCCACCTTCTAGTCCATTCATCCAGCCCATACTTCTTTAACTTGCTGGCAAGAATACCGTGGGAGACGGTGTCAAAAGCTTTGCTAAAGTCAAGATATTTCATGTTCACCGCTTTCCCTGTATCCACAGAGCCAGTTATCTCATTATAGAAGGCAATCAGGTTGGTCTTGCCCTTGATGAATCCATGTTGACTGTTCCTGATCACCTTCCTCTCCTCCAAGTGCTTCAAAAGGGTTTCCTTGAGGACCTGCTCCATGATTTTTCCAGGGACTGAGGTGAGGCTGACCACTCTGTAGTTCCCCGGATTCTCCTTCTTCCCTTTATTAAAAGATGGGCACTACATTAGCCTTTTTCCCGTCGTCCGGGACTTCCCCCGATCGCCATGAGTTTTCAAAGATAATGACCAATGGCTCCGCAATCACATCCGCCAATTCCCTCAGCACCCTCAGATGCATTAGATCTGGACTCATGGACTTCTGCATGTCCAGCTTTTCTAAATAGTCCTGAGCCTGTTCTTCCACCACTGAGGGCTGCTCACCTCCTCCCCATGCTGTGTGCCTGTCGTAAGATGAGGCCCTGAAACATAAACCCTTGGTATCAGAGGCCCGGTAGGAGGCCTAAGGCCTGGGCTAAAGTAATGGTCAAGACTTTGCTGACATAAAGCACAGTTAAGCTGTGAGCCAGAGGCTGGCCCTGCTCACAGACGCTGGCAAGGAGAGGGCTGATGTTGCATAAACATATATCTAAAGGGGGCTGGATACCAGAGCCATACATGAATGGTACAAGAACATTCTTATACCGTCCACAGAGATAACAAGGACAGGGGCAAAGGGCTAGGATGATGGAGAGAGTTGTTTTGTTCGAACCAACATGTACAAGGCGAGAGGTGGCAGTAGAAGCGTGGTGCGTTGTTACGTAGCGGGGTTGCATCTCACTACGTCACGGGTGTTCTGTAACTGGTTTGTACCTGTGTATAAGATACATCCCTGAGTGGATGTCTTTGTCCGGCCTAGGGGGCAGTGGAAAGTCCCACCACTGATTGAGCTGTGTCCGTTGTCAGGGAGCACATAGGGACTAGCAACAAACCGTATATAAGTTATATGAATCGGGGAGTTAGAGACTGTGTTTCTCTTCGACAATAAACCTGCCCGGGTGCCTTCGTACCTCACTAGAGTCTGTGGTCTCTGGAGGTTCTCTCGGGGTCTGCTGCGTCAGCGATCCGCACAGAGCCGGGGCAGTACACAGAGGGAACGCGCACGCAGCCGACTGGTATCGCCATCGAACAGAGCAGAGCACTACACCGGTGGCATCTGACAACATTGCCCAGTGCAGCAGTCTGGGAGCTGCCCTTGGCTGTGAAGACTGAGGCAAAACAAGCATTGAGTACTTCAGCTTTTTCCACTTCCTCTGTCACTGGGTTGCCTCCCCCATTCAGTAAGGGGCCCACACTTTCCCTGACCTTCTTCTTGTTGCTAATGTACCTGTAGAAACCCTTCTTGTTACCCTTCAAATCCCTTGCTCGCTGCAACTCCAGTTGTTTTTTGGCCTTCCATGGTCCTTTCCCCCACCCTGCGCCCCGGGTTCAAAGCTGGCTGGCAGCGTGGCAACGGGACGGACCCAGGCATGGGGCAGGGCTGAACCGTGGCTCTTCGGGGCGACTGTCCCCGGCGGAGGGGGAAGCATGTCCCGTGCTGGGAGCAGATGTGGGGAGAGTGATGCTGCCCCAGAGATGTGACTACAAGCCCCTTTAGGGGGGCCAGGTGTGTTATGGGGCCTGCAGATCTCACCCTCCTTTCACACAAGCCCCAGTGATTTTGAACTGCCGGCGCCGGGACCAGAGAGGGGAGCTGGGCTGTAGCCGGCAGTAAAGCTGGCCACCAAGGAGGTTGGCGGGGGGCAGCCCTTGGCCCTGCTTTAGGAACTGGGGGAAGGGTCTTGTGCTGGGGCACAAGCCAAAAGAGACCCCAACCCTAGCCCGGCGCCACCAGGAGCAAAGCGCCTGGCTCACGTCCAGCAGCAAAGCTGAGCTGGGAGAAGGATGCAGCTCTGCCCCCAGCCACCTCTCAGACCGTAACACCACCTCCAGGCCAACTCATTCGCAAGAGGCCTCTGGTCTCGGGGGCCAGCATGAGCCCCCAGGGGCTGAGCACCCCAACCCCTGCTACTGCAATAGGAACAGGGCACCTCCGGGCGAGGCTGAGTGCTCTCCGCCAGGCTGGTTTGAGTCCCTGGGGTGCAGCGGCTCCCAGCCCAACGCAATTGCACCGGCAGAGAGCTCAGCCCAGAGGCAGCAGCCAGAGCAGGGCAGCTTCTCGGCTCCCAGACTGAGGCAGCAGAGCCTGGAGGTCAGGGGCTAGGAGGAAGTGAGAATTCTCTGTAATATTGTTATGAAGCCTGTGTGCCTCAGTTTCCCCAGCTGCTACACTGTTCCCTAGTGGGAGAAGGGCTGTTTGCTCTGGGGGCAGGTTAGGACACAGGTGTGAGAGGCCACCCAGGTGTCCTTAGGAGGCCTGATCTCCATAGCCATGGAGAATCCAGACAACGGCAAATCCCATCCCCAGGACATCAAACCTGGCAACCAACCCCACCTGGCCCCACCTCACAGCATCTCCCTCAGCTCGCGGACACAGGACATGGGGGTTGGGGGGAAGGTGGGAGTTAAGCGTGGGCTGGGGGAAGCCATTGAGGCACCTGTGGGCTCACTATGGAGGAAGAGTGGGACCCCTCGGGGGACTCCCAGAGGCAGTTCTGAAGCTGGGGCCATAGTCCCAGTCCTGGGGACCCGAGAGGGGGGTGCAGAGCCCCGCCTGACTCCAGCGAGACGCTCCCTCAGCCCCACCCCATGCCCAGGAGTGATCTCCAGGAGCCGCCAGCGATGCTTCCCCAAAGGGATTAAAAGTCCTGCCCGCCCTGGGAGAGGGCACCGTGCTGGGGCACCCTGCCCTGGGCCAGGACTGACGCGTGGCCCGTGGGCTCGGGCCCCAAACACAGCCTGGTGAGGCACACTGCCACCCCCCGCCCTCATTGGCCAGCAAAGCCCTTTGTACCCCGCTCACCAGCGCCCCCGGCAGAACAGCCTGGCAGCTGCTCCCTGCCGGGCTCTCTGGGCCAGGCGCCCAGGCTGGGTTGCTCCAAGCCCCCAGGAAGTCTCCCCCGGCCCCAGACGACACTGCCTCGCATGGATGCGACCCACCTCCAGGGGGCGCCAAGGGAGCTCAGCCCATTCACCTGCTGCCCCCCTGCAGCTTGCCCGTGGGCAGCTGCCGGGGGCTGTTCCCAGCTCCAGCGCCCCGGCTCACGCTCGATCCAGCTGGGGGATCCGGGGAGAAATGCCGGGGGATCCCCGGGGGTAACGTGGCGGCCAGCGTAGCGAGCGGTTGTGGCACCTCTCGAGCCGCAGCCAAGGAGCCGAAAAGCACCCGGGAAAGGCACAACCCAAAATCACGGGCACCAGGACAATCCAGGCTCAGGCCTGCATCAGCCGCAGGGGCCGTGGGAGTCAAGCCCCAGGTATGATCCCTGCTCCACCCCAGGCCCCAGGGAGCTTGGCTACAGGGGGGTGAAAACTTCACACCGCAGGGCGGAGCCCCCCCGCCCTCCCCCCGCTCTGTGGAGCTGGGGAGCCGGGGACGGCTCTGTCCCCGCTCAGGGAGGTGGAGGAGAAAACCCCTCCCGGCCGCAGGAAGTGCCCATGTGGCCTTCGGCAAAGCGGGGCGACAGCCCTGTGGATAACCGGACTGAGTGCCAGGTGCCCAGACACTGCGGGGACGGGGGCTTGACAAGTACCAGGGACGCGGAGAGGTGATGGGCACCTGCTTCTTTGGGGCGTGTCCCTCTGGGGACCAGCTGCAGACAGTGTCCCAGAGCCGGGTACCAAGCTGGCGGGACCCCAAGTCTTAAAGAAATTCCAGCTGTGCCCTGAGCTGAGCCAGCCAAGGGGGCTGAGGTTTGGTCTGGCAGCAGCTGCCCCACCCAGGCCAGGCAGGAGGCAGCAGCTCAGCTGGCAGAAGGATAAATAAGCTGCAGCCGACACCTTGGTGCCCCCTCGCCAGGGAGCTCTGGGGATGGGCAGCAGAGCAGCGAGGGTGGGGGCTGTCAGGCCAAGTGCAGGCTGCATGCCCCGGGGGCCAGCCGCTCACAGCTCTCCCAGGCCAGAAGCAGCCAGGGGCCACTGAGGGGCCGGGCTCCCAGGGTAGCCCCCTTGGCAATGCTCCCAGCTCCGCACGCCTGGGGGAGACGGGCAGAGGATCAAGTCACACAGCATCAGGGAGAACCGCTCCCAGGAACGACGCCCAGACACACCCTGCGCCATTCAAACAAGGGTTGTATTTCCAGTGGCTATTTATAAAGGGGGCAGGGCCAGGCGTGGGAGACAGGAGACAGCCTCCCGCCGGGGGGCCCCAGGGCAAGGCTCTGCCCCCCTGCTGTGACTGCAGGGCACAGCCCGACAGGCCAAGGAGCTGCGGGCAGGGGGCAGGGGCCAGGCTCCAGGCCTAGCTGAGGTTGCCCTCGGTGCCGCTGTCCTCGTCCGGGGGCACGGGGCCCCGCTCCAGGCCCGGCTCCAGGTAGTCGAGGATGCGCCGGTCGGCCTGGAGCAGGAACTGCTGCTGCCTGAAGTAGACTTTCAGCACCCCCTTGATGGCCACAAAGGTGATGCCGCCCTGCGGAGGAGGGGCGGAGATGAAGCCAGCTGCTGTGCCAGTCCCATGGCTCTGGGCAAACCCTAGCAGCACAGCCCCCCAGCCAGCTGCCGCCCCCCACTGAGCACCAGAGACAGGGGCGCCCCCCAGCTCTGCCGGTGCCCCTCACTCCCGACCCGCAGCCCCGGCTCCCCCCAGCTCTGCCGGTGCCCCTCACTCCCGACCCGCAGCCCCAGCTCCCCCCAGCTCTGCCAGTGCCCCTCACTCCCGACCCGCAGCCCCCTGCTAGCCCAGCCCCAGCTCCCCCCAGCTCTGCCGGTGCCCCTCACTCCCGCCCCGCAGCACCGGTGCTCCCACGAGCACAGTGTGGGCAGCAGTGCCAGGCTGGCCTGCCATTTCCACGGCAGCGAGCAGATCACAGACCGCCGAGGTTTCCCAGCTCGGACTCCCTGGGCCCGGGGTTCTCAGGCCAGGAGTCTCCAGCTCCAGGCGCGACAGGCCGCAAGCCGCACCTTGGGCACCCCGCAGTGGCTGGCACAGCCCGGCCCCGGACTCACCAGGATGGTGCGCTGCAGGCTGGAGTCCACCCGCCGGAAGAGGAGCCTGCCCACCAGGCTGGCGATGGTAGGAAACACCAGGGCCCCGCACAGCGAGCGCGAGAGGGACGTGTGGTCGCTCTGGGGGCGGGACTCAGCCAGCGGCCCCGGGGCCACCGGGCGCCCAATCCCTGGGGAAATGGGAAGGAAGGGGAAACTGAGGCAGCGATTGGTCACTGCCACCTGGCCAGGGGGCTCAGACCTGAACCGCTCCCCACACCACCCGCCTCTGCCCCAGTGTCTGTCCCCCACCCCCCCCAGCGCTCTGCCCCTCGTCACGGTCTCTCCTCCCCCCGCCAGGCCACCCGCTGATGGCGCTACTGCCCAGCTTCCCCTCCCCCCACAGCTCTGCCCCCTTCGCTGCCAGCCCGCCCCTGTCTCGGCTCACTGGCAACCATGCCCACCCCGCACCAACCTGCCCACCCACCGGCCCCACCCAGGGCAGCCCCAGAGCAGCCCCAGGCCATCCCCGCCAAGCCGCCCGCCCCCGGCGGCGATGCCCCTCACCTGGCACCAGGGCCTGCAGGGCCTGCAGCTTGCTGGCATACTTCCGCCAAACGCGCAGCACGTAGTCCTCCCAGCGGATCAGCCTGCCCAGCACCAGCATGACGGGGATGGTGGGCAGCCCCATGAGCAGGAAGAGGGGGTCCGCCCGCTCCATCACATCCAGCCCCTTCTTATGGCCAACCACCTGCAGCCGGGGGAGGAGGCAGCTCAGAGCCCGCGCCGAGAGCGGGGCTCCCCGTGCTGGCTGGGCCGGCCGCACCCCGCAGCACGGGGCATGGGCCCTCTCAGGCTGGGGTCACAGGGCAATTCCCAGCAGCGCCAGCTTCCTCCATGGCCCCAGCCGTGCCCTGCCGCAGCCAGCCTGGCACCCGGCAGCTCCCACTGGAGCAGTCACCCCATTGCCTCTGTTGCGGAGCCTGGCGGAAGCAGCAGCCCCGGCTCAGCTCGGGCCCCCTTCGGGGCCCCCCAACACGTTACCTGCATCACCGTGACGGCCCCATAGGTGACAGCCGACCAGTACACCGTTCCCACCACGATGCCGGCCATGGCGAAGGGGCTGGCTCTGGACAGGATCCGGTCTGCCTGGTGGAGGAAATAGACCAGGGGCCCTGCAGGGAGATCAGAAACTCAGGCCACGCCATGTACACCCCCCGTGTTCCCTGGCCCAGCCGGCCGCGGGGGAGACTCCAGCGGGCCCCCACCCGCTCACGGGGAGGATCCCAGGGCTCTCAGCCTTTCCCCCCAGGCCAGGAATTTCCCCCGGCCCATATCACAGGCTAGTGGGTGGAGCACAAGGTCAGGAGCCAGGGACATGCCAGGGCAGGGCACTGCGCCAACCTCTATGCTCCAGGCAAAGCCTCCCCAGACCCCTCCACGCTGCCCCGCATTGACCCCAGCGACCCCGCGCTCCCAGGCAAAGCAAGGCCCGGACGGGCCCCGCCGGGCTCACCCAGCTTGGGGAAGACGATGCGGTATTCAGTGCCGCACTGCGGGCAGCTCACGCTGCCCGTGCTGTTGCCCTTCTGCTTCTCGTCCAGCCAGCGCTGCAGGCAGGCCTGGTGGATCCATTTGGTGGAGCCTTTGCAGCGGCAGGGGCAGACCCACTCGGCGGCCCGGTCCTCGCGCTCCGTGGCGAAGCAGACCCAGCAGTGCCTGGAGAGCAGAGAGCCCGTCAGGGCCCCGGGCGCCCCCGGGCACCGCAGTGCCCCGCGGGTGGCAGGGCCGAACTCTGGGCCACCCCACCCCAGGCAGGGGGATCCCTAGGGGACCCAGCACCCCTGAACTGCCGGGTCCCCTGCCCCAGCACCCTTCTCCAGTCCCACCCCCATCCGGATCCCGTCCCCCCTCCGGGCCCAGGCTCAGCGCAGGGCCGCCGGGACCCAGCCGCCTCCCAAGCGCCCCCAGAGCCAGGCCAAAGAGGGAGGCGGCGGGAGGGGAAACCCGCGGGGCGTTCCCGGGGGGAGGGGTTCGGGTCGGCTCCGGCCCGGGGGAGAGGGGGGGCGTTCGGGACGGGACGGGGGGTCGGTTCGGCTCCGGCCCGGGGGAGAGGGGGGGCGTTCGGGACGGGCCGGGGGGGTCGGTTTGGCTCCGGCCTGGGGGAGGGGGGGCGTTCGGGCCGGGGGGGGTCGGTTCGGCTCCGGCCTGGGGGGAGGGGGGGCGTTCGGGCGGGGGGGGGGTCGGTTCGGCTCCAGCCCGGGGGAGAGGGGGGGCGTTCGGGACGGGGGGGATCGGGTCAGCTCCGGCCCGGGGGGAGGGGGGTTCGGCCCGGGGGGAGGGGGGGTCGGCCCGGGGGGGGTTCGGCTCGGCTCCGGCCCGGGGGGAGGGGCGGTTCGGGCCGGGGGGAGAGGGGGGTTCGGACCGGGGAATTTGGTTCGGCTCCGGCCCGGGGGCGGGGGGGGCGTTCGGCCCGGGGGGGTCGGCTCGGCTCCGGCCCGGGGGGAGGGGGGGTTCGGGCCGGGGGGGTCGGCTCGGCTCCGGCCCGGGGGGAGGGGGGGGTTCGGGCCGGGGGATTCGGTTCGGCTCCGGCCCGGGGGGAGGGGGGGGTTCGGGCCGGGGGATTCGGTTCGGCTCCGGCCCGGGGGGAGGGGGGGGTTCGGGCCGGGGGATTCGGTTCGGCTCCGGCCCGGGGGGAGGGGGGGGTTCGGGCCGGGGGATTCGGTTCGGCTCCGGCCCGGGGGGAGGGGGGGGTTCGGGCCGGGGGATTCGGTTTGGCTCCGGCCCGGGGGGAGGGGGGAGTTCGGGCCGGGGGATTCGGTTTGGCTCCGGCCCGGGGGGAGGGGCGATTCGGGCCGGGGGGAGAGGGGGGTTCGTACCGGGGGATTTGGTTCGGCCCCGGCCCGGGGGCGGGGCGTTCGGCCCGGGGGGAGGGGCGGTTCGGGCCGGGGGGAGGGAGGGTTCGGACCGGGGGATTCGGTTCGGCTCCGGCCCGGGGGGAGGGGGGGGTTCGGGCCGGGGACCCCCCCAGCGCTCACCTCTCCTCGGCCGGCTCGGCCATGGCGGGCGGGCCGGTCACACCCCCGGGCGGCCCCGGGGCCCGGCCATCGCCGGCCCCCGGCCCGAGCGAGCGCGCAGCCAGCCGCGATCCGCGGGGCGCGGCCCCTGCGCCGAACTTGGCTGGATCGGGTCCCGGTCCCGGTCCCGGCTCCGGCTCCCCCCGGCCGCTCCGCTGCGCCTCGCTCCGCTCCCGGCCCTGGCGGAGCTTGGCCCGGCCCTGGGGCGGTTCCGCAGCCTTGAGCCCGCCCCGCAGACCCAGGGCCCGGCGCTGCCTGGTCGTGAACAGGCCCAGGGGTGCGGAGCCCAGTCCCGGGTCCGGCCCGGGCAGGGCGCGCACAGCCCCGCCCGTCTAGAGGCCCCCGGTAGGAGGGTTAATCGCAGCTGGCTCTTCTGGGGGTGCCATCATACAGCTCTCCTCGGTCAGCAGCTTTATGCCCATTTTGCAGATGGGGAAACTGAGGCACGACGAGGGCTACGATTTGGCCATGGCCACACAGCAGGCCAGGTGGCAGAGTTTGACCCAGAAGCCTGCGCTCCCCAGGCCCAGCTCAGTGCACTATCCCTTAGGCTACACTGCCCCTAAAGTGCCAGGTTTGTGCCAGGGAGGCCCGTCCTGGCTGGAATGGCCACCTGGCGCAAACATCGCCTGTTTGTATCACCGGCTGAAAGCAACATGGGGCTTGATGGCAAAAACCGCCATGGACTTCCCTTGGAGCCCATGCACCCGGTCCAGGCCTTTCGCACCCGAAACTTCTGCAGCCACATCCCAAGCCTGCATTACACCACGATC
Source organism: Lepidochelys olivacea (assembly GCF_965140295.1). Classification (NCBI taxonomy): domain Eukaryota; kingdom Metazoa; phylum Chordata; order Testudines; family Cheloniidae; genus Lepidochelys; species Lepidochelys olivacea. Next base: position 15,007,201 of record NC_140436.1, on the reverse strand, counting down.
CCACCCATCGGTGCTCAATTTCCGGGCCCGCTATGAACACCACCCACGGCTTGAACTGTTTCTCACAACATCCCCCGCAAACAGTCCTGGAAGACAGCGTCACGGCCCCCGTTGGTGCGGGACGTCCTGTGGGTCTGCAAAGCCAGAAGTGAGCATCCAGGGTTTCCCAAGGCTAGCAAAGTCTTCTGTCGAGATGGCGGACAGCGAGACGTGCCACGCAGGTTTGCGGGATTTCTAAAAAAAGTGCAAAAACTATGAGCTCTGGATGGCATTATGGGATGGAGAAAGGTGTGCTGGAAACTTGATCCTGAGCTCCCAGAGATTCCTTTCTATCCCATGACACTTTGAAAGACTTTCCCAGGTTAGGCCCCGATCCTGAGAACTTGGAGGAGCTTGCAGGACCGAGGCCTTCCTGTGAAACTACCATGGACTTCCCAGGCCATCAGCGCTGCAGCCTCTCGGGGCATCCAGTGATCTCTTGCTCCAGGAAGGAGGACATGCAAGTCTGGGATGAGGAATCAGAAGAGAAATGATCGAAGAGACACGAGGTCCCATCCCCCCAGGACCAGCACAGGAAAGTTCTCTGCTGTCTACGCTCTAGGATTAATCCTCACCTATGGATCCGCCTAGAAAATAAACAGAGACCCAGCTGGTGTTTCCAGGCTTTGCCCTTTCGCTGAAGGTATTAGAACAGTAGCTTATATTTCTATATTGTGTTCCAACCGATATACTGAAATGCAGCCACCTCTAGAGTGGAACACAACAGACGTTTAACAGAGCACAGGAACACCACATAGCTGTTGGGGTCAGGCGGTGAAGAGGTGTAGGGCCTTGCTTTGCTCAGCCAGTTACTAGAATTGGTTTGTCTCGCTGTGGTGCCCAGGCGTGGCCGGGGACAGGCATGGAGCAGGGCCCCGTCATGCCAGGGGCTGTACAAATATGGAACAGAAAGGCTCCCTGATGTGCGGGGAGGTGGGGTCAGAGGGGACCATCATGATCATCTAGTCGGACCCCCTGCCCCTGGCAGGCCACGGCCCCTCCCCCACCTCCTGCCATGGGGATCCGGCCATTAGCCCATGCACCCCGCGAGCCGGGCACAGACCCCGGACCCGGCTCAGGACCCTGACCCTGACCCGATACCCACAATGCAACGGGACAGCGGCTCCTGCCACCCAGGGGTGGGTGTAGGCGGGGAAGAGGTGGAGGGGGGGGTGGGTCGCACATGCGCAAACGCCTCCGCGCTCTCCCCCTTCCCCACTCTCCAAGCCGGCGGGGAGGGGCGGGAACCGCGCACTGGCCCCTTAAGAGCGGGGCCATGACGTCACCCTCCCTGCGCCGGGCAACCAGGCTTGATGCGGAAGGCCCGCCCCCGCCGCCGCGTCCCATTGGACGGCTGTCAAACCTGTCGCCCCGCCTCTCCCGCGGTCTGCTTCGGCTTCCGCCTGTCACTCGGGCCCAAGAGAGGCGCTGATTGGCTGCGCGGGGTCCCGCCCCTTGCGCGGCTCCCGAGGGCCGGTTCGGTTGCGCAGGGTGGGTGGTTGCGGGGCTGCAGCGTCGAGTGTGACTGAGCCGAGCCCGGAGCCGCGTCCCCCGCCCGGCGGCGCCGCCCCGCCCCGCCCCGCCCCGCCCCGGCCCGGCCCCGCCATGGAGTCCTACGACATCATCGCCAACCAGCCCGTGGTCATCGACAACGTGAGCCGGGGGGGGCAGCCTGGGGGGGGCTTGCGAGTGACCTGGGGGCCCCGTGGGGCAGGGCCGGGGGGGTGGAGCGGGAAGGGGCAGGGCCGGGGGGGTCAGGCCCTGGGGGTGGGGCAGGGCCGGGGGGGTGGAGCGGGGAGGGGCAGGGCCTGGGGGGCAGGGCCGGTGGGGGTCAGGGCCTGGGGGGTGGAGCGGGGAGGGGCAGGGCCGGGGGGGGTCAGGGCCTGGGGGTGGGGCAGGGCCGGGGGGGTGGAGCGGGGAGGGGCAGGGCCTGGGGGGCAGGGCCGGTGGGGGTCAGGGCCTGGGGGTGGGGCAGGGCCGGGGGGGTGGAGCGGGGAGGGGCAGGGCCTGGGGGGCAGGGCCGGTGGGGGTCAGGGCCTGGGGGGTGGAGCGGGGAGGGGCAGGGCCGGGGGGGGTCAGGGCCTGGGGGTGGGGCAGGGCCGGGGGGGTGGAGCGGGGAGGGGCAGGGCCTGGGGGTCAGGGCCTGGGGGGTGGAGCGGGGAGGGGCAGGGCCGGGGGGGGTCAGGGCCTGGGGGTGGGGCAGGGCCGGGGGGGTGGAGCGGGGAGGGGCAGGGCCTGGGGGTGGGGCAGGGCCGGGGGGGGGTGTCAGGGCCTGGGGGGTGGAGCGGGGAGGGGCAGGGCTGGGGGGGTCAGGCCCTGGGGGTGGGGCAGGGCCTGGGGGGGTCGCTGGGGCACGATGCGGGAGGACTGGGAGGCTCTGAGCATGTCTGGACGCCCCCCCCCCCCGGGGCCCTGCCCCATCGGACGCGCCCTGCCCCGCCCCGCCGCCTGTGGACTCGCAGGGTCTCTGGGGCAGGGACTGTGGATGGGGGAGGGGCCTGGTGTGGCTGCGCTGGAAGGGGCTCGGGGGGGTTCCCCAGCGCGGGGAGCGCCAGGCGGCTGCGACCCAGCTGGCCCCACCTGAAGCCCCTGGCGTTAACCACTCTCCTGCCGCTCTCCGGTCTGCGCCGGCAGCACGTTGGTGGCCCGACCCCTGTCGCGTACAGCGCCTTGCACGGAAAGGCCTGGCCATGTCGCCGCTCAGACCCCAAAGCAAAATGCTGCTTCTGCCCTACAGACTCGCCAAGGCCTTGGTGCAGGGCTCACTACACAGGAGGCCCCATCGCCTCCCCCAGGCCGCACCCCTGCTTGCCTCTCGAAATACCCCATTCCACAGATCTCTAAGAGCCCCTCAGCCACAGCCGGGGGGCCAGGGCTTTCTGCCCACGCTGCTCCCCCTGGCCTCCCGAAGCATTCAGCCTCTGGTTGGGGGACGGGGGGCTTGCCCTGTGGCAGTGTAACACCCTCCTCCCTGTCCTGTCAAGCCTCGGGGCCATTTCTTCTTGCTGCTGAATAGTTGATTACGCTGAGCTAACTTTTCCGTCCAGTTCTCTCACTTCAGTGTGGCGGGTCCCTTGGCTTAGAACCATCCTCTCTTTTTGAATGGCCTCTGCTTTCCTGCTGCGAGCAGCTCTTTGCTGTGTGCGGCTCCCCAGAGCCGCACCGGGTCAGAGTCTGTGGCGCGTTTCAGTTGCGGAATTTGGCGAGAGAAATCTGGCCAGGCTTTCGGAGCAGCAAGCACTGATGTGTCCTCGCTTCGGAGTCTGTGGGCCACTGGATCTGCAGCTCTGGAGACCCAGCTGCACGCTGCCTTGGAGAAGCTGTCATTTGATCTTCTGCCTCTGTGGATCCCAATGCTCTGGGTTACAATGCATCGGGTGTTTAGAGCCAGCCAAGCCTTAATCTAAAGCATCTAATCCTTAGGTCTTCTATGACACCTGGTGCTACAAGACAGGGTGGCAAACTTGTATATGTCAAACAAAGTCCTCTGACGTTCCCATGTCACCTGGGTGGGGTGAAGACTTCCTTGCCTGTAGCATACCATGTGCCTGGTTTCTCCTTTGCATGTGACAGCAGGGACACAGAGCAGGCTAACTCTGGCTGATTTGCTTTGGAAGTGTGGCTCTCCCTGTGTTCCTGTTCCCAGAAGGTGTCAGACAGCTGGATTTGCACTGTGCGTGTGTAGGGACAGGGTGTGGCTGGGGAAGAGTTCTTGCTTGCTCATGCTGTGAATCGTTTGTAATGGGGCAAGGAGAAGCGGGCGAGCCAGAGATGGATTTTGGAGCCGTTCCTGGGAGGTTGGCAGGAGAGAGGTGGCTGCTGAGTTTACAGTAGCGTTTTGCAGCGGCTGCTGCTGAGACGCAACATTCAGCTTAACCTCCTCATTCAAAGGGAGTTTCAGCACAGGCTTGGCTTCCAGGAAGTGTGCTGTGGGGTTTGTCTTCCTCCGGGCGGGTGGGTGCAGCCAGCCCCGGGGCTGCAGCTGCAGAAAACCTCTGTCCTTAGCCAGCTCCACTGGTGGGACCCCCTCAGTGGGGCAGGGGTGGTCTTTGCTTGTTTACTCCTTCCCGTAACACACGAACCAGGGGTCACCAATTAAATTAACAGGCATAAATTAAAACAAACATAAGGAAGCATTTCTTCACACAACGCACAGTCCACCTGTGGAACTGCCTGCCAGAGGATGTTGTGAAGGCCAAGACTATAACTGGGTTCAGAAAAGAACTAGATACATTCATGGGTGATAGGTCCATCAATGGCTATTAGCCAGGATGGGCAGGGATACAACCCCAAGCTCTGGGTGTTCCTAGGCTTCTGGCTGCCAGAAGCTGGGACTGGATGATGGGATGGATCACTTGCTGATTGCCTGTTCTGGTCATTCCCTCTGCAGCATCTGGCACTGGCCACTCATCAGGATACTGGACTAGATGGATCATTGGTCTGACCCAGTCTGGCCGCTCTTATGTTCTTGGCACTTAGAGGATTCTACTCCTGGTTCCGCCACTGATTCCATGTGACCTTGGGTGTGTCGCTTCCCCTCTCAGTGCCTCAGTTTCTCCATTTGGGAAGTGAGAATAGCGACTGACCCGCCTACTGGGAAAGTGCGTTGCTGGAGTGGTTGGCACTGCAGAGGGGAAGGAATGTTACCAGGCCCATCAGGACTTAGGGCTCTTCTTCTGGTCACTGACAACATGACAACTGCCCGTGGACAGACTTGGGACGACTGAGCCCGAGAGTATCCATTTAGCTTATGGGTTTTAAACAAGCATTTGGATCAACTGGAGAGCCGGGTCTCATGGGCCATATCTGCCTCCTCCTCTCAGTCCTGGCTGGGGGTCTCTGCTTGGCCCCCCTCACTCGTTCCTGTGACAGCAGGGCTGCCGAGGGCTTCCTGGGCTGCCGCAGGGTCAGTGGCACCTGAGCCCTGTAGGCACAAGGTGTGGGGCAGAACGGAGACCCACCAAGACTACAGCCTACCCTATGCCTGCAAGGACAGGCATCGCCAGCCGTGCAGGGAGCCCACTGCAGCCCCACCATCACAGCCCCACTCACTCACTCCTGTGACTGGAGCTGCCGAGGGTCCCCGGGGCTGCCCCAGGAGCTGTACAGCAGCAGGGGGGCCTCCCCTGCGGCCAGGGGCTCATCCTCCCCCTCCTCACAGTCTGGGGGTCTGCTCTATTATGTGAACCCAGCTCATCAGAATCCCTTTCTTGTCTGGCTACCTGGGGCACAGGGCAGGGATTCGTCTGATGCCGAGCCCTGGCGTACAGGGTTTTGGGTAGATGGATGGTGTGGGCTGGAGGTTACCGGTGAAGGAGAACACGTAATTCAGCTCTAGTTTCCAGCCCCTTACACTGGCTTCTCTGGGACTTTCTAGCTCAGGCTCTGTTAACTAGCCTCAGTTTGGTTTTCCCAGAGACACGGTGAAGCCTCGTGCAAGGCGGGGGTTGGACTAGGGCCCACCAGTGCTGTGGGCCCAGCTTCCAGGGAGGCAGCAGCTTGCTGTGCCATGGGGGTGCCATGGGGACAAGGGACCGGGCGGGCCAGTGGAACAAGGTTTGGGGTGTCCTCCAGGGGGTTTCCCCTGGTGGGCACAGCCAGGCTCCCTCCTGCTGTGAGCAGGGGGTGGTGAGGCACCTCGGGGAGCCCCGAGAAGCGTCACAAGGGGTGACCCAGGGGCTGCGGGATCCTGCTGTGGTCCCTGAGCCACAGAAGTTAAACTGACTAGGAGCAGGAGGGAAGTGACCAAAGCAGCCTGCCTGGATGGAGAAACATCATTAGCTTCAGCTCTAACGAGCGGAAGGGCTGCTAGGCGCTATCAGTGTGGTAGCTGAGTGCCTCAGATCTCGGATGTGTTCCTCCTCACACGCCTGCAGGCCGGGCTGTTCTCCAGCGGAGACCCAGGGAGAATAAAGGCCTTGTTCGGGGACATGCAGGGAGCCTCTGGCGGAGCTGGGAGTTGGGCCCAGAGCTCCCAAGCGGCGGGCGAGCGCTCTGACCCCTGGGCCGGCCGTACCCTGGGGGTCCCCGTTCACAGGTCTTGGGACCCATGATGGCTGAGCTGGGTGCACAGAAAGGGGTTTATTAACAGCTGTTTGTGTGTTCCCCAGGGTTCCGGGGTTGTCAAGGCTGGCTTTGCTGGCGACCAGATCCCGAAATACTGCTTCCCGAACTAGTGAGTATCTCCGCCCGGATGGGGGTTCTGCTGGCAGCGTCTGGCCATTATCCCCGCGCCAGGCGAGTGATCCACGGCGGGGTCACACCACAGACTCCAGCAAAGGCAGCGGGAGCAGCATCAGGCCCTAAAACCTGGGGGGTGGGGCATCCTAGCCCCTCCCTCGAGAGCTGAGTGGGGATCTCCGCGGACGGATGTGTCAGCAGAGCTATGGCTGTGCCCCTAGTCGGGCTCTCAGCACTTCCCCCCGATGCCTTTGCTTGTCTGCCGCCCAGCACGGGGCTGTGTCGGAAAGAGCTGGTGTGTTACGGTGAGTCGTCTCCACCAGCATCCTGAGCTGGGCCTCCTGGGATTCTCGCCCAGGCTGGGTCAGATCAGGGCCCCTGTGAGGGGAGCCGCCTGCCGCCCTGCCCTCGGCTTCCTGGCCCAGAACTCTGTGTGGGCCACTTCTGGCCACGCCCTGCCAGCGGGGGGCTGTGCCCAGAACCGGGGTGTGGCGCGGGAGGGACATGCAGTGCCCCCCGGGGCGGTGCTGGAGCAGAGCCAGGACGTGTTAGGCTTTGACTGCAGTTGTCCAGCCCCTCTCCGCCTCCGGGAACCTGACACATCTCACGCACCAAGCCTGAGGTCCCCCCATTGCAACTAAATGCTGGAAACATCCCTTGCCAGGCTCTGCTCCCGTGGAGGGGACTAGCCGCTCCGGGGCCGAGGGGTGTCACAGTCTCTGCACAGCTCTGGCCTTGTTCTGGGCCCCCGGGGCCTGCTGGGCTCCCTCACCCCAGGCAGGATCAGAGCTCCCCCAGAAGGGGCGCGCCTGCCAGGGTGGCTCAGGAGGGCTGGGCTGGCCCCAAGGGCCAGGCCTGCTTGGGTGCCTGTGAGCCGGTGTCATCCCTGGGATGCTGCTCCCCCTGTCTGACACTGGCAGGACACCAGCCACCCCCGCCTAGGCCGGGGCTCGTCTGTTTCACCCCCTCCCCTGCCCCACCCTGGCTGATCTGCCCCCCAGAGTTGGGGGTGGGGTCTGTTGGCTCCTTGACTTCTCTGGCCCCACAAGTGCAACAGCGAGGCCCATCTCCTCCCCTTGGGGCGGGTGGGGGCGGGGGTGGGTAGATGGGGACCATGTGAGCTGCAGCCCCACTAACTGGTTCTCTCTCTCTCGCCAGTGTGGGGCGCCCAAAGCACGTCCGGGTCATGGCGGGGGCGCTGGAGGGGGATCTCTTCATCGGCCCCAAAGCAGAGGTAAATGTGCAGCCCAGCCCCTTCCGGCCTCTTGGGGGCTCTCAGCCCCCCTCCCCCCCCCCCCGGCTTCAGACACAGGTTGAACAGGCAGGGGGCATCTCCAGCTGGCAGCTGCTGGGGGCAAAGGTTCCAGTTCCCCAAGCACTCGCCGCAGTCTACAGCGGCCAGGTGCATTGTGGGAGCTGTGCAGACAGTGCGTCCCATTGGGCTCACCCTGGCCAGCCTGCCTTCCCCTGCGGCCTGAACCGGGGGTGCTGCCCGGCCTGGAGAGTGACTCCGGTGGGTTTGTCTTCCAGGACACCCACACCCGGCCTCACCACCCACGCCAGACTGGGACAGGGCTTGTGTCCCTTAGCGGGAGTGCGGTGGTGGCTCAGCGTCAGTGCCGACCCCAGGGCAGCACTCGGGGGTGCTGTGCTGCTGGGGGGCTCAGTGGGGCGCTCTCCCCTCAGTCAGGGCTGGCCCCGATGCCCCAGGGCAGCACTCGGGGGTGCTGTGCTGCTGGGGGGCTCAGTGGGGCGCTCTCCCCTCAGTCAGGGCTGGCCCCGGTGCCCCAGGGCAGCACTCGGGGGTGCTGTGCTGGCGGGGGGCTCAGTGGGGCGCTCTCCCCTCAGTCAGGGCTGGCCCCGATGCCCCAGGGCAGCACTCGGGGGTGCTGTGCTGCTGGGGGGGCTCAGTGGGGCGCTCTCCCCTCAGTCAGGGCTGGCCCCGATGCCCCAGGGCAGCACTCGGGGGGCTCAGTGGGGCGCTCTCCCCTCAGTCAGGGCTGGCCCCGATGCCCCAGGGCAGCACTCGGGGGTGCTGTGCTGCTGGGGGGGCTCAGTGGGGCGCTCTCCCCCTCAGTCAGGGCTGGCCCCGATGCCCCAGGGCAGCACTCGGGGGTGCTGTGCTGCTGGGGGGCTCAGTGGGGCGCTCTCCCCTCAGTCAGGGCTGGCCCCGGTGCCCCAGGGCAGCACTCGGGGGTGCTGTGCTGGCGGGGGGCTCAGTGGGGCGCTCTCCCCTCAGTCAGGGCTGGCCCCGATGCCCCAGGGCAGCACTCGGGGGGCTCAGTGGGGCGCTCTCCCCTCAGTCAGGGCTGGCCCCGATGCCCCAGGGCAGCACTCGGGGGTGCTGTGCTGGCGGGGGGCTCAGTGGGGCGCTCTCCCCTCAGTCAGGGCTGGCCCCGATGCCCCAGGGCAGCACTCGGGGGGCTCAGTGGGGCGCTCTCCCCTCAGTCAGGGCTGGCCCCGATGCCCCAGGGTGGCACTAGGGGGCGCTGTGCTGCCAGGGAGGCCTCTGCCTTGGCATCCCGCTTCAGGTGTGTCGTGACCCGGGTCTGCTCGCTCCCTCTGCCGGCAGGAGCACCGGGGCCTGCTGTCCATCCGCTACCCCATGGAGCACGGCATCGTCCGGGACTGGAACGACATGGAGAGGATCTGGCAGTACGTGTACTCCAAAGACCAGCTGCAGACCTTCTCCGAGGAGGTAACGGGCTGCGGGACGGCCAGATCCCCAGGGGGTGTCTCCCCATCACGTGTCTTGCTGGCAGCCCAGGGCTGAGTCTCTGGGGTGGACGCAGCTGGGGCGGCTGAGGATAGACATGAGACCTGTCCCAGCCGGGGCTGGGCAGGGACTGTCCCCGGGACCTGAGCTGAACCCCAGTGGGGTGCTGGGGGGCATGGGGCCATCCACCCTACACAGTCCCCTTAGCGTGAGCCTCGTGCTGGACTCCCCGCCCCGGAGTGAGCACGACCCAGTTGGCACCCGGCCCAGCTTCCCTGCCATTGTCCCCCAGCCCTGGAGGGGCCTAGCTCTCTCCCCACACCCCCTCAAGTTCAGTCTCTCTCCTCTGTCCTTTGCCTGGCTGCCTGGATCAATGGCCAGGGCTACCTAGTGCAATGGGGGGTGGCGACTTGGACACCTGGGCTGAGACCCCCCCCCAGCTCGCATCACCCAGGCACTGAGTGACTGTGGGGAGATGAATTCAGCCCCCACGTCTGGGCTGGGTTTGAGTTGCCAACCTGCAGGAGAGCGGCTCCGGCCCCCTGCTGACCTGGGCTCACTCTGCCAGGTGGGTCCACCTGGTCCCAGACTCCGGAGCATTGGCACCCCATGCCCAGGCCTGGCCACGAGGCGCTTCCCTGGGCAGCAGGGAAGGTGGGGGGGGTGGCTGTGGACCAAGCCTGGGGGTGACTCCTGTCCCACGGGAGCCCCGTCTCTGCTAACTGGGTGTCCTGCCCCCCAGCACCCGGTTCTCCTGACGGAAGCCCCCCTAAACCCCTGCAAGAACCGCGAGAAGGCGGCTGAGGTTTTCTTCGAGACCTTCAACGTTCCAGCGCTTTTCATCTCCATGCAGGCCGTCCTCAGCCTGTGAGTACCGGGCCCTGCCCCCCTGCAGCACTTGGGGAGCCCTCGGGAACACCGGGGTGCTCTCCTCTCACAGGCAGTACCGGCCCCCACCCTCTAGTGGGCAGAGCTGGGTCCTGACCTGGTGATGGGGGCGCTGGGCGGCAGGGAGCAGGGCGTGTGCCCTGCCGGATGGTTTGGAAGCAGCCCAGAATCCGCAGCGTCTTGGGACCGACCCTCTGCCACGGCAGTTAATCCGGGCTCCTGAACGGCCTGCCGGCGCCGCGTGGCTGGGTGCTGCTCGGTAGTTGCTCCGTCGCTCCCCAGAGGTGGCTGCCCCTTGGTGGGGGGATGAAGCCGGGCCTCGCCGGGCCTGTGCTGTCTCGGCGCTCTCGGGCTGCAAGGGGCGATCTGACGTACGCCACCGTGCCGGGCGCTTTCTGGGGATCGCAAAGCGCCGGCGGGGCCGAGCTCATGGGCTCCTGGTGTCTCCCTCTGCTCCAGCTACGCCACCGGCCGCACGACGGGGGTGGTGCTGGACGCGGGGGACGGCGTCACGCACGCGGTGCCCATCTACGAGGGCTTCGCCATGCCACACTCCATCATGCGGGTGGACGTGGCCGGGCGGGACGTCTCACGCTACCTCCGCCTGCTGCTGCGCAAGGAGGGCTACGACTTCCACACCTCGGCCGAGTTCGAGGTGGTCAAGATGATAAAGGAGGTACGGGGGGAGCCAGGGAGCTGCCCTGGGGCTGGGCCTCGCTGCAGGCTGCGCTGCTCTCCATCTCGCTCTCCGTGCTGAGCGCTGCCGGGTGGCCGGAGGGCTAGCCCAGTGCTGGAGCTTTCAGACCTGCCCTGCTGGGGGTCCTGGGGCAAGACCCTGCCTGTCTGTGCCCCAGTCGTGACACGGAGGCTGGGGTTCCTGCCGGCTCAGGTCTGAGCCTCATGGCTGGGGCGGGGAGGGGGGCAGGGAAGTCCTGGACCGGCCGCTCACCTGCTCTCCCCCGGCACAGCGGGCCTGCTACCTGTCCATTAACCCCCAGAAGGACGAGGCGCTGGAGACGGAGAAGGTACACTATAGCCTGCCAGACGGGAGCACGCTGGAGGTAAGTGTCGGGAGATCTCTGTGCCCTGGTGGCTCCGGTCGCTGGCTGGCCGGGAGCTCCCCTTGCCTGGGGCTGGGTTCGGTGGATTGTGTGTGGGGCCTGCGGGAGCCGGGCCTGGCTTGGCGGCTGGGGCTAGGCGGTGTGGTGTCCTGGGCACGCGGTGCTCCGTGTCTCGGGGAGCAGAGCTTCTCCCTGGGGGCTGGCTCCATGGATCCTGGGGCAGCCAAGGCAGAGATGTAGGAGCCGGTGAGAGCCCAGAGTCGCAGCCCCATTACCCTGCGGCGCGGGACTAACGTTGCTCTCTGGCAGGTGGGCCCGGCCCGCTTCCGAGCCCCTGAGCTGCTCTTCCAGCCAGACCTGGTGGGGGACGAGAGTGAGGGGATCCATGAGGTCCTGGCCTTTGCCATCCAGAAATCCGACCTGGACCTGCGGCGGACACTCTTCGCCAACATCGTGCTGTCCGGCGGCTCCACGCTCTTCAAAGGTATGGCCACGGCGCCCTGCCCTCTCTGCGTGGGCCAAGCCGGGCTCTCCCTCCCCCGGCCCAGACAGCACGGCGCCCGGGGGCTGGTCACGGCCCGTGGCCTGGCCAGCCTGGCGCCTTGGCCATCAGTGGCAGGGGTCCCCTGACCCTCTCGGCCCTCCAAGGCAGGGGGGCAATTCCTTCCTGACCCTCGGGCTGAGCCTCTGCCGATGCCGCTCCCCTGCTGCCCCTGCTGTAATTGGAGGGTTTTGGGGCGAGGCCCCTGCTTCGGGACTGGGGGGGTGCTGTGGATCCTCTGCCCCGCTGAGGGATTTTGATGGGGGTGGGGGCCTCCCAGAGCGTCCAGCAGGGCTGAGAAGGATCCGTTCCGCACGTCTAGTGAGCAACTGGCTCCAACTCTCCTGACCCTTTGGCTAGGGACAGCGCAGCCAGGAGGGTGGGGTCTCTGATGACCTCACAAGCTCTGCCCCATGGAGGCAGGATGTCATCAGGGCCCCCCGGGAAGCGTCCCCCCTGCTCCCCTGTGAGCTCAGATAGCATGGTGGGAGGGCCCCGACACCCCCTGCCTTTCCCAGCAGTGATGATCCCTCAGTCCCTAGGGGAGGCAGGGAACCCCTCAGCATCCAGAGGGGAAACTGAGTCATGTGCTCCCCCAGGTCAGGACCCAGCTCTGCCCACTAGAGGGCACTCTCACCTCAGCTTGGGACTCCCTGAGCTTGTGCCTGCGACTGGCCACGCAATGGTCCGGCCACGCCCCTCCTCCCATAGTGCCTGGCGCTCCCGGGTGGAATCTGTCAAGGCCCCTTACCCTGCCTGGGGTCTCTGCACACTGGGGTGGCGCTGGCCAGTTTGGAGCTGGGCTCTCATCAAGCGCTGGGCAATCGGCGTGGAAAGCGGGTGGGCCAGCTGGCTCCTCGGGGTAGCCTCTGCTGGGCAGCGTGGCCTAGTGCTGACTGCTGAGCAGAGCGCTCAGCCCCCATTCCAGGCGGACACACAGCTCAGCTCCTGGGGGTGGGGAGCCCCCTCCTGCCCCCAGACCCGGCCTGTGTTCCGGGAGCCTCACCCCTAGGCCCCAGCTGTGCAGCCCTGGGGCGAGGCCGCGAACGGGGTAATTCCCTGTGGGAGGCAGCAGGAGGCGTAACTCTCGCCAGTCCCCCCGCAGCTGCCTGGTTCCTCGTCCCTGGGGAGGCCAGGTTGGTACCTGAAGCCAGGGGCTGCCATGCCGCTCCCCCAGGGCCATAGGGTAGCGCCCTAGCGCCCAGCTTTCCAGCTGCTGCATGGGGACCCCTGTGGGGTGGGGGCAGGTTGGGGGCTCTCTCTGAGGCAGCTGGGTTCACGCCCGTGTTCCCCCTTCAGGGTTTGGGGACCGGCTGCTCAGCGAGGTGAAGAAACTCGCCCCAAAAGATGTCAAAATTAAGGTGAGGATTGGCAATGCCCAGGGGCCCCCCCAGCACCCCTTTCCCCTGGGATCCCCTCCCTCATGCCCAGCCCCTCCTGCTGTGATTACCCGGGCACCGCTGCTTCCCCCAGGGCACAAAGCTACGGTGTGCATGGCGCAAACTGCCCTGGGTCCAACCCCCTGCCTGCTCCACAGCCTGGGACCCTCCTGCCTGGGCCAGTCCTGCCCCCTGGGCACAGCTCATTGCTGCTCTCCCGGCTCCCTGCACGTCCCCGAGCGACTTCAGCCTCCTGGGCCATGCTGGGAACTGTCCTGAGGCGCTGCCCCCTGGATCTGGGGGGAGGGAGGGGGCTTCGAGGGAATCCCCCCGTGATCAGGGTGGGCCCAAGGATGGGGTGCCCTGGTAGGGCTGTGTGATGGGGGGTGTGCACAGCAGGGCAGACCTGTCAGCTGGGCGCTGAGCCCCATTCCTGGGGGGGGGGGGGGTCTGTTGCAGGCTGGGCTCCGGGCTGACCCTCTGCTTCCTTCCAGATCTCTGCCCCGCAGGAGCGGCTGTACTCCACGTGGATCGGGTGAGTGGCTGCCCCAGGGCCTGGCCCCCTGCTCTGGGACCCGCCTGGCCCGCTGTGGGAAGGGGAGACTTCTCCAGTGCCGCTGCGGGAGGGGCCCCTGGCGTGGGTGCCCTCTGCGTGGCCCAGGGACCAGGAGAAGCCCTGACTGGGGGAGGGAGCCGTGCTGGGCCCAGGGCAGACTTGCTCTGTCCAGAGGGGGGGGGGGCAAGCCCCTCTGCCCCCTGTGGGTCGGGGGCTGGTTGGGCCCTGTCCCCGCAGGGCTGGGGGGAGGCGGGGGCATGTGCCTCCAGCCCCTGGTGACTCTGGCTCTCCCCTGCAGCGGCTCCATCCTGGCCTCGCTGGACACCTTCAAGAAGATGTGGGTGTCCAAGAAGGAGTACGAGGAGGACGGGGCGCGGGCCATCCACCGCAAGACGTTCTAGGGTGTGGGGCCAGCGGGCAGCTGGGGGCGTGTCCTCCCGTTACCCCTTTCCAATCCAGGGCTGCTAGCACCAGCCCCGCTCCCGGGGCCTCGTCAGCCCCCTCGCTCCCCCCTTCAGCTGGACCCCTCCGAGCCGCTCATCTACGCGCACACGGCCCCCAGGGCCTTGATCCCTGCTGCCCTGGCCGCACCTGTGGGGAGGCTGGCAGCCTCAGCCCTCGACCCCTTGGGGCCTTCAGAGCCCCTGTGGCCGGGGGCTTTGTGTGATGGGGCCAGAGTGCCCTAGCCTGCTTAGTGATCGTTGGAAGCCCAGCCAGGGCATCTGGGGGCAGCGACCCCATGGGAGCTGGGCTTTGGCCTGAGGGTAGATGGGGCTCCTAGTTCAAGCCCTAGGAGAGCCTGCCTGGGGCACATGGATCCAGCGCCCCCTGGCTGCCCTCAGCCCCTGCTGCTGAGGAGGGGTGGGAGCCACCCCCAGAGGCCTGGAGCAAAGCCCTGGTGCCACAAGGATGGGTGGGCTCGGCCCCCCCCGTTCCGGGCCCTGCTGGGGCCAAGCTCCTTCCAATGGGGGCAGATTCCTCCCACTGTGGAGGCGAGCTGGGGTGCGGCTGGCTCTGGCCCAGGCAGGGCTGTGGCTGCCGGCCCCGGCTGCAGCCTTGGAGTCACAGCCCCTAGCTCGCCAGAGCCCTGTGATCAAAGCCTGGAGAGCAGCCGCCTCGTGGTGCTACACTAGCCCCCGGCATTAGCCACACCACAGCCGCTGGTAGCCATGGCCCCTTGCCTTGTGCCTGGAGGGGGTCTCTGGGGCCCTGGGGGCAGTGGCGTGCCTGGCCCTGTGGGGCAAGTACCAACCCTGGATTGGAAAGGGGTGAACCCCTGAACTTTTCCTAAAGGGCAGCAACTCAATCACCTGCCCCAGCGCGAGGCGAGGGGCTGTGGGGTGCCTGGCGGGGCAGAGCTCGGCTCTCTTGCCCCAGGCTAGTGGCCTGTGTCTGGATCTCGGCTTCTCCCGGTACCTCCCTGCTGAGCGGCTGCTGGTGCCCCGGACCCCCTGGAGGCCCCTGCCCACGCCCGGCTGCAATGTACAAAACTGAACACAGTTGCCTGTATTTTTTTTTGTAAATTCATTATAGTAATAATTATAAATTAACCCCTCGTGCCCTGTGTGTCTGTCCTAGAGCCCCTCCTCCCAGCTCAGCGGGGGAAGTAAGAGGAGCTGGTTTGGCTGGAGATGGGTCTTGTTCACAGGCTCAAGGGGGGCTGGATGAGGAGTAGCCCTGGGGGCTTGTGGTTCTAGGGCCCAGCTGTGCCTGGTGCAGAGCAGAGCCTTGCACCCAGCTCTCCTGCGTGCTGGCCAGGGCCTTATCCCTCCCCCCTGCCCCTTTGTCTTGGCAGCAAGCAGAACTACTGGCAGGGGCTACGTGCCCCTCTCCTGCTGCCCCCAGCAGGGCTGTGCTGAGCAGCAGAGGGGGACGGGGGAATTGCTATGCCGGACGGGGTGCATAAAATGTCCCCATTGTGCATCCCTGGGGACTGTCAAAGTTGCCACAAGAGGGCAACCTCCTCTTGGGTTGCTGAGCCAAGCTCTGGGTGGGTGAAGGTCTCTGGGGTCCAAGCAGCTGCTGCCAAGTGGGGGGCCCCCCCAAAGCTCTGGGGTGAGGGGCTGCTGCTCACCTGTGCCCAGGGCACACTACCCTGAGCGACACGCTGCAGCCGTGCGGGGCCCACTGGGTAGCTATACCTAGCCCTGCTCGAGGCGCTGGAGAGCCATGGGGGGCTAAGAAGGGCACAGCAGTACTCCCCTCAGCCACACACCCCCCTCCCCACTGCTGCAGGGGGCTGGGCACAGTGGCTGCCCCCTGCTGTAAGCAGGGCAGTCTGAAGAGGAAGGCTGTGCCCAGGGGGCAGGGGCTGCTCTTAGAGCAGGGGCTCTGCTGGAGGCTACACACAAGGTGTCAAGCCAAAGCAGGGCTGGGGTCTCCTCTCTCAAGCACCCACTGGGGCCAAGCTCCCTGCCTCTGGGAGCCCATCTCCAGGGGGCAGAAACAGGTGTAGTGGGTTGGGTGCAAACTCTGGCATGGGGCTTTGTGAACACCAGGCCCTGGGCACATGCCTGAGCCTACTTCCTGCCCTCAGCCCAGGAAACCACCTAGCTCCTACTGCAGGGCCTGGGACAGCTCCACTCGCCCTGGCAGGGATTGGCAGCCTGGCATCTCCCCTACGATTCTCTCCAGCCTGGGCCAGCTGCACTGTGGCCCTTGCTGGCTCTTCCCCCTGCTGAGCGACACCACCCAGGGCTCCCCAGGGCACACAGCAAGAGCCTCACTTTACCCTCTGGCAGAGCCATGAGTGAATGCAGCTGGGGGGGAGTGCCCCACTGAGGCCAGCACAGGAGATGCCCCGCTGCAGGTCAGAGGGAGGTTGTTGGGGAGAGTAGCACCAGTGGGCCCCTCCAGCCGGTGCCCAGCGTAGCAGCAGGCTGGCCTGGACACTGGGGCTAAGGAAGCAGGCCAGACATGGGTAGAGGCAACGCCTTTAACACACCAACTCTTTATTGGCTCCAAGACAACACAACATTGTAAAGCAGCAAGCAGCTCGGCCTGGGGTCCCACAGAGCAGAGACAAGATGGTCCCACGGGGGTCAGGGCACCCTCTCAGTGCGGCAGATGGTGGGGGACCAGCTTGTAATGGGCACCGCAAGAGGGGCAGCGCTGGGGCTCCCCCTTGTGCAGCCAGAACCAGATCACACAGCTGTTGTCCTCTTCACCTGGGCAGGGAGAAAGGGGTTAGACAGTCTGAGGTCACCGGGGTGGAGTGCGGGGCTGTTAATCAGCAGGCCGGATGGGGGCTGACAGCAGCCGCTAATCAGGGAGATGGGCTCCCCCACAGCAGTGCAGCGTGCCCTCCTGGCACACTCCACTCCAGGCCCCAAGCCAGGCCGCCACGCTCAGGTGTCAGGAACAGGACCCAGGCATCCTGGCTTTTACTCCCTCCCCTCAGGCCAGGAAACACCGACTCCAGCTGGCCCAGCTCCCACAGCTCTGGGAGCAGGCTGGAACCCCCAGGCTGCTCAGAGGCCCAGCCATTGGCCCTGGAAACCAGAGTGAAGCCTTGTCCGAACCCAGCAGCCAGCTCCCCACTTCCCCTGCAGCACCGCAGGGCCAGGCCCTCCTGCCACACAGGGTGCCCTGAAGAAGGCAGTTCACTGGTCAGCCCAGAGCCTCTGTCCCCCCCGCCTTGGATGACGCGTCACTCACAGATGCAGCCCACGATCCTCTTGCTGGAGATGGAGGGGACCAGGTTGGGATCCTCCTTGGTCCCAGCATAGCGCTTTGGTTGGAGGATGTTGTAGGGATCCTGCAGGGAGCGCAGGATCATCAGCCAGGGAGTGAGGGAGGCGGTCTGCTGTTGCACCTTCCTCTGCCTCAGACCCGAGCTTTGACTGGGCCACCAGCCCACATCCCCCAGCACCGCGCCCTGGCTCTGCTCCCACGCCCAGGAGCGGCACCGCCAGCCCAACTCGGGAAGCTGCTCCCATGCCACTCGGCACCGCACGGTGCTACCCCAGGGACATGGGTGGCAGAAGAGCTCCTGCTTAGCTCAGCTTGTGTCATTCTAAAACCAGGATCCCCTCATGGCCTAACCCCAGCCCTGCACCCCCAAACTCCACCAAACGCTGTCAGTGATTTAACCTGCCTGTCGCACAGTGAGACTGGCCGCCCCTCCCCCCCCGGAGGTAAGGAGCACCATGGGGGGAAGAAGAGGATGGTGCAGTGGTTCACCGGCTTGGTAACAGTGGATGAAGGAAGCTGAGTTAGAGAAGAGGCTGACTATGGCGTATCGGTGGGAAGGTACTGGGATTAGGAGACCCATTTCAGGGTAGCTCTGCTCACCTGTCCCTTTTCCATGGCCTGCATGACTTTCCTCTCCAGCCCTGTCGCTTGCTCTTCGTCGCTGGGGATACCTGGGCATCGGAGATAAAGACAACAGCAGAGCGTGATGACCCTCTTGTCATGGACAGGATCCCTCCCACCCCACAAGCAGGTCTCCACGCACACCTCTGTGCTGCTTGGGAGGTGTTGTCCCAGGGCAGGAGACCATCGGGCAGGAGCAGAGGGAAACCATCCCATAGCTGGGACCCTCCTTCCAGGCATGTCACTGTCTCCTCTCACACTGAGGAGACCCCCAGTTATTCGAAAGAGATGGGTAATAAATAGCAACAAGGGATTTGATCATTAGAAATCTAGCTGGGTTATGATGACCGGGAGCATCGCAGCGGGACTTGCCTCCCAGGTGTAAAGGGTGCAGCTCTCTCAAGACATTGAGACAGGCCTATGTGCAGTGCTGGGGAGTAGACAGTGGTTGTGGTACATGTAGGTACCAGTGACACAGGAGAAGGCTCTACTCAAGATAGTTAAGTCCCAGGCAGACTGAGAAGAGCTACACAAGGATCTCTCAAAACCAGGTGACTGGGCAACAAAATGGCAGATGAAATTCAATGTTGATAAATGCAAAGTAATGCACAAAGTAATCATCCCAACTCTACATACAAAATGATGGGGTCTAAATTAGCTCTTACTGCTCAAGAAAGATCTTGGAGTCACTGTGGATAGTTCTCTGAAAACAGCCACTCAATGTGCAGCAGCCATCAAAAAAAGCTAACAATGTTATTCCAAAAAGAACAGGAGGACTTGTGGCACCTTAGAGACTAACCAATTTATTTCAGCATAAGCTTTCGTGAGCTACAGCTCACTTCATCGGATGCATCGAATAGAACATATAGTAAAAAAAAATATACACGCACACATATATATACACACACACACAGAGAACATGCAAAGGTGGAGTAAGGCTAATTGAGAAAAAAAACTTGTAGTGATGATCAAGGTGGCCCATAGAGACAGTTGGCAAGAAGGTGGGAGGACACTTAACATGGGGAAATAGATTCAATGTGTGTAATGAATCGCCCCATCTCAAAAAAAGATACACTGGAACTGGAAAAGGTACAGAGAATGACAACAAAAATTAGGGGTATGGAAGCTTCCGTATGAGGAGAGATTAAGAAGACTGGGACTTGGAGAAGAGTGGATTGAGCGGGGGATATGATAGAGGGCTATAAAATCCTGACTGGGGAGGAGAAAGTGACTAGGGAAATGTCATTTCCCCCTTCACCTAACACAAGAACCAGGTGTCACCCAGGCTGTGGCTACACCACAGAGCTCACAGCGGTGGCTATGCCGCGGTCATGGCTGGTGCAGACCCTCTAAGACGACGGGCAGCAGCAGCAGCTGTGTCGGCTGGAGACGCTCTCCTGCCAACGCAGCGCTGTGCGTACCCACCGCCATGCAGGTCCGTGTAAATTAGCAACAAAATGTCTGCCAGCGCAGACTGCAGTGCGTACAGAGCCCCAGATACATTAAGGGGCAGCAGATTTAAAACAAATCTGCTGGAAGTATTTCTTCACCCAACGCACAGTCAACCCGTGGAACTCCTTGCCTGGGGATGTTGTTGTGAAGGCCAGAAGTATCACAGGGTTAAAGAAAAGGTTGGAGAAGTTCACGGAGAACAGGTCCCCCGATGGGGATTAGCCAGGATGGGCAGGGACGCAGCCCCGTGCCCTGGGTGTCCCTAAACCTCGGAGAGCCAGAAGCTGGAGCGGAAGTTGCCCCGTTCATTCCCTCTGAAGCGCCGGGCCCTGGCCGCTGCCGGCGGACAGGACACGGGGCTGGACGGACCTTTGGGCTGAGCCGGTCTGGCACCAGGACCCTTGTCCGGACCCCCGGGAACGGCCTCACCGTCAGGAGCCAAACGGCGCATCGACCGAGGGGAGCGGGGTAGAGATCGGCACTGCCACGTGCGCCCCCCTGCGGGCCCCTCCCCCACCTCTCTCCAGGGGGGCCCCCCACTCCCACCCCCCCTGCGGGCCCCTCCCCCACCTCTCTCCAGGGGGGCCCCCCGCTCCCACCCCCCCTCCGGGCCCCCCGCTCCCCGCCTCCCTCCGGGCCCCCCGCTCCCGGCCCCCCGCCCCCCTCCCGGGCCCCTCCCCCGCCTCCCTCCGGGCCCCCCGCCCCCCTTCCGGGCCCCTCCCCCGCCTCCCTCCGGGCCCCCCGCTCCCCGCCTCCCTCCCGGCCCCCCGCCCCCGGCCCCCCTTCCGGGCCCCTCCCCCGCCTCCCTCCGGGCCCCCGCTCCCCCTGCGGGCCCCTTCCCCGCTCCCAGCCCCCCGCCTCCCCTCCGGGCCCCTCCCCCGCGGGCCCCTCCCTCCGGGCCCTCGCTCCCAGCCCCCCGCCCCCGCCGCGCGGCCCCCCTCCAGTCCCCGCCAGCCCCGGGCTCCAGCGATTCCGCCGACCGAGTCTCTCTCAAGCCCCGGGCCCGGCCGGGAGCTCGGGCTGTTCTCGGGGGGGGGGGGGGGGTCATGAGCCGGCCGGCCAGAGGCGGGGCCGCCCCGTCGCCCCGGGGGGGGGGCGCCCCAGGCCGCGGAGCCCCGCCCGCTCTGACCCGGCAGCCCCCGGGGGACCCGCCGCGAGGCCCCGGCCCGGCGCGCGCTCACCCACCTCCAGCCGCCAGGCCGCGGGCGGGGGCGGGGCCGGGCGCGCGGAGCGGCCCGGGCGGGGGGCGGCGCAGGGCCCGCAGCGCGCCGCGCACACGCAGTAACCTTGACGCCATGGCGCGAGCGGACAGACTGAGCCGGGCGCCCGCCGACGGCAGCTTCCTTCCGGGAGATGGCCGGAAACAGGGCGGGACTTCCGGGGCACGTGAGCGCGGCCCGCGCCCCTGCTGCCTCACGTGACCGGTCGGCGCCGCTCCGCCCGTCACGTGACCGGGAAGCGCGGCTCGGCCGGGCGGGCGGCTCCCTGCCACGTGATGGAGGGTGGGCGGGGACAGGCCCGCTGGCCACGCCCCCCGCTGGGGTGACCCGCCCCCCGGCAGGTCCATCACTCGCTCACCCGAGGGGGGGGCAGAGAGGCCCAGAGGCGAGGAGGAGCCAGTGGGGGGGGGGGATGGGCCTCCCCGCTGCCTCCCCCACATGGCCCCCCCGCGCAGCGCTGGCCCCCCCCTCGCACCCACCCCCCAGCCCCTCGCACCCGCCCCCGGCCCGTCTGCGTGCAGCGCCCTGCACCCGGGGCTGCCCCCGGCCGGCACCCCGAGGTGCTGCGGCAATACCGGGGGGGGGGGCGAGGTTCAGTCGAGACGGGCGCTGGGAGACCCGGCGTGATGCCAGCCAGAGGGAGAGCGAGGCCCGGCCCGGCCCGGCCCGCCAGGAGAACCGGCCGGGGCCGAGGGGCTCAGTCAGGCTCAAGGCACCCGCAATCGGAGGCCCAGAGACGGAGACGCGGGGCCACTTCTGCTGTATCGCAAGTGACATGGCCAAGGCCGGCCGGGCCCCACCTCCCGGCTCCCTCCTGGGGCCCTGCAGCGCCAAGAGCCGTGCGAGAGTCAGCGAGTCTCCGCAGCCCCCGCTCCTGGTGTCACCGGGTCGCACGGGGCTCGCTCGCTTTCGTTCCGTTGCCTGGGGTTGGCGGGAAAAGCTTTGAACGGCGACCCTGGACGGCTCCCACACCAGAAGGCCAATAGACAGCACCACCACACTGAGTGGGAGGCAAGCTCGTCGTTGTGGGGGGCCTGACTGATGAGAGCTGAAGGCGACACGTGGGCAGTATTGACCAATACAGGACCAGTGTGGCTGTTTCCTCCGAGAGGTGGCTTTGAGAGTACAATCAAAATCATCATTCTTGGTAAAAGGTCCCTAGAATCCAAGGCCAGAAGGGACCATTGGGATCATCTCTGCCCTCCTGTCGAACGTAGCACTTCCCTGACTTCATTCCTCGTTGAACCGGAGCAGATCTTGTGGCAGCTCTGGGCTTGTGTACGCTTGAAATCCTGCTGTAATGATTCCACCTCCCCGAGAGGCGGTACCGAGCGCTGTCTACACTGGTGATAAGTCACGCCCAGGAGCCTGGACCAGGCTTTCGTCTCCTTGTTAGCTGTAGACTGGCTTGAGGCTAAGTCCACCCCCTGAGCAACATAGTTAAGCCAGCCTAGCCCCCAGCATAAACAGCGCCCAGTACTGCTGCTCTGGGAGGTAGACCACCTACGCCGATGGGCGAACCCCTCCAGCGCTGCAGTGAGTGGCTACAGCAGCATTTCTAGTGAAGACGCAGCCTCAGTGACGTTCTTACCTGGGCTGCGAGGCCGACGGGCTGGGCTGGGCTGACACCCAGGGCTGGGTTGGCCTCTGGGTTGCTCCCGTTTGTTTCACACTGGAGGGCCTCCATGGAGATTGCTGGGAAGCTGTGGGAATGGCACGGTGAAGCCAGGCCTTGGCTTTCCCACTTGTGCTAGCCACAGACAGGCAGTCCCAGTTACCCCAGCCAGGGCCATCCTTAGCCATACACAAAATACGCAGCTGCTTAGGGCACCACAAAATTTGGGGCATACATGGCAGCACCAGCTTCGGCGGCCAGCCCTATCCCCTGGCCGGACCCCACGCGGGCTGCGCCCACTGCAAGGGGCAGGGCCATCCCTGGGGGTTGTGGGGCTCCAGACAACCCCCTCTGCCCCACCTCT
This sequence comes from Lepidochelys olivacea, assembly GCF_965140295.1. Classification (NCBI taxonomy): domain Eukaryota; kingdom Metazoa; phylum Chordata; order Testudines; family Cheloniidae; genus Lepidochelys; species Lepidochelys olivacea. The sequence continues at coordinate 14,984,876 of NC_140436.1, read as the reverse complement.
TAGCCTTTCCCCCTGCTCCACCCCCGGCCCACCCCCATTCCACCTCTTCCCCCAGCGAGCCCGCACTCACCAGCAGCAGGCAGCGGAGCGCCGCGGCTAGGAGCTGGCGGAGCTGGAAGACCGTGCTGCTGACTGAGCTGTCATGAGACTTTGAGTTCACAGCTGGCTCTTCGTGGAGAAACAGAAACCGCTTCTCTCATCCCCGCCCTGTGCAACTGTCCGGGCCGATCTGAGAGGGGGCACCACTCCCAAGCACCCACTGCCATCCATGGGCACTGCGGGCGCTGAGGATCGGACAGGGGAGCTGCATGGGCTGGAAGGACCCGAGCCTGCACCTCGGAATAGGTGTCAAGCCCCTTGTCAGCTCCCATGGCTCCAGAGGGGTTTGAGAGCGTCTCTCCACACTGTGGAGGATCAGGACTGAAGATGAATCTAAAGTAATTAGCACGTGGGAGGATTTTTGTTAAGCTGTAACCAGTGGCGGGATCATCTCCCTTTAAACTCTGGGCTTCTCGATATTCGGGCTAACGCTCAGAAAAAGAAGCCAGGAGCCCTGGGATCTACGTGGCTTTGGACAACCCGCTGGGTGTCCTTCGGCAAATTCCCCCCCAGGCCCTCTGTGCCTCCATTTTCTGAGGTGTTTCCCTCCATGGCAAGGCGCTTGGATGAGCTGAATTCTTTCTTGTTGGTAAACGGCTGGGAGCATCTCATGCCACACCCAGCATCGCTATTCCATGGGCACAAGCAATGGCATGAAGGGAAGGGATCTGAACAGACGGCGTCCTGTTCCCAAAGCCACGGGAGTCATGGCACAAACGGAGCGTTGCAAGTCCCAGCAAGCAGAGTCAGAAACAGCGAGTGACAATCCAGTCACGTGAAAATGCCGACAGCCGAGACAAACCCGAAATGAGACCGAGCGTCCGCAGGTCCCACTCGGAATAGAGCTGTCAGACTGCAGGGGCGGATTAGTCACTGGCCATCGGGGCCCTGGCAGGAGCACCGGGTGCTACAGACTGGGGACTGACTGGCTAAGTGGCAGTTCTGCAGAAAAGGACCTGGGGATTACAGTGGATGAGAAGCTGGATATGAGTCAGCAGTGTGCCCTTGTTGCCAAGAAGGCCGATGACATATTGGGCTGTATTAGTAGGAGCACTGCCAGCAGATCGAGGGACGTGATTATTCCCCTCTATTCGGCACTGGTGAGGCCACACCTGGAGTATTGCGTCCAGTTTTGGTTCCCCCCCCCCCACTACAGAAGGGATGTGGACAAATTGGAAAGAGTCCAGTGGAGGGCAACGAAAATGCTTAGGGGGCTGGAGCACATGACTTATGAGGAGAGGCTGAGGGAACCAGGATTGTTTAGTCTGCGGAAGAGAAGAATGAGGGGGGATTTGATAGCTGCTTTCATCTACCTGAAGGGGGGTTCCAAAGAGGATGGAGCTCGGCTGTTCTCAGTGGTGGCAGATGACAGAACGAGGAGTAATGGTCTCAAGTTGCAGTGGGGGAGGTTTAGGTTGGATATTAGGAAAAACTTTTTCACTAGGAGGGTGGTGAAGCACTGGAATGGGTTCCCTAGGGAGGTGGTGGAATCTCCATCCTTAGAGGTTTTTAAGGTCAGGCCTGACAAAGCCCTGGCTGGGATGATTTAGTTGGTGTTGGTCCTGCTTTGAGCAGGGGGTTGGACTAGATCTGAGGGGGTTGGACTAGATGACCTCGTGAAGTCCCTTTCAACCCTAATATTCTATGATTCTGCGATTCTATTAATAAACAAAAGTGATTTTATTAAGTATAAAAAGTAGGATTTAAGTGGTTCCAAGGAATAACAGACAGAACAAAGCAAGTTACCAAGCAAAATAAAACAAAACAGGCAAGTCTAAGCCTAATACATTAAGAAACTGATTACAGGTAAATCTCACCCTTAGAGATATTCCAATAAGCTTCTTTCACAGACTACACTCCTTCCTAGTCTGGGCCCAATACTTTCCCCTGTACAGTCCTTGTTAGTTCCAGCATGCATTTTAGGTGAAAAGCAGGGGTTTTCTCATGACTGGGACCCCACTTGGTTCTTTTCCACCCCCTTTTATATCTTTGGCACAAGGTGGGAACCTTTTGTCTCTCTGGGTTCCCACCTCTCCTAAAAAGTACCAGGTTTAAGATGGATTCCAGTATCAGGTGACATGTTCACATGTCCTGTGAGACCCCCCCTCCATTCTTCTAGGGCTGGCCCACGTGTACACAGGAAGGCTTGCAGGTAAATAAACCATTTACAACCAGTTGTCCTAGTCAATGGGAGCTATCAAGATTTTAAACCACCATTAATGGCCCACTACAGTACTACAATTTGCATAACTACAATAGGACCTCAGAGTTATACTTCATGTTCCTAGTTTTAGATACAAGAATGATACATACATACAAATAGGATGACCATGCTCGGTAGATCATAAGCTTTGTAATGATACCTTACAAGAGACTTTTTGCATGGAGCTTATTCCCGTTCCATCATATTCACACTTATAAATCTGTTTTTATGAAGCATGGGAGTGCAACGTCACACCGTAGTCCACCTCTCAAGACCTAGACATAGTCTCGCTTAGCTTGGACTGGTTTCCATCTAACCAGGCGACACTGGTTTCCCACCCCATCAGTGCGTGGGACCAAGCTACCGGGGGTCTCTCCGTGGCTTTGGAGGGGCTGTCCGTGGAAAAAGGAACATTTCAAAGCCTGTTATTTCCGTCCCACGCATGGCGACCAGGAGGTGGCACCACAGAGCCATGCTGGGACTCCCAATGGCCCGACGGGATCGGCCCAGAGCCCTGGTTCCACCTGTCGGCGGGTCGCTGGCCGTGGGTGTCGGTCACTCTTGCCGGCAGCCTCAGAAGACAAGACAAGGGACGCATCAGCTGCCGGGATAGAACTGCCCTGAGTCTTGCCCAGCGTCCCCAGTGGTTCCTGCCAGGCTGATTCGTAGCCCAGCCGCGCCCCGGGTGCCGTTTCTGTGGCAGCATTTCCTTGCATTGCAACACGTCGGTGCTGCCAGATCGTCCGAGGTATCTGTCGCTGGGCTAGTGCGAGCCAAGGGCACCCATGCTGCAGCCACCCCTGAGACTTCCGTGTAACCACCCCCCAGCGGCCCAGGGGGAGGGGCACTCATTGCCCACCAGAGGCTGGGAAAAGCCCATTGCCTTGAATCCATCGATTGGTTTCTGGGGATCGCCCAGCCCCAGGGGGACAGTGCTGAGCAGCTGGAGATGCTCAATGGCTTTGCATGCCTGGCTGACGACTGCCCCCACGGGAGGGGTTCCAACTCCAAACCGATGGCTCACAGAGCGGTAGCGATCCGGGGTGCTGGCACCCAGAGAGTGACCCATCGCCCCCTTCCTCCCCTGGCAGAGCCTGGAGCTCGGCACCTGGCTCCAAGGACGCAGCCGTCTGCATCCCCAGGCTCTGGAGCCGCAGCTGCTCCTCCCAGGTTGGCATCACGATGGGATCCCGCCGCCTGGGGCTCAGAGTGGGGACCCAGCCCGGCTGGTGTGAACGCCTGCAGCAGGTGGGCCAGAGCACTCGCTGTCTCCATGGGCCCCTCACCCTCGCAGCCCGGCTGCTGGCTTCCGCAAACACGGACGAATCCCTCGCCGGAGAGCCCCGCCGGTCCGTGCAGGAGCCCCAGGTCTGGGGGCGAGAAGGCCGCAGGTTATGGGACGGAGCGGAGGGATTTGTGGGCATTTGACCCCAACCCCCCCACCCAGTTCCCTGAAAGGGGTGGGGCTGTCCCACAATACACTGCAACAGCGGCCCACAAGGCTGCGCAGGGGACCCCTACCCACAGTGCATGTGGCTTTTGCAGGTCCGGCTTGATGCTGGCAGGACACGCTGCAGGGGGCCGAGCCGAACGGCCCAGTTCCCCAGTGCGGGCAAGGTCTGAGCGGGGCCGTGCAGGGGGAGGTGCTGTCTGCACGCCCCTGGCAACGCAGCTCCAGGGCTAGCCCCGGTGGGAAAGGGGCCCGGCCCCTCCTGGGCGTGGCTGTGCCCCTCAGTCGGGCTGACCCAGCAGAGCATCCACCAGGCGCCACCCAGCTGCCGGGCCGAGGGACAGGCAGACACCCTAATTCTGGGATCCCCGGCACGGTGACCTCGCCAGACCTGTTCATCCCATGGGCCAGCACTGAGATTCCAGGGCCAGGACCCCCTTGCCCACCCCCGCAGTAGATCAGGAGCCCCCGGGGGCGACACTGCTGTCAGCTCCCGGCGCCGGCCCTGTGCAACGTCCTCTCCCCTTCCCGCACTGCAACCCGCAGCGCCAGGGTACCCTGCGGGAGCCCCAGCCCCCAGCCGGCCTGGGCTGAACATAGGGACTGCTCATTAACCCGCCTTCGCCCTCCGAGGGCAGTTCCGAGGCCAGGAAGGGGCAGGTGCAGCCACCTCTGGTGTGGAGCATGGAGGGTGCCGCTGCCCCTGGGCTCGGGGGACGCTGCTGGGGCTGCAAGGAGGGTGGGAAGGGGGATGGGAGGGTCCCTGCCTGTCCCAGGCTCTCCTGGGAATCCTCCGATGCTCTGGCTTTTGTCCCGTCTGACGGACGCTGCCTTCAGCAGCCCAGCACCCCCTAGTGCCACGCTGGGGCCAGCGCTCATTGAGCGGGGAGAGCGCCCCCCGATGAGCCCCCCGCGCCCTGCAGCCCAGCGCCCCCTAGCGCCGTTCCTCCTGTCACTCCTTTGGCTTCCCCATGCCCCTGGCAGCAGCTTAGTGGGGGGACGGGAGGGGCTGTGGGAGGCATGGTCCCGCGTGGGCATGTCTGAGTGGGCACCCGTGTGACTGTGTGTGCTTCTGGGGGCTCCCGGGGGCTATGTGCACAGGCTGGTGTGTGTAGGAGCGTCTGTGCTCATGTGTGACAGGGTGTGTAGGTGTGTGCAGGGTGCGTGGAGATGCGTGTTTGGAGGTGCGTGGAGATGCATGCAGGGTGCGTGTGGAAGTGTGTAAATGCATGCGGGCTGTGTGTGTAAATGCATGCGGGCTGCGTGTGGAAGTGTGTAAATGCATGCGGGCTGCGTGTGTAAATGCATGCGGGCTGCGTGTGGAAGTGTGTGAATGCATGCGGGCTGCGTGTGTAAATGCATGTGGGCTGCGTGTGGAAGTGTGTAAATGCATGCGGGCTGCGTGTGTAAATGCATGCGGGCTGCGTGTGGAAGTGTGTAAATGCATGTGGGATGCGTGTGTAAATGCATGTGGGATGCGTGTGGAAGTGTGTAAATGCATGTGGGCTGCGTGTGTAAATGCATGCAGGCTGCGTGTGGAAGTGTGTAAATGCATGTGGGCTGCGTGTGTAAATGCATGCGGGCTGCGTGTGGAAGTGTGTAAATGCATGCGGGCTGTGTGTGTAAATGCATGCGGGCTGCGTGTGGAAGTGTGTAAATGCATGCGGGCTGTGTGTGTAAATGCATGCGGGCTGCGTGTGGAAGTGTGCGGCCGTGTGCGCACACTCATGACTACTCCAGCAGGGGGTGAGGCAGGTTACCAGCTCTGTGGCAGCCTGTGCTGGGTGGGGCCGGGGCGCGGGGTCTGCTCCTGAGTCCCCGAGGAGTCGCTCGCTGGCTGGGCTCGACCATGGGGGCAGGAGGCTGGCCCGGGCCGAGGCAGCCACCCGCCGGCGCCTGCTTGATACTCAGCCCCGCTCGGCGCTGCTAATTGACGGGCCCAGCCCTGCTCTCAATCTGCAGCTGTTGCTGTGTAGCAGAGCCCAGACCTGGGCCCTTGGGGGGCTGATGCCCCCCCAGCCCCTCCCAGCAGGCAGGCCAGCAGTGCACAGCTGAGGGCGGGGGAAGGACACCTGGCTACCCCAGCTGGGGAGCAGGAGGGACCCAAGGTGTTCGCTGGCCACTGGGCTCGCTCACGATGGTGGCATCTCGCCCACAGCACCAACTCCTTTCTCGAAAAGCTCACACACTAAATGGACCCAGGGAGGGGAAACTGAGGCTCATCTGGCCCCAGCCTGGCATATCTGAGCAGCTCCCTCCTTACCGCATGCAGCCTCCCCGCACTAGGGACAGGGACGGGGCTGAGGCCCGGATCCCGGGGCCTCGCACCTGCCGCTGAAATCAATGGGCCCCAGGCCCCGCAGTGAGTCCGTGCAGCGTCTTGGCCCCCACGTTGACAGGCCAACCAGGCTCATACTCTGGTGCCCCCAGCAACTGTGTGGCCCTGGCGGCCTGGACTGGGGCTCTGAAGGTCAGAGTGGGGAGCCCGGGTTCTGGGACTCGTTGCCGCTCGCTGGGCAGATCCACCCAGAGTCCAAGCGACGCTTCCTTCTCCAGGCCCTGGCGTCCTGAGATCTCCGTGGAGCCTCCCGGACGCTGGGGAGGGGAGCAGCAGCAGCCCAGCCTGTGGCCTGTTGGTGTGTACAGCCCCTGGCACAATGAGCTGGACTAGGCCCCACAGCAGTGTAAATGCTTAATAACAATGTACATCTGGGGAAACTGAGGCACAGAGAGGGGCCAGGACTTGCCAAGGTCGCACTGAGCCGTGACTAGGACCCAGGAGTCCTAATGCCTTGTCCCTTAACCACAAGCCCCGTGATGCGCAGGGCTCCTTCCCCTGCCCATCCATCGGCCCCGCAACCGCTCCGTGGAGCTGGTGCTGCGGCTGGCCCGTCGTAGGTGCTGCCACGTGCCTGCCAAGGCAATGGGGCGCTGAGCTGAGCCAGCCCTTCCCACAGCGCTGAGCGGGCAGCGATTCGGGGAGGGTTAGTCCTGCTCGGCACCTGCCGCCCCCCCGTAAGGATCAGGCCTTTTCCTGTAGCCATATTGTGAGGCTCAAAGCCTACGGCCTTCGGCTGCAGCCAGATCCGAAGAGCAGCCAAGCAGCTGCCGTTAGCTGAGACGCAGGAAGTCAGATCCGCACGGTCCAGCTACATGACAGTAAAACAATGTCAGATCCGGCTGGTGAGGAGGAGACGCCGTCCCAATGGCCCCCACGACCACCAGATAAAGACCCAGCTCTTAAGATGGTTAAAGAAAACTTAGTTCGATGGCGTCTGTTGTGAAACCCTCATTGCTTCATTGTTTTGTCTTTATGGTCCCCACTCCCCCATTGTTTCTCTGTCTGGTCTCTGTCTGGTTCTTGAATTGTTTCTGTCTGATACATAATTAATTTTGCTAGGTGTGAGTTAATTAAGGTGGTGGGGTAGGATTGGCTAGAGAATTTTGTTACACTGTGTTAGGATTGGTTAGTAAAATTTCAGTATAATGACTGGTCAAGGTGCACCTAAAAAGGACTCAAATTTCACTGTATAAAATGGGGTCCAAAAGGAAGTTTTTGGGAATCAACTCCAGGACACAGCCCCAAAGATAAAACTGCCAGACTTCAACACCCTGCCAATGACACCGGGCAGAAACTGGAGTCCCCCGGATGGACTGATCCTGCCTGGCCAGCAGGAAAAGTTATTGGGTGTGGTGAGCACTGTTTTTGGGGCGTGTGCCGTCTGGTCTGGGTGATTGTTAATCAATAGAGGTGATGTAGGGCATGACCGCGTAAGGCTCTTTCACTGGTAACAGGACCTGCACACCTGCAGAGGTAGTTACACCCGGAGCCCTACGCACTGGGAAGGGGTGATCCTGAGCCCTACGCACTGGGAAGGGGTGATCCTGAGCCCTACGCACTGGGAAGGGGTGTGGGTCCAGGTTAGTTGCACCCGGAGCCCTACGCACTGGGAAAGGGTGATCCTGAGCCCTACGCACTGGGTAAGGGTGGGTGCTTTTCGCCTGGAGCCCGATGGACTGGGAAGGGGTGATCCTGAGCCCTACGCACTGGGAAGGGGTGATCCTGAGCCCTACGCACTGGGAAGGGGTGTGGGTCCAGGTTAGTTGCACCCGGAGCCCTACGCACTGGGAAAGGGTGATCCTGAGCCCTACGCACTGGGTAAGGGTGGGTGCTTTTCGCCTGGAGCCCGATGGACTGGGAAGGGGTGATCCTGAGCCCTACGCACTGGGAAGGGGTGTGGGTCCAGGTTAGTTGCACCCGGAGCCCTACGCACTGGGAAGGGGTGATCCTGAGCCCTACGCACTGGGAAGGGGTGATCCTGAGCCCTACGCACTGGGAAGGGGTGTGGGTCCAGGTTAGTTGCACCCGGAGCCCTACGCACTGGGAAAGGGTGATCCTGAGCCCTACGCACTGGGTAAGGGTGGGTGCTTTTCGCCTGGAGCCCGATGGACTGGGAAACGGTGGGGTGCCCTAATGGGTGCAGGTAACACCCCAGCCACTGTCGCGGCCGCAGGAGCGTCAGAACCGCAGCTCCAGCCCCTGCCTGGGCCTGGCATCGCCCGCGCGGAGCCTGTGCGGGGTGACTGGCGCTGCCCAGGAATCAGGGCACTGCTAGAAACACTCCCTGGGTGTAACGCAGCAGCTGCCCCTGCCCTATATCTGCTAATGTCCGTCAGTCCCGCCCCCAGCCCCTTCTGCTCCAGCCCCAGGGCCTCCCTGCTCTGCTGTGGGCCTCCCCGGGACTGAGGGGGGCTGACAACTAGCCTCAACCCAGCACCCGTAGCTCCCTTGTGACTTGGTCTGGACTGAACCCACTTTGTCAGCCCCGGGTCGTCTCCGGCAGGGGACAAAGGCGCCCTTGATTCCCGGTGGCAGGGGACAGACCCCCCCTTCCTGTGCCTCCCCCTTGCTCGGGAGAGATCTGGCCTCATCCCCCCAGCCGGACAGGCAGCTCTTTGGGGAGTGGTGCGCCCCCCACCCCCGGCCGGGGTGCAGTCGGGCTGGCAGGAGCCGAGCGCGTCAATCGGCCCATTGAGAGCCCCAGGCAGGATGCAGGAGCAGGCCCAGCAGAGCCCCCCCCCGTCCTCCTGGCTGCATCTCCCTGTGCGGGGCCTGCCTGGGACTTGTGCCTTGTGCAGAGCACGTGTGTGCGAGGGATTTGCACGGCCTGTCTGTCCTGTAGAATCACAGAATCCTAGACTGTCAGGGCTGGAAGGGACCTCAGGAGGTCACCTAGTCCAGCCCCCTACTCAAAGCAGGACCAGTCCCCACCTAAATCAAAAGCCCACAGGACACACGAGTTGTGTATAGTTGTGGGGGGAGGGGCTGTGTGTGTGCACGTGTGTGTCAGAAGCGTGTGGCATGTGCAGGCGTGCGTGCGAGCGAAGGAGCTCGGGGCACACACAGAAGAGCTGTTCCTAGCGAGGGGAACAAAGAGTCTTCTCTTCTGCAAATGCCGAGCGCCCCGGTGGGAGTAAACGCCGCAGCTCCCGGGGCCCGGGCAGGATGGGACGCAAGCCGCCTGCCCGGGGGCCCATCCGCTGCCTCGCTCTGTTCGCAGCCGCCGAGCCTGGTTTGCCCTTGAAAAGCAGGTGGAAACACGGTGAGCGGCTGCTCCCAGGGCTTTGATCATTCTCTTAATGCACCAACACAAACCCGCCTCGCTGGGGTTTCTGCTCGCGCGGCTCGCAGAGAACTGAACGGGCTGGGGACGCTGCTGCTTTGGGCACGTTCTCCCTGCGGCCCCGATCCCACGGAGCACCCCTGAAATCCACCAGTGTGATCCTGGCAGCTGGGGGTGCCCCTGCAGCCCCTGGAGGCCACAGGAAAGTGTCCCCAAAGCCGTCAGGGCCCCAGGCAGGGAGGCCAGGTCTCGGCGCTGCAGGCCCACGTCCTGCGGTCCCTTGGCATTCTCCCCTCTCCCCCGCGGCTGGCAGCCAGAGCTCGGGGCTGCCCTGGGCAGGAAGAGCTGGGGTTGGAGCCAAGCCGGGAGCCTCCTCTGAGGGAGCCTCCACTCCAGAGTTCACTCCAGAATTGCCCCTCCGGTGCCAGCCTGCCACGGAGCTCTGTGCCGGGGGGTGGGGGGTAGCTGGCACTGGGGGCTCTGTGCTGGGGGGTATAGCTGGCACTGGCTGGAGGGTGGTGTGTAGCTGGCCCCGGTGGCTGGGGCCTCTGTGCTTGATGGGGGGTTGTGACGTTCCCCTCTGGTGATATCCAGACTGGTGATCTGCTAGGTCCCCCAATCCTCGACTCTGGGAGCCAGCCTCACCCTGCTCTGCTGGGAGAACCCCCACTCCTGGGCTGCTCACGCTCAGCCTCTGCCATGTAAGGGGCTCCCAGCTACTTGCGAGTGAATGACACACAATATCTCCGGTCCCAGACACAACCCTGGGAACCGCCGTCTTGCCGTGTCCAGTTGTGCCCGCTGGACGCTGCAAGCGTTTATGAGCGCGTCAATTTAACAAAGAAATTGATATGTACAGTCCCAGACTGACCAAAGGAAGGGGGGTGACTCACTCCAGAGTCCAACTGATCCTTTTGTTGCTGGCTAGGCCAGCGTCCTTTGTCCCTGTGAGGCTGGGCCGGGTCTGTCTCACACCTGCCCTGATGAGGTGTGAACTGCCCCTCTGTGAGCTGTAGCTCAGGAAAGCTCACGCTCCAATAAATGGGTTAGTCTCTAAGGTGCCACAAGTCCTCCTGTTCTTTTTGCTCTTGGAGCGTTTTTGCCTGGGCTTGCTTTAAGCCATGAGGACGCATTTTCAGCCTCCTAACTATATCCATGAAATCACAGACTACCAGGGTGGGAAAGGACCTCAGGAGGTCATCTAGTCCAACCCCCTGCTCAAAGCAGGACCGATCCCCAATTTTTGCCCCAGATCCCTAGATGGCCCCCTCAGGGATTGAACTCAGCACCCTGGGTTTAGCAGGCCAATGCTCCAACCTTTACTATAACATTTCTGCAGCAACAATCACTGTCACATGACTAGAACAACCATGCTCAGGGCATCACGAGTCTTCCGAAGACACCCAACATGACAAACTTTGCATTGGATCCCACACAGTCGTGTTACAAAGATGAACACCGGGGGGGGGGGGGCAGGTGTTCCCCCAAGGTACCGAATGTCACAGGGGTGTGTAGCTGGCGCTGACGGCTGGGGGTTCTGGCCGGAGCGCTGTGCATAGCTGGCCTGGGGGCTGGACTCTGTGCTGGAGGAGGGTGGGGAGCTGGCAATGGCAGGTCTGTCTGATTGGGGGGTAGTTTCTGGGCAGGGTGCCGGGAGGGCGGCCGGAGGCTTTGCAGGAAGGACCCCGAGGGCTCGCTGGGCATGTCACGGAGCTAACCTGCATCTGACATGTGCACTCACGCCAGCTCTGCCCCGCTCTGCCCAGGCCCCCTGGTCGTGCCAGCCGGCTGGGTTATCCCCCCGGTGCCCCATGTGGATGTGGGGGGGCTCAGGGGCAGAGGGTGAAGCCAGTGGGGAGGACAGTGCGCGCAGGATCAGGGTCAGACGGCCAGGCAGGGGGCAGGAGCGCCGGGCAGTCACCCCTGGCTCCGTGTGGAAGGGCCCCAAGGGTTCTCGGGAGACTCCCAAGGGGATCTCGCATCCGGCCCTCGGTGCATTTTCCCTGGGCTCCGAATCCCACAGAGAATTTCACCAGCCTGTTGGTGTTGACCCTGCCCCCCAGTATGGCGCCAGGGGGCGCTGTGCTTTGGGGCCCCGGGGGCTCAGGCGCTCTCCTCTCACCCTGAGCGCTGGCTCTAAACGCCAGTGGCGCACTAGGGGGTGCTGTGCTGCAAGGAGCCGGGGGCTCACTAGGGGGCGCTCTCCTCTCACAAAAAGAACAGGAGGACTTGTGGCCCCTTAGAGACTAACCAATTGATTTGAGCATGAGCTTTCGTGGGCTACGGCTCACTTCATCGGATGCATGCAGTGGAAAATACAGTGGGGAGAGTTATATACACAGAGAACATGAAACAATGGGTGTTACCAGACACACTGTAACCAGGGTGATCAGGGAAGGTCAGCTATGACCAGCAGGAGAGTGGGGTGGGGGGGAACCTTTTGCAGTGATGATCAAGGGGGCCCATTTCCAGCAGCTGACAAGAACGTCTGAGGAACAGTGGGGGGGGGAGGGAATAAACATGGGGAAATAGTTTTACTTTGTGTAATGACCCATCCACTCCCAGTCTCTATTCAAGCCTAAGTTAATTGTATCCAGTTTGCAAATGAATTCCAATTCAGCAGTCTCTCCTTGGAGTCTGTTTCTGAAGTTTTTTTGTTGAAGAATTGCCACTTTTAGGTCAGAAATCGAGTGACCGGAGAGGTTGAAGTGCTCTCCCTCAGCACAGGGGGCTCCTGTGCGGTGTCTGGGGGCGGTTGGTCGGGGCTGGGGGGTGGGAATTGCAGGGGAGATGGGAGGATTCCCAACTTTCTACTCGCACAAAACCGAACACCCTTGCCCCGCCCTCTGCCCACACACCTCGCTGGGCATGGACGCTCCTGTGCCCAGAGCTCGGGGGCCTTGTCCCCAAGGCCCCCCATGACGGTGCGTCTTCCCTGGGCTGTGGCCTGGCTGCAGCCCCTGGTCGGTGCCGGTTGGGCCCTTCCAGCCTCAGGCCTGCCCAGGAATCTGGACTGGGAATGACTGGGAGGGGCTGGAGCCCTGCGTGGCCCCACACAGGGACTGAACCAAAGGGAGGAAAGGGAACGTTAGCCCCTGGCCTCTCTCTGGGGTCTGCTGCCTGGCCCCAGGGATCCCACATGGTGCCCGGTCCCAGGGATCCCACGTGCTGCCCAGGCCCCAGAATCCCACATTCTGCCCGGGACCAGGGGTCCCACATGGTGCCTGGTCCCAGGGATCCCACGTGGTGGCCAGGCCCAGGGGCTGTGGCCGCCTGCTCTCCTTGCTGGTGCCAGCCGCGGGATTAGCCTGTGTGTCTGCCAGCCAGGTGCAGCTCCGCATCCCACGCAGGGATTAGGAGCGGGCGTGTTCCATTCACACTCCATTGTTGGAGTCCCGGAAGGCTCCTGCCCCCCCTGCCCAATGCAGATCCCCTGCCACCCCACGCCCTGGAGCAGGACCAGACCCGCCTACTTTCATTCACCAGACGTGCCTGGAGCGTCTCACCCAGTCCTCCCCAGCAGCCTGTGCCGGGGCCCTTCCCACGGCCCGGTCCTGGCACAGGGCTCAGCCCATGGAGAGCCGGACCTGAGGCGAGGTCCCTGCAGGCCAGGGCACAGCGGGCTGGCGGCCGTGAAGAACCGGCCCTGGCTTGTGGAGAAGCTGTGGACTGAGCGGCAGAGGTGCCAGCTGTTCAGAGTGCGCCCCAGTGCCCACGCCCAGGCACAGCCTCCCGAGACCCGGCGGGCCCAGGACAGAGCCACGGCGGGACATGTGGGGTCACTTGGCCGCGTGGGCCGGGAGATGCCACCTCCCCAGGTGGCCAGCTGGCAAACGGAGCTGCTTCCTGCCCCTCTGCCGCCTGCAAGAGCAGCTCACACAGGCACAGAGGGGTTCCCTTGGTGCCGCAGAGCTTGCAGGGGCCTGATCCTGATCCCCCACCAACATCACCCTGCTGGCCCTGCCAATGTCACTGGAGCCCATAAATCCACCCCCCCAGCCCCACTGCCATCAGTCAATCAATCAAGTGGATGAAATCCCACATACAAGAAGCATGTACCCAATGGAACCCAGGCCGCCCGCCATGCCCCACACAGCCGACCTTACGCTGGCAACCAGATCATAAAAACTCTCTTCTTCAGCACGGTGCCAGCAGGACCATTCCTCCGGTGCCGTTACTGCCGGGGGTCGAGACAGCCCCAAACCCCGGGGCTGCCGCTCTCTGGCCAATTGGCTGCTCGCGTTGGGAGCAATAGCAAAGCCCAACCGCATTACGCCCGAGGGGAGGGGCTGCTCTTGCTCGGAGAGCGGCAACCCCGGGCCTGAGCGTTGCAGTCGGAGGGACAACGGGGGGCTAGCCAGCACGGGCCGCTTGGCATTTGTGAGCAAGCAACCGTGTCCTCAGCCTCTGGCAACAGCGGGCTGGAGCGGCCCGGGATCTGTGGCCAAGAAAAATGATCTTCCCGTGAAACGGCCTCATCATTCATCGAGAATTAAAAGAGGCGCTGGACAGCCCTGGCGTACGCCCCAGCACCAGGACAATGGCAGTGCCTTCTCCGCCGACCTCCGCTCCTCCCCTCCCTGGCTGCCTGGCGCAGAGCGACCCGAATACCCACCGTTCTCAATCAATACCCCTCCTGCTTCACGGCACCCGCAGCGAGTCTCAGCTCAGAGGATCAAATGCCGTCGTGAGAGTAACCGCAGCATCGCTAGAACTCCCAGCGGAGAAAAGGAAACACTTCCCAGTGATGGCTCTCCCGGCCCGCCAGCCACTCACGCGGGCAGGTAGCCGCCAAATCCCTGAGCCAAGTGCAGATCGTAAATTCCTAGAATCGTTTTCCCTGCCACATCGAGCAGACCAGGAGGTGCAGGTGATTCACACCAGTCAATAGTGCAGCCAGGTCTGGCCGGCACCAGGCAAAACTCTCCTGAAAAACTTCAGCGCGGGGAAAATCTTCTGGAGCTTTTCTCCAACGCTGGCCTTCGCTGTCTGTTCCTGGAGGCCCATGTGATAAATCACAGAGAGGACCTGGCAGTGCATCCACTAGGGGAGAATTAGAGAAAGAAACTGGTTGGGGGGATTCATTAACGGTCTGGCCAAAACGTGCCATCCAGGGTTCACCATGACTTCAGGTCCCTCCCCTGTGGGCGTCTGCCTGAGGCCCTGGCCACCAGCCCTCCAAACATGGAAGAATTTTTAGCTGCAGCTGCTGCTTGACAAGCCTTCCACAGGGATCTAAGATATCCTGGGGCCAGCTCTCTGTGGAGAAAGAGGTGGTTCGGGACTATTTAGAAAAGCTGGACGTGCACAAGTCCATGGGGCTGGATACGTTGCATCCGAGAGTGCTGAAGGAATTGGCGGCTGTGAGTGCAGAGCCACTGGCCATTATCTTTGAAAACTCGTGGCGAACGGGGGAAGTCCCGGCTGACTGGAAAAAGGCTAATGTAGTGCCAATCTTTAAAAAAGGGAAGAAGGAGGATCCTGGGAACTACAGGCCAGTCAGCCTCACCTCAGTCCCCGGAAAAATCATGGAGCAGGTCCTCAAGGAATCTATCCTGAAGCACTTACACGAGAGGAAAGTGATCAGGAACAGTCCGCATGGATTCACCAAGGGAAGGTCATGCCTGACTAATCTAATCGCCTTCTATGATGAGATTACTGGTTCTGTGGATGAAGGGAAAGCAGTGGATGTATTGTATCTTGACTTTAGCAAAGCTTTTGACACGGTCTCCCACAGTATTCTTGTCAGCAAGTTAAGGAAGTATGGGCTGGATGAATGCACTTTAAGGTGGGTAGAAAGTTGGCTAGATTGTCGGGCTCAACGGGTAGTGATCAATGGCTCCATGTCTAGTTGGCAGCCGGTATCAAGTGGAGTGCCCCAAGGGTCGGTCCTGGGGCCGGTTTTGTTCAATATCTTCATAAATGATCTGGAGGATGGTGTGGATTGCACTCTCAGCAAATTTGTGGATGATACTAAACTAGGAGGAGTGGTAGATACGGTGGCAGGTAGGGATAGGATACAGAGGGTCCTAGACAAATTGAAAGATTGGGCCAAAAGAAATCTGATGAGGTTCAACAAGGATAAGTGCAGGGTCCTGCACTTAGGACAGAAGAATCCCATGCACCGCTACAGACTAGGGACCGAATGGCTCGGCAGCAGTTCTGCGGAAAAGGACCTAGGGGTGACAGTGGACGAGAAGCTGGATAGGAGTCAACAGTGTGCCCTTGTTGCCAAGAAGGCCAATCGCATTTTGGGTTGTATAAGTAGGGGCATTGCCAGCAGATCGAGGGACGTGATCATTCTCCTCTATTCGACATTGGAGAGGCCTCATCTGGAGTACTGTGTCCAGTTTTGGGCCCCACACTACAAGAAGGATGTGGATAAATTGGAGAGAGTCCAGCGAAGGGCAACAAAAATTATTAGGGGTCTGGAACACATGACTTATGAGGAGAGGCTGAGGGAACTGGGATTGTTTAGTCTGCAGAAGAGAAGAATGAGAGGGGATTTGATAGCTGCTTTCAACTACCTGAGAGGTGGTTCCAGAGAGGATGGTTCTAGACTATTCTCAGTGGTAGAAGATGGCAGGACAAGGAGTAAGTCTCAAGTTGCTGTGGGGGAGGTTTAGGTTGGATATTAGGAAAAACTTTTTCACTAGGAGGGTGGTGAAACACTGGAATGCGTTACCTAGGGAGGTGGTAGAATCTCCTTCCTTAGAAGTTTTTAAGGTGAGGCTTGACAAAGCCCTGGCTGGGATGATTTAATTGGGGATTGGTCCTGCTTTGAGCAGGGGGTTGGACTAGATGACCTCCTGAGGTCCCTTCAAACCCTGATATTCTATGATTCTATGATGCTTTTGTATGGTCCTCAGGCAGCTCCAAATGAGGAGAGGGGCTGGCTCTGGCCCCGTTAGCTGGCCACGCTCGGGCCGAGGGTGCTTATCTTGGCGGTAATTAAAACCAAACTCATTTCATTCAGAGACACGAGGCTGTGAGGACCCCGGCCCCTCCTGGGCTCCCCGGTGTGAGAGGAATTCTCCCGCTGAGATCTAAGGTCCAGGCTCCCAGACAGTCTGTGCCCAGTGGCTGGGGTCCGTGCTCGTCTGCCACAGCCAGGTTGTTCCAAGGGGGCTCTCAGGCTCTTCCCCCAAGGGAATGAAACCGCTCTCTGAAAAGGGCACCTGACAGAGCTCGATGGGCACTACCGGGCATGGGGCCCTGCCTGTAGCCCAGTCACTCTCCTGGCAGCCCAGTGGGCGCTGCTGGCCCTGAGAGCCGCTGGCCTGGCAAAGCTACCATTCCCGACACGCCCTGGCATGGACCCAACGCCCAACCTGGACACCTTTATCAAGCTGTGGGTCAGTCCTGACGCCCCCTAACTGAACCGTGCCTGGAGAGAGAGAAGCAAGGTCCCGACCTGCTTCCACGTTCTCCTCACAGGGGCCCGAGCAGATCAGCCGGGTTAAACCTCACCTCTCTGACACGGGGAAGGGCTGGTGTCCTGCTTGGGGCCTACGTCTGCGTTGCGGGGAATCCAGACCCTCCGCCGTGTCTCAGCCAGAAAGACTCCAGGCCCCAGCCCCTCTAAGGGGGTCTGGGCTGAGCCTGTCCAGAACTTGCACCCCCCGTTCTCTACCCGCACTGTGGCTACGGATGGACACCGTGTCTGCACCCTCCAGTGCCCTCTCTGGCTACAGCTCACTGTGGCAGAGAGCCGGGGCGCTCCTCAACTCAGGGACCTCTGACAATTAGACTTAGATATGTCCAGGTTCACAACTTTAGAGCTCAGCACTGGAGCATCCCGGAAGTGGGGGAGTCTATTGACAGCTCCCCTTCTCCTCCAGCCCAGTTACGCACCAAACAGTTCCCAGACTCCAGGGTCACCGGGAGGTTCCACAGTTTGATCCGATCCACGTCGTCATCCTCGGCATTCCCTGGTCGTCACCCACGACACTTTCACCACTGGGACACTTTGTGTGGAGACTCACTCACCAGTTTTGCGCCCAAGCCCGTGTTCTGGGCCTGAAACCTCCTGTGATCTTTGCCAGCTGCCAGAGGATTCAGAGACTAAAGGAGGTTCGCCATAGGGGACCGCTGCCACCCTGCGATCCACTCTAGAGCTTCTGGAATTCCGTGTTTTCAGTACAAAGAGAGTGGATGCCCTGCCGCCCCATCCCAGTTACGATTGTCCAACTGACTCTCCATCCAAAGCCAAGATCCCCTTTACCCATCTATACTCCCTCTGGGAACCTGAACTCCAGACGCTCTGGGAGTACCGCTGTGAGGACCTGGAAAAGGGGTTCATTCACACTTCCACCTCTCTGGTGGGGGCTCCAATCTTCTTTGTGACAGGGGATGGCTTCTTACGCCCCTGTATTGACTGTCCAACTCTGACCAAAGCGACTGTCCAAAACCACCTATTAACGAGGTGCCGCTTGGCCAAGATTGTGAGTAAGTTGGACCTTTGTTGGGCCTACAACCTGGTCCGACTCAGGGAAGGAGACAACTGGAAAACTGCATTTCACACCCAATAAGGACATGGCTAGTTATGCCTTTTGGGTTACATAACGATCCGGCGATGTTCCAGCATTTCGCCAGGGAGAGCTTCCGGGACATATGGGATGTTTTGTGGTGATTTAGCTGGATGATATTCCTGTTTTTTTCCAAAAGCCAGGAGCTTCCCAAGCAACATGTGCACCATGTTCCCAGCAGACTCCACCGAAACCATCTTCATGCCAGACTGCAGAAATGAGAGTTTGACAAAGACACAGTTGAGTTCCTCGGGTTCCCCCGCCGGGCTAGCAATGGACCCACCGGAGGGTGGGTTTTTGCCATCTCTGGTGGAAAAGCCCTGAAGGACGTCAGCAGTTTCTTGTCTTTGGCAATTACTACAGATGTTTTTTCAAAGGATTCTCTCACCTAGTAGCCCCAATAACTTCATCTGGTCGCCAGGGTCCCAGCTCAAGTGTGAGCAGCTAACGAGTTCTTTTACCTCAGCTCCTGTTCTTGTGCACCCGGATCCTGCCGCGCCCTGGACCACAGAGGCAGATGCCATTGGAGTCGTTCTGTCGCAACCTACTGGCCCTGTGACCAACTCCATCCCTCTGCCTGTTTCAGGGAAATGCCCCCTCCCCACCAAGAATTACGATATCTGTGACGGGGGGTTATTTGTGATGGAGGCGGCATTTGAAGACTGGAGACACCTTCTAGAAGGAGCTTGTTTCCTGGTCCAGGTCCTTACTGACCATAAGTTTCTGGACTGTCTCTGAACTGCTTGTATCCTTAACCAGGGACAGATTCACTGGTCGCTTTTCTTGGCCAGATTCGATTTCGTTGCCACCTACCGCCCTGGATCGTGAATGGGAAAGCAGAGGCTCTGTCCCACAAGGATGAATACACCGAGTCAGACACAGGTCCCTTGGCTACTGTTTTTCGCCCATCAAATTTTATTTGAGGGACAGCAAACAGGGACCTGAAATCCTTCATGCGGTCCCTGCTGCCTCAAGACCACCCAGATCTGTCAGACCCAGCTGCTACCAACTCTCTGCCCAGCTCGGGTTTAATTTGAAGGGTGAGCTGCTTTATCGCAGAAGACGTCTTTACAGCTCAGACTCGAGGTGTTAATGCTCTGCCATGATACACCAATGGCCGGCCACTTCAGATGCTTCCAAACCCAAGACTTGGTGTAATGGAGTTTCTGGTGGCCAGGGCTGAGCACTGCCGTGAAGAGGTCATTAGATCATGTGATCTGTGCCAACCCACGCAGTCTTCTCCAACCTTTTCCTACCCCATCTCAACCCTGGTCCTTGGTGTCCTTGGACTTCATTGTAAAGCTGCCCCGCTCCCGGGTTGCACCATCATCCTCGTCACCGTCAATCTCCTCACTCTGATGGCACATTTTATTTCTCTTCGCTCCCCCAGCGCCCAGGAAAGCCTGGGCCTTTTCCTAGGTTGTGTTTTTCTGCTGCCAACCAGACTTGTCACAGATCAAGGTTCCCAGTTCACGTCCTGTTTTTGGTGCAAACTCTTAGGAATGGAGCCGCTTCCCTCTGGGGCTCATCACCTGCAGGTCAACGGGCGAGCCAGGCCCTCAAGCCTTCCTCCTCTGCTTTCTCATTGTCCGGATGACGGGGCCACCCTCCTGCCACATGGGGTTTGCGTACAACAGCTGCACCCGGGCAGCCACCTGGCAGAGCCCATGCTGTGCAGACTGCCGTTCCACCCTCACCTTCTGCGGCTGCACCCACGGCCCCCGAGTCTCCGCTGCAGCAGGTCTCCTTGCCCAGCCTCACCAGGTCCACCAAGAGCTTACCGAGTACCTGGGCCTCCAAAGAGACCCACAAACGTCACTCCGACTGAAAACGGCAAGCCACCGCCCCTATCGGCAGGAGATAATGTCTGGCTGCCCTCCAGACGCCTCAGATCCACCCGACCCTCAGCCAGCCTGGAGGAGCAGTGCCTCGGCCCAGGTGAGAGCGCAGAACAAACTAACCCTGTAGCATTCAGCCTCCAGCTGCCAGAATACTTGAAGGGTCCCTTCCCTTCCTGACCTCTGACTCCCGGCTCCAACCCTCAGCTCCACCTCTTGACTGCGGCTCCCGTTAGCCCTTTGGCTTGGACTTTGGTCTCTGACTCCCGGCTCCAGCACTCGGCTTCACTTCTGGACGTGCCCCGTCTGGATTCAGCTCTAACTGGCAGGCTGGATGCTTCCTCCAACCACTAGGCCAGACCGTCTACAACTTGGACTCTGACAGGGGGTGAGAAAGTACAGCAAAATTCCTATGGAAGGACCAATTAATTATCGGGATTATATTGTAATCACTAATATCACCACCAGTCAATGAGCTATAGGTAAAATGTCCTTCTCTAGCCTCCACATTTCCTCCATTTACAGGTAGCAAATTGAACTTGTCTAATAATGCTTTTAATTTGCCTCTGGAGATTTTAACCACCTGGGCTCTAGAGTTTCAAGGGGGAAGTTCAAAAATCTCCTCCCTAGGTTCATAGAAAGATGCTCCCACAATGACTCAGAATAAAATGGGAGGATCGGGGGCTGGGAGGAGATAAACAGTTAATACTAAAATTTGGAGAGCATGAATTTTTTTAAAACTACATCCTGAATGTCCTGACACTTTGATTCCCACGGTAAAATCTGGGCTCTCGGGAGACAGGAAAGCAGGTTAGCCAGTCCCGCTGATCTATGGCCCCTTTTACACAATCATCTTCCTCCTTGAGGAGAGGATCCAAACCCAGGCCCAAGTAAGATTGCAGGCTCAGCTAATCATGTTTCTTGTAAAAAAAACCAAAACAAATGGAAGGTTTCCAACAATGTAAAAAACTCCATCTCGTTCGTCTTACTTTGCTACCGAGATACAGTTCAGGGTATAATACCTAAATCATCCCAGGAAAGCCCCCGGGGCAGAAGGGAAGAAGTCAGACAGGCTAGTCAGAGATAAGAAGTGGACCCAAAAGCCTGATTGTAAGAGTCTGACTCATCTCCAGCTACCACATCATTTGATGAGTAACTTGCCTGGGTGACCGTACACATGGGGCCAGGGAGGGATCCTCCTGGAACTCTAGCTCGGGGCTCCCACGGCAGAGAGCACCACCCTGGGGAGGGGGCATGGTAACAGGGGTTGGCCTAGAAGACCGGGAGGTCAAACCTGGGGGACCCGGTTCGGCTCTCAGGGGAGTGTTTGCGCCCCTGGAGATGAGAATTTCCAACTCCTGGAACGTGTTCACTGATGAGCAAATTCCCCTCCTGCCTCGGGTCTAAAGGGGCCATCTCAACTTGACAGCGCTGGCTGGTGACTAGAAACGACCTGTGTCTGCCCGGTGTTGTCGGCCTGAATATCGTCCCTTCAGCAAACTAGAAATCACCTGCCGGGATCAAGTCCCAGTGGGCCAAACATGGCAGGGTGGGGGATAAGGGTGGGGGAGGGGTGGATGGGCTGGGGGGGAGGGGAGAGGTGGCAGGGCATGGGATATGGGGGGCTGACAGGGTAAGGGGAGGGAAAACACTGGGGGGCTGGATTGTTACCCACACAACTCTTCTGTTACACACACACTAGGGCACTGGGCACCCACCCTTTCCCAATTCCCAGGGCCCAGGGTGTGATCTGGTTACGTTCCCACCCAGACCCAGCTCCTAGGGCTCAGGACACCCGCCCTGCAGGACCCCAGTGAAACCGCCTCACACAGCAATACCCGCATCCTCTGGTGATGAGCAATTCCCCAGCAGAATACAGGCGCTGAGCACCCAGTGCTGGGCTCGCCAGTGCTCATCACCCAGACGGACTTTCCCTGCTGGCCTGGCAAGGTCGGTCTCGTCTGGGTTCTGGTTGCTGCACGTCATGGTCGTGCGGAGGATTCTTAGCAGCTCTGATCTTAGGCTGAGTCTTGGGGGTGAGTTCTTCTTCTTCTGCTTCTTCTTCTTTCTTCCTCTTCTTCTGCTTCTGCTTCTTCTTCCAGGCCTTTCCTTCTTATTCGTCTGTTCCTTCTGCTGGTCTCCTTCTTGAACCCCAATTTATACAGTGAAACTTGAGTCCTGCTTAGCTATTAGCATCGCCGGGCATCCGGTTTTGGACTGGAACGCCCGGTTGAAAAGGGACCGTGGTGGCTCCGGTAAGCACAGCCGACGGGGCCGTTAAAAGTCCAGTCAGTGGTGCAGCGGGAGCCCGGGGCTAAGGCAGGCTCCCTGCCCGCCCTGGCTCCATGTGGCTCCTGGAAGCAGCTGCCAGGTCCCTGTGGCCCCTAGACACATGACACGCTGCCCCACTCTATGGGCCGGCTCCACAGCTCCCATTGGCCAGAAACAGTGACCAATAGGAGCTGCAGGGGCAGCGTCTGCGGGTGCAAGGGCAGTGCTTGGAGCATCCCTGGCCACCCATGAGCCTAGAGGCTGCAGGGACCTGGCAGCCACTTCCTGGGAGCTACGGTAAATGCCACCAGGAGCCTGCACCCCAAACCCCCTCCCCTGCTCCAGCCCGGAGCCCCCCCTGCACCCCAAACCCATCATCCCTGGCCCCACCCCAGAGCCTGCACCCCCAGCTGGAGTCCTCACCCCACCGCACTCCAACCCCCTGCCCCAGGCCGGAGCCCTCTTCTGCACCCTGAACCCCTCATTTCTGGCCCCACCTGAAGCCCGCACCCCCAGCCCAGAACACATCCCCCCCACCCTAACCTCCTGCCCCAGCCCAGAGCCTTCTCCAGCACCCCAAACCCCTCATTCCTGGCCCCACTCCAGAACCCGCCCCCCCGGGCAGAGCCCTCACCCACCCCCCTGCACCCGAACCCTCTGCCCCAGTCCGGTGAAAGTGAGGGAGGGGGAGAGTGAGTGACAGAGGGAGGGGGCCTGGAGTGAGCAGGGGCGGGGCCTCGGCGAAGAGGCGGGGCAGGAGGCGGGGCAGGGATGTTCGGTTTTGTGCGATTAGAAAGTTGACAACTCTATTAGCTATCCCTGAACCAATCATTGTACTAAACAATTCTCTAAGCAATCCTGACATGGGGTAAACCAACCCTTTAACCAGCCCTACCCCGCCACCTGACTTGATTCACACCCAGCAAAACTACCTATGTAACAGACAGAAACAGGCAAAGAACCAGACAGAGACACAACAGAGAAGTGGGGACCATAAAGACAAAACAGTAAGTGGGGATTTCACAACCACAACGGTAGAGAAGTGATTTCGTGCCCGACAGACGCCATCAAACAAAGTTTTCTGTCCCCATCTGACGCTGTTTCTGTACCTGGTGACGCTGGGTGCTGTTCGGACGGGCTCTCCTCCGAAACAGCCCGAGCTTGCAGCGGTTTAATGTTGTTTAGATGGGATGTGACTTCCTGCTTCCCCGCTGATGGCTGCAGGTCTCTTCTTACGTGGGACACACAAAGGCCTTACCGGATCTGGGGCGAGGGCGTGGGAGTGGAGCGAGGCCAGACCATAGTGGGCCCGGTTAACACAACCCATCTGCTCTGGGTGGTGCCCATGTGTCCGTGAGTCCCATACGGCCGCTCCGTGTACCTGTGTATCCACGTGTGTGCGTCAGGGCTTCGGATGCCCGTGTGTGCAGCATATGTGTGTCCCACAGGCCTGTGGGGTGTGGCTGTGTGCTGGGGAGGTGGCATGTGTGTGTCTCTGCGTGCTGGTGGGGCTGTGTGAGCCTGCGGGTGTGTCTGTGTCTGGGGACGTGTGCGTCCACATGGCCGGGTGTGTCCGCGTGTCCGTGGGGGCGTGTGTGTCCGTGTGTCCTCGTGTCTGTGGGTGTCAGTGTAGGTCCGTGGGGACGTGTGGGTCCATGTCCATGTGTGTCCTCGTGTCCGTGAGTGTCCGTGTGGGTCCGTGGGGACGTGTGTGTCCTCGTGTCTGTGGGTGTCAGTGTAGGTCCGTGGGGACGTGTGGGTCCATGTCCATGTGTGTCCTTGTGTCTGTGAGTGTCCGTGTGGGTCCGTGGGGACGTGTGTGTCCTCGTGTCCGTGAGTGTCCGTGTGGGTCCGTGGGGACGTGTGTGTCCTCGTGTCTGTGGGTGTCCGTGTGGGTCCGGGTCCATGCGGGTCCACGGGGACGTGTGTGTCCTCGTGTCTGTGAGTGTCCATGTGGGTCCGTGTCCATGTGTGTCCATGTGTCCGTGGGTGTCCGTGTGGGTCCGGGTCCATGCGGGTCCGTGGGGATGTGTGTGTCCTCGTGTCTGTGGATGTCCATGCGGGTCCACGGGGACGTATGTGTCCTTGTGTCTGTGAGTGTCCGTGTGGGTCCACGGGGACGTGTGTGTCCTCGTGTCTGTGGGTGTCCATGTGGGTCCACGGGGACGTGTGTGTCCTCATGTCTGTGGGTGTCCATGTAGGTCCGGGTCCATGTGTGTCCTTGGGTGTCCGTGTGGGTCTGTGTCCGTGCGGGTCCACGGGGACGTGTGTGTCCTCGTGTCTGTGGGTGTCCATGTGGGTCCGTGTCCATGTGTGTCCATGTGTCCTTGGGTGTCCGTGTGGGTCTGTGTCCGTGCGGGTCCACGGGGACGTGTGTGTCCTCATGTCTGTGGGTGTCCGTGTAGGTCCGTGGGTCCGTGGGTCCATGTGGTTCTTCCCATGGATGCATGAGGGGTTCCCGCTCGCCCGAGGCAGGTGTCTGCCATTCGCCCTCTAGCTCAGACGCGGCCCTTTCCCCCGATCCTGGCCCTGGCCCCGGCCGCGGCTCTGGGTGTGGTGCGTACAGAGGCACATCCTGCTTTGCCTGTAGGGACGGGGAATGAGCTCCCCCCAGCCAGTTCTCAGCCCCACGGTGCAGGCGGGGAAGCCACAGCCCAGGGAGGGGCAGGGACTGGCCCAGACCCCAGCTCCCCAAGCCCCGGCTCTACTCACCAGCACCCCGGCCACCATCTCCTGCGGCTGCCCAATCGCTGCCGTGTTTCAGCGGTGCCGGGCGCCCGGCTCAGCTCACAGCCCAGCCCCGCGGCACCCCCTGCGCAGGATCCGCCCGGCCCACCCAGCCGGCATGTCCTATAGGGCACCCCCTGCCCGACCCCGAGCACCCTGCTTTGCAATGGGGCTCTGCCGACAGGCTGGCTGTAGGGTACTGCATTCGCCCCAGGCCTGCAGGAGACAGGGGACCCCAAAAGGCAGCTGGGGGTGGGGCGCAGCCATAGATCTGCAGCTCCTTGGCTGCCTGGCAGTCGCCCGCAGGGGGCCCTGGGGCCAACCTGTCCTAGTGCCCCACCTCGAGCCCAGGAGCTGCAGGATCCGGCTGAGCCCCTCATGCCCGCAGGCAATGCAGCCAGGCCCGTGTGGCTGCTCTGACCCCAAGGCCCCGTCTGCCAGGGCTAGATGTGCGAGATCATGGGACCAGAATTCCCCCCAGGCCTAGCATCTGTGCATGGGGTGGATGGCCTCCTCCCCAGAGCGAGCTGCACCTCCATGGGGCTGGGCGGGTTTGGAGCCGGCAGGCCCCTCAGACACTCAGTATAATCTGGGGCCCAACAAGCACCAAGTGGGGAGCGGTTCCCCGATTCCCCCATCTCCCTCCCTGCAGCACGGTGACCCTCTGGGGCTGGGGGCCCCATCCCTGCCAGCTGGCTGGGACCCCCAGAATGGAAGCAGGGCTCCTGTGGGCTGCCGAGAGCAGCTGCCATGTGGCCCATCATCCCGGCCGCCCCAGCTGCCTTCCAGGTCCCGGAGAGGAAACGTGTGGTTGTGAAAGTCGGATGCATTAAATAAAGCAGCGGAAGGGCCCTCTTGCCATGCCAAGTGGGTCAGGCCTGGGGAAGGCCCCCCCTCCGCCCCGCTTCCTGACGAAGCCATGTGAGCTGCCGTGAGGCCTGCTTGGGTCACTCCTTTCCTTCCTAGTTCCTGACATTGTCTGCCGTGGCCCGCCCACTCGGCCGCCCTGCCCGCCAGCCCTGCCCCGACCCGCGCGAGAGTACAGGCAACGGGCAGGCGCAGGGAGCCAGGGCCCCGGCCGTCATCGGGTGACGGAGAAGGAGGGGGCCTAAGGGACATGGCAGCACAGAGCAATCCCACGCTCCGGACGCCGGGGTTCCCGTTGCTGATCCTTAAGGGTCTGGTCCAGATCTGAGCTTCCCTGCAGGCTGTGGGGTGTCGGAGCCAGGAGCAGGGTCGGCCTGTCTCTGGTTCTAATCCTCATGGGGTCACATGTGGGTTGACTTCAGCGTGTCAGCCTGGTCCCGCGGGACAGTGGCTGCAGCCTGCCCGGTCACGCCCAGGCCCCAGGTCAGGCCCCAGGCCTGTAGGGTAGGGTCGCCGTAAATTTGCCAGGCCGCCGAAGGCTCATTTCAGCATCAGGACATCAACCTGCACCCTGGAGGAGCCCAGCGCCCCCACCCCCCCCGCATCTCCTCTGGGAGCCCCTGCTTGTCACAACAGCCCGGTCCCTCACTCCAGGCTTGAGCCATGCAGGCAGTGCCCAGCCCCCCACTGCCTGCCCCCCAGGGACGGGGCGTACTCCCTGTACCGCCCCCCATCTCCGCCCTGAGTCCTGGCAGCACTTTGGGCCCCCAGCGAGCGGTGCCCGGCGCAATCACCCTCTCGGCTCAGGGCAGCTTGGGCACACGGCTGCGCTCGGCCCTGCCCGTATCGGGTGGCCTTGGCTGGGCTGCCATGACCGGCCGGCTGGGGCAGTGTTGGGCCAGCTGCACCCGGGAGGCAGAGCCCCCGTCGTGGTGAATGTCCCCGGCTGGTGTCACCTGCCGCACTCAGACCTCCCCCACATGGCTGCGGCACAGCCCAGACCCTGGCACCCAGGCTGCATGGTGCCCGCCCACCACCCCATCTCCAGTCAGCTCCTCTCTGCTCCAGCTGCCGGCTGGCGTGTGCTTGATCCTGGACCTACGGCCGGCTGGGGATATCTGTGCCCCAGGGGCACAGAGCCATTAGCAGGCTGGCCTCCCGGAGGAGGGGGGGGCAACACCTCTGGGGTGGGGCTGGCCATGGGCGATGGTGAAGCGCTGCAGACAGGTGCCCCCTAGTCTGGCCCTGGGGTGAGGCCTTCGGATGAGAGCCAGGCCAATGGGGGCAGTAAGGGGGGCAGGGAAGAGACACAGGCATATGGCCCATGTTGGCATGCCAGGACCATGATAATAGAGGGTTGCCAACCCTCTGGGATTGTCCTGGAGTCTCCAGGAGTTAAAGATGAATCTTTAATTAAAAATTACGTCGCATGATGAAACCTCCAGGAATACGTTATAGAATCATAGACTATCAGGGTTGGAAGGGACCTCAGGAGGTCATCTAGTCCAACCCCCTGCTCAAAGCAGGACCAGTCCCCAACTAATCATCCCAGCCAGGGCTTTGTCAAGCCTGACCTTAAAAACTTCTAGGGAAGGAGATTCCACCACCTCCCTAGCTAACGCATTCCAGTGCTTCACCACCCTCCTACTGAAAATGTTTTTCCTAATATCCAACCTAAACCTCCCCCACTGCAACTTGAGACCATTGCTCCTTGTTCTCTCATCTGCTACCACTGAGAACAGTCTAGATCCATCCTCTTTGGAACCCCCTTTCAGGTAGTTGAAAGCAGCTATCGAATCCCCCCACATTCTTCTCTTCCGCAGACTAAATAATCCCAGTTCCCTCAGCCTCTCCTCACAAGTCATGTGTTCCAGTCCCCTAGTCATTTTTGTTGCCCTCCGCTGGATGCTTTCCAGTTTTTCCACATCCTTCTTGTAGTGTGTGGCCCAAAACTGGACACAGTACTCCAGATGAGGCCTCACCAATGTCGAATAGAGGGGAACGGTCACGTCCCTTGATCTGCTGGCAATGCCCCTATTTATACATCCCAAAATGCCATTGGCCTTCTTGGAAACAAGGGCACACTGTTGACTCATATCCAGCTTCTCGTCCACTGTCACCCCTAGGTCCTTTTCTGCACAACTGCTGCTGAGCCATTCGGTCCCTAGGCTGTAGCGGTGCATGGGATTCTTCCGTTCTAAGTGCAGAACTCTGCACTTGTCCCTGTTGAACCTCATCAGATTTCTTTTGGCCCAATCCTCTAATTTGTCTAGGTCCCTCTGTATCCTATCCCTACCCTCCAGCGTATCTACCACTCCTCCCAGTTTAGTGTCATCCGCAAACTTGCTGAGGGTGCAATCCACACCATCCTCCAGATCATTAATGAAGATATTGAACAAAACCGGCCCCAGGACCGACCCTTGGGGCACTCCACTTGATACCGGCTGCCAACTAGACATGGAGCCATTGATCACTACCCGTTGAGCCCGACAATCTAGCCAGCTTTCTATCCACCTTCTAGTCTATTCATCCAGCCCATACTTCCTTAACTTGCTGGCAAGAATACCGTGGGAGACCGTGTCAAAAGCTTTCCTGTGTTAATATCATGCTGGCATAATGGTGCCATGTTGCCATATCAGTTGTCATGCCAGTCCCCGACCCCTGTGATGGTGCCGTGCCGCCATGCCAGGCCAGTGAGGGGGTGAGCGAGAGGCCCTCTCAGGTAGGGGTGGGTTCTGCTCTCAGGAGGCCCCCGAGAGCTGGGTTTGCCCGGGGGGGGGAGGTCGTGCAGCCCAGGCTGGCTCAGTCCTACACTGTGCCTCCCTCCCCCCGTGCCTGGGCTCCATGGAGGGGGAAGGGAGCGGAACGGATGGGAGGCCGCTGGGCCCCTGGAACCAGGCAGGGCCTCGGCCGCTGGCTGACCCCCGGGCTGCTGCACAGGGGCCGGTTTCCTCCGGCTGGAGCGGGGCGGGCCGTGGCCACAAGTCCCTGTCCCTGCGAGGGGAAGCCAAGCGCTGACAAGGGCGATGAGCTTCCTTCCTCCCGCAGCTCAGCACCGGGCACAGCCTGCCTGGGCCTCAGCCCCCCATTGGCATCGTGGGCGCAGGTGGGTGCCAGGGCCTGCCAGCATCACGGTGTGTAATGGGCTGGGGCCAGGGGGTGGGCAGGGCCCCTGGGAATTCTGGGTAATGGACTGGGGCCAGGGGGATGGGCAGGGCCCCAGGGGATTCTGGGTAACGGGCTGGGGCCATGGGGTGGGCAGGGCCCTGGGGAATTCTGGGTAATGGGCTGGGGCCAGGGGGATGCGCAGAGCCCCAGGGGATTCTGGGTAATGTTCTGGGGCCATGGGATGGGGCCATGGGGTGGGCAGGGCCCTGGGGGATTCTGGGTAACAGGCTGGGGCCAGGGGGATGGGCAGGGCCCCGGGGGATTCTGGGTAATGGGCTGAGGCTATAGGAGTGGTATCCTTTAAAAAGTGGAAGTTAAATCCTAGTGAGAAAAATAGAAAGGAGCATACACTCTGGCAAATTAAGTGTAAATATACAATTAGGAAGGCCAAAAAAGAATTTGAGGAACAGTTAGCCAAAGCCTCAGCCCTGGTCTACACTAGGAGTTGAGGTCAAATTTAGCAGCATTAAATCGATTTAACCCTGCACCCGTCCACATGACAAAGCCCTTTTTTCGACTTAAAGGGCTCTTAAAATCGATTTCCTTACTCCACCCCCAACAAGGGGATTAGCGCTGAAATTGGCCTTGCTGGGTCGAATTTGGGGTACTGTGGACACAATTCGATGGTATTGGCCTCCGGGAGCTATCCCAGAGTGCTCCATTGTGACCGCTCTGGACAGCACTCTCAACTCAGATGCACTGGCCAGGTAGACAGGAAAAGGCCCGCGAATTTTTGAATTTCAATTTCCTGTTTGGCCAGCGTGGCGAGCTGCCGGTGACCATGCAGAGCTCATCAGCAGAGGTGACCATGATGGAGTCCCAGAATCGCAAAAGAGCTCCAGCATGGACCGAACGGGAGGTACGGGATCTGATCGCTGTATGGGGAGAGGAATCCGTGCTATCAGAACTATGTTCCAGTTTTTGAAATGCCAAAACATTTGTCAAAATCTCCCAGGGCATGAAGGACAGAGGCCATAACAGGGACCCAAAGCAGTGCCGCGTGAAACTTAAGGAGCTGAGGCAAGCCTACCAGAAAACCAGAGAGGCGAACGGCCACTCCGGGTCAGAGCCCAAAACATGCCACTTCTATGATGAGCTGCATACCATTTTAGGGGGTTCAGCCACCACTACCCCAGCCGTGTTGTTTGATTCCTTCAATGGAGATGGAGGCAACATGAAAGCAGGTTTTGGAGACGAGGAAGATGATGATGAGGTTGTAGATAGCTCACAGCAAGCAAGCAGAGAAACCAGTTTTCCCAACAGCCAGGAACTGTTTCTCACCCTGGACCTGGAGCCAGTACCCCCCGGACCCACCCAAGGCTGCATCCCGGACCCACCAGGCGGAGAGGGGACCTCTGGTGAGTGTACCTTTTAAAATACTATACATGGTTTAAAAGCAAGCATGTTTAATGATTAATTTGTCCTGGCATTCGCGGCTCTCCTGGATGTACTCCCAAAGCCTTTGCAAAAGGTTTCTGGGGAGGGCAGCCTTATTCCATCCACCATGGTAGGACACTTTACCACTCCAGGCCAGTAGCACATACTTGGGAATCATTGTAGAACAAAGTATTGCAGTGTATGTTTTCTGGCGTTCAAACAACATCCATTCTTTATCTCTCTGTGTTATCCTCAGGAGAGTGATATCATTCATGCTCACCTGGTTGAAATAGAGTGCTTCTCTTAAGGGGACATTCAGAGGTGCCCGTTCCTGCTGGGCTGTTTGCCTGTGGCTGAACAGAAATGTTCCCCGCTGTTAGCCATGGGTAGGGGGGAGGGGAGAGGTGCTAGCCACGCACCGGGGAGGGGAGGCAACATGCGACCTTGGAACGAAAGCACATGTGCTATGTATGTAATGTTAACAGCAAGGTTTACCATGAAAGTGCACCCATTGTTCTATAAAATGTGCCTTTTTAAATACCACTGTCCCTTTTTTTTCTCCACCAGCTGCATGTGTTTCAAGGATCACAGGATCTTCTCCTTCCCAGAGGCTAGCGAAAATTAGAAGGCGAAAAAAATATACTCACGATGAAATGTTCTCTGAGCTTATGCTGTCCTCCCACACTGACAGAGCACAGACGAATGCATGGAGGCAGACAATGTCAGAATGCAGGAAAGCACAAAATGACCGGGAGGAGAGGTGGCGGGCTGAGGAGAGTAAGTGGTGGGCTGAAGAAAGGGCTGAAGCTGAAAGGTGGTGGCAGCGTGATGAGAGGAGGCAGGATTCAATGCTGAGGCTGCTGGAGGATCAAACCAATATGCTCCAGCGTATGGCTGAGCTGCAGGAAAGGCAACAGGAGCACAGACCACCGCTACAGCCCCTGTGTAACCAACTGCCCTCCTCCCCAAGTTCCATAGCCTCCTCACCCAGACGCCCAAGAACGTGGAGCGGGGGCCTCCGGCCACCCAGCCGCTCCACCCCAGAGGATCGCCCAAGCAACAGAAGGCTGGCATTCAATAAGTTTTAAAGTTTTAAACTTTTAAAGTGCTGTGGGGCCTTGTTCTTCCCTCCTCCACCACCCCTCCTGGTGCTTCTCTCCTCCACCACCCCTCCTGGGCTACCTTGGTAGTTATCCCCCTATTTGTGTGATGAATTTATAAAGAATGCATGAATGTGAAGCAACAATGACTTTATTGCCTCTGCAAGCGGTGATCGAAGGGAGGAGGGGAGGGTGGTTAGCTTACAGGGAAGTAATGTGAACCAAGGGACGGGGGGTTTCATCAAGGAGAAACAACAGAACTTTCACACCGTAGCCTGGCCAGTCATGAAACTGGTTTTCAAAGCTTCTCTGATGCACACCGCGCCCTCCTGTGCTCTTCTAACCGACTGGTGTCTGGCTGCGCGTAACCAGCAGCCAGGCGATTTGCCTCAACCTCCCACCCCGCCATAAACGTCTCCCCCTTACTCTCACAGATATTGTGGAGCACACAGCAAGCAGTAATAACAGTGGGAATATTGGATTCGCTGACGTCTAAGCGAGTCAGTAAACTGCGCCAGCGCACCTTTAAACATCCAAATGCACATTCTACCACCATTCTGCACTTGCTCAGCTTGTAGTTGAACAGCTCCTGACCACTGTCCAGGCTGCCTGTGTACGGCTTCATGAGCCAGGGCATTAAGGGGTAGGCTGGGTCCCCAAGGATAACTATAGGCATTTCAACATCCCCAATGGTTATTTTCTGGTCTGGGAATAAAGTCCCTTCCTGCAGCTTTTGAAACAGACCAGAGTTCCTGAAGATGCGAGCATCATGCACCTTTCCCGACCATCCCACGTTGATGTTGGTGAAACGTCCCTTGTGATCCACCAGAGCTTGCAGCACTATCGAAAAGTACCCCTTGCGGTTTATGTACTCGCCGGCTTGGTGCTCTGGTGCCAAGATAGGGATATGGGTTCCGTCTATGGCCCCACCACAGTTAGGGAATCCCATTGCAGCAAAGCCATCCACTGTGACCTGCACATTTCCCAGGAATGTCAGCAGATCTTTGATTGTGTTGGCTACTTGCATCACAGCAGCCTGCACAGTAGATTTGCCCACTCCAAATTGATTCCTGAATGACCAGTAGCTGTCTGGCGTTGCAAGCTTCCACAGGGCTATTGCCACTCGCTTCTCAACTGCGAGGGCTGCTCTCATCTTGGTATTATTGCACCTCAGGGCAGGGAAAAGCAAGTCACAAAGTTCCATGAAAGTGCCCTTACGCATGCGAAAGTTTCGCAGCCACTGGGAATTGTCCCAGACCTGCAACACTTGTTTCCCAAGCACAGAATCGGCGTTCCACCGCATGAACCTGCCCCATTAGCACCATGATGCCCACATTGCCAGGGCCCGTGCTTTGAGAGAAGTCTGTGTCCATGTCCTCATCACTCTCGTCACTGCGCTGACGTCACCTACTCGCCTGGTTTTGCTTTGCCAGGTTCTGGTGCTGCATATACTGCTGGATAATCATAGAATCATAGAATCATAGAAGGTTAGGGTTGGAAGGGACCTCAGGAGGTCATCTAGTCCAACCCCCTGCTTGAAGCAGGACCAATCCCCAATTTTTGCCCCAGATCCCTAAATGGCCCCCTCAAGGATTGAACTCACAACCCTGGGTTTAGCAGACCAATGCTCAAATCACTGAGGATCTCTCCAAAAATATATGATCTATACTATGAAAAAGTTTGAGAACCCTGATATAAAACTACTGTTTCTCTTACACAAAGGCTATTTATACACTGCGACTCTACAAACACTGCTTCCTGTTTAATCTTTATTTTAAAAGACCATACAATTACACATTAAGTTAATATCAGGGTTCTTTTCACGTGCGCGCTCTCTCATTTGTTTGATGCTGCAAGCCTTGAGAAGTTTGACCAAAAAAAGATGATTTAGTTGACTAAAAATTTTAGAATAACCACAAGAATATGTTAAACTACAATCCATCGGTGATCTTCCTGATAACACCATCCTGGCCACTATGGATGTAGAAGTCCTCTACACCAACATTCCACACAAAGATGGACTGCAAGCCATGCTCGTGGTGTTTAATGTGCTCCTAATTGCCAAAGTGATCTGAGCAGGCTCCATGCTTGCCGTGGTATGGCGTCTGCACAGAAAAAAAGGCATGGAACGATTGTCTGCCGTTGCCCTGACAGAGGGAGGGGCGACTGACAACATGGCTTACAGGGTTGGCTTACAGGGAATTAAAATCAACAAAGGGGGTGGCTTTGCGAGAAACTGAATGGCCCCCTCAAGGATAGAACTCAAAACCTCAAGGATAGAACTCAAAACTGGGTTTAGCAGGCCGTTGATTTCACAGTGGGAGGGAGGAGAAAATGAATACAAAACAAATCTGGTCTATTTCTTGTTTTCAGCCACTTCATCTATCTTTATACATCTTGCTGGCAGCAGACTGTGCAGCACGACCGCTAGCCATCGTCATCTCCTGGGTGCTCGGCAGAAGACGGTGCAGTATGACGACTAGCCGTCATTTTCTGCTGGCTGCAGATTAAAAGACAGCGCACTGCCGGTAGGACTGAATCGCCACGAGACGAAACAAGGGAAATGACCTGGCTGAGTCACTCCCATGTTTGCCCAGGCGCCCGGTTAAAGGAGCAGCCAGGACGACGTCGACGACGGCTACCAGTCATACTGCACTGTCTGCTGCCAAAAGGCAATGAGCTGCTGCTGTAGCAATGCAGTCCCACGTCTGCCAGCACCCAGGAGACATACGGTGACGGTGAGCTGAGCGGCTCCAGGCTTGCCGTGGTACGGCGTCTGCACAGGTAACTCAGGAAAAAAGGCGCGAAACGATTGTCTGCCCTTGCTTTCACGGAGGGAGGGAGGGAACGGGGGCCTGACGACATGTACCC
This sequence comes from Lepidochelys olivacea, assembly GCF_965140295.1. Lineage (NCBI taxonomy): Eukaryota > Metazoa > Chordata > Testudines > Cheloniidae > Lepidochelys > Lepidochelys olivacea. The sequence continues at coordinate 14,950,753 of NC_140436.1, read as the reverse complement.
AGAACCACCCGCGACAATGTTTTAGCCCCATCAGGCACTGGGATTTCTACCCAGAATTCCAATGGGCGGCGGAGACTGCGGGAACTGTGGGATAGCTACCCACAGTGCAATGCTCCGGAAGTCAACGGTTGCCTAGGTCCTGTGGACACACTCTGCCGACTACATGCACTTAGAGCATTTGTGTGGGGACACACAGTCGACTGTATAAAAACGCTTTCTACAAAACCGACTTCTATAAATTCGACCTAATTTCGTAGTGCAGACATACCCTCAGAAAGTAATAGCAATTTTTTTTTTCAGTGCATCAGAGGCAGAAAGCCTGCTAACAACCAGTAGGGCCACCGGACGATCGAGATGCTAAAGGAGCACTCAAGGACGATAAGGCCATTGCGTAGGAACAAAATGAATTCTTTGCATCGGTCTTCACGGCTGAGGATGTGAGGGAGATTCCCAAACCTGAGACATACTTTTTAGGTGACAAATCTGAGGAACTGTCCCAGACTGAGGTGTCATTAGAAGAGGTTTTGGAATAAACTGATAGATTAAACAGCAATAAGCCACCAGGACCAGATGGTATCACCCAAGAGTTCGGAAGAAACTCAAATGTGGAATTGCAGAACCACTAACTGTGGTCTGTGACCTATCATTTAAATCAGCTTCTGTACCAGACGCCTGGAGGATAGCAAATGTGACACCAATTTTTGAAAAGGGCTCCAGAGGCGATCCTGGCAATTATAGGCTGGTAAGCCTGACCTCAGTACTGGGCAAACTGGTGGAAATTATAGTAAAGAACAGAATTGTCAGACACAGAGATGAACATAATTTGCTGAGGAAGAGTCAATATGGTTTTTGTAAGGGGAAATCATGCCTCACCAATCTACTAGAATTCTTTGAGGAGGTCAATGGGCATGTGCCCCAAGGGGATCCAGTGGATATGGTGTACTTAGATTTTCAGAAAGCCTTTGACAAGGTCCCTCACCAAAGGCTCTTATGCAAAGTGAGCTGTCATGGGTAAGAGGGAAGGTCTTCTCATGGATTGGTAACTGATTAAAAGATAGGAAACAAAGAGGAGGAATAAATGGTCAGTTTTCAAAATGGAGGGAGGTAAATAGTGGTGTCCCCCAGGGGTCTGTTCTGGGACCAGTCCTATTCAATATATTCATAAATGATCTGGGAAAAGGGGTAAACAGAGAGGTGACAAAATTTGCAGATGATACAAAACTACTCAAGATAGTTAAGACCCAGGCAGACTGTGAAGAGCTACACAAGGATCTCTCAAAACTGGGTGACTGGGCAACAAAATGGCAGATGAAATTCCATGTTGATAAATGCAAAGTAATGCACATTGGAAAACACAATCCCAACTATACATATAAAATGATGGGGTCTAAATTAGCTGATACCACTCAAGAAAGAGATCTTGGAGTCAGTGTGGAGAATTCTCTGAAAACATCCACCCAATGTGCAGCGGCTGTCAAAAAGCAAACAGAATGCTGGGAATCATTAAGAAAGGGATGGATAATAGGACAGAAAATATCATGTTGCCTTTTTATAAATCCGTGGTATGCCCACATCTGGAATGCTGCGTGCAGATGTGGTCGCCCCATCTCAAAAAAGATATATTGGAATGGAAAAGGTTCAGCAAAGGGCAACAAAAATGATGAGGGAGATGGAACAGCTTCCGTTTGAGGAGAGATTAATAATACTGGGACTTTTCAACTTGGAAAAGAGACGACTAAAGGGGGATATTCACAGTATTCTTGCCAGCAAGTTAAAGAAGTATGGGCTGGATGAATGCACTATAAGGTGGGTAGAAAGTTGGCTAGATTGTCGGGCTCAACGGGTAGTGATCAATGGCTCCATGTCTAGTTGGCAGCCGGTGTCAAGTGGAGTGCCCCAGGGGTCGGTCCTGGGGCCGGTTTTGTTCAATATCTTCATAAATGATCTGGAGGATGGTGTGGATTGCACTCTCAGCAAATTTGCGGATGATACTAAACTGGGAGGAGTGGTAGATACGTTGGAGGGCAGGGATAGGATACAGAGGGACCTAGACAAATTGGAGGATTGGGCCAAAAGAAATCTGATGAGGTTCAATAAGGATAAGTGCAGGGTCCTGCACTTAGGACGGAAGAACCCAATGCACACCGAATGGCTAGGCAGCAGTTCTGCGGAAAAGGACCTAGGGGTGACAGTGGACGAGAAGCTGGATATGAGTCAGCAGTGTGCCCTTGTTGCCAAGAAGGCCAATGGCATTTTGGGATGTATAAGTAGGGGCATAGCGAGCAGATCGAGGGACGAGATCATCCCCCTCTATTCGACATTGGTGAGGCTTCATCTGGAGTACTGTGTCCAGTTTTGGGCCCCACACTACGAGAAGGATGTGGATAAATTGGAGAGAGTCCAGCGAAGGGCAACAAAAATGACTAGGGGTCTGGAACACGACTTATGAGGAGAGGCTGAGGGAACTGGGATTGTTTAGTCTGCAGAAGAGAAGAATGAGGGGGGATTTGATAGCTGCTTTCAACTACCTGAGAGGTGGTTCCAGAGAGGATGGTTCTAGACTATTCTCAGTGGTAGAAGAGGACAGGACAAGGAGTAATGGTCTCAAGTGGGGGAGGTTTAGGTTGGATATTAGGAAAAACTTTTTCACAGGAGGGTGGTGAAACACTGGAATGCGTTACCTAGGGAGGTGGTAGAATCTCCTTCCTTAGAAGTTTTTAAGGTGAGGCTTGACAAAGCCCTGGCTGGGATGATTTAGTTGGGGTTGGTCCTGCTTTGAGCAGGGGGTTGGACTAGATGACCTCCTGAGGTCCCTTCCAACCCTGAAATTCTATGATTCTATGATTCTATGATATGATAGAGGTCTATAAAATCATGATGGGTGTAGAGAAAGTAGATAAGGAAGTGTTGTTTACTAATTCTCATAACACAAGAACTAGGAAAAAGAACAGGAGGACTTGTGGCACCTTAGAGACTAACAAATTTATTTGAGCATAAGCTTTTGTGAGCTACAGCTCACTTCATTGGATGCAAAAAGAACTAGGGGTCACCAACTGAAATTAATAGGCAGCAGGTTAAAACAAACAAAAGGCAGTATTTCTTTACGCAATGCACGTCAACCTGTGGAAGTCCTTGCTTGATGATGTTGTGAAGGCTAAGAACATAACAGGGTTCGAAAAAGAACTAGATAAGTTAACGGAGGACAGGTCCATCAATGGCTATTAGCCAGGATGGGCAGGGATGGTGTTTGCCAGAAGCTGGGAATGGGCGACAGGGGACGGATCACTTGATGATTCCATGTTCTGTTCATTCCCTCTGGGGCACCTGGCATTGGCCGCTGTCAGCAGACAGGATCCTGGGCTAGATGGATCTTTGGTCTGATCCAGTCTGGCCATTCTTATGAGTGGGCAGGGCCCCAGGGGATTCTGGGTAATGGGCTGGGGGCAGCGGGGTAGGCAGGGCCCTGGGGGATTCTGGGTAACAGGGGATGGGAGGATGGGGCTGGGCCGGGCCCCACTGGATTATGGGTGACTGGGCATTCAGTCCCAGAGGCTCCTAGGTCATGCCAAAGAGGAGGAAGCCCCAGACACGTGGCACGGCTTCTCCACCCCACGTCTCCCCAGTGCGCTGACTGGGAGTTCAATAGTGTTTGCCCACAAGGCCCAGACCACCAGCGAGGGAGCGCGGCCAGAGAGCCCATCCCCGGCACAGGGTGAGGGCGGCTCTGGGGGACACAGAGTGGAGGCTCGTGGGGGGAGGTGAGTAGCCCCACTGCAGGGCATGGTGGGATGGAGCTAGCCCAGCCGGCTGCACTGGGGCAGCTGCTGTGCTTGTGGCTTCCCATCCTGCCTGCTGGGGCCGCTGCAGCCACCAGCAGCTGGGTCGGGTCTGCTGAATTCCAGGTTCCAACCCAAATTAAGTCCTTACCCCTTGTGGTTGTGAAAAAACTGTCCCAGCTGGGACTCACTGCAGACCTGGCCGACAGACGGATGCTCGGAGTGGTGCCATCTCTTCCTGTTCAGCTCAGTGGGGTGTTAACTCTGAAACCTAGTGACCACCTGTATGACAGCCATCAGCTGTGTCTCTGCTGATCAGGTGAGTACAAACACTCAGCTGCATGGCAGTCATTGGCACAACTTGAGAAGACCCCCCCCACCCCCACCCTCCTGAGCCTACCACTCAACTGCTGTCCTAGCTGCACAGTGGGACAGGGAGTGTATGCTTTAATGAAGAGGCAATGTTAGCTAGAAGTCAGAGCAATGGGAAGGGAGTCAGCACACCTGGGTCTATTCCTGGCTCTAGGAGGGGGGTGGGGTTAGTGGGGGCTGGGAGCCAGGACACCTGGGTCTATTCCTGGCTCTAGGAGGGGGGTGGGGTTAGTGGGGGCTGGGAGCCAGCACACCTGGGTCTATTCCTGGCTCTAGGAGGGGGGTGGGGTTAGTGGGGGCTGGGAGCCAGGACACCTGGTTCAATTCCTTGCTCTGGGAAGGAAGTAGGATCCAGTGATTAAAGCAGGGAAACAACAATACTTCGCAGTTATCTAATGGGCTATTTGACACTGTACAGCCATTAACAGATTAACCCTCCGCATAGCCCCATGAAGCAGGGAGCTATTATTATCCCACTGGTAGAGATGGGGAAACCGAGGCACAGAGACTTGCCCAAGCTCCCCCAGTGACAGAGCTGGGAACAGAACTCAGGAACTCAAGTCCTCCAGCCCATGCTGTCCGAGAGCCAGGACTCCTGGCTTCTGGTCCTGACCAGCTGCACCACCTGGGGCTCAGCCCGTCTCCCTCCATGCCTCAGTTTCCTGGACTGCACAGCCGGGATCATGCTGCTTCCCTGCGGGGGCACAAGGGTTAATGGGTCGCTTACAAAGCCCCAGGTAGCATCGACCTCTGTAACACCAACCTGCTGCCTTGCTCCAGGCTGCTGACAGTTCCCCCGAGACGGGGGGGGGCGCGAGGGGGGCGTTTTCCCAATTAGCACCTTGGGTGCTGCCAAAGGAATCTGATACTAGCCAATTACGCTCGAAGAATCCTGCTGCATAGTCCCCCTGCCAGCCCCTGCCCCGCAGCCTGTGCTGGGTCTCCCGGCCGCACCCCTTGGCTGCCGCCCAGCTCCCTGAGTAATTAGAGCTGGTGCCGAGGGGTTATTTGGAGTTTAGTGTCATTTGTCTGTGTGGGAGCTGGGCTCAGCCCCCCGGGCACGGGGCCAGGGCCGGGGGAGGGTTTGTTGTTCTTCTCACTAACTCCCTTATTCCATCAGGCTGCACACGCACAAAACGGGCAAGAGCCCCATGGCGCTGTTAGCCCATCGCGCCTGGCAGAGAGCTGGGCCACCCGCACTGGGCAAAGGGGATCTCCCTAGGGGTCCGGGCACCTTCTGCGTCCGGTTGGGTGTCACGTCAATGGAGCAGGTGCTAGTTGCTGAGCAGACAAGTAGTGAGACACTTGCTGGCAGCCGAATGGGTAGGGGAAACTGAGGCACAGATCATAGCATCATAGAATATCAGGGTTGGAAGGGACCTCAGGGGGTCATCTAGTCCAACCCCCTGCTCAAAAGCAGGACCCATCCCCATTAAATCATCCCAGCCAGGGCTTTGTCAAGCCTGACCTTAAAACCCTCTGAGGAAGGAGATTCCAACACCTCCCTAGGTAACCCATTCCAGTGTTTTACCACCCTTCTAGTGAAAAAGTTTTTCCTAATATCCAACCTAAACCTCCCCCACTGCAACTTGAGACCATTACTCCTTGTCCTGTCCTCTGCCACCACTGAGAACAGTCGAGATCCATCCTCTTTGTCTCTGCCCCGTCCCCCCAGCCCTGGGGCCACGGGGATGTTTTGCACTGGGGGGACAGGAACATGACTTGCGGTCCCGCTGAGGCCAGTCCCATGGGTTTGCTCCCTTCCCCCAGCGGGGTGGACGGCCGTGGGGAGAAAGCTTCTGCATGGCCAGCTAGCCTGTTCCTTCCCTACCAGCCCAGGCCCATCTAGCGGGATCCCACTTCCTGCCATCCACTGCAGAGAGAGGGGCCCTGCCCTCTGCCCGCAGTCCTGCCTGGCCCCACGGCGCAGAGGCTCTGGCCAGCCCGACCCTTGCTCAGACCCATGGGGGTCAGTGAGGCTTGTCTGAGGCCAGCCCTCTCGGGATTCGCCCCCCCCGAGTGGGCTGACCCCCCAGGATCCTCGGACCCAGTCTGGCCGGTCTTCTGCCCGGGGCTAGGCCTTGGATGGCTTGTTCCCCTGCTGCCACCGATCCCATCGGCTTGGCTGCTGTGCTGGGACCTCTGCCAGAACCCCGTCTTCTCACTGCACCCCAGCAGACATGGAGAAGCCAGGCCCCAGCTCCTCTATCTCCCTGGGGACTGGGGCAGGCCTGTTCCCCAGGGGGCGGCTCTGCAGAGGTGGGGTGACCCATGGCAGGGCTGCCCCCTGCCGTCTGCTCCCCAGTGAGCTGCCCAGCCTAGCTGCCACCGTCCCAAGCTCGAGGCTGCCAGACCTGCCCCAGGAGGTGGTCCCTAGTCCAACACCCCACCAGCCGAGTCGCCCGCCTCAGTGACCCCCCTCGCCACGGCTTGGGGATGGGGCGCAGCGTCCGTTCCATGTGCCAGTGGGTGGGAGTGATGCTGCGTCCCCCTGGCCTCGGGGCTACTGTCTCCACCCCAGCGTGTCGCGCTCGGCCAGGGCAGCCCGTCTGGACAGCCCCAGATGCACTGTCGGAGGGACCCGCCTGGCTGGCGTATCTGATCACCTGCCTGGCGCGGGGGGGGGGGGGGGGGGAGACACGCCACTCGCAATCGGGCTCCGCCCGGACCAGCCGGGGAGGGAAAGCCCGGGTGTAACTGTGCTGCGGGTGGGGCGCAGGGGACATTGGCAGAGCCAGGGATGGAACCCAGGAGTCCTGCCTCCCCGCGGCCATGCGAGGCTGACAGGCTGCACTGCCTGACAGCAGAGCTACCGGGGGCGGGGAGGGGACCGAGCTGAGGGCCACGGGAGTGGTTAATAAATGTGGGGTGACCAGGGGCCCAAACCACAAATTCTTGGCTGGGGGGGGGCAGTAAAATCTCTGTCTCTTCCCCATCTGTACTGTGTGGATAACCAAACTGTGCCTGTCTGCAACTGCCTAGAGCTCTTGGCACCAGCACCCACCTCCTCCTGCTCCCACACCAGGGGCCTCGGCCCCCTGAGCCTGTGAGAATCCCCACAGGCACTACAGGGGCTCTGACTCATTGCATCCAGAACAGGGCCATGGGGTATACCCCTGCCCCCACCGCTGCCCAGCAGCCAGGGGACTCTGCGATTGGCTCATGGGCTCTCTCCCCAGCACTCCTGCCCAACACTGCACTGGCATGGCTAACCTGGCATGGATGGAAAGGGCACGTGTTCAGACACCCACCGCTCACCAGATGGGTCCAGAAGGGAGAGATGTGGCCCTAAGACAGCCCAGACAGCAGGCACCAGGCAATGGGGGAACCCCACGGTGGGGCAGAGATGGGGGGTGGGGGGAGTTTCAGGACCACATGCAATGAGCTGGTTGTAATCAGCCCCGTGACTGAACCCTGCCCAGACTCGGGGGTATTTCTGGCTGCACCCTCTGTGCAGCCTCTGGGAGGATACTGGCCAAAGCAGCAGGCTGGCCTAGCTGCCCACAACAGCTCGGATGCAGCATGTCTAATGGTTAGAGCAGGGCTGGGTGCCAGGACTCCTGGGTTCTCTCCCCAGCTGTGGGAGGGGAGTGGGGTCTAGTGGGTTAGAGCAGACAGGACTTGAAGTCAGGACTCCTGCGTTCTGTTCCTAGCTGGGCACTGGCTCACTGGGTATCCTGGGTGAGTCGTCTCTTTGTACCTCAGTTTCCCCCTTTGTAACCTGGGCTCGAGGTTCCTACCCTCACAGCCTCTCACAGAGCATGGGTGTGAAGGGCTCTGGGCCGGAGGGTGCCCGGGGGGGGGGGGCAGGTGGGTGTCCCAGCTAGGAACTGCGCTCCCTCTGCCTCAGCACAGAGAGAATCTGTAGCCGGCTCCGTCTGCCGGAGGACGCTGGAACGGCGAGCACTGGCAGGGGCTAGGCTGGGGCATCGAGCTGCAGCTGGCCAGGTAGAAACACTTTGCTGGGGCGGGTGTAATGAATCCTAGAATCTTAGACTATCAGGGTTGGAAGGGACCTCAGGAGGTCATCTAGTCCAACCCCCTGCTCAAAGCAGGACCAACTCCAACTAAATCGTCCCGGCCAGGGTTTTGTCAAGCCTGACCTTAAAAACCTCTAAGGAAGGAGATTCCACCACCTCCCTAGGGAACCCATTCCAGTGCTTCACCACCCTCCTAGTGAAATAGTGTTTCCTAATATCCAACCTAAACCTCCCTCACTGCAACTTGAGACCATTGCTCCTCGTTCTGTCATCTGCCACCACTGAGAACAGCCGAGCTCCGTCCTCTTTGGAACCCCCCTTGAGGTAGTTGAAGGCTGCTATCAAATCCCCCCTCATTCTTCTCTTCTGCAGACTAAACAATCCAAGTTCCCTCAGCCTCTCCTCATAAGTCATGTGTTCCAGTCCCCTAATCATTTTTAAAAAGAAAAGGAGTACTTGTGGCACCTTAGAGACTAACCAATTTATTAGAGCATAAGCTTTCGTGAGCTACAGCTCACTTCCTCAGATGCATTTTTGTTGTCCTCCGCTGGACTCTTTCCAATTTTTCCACATCCTTCTGGTAGTGTGGGGCCCAAAACTGGACACAGTACTCCAGACGAGGCCTCACCAATGTTGAATACAGGGGAACGATCATGTTTCTCGATCTGCTGGCCATGCCCCTACTTATACAGCCCAAAATGCCATTGGCCTTCTTGGCAACAAGGGCACACTGCTGACTCATATCCAGCTTCTCGTCCACTGTCACCCCTAGATCCTTATCTGCAGTGGTGGTGGTCAGGGACTCTCACCACAGGGGGACTGAGTCATCTATCTGCCGCCCTGACCGGGAAAACCGAGAAGTCTGCTGCTTGCCAGGAGCTAGGATTCACAATGTGACAGAGAGACTGCCGAGACTCATCAAGCCCTCGGATCGCTACCCCTTCCTGCTTTTCCACGTGGGCACCAATGATACTGCCAAGAATGGCCTTGAGCGGATCTCTGCAGACTACGTGGCTCTGGGAAGAAGGATAAAGGAGTTTGAGGTGCAAGTGGTCTTCTCGTCCATCCTCCCCGTGGAAGGAAAAGGCCTGGGTAGGGACCGTCAAATCGTGGAAGTCAACGAATGGCTACGCAGGTGGTGTCGGAGAGAAGGCTTTGGATTCTTTGACCATGGGATGGTGTTCCATGAAGGAGGAGTGCTGGGCAGAGACGGGCTCCACCTAACGAAGAGAGGGAAGAGCATCTTCGCAAGCAGGCTGGCTAACCTAGTGAGGAGGGCTTTAAACTAGGTTCACCGGTGGAAGGAGACCAAAGCCCTGAGATAAGTGGGGAAGCGGGATACCGGGAGGAAGCACGAACAGGAGCGCACGAGAGGGCAGGGCTCCTGCCTCATACTGGGAATGAGGGGCGATCAGCAGGTTATCTCAAGTGCTTTTATACAAATGCACAAAGCCTTTGGAAACAAGCAGGGAGAACTGGAGGTCCTGGTGATGTCAAGGAATTATGATGTGATTGGAATAACAGAGACATGGTGGGATAACTCACATGACTGGAGTACTGTCATGGATGGATATAAGCTGTTCAGGAAGGACAGGCAGGGCAGAAAAGGTGAGGGAGTTGCACTGTATGTAAGGGAGCAGTATGACTGCTCAGAGCTCCGGTACGAAACTGCAGAAAAACCTGAGAGTCTCTGGATTAAGTTTAGAAGTGTGTGCAACAAGGGTGATGTCGTGGTGGGAGTCTGCTATAGACCACCAGACCAGGGGGATGAGGTGGACGAGGCTTTCTTCCGGCAACTCGCAGAAGTTACTAGATCGCAGGCCCTGGTTCTCATGGGAGACTTCAATCACCCTGATATCTCCTGGGAGAGCAATACAGCGGTGCACAGACAATCCAGCAAGTTTTTGGAAAGGGTAGGGGACAATTTCCAGGTTCAAGTGCTGGAGGAACCAACTAGGGGGGGAGCTTTTCTTGACCTGCCGCTCACAAACTGGGAAGAATTAGTAGGGGAAGCAAAAGTGGATGGGAAAAGTTGGTCGAGTTCAGGATCCTGACACAAGGAAGAAAGGAAAGCAGCAAAATACGGACCCTGGACTTCAGAAAAGCAGACTTTGACTCCCTCAGGGAACGGATGGGCAAGATCCCCTGGGAGAATAACATGAGGGGGAAAGGAGTCCAGGAGAGCTGGCTGTATTTTAAAGAATCCTTATTGAGGTTACAGGGACAAACCATCCCGATGTGTAGAAAGAATAGTAAATATGGCAGGCGGCCAGCTTGGCTTCACAGTGAAATCCTTGCTGATCTTAAACACAAAAAAGAAGTTTACAAGAAGTGGAAGATTGGACAAATGACCAGGGACGAGTATAAAAATATTGCTTGGGCTTGCAGGAGTGAAATCAGGAAGGTCAAATCACACCTGGAGTTGCAGCTAGCAAGAGATGTTAAGAGTAACAAGAAGGGTTTCTTCAGGTATGTTAGCAACAAGAAGAAAGTCAAGGAAAGTGTGGGCCCCTTACTGAATGAGAGAGGCAACCTAGTGACAGAGGATGTGGAAAAAGCTAATGTACTCAATGCTTTTTTTGCCTCTGTCTTCACAAACAAAGTCAGCTCCCAGACTACTGCACTGGGCAGCACAGCATGGGGAGGAGGTGACCAGCCCCCTGTGGAGAAAGAAGTGGTTCGGGAATATTTAGAAAAGCTGGACGTGCACAAGTCCATGGGGCCGGATGCGTTGCATTGGAGAGTGCTAAAGGAGTTGGCGGCTGTGATTGCAGAGCCATTGGCCATTATCTTTGAAAACTGACGGCGATTGGGGGAGGTCCCGGACGACAGGAAAAAGGCGAATGTAGTGCCCATCTTTTAAAAAGAGAAGGAGGAGGATCCTGGGAACTACAGGCCAGTCAGCCTCACCTCAGTCTCTGGAAAAATCCTGGAGCAGGTCCTCAAGGAATCAATTCTGAAGCACTTGGAGGAGAGGAAAGTGATCAGGAACAGTCAGCATGGATTCACCAAGGGCAAGTCATGCCTGACTAATCTAATTGCCTTCTATGACGAGATAACTGGCTCTGTGGATGAGGGGAAAGCAGTGGACGTGTTGTTCCTTGACTTTAGCAAAGCTTTTGACACGGTCTCCCACAGTATTCTTGCCAGCAAGTTAAAGAAGTATGGGCTGGATGAATGCACTATAACGTGGATAGAAAGCTGGCTAGATCGTTGGGCTCAACGGGTAGTGATCCATGGCTCCATGTCTAGTTGGCAGCCGGTGTCAAGTGGAGTGCCCCAAGGGCCGGTCCTCGGGCCGGTTTTGTTCAATATCTTCATGAGAGTACCAGGCCTCTGCCCACCCAGGGACACAGCCTCTGAGCCCCAAGCAGCGTGTCCCGGGGGCTCCTGAGAGCAGATGGGGAGGTGCCCCTAGGCTGCCCCCTCCTGCTGTGTGGCAGCTGCTGAAAGGGTTAAGTGATGGGACAGATCTTGGGCAGTGCTGGAGGAAATGTCCCGCCCCCCTGTGTACGTCAGCCCATAGGGGTTTGTTCTAGTGGTGTGTAGGGTGGGGGTTGGTGGGGCTGGGAGTCTAGTTGGGGGTGGGGAGGACGAGGTTCTCCCATTTACCTGGGGGCCAGCCCAGCACCTGGCTGGCCTAAGGGAGCAGCCCTGTTAGCCAGCTGGGGGCACTGCTCAGGGGAGGGGGCAAAAGCCAGAAAGGGGTGGGGCGGGGGTTTGGGGGAAGGGGTGGAGTGGAGGAGAACGGGCGAGCTGGGGCCAGGTCACTCGCTGCTGCTGGCAACAGGCCCCCTGCTAACCCCCCAGGCCTCCCTGGACCCCATGTCCCCCTGAAGTGCGGGGCCCCCAAAGCGCGGGGCCCGGGGCAGTTGCCCTGGTCTGTCCTATGGACAGGACGGCTCTGATTAACTAAGCCCAAACATTGGTGGGGCCGGGCCCCACGGGCCCATATAACTCACCGCCTTTGTCAGGAGTTACATTGCAGGAGAGCAATCATTCTCTTTGGGCTGTGAACAGACGGGCTCTCACTGTATCTGTGCCGGTCCTGGCCCAGCGGGGCCCTGATCTCGGTCAGGGTCTGGGCAGCGCCCGCTGCGGGTCGGGAGGGAGGGGCACCGGCAGAGCTGGGGGGGGGCAGGGCTGGGCTAGCAGGGGCTGCGGGTCGGGAGTGAGGGGCACCGGCAGAGCTGGGGGGGGGCAGGGCTGGGCTAGCAGGGGCTGCGGGTCAGGAGTGAGGGGCACCGGCGGAGCTTGGGGGGGCAGGGCTGGGCTAGCAGGGGCTGCGGGTCGGGCGGGAGGGGCACCGGCAGGGCTGGGAGTGCCAGGCTGGGCTAGCAGGGGCTGCGGGTCAGGAGTGAGGGGCACCGGCGGAGCTGGGGGGTGCCGGGCTTGAGCCGTGCTCTATTCCCGGCTGTCACTGCCTGGCCTGGTGACCTGAGGCCAGCTCCCTGCCCGCTCTGCGCCCCCTTCGCCCGCCCGGCATCTGCCCATGTCTGCGCAGCACCCAGTGCAGCGGGGCCCAGATCTCGGCATGGGCAGGAAGCTCCGGGGTGAGGGATGCCTGAGGCAGGGGATTCTCCCATCGGCCGGCATTTTGGACCCCCAGGTCCCCCGTGATCGCAGCCCAGCGATGTCTTGGGGCCCTGGCCGGACTCCCCCGTCTCGCCCGCCTGGCATCTGCAGAGGGCTGGGGGCGAGGCCCGGCTGCCTCGTGGCATTTCCCGTCAATGGGGCCCTTTCAGGCAGCCCCCGCCTCGCCCAGCAGCAGGGCAGCTGGACAGACTCTCCCTGTGCCCAGGCTGGCTCCACGCCAGCCCCGCGCTCCGGGGCCTTGCAGGAGTCTCAGTGCCGGGGGCTGAGCTGTCGCCTGGGGAGGGTGCAGCAGGGCCGGGCGGTCACAGCCGAGCTCCCAGGCTGGGGCCGCGGACGCTGTCCTGTGGCGGGTCCAGTGTGGCAATGGGCCGCCTGTTTCTGCTGCCAGCACTGCCCATGGACAGGGCCTCTGCCAGCCCAGCTCTGCTTGCCACCAGGGCCAGCTCCCCCCATCTGGGGGCAGCATTCGCTCAGCCCAGCCCGGCTCCCCACCCGGTTCCCCAGGGCTCCTCCCTCTGCACTGCTCAGCCCCTTCCCTGGGTCCTCCTGTCCCCCAGCCCCTGCTGGCCCAGTCAGCAGAGCCCGCCCCAGTTACCCCTCCCTGCAGGATCCAGCCCGCTGGCAGATGGGACATGGACAGACACAGCCTCCCGACCCATTCCCCACCAGCTCCACCCAGCCAGGGCAGCATCCTGCCCTCCAGCGCCCGGCCTGGCTGTAAGCGCCCGAGCCCTGGGGGACAGCGCCGCAGTCGAAGGGGTCTCCCTCCCTGAGAGATGCCAAGGGATCCCCCTAACCCCGCCCGCCTGAGGCACTTGCAGGATGTTCCCCACCCCCCAAGTAGCAGTCACCCCACCAGGCTGGGCCGGTCGCTCCCTCTGGCCCCTGCTCATCCGGCCTGCTGCTCCCGCCTCTCCAAGCCTCTTGGAGAGCAAGGCCCCAGGGCTGGGTGCAGGCCTCTGGAGCTGGGTGCAGGGTGCTGGATGCAGGGCTCTGCGTGCTGGGTGCAGGGTCCCAGGGCTGGTGCTGGGCTCTGGGTGCTGGATGCAGGGCGTGGGGCTCTGGAGCTGGGTGCAGGGTCCCAGGGCTGGTGCTGGGCTCTGGGTGCTGGGTGCAGGGCGTGGGGCTCTGGAGCTGGGTGCAGGGTGCTTGGTGCAGGGCCCAAGGGCTGGGTGCAGGGTGCAGGGCTCTGCGTGCTGAGTACAGGGCTCTGGAGCTGGGTGCAGGGCCCCAGGGCTGGGTGCAGGGCTCTGGGTGCTGGATGCAGGGTGTGGGGCGCTGGGCTCTGGAGCTGGGTGCAGGGTGCTTGGTGCAGGGCCCAGGGGCTGGGTGCAGGGTGCAGGGCTCTGCGTGCTGAGTACAGGGCTCTGGAGCTGGGTGCAGGGCCCCAGGGCTGGGTGCAGGGCTCTGGGTGCTGGATGCAGGGCGTGGGGCTCTGGAGCTGGGTGCAGGGTCCCAGGGCTGGTGCTGGGCTCTGGGTGCTGGGTGCAGGGCGTGGGGCTCTGGAGCTGGGTGCAGGGTGCTTGGTGCAGGGCCCAAGGGCTGAGTGCAGGGTGCAGGGCTCTGCGTGCTGAGTACAGGGCTCTGGAGCTGGGTGCAGGGCCCCAGGGCTGGGTGCAGGGCTCTGGGTGCTGGATGCAGGGCGTGGGGCGCTGGGCTCTGGAGCTGGGTGCAGGGTGCTTGGTGCAGGGCCCAAGGGCTGGGTGCAGGGTGCAGGGCTCTGCGTGCTAGGTGCAGGGTCCCAGGCAGGGGGGTCTCTCGGTTGGGGCTGTAGGAGCTGCTGCCAGAGCGATACGTCACCCAGTGGATAATGCTGATCTCTCTGATTTTGCTCCTCTCCCAAATAGACACATTCAGCTCGTTACTTTCATTTGTCTTTATTCGTTTCCCCCCTTTCAAGCTGGATCAGAGCCATTGAATCGCTGGAGGTCTTGCCCATTCGAACCGGACACATTTCGGGAGATTTTCTTCGTTACGGAATGTAGGGTGACCAGATGTCCCGATTTTATAGGGACAGTCCCGATATTTGGGGCTTTTTCCTATATAGGCTCCTATTACCCCCCGTCCCGTCCCGATGTTTCACATTTGCTGTCTGGTCACCCTAACAGAATGAGACGCTGAACCAAACCGTCCGCAGCTTGGCCTGGCTCCATTAAAAACCTCCCCCGCCATCTTCTGCGGCTTAATTAACCTTCCCCCCTGACCTGGCCATGCTCTGTGGCTCTGGGGGTTGGGGTGCTGTCACTTTAAGAGCAGAGATTGCTGGGAAACCCCTGCAGCATATAAAAGCGGGGAGTTTGGCCCAGGCAGCCGATGTGGGGATGGGAGCTGGTGTCTGCTGGGCTCGCTCTGTGCTGTGGCTAACGAGCTGAGCCCTTGTCCCTTTGCAGATGGAGAAACTGAGTCAGGGAGCGGGGCTGTGGCCAGAGGCCGGTTCGGAGTGGGGTGGGGGCTGGCTCCCTGGCCTGTGCTCGGTATCCTTTGCCCGTTCCCAGCCCCTGGAGTCGCCCTGCCCTGGGCCAAGGTGGCCGGAGACTCAGGCCCTGCCTGCCCGGGAGAGGCTGGCTCTGAGCAGGGGCTGTGGATTTGCTGCCTGCCTGGCCCTGGCCCCATGGAGCCCGGCTGCAGCCTCCTCCCACCCGGGGAACTGTCTGAACAGCTCCTCTGCCTGGCTCCTGGGTGCCAGAGCCGGCTGCTGCTGCACTGGGAACCGGGGCCCGGGCAGCCCCTGGGAAACGCTGGGCAGGACGGGCAAGTGTTCCTCGCCCAGCCCTGCCGGTGCCCCTCCCTCACTTATTACATGCAGCCCCTGCCAGCCCAGCCCTAACTCCCCCCAGCCCTGCCGGTGCCCCTCACTCCCGCCCTGCAGCCCCCTGCCAGCCTGGCCCCGGGCTCCCCCCAGCCCCGCCGGTGCCCCTCACTCCTGCCCCGCAGCCCCCTGCTCGCCCGGCCCTGCCCCCCCAGCCCTGCTGGTGCCCCTCACTCCCGCCCCGCAGCCCCCTGCTCGCCCAGCCCTGACCCCCTCCCCAGCCCTGCCGGTGCCCCTCACTCCCGCCCTGCAGCCCCCTGCTCGCCCGGCCCTGCCCCCCCAGCCCTGCTGGTGCCCCTCACTCCCGCCCCGCAGCCCCCTGCTCGCCCGGCCCTGACCCCCTCCCCAGCCCTGCCGGTGCCCCTCACTCCCGCCCCGCAGCCCCCTGCTCGCCCGGCCCTGACCCCCTCCCCAGCCCTGCCGGTGCCCCTCACTCCCGCCCTGCAGCCCCCTGCTCGCCCGGCCCTGCCCCCCCAGCCCTGCTGGTGCCCCTCACTCCCGCCCCGCAGCCCCCTGCTCGCCCAGCCCTGACCCCCTCCCCAGCCCTGCCGGTGCCCCTCACTCCCGCCCTGCAGCCCCCTGCTCGCCCGGCCCTGCCCCCCCAGCCCTGCTGGTGCCCCTCACTCCCGCCCCGCAGCCCCCTGCTCGCCCAGCCCTGACCCCCTCCCCAGCCCTGCCGGTGCCCCTCACTCCCGCCCCGCAGCCCCCTGCTCGCCCGGCCCTGACCCCCTCCCCAGCCCTGCCGGTGCCCCTCACTCCCGCCCCGCAGCCCCCTGCTCGCCCGGCCCTGACCCCCTCCCCAGCCCTGCCGGTGCCCCTCACTCCCGCCCCGCAGCCCCCTGCTCGCCCGGCCCTGACCCCCTCCCCAGCCCTGCCGGTGCCCCTCACTCCCGCCCCGCAGCCCCCTGCTCGCCCGGCCCTGACCCCCTCCCCAGCCCTGCCGGTGCCCCTCACTCCCGCCCCGCAGCCCCCTGCTCGCCCGGCCCTGACCCCCTCCCCAGCCCTGCCGGTGCCCCTCACTCCCGCCCTGCAGCCCCCTGCTCGCCCGGCCCTGCCCCCCCAGCCCTGCTGGTGCCCCTCACTCCCGCCCCGCAGCCCCCTGCTCGCCCAGCCCTGACCCCCTCCCCAGCCCTGCCGGTGCCCCTCACTCCCGCCCTGCAGCCCCCTGCTCGCCCGGCCCTGCCCCCCCAGCCCTGCTGGTGCCCCTCACTCCCGCCCCGCAGCCCCCTGCTCGCCCGGCCCTGACCCCCTCCCCAGCCCTGCCGGTGCCCCTCACTCCCGCCCTGCAGCCCCCTGCCAGCCTGGCCCCGGGCTCCCCCCAGCCCTGCCGGTGCCCCTCACTCCTGCCCCGCAGCCCCCTGCTCGCCCGGCCCTGACCCCCTCCCCAGCCCTGCCGGTGCCCCTCACTCCCGCCCCGCAGCCCCCTGCCGTTCCCAACCTGGGACACGGGGCGTTTCCCAATCCTGGAGCTTCCAGTCAAGCCAGGCGCCAACAGCACCCGCCTTCCCTGCCCGCCGTGGCTCCTCTCCAGCCCCATCCTCCCTCCGAGGTGGCAGGCTCCCAACCTGCTCCCGCTCCCTGGGGGTGGGGTGGGGGGAGCTTAGGGGCGTGCGGGGCCGACACTGACTTGGCGTCATGGCGCTGGGGCCTCAGCGTGATGGAGCATGCAGGAGCCAGGCTGCCACACGCAGGGCCTGCGGGGCTGGGACGGTAGCTGCAGCCCCATGGATTTGCCTGGGGCACAGGAACTTAGGGGGGCAGCGGCCAGGCCTCTCCCCTCAGCTACAGCTGCTCCTCCCCCCACATAGCAGGGTTCTGCGGGGCGGGGGGTGCAGGGCACAGGCAGGGGTTCAGCGACAGCCTCCACCTGGGAGCCAGGACACCTGGGTTCTGCTCCTAGCTCCACCACTGATTCGCTGGGGCCTCAGGCAAGTCTCTCTCTTGCCCTGTGCCTCAGTTTCCCCATGTGTACAACGGGGTATACTGAATAACTCTGACACTGCTCAAGCAAGGACCACAGTCCCCTTGTATGGCTGGGGCCCGAGCCCTGGCGGGGGGGGGGCGTGTCCGACCCCACCCCCCCAGGTGATTTCCAGAGGTGCTCAAGGGAGCTGCTGCTGCAGCAGCCTGAACTGGCCCCAAGGGCGGGTGCAGGGCTGGGTCCCAGGAGGGGGTTCTAGCTCCCACCCTGGAGCCCCCCTTCCCCGCCTGGCTGGGTTGCTGGGGCTGTTCACTGCAGAGTTTCTGCCTCTCCCCCAGCAGTGAGCGGCTCCAGTCCCTGCAAGTGGCCCCAGGCCCACCCCAAAGGGCCCATTCGGGGGGGGGGCAGGGAGAGGGGACACAACAGTCACCCAGCAGGTCAGCGGGAAGAGAACCCAGGTGTCCTGGCTCCCTGCTGGCTGCTCCAGCCACTAGGCCACGCTCCCTCCTGGGGTGACACCGGGTCTCTCCACTAAACCGGATCCGCTCTGAGTCCACCCCCGTGGGGCTGCCAGAGGCCACTGATCCAGGCAGCCCTGAGGCCTGTGGTGCAGCTGCCATGACCCCGGGGCACCCAGCAGAGGTCGCTATGTGGCTGTTCCCTTCATCCCATGCCAAGCCTGCTGGACTCCACCCCAGAGGTGGCTGCAGAGGTCCCCTGTGTCTGTGCATTTGGGGTCAATGGGCAGTGGGGGAAGCCCAGGACAGCCCACGGGGCGCAATGTGGGGGCTGTGCTGAGGCGGGGCCCAGGAGGGCTGCAGGGAGCTCAGCTGTACAGCCCGGACGGTCGCGAGTTCAGATCCTGCTGCAGGGGATTGGCAGGAGCCACCATGCCATGGGGGAGGGGAGGGTAAAACTGCCCGTGGCTGCTGGCCGCCCCCCCATCAAACCAGCCCCGAGGCCAGGGAGCAGAGCACCCCAGCCGTGGCCGCGCTCTGCCCCTATGGCGCAGCCGGCCACGGTGTGGCACAGGCCTGCGGTGCCAATGGGAAGGGCGCGGCTATAGCACCAGGATGCTGGAGGGAGAGGGCTGTGGGGCGCTGAGCTGGGCCAAAGCCCCTTTCCAGAGCTCCCACCGGCTCCTCTCCCCTCACTCCCACCCCGCAGACGCTACCAGTTGCTGGGGCTCTGTGGGGCTGACTGCTCACTGCGCCGGTCAGACAGCATAACGGCTGCCCTGTCCCGCTCACCGGCTCAGCCCCCCAGAGCTGTGCTGTCCAGTGGGTGGGGCTGGGAGCCAGGCAACCTGGAGCCTATTCCCAGCTCTGCCCCAGCTGAGTACCCTCCCCACTGTGTGCCTCAGTTTCCCCATCTGTGCCAGGGGGATGCTCCTGGCCCCCCTCCAGCGGCGTGCTCTCTGCTCTTGAAGCCCTGGGGACCCAGCGGAGCCCTGCGCTCACTCCGCTCCCCAGGCCTGCTGCAGCAGAGACCCGCCCCGCCGGGCTCTGGAGCACGTGGCCTGCAGGGGGCGCTGCGCTCTGGGCAGGACGCGGCACCGGGTGGAGCCAAGCGCCTGCCTGGAGCCCAGCTCTGTGGGTTGGGAAAATTACTGTAAAGCCGGCTCTTTGCTGAGCCACTCGCAGCCAGGCAGCCAGGCGACACGCCCAGACACACATGTGCAGAACACGCGTGGCCCCGTGGGCCCTGCAGGGGAGCCAGAGCCGTGGGCCTGCACGGATCCCGCGCTGGCAGGACCCTCCGGAGCTGGGACCAGGGGGAGTTAAGGGTTAAATGCTCCCCTGGGAAAGTCCCAGGGGCAGGGCTGGCTCCAGTGGCCCGGGCCTGCGGGGAGTGGCTGGGGCCGGGGGCCAGGCTCTGAGATCCCCCCCACAACACCTGCACCAGCCCCTACTCAGCCGGGGCCACCTCCTGCCTGAGTCAGGCGGCTGCAGCCCCAGCTCTCGGCCTCACTGCCGTGGGTCACTGTTAGGCCGACCAGATGTCCCGATTTTATAGGGACAGTCCCGATTTTGGGGTCTTTTTCTTATATAGGCTCCTATTACCCCCCACCCCCTGTCCCGATTTTTCACATTTGCTGTCTGGTCACCCGAGTCAGAGTAGATGCCCGTTGCCCTGGGCTAGGGACCCGGGTTCCTCTGGGGCAGGACCTAGGGTTGCCGACTTGGTACTATTTAAAAACCAGACACCCCCCCTCCCCCCCGCCATTGCTCGCCGGGTCAGGACAGATTTGCTTGCGCAGCCGGGGCTGGGGCCTGCAGGAGGCGGCCCTGGCTGAGTAGGGGCTGGTGCAGGTGATGACCCGGCACCTCCCCGCCTCCCCCACCCACAGTAACCGGACAGAGGGTGTCCGGTCGGTAGATCTAACCGGACGCTGTCGGGTCCCCTGTTCGACTGGACTTTCTGGTTGAAAACCGGCCGCCTGGCCACCCTAGCAGGATCGCCCAGCCGGAGAGCTCCCATGTGCTGCCTTCTGGGTCCTCCCTGTGGGGGGCCCTGTGGGGGGGTCAGGCTCCCTCACGCCGATGGGTAACCCCCCAAATGCCATCCCATGCGTGCTGCCCCCACCTGCCCACAGAGCCATGGGGCTGCTGGGGCCAAGCAGAGCAGGGGGCTGTGCCAGGCGGGGCCCTGCGTGGCAGCCCCGGGGCAGGCGGGAGGGCAAGGGGCCCCCGGTGGCTGCACGGTGGGACCCAAGGGCACGGGGCAGCAGGGGAGTTGGCACAGCCCCATGAGATGCAGCATTTGGTGGGATCAAGGCTGGTGCCCATCAAGCCCATGGAGCCCTGGTGCGGGGCCAAGCAGAGCCTGGCAAATGCAGCCCCCCAGGCTGAAGGTGCAATCCCCACTGGGGAAACTGAGGCACAGGCTTGGAGGTAGCTCCTCCAAGGCATCATGCTGAAACACCCCAACCCCCTCTGCCCACATTTCCCACACGCCCTTTCCATGGCTCCTGCCCCCCCCACCACCCCATCTCTCTAAGGCGGGAGGGCTGAGGGTGCTGGCTGGGACCGGGGCAGCGAGATGGGAGCTCGGGGGCGTGGGGCACAGAGGGACCTGGCCACAGGGGCTAGAACTACGGGGGCTGCTGCCCCCCCAGCGGGACGTGGTTTCCATTCTATCCAGGGTTTGCCGTTTGGTTCAATGCCCCCCCCCCATACACATCGTTCCAGCCCCCTGGGCCTGGCTCTGGCTGGGCTGAGGGGTTCCAGTGTCAGGCCCACATGTGCCTGGGGGGTGACAGCCCCAGCCCAGATGGAGAAACCGGGCACCAGATGTCTGACGCTCCCGGCGCTGGGGCTCGGCCTGGGGCCACGTCCTGTGGGAGCCCCCGGCTAGCGCAGCCATGCAGACCCCATGTGCCCTGCAGCCTGCCAGGTGGGGGGGGGAACCAGAGCCTGGGGAACCCCAGCAGGTGCCAACACAATGCCCGTTGCCTGGCACAGGGGCCTCCATTGAGCCCCCCATAAGGGGATCCCCTCAGCAGCCTCCTGCGCACCCTGGCTGCCTGTGCCCCCACCCCGGGGCCGAGGGCCTGGAGTCCCTCCCCCAGCCCAGTCCACGGCAGGACCTGATCGCTGGCCGGATACCCCTGGGCAGGTCTTAACTGCAGTCCACGTGGAGGCGCTGGGCTATGGGGGCAGTGCCAGGCCGGAGGGAGGGTCACCACCAGCCGGACATAGCCCTGAGGTAGGATCCTCCAGCCACAAGCCTGAGAGATCTTTACAGAGATTCATTTTTAACCCTTCCCACTCCAGGGGGTGTCTCAGTATCAGCATCCCCATTTCACAGGCAGGGAAACTGAGGCACGGGGTAGCCACAGATGGAAGGCATGGCAGAGTCAGGAAAAGAACCCAGGTGCCCTGAGTCCCAATCTGTATTCCCCCCACCTCCAACCACATGCTCCCACTCCCCTCCCAGAGCCACGGATAGAACCCAGGAGTCCTGGCTCCCAGCTGCCCCCCCGCCTCGAACCACTCATCCCCACTCCCCTCCCAGAGCTGGGATAGAGCCCAGGAGTCCTGGCTCCCTTGCAGGGATCCGCAGGCTGCCTGTGAGCGACCAGCAGCAGGCAGCTTTAGAGCCCAGTGCGCCCGGTGTCCCGTGGCTCGCAGCGGCCGGTGCCGGGGAGCCGAGTGCCGTCCCGGTTCAGCCAACTGCACGTCGCGCTGCAGCCGCGCCCCCGGCCCGGGAGCGAAACCGGCCAATCGCGTTTCTGGCACCCACTGGGCCTGCCCCAAAGAGCCAAATGGGCTGGGTCCGTGGGATCCCATCCGGGCAGCGCTGGTCCAGGCTGGGCTGGGCAGTGGGGTCCCATCAGGTCTGGTCCGTGGGGTCCTGTCCCTGCTCCCCCCCACGCACCCCCCATTGCACTCCCCAGGGAGGGGGTGGGGTCCTGCCCTCGGACAGCAGATGGGGGGAGGGGCACTCCTCCATGCCAGCCCCATGAGCAGGGACCTGCAGCCAAGCTCATGCCAACGCTCACCCTCCACGGGTCACGGACAGAGGGGTCAGCTCTCCTGTCTGCAGGCTCGGTGCGCCCAGCTCTGGCCTGAGCCGGCTCCGCCACGGAGAACAGCCTGCCCCGGACAAGGGGACCCCCCCATTCTCACAGCATGGGCCGGGGCACCGAGCAGGCTCTCAGCTTTCTCCAAAGCATGGCAGCAGGAGTGTGACCCCCAGGACCTACCGCACACCCCAGCCCAGGGCGGGGTTAACGGCTGAGCTCAAAGGGCCTTGCCCGGTGAGGTGGGACGGGGAGAGGGTTACAGGGGGTTGCAGGGGTTTTGCTGCAGGGGCCATAGGGGGCAGGCGGGGGTGCTCTGCAGCTGGGTTTAATAGGCCTGAATTGCCACCCCCAGCCCCCTGCTGCCCACGCCCCATAGCGGAGGGGCTGGGTCTCCCCCACGGAGCACAGCCCCCCCCCACATTCCACACGCTCAGACCCAGCTCACACCTACGGCCCAGTCGGGAGGAGCCCCCCCAGCCTCCCCCAAGCTGCTCCCCACTCATGGGTCCCAGGACTTAGAGCTCTGCCAACCTCAGCCCCTGCCCCCACCTGCCCAGCCCGGGGCCGCTCCAATCGCATGGGGCCCAGCTCCACGCAGGGTCAGCGTCTCCGGCAGGGAGAGGAGGCCCCCGCGCCCCAGCCAGGGCTGAAAAATGGTGCAGCCAGATGTGACTACGCCAGGCGGTCCCAGGCACCCAGAAGCAAGGGACTGCAACAGAGACCTCCTGGCACGCCCAGCAGCTGCTGCCATGTGCCGGGGGGCGGGGGGGTGGGGGCTGGCACAGCTGAGCTGACGGTGCCCATCCCTGGGAGGCATCTCTATGTGCCCTGACGCTCACAGATGCTGCTTTGCCCCCATGGCCGCGGGCGCTGGCAGGAAAATATTATCCCAAGGTTAAACTGAGTCTTCATTAGCAAATCGGGGTCTGGGGGGGGAGGGGGCACATCCACCACTGAGGCAGGGCCCAGGGCTGGGAGTCAGGAGAACCAGGCTCTAGGGATAGCTCAGTGGTTTGAGCATTGGCCTACTAAACCCAGGGTTGTGAGTTCAATCCTTGAGGGGGCCATTTGGGATCTGGGGCAAAAATTGGGGATTGGTCCTGCTTTGAGCAGGGGGTTGGACTAGATGACCTCCTGAGGTCCCTTCCCACCCTGATATTCTATGATTCCTGGCTCTGACACTGGCCTGCTGGGTGACCCTGGGCAAGTCACTGCCCTGCTCCGTGCCTCAGTTTCCCCTCACACCCTGTGTCTAGCTGATCTGTTGAGTGTGGGAGGTCTCTGGGGCAGGGACTGTCTCTTGCTGTGTGGCGGGGGCCTCTAGTGCTCCTGGACAAGCACCACCTCCGAGGAGCCCTGGGGTGACACCTTGGCCTGCTGGGCTTAGCTCTGAAGGGAAGGAGCAGGTGGCATCTGGCTCTGGGTCAGGCCTGCTCTAAGGGCCGCTGCCACCTAGAGCCTGTGGCCCGGAGCCGGCTCCGAGTGCCGTGCTAAATCCCAGGGGTCGGTTGGAACGCTCCATGTCCAGGGTCTGTCATGCCTGGTGACCTTCCCCTGAGCTCAGGGCCCTGTCAGGCGAGGCTGACCAGGCCAGGGTGAGAGTCAGGCCCTGCCCCACGGAGCCCACAGTCTGAATGGCCACGACAGACACAGGAGGGGAAACCGAGGCAGGGAGTGGCAGCGTTACGTTCTGGAACCCCTTCGTTTTTCCCGAAAGGCTCCTTGCTCTAGAGCCAGCCCCTGCCCGTTGGGCCCAGCCCCCTTTCTTGTCATTACCTGTCTAGGGCCCCCCAGTGCTGGGCTCTGCACAAACACTAGCCTCTGTGCACACTGCTAGGACCTCTGGGCCCCGACGCCCAGCCCCTGCCAGTCCCTGAGCTTGGGGCACTCCGTCTGGGCATCCCCTGAAGTAAACTCTGATCTGTGAGGGGGCGCTTGCTGCGGGGGTGGGGGCTGCTCATCCCAGCTGGCTGTGGGTGGGATGGGAACAGATGGCGGGCTTTGTTCATTTCCCCTTGGAGGCAAAGCAGCCGGCGGCTGAGCTGTTTGATCTGTGCCCGTGTCCCCCCCGCCCCCCGCCTGTTGACACCGGTTTTCCGCTCAGCCGGTCGCTCCTGCCCGCGGGTGAGGGCTGCGCTGACGGGGAGGGTCGTGGTGGAGAACCGGGGCCGGGAACCATCAGAGTCCGGGTGGCCCGCGCTCGCACAACAGAGACTGACGGTGCCATGGCTCTTGGTGGGGTCAGGGAGCCGGGGCTGAAACGCCACCCAGGGCCAGGGCCCCGTCCCGCTTACCCCCCGGGTGACCTGGGCCTCGGCCCGGTGCTCTGCCCCGTTGGGTGGGTGCGTGTGAGATGCAGGATGCGGATGTGAGTTCCTGGCCCTGCAGTCCCCCGCCCGTGGGCTGAGCCCGGGCCCCCTCTCAGCCCAGCCCAGCTCTGGGGCCAGCCCGGGCTGCCTGCAGAACATCCCTGCTCACGCCGTCACTGGCCTGACGCCCGCGGGGCGGCAACGGGCAGGGGGCGGGGGAAGGATGCGCCAGGGCAAACGGGCGGGGGGTGACCACGGAGGGGCAGGCAGGGGCCAGGCTCCCCCCTCGCACTAGGGAGCAAAGCGATACCCCTTGGGATGTCCGTTTGCTCCCAGCCCTGGGACGTGGGGAGACGCTGGGCTCTCCGCCCAGCTCTTCGTCCTCCAGGGGGTAGAGAAAGCTGGGAACTGTGACCCCCCAATGTGAGCGCCCCAAAGTGACCCCACACGATCCCCCAAAGTGAGGCCATGTGACCCCCAGAGTGACACTCAAAGTGACCAATGCATGACCCCCCCATGTGAACCCTCTGTGACTCCCTCCCCCCTCCCGTGAGCCCCAAAGGCAAATAAAAAGAACCCAAATGATGTTCAATGCCCTGCCAGTCTGGGGCGCCGGCCTCGGGCCTTTGGAGGGCTGGGGTGGGGACGCACTGACTGTCCCCGTGCGAGGAGACTCGGCCGCGGGGCTGAGTGGCCCCGTGACGCTGCAGAGCAGGGGCCGGGTGGTGCCTGGACAGGGAAGAGAGCTGGGAGCCGAGGCAGCCAGAGACCCTGTGTAAGGCAGCCTGTCGCTGTGAGGGTCACGCGCATCGTGCGTGTGGCTTGGTGAACGGAAGAGACTGTTAGTTATAAAGCACCCCAGGGAGGGGCGAGACACGCACAGAGATTGAAAGCAGGGCTTTGCCCCAGCGAGCCTGTAAGCTGGGGCTAGGGCCTGGCTCCGGGAGGGGAGTGGGGTCTAGTGGTTAGAGCAGGGGGGGCCTGGGAGCCAGGACTCCTGGGTTCTCTCTCTGGCTCTGGGAGGGGAGTGGGGTTTAGTGCTTAGACCAGGGGGCACTGGGACCCAGGACTCCTGGGTTCTAGTCACAGCGTGGGGAGGGCTTGGTAACAGATTCATGGATTCCAAGGCCAGAAGGGACTATTGTGATCATCTCGTCTGACCCCCTGTAGGGCACAGGCCAGAGACCTGCCCCATAGTCATTCCTAGAGCAGATCTGTTAGAAAACATCCAATCTTGTGTTAAAAATGGCCAATGATGGAGAATCCACCCTGACCTGGATAAATTGTTCCCATGGTTAATTCCCCTCCCTGGTAAAAACGTGCACCTTATTGCCAGTCAATTTGTCTAGCTTCAGCTTCCAGCCATTGGATCTGCGAGGCTGAAGAGCCCCGTATTAAATCTTTGTTCCCCATGTAGGTCCTGACAGACTGGGATCAGGTCACCCCTTCACCTTCTCTGTGTTAAGCTAAATAGACGGAGCTCCTGGGGTCTGCATCGTTAGGAAGCAGGGTTTTTAATCCTTCAATCATTCTTGTAGCTCTTCTCTGCCCCCTCTCCCATGTATCAGCATCCCTCCTGGCTTCTGGGCACCGGAACTATGTATTCCAGCAGCCGTCGCACCAGTGCCAAACACAGAGGTAAAATCACGTCTCCTCCTAGCTGAGATTCCCGTTTATCCATCCGAAAAGCACGTTGGTCCTTTTGGCCACAGCATCCCACGGGGAGCTCATGTGATTATCCACCCCCCCCCATCTTTTTCAGGGTCCCCGCTTCCCAGGGCAGCATCCCCCAGCCTGGAAGTGTGGCCTGCGGTCTTTGTTCCTCCATGCCTAAGTCTGCATTTAGCCGGACTAAAACGCAAATTGTTTGTCTGTGCCCAGCTTCCCAAACAATCCAGGTCGCTCTTTATCTTTGTGGCCTGGTCTCTTCATCAGTCACTGCTGCCCCAGTTTTCATATGAGCTGGAAACTTTATCAGGGATGATTTTATCTTTACTTCCAGATCAAATGTTAAATAGCGTAGGGCCCAGAAGAGATCCCGGTAGAAAGACACCCACCCCATGATGATTCCTCATTACGGTGATATTTGGAGTTGTGTGTCAACCAGCTTTTAATCCATTAACTGTGTGCCTTGGTAGTTTCATATCATCCTCGCTTTCTAATCAGAATGCCGCGTGGCACGCCGCACAATGCTTCACAGACGTCGAAGATCATTACATCACCACTGTCACCTTTATCAACCAAACTTGGAATCCCATCAAAAGCCATCAGGTTAGTTTGACAGGATTGCTTTCCAGAAACCCACGTTGATTGGCATTAATTACATCACCCTCCTTTAGTTCTTTATTAATCGAGTCCTGGATCAGCTGCTCCATTATCTTGCCCAGGATCGATGTCAGACTGACAGGCCTGGGTCATCCCGTTTACCCAAGGTCAGCTTCCTCCAGGATCCTGGAAGGTCCCCAGCCCTCCAAGAGTCCTTGTCCGAGGTGGGTGCTGAGCCCTGAAGGGAGTGAGAGCCGGGTGCTAGCATGACTCTGGGGAGGCAGGAGGCTAGGGGCCAGGACCCCTGGGTTGGAGTCCCAGCTTTAGGGGGCAGTGTGGGATGTCTGGGGTTTGTGTTTCACTGGCGGTACACATGCATAGTGGGGTCTAGGGGTTAGAGCAGGGGTGGCTGGGAGCCAGGACTCCTGGGTTCTCTCCCCAGTTCTGGAAGGGAGTGGGGGCTGGTGGGTTAGAGCAGGGGTGGCTGGGAGCCAGGACTCCTGGGTTCTCTCCCCAGTTCTGGAAGGGAGGGGGGGCTGGTGGGTCAGAGCAGTGGGGGCTGGGAGCCAGGACTCCTAGGTTCTGTTTCTGACTGTTACTGATTTGCTACGCACCATCAGGGAATTTCCTT
Organism: Lepidochelys olivacea; assembly: GCF_965140295.1. Lineage (NCBI taxonomy): Eukaryota > Metazoa > Chordata > Testudines > Cheloniidae > Lepidochelys > Lepidochelys olivacea. The sequence goes on along the minus strand of NC_140436.1, from coordinate 14,923,566 downwards.
CTTCTCCGTGTTGGGCACAGCGCTGCCCTGACGCCAATTCAGCGTGACACTGAATTAACGCTTGCCGAGCCCTGCGAGCCCGTTGATCAAAGGTGGAATAGAGGAGCAGCACGCTGCCCGCTGCCTTTCCACGCCAGCCGCAGAGCCGAGCTGGTTCAGAAGAGGCTTGTGGCTGGTTTTTCCAACTGCTGTAATTACCAGGTTCCCCTCCAACCGGCAGGATGACTAATACTCAGCAGCCTGGCGGGGGCTGCGCTCCCCAGATCTGGAGAATGAACTCTGGCGCAGGCGGGCTGAGAGCTGTGACTGTTCCCAGCTCCTTCTGTCGTGCCCAGCTCCCAGCATCGCCCTCCCCAGCCCCGCCCCCCACCTCAGACAAGGATCAGGGAGCTGCCGAGGAGCTGGAATCCAGGAGCATCTGTAGGTTTGGCTCTACTGGGACCGGCCCTCTTTCCCGACACGACACCGGGGCAGAGCCCTGGAGTTCTCTGCAGCCCCTCCAGAGGGCCCAGCCCAGGGGCAAGGGACTTTACGCCACCTGTGGGGCCTTCCAGATCCTGGGCTGCTCCGGGGACCAAATAGCCCTTGGCGTAAATTAGAGCAGCCCCAGGATGCTCTAGCGGCAGCCCAGCTGAGCTGCCCATGGGCTGTGGCGCAGTCTAGTCACTGCAGCGCCACATACCACAGGCCTGGAATGCCCGGGGTGCCTGGGCTTGTGCGGGGAGCACTCCTGGGGCCGTGCCATGCTGCCCGGGCATTACCCACCCCGCACGCTGGTGGAATGGCTCAGGGACAGGATCTCTCGCTGTGCATCGCTAGGCAAAGCCACTGTTTGCACCATTGGAGCGTCCCTGGGTGGGCATCCGGGGTGCAAATCACCGCCTGGCCCCATCTGCCCTCGTGCTTTGCACCACGGCCGTGTCAGGGGCTGCGATCGGGCCGGGCATGGGGATTGATAGCACGGACTAGACGTTCATTTCACAGTCCCTGATTTCCCCACCCTGAGCTGCATACAGGGCGAGCGGGGGCCGTTCTCCCTCCTTTGCTAGCCGGGGGTCAGGCTGGACAATCCAATGGACTCTCCAGGCCATAAGCTCTGTTCCCCCGGCCAGGGCACAGACACACCCTGCAATGGGGGTATCTCAGGTTATTTGGATCATCCCCGGAGTGCAACACAAACCATTTAATGCACAGCAATGCCAGGGATCAGACGTGAGGCAGGGAGGAGTTAAATCCCGCCCTGGGCAGACAGGCAGCGCCAGGCCCCTGCACCATGTTAGTCCCACTGATGCTGGTCAGCAGGGCTAAGTGGTCCCAAGGCCTTGCTGGAATAGATTCACCCGGCCCTTGCCTAGGCCCCGAAACCAGCAGTCGCCTGCAGTCGCCTGCAGCTCCCACTGCTTTCCAAGGAGGGGGATGAGACGGGCCACACCTCTGGAGCCACCGGCTTCCCCAGGGGCCAGACAGTGATGGACGTCTGAGGTTGACACATCGGCCACCAGATCCATGCCCCTAGGGCAGCTGATGGGAACGGCCCAGAGCCCGAGTGGCTGCCCAGCACCCACCCTGCAGCGAGAGCGATGCCAGCTGGGGGGACCCAACTCTTTGATCCCTTTCTGGCCTTCCTTGGCTCACCCCCCTCCTCTGGCTGCTGGCTGCTTTTCCAGGGGGGTTACTCAGCACAGAGGGAATTCAGGCCTCTGCACACCCGGCCCCGGGGCTGCCTCTGTTACCACCCCTCCCCCACCGTGCACACTCCTGGGGGAGGTGCTGATTTTGGTCTGAGCCACTTACTGCAGCTTGGCTTAACCTTCAGCCTAATCGGTCTGACCTAAACCGGATTAAAGCCGCTCTAGAGGGGAGCAGCTGCCGGCCACCACCCTTGGAGGCTAACGGGGTACAGGCCTGCACAGACTCCCTGCAGGCAAGCACTGTCCCTGTGCCTCTTACACGGCTGCCAGTGACACCACAGACACTCCTCTAGCTGTTAGCACTATAGGGACTATGACACACGAGCAAACAGATCTGATTCTGTCCAGCAGAGGGCTGCCTCGCACACACCCTGCCGCTCCCACTCCCCGATCCCTGGGGCCTCCTGTGGTAGCGTTATCTCCCGCTTTGTTTGGCGGGGCTGGTGGACTCAGTAACCAACGCGTGTTTCAGTTAGCACAAGAGAGCCACAAACCAGCCCCATGCCCTGCCCCCAGCCTGCCGCTCCCATCCATCCCCCACCCCATCCACCCCCCCTGCCCCCAGCCCCATCCACCCACACACCCCAGCCCCCCCCCACCATCCATACACCCCTCATCCACACCCCCTGCCCCCAGCCCCATCCATCCCCCACCCCATCCACCCCCCCTGCCCCCAGCCCCATCCACCCACACACCCCAGCCCCCCCCACCATCCATACACCCCTCATCCACACCCCCTGCCCCCAGCCCCATCCATCCACACCCCAGCCCCCCACACCATCCATCCACACCCCATCGGTCCCCCACCCCCTGCCGGCCATCCACACACCCTGCCTCAGCCCCATCCATCCCCCACCCCCAGCCCTCCACCCCCATCCACACCTCCAGCCCCATCCAGCCCCATCCAGCCCCACCCCCACCCCCAGCGGCACACACCATCCACCCCCCGCCGGGCCTGATCCCAAGGGCTCCCCGTGGCCCCGCGGCAGCAGCGGACGCTGGGGGGCCGGGCTCCGAGGCGTCCCATTCATCTGGCGAGGGAGCCCCGCCCCCGCTGACGTCAGCCGGAGGAGGGGAATCGAGGCAGGCAGGCGAGCGGGCTGCACGCTCGGGGCGAGCGAAGAAAGGGCAGCGCCAGCGCCGTGTGCCGGGCCCCCCCGAGCGCCCCGCAGCCCCGGGCCCGTCGGTTTTCGCGCTGGGCCGGGCCCCAGAGCCGCGAAGGTGAGTGGGGGGGAGGCGAGAAGCCGCTTTTGTTCCTCTCCGGTGTTTGCGGGGGGGCTGCCGGGCTCGGCTCGCTTGCGGCTCAAAGGGAAGCGAACCCCAGCGCGTCGCCCCGGGCCCCCTTCGCCACAGCCCCCCCGTCGGGCGGGGAGCCCCCCCCGTGCAGCCGGCACCCCGCTTTCCAGGGCAGGCTGCAGCCCGCGGAGCCCCCCCGCAATTGACCCACTTTCTTTGTGCGAACGAGCCTTGGGCTGGGGGCGAGCGTCCCCCCCCCGGCCCCCCTCCCGCTCAGCCGAGCGCGGCGGGCGGGGCCCCCGCAGACTTTGGGCGGGGGGGCACTGGCTTTGCTCTCTGCGAGCACCAACTGCGCTGCAAAGTTTCCAGGCTGGGCCCTCGGGGCTGGGGCGGGTTGGACTCCGGTGGTGGGGGCCTTGGGGCACATCTGCCCCCCCCAAAGAAAAGCCCCTTTGCGCTCCCTGCACCCAGGGCTCCTGCAGCCTCGCCTCGGGGGAGCGGGGGCCCCTCAGCCCAGGGACTCGGGCTCCCCGCCGACGGCCGAAGTCCCCGGGGCGGGGGTCGGTGGCTGGCAGGACCCGGGGGGGGGGGATCCCGGCTCCGCGCTGTGGGGCGCAGGACCTCCCCCCCCTGCCCAGGTCGTGTCAGCAAAGCCGCGGCCCGCTGAGCTTGCGGAGGCTCCGCCCGCTTCTCCTTTCTCTGCTCCCAGCCCCGCTCCCCGGGGGCGGCCGGGGGGGCGCAAGCAGCGCCCTCGGCGAGCCTCTTCCGCTGCCCCCTTGGGGGGTTATTGCCCCCCGTGTCTCCGGGCTCGGCTCCAGCCCCGCGGGGCCTCGGGCTCCCCCCACTGCTCCGGCTCCGGGGCGCCCCGCGGCGCTGGCTCCCGCCTGCCCCCATCTTGGGGGGGGGGCGACCCGGGAGTTGGGGGGCTGGGGTGGGGGACCCGGGCCCGCCCCCTACAGCCCCGGGCGGCTTCCCTAGAGCCCGCGGAGCTGGCAGCGCCCCCACCCGGCTCGGTCCCTTGTGGGGGGGGGGGGGGACTGCCCCACCCCGCTCGGCGGGGCCGGTCCCCGAGAGCAACGGGCAGTGCCCGCGCCGGCCGGCAGGGGGCGGAGCGCGCCGGGCCCAGCCGGGCTTTTGTTCCTTCGCAGCCCGAGGGGCGGCTCCGTGCTGGCCGGGGGGGGGCTGCTGGGGGGGGCGGTGGCTCCGTGCTGGCCGGGGGGGGCGGCTGCTGGTGGGGGGCGGCTCCGTGCTGGCCGGGGAGGGGCTGCTGGGGGGGGCGGCTCCGTGCTGGCCGGGGGGGCTGCTGGGGGGGGCGGCTCCGTGCTGGCCGCGGGGGGGGGAGGCTGCTGGCCGGGGGCGGCTGCTGTGGGGGGGCTGCTCCATGCTGGCAAGGGGGGGCTGCGTGCTTGGCGGGGGCGGGGAGGGCTGCTGGGGGGCGGCTCCGTGATGGGCGGCGGGGCCAGCTCTCTGCCCCACTGCACCCCAGGCAGAGTCCCCGCAGCCCACCCCTGCCCCGGTTGCTGGACTGGCTCCGTGGGGCAGAGCAGGGGCTGGCCAGGCTCTGCGGGGTTGCCTAGTGCTGGGCCTGCTGGCAGTGCGCTCACCCCTGTCCCCCCCTCAGGCGGGGAGCCCAATGGGGAGACCTGGGGGGGGTCTCTCCCCCCCAGGCTGGGGAATGGGCGAGCCCCACTGCGGCTGGGCTGCGCCTGCCTTGGCCCCCTTCCCCCACACGGCAGCTGGGCCCCCGGGCTGGGCTAGGCTGGCATGGGCAGCTGCTCGGCTGGCCTGACCATGTGTGGCCGGGGGTCTTGGGCCCCCGGGGGTCCCCCTTGGCACTGCCCCTTGCCACGCTCCGTGGGTTCGGGGCCTGGCGTCTCCCGTGGTCCCCGGGCTTGGGCTCCTCTGCCCCGGTTGAGCCCTGTGCGTGGGGTGATGCCGCGCTCCTGGAGTCCGTCCCCCCACGTGGTGCCCATCGTCTCCCCCTGCCCCGCGGCAGCTGGAAGGCGGGTGTGCCAGGGGCAGGCCTTTCCTCGAGGGAGAGCACGGCGCTCTCCTGCTGCAGGTGCCTCCTGACCCGTGGGTCCAGCAGCTGGTGGGGCAGGGGCAGGATCTGCCCCCTGCGCAGGAGCCAACAAGGGCTCGGGCTCGGTCTCCTGAGCTGCCTGTCCCCTGTCCCCTCCAGCCCCCCGAGCAGCTGCCAGACAGTGGTGGTTCTTGTGATGTGGGCGTTCGATGCACTGGTCGAAGACCCACCAACGCCGAGGGGCTGAGAGCAGGGGCTGGTCCCCGCGGGCTGGATTGGGCTGGGGGGCTTCCAGATGTTCCCTTGACTCCATTGGGAGTGGCGAACTCGGGCAGGGGTAGGGGCTGCCGCCTTGGCCTGTCCCCAGCCGGATCTCCCATTGGTGTGGTTGGCTTCCTGGCCGCGCTGGCCAGGATTCCCATAGCCCACTGCCTCGCTTCCTGGCCGGAAATCCACTTCTCCCCTGCGTGTCCTGCGGGGTGGGAGAGGCGGCTTCCTGCTTCCCTTCATGGAAAACAGTTATGCTCCTGCCGCTGTCCGGCTGGTAACCTGTGAGCTCTTCCCACATCCATTGCCCCCCAGCCCTGCCCTGTCATCCCCCCCACTCTGGCCCCTGCCCGGCTGGATGCCACGGGCACCTTCTGTCCTCTGAGGCCGTGTCCCACCCATGGTCTCCGTCAGTCCCTCCCCAGGACATGCTGGGGGACTCTGGGCAGCAGTGCTCCCCATGAGGCTCCAGGCATGTTTCTGCCCGCTCTGCTCCAGGCTGGCAGCGGGAAGCCAGGTGTCTGGGGTGGCAAGGGCCCAGCACAGGGCAGGAGAGAGCCAAGGGTCCCAAAGCCCCTCACTGGCGTGGAGGTAACTCACCAGCTGCCACCTGGGCTGGTGTCATTCTACCCATGTTAGAGGGGGAAACTGAGGCACAAGGCCAGAGAGGGAGTCTGTCAGAGCTGGGAATAGAACCCAGGAGTCTCTGCTCCCTCTCGGAAGGAGCCTGTGGGGACCTGCCCTGTCGGGATTGGCTCAGAGGGGCCCCTTTGGGGCTCTGAATGGGGAAACCCCCTCACCCATCCCTGTGTGGAGTTTCCTCCTGCAGAGGATGTGATGGCTGCAAGGTGGAGTAATCCCAGGGGAGTGTGTGGGGGGGGGGGGCAGCTGTGTGTTAGCTGGGAAGAGGAAGGAGCAGCTTTGCTGGCAGCCCCCGCGGCTCTTCCCCCTCCCTCCCCCCCCCGGGCTGACTCAGCACCAGCCCCATTGATGGCAGGAAGTAGTTACCGAATGAGGTGACCACAAAAGAGGGAATCCGTGACCCAGGGGTGGCACCGGCTTGGCAGAGTCGGGGGAAGCTCCCAGCAGGAGGGGCTGGTGCACCCCCAGCTCCTGCGGGGGACACTCGCCTAGGAAGGGGGGTGGATAAGGGAAGAGAAGCCGAGAGCTGCTGTGTGCGCCTCCCTCTCTGACACTGGGCGAATCCCCCACCAGCCTGCCCTTGGCTCTGGGGATAGGGCTGCCCCCCACGGTCGTTTCCTAGCTGGCTGGGTCAGACCCATTTACTCTTCCATGGGGCTGGGGCTGGCTTGGCAGGGAGTGCTTTGCGGGGGAGGGGGGGGATCTGGGGCTGGCTCAGCCCTCCCCCCCCATCCCCCCCCAGCTGAGTGTTCAGAGCAGACACATCTCAATGGTTCCCTTGTCCCGGTTTCCTGCCTGCCCACGTGCTTTGGCTCCTCTGCCCTTGGCCCCCCGTAACTTGCCCGTCTCTCGCCGCCAGGCCCCCGGAGCAGTGAGTGGAGCCGGGCGCAGGGAGGCCAGACCCCAGCATGCCACGGGGCAGCATGGACACCAGCCTCCCGGGCCTCGCCCTGCTCACCGCCGTCTGCCTGAGCGTGGGCACCACCGACACTGCCTGGTGGAACCTGGTGCCCAGGAAAACCATCCCCTACAACGGTGAGTGCACCCGTGGCCGGTCCGGGCGTGGCCGGGCTGGGGGGACGTGTCGTGTCTCAGTCGGCTGGCGCCCAGCCCCGGCTGAAAGCACAGAACCAGTGCGGTGCCCTGGGCTGGGCTGGGCTGGGCTTTTTGGCGTTAAACCGGCTGATAGAGGATGGGGGTGCAGCAGAGGGTCTGTGGAGGTGTGGGGCTGGGAACACCCCATCAGACAGACCCCTGGAGCCTGTCCCCAGGAGCATCCGCCCCACGGTGCTGAGCTGGGATCCTAGCGACTCACGGCAGAGGGGCCTGGAGGGATGACAAATTTTAACGAAGAAGTCGAGGGTCTGGCTCCGCAGTGCTGAGATTGGGGAGAGGTGGGGGGTCTGTGCGTGTCACTGTCAGGCTCGCGTTCCTGGCTCTGCAGCCACAACCATCTCTCGCTGTTTAAAGGGGAATGCAGAGACTCGCGTGATCCTGGGACTCCAGGAGCTGAGGCTTTGAGGAAACCCCCAAATCCCATGTGCCTGGGGCAGGGCCGTCCCTGGCTCGCTGTGCAGTGAGGGTAAGGGGCCAGCAGTGTCCCTGTGCTGGGGGGCAGCTGTGGAGAATCCCTGCCTTTGTGGGGGGGAAGCTCCCAGTCCAGCCTGCACTCGCCCCAGCAAAGGAAGGCAGGCCCAGTGGTTAGGGTGCTAGCTGGGACTTGGCAGACCTGGGTACAGTTCCCTGGGCAGCCATGGCCTCCCTGTGTCCCACGGGAGTCCCTGGAGCCTGTTCCCTGGGACGGGAGCACGTCCCCCCCACCCCCTCTGGGTCTGACTCGAGGGGCTGGAGCGGGGAGCTGGGAGAGGCAAAGGACAGGGTGGGAGTGACTGCTGCAGTTAAGCTGGGGTGTGCTCAGCCCTGGGGCCCCTGGCTGGAGGGGTGGGGCGGGGGGAGGACACGCCACAGTCGCTCTGAGCCCTGTTGGGGGGTGAAGCTGGTTTGGGGAGCTCAGGCCCCAGTACCGGGCCCATTGCCCAGAGGGGGCGTCTCCTGGACTGTGCGTGGGGCACAGGGCAGCACCTGTGGCCCGGCAGCCTGGCCCCTCCCTTGGGGGCAGCCCGTCCCTTTGCATAAATCTGGCTGGCACAGCCGGGCCATGGTGAGTCGTGACGTCCGGGCGCTGCTGGCGGGCATCTCCCGCTGGCATGGGATTGGGAGCCCCCTCCCCTCCCGGGACCCCCAGCAGCAGCCTCCCTGCCCTCCCACCGGGTGGGTGGCTCCAGCTGTCTGCAGGAGTTAACACTGGCCAGACCGGGAGCTCTGTGGGGTGGGGCGGGGGCCTCCGTCCTACTGCCGGGGTGACCCTCCCCGGCCTGGCCCCCATGGCTGGTTTGGCCTGTCAGCCAGCTGCTCGCCCCCTGGCTCCGTGGTACCTACGCTGGGGTCCCCAGACTCTCCCGGGGTCCCCCCCCGGCTGGTGGGAAGGGGGCCTGGCTGGCCCCAGGGGGCTGCCTCTCCGGAGGTGACATCAGGTGTTTGCACCAGCCCCGGGCAATGATCTCATCCTGTTTGCTGCTTGCTGCCCTCCCCAGGGCTCCCCTCCATCCTGCGCCCTGCTGCTCCCCCAGCACAGGGGCTGGGCCCGGGGGCGGCGTCCCTCCCTCGTGCCCACAGCCCCTCCTTCGGCTCCTGCCGTGCGGGGCGGGCGCCCGGCCCTCGTGCCCGCTCTGCTCCCTGGGCGCTCCCCCCTCGGTCCCGTGGCGCGGCACAAACCCGTCTTCGTTCCCCGCCTTGGCGCTCGCTCCGGGGGGGCTGACGGCCCCCGTTGGCGCGTGGGCGGGGATGTGTCATGAGGCGGTGCCCCTCGCTCCCGACCCGCAGCCCCTGCTTCTGCCAGGCTCTCTGCCCCCAGGGCTGCTCAGAAGCTGGCCCCGCTGTGCCCAGGGCAGGTTTCCTCCTGGGCCCCCTTCAGCACCCGGGCTCTGCAGCCCCCCCCGTTCCGCCCCCCGGCTCTCTGGGCACCCCAGTCCCTGCAGGAGCTGAGATGCACCAGCCAGCCTGGGGTTGCTCTGGGGCTGGGTGCTGCCCGCTGGGTCCGTTTCCCAGGCCCCGGCCTGGCTGTGGGGTGGGAAGGGGGTCGGGGGCCCTGGCTCCTCGCCAGGGGGCCCAGCGCTGCCCTCGCCCCACAAGCACGGCTGGTGCCCACTCTACCCGCTGCGGGGGGCTGGGCCCATCCTCTCGGGTGCGGCTGCCCGCGGCCTGTCTCCCCATATGGTGGGGGCTGGGCAGTGCTGCGGGCTCCCCTCCCCCGCCCAGCCGAACCCTGGGCTGGTGAGTGGGGGAGGGAGGCTGATTGAAGCCAGGTGCCCGCTTTGATCAGCCGCGGCGCTGTGGCGGGCTCTGCTCCCCGGGTCTAATGGGCCCCATCTGGCGGAGCGGCCGAGCCAGCCCCCTCAGTGCCGAGGCCCCAGGTTCTCCATCTCCCCTGGGAGCCCTGATCTCCAGGGTGCCAGGGGGTCTCCCCCACCTCCCAGTGCTCCTGGCCTGTGCCGAAGGAGTCTCTGGGTGTTCGTGGGGGGGAGCGGGTGCGACCGTCTCTGGGGAGGCTCATTCCCTGCGTCCAGTCCCGCTTTGCCTGGGTCACCTCAAGGTGCCCATGCTGCCCGTCTGCGACGTTAGGTGCTGGGGATGCCAAGTCTGGCAGGGTCTGTGCCCCAGGGCAGGGGGGCAGCGCTGGGGGCAGGGGTGAGCTGGCCACGGCGGTTCCAGCTCTGGCTTGGAGCCTGGTGTGCGGCGCCGTGTCTTGCATTGATGTCCGCGCCCGGCTGCCCTCACCCCGGGTTCAGGATCCAGGGAGATGCGGCCTGATTGGACCTCCCCATGCCAGCTGGCGTGTGTGTATTTGGGAGTGTTGTACGAGGCAGCGTCTAGGAATCTCCCTGTGCCCCTGGTGCCGTCGTGCCAGGCGCTGTACAGACCCGGACTGCAGAGCCGGTCCCTGGCCTGGGGTGACGTGCTCCTGGGTTGGGGATTGGGACACAGGAGGCTTCCTGGAAGTGGGGGGGGGGGGTGTCCCTGTTTCTCCCAAGGCTCCAGGCCAGTGTGAAGCGATCCGTACCCTGGGCCCTCTGCGCCAGCCTGGGGGATGGGTTTGTGTCGGGGCTCACATTGCGGCTGGTAACACGACCGGGCTGGTGCTGGGTTTCCTGCCATCAGCTTGGCCCAGCTCCGCTTACGGGGCCGGAGCTGCTGGTCCCAACTTCCCTTTCCAGTCTCCCTGCACCGGTCCCTCCGGCGCCCCGGGAAGGCAGAGCGTGCGGCCCCCAGCGCTGTGTCCGGCGTGGAGCAGAGCGAATGGGGGGGCTGTGTGGGCGACAGCCCCTCCCCCCCCCCCCCAGCAGTGCCTGGCAGATCTCCCTCCCCCCAGCCCAGAGTGGCTGGAGTTAGCTCTATATGCGCCCCCCCCGGCTCCACTCTCCCCATCAATGTGCCCTTTCTCTGAACAAAACTGGCCCTGGGGGCTGGGCTGGGCAGGGGCGGCAAAGGGCCCCTCTGCCAGGGCGCCAGGCTGAGCACTCTCCGGTTCCACCCAGCGCATCCCCGACAATGGCTCCCTTGTCCAGCCAGCGCGAGGAGCGAGCGGATCCCTGGGGGGCAAGGGGGGCTTCCGGGAAGGGGCTGGCGCCCGGGGCGGGGCTGGCTGGTCCCACGTGAGCTCCCCCGGCCCAGGGCGCTCAGCGGGTCTCTGGGCCCCAAGGAAGGGGCACGTTAGAGCTGAATTTGTCTCCAGGCTCAGGGCGTCTGTGGACGAGATGACAAGCTCAGGGCTGTTCCCAGCTGGGATAGCAGATAGCGTGGGGGGCTGCGGGCTGGGAGTGAGGGGCACCGGCAGAGCTGGGGGGGATCCTGGGGCTGGGCTAGCAGGGGGCTGCGGGTCGGGAGTGAGGGGCACCGGCAGAGCTGGGTGGGGGGCAGGGTGGGGCTGCGGGTCGGGAGTGAGGGGCACCGGCAGAGCTGGGGGGGATCCCGGGGCTGGGCTAGCAGGGGGCTGCGGGTCGGGAGTGAGGGGCACCGGCAGAGCTGGGGGGAGGGCACCGGGGCTGGGCTAGCAGGGGGCTGCGGGTCAGGAGTGAGGGGCACTGGCAGAGCTGGGTGGGGGGCAGGGTGGGGCTGCGGGTCGGGAGTGAGGGGCACCGGCAGAGCTGGGGGGGATCCCGGGGCTGGGCTAGCAGGGGGCTGCGGGTCGGGAGTGAGGGGCACCGGCAGAGCTGGGGGGGATCCCGGGGCTGGGCTAGCAGGGGGCTGCGGGTCGGGAGTGAGGGGCACCGGCAGAGCTGGGGGGGATCCCGGGGCTGGGCTAGCAGGGGGCTGCGGGTCGGGAGTGAGGGGCACTGGCAGAGCTGTGGGGGATCCCGGGGCTGGGCTAGCAGGGGGCTGCGGGTCGGGAGTGAGGGGCACTGGCAGAGCTGGGGGGGATCCTGGGGCTGGGCTAGCAGGGGGCTGCGGGTCGGGAGTGAGGGGCACTGGCAGAGCTGGGTGGGGCTGCGGGTCGGGAGCGAGGGGCACTGGCAGAGCTGGGGGGGACCCCGGGGCTGGGCTAGCAGGGGGCTGCGGGTCGGGAGTGAGGGGCACCGGCAGAGCTGGGTGGGGGGCAGGGTGGGGCTGCGGGTCGGGAGTGAGGGGCACCGGCAGAGCTGGGTGGGGGGCAGGGTGGGGCTGCGGGTCGGGAGTGAGGGGCACCGGCAGAGCTGGGTGGGGGGCAGGGTGGGGCTGCGGGTCGGGAGTGAGGGGCACCGGCAGAGCTGGGTGGGGGGCAGGGTGGGGCTGCGGGTTGGGAGCGAGGGGCACTGGCAGAGCTGGGGGGGATCCCAGGGCTGGGCTGGCAGGGGGCTGCGGGTCGGGAGTGAGGGGCACTGGCAGAGCTGGGGGGGACCCCGGGGCTGGGCTAGCAGGGGGCTGCGGGTCGGGAGTGAGGGGCACCGGCAGAGCTGGGGGGGATCCCGGGGCTGGGCTAGCAGGGGGCTGCGGGTCGGGAGTGAGGGGCACCGGCAGAGCTGGGGGGGATCCCGGGGCTGGGCTAGCAGGGGGCTGCGAGTCGGGAGTGAGGGGCACCGGCAGAGCTGGGGGGGATCCCGGGGCTGGGCTAGCAGGGGGCTGCGGGTCGGGAGTGAGGGGCACCGGCAGAGCTGGGGGGGATCCCGGGGCTGGGCTAGCAGGGGGCTGCGGGTCGGGAGTGAGGGGCACCGGCAGAGCTGGGGGGGATCCCGGGGCTGGGCTAGCAGGGGGCTGTGGGTCGGGAGTGAGGGGCACTGGCAGAGCTGGGTGGGGGGCAGGGTGGGGCTGCGGGTCGGGAGCGAGGGGCACTGGCAGAGCTGGGGGGGATCCCGGGGCTGGGCTAGCAGGGGGCTGCGGGTCGGGAGTGAGGGGCACTGGCAGAGCTGGGGGGGATCCCGGGGCTGGGCTAGCAGGGGGCTGCGGGTCGGGAGTGAGGGGCACCGGCAGAGCTGGGGGGGACCCTGGGGCTGGGCTAGCAGGGGGCTGTGGGTCGGGAGTGAGGGGCACTGGCAGAGCTGGGTGGGGGGCAGGGTGGGGCTGCGGGTCGGGAGCGAGGGGCACTGGCAGAGCTGGGGGGGACCCTGGGGCTGGGCTAGCAGGGGGCTGTGGGTCGGGAGTGAGGGGCACCGGCAGAGCTGGGGGGGACCCTGGGGCTGGGCTAGCAGGGGGCTGTGGGTCGGGAGTGAGGGGCACTGGCAGAGCTGGGTGGGGGGCAGGGTGGGGCTGCGGGTCGGGAGCGAGGGGCACTGGCAGAGCTGGGGGGGATCCCAGGGCTGGGCTGGCAGGGGGCTGCGGGTCGGGAGCGAGGGGCACTGGCAGAGCTGGGGGGGATCCCGGGGCTGGGCTAGCAGGGGGCTGCGGGTCGGGAGTGAGGGGCACTGGCAGAGCTGGGGGGGATCCCGGGGCTGGGCTAGCAGGGGGCTGTGGGTCGGGAGTGAGGGGCACTGGCAGAGCTGGGTGGGGGGCAGGGTGGGGCTGCGGGTCGGGAGCGAGGGGCACCGGCAGAGCTGGGGGGGATCCCGGGGCTGGGCTAGCAGGGGGCTGCGGGTCGGGAGTGAGGGGCACCGGCAGAGCTGGGGGGGACCCTGGGGCTGGGCTAGCAGGGGGCTGTGGGTCGGGAGCGAGGGGCACTGGCAGAGCTGGGGGGGATCCCGGGGCTGGGCTAGCAGGGGGCTGTGGGTCGGGAGCGAGGGGCACTGGCAGAGCTGGGGGGGGCAGGGCTGGGCTAGCAGGGGGCTGCGGGTCGGGAGCGAGGGGCTGCCAGCCATGACAGTGCAAGGAGGCAGCAGCCGCTTGCCTGGCCCTGTTGCCTGTCCGGCCCCGTCTCTGCTGGGGGCTGTTGGCTCTCAGGGCAGGAAGCGGGGGGCGGCTGGGGCAGTTACACTCCTGCTGGCAGAGAGCGAGTTGTCTCCAGGACGCCCTTCTCTAGGGCTTAAGGTTCATGGAGCCTTGTCCTGGGGCCAGCCCAGACTCAGCCTCGTTCTCTGCTAGCCTTGGCCCCTGGGATCCCTCAGCACCTGCCCCCCAGTGGGTGGGATCCCCCCTTGCCCTACAAGTGGTTGGTCCAGTGCCCGGGGTGCCAGCCAAGCAGCCAGCAGGACCCCTGTGACTCCTGGATCCCGCCTGCCCCCAGGGTGCAGCCCGGGAGTGAGGGACTCGCTCGCCCTCGCTGGGGCAGGGTGTGGGGCGGGAGCCCTGGCATTACCACGCGGCCCCTCGGCTGGCACTGGGCAGCAGGCGGCCTGGGTCACGGTGGTGGTGCCAGGCCATGGTCTGGCCCTGTGCCCCCAGGAGCCCGCAGGCCCCCGAGTGCCCTGACGCCCTCCCGTCCCCTCCCCGCAGAGCTGAAGGACGTGGCGAAGCGGTTCTCCAAGGCGGGCGTGTCCCACTATAAGACGCTGACGCTGGGCGAGGCCGAGAGGGTGCTGTACGTGGGTGCCCGTGAGGCCATCTTCGCCCTTGCCACTGGCACCATGGAGCTGAAGGCAGCGGTAAGAGGGGGGCGGGTCACCACGGGGCCTGGGAGTGGCCCCCAAAGCCTGGCGGTGCCCCCCATCTAGGGGGACCGAGCCATGAAGGGTCTGGCTGGCCTGGGGGTGCTGGTTTAAACAGCCCCTTGGGGAGCGGTACCCCCTGCTGGGCACCCCCTGAAGGCGGGCGTGTTCTCCTGGCCGTGCCCTGGGCTGGTTGCTGGGCACCTCCTCTGCAGGGAAGGGGGGGTGGCTCTTGACCCAGCTAGGGGCCCCCCCAGATGTCGGGGAGCGTGGAGGGCTGAGCCCTGTGTGGCTGCAGGAGATGGGGGGTGGGGCAGGACCTGGGGGGCTGGTTGGCCCCTGACCCCACTCCCTCTGGCTTGGCAGATCTCCTGGGAGGCTCCGGCAGAGAAGAAAGTGGAATGTATCCAGAAGGGCAAGAACAACCAGGTACGTCAGCTGGGCACAGGGGCCCCGGCTCCCCCCGCCCGCCCCTGGCCTCGCCCCATGGGCAGGGCCCCCCCTCCTGAGCCCACGGGTCTGTCCTGCAGCCCCTGCTGCGCGTGGGGGGCAGGTCCCGGTGCGGCAGGGTGACGGCACGTGCCCCGTCCCTCCCCGGGCTGGGGGAGCTTGCGGGGTCCCACATCCCCAGGCAAGATCTGCTTGCTCCATGGCCAGCCCTGCCCTGGGGGCGGGGGGAACCCGGAGAGACCCCCCCCGCCCCCCCCACTAACCAGCCCCTTTCTCCCCAGACCGACTGTTTCAACTACATCCGCTTCCTCCAGAGCTACAACGGCTCCCACCTGTTCACCTGCGGCACCTTCGCCTTCCAGCCCAAGTGCACCTACATAGTGAGTAGGGCCGGGAGCGGCTCCTTGCCCCGCCCCCCCGCCACGCCCCCTGCTGGGCCGGGCCGGGCGCGGCTCCTTGCCCCCCCCCCCCGCCGCCCCCTCTGCTGGGCCGGGAGCGGCTCCTTGCCCCGCCCCCCCCGCCGCCCCTCCTGCTGGGCCGGGCCGGGAGCGGCTCCTTGCCCCGCCCCCCCCGCCGCCCCCCCTGCTGGGCCGGGCCGGGAGCGGCTCCTTGCCCCACCCCACCCCGCCGCGCCCCCTGCTGGGCCGGGAGCGGCTCCTTGCCCCGCCCCCCCCGCCGCCCCCCCTGCTGGGCCGGGCCGGGAGCGGCTCCTTGCCCCACCCCCCCGCTGCCCCCCCTGCTGGGCCGGGCCGGGAGCGGCTCCTTGCCCCGCCCCCCCCGCCGCCCCCCCTGCTGGGCCGGGAGCGGCTCCTTGCCCCGCCCCCCCCGCCGCCCCCCCTGCTGGGACGGGCCGGGAGCGGCTCCTTGCCCCACCCCCCCGCCGCCCCCCCTGCTGGGCCGGGCCGGGAGCGGCTCCGTGCCCCGCCCCCCCTGCTGGGCCGGGCCGGGAGCGGCTCCGTGCCCCGCCCCCCCTGCTGGGCCGGGCCGGGAGCGGCTCCGTGCCCCGCCCCCCCTGCTGGGCCGGGCCGGGAGCGGCTCCGTGCCCCGCCCCCCCTGCTGGGCCGGGCCGGGAGCGACTCCGTGCCCCGCCCCCCCTGCTGGGCCGGGCCGGGAGCGGCTCCGTGCCCCATTTTGCCAATAGAGGCTGGGAGTCCGAGGTGGCGAACGAAGCAGGGGATGCTGACAGGTGCTGCCCGCTGCGTGGCCGGGGTGGAGCTGAGCCGTGGGGCGTTCTCAGACCTGGCTGTGGGCCCAGCACAGCCCCGTCTCTGCAGGCTGTGTCCTGCCGGGCCCCACTGACCCTGCGTGGGGGGCATCTCTTTCAGGAGCTGTCCAGTTTCTCCCTCAACAGGCTGGCCTTCGAGGATGGGAAGGGGAAGTGCCCCTACGACCCGGCCAAGGGCCACACGGGCCTCATCGTGGGTAGGTGGCGCCCTTGGGGGGAGGCTCTTCAGGGGGCCCGCGGGCTGGGCCGGGGGGTGTCCGGCTGGGATGGGGCCTAGGGTGCCCGCGCTGGGGTTGGGGGTGGGGTGGTATTTCAGCCCCGTGCACCCGGTTAACCCCTTCTTGGCCATGCCGTCCAGATGGCGAGTTGTACTCGGCGACACTCAACAACTTCCTGGGGACGGAGCCCGTGATCCTGCGTAACCGGGGCCCCCACTACTCCATGAAGACGGAGTACCTGGCCTCCTGGCTGAATGGTGAGGGGGGGCACAGGCCTGGGGGGCTGGCTGAATGGGTGGGGAGAAGGGCCCCGGGGCCACAGCTCGTACAGTTGGTCCTGCAGCCCCCTTTCTGTCGCGGGAGGGATTCTCACTGGGGGGGGGCTCTGAGAGGAGCCCCCTTGGGCCCCCCAGTACCAGCCCATCCCACTGTGGGTCTGGCGAGCTGTAAGGCCTCCTCCTGGGCTCCTGCTACCCAAGTCTGGGTCTCTCCCCATGTGGCCTCTGGCCGGCGGGGAGGCTGCATCGCTGAGCTGGGGGCTCTGGGGGAGCGGGTCCTGCAGCAGCCCGGGGGGGCCATTGGAGGGGGCGCAGCAGGGCATCTGGCACCAAGCGTGACGGCTGGGGGGCCCGAGCGGGGAGCTGGAGGGATGTGGGGCCCAGGAGCCCTGGACTCATGTGCCCCCCGCCCATTGCAGAGCCCCACTTCGTGGGCTCAGCCTACGTGCAGGAGAGCGTGGGCAGCAGCAGCGGGGACGACGACAAGGTCTACTTCTTCTTCAGCGAGCGGGCCGTGGAGTACGACTGCTACGCCGAGCAGGTGGTGGCCCGCGTGGCCCGGGTCTGCAAGGTACGGCCGGGAGCTGCGGCAACCAGCCCTCGGGGCGGGGCCCCCAGAGACGCTGCGGCGTGGCTGGAGCCCGGGGGGCCGGGCCCTGGGGGGGGGACCCTGGTGGTGGCTCGGTGTCGAGGGGGGCAGGAGAGCTCCCGGGGCTGGTGCCAGGCAGGCTGGGCCAGGGCATGGGGCTCTCGGGGTCTGGCCTGTCCCGGCCCCTCACGCGGTGCCTCCCTCTGCCCAGGGGGACGTGGGCGGCGCCCGGACCCTGCAGAAGAAGTGGACGACGTTCCTCAAGGCCCGGCTGGTCTGCTCCATCCCGGAGCAGCAGCTGCATTTCAACCGGCTGCAGGCCGTGTACACGCTGGGCGGGGCCGGCTGGCGCGACACCACCTTCTTCGGCCTCTTCCAGGCTCGCTGGTGAGCACGGCGGGCGGATGGGGAGCCCCGGGCCACTGGGCATCCCCCCAGGCCCTGCTGCCTCCGTCCCACCTCCACAGACCCCCGCCCCTCCGCAGCCGGTGCCAACCCTGCCATTGGGCCCGTCTCCCCAGGGCTGCCCCCCAACTCTCATACGCCCCCTCGGGCCAGGGAAGAAGCTTTCCCCTGGCTCCCTCCCATCCCCCAGGCTCTGCCCCGGCCATCCCCCCCAATCCTCCCAGCACCCCCAGCCCCAGCTCCACGCTGGGTCTCACCCTCCCTCCCCACAGGGGGGACGTGGACGTCTCTGCCGTCTGCCAGTACCACATCGAGGACGTGCGCAAGGCCTTCGAGGGGCCCTACAAGGAGTACCGGGAGCAGGCCCAGAAGTGGGGCAGGTACTCGGACCAGGTGCCCAGCCCCCGGCCTGGGGCGGTAAGTGCCACGGGGACTGGGGGGACCCAGCCATCACAGCGGGGAGCGCCAGCTGCTCTCATCTCTGCCAGGGACCACCCCCCAGAGCAGTGCCCCCTTGGGGGCTGGGTGGGCACTCACCAATCCCCACCCCAGGGCTAAAAGGGGTCCCCCTCCCAGCGCGGGCACTTCAGCTGCCTCTACCCCCCAGGCTGCCAGCTAAGCTATGCCCTGCCCCCCAGGTTGGTGGTGTCCTCTGCCCTCACTTGGTGCCTGGCCCCTCTGGGCTGAGGGCTGGGCGCTGCCCGGCCCCGCACTGACGCGGCCCCTCTCCCCGCAGTGCATCACGGACTGGCACCGGCAGAACGGTGTTGCCAGCTCGCTGGAGCTGCCGGACAACACGCTGAACTTCGCCAAGAAGCACCCGCTGATGGACGAGCCGGTGCTGCCATGCCACAACCGGCCCCTGCTGCTCAAGAAGGACGCCAACTTCACCCGGCTGGTGGTGGACCGGGTGCGCGGGCTGGATGGGGCCTCCTACAACGTGCTCTTCATTGGGACAGGTACCCACCAGGGCTCTGCTCCCCCTTCCCCTTCCCTCGAGAGGCTCAGCTCTCCCCCGCCACCAGCCTGGCCCAGCCTTGCCCAGGGGGGGGTGCGATGGGGGGAGGGGCCGCTTTGGGAGCCGGTGAGCATGTGATGGGGGGCAACCTGGGAGGTGCATCTCCCAGCTTGGGGTGGCCGAAGCGTTACTGGGGGCACCGTGGGGATCCTGCAGGAGTGATGAGGGCTGCCCGGGGCCCCTCCCCTGCGCACGGCTCCCCGCAACCCTGCCCTGCGGCTCTTCCAGGTGATGGGTGGCTCCACAAGGCCCTAGTCCTGCCCTCCCGCGTCCATCTCGTGGAGGAGCTGCAGGTCTTCGAGCCGGCGCAGCCCATCGAGAGCCTCGTGCTGGCCCGCCAGAAGGTAGGGGGCGGGGCACCTTGGTGACAACCAGAGGGCAGTGGGGGGCGGGGTAGAGCACAGGGAGTGTGTGTGGGATGGGAGATGTCCTGGGCTGTTGTGGGTGCCGGGATAACAGGGGGTGCCATGGGGGAGGGGGCCAGGTGTGGGGGGGATACCCAGGAGGCTGTTGGGGGGGGGGGGGGCCGCACAGGGTATGGGCAGTGATGGCTCTAGGCTGCTCCATCTGCAGTGATGTGTGTGTCCCTGCCCCCCCCCAGAAGCTGCTCTTCGCCGGATCTCGCTCCCAGGTGGTGCGGCTGTCCCTGGCCGACTGCGCCAAGTACCGCTCCTGTGCCGACTGCGTCCTGGCCAAGGACCCCTACTGCGCCTGGAGCCGCAACGCCAGCCGCTGCCTCCGGGCTGACGGCGCTGACGGGTGAGGGGGCCGCGGGCTGAGGGAGGGGTCATGGCCTGCGGGCCGGACGCTTCCCACGTGGAGGGCAGGAAGGGGCTGCCCCCTCCCAGAGGGCCCTGATTAGCATCTCTCTGCCCTGCCCCAAGCACTGGAAGGTCTCCCCCCCCCCCCCCCGGCCGGGCTCTGGCCCCCATCCGGAGCAGTGACTGCCAAGGGGCAGTGACTGGCTTGGCGCCCCACAGGGACAGCTGGGGCTGTGCTGACTCTGGGTCTCTCTCAGGTCCCTGCTGGTCCAGGACGTGGTGAACGCGGACACGGCTCTCTGCAACCTCCTCCGAGCAGCCCCCTCAGGTGAGAGGACACCGGCGCCCCTCCCCAGGCTGGGAGCCAAAGGGGCTGGGGGGGACATGCACTCTGTTAGCTTGGGGGGCCCCCTCTCAGCGCGGGCTTGGGAGCCAGGACTCCTCTCTGTGCCTTAGTTTCCCCAGCTGGACAGCCAGGCTGACGGGTGCTGAGGTACCTGCCCGGAGCTGAAGCTGCCCTGTGCTGCAGGGTTTGGGTTCTTGTCCCAGGGCCTCTCCTGGGTCATCCCCAGGACCTGGGTGAAGGGCACTTGGCCCCTGGGCTGTCAGGCCAGTCCATGACTCGGCCAAACATCTCCCGTGTACCCATCCTACAGGCCACAGCCACCCCCCATGCCCCGCCGGTCGTGGCACAGCCCAGGTGCGTCCATGTGCCCAGCTCCTGCCGCGGCCTTTGTGAAACCCGCAGCAACGTCAGTGCCCACGGGGCACGCGCTGTCTCCAGGCTGGTCCCTGCAGCCTCAGCAGAGAGGCCTAGGCCAAGCCCTGGGGCTGACATCGCCCGCGGGGCATCCCTCTGGGGCAGGGCTGTGGGATGGGCAGAGGGCTGGTGGGAAGGGGGTCCAGCCCCCACCTCAGCCTGACCCCTTCTCCCCTCTGTCCCGCAGTTAAAGTCACTCCCAAGAACGTCACGGTGGTGGCCGGCGCAGACCTGGTCCTGCCCTGCAGCCTCACCTCCAACCTGGCCCGGGCACGCTGGACCTTCGATGGGCGGGAGCTGGCCGAGGACCAGGCCTCGCTGCTGTACGACGCCCACCTGCAGGCCCTGGTCCTCCTGGGCGCGGGCCCCCAGCACGCTGGCGCCTACCGGTGCTTCTCGGAGGAGCAGGGCGCGCGCCTGGCGGCCGAGGGCTACGTGGTCTCGGTGGTGGCCGGCCCGGCCACCCCGCTGGAGGCCCGGGCCCCGCTGGAGAGCCTGGGGCTGGTGTGGATGGTGGCGATCGCCCTGGGCGCCCTGTGCCTGGTGCTGCTGCTGGGGGTGCTGTCCTTGCGGCGCCGGCTGCGGGAGGAGCTGGCCAAGGGCGCCAAAGCCGCGGAGAGCACCCTGGTGTACCCCATCGAGCTGCCCAAGGAGCCCTCCAGCCCCAAGTTCGTCCCCAGCGCCGACTCGGACGAGAAGCTCTGGGACCCGGCCAGCTACTACTATTCGGACGGCTCCCTCAAGATCGTGCCGGGCCGCGCCATGTGCCAGAACGGCTCGGCCACACCCTCGCCCCCTGCCAACGGCATCCCCGGGCAGCCCCTGGCCTCCCCGCCCCCGCACTCGCCCAGCCGCATCCACCTGGGCAGCATCCGCGGCTCCTCCTCCAACGGGTACATCCGCCTGCAGCTGGGGGCCGAGGAGCGGCCCGGCTACGGCGACCTGGCCGAGGAGCTGCGACGGAAGCTCCAGCAGCGGCAGGCGCTGCCCGACTCCAACCCCGAGGAGTCCTCGGTGTGAGCCCGGGGCTGCGGGCCTCTGGCACAAGGCGCGGCTACCTCAGACCCGGCCGGGGGCCCCGGGCTCCCCCGCCCCGCCGGGACGCTTTTGCATTTCAGGACACGCGGGGGACCCTTTCCCGAGCGACCCCTGTGGATTTCGATACCCCCGGGGTGGGCGTTTCACTGGATCGGGCCCGTTCCGGAGTCCGCCCCGGCCCTGGACTCTGCCCCCCTGGCTGGGCCCTGGGAGCGGCTGGTTGAGACGCACGGGCAGGTCCTGGACGGACAGAGGGGGCGCACGAGTCTGCCCCGGATCCTGGGTGGACGGAGCCTACTTGGGACCTGGTGCCTGGAGTGGATGCTGGCTGGATTTTGGAGGCCGGCTCGCCCGAGAAGCACGGCCTGGTGCTGTTGGCTGCTTGTGACTGCCCATCCTGGCTGGCATGGCACTGGCCGGTGGGCGCTGGCATGTGGGAGCGAGGGCAGACCCTGAGCTGACACAAGACGCCCTCCCAGTAACGGTGGGCAGGACTGCATTGCATGCTGGGAACAGGGCGCCCATCCCCATTACCTGTGGGCGGCAGTCCTTGGAGAGGAGGGGGGGAAGTCGGCTCTGGCCCCCCGAAGCGGGTGATCTCCCATGCCCCACGGCCTGCATGCTGGCGATGGGCCAATGGTGTCCTTGTGCCCAGGTGGGGGAGGGGCTGGTGGAATGGGGGGCTGTGTTCCTGTGCCCCCCAGGCCAGCTCAAACTGCAGAGATGGACTTGGCCGAGGAGTGGAGGAGGTGGGGTGGGGGTCACCAGTGTAAATACCCCCCCACGCACCCCGCCTGGGTCCCTGCCCCTTGGCCAAGCCAGTTCCCGCCCCACCTACCCCCCCATCCTGCACGCCAGCTGTCCCCATCCATGTAAATAAGCAACAAGGACCCACCCCACCCCTGTGTAATTTATTTGTTACGGAAATATATTTATTGGCTGTAAATATTGGAGTATTTTTATATTAATAATAAAAGGGAGAGAAACCCCAGCCGGTGCCTATTGCCGTGTGTGTTGGGGGGCTGGTAGGTGTCGACAGGTGCTGTATTCTGCTCCCGGCTCTGCTGGGGTTGGGGTGGGTTTGAGAGAGACGTGGGGGTGGGCAGTTGGGCTGGGGGGGGGGGGACAGCACTGTGCATTTTGTAGTTAGCGCATCACCCTCCCCACGCACCCCCTGGGGCTTGGCCTCGCTGTCTGTGCCCAACCTGGGCCCTGCACCCCCTGCCCGAGGCACCTGGGCCAAAGCGCGGGAGCCCTGCCTGGGCTGGCGGAGGGCTGTTCCCGGCCCCCGGCCTGTGAGCTCATGGAAAAAGGAGCGGGCGGCCTATAAAAGGGCATTGAGTCTTCCCAGAGTGGAAAAAGCCAGCGCTCCCCTGGGAGCTGGCCTCCCTGCCAAGGGGGAGGGCTGGGCCCTCGCCGGGCCTGGAGCACTCTTAAAGCAGCAGCCGCAGGGTCTCTGCCTAATCCGTGGGGCGGGGTGGGAGGTTTCTGTGGGTTGGGGGGAGCCTCTTGCAGCTTTGCCTCCCCACCCCAGCCCCCTCTGTTCCCACCCCTCGGGATCAGTGCATGGGCTGGCTGGGATCCCCCCTCCACCAACACGAGCTAGGACCCCTGGGTTCCATGCCCTACTCTGGCACTGCTCCCATGGGCCCAGGCTCACGGCCCTATGGAGAGGGGCCTGATCCTGCTGCAGCCCCATGGGGACAGGCATGTGTGGATCTGTGCTGTGCTCTGCCTGCCCTGGGGCATCAGGCTAGGGGGGTTCAGGGCACCCCACTGATCATCTCGCTCGCTGGCCTTTGAACCCTACCCCTCCTGCCAGCTTTGCAGCCCAATCCCAGGGTCCATGCCTGCAGGCGCCTCTCAGAACTGTGCCCCCCCTCCCGCCCCAGCCTGTGACAAGCTCTGCCTTGAAAGCCCTAGTCCTTCCCTTTCCCCAAACCACAGCGACTGAAAGATCCTGCTCCTCTAAAGCACAGGTGCAGCTTAGAACAGTCGTTGCAACCTTATCACTTTCCAGATGAGCTGCAGCCAAAGCAAGTGCTAACCTGCTTAACCCTTTAGAGGCAGAGCCAGTCTATAGCTGAGACTTTCTGGGCAGGGCCAGCACCCTGCTCACTGGGGCGTGATGTGAATGTGGGGGGCGGGGGTTGCCAGCTGCCCAGGGTCCCCCAGGAGCAGCCCTGTGGGGTAGCTCTCGGGAGTCTGGCCAGGTGCTCGGTCCCTGCTGACAGCTGTCCGCTTTGCAGGGCCACCCCAGCGCTGGTGGCTCTCGGGGCTGGCTGGCCCAAGCCCCAGTCGATCCTGGTTGAATCCACACGAACGGCCGGGCTCTGACTCCCCCCAAGTCCAGCGTGTGCAGCGCCCGGGGGGACCGGCGCCATCCTGCTGGGGGCGCTGTGTGCTCAGGGCCTGGGGATGGGCGGGGCTGTCCTGGCCCCCTGCAGTCCAGTGCCAGTGGTGGGTGGAGGAGCAGGTACTATTGAGCCCCATACAGACCCTCCCAGCCTTTGCTGGAGGGGCAGTGGACCCTGGCCAGCCCCTTTGCCAGGGCGGGGGGGAGGCCGTGTGCCATGCTGGGCCCAGGCAAAGGATCTGCTTTTGCTGGCCCTTCGGCACTGGGGCAGGGGTGATCCGTGGGGAGGGTGGAACAAAGCAGGGAGGTGGGAGGGGAGAGGGTCCGTCCCCTCCTGTGGTGCAGGGAGGCCTTCCCCTCCCTTCCTGGCCGGGCGGCTCCTTCCCATGGCCATGCAGCACCAGGACATGCTCTCCAGGCCTGGCGCCACGTCCTTGCTAATTAATTACCGGAAACAGCTGGAGAAAGCGGAGCCAGCAAAGGGGGGTGTGCATGGGCCATCACCCCATCCCTCCATAGCTGGAGAGCTGCCCAAACCGCTTCCCTCATAACTGATCCTCACGGGAGCGTAGCATTGCTCCTTCCGCCCACCCCTTACAGCTGGGGAAACCGAGGCAAAGCCAGCTCAGGCCACCCAGCCTGTGAGCAACCGAACGAAGAGGAGAACCCAAGAGCCCTGACTCCTAGTCCTGCCTCCGAGCAGGTGGCTGGGGTAGGTCCCTGCCTCGGACATGCGAGGGGCTACTCTCCGCTCCAGGCGTGCAGCACAGCGGATGGGGCCGTGCTGGGCCCTTGCCAGCTGCACAGTGGCTGGGGGATGTCGAGGAGGAGTGGGAGGGAGGCAGGAGCTGCCAGGAAGCCCGGGCTGTGGGACAGAAGGGTGTATGCTGGGGGGCGGAGCTGTGTCCTGATGCCAGGTCACCCCTCACCCTCCCAATGAGGGCCCCCCCCCAGTGTGGCTGTCTGTGTACACTGGGCCCTGCCAGTGGGGTTTTGCTGGGCCTGCTCTCAGAGCCCCCAGCTGGTGGTGGCCACGCCAGGGGCCCGCGGCAGGCTCCCACGGGCCGCTCCCTGAACCCGAGGAGGGCTTTGTGCCGTGCCGTGGTGGCTCTGCCTTTGCACGTCCTCACTGGCCCTTTATCTTCCTGCCCTGACGAGAACTTCTGGGAAGCAGGTTGCTTAACAGCGGCGTGTCCCGGGGCTGGGCTGCTCCCCACCAGCCCTCCAAGGGGCGACCTTCTCACGGGGCTGCCCCAGGGTGGGCGGAGCCCCTCGGCAGGCAGATCACCCCTCTGCCTGCTGTCCCACCCACCCCAGAACCCCAGCAGGCAGAGGGGTGTTTCTAGGGAGACCCCAGCCCGGGTCGAGCCAGCGGGTGCTGGAGAGGGGCAGGGGCACCTGGTGCCATCTGGGGGCACCCTCCCCCCTTGCAAAGGTTAATGAATTCAGCCCCCCCGCAATATTGCACTCCTGGGGACACTGGGGTTCTGGCCAGGGGCTGCTGCCTCCGTGGGTGGTTCCCATTCCAGTCTCCTGCCCCTCTCTGCCATGGGGCCTGCGGCCAGCAGGACCCCGGCACTGCTTTGTGGGGGGGAGGGGGGAACGTGACGGAGCCCCAGGCCCCGAGCGAGCAGAGACGCAGGAACGTGCGTCAGACCCAGCCCAGGGCCGCCCGCTAAGGAAAACAAACCCGAGCTAGGCTGGGAAAATAAGTGTCCCATGAGAGCGCCGGGCGCGTTCCCCGCCTTGCCCAGCTGGCCCCGCCGAGCGAAGGGGGCAGCGCTGGGAATCCTGGCGGCCAGGCCCTCCCTGGAGCGCAGCTTGGCCGCTGTCCAGCTGGCAGGGCTGGGGGAGGGAGATGGGGTCAGGCCCGGGGAGAGGGTCACAGGTTTTCCCAGCACTGGTGCCTGGCTCAGTGGGGCTGGGCCCAGTCCCCGATGGAGACGCAGGGATTATGCTTGATTATGGGAAATGGGGCTGCAGAGCCCCGCTGGCCTCACAGGAAAGCGCCAAGGGTCCGTGTTCTCTCCATGGCTTCTCTGGCCAGCCTGCTCCTCCCACCCTGCTGCCCCTAGACCTTGGCCCCATGCAGAGATGGACGTTGCTGGGCCATTCAACTGTGCTGATGGGGCAGGTCCCCTGGCCCACGCAGGTCTGGGGTGCTCGTTCCTTCACACCCACCCCACGCAGGAAGAAGCTTCATAAGGAGGAAAGATACAGCAGCAATCGTGTCTAATGGTTAAAGCATGGGGCTGGGCGTCAGGACGCCTGGGTTCTGTTCCCTGTGCTGGGAGGGGTGTGCGCTGTAGTGGTTAGCACAGGAGAGAGAGTCAGGACTCCTGGGCTTTATCCCCAGCTCCATCACTGACTTTGGCTGACCTTGGGCAAGTCCCTTCCCCTTGCTGTGCCTCAGTTTCCCCAGCTGTGAACCAGGACTAACAATACTGACTCAGCTTTGCAAAGCGCTTTGAGTCCTCCCTGTCCGGAGGAGTTGGCGCAATCATGGCTAGGGGTTGGAACAGGGCTAGGAGTCAGGACTCCTGGGTTCTATGCCAGGCTCCAGGAAGAAGCACAGACTAGTGGTTAGGGCAGAGTGTCAGGACTCCTGGGTTCTAGTCTCAGTTCTTCCACTCAGCGGCAATCTTGTGTGTCCCAGGTGAATCGGTGACTCCGTGGCGGGGGCAGGCTCCGTCTGGCCTCTCCTTCCTGGCGCTGCCCTGTAGGGTCGTTTCCCCTGAAGGAATTAGGCTCAAGGGAGAGGCAGCTCCTGGGGGGAGCCCAGCTCCGCTCTCATGGCCCCGGCTTCCCAGCCTGGGAAAGGGCAGCTCCTCGGGGCAGGGTTACGCAGCCCTGCAATTAATGGGAACCTGACGCAGGGCCTGGCTGCTGGCACGTCACCGTCAGGCTACGGCAGGGCAAGCGCTGCGGCTCACTGTGGGAAAGGCCAGGTCCCCCTGCACCAGCCAGCCGCTCCCCCGCCAAGCCCCAATGGGAACCCCGGTGGTGATGCCAGCACAACCAGCCCCAGGGAAGAACAACCCCCTCCTGTGGCCCCGGGACAGGTGCGATCTCTCCAGGCTGGCCCTTTCCTGGCTGGGGGAATGGCTCGTCTCCTTTCCTCACGGCCCCGCAATGCCAGGGCTCCCCGGAAGGCTGAGAGCTGCCGGGGGGGGAGGGCTGGGGACCTGTGCTGGGCCAGCAAGAAACGGCTGGAATGTGCCCAGTGAAGATCCTTCCCCTCTGGGCTCTTCCCAGCCCACCCCAGAGCTGCTGGTGGCCCATGGGGGAGCGTCACCCTGGCGATTCAGGCCTATGGGTGCAGCTGGGTCTCAGCCAGGGGCCTAGGCCCTCAGGGGGGGATCATAGACTCTCAGGGTTGGAAGGGACCTCAGGAGGTCATCTAGTCCAACTCCCTGCTCAAAGCAGGACCAATCCCCAATTTTTGCCCCAGATCCCAAATGGCCCCCTCAAGGATTGAACTCACAACCCTGGGTTTAGCAGGCCAATGCTCAAACCACTGAGCTATCCCTCCCCCTTGAAAGATTTCCCCCCCCCCACCTCTTTGCAGCCACCTCCTGAGAAGCGTCTCTTGTTTACAATGGGCTGGAACTGCCCGCAAAGTACCCACAATGCGTCGCTCGGCCCTCCTGTCCCGGCTGGCACGTTGCTGGCCCTGTGGGAAATCGCTAGTCAACAAGCTGCCCTGGCCTGTTGCCATGCAGAGCAGCTGGCACCTGCATGCAGCACCTGGGGGGCCAAGTTCCCTGCCCCTCCTGGGCACCGTGAGAGGGGCCTGGCAGGCTCCAGCAAGGGGGATAAGCAGGTACCGGTAACGCCACTGACCGGAGAAGGGCCCAGCCCCTTTCCAGAGCCTGGGGCGCTCTGACCCAGCCAGCTTCCAGCAGACCAGCTTGCAGCGCGCCATGGACCAGACACGGCTGGCGTACACCTGGCACCCCCGCCAAGGCCGTCCGCTGGGATCCGTCGCAATCCAGCCTGCACCCAGGACACAGAGCTCCCGGGCTGGCCTTCCTCCCTCTCCAGGGCTTGCATTAGCTCAACCCCAAGGTGAAGTCCCTGCACACCTGTATGACAGCTGCACCTCCTGGTCCCGGGGGAGATCAGGGGCCGGCTGAGCCAGGCCCTGCACAAACACAGAGTGAAAGACAGAGCCTGCCCAAAGCCATGTAGACCAGAGAGACGGGGAAGGTTCATTAGCCCTATTCTAGAGGGGGAAACTGAGGCAGGGGGGCAGTGACTGGCCCGGGGTCACCCAGCAAGTCCACGGAAGAGCTGAGAATTGAACCTGTGCCCCAATCCACCTCTACAACCACCACACCTTCCCCCAGGGCTCCATGTCAGGGGAACCCACTCCGAGCAAGCGGCTGCCTGGCCTCCTGCTCACCCCAGGCTGCAATCAGAGGGCCTGGCTGGGCCACGCCAGCGCCGGATGTGAGCAGCAGCCCACGGCTCTGAACAGAGGCTGTAATTAAGCCAAGGAGCTCCAAAATGACAGGCACCCGGGCTGCATCTGGCCAGGGCTGCCTGTCATTTGGGGTCAGGGCTCTCCCCTAATGGGAAGGCTAGTGGGTTAATTTCAGGGTGCACTGGGCAGTGTGTGGGGAGCACTGGGCGATGGCTGCAGAGGGTGCCAGCCAGGACGCTGGGAGGGACTGCCCTGTCTGGGAACCCCACCTCACGTGGGGTTACCAAAGCACGCCAATGGCTGCTGAGCCACTCCCTGCGTGCCCCAGAGGTCACCGGCCAGATGGGATAAGGCCCATGCTACAAGAACCATGGGATGTGGGCCTTGTCCCCCTGGGGAGAAGCCTGGGGGGCATCTGAGCCGCCCCACCGTGTTTGACGCAGGCCCATCTGGTGGCGGTGTGCATTCGGTGAGCTGGGCCATCCCAACCCTCCCCCTGGTAATTTACACTGATCGGCAGGGCTGCCACAGCTGGGAGGCCAAGGGCTGTGGGGCCGGAGCTCCCCCTTCAGCCAGGGCTGGCTGGTGGGGCATTTGCATGGCTCTCCAGCACGTCTCTCCTTGAGCTGGGGCAGCTGCTGGCAGGGTTGGGATCCTGCTCTGGAGGGAGGCCAAGGACAGGCTGTAATGCAGCCACCTGGACAGATCAGGTGTATGGGCATGGCCTGCTCCGGCGGGTGGGGGGAAACAGGACTGGGAGCTGCAGAGTGACCTCCCAAAGGAAGGGGGCTGGGCGTAGGGCTTGTGCCATGGGTCTGCAGGGCAGGAGAGCAGAGGGAGGTGGGGGAAGCGGTAAATTAGAGGGGCCTCCCCTGCTCCCCTTGGAGCTTTGGGGCCCGCCTGTCTCCAGGCCCCTAAGCTGGGCTCTGCGTGATGCTGACCCCAAGGCTGGCTTTGGCCCAAGCAGTGTGGACGCCTGGTGCTTTGGGGTGGGGGGCTAGTGAGAGGGGCTTGCCCCACTGTCGGTGGGGAGGAGTCTCCTCCATCCCCATCGAGACCTGCTGGGACCTGAGTGTCTGGAGTGAAGGTGGGGGTGCGGGTGCCAACCCGATCAAAGCCCCTGCCTGGGTTACTGTGCAGCCCCCACACCCCGGTGCCACCGTGTTTCCTGGGGGCCCCTCACAGGCGGGGGGAGATCGGCTGCCACCTGCCAGGCTCTCCAGCATGGGCCCCTTTCCGAGGCTGCTGACCCGGAAACCTGCCCGGTGCCCCCGTGCACACGGCCAGGGGCTCAGGAGGGTCCTGCAGCTCCCGGTTTTGTACCTCAGCCGTGGCAGCTGTGTGGCAGCGTGGCCGTGGGGGGAGGGCGTGCGGGGCAGGACACCCCCCGCGCCAGCAGGAACCCCGGGGCCGGAGGTCTCAGACCCCCAGCCTGGCATCCCGCGCTGCCCGGGGCCAGCGTCCTGCGGGTCCTGCCCCGGTCCAGCCGCGGGCGAGGCCGGCCCCTGCCGAACTCAGGCCCCGGGCAGCGCGGCCGGCCTGGCACCGCCGGGCCGCCCCCGGGCCCGTGGAGGGGGAGCCGGGCTCGGGCCCCCCCCCGGGCGCACGTGGGAGCGGAGCCGGGCCCAGCTGGGCCCCCCGCCCCCGCCCGGACCCTGCGCTTCGGGCGCCCCCTGGCGGCTCCGCGCTGCCAGCGCGCCCGGGGAACCGGCCCGGGCGGCGGGGGGGGGATCTCGGCGCCCGGCGGAGCCCGGGGCCGGCGAAGGCGGGTCGATCGGCGCCAACCGGAACCGGAACCGGAACCGGAACCGGGGCTGCGCCCAGCCCAGGCCGGCGAGGGGCCGAGGCTGCTTCCCGCTGCCGGACCCGCCCCTCCCCCGCAGGCGGCGGCGGCCCGGGGATCGGGGATCCGGGATCGGGGCCCCCATGGCCTCCTCGGGCCCCCCCGGCTCCTGCTGCCCCCACGGGCCGGCCGTGCCCGGCGCGCACCAGACCGCGGCGGAGATGGACTTCGAGCGAGGTACCGGGGGGGGGGAGCAGGGACCGGTCCCGCCCCCCCCGGCCCGGGGCAGCGGGTGAAGATCGGCCCCGGGGGGCGGCCCGGCTGGGGGGCAGGGCGGGGGCTGCGGCTGGCGGGGCGGGGGGGCCCGGGGCGGATGGGGGCCCCCCCCCTCGCCCGGGCCCCCCCCCACGCCCGGGCCCCAGATCTCGCCTCTCTCTCTAGGGGTCTGGTCGGCCGCCCTGGACGGGGACCTGGGGCGGGTCCGGAGGCTCCTGGTGGAGAAGCGGGTGGATCCCAGCCAGCCCGACCTGGCCGGCTACACCGCCCTGGTAGGTGCCTCGGCCGGGCCCCCCAGGCCCTTCGGGGGGGACGGGGCTGGTGCGGACTCCCTGGGCAGTGAGCTGCTGGGCCCCGGCTCCTGTGACCGGCCGGCAGGGGGCAGATGGGGGGGTTCAGGGGCGGGGGCCCCCGTGGGGCCAGGGCTAGACTCGGTGGACGGCTCCGGCCCCCGGGAAGACGTAACCGCCCCGTGGCTCAGCCCCACGGCTCAGCCCCACGCCGGTGGCCACGGAAAGGGCAGGAGGGCACGGAGCCTGTGGGGTTCCCGGCAGCCGGTGCCCAGGGTGCCAGCCAGCTGGGCTCAAAGGGGAGGCAGGGATGGGATCCAGCCTTGTGACCTCGTCGCCCGGCCCCCACCCCCCGCTGCCAGCTTAGCTAGAGAGGGGGTTGACCCCAGACAGCTAACCTGGCACACTCTGTGTGTGTGGATGCTCTTCACTCCGGGGCGCAGGTCCAAGGGGAGCCCCCGGGGCTGGGCCCACGCAGGCCACACGGCTCGCACCCACTAGGCTCCGCTCTCACCTGTGTGACGTCTGCGTGTAGACAAGGCCTGGGATTTAACGAGGGCTTGGCTGGGAGGTCTCGTGGTGGAGGGCTGGTGGATTCCCTAGGGGATGCCGTTCCCCGGGGGGAGAGCGGGCGAGCGTTACTTACCCAGGGCCGCAAGGCTGGGCCCAGAGTTTGAACTCGGGACGAGAGCTGTGTGCCCATGCCCTGCCTGGTGCTAAAATGCCATGGCTTGGGTGGGGGATTAAATGGAGGTTCTTAAATAGTCAGATCCCCTGGAAGCTTGTCTTGCGAGCTGGGCTGTGATCATGGTGTCCCTCCCCAGAGCCAGCTGCACTTCAGGGCAGACCGAGGCGTCCCGGGGCTGGGTGGGCAGAGCACTTTGAGGCGTGGGGGGCGGAAGGAGCTGAGCGCGCAGAGGCGGCTCCTGAGGTGCCCTCTTCCCTGTGTTTCAAAGCACTACGCCAGCCGCAATGGGCACGGAGCCGTCTGCCAGTTCCTGCTGCAGAGTGGGGCCCGGTGCAACGCCCAGACCCACGGTGGGGCCACCGCCCTGCACCGAGCCAGCTACTGCGGCCACGTGGATGTGGCCAGGCTGCTGCTGGCCCACGGAGCCGACCCCGGCATCGTGGATGACGACGGCATGACAAGTTTGCATAAGGTGCGGGGCTGGGGCCCCTCCCCCCCGCTGTCCCCTTGTGGTTCCCTGTTGTGGGCGGGGGTCTCAGTGCACAGCACTGCCCCCTGCAGGCCGACCTGCCCCAGCGGGTGTGTCGCTCGCCCTGGGAAGGTCCTGTTTGCGCAGCCGCGGGCTGCGGGTTCTGTTCCCGGGCCCCAGGGCCGAGGTGGTTCGATGGGAGGCTGTGGGGCTGCAGAGTCAGCACCCTGTCCTGCGCCCCAGCTGGGCCCTGGTTCTCTCCCCTTTGCTGACAAGAGACGTCTCCTTCCTCCACGGGCATCTGGTCGAGCGAATACTCCCTATGGGTCCGTGCCGCACCCTGCCCCCCGCCCCACGGGAGCGCGCGCCCTGCCTCACTCCTGCTCTCCTTTCGCAGGCCGCCGAGCGAGGCCACCGTGAGCTCTGTGAGCTCTTGCTGCGGCACAGCCCGGGGCTGAAGGGCGTCCGGGACAGGAGGGCCAGGAGCGCACGTGACCTGGTCCCCGGCAGCGGTGCCTTGCGGGACCTCCTGGAGCCCTGAGGGCAGCGTGCGGCGGGGTGGTGCCGCCCCAGGGTGCTCTGTGCTTTGTCTCCCCCTCTTGGCCTGCTGCGGGATTGCAGCCGGTGCTGCCGTTGGGCCCTCCGGCCTCTCCCGAGCTGTCCCTGTGCGTGCAGCCCTGGGGTGATCTGGGTGCGCACCCCACTGGGCGGCTGCTCTGGGGAGCCTGTGGCGGGAGAGGGGAATGGGCACAGCTGGGCAGGGAAAAGGAGGGAACCGCTATAAACCCTGTACGTGTCCCTGGCTGCGGGGAGCCACGGTCGGGGGCTGAGATCAAGGGGAGTCCAGCGAGACGGCAGGACACCCGGAGCCGCCAGGGTGCCCCTGCTCCCAGCCTGCACTGCTGATGCCACCACGCGGGGGCTCCCTCTGTGCTGACCTGGCCTCCGCAGGCAGGAAAGAGGCTGCCGGCTCCGCTCTCAGGCAGCTGCAGTGGCTGGCGGCGGGGTGGGCCTCTGGGGGGCAGGGGCCTGTGTCCAGCCCAGGCCTGAGCCAGGCACCACTGCCCAGGCCTGAGCCAGGCTCCCAGAGCCACACGGCTGGCGGGAAGCTGAGGCAGCCATGTTGGTTGTGGGCATTGCTGGGCACCACGGACCCCGTCCAGCAGGGGCTGCAGGCTCACATCCCCTGGGAGGAGGAGTCTGGCTGGGGTGAAGACCGGTGGCCTGCTCCGTGCCCAGAGCAGATGGCAGCACGGTGCCAGGCAGCGTCTGCTGGGATTTCTGGCCTGGCACCGTGGCTAGGGCTGCTGTGGGCTCCTCTCTGTGCCCGCAACCCGGAGATGGGGGGCTGAGATAGGTTGTCCCCCTTCGTGGAGCTGTTTCAGTCCTTGGTGCTGGGCTGGGGAACCGGAACCCCCCAAGGATCTGGTGCCAGGATGTCGGGCTTCCCCACCATTAACTCTTCCCCACCTAGTCCCCTGCCTTGTCCGTGTGTCCCGCGGGGCTGGTCTCTGGGGTCCTGCCCTCTGCTGGGGAAGATAGGTTAGTGCCCACCCCTGCCCTATGTTGCCTGCTCCTCTATCCCCTTGCTGTTCCGCCCCGCTCCACCCCCTCACCGCCCCAGCAGGAAGCAGGCTGGGGGTGCGGTCCTGCAAACATATCCTCCCCACTTGCTCACAGCTGGATTGGAGGGGACCAAAGGGGAAAAAGGGGGAGGGAAGCCCAGACCCCTCCCCATCTATTGCACAGTGATCTGGCTGGGGGCAGGGTGGCTTCTTCTACTCCCCCCTCCCCATGCTAAAGGAACCCCCCCAACCATAGGCCCACAGAGAGCCACCCCTCCCACCCATCCCCAGTGCTAAGCAGAGGTGGAACAGGGGGGCTGCCCTGTCTCCCAGGGAGGGTCCAGCGGAGCCCCCCAAGCTGTGGTCAGTGGAAACTGCATGGAGGGCAGGCCCAGGGGCTGGGAGGTGGACGCTGAGCCTCGGACAGCAGGGCCAGCCCCGACCTAGAGGGGAGAGCGCCCCCTGCTGAGCGCCCACTGTACTCCCTGCAGCACAGCGCCCCCTAGTGCCAGCCCCGACCTACAGGGGAGAGCGCCCCCTGCTGAGCGCCCACCATGTTCCCTGCAGCACAGCGCCCCCTACTGCCACACTAGGGCCAGCCCCCTGCAGTGTGCAGTGTCTTTGGGAGGTGCCCTGTTTCTGGGGGGTGGGGACATGCTGGCAGGGCATAAATTCATAATAAATCCCTCACCAACTGCACTGTCCCTTTTTTGTGTAAACTCACCCTGACGAACCTACGCGGAGATGGGAGCAGTGTGGGGCAGGGACTGTCTCTGTTCCGTGCCTGTGCAGCGCCTGGCAAGGGGGGCTGGGCTGGGCACATCGTCCCGCTAGCCGCTGGTGGGGCAGACGCCTGCTCCCTGCCCCGGGTCCTGCGCTGGTCCCCGGGCCGGTCTCCCTGGTGCTGAGGCGCGGGGGAGGCCGAGGGGCAGCGTGGCTGGGGGGTTACCTGCCAGCCTAGCACGGCAGGAGAGCTGGGTTCCAGTCCTGCCTCGGCCAGGCCTTTGCCCCAGCTCTGTGCCTCAGTGTCCCCGCTGGGGACGGGGGGTGATGGCTGCTGGCAACGGGCTCTGAGGGGGTGGGGGCGCTAGAAGGGCTCAGGACTGTTCCCGGGAGGCGTTGCCCGGTCAGGGCACCCCATGGCAGGGCCCTGTGGGCCCCGCCCCGCTCCCTTCGCTCTGGGGCCGGGCCGGCGCTGCCCGTGGGCCGCCGGCGGGGAGCCCGAGGCGGAGCCGGGCGGGTCACCGGGGCCGGCGCCGGGGGTGGGGGGCGGACCCGCCGCTGGGATAAAAGCAGCGGGGTGGGGCGAGCCGGGCGCGGGCGGACCATGGAGCTCATCAGCGTCCAGCAGCTGGTGAGCGGAGGGTGCCCCGGGGGGTGGCGAAGCCCGGGGAGCCGTGCGGGACACGGGGGCGCTGCGCTGCGCTGCGCTGCTGGGCCCGGCCGGAGCCCTTGGGTCGTCCAGGGCGGCGGGTTCGCTTCACCCCAGAGGTGGCTGCATTGGCCCAAGCCCCGTCCGCGGGGCGTGCGCAGCCCCCTGGTCTGCGGGCCAAGGCTGGGGGCGGGGCGGTCCCAGCCGGACTCTCCTTAGGTGCGGGGAGGGGGCCTCTGGATTGACCTTATGTCCGGGGGGCGGGGGGGCTGGTTATGGGGCAAATGTCTGCTCCCGGCGGCAGCGTCGTGTGTCAACCCGGAGGTCTCCAGGGCGCTGGGCTGTGGCTTTCCTGGGAACAGACCCGGCTGGGGGCCCCACTGGGCCGCCGCCCCCCATTGCGGTGACGTGGCAGGTGGGGGGTGGGTTTGTGGAGTTGTAGCTGAGCCCTTGGGGGGGTGCAGGGGACTGCCAGGGAGCTTGCCCCCTCACCCCCCAGAACGGGGCACTGCCCCCGGGTCACCCCCTGCCCTTGTGATCTCCTCAGTCCCTACACGGCGGGTCTGGTGGGATCCCCCTTGCGCTGCCCCACTCGCCTGGGTCTGGCGCCTGGCTAAAGCCCCAGGGACGAGGGGGTTGGGGGAGCTGTTTGGGCGGCCCCTGCACTGGCCCTTCCAGGCTGGGCCAAGGCCGCTGTGGGACTGGGCTGTTGCTTTGTGGGTTGCTGGCTCAGTCTCCCCAGGGTGGGCTGGGTACCCCCTGCTGCCCCTTGGCCCCTGGCCCTGCAGGCTTGTTGGCACTTGTTTGCCCTTGGGCAGCATCCACCACACGCGCTGTTTATTTCAGGCGGGCCCCAGCCCCTGGAGGGGGTATAAATAGGGGCTGACGCTGCCCTGGGCCCGGACAGGTGCACGGCCGGAATGCCAGCCGCAGCCAGCGGGGCGCCCGGGCAGCCGTGACGGGAGATGGCAGAGCAGGGACTGGACCCCCCTTCCCCTGGGCGAGCAGGGCCCAGCCAGCCAGGGAGCGAGTGATCCGGGGAGAGCTGTGCGCAGCCCGGAGCCAGGCCTGCCAAGGGCCCAACGACCTGGGAATGTCCCGTTCGCACCCCCGCACTTGGCACCAGCTGGGGAGCGCGGAGCTAGTCATGGGGAGCCGGGCTTAGCACTTCCAGACTCCTCTCCCAGCGTCCTTCTGTGAGCCAGGCTCCCGCTCTGCCGTGAGCCGCCCCTGCTCTGTGCCTCTTTCCCAGCTGTAGAGAAGGCCTGGCCTCACTACACCCCCCTGAGTTTTAATTCATGTTTGAAAGGTGCATCCCATTCCCTGCCCCCTGAGCCATCCAGTCTCCATCCTGGGGCTGGATGGGAGCCAGCACCCCCCAGAGGGGAAAGGCCCCGTGTCCCATTCACTGCCCCCGAGACAGCCAGTCCAAGCCCTGGGGCTGGAACCAGTGTCCCTGGAGGGGAAAGGCCCCGTGTCCCATTCTCTGCCGCCCTGAGCCAGCCAGTCCCTGCCCACCCTGGGGTCAGATGGCAGCCGGTGCCCCCGAGAGGGGAAAGGCCCCATGTCCCATGGGGATGCCCCATCTCCTACATTTCATGCCCTGGCTCCGCCCTCTACCTCTCCTGCCCCCCCTTCTCCCCAGGTAAGTGGCGACAGGTATGAGGGGACGGTGCGGGCCTTCGAGGTGCTGGCGAGGGGAGCAGCACAGGAGCCCGAGGGCTGGCGGCGCGGCGTGGCCGGGGTGCGGGATGCCGTCAGCAAGGAGAAGCAGAAGGTGAAGGAAGAGAGGAGGAAGAAGGTGAGCGGCTGGCCCCTGGCAGGGTGGGGTGGCCACAAGGGGACTCCGGAGACAGGATCCTATAGGATCCATAGGGTCTTTCCCCAGCCCTGGTGTCTAGCTCTGTGAACTCTGTGCTTGCTTGTCCTGCTCTGTGAAGGCCAGAATGGCATTTGGTGCCCCTCACTCCCGACCCACGGCCCCTGCTGTCCCAGCCCTGGGCTTCCCTCCAGCTCTGCTGGAGCCCCTCAATCCCATCCCCCAGCCCTCTTACGCCCCAGCCCTGGGCTCCCCCACCCCCTTCTCTGGTGGTGCCCCTCACTCCCGACCCGCGGCCCCTGCCGTCCCAGCCCTGGGCTTCCCTCCAGCTCTGCTGGAGCCCCTCAATCCCATCCCCCAGCCCTCTTATGCCCCAGCCCTGGGCTCCCCCACCCCCTTCTCTGGTGGTGCCCCTCACTCCCGACCCGCGGCCCCTGCCGTCCCAGCCCTGGGCTTCCCTCCAGCTCTGCTGGAGCCCCTCAATCCCGTCCCCCAGCCCTCTTACGCCCCAGCCCTGGGCTCCCCCACCCCCTTCTCTGGTGGTGCCCCTCACTCCCGACCCGCGGCCCCTGCCGTCCCAGCGCTGGGCTTCCCTCCAGCTCTGCTGGAGCCCGTCAATCCCGTCCCCCAGCCCTCTTACGCCCCAGCCCTGGGCTCCCCCACCCCCTTCTCTGGTGGTGCCCCTCACTCCCGACCCGCGGCCCCTGCCGTCCCAGCGCGGGGCTCCCGCTCAGCGGAGAGCACTGAAGAAGTCAGCGGTGGTCTCCCCGAACCAGGTGTCTGGGGGACTCTAGCTCTCCCCCCTCATCTTAGAATCTGACCCCCTTGACCTGGCTTTGTGCCAGGAGCTCAGACGGGCCTAGATGTCCCTGGGGGGACCGAGTGCCCAGTTCCTGTCCCATGCTCAGGACAACCCCAGCTGGGTGTGGCATGGCCCCAGGTCCTGTCCACTCTCCTGGGCGGCTGGTGCCGGCACCAGGCATGCTGGCTCTGCCCTAACCTGCTCTCTGACCTGCCCTGGCCAGCTTGAGACGCTCAACAGCTCCCGGGTGCGGCTGGAGAGTCTCCAAGACCTGGAGGACATTGTGAGGCTGCGGAAGCACAAGAAGAGCCGGACGCGGGTGGTCCGCCCCAAGGAGCCAGAGCCGGCAGTGACGGTGAGCGACGCCCCAGCCGCCCGGCCCGGGATGGGAGCGAGGCCGCCGGGGGCTCAGATCACTCGGCCCCAGCCAGCTGCGCTAGTCCGGAGCCAGCGACCCCTCCTCAGGGGCTGCTCTGCCCCCCTGCAGCGGTGGCTGGAGCCCTCAGGGGGAACGGGGGGGATGCTGGCGAGATGCGCTGAGCCAGCTGTCCGCCCTAGGCGGAGCCTGTGGATGCTGCGCGGTTCCTGCAGGCGGTGCTGGAGAACCAGGTTCCCACGATTGACAAGTACCTGGCGGATGG
The DNA here is from genome assembly GCF_965140295.1 of Lepidochelys olivacea. Classification (NCBI taxonomy): domain Eukaryota; kingdom Metazoa; phylum Chordata; order Testudines; family Cheloniidae; genus Lepidochelys; species Lepidochelys olivacea. The sequence goes on along the minus strand of NC_140436.1, from coordinate 14,886,427 downwards.
CGGGGACCCCAATGCTCACGACCAGGTGTGAGGGCCGGGGGAAGGGCGGGTCCTGGGGCTTTAACCCAGGACGTGCCTTGAGCGAGGTTGGTTCTCGCCACGAGCCCAGCCTGCGGCTGAGCCCCTCCGGGTGCCACGGGACGTCCCCTGCTCGGGCTGACGCCCCGTGGCCGGGGGGATCCGGCTGGGACCTTTGAACGCGCCTTGGGGAGGGTGTGCCCAGCCTTGCGGGGGGCAGTGATCTAGCAGCTGGAGCGCGCGTGTGTGTGGGGGGGATCCAGGGCCTCGGGATGGCGGGGGTGTCATAGAGCTTAAGGGCGGAAGGGACCAGCTCACCCAGTCTGACCCCCCTGTATATCCCAGACCACCCCCACCCACGGACCCAACAACCACAGATCCCAGCCCTCGGGAGCCCGGGCTGGCATGCGCCCCAGGCGGAGAACAGGAGGGGCTGAGGTGCCCGGTGCCCCGCAGTGGCAGGGAACGATGACGTGAGATACACCCCGGCAAGGGACCCACCCCCCACGCTGCAGGGGAAGGTGACAAGCCCCCAAGGTCCCTGCGTCTGACCTGGGGGAAATTGCTTCCTGACCCCCGGGGGTCTGAGCCAGAGCCGGCCAGCCACGGGCCTGAGACAGAGAGAGCCCGGTGCCCCCGCAGAGCCCGGCCCTCCCCACGGGCCCATCCCCAGCTGGGGCTGCCCCTTGTTTAACCTCCCAGAATACACTGGGGGGAGGGGGGATCTCTTCCTGACCCTGGCGGGGGGCCAGCTGGGACCTGAAGCATGAACTTTAGGCACATGGGAATTCAACCCGCCCAGCCCGCCATGGTCCCAAACGCCCCAGCCAACCAACGCCCCCTCTTGTCCGTTTGTCCTGCGCGCGCTTCAAGCCCGTGATGGTGTTTGGCCAGCAATGCCCATGGGGGGCTGTTCCAGAGCCCGAGCCCTCCGGCGGTTCGAACCTGCTGGCTCCCTCGTGCCCGGAGCGTGTGTGTGTGTGTGGAGGGGGGGGGGATCTAGCACCCGGAGCGCGTGGGTGTGTGTGGAGGGGGGGGGGGGATCTAGCGCCCGGAGCGCGTGTGTGTGCATGGAGGGGGGATCTGGTGCCTGGCTCCTGGGGAGCTGGGGCTGCGCTGCCCAGGGCAGGAGGGCAGGGGGGACCCAGCGCTGAGAGCAGCTGGGGTCGCCTGGCGCCGGGTGACACGGGTCTCTGCTGCAGTTCAGATGCACGGCGCTGCACTGGGCCTGCCTCCGGGGCCGCACGGAGCTCGTGGACAAGCTGCTGGCGGCTGGAGCCAGGCTGGAGCCCAGGGATATGGTGAGCGAGCGTCTGGTGCCCACAGAGCCGTCCCCCTGCCGGGTCCCATGGCCAGGGCGCTTGGTGGGGTCAGAGCCCCCCCGGGTCCTGCTCTGAGTCATTCCCAAGGGCTGGCAAACCTAGAGACTCAGAACCAGGCATGAGCGCTGGTGACCCGCAGCCCCCCGGGGCGCTGTGACCTGGGGCCCAGGGTCCGTGTCCCCGAGCAGCCCGGTGCCCTGGCCCCCCGGCGCCTGACTCTGCCTTCGCTCTGCCCAGCTGGAGGCCACGCCCGTGCTCTGGGCCTGCCGCGGGGGGCACCTGGAGATTCTCAAACGCCTGCTGGACAGAGGAGCCAAGATCTCCACGCGGGACAAGGTGAGGGGCTGGGGCTGGCAGCCGAGAGGGGGCAGCACCGGGGCCCGCTGCCACGGCCGTGAGAGGTGGCTCCCTCGGGGGGCTCTGCTGGGGGGAGTGGGTTTCCCAGCACCGATGGGGCAGGCTCCTTCCCTGCTCTCGGTCCCGTTTTGATGCCAGCCTTTCCTTGGCTCTCACTCTGCGTCCAGCCACCTTCCCTACATCACTCCATCCCACCTCTATTTCCCTTCACTTCCTGTCCTAAACTGGAGTGCGATGCAGGGGTGAGCCTGATCAGTGGAGACAGGGGCTGGCACCACGCTGTCCAGGCCAGCCGGCAGCTCCCTCCCCGCTCTGGGCCTGTCCAGGGGGGTGTGCGCCCCCCAGGGAGCAGGGGCACTGGAACGGACAGGGCCCCCAGCTGCCCCTCCAGGTTAAAGGCGAGGGTGGCTGGTTGGGGCCTGGTCCGAGCTCCCTGCCCAAACGTGCTGTGGAGAGGGGAGGGATCGCTCAGTGGTTGGAGCATTGGCCTGCTAAACCCAGGGTCCTGAGTTCAATCCTTGAGGGGGCCATTTAGGGATCTGGGGCAAAAATTGGGGATTGGCCCTGCTTGGAGCAGGGGGTTGGTCTAGATGACCTCCTGAGGTTCCCTCCCACCCCGATAGTTTGTGCTTCTATGACCCTGGGGAGGGGGTGGCGCTAGAAGCGGGGTATTGGGGGCTGTGGGGAGGGGTGTGCGCCCCAGGGGTGTGTTGCCATGGTAACGGGCCCTTGTTTCCCTGCAGCTGAGGAGCACGGCGCTGCACGTGGCCATCCGGACGGGGCACTGTGAGTGCGCCGAGCACCTGATCGCCTGTGGGGCCGAGATTGACGCCCAGGACAAGGTAGCGGCCCGGGGCCTGAGCCCCCAGCCTCACTCCACGGGGCACGGCCCAGAGCCAGGGGCCGGGGCCCTGGCTGATGCTGCAGGGTCCAGGGAGCAGGTGCAGAGCTGTGGCTTGTACCCTGGGCCGGCTGGGTGCCGCACAGGGCCCCAGAGGCAGCTGCATGGGGGCAGGGCTGTGCGTGGGCAGGGGAGGGGGCAGTGCCAGGCATGTGCCCTGGTCCGCTGAGCTGCCCGTGCCTTTGGCTGGCAGGAGGGGGACACGCCCATTCACGACGCCATCCGGCTGGGCCGCTTCAAGGCTGTGAAGACCCTGCTCATGTACGGTGCCAATCTCAGGGTCCGGAACCAGGTGAGCACCGTGTGGGGCTCCCCCGGGGGCAGCCTGGGAGGGCAGGGGCTGCTCCCTCTGCCCAGCCTGGGGGGCCGTAGCCAATGGTAGAAACCAGCCACCCCCAGAGTGAGGCTCCCTCAGCCGGGAGCCCAGGCAGTGCCCTACCAATGACACCCTGAAGAGGGGGCTCGGACTCCTGGGTTCTATCCCAGCTCGGGGGGGCTAGTCGGTCACAGCAGCGGGGGCAGGGCGCCAGGATTCCTGGGTTCTAGCCCAGCTCTGGGATCGTGGCCAGGAGCTCGTGCTCAGACATGGGACATGTGCTCAAGCCCCTCAGCCCGGTTGTTCCTGCTCCCATGGGAGTCTTGGCTGATTGCAGGATCCCCTGGGGAGAGCTCCCCCCATGCTGACCCCCGGTCCTGCCCCATGCTGTCTGCACAGCACTGCCCTGGCCAGCGGGCTCTGCCCTCTCCCGGACTGCTCATGTAGCGTGCGCCAGGTCTGCAGCGTCCCGGTCCTTGCCTAGTGCCGGGGAAGGGGCTCATGCCCATCGGCAGCCTAACAATATCGGCTCCCCGCAGGAGGCCCTGCGACCTGTGGACCTGGTGAAGGACTGGCAGAGGGGCATCCAGCAAACCTTGCAGGCGTGTGCCAACCGGCAGCGCCCCCCTCGGCGGCACTGATGTAGCGGAACCAGCGTTCGTTCCCCCCCCCCCCCCGTGACCACCAAAGGGGGCGGGGGGGGGACCAGGGCGCTGCCCTGAACTACCCTGGTGCCCCCTGCAAGCTGTGCTCATCCTCACACGGCTCCCACACCTAGCCAGGGGACACCAACCTGGGGACAGTGCCATCCGTCCTAGCGGTGCCCTTGGGGTGGGGTGAGGTGAGGTTTGAGGTTGGTCCTAGGCAGAGGATTGACCCTGATGCTCCCCCATTCCTGGTGCCCTGGGGATGCTTCCCTTTGCCCAGGTGAGTCACTTGCCGTCCCTGAGGGAAACTGAGGCATGGAGGGGCTAAGCCTTGCCCATGGCTGGTTAGGGGAAGAGCTGCTGTTTCTCCCAGCCGCACTCATCTCTCTGTGGCCAGCACCAAAAGGAGAGGCACTGCCCTGGGGTCTGAGCTGACCCCCCACCTGTCCCTGGCCTGACCCCCACCCCTCTTCTGGGCAGGCGAGCCCTGCGGCCTTCCCAAGGCTGTGTGCTGTAGGGAACACGGCTGCCCCCAGGGCCTAAGCATACAGCCCCCACTGCACCCCAGTCAGCTGGAGGCATGGGGCTGGGCTTAGGGTGCCCCCTAACTACGGGAGAGGCTGACCTGGCCCTGGGGGTAGAGTATGGTGCAGTGAGACGAGGGGCAGGGCCCAGTCCCAGCCCATGTTCCTGGCTGATGGAGGCAGGCAGCTTTCCCGGCTGGGGGAAAATGGGGGGGGGGGGAACCTCCTGCCCTCGGCCGCTCCCACTGTCAGTCTGTGCCCTGGCCCAGCTTCTGGCCATGGCAGCCCCCCCACCACCGCGGGCTGGCAGGGCCTGGCCCCTCCTTATACTAGTGCCTGAGGGGCTCCTGCTCCCCCCTGCACCCAGCCTTGCCCTTGTCCCCCAGCAGCCAGCCCCACAGCAATGAGCGTCCCCTGGGCTCAGGCTCCAGCCAGCGGGGAACAGCAGCAGGATAGGACATGGCTGATGGCTCGCGGGGCGGGGGGTGCCCCCTTCGCAGCCTGGCACAGGACAGGTACGGCCCCCTCTGGCCTGCCTGGAGGTTGTTCCCGGAGCGCTGCTGTCCCAGGAGCCGAGCTGGTTGAGATGCCCGCGGGGGCAGATAGGGAGGATGAGGGCTAAGGAACCCATGACTCTCCAGCCAGTTAGCCTGGAGCCGGGCAGCACCCACACCCCATCTGTGCCCCAGGCTGCCCAGCATGGTCCTTACCCTTCTCCCAGCACTAGGGGAAAAGTGCCCAGGCCAAGAGGCAGATGGTCCTGCTTCTCTGCTGCGGGCATTGGTTGAGTCCTGCCCCTTGCCTCAGTTTCCCTCTGTGTAAAATGGGGTAACAGTGAGTGGAGCCAGCTTCCAGGACCCCCTAGCAGTGCAGTGGGTGGGCTGCAGCGTGCCCCAGGTTCATATCCAGCCCACGGGCAGCTCTGAGCCGCAGGCTGCCGTCTCAGCGCTGCAGGTCAGGCTGAGAGTGTGTGGGTCGCCCTGGATGGATTTCATGTGCCCAGGAAGCTGCTGGAGCATGGCCCCTGTGCCCCATCTCACCCCCGCTGGCACAGGCAGCCCGGCCAGAACCAGTACCAGGTGCCACCGGAGCTGTTCACACTCGGGGGGGGCATGCAACGTGGGCGTAGCAGACAGCGGCGTGGGCTTGCTACAGGGCTGCCCCCCCTTCGAACAGTGCTCGGAGCAGGGCCCGCTGGCTGGTAGAGGCTCCAGTGCCCAGTGAGGGCAAGGAACCTGCGGCCAGGGCTGGGGGGGGTAAGGCTAGAGGAAACGGTCCCTGCACCCCTGCCCTGGGTCACTGCCTGGAGTGGCCCCAACGGGGCCCCAGGCCTGCCGGGACAGGCACAAGGAGGCAGCAGGTGCAGGCTGGGATCTGCTCTGGCCGCAGCCCCCAAGGGGGGGCTCCAGGCCTGCGGGTGCCCAGCCCCGCCCCAGAGGCGCATGAATAAAGCTCCGTGGCAAGCAGCAGCGGTGGTGTGGTCTGTGCCCGCCCTCGCTCCGCAGGCGCCATGCCAGGGCAGGGGAGGGGCGCGGGCTGCTCTAGGTGGGGCAGACGGGGGGCTGGATCTCAGCTTGGTTGGGTCACGCCAGGTATTTTAGGAAGAAGGCAGCTTAGCAGGGGGAGGGGCACCCGGCGCTTGGCTCACAGCCCCTTCCCTTCCCCCCCCAACGCAGGGCAGCACCGCATGAACTGTGCCAACAGGCAGCCCCCCCCTCCAGGAGAGCACCCGGCCCGGGCACCTCCTTTCACTCCCGCAAGGCGCAGAGTGGGGCGGGAAAGTGACTCGCCTGGGCCCTGGGATGGGCGTTTCCTGCCCTGTGCCAGGTGGGTCACCCCCTGGAGGTGGGTCTGCTCTTGGGGGTTAACGCAGGGCAGTATGGGGGACGGGCGCCCCTTGCGGGGAGCCCCTGCGGGAGCCTTCACAAAAAGCCTGGTCCTCTGGCCGAGAGGAGCCCTGACAGCTCAGGCCACTCCGGCTCTGGCCGAGAAAGATGGAAGCTCCCCAGCCCCCCATTTCCACCCCCACCCCACTTAACTGTAGCACCTACCTTGTGCCCTAAGATCCAGCCAGGGCCCTCCCCGCTCCGCGGCCTGTCAGCCCCCCCCCCCACGCGGCGCGCAGTCCCTGGGAACGGCACAGACACGACAGGGCAGATTACAACTCCTTTACCTGCGTGGCCCCGGCTCTTCGCCAGGCTCTGCCGCTCCGGAGACACTCGGCTCCTGGCGCCCAGCTTCACACGGACTGAACACACGGGTGGAGGAGATGAGCACACGAGGCAGGTGTCCAGCCCGGCGCCCTGTGCTGCGGCTGGCGGCCCTGCGCCCGGACGAGGGGCGGGCCCGGCTGCAGGCGGACTGCGTCCATGGCAGACCTTTCGCCCCCTGGCGGCCGCGAGCTCTCCGGGGCTGGCGGCCGAGCAATGTCCCTGCACCCGCGTGTGGGGATCTCCGGTCCATAGGGCTGCTCAGGAGACCATCTGACGCTGTCTGCAATCAAGGCACCAGGTGCCTGGGGCCCCTGTGATCGCTCATCCTTGGGGGGTAGGGCAGGGGAGGGCTGCAAGGACTGTGCCCCCCAGCAATCAGCCCAGTTGACGGATGGGCAGCCCCACCGGGGCCCACTTGTGAAGACTGGCAAGGCCAGAGCTCCCAGCCTGCCGTGTGGGCTCTCTGCTGGCAGCCGCTGGAAGGGGCTGGTGGCGATGGGCCCTGGCTCAGGAGGGCAGGGTGTTTCGCACTGAGTGGCCGGGGTGGGGTGGCACCCAGCGCCCCATGGGGAGGGAAGCCTAGACAGGTAGCTGATCACACGGCTCTGCCCTGGGGCAGGCCAAGGAATCCCAGCAGGACTCCTGGAGCAGAGCTGGCTTGGCGGGCACAGGGGAATGGCCCAGGCTGATGCTGGCAGAGGAGGGACAGCCCAGGGCAGCCTGGCAGAGAACACACCAAGGAGAGGAATGCCCAGTCCAGGGACACACACAGGGCACCCCATGGAGGAACCAGCCCACAACCCGCCACCTGCATCTCTCCTGCGGCCCCCACCCAGCTCGCCAGGTGCCCCCAGCAGGTCTGGTTCGATCTGGGCGCGCTGCTCCCTGGAGGTTTGTTGGCACAGACGCTGCCCAGGGCTCCGGCCACTGAGGGGGGACTGGGGCGATCTCCTGTGGACTGGAATCCAGCTCTGGCTGCCCTGGCAGTTGGTCCTGATGCAGCGAGATCCTCTGGAGCAGAGTCCAAGTGGCTGGCATCCTTCAGGGCAGCAGGGGGGTGCGGAGGGCGTCTGGGGCATCCCGCCCCATGGGATTACTGCTGCTGTCAGGAGAGTCCCCGGGGACCAACTCCCAGCCAAGGGGCGGCTAGGACAGCCGGGAGGATGCTAGCCTAGAGCTCCCGCGCTGACATCAGCGGGTCCTGCGGGGGGCAGGGGCTCCATGCCCGTGCTCTCGTCTTCCCCAAGCGGCTGGCTGCTTTTTCCTGGTACCAGAGCAGAGAGAGCAGCCATTACACGCCCATTTGGCCCCAGATCTCTAGGACCCACAGATCCCAAAAGCCCTTGCACAGATGGAGAAACTGAGGCAGGGGGAAGGGTAGGGACTTGCCCAAGGTCATGCACAGGCCAGTGGCAGAGCTGGGACTAGATCCAGGTCTCAGCCCAGTAGGCCGCGCTGCCTGCTGCAAGGCTGGGCCCAGGAGCTCCCGCCAGCAGTCAGTGTAACCAGGGAGACGGCTCCAGCTCAACCCCCTGCCCCCCCATAGCTGTGTCCTGGAGCTCGGGCTGTGCTGCAGTGCCGTGACCCGGCCTGGACCACGGGAGCCAGGAACGCAGGGGGCTAATTCCCCTCTTGACCCACCACCCAGGGCGTGGGGCCCCGTTCACCAGCCCGAGCAGGGAACAAGGCTTGTGCTGGGGGCCATGGCTCCCTGGCTGAGCAGAAGGGATGGCAGAGCGTGCTGGCCACGCTGGGCCGCCAGCACCCTGCCTGAGGGAACTGCTCTGCACCCCAGCTGCAGGGGGCGTCACTGGGATGGTGCATGAGCATCCGGCAGCCACAGGATTAGGACGGAGACAGCCAGCCCCTGGGGACTGGCCAGGCCCCTGCACCGGTCACAGCTCCCAGGCCTGGGAGTCAGAGCAGATCATAGGGAACCCTCCCCACCCCGAGCAGAGCAGGGGGAGAACCCTGCTGTACCAAGCGGACAAAGGTCCAGATATTTACCTCCTGCCCATCAGTAACCCCAGGGATCGCGCAGAACCTGCCATCAACTGCAGAGCTCAGGGGTGCCCAAGAGAGAGCGCGTGGCTGGACAGAGCACAAGAGAGAGATGGTCAGCCGCTGAAAACGAGGGAAGAGAGAGTGAAAGACACGACACGCAGGCGGGATTATCGGCCGAGCTGGGGGGTGCCCGCCAGCGCATGCTCCCAGCAGCTACCAAGCAACCCTCAGCTGCTTCCTGTGGAGAAGAGCAGAGATGGGGAGCACCTGCTGAGGGGGCTGGGAGAGGCCGGGGTCCCCAGGTCACTGCAGGGGTGCTGGGCACGGAGAGGTGAAATGGGGCACACAAGACTGGGCAGCACCGGGCCATTCCAGGGGACGCTGGAGATGGGCACTGACTCCAGACATCCCCGTCCTCAGCCCTACAGACCCTCCATCCCCGGGAGCGCAGCGTGCTGCCTTCCAGTTGGGTCAGAGAATGAGCCCAGCCAGCCTGGACCAGGCCTCCCTGTGACCAATTCTGGAGTCGCCTGCCCCGGGGAAGTTCCTTCCTGACCCCTTCCGTCACGCCCTGCAGCATGAGGGTTCGTAGCTGGGGGAGGAGCTCAGGGCACAGGCCGCCTCGTCCTCCAACACAGAGACACGCAGCCAGTCGGCGAGCGAAAGGAAACCTGGCCAAGACACCAGACACAGCCACTGCTGCGGAGAGCCCCGCCTGTGTGGGCAGCAGTGAAGGGGTTAAATGCAGACCCGCATGCAGCAGTGGGGAGAGCAGGAAGGGTGCAGGCAGCCCGCTGGGCTCGGATCCCGAGTCCTCACGCAGCAGCCAGGATGGGGTCTGGGAGCTCTGGAGCTGGCCACAGCCTGCCCAGCCCATCTGCACTGGGCACATGGAGGCCTGGCGTGTGCCCCCCCAAGCAGCCCCCAGGACCACGGTACCTGGCACAGTGTTCCTGTCGTCCAGGAGCTTCGTCTGGCTGTTGGGGACGATCTTCAGCTCCACGCTGTCGGGCGACTGGGGGGACGGCTGTATCCTGGAGGCCATCAGGGCATTGAGGTACTGCAGCCGGGTCACCTGGGGGAGGTGAGCCAGAGCCCTGAGCGCGCAAGCCCACCCCGGGCACAGAGGCCTGGGTGCTCCCCTTTCCTGGCAGGGGCCCAGGCTCCAGCCCCAGGGCTGGGTGCTGTTGGGGCTCCAGCCAGCCCTCCCTGGAGGGATGGTGCTCACCCGGGGCCAGGCTAGATGGGTGCAGCGGCTCCAGAAAGGCTGCTGTGTGGGAAAGCAAGAGAGACCCAGAGGGGCGCATGATCCCTGAGAAAAGGGGACCAGAGCAGGGATGGGGCAAAGCACCCCACAGGCGTCCCCAGAGGTGGGGTCTCCCAGCCAGGGAGGAGGCAGAGGTGCGCAATCACGAGGGGACAGAGGCTGCCCCAAAGCACAGTGCCACCAGGGACACCCCAGGGTTTGGGATGCTGTGTACCTCCCACAGGTCCCGGCTCTCCTTCAAGCACAGGGGGACGTGGCCTGAGACCCAAGGAATGGCTGAGCACCAGCAGAGTCGTTTCACTTGTGGCATGCTCCGAATCTGAACCCAGATGGTCCTAGGGGAGAGCTGGAACCCTAGCAGGAGGTAGCAGTCCCGGCTTGCTGCTCCTTCCCGAGGGCAGGGTGAGGCTGCACACCCATTCACCCGAGTGAGGGGGCAGTGTGGCTGTGGCGAGGATCACACCGCGCAGCGGCTTATCGCCTTGGCAAGCCCGGCACCGAGAGCACAAAGGTGCGCATCTGTAGGGCCCTAAAAACCCGGCTCTTTTCCCCCAGGGTTAGGGCTGGCAGCTCCCAGCCCAGCTGAAACAGCGGCGTTTCCAACGCCAGCCGGCGGCCCTTACCTTGATGAACTGCAGGTCGGTGAGTGCCCGGACGGTGTAGTCGGGGCAGTACGGGGGGCAGGCGGTGTTCTCGCTGCAGTCGAGCGGCTGCTCACACTGGTTCGGCCGCAGGGTGGACGCTGGCGACTGGTGAACTGTTGGCAGGCAGAAATCAGGGGCCAGAGGGACGGGAAGCCAGCAGGGAGCCCAACACCCCAACGGCTGGTTGGGAAGGAACCTGGTCTCCAGGTCTCCCCGCCCCTGGCCTATGGCCGCACAGCCAGGCTCACCACCCCTTCTGCTACCAGCCAGCCAGGCCAGGAGCCATGCAGAACTCGGGGCCTGGACTCCCCCCAGCACCGGGCTCTCGGGGGTGGCGCACACCCATGGCCCCACGGCGACTCTGCAGCGCTGCAGCCCCAGCCCAGAGAGTGGGCGCCAGGCCCCGGGGCCAAGCCCCGCTGCCGGTGGCCGGACGCGGGTGCTCACCCGAGGAGGGCGCCGTCAGTGCCGAGACGCCGTAGTAGGTGAACGCGCCGTTCTCGAATTTCAGCCCCTCCTTCCCGATCTCCACTTCCAGCCTGCCCTGCGGAGGAGAGGGCCGCAGGTCAGGGGCAGCACTGGCCAGCTGCTCGCCAGAGGCTCCTGCCCCAGCCCAGCGGGGCAGAGGCTCCACCGTCACAGGGTGGGCAGTCAGTGCCCGCCCGGCTCTCTGCCCAGACCTGCTGCCAAGCTGGCATTGCCCCCCAGCCGGCCTCCCAAGAGCCAACGCGCTTGTGAACCCTGCACCAACCCACAGCCTGGCTCCCCGCACTCCTAGGCGTGTGTAGCAGAGCAGCGAGATCAGGGCTCGGCTGTGCAGGGTGCTGCCCGGTCCGGTGAAAATGGAGCGCGGGAGGGGAAGAGAGGCGCGGAGGAGGACAGGGACGTGCCTGAGGCCACAGCCAGGGCCAGAAACCAGCTCAGGGCCCTGCCGGCTGGCGGATCTGATCTCGGGGGGTAGCAGGGGCAGGCCGGTACCTGCAGGACCAGGACGAAGTAGTCGACCGGCTGGCCATGCTGGTATAGGCAGTGCTCGGGGGCCAGGCGGTCGCGCTCGTTGAATTTCACTTCCTGGCTGACGCTGGGGTGCCTCAGGAGGTGCAGCAGGACCTTCTCGGAGACGCGGGCCGGGCTGAACAGATCCACCTCTGGTGGGGAGCGAGGGGCAGAGAACCCAGCCTGAGCCGCCCGCTCCAGGGACAGGCCGCGCCCCTGCAGGGAGTTTGAGGGACGGGCCCCAGTTGCTCCCCCTGCCCCAAGCCCAGGGGACGGACTGCGCTGTGCGTAACGGGGTCGGACTGGCAGCAGTCTGCCGGGGAGGCAGGCCAGGGGGAGCCCAGAGCCCTCTCCTGCCAGTGATCAGCCTGGAGATGCCCCTGGGCCTTTCCCCCCCCGGCCTGCCGGGCAGGAGCCGTGGAGCCAGGCGGGGGGCACAGGGAGGGATGGCCGGCGGGCTCCCTGCCCTGACTCACCTCGGGATAGGAAGCGCTGCGTGGCCAGCAAGAGCTGCGGGGAGATCTTCACCTTGTGCTCGTCGTCAGAGCCCTTGAACAAGGAGAAATCTTCCTTCCTGTGCTCCAGCAGGGTGCCCATGGGGGCCGGCCTCTTCCGCACCTTGTTCTCCTCTAGGGCACGAGAGAAGGGGACAGGGCAGGCCGAGCCAGCGTCACACCAGCCGGCAGCATAAACCTGGTCCCCGGACTCTGGGGATCCCCAGAGCAGCTGCAGGCTGACGATCCCAAAGCACAGTGCCAAGGCACCTCAGCACCTCCCACCTTACACAGGGAAACCGAGGCACAGACAGGGAAGGGACTTGCTTTAAGTCATGCAGGAAACAGCGACAGCTGGGAATACAGCACTGCAGCGAGGCTCCCCATGCTCCCACTAACTGCTCGAGCCCACAGCTAGGAATGGACTGTGGGCAACCCACGTTCCCCACTCTCCTGAGGAAGAGCTTGGGGGCAGTCCTGGGGGAATTCGCATTCTGCTGTCAGCCTGGCTTGGGCCGGGGGGAGGAGAAGGGGCTGGGGGATAGGCAGGTGCGGAGCCGCCTGCACAGAACAATGCACCCGGAGCACTGCCCGCCTGCCACTGCTGTCCCCGGGGTTGACTCTGCAGCCCCCCAGTCCCGAGCCAAGCTGTTGGGCGCGCCGGACGGGGCTCACTCACTGTAGTTGTCCGACTCGTCCAGGATCTCCGACCTGATGATCTCCTCGATGACGTCCTCCAGTGTCACCAGCCCCATGGCCTCGTAGAAGGGGTCGCCCTCACCCTCGTTGTTCACCTTCTGCACGATGGCCAGGTGTGATTTGCCTGGGGGGCGGGTTACACAGCTTGCTACAGGTGCCAGGGAGGCCTCAGAGGTTCAAGGCTACCCAGAAAGTCAGGAAGAGAACCCAGGAGCCCAGCTCCCAGCCTCATGCTCTGACCACTGACGCAGCTTTTTATAAAAAACTACGGAGCAGCAGAGGAAGGGTGGGGCAGAGCAAGGGGCTAGGCGGCAGCCTCCTTCTCCTGCCCCCCAGCACTCTCTGTCCCCCCACTCCCAGGCCGGACATTGCAGCAGCGAAGATGGCCAAGGGAGAGACTTTCCTCAAGGGCCCTGTTCGGAGCAGGGCCTTCCCTCTCCCGGCTGGGGCTCAGCAGCGCCGCCCACAGGCCAGGGACCACAGTACACTCCAGGGAGCCGAGAGGGATGCGTGGGGTGCTTGTTCTTGGGGAGCCCTCAGGTGGCTGGTATCCAGCCCTGCCTTCTTCCCATTCTCTGACTACGGGACTCACAGATTCCAACAGAAGGGACACGGGGGTCCAACTGGCAACCTGCGGGCCAGATCCAGCCCTCAGGACCATTCCGTCTGGCTGCGCACCATTTTGCTCTGCCAAACAGCACCCTCCATGCGGGGGGAGTTTGTGTGCACCGTACGGGTGAGGTCATACACATGGAGGACACCTTTTGGGTTGTGTATGTTGCCTGGGGAGATGCCACACGCCTCAGCATACTGCCCACATCACTGAACAGGGTGGTCCTTCTGTACAGCACCAGCCAGAGAACTGCCCCACAATACCTCCTAGAGCAGCGCGTCTGGAAACACAGCCAGCCTTGATTTCAAACTGGACAGCGACGGAGAATCCACCATCACCCATGGTGAATTGTTCCACTGGGTAATTACCCTCCCCGTTACAAATGTGCACCTTGTTTCCAGTCTGAATTTGTCTCGCTTCAACTTCCAGCCATTGGATGGTGTCAGATCTTCCTCTGCTAGACTGAAGAGCCCAGTATGAAATCTTTGTTCCCTACATAGGTACTGATAGGCTGGAATCAAGTCTCTTTGTTAAACTAAATCAATTAAGATCCTGGAATCTCTCACTCTCAGGCAGGTTTTCTAATCCTTTGATCATTCTCGTGGCTCTTCTCTGCCCCCCTCCAATTGATCAACATCCTTCCTGAACTGTGGGCACCAGAACTGGACACCGGATCCCAGCAGCGGTTGCACCAGTGCCAAATACAGAGGGAAAATCGCCTCTCTGCTGGAGATTCCTCCGTCTACATCCCAGGATTGCATTAGCCCTTTGGCCACAGCATTGCATGGCTTGTTCATGTTTAGCTGATTAACCCCCATATCTTCTCCAGAGTTATTTTTTCCCAAGAAAGTCCCCCATCCTGAAAACATGGCCTGCAGTCAATGCTCCCAGATGTGTACATTTACATTTAGCTGTATTAAAACACATTCTGTTTGCTTAAGCCCAGTTTCCAAGCAAACCAGGTCTCTCTCTATCAGCAACCTGTTCACTTTATTATTTGCCACTCTCCCAATTTTTGGGTCATCTGCAAACTTGATCAGGGATGATTTTATGTTTTCTCCCAGGTCACTGATAAAAATATTAAATCGCATAGGGCCAAGAACCGATCCCTGCGGGCCCCCACTAGAAACACACCCATCCAATGAGTATTCCCTGTTTACAGTTACATTTTGAGACCCCCACTGACCGCACACCCCTAGTTGTCATCTACCACCCCACCTTGAAACCCAAATGGGATATCATCAAACAATTACAATCCATACTCGACAGAGACCTCATCCTGAAACAAATCTTTCCCAAACCCTCGTCTTCCAGCCTTCAAACAACCGGCTAATCTCATCATCAGAAGCCAGCTCCCCACAGACCAGGACCTCTAAGCAGCACCAGAGCCTGTCATAGACCGTCAGGGTTGGAAGGGACCTCAGAAGGTATCTAGTCCAACCCGCCAATCCCCAATTTTTGCCCCAGATCCCTAAATGTCCCCCTCAGGGATTGAACTCACAACCCGGGGTTTAGCAGGCCAATGCTCAAACCACTGAGCTATCCCTCCCCCCACAGAACAACTGCTGCAAAACCTGCAGACATCTCCACTGCTACGATGATCAACACCCCTGACCACACACCTCTTGACAGGTGTCCGTGGGTCCTACGCAGGCCTGTCACAGCACTAAACGCCCCAACAACTGTGTGGGTGAAACCAGCCAATCACTGCGCTCTCCAATTAACTCACCCAGGAACATGCTAAAACACAAACACACCCTGTGGGTGAACACTCTTCACAAAGCGATCAGCCTGCCTCCGACCCATCAGTTCTTGTCTTCAAGAGAAGCCTGCACAACACCTTCAAAAGACAAGCCTGCGACCTTCAATTCCTAACTCTGCTAGACACTAGAAACCATGCACTCAGTAGAGACACCTAGTGCCTGTCTCATTCCAACAATCTGTCTGCTGTCCCATGACTGCAGAGGTGTTAACTGCCCACTTCATCCTGAATGGTCTCTTCCAACACGACAGGTGTAACTCCTTACGCACACCAACCCCTTCCGCCTGGTATGAGCTGGGACACCCTGAGTACCTTTCCAAGCCCTGAAGAGCTCCTCTCTCTCACCCACAGAAGTGGGTCCAGTGAAAGAGATTATCTCACCCACTTTGTCTCTCTCATTTTGAGACCTATCAGCTTTTAATCCATTTAACGTGTGCCAGGTTAATTGTATGTCCTTCCAGTTTTTGATCAGCAATGCTGTGCTGTACTAAATCAAATGCCTGACAGAAGCACTGTTACCTCTACCAACCAACCTTGTAATTTCATCCAAAAAGACATCAGATTTGTTTGACAGGATGGATTTTCCATTAACCCATGTTAATTGGCATTAACTATATCACCCTCCTTTAATTCTTTATTATCCCAGTCTTGGATCAGCCACTCCATTACCCTGCACAGGATCGGTGTGAGTGACAGGTCTGTGATTGCCTCGGTCATCCAGTTTACCCTATTTAAATACTGGCACAGCATTAGCTTCTCTCAGGGCTCCAGGAGTTAATGAAAATCAATATTAAAGGTCCAGTGAGCTCCTAAGCCAGCTCTTTTCAAACTCTTGGATGCAAGTTATCTCAGCTGCTTCAGGCTGGTGACACCATCCAGGCTGCACATGCAGCAGAGTTGGGCTCTGGCCCGAGAGTGCTCAGCAGGTAGGCCGAGAAGACTGGTCTCTTGCTGCCGATCCCACGTCTCTGGCCTGGGAGAGCTGGTTTTACTGCAGTACAATGGCGTAACAAATGCTCTGAGCTCCTATCACACTTCTAAGGAGCTCAGAGCACTTAGTGACATGCATCCCTATTGTCACCTGCACTCTACGGAGGGGGAACAGAGGCAGAGAAGGGGGGGGAGTGACTTGACCAACACCACAACATAAGTCAGTAGCAGAGCTGGGAACAGAACCCAGGAGGGCTGACTGCCAGCCCCAGCCCCACTTCCCTCCCAGAGCTCACAGCAGAACCTAGGAGTGCTGACTGACAGTGCTCTGGAAACAGGAGAAATCAGTGGTGATTGGGCAAAGGAGCACTTTTCATTCACACCTGCTGCCAGACAGCCAGGACATACCTGAGGATGGGGGAAAGGGAGTGGCACGCTGGAAGCAGCATGGCAGGAGAAGCCACCCAGACGCCCTGCCCCCAGTGAGGTGCTCCAGCAAAGGAGTGGGCCTTTGGGCACACCAGGCAACGTTAATAGGCCTGGCATCGCCCCCAGCCCTGCCCACGTGGGTTTGTCTCAGCTGAAGCCTGAGTCACAGGGCTCCTTGTGCTGATCTCAGTGCCCCCGCAGCATGGGCAGTACACGTGGGTGCAGGTCGTGCTCTGCTCTGTGGGGTCTCCCCGAGCTGTTCTCACACACACCGGGTTTCAGCTCGGGCTGTCTGAGCTCAGCAAACAGGATGTTCTCCTCTCCTGCCAGCGCCCTCCAGGGCTCAGGTGAACGGCTTTGATCCACTGCAGGCTTGTGTCCTCTCTCTAGCCCCTTGGCCAGGTGTTCCCAGATATCCAGCCGTGCACGTTTGCTGGGGAGGCCACCCGCTCCTGGAAGACTTTGCAGGGACCGGCCCTGGATTAACGCCGTACAGACACTGTGGGTGGGCTGCTACTTCAGAGCTTGCATGTCCTTAGACTCGGACATGACGCAAGCTGCCGGGGCTGGGGGCACAGCCTATAAAAGGCACAACAACAAGCGGCCTTCTGACAGAGGTGAGGGACCAAGCAGAGCCGGTCTGCTTTGCACTCGGACCCCAGCAGTCCGGAAGGGCCCCCGCTGTGCCAGGCACTGCACAGACCCTGTTCGAGACAGGCCGCGCACCAAGAGAGACAACAGAGTTCTCTCTCTTACAGGCCTGGGGAGGTGAAGGGACTTGCCCAGGGTCACAGGAGGTCAGTGGCAGAGCCTGGCTTGAATTCAGGCCTCCTACAGCCCAGTCCAGTGCCTTAGCCAGGCCAGCCACCCATCGCCCTGCCCCCAGCATTAGAGCGAGGTCTCCCTGCCCTGACTTCTCTTTAGCCAGGGGGACCCCAGGAGCTGGCTGGAGGCCCCCTGGTCCAGTGCTGGCTTTGACATGAGAGAGCTGCAGTGCATTCAGACGGAGAGGCTCCTCCCTCATTATGGCTGGGACAGGAGTTGGGGCTCGACACCAGACCCACGGATCCCCCCCTCCCCTGCCTCCAGCCAGGAGTGAAGCAGCCTGCTCCGAGGGCCCTGGGGAGCGTGGAGCAGGTGACATGCACTCAGCCGTGGGAGCGGCCAGATCCCTGCAGTGACGCCGAGGTCACGGAGGCAACGAGCTGGCCCTGCCAGATGTTTCCATGGCAGCAGTGGGCCCTGGCTCATGCAAAACGCTCTCCCTGCAGAGACCAAAGCCAGACCTGCCTGCCCGTGCCCTGGAGCCCAGCAGGCCTGGGGACGTACAGCCTATCCCCACCCTGCGGGAGGGAAGAGCCTGGCTTTGAAGGTGACCTTCCCCAGGACCCACGGGGAAGGAGGGCTTTTCCTGACTGTACTGAAATTGGCACTACCTTGGGGGAGGTCAGGACAAAAGGGCTTTTCTGCTGGTTGTTGTCCACCAGGCTCTGCAGCCAGGCAAGCAGAGCACCATGCCCATGAAGCAGCCATGACAGGGCAGGGTTTGCAATCAGGCTGTTTAAAACACCGTTTGGTTCGCTTAGTTTTTGCCAACCACATGCAACTCAGACACCCACGAACCACTTGGGAGCAAAGCTCTCTCTGTTAAAGATTTTACAGTCCTTCAGCTCACTCCACTGCCCAACTGTGCCCTCCCAGGAGGCCAAGAGAAACCCCACCGGGAACATCTGATGTTCCCAAGAGGCACCCGCGGGTACCAGAGGAACGTCTACAATTCCCGTCAGCCTGCGTGTGGGCTCCGAGGGGGTCCGGCTGATGGGGGTGGCGGGGATAGCTAGGGCAGAACTTCCACAAGGGTGGGGACTATGACCTGCTCTGCAGCCCCCAGGATTCCCCCGACTGGGCGAGCTTCCAGAGCTGGTCTGGCAGCCCTGGCGCAGGTGGCTGGCGCGTGGCATGGCTGGAGAGGTTGCAGATCCTGCACACGGAGGTACCTCCCAGGGCTTTGTTACCATGGGGAGGAGACGATAAAGCACCAGAAGTGCCAGACTGGAGCAGAGCCCAGGCCCACGTAGCCCAGTGTCCCGGCTGCTTCAGAGGGCGGTGCAGAAAACCCCGCAGCAGCAGACGAGGCATGAGCTGCCCCGTGGTGGTTGCACCTTAACTCCCAGCAGTCAGAGCCCAGCTAAGCCCCTGAGCTGGGGGCAGTTTTCACTGGCTGCCCAGGAACGATCTCACGGTTTCTCACTCGGATCATGCAGACACTGCTTGCCCGGGGCAGGTGGCTATCTGCAGGGATATACGAGAAAGGTGCTTTCGGACGTTCTTGTGCCAGAGCAGACAGCATAAACATCCCCCAGAGCATCAGCTGGGCCTGGTGTCTCAGGCCTCCTTGGCACAGGAAAGCTCAGCCTGCCACTGCAATCCTGGCACTCTGCTGACCGTGGGCCCCAGGTACGAGACGCAGGGTTTACTCCCCACGGGAAGTTGATGGGCAGGCACCAGCATGCCACAGGAGATCAGCGGCAGGGTTACCCACGGGGCACCATCATGCACCGCTGGACACCGTGCTCTGCTCTGCCCCAAGAGCGCCTCTTGCTGGCTGGCTAATGGAATCAGTGCTGCAAGCTTAGGAAGAGTCTCAGCAGTGCAGAGGGGCCAGGGGATAAACTAGCCAGGGGATAAAGCACCCTAGCATCAGACAGCATGGTCCAGTGGACTAATGTCAGGGTCACGAGGTAACAACTGAGCAAATGAGGTCTATGCTGCATGGCCACTGGGACATCACAACCCCTCTGTGTCCCCACCCCCAGGCGATGAGCCTGACCCAGCACCCGGACGGTGGGGCCCCTCAGCACTGTTCCCAGACCCGTCGCACCTCTCCTTAGCCATTACTTTGAACACAGTAGCAGTCACAGCATCCTGAGGCCCCTGTGTTCTCTGCCTGCTGGCCCTGCGCTTGGGGAAGTTTCCAGGCCTATAAGCATTTGTTCTAGCCAGCTCAGAGTCCTGCTTCCAGCCCCCACAGACCATGGGGCTTTGAGACGTAGGAACTTAGAAATCCCAGCAGCCCGATTACCCCTGCAAGCCTCCCCTCAATCTGCATATAATTTCAGCAGCAGAGTTCAGCTCGTGAGTTAGAGATTTGTGCTCACAGGCCCTCAGAACAGTTGGAAGTGGGCTAAGGTGCGGGTGTCTCAAAACCATTTCTGCTAGAATCAAGTCGGGTGGAAGAAACTCAACAGAAAGTGACCAAAGAGTCCAGTGTCCTGTGAGTTGCCAAGTACTGAACAACTGGGCTCCCCACCTACACAGCATCTGTTTAGGACTCTTGCTTCGTGAGGTCTCTGGCCATAAAACAGAGGCTGATCTCAGGCTTAGTCTGCGGGACTATAGGAAGACACTCCACTCTACAGGGGAGATTTGCAGAGCGTCTGGTACAAACCAATCTACAGGCTATGCTCCCAGAGCGTGGCACTCTCTGGGGCGGGAGAGGGCAGTGTACGTTACCACCACACTAGGGCAGGGACAGGAGACTGCCACCTACAGCTGAAGCTGGAAGGCTGAAGTTTGGCCGGGGTGCTGACACTCACTGGAGTGCCCAGCAGGGCCTCTAGCGGCATGCTCAGGCATTGGGGGCAGCACTGACCCAGAGGGAAAAGCGGCCCTAGCCAACCCACTCCAGGCAATGCAATATCCCCTAATGCTGCGCTGTGCCAGGAGGTCAGTGCGGGCTGAGCGGGGACCGATTCTCCTATGGCACCCCCAGCCTGGCCCCCGCACAGCACCAGAGCACCGGGTCAGCACCTTGTCCAGAGCTCCCGTCGCCCCCCTCCCTGCAGCACAGCACCCCCCCAGCGCGGAGCTGGAGCACTGACCGCAAGGGGAGAGCACCCGTGCGTCTGCCCAAGCCCTGAGCAACCCAAGGGCGGGGCGGCTACCTCGTTTAAACTCCTCCAGGACGGCGTCCAGCTTGGTGTCGTTGAAGACGAAGTGCAGGGGGTGGTTGTAGAACTTGCTGATGGTGCTGAGTGGCACGCAGTCGTCCGGGTCCACGAGCGCCAGGTCCTTGAGGTAGAGCATGTCCACCAGGTTGGTGCGCTCCTCCTCGTAGATGGGGATGCGGGTGTAGCCGCTCTGCATGATCATGGACATGCTGCGGAAGTCCAGCACGGAGTTGGCGTTGAGCATGAAGCACTGGTCCAGCGGGGTCAGCACGTCCTCCACCGTCTTGCTGCGCAGGGTGCCCTTGCTGAACTCCTCGCGCACGAACTCGTCGTATGGGCCGCTGCCGCGCACCGTGTCCGCGAGCGCCTCCCGCAGGAGGCGGGGGCTGGCGCCGCGCCGCAGGGCCAGCTCCAGCAGCTTGCTGAGCGGCAGCGAGACGGGGCAGGTGAGCAGCATGCAGAGCCGGGTCAGCCAGCGCCCGCGGGGGGCCAGCCCCAGCCCCCAGCGCGCGCAGACGGCGAAGGGCAGCAGCTCGGCCAGCAGGAAGACCAAGCCGGCCGTGGCCAGGATGGCAGGGGCCAGGGCCCGCAGGGCCCAGCAGGCGAGCACGGCCAGGGCGGCGTTGGCCAGCGAGCTCAGCAGCAGCAGGGAGCAGAGGGCGAAGGGGCCCCGGGGCCTCGCCAGCGCCTGGCCGGCCTCGTGCTCCGCCTCCGAGCCGCGGCCCCGCAGCCGGCCCAGCTCCCCGGGCTGCGGCCAGAGCCAGCCGAGCTGCAGGGCCCGCAGCAGCCCGGAGAGGGCCAGCAGCAGGGCCAGCAGCGGGGGCAGCAGCCAGGGGGCCGGGGGCGGGGGCAGCAGCCGGGGGGCCGGAGAGGGCGGGGCCGGGGCCAGCAGCCGGGGGGCCGGAGAGGGCGGGGCCGGGGGCGGGGCCAGCAGCCGGGGGGCCGGTGAGGGCGGGGCCGGGGGCGGGGCCAGCAGCCGGGGGGCCGGCGAGGGCGGGGCCGGGGGCGGGGCCAGCAGCCGGGGGGCCGGCGCGGGCGGGGCCGGGGGCGGGGCCGCCCGCTCGCCCCGCCCCTCGCCCGCCGGGAGGGCGGGGCCCGGCGCGGCGGGGGCCCAGGGCCAGCGGCCGTCGGCCAGGCCGGGGCCGTAGAGGCGCGGGCGGAAGCGGGCGCCCGGCGCGGCCCGGACCAGCCCCCCGCGGGCCCGGGCCCCCTGCTCCGGCCGGAAGCCCGGCACGCGCGGCGGGGCGCCGGGGGGGGGCTCGCGGGCCGCGCCCCCCCCGCCCGCCGGCTCCCCCCGCGCGGCGGCGCAGCCCAGGCAGAGCGCGGCCACGGCCCAGCGCAGCCCCCCGCCCCCCGCCATGGCCGGCCGCGAGTGGCGTGCGCGCCCCCGGGGCGGTCAGCTGACTCGCCGCGCGCGCCCCCGGGCCGCCCGGCCAATCGGAGCGCGCGGCTGACGGGCCGCGGCCAATGGGCGCAGGGGGCGGGGCTGGCGGCGCGGGGAGCGCAAGCTCGGCTGCGCCGCGCGGTAAACAAGCGCGAGGCGGAGGCGGGGGCGGGGCGCTGGATTTAAAGGGCCAGAGGCCCCCCCCCCCCCGAGCCGGGCATGGCGGCGGGGACATTTATCCGCCGGGCCCGTGCACGGGGCAGCTACTGCGGAGGGGAGGCGGGGGGTGAGTGGCCCATCCAGGGGGCTCCTCGGCCCGAACCCCTGGACACGGGCCGCGGGTACCGAGCCCCCCCCCAGCTCGGGCCGCCCCCCACGCGCTAAGCCCCCCCCCGCGGGTACTGAGCCCCCCCCCAGCTCGGGCCGCCCCCCACGCGCTAAGCCCCCCCCCCGCGGGTACCGAGCCCCCCCCCAGCTCGGGCCGCACCCCACTGCTAAGCCCCCCCCAGCTCGGGCCGCACCCCACTGCTAAGCCCCCCCAGCTCGGGCCGCGGGTACTGAGCCCCCCCCAGCTCGGGCCGCCCCCCACTGCTAAGCCCCCCCCAGCCACGGGGCCGCGGGTAGCCTGCTGACCGGAGCCACCAGTGTCTCTTTTCAACCCGGTCTTCTGGTCAGAAACCAGGTGCCTGGCAACCCCAACCCTAACCCTGCCCACACTTCAGAGCTGTGCGGGGTGGGTGGGGGGACTTCTCCTTCTCCAAGGCCGAGGTTGAGCAAACTGGGGCGGGCTCAGAGGGGCAGGATTCCACCCCCTCTTCCTCTGCATCGCGTTAGCCTGTGCAGGCAGCCCAGCTCAGTGAGCCGCCAGCCCTGGGTGCTTTAAAAGGGCTGAAAACACCGAGGAGCCAAATCCGCTGGGCGGAAGCATTCACTCAGTAAAACATGAATGATCACTGGGAGCTGGTTAAGAACACTGTACTCGATGCCAAGAAAGCCACAATCCCCCCATCAAAGAAGAAGGCCGTCTTGGGTAAAATAGCAAGCTGGTTTAGAGGGGAAGTAAAGGCAGCTATTAAAAAAAAAAAAAAAAGGGGGAAGGAAGAAAGGGGATGTTGATCGTCATGCCTATAATCAGAAGCTAGGCAGTGTCAAAACTTGATGAGAAGCCAAGGGACACAGAAAGACACCCATGGTGCGCCCGCACCTTGAATGCCGTGTGCAGTTCTGGTTGCCTCATCTCAAAAAAGATCTATTAGAATTTGAAAAAGTGCAGAGAAGGGCAACAAAAAAGACGAGGGGTCTGGAACAGCTTCCACATGAGGAGAGATGAATAAGACTGGGACTGTTCACCTTAGAAAAGAGACGCCTAAGGAGGGATATGATAAAATCATGACTGGTGTGGAGAAAGTGAACAGGGGAGTGTTATTTACCCCTTCACATAACACAAGAACCAGGGGTCACCTAATGACATTAATAGGCAGCAAGTTTTAAAAAAAACATAAGGAAGGGGATGTTGTGAAGGAAGAATAAGTGGGTTCAAAAAAAGAACTCCGTAAGTTCCTGGAGGATAGGTCCATCAATGGCTATTAGCCAAGATGGTCAGGTGTTGCCCTAGCTGGGGGTGCTCAGTACCCGCTGCCCGTGTCCATGCTCTGGGTGTTGCTTCCTAGCTTCTGACTGCCAGAAGCTGGGACTGGACAACAGGATGGATCACTTAAAATTTCCCTGTTCTGTTCATTCCCTCTGAAGCATCTGGCACCAGCTGCGGTCAGAAAAGAGGACACTGGGCTAGATGGACCATTGGTCTGACCCAGTATGGCCGTTATTATGTTATTAACTCTATGGCCAGCAAAAGTTAAGGCCAATAAGATGGAGTTTTTTAAGTATATTAGAAACAAACAAAAAAACCCTGACCATGGTATTGGATCATTACTAGACAGAAATGGTAGAATTATCAATAATAATGCAGAAAAGGCAGAAGTGTTCAATAAATATTTCTTGTCTGTATTTTGAAAAAACAGATGATGCAGTTATAGTATATGATAACACTCTTTCCATTTCACTAGTATCTTAGGATGATGTTAAACAGAAGCTACTAAAGTTAGACATTTTTAAATTGGCAGGTCCAAATAACTTGCATCCAAGAGCTTTAAAAGAGCTGGCTGAGGAGGTCATTAGAACATTAATGTTGCTTTTCAATAAGTCTTGGAACAACAGGGAAGTTCCAGAAGACTGGAAGAAAGCTGATGTTGTGCCATTATTCAAAAAGTGTAACCGAGATGACCTGAGTAATTACAGGCCTATCAATCTGATATTGATCCCAGCCAAGATAGAGCAGCTGATATGGGACTCGCTTAATGAAGAACTAAAGGTGGATAATATGAATAATCATCAATGCCAATCAACATGGGTTTGTGGAAAATAGATCCTGCCGAACTACCCCGATATCCCTTTCATTTGGTTGATAAAGATAATAGTTCCGGTGTCTGTACTTACTCTTCTGTAAGGTGTCTGACCTGGTACCTTATGACATTTTGACTAAAAAACTAGAAGACTATAAAATGAACACAGCACACAGTAAATGGATTAAAATCTGGCTAACTAATAAGTCTCAAAATGTAAATGGGGACTCATCACTGAGCAGATCTGTGTCCAGTGGGGCCCTGCAGGGATCAGTTCTTGGCCCTATGCTATTTAGCATTTTTATCAATAACCTGGAAGAAAACAAAGTCATGCCTGAAGAAGTTTGCAGATGACACGAACGTTGAGGGAGAGGTAAATAATGGCGAGGACCAGCACTGATCCAGAGTGATCGCTCACTTGGGGAGCTGGGTTCAAGCAAACAGGACGTGTTTTAATATGGCTAAATGTAACTGTAAATAAAGATGGGCTGTTTGTCTGACAGATCTGCGCTAGGGATTATTGTGGGCAGGTCTCTGGCCTGTGCGCTACAGGGGGTCACACTAGATGATCACAATGGTCCCTTCTGGCCTTGAATAAACAGCCTTGCCCCACCTCTGCCTCCCCATCGCAGCATTGGGTGCCAAGGTGCTGAGCATTTTTATAGTGTTCTAGTTTTTTAATCAAAATATCATGCTTCCCACTCGAGACCACCATCGGGAACACCGCAGGAGTGCTGCCAATGGGGTGCACCCACTTCTTCAGTCCCAGCCTCTCCCAGCAGGGGGTGCTGTCAGGAGGGGGGCAAGAGCTTCTTCCATCCTGGCCTCTCCCCCAGCTGACAGTGCTGGAAGGAGCAGGGCGGGAACACTGGCTCTTGGGGGCGGTCCCAGCTGAGGGGGTCGTAGGGAGTGGGGCGGGAGCAATTCTAGAGAGTTGTAGTCTGCAGCCCGTCCTCCCCAAAGAACGAGCCCAGCCTATCCCTAGCGCGCCCTGTTCTGCCGTTCTGAGGCTTAGCAATCAGATTCGAACCGGCCACCGTAGCAGTCAGTGGAAATGGACCTGCACACCAAGAGACAGGCCCTGTCCCTAAGAGCCGACAGTGTAAATAAACCAAGCGTGGGAGGGGAAACTGAGGCATGGAGGGTGCAGTGATTTGTCCAAAGTCACCAGCAGGGTGGAGGAAGAACTAGGAATATAAGCCAGGTCTCCTGAGCTCTGGGGAAATGCCCGACCCACTCGGCCTCTGAATGAGCGTGAGCTCATTTTGTCTATTAGGGGAGGCTCAAGATGCTGCTGAGACACTGTAAAACTCGGCTCAGCACCGAGCTCCAGCCTCGTCCTCTCTGCTGTACTACAGCAGGGGAGCGAGTGGAAGGGGGAGCAGGGGCACACGCCCGCTCCTGTGTGTTTCCCGGGCTTTGGTTCAGCCCCGAACAGCCTGCCCAGCTTGGACACGGTTCCAGCTGGGAAATCTCGGGGCGTTCCGTACCATCACCCGTGTTCCCGGAGGTGTAAAGACCCAGGCTTTCAGCTCTCACAGCCCAGGGCAATGCTGCCACCTACCCACCAGCCACAGGCCGGGGCCCGGCTGGATTGGGAGCCTCAGCTCCTCAATAAGGGCCTGGTCTTGGATCCGCTTTCTCATGCGGTGGCATTACGTATGGGGTATTACAGTAGTGTCCAAAGGCCCCACCGTGCAGCCCCCAGCCCAGTGAAAACGGACTGGTCAGTTTCACCTTTGTATAGGAGTCAGTTTTACTCTGGGGCTCTCCAGGCCTAGCAAACCCCTGCCCTGGCGTGGCAAAGCCCTGGCATCATTCTGCAACCCCCAGGGACAGAGCGGTCAATGGGACACAATACCACTGCCACCAGGATTCTCGTTCAAAACAAAATCAGGAAAATTAGGGTTTTTTTTTTGTTTTAAAGTAAGTTTAGGACCCAAACTCTGCCCCGTCCCTTTAAATTCTCAGCTGCTCTAGGAGCCAAAAGCAGTGCTGATGAGTGGGTGGGGGGCACGTTAGCTTTGGAGGTGGCTGCTGTCGCCCAGCCAGAGCAGGGAAGCCCTAACAGCTTTGAATTGGTGAATGGAAAATGAAGAAGCAAATATAAGAAACTCTGTTTCTTTCAGTGCTGCCCCAGTTCCCGTTCCATCTCTTTACTAAACTCGAAGGGCCAGATCCTCAGACAGTGTAAAGCAGATAGGCCATTGATGTGACTGGAGCTATGCTGATTTACCCCAGCTGGGATCTGGCCCATTGACTCCCACGGAGCGATGGCCCATTGACCCCAGCTGGGATCTGGCCCATTGACTCCCATGGAGCAATGTCCATTTACATCAGCTGGCAACCTGGCCCTTAGAGCTGAATAAAGAAACGAAAATAGGATAAACAACACAGGGCAGATCCTCATTTGGTGTGAAGCAGCAAAACTCTGCTGACTTCAAGGGAGCTACAACAACTTACATCAGCTGAGGATCTGGCTGAAATGTGAGCATTTGTGAGATCATGTAATTTGCTCCCCACCAAACACGTGAACAGAGAAACGATTCAACAGAAAGAGACACTCCACTGCCCATGAAATTAGACATACGCAAATTCGGTCTCCCGGCTTCCACCTGCGCGGCTGGGAATGAACCTTCAGGGGCCACAAAGTGCAGAAGGAAGGGAATATAGAGAGATATTTTATTACCCAATCAAAAAAATAAATTCCATATTTCGTTTAGCAAATATCATAATTTCTTAGTGACAAGAGACGCAGACTCAAAAATGAAACACAACCAAATCCCCTCCCAAAAGGGCACAACTCAGAACAATGAAAAAAATATACAAGAAACGACGATCCCCCCAAATAATCACAAACATATACAAATTAAATCTGGTGCAAAATAAATATTAGTCATTTGCTACCTGGCATGGCCCGTCTACAGTATTTGGATCTCCCCGCCTTGGCCCCATCAGCGATGCAAAGCCAGGGGAGTCCAGTGTGGGGGTTATTGCTGATTGGCTAGGGAGGAGGAAAGCCAGCGGAATTGGGATTGCTCAGGAGAGAGGAGACAACCGGCACGGAGGAGCTAAAATTCCCTGCAGAGGATGTGTGTGTGATTCTCTCCTGCCCTGCCCCTTGTGCAGTCACTCACACTGTGCACAAGAGAGTATAAAACGCAGCCAAATCCGAACGCAATGCTTTGTACCTACTCTGCAGTGGTGTAACTGCCTGTATGCAGGGCAGGGCAGAATCAGGCCCACAGACTATGGAACGGCCACAACATTCGAGGGCATTTGGATCCGAGTGTTGGGTTCCACCCAAGATCCCAGTGGGGACAAGGTCTGATCTAGATCGACACATGCCCTCGCTCTGTTCTGCACTTTGGTGCCAGCCGCGCAGTTTGCAAACCCAGTCCCCTGTGCTAGGTGGAGGCATTGTTTCATGGAGACGGTAGTATCCTGGATAAAACCTGAACACGACTCATGACAGCTACTGAGAACATCAACTGGGCCTTTAAACGGAATTGATTTGCTCCTCGTAACAGGTCGAGTCTCTGATAACCGAGGGCCCGAGTGACTCGATTCTACTCTCACACCAGCACAGATTAGGAGTCCGTCCTCTGAAGTCAGTGGAGAGAACAGTTACCAAGCGAATCAACCCACTGAAGTCAATGGAGTTACAGATGTGCATGGAGCTCCGATTCAGGAAACCCTGGACATATGTGCTTAACGTTAACCACGTGCTTTACTCCCAGCGACTCCAAAGGGGTTTAAGCATCTGCCTAGGTGCTGTCCTGAACGTAGGGGATGCTTTCCTGGACTGGAGCCAGACTGATGAGAAACATGGCCATGGGGGAAGCATCATCCTTTCTGAGGTCACTTCCTGGTCTCCAACAGAACAGGAAATGACACGTACCGAAAAAGGAGCCGTCTGTTTTATTTAATTTAATCGGCACATAACTAACTCCCTGCTCAAAGAGCTGCTGCCAACAGACCTCCAAGGAGACAGGTGGCATGAACACGGGCGTCTCCATGCACATGCTCACGCGTGCTCGGAGAAAGGGGCTTCAGGAGAAAACCCTCAGCTTTTTTCCAATCCAACGTTGCAGAGAAATATTTCTGCCTTAAAAAAAAAACGAACTGTTTTTTTTTTTTTTTTAAATCTCTAGAGTCTCTCCTGACAGGAACGGATTTTAAAAAACATAATTTAAAAAATAACCCCCACACAATAAATTACATAAAGTCACCCCCAGTGGGCAGCATTTGGAAACCACGGTGCTTTTGTCTGGAATAAAAAAAAACTTCACACACAGTCAGAACATGAAAAATCAGACAAAAGCGACGGCAAGCGAAAGACTTGTACACAGGAAAGGAAGAAATTGCAAGGGACAACGATGCACTCCAAAAATCCCTGTGCAAGCTGTGGCATTTCTATGGCAACGGATGGCTCAGACTCTGACAAGGAGGGAGCCATACTTCTCAGGAAGGGTGACTGGAGAGGCATAGTGTCTATCTGCCACTGAATTTCAATGGGAAACACACTGTTAGAATTAAATGCAATACATGGAAATTAAAAAGCCCATTCTGCAGATGGGAGAATTGGGAAATCCTGGCAAAAAGTCCCGTCATTGGAGTTTTCCTTTCAGAAGGCTGAGCGGCGAGCTAGGTCGGCCCCAATCCTGCAACCCAGTCCAGGCAGATGGCTCATTCAGCCCATATGGTACCTCTATTACTTTACAAGGGTCTGCCCTCACTGGATCCAATTGCCTAAGGATGTCTTAACATCCTTTCCCTTCCCAGCTTCTTCTCTAACCTGGCCAGATTCATTTCCCCTGGGATCTCCCCTCCGCACCCCCATCCCATTTGTCTGCAATAAAGTCTGCCCCACAGGGCTCAGGCCTGTGGCTCTGGATGAGTCAACGGGACCAGCCTCTCAGTGAAACCTGAGGAGCCGCCTGCGAGCTTTGGTCATTAGCTCCGCTCACAGACTGTGAGCACGTTCACACACCAAAGGGCCCCCTCCCTTTTGGGAGGGTGCAATCAAAATACTGGCACCAGCGTCCGAACCAGCTGAGAAATGGTATGGATCGGACAGGGGTTGAGAAAGCCCTGTATTAAAACCCAACAGATCCTGCAGCGCTGTGCAGTGCTGGAGTGAGAAGTGCTCCATGATCTGGTGCCGCTTTGCTATGTATCCCCATATAACTTAGGAGAGTTTCATCAGTTCCAAAGATGGGGAAACTGAGGCACAGGAAGGGGAAGGGCTTTGCCCAAGGTCACACAGCTGGTCAGTAGCAGAGCTAGAATTAACACCTACATCTACAGAGTCCCAGTCCTGTGCCCCAGACATGCAGCCACTCTGACAGCTGCAGGACCTTTTTCTACACAAGGGGTCCCACCCCCAGAATACAGCACTGAGAAGAGACACAGCAAATCAGTCAGCGGCAGAATTCAGCGAGTCAATCTATGGAGCATGCTCAGGGAGGACACAGCTTCCCACTGCTGCTTGGCACCTTGGCTGCAGGGAGTCAAACGAAAACTTCATCAAGACGGTACAGTACTTAAAGGGAACCATGGTCCACTGCCTACGGATCTCCCCAGCCCATGGGCCCACGTGAGAGGCGTGTTCCAACAGCCGTCGCCAACAGCCTGGGCTAGAGTGATGGCAAATTCCCCCGGAAGAGCCAGTCACTGAGCAGAGCCAGAGTGCAGTTAAACCCATCTGCTCCAAATCCATACACAGCACAGCGCCTGGGCCTGATCCTTCGCCTCTCTGCGCCTCCTGGCGTCACCTGCTGAGAGGGCGGAAAACGACCAACCCCGAATTCTCCGCCCATGCTGTTGGTGACTTCCCGCACCCCTCAATCCCAGGCATACGTGGTCACACAAGGAGCAAAGAAAAGGAAGGCCAGACTCTCCCTGTCTAACCATACTGCAGCAAACCTGGTTTTAACAGCAGCCTAGATGACACCAATGAGAATGCCTCTTTTGGGGCTGCCATCGTAATGACACGGGAGGCGATCTCCCAGCTGCAGGCAGAGCACCAAGAGGCAGATCAAGACTGAGAAAATTCAGGCTGCCTTGGAAACCAGTGGAAATCAAGACCAATTGAACCACTGTTTTACAGTGTGCTTCTACACTGAAGAGTGACTATGTAAAAATGGCTTGTTTTCCCTCTAAAGACCAGCTCCCTGCGCCAATCCATTATCACAGTGCTCATCTTATTGTCCCAATCACCCTTCATCCTGGGGCGCCCTAAGAGGGGGAGTTTGGGGGAACTCTGGAGCTGTGTCCATGTACTGAATGGCTTTCCTTCACATTTTGATGGTGGTTATCATGAATGGGGATGAGAGACTTTTGGGGGACCAAAGGTCTCTCTGTAATTAGCCCAGAAAACCGGAAGAGGTGGACCAGGAAGCTGAGCCGGCTCCGTTTACAATTCAAAGAAAGATTTTTCCGCCTGCCAGAGCTGGACACTGCCTGGGATTGGAGAGTCGAACTGGAGTTCATCTGCCCCCCAGCTAGAAGATTCTATACCAACAGAACGGTGACTAGACACTTCCCAGGAGCGCTCGGCTCTGGTGGGGCTGAAGGGAGAATTTTTTCCAGGTCGGGATGACTCCAACTTTAAAGGTTAGGAGCAGGAGAGCCATTTTTTCCCCAAGAAAACAACTTCAGAAACTTCACAGAAAATTGAACCGTCTCTCTAGAGACGTCTCTGACGATCTGCAAAGGGGACTTTTCTGACATCCCTCCATCTCGCCAAGGAGGAGGATTCCTGTGGAACAGACTCTCTAGTTCTGCTTAGCCCCCGAGGAGCTTCCCTCACCAACAAAACATACCCAGCACTATTCCCAGATCCCAAACGAGGGCTCCAGATCCGAACTCGACCGTGGAGGCCAGCCAGCATACACTGTGCAGTACCCATTTAAAACATCAGCATGCAATACATCAGTGTGCGATATTTGTTCTATGGGAACCGTTAACTCCCAAGAGAATAAATCCAACAGTATGAAGAGTTGCTTCCCTATCGCAACGTCATGGTTGCGTGCGGCAGTCAGCCCGAGGAGACTGCTAAGGTCCCCGCAGTACATTTTGGGGTAAGGTACAATTGCCCTACGAAGAGCTCAGAAGCAGGAGTACTGTATCACTGACGGCGGGGGCAACCGACCTGATTCTTCTAACCCTGAGGTGGTGTCAGAACATCCACATCAATTTTACAAGCTTTCGACTCACCCAGGTAACCAAGGACACCAGTAGGAAACTTCTCTGGGGCCTATAAGCAGCAGTCCTTGTTGGCACTAACGTCTAGAGTCCGTTTAAAGCCTCGGTGTGGGTCAGGTGAGGTCCCCCTGCGAGGTGAACAATTCCAGAAACACGTCAACGGCTGGGGCGTTTCTTTGATCAAGTACCACAGCACTGACAACCAGGGCACCAGCTCTCGTGTCCCATGTGTTAACCCTGGCGTGGCCTAAACGCAGATCTGATCTGGAGACTGAGCCAAAGCAGGAGTCACCGAATACCGCTCAGACAAAGTCACTCTCAGGCGCGGAACAGCAGGTTTAGTTACACCCTGGAACTCATTCCACAGCCATACGTTTACGGGTAATTTAAGCACCTGGAAATACATGAACCCACCCATTTCTTTAAAATTTGCCTTAAAACCACACAGATCTGTCCAACTTCCGCCCCCGCCCCCAGCTCCGTGAGGCTGCCGAGGAGCATTACAAATGAACAATTACATTTAATTTCTGCTGACGCCCAGATGTAGTGATTGGCCCCGCCAGAGCACCTTGCTCTTCCCCTTTCAGCCAGAGCCAAGAGCGGGGCGGGAGGAGCTGAGCGTCTCTGCAGTCTCCCAAGGGGGCCGCCTGAACTGTCCTAGTTTCTGATCTTTGGTTGAAAAGGGAGAGTGGGCTGGAGTTCAAACAGGAGGCCCTAGCCAGAAAGGCCGCCCTGGCACCGGGCAGGGACAGAGGGACCCGAGGGCTCTGGCATTGTTGACCCGCCCTGAAGATCCAGTCTCCCCAGTGGAGCGGTTATGCCCTGGTGGGAAGACCCGGATCCACTGAGGAGAGGCTGTGCCCCCTGGGCCAGCTTGTGCCCACAGACACCCTGCCCCTTGGTCTGTCAATGGGGAGTGTGAACCAGCCAGCTACAGCAGCTCCCTCACAACCCCCGAACCCCAGAGAGGCAAGAGGCCAGCAAGGGCTAGGTCAGCCCCCCAGCTCCAGGCAGGGCTCTGCCCTCCTCCCCCCTACGCCACGGCCCCCTCAGCCAACTGCCCGTCCCCCCCATGCCACGGCCCCCCTCAGCCAACCTGCAGGACACTGGCCAGGCGGGTGCCAGCTACACCCCCTCACAAGCTTCCTGAGTGCCCGCTACAAAGGGCTCCCTTGGCTGGTGAGCCAACAAACCTGCTTGAGCAGCATCCCCAGCCAGAGGGTCCAGGAGCCCACGGCAGAGTGAACCTGATCCAGCCCCAATGCTGCAGCACGGCCGGGGGGCCAAGGAGCCCCGACGCACAGAGGTCTCTGCACCTCCAAGGAACAGCTGGGGTGCAGGACAAATAGGCATCCCTCGCTGTCCAGAGGGGCTTCTGAGCACGGGGGCTGCCCTGCCAAGGCCCTGCCTCTTCCAGCCCCTTCAGTGTCACGCGACAGCCCCATTACACCTGTCCACCTGCCTGGGGAGTCAGGGGCACCCAGGGGAGCCTGCCCTGCCCTGCCCTGCCGAGGAGCATCCCCGGAGCGATTATTGCTCAGAAGCCAGGTTGGTTTGGAGGAGAAACTGGCTCTCCAGGGCAGCACTCCCAGACGGCATTCTCTGCCCAGCCCTCTCTCCCCGGCGGTGCCCCAGGCCAGGGCTCCCAGCTAGCCCAGACAGCAGCCATGGGTCCCTGAGCCTGTGGGAGGGGACAAGCGACACTGCTTTGGTCTCTGCTGGCTCACGAGGACACAGGCTGCCCCACTGCTCTCAGTTACTCCGGTGTCAACTGGGCTCAGCTAGCGAGTCAACAGGGTAAATCTGGACTGACACTGGAGCTACGGAGAGCTGAACGAGGTCCCTTGGTCTCTCTTGGCCAGGTCGGTGGAGAAGCCCTGGCGTCTGTCCCAACCGAGCCAGACCTCAGGCGGGTGCACACAGGGTACCCCACTGACACAGCAAACCCCACGCAGGCGAGAGCAGAATCCGGCCAAGCAGGGACAAAACCAACGTCCCCTCACAAGCCATGTCGGCCGGAGGGGGCGGTTCACTGACCCCCCCAGGGCCTGGCCCCTCCACTCCCACCCAGCCCCATTCACACCCACGCTCACAATATTACCCGCACCATGTCTGTTGAAGCGATGCAGAATCCCGGCCAGCGCTTGGAGCGAGAAGTACCCCTTGAGCCTGGCCCCACCACCCCCAGCTGAATCCTGGACACGTGCTGGGCTCCACCTCTGAGATGCGCCAAATGACACGGACGCACGAAGAGCTCTGCAAGGCCAGTGCCCGGCTAGGATGGGTTCCAACCACCCTGACTGTGGCCGACTCCAGTGCTGGCTGCTCCGAACTCCCAACCACCCGGCAACAACAACAAGAAAAAGAAACCTACAAGACACCAAGGCTCCCTGAGCTGGGCCAGCGACTCCCACAACCGGCAGCTGCTGCCCAGGCCGATCGCTGTCCCCTCCCCAGGCGGGATGGCCAGGGACTGATCTGCTGCTGGACCAGGGGTGGGGAGGGTGTGACATGAACCAGGGCCATGCTGCGGGGGGAGTGCAATGGGTCATGCTGAGGTGCCAAGCGGGTGAGCGTAGCTGCTCTCGGCAGGGGCACTCCAGGCACGGCCTGGGGTTTGAGAGCTCGTCCCTTTGTTTCCATCTTTATTCATTTAAATAAAACCCAGTTTAGAAACAGCAGCCAATGAGTTCCCTTTATAAATCCTCTGCGGAGTCACCCTCCCTGCTCCCAGTCCACGCCTGGCCCAGGCCGAGGTAAAGTCGGTCCCTGGGATCCAACAGCTCCAGGGCCCATTTTGGGGAAGGGGGGTGGGGGATCCCCTTTTGCATCCCAGTGTGGCCACGGCGCCACGAACCCACATCCTCACCAACGCTGGCAGCAGGGGCTGCCCCAGGCGATCAAAGTGTCTCGCAGAGGGAGGGATCTCTAGACAGAGCTATTTGGACGCGGGGAAAGGCTCCCCACCCCGAAGGGTGTGAAGTGTCCTGGCAGGGGCGCCGGCGGGGGCCCTGGTGCCAGGCTCAGACGGAGTTCTCCTGGGGGCTGTGGCTGCTCCTGTGGTCCAGGCAGTTCCTCTCGTTCAGCAGGCTGGTGGTCTCGTCGGCCCCCAAGGGCTCCGCCTTGTCTGTCAAGCTGATGTCCATTTTGAGGGCGCTGCTGTCCGGAGACTGAGGGCAGCTGTCCAGGCGCGAGGCCATCAGGCCATTCTGGTACTGCTGGCGCGTAATCTGCAGCGGGGGAGAGAGGGGCAGATGTGGTCAGCCAGCGAGACGAGCCCGGCTGGCCTAGCAGAGCTCCAGAGCGTGGCCCATGGATACTGCCTTCTTGAGTATAGAAGAGCAGCAGCAAACTACAGATCCCAGCATGCCACGCTCCATCCTGACCTCCCACCCCAACCAGAAACTACAGATCCCAGCATGCCACGATCCATCCTGACCTCCCACCCCAACCAGAAACTACAGATCCCAGCATGCCACGCTCCATCCTGACCTCCCACCCCAACCGGAAACTACAGATCCCAGCATGCCACGCTCCAGCCTGACCTCCCACCCCAACCGGAAACTACAGATCCCAGCATGCCACGCGCCATCCTGACCTCCCTCCCCAACCGGAAACTACAGATCCCAGCATGCCACGATCCATCCTGACCTCCCACCCCAACCGGAAACTACAGATCCCAGCATGCCACGCGCCATCCTGACCTCCCACCCCAACCGGAAACTACAGATCCCAGCATGCCACGCGCCATCCTGACCTCCCTCCCCAACCGGAAACTACAGATCCCAGCATGCAATGCTCCCCTCCCCCACCAGAAACTACAGACCCCACCATGCCATGGCCATCCCCCCGCCCCCAAGTATGATAATTCAGTGCACTCCCTTCATAAGAATCACATCAGTCCTGGACAATTCGATTCTTATAATTGCTTGACTCTTACAAGTGGAATTGCAAATAATGGATGAAATCGGCCGTTACGTTTTTAAACAACTGGCTTCCCCCCCCCCCCCCAACTGAGAAACGTCTCATTTACTGTCACTGAATTCTTTAGACTTTAAACATATTCACCGTGGAACAAAACCAAACCAACTTTCTCACTGAGCCACAGGTCGTTACCACCCACTCACTCCGCAGGTGCGTTTGTTGGAGGCAATTACTGCCTTGCGACTGCAGCAGGTGTGAACTAGTGGAGGGATGTGCCTCTTAAGGAGCCAAAGACACATTTTAAAAATCCCTCAAACTGCAGCCAACCGAACACATGTAAGCGCAGTACCCGGCGTGTGACGGACCCGTGTACAAGACCCGACCGGACTGGTTCACAGTATTGGCTCACGTTCACCAATACGCAGCGTCACCGTCTGTCATCGGCGTGGAGTGTCTGGCTGTGAATGCACAATGCCGTGGCACAATCCCCGTTGGATTATAAACTTGTCCAGTGTTTCCTGGATCACGGCACGATCCACGCCACTGTTAACCTCCTTTACAGAGCAAGGCAGGAGGTTAAAATCACTGCACCCCCTGTACGGCAGGTCATTTGTCTGAGTTTTTGTCGCATTCAGAGTCTGCCTCTGCATCATTTTCGGGTTTCAATTCCAATCGGTCTCTGATCTCGGTCACAACATCAGAGACCAGCTGCATAACACTCACCGATGGCTAGCCACTCTTCAAATTTGGGCGCATTAAGTTCTCTCGGGTGCTCAACAACTGCTTCTGCCATGGGCATTATGACCAGACTTCCTTTGTCGCAGCAATTCCGGGTTGCTGAAGCATCGACGTCAGACCAGGCCTTTGTGAGCACGAGAATGGCACCTAAAAGTCGGCACTTCCTGGCCATTTCCACAGCAGCAGCTTTCTTCTTCTCATCACCAATGTGGTGCAACACCGGGCGAGCCATTTGCTTGCAATATACCTTGGCCGTTCTGGTCATTCCCAGGTCACATGGCTGAAGGATAGAAGTTGTGTTCCTTGGGAGGAATTCACGTCGGATATTCCTCAGCGCTACACCTTTCCTCACCTGGGTTGGGCAGATGTCCACAAGTAGCAAAATCTTTCTCCTTTCCTGGCCCAACTTTCGATCCCACTCATGCATTATCCAGGCAGGTACACTGGCAGCAGAGCGGACTGGAATATGTCTCACACCTGGGTTTTGACTTTTCCCCAAGGACGAAAAGGTCCTTTTCCTTACCAATCACAGAACAGGTGAACCGAGCAGCAATCTTGTCTTTAGAGGAGTTTCCTCCTCTTTTACTGTCTGATTTAAAGGTGAAAGTGCCACCAGGCAGGGCTCGAAAGTCAATTCCACTTTCCAAATGTTTTCTTCCATGAGGTCACGTCTCATTTTGAGCCACTCGTTTTCTAACCATTCTTTGCAAGACCTAATGTCTGCAGCTTTGACTTCTCCACACATTGTCGGAAACCAATCCCCTCGTTTCTTAAAGTGCTCACACCAGCCAGTGCTGGTCTTCAAGGTGATAACGCCCAGGGTGACCGCCAGTTCTGCTTTCTACATCACCAACAGCCCACTTAGGGAGGCATTTCTCTCTCTGGCATCTTTATAAGCACCACCTGGACCATAAGTGCCTTGCCTGACCACAGTCCTTCTGTCTCCCACGTTCTGTAGGATGCTCTCCCCATCGCTGAGAAGCTTAGACAATGTAGGTTGCGGAATGCCCAATTTCTGAACTGCCTCTCTTTGGCCGGTCTTGGGAAGATGAGGGTAGGACTCGGGAAGGTGGCGTTTTTCATCTGCAGAAAGCGTCTCTCTTTTTCCTGCCATCTTGACTCTCACATAAATGGCACAACTGGTTTATTCTCTGCAGGGATTTTCCTTTCCATGGGCTATGTGCCCAGTAACGCGAGATCTGATCAGATTCCACCAGCTTTGCTGGCTCATTACATGTCGGTGCCCTTGAGTATGGGAGTCAGTCTGCCTGAAATGACTCGCTGGAGCCTTACAAGTGGAGTACTTGCCCCAGTGGTTTTGATCACTTTATGCGGTTGGTTCTTGTACTGGTAATTCTTAGAAAGGGAGTGCACTGTAACTGGCCCGCACAAAACATGTTTCATCTGGGGGACCCAATTGCTTTCCAGAACACCTCATCTGTGGCCACAAGCCAGCCCTGCACTGCAGCCACCTCTGGGGTGGGCTGGGAAGCTGCTAACCGGCACACA
Source organism: Lepidochelys olivacea (assembly GCF_965140295.1). Lineage (NCBI taxonomy): Eukaryota > Metazoa > Chordata > Testudines > Cheloniidae > Lepidochelys > Lepidochelys olivacea. The sequence continues at coordinate 14,849,175 of NC_140436.1, read as the reverse complement.
GCAATGCTCCCCAAGACTAAGGAGACACCAGTGTCCAGCAGATGCTAGAGGGGGGTTCAAAGAGGCTCAGTGTAGAAAACCCAAACTGGAATTGGGCCATGCCCTGAGATCTCCACCCCGGCAAACGCTCAGGGCCTTGGGTTTATGTCTCCTCTGACAGCAGCACAGCGCCCCCTAGTGCTGCACCGAGGACAGTGCTCCCTGCCGCTGCTGCTTGCCAGGCTGCCGGCCGACCCGAGGGCCCCCCCCGCCCCGCAGCCCAACACACCCGGCCTCACCTTGACGAACTGCAGGTCCGTGAGGGCGCGGACGCTGAAGTCGGAGACGTACTGGGCGCTGGTGCACACGTTGAGCTGGTTGCTGCTGCCGCTGATGGGGGAGGCGGTGGAGTCCGAGCGCTCGTGGTAGCTGAGCGATGCCGAGCGGTTCAGGCTGCTCATGTGGGACAGGGAGCGCAGCTCTGCGGAGAGACACGGGCAGGGTTAGCTGGGGACCCCCTCCTGCCTCGCCCCGCGCCCTGTTCCTGGGCCCAACGGCAGCACCCGCCATCCAGAGAGGTGAGCCGGCCCCGGCTGGGCCCGAAGGGCCCCCCACCGCACCGTCCCTGGCACGCGGATGCCTCGCTGGGTGGGGTCAGCTCTTGGGAGGGGGCGGCCCCCCTGCCCTCACTCAGACCCCCCAGCTCGCTGCACACGGACCACCAGAGGCCAGGATTGGGGTGAGCCAAGCCCCAGGCATGTGACCGAGGCTCTGATCTAAACATCTGCCGCTTGCCCCAGAGCCACGCTGAGCCCCCCTGCTCCTCCCAGGCAGCCCTGCCCAGCTCAGGGCATTGCCCCCAAGGGCTCCCTCTGCCCAGGGCCCAGTGCACCTGTGCATTTGTTTACATGTAGGACCTACAGGATCCAAAAGTCACCTGGCTTTGCTGTGTTCCTCAGCCCTGGGTCTAGGTTAAACCCTGGGCGAGGCTGGAGGGAGCAGCCCATTCCCAGGGCAGGGAGGGGCCATTTCTGGCCTAGCCTGGGGACTGACACTGGAACCCCCTGGAATTCAAGCACAAATCTGACCCGGGGTCCAGCCACCCTGGAGAGATGCCCAGCCGCCCCTGCACTAGCTCCCCCAGTGGGGCTGAGGAGGAAGGGCCCCAAAAGGGTGAAAGCTTCAGAGCTCTCCCCGTCCCCAGCTCCCTCCAGCCATGCCCAAATCCCATTCATTTGGGAATCAGTCTCTGCCGGAGCCCCAGCCTCCCCCTCCCCATTGCTCGACGTGGGGGACCCTGGTTGCAGGTGCTGGGGGATCACGGGGAGGGAATCCCCGGCGTGGGAAGGCTCTAGGGTATCTGCTTCTCTCAGGGACCCCAAGGGAGGAGACAGGAAGGGGCAGAGGCATGGTGTCATGTCAGCCCCTGGCTCATGTTCCCTTTTGGGTGGCCCCAGACAGGGCTGGGTACACGAGACCCACCATGCCCATAGCGTGCTTGGCAGCCGCACTCAGCTGTGTGCCTGGGAGGGTTCAAGGGCATCATGCTTCCTCGCCGGGCAGCCCCGAGGGGGAACAGGGTGTGGGCACCATACACAAACCCGGGGTGGACTTCGGGAGTCTCCCTGCCGGGCCCAAGCTGGCAGATGCTTCAGCACCTCCCCCACACACTTGCCCCCTTTCAGCCCCACGCTGGAGAGCCCGGCAGGGGCAGAGTTAAAGTGGGGCTAGAGCAGCGGTTCCGGGGGATGCGCCCGGGCCTAGCCGGGCATCCCCTCTCTGCTCCGGGAGTCTTAGTCCCCCGCTGCCCTCTTGGCGTTCACGGGCTGGCTGGAGAATGGCCCAGGAGCTGGCCCAGGGGTGGAAGCTCTGCGGAGGAGAGCTCCAGCCCGTCCATCCCACGGCCGGCGGGCAGGAGCCAGGACAAAGGGCTCTCCCCGGCCCCAGCACGCCCAGCCCCGAACACTCCACTGCTGGCTGACATGGGAAAGGCTCCGGAGCCGACTGTTTAACCCCTTCCCGCCCCGAGCCAGCAGCTGGGTAACTAGGAGACAGTTCAAAGTACCTGGGCAAACCTAATTCTCTGCAGGGGGCTCGAGACGGAGCTGGGGGTTACGAGCGACAGAACCATGCGGTGTCCCAGCAGCACGAGGCAGAGACGTTAGGGAGGTCTCCCTGGCATCAGTCAGAGCAACGGGGGAGGGTGGGCATGCACGGTCCCCTTCCGCAGAGCAAGGCTTTCACCTCCTGGCAGGCTCTTCACAGACTGACACCCGCTCGAAGCTCTAACACCCCCCGTGCACTCAGCCCCAGAGCACGGGCAAGGACAGAGCGAAGGCAGGCGATCGGGGGAGGCTACGGGGCCACAGACCGGCCACATGCTGCCTGCAAGGCGTGAGCCGCAGTCTCCTACCGGGCTGGAGGTCAGAGGTGCTCACCTGTGCCCCGCGTCGCCCCCTAGCAGCTGCAGCCGGCAGTGCAGGTGTCACAAGGCAGGTGTGGCAGGGACGGCTCCCGAGTTCTGCCCTACCGTTCACTTCCACGCCCACGAGGCCAGGGAGAGCCGGGGGCGGCTGGCTCCAGCCATGCGTGTGACCACGTGTCTACACGAGGGGGCAGTGCAGGGCGGATACCTGGAGATGCTCACAAACCCGACTGCAGAGGGAGGGAAATGATGGCGCGCATTGGGACGGGCTTCCCCCAAATGGCCCCTGGTGCCAAAGAGGGACAGCCAGGTGCCCGCGGCACGCCTCAGCCCTGCTCCCCACGGACGCGCTGCTAGGTGGGATGAGGTCCCCTTAAGGACCAGGGGTTAAGTCCGGCTGTGGCTGGTCACCCAGAGTCAAAGCAGGAAAGGCAGCGCTGCCCTGCCTGCCCCGTGCCTCACCCGGGGCCGTGCCGGATTGACACGGCCAGTCTGTCGCCGGAAGGCCAGCCCGGGTTAATCCCGTCACAGATGGGTCTAGCACTCCACGCATTGGCTTCGGTTACCTGTCAGCCTGGAAACCAGCAGCCCTCCCTCTAGGACCGGGCAGCTGGGCTGGGCGGGCTAGGCGGAAACACACAGAGGACAGAACAGAGACATGCAGGAGGAGAACGTCATAAGAGACCCTCAGGAGAGAGGCCAAAGCTCGGCTCTGCCAGCTCCAGGGGGACAGGATTCGCCGCGGACACCCCCGAACAGCCCCCACCAGGCCCTTCCTACGCTCGGCAGCTGGACCGACCGCCTGGCTCAGGTCCGGCTGTGGGTGGAGGGGGATCGCGCGTGGCTGCAGGAGGGAAGCGCGACGCCCCCGGCGGGGCTGAGGCGAGTCCCTGTCATGTCTCGTCTCAAGTCCTGGGTGCGGCCAGCGGGGCAGGACTTCCTGCCAAAAAGGACGGAACTAAGAGTTTCCCTCTGCGATTGCTTCTTCGGAGCGGACACGCCTGGCGGGCAGCTTCTGCCATAGTAACGCAAGCCCAGTTCAGTGGCCCCCGAGGCCCTGAGTGCCGGGGGGCAGCGGGAACGGGGAGCAGGCCGGCCAGTGCAGGGCAGGAAATCGCCTTGGTTCTCCATCTCCCCCGCCCCCACCGCAGGGCCAACGCGCGACCAGCGGCTCATCGCACCCCGGCCCCTTCGGAAGCCAGGCGACCAGGCAACGGGGGAGACCAACGGCTGCAGGAGGAACCCGGCGGCCGAACCCAAGCCTGGGGCACGGCCCCCCGCAGGCCTAGGCTGCTCCCTCCCTGCGGCTCTCAGCCCGGCCCGTCTGGCCCGCAGCTCTCCGGGGAGGGGCCGTGCTGCCCCGGGCCGGGCGTAGCTCCCAGGCCTGCCTTACCCCTAGGACGGAGGTGCGGGCTGGGGCCCGTCAGGGCTCTCTGATCACAGCTGCCTGAGCCTCAAGGAGCCTGAGGGCGGCCGCAGGAGCATCACCACGGAGCCGCCGCACCAGCCCCCCGAAGCTCCTGCAGCAGCTGCAGAGTCCTTGTCACTGGCACCCACGGCGGGGGGCAGGGGGGGCCTGGGTTGGAGCTGGCAGTGTCACGGGGTGGCACTGGCCCTTTAAGAAGGGGCAAGACCAGCACGCTTCAGCCCCTCACGCCTACTGCGGGCCCTCCCCGGGCGAGAGCCAGGGCTGCCTGGGAGCAGAGGGGAGCAGCGAGAGGGGTGCTGGCTCGTGGCCCCAGGCCAGAGGGCTAGAGGCAGGGGGGCAGCGGGGGGGGAGGGGCAGGAGCGGGGGCTGTGCCTGGGAGCCAGGACAGGAGGCAGGGGGGTGGGGGTCTGCCCGGGCACCAGGGCTGGAAGCAGGGGGCAGCGGGGGGGCTGTGCGGGGGGGGCAGGAGCCAGGGCTGGAAGTCAGGACTGGAGGCAGGGGAATGGGGGGGCCTGTGCCCAGGAGCCAGGGCTGGAGACAGGGGGCAGCGGGGGGGCCATGCCCAGGAGCCAGGGCTGGAGACAGGAGGGCAGCGGGGGGCCGTGCCCGCTGACAGCTCAGGCTGGCGAGCTGGGCCCAGGGAGCCCCAGCAGAGAGGCTGCAGGGATCCCAGCTGGGGAGGGCGGGTTTCCTGCCGGCGGGCTGGCCTGGCCCAGGGACCGAGGAGACGGACAGAGCGGGCAGGGCGGAGTGGGTGAGATGATGCGTGACTGTAAAGACTCTGGGCCCTGGGGCGATACACGGACGACCCTTTGGACTATTTGCCCAGGGTTTGTGTAACACACGAGCCCCTAGGACTGGTACAATAGGTCCGTTCTCTGGGGCAGGACACAGAACACAGGCAGCCTGCGAGCTTGGCACAGGGCAGCATCCCCGAGACATCGCTCAAAGGGGCAGAACCCCCCAGCCCGTCAATAAGCGTGCGGAGAGCGCACAGGAAGCTGATGGACAGGGAACCACTCGAGCCTTGCGGCCGATACTCACCTCACAGCATCAGGCTTCACAAGGACTGACAAGGTAGGTCGGGAAAGCAGAAGACTGAAGGTCAACGTGGAAAAGACGCAGATTATGGCAAGTGGAGGAGACCAGGAAGACAAAGACCTGGGAGGCCCATCAAGGAGAGGGAATTGCCAAGATTAAAATAAAGTGGTAAGAAGCCAGGACATAATGCACTTACAGCAGGGGCTTGGCTCCAGATTGCTCACCATATGTGGGGCCCCAGAGCAGAATCCTTAGGACTAGGAACGGAGGAAGGCTGAGGATGTGCTGATACACAGGGGCTGGACTAGGGGGCTGCCGCACCCCCGGCTTGAAGTGGTTTCCATTATACCCAGGGTTTCGTTTGGTTCAATGGCTCCCAGCCCCCCTCACCGTACACGTCTCCAGCCCCCTGCAGGACGGCACCGAAGAGGAAGGTTTAAAGATGGACAAAGCCGGTACAAGGCAGAGAGCAGTGGGAAGACTTCGATCGGCCCCATTGGGGCTGCTGTGCTGATGGACAGGAATCAAAGACAAAGAAACCACAAGGGGAAGAGAGCCTGGCCTGGTGTCCCGGCGGGTATCTGAACAGGGAAACTGAGGCAGGCACGCCTGCCATGCCATGACCTTCCACAAGAGGGCACCCAAGGTGGGGCTGCCTTATTACAGGGGCTAATCCCAGCTTTTGGCTTGTAAGCAAGTGCCCTGCTGGTGCGTCTGTAAGGGGGAGAAGAAACGGACACAAAGGTGAAATCAGACCGATGCAAAGCAGCAGATAAAGATGTCCATGTAACCACTTCGGGACCAGGACTCCTGGGTTCAAGTCCCAGCTCTGCTACGGACTCCGTGCAAGTCCCTTCCCCACTCAGGGCCCCAGTTTCCCCAGCTGTAAAATGAGGATAAAGACACCGACCCCCCCGGTGTGAGGCGCTTTGAGATCCTCGGAGGAGAGGCACAAGGAGTGGTTACTCGCCCTGGGCAGTGAGGGTGGTGAGCTATGTCCCCCTGCGGGTGCTCCAATCTAGCACCCCCAGTGCCTTCGATCGGAGATCGATCATAGCAGTGTCCAGCCGGGCCGGGTGCTAGCCAGCCTCCTACCTGTTATACAGCACTGTGCGGACCGCCCCCAGGTCCTTCCCTACCGCCGAGCTCCACCGCGGACAGCTGCGAAGCAGGGGTAGCAGAGACATCGCCAAGAACCGCAGTTACCGCACAGGGCGAGTAACCATTCCTGTTCCCTCCAGTCGCGTCCCCACGGGCGCTCGGCTCTAAGGGACTGCCAAGAGGTTCCCTCGCTGCGGGAGGGGTTTGGAGTCGGGGCCAGCGAGCTGAATGCAGAACGTATGTGCACAGGGATTTGAATAATGCACAATTCGCGGCGAGAACGAATGCAGCCGGGTACCTCCTTGGGAGGTCTGATTCCAGACTGCAGACCTCTAGCAAGACAAAACTCCGGGGTCTTCATCCTGGCTGGGCTCTCCTGCCAGTGAGGGGGGCAGCAGTGCCCCCGGTGATCTAGCTGGGGCGGGGAGGAGACAGGCAGGTGAATGGCTGGTTCATTTCAAACTCGGAAGAAACTTTAGGTAGAAGTTTGTGTGTGGTGGGGGGCGGTGCAGTGTGACCTTGTCCTTAACAAAAACTGTGAAGGGGGGGCTGCCGCCATGGCTGAGGGATGCTGTCTTCGTGGACACGTGGAGCAGAGAGTGGGTACCCATCGGGCCCAAGGGTGGCCTTGTGAGGCAGGAAAGGACCAGGCCGAGGTGCCAAACAGGAGCAGGGTGGGAGACTGGCGGACAGAGGTTTCCAGGTCGCTGGGGGAATCGCACTGGCACTGCGTGGGCAGACAGGGAAGTGCCTAGAATAAAACCCCCTCACTCCACGCTGCAGGGAGCTGGTTCTTGCGCTCCCAAGTGGGAGCACGTCTGCTTCTCCGCGAAGCACGCTCGGGTGAGGGGTCCTGAAGGGGAACGGGGAAGGCGGCTTTGCCGGCGAAAGTGGATGGTGTATCCTGGAGAGATGATCTCCAAACCCCACCTGTCTCTAGGGATCGACTCCCAAGCCTGCCTGTGGTGGTAAAGGTGGTCGCCGAAGGGAGCAAGGCAGGATGGGTATTCAGGCCCTCGACCAGGCCGTCCAAATTGCTGGATGGAGCCCGGTCTCTTTTGGTGCGGTTCCTATGACCGCTGGGGGGTGAAGAATCGGGCAGGTTGGGATCTCTGAGCCACCTGGGACTTGCTGGGCTCTCTCGTGGGTGGTGTATGAATGCAAAGGGAACGTCAGGTAGCTCTAGAGACCTTTCACGTTCGCAGCGATTCGGCCGTGCTGGCTGCGAATAACGGAGACCCATGGAAAGGAAGGTCTGCTGGAGCTCTTCCGGAGATCTGGCACACTGGAGCCACAAGGCCCGTCTCATAACGTCCGTGTAGCAATCGACCGGTGGCCGTATCCGCGATGTTGAGGGGGGCTTGCGGAGACGCTCTGGTGAGGAGCTGGCCCTCTGCAATGACCGCCTGGACTTGCTCCCTCGGCTCTGCTGGCAAGCGGTCAGCACAAGAGTTCAGGTTGGCACAGTTCATGGGATTGTATTTTGCCATCGGCGCCTGGTAACTGGTGATTCTAAGTTGTAAGGAGGCCGGGGAATAAGATTCCCTCCCCTGTAGGTCTAGACCCTTGTGGCCTTTCTCACGCAGCTGGTCTGAGTGTGGCGCTGCCTTCTGCATTCGTTAACTGCACTGACTGCCGAGGGATGAGAAAAGAAAAACGCAAGAGTCCTTTGCCGGGATGTAACAGGTCTTAGCTGCTCTCCTGCACGCAATAGAAGTGGGGGCATGCTGGGGCGCTCTCCCGCCTGGAGGTGGAGGGGTAGCCGGGGGGGGGGGGGGGGTGCCGAGCGCTCTCCCACCTGGAGGCGGAGGGGTAGCTGGGGGGGGGGGTGCCGGGCGCTCTCCCGCGCGGAGGGGTAGCCGGGGGGGGTGCTGGGCACTCTCCTGCCCATAGGCGGAGGGGTAGCTGGGGGGTGCCAGGCACTCGTCCCCAGGTCCAGAAGGGGCTCATTGACAGGTAGGGCACGCGGCCAGTGGGGGAGAGTGGAGGGTAGCAAGCGGCTCCTGAGGAGGCTCGTCCACCTCCTCACAAGGAATCTGCAACTCTCCTGACCAAATCCTGGAACAGCTTGAAATCATCCACCAGGGATGGGCGAGGGGCATGACAGCGTCACCCGGAGATGGGGGGAGACGTCAGCCGGAGGAGAGACCTCTTCACCAGGTCTAGTGTCCCAGGTCCCTGGGCGAGCAGGTAATGCAGGTTGTTTCTCTGCGATGGGTGGTGCTCGAAGCCCTGGAGAACTCTTGGCACTAGGCTGCGCAAGGCCAGCACGGCCAGGGAGGAGGTGCATAAGACACAGGACAGGGAGGCACCCATGGGTGCTCATACCAGCCAGACATTGGTTGCAATCTTAGCATCACCAGAGGCTTCTGGGAAGGGCTGAGGGGAGAACCCTGAATTGATATTTGGGAAGTTGAGCAAGGTTTTCACCAGGCTCCTCTCCCTGAAGCTCACTCTGGAACGGCGCCGCACCTGGAGAGCTCTGCGGTGAAACCGTCGGTAACGGGCAAACTTCAGGCCATCTCAGCGTTCTCAGTACCGACCGCACGTCGGAGAATTGGGCATTTCAGATACGGCCAGGTCCCGGGGAAACATCCTGCGGTACCAAGCATGTGACCGGCACCAAGTCTGTGCTCTGCACTGAGGTGATGGGGGGAGAGGTACTGACAGCGCTGTGGGGTTCGGGTGCTCTGAGGGAAGCACGGTCGGAGCCCATGCAGGCTCCTTCGGTACCAAGGAAGCAGAGGAACAAGCTCTTCTTGCCACCTTGGTCCGCTGACGGTACCAATGAGCTCCCTGGGCCCGAGGCTTTGCCATGGTTCAGTCAGGCCGTGCCATGGGTACCTTAGGAACCAGCCACCTCATGGGCACCCGACTGGAGGGCAGAAGACACCAACAACCTTGGCTTTTTAGAGAGAGATTCTCTACCTGGCAAGCCTGGTTCATGTCCTGGGAGGAGGACTTACAAGAGGAGTCTGGTGTCTTGCCTGAGGCCCGGGAGGAGTGGGGCTGCGGTAGTGGGGAGGCAGCAGATTTGCTCGCCCGGTGCCTGGGAGGGGCCTTGGCCTAGCTCGGAGGCTCTCCTTCAGGAGGAGATACAGCTTCACCTCCCTGGTTCTTGGTTTTAGTGCCAGAGAGAAGTTGCTTTTGTGGGCTACGCGCGATCCCCCGAGGCAGTGGATGTAGCGGGAGCGACCGGCGTGGCCGGGATCACACACCAGACAAGGTTTGGAGCCGGGAGAACCAGGCGCAACCTCCCAGGGAAAGAGAACAATTCTCTAGTGTCTATTGGAATGGAAGGGGAAAGACGTCTGGTTTTAAAAGAAATATTTAAACGAGGAAGCTCACGCTGCTGCTCCGGATGCTGAGAGCTCCCACAGCCGGCGATCAGAGTCCGAAACGAGGACAGAGCTGGGGAAATCTCCATGGGGATAACCCAGCCGCGGCGGCTGAGAAGGAGCTGCGGGCGTTTGCCGGCACAGTGCTAGCAGGCGGGCGTGGGCGGAACGGGCACTGCGAGGAGAAATCGCTGATCAAAGCTGCGGGGGGGGGCTAACGCCCTTCAAGTGCAGCACCCCCAGGGCACGACTCCCAGAACGTCACTATTAATGGATGTTTGTCGTACTACAGGATATCCGCAAAAAGAACAGGGGGACTTGTGGCACCTTAGAGATGAACACATTTATTCGAGCTTAAGCTTTCGTGGGCTTACTTCATCGGATGCATTGAACCATTTCCGATAGGCTGCGATACCCAAATATAACCACTAGATGGAGCCAGTCGCACAAGGGGCCGATGTCCTGCCCCATACTGCAGGACCCGGTGGTGGCCCAGCACGCTCCGAAAAGGCCCTGGGCTGGGCTAGCAGGGAGAGGAGGAGGGCGGCACGTCAGGACTGAGGAGTGTCAGCAGAGCTGGGCTAGCAGGGGGCTGTGGGTCGGGGTTGAGGGGCACCGGCGGAGCTGGGGGGAGCCCAGGCTTAGGACAGCAGGGGCGGTGGGTCGGGAGTGAGGGGCACCGGCGGAGCTGGGGGGAGCCCAGGGCTGGGCTAGCAGGGGCTGCGGGTTGGGGTTGAGGGGCACCGGCAGAGCAGGGGGGGAGCCGGCATGTCTGCTTGTCCCTAGCTGATGCCATGCGCTGGTATCACCCCTGCAAGCCCCGAGCCATGCCCGGTTGGGGAGGGGGGTGTCCTGGGGGTCACTCCAGCTCCCTGGAGACACAGATTTCCATCCTTCCCAACCGGGCTCCGGGCCCCGAGACAGGTGACGGCGCCCAGGCCCTGGCCCAGTCTGTCCTGCCCGTGCCTGCCAGTGACCTGGCCGGGGCTGCCTGTGAGTGTGGGAGTGGCTCTGTCCCCACAGGTTGTGGGGGCAACTTACCCAGCGGCGGGGGCAAGTTCAGCGCCATCACACCGTAATAGGAGAAGGCTCCCGTCTCAAACTTCATGTTCTCCTTGCCGGCTTCCACCTCCACCTTCCCCTGCAGGGCACAGACACTGTCAGACCCCAGGCTCGCCCGCAGGCTGCACCCAGCCCCCCACACTCCCCACAGCTGCCCAGCCCCCCTCCTCTCCCATGGGCTGCACCCAGCCGTCCCCCCCTGCGGCAGGCGGACACACTGGGCTCCCCCCAATGCCCCTTCCCTGCAACAGGTCACACACTGGGCTCTCTGCCCCCACACTCCCCCTCCCGTAGCAGATGACAGGCTCTCCCCCTGTGACACGCTGGGCCCCCCCATGGCAGGTGACAGGCTGGCCCCGCCCACCCGGGCACACCTGCAGGATGAGGATGAAGTAGTCGGCCGGCTTGTTCCTGTGGTACAGGAAATGCCGGGGCGATTTTTTGTTCTCCTCGTCGAACTTGAGCTCATGGATGACGTCGGGGTGTCTGAGAAGCCGCAGAAGGATCTTCTCCGAGATGAGGGTGGGCATGAAGAGCGTCACCTCTGTGGGGGAGGGCGGATGGGTCAGATGCCCCCCTGAGGGTCATGTTCTTGCCCCTGGTCCTGGCACAAACCCCCTGCCCCAGGAGCTTCCACAGAACCAGGGGACCGAGCCAAGCCCCTTGCATCCGATTCCAAGCTAGCTCCACGCAGCCACCTCTGGTGTGGAGCGCCTGGCCAGGGGAAGAGGGAGGGAAACGCTGGCAGCCTTGGCACGCGTGAGCCATGCCGCATGGGACGAGCGCCGGGGCGGGGGGAAGGAGCCGCGGGCCTGCGTGGAAGCAGTACCGTGTCATAGAAGTACCGGACAGGCCCAGTGGGTTCCGCTGGCTCTGATTCCCAGATGCCCCGGGACGGAAAGGCCCTGGGCCAGCTACCACGCCCGGGCATGGGGCTCCCCCCCCACACCGCAGGACATTTCCCCTGGCCCTGCTCAGCTGGGCGTGTGTTTTTGTACGTGCGCACATCTCCATCGCCTGCTTAGCGGGCACAGGGCACGTGTGTGCCAAAGTCATGAACACAACGGGTATGCGAGGGGCTGACACGTCCTTACCCCCCTAAGGGAAACCTACAGGCTGGTGTGTGTGACAGGCAAGGCACGGCCCAGCCACGCCGGGCGCACCCACCAACAGCCCCAAACGAGCACGCCCTGGAGTGGCCGTGGGTGGATCCCCGGTCATCAGGAGCCAGCGGGTGCCCTGTGCTTCCCCCCACAACCCCACCCTTAGCCCTCACTGTGCTCCACCGCGACATGGCCTGGGGCCGCCACCTCCCGGACAGTCTCAGGGCAATGCCGGGAGACCAGGCTCCTCGCCCCTGGCACTGGATGGGCACCGGGAACTGGGGGCTTAAAGCCCTTGGAGCTGCCAGACATGCAGAGCACCAGCAGCTCGCTGCATCCGCCGGAGCCTGCTCAGCCCAGGCCCGGATCTCCCCAGCCACCTGCTCTCAACCCCTGCTCCCCCGGTGCCCCCCTTCTCCCAGCCAGGGCTTGGGCCTCTGCCCCCACTCGGGACAGTGTTCAGCCAGGATCGCCCCGTCAACCTGACCACCCTCCCCGCCCTCCGACAGCCCCTTGTCCTTCCTGACCCCCCATCCCCCCCGCTGCCCGCCCGTGAGCCCTGCTGGCTGGCTGGTCCCGGCGCGGCCCAGAGGCTCACCCGTGGCAAGGAAGCGGTGTGCGGCCAGGAGCAGCTGGGGCGAGATCTTCACCTTGAGCTCGCCGTCGGAGTCCTTGAAGGCGGAGAAATCCCTCTTGTTCTTCTGGTTGGCCACACGCTTCCGCGTGCGGTTGTCAGCTGGGGGAAAGGAGGTGTCAAGGTGGGAGAAGTCCCAGCTCCCACCCAGGGCCCCCAACACTCAAGTCCGAGCACGCGCCCCGGGCTCCCCCCTGCCCTACCTGCGCCGGCTGCCTCAGCCAGGGCCTGGGGGCGCTCGTGCCCCCCCAGGGGGCGGGGATAATGGGGGCTGCGAGGTAAGAGCCGGGTGCTCAATGCGTCCCCTCTCCAACCCCCCAGCACGACACCGGTGGCTGCTCTGCCTGCCAGCGGGGCCTGCTGCTCGGGGCCAGGTCAGCAGTGCTGCACCGGGGGGGTGGCCGGCTGGGGGCACCAGGCCAGCAGCTCTGCGCCCAAGGGGGGGACCAGTGGGGGAGGGGGCCAGGCCAGTGGCGCTGCACCCGGGGCGGGAGGGGGGGGGCGGACACCGGCGGGGGGAGAGGGCACCTAACTGTACATGTCCGACTCGTCCAGGATCTCCGACTTGATGATCTCCTCGATGACGTCCTCCAGCGTCACCAGCCCCAGCACCTCGTAGAAGGGGTCGCCCTCGCCCTCGCTGTTCACCTTCTGCACGATGGCCAGGTGCGATTTGCCTGGGGACACAGACACCGTCACCCTGGGCTGCGGGCCGAGTGCAGGGGTGTGACGGGCCCCCGGCCAGCCTGCTCCGGGGCCGCACGGCACACGCTGGGCCTGGCTGCTGCGGACGGGCGGGCACCGACCTGGCCACCGCGCTGCACTTCCAACCCCAGGGGCACCAAGCGAGCAATGAACGCACCAGATCCGGGCCCCGACGGGCTGGGCCAGGAGCCCGAGTCCGCCGGAGCCCTGGGCTGATCCAGATGCATAAATCCCAGCGGCACCTGACCCTGGCGCAGCCCCCTGGGCTCCAGCGGGCACTGGCCGTGCCAGGGCCATGCCCTGGCTTGCTGTGTCAATGCTCCCAGACCAGCTGTGGATCGGCGCCCGGCAGGGCCAGCCTGCCCACGGCTGTGACCCCACCCAGGGCTCTCAGCCCTGCCGCAGGGACGGATCCGTGCCAGGGCCATGCCCCGGCTGCCTGCCAGCCCTTGCGGGAGCTCCCACGCCCCAAAGGGCTCCGCAGTACAGCAGCGGGCAGGCGGGGATGGGGCAGCACCTGCCCCCTTCCCGGAAGTCCTGCCCCACGACTGTCACGCCCTGGCTGACACTGGGACATCGGGGAGAGAAACATCGACATTAACTACCTCAGCTCTGCCCCAGGCACCAGACGGGGCAGTGACCCCTCCGCCCCCGGGGCGAAGACCCCATGGCAGCCAACAGAGACAGAGCCGGCGAGTCCGTCTGGACCCGAGAACCCCCTGCTCCCTGAGCCAGCGTCAGACACAGACTCCCCATGACAATCCCTCACCCCCCCACTCACACCTGTGCCCTGTCTCCCACACACCCCGCCCCCTTGGTCTCTCCCCCACCCCCCAATCCTTCCCCCCGCACTCACACCTGTGCCCTGTCTCCCACACACCCCCACTTGGTCTCTCCCCCACCCCCCTCACACCCACACCCCATCACCCACACACACCCTCCCTCCCCCGTCACAATCCCTCTCACCCCCCACTCCCACCTGCACCCCATCTCCCCCACCCCCACTCCCTGCTCTCGGACTCTCCCCCCGCCCCTGGGATTCGTGCCGCGCCATGAGGCTCGTTTAGCGCTATTCTGCAATCACCGCATTACCGGGGGATGCCCCTTCCCGCAGGTGGCTCCGAGCTCCGCGAGCTCCTGGGCCCGCTGGTGCCATGCTGGGCTGGGCGCTGACGAGGGGAGGGGAGCCACCAGCTTCCCTGCCTGGGCCCCGGCAGCAGCCTCAGCACCACGCTGCTGACCCCCAACTGTGGCGGGGGGACGGGACGGGGGGGATGAGCAGCGTAAGGGGTACTGGGGACTCCTATCAGAGACCCCTGTGCGTGCAGGCAGCCCTGAGAGCAACCGGGGGGCACTGACTGGGACAGAGAGAGAGATGGCAATAGAACCCAGGAGTCCTGGTCCCAGCCCCCCTGCTCTAATCACAGACTCCCTCGGGGCAGAACCCAGGTGTCCTGGCTCTCAACTGCCCCCGCCCCCGCAATCTGACCACTAGACCCCACTCCCCTCCCAGAGCCTGGGCTAGAACTGGGGGACAGCACCCAGGAGTCCTGCCCCCAATAACATTTTCTCCCTGCATAAAGTTGAAATAAAACACTGCCGTTCCCACAGCGTCCCCCACCCCTTCCCCCTGCTGGGACATTCAGGGGGGCAGCTCCCTGGGGGTCTTGGGGCTGGATCGCCTATGTGGATATCTGCTCAGCCAGCTCAGCACCCCCGAGTGGCACAGGGGCCACCTATGCCCACTCCCTGACTAGCTGATATCCCAGCGCCCTGGACAGGACAAGGACGTCCACATCTGCCCCCAGGCCGGGGACCCAGGCCTAGCTGCAGCTGGTGCTGTTGGGGAAGGGGAGACGTGCCAGCCGCAGGGAACACTGAGCTCACAGCCAGGCGGGCGGCCCCTGCTCGCCCTGGTCTCAGGCCAGCGGGCACCGCTCAGTGGGTACATCGTCATTTGTGGGGGGGGAGGGTTCCCTTCACTGCTGGCCTCCTCCTGGCTCCCTGCACCAGGCAAGGGGATTTGGAGCCTGTGTCTGGGCATGCAGGGCAGCGCCCGTCCCCTTGTCCCCTTCTCCGAGCCCCCTGCTCCTTCCCCGCAGGCCTCAGGGAAAGAAACCAAACAAGTAAAAGTCTGAGTGGTGCCTCCTGGCTGAGGCTGTAACCGAAGAGGACGATAGGCGTTACGCCCCCGCAACAGACATGACGTTAGCCCAGGCTACACGTAGGCAGGCTGCTCTCCCTCCCTCGCACACACGGGTAGCACTTGCTCTGGGCCCCCATCAGCCCGCTGGGGACACGCTGCGCTGGACCTAGCCTGGCTTCCAGCACGGGCAGAGCAAAGGGGAGCCCTGAATCCCTGGGAAATCTGAGCTGTCCCCACCATCCACCACTCACATGCAGCCACCTCTGGGAAGAGCCCAGGCAACTGGGCCACAGCGCTCAGCTACCCCATCGGATTCAATCCACAGGGGAATTGAGGGAGGTGGGAGGCAGGACCCAGCCCTGGGAGCCAAGGCACCTGCTGGGAAAGGGCAGCGCAGGGCTGGGTGGGGAAGGAACGAATGGGGCCGGGGGAGAGGAGGAAGCAGCTTGGCACAACCTGGGGCCACCCAGCGCAGAAGCATCAGGGAAGTGCAGGGAGGCAGCGAGCAGCCTTTGATTGGCCCATGCCTGGAGCCAGCCCGGGGGACCCCCCCCCACCCCTCCAAGGGCAGAGTGCGGGAGCCGGTGAGATTAGCACACCAGCCAGGGCGCTGCACCCGTCCCTGCCACCCCTTGTCTGTGCCTCGTAAAGCCAGGATTATGGCTCTCGGAGAGAAGGAAATCCACGAGTAAACAGCCCGGTGGTGTAACGCCGAGGGCTTGGGCCAGCGCCCAGAACCGTCTGGGAAGAGCGGGGTCCTGCTGACATTTCAAAGGAGGCAAGTTTGGGCGTCTCAGCCTCGTCCCCACGGCATGGCTGTGCCTCTCAAAAGGCGAGGTACGCACACGCTAGAATAGCAGAGGGGGGCTGCGGGTCGGGAGCACGGGGCACTGGCGGAGCTGTGGCAGGGGAGCCCAGGGCTTGGACAGCAGGGGCTGTGGGTCGCCCATGGGACCCGGGGAGCCCATGTCAGCCCGTGTCCTGGATTCCTGTGCGGCACCAAGCATCTCCTGCCAGGAGCCTGGCCAGGCGGACAGGGCCGCACCCTCAAGCCCTAGGGCTCAGCACACACAGACACAGCCAGGGTGGGAAGCCCCCCGGCCTCGAGACTTCTCACTGTGGCACCAAGGCCATTGGAAAGGGGGAGCCGAGATCCCCGCCCAGCGGCCCAGAACTCCCCGGGGCAGCACTTTGGCTGTCCAAGCTGCATCCCGCCAGGCACACTCCAGCGGAGAGGAGTCTTGCACCCGGCCTGGATCCGGCCTGACATGTCCTGAGGCCAGTCGGACTCTGCAGAATTGTAGCTCCCAGTGAAAACACAAACAAGCGACTCCAGCTGTTCGGCTCTGAAGACACATGCCCCAAGCACGCCCGCTGCAGTGACCTCTGCCAGAGTCTGCAGAGAGCCTGAAACAATTACTCGGAGAGGAGTGAAACCAGCAGCCAGGCATGGATCGCACTGGGGCGTCCCCATCGAAGGCCAGCGATGACATTCTACAGAATTGCTGACTGTTTTGGTGAATGGTTGGGGGCCAGGGCAAAGGAGGGAGCAAGAGAGACTCAGAAACTGGGGAGAGAATTGGGAAGGAAGAGGAACAAAGGGCAGAGGCAGCGACACCTGGATAGGGGGGCGGGGGAGGCTCCCTGAGCAAGGGGCTGGATGTGAAAAGTCCCGAACAAAACCCTATAGACACCACTGTGCGCTGAGGGCAAATGGGCCCTCGGTTACCCCAGCCTGGCCCCTGCACACGTGCCATTTCTGCCCCCACCAGTAAAGAGAGGAGAGAAGCCACCAGGCTCGTCTTATCGAGAGCCCCAGGCCGCAGGGGCAGGGAGGGGAACCCCCACGGGCCACTGTCCTGGGAGCTGCGTTGGACTCTCGGGCCCCGGAGTCACCGGGTGGAGATGGGACGTCTCTTCCTACGGGCTCTGCTCTGCGTCAGCCCGGGCGGTGGGGGAGAGGGTCTGGGGCCTGGTAACACGGGAGCTCGGACTGGATGGGCTGTGGGATCGACGGCCCTGGCGCTCCCAGGCTGTCAGCGCTGGAGCCCGCAGAACTCAGGGGACTGACCTCAGGGATCCCACCGAGGCCTAGCCCCAGCCCGGGGGCCAGGGCAGGAGCACCCACCGCTGGCTATGTCCAAGGGCAGGCGTCCCTAGGGGCGCTGACTGAACAGCCCGGTGGCTTCCCTGCAGAGCGAGCGACTCGAGACTCGAACCTGGATCTCCGAGTGCCCTGTCCACTGGACCCTCCTTCCTACCGCCCCCTTGGGTTCCCCTAGATAACCCCCAATGTGCAGCGTTCACACTCAGCAGATCTCAGCCAGCACACAACCGCATTCCGATCAGCGGCCTTAGACCCGACTGCCCCCACCCCAGACACGGCTCTGCCCTCCACAGGCAGGCCCTGGGCCAAATCCGTCCCTGGTGGAATTCCACCCCCCCCAGCGCACCCATAACCCAGCCTCCCACTCCCCTGTCCTTAATGCCCCTCTGAGACACACCGCCCATGGCCAGGAAGGATGCAAGGAGCTGGGGGCTTGGGGTGAGACGCGGGCATGCCTCTTCAGAGAGGGGCACCCCAGGGCCTGGGCCGAGGTGCCGAGAGGGGGCAGAGGGACGGGGGAAGAGCCCAAGGAGGAGAGCAGCGAAGTGCGGGGAGTCCCTTTGTATTTCAGCGCTGGAGAAGCCAGAGTTCTCCGGGACCCCCTGCGTCAGTAGCTCCCCTCTACGTCCAGGGGCGATGCCCATCCTCAGTGCACCAAATCGCCCTGTTCCAACAGCCTCGGACCCCTGAGCTACCGGCCCCCGCCCCATTGCTTCCAAGGCCGGCGGAGCATGGCTTGCTGGCGGCCTGCCTTTCCCGGAGACATTAACCCCCTTTGCTGGAGGGCCAGGCCAGTGGGGCAGGCCAGCCCAGCCAGCAGCCCAAGCGGTACGGAGCATGCCGTGCGGGGGAGCCTATTAACGATGGGGTCACGGACACCTCGGCCCAGGCCAGACGCCTCCCTAACCCAGGCCTGGGTCAAACAGCAGTGCAGGCAGGGAGGGAGGCTGGGTCCTGGCAGCAGCAAACCTCGCTCCAGGGGGGAGGAACTTCCTCCTTTGCCTTTTTCTTCTCGTTTCTAAGCTCTCTGCCTGGAGCCGAGGTCAGAGCAACAGGAGCTCCAGCAACACCATTCGAGACAATACCCAGGGCCCCGCGGGGTTCTCAAACTTCACTGCACCACGACCCCCTTCTGACAACAGCCATTGCTGCCCAGCCCCAGGAGAGGGGACCAAAGCCTGAGAGGGACCAAAGCCAGGCCGGGGGGAACCAAAGCCCAAGGGCTTCAGCCCCAGGCCAGAGGCCTATAATCAGAGTCCCGATGCCGTCCGGCTTCAACTTCAGCCCCAGGCCCCAGCAAGTCTAACGCCAGCCCTGGCGACCCCTTTCAAATGGGATTGTGACCCACTTTGAGGTCCCGACCCACAGTTTAAGAACCACTGGCCTGAGGCCTCGTTTATTACTAGAGAAAAAGTGATCTTCCTCGGCTTCTCACGGACACCTAGGGCTGCTCACGGCCTGGCCCAGCAGGGTGCGGAGCTGGTCTGTATAGATGGAGGGTGGATGAGTTGTTCGCACTGAGGGATGCATCAATGACCATGGCAGGCTGCTGGATGACACTACCCAGCAAGGACAGAGCCGTCCACGAGCGCAAAGAGACTTGCTGTAAAGCCCTTGTTCTAACGTCTCCGTGGCCACGTCTGCACCAGAGAAGCACTGATGGAAGGGACACTCCCTCCTGCTGCAGGCAAATACTTTAACCTGAGCTACATGGAAAAAATCATTCCCCAGGAGCAGGTCGACTAGGAGGTGTTCTATTACCCCCACAGTCAGAACACTTTCCAAACCTTCCCAAACCACATGGATTTTAGCTAGTGGCACAAGGAATCTGCTTTCACCCTTCCCCACAATCTCTGCCATTTGGCCAGGTAACATACTGGCCTTTGGGACCACACCCTGCTTAACCAGAGAGATCTGGGCCCCTGCATCCCTCTGCCCCAAGTATTCCCTGCCATCAATTTGGGCAGCCGTTACATGCTCCATGTCTGGTTCTGCGGAGGCTAACCTCACAAAACCAACGTGATCGGTTTCAGTGTTGAGGGCAGCAGAACTAACAGGAGCTATTGGTTGCCTGCTTCCGCCCAGCACAGGGCGTTTATTCCTCAGGGGATCAGTGGAATCACACTGATAGCACCTTCTGGGCTTGTTTGCTTTTACAGGAGGTTTGGGATGAGGGTTAGAGGAATGGTTTTGGGGAGGTGAGTGCCCAGTCTCCCAGCTACCCTCCCTCTTGCTAGGAATCATAGAATCATAGAATATCAGGGTTGGAAGGGACCCCAGAAGGTCATCTAGTCCAACCCCCTGCTCAAAGCAGGACCAATTCCCAGTTAAATCATCCCAGCCAGGGCTTTGTCAAGCCTGACCTTAAAAACCTCTAAGGAAGGAGATTCTACCACCTCCCTAGGTAAACCTCTCCTCTTCCCACCAGCTTCAAACACCTCTTTCAGTGGTTTGTTTTCAAGAGCTGCTTGGGTGTGTTCGATGGCCTCCCGAGGTCCCTTCCAACCCTGATGTTCTATGAGTCTATGAAGGCATCAGCAAGAGATACCATCTCATCCACAGACGTTACCTCTTTGTCCCATAGACACTGGGTCACATCCGCCTTACATATAACTAGGAAATGCTCTTGAACAACAAGATCCAACATTCCCTCAAACCTTGTAACACCTTTGCCCCTCACCCACTTTCCCATCAAATCTTTCATTTTGTTCACATATTCCCCATTACTCAAACCAATATCCCTCTTCAGATTCCTAAATTTAACTCTATATGTTTCAGGGATAATCTGAAACCTTTGCAAAACAATGTTTTTAAATTTACAATAGTCTAAAGCATCCTCAATGGGCATTTAATTGAATATATTCAGAGCTTTACCAGTTAATTTTGCAATCCAGGTCGGAACGCTTGGCATCAGGGATCTCATGCACTGCACATAGCCTTTCAAAGGTGGTCAGATATTCAGCAATATCATCTGCCTCATTGTATGCAGGACATAAATGGTCCCAACTGTGGATTTTTGGCATGATGGGAATCGCTGGGGCTGGTGGTTCTGGTTCTGCTTCTCTAGCAAGCCCAGTGTTTTCGCTCTCTCTCTCTTTCTTCCCGCTTCTCCTTTATCTCCAGTTTCCCATTGTAATATTCTCTGGTGCTCCCTCTCCTTTTCTGCAACCTGCAGCCTAAAATGCTCCAACTTCGCAATGGCTTCACTGCTTTCATTCATTTTCCTGCTTTTCTGTCCCTACTTCACTTACCCGAAATAAGCAAACAGAAAAACAACAAGCCTCCTCCGGACTGTCCTTAGCCACCACAATTAAAGCCTCACTTAAAATCTTTACACCAATATATGAAGTGCAAATCTTGCTCAGTACAACAAGCTGTGTATTTCACACTGCTCGCTGCGCCGCTGTGACAGGATACCCCCGGGTGCAGCCTGGGACCGTGGGACCACTGTGCCTCCTGAACTCTCTCCAGCCTGGGCTCTCTCTCACAATGCCTGGCTAGTGACCAGCAGCAAACCCCTCCAGGCGCTGTGATCACTCAGCATAACCGCATGTGGAGCCCCCACCCCCAGCTAAATTGCATGAATGCTCCCAGAGCCACTCATGAATCACACAGAGAAAGGCATCAGCC
Organism: Lepidochelys olivacea; assembly: GCF_965140295.1. Lineage (NCBI taxonomy): Eukaryota > Metazoa > Chordata > Testudines > Cheloniidae > Lepidochelys > Lepidochelys olivacea. Next base: position 14,828,475 of record NC_140436.1, on the reverse strand, counting down.
AAATCCCCCCAGCTCCCAGCACTGTACCCCAGGAATATACTGTCACCACTTCATCAATGGAAAGTGGACAGACACCAGCCTCTGTCAAACCTGAGCAGAGTTGCCCCACACTTCATACAAACTCACTGGTAAAGATAAACAATTAAACAAATGTATTGACGATAAAAGGTAGATTTTAAGTGATAGGCAAAAAGTCAGAGTTAGTTACCAAAAGAAGTAAAATATCAGCACGCAGTCTGAACTCTCAACCCGATTAGAGTGAGCAACATCTAGATGAAGCAGTTTTTCTCACCCCCCTGGATATTGCAATCCTCAATATACAGGTTTGTTCCTTAAACCTGGGCCAGTCTCCTCTGTTGGAGTCTTGTCTTCTTCTCAGTGTCTTGGTTGCTTGCAGCATAAGTGGGGCCAGGAGAAGGCCCAGTGTGTGTCCACTGAGTCTGTTTTATACACTCAGTCCATGTGCTTGGGGAGCACAAGTCCAGGCATGTCTGGGGGGCATTGCTGAGTCTCTCCAAGCAAGGCTGAGCAATTCCCCTGGTGGGGCCTCATGCAGGTGAGTCATTGCATTGTGCTCCCTTGCTGGACAATGGCTGTTGATGGGTTGTTTCACACCCCACCCGGGTGTTGGTTACTTTCCTTGCTGTTGCCTCTGGGGAGCTAAGATCTCACTGATTCCCCAAACTTACAGCATGTTTTAGTGACCACCATACAACACAATTCTCACAACTTCTTATGCATTAATGATACACATGTATAGACAGAGAAATGACTTTCAGCAGATCATAACCTTTCCCCTGATACCTTACAAGGCCCGCTTTATATGTAAGGTCACAATTATAGGAAAATGAGGAATATGGGGGTTCCAGGACACTCCCCCAAAGTACAGAATCTGACAGCTACATTTCTCAATTCGACTTTAGATTTGCTTGGTTGAAGTGACACAAGCAGTCCTCGAATTCAAATGGTCAGTAAACGGGACTGGAGATCACCAAGGGTCTATGTTTAAGGATCCATAGTTCCACCTTGAAACCAACCCCACCCAGCCAAGCCTAGCACAGAACTCAGGATGTTTGCCTTTTAGCAGGACTGTGATAAGACCCTTGAATGAACTGAACTGATTTAGTGTCTCTGGATAATTGTGCCTCTGTGTGCTGAGCACATTTTGTGACATTGTAACCCATTAACCAGCTGTATTTTGTTTTCTGTAATTTTTTATGTGCTTTAAAAGACAAAGTGGGTGAGGAAATATCTTTTATTGGACCGACTTCTGTTGATGAGAGACGAGCTTTTGAGCTACACAGAACTGTTCCACAGGTCTGAAGAAGATGTACGTTTGCTAACCTCTCTTTGTCACGGCGAGCTTTGGACCTGAGGAAGAGCTCCATGTAGCTCGAAAGCTTGTGTCTCTCACCAACATAAGCTGGTCCAATAACAGATATGATCTCACCCACCTTGTTTCTCTAAAATCCTGGGATCAACACAGCTACAACACCCCTGCATCCTACACTTACAGTGATTCTCCGGTCTGCACTTTCTAAGGAACCCAGATCCAAAGAACAGAGAGGAATCTGTCCAAAGGGTAGGAATAAATGGCCAGTTTTCAGAATGGAGAGAGGTAAATAGTGGTGTCCCCCAGGGGTCTGTATAGGGCCCAGGCCTATTCAACATATTCATAAATGATCTGGAAAAAGGGGTAAACAGTGAGGTGGTAAAATTTGCAGATGGTACAAAACTACTCAAGATAGTTAAGACCCAGGCAGACTGAGAAGAGCTACACAAGGATCTCTCAAAACTGGGTGACTGGGCAACAAAATGGCAGATGAAATTCCATGTTGATAAATGCAAAGTAATGCACATTGGAAAACATCATCCCAACTCTACATACAAAATGATGGGGTCTAAATTAGCTGTTACCACTCAAGAAAGAGATCTTGGAGTCAGCGTGGAGAGTTCTCTGAAAACATCCACCCAATGTGCAGCGGCCGTCAAAAAAGTGAACAGGTTAGGAACCATTAGGAAAAGGGTAGATAATGAGACAGAAAATATCCTATTGCCTCTCTATAAATCCATGGTACGCCCACATCTGTGCAGTTCTGGTCACCTCATCTCACAAAAGATATACTGGGACTAGAAAAGGTACAAAGGGCAACAAAAATGATGAAGGGGACGGAACAGCTTCTGTATGAGGAGAAATGAAAAAGACAGCGACTTTTAGAAGAGACGGCTAAGTGGGGATATGATAGAGGTCTATAAAATCATGACTGGTGTGGAGAAAGTAAATAAGGAAGTGTTATTTACTCCTTCACTTAACACAAGAACCAGGGATCACCTAGTTAAATTCAGGGCTGGATTAACTTTTTGTGGGCCCAGCGCCAAAGCTATTTGTGGGCCCCCATTGGGGAAACAGGGCATGTGATGGGGGGCGGGCCGCAGAGCGAGGAGCCGGTTGGGGGCAATGAAGCGCAGCGCAGCGGAAGTGGCCCCACTCAGCCCAGCACAAAGGCACTGTTTACAAACCCAGAAACTTTACGAACTGCTAGACACACACAGGCTCGCCCAGCCTGCGCTGCCAGCGTGCCCCTTCCGCACTGCCCCCCTGCCCAGCACCCCCTCCCCCACAGATCCCTATGCTTAATTCCCCAGACCTGCTATACCCTGAGACCCCTCCTGGTGACCTCCCACCACAACTGCCCAGCTCCCCCACCCACAGATCCCTACTGTCCAGCACCCCCTTCACAGTCCCACCATCACAGCTGTACAGTGCCCCACATTCCCGAGGGAATTCTGCATCAAATTCTGTGCATAATATTTTAAAATTCTGCAATATTTTTTTCAATTAAGAAATACGGAAGTTCCACCATGGCAGTGGGGAGCACAGGCCACTGAGGTGGGAGAATACCCTGCAGCCTCCCCTGCCCCCCTGGGACAGGGACCTGACCCCGACACAGTGCAAGGGCCATGCCTGCCACAGAAACACCCTGGGGCCCTGCCCCTTTTGTGCCAGGCACACCAGATGTGGGCAGGGAGGCTCAGCCTGGCAGCAGGATCCAAGTGCAGAGGGACTTAGTGTGGGGGGATCCAGATGGGGGTAAGAGGGTTCTGTGTGGGGCAGTCTGGGTGCAGGCAGCTCAGTGGGGGATCTGGACGCACAGGGAGATTCCAGGTGCAGGGGCCATGGGAGTCTGCAGGGGGGACCAAGCCAAAGTGGTTGGAGCTCAGCGGGGGTGGGGAGGGTGTCTGGGTGCAGGGGAGGTGGGGTTCATTTGGGTGGGGGTGTAGGTGGTTGGGGCTCAGTGGGGAGGGTGTCTGGGGGGGCTCATCAGGGTGGTACAGATGCAGGGGAGGTGGGGCTTGTCAGGGTGAGGATTTGATGGGCCTGCTTAACAGGGGAGCCCCAGTTGCTGCCAAGGGGATCTGCATGCTGAGCCCCTGCTTCCCCTATCCCCTTCTCTTCCCCATCCAATGCCCCTTCACCACCACTCCATCTCCTCTCCAGGCTTGGGGGTCAGGGGGAAAACTGCCCCGCAGCACAAGCCAGCGGAGCGGAGAGGGTTGGGGCTGGGTCACTCCACTTCCTGCCGCCCGGTGATTGCAAAGTGGGCCTGACCCCGCACTCACGGGGTGGCGGGAAGTGCAGTGACCTGGCCCCAACCTGCTCCGCTCTGCTCCCCTGGCTCCCAGCCTTGGGACTGCAGGACAGGGGGGAAACCCCCCCACAGCACTCACCAGCGGCGTGGCTGGGAGCCGGCGGAGCGGGCTGGGGCCGCGTTGCTCCACTTCCCGCCGCCCGGAGAATGCAGGGCGTGCCCGACCCCTGCTGCAGTCCCCCAGCTGGGATATAGCTCCGGGGAAGGGGTGGAGTGGGGGCGGGGCTGGGGCGGAGCAGGGGCGAGGGCTTTGGGGAAGAGGTGGGGCAGGGGCGGGAAGAGGCAGGGTGGAGGTGGAGCAGGGGCAGGGACAGCTTTCCTGACCAGCTCAGCCGGCCGGGGGATCAGGCTGGCCAGGGCCCCTTCTGATTCTGGGCCCGGTGCCACTGGCCCCATGGTAAACCCAGTATGGGTTAAATTAAGAGGCAGCAGGTTTAAAACAAAGAAAAAGGAAGTATTTCTCCACACGAGGCACAGTCAACTTGTGGAACTCCTTGCCAGAGGATGTTGTGAAGGCCAAAACTACACCAGGGTTCAAAAAAGCATTAGATAAGTTCATGGAGAATTGGTCCATCAATGGCTATTACCCAAGATGGTCAGGGATGCAAACCCATGCTCTGAGTGTCCCTAGCCTCTGCCTGCCAGAAGCTGGGAATAGGCGACAGGGGATGGATCACTTGATGATTCCCTGTGCTGGTCATTCCCTTTGGGGCACCTGGCAGGGGCCACTGTCGGCAGACAGGACACTGGGCTGGATGGACCTTTGGTCTGACCCAGTCTGGCCAGTCTCGTGTTCTAGATCTGGCACATTCATTCTGAAAGGCAGCGAGGTTGAGTTAACTAGACGTGGCCTGTCAGATCTGGGTGCTCTTTCCAGATCTGGCTAGCGTGACCATGTACAGCCTCACATGGGTGACAGTTGTTTGTCTCTACGTTAGAAATGGGCTAACAATCAGGGTTGTGAAGTGCACAAAGCGTGAAAAGCAGTTAGCAGAACACACATGGACTCTCAGTCTCCAGCCAAGTGCATGTTCCCCTAGGCTACAGGCCCTGTTGGGAAGAGGACTCTCTCTGCACAGTGCTGGCATCCCATGCACGGTCCAACGTACCACAAACGAAAGGTGAATGACTTGGTAACGACGAGCCTTTGTAGCTTGTTCTTGGTACCAAGCGCCGGATCTCCACAGCACCAGCCCCATGGGGCGAGTTTTATGGGCGTTTTGCCTATAGATCTTTCTCTGTCTTTGTGCAAAAACGGACGGTCAGAAAGCTGACATTTTAGAAACCGCATTGGTGTGGCCATGTCGGTCCCAGGCTATTAGAGACAAGGGCGGGGAGTGGAGATCTTTTATTGGAGCAACTTCTGCGGAGAGAGACAAGTGCTCGAGCTACACAGAGTCTTCCTCAGGTCTGGGAAACAGGGCATTGGAGGAAGGGTTGGGGGGCTGGATCTCAGCAGCCCCTTTGCCAAGTGGCCTCAATTTGCAGCACCCGTGCTCCCCTGGCCCGGACATGGCACGCTCACGACGTTCGGGGACTTGGGAGAGGTTCGAAAATTCAGCTTTAAAACACCGGAGCAGGTTGCAATGTTCTCCCTAGACACCAGTCATGCTCTGGAGCAAGGAGTCCAAGGAACTGGCGAACGAGAACACCTTGGCCAGTGAGGGTCGCACCTTACAGACATTAGCTGGAGGTGGTGGGTGCCTTATCCTTCCAGGTCACACGGACACAGAGGCACAGCAAGGAAAGGTCTCCCCCAAGGTCACTCAGCGAGTCTCCGTCTGGCTCTCTTCCCAAGCTCCCCTATTCGCTTCCTGACCTTCCCCCAGCCCTGGTGTCCCTCCCTCGGCCCCCTCCCCACGAGGAAGCAGGGAACCTGCTTGCTCACCCTGCCAGCCACGCCAGCTGAGCCTGCCATACTGGAAAGGCTGCTGCCGGGCAGAGAGAAGATCAAAAGGAACCACCCTGGGGCAGGCAGGAAGGTCCATCCCCCTGCGGCGGGGCGGCCTCGGCAGGGAGTTTGCACAGATCAGGCAACGCCCCCTCTCACCTACCTGGGTCCGCACGCCCTTCTCCACCGTCATTAGCTCCTTCCCCTTCCGAACCGCTCAGTTCACCCCTTGGGCTGCCCCCCAGCAGATGAGGCTCCCCGTCTGCCTGGCCAGCCGCTGCCCCCGCACCCTGCTCCCGCACTGGCAATGAGTGACACACGGGGACCAGCTCAGCACGGAGCCAGGACAGAAGAGGGGGAAAGAGATGGATCTTCCCGACACGTAGCCTCGGCGCCGCAGGCCCGAAAGGCCCGTTCATTCAGAGAGCGCTGAATTCCCAGGGACAACCCCAGCTTTTCGCCAGCACTGGCCAGGCCGAGATCCCAACGCGCATCAGCATCACTCTCCCCACTGCCCAGATGGGAAACCGAGGAACGGTTCCAGCCAGCCAGTGGCAGAGCCAGGAACACAACCCAGGTCCCGAAGTTCAGTCCAGGGCTCTAGCCACGCAGCCATATAAAGACAGACCTGCCGTGGTCCATACACTGGCCTCCCCCGTCCCCCTGACTCAACTGCAGCAGCTCGCACACATGTATCCAGGCACTGACGGGGACCCACCTCTCAATAGTTCAGACGCCGACTTTCTGCCTCTGGGCACATCTGCCCCGCTGCCTGCTGTCACCCCCATCCGCTTCTCTGTGCCCCCATCCGCCTCTCTCCATCCCCCTCCACCTCAGGCCAAACCGCGGCCTCATTCACCCGCACAGTGTCCGTAGGGCTGCCCCAGCCAGTCCAACACCCTGCAGGGCCGGTATGTGATTCTTAGGAGAGCTGGAAAACACCCATCACCTGGGGTGATGGTGCCACTAGGGGATGTTGCCTATGGGCACAGTTCAGCACAGCTGCAACTGGGGAGGAGGCTGGGAGTCCATGTGGTGCCTGATCCCGACGGACTCCAGGAGCTTCACATTAGCACAGGGTGCCTCACCCCAGGGAGAAACCCAGGCGCCCCCAAAAACAGCGGAGAGGGGTGTCAAATGCGACAGCCCGCACGGCTCCTCTCCTGGCTGGGAGCACAGCTGCAGCCTGCTTGGGATCGCTGCTCCTGCTGCTGAAGCAGGGCCCCAGGCTCTGTGCATGGGGTCGGGGGGGGGGGAAGCCATGGGCCCCGGCAGCGACACCGGGATCTGTCTGCAACACGACTACTGGATGCCACATCAGATCGATGCCACAATTTCAGGGCATGTCCTAGGGGGAAATCAGCAAGTCAAAAGGGGGCACTGGGGGGGCACCCGGAGCCCCTGTCAGCTCATTAGCACAGCCCCAGGCCCGAGCACCTCTGCAATTGTCTATGGTCAAACAAGGTCTGACCCCAGCCGCTGATGCCTCCCAGCACAACAGCTGAACTCCTCTGCCCATCCCACGCCGGGTTTCACAGGCCAGCACCCTGGGACTTAACTCCGAGATTGGGAGGGGAGAGGGTGTGGGGAGGCATGAGGTGGCCCAGGTTTGGGGGAAGGGGGCACAGGGCCCCTGGCATGGGGGGAATTGGGCAGAATTGCAGGGAGACCCTGAACTGAATGGGGTAGGAGGGCGGCACCCAGAGTGTTTGTGCAAGTGGACTGGACGCTTGGCTGACGTGAGCGACAAGGGGACCCCCGGGATTTAACACACATGACAAACCAGGGATTTGGGGCCCAGGCTGCCTTTACCGCCAGGCCCCCCTCGGCCACAGGCTCCCTGGCGCAGCCAATCAGCACCAGGACGAAGGGGCCCCTCCCATTTCCGCTTTGGGAAGGGAGGAGTTACAGCGAGGGATGGATCCGAGCCCCGACCTGGCACCTGGGCGCGCACAGCATGGCTGAGATGATGAGAGGACCCACGGCTGCCCTCAGGCCCCACCGAGCGCCCGAGAACCGGGGCTGAACCTCAGCTGGTGTCCACTGGCACAGGCCCAGTGACGGCAGAGGCTAGGACAGCTCCCGCCAGCTGGGCGCTGCCCCGCCGCCCCTGCCCCTGGGACGCCGAACGCTCCATACAGAATTCCTGCAGCTCTGATGCGGCCACAGCGCTGTCTAGTGGTTAGAGCAGGAGGCTGCTGGTCAGGACCCCTGCACCCCACTCCCAGCACCGACTCACGCTGGGACTTCATAAGAGCGGCCAGACTGGGTCAGACCAAAGGTCCATCTAGCCCAGGATCCTGTCTGCCGACAGCGGCCAGTGCCAGGTGCCCCAGAGGGAGTGAACAGAACAGGGACTCATCAAGTGATCCGTCCCCTGTCGCCCATTCCCAGCTTCTGGCAAACAGGCTCAGGACACCATCCCTGGCCATCCTGGCTAATAGCCACCAATGGACCTGTCCCCCATGAACTTATCTAGTTCTTTTTTGAACCCTGTTATGTTCTTGGCCTTCACAACATCTGCTGGCAGCGTGTTCCACAGACTGACCGAGCGTTGTGTGAAAAAAATACGTCCTTTTGTTTGTTTTAAACCTGCTGCCTATTAATTTCCTTTGGTGACCCCCTAGTTCCTGTGTTATGAGAAGGAGTAACCCCCTGGTTGCTGCGCACTCTGCCCACTTGGCCAGGCCTCCTCTCTCCTTCTCACCGCGTGCGGCGCACTCTGAGACAGAGCGTCGGGTGGGCGCCTCCCACCTCCCCTCCTCGCACAACAGCCCTGGGGCAGCAGCTGCAACTGCTCATATGGAAGCATCACTCAGGAAGCCGCACGTGGCTGGGTCTCCATGCAACTCAGCAGCTGGAAAGGGGGGGCCCAATCCAAAGCCCCCTGAGGCCAGTGGAAAGACTCCCAGGGACCCAATGGGCTTTGCAACAGGCCCGAGGAGAGGAGCCAGGCCTGTGGTTACTACTGTCGCTACGTGGTCAGCCAGTTCTCTGCAGATCGTCGGCCCTCCGCTGCACCAGACCCTGCCCAGCCGATGGCTCCAGCCACCACCCACCCAGCAACTCGCAGACCAAATACTGCTCAGAAATGGCCCCTTCTCCAGCTGCCCTGAAGGCAGGATTTCGCAGAGCCAGCAGGCCTGCAAGGGTCAGATGAGATGATCACAGTGATCCCTTCTGGCCATCCAGTCTGCAAAGCCAGAGCCCCCGCCTACGCCCCCGCATCCAGCCCATACTTCTGCTGGAGCTCACTCAAACATCTGTGTGTCAGAACGTGCCCACCCAAAAGGACGCTCAGCGGGGCAATACTCCGTCCCAGACCGGGGGCAGATCCAATATCTTCTGACCCCGCAAGCTCACAGATTGGTGTTTGGTAAAGGACCTGGGGATTACAGTGGATGAGAAGCTGGATGAGAGTCAGCAGTGTGCCCTTGTTGCCAAGAAGGCCGATGACATATTGGGCTGTATTAGTAGGAGCACTGCCAGCAGATCGAGGGACGTGATTATTCCCCTCTATTTGGCACTGGTGAGGCCACATCTGGAGTATTGTGTCCAGTTTTGGGCCCTCACTACAGAAAGGATGTGGACAAATTGGAGAGTCCAGCGGAGGGCAACGAAAATGATTAGGAGGCTGGGGCACATGACTCATGAGGAGAGGCTGAGGGAACTGGGGTTATTTTAGTCTGCGGAAGAGAAGAATGAGGCGGGATTTGATAGCAGCCTTCAGCTACCCGAAGGGAGGTTCCAAAGAGGATGGATCTAGACTGTTCTCACTGGTGGCAGATGACAGAATGAGGAGTAATGGTCTCAAGTTGCAGTGGGGGAGGTCTAGGACGGATATTAGGAAACACTATTTCACTAGGAGGGTGGTGAAGCACTGGAATGCGTTACCTAGGGAGGTGGTGGAATCTCCTTCCTCAGAGTTTTTTAAAGCCTGGCTTGACAAAGCCCTGGCTGGGATGATTTAGTTGGGGTTGGTCCTGCTTTGAGCAGGGGGTTGGACTAGATACCTCCTGAGGTCCCTTCCAACCCTGATCTTCTGTGATTCTATGATAAAGCTAAGAACTCTCCTTACCAGTAGCACATGGGGTTTAGCTTTAGCGCTGGCAGCCTGCTAGGCTGTAAAAATCACAACATCATGATGCAGGGAAAGCTAATTGTACAGGTTTCAGAATCGTACCAGCTCCAATTTCTCCCTCCCATAGAGGCTGGTCAGTTGAGCTCCTGCTATTCAGGAAGCCCGGCTTTACACGTGAAGGCGATGGAGAGCACGACCAATGGAGTACGGAAGAATACTACAACAGAGATTTTGGCCGGTAAATTACGTGGTGGCACAAACAGAACACTCCTGGGGCTGGCCCAGCTTCCCCACTCAGGAGTAACGGGACCACCCCAGAGACAGTAAATCCTTTGACCGACGGCCCCCATCACGCACACTAGTGCTGTTAAATAGGAGCATGGTAGGCCCAGATCGACAGCCCGTGCATTCGTTAATAAGATACCATTGGGCAAATTGCAATGACATCACTGTCTCTAAAACACTCCTTGGACCAGCCCAGATAGGCCACAGACGCCTGTCTCTGTGTGATCACAGCTGCCTCCAACCGCTACGCGTCAGTGAGTCAGGAGGGAGCTTCCCTGGAAATTGCTCCAGGACTGGGATCTCGCTCCTGGACGAAATCAGCACAAGCGTGAGCAGCAGGAGCTGCCGAGCGTGAAGGAGAGGGGGAGAAACAGATCCCTTATTGTGGGCCCAGCTCCTCCCTTGGGGAGGTGGCCAGAGAGCACAGTGATGGGCACCACGTAAGAACCTAGAGACAGCACAGGGCGGAGCTCCTGCCACCTCACCTAGAAAGGGACACGGCAGCAGATGTTCGGAGACGGACCCAGCAAGCCCCGGGCTCCAGGCCCAGATTCTGCGGCACACTCAACCACGTGCTTAGACCCCACTGACGCCCCCAAGGCGGATGTGGGTTACATGCTTTGGGGACCCAGGAGGGGCAGAGAGACATATCTGTGAAGGGAGATTCTACTGCGGGCAGTTATGCTGAGTGGAAAAGGGAATCCCACTGCTCCCCTCCCTTCGGGGCCCGGTTTTCAAGGACTTCAAAGCCTCAGCTGGGGCCAGACTGAACTTCACTATTGCACTGATAATGACGTGACAGGTGAGACAGCAATGGGCAGCCGTATAAAATGACAGACTAGCAGATAGATCGGGTGGGGGGGTGGGGGGGCACAGACAGCCAGACGGGCTCTCAAGGTAGATTTTCAAAGGCAACATTGAAAACTTGGTGATTTATTTCGGTGCCTAAAAAGGAGTGGAGCTCTTGTGAAAATCTGGCCCCTTGTTCGTCCATTCTTGGCTCTCCCCAGCTGGGCAAGCCCCCTGCTCTCATGCCACCGGCTCCCCGCTCTGAATGAGGAGGAGGACAGTAACCTTGCGGGCTTGGGACCATGGAGACAGGATGGAAGATGCCATCGTGCTGTTAGCCCCCGGAGGGGAGAGCAGGGGGACAGCTGTGAACTGGGACGTCAAGAAGTTTAACAGTGATCTATTGTGCCCTTCCCCATGCCAGTGCCGATTCAGCCTGTGGAACTCACTGCCACATGAGGGAAAAGAAATGCTCCTGCACGACTTAAGAATGGTGTTAGAAGAGTAAATACTATTTACAGATGCTCTGTGAGTTTCCACTTTCCTGCCTGACCCAGGACAAGGAACTGGACAGGTCAGGAGTGATTTGCAATGTTATTACAAATATTTACCAGTGCACGCTGGGTTTTGCCCCTGGGCTGATTTTGCAAGGCTGATTCACAGCGATCTGAGCTACATCTGAAGGTGCAAGAAAAACGAAGTCTCATTCTTCAGGGCATAGCTGAAAGTGGCCCAGGACGAGCCGGAAAAGGACACCAGTACCCATCCTTGGCTTTGCTGCTCTGCTCCAGGAGCCAGCAGCAAAATGAAATTCACCAGATCTCTTTTCTGAAGGCACACAGAGTGGTGTGGGAAGGGGAGAAGGACAGGCTGGACTGGGAAACGGCACAGAATAGAGGAGAGACTGGAGAGGAGAGAACTGAATGTGCAAAGAACCAAGACTTTGGCTAGATAGGCCAGAGATCAGGAAGCCAGGCTGGAGTTTGGGAGACCCAGCTCAATCCCCTGCTCTGCCACAGACTCCCTGTGTGACCTTGGCAAGTCACTTAGTCTCTCTGGGCCCCTGCTCTGTGTCTGTAAAGCAGGAGAACAGCACTGGCCTGCCTCATGGCGCTGCAAAGATCAGTGTAGGTAGGATTGTGAGACATCCAGATACCACCACCACGGGGGCCAGATAAGCATTGTGGTGACGAGCGGCGGATGGGGCGGATGCTCCGAGACCGATGGCAAGAGATGTAATCAATACGGGGACAGAGCAGGGCAAGGAGATCTAATGGGGGCATGGATCAGTGTCCAGAGAAGAATGCGGGGGTAACAAAGAAGGCAGGCGGTGGTGGGATGCCAGATGCGATACTGACGGAGGATCTTAATGTGAACTGAAAAGCTTTCACCCACTGAGATCTGTTCCTTCGGCAGGAGTTGCCACTGGAACGCGGACCTGTCAGCGGGGCCGGGGCAGAGGGGAGGAGGAACCGGCGTTCACAGACTGTGGCTTGCAGGCTGCTTGCTCTCTGCGGCAAGGGGAAAGCCAAAGGCAAGAGGCTATTTATTTTTAAAGGCCTTTTATCTCCCCTTGAGGCCCAAGCTTGGAGAACGTCAGCCAGCCCAGCAGTCGATTGGCAGAGTAACAGGCTGCATCATGGGAGAGCAGCGCCAGGCTCCGGAGACCCTCAGCCCACCAGGGACTGTCTGCACCCTGGAGCAGCCCCGGGGGGCAGAGGGGCAGGAGTGCTTTGTGCTGCTCTCAAGGTGCAGGGTATGGGGGCAAGAGAGCGTTAGCCACGGCTGGAGCGAAGAGACCCTGCCCCACAAGGCCCCCAGGGGTAGAGGGAGAGAAATCCTGCAAGAGCTTCCCCTGCAAAGTGAGTACGTTCTCCTACGTGGGCGTGTGCCCCACACCACACAGCGGGGACCTCAGGCACTGCCCAGATTGCCTCGCCCTGCAATTCCACCCCTGCGGCTGGCCTGGGCTGCGGGGCTGTTAGACACCCAGGCTCAGACCCGAGCTCTGGGACCTTCCTGCCTTGCAGGGGCCTAGCATGGAACAGCTACACTGCAATTGAACAGCCCCTCGGCCCAAACGCCCCACGAGCCTGAGTCAGCTGGCCCAGGCCAGCCACGGGTGTGGACACACCCTCAATCACGGACTTTAACCCAGGGCCCTTCTCTAGCCCCGCCCATCCGAGGATCTCAGAGCACATACTCAGCATAGGATGCTTCTGCACGCGCTCCCTGAGAGCGGGGTCTGAGTCACTGGCCCCAGTTACAAAGTGCACAGAGAGGGTGGGAACTTGCCCAGGGACCTCAGCGAGTGGGCAGAAGAGCTGGGCACAGAACCCAGCAGGCCTGACTTCGCCAGGGGCCTCAGCCCACCCTCGCGGGACCAACTTCGGGGGGGTGCGGGAGAAAGGGGCTTGATCTTCACACGGGCTCAACCCTGGGCCAATTTTGTCCCCAAAATGATTAAAAAAAGCAGTAAGAGGCTCCAGTGGGAGGTTAGGTCCATGCCCAGCCCTGTCCAGCAGGCGGGGTTGAGTGAATCTGCAGCTTAGCCACTAATTCCTTGATTTAGGTTTTTTAAGTGTGTGTGTTGGGTGGGTGGATTGGGGGTATTGATATTCGGGGGCTCATAACCCCTCTCCTCCCCCATCAGGGAAGTCTGTGGGCAGAGCTGCAGCTCAGCAAGGTTCCCAACTTTGACTCAGTTTTCAGCTGGCTGGACTGAGGTCCTGGCTACTGTCACGGGGGTAGCGTGGCCGGGGTGTGACCTGCCCCATGCCCGCGACCCCAGAACATACACACCAGTGCCTCAGGGGCGCATGCTTGCAAAGGCTCTTGCAGATGGGGCTTTGGGGTGCGGGGACGCCAGAGATCCTTGTGACCATTCCCCCAAGTGCTCTCACGGCGCAAACTCCTGCCAGCCTCTACCCGCGGCCAGGCAGGGCGGGAACCAGGTTTATTAGGTCCAACGTACAGCACGAACCACACCTGGACCAGCTGAGCAGAAAAGCTGCAGCCAGCCCGGACCGGAGGGTGCGCCTGGAGTTCAGGCGACTGAGCCAGAACCACACCCAACGGGGACGAGGGATCAGATTAAAGTGACCTGAGCTCCTGTCCCAACCCCAGACATGTGTGTAAAGCCGGCCAGCCATGTCCGTGGTGCCCATCGCGTGGGTGAATGGGGCGGGCACCGGGGCACTGGCGCAGTGGCAGATTCCAGATTTTCAGGTGCTAACTGGCAGTGCCCCAGCGATGGTTCTAGCAAACAAGTCTCTCCCCACCCCCATTGCTGCCTGGGCTGGGGAGAAAGGGGACTGGCAAGGGTCCCAGTCCTGCTCCCTTCGAAGCCGCAGGAAAAACTCCCTTTCAGTGCAAAGGGAGCGAGCTGGGCCCGTGGTTGGGGCGGAAGGTGGGTAACAGGGAGAGTGGATTCCTGTTCGGCTGGGTGGGGGGACACGTGTAATGCATTCCCGCCAGGTTCCCCAGCAGGCTCAGATGATCCCTGCAGAGCTCGCAGCCCCGTGGGGCTGAACCAGAAGCAGTAAACATCGTCCCAGTAGTTCGCCCTGCCTGGGGTGGGACCTTTGGAGCCCAGGGCCCACAGGGCTGCAGGTGTCTCAGCCTGGCTGCGGGGTCAGCGCAGGGACAAAGGCTGCACAGCGCAGAGCAAACACAGATCAAGCCCCACGCAGACTGGGATGCCCGTGCCGGCTACTCCCAGGAAAGGGCCAAGAGACACAAACAAAGCGCTCAGCCCTGGGCCCACACACCCAGCTGGGAGCCGGCCCAACAGCCAGCCCTGGGCCTCGCTGTCGCCATTCTGTGAAATGACCCATTGTCTCCTGATCCCCAACACAAGTATTGCAGGCAACTCCCCCAGCTGCTGGAGCGGAGGAACGGCCTCTGGGCGAGAGGGGACTTCTGTCTCCATGGCCTGCTCAGATCTTGAGCTCTCTGCTCTGAGCGTCCCCAAGTGCTGGGGCCAGCGGGGTGGACCCCTGTCCATCAGGAACTGGAGTGCGACACCTCATCCCTCTGCACACAGGCCACAAACCAGTCATCGCATTGCCAGGACTTTGGGCCACAGCTGACTCGGTTCCAAAGCGTGTCTCTGCAGCCCACTGCCAGAGCCCTGAGTCTGCCGAATGTAACCACTGGGCCCATCGGGTAAAGCCGAAGCCAGCGCAGTGACCCTGATGCCAAATCAGTGTAAGAGGAGAATCAGGCCCAGGGCACCCAGCAAGTGCGGTTATACTGGAAAGAGAGCAGCGCTTCCTGGCTTGTTTGCCTCTCTTCCCGCTAAGCTGGAGAGCCAAGCTAGTAACTGTCCCGGTCACTGCACCGCTGGTGGGGTCAAGTCCTGCCCCATATATACCGGGGCTGGAGAGTGACCCACATGGCTGGGTGGGGGTGGGGGTGGGGGAGGGAAGGCAGGGTGGCGTACAAGCAATTTGTTGCTTTGACTTCCTAGTTTACACAGTAACGCAAGCTGCAGATTGAAGGTCCTCAACCACATGGGGACCCCTGCCCCCAGCACATTACACAGAACTGCCATCTAAGGGACAGCATGAGGGGGGACACTTCTGCCTTGGACACCCCCCACCCCAGCCTGGCTGAACCCTGAGTCTCTGACGTGCACTTGGCTCACCCGGCACCAGGAATGCTCGAAAACAAATGAGAAAATCACCCACAGTCTGAATTAAAGAGACATCACCAAGTTAAAAACCCCGTATTTGAGTCAAGACGTTTCTTCCCTGGGCTAAGGACAGCCGAAATGATAAAAAAACACTAAACTGACCCCCCCTCTCCCCGAGCCACAATTCCCCCCCCCCCGACACACACA
Organism: Lepidochelys olivacea; assembly: GCF_965140295.1. Lineage (NCBI taxonomy): Eukaryota > Metazoa > Chordata > Testudines > Cheloniidae > Lepidochelys > Lepidochelys olivacea. The sequence continues at coordinate 14,812,936 of NC_140436.1, read as the reverse complement.
CACACTTTGTTTGCTTTCTGCATTTCATTCCACCCGGACAACAGATTCCTCAATTTCATTGGCACTCCTACATCAGTTTCACTTTCAGGTTCTCTGCTGTAGCAGGTCCTGCAATGTTTGAGTTGCAAACACATGGGGAAGTGGTTAGCTCCAGATATAAATAAAACCCCAAACAAAGGCTGTGTGCATGTAAAATATTTTATGTAAATATTAGCTTTTGGAAACTTTTTAGACCAAAACCTCCATCTGAGGCCTAAGGAATCCATCAGTGCCCATTAATGGGTCTCTGGGGCTGCTGATCAGAGAATAAACAAGCCTTTTTTGCAGACAAAGTATTTCTAAATTTTTGCGTTGAACTGAGTTTGCCTCCTCGCAATATAAATAGAAGTCTCTCCCTCCCCTGCAATGCTCAGTTTTACATATCCTCGCTGCCAAACAGTCGGTAGGAGTGCATCCCTTCCCCTGCGAGCTGCTGCCGGAGCATGTGTCCCTACGAGGTGCCATCTAGTTCACCTCCACAGGGGCCCAGCTCAGGATTGGTCCTTGCAGCATAGTTGCAAATGTTTGGTCTAGTCTAGTTTTAAACACCCCCGAGTGCCTGGGATTCTAGCACTTCCCCTTGGGAGGAGAAGCCTCTGGCAGGTGTCATTCAGCTCCCCTGATCTAACTCTACTGAGGTTAGCAGAGATGCCTCTGGATTTGCACCGGTGTAACTGAGCCCAGTGGTGGAGAGACTCCAGTGATGGTCAGTCTAGAGTTTCCTTTCTCACCTTCCCTCTAGTCACAGCCCCTTGGCATTCCTCCATCTGCCCACTAAAGCCGCAAGCTACTGACCTAGCGCTCCAGCCCAGCCCCAACACAACAGCGGAGCAAGCAGAACCCAACCTGGGCGGGCTTACCTTTTTTGAACTCCTCCAGCATAGCATCCAGCTTGGTGTCGTGGAAGACGAAATGGACCGGGTGGTTGTAGAACTTGGTGATGGTCTTGAGGGGGGTGCAATCGTCAGGGTCCACAAAGGCCAGGTCCTTGACGTAGAGGATGTCCACGATGTTGGAGCGCTCCTCCTCATAGACCGGGATGCGGGTGTAGCCGCTCTCCATGATCTCCGACATTGTGTTGAAGTCCAGGATGGCGTCGCTGTTGATCATGAAGCAATCGTGGAGCGGGGTCATGACATCCTCCACTGTCTTAGTCCGGAGCTCCAGCGCTCCCTGGATCATGTTGAGCTCCTCCTTGACCAGATCGTTGTAGGGCTCCGTCACCTTCAGCATCTCGACCAGCTTCTCACGGTTGTAGACGGTGCCGATCTCCTGGCCCAGGATGCAGTCCAGGAGCTTGCTGATGGGGAAGGAGAGGGGGAACGTCACCAGCATGAAGAACTTGGTGATGGCGATGGTGTTGGCGCCCACGGCCAGGCCGTGCCGGGAGCAGAGGGCCTGCGGCACGATCTCGCCGAAGATGACGATGCCGATGGTGGAGGCGATGACGGCGCCTAAGCCGGAGCCGATCAGGTCGTCCAGTAGGATGGTGAGGGTGGTGTTCACCAGCACGTTGCCCAGCAGCAAGGAGCAGAGCAGGTAGTTGCCCTTCCTGCGGATGGGCTCGATCTTGCGGGCGTAGCGCTTCTCCTTGTTGGTGCCGCAGTTCTGCACGATGCGCAGCTCCATGGGGTCCAGCGCCATGAGGCCCAGGTTGAGGCCGCTGAACATGCCGGAGAGCACCAGCAGGCAGAGGATGAGGATGATCTGGAACCAGAGGGGCAGCAGCGACTTCTTCTCCTCCACCACCATGAGGCGGCCGTCGCTGCCCTGGTGCTGCAGCCAGGGCTGGCCGGGGCCGCGCTTGGTGCACAGGACGTAGACCTTGGCCCGCTCGTGCTTCCGCAGGGGCCGCACCCGCACGAGCAGCACCCCCGAGGTGTCGCGCGTCTCGGCCATGCGGGGCTGCACCACCAGGTCCTGGGTGGGCTCGGGGCAGCCGCCCTCGGCCCGGGCCGGGGCGCTGGCGTTGCCCGCCGCGCTGGCGTTGGCCCAGGCGCCCAGGGCGGCGAAGGCCACCAGCTCCCCGGTGCCCGGCCGGATGCCCAGCCCGAAGAGCCGCAGCCGCACCTGGCTGCCCTCGGTCACCTGGATGACGCCCCCCTCGGCCGCCGCGGCCGCCGGCTTGCTGGTGCCCTCCAGCCGCATGCCCAGGATCACGCTGCCGCCCTCGCTGCCGGGCGGGCCCGGCCCCGCCGCCAGGGGGAGCGCGAGCGCCAGCCCCAGCAGCGCCCGCAGCGCCCCCGCCGCCGCCGCGCCCCCGCCGCCCGGCGCCATGTTCCGCTCGCCCCGCGCCTCGCCCCGCGCCTCGCCTCGCCCGTCACAACCGCCCGCTGCTGGGCCCGCGGCGGCGCGCACGTCGCCCGCCGCGCGGCCCCGCCCCCTCGCCCCGGCCCCGCCCCCTTAAGGAGGCGCCGGGCTGGGGGGGGGGAGCGTTAAGGAGGCGGGAGTTCGCGGCTGCGGGGGGCCGTGTTAGGGGGCGGGGGGTGAATTTTTGGGGGAGGGTGTTATGGGGCGGGGGGGTTGACTTTTGGGTGTTATGGGGCGGGAGGGTTGATTTTTGGGGGGGCGTTGGGGGAGGGTGTTATGGGGCGGGGGGGTGATTTTTGGAGGGTGTTGGGGGAGGGTGTTATGGGGCGGGGGGGGTTGACTTTGGGGGGGTGATGGGGGAGGGTGTTATGGGGCGGGAGGGTTGATTTTTGGGGGGGTGATGGGGGAGGGTGTTATGGGGCAGGGGGGTTGACTTTTGGGTGTTATGGGGCGGGAGGGGTGATTTTTGGGGGGGCGTTGGGGGAGGGTGTTATGGGGCGGGAGGGTTGATTTTTGGGGGGGTGATGGGGGAGGGTGTTATGGGGCAGGGGGGTTGACTTTGGGGGGGTGATGGGGGAGGGTGTTATGGGGCGGGAGGGTTGATTTTTGGGGGAGGGTGTTATGGGGCAGGAGGGTTGATTTTTGGGGGGGTGTTGGGGGAGGGTGTTATGGGGCGGGGGGTGACTTTTGGGGGACGGTGGGGGAGGGCGTTATGGGGTTGGGGGTGATTTTCAGAGTGGTGGGGGAGGGGGTGCATGGGACAGGGGGTGATTCTTGGGGGGGGTACAGAAGGGGGATGTAGGGAACTGTGGGGCAGGGGTGTCCTTTGGGGCAGCCCTGCCATGCCTAGGCCTCTCTGCCCTGCCCTGCCCCGCCCCGCCCCCGGTGTAAGACACTATCCCATAGTTAACATGGGGGCTAGGCCCCTACAGAGGGACATGATGATACTCTCTAGGGCGCGGCTGGGGAGTCACGCCCCTGAGCTTCTCCCAGCTCGCACGCTGACCCTCCCACCTGGTGGAATTTTCCACTCCTTGCCCCTTGTTTATTGATTCATGACTTTGCCATAAAACGCAGGAGTCAGTAACTACAGGAAGGGGACCGACACCTTGGCGGCTTGCCCAGCGCCATCCTGCAGCCTTCGATCCCTCTTGTGTTATGAGAAGGAGTAAATCACACTCCCTTATTTACTTTCTCCACACCCATCATGATTTTATAGACCTCTATCATATCCCCCCTTAGTCGTCCCTTTTCCAAGCTGAAAAGTCCCAGTCTTATTCATCTCTCCTCATACGGAAGCTGTTCCATCCCCCTCATCATTTTTGTTGCCCTTTTCTGAACCTTTTCCAATTCCAATATATCTTTTTTGAGATGGGGTGACCACATCTGCATACAGTATTCCAGATGTGGGCGTACCATGGATTTATGTAGACGCAATATGATATTTTCTGTCTTATCTCTATCCCTTTCTTAATGATTCCCAACATTGTTTGATTTTTTTGACGGCCGCTGCACATTGAGTGGATGTTTTCAGAGAACTGTCCACAATGACTTCAGGATCTCTCTTGAGTGGTAACAGCTAATTTAGACCCCATCATTTGATATGTGTAGTTGGCATTGTGTTTTCCGAGGTGCATTACTTTGTATTCCTTGTGGTGGGTTTTGTGACAGACACATTACAGCAGCGGTGATTGTCCTCCAAAAAGCATGCAGAAAGAGCTCCCTATTGTGGCATCAGAGAAAACCTGCATTGTGCACCTGGCACTCTGCCGCTGGGTAATGCTGGCATCTGAGGAGGTCTATAAATATCTTGCATTTCTAGAGTGTACTCCATCCCTGGAGGATCCCAGACTGCTTTTCAAACTGTTATACAAAGCACACAGGTCATTCCCACCAGGCCTGACATGCAGCTACCCCTGGGGTGGGATGTCTGAGCTGTTTAACTCATAGTAACACTAGGAACAGTTCAGGGGCCCAAGCTTGTGCAGTATTGACCATCCTCAACTCCCTTTAAAGGGGATTTGAAGACTCAGCCTGGCTCAGATCAGGCTGTAGGACAGGAGTTGTAGGAAATTCTGTACCCAAATAAACTGCAGGAGGGATGTAAAGAGGCGGAATGTGATTACTGACTTTGGAACGGGGCTACAGCATGCTGACTTCTGCCAGGAGGCTGCACCTCCACCCCTGGAGAACAAACAGTCCTGGCTAGGTAACATACCTTGTACCTTCACCGGGGGAGCAGAGAGGGCGGCGATAGGTCTGGAGTCAGTGGTAGGACAGATGTACAAGAAGTCACTAATAAAAGCATCTTGGCAGAGGGCCCAAAGGCACTCAGACAGCTCCAGCCAAACCTTCTGGATCATTTGCCCAAGTACCTGCAGTTCCCATCTCGGACTGAATATTGAGCGACGGAAGCTGGTTCTGCTCAGAGCACTTTCATAAATAAAGAGTTTAGCTAGCTCAGCACAGAGCACACTTCTCCTTGAACAGCTTTGATGCTGCCTTGTTGAGCAAAGTCCCTCTTCGGTGCTGGCCCCAAGTAGCTGGTAGAAAGAGGCAACAGCCCTGCCAGGTGCATCAGATCAGCTCAACCTGACCCTGCCTGATTAGAGAGGAAACAACCTGGTTGGTTCCTTGAGACAAAAGTTCCCTGGTATTTTTAACGGCCCATGGCCCTTAACTGCTCTGACCAGTCACTGTGCAGCCATGGGAGCCCACCAGCTGAATAAGGTTGAGTTGCACAAAGCAGGTCTGTGTGGGGACGTGATGGGATGTTTGGATGAAGACAATTCTGCGGGGCTAGTGAGTAGTGGGCTGGTTCACCGAACCCCAGAGTGTCAGTACTCAGTTACCAGGTGAGCTCGGGGTTGTAGCACTCCAGGAGAGTCATGTCAGCGTATGATGCAAGCAGACGAAACCTAGTGAGTCAGACTTTCAAAGACAGCACAGCGTGCGGGAATGGCCCCGTTGGGCAGCCTGCATAGCTCACAAACAATGTCAGGACCCCAGGGCAGGCCCTGTAATCCAGCCCCAGTTCTTCACCCCCAGCAAGGGGTTTCACGCAGCCTTTCCAGGGGACAAGGACCAGGTCTGACTCCTCGCTCCCGCCAGAGACTGCACCTGGGGTTTGTTCTGGGCCCTGCAACAGTGACGGACTCACAGAAAGGCCACAAGGCAGAGGCAGGTGTAGAACCCAGGAGTCCTGATACCCAGCATTAGGACTTTGCTCCACTTAACCAGGGCTGTCGTCTCCTCCTCTCGTTCCAAGTGGCTGCTGTGGTTCGTTATGCTAACCTACTGCAACCCGATTGTAACAGCCCAGTGCGTGTTAACAACAGAGGAATATCCCTTTTTAAGACTGGTAATGGATTTCGGGTTTAAAGTTTCCAACAGGGCTCTAACTGCCAGCCAGAAAAAGTCCCCTATGACTTTAATGATCTAGCGCGACAGGCTTCTATAAACCTAGGCTCTGCGATGGCTATATTTGGACCCATTGCCACAAGGAGCTCCGTCAGGCACTCCAGGCGGACGTAAAGAACTGCCCACATTGCCAGGTGTGCTATCCTAGAGCACCTGGGCTTGAGTTTCCTCTTGCGCAGGCTGGTGCTGCTCTCACTTTCGCTGGTGATTTCACCGGAGTCACCACCGATGACACCAGGAAGAGGAGATCACTCGCTGGGCAGCTCTGACCTGTCTACAGACGCCCTGACACTGCTCCTCTCCTTCTGTTCCCTAGCCTCTGACTTTACTGTGGCCCATACACAGGAAACGGAAAGAGCCAGGCCTCATGCCTGCTCTTCCCCAGTGGAAAGCAAGTGGTAATTAATGCATTGCCTTTGGGAACTGTAACCTCAAATTCACCATCAGAAATCAATGGTCCACTGGAATGTGTTTCTATAGCAACAAGGACCAGAGAGATAACTCCCTGTAAGGGAGCATTTGGGCTCAGACAGAAAGAGCAAGAAGATGCACAAGGGGCTAATGCAGCCCCTGACTATCATTGCTGAAGAGCTGGGCTCCTGGGTTAAGTCACATGTGGAGATCAGTCTGGCTGGCTGTGCTCCTGGGTGGAGATCTGTCTGGCTCTGCTTAGGACTGGGCCGAGGTGAGACCAGGAAGGGATGCCGTGAGTCAGGCTTGAGGTGGACAGGCAGACTACGGGAGGCTGCAGGACCAGAGTAACCGCATCAGGATTCTGAAGGGCATCAGCAGAGCTGGGTGGGTGGGGAGCCCGGGACTGGAACAGCAAGGTGATGCTGGAGGTCAGGCTTGAAAGGCATTGGCCGAGCTGCATAAGCAACGTGGTTTGCACAACCCCTGAGTGAGCGCTGGACAAAGGGGGAGTTAAGTGTCATCATTCACGGTACCATGCCACAGTAAAGCAACACGTTCCAGTCCCTTTCCCCATCCAGCCTGATCAATGCCAACAGCCAGGCTACGACAGCCTGTTCGCTGACCCTGGCGGAGGTTGGGGCTGAGCCAGACTGGTAGTCCCTGGTCAGAGCCGCTCTCTACATCCAAGGGGAGCGTCCTTTAGCTTCTCAAAGGAGCTGGCCTTCAAAGAAACAGCTGGCACTTTTGTTCAGAGAAACCCGAGGAAAGTGCCACGTCAGCTGATTTCTATTCCCCTTCTTGACACAAACGCCACAGGGATGGTGCCTGGTTCCTCTTTGGCCTCCCCGTCCCCAGCCCGAGCCACAGCTCTGCGGGTGCTGCGGAGTCTCTCGCAGCTCGGACGCCCTGTGCTCCAGCAGGCCTGGGGGCAGGAGAGCTGGCTCTAGCTGCAGCACTGATCTCAGGGCAAGGCCCTTCCCCCTCCCTGTGACTCAGTTTCCCCACACACAGTGGCGTCAGCGACACTGACCCAGCACTCAGGGAGCCCTCGGTCTGTGCTGCAGGGGGAGACCCGGCGATGGAGGGTGTAAAAGGGCCTGTCAGTGCAGCGTGGCTGCTGAGATGGGCGCAGGCCCCACGAGGCGGGGGGCGGGGCTGGGCAATGTCTGGTGCCACGGAAGTAACCGGAGCATTTCGATGGGGAAACTGAGGCAGGGAGGCACAGTCAGGGGCCCCCTCCGGCCCCCAGCACCACGCACGGTCCCATCGCCGCGTCACGGTCGCCAGGCCACCGTCGCCATGGCACCGTTGGCCCCATGTCGCTAGGCAACTGTGGCCGTGTCCCGCTGGGGACGCAGAGCCCGCAGCCGCTGCCCCGAGAAATGGGGACCGGGTCCCTTTAAGGACCCCCGTGCCCGGAAGCGGCGAGGGCACTACATTTCCCAGAGCCCCTCGCGCGGAGCTGACGGGTGGGGCACGACCGCACGCGGCCGGCCGCGTTCCGCCCAGTGACGGATGCGCTCCTCAGCCAACCAGTATCACGATCCGCGTCAGTGGGCGGTGCCTGGAGGGAGCCAATGGCGGAGCTGGGCGGGGGCGCCCTGCGGCCAATGAGAGGCGCGGGGGCGGGGCCGGGGCCTGGGGCCGGGCTGGGGGAAGATGGCGGCGGCGGCGGTCGCGCGGCGGTGGCGGGCCGGGCTCCCGGGGCTGCTCGTGCTGCTGGTGCTGCGCGGGGCCCGCGCCGAGCAGACCGAGGAGCACCTGAAACGGGAGCACTCGCTCAGCAAGCCCTACCAGGGTGAGGGGCCCCGCGGGGGGTGGGGGTGTGTGCGCGTGGGGGGACCCCCGCGGGGGGGTGTGGGGGGGAGCTGGGCGTGGGGTGGGCTAGGCGTGGGGGGGGCCCGCGGGGGGGTGGGAGGGAGCTGGGCGTGGGGACCCCTGCGGGGGGTGGGCTAGGCGTGGGGGGGCCCGCGGGGGGGTGGGGGGGAGCTGGGCGTGGGGTGGGCTAGGCGTGGGGGGGGGCCCGCGGGGGGGTGGGGGGGGAGCTGGGCGGGGGGTGGGCTAGGCGTGGGGGGGGCTAGGCGTGGGGGGGGCCCGCGGGGGGGTGGGGGGGAGCTGGGCGGGGGGTGGGCTAGGCGTGGGGGGGCCCGCGGGGGGTGAGGGGGGAGCTGGGCGGGGGGTGGTCTAGGCGTGGGGGGGCCCGCGGGGGGGTGGGGGGGAGCTGGGCGGGGGGTGGGCTAGGCGTGGGGGGGCCCGCGGGGGGGTGGGGGGGGAGCTGGGCGGCGGGTGGGCTAGGCTTGGGGGGGGCCGCGGGGGGGTGGGGGGGAGCTGGGCGGGGGGTGGGCTAGGCGTGGGGGGGGCCGCGGGGGGGTGGGGGGGAGCTGGGCGGGGGGTGGGCTAGGCGTGGGGGGGCCCGCGGGGGGGTGAGGGGGGAGCTGGGCGGGGGGTGGGCTAGGCGTGGGGGGGCCCGCGGGGGGGTGGGGGGGAGCTGGGCGTGGGGTGGGCTAGGCGTGGGGGGGGCCCGCGGGGGGGTGGGGGGGGAGCTGGGCGGGGGGTGGGCTAGGCGTGGGGGGGGCTAGGCGTGGGGGGGGCCCGCGGGGGGGTGGGGGGGAGCTGGGCGGGGGGTGGGCTAGGCGTGGGGGGGCCCGCGGGGGGTGAGGGGGGAGCTGGGCGGGGGGTGGTCTAGGCGTGGGGGGGCCCGCGGGGGGGTGGGGGGGAGCTGGGCGGGGGGTGGGCTAGGCGTGGGGGGGCCCGCGGGGGGGTGGGGGGGGAGCTGGGCGGCGGGTGGGCTAGGCTTGGGGGGGGCCGCGGGGGGGTGGGGGGGAGCTGGGCGTGGGGACCCCTGCGGGGGGTGGGCTAGGCGTGGGGGGGCGTGGGGGTGTGTGTGGGGGGACCCCCTCGGGGGGGGTGTGTGTGTGTGTGTGTGGGGCGGACGGGACACCTGCCGTATGGGGGTGATGGGCGCCTGGGGCGAAGGGGGAGCTCGTGGGTGGAAGGGGGTGCAGGCGGACCTGGGCTGCGCGAGAGGGGCTGGGACATTCGGGGTGTGGGGTGGTGGGATCAGGGGAAGCAGTAACTGGGGCGGGGAGGACGGGGGGGGAAGGAGTCAAAGTGGGGGAAAGGGGAGTAGGGAGGGGGCAGGCGAAGCACCTGAGGTAGCGAGTTGAGTGGGCGGCTGGTGTGGGGAGGACAGGGAACGGCAGGGTGGGGTGCAGAGGGAGCCGCGGGGAGTGGCTAGAGTATGGCAGTGTTTGGGGGGCGGGGAAGATGCAGGAGGGAGAAAGGCTGGGGGATGAGGTGTGTAGGTGGGGTGGGAGGAAGCAAGTGTACCTGGTGCTTTGTGCAGCTGTCTGGAGAGGGAAAGAGGAGGCGGCCAGGCGGAGGGTCTGGGAGGAGAAACAAGGCAGAGAAGGAAGCAGGGGGGGGGTGGGAAGATGGATTGAAGGGGGGTTGGGTGAGGAGTGGCAAAGCACAGGGCGATCAGTGCACTTTACCATTGTAGGGCTGGTGCAAATGTTTCCCTTCTACCCGCCAGGTGTTGGATCTTCCAGTTCCTCTCTCTGGGACCTTATGGGCAATGCCATGGTCACGACTCAGTACGTCCGCCTCACACCGGACATGCAGAGCAAACAGGGGGCCGTGTGGAACAGAGTGGTAAGAATAACGTTCTCTAGCAATCTGTGAGGAGCGTTGGCACTCCAGGGTTTTGTATCTTGTGCAGAAGTGATTTCTATCTTTGGGCTGCAGCCAGTATGTCTGCATTCAAGGTGGTGAGGGGTAACAAGATGGTAATCGGGATGTCTTCATTTATGGAGTCAAGATTCTGATGGGAATCTGCTGCTGCAGGTTACAGGAAGTGGTGCATTGATGTTGAAGATCCTTTGCTCAAGTGCGGAATGAAGGGTGGATGGGCCTCGGGCAGATTGGCCAATAGTTTTCATGAGAGAAGACAGATTTGTGGAATCGTTGTGCAAAATAAACTCCAGCTACAGTTAATCTGAAACAAGCCTGTTGCTAAATCAGTGTCTTGGCAATGTCTCTGCTCTCGGTGTATCTATAGGAGGTCACTAACCTGGTGACGATGTTCCATTCCACTGACAGGTTTCAGAGTAGCAGCCGTGTTAGTCTGTATTCGCAAAAAGAAAAGGAGGACTTGTGGCACCTTAGAGACTAACCAATTTATTAGAGCAGTGAGCTGTAGCTCACGAAAGCTTATGCTCTAATAAATTGGTTAGTCTCTAAGGTGCCACAAGTCCTCCTTTTCCATTCCACTGAGCTTTTCCTTTGACTAAAAGCACAAAAAGGCAGTGCTTCTAACTGGCTTGCTCCCGGGCAATAGCCCTGCTAATTCTATTACGGGATTTGATCCTAAATCCCTCTATTATTATAGCTCAGATGTCCCATTCAGGATCACCACTCCCTGTGCTCCCTGTACATGGCACATTCTTTAGAGCCTGAGTGGATGAAGATCCATGTCCCCCAAATACAATGATTTATGAAAGAGGCTTTTTGTTCTGGGGTAATGTGAACTGTGTAGATGTGCAAAAGAACACTGGACCAAAGGCAAATCTGGTATAAGCAGTTGCAACTCAGATAAGTCAGTGGACTTGTACCTGCTTATACCAGTATGAGTTGGGCTCACTGAGTTTATCCTGTAAACTTGATCTGTCGTTCCCCTGCTCCCAGGTGCCAAGGTTCCACCAGAATCTGAAAACGACTAACCTCACCTCTACCTTTAATGCTTGGCCACAGCAGCACAAGTATCTGGGTTCTCTACCTTTCTTTGGTGGCTGTCAGTTTGAGTCACACATTCATCTCTCATCGAATGTTTATCTAACTTCAGGTTTCAGAATAGCAGCTGTGTTAGTCTGTATCCGCAAAAAGAACAGGAGTACTTGTGTGGCACCTTAAAGTCTAATAAATTTGTTAGTCTCTAAGGTGCCACAAGTACTCCTGTTCTTTTTATCTAACTTAAGTCTTGCCTGAGGAGTGGATATAATTTGCTTATGATGTGAAAAGCTGGAATTTGAGCCAGAAAGTGTCTTACGGTCAGTATATCCCCCTGTGCTGTTCAGTGCAGGCCTTCTCCACTTAAATCTGCTTGGGCCCTCTAACCAACTCCCATGGTCTTCCCTTGCTGCGCGATAGCTGGTCTTGTAATGGATCCTCCTTTTTAAAAAAATCACTCAAACCTGAAGCTTTGATAGGATGTTTCTCTGGATTATAGCAGTAATCACACACTTTCCAAAGCTGAAAAATGCCTATTCTTGGTGAGTGCAATTGCAAGGCAAAGAGAAGTGTGGTCTCTTAGCTGTGATGTGGACACAGAAGGGCTTGCTATTAGAGGCTTTCTTTTTAGGGTCTTAGGGCTTTCTTTTAGGCCCATCATCTTGTTGTGCCTATAGTCACATGGTGCAGGATCGTGATGTAGTTTGCAAGTGTGTGCGCTGGATTTCAGTGTTTGGCAGAAAAACACGAGAGCAGTGATTCCCAATCTCTTCCAGATTAAGACGCCCTCCCATCTCTCAGTGGTCTAGCGAGAAGCCCTCTCCCATTTAGTAGTATGGAAAGGCCAGCGTGGTCACAACTCCCTCACGCTTGCATATGCTGGCCCAGGTTGAGCTCATACACTGCAGATCACTCCTTATAATGTCTGGCTGTGCAGTTGTAGTTTTTGTCTGCATTTTGTGCAGGCAGTGAATTTCATTGCCTAAGTTCCGTGATAGGATATACAGTAGGAGCCACTCGAAGACATGACAGTTTGGGATGGAATTTACCTGTGGGGTAGATAGTGATGCTCTTTCATGTACTGTAGTTCCATAGTAAGCTTCCTGTAGAACTATTATGATTTCTGTTCTCTCCAAACAAGTACCTGTCTAATTCCGCCTGCCGTTTGAGTCCAGAATAGTTGACTGTGTGTTGGAAAAAGATAGCTTGTTCCAAGAGCAAAGACACTGTAGCTGTACCAAGCCTTTCCAGGTCAGTACTCTTCTTGCAGCCCACTGTGTCAGGGATACTCTGCTTAGGAGGACAGAGTCCTGTCAGTTAATAGCCATGTCCTTTCATTCCATGGAATGAGACAGTTTTAAATCAGACATCGCTAACCCTTCAGAGTGTGTTGGACAGCTGCCTTCTTATATTAAAGAGCTGTGTAAATTGTCTCCATGGAGCTCGGAGGCCTCCCACGTCTCTGTACAATTGTCTGTATGATGTAGGTGCATCTCTCTGACCTGAACATGTTCTAATTGTCTGTTGTGAGTCTGCCTTCCACAGTGAGTTGCCAGGTACCTCTGGTACATATCTGTGGTGCGGGGAAGGCTTGATGCTGCTGCGTTTGGCAATCAATCCCCAGCTACGGACACTCTTGGGACACTCTTGCGAGATGTCTCTGACTGTGGATCTTCCTGTTCTTTCATATGGAAATTCAATACAATGCTGACTACAGCCCTTTTTAAGCATTTTATTTGTAATGCGTTTTCAGATGTGACTTTGAAATGGGCAGTTTCCCTTTACATTTGACTGTGGTCATATGGTACGAGTCCAGGAGTCGAAGTACCTGTCTAGCTGCTGACTCGTATCCAGGCTGGATGACTCGATGATAAAACTATTTACATTCTTTGCCTCGACTGGTTCTACGCTTCATCTGATGTTCATAAAGGGGTGTCATTTGTTCATCTATAGTGATGAAATCCAAGCTGCTCTGGGCCTGATTCTGATCTCTTTCCTTGATTTCACTGGCGTTACTCCTGGCTTCGAACAGTGCGAGATCAGAATCAAGCTCTTTGTTTTTATATCCATGATTCCCTAATCTTCCCTAATCCCCCTGTGATTAATTACTCTTGCTGAAATACAAAAGGTAAGGCCGTGCAGCCTATTGGCAAGGGACATGAAGGACGAAGACATCTCTGCAGTGTGGCTCCATTTAGCGGATGTATTTGTGCTAAGGCAGGCCAGTGCTTTTCCATGAGGCGGCGGATGTGTTGGTGCCATGGCTTGCTGTCTGTGCAGAAAAGCAGCTGTGCTGTCTGGCTGGGGACACTGCAACCAGTTGTGGCTCTCCCTCCCCATCCAGATGGAACAGATCCCAGCTGACATGGGGTCCCTTAGTAATGTTATCTGCCTGCAAGCCAATAGCCAGAAGGGCTGTGAATTGCAAGGGGTGTGTAGGCTATTGTCAAAGTCCCCCTGACTGCTGCACACGCTCTCCCCCTTTCTCTCTTGCAGCCTTGTTACCTCCGAGACTGGGAGATGCAGGTCCATTTTAAAATCCATGGGCAAGGCAAGAAGAACCTGAATGGGGACGGCTTTGCCATCTGGTACACCAAGGATCGCATGCAGCCAGGTAAAATACTCTCACGGAGGCGTCATCTGCAAGGGGAAGTGCTGCACAGAGCCTCCGCTGCCGGCTTTCTCCTGCCCCAGCGGAAACACGCTAGCCAGAGTGTGCCGCCCTTGGCTGTGGATGTAGATTGCATCTACAGCTGCTGCCATCCGGCTCCTATTTGCAGGGACCGACAAGGAGGGAGCCAGGAGCGACTGTGACCACACTATAGCTAATACTGACTTTGCTCTGCAAAAGCTCGGGGTGACCATTGATGGGGGCTCTGAGGAGTCCAGAGTGGCTATGAATTCAGCTGTGCAGTAGCAAACTGCTTGCCCGGATTTTCAGAGGTGCAAAGCAAGCCCCATTCCTACTGCAGGAATGGAGGCTGCAGTGGCTCCAAAGCTCTGGAAATCAGACTTGTGCTGCGAAGGGCAGTGTCCTAGTGGGCTAAGCATGGGCCTGGGGCCAGGAACACCTGTACTCCGAAACTCTGCTCCCGTTTCCGCATCTGTCAAACGGGAAAGCCTCCTACCTCATGAGTTGTTTGTAAAGAGCTCTGATATCTAGCACTCCTTCTATGTAGATTGCAAAGTGATTCATCAGGTGAGAGTGTCGCTGTCTCCATGTGACAGATGGGGGAAGAGAGGTGCAGAGGGGGAGTGGCAGACCCGGGGATCGAACTCGGGTCTGCGGGGTATTGGTCCTGTGACATGGGCACTGGGCTCTGCTGCTCAGCAAGTGCTAAATGCTGCCACGCGGAGGGGTCTTCAGGCCCCCTAAGCACGGATCCAGGAATGGGCTCCTCTGTGGGGAGAGGGTGAAGGTAAAGGGTGACTTATCCAGTGCCACTTGCTAACATTCCTTCCGAGCTGTTACTGGTGCTAAGCCAAGGCTACCTTCGGAGGCATCTCTGGCCTAGATCCTTGGGGGCAAACTCCTTCAAATGGGCATTTGCATGAAGTTGGAGGCCTCCCCACTGGCTCTCTCAAGGAGGCAAATGTCTGTCTGACACTACCAAATATTACTGCATCCTCTTCAAGCTACTCTTGTGGTTCTGCTCCAAGGTGGGGCCCATTGATGGCTTGGGGAGTAAATCTGCCCACGCGCAGGGTGGAAAGCACTCACCCCACTGTCTCTGCTAGAGCGTGACAGCACGCAAGCTGTGTCGCCCACTGTTCACACTCTGCCATCTGTTCCAGGGCCCGTGTTTGGGAGCAAGGATCACTTTCTGGGGCTGGGGGTGTTTGTAGACACCTACCCCAATGAGGAGAAGCAGCAGGAGGTAAGATGGCTTTGTGGCAGTTCCGAGGGAGGTGGGAGATGAATGTGAAGTTGTATTACCGTGGCTATGCCTCCAGAGCTTGGGGGCAGAGTTGGCGTATTAGCTTGTTCAAAAGGGGACTGGAACACGTGACTTAGGAGGAGAGACTGAGGGAACTGGGATTGTTTAGTCTGCAGAAGAGAAGAATGAGGGGGGATTTGATAGCTGCTTTCAACTACCTGAAAGCGGATTCCAAAGAGGATGGATCTAGACTGTTCTCAACGGTAGCAGATGACAGAACAAGGAGCAATGGTCTCAAGTTGCAGTGGGGGAGGTTTAGGTTGGATATTAGGAAAAACTTTTTCACTAGGAGGGTGGTGAAACACTGGAATACGTTACCTAGGGAGGTGGCGGAATCTCCTTCCTTAGAAGTTTTTAAGGTCAGGCTTGACAAAGCACTGTCCGGGATGATTTAGTTGGGGTTGGCCCTGCTTTGAGCAGGGGGTTGGACTAGATGACCTCCTGAGGTCCCTTCCAACCCTGATATTCTATGAAAAGGCTTTGGCCATATTTCTAGCCACAATGCAGCTGTATGTTAGAGATCCCAATCGCAGAACAGTCTAAACGTAGCTTCTTCTCCGGCTCCTCCTGGCTGCAGCTTTTGGTCACTTGCTATTGATGCTGCACTCTCTCCCCTCTCCTGTCTCTCTTCCCTTCGGGTTTTGAGTTTGCTGTCTTCCTTGTCCCTCTCCAGGGGACTAGCAGGAGGCAAGTAGCTCTTCATACATGGAGGGGGCTGCAGGCCAGACCAGTGAGCTTCCCTCTGCAGCCCCTTCTGTGTGTCATGGCATCTGGTGTAGAGGCGCACTCGCAAAGACTGAGCGATCCTGGTTAGTGTCTCCTCACTGCCGACTCCCCGTATGAAGTATCACTGCTCTGCAGGGCAAGTCCTGATGGTGGTGGGCATTGTCTGGCTGCCCAAGGCCCGTGTGTGCAGGCCGGACACACCGATTAGGACGAGCTATAGGCCTACAGCGGCCTTCGGCAGTGGCTGCGTACGCTTTGCAGGGGATATGGGAGAATGAGAAATGGGAAGCAGTTGTACTCGTTTCCCTTGGGGATTTGGGGACTCCCCGGAAGCTGTCTGAAGTGTGTGGACACTAGCTAGTGTGGACCTGTAGTGTGGTGATCCTCAGCTCTGCATAGCAGTGGCCCAAATGCTAACATAAGAACAGCCCTACTGGGTCAGACCAAGGGTCCATCTAGCCCAGTATCCTGACTGCCAACAGTGGCCAGTGCCACATGCCCCAGAGGGAATGAACAGAACGGAGAATCATCAAGTGATCCATCCCCTGTCGCCCATTCCCAGCTTCTGGCAAACGGAGACTAGGGACACCATCCCTGCCCATCCTGGCTAATAGCCATTGATGGACTTGTCCTCCATTAACTTATCTAGTTTTTTTTCAACCGTGTTATAGGCTTGGCCTTCACAACATCCTCTGGCAAGGAGTTCCACAGGTTGACTGCGTTGCATCGAAAAAATAGTTCCTTTTGTTTGTTTTAAACCCGCTGCCTATTAATTTCATTGGGTGAACCCTAGTTCTTGTGTTATTCACGCCTTCTCACAACACTTCCTTATTTACTTTCTCCACACATGATTTTATAGACCTCCATCATATCCACCCTTAGTCTCTTTTCCAAGCTGAAAAGTTCCAGTTTTACTAATCTCTCCTCATATGGAAGCTGTTCCATCCCCCTAATCCTTTTTGTTGCCCTTTTCTGAACCCTTTCCAATTCCAATATATTTTTTTTTGAGATGGGGCGACCACATCTGCATGCAGCATTCCAGATGTGGGCACAGCATGGATTTATAGAGAGGCAACATGATATTTTCTGTCTTATAATCTATCCTTTTCTTAATGAGTCCCAGCATTCTGTTTGCTTTTTTGATGGCCGCTGCACAGTGAGTGGATGTTTTCAGAGAACTCTCCACAATAATGCTAAGATCTCTCTTGAGTAGTAACAGCTAATTTAGACCTCATAATTTTATATGAATAGCCGGGATTATGTTTTCCAATGTGTATTACTTTGTATTTATCAACATTGAATTTCATCTACCATTTTGTTGCCCAGTCACCCAGTTTTGAGAGATCCTTGTGTAACTCTTCGCAGTCTGCTTTGGACTTAACTATCTTGAGTAGTTTTGTATCATCTGCAAATTTTGCCACCTCACCGTTTACTCCTTTTTCCAGATCATTTACAAATATGTTGAGTAGGACTGGTCCCAGTACAGACCCCTGGGGGACACCACTATTTCCCTCTCTCCATTCTGAAAACTGATCATTTATTCCTACTCTTTGTTTCCTATCTTTTAACCAGTTACCAATCCATGAGAGGACCTTCCCTCTTATCCCGTGGCAGCTTACTTTGCTTAAGAGCCTTTGGTGAGGGACCTTGTCAAAGGCTTTCTGAAACTCTATGTACACCATATCCACTGGATTCATCTTGTCCACATGCCTGTTGACCCCCTCAAAGAATTCTAGTAGATTGGTGAGGCATGATTTCCCTTTACAAAAACCATGTTAACTCTTCCCCAACAAATTATGTTCATCTCTGTGTCTGACAATTCTGTTCTTTACGATAATTTCACCCAGTTTGCCCATTACTGAAGGCAGGCTTACCAGCCTGTAATTGCCAGGATCACCCCAGTACTAGCTGGTCAGGGCTTCCTGCACAGTGCTTCTGTTAAGCTGTTCTGGAGAACATCTCCTGTGCTCTAGAGCTGTACAGCCAGGCAGTGTTGTTACTTATTATTGAGACAAATGTGGGCTAAACCAATGAGTGTGTATTAGAGCTGGGCCCAAACACGCTTTCACTGAAGAATTGCTTTGCAAAGGAAACCAGCATTTTTGTCACACTTTCACTTTATCAGAAAATTTCCAAGGACATTGACAAAGGTTTTGTTTCAGGCATTTGGATTTTTCTAAAGTGAGTGGGGAGGAACCCCATGGCTCTCCTTTAGACTCCAATGTCTGACCAGCTCAGCTGTGCAGCTGGCTTCAGACCTTGAAACTGATTGAACAGATCTGCAGGTCTTGAATCAGCATCCAGTTTGGTTGGAACATTAACAATGGTCTGCCCTTGCTCTATGAAGGGCCATTGTACCCTTAAGTTGGATCCTAGATAATGCTGGGCAGCTGAAGAAGCCACACTGATGCTATTCCAGGGCTTGGAGTTTAATGGAGGATAAAGATCAGAATCCGAGCCACAATGCAGGGAGAAATGACATCATCTCATAGAATCATAGACTTTAAGGTCAGGAGAGACCTTTTTGATCATCTAGTCTGACCCCTTGCACAATGCAGGCCACAGAATCTCACCCACCCACTCCTGTAACAAACCTCTAACCTATGTCTGATCTATTGAAGTCCTCAAATCGTGGTTTAAAGAGTTCGAGGTGCAGAGAATCCTCCAGCAAGTGACCCATGCCCCATGCTGCAGAGAATGGCAGAGGCCCTGGGGGTTTTTCACCTATCTGCCCTGGAGGAAAATTCCTTCCCGACCCCAAATATAGCGATCAGCTAAACCCTGAGTATGTGGGCAAGACTCACCAGACAGACATCCAGTAAAGAATTCTCTGTAGTAACTCAGATCCCACCCCATCTAACATCCCATCACAGGCCATTGGGCATATCTACCCCTAATAGTTGAAGATCAATTAATTGCCAAAATTAGGCTATCCCATCATACCATCCCTTCCATAAACTTATCAAGCTTAGTCTTGAAGCCAGATAGGTCTTTTGCCCCCACTGCTTCCCTTGGAAGGCTGTTTCAGAACTTTACTCCTCTGATGGTTAGAAACCTTTGTCTAATTTCGAGTGTAAACTTCCTGATGGCCAATTTCTATCCATTTGTTCTTGTGTTCACATTGGTACTGAGCTTAAATAATTCTTCTCCCTCTGTGATATTTATTCCTCAACCTTCTTTTGGTTAGGCTAAACAAGCCAAGCTCTTTGAGTCTCCTTTCGTAAGACAGGTTTTCCATTCCTCAGATCATCCTAGTAGCCCTTCTCTGGACCTGTTCCAGTTTGAGTTCATCCTTAAACATGGGAGACCAGAACTGCGCACTCTATTCCAGATGAGGTCTCACCAGTGCCTTGTATACCGGTACTAATGCCTCCTTATCTCTACTGGAAATACCTCGCCTGATGTATCCCAAGACCACATTAGCTTTTTTCACGGCCATATCCCATTGGCGGCTTATAGTCATCCTGTGATCAACCAATACTCCGAGGTCCTTTTCCTTCTCTGATACTTCCAAAAAGAAAAGGAGTACTTGTGGCACCTTAGAGACTAACCAATTTATTTGAGCATGAGCTTTTGTGAGCTACAGCTCAAGTGAGCTGTAGCTCACGAAAGCTCATGCTCAAATAAATTGGTTAGTCTCTAAGGTGCCACAAGTACTCCTTTTCTTTTTGCAAATACAGACTAACACGGCTGTTACTCTGAAACCTGATACTTCCAAGTGATCCGTCCCCAGCTTATAACAAAAATTCTTGTTGTTGATCCCTAAATGCAGGACCTTGCACTTTTCACTATTAAATTTCATCCTATTACTATTACTCCAGTTTACAAGGTCATCCAGATCTTCCTGTATGATATCCTGGTCCTTCTCTGAGTTGGCAATACCTCCCAGCGTTGTCATCCGCAAACTTTATTAGCACACTCCCGCTTTTTGTGCCGAGGTCGGTAATAAAAAGATTAAATAAGATTGGTCCCAAAACTGATCCCTGAGGAACTCCACTGGTAACCTCCTTCCAGCCTGACAGTTCACCTTTCAGTGTGACCTGCTGTAGTCTCCTCTTTAACCAGTTCCTTATCCACCTTTCGGTTTTCATACTGATCCCCATCTTTTCCAGTTTAGCTAATAATTCTCCATGTGGCACCGTATCAAATGCCTTACTGAAATCAAGGTAAATTAAATCCACTGCGTTTCCTTTGTCTAAAAAAATCTTAAAGAAGGAGATCTGCAGCCTTTCTCCTGCCACAGATTTGTGCTGATGTCCGGTTACGGTCCGAACCAGACAGTCAAACACACACAGGAGGCTTTTATTTCTGTTCAGATTGGGCCCAGGGCTCAGTTCTGATCTCTGCCACTGTGAACTCCGTTGACATCTGTGGTGCGGCCTGGGATTCTCAGGGAACAGGTGTAGAACTCGGTCCCACATGAGATGGGAGTTCGTGCCTTGGGCTCATGTGCCCAGCTCCCCAGGACACTGGTGTCCACATGGCTCTGGGACTGTCCCTTGCCTCAGAGAAGCCAAGAGCCACTTCCTGAACTGTGAACACTTCCCTTCTACAGCAAGAGGGAGTAGAAACGCTGGACAAGACAGCGTCAAATCACTCTAATAGCGCCTGCAATCACAGCTGCACCCTCTTTCCTTGCGTAGCTCTTCATTTCCTACGTGTAACGTGGGAGCACCCTGCTGTAATTTGTGTGTGTGTGATGGACACAGTTGAGGGTGCTGGAGGAATTGTAGATATGGGTGGTGGTGATTCCCGCCAAGCAGTCCTTTGTTGGCATGTTCTAAGCTCGGGTCCTTAGCTCTGGGTTAATGTGCTTTTGTGCTGTGGGATGGGGAAGGGAAGTACAGGGTATAAACTGTGCAGGATTACAGTGTGGGGTTTCTTGGGCCAGTTGCCTTTTTAAGCCATGTATTCAGTGGTTTGGTACATGACTTGCAAAATGTAAGGTACCCTCAAGTCTTGGCAAGGGGACAATGCTGGTGGTTTCCTAGGGTGCATTTCCTTCCCAGTTTGCAGGTTCATACTAAACTATTTGGTCAGTGACTGTCTTGTTCTGTACCCTTTCTTGCTCTCAATAATCCTTCTGGACTCAGGCTCAGAAGAGGAGGTATACCCCTGGAAATCAGGTATTTGCTCTTAGCTCATTTCCAGCCTCCGAGTCCCCTCCCCTCTCTCTGTCATGGGCACTTCCAGGGTGTTTGTGACCTTGCTGGGTGAGAGAAGGGCATTGCGAGAGTTACAGAAATCTTTATCTGACTGCGGCCAGTATGCCTGGTTCAGAGCCAGTCTCTCCATCTGCCGCCAGGTCCCCCGGCCAGCGTGCTTGTGACAGTGCGCTGGGCTGCTGATTACTTTCTTGTGACCTGAAGGAAGTCTAACGTGTGTAGCCTCCCCAAGCCCCTCACTCAGGGCCTTGCTGCTCGGGTGGTTTTGATGCAGCTGTCTCTTCCTGTGGCATCTCCTCATGGCTGCACAGGTCCTACATGCAGAGGAGACGCTGCAGCTCTCGAGCTTGTCTGTTCTCATGGATCCCTGCTGTTCTGAAGTGTTCCTGTTTCATTTTAGAATAAACAAACCTCTGTTCCCCCACCTTGTGCATCTCCCTGCTACGCAGCATTACGCCGGGGTCTGGCCTTGGTGCAGTGCTTGCCTTCGCTCGTCTTCTCATCCCCTACTCGACAGAGGAGGGTCCATCAGAAACGAACTAAGCTACACGTACCAGTGGCTCAGCTGTGGTGTGTTTAGCCCGTCTGCTACTGCAGACCTGGGAAAGGACTCTGCCAGTGGGCCTCTGGGCAGCGTTGCCCATCGAGAGGCGTGGGAGTGCTGGGCCCAGTCTGATGCACAATGCGCATGTCTTGGTGGAATGGATCTTAATAAAAGAAAATCCCAACTCAGAGGAGGCGCGTGACCCCCGTGAACAGTGTCCTGGCTGGCCGGGGCCCCTGGGCTGTGGTAGCCGGACGTCCCTGTCCCAGATCCAGCCCGGCCCAGTGGTACTACAACCGCTTGGCTGCCTGGCCTGTGCGACAGGCGTGCGGGGGTCCATGCCACGCAATCCACCCGCCCAGGGGTGGCAATGGGAAGTTGTGGGTGGTCTCTGTAGAGAGAACAGAGGCAGAGCCCATGTCCCTCTCTAGACCTGGGTGTCTCGGAGTCAGGTTGAGGCCTGGTGGTAGAGGGATCAGTCAGTCCAGTGCCTCCTGCCAGCACCTCGCTCCCTTGCAGACCCAGTCACGCCGGGCTGCTTGAGAATTTAGAGCACTGGCCGAGGCTCTTGTCGGTCTCTCGGCCCTGATGTCGTGCTCCATGCTGTCAGTGTCCTGTGCAAAGCTGTGTTCTCTGCTGCCTGCCTGCATTTGCCCTGTTGCCCATGGTTCATATTGCCAGGCCTCCGCAGAGCAGTGTGAGGAGACCACTAACCTGCGGCCTTGTCCCGTGTTCCCTAGCATGTGTTCCCCTACATCTCCGCCATGGTGAACAATGGCTCTCTCACCTACGACCATGACCGGGATGGACGGCCCACTGAGCTCGGAGGCTGCACGGCCACGGTGCGCAACCTGAACCATGACACCTTCCTGGTGGTCCGCTACGTCAAAAGGAGGCTGACGGTGAGTGGTGACTCCTTGAGCTCTCCAGGCCCAGGTCGGCTTCATGTTGGGAGGGCTGGGCTGGGTTGCTCTGGGTTGAGTGAAGTCTCATGTGTTTCAGATCATGATTGACATTGATGGCAAGCACGAGTGGCGGGACTGTATTGACATGCCGGGGGTCCACCTGCCAAGGGGATACTTCTTTGGGACCTCTTCCGTCACTGGAGACCTCTCAGGTACCGCGCTGTGACCCTGGCCGGTGCTCCACAAGTGCTGAGGGTGGGCCTATGCTGTGCCTGCGAGTCTCCGAGCCGGGGTCTTCAGAGCCTGGGCTGCACAGCTGCTTCCGGCACCGGCGCGTGAGCCTGAGTCTGTGGACCTGGCTCTCAGGCTTGCTGCTGCGGGTTTTGAACACACAGTAGCTGCACCCGAAGTGACTGGGGAGCGAAGGCCCTGCCTTCACAAGTGCCTCCGGCCAGACCTACCACGGTATTGAGGTGCCTGAGGTGTGTTTGAAAATTGCAGGGGGCACCTTCGGGCGCCGAACTCCCCAAGTCATGTCCTTGGAAGGGTCCTTGGCATTAACCTCAGTCTGAAAGGCTGACATTTGGTCCGAACGGGACACCGCACCCTTCTGTTTTCAGTGGCACCCCAGGAGCTCACAGGTGACACTTCTAGGCTTGGGGCACCTGAATTTTGCCAGGTGCCGGGGGGCTCCTCTGAGCTGACATAAACAGTCCGAGGATTTCAAATACAAAGGTGCCCACTCTGACTCCTGAACCACCTCAGCCACTCCCTGGCTCTGGGGATACCTGTAGCTGAACCTCTGGTGTTCACAGCCTGCAGTTCGACGGGGGCCTTGGGACATACTTTGGGGGTTTAGAGCAAGCATCCCTCTTACACAGTTTTGCAGGGCACTTCTTGAGCTTTCTGGCCCAAGAGCCATGTGCTCCTGTTCCAGTATAGGCGAGGGGACCAGTCTCGTGGACACTGATGCACAGCTGTCTGGCCCACTGAGGCTCTTGGTGAAACGAAAGCCTTGCCTTTTTCAGTCTGTAACGTCTGTGTGAATTCCGTTCAGATTATGCCATAATACCCGAAAGTACCAACCCCGTCTGCTTCAGTCGTTCTTAAGCCAGTTTAGAACAGGTTTGAATCAAGCCTCTACAAAAGCATGTTGATCACCAATGCCTGGATTCATTGTTTGCTCCAAGTAAAGTTCCTTTTATTTCCAAAATCTCTGCAGATGCTCGGGGAATTGGAGAAGCTGGCTGGGGCAGTTGAGTTGTCCTGCTAATATGTGTGACAGAAAGACAAAGGCAGTGAATGCCTGTGAGGATGATTCTAATTTTCTGCCTTCAGGTTGCCAAATGGACTTTAAATCAGAGGTGCTCCCTGGCTGAACAACTCCTCATTTCTCAGTCTGAATTTCAGTGGCTTAAAGGCCCCTCGTGGCAAAGCGTGTTGTGCTGGACACGGTCCAACCACAGAAGATGGCAGGCGCTGCCCTGGGGAGTGGAGTTCTGCTTGCTCCGTGCATGGGTGCTTGGCTCCATTTGAGCAGATGTTCAGTGTTTCCCTCTTTCAGCCCCTCTGCCATCCCTGGCCAAGGTTCCTCTTCCTGCATACTGTCTAAGGCCATGTTTCTCTCGTGTCCCTAGATAACCATGACATCATTTCTCTGAAACTCTACCAGCTGACGGTTGAGCGGAGTCCAGAGGAGGAGAAGCGGGACAAAGAGGTGTTTCTGCCCGTTGTGGACAACCTGAAACTGCCCGGAGGTGAGTAGCGCACAGGTTGGTGAGGTGCAAGGCTGGGACCCACCAAGTACCTGCTCTCCTCAGGAGATGGGCTATTCCATTCATCAGGCGGGGTCCTCACACCATCTGCTGAAGCTCCTGCCTGTGAGCCCCTCTGCTTGAATGGCTCTATTAGCTAATGTTCAGCGTTCCTAGAAGGCGGGAATGATGTGACCGAATGCTGAGTGTGGATGTCCCCACATCTGTCCCAGTGCTCTCTGTAGTGTCGGCTTCTCCAGTACCCCGGAGAGAGGAGCAGCCACGGCCTCAAGCGGGGATTAGGTGTGCCGGGGCACAGCCTGCCCTGGGTCTCCCGGCTCCCGAGCACTGGAGACAGGGTGGAGGAGCTCTGCTGCATGGAGATAGCCAAAACCCTGGCTGTGCTTTGAGATCCTCTGCAGGCTAGTGACCACGTAGCATGCAGTCTCTGAGCCAGGCTTTCTCACGTCTCTGAAATCTCCCCAAGACCGAACCCAGATCCCATAGCTCAGGACAAACGCAAGCGCCTCCCTTTGGATGGAGTGCTGGGGAAGGTGGGCGGGTGGATGGCTGTCTCCCCTGGACACCGCAGAGATGGGCAATGCAAGTAAAACCCAACCAAGCTTTTATGCAACCCCCATCACCATAGTCTCTGAGCGTGTGGGATCTGTGGTGGCTAACCCGGGCTTGTGCCCCTCTGCCTTTGCCCCACAGTGGAGGCCCCACTGGAACCCATGAGCAGCCTGGCCCTGTTCTTAATTGTCTTCTTCTCGCTGGTCGCCCTGGTGTTTGCCATCGTCATTGGAGTCATAGTCTACAACAAATGGCAGGAACAGAGCCGGAAACGCTTCTACTGACCTAGGCGCCTGCCCAGCCCCTTCCCTCGACACACGAGCAGCTCTGCTGGAGTGGGTTGGCACGTGCCAGAGGCTAGCTGAAGAGAAGCCCTTGCCTGCTCAGCCCAGACTTTCCAGAGCCCCTTCGGATGGCTGCTTCTTTGCTGGCCCCCATGGGGACCGCTGCGGTCTCTCTTTGAGGCTCCCAGCAGGAGTGGACGTCCTGGATCACATGGGGAGCAGGCTTCGTGTGACACGTAGCGCATCAGGAGACTCTCGAGGGTGGTGCAGTGACAGATGGGCCGTCCCCCAGCAGCTCTTGCTTTGCAAGATGTTTAGAAGATGCTTGGGGCGGGTGTAGCCGACTGCTGTGTCGTTTCCGTGTTGGTGAGCCTTACGTGTGCTATCTGGGGATGTTCCACAGCCCAGCTAGGAGGCCAGGCACTGAAGACTGTAAAATCCTAGAAAAGCCCCTCTGGCTTAAGGGTGAAACTTGGCCAAACCAAACGTTTCTTGCTGGTAAGAGGAGTAGTGTCCCAGCTCCCTGGCCCTGCCCCCGCTGCTCGCGGCCTGTGTTGCCATCCAGGTGGCTTTGCTGCCTGAGGCTGGTTGGGAAGGCCGAGCTCATCTGCCCCAGGCAGCTTGAAATCTTTAATCCTGGTTTTGCCATAGCACAGCTGAATCCTGCACCCTGAACAAAATATTCCATGTCTCGCTGCTGCTCCTCGTTTGGAAGTGGGGAACGGGCAGCTGTGCTAAAGGAAAACCCCTCGTTTTACAGTCACCCCAGTACGGTCTGGGCATGAACACAGATATTGGCTACTGGCCTCCCAGTGCCACCCTGATCCTGCCTGATCTCCCAGCATGATGGCAGGGAAAGCAAGGGCTCTTCCAGGCTGCACGGTCTTCTCAGCCTCTGATGGAAATTGACCTGAGCTGCTTCCATTCAGTGCCTCCAGGATGCCACTGCTAGCCTGTGCTCACCTCCTCTTTCTCCCCGACAGCCGGGCTTTCCAGCCAGGGCTAAGGGGGTTTGCGCTGGTGAAGCATGCACTAAAAAGTCTCAATGCAGCCTGGTGAGACCAGGCCAGTCTGAGAAACCGTCTGGATCCCGGGCCCATTGCACAAGGGTCAGTACGTCTGCGTGCAGGGTCTCCATGACGCTTGTTGCTGAGCATGGGAATGTGGCGGGCAAGGGACAGCTAGTCCCGACCCACTTCCCTTTCGTTCACACGAAGCCAGGTCACGTTGCTGGGGTGGGGTTCACGTGATCATGTTGCTGTCCACATGCATGGACTCACGCAGCGACTCTGCCTGTTTTAACACTGGGTTCCATTGTAATAACCACTTGCTGCTGTCAGGGGGGCCTGTCCCTCCACCGCTGGGTCAGTCTGCATGCACTGCTGCCTTCCTCCCTTCTGTACCCCCCGGCTTGGAGCGCAGGGGCTATTTGCATGTCACCAGGTCCTGTTAGTGGTGTAGGTGTGATGTGAAAAGGCTCTGTTCTTTCTTCCTCACCCAGAAACCTGATGCCAGCATTTGTACGTGGTCCCTTTGTGTTTGTGAAGGATCTAGATCTGGTGTAACCAGGAGTTTGGAAGCGTGCTGGCAAAGGAAGGTCAGAGGGTTTATTGGCCTGGCGGAGACCTTAGCCATGCTTGGGAAAGAGAGTTCTGATCTCTACAAAACCTTTGCTGCCTTTCAGGGAGGGTTAGTTATTTCCTACCTCAATGACTGCTGTGTTTTAATGAGTTCTTGCTTTCTGTAGGTCCTGCTGAGGGTGCTGAGTCGCTCATAATACCAATGCAGAGGGGGGAGAAGGGTCCCCTGGAAATTCTGGGTATAACACTTTGTCCCTGACACTGTTCCATTCTGTAGTGTCAACAGGCCTGTAGCTGTGAGCTCAATGTGGACAAGGCTTGGCTGGCTCGACACAACACACCAGAGCCATGTTCTCACCTTCTCCTAGCCAACCACGTCTAGCTGGATCTCGTGCCCTTGTTACAGTGACAGTAAAACCAGGCCCTGACGGCTCCTCCTGCCTGTCAAGCCATCTCTGGGGCCCAATAATGAGGGCTGGGATGAGGAGAAGGTCTGAGCTGAGGAAATGCCAGGACTCCTCAGAGGAACCTGCCCTTTGAAGGAGGAAGGTTTAGATTCAGAAAGTCCTCTCCCTTCCAATTCCTGTCACGGCAGCAGAGCCTGGATTCCTGATGTCTCTGCACCCAAGGGTGGCCATGGCCCAACTAAGTAAAGAACATGGTTATTAGCTAAGACTTTCAAAAGACTTGTGATTTTTTTTTTTTTCTTTTTAAGTGCCTCAGTTTTTGGGCACCTAACTGGAGACATCTTAAAAAGCCTCCCTGTTTGGAGCAGGGCTCCCAGCCCCTTGTGAAAACCAGGCCCCTTTCAGGGGTCTCTGGCTGGGCACCCAAAATCCCCAATTGCTTTTGAAAGTCTTGTATGTAAACCCTGCCCTGCTCTGGGAGTGGCCAGCCAGGGGCACTGGGACAGGTGCGGTCACCAGCATTGCTCCTGGAGCTGTGCTAACATGGCCCAGCCAGGAAGCAGCTGTTGTAGCCGGTGCTCCGCAGGGAGCGTGAGAGGCGGCGAGCTGCGGCGTTGTTAACCGAAGGGTTCCTGAGATCTGCTGGTGTTGTGCCCTGTTGGGCAGGAGCTGCCAGTACCAGTGGCCAGATGGACGCTGCAATCTGCAGCCTTAATGCGATGGACTTTACAGGGGCATGAGACCTGATCAGCAGAGGTGCAGGTGAGAAACTGTGTGCTCTTTACCCAGACCCCAGGTAGCTCATGGCCTGGGGGTGAGGGTGAAATAGGGCAGGGGGAAGCCAAGTGACTTACTGCAGCTCCTGGTATGGTAAGACCTGCAGCTCTTGCATTGCAGGCCCGTGCTAATAGGAGGACGTGGGCTTTCTGAAGTGTGGAGTGACTGCAGGCCACAGCTTGGGGCCTCTGCTCTGGACACTGAAATATGATCCCTGCTTGCGTATCTTTGAGTTCCGCCCTGTTTCCCTCCCAACGCAGTTCAGAGCCGCGGCCTCTGTAGGAAAATCAGTGAGGAGGCTTCAGGAGGAGCTTCCCTCTGCAGAAAGGATCCGCCTAAGACGTTTGCTCCCCTGACTGCGTATCTAAGCCCCCTGCCCTGAGGGTGGCAACCTGGCATTTGCTGTAGCAGGGTGGCTTGGTCTGGTAGGATGCCTCTGGGGGAGATTTTACATGTGGCAAAGCACGAGGGCAGCCTGAAAGTGTGGGTTCTGCTTTTTTGCCTCTTTTAAAACATTTTACCTGATCAACAGAACTGTATGTGTGTACACCTGTTTCTGCAAGTGTAATTTGTGTCCTGGAAAAACAGCCCCCCCCCAGGGCTGTACTGCACTTAATCCTGGGGCGCTGCTCTTGTCTGCCTGCTCCGGGCTGCAGGGTTTGGGGTTGGGTATTGATGGACCTTATAGTTCTACAAAGACCCCGCCAGGTGTGTACGTGTCCATCTTGGCTCCTCCCAGGAGTTCCCTGGGCACCGTGGGGTAAGAGCTGCACTTCCCCTGCCCTCCTGCCCCTGCTGCAGCGGCTGGTAGGTACAGAACCGCCTCAGTGAAACATGTCTAATTCCTTCCCCGTGCAGGGCTAGCCCCGGGCTGCTGGCAGAGTGCTGGGCGGGACCCTGGGCTCGGGGGGGCCCTTATCTGAGCCACCCACCCTGGCTAGAGGCACAAATGCTAGCGGGAAGATAAAAGCCCCTGCCGCTGGGCCAGCGGGTGCATAAATAACCTCGATCAACAGGGCCTTGTTTTGATCATTACAAAGAAAACGTGACCCCCTGGCAGAGCTGTGCCTGAGGATACTGGTGTAGGGGGGGTCTCTAGCAGCCTGACTCTGCCCCACTCAGTCCCTCTCCAGTGATCAGTCACTGGTATTTCATGCTACCTCCCTGCGGGGAGCAGTGCTCCCTGCTGGTGGCAGTGGGGAAATACAGCTGCCTCCTTGGGCGGCTGAAAGGGCCAAGGAGGCAGCTTTGCTCCTGCTGGGACTTGCCTCTCCCGGCCAATGCAGCGCTGGCCCTAACGTGACTTCCGGCTGAGGGCAAAAAGAGCCCAGAGCAAGCCTGGGCAGGAACTGCTGCGGGAGGCGAGGCGCGAAGTCGAGGGCTTTCCCAGCAGGCTGGGTAGGGCATTGTCCCCGGGCAGCGGCTGACGCTCAGGGTTTCATCTCTGCAGCCCCATAGTGGACGCACTTCTGCGCTCGAGTGAGGCACCGTGAAGAACGTCTCAGGCGCTCGAGCCAAGGGGAAGGGCGTCCTTTCCATGCCTTTATTGGGGAACGCTGGCCCTGGATGCTTTCGGCCCAGAGAACGACCTTCCTGGGGGCAGGGCCGCTTCTGTGCTCACGCCGCTTTCTAGCTGCTGAGCTCCAGCACTGTAGTCACGGGCCTGGGCTCAGGGGCCCTTGGCCCCGGGGCCGGAGCAGGAGCCCAGGCCAGCAGAGCGGGTGTGGGGAGCGAGCAGTAAGACCCGCGGCTGCTCCCTTGGGGCAGGGAAGATCCAGGTGATGGTAGGGCAGGGGCTGGTGCCCAAATCCCCAGGCTGGGGGAGAGATGGGTCCCTCGGTGCTGGGGGACAGCCGGCGCTGTCTGTCATCCCAGGAGCTGGGCTGGCCTGGGGCCTACGGGCTCCCGCCGCTCCCCGCCAGCGGCTTGAGGCTCCCAAAGGAATGGAGGCTGCGGAAGGGGTTTATCAGCTTCATGGCCAAGTAGCGCTGGGGAGAGGAAGGGAGAGAGTCAGGCCCTGCAGCATCTCTAGCCAGCAAAGCGGGCTGGGGTCTGCCTCTTCAGCTGGCTCCATGGGCCAGCGCCCTCCCTTAAATGGGGCTGGATTAACCTATTGTGGGCCCCCCTGGAGGCAATGGAGCATGGCGTGGGGGGCAGCCCCACTCTACCCCGCCCAGTGCAAGGCCCTCTACAACCCGGGAAGGTGCCAGACCTGCTGTGGCCCGCCCAGCCCTGTGGGCCTATGCTGCACACAGCCCCCCCTGCCCAACTCCCTATGCCCAGAGCCCCCTAGATCCCCTGTAAATGCACAGCACCCTGCCCAGTGCCCCAACACATCTGCCCCACCCCCTCACAGCCCAGCCCCCCCAAGAGACCCCTCACAGCCATACTCAACGGCTTTGCAGGGAGTGACTGTGTCCCGGGGCAGGGGATCGCTCTGGCCCCCTCGGGCATGAAGCCATCAGCCAGGGCCTGCCCCAGCCTGGCTCCCTCAAGACGCGGGTGCCTGGAGGGGCCCAGCCAAGTCCCCCTCACTGTCTTGGCCCCCTGAGACTGGCCAGGCTTCTGCACCAGTCCCAGGTGGCTCAGCTCCGGGGAGACAGGTGGGCCTAACAGGTGCTGGGAAGCAGAGACGCCCGGAGCTGGAGGGGCACCGGGGTCCGGCCAGCGGGCAGAGAGGAGACGGGGCAGAGAGGAGCCCTTGGCTGGGCGGGGGGAGCCAGCGGGGTCCTGGGGCGCAGTGCAAGCGGAGCAGGCTGGGGCCCGGCTCCACAGTGCCAGGCCTGGTGTAGTGGGGGCACAAGCTGGAGGGCAGCAGGCCCCGGGGCCCTGTGCTGCAAGGCGCTCCCCCCCCCCGTGCCCCTGTGACCCCTGCAGGGAGCTTTGGCTCCCCCTCCCTGGGCTCCCCCCAGAACTCGGGCTCGGGCTGCGGCCCGTCCCGGGTGGCCCCGGGCAGGCTCGGTTGTTCCCTCCTTTGCCGGCCCCAGGGCTCTGGGGGCCCCCCATGGCCGCCGGCCGCGCACCGGGGAGGCGTAGATGAAGGTGGCCAGCAGGAGCAGCAGCAGGAGCAGCGTGGCCCCCAGGATGACCTTGCACTTGTGCGGCTGCCAGAGGACGTAGCGCAGACTCTTGACGGGGGCCGCGAACCACAGGAACGAGGCTTCTGGGCGCCTGCCGGGAGGAGACGGTGTCGGGCAGCCGGGGGGGGGGTGCCCTAGCTACCCCAGGTGACCCCTGTGCTCCCTGGGTCAGAGCAAGTGGGGGGTCCCTCCCCACCCCTTCTGCCGGCCGTGTGGCAGTGAGCACTCCCCCAGTCCCAGGGCCGGAGCAGGGCTTCCCCCACCCCCGGAGTCTTCTGGCGGGGTCAGGAGCCACTGGGGGCTTCCCCCACCTGCCTGGAGGCCGCGGCTCTGGTCTTACACCACCCGGCGGCAGATCTTTCCCGGGGCCCCCTGGGCGCAGGCCTGGTGGCCCAGGGGCTGATCCACCCCGGCTCCCGCGGCAGGGACGGGCATGGGGATGCGGGGGAGCAGGGCTGCTCGCTGCCCCGTGGCTGGACCGGGCAGCGGAGCCTTGGCGCCGGTTAGTGCCCTGGGAACGGGGCGTTTGGGAGCAGTAAGTGGTTGGGCATGTGCTCGGTTATTGATGCTCCTGGATCGATTCGGGGGGTTTCCCTTGTAACGCTCCCCCCTCTTGCCTCCGCCTCACCACCCCCCGCTCGCACAGCCGAGCCGGCTCCCCCCACTTACACGGGGGGCTGCAGGGTGGGGTTCACGTTCGGCTCCTCCCGTCCCTTCCCAGCCGGCCGCTCTTCCGCCTCCTTGGCCGTCAGCATCTCCAGCGTCATCTCGATCTTCCCCTGGAGAAGCGAGGCAGGCATTGGGCCATGGCGGCAAAAGGCAGGTGCCCCCCCCTCGCCAGAGGTGCTGGGTGCTCCCCGGCACCTGCCCGCAGCTGGAGGAGGATCGTGCCCCTGACCACGCACACAAACCTCTGGTTCTCCGACCCCCGGGGACACCCTAGCCCCAGAGGTGAAAGTAAGCCGGTACGCCCCGGTACAGCGTACCGGTAAGAGCCGGTGCACCGTACTGGGGCAGCCCGGCTTCCCCAGGGGGCAATTTAAAGGAGCGGGGGCTCTCAGCGGTGGCTGGAGCCGCAGGTCCTTTAAATTGCCTCCAGAGCCCCGCTGCTGGAGCCCTGGGGTAGCGGCTGCAGGGCTCCGGGGGCTATTTAAAGGGCCCGGGCAGTAGAAGCAGGGGAGCCCCGGGCCCTTTAAATAGCCCCCTGAGCTGCTGCTGCTACCCCGGTGGGGGGGCACTTACCTTACAGGGTGGGCTGGGGCTGGCTCTGACCCGCCTCAACTCTGCCCCTTCTGCCCTAGGCCCCGCCTTCCGGGGGCCAGAGCTGGCTCCAGAGTACCGGGAAGTCACTCGACTTACTTTCACCTCTGCCCAACCCCTGCCTCCCGCTCTGGGCCCCGTGTCCTTGCGGCTGGCCCCCAGCTGGCTCATACCGACAGCCGCTGCCTGCCCTCCTCCTGCACCACGCATGGCCACCAGCCTCGGGCTAGCCTTTGCTTGAAGAGGGAGGTTCTCCTGGGGTGGCGGGCTCGGGCCAGGGAGTCGCTCTCGTCCTGCAGCATTTTCAGGGTGCAGTCCCGGGGGCGCCTGGCTGGGCAGGGCATGCTGAGCAGTTTGATTTCCAGAACTCCTGCAAGCAGCACAAGAAAGCTGCAGGGAACAGCCCGGGGACAGGGCGATGGAGCCCTTCACGCCGCCCAAGGGCGCGCCCAGAGCGGACCCGACAGAGGCCCTGCCTGCCCTAGAGGGATGGGGCCGATCCCAGGGTGCTGCGCCTCACAGCAGGGGATCCATTCAGAGCCCCCCCCCCAACAGGGCTGCTCTTCCCGCTTTG
The DNA here is from genome assembly GCF_965140295.1 of Lepidochelys olivacea. Lineage (NCBI taxonomy): Eukaryota > Metazoa > Chordata > Testudines > Cheloniidae > Lepidochelys > Lepidochelys olivacea. The sequence continues at coordinate 14,780,458 of NC_140436.1, read as the reverse complement.
TGCAGGGACCGGGGCACGGTTTTGCGCCCCAGAAGTGGCTGCCTTTCCCTGGCCCTGCAGCATCTGGGCTGCTCTTGGGGACAGAAACGTACACGATCGTTAGTGAGGAGGGGACGGCCCTACGGCAACCTGTGGGAAGGGCAAACGTAACACGCTGCAGGGTAAACGCCTCACCGAGAAAATCGTCAGCCGAGAACTTGTCGTTGTCCCACACCTGGAGGATGAGCTTGGGGGGCACCTTCAGCACGGTCTCATCCAGGCTCCAGAGATACTCCTGTGAGCAGAGTGGGCGCGAGCTGAGTGGGTCCCCCCAGGCTGCGGGCAGGGCAGCTGCGGAGAGTCTGTGGCCAGCACGTACCAGCTGGGGGCCGGGTGACCCAGCTGGGTGGGGAAAGGGCAGCCCCAGCACTCGGCCTGCCAAGGGGATGCAGCGTGGGAGGAAGCGCCAGGCTGCTGGGGCACTTACCAAGTTGCCAGCCAAATGAATGGCTGTTTATAGGCCTGCAGCCTTTGAAGGGTTAATGCCCCAGCGGAGGCTCAGCGTGCTGCTCAGAGGTGGCCTTGCAAGTGGAAACCCCCCCCCACATTAGTGGACATCTGCAGCCTTCCAGCCTAATGCAGGGGCTGGGGCTCCCAGGGAAGGTCGTTATGGGAGGTGGCAGGTCAGGCTGCATGATGCTGGCAGTCAGGGTAGGGCCAGCTGCTGCGATGCCCTCCCCACACACAAGGTGGCAGCACCGACAATCCCTTTCCCCCGGCATGGCCAGCGCTCTGCCCAGCAGCCCAGCCCCAAAGACGGTCAGCGGGGTCACAGTTCCGGCCAGGATGGGCGAGGACAGACCCGGAGCAGGAGACAGGCTGGAGAAAGTTGGCCGCAGAGGGGCAGATTTAGGGCAGGAGCCCGTGCCCCAGGCAGGCAGCGGAGCACACTGGGACTCCGGCCAGGGGCACTACAGGCATCGGGTTCAAACTGCTAGGGGGACTGGCCCGCCTGAAACACAGCCTGGGCCCTACCTGCCCCTCGGAGCAGCAGCGATGGGTGTGGGGCCATAGCAGGGCAGAGCAGGCCGTGCTGGCGCAGGGAAGCGGATGCCCAAGGCGAGCAGCACCCACCTTCCTGGGCAGGACGCAGACCTGCTCCATGGGCAGGAACTCGAAGGGGAAGATGAACCTCCAGTTGAAGTTGCCCTCTCCTCCCAGGGACCTGTAGTGCACATCGGTTCTCTGCCTCTCCTCCTCCAGGCCATCCAGCCACCTGCAACCAGGAGCCCGAGGCTGGCGTGTGAATGGAGGGCATGCGGGTCCCACATCACCCTGCCCCGCTGTGCGACACGGCACCCGCCCTGCCCCGCTGTGCGACACGGCACCCGCCCTGCCTCACCCTGCCCCGCTGTGCGACACGGCACCCGCCCTGCCCCGCCCTGCCTCGCTGCACCCGCCCTGCTCCACCTTGCCTCACTGCACCCGCCCTGCCCCGCTGTGTGACACGGCACCCACCCTGCCTTGCTGCACCCGCCCTGCCCCACCCTGCCTCATTGTGCGACATGGCACCCGCCCTGCCCCGCCCTGCCTCGCTGCACCCGCCCTGCCCCGCTGTGTGACACGGCACCCACCCTGCCTTGCTGCACCCGCCCTGCCCCACCCTGCCTCATTGTGCGACATGGCACCCGCCCTGCCTCGCTGCACCTGCCCTGCCCCGCTGTGCGACACGGCACCCGCCCTGCCTCACTGTGCGACATTGCACCCGCCCTGCCCCGCCCTGCCTCACTGTGCGACATTGCACCCGCCCTGCCCCGCCCTGCCCCGCTGCACCCGCCCTGCCCCACCCTACCTCGCTGTGCGACATGGCACCTGCCCTGCCTCGCTGCACCCACCCTGCCCCACCCTGCCCCGCTGCACCCGCCCTGCCCCACCGTGCGACGCGGGACGGAGGACGTGGAGCTCCCGGGCAGCGGGGGGAATGCCCTGGAGCTTCTGGGTGACAGACACCTCAGAGCTCGGAGCCGCTGCTGGGGGTCCCCTGGAGCTGTCAGTCACAACGGTGCCAGGTGCTGGACCCCTCTCCCCACACAACGGGCTGGGGCTCTCTCCCCTCCCCGTGGGCTTGAGTCATTCCCCCCCCCCATTTTTAGCCACAGTCACAGACAGGTCAAGGCTTCTGTGAAGTTTGTTTGCTGCCCGCGACCTGGCCCTGTCACTGTCAATAGCCATGACAGCATCGGAAGTGGGTTTATGACAAAGCTCAGACTCCGAGCCCCAGAACAAAGCGTCCCAGCAAAACAGAAGGGTTCTGGCTCCCAGGCTGCCTCTGACGCCGGCCCCCTCAGCCCTGTGGCCAGGGCCCTCCGGGGTCTCGCTGCGTCTCCGAATCTCCGTACGGCAGGAGCCCCAGCCCTGCCCCCAAAGCTGGGGGGCTCAAGCACTTGTCACCCCCCAGCTGGTGCTGGCCCCACTCAGTCCTCAGGCTCCCGGGGCTTGGCAGGCGGCTCTGGCTGGAGTCGGCCCCCGGCTAACGCAGACCCTGCCAGAGCCTCCTTGCACCCCCAGCCACTGCAAACCTCTGCCCTGCCCCGGGAGGCAGCATTTATACCGGCCCCTTCTCCCAGCTCACCACCCATTGGCTGGGAGAGAGGGAAGCCTGGCCCCGCCCACTCAGCCAGACTCCTGGGCCCAGGCCCTTAAAGAAACAGTACCAGGTTCCCGCCCTACTTCCCATCTCCCCACATCGCCCAGGTCCTTGTGTCCATAATCAGGCCTTTCGGCTCTGAAAGAGCCGTGCCGGGGTGGGGTGGACTGACCAGTAGGCGGCACTGCCCCTAAGGGGCAGACTACCCCATCACACATGCCTGTCCTCCATTCCCTTCCCAGCTAGCCCATGCATGGTGGGGCGTGCAGAGCCGATGGGAAGGGCCATGTGCAGGACCTGGGGGTTGGGAGGAGCTGGGGGGGTTGGAACAAGGCAGAATCCTCCCTCCACCGCTCCTGGGTCAGGCCTCTCAGGTCGGGGGCTCCTGCCTTTCCCCCTTTCTAGCTCCGTGCTAGACGGGCCGGCTCTGCTCAGGAGGGGCCCAGAGCGGCTGGAGCTTGGGAGAAATCCAGAGACATCCTGCTCCCATAGGCACCGACTTCTGGTGTTCCTGGGGGGTGCTTGAGCCCCCGCTCTGCCCTGGGCCCCACTCCCACGCCACCCCTTCCCCCAAACCCCCACCTCCCTCGGGCAGCATCTGGCCAGGGGCTGGGATGTCCCAGTCTCTCTACCAGTGCAGTCCCAGGAACTGCCGGCTGTCGACAACCAGCACAGACCTTGGGGGCTTGCTCTTATGCAGGTGGTTGTTGGCTCAGGGCCCTTGATAGCATCTCCACCACTGCCTGCCCGCCAGGCACCGGGAGCAGAAGCAGCCAGCTAATGACAGACCCAAGAGCACATTGGCTGGGCCCCAGAGCGCTCAGCTAAAGTCCCGATTCAACACCCTCAGAGCAAGACAAGTCTCAGAGAAAGGAATCAAGATCCATATTGATACTCAGCAGCCAGCGATTCCCGCACCTGCCAGCATCAACCCACTGGAGACCCACTGAGCTACGTAGAGAGACTTACCTTCAATGCTACCGGGGGTCAGCACTGGGGACACCGGCAGAGCCATGCGTTTGGGCAGACCAGGGCTGGGACAGCCGGGGCTGCGGGTCGGGAGCGAGGGGCACCGGCAAGGAGGGTGTGGGGATGGGGAGCCGCAGGGACAGCCGGGGCTGCGGGTCGGGAGCGAGGGGCACCGGCAAGGAGGGTGTGGGGATGGGGACCCGCAGGGACAGCCGGGGCTGCGGGTCGGGAGCGAGGGGCACCGGCAAGGAGGGTGTGGGGATGGGGAGCCGCAGGGACAGCCGGGGGCTGCGGGTCGGGAGCGAGGGGCACCGGCAAGGAGGGTGTGGGGATGGGGAGCCGCAGGGACAGCCGGGGCTGCGGGTCGGGAGCGAGGGGCACCGGCAAGGAGGGTGTGGGGATGGGGAGCCGCAGGGACAGCCGGGGCTGCGGGTCGGGAGCGAGGGGCACCGGCAAGGAGGGTGTGGGGATGGGGAGCCACAGGGGCTGCGGGCTGGAATTGAGGGGCCAGGCACCAGCGGGGCTGTATGTGGGAAGAGTATAGAACAGGAGCTGCTGCTCTCAGTCTATCCGTTTTCTCAGCCTCCATGTCACTGGCTCCAGCCCCGTTCATCCGCACCGGGCGTCGGCTGCTTCCCAGGCAGGCCTGGCCGAGGGCCCGTGGCTGGGCTCCCTGGGGCCCGAGGGTGCAGGCGGCAGGCCCTCACCCTTTCACATAGATGTCGCTCATCCTCTGCCCCGTGATGCTGGTGTCCTGCAGATCCACGTCCCGCGTGTTCCAGACGATGCAGCGCAGCTCGTGCCTAGGGAGGGGCAGCGCGGGCAGCTTTGGCTGGTTGGAGGCTGGACACAGCCTGGTGGGGCTGGGGGCTGGTGCGCTCAGGCTGCCTATGGGCCTGGGCTCTGGAGGGCTGGCTGGGGCCGCAGGAACATGGAGAACACAGAGGACCCGGGAGCCCCCGGGCAATGGGAGACTCCACTGACCTCTCCCGAACCCGCGGGACTGAAGGGGAGAGTGTGCCCGAAGCAGGGGTCACACCTCAGGGAAGGAGCTGCAGATGGGCATGGCCAGGGCTGGGGCGTGGCCCCGGTGCTCACCGTGCCAGGCTGGGGAGCTGGGGCGTGGCCAGGCTCTGTGGGGCTGCACACTGCCCCAGAGATCCCAGTGCTCTCCGGGGCGTGCTGGGTTTGTGGTGTGCCAGGGTTCGCCTGCCCAGGGCAGCGAGGGATTTGTCCCACTCACCGTTTGGGCTTCCGTGGGGTGATGTCGAAGGCAGGGCCTGGGGGGCCAAAGCTCTCTGGGAAAATGTCCACCCACATCTGCAGCTTCCCCTGCCGAGCAGACAGGAGCAGGCAACTTGTCGACACGAGCCCAAGCCCAGGCCGGCTCCTCGCCCTGCGCCGAGCCCCCCTGCCAGTGTCACCCCTGAGCGCTCGCCGGCCGTCTCGCTCCCCCACTGGCCAGGCCAGGGATGTCACAGGGCTCCTCTGGGGCCTGGGGGCTGAGCTCCCACCCGGGCCAGCAGGAGCTGCTGTTCCTGGGGAGGGATCCTCCCGCTCCAGCGCCTGGGGGAGGATGCAGCCTCCTCAAACAACAACCAACCTCCCGTCCTCCCCCCGCGGCTCCATCAGCCCCCTGCAGGGCTCTCGGCCAGCTGGTGTGTGGGGCCATGTGTCCCCCCCGCCAAAATAACCCCCACCCTGCACGTACACACGCGCATGCATCCCACTGCCCAGCTCTCTCACACCCACACACGTTTCCGGGCGTACACACGCGGCGTGAACACATCACGCAGGGAGGGGCAGCCTAGACCCGCACCCACAGAGCCGGGGAGCCGGGATCCCGGGGCGTCCTGCTCACGCAGCCGTTTCACGGCACAGGTCTCTGAGCTGCCTGCACCCTTCCCACTGGCCCCGCCGGCTGTAACCGTCAGCCCTGGCTCCGCGCTGGGCAGCCCACCAAGGACACGGGCCCTCATCCCATGTGACAGACCCGGTTTTCCCCACATCCTCTTGCAGTGGCTTTGGGGGCTCAAGGTGCTGGTGTGGGGCCCGGCTCACCGCTCTGGTGCCCTACCTGGTCGATGCCGGGCTGGATGCTGTGGTGCAGCGTCCTGGTCTCCAGGTGCTCGGGGACCAGCCCGCAGGTGCGGAGCAGATGCAAGGCGAGGCGCTCTCTCGGGGGGCCCAGGTGACCGTGCGCAGGGACCTTGCTCTCTGAGACGGGGAAGCCAAGCACAGCAGAGGGACGTGGGGTACGGGGGGAAGGGGGGGGTTCCCATCGCTCCCTTCTGCCAACATCATCTCCCAGCTGCCCCGATTCCCTTAGTATCCTCTCCCACCCCCCATTCACCAGTGGGCCCCTGGGCCTCGCCCACCCAGTGCAGCCCACTCAGGTTGCTCCTTGCTCAGCGTCCCCAGGGCCATGCCCAGCTCGCATTCCCTGCAGCAACCGGGCCTCCAAATCCCAATCCCAGGGCCTGGGTCCTGGCCCCCGCCGCATGGGCTGGCTGCCGGGAAACAGCTATAGAGAAACCCTGCAGTCCTTTGATGGCAGGGACCCCGTGTCTTACCCCGGGGCTCGCAGTGCCCTGGGAACCCTGTGTCCCGCCCAGAGGCTCGCAGTGCCCAGGAACCCGTGTCCTGCCAAGGGGCCCACAGAGCCCTGTATCCCAGCCCCGGGAACCCGTGTCCTGCCAAGGGGCCCCCAGCGCCCAGGGACAGGGTCTGACTTGTCTCTCCTGGGGACTCTGGGCACTCACCAAACTGCGCCAGCAGGAAGGCCCTGCCCATGAAGGTGGCTTTGCCTCCGTCTGTGCTGAACTCGGGCAGGGCCAGACTCTTCATCTTAGCAAAGTTCTCCAGTAACTGGGTGGGGAGGAGCTGGTCTCGCCACTGACAGGGGCCAGAACTGGGGGTGGGGGAAGGGAGGCAGCAGGGATCAGTGTGAGGCCAGGGAGATGGGTGCATTTTAACCGGCTACTCTGAAGCTTGGGCTCAGCTCTCTGACCCCACGGGGCCAGCTGTGCCAGGATTAGGGCACACTCTATGGGCAGCAATGTGTGTGCATTTCATCCCTGGAGCTCATGTCAGGGCTGGGCAGTATTGTCCCCAGAGGGGAAACTGAGGCACAGAGTAGGGCTGGGATCGCCCAAGGGTGCCCAGCAGGGCAGTGACATTGCTGGGAGCAGATCTCAATTCCTGGCTGGTTGTCCTGTGCTCTAACCATGGGTGGGGGCTCCCGAGTGACCCCCAGTGCAAGTGAGGCTGGGACTGGTCTGTCCCTGAGCCCTCCTCCATGCTCATCATCCGATTCTCACCCCTGCACCATTGCCCTCCTTACTGGCGCCCCCATGCTGGGTTCCCCAGTGCTCTCCCCATCCCTAACCTCTGCCCCCCTCGTCCGGCACAGCAGCCCCCTGCAGCTTCCTGGGGAGCGAGGAGATTTGTGTGCACACAGAGCCAGACCCCTGCTGTGGGCTGACCTGTGTATTGCTGGGAGAGGCCAAGGGACCCCATCACTTCTGCAGCAGGGACAGATAAGTACCGGGGTGCATCTAGCCCTGGTGTCCCGATCACACAGGGCCCAACACCCACTGTGCAGACCCAGGAGCCTGCCTCTGCCTGGGTCACGGTGGCTGGCTCCCGAGGGCCTGGGCACCGACACAGGCTGAAATCCTCTGGGTGGGGAGGCTCTGCCCCAGCTCCGCAGCCCAGATGGCAGGGAGTCGGCAGGGAGAGACTCCAGCCTTGCCCTGGCCCAGCTGGGGGGAGGCGGGGGAGGGTGCTGGCCACTCACATGCAGTAGGACTGGGGCAGCCCGCAGTTGGCCCGGAAGCGGGACAGGACTCGGTTCTCCAGGTCGATGCTGGTGTCCCCTATCTTCTGGTCCGGGAGGACGAGGTCGTAGTCAAAGAGCGAGATCTGCAAGTCCTTCTCCCGTGGGAGGGTGCACCGGAGCTCAAACATCCTGACGGGACGGTGGGCAGGGGCAAAGAAAGGGACGGGAGCTCGCTCTGCGGCCCGAGGGCTCTTGGCCTCAGCTCCGCCTTCCCTCCTGCCCTTCCACCTGCCTGGGCCAGAGCCCTGGGGGACTGGGGAGGCCCAGAGCCCGGGGAAAGGCCACACCGCACAGCGAGTCCCTGGCAGGAGGAGATGGTCTTGGGGCTTTACTGCCACCAGACACTCCAGCTCTGTAGCTCTGGGCCGGGCCTGACACAGGCCCAGCCATCCCACCTCTGCCCCCTCTGCATGCAAGCCAGCTGCACACTGCAAGGGAAACGCTTCTCGGCACATTCAGAGCACGGCTCAGCAGGGCCAAGCTCCAGGCCGAATGTGGGTTTATGTGCCCTCAGTTTCCCTCTGGGCTCTGCACTGATCGTAAAGAGGTGGGACCGGTGTTTGGCTCCCACAGCAGCCTGGTTAGAGCCCAGAGCCATCACAAACTGACCGGAGCCTGCACCTGTGAATGGCACATGAGGCCTGGACATTCGCTGCTCCTGAGCACAGCCATGAGGAAGGAGATTCCCCCTCTCTGCAGGGAAGCAAAGCCCAGCTGGAGGAGACAGGAGGCAGGTGGCTGGGGGAAGAGCTGAGCTCACATTGTACATCTACACTGTAAAAACCCACCAGCGGCAGCGAGTCGCAGAGCCTGGCTCGGGATCACAGGGGTCGTGCTGTGGAGCTAACCAGCCCCGCAGACATTCCCACGTGGGCTGGAGGTCGGGCTGAGACGCCCCCCCAAAGCCAGACTTGCTGCTGCTGTGGGGATTATTCTGCAGTGTAGACACACCCAGCGACACAGGGCTCTGACCTAGACAGAGGCCATGTCCACACTACACAGCTGTGTTGACCTGTGTTACAGCACTGCAGGAATTACTGTGGTTTTTCATGTTCACACTGTCCTGCCCTGTCTGTCGGTGGCGCACGTCCTCACCTGGAGCACTCGCAACAACTTAACAGGGGCAGGAGGGCCGGGTGGGGGGGCTGAGAGCCCAGGCTCTCGGTTTGGTGCCAAGCTCCCAGCTGGAGCCTGGCTGCGGCCCGGGCAGGGGAGCTCTGTGGGCAGTGGGGAGCTGAGAGCCCGGACAGCACCTGGCTCCGGCTGGGAGCGCTGCTGGGGCTCACAGCTGGAACCCCCACCCTCAGTTTCAAAACAGGGACCCTACCAGCAGTGAAATTGACCCCCTTGTCAATTCCACGGCTCCCCCTCTCAGCCACCCTCTGCTAACCTAAGGGGGCTCAGATTCTGTAGCCAGATGACTAATCCATTGCTGCCTTGTTTTGAAAAGGCGGCCTGGTGTCTCTGCCAACGCACCGAGAGCATACACCCTGGAGGGAAGGGGTGTGCCCACCTGTCCTTTTGCCCACTACCGGGTGTGACGTTAGGAGTGTAATATAATATCTCATTGAAAGGTGACAGGGCCAGAAAGCGTTAATGAACTCCCCGACTGACCTGACCCAGGGCCGAGCTTTAGAGACGGGTTAGGAAGAGATGGAAATGAACAGAGCTGGGAACTGCAGCGGGCCTTGTCAGAAAGAGAAGGGGAGCTGTTTGCTCAGGGCTTCTGATGAAGCAAACGAGGCTTGTCTATGGCTGTGGCTTTGAGTCAAAGATCAAAAGAGGGGTATTAACGTTTAGGGAGCCACTCGAGTGCAATAGTATCTTTGTCTCTCTGGCTCTTGGAAGGTTGTGGTACCCGGTGTCTGAACTCTCTAACACGGGGGAGGCCAACCTGGGCCCCCGGAGCCACGTGCGGCTCTTCAGGAGTTAAGAGGCGGCTCCTTGTCTAGGTGCCGACTCTGGGGCTGGAGCGACAGGCGCCAACTTTCCAATGGGCCGGGGGGGGGCGCCCTGCTCAACCCCTGGCCCTGCCCCCACTCCACCCCTTCCTGCCCCCTCCCCTGAGCCTGCCATGCCCTCGCTCCCCCTCCTCCCCGGAGCCTCCTGCACCCCACAGAACAGCTGATCAGTTGGTGCGGGGAGGGAGGGGGAGGTGCTGCGCAGTGGGGCTGCCGGTGGGCGGGAGGCACTAGGAGCGGGTGGGGTGGAGCTGATGGGGGGCTGCTGACGTATCACTGGGGCTCTTTGGCAAGGCACATGGGTTAATTCTGGCTCCTTCGCAGGCTCAGGTTGGCCACCCCTGGTTTACTGGATAAATGACCCTGGGTTAATTCCTGTGATGTCTGGGAGAAGGGAAGTTGAGCCTCTTGTCTTCTCAGGCCAAAAGGCTGCTGGAAATGTATAAAAACCCTGGGACACGATCCTGCTTCATCTCTGATCTGCTCTGGGTTTCAAGAAGGGGAAACCCTGAGCCATAAGGATTGAGATCCCCAGTCACTGACTGGAGTCACCCTGAATATGGACATTGGACTATAACCGATGAACTATTTCTAAAAGAAAAGGAGGACTTGTGGCACCTTAGAGACTAACCAATTTATTTGAGCATAAGCTTTCGTGCTCACGAAAGCTGATGCTCAAATAAATTGGTTAGTCTCTAAGGTGCCACAAGTCCTCCTTTTCTTTTTGCGAATACAGACTAACACGGCTGTTACTCTGAAACCTATTTCTAAAAGGACTTTTGTCAACTACAAGCTCATCTCTGCTCTGTATCTGAACCTCAAGAATTGAACTCAAGTCTGTCTGGATCTTGATCTTTTAACCAACACTCTCTCTCTTTTCTTTTTTAATAAATTTTAGTTTAGTTAACAAGGATTGGCTATAAGCGTGTATTTTGGGTAAGATCTAAGTTATAATTGGACCTGGGTGTGTGGCTGATCCTCTGGGATTGGAAGACCCTTTTCTTTTATATGATGAGACAAGATTTTCAGTAATCACTATCATACCTGACAGGTGTGTCTGAATGGAGGCCTGAGGCTGGCTACTTTAAGGGAACTGTGTTGTTTGGACGTCTGGGTGACCAGGGAGGTGATACAGAGGCTGTTTTGGGCTGGCTGGGTAAATCTAAGGAGTGGAATATCCACCAGCATTTGGCGTTTGTCTGCCCCATTCTGTTTGCAGTTCACCCTAATTGAGTGACCTCAGCTGGCTCTTACAGACACCATCCTCGCAGGCACTGAGAGTATGCTCCCTGGAGGGAAGGGGTGTGCCCCCATCTTTTGCCCGCTACCAGGCCATGTTCCCTTCGCTCTGACCTGTTCCCTCCAGGCTGCTCGGTGATCCGCAGAGCTCAGGGTGGGGTGGGCAGGGTTTAGACCCTGAGCTGCCCTGGGGCTCTGGAGAGCTGCTGACTGGACTTACCTGCCGAAGACAGGTTCCAGGGTGTTGGGCAGATACTGGTCTCTGTCCCCCAGCTTCTTCTTGCCCAGGGTGACCCTCACGTAGGGATCACACTGCAAGGGGCACAGCCAAGAAGGGGCAGTTAATAAACATCCCCCTAGTGCCACGCCCTGTTCTTGTCACATCCAGGAATTGGGGGGTGGAAGCGGAGCCGGAAAGGGGCTTCCAGGCTGTGTCAGACGGGCCTAGGCACTGGACTGAAGCTTGAGGAGCACAAGCTGATCTCTCCCCGACAGGACCCGGGAACAGGGCCGGCTGGGACACGGCTGTGGCATCAGTCAGAGCTGGACTACTGGGGTAGCAATTAACCCCTTGGAACTGGCCAAGTGCCTCCAGGAGTGGGACTCTGGATTGTCAGGTCCCTTAGGGTACAGCCACACGGCAAACCACCACGCTGCAGGGCTGGTCTACAGGCTCATGCGACAGCGGGGCTGGAGCCCAGGCTCTGAGACCCTTCCCTTCGTCAGGTGTCAGAGCCAAGCAGGCATGTCTACGTGGCCACTCAGGGGGGCTGGAACTATTTTTAGAGTGGGGTGCTGAAAGCGGAACCCATGTATTTGGTTGTTATTACTACTTCAAGCCAGGGGGAGCTGCCGCACCCTCAGCACCCCTGCGGCTGCTTTTAGCACAGTAGTGACCCCGGATCTGAAACTCCCGGACGTGGCTTTATTAGGGCACTGTCGATACTCTTCCAGGGCCGTGCACCAGCCCAAGGAGCTTTGTCCCAGTGCCACAGGGAGTGGGTGCTGGGTGGGGGGGAAGCAGTGTGCAAAGCGGGTGAGAAGACCTGGGAATTGGGCAATTACCAGGCCGTTCCTATCCTTTGGCGGGAGATTAAAGGCCCGGATGATGTAAACCCGGACCAGACACTTCTGCGGTTGGCTTTTGGGCAGCTCCTGGAACTGGCGTGGCGGTGGTGGGGAGCTGGGGTCCTCCGGCAGTGGGTAGATCTGGAAGAGTCCCTGCAAACAAACCAATCCACGTGACTTCTAGCTGCTCAGATACTGGATTGACGGAGTCTTGTCCCCTGAGCATCTGGGGCCCATTCCCTGTTGGGAACGGTGCTACTCGTGCTGTTGTGCTCAGAGACTGGAGCAGGCAGCGGCTGGGTACCGTGCCAGCGGCCATGCTCAGAGATCAGGGCCGATGGAGGAGGGTCACGGTGCCGGCTGGCATGCCTGGCCCTGGATGGCGGGTGTGACGGGTTTCCCCCAGGGTGCCACTTGGAACTGGCGTACCACTGAGCCTGCCTGACCTACCAGCCTGGGCTTCCTTTCACACTGTACTGCTGAGACAAGCCCTCAAGCCCCATCCAGCACATACTGTGATGGTACCCTATGGAAATATGCTTATGAATGTATATATGGAATAACTAGAATATGTTTTATGCTACATATACCATGTAACCTATCTCTGTAAAGGTTCTGATCTACTGAATCTAGTCATCCTATTTGTATGCATGTATCATTTTTTTATTCAAAGTTATGAATATTGGCTGTTGTCAGGGTTCCCTCTCCCTCTGAACTCTAGGGTACAGATGTGGGGACCTGCATGGAAGACCCCCTAAGCTTATTTCTACCAGCTTAGGTCAAAAACTTCTCCAAGGCACAAATCCTTCCTTGTCCTTGGATGAGTACTGCTGCCACCACCAAGTGAGTTCGACAAAGATTCAGGAAAAAGACCACTTGGAGTTCCTGTTTCCCCAAAATATCCCCCCAAGCCCCTTCATCCCCTTTCCTGGGGAGGCTTGAGAATAATCTACCAACCATATGGTGTTAAACCAGGTGAGCACAGACCAGACCCTTGGGTTTTTAGGACACTAAAAACCAATCAGATTCTTAAAAAACAGAACTTTATTATAAAGAAAAAAAATGTAAAAGAAACACCTCTGTAAAATCAGGATGGAAGGTAATTTTACAGGGTAATAAGATTTAAAACATAGAGGATTTCCCTCTAGGCAAAACTTCAAAGTTACAAAAAACAGGGATAAACCTCCCTCTTAGCACAGGGAAAATTCACAAGCTAAAACAAAAGATACTCTAACGCATTTCCTTGCTATTATTTACTATTTCTGTAAGTCTAGATGTATCATTCATTAGGAGCTAGATTACTTGCTTGGTCTCTCTCTTTGTCTCCGGAGAGAACACCCAAACCCAAAACAAAAACCTGCCCCCACAGATTTGAAAGTATCTTCTCCCCTTATTGGTCCTTTTTGTCAGGTGCCAACCAGGTTATCTGAGCTTCTTAACCCTTTACAGTCAAAGGAGGGATTTTATGCTACCCTTAGCTGTAGGTTTATGATAGCTGTGTACTTGCTTGATTTTTAAGTAGCCTTTGTAAAGCATTTGGTCAGCTTCTTGAGAAAGGCATGTGCAAATTAAGTGCCCAATCAAGAAGCACTTAAGGGACAAAGCATCTTGGAAGGCTCCAATCCACATAAGAAGTCTACATGAGGACGTTCAAGGTAGCAGGTAAGCAATGGCTGCTGCCTGTAAAAACTGAGTCATGCATGGACATGTGACTTGCCCATGTGACTCCAAAACTCCATCTTAGAGCTGGACATTGCATAGGAGGGGGGGGTCTCCACCCACAAGAGAAAGGACCCAGCAGATCGAGGGACATGATCGTTCCCCTCTATTCGATACTGGTGAGGCCTCATCTGGAGTACTGTGTCCAGTTTTGGGCCCCACATTACAAGAAGGATGTGGAAAAATTGGAAAGAGTTCAGCGGAGGGCAACAAAAATGATTAGGGGACTGGAACACATGACTTATGAGGAGAGGCTGAGGGAACTGGGATTGTTTAGTCTGCGGAAGAGAAGAATGAGGGGGAATTTGATAGCTGCTTTCAACTACCTGAAAGGGGGTTCCAAAGAGGATGGATCTAGACTGTTCTCAGTGGTAGCTGATGACAGAACAAGGAGTAATGGTCTCAAGTTGCAGTGGGGGAGGTTTAGGTTGGATATTAAGATAATCTTTTTCACTAGGAGGGTGGTGAAGCACTGGAATGCGTTACCTAGGGAGGTGGTGGAATCTCCTTCCTTAGAAGTTTTTAAGGTCAGGCTTGACAAAGCTCTGGCTGGGATGATTTAGTTGGGGATTGGTCCTGCTTTGAGCAGGGGGTTGGACTAGATGACCTCCTGAGGTCCCTTCCAACCCTGATAGTCTATGATTCTATGAAAGTCTATTTAAGTCTGTGGGAGACCCCTCCATTTTGTCTTCAGCTTGCTCAAGAGATAGCCTCTCCACCCCCAAGGATACCCGACAGAAAGTGGAACAAAGGACAGCAGCTACAGGGGGTGTGAGTGATTGCTGGACCCAGACGTAAAAGGAAGCTTACTGGGTGAGGTTTTTATCTGTATTCGGTTTTCTTACAGTATTAGACATAGACTTCCGTGTTCTATTTTATTTTGCTTGGTAATTCACTTTGTTCTGTCTGTTACTACTTGAACCACTTAAATCCTACTTTCTGTATTTATTAAAATCACTTTTTACTTATTAATTAACCGAGAGTATGTATTAATACTTGGGGGGGGGGCAAATAGCTGTGCATATCTCTCTATCAGTGTTACAGAGGGCGGACAATTTGAGTTTACCGTGTATAAGCTTTATACAAGGTAAAATGGATTTATTTAGGTTTGGACCCCATTGGGAGTTGAGCATCTGAGTGTTAAAGACAGGAACACCTCTTCAGCTGCTTTCAGTTTAAGCCTACAGCTGTTAGGGGACGTGGTTCAGACCTGGGTTTTGGTTTGCAGCAGGCTAGTGGGTCTGGCTCAAACCAGGCAGGGGCTGAAGTCCCCAGCTGGGAGGGTAGGAAAGCAGGGGCAGAAGCAGTCTTGGCACATCAGTTGGAAGCCCCCAGGGGGTTTTTGTGATCCAGCCCGTCACACATATACACCCAACTGCAGCTTCACACACAGATGCTGAGTTCAGTTCTGCATGGGAATGCTCAGCTAAGGAACTGCCCAGGACTCAAGTGTCCATCCCCCTCTGGAGTGCAAACCCAAAATTGTACCATCTTATGTTGCACAGAGAATTGCACAGCATAAGCTCATGAAACTCACTCCCTCCCGCAATGTGTTGAGAGATTTGCAACAGCTTTTTGCCCCCCAATTAGGAATTCCACACACTGGGCTTTTGACAAAACAAAATCAAGTTGATTAACTACAAAAGATAGATTTTAAGTGATTCCGAGGGATAGCAAACAGATCAAAGCAGATTACCTAGCAAATAAAAGCCAACACACAATCTGAGGTCTGGGCTCAGCCCTCCAATCTCAATCTGGGCTCAGCCCTCCAATCCCAGCTCAATCTTTTTCTTTCTCAGGTGTTGCCAGCAGCCTTCTTCCTTGGGTGGGGAGTTAGTGAAGAATGAACCAAGATGATGTCACTCCCCTGCCTGAAATAGCTTTTGCCCACGGTGGGAACCGTTTGTCTCCAAATTTAGTACCCATGCCAGACAGTGAAAAAACACTGGTATTCCAAGATGGATTCCAGTATCAGGGGACTTGGTCACATGTCTCTGGAGGGCCATAGCAGCCATGAGTCAGAGGCTGATTGTAACATCCTCGGAAGCCTCCCCAGGGGGAGATTAGCATCTTCTAAGACCTATTGTTCTCTCTAATGGCTCCTCCTGACAGCCAGCCATCTAGACTGAGTGCATTCTGTCTGGTGGGCGCTCCCCAGGTGTAAACACACTTGTAATAGATGCATAGACAATATTCCTAACCTCAGATACAGCAACGATACCGGCATACAAATAGGATAATCATGTCCAGTAAATCATCACCTTTCTAATGATCTCTCACAGGTCTTATTACATCGTGGTTATGCCATAATCATATCATAACAATCTCTCTATGATGAGTATGGGGGTGTAATGCCACAGCGGGGTCTGGGAGCTTTGTACTCTGAAGATGGCACACACCGCACTGGGTGAAGGTTGAGTATTTGTCACTAGACCTCAGCTGACCAGCCCCTTTGCTCCCCCGTGTCCAGCTCCTCTGGTGGCTGGACACAGAGACACTGGGCTGTGGAGGGGCAGCTGCTCCTAGGGGTAGGACCTTGTTGATATGCCCTGGGAGCTTCGCAATGAAACCCCCCAAAAAGCCAAATACCTGGCGCCTGGTTCTCACCTTGAATTCCCCAACTACCAGGGGGTCTTCGCTGGCCGCCTCCCGCCCCCGCCCGCGGTACAGCCTGAAGGTCTGGCAGAAATCCTGCAGGCCCTGGAACTCCGGCACGGCCTCCAACTCACAGTGATAGACCTGCCAAGGAACCACAGGCTCAGGCTTTGGACACTAACAGCTTGGTCGTGCAGAGTCTGTGCCATGGGGTCAGCAAGGGCTGGTACTGAGCCAGGGAGGAACAGGATCCCCCAGAGGCAGATTTCTACACCAGGAGCCTGGACTGTCCTCCACTGGCACCATTGTGAGTGACCAGGCTAGCAGGGTGTGCCTGATTGTCCTCTGTTGGATGCAATCAGAACTGGCCAGCTGTGAATGCGTCATACGCCCCATCCCGCCGACAAGAGATCCACTGTTAGCTGTGCTTGTAGGGCAGGGGCTCTGAGCTCTCTACATGAGGCTGCTGAGAAGCCCGGAGAGCAGCACGGTCACGAGGCCATGTATTTGTTACAATATCTTAGAGTCTTATAGAGCCCCACCGACTGGTCTGGGAATTACTGATCCCTAAACCACTTCACCTGTCACAGAAATGCAGCCACTTCTGGGGTGGAGCGTGGCAGCTGTATGACTGCAATGTACATACAGTTCTGGACAGGGAATGAGGAAGGACTTGGCATCCTGTTTATGTGCCAAGGCCTATCTGGCTGCGAGCATCACAGCCTCTCCGCTGTGACTACTGTGGAATCTAGCTACTGAGGGAAACCCCTTGTGGCCAGCCAGGAAAAGACCAGCTCTGATTCCCCACAGAACTCCCGGGGCAAGGGGAGAAATAGCTCCCTTGCCCAGCTGTCTGAGGGCCAGACTGGCTGGCTGTGGGGACCCCACTGGCCGTCAGAAGGCAGGTTCCACCTGGGTCAGGGCAGTCATCATCCCCAGAGCAGAGGGGAAACACCTCTCTGCAACCCCCGGTCCAGGTTCTACCATGTGTGACTGCCAGCCAGGCGCACACCTTCAGGCTGTCCAGCCCTGTCTGCAGGTAGTCTCCGCTCTTTGCCAGATCCCCCGTGGCAGCATAGAACTTGCTCCACCAGTCGACACACTCCTCCTTCTCCTGGGGAAGAACAGAAGGGAAAGCAGCATGAGCCTTGCTAGACAGTGGGGGATGCAGGCATCTCTGTTGCACTGCTGCTGAGAGCTGCTACCCCACTGGGCATGCGGGGCTGCTGCTCCAAGTTCCTTCCGACCCCCCTGTGAAACCCACCTTCTCTGCTCTTGGTGTGGTTCGAAGCCACGACTCAGCAGCCATCCTGCCCAGCATCTGCAGAGATGAGGAGAGACAAATGTGTCACGCCCAAGGAGCTTAATACACCTTATGACACGGCACCCCGTGTTCTTCACAGTGATGTTATTATGATATGATTATGACATAATGATGATGCATTTTGTACAAGATGGGAAAAGTTTTCATTGGTTTTCATTCATTGCTGAATATGATTATCCTATTTGTATGCATCTGTATCTGAAAGTATGAATATTGACTGTGTATCTGTATTTCAAATGTGCTTACTCTGGGTGACACCCACAACTAGCCTTTCAGGTACAACAAGGAAGAAGCCAGACAGTGCTGATGGCCCATCAGCAAAGACAATGGACCATGGAAGAGCTGAGCCTTCCTGTGAACGCTCCAGACAGCCTGTAAGTAATGGCTGCTGTGACTCACAAAATATGCAAGGCCATGTGACCAGATCACATGACTCTGGACTCCATTTTGGGGTGTCTGTATTTTTCCACTAAACTGGTCTGGGAACCAAGTTTAAAACAAAGGGTTCCCGCCAGATGCAAATGCTATATAAGACAGGGAGTGACATCATCTGTTCTTCTTCACTTCCCACACAAGAGGACTCCTGGAAACACCTCAGGAATAAAGACTGAACTGGGGGAAGTGCTGGACCCAGGCACAAAATGGGAAGTGACCTCCTAGGAAGGATTACTGTGGAAAGGGATCTGGGGGTCATAGTGGACCACGTATGAGTCAACAGTGCAACACTGGTGCCAAAAAAGCGAACATCATTCTGGGCTGTATTAGCAGGAGTGTCATAAGCAAGACACAAAAAGTAATTCTTCCGCTCCATTCCATGCTGATTAGGCCTCAACTGGTGTATTGTGTCCAGTTCTGGGTGCCACATTTTAGGAAAGATGTGGACAAATCGGAGAAAGTCCAAAGAGCAAGAAAAATTATTAAAGGTCTAGAAAACATGACCTACGAGGGAAGAATGAAAAAAATGGGTTTGTTTAGTCTGAAGAAGAGAAGACTGAGCGGGGACATGATAACAGTTTTCAGTTACATAAAAGTTTGGTACAAGGAGGAGGGAGAAAATTGATCTCTGAGGATCGGACAAGAAGCAATGGGCTTAAATTGCAGCAAAGGAAGTTTAGGTTGGACATTAGGAAAAACTTACTGTCAGGGTGGTTAAGCCCTGGAATAAATTGCCCAGGGAGGTTGTGGAATCTCCATTATTGGAGATTTTTAAGAGCAGGTTAGATAAACATCCATCAGGAATGGTCTAGATAATACTTAGTCCTGCCATGAGTGCAGGGGACTGGACTAGATGACCTCTCCAGGTCCCTTCCAGTTCTATGATTCTATCTTCTCTTATCTTCTAAAGGGATTTTTAGCCTGTGTATGAAAACCTGGGGAACCCAAGCTGCAAAGCAAATACAGCTTGTGCCTTAAGAATCTGCAAGCCTGCTTGTACCATCACTCAGGGTGAGAAACTGCTAATTCATATTCAAATTTGAAATTGCTAATTCATCATCAGCAAATTTGCGGATGATACTAAACTGGGAGGAGTGGTAGATACGCTGGAGGGGAGGGATAGGATACAGAAGGACCTAGACAAATTGGAGGATTGGGCCAAAAGAAATCTGATGAAGTTCAATAAGGATAAGTGCAGGGTCCTGCACTTAGGATGGAAGAATCCAATGCACCGCTACAGACTAGGGACCGAATGGCTAGGCAGCAGTTCTGCGGAAAAGGACCTAGGGGTGACAGTGGACGAGAAGCTGGATATGAGTCAGCAGTGTGCCCTTGTTGCCAAGAAGGCCAATGGCATTTTGGGATGTATAAGTAGGGGCATAGCGAGCAGATCGAGGGACGTGATCGTTCCCCTCTATTCGACATTGGTGAGGCCTCATCTGGAGTACTGTGTCCAGTTTTGGGCCCCACACTTCAAGAAGGATGTGGATAAACTGGAGAGAGTCCAGCGAAGGGCAACAAAAATGATTAGGGGTCTAGAACACATGACTTATGAGGAGAGGCTGAGGGAGCTGGGATTGTTTAGCCTGCAGAAGAGAAGAATGAGGGGGGATTTGATAGCTGCTTTCAACTACCTGAAAGAGGGTTCCAAAGAGGATGGATCTAGACTGTTCTCAATGGTAGCAGATGACAGAACGAGGAGTAATGGTCTCAAGTTGCAGTGGGGGAGGTTTAGATTGGATATTAGGAAAAACTTTTTCACTAAGAGGGTGGTGAAACACTGGAATGCGTTACCTAGGGAGGTGGTAGAATCTCCTTCCTTAGAGGTTTTTAAGGTCAGGCTTGACAAAGCCCTGGCTGGGATGATTTAACTGGGAATTGGTCCTGCTTCGAGCAGGGGGTTGGACTAGATGACCTTCAGGGGTCCCTTCCAACCCTGATATTCTATGATTCTATGATTCAATCTATCTAGTATGTTAAGCTCAGTTTGCATTTTTGTTTTATTTCTTATGGTAATCTACTTTGATCTGTTTGCTATCACTTATAATCACTTAAAATCTATCTTTTAGTAGCTAATAAACTTGTTTTATGTTTTAATCTAAGCCAGTGTGCCTTGGGGAAAATCTCAGCTTGGTTAACACAAGTGTGCATTGTTCTCTTCACATTGAGGGAGAGACAGACCAGCTATTAAACCCATATACTGGCCAAAATGTGAACAGGGCAGGATGGTACAGCACTGGGGTCCTCGGCTGGGGAGATGGGCATAGGTGCCGACTCCGTGGGTGCTCCGGGACTGGAGCCCCACGGGGAAAAATTAGTGGGTGCTCTGCACCCACCAGCAGCCAAGCTCCCCGCCCTGCCTCACCTCACCTCCTCCTCGCCTCCCACCGAGTGAGCCATGTCCCCGCTCCTCTGCCTACCTCCCAGCGTTTTCCACCCGGCCACCGCCAAATAGCTGTTTGGCTGCTCCAGGAGAGGGGGAGGAGTGCGAACATGGCACGCTCAGGGGAGGAGGCGAGGACGAGGTGGGCTGGGGCAGGGACTTTGGGGAAGGAGTTGGAATAGGGGCAGGGAGGGGGCAGAGTTGGGGCAGGGGCTTTGGGGAAGGGGTTGGAATGGGGGCATGGAAGGGGTGGAGTGGGGGCGGGGCCGGGAGCAGGTCGAGCATCCATGGAAAAGAGGGGAAGTTGGCGCCTATGGAGATGGGGGGGTTTGGGGCTCTCCACTGTTGGTTCATGCAGTGGCCGGCCAAAGCCTGCATGTAATTGCAGCTGGGTGTGTCCCTGCCTGTGTGAATGCTGGTGGGAGTGTGGGATCGGCAGCGGTCTGCAGCTTGTCACAGCAGCACAGTGCAAGAGGGAGCCCAGGCTGGACAGACAGAGGGCTTAGTGGCACCCCAGTTCCAGGTTGCACCCCGCGGGGACCCGTCACACACCTGATCAGCTCCTGCCTGGCCCACCAGATGCTGCCCTGCTGCTGGGCTCCTGATGGCTCAGGACGTGACCCCCCAAGTCCCCTTCGGAGACATTCTAGGAGCCATCTCACATCTCTTAGGTAAGTGGAGGACTGGCCAGGCCAGCTGGAGGGTCTGCAGGGCCCTTGTGAGGAGTGGTAACCCAAGGATCGAGCATGGGAATAGGGTACCTTTTCCTTCAGCTGGCATTTTGATCGTTAGCTTTGGCACGGCTTTAACAGCATCTGTGTTAGTGATCCAGGCCCAGCAATGTTCATATGAATGGCCCGGCGTTATTGTAGGGGAGAGCTCTGTAGATAGGTCACTGCAGCAGGGTCCCACATGGCTCAGGGAGCCAACATGGATGGGCAGGAGTGTCCTGCTGCTGGCTGTCTTTTCAGCTTCCTGGAGGAGGGGCATCTGAGGTGGGGAAACTGAGGCACAGTGAGTGCATAGCACTGGTCCAAGTTTACAGCAAGTCTGTGACAGAGCTGGGTATAGACCCCAGATCTCCTGACTTCTGTCCCCCCTGCTCTAACCCCTAGATGATACTGCCTCATAGGGCCCTTTAGACTGGTTAAAAGCCGGCTATGCGAGCACAAAGCCAATGCACCTTGGAGTGAGGGGCAGCACTGGGGCTTCCTGTTAGAAGTGCAGTGAGGGGAGCCCTAAGGGTTAAAGCAGAGCTGAGGCCCGGGTCACCCCTCGCTGTATCTGTCAGTGGTGCTAGACCAGGAAAGCCTATGGCACCGGGTGCCATTCCCATGAGCGTTGCAGAGAGAGGGGACCCAGCAAGCAGGTGGCTCTGGGCTGCTGGAGAGTAGCACTCACCTTCGCGATCTTCCCCTTGGAAGCTACTGTGTGGGGCAGGGAAGGGAGGGGGAGAAAAGAGACACGGAATTAATGGCAACATCGAAATAGCCCCAGGAGTCTCCCAGCTCCTACAGCAGGAATGGCTAGGCCACACCAGCACTGCATGACCACACGGGGCCCATCTGGCCTGAACGTCTATGAATTAGCCCTTTAATGCCACAAATGAGGAAAAGAAACTAGGACTCTTTACGCTTACTGTGGGGCCTGGACTAAGCCATTGGTTACCATGTAATCTTGCCACCGCTGGAGGTCAGGAGTCCAACTGGACTCCCGTGACTGGTCAGTGTGGTTATTCAGAGCCCAGCCCCTAGATGGCATTTCTTTACATTGCAAAAGTAACCCGGCATTTAGCAACTGACCGGCACAACTCATGGGAAGCCAAGGCTTCTCGCAGGCAGGCTGTTCAAGGCGAGGACTGATTGGCATGGGCACTGCTATGTGTGGGGAGCTCAGGGCTGGATTAGCAGGGGGCTGCGGCTTGGGAGGGAGGGCCACTGGCAGAGCTGTGGGGCGGTGGGTGGGCACCCCATGACTGGAATAGCAGGTGACTGCGGATCCCAGGTGTGTGCTCAAGGGGAATACATCTTCCTTTAGTTTTAATGTTGGGGGATGTGCAGTCCTGGCGCTGCAGGGTTAAAAGATTCTGTGGGGTGATGGTGGGGGGGGGTTTCTGCGTTAGAGCACAGTGGCACCATGCTGGAGCCCGGCCTGGCAGAGCCGATGGCGCCAGACGGTTGGCTCTAGGGGAACACGTGGGGTTTGGCAAATAGTCCCACAGGAGGGCGACTGGCCGTGACAGACCGCGAGGTCCCTGCCAGCAGTGGGAGAAAGCCAGTGTTCCCCAGAGGTCCTGGGAGCTGGGCTGGATGTGGGGGATGGTGAGTGGGACTCATTGGTTGGCCTGTACCTGGGGGTGGCAGGCTGGGATGGTGCCCCTCTGCTGACGGCTCACACATGTACTGGCGCAGGGATCTCACGCTGGCCTGGCCCACCACTGGCTTGTACCCAAACTCACGGTTGTCCACGACCTTCAGCTCGATGGGGGGCATTAAATCTTCTTCCATGGGTAAGTGCTGCGGGGCAAGTAGGTCCATGAGCTCCATGGGGAGGCAACAGAAGGCGCACGCAACTGGGCCACCACCTAGACACGCAGCTATGGAGCACTGTAGACAGACAGACAACGCCAGCCACAGGGCTAGCGAGGGTGTGGGCCGGTGGGATCGAGTGGTCCCTGGAACTCTCCAGTCATCTCTGACTCCCAGCCAGCCACGTAGGCAGGCGGGAAGGGAAGTGGCTGAGCAGCAGTGGGTGGAGCCGCCCTGCCCCATGCTTCTGCCCTGCTCACCACTCTCATGAGGAAGACATTGATTGGGAAGTTGGGGTTCTCGCGGAGGTCTCTGATGGGAGCCGTCTGGATGGCCTCTCCTGCACACTCCACCACCAGGCTCGGCGACATGATGCTCAGCAGGTTATAGCTCTGCAGGCCCCGCAGGCCCCAGGCCAGGATCTGGAGGGGAGAAAAAGGCGAATGGCGTGGTTGTACCATGGATGGACGTCACGAAGGAGGGCTGGGCTGGGCCCGGCTGGGCCAAGTCTGTGCTCAGTGATTCAGCACCAGTCCCACTGGCAAAGACACCAGGGGTGAAGCTGCCGATGTGGCTCTGGTGTGAAATCTGGACCTTTCAGAATCAGAACAGAGCTTAGAAGCCAGCCGGGCCAGAAACTCACTGGACGAGAGCCCTGGCCATCCCCTGAGTGTATTGGACGCCCAGCAGGGAGAGGAATGGGCTGGACTGCTCTGGGGCCCAGGGAGCGATGGAGGGGCTGGTGACAGAGGCTCCCCGGCACAAACTCCCACTGATGTCCTGCCTGGCCAAGCAAGGTGGTGGGTGGGAAAAGGGAGACACTGCAGCCTGTGTTTGTGCCAGGCAGAAGGGATGGTTCTGGGTGACAGGAGAGTTACAGTCAGGAATGAGGGGCTGGGGTTAACCAAAGGGAGAAGCAGGGTCTGGGGGGAAGTGACATGGTCCCATCGCTCGACGCTCACTCTTTGGTGACTAGACTGGAGGGACAACCTCTCCCTGGCCCCCCCGGCAATAAGCGGGTGGGACTTCCTGGGCATCTCCATTCCCATCCTGATGAGGAGGAGCAGCAGCTTGTCCTCTCAGGAGGGGAGGCACTTGCAGGTCATTTGGGCCATGGACCTCTGCCCAAAGTGCTGGTTTGATCTTTGTAGCTCTGCCTGCAGCAGTCCCCATGCGGGGGGCCTCCCAGCTCCAACCCCGCTGTCCCCCAGACCCTGCTGGCTGGAGGCAGTCAGGGCCTCCTGTGGGGTAGAGATAGTGGCTGACGCCCAATAGCTTGGCAGGGTCTGTGGCAGTAACAGGCATCACTTTTGGCAACGCAACGTGCCCTCCGCAGCAGGGGCTTGTTTCCTCCTCCCACCAAACAAGCTACTTCTGCCCCAGAGTCCACGTGAGCAGAGGGGCCCTGGCTGTCACACGCACCTCAATGGCCATCAGTCTCAGTGTGGGCCGGATGCCGCTAGGGATGACGTAGACCCCGTTCTTCCAGGAGGGGGCGGGAAGGTGGCCTGGTGCACCATCCTGGGCGGGGAAGGACAAGGCTGTTGTGTAATGCTTGGCTCTTTCTTTGTACAAAACGGACGGAGGACTTTTGTGCCGGGGAACGACCAGGACTGGCAGCCAAGGGCAATTCCTCTGGCTTCCACATCGTGCCCCATGCCAAAGTGACCCCTCCAGCCCTCGGGGACCTGCTACATGGGCCAGGGGGCTCAGTCTCTGTTGCTCACCATTCCTGGGAATGCCAGCAAGGAGCCTGAGGAAGAGCGTAGCTTTTGTGTTGGAGACACTTGTTCAGTGGAAACTGTCCTGAGATTCTCCACCAGGATGAGTGATGTGATGTCTGCCAGTCCCAGGGACATCTCATCTGTCTCCCGTGCTCGGGCAGGACCAAGTAAACCTAGACCAGCCCTGACAGTGTTTGCTCACTTGTTCTTCAAAACCTCCAGTGATAGGGATTTCACAAAGCCTGTTCCAGAGCTCAACTATCCTTAGAGTTAGAAAGTTTTTCCTAATATCAAACCTAAATCTCGCTTGCTGCAAACTAAGCCAATTCCTTCTTGTCCTGCCCTCGGTGGCCATGTCAAACAATTGTATACAGTGTCGTTTTAGCTGTGTCGGTCCCATGATATTGGAGAGACAAGGTGGGTGAGGTCATATCTTGTATTGTATTGTTGGTGAAAGAGACAAGCTTGCAAGCCCAGAGCTTCGGGTCTGGGAAAGGTTCTCCAAGTGTCAGCTAAAGACAAGATCGAACAGATAGTTTAGCATAAATAGCACATATTCTAAGGAACTCCTGTAGTCACAGGACAAAGCGGGGGTAAGTGGGTTACAGATTGTTATAGAATTGTAGGGTTAGAAGGGACTTCAAGGGTCATCTAGTGTAACCCCCAATAAACCATTAATCCAGAATTGTATTAAGTCTAAACACACGGAATTTATAGTTTATTACAACAATTTGTAACCCACTGATCCCCCTATTTGTCCTGTGACTTCAGGCGTGTTAACAGGCCACTTCACCTTGAATGGTCCATTCCAACGTGTGCTAACTACTTACGCTAAACGATCTGTTCAATCTTGTGTTTAGCTGGGACACGTGGGGAGCCTTTCCCAGACCCGAGGATGAGCACTGTGTGGCTCAACTGCTTGGCGCTCTCACCAACAGAAGTTGGTCCAATAAAAGATATCACCTCCCCCACCTTGTCTTTCTAATGGAAGACAGTTAATCACCATCTTCCTTATAATAACTTTTTACATATTTCAAGACTGTTATCAGGTCTGGAATACTGTCCAGTTCTGGGTGCCACACTTAAGGAAGGACGTGGACAAATTGGAGAGCATCCGGAGGAGAGCAACCGAAATGATACAAGATTTAGAAACCCTTATCTAGGAGGAAAGGTTAAAAAAAATGAGCATGTTTAACATTGAAAAAAGCAGACTGAGGGCACCTGATAACAGCCTTCAAATATGTTAAGGGATGTAATAAAGATTCATGGATTCCAAGGCCAGAAGGGACCATTGTGATCATCTAGTCTGATCCCCGGTTTCCCAGAGGCCAGAGACCTGCCCACTATAATTCCTAGAGCAGATCTGTTAGAAAACATCCAACCTTGATTTTAAAATGGTCAGGGATGGAGAATCCACCACAATGCTTGGTAATTTGTTCCAATGGTGAATTACTCTCGCTGTTAAAAATTTACACCTTATTTCATAGAATCATAGAAGATCAGGGTTGGAAGAGACCTCAGGAGGTCATCTAGTCCAACCCTCTGCTCAAAGCAGGACCAACCCCAACTAAATCATCCCAGCCAGGGCTTTGTCAAGCCAGGCCTTAAAAACCTCTAAGGAAGGAGATTCTACCACCTCCCTAGGTAACCCATTCCAGTGCTTCACCACCCTCCTAGTGAAATAGTGTTTCCTAATATCCAGCCTAGACCTCCCCCACGGCAACTTGAGACCATTGCTCCTTGTTGTCATCTGCCACTACTGAGAACAGCCAAGCTCCATCCTCTTTGGAACCCCCCTTCGGGTAGCTGAAGGCTGCTATCAAATCCACCCTCACTCTTCTCTTCTGCAGACTAAATAACCCCAGGTCCCTCAGCCTCTCCTCATAAGTCATGGGCCCCAGTCCCCTAATCATTTTTGTTGCCCTCCGCTGGACTCTCGCCAATTTGTCCATATCCCTTCTGTAGTGGGGGGCCCAAAACTGGACACAGTACTCCAGATGTGGCCTCACCAGTGCCAAATAGAGGGGAATGATCACTTCCCTTGATCTGCTGGCAGTGCTCCTACTAATGCAGCCCAATGTGCCATTGGCCTTCTTGGCAACAAGGGCACACTGCTGACTCATATCCAGCTTCTCATCCACTGTGATCCCCAGGTCCTTTTCTGCAGAACTGCCGCTTAGTCATTCGGTCCCCAGCCTGTAGCGGTGCATGGGATTCTTCCATCCTAAGTGGAGGATTCTGCACTTGTCCTTGTTGAACCTCATCAGATTTCTTTTGATCCAATCTTCCAATTTGTCTAGGTCACTCTGGACCCTATCCCTACCCTCCATCGTTTCTGCCTCTCCCCACAGTTTAGTGTCATCTGCGAACTTGCTGAGGGTGCAATCCATCCCATCATCCAGATCATTAATAAAGATGTTGAACAAAACCGGCCCCAGGACCGATCCCTGGGGCACTCCGCCAACTAGACATAGAGCTGTTGATCACTACCCATTAAGCCCGGCAATCTAGCCAGCTTTCTATCCACCTTCTAGTCCATTCATCCAATCCATACTTCTTTAACTTGCTGGCAAGAATACTGTGGGAGACCATATCAAAAACTTTGCTAAAGTCAAGGTATATCATGTCCACCACTTTCCCCATATCCACAGAATCAGTTATCTCATCATAGAAGGCAATCAGGTTGGTCAGGCATTCCAAGTTCTGGCAGCATGAGACCTTCAGCATGCGTCATTCAGATTGAAGTCCCCCATGATAATGTATTTTTTCCCCTACACAGTGTGGATGGGTGCGTAAGGAAGCAGTTATCTTGTTCATTTGTGGGATTTGGTGGTTGGTTGCAGACTCCAACTAATACCCCATCTTGCACTTTAGCCATTAGAACATTGATCCATAAGCATTCAAGAATGTTCTCTTCCAAATAATCAGCGACTCAGAAACAGATAATGCCATTTCTGACATACATCTTTTGTCCACTTGCTCCTTCCTAAATAGGTTATAACCATTGATTTTAACATTCCAGTCATGGGAATCATCCCACTGCGTTTCAATAATAAAGAGGACGATGACCAATTGTTTGCCATGTCCACTGAAGGCAGGACATGAAGTAATGGGCTTAATCTACTGCAAGGGGGACCCTTTTTTGCACCATCACACAGTTCACTCATATTCAACGTGTGAGCCACTATAACCCCCAGATCCCTTTCACCTAGCCAGTTATTCCCATTTGTATCTGTGCATTTGAGTTTTCCTTTCTACGAGCAGTATTTTGCCCTTGTTGCCATTGAATTTCATCTTATTGATTTCAGACCAGCTCTCCAATTTGTCAAGGTCATTTTGACCTCTCGTCCTGCCTTCAAAGTGCTTGTGACCCCTCCCCTCAGTTTGTACAAACACCTTCCCCCCAAATAAAACACGCGCCCCTTTTACCTTGGGATTCAATAGGAGCTCAAAGGCAGCTAAGAGCTCGCCCGCTTCCTTTTGCTGCCTTCTGATTGGATACCACTGGAGGTGGGGGAGGTGTCGGGATCCAAGATCCAGACATACTAGTGGGGAACACATGCTCCTCCCCAGGAAGTCATCCTTGTCCTAATATAAAGAGGAGACGTGATCAGATCATGTGAGTCATGGGCCTGCAGATCCCCTTCACCTGCTCCTCCTTTACCCACTTCCCTGGGATCTCGCACTTACAATGATATCCCGGTCAAACAGCTCCAAAACCACCAGTGGCGGGTCCTGCCGGGTGGCCTGGGGGTCTCCATAAATCAGCACATGGTCAAAGATTAGGGTCTGGTCCCAGCTGGGGCTCAGGGTGGCAGCCAAGGTCTGTGTGCGCTGGCTCATGTGCAGGAAGGACACGTGGGCATAGGGATCTGGGGGAAGGAGACGGGAGAGACGGGCGGTTCAGTCCTGTCAGAACGGGCAGAGTGTCCCGTCCGGACACAGCGCCATGGGAGAGATGTAGAACTGGCCTATCTGAGCAGCACCTGTGCACCCCTTGGACACAGTGTACGCCCAGCAGCCGGGAACCCGTAGGGCCACTGTTTGTACAGCGTAGGTCATTCAGAGCTCCCATGCCCAACAGAGGGGACCTGTCTGGCCTCGGTGGGTCATAGCAGGGGTGGCACCAAGAAGATTTGCGTTATGATCTGAGGGTGCCAGGAGAGGGGTGGGGTAGAGCAGGGAAGGTCAGAAGCTACATGTGTTGAGGGTCATGGGGTTTGCCTCCTGTCACCTACCGGAGGAGCTCTTGCTCGCGCTTGGTGTCAGATCCCGGGCTTGGTAGATGTAGCAGCGCAGTTGGTAGTAATTGGGCTCTGGAATATGAAGAGTTCACAGGTCTCACCCACACTCCTCCTTACCTGCTATGCAGAGGTGCCCTGCGGTGTCCCCCCACTCCTGCTGTCAACCAGGGCCCAGCTGCAGAAGCTTCAATCCCTCACTCTGGCCATGGAGCAGGGCCCAGGAGGAGCCAATAAATCGCAGGGGCCCTGAAACAATCAGTGGATGGAGGGACAGATTTGGGGGGCCACCTTCCTGCTGGGGCTCTGCGGCCGGGTGCGATCCCCTCCATGCCAGTAACTCACTCTGGAAGACACAGGTGATCAGAGGAGTGTTCAGCTGCAGGATGTTCTGGGCTGGGGACCTCTTTTCTCTCTCTCCTTCCTCCAGGAGTTTTTTCTCTTGCTCCTTCTGTTTCTCTTTCTCCTCCTCCTCTCCTTCCCCCTTCTCTTGATCTTCCAACTCCACGCCCTGAGCAGAGAGCAGCCCTCAGCCCCTGGGCACCCTGAGCTGCAGGATCTCCAGCTGGAAGTGTGGGCCCCGGGTGGAGCTTTCACTGACCAGGATGCCCTCGCACCTCCTTCCGGCTGTAGGTTTCCAACTCCACTGGGGTCTATAACCCCCCACCCCCGGCTATACATCCTCACGAACACAACAACCACTTCCTCCCACCTCTGTTGTAACTATCCCCGTCATCCCTCTCCGCTCCTCTCTACGGCTGCGTCTCCCTGGGGCTCAGGAGCAGCCTGCCTTGGGGCTGTGAGCTGCCTTGGGGCAAGTTGACCCTTATGTGTCAATCAGCCCCCTCTGGCCTACGGAGACCCTGCTTTGTGCCAGGGGTTTGTGCTAGTGGCTGGACAGGTGCTTTCTGGGAGAGGAAAGAAGAGAGGCTCCAAGGGGAGACAATGGGCCAGAGGCTGCACCCCTCCCTCTCCAGCCTGGGACCACCCATGGGCATAAGGCTGCACGATCAGGTCTAAGGAGCAGCCAGGGGTTTCCAGCTGAGATCTGCCTGCCTCGGGGAAGCCTCCTGTTGGCTCACTCTGCGAGACTGCTGCCTATGAGCCGCCCAGTTCCCGTCCGGCTGTGGTAACAGGCACAGTGCAGATACAGTGGGTCTGGCCGGCCGTTGTGGGGAGGTTGCAGCCATTCTAGCGTTTGGCCAGCTGGGGACGGGATCTTACCATGTGGGCTAGAACAGTGGCCAAATGAACAGTCAAGAGCGATGCCCCTGTGCTGCCCGGCCTCTTACCAGGGAGCCCTCCAAGAGGAAAATGGGAGCCACCCTGGTGGGCTGCACGGGCACGAGCTTCCTCCGCCAGCAGCGCCGCCGGTAAGTGTCATGCGCCCGGGGCTGCAGGTGGAACTTCCAGCCAAAGAAGGAGGCGTATTCCCAGGCGTCCTCTTCCGCCGGCTTCCCTGCGGAGTGCTGAAAAAACGGGGGGAGAGCTGCACAGCAAGGATCCGGCTCAGACTGAACCCTGACCCTCCGTAAGATTCCCCCGAAGCAATTCCCCGCCCCGGCCACCAGCTTTCACCCCAAGACATTTTGGAGCTTCCCAGCTCCCCTCTGCAGGCCCCAGAGGCTCAGGTGCAATCCGTGAGCCTGGAGGGGCGTCTCCGGACAGCTCTGTGGACTTCGGCGGAGCCCCGGTGATTTGCAGAGGAGCCAGGCCGCCTTACACCAGCTGAGGGTTTGTCCTCGCAGTGCAGCGCTCCTCTTTGTCACAAAGGCTCTCCAGAGCGTGTGCGTCTGAAGTTCCCTCACCCCGGGGTGCTGGGAGCAGCCCCTTCCGAGCCAGCCCCACAGCAGGGACCATGAGCACAGCCCCTGCCCTCAGCCGCTCCCACCACGTACCAGCCGGAGAAAGGAGGCGATTTCCTGCTCCTGGCTCTGAGCGTTCAGGTCCCGACAGCGTCTCCGCAGCCAGCGCCGACGCCGGTGTGTGTGGTATGTCTTCTCTGCAGCATTCCAGGCCTGGGGGGTTCCGGTGGGGGGGATGCCAACGCCGTACTCCCAGCCTGAGAGAGGAGCCCGGCTGCCAGCAGGACCGGGGAGGAGGCCCCAGGCAGGCATGCTCACACCCTGGCGAGCAGACCCTCCCTCCTGAAACCAAGCAACCTCCTGCCTGGCCTCTCCTGCTGCCCGGGCTCACGCCCCAACCAGCCGGGCTGGACAAGGTGCTGATCCTGTGACTGAGGCTGGCAGGGAGAAGCTGCACCCAGTACAGGTGTTCATGCACCAGACCTCTCTGTCCTACAGCAGGGACAGCCTAGGAAACTCTCCTCCCCCCCGCCCCGCCACCATGTGCCCACCAGCCCAGCTCTGGAGCCGGCTCCTCCAAGGGCGAGAGGGGGACTCAGTCTCCATGGCCTGTCTGCTGAGGCTGCCAGCAAGATGGGCAGCTTGTGCCAGCGGTGGTGATCCTGTGATGAGGACGCTTGTCTGCTGGAAACCGGCTAAACTCATTACTCTGGGCTGCTCAATGGCCCCACAGACCCTTCAGGATGTGCCCAGGGGAACACAGTCAGCACTAAGCCCCACAAATCTGGGTGGGCAGCAGCTTGGTCCTGGCTCTCTGACCACTCCACATTGCAACCCCAGCAGCCACACTGATTCCCCTGGAAACAAGCACAGAAAGGCCACTTACCGGCCTCATCCACAGCTCGGTTCACCTCCACCCTCCAGCTTTCCTCGAAGTGCCAGCCCTTAGGGCACACGATCCCTTCCCTTGGGGAGACAGCGGCTCCACCCTGGAAGCGAGACAACAGGGGAAATGCGGAGCTGAGCATGTTCGCTGGAGGTGCCCCAGAGCTTTCAGAAGGGTCCAGCAGCCACGGTGGGGGCCAGATGCTCTGGAGAGCCCAGCCCGTCGGGGGCTGAGCCCGTTGACACACCCAGCCCTGAGTGTAACAGAGGGAGCTGCTGGGAGCTGAGCCCCTTTGCAAATCATGTCCTCAGAGACCAGGGCCCAGGGAAAGTGTCAGCACCACAGAGACCAAAGCCTCTGGGCATCCCCTGGAAGGCAGGACGCAAACCAGGGTGGGCAGGAAAGCAGGCTCAGGCTGCAGGCTGGAGCTGGCATGTATC
Source organism: Lepidochelys olivacea (assembly GCF_965140295.1). NCBI lineage: Eukaryota > Metazoa > Chordata > Testudines > Cheloniidae > Lepidochelys > Lepidochelys olivacea. The sequence continues at coordinate 14,748,674 of NC_140436.1, read as the reverse complement.
CTGGACAGGGGCTGAGGTTCTGGTTTGACGGCACAGATCAACGAAAAACAACCTCCAAGACGACCCCTCCCACCAGCCAGTGCTGCCCAGGGCTCCCTCCTTTCCTCACCGCATCGGTGTTGGGAGAAGGGGCTGGGGCCCACTCTTCCCCTGGCTGCCGGCTCTCATTCTCATACACCTCCTCCAGCACCTCACTGTAGTTGGTTTCAGTATCCAGCAGCAGCCTGTGTGGGGGGCCGGGGCAGAGTTAGGAACGCAGGAGTCTCATCTCATGGCTTTTCCAAAGGCTCTGCGTGGATCCTCCTGTCATCTCCTGTTCTCTCCCATCAAACCTCAGGGAGCTGAGTGCCCAGAGGTCCCTCTAGTCCAGTACCTGGCACCTCCCTTTGGAACCCTCTACCAGTGAGGGAGGATGTTCCTCCTGACCCCAGCTGGCGATCCTCTTACAACTTGAGGCCTGATACAAGGTCTGAGAGCCCTGGGGCAATAGTCCTCGCTAGCATGACTGCAGACACGATCCTGACTGGGACATGCCTAATCTCTCCTGGAAAGAGACTCATCTATTTGCTTCAATAGTATCCTGCAGCAGCGAGTTCCACAGTTTACTTGTGCAATCAGCTCTCCAGGCCCTTCACTAGCTCAGCTCTCCCCATCCTACTCAAGCACTGATGGGGGGACTCAGCTGGAGTCACATTTAACTCTTTAACCACCTTCCCACTAGCCAGTGTCTCAGGTTAACTATCTGTCGCATAGCAGGATGTTTCCCAGACCCCATCTAGTGCTGTTTTCTCCTTTTGCCATGTCAGGTGTGTCAGAGAAAGGTGTAACCACACCTCCTAGCACCCCTCACGGCACTGTACTACACACATGGGAGGTTTCTCTCAGAGCCCCTGGAAATCCTCCCCCTCACATGGTTTTTGGGCTTCTTCCTGGCCTGGTTGTCATCGTCAGGGAGGAGACGGCCCCTGTGAGGTGCTTTCAGCAGGACTGCATGTCACATGACTCACCTCCTCTGTGGCTCAACTGTCCAGTCGCCATCCCAGTGCCAGCCCTTGGGCAGCTGGAACTTGTCCCTCGGGACACCAATCTTCCCGGTTATGTCCGAGGAGCTGGGGTGCTGCATCAGCCCTTTGGACCCCCACTTCCCAAAGATCTTCACCTGGTTCTCATACTGAGCAGGGCCCAGGGGAGCGACAGACACAGACAGAAGCAGGTCAGTGCAGGGGCAATTCCACGGACACCAGGCGGAGTCCAGGGGCGGGGTGAGCGCTGGGCATCTCCAGCAAGTGCGGGATGGCAGAGGGGCTGAGCGGAGCTGCTGTGGAAGGTGCGTGTGATGTGCGTGAGCTCTTTTGGGCTTGGCTTTGGGGTCACAATCGATCGGCCTGCTGGGGGGTGCGCCCAGTGTATGCAGCATTCTCTGTCTGCACCAGCACCGTCCTCGTCCAGCAAGGGAATCCCGCATACCTCCCTCCCCACAGGGGAGCCATGGCAGATTATCCCTGCCCCAGGAACCAGAGGCCTCTCGCCCCAAAGCTGCCCTGCTCCTGCTCACCGACTCTGCATAGACCCCGATCTTCCCCTCAAAGTGCCTCATGAACTCCTGGCTGTCGGACACCAGACTGAGCCACATCCGCATCCGCAGCTGGCCATGGATGGTGTCCTTCCCGTCACTCTGGGGGCTCTGCAAGAGGAAGGCAAAGGGGCCGCGCTGCACCCGCTCCAAATGCAGCCACCAGGCGTGGGCAGGGCCGGCTCTCCCCGCAGCCCGAGGCGAGCGAGAGGGGCGGAGATCCTGGCCCGTCTCCTACCTTCAGGAAGAGGGTGTGGGTTTTCCCACACAGCTTGCCACAGGCGCAGGGACCGGCCTTGGAGAACATGATGGTGTGAGCCTTCACCCGGGCATAGGCCACCCGCTTCTCCTTGCACAGCATCCAGATCGCCACGTCGGGCATGCTGGCTTGGGCCTGGGCGTGGCAGCACGTCAGGAGAGAGAAGAGACGGCACAGATGCTATTGCAGGATACTCCTGGGCTGCTCTCCTTCCCATGGCAGGGGCTGTGCCAACTCAGCCCCTTAGGGTCCCCCCTCATGCCAGCCTGGCCCCCCTGCTAGGCCTGTCTGCAGGGGCAGCCCCCAGGGTGACCAAAGAACCATCCTGCCCTTCTGCGAGCTCTGCAGCACTGACTCAGCATCACGCCTAGCTCCCAGCGACCCAGGGAACGAACAGCAAGGTCAGAGACCGCAGAGCGCGGGCCCCATGGCTAAGCATGCCTCCCTTCTCCTCCGGAACAGGTCTGGAGGATGCTCAGCCCGGGAGAGCTACAGACCTGCCGCTATGGGGCTGCCACTGCAGAACTGCACAAGTTTCAGGAGGCAGCAGACACTAGGGGAGAGGCTGGTGGGCATGGCCGCTTGGGGATGGTGTCTGGGGGAGGGGCGCAAGGCCTTGGCATACCTCCGGAGTGACCGAGTTGATCCTCTGCAGCCAGTCCTCTACCTTGAGGATCAGGGTCTTTGGGTTAGTCCCAGTGCTCAGCCTCTCTGCAGACCTGGCTACTTGGTGGAGGAGCCGACCACGCAGGTCCCTCAGCTGTTGATCCAGGACTGTGGCTGTCATCCGACCTTCCAAACTGGGCAGCAGCCTTCTGCAAGGAGCATCAACAGGGAGAGGTCAGAATTCCCTCACTGCCACCAGCTACCCAGGGCAGAGAGAAGGGGGGTCTGAGAACTGACCTGCCCCTCGGCTCACAGGTGGAGAGATGAGAAATGTGGAACTGACCCACGGCATCATGTAGGTCAGAACTGGAAAAGACGTGGCCCGCCCCGCTCCTGGCCAGGCAGGATTGCTCCCTGCCGCACTTTGGCAGTGTTTTGTCCAGTCCAGTTTTACATGTCCCAAGCGATGGACATCCCACCCCGGTCCCACATCCTCACAGATCTCACTGGCAGGAAGCTTCCCCTGACAGTCAGCCTTCGGTTTCCATTTCTCAGTTCTGTCCCATCGCTCCTACTTACCCCGCGTTCCCACCCTAAACAACCCCCTTTCCTCCTTGGGGTTCGCACCCCTCAGACTTTTCCAGACTATTATCACTTTCCCCATGCCCCAGACACTGCTTAGCTCAGGTGTAACCCTGTTAGCTCTCCAGCCCCATTTCTCCTAACTCCTCCCAGCTGGAAAATACCCTTCTGGAGATGAAGACATGTCATGAGGACAGAGCCTGAGCTCCACGCTCAGCTAGGAAGCCAATAGATGGTGCGGACATGGACAGACACTGGAGATCCAGCATGGGAGAAAGGCACTGAGAGAGCTTGCACCATAGTCTGGCAATCAAAAGCCCAGAGTTGCCAACCTCTGGAGACAGGATCGTACGATACATCCTTCTCGTACAGTTCTGGAGCCCCTTCGGTAATAAATGATACTTTGCCCTTCTACGGCATCTTCCCCGGGAGGATCTCAAGGCCAGGTGCTCGCAGATTGCGATCTCTGTCCCACTGGTGAAAATCTGGAGTGACTCCACTGAGGTCAATGTTGCTACTAGGGAAACTGAGATAACACGAGGTGTTATTCCCATTCAACACAGTGAGGATCTAAATCACAGAGATTAAGGGCCAGGTTTCCAAAGGCGCTCAGCACATTGGGGGCATGTAGGGTGCTGCACACTTGGAAATCTGGCTCTGAGGTCTGGTGTAAGGCTGGCCCATGCTGTGTTCAGGGTCACCCAGAGCCAGTGACAGCGTGGGGAATGGAACCCAGGAGTCCTGACTCACCGTCTGGGTACCATCGGCAAAGCACAGAGAGATCCTGGAGAGCTACAGGAGTGCAAAGCAATTTATTACTTTATTACACATCCTCAGAGATAAAAGCTGTTCACACTCCTGACCTGCCCACACGGGGGTGTCTATACTGCAATTAAAAGCCCACGACTGGCCTTTGCCAGCTGACCTGGGCTTGCGGGGCTCAGGCTTGTGGTCGGCTCAGGTTGCTGCTGGAGCTCTGGGACAGTCCCATCTCACAGGGTCCTAGAGCCTGGGCTCCAGCCCGAGCCTGAATGTCTACACTGCAACTGAACAGCCCCTTAGCTGGAGCCCCGCGAGCCCTAGTCAGCTGGCCCGGGCCAGCCATGGGGGTCTAATTATAGTGTAGACATACCCAGGGAGACCAACACTTAGTGCCCTGGCTCACTTGCAGTCCTCCAGCAGCTCTTCCAGCAGCTTCTTCCAGATGTTACCCAAAGATGGATCCTCGGCGTTTCGGACGGATCTCAGAGCATCCAGATTCAATTTCTGATGGAGAAGGAAATTAAGTCAGACTTTATCTGCGGCTCATCCTCCAACCGGTGGGCCAGGGCACAGTGCAACTAGGGCTTGATTCAGCTCCCAGTCAAGTCTACAGGGAGTCGTTCCATTGACTTTAATGGACATTCTTCCCTCAGGACAGATCCAGTATTTGGGTCCACCTCGAGCTGTGAAGGGGAGGAGCTTAAAGAGGAGCCACAGGAAGAAAGGAGCGAGGAGAGCCTGTGCACGAGGGGTTTGGGTGTGGCTGGCGTGGGAGCTATACGAAAGTTATAATAGTCATTAGAGGTAGAAAAGGCCTGTTAGTGCCCATCCAGGCCATCTGCTGTGAATGCCGGATTGTTCTCTACTGTACACATGCCAGGGTTTGGTCGAGTCGAGTTTTTATTGTCTTCCACCCATAGGTGCTGGAACTAGGGGTCCTGCCACACCCCATGGCTTGAAGTGGTTTCCATTGTATCCAGGGTTTACAGTTTGGTTCACTGGCTCCCAGCCCCCCTGCTTCCATCCCTTTCCTTGGGAGACAGACGATTCTACAGCCTAATACATCCTGCTGTTTAATTCCACCCCTCACTCCTCACTCCCCCTCCTTGTGCCCCTAACCAGCCCTTCTCCTTCCTTGGCATTTTACCCCGTAACACACTTGCAGACTGTTATATTCCTGCCCGTAGTCACCACTTAGCCAAGCGAGGGCCAGTTAATCAGTTGAATCGTCCCCTGCAGGCTCACCCCTCCAGCCCCTTGACGGTTTTTGTTGCTCCTCTCTGAGCTCTCTCCAGCCTGCCAATATCTCTCTGGCGTTGAGCTGTCCACAGCGTTCCAGATATGCTCGCATCAGAGCTGTCCCCTGCGGGCTCTGTGATGGGGTGCCCCTCTGCATGCAGCCCCAGAACTGCACAACCCCTTTCTGCTGCTGTCCCTCATCCCAGATTCATGCCTAGCTTTGCAGCCTGATCTCGGTGATTTGCCCTGCTCCCTGCAGAGCCAGGACCTGCACTCACCAGCCTGTCCCGTGTGGAGTGCATGATGTTCAGGGTGTCCATGTAGTAGCTAGCGTCCTCCCAGAAAGAGGTGATGGCCACCATTGGCTTGGTGTCGTACCACGGCAGATAGTGATAATGGTTTCCTGGACAGCAGGAAGGAAAGTGAATGAACCACTTGGCTCAGGGGAGCTCAGGCATGTTCCTTAGGGAGATGCTGGGTAGAAGCAGGCTGGGTGAGTTAATATTAGCAGCGTGCACCCTATGCAGCTTCTCTCCCCTGCTGCTGGCCCTGGGTTTGTAGGGCCTGACACGTGTCACTCTGTGAGGGCCCCATGACAGCTTGAGGAATAGGTCTGTGTCCAGTTATGAATTCCAGCTGGTTGTATGAACACGGTTTGTAACTGTAACCATCACTGGGGATTAGGTCCCATGAACTAGACAGGGAGAGAGGGCTTGTCTGCACATGTCGTTATTCCAGAATAGCCTCTGACCTGTCAATTTACAGCCTGCCTTAAGTATAGACAAGCCCTGAGGAAGCTCTGTTGGGAAAGGCATGATAAGGCCATCAGGAGCTATCACCAGTGCATGGCTCTCGCCGAGTGAACCATTGCCTTTGCGTGGACTCTCTACACAGAAACCTGTCTGGGGCAGGGGGCTGGAATCCCCGCAGTCTGGGATGATGGAGAGCGGCAGCATCTCCACTTGATTCCCTGCCCCAGAGGGGCTGAGACCGCTTTAAAAAGGAGTGCCTCTCCAAGCCAAAGGAGCAACTGGGGAGTGTAGGTGAGGGGTGGGGCTGGGACACTGGTGTCAGAGTCTGGGTGGCTGGACTGTGGGTTCCTACTGCCAAGGTGGATGTCAGATACAGGGTCTGCACCTGGGACTATGCCCGAGGGATCCAGAGCAGGGACACTGATCACTCACCACTCAGACGACCCAGGGGGTTAGCAACACATGGGATGCAATGGTTGGATCTCCTCACAACATAGAATTATAGAATATCAGGGTTGGAAGGGACCTCAGGAGGTCATCTAGTCCAACCCCCTGCTCAAAGCAGGACCAACCCCAACTAAATCATCCCAGACAGGGGTTTGTTAAGCCTGACCTTAAAAACCTCTAAGAACATAAGAACGGCCATAGTGCATCAGACCAAAGGTCCATCAGGCCCAGTATCCTGTCCTCTGACAGTGGCCAATGGCAGGTGCCTCAAAGGGAATGAACAGACAGGTTATCATCAAGTGATCCATGCCCCATCATCCAGTCCCAGCTTCTGGCAAACAGAGGCTAGGGACACCATCCCTGCTCATCCTGGCTAATAGCCATTGATGGACCTGTCCTCCATGAATTTATCTAGCTCCCTTTTGAACTCCATTATAGTACTGGCCTTCACAACACCCTCTGGCAAGGAGGTCCAGAGACTGACAGTGCATTGCATGAAAAAATACTTTCTTGTGTTTGTTTTAAACATGCTACCTATTAATTTCATTTGGTGGCCCCTTGTTCTTGTATTATGAGAAGGAGTAAATAACACTTCCTTATTTACTTTCTCCACACCAGTCATGATTTTATAGACCTCTATCATACCCCCCTTAGTTGCCTTTTTTCCAAGCTGAAAAGTCCCAGTCTTATTCATCTCTCCTCATATGGAAGCTGTTCCATGCCCCTAATAATTTTTGTTGCCCTTTTCTGAACCTTTACCAATTCTAATATATCTATTTTGAGATGGGGCGACCACATCTGCAGGCAGTATTCCAGATGTGGGCGTAGCATGGATTTATAGAGAGGCAATATGATATTTTCTGTCTTATTATCTATCCCTTTCTTGATGATTCCCAACATTCTGTTCACTTCTTTGACTGCTGCTGCACATTGAGTGGATGATTTCAGAGAACTATCCATGACTCCAAGATCTCCTTCTTGAGTGGTAACAGCTAATTTAGACCCCATCATTGTATGTGTATAGGAAGGAGATTCCATCATCTCCCTAGGTAACCCATTCCAGTGCTTCATCACCCTCCTAGTGAAAAAGTTTTTCCTAATATCTAACCTAAACCTCCCCCACTGCAACTTGAGACCATTGCTCCTCGTTCTCTCATCTGCTACCACTGAGAACAATCTAGATCCATCCTCTTTGGAACCCCCTTTCAGGTAGTTGAAAGCAGCTATCAAATCCCCCCTCATTCTTCTCTTCCGCAGACTAAACAATCCCAGTTCCCTCAGCCTCTCCTCGTAAGTCATGTGCTCCAGCCCCCTAATCATTTTTATTGCCCTCCGCTGGACACTTTCCAATTTTTCCACATCCTTCTTGTAGTGTGGGGCCCAAAACTGGACACAGTACTCCAGATGAGGCCTCACCAATGTCGAATAGAGGGGAACAATCACGTCCCTCGATCTGCTGGCAATGCTCCTACTTATACAGCCCAAATTGCTGTTAGCCTTCTTGGTAACAAGGGCCCACTGTTGACTCCTATCCAGCTTCTCATCCACTGTAATCCCTAGGCCCTTTTCTGCAGAACTGCTGCCCAGCCACTCAGTCCCTAGTCTGTAGCAGTGCATGGGATTCTTCCATCCTAAGTGCAGGACTCTGCACTTGTCCTTGTTGAACCTCATCAGATTTCTTTTGGCCTAATCCTCTAATTTGTCTTGGTCACTCTGTATCCAATCCCTACCCTCCAGCATATCTACCACTTCTCTGGCTGGTGTGTCCAGAGACTGGGACTGGCCCCAGCCCAGATAGAAGGGGCTCATGGCAATCTGCCCCCCAGGAAGAGAGCTCGTCAAACATTTTCCAATAAACATTTTTCTATTGGAAAATGCCACTTTGTCAAAACTGAACGTTTCTGTGAGAACGGGGTGATTTGGACATCATTTCATTTAGGAAAAAAATTGACTAGAAGTGTTTCAAGAAGCTCAAACCAGAACATTCTGACCTTATGGGAGCAGAATGTTTGGTTTCAAAATTGATATTTTTGTAATATAAAATTAAAGCAGTCGAAATCAGAAGGGAATGTTTCCGTTTGATTGAAACCGGAACACTTCAACTGACCCCAGTGACATTTTCTGGATAATTTCACTTTACAGAAAAGTTTGGAATTTTTTTGTTTTCATTCTGACTTGGAAGAGGAACAACCACTGAAATGTCTGGATTTCCTGCAGAACGGAAATTCTGCTCTCTCTGAATCTGGCTCTTCAATCCCTCCATCTCAACAGAGCTCTTCCTTCTCCTGACTTCCTCCCTGCTTTCCCACCCCATCTTGCGCTTCCTGGCCAGCCTGTCTCGTCTCCCCTTTCCTTGCCTTGCTCCTACCGTCAAACACAGCTTGGCTGTACTGGGTGGTTGAGGAACAGGGCTTGCATGTCACGTCAAACTTGTTGCCATAGTTCCCGATGCTGACCTCAAATTGGATTAGCTCCTTGATAGCGGGCAGCATGGTGGCTGAATAGAAGATGGCACACAGGCCATACTTGCGCCGGGACAAGTATCGCTGGCAAAGGAAAGACCCAACAGGCAGGGTTAGGATGGGGAGGGAGCAGGTGATGGTGTCTTGGTCACTATCACCTGTCCCTGCTGGTCATCAGCAAGGACCCAACCTGAGACCCGCTGCAGCAAAAGCACCAGCCTCTGCTGTTTGAGTTAAAGGAGTGACAGCCCTAGCTGATGGCAGTAGCAGGCTTGTATCCTCTGTGTGGGCCAGTCACCAGCAGGAGATGTGATCATACTGTGTCATTCTATACCTTGGGGGAGCATCCTGGAACCCCCATATTCCTCATTTTCATATAATTGTGATCTTACATATAAAGCAGGCCTTGTAAGGTATCAGGGGAAAGGTTATGATCTGCTGAAAGTCATTTCTCTGTCCATAGATGTGTATCATTAACGCATATGAAGTTGTGAGAATTGTGTTGTATGGTGGTCACTCAAACATGCTGTAAGTTGGGGAATCAGCGAGATATTAGCTATCCAGAGGCAACATCAAGGAAAGAATCAACGCCCGGGCAGGGTGTCAAACAACCCATCAACAGCCATTGTCCAGCAAGGGAGCGACAATGCAATGACTCACCTGCATGAGGCCACACCAGGGGAATTGCTCAACCTTGCATAGTTGCCAACTTTCACGCGGTAAATAAGCACCCCGACTTTCACAATAAGCCAAAAATCAAGCAAATCCCATTTCAAAACAAGGCCAAAACAAGCCATTCCCTAGGAACCCCAACACCCTACGTCACTAGATTCCCCCAGCATGCAGTCTGGGACTGTGGTGGGCCCGCTGTGCACCCCTGACTCTCTCCGCTCCTTGCCCCTGTTTGCCAGGAGCTAATAAAACAAAAGAAGCAACAAGCTACAACAAGCAACAAGCTACAAGCCAAAAACTAGCCAACAAGCAACTCACAAGCCAATTAAGCCAAAAACAAGCCCAATTTCTGCATTTTTTTCGCAGGTTTGGCATGTCTGCAACCTTGCTGGGTGACTCAGCAATGCCCCCAGACATGCCTGGACTTGTGTTCTCCAAGCACATGGACGAGGGTGTAAAACAGACAGAGTGGACACACACTGGGCCTTCTCCTGGCCCCACCTACGCTGCAAGCAACCAAGACACTGAGAAGAAGACAAGACTCCAACAGAGGAGACTGGCCCAGGTTTAAGGAACAAACCTGTATATTGAGGATTGCAATATCCAGGGGGGTGAGAAAAACTGCTTCATCTAGATGTTGCTCACTCTAATCGGGTTGAGAGTTCAGACTGCGTGCTGATATTTTACTTCTTTTGGTAACTAACTCTGACTTTTTGCCTGTCACTTAAAGTCTACCTTTTATCATCAATACATTTGTTTAATTGTTTATCTTTATCAGTGAGTTTGTATGAAGTGTGGGGCAAATCTGCTCAGGTTTGACAAAGGCTGGTGTCTGTCCACTTTCCATTGATGAAGTGGTGACAGTATATTCCTGGGGTACAGTGCTGGGAGCTGGGGGGATTTGGCTGGTGCCTTTCTCTGTGTGATCCATGAGTGGCTCTGGGAGCATTCATGCAATTTAGCTGGGGGTGGGGGCTCCACATGCGGTTATGCTGAGTGATCACAGCGCCTGGGGGGGTTTGCTGCTGGTCACTAGCCAGGCATTGTGAGAGAGAGCCCAGGCTGGAGAGAGTTCAGGAGGCACAGTGGTCCCACGGTCCCAGGCTGCACCCGGGGATATCCCGTCACAGCGGCGCAGCGAGCAGTGTGAAATACACAGCTTGTTGTACTGAGCAAGATTTGCACTTCATATATTGGTGTAAAGGCTTTAAGTGTGGTGGCTAAGGACAGTCAGGAGGAGGCTACCGGTTTGTTATTTTCTGTTTGCTTGTTTCAGGAAAGGGAAGTAGGGACAGAAAAGCAGGAAAATGAGTGAAAGCAGAGAAGTGATTGCGAGGTGGAGCTTTTTAGGCTGCAGGTTGCAGAAAAAGAAAGAGAACACGAGAGAATATTGCTACTAAAGAAACTGGCCATGGAGGAGAAGGAAAGAGAGAGAGAGAAAGAGAGAGAGAGAAAGAGAGAAAAACCACAAACTGGACTTGCTAGAGAAGCAGAACCAGAAACCACTGACCCCAACCATTCCCATCACTCCAAAAATCCGCAGTTGGGACCACCGATGGCCTGCATACGAGAAGACCAATCTCTGCACTGCAGTTGGAGGCAACACCACCTCGGGAAGGGATGGGGGCGTGATGCCTGCCAGGGAGAGAACTGTCCAGGTTGTTAGCGGCCAGCAAATTTCAGCTGAACCAGAGACAGACCCAGCTCTAGGGAGCAGAGAGAAATGGGTCCCAGAGGAGAGCCCAGAGAAGGGGCAGGGAATCTCAGAAACCACTGAGGTGGGTGAGGATTCCTGTGACTCTGTAACACAGGGAAGCAGGGTGCTTCCAAGTATGGGAGGGGCTGAGACAAGCTCCTTTCCAGCAGAAGGCGACATGCCCTCAGGCGCAGGGGCAGGAGAGGGGTGGTCAGTGATTAAGGAAACTGTCCCAGTTGTTAGCTGGAAGGGTTCTGCAGCTGAACAAAAGATAGAACCCTTCCTAGGGAGCACAGAGAAATGTGTCTTGGGAGCGGGCCCAAGGGAGGAAATGGGGGAAGGAATAGTGGGAGTACAGGAATGTCTCCACCCTAGACACTTGGGGCAGGATGCCCAGGACACTAGCAGGATGGCTGGTCAGCATCTGTCACCCAGGCACTCAGCCCATGACCCAGGTTTTGAGAGGGATTTGTGTAACTGACCTCCTGGAGGGGAGCAGTCACACAGCTGACTTCCCAGGGACAGAGAAAGGGGTGGCGGAGGGCACCCCAATCCAGGTTCCAGTTTTTCAGGATGCTATTCCTGATAACTGTTTGGAAAGTAACTGTGTCTCTTTACATCAAGATGCAGCTCCAACGCCTGTGACAGCAGAGGAGTTGGGACCAGGAAATTGCCAGGTGGTCATTTGTGAGAATGCAAATGACCCTATGGGCGGGGACGGTGAGGGGGGGGGGTTCCCCCAGGCGGGTGAGAGTCAGGGAGAAGTTATGGGAAAGCTGCTGAGAAAAGGTGAATCTGATTGAAGGTTAAACACCCCTAGCCCAGAGAGCAGGGATCACAGCCCTCTAGGGGGCAGGGAAGGACTCAGTGCAGGGAGGGGGAAACACAGGGTAACCCACAAAAGGGAGCTGGATTTTCTGCATATGTACAGTTCAGGGGTTGGGAGACCGCTCCCCAAAGGGCCAGCCAATGTGCAGGATCCCCCTGAACACCTATCTTGCCAGACCCTGAGGCACCAAAATTCCAGAAACATGATTAAATTAAGAACCCAGGCAGAGGGGAACACTGGAGGGAAAGAAAAGCCAGTGACTGATGACACAGGAAAGAGTCAAATGACACCCTGGGGTTCCTGTTCTCTAAGTCACATACCCACCAGGAACACACACGGCCTCTGATCCCGGTGGGGAAAGAACCAGACTCATGGGATCACCAGTGATGGGACCTTTGGAGGGAGGCTTTGCCGAACCTCAGGCTGCAGCCCTTCTGTACTTTCCTAGGCACACGGGGATTGCCAGATGGGATCAGGCCCCATCTAGCCCCATGTCCCACAAGGGCCACCACCACCTGCTTCAGCAGAAGGTGCAAAAACCTCACAGTCACAGATGTGGGATAATCTGCCCCCATGATGGTCTCATTCTCACCCTGGAAAGTTAGTAGCTACACCCTGAAGCTTGGGAGGTTTTATCTCCCTTCCAAAAAGGTATTACAGCGCTTTATTTTGTCATTCCCCATCTACATTTCCTCTGAATGAGGAGGCCAAATGTTCTGTCTCAGATGTCCCTGGTAGCAGAGGCTACAGAGCTGCTGAGAGGTGCGTTGGTGGGGAAGGACCAGGGATGGTTGTGGCATGGTCAGCGTAACTGGGTGAGATGTGCTCCAACCTCTTTCCAATATTCTCCCAGCACCAAGAGGACAGATTCTGGGGCCCTGCCTTTCTCACGGATACAAGACATGTTTTGTTGTCAAGTTCAAGTCTGCTCTGAGACGTGGCAGTAAGAACCGCACGGTGAGTTTATTATGGTTCCTATCTCAAATGGGCTCAGGGGCCATGTGAACATGTGTTTCTGTCTAACTGCTGTGGGCTCCTGGAAGAGCCATTGGGAAGCTCCCAGGGCAATCACTGCTCATACAGGGCTGGCTGGGATGCTCACACAGCATTACAATTCATAGATGATGTGCAGCTTCCCTTCTGCTGGAACTGTTTCCTGAGAAGCTTTGTCCCCCTGCTCCCCTTCCCAGCCCCGTTCGCTGTTAGGCCATGGCTGGCTGGGGTGTTGGGGTCACACACTCAGTCAGGGCTAGTTACCTCCACCCTGGCAATAGCTTCTGCAGGGATCTCCTCTATTTCCTGTTCGGGGGTCCTATCCATGCTGGTGTTTAATTCCACTAGAATCCGACCTCGATAGGCCACCCCTTCCTCCTGGAAGACAAATGGGTCCTCAGAAGAGGGGCGGGAAGGGGATAGAAGAACAAGGGAATGGGAGACCCTGTAAGAGGGGTAAGAGAAGAGAGGGAGGAGCACCGGGAAACTTTTCTCACTCTTTTTCCAGGCCTGACATCAAGCGCAAACAGCACAAACAACTGTTTGAGCCCCTCACTGAGATGTTTACGGGGGCTCCATGCAGGCCAGGCTCTGCAGCTCATGGGACAACTCAGGGCAGCAAGAGGCAACTTATGGGCCGAGCAGGAGGAGAAAGGTCTCTGGCAGATTTCTTCCTGTTGCAGATTGCCCCCCTCCCAGGTCTGCCCCTGCTCCTTCAGACCTCTTTGCCACCCCTCCTAACTTCCCCTTCAATAACAGCCAGAGGTAGCTCAAGCTGACGATGCAGGCTGGGAGCATTAGTAGGCTGGAAGTGGCCTGCTGTCCCAGGAGCGACCATGCCTCCGTGCCTTGTGCTCAGAGGGGAAGGCGGAGGACAGACACTGTGTGTGTTTGGGGAGATGGGCTGTCACCTACTGGTCACCCTCTCATTCCCCCGGTACAATTCACCATTCTCTGGAGCAACTTGGGGAACTGTAGGGTGCTCCCGTCAGTGAGGGGCCAGGGTCAACCCAGTGCTGTAGTGGGCATGCCAGATGCCATGCTACGACCCACTGGCATGGACTCATGGCAACCCCAGGGCTTGGGAGTCATGAGGACCCTGCCCCCAGGCCATGGTCTTCCTGGGATCCAGGCCATGAACGGAAGGGAGACACTTACGCTCCCAGAGTTGAGTTTCTCATTCGGGTCGTGGAGGCTGGTGAATTCCTTGGGGCTCCCGTAGAGGGTCAGGAAGCTGGGTCCAAAGCATGGCAGGAACCCGGAGAAATCCCCTGGAACCAAGAGAGGAACCTGAGAGGAGAGAGCCCAGAATGAAGCCAGCTCTCGATGGGCAGTCAGAGCCCCTTACCTTCTATCTCAGCCCCCGTGGAAGACACCTCGGACAGGCTGATGTACGTGGTCCCAAGGATGTCCGTTTTTCTTGCTCGGTCCCTGGAAGTGCAGAGCAGACAGCAAAGAGCCTTTCTGTGGTATTGGAGCGGGCTGGGGGGGCTGCTGAACAAAAGGCCCACCAAGCTCTGTGCACCCCTACCAAACCCTGGGGTCTACAAACACTGTCTTCTGCCTACCCAGTCCTTGTCGTCAAGGGGCTCCGAAGCCTGGGACCAGGGCATTTAAAACTTGGCCAAGGCTCTGGGATGAGACTGCGGTCCACACTGGCACTGCTGTGGCCCAAGGGAACTGTCTGCTGTAAGGATCGTCAGGGCAGTAGACAGAGCTTCCTTTGGGGCCAGCCGCAGAATGAACTTCCCTGGAACCAAGGGCCATCCAGACCTCCCCCTTCCTGCTGCAAGGACCAGGCACACTTCCCTGACCTGCCTTCTCTAACATAACATGTCTGTGTATTTATGAACCCCACATGGGTCCCTTCCCTTCCACCCACCACAGTGTCCCTGCTGGCTCTTCCCTCACCAGACTGGCCAGCCTCACCCCATCCTGCTCTCCTCAGTTACTCCCCTTCCTCTGGGGGTAACGCCAGGATTGCCTGCTCCAGGCGGGGACTATCCAAAGTGCTGCTTACCTGTTCAGAATGGTTAGCTTGATCTTATCATACACGGATGGTAACTGCAATGGGAAGGTGGCAGGTTAGAAGGGCATATGTCCCTGGGGCCAGGCCCAGTGTGCCATTTGACACAGCAAGGCTCTTCCTTCCCACAGTTTATATGGCAGGGCTGCCCTGCTTTTGTTGGCATACTAGGAAGGATGTTGCCGTGTGGACTGGTGCCAAAGCCATTGGATGCCCTATCTGGCTCTTCAGCTGTGGGAGCTGGGGATGGCCAGTGGACGGAGAAGCTGAAGCACTGTCTAGGGGGAGCAGAGGGAGGCACCCGTTATGGGGAACTCCCCCTCTTGAAGGGTTACTAGCTCCACAGAGCAGGTGCCTTCCTTCCTTCCCCTCCCTGCAGACAGGGCTTCCAGCCTCTCCCACTGCCGCTCCACTACAGCAATCCCTAGTTCCCAGTGTCAGGAACGTGTGCAGGGCAGAGACCCAGCCCCCACAAGAGGGAAAGGACATGACCTTCCACAAGCTCTGTGTGTCACTTCTCCTGCCCCCCTGTCAATACTCCTTGGACTCTGGGCTGCAAATGCTGGCCCCCCCAGGGAGAGACACTATTAGGGTGTCTATGGCAAGAACTCCCTTAATCCTCTTTCAGGAAATGAGAATTTGGGTAACTCAGGGGGAAAGAAGGGATGCGGGGGAGATATTCAATGCAGATTGTCAGGGCTCTGACAACATCCCCTTCCTACCGAGTCATCCATCTCACCTGAGCAGGAAAGAACAGCACCTGGTTCCACTCTGGGTTGGCATTTCTTGGCATCACTCTGGTGCAGTGCTGAGAACATTGAAGGACACTATTAGCAACCAGAAATCAACACCTCTCCTTCCAGCTACACCCTCTGTAGGTCAATTCCTTCCTTCACCCATCTCAGTTCCCTGGGTCATATTTGCCCCTCCGCAAACAAGCGTTTGCTCTCCAGGCAGCACTGCAGAGCCTTAGCAGCAATGGGGTTTGGTTCTGTCTCATGTACCGTCAACTCCATCACCAGTTGCACTCCTATCATGGGATCATCAGGACTGGCGTTGACTTGGGGAGGCTTAGAGAAGTCACAGGAATGAGGCATCCTTATGTGAGGGGCCCTGCCTGGCATTTCTCAGTGTCAGAATCCCACCGTCGCTTCGCTCCCCACAAGATCATTGGGAGAAGGGCAAGGAAAAGCAACCCCGCTCTCTCCATCTCAGCACATCAGACTGTCCTAATGGCAGGACGTATCTGCCGACACAGCAGAGGCAGCTCCTCCAGGACTGTTAACACACAGAGTCAGGGTGTCACAGGGCCTGTCGATCAATCCTGACACGCAGGGGCTGTTGTGATAATTGGGCTGACGCATTTACCCTTACTGTGAGTTTAACTGTAAAGGTGAGTGTACATTCATAAGATCTTACAATGAACTATAACATCAAGCACTCATGGGAATAGATACAAGAATAGTGGACAGAAAATCTATTAATCTAAACCAAGAAGGCCACATTGATATAATCCAAGGACAGGAAATTCTACTTGTCAAAAACAGATGATGTGAAGCCGGATGTTAATGAACCAGAATTGGTGTTTCAGAGTAACAGCCGTGTTAGTCTGTATCTGCAAAAAGAAAAGGAGTACTTGTGGCACCTTAGAGTGTATTGGATATTAGGCCTAATTAGTGGACAAAATAATGAGGGAACGGGCTATTGCACCCAGCACTCCCTTTCTGAAAACCAAAAGGACAGAGGTTACTGGAGCAAGCTTCACCATCTTGGCTACGACCCCCGCCCTGGGACCATGGGCCTTCATCATCGTCCAAGGCCCCAACTCCGTGGGTGCTCCAGCCTGGAGCACCCATGGAGAAAAGTTAGCTGGTGCTTAGCACCCACTGGCAGCCAAGCTCCCCTCCCTCCCCCCAAGTCCCTCCCGCCCACCGCAGGCCCCCGCCGATCAACTCCTCCCCCTCCCTCCCAGGGCCTCCTGCATGCCGCGGAACAGCTGTTCAGTGGCGTGCAGGAGGCGCTGGGGGGGGGAGGAGTGGGGATGGGGCGTGCTTGCGGGAAGGGACGGAAAAGGCAAGGTGGGGGTGGAGCGGGGGCGGGAAGAGGAGGGGTGGGGCGTTGGGGGAAGGGGTGGAGTGGGGGCAGGTACTGGGGCGGAATGGGGGAGACTTGGGGGAAGGGTGGAGTGGGAGCAGGGCCTGGGGCTGAGTGGGGTTTGAGCACCCCCGGGGAAAATTAGAAGCTAGTGTCTGTGATCATCCTGATCCTGAGAAGTGTGCTGATCAGACCAATCCCGAAAGAGGGACCCAGATGACATTGCCACCCCTGCCGGCTTCAGGAGAATCTCAAACACCACCTGGGATGTAAGACTGTCTCTCTCTCTCTCCACTTTGTGTGTCCTTTTCCTTTCCTGCCTTAGTTCTTCTCTTTCCTATCTCTCTCCTTTTACCTTCTGCTTAACAAGAGACTGGCTTAGCCAGCCAAGCCTGGATATTTTTAGCACTGCTATAAACCTGTGACCAGAAAGAGGCAGCTAAAAGCAAAGGCCTAACCATCGCAAAGCTGGTACGAGTTTGCCAGGCCTCAGAGTGCCTTGTGCCTGTGTTTCTCCAGCAGGGAGGCTGCAAGTGAGAGTCAACACCAGAGAGAGAAGCTGCATTTTCTACCTTTCCTGTTCTTTCCTCTCCCCTTTTGTGTGTGTTTTTCTTGGTGTGTCTTCTTAAGAAACAGGATCAGACTTTAACAACAGCAGCAGCAAGGACAGCTCCAACCCTTCTCAACTTGCTTCTTCTCTTTTCCCCCAAAAGGACAGTTATTACCATCTGAGAGACTGTCAAACAACGGTGCTTTTCCTTCAAAAATTGACGTCAGCAACAACAGTGACATCTCCAGCCTATCTCAACTAACTCTGGGCTTGTCTTCAAGCATAGCACTGTAGCTGCGCCCTGTAGTGGTGTAGTGAAGACGCTACTATGCGGATGGGAGAGCTTCTCCCGAGGGCATAGTTAATCTCCTCCCCAAGAGGCGTAGCACTGTCTACACAAGGGGCGAGGTCGGTGTAACTACGTTGCTCAGGGGTGTGGATTTTTCACACCCCTGCGCGACGTTGTTATACCGATACAGACCTGTAGTATAGCCCAGGCCTTCTCTTTTACTCAAAGAGACAATTTCAGACTTTAACCAACCGCAGCAATCACAACTCCAGCTCATTTCAACTAATCATAGAATCATAGAATATCAGGGTTGGAAGGGACCTCAGGAGGTCATCTAGTCCAACCCCCTGCTCAAAAGCAGGACCAATCCCCAATTAAATCATCCCAGCCAGGGCTTTGTCAAGCCTGACCTTAAAAACTTCTAAGGAAGGAGATTCCACCACCTCCCTAGGCAACGCATTCCAGTGTTTAACCACCCTCCTAGTGAAAAAGTTTTTCCTAATATCCAACCTAAACCTCCCCCACTGCAACTTGAGACCATTACTCCTTGTCCTGTCCTCTTCTACCACTGAGAATAGTCTAGAACCATCCTCTCTGGAACAACCTCTCAGGTAGTTGAAAGCAGCTATCAAATCCCCCCTCATTCTTCTCTTCTGCAGGCTAAACAATCCCAGCTCCCTCAGCCTCTCCTCATAAGTCATGTGTTCCAGACCCCTAATCATTTTTGTTGCCCTTCGCTGGACTCTCTCCAATTTATCCACATCCTTCTTGTAGTGTGGGGCCCAAAACTGGACACAGTACTCCAGATGAGACCTCACCAATGTTGAATAGAGGGGGATGATCACGTCCCTCGATCTGCTCGCTATGCCCCTACTTATACATCCCAAAATGCCATTGGCCTTCTTGGCAACAAGGGCACACTGCTGACTCATATCCAGCTTCTCGTCCACTGTCACCCCTAGGTCCTTTTCCGCAGAACTGCTGCCTAGCCATTCGGTCCCTAGTCTGTAGCTGTGCATTGGGTTCTTCCGTCCTAAGTGCAGGATCCTGCACTTATCCTTATTGAACCTCATCAGATTTCTTTTGGCCCAATCCTCCAATTTGTCTAGGTCCCTCTGTATCCTATCCCTGCCCTCCAGTGTATCTACCACTCCTCCCAGTTTAGTATCATCCGCAAATTTGCTGAGAGTGCAATCCACACCATCCTCCAGATCATTTATGAAGATATTGAACAAAACCGGCCCCAGGACCGACCCCTGGGGCACTCCACTTGATACCGGCTGCCAACTAGACATGGAGCCATTGATCACTACCCGTTGAGCCCGACAATCTAGCCAACTTTCTACCCACCTTATAGTGCATTCATCCAACCCGTACTTCTTTAACTTGCTGACAAGAATACTATGGGAGACCGTGTCAAAAGCTTTGCTAAAGTCAAGAAACAATACATCCACTGCTTTCCCTTCATCCACAGAACCAGTAATTTCATCATAGAAGGCGATTAGATTAGTCAGGCATGACCTTCCCTTGGTGAATCCATGCTGACTGTTCCTGATCACTTTCCTCTCATGTAAGTGCTTCAGGATTGATTCTTTGAGGACCTGCTCCATGATTTTTCCGGGGACTGAGGTGAGGCTGACTGGCCTGTAGTTCCCAGGATCCTCCTTCTTCCCTTTTTTAAAGATTGGCACTACATTAGCCTTTTTCCAGTCATCCGGGACTTCCCCCATTTGCCACGAGTTTTCAAAGATAATGGCCAATGGCTCTGCAATCACAGCCGCCAGTTCCTTTAGCACTCTCGGATGCAACTCGTCCGGCCCCATGGACTTGTGCACGTCTAGCTTTTCTAAACTACTTTCTTCTCTTTTACCCTTCCCACTACAAAACCCCCAAACCAGTTATTACCGTCTTTAAAACCATCTAAGAGACTGTTTGCAGTGATGTTATAACTGTGTTGGTCCCAGGATATTAGAGAAACAAGGTGGGTGAGGTCATATCTTTCCTTGGCCCAACTTCCGTTGGTGAAAGAGACAAGCTTTCGAGCTACAAGGAGCTCCTCTTCAGTACAGAAGAGCTCTATGTAGCTTGAAAGCTTGTCTCTTTCACCAGTGGAAGTTGGGCCAATAAAAGATATCAACTCCCCCACCTTGATTCTTTAAGAGACTCTCAGACAAGATGTTCTTGTGGCACCTTAGAGACTAAACAAATTGGTTAGTCTCTAAGGTGCCACAAGTCCTCCTTTTCTTTTTGCGAATACAGACTAACACGGCTGCTACTCTGAAACCTGTCATCAGACAAGATGGATTTTCCTTCTAAAAACTTTCTCCAGTTAAAGGGAAAGGGAATGAGGATTGTTGTTAAAATTAAAGCCTTACTTAATACTTTATATTTCAGATGCTTTACTTGTGTTTCCTTCTCTTCTGTATCGTCAATAAAAAGTTAAAAGAATTTGTAATAGTGTGTTTGCCACGCTGCTGAGCAGGCTGAGGTCTCTGTGTACCAAACCTTGGACCTTGTTTAACATGCTTAATGTTGGACAGTGACTGGCTCATATTAACACCTTTGGCCCATGTATTCCATCCGAATTAATACAACAGGGCCCATTTTGACTCTCAGCCCGCAGGGATGGAAGTTGTTTGGCTGTGCGGCTGCAAACAAATCTTGCTTGGACTCCAATAGAGCAAGTTCGCTATGGAAACTGCCGCAGGATAATAACTACCAGCCCGGCCGTGGTACCAGGAGTGCACTGGGTGACTCGAGCACTCGTGTTACTATACGAATGGGATAGGGATTCAATCCGTGGTGTTCTGTAGAAATTCCTACTGCTAGGTTTACTTTACAGGTGTATCCACACGTCTGCTGGACGGCCCGACGGCATCTGTAACGAACGGGCCCGCGTGTGTCTGCCGCCTACCGGGTGCAATCAGTCCTGCTCAGCCGTGTGTAACAGGCTCTTTACTGTACTCCCAACAGCTCATGGGGATTCTCCTTTAGCTCAAGGGGGGAAGCTGAATTCTATCACCTCCGTTGCCGTGGCACTTCTAGGGGCCACACATTTGTTACTGCACTGATGTGTTAGAGTTTAGAGTACAAGACTGGCTGTTGGTGAGGAGACTGAAGTTGCCAGATGCTCTCCCAGGAGGTCACTTTTCTGACCAGAGCAAGCCGTCAAGAACACTATCCCCGATAATGTCACGGCTAACCTGGTGGCTGAACTTTGTGACTTTCTCCTCACCCATAACTATTTCACATTTGGGGACAACGTATACCTTCAGATCAGCGGCACTGCTATGGGTACCCGCATGGCCCCACAGTATGCCAACATTTTTATGGCTGACTTAGAACAACGCTTCCTCAGCTCTCGTCCCCTAACGCCCCTACTCTACTTGCGCTATATTGATGACATCTTCATCATCTGGACCCATGGAAAAGAAGCCCTTGAGGAATTCCACCATGATTTCAACAATTTCCATCCCACCATCAACCTCAGCCTGGTCCAGTCCACGCAAGAGATCCACTTCCTGGACACTACAGTGCTAATAAACGATGGTCACGTAAACACCACCCTATACCAGAAACCTACTGACCACTATTCCTACCTACATGCCTCCAGCTTTCACCCTGACCACACCACACGATCCATCGTGTACAGCCAAGCTCTACAATACAACCGCATTTGCTCCAACCCCTCAGACAGAGACAAACACCTACAAGATCTCTATCAAGCATTCTTACAACTACAATACCCACCTGCGGAAGTGAAGAAACAGATTGATAGAGTCAGAAGAGTTCCCAGAAGTCACCTACTACAGGACAGGCCCAACAAAGAAAATAACAGAAAGCCACTAGCCATCACCTTCAGCCCCCAACTAAAACCTCTCCAGCGCATTATCAAGGATCTACAACCTATCCTGAAGGACGACCCAACACTCTCACAAATCTTGGGAGACAGGCCAGTCCTTGCTTACAGACAGCCCCGCAACCTGAAGCAAATACTCAACAGCAACCACATACCACACAACAGAACCACTAACCCAGGAACCTATCCTTGCAACAAAGCCCGTTGCCAACTGTGCCCACATATCTATTCAGGGGACACCATCACAGGGCCTAATAACATCAGCCACACGATCAGAGGCTCGTTCACCTGCACATCTACAAATGTGATATATGCCATCATGTGCCAGCAATGCCCCTCTGCCATGTACATTGGGCAAACTGGATAGTCTCTACGTAAAAGAATAAATGGACACAAATCAGATGTCAAGAATTATAGCATTCATAAACCAGTCGGAGAACACTTCAATCTCTCTGGTCACTCGATTTCTGATCTCAAAGTGACTATCCTTCAACAAAAAGACTTCGAAAACAGACTCCAACGAGAGACTGCTGAATTGGAATTAATTTGCAAATTGGATACAATTAACTTAGGCTTGAATAGAGACTGGGAATGGTTGATTCATTATAAAAAGTAACCTATTTCCCCTTGTTTATTCCTCCTCCCCCCCTGAAACATGTTACCTACCGTTTTCCCTGCAAAACTAACTTCCACGGAAGGGTCAACGCAGATTCTTTTGTCGACATGCATATGGAACATGGACCTAAAGTAATGCAGAAAGGAGTCCTCCACTGGAGAGGGAAGAGAGACGTATTCGTGTCAGATAGCTTTCGGCTGGCACAATTAGCTCCTGCTGACCGTCTATGCTTGACTGGGAGACCCAAAACCTCCCCTCGGCTGAGGGACGGGATTCGAGGGTAACAAGGGTCTACAAGGGCAGAGGAAGCTGATGACATTGGAAAGCAGGCAGGCAAAGTGGGGGGCAGGCCACCCTACAATAGTGGGCAAAGATCCTAATGCATTTGCCTCCAGCCCCTCTAGGAGCTGTCACTGCAGAGGGGTGAGCCACAGGGACTGTCAAACCCTTGTGCTTCCTATGTTGTGGTAGCAGCCATAATTGTGCTAGGTGCTGCGCAAACATCACAAGGCCCAGACCCTGCCCAAGGAGCTGAAATGACCCAGGAATCATAGAATATCATAGAATATCAGGGTTGGAAGGGACCCCTGAAGGTCATCTAGTCCAACCCCCGAATAGTCCCTGGAGTCCTGGCTCCCATCCACCAGCTCTGACTCCCAGGCCATGGAGAGGTATCCTCTGCGCTATATGACACATACTTTGGGGTATATCCTCAGCTCTGTATATGCGGAGCTGAAAGGTGGCCATGCATACAGGCATCGCGGCAGGCTTGAGAAGGCTGGACTCGACATCCTCGCTCTCCATAGGCTTGTCCAGCTCCTGAGAGGAAAGAAGAGTGCTGGGAATGTAGACAGGCCCAGAACACAACCGCAAGACAGTCCCACCAGCAGAGCAATGGAAGAAGCAGAGGAGGGGATGTGGTGTGTCTGAGACCAGGCGTCTCACTGCTCCAGAGAGAGCCAAAGGCATGTGGTGAGCAGGTTACTTTGCAGCCTGTGCGGTGTTAGGGTCAGATCCTGATGCCCCTGGAGCAATGAGGGCTCTGCCAGGGGCTCCAATGGGAGGAAGACTGGGCCCTTGTGCTGCGGCCGGGAGCCATCTTGGGGCACTTGTGTATGAATGGCGGCCTGCAGGGGCCAGAGAGCACGGCCTGGGGTGGGCAGAGCACGAAGCCAGGTATGGAAGGGTGAGAGTGCAGACGCAAAGAGTGACCTGATCTGCAGAGACACTGAGCACCCACAGCTGCCTCGACGTGCCGCGGGAGCTCAGCGCTTCCGACAACGCAGGGCTCCTCTGCTGAATCACTCTCGACTCAGGCTAATCACTGCTGAGTCTTGCTGGTCGGTGGTTCAGTGAGTTCCAACAAGGGCCCGAAGCATGGGCGGCTGGTGACCCGGCCATTGGGGGAGGCTAGCCCCCGGGCCCTCCCCTTGTGCCCAAGGCCCTGCCCCTCCCCATCTGACCCCCCTTCTGCTTCCCCTCCCCCACAGGAGCCCAGGGCACCCCCACCGCAGCCCCCAACCCCAGTGCCGGGCCGCCAGGGGGCGAGGCCCCAGCCCTGGTGCTCCGGGTGGGGTGGCCCCGGCACCGGCTGCCCTGACTCCCTGCGGGAGGCAGGCCAGCCAGCCCCAGCCAGCCCGGGCCAGCCAAGGCAGAGTGCTCTGGGATCCGCAGGAGGGGGCCTGGCCTGGGGGCGGGGTGTGGGCAGGGCCACGCTAGGCGGTTCGGGAAGGCACAGCCTACCCCTGCCCACGATACCCGCTGCCCACGGCCTGAGGCGGGGTCCTGGAGGGAAGCCTTGGAACAGCCAAGGCAGGTGCAGGCTGTGTTCGTGTTTTGCAGATATCAGTTTGCAGATATCAGATAACTGCAGATATCAGTTTTGCAGATATCAGTCAGATATGTTTTGCAGATATCAGTAGACCCAAGACCGTGGGAGGGAACTGCGGTGGTTTGGGCACGGACTCAGGATGGGGTAGAAACTCAGCGGGATCACTGCCGGTGTCATGTCCCTTTCACAGGTGGTGTTTACCGGTGCCTGGTCCCCGGCTCCTAGGACACAAAGGCTGACTTTCAAGTAGCCTCTCAAGCCCGCATTCAGATGAGTAGGGTGGTAAAGGCTGAGCCATTTCCAGCTGAGAGCATGGCCTGGGAGAGAAGGACAGCAGCGTCTGCTATTTGTGCAACTCATCGTATTCTTCCCACCCCACACTCAGCTTCTTTCCAGGCACAGCTTCCAGGGCCACAAGGGACCACTGTGACCCAGAGAAGCTGGCTAGGAGCCAGCAGCATGCCCTGGTTGCCAACAAGGCCAATGGCACATTGGGCTGCGTTAGTAGGAGCGTTGCCAGCCGATCGAGGGACGTGATTGTTCCCCTCTATTCGGCACTGGTGAGGCCACACCTGGAGTATTGCGTCCAGTTTTGGGCCCCCCACTACAGAAGGGATGTGGACAAATTGGAGAGAGTCCAGCAGAGGGCAACAAAAATGGTCAGGGGGCTGGAGCACATGACAGACGAGGAGAGGCTGAGGGAACTGGGCTTGTTTAGTCTGCAGAAGAGAAGAGTGATGGGGGGAATTTGACAGCAGCCTTCAACTACCTGAAGGGGTGTGTGATCTTTCACTCCATATTCTTTATGAAAATATGCTTATGCTATGAACAGGTCATAACTGAGATGTACTTTATGCAAGATGAGTCTTGTAAGGTATAATTGGAAAGGTCGTAATTTACTGAATGTGATTATCCTATTTGTATGCCTGTATCATTTCTGTATCTGGAGTTAGTAATAGTGACTAGGTATCTGTATTTCAAACAGCCTTCACCTACCGGGAGAGTCGTACACATGGCCAACCTCAAGCTGTGGAGAGGGAAATGGAGCATGTTAGGGGATAACAATAACAACACCACCTGGCATTCCTCTAACACTCTCCCTCTCAGGATCTCCATTCAGGTGGGGAAAGTGAGGCACAGAGCGGCAAAACGATGTGCCCAAACTTAACGGCAGAGCCTGGAATAGAACCTGGACCACTTGACTCCTTGTTCTGTACTTAAAAGCACGGCACAAGGCCGCGCTGACGCTAAGGGCTGGTCTATACTTACCATGCTGCTGCGTTTCACTGGTAGCCGTTCTGCTGGAGCACTTCCTGAAGACGCTACTACGCTGACGGGAGATCGTCTCCCTTTCACGGAGGCGCTCCGCCTCCCCAGGGGGCGGTAGCTATATCGACAGGAGAAGCCCTCCCACCGACACAGCGCGTCTACACAGGGGGTGAGGTCGCTTGTAACTTATGTCACTCACGGGGTGACTCATTCACACCGCTGAGTGACATCACTTATACCGACGTGAGTGATAGCTCAAGCCTAAGAGACACAAAATCAGAGGCAAAGTAGAGCTAAGCTAGCCGCTGTTGTTCCGGCTCTGCTCATTCCTATTGTGACGTGATGCTCCATATTCTGTATAGAAATATGCTTATGATGTGAATATGGCATAACTAAGATCTACTTTATGCAAGATGGCTCCTGTGAGATCTCATTGGAAAGGTTCTGATTTACTGAATGTGATTATCCTATTTGTATGCCTGTATCATCTCTGTATCTGAAGTTAGGAATGCTGACTATGTAACAATTACAACTGTGTGTGTACTTGGGGAAACACCCACCGGACAGCAGGCAATCTTCCTGAATGAGCCATTTAAGAAGGACAATACAACTCTGGAGACACTAATCTCCCACCTCCCGGAGGAGCTTCCTGGGATTGCATTGACACTACAAGATCCGGTGGTAATGTCACCTGATGAAAAATACCCCCTTAGACACGGCTGGTACTTTTCCACTGGAAGCAAAGGCTTCCCGCCTTATGTCAATTCTATTCGAGGCTGGGAGGCAAGGCCAATGGGATTCTCTTCCATTGCCTACCCAAGAAGAAAGACTGCTGAAAGTACCTGAAGAGACAAAGGAACTAAGCTGAGGGAAAGGCAAGGGCTGAGTCCAGACTGAGACAGTCTAAAGAGTCTAAAGAGAAATAACTGGAACTCTGAGCTACAGAAATTCTGCATCCTGCCCAAGTCAACAATTAGGGTGAGAAATTACATGTTTAACCTGTTTCCTTAGTGAATCAAGCTTAGTTTGCGTGTTTTGTTTTATTTGCTAAGTAATCTGGGTGTGTGCTGGAAAGGGGTTAGAGAGCCTGGCACAGCAACCCAGTGCAAGGGAAACCCCAGGCTGGCAGGGCTGAGTGGGATCCCAGCACATCAGGTGGCATCCCGGATTGGGGTAGAGGTCTAAGCCATCACACCTGTCATGCGTGGTACTGGGAAATGGGGTGGGGGAATTGGGCTGGCTCCAAAACAAGATTTAATGAAAAATCTTGATGTTTCAACATTTGCTTCCATTCCAATGCAGAACAAAACTAAGACCTTTTAAATTGGGGAGAGGGATTGACCAGTCCGTCCCAGAATGGCGAATAGCTGGCCGTCTAAGGCATTCCCTTCATTCAGGCTAGGGACTTGAACCTTAGGGCAGGTCTACACTATGGGGCAAAGTCGACCTAAGTTACACAACTCCAGATACGTGAATAACATAGCCGGAGTTGACATACCTTAGGTTGACTTATTGCGGTGTCTACACCAGTTTCTCCCGTCGACTTACCTTATGCTTCTCACTCCAGTGGTGTACCAGAGTCAATGGGAGAGCGATCAGCAGTCGATTTAGCAGGTCTTCACTAGACCCGCTAAATTGACCCCTGGTGGGTCAATCACCACGTGTCGATCCCCCGGTAAGTGGAGACAAGTAGCTAAGGAGACAAGTACCTTAGACTCCTACATCCCAGGTGTGTTCTAGACAAGTAGCTATTCTGGCAGTCTCTTGCTCTGGTTTTGACCAGAAATCCCATCCTGGACCTGAGAAACCTTTCTGGCAAAATTTCAGTCAAAATAGATGTGTTTCTGTGAAAATGTCCAGTTTCAGAAAACCAAGATTTTGTTAAAAAGTGCCTGACCAGCTTCAGTCAGCAGTAGATGAAGTCATGGTTCAGGGACAGCTGTTCACACCCAATTCCTGGCTGCCTAGAAAAGTGGTGACTGACTAGGAGAGAGACAGGGACAAAAATCTAGGAACATATGTTACAGTGGACAAGACAGACAATTTCATCCGCACGTTACCACAATGTGCCAGAGGCAGGAGCAAGGTAAGGGGGAGAGTGTTCATAGGTAAAATTTTAATGAATGACTGGAGTAAGGATAAGTTATTGACCCACTTGAGAATTGTAACCAATTGTGGAGATCGCTACTTGGAGACAACGGATGATTCCTAAAAAGCCCCTTGGGAGCAGGGCTGGCCAGAAAACAAGAATCCCATTTCACACATTTTCACAGTTTTGGCCTTTGTTTTGTTTTGCACTGGGACAAGCAGAGCCCTTTGAAACCTTTCACCAAAACCAGAGCATGAGTGCGCATCACTAGAACAGCCCACTGGTTAGGGCACTCAGCTGTGATGGAGGAGGAAGTAGCTCAGGTCTGCTCTGCTCTGCCTGATTCAGAGGAAGGACATGAAGGTGGGTCTCCCATACCGTAGATAAGTGCCCTAACCACCTGGCTATTGGCTATTCTGAGATGGGCTGGTCTCTCTCTCTCTCTTGCTCCCTCCCTTCCAGGAAATTCTCAACCAGCTCTACTTGGGAGTGAGCATTGCCTGTATGCTGGTTGCCACACCCATGCATGCAACATCACCAGGGAAATATCACCAGGAAAATATCTACTGGCATGGTCCAGTCAGCTGGCTCTGCCAAGATTATTACATCAGCTGTCACTCACCTTGAACACTCCAATGATGGAATCCGCTCGCACTGCCCTTGAGTTCAACACCTAACAAACAAACCCAAGACTTCGGTTCACCATTCTTGTGCTAGGAGGTAAAGCCCCCTTCTTCACCCCCACCCACCTGAGGGACAGCATGATGGATCTATTACCCACAATTCCCAGCTCTGAGGCCTGAAGGGTCTGTAGGCCTGATTCTTCAATGCCTTGCACCCTGTCTCATCACTTACACCTGTGTAAAATTCTACAAAATCAGAATTCTCCACGCAGCTTGCATAGGAGAAATGACTGCATAAAGTGCAAAGCAGAGAAGAATTGGAGTTCAAGTCTTGAAAGCTCTAAATGGCAACTAGGCTCTGTGAATATAAAGTCCATAGATTTATAAATCTAAAGGTCAGAAGGAACCATTGTGATCATTTGGTCCTGCATAACACAGGCCACCAGACTTCCCTGCATTAATTCCTTCTTTGAGTCCAATAGCTGTGGATGAACTAGAGCAGGTGTTTTAGAAAAATATCCAATCTTGATTTAAAAATTGTTAGTGATGGAGAATCCACCATGACCTTTGATAAGTTGTTCCAACGGCTAATTACACTCAGGGGTAAAAATTTGCTCCTGTATTTGCCTGGCTTCAACTTTCATCTATTGGATTTTGTTATACCTTTGGCTGCTACACTGAAGAGCTCTCTATTCTCGAATTTCATTTCCTCATGCAGGAATTTATAGACTGTGATCAAGTCACCGGATATGTCACAAGCCCCTTAACCTACCCTTTCGATAAGCTAAATAGATTAAGGTCCTTGAGTAAGGTGACCAGATGGCCCGTTCTTATAGGGACAGTCCTGTTTTTTGGGACTTTTTCTTATATAGGTGCCTATTACCCCCCCACTCCCTGTCTCGTTTTTTCACAGTTGCTATCTGGTCACTATCCTTGAGTCTCTCACTATAAGGCATGTTTTCTACTCCTTAAACATTCTCATGAACCTTCTCCAATTTATCAACGTCTATTTTAAAATGCAGGCACAAAACTGGACACAGTATTCTAGTATTGGTCTCACTGGAACGGAACTGGAATGGAACTGGCCATACTGGAACGAGAGATTTCGAGCTGCTCTTTTTTCCTAAGCACAGCACTGAAAATATTGCTTTGACACCATTAACTGAAAATAGGGGGAAGAACTAAAATTTTTTTGAGTGACCAGGGAGATTGAAGTGTTCTCCTACTGGTTTTTGAATGTTATAATTCCTGATGTTAGATTTGTCCTGACATCCTGGAATTATAATGTTCAGATTAGAACACTTCAATCTCCCTGGTCACTCAATAACAAACTTAAAAGTTGCAATTCTTCAACAAAAAAACCCTTCAAAAACAGCCTCCAGTGAGAAACTGCAGAACTGGAATTAATTTGTAAACTGGTTTCAGAGTAGCAGCCGTGTTAGTCTGTATTCGCAAAAAGAAAAGGAGTATTTGTGGCACCTTAGAGTGCTGGTAATATCTGACCTCAAGTGATCACTCTCGTTACAGTGTATATGGTAACACCCATTGTATGTTCTCTATGTATATAAATCTCCCCACTGTATTTTCCACTGAATGCATCCGATGAAGTGAGCTGTAGCTCACGAAAGCTTATGCTCAAATAAATTGGTTAGTCTCTAAGGTGCCACAAGTACTCCTTTTCAATTTATAAACTGGACACCATCAAATTAGGCCTGAATAAAGACTGGGAGTGGCTGGGTTATTACAAAAACTAATTTCCCTCTGCTGATACTCACACCTTCTTGTCAACTGTTTGAAATGGGCCACCCTCATTACCACTACAAAAGTGATTTTTCCTCCCTTGGTATTCTACTGTTAATTGAATTGTCTCGTTAGGACTGACCCCCCACTTGGTAAGGCAACTCCCATCTTTTCATGTACTATGTATAAATACACTTGCTACTGTATTTTCCACTCCATGCATCTGATGAAGTGGGTTCTAGCCCACCAAAGCTTATGCCCAAATGAATTTGTTAGTCTCTAAGGTGCCACAAGGATTCCTCATTGTTTTTGCTGATACAAACTAACACGGCTACCACTCTGAAACTTGTTAATCTATAATTGCTTTGACCTACTCTACCCTTGTACCAAGACTCAGGTTACAGTGTCCCGTGATAGCCATGTATGGACCATGATTAATTCTTATGCAGTCAGAAGACACCACTGAGCATGCTCAGGGAATGCACAGTAATGGCCCATTAACGCTGATTGACATCAAGATTGGTGCATCAGCAAACAGACTCAACATCCAACTGTTAGAAGAAAAGACTTAGAGGGCAGGGTGCTTTAAGGTTCTCCAGCGCCAGGAGAGCAAAAGTGGGGACTCGGGTCAACTAGGTAGAAGAGACGTGATGCGAGGTGTGTCCTGCCCTTCATCTGGCCTATACCTGGAGTAGCAGGGAGGGTCCTGCCAGTGAGCTGTGAGATGCAGGAAGCCAGCTCCAGAGGTAGAGGGGTTCTGGTCTCACTATTGTACCTGTATGTTTATGGTCTCGTCAAAGACCTGAGTAGGCGTCTCATGGAAGTTCCGGAAAAATATCTGAGGAAAATGAGGAGAGGTAAATTTAGCACAGTCCCAAACCTGCCTGCGCTCTCTGGGGAGCTCAGGGTCCCACTCCCATGCAGTGAGGGGTTGCCAGGTTTGGCTGGACATATTCCTGGAGGTTCCATCACGGGACATAATCTTTAATGAAAGATTAACCTTTAATTCCTGGAGACTCCCGGACAATCCTGGAGGGTTGGCACCCTACATGCCCCACCGAGGAGTGCAGTCCAGACACTGCCCTGGGAAGGAAGACTGTAACTCACAGGAACGTTCGCATCCCTCCTCAGTCATGCCTCCAACTCCCTCAATAACTGGTGCCCTGGGACCATCCTACATTGACTTTGGGATTGGCTCACAGACTAGAGAGCCCTCTCCAGCACAGGCTTGGTAAGTCCCCAAAAGCAGGCGTGGAACCACAGGATGCTCACCCACCTCATTAAAATAGGGGTTGTTCCCCATTTTGATTCTCGTCCTGTACACGTGGTCTCCAATGAAGACCTTCACCACGGGCTTGATGTTGTTTCCCTGGAGCTGACGGCCTTCAATGATCCTCACACGCACCTGCAGTGAGAAATACAGTGGTATGATTTAAAGGGTCCCAGGGCAGGGATGTTCTGTTCGCCCAGCTGGGCTCCACTGCTGGAACTGGTCCCAATGCCATCCTGACCTGGGGCACCATTGGAGGCGGGACGTGCCAATGACAAAGCAACCCCAGAATAATAATATCCATTTCTGTTATTTCCCAAGGCATCCGCTCCATCCAAGGTAGCAGGATGAAGCCCATGGATGAAGGAACATAGAGCTGGGATCCTCGTATCCTACGATGGAGAGGGAACTAATCCTGGTACACTAGGTCTATTGCTGTGGGGAAAGGACTGACTTGGCCATTGAGACCCATGTACGGACCACCTTTACTGTTGGGCCTGGGCTATATCGGGGGGGAATCTCTCTTTGACAGATCTCATCTTGGCATGGTTCGCAATACCTGGAAGTCCTGTTTTTTGTCTGCGAGTTCTCTTCTGGGATTTATTCGGCTGCTGATTCCTTCCCTCTGATGATCCTTTCCTGTAATACTCCGGATGGCTGTGGTGACCTCGCCGTGTGCCTCTGGGGATGGTCAGAAAGGGAATGGATTGGTCTGGGGTGGATGACTGGAAGAATCATCCTTTCCCACAGACCAAGTCAGAAGAAACATTCTCTGCTCCTTCTTTGGCAGTTTTGTCAAGGAAGGTGTCAGACATAGGAGCTTTAATTCCACTTGTTTGACACATTGTGCCTGTGATTGCAAAGTGTTCAGGGTCAAAGCAGTTAAGTGAGAATCTGTTACACAGACAACTGGACGTGAGGAGGCTAAAAGCATGTCCCATTATAAATGCCCCATTACATGCAGTGTGCATGATCTCCTGAATACACACGTTGTGCCCAATGCGGGGGTGAGCTCTGATCTTCACAGGGATCAGTTGTGAGTCCTGCTGCACACCTGCACAGATGGGTAAGGGGTAAAAGGAGATCCCGTAAATCCCTGAGCAGGCTACCCATGTTGCTGGAGGCTGTGCAGGCGGTCAGGGGCTGCATGTGGGCTAGGCGGGGGGAAGACTGAATGAGTCTGGTCACTGCCCCTCACAATTCGTCGGTTCCAAAGCCAGAAGGGACACTGTGATCATCTCATCTGACCTCCTGTATAACACAGACCAGAGACCTGCCTCACAATAATCCCTAGCGCAGATCTGTTAGAAAACCACCCAGTCTTGATTTGAAAATTGCCAGTGATGGAAAATCCACCATGACCTTTGGTAAGTTTTTCCAATAGTGAATTTAATTACTATTGCTGTTAAAAATGTATGTCTTATTTCCAGTCTGAATTTGTCTAGCTCCAACTCCTAGCCATTGGACTGTGTTATGCCTTTCTCACTAGACTGAAGAGCCCATTATAAAATATTTGTTCCCCATGTAGATACCGACAGACTGTGATAGCTCAGTGGTTTGAGCATTGGCCTGCTACACCCAGGGTCGTGAGCTCAACCCTTGAGGGATCTAGGGCAAAAATTGGGGATTGGTCCTGCTGTGAGCAGGGGGTGGGACTAGATACCTCCTGAGGTCCCTTCCGACCCTGATAGTCTATGATATGTCACCTCTTAACCTTCTTTTTGTTAAATGAAATAGATTGAGCTCCTTACGTCTATCACTATAAGGCAGGTTTTCTAATCCTTTGATCATTCTTATGGCTCTTCTATGAATCCTCTCTAATTTATCAACATCTTTCCCGAACTGGGGACACCAGAACTGGACAAAGTGTTCCAGCAGTGGTCGCACCAGTGCCAAATACAGAGATAAAATAAGCTTTTGACTCCCACTCAAGATTCTACTTTTTACGCGTTTGGCCACGACATTTTCCAGGGACCTTATGCATAGCCCCCCAGTTATTTTTAGTCACTGTTTCCCAGGGTAGAGTCCCCCCCGTGCTGAAAGTATGGCCTACATTTTTTGTTTTATATTTAGCCTTATTAAAACACATATTGTTTGCTTGTGCCCAGTTTACCAAGTGTATCCAGATCACTCTGTATCAGTGACCAGTCCTCTTCATTAGTTATCACTCCCCCAATTCCTGTGCCATCTGTTAACTTTATCAGGGATGATTTTATGTTTTCTCCCAGGTCATTGATAAAAATGTTAAATAGCGTAGGGCCAAGAACAGATCCCTGCAGAACCCCACTAGAAACACACTTGCTTGATGATGATTCCTTTTGTACAATTATATCTTAAGACCTATCAGTTAGCGAGCTTTATATCCATTTAATGTGTACCATGTTAATTTTATATCATTCTCATCATAAAGTTAGTTTGACAGGATCTATTTTCCATAAACCCATGTTGATTGGCACTAATTATATTACCCTCCTTGAATTCTTTATTAATTGAGTCCCATAATAGCTGCTCTATTACCTTGCCTAGGATCGATGTCATACTGACAGGTCCATAATTACCCAGGTCATCCCATTCACTGTTTTTAAAAATTGGCACAATATTAGCCTTTCTCCAGACTTCTGGAACTTCCCCAGTATTGCAAGACTCATTGAAAAAACAACGTTAACAGTCCAGTGAGCTCCTAAGACAGCTCTTTAAAAACTCTTGGATGCAAGTTATCTGGAGTTGCTGATTTAAAAATTTCTAATTTAGTCACTTCTGTTTAACATCCTCATGGCATACTAGTAGAATGGAAAGAGTATTATCATCACCATATGAAGAAATTACATCCCAAATATGTTTTTATTTGTCCCTAATGCACACCAGAAATATTTATTGAACACTTCTGCCTTTTCTGCTTTATTACTTATAATTGTACCATTTCCACTGAATAATGCACCAATACCATTGTCAGGATTCTTTTTGTTCCTAATATTCTTAAAAATCTCCTTTTTATTGTCCTTAACTCTTCTGGCCATAGATTTCTCCTTCTTTCCCTTTGCTTCCCTTTACAATTTTCTACAATTAATAGCTTCTGATTTATATTCATGACTATCAACTTCTCCTGTCTTCCATTTGTTATGTATATTTTTTTATTTTTTCATCTCCGCCTTCACTTCCCTGCTAAATCAGGTTGGTTTTTTTAAACTGGTATGGCTTTCTTTCCTGGTTGTGGGATTGTGGCTTTTGGGACATCTGTTACAGTGTTCTTAAACAATTTCCAATGATCTTTCATATTTTCCTAATTAAATTCTTCCTCCCAGATTATTTGGATCATAATTGTTTTCAGTTTTGTGAATTTGGCTCTTTTAAAGCACCAAATCTATCTATCTATCTATCTATTTATCTATCCCCATCCACCCCACCTCTCTATCTATCTATCTATCCCCATCCACCCCACCTCTCTATCTATCTATCTATCTATCTAATCTAATCTATCTATCTCACTTGTCAGGACTTTATTCTGTTTGCACATTATATAGATGATCAGATCATGATCCTCTCTACCAAAGCTACCGTTAATTGTTAGTCCTGTAATAAGTTCCTCTTTATCTGTTAAGATGAGGTCTAATAGAGATTTCCTCCATGTTGGATGCAGCACGTTCAGAGTTAGGAAATTGCCATCTATAATATTGAGAAATTCCAGGGATGTTCTGGTACTGGCAGCATGAGACATTCAACAGGTGTCACTCAAATTGAATTCCTGCCCACTGTGTCAGCCCATGTCCAGGTGTTGGTGCAGAGAGGGAAGCAGGCTATGTTAGCCAAAGGGGGGCTACTTCACTTCCCCATGGGAGCACGGGGGAAGTAGGGACTAGATCGTGACTCCCAAAGTCACAGTGTGGCCCAGCCCACAGAGATTAGAGTTGGCAAAGGACCTATCAGATCATCTTGCCCATCCTCTCCTGAGCCAGGTGGTGCTGTCCCATGTGCCCCATTCTCCAGGGCGTTGTCCAATTCAGTTTTACATGATGTAAGTGATGGCGCCTCAACCACTTCTCTTAGGAGATGATTCCTCAGGGCACAGGGAGGAAACGGGCATCATAACGGTCTTGGGAACTGGTAGGAACGGTCACATACTCATCATGGGGTGGGGATGTGTGAGATGGAGTCAGGTTGGGGGTACTTTTCCCCTCCCCCCCATGCTTTTCCCCCAAACTCAAGAAAGCTCCCCTCACAAGAAACCAAGGCCAAGTTGATTTGGAAAATATAAACAGGATAAATTACATTTACAGCACAGGACTGACCCGCCAACAGATGCTCACTTACCTTCACCACTGGCTTTTTGTTTTCCTGACTCCCCTATTGCCTTGAGTCCCGGCGGGGTGTAGGAGGCACTTAAATTGATGGTACACTGAAATTCAACGACAAATAGAATTAAAGCCCCTCTATTGGTTTGAGAGGAGCAGCCGTGTTAGTCTGTATCCGCAAAAAGAAAAGGAGTATTTGTGGCACCGTAGAGACTAACCAATTTATTTGAGCATGAGCTTTCGTGAGCTGCAGCTTTGGGTGTAGGTGTAGTGACACTGTTCCCAGTGGGTACCCTACCCAGAGTTCATTGCAGAGTTGCACCTAAATACCATGCAGGCTCTGTTTGTTTCCAATACGCTAATGGCCCCAAACCCTGCACGTTACTCTAAGGGTGCAGGGGCTTTTCCTTTAGTGCAGAGGTCCCCAAACTGTGGGACGCGCCCCCCCTAGAGGGGCACGGAGGAATGAGCATGGGTCAGCCCCCATGAGGGGGCAGGGAAGGAGCGCTGCCAAGCCCCGCTCCTGGCCCTGGCCCCAGCTGCGGGCCCTGCGCCTAGGGCTCCGCTCCTGGCCCCGTGCCTGAGATCCTGGCTGCTGGCCCTGGGGCTCTGCTACCAAACCCACCCCTGCTCCCAGCTGGGACCCCAGCCTTGGCCCTCTTATCCCTGTCCACATCCCCTCCTCCTGGAGCTGCAGCCCTGCCGCGAGGTAAAAAGATTGGGGGCCATTGGGGTAACCTGTGTGTGTTGGTCCAATTCTCTAGGTGCCCATCCTTGCCCCCCAAATGCCCTGAGGCAGGGTAAGTGCGAGGAGGCTGGTCCTAGGGTCCCCATCCCTGTTACCATTACCCAGCATGCCCAGTGCTGTCCCGCCATCCTGCTGCCCAGCCTGCTCCACGGGACCTGCACAGCACTGCAAGAACTCACTCTTTCTCCCGCACCCCTGGCTCTCTGTCTCTCATGCTCACCCTCCCTCCAGGGGGAGACTGTCAGGGGATCTCCTGCGCTCCCCTCAGGAGGGGGAGACAGTTGGGGAATTGCCCGCACTCCCCTCAGGCCGGGGGACACAGTCAGGGCATCTCCCGCACTCCCCTCAGGCCAGGGGACACAGTCAGGGGATCTCCCGCACTCCTCTCAGACAGGGGAGACTGTCAGGGGATCGCCCGCACTCCCTCAGGCCGGGGAGACAGTTGGGGGATCACCCGCACTCCCCTCAGTCCGGGGAGACAGTCAGGGGATCACTCACATTCCCTCAGGCAGAGTTGTCCTCCTCTCATCGTCCCAGCGATCACATTAGTCAGTCTTTCATCCCCACAAGGTTCGCCCAATTACAAGGCTCAACATCGTTGGCAAGGTGAGCACACTGCAGTTTTCACCATCTCTCATCTACCTAGCAACAAGTGTGGCTCCCTTTCTCATCAGACTCATTAACCCAGGTTACAATCGTTAGACCCATTTTACAGATGGGGAAAACTCCAGCAGGAACCATCCCTCTACTGATGATCAATCCAGGAGAGACCCATCAGATCCTAATACTGTCTAGGAGGATGTGAGTATGACTGTAGCTATGTGCATGGATGTATCTAGGATTTGATATGCTGTGATATTCATAACTTTGCTGGTAACTTGAATAAAATTGATAAAATATATTAGACCTTGTTCTTGTGAGTGACTGTGTTACTTTCCTTGGTCTTCATGTGTTCCTGTAAACTATAGATCTGAAACAAGTGGCAGTGGTAACTCTATTGAACTTTCAGAGTGGGAGCCATGTTAGTCTGTATCAGAAAAAACAACGAGGAGTCCTTGTGGCACCTTAGAGACTAACAAATTTATTTCGGCATAAGACTTTCATGTGTTAGAACCTACTTCATCAGATGCATGGAGTAGAAAATACAGGAGCAGGTATCCATACATGAAAAGATGTAATTTGCCTTACCAAGTGCGAGGTCAGGCTAACGAGATAATTCAATTGACAGCAGGATACCAAGGGAGGAAAAATAACTTTTGAAGTGGTAATGAGAGTGGCCCATTTCAGACAGTTGACAAGAAGGTGTGAATAACAGTAGGAGAAAATTAGTATTGGGGAAAAT
The DNA here is from genome assembly GCF_965140295.1 of Lepidochelys olivacea. Lineage (NCBI taxonomy): Eukaryota > Metazoa > Chordata > Testudines > Cheloniidae > Lepidochelys > Lepidochelys olivacea. Next base: position 14,711,167 of record NC_140436.1, on the reverse strand, counting down.
TAAGTTTAGATTTTGTAGTGACCTAACCACTCCCAGTCTCTATTCAGGCCTAATCTGATGGTATCCACTTTGCAAATTAATTCCAGTTCTGCAGTTTCATGTTGGAGTCTTTGAGAGTAGCAGCCATGTTAGTCTGTATTCGCAAAAAGAAAAGGAGGACTTGTGGCACCTTAGAGACTAACCAATTTATTTGAGCATAAGCTTTCGTGAGCTACAGCTCACTTCATCAGATGCATATGCATCTGATGAAGTGAGCTGTAGCTCACGAAAGCTTATGCTCTAATAAATTGGTTAGTCTCTAAGGTGCCACAAGTCCTCCTTTTCTTTTCATGTTGGAGTCTGTTTTTGAAGTTTTTTTTGTTGAAGAATTGCCACTTTTAGGTCTATTACTGAGTGACCAGAGAGATTGAAGTGTTCTCCTACTGGTTTTTGAATGTTATGATTCCTGATGTCAGATTTGTGTCCATTTATTCTTTTTGCGTAGAGACTGTCCGGTTTGGCCAATGTACATGGCAGAGGGGCATTGCTGGCACATGGTGGCATAGATCACATTGGTAGATGTGCAGGTGAACAAGCCCTTGATGGTGTGGCTGATGTGGTTAGGTCCTATGATGGTGTCCCTTGAGTAGATATGTGGACAGAGCTGGCACTGGGGTTTGTTGCAGGGTTTGGTTCCTGGGTTGGTGTTTCTGTTGTGTGGTGTGTGGTTGCTGGTGAGTATTTGCTTCAGGTTGGGGGGCTGTCTACAAGCGAGGACTTGCCTGTCCCACAAGATCTGTGAGAGTGATGGGTCGTCCTTCAGGATAGGTTGTAGATCCTTGATGATGCGCTGGAGAGGTTTTAGTTGGGGGCTGTAGGTGATGGCTAGTGGTGTTCTGTTACTTTCTTTGTTGGGCCTGCCCTGTAATAGGTGACTTCTCAGTACCCTTCTGGCTCTGTCAGTCTGTTCCTGTATTTTCCACTCCATGCATCTGATGACGTGGGTTCTAGCCCACGAAACCTTATGCCCAAATAAATTGGTTAGTCTCTAAGGTGCCACAAGGACTCCTCGTTGTTTCTATTGAACTTGAGAGTGTAGCCACCAGAGCCGAACTCACAGTGGTGCAAAACAACATCGCTAAATTCACGTTAAATAAAAATAGGCTACACTATTGTGATAATTAACCCTACAAATTTACCCTAATTTCGAATTCAACTGTAAAAAGTGAGAGTGAGTTTATAAGATCACAATTACTTATAAGAACAAACATCGCTGGGCAAAAGTAGGAAAGGGAGACAGACAGACTGAATTAGTCCCAACAAAGAGGCCTCCTGATATAACTCAAGGACTGTTTTAAGATCATGCCTGGTAACAAGAGGGATGGGTAATTCTGCTCACCCATCCCTTTGTGGGTCTGTCAGCTCAGAGATCCAGGGGAGGGGAGGAAGGAGCTCAGGGCATTGTCAAAGTTGAAGAATCCTGATCCTGCTGACCTAGCTTAAGGGCCCGAGGTGGACTGGTCAGGCCTGGGTTCCCCTATTCACCCCCTGATGGAATTAGGCGTGGAGAAAAGGTAGGCCCCCAGTCACCGGGAATAGACTGTCAGTCCCACTAGGCTGTGAGCCCAGAGGCTGTGTCATGCTTGGCCAGAGGGGGCACGGTTACACTGATGCCCCGTCTCACAGGGTCCTTAAAAAAAGAGACTTTGGGGAGAAAAATTGGCTACTGGAGTGAGCTTATCATTATGGCTGCCACCCCGCCCATCTCCTGGGACCCTGGGACGCCACCATCATGATGCCGAGCGAAGTCCTAACCAGACCGGGCCAGAGAGAGGGACCCAGATGACATCACCACTCTGCCGGCTCCAGCTGAATCCCAACCTGGGATGAAATGGGATCGGGCTAACCGCAGCTCCAGACAGCTCAACTAACTTCTTTTCCACCCAAGGACAGTTATTACCATCTTCGATGCTATCTAACAGACTGTCAAACACCGGGGAAGCACGAGGTTTCCCTTCTGAAAACTCTCTCCAGCGAACGGGACCGGGAACAAGGGATGTAGTTCAAAGGAACACCTTACTTAATGTTTTGCATTTCAAAGGCTTTCACTGTTCCCCCTTCTTTTCTGTACCTTTAGTAAAAGGCTAAAATGTTGTTTCCTTGTGGGTTTGCCATGGTACAAAGTAGACCGAGATCTCTGCATACCAAACCCCGGACGTTTTTGGACACTGTCTGACCTTGGACAATGACCGGGTTACGTTAGCGCCTTTGGCTCATTTATTGCATCTAAATTAAAACAACAGGATGCCCCTTCTCTAAATCCTTCTTACTTACGCCTGTCGGCTGGTGGCCACTATCCAGGAGGGGCAGGTCCTTCAGGGTGAGTACGCTGCTTGGTTTTGCAGCAAGAGATGTTAGAAATACAGTAGCGGAGCCCAGATCCCTGGAGGATAGAAACACCTGCTTGTCAGTAGCACTAACATTCCCCCGGCCCCAGTGCCAGGAAGGGAGTCTCACCTTGATGGACTCAGTGAGGCTCACAAGATGTGAGAAGGGCAGCCAGTGCTTTGTTTTGAAAGGATGGAGGAACCCTGTGGCCCAGCAATTAATGCCATACAAAAGTCTTGGTTAGATTCCTCAGTGCCAGACTCCCCTCTTTGCAGAGAGAGGGTCCTGGGCAGGGGCAGGGGCAGGTACATTCTGATTTTGAGGGGGTATTTGGGGGTAGAGCAGAATTGTTACTGCTTGGAAATGACCATTTAGTCTTTGTCTTGCCCAGGAAAGGCAGCAAAGCTTAGGTCAGGGGTAGCTGGCACGTGTTAAATCCAAGCTACATGTGACCATATTCCTAGTTGAGACCAAGCTTTAGAAGAAGGAGCAACAAGAGAACCTCATCTGGTCTCCTTGGCTGGAAGGCAAATACTGTATTATGTGCGGGAGTGTGTGCATGTGGATACGAAAGGCTGCAAAAGGATCAAGAAGGGCCCTCCCACAAAGAGCCCAAGAGGCTCCGTCTTTACTTGCTGTTCGCAATTCACCTTTTTGTAGCCAAGTGACCCCACTCCCGGAGTTGTATGTCCACAAAGGAAGCGCTGTCCAGGGGCCGATCAACCAGGAACCACACCAGCGTCTGCAGGGAAGCAGTACAATATACACTTCACTGTACACTGTGGGTCTGATCCTGATTTCATAGAATCATAGAATCATAGAATATCAGGGTTGGAAGGGACCCCTGTAGGTCATCTAGTCCAACCCCCTGCTCGAACCAGGACCAATTCCCAGTTAAATCATCCCAGCCAGGGCTTTGTCAAGCCTGACCTTAAAAACCTCTAAGGAAGGAGATTCTACCACCTCCCGAGGTAACGCATTCCAGTGTTTCACCACCCTCATAGTGAAAAAGTTTTTCCTAATATCCAATCTAAACCTCCCCCACTGCAACTTGAGACCATTACTCCTCGTTCTGTCATCTGCTACCATTGAGAACAGTCTAGAGCCATCCTCTTTGGAACCCCCTTTCAGGTAGTTGAAAGCAGCTATCAAATCCCCCCTCATTCTTCTCTTCTGCAGGCTAAACAATCCCAGCTCCCTCAGCCTCTCCTCATAAGTCATGTGTTCTAGACCCCTAATCATTTTTGTTGCCCTTCGCTGGACTCTCTCCAATTTATCCACATCCTTCTTGTAGTGTGGGGCCCAAAACTGGACACAGTACTCCAGATGAGGCCTTACCAATGTCGAATAGAGGGGAACGATCACGTCCCTCGATCTGCTCGCTATGCCCCTACTTATACATCCCAAAATGCCATTGGCCTTCTTGGCAACAAGGGCACACTGCTGACTCATATCCAGCTTCTCATTCATTTCACTGACACTGGAGTTACTCCCGATTTATACTGGAGTGACATCTGAATCGATCCCCGGAGAAGGCCAAGGAGACAAAGATGAGCAGGTCTAGAATTGTTACTCAGGTTAAACATATATAGTGCCCACGGCATTGCAACCAATGGGGGATACTCATGAGTTCGAAGAGGGAAGCCGGGGCTGGCGGTCAGGAAAACCCAGGTGTTGTGAGAGGGCCTCCAAATCAGTTGTGCTGCCCCTTGCAATTGCATGATGAAAAACAGCTAGAAGACCAGCCCCTTGGGGGCTGTTGATTGACCCCTGTTGCATATCTGCTCTCTCTGGGTCACTGGTTCCCTGTGGGCTCAGTTTTTACCTCTTCTCTTACTAACCCATGTTGCTCAGTCGTCTGCTATTCTGGGTATGTCTACACTGCAAAGAAACACCAGCAGCAGTGAGTCTATAGACCCAGGCTCACCGGGCTCAGGCTACAGGGCTAAAAATAGCCAGGGACATGTTCTCACTCTGGCTGGAGCACTGGCTCTGAAACCCAGTGAAGGGGCGGGTCTCAGAGCCCGAGTGCCAATGTCCACACAACTATATGTAGCCCCGTAGCCCGAGCCCTGTGAGCCTGTATGTGTAGACTCAGGCTCCGTGACTCACTGCAGTGGGATTTTTTTTTTTTTTGCAGTGCAGATGCACAGTGGCCTGGAGGACTTAGACTCATAGACTTTAAGGCCAGAAGGGACCACTGTGATGGGGGGAGGGATAGCTCAGTGGTTTGAGCATTGGCCTGCTAAACCGAGGGTTGTGAGTTCATAGAATCATAGAATGTCAGGGTTGGAAGGGACCTCAGGAGGTCATCTAGTCCAACCCCCTGCTCAATCCTTGAGGGGGCCATTTGGGATCTGGGGCAAAAATTGGGGATCGGTCCTGCTTTGAGCAGGGGGTTGGACTAGATGACCTCCTGAGGTCTCTTCCAACCCTGATATTCTACGATTCTCCTGCACATTACAGGACACAGAACCTCACCCACCTGCTCCTGTAACAAACCCCTAACCTCTGGCTGAGTTACTGAAGTCCTCAAATCATAGTTTAAAAACCCCAAGCTACAGAGTATCCATCATTTACTCTAGTTCAAAGCAGCAAGTGACCCGTGCCCCATGCTGCAAGGAAGGTGACCACCCCCACCGTGCCCCGGGTCTCTGCCAATCTGACCAGGGACAATTCCTTCCCGATCCCAAATATGGCGATAAGTTAGATCCTGAGCATGTGGGCTAGGCCCACCAGGCAGATACCTGGAAAATAATTCTCTGTAGTAGCTCAGAGCCCTCCCCATCTAGTGTCCCATCTCTGGCCATGGGAGATATTTGCTGCTAGCAGTCACAGATCGGCTACATGCCATTGTAGGCTGTCCCATCATACCATCCCCTCCATAAACTTCTCAAGCTCAGTCTTGAAGCCATTTAGGTTTTTGCCCCCCACTGCTCCCCTTGGGAGGCTGTTCCAAAACTTCACTCCTCTGATGGTTAAAAACCCTTGTCTAATTTTGAGCCTAAACTTGACAAATGTGCTAGCAGCATGGAGTCTGCCAGGCTGAAACAGAGGCCTGAGGGGGCTGCACCCATGTATTCACACCCTACACACTAGTGTAATAATCCTTGTACAAGGCATGCTTGGAGGTATCACCTGAAAACTCATAATTTGCTGGTCAGTATTATCATGGTAAAGTGAATATAGTAACATTATATGTAAAGTTATGAACATAAGCTGAAATAATGATTGAAGTATGTTTTCCAGATAAATCTGGAGAGTGGTTAAACCAGTTTCTCAAAGACAAAAGGGCAAGCTGACACACCAGCCAGGTATCAGCAAAGCTAATGGGCCTTTACCTACCAAGTGGCCGGTCTTTGGCAAGGAAGGGGGGCAGGGACAAAGAGATCTGCATCTTAGCAAAGAAACAGCATGAAGTCTCCTTCTTCCTGCAGACTGCCTGTCTCCTGGTTTTTAGCTGGAAATGCTTTTCAAAGAGGGACTAAAAACTATAAAAAGGAGGGGGCAAACACCCCAAGTCACCCCCCTCTCTCTCCCTACCTATCTCATTCTCTGTACCTGAGAAAACAAAAGAAGCAGCCATTGGACCCTGGGGGAGGGGAACTGACATGAAGAGTTTGGTCAGTAATGCTGCTGGAAGCATGTGGTGAGAAACTTTGCTTTGGAACTAATAAAGTTTGTTACATTAGACACTAGAAAGTGTTTTATCTGTATTTTTCTTGTACGCCTTTCTGACTTTTATGCCTCATTGCTTGTACTCTCTTAAAATCTCACCCTTTGTAGTTAATACACTTGGTCTATTGTTTTATCTAATATAGTGTGTTTAAAGTGCCTAGATAACTCCATTGAGTGTGGCGAGTTCTGTGTATATTATTCCCTTGAAGGAATAATGGGCTTAATAGATTTGGACTGTCCAGGAGAGGGCTGGGCAGTACAAGACATACATTTCTGGGGGGAAATCCAGGACTGGGGATGTGCTGGGGTCACCCTGCAGTATAACCACGGCTGGTAAAAGACAAGAGGATAACCCAAGTGTGGCTGGCAGGCTGCAGTACACATAATCTGGGAGTGACTTGCATGCTGGTGGCTGTTTGAGAGCAGTCCACGTTGGAGGCTACAGCAGGAAGGCACTGCAGAGGCATCCCAAGTTACAGGACAGGGGTGACACAGTTGCTCATTGGTCTGGATTGTACCCTGGTAGGTCCCACCTATTCCAAGCTTTTCTTTGACCATCCTGTACTTGTAGTACATATTCATATATGGTTCAGTCATGGATTGCAAAGGTTTCAGGGACCTATATGATAAGGTCAGGTTCTAGGACCCTGTAGAGAGCCGTTGGGCTGGTGGCAGGTGCTAGGAATAATTTCTGCTGACTCACCTGACAACCAGATGGGAGAAAGCTTGGGCTGAGTTTTCTGTTTTGTTATAAAAACCATAATACATGCAAACCCCAGGGAGATGGTAAATTCAGAGCAGTGTATATGCACATGCTGTGTTAGGAGCAGAGTGGGAACACCACCTGCTTACAGGGTCTTACCTCATTCCAAGTAGGATTCTGTTCCTTCTGTATGACTCTTGTACTTCTTGTGACATCTAAGAGAAATTAGACATACCGTGTATTCCCCCAGCTTGCAGCTCCATGGAAGTGGTGGTGTCTGAAAGTGTGTGTGGGGAGGGAACGCAGCCCATGTTTACTGTGTTCTCTGGGTCAGGTATCTTTTTCTTATGATATCCAGTGTTGACCCCAGCCTGCTTTTGCAGGGAGCAATCTTGCCCTGGGAGGGAGACGGACTGGATGAGTGAATTGGTCTTTTCCATGTCCAGGCTATTTCATAAATTCAGAGATTCCAAGGCCAGAATGGACCACTGTGCTCATCTAGTCTGACCACCTGGATACCACAAGCTAGAGCACAGCCCTGAAGGTCAAATGCCATACAGAAGTCTAAACTTCCAAAAGTTTCTAAGGGATATCGATGGCCAGTTGCCATTAATTTTAATGAAATCTCGGCATCCAAATCTCCCAGGGGGCTTTGAAATCTCGCCTTCATGTCTATGAATCTACGCTTTTCTTCTCTTGTTTTCGTTTTGACCTGCTCTGTGCTTTGGGCAGACCCCTTAAAAATGCTGCTCTGAGCCCCTTTAACTCCTGAAGGCACTCCCCTTGGGAAATCCTTGAGACACTCCTCTCCCCAGCCCGTCACTACCCCAAAGTCTGTGGATCCTGTCACAGGGGTGAGATTGGCCCTTTCAGAGAGAGCAGGGCCAGTGTACTTGTGTCACATCAGCTGACCCAGATTCGACTTTAAAAGAGGACACCTGGGTCTGGGGAAAGAGAGGCCAGGTGAGTGAGAACTCGGAGGCTGCCGGAGGGCTGTTAGGGTCCCCTGGGAGGGGAGGCAGTGAGCGCCTGAGAGGAACTGTTCTAAAAGGGGGCCTCCAGGGAGAAAAGCCCTGGGGGGTGGTGCTCTTGAAAGAGAGCACAGAAGCAGGAGTCAGGAGCTGCAGGACTTGCTGGGGAGGGGAGGCCATGAGAGTCTGAGAGGGAAAGGGGAGAAATCCCTTGGGAATTGTAGCCAGGGTGAGATTTTGTTTACGTTTGGAGAATAAACATGCCGAAAAGAGATGTGGGTGTGGCGGAGTCGTTACCAAGATGGGGAGAAGCCCTGCCTTGTTACAATCCCCAGCTGCACAGTTCATGCACGGAGGGGCTTCTTGTCTTGTCCTTCTATACTTAGTAGATTCATTTCCCCTGTGTCACTCAGCCAGGAAGAGGAGGAGGCCCTTAATGTCCAGAGACCACTTTGTGATCCTCAAACAAAATACACCCGAGAAAGGCAGAGGAGGATCAGTTGTCTCCTGGAAAATGCTAAACAAACTGCTGTTACCTCTGAAGCTGGCAGACACGTATGAGTCGGGTGTGGTGAATTTTGCAGTTGGGATGTTAGCAGACAGAATGACGAGGTGTAGCATTTCTGCTCCCTTCTTCACGGCAAATGGCTTTATTCTGCAACGATGCAAGCCCTTCAGTCCTTTCTTATTTCCCCTTCACTCTGCCCCATCCCTGTTTTTGTCCCGCTGTGGGGCTGTTAGTAATAATAGCTCCTGTGTTTACAGCTTACCTCCTAATGCCACTTGGTGGTTTTGTCTCAGAAGTCCTGTCTGGATGGAATGCGATTTCCGTTTCCAGGAAGTAGATCAGAACAAGGAGTGACATCATATAGAGGAAAGGGTCAAATAGCGCATCCAGGAAGTGATGCCATAATTGGAAGGAAAGAGGCTTCCATTCATAGACCAGCTATGATCAGCTGTTTAATCATGTGATATGGTTTTTGAGATAAAACCTGACGTGCTGACCACTTTGGGTATTGGTAATACCTGGACACTCTCTGGAATCTTGAACAAATTCCCACTCTGGTACCTGCATTCAGCCTGCCGTTTCAATTGGATGCAATGCTTTTTTCACTGTCTGACCTAAGACATTCTGTAGTGTTGATATGAGTTTTTAAACAATGGCCAAGCTACTCTCCAGAGTTGGCTACATTTAATTGATGGGCAAATAAACCATAAGCACCCCTCTTTCTTAAAATGAAGCTTTGCTCTGTATTTTGAGTCACTTATAACATTTTGAAGACTTGATATAATAATAAGTAATCATTTTCAGACAATGTCCTTTCCTTCCCTGAAAATGTACCTAGTTACCAAGGGTGTGAGGCTTAACTAATGTTCAAGTGCTTTGAGATTCCTGGAGATAGAGAACAGCAATTAGTCAACAGAAGATCTAATTATTTATTACTGCTTATTTCAGCAGCTTGTGGAAACTTCCTAAGCAGAGTTATAGGCTGCTGGGGATGCATGCAAACCCTGAGGGAGAAATTCTGCCACCTTGAAGTGGAGGGGTATTTTGCCACTGACTTCAATAAGGTCTGAGTTTTCAGCCTGACCATCTAAGTTCCACTGTTTCTCCGTATCATGGGACATGTCTTGCTTCAGTTAGCCAGTTATTTGGCTGAAACAAGATATGTGCTGGTATTTAAGAGCATAAGAACGGCCATACTTGGTCAGACCAAAGGTCCATCTAGCTCAGTGTCCTGTCTACCGACAGTGGCCAATGCCAGGTGCTTCAGAGGGAATGAACAGAACAGGTAATCATCACGTGATCCATTCTCTGTCACTCATGTTAGGATATAGATATTCAGGCCTGTCTGTAAAGGCCTATACTCTAAGAATTTAGGTGTATTCTTATCACTTGGCTAGTGATAGAGGTATAAAAGAAAGAATCAAAACCACTGTCTGCCAGTGTAAGGGCCTTCTCTTACTGTGACAGTTTGTGGCCCTGTGCTTAGGCTCAGGCCTTTGGCTAAGCAGCAGAGGCAGCCATAAGCTGGGAAGCGAACTGTCACATCCTCACATTCCAAACTAGTCACATTGAAAGAAGGTGCTATTGGGCTGTTAGGCACTATCAGGACAGGATTGTATTCCTGTCACCTCCAGAGAAAGGGAAGTGCCTAGAAAATGTAAAAGGAAACTTAGTTTGATAGCATCCTGTCTGGCAAGAACTCACTTATCAATACTGGGATGTGAAATCCTCACTTCTGTATTGTTTTGTCATTATAGTTCCCACTTTGCTGTTGTTTGTCTGTATAATCTCTGTCTGGTTCTGTGATTGTTCCTGTCTGCTGTATAATTAATTTTGCTGGGTGTAAACTAATTGAGGTGGTGGGATATAATTGGTTACATAATCATGTTATAATATGTTAGGATTGGTTAGTTAAATTTCAGGAAAATGATTGGTTAAGGTATAGCTAAGCAGAACTCAAGTTTTACTATATAATCTGTTGTCAATGAGGAAGTGGGTGGGTGTGTGGGTGTGGGAGATGGGAACAGGGAATGGGAGTAAGGAAATTGGAATCATAGCTACTAGATCGCATGCCCTGATTCTCATGGGTGACTTTAATTTTCCTGATATCTGCTGGGAGAGCAATACAGCGGTGCATAGACAATCCAGGAAGTTTTTGGACAGCGTAGGGGACAATTTCCTGGCGCAAGTGCTAGAGGAGCCAACTAGGGGGGGTGCTTTTCTTGACCTGCTGCTCACAAACCGGGTAGAATTAGTGGGGGAAGCAAAAGTGGATGGGAATCTGGGAGGCAGTGACCATGAGTTGGTTGAGTTCAGGATCCTGACGCAGGGAACAAAGGTAAGCAGCAGGATACGGACCCTGGACTTCAGGAAAGCAGACTTCGACTCCCTCAGGGAACGGATGGCCAGGATCCCCTGGGGGACTAACTTGAAGGGGAAAGGAGTCCAGGAGAGCTGGCTGTATTTCAAGGAATCCCTGTTGAGGTTACAGGGACAAACCATCCCGATGAGTCGAAAGAATAGTAAATATGGCAGGCGACCAGCTTGGCTTAATGGTGAAATCCTAGCGGATCTTAAACATAAAAAAGAAGCTTACAAGAAGTGGAAGGTTGGACCTATGACCAGGGAAGAGTATAAAAATATTGCTCGGGCATGTAGGAATGTTATCAGGAGGGCCAAATCGCACCTGGAGCTGCAGCTAGCCAGAGATGTCAAGAGTAACAAGAAGGGTTTCTTCAGGTATGTTGGCAACAAGAAGAAAGCCAAGGAATGTGTGGGCCCCTTACTGAATGAGGGAGGCAACCTAGTGACAGAGGATGTGGAAAAAGCTAATGTACTCGATGCTTTTTTTGCCTCCGTCTTCAAGAACAAGGTCAGCTCCAAGAAGTACGGGCTGGATGAATGCACTATAAGGTGGGTAGAAAGCTGGCTAAATTGTCGGGCTCAACGGGTAGTGATCAATGGCTCCATGTCTAGTTGGCAGCCGGTATCAAGTGGAGTGCCCCAAGGCTCGGTCCTGGGGCCGGTTTTATTCAATATCTTCATAAATGATCTGGAGGATGGTGTGGATTGCACTCTCAGCAAATTTGCGGATGATACTAAACTGGGAGGAGTGGTAGATACGCTGGAGGGGAGGGATAGGATACAGAAGGACCTAGACCAATTGGAAGATTGGGCCAAAAGGAATCTGATGAGGTTCAATAAGGATAAGTGCAGGGTCCTGCACTTAGGACGGAAGAACCCAATGCACAGCTACAGACTAGGGACCGAATGGCTAGGCAGCAGTTCTGCGGAAAAGGACCTAGGGGTGACAGTGGACGAGAAGCTGGATATGAGTCAGCAGTGTGCCCTTGTTGCCAAGAAGGCCAATGGCATTTTGGGATGTATAAGTAGGGGCATAGCGAGCAGATCGAGGGACGTGATCGTTCCCCTCTATTCGACATTGGTGAGGCCTCATCTGGAGTACTGTGTCCAGTTTTGGGCCCCACACTTCAAGAAGGATGTGGAAAAATTGGAGAGAGTCCAGCGAAGGGCAACAAAAATGATTAGGGGACTGGAACACATGAGTTATGAGGAGAGGCTGAGGGAGCTGGGATTGTTTAGCCTGCAGAAGAGAAGAATGAGGGGGGATTTGATAGCTGCTTTCAACTACCTGAAAGGGGGTTCCAAAGAGGATGGCTCTAGACTGTTCTCAATGGTAGCAGATGACAGAACGAGGAGTAATGGTCTCAAGTTGCAGTGGGGGAGGTTTAGATTGGATATTAGGAAAAACTTTTTCACTAAGAGGGTGGTGAAACACTGGAATGCGTTACCTAGGGAGGTGGTAGAATCTCCTTCCTTAGAGGTTTTTAAGGTCAGGCTTGACAAAGCCCTGGCTGGGATGATTTAACTGGGAATTGGTCCTGCTTTGAGCAGGGGGTTGGACTAGATGACCTTCTGGGGTCCCTTCCAACCCTGATATTCTATGATTCTATGATTCTATGTTTGGCTAAGGGCAGGAATGGGAACAGGGACACAGGTGTAAGGCTCTGTGGTGTCAGAGCTGGGAAGGGGGACACTAAGGAAGGAAACTGGAATCATGCTTGCTGGAAGTTCACCCCAATAAACATCAAATTGTTTGCACCTTTGGACTTTGGGTATTGTTGCTCTCTGTTCATGCGAGAAGGACCAGGGAAGTAAGTGGGTGAAGGAATAAGCCCCCTAACAACTCACTCCCAGCTTCTGGCAAACAGAGGCTCGGGACACCATCCCTGCTCATCCTGGCTAATAGCCATTGATGGACCTGTCCTCCATGAATGTATCTAATTCTTTTTTGAACCCTGTTATAGTCTTGGCCTTCACAACCTCCTCTGGCAAACAGTTCCATGGGTTGACTGTGGAAAAAATACTTCCTTTTGTTATAAGCCTTCTGCCTATTAATCTCATTTGGTAACCCTTAGTTCTTGTGTTATGAGGAGTAAATAACACTTCCTTATTTACTTTTTCCACACCAATCATGATTTTATAGACCTCTATCATATCCCCCCTTAGTCACCTCTTTTCCAAGATGAAAAGTCCCAGTCTTATTAATCTTTCCTCAAACGGAAGCTGTTCTATACCCCCAAACATTTTTGTTGCCCTTTTCTGAACCTTTTCCATTCCAGTACATTTTTTTTTTGAGATGGGGCGACCACATCTGCACACAGTATTCCAGATGTGGGCATAGCATGGATTTATAGAGAGGCAACATGATATTTTCTGTCTTCTTATCTATCCCTTTCTTAATGATTCCCAACATTCTGTTTGCTTTTTTGACTGTCGCTGCACATTGAGTGGATGTTTTCAGAGAACTGTCCATAATGACTCCAAGATCATAGAATCATAGAATATTAGGGTTGGAAGGGACCTCAGGAGGTCATCTAGTCGAACCCCCTGCTCAAAGCAGGACCAATCCCCAACTAAATCATCCCAGCCAGGGCTTTGTCAAGCCTGACCTTAAAAATATCTAAGGAAGGAGATTCCACCACCTCCCTAGATAATGCATTCCAGTGTTTCATCACCCTCCTAGTGAACCCCCTCTTTGGAACCCCCTTTCAGGTAGCTGAAAATCTCCTTCTTGAAGATCTCCTTCTTGAGTGGTAACAGCTAATTTAGACCCCATCATTTTATATGTATAGCTGGGATTGTGTTTTCCAATGTGCGTTACTTTGCATTTATCAACATTGAATCTCATCTGCCATTATGTTTCCCAGTCATCCAGTTTTGTGAGATCACTTTTGTAGCTCTTCACAGTCTGTTTTGGACTTAACTATCTTGAGTAGTTTCATATCATCTGCAAATTTTGCCATCTCACTGTTTACTCCTTTTTCCAGATCATCTGTGAATATGTTGAATAGGACTGGTCCCTGTACAGATCCCTGGGGGACACCATTATTTACCTCTCTCCATTCTGAAAACTGACTATTTATTCCTAATCTTTGTTTCCTAACTTTTAACAAGTTCCTGATCTATGAGAGGACCTTCCCTCTTATCCCATGACAGCTTACTTTGCTTAAGAGCCCATGGTGAGGGACCTTGTCAAAGGCTTTCTAAAAATCTAAGTACACCATATCCACTGGATCCCCCTTGTCCACATGCTTGTTGACCGCCTCAAAGAATTCAAGTGAATTGGTGAGGCATGATTTCCCTTTACAAAAACCATGTTGATTCTTCCCCAACAAATTGTGTTCATCTGTGTGTCTGACAATTCTGTTCTTTACTATAGTTTCAATGAGTTTGCCCATTACTGAAGTCAGGCTTACCGGCCTATAGTTGCCGGGATCACCTCTGGAGCCCTTTTTGAAAAATTGGCATCACATTAGCTACCCTCCAGTCATTTGGTACAGAAGTTGATTTAAATGATAGGCTACAGACTACAGTTAGTAGTTCTGCAATTTCACATCTGAGTTCCTTCAGAACTCTTGGGCGATACCATCTGGTCCCGGTGACTTATTACTGTTTAGTTTATCAATTTGTTCCAAAACCTCCTCTAATGACACCTCAATCTGTGACAATTCCTCAGATTTGTCACCTAAAAAGTATGTCTCAGGTGTGGGAATCTCCCTCACATCCTCAGCCGTGAAAACCGATGCAAAGTATTCATTTTGTTCCTCCGCAATAGCCTTATTATCCTTGAGTGCTCCTTTAGCATCTCGATCGTCCAGGGGCCCCACGGGTTGTTTAGCAGGGCTTCCTGCTTCTGATGGACTTACTTTTTTTTTTTTTTGCTATTACTTTTTGAGTCTTTGCTTAGCTATTCACATTCTTTTTTGGCCTTCCAAATTATATTTTTACACTTCATTTGGCAGAGTTTATGCTCCTTTCTATTTTCCTCACTAGGATTTAACATCCACTTTTTAAAGCATGCCTTTTTCCCTCTCACTGCTTCTTTTACTCTTTTGTTTAGCCACGGTAGCACTTTGTTGGTTCTCTTACTATGTTTTTTAGTTTGGGGTATACATTTAAGTTGTTCCTCTAGTATGGTTAAAAAGTTTCCATGCAGCTTGCCGGGATTTCACTTTTGGCACTTTACCTTTTAATTTCTGTTTAACTACCTTCCTCATTTTAGTGTAATTCCCCTTTCTGAAATCAAATGCTACCCTGTTGGGCTGCTGTGGGGTTTTCCACACCACAGGGATGTTAAATTTAATTATATTATGGTCACTATTACCAAGCGGTCCAGCTATATTTATCTCTTGGACCAGATCCTGTGCTCCCCTTAGGACTAAATCAAGAATTGCCTCTCCTCTGGTGGGTTCCAGGACTAGCTGCTCCAAGAAGCAGCCATTTAAGGTGTCAAGAAACTTTCTCTCTGCATCCTGTCCTGAGGTGACATGTACCCAGTCAATATGGGGATAGTTGAAATCCCCCATTATTATTATTATTATTTAGTTTTTTATTTTAATAGCCTCTCTAATCTCCCTGAGCATTTCATCACCACTATCCTAAGGGATGTCTCTGTCCGAACCACATGCTCTTCTGCACCTGTCGGCTTTCCCCCAGCCCTCAGTTTAAAAACTGCTCCAGGACCTTTTTAATGTTAAGTGCCAGCAATCTGGTTCCATTTTGGTCTAGGTGTAGCCCATCCTTCCTGTATAGGTTCCCCCTTTCCCAAAAGTTTCCCCAGGTCCTAATAAATCTAAAAAGAAAAGGAGGACTTGTGGCACCTTAGAGACTAACCAATTTATTTGAGCATAAGCTTTCATGAGCTACAGCTCACTTCATCTTTATGCATCCGATGAAGTGAGCTGTAGCTCACGAAAGCTTATGCTCAAATAAATTGGTTAGTCTCTAAGGTGCCACAAGTCCTCCTTTTCTTTTTGCGAATACAGACTAACACGGCTGCTACTCTGAAACCTGTCATATGCAAGGTAATAAATCTAAACTCCTCCTCCTGACACCATCTTCTCATCCATGCATTGAGACCCTGCAGTTTGCCTGTCTAACTGGCCCTGCGTGTGGAACTGGGGGCATCTCGGAGAATGCTACCACAGAGGGCCTGAACTTCAATCTCTTACCTGGCAGCCTAAATTTGGCCTCCAGGACCTCTCTCCTACCTTTCCCTATGTCACTGGTACATACATGTACCGCAACCACTGGCTCCTCCTCAGCACTACACAAAAGTCTATTTAGCTGTCTTGAGAGATCCGCAACCTTCACACAAAGCAGGGAAGTCACCATGCGGTTCTCCCAGTCCTCGCAAACCCAGCTATCTATGTTTCTAATGACCGAATCCCCATAACTATTACCTGTCTCTTCCTAATAACTAGAGTTGCCTCCCCTGCAGAGGCATCCTTAGTGCGAAAGGATACCACGATATCATCTGGAAGGAGGGTCCAAAGATTGTTTCCCTCTGCTCCAGTTGGATGGTCTCCTTCTCTGAGACTTTCATTCTCCTCAACAGCACAGAGGCTGTCAGACCGGGGATGGGACCGTTCTACTGTGTCCTGGAAAGTCTCATCTATGTACCTCTCTGTCTCTCTTAGCCCCTCCAGTTCAGCCACTCTGGTCTCCAAAGCCGGTACAAGGTCTCTGAGGGCCAGGAGCTCCTTGCACCGAACGCACACATACAGCATCTGCCCATAGGGCAGGTAATCATACATGCTGCATTGGGTGCAATAAACTGGATAGGCCCCACTCTCTCGCTGGACTTCTGCCTGGATTCTCTTTGGACTCCTGAAGCTCTTTCCTTTGTTGTTGTGTTTTTATAAGGGATGTTTTGGGCCTTAAGTTTAAAGAATTTTAAATGTATGTAGCCCCTCACAACTCGTTTGCAAAACTTCCTTGTTCACTAGCTTCTCCGGTCGCTTAGAGTGGGCTTTTTAAAGCCCTGGTCTTCCTGAGTAGCCCTGCCCCCTGGCTAAGGGTTGATGGGTGCTAAAGGGCTTAGGGATCAAAGCCCCGTTAAGAAGCTCTCAACCTTGCCTAGCATGCTGCTAGGCTCAGCACACCCCAAACTAAGAGACCACGGGGTCTATTTCAGTCGAGCAGCAAGTACATCACAAACACACACACTACTGAGAACAAACTTACCCCCAGGGTCCCGTAATCACTCCTCCTTCACCTGGAGAACTCCCTCCCCAAACTCCCCCGTTAGCCGCTCCTGGTCGCTAGCGCCAATCAGACTGGAAAACGGATACCCTAGGATGCCCAGAAGATGCTGTGTTATTTCAATCCCATAACTGAGTCCCTGGCTCACTAAAAAAATCGGTGAGAACCATGAGCACAGACATTAGATCCCCGTCAGGCTGATGATGGCGGTGGGGCAAGCAGCCTAGACCCACGGTTCAAAAAGGGCCTCCAACGGTATTGCCCGAAAAATGCTGGGGTAGGGGAGCTATGGTCTTGTGGGAGGTGCCATGGCTCATTGGGGGGCCCTGTGTCTGGGCAATGGGCACCATGGGGGGGGCCCTGTGTCTGGGCAGTGGGCACCATGGCTCCGGGGGGGGCTGTGTCTGGGCAGTGGGCACCATGGCTCGTTGGGGGGGCACCATGGCTCAGGGGGGGCTGTGTCTGGGCTATGGGCGCCATGGCTCGGGGGGGGCACCATGGCTCGGGGGGGGCTGTGTCTGGGCACTGGGCACCATGGGGGGGGCACCATGGCTCGGGGGGGGCTGTGTCTGGGCACTGGGCACCATGGGGGGGCACCATGGCTCGGGGGGGGGCTGTGTCTGGGCAATGGGCGCCATGGGGGGGCCCTGTATCTGGGCAATGGGCACCATGGCTCGTTGGGGGGGCAGTATGGCTCGGGGGGGGGGCTGTGTCTGGGCAATGGGCACCATGGGGGGGCCCTGTATCTGGGCAATGGGCGCCATGGCTCGGGGGGGCACCATGGCTCGTTGGGGGGCAGTATGGCTCGGGGGGGGGCAGTATCTGGGCAATGGGCGCCATGGCTTGGGGGGGGGCTGTGTCTGGGCAATGGGCACCATGGCTCGGGGGGGGGGCTGTGTCTGGGCAATGGGCGCCATGGGGGGGCCCTGTATCTGGGCAATGGGCGCCATGGCTCGGGGGGGCCACCCCGGCGCGGGTGTCTCCGGCCTGCTGCCCCCGCCCGCGGCTCCCCAAGCGCTGCCCCCGGGCCCCCCCCCCCCGTGCCTGGCGGCGAGCCGGCCAGCTCCGCTCCGGGCGGGTCAGGGGCCACCCGCCGGGTTGTCTCAGCGCCGCCGGCTCCGCTCCGGAATCCCGGCAGCCGGGTCTTGTGGGAGCGGAGCGGAGCATGCGCAGTGCGCCGGGGCGGCCGGGGCTGCGGCGAGGCCTAGTGCAAACGCCGAGCGCCAGAGGCGCGGATCCGCCCCGCGCGGTGAGTCTCGCCCCGCCCCCCCACTGCCCCCAGCCCCCCCCAGCCCCCCCCGCTACCCGCCCCGCCCCCCATTGCCCCACCTAGTCCCCCCCCGCTACCCGCCATTGCCCCCCAGCGCCCCGCCCTGCCCCCCCGACCTCCCACTGCCCCCCCGCACCCCCCCGCGCCCCCCATTGCCCCCAGCGTCCCACCTAGTCCCCCCCAGCTCCCCGCCCTGCTCCCAGACCTCCCACTGCCCCCCCGCCCCCCAGCGCCGTGCCCCCCAGCGCCCCGCCCCCCCGCGCCCCCCATTGCCCCCCACTGCCCCCAGCCCCCACCTAGTCCCCCCCGCTACCCGCCATTGCCCCCCAGCGCCCCGCCCTGCCCCCCAGACCTCCCACTGCCCCCCCGCCCCCCCGTGCCCCCCATTGCCCCCAGCGTCCCACCTAGTCCCCCCCCGCTACCCGCCATTGTCCCCCAGCTCCCCGCCCTGCCCCCCAGCCCTTCCACTGCCCCCCCGCACCCCCACCCTGCCCCCCAGCGCCCCACCGCTCCCCATTGCCCCCCACTGCCCCCAGCCCCCACCTAGTCCCCCCCGCTACCCGCCATTGCCCCCCAGCTCCCTGCCCTGCCCCCCAGCCCTCCCACTGCCCCCCCGCACCCCCACCCTGCCCACCAGCGCCCCGCGTCCCCCATTGCCCCCCACTGCCCCCAGCGTCCCACCTAGTCACCCCCAGCTCCCCGCCATTGCCCCCCAGGCCTCCCACTGCCTCCTGGACCCCCGACACTGCCCCCCAGCCCCCACCTAGTTTCCCCCAGCTCCGCGCCCTGCCCCCTGCACCCCCCGCCCTGCCCCCAGCGCCCTGCCCCACCTAATTCCCCCCACTGACCCCGCTACACCCCCTCACTGCTCCCCCTCCCCGCCCTGCCCCCAGCGCCCCACCTAGTTCCCCCCGCTACCTGCCATTGCCCCCTGTGCCCCCCAGCTCCCCGCCCAGCCCCCCAGACCTCCCACTGCCCCCCCGCACCCTCCAACCCTGCCCCCCAGCGCCCCACCTAGTTCCCCCCGCTACCTGCCATTGCCCCCCCCCCGTGACCCCCAGTTCCCCGCCCAGCCCCCAGGGAAGCTGGCTGGCTGGCTGGGTGGGTGGGTGTTGCAGCAGGAGGTCAGGCTGTGGGGGGCATTAAGGGGGATTTGGGAGGGGGCGGTGCCAGATGCTCTGCCAGCGGGAATCTGAAGGGCAGAGGGCACTGGGTTGTTTGGCTGGGGGTGTTATGGGGCTGGAGCTGGGTGCCGTAACGTGCCACAGAGGTGTCTGTCTCCCGGGGTCTGGTGGGGGGAGGCTGCTCTGCTTGGGCTCTGCTTTGTCATCTGTGTTGGGGACGGGGCAATACAGCAAGGGCCATTTCCCCACAGTGTGTTTACCTCCTTCTCCCATGTTGCCCCAGCGCAGGGTGGACAGGATGAGGAGCCGTAAGAAGCATTTACATAGGCGCTAGGAGCGGGGGCGCCCCAGAAGACATGTCGTACCGAGGCAGCGAGCGGGACTTCCAGACTTCAGCCAGGAGGATGGGAACCTCGTTGCTCTTCCAGCTCTCTGTCCATGAGAGAGAGCTGGACCTGGTCTTCCTGGACCACAGCTATGCCAAGCCATGGAGTGCCCACCCCGATGCTAGCAGTGCCCGGCCTACTCGGATGCTCTTTGTCACCCCCAGGAGGCACCAAGACAGCACCATGTGAGCATAGCCTTTTCTGGTGCTACTGAGTTGATGGGCTTTGGGTTCTCGCGTACCTTGTGTATTCCTTTCCTGTGCTTTGATGGTTCACTCGTTGCTTTCTGTGTCTGTTTACAAGGTGCTTTTTATCACATTAGGTAACACATGTTGAAACCCCAGTCTAAGAACATAAGAATGGCCAGACTGGGTCAAACCAAAGGTCCATCTAGCACAGTATCCTGTCTTCCAGCAGTGGCCAGTGCCATGTGCCCCAGAGGGAATGAACAGAACAGGGAATCATCAAGTGATCCATCCCCTGTCGCCCATTCCCAGCTTCTGGCAAACAGAGGCTAGGGACACCATCCCTGCCCGACCAGATCTACGTGCAGTATTCCAGATGTGGGTGTAGCATGGATTTATATAGAGGCAATATGACATTTTCTGTTTTATTATCTATCCCTTTCTTAAAGATTCCCAACAGTCTGTTCGCTTTTTTGACTGCCACTTCACATTATTCCAAGATCTCTTTCTTAAGTCGTAAGAGCTAATTTAGACCCCATCATTTGATATGTAGAGTTGGGATTATGCTTTCCAATGCGCATTACTTTGCATTTATCAACATTGAATTTCATCTGACAATTGTCTAGACAGGACAATTTGTATTTGAACATGTTAGCTGTAGAAGGTCTCCCCTAGAGGGCAACCTGTGCTGTCTAGTGTAGATTTTTTAAAACATTAACGCATGCTAACTGAGCTGGGTGGGAGGTTTTCAATTAAATGTTTGTCAGAAAATGCTGATTTTTCTAAACTGAAGCTGTTGCAGTTGAATTTCCCCTTTTGAAAAATGTTTGAAAAAAATGTTTTGGAATGATCAGCGTGTTCCCTTTTGACTTTTTTAAAAAATGAAATATTCAGTTTTTCAGTTCAAAACAAAAAGTCACTTTGGAATTTAATTCAGTAAAAAAAAACAAACTAAAAAAACTAAAAAGGTTGAAATAGAAATGAAACAGTTCAAAATTATGCATATATTCTGAGGCCAGACAGATCATTACGGTCATCTGATTTAACCTTCTGTATAACAGAGGACAGAGAACTTTCTCAAAGTAATTCCTGGAGTTGATATTTTAAAAAAACATCCAATCTTGATTTTAATATAGCTGGTGGTGGAGAATCCACCACGATCTTTGGCAAATTGTTCTATGGTCAATTACTCTTGTTTTTGTGTGTGTGTTTGTGAATAATGTCTTATTTTCAGTCCAAAATTATCTAGTTTCAGCTTCTAGCTATCGGATTGTGTTGGACCTTTCTCTGCTAGATCAGTGATTTTCAATCTTTTTTCATTTGTGGGCCCCTAAAAAATTTTGAATGAAGATGTGGACCCATTTGGAAATCTTAGACATAGTCTGCGGGCCCCCAGGTGTCTGTGGACCACAGGTTTAAAACAGTTCAGTGGTAACAACCTTTTGCAGACCTCTTAAACATATTCTGCGACCCCTCAGGGGTCCGCGGAACACAGGTTGAAAACAACTGTGCTACACTGATGAACCCATTATCAAATATTTATTCCCCATGTAGGTACTTTTAGACCAGTGGTTCTCAAGTTTTTGTACTGGTGACCCCTTTCACACAGCAAGTCTCTGAGTGCGACCCCCCCACCCCCTATAAATTAAAAACACATTTTTTATATTTAATACTGTTATAAATGCTGGAGGTGAAGCGGGGTTTGGGGGTGGAGGCTGACAGCTCACAACCCCCACATAATAACCTTGTGACCCCCTGAGAGGTCATGACCCCCAGTTTGAGAACCCGGTTATAGACTGTAATTAAGTCACCCTTTAATCTTCTCTTTGTTATAGTAAACAGGTTGAGCTCCTTGATGTCTCACTGTAAGGCAGGTTTTTTAACCCTTTAATCATTCTCATGACGCTTCTCTGAACCCTCACCAATTTATCAACACCCTTCTTGAATTGTGGGTGGCAGAACTTGTCAAAGTATTCCGGCAGTGGTCGCACCAGTGCCAAATTGAAGTGAAATTACCTCTCTACTTTTTCTCCAGATACTGAAATTAAATGTTTCAATTGACTTGAGCTGAAACTTTTTTGCATTTTCAAGTCGTGTAAATTTTCAAGATTTTGACTTTTCACCTTTTCAGGGAGTGGGGAGGTTGGATGGGGGTGGGGTCCCGGGGGGGGCGGTTAGGAGCAGGGGGTGCTGGGAGGGGGCGGTCAGGGGACAAGGAGGAGGGGGGGTTGGATGGGTTGGAGGCAGTCAGGGGCGGATAGGGGGTGGGGGCCAGGCTGTTTGGGGAGGCACAGCCTTCCCTACCCGGCCCTCTGTACAGTTTCGCAACCCCAGTGTGGCCCTCGGGCCAAAAAGTTTGCCCACCCCTGTGCTAAAGGAGCACTCAAGAAAGACAAGGTCATTGCAAACACATTAAATGAATTCTTTGCATCGGTCTTCACTGCAGAGGATATGAGGGAGATTCCCACACTGGAGCAATTCTTTTTAGGTGACAAATTTGAGGAACTGTCCCAGATTGAGCTGTCAGTAGAACAAACTGATGAATTAAATAGTGAGAAGTCACCAGGACCAGATGCTATTCACCCAAGAATTCTGAAGGCACTCAGATATGAAATTGCCGAACTATTTTTTGAATGTAACCTCACGCTTAAATCAGCCTCTGTACCAGATGACTGGAGGATAGCTACTGTAATCCCGATTATTAAAAGAGGCCCCAGACACAATCCTGGCAGTTACAGGCCGGAAAGCCTAACTTCAACAGCAGGCAAACTGGTTGAAACTTTAGTAAAGAACGGAATTATCAGACATGTTCATTTAAACAGTATGTTGGGGAAAAGTCAACACGGCTTTTGAAAAGGGAGATCATGCATCACTGATCTTTGAATACTTTGTGGGGGTCAGCAAGCATACGGACAAGCGTGATTCACCTGATATGGTATACTTCGATTTTCAGAAAGCTGTTAGCAAGGTCCCACACCAAAGGCTCTTAAGCAATGTAAGCAGTCAAGGGGTAAAAGGGAAGGTCCTTTTCTGGATCAGTAACTGGCTAAAAGATAGGGAAACAAAGAGTAGGAATAAATGGTCACTTTTCATAATGGAGAGTGGTAAATAGCAGTGTCCCCCAAGGATCTGTACTGGGACAAGTGCTGTGCAGCATATTCATAAATGATCTGAAAAAAGGGTTAAACAGTGATGTGGCAAAGATTGCAGACAATACAAAATTATCCAATATCGTTAAGTCCAAAACTGACTGTGAAGAGTTACAAAGGGATCTCACAAAACTTGGTGACTGAGCTACAAAATGGCAGATGAAATGCAGTGTTGATAAGGGCAAAGTAATGCACACTGGAAAAATAATCCCAACTGTATCTAAAAAATGATGGGGTCTAAATTAGCTGTTACCACTCAAGAGAGAGATCTTGGGGTCATTGTGGATAGTTCTCTGAAACCATCCAGTCAATGTGCATCGGCAGTCAAAAAAGCTAACAATGTTTGGAACCATTAGGAAAGGTAGAGATAATAAGACAGAAAATATCATGCCACTAGAGAAATCCATTGTACGTCCACACCTTGAAAACTGGGTGGAGTTCTGGTTGCCCCATCTCAAAGAAGATAGATTAGTATTGGCAAAAGTACAGAAAAGGGGAACAAAAATGATTAGGGGTATGGAACGGCTTCCATATGAGGAGAGATTCAAAAGACTGGGATGGTTCATCTTAGAAAAGAGATGATAAAGGGGAGAGGGGATACAATAGAGGTCTATAAAATCAAGAATGGTGTGGAGAAAGTGAATAGAGAAGTGTTTATACTTTCTCGTAACACAAAAACTAGAGGTCATCTAATGAAATCAATAGGCAAGAGGTTTAAAACAAACAAAAGGAAGTACTTCTTCCCCCAACGCACAGTTCACCTGCGGAACTCATTGTCAGGGGATTCTGTGAAAGCCAAAAATGTATCTGAATCCGAAAAAGAATTAGATTAGTTTGTGAAGGTTAGGTCCATTAATGACTATTAGCCAAGATAGTCAGGAATGCAATCCTATGCTCTGGGTGTCCCTAAACTCCTGACTGCCAGAAGCTGGGAATGGACGACAGGGGATGGATCCTTCGATAAATTGCCCTTTCTGTTCATTCCCTTTGAACCATTTGGCACTGGATGCCATTGGAAGACAGGATATTGGGTTAAGGGGACCTTTGGTCTGATCCAGTATACCTGTACTTATGTTCTTAAACTATATTTGACCCATGTTACCAAACTGCTACCACCTTGAACCATTGAAGGCCCCATGGGGCTAGGAAATCTCCAAGCATGGACCACTGCGTGTATGGCGTCCTGCTGAGTTCACTGGAACGTCATGCAGACGCACAGGCGTGTGCTACAGGATCTGTGCCTATGACTGGAGTGGGTTGGGAGACATGGTTAAAACCTGATTCAGGGCTCATCGGCACTACAGGCTGCAAGTAACCTTGTCAGGAGACAACCATGTTGTTAGATGACATTTCATTTTGTAGCGTAGCCTGGCCCCAAGACAGTGTGGTGCAGAACACTGTTACAAATACAATGAAAAACAGCGCGATTCCACCTTCTGCTCCAGTGACAGCAGCTTCAAAGGCTGTCTCTTAGTCATGGTCCGATATCTGAGGATGAAATAAGCTTGAAGGAGCCTTGTGCTTTCAGACAGGTGGGCACAGGTGTGCTGTCTCGGTTCCATCTTGCCAGGCAGGTACCTGTAACCCGCTGCAGTGTGTTTCCAGTTCCTGTTTTGTGTTGAGAAACCAGCTGCTCTGAGTCTGCTGTGATACGGCAGGGTCCTGTTCTCTGAAATCCCAGCTCTCCTTTCAGTGAGGTGGATGTCCCCATCGACGTGGAGACTGTCACACCCACGCCTGTCCCCCTCTACGACAACCAGAAAGCGCGCAGTGTGATGAACGAGTGTGAGCGCCACGTCATCTTTGCCCGTACGGATGCCGATGCTCCTCCTCCGCCCGATGACTGGGAGGAACACATGAACAGGTAGCGTGGCTGGGATGCTGTGGGGGGTTTCTGTGCGGCAGTGCTTACTGAGAGGCTGTTAGCTGGGAAGAGGAACAAAATAAGCAACTTGGAAATGGTAGTATGTAGAGGCAGGTATCTAGTGGTCCCAGCGGAAGTTTGGGATTCAGGAATCCTCTTGTTGGTTGTATTATGCTAGCGTAGAGAGCCTGAGCCGAGATTGGGACTCCATAGTGCCAGGCACTGTGCATACAGATAAGAAAGGGTCCCTACCCAGAGGAGTCTGCAGTCAATACAAAGGGTGGGAGGGGAAACTGAGGCAGAGGTGAAATGACTTGCCCAGGTTCCCATAGCAGGTCAGTGGCAGAGCTAAGAAGAGTCTCCTGACTCTGTCCATGCCCTAGCTACTGGTCCATGCTGTCTCTGGGTTCTGTGTTTGCCTGGGAGAATTAATGTTTGTAGAGTGTTTTGAAGTCCTGATGCAAAAAAAAGCTATAAAAGGACAAAGCGTTATTAATTTGTCGACATTAAGCTGACTTGCATTCTCATGTAAAACCAATCACTGATCTGTAATGTTGTCTTGTGCGATACAAAATGGGTAGATCATAAACCTAGGGTTAGTTTATTCTGTAATGTGCATTGGACAGCAGACCTTTTCTCGTTTTTGCATTGGGATTGTATGTATGCAGTGTTTGGCAGTGAGTGTTTTGCAGGATGAGGGCCTTGGTTTGGTTTTGTTATTTGTTTTAATGTGTCTAGACATGCACTGTTCCACTTTAGGTGACTTTTCACATCCTTCTGGGCTTTATTTTTTCTTTAGTATTCTTATGTTCAGATTTCTAGAAATATATTTCCCAGAATTCCCAGTAATTTGAGACTTTAGTTCCTTTATAAACTGTGGAACTTTCACTTATTTCATTGCACAGGTATTCAAAGGAATGTGTTATCCAGCTGTTAATTTTACAATGACATATGAGCCTCTGAAGTCAACATCTGAAGATAGGCTGCAGTTGCTCATAGTCTAGCCACTTCCTGAGGCTTTAGTTACCAGTCTAAATAAATGGATTTTCTGTCCTTTTCCCCCACTATGAGCCCTGTTAATTCTTGTGGCTTTCTAAATGTAATGTATCATGTTTGCCCTGAATTTTGCACACAAGTACAACTGGATCAGATGCTGCTTGTTTTTCACTTGCATGAGAGTTCACATTGGTCCAAGGTCCCTTCCCTTTTTTCCTCAGTCAGTCTTCAATCAAGCAAAATATTCCTAGGAAGAGCTTTCAGTTGCCTCTCTATATGTGCTAGCCATCAGTCTCCTTTACAGAGGCCTTTCTCTTCAGAACTTATGAAGACTGTCTGTAGTCTGAAGCAGACACTCTTCTGTTCTGTGTAAGATACTGTACATCAGTTTTGCATCTGCATGTGTAATTTGAATTGCAGCCTGGAGCTAGTAACTGTTTCTTCTTAAAACATTGTTTGAAAATGCTTTTTCTGCCTGAGTGCTTTGTTTATTAGGAAGGAAAGGTGATTTTTTTGTCTAAGGAATGGGGTTAGAAATCGTCTAGAATGCAGGTCACCCATCTATCTGTGGGCTTTTGTCCCCTGTTGTGTAATGTCTGAGTGCCTCTTGTGAGACAGAGGAGCAACAAGGAGCTGAGGCACCGCATGTGTGTTGGCCAAGATCACACAGGAAATCTGTGACAGAGCTGAGAATTGAATTCAGGTCTTCTGAGTCCCAGGTCTGTGTTGGTTAGTGGTGTGAAAAAACAAACTCACTAGTGACACAGCTGTGCCAACAAAACCCCAGTGGAAATGCAGCTATGCCAATGACAGAGGGCTTCCGTTACCATCGCTAATGTCATTTGGGGAGGTGGTGTTCCTGGGTCAGCAGAAAACCTCTTTCTGTTGGTGTGTGCTGTGTATGCCCTTGGGGCGATGCTGATGTAGGCTGTGTAGTGTAGACATAGCCCTAGCCTGTTCCTGGCTTACCACTGACTCGCTGGGTGAACTTTATATTCATTATAATCTTAAATTTTAGAAACAAAATTCTGGTAAATGTAAACTAACCTCCCAGAGTCACAGAAAAATCCCCACAGCACTGAGTGAGATCCTCATTGCAAACCCAGGGAAATCTGCCTGTAAAGACAAAGATGACACTTGCAGCTCCTGATCATCCACGAGACTTGAGCGTGACTATCTGGACATCCTCTGATGATAGATGCGTGGGTGGCTTTCATGTAAGGTGGTTGGTATTTTCTCAGTCTGCATTGCCCAGATCATATATGTAGCCAAAGCCATAAGACAGTGTAGAGATGATAATTATTGATCGTGAGGCATGGGATCTGAGCGCAGGAGTGGGAGCCATTAACTCCTGGGTGCTACAAGCTGATAGATCAGCTGCACGGTCTTACCTACCTGCACCCTCACTGCTTCGTTTTAAGAGTTAGGAGTGAAAAAACGTAATGTTGAACTAAACTCTTTATATCCTATCTAAACTACCCTCTTGGATTTCCTTTCAGGTCGGGTTGGACGATGGCCCAGAACAAGCTATTTAATAAAATCCTTAAAGCCCTGCAGTCTGACAGGCTGGCCCGCTTGGCCAATGAAGGGGTAAGATCTTTCTTCCCCCATCCCCTCTCCTTCAAGCTGCAGCAGCTTTGTTGCCTCCTTATGCACCCAATCCTTCCTGGCAGCGGCCATGAAACGTAGCACATTCTGGATCCTCAGCTCTTGTAACCTCCACTGTGAGCACGTTTATGGCTTTGGTATGGATTAGAATGTGGTCTTCAGTGAGAGAAGGATTGGCCCATGCTCACTTGCCAGAGGAACAGAGGCTGTAGCAGCGAATTTTGCCCTGGTGGATTCTGTATGGTCCTGGCACACTCACTTTCCTTACGCCCATGTGGTCTGCCCCCCTTGTTTTTAGGCTTGCAATGAGCCAGTGCTGAGGAGGATAGCAGTGGACAAGTGCGCCCGGCGGGTCCGCCAAGCTCTGGCCAGTGTGAACTGGGACACCAAGCTGATCCAGTGGCTTCACACCACGCTGGTGGAGACTCTCAGTTTACCTATGTTGGCTGCTTACCTGGATGCTCTGCAGACACTTAAGGGAAAGGTGATAAACACAATGAGTTCTGGAATGTACTTTGCTTTCACTTAATACCACTTTCTCTTCAAACGGTTTGTTTGGGGGAAGCTGAGGGGACATTGATCTCCTTTCTGGGTGACTGGGGGAAAAGTAGCTTCTTTGCTCCATTCTCCGTCCCTTTTCCCCACTGTGCTATCCTGGGGAGCTTTTGCCTTGAGGATTAGGAGGGAGGACTCCTAGTTTTTCTGTGGCAGTACTAGGTGATCTTCAGCATGTCACTTTGCCTCTCTCTGCCTTGGTTGTCCTATCAAGAGAGTGAGGAAAGGAGAGGCCACTAGCCTGGGACTTGGGAGAGGCTGGGTCAGCTCTTTGCTCTGCCACAGGCTTCCTGTGTGACCCAGGCAAATCCCTTATTTTCTGTGTGCCTCAGTTCCCGTCTGTACAATGGGGATAGCAGCTCTGCCCTGCCACAGAAGGGGCTGGGAGAATAAATACAGCATAGCATGAGGGGTGCTCGGTTATCGTAGATAGATAGATTTTGTAAAAGAGGACTAATACTTTACAGGCAGGTTGTAAACAATTAAGTTTGTAAAGCCCCTGGAGCTCCTGGGATGAGAGTTATTGTAACATGAATTTCTAAACTTTTATGGAAGTGATTCAGAGAAATACAGGGGACTTAGGAGGTGCTGTGCTAGGAACCAGGGGACCTGGGCTGTTTCCCTTGCTCTGCCACTGGTCTGTTGGATATCTTTGGCCAAGTCTCCTCACACCTCTGTGCCCCAGTTTCCCCATACATAAAATGGGAGTAATGATACTAAGCTAGTTTGGAAAGTGCTTGAGATCTATGGATTGAAAATCATGAGAGCAGAGCAAGGTGGGGGTGATCGTGTTTGTAGCAGTAATATTCAGTACCTTCTTTTATGCTTTGTATGCAAGAGGCATGTGCCGCGTTAAGTGTTCTCGGCAAACAGAGAAGACTTTGAGGAAAGGTGCTACAGGAATGTTGTGTTTTACTAAAACTTCATTAATTGATCTTTTTCTCTCAATTCAAGTAGAATTGTGTGTTTTATTTGTTTGGATAAGCACTTTCAGTACAACGTTCCCATCCCATGAAGGCAGGGTGAATTGGTACAATACAGCTGTACTTTTGCATAGCATCCGTCGTACAAACTAACTCCCCAAATGGTTAAATACGATAAATATTACAGGTGCAAAAGGATGAGCAGGTTTGAAAAAGCCATTTACAGCAGAGAGATCAGCTAAGATTAGGGCCGTCAAACAATTTAAAAGCACAGTTGCGATTAATCGCAGTTTTAATCGCATTGTTAAGCAGTAATAGAATATCACTTATTGAAATATTTTTGGTGTTGTGAGGGAAGTGTGTGTTGGGGGAGCAATGGAGCAGGGTGGCAGTAGGGGGGCACCCCTGCCCCGAGGCACGCACTGACGCCCCCCCGAGGATGGCCCAGGTGTGCAGTTAACATTTGTTTTAAAAAAAAAAAGCGTTAATTTGTTTTGAGTTAATCGTATGCGTTAACTGCAATTGATTGACAGCCCTAATTATTATTTTTTATTACAAATATTTGCACTGTAAAAAAGAGGGTGCAATCTACAAGTCGAAGCATGAAGGGGCATACAAATGCTTAGCACAGCGGTTCTCAAACTGGGTCGGGACCCTAAAGTGGGTTGCGACCCCTTTTTAATGGGGTCACCAGGGCTGGCTTAGACTTACTGAGTCCTGGAGCCAAAGCCCAAGGGCTTCAGCTCTGGCAACAGGGCTCAGGTTATAGGCCCCCTGCCAGGGGCTGAAGCCCTTGGGCTTTGGCCCCCCGGTATTCAGGCTTTGGCCCCCCACCCGAGGCCTCCCTCCTGGAGTCGTGTAGTAATTTTTGTTGTCAGAAGGGGGTCGCAGTGCAATGAAGTTTGAGAACCCTGGGTTAGCATATCTGGCACGTAAATACCTTGCAACCCCAGCTACAACAGTGCCATACAAACGCCTGTTCTCACCTTCAGGTGATGTAAATAAGAAGCAGGAAGCATTATCTCCTGCAAATGTAAACAAAGTCGTTTGTCCTAGCGATTGGCTGAATAAGAAGTAGGACTGAGTGGACTTGTAGGCTCTAAAGTTTTACATTGTTTTATTTTTGAGAGCAGTTATGTTAAAAAAAAAATTCTACATGTGCAAGTTGCATTTTCACGATAGAGATTGCACTACAGTACTTGTATGGGGTGAACCGAACACTACTATTTTTCTTACCGTTTTTACAGTGCAAATATTTTTAATCAAACAAAATATAAAGTGAGCACTTTGCATTGTGTGTTGTAACTGAAATCAATATACTTGAAAATTCAGAAAAACACCCAAGATAGTTGTAATAAATTTCAGTTGGTATTTTATTAGTGTTTCAGTGCGAATAAAACTGTGATTAATGATGACTGATTTTTTTAAGCTAATTAATTTGTTTTACATTAATTGCTTGGGTTAACTGCGATTAATCGACAGCCCTTGCTAAAACGGAGAGTCTGTGAAGTAGAGGGAGATTGTTCCACCGGATGGCAGGAGGCGCAAAGGAGAAGGCTTTCGTGGCAGCGGCGATGCGGTGCTGTGAAGGGACTAAAGGAGAGCTCAGTGCTAGTTGAGTGGAGGGAGCAGAGAGGGCAGAAATCGGCCAAGGTCTGGTCAGGAGGCTGGAGAAATGCATGCAGTGTTTTAACTACAAAGAGGTCATTTATTTAACTGGATCCTGCAATGAAGGAGAGCCAGTGGAGCTGTTTGGGGGTGAAGGTTGCACGCTGAGACAAAAGCGTGCAGATATATCAAATACAGACTCTCCCTTCTGGTGGGTTGACACTTCTTCGTGCTCATGCAGTATCTGCGGAATGAGTCTCTGCTAACAAAAGGTGTTGGAATCAGTAGTGACACCTCTGTTCACTGATGTGTTGTCCTTACCTAGTGCCCTGAGGAGGGAACATTTACTGGTCAATTTCTGTGCTCTAAAGGTCTCATTTTCTCCAACTAAATTCCAGTGTCCTGAGTCAGCAAGTTCCTTGATGTGCAAAAATGCAAAGTCTGTAGTCCATCAGTAATGGTCTGCGAGCAAATATTCCCCAAAGGGTAACTTGGCTGGACCTGTGTCTGAAGACAGCTCCTGCTGAGCTGTGGCCTGTGCACTCCCAGCTGTGCTGCTCTGGGCCTCCACAGCAGTGAAAAACCCAAGTACTAGCCCCTGGACTCGTACCCCATAGTGTGTGTGGCAGGGGAGTGCCAGGTGTGCATTCTCCCGTTGCTGGGGAAAAGCTAACTGAATTTCCCATGCTCTGGTATAGACATTGACCTGCCCAGTGAAATCATAGGATATCAGGTGTGTGGTTAATTAGTTTCTTCAGCCATGGTCTGGCCTTTGGTTTCAGATCCCCACCCTGATTGACAGGATGCTGCTCTCGTCCACCACAAAGACAGGGGCAGCAGGGGCTGAGGCTCTCTCCCTCCTCCTGAAGAGACCATGGGACCCAGCTGTGGGTGTCTTGTCACATAATAAACCTGTGAGTACATCCCTGGGCTTGCAAGGAGGGAGGGGCTCAGCTCAGTGTCTGATTGGTGCCCGAATCTGTTCGCTCTCCCCAGTCCTCTCTCTGTGCTTCTCCGTCCAGGTCTCTCTTGTATGCTCGGCATCATGGTCTCTGTCATGGTGTCTCTACCCCGACACCATCTCTACGTCCTGTCTTCAAAGTGCACTCTTTCTTCTCCTTCAGACCCAGTCCTTGGAGAAATCCATACTGCCTTTTCTCTCTGAGATGAGCAAGGCAGGGGGTCTAGTTTTCCCTTCAGTCTGTGCCTTGGGGATGCTGTTTGGCCCCTGTTCTAGGAGGCCTGGGCTGGGCTTGTCCTTTGTCTATCATCCCTAGCTGTGTTTGGTTGTTTAGCAAGGGTTGCTCCGAGATCATCACTGGTACTCCTAAGTACTGCTGGCCATGTCCTGTTCTCGGCACCTGTGGCTCGAGTGCATGGTTGGGCTCTGTAGCAGCTCTGGTTCAAATGATCTGCCATCTTAACTTGCACACGGCTTTTCAGTAGCTCAGCCTGACAAACCCCTCTGTGTGTCCTGTGCTGGTGCAGATGTCCGAGTCCTTTGCTCAGAGCAGCGTGGGGGGAGGTGTGGCTTGACTGGTACGCTTCGCAGGCTTGTCCTGGGACCATGCCTGGGCCTGTCAAGGATGCGGGGGAGCGGGCAGGTCTCGGGGAAAGGAAGCGGTTTGTCTTATCTTTCTATTGCGTTGAATTTTGTAGAGCAAGTTGCCTGGTTCTCCTCTCATCCTGATTGCGTCTTCCGGACCCTCCAGTTCTATGTTCCCCACCTCTCGCCGGCACCGGTTCTGGCAGTCGCAGCTCTCCTGCCTGGGAAAGGTTTGTAACTCGGCATGTTTTTGAAGGGAGGAGGGGCTGAGGTTCGTACTAGCAGCTCTTCAGGGGCATTTAGGGGCAGTGTAACTGCTGTTCAGCTGGCTTCTGTGATCCTGCAACTGCTGTCAAACACCCAACAGCTAGGTCCTCCCCTGGAGCAGCTCCCCTCAGACGCGCACTGCTTGGTCTTCCAGGCAGGGCTCTCCACACCTCTGCGGCCATGGGCCATAGCAGGAGACCTACTGTCCTAGCACATGATTCTGCTTCAGGGATTGCCCAATTGAGTGGATTGAAGACCGTGTGGTTGGGATTCTCCAGTATAAACAGGTCAGGGGAAAGGGGTTATTTGGTGTCTGGTAGCCTGTCTTCTGCCTGGGTGAAGTGCTGCTCGAAGCCTTCCTTGTGCATTGACTGCATGAGCACTCTAGGAGAAAAGCCAGAAGCAAGTGGGGTGGGTTGGTAGGGGAATGACCGTAAACCCCTGAGTCCTGACTCTGTGTGTTCACCCCCTGTCAGTGCATCCATATGAATGGTCATCAGGACATATTGCTTCACAGTGGAACTGCTGTGATTTATACGGTGCTCTCTTTGCGGCTTGTGTTCCAGGTGATCCCTGTTGCCACCCACCTGCTGAATAATGGTAGCGGGGTGGGAGTGTTGCAGTGTCTTGAACACATGATTGGTGCAGTCAGAGGCAAAGTGCTGGAGGTAAGTGTATGGGCAGCCTAGGTGGGCCTGTAACGTATGCCTCTAACACCCATGACCGTCACCATGCCTGCACTGTACTGTTGCCTTTCCTCTCACTTCCTCTTCTGTCTCGGCCAGATTCACAACCATTTCACCCACAAGCCGATCATCCTGATTGGATGGAACACAGGAGCCTTGGTGGCCTGTCACGTAAGTAACTTCTTGTCTTGCATCCTATCAGAGGCCACTTTACACTGTACCTCTTGAATAAAGGTCACCTGGATTGGCTCTGATTCGCAAGTGCCCTCCCAGCGCTCGGCCCCATGCTGGATTGGGCACAGGTGGTAACTGAACAGTGTGGCCCTAAGGTGTGTCCAAGCTAGTTATAAAACAGCGAGGAACCCTGATATTCCCTGGCTCTTGTATTACCAGACCAAAGGCACTTGTGTGGCCGATCACCTGCCTCACCACTCCTTGTTACTGAATGTTCAAGTGGTGATGAGCAAGTTAAGTTGATTAGTGGCAGTTGAGGTGGATGTGGCCGGTGGGGAACTGGATAAGGCAAACTAGGGCAATGGGTAGGAGTGGAGTTGGAGATGCCAGTGTAGGGGTTTGATACATGGTTGCAGCCCAGTGAGTATATCGGACTGGTCCAGATATGTCACTCTGTCAGGGTATTGGAGTTAAAGGACCCACTTTTCTTCGAGAACATGAAGCACTCAATGAGACAGATGGCCTGATTCTGCCCTGTTGTACCGCCCCTTGGAGTTCAGTTTGCACTTACATCCAGGCAAAAGTGAGCTATGGGAATCAGGCGCGGTATCTTCAAGGGAGGTTCTGTATTCCAGGAGCACAGGCAAAGGAGAAGAGGGTCCTCCCAGAGTGAATAACTGTGCTTTCCGTTCCTCTTGTGATCTCCGCATGAGCACTAGAATACCAAGAAGGGGGTGGGGTAAAGTACAGGAGAACCTCAGAGTCATGAACTGACCGGTCAACCACGCACTTCGTTTGGAACCGGAGGTACACAATCAGGCAGCAGCACAGACACAAAAACGCCGGAACAGTGCTGTGTTAGAAATGTAAACTGAAAAAATAAAGGGAACATTTTTTTAAAAACAAAAGATTTGATAAAGAAAGTATTAATATAGTTCCAGGGCGTGGAACCTGAGGGTGGCATGATGGGTTCCAAGCTGCTTGGAGATCCAGGTCGTAGGGAGGGAGAGGCAGCTCAGGAAGAATCTAACTTCAGGGTGATAGAAAGAAGCTTGCTATTTGGCAATCACACCAAGTAAAGCCTTGTATTAGTTGGTTCCCCAGCTTCGTGTGAGCTGATGTTTGGCGTTATCTAGGATTATGTGTGACTCAATGATTAAAAGTCTGTCCTTTACTGGTGGTCTGCCTGTTGTCAATACACAGCCCCAGTATTCCCTTATTTTTTACGTCCATGTGCGGAATGAATTTTATGTGCACCAATATGGAGGTGATGTGCGACACCACATCAGGGTTGGGGATGAGAGGTTTGGGGTGTGGGCTCTGGGGTGGGGCCAGGGATGAGGGGTTTAGGGGTGCAGGCTGCCCCGTGGCTGCTGTGGGGAGAGAGGACTCCCCCCAGCCTTCTTGCCGCAGCAGCTCGGGGCAGGGGGAGAGGTGCCTCTCCCAGGCTGTGGCAGCTCCGGCGGGCCTGGGCCGGGCCAAGGGAGGGGCCCCTCTCCCCCGGCCATGGCAAGTCTGGGGCAGGTCTGTGCTGGGTCCGGTGGGGAGGGGTCGCCTCTCTCCGCCACAGCCCTGAGCGGGCTTCTCTCCTTTCCCTCCAATTCTGAGGTCCTGTGTTGCAGTCTCCATCTTTTTGGGCACAGGCAAATGAGGAGTTTGAGATCTTTGTTAGAGGGAGGTATTGTCAAAGCCAGGTGTGTGCAATGGCGGGAGCCCAGCAGCCAGGGCTCTGCGAACTATGTTGACGCTGAGCGGGATTGTTCTGGGAGGGCTCTGGGTAATGATGCTGTCTTGCTGGTCTCTCTAGGTCTCAGTGGTGGAGTACGTCACCGCAGTTGTGTGCCTTGGATTCCCTCTGCTCACAGTGGATGGGCCCAGAGGGGTAAGCCCAAAGCAGTGGTCAGAGTTCAAAAGACGGGATTGGTTAGTTAACCAGGCCACTGGATCTGTGAACTTGTTTTAAAGTCCAACCAGAAGAGCAAGGGTCTGAAGTTTGATTTTCACCTGCAAGTATTTTCAAGTGTGTCTGAGCCCATCTAGCGTTTGGGGTGATGGAGAGCCATGTCCCAACAATCCGGGCTCTGGGCAGTGAATTATGGTGGGGCAGTCTGGTAGGGAAGGAGCTTAAGGGTTTGACTGCATCCTTGGTGTGACAGCAGAGTTGTGTGCCTGTGACAGGCCCCACTCCAGAAACAGTTGCAGATCTCACCTTGCTTTGCACCCAGCAACAAGAATGCCAATTTAGGCAGACTTATCTGGTGACCTGATGTGCTCCTTTGTTAGCTGGCCTGTCTGAGACTGATTCAGGAGTGACCTTGGGACCCTGGTGCCACTCAGCTGACTAGCTTTGGGGGCTGTGTGATAAGAGTAGGCCCTGGCACTGTATTGCCTCCATATAGAAGGCAGTGAGTTCCATACAGGGGACAGTTCTGTACCAAAGCCTTGTTCAGGGCCACATTTTCCCACTGGGAATATCCCCTTTGGGGCATAACCTGGAAAGTCATGAGACTGAATGGTACAGGCCTGCAACTTACTCTTGCAGGTTAGGTGTCAGAGTAGCAGCCGTGTTCGTCTGTATTCCCAAAAAGAACAGGAGGACTTGTGGCACCTTAGAGACTAACCAATTTATTTGAGCCTGAGCTTTCGTGACTTACAGCTCACTTCATCATGTTAGTCGATCTAGCATGGCATTTGGGTAGCTACTGCAGTGACGGGGGGAAATGCAGCGAGAGTGGCTGTCCTGATAGTGGCTCAGTGTCAGCTGGTGTAAGTCAGTGGAATGACACCGATTTAGATCAGTTGAGTTTCTGGCTCAGTGCCTCTAGTATAAATGTATTAACTTGCCCCATAAAGGTTGTTAGGTCCCGGGCCTTCATATTCTATCGCCCAATGGCCCCTCTGTCCTTCAATTTTAGCTTGTCTCGTTGTCCCATGCTTCTGCAGGATGTGGATGACCCCCTGCTGGACATGAAGACGCCAGTTCTCTTTGTGGTTGGTCAGAATTCTTTGCAGTGCAATGCTGAAGCTATGGAAGATTTCAGAGAGAAAATCCGAGCTGATAACAGCCTGGTGGTGGTGGGAGGAGCTGATGACAATCTGAGGTATGGCTCTGCGACATAGTTCCATGCTGTTGGGATGCCGTCTCCCAGAAGCGTTGAGCGATGTCTGGTCAGGCCCATGGGCCACGCATGAGGATTCTAGGACTTCATTCTGAAATTAGATGGGGACTGGATGGCTAACCGGATAAAGAGCCTTTTATTTCTGGGTAGTCACGTTAAATCAGGCCCAGGCTGGGGGGAGGAGAAACTTATTGCCATCAAACCAGCTGTGTGGAATGAGTTGGTAAGACGTGGCCCAGCTCTTAGTGGTCACGTGTCCATGTCACAGGTGGCACACACTGTAGCAGTCACAGCTTGAGTTGGCCATAGAGAATGGACTGTCCCCTTTGGAGCCAAAAGTCGTCCTTTTCCAGATCAAGGTGGAGGCAGGCGGGCAGGGCAGGGTGTGCGGGAAACTTGTGCTGTTCCTGCCATCCAGGCTCTGTCTGTTCCATGGGCAAATGGCAAACTCAGTTCTCCAGGGCTGACAGGCTTTGCCTTTTGCTAACACGAGCATTTGTCATGCGAGGCTGATGGGTGCGTGTGGGGTGATGGACTGCAGCCGACTGACAGCATTCCTTTCCGCTGACAAGTTGAAAGTCCTGGGTGCAGCGATTATCCCCTTTGTGTAAGGCCAGAGAGCCTGAGTTTTATAGACTTTCCTTTTCCAAATCATTCTCGGCTCTGCTCTTGGAGGTAGATTTTGGCTGTTTGCAATATCCTAAAGGGCACTCCTTTGGGAGGTGGTCAGCAGGAGAAAGGGTGCTATGGGACTGGCAGGAAGCCATGGGCCACCTGCTCCAATCACACTGGTGTAAATCTTGAGTAACCCCATTGAAATCAATGGAGCTGTACTGCTATAAAATGAACGTGAGCGGAGAATCAGGCCTGGTGGCCAAATTATGCAGGTGCTGTCATGCCAGTTACATGTAACTACGAGCATATAATAGGAGTGATCAGAAACCTGGGGAGGGGAGTGAAATGCAAAATTAGTGACTAGCAGCGTTGAAAATGCAGCTCAAAGGGAGAAGGCGCATGTAGCCCTTCTGACGAAGCTTTGGGCCTGAGTTTCAGAGCTGCCAAGACATTTCCCTTCGAAGCCAATGGGATTACCAGGTGCTCAGCATTAGAGCTGGGTGAATAATGGAGTTTTTAGTTCACTGGCAAATCCAAAACATTGGAAAAAGAAATTCATTTTGGGTGGAAGCAAAACCAGTTTTTTGTTTGGAAATTTTCATTGAATTAAAAAGTTGAAAAATTTTCATGTCAAAGCTACATGTTTTGCTTCAATCCAACTTTTTTGATTTCAGGCATTTTGATAAAAGCCAAGGAGGACTAGATTCACAAACTGGGGGAGGAAGGGCAGCTGATCACTTATAACCTTGAACCCAGTGGTTACGGTCCTCCTGTGGTGTGTGTGTCCCATGGGGAGAAGGGGTTTGAACTTGGGTCTCCCACATTGCAGAAGAGCACCTTAGCCACTGGGCTATTGGATAGGCTGGTGTAGGGTTTTCTCAATCTCTCCTGGTTGAAGCTGTTCCACTTGTTATAAATAGTTAAATAGTCATTGGAGCAGGGATATGAACTTGAGTCTCGCACCTCCCAGGTGTGTGCCCTTCCCACCAGGCGATAGTCTCATTCCTTTTCTAGTCACTGTCATCTGAATTTCACCCAGCGCTACTTGGCATATCATGTCCAGCAGATGGAGCCCTTGAATTAAGCACACTTTGAGCTGATTAGTTCCTGCTTCCTATTGGTGGAATCTCAGTAACACAGCAAACCTCATTTGATTATCGGCTTTCAAGCTAAGAATGTTGTCCACAGCTCGGTGGGGGCAGGGGAAAGGGGGGAGGAATGAACATCTATTGACTCGCCCACCTTTTTAAATAGGATAAGCAAAGCCAAAAAGAAGGCGGAAGGCCTGACCCAGAGCATGGTGGACAGATGCATCCAGGTAACGAGCAAAAAGATCTTTCAGCGCCGTTTCCCCTCCATAGCGTGACTTCCTGGTCATCTCCATGAGCACACGCTCCAGGGCTGCTGCCTAGATTGACTGGGCAGGGGTGGGTGGGCAAGGGAAGTCTTTGACAGCATAGCTGTCCAGTGCCCTCGAGGTGAACTTAGTAGTCCTGACATGTTAGCCCTTTTGGGTGCTATCAGGGCCATAGTCCTTCATTGCTTCCATAGTCCTTCATATTTCCCTCTTGGTTCATGTGTGTTCCAAGTCACAGGTTCCAACTTCCAGCAGAGGGGCTCAGATATCCTGGTGATGTCAGCGGCTGAATGGGTAGAAGGCAGAACAGCTCCATTTAGAGTCCTAGATTCACCAAGACTCATGCTCTTGTTGCGTTAAGTGCCTTGACTCCGCAGTGAGCAGCTCTCTGGGTTACCTGGTGCTAGAATTTCTCTTGTGGCAATTTAGCACAAGCCCAGCCTCCTGTGCTAGCCTATTTGCCCCCATCAGTGCCTAGTTCTGAGGTTGGCATCACACTAGCTCTTCCAGTCATGGGCTTCTCTGAAACACAACACCCTGCTGAAGCATGGACTGGTCTTATGCTTGTGGAGGAGGAAGCTGGGGGGAGGATAGAAACCTCTAGAACTAGTTCATGGCGTCCACATTCATTTCACTTGTGGCCCAGACAGCTTTGATGCTACTTTAGTGTCTCTGCTGACGGTACTATGCACACGAATCCCCCAGCAGCAGTTTTCAAGAGGCCCTGTCTGCTGGGGTGGCTGTTCCTAGATTATGGGCCATAAAGGAGATGTCCTGATGCAGATGTCTGGCCTGGGGAAGCAGGTGTTTCTGGTTCTTCCTTTTGTGCTACGGAGAGCAGCATACTCCCCTCCTGTTCCCAGAGAGCCACCGAGATCAAGCGTTAACACGATACCTACTAACATTAAAAATAGCTAAATTCTTCTTGTCTTGGGCAGTGTAGCTGGGTTACGACTCCTCGCTGGGAAGATCTGAGTGGAGTAGAATCCAGTGCAACCCTGGCTATTCTCTGTTTCTGGAATCGTAGTATTTATTTCTTTAGACTGTTAAGCTAAATTCCCTGCACCCTAGCAGGGCAGTAACTGGAAGCTGCTTCTAGGCAAACTGGAGGCTAGTTGTTAAGAGGAGTCTGACCCCTGTGTAGGATGAAATAGCTGACTTCCTGACCGGAGTCCTCACCCGCGCGGACAGCCATTCAGGCTCCGACCCCAGGGACCTCGATGCCGAGAAAAAGAAGAAACCACGTGACTTGACCAGGAGGGACCTGTCGTTCGACTTGCCAGAAAGAACCAGCAGTCCAACCTCCCCGGCAGCCAAAGTGCCGGCCTCACCTTCTGGCTCAGAGGTAGGGACTGGCCCTCTGGCATGTGGAGCTGGGGAAGGCCTGTGTTTGAATGACCATCCTGTGGGCTGTTTTTGCACTGATGAGCCAGGCTGTGAGAGCACAGGGATGATGTTTATATGGGGGGAGAGGTGTGCATATGAAGGTGTCAGCTGCTCACATGGTGGCAAATGGCTCTTCCAAAATAGATGAGTTGCATTTTAAGGTTTCCTGCAAAGCTTAAGAACATAAGAACGGCCATAGTAGGTCAGACCAAAGGTCCATCTAGCCCATGTCCTGTCTTCCGACAGTGGCCAATGCCAGGTGCCCAAGAGGGAATGAACAGAACAGGTAATCATCAAGTGATCCATCCCCTGTCACCCGTTCCCAGCTTCTGGCAAACAGAGGCTAGGGACACCATCCCTGTCCATCCACGAGCTTATCCAGTTCCTTTTTTAACTCTGTTATAGTCTTGGCCTTCACAATATTCTCTGTCAAGGAGTTCCACAGGTTGACTGTGGGTTGTGTGAAGAAATACTTCTTTTTCTGTGTTTTAAACCTGCTGCCTATTAATTTCCTTTGGTGACCCTAGTTCTTGTGTTATGAGAAGGAGTAAATAACACTTCCCTATCTACTTTCTCCACACCCGTCATGATTTTATAGACCTCCATCATATCCCCCCTTAGTCGCCTCTTTTCCAAGATGAATAATCCCAGTCTTTTGAATCTCTCCTCATAACGGAAGCTGTTCCGTCCCCCTAATCATTTTTGTTGCCCTTTTCTTTATCTTTTCCAATTCCAGTATATCTTTTTTGAAAAGGGGGGATCAGATCTGCATGCAATATTCCAGATGCGGGCA
Organism: Lepidochelys olivacea; assembly: GCF_965140295.1. Lineage (NCBI taxonomy): Eukaryota > Metazoa > Chordata > Testudines > Cheloniidae > Lepidochelys > Lepidochelys olivacea. The sequence continues at coordinate 14,670,761 of NC_140436.1, read as the reverse complement.
TACCATGGATTGAAAGAGAGGCAATATGATATTTTCTGTCTTGTTATCTATCCCTTTCTTAATGATTCCCAACATTCTGTTCGCTTTTTTAACGGCTGCTGCACATTGAGTGGATGTTTTCAGATAACTGTCCACAATGACTCCAAGATCTCTTTCTTGAGTGGTAACATCTAATTTAGACCCCATCATTTTATATGTATAATTGGGATTATGTTTTCTTTGTATTATCAACATTGAATTTCATCTGCCATTTTGTTGCCCAGTCACCCAGTTTTGTGAGATCCTTTTGCAGCTCTTCGCAGTCTGCCTGGGATTTAACTGTCTTGAGTAGTTTTGTATCATCTGCAAATTTTGCCACCTCACTGTTTACTCCTTTTTCCAGATAATTTATGAGTGTGTTGAATAGGACTGGTCCCAGTACAGATGCCTGGGGGAACCACTATTTACCTCTCTCCGTTCTGAAAACCGACCATTTATTCCTACCCTTTGTTTCCTATCTTTTAACCAATTACGAATCCATGAGAGGACCTTCCCTCTTATACCATGACAGCTCACTTTGCTTGAGAGCCTTTGGTGAGGGACCTTGTGAAAGGCTTTCTGAAAATCTAAGTACACTGTATTCACTGGATCCCCTTGGTCCACATGCTTGTTGATCCCCTTAAAGAACTCTAGTAGATTGGTGAGGCATGATTTCCCTTTACAAAAACCATATTGACTCTTCCCCAACAAATTGTGTTCATCTGTGTGTCCGATAATTCTTTTCTTTATTATAGTTTCAACCAATTTGCCCAATGCTGAAGTCAGACTTACCGGCCTGTAATTGCTGGGATCGTCTCTGGAGCCTTTTTTAAAAATGGTGTTACATTAACTACCCTCCGGTCATTTAGTACAGAAGTTGATTTAAATGATAGGTCGCATACCACAGTTAGTAGTTTTGCAATTTCACATTTGAGTTCCTTCCGAACTTTTGGGTGATACCATCTGGTCCTGGTGACTTATTACTGTTTAGTTTATCAGTTTATTCCAAAACCTCCTCTATTGACACCTCAGTCTGGGACAGTTCCTCAGATTTGTCACCTAAAAAGAATGGCTCAGGTTTGGGAATCTCCCTCACGTCCTCAGCCATGAAGACTGATGCAAAGAATTCATTTAGTTTTTCTGCAGTGGCCTTATTGTCCTTGAGTGCTCCTTTAGCATCTCGATCGTCCAGTGGCCCCACTGGTTGTTTAGCAGGCTTCCTGCTTCCGATGTACTTAAGAATTTTTTTTCTGTTGCTTTGAGTCTTTGATTAGCTGTTCTTCATATTCCTTTTTGGCCTTCCTCATTGTATTTTTACACTTCACTTGCCAGAGTTTATGCTCCTTTCTATTTTCTTCACTAGGATTTAACTTCCACATTTAAAGGATGCCTTTTTCCCTCTCACTGCTTCTTTTACTTTGTTGTTTAGCCACGGTGGCACTTTGTTGGTTCTCTTACCGTGTTTTTTAATTTGGGGTGTACATTTAAGTTGAGCCTCTATTATGGTGTCTTTAAAAAGTTTCCATGCAGCTTGCAGGGATTTCACTTTTTGCACTTTACCTTTTAATTTCTGTTTAACTAACTTCTTCATTTGAGTGTAGTTCCTCTTTTTTAAATTAAATGCTAACCGTGGTGGGCTGCTGTGGTGGGTTCCTTCCCCTCCTCCCCCCAACAGGGATGTTAAATTTTATTATGTTATGGTCACTATTACTAAGCAGTTCAGGTAGATCACCTTTTGGACCAGATCCTGTGCTCCACTTAGAACTAAATCAAGAATTGCCTCTCCTCTGGTGGGTTCCAGGACCAGCTGCTCCAAGAAGCAGCCATTTATCGTGTCTAGAAACTTCATCTGTGCATCCCGTCCTGAGGTGACGTGTACCTGGTCAGTATGGGGCTAGTTGAAATTCCTTGTTATTACTGAATTTTTGCTTTCTGTCACATACAGTGCCCCTCCCTCACCAGCACGACCTGTTCTGTTCTTCTGATAGATTTTGTACCTTGGTATTACTGTGTCCCACTGATTATCCTCATTCCACCAAGTTTCTGTGTTGCCTGTTACATCAATATCCTCGTTTAATAGGAGGCATTCTAGTTCACCTATCTTGTTATTTAGACTTCTAGCAGTGGTATATAAGCGTCGGAGTGCCTGGGCTAGGGGTCGGAGTGCGGGGGGGCGGGGGGGATTTGCCTGGGCTTGGCGGGGGAGGGTTGCCTGGGCTGTGGATCGGAGTGTGGGGGGAGAGGGGCCTGGGCTGGGGGTTGGAGTGCAGGGCGGGGAGGCTGCAATTCCTGAATGCTAATCCTGGCTCGGATACTGACTCCTGGTGTGACTTGGGGCAGGTTACCTGTCCTCCATGCCCATCTGTAAAACAGGGATGGTGATATCAAGCTTGGTCATTGGGGGTTGTGAGGGTCAAGTGGGAACTACCGATCTGCGGAGATGTAAATTAATTGCTATACCAAGCATTATGATTAACCCATTGCTGCATCCTGCCATGGAAATCTGACTGCATGGGGCTTCTCTTCTTGTTTGGGCAGGATCTGTCCAGTGTCTCCAGTAGCCCCACCTCGAGTCCCAAAACCAAAATGGCTGCTGTATCATCTGTCCAGAAGTCCAGCCAGATGGGTGCCACCCAGCTGCTGAAGAGACATGTGCAGAGAACAGACGGGGTCCTGACACACAAGCAGGCACAAGGTAACGCCCCAGCAGCTCGCTCCACTCGCTTCCTCCTCATTACCCCGGTACAGCCCCTTGCGGGTGTCACTGTCCAGCTATACTCTTACTTTGCCCTGCAGGATTATTCTAAGTCTGCAACCTTCCTTTGGTCATGTGACATTCAGATGGGGCGGTGTCCCCACAGCTTAGACCCCATGCACTGTCACTCCTAAGTAGTGGCATATGGGAGCTGACTCTGGGCAGGAAATGGTAGCCTCTCTGGCATAGGAGGGTGAGTCACTTACAGGCCTTTGCTTTGCTATTGCCCAGACTGGGAAGGGTCTTTGCCTGTCTTGGTGGCCAAATCATCGTGCAGTTGTAGAATGTCGGCCCAGTGGGTGTGGGCACATCCGTTTTGGGGCACCTGATGGGCTGGTGGTTTGTATCAGTGAAGATTTTCTAGGGAGTAAAGGGTGGTCGGGGTGGGTAAGGCCACTGAGCCGGGATGAAGATGAGGGTCTAGCGCAGGGGTAGTCAATAGGTGGATTGTGGCCAAATCCAGACCGCCAGATGCTTTTGAATGGACCCCCAAATCTCTTTATTTACTTCTTATCATTGTTGTTTTTCTGGCATCTGGACCGTTCCTGTACCTTGACAAAAAATAATTTGACTACCCCTGGTCTAGAATGCAGGGGAGGGCCAGCCACCAAGAAGGAAAGGCTAACCGGAGCTGTGTTTTTTGTCCTGTGGGATGCTGATTAGATCTTGGGATGAACCTTCAGTCGTGCGGGGAAAGGTCTGACAGGCAGGGCTCTGTCTGGTGCAGGCAGGGTTGTGGTAGCCATGTTGATCCCAGGATATTAGAAGGACCAGGTGAGTGAGATAATATCTGTTATTGAATGGCTTCTGTTGGTGCGAGAGACGAGCTTTTGAGCTACACAGAACAAGAGCGCCGTATAAGTTTGAAAGCTCGTCTCTGTCACCAACAGACGTCAGTCCAGTAAAAGACATTACCTCCCCCGCATTGTCTCTCCGTGGAGCAGGAGGTATGTTTTCCTCTGGAACCTGTGGATAATACTTTGTCATGGATGGGCCATAGAAAACCCCTCCTGGCAAACACTATTGATTTAGTTGGGGTTGGTCCTGCTTTGAGCAGGGGATTGGACTAGGTGACCTCCTGAGGTCTCTTCCAATCCGAATCTGCTATGATTCTATGATAATTAGGAAGTAGTTCTCCCGTCTCCAATCTTTCTTGCTTCCTTTGCTCAGGACAGATCTGAACAGGCCTGCCAGTTCCCCGTGAGCATTGCCCTGTGCTCCAGCTAGTTCTTTCTCTGATTCACAGTAGGTTGCAGACTGGAACTTGAGCCCAGGTCTTGCGCATAGTAGAGCAATGCAAGAACCGTTGAAGTCTGCTCTGGCCTATGTTTTATCTATAGGAGCAAGTTCCTGGCGAGTATATGAAGGGAACTGAGCAGGAGAAGGCTCTGTGGTTAGTATCATTGCAGACACTTCTGCAGGGTAAAGACAGTCCAGAGGGAGGGTTCACGGAAGCGTTGTGGCAATGAATGTTTGTGTGTACTAGTTACTGCTTTCCAGTCATTGCCAGCATTTCAGCACAGAGATGGCCAGTGTGACTAGGTCTAGGGTGTCTGTGTGGACAGCTCCAATATCAGACATGGGGCGGAGCCCAGCATCACAAGCCTGCTCGTGCTCCCTGGAGGCGGTCATCAGGGGACAGTTAGGGGGCTGTGGGAAGGATGCTGTGTAGTTTGGTAGTGCTCTGGGAGGGGGAGGGAGAGGGATGTCTCCAGACCTGTTGCCCCTTCTCAGGCGGGTGTGATGCATTGCAGTTTGGGGGATGAGTCGGGGTGTCTCCAAATGCCATGAGGTTGCATCACGGAGCTGTACTTCCATCTGTCAGAGTGAGTGGTGTCTGCAGAGCTCCCCGCTGCCCAGCTGGTCCCAGGGGAGTGAGTGGTGTCTGCAGAGCTCCCCGCTGGCTGGCTGTGGGTCCCAGGGAGTGAGTGGTGTCTGCAGAGCTCCCCGCTGCCCAGCTGTGGGTCCAGAGGAGTGAGTGGTGTCGGCAGAGCTCCCCGCTGCCCAGCTGTGGGTCCAGAGGAGTGAGTGGTGTCGGCAGAGCTCCCTGCTGCCCAGCTGTGGGTCCCAGGGGAGTGAGTGGTGTCGGCAGAGCTCCCCGCTGCCCAGCTGGTCCCAGGGGAGTGAGTGGTGTCTGCAGAGCTCCCTGCTGGCCAGCTGTGGGTCCCAGGGGAGTGAGTGGTGTCTGCAGAGCTCCCCGCTGCCCAGCTGGTCCCAGGGGAGTGAGTGGTGTCTGCAGAGCTCCCTGCTGCCCAGCTGTGGGTCCCAGGGGAGTGAGTGGTGTCGGCAGAGCTCCCTGCTGCCCAGCTGTGGGTCCCAGGGGAGTGAGTGGTGTCTGCAGAGCTCCCCGCTGCCCAGCTGGTCCCAGGGGAGTGAGTGGTGTCTGCAGAGCTCCCCGCTGGCCTGTTGTGGGTCCCGGGGAGTAAGTTGTGTGTGCAGAGCTCCCCGCTGGCCGGCTGTGGGTCCTAGGGAGTGAGTGGTGTCTGCACAGCTCCCTGCTGGCTAGCTGTGGGTCCTAGGGGGTGAATGGTGTCGGCAGAGCTCCCTGCTGTCCAGCTGTGGGTCCAGGGGAGTGAGTGGTGTCTGCAGAGCTCCCCGCTGGCCGGCTGTGGGTCCTAGGGGGTGAGTGGTGTCTGCAGAGCTCCCCGCTGGCCGGCTGTGGGTCCTAGGGGGTGAGTGGTGTTTGCAGAGCTCCCCGCTGGCCGGCTGTGGGTCCTAGGGGGTGAGTGGTGTCTGCAGAGCTCCCCGCTGGCTAGCTGTGGGTCCTAGGGGATGAGTGGTGTCTTCAGAGCTGCCTGCCCCCACCGGTGAAAGTCAGCTGTGGGTCCAGGGAGTGAGTGGTGGCTGCAGAGCTGCCTGCCCCCTGCCTGTTGTCTGTCTCTCCCCCCACCCCCGTGAAAGCCAGCTGTGATACTGTAATTCTCTCTGATTCATTTCAGCTCAGTTTGCTGCTTTTCTGAAACAAAACATGCTGGTGAGGAAAGCTCTTCCTCCTGGCACCTCTTCATGTCTCTTTGGTGAGTATCTCCTCACTTCCTCTCTCTCTCCGCTTTCTTCCTCCTCCTCTGGCTTTCCTCCATCACCTTCCTCTCCTCCTCGCACTGGTTTGGGGGGCATTCTAGCGTGTGGTCCCCCTCTCTCTGCTCTTTGCTTTCTCATTGCTGTCGTGGGAGCTGAAGCAAAACAGCCACACCCCTCCCCTGGCTTTCCCTCTTTCTGGCCGGTAAATGTTCCCTGGGAGTGACATGATTTTGCAGTGGTTTGCTCTGATGGACTGTGGCATCATGTGAGTGTCCTGGCAGCTTCCTGTGGTCAGGAGCGTAACTCTTTTGTGTGCTGGGTCTGGTTGGCTGAGATGCAGACCACAGCATGGGGAGTTGTGCTTTTGACATGGAAGGCGCTTCGTTGATGCATGGTACAGGAAAGTGCTTTGGACAGCCTGTCGTGGGTGCAGAGACGGGGCTGCTTAGTGGCTCAAGGAGGCCGGCTGGAGCATCTTTCCAAACCCATGGAGAGTTGGAGGAGGAACAGCAGAGGAGTGGGTAGGGAGGGCGAGGGATTCCTTGGGAAAGCAGGAAGGCAGTGCTGAATTGGATCCTGAAATGGATAGGAAGCCACTGTTGATGGTGGGAGAATGGGACTGGAGGAAGAGACTCTGGCTACTGTATGTCAGAGCCTCTGAGACCTAGAGATGGGGGGCCAGATTCATAGCTGAGCTAAATGGATTCAACTTCTTTGCCTCCAATTGCATTGGCTGCCACTGTGGAGTCAAGCTGAAGGATTTGAGGTTAGAAGAGGTTGGTGATAAAGGTCTGGAGGAGGATTTTAGCAGGGTTAGGCTGGTAAGAGGGTTGGGAGGCATTTCAGTTGCTGTAATAGCTGGATCTATCTCTAATGCGAGTTGCTTTGTCATGACATGACCTGTCAGTGCCAGAGCGGGTGGCCCTCGGCTGTGGGGAGTGTGATGGAGGAACACCTCTCTGTAAAGCATGGTGTTTCATGGCATAGTGCTGGTGGCTTCTTGTCTGGACGAATGAAGCTCTGGATAATTAGTTGGAGACCAGCGGGACTCTGAGGTGCTGTAGCTGGGTTCTCTGAGATACCAGGAGGTCCCCATCCCTCTCTCTGCCTAACACACAACTGGGTTATTGTCCAAACACTCCCTTCTTGGGGTTTGGCTGTGTCCAGAAGTGACATAACAAAGCCCGAGGCAGGACTGTATAGACAAGCAGGTCCTAGCCTAGGCTGGCTACTTATTGAGTTCTCCTTCCCTCAAACTCTGCCTCTGAGAACTTTGGTTTTTCTACTACGGCGTTGGAGGTAATGAGATCCACCTGGTCAGGCTGCCTGGGTGACTCAGCGGAGTAGCTCTGCACTTCTCCGTGGGGTCTGAACACCCAGCAGCAGCTCACAGGCACAAAAAGGATTAATTGCCTAACTGGGGTGATTCCTGCTTGCATGCTGTCCGGATGGGAAGAGATTTTTTCCTGGGACACATTGGCAGCAGCCCCACCCTGTTTCTGGAGCATTGAGCAGGCGGCATCAGTAGGATCCAGGTGTGCAGTGTTCCACACCATCAAAGGAGCACTTCAGTCCCTGCCATCCAGCACTTTAAGGGAAAATGCCTTCATGCGGTTACATTGGATTTGCCCGCTGGCAGCTCTGACAGTAGCTAGTGCGAAGCCAGGGCTGGTCACACTGTCCTCCAGCCCTGCTGTTTCTGCGTCGGTGGGGCTGAGGAGAGGGATGCTGCCTCCCTGCAGGAGAACAGCGTGGTGGGAAGCCATGGTGAAGTGGGAGCAATAGGTTTGTCTAACTAGAGCTCAGAGCGCTGGTGCCTGGGGCTTCAGCCTGAGCGCACAGGGAGCTCTTCCCATCTGTTGTGAGAACAAGAGGCTGTGTGTGCCACAGTGATTGTGTAATGAAGGAGGCTTTGATCATGTGGAATGCAAGAGGGTGTGTTTGATCACTGGCTGTCATGGGTGCTCTGAGGAGTACTAGCATCGCTCCCCCTGCAGCTGCCGTTTCATGGTGCTGCCCAGCTGATGGCGCCGGGTGGTGTGCTTGATGCTCGGGCGGTCTCAAGGGCTTTTGCAGCGGAACTGATGCCTGTAATCTCTTCGCATAGGTGATCAAAACTCTCTGGGTAGTTCCATTCACTCTGCATGTTCACAGTTCTGGGGAAGGTGTGTAAGCTTTGCACATCTGTTATCAGCCAGCACCCCACCTTGCTGCCCTCAAAGCAGGACCCTGGGTGCAGGTGCTAAGATAATACGCATTGATGCTCGCGTTGGGGTAGAGCAATGCCAACAAATAAATGCCTAGCAGTAATGTGGTTCAGCTGCACTCTCCCCCAGCAGTAGGTCGGGGACCTGCTCCTGCAAAGTGGGGTCATTGATCTCCAGGAGGATGAAGGCTGTTCAGTAAAGAACTTGGACCCCAAGGACTATTTCTTCTACACACATGCGCCTCCTCCCCGACCCCCATAGGAGAAGGAATTAACTACCTCAGTGACTTTTTTCAGGCTTTATATATTCTTGTTTCCCCTACGGCCCTCCCCAGCTTGAGGGTAAGTATTTAGGGCAGGTCTTCACTACCCGCCGGATCGGCCGGTAGTGATCGATCTATCACATCTCGTCTAGAAGGGATAAATCGCTCCCCGAACGCGCTCCCCATCGACTCCGGAACTCCAGCTCGCGAGAGGCGGAAGCGGAGTTGACGGGGAAGTGGCAGCGGTCGACTCATGGCCAGGTAAGTCGACCTAAGATACGCCGACTTAGCTGCATATCTTAGGTCGGCACCTCCCGCCAGCGTAGACCAGGGCTTAGAATTGAGAAATGGAGGCTGGAAGGGACCTTGACAGGTCATCTCGTCCAGACCCCTGTGCTGAGGCAGGGCCAAGTAAACCTAGACCAAACCTGACAGGTGTTTGCCCACCTGTTCTTCAAAACCTCCAGTGATGGGGATTCCACAACCTCCTTTGGAAGCCTGTTCCAGAGCTTAACTCCCCTCAGATTTAGAAAGTTTTTCCTAATCTTTAACCTAAATCTTGCTTGCTGCAGATTAAGCCTGTTACTACTTGTTCTGCCTTCAGTGAACATGGAGAACAATTGATCAGTGTCATCTTTATAACAGCCCTTAATCTATTTGAGACTGTTCTCAGGTCCCTCCTCAGTCTTTCTTTCTCAAGGCTAACTCAATGTCTCCAGTTTTTTAACATTTCCTCACAGGTCAGGTTTCTTACATCTTTTATCGTTTCTGTTGCTCTCCTGTGGACTCTCTCCAGTTTATGCACATCGTTCTTCAAGTGTGGCGCCCAGAACTGGTCACAGTACTCCAGCTGAGGCCACCCCAGTGCTGAGCGAAGTGGGACACAATTACCTCCCATGTCTTACTTACCACATTCCTGCTAATACACCCCAGAATGATAGTAGCCTTTTTTGCCACTGCATCACATGGTTGGCTCATATTCAGTTTGTGATCCACAATGACTCCCAGATTCTTTTGAGCGGTACTATGATCTAGCCAGTTATTCTCCATTTTCTACTTGTGCGTTTGATTTTTCCTTCCTAAGTGCAGTACTTTGCTCTTGTCTTTATTGAGTTTCATCTTGTTGATTTCAGACCATTTTTCTAATTTGTCCAGGTCGTTTTGAGTTCTAATGCTGTCCTCCAAAGTGCTTGCAAAGGGTTGGTGTCATGTGCCTTACTTCTATTGCCCCTTAGTCCAGAGTGGACTGAGACCAGGTGTGGTGGGAACTCCCTTTCTGAGCACTGTAGCTTTACACCTTTGACATTGGAAGGCCGGCCTTCATTTCAGCACCTCCGCTGCAGAATGTGCCGGGGCTGGGTGGTGTGCTAAAGCTTACTTCTCCAGTGAAGAGATGGACAGCAGGGTGCAAGCCATGAACTCCCGGGTTCTAAATTGAGATCATGCGGTTACATATCAGCAGTGGAATACAAATGGGCAAGATGCGGTACTGAGGAAGGATGGTCTTGTGGTTAATAATCACTTCTGTTCCCCTAGTGCCCAGGGTCCCAGTCATGTAGAGGGTTCCGTTTTGCTGGGAGCTGTGATGTGTGCGCCAGAGCATTGACACAGTAGGCCTCAGGACAGAACAGATGTGCTCGGGCAGGGTGGGTTGGGAGGCTGAGGTACAAAGGAACTGTTGAGCAGAAAAATGGAAGTCTCGGCTTGCCTATGTGAGGCCAGACAGGTTAGGATATCGGACAGAGATCCTCAATCCTGAAATCAATGGGATTTAGGCACCTATATACCTTGAATGATCTGGGCCTTAGTCTTTGTGGATCTCAGTTCCTCATCTGTACCTTGGGGATAACAGTGCCTTGCAGGGGTGTTGCGAGGGAACATACAGGGATGATTGAGCTGTGCAGGTGTGGTGGTGGTGAGCGCCAAGGAAACATGATAAAGAACTGACTCTTGCAGAGTAATGAATGGTGGAGTCCAGCAATATGCGCTGCAGTGCAGGGATGGCTGGAGCAGAGCACGGGGTCAGCAGCTGAGGTCTAATCCCAGCTTTGATGGGGTCATATGTGCATTTGGGCAAGTCACTTTACCTCTCTCTGGGCCTCAAGTTTCCCCATTGGTAAAGTGGGGATACGTGATGATGGGCTGGCATTTGTACTGTGTTTTGGAAATGAAAAACACTTTTGTAAGGGGCATTATTACTGCAGCGGTTCATAAAGTGATAAGCCTGCACTGTTTTTCAGTGCAGAAAAAGACAGGATCCTTAGACTATGCTGCCTTAGAATATGAAGAGCTCATTCTAAATACAGCAATTTGTGATGCACAAGGAAATCAATTTAGAGACGTGAGTGGTAAGGAGAGAGAGGACTCTCCAGCAGTTGGTGATGGGACACTAGATGGGGAGGGCTCTGAGTTACTACAGAGAATTCTTCCGCAGGTGTCTGGCTCCTGGGTCTTGCCCAACTGCGCAGGATCTAATTGATCACCATATTTGGGGTCAAGAAGGAATTTTCCACCATGTACTGACAAGCTGAGGTTGTTTCCTCAGCAAACTCATTCCTGCCTGAAGAAGAGGAGTTGTTGTGGCACCTTAGAGACTAACCAATTTATTTGAGCATAAGCTTTCGTGAGCTACAGCTCACTTCATCGGATGCATACTGTGGAAAATACAGAAGATGTTTTTATACACACAAACCATGAAAAAATGGGTGTTTATCACTACAAAAGGTTTTCTCTCCCCCCACCCTTCTCTCCTGCTGGTAATAGCTTATCTAAAGTGATCACTCTCCTTACAATGTGTATGATAATCAAGGTGGGCCATTTCCAGGACAAATCCAGGTTTTCTCCCTCCCCCCCCACCCCGTAAACCCACTCTCCTGTGGGTAATAGCTGATTCCTGCTGGAGTCTGCAGGCTGCGTCCTGGCGGATGTGTCCTAGGTGCCAGGCCTCCCTGGTATGGTTGAAAACGGGGGGCAGAAAGCACTGGTGAAGGGAGCTGGGGGAAATTCAACACAGGGCATTTTGGAAACATGCTAATAGAGTCCGTCCCCTTCTGCCATGTCACTTTCCCAGGGGACTCTGCAGAAAAGTCTGCGTGTTTAGGATCCAGGGTTGTTCCATGGGCTGGCTCAGGAAATGCTACACTGGGACAGATGCAGCGCTGCAGCCGGGCTGCTGCCGCCGTGTTCACACTTCCTAGAGTGACAGAAGCGGGTCTTCCAGTGCTGTACTAAACCCACCTCTTCTGCCGACCTAGTGGTGTCCACACCGGGGCTTGGGGCGGCTTCATTACACTGCACAGGATGCAAAATTCTGTAATTTTATAGTTCAGGCAACGTAACGCTGTAGTGTAGACCAGCCCTTAGTAACCAACTTCGATTTCCCTGGGCCTTGCTGGGCCCTCCCCCAAAATCTCCCCAGGAAGCAGCCTGAGTTTGAAACATTGAGATTTGATACTGCAAATACTGCGTCCACCTCAATGTCTGTGCAGCACCTGGCACAACAGGGCCTTCCACCGTAATTTAAGAATTAGAATAAGGAAAATAATATAAAACAGAGGAAACAAATCAACCCAATACAGAAGCCTTGGCATGCTGCTAATCCCCTTGCTCAGCCCAGACAGTGACAGCCTCTGTAATACTGCAGTAAATATGTCCCTTTCCGGTGCAGGTAAATAATGTGCACTATTTTCAAACAGCTCTTTGGCAGACCTTTAATCAAATACCAGTTTGTTATGAAGGATCTTTGCAGGAGCCCACGCCAGTGACCTGTAATTCAGAGGGGTGTCTTCCCACATGTTCCTGTGTCCAATGGTAGTTTTCAGGAGCTACCTCAACAGCTGAAGTTAAACTCAGCCCTGACTCTTCCACAGATGCCTTGTAAAAATGTTAACAACGTCACTTGTGTCTCTCTTGGCTTTCAGAGAGATCTGAAATCTCGCCCAAGATTTCTCTCCAGTCTTTTGCTGCTTTTTCCCAAATTCTTGAGGTGGTTCCCAACAGGCTTGAGGGCTCTTGGTGTCCCTTTTTGACCTCTAGAAGCAACACATTCACACACACGGGAACTTGGACTGTCTTGCTCTTTTATATGGCAGGTGCCCAGTAGATAATTGGTTTCGAAGAGTCTGAGTAATACCCAAACCTCAGCCAGACAGGCCTCGGAAGTCTCACGGGGATCACGGTGCAGGCCCCCTCTTTGCCAGTCACACCTTCTTCACCCTGCAGTTTCCCTATGTCAAAAGACAAAACGGAGAGGCAGACCCAGGTTGCTCTAGCCCTGACACAGGCCTTCAGCACCAGCACCCTGCGATGCAGCATCTGACGGGGGCAGCTGAGCCAGTCAGGAGGGGTTCACATGGAGCACAGCACAATCCGTTAAGATTCTCACTTGGCTCCTGCACTTCCTCAGTTTGCAGAGCAGGGCCTAAAGGACAGGCGTGGCTGTCACCGAGTCAGCCCTAGGGCTCAAGTGGGAGCAACTTGTGCTGTGGTGCTGAAGGCCTTAGGGTTCCGGTGCAGCGTGGGGCTCGGGTCACTTGCAGGTTTAAACTAGCATAAATGGTGGTTCTCTGTAACTTGACCTCTTTAAACCATGGTTTGAGGCCGTCAGTGACTCAGCCGGAGTCTGTATAGATGATCATGATGGTCCTCTCTGACATTAGAGTCTGAGTCCTGGTGCATGGAAGGCAGGAGGGGGCCGCATGAAGGAAGCTGTAGAGAATATGCATGGGCTTGTGTTCCCTCTCTGGGTATATATCGCATTATCATCCGTGCTGGAGTTATGCTATCCTCAGGGCAGCAGGTATTGGTTTCAAATATACACTTCTGTGTCTTCTAGTTCCAGTCTCCTCAGAGCAGCCAGAAGCGACTGAGAAAGAAGATGTGCGAATGCAGCTGAAGAGACATCAAACCCCCAGCCCGACCCATTGCAGCAAATCCTCCAAGCGAGCCAAAATCAAGGTGACCATTGTCTCCCACGGGGAAGCTGCTGGCACGGGGAATGGAGCACCCCTCGTTGCACAGCCAGAAAGTGAGTCCCAGTTCCAGAACTGCTCTTTAAACCGGAGATATTTACATTCAGTGATATTTACATGGAGATCGGGTAGTTGGTGTGTCTCAGGCCAGCTCTGGGTATGAGGATATGTCTGCTGACAAAGATGGAGCCAAAGGGGAGGAACCTTCTTCTTTAACAACATAGACATGGCGGGCAGCCTAAGCGGTTCCAGATGCCAGCGACTGGGTGCTCAGTGATGCTTGGGGAAGGGTGGGGATTGAAGTCCCATAATAGATAGTGTACAGCAGAGCATATGGCAGAAGCTTCGGTTCAAGGGAGTCGTTCAAATTGTATGTGCCAGGGTGAAAGGCTGATTGTGTGTGCGGGGGGAAGGGTTTTCCCTTTGTATATGACTTAGCACAATCTACTGAGTTGTGAGGGACATGGTCTTTTCACTTTCCTCTGAAGCTTCAGGCCACTGCTGGACGCAGGATACTGGTCTTGAGGGACACTCAGTCTCGTTCAGTTTTGTAAGTCTGTGGCTTGCTTAAGTGTCTGTCCCTCAAACCCTGATGCTGTAGAAGTGATAACAAAGGACTCCCAAACAGGTTGGAATCTCTCTGCAAAGATCTCATCTGGGACCCGCTCCTGCCATACAAGGAGGACCATGTTGGGATTTGATGTGGTCTCCCATGGAAGAATCTCTGTGTATTCTCGGTATAGAATAGTTTCCTGCTCTGCTGATCCCCTTTGGGCATTGCAACGGTCTGAAGTCTGTCAAATACACCTTTTATATATACATTTGCAAAACCCAACTCTTCTCCCGTCTTCTCCTGGGTTAAGAAAACCCTGCTGTGATGTGAGTTGCAACTTGGTGAGCTGCAGTCCAGAGAGAGCTGTAGTGTGTTCAGCTTTGTTTCCCTCCAGCACTGGAGAGGAGGCCAGGAATTTTGTTTGCTTATTGTAACCACTGTACATTAAGGAAACTGTCCGTTGTGGTAGGCCAGGTTGATGCATAGTAGGACTTCTGCTTGGAGCACCAAAAAAGAATTCTTAAACGTAATTGCAAGTGAGTGGAATTAGTGTGCAGCGTAGGACTGAAAGGGTCAGCACGCCATTCCAAAGCCCTGGGAAATCAGAGATTTTTCAAAGCTGTAAAGTAAATTGATCCATTTTGCACCATTTCTTGGTTAATTTAACAGTTGGTTTTACTGTGAAAATTAACTAATGAATATATTGTGGCTTACCTTCAACAGCTTTGGAAGTCTCTGATTTCCTGGATTTTTTTTTTTAATTTTCAAAACTTTATTTCTTTTCACAGAAAAAAAATGAAATGCAGAAGTAAACATGAACCAAACAAGAATTCCCTCTTACCGTGCGTGAGCAGGAGGAATACACAGGACAAACGCATTTGTATCCCAAACACCGCAATAAACAAATATTGTAACTCACCGGCCTTTCTGTGTATTTTGTAAAGTGTCTCAATAGAATGCTTACAAAATCAACCACTAGAAAACCGGCATGTGCTCAATGATCCATCGAGGCAGTAGAATTGTATAATAATAATAATCTGGCAAGGAGGAAGTGGGGGTGTGAGTGAAGTAGAAGCAGATTAGTGGAATTCACCAGAGATGCTTACATCCCTGTGCTGAGCACCTGGTATCCAGTGCTTTCAAATGTCGAAGCTGATTCCCTCAGTCCTATTGTGCATCATAAGATTGTCGCAATGGCAACTTCCTGGTTTTATTAGTGATTCTATTTGGTTTGATGTTTCTGGAAGGACTCGCTTTCCTAGAACGTGCTAGAAAATATTTGGGATTGTGCTGGAGCTTTCCTTTAAAAAGTGCTTTGGGCAGCAGGATGAGCTCTGTTCCCCCAGCATTGCTCTGTGTCACTGGGCCGTGCGTGATGGCAGGGGCTCCCCAAAGGCTGGAATAGGGCAGAGCTTTACGTCTTGTGTTTTTCTTTGTTTCCCACAGGTGTGCCAGGAAAGCCCCCCACCATGACCGTAGGCCAGTCTGGGTCAGGCGTAAAGGAGTTCTCGGGACTACTTACCACCACCAAGTGAGTGTATCATTTTATTTTTAATCTGTGGATCTCTGAGAGAGCTGAGCCGACGCCAGGCTCCAGAGAGCAGTGATTCCAGTGTCTGCCACTTCCTCGGACCTTGAGTGTGAAAGGATATGTCAGAGGTCCAGCTCTATGTCTGAATCCTGAGATATAGGAGATATCCAGTCCCCTGGAACCTACCCCTCGTTGGTGTTGACTTGTTGCAGGGCAGTCCTGAGATGTGTTGGCAGAGCGAGGGGAGTAGTGGGGAGGGCATCCTGGTGATAGGAATATCTCTCTCTTTCTATGGGGGAGACAAAGATTGAAATGATAGATTCAAACCTCCTGATCTTTGTGATTCTGGCACTGCTTTCTCTCTCCCTGCATCTTCTGCCTTAACCTGGACTCCAGTTCCTGTCCTTAAAGCATCTTCCCTGCCCAACCCTTGTCTCTGCCACTGCGGCCTCCCTGCCTGCTGCCAGACTCGCCCCCCAGCGCTGGAGGAGTATTTAAAGTAATTCTCCTTTGAAATGCCCCCCCCCCCCCCCCCCCCGGGAGTTTCTTGCTGTACATTTAATGCTGTCTCAGTCTTCTCATCTCCCATGGTGCTGCTCTGGTTTCCTGTATGCCTCAGAGCGGCAGCCCCTGCCTTTAACCTGGAACAGGAGGCAGGATCTGGAAAATAAAAACGGTTTTAAATTGAGACGTCCCTTTAACTCCCAAGGTGGAATCTGTCTGTGTATAACACCTAGTCGGCGTGGCATGGGGACAGAGGGCTTCCAGTCACCCCGCATTTCAGAAATAGACATCCTACTCCATTTGTGCGTGCTTCTATCTCCCGTCATGGAGGCGCAGCCGCTGCGGCAGTTTTGAGTTCACCACAGTAAAGTTTTCAGTCTCACCCAGCCCTTCCAGAAGGAGAGTGGCTCTGGGCTGTGTTTGACCCCTTGGCTGCAATCTTTGTCCTGGAAATACATCCCCTTGGAGTTTGTTGGTTACTGGAGTGCATTTGCCGAGTTTCTCTGTTTATTTTCCAGGCTGAATTCTGCAGCGGAAACCCCCACCCTCAGCTCTACCCCCTCGGCCATGATCCCTAGCAGCACAGCTCCCAGCGCCTTCCATTCCTTGCAGAGCAGGCTGGTGGCCAGCAGTGCCCACTGCAGGCAGGCCCAGCCTAGCAACGCACTCCAAGGTACATGTCTCTTTCTTCATGCCTGGCTTGGGAGTCTGCAAAGCAAACCTGGCCTGCGAGACGGATCTGTTGGAATCAGTCGTGTGTTTCCCTGCCTGCACCTTTGCTCTAACCCGGGAGTGGCTGAGAACCTTCCCAGCGTTTGGCTATCCCGGGGGCCTGATGAGGCCAGTGGCTTACTCAGGAGCTGGAAAGTGAGCCTGGTGGAGGATGGAACACTGGGCCAGGCCCTGTTTCCATTGCGGTCAAGGGCAGCTAGACTGGGTGACATTGTTTCAGCGAATAATACATCTGCAGAAAAGTCCATTTTGGGGGATACTTTCAGGTCAAATTTAGCGAATAGTATCAACCTAGAAATGGGGGGGGGGGATTCCAAAGTGGTTTATTTTGGTCCATTTTTAAATGGAACATTTCAGCTTTTTTGTTTTGAAACGGTGTTTTGTTTAATAATTTAGTATTAAAAAAGGGTGAAAGACACCCCAAAGTGACCTGGAGCAAAACAGAAAAACTTGAAGAACAAACAAACCGACCCCCAGATGTATTTTGTTTTGATAAGAAAAACCGTCAAAATTCAATTTCAGTTTGAACCGAACCACGTTTTTGTCAGATTTTTTGGTTCAGCTTCTGAAATAAGAAATCAATGATGCTCTCAGCTCTAATGGCAACATCTCCACCGATTTCGGTTGTATGGGAGCAGGAAGTGGCTCGCTATCTGGTGTTCTAGACACGACTGGCCCTGCCTACACTGGGCGCACATCCTGTGTGCAGTCATGCGAGTTGATAGGTGTTGGGTCGTGTTCTAGAATGGTGTTTTCCTCCTGGAGACATAGCTCATAGGGAGGACCGAGGGGCTCCCACAGGTCAAGAGGTAGCGTGACTCAGGGGACAGCCTCCTGCTGAAGCTAGTCCACCAAAGGTGAGAAACTGGCTCTTCATGGCAGATTATTCCTCAGCCTTGTTTGCTTTCAGGAGCAGCGTCTGCTAGCAGCCTCCTGCAGGGACTGAGCTTCAGCCTGCAGGACATCGGCACCAAGTCACCAGCCCTTCCAGCGAGCGTAGCATCCGTGGGGCCATCCATACAGGTAGGCAGCCCTAGCGACATGGAGGGTTTCAGATAGGCACAGGCTCTCCTGGAGAGCGGGAAACTGGATCTAGAGAGCTTGGGAGGACAGCATCCTTGTCATCCTGGAAGTAGAGCTCTGCTGCGGTAAGGAGCTCTCTTGAGGCTCTTGCTCTTGTGTTTGGCGCTTGTACCCTCAGGAGGAGGGTACTTGAGGAGCAAGGGTGATGGATGCCTTCTCTACAAGGACCACTGCTGTCTGCAGCCTGCCCTCCCATCTGGAGGCTGGGTGCAGTGATAGCATGAGGTGCATGGCAAGTGGGAGTTCTGGCACAGGAGACATTGAAACCTAAACTTGACAAAACACTAGACAATGCAATGTAGGGAATGGTCCTGCACGAGCCCCGGGGAGTGGGTGAGACGAGCCCGCTGGGCCTTTCCCACTCCTGCTTCTCACAGTGGAGTTGATTGCAGCCCCATCAGCTCTAGCAGGGGCAGCCTGCAATGCTCCACCTCTATCTGAGCAGCCTCCACGCAGATCAAGGTGGTTTATTCATGCTAGGGCCAGTAGTCTCCATGGGCTGCCCCTTCATCTTAAAATCAGGGTGTCCATTGTGAAAGGGCCAAACTTCATCCACCCTTGGGCTGAGATGCACTGGCTGCCTACTGGGATGAAGGGTGGGAAGACTCTGCCAGACCTCGGAGACCTCGAACTTCCCTTGAGAGTGAGGGGGAGCAGGGAAAGACATCCTGCCCCTTCCTCCCTGGTGCTCACCGCACTTGCCTTGCCTTGCAGACCTCAGCTGGGAAGACACCAGCACCTATCCAGAGTCTGAGTGCCATAACCACGGGCACCGGGACAATCGTCCGCACCATTCCAGTCGCCACATCCTTGTCGTCTCTTGGAGCCTCGGGGAGCGGGAAGCCCACAGCTATTCACCAGTTGCTGACCAATGGCGGGCTGGCCAAGCTGGCCAGCAGCCTTCCTGGCTTGGCTCAGATCTCCAATCAAGCGGCAGGTAAGGGGCTAGTGCTGGTGGGGGGTTTGGAGACGGAGATGCAGGCCCCCTCCCATCTCCTTTCAGACTGTAGTTTGCATTTACAAAGCTTGTTTGAAGTTCAGAGTGATCTGTGTATGCCGACTTACCCTCCTGAAGCCACTGCAAGGAGGGAACTATTGCCGCCCCCCGTGGAGACACTGAGGCACAGAGAGAGGAGGCGATTTGCCCAAGGTGTCACAGTGAGTCAGTGGCGGATCTGGGAGTGGAATTTGTGAGTCCAGCGAGAGAATTTACATCCCTCGCAGGGTGAAGGGGGGATCCGCCACCATAGACAGTGAACATCCATTTCCTCCCCAGTAGGAGTCCATCTTCATCATGCACATGATTGAAGGCCCCTTTGTATGTTCCTTAATACCAGGCAGAATTATACCTCGCATGGTTTAGGATGGCTTGTAAACAGGGCCAGGTGGCTGTCTCTGAACAGTGAGTCCCCTAATTCAGAGCATTCCAGGCGCCATAGAGCCAAGATCCAGCTACGGATGCGGGCTGTGTGTTCCTTAGAGATGCCAGCCAAGGTCAGACTTGTGCCCTGTCTGCTCATCCGAGCTAGTGACCGCCATTCCAGCCGTCAGCTCCATGCTCTGGAACTCGCATTACTGCCTTGGGTCGTGCTGACATCCTTGTTACACAGCACATGGTCTGGTAATAGGAAAAGTGTAGGGGGTCTGGGTGCAGGTCTCCGAATATTACTGCCAGAGACTGTGCCTGGAGAGCTAGTGTTGGGCTTTCCCAGAGGTGGATTTGCTGAGCTGTATGTTGTGTTGGGGACTGTGATCCTTGCCACACTCCATGTTCGGTCTGTCCTATAGCTGAGCTCCATTTGCTGGCAGTTAGGGAGCAGCTGCCTGGCAGCTGGCAGGGCGGGGTTGTGTCTGTTTGATCTGATTCTCCTGTAAAAGCCCGGGGCGAAGTGTGTGCTCGGAGATCGGCTGGTCGCAGTGACTTGCCTCGCTCCTGTGTCTTCCAGGCTTGAAGGCTCCGACCACCATTACAGTGACCCTACGGGGGCAGCCTAACCGTGTCACTACCCTGAGCCAAGCGGCTGTGGGGACTATCCATCCTCAGCTGGAGGAGCAGCAGCTGCAAACTCAGACACCTCAGGTAATTCTGGGTCTCTGGTCTTAGGTGAAGAGAAGCCGTTGGGCGTATGTTATGCTTCCATCACCAGTGTTTGCTGACCCACATGTTTTGTGCAGAAGCATCTCTCCTGGGGGGAGTGTTCTGCAATATGGCCCAGCAACCCTCATTGGGATTTTCTCAGTAGGGTTTTGCCAATGCTGAAGCCAGGGTGTTGACTCCCTTATGAGCTGTTGTGCCCCTGTGCTGTGATTTGAGCGGAGACTGAAGTGGACAGGAATGAGCGCTTGTGAGGGAGAGCAGTGTGCGCTTTCTGGGCAGAAAGGGGCGTAGTAGGACAGTGGTTGAAGATAGATCCGTCCTCTCCTGCCACAAACGCAGAGGCCTCCACCCAAACAGTGTATCTGATGTTACCTCACAGCTGCACTTAATCAACTGGAAATGCCAAACCACAGCAGTTACTTTGGATCCAAACACCTGGAGTTGGTGTCAGCCTGGGAGCCCCTGTTTAATGTCCCTCTGACACTTGGGGCTTTCTGGAGAGGTGTTTGTAGACCCTGCTCTGTGACGAGGAAGGCAGAAAGGGGCTCCCTCCAGAGCTGAGGTCGGTTTGGGCCCAATTTGACCCGAACCTGACTAGACCACAGACAATCCAAACCCGGCCTGTGGTTGTTTTCATACCCGACCCTGGCGCTTGTAGCTAGTCCCAGGGGTTGCAAGGGTGTAGCTGCCAGCCCAGACGCTGTTTTCCGTACTTTGTTTCCTCCTTCAAGCCGCAGGGCTAATTATCCTCCAGCCCTGCTCTCCCTCCGGAAGCTTGTAGTCAGGTCTGCTGGGGTCAAGTCAGATTACAGGACTCTACTCCAGAGCCTCTTGCTGCATCTCTTTCAACAAAGGGTCAAACGAGTGAGGTCGGGGCGGGGGGCGGCGGGGCGGCACAGCACCCCATCCTGTGCCTGGAGCTTGGTGCCTCAAGCCTTCAGATCCCTGAACTGAGACCAGGCACCCGGATGGCTAATGACTGGCAGGTGTCTGTGGGTAACACCAGTGTCTCCATACTGTCATCTCCTCCACAGGTCCCAACACTTCCCCATGCAGGTGGCAGGACCCAGTGAGGTGGGACTGTTCAGCATTTATCATGTTCTCTAGGGCAGTGTTCGTCAACGACCGGTCTGTAGGCTGGTGCTGGTCCCGAGAGCTCCCTGACACGGTTTAGGAAGGTGGCAAGCCAGTCCCTGGTATCGAAAAGGTTGAAAAACACTGCCATAAAGTAACATTTTTTCATGACAAATCTCCCTTGGGATTTTTTCACTCACTGTGACAGGAGTGAGCCCTGCTGCTGTTGGAAGAAGGTTGCAGACTCTTGACCTGTCAAGTTCCCTCCCTGGGAAAGAGACTCAGGGCACCGTCCTCCCAGCCCCCAGCTGTGTCTTGTCCTGGGGCTGAACTCAGAACACAAGCTGCCAGGTTAGAGGCAGATTTGTTTAGTGAAGAAGCAGTTAACAGTGTCAGATGTTCCAGGCTTGTGATCTCAGATCTGCAGTGGCAAATTTCAGCCCAAGTCCGAGTTCAGAAAGGAAACGAGCAGTTAGAACATGTTAAGAAGAAGATGAAATCTCCAGGGCAGACGTCAGTTTGCAGTTGAGACGTAGATTTGCAGATGTCAAAGCCAGAAAGGACCATTTTGCGCATTCCAGCCTGAGCTGCCTAACCCAGGCCAGAGACCCTCACCCACTGGGCACCATCAGCAAAGTTGCAAGCCTCATAGACTGTAAGGTCAGAAAGGACTATTCGGATCATCTACTCTGACCGCCTGCACATCACAGGGCACAGAACCTCGCCCACCCACCCCGTAACAGCCCCTGAACCTCTGGATGAGTTGCTGATGTCCTCAAACCATGGTTTAAAGAGGTCAAGTTACAGAGAACCACCATTTACGCTAGTTTAAACCTGCAAGTGACCCGAGCCCCACGCTGCACCGGAACCCTAAGTCCTTCAGCACCACAGCACAAGTTGCTCCCACTTGAGCCCCAGGGCTGACTCGGTGACAGCCACGCCTGTCCTTTAGGCCCTGCTCTGCAAACTGAGGAAGTGCAGGAGCCAAGTGAGAATCTTAACGGATTGTGCTGTGCTCCGTGTGAACCCCTCCTGACTGGCTCAGCTGCCCCCGTCAGATGCTGCATCGCAGGGTGCTGGTGCTGAAGGCCTGTGTCAGGGCTAGAGCAACCTGGGTCTGCCTCTCCGTTTTGTCTTTTGACATAGGGAAACTGCAGGGTGAAGAAGGTGTGACTGGCAAAGAGGGGGCCTGCACCGTGATCCCCGTGAGACTTCCGAGGCCTGTCTGGCTGAGGTTTGGGTATTACTCAGACTCTTCGAAACCAATTATCTACTGGGCACCTGCCATATAAAAGAGCAAGACAGTCCAAGTTCCCGTGTGTGTGAATGTGTTGCTTCTAGAGGTCAAAAAGGGACACCAAGAGCCCTCAAGCCTGTTGGGAACCACCTCAAGAATTTGGGAAAAAGCAGCAAAAGACTGGAGAGAAATCTTGGGCGAGATTTCAGATCTCTCTGAAAGCCAAGAGAGACACAAGTGACGTTGTTAACATTTTTACAAGGCATCTGTGGAAGAGTCAGGGCTGAGTTTAACTTTAGCTGTTGAGGTAGCTCCTGAAAACTACCATTGGACACAGGAACATGTGGGAAGACACCCCTCTGAATTACAGGTCACTGGCGTGGGCTCCTGCAAAGATCCTTCATAACAAACTGGTATTTGATTAAAGGTCTGCCAAAGAGCTGTTTGAAAATAGTGCACATTATTTACCTGCACCGGAAAGGGACATATTTACTGCAGTATTACAGAGGCTGTCACTGTCTGGGCTGAGCAAGGGGATTAGCAGCATGCCAAGGCTTCTGTATTGGGTTGATTTGTTTCCTCTGTTTTATATTATTTTCCTTATTCTAACCCTTAAATTACGGTGGAAGGCCCTGTTGTGCCAGGTGCTGCACAGACATTGAGGTGGACGCAGTATTTGCAGTATCAAATCTCAATGTTTCAAACTCAGGCTGCTTCCTGGGGAGATTTTGGGGGAGGGCCCAGCAAGGCCCAGGGAAATCGAAGTTGGTTACTAAGGGCTGGTCTACACTACAGCGTTACGTTGCCTGAACTACAAAATTACAGAATTTTGCATCCTGTGCAGTGTAATGAAGCCGCCCCAAGCCCCGGTGTGGACACCACTAGGTCGGCAGAAGAGGTGGGTTTAGTACGGCACTGGAAGACCCGCTTCTGTCACTCTAGGAAGTGTGAACACGGCGGCAGCAGCCCGGCTGCAGCGCTGCATCTGTCCCAGTGCAGCATTTCCTGAGCCAGCCCATGGAACAACCCTGGATCCTAAACACGCAGACTTTTCTGCAGAGTCCCCCGGGAAAGTGACATGGCAGAAGGGGACGGACTCTATTAGCATGTTTCCAAAATGCCCTGTGTTGAATTTCCCCCAGCTCCCTTCACCAGTGCTTTCTGCCCCCCGTTTTCAACCATACCAGGGAGGCCTGGCACCTAGGACACGGGCCGCCAGGACGCAGCCTGCAGACTCCGGCAGGAATGATGTTTGCTGACGAGACAACCTCAGCTTGTCAGTACTTAGTGCGTAATGGAAACAGAGATCTATTCGGACCACGCTGGCACCAAAGGCTGATGCCAGTTGCTCTCCTTGCATCCAGAAGATGGAGGATGAGGATCCCAGGGAAAAATGTTTCTCCTGTCTGTGAGGGGGTCTTTCTTATCGCACAGTTGAGTTCCCTGTTTTCGGTGTCACTAATGCAAGTTCCGTGCAGATGGCCCTGCCATAGGGGATGCAGGAAAGCAGACTGTGACTGGGGACTTTGAGCGGTCCAGTTTGAAGCCCGCTCCTCTCAGAACAGTTGCTGTGACCCATGGCTGCCTCCAGCTGGGAGCCTCATGGAGGTGGGGGCAGAGAAATTGCTTTGGCTTTGCACTGCTCCTTCATCATGGGATTTCAGAGAGAAGGAACTTCTGAGCCACTTGAGGCCCACAGATGTGGGCGAGGGTGTCGCTGGAAGCTGCCCTCAGGCTCTGTCAGTGGAAGTGGTACATTAAGCGTTTGTAAGTCCTGGGCCTGTTTCTGGTTACATAAGGATCTGCACTGTACTTTTTTATCAGTAATTTCCACACATAGACATTCCTCCAATGTGCCTTGTAAATGCTTGGTGGCTGTTCTCCAGCTTGCCAGGCGGTGGGAGCACCTGGTCCCTTCACCTCTCTATTCAGTGTCAGTTTGCTGGCATGAGGTGGCCTGTAAGTGTCTCCGGAGTTAGTATCTCTGTGTCAACGCTGAATCTCGTGAAGGGAATGTGGAGATGGTGATGATAGCTCCTCGTGTGACATTGTGTGCACTCACCATAAATCCTCTTCCAGTGTTGAAGATCAGTCTGTCTGAGTCGCATCCAGTTCTGTTGCCCTGTAGGTCAAAATCTCCTTGTGTAAGCCTGAGTCAGTCTCTGGTTTTCCAAGGCTGGTTGAAGAAGTGATCAGAAATAGCATGTCTTCCTTTCTACTTCGTTACCTGCATTGGGGCACCCTAAACAAACATGGCAGAACAATAACTAGATTATTAGTCTGACAAACCCATGACATTTTCAGGCATAGATTAACTCCATGCGTTGTTGCAAGGTGGGACTTGAGGCTTAATTCTAAGCTGTGAGTTTGACTTACATTGTTGGGTTTGTGTGTTTAAGGCAGTGCTTCATTGTGTTAATGTCCATGGAGAATTCTTTTAATGTCATGAGTTATGTATTTCAGCAACTGCTCTAATTATATCCATTAATGTAATTGACTTACATTTGCCATTAGAATGTGTAATTCTGTTTGACAGCACCTCTTCTTGATAAAAGACTAAGGGAAATAACCACAAAGAACAAAGGCCGTTTTTCCAATACAGCTGGGTGGTCTAAGGGAGTTGAAAGTCATTGGGAGTTGGACTCTTGGTCCCCTTTGAGAAGTGCAGCCTTCCGCTCTAAACCTGTATCTGTAATAGGGCTAAAGCTTTGGATTGCCCAAGGTTTCACCTAATTACTGGGGCTTGGCTAGTTCTTCTTCAACCTCTATGGAAATAAGATGTAAAGTTTTAACAACGAGAGTAATTAAGTATTGGAACAGCTTACCGAGGGTTTTGATGGAGATTGACAGTGGACGTTTTCTAACAGATCTGCTCTAGGGATTATTGTGGGGCAGGTGTCTGGCCTGTGCTCTACAAGGGGTCAGGCTAAATTATCACAATGGTCCCTTCTGGCCTTGGAATCTATGAAAGTTTTGCTCGGAAGGCAGTTCTGTTGGGCCAGTGTCCCCTGTCCAGGTTACAGCTGGAATCTAGATGGGATGCAGGTTTTCAGGATTCAGTACTGGTTAAATAATAGGAAACGCAGTCCAAGTGGCACATGATTAATGCTGGCATCACGGGGGTTGACAGTGGAGACCAGTGCTGTTGGAAGATGAAGGGGATTGTGACTTGTTGGTGTTTGCTTATGACACTGGCTTTGTTTCAGTTGCAAAAGCCATAAAGGAGTATGAGGCGCTCTATTGGCTTTAGGTTTCAGAGTGGGAGCCGTGTCAGTCTGTATCAGCAAAAACAACAAGGAGTCCTTGTGGCATCTTAGAGACTAACACATTTATTTGGGCATAAGCCTTTGTGGGCTAGAACCCACTTCATCAGATGCATGGAGTGAAAATACAGGAGCAGGTATAAATACATTAAAGAGGGGGGATTGCTTTACCAAATGTGAGGTCAGTCTAATGAGAGAAATCAATTAACAGCAGGATACCAAGGGAGGAAAAATAACTTTTGAAGTGGTAAGAGAGTGGTCAGACAGTTGACAAGAAGGTGCGAGTAACAGTAGGGAGAAATTAGTATTGGGGAAATTAAGTTTAGGTTTTGTAGTGACCCAACCACTCCCAGTCTCTATTCAGGCCTAATCTGATGGTATCCACTTTGCATTAATTCCAGTTCTGCAGTTTCACGTTGGAGTCTGTTTCTGAAGTTTTTTTTGTTGAATAATTGCCACTTTTAGGTCTATTACTGAGTGACCAGAGAGATTGAAGTGTTCTACTGGTTTTTGAATGTTATGATTCCTGATGTCAGATTTGTGTCCATTTATTCTTTTGCGTAGAGACTGTCCGGTTTGGCCAATGTACACTGCAGAGGGGCATTGCTGGCACATGGTGGCATATATCACATTGGTAGATGTGCAGGTGAATGAGCCCCTGATGGTGTGGCTGATGTGGTTAGGTCCTATGATGGTGTCCTTTGAATAGATATGTGGACAGAGCTGGCACTGGGGTTTTTTGCAGGGTTTGGTTCCTGGGTTGGTGTTTTTGGTGTGTGGTTGCTGGTGAGTATTTGCTTCAGGTTGAGGGGCTGTCTGTAAGCAAGGACTGGCCTGTCCCGCAAGGTCTGTGAGAGTGAGGGATTGTCCTTCAGAATAGGTTGTAGATCCTTGATGATGCGCTGGAGAGGTGAGACCTGACCAGGAATACTGTGTGCAGTTCTGGTCTCCCATGTTTAAGAAGGATGAATTCAGACTGGAACAGGTACAGAGAAGGGTTGCTAGGATGATCCGAGGCATGGAAAACTTGTCTTATGAAAGGAGACTCAAGGAGCTTGGCTTGTTTAGCCTAACTAAAAGAAGGTTGAGGGGAGATACGATTGCTCTCTATAAATATATCAGAGGGATAAATACTGGAGAGGGAGAGGAATTATTTAAGCTCAGTACCAATGTGGACACAAGAACAAATGGATATAAACTGGTCATTGGGAAGTTTAGACTTGAAATTAGACCAAGTTTTCTAACCATCAGAGGAGTGAAGTTCTAGAACACCCTTCCACGGAAAGCAGTGGGGGCAAAAGATCTATCTGGCTTTAAGATTAAACTCAATAAGTTTATGGAGGAGATGGTATGATGGGATAACATGGTTTTGGTAATTAAATATTCATGGTAAATAGGCCCAATGGCCTGTGATGGGATATTAGGTGGGGTGGGATCTGAGTTACCCAGGAAAGAATTTTCTGTAATATCTGGCTGGTGAATCTTGCCCATATGCTCAGGGTTTAGCTGATGGCCATATTTGGGGTCAGGAAGGAATTTTCCTCCAGGACAGATTGGAAGAGGCCCTGGAGGTTTTTCACCTTCCTCTGTAGCATGGGGCACGGGTCACTTGCTGGAGGATTCTCTGCTCCTTGAAGTCTTTAAACCACGAGTTGAGGACTTCAATAGCTCAGACATAGGTGAGAGGTTTTTTGCAGGAGTGGGTGGGTGAAATTCTGTGGCCTGCATTGTGCAGGAGGTCAGACTAGATGATCATAATGGTCCCTTCTGACCTTTGTATCTATGAATCTAAGGCCCTTCAGAGTCTGCTCCAGCTTGCCTAAAATGGAGCAGATTGCAGCCCCTCTTCTCTTTAATGTGCAGTTGTCAGTGCTCAGGACACCAAGATTCGTCTTGCCTTTACCTGTTCTCTGATAACCTCCTCTGCAAGAGGAGCTGCTATATAAATGGGAGGTATCTAAATGGTATCTGCTTCCTTCAGAGCCCATCAGTGCGTGGGGTTATGGATTTGAGCATCTACCTCCAGAGCAGTCTAGACCCTCCTGACCAAAGGAATTGGACCTGGATTTCTGGCAAAGCAATAAACTGTTCGGCCACTGGGTCTTGCAATTTGCAAGACTTTTAAAGCAACATTTTGTCTCAGTTTGGATAAAGCCATTTAAATTAATAGTGTGAAAATCAGCTTGGGTACCACTAAGCAGAGACTCTTAGGTCTGCAGAATGTCCTGCAAGTCAGGCACTGCCTGGGCTACTTCAGAAAACTGCTTCACGTTGGAAAATCACCTTAGTAATCAGGGAGAATTAGCCTGGCAGCAGGGAGAGAGCTCAGTCTGTCGGGGTGGGCGCTAAGCTCTTCTTAGTGAGAGATGCTTCCTCGTTTTCTCATCAGACATGATAGATTTGGGATCCTACTAGCAGGCTCGCTGTGCTTGGGTGTGATCTGCAGTGCACAGGGTGTGCGCTCCTTAACGGAATGGGCCAGCTCGTTAAAGTGCAAATCTCCTGGGTTCCGTTCCTGGCTCGGCAGCTGACCTCCTGAGACACCTGGACCAAGTTTCTCTGTGTCTCTGTTTCCCTCTCTGCAGAACAGGGCTGCGAAGGGTCACATGCCTGCGGGGAGCTGTAGAACGGCCTCCTGGGTGTCTTTGGGACCCCCTACGAGGAGGGGGTAGTGTGCTGTTGTGTAAGTGGGAGCTTCCAGCCTCAGTGGCTTGCAGTTGCCAAGCCCCCGGGGAAGGTTTGGTCTGACAGACCTGACAGAGTTGCCGGTGGCGTGGGTTAGTGTGGGGCTGCTTGGAGGAAGCAAGCCCACTCTGAGATGGGACCGAGGGGCAGACCCCTCCCCCACTCGCTGAGGGTTTGTCTGCACAGGGGGGTAACTCGAGTCATCCAACACGTTTGTACACGTTCGCTTGGACTCAGCTCATGGCAGCAGATTTCCATACAGCGTGTACCAACCTGTTTGCTAACTGGCAGCCAGTTAGTTCCAGTCTCGACAGCCCCTTGAAGCGAATGCAAGTGGGTGACTCTGGATGTGGATGGCACAGTGCATCTGTGAGCCGAATACCTAATAGACCCTTTAGGAATCCCCGAATTAGTTAGTTACTGGCATGCGCTGGGAAGGTTAGACGTCTGACCAGAGGTCTCCCACTGAATGGGCTCTGCACAGACATCAGGCTGAATGTCCAAGGGAACTTGTGCATCTTTCACGGCCCAGCAGAGAGCTCTTCTGATGCAGAAGCGAACGTGAGCATGCTGCTTCCAGTCGTGTTGCACTGCTGGCAGCATCCTGATGTTAGGAGGCTTATTCCTTCACCCACTTACTTCCCTGGTCCTTCTTGCATGAACAGAGAGCAACAATACCCGAAGTCCAAAGGTGCAAACAATTCGATGTTTATTGGGGTGAACTTCCAGCAAGCATGATTCCAGTTTCTTTCCTCAGTGTCCCCCTTCCCAGCTCTGACACCACAGAGCCTTACACCTGTGTCCCTGTTCCCATTCCTGCCCTTAGCAAAACATTATTCCAATTTCCTTACCCCTATTCCCTGTTCCCATTTCCCCTCTTTAGCAAAACATGATTCCAATTTCTCCACCCCCATTCCCTGTTCCCATCTCTCCCACCCACACACCCACCCCCTCACTTTCTAATTGACTGCAGACTATATAGTAAAACTTGAGTTCTGCTTAGCTATACCTTAACCAATCATTTTCCTGAAATTTAACTAACCAGTCCTAACTTATTGTAACATGATTATGTAACCAATTATATCCCACCACCTTAATTAGTTTACACCCAGCAAAATTAATTATACAGCAGACAGGAACAATCACAGAACCAGACAGAGATTATACAGACAAACAAAAGCAAAGTGGGAACTATAATGACAAAACAATACAGAAGTGAGGATTTCACATCCCAGTATTGAAAAGTGAGTTCTTGCCAGACAGGATGCTATCAAACTAAGTTTCCTTTTACATTTTCTAGGCACTTCCCTTTCTCTGGAGGTGATAGGCACTATCAGGACAGGATTGTTTTCCTAACAGCCCAATAGCACCTTATTTCAATGTGACTAGTTTGGAATGTGAGGATGTCACCGGTCACTTCCTAGCTTATGGCTGCCTCTGCTGCTTAGCCAAAGGCCTTAGCCTAAGAACAGGGCCTCAGACTGTGACAGTAAGAGAAGGCCCTTACACCAGCAGACAGTGATTTTGATTCTTTCTTTTATACCTCTATCACTAGCCAAGTGATAAGAATACACCTAAATTCTTAAAGTACAGGCCTTTGCAGACAGGCATGAATATCTATATCCTAACAGCTGACAGTAACCGCGCATCCTTGCTTTCAACAGAGGATCCCTGAGTGCTCAGAATCTCTTGTTAAGCCTCACAAGTCCCCAGGGACATGGGTCAGTATTAGCTGCATTTTACAACCGAGGCACAGAGTGGGAAAATGACTTGCCCAAGGTCATCCATCGAGTCATTGTCGAGGTGGGGATAAGGCCTTAGGTAAGACACAGTCACCTCTGCTGAACTCGCCCTCCCAAAGGTTGATGGGGATATTGCTGAATTTATTTAAGGAAGGTCTTTGCAGAGCTCTGTCTTGTTCCACAGAGTCCTCCTCCAGCTGACAAGTAACTGGTCAGAGGGAGGGAAAAGAGTCATAGAGGAAAGGTTAAAACGTAGAGAAGTGGATTTGAATTTCCAGCTGCTGAGAGAGGTTACAGGCAATGGAAAGAGAGCCCCGCTAGCGAAGGGCTGGTCGGCGTCCCCGCTCTGCATCACACTCCCAGCTCCTGTGAGTGCTGTGAGTTTTTCCGTTGGGTCTCAATTACTTTAACCCTTTCAGGCTCCAGGTGGTGCAGTTGGGAACTTGAGCACCCCAGCTTCCAGTGCCGCCCCTCCTGGCAAGCTGCTGTCTCAGATGGAACTCAGCAAGGCTCAGGCTGGCATAGAGATGGCTCCTGCTGACCCCGCGTCCCACCTGACCTCTGCAGCAACGCCACCTGTAGGTGAGGCTCATGGCAGTTCTGGGGCACACGCAGCCAGGCCTTGGGGTCAGTGTGGAGGAAGGGCTGGAGCCATGCCTGCCTGGTGACTCGCAGGGTTGCTGTGGTGGCGTGGCTGGATTGCCAGGACGCCCAACGATCTTGTTGGTTTTTTTAAAGTCACAATCCCCCTCTTAACTGGTTTCTTTGAGTACGTGTGTGCACTTTATTGGGCATGACAGAGCAAGGGAAGGCTGTAGAGCAGTGTAGCTGAGACGATTAACCCCAACACCTAGGTAGTTATTTTAAGTTCAGCTCCATGGCCTAAAGTTACAAACTCCTCAGGTTCTGCATTTGTGCTGGCTGTGATCAGCTGTCCTGCAGCTTGTGCGAAGCGTGCGCTTTCAACGCTTTCAACGCTTTCTCCCTGCTGTGCATTATTGTTGATCTAGACTAGGGAGAAGGGATCCAACCCCCTGCAGCTCAGTGAGTGTGTCGGTTGCAGCTGCCCAGGGAGACTCCAAACCCACATAACCAAGCTGCCCTCTATTGTATCCTTGAAATGCTTTGGTAAGATAAGCTGCATCGCGGCTGGTTTGATTCTTTCTTTCCTGTTGGTTTCAAAGTGAAGAGAAAAGCTCTCGAGGCAGATGGATGATAAGCGTTCTGGGCGAAATGAGGAGCCAGGACAAAGCCCCACTTGAAAACAATGGAGCTGTGTCTGCCAGATTCCTCAAAGTGCCAGGGTCTAAACAAACGGCTCTGGAGCGCTTGGGAATCTCTGCTGTTGTACAGAGGCTGGTACCTGGTACTCGAATGATCTCCCAGTCCCTGCAGGGCTAGAATCACTGCATACCGCAAACCCCAGCAGTTCTCCCACTGAGAGCAATAGGGCAGTGGGAAAACGCTGCTTTCTTTTTCTCTCCTAGCTTGAAGTGTTTCCCTTTGCTATTTGTACTTTAGCTAGTGGGCGACCGTGGTTGTTTTCAGAAAGCTTTCTTGGGTCACTCATGGCCCTGGATGACTGTTAACCCAGTAGCAGAGTTAGTGTATTCTTGGTTGCTTGTTTAGTGGCCAGAACCGCAGTAGGTGCTCCAGAGAAACACACAGCAGATACAGCCACTGTCCTTCAGAGCTTACAGTCGAAATAAACCCCTGCCCAACTGGGAAATACAAGCAAAACAAAGGGCGAGGCAGGGGATGAGAGATGGAAGGACAGGGGAGTGCTTTTCAACAGTGCAGTCTAGGATTTTCCATACCAGCTTAGATCTCTGGGTTCAACTTCACTGGTACCCTGTCTCCAATGGTGGCCCCAAATTGAGACTTTAGAGAAAGGAGAGCGCTACTCACACAGTGAATTTGGTGAGTTGTGTGATGTGTTTGTGATGGCAGGGAGGGGGAAACGTTGCTCCTGATCCTTGGGATGGCTGGTGGCATGCAACCTTACCCTGAGCAGGGGACTAGGAATCAAGGCAAGTCGAACTCCAACTTTCTCTGTGTCAGGACCTTGTGCTCCCAGATAAGCCTGTAAGTGCCCTTCTCTTAGGGACATCCCAGCATGCCAGGGGTGGTGAGCTGGGCACTATTCAGTGAGACAGGAGTCAGGTAGGGTCCTGTCTTTGTGGCATGAGACTATTCCTGCGTTAAGGCAATGGCTGAGGGAACCTGCAGTCAGGATGCCTAGCCCGGGCTTGAGCACGTGCAGGAAGCTTCCTCGCTCAACAGCATTCATATTGTTCACTCCACCAGATCCTGCCTCCTGGCCTCAAAGAGATCAGAGCCTCTGGGCGGAGGTGAGGTGGTGGGGGAAGAGGGCTCATCTTGTCCCAGATAATTGCCACTGTAGCACTTTCTGCTCCCTGTGAATCTGACCCCAGTGCTGGTGCCCAACCTGGCCGGCTGCTGTAAAGCTTTCGTTGTGGTGAACAGGACCTCGGCTGATCGCTGTGGCCTTTCTAGCCCCGGTAGCGCTTTTCACAACGATAGAAATAGTTCTGGAGTCCTGGCCAAATGTAAATTTGGTCATTTCATTTGAATGTCCCCTCCCTGCTATTTTAGTTGGCTGTGGTCATCTTGTTCTCTCTCTGACCTAAACAGCTGCTATAGTCCCACTCAGGTGGCTATATTTGGAGTGATGGTGAAATCATCTGCCTATATTCTACTCTGCATTTCTACAGCAGATTTCCATCCAGTGGTCTCAGAGTACTTCACAAACACTAGTTAAGTCTCTCAACCATTTCTGTGTAGTACAGACAGGGAAGCTGAGCCCCAGGAGTTGAGTGACTTGCCAAAGGTCAGGCATGCCACCTTGAGCAGGGATTAAAACCCAGGTCTCCTGTCTTGAAGTTCTGTCCCTTAACCAGAAGACTATCCCTGCCCTGCTAATCAGCTTGGAAGGTGCTTTGACATCACTGGCTGGAAGATGGAGCACGTTTGCTGGACATGATCAGTGCTGAAGAACAGTGGTGTTGTGCTCCAGCCCTGGAGCTGTTCCCTGTGTGTGCAGCCACTTTGCTGCCAAGGGTTTGAAGGACAGTGGATCCACAGCAAGGGCTTTTCCTGAACCTGCATGTGAAAGGGGACCCGGGGGTGGGCAAATCCATGCTGTTTGGGCCCCCAAAGGGCATGGCTTGCCAAAGCACCAGAGGAGTGTGCTGTGCAGTGGGAGAGGTCAGGGCCACTGCATAGTAATGGGGGCATGAATCTGACCCTTCCACTCTGCAGCTGACCTCAGTTTCAGTGTACTTGCCTGGCCTAACCTCCTTTGAGTACGCTGCTCCCTCTGGTCTGTGCAAGAGCTCCTGTCTTCCTCCAGCATTTGAGTTGCTGTACGTTTGCACTTCTGCTGTTCCCTTGAAGAACTCCAAGTAGACCTCCTTCCTTACTCTGGCAATCTCAGCTGCCTCTCGGCTCCCTCCTGGGGTTTGCATGTGGCTAGAAAGTGGGCAGCCTCCGTGTCAGCTTCTCCTTCTTCCTCACACCACTGCTGCTCAAGGCGGAGCTGAAGGCACGGTGACCTGTGCTAACAGGACTTTTGCTTAGAGCTCAGCTAACGCAAGCCAGTATAGGCTCAGTGTTCAGGCCAGTGAGTGAGATGAACCAGTCACTGCTGGCCATGGGTTCTATGCAATACACGTAGCTTCGGCAAAATCGCTGGGGGAAAGGCCTTGACATCTTCCCACAAGCCTACCATGGTTTCCCTGTCCCCCGCAGGAGACCAGCAGTGATCATGCAACTCCCTGCCAGAGAAAGTTGTGAAGGCCAAGACTATACCAGGGCTCAAAAAAGAGCTAGATAAGCTCATGGATGAGAGGTTCATCAGTGGCTACTAGCCAGGATGGGCAGGGATGGTGTCCCGAGCCTCTTTTTGCCAGAAGCTGGGAATGGGCGACAGGGGATGGATCACTTGATGATTCCCTGTTCTGTTCATTCTCTCTGGGGCACCTGGCACTGGCCACTGTCGGAAGACAGGACAGTGGGCTAGAAGGACCTTTGGTCTGACCCAGTCTGGCCGCTCTTATCTGATCAGCCTGCCAGAAAGACACAGTGCAGGACAAGCTGTGAGTTAAGAATGAGAGCTGTTGTCGTGGTGGCAATTCTGACTCTGGAGCGCTACCCCCCTCAGAGAAACAGCACCATCACACCAGGGCAAGGCAGGCGAATGTTCATGCCAGTGCTGGGTCTCGGTCACAGCTGTTGTCCTCTAGCATTGGGATTTCCATCCTCTGGATGGAGGGCTGTGCACTGGTACCCCCGGTTGCATAGTGCATGTTGCTTTGGGGGTTCCCCGGAGCTCAGGGAGCAGCGCAACCACCAGGAGAGCACGGATTTCATGGCTGGAGCTTAGCCTGGCCCAGACAAGAGGTGCTGTATGTGGGCTGGAAGGCGCTAGTGTGGGCCAGGAGTGTTCCTGCCCCCTTTATTGCGGGAGACCTATCCTCCTCTTATCCAAGAGGGTTTCAATTTGAGGATTACTTTGGATCCTTGGCTGCTTCTGGGTTTGCAGCTGGCATAGGTGGTCCCTGGTCTGGCACTCAGGACGTAATATTCATGTGCTGTGCCAAGCGCCTGTCCCAGGGGGCCACAACACGCCAGGGCGCTTGCTGGCTCTGGGGTTGACCTGGGCACATACCGTGGTTTACAAAGTAACTTGCCCGCAGCAATGCACAGCTTACACCCTGGTTACTCTGCCCCAGCTGCTGTGGGCTTGGCCTGTAGAGACGGTGGAAAGCAGAGGGGAACACTAAGCTGTCTTTGTCCCTCTGTCTCCGCAGTGACCACCACCAGCCCCATGAAAACCCTGTATGTCATGTCAGACGCCAAGCTGTCTGCGCTCACCAAATCTGTGATGGCTGAGGCTGTCTGCGCCCCCCTGAAACCTGTGGGGATCCAGACGCCCTCGTCTGCCTGCTCGTCATCCTCCTCCAGCTCACCCCCCGTTGCCGTGACCTTCACCTCTGCGATGCCGGCTAGCCCCCACTGCAGCCTGGTGCATTCCAAAGTGGGGCCCGTCCTGCAGAACGCTACCAAGACTGTCATCCTGACCTCCACGCTGGCAGCAAAGGGCGACGGGCCCCCGGGGCGCAGGGCGGAGAAGGTCGGCCACACCCTTGGGGCAGTGGAGACCCTGGGGAAGGTGCCCTCTGTGGTGGACAATGGGAGCACCATCATCCACACCAGGGAGACTCTGGCTAATAGACATTTGCTGCCACAGGGCATGGTGCCAGCTGGGGTTGGCACCACGCTTATAACGCTGGGCAGCAGCCTGGCCAGCCCCTCCATCCTCGCAACAGCGGGGCCCACGATCAGCCAGAAGCCATAGCGAATTGAGCACTGCTTTGCCACAAATTTGAGTTTGGCCTTCAGTATGAACTAGCGCCGTTGGCTGCGGGAGTGCAGCGCCCATGCTGGGCCCAAATGGACATTTCTTTTGGTTTGGGGTTTTCTCTTGCTGTTTAATAAAACTATTTTTTTTCAGTCGTGTGATCTCTTCATTGTAGCGTTTCTCCTTTGATCACTGCCTGCACTGTAGCCCGAAGAGGAGGAGGAGGGATGTAGATTCTCAGCATGGAATGGAAATCAAAATGCAATTATGCTTTGTGTCTTTATAGTATCTTTCAGTGAAGGATTTCAGAGCTTTGCAAACAAATGAGCCCCCCTGCACCTTATGAGTGAAGGAAATGCTATCCCCTTCTTCTTTGGGGAGCTGCAGCTGTGTTCCACACAGGCATGTGTGCACATTGGAGAATTTTGCCTAGCAGTACCTGTTGGGCCTGTGCTTGTGCCTTGGGGCTGTACCCCGTCCCCTGGCTATTTGAGGCAGTCCTGCCCAGCCTCCCCTCAGTTCCTTCTCACCATGCATGGCTGGAGTCAGAGCCCTGTGTGGCTATCATCTCTGCTTCTCTGTCTGTTTTCCTCTTTGTGTGTGTAGCTTTTAGATAGCTAGCCTTACCCTAGATAGTGTTAGTTAAGCTCGGTAGTTGGGATACTTATTGCCCTGTGTGATGTCCTCACCACGGTTCAAGCACTGCTGTTGAGTGCGCGGAGCGATTGCTAATAGTGATCCTTGCATGAGGTGCAGGCTGTGTTTAGGCAAGGAGTGTTCTGGTACTCCTGTATACTTTCCTTCTGATTCCGATCATCCCTTAGGTCATCCTCAGACTGAAATTGTACTGTGCCAAGGTCATCGTCCTTGCTTAGCCATGGCATAGGCTATGTTGCTTCTCCGACCTTCTTGTGTTTTCAGCCTCCAATGTCCCGTCCTCTTCATCTTGACCTTCTGACTCAGCATCATGGTCAGATTTTGCATCCCATGATCAGCTCTCTGCATCTCGCTGCATGGCTGCTCTGTGGTTAAATGAGGAGGAAGAGCGATGTTCAGAGGCAGGTTCTACTCAACAGCAGGAAAACTTGTTTGGCCAATGGAAGCATTTTTTGATATGGTTCTTGGTCCACAGAGTTCCACCAAAGCTGGCTGATATCCAGGACATCTTGATGTACCTGTTACATCTTCAGTCGTCAGATCTGGTACTTAGGTTGTTGAGGGTGCATCTGGTGTCGATTTTGGCACTTCATGCACCCATCCGTGGAGGTCAGTATTTTCCAAACCATGGTAACAAGGTTCTTCAAAAGAGTCTGTCGCCACGCACCATAGAATCATAGAATATCAGGGTTGGAAGGGACCTCAGGAGGTCATCTAGTCCAACCCCCTGCTCAAAGCAGGACCAATTCCCAGTTAAATCATCCCAGCCAGGGCTTTGTCAAGCCTGACCTTAAAAACTTCTAAGGAAGGAGATTCTACCACCTCCCTAAGTAACGCATTCCAGTGTTTCACCACCCTCCTAGTGAAAAAGTTTTTCCTAATATCCAACCTAAATCTCCCCCACTGCAACTTGAGACCATTACTCCTTGTTCTGTCCTCTTCTACCACTGAGAATAGTCTAGAACCATCCTCTCTGAAACCACCTCTCAGGTAGTTGAAAGCAGCTATCAAATCCCCCCTCATTCTTCTCTTCTGCAGACTAAACAATCCCAGTTCCCTCAGCCTCTCCTCATAAGTCATGTGTTCCAGACCCCTAATAATTTTTGTTGCCCTTCGCTGGACTCTCTCCAATTTATCCACATCCTTCTTGTAGTGTGGGGCCCAAAATTGGACACAGTACTCCAGATGAGGCCTCACCAATGTCGAATAGTGGGGAACGATCACGTCCCTCGATCTGCTCGCTATGCCCCTACTTATACATCCCAAAATGCCATTGGCCTTCTTGGCAACAGGGGCACACTGTTGACTCATATCCAGCTTCTCGTCCACTGTCACCCCCAGGTCCTTTTCCGCAGAACTGCTGCCTAGCCATTCGGTCCCTAGTCTGTAGCTGTGCTTTGGGTTCTTCCGTCCTAAGTGCAGGACCCTGCACTTATCCTTATTGAACCTATCAGATTTCTTTTGGCCCAATCCTCCAATTTGTCTAGGGCCCTCTGTATCCTATCCCTGCCCTCCAGCGTATCTACCACTCCTCCCAGTTTAGTATCATCCGCAAATTTGCTGAGAGTGCAATCCACACCATCCTCCAGATCATTTATGAAGATATTGAACAAAACCGGCCCCAGGACCGACCCCTGGGGCACTCCACTTGATACCGGCTGCCAACTAGACATGGAGCCATTGATCACTACCCGTTGAGCCCGACAATCTAGCCAACTTTCTACCCACCTTATAGTGCATTCATCCAGCCCATACTTCTTTAACTTGCTGACAAGAATACTGTGGGAGACCATGTCAAAAGCTTTGCTAAAGTCAAGAAACAATACATCCACTGCTTTCCCTTCATCCACAGAACCAGTAATCTCATCATAGAAGACGATTAGATTAGTCAGGCATGACCTTTCCTTGGTGAATCCATGCTGACTGTTCCTGATCACTTTCCTCTCATGCAAGTGCTTCAGGATTGATTCTTTGAGGACCTGCTCCATGATTTTTCCGGGGACTGAGGTGAGGCTGACTGGCCTGTAGTTCCCAGGATCCTCCTTCTTCCCTTTTTTAAAGATTGGCACTACATTAGCCTTTTTCCAGTCATCCGGGACTTCCCCGGTTCGCCACGAGTTTTCAAAGATAATGGCCAATGGCTCTGCAGTCACATCCGCCAATTCCTTTAGCACTCTCGGATGCAGCTCGTCCGGCCCCATGGACGTGTGCACGTCCAGGTTTTCTAAATGGTCCCTAACCACCTCTTTCTCCACAGAGGGCTGGCCATCTATTCCCCATGTTGTGATGCCCAGCGCAGCAGTCTGGGAGCTGACCTTGTTCTTGAAGACGGAGGCAAAAAAAGCAT
This sequence comes from Lepidochelys olivacea, assembly GCF_965140295.1. Classification (NCBI taxonomy): domain Eukaryota; kingdom Metazoa; phylum Chordata; order Testudines; family Cheloniidae; genus Lepidochelys; species Lepidochelys olivacea. The sequence continues at coordinate 14,632,639 of NC_140436.1, read as the reverse complement.
CGAGTACATTAGCTTTTTCCACATCCTCTGTCACTAGGTTGCCTCCCTCATTCAGTAAGGGGCCCACACTTTCCTTGGCTTTCTTCTTGTTGCCAACATACCTGAAGAAACCCTTCTTGTTACTCTTGACATCTCTTGCTAGCTGCAGCTCCAGGTGCGATTTGGCCCTCCTGATTTCATTCCTACATGCCCGAGCAATATTTTTATACTCTTCCCTGGTCATATGTCCAACCTTCTACTTCTTGTAAGCTTCTTTTTTATGCTTAAGATCTGCTAGGATTTCACCGTTAAGCCAGCTGGTCGCCTGCCATATTTACTATTCTTTCGACACATCGGGATGGCTTGTCCCTGTAACCTCAACAGGGATTCCTTGAAATACAGCCAGCTCTCCTGGACTCCTTTCCCCTTCATGTTAGTCCCCAAGGGGATCCTACCCATCTGTTCCCTGAAGGAGTCTGCTTTCCTGAAGTCCAGGGTCCGTATCCTGCTGCTTACTTTTCTTCCCTGTGGCAGGATCCTGAACTCAACCAACTCATGGTCACTGCCTCCCAGATTCCCATCCACTTTTGCTTCCCCCAGTAATTCTTCCCGGTTTGTGAGCAGCAGGTCAAGAAAAGCTCCCCCCCAGTTGGCTCCTCTAGCACTTGCACCAGGAAATTGTCCCCTACGCTTTCCAAAAACTTCCTGGTTTGTCTATGCACCGCTGTATTGCTCTCCCAGCAGATATCAGGAAAATTAAAGTCACCCATGAGAACCAGGGCGTGCGATCTAGTAGCTTCTGCGAGCTGCCGAAAGAAAGCCTCATCCACCTCATCCCCCTGGTCCGGTGGTCTATAGCAGACTCCCACCACTACATCACTCTTGTTGCTCACACTTCTAAACTTAATCCAGAGACACTCAGGTTTTTCTGCAGTTTCGTACTGGAGCTCTGAGCAGTCATACTGCTCCCTTACATACAGTGCAACTCCCCCACCTTTTCTGCCCTGCCTGTCCTTCCTGAACAGCTTATATCCATCCACGACAGTACTCCAGTCATGTGAGTTATCCCACCAAGTCTCTGTTATTCCAATCACATCATAATTCCTTGACTGTGCCAGGACTTCCAGTTCTTCCTGCTTGTTTCCAAGGCTTTGTGCATTCATATATAAGCACTTGAGATAACCTGCTGATCGCCCCTCATTCTCAGTATGAGGCAGGAGCCCTCCCCTCACAGACATTCCTGCCTGTGCTTCCTCCCGGTATCCCGCTTTCCCACTTACCTCAGGGCTTTGGTCTCCTTCCCCCGTTGAACCTAGTTTAAAGCCCTCCTCACTAGGTTAGCCAGCCTGCTTGCAAAGATGCACTTCCCTCTCTTCGTAAGGTGGAGCCCGTCTCTGCCCAGCACTCCTCCTTCATGGAACACCATCCCATGGTCAAAGAATCCAAAGCCTTCTCTCCGACACCACCTGCGTAGCCATTCGTTGACTTCCACGATTCGACGGTCCCTACCCAGGCCTTTTCCTTCCACGGGGAGGATGGACGAGAATACCACTTGCGCCTCATACTCCTTTATCCTTCTTCCCAGAGCCACGTAGTCCGCAGTGATCCGCTCAAGGTCATTCTTGGCAGTATCATTGGTGCCCACGTGGAGAAGCAGGAAGGGGTAGCAATCCGAGGGCTTGATGAGTCTCGGCAGTCTCTCCGTCACATTGCGAATCTTAGCCCCCGGCAAGCAGCAGACTTCTCAGTTTTCCCGGTCAGGGTGGCAGATAGATGACTCAGTCCCCCAGAGGAGAGAGTCCCTGACCACCACAACCCGCCTCCTTCTCTTGGGAGTGGTGGTCGTGGAACCCCCCATCTCAGGACAGTGCATCTCATGCCTTCCAACCAGCGGAGTCTCCTTCTGCTTTCTCCCCCCAGACATATCATCTGGTCCACTCTCCGCAATGGTACCTGTGGAGAGAACATGAAAGCGGTTAGTTACCTGTGTCCGCGTTGCTGGAACCCGGACATTCCCCCTTCTTCTTCGGGAGGTCACATGTTGCCAGGCTTCTTCACTGGCCTCTTAGCTCCGCTGTGCAACCTGCTCTAAATCTTTAGAGCTTTGTGCCCGTGGAAGCATATCCTGACTTTTGTCCAGAAAATCCTTTGTTTCTCGTATGCAACGCAGGGTCGTTATCTGTTGCTCCAGACCGTCAATCTTCTCTTCCAATATGGAGACCAGCTTGCACTTTGTACAGACAAAGTCGCTTCTGTCCTGTGGAAAAAAGACAAACATGGCACATCCAGTGCAGGTCACAACAGCTGAACCCCCCCCCTTCCATATCACCTTCCTACTATGAGTTTCCTCAGAGAAGTTGGCAAGATGTAAGCCTCACTGGGCTCACTCCAGGTGAACACCAGTGCGAGAACCAGTTCCTTTCTGGCCTTAGCGGCTTCGCCTCATCTGGCACCTCCGTTCAACCCTTGGGCATCCTTGTCTTTCTTTTTTGTGTCAAAAAGCAATCACGGTGGCAGTCATGTCTGCAAGGTGTGCGAATTGCAGGCTCTGATGGCAGATCCTTCTTAAGCGCAGTTCTCCAAATCCAGTGACTGCGGCTGCATGCAAAGCTTTTATCGAAGCGGTCTTTCCATTTCACTTGAGCCAGGCGATGTACATCCCTGTGTTCTTTCTTTAAGCCACATTCAGCCCTGAGGCAATAATATCTTCACACGGGAGGCGATGTCTGCCCTTTAACCTGGACAGAACTCGATCGTTTTGTGCTTCGCCTCATCTGTGCCTTACACAGCCCAATGAAGGGACAAGCAATCTCTTCACAGACTCTCCCTGGGGGGATAGCTTCCTGTATCAAGACAGCTTACGAAATAGTTCTGTCCCCACAAAGGGTTTGAGCTCATTCTGCAAGAGCCGCAGGCTACGTCAAAGGTGTTTAAGTGACGTTTCAATGTTGGATGTTTGCAGGGCTGCCCCTTGGTTGTCTGTACATACTTTTCTGAACCATTATGGCATTACCATAGCATCCAGAGCAGAGGCAGACTTTGGGAAGGTGGGCCTGCCATCCTGGTTTGAATAGACTCTGAGCCCCACCTCCTGCGAGTGCTGCTTGAAAGTCACCTACGTGAATACATGGCTGCATCCACTCGAAGAAGAAAAATGGGTTACCTGCCTGTCTTGTCACTGTTGTTCTTCAAGATGTGATACAGACATGTTTCCACAATCACTTTCCATCCCCTCTGCCCTGGAGTTGGGGCAGTGCTGCCGCGTATAGCCAGGGAGGGGGCTATGGCCATGAGGCGCGAACACCGCCCCTCTGCGGGTACGGCAAAGCAAAATTCTCCGGCTCCGGTGCACTGGGTGCGTGCACACGTATGTGGAATCCACGACTGCATTGCATCTCGAAGAACAACCGTTACAATTCCGGTAAGTAACTGGTTTTTTCAGATGGGGAAACTGAGGCTTGAGTCAGGGCAATCAGCAGCGCCTCACTTACCTGTAGATTAGATAGTTTGCTTGGTAGTAGACTTAGTTTTATCATTATTACCAAGTCATATCGCCAAGTCCGTCTCGGTACCGATGGCACCAAGCTCGTCAGGGAAGCTCCAGTACAGTGAGTTCCCAGAGAGCAGAAGACCCGAAGCAGGCAGGCTCGAAGAGAGCCCCACAGGGCAAAGTGAAACCTGTTACTTCGGTACCCACGGAGCTGAAGCACCTGTGCAGCACAGCACAAGACCCTCGGCACCGGCTGCTGTTACTCACTCTCCTGCGCCACCAGGGACACCGACATTGGTATCGATGCTCCCGGTACCGCACCAGTTCCTGAGACCTCCTAATCTCATCAACACCGAACTCTCCGCTCCTTGGTACGGGTGGCACTCCGTCCTGATCGATACCGAGCTGACTGACTCCACCCAGGCCGGCTCCCCTCCTCTCTGGTGAGGATGACAACAAGGATGAAGGGGTGATATATACAACCCATCACTCCTCACCCAAACCGGGACTATCCCATCAGAATACCACTCATCCATGGAGGCAGGTACCAGATATGGGCACCGCCCCCTATGTCATTCCCACCAAATTGGCCCTACTGGGATTCATGGGCACTATACAGGACGCAACATCGAAGGCTCCCTAGCCCACAAGATCAAGAGCACCACGGTCTTTATCATCATCTATCCCAGCAACCTCAGAAACATAAGAAGAGGTGACTGAGGAAACAGAAAATCTCCGATCAGGAAGTCTTATCACCAGTGAGCCTGTCATCTTCGTCTTCAGACAAAACTATAATGCCCCCACCCCCACCACAGGGGATGATTTCAAGCAATTCTAGGACCTTCAAAAGGGTGGTAGAGTCCTTGGACATATCACTAGAAGAGGTACCTGTATCACAACAAACTACTTGACATACTGCAGACATCTACATCGATGAAGATAGCATTCCCAAACTATGATGCTATTATGGAGCCTGCCAAAACCATCTAGCAGACACCAGCTAGTGCACCCCCATCTTGCAAAAGATCCGACAAATGTTCCATCAAAAGGAGTTGAGCTTTTATTTACACCCCCCCCCCACACACACACCAAACTCACTTGCAGTGGAAGCTGTTAACAAGAGGAGAAAACAACAACCCCCCATGACAAAGAATGGAAGAGGCTAGACCTCTTCGGCCACAAGGTGTATTCATCCACAGCACTGCAGTTTCGTAGAGCCAATTATGAGGCCCTATTGTCCAAATACACACACATCATTCTCTCAAAAATGTCAGAATTTCTTGACAGTTTACCCAAAAAGAAAAAAAAAGAGCAGTTCAATGCTAATATCGCTGAAGGCCATCTCATCATCATGACAGCGCTACAGGCCTCATTGACTCTGCAGAGACAGCTTCACAATCTATCACAACGTCTGGGGTCATGCGCTATGCATCTTGGCTACTTCTCTCGGGGTTCCCCTGGGAGGTCTTGTCAACTGGTGAGGATCTGTCCTTCGAAGGCCCAAAGTTATTCGCTGCCAAAATGGATGAGTCTCTCCATACTCTTAGGGACTCAAGGGCAACCTTAAAATCCCTGGGCATCTGTAAGCTCTGCAAATAAAAAGAAACAGGGCAGGTATTATACCCAGAGATTCCGATCACCACCGTACTCACAATCGCACAGGCAATATGACCAACATCGCAAACAAAGACAAATCAGATATTGGCAAAACCAAAATCAATCATCAACGTCATAGAATCATAGAATATCAGGGTTGGAAGGGACCCCTGAAGGTCATCTAGTCCAACCCCCTGCTCGAAGCAGGACCAATTCCCAGTTAAATCATCCCAGCCAGGGCTTTGTCAAGCCTGACCTTAAAAACCTCTAAGGAAGGAGATTCTACCACCTCCCTAAGTAACGCATTCCAGTGTTTCACCACCCTCTTAGTGAAAAAGTTTTTCCTAATATCCAATCTAAACCTCCCCCACTGCAACTTGAGACCATTACTCCTCGTTCTGTCATCTGCTACCATTGAGAACAGTCTAGAGCCATCCTCTTTGGAACCCCCTTTCAGGTAGTTGAAAGCAGCTATCAAATCCCCCCTCATTCTTCTCTTCTGCAGGCTAAACAATCCCAGCTCCCTCAGCCTCTCCTCATAAGTCATGTGTTCTAGATCCCTAATCATTTTTGTTGCCCTTCGCTGGACTCTCTCCAATTTATCCACATCCTTCTTGTAGTGTGGGGCCCAAAACTGGACACAGTACTCCAGATGAGGCCTCACCAATGTCGAATAGAGGGGAACGATCACGTCCCTCGATCTGCTGGCAATGCCCCTACTTATAAATCCCAAAATGCCATTGGCCTTCTTGGCAACAAGGGCACACTGCTGACTCATATCCAGCTTCTCGTCCACTGTCACCCCTAGGTCCTTTTCCACAGAACTGCTGCCTAGCCATTCGGTCCCTAGTCTGAAGCGGTGCATTGGATTCTTCCATCCTAAGTGCAGGACCCTGCACTTATCCTTATTGAACCTCATCAGATTTCTTTTGGCCCAATCCTCCAATTTGTCTAGATCCTTCTGTATCCTATCCCTACCCTCCAGCGTATCTACCACTCCTTCCAGTTTAGTATCATCCGCAAATTTGCTGAGAGTGCAATCCACACCATCCTCCAGATCATTTATGAAGATATTGAACAAAACCGGCCCCAGGACCGACCCCACTTGGGGCACTCCACTTGACACCGGCTGCCAACTAGACATGGAGCCATTGATCACTACCCGTTGAGCCTGACAATCTAGCCAACTTTCTACCCACCTTATAGTGCATTCATCCAGCCCATACTTCCTTAACTTGCTGACAAGAATACTGTGGGAGACCGTATCAAAAGCTTTGCTAAAGTCAAGAAACAATACATCCACTGCTTTCCCTTCATCCACAGAACCAGTAATCTCATCATAAAAGGCGATTAGATTAGTCAGGCATGACCTTCCCTTGGTGAATCCATGCTGGCTGTTCCTGATCACCTTCCTCTCATGCAAGTGCTTCAGGATTGATTCTTTGAGGACCTGCTCCATGATTTTTCCGGGGACTGAGGTGAGGCTGACTGGCCTGTAGTTCCCAGGATCCTCCTTCTTCCCTTTTTTAAAGATTGGCACTACATTAGCCTTTTTCCAGTCATCCGGGACTTCCCCTGTTCGCCACGAGTTTTCAAAGATAATGGCCAATGGCTCTGCAATCACAGCCGCCAATTCCTTTAGCACTCTCGGATGCAACTCGTCCGGCCCCATGGACTTGTGCACGTCCAGCTTTTCTAAATAGTCCCTAACCACCTCTATCTCCACAGAGGGCTGGCCATCTCTTCCCCATTTTGTGATGCCCAGCGCAGCAGTCTGGGAGCTGACCTTCTTCGTGAAGACAGAGGCAAAAAAAGCATGGAGTACATTAGCTTTTTCCACATCCTCTGTCACTAGGTTGCCTCCCTCATTCAGTAAGGGGCCCACACTTTCCTTGGCTTTCTTCTTGTTGCCAACATACCTGAAGAAACCCTTCTTGTTACTCTTGACATCTCTTGCTAGCTGCAGCTCCAGGTGCGATTTGGCCCTCCTGATATCATTCCTACATGCCCGAGCAATATTTTTATACTCTTCCCTGGTCATATGTCCAACCTTCCACTTCTTGTAAGCTTCTTTTTTATGTTTAAGATCCGCTAGGATTTCACCATTAAGCCAAGCTGGTCGCCTGCCATATTTACTATTCTTTCGACTCATTGGGATGGTTTGTCCCTGTAACCTCAAGAGGGATTCCTTGAAATACAGCCAGCTCTCCTGGACTCCTTTCCCCTTCAAGTTAGTCCCCCAGGGGATCCTGGCCATCCGTTCCCTGAGGGAGTCGAAGTCTGCTTTCCTGAAGTCCAGGGTCCGTATCCTGCTGCTTACCTTTCTTCCCTGCGTCAGGATCCTGAACTCAACCAACTCATGGTCACTGCCTCCCAGATTCCCATCCACTTTTGCTTCCCCCACTAATTCTACCCGGTTTGTGAGCAGCAGGTCAAGAAAAGCGCCCCCCCTAGTTGGCTCCTCTAGCACTTGCGCCAGGAAATTGTCCCCTACGCTTTCCAAAAACTTCCTGGATTGTCTATGCACCGCTGTATTGCTCTCCCAGCAGATATCAGGAAAATTAAAGTCACCCATGAGAATCAGGGCGTGCGATCCAGTAGCTTCTGTGAGCTGCCGGAAGAAAGCCTCATCTACCTCATCCCCCTGGTCCTGTGGTCTATAGCAGACTCCCACCTCTACATCACACTTGTTGCACACACTTCTAAACTTAATCCAGAGACACTCAGGTTTTTCTGCAGTTTTGTACCAGAGCTCTGAGCAGTCATACTGCTCCCTTACATACAGTGCTACTCCCCCATCTTTTCTGCCCTGCCTGTCCTTCCTGAACAGTTTATAACCATCCATGACAGTTCTCCAGTCATGTGAGTTATCCCACCAAGTCTCTGTTATTCCGATCACGTCATAGTTCCTTGACATCACCAGGACCTCCAGTTCTTCCTGCTTGTTTCCAAGGCTTTGTGCATTTGTATATAAGCACTTGAGATAACCTGTTGATCGCCCCTCATTCCCAGTATGAGGCAGGAGCCCTCCCCTCACAGACATTCCTGCCTGTGCTTCCTCCCGGTATCCCGCTTTCCCACTTACCTCAGGGCTTTGGTCTCCTTCCCCCGGTGAACCTAGTTTAAAGCCCTCCTCACTAGGTTAGCCAGCCTGCTGGCAAAGATGCTCTTCCCTCTCTTCGTAAGATGGAGCCCGTCTCTGCCCAGCACTCCTCCTTCATGGAACACCATCCCATGGTCAAAGAATCCAAAGCCTTCTCTCCATATGCAGTGTGGGTCACCACGAGATCCCAAAGCTCTTTTCAGCAGGCTTATGATCCCCGTTTTAAAGATGGGGCAAGGGAGGCACCAGCTGGCAAAGTGACTTGCCCAAGGTCACAAAGTAAGTCAGTGGCAGAGCAGGGGACAGACCCCAGGAGTCCTGCTTGCCGGGCCCATTCTCAATGCACTAGGCCAAAGCCGGAGCTCTCAGAACATGGGGTCTAAGGCAGCAGCCCAGCGGGGAGGCAAAAAGGCATTAGTCTGGCCGCTAACTGCCTAAAAACAACAAGGAGTCTGGTGGCAGCTTAAAGACTAACAGATTTGTTTGGGCATAAGCTTTCATGGATAAATTACCCACTTCTTCAGATGCAACCCCCCTGAGACCTAGTTGCATACAATCTCAGGTGGGGAAAATCCACAAGCCAATCTGTACACAAAACATAACAAACTGGCACCCTGGGGCTGTCATTAGAGTAGTTATCTGTGGGAAGAAACGAAAATCTCGGCAGTTTCTGTTTGTTCAATAGCCACTAGCTTCACTGTCCCCCGCTACACACAAGAGATAGATACTCCCCCCAGGTTCCAGCCTCTTCCACGCAGAGCCTGGCCCGCTACATCACAGCAGCCGATGACATGAGAGCCTGTAATCGTAGCGTGGTGAGATCTTGCGCCTTGCAGAGCTGCGCTCTCAGGGGGAGAGGTCCCTCAGCCAGGCACATGCAGCTTTGTTCTGGGCAGGTGTCTGCGGGCAGGAAAGCAACACGGTCCCTGAGAGGTCTGTGCAAACATGCACAATCTAGTCCTCAAGCAGCCCCCCGAAGCATGGGAGACAAGCCTGGTGCAGGGGCGGGGGGCTTGCTCTGCGAGACTCCGCTGCCCCTCACACTGTCTCAGCCATAATGACTCCTCGGACGTCGAAGGTGTTACGCCGAGGTCGAACTCACAGGAGATCAGACTCAGGCCTATTCCAGCCTGGCCCTTGCAGGCTGTGTGACCTTGGGCCAGGCATTCAGGCTGATATTTCAGGGGCTTAGAGACTATGGGGAGGAGTGTGGGGTATAAAAACTGAGAGAGAGAGAAAGACAGCGAGCCTCCCTTGGCTGTGTTCCAAGACAAGGTGGGTTGAACAAAGCCCCTCTGTTGCCCGCTGTCCCCCCGTCATTTAGAGGTGCTGGTTCCCAAGTCTCCCCCCATTTTCCTGGACATGCCAGTGGCCACATCAGCGGCATCTTTCCCCGTCGCTGCTTCAGACTCCGGACGAATTCTGCCCAAGCCTGGCAATCTCTCGGAGGCTGGAAGCCTGGGTTCCCAGTGCGTGCCCGTGGGCATTAGCCCAGCATACGAGGCTGTGCCACTCTGGCATATCCATTGGCTGGGACTGGGCTGCTGTTTGTCAATGCCGCCTGTTGGACCGAGTGGCCTGGGGAGGCAGCAGCTGCAGGATGTACCCAGGAAAGGGCCCGTGCAGCTATCACACCGCTGGGATCGGCGCCGTCAGGAGCTGCGCTGAGACCTGACCTGTTGTCAGCAGGCGCTTGGCTTTCAAATATGGAAAGTGGACTCAAAACCAAACGGCGATGTTACATCTAAACCAAACCGCGGCAGGGACGTAACAACGTACCAGGGAGGGACCAGTTAAAGGGACGCTGTCAGGTGGATCGATCCACTACTAAAGCAAAAAGAACAAATAAAGGAGAGCTGATAAACTCAAACAAACAAACTCCTTGTTGTTTTTGTGGATACAGACTAACACGGCTACCCCTCTGATACCTGATAAACCCAGGGAGTCTGTGTTTCAGCCTGGCCTTAACTGGACCTCTGTTTTGCGTAGCGAATTTGTGATGTGGTATTTTGCATCGGCAGTGATGTGTGGGTGTGTTTTAGGTCATTCAGAGGTGGCTGTCCCTTGATTTGTGGGCAGAGTCTGAAATGGAGGACTTTGCCCTCAGCCACATTGGCACATGAAAGTTGTGGGTGCAAAAGCCAGGGCCAGTCTTTACAAACCTATCCCAACCGGGATCAAAATGTCACATTGTTTATTTTTATGTCAATGAAAACTTTTTTTACAAATCTAACCCGCACCCTGCAGTGTTGGAAACCCGACCATGTCCACTTCGTGCTACGTTCCTCCAGTTTCACAGGCCACTCTTTTATTAAATACATATTGTTCAAAAATCTGATTGCTTGACATTGTCCCATAATAATGCCTAGCTGTTCGGAGCAACATCCCATTGGTTCTGGCACTGTATTTCCTGGGTGTCATTTCTTGGTCAGATTAGGGACATTGATGTGTACAGAGAATGCCAGACTTCACTTGTATCCTATTCTATGCCCGCTGAGTGGGAGGTGTCAGTCATCGCCAAGTCTACTGTGCCTTTTCTCATGGATATGAAACCTGTGTTGTGCAGGTCAGACTAGACGATCAGAATGGTCCCTTCTGACCTTAAAGTCTATGAACTGGGCTTGTTTAGTCTGCGGAAGAGAAGAATGAGGGGGGATTTGATAGCTGCTTTCAACTACCTGAAGGGGGGTTCCAAAGAGGATGGAGCTTGGCTCTTCTCAGTGGTGGCAGATGACAGAACGAGGAGCAATGGTCTCAAGTTGCCATGGGGGAGGTCTAGGTTGGATATTAGGAAACACTATTTCACCAGGAGGGTGGTGAAGCACTGGAATGGGTTACCTAGGGAGGTGGTGGAATCTCCTTCCTTAGAGGTTTTTAAGGCCCTGGCTGGGATGATTTAGTTGGGGTTGGTCCTGCTTTGAGCAGGAGGTTGGACTAGATGACCTCCTGAGGTTTCTTCAAACCCTAATTTTCTGTGATTCTGTGATTCTAACGCAACCCAGAAGGGACTGGATTTCAGTGACAGGTGAAGGAGTATCTGTGCCTATCATCAGTGAAGCATTTGGGGTTGGGAATAGGGCTATAGAAATGTAACTCATCTGCTAACAAACATCTGCAGTTCCTGATATCTATACCCAGACCCAGCATTTCCTTCTCCATTCACAGCAGGTGAACATTGTGATTCCTTTTAGGCACTGCCTCATCCTGATATTTCATGAGAAGATCCTGTTCCGAGTTTGGCCCGTCCTTATCAGCAAACATCAGTGGAGGTAAAGACATTTTGCCAGGTGCCCCAGGATCTCGGCACAAAATAAACATAAACTCAGGAGTAAAGGTTCTCCTTTTTTGAAAGACATTTGGGCACATTAGCTCCTCTAAAAGGGGCGGGAACAGTCAGGGTCCTCCGGCGTGACTATAAATCCAGGCAGCAGGTTTCTGACAGACCTCATAGGGAACTGTCTCACCCCTGGAGCCATTTCTTAGCGAACTCCAGCTCCGTCTGTAGGACACTGAAAAGCCAAGATGGTGAGTTGAACTTTCTGCTTTGTGTCATGCATCTCTCTCTCTCTTCTGTCAGGGCTTTCTTTACGATGGAGAAATAATGTTCAAGCCATCATCGGGTTACAGATGATCTAGCTGAACTTGTAGGAATCTAAAGACTTCTCTCCATGAGAATAGAGCCAAGCAAAGAACTGATTTTTCAGTTCAGTGGCGGGCCCGAAAAATAAAAACAAAAAAATTGTTTTGGGTCAAAGATTTGTTTTGAAATAAAAAGTCAGAAGGTTCCTTTTTGACATTTTTGAAATGAAGTGTTTCAGCTTTAAAATTTAATTTATTTTTGGCTGAAACTCTTCCCTGAATTCAACCTGAATTTGCCAATAGCTTCAGTCAATCCAAAACAGCATTTTTGTGTGTGAATAAACTATTCCCCCCCTGCAATTTGCTCTCCCCCCCCACAATTTGCCCAGCTCTACATTAGATCATAATCTCAAATGCAAATATTACATCTGCTGATGAAAACAAAGAACTTTATGGGGGTGGGGCTGGGGGAAGGGAGAATCAGTCTTTACAAAGGGTACATATGTGTAAGCGGGGGAATGGTCCGGCTATTGGGGAGAACTTTCCTGGCTCGCGAAAGGATCTGAGTCCTCGCTCCCGCCCCCTTTACCCAGAGCCCTGCCTGACCTCGAGGGCTCCCCTCCCACTCTCCCATGGGGCAGAGTCCGCGGAACCCCAACAAGGCTGGGCCCAGGATTCCTGGGGGCTTGACCCCCAACCTGGTCGTGGTCACTTAGGGCAAGGGCGAGGGTGTCCCTACGCCGGGGTGCTCTCTCTGCATTGATCGTTACACACAGTTCAAAGCAAATACGATTTACTAAACAGCAACCAATTAAAAAATAAGGGAAAAGGGGGAAAGGCTAAAGGAAAACCCGACACCCTGCTCTGTGGCCCGGGGATGTCACCACCAGCCTCTCTGGGATGTCAGGGCAGTTCAGTCTGTTCCTCACACGTCCCAGCCCCTGCCCAGGCCCTGGCTGAGCGGCAGGGAGGCTGTGGGTCAGACACTCGCTCTGGCGGTGGCCACACGCCCTCAGCTCTCGGTGGCAGGACCCTTCCTCCCAGCATCGCTCCCGCCCTGGCAGGGTTACGACCCCCTTCCAAGTCCGGCTGCAGGGCCTCTGGGCTGGAGGCATCTCCCCGCGCTGGGCCGGCTGCCCAGGGTCCCCCCCTCGCTCTGTCCAGCTGCTCACCGCACCCGGCTCCGGATGGCTCCAGCCCCAGCCCCCGGGGCTGCCTTTTCTGGCCCCTCTGGGCGCTGCAGCTCTGCTCCCAGCACAGGTCTGCTCCCTGGGCTGCTTCTCTGGCTGGCCCAGCCCTGCTCCCCAGCTCAGCTTGGCCCCTGCTCTCTCCTTAGCTCGGCTCCCACTCTGTTCCAGGCCATTCCCGCTCACCCCCTGGCCTCCAGACTCCCACATCATTAGCCTCCCTGCCCTGTCAATCCGGCTGACCTGGAGCATTGGCCTCTCCCCATTGCCCCTGAGGACTGTCAGTCTCAGGGTCCTGATTTCCCATCCACCCTTCCCCTTTCTTTTGGTACTGGGAGCTAACCCCTCCATAAAGCATCCTTTGTCCTGAGTCACAGTCATGGATTGCAAGGTCAGGTTGCGATCATCTAGTATCAGTACCCTTGTCCTTAGTTTTGTCCAGAGCTGTAAGTGTTTAGACAGGTTTCTTGGGTTGTTTCTCATCTCATCCACCCTGTCCTGCACGAGGAGAAGAGCTCACACTCTGCTGTGGGGATGGAAATAGGAAGCGTTCGCCAGAGCCAGCACAGATCTCCCGGTCAATAGGTAGCTCGAGAGAGGGTGTGTGGAAAGGCAGACAGGTAGCAGCTCCACACTGAGAGGTTGCCCAGCGCTGTGAGTAGCGTGGCCCGTGGAATGCCCTCCCGGTAGCCCCCGTAGGGTTGCCTATGACATATTGGGCCTGGGTTTAAAGCCCCGATTCTAAGGTCCCTTCAAGTGGAAGTGTCGTAACCAAGCCCAAGCTGTAGCTGTTCAAACATCAGTCTGTCAGGGAAACCTCCAAAGGAGGGAGCGTCCAGGGCCCAAGAACTGAAGTCCAAGAGGGTATGTTTACACTGCAAAAAACGACCCGTGGCGGTGAGTGTCAGACCATGCTGGGATCCGGTGTCCAGTTCCAGTGCCCACAATTCAAGCAGGATGGTGACAAATTGGAGAGAGGTCAGAGAAGAGCCACGAGAATGATCAAAGGATTAGAAAACAAGGAGAAGGTCAAGGGGTGACTTGATCCCAGCCTATCAGTATCTACACGGGAAACAAAGATTTGATACTGGGCTCTTCAGTCAAGCTGAGGAAGGTCTCACACGATCCAATGGCTAGGAGTTGAAACTAGACAAATTCAGACTGGAAACAAGATGTAAATTTTTAGCAGTGAGAGTCATTAACAACTGGAACAACTCACCCAGGGTCCTGGTGGATTCTCCATCCCTGACATTGTTTAAATCAAGACTGGCGGGGGTTTTTAACAGATCTGCACCAGGAATTATTGTGGGGAAAGTTTCATGGCCTGTGTTGTTCAGCGGGTCAGACGAGATGAGCGCAATGGTCCCTTCTGGCCTTGGAAGCCATGAAAGTCAGAGTTAGTGCACACTGGCAGGGAGCGGGGCTGGAACCCTTTGTAGAGTGGGGGTGCTGAGAGCCACTGACCCAAACGGTAAACCCTGTGTATGATGGAACCCACTTCAAGCCCGGGAGTGGGGCAGCCCCCCTAGTTCCTGCACCTATGTTGGCAGGGCAGTGTGGGGAAACTCACATGGTCACTGTTTGTGCTGGACCTGCTCTGTGGTTTGCAGTCTGCCAGGGTTTGCTGGAGGGACACACCGAGAGGATAGCTCCTTGCTTTCTTTCGTGAGAACGATGCCCGTTCTTGTATGGCTGCTGGTTAAGGCTGCGTGTTCTGAATGCAGCCGGGTGTTGGAGGGCGGGAACTCCAGGGTGGTTCTGTAGGGAGCCTGTGAAGCTGCTTCCATGAATTCTGTTGCATCTTTTGCAGAAGACCCTGCTCTGTCTGACCATGGTCTGTGCCAGCCTGGCTGTCTGCCGTAGAGTCGGCTTTCTGATGAACAACGAGCAGATAAAAGAGGGTAAAGTTATAATTATTACTTCAGGCAAATGTTTATTTGGCACAAGTGGCAGACTCTGAGCTAGTCGCAGACTAGCTGTGGGCCTTGCAGGGCTGGAGAGACGTGCCTTGCTGGAGCTGGGGGTGAGGTGCTCAGTGAGACGGCAGGTCAGGACTCAGATGCAGCATTTGTTTGTGCCAAATGTCTGGCTCTAGCCAGTGTTATCAGTCCTTCACTGTCCTGTGTCTTTGTCTTTCCATGCTCTTCCACGGACGCATGCCCACCTGTACACACTCACAGCCACTCTGCAGAGCAGGTCTCTGTTCTGAGCCACCCCTACGAGAAAGAGCCCAGGAACCAAGGAATTTCTTCTTTCACAAGTCCATTTACTATATAGTCCTCAGGTAGAGGATGTATCAGACATTAAACGGATAAGAACAGATTTAAAAATTTTATTCAGATGATGCTAAAATAAAAAAAAACGGTACAGAGTTTAAGCATAGAAGTTTCTGGTTATCAAGGAATAAGGTACAGATTATCAAGGGGTGCGAAGTTCGATTTAGGATCGGGTGGCGTAAGGAATACATAATCTCCAATCTCCCTGATTTGGGGTAAAAGTTTAACCGGTCAAAGTACAGACATTGAGATATGGGGGTATGTTGTTCCTATAATGGCTATGTTCAGGTGTGGAGTATAATTACACTTGATCTTAGCCAAAAGGCCGAGGTGAACTTCGTTCTCCTCACAGCTGAGATCCGGCCATTACAGACTACAGGTGGCTCTCCATTACAAAGTAACCTTCAGAAATAAACCAAATCCAAATTATGAAACTCATTATCCTTCTCTTGAGGCCGCTCCTCCCAGCAAGTCCCTGGCAGCGTGTGCAGGGTGAGAACACGGCACTTTGACAGCGCTGCTGCCAGGCTCATACAAAGGCATTTGATCAGCAATCTGCTGGGGCTTATTAAAGAGACTGTCAAAAGGCAGAAATGGATCATGGGCATGCGGCTTAAGAGCTGCTGCAGTTCTGGAAAGCCTTTGCAGGAAGGTGAAGCCACACTCCTGAGCATTTCACTGAGCAAAGCATGTTAATTAGCGAAGTAATTATGTTACAGGACCCTGTACCAAATAGGCTTGGCATTTACCCCCCTGCCAAATGTACAGCATAGACCTTAAGCAGACCTGCGCAAATAATGGATTTCTCAGTTTCTGGCAGTGCAGAAAATTTTTTTAAAACATCGTTTCAGGTCAAATAAAAAATGAAATGTTTGATTAATTGAAAAGTTAAAGAATACAAAAACAAAAACCCAACTCAGTTTTGGGTTGAACAAAATGTTTCGTTTCTGTTTTGAATGTTTTTTAAAGTTTGACTTTTTTAGAATTATTTTTCTTTGTTTTATTCATCATGATACAATTCGGTGAAACCGACATGAACACATGACATGTTTTGGTGCCACCTCGTCCGCCTTTTTCACCTGGTGCTCATCCTAATGCACCAAGGGTGGGTAATTACGATGGGTGGGTGAAATGGGTTAGTTAAAAACGCAAGACACTTGAGTAGTAAGTAGTACTTGGCTCATTCCCAGCACCTTCCATATGAGGCTCTAACTCACCCTGCAAAGAAGGCCAGCACGAGACCTGTGAGCCATCTAAGGGTCAGACTGAATTTCAAAGGAGCCTGCAGGAGGTAGCCACTCAAGTCTCATTGAATTTCAGTCCAGCCTAGGTCTTTCAGGACTTACTTGGGGTCGGTGGTGCACAGACCTGGTGCTAGCTCTCCACGTAGGAGTGAGTTTCACTCCTTAATGAGTTAAGACTCAACAGCATCCCAGTGAGGGAGGAACCTTTCCCGAAAACTGAATCGAAACTTTAGGTTGGGGGTGAAAATACCTGGTGAACTTTGAGTTTGTTCACTCGTTTTCCGGCCTCATCCCACCTGCCCAAACTGCTGAAACACTGCCCGAAGCGCCAGAGCAGGGAGCTCTGAAATTCCCCAGAGCTTGGTCTGGAGATCCTGCCTGATCTCCAACCAAATAGGGCTTCATGGCGTGCAGGTCCCCATCAGCACGTCTGGATCCTGTTCCAACCTGAGTGGAGCTAGTTCACCTCAGTCTGGGACAGTTCCTCAGATTTGTCACCCCAAAAGAATGGCTCAGCTTTGGGAATCTCCCCCACATCCTCTGCAGTGAAGACCGATGCAAAGAATTTACGCTTCTCTGCAATGGCCGTATCTTTCTTGAGTGTGCCTTTAGGACCTCAATCAACCATGGCCCCACGGATTGTTTGTCAGGCTTCCTACTTCTAATGTTCTTACATTGTTTTGAGATTCTTTTTTGCGTGCTTCGTTTAGTGGGGCTGATGTAATTGCTCAAACGCCTTGCTTGGGATGATTTTCAATCTTCTTACCCCACTGGCTACAATTAGAGGTGTCAACGTGCTGGTTAAAGGCTTCTGCTGATTGTCCTCAGTTTCAGAGACTTGTATTTATAACCTTAATTGATGCTTAAATAAATGGATGCTTTTAAATGGAACAGCCACTTAATCAAGCCAAATATGAATCCATTGCAGAATCCTGACTAAGAAGTTTCTACTCTGGACACAAAGCCTCTGACTGTACAAAGACTTGGTTTGAGATCTATCTCTGTGCTGCCCTTTTCATCCCAGCCATACCCTTGGGTTGGGAAGTGTGGACGCACAGGGGATTCTTGGGGTCTCAAGAGCTCCTGAGCTGTATCCAGGCAGTTGAATATTTCAAGTGGATTTGCAATGTTAATAATTGCTTTGTTCAATGACTGTTCTTTGGCTAAAGCATTTCTTCCAGCAAGGTAACTAGGTCCAAGTTGAAGACATCAAGATATAGCTTTGCATTTGGCTGCATTAAAACGTATTTTGGTTACCAAGCAAGTGACCTGTTCTCATCGTTTACCACTCTGCCAATTTTTGTGCCACTCACACATTTATCAGCTGTGATTTACATTCACTTCCAGATCTTTGATGAAAATGGTGAATAGCATCAGGCCTAGAACCAATCACTGTGGATCCCACTAGAAACACCCCCAGTCAATGATGAGTCCCAGCTGACAGTAACTTCTTGAGATCTTAAAGAAACAAGATGGGTGAGGTAATGTCTTTTATTGGACCAACTTCTGTTGGTGAGAGAACCAAGCTTTGGAGCTAAAAGATACGACCTTCACCACCTTGTCTCTCTAATATGCTGGGACCGAGACCACTACAACAACACTGCAAACACACTGAAAGATTGTTGAGATCTGTCACTTAGCCAGTATTTCTTCATTCAGTTAATGAGTGCTCTCTCGTGGAGCTAATTTTTTATGAGACCGTCATGCGGTACTAAGTCAAATGCCTTGCAAAAGGCTCAGTAGTATTACATCTATGCAGTTACCTTTATCAGCCAAACTTGTGAGCTTATCGATGAATGAAATCAGTCTGTTTATGTTAACCTGAATTTGATGGGCTAGTTGTTATGGCTTGCCACTGATGGCATCCCACCAGAAAATTTATAGGTCCTTGTCCAATTCAGACTACAGGGTCAGAGAACTCAGAGAGTTCTATATAGGGAGAGAACTTTTGGGGTGCCTTGGCAAAAACACTGAGGACAAAACCAAATTGATAAAAACGTCATTGAGAGTAACAAAAGAATAATAAATGCTATGAAACTTACGACTGCAAAACAGTAGAAGAATTCCAAAACTCCTGGTGGTAACGTTCCTGTTATAAGTACCTTAACCTAACATACTCGCACCCTTCCTTGAGGAGCCGGTAATAGGAGGTGAAGGACCAGCCTCACTCCTGGCATGCCCGATAACAGGATGGTGCTGGCTTCCCCAGTAGTTAGGAATGTCGAGTAGTTATACTATACTGCACAAGCTGAGCTGACAGCGTGATAGAAGTTAGAGTGATAGGTAGATAAAAAAGATAATCTGCAGAATATAGGAGAACAAAGAAAAGAAAGAGCTAAAGACTAAAAGAAGGCTAAAAGAGAGCTCATAAAAAGAAGCTCCAGACTTCTTCCGTACATGGTATTTTATAGGATCCTGACACTATGTAATTCAGGCCTAACCTACTGTACCCAAATCTTATTTCTGTACCCTAAGAAATGTAGGGGTCCCCTTCTCCGATAGGTTAGTGGATTATGACACTTACTCTCTATATATTAATAAGGATTATCTCCCTCCAAAAACTGCCAACCTAGGCTCTCTTGGCGACTTCCATGTCATGGTGTACCCTGTGGTTACTAACCGGTTGTAGACGCTGGATAAACTTGTTCAGTGATGTATGTCATTCCTCCCTTTGGTTCCCCAAAGTTCAGGGACCATTCTTATCTGTGCCAAAGGCTACCAGCTTTTCTGCTGACTTACTCTTAACTGATTATACTTTTAGCTATATAGCATATCTTACCGGGTACAGGCTGGTAGGCTTCTTGCATTTCAGCAAAACTTATTCTCTGTATAATTATTAGGAAATACATATCATATGCCTCAGCACATCCTAAATTCAAAGGAATTAATACTGATAAAATATAAGAATGAAATGGATTAATTCAGAAAGAGAAACATATTATTTGATACGGCTGGCTGGATTAGTAGGATATAATAGCCAGCAAAATAATCCTATGGGCTACATTTAACAAGACCTAGTTTCCATAAAAATTATGTTGACTGCTATTAATATATTCCCAGCCTTGAATTCTGTATCAGCTGAGTCATGAGATGGATCTCTCTCTCTCTCTCTAACCCCAGGACGTGCCTGATGTCATTCACCAGCTTTGATCACATTCAGGGGAGTATCACGATGAAAGATTTTCAGTGGTGTAGCATTTAAAGCGAGTAGTTGCTTTTCCTTGGCATCTTATAAATTGCCCGGAAGCAGCTAAATGTCTGATTCAGTTTGGGGTAGTGCTTGTCTTCTGTTTATAACATGAGGTTCCTTACTCATGTGGGGGAGATTTAGGTTAGATATTAGGAAAAACTTTTTCACTACAAGGGTGGTGAAACACTGGAATGCGTTACCTAGGGAGGTGGTGGAATCTCCTTCCCTAGAAGTTTTTAAGGTCAGGCTTGACAAAGCCCTGGCTGGGATGATTTAGTTGGGGATCAGTCCTGCTTTGAGCAGGGGGTTGGACTAGATGACCTCCTGAGGTCCCTTCCAACCCTGATATTCTATGATTCTATGATCACAGCACTGACCCATTTTACCTGGGGCTGCGCACCAAATCTTAAATGCTTCTCAGAAAAAAACAACAACCCCTGTACTTGGAAAGTTACAAATGAGGCCGCTTTTCTGAATACACCAGATGAACAGAATGGTTCTACTTCACCGTTGGTCCACTTTGGGAACCTCTGCAGGGTAGTTTGGCTGTAGGTAGTTATTACATAAAACCCCCGAACAATGGCTCCTCTGTGCATATGATAATGACACACACGCAGGGGCGGCAGGTTTGTATAATTTTTGGTGGTGCCCAGACTGGGTCTAGTCCCCCCGCTGCCCTGTAAGCTGATATATATTTTATTAAATAATGTAAAAATGGACTGGAAACTGTAAGCGTTTAACAGTTTCCCTTTATTGCACAATATCACTGTCGTAAGAAAAAAATTATTTAACCAAGAATGTCAACGTTATTAATACTCTTTTGAATACGGAAACAACCAACGCACTCTTTGATCAACAACCCCCAAAAGCAAATACTTTCTAAAATTAAAACAAATATAGGGTTCGGGTTCGGGTTGCTGGTTGTTAGTGGTCCTACAAATCAAGAATTCATTGCTGGGATAAAATGAAGCTACAACGCGCCGGCGCCAGAAGATTTCAAGGGTCAATTAAAAGTGGGAAGTCAGACGCAGCACTTGCCTGCTTCAATATATTATATTTTGTTGTGTACCTGCTGTGACGAAGTGGGAATGTTCTTCCTGTTTTCTCTGAATACTGTGTGGGTGCCTCAGTTTCCCCTAGGCATTTCTTCAGGACCTAGGTGGTGGGATAAGGGGGTGTGATTGTTGGAGAGCCCTAGAGAGCCAGTGTGATGCTGTCCGCCACACTGTGCACCTCCTGCAGCGTGTCCGCCCGGGCGGGGCTCCTGGGGAAGCCAGAGGGCCCTGCCCCCCAACTCCACTGTCAGACGTGACTCTCGGCCAGCCAGTAAAACAAAAGGAACGCAGTATAAAACAGAGTTTGTTGTAGGTACAGAAAACAGGACCCCTCAGTCTGTTCCAACTTGGGGGGTGGGGAGCCCAGACCCAAGTTCTGGGCCTCTCCCCGTTTCCCCAGCCAGCTCCAAACGTACACTGTCTCCTGCCCCTCCTCTGGCCTTTGTCTCTTTCCCCGGGCCAGGAGGCCACCTGATCTCTTTGTTCTCCAACACTTTCAGTTGGCACCTTGCAGAGGAGGGGCCCAGGCCATCAGTTGCCAGAAGACAGGGTGTCGGCCATTCTCTGTGCAGACAGCATCACACTGGGCCTCTAGGGCTCTGCAACAATCACACCCCCTTATCCCACCACCTAGAGACTTAAGAAATGCCTAGGGGAAACTGAGGCACCCACACAGTATTCAGAGAAAACATTAAGAACGTTCCTGTTTCGTCACACCTGTATACGACCAATTATATACTTTAAAGGGTGTAATATAATCAAGTATTGTGCTAAACATGATCATACCCCAGACTGATGGCCAAAATTTAAGTTGCGTGTTTTTCCCCTCAGGTGAGGGCTCTGGGATGGGGCTGGGGATGAGGGGTTCACACTGAGGGGGGGGCTCAGAGCTTGGACTCAGGGTTGGGGTGCTGGGGGCACAGGCTCTGGGGTGGGGCAGGGCCGGGGAGCTTAGGCTGCCTACAGGCTGCCCCAGGGCTAGGGTCAGAGAGGAGTCTTCCCCGCCCCTCCCTGCCAGCAACACCGAGCTCCGGGTGGGGGACCCCTCCTCTTCCCCCCCCGACCCCCTCGCACACTCACTCTGCACGTGCTCCTAGGGCCCCACTCAGGTCCAGGAAGCCCCCTCGCCTCCCCTACGGTGGGTACTGGGTGGGGGCTGCCGTCATGTGTGGCCTCCCATGCTGCTGCCCCTGACCATAGCCTCACTGGGGGTGGGGGGTGGGGCTGCCCCTTGCCCAGTGTGGGGCAGGAGGGGTGGCTGTGCGCGCAGGCAGGCAAGCTTTCCTTCCGGCGGCAGGGGCGCTCCAGGGAGGGGCGCCGGGCGCTCCGGGGGGGGGGTCGCATGGGGGGGCCCGCTCCAGGCAGGGCTGGGGGAGAGAGTGGGTGCTGGGACAGTTCGAAGGAGGGTAGAGGCCAGATGTCAGCCTGTGGCTGCATCCTATCTAAAGCCATGCACGGAGCACATGGTAGCAGGAAGAGAGCTGAACAGCACACGGCCTCACGTTTTCCCCCCCTGGTTTTGGTGTTATCCGTGTTCCTAGTGTTACTCTGCCAGGGGACGCAGAGGCTCGTGAAGGTGCTGAATAGGGCATCATTAATACTCTGTGGTCCCCAAACTGTGGGGCGTGCCCGCCTAGGGGGTGCGGAGGAACATTGGATGGGTGCAGCAAGGCATCACCCAGCCCCGTTCCGCCCCAGCTCTGCTTCGGCCCGGCCCCCGTGCCCCGGCTGCAGCTCTCCTCCTGGCCCCCGCCCCAGCCCTGGTTCCCTGTGGGAGGGGGTGTCGACAGGGATGGGGGGGGTCGCAACTGTGAAAAGTTTGGGTTCCACTATTCTAGCCCTTGGTATCCTTAATCAGTCAGAAAGAAAAGGAGGACTTGTGGCACCTTAGAGACTCACCAATTTATTGGAGCGTGAGCTTTCGTGAGCTACAGCTCACTTCATTGGATGCATCCGATGAAGTGAGCTGTAGCTCACGAAAGCTCATGCTCCAATAAATTGGTTAGTCTCTCAGGTGCCACAAGCACTCCTTTTCTTTTTGCGAATACAGACTAACTCGGCTGCTACTCTGAAACCTGTTAATCAGTCAGCAAATTCCTCTGTCTCAGGCTGCTGATGCTTCCACACAGTTAAGAAACTGGGCGTTGATAGACCCTGAGGACCTTAAGGGAAATAGGTGTTAAGCTCTGTGCACTCTCCGAGCCTTTCGCCAGGCCTTTGGGTGGATTGGAGCTTTGGTTTGCCACAACCGTTTATCGTGCCCTGGTTCATAGCATCTCACTCCATCCTGGCTTGATGCAAAGAAATCCTTGAAGAGGCTCCGGACAGTATCGGGGTGGAAACACAACAGTTCCTGAAGCCTCTGGAGCACGGATACGAGTGTGAACGTTGCCATCTAGTGTTCAAGTAAGCACTGGCTTTCTGTCTCCGACTGTTCTTCATGGGGCATGATAAAGTGTGTAACACAAAGTGGGCGTGTCTACGCTGCCAGGTAAGCCCGGGCTCAGACTCAGGCTCAAATCCTAATCCCCCTTCTGTCTACACATGAATCTCTCTGACTTGGGCTTGGACCCAGGCTCCTAGGACCCCATGGGAGTGGAGGGGCAAACCCTGAGTCCAGCTGAGTTCCAGGGTTCAAGCCCTATTGTTCTGAAGCATGGACCTGGCCACACCAGACTCAGACCAATGCTATCCCACAATCCCATGGGCTGAAATTCTTTGTCCTCTTTATCCCAGGAGTCACCAATCAACTCCCAGGAAACAGAGTCAACCTCCTTTTTTCAAGCACAGTTTGGCGTTTAACAAGCCGTCCATTTTATTCTGTCTGCTCCCTGAGCTGCAAACACAGCGAACCTGCTCCTGTCTTTGCAGCGCCCACTGGCCAGAAAAGGTCCTTTGCCAGGCACGCTGCTTCCTGGTCACGGGAGCATGGCCAGATTTTGGTGAATCTCCGGGGTGAGGCGAGCAAAGCATCAGGTTTAGTCAGAGCTCTGGGAATGATTACGCCTACCCGCAAAGAGGAGAGAAGGTGGCAGCACTGGAAATTTATTAGATCGGTGACCAGAGCAGGGGGTGGCTTAAGCAACTCAAGACCACTTACCGCAAAGCCAGGGACCAGAACGCAGCATCCGGTTGATTCCCCCATGAATTTTGACACAATCCCAGGTGCTGTAGCTGCAAACTTAGCCCGTAGCAGGAATGCCAGATAGGGAGTCACGTTTCAGGGAAAGGCCTGTTTTCAGGGCCTCCTCAGTAGCTGTCCGGCCCTCTCTATTCATAGATGAGCTGTGCACTCGCCATTCATTTCAATCCGTCGGTGGCACACGTGGCTGGCTTCCACCGGCAGCTTGGGATAAAACCTCTCTTTGCCGCTTGGGAACCACAAGAACTGGCATGTCTTCCAACAGGTGGAAACACCTGAAAGGACAGAGGAGGTTTCTGTAGAATGCTGTGGGAACCAGCCTCCGCCCAAGTCCAAAAGGGTCTGCAATTTTCAGAAAAAGTGATCTCTGACTTACCGTTCTCTGTCACATCTTTCACGGCTGTTTAACCCACCGCTATCCAGGGAGCTTCTGTGGGCTGACACATCCCGCTAACAATATATTGAAGGAGTGTTTTGCAAAGTAACTTTTTATGTCCCTGAAATTCCAAAAGGCGTTTTTCTTGCTCATGGTCTGAGACACAACACCCACCTTGTGCGTCCTGGCTGCTTTCAGGCCCACTGACCTCTATAGACCGGAGTACCTTGACAGCTCGCCCGCAAGCGAGGAGGAGCCTGGGTCACCGTACAGTCACGGACCGGTCCGAGAGGAAACATTTCTGTGATGGACTTTTGGCTGGCATTCTGGACAGGGCCAACAGCAAAGAGAGGGGGACTTACAGCAAGTGGCTGTGCAGCCTGGGGGCAGGATTTCTGCACAGGAGCAGACATCTGTTCCCCAGGTCCTGGGAGAGGAGTGGCAGTTAAGGGAGGAAGACAGAGCACAGCAAAAGAATCGTTTGAGCAGCCGCTTTCACTAATGGCTGCCAGACCGCAGGTTCCTGCGGCACCTGCCCACTGGCCTGAGTTCCCTCCCTGGGACGATGGACCAGGAACAGTGGGTGGGCCATGCAACTGGGCCCTATCAGCGGATGGATAGGCCAAATGTGCTCCAGACCGAACAACCCCTCCCCCATGGACACCTCCTGCCCCGGTGCCAATGCGTGTCAAACGTGCAACGAAGGGAAAGGAGAACGGGGGCCCGGGACGTGCTACACTATGGGTGTTTTGGTGTGCTAGAGGCCGGTGGTCTTCCTGGCGAGGGTTAATATTGAGCCTTTCTAAGAAGTGTTCAAAAAGAAAGGTTTTTATTTTATTAAGAAATCGTACTACCCTTATTGCATCACATCACAGAACATGTGTTTCAAATAATAAACACACGATAAGTGGCCACTTTGAAGTTGTATGCAAACAGGATGTATTTGTCAGTCCAGATACCTTAATCTGAAGTTTTACCCTCCTTCCCTTATTTCATAAGTGGTCAAGTTATTCAGAAGAACAATGCATGGCACTCAACTCCCTGCCCCCACTTACCTAATGTACGGCAAACACTGCACGAGCATATTCATAAAGGTACTATTCTCCCTCCTCCATTGGTCCATGCAAGTCGATGATGTGGGCGCACGGAGCAGCCCTGCTCTCTGTTGCCCTGGTGCAGCCAGCCCCAGCTGAGTGCACGGGCTCAGCGGGCCCCTGCTGTCATGGGTGACCTTGGGCTTCACAAAGACTGTGAAGAGCACAGCAAGCCACAGTAATGCAGGCGGCGTTGATGACACTGGCATCCAAATGGGTCTCTAGGCATTGCCAGCAGGATTTCAATCTGTCAAACGCACATTCAGTCACCATTCTACACCTGCTGAGAGAGAAATTAAACCGTCCTTTTCCAGGGCCTCTGAGATCAGGATAAACCAAGGTGAAAGAGGGTACACAGAGTCCCCCAGACTAATCGTGGGGACAGTAACTCCATTTATGACAATGTCATTTGGTGGGAATAGTGTCCCAGCCTGTCCTTGAAAACCCTGGCATCAGGAACTTGTCCAGTAAAACCCACAAGGATATTCATAAACCACCCTCTGTGGTCCATGACCCTTTGTGGTTTATGTACTCATGTGCTCCTTGAGAGGGGCAAACTATGGGCCCATGAGTCCCATCAGAGGCCCTGGCTCAGTTTGGAAACTGCATTTGCTCAAACCCAGCAATTATTTCAGTAATATCTCTAATGCCTGGCACCGGGGGTAAGCCACATGTCTGATAGCCTCAGAAACCTCTGCCACCAAATACACACAGTCTACTTTCCATCCCCAAACTGGTTGGCAATGTTGTAGAAGCAGCAGTGATCTGAATGCTATGTGTAACCTGTATGCTCAAAAGGTCTGTTACACCTTCCCGCCCCCCCCGCCCCCCGCTTTTGTCGCCTCTTCCTCTTTGAATACCTGTGAAGTGGCTTTCCCTCTCCCCCTCCCTCCTGGAATGCTTGTGGGATGAATGGTTGAACAGCTGGAAGATCAGAAGAGCTCCCAGGTAGACAAGGTGTCGGGGACTCTAATTAGGCAGCGATCACATGCTCAATGCATGGACACTGCCCGAGGTGGAATGTGACCAACCAGACGCAGCCAAGACACCTCTAGTCGCAGGCCATGAGGAGCAGGTCCTTAAAAGGGGAAGGGGCCATGTGCTCAGGAGGGCATTCACAAGGTTGTACCTCCTGTGAAGGCCCTTCGCCCGGACCACCTGGCCAGTGGTTCGCCACGTTGCATTCCATCGTGCCTCGGAAAGACTGACCTTCATCGCCCCATCCATCACTGCGCTGTGGGACACTTACCTCGAGGGTCCTGACATCTCCATTGCCGGGCCTGTCCTGGGCGCGTGAGTATGCGAGTGTGAGTGTGACATCCCCCCACCTCTTCTTTTGAGCTTAGCTATCAGTATAATAAACATGCTGCTTTCTGCCAAACTCTGGTGGGTCATTAGTCCTCCCTAAGGTTACTAGGCGGCCCAATTTCGGGTAACAGGCAATGGACCGGTAGCAGTCTGGGGTCGCCAGCTCCCAGACAGTTATAGCAGCCCTCTTCTGGACCTCCTGTGTGTGTCTTGATGCTGGAGGGTTGGGAAAAATGTCTCACAAAGCCCGAAGTGTAGCTTTCTGCGTGCAAAAGTTCTGGGCCTGCCGCTGCTCACCCCAGCTCTGCGTGATGGGATGAGTCCACCATTCTGGTTCTGGCACTGCTTCTGAAGCACTGGTCCACGTCAGAGGCGCCCGTAGCTATACCGAATGCCATGAGCAGCATCAGGCAGTTTGCGTTGGAGTCTGCCGTGCCCTCCGGCATTAGTGGTGGGTCAGGAAATGCTGCTGGAACATCTACCAGCAGCTCACGGAAGTGCTGTCTGTTTCCTCAAACGAAAGTGAAAGCACAAGCTAGAGAAGTTCTTCAAATAGCAACGCCTCCATGGTGCTGGCTCTGGTCCCTGGGAGCGCCTGGCTTGTCAGGGTGTGCTGACAGGCCGCCCAACTTCCAGTGACATGCAGGGGTGGGTACTCAAGTGTTTCCCACGGGGCAAGCGCAAATGGCTAGAGCTACCAGATTTTGGAAGGGTGCTAGGAAGTCTGGGATATGGTTGTGTAAGCAGAGTCTGAATGAGCTCTCCCCTGACATCTAGTGGTGAGCTGTGGAAGAGGACTTCAGGAGCTGATCTTGTTTGCTTGGGCACACCCACCGTGCTCAGGTGCTCTGCATGATGGGATTGCTGGCCCAAATGATCACTTTTGGCTGGTGTTGGATCCCCAGTCTTCTTGTTATTGGGGCAGGAGTAATAAAGGGCTGTCATTCTTGTTGTGTGAATCAAGGGCAGCAGAACTGTGCTTGGCATAGCCTGATGGAGGGACTCGCCCTCAACTAAAAGACACTTGCTAGACAGTGGGGACAGTGTCTCTCAGCAGTAAGGTTCCCCCACTAACAGCTGAAATTACTGAGAGCTGTGTTAAGAGGAGGGACCTGAAGACATCTCAGCACTTATCTGGCAAGGTGGCTGCTGGAGAGGACTGGAGGGGAGCCCTGCAGAGTGGGACAGCAGTCAGCCAGCAGGGTGGCTGGCAGAGAGGTGCAGCAAGCGAGTGCCCAAGCAGTGGAGCAAGTCAGGTGCCTGCCTACCCTCTCCGCCGAGAGCGGGAGGTGAACTCTGCAGATGCACCTCTGAACTCTGGGCCTGCACTGACCAAGGACAACAACTGTGAGTGGGGTGAAGAGAAGGGACAGACACACTAAAGGGACTTTTGGTTGCTGGACTTAAGAATCCGAAGGGAAAGGACACTGCCCAACTTACTTGGGGGTGGGTCTTCTGCTCATGGTTCATGTATATGAACCCTGTTTGTGGTGTTTTTCCAAATTAATGCCGTTACTTCCCTCCTTTTATTGAAAGTTTCATTGCTACACTCAGACTCTGTGCTGGCGAGAGGCACCTCAGGGGTGGTGTGTAATTGTCCCAGGTCAATGGGTGGGGGCTCGAGCTGGTTCTGTGTTGTATTGTTGGAAGAAGAACCCCTAGATACAGAACCCAGCCCTTGCTGCCAACTCTGACTGGCAGAGGGGTTACAGTTGGTTGGACTCAGGCCTGCATGCTGTGGTGTGGATGCTGGAGCCCTGGGTTGGGGGTTTGAGTTAAAAAATTCTCAACCTCGGGTCAGAAGGCCATGTATCTGCTTGAGCCCTGGGTTCCCAAACCCAAGGTTCGCTGACTTGAGCTCTGCTAACATGAGGCTTGCATGGCAATGAGGACACACTTAGTGAGAGCTGCACAAACGCACATGTTAGGCGCATAGGCAGCCAAAAGCCATTTTAGATACCATGGGGTTTGTTGAGACTGCAATAAAAGACCTGCAGCACGACCATGGCTGGCCAGAGTCGGCTGACGTGAGTTTGGAGGGCTATAAAATCACGGTGTAGATGTTCGGGCTTGGGCTGGAGCCCGGGCTCTGAGACCCCACGACAGGGGAGGGTCTCAAAACCCAGGCTCCAGCCCAACTCCGAATGTCTACACTGCAGTTTTTAGCCCCCCAGCCTAAACCCCACAGGCTCACGTCAACTGACCCGGGCTCTGACCCATGATGTGGCAGGTTTTTTATTGCAGTGTCTAAAAACCCATAAAGGCTGAGACACAAAACCAGGAAATTCAGAGTTCAGGCTCCATCACTCACATCGTAAGAACAACATGAGAGCGGCCAGACTGGGTCAGACCAAAGGTCCGTCTAGCCCAGGGACCTGTCTGCCGACAGTGGCCAATGCCAGGTGCCCCAGAGGGAATGAACAAATCAGGGAATCATCAAATCATCATTCCCAGCTTCGGACAAACAGAGGCTAGGGACACCATTCCTGTCCATCCTGGCTAATAGCCATTGATAGACTTATACTCCATGAACTAATCTAGTTCTTTTTTGAACCCTGTTATAGTCTTGGCCTTCACAACATCCTCTGGCAAGGAGTTCCACAGGTTGACTGTGAGTTGTGTGAAGAAATACTTCCTTTTCTTTGTTTTAAACTGCTCCCTATTAATTTCCTTTGGTGACCCCTAGTTCTTGTGTTATGAGAAGGATCAAATAACACTTCCTTATTTACTTTCTCCACACCAGTCATGATTTTATAGACCTCTATCATATCCTCCCTTAGTCGTCTCTTTCCCAAGCTGAAAAGTCCCAGTCTTATTAATTGCTCCTCATACGCAAGCTGTCATTTTAAAAAGATGAGATACGGGCAGCGTGTGCCAGAGGGAGTGCTGCCCTGGGTATGTTTGGCTCTCTCACAGCCTGAGTGTGCTGTAATTTTAGATATTTTTTAATTAAGTTAATTGCAGTTAATTAACGCAATTAACTCAAAAAAAATAATAGTAATTTAAAAAATTAATAGCGATTAATTGTAGTTTTAATAGCACTGTTAATAGCTTACCAATTGAAATTTATTAAATATTTTGGATGTTTTTCTACATTTTCTTATATCTTGTATTCTGTGTTCTAATTGAAATCAAAGTATATATTTTGTATTGTAAATATTTGCACTGTAAAAATGATAAACAAAAGCGATAGTATCAGAGGGGTAGCCGGGTTAGTCTGGATCTGTAAAAGTGGCAAAGAGTCCGGTGGCACCTTATAGACTAACAGATGTAGTGGAGCAGGAGCTTTCGTGGGTGAATACCCACTTCATCAGGTGCACGTAGTGGAAATTTCCAGAGGCAGGTATAAATATGCAGGCAAGAATCAGGTGAGGGATAACGAGGTTAGTTCAGTCAGGGAGGATGAGGCCCTCTTCTAGTAGTTGAGGTGTGAACACCAAGGGAGGAGAAACGGTTTTTGTAGTTGGCGAGCCCGTCATAGTCTTTGTTTAATCCTGAGCTGATGGCTACCTTTAAATCTGCTATTGTGTGTCCAGCGAGGTTGAAGTGTTCTACAGGTTTTTGTCTATTGCCATTCCTAATATCTGATTTGTGTCCATTTATCCTTTTACGTAGGGACTGTCCAGTTTGGCTGATGTGCATAGCAGAGGGGCATTGCTGGCACATGACGCCATATGTTACATTGGTGGACGTGCAGGCGAATGAACCGGTGACGGTGTGGCTGATCTGGTTAGGTCCTGTGATGGTGTCGCTGGTGTGGATATGTGAGCAGAGTTGGCATCGAGGTTTGTTGCATGGATTGGTTCCCGAGTTAGAGTTACTGTGGTGCGGTGTGTAGTTGCTGGTGAGAATATGCTTCAGGTTGGCAGGTTGTCTGTGGGCGAGGACTGGCCTGCCTCCCAAGGCCTGTGAAAGTGAAATCGTATTTTTCAATTCACGTCACACAAGAACTGTCGTGCAATCTCTTTGCCATGAAAGTGCAACTTACAAATGTAGATTTTTTTTTGTTACATAACTGCACTCAAAAACAAAATGATCTAAAACTTCAGAGTCTACAAGTCCACTCAGTCCTACTTCTTGTTCAGCTAATTGCAAAGACAAATAAGTTTGTTTACATTTACAGGAGATAATGGTGCCTGCTTCTTATTTACAATGTCACCAGAAAGTGAGAACAGGCGTTCTCATGTCACTTTTGTAGCCGGCATTGCAAGGTATTTACGTGCCAGATATGGTAAACATTCATATGTCTCTTCATGCTTCGGCCACCATTCCAGAGGACACTCTTCCATGCTGATGACGCTTGTTAAAAAAAAAATACGTTAATTAAATTTGTGACTGAACTCCTTGTGGGAGAATTGTATGTCTCCTGCTCTGTTATACCCGCATTCTGCCATATATATCATGTTATAGCAGTCTCAGGTGATGACCCAGCACATGGTGTTCCTTTTAAGAACACTTTCACTACAGATTTGACAAAATGCAAAGAAAGTACCAATGTGAGATTTCTAAAGATAGCTACAGCACTCGACACAAGGTTTAAGAATCTGAAGTGCCTTCCAAAATCTGAGAGGGATGAGATGTGTAGCATGCTTTCAGAAGTCTTAAAAGAGCAACACTCCTATGCGGAAACTACAGAACCCAAACCACCAAAAAGGAAAATCAACCTTCTGCTGGTGGCATCTGACTCGGACAACAAAAATGAACATGCGTCGGTCCGCTCTGCTTTGGATTGTTATCGAGCAGAACCCGTCATCAGCACGGACACGTCCCCTGGAATGGTGGTTGAAGCATGAAGGGACATAGGAATCTTTAGCGCATCTGACACGTAAATATCTTGCGACGCCGGCTACAACAGTGCCATGAGATCGCCTGTTCTCACTTCCAGGTGACACCGTAAACAAGCAGCGGGCACCGTGGTCTCCTGCAAAGGTAAACAAACTTTTTTTTGTCTGAGCGATGGGACTTGCAGGCTCTAAAATTTTACATTGTTTTATTTTTGAATGCAGGTTTCTTTGTACATAATTCTACATTTGTAAGTTCAGCTTTCACGATAAACAGTATTAGTAAGTACTGAATTGCAAAATACTATTTCTTTTGGTTTTTTTGCAGTGCAAATACTTGTAACCAAAAATAAATATGAAGTGAGCCCTGTACACTTTGTATGCTGGGTTGTAATCGAAAGCGATAGATTTGAAAATGTAGAAAACATCCAAAGAATACTTAAATAAATGGTACTGTATTATTGTTTAACTGTGCGATTAATTGTGATTAATTTTTTTAATCGCTTGGCGGCCCTACCATTTTTTTACACGTGCAGTTGCTAAGCAGTAGTAGCTGGTAGCCATCTACTGGCTTTTCAGTGCACATGTAAAATGAGTAGATGGGTCTCAGTCCAATTCCCAGTGCAACAGTTATCCAGGACAGGCCGTAAGTACTGTCACGGGTCCCAGGCTCACGGTCTCTCTGACCCCTGGCTAGTCTCCTCGAGTGTGCCCCGCTCTCAAGCTGCACACCGCCCCTTTTCTCCTGGTGCAATCACACGACTCTCCCACTCTCAGACCAGGTACCTGGCCACTGTCCACATGCGGATCCTGGTAGGCCTAGCTGTCTTAGACCCCCCAAGGCCTCTAGGGATTGGGTAGTAGCCCGCTCCATTAGCTCAGAAACCAGTCCAATCCGCGTCTGCTGCTCCTCCGGAGACTCCTTTGGTCACCACGCCGTGGAACATCGCAGCTGGAGCCTGGAAGAATTCCGCTCTCTTGGAATGGAGGCCAGGGGGTTGCTTATCTAGAGGCATTGTGATAATTGCATGCTTGTTTTTCTAACAGCTGCCCATGAAGTCAGACAAATAGATTCACCCAGTGCAGCCCATACAGCAACGTGCCTCGCCGGCCAGGTCATGTTCAGTATTCACACAACTATCTGACAGCCACGTTCTGGGATGAGTACAGGCAGCTCCCCAGCCACCCCAGAGCCCATCCCCACAGCTGCTACTTGTTGGCCCCCCCCGTCCCCCCCCCGAGAGTTGTGGAGCCATTATTTACCTGTGACTTGTATGTTTGTAAAAACCCAATAGCGTGCAATAGCTCCTTGATGGTGGGTGATAGTTTTAAATGCCGATTCTTAATTTGCTAGTCAGCGCTCTGGATTGTTACCTGATAAATGCCAGTGCACAGCCACAGAGCATATGTGTGCACTGAAAACAGTGACAACCTCTTCAGCAAATTGCAATTAACCATGTGAAGGAAGTTGGCCTCTAAAACAGAATCACTTGCTGCATTACATTGTTCTCCAGCTAGCTTGTGCCGGGCGCCTGCACTAGAGAAGCAGAGTTGTCTGGGCAGAGTTTGAATGGGGCTGACGGGGAAGGTGGGAGTGCAAACACGTGGTGGCTCTCCATGTGACCATAGACATGGACTTCAGTGAAACTTGAAGCACCTCTGCCAATCAGACTCTTTCCCTCTGTCTGCTTCAGTGTCCCCATCTGTGCAATGGGACAATAACACCCACTAGTTTTGCCATTACACTGTGTTCACTGAGTGCAGGTTCGTGCCTCAGGCAATGGCCAAGGACTGATGCTTCAGAGAAAGGTACAAACCTCAGCCTGCATCTGGCCAACTGCACGTGAGGCCATCTCGCCCTGTAGGTGATTACATTACTTTTATCTTTGCATAAATGCATAACTGCAAATGTTATTAGCTGCTGTCAAATTATCCAATCCCTTACAAAAAATCCAGCTAAGTACTTAACTCTGTGACCCTCTGCTCCTGTGAAGTGTCCACGGTGCCTACACAGAATGGGACACTTTATTTCCAAGGAGTTTACAAAGAAAAAGGGGATGGGCTTTAAGGGAAGGCCTTGTTCTTTGGAAAGCCTTGTGCAAAACAGACCAGATTGTTCAAGGGGAGGGAAGTGTCTACTCCAGCACAGTAGACAGCACGACCTGCTTGCAAACTTGCATTGTCTCTTGTCGTGTGAATGGGCAGAAAGGCCTGGCCTGTCAATGTTGCTAGCGAGTGGATTTTCCTCTCCAGAAGGAAGCTCAGAATTATGAAACATCACATGCATCTGATGCATCTCAACCCTGGGTGCAAGCCTTACAAATGGACTTTAGAGGCCTGCCTGACGGTGAAGGCAAAGGGAAGGCCCCAGGAGTGTGTTGGGGAGGGATAGCTCAGTGGTTGGAGCATTGGCCTGCTAAACCCAGGGTTGTGAGTTCAATGCTTGAGGGGGCCATTTAGGGATCTGGGGCAAAAATTGGGGATTGGCCCTGCTTAGAGCAGGGGGTTGGACTAGATGAGCTCCTGAGGTCCCTTCCAACCCTGAGATTCTATGAATGGCGCCTGGCTTGTTACCGGTGCCTGCCGGTGAGCTCTGTCCCTGCACTGGATCAGCTAAGTGGCAGTGTGGGATCATTAGGGATGTGTGGAACAGGCAGCTGTTGGTCACACCTCACTGATTACCAGGCACATTCTTCTACCTTTGCTCAGTCAGGTTAAAGCCTTTCCTCTTCCAGGTTGTAAAGCAACCCTCCCCCTCTATTCTGCGGGTCTCAGGTTTTTCTGAGACACCTGATAGCTCAAAGAACAGGTAACAGTATTGTGACAGTTTCATGGTAACTGCACCTCCTTACTGAGAAGAATGGACAGGCCTGTAACCAGACGTGTTCCAGAGAACAGAAGGGTGTGCTGTCTGCTGGGTGCTAAGATATGGGATGTGGATCTGAGGTTGAAGAGGATCCTAATGGGAGGGGGAAAGAATCCACTGATCGTCCTTCATGTGGGAACAAATGATACCAATAGATTCTCGCTGGAACGTATCACGGGAAACTATGCCGGGCTGGGGAAGACACTTAAGGAAATCGAGGCTCAGGTGATCTTCAGTGGGATTCTGCCTGTTCCTAGAGAAGGGCAACAAAGGTGTGACAAGATTATGATGCTCAACAGATAGCTTAGGCAGTTGTGCTATAAGGAGGGCTTTGGGATGTATGGCCACTGAGAGATATTCATGGACAGAGGACTGTTCTCTCGGGATGGACTTCACCTGAGTAGGGAAGGAAATAGACTTCTAGGATGGATTTTGAAGAAGAAAGTAGTTAAGAACATTGAGGTCAATGGTAAATGGGACAAAATACAACATGGTTTTACAAAAGATAGATCGTGCCAAACCAACCTGATCTCCTTCTTTGAGAAAGTAACAGATTTTTTTAGACAAAGGAAATGCAGTGGATCTAATTTACCTAGATTTCAGTAAGGCGTTTGATACGGTGCCACATGGGGAATTCTTAGTTAAATTGGAAAAGATGGGGATCAATATGGAAATTGAAAGGTGGATAAGGAAATGGTTAACAGGGAGACTACAGCGGGTCATACTGAAAGGTGAACTGTCAGGCTGGAGGAAGGTTACCAGTGGAGTTCCTCAGGGATCGGTTTTGAGACCAATCTTATTTAATCTTTTTATTACTGAGCTCAGCACAAAAAGCGGGAATGTGCTAATAAAGTTTGTGGATGATACAAAGCTGAGAGGTATTGCCAATTTAGAGAGAGACTGGGATATCATACAGGAGGATCTGGATGACCTTGTAAACTGGAATAATAGTAATAGGATGAAATTTAATAGTGAGAAGTGTAAGGTCATGCATTTAGGGATTAATAACAAGAATTTTAGTTATAAGCTGGGGCCGCATCAATTAGAAGTAACGGAGGAGGAGAAGGACCTTGGAGTATTGGTTGATCATAGGATGACTATGAGCCACCAATGTGATATGGCCATGAAAAAAGCTAATGCGGTCTTGGGATGCATCAGGTGAGGTATTTCCAGTAGAGATAAGGAGGCGTTAGTACCGTTATACAAGGCACTGGTGAGACAATAGAGTGCGCAGTTTAAGAAGGATGAACTCAAACTGGAACAGGTCCAGAGAAGGGCTACTAGGATGATCCGAGGCATGGAAAACTTGTCTTATGAAAGGAGACTCAAGGAGCTTGGCTTGTTTAGCCTAACTAAAAGAAGGTTGAGGGGAGATATGCTTGCTCTCTATAAATATATCAGAGGGATAAATACTGGAGAGGGAGAGGAATTATTTAAGCTCAGTACCAATGTGGACACAAGAACAAATGGATATAAACTGGTCATTGGGAAGTTTAGACTTGAAATTAGACGAAGGTTTCTAACCATCAGAGGAATGAAGTTCTGGAACAGCCTTCCAAGGGAAGCAGTGGGGTCAAAAGATCTTTCTGGCTTCAAGATTAAGCTCAATAAGTTTATGGAGGAGATAGTATGATGGGATAATTTTGGGAATTAATTGATCTTTAACTATTCATGGTAAATAGGCCCAATGGCCTGTGATGGGATGTTAGATGGGGTGGGATCTGAGTTACTACAGAGAATTCGTCCCTGGGTATCTGGCTGGTGAATCTTGCCCACATGCTCAGGGTTCAGCTGATCGCCATATTTGGGATCGGGAAGGAATTTTCCTCCAGGGCAATTGGAAGAGGCCCTGGGGGGTTTTTCGCCTTCCTCTGCAGCATGGGGCACGGGTCACTTGCTGGAGGATTCTCTGCACCTTGAAGTCTTTAAACCGTGATTTAAGGACTTCAATAGCTCAGACATAGGTGAGAGGTTTATCGCAGGAGTGGGTGGGTGAGATTCTGTGGCCTGCGTTGTGCAGGAGGTCAGACTAGATGATCATAATGGTCCCTTCTGACCTTAATGTCTATGAGTCTATAGCTCCACCTGTTCTCATCTGCTCCCCAGCCCAGAAATGGCTGTTTAGAAACACCCTTCAATTTCTCTCTTAAAGTTTTGTGACCACTCAAACAATAGGTTATGCTGGAGCTTGTCCGGGATGTCCTGGGCAGAGCTGGTAGCTGTTCAGAAGGGTTTTGCCAGGTGGAGCGAGTGGCAATGCTTTTCCTTTCTCCCCAGTCTTGCATTTTGGTCTCCAGAGGTGTACGGGCCCCGACCTGCCAGCAGTCTGTGCCAAAGCTTCCCTCAGGGCTCAGCAAGCCCTATGTGAATCCAGTGGCCGTTAGATGGGTCACTTGGCCCCCTGCCATCCCAAAGCCTTAGTATGAGGGAGAAGGGAATGAACAGTGATGGAGGCCTGGACTTACTCTCCGCTGAATGTCCGACAAGACAGTCTGAGAAGGAAAACTCCCTCCAGCTCTCCTATTGAAGTTGTTCCCTTTAATTGAATAATAAAATATTAATTGGGGCAAAGAAAGCCCCAGAATCTCTCTATAGCCTAGGGTTGCCAACTTTCTCATTGCACAAAACCAAACACCCTTGTCCCGCCCCTGCCCCGAGGCCCTGCTCCCACTCCGTCCAGCCCCACCCCCTCCATTGCTCGCTCTCCCGCACCCTCACTCACTTTCACTGGGCTGGGGCAAGTGGTTGCGGTGTGGGAGGGGGTGAGGGCTCTGGCTGGGGGTGCGGGCTCTGGGACTGGGCCAAGGATGAGGGGTTTAGAGTGCAGGAGGGGGCTCAGGGCTGGAGCAAGGGGTTGGGGTGTGAGGTGTGGGCTCCAGGAGGAAGTGTGGGTGCAGGAGGGAGCTCAGTGCTGGGTTATGGGGTTAAGGAGCACGCTCTGGGAGTTGGCTCAGGGCTGGGGTAGGGGGTTGGGGTGTGGGTGGATGTGCTGGATGCAAGGTCTGACAGGGAGTTAGGGTGCGGGAGTGGGTTACCACCTGGGGGAGGGGATTTGGGGTGTGGGCTCCGGCCGGGGGCGGGGCACTAACCTCAGGCGACTCCCGGTCGGCAGCGCCATGGGGCTAAGGCAGGCTCCCTGCCTGCCATGGCTCCGCGCTGCTCCTGGAAGTGGCCTGCATGCCCAGCCCCTAGGTGGAGGGGCCAGACAGCTCTGCCTGGTGCCCCCAGGCGCTGCCCCCATAGCTCCCATTGGCCGAACTGTGGCCAATGGGAGCTGCAGGGATGTTGCTCCAGGTGGGGGCAGCACGTGGAGCCTCTCTGGCCTCTCCGCTGCTTCTGGCAGTCACAGTACCTGCCCCCCATTCAGTTACGAGAATTCCAGGCTGCAACCCCAAGAGCTTCTCCAAATGGAAAGATGGCAATTGGGAGCAGCTTGTCCTCTAGGGAAGGCTAGCTTACACACAGACCAATGGCTGGCCTCCCTGGGGCGGGGGGGAAGGGGCTGGCTACTTCCTGTGGGAAGTGTCTGCTCCCCTGGCTCCCAGGCTTGGGGGAGGAGGAGAACCTGTAGAATTGATCAATGAAATTGTTTACTTTATTAATATCATAGAATATCAGGGTTGGAAGGGACCTCAGGAGGTCATCTAGTCCAACCCACTGCTCAAAGCAGGACTGATCCCCGACTAAATCATCCCAGCCAGGACTTTGTCAAGCCTGACCTTAAAAACTTCTAGGGAAGGAGATTCCACCACCTCCCTAAGTAACACATTCCAGTGTTTCACCACCCTCCTAGTGAAAAAGTTTTTTTCCTAATATCCAACCTAAATCTCCCCCACTGCAACTTGAGACCATTACTTCTTGTTCTGTCATCTGCTACCACTGAGAACAGTGTAGAGCCATCCTCTTTGGAACCCCCTTTCAGGTAGTTGAAAGCAGCTATCAAATCCCCCCTCATTCTTCTCTTCCGCAGACTAAACAATCCCAGTTCCCTCAGCCTCTCCTCATAAGTCATGTGTTCCAGTCCCCTAATCATTTTTGTTGCCCTCCGCTGGACTCTTTCCAATGTTTCCACATCCTTCTTGTAGTGTGGGGCCCAAAACTGGACACAGTACTCCAGATGAGGCTTCACTAATGTCGAATAGGGGGGAACGATCACGTCCCTCGATCTGCTGGCCATGCCCCTACATATATATCCCAAAATACCATTGGCCTTCTTGGCAACAAGGGCACACTGTTGACTCATATCCAACTTCTCGTCCACTGTAACCCCAGGTCCTTTTCTGCAGAACTGCTGCCGAGCCATTCGGTCCCTAGTCTGTAGCGGTGCATGGGATTCTTCCATCCTAAGTGCAGGACTCTGCACTTGTCCTTGTTGAACGTCATCAGATTTCTTTTGGCCCAATCCTCCAATTTGTTTAGGTCCCTCTGTATCCTATCCCTACCCTCCAGCCTATCTACCACCCCTCCCAGTTTAGTATCATCCGCAAATTTGCTGAGCGTGCAATCCACACCATCCTCCAGATCATTTATGAAGATATTGAACAAAACTGGCCTCAGGACCGACCCCTGGGGCACTCCACTTGATACCGGCTGCCAACTAGACATGGAGCCATTGATCACTACCTGTTGAGCCCGACAATCTAGCCAGCTTTCTATCCACCTTATAGTCTATTCATCCAGCCCATACTTCTTTAACTTGCTGGCAAGAATACTGTGGGAGACCGTGTCAAAAGCTTTGTTACAGTCAAGGAACAACACGTCCACTGCTTTCCCTTCATCCACAGAGCCAGTTATCTCATCATAGAAGGCAATTAGATTAGTCAGGCATACTTGTGAATCCATCCTTGTGAATCCATGCTGACTGTTCCTGATCACTTTCCTCTCCTCTAAGTGCTTCAGAATATAACTTCATTAGCAAAGTTTTATGAATGAAACAACATTCATTCATAAAACCGGTTACCCCAATAACTGGCTAATTGAGTTTCACTTTCAACCCAATTGCTGCTTAAATCGCTGAAACTTGCATGGCTTCAACATTGGAACTTCTGCTCCCTGTTTGTCGTTCCTTACACGTGTACATGGTGTAACTCAAACTCCATTTTATCTTGTCCCAAACTCCATTTTAAAATGCTCACTTCATTTTGTAAACCCTGCTGCAACCTTCATTTTGCAAAACCTGGCTGTAATCTGATTAGTGTAGTTTAGATGTGGGAATGAGGGATGGATGGATGATGGACTCAACATCCAGCCCCAGCCTGTCCTGATGAAATAAGTGTAAACACTAACGGCTGAAGATGCAGACAACAGCCCTGACAAAGCAAGAAGAGTCCACCCTCAAAAAAAAAGGACAAAAGTACAACTGAAGAAACATCAAAGCTGAAAGTCATGTCTGCAATTGACGGGTGATCAGTCACACCGACCCCAGAGGCAGCGTGACACAGCAAGACCTATAGACTTTGGATTCAAACTGAAGCCTACAAAAAGGATGGATGAGATGGAAGACTTTGGAGGGTAACATTCTGCTGCCAACATGGAAGGGCATCGGTGCACGCCCCACAGAGACCCAGCCCTTCCTTGTGCCCGGCTTTCCTGGCCAGGTAGCCACCACAAGCTACGAACCCAAGCCACGAACTCAAGCTACATTCAGGACTGGTAACTATACAGCGGCTGCAGAACATTTGGGGTGTGTGGGGGTGTGTATATACACATAGGTATTAGATATTAGTTATTGGTCATAAATCAAATTGTGTTATAATAAACGTGACGTCTCGTCTTGTCCCCTGAAACGATCCTGTGTAGTTTTGTCTGCATAACAATCCGCCCCACAAAACTCGCTGGTGGTGCGGCTGGGAGCCAGGGAAATGGAGCAGGCTGGGGCCGGGCCGGGCCTGGCTACAATCTTCGGGGCTGGGGCAGAGCAGGGGCGGGGGCCTGGGGAAGAGCCGGGGTGGGGGCTGGAGCAGCACGCAGCTGCTCAGGGCACCAGGAAATTTGGTACCCCAAATTTCCTGGTGCCCTACGCAGCTGCGTGCTTTGTGTATGGGTAAGGACGGCCCTGGGCAAGCAGCAGCAGGAGGCTGAGCCGCAGCATAGAAGGTCAGCATTAAGGCTGAAGCACCTGTGTACCAAGCAACATACTCCGGAAGCTGGAAAATTCAAAATGGGGAACCAATCCAGCAACACTAAGAGCCACCCTCCTTGCACTTTGCTATTTGATGGCTGAATATGCATGGCCGGTGGGGGAAAGGTCGGTTCACACAAAGCAGCTGGCTCGTGTGCTGAATGGACAGCTGCCGGTCCATCCTAGGATGTCTAAAACCAACAGATGTGAGCA
Organism: Lepidochelys olivacea; assembly: GCF_965140295.1. Lineage (NCBI taxonomy): Eukaryota > Metazoa > Chordata > Testudines > Cheloniidae > Lepidochelys > Lepidochelys olivacea. Next base: position 14,592,039 of record NC_140436.1, on the reverse strand, counting down.
GCCTGTAGTGGCTTGCTGGAATTGCTCCACCAGACATTAGCAGAGTGGTCACTAGCAAGATGGAATGATTAGGACGAGTTGAAGATGCCAGACAACATGGCCACACTATGGCAGTTTGCCACCTGAAATAGCAAAAAGCTTCCTAGTTGCAATGAAACTGCTCAAAAAAAAAAAAAAATCAGACAGGTGCATGGCTGGAAATGTGATGCCTACCGCTCAAAATACTCACCAAGGACATCAAAATGCACATGAACTTTACCTTCCCGCAGGTGCGGAGAAGCATTAGTTGACCTGGAGATGTTTAAATTGCCGCTGAACAAGAGTTAGCAGGCCAAAAGCCAATATCCGGCAGTGGGATTATTCCAACAACTCACACACTTGTGACTGTGGTGAAACACAGACCTTGGAACATCTGTTGGTCTGCTAGTTCCTGGAGGAACCGTACACCATGGGAGATCTCACTAGGGCTACAGACCAGGACGTATCATGTGCCCAACACTGGGATATCAGCCAGTGGTTTTACCTGCAATGGAATTGCCTCCCTCTGCAGTCTGCTCCCATCAGAAATAAGCTTGGCCATGTTTAGAAAGATGGATTGATACAGCTGTTTGCCTACCACTGCTTTGTGTGACTGGCAAGGTCTCTCTCCTTTCTCTGTATTTATAACTGCAGGGGAGCATCATGGTTTTGCTTCTCAAACTCAAATGTTAAATATCAAAATTTAAGCAATGCCATGAAATGTGGGTACATGATAACAGGCCCCTTAAAGGTATGCAATGGTCCACAATAAAATAAGCTTGGCAGAAACATGAAGGAGAAATTGACTGTCAAATATTTTTGTTGGAAACCTGTGTTTCGAAATAATGCCCTGTCTGCCTTAGAGAACTGCTTCCTATTTATTTTTTAATACAAAAGTAATCTGTTCTCTTGTTTCCACCAAGAGCAGTTGCTATCCTACTGCCCCGCTTACTGGCCTCCAACTGCATCAGCACCACAGGGTCAGATTGCCAGTTAGTGTAAATCAGCGGACTTCAGCAGAACTATGGCAAGGTACAGCAGCTGGCCTGGTGCTCTCAGATGAGAAGGAAAAGAAAATAGTTCTGATTCTCTAGTGCCCTGCACCTTGGCCCCACTTTTCAGAAGGGCTTTCTCAGCACCCATTTATGCCCCTAAATTGGTAGCCAGATTTTCAAGCTCACTTGTTGAGCACTGAGCTCTTTTGAAAAAATCTGACCATGTGTGTCAAAATAGAGGTGCTAAATGCAGGCTCTTTTGAAGATCTGACCCCTTGCATGGTCATTACCACCCGTGAAAAAAGCAGAGATTCAGCTTTAGCAGCATTTTGCATCCACTCTGCACTTGTGTAAACGCCTGCACATGGGACGTGGCAACGGAGATTCAGGCTCAGTGACCTGGTGCCTAAACATTCCCTGGCATGTTTTTAGAAGACAGAGCAGCTCTCCCATCCCAAATTCCAACATGAGTAATATATCTTGCCCCTACACTCTATCATCCCAGCTGAAAGAAGTGCTTTCGGTTCCTATTCCAAACATGATGGGAGCTGTTACACATCTCCTGCGGTTTAGTGGTGCATGAAGTGATTACTGTATATAGCAGTTTGCAAAGAGCTTTGGTAAGGTAGTGTTAATTATTATACATAGACCAACAAAAACAACATTTCACAAATTGCAGTAAGACTTACACTTCATTATATGCATTCGCACTGCACTTCCCTGCTGCCAGGAGACTTCAGTAACACATTACAATTCATGCCTCATCACACCTGTTAGTGTTTCCTAAATGAGACCCTTAAGTAGATCTAAAGGAGACAACGTGTTTGCCCATTTAGCCAACACAGAGACGATATTTAATAGATACTTTCTAAGGCTATAAACCTCTAGTCCAATGGAATAGGAAGCACCTTAGACAAATACATAGGAAGAAAGCACAACGTGTCCCCAGGTTCACATTTTTATTTTCACGTGATCCTCAGCCTCTCGATTTATACAGCACCAAGGGACATTTCATCACAGCACTGTGCACCTTTCCCTTGGTGGGCTCAGAGCGAGTGAATGACAGAGTAAAACAGCCTGCCTCCATGAGGCTAAGATTTCCAGGGGCTGACTGTTTACTTGCTAATGCCAGACTCATAAAGCTGCCAGATTTTACCTGCTTCTCCACTGGACACTGATGGCAGCTAGTCTCTGCCAAGGAAATCCTGACATGCAGGTGGGTAAGGTTGCATGTCAGCGTGAAACTGGCATCTCCAGCGCTCCCCACCTCACTGAGCAAACACACAACTCCAACATCTTCGACAGGAACCAGCTCCTGATGCAATGGGTTTACCAGAACAATGGGCCAGGGCACGTGATTTGCCAACAGAGGTCAGCAAATGAAAAAAGGGGAAAGATTAGAAAAAGCGTTTGGAATGGAGGAATACCCACCTCACCCCACCACAGCTAACAAACACCACCACCAAGGATTATGACTGGTGTGACTTGGGTACTGGAGCAAAGGTTTGGAAGACCAGAGAGTAAAACCAAAGCTGTAAGTGAGAAAATTAACATTCTCACCTTGGATAAAAGAGAACAAGCTGGGTCAGAGCTAGAGCACACATTCAGCAAACCAGTGAGCCCAAAACTGCAACAGAGAAATTAGATGATATGGATAATCAGACATACATAAGAACACCTCGATCTCCAAGTAGACAGACAGGGAAACTCCTGTACATCTCTTGCACAGTGGATGCTCAGAAACCAGAGAATGAGACAATTCAAACTGAAAGGACACACTGGCAAAAACAAGTGTGAGACTACATAACTCCCTCGACTAATAGCAGGTTCTGGTGCCACTGTTCCAGTCTCTGCCTGAATCCTCTTTCCATGCAGTATAGGTTATATATATATATATATATTTGAGAAGGGATCCCAAGGAGAAGAGCAGAGCTTAGTATGCAATGCTTGCCTTCCTACACGACTCCTGTGAAGGCCACAGAGGAAGAAGCAAGAGCAGGATTTGTTGGCGCTGGAAACCAAGGCATGGCAGCAGCTGGAAAAGTAACTCCTGTCCTTTGATGGAGTCGTTAGGCTCTTGTAATGAATTTGCATACCAGGATGTGGCAGTAACATAATTCAGTAGTAAGCTTCAGAACAAGAAGTTGTTACTCCTGACTAGCCACTTGGGGGCGTTGAACACCTGCAGGTGTTTCAGAACACACCTGATGGGATTTTCATCTAGGCTGACCAGTGACCAGACAGCAAGTGTGAAAAATCGGGTCAGGAGGTGGGGGATAATAGGAGCTTATATAAGAAAAAGACCCAAAAATCGAGACTGTCCTTATAAAATCGGGACATCTGGTCACCTTAACCATAACATACTTGCAGGTTTCTTTTTAACCCTGTTATGTCAGGATTCTGCCAGGAGAGAGACCCCATTACAAGTGGGATTCCTCAGGTTAGAGTAGTGGTTTGTAGTAACTCTGCCAAACTAAGCCCGTGCTAGATGACGTAGCATTCACCACCTCCCATTCATGTCACCTGAGGCTGTTCTGAGCCCCAGCTAAGACCCTCGGTAAATCGGAGCATGCATGTGTAGAGCTGGTGGCCAGAGAGAGACACTGACCTACTACATGATGGTCACTGGTGTAGCACTTACAGCAGCAAAATCAGTGAGCATCCCTGCACTGATCTTCAGTGCTTAGCGAACTGGCCTCACGTTGTCCAGCTGCAGGGCTATTGGAAACCTAACCCTGAACTGCAGTTAAATACATTCATTCAAAATAATAGCTTGACAAGGAACCTTAAATACTGCACTGGGGGACTGAAAACAGACAAGTCATTTTCAAGTAACTTCTAAGAACAGCCTAAAAAACAAGTCTAAAGCCCTCTCAGGCAGTCACAAGTTCCTCAAAATAGCATGTTATTCTACAGTCTCTAACATCATGTTAACTCACAAGACAACTCTCACCTTTGTGCCCAATTTTCTCCACCTTCATAGCCCTCAGCAACTCCCATTAGCAGAGCACGTGAGTGAGCAGGAACGCTGGCCACAGGTCTGGGTGAAGCTTGCCCAGGGCTCTGAACAGTAACCGCTGTATACTTTGACCCATACCTAATTATACAGTGGCCATAAATAGATCCAGTGCTGGAGCCTTCGAATTCCACCTGTCCTGCTGGGAGGGAGCTCTCTGGTTTGTTTTCACAGGGCCTCAGGGCTGCATGGGGAAGTTTAGAACTTGTAGTGCTGTAATGGGATGTCTATATGGAAATTTGTCTACAGCACCCTCTCAAGGAAAGCATCTTGAGCTACTTCAGTGCATCTACACTTCACCAGCGGGTGTGCTGGCACCCAACAGTTACAGTCAACTCTTCTGGAGCTAGAGCATGTGGGTCTGGCCATGAGAAGTTGTGGATCGGCTTGAGACTAGTCTGTTTTCCAACTTGTGTTCTTTTCAGCTCCAGAAGAGGTGTGTCAAACCCAGCAGAGAAAGCAGCACCGTGGAGCAGGAATTAGACCCAAGGACAGGAGAAAGCACATGAGAATGGAGCAGCTTTCTCTGAAACACATGGGGCTCACCTGAATAAGGCACTTGTTTAGGATGACCACAGGGCCCCTTAGGGTGGAGGCCACCAGGGCTCCTTGGACTCAGGGTGGGAAGCATGCCACTCAGCCAAAGGCTGCCCAGTCTATTCTCCCGGCACAGAGAAGGCTGATTTGCAATGAGGTGAAGGCCCCTGTTCAGTGGAATTAGCAGATAGCTCTAAATGGGTAAGAAAGTGGATAAAACAGTGACCATGCCCCCTTATGCAGCGAGAGCCAGCTTCCCCAAAGGTCAAGGGACATTTGGGTCCATATCTAGTTTAGACATGACCCCTTGAGTGCATGCAAGGCATAGTTCAGAGTCCTAGAAGCGCTGCGCCGTGCCTCAGGCAGCATGGTATTTGTGCAGAAATAAAGGAGGGGGCAATGCAGGCAGCATTCCTGCAGCAGGAATGCTTCACAGGAGACACTTGGGGGCCGACCAGGGGAGGGAATGCCTTTCATCTTTAGAGATTTAGGCCAGTCTGCTGGTAACACGATCCTGCAGAATCGGATGAGCCTGAGAAGGCTGAATACAAGGCCGAGTAAGAGACAAATAGAGCTTGTCTCTTTTGGGAATGCGTGGCTAGGTCACCTGTCCATCTGGACACAATTTCTCTATCCCTTACCTACAGCAGCATTTGTTAACACTCCCATCTCTACCCACTCCTGATCTGGAAGGCTCAGATCCCACAGAGACTGTGCTGCTAAAATAGTCACCAAAATTGCCAGTCCCATTCCCTGTTTCCTATCACAATATGCAACAATGACCTGCCTGCTTTGAGAACCCTGCAGTGAAAAGCTGCGCTCTTCTGTTACCACCCCAGGAACGGGCAGTGCTGGCATGGTCAGCGCGAGAGAAGCAGCCTGTAAGCCTGAGCTTAGCCCCTTCAGTCCCAACTCTAGTGGGGGAGAAAACAGAGCCTGAATTCAGATATTTTTTTTAAAATAAAAACCAAAAAGCAAAAAAAGCAATGGCTGCAGTCGAGAGAGGATGGAAGTTGGAATCCCTGGGCTTGATACTCCTCTTACAACAGTGACTAGTGTTACTAACCAACACAGGGGTAAGGTCCAAGTCTGGTTTAACTTGTACTCCCATAACAACTTGGTACATGTATCTACTGTCCCATCAAAGGACCGGAGAGAAGGGTGAAGTAAAATGGCAGGTGATTCTCTCTGCCACCTTTGTGTTGATGCTTTTCTTGCTTCCTTCCTTCCTTCCTTCCTCTTTTCTAGTCTCTGGCCACACGAGCCACAGCATCTTAGACTCAGGCCTGGCCTAGCCTAGGATTTAAAGGGGTGCTGTTAGCTAGATGGGAGCCAAGACCTAGGTCATGTGAAGGTACAACTTGCCTGGTCTTGATTAGGCTTTCAAAGATGCTGGTTAGTCCGAGCCAGCTGACACGATCTGATACTGCACCTTTAAATCCTGGTCTAGCTGAAGCCTTGTGGGGACAGATGCAGATGAGCTGCGTAAGTTACATGTTGGCAAGCGGCTGTTTGAACTAGTGCAACACACACAAATGGAACGGAAAGTATCAGTCACACCGCTTCAGACTCTTGGACACTCTCACCTCCGAAGTTGTCCCTGCACTCCCGAGAGCTCTGTGGGCTGCAAAATCCCCAAAGGCAGAAGTTAGGCAGCACAGGACACTAGCCAGAGTTCCGGGGGCGGGGAGGGGTGTCACTGAATTAGAGAAGAGGGTTTGTTCGAGGAAGCTGAACCAAGGATTAGAAGGAGAGTCCAGATATGCCCTTCACCAACACTACACAAGGGAAGGATGGCCAGAGGGGCAGGCAGAAATTCCCATTTCTAACATGCAGGAGGCATTGCAGTCGGAGCAGTAGTTTTGAACGCGGCAGCACTTGCAGAAGCTGAGCAACTCCCAAGATCCCACAGCTGAGGTGGCAAAAAGTCTTAGTTTCCTGCCAACTTTAAGATTCTGCATCTTTAACTCTTTCAAGGCCTTGAACTTGCTCCCACTGAAGTCAGTGGACAGGTTTGGCATTGAAACAGACAGGAGCAGGAGTCAGAATTCACATCTCCTAGTCCCACCAGTGTGATTAACCCCGCTGAAGTCAGTGGAGTTGTACCAGTGCTTACACCCTATGTGAGGACAGGCAGTACCGTTTGCTGCTCACTCCTGCAGCAGCATCCAACCACCTTCTTGCAAGGTGGTGCCAGCCTGTTCCCAAGAGAGCTATTCCTCACCAGCCCTGGACATAGTGCCGGGTCAGCAGGTCCCCATCACATGTGCTTCCTTAAGTGACAATGCAATCATCACAAAGCATACGCACCGCACACACTATTTGCTTAGTATTGACCACTCTTGATGGGCCTCTTCCTCCTCCCGCCACAGTCCCAGAGATCACACAGACCCCAAACACTCTACCCATTTTGCACCATCTTGGGCAGTTTTATTGTAGACCACCTAGATGCTTCCAATCAGACCAACGCAGCCTTTGGAGAGATCCACAGGAGCTTCCACAGACAGTGTCACGTTGGGATGGGAGTAGCTTGGGAACGTCTCAAAGCATTTCAGGGCTCTGCAAAACCAATGGGTGTTTTAACTCCCTTCCCCCAAGCCTCTGGAAATTTAAACCCATGATTCCTGTCCTTGAGGCGACTCAACTGAAATAAACTCGCACTGTTTTAGATCAGAAGAGCTAGTGCTCTGTAACATGGATCATAGAGCACCCCAAAAACTCAGCTGGCATAGTGGGATACCCTAGAAACAGTACTGGTTAGTTCATTTGAATTTTTCTTCTCTCCCTGTCTTTACACTCCTATTTTCAGTCCTGCTATTAAGGATCATGGACCGACAACATCCACGTTCGCGCTGCACTTTGGAACCTACTTGTCTGAGCGATTACAAGATGGATGGGGTCACCTCTGGCATTAAGAGAAATCTCCAGAACCTATTTTGCTCCCGTTTTTTTTTTTTTTTTAAAAACCCACAACACGTGTGTGTTGAAGTCCCCAGCGTACGATGTTAGTTACAAATAAAGCTCAAAGATCAAGAGTAAAAATGATGTGGTCCACACTGTCCGTATATTCTCTGATTGCTTTGCAATACAAGGCCACGGGACTGGGGCAGCTCCAAAGGCGAGATGCAGCACAGCTGCAGTGTTACTGAGTGTCCTACTCCTGCGCCATGGCTGGCTGGGACCCACTCCCATCAGTAGAAACCTCTCTCTCCACAAGTGACAGGGTCCATGCCAGTGGCTACAGCTTGTTGTTCCGGTGAAAGGTGGTCCCGTGAGGGGAGGCGTACGTTGGCTGATTGTGCCATGTCGACACAGGGTACAGCCTCTGGCGCAGCGAGCTGTCGTAAGACGTAGGGTAGTGCACTAGGCTGGCAGCCAGCGGCCGGCAGAGGTCTGAGGATTGAGTGGAGGCAGCTAATAAGTGGCCTGGAAACGCAGGGATGACAAATGGGCTGACAGAGAGCGAAGGAATCAGTGAAGAGGACTGGCCCTTTAAATGGTCCGCGGGGGTGCCAAAGTTCACCGGGAACCTCAGCATCGTCCCTTTGTAACTATCCTGCCTTGCAGCAGAGGGGAGCGGTGCTGGGAAGCTGGGGCTTGGCACCACGGCCTGGGGCTTGGCCAGGCCCTGCTGGAGGCTCGGCGACTCGCCGCGTTTGTCCTTTGGCTCCACTCCCTTGATGAGAGGCGAGACAGCCTTTAGCTTCTTCCCATGAACAAAGCCCTCCTCCTCCAGACTGCGCTTGCTCCTCGGCCCGGGGCCCAGGGCAGGGCTGCCCACCTGGTTCTGTGGGATGGGCTGGACGAGCCCGCCATTCTTGGGCAGCGGGGGACTGGCCTTGGCAAAGCTGGCCATGGGTGGGACCCAGCAGGCTTTCACACTGGCAAAGGGAGAACCTCTGCTCCCCGCAGAGCTGCCTTTATAGAAAGCAGAGGGTCCCTGGCTGTCTCTGCTCCAGGAGGGCGGGGCCTGGCTCGCTTTGCTGCGCAGATCTTCTGGCTGCTCCACACAACCCTCCGTACCCTCCTGCCTCTTCCGAGTGAGGTTGGCTGGCTGCAGGTCCTTGCCTGGCTGCTGATAGATGGAGAGAGACTCTGGGAAATCCTTGAAGCCCCGAAAATACTCCATCGGGCCTCGTAGGGGGTGGCAGCTCACGGGTTTCAGAACCTCACTTCTGTACGCATGGAAGTGGCCAGTGAAGATGGCAGGAGCAGGGGAGAGGTGGCGCCCTGAACTCCCGTCCTCTGTCCTCGGAAATATCTGGCTGCCTCTGGGGCTCAGAGATCCCTTTGGGCACGGTGCCCCCTCCCCTTTGTTAGGGGGGAGGCACGCTTGGGCTGGGTCATTGGCATCATCCCCCTCTGGAACAGGGCTCCTTCCCTCTTTGCTCTGATGAATGACTGATGGCCTGTTGGAGTCGAGCTCTGGGCTGGGGCAGGGGAGCCCTGCAGACCTGGATTTCTTGCCTTCTGGGCAATGGCTCAGATGTCTCTCATGACAGTGCAAGGATTCAGCCTTGCTCACTTGAGCCAGCAGCTTCTTCTTGGCCAAGGGAGACATGATGCCATGGTTCCCCTTGAAGTAAAAGCTGGAGAAGAGCCGTTTGTAGGCCTCCGAGCAGCCGTGGGCCCTGCAGTTGCTGTGGCAGCTCATGGATGGCTGGCTCTTGGCCAAGTCCTTGGTGTTCGAAAGGGGGAGCCCCTCAGCTCGGTCTCCTGGTCGGCTCTGCTCGGGGCCATCTGTCACAGTCTCCCTGCCCCGTTTTGGAATGGCAGAGGTATCCGGCTTCACCTTCTCAGGCAAAACCTGCAACCCAAGGGATGGGACCATGAGCGCTGGGAAAGGGCTGAGCACACTCCTGTGAGCAGAGCCAGGGTAGGGTCAGAGGGGGCACAGGACACAGCCCCCACTCATCTGCTAAATGCAGAGGGGCGCTCCCAGGCCAACCCCTGACCTGGGTGAGCAGCTCCCACTCCTCCTCAGCCACTATAGTAAGAGCTCCCCATTCTAACCTGAACTTCTAACTACAGCTGTCCAGATCCACCAACCTGTTGGAGTCCCCCCTGAAAGCCATGGGGGGCCAGCTCTCCAGCTCCCACACTTGCCCACTCCTTTGTTCTCTTCCCCCAGGCGTCCAGTCACAGCCTCCTCCTCCTCCCTGCTGCTCCACAGCCCATTGCAGTTCTGTTCTCTCAGAAGCTTTTCTCCCTGCCCAGTCCCTCGCCCCAGCATAGCCCCCAGTATCTCTCCTTGCAGCATGAGCACTGTCAGGAGCAATGGTCTGGAGACTGCTGTTGAGAGACCCTGAGGAGGGGTTGGCCCAGCTTGGCCCAGTCCTGCACCTGATCTCCGCTTTTCTCCTTCTTGACTCTCTTGCTCTTTTCAGCTGCGTCATCGCCCTGCTCCCCACGGGGCTCCCTGGAGACCTTGTACTGCTTCCGGGGCTTGGCAGGGGGCAGGGGCTTGTCATCCTCGCCCTTCAGGTGTCGCACATACGGGAGGACCAGCCTGCAGGACAGAGAGGCCAAGTGCATGAATCAGGGACAGTGGCCCAGAGGAGCCCAGTTCCACTGAGACAGGCAGGCCCTCCCCACCCTAACCATGACCCACTGCAGAGGACTTGGCTGGGCTCGGGCAGAGCACAGCAATAGCACTAGGCCTACGCAGCAGTACCTGTGTTCCTAGGAGGAAGCACCAGATTCCGGCACTGCTACACCCTAGCAGGTGCAACCAGCATCCTCAGGGACCTGTATGTCCGCCAACAATTGGGCTGCTCCCCCCACCCCACTCTTCTCTGGTCCCTTCCATCAGAGGATCCGCAAATACCTCAAACATGGTTGGGTGCATCCCTGCCACAACCTGCAGAGTAAGGGTGGTACCACACACCATTTTACAGATGGGGAAACTGAGGCACAGAGCAAAGGGGCAGGACTTGCCGGGGTACCCAGTTTACACATAGGGTGGGCACAAGGTGGGAAGCAGCAGATGTAGGGTGATGTTAACTGGAAGCTACTGATCTGGGGACCCAGGAGTGGAAGAGTGACCTCAGCAGGGGTCAGACCTGGGACCACTGGATTGAGGAGCAGGAGTTTCTGCTGCCTGCATGAGAGGCACAGTAACCAGCTCAAACCTCATGTGCCGCAGAGGGAGCAAGCCCCCTGCTGTGTTAGTGTGGGCTCAGCACCACAGACAGTGCCGGTCGCCAGGACAGACCTCACAGCCTGGCTGGCAGGGCGGACACTCAAACCGAGGCCTCAAGGGCAGCCGTCCGTGGCTGCTCCTGGTGACACTGGCAGCTAGCTGAGGTGAGGCACTCCAGGAGGGCTGGCTGCTCTTCCAGTTTGTGCCTCCAGGGCTGTGGCATAGGCAGGAGGGCCAGTACCTCTCGTAGTGCCTCCGGGTGCAGGTGGCCGCGCTGGTGCTTCCAGGGCTGCCCCCCAGCTCATCATACACGTTCTTCCAGAGGCGTCTTCCTGTGACCTGCAAAAGAAGGGGAGAATGAGACCTACTGGGGATGCTGTGTCCACAGCATCCAGGAGCACCTTGCACAGCCTGCCTTACCCCAGCGATGTGCCCTGCTGCAGAGCAGGGAGAGGCCCTGCCAGCACAGGAATCTGGGGTGCCTGGGCTGGGATGGCGACAGCAGCTCCCCTCCAAAGCTCAGGGTTGGGGAGCACCCAAGGAGCTGACCGCAGGTTCTGTGTTAGAGCTGGCATCCTTGGGCCTAGGTTCTTGGACCTGCTGATGGATGCTCCTTGCACTAACGCCTGAGACTACATCCAGCCCTCCATGGAGCCTCACGACAGGGCCATGGCTGAGGACAGGATACCAGCACACAGATCACGGGACACCTGTTGGGATCCAGCCTAAGGCTGTGACCGTCACGTTTTACAGCAGGGGAAACCAAGCCACAGAGCAACAACGGCACAGCTAGAACAGAACCCAGGCTTTCCAGTTCCAGCGCAGTACTGGTGTACAGAGGCACAACCTGTCAGCACCAGTGCAGGCCCTATTGCTTATGCTGGGACCTCCTGCTGTCCTGCTTTGACCCCCAAGCCATCCTTCCCCATAGCAGCAATCAGCACTGTGCTGCACTGGGAGCCAGGAAAGAGTTAAGTGATGGGTGCTAATTAGATCCATTCCCCTCACCCCAGGGTGGGTCATCTGCAGGTGGCAGGGCTTTTGGTCAACTTGCTGAAAACACCACATGCTCCATCCCACTGGTGTCTGGAGCTGGAGAGCCCCCTTGCGCGCTCCAGGCAGCCTCCCCTCCCCATGGCGCTCCACACAGGTGCTGGCGCCAGCAACTCTCATTGCTGCCGTTCGCAGGAACAGATGGGGCGACGGGGAGGAAATTAGCTGAGCCAAGCAAAGTGCCAACATGAAGGAAAACGTTCATTCTGCAGCAAAGTCCCCTCCCCCTTCTGCCCCTTAAATCCACCAGGGACAGGAAGAGGCAGCAGGAGATGCCAGCGCTCCTCTGCTCAGAGAGATAAATCACCAGGTGCCTGGTTAACTCTCTCATGCCCACCAGCCTCAGCAGGGCAGGGCCTTTAAAAGGTCAGCTCCAGGACTCTGCACACCGCTCTAGCTCTATGGGGCTGAGCAGGGTACCTTTCCCTTTCCCCCAAACTCTCTTGCCCTGGCTGCCAATGTCCCAGGGACTAGGTTCTCCACCCCTCTCCCTCCAGGTCCAGCACTGTGCTTTGCTTATTGCACTGCACTGTCTGTCCCAATCAGCAGCTGTGTGCGCTGTCCCTTGCTCCAGGACCTGAACCATGAGCTTCACCAAGACGCCCCTGTCCCTCCCCCTCTAACGCAGTGGATTTGCTTGTTGCAGGGAAGCATGAATCAGCTGGGACACCCCAGCGATACCATCTTTGCAGTTCTGCTGCAGAAGAGCCCGAAGGGAAGTCTACACCAGCTTCTGAGCCCCTTCCCTTCGTTCCGAGTGGGGTCACTGGGGCCGAGATCAGCACTAACAGCACGGATTGGCCACCACAGCTTTGTGCACCAGGGACTACCTTCAGCCCTCCGGGCATGATTCTGGCTGGAAGCAATGGCAGTTCCACCTCAGCTGAGAGACTCTGGGAGGTCTCTTCCATGCCAAGAAGCCTTGCCCCAGCGCTGCAGCATTGCAGCCGAGACCTGTTTGAACAGGAGTTTGGCCACAGCCTAGGACAGTCCGCCATGATCCTCTAAACCCTGTCCTGCTCCCAGCTGCTGCACATAGCAACAGATTTAGGCTCCAGAGGAAGTTGTGTCCCACTTTGCTAAAGAGATGACCCTGCAACAGGGCAGCATAAGGGTGATGGCAGCGGGGTCCCTGCCCCAGTAATTCAGTTCCACGCTTCTTACCAGCTCATATGCTCCCAGCTTCTCCACAGCTTTGTAGATCTTCCACAGGTTAACTAGACAAAGACAAGGAATGGGCAAGGAGTGAGGACAGGTCAGTGGGCTAATGTTTCATGACACCTGTCCCAAGGCACTACTCACCCTTCATCACCAGCAGTCCTGTCAGTCAGACTCTTGGAGGTTGTGTGAGAGCAGCCTCCATTGACTTTAATGGGAGCTACAAGATGGGCCATTAGCAACATGACGCAGGGTCGTCAGCCAGGGCAGGGTTCCGTACACAGGATGTATAGGGAGCACCGCAGCGTGTCATGCCTGGAGACCAGCTGCTGTGCTGCCTTTTGGGGAGAGGTTAGTGCTGGGACACTGGGTGGCTTGGGCAGGGCACTGCCACAAGGAAGATTAGCAGACTGTTATGGTCCCAGAGAGCACAGAGGCACTGTCGCAAGGAAGCTGCCCACCTGGCCGGCATGGCCAAGGCACTGACAGAGATCAGAGCAGTAAGCTTCACCACATACGATGGCTTTCTCCTTTCGCTCTCTGCCATTAGCACCCCCTCACACCCTGCTCCAGAGGGCGCAGCATAGATAACACCCCCATCCATGCAGGGCCTGGGATGGGGAGTTCTGGTCACTCAAAAAGCCACCCTTGAATTGTTGTGAGCCACCTGCACAAGGATCTCACGAGCAGCAACAGTTTGCTTCCTTTGGGCCACTGAGTGGTGCTCATTGCTCGTGGTGCTGGCAGGTTACTCAGCCAACAGGCCTGGGCCTGCCAGTCGTGGAGGGGGAATCACTGGCACTTGTCCTGGGGTAGCCCCACTTCCTGCCCCCAGTCTATGGCTGGCTGTTACATGGATGTGTCAGCCTCTCATAGGCCGGCCCTGAAGAGGTGGCTGGCATGTCACTCCTAAACCCACTCCTGCAGTGCCACCTGGGCTGGGAACCAGCAAAGGATTCTGGAATTCTCCCCCCCCACCCCAAGACACAGTTATGAGAAGCTGAGCAGTAAGCTGTGACAGGAGAAATGAGTGGACGCGTGCAAGGTAAATGGACGCACTCTGCTTGAAGCCAAGATGAGGCACTCTCTCGATGGGCGTGTGACGGTCCTTCATGAACTTGTAGAGATTGACCAGGAAGGCCTGCTCCTCTTCCTTCTCCCTGCTCAATGCCTGTTCATCCCCCATCTCCTCCACCAGCCTCTTCTGCTCCTCTTCGGAGCTGCTGTCTGGCTTCAGCGCTGGAGAGTCCTGCAGAGAAACACAGCCAGGCAATCACCAAATGAGGTGGGGAAGCCAAAGGACAGAGAGGGAGGGGACCTGCCTCAGCTCACACAGAGAGTCCATGGCAGAGCCAGGAATAGAACCCGGGAGTCCTGGCTCCCAGCCCACACTCTACTCACTGGACCATGCTTCCTATCAGAGCCAGGAATTGTACCAGGAGTCCTGACTGCCAGGCCATTGCCACTAGGTCACCCAACTTGCATGCATTTGCCACACAGAGCCGGCTAAAGCCATCCTGAATCCAGAGAAGACTGCATTTGTGTGTGTGTGTGGGGGGGTGAACGGACGGGGGGACTGTATTAATTCCTTAACCCTCCTAGATATGCACAGCTGAGGAGCAGCAGCAGCTCCCACAACCTAGCTCATGTTTGCTTCAGAACAGCTGTGCAGGCTGGAGGGCCAGGATCCAGGACCAGTTGCCCCCAGAGTCCCTCAGCAAGGAGGGGAACAATGCAAGGCAACTTACAGAATGGCAGGGATGATAAGAGAGTTACTGAAGCTTCACATCTTCTTGCCTCTTTTCAACCTAATCTTGGACACCCCCAAACACATCTGCACGACTCTGCCTGCTGGATACACACTTGCAGCAGTGAACTGGGAGTCAGGACTCCTGGGTTCTATTCCCACCAGTGGGGTTTTCACCGAATGCCATGCTGCATTGTACACTGCTCTAAATACCATCGAGAGGTGTTTTGCGGTCGGAGGCATTTTATTAGCTCCGGAGAGTAACAGACTTGTGCAACTAAAGAGTGAGAGCCAGAGTTTATTATTCTCCCGGCTGGGAAGGCAGCCAAGTTGGTCAGAGCACAGGAGCTGTGTGAGAACACGAGGAACAGCTTCCAGGAAAACAGAAGGGCAGAAATACTCGCTCTCATCCTCTCTCTCTCTCTCTCTCGGCTAAAAATGTTTCTCGTTTGTTTGTTCTACATTTTCCAGAGTTATAAAACTTGTTGCTATTTTTGGGCAAAGCAGCTGCTCAGCTCCCAGCACTTTTTCTTCTTTCTATTCTTTTAACTGCTTGTGACAGTGGTGTTATTTTAGCTGCTGAGCTATTTCTGGGCCTCCTTTTCCTTTTTTAAACCGCAGTGAATTCAGTGCGGGGGACTGGTGCATGAGCGAGAGTCCTGGCAATTCAAGGCCTCTGCCACAGGGCAAGTTTCTCAAACCCACTCAGCACCACCACAACCCACTCAGGCCTGCCCTGATGGGACAGACCTCTCCTCTAGGGCACGAGACATGCTTTGTACACCATCTGGTCCTCGCCCGCTCTCCTAAGCCTACCCACTCAAGTTGGCTGTGGCAGTGGTTTCGGTGAAGCAGCCACCTGTCTGTTGGAAACCAGACTGAGTGAATGAACCACTTCACCAAACTCCTTTCACCAGAACAACTCTCAGCGAGGAACAATTTTTCCTAGATTGGATCAACACTGGTGGCCCACAGAGCGAGAGGCATGGTCTGCCATTATTGGTCACCTAAGACATCCAGTGCCATTTAATGGGAGCAGGGTTATGGTGTGTCCTGCCATGGCTGTCACAGCAGCTAGGCCCACGGCAGGGGATTGCTGGGGACACTTTGTCTCTAGTCCCATCTTTAGCAATCACACCAGCCACCCAGTGCTGAGGACTCACGCAGTCTACACCCCTCACTCTCAGCACCAAGGGGTAGGTCTCTTTCGTATCCATCCCATCTCTCTCCCCACCACGATGGAAGTGGCAGGTGCCCCTTAAATGTGTCCACAAAGGCACAAGGCATCATATGTGAGTTTCCATAGTGCTTGGGGAGATAATGGATTGACAAGAACCAGTGTAACCCAACACTCGACCCAGGGAGGCTGTACGACTTACACCCACCCCATGGCTGCAACCTAGGAGGACTTTAAATTGACAGCAGAAGTGGATGAGGAGGGACACATCAGTCTCACGCGACAGTCCTGTGGAAGGTTCTGTGGCCAGGAGCCATGGAACAGGCCCCGCAGGCAGGCAGATGCCTACAAGCAACAGGAGGAACAGAACTCACAACCTTCCACAATGGAGAAGCCACAGGCCTCTGGTAAAGTAAGGGGGCATCTCCCCCAAAAGAGAGAACGGACACGCTTCCTACGGCCCACATGATCCATGCAGTGACCTCCACTGGGCTGGGTGCACTCCCACAGGCCTTTCACAGAGCAGCATGGGGCCACGTGCACCCAGCAGCATACATAACTATGCAACATGCTCCATGCAGCAAGGGCAGCAATGCTCAGTGAGAGACAAAGGTGGACATGACTTTCCCGACTGCCCTTCACCCATTTCCCCCTTACTAGTTCCTTGGCCCTGTGGCTCCCCTCTCAGTTTCACGTGATGCAGACGGACAATCTGAGCATCTGCTTTCTCTTTTGGGTTGTCACCATTCCTGGAAATGGTCTCAATTCCATAACTGCACCGATTATTCCAGAGGCCTGTAATGTGCCTTGCCCCAAAACACTCTCAGTGTCTCAGTCACAGCCTGGCTTCCGACTCCCTGCTGCAGATGGTGCACACCTGTGTGTGCACAAACTGAGCACCGGGCAGGTTTGCACACCTAGGAGTGCAGCAGAATCAGTAGTCTGTTGCACAACTGCTTCAGCAGCACAGGTTGCACTTGTCTGGAAGTTCAGGAGAACCCCTGAGTCTTATCTGCATCCAGCAGCCTCAATCGATCATCCCCTCATCGATCATCCCCTTCTATTTATAAAAAACAAGTTCTGGGTCTTCTCTATGGTAAGGGATACGCCTTTGCTGCATGTTGCAGGTGCAAATAAGGGACTGATGCAGGTGCAAGTCAGCCCTGCCCAGGCAAACAGGCCCCATGCAGAATTCCGTAGCCACTCTATGGAATGGCTCTGCATCCAAGGAGCCTGGCTTCAGGGGGAGCTGGCAACGGAGGCCAAACTGAGGCAGCAGGTTATAAAAGCGATGCACACAGTCTCCCCCATAGTCCCTTCATCTCCATGTCACTTCACATCTGCCCCTCCAACCCTCTCCCCCTCATCCCTGTCCCTTTTCTTTCCCTTTAGCTGATCTTAAGAAAAAAAATCCTGGCACTAACTTGCCATTTGCTTGCATCCCATGGTTCACTCTGCTGGTGCGTTCTGCCCCTTTCCCCACCCTGTGTCTGCCCTGCCCAGGTAGACAACACTGTCCCATTGCTTCCTTGTGCTCTGCCTCTGCCTGTCAGCTCTCATCATGTACTTTGGTGCAGGTACCCTCTCTCTGTTCGGGGGCTGTACAGCACCCAGCCCAACAAGGTCCCAGGCCAGGACTGGGTCACCTACGATAATACAAATAAAACAACCCTCTCTTCCCTGGAGGCTTGACTTTATAATTTGTTGTTTTCCCTTCATCTAGAATAAGAGTGAGACCAACCCAAAGTCCAGGGCAGTCTTTTCATACAGACACCTATCGGGGTATGCTGGAACAGCGATGAAACAGCCTTTAACAACTGTTTGCCGCCAAGGGGAAGAAGAGAGATTCCCCCTGCGCTAGGCTGCACAGGAATTTCAGCTATTGTTCCCGGAGCATTGCGGTCAGTTGCTGCCTGTCGAACAGCAATGCAGCTATGGACACAGGTACCCAAATAACAAAATAACAGCATCCTTTACACACCTCCCTCAGAGGTTTCAAGCTCCCCATTCTCATCTCACAGAGAAGGCTGAGTGACTCAAGAAACTCCAATGGGAGACGAGGAGAGAACTTCATGCTGTTTCTCACTCACCACCTGGTCCAGTGGGTCCACAGTGCTCTGGCTCCCCTCGGGTCCAGGCTTCACAGCATCAGCCTCTTCCACAGGTCCTGGCCCAGCAGCCTCCATTGTGGAAGTCTTCTTCTTCCTCTTCCCTTTGAAGCTGAGTGCTGTGGCCAAAGAAGAAGATGGAGAAACCACTGAGAAGCAAAAGGCCCAAACAACCATGCAAATCAAGGGGAGGTTCTCTCCATACTCTGTGCACACACACAGCAGAGTGAGACACCAGACAGATAGATACATGTACTAGGGAATACATGTGATCAGTCCCTCAAATGCTGCAGGGCCCCAGTTTCCAGCATCAGTAACCCAGGATCCAACCTTCCCTCCCCTCAAACGCAGGGTGCAGAGCTGGATCTGGATCCAGACTTCCCAGGACTCTCCAATGGATGGAGACCCAGATGCCCAGATCTGCGCAGCCCTGAACTCAGGGAACAGTTGGGTCTCTCAGGATTTCATGCGTGGACCCATGGTTCATTGCTACACGCCACCCTTTCTGAGGGAGGTCCCAGCTCTGCACAGGGGGCCAGCCCCCAGCTGAACCCAGTCAGAACTCCAGAGAGGGACACTCTTCAGCCTCAGACATGCCAGAGGGACCCACTGCCCCGGACTTGGCCCAAGGACAGGCAGGCTTTCCAAGAACAGAGACCTCTGTGACGCAGGTATCTGCCTTGCATCCTGTTCAGAGATATACATGTTTGTCAACAGCTCCTGATGGTGGGCCGTCTGGCCACTGCTTTCGCTTTCAGGGTGGCTTCCTGGAGCCGTGGGAGCCAGTGCAGAGCTGTGAACGCTTCCCCACCTCAGCCACATCCGTTCCTGCCAGACGCTCGGCTAACTGCCTCTGGCAGGTGGCTCACTCTCCCTTCAGTTGCTGAGGAGGGATGGGAAACCACCCCCCAGCCCCAGCGGGCAAGTGGAGAGACCCTTCCACTTCCCCAGTCATTTCCTGAGACAACGCAAGACATGGAGACCTGTCTTAGGTCTCCTGCAGCCCCTAACCACTCCTGCTAGTTCTGCCCTATCAAACGTCCTAACCTTCACCCCTCAAGCTCTTCAACAAGAGCCCATAGACAGTGAGAGCGGAGTAGAGGCCACCTCCCTCTACCGCCCAGCAGTTAAATAATCCTCACCAGTTCCCACCTGGCTCATAGAAGAATCCCAACCCCTCCAAGTCAGTAGGGGGGTAGAGCTGGGCAGACTGCCCTGCAGTGTCCCCATTAGGCCTAAAGCAAGTATTTGGGTCTGTGCTGCTGCCAATGCAGCCCGAAAGTAACTGACAATTGAATAATTACAAAAAAGTATGCCCACCCCTGACCAGAGAACCAGCAGGAAACTCCTGCCCAAGGGCCAGACCAAGGGAAGCACAGCCGGGACACTGTAAGAGGTGTATTACTGTAGCGTCTAGAGGCCACACTGAGATCAGGGCCCCGCTGTGCTGGGTGCTACACAGACGCCTACCTGCCCTGAAGAGTTTACAATCTAAATTGAAAGAGGGGAAACTGAGGCACTGAGCAGAGCTGTGACTTGGCTAAGATCACATAGCAGGACAGTGGCAGAGCAAGGTTCCAGTGCCAAATTCCAGTCCTGAGGCCTCTCCTGAGGAAGGCCCCTGATTGCCATAGTGGGGAGCCACCGCCAGTCAGAACCTGGGACATAGCTTGTCTTTGGCTGTGGTCCAGCAAGCAACCTTGCTGAGTGACTCCCACACAACACAACGTTTCTGGAAATAAGGGGCTTGGAATGGTACATGATCTGCTGTGAATTCAGGGCAGAGGCCCCGCCCCATCCTTCTTCACTTGTGGGATTCATTCCATGTTGCATAACTGCTTAATATAGATTCTGTTTACACAACAAGGAAGGAAGAGAAACAAACAAACAAAAAACCCCTCCTACTCTGCACTTTTGCTGGTGCCAGAGCCTGAGCGAGCAACATCTGCCGGGCTGAGGTCACCTACTACTCCAACAACCCCTGTTTCCAAGCTGAGGGGAGGGCAGATCGGAACCAGAGCCAGTGGATCAGAACCAGGCCACATCAGTCTCTCCTTCTGACGCTAGTGAAATATCCACCTCTCCTTCTGGAGCCCTTCGAACAACAAGCACTGATCTGTTCCCAAGGCTCGGACGCCCAGCCTACTCCAGTTCGTGTTTGCTGTGTCGTTCTCAGCCCCACAGGGTCAGCGAGCTCATAAAACGCTTTCACATACTGTACAAAGGGGAGAGAAAACTGGCCGGTTTAATGTTCTCTGGGCATGAGATCACCACGCACGGCAGCCAAAACAAGCCCGGCTTCTGAGAGGATTACTGGACATGATGACAACTTTGGGAAACAGAGCAGAGAACAGCTTGAGTCTTTTACCCAGCTTATGGCAGGAGCTACTATGGGGGAGGGAGGAAGGCGGCGAGTCAATTCTTCCCCCCCTCCCCTCAACTGCCTGGGCTCATCAACATGGCACAGAGAACAGGCAGGGAGAGGAAGGGACAAAGACACCTGAACCCCTCACTGAGGCAAGAGCACAACTCCCAATAAACAAAGGAGTCAAGTGCAGGTGTTTTTGTTAATTACAACGCAAGCCGAACACCATTAATTAGGGAGTTCTCCTAACAGTTATACTGGATGGATCACGGCTTGTTGACAAGCTGTGCCCTCCTCTCCTTATATAAACAGGGAAGACCCCTGCCTGTGCTGACATTGGAGACATGGGGGGGGGGGTTGCATATGGAGGAGTGAGAGCACAACTTGGCTCTCCTCACATGTAGGAATCTGCCCCTCTGCTCTGCAGAGTCCTGCTGCTCCCGCTTCATTCTTCCTATGCAGATCCCAGCAGTTGTTCCTTCCCCCCACCCTCATTTCCTATCCTGAGGATCCAGTATTATACTGTTCTTTGTTTCATGCCAGTTGGGATGCGTCTTATCTGGGTTGCAACACTGAAAAGCACCTGTTTATTTGCAAGGCAGCTGCGCGCAGGACCCTGCTTGGCAGTTTTACTGGGATGGCAAAGTGCCTGTTTCGGGGCTGCCCTTCTGCACAGTTGGGGGCTCACACAGTTTATGGTGGTGTCCCTTCCTCTGCCAGCACTCTCCTTTCACCAGTCCAGAGAGAAGAGCTGGACATGCTGCTTTAAACCAGTTCTTTATCCTCCCATCATTAGTGGATTAATGTTGATACCACAGCATCAAATGTGATGGGGCAATATCATAACCATCATTTTACAGGTGGGGAAACTGAGGCACAGAATGGGGAAGGGTGGGACTAACCCAAGGTCACACAATGGCAGAGCAAGGAATAGAAGCCAGTTTTCCAGGCTCCGACCCTTGTGCTTCAGCCATGGTGCTTCAACCCTGCTACAAAAGAAACCTTAAAACAAAAGCACCCCAACCTTGCTAACAAATCAAGGACTCAGTACAAACAAGAGTGAGAGAGAGGAACCAGTAGGGTGCCAATGCCAGCAAGGAAGAAAGTGCAGCAAATCCATTCCCAAACTTCAGGGAATCACAGAAATTAGAGATGCCAATGACCCACGAGCTCATCTAAACCCTACCCAAAAGGGCAGCGAGGGGGGGAGAGGAGGGGGGGGGGGTGCTCAACCTCATACATATTCCAGCGCATAGAGAAAGGGAGAGTGCGATTTAACGAAGCCCCCAAGGAAGGACGACTCCAATCTAATCTGGAACAGCAGAGTCCTCTGGCATTTTGGATTTTTGGTTCTGCCTTTGCCAACCATGACAGTAGATGTTTGTATTTCACAGCAGCAATCTGCAATTTCCAGAGTCACTCACGCACAGGCACCCCCCCCCCTCCCTCCCTCCCTCCCTCCCCGCCCACTACTGAACCATGTATCTTGTTCACACTACCAAGGCGCGGGAGCGTGCTCGGGTGAGCAGGGGGGCTCCATTCCTCTCCGCGGCCGTAGGGGGGTGAAAAAAAGAAAAAGAAAGAAAGAAAGAAAAAAAAAGTGTTCTTGAAAAGGTCAAACCATTTCTTGGCTCGGAAGGAGGGGCCGTTAGCATCTTCAAAGGAGGAGAGCGAGCCGCTTTCGGGAAATGACAGAGTGCAATGGAACCCGAATTCTGCGTACACACTGTACCGTACCTCCGCTTAACCCTTTGGGGGCCGCGGCGGGGAAGGGGAAAAACAGGCAGATTCTTCTGGGAACCAGCGAGAGGGGGGGAGGGAGGGAGGGAGGCCGGCCCTTGCTGACAGCTGTCACAACAAATTAGCTGCGAACTGCTACAGATCGCAAACCGCAACAGGAAGTGGGATGCCAGAGCCCGACGCGGCGCTGAAATTTACCAACTAGAAAGAAAAGTGTATTGCGAGATAAAAAGTGACTGGGAAGCCCCCGGCAGCCAGAAACTTTTGAGACAAGGAGAAAAAAAAAAAAAAAACTCCCGCCCGCCGCCGCCCCGCCTGAAGAACCTGCCGCCGAGGACAACTGCGGCCCGGCCGTGCGGACAGGGCCGGCGAGCCCCGGCCGCCGGGCAGGGGCGCGGGAGGTTTTACCGTCACCGGGGTCGGAAGCCGGCTCCCGCCCCAACCCCGAACCGGTCGGGCCCGTAACTTGCCCCCCCGCCCAGACTCTCCCCCTCAACTTACCCCCCCTCCCCCGGCCCGCCCCGCCCCGCCCCGCGCGGGGACACGCTGCCCGGCCAAGACCCGGCAGGGCTGTTTCTTACCCATCGCCCGCAGCGCCGAGGCCTCAGCGCCCGCCCGGCCCCCACGCCGCCGCCCGCCCCATGCGAGACTCCGGAGTGTCCGGGCTGAGAAGGCAGCAACTCGCTCCCCTCGCCGGCCTGGCGCCCCGCCCCGTCCCGCCGATTGGGCAGGGGTGGCCGGTGGGCGCGGCCCATAGGAGAAGGGCGCAGTCAGTTAAGGGCTGGACCCGCCCCGCGCAGCTCGGGCCCCTGGGAGTTGTAGTTGGCCCGGGGTGCGCGGCCGCTGTGCCGCGCGCCGCTCTCCCCTCAGCCCGCCGGGCCCGCGCGCCGCTCTCCCCTCGGCCCGCGCGCGCCGCTCTCCCCTCAGCCCGCCGGGCCCGCGCGCCGCTCTCCCCTCGGCCCGCGCGCGCCGCTCTCCCCTCAGCCCGCCCGGCCCGCGCGCCGCTGTCCCCTCAGCCCGCGCGCGCCGCTGTCCCCTCAGCCCGCCCGGCCCGCGCGCCGCTCTCCCCTCAGCCCGCGCGCGCCGCTCTCCCCTCAGCCCGCCCGGCCCGCGCGCCGCTGTCCCCTCAGCCCGCCGGGCCCGCGCGCCGCTCTCCCCTCAGCCCGCCCGGCCCGCGCGCCGCTCTCCCCTCAGCCCGCGCGCGCCGCTCTCCCCTCAGCCCGCCCGGCCCGCGCGCCGCTGTCCCCTCAGCCCGCGCGCGCCGCTCTCCCCTCAGACTCCTTTCTTAGTCCGGAGTGACACCGGTGTAACCCGTTCACATCACTAGGCTTTGACGCCGGTGTAACCGGGGAGGCGCTGTGGCCCTCTGGGCACGTGAGCCGGGCACAGGGCAGCGGAGAGCCGGCTAACGCGTACCCGCGCCAGCACCCTGGAGGGACAGGCGGCACCTCAGAGAGAGACCCTCCCCTGAGAGGGGTCCTGGGGCCCTCCCTGGCCTGCGGGCAGGGTACATGCCCTGCAGGGGAGGAGAGAAGTCCGGGACCGTGGTGGCTTTGCCGGGCGGAGACGTGCCGTGCCAGGCTCGTTCATAGACTATCAGGGTGGGAAGGGACCTCAGGAGGTATCTTGTCCAACCCCCTGCTCAAAGCAGGACTGATCCCCAATTTTTGCCCCAGATCCCTAACTGGCCCCCTCAAGGATTGAACTCACAACCCTGGGTTTAGGAGGCCCACGCTCAAACCACTGAGCGATCCCTCCCCCCTATCCGGGCATGACCAGCCGGTGGGACGGAGTTACCGAACCAGAGGCTTTTCTGGTCGGCTCCTTTAAAGTCCAGCTGACACCAGTGCAAGCCCTGGCGGTGACTTCAGCGGGCTTTGGCTCCGGCCCCGCGGGCAGGGCTGTGTTCACAGCGCAGCCCCCTCTGGGCGTGAGATGTCTGTCCCTCCAGAAGCACTGGTTCTAACATTGGCGTGTTACTGTTATTCAACCCTCTTTCCAGGCTCTAGTTCCAGGGGCCTGTGCATGGCCCATCGGTCACGTTACATTCTGCACATAAATTTGCCCTTTTTTCCCCCCTCTGGCTTCTGCTGCCTTGTGGCGAGGACTTAATTTAAAATAAAGCCGTGATCTGCAGTCGTGGGGAATAGGGCTTAATAGGGCAGCTTTTGAATCAAATGGCAACTAGTGAGGAGCACGTAACCCTGAAAAATTGGAAGACTTAAAATAAGGGTTCATTGGGTGGAAACAAAAAACTAATTGATTTTAGCCTGTGCTGAGGATCCACTAAACCGCATGGCCCAGCCAGTGGAGTGACCAGGGGGGGGTCTCAGGTTGCCAGAGCCTGTTATATACAGTGTTGCTAAAATGCTCTGTAACATTCTGGAGTTTTGCAATGATCTTTAAATTGTCTTGGAATCTCTGTTATGAAAGAACATGGCAATTCTCCACATAGGCTTCATTGCCTTCACAGTGGTAGCTACTGCAGTTAAAAAAAAAACAAAGTACATTTCAAAATAAAAAAAATCTAAGCAGTAATGATGCAGCTAGGTGTGAGGCTAGGTCTCCACTTCAAAGTTTTGCCAGCAGAGCTATTTGAGTTTTCATGACATTGCTGTGCCAACCAAAGCCCTAGTATCGTCACAGTTATACTGGCAAAAAGTGCTTTTGCCACTGAAGCTTATTTTGCTCAGGGAACTGGTATAATCTATGCCACCGAAACACCCCCCCCCCCTTTTGTTTTTGGCCAGCATAAACTAAGAAGGGGGCTGGTGGTCTGCCTATATCAGCCGCGCTTTGAAATGTGGACAAGTCCTGAACAAGTACCTGGCTGACTCAGGGCCGTAGTAGAGAGGAGTCTGGGGAAGGGAAGGGTAAGGTGAGTGTCACGGTCAGAGATAAACTGGAAGAGGCTGTGATGATGAGGTGAAGCCGGGGGAGGCCAGCTGGCTTTATATAACATTCCAGCTATGATTGCACTGTTGTCTCACATTTTGTTGTGTTACTATCATTGCAAAAACTTAAAAGGAAAGGGTTGCATTATTTCCTTTCTTTTGTGAAAAAACAGGAAACTGGAGTTGTGCTCCGCTCAGTGCCATAGCACAGGAGAGGAGGCGGAGGCTGGAAAAATATTCTACTATATTGTTGTAACTGATCAGAGAGAAAGGACAGCACAGGAAGGGCTGTGGTGTAAGGTACAGTGAGTGATTCATACTTTTTATGACTTCCTTCTCTTGGTTCAAATAATCTCTTCCAAGAAACTTTCCTACAATAATCCCCCAATGAGTTGATAAGATAGATAGACAGAGCTAGAGACAGAGACAGAGAGATGGGGCTTGATTTTCTGTGGTGCTGCACACCTGAAGTTCCAAATGAAACCAATAGGAGAGGTGTCTGGTCCATGCTACTGAACATCTGGTCCGTAGATGACCTAGATAGTACATGATGGGTCATGTGGGATACAGGTTTTGTTGGACTGAGGTTGGCCACATTACTCATGTGAGGCAATGCAGCTGAATACAATGGTTCTGCAATTCATTACATGGTTCCTCAATTTATTATGAGTCCAGTCCTGCTGTGTGACCTCAATTCGTATTGATATTTCTGGGAGTTAAGGCAGTCAGTACCTCGCAGGATTGGGCATTACAGTATGTGAGTATCATCCACATGTATGAGATTAGATAGAGAAAGAGAGGATGAGTGAGGTCCCAGTCCCTAGAAAAGCCACATAGAGTTAACTATCTAGCCATGTGGGGACTCAAGCTAAGGATTTACTGGAAATCGATCTCTGACTGGCACAGAAGGCACTATCGGTAAAATATTGCTCGGTGTTATACATAGTTCTTGTGACTGTATGTATTGCCCAGAGCCATAGCTATTCAAAAAATATAATCATGGACAGTTTTATTTGGCTTCATAAGGCAGTGGGATGTAAAACTGAATTAGCAGAGATTTCTGTCTGAGGAAGGGATGTGGGGTAAGAGTGGGATAATGTAATAAGTTAACTGTTAGAAATGGATGAACTTACTCTGAATACTGTGTAGGCCTTGAACTGAGAGCTACTTTGTCTGAGATATAGTCTGTATTGTCAGATGGAGACGATGATGGTTTCATGCCTGAGTGTTAACTATTCTATTAATATAATAAAAATTAATGAACCCTGGTGCTTACATGGGGTTTACAGCTTGCAAAGGATGTGGAGCTGTAAATTAATTGGAGACACTGTGGTAAGAAAGCTAATATAGGTCTTGATCCAAACACACTGAAGTCAATTGATTGACTCTCACTCATTTAATTGGACTTTGGATCTAGGCCATATTGGATAATTGTATCTTTCACTCTGTATTCTGTCCTTCTGCCTGGAATAGCTGGATTGGTTTCCAGGCCACAAAATAGCTCTTTATGGGCTTCTGTGATCACGATCAGTGTTGTTTAATCTCAGCCAAGCACTGAGATTTTAGAGCAGAGGGGATGGTTTCCCATGCCTAACCCTCAACTTTGAAATACCTGGACTCCTAGGAATTTCAGGCTTGAATACCAGAGGGACTGAGTCACCCTTTCCTCCTACATGTGTGAATTTCCTTTCCATTTGTTATGCGAGTGTGTTTAGGACAATGGTTCAGTGGCTCTTTTCAGTAATAACCTAACTCAGTATTTATACTGTGCTTGTTGCTGTAGTATCTGAACAAATAATAACAATGCGGCTTGGCATGGGTAGAGGGCTCTTTATCCAAACAAAATTGAACCAAGCCAATCTCAGGGTGTGGGGAGCCCCTGGATGAAGTACCTTTTTGTATGGTGTGAAAGAAGATGTGAGGGGCTAGCAGTTACAGTCATGCTGTAAACCACCAACTGCAGCCTATATTTCTGCCCAGATGGACTGAGCCCTTGTTATGCTCCTGAAAAGGGTTCCTGCAAAGTGCTGATCTTAAGAACAGTCCCCCCACCCAAGTCCCTGCATGATGTTTTCCTACTCCTGGGGGTTTGTGTTGTCATTTCTGTTTGAGGTTAAAGCTCCACCGAGAATATTATTTAAATGCATCTCCTGTGCAATCAGAGGCTAAACCAGCCCCCTCCTCTGCACCCCTGGAGACGCCTCTGCTGCTGTTCTCCTGCAAAGGTGCTGTGATTGGGGTGCATAACCCTTGCATGGCACAGAGCCCAACTTCACAGGGAGTCTGCACAGCAGTTGGCAGAGAGAGGGGCAGCACCAGAGTGTCCATAGGGGCATGGATTGTTTATCCATCCATCCACAGGAGGATCCTTCCTTCCATCCATAGGAAGATGGATGTATGTATCTATCCATCCCACACAGCAGCATGGTATCTGAATGCATCACAAGAAAATTAACTGGTAATGGTAATTAACTCCCTCTGCTAAGATCACATTAGGGGGCTCAGGAAAGCTTCTGTAGCTGGCGTAAAGAAGCCTTCATGCAAAGGATTCATCCTTCTCTTTCTCCCTCTTCCCCATTATGTATCTGCTCAGCACCTGGCACAGCTACTTGTGGTGGGTGCTGGATGGAGGATGTAGCTCTCAATACTCAGAAGTGTGCAGTTTGCTTTTCAGAGCTGCCCTGTTACTTTAATGCAGAGATACTACATTTCCCAGAATGCAGTGCTCATAAAAGGGGAGGAGTCAGCCTTTGAAAAACACACGAGTGTAATTTCTCGTTAAAAAAAGAAGAAGAATCAAAGCATCAAGCGTCATGTCTAGGAATAGAACGGGAGCATTGCCAAGTTATTACAGAAGATGAGTAATCCACTTAAGTCATTCCTCTAAACACCATTCCTTGTAAGAGAATTAAAATATCAGCTTACATCACCAAGTGCAGCTCTTAGCCTCGATGAGATGTGCATACACAATGTGAAAACGTTACACTGGGATTGCAAATCATGAGTAAGATCTGGAGGGCAAATGAATGGCTCATTCAGGGTACAGATTTCAGAGCAAAATATGTGCTCGCTTCCAAGCAGCAACAGCTGGACATAAAACACAGATGAAAGATCCACAACTCAGGGAGAAATTAGACAGGGGCTTAAAATAATTAAAAATACGTTTATATTGCCCCTTCTCTTGGCATTTTGGAGACCTGCACCAGGTTTTGTAATTAACAAGGACAAAGTCCACAAGAAGCTGAGGCTGAGTTGGCTCAGAGGCAATAATAACTTTTAGAATTTACATAGCACTTTTCATCGCTAACCTAAAGCATTTCATCAAGGTCAGTTTCATCATTAGTCCCAACTTTACAGATGGGGAAACCAAGTCATAGAACACAGAAGTATTTTACCCCAGGTCAAAAATCAGCAGAGCCAGGACTAGAACTCACACCTTCCAACCCCTGTTTGGTGCCTCATGCATTAACTCATGTTTCTTCTTACAGTGTAGCTGTAGAGCAAAGGAAGTCTTCGTGGATATTCTTGGGATTCAAGCTCTTTGCTATGCACCTCACTGGTGTGCACTAGTGCCCATAAGTCACAAATGTTCAGGCCAGCAAGTCTCACTCTCATCCCTGTTGCCAGAAAGCAAAAGCCTTGTGAATATTAGTGCAATGGTTATCGTGATCAGGAACTGAACCAGTAAGCTCCAGGGCTAAAAGCATAGGGCACGACAGTTTGATGACTTTTGACCTGAGGTTATGGCTCCTGTAGCTAACAGCTATAACAGAACTCATCCTCTCTGGATTTGGCACAGAGGGTGACAACCCACTCAATAGTGACTTACACTGGTATGTATATCCCAAATGTATATATGCTGGATATGCCCAACGCAGCTCCCTCCAAAATCTCTTCTTATTGCCTGCGTAATAGATTAATTGAAAAGCTACCAATTTTCATGGATGAATTGCAAAACAGACCAAAAGAGCCACCTCCCATTTAATAAAGCTGCCTTAGATCATCCAGTCAGAACCCAGAAACAATGCCTTGTGACTCAGCTCGCCGAAGATACCATGCAAATAGCAAATATTGGTAACCACTGGCTGGTGTACTAACCATCCTGTGATCAAAAAGTAATTTTTGCAAAGACTAGAAATGCTTGAGATGCGCGAGTGACCTTTTCACTCATGTCACGTACCCCACCGCTGGGACTGCACTCATACAAGAATCCACACAGGCCCTGGAGGAAGCACAAACTCAGCAGGCCAAAGCTACCTTCAGTTACACCCAGGCAATTTCACTGACGGCAATTGTGCAGGCCCAGGGGATGCTGCCAAATTCTGGCCCTGTGATTCTATAACCCACAGGTCAGTGTGTGACAACTCCTCATCAGAGCTTAATCCACAGAAGACGTGAGCCTGCTACAGTCCCAGCTGTAAAGACTCCTGCATCTAACTGAGGAGTTGTCTAATGCTGGAGTCCCTGTTTGGCTAAGATGGTGCCCATTACACGTCTGTTTAGGAAGTGACTCTTCCCTTTTTGGCTGGGCTGCAGATGCTGTTGTTTAGTCAGGGGCGGCTCTACCAATTTTGCCGCCCCAAGCAGTTGCTGCCGAATTGCCACCACCGCAAGAGCGGCGGAGCTGCCGCCACAAGCTGCCACAGCGGGAAGAGCGGTGGAGCTGCCGCCGAATTGCAGCGGCGGGACACGGACGGCCGCCCCATTCTAGATGCCACCCCAAGCACCTGCTTGGAAAGCTGGTGCCTGAAGCCAGCCCTGTGTTTAGTTAACAGCATAAATTGTTAACCAGGTACCAGAGGAGAGGACAGACATGGCCTGATTTTCAAAGGTGCTCAACACCATTAAAAACCAGACAGTCAACTCCTCATTCTCCTGTTCTCAGTGCTCAGCTGCCACGCACACCCCTGGCACCATCTCTGCCAAGGCCTTAAGAACATAAGAACGGCCATATTGGGTCAGACCAAAGGTCCATCCAGCCCAGTATCCTGTCTACCGACAGTGGCCAATGCCAGGTGCCCCAGAGGGAGTGAACCTAACAGGTAATGATCAAGTGATCTCTCTCCTGCCATCCATCTCCACCCTCTGACAAACAGAGGCTAGGGACACCATTCCTTACCCATTCTGGCTAATAGCCATTAATGGACTTAACCTCCAAGAGCATCACTACTAGTCTCACTACTGCACAGAGGGCTTATGCCTCATACAGGTCAACCCCTTGTTCTGTTCAAGGATCTTAGTGCTCCTGACAAACATATATGAACTAAACCTCACAGCAGGCAGGAAAGAACCACTATCCCCACCTTAGAGATGGGGAAAGGAGGCACAGGAAGATGAAAGGACTTGCCCAAGGCGACTCAAAGAATTATTAGAGAGATGAGAATAGAGCTCAGGAGTCTGGACACCTGGTAAGAGCCGTGCTGTAGATTTGCATGTCTTACATTGTACTTCTCTGAATGTCAATGGCATTCAAGGCCGAGCCTTGTTCAACCAGACTATTTCTATCTATTGTATTGAAACAGGAAAAGTTACCGTTTCGGCCACAAACGACCTTCTAGACACACTGAAGTAGGGCTCTGTCCTCGAAGGAGGGCTCAGAGTTCAGCTGGACGGTCCTGCTACAGATGTTCCACTGAGCTGGCTGTCCATGCTTAGCCCAGATGGTCTTCGTGGTCCAATCAATGGACACTTGCTGTGTTTTTCCAATAGGTGCCTTAGCTGGTTAAGCTGGGTCCAGAATGCAAGCAGAAGATGGAGGAGAGTGGTGGTAAATACCGGTTCATCTCTGAGTCCAGAGGAAGAGCTCTGTGGTTGCTTGTGTTAATTCTACCAGCGGACAGAGTGGTGGGTTGTGAGTCATCCCAAGACTCAGGGAAGTGGCTTGTGTGTGTATATATATGTGTGTGTGATTAACTCTTTCATTACTGGAACACCTGGGCTTTTTGGGGCTGTTGTAACTGTGGCTCGGGGTGGCTCGCTGAATGAGTGTGCCGTACTTTCCAATAGCAGAATAAAAGCTTCCTCTCCAGCGAGCTGGGTGTGGTATCAGCACCGCTGCACCAGTGAGAGCTTGGGAAGCGGATAGGCAGGGTAACCAGCAATCTGAACTCCGCCCTCCGATGGCCCCTGCCCTCCGTAATGGGACACTGAACCATTCATCTTCCAAAAACACCAGCTCTAGCTGGTAGGCACCAAATGATTTCACCACCTGTTCGCTGCTTTGTGCCTGATACAGGTTTGGTGGGTCTCAGCCTAGGGGTCATGTGGACTAGTTGGCCCCTTGCTGGCAGTCTGAGCCGAGAAGCCCATGAGACTGAATGCCCCCTCTTCCTGCCCAGAGCAGTGGGAATAGAGGAATTTCTCTGCTGGGTCTGTCCCAGGATCCTGCATTTGGCAGTGATGAATGCCTGATACTTCAGATGAAGGCCAAAGCCACCATGTGCCCTGGCCAGTGGTGCATCACTCTGAGGGGGAAACCTCAGCAACAGAGCAGCCTACCACCCAAATTCCACGCAGAAATGAGTGGGTCCAGTTCCGCCCCGCCTCCTGCCAGTGCAGGACTGTTCCCTACCGCACATTGCGAGGACAGTGGTTTTCAACCTGTGGTACACAGACTGCTGGGGATCTGCAGAGTATGACTAAGATTTCCAAAGGGGTCCACACCTCCATTTGAGATTTTTGAGGGGTCTGCAAAGAAAAAGAGGTTGAAAACCACTGTGCTAGGGCTTTGTGAGGCCAGAGCTCTCCCCCTTCCCACAGCAGATGGTTTTACAGCCTCAGAGACCTCACTCTGAGGCAGTTTTCTCTGATAGTTTCAGGTCCCTTTATTTAAATCTCTCTCTCCTATTTACACTCCTTGGTGCCCTCTTCAGTGAACCCTCTCTCCCTCTCCTCAGCTATCTGCGGCTGCTATCACAATGCCCTGTCTCAGCACTTAGCCAGCCTGGTCGTTTAGTTCTTTTAATCTTCTTCCACAGGTCAATCCACACTGACTGCTCACGTTGCTCTTCTTTTAATGGCCTCCAGTTCACCAGGATCCTGCTGGTACCCAGGGACCCAGACCTGAATGGAGCATTCTAGGAATGGCTGCACCAGGGCCACAGAGTGGGGGACTTTCACATGCCTGTTTCATGCTGAGGCTGATGAGCAGGGAATAGATAATTTCATTAGCCTTTTTTCCTTCCCTCTTGCATTGCAAACTTATGCCTTTCGTGCTATCCACTCTCACTTCCATGTCTGTTGGAATTCCTACTTCCCCATTGCCTCTTCCCCACGGTGTATTTGCGACTGTGTCTACATTGGTGCTATGGGATGTTATTCCCAGCTCACATAGATGTATACATGGTAGCTGTGCTCGAGCTAGTGTGCTAAAAATAACAGTGTAACCAGGTAGCGTGGGTAGTGCCTCGGCTGCATGAGGATGTGCCAGGGGGTCTGGGAGGATATGTACTTGGGTGGCTAGTCCAAGCCGCTACCAGTGCTTCTCCAGCTATGCTGCTATTTTTAGCCTGTTAGCTCGATCAGAGCTAGCATAGGTACATCTACACAACCTGGGATTCACACCTCCCAGCTACAATGTAAACATAGCCTGGGTTTCAGATTATTGCATATTACCTGCACTTTTCCACACTGAAGCTCAGATTGTTATTTTTCTGCTCAGTTCTCTGTGTATATATCTTCCTACTGTATTTTCCACTCCATGCATCTGATGAAGTGGGCTTTAGCCCACGAAAGCTTATGCTCAAATAAATTTGTTAGTCTCTAAGGTGCCACAAGTACTCCTCGTTCTTAGTCTATCCAGGTGATTTCTCTACCCTCACAGATGTTGGCAACTCCTCCCACTTTAGTGTCATCTGCAGAGCTGATTGAAACTCAGAATCCCCATTCCATAGGTCCTTCCCACATTTCAAATTTGTTTTCATTCCGCTTCCAAATTTCCTGTGAAACCAATTTTTCATAAATATTTTCTTTTGGGTCAATTGCAATGTTTCATTTTGATAAAATCCAAAGGTTTTATTTTATAAAATCCAAAGGTTTTATAGCTGCTTTCAACTACCTGAAAGGGGGTTCCAAAGAGGATGGCTCTAGACTGTTCTCAATGGTAGCAGATGACAGAACGAGGAGTAATGGTCTCAAGTTGCAGTGGGGGAGGTTTAGATTGGATATTAGGAAAAACTTTTTCACTAAGAGGGTGGTGAAACACTGGAATGCGTTACCTAGGGAGGTGGTAGAATCTCCTTCCTTAGAGGTTTTTAAGGTCAGGCTTGACAAAGCCCTGGCTGGGATGATTTAACTGGGAATTGGTCCTGCTTTGAGCAGGGGGTTGGACTAGATGACCTTCTGGGGTCCCTTCCAACCCTGATATTCTATGATTCTATGATTCTATTCCAATTCTGACTTTTAAAATATTTTAGATTATACCATAATTTATAATATACTATCAAATACAATACATTTCAAAACAAAAAAATTGCTTTGAAACAAAAAATGGAAACATTCCCTTCCAATAAGGTCAAAATGTCCTGTCCCCTCCCCGCCTGAAATCACTATATTTCCATGCAAAGGTTCCATTTCAACACAACAGCATTTGCTGATGGAAAAATGTTTTGTCAGAAAAGTTCTGTCCAGCTCTAGCTGTTTGAGCATTTCAGGAACATGCCGAGTGCTCTCTTCTCTGAGACATGCCATGAAGCACAGTGTCTAACAACCCTTCTCACACTCTTGGCTTGCTCAGCTCCACATGATGACACAATGGTTGCTCCCACAATTCGCTTGGTTTTAGCAGCTCCAGAGATTATGTCATTTCCACAGAGCTGCCCCGAAAAGCACAGAGGATTGTGGATAACACTATGCATTGGGGACACAGGGAGATTCTTTGCCTTAGCCAGGCCCCCTCGCTTTACCAGTCTTTCGCCACTCTAATCCAGGACTGCAGGGATATTATCCTCCTCTCCTTCGTCGGTGCCTCTGCGCCCAATTCTCAGAATGCACCAGAGGACACTTTCAGGAATGTATGAGTCAATACACATCGCAGATGAGAGCAACAACAGAAGGGGTTGACGACCAGCAAACCGCAGTATTCGACACATAGAGCAGCCAGAGACTTCCTACGTGCTTCTAAGCTGCTGCATCATGTTGGGAGGAGAAGACCCTAGAGCAAAAGGTCTTAGCCACTTAGTTTCCCTCAAATCTGGTTTTGATAACAAATTCTGGCAGGGATATTAAACCTCACGCTTCAGTGTTTAAGCCAGTCTCCGACGATTAGGATGTGTCTACACAGCAAAACCCCCCTGGCAGAGAGTCTCAGAGCCTGGGTCAACTGACTCATGGGGCTCCTGCTACAGGGCTAAAAATAGCTGGCTGGAGCGCAGGATCTGAAACCCAGCGAGGGGGGAGGGTTTCAAGTGGAACGTGACTATTTTTAGCCCTGTACCGTGAGCTTGAGTGTGTTGACCTAGACTCTGAGACCTGCTGCCAAATGGCTTTTTTTTGTTGTGTAGACATACCTTCAGAGCCCAGAATGGGACCTACATGGGGACCAGGTTATCCCCACATCTGCTACTGCAGAGTTCTCACACCTTCCTCTGCAGCATCTAGTGCTAGCCCCTGTTAAAGATCTTGGGATACTGGGCTAGACGGACCTTGGGGTTGAGCCAGTCTGGCCATTCTTATGTTCCTGATACTATTCTATTCTGTTGTAGGCATTTCTAATGTGCCCATCACTGGGATGTTCCCGTTCACACATGTCACAAACCACCAAAAATTTAGCACAGCTGGTACTCTGAGAAGACTACAGGGCTGGAATAGCAGGGAACCTGCAGGCTGTGATTGAGGGATGGACAGACAGCAACGGCAGTAGGTATCTCTCCCTGCACTGGTCCCACAATTCTGTATGTGGGGAGCCCAGGGCTGGAATAGCAGGGGGCTGCAGGTCAGGATTGAGTCGCACTGGCAGAGCAACATGGGTGGAGAGTAAGGCCTGTTCTACACCTGCTGATTGTTCCAAGTTAACTATGTTGGTTAGGGGTGTGATTTTGTACTGATATAGTGTTACCACTACAACCCCTACTGTGGAACCAGTTTTACCAGTGTAAGGTGCCATATACCTGTAGCTTATTCTCCTATATTTACCATTATACCAGTAAACCTAGGTCCACACTAGGGGCTAGCATCAGTTTAAATTATAGCAGTACAAACCCTGTGCAGAGGCAAGTGGAGAATGAGCTGTACTGTTTGACTGGTTTAACTCATCCACGCTGGGGCTGTAGCCTTGGACTGTACTGGTTTCAGACGGATAAAGTGGCAAATAGCCTGCGTCTGGAGCGGCTCCCACTGCACTAGCAGGAGCCCTTCACTTTTACTCACACTAGATTTACTCACAAACTTAAAAAAGCTAGAGAGAACTTTCCTGGCCCCTTTTGGGTTGCCTTATGAAGCCCCCTCCACTCACTCCTTCAAGCCCCATTAACCCATTCGGGGTGGGGAGTGGGGAGAGAGAAGCTTCTGACATGTCTCCAGAGAGCTCTGTTCTTTTTATAGCCAAGAATCTGCTAATATTCTGGTAGAAGTTTTGAAACAGCTCAAAAATCCCCCCTTGTGACTCAGCCAAAGCCAGCAGCAGGAGCAGCAAAAAAGCAGAACTGGTATGTGATAGGCAGCAAAACATAGGCCCAGTAACAGCAGGGTGAGAAAGGAATGACGAAAGGGAGTTGAAATGGGAGTTCTGAGATTATTGTCTTACTCCCATAACAGGAACAGAGGAATTGCCTGACCTGCTCAGACCTGGGTCTATCCAGCCCAGCCGCTGACTTGAGCCAGCACCAGCAGCTTCTGGGCATAAAAGTAGGAGAACCCTTCTAATTGGCAATTCTGGAATAACCTGGCCCCATGGGGAGTTCCTTCTTGACCCTGTCACTTGAGGGGGTTGCTCATGTCCTGACGCAGGAAAGTTACTATCCTCTCCAGTGTGACTGTGTGGCTGTTCTCATTCACAAGGCCAGGGGGGAAGAGGGAGAGATGAAAAGAGAAGAGAGGAAAGGTGCAGGGTCTGTTTCTCCCAGTGAAGTGCCAGAGGGGAGAGAGCTGGTAGGGCCAGGCAGGGGCACTCCCCCTGTGTGGGAAGGCAGGGGGCTATGCGACACTGTGCCAGGGGCCCTTAGGGAGCTTGGCCATGGAACCGGAGAACATGGGATGACTCAGGAGAGTTTCTGTGGTGAGATTAACCCTTTCATTACAGGAAAGCTCTTTCCACGCCCCACAGGGTCTGACTCAAAGCAGGGTCTCCAGTCATAGTGAAAGAGAAATCCCACTTGCAAAGGGCTTTGAATTTCTCCTCTGTTATGAAATTATTAAAGGAAACAGGAATAGCAGGGTTTGCTGAGGCCGCCAAGTGAATGGGCTGAGGGGGGTCGGGGGCTGTTGGGAACCTTGTGGCTCAGCTACGGGCAAGCCCGAGCACCAGCAGGAAGGGGAGGAGGTATGAGGGAGGAGAGGGGAATTTTACACACTTGCTACAAAACAGTAAATATAGTTTAGGTTCTTTTTCTAAAAAATTCTTGGTAAATTTAGTCCTTGTGAAAGTGAGTTAAAGGCAGGCATAGCTTGGGGTGCCCCTGCCAATGCCCCTCATTCCCAATCTCCAGACTCCTGCTATCTCAGCTCTTGACTTCCCTACAGTTCTGCTGGTGCCCCTCAATCCCACCCCAGAGCCCCCTGCTATCCAGCCCTGCATCTCTCCAGAACGAGGATGGCCTGCCATTCTAAACTGTGACAAACTGTGTGAAGAGTTAACAACATGGACATCAGGGTCCCTGGGAGAAAATCACCCAAGTCATTTCATCTTGAGGCCTTGCGATGGTAACAGTATCACCATGGTTCCCCAAAGGCCATGTGGCACCTGAGCCAGGCGTCGCGCGTGAGAGAACGTGAATGCACAGAACCCTCCTAGTATCTCTCTCTCTGTGCCAACAGCAAATCACGCTGGCTGGTCTACTCAAACTGCGAAGAGAAGCAAAGCACCCCAAGCTGATTAATCACGGTAGTCGATACACAAAATCAAAGGCAGCAGAGGTGTGTGTTAGCCTTTTCCGGACTGGGAACGTGATGACCCTGTTTGGGTCCCGCACGCAAGCTAGAGGGAGTGAGCTGGCTTGCTGCACAGTGCTCGTGGAGAGGGTGCACTCGCAATCCTGCTGCTGCAAAGAAACCTCAGCAGGACGAGGCTTTGCTCAGCGCCATCTCCATGGAAGGCTAAGAGCGTTGGGGACAGTGTAAATCAACCGAGGCCATGGGTTTGAACTGCTGCTGTCCTGCACCTTGTGCAGTCCTCTCTGTCATGCAAGGTGTGTGTGAAATGCAAATCAGAATGGGAACACTTGGCATTAGAGTCAATGAACGCGACTAGGCTTGTGCTATCGTTGCATTGTTTCCTTTGCACCCCCTGACCACCCTAAACTGGCCAGGCCCTGGGGAGCAGCAGCCTCCATTAATTCCCATTGTCAGTATTTTTACTGCACTAGGTCTGGACACACATAGGAAGCCCCTGCCTGGCAGAGTGGACAGCCTCCCCACACCAGGGAGGGGCTATTCTCACCATTGCAGAGATGGGGAGCTGAAGGGATTGGGCTAGGGTCACACTATTGCAGTGCCAGACATTGAACCTAGCTCTCCTGAGCCCTAGCCCAGATTCAGGGGTTGGGTTTAGTGTACAGGTGTGGGGAGTTGGGGGCCTGGGATAAACAGGGGGTCAGACCAACAACCTGGAGGTCCCTTCTGGCATTAAACTCTGTGACTCTATGATTCATGGCTCCAGCACAAAGTCTCACGACTGGCAGGATTCTCACCACTATTCGTAACTCCTCGGACACTGAGGTTAAAACCCTTCTCCCAGAGGGCTGGCTGCCTGTTCTGCGGCGGGCGAGATGGGAATGGCCAGAATTAATTTTATTGCTTCAGCACTGAGAGAGGAAATTCTGCTAAGAAGCAATAGCTTCAGGGGGAGCTTTGAGCCCCAGAAAGAAGCTGGGGAATGGGGGGACACAGCTAGGGTTGTACCAGCCACAGAGGGGCTTTAAGGCCTTCTGCTGATGCACTCAATGGCCCTTAGTAACAGGATTCGCCTTGGACCTCATCTGCAGATTTCAAATTGCTTTACCAAGGCAGAGCAGTGTGATTGCCCCGAGTGTCCAGGTGGGAAACTGAGGCACAGAGGGGTAGGGATTCATTCCAAGCACACACATGCTTACACACATATGCTCACATGCACACTCACTATGCACACACGGCACACTCCCACACAACTACTCAGCTCCCAGCCACCCACTGCCATTCATACACACACACACACACACAGTCCTTCATTCACATCCACCCGTGTAGCCAGCCTGCGTATTGTCTCATATTATGCAGTCCCTTTCTCAGCTCACTGTAACCTCACCCAAAGGGGAAGTGGTGACAAGCTGTGTGTTGAACCTGGAGGCAGCGATGCTCACACTGAGTACGTTCCGGCTGATACTGTACTGGCTGGGACCACAGGAAGGAAGCTCAGAGCAGCAATAGACTAATAATATGCATTGTTATAAAGAGAAAGAAACAAAACCACCCTGCTTTCTATTTTTGACTCTGGTTTCTATTAAAGCAGATCAGGGACTTTCTTAAGAACATGAAGAAGATAGTTAATTAGCGGCAGTCAAGCTGCAAACAACAGGCCCAGATTCCAGGAATGGTGCCATGAGCAGGACACCAGCCTGGGATTCAGGGACCTGGATGCAATTCCCGACTCCACTGCAGACTCCCCACTTCACTTAGAACCAGTTTCACACGGGGCATGTAAATGCCAAAATCACCCTGTAGACATCACTGACATTCACAAAATCACTGCTCAGCTGCTGCTGATCCCTGTAAGTGTCTACATTTCTGCTCGGGAAGGGCAGGGGCGCAGATCAATGTATTAAAGATTGTGAGGCGCGGAGATACGACAGTGATGTGGGTCCAGACAGATTTATCGTCTCTTGCCGTCACCTCAAAGTTAAATGGGGCCTTCCCCATGGCCTTAGTCCCAGACAGTATTACCAAGTGGCTGGAGTGTACCTGGCAGGACTGGCTCCGAGCTGTGTTTCTGTCTCCCGTGGCCGGGCTCTGCACAGCGGATAAGCCTTGTTATAACTACTGCTCAGGGGCGTTCTCCTCTTGCTCCGGCTTGGAATCGCATGGGCAGGGAAACAGGTTGGCTCCTATGGGATGGGAGGAGCGTCAGGCAGTAGCTATGAATGACATCACAACGTCTGGGCCTGAGCCAGTTTGGGATCCATGGGCTGAGCCAGGTCAAGGCCCCACGTATTGGAGGACCCCAGTCCCAGGTGCTCACACAGCAGAGCAAAGGGAAAATACAGACAGCTAACAGACGGCTAGAGAATCCAGCAGACTGGCAGGGGCATTCGTGGCATGTCTCTGTGTGACCCTCATGTCCCTGGGTTAGGAGCAGGATTTGAACCCAAGGCCTTCAGCACCCAGTGTAGACCTTGGCCTGGTAACTCTATAGTAGCAGGCCATTTTCTTCATATACCAGGCCCTATAATGGGCCATGACACACCCTGTAAACATATTACGGAGGCCCCATGGGTACCTCTACGCTGCAGTGAAAGACCTGCAGCATGGGCGTGGCTGGCCTGGGTCAGCTGACTTGGGTTGTGGGGGAGGCGATACAATTGCAGTGTAGACATGAGGGGATTGGGCCTCCTAGCCCTGACTCCAGCCCAAGCCGAACATCTGCACTGCAGTTTTTAGCCCCGCGGCCTGTGAGCCTCAGTCAATTGACCCAGGCTCCGAGGCTTGGTGCCCCGAGTTTTTTATTGCAGCGTAGATGTGAGCCATAGCAGCAGACCCTCCAGCCCCACGTCATTCGGGGGGATCTGGACAGAGCCCCTGGCCCTGTTTCGACAGAGCTGCCTTGGATTGCCATGGTGCTGAGCCTCCTCAGCTGCTGTGATTCATCTCCCGACTACAGTCACTCAGAGCTGAGTGAAAATGGAACGTCCCGCAAGCTACAGCTCTGACCCTCGGCATTTCCCCCGCAGCCCGGCCCCACTGCACTGAAGGGAGGCAGTTATCAGAAGCCGGGGCTCTGAGTCATCTCACCTCACACTGTGGTTTGCAAAGATTCTTTACATCAAATTATGTGAAATTTTGTTTCATGATATTTTGGTCTTTGACGCAGTCAGGGCCACGACAGAGCGGGGAGGCTGGGGCTTCCAGCCCATCGCGGGGCACCGTTCATCCAGGGGTCTTTGGAACCCTGCACAGAGCTCAGAAATCTCCCAGGCTCCAGGAACAAAACTTCAGTTGCAGATATAAACATCCAGGCCTAAACAGACAGACACACAGCTACACGCCCACACTCTGTGCACCCATTGACACACGAACAGGCACAGCAGGAAGTGAATGGTTAACTGGTCGGAGGAACAGGACGGCTGAAAGTCCAGGATCCCACCCCCAGCCAGGCTGCCCCCGCATGCAGCAAAAGACCAGGATGATGGGGCCCTCTGCTGTGCGATGTGGTAGTGCAGATCTGTCATGCTGCCATGGGCTAGAGGGATTGACTGGAACTGCAGCGTGGTGATCAGACTGATGGAATGGCTCATCCAGGCTTTGGCTTATGTGGACCCATGTCAGTGTCTACACTGCAGCCTTGCTCCCGCCGAGGTAAGAGCCCCACTACACTGACGTAACGACGAGAGGCGTAGGACTTATGTCGGCGCAGTTAGGGCGGTGCAGTTTCCCTGTAGACCCTGTTCCTTACATCGCTGCCACTGTTCCCTCTAAGCTGTGGGCATGCGCACACAGATCCTAAATCCCGCACACATGGTGAAACACTGCGCACAAAAATTTGCACAGAAGAATTTTTTTGCGCACACAGCCTGTCAAAAATGAGAGGGAACATTGATTGCTGCTGGCTAAAATTCTTGTCAGTTTCAGGGCTCTAGCAGGGAGCCCTGAAATTGACCGGAAAGGTTGGTAGGTTCCCTGCTGTGAACCCTGCACCTGGCTCACAGCTCGGGGCTGTCACTCTGGGCACATGGGGGGCTCCAGCTGTGAGTGCCCCACAATGCCCCACTTCAGTCGGTGGAAGTGCTCCTGCTGAGCACACGCTCCACCGCCAGAAGGAGGGTAGTGTGGACACCAACGGCTGACTGAATTACTACAGTGGCTGTAGGTCTACCTAAATTAAGTCGACGTAATTTTGTAGTGTAGACAAGCCCGAAACAGAACTGCTCCCCCAGAGGATCGCTTGGTCTGGATTTGCACGAGGGAGCAGTCACAGGAGTGACTCATAGCATGAGCGCACTAAGGCTTCATTGGAATGAACCTGGTCACACTTTCTAGTGAGGACCCACTTATAAAGAGTTTAAAAAAGGTTAATAAATTATTCATAGACATGTTAATAAGCCGTTAATAGATTATAATCAATTCTCTGCAGAGTCCAACATGGCCGATAACCATGTACAACACACCCGCCTCCTGGCGGTGTCCTGCTTGTAACGGCTATTAATCATTGTGCAGCCCTTTATAAACCATGTACAAATATAAGGGGGAAAGCAGTGGACGTGTTGTTCCTTGACTTTAGCAAAGCTTTTGACATGGTCTCCCACAGTATTCTTCCCAGCAAGTTAAAGAAGTATGGGCTGGATGAATGGACTATAAGGTGGATAGAAAGTTAGAATCATAGAATATCAGAGTTGGAAGGGACCTCAGGAGGTCATCTAGTCCAACCCCCTGCTCAAAGCAGGACCAACCCCAACTAAATCATCCCAGCCAGGACTTTGTCAAGCCTGACCTTCAGAACTTCTTAGAAAGGGGATTCCACCACCTCCCTAGGTAACGCATTCCAGTGTTTCACCACCCTCCTAGTGAAAAAGGTTTTTCCTAATATCCAATCTAAATCTCCCCCACTGCAACTTGAGACCATTACTCCTTGTCCTGTCATCTGCTATCACTGAGAATAGTCTAGATCCATCCTCTTTGATCCACCTTTCAGGTAGTTAAAAGCAGCTATCAAATCCCACCTCATTCTTCTCTTCCGTCGCCTAAACAATCCCAGTTCCCTCAGCCTCTCCTCATAAGTCATGTGTTCCAGACCCCTAATCATTTTTGTTGCCCTTCGCTGGACTCTCTCCAATTTCTCCACATCCTTCTTGTAGTGTGGGGCCCAAAACTGGACACAGTACTCCAGATGAGGCCTCACGAATCTTGAATAGAGGGGAACGATCACGTCCCTCGATCTGCTGGCAATGCCCCTTCTTATACACCCCAAAATGCCATTGGCCTTCTTGGCAACAAGGGCACACTGTTGACTCCAATCCAGCTTCTCGTCCACTGTCACCCCTAGGTCCTTTTCTGCAGAACTGCTGCTGAGCCATTCGGTCCCTAGTCTGTAGCAGTGCATTGGATTCTTCCGTCCTAAGTGCAGGACTCTGCACTTGTCCTTGTTGAACCTCATCAGATTTCTTTTGGCCCAATCCTCCAATTTGTCTAGGGCCCTCTGTATCCTATCCCTACCCTCCAGCATATCTACCACTCCTCCCAGTTTAGTGTCACCCAAAAACTTGCTGAGGGTGTAATCCACACCATCCTCCAGATCATTAATGAAGATATTGAACAAAACCGGCTCCAGGACTGACCCCTGGGGCACTCCACTTGATACCGGCTGCCAACTAGACATGGAGCCATTGATCACTAACAGTTGAGCCTGACAATCTAGCCAACTTTCTACCCACCTTGTAGTGCATCCATCCAGCCCATACTTCTTTAACTTGTTGACAAGAATACTGTGGGAGACTGTGTCAAAAGCTTTGCTAAAGTCGAGGAATAACACATCCACTGCTTTCCCTTCATCCACAGAACCAGTTATCTCATCATAGAAGGCAATTAGATTAGTCAGGCATGACTTTCCCTTGGTGAATCCATGCTGACTGTTCCTGATCACTTTCCTCTCGTCTAAGTGCTTCAGAATTGATTCCTTGAGGACATGCTCCATGATTTTTCCGGGGACTGAGGTGAGGCTGACTGGCCTGTAGTTCCCAGGATCCTCCTTCTTCCCTTTTTAAAAGATGGGCACTACATTAGCCTTTTTCCAGTTGTCCGGGACCTCCCCCGATCGCCATGAGTTTTCAAAGATAATGGCCAATGGCTTTGCAATCACATCCGCCAACTCCTTTAGCACTCTCCGATGCAACACATTCGGCCCCATGGACTTGTGCACGTCCAGTTTTTCTAAACAGTCCCGAACCACTTCTTCCTTCACAGAGGGCTGGCCACCTCCTCCCCATGCTGTGCTGCCCAGTGCAGTAGTCTGGGAGCTGACCTTCTTCGTGAAGACAGGCAAAAAAAGCATTGAGTACATTAGCTTTTCCCACATCCTCTGTCACTAGGTTGCCTCCCTCATTCAGTAAGGGGCCCACACTTTCCTTGGCTTTCTTCTTGTTGCCAACATACCTGAAGAAACCCTTCTTGTTACTCTTGACATCCCTTGCTAGCTGCAACTCCAGGTGTGATTTAGCCTTCCTGATTTCATTCCTACATGCCCGAGCAATATTTATATAACAATCCCTGGTCATTTGTCCAATCTTCCACTTCTTGTAAGCCTCTTTTTTGTGTTTAAGATCAGCAAGGATTTCACTGTTAAGCCAAGCTGGTTGCCTGCCATATTTACTATTCTTTCGACACATCGGGATGGTTTGTCCCTGTAACCACAATAAGGATTCTTTAAAATACAGCCAGCTCTCCTGGACTCCTTTCCCCTTCATGTTATTCTCCCAGGGGATCTTGCCCATCAGTTCCCGGAGGGAGTCAAAGTCTGCTTTTCTGAAGTCCAGGGTCCGTATTCTGCTGTTTTCCTTTCTTCCCTGTGTCAGGATCCTGAACATGACCATCTCATGGCCACTGCCTCCCAGGTTCCCATCCACTTTTGCTTCCCCTACTAATTCTTCCCGGTTTGTGAGCAGCAGGTCAAGAAGAGCTCCGCCCCTAGTTGGTTCCTCCAGCACTTGCACCAGGAAATTGTCCCCTACAGTTTCCAAAAACTTCCTGGATTGTCTGTGCACTGCTGTATTGCTCTCCCAGCAGATATCAGGATGACTGAAGTCACCCATGAGAACC
Source organism: Lepidochelys olivacea (assembly GCF_965140295.1). NCBI lineage: Eukaryota > Metazoa > Chordata > Testudines > Cheloniidae > Lepidochelys > Lepidochelys olivacea. The sequence goes on along the minus strand of NC_140436.1, from coordinate 14,547,937 downwards.
AGCGTGTGTGATCTAGTAGCTTCTGCGAATTGCCGGAAGAAAGCCTCATCCACCTGGTCCAGTGGTCTATAGCAGTTGGCTTGATTGTCGGGCTCAACGGGTAGTGATCAATAGCTCCATGTCTAGTTGGCAGCCGGTATCAAGTGGAGTGCCCCAAGGGATATTTTGTTCAATATCTTCGTTAATGATCTGGAGGATGGTGTGGATTGCACCCTCAGCAAGTTTGCAGATGACACTAAACTGGGAGGAGAGGTAGATACGCTGGAGGGTAGGGATAGGATACAGAGGGCCCTAGACAAATTGGAGGATTGGGCCAAAAGAAATCTGATGAGGTTCAACAAGGACAAGTGCAGAGTCCTGCACTTAGGACGGAAGAATCCAATGCACCGCTACAGACTAGGGACCGAATGGCTCAGCAGCAGTTCTGCAGAAAAGGACCTAGGGGTGACAGTGGACGAGAAGCTGGATTGGAGTCAACAGTGTACCCTTGTTGCCAAGAAGGCCAATGGCATTTTGGGATGTATACGTAGGGGCATGGCCAGCAGATCGAGGGACGTGATCGTTCCCCTCTATTCAACAGTGAGGAGGCCTCATCTGGAGTACTGTGTCCAGTTTTGGGCTCCACACCACAAGAAGGATGTGGAGAAATTGGAAAACGTCCAGCGGAGGGCAACAAAAATGATTAGGGGACTGGAACACATGACTTATGAGGAGAGGCTGAGGGAACTGGGATTGTTTAGTCTGCGGAAGAGAAGAATGAGGGGGGATTTGATAGCTGCTTTCAACTACCTGAAAGGGGGTTCCAAAGAGGATGGAGCTAGACTGTTCTCAGTGGTAGCTGATGACAGAACAAGGAGTAATGGTCTCAAGTTGCAGTGGGGGAGATTTAGGTTGGATATTAGGAAAAACTTTTTCACTAGGAGGGTGGTGAAACACTGGAATGTGTTACCTAGGGAGGTGGTGGAATCTCCTTCCTTAGATATTTTGAAGGTCAGGCTTGACATAGCCCTGGCTGGGATGATTTAGTCAGGGATTCGTCCTGCTTTGAGCAGGGGGGTTGGACTAGATGACCTCCTGAGGTCCCTTCCAACCCTGATATTCTATGATTCTATAGACCTGTCAAGGAGATGCTGACTATCAGGAATGGTGGTCGTTGGTTCCTTACGGGCATTTTTAGCGGTACACTGAAGATGTTGTCTGAGCACAGGCCTGGAATGCCTGGGATCAAGCCCCAGCTCTCTTGCTATGTGATCTTGGGTGAGTCCCTTCCCCTCCCCATGCCTCAGTTTCCCCATCTGTACAATGGGATTAAAGAGGCTTTCCCACCTCCTGGGGTGTTGTAAGAGGTAATTGATTGACTCATGTTTGTGCAGCGTTGTGAAAATGAACAACTTTGTGGATGCTAAGTATGACAGTCCCTCGTGCGTGTCACTTGTCAAACCAGCGGGGGAAGAGTTTAACTTTTCAGCTTCCCCGGCACCATGGGAGAACATGAGACCCCCAGGTGCCCCAGTCCTGATCGAGGATATGAATCACTTCTGCTGAAACTGGGCCCTAGGAATCCTGCCCCAGCATCCTCTTTGCCCTGGGACTTTCGTCCTAGTTTGAGGCACAGAGCAGGAAGACAGCTGGGCATGCCCACCCCAACAGGGGAAGGAATGAACCCCCCTGGCATGGAGGAAAATGGCTCTGAACATGTAACTCTGACTTGGAGAGCTCAGCTCCTAAATCTGTCTGTTTGCTGCCCCCACCGTCACCACTCTAACACTTAGCTGACATTTAAAGGTTAACCCCAGCATGTTGTCACTTCCCCACCAGGCCTCCCTCTCTGGTAACATTTCCAGGATGTCACGAGACACCATGACCCACAGGAGGGGGCCTCTGTGCCTCCTTTAACCCCCAACCAAGAGCTGGGCCTCTGCACTGCTCCCTGACGGGCATTGGCAGTGATGCCCTCTGGAAGCGTCCACAGTGTTGGCACTGGGACCATTGAGCTCCTCTGGATGGCGCCGTGCAAAGGTGCTGCCATCCTCACAAGGTTGCAGCGTGGCACCAACGGCCTGGCTCCTCGCTGCCAGGCCTTCCCCACATCCCAACAGGGGCCCCAAGCCCACAAGACCGGAGTGGTGCTGATGGATCCATCCTACTCCAGACAAACCTGGCTTGCAGGGCAGCTTAGGGTATGTCTACACGGCAACGTGAGCCCAGGCTAGGTTTGAGCCTCAAGCCCTGTTCCGTCTACAAACACATCTGACTTGCATCAATAGGACCCAGGTCTGAGCCGAGTCCCACTGGGTCTATCATTTTGCAATGTGGATGTAGATTGACAGTCTAGGTCCCCAGCCTCATGTGCTGAGAGGCTGCTAACACTCTCTCACGGTCCCAGGGACCCGTGTTTCTTGGCCTTTCTAATCCAGGATGGGCTAAGTGACTCCTAGGAAACCGCCCAGTTCAAACAGAGCTGCTCAGCATTTAACCCTTCCATTCCATTCTGACCACTGACTTGGAACCCGAATCAGACTTACTTGTCTCCTGCACTAGCTAGACGTCCTTTGCCAAGCACGCTGCTCCCTGGCCATGGGACCACAGTCAGCTTCGAGTAAATCGCTGCTGTGAGGTGAGCAAGACAGTTGACTACAGTACCAGAATGACCATGTGTCCCAGGAAAAATATCAGGTAAGCTGGCAGTGTTGGCTTTCAACAGACCAGTGGCAAATGGAGAGAGCGGCTCAGGTGGCTCAGACCTGACCATCAGAAAGCCAGGGATGAGAGCCGTATCTCTGGGAACTCCCTGTCATCCTGGCTCTTCTGCAAAGTCCTGTGCTGAGCACTAAGCCTCCAGCAGCTCATGACAGTCTGATCAGCAGGGACAGCCACCTTCTAATCCCCGAACCTAAAGCACCAGAGTGGAGCCAGCAGCTGGCTGCATCAGGCTTGCAAAGTGACTCGTGTTCACACGGGTCCCCAAGGAGGTTTTGTTCCTGGAGCAGCTGTTGCCTGGCCTGGGTCCATACTTGGAGGAGCTGTTTGATGCCCCTGAGGGTAGCAGCCTGCCGCAGAACTGGCCGCAGAACGAGAAGAGGCAGAAGTAGCCCTGGTGCTTGGGAAATTTCTGTTTGTTGGTTGATACACAAATGGGACTCGGGATTTCTGGTTTATGACCCAATTAAATCATTATTCCAAGCCGCAGGCTGTGACCGCTAACGGTGGAATGCACGACACTGCTGGGCACCCCCACATGGAATTCAAAACAGGTACCAGGAAGCACACACGAGGGAAACAAGCAGGTTGATTAAATTCACACATGGTTACAAAGACACGTGGGGCTGTCCCAAGTCAGAGCCTTTGTAACGCGGCCCCGACTCTGTGCCTCCCACTGGCTTGCTCCGGGAAATTAGCTCATTCAGCTGTGGAGAGTCCCCTGCAGGTGGTGTCTTGCCTGTTGTCTGCTCGGCTGTGTTGTCTCCACCTCCGGGACATGTGTTGCTCTCTGGTCCGCAGTGTCCTCTTCAGGACACTGCCCTTCAGCAGTGGCCACTACACCATTCTCACCCACTTCCGGGGCAGAGGGGAAGTCACGGCAGTCCTTCGGCTTGCCCCTGCCTCAGTGGCCAACCACAACCCAAACTCTAGCCACTCACCTCGGGAAAAGTTGCGGTCTGCATCGGCCACGCTCCTCCACAGCCAGGAGCGGTGGAAGGGCGGGGGGGAGAACCCAGGCCCACTCACTACTCTGGGTCCCGACACAGGGAACCACTAGCAGCAGCCTCTCTGCCCTCCTTCTCTCCCTTTGTCCAACTATAGTCCCTGAGCCACTTCCCCTTGCACCTTCTCGGCCGTTCTTAGCAGGGGCCGCAGCCTGGCAGGAGCCCTCTCTGCTTCGCCCTGGCCCTTTCTCCCAGGAGCCAGTCCTTCCCTTGCTAGTCAGGGAGAGACTGCACTCTCCTCTCTGCTGCAGCCTTTATATAGGGCTCAGCCTGGTCCTGATTGGCTGCCTCTTTCTTGGCCCTGATTGGCTCCCCACAGGCCCTTGCTGATTGGCTGCTGGTCTGCGCAGCCTGTTCCAGCCTTTTTCTCATGGAGTGGGGCAGCTGCCCCACGACTGCCTTAAACTTGCGTTCCCTGACACTGAGCCTCCTTTAAAACTGTACCGGGGGGGGACACATTAACTGTCTGTAATGCACGAGCGGGCGGTGTGTAGTCCAGAAACGTGCCAGGGGTGGGCGGTGCGCGGTAGTTCCTTGTTACAGAAGTATGCTTTGGGCGGGGCGGAGGGAAGGGAATTTCGGCGCTGCGTTCCCGGTTAGGAGTCCAGGCAGTCCCTGTGGTGCGTATGGTCCATACTGTCTGGGCGTGTTTGCATGTAGCCCACAGACAGGTGTAGTCCATGCAGGCTGCGTCCTAAGCTGTAGCAGCGCCCGGAGAACTACGACGGCAGAGACCTTGCAGCCGCTGACAGGGAGGCAGCAAGCCACGTGGAAGCCTGGTGGTTTCCCCAGGAATTTTGATCCAATCCTGGGTGCTGAGAGCTGCAAACTTTCCCCAGGGTCGGGACTCCAGCAGGGTGGGCACATCTTGGGGCAGGGTGTACTTTCGGGGCCCTCCTCCGTAGGCCGCCAGCTCACTGCATTCGTAGCGGTGTGGCTCGGTCACCGTAGCCGGCACAGCTGGCTGTCCGGCCCACAAGAGCTCGGCACAGACCCTCCCTTTGCCAGGCAGGAGTCTCCAGAATTGCAAAGGCCTCCAGAAGGCTGAATGCCTGAAAGGACCGGGGAAACAGAGGTGGCAAAGCACAGCGAGTGGCAGGTTTGTAGAAATTTTGGTGGTGGCCAGAACCCGCCCCCGCCCAAACTCCGCCCCCCCCAAACTCCACCCCACACCTGCCCAAGGCTCTGGGAGGGCATTTGGGTGGGGGAGGAGGTCTGGGGTGCAGGCCCTAGGCTGGGGCAGGGGATTGGGGTGCAGGCTCTGGGAGGGAGTTTGGGGATGGGGGTGCGGAGGGAGGGGGTGCAGGTTCTGAGAGGGAGTTTGGGGATGGGAGGGGGTGCAGGTTCTGGGAGGGAGTTTGGGGATGGGAGGGGGTGCAGGGTGAGGGCTGTGGGGTGTGGCTGCAGATGAGGGGTTTGGGGTATGGGAGGGGCTCAGGGCAAGAGTAAGGGTGTAGGGGGTGAGGGCTCTGTCTGGGGCTGGAATGAGAGGTTTGGGGTGTGGGAGGGGCTCAGGGTGAGAGTAGTAGTGTGGGGGGTGAGGGCTCTGTCTGGGGCTGGGGGGTTTGGGGGATTAGAGAGGCTCAGGGCTGGGGCAGAGGGTTGGGGTGCGGGGGGATGAGGGCTCTGGCTGAGGCTGGAGATGAGGGGTTTGGGGTATGGGAGGGGGCTCAGGGCTGGGGCAGATGGTTGGGGTGCCGGGGGGATGAGGGCTGTGGCTGGGGATGAGGGGTTTGGGAGGGGGCTCAGGGCTGGGGCAGATGGTTGGAGTGCGGGGGGATGAGGGCTCTGGCTGGGGCTGGGGATGAGGGGTTTGTGGTGTTGGGGAGGCTCAGGGCTGGGGCAGAGGGTTGGGGTGCGAGGGGATGAGGGCTCTGGCTGGGGATGAGGGGTTTGGGAGGGGGCTCAGGGCTGGGGCAGAGGGTTGGGGTGCGGGGGGATGAGGGCTCTGGCTGCGGCTGGGGATGAGGGGTTTGTGGTGTTGGGGAGGCTCAGGGCTGGGGCAGAGGGTTGGGGTGCGAGGGGATGAGGGCTCTGGCTGGGGATGAGGGGTTTGGGAGGGGGCTCAGGGCTGGGGCAGAGGGTTGGGGTGCGGGGGGGATGAGGGCTCTGGCTGGGGCTGGGGATGAGGGGTTTGGGAGGGGGCTCAGGGCTGGGGCAGAGGGTTGGGGTGCGGGGGGATGAGGGCTCTGGCTGCGGCTGGAGATGAGGGGTTTGTGGTGTTGGGGAGGCTCAGGGCTGGGGCAGAGGGTTGGGGTGCCGGGGGGATGAGGGCTGTGGCTGGGGATGAGGGGTTTGGGAGGGGGCTCAGGGCTGGGGCAGAGGGTTGGGGTGCGAGGGGATGAGGGCTCTGGCTGGGGCTGGGGATGAGGGGTTTGGGAGGGGGCTCAGGGCTGGGGCAGAGGGTTGGGGTGCGGGGGGGATGAGGGCTCTGGCTGGGGCTGGGGATGAGGGGTTTGGGAGGGGGCTCAGGGCTGGGGCAGAGGGTTAGGGTGCGGGGGGGATGAGGGCTCTGGCTGGGGATGAGGGGTTTGGGAGGGGGCTCAGGGCTGGGGCAGAGGGTTGGGGTGCGGGGGGATGAGGGCTCTGGCTGAGGCTGGAGATGAGGGGTTTGGGGTATGGGAGGGGGCTCAGGGCTGGGGCAGATGGTTGGGGTGCCGGGGGGATGAGGGCTGTGGCTGGGGATGAGGGGTTTGGGAGGGGGCTCAGGGCTGGGGCAGAGGGTTGGGGTGCGGGGGGGATGAGGGCTCTGGCTGGGGCTGGGGATGAGGGGTTTGGGAGGGGGCTCAGGGCTGGGGCAGAGGGTTGGGATGCGGGGGGATGAGGGCTCTGGCTGCGGCTGGGGATGAGGGGTTTGTGGTGTTGGGGAGGCTCAGGGCTGGGGCAGAGGGTTGGGGTGCGAGGGGATGAGGGCTCTGGCTGGGGATGAGGGGTTTGGGAGGGGGCTCAGGGCTGGGGCAGAGGGTTGGGGTGCGGGGGGGATGAGGGCTCTGGCTGGGGCTGGGGATGAGGGGTTTGGGAGGGGGCTCAGGGCTGGGGCAGAGGGTTGGGGTGCGGGGGGATGAGGGCTCTGGCTGCGGCTGGAGATGAGGGGTTTGTGGTGTTGGGGAGGCTCAGGGCTGGGGCAGAGGGTTGGGGTGCCGGGGGGATGAGGGCTGTGGCTGGGGATGAGGGGTTTGGGAGGGGGCTCAGGGCTGGGGCAGAGGGTTGGGGTGCGAGGGGATGAGGGCTCTGGCTGGGGCTGGGGATGAGGGGTTTGGGAGGGGGCTCAGGGCTGGGGCAGAGGGTTAGGGTGCGGGGGGATGAGGGCTCTGGCTGGGGCTGGGGATGAGGGGTTTGGGAGGGGGCTCAGGGCTGGGGCAGAGGGTTAGGGTGCGGGGGGGATGAGGGCTCTGGCTGGGGATGAGGGGTTTGGGAGGGGGCTCAGGGCTGGGGCAGAGGGTTGGGGTGCGGGGGGATGAGGGCTCTGGCTGGGGCTGGAGATGAGGGGTTTGGGGTATGGGAGGGGGCTCCGGGCTGGGGCAGAGGGTTAGGGTGCGAGGGGATGAGGGCTCTGGCTGCGGCTGGAGATGAGGGGTTTGGGGTATGGGAGGGGGCTCAGGGCTGGGGCAGAGGGTTACGGTGCAGGGGGACGAGGGCTCTGGCTGCGGCTGGAGATGAGGGGTTTGGGGTGTTGGAGGGGCTCAGGGCTGGGCAGAGGGTTGAAGGTGCGGTGGGGGGGTGAAAGCTCTGGCTGGGGGTGTGGGCTCTGGGGTGGGGCAGGGCTGGGGATGAGGAGTTTGGGGTGCAGGCAGGCTGCTCCAGGACAGGGGCCAGAGAGGAGGACTCCCCTCAGCCCTTTCTCTGCCGGCAGCAGCGAGCTTTGGGGGAGGAGCCCCCCTTTCCCGCCCCCCCCCATCAGCACACTCGCCCCCACCACTGTCAGTTCACGTGCTCCTAGGGCCCCTCTCAGGCCCAGAAATCTCCCTCGCCTCCCCGTGGTGGGTGCCGGGGGGAGCTGCCTGCGCCTCCCCCTTGCTGTTGCCCCTGACTGTGGCCTCACTGGGGGCGAGGGATGGGGCTGCCCCTTGCCCGGCATGGGGCAGGAGCGGTGACTGCGTGGAAAATGCTGCGTGACCATGTGCACAGGGCGTGTGCGAGCTCACTCCGCGAGGAGGATGGCATTTTTTGGAGCAAAATAGCACCCTTCTCACAGGTAGCAGCCCCAGAAGTGAGCTTTGTAGGGGACCCCACGGGCCAAGAGCTGCCACAGATGCTCCCAGCAAATACTGATTTCCAGCTGGTGTTGCCGGTGGGGGCCTGTAGCAGACTCGCCGGCACGGCGCCTCCCGCTGGCCATCTTGGGAATTAGCTCTTCAGCCTCGGAGCGCCCTCTGCTGGCCCGTGTCTCGCCTGCCTCAGGCTCTGCGTCCCTCCCTTACCCCGGTGCCCCATACCTTGGGGTGGTGCCCCACTGCAGTGCCCTCATGGTCTGGGTCGCCCCTCCCAGGGGAACCCCCCACCCTCTAAGCCCACTTTGCCTCAGTGGCTACTGCCAGTCATCATCATCTAGCCCCTTTTCCCGGGGCAGACTGCAGCCGATAATGGCCACTCATCATTGGCAACGGCGTGGGACCTGCTGCCTTTGCCTATCCCCGGGCTACCCCTCTACCTGCGGCCTGGGGGTTTACCAGGCTGGAGCTCCCCAGCTCCCTTTGCCCTTCCGCAGCCCTGCTCCACTCCAGGTACCTTCCTCCCAGGCAGCCAGCCCTTTCCACTCACTGAAGTGAGACTCCTCCAGCTTCTGGCCCCCCAGTCCTCTTATCAGGGCCAGCTGGGCCCTGACTGAGCTGGCCACACCTGTGGTCAGCTACTCCCTCAGCTGCTCTCACTCCTTTTATCCCAGCCCCCTCTCCAGGGCTGCTTTTAACCCCTGGTCTGCGGGAGTGGGGCAGCCGCCCCACCGCAGGGCCTTTCCAGGCAGTCTGTCTGAACTCCCTGCGCTCAGCAGCTTGGGGCATTCCCCCAGTGGCGTTCTGCCTTTACGTTCCTGATGGGTGAAGGCAGGAAAGTACCCAGCCGTTAACCTCTGCAGCCCCGCCCTGCCAAAAAATCAGTCAGATACCTGCTTCAGAGCCTCAGTGTCTTTCCAGCCCCAAGGTGGCCAGCTGTTTCGTTATCACGAAGACATCCCAGGACATTCCCTGCAAGCTTGCTGGCAAGACAATCCTCTAACCTTCAGACACCAGCAAGTTGGAAGCTGGATTAGTGGATAATTGCTTCTGAACTGCATTGAAGCTCCTCAGTCTGACTCCCCCTTCCCTAGAGCTGCTGGCACCAAACCGGTTGGCTTCTTACACTATTCTTGCCAGACGTCCTCACAAGTCCAGCTGAGTCTATTCTCACTTCCCCCCCCGACGCCCCTGACTGAGTGCATTTGCAACCAGATTTTGCTGTCTGGGTCTATGGGGAACGGTGACTGTGTATTTAGACAGTTTGTTCGTCCATCTCGACAGGCGTCTGTCTGGGTTGCGCTCAGGGCCAGATTAAGTTTTTGTGGGCCCCAGCGCCTGGACCAGGGCCCCACCCCCTGCTCTGCCCTCATGTTCCAAAGGACATGCTTCCATGCTGATGACGGGTTCGGCTCGATAACGATCCAAAGCTAAGTGGACAGATGCGTGTTCATTTTCATCATCTGAGTCAGATGCCACCAGCAGAAGGTTGATTTTCTTTTTTGGTGGTTCGGGTTCTGTAGTTTCCGCATAGGAGTGTTGTTCTTTTAAGACTTCTGACAGCATGCTCCACTCCTCATTCCTCTCAGATTTTGGAAGGACTTCAGACTCTTAAACCTTGGGTTGAGTGCTATAGCTATCTAGTTGGCAGCCGGTATCAAGCGGAGTGCCCCAAGGGTCGATCCTGGGGCCAGTTTTGTTCAATATCTTCGTTAATGATCTGGAGGATGGTGTGGATTGCACTCTCAGCAAGTTTGCGGATGACACTAAACTGGGAGGAGTGGTAGATACGCTGGAGGTTAGGGATAGGATACAGAGGGACCTAGACAAATGAGAAGATTGGGCCAAAAGAAATCTGATGAGGTTCAACAAGGACAAGTGCAGAGTCCTGCACTTAGGGTGGAAGAATCCCATGCATCGCTACAGACTAGGGACCGAATGGCTCGGCAGCAGTTCTGCAGAAAAGGACCTAGGGGTGACAGTGGACGAGAAGCTGGATATGAGTCAGCAGTGTGCCCTTGTTGCCAAGAAGGCTAATGGCACTTGTGGCTGGATAAGTAGGGGCATTGTCAGCAGATCAAGGGACGTGATCATCCCCCTCTATTCGACATTGGTGAGGCCTCATCTGGAGTACTGTGTCCAGTTTTGGGCCCCACACTACAAGAAGGATGTGGAAAAATTGGAAAGAGTCCAGCGAAGGGCAACAAAAATGATTAGGGGTCTGGAACACATGACCTATGAGGAGAGGCTGAGGGAACTGGGATCGTTTAGTCTGCGGAAGAGAAGAATGAGGGGGGATTTGATAGCTGCTTTCAACTACCTGAAAGGGGATTCCAAAGAGGATGGAGCTAGACTGTTCTCAGTGATAGCAGATGACAGAACGAGGAGTAATGGTCTCAAGTTGCAGTGGGGGAGGATGAGGTTGGATATTAGGAAACATTATTTCACTAGGAGGGTGGTGAAGCACTGGAATGCGTTACCTAGGGAGGTGGTGGAATCTCCTTCCTTAGAGGTTTTTAAGGTCAGGCTTGACAAAGCCCTGGCTGGGATGATTTAGTTGGGGAATGGTCCTGCTCTGAGCAGGGGGTTGGACTAGATGACCTCCTGAGGTCCCTTCCAATCCTGATATTCTATGATTCTATGATCTTTAGAAATCTCACATTGGTACCTTCTTTGCATTTCGTCAAATCTGCAGTGAAACGGTTCTGAAAATGAACAACATATGCTGGGTCATCACCTGAGCCTGCTATAACATGACCTATAGGGCAGAATACAGGTAAAACCATAGAGTAGGAGACATACAATTCTCCCCCAAGGCGTTCAGTCACAAATTTAATTAACGTATTATTTTTTTAACGAGCGTCATCAGCATGGAAGCATGTCCTGTGGAATGGTGGCCAAAGCATGAAGGGGCGTATGAATGTTTAGCATATCTGGCACATAAATACCTTGCAACTCCAGCTACAACAGTGTCATGCAAACGCCTATCTCCTGTAAATGTAAACAAACTTGTTTCTCTTGGCAATTGGCTGAACAAGAAGTAGGACTGAGTGGACTTGTAGACTCTGCAGTTTTACATTGTTTTGTTTTTGAGTGCAGTTATGTAAAAAAAAATCTACATTTGTAAGTTGCACTTTCATGATAAAGAGATTGCACGACAGTACTTGTATGAGGTGAATTGAAAAATACTGTTTCTTTTATCTTTTTACAGTGCAAATATTTGTAATCAAAATATTATCAAAGGGCGCACCGTACACTGTGCATTCTGTGTTGTAATTGAAATCAATATATTTGAAAATGTAGAAAAACATCCAAAAATATTTATAATCAGCTTCAGTTGGTTTTCTCTTGTAGTTCAACAGTGCGATGAAAACTGCAATGAATTGCGATTATATTGTGAATCGAGTTAATTTCTTTGGAGTTCATCGTTTGAGTTACTTGTAATCTGACAGCAGCCTTTGAGGCATCCCAAGGTTCCCAGGCATGGATGGGGCGGGTCTGGGAGTGTGAAGCACAGTGTGGTGTAGATGTCCCAACACCAATGCTTTTTGGTGTTCCTTTATTCAGACAATAAGCTGATACAATGGCGCAGTCGGCTCTGCGAAAGGTTTACACCTCTCTGGCCTACAAAGCTTTGTAGCTTGTCCAGGTTTGTAGGAACCTTCTGGTGCTTTCTAACACTGGTGTCACAGAATCATAGAATACCACGGTTGGAAGGGACCTCAGGAGGTCATCTCGTCTAACGCCCTGCTCAAAGCAGGACCAATCCCCAATTTTTGCCCCAGATCCCAAATGGCCCCCTCAAGGATTGAACTCACAACCCTGGCTTTAGCAGGCCAAAGCTCAAACCACTGAGCTATCTCTCCCCCCTAGCCTCTGGCTGCCAGAAGGTGGGAATGAGTGACAGGGGATGGATCACTTGATGATTCCCTGTTTTGTTCACTCCCTCTGGGGCATCTGGCGTTGGCCACTGTTGGAAGACAGGACACTGGGCTAGATGGACCTTAGGTCTGACCCAGTAGGGCCGTTCTTATGTTCTTATTCTGTTTCCGGGTTGAGGCTAGGGAGGCGGGGTTGAGGCTGGGTCCTTGGGAAGTCATGCAGCTCCTCACAAACCAGCATTTGTTTCCTGCAAGTTTAAAGCCTGACTCCTTAAAAAGCTTTAGTGTCCCTTCCACTGCTCCCAGATGTTCCTCCCGTGTTCTGTGGAACCTACCCAAAGAAGTCCTGCAAGTATGGGGGGAGGTCTTCAGTTCTCAAAACTTGGGTTAGATCGTTTACTACCCTTCAAAATGTGAGTCCAAAGGAATGAAAGAATCCTGAAATTGTGACCGTCGTGAGCTACAAGCTATCTGACAGTCACGGACAAGCACCTCACTCACGCTTACAGGGTCGGCATAAAGGAGATCCACCTCGCTACCCCGGAAGCAGGAGAATGGCTTTTGAATGTCAAGATTTTGAATGTCAGAGGGAGGGATAGCTCAGTGGTTTGAGCATTGGCCTGCTAAACCCAGGGTTGTGAGTTCAATCTTGAGGGGGCCATTTAGGGATCTGGGGCAAAAATTGGGGACTGTGCCTGCTTTGAGCAGGGGGTTGGACTAGATGACCTCCTGAGGTCCCTTCCAACTCTGATATTCTATGATTCTATGAAGATTCAGTGCTAATCTCAGCCTGCTGCTTTTCCAATGCCATACGAAAGAGGACGAAGGCCGAAAGCCATTCTGCGGAACTGAAACAACCCAGAGGTTGTCGCAAAGGCAGCTTTGTCTTGATCTTCAGGTGTCAGTGTTTGTGCTATGGTGGGGGGAGTGGGGAGCTATCCTGGATTGTCTGGGAATTACGTCTCTTTCCGTCAACGCATATTCTCAAGTCTCTGTTGGGCTTTTCCTCACTTACCATGATTGAGATTGCTCAGTGAGGCACCCTCCAGAGTGGGCTTTAGCTTCTCCGGCACAGCGACTGACATGCCAGGGGAATCGGACAACAGGGGCCGTCTCACAGAAACACTCCCTGGCTTGTTGCACCCGATCATCTCTCCCAAGCTCTTTGTTGCCCCTGGAGAACACACCAGCACATTGTAAGAGCAGCTGGTCTAATCATTTCCTTTCAGGGCCTTCCACAGCTGCTTCTGTCAAGTCAACCCCTGGCTCTTTGACTTCTTCCCAGCTCTTGATCTCTGTCCCTGTGAGAGGCTTGAGACACCAGCCCCATGGTCTGATTTTTCACTGGCTGCACTTCCTGGTCAGTCACATGAATTGCTCTTACCCAGAACTTCCCCTTTGGTCCAGCTTGAAACAGCAACCCTGTCCGGTCTGGATCTTGGTTGCTTCAAACGCTCCCGCGAGTTCACTGCCGCTGTCCTTTATCCTTCGGGGCATTACTGCATGATGAGCTGGCTTCCCTGCAGCTTTATTCCAAGTCACTGCAAGGAGCAGTTACTCTCCGTCACCCTGTAGGCAAGGGGGAGTGATCTCTAAGCCCCAAGAATGGTCCCCAGTGCCAAACTCTTCCTCCTCCTCACACCCAGCGGGTGCCAAGGACATGTCTTTCGTTAACACCCCTGGAGTGCTTGTGACACCCTGGCATGACACCCGCTCCCACTGCAACAGCACTAGAAATATTGGTCACCCCAGCAAAAGTCCATTTAATATGCAGAGACCCCATGCTCAGAGGGGCCTGGATTTGTCCTGTTGTCTACACTGGCAGATGATATTAGTCACCGGTATATGGCCTGAAGTACAAATGTTCTTCCCTTTCAGCACTGGGTGTTCTCCATGCATCAGGCAGTTCAGATCCTGAGTCCAGCAGCACGTTGTGGCTTTCCAGCCGTTGGTGTCTCCAGGCACATAGTAACAGGTACCTCGCAGCTCCTCACATGGGTGTCTCCCTCGCAATCGTTTCTTGAAGGGCTGCCTTGGGTATAAAGGACTCACCCCGAGGCTGGGAATTAACAGCTGATCCCTTAAGGAAACACCAGTTTCTGCTTCCATATTTTCAGCTCTATGTCTAATGTGGGCCACCAGGATATCCAGCCTGTCCTCCTTCACCTGCAGCTTAGGACGCTCCCCTGCTAAACCATTGATAAACTAACTTTTCACATAGGATTCTCTCATGACTTGCCACTGGGGGTAGGCCCCTCTCCACACTGCCAGCTCCACCTCTGACACCACAGAGCCGTACACCTGTGTCCCTGTTCCCATTCCTGCCCTTAGCCAAACACGATTCCAATTCCCCACCCCCATTCCCTGTTCCCATTCCTGCCCTTAGCCAAACACGATTCCAATTCCCCACCCCCATTCCCTGTTCCCATTCCTGCCCTTAGCCAAACACGATTCCAATTCCCCACCCCCATTCCCTGTTCCCATTCCTGCCCTTAGCCAAACACGATTCCAATTCCCCACCCCCATTCCCTGTTCCCATTCCTGCCCTTAGCCAAACACGATTCCAATTCCCCACCCCCATTCCCTGTTCCCATTCCTGCCCTTAGCCAAACACGATTCCAATTCCCCACCCCATTCCCTGTTCCCATTCCTGCCCTTAGCCAAACACGATTCCAATTCCCCACCCCCATTCCCTGTTCCCATTCCTGCCCTTAGCCAAACACGATTCCAATTCCCCACGCCCATTCCCTGTTCCCATTCCTGCCCTTAGCCAAACACGATTCCAATTCCCCACCCCCATTCCCTGTTCCCATTCCTGCCCTTAGCCAAACACGATTCCAATTCCCCACCCCCATTCCCTGTTCCCATTCCTGCCCTTAGCCAAACACGATTCCAATTCCCCACCCCCATTCCCTGTTCCCATTCCTGCCCTTAGCCAAACACGATTCCAATTCCCCACCCCCATTCCCTGTTCCCATTCCTGCCCTTAGCCAAACACGATTCCAATTCCCCACCCCCATTCCCTGTTCCCATTCCTGCCCTTAGCCAAACACGATTCCAATTCCCCACCCCCATTCCCTGTTCCCATTCCTGCCCTTAGCCAAACACGATTCCAATTCCCCACCCCCATTCCCTGTTCCCATTCCTGCCCTTAGCCAAACACGATTCCAATTCCCCACCCCCATTCCCTGTTCCCATTCCTGCCCTTAGCCAAACACGATTCCAATTCCCCACCCCCATTCCCTGTTCCCATTCCTGCCCTTAGCCAAACACGATTCCAATTTCCTTACCCCCATTCCCTGTTCCCATTCCTGCCCTTAGCCAAACACGATTCCAATTCCCCACCCCCATTCCCTGTTCCCATTCCTGCCCTTAGCCAAACACGATTCCAATTCCCCACCCCCATTCCCTGTTCCCATTCCTGCCCTTAGCCAAACACGATTCCAATTCCCCACCCCCATTCCCTGTTCCCATTCCTGCCCTTAGCCAAACACGATTCCAATTCCCCACCCCCATTCCCTGTTCCCATTCCTGCCCTTAGCCAAACACGATTCCAATTCCCCACGCCCATTCCCTGTTCCCATTCCTGCCCTTAGCCAAACACGATTCCAATTCCCCACCCCCATTCCCTGTTCCCATTCCTGCCCTTAGCCAAACACGATTCCAATTCCCCACCCCCATTCCCTGTTCCCATTCCTGCCCTTAGCCAAACACGATTCCAATTCCCCACCCCCATTCCCTGTTCCCATTCCTGCCCTTAGCCAAACACGATTCCAATTCCCCACCCCCATTCCCTGTTCCCATTCCTGCCCTTAGCCAAACACGATTCCAATTCCCCACCCCCATTCCCTGTTCCCATTCCTGCCCTTAGCCAAACACGATTCCAATTCCCCACGCCCATTCCCTGTTCCCATTCCTGCCCTTAGCCAAACACGATTCCAATTCCCCACCCCCATTCCCTGTTCCCATTCCTGCCCTTAGCCAAACACGATTCCAATTCCCCACCCCCATTCCCTGTTCCCATTCCTGCCCTTAGCCAAACACGATTCCAATTCCCCACCCCCATTCCCTGTTCCCATTCCTACCCTTAGCCAAACACGATTCCAATTCCCCACCCCCATTCCCTGTTCCCATTCCTGCCCTTAGCCAAACACGATTCCAATTCCCCACCCCCATTCCCTGTTCCCATTCCTGCCCTTAGCCAAACACGATTCCAATTCCCCACCCCCATTCCCTGTTCCCATTCCTGCCCTTAGCCAAACACGATTCCAATTCCCCACCCCCATTCCCTGTTCCCATTCCTGCCCATAGCCAAACACGATTCCAATTCCCCACGCCCATTCCCTGTTCCCATTCCTGCCCTTAGCCAAACACGATTCCAATTCCCCACCCCCATTCCCTGTTCCCATTCCTGCCCTTAGCCAAACACGATTCCAATTCCCCACCCCCATTCCCTGTTCCCATTCCTGCCCTTAGCCAAACACGATTCCAATTCCCCACCCCCATTCCCTGTTCCCATTCCTGCCCTTAGCCAAACACGATTCCAATTCCCCACCCCCATTCCCTGTTCCCATTCCTGCCCTTAGCCAAACACGATTCCAATTCCCCACCCCCATTCCCTGTTCCCATTCCTGCCCTTAGCCAAACACGATTCCAATTCCCCACCCCCATTCCCTGTTCCCATTCCTGCCCTTAGCCAAACACGATTCCAATTCCCCACCCCCATTCCCTGTTCCCATTTCCCCCTTTAGCCAAACACGATTCCAATTCCCCACCCCCATTCCCTGTTCCCATTCCTGCCCTTAGCCAAACACGATTCCAATTCCCCACCCCCATTCCCTGTTCCCATTTCCCCCTTTAGCCAAACACGATTCCAATTCCCCACCCCCATTCCCTGTTCCCATTCCTGCCCTTAGCCAAACACGATTCCAATTCCCCACCCCCATTCCCTGTTCCCATTTCCCCCTTTAGCCAAACACGATTCCAATTCCCCACCCCCATTCCCTGTTCCCATTCCTGCCCTTAGCCAAACACGATTCCAATTCCCCACCCCCATTCCCTGTTCCCATTCCTGCCCTTAGCCAAACACGATTCCAACTTCCTTACCCCCATTCCCTGTTCCCATTCCTGCCCTTAGCCAAACACGATTCCAATTCCCCACCCCCATTCCCTGTTCCCATTCCTGCCCTTAGCCAAACACGATTCCAATTCCCCACCCCCATTCCCTGTTCCCATTCCTGCCCTTAGCCAAACACGATTCCAATTCCCCACCCCCATTCCCTGTTCCCATTCCTGCCCTTAGCCAAACACGATTCCAATTCCCCACCCCCATTCCCTGTTCCCATTCCTGCCCTTAGCCAAACACGATTCCAATTCCCCACCCCCATTCCCTGTTCCCATTCCTGCCCTTAGCCAAACACGATTCCAATTCCCCACCCCCATTCCCTGTTCCCATTCCTGCCCTTAGCCAAACACGATTCCAATTCCCCACCCCCATTCCCTGTTCCCATTCCTGCCCTTAGCCAAACACGATTCCAATTCCCCACCCCCATTCCCTGTTCCCATTCCTGCCCTTAGCCAAACACGATTCCAATTCCCCACCCCCATTCCCTGTTCCCATTCCTGCCCTTAGCCAAACACGATTCCAATTCCCCACCCCCATTCCCTGTTCCCATTCCTGCCCTTAGCCAAACACGATTCCAATTCCCCACCCCCATTCCCTGTTCCCATTCCTGCCCTTAGCCAAACACGATTCCAATTCCCCACGCCCATTCCCTGTTCCCATTCCTGCCCTTAGCCAAACACGATTCCAATTCCCCACCCCCATTCCCTGTTCCCATTTCCCCCTTTAGCAAAACACGATTCCAATTCCCCACCCCCATTCCCTGTTCCCATTCCTGCCCTTAGCCAAACACGATTCCAATTCCCCACCCCCATTCCCTGTTCCCATTCCTGCCCTTAGCCAAACACGATTCCAATTCCCCACGCCCATTCCCTGTTCCCATTCCTGCCCTTAGCCAAACACGATTCCAATTCCCCACGCCCATTCCCTGTTCCCATTCCTGCCCTTAGCCAAACACGATTCCAATTCCCCACCCCCATTCCCTGTTCCCATTCCTGCCCTTAGCCAAACACGATTCCAATTCCCCACCCCCATTCCCTGTTCCCATTCCTGCCCTTAGCCAAACACGATTCCAATTCCCCACCCCCATTCCCTGTTCCCATTCCTGCCCTTAGCCAAACACGATTCCAATTCCCCACGCCCATTCCCTGTTCCCATTCCTGCCCTTAGCCAAACACGATTCCAATTCCCCACCCCCATTCCCTGTTCCCATTCCTGCCCTTAGCCAAACACGATTCCAATTCCCCACGCCCATTCCCTGTTCCCATTCCTGCCCTTAGCCAAACACGATTCCAATTCCCCACCCCCATTCCCTGTTCCCATTCCTGCCCTTAGCCAAACACGATTCCAATTCCCCACCCCCATTCCCTGTTCCCATTCCTGCCCTTAGCCAAACACGATTCCAATTCCCCACCCCCATTCCCTGTTCCCATTCCTGCCCTTAGCCAAACACGATTCCAATTCCCCACCCCCATTCCCTGTTCCCATTCCTGCCCTTAGCCAAACACGATTCCAATTCCCCACCCCCATTCCCTGTTCCCATTCCTGCCCTTAGCCAAACACGATTCCAATTCCCCACCCCCATTCCCTGTTCCCATTCCTGCCCTTAGCCAAACACGATTCCAATTCCCCACCCCCATTCCCTGTTCCCATTCCTGCCCTTAGCCAAACACGATTCCAATTTCCTTACCCCCATTCCCTGTTCCCATTCCTGCCCTTAGCCAAACACGATTCCAATTCCCCACCCCCATTCCCTGTTCCCATTCCTGCCCTTAGCCAAACACGATTCCAATTCCCCACCCCCATTCCCTGTTCCCATTCCTGCCCTTAGCCAAACACGATTCCAATTCCCCACCCCCATTCCCTGTTCCCATTCCTGCCCTTAGCCAAACACGATTCCAATTCCCCACCCCCATTCCCTGTTCCCATTCCTGCCCTTAGCCAAACACGATTCCAATTCCCCACCCCCATTCCCTGTTCCCATTCCTGCCCTTAGCCAAACACGATTCCAATTCCCCACCCCCATTCCCTGTTCCCATTCCTGCCCTTAGCCAAACACGATTCCAATTCCCCACCCCCATTCCCTGTTCCCATTCCTGCCCTTAGCCAAACACGATTCCAATTCCCCACCCCCATTCCCTGTTCCCATTCCTGCCCTTAGCCAAACACGATTCCAATTCCCCACCCCCATTCCCTGTTCCCATTCCTGCCCTTAGCCAAACACGATTCCAATTCCCCACCCCCATTCCCTGTTCCCATTCCTGCCCTTAGCCAAACACGATTCCAATTCCCCACGCCCATTCCCTGTTCCCATTCCTGCCCTTAGCCAAACACGATTCCAATTCCCCACCCCCATTCCCTGTTCCCATTCCTGCCCTTAGCCAAACACGATTCCAATTCCCCACCCCCATTCCCTGTTCCCATTCCTGCCCTTAGCCAAACACGATTCCAATTCCCCACCCCCATTCCCTGTTCCCATTCCTGCCCTTAGCCAAACACGATTCCAATTCCCCACCCCCATTCCCTGTTCCCATTCCTGCCCTTAGCCAAACACGATTCCAATTCCCCACCCCCATTCCCTGTTCCCATTCCTGCCCTTAGCCAAACACGATTCCAATTCCCCACCCCCATTCCCTGTTCCCATTCCTGCCCATAGCCAAACACGATTCCAATTCCCCACGCCCATTCCCTGTTCCCATTCCTGCCCTTAGCCAAACACGATTCCAATTCCCCACCCCCATTCCCTGTTCCCATTCCTGCCCTTAGCCAAACACGATTCCAATTCCCCACCCCCATTCCCTGTTCCCATTCCTGCCCTTAGCCAAACACGATTCCAATTCCCCACCCCCATTCCCTGTTCCCATTCCTGCCCTTAGCCAAACACGATTCCAATTCCCCACCCCCATTCCCTGTTCCCATTTCCCCCTTTAGCCAAACACGATTCCAATTCCCCACCCCCATTCCCTGTTCCCATTCCTGCCCTTAGCCAAACACGATTCCAATTCCCCACCCCCATTCCCTGTTCCCATTTCCCCCTTTAGCCAAACACGATTCCAATTCCCCACCCCCATTCCCTGTTCCCATTCCTGCCCTTAGCCAAACACGATTCCAATTCCCCACCCCCATTCCCTGTTCCCATTTCCCCCTTTAGCCAAACACGATTCCAATTCCCCACCCCCATTCCCTGTTCCCATTCCTGCCCTTAGCCAAACACGATTCCAATTCCCCACCCCCATTCCCTGTTCCCATTCCTGCCCTTAGCCAAACACGATTCCAACTTCCTTACCCCCATTTCCTGTTCCCATTCCTGCCCTTAGCCAAACACGATTCCAATTCCCCACCCCCATTCCCTGTTCCCATTCCTGCCCTTAGCCAAACACGATTCCAATTCCCCACCCCCATTCCCTGTTCCCATTCCTGCCCTTAGCCAAACACGATTCCAATTCCCCACCCCCATTCCCTGTTCCCATTCCTGCCCTTAGCCAAACACGATTCCAATTCCCCACCCCCATTCCCTGTTCCCATTCCTGCCCTTAGCCAAACACGATTCCAATTCCCCACCCCCATTCCCTGTTCCCATTCCTGCCCTTAGCCAAACACGATTCCAATTCCCCACCCCCATTCCCTGTTCCCATTCCTGCCCTTAGCCAAACACGATTCCAATTCCCCACCCCCATTCCCTGTTCCCATTCCTGCCCTTAGCCAAACACGATTCCAATTCCCCACCCCCATTCCCTGTTCCCATTCCTGCCCTTAGCCAAACACGATTCCAATTCCCCACCCCCATTCCCTGTTCCCATTCCTGCCCTTAGCCAAACACGATTCCAATTCCCCACCCCCATTCCCTGTTCCCATTCCTGCCCTTAGCCAAACACGATTCCAATTCCCCACGCCCATTCCCTGTTCCCATTCCTGCCCTTAGCCAAACACGATTCCAATTCCCCACCCCCATTCCCTGTTCCCATTTCCCCCTTTAGCAAAACACGATTCCAATTCCCCACCCCCATTCCCTGTTCCCATTCCTGCCCTTAGCCAAACACGATTCCAATTCCCCACCCCCATTCCCTGTTCCCATTCCTGCCCTTAGCCAAACACGATTCCAATTCCCCACGCCCATTCCCTGTTCCCATTCCTGCCCTGAGCCAAACACGATTCCAATTCCCCACGCCCATTCCCTGTTCCCATTCCTGCCCTTAGCCAAACACGATTCCAATTCCCCACCCCCATTCCCTGTTCCCATTTCCCCCTTTAGCCAAACACGATTCCAATTCCCCACGCCCATTCCCTGTTCCCATTCCTGCCCTTAGCCAAACACGATTCCAATTCCCCACCCCCATTCCCTGTTCCCATTCCTGCCCTTAGCCAAACACGATTCCAATTCCCCACCCCCATTCCCTGTTCCCATTCCTGCCCTTAGCCAAACACGATTCCAATTCCCCACCCCCATTCCCTGTTCCCATTCCTGCCCTTAGCCAAACACGATTCCAATTCCCCACGCCCATTCCCTGTTCCCATTTCCCCCTTTAGCAAAACACGATTCCAATTCCCCACCCCCATTCCCTGTTCCCATTCCTGCCCTTAGCCAAACACGATTCCAATTCCCCACCCCCATTCCCTGTTCCCATTTCCCCCTTTAGCAAAACACGATTCCAATTCCCCACCCCCATTCCCTGTTCCCATTCCTGCCCTTAGCCAAACACGATTCCAATTTCCCCACGCCCATTCCCTGTTCCCATTCCTGCCCTTAGCCAAACACGATTCCAATTCCCCACCCCCATTCCCTGTTCCCATTCCTGCCCTTAGCCAAACACGATTCCAATTCCCCACCCCCATTCCCTGTTCCCATTCCTGCCCTTAGCCAAACACGATTCCAATTCCCCACCCCCATTCCCTGTTCCCATTCCTGCCCTTAGCCAAACACGATTCCAATTCCCCACCCCCATTCCCTGTTCCCATTCCCTGTTCCCATTCCTGCCCTTAGCCAAACACGATTCCAATTCCCCACCCCCATTCCCTGTTCCCATTCCTGCCCTTAGCCAAACACGATTCCAATTCCCCACCCCCATTCCCTGTTCCCATTCCTGCCCTTAGCCAAACACGATTCCAATTCCCCACCCCCATTCCCTGTTCCCATTCCTGCCCTTAGCCAAACACGATTCCAATTCCCCACGCCCATTCCCTGTTCCCATTCCTGCCCTTAGCCAAACACGATTCCAATTCCCCACCCCCATTCCCTGTTCCCATTTCCCCCTTTAGCAAAACACGATTCCAATTCCCCACCCCCATTCCCTGTTCCCATTCCTGCCCTTAGCCAAACACGATTCCAATTCCCCACCCCCATTCCCTGTTCCCATTCCTGCCCTTAGCCAAACACGATTCCAATTCCCCACCCCCATTCCCTGTTCCCATTCCTGCCCTTAGCCAAACACGATTCCAATTCCCCACCCCCATTCCCTGTTCCCATTCCTGCCCTTAGCCAAACACGATTCCAATTCCCCACCCCCATTCCCTGTTCCCATTCCTGCCCTTAGCCAAACACGATTCCAATTCCCCACCCCCATTCCCTGTTCCCATTCCTGCCCTTAGCCAAACACGATTCCAATTCCCCACCCCCATTCCCTGTTCCCATTTCCCCCTTTAGCAAAACACGATTCCAATTCCCCACCCCCATTCCCTGTTCCCATTCCTGCCCTTAGCCAAACACGATTCCAATTCCCCACCCCCATTCCCTGTTCCCATTCCTGCCCTTAGCCAAACACGATTCCAATTCCCCACCCCCATTCCCTGTTCCCATTCCTGCCCTTAGCCAAACACGATTCCAATTCCCCACCCCCATTCCCTGTTCCCATTCCTGCCCTTAGCCAAACACGATTCCAATTCCCCACCCCCATTCCCTGTTCCCATTTCCCCCTTTAGCAAAACACGATTCCAATTCCCCACCCCCATTCCCTGTTCCCATTCCTGCCCTTAGCCAAACACGATTCCAATTCCCCACCCCCATTCCCTGTTCCCATTCCTGCCCTTAGCCAAACACGATTCCAATTCCCCACCCCCATTCCCTGTTCCCATTCCTGCCCTTAGCCAAACACGATTCCAATTCCCCACCCCCATTCCCTGTTCCCATTTCCCCCTTTAGCAAAACACGATTCCAATTCCCCACCCCCATTCCCTGTTCCCATTCCTGCCCTTAGCCAAACACGATTCCAATTTCCCCACGCCCATTCCCTGTTCCCATTCCTGCCCTTAGCCAAACACGATTCCAATTTCCCCACGCCCATTCCCTGTTCCCATTCCTGCCCTTAGCCAAACACGATTCCAATTCCCCACCCCCATTCCCTGTTCCCATTCCTGCCCTTAGCCAAACACGATTCCAATTCCCCACCCCCATTCCCTGTTCCCATTCCTGCCCTTAGCCAAACACGATTCCAATTCCCCACCCCCATTCCCTGTTCCCATTCCTGCCCTTAGCCAAACACGATTCCAATTCCCCACCCCCATTCCCTGTTCCCATTCCTGCCCTTAGCCAAACACGATTCCAATTCCCCACCCCCATTCCCTGTTCCCATTCCTGCCCTTAGCCAAACACGATTCCAATTCCCCACCCCCATTCCCTGTTCCCATTCCTGCCCTTAGCCAAACACGATTCCAATTCCCCACCCCCATTCCCTGTTCCCATTCCTGCCCTTAGCCAAACACGATTCCAATTCCCCACGCCCATTCCCTGTTCCCATTTCCCCCTTTAGCAAAACACGATTCCAATTCCCCACCCCCATTCCCTGTTCCCATTCCTGCCCTTAGCCAAACACGATTCCAATTCCCCACCCCCATTCCCTGTTCCCATTCCTGCCCTTAGCCAAACACGATTCCAATTCCCCACCCCCATTCCCTGTTCCCATTCCTGCCCTTAGCCAAACACGATTCCAATTCCCCACCCCCATTCCCTGTTCCCATTCCTGCCCTTAGCCAAACACGATTCCAATTCCCCACCCCCATTCCCTGTTCCCATTCCTGCCCTTAGCCAAACACGATTCCAATTCCCCACCCCCATTCCCTGTTCCCATTCCTGCCCTTAGCCAAACACGATTCCAATTCCCCACCCCCATTCCCTGTTCCCATTTCCCCCTTTAGCAAAACACGATTCCAATTCCCCACCCCCATTCCCTGTTCCCATTCCTGCCCTTAGCCAAACACGATTCCAATTTCCCCACGCCCATTCCCTGTTCCCATTCCTGCCCTTAGCCAAACACGATTCCAATTCCCCACCCCCATTCCCTGTTCCCATTCCTGCCCTTAGCCAAACACGATTCCAATTCCCCACCCCCATTCCCTGTTCCCATTCCTGCCCTTAGCCAAACACGATTCCAATTCCCCACCCCCATTCCCTGTTCCCATTCCTGCCCTTAGCCAAACACGATTCCAATTCCCCACCCCCATTCCCTGTTCCCATTCCTGCCCTTAGCCAAACACGATTCCAATTCCCCACCCCCATTCCCTGTTCCCATTCCTGCCCTTAGCCAAACACGATTCCAATTCCCCACCCCCATTCCCTGTTCCCATTCCTGCCCTTAGCCAAACACGATTCCAATTCCCCACCCCCATTCCCTGTTCCCATTCCTGCCCTTAGCCAAACACGATTCCAATTCCCCACCCCCATTCCCTGTTCCCATTCCTGCCCTTAGCCAAACACGATTCCAATTCCCCACCCCCATTCCCTGTTCCCATTCCTGCCCTTAGCCAAACACGATTCCAATTTCCCCACCCCCATTCCCTGTTCCCATTTCCCCCTTTAGCAAAACACGATTCCAATTTCCCCACCCCCATTCCCTGTTCCCATTTCCCCCTTTAGCCAAACACGATTCCAATTTCCCCACGCCCATTCCCTGTTCCCATTTCCCCCTTTAGCAAAACACGATTCCAATTTCCTTACCCCCATTCCCTGTTCCCATTCCCCCCTTTAGCAAAACACGATTCCAATTTCCCCACGCCCATTCCCTGTTCCCATTTCCCCCTTTAGCAAAACACGATTCCAATTTCCCCACGCCCATTCCCTGTTCCCATTTCCCCCTTTAGCAAAACACGATTCCAATTTCCCCACGCCCATTCCCTGTTCCCATTTCCCCCTTTAGCAAAACACGATTCCAATTTCCCCACGCCCATTCCCTGTTCCCATTCCCCCCACACACACCCACCCACCCACTTCCTGACTGACTGCAGACTATATAGTAAAACTTGAGTTCTGCTTAGCTATACCTTAACCAATCATTTTCCTGAAATGTAACTAACCAATCCTAACATATGGTCACATGATTATGTAACCAATTATATCCCACCACCTTAATTAGTTTACACCCAGCAAAATTAATTATACAGCAGACAGGAACAATCTTAGAACCAGACAGAGATTATACAGACAAACAATAGCAAAGTGGGAACTATAATGACAAGACAATACAGAAGTGAGGATTTCACATCCCAACTATTGATAAGTGAGTTCTTGCCAGACAGGATGCTACCAAACTAAGTTTCCTTTTACATTTTCTAGGCACTTCCCTTTCTCTGGAGGCGATAGGCATTATCAGGACAGGATTGTTTTCCTAACAGCCCAATAGCACCTGCTTTCAATGTTACTAGTTTGGGATGTGAGGATGTCACCGGTTGCTTCCCAGCTTATGGCTGCCTCTGTTGCTTAGCCAAAGGCCTGAGCCTAAGAACAGGGCCTCAGACTGTTGCAGTAAGAGAAGGCCCTAACGCCGGCAGACAGTGATTTTGATTCTTTTATATCTCTATAGCTAGCCAAGTGATAAGAATACACCTAAATTCTTAGCATACAGGCCTTTACAGACAGGCCTGAATATCTATATCCTAACAACTATCCAAACACACTGCTAGGCACTGTGGTGCTTTCTCATCTGTCTGTCCGTTCACGGAGAGCAAGAGCTCAGATTCAACGTGCTCACAGATTCCAGTCTCAGCTGCAGCATCAGGAAATCCTTTCTCAGGCCCAAGGGATTTGGCCATCTTGAAGCAGCTGCCACCAGCTGTAACATTTGCTTATAGAATCACAGGGTTTTAATGGGACACTGCAAGTACCCACACCAGCAGACAGAGGCAGGACTGAACCTCCCTCTGCAAACCTCACAGCTCCGATCACTATCATAACATTACATGACAACAACTTAACGCTCCGATAACGGTACAGCACCATGTACTGGGAGAGGTGTTGTCTACACTAGTCTTTACACTGCAGAAAAGGCAGCAATGGAAGAGGGTTGCCACCTGGCTGGTTTTTGTCCTGCCTTGCTGGCTGCTGGTGACAAGATTTAATATGCTGGGGGATTTTGCCCTCTCCCCAGTCCTGAGGGTGAAGGGGGAGGCAATGCTCAGCAGAGACTTCCCATGGGCCTGTCCCTTTAAAGAGCCAGGCTTTCCTTGGAGGGCTTGACTGCCTTCCTCACCTTCCCGGCAGGCTCCAGGCTGAGCGGTTGGGTTTGCTGTGGGGCCGCCTTCCCAGAATGCACCATGGGACAGGGAAAGTAACCTGAACCACCCCCAGCTACCAGCACCAACACCTGCAGCATCGGGGGAGCAGGGGGAGGTGTCAGGCTGGAGGGTGCCTGAGAGGGGCCGGGGGGGAGGTGAGGCTGGTGGGGGTACCTGGGAGGGGCAGAGGCGGGTCAGGCAGACTGGAGGGTGCCTGTTAGGTGCTGGGGGGTGTCAGGCTGGTGCGGGGGGGGGCATGGAAGGGGCAGAGGAGGGTCAGGCTGGCAGGTGTGTGATGCTCCGCTCATCTAGCCCGTCTTTGCCAAAGACACCAGGGACCAGGTGTGCAGGGAACAGCTCACACCAGCAGAGCTATAGTCTTGTGGAAAGGGGACTGTGTCAGCCAATCAGATCCATGGTCCCAGGGGCCCATCGACTTTTAGATGGGGTAAGATCCAAGTTACCCGGGAAAGAATTTTCTGTAGTATCTGGCTGATGAATCTTACCCATATGCTCAGGGTTTAGCTGATCGCCATATTTGGGGTCGGGAAGGAATTTTCCTCCAGGGCAGATTGGAAGGCCCTGGAGGTTTTTCGCCTTCCTCTGTAGCATGGGGCACGGGTCACTTGCTGGAGGATTCTCTGCTCCTTGAGGTCTTCAAACTACAATTTGAGGACTTCAATAGCACAGATATAGGTGTGAGGTCTTTTTTAGGAGTGGTGGGTGAAATTCTGTGGCCTGCATTGTGCAGGAGGTCAGACTAGATGATCATAATGGTCCCTTCTGACCTAAATATCTATGAATCTATGAATCTATGACTGAACAAGTCTCTCTATGTGTGGGGCGGAGCAAGGAGTGTCAACACAAAGTTCCCTTTATTTCTCATTTCCGCCACTAGGCGGCAGCATCCGGTTGGGAATAAACAGAATTTGGGGAAAAGTGTAGGGCTGATCGCTGGGAAACCCAGAGTGCCTAGATCCCGTCACAATGCACTCAGAGAAGAGCTCAGGGATGCCATACGATTAGGGTTCGATCCCAACCAACAATTGCAGAGTCTGTTGGAAAAGGTCCTTGTCTTTCCTTTTAGGACCCGAGATTTCCCAAGGAATAGGGCTGAAGGTGACAGAAATGCCGAGAGGGATAGAGAGGCCCCTATGTGTGTTAGAGAGAGAGAGAGTAAGAGAGTCATTGAGGGGTGTTTCTAGTGGGGTTCTGCAGGGATTGGCACTAGGCCTGATGCTGTTCGTCAATGATCTGGGCGGAAGCAAATGTACAATCCCTGCTGACAATATTTGTGGATAATACAAAGATGGTAAATAATGATAAGGAGTGAGCAGGCATCCAGAGTGATCTGGATAAATTGGTGGGCTGGGTGCATTCAAACAACATGAAGCCAAATGCAAGAGCAGTGCCTAGGAAGACGGAGGGCAGGGCCAGGCCTCTGGAATGGGGGCTGTACCCTGGAAAGCAGGGCCTCGGGAGAGGAGCTGGGGTCATGCCGGACAAACAACTGAACAGGAGCTGCCAGAGTGGCTGGTGTGGTTCTTGGACGTATAACCAGGGGAGTAGTGAGAAGGAAGGGGATTTCACCTCTGTACATGGCTTTGGGGAGGCCAATACTGGAACCCTGTCTCCAGTTCTGAGGTCCACTTTATTAAAAGGGTGTTAAGAAATTGGAAAAGGTGCAGAAAAGCACCACAAAAATGATTCGAGAGCTGGAAAAAGAGACATAACGGTCAGCGACTTAAAGAGCTCAATGTGTTTAGCTTCTCATCGCATGGCGACCTGGTCACAATGTGTAACCGTCTTCATGGGGAAAGCACGACAGGTGCTTCTAATCTGATGGAGAAAGGCAGACCAAGAACCAAAGGTTGGACAGTAAAGCTAGACTGGGCCTTAAAGCCAGACACGTTCACATGAGAAATAAGGCACACATTTTTAACAGTGGGGGTGATTAATGACTGGAACAACCTACCATGCCTTTCTGGAAGGTGCTTTAGTCAGAGCATGTTATTGAGCTCAGTACAGTGAGTGAAATTCTTTGTCCTCTCTTATACCGGGGGTGTGGAGTGGGGCGGCTGCCCCGCTCCTGGAGAACAGGTGTTAAAAGCCGCCAAGCTAGGCTGATTGGGGAAGCAGCCCCAGCTGGGGCCATGCCAATCCGGGGCCCAGCTGGGGCCAGGAGACAGAGGAGTCTCTCTCCAGCCCTGGAGTGGGAAGGACTTGGCTACCTGAGAGGAAGGTACCTGAAGCGGAGCAGGGCTGGGGAAGGGCAAAGGGAGCTGGGGAGCTCCAGCCTGGTAAACCCCCCAGGCTGCAGGCCTTGGTGAAGGCCTACAGAGGTAGTGGGGCTGCAGAGATGCAGCCTGGGGAT
Organism: Lepidochelys olivacea; assembly: GCF_965140295.1. NCBI lineage: Eukaryota > Metazoa > Chordata > Testudines > Cheloniidae > Lepidochelys > Lepidochelys olivacea. Next base: position 14,519,162 of record NC_140436.1, on the reverse strand, counting down.
AGGCAAAGGCAGCAGGTCTGACCCCCTTGCCAATGATGAGTGGCCATTACGGGCTGCAGTCTGCCCTAGTGAGCAGGGCTAGATGATGACTGGCAGTAGCCACTGAGGCAAGGTGAGTTTAGAGGGTTGGGGGTTCCCCTGGGAGGGGAGACCCAGACTGTGCGGGTACTGCTGGGGCAGAACCCCGAGGTAAAGGGCACCAGGGGACAGGAATCATAGAATCATAGAATATCAGGGTTGGAAGGGACCTCAGGAGGTCATCTAGTCCAACCCCCTGCTCAAAAGCAGGACCCATACCCAACTAAATCATCCCAGCCAGGGCTTTGTCAAGCCTGACCTTAAAAACTTCTAAGGAAGGAGATTCCACCACCTCCCTAGGCAACGCATTCCAGTGTTTCACCACCCTCCTAGTGAAAAAGTTTTTCCTAATATCCAACCTAAACCTCCCCCACTGCAACTTGAGACCATTACTCCTTGTCCTGTCCTCTTCCACCACTGAGAATAGTCTAGAACCATCCTCTCTGGAACTACGTCTCAGGTAGTTGAAAGCAACTATCAAATCCCCCCTCATTCTTCTCTTCTGCAGACTAAACAATCCCAGCTCCCTCAGCCTCTCCTCATAAGTCATGTGTTCCAGAACCCTAATCATTTTTGTTGCCCTTCGCTGGACTCTCTCCAATTTATCCACATCCTTCTTGTAGTGTGGGGCCCAAAACTGGACACAGTACTCCAGATGAGGCCTCACCAATGTCGAATAGAGGGGGATGATCACGTCCCTCGATCTGCTGGCTATGCCCCTACTTATACATCCCAAAATGCCATTGGCCTTCTTGGCAACAAGGGCACACTGCTGGCTCATATCTAGCTTCTCGTCCACTGTCACCCCTAGGTCCTTTTCCGCAGAACTGCTGCCTAGCCATTCGGTCCCTAGTCTGTATCTGTGCATTGGGTTCTTCCGTCCTAAGTGCAGGACCCTGCACTTATCCTTATTGAACCTCATCAGATTTCTTTTGGCCCAATCCTCCAATTTGTCTAGGTCCCTCTGTATCCTATCCCTGCCCTCCAGCGTATCTACCACTCCTCCCAGTTTAGTACCATCCGCAAATTTGCTGAGAGTGCAATTCACACCATCCTCCAGATCATTTATGAAGATATTGAACAAAACCGGCCCCAGGACCGACCCCTGGGGCACTCCACTTGACACTGGCTGCCAACTAGACGTGGAGCCATTGATCACTACCCGTTGAGCCCGACAATCTAGCCAGCTTTCTACCCACCTTGTAGTGCATTCATCCAGCCCATACTTCCTTAATTTGCTGACAAGAATACTGTGGGAGACGGTGTCAAAAGCTTTGCTAAAGTCAAGATACAATACATCCACTGCTTTCCCTTCATCCACAGAACCAGTAATCTCATCATAGAAGGTGATTAGATTAGTCAGACATGACCTTCCCTTGGTGAATCCATGCTGGCTGTTCCTGATCACTTTCCTCTCATGTAAGTGCTTCAGGATTGATTCTTTGAGGACCTGCTCCATGATTTTTCCGGGGACTGAAGTGAGGCTGACTGGCCTGTAGTTCCCAGGATCCTCCTTCTTCCCTTTTTTAAAGATTGGCACTACATTAGCCTTTTTCCAGTCATCCGGGATTTCCCCCGTTCGCCACGAGTTTTCAAAGATAATGGCCAATGGCTCTGCAATCACAGCTGCCAGTTCCTTTAGCACTCTCGGATGCAACTCGTCTGGCCCCATGGACTTGTGCACGTCCAGTTTTTCTAAATAGTCCCTAACCACCTCTTTCTCCACAGAGGGCTGGCCATCTATTCCCCATGTTGTGATGCCCAGCGCAGCAGTCTGGGAGCTGACCTCGTTCGTGAAGACAGAGGCAAAAAAAGCATTGAGTACATTAGCTTTTTCCACATCCTCTGTCACTAGGTTGCCTCCCTCATTCAGTAAGGGGCCCACACTTTCCTTGGCTTTCTTCTTATTGCCAACATACCTGAAGAAACCCTTCTTGTTACTCTTAACATCTCTCGCTAGCTGCAGCTCCAGGTGCGATTTGGCCCTCCTAATTTCATTCCTACATGCCCGAGCAATATTTTTGTACTCTTCCCTGGTCATATGTCCAACCTTCCACTTCTTGTAAGCTTCTTTTTTATGCTTAAGATCTGCTAGGATTTCACCGTTAAGCCAAGCTGGTCGCCTGCCATACTTACTATTCTTTCGACACATCGGGATGGCTTGTCCCTGTAACCTCAACAGGGATTCCTTGAAATACAGCCAGCTCTCCTGGACTCCTTTCCCCTTCATGTTAGTCCCCCAGGGGATCCTACCCATCCGTTCCCTGAGGGAGTCGAAGTCTGCTTTCCTGAAGTCCAGGGTCCATATCCTGCTGCTTACCTTTCTTCCCTGTGTCAGGATCCTGAACTCAACCAACTCATGGTCACTGCCTCCCAGATTCCCATCCACTTTTGCTTCCCCTACTAATTCTTCCCGGTTTGTGAGCAGCAGGTCAAGAAAAGCTCCCCCCCCCCCCCCAGTTGGCTCCTCTAGCACTTGCACCAGGAAATTGTCCCCTACGCTTTCCAAAAACTTCCTGGATTGTCTATGCACCGCTGTATTGCTCTCCCAGCAGATATCAGGAAAATTAAAGTCACCCATGAGAACCAGGGCATGCGATCTAGTAGCTTCCGCGAGCTGCCGGAAGAAAGCCTCATCCACCTCATCCCCCTGGTCCGGTGGTCTATAGCAGACTCCCACCACTACATCACTCCTGTTGCTCACGCTTCTAAACTTAATCCAGAGACACTCAGGTTTTTCTGCAGTATCGTACCGGAGCTCTGAGCAGTCATACTGCTCCCTTACATACAGTGCTACTCCCCCACCTTTTCTGCCCTGCCTGTCCTTCCTGAACAGTTTATAACCATCCATGACAGTACTCCAGTCATGTGAGTTATCCCACCAAGTCTCTGTTATTCCAATCACGTCATAGTTCCTTGACATCACCAGGACCTCCAGTTCTCCCTGCTTGTTTCCAAGGCTTTGTGCATTCGTATATAAGCACTTGAGATAACCTGCTGATCGCCCCTCATTCTCAGTATGAGGTAGGAGACAGACATTCCTGCCTGTGCTTCCTCCCGATATCCCGCTCTCCCACTTACCTCAGGGCTTTGGTCTCCTTCCCCCGGTGAACCTAGTTTAAAGCCCTCCTCACTAGGTTAGCCAGCCTGCTGGCAAAGATGCTCTTCCCTCTCTTCGTAAGGTGGAGCCCGTCTCTGCCCAGCACTGCTCCTTCATGGAACACCATCCCATGGTCAAAGAATCCAAAGCCTTCTCTCCGACACCACCTGCGTAGCCATTCGTTGACTTCCACGATTCGACGGTCCCTACCCAGGCCTTTTCCTTCCACGGGGAGGAGGAAGGACACGGGGCAGCGGCAGCCGAGACACCGGCCTGCAGAGGGAGCTCCATATGCTGGAAAAGAGCTAATTCCCAGACGACCAGCAAGAGGCGCCGCACCAGTGAGTCCGTGCTTTGCTACAGGGTCAGACGAGATTACTTAAAATCTGGCCTTAAAATCTATGAGCGAGATAGACACATCCCCTAATTAATTATAGGTGAAGTTGGTAGTGTTGCCATTGCCTGACCTTTTCCACTATAAGATCCTATTGTTATTTGCTCATAACTTTGCCATACTTTAACTCTTTGGACTGTAATTTCCCATGCTGTGCGTCTGCCTCAGGCTGTTCTTTAAATCAGCTAATATGGTTCAGCTACTTCTGAGAACAAGGTTGGGGAAAATTCATTTTTTGCTCACATTAACAATTTGTTAGACATTTCCGCTCTAGCACCTCCGTGTTTTGGAGCAGGGACTTTGGCAGGGGGATCACCAGGCATGTGCCTTTTGCCATCCCTGTGAAATTACACTGAAATGTGGCCAAGTTACAAACCTCTGAAAAACTCTCCACTTGCACATATTCAGTAGAGTCTTGTTAGAATTTGGCAGCTAAATTCTCCAAAGATTCTGTTTGCACTGAGCATGCTCCATCCCCTCACAGCTCCGACATGTGACCAGACAGCACATGCATGATGCCCACAGGGTGAGTGAGCATGCTCCATCTTGAGACCGCAGGGGCTGAGCTGGACTTTTCCTGACATTTCTATTGTGGCAGTCCACATATGTAGCTACTGCTCCCAGTTATTCTCATGGCTCAAGTGGTACTCCTGGGGGAATTCTGCACCCAAAAATTAAAAATTCCATGCACAATATTTTAAAATTCTGCAAAATTCTGCCTATTTTATTTGTCAAAATAACACAATAATGCAATTACAGGCCAGTAAGCCTGACTTCTGTACCGAGCAAACTGGTTGAAACTATAGTAAAGAACAGAATTGTCAGACACATAGATGAACACAAGTTGTTGGGGAAGAGTCAACATGGTTTTAGTAAAGGGAAATCATGACTCACCAATCTACTAGAATTCTTTGAGGGGGTCAACAAGCATGTTGGACGATCGAGATACAAAAGGAGCACTTAAAGACGATAAAGTCACCACGGAGAAACTAAATGAATTCTTTGCTTCAGTCTTCGCGGCTGAGAATGTTAGGGAAATTCCCAAACCTGAGCCATCTTTTGTAGGTGACAAATCTGAGGAATTGTCACAGATTGAAGTGTCACTAGAGGAAGTTTTGGAATTAATTGAGAAACTTAACAGTAACAAGTCACTGGGACCAGATGGCATTCACCCAAGAGTTCTGAAAGAACTCAAATGTGAAATTGTGGAACTGTTAACTATGGTTTGTAATCTGTCCTTAAATCAGCTACTGTACCCAATGACTGGAAGATAGCTAATGTAATGCCAATATTTAAGAAGGGCTCTAGAGGTGATCCTGGCAATTACAGTCTAATGTCAGTACCGGGCAAATTAGTTGAAACAATAGTAAAGAATAAAATTGTCAGACACATAGAAGAACATAAATTGTTGCAAAAAAGTCAACATGGTTTCTGTAAAGGGAGATCAGGTCTTACTAATCTATTAGAGTTCTTTGTGGGGGTCAACAAACATGTGGATAAGGGGGATCCAGTGGACATAGTGTACTTAGATTTCCAGAAAGCCTTTGACAAGGTCCCAAACGAAAGGCTCTCATGTAAATTAAGTTGTCATGGGATAAGAGGGAAGATCCTTTCATGGATTGAGAACTGGTTAAAAGACAGGGAACAAAGGGTAGGAATAAAATGGTACATTTTCAGAATGGAGAGGGGTAACTAGTGGTGTTCCCCAAGGGTCAGTCCTAGGACCAATCCTAGTCAACCCATTCATAAATGATCTGGAGAAAGTGGTAAACAGTGAGATGGCAAAGTTTGCAGATGATACTAAACTGCTCAAGATAGTTAAGACCAAAGCAGACTGTGAAGAACTTCAAAAAGATCCCACCAAACTAAGTGATGGGGCAACAAAATGGCAAATGAAATGTAATGTGGATAAATGTAAAGTAATGCACATTGGAAAAAAATAACCCCAACTATACATACAATATGATGGGGGCTAATTTAGCTACAACTATTCAGGAGAAAGATCTTGGAGTCATCGTGGATAGTTCTCTGAAGTTGTCCACGCAGTGTGCAGTGGCAGTCAAAAAAGCAAAGGGGATGTTAGGAATCATTAAAAAAGGGCTAGAGAATAAGATGGAGAATATCTTATTGCCCTTATATAAATCCATGGAATGCCCATATCTTGAATACTGCGTATAGATGTGGTCCCCTCCTCTCAAAAAAGATATACTGGCATTAGAAAAGGGCAACTAAAATGATTAAGGGTTTGGAATGGGTCCTATTTGAGGAGAGATTAAAGAGGCAAGAACTTTTCAGCTTGGAAAAGAGGAGACTAAGGGGGGATACGATCGAGGTCTATCAAATCATGAGTGGTGTGGAGAAAGTGAATAAGGAAAAGTTATTTACTTGTTCCCATAATCTAAGAATTGGGGGCCACCAAATGAAATTAATGGGCAGCAGGTTTAAAACAAATAAAAGGAAGTTCTTCACACAGCGCACAGTCAACCTGTGGAACTCCTTGCCTGAGGAGGTTGTGAAGGCTAGGGCTATAACAGGGTTTAAAAGAGAACTGGATAAATTCATGGAGGTTAAGTCCATTAATGGCTTTTAGCCAGGATGGGGAAGGAATGGTTTCCCTAGCCTCTGTTTGTCAGAGGGTGGAGATGGATGGCAGGAGAGAGATCACTTGATCATTACCTGTTAGGTTCACTCCCTCTGGGGCACCTGTCATTGGCCACTGTTGGTAGATAGGATACTGGGCTGGATGGACCTTTGGTCTGACCCAGTATGGCCATTCTTATGTGGACAAGGCGAGATTTTCAGAAAGCTTTTGACAAGGTCCCTCACCAAAGGCTCTTAAGCAAAGTGAGCTGTCATGGGATAAGGGGGAAGGTCCTTTCACAGATCAGTAATTGGTTAAAAGACAGGAAACAAAGGGTAGGACTAAATGGGCGGTTTTCAGAATGGAGAGAGGTAAATAGTGGTGTCCCCCAGGGGTCTGTATGGGGACGAGTCCTGTTCAACACACTCATAAATGATCTGGAAAAAGGGGTAAACAGAGAGATGGAAAAATTTGCAGATGATACAAAACTACTCAAGTTAGTTAAGTCCAAAGCAGACTGCGAAGAGCTACAAAAGGGATCTCACAAAACTGGGTGACTGGGCAACAAAATGGGAGATGAAATTCAATGTTGATAAATGCAAAGTAATACACATTGGAAAACACAATCCCAACTATACATATCAAATGATGGGGTCTAAATTAGCTGTTACCACTGAAAGGAGATCTTGGAGTCATTGTGGAGCGTTCTCTGAAAATATCCACTCAATGTGCAGCGACAGTCAAAAATGTGTACAGAATGTTGGGACTCATTAGGAAAGGGATAGAGAATAAGACAGAAAATATCCTATTGCCTCTCTATAAATTCATGGTACACCCACATCTGGAATACTGCGTGCAGATGTGGTTGCCCCACCTCAAAAAAGATATATTGGAATTAGAAAAGGTTGAGAAAAGGGCAACAAAAATGACGAGGGGGATGGAACGGCTTCTGTATGAGGAGAGATTAATAAGACTGGGACTTTTTAGCTTGGAAAAGAGACGACTATGATGTTATCTGATTAAAATATGACCACATAGATCATTTTGCAACCACTGTTACATATTTGCAGAAAATCTTGTACAAAGGTTGTTGAGTGAGGTGTCTATGAAAAGGATATGACTTGCTGGTTATGATTATGCTACCTGTCTGCATGTATCATTTTTATATTTGAAATTATAATTACTGGCTCTATACCTGGTTTTCAAATGTTTGCTTCTGGGGTAATGCCCACAAGGTAGCTAGCCAGCACATCTTGGAGGGAGTGTTCAAATTCAGTGACCCATCAAAAGGACACTTAACTGACAATGGACCACGGTAGACGCCCATCTCCACTGAGTGGACTGTCATGTAAACGTGCTGTCTGGAGTGCAGGTAATGGCTTCCTGCAGTGACTGAGGGAAATTGGGCATGAACATGTGACTTGCCCACATGACTCCAAACACCATCTTGTTGCTGTAATTTTCCACAGTAAGAACAATGGGATGCCCTCCACATGGCAAAAGCTATAAAAGGTCCTGGAAACACCTCCATTTGGTCTTCAATCCTGCTTCTTACCTCTGGAGGAACTTTGCTACAAACTGAAGCTCTGAACAAAGGACTGAATCATAGAATCATAGAATATCAGGGTTGGAAGGGACCCCAGAAGGTCATCTAGTCCAACCCCCTGCTCAAAGCAGGACCAATTCCCAGTTAAATCATCCTAGCCAGGGCTTTGTCAAGCCTGACCTTAAAAACCTCTAAGGAAGGAGATTCTACCACCTCCCTAGGTAACGCATTCCAGTGTTTCACCCATGACCCATCCCAGCTGTGGATGGACTCCAGAGACTTGACTTAACCCGGCAGTTTATTCCATCACTGCTACAAGCCTGAACCAAGAACTTTGCCATTACTGGATGCCATTGATTCCTTTAAGCTGTTTTAACTCTCACCTTTCTTTCTTTTTTATGAATGAATCTTTAGGTTTTAGATACTAAAGGATTGGCATCAGCATGATTTTTGGGTAAGATCTAAGTTATATATTGACCTGGGTATGTGGTTGGTCCTTTGGGATCAGAAGAACCTATTATCTGATGAGACAGGCATTCCAGTTCTTATATCACCCAGTGTTTTTGGTGGTGATATAAGAACAGGAATGCCTGAGGAAACTGCCTTTATGTTTTCTTGTTAGCCAGTGTGGTGAAACAGAAAGTTGACTTTTGCTGCTGGTTTGGTATATCCTCTGGGAGATTAGCCAACAGTCTTGTGGTGTATCTGCCCTATTTCTCAGCAGTTCGTCCTGAATTTGGCATCCTCAGTTGTGACCCACTGAGGCACAGTTACAAGGACTAAGGGGCGGGGGTCTATAAAATCATGACTCATGTGGAGAAAATAAATAAGGAAGTGTTATTTACTCCTTCTCATAACACAAGAACCAGGGGTCACCAAATGAAATTAATAGACAGCAGGTTTAAAACAAACCAAAGGAAGTATTTCTTCATACAACCTCTCCTTGCCAGAGGAGGTTGTGAAGGCCAAGACCATGACAGGGTTCAAAAAAGAACTAGATAGGTTCATGGAGGACAGGTCCATCAATGACTATTAGCCAGGATGTGCAGGGATGGTGACCCTAGCCTCTGTTTGGAGGATTCTCTGCTCCTTGAAGTCTTTAAACCATGATTTGAGGACTTCAATAGCTCAGACATAAGTGAGAGGTTTTTCTCATGAGTGGGTGGGTGAGATTCTGTGGCCTGCGTTGTGCAGGAGGTCAGACTAGATGATCATAATGGTCCCTTCTGACCTTAATATCTATGAATCTATAAGCTGGGAATGGGTGACAGGATGGATCATTTGATGATGACCTGTTCTGTTCATTCCCTCTGGGGCACCTGGCACTGGCCATTGTTTGCAGACAGGATACTGGGCTAGATGGACGTTTGGTCTGCCCCAGTATGGCCTTTTTTATGTAATATAATCATGCCAGTTTCAATTATTTTGGTCATTTATTTCAAAATATCTGTCCGCAAATATGTCTGTAACAATACAGACAATAAAAAATCAGCAAATGTGTTTTGACAAATAGATTCCTTACTAGGCATATTAATACAGAACTCTGAGTAATAATTAATTTACACTACAATACAGGAACATACTTCCTGCACCCCTCAGAAGTGATGCAAAGACCTGGGGGAGTCAGGGTAATGGAGGAGCTGAGGGAGAGGGAAGTAATTGCTGGGTGGGAGCCTGGGAGTGAATCTGGAGGGTTGTTGGGGGGAGGGGGAAGAAGTATGGAGCGGAGGGTTTTTTTGTGGGGGGAAGGAATTGTTAGGAAGCTGGGGAGCCTCCCCCATGCAGACCCTAGCTGACCCCAGCCTCTTCCATTCAGTAGGGCACATCTGCCCCGTCCCCATGTGTCCCTGCACTCCCACTTAGCCACACTTCCTCCCCGCATCCCCATGTGTCACTGCACCCCCACTTAGCCACCCCATACCCATGTGGCCCTGCATCCCCAGTCTGTCCCCCTCACTAGCCCTTCGGAACCCCAGTCTATGTGACCCCCCACCACAGCCCCATGTGCCCCACTCTGTCACCCCCATATTCTGTGCCTCCTCACCTGGCCTCATGGGCAGGGCACTGTGAGGAATGCAGCCTCTCATGCTCCCTAGCGCTGCTGGCTGCCACTGCTGGTAAGCCAGCTGCCCCCTGTTCTGGTGACACAGCAGCCCCTGGTCGGCAAAAGGAATAACCACAGCCCCGCTCTGGCAAAACGTATTTCCTGTGGAGAAAAAAAATCTGCAGGGGGACACAAATTCTGCACGTGGGCAGTGACGCAAAATTCCCACTGGAGTAAAGTGACAGAGGGCCTGTGCTTTGGATCTAAAGATCCCAACCCTGGTGATGGCCCACTATGGCTCCACATGGTAGAATTATTTCAATTTTAAGTAATGATTCTAGAACAGTGGTTTTCAACCTATGGTCTGGGGACCCCGGGGGGTCCGCAGACTGTGTCTAAAATTTCCAAAGGAGTTGGCACCTCCATTTGAAACTTTTTAGGCATCTGTAAATGAAAAAGGTTGAAACCGCTGGACCAGAACAAAGTCACTTATATTCCTGCATGGAGTGTGTACAAGGGGGAGTTATACTGGAACAGCTCTAGCGGAAGGGTTGGTTCTGTTTCAGCTGTATTGGGAAATTTCCCTGTGTGGAGAAGCCCCTTGTTGTTGTTGGTGGTGTTGTTTGGGTAAGAGAGTAAGTGACTGAGTATATGGAGATAGATAGATAGATAGATAGATAGATAGAGGGTGTGTGTGGAGAAAGAGGGGGTGGATGGGGATAGATAGATAGATAGATAGATATAGAGGGGTGTCCATGGGGCGTGGGGGGGAGAGAGAGAATTTGTGATGAGTGATCCTTCTTGCTTCTTATAATCTCTGCCAATAACAACATTCCTGCTGAGGCGAGCAGGGCAGGCATGAAGAGGATCTCACCCCATGTGTATTGCATGTGTGCTGTTGTCCCCGCCCATGCCCCTGCCTCTGTGTCCTGGCGTAGAGGGGACTGAAGTCCAGCAGTTGTGGAAGCCTGAGCCTCTGTTAAAAGAAACAAAGCATTTCCCAGAAATGAGGATAGGCACACTAACAAAGACGTGAAAGTGGGGGTGGGGGCGGAGCAATGGGACTGGGCTGGGCTGAACTCCAGGGAGTCCTGGTAGAAGTAAAAGCAAATAGGAAAGTTGCATTTGCTCCATGTGGGATAACGGCCAAACCCACAGTGAGCCAAGCCAGTGCTGGGTTAGTTTCACTTTTGCCTAGCAAAGGCTGCCAAGTGGATATGAACATAAACAGTGTGTAGGAAAGGGGTCAGGTACCAGGGGGATAACTTTGTGGGGCAGGCTGGGTTTAGGGGAAATATTAGGGTCCAAACAGGGAGCTTTCAACTTAAGAGGGCAGTGGAGGGCAACAAAAATGATCAGGGAGCTGGGGCACATGACTTGCAAGGAGAGGCTGGGGGAACTGGGATTGTTAATCTGCAGAAGAGAAGAATGAGGGGAGATTTGATAGCTGTTTTCAACTACCTGAAGGGGGGGCGTTCCAAAGAGGATGGATCTAGACTGTTCTCGGTGGTAGCAGATGACAGAACGAGGCGCAATGGTCTCAAGTTGCGGTGGGGGAGGTTTAGGTTGGATATTAGGAAAAACTTTTTCACTAGGAGGGTGGTGAAGCACTGGAATCGGTTACCTAGGGAGATGGTGGAATCTCCATCCTTAGAGGTTTTTAAGGTCAGGCTTGACAAAGCCCTGGCTGGGATGATTTAGTTGGTGTTGGTCCTACTTTGAGCAGGGGTTTGGACTAGATGACCTCCTGAGGTCCCTTCCAACCCTGATATTCTATGATTCTTTGACACGTCCGTGTGTGCTTCTGTTGTGGCGAGCCAGGTCCCTTCGTCTCCACCTGCCTGGCCCAAAGGCTGAGCCGAAAGGTTCTGGAGGACAAGCCAGCCCAGTCCTGGTCTGAGCTGGGCACAAAGGCAAGGCATAACCAGTCATGAGCTGCCAAAAACTGAAGAACCGGTTCCTTCAGTCGCTCCGGGTCTTCAGCAGCACTTCGGTGGCGGGCCCTTCACTCACTCCGGGTCTTCGGCGGCACTGAAGTACCTGCCGCATGAGTGAAAATTTTAAAAAAAGGGATTCTCAGCCAGGGGAGCCTCCCCAGCTGGGAGCTCAGGTGGGCCAGACAGGATGGTCCTGCGGGCCGGATGTGGCCTGTGGGCCAGAGTTTGCCCACCCCTTTAACAACCGGTTCTAAACCAGCTTCAAAATTTAACAACCGGTTCGCATGAACCGGTGTGAACCGGCTCCAGCTCACCACTGGGCATAACCCTGAGTCCCAAAGACAAGTCCTGACAGGGACAAGCATCAGATCCTGCCAGCTGGGGCCACAACTCCAAGTGCCTGTCCTAGCCTCATTTCCCTCTGATTCTGGGTATCTCCTACCCACCTGTCACAACGCCCTCATTCACTGGCAGGAGTCACGGGTCTCTTTTCCCTCAGGGTTCTGTCAGCAGCACTGCTGGGCTCTGATGGATGGGGAACAGCTGGAAGAAACCCAAGCCCCATGGCAGGTCGTGATTGGCACAGCAGGGATGGTTGAGGATCCCACTCCCCACCAAATACAGTGATTTTGCTGATGTATTTGAAAAGAGAAATGCAGACTCTGTACTTCCCCATGGGACCATAATGGTCCTATAGCCTTACAGCCCGGGGCAACATCCCGTCCAGCTGGCTTTATGCCATGGCTGTATCTGAGCTAGCTAATGTATGCCTCCAGGAGAATTTGGCCAAAGGTTTCACGTGCAAATCCACTTCCCCTGCTGGGCCCCTGGAAAGATGGCAGCCTCTGTCTCTGTGTAGACTACTGGCCTTTGAACCAGATCACAGCTAGAAAGTGGTACCCACTGTCCCTAATACCGCAGACCTGTTGGATCAAGCCGCTCCTCGGATATTCACAAAGCTAGACCTTTGGGGGCACATGCCCTTGTGTGCATGAGGGCCAGAGCTGAGTGGAAGACCGCCTTTCGGCCACTGGGAACATTTAGTGATGCCATTCGGCCCGACAAATAACCGCTCCGTTGCAGCACTTCATTCATGACGTGTTTCAGGACATCCTACATCAATACAAAGTCGTGTACCTAAGATGATATATTTATTCCTTCAGACAATCCCAAACAGCACCCAACTCATGGTCGAGCTGTCCCAGAGAGGCTTTGCCAACATGGGTTGTAGCCTTCGGCTGTGTTTCCACTGACTTCCTGGCTTCAGTCTGTCCCCGGCAGGGATCAAGTTGGATCCAGAAACGATAAAGGCAGTCCGCGATTGGGCAGAACATCCACAAATGTCAGCATTTTCTGGGCTTCACAGATTTCTACCTCCAGTTCATCTGCGTTCTCTGGCAGAATGCTCTTGCCCCTCATTGCTCCATAAGCACCCCCCGTTCAGCAGGACTCTGGAAGCCCAATGCACCTTTGAGCACCTCAAACTTGCATTTACAGCTGCCTCCATACTAGCCCACCTGCTTCCACATGAGCCTTCAATGGGAAACAAATGTCTCCAATGTGGCAGTTGGAGCAGTGATCCCCTGGGGCATCCATGTGCCTTTGGGCAGTGCGTGAAGCCCCCGCTTCAGGGAAGCTAGTCCCTCCCCCATTGCTTTCACACACACCCCCATTGGAGGCCCGAGCCCCCCACCGTGGCCGAAGGTGCCCCACCTCAGTCAGCACGAGTCCCAGCCCGCCGGCTGGCCTGGTCGCTGGCCCTCGGCCACCCCAGCCCAAGTGCCAGGTGGCCCCAGCCCGGGCTGGCTGGGGGCCTGAATACCAGGTGACCCTTGCTCTGGAGCACCAGGCGACCAGAGCGTGGGGCAGTCCCAGCCCTGGAGCGCTGGGTGGACCCATCGCTGGGCAACCGCAGCCCCAGAGCGCCGACCAGTCCGAGCACCGGCCAGCCATCTCACTAGACTTCATCATGGTACTACCTGGGTAACCAAACATCTTAACTATCATCAGTCACCTCACGAAGATGGTCCACGTCGTGCCCTGCCCCCAGTTACCTTCCTCCGAGGAGACTGCCCACTGTGGGTAAACCAGGTTGTCCGCCTCCATGGACTCTCTGAGCCCATTGTTTCTGACCATGGTGCTCAATTCATCTCTCACTTCTGGAGGGAGGCTCTCCAATTGTTGGAGTTGTTCCATTCCATTGGAATGACTGGTCCTCGCTGTTCTTCTATGCAGAGTTCTCATAAAATAACACGGAACACTCCTCTACAGGTGAACTACATCTTCCACTTCTGATCTCACCCTGAACTGCCCACACCCTCCCCTAACCCAGCTGTTTTGGAATGGGCACAATTGATCCATCGTACCCAGGGGGAGCTAATGACCTGCCTGGAGGAAGCAAAACAGGACTACAAGCGGTATGTGGACCAACAACAACAGAAAGGTCCCGACATTCTGTAGGCCAGAAAGTATGGCTCTCAGCAAAGCATCTCTGTATCGACAGACCACCCCATAAACTTGATCACCAATTCCTCAGCCCATATCGAATCTGCCAACTGATTGATCCTGTCGCTTTTGAACTCCACCTGTCTCGTTCTCTCAGAATCCACCTGGTATTTCATGTGTCCCTACTGAAGCCATATGTGACCAACCCCTTTCCCCGCTGGACCCAGCCACCCCCCACACCTGTGCACGTTCAGGACTATGATGAGTATATGGACCACAAAATCCTCAATTCTAAAACGAAGCAGGGTAAGCTGTGGTATTTGATTGGAGGATTACAGGGCTAAGGAGCGATCCTGGGAGCCTGCTGAAAATGTTCCTGCTCCCAAACTTGTAAAAACCTTTCATGAGAACCCACATTTATTGCTGCCCTAGGGATGGGGGTAATGTGATGCCCCGGGTCTTGAACCCATGCCTGCATGTGCCCAGATAACTGCCATATCCTGGCCTCCACCCAATCTCTGCTGAGAAGTCCTTAGGATGAGAGTCTCAGCCAAGGCACCACCCACAGGAGCCATGATTGGAGGATCACCCAGTTCCACTGATTGGTCCAACTACGCTGCATTGGATCCTGCTTGTACCTGCCTGCTGCACCCACCCCTGTTCTGGATTCACTGCTCCTGCCTTCACTCCTATTCCCATCGTGTTCCTGCCCTGTGCCTGATCCCTGATCCTCGCCTCTCCTCCAGCTCCTTTCCTCAGTTCCACCCTCAGTTACCAGTCCCGGCTCCAACCCGGCCTCCGACTTCTGAGCCCGGCTCTGAACCTCGGCTTCAATCTCTGACTCTGGCTTGGCCCCGGCTCTGGTAATTGGCAGTTGTCTCTGGTGCTGACGCACGGCTTTGCTCTGTCACCAGACCTGACTTCTGGGCCAGACCACCTGCTCCCAGAATCAGACCTTCCCTCTTACGATGCTGCAGGGTCATAGGCAGTGGGCCAGAACCCTCTTTCCTGGACAGGGCATCTGGTAGTACATTTTCCTTCCCCTTAATACGCACAATTTCTATGCCATGTTCTTGGAGCGTTTGGAATCAGTGCCCTTGGTTCTGTGTAACCAAATGAACGGGAAGTGGTCGGATAATACACTGAATTTCCTGTTTAAGAGCAAGGGCCTTAATTGTTTGATTACCCACATAATGGCATAACTCTCTTTCTATGGCAGAGTAATTCTCCCACGTTCTTAACTTCCAGACGCTCAGACCCTTACGATGGATAATGCAGCAGGAAAGGCAGGGTGAGTGAAGAAATGCAAGCTCACCAAGTAGCCGTTGGCAGAGCCGTCATATACAGACTGTGGTCGTGAATTTACGTGTTTGTGTAGCTATAAACCTGTGCTCATAATTCATCCTGCAATATTTAGCTTCATCTCACAGCCAGGCAGGGAGGGGCTGCGTCCCCAACCAGGTGAGACTAGACCCAGGCATTCAGCCTTGCACAACTCAGGAAAAGGTGTGATGTGGACGGCCCCTTCGAGCCCCAGGCTACTGTGAAAGCTGCTGCACAGTCGGTAAAGGGGGTGGGAACAGACTCTGTAAAGAAACGCCGGGTGGTCTCTGAATCATAGAATCATAGAATATCAGGGTTGGAAGGGACCTCAGGAGGTCATCTAGTCCAAACCCCTGCTCAAAGCAGGACCAATCCCCAACTAATCATCCCAGCCAGGGCTTTGTCAAGCCTGACCTTAAAAACTTCTAAGGAAGGGGATTCCACCCCCTCCCTAGGTAACACATTCCAGTGTTTCACCACCCTCCTAGCGAAAAAGTTTTTCCTAATATCCAAATAAACCCCCCCACAATAGTTTACCTGTCTGGAAAGAGGCAGAAGCAGAGCCCGCCCCCCCCGCCATCACAGGGATTTTTCCATGGACTGGAGGCTATGGGCTAGTCCTGGTTGCTCCAGAAGTGACCAGTAGTGCCCCTGCCTGCAGATCGTGGACACCAGAAGCTCCAGAGCACAACCCCAGTGCAGAGCCTGATCTCCGAGGCTGCCTGCGTTTCTGGGGGGAAAGTCCCTGGAGCAGGATCCTGATCACCGTGAGATCAGCTCCCAGCGGTTGGAGCGCAGCTGGAGGCAGGAAAATCCTTACTGTGCCTCCATTGGCCATCCGTCAGCTCTGGGCATGAAGCCAGCTGGTGTTCCGTTTAAAATGAATATTGGAAATACGCAAAGCAAAACCAGTCATACCATGTGACAATGAGAGTGTCTGTTGCTCACTCACTGGGGGTGTAACATGATCACCACCCACAGCTCGTATAAAAACGAGTCTGGCAGGCATGAGGGCTGGCACTGCACGGCAGGAGCTCCTGGTCCCTCTTGAGGTGAGAGGACAGAAGCAGACTTTCCGGGCTGCCTGAGCACGTGAAGAGAAGCCTCACCCAGCCTGCAATGGGGAGCTGTTTAAACCGGCCGCAAGGTAAGAGGGAACGATCCTGACACACTGCATGGTCCTGTCCCCCGGGGGGAGAGGGCTGCAGTTGCCCGCGGTACAGCAAGGGAGCACCTGCATGGGCAGGCGGAGGATGGAAAGTGATGGGTGAAAAGCCAAGGTGTAGACTGCAACCTGGCTCTTGAGCTAAATGCCAGCATTTGGGATCCGAGTTCAGCCCTGTCTCAGCGGAAGGATCGAGCTGTGGAGAGTGGATGTGCGATATACCCTGATCATATCACATCCTGGGGCTGCCCCAGCCTGCCAGGTGCTATTTGTAGACGGGCTTTATCTGCTCCCCCGTACCATAGTAACTGGGCACCTCCCAGGTATCCTCTCTTGTGGGGTGAGCTGGAGCAGGGACCGAGCACAGAGAGACGACAGGTTTGTCCACCCGCTGCATTCGTCCGCTGTAAATTCGAGTGCGTGTGTGACTGGCCCATATGGACACTGCTCAAGCAGGCCGACAGAGCCCTGTTTGCAGGGCTGGAGTAACACACACCAGAGAACTTTCCGGGTGTGCAGCAGGCTAGAACCAACAAACCATCCTTCACCTGCCTTTCCTTACAGCTGGTGGACCCTCTGCTTTAGCTCCAGGAGCAGGGGCTGGCGCTGAAGATTACATATGAGTTGCTGAGCTCTGTATGCCTGTAGCCGTAGCTCATTGCAGAAGGACAGATAGAAATAAGCTGTTGTGTGTATTGCCCATTTTAGACATGGAGACAGTGGGCTAAGTGACTTGCCCAAGGTCAACCAGCAAGTCAGTGGCAGAGCCGGGAATAGAGCTCAGGAGTCCTGACGCCTAGAAACAGCAAAACTGTCACGCTGGAGCAGACCTGCGCAGTGTCCTGCCACTGCAGTCTGTCCATGTACAGATCTGCGACCCTCCCGCTCCTCTCTTACGTGAGGGATGAAGGAGTTGACAGTGGAGAAACGTACCATCACCGTGCCTCTGAGTTAACCACTCACAGAGGTGAATGGGGCAGCTCAGAGCTCCCAGAGCTGTTGTCCCAGTGACGCTGGGTTCACATTGCTGAGGGTTTCTTTGTGGCCAGGGGCTGAGGGTTTTAAGCTAGAGCGAGGGGCCAGTGCACCGTCCCGCTGTGCCCCAACCCCGCTGAGCCTTGGCTGCAAGTGATGGCTTTGCCAAGCTAGCGTGTGGAGGAAGGGATGGCTGGAGCTCCCGGGCTGTAAATGAGCAATAACTCACCTCCAAAAAGAGCTGGCTGATCCTGTGCTCTGCCACAGACACCATGTGCGACCCGGGCAAGTCACTTAGCGGCTTGGTGCCTCGGTTGCTGTTAGTACCTGGGGCTCATTGCCCTGCCGCCCACGCATGTGTACGGATGTGTCACAGACTGGGCGGTGCTGAGGTCCTGTGGTGCTGGGGGCAGAGCGATACCCAAGACAGGTAGCTCACCCTGAAGATGGGCGTGGAGAAGCCATGACTCCCTCCCCAGAGCACTGTAAACTGGCTTGAACAGAATCCTAGACTCACAGGGCTGGAAGGGACCTCGAGAGGTCGTCTAGTCCAGTCCCCGGCATTCGTGGCAGGGCTAAGTATTCTCTAGACCATCCCTGACAGGGGTTTGTCCGACCTGCTCTTAACAATCCCCAGTGATGGAGATTCCACAACCTCCCCGGGCCATTTATTCCAGGGTTTAACCACCCTGACCCTTGGGAAGTTTTTCCTAATGTCCAACCTAAACCGCCCTTACTGCAACTTAAGCCCATTGCTGCTTGTCCTGTCCTCAGAGGTTAAGAAGAACCATTTTTCTCCCTCCTCCGTCCCAAGTGGAGTACTTTGCATTTGTCCTTATTGAAATTCATCCTATTTACTTCAGCTCACTTCTCCAGTTTGTCCAGTTCATTTTGAATTATAATCCGATTCTCCAAAGCACTTGCAACCCCTCCCGGCTTGGTATCGTCAGCAAGCTTTACAAGCGCACGTTCTATGCCATTATCTAAATCACTGATGAAGAGACTGAACAGAACCGGACCCAGAACTGATCCCTGCGGGACCCAGGGCCCTCCTACCCATACGCAAAGTATGCAGCTGCGTAGGGCACCAGGCAATATGGGGCACCAAATTTCCGGGTGCCTTACACACCTGCATGCTGCTCCAGCCCCAGCTCCGCCTCTTCCCCATGGCCCCGCCCCTGCTCTGCCCCCACCCCGCCTCTTCCCACCCCTCCCTGCCCCTGCTTCACCCCCACACCCCTGAGAACTGCAGCAGGGCTGGGCCTGCACTCACCGGCGGCGGGAAGTGCAGGGACCCGGCCCCAGCCACGCCACCTGGGAGCGCTGGGGGGTGGCTCCCCCATGCCCCCCAAGCCAACCCTGCCCCCCCGTGGAGGCCTGTGGCCCCACACCCCCTCCCCCGCAATGGGGGCTGCGTAGGGCCCCAGAATAGCTAGGAATGGCCCTGGCAGGACCCGCTCGTTACGCTCTTCCAGCATGACTGTGAACCACTGAGAACTACTCTCTGGGAACGGTTTTCCAATCAGTGTTACGCCCACCGTCTAGCAGCTCCATCTAGGCCTGAGCAAACAATCAGGGAGTTTACAGGTACGCAGCCCCCGTGCAAACCCGGGCAGTGGTTGGTGGTGTGGACCCCAGCCGAGGGGGGTGGGCTGGGGAAGGAGGAATCTGACGGGAAGGGAGGAGGGGGCTGCCAGGCAGGTGTGGCCAAGGAGCCGGGGGCAAAGCTAGGAGGTGGCAGGTGTGAAGCCAAGGGGCCCGATCCTGCTCTGAGGTGTCAGTCCAGAGTCATTCCAGGGGGGATTTCACTGTGCAGAGGAGCAGGGAGTCTGGGCCCAGACTGGAGGAAGGAGAAGAGCAGCCAGCTGCCCAGGCACCGTTAGGCACACACCCTCGCCTGAGTGGGCGAAGCCGGGGGGAGCCCTGAAATCTGGCTAAACAGGCGTTCTGTGCATGTGGGCGAAGGCCACCTTTCCTCGGAAAGGCCCCAGGGGCCTTGGCCTCGCTACGGGCAGAAGGAATTGCCCGAAATGGCATGGAAGCCCTTCGATTTGACAGATTTCACATTGGCCAGCACATGGGGCCAGGTGAGAGATGGGCCTTCCAGCCAGACCACTGCGAGCTACGCTAACGTCAGTCGCTACGTGACAGCAGCTCCTCGTGGCCCACAGCAAAGGGTCAGGTTTGGGGGCTCATTATGCGGTGTGCTGGGCAGCCCTGACATAGGCCGGATCTGCACCTGGGGTGGTATGGGTAACATTGTAAAAAGCACCTAGCCAATGTTGGAGAGCCGGTCCCATTTTCAGAAGCAGTGGAGTCAATTAGGGTCAGATTTCCAAGGGGGTTTAGGCCCCTATAGATGCAGTTTAGCGCCTGCAGGGGTTCGCAAAGCACCTGGCTCTCAATGAAATTCAGGCGAGATGGGAGCCTAGGCACTTTTGAACAACTCACAAGGCCCCTATTTGCATGTTAGGCACCTAAATGTGGTTAAAAATGTGGCCCTTAGGAGCCTAAATTTCACTGAAAGTCAATGGGACATAATTGTCCAAGCCCCTTCTGAAAATGGCTCCTAAATCACTAGGTGCTTTTTGCACAATGTGACATGGATGGAGTGGCACCGATTTACACCAGCTGAGGATCTGGCACGTTGAGGAATGAGCCTTTCCCTACCGCAGAGACCTTGCACTCATGATAGAGCGATTCTCCTTCGCTCTCTCTCCTCAGCCCTGATCTGCAGCCCCTTCTGCACATGCCCCTCTGTGCTGACCAGTCCGAGACCATAGGGATGGCCACACTGTGTGGTGCTTTTATGACACAAATAGGATCTTCAGTGCTTGCTTTAGGTGCTCATTTAGGTACCAAACTAATTTCACTTGTGCCCTGGGTTGGGAGGAGACTGTCAGGCCATAGCATAAAGCCCTGGCTATCTCTCTTTCCCTCACTCTGTTTCACTCTTCCTCATCCCTCTCTCCTCTTCCCTTCTCCCCAGAAGGAATCGCTAGACGGACTACAGTCCCCTCTCAACCCTGCCAGCACAGCCTAGTCCAGGCCAGGCTCCGGTGCTGGAGCAAGGTGGGGCTAGGAGACTTGTTCCTTCTAGAGCAGGGGTTCGGAGGCCCCCCTGCAAGATGCCATAAAAACGCCATACCCCCCCCACCCCCCGCCACAACAGCTGTTTTTCTGCATAGCCAGTGGATTAACAGCTGTATTAAATGGATAGTTATACAGTTAAACACACACACACACATCTATAATCATAGAGTCATAGAAGATCAGGGTTGGAAGGGACCTCAGGAGGTATCTAGTCCAATCCCCTGCTCAGAGCAGGACCAACCCCAACTAAATCATCCCAGCCAGGGCTTTGTCAAGCCTGACCTTAAAAACCTCTAAGGATGGAGATTCCACCACCTCCCTAGGTAACGCATTCCAGGGCTTCACCACCCTCCTAGTGAAATAGTGTTTCCTAATATCCGTCCTAGACCTCCCCCACTGCAACTTGAGACCATTGCTCCTCGTTCTGTCGTCTGCCACCACTGAGAAAAGCCGAGCTCCATCCTCTTTGGAACCCCCTTTCAGGTAGTTGAAGGCTGCTATCAAATCCCCCCTCATTCTTCTCTTTCGCAGACCAAATAACCCCAGTTCCCTCAGCCTCCCCTCGTAAGTCATGGGCCCCGGCCCCCTGATCATTTTTGTTGCCCTCCCCTGGACTCTCTCCAATTTGGCCACATCCCTTCTGTAGTGGGGGGGTCCAAAACTGGGCGCAATACTCCAGGTGTGGCCTCACCAGTGCTGAATAGAGGGGAACAATCACTTCCCTCGATCTGCTGGCAGTGCTCCTACTAATGAAAGCCAGTATGCCATTGGCCTTCTTGGCAACAAGGGCAGACCGCTGACTCAGATCCAGCTTCTCATCCACTGTGATCCCCAGGTCCTTTTCTGCAGAACTGCTGTGACGAAGTGGGAACATTCTCAATGTTTTCTCTGAATACTGTGTGTGGGCCTGAGTTTCCCCTAGGCATTTCTTAAGTATCTAGGTGGTGGGATAAGGGGGTGTGATTGTTGCAGAGCCCTAGAGGGAACGTGTGATGCTGTCTGCACAGAGAATGGCCGACACCCTGTCTCCTGGCAACTAATGGACCTGGGCCCCTCTCCTGCAAGGTGGCAACTGAAGATGGTGGAGAACAAAGAGATCAGGTGGCCTCCTTGCCCAGGGAAAGAGACAAAGGCCAGAGGAGGGGCTGGAAGGGGTCTTAGTTTGGAGCTGGCTGGGGAAATGGAGGGAGGCCCAGAACCAGGGTCTGGGCTCCCTACCCCCCAAGATGGACCTGACTGAGGGGTTCCTGTTTTCTGTACCTACAAGCTCTGGTTTAGACTGTTCCTGTTGTCTAATAAACCTTCTGTTTTACTGGCTGGCTGAGAGTCATGGTGAATCGCAGGAAGTGGCGGGTGCAGGGCCCAGACTCTCCCACACTCCGTGACAACTGCTGCCGAGCCATTCGGACCCTAGTCTGTAGCGGTGCATGGGATTCTTCTGTCCTAAGTGCAGGACTCTGCACTTGTCCTTGTTGAACCTCATCAGATTTCTTTTGGCCCAATCCTCCAATTTGTCTAGGTCACTCTGGACCGTATCCCTCCCCTCCCCCAACCTTTGTGTCATCCGCGAACTTCCTGAGGGTGCAATCCATGCCATTCTCCAGGTCATTAATGAAGATGTTGAACAAAACTGACCCCAGGACCGACCCCTGGGGCACTCCACTTGATACCGGCTGCCAACTCGACTTTGAGCTGTTGATCACTACCCGTTGAGCCCGATGATCCAGCCAGCTTTCTATCCACCTTAGAGTCCATTCATCCAGCCCATACTTCTTTAACTTGCTGGCAAGAATACTGTGGGAGACTGTGTCAAAAGCTGTGCTAAAGTCAAGGTATATCACGTCCACACCGATTTCTCCATATCCACAGAGCCAGTTATCTCATCATAGAAGGCAATCAGGTTGGTCAGGCATGACTTGCCCTTGGTGAATCCATGCTGACTGTTCCTGATTACTTTCCTCTCCTCCAAGTGCTTCAAAATGGATTCCCTGAGGACATGCTCCATGATTTTTCCGGTGACTGAGGTGAGGCTGACTGGCCTGTAGTTCCCCAGATTCTCCTTCTTCCCTTTATTAAAAGATGGGCACTACATTAGCCTTTTTCCAAACATCCGGGACCTGTTCTGATTGCCATGAGTTTTCAAAGATAATGGCCAGTGGCTCTGCAATCACATCAGCCAACTCCCTCAGCATCCTCAGATGCAGCGCATCTGGCCCCATGGACTTGTGCATGTTCAGCTTTTCTAAATAGTCCTTAACCTGTTCTTGCACCACAGAGGGCTGGTCCCCTCCTCCCCATGCTGTGCTGCCCAGTGCAGCAGTCTGGGAGCTGACCTTGTCTGTGAAGACAGAGGCAAAACAAGCATTGAGTACTTCAGCTTTTTCCACATCATCTGTCACTGGGTTGCCTGCCCCATTCTGTAGCCACACTTTCCCTGACCTTCTTCTTGTTGCTAACATATCTGTAGAAACTCTTCTTGCTCCCCTTCACATCCCTTGCTTGCTGCAACTCCAGTTGTGTTTTGGCCTTCCTGATTACACCCCTGCAGGCTCGAGCAATATCTTTATACTCCTCCCTAGTCATCTGTTCAAGTTTCCACTTCTTGTAAGCTTCCTTTTTGTGTTTAAGCTCCCTGAAGATTTCACTGTTAAGCCAAGCTGATCGCCTGCCATATTTGCTATTATTTCTGCACATTGGGATGGTTTGTTCCTGTGCCCTCAATAAGGATTCTTTAAAATACAGCCAGTTCTCCTGGAGTCCTTTCCCCTTCATATTAGCCTCCCAGGGATCCTGCCCATCAGTTTTCCAAGGGAGTCAAAGTCTGCTTTTCTGAAGTCCAGGGTCCATATTCTGCTGCTCTCCTTTCTTCCTTGTGTCAGGATCCTGAACTCGACCATCTCATGGTCACTGCTGCCCAGGTTACCACCCACGTCTACTTCCCCTTCCAATTCTTCCCTGTTTGTGAGCAGTAAGTCAAGAGGAGCACGGCCCCTCGTTGGTTCCTTCAGCCCTTGCACCAGGAAGTTGTCCCCAACACTCTCCAAAAACTTCCTGGATAATATACAAAAGAAAAGGATAACATAGGTACAAAAATAAAAAACGGAACATTGTGTTCAAATATTAATATGCCTGAGCCTGGCTACCCGGGGCTGAAGCCCGAGCCCTGCCATGCAGGGCCCCTGTGGCATGGACACCTGGCCAATTACCCTGCTTGCTGCCCCCTGCTGAAGCCAATAGGTTTCAGTGTACCATTCAGGAAAATGAACACACTCTCTGGTTAAATAAAAAGCAATGTGTCCAAATAGCATGAGGTGAAACAGTTTTTATTTTTTCTACGCTCTCGGATTTATTTTGGGGGACCCCCCAAAACGTGCTCATGGCCCCCTGACCCCCCGGTTGAGACCCGCAGTGCTCGAGGGCTCTTTCACCAGGGCACGGGCCAGAATCTTTAAGGGGTGGGGAAGCAGGCAAAATCACAGACCGTTTGGCTGCCTGACTGGCTAGCGTTCGCTTTGGCGCCCGTCACCGTCGTGTCTAAGGCTGGGATTTTCAGAAGGCCCGGCTCCCGCTGACAGCCGATGGGATTTTGGTGCCCGATTCCCTTTGGCCTTTGAAGACCCCAGCCTAAGGCTGTGGCTCCCCTAGAGCTTACAGGGGCACGGCTGTACCATGCAGCTGCGCTGCTCTAAGGTCTCTAGTGTAGCCGCTCTAAGCCGACGGGAGGGCGCTCTCCGGTGAGCTTAACCCTCCAGCCGCTGTTCGGTGGGAGGAGACGCTCCCCCGCCAACGCAGCACTGTGCAGACGAGTGCTTAGGTCAGTGCAACGTACGTCGCACGGGTGGGGGGGCGGGTTATTCACACCCCTGGGGGACATAAGTTCAGCCACCACAGGCTATAGTGTAGGCAAAGCTGTAACATCTTTCTTCCTGCTCCCATGCCCCCTCCCGGCAGCTTAGCATCTGGGGAGGAAGCCGCATTTGTTTACATAGCTCGTGTGCCAGCTGGCTGCTGGGGAGCCCGTGAGCCACAAGAGCAGGCTGCAGATACGTTCTGGGGTTGTGATTAGCGGTCGCACCCCGTGATTGGCCAGATAGCAAGGGTGCTCAATCTGGACACTTTCTTTTTGGGGGGAGGAGAGGCCACAGTTGCCTGTATAAGACAAAGCCCCTAATATCGGTAGGTCTGGTCACCCTCCCCAGTGAGGCAATCAAACCTCTCCTGGTGAATGACCCTGACAGTGTCCCAGTGCGACAACCTTTCACTTTCTCACTGACTCAAAGTAAAATCCACGGTGAATTCAGACAAGCCACAAGGTTGTTTTCCCTCTCACCATGATTAGTATCTATGACTCAAGAGAGAGGACTCCTGGCCAAGGAGGAACAAGGGTTGCAGCTGGCCTACAGAGATAGTGCACAGGAGGGAGACGGGTTTTCCTTCCTCGGGATAAACAGCCTGGGAAAAGGATCGGATCAACACAGGGAATTCCAGCCTAGGAGATTGAATTCGCCTCTGAACCCAGGAGATGGGGCCCTTCCAGGGTAGGGCTAAGGGGGACCGAGGTATCAGCATGAGGAACGGCAGGACTGAGCTGACATGTGCTCAGGAGATGGTGTCGCGTTCGTGGCATGCTTAGGGATCCCTGATGCATCAAGGTGAAGAAGGCTGCGAGGGGAGGAACATGGGGAGTGGGTTCAAGAAGGGGTAGTCCCTGAGGGCAGAGGACCCTGCTGGCATTGGTGGGTGGTGTTTGGAAATGGGCAGATCAGCCAGTTCTTGGCATGGTCCCTTCTGCTTGGTGGCTTGGGGAAGACAGTGCTGGGGTCAGGCTCTTGAAACCCCACAAGAAGACGGGCCCAAGTCTACCCTGAACTTGATGGTGGGAGCAAGATACGGGCCCTGCGGTTCAGCGGCAGAGCAGCGCAGGGAGGAGGCCGGTCTCTACAGATAAGGGGGGGGTCTGCTCTCAGGGGTTCTCAGCCTCTCCCAGACCCTTCCCCCATCTCGCCAGAACCCCCCTCCATTTAACAGTCCGGGAAGGGCAAGGTGCCTGTGACCCCCTGCAAACACTGTGTGGGCGTAGCCCCACTGCGGTCAGCGGGGGGCCACGGTGTCACACTGGAGCCTACTCTCCAGCACTCTCCCCACAACCCTGGGGGGCCTGTGGCAGGGGGCAGAGGGCACTGGTTAGATGGGGCTGCAGATGCTTGGCCCGGCAGGACTGGGCACCGAACATCTAGCAGCTGCGCGAAACATCACTAGTGCATTCCTTCCTCCACAGGCGTGGAGAGTAGTGACGGGGACGCCTCCCAGCCCATCTTCTTCCACCCCTTCACCCACGGCTCCCAGGTCCTCCTGGATGAGTTCCACCACGTGGCTGAGCGGGCCAGCAGCTTCCATGACGGCATCGTCTTCACCAACCGGCCCATCCGGCTCCACGAGCAGGTGACGCTGAAGATCTTGAAGAAGGAGGCCAGTTGGTACGGGGGGCTGAGAGTGGGCTTCACAGCCATGGACCCCTCCAAGCTGGACCCCCGTCACCTGCCGCCATTTGCGTGCCCCGACCTGGTCAGGCAGGGGAAGACCTGGGCTGCAGTCCTGCCAGACCATTGCGTGGAGGAAGGCACCATCCTCACGTTCTGGGTGGACCAGAGAGGCAGAGTTTTCTTCTGCAGCCAGCAAGAGGCCCGGAGCATGTGCCTGCTGAGGGACGTCCCCGTGAGATGCTGTCTCTGGGCCGTCATTGATGTCTACGGGCAGACCAAGGCGGTCCAGCTTCTGGGTGAGCGTGCAGCAGCGCTGGGGGGCTGAGGCAGTGGGCTCACGGTCCACACGCATCCTGGGAGATGTTTCGTTCCCGCCTGCCAGGGCCGCAGGGGCCACCCCACACCGGGCGGGGGATTCACGGCAGCACAGGGAGGGAAGCCAGGGGATGACAGACATGGCGATGGCTGGCTGCCCTGCTTGGCTTAGGACAGGGGAGCTCTGCAAGGCACCGCTGCCCTTTGGAGTGTGGGCATAGAGAGGCAGAATGCCCTGCCCCGACTGCCCCACCTCACACCCCCCTGACCGCGGGGGCCACCCACACTGCCCCACCTCACACCCTCTGACCACGGGGACTCCCCACACTGCCCCACCTCAAACCCACTGAGTGTGGGGCTCCCCACACTGCCCCACCTCAAACCCTCTGAGTGTGGGGCCGCCCACACTGCCCCACCTCAAACCCTCTGAGTGTGGGGCCGCCCACACTGCCCCACCTCAAACCCTCTGAGTGTGGGGCCGCCCGCACTGCCCCACCTCACACCCTCTGACTGCGGGGGCCGCCCACACTGCCCCACCTCCACCCTCTGACCGCGGGGGCCGCCCACACTGCCCCACCTCAAACCCACTGAGTGTGGGGGCTCCCCACACTGCCCCACCTCACACCCTCTGACTGCGGGGGCCGCCCACACTGCCCCACCTCACACCCTCTGACCGCGGGGGCCGCCCACACTGCCCCACCTCACACCCTCTGACCACGGGGGCCGCCCACACTGCCCCATCTCAAACCCTCTGACCGCGGGGGCCGCCCACACTGCCCCACCTCACACCCCCCTGACCGCGGGGGCCGCCCACACTGCCCCACCTCACACCCCCCTGACCGCGGGGGCCGCCCACACTGCCCCACCTCACACCCCCTGACTGCAGGGGATTTCAGAGAAGGCCGAAGGATCTATGTGACCAGCTCCCCCTGAACCCTTGCCCCCCTTGCGCCCGTAGCTAACCCCAGCCCATTTCCCATCTGCTGCCTGTGGTGGGGGTTCTCGGGGTAGGGTGGGTGTGAGGAGAGGGTGGGGATTCCCCGGGCTGCATGAACACCGATCTCCCTGGGAGCTGCGATCAGATTTCCTGACCCTCTGGGGCTTGGCACAGACGCCTGCCCTGGAGGGCCTGGCCTGGCCGCTCAGGGGGCTGTTGCAGGGTGGATTCTGGTCCCCTCATTCCCTCTGGGGTCCGTCGAGAGAGGTTTATATTAGTTGAGGCTGATCCTGGACTCTGTGTTTTCCTCTTCTAGATCCCACGAGGCCCTGGGGAGGCGTCGGTGAGCCCGCCCCTGTCCCCAGGCCATCACATCCTGCCATGCTTCATGGTCAGTGGCTGAAGGTGGCTCTTACCACCGGCTCCTTCTGCTCCATTTCCTCCTGGGGCATGGAGCCGACCTGGGAAGGGCCGTGTCCCGACATACATGAGAATGGCCAGAGTGGCTCAGCCCAATGGTCCAGCCAGCCCAGGATCTCATTGCTGGGTGCTGTGCCCGGCCTGTGGGCAGCCTTCCTGAACAGAAGGCCCTGGTAGTCCTAGGAGCTCTGGCTGTCTGGGAGCACGGCCCATCTGTCCGTTCTGGAAGTCCCAGCAGAGACGGGCTTCCTCACCTCCACGGACCGCTGAGGGTCGCCTGACACAGCCCCAGGCTCAGGGTCGGAAGCGTGGCAGGTGCAGAGACACGGCTGGGACTGATGCCCAGCCGGCCGGGTTGCGAAAGGGGACAGCCCTCGGACAGGCTGTGTCCCGGGGTCAGCTGAGGGCGTGCCCACAAACTGCTTACAAAACCGCCGTCGCAGCGGTAGTGTCGGGGGGTCATTCCAAGGTGGAGGGGAGCTATCTCTGGTCCTAGCTCACGAGCGCCCCGGAGCTCCCGAGGGATGGGAGGGGTGGGCTCGGGCAGGACATTAGCCCAGCACATTTCTTGTTGGGCTCAGGGGAGGAAGCCTCGCCTGCCCCTTTAACGCCACGCTCCTGTCTCCCCAGCTCCGGCGTGCCGGGATTACAGCTCTCTCCCGGGAGGCTGCACGGAGGAGTGTGTCATTTGCTGCTCACACGAGGCCAACGCCCTGCTGCAGCCCTGCGGCCATGGCACCCTCTGCCACTGTTGTGCCCAGCAGGTCTTCCACAGCAACCGCCCTTGCCCCTTCTGTCGGGAGCAGCTACAGGACGTCGTCCCGGTCGTCCCAGCTCCTGGGACACGTCTGCCTGTTGGGAACCAACCGTGGCCAGGAGGATGAATGGACGCAGGGGTGGGGGGGTTTCTGAAACCTGCCCCAGTGAAAGGTAGAGCTCCTCCCACCCCCCGCACAACCCTGCTGCTGGCTCCCCTTGCTGTGGGGGTCTGGGCCATGTCTCCTCTGCCCCCCTCACTCTGCGCCTTGCACGGGTGATGACGCTCCCGTACTCTCCCTGGCTGGGCTGTTTCGCACAGAGCAGGGGAACTGGGGGCAGCCCCCATGACGAGGGACTCAGCCCAGCAGAAGCAAGGAAGGTGATGAGCCAAAATCAGCAGGCTCCCATTTCCTGTTTTTTCTCATGTATTCTGGGGACCAGCCCCTGAGCAATCTCTTGCCTTCTGTCCATGCCAGTGATGGGGGTTCAGATGCAGGGAGCCCAAACAACAGCCCAGCTCCAGACCCCAGCACTGGGCGAAGGGGGGGCTCAGATTTAGGTCTGAACTCCACAGCTCCGGCCTGTCTGTGGGGACAGGCACTCCTGGCCCCACCAGGCCCTTTCCTCTGCCCCCTGTTGCCCCGGGGAGTGGGGTCGACACTGTTCCCTAGGGAGAGCAGGGACATGCCAGCCAGAAGGGAGAATGGAGCGGGGAGGCAGGGGCCCACGGGAAATGTTCCTGGGAGAATTAGTCTGCCCAGTTCATCCCCTGCCCGTGTAGATAGCCCTGCTGTCTGTAGTAATGTCTGGTGTCTGGAGAGAGGAGCTCTGTCTAACAGTGTAACTATGTAAATAGGCTGAAATGTGTGTAACGAGGTCTCAGTCCCTCCCATCAATGTGTAACTAGCTCCGTTGTACAGCTTGGCGTGTCTCACACACGTGCGCAAGGCAGCACCTCCCCCAATGAACTCAGCTTTCCTGCCGGGGGGGGGGGGGCTGCTACATCACAGCCAAGTGGGCGGCTTTCGCTTACCCAGGAATTTGGGGCCAGGCCTGATGCCGAGTCCGCTGGAGTCAATGGGAGCCTTTCGATTTGTGCCGAGGGGCTTTCGATGAAGCCCTGAGTGACGGAGGCTCAGCGAGTGTCATGGAGATGGGCCTCGTCGAGGCAGACGGATCCAGGGCCAGATGGGGGCCTCCGGGCCCAGGAAGCTGGGATGAACTGAACCAGCAGCTGTTCTTAATGCAAGGGAATTCCTCCTACCTCGTGCAGCCAGGGGAGGGATGCCAGACCACAGGGGCCGGAGGATCCTGGGGGAGTGGAAAATGCCTGGACTTTCCTGCTGCTTTGGGGAGGGGAATTCCATGCACCACTCATGTGACCCTCACCCAGGGATGTGCGGGAGGGAGATGTGGACCTTTTCTTTACAGTCACCTTGGTGGCAAACTGCCCCACAAATGTCACTCAGTAGGGCCTGATCCTGGGTTCTATGCCAGCCTCTGCCAGTGGCCTGCTGGGTGACCTTGAGCAAGTCCCTCCTGCTCGCTGTGCCTCAGTTTCCCCATCTGTAAAACAGGAGTAATAGCACTGACCCCTTTTGTAAAGTGCTTTGAGATCTATGCTTGAGAAGTGCTAGCTGAGAGCTGGGTATGGTTTACTGTTGGCTTTGGATCAAGCACCATCATTTGGGATTAAAAGTAAAACAGTATGTAAAGCCCCTGGGCCAGATTCTGATCACAGTTACACCAGGGTAGATCCAGAGTGAAGACAACTCCCCATGCACAGCATGCCCCGGCCACTATGCCTTACCATCATGAGCTGGGCTGTGTGTTTCGGTGACTCCTTTGAAAAATCCCACGCCTTAATCTTTAAAACCACCTGCATGCCAATGGGGAGAGGGGTGTGGCGTTCGCGTCCCTATGGACACGCTGCCAAAGGCTTGTCTGTTATTGTTAATAAACTGTATTTCTTATGGCCTGGCTCTCTCCAGGGATTTCTGTTTGTCTTCCATTCCAGCCACGGTGTGGCTAAGGCCCCAGAAGCTCCTCGGTTATGGGAGGTGTGGAATGGTTGCTGGGTTTGGTATTGTGAGTAGAGGTTTTGTTGTATGAGCAAGAGGAGGGGCTATTGGCCACATCAGATCCTGGGGGTCTGAGGCCAGAGGGGTCCAGTTTCCTTCTCCTTCTGCCTCTTTCCAGAGTTTGGGTCATTCCTTCCGAGGTTCTTTTTTGTTTTGAGACCATTTTTATACCAATAAAGCAAATGGGAGGAGCCAGTGTTGCGGAGTGACCCTACAACAACCAAAGAGGCTGGCCCAGCACCATCAGACTCGTGAACAGCATCGCTGACCCTGGCTGCTGCCAGAGCACTTGTCATCCCAGGCTTGGTCTACACCTAAAACGTAGGTCAACATAGGCATGAACCCCCCCTGAGAGATGTGCACCTCGGCATAGGCGGATTATCCAATGGGCCCACAGGAAATGGGCGCCCCAGCCGAAACTGGAAGCCTGGAGACCTGGCAGAAGCCGCGAGGCAGTCAGGGGAAGCCCCAGTGCCCCGACCACGGTCCCCAGCAGAAGTGCGGGGCAGGCAGGGCAGGGTGCGGCCCCAGGGCCTGGATGAGCTCTCGCTCCCTGCCACCGCCTCAGGGCCATGGCAGGGGGACAGAGCTTCACCGGTCTTGGGGCCATGGACGGGGAGTGGGCAGAAAGGGCCAAATGGGGAGAGTCCGTGGGTGAAACGGGGACAGGGGGAAGGGGCAGAACAGAGGTGGGGGCCGCAGGTAGCAGGGGTCAGGCAGGGCCATGGTTCCGGCACCGGGGTCCCCCCCACTCGCTGCAGCCCAAGGCCCCAGGAGACTTTAATCCACCTCTGCACTGGTGTTGCTCGAGCTAGTTCTGCTCCTGGGGAGCTCGCCCAGCGACCGAGCGGGCGGATTCGTCACAGTGCCGGGAAACCTGCGGCCTTTGCTGGGGCAGGTGTCTACACTGCAGCTGCGTGGGTGCAGACACGGTGCCACCCTGCAAGGGCAGGGCTCTGGGCACTCCCCACACCCCAAGAGCAAGGGGCTCGTCTCCCAGGGGCTTGTTCTGCCCCAGTGCAATCCTGACTGCGCTAGGGGTTTGCATGGGTGTGGCTGCAAACCGCGCAGACAAGGCCTAAATGCCGCGTTCACGTGAGACGGAGTGGAAGTGGACCGAGGGAGGCACCCGGCTGCAACTTCAGGGTCCCGCTGATTACATCCTCAGCTCAGGAGTCCGTAGTCTCCTTCCTTCCTTCGGATCTCTCTCAAACCCTCCCCAAGAGGTGAGCCCTGATTGCTTAAACAAGAGCTGCATTCAACGCCTCTATGCCTCTTCCCTGGGGCATGCAGGAGGCCCGTGCAGGGGATATCCCACTACTCATGCCCTCTGGCAGGCTGTGAGTAACCAATCCCCCATAAATCAGTCCCACAATCACCTGCACACAGGACTCTGGCCTAGAGGAAACACACAACACTGATCACCCTGTGACTTGGTTTCCTATTACCAGGACCCTTACTCCAGGAGGCTTTGAGTCAGAACCTCAGCTGCTGTAAATCCAGACTAAAGCCAATGGAGCTGCCCATTTACACCTGCAGGGAGTCTAGCCCAAGAAGAGCTTCAGAGGCCACCTGACAAGAGGCCAAAGGGGCAGGGGAAGATCCCAACCATGTTCTTGTCTTCCTCACGTGACATCAGTGATTGGCTTTGGGGCCCACTGACTCTCAGCCCGCGTCTAGACTAGACTTTAAAGAGTGACTAAGTCTCATGGCATTTGGTTTCCTTGAAACCCCAGCTCCTGGAGTCATGTAATCACACAAGAATCTCAGCTCACACTTTTAAAAGTATGTTTTTAGCCCCCCCTGGTTGTGGCAAGAAGTTTGAGCACGTGACTTGTGTGTGCCCCAGAACCCAGCAAATCCCTTAAAACCTCGTGATGGTGTGAGCCCTAAGGCAGGTTTTGAACACCTGGGCATGGCCATACTGGATACGTTGGAAAAGTGCAACACACAGGTTCCTCTGAGAGGATGTGGTAATTTCCGTGGACTGTCGGCGAGACTCCACCAAACACATCTGTTTATTGTGTGTACTGCAGCAGTACCTGGGATGTAGACTTCAATGAAGCCATGACAAGTCACAGATGCCAAGGCCAGAAAGTCCACTGTGATCATCTAGTCCAGAGGTCCCCAAAGTGTAGGGTGTGCTCCCCCTAGGGGGGGCATGGAGGAACATCTGGGGGTGCACGGGGTCCAGGCCAGCCCCCACAGGGCTGGGGAGGGAGCACCACCCAGCCTCTCCCTGCCCCCAGCCATGTCCCCAGCCCCCAGCCCCACGCCTGGCCCTGGCCCCAGCCTCAGTGTGGCTCCATTCCCGACCCTGCGCCAGCCCCCAGCCTCGGCAGCTGGCCATGGCTCCGATCCCAGCCTGGGGCCAAGGTTGGGAGCGGAGCCACACATGGCTGCAAGCCCAGCTGCCGGCCCCACAGCAGT
The DNA here is from genome assembly GCF_965140295.1 of Lepidochelys olivacea. Lineage (NCBI taxonomy): Eukaryota > Metazoa > Chordata > Testudines > Cheloniidae > Lepidochelys > Lepidochelys olivacea. The sequence goes on along the minus strand of NC_140436.1, from coordinate 14,486,056 downwards.
CTGGCTGCGGCTCCACTCCCACCCCCAGCCTTGACCCCTGGCTGCTGCCCCAGCCTCGGCCCCCAAGGGGGTCGTTGCCCACCCCCGCTCCCTGGGACTTCTGCCCCATCCAACCCCCCGTGTTCCTTGATGCCCCCCAGAACCACTGCCCCATCCACCCCCATCTCCTGACTGCCCCCAGAACCGGGCAGGAGGGTCTCGTGGGCCACCGTAGTGGGTGCCCACCCTGCCCCTAAGAGCCAGAGGGACCTGCCGGGGGGCGAGGTGAGGAGTCCCGGCAGGGCTTACCTGGGGCAGCTCCCAGGAAGCATCCGGCAGGTCCCCCTGGCTCCTAGGGGTGGGGGAGCGTAGCTGGGGGGGAGCAGGGGGAGGGGCCGCTCCCCCCACTGATCACATCAAAAGTGGCACCTTAGGCGCCAACCCCCTGGGTGCTCCGGGGCTGGAGCCCCCACGGGGAAAATTTGGTGGGAGCAGAGCCCCCCCAAGCAGCTCCCCGCCCCGCGCCCGGCCCCAGCTCACCTCCGCTCCGCCTCCCCCCCTGAACGCGCCGCCCTGCTCGGTTTCTCCACCCCACCCCCCCGCGCATCAGCTGTTCGGCGGGAAGCCGGGGGGGGGGGGGGGGCTGAGAAGCAGGCGGCGGCTTCGGGCTCAGGCCCAGGGTGGCAGAGGTGAGCTGGGGGGGGTTCCCTGTGCCCTTCCCCCCCCCCCCCCCCCGTTACCTGCTGCATCGCAGGGAGCCCTCCTCACCACCCCCCACCCCCGCTCACCTCCACCACCCTGGGCCTGAGCCCGAAGCCACCACCTGCTTCTCAGCCCCTCCCGGCTTCCTGCCGAACAGCTGATTCGCAGGAAGCTGGGGGGGGCGGAGAAGCAGGGTGGGGCAGCACGTTCAGGGGACGGGGAGCTGCTGGGGGGGGGCTCTGCACCCATCAAATTTTCCCCTTGGGGGCTCCAGCCCCGGAGCACCCCAGGAGTCAGCACCTAAGGTTCCACTTTTGGCCGGTTAAATTTAGAAGCCCTCACGGGACAACCGGTTCTAAAAGGGCTTCTACATTTAACAACCGGCTCCAGCTCACCACTGCCTTTACCCCTGTCTGCCCAAGCCGTGGCCCCACGGAGTCTGTGGGACAAAGTTTCTCCTCTGCCTTGGTGGGTCCTGCATTTTTTGGCAGATTTGCTCACCTCAGAGGTTCACAGCAGCCCTCAGTTTGGCCACTTCTGCTAGAGGCTCAGAGCAGCCGTTCACTCAGCCAACCTCATCGGGGGAAACAGAGAACAATCCCCGCAGTCTCTGTGTCCCACCTAGTGGGTCAGGGAGGGCAGATCCCTTTCCAAATTAGGCCTTCCCTTCCGGTGTTTCTCACAGACCAGGTCAACACCTCCTGTGTTGAATCAGGAATGGATGCAGGGAACCTGGGCCCACCCTCTACACCAGGTTCCAGCCCAGGGCCCTGTGGATAGCAGCTGTCTACAGTGTCCCCTTTATCAGCTGTGTGACAGCTACAACTCCCTGGGCTACTTCCCCATGGCCTTCCCCCAGCACCTTCTGTATCCTCACAGCAGGATCTTCCTCCTGAAGTCTGATCACGCTTGTACTCCTCAGTCCTCCAGCAGCCTGCCTTCTCACTCCTTGCACAGCCCCTCACTAACTGATGGGAGGTCCTTTTAAACCAGGTGTCCAGATTAGCCTGCCTGCCATAATTGATTCTAGTAAATTCTTTAATTGGCTCCAAGTGTCTTAATTAGCTTGCCTGTCTTAATTGGTTCTAGCAGGTTCCTGATTGCTCTAGGGCAGCCCCTGCTCTGGTCACACAGGGAACAGGAAACTATTTATCCATTGCCTTTGCCTTTGACCAGACTCCTGCACCCCACTGATATGGGTCTGTCACATAAGTCACTTTTTGCAGTTCACCAAACTTGGAACAGATCATTGAAATTGAACAACCATCCTAAAGGCCCTTTCTTATCTTAATCCCCTGTTAATCCCTCTGTTTATAAACAAAATTCTGACTTCCTGCCTCAGGGGCCCAAGCTGGGAGAAATCTCCTGTTTCCTCTGCAGAGCTCATTACATTGCACACTCAGGCTGCTTGCCTGAGGCTTGCCGTGTGGGGTGTGATGCCCTCCTGCCCCTCCCAACTCTGCTCATGCTAATATCGCATCTTTCGCCCTCATCTGGACGGGGCCACTACTGAGAGTCTAATGCAGGGGTGGCCAATCTGTGGCCCCGGAGCCACGTGTGGCTCTTCAGGAGTTAATAGGCGGCTCCTTGTCTAGGCGCCAACTTCCCAATGTGCCGGGGGGTGCTGACTGCTCAACCCCTGGCTCTGCCACAGGCCCTGCCCCCACTCCACCCCTTCCCGACCCTCCCCTAAGCCTGCCGTGCCCTCACTCCTCCCCCACCCTCCCAGAGCCTCCTGCACCCCACGAAACAGCTGATTGGGCGTGGGAGATGCTGCGGCAGGGCTGCCGGTGTGTGGGAGGCGCTGGGAGCGGGTGGGGTGGAGCTGATGGGGGGCTGCTGACGTATCACTGGGGCTCTTTGGCAAGGCACATGGGTAAATTCTGGCTCCTTCGCAGGCTCAGGTTGGCCACCCCTGGTCTAATCCAACCTACGAGACAGTCACTGGAAATTGCCATATGCTCAGACCAACCTGGGCGAGCTGTTTCCCTGGCTTTCTAGGAGTCAAGTGGAGGGGGCTGGAGACAAAAACCAGCTGGATGGTGTGTTGAAGGCATGCGCTCTGCGGGCACTGGGAGGAGCATTATGCCCAAGACGCAGGGGGCCAGTGGCAGAGGGGCCCTGTGCTCAGGAAGTCTGGAGCCCTGTAATCCTGTGGGATGGAAACATTGTTTGTTCTTTTTGAACCAGGGGCAAACAAACAACTGAGTTTGGTCCTGAATGCCCCACTGGGCCTTTCCTTTCCCAAGACACAAAGGAAACAGAAAGGGGATGGGGGTGGTTGAGGCACTGTGTCTTCAAGGAGGGCGTTCCAAGGGAGGTCTCCTGTTCAGCTCCGAACTTTTTATGCAGTAGTTTCCAGCAACTCGTTAAAAAATAAAGCACCTTTTACTCATCAGGGCACAATTCCTCCATGAGCCAGAGGCGCAGCTGGTGTAAACGAGCGTCACTGACTGAAGTCGCCAATTTACACCTGTCCCGGAGTGTGGGGGAGTCCAGGCCCTGCACCCCTCTCCCAGGGATTCACTGAGACTCTCAGCCAGCCAGTAAAACAGAAGGTTTATTGGACAACAGGAACACAGTCCAAAACAGAGCTTGTGGGTACACCCAGGACCCCTCAGTCAAGTCCTTCTGGGGGAGCAGGGAGCTTAGACCCCAGCCCTGGGGTTCCCTGTGTTCCTCCACCCAGCCCCAAACTGAAACTAAACCCCCCCAGCAGGTTCCCTCCTGCAGCCTCCGTCCACATTCCTGGGCAGAGGTGTTACCTCCCTCTCCCCCTCCTGGCTCAGGTGACAGGCTCTCAGGTCTCCCATCCCCAGGGCACATTCCCAGGTCAACACTCCCCCCTCCCTGCTGCGTCACATCATCACAACACCCGCAGCGGAGCTGGCTCCAAGCATCTCAGCAGAAACTCCCCCATGGTGTGACATACACAGCTGAGCGGGGGCTGCAAAGCGGCTGTTGGACAACCCCTTTGTGTAGCCGTGCCAACTGGCCTGCCTCCCCATGTCTGTATCGGTGCATTGTGGGACGCTCTGGACAGCTATCCCCCAGTGCCGCAGCAGGGGACCGGGTTCCAGGGGGAGGTGCCTGCAGAGTAGTACAATCCTCCTAAACCAGGAGGAGTGGTAGATACGCTGGAGGGGAGGGATAGGATACAGAGGGACCTAGACAAATTGGAGGATTGGGCCAAAAGAAATCTGATGAGGTTCAACAAGGACAAGTGCAGGGTCCTGCACTTAGGACTGAAGAATCCCATGCACCGCTACAGACTAGGGACCGAATGGCTCGGCAGCAGTTCTGCGGAAAAGGACCTGGGGGTGACAGTGGACGAGAAGCTGGATATGAGTCAACAGTGTGCCCTTGTTGCCAAGAAGGCCAATGGCATTTTGGGATGTATAAGTAGGGGCATAGTGAGCAGATCGAGGGACGTGATCGTTCCCCTCTATTCGACATTGGTGAGGCCTCATCTGGAGTACTGTGTCCAGTTTTGGGCCCCACACTACAAGAAGGATGTGGAAAAATTGGAGAGAGTCCCGCGAAGGGCAACAAAAATGATTGGGGGTCTGGAACACATGACTTATGAGGAGAGGCTGAGGGAACTGGGATTGTTTAGTCTGCAGAAGAGAAGAGTGAGGGGGGATTTGGTAGCTGCTTTCAACTACCTGAAAGGGGGTTCCAAAGAGGATGGCTCTAGACTGTTCTCAATGGTAGAAGAGGACAGGACAAGGAGCAATGGTCTCAAGTTGCAGTGGGGGAGGTTTAGGTTGGATATTAGGAAAAACGTTTTCACTAGGAGGGTGGTGAAACACTGGAATGCGTTACCTAGGGAGGTGGTGGAATCTCCTTCCTTAGAGGTTTTTAATGTCAGGCTTGATAAAGCCCTGGCTGGGACGATTTAGTTGGGGATTGGTCCTGCTTTGAGCAGGGGGTTGGACTAGATGACCTCCTGAGGTCCCTTCCAACCCTGATATTCTAGGATTCTAGGATTCTATGCGTGCATTCAGCTGCCATGAATTAATAAAATAAAAGGTTGTTAGAAGGAGGAGGGAGAAAAATTGTTCTTCTTAACCTCTGAGGACAGGACAAGAAGCAATGGGCTTAAATTCCAGCAAGGGAGGTTTAGGTTGGACATTAGGAAAAACGTCCCATCAGGGTGGTTAAACACTGGTACAAATTACCCAGGGAGGTTGTGGATTCTCCACCATTGGAGATTTTTAAGAGCAGGTTAGACAAACACCTGTCGGGATGGTCTAGGTAATACTTAGTCCTGCCGTGAGTGCAGGGGACTAGACTAGAGACCTCTCAAGGTCCCTTCCAGTCCTAGGATTCTGTGATGATTCTATGATTCTATCGTTAAGGGTTTCTTGAGGCAAGGTCAAATGCTAGCTGCAGGCTTGCAGTTTTTGCTAATCAGAATGGGAGGAGGGGAGAAGCGAGTGAACAACCAATGAGAATGAAAGAAAATAAGTGGATGGAGACCTTGAGTTTGGACATCTTTGATATAGGAGCTTATTATGGCTCAGATGGTTAGGAATGTTTTGTTGTTAAGTAGTTGATTGAAGTCAGGAGAGCTGATAACCCAGTAGGGGTCACTATGAGCCATGTGTTTTATAAAAGCTAGTTATAAAAAGTCTAGATAATAGAGTGTACTTGGGCGCAGTTCTCTGAAGCTATCCGGAGAGATTTTTCCCTGACCCCCTACTCCCCGGTGGGGAAGCAACTGGCCATCACGACCTGCTGCTAATTACTCGATACCATCTCAGATTTTAGGTAATTATTTGGGATATCCTAACCCTGTTGCTTGTGTGTGTGTGTGCTTAAATCTAATAAACAGTTGTTTTAGATAGATGAGTGATATAAATAAGCATGCGTTTATCAGCCAGAAGTGCTGTGTTCCCATTGATTTATTCCTGATGTCGTCTGGAGGGAAACAGTTAAGTTACCACGGCTTTGGGTTTTAAGACCTTGGGTAACAGTCTGGGGTGTACAAGCCAGCTCCATAGCCAGTCCGTGTCTGGTACAGGAGTACATGACAGTATCCTACTGCCGGATTCTCCTCTCTTGGTGGTGTAAATCTGGAGTAACTCCTCAGAAGGCAAGAGCAGTTGCAGGTGCTCAGTATCTGTGAAAATCAGGCCGCTAATTTAGGTATCTAAATAAGGAGTTAGGTACCTGTGTTTGAGAACTCTCACCAACAGCTATTGTACTGTCAGCCCTTATTGAAAAGAGATGAATGGCAGAGAGGTCTATAGATGTAACCGGGTCCTTTGGCCATGGCTCTCAAATCCTATAGAATTGACTAGACAATCACCATAGGCCTTTTTGAACAGCTCTACAGAATTCTACAGCAGGGCTATTTATTACTGTAGCGGGGCGGTTACCCCGCTCCTGGGATAAAAGGAGTGAGAGCAGCTGAGGGAGGCCGGCTGGGGAGTTGGCCACAGGTGTGGCTAGCTCAATCAGGGCACAGCTGGCCCTGATAAGAGGGCTGGGAGCTAGGCAGGGGTGAGTCTCATGCCAGCTTGGACTGGGAACGACCTGGCTGCCTGGGAACAGAGGGCACCTGATGCAGAGCAGAGCAGAGCAGAGCAGAGCTGGGGAAGGGCAAGAGCAAGAGCAAGAGGAGCTGGGGAGCTCCAGCCTGGCAACTCCCCAGGCTGAGACCTTGTTAAGGCCTAAGGAGGTAGTGGGCTGGGAGGAGCAGCCCAGGGATAGGCAGAGGCAGCTGGTCCAACCCCCTTGCCAATGAGGAGTGGCCATTACAGACTGCAGTTTGCCCCGGTGAGTGGGAGTCGATGATGACTGGCAGTAGCCACTGAGGTAAGGTGGGTATAGGGGGTTGGGATTCCCCTGGGAGTGTGGGGGCACTGCCATGGGGCAGCACCCCAGCTTGAGAGAGCACCGGGGTGCGGGAGGGACATGGGGCCTGCGGCAGGTGAGACACTGGCCAGCAGGGGGCGCTCCGAGGCTGAGGAGCTAATTCCTGAGCCTGACCAGCAGAAGGCGCCGCGGCGGTGAGTGCTTGGCATGCTACAATTACATTTTATAAGATGGTTCAAAGGAACCACAGATGATTTACTGTGAACTTTTCCGTAAGTAAGGGATTTTCCACTACAACAGCCCCTGACAGTTACAGTCTGCAGTGTGCGAGCAGTATGACCAGGCCCCCCTAATTGAATTAAAATCCTGGATGGTCCAAAGGCATCTCTAATACACCTTGTGTACTCTTCAATAATAGTTTACAAGAAATAGCTGTTTACAGTGTAGTGGTGCCAAGATTGTCCAAAGGTGAAGTAATGGCTTTAAACTAATAAAAGACTAACGTGGAAATAAAGGAAAACTCTTCCTTCTGGGAAGGCCCATTCGATAAGAAAAGCTATTGTGATAGCCTCGGCCAGAAAGTGATTAAGGTACTGTGCTCGCGAGCGGGGTTGAAGATGGTAGTGAAGAACAGCACTGCCCAACCCTCCGTGTTCAGAAATCAGGAGTCCCCCAAACGGTGAGACTGGTTTCAAAATCCTAAATGTCAGCCTCTGTTTTTCTGTTTTCTGGTATCTGCCTTTAGGGGGTCACGTCTTCAAGCGTTTCTCCACAATTATGAGGGCGAGAAATGTTTTTTAATGAAAGCCGAGATCACAGAGATCCAGGAGCTGGGGGTTTCAGAAAAATAGCAACTAGTGTGAGACTTGTAATGAAATCATGAAAGCTGGCAACGTTGGATAATGTACGGGGTATGTCAGCAACAAGGCTTTTGACTGTTAGAGCATTGCTGTTCTGCAAGATGGCAAAATATACTGTACATAGAACAGAGCAACAGAACTGCGTGACTAACAGATCCCTCTTCCAGAACACCTGTCAAACCCTAGGAATCGCATCCATACAGTGTCACACAGGTGTGCTCTAGGGCCACCATCATAACATAGCAGCTAGCCTGTCAAATGGGGTGTAACATAACAGCCATGCATTTGACTGCAGCTCAGGCTCTTGCTGGTTCAAGTTCTCCTTGACCATAAGATGGGGTTTCAGGAAGAAGAAAGCCAAGGAATGTGTGGGCCCCTTATTGAATGAGGGAGGCAACCTAGTGACAGAGGATGTGGAAAAAGCTAATGTACTCAATGCTTTTTTTGCCTCTGTTTTCACTAACAAGGTCAGCTCCCAGACTGCTGCGCTGGGCATCACAAAATGGGGAAGAGATGGCCAGCCCTCTGTGGAGATAGAGGTGGTTAGGGACTATTTAGAAAAGCTGGACGTGCACAAGTCCATGGGGCCGGACGAGTTGCATCCGAGAGTGCTGAAGGAATTGGCGGCTGTGACTGCAGAGCCATTGGCCATTATCTTTGAAAACTCGTGGCGAACCGGGGAAGTCCCGGATGACTGGAAAAAGGCTAATGTAGTGCCCATCTTTAAAAAAGGGAAGAAGGAGGATCCTGGGAACTACAGGCCAGTCAGCCTCACTTCAGTCCCTGGAAAAATCATGGAGCAGGTCCTCAAAGAATCAATCCTGAAGCACTTACATGAGAGGAAAGTGATCAGGAACAGCCAGCATGGATTCACCAAGGGAAGGTCATGCCTGACTAATCTAATTGCCTTTTATGATGAGATTACTGGTTCTGTGGATGAAGGGAAAGCAGTGGATGTATTGTTTCTTGACTTTAGCAAAGCTTTTGACACGGTCTCCCACAGTATTCTTGTCAGCAAGTTAAGGAAGTATGGGCTGGATGAATGCACTACAAGGTGGGTAGAAAGCTGGCTAGATTGTTGGGCTCAAAGGGTAGTGATCAATGGCTCCATATCTAGTTGGCAGCCGGTATCAAGTGGAGTACCCCAAGGGTCGGTCCTGGGGCCGGTTTTGTTCAATATCTTCATAAATGATCTGGAGGATGGTGTGGATTGCACTCTCAGCAAATTTGCGGATGATACTAAACTGGGAGGAGTGGTAGATACGCTGGAGGGGAGGGATAGGATACAGAAAGACCTAGACAAATTGGAGGATTGGGCCAAAAGAAATCTGATGAGGTTCAATAAGGATAAGTGCAGGGTCCTGCACTTAGGACGGAAGAACCCAATGCACAGCTACAGACTAGGGACCGAATGGCTAGGCAGCAGTTCTGCGGAAAAGGACCTAGGGGTGACAGTGGACGAGAAGCTGGATATGAGTCAGCAGTGTGCCCTTGTTGCCAAGAAGGCCAATGGCATTTTGGGATGTATAAGTAGGGGCATAGCGAGCAGATCGAGGGACGTGATCGTTCCCCTCTATTCGACATTGGTGAGGCCTCATCTGGAGTACTGTGTCCAGTTTTGGGCCCCACACTTCAAGAAGGATGTGGATAATTTGGAGAGAGTCCAGTGAAGGGCAACAAAAATGATTAGGGGACTGGAACACATGAGTTATGAGGAGAGGCTGAGGGAGCTGGGATTGTTTAGCCTGCAGAAGAGAAGAATGAGGGGGGATTTGATAGCTGCTTTCAACTACCTGAAAGGGGGTTCCAAAGAGGATGGCTCTAGACTGTTCTCAATGGTAGCAGATGACAGAACGAGGAGTAATGGTCTCAAGTTGCAGTGGGGAAGGTTTAGATTGGATATTAGGAAAAACTTTTTCACTAAGAGGGTGGTGAAACACTGGAATGCGTTACCTAGGGAGGTGGTAGAATCTCCTTCCTTAGAGGTTTTTAAGGTCAGGCTTGACAAAGCCCTGGCTGGGATGATTTAGTTGGGGATTGGTCCTGCTTTGAGCAGGGGGTTGGACTAGATGACCTTCTGGGGTCTCTTCCAACCCTGATATTCTATGATTCTAAGAACTGCTGTCAAGAGATGGGGTCCGTTTGACCATGAAGGGGAAGAGCATCTTCATACAGTGACTTGCCAACCTGGTGAAGAGGGTCTGTTGTATTGATCTCCAGGGTCAAAAAAGTGAAAGGTGTTTCTAAACTCTGTGACAGTCCCACATTCAAACAGTGATGGGTCTAGGGGGTTCTACAGAGGCCTTGGGCTACTCAGGCAAAGACCCAAAAGCATTAATTCTAAAGTGGAAAATTCAATGCGCAACACCCAGAAATAAAAACAAGAAACTGGAATGGAGGGATTATGCAAAACAAACAATGAAAACCTATTAAAGTCTCTCTCCTTTTGGAGTCTGTTATTTTCATTAACAATCTTTCTTTGATGAAAAGAAAAGGGTTAATTTATTCTCAGCCCTGATCATAGAATCATAGAATATCAGGGTTGGAAGGGACCTCAGGAGATCATCTAGTCCAACCCACTGCTCAAAGCAGGACCAATCCCCAACTAAAAAATCCCAGCCAGCTGATGTTTGAAGGGTATTCACTTCTCTGGATTTTTAACAAACACACAGCAACAGGTGGGGGAAATATGGCTTTTGTTGATCTGCACACAATATTTTAAAATTCTGCAAAACTCTGCATATATTATTTGTCAAAATAACACAATATAATCACACCAGTTTCAATTATTTTGGTAATTTATTTCAAAATACCTATCAGCAAATGTTACAGACAACAACAAAAATTCAGGAAATGCTTTTTGACAAATAGATTCCTTACTAGGCATATTAATACAGAACGTTTAGTAATAATTAATTTAAACTACAATACAGAAACGTATTTCCTGCGCCCCTCAGAAGCAGTGCAAAGGCTTGGGGGAGTCAGGGTAAGTGGGAGAAGTAAGGAGCAGGGTATTTGGAGGGACGGATTCTTAGGGAGTTGGGCGCTTCCCCCGGGCAGACTCTGGCTGACCACAGCCTCTCCCACTCAGTCAGGCACATCTGCCCCCTGTCCCCATGTGTCCCTGCATCCCCACTCCCCCGTGTGTCCCTGCACTGCCACTCAGCCATCCCCTGCCCCCATCCCCAGGTGGCCCTGCACCCCCACTCCCATTCATCCCCAGCCCTATTCTGTCCTCCTCACTAGCCCTTCTGAATCCCAATGTATGTAACCCCCCCAACAGCCCCATGTGCCCCCCTCTGTTTGCCCCCCCATATCCTATCACTCCACACCTGGCCCCACAGACATGTCGCCGTGAGAAAAGCAGCCTCCGCTCTCTCCCCGTCCACTGCTGGCTGCTGCAGTGAGCTGGCTGCCCTCTATTCTGGCACCGTAGCAGCCCCGGGTGGGCAAAGGCATAAATGCAGTGCCTCTCCGGCAGAACGAATTTTCTGTGGAGAAAAAAAAAATTTTGGGGGGCTTTGAGCAGGGGGTTGGACTAGATCACCGCCTGAGGTCTCTTCCAACCCTGATCTTCTATGGTGCTATGAATTCTGCACGTGTGCAGTAGCGCAGAACTCCCCCAGGAGTAGCTGATCTCTTTAGAGCGCTGGACGGCTGGTCGGTCATGATTGGATGCTTTGGCTGGTAGGTCGACCACAAACATCTGTTGCTCGGACCCTGGCTCACATTGTGGTCAGGGACATCATTTTGTTGCGTCTTTTCTCCTTAGGCAGGGCAGGGTTGTGAACGTCTCATCTCACTGTGCTGATGCAGCGCAGCTGATTTCAGAGTGAGCGACAGGATAGAAGGAAAGACGAGGAGCAGAAAGTAACACAAAAAGAAGGGAAACAGAACATGAGCTTTTAAGTGCCTCTGCAGTGCTGGGAATTAGGTAACCCCACAGATGACTGAGGACTGGATGTCATGATGGTATGATGGCATCCGGGACGCAAGGGGAAAAACAAAAGTTCCTTAAACAAGAGTAAGGCCTAATGGCCTTCCTCTTGGGAAGAAATCCCTTCGGTCTGGTCTGCTCCTTCTGTCTTGGGGTCAGGAAAGATTAGGTGGGGTGACAGGAGCTGGGACAAGGCGATCGGAGTTGGGATTCATTGAGCTGACATATGGTGGGAAGAGATGTAAAAAAGTTCTACCAATCCCAAAAGATCAGACCATTGCCTCCAGCTCTTACCCAAATATACACTTACAGCCAATTCTTATGATCTAAACTAAAATTTATTAAAAAAGAAAAGAGAGTGAGTGTTGGTTAAAAGATCAGTACACATACAGACATGAGTATAATGCTTGAGGTTCAGATTTATAACAGAGATGGAGAGCTTTGCAGATGCAAAGAGTTCTTTCAGAAATGGTTCATAGGTTATAGTCCAATGTTTGTATTCAGCGTGGTCCACTCAGAACTGGGATCTCAGTCCCTGTGGCTTGGGCTTCCCCTGCATGAAACCTCAAGCAGATCTGAGATGACAGGATCAGGACCCAAGCCAGTTTTTATACAGTTTCAGGCCCTCTTGTAACAGCACAAAAAAGCCTAAAATAAAAACCATACCTAATCAGCAAACAAACTACCTAAATCCAAAAAGCTCAAATGATAACCCTCCAAATAAATAAATAAAATAAACAGGTTAACCCTAAGTAAAATTAAAAAACCCTTTTTTGTGTTTATGCACAGTGCTAAAATCTAAACTCAAATACAAAATATGCATCACACCCCTACCTTTTAATTCACCGCCCCCCCATAATATAATTAAATTAAAAAGCCTATGCAAAAATTAAAAAAATACCCCATCAAATACACTGGCCTCAGAAACAAATTGTCTACATAAAAGCCATGGTATATCAAAATACTTGTAATAAATGTAATATTAATATTAAATATTGAAATAAATGTAATGTTAATAAATACCCCTGTAACCATGTAAAGTGTGAACAAGGAGATCAATCTGTAACTGATTGTGAACAATCAGTTGAGATAGCTGATCCGAAAGTAGTGGGTTATCTCAATGTAAAGTGTATAATTTAAAAAAAACAACATAAACCTTTAAGGTCATATGGTAATAATGCTTCTCAGTTATTACCTGTAAATAAACTTAAAGCTTAGCACAGCAAAAAAACATTCCAAACCTGGTCTGTTGTATATAAAAAAAAACCTAAGGTACATCAAGCGGAGTGCCCCAGGGGTCGGTCCTGGGGCTGGTTTTGTTCAACATCTGCATTAATGATCTGGAGGACGGCATGGATTGCACCCTCAGCAAGTTCGCAGATGACACTACGCTGGAGGGTAGGGATAGGATACAGAGGGACCTAGACAAATTAGAGGATTGCGCCAAAAGAAATCTGATGAGGTTCAACAAGGACAAGTGCAGAGTCCTGCACTTAGGAAGGAAGAATCCCATGCAGTGCTACAGGCTGGAGACCGACTGGCTAGGCAGCAGTTCTGCAGAAAAGGACCTGGGGGTTACAGTGGACGAGAAGCTGAATATTGTTAAGAATTACACCTGGTAGGACACGCATACAACTGCTGCGAATTACACCTGATAGGACACGCACAGTTCGAATCTAGGCTGAGGCACAGAAACAAAGTCCACAACTGCAGAGTTCCCAAAAAACACTAAGTTTATTACGCTCGAGCGTGGTGCCCCCCTGCTAGCCAGGGGGGGACCACGAATATAGATTATACAAAGGTTATATACTTTTTAGCAAAGCATGTTGCCCTCGTGCATCAGAAACCTTAGCCAATAAACAAACCCTTGTCTTATCTACCACCTATCCCTGCTTGGTGCATTCCTCGTGCTATACCAGTATGTTAATTACACAGCATGGTCCTAAAGCCATGCATCAGTAACTTTTATTATCAGAATGGGAGGCCTCACATCAAGGCCAAGAGACAGGGAGTTAGAGACTGACAAAAACCAGATACTGGGAGTCAAGGCAGGCTGGAGACAAGGAGGAGAATTTTCACAGGGATTCAGTATCTAAGGATCACTCCTCCTGGTGTATGATGTGCTGGCATTCAAACAATGGTGGGCCCCAAACCAAAATGGAGTCACATGTGCAAACTTTTCCTTAACAATATGAGTCAACTGTGTGCACTTGTTGCCAAGAAGGCCAATGGCATATTGGGCTGCATTAGTAGGAGCATTGCCAGCAGATCAAGGGAAGTGATTGTTCCCCTCTATTTGGCATTGGTGAGGCCACATCTGGAGTATTGTGTCCAGTTTTGGTCCCCCACTACAGAAGGGATGGGACAAATTGGAGAGAGTCCAGCAGAGGGCAACAAAGGCCGGGGCACATGACATACGAGGAGAGGCTGAGGGAACAGGAGTTATTTAGTCTGCAGAAGAGAAGAGTGAGGGTGGATTTGATAGCAGCCTTCAACTAACTGAAGGGGGGTTCCAAAGAGGATGGAGCTCGGCTGTTCTCAGTGGTGGCAGATGACAGAACAAGGAGCAATGGTCTCAAGTTGCAATGGGGGAGGTTTAGGTTGGATATTCGGAAACATTATTTCACTAGGAGGGTGGTGAAGCACTGGAATGGGTTCCCTAGGAAGGTGGTGGAATCTCCATCCTTAGCGGTTTTTAAGGCAAGGTGCCTTGCCATAAACAAGGTGTCTTGCCATAAAACCTTGGGTTCGTCTTGCCAAGACTTCCCCGGAGCATCGTGTCATGACCGACAGAACCCGGCCACTAAATTGATCCGGACTCTAAACTGGTAACTGTAACATCGACTGGCGGGACAGTGTGTGTGCGTGTGTGGTGTAATTGAATGCATATGCTAGTTATTGTATCTTCAATAAATGCGGCATATTGCCTTTTCCCCTTAAAAAAATCCGGTGTGCTTCTTATAAGCATAACACTAGGTATATAAAAAAGGTGACCTTTACAGAGCGCTAAATGTTAGGTGGGGGGAACAGAAAATTACAATAGGGTCATAGAAGCAACAAGAAGCAGAACAGTGGAAGAATCTGCTCAGCATCTGAGATGTCTATACGTAAATGCAAGGAGTATGGGGAATAACCAGGAAGAACTGGAGTCATTAGTACATACCCTAAATTGATTGGCATCACAGAGATTTGGTGGGATAAATCTCATGACTGGACTATTGGTAGAGAGGGGGTTTGCTTGCTCAGGAAGGACAGGCCTGGAATAAAGGGAGAAGGTGTTGTAAACATCTAGAATATATACAGAAGGAGGTGAGAGGCAGACTAGTTGAAAGTCTGTGGGTGACGATAAAAGTGGAAAAAAACCAGGGGGGATAGCGTCATGATAAGGGTCTACTATAGACCACCAAATCAGGAGAAGGCCGTAGATGAGGTTTGTCTAGAACAAATAACGGCAATATCCAAACACAAGACCTGGAGGAATGCCGGACCATGACTGCCTAGACAGCTGTGCAATAGTAATACAGCAAAACACAGTATGTCCAATAAGCTCTTGGACTGCATTGGGGACTACGCTTTGTTTCAGAGGGTGGAGTACGCTACCAAGGGGACAACCATTTTAGACTTGACTGGGACTAACAGGGAGGAATTGGTAGCAAACCTGAAGGTGGAAAACAACTTGGGTGAAAGTGACCATGAAAAGATATATTTCATTATTGTAAGGAAAGGAAAGCATGAGAGCAGCGGAATAGGGACAATGGACTTCCAAAAAGTAGCCTTTGACAAACTCAGAACTGGTAGGTGAGGTGTGTGGTCCCCATTTGTATTTCAATACCTGCCCTCCATCCCCTCAGCTGCGGACTAGCATATTCAGCGGTGATAGGGTCACTGGAGAGGCACGGCCTATTATAACCTCAGCTGGAAGCACGAGAAGATGCATAACACAGGTGTGGGTCAACGGACGCTGCTACGAAAACCTTCCGGCTCAAGCGCACGGCACACATATGCACCCACAATTGGACTACAGATGAGGATCACATATCTTGAAGAACCTCCAGTTACAGGTAAGCAACCTCCTCTTTCAGTATGGCCAAATGGAAGGTCATATATCTAGGAGTCGGACTGAAATCAACAAGATGAAATTCAGTATAATTTCAGGGAAATAACTGCTTAGATGGTCGTACTGCCGTAAAGGAAGAGCAGGTTGTAGTGGATCACCAACTGAATAGGAGCCAACAGTGTGATGAAATTGCAAAAGAGGCTAATATTGTTCTGGGGTGTATAAACAGGTGTTTAGCAAGTAAGACACAGTAAGCAATGATCCTGCTCTACTTGGCACTGGTGAGACCTCAGTTGGAGTACTGAGTCCAATTCTAAGCACCAGGCTTGAGGAAAGATGTGACAAATTGGAGAGAGTCCAGAGGAGAGCAACAAAAATGGTAAAAGGTTGAAAAAACCTGACCTGTGAGGAACAGTTAAAAACCTGGGCGTGTTTAGTCTTGAGAAAAGAGACAGTAGGGGACCTCCAACCTGGGAAAAGTCTTCATATCCGTCCAGGGCTCTTATAAAGAGAACAGGGCTCGGTTGTCCACTGAGGGTAGGACAAGAAGTGATCAGCTTAGGGAGGGAGATTTAAGGTAGATATTAGGAAAAACTTTCTGCTGTAAGGCTAGTGAAGCTTTGGAACTGGCTTCCAAGCAAGGTGGTGGAATCCCTGGGAGGTTTTTAAGAACAGGTTGGACAAACCCCTGTCAGGGTTGGTCTTGGTTTACTTGGTCCTGCCTCAGCACAGGGGCCTGGAGTAGATGATCTCTCAAGGTCCCTTCCAGCCCAGCATTTGTATGATTCTGTTTCCAGCTCCCTCTGGGAATTGGAACCTGCTGCCTGGCAGCATGAATTGTTTCCCCATGTGACTCCAGGTGTGTAATATTCAGTGTAATCGGGTATGGTTCTGCTAGGCAAACTCCATTAGCATCTGTATCTTCAGTGGGTGTTTTCACTTCTGCAGAGGAAACAGGACTATTCGGAACAGATTAGTAAAGAGTCAAATGTACAAGAAACCCAGCCCTGGTGCAAAGTAAATCCCAAGCACTGGTCCAAGAATGGTGAAAAATACAGAGGCCAGTGTGGCCACAGAAGAACCAGGCCAGGCGCCAGGAGAGAAATTCACCCTATGCAGAGAAGTGGCACAGGCCAGCACAGGGCCAAGGTACAGACTTGTGCCACTCAATTCCTATTTTGAGGGCTCTATTGGTGTACCGGCCTGGGCTGGCCCTTGGCACTGAGTGTAATTCCCCCGATGTGCGTGAATGGGAACCAGACGCACAGAGACAAGAGAACAGAGGCAATAACGGTGGCTTGACCTAGCACCTTCCATCCAGTACGGTCCCGGTGTCCTTCACGGCCTGTATCTGGAGATCCCTCGCTTCCCAGGAACATGCACCCAAGTGCACAGGCCTCTCCCGTCAGAGCTAAAAGAGAGCAGCTCCTTTCACCCATGGCTCATCGACCAGAGGGTGAGATCACACCTGCACATATGCCCGTTCACATGCACATGTAGGCATCCATGCATCCATATGTGTACTCACACATGCACACATATTATAGGGATCAGTGCAAACCGCACCTATGGATACACACTAGGGTGACCATGCATCCTGTTTTGGCAGGGACAGTGCCTTTTTTAAGCCCTGTCCTGGTCATCCTGACGTATGTTGGCAAAAGTGGGCATTTGTCCCGTTTCCTCTTGCCAACTGATCATCATCTTGCTAACCCTAACCCAACTGATCATCAGCTGGCAAGAGAAAACTGGACAAATGCAGTTTTGTCAAAAAACGTGGGTTGCAACCTTTGGAGGGGTGCAGAGGAACGTGCCGAGGGACGGGGGCAAGCAGCAACACCAGCCCTGACTGTGTGGGAGGGAGGGCTAGGGAGAGCAGCTTGGGCCGGACTAGCCTTGCATGGGCAGGTAGCCGGGGGTCTTCGGCTGGCCCCGTTTGCAGGGGGTAGAGGGCAGCTTCAGGCTGGCCCCGCGCAGGCAAGTGGCAGGGAGGGCTAGGGGAGAGGCACATACTGGCCCCGTGCAGTGTCCTGTTTTCCCTTTAAGAAAACATGGTCACCTAACACAAACACACACACACACAAATGTACCAACACACGCAGAGCAGGTGAAAGGGGTGCAGCTGCCAAATGCTTCTGAGATAAGTATGCTTGTGGTTCCAAACAACCTCTCTGGTTGTGAATTGTTTCCACCTGCTGAGATGGCTCCGTGACAATGCCGGGGGAGCTCCTCCAGAGCTCGAGCTCCCAGTGCTATCTCCTTTCCATCTTGGTTGTGTTTCCTCTCAGCTGCTGCTCTGCAACCCAGACCAGCAGTTCTCAAACTGGGGTCCGCAGAGCCAGGTGTCCTTAGAGCCTGCACCTGGGGTCAGCAACATAGTATGAAAAATGTTTAAAAAAATCTCACCGCACATCTGCATTGCCTACTGATTAAAACTGAGAAATCTATTATTTCTGTTGACATGACATATTCCATCGTGCATGAACAAAGCGGTGAGTATCAACTCACGTGGGATAAGCGTCAGCGTAAAAACCCTCACTGCTTTGTGGCAGCAAATCAGAAGTGATGTCCATTTTTGGGGTGACAGACGCCTTTGGCGGGGGGAAATGGAATATATTTGTACAGTGGGTGAGCGATTTACATTAACGATGGATAAAACGTCCACATACTAGAACTGCTATTTGTGCTGAAGCCCTGGACAGTGCAGAGTCAAACAGAAAGAAACAAATGAAGAACAGAAAGTCTGACGAAAATTATATTGATTTTGGTTTTATGGAATTTAGTGATGGATGATTGCAATGCGTTGTATGCTTACAAAGCCAATCAAATGAAGCAATGAAACCAGCAAAGTTGGAACGACACCTCCCAACAAAGCACCTGGAGTATAACAATAAATCCAGAGACTTTTTTCAGCTAAAGAAAGAAGAATGCAATTGACAGAAAACTCAAATGACAAACATAACATCGGTTCCTGAAAAGGCACTCTGGATCGCAAAGCCCTGGCTGGGATGATTTAGTTGGGGTTGGTCCTGCTTTGAGCAGGGGGTTGGACTAGATGACCTCTTGAGGTCGCTTCCAACCCTGATATTCTATGATTCTATACTAGAAACTCATGCTTTTAACAATGACGGTGCTGGTTTCAACCTCCCCGAATGACCATGCTGTTCTATGGGGACCTAGGGCAGGGATTCTCCAGAGCCACATCCAGCCAGTAGGAGGAAATCACGAAGGAGGCTTGTGAGCTGGGAGCAGTTTCTGTGTTAGGGTGGGGGAGAGGAGATACCAAGACGTGGTTCACAGACACCAAGGCCAGCAGGGACGGGTAGAGGCATCTGGTCCATGAGTACAGGGTCACCTGTGTCCCAACCTGCTGGGGCTGATGCAGGAGTTTAATGAACTGCCATTTTGTAGCCACCTCCCTGGTGACCTAGATGTCCCTTAGGCCAATCCACAGCGCACTCTCATGCCGCAGGGTATATTTACCCACAGACTCTGCACATCCTGTGAGAACCGTTAGGCTCTGCTCAGCACGCTCTCTCGCTCTCGGTTCAACCTGTTTCCTGCACTAGCATTTCTGCCAGCAAACGCAGGAGGAAGCGTGAGGGAGCTCCAGACGTCTTCCCTCCCAGCCCTGTCCCTCGGCGGCGATTTCTGAGAGGTCGCTGGAGCCAGAAGCCCATGGCAGGGGGGTGTCTAGTTCGGTATCTTGGTGGCCCCCCGGCTGGAAGGGATTCTCGGCTCTTCAGAGGAGCAGGAGCTTGAGAGGAAAAACAACATCGGTATTTCTGCCTTCAGCCTCCTGCTCCCTCCCCAGCGCTCTGGCACCCCTGTGCCCCAGGTTTTTGTCTAGGGATCCCCCAAACACACACACAGGTTATGAAGTGACGACGTCTCCGCTGGTTACGCCTTTCTCCCCCAGGGCTCTGAATGGGGGTCTCCTCTGGTCCTCCCGCTTCCTCCCCAGGCTGAGCCCAGGGGGTCCTGTCCCGCCAGGCCCAGGGCCATGGCCTTCCTCCTCAAGTTCTTCCGTTTCGGCGCGGAGAAGAAGAAGGCGAAACACTACGAGAACGTGAAGCGAGACGTCAACCCAGAGGACATCTGGACAGTGCTGGGGGAGCTGGGGGATGGCGCCTTTGGGAAAGTCTTCAAGGTAAGTGGCGGGGAAGGGCTGGGGTTGGCCCAATCACCAGGCCGAGCTGCTCGGAAGGAAGCCCAGCTCGGCGGTACTCCCAAGTGAGCTAGCCGCCCAGCCGGGCACGGAGCTGCCTCGCTGAGCCGGTCCTGTAGCATGGGGCCGTGCGTTTAGAACTGTCCCAGGCCAAGAGCCGGCAGCTGGGGCACATCGTCCGTTGCTGAGGCCCGAGAGGCTGTGAAGGGGTTTATTCCACTGTCTCTGGTTAGGGTGGCCCAGGAAGGAAGAGACGCATGAGGAGAAATATCCTAATTCACTTCCTGGACTCCCGTGGCCCTTGGTGGGTGGGCCACATTTGGAGGACGGGATACAAATGGGTGATGGGATGGATCCCTGAGCGAAACACTGTACCTCTGGGCCATGGTTTTAAGAAGGGACTCCTGATTGTGGGTGCCCAGCTGAGACACCTTAAAGGGCCCTCATTTTCTGAGAGGGCTGCAACCCCCCACCGTGCCCCACCCCCCAAAATCAGGCCCCTTGAAGGAGGCTCGGGGCAGCACCCACAATCACTAGTCACTTTGGGAAATCTGGGCTCTGATATTTCCTTCTTAGTGTGCTCATATCTTGTACTCCTCCCTTAATAATGTGCAATGGGCCACTTCCCGAATTCTCTTTATCAAGCTGATATTCATAACAAAACCTCATAATTGAGCTCTTCCACTGCTCTCCATAATCCTTCACTAATCCGCACGAAGCCCTGTTAAGTAGCTGCATATTAATTCCTTTGTACAGATAGGGAAACTGAGGCACTGTGGTTCGAGCCCCAGAGCCTGCATTTCAGAGGTGCAACCTCCCGGTGCTCCAGGGCCAACATTTCCAAACTGGGGAGCCTAAAGCTGGGAGCTGCGGGGTGCAGAGCACTAATTTATGCGCTTCACTCTGGCTTCAGCCCGCCAGGTTTGAACATGTTGGTCCACACAGGGTCAGGCTGCAAGTGAGGTGCTTGCCTCCCCTTGTCCACGCTGCGGGGAGAAACATTTCCATGGCAGTGGGCAAAGCCTGGAGGTGGAGGCTGACGGGCAGGTGAACCTGACCCACAAACGTACATCGGTGGGTAACGATCATCATGTAGTGGGAAGGGAGCGGCTTGTCTGGCTCCTCAGTGCGGGACTGGGCCTTGCTGTGTTTTGGGAGGAACTAAGTGAGGGCCTGACCTTGGGCCCCTTTATAAGCTCTTGGTTGTGCTAAAGAGCTTGGGGGAGGGAGGGTCTGCGTGCCGGGAAACCGCAGGGCAGAGCGTGAGCTCTGAACAGGAAACTGCCGGCAGAGCTGCAGCTGCACACGGGCCTGCCGTGTGCACCAGCAAAGGGCTCAGCAAGGCTACCGGGCTCGGCATGAAACTGGGCTTCCCCAGGGACCAGATCCCCAGGACTGCGCGTGGGAGGACAGGGGAGCTGGAGGCAAGAGCCCCAGGGGCGGGATGCTGGGGCCTGTGTCGGGGTGGTGTTTGGAGCCGTCGAGTGCGTGTCTGGAAAAGGAAATGGCTCTGCTGAGAGAGGCTTGCACCTATTCTGCCAGAAGCGGCTTCTGATTCTGGGAGACTCGCCCCCCTCCCTCTGCCCAGGGCCCAGTGCCCTGGCCAGTGCCCTACCCTGACGACTGGTGCAAACGCGCCTTCCCCCGCCCAGGGCCGGGGTTCTTGGCTGGCACCCGCAATGGCGGGAAGGCGGGACCAGGCTGGGCAGGGGAGTCTGATCTGCGCTGTGACGGCCACTCCAGCCCCTCCTCCAGGTCCTGCTCCTGCCCACGTGAGAGTGGTGGGGCTGGAAAACATGGCGGGGGACAAAGATCCCCCCCACACCCAATATTTCCATTGCAAGGGCTCCTGCCGCCCCCTCGGTCCTGCTGCCCCTGCTCCGCCCCTCTGAAATGCAGCCCCAGGGTGTCTCTAGGCTTGGGCACCCACCCCCAGAAGCCTCTGCTGAACATGCTGGCCTAAGACGCTAGGCAGATTGCGGCTGCAGGTGGTTCCCAGTTAGCAGCACCGAGGGCCTTCGGAAGGTTTTAATTGACCAGCTGCTGGTCCAGGGACTCCCCTGGCTTTAGCCTTGCTAGCATGCCCCGTGCCTGACTACTGCCTCCCTCCTCCTGCCCCAGGCAATACGAGAGAGATGGCAGAACACCCTCATCTATAGGTTTGAATGCAACAGAGCCAGGCATAGCAGGAACAGCAGCTGGCATGGGGACCATCAGTGTGGGCACACGCCCTTGGATGTGTCCTCTTGGGCTGGCCTGGACTGCCCCTGGGGAGTGGTGTCCGAGCCTGAGCCTCGGCCCACTCTTGGTTGCTAGATAGTAGTGAGTACGCCGAGGGTAATGGGGACGGGGGTGGCAAGTCAAGATCTGTTCAATGTTCAGTGCAGGGATATGTATCAACGCTACAGGCCTGATTCAGCACCGGGTTGCGGCCGGTTCCTGGCAGTAGCGTGCCGTTGGGTTGGAGTGAACTGGCCTGGCCTAGAACCGGAACGCTGCACTGGGGAACCGGGGCCAAGAGAGGTACAAACGGAAGCATTGAGAACCATGTGGGAATTTCCACGTTGCCTGGAAGCTGACCCGCTGCAGGCAGGACATTACACACTGTGGGAGCAGTAGGACCTCAAGGTCTTGAGGAAAAGGGGACCAAGCCATGCTCTGTCGGGGTAAAGCAGCCACGCCTCTCCTGCCAGGCATGCTGAGGAGAGCCGAGAGGCTGCACCCCCAGCTGATGCTGCTCCATTGACTTCATGCCTTCTCTGGCAGGCCGCACCAGCTGAGGATGTGGCTCCTGGGAGTACTTGGACTGTCTCTGGGTTTGGTCTGCACTGTGGTTTCTCAGCCAGTCTGACCGTTGCTGTACCATAAGCTAGCAATGGTGCTGGAACGGGGTAGTCAGGCCACTGGCACAAAGACTTTCTCTAGGAATGAGGCCCATGGACAAATGAAATCCACCCTTCCTCTCCCAGGTGCCCAGAGGAGGGTGGAGATGTCGCTGGACTCCGAGACTCCTTCCTAGATGTGCTCTGCACTTAGACACCAAGTCGCAGGCACCTTGGTGGGTGTTCCAGGGAGAGGTGTATTATCCCCGTCTAATTTGTCTGGCGGGACTCCCCCTGCCCCTCGGACACCGGCTGCCGTTCTGGGCACCTCACGCCCAGAAGGATGTTGCCAAATTGGAGGAACTTCTGAGCAAAGCAACAAAACCAGGGGTGTGGCTACAAAGGTGCGAGCCATGCCAGGGCCCACGCGGTAATGAGCATCCAGCCAGCGGGACCCCTGGGGAAAGCAGAGCCCACGTGACCCCGCTCAAGATGGAGCGCAAGGTCAAAGCATTAGCTGCTTTGCATGGGAGGGGGAAAGGGGGATGGAAGCGAGGGAAGAGAAGGGGAAGGTTGAGAGCTAGATCAGAGCTGGAGGGGACCAAGGCGGGGAGCTGGCGGAAGGCCTGAGGTGTGGGGGGGTGGATCAGAGAGCTAAAAGGACCGGGAAGGGTGATTGGGTTGGGGCTGAGGGAGCTGAGGTCTGGACTGAAGGAAGCTGGAGTGGGGTTGAGGGAGAGCTGGGGGGCTAGATCAGAACTGGAGGGGAGGGAGGGAGGGTCGTCAGGGGAGCTGGGGATGGGAGGGCTGCATTGGGGCTGTGCGGCAGCTGGAGAGGAGCTAGGTGGGGGTTGGGGGGCTGGAGGGGAGCTAGATGGGGCTGGAGTGGGGCTGTGGGGGGCCGAACGGGGTGGATTTCAGACTCAGGAAGGGAGCCCCTAACTCATTCTTGCCCCAGGGCCCTCCGGTGCCTCGTTCGGCCACTGAACAGAACTGAGGCAGGGGCTGGAGGGGGGCGGCTGTGTGGGGAGACGACAGGGACGGACCGGCCCCCGGGGAGAGCTGTGTCACAGCCGTGGGGCAGGGGAGAGGAAACGGTGAAGGGTGTCCACGTGAGGAGGGGCGACTGTCTGGGAGCAAAGGAGGTTCAGCCCCCGGGCAATGGTCCCTCGGCACGTGGTACGTCAGGGCTGGTTCAGTGACAGGCCCTGGCGGGCTGCGAGGCGCTGGCTGAGGTGCTGGCCTGTGCGACCCAGGAGGTCAGCCTGGGTGGTCAAAACGGACCCTTTTGGCCTGAAATCTAGGGGGCAGATCCTCAGTGGGCGCGACCTGCAGCTAGGCCGCTTACACCAGCTGGGGCTCTGGCCCGATGACTCTAGATTGTGGAGCAGCCCCCGCGGATCTGGGAGTGCTCACGCAGAGACCGCGTGTTCTAGTGGGTAGGTAACAGCGCGGGAGTAGGACTCCTGGGTTCTGGGCCTTGCCGGCTAAGCTTTGGTAGGTCACTCCCCCCCCCCCGTGGCAAGCAGGGATACAGCTTTCCTGTGTGACGTGCTTTGAGACCTGCTGTTAGGCCGGACAAAGCGCTGGGGGACCGATCCTGGGCCAGCCCCGCTCGGCTGCCGAGACTCGGGGACCTGCCACGTCCCACGGTGCAAACCAGGCGCTGTGCGGCCACTTCCCTGCAGGCAGCTGCTTGGGAGGCAGCAGTGGTGGGCCGGTGGGAGCAGGGACTCTCTGGAATTGCTACCTAGCGTGGAGGCTTTCGTCAGCCCCGGTGTATGGCGAGAACCATTACCATAGCACCGCTGCCTGCCAGCAGCTAGCCGGGCGTCTAGCAGAGCAAGAATCGCTGGTAATTAAGAAACCACAACGACTTCCGCTGGGCCGCAAGCATGCACCAGAGTGCGCGTGTCTCAGCTCCTCTGCTGAGAGAGCCAAGCCCCGGGGCGGGGAAGGAACAGGGCTGCCCCAAAACCGGGGCCTCCACAGGCAGTCCCAAGCTCCCCGCTGTCCTGCAGAGCCTGGCTGTGAGGTTTAACTCTGGCGCCCCTGCCCGCTGCGCCCAGCCTTCCTGGAGCACTGATCTCGCAGAGCCGTGAGCTCCAGCCAGGAGAACGCCAGCCAGCAAACCAGTGAACTGCAGCAGCCTGGCAGGGACCTAGGTACCCAGAAGCATTCGAGAGTGAGTCTGACGTCCTGCTCAGCAGCTCTCCACCCTCTGCGTGGGTCAGTCACAGCTGCTGACTCTAGGGCCTAAAACAATTCTTTGCTGCCTTTCACTCCGCCTAGCCCTGCCGGGCCAGCCCCACTCGGGGAGAGGGAGCCAGCGTCCACTGCTTCTTGAACGTTCAGTGATCAAGGATAAAGGGAGAGAGAGCCAAGGCCGGGCAAAATCCAGGCTTGATTCCTTCCTCTACACCTCCGGGCCTCTCCCCTCAAGCACGTCCGGAAAGGAAAGTTCTCCAGGGGGGTGGGGGGGGGGGAAATAAACAAGGAGAAACAGTTTTACTTTGTGTAATGACACATCCACTCCCAGTCTCTATTCAAGCCTAAGTTAATTGTATCCAGTTTGCAAATTAATTCCAATTCAGCAGTCTCTCGTTGGAGTCTGTTTTTGAAGTCTTTTTGTTGAAGAATTGCCACTTTTAGGTCAGAAATCGAGTGACCAGAGAGGTTGAAGTGTTCTCCGACTGGTTTTTGAATGTTATAATTCTTGACATCTGATTTGTGTCCATTTATTCTTTTACGTAGAGACTGTCCGGTTTGACCAATGTATGTGGCAGAGGGGCACTGCTGGCACATGATGGCATATATCACATTGGTAGATGTGCAGGTGAACGAGCCTCTATTAGTGTGGCTGATGTGATTAGCCCCTATGATGATGTCCCGTGAATAGATATGTGAATACAGTTGGCAACGGGCTTTGTTGCAGGGTTTGGTTCCTGGGTTAGTGGTTCTGTTGTGTGGTGTGTGGTTGCTGGTGAGTATTTGCTTCAGGTTAGGGGGTTGTCTGTAGGCAAGGACTGGCCTGTCTCCCAAGATCTGTGAGAGTGATGGGTCGTCCTTCAGGATAGGTTGTAGATCCTTGATGATGCGCTGGAGAGGTTTTAGTTGGGGGCTGAAGGTGACGGCTAGTGGCGTTCTGTTACTTCCTTTGTTGGTCCTGTCCTGTAGTAGGTGACTTCTGGGAACTCTTCTGGCTCTATCAATCTGTTTCTTCACTTCAGCAGGTGGGTATTGTAGTTGTAAGAATGCTTGATAGAGATCTTGTAGGTGTTTGTCTCTGTCTGAGGGGTTGGAGCAAATACGGTTGTATCGTAGAGCTTGGCTGTAGACAATGGATCGTATGGTGTGTTCTGGGTGAAAGCTGGAGGCATGGAGGTAGGAATAGCGGTCAGTAGGTTTCCGGTATAGGGTGGTGTTTATGTGACCATCGCTTATTAGCACTGTAGCGTCCAGGAAGTGGATCTCTTGTGTGGACTGGTCCAGGCTGAGGTTGATGGTGGGATGGAAATTGTTGAAATCATGGTGGAATTCCTCAAGGGCTTCTTTTCCATGGGTCCAGATGATGAAGATGTCATCAATATAGCGCAAGTAGAGTAGGGGCGTTAGGGGACGAGAGCTGAGGAAGCGTTGCTCTAAGTCAGCCATAAAAATGTTGGCATACTGTGGGGCCATGCAGGTACCCATAGCAGTGCCGCTGATTTGAAGGTATACATTGTCCCCAAATGTGAAATAGTTTTGGTCAGTGATCCTAATTTGGGGCCACTTGCCCAAGTGATTTCTGAGATACAGCCCCCCCATCCCCCAACAGCTGTTCTTAAAGTTGACATGTTTTGGCAACTTTGTGCACGGCTAGAGATCAAACTCGGGCTGAGCCTGAGATGGTCATACCAGGGTCCCAGATGCTTGAGGGCTACCCCAATGGAGAGCACGCCACTCACTGGCTCTCAGGGGGAAAACAAGTTCCAGTGTTATTCCAAAAACGTTTGGGTCTCCACAGGGGTGCGCACCAAGCCGTTCTGGCTCATGTGCCAATTGGAGACGTGGCCCATGTGCAGAGAGAGACATTAAGGGAATGCAAGCTCTGCCTTACGGGCCCTGAATGGCTCAATGACTGTTCTGCTTGCTAAGTTTGTGTGTTGCTTGCTCATTGTGAGTTCAAATCCCTTCCTAATCTAAAATGCAAAAAGCTCACTTACTTACCAGCTCAGTGGTCAGGGTCACCAGTGTGTTTAGATGTTTGGCTGCATGTGTGTTCCGTCTGTGTACTGCCACAGCAGACCTCATTGGAACCACCCAATGACCACAAGATCTGTTAAGGGACAAAGGCACGCAGCCAGGTTTATTGTTGACAAAGCACAGTACTAGTATCCCACAGACTCTACCAGACCACTAATACATGTATGCCCATAACAATGGACTAGCTCAGTGAATGGTGGGACTTTCCGTTCTTCGCTAGGCTAGACAAAGATACTCCCTCTGAGATACATCTTTATACCTCAGTACAAACAAGTTAGTACTGCCCCCTGACGTGGTTAGTTGTTACCCATCACCTTGCACATGTTGGTTTGATCAAAACATCTTTATTACGTACTGTTATCCTGACCTTATCTTTAGCAGGGGTCAGTGTGTTCCTGTTATCTTTGGGGAATGTTTTTGTACCATCCTTGATATCGGGATGTTTTGGTACCACTTGATATCAGGATGTGTTTGCATGAGTGCTCTGTGCCTAGCACTTCTTAGGAATGTGTATTTCTGCAATATCAGCCCTGTTCTTGCCAGATTCTGTGATGTTGGAGCAAGTGCAAATCCTTCTTGTGATGACAGGAGAAGCCTTGCACTTGATTCTCGTTGGGCGTAGTCTTTTGAGGGTCTATTTTGATCTCAACAGTCAGGTCATTGGCTTGGGTTCCTTCCCTGCCCTGCCGATCAAGGAGAGTGTGTTGCACCATCCTTCACATCTGTTTATGTCTTGTGTTCAGTGGGAGAGTACAGATCTGCGGTTTCCGTGCAATATGTGCTGAATTATATGAACGAGAATTCACCTGTTCAACTCATGGAGCTTGCTTCCAAGTGCATGTCTGTCATGAGGAAATAGTCTGAGCCCGACAGGATCTCCCACTTGTAGTACTGGGAGTCATGGTCATAGTTAGCTTTGGCCTTTGCCTGTCTCTCTCTTTTTGTCTATTTCTCCTTCTAACCCTGCCAGCTATAGTAATGGTGGGTCTATGGGCACCAAGGTACATGTGCCTCTTGACGTCAAGCCTAGCACCAGGTTGCTACTGAGCCCTTCTCTGGGAGTGTTCTTCCACCAAGGAATAGCTTGCCATCTCCTTCCTTTGTTTGGTGCCGCTCTCTTTAAAAGAGTTTTAGCAAATTTCACTGTCAATTCAGCTTTGCCATGTGCCACGTGATGGGACTGAATTCCCATTGCTGGGAAAATTGCACAAACTCACTGCAATTAAACTGGGGTCCATGGTCTGAAAAGACACAGTTCGGGGTCCCATGCTCCCTGAAATGCTTCATTGCTGTGTCTAGGATGGTCCCTGTGATAGTTTCTCACAGTTCATCTCATTCTCCGGAGTCTGAACAGCAGTCTATAATAACGAGGTAGTCCATGTGGTTTGCCGCGAAAAGATCCATCCCTACTTTGCTCCAAGCTCTGCGGGGAAGTTGTGCATTTTCATTGCGTAATTTTGTTGCTTGACCTGCATTTCTCTACCTGTCCCAACTGCTCACCAGGTCTCTGATGTCCTTGGTCATATTTGGCCAGGATACAGCATCTCTGGCTTTCCCAAGACAGGCTTTGATTGTAGAATGGCTCTGATGTATTCTTCAGAGAGCTTATGTTCTCAGTGTTATGATTCCACTCCCTTTACATATGATGCTGTTTTGTACGCTCCTATCGGCTCAGTAGTTTGAATATTCTTAAGAGCCAGGTGCAGCTTCTCGCCTGGCGTCTGGCCGCCCTGACGGAATGACGGACACGAGCCCTGGTAAATCTTTATCTTGTATAGTTTGTTCTCAGATTCTTTCCAGCTCCTGCCTTGATACTGGCGGATAACTGTGTCTCTCTGTCTCAAATGTTTGTTCAGCGGCGGTAGTTTCCTGTTGCAGGGCTGTTCTGGATAAACAGTCAGCCGCGTCCGTCTCAGTGCTCTCTGGTGCGGGAGGGTCACAGGCTACTCAAATGGTTTTCCATCCCTGAACGCACTTGGGAACGTTATTGCAAGACGTGTTTTCAGTGTGGATGTGTCTTTGTTCCACTGGTGACAGTGACCTGTATCCAAAAACTACGAGCAGTCCCTTTGGTAGGAGGGATGCCCCAAACCTGTCTCGCTGGCCTTACGTTGCATGGCTGCCTCTTCATATTTCAGGATGGGAGAGCGGGTCACCAGCTCCTTGGGATGTGTGATCAAGCAATTCCTGAATGTCCCTAGACATGAGCATGTCCTCATGCTGTCCTGGCCCCCCCTGGGAAGCTATCTGTCCCAGCACTGAGCCGCAGCAAGAGAGTTGTTCGCTAAGCTGCAGTGGCATGAGAGGGTGGCACCGATGGGGCTGAGCGTAGGATGTGACCTGCAGGAGCTTTCTTATGGGTGAGGATGCGCAAGAAGGAAGAGCCCAGCTTGACTCTCAGATCCTGGACTGCATTTGCAGGGGCAGCTGTTAGGGAAAATGGCTTTTTACTTGTAAACTGAGCAGATTTCATCTGGAGACACCATATATATGGAGCCTGCTGGGGTGCCTCTTTGAACCTTCAACAATCGCCTCCTCCTCCAGTGATGAGTTGTGTGGCTGCTTACAGAGCCTTAGCTGTCACTCAGCTCCCTGGAGGAGGGAGCCAGATTCGCTTACAGGAGCTGGGAATCGAGGGTTCACAGCTCAGAGGGGAAGAAATTGACCCTGTAGCTTTTACAGCTTGACAGATACTTTGCACACCGTGTGTGCGCCTTTGAAAGAGTTGCCTTAGCAATCCAGTTGCTCTGTGTGAGAGTTTGGGTTTGCCCTGTGGCCTGTTTGCTAGATTTCCCCACTCCCTATGGTTGTGCTGTACACTACTTGGCTGCCAGCCTCCACTCCAGAAGTGGCTGCATTTCAGTGACACTGCGAGTATAACATTTGGAAAGTGCTTTGAGATCCTCATATGAAAAGTGCTAAGTAATGTGAACTGAGGGTGCTGGGGAGACTTTCCAGTGCTGACCCTCAGCTTCTGGCTGTTCCCAAGGTGGCTGGGCAGGGCTTTGGGTTGATTCCTCCCTGCATTGCTTTGTACATGTTCAATCTGTCTCAACAGGCACAAAACAAGGTGACAGGGGTTCTGGCTGCTGCGAAGGTGATTGACACGCAGAGTGAGGAGGAGCTGGAAGATTACGTGGTGGAGATAGACATCCTTGCCTGGTGCGATCACCCAAACATTGTCAAGCTGCTGGACGCACTGTACTGGGACAGCAGGCTGTGGGTGAGCTGTGGGGGCAGGTGGGCTGGCCTAACCTCCCAGTGTGGGTGATCTCAGAGCCAGGCGTTCCCTGGTGAGCCTTAGGACGAAAGCTAGAGGGGGAGGCAGACCCCACAAAGGTAACCCCAGGGCATGTGATTTAACCGGAGCCTTAACACAAAATAGATTTTTTTTAAAATTGGTCAGTTTAAAAAATAATCAGGTGACTGCCCCTTGGGCTTGAGCCGGGTGCCACCATTCCGAGCCCTGCAGGATGGGTCCCATTAGCATGAGAAACCGATGCCACGAATCAGGGATATTTTCGGTGTGATCTTGGTTATTTACCTAACACACGCCCGGAGCCTGGTTCCCTGAATACAGTGGGAACGAACAGCAGCATGCAGCTCCATTGCTCAGGAATCCCCCAGCCTGCCCCTCCCACAGTCTCTGTGCCCAAGAAGCTCCATCGCTCTGCTTCCTCTCAGGGTCACACCCATAACTCCTCCCACGCACACGCCGGCTGCACCCAGTCTCCTGCTAGCCCCTGCGTTTGCAATCGTTCTGATTGGGCTGGAAACTTCTCGCAGGAACCCAACATTGTCCAGCCGAAATGTTTCAGAGAAAGACTTTTCGTTCAAAATTGCTTATGGGGAAAATGGTGGTTTTGCCCCCAGCTGTAGTAGCAATTCAGAGGCCGCAGTGAATCATAGAATCATAGAATATCAGGGTTGGAAGGGACCCCAGAAGGTCATCTAGTCCAACCCCCTGCTCGAAGCAGGACCAATTCCCAGTTAAATCATCCCAGCCAGGGCTTTGTTAAGCCTGACCTTAAAAACCTCTAAGGAAGGAGATTCTACCACCTCCCTAGGTAATATATTATATTATAGAATATTTCTACCAGCCAGCCTCTAAGAAGGGTGGGTGCAGGAACAGGTGAGTGTGTGTGTGGGCAGGGGGAATCAGTCTTTTGGAGATGTAGGAGGGAAGTTGAGGGAAGCTTGGCCTTTGCCCCAACGTCACTGTCACAGCAGTGCAGTCAGAGCCGAGCAGCGACGGGGAATGGTTGAGGCAGGGTTTGAGAATGAGGCTGTGACGGTGATGAAGGAGGGACGAGCAGGTGGGTGAAGCTCTCTGGGTGGGAAGACCAGGGACTCCCCCTCGGTGGAGTATACAAGCCAGAGCCCCCTGCTGACGCTGCCCAGCCCCACCCCTGGCATGCTGAGACTGGAAGCTGGGCCATGAATGTGGCTCTCTGCTCTCTCCTCAGATCCTGATTGAGTTTTGCCCAGGAGGAGCAGTGGATGCAGCGATCCTGGGTAAGTAGGGGGGCGACCATATTTCCCTGTGCTGAATATGGGACACCTGGTAAAATTATTCGTATGCAAGCGAGTTCAACGGCAACCAGTCAGAACTATGCAGGACAAACGTACAAATTAACATCGGGTTGTCTGAGCCCTCGTTAAAAAGAAATACTGCGTAGATGGATTCTTTTTCTTTACCTTCTTATCTTGTCTCAGTCCCTCTTCCCCCCTTTCCCTCCCTCCCCCCCCCCGGCCATGTCTGGCTGGCTATTGAGAGCACAGGCTCTTCGGGACAGGGCCCAGCTTCGGCTCTATGGCTGTGCAATGCCCGTAGAACGGGGCCCTGAGCCCAGCTGAAGTCCCCATCCCTGGCAAGGTGCTGCCTTCGTGCCCGTACTAATTGGGCCAGCTGTAACCCCTGACCTGAACCTGTCTCCTGTCGTGCCCCATGCCCAGGGTGCTGTGGGCTTTAGCTACCACACTAACTCCCCAGGGGTGTCTGATTTCAGAGCTGGAGAAGGGTCTGACGGAGGAGCAGATCCAAGTGGCCTGTAAGCAGATCCTGCTGGCCCTGCAATATCTCCACAGCTGCAAGATCATCCATCGGGATCTGAAGGCTGGGAATGTCTTGCTGACCTTGGAAGGAGATGTCAAGCTGGGTGAGGCTCTGGGGAGAAGACAAGGGCGGGCTGAGCACGGGGTGTGCCATGGGTTCGGTAGCAGTCCAGTAGCAACCCAGGATCCTGCTCCCGGAGGCAGAGAATTAAATTGGTTAGTCTCTAAGGTGCCACAAGGCCTCCTTTTCTTTTTGCGGATGCAGACTAACACGGCTGCTACTCTGAAACTAGAAGAAGTTAAGAGCCTTCGGGTTCTACTGTATGATGCATTCCAGTGAATTATCAGCAGGCGATATAGGACGCCGCCAGCCAGGTGCACCGTATTCCCAGAGCGGCTGTAGCAGGGGTGTGTGCGAGTGTGGGGGGGTCACACCCTTGCTGGGCCGCATGCTTGGCTGACGTAACTCCACCGGCAGCCGTGAAGTGACTGAAGTCAGCAGAGTCGTGCCATGCTCCTGGGTCATGGAGTTACGCCCACAGAGAGTTCAGCCCTGGAGACAGTAACACCTCCCACTCATAGTCATCGATTGTCTTCTCTTCTCTTTATGACGTAGCTGACTTTGGAGTCTCTGCCAAAAACTCCCAAACCCTGCAGCGACGGACATCCTTCCTTGGGACACCATATTGGTATGCGCCGGCACTGCCTGGGAACAGCAGGGCATTGTGGGTAATGGACTTGGGAACAAAGTTGTTTGCTACTGGCCTTTGTCGCCTGTGGACACGGTGGCAGATCAGAAATGCTCTGTACTGTCCCTCCAGTGGTAGGCTGAGCTCCAGGGCGTTGAAAGAGGGGATACTGGAACCAATCTTTTCCATTGACATCATTTCAGCAGAAAGTGGCTTTTTGTTGAAAAGGAAAATGTAGCAGAAAAAAGGGTTTTGGATGAAAAATCAGCAGCTGAAAACATTTTGGTAAAAACTGTTGGCTTTTGGTAAAAACTTGCTGGTTAATTTTGAAAACCGCTCTTTTTTTAAAACTGAAAATGGTTTTAAAAAAAATGTTTTCTGTTTCTGAGTCTGGCTTTTCCTTGGAAATGTGAAAAGTTTCATGGGCAATTTTGACAAAACAGAAAGAACGATTTTTTTCCCATAATAAAGTCTTGGCCTTTTGACCAGCTCTGGCAGGTGCAGGATGTGATGAAATCCAGCTGCCCGAAGAGACTGGGATGGCAGATGCCCCTGTCTGCACTCTCCTCACTTTAGGAGACCCCTGGCACCCACTCATGGCACAGGTACTGTCCCCCAGCTGAGCAGGGCTGGGTGGGACTCCATGCAGAAGACATCCTCATTTTTGTGCCACTTCCAAGACAGTCTGACAGTCTCATTATTTGCTGCTCTAATGGGGCTGGTGACAGCAAATGCTCAGGGAGATGCTGATGGGGAAGCCCATCGGTAGGTCATTGTGAGCTCATCTCTCTCTCTGGGCGCAGGATGGCTCCAGAAGTGGTGCAGTGTGAGACCTCGAAGGAGAACCCCTATAACTACAAGGCTGACATCTGGTCCCTGGGGATCACCCTGATCGAGATGGCCGAGATGGAGCCCCCCTTCCACGAGCTGAACCCCATGAGGGTGCTGCTGAAAATCTCCAAGTCCCAGCCACCCACCTTGCGCTGTCCCAAGCGATGGTGAGTCCATTGACCAGGGAACCCCAACACACGTAGTGCTGAGAACCCACCGACATGGTCATGGCAGTGATTTGCAAGGGTGCCCACCTCCAGCAATTCCCAAACTGCACAGGCATGCAGCACCTCTGGGGGTGGGCACCAGCATGCAAGTGGGAGGAAGGGAAAGGTTGGCCACCAATACGGGAGTGAACCCTGACTCTTACTAAAACCACCTGGAGGCTTTTGCTGTCCATGCACGGCAGACAGGGCTCCGTTTACAAGAGGATCCGGCTGTCCGCCTGGGAAGGACAAAGGGCTGAGCCCCCCGTCTGGAGCTTTGAACCCATAGCTCCAGGGAACAGAGGTATTGCAAACCACAGCCTGGGGCTTGTTACAGCATTGCTGCTGCTCCACAGCGCAAGCCGGCAATGGGGGGGTTACCATCATCCCATGGTATAGGTGGGGCACGGAGCCAAAACAATTGCAAGGGATGTGGCCAAGGTCCCGCAGTGAATCAGTGGCAGAGCTGGGGCTAGACCCTAGGAGTTCCAGCTTCCGGGCCACCTCTTAGCCACAGTCTGGGCCTTCTTCCCATCACCTGCCTAGGCTTAAAGGGGGGTCCTGGGCCAGGCTGCCCCGGGGAGCACAGAGCTAGAAAGCAGAGCTCAGGGGCTGAGCAGCACGGAGGAGTTTTCGCCTCTTCAATCCATTGCTGTGTCCTGCAGGTCTGAGGAGTTTAAAGACTTTCTGAGAAAATCGCTGGAAAGGAATCCTGAGGTCCGGTGGTCAGCCAGCCAGCTCCTGCAGGTGAGACATGCCCCCTTGGCCGCGTCCTCCCTCACAGGGCAGGGACAGGGACTGGGGGGCAGGCGAGGGGACTTTCCCTTGCTACCTTGTGCCCCAGAACCCCTCGCTTCCCTCAGCAGTGAAACTCAAGGTTCCCACCGGCACGTGCGGTGCTCCCACCAAGAGGTGCCTTGGCCCCCCAGCCCGGCACACAGAGACTGTCTCTGTGGAGAGCTGCACCTGACGGGTCCCTTGCTTCCCCTCAGCACCCCTTCGTGGCAGAGGTGTCGGAGAAGCGGCCCCTGCGGGAGCTGATCGCGGAGGCCAGGGCAGAGGTGATGGAAGAGGTGGAAGAGGAGGAGGAGGAAGGACATGTCTCATCAGTAAGCAGCAACCGAAGCTCATTGTCATTTCCTAGAGGCCAGGCTGGCTCCCCCCAGGGGGGCCGCGCAGGAAGGGGAACATCAGCGATCATGTGGCCTGGGGCACGAGGCCGCCTGCCCCTCAAACAAGCCCGGCTGGGCCTGGCGTCATATGGGAATGGGGGCGATAGCGGGGGCGGGGCCAGGCTGGGGCCGGGCATGCTGCGTGGGGGGGGAGAGTGGGTGGGACCGGGTGTACTGCAGGGGGGTGACAGCAGGCGGGGCTGGGCATGCTGGGGGGGGGAAATGGGCAAGGCTGCGGGGGAGCAATAGTGGGCATGCTGGGGGGGGGACGTGGGCAGGACCAGATGTGCTGTGGGGGGGGCGATAGTGGGCAGGGCTGGGCATGCTGGGGGGGGAGTGGGCAGGGCTGGGCATGCTGGGGGGGAGTGGGCAGGACCAGATGTGCTGTGGGGGGGGCGATAGTGGGCAGGGCTGGGCATGCTGGGGGGGGAGTGGGCAGGGTTGGGCATGCTGGGGGAGGGACGTGGGCAGGACCAGATGTGCTGTGGGGGGGGGCGATAGTGGGCAGGGCTGGGCATGCTGGGGGGGGAGAGGGCAGGGCCGGGCATGCTGCGGGAGGGACGTGGGTGGGACCAGACCTGCTGCAGGAGGAGGAGCGAGGAAGAGGATGGGGGTGATAGCGGGTGGGTACGTTGCTGGGCAGGGAGATCCCTGAGTGAGCTGGCGCCAGCCAGGCTGTACTGGGAGAGCAGTGGGGGGTAGCGGCTGGGGCATTAGCCTGGGAATCAGGCCTCTGGGGCTCTAAGCTTAGCTCTGCCCAGGACCTGCTAGGTGACCTTGGGCAGATCCCTTCCCTGCTACCTGGCGTCTGTTTCCCTATCCACCCTTCATGTGCCTTGTGCAGTGACTGTCACTCTCTGGGGAGGGGCAACAGAGCTGGGTGTCTGCACGAGGGAATGGACCACGGCCTAAGCCAGCCTTCCCCTCTGCTTCCCCAGCCATCCAGGGGTTTCTCACCCACTTGCTATGGTGATTCATACTCAGTGGCACTGGAAAAGGGGGGGCCCTGGCCCTCCCACTTTTCACCAGCAAGCAACGGGGAGAGGGGGCAGAGTAGAGCGAGCCGGGGTGTGGTTTTGGGGGGTGGGGGGTGCAAGGGCGCGGGGGGGTTGGGCCTCAGCGCTCCCTGTGCTTGGCTGTCACCTGCTTCAGCAGGAGGGAACCTTCCATGGGCCGTGCTGTATGGACGGTCCTCAGGCGTCTCCTGCCTCCCTGCCCGGCCATTTGGGATCAGGTGACGCTCTGAGCCAGGTCCTTAGGTGTTGCAAGCTGGAACAGCTCCATTGATTTCATTGGCACCAGCTGAGCATCTGCCCCCATGGCTCCTCCGGGTTAGATAGGGGGGTTTCATGAGGTCGCGGTTTAGATTTGGGTGTTTGACAAGAAGCTGCAGCTATCTCTAACCTTTCTCTTCCTCTTGATCCAACAGCCACACCATGACCACAAAGGCTCCTTCTACAAGGCCTCCAGCAGCAGCCACCACGAGCAGGAAACGCCGTCCCAGCACAGTCAGAACCTGGATGGGAGGGAAGTGCAATCCCTCCCCACGGCAGGAGCTGGCAGGGAGATGGACATGATGGCTCAGCGAGCCAGCCACTCCGCTCCACCAGCAGAGGAGAGCAAACAGGAAGAGCAAACGGGGTCTCCTAAGAATCAGACGGGGAGCCCTCTCCCTGCTGGCCAGCCTGAGTTCCAAGGACCTGGGGTCAACACCAGTGTCCAGGGGGACTCAGTCCCCTATGGTCCCCAGATGAGGACAAAAAAAGCTTCTGATTTCCTGAAACAAATGAGGCGAAAGTCCGCGCCCATGTTTGCAGCTTCCCGGGAGCTGCGCGGCTCCATGAGGCTCCCCTCCCGAAAGCCCTCTGACGTCCTGAAGCTGATGAGACGCAGGTCGTTCTTTGGTGGGTTGAAGTCACAAGAAAATGCCAGCGAACCAGGTGGGATCAATGGAGAGCCAGTGGTGCATACAGCCAGCGGGAAAGCTCAGGGCAAGGAGCAGCTGCCTTCATGTCCTGAGCCTCAGCCATGTGTGGGACTGCCAGACACTCTGGAGGAGACAGCGCCAGATCCCTTCCGAGCAGCAGCATGCAAACCAGAAGCAGAGAAGGACTTTAAAGGGGACCATGAAAAGGAGACCAGCCCTCTAGAGAGCCAAGCCCAAGCAAGAGAACTTTGTACTGGGCTAAATCATTTAGCACCATCTAAAGATCCAACTGAAGGGCAAGAGGTGGAAGCAGAAGAAGCAGAAACTGCTGACGATCAGGCCAACTCTGTACTGGAAGAAACTCAGGCAGGTTTTAAACTCCCCGACTCAAACATAACAGACAGAGTTCCCTCCACAGAAGCAGAAAGTCAACAGGCAGCTGTAGGCCTGGAGGACAGGACCCAGACATGCCCCACTTTGCTCTCAGTGAGTAACATGGAAAACCTGTCAAATAGCGATTCTTCCAGTAATTTATTGGCTCTGCAGGAACACACAGGAGCAACTAAGTGGGACTTGTCTGAAGGCTCAGCTGCGATGGGAGAAGGACAGACCGTGGATGAGAATCCTCCCCCCAGTTCCAGGAAATGGAGGATTCCGGTTGAAAGGACAGAGGAAATACGAAGTCTAGCCAAGAAACATTACCTGGATTGTGCGTCTGTGAGCAGCCCTCTTGCAAACCTGGGCGTGAGCGAGGGCACACAACTAATAGCAGCTCTAGACCTTTGTCAGACTGGTACTAAAGTTCTGAGCATCAAAGAATCCTGGAGACAGCTCCAGCCCAAAGGTGCTGGAGTGTGTATAGATAAGGAAGCGAGAGGGGTTAGATTACAGACTGAAAATTTCTCAAATGCAGCAGAAGCACAAGAAGGTGGAAGCCCAGAGACGTCTGGAGAGGTAGCAGAGCAGACACACTGGGAAACTGAGCATGAAAGACTCCTCAAGAAATTAGAGCAGAGTGGTGAGAATTGGCAACAGGCAGAAACCGTCTCAGTAAAGAATGAAGCAGATGGAGACATGGAGAACGCAGATGAACACACGGAGGTGGGATCAGCAACCCTAGAAGAGCCGTGTTGTATGGGAGAGATTCCAGTGACTGAGAATGGAGAGAAAAATACAGCAGCCGCTCGTTCTGCTCAGGAAACAGTGGTTCCAGCCAAAGCGGAAACAGGGAAGAATGAGGAAGAAACTATAGACAACAATATAAGGGGCCATTTAAATGAAGATCAACATTGGGGGGTGGACACCTCCCCCATGGAGATCATGGGGCCAGCACATGAGGAGGCAGAAGGAGATACTGTAAACAAGGTTGTAGAGGAGCATTTAAAGGGAGACCAACATGCAGTCCTGGACACATCCAGCCAGGAGATACTGGTGCCAGCAAGAAAGGAAGCCCAGGAAGGCACTAGAGAAAATATAACATTGGGTCATTTAAATTTAGAGGATCAAAACTCAGTGGCGGATACCTCCCCGAAGGAGGGCCTCGTGCCAGATAAAGCACACACAGGGGAGAAAGTGGAAGACAGTGCAGACAGTCCTAGGGGTGGCCCGTTAAATGCTGTTGAGGACAAAGACCGTAAAGCTAGGGGAGATGGAAATGGTAGAGAAACAGCAAAGGAAGAGAGACATCCACCCGGAGAAAGTCTGGCAGAGGCTGCTCCGGATCCAGAAGGGGCCTCGGGGGATGGAGCTGGAAGAGAAGAGAGAAGTGCCCCCCTGGGGAACGGAGCAGGGCTGGAAGCCCAGGGGGCATCTATTGGGCACCCAAAGGTAAGGAAAATCGTGAGCTTTGCTGAGGCATCCCTGGGCTGCCCCGCCTCCCTGAAACAGACAGCTAATGGAGGAGCAATGAGAGATGGAAAAGATCCCAGTGGTGAGGGAGATTCAACCTTAAACGATGGTTTAATGCACGACCAAGAAGAAGAGATGCTGACGTCACCGGGCAATACAGAGTCTGACATGCACCGCCACCGTCCTTCTGCAAGGCTGCAGACCCCGTGCTGCACGCAAGACGTCACACAGGTAGGCTGGCATGACACGTGAGACTAGAATGCTTTGAATGGGGGGCGGGATGCCAGGGTCTGGGGCATGGGGCCTTTTGTCTCTAGGGCTGTCTCTGGGCCTAGCTGGGAGGCTATTGTGGGCTGACTTGAGGTTCTTAGTCCTGTGGCCATACCCAAAAACCCCTCCTACTCCCCTGGCCCCACACAGACTGGCTCCCTGGAATGGAGAAGGACTGAGCTGACTGAATCCTGAGGGAGGTCCCTTTAGATCAGGCCTGAGGCACAGCCATGGGGAAAGGGGAAGATACTTTTTCTGCCAGGCCTACAAACAGGACTTCATCTTCCCCGGGGTCTCCCCCTGGCAACTCTGAGGAGCACCATTTTGAGCATTTTGAGCCCCGAGGCTGTATAAAATCCATGCTTTGTGGATGGTCTGCGGCAGGCAGGCAGTGCAGAATGGTCCAGGAGCACAGTGCTGTCTGGTTTGTCTCACAGCACATCCATGGTTAACTGCTGCTTTGTCTGGAGGATGTAACAAACCAGAGAAACCACAGACTGTTTCAAGCAGAAACAGATTAAACTGTTAGCACCGAATCCTAATGCCCTTTTTCTCTGTCTGTGCTCAGCGGGACAGATCCTCAACGTTTGTAGTGCGACAAAGGGCCCAGGACAATTTACACCAGCAGAGGATCTGTTCCAGTATCTGTGGCTGGCTTCACTGGGCGCTTTGCCTGAGCAAGGGCTGAGCATGGACTTGGGGAATTAGCCCAGTGACCTCAGTGAGAGTTGGCATGTGACCCTCCGGATTTGATCCATAAGAAAATGACAATTATGCAAATACACCAGACCCTCGCTAGAACGCGGGATTTGGGATCCATGTGCGGTACCGCGTTAACGCGGGGACCCCGTTAAAATGAATTCCAATTAAAGTCATTAAATTTGGGATTCATGGCCGCGACCACGTTATATGCGAATTCGCGCCATATAGACGCGTGTTCTAGCGAGGGTCCGGTGTACGTTATCCAGGGAACTGGCATGTTGGGGTCTCTGGTGCCAGGCTCTGCACTGGTGGTTTGTCACGATAGCTGCTAATCGACAGCTCTTCCTCACCCAGTGCCGGCTGTGAGGAACAAGACCCGCTCAGAGCAGGATAGCCTCACTAAGGTTTGGTCCGGGTTCCCTTTCCCTGTGCCAGCAAAGTGTATGTCAGTTCCCATTCCCTGTGCCAGGAGATGTCAATTCCGCCCTTTCTGCACAGAGGTCCTGCCCTGATGCCCATTTTCTAGGCTCTTCCGAAAATTGTCAGCAACGGCCACACACATGCCGATTGCTCTGTTTGCCAACCAGACGCTTTAACTGATCGCCCCGCTACAATTCGTTGCGTGAACCCAGCTCCTTGCTTTCATGCTTGGTCCTATTCAGAGTGACCCAGAGCTGGGCAAACCTTCCAGAGGGCCAAACCCTGACAGCCTCCGCTCCTGCTCTTGCTCTGTCAGGATATCACAGCTACAGAGGCAGGAAGCAGTAGTAGTGACCCAAGAAATGGAAGAGACAATGAAGATGACTGGATAGGGAAGTTGCGGGATGTACATTATCCTGGAGCAGGTACCTGAAAAGAGCTTTGTTTGTGTGGGGTGCTGCTGACAGATGTGATGGAAGAGAGGGTCCAAGGTCTGGAGATGCAGGTAGAAACTGTGGTTGAATTTCAAAGGGGATTTGCATGGATGAAGAAGGGAAGGCAAGAGGAGGCTGAAGGGAAAACTCTAAGACTTGGAGATGCAAGCTGGACTGGAGAACTGTGAGGGTAAAAGGGGCCAGTGGAAGCATGTGATTATGAGAACAAGCCAAGGAAACAACTGGTGAGTGAAGGAGAAATAGAGCTGAGGAAAAGGTTTGTGGAGTTGGAAAGTGAAGGGGCATGGCAGAGAAGGCGAGAGGGCCAGGAAGAAGAGAAGAGCAGCTAGTCACTTACAAGAAGAGGGGAAAAGTCAATGAAGATAGCTGGATTTCGGAGCCCCAGGAGCACAGATGATGATTCGCAGAAGATTGCAAGTGAGAGCAAAGGACAAAAGGCAGGCTGAAAGAACAGAAAGCTGGAGAATGGCACCAACACCAGGAAGAGGAAGGTCTATTAGATTGGGGACTCCCTACCAAGAAGAACAGACAGGCATGTCACCAGAGTTGATCCAGAGAACAGAAGGTTGTGCTGTCTGCCCGGAGCTAAGATACGGGATGTGGACCTGTGGCCAAAGAGGATCCTAATGTGAACAGGAAAGAATCCACTGACTGTCCTTCATGTGGGAACAAATGACACAGACACTTAAGGAAATGGAGGCTTAGGTGATCTTCAGTGGGATTGTACCTGCCCCAGAAGAGGAGAGTGAAGGTGAGACAAGATGATGATGATCAACAGATGCTCAGGCATCTGGAGGGCTTTGGGATGTTCAACCGCTGGGAGGCATTCACTGACAGAGGACTGTTCTCCTGGAACGGGCTCCACCTGAGTAGGGATGAAGATAGACTTCTGGGATGGAGGTTGACACAACTGATTAAAAGAGCTTTAAACTAGGAATTTGGGGGAGATGGTTGGGAGATGCTCATGTAATCTCAACACCTGATCCAAATATTGAGCGGGAGGAAAATCAAGTAACAGAGGATACAGCAATGGAGAAAGGAATACCAAAGGGCAAGAGAGTGGACATCAAGAGGAAAGACAGCGCTGATTCCAATGGCACTAAATCAGGTGGGCAATATCGGCGATGATCCGGTGAGGAATTTGGGCAAAGCTGAGAAGAAACAACGAAGATAACTGTACACCCGTGCAAGGAGCCTGGGTAACAAAATGGAGGAAGTAGAGCTACTGGTCGAGGAAGGTGAAACCAGACGTGAGAGGGATTATTATCCCTCTATTGTTTCTATAGAAACATGGTGGGATAGTTGTCATGGCTGGAGCACATGGTTTGAAGGGTATGTGCTATTCAGGAAAGACAGAAATAAAGATAGAGGGCTGCAGTAGCATTGTATATTAATGACAAGGTAGATTGTAAAGAAATTAGAAGTGATGAAATGGATAAAACAGAATCTATTTAGGTAAAAACACTTTGGGGAAGAAAGGTACCAGAGGCTCCACTGGGATAATGCTTGGGGTGTGAAACAGACTCCCAGGATCCGATCTGGATAGGGATAGAAATCTCTTTTATTTTTCATGAAATACTGGGAATTGTGTGGTTATGGGAGACTTTAACTTCCCAGATATAGATTCGAGGAGAAGTGCTACTAATAACCAGAGGGTCTAGGTTTTCCTGGATGTGACAGCTGACAGATTCTTCACCCAATAATCACTGAACCTACAAGAGGTGAGGCCATTTTAGATTTGATATGGTTGAGTAGAGAGGAGCTCATATTGGAAAAACCTGGCAAGCCCACCCACTGCTAAAGGTCCCTTCCCCAGCCTAACGGGTGGGACCACTGGACACAGGGACCAACTGATTGCGGGGGACAACTAATGAAAAACAGGGATCAGAGTGAAGGTCAGAGGTTCAAAACGAGGATACCGGATGGGGACACCAAGCAGAAAACCCCGGACAGCGCCCACTGCTCCTCTAAGCTGTTGAGGGAGCCAGCAGATGCTGCCCCGTGGAACTCTGCCCGGATGCGTGAAACTAGGGAGGAACGGAAATAGGCCCCGCAGTCGCAGAGCACCCCCTCATCCTACATCCTGGTATTGTAGATGGAGACTTTGGCCAGAGCCAGGAGGAGGTTGGCAAGGAGGTCTCACGACTTCGTGGGGCCAGAGAGGAGCTGGTTGTAGGGGACAACCTTGGTTGGAGTGATCACGAGCTAATTCAGTTTAAACTAAATGGAAGGATAAACACACATCGATCTGCAACTAGGGGCCTTGATTTCCAAAGGGCAAATCTGAAAACACGAAGGGAATTAGTTAGAGAAGCAGGCTGGACTGAAAAACTCAAGGATCTGAATATGAAGGAGACTTGGAATTACTTTAAATCAAAGTTGCAGAAGCTCTCTGAAGCCTGCATCCCAAGCAAGTGGAAACAATTCATAGCGAAGGGATACAGACCAAGCTGGCTGAACAAGCATCTCAAACAGGTGATTAAGAGAATGCAGAAAGCCTATAAGGAATGGAAGAAGGGATGGATCAGCAAGGAAAGCTACCACTCGGAGGTTCGAAAGTGTAGGGATAAAGTGAGAACTGCCAAGAGCCAAGCAGAGTTGGACCTAGCAAAGGGAATTAAAACCAATAGTGAAAGATTCTATAGCTGTATAAATAAAAAGAAACAAGGAAAGAAGAAGTGGGACCTCTAAACACTGAGGATGGGGCGGAGATTAAAGATAATCTAGGCCGGGCCCAACACCTACACAAATACTTTGCCTCAGTTTTCAATTAGGATAATGAAGATTTTAGGGGTAGTGGCAGGTAGCTAATGGAAATGAGGATATGGAAGTAGAAATTACCGCATGCAAGGTGGAAGTCAAACTCAAACATCTTAACAGGATCAAATCGGGGGTTCCAGATAATCTCCATCGAAGAATATTAAAGGAACCAGCACATGAAATTGCAAGCCCAATAGCAAGGATTTTTAATGAATCTGTAAACTCGGGAGGTCATACCCTATGACTGGAGAATTGCCAATATAGTGCCTATTTTTAAGAAAGGGGGGAAAAGTATTCCAGGAAACTATAAGCCTGTTAGTTTGACCTCAGTTGTATGCAAGGTCTTAGAACAAATTTGAAAGAGAAAGAAAGTAGGTAAGGACATACTGGTAAATGGTAATTGGGATAAAATACAACATGGTTTTACAAAAGGTAGAGTGTGCCGATCTCCTTCTTTGAGATGGTAACTGATATTTTAGCCAAACGAAAGGCAGTGGATCTAATCTGACTGGATTTCAGTGTGGCATGTGATACAGTTCCACGTGGGAAATTATTAGTTAAATTGGAGAAGATGAGGATTAATACAAGAGTTGAAAGGTGGGTAAGGAACTGCTTAAAGGGGAGACTACAGTGGATCATACTGAATGGTGAACTGTCAGGCTTGAGGGAGGTTCCTCAGGGATTGGTCTTGGGACCAATCTTATTTAACATTTTCATTCATGAATTTAGCTCAAAAAGTGGGAGTGTGCTAATAAAATTTGCAGATGACACAAAGTTGGGAGGTATTGCCAATCCAGAGGAGGACCAGAATATCATACAAGAAGATCTGGATGACCTAGAAAACTGACGTAATAGAAATGGGATGAAATTTAATAGTGCACAGTGAAAGGTCATGCACTTAGGGACTAACAACAAGAATTTTTGCTATAAACTGGGGACGTATCAGTTAGAAGTGACAGAGGAGAAAGACCTGGGTCTATTGGTCGATCGCAGGATGACTATGAGTTGCCAATGTGATGTAGTCATGAGAGACTAATTCAGTCCTAGGTTGCATCAGGCGAGGTATTTCCTGTAGAGACAGGGAAGTGTTAGTACCATTATACAAGGCCTTGGTGAAGCCTCATCTGGGTGCAGTTCTGCTCTCTCATGTTTAAGAAAGATGAATTCAAACTGGAACGGGTGCAGAGAAAGGCGACTAGGATGATCTGAGGAATGGAAAATCTACCTTATGAGAGGGGACTCAAAGAGCTTGGTTTGTTTAGCCTAACCAAAAGAAGGCTGAAGGGAGATATAATTGCTCTC
Source organism: Lepidochelys olivacea (assembly GCF_965140295.1). Taxonomy (NCBI): domain Eukaryota; kingdom Metazoa; phylum Chordata; order Testudines; family Cheloniidae; genus Lepidochelys; species Lepidochelys olivacea. The sequence goes on along the minus strand of NC_140436.1, from coordinate 14,441,826 downwards.
TATAAATACATCAGAGGGATAAATACCAGTGCAGGAGAGGTGTTATTTAAGTTAAGGGCCAATGTTGGCACAAGAGCAAATGGCTATAAACTGGCCATCAACAAGTTTAGGCTTGAAATTAGATGAAGGTTTCTAACCATCAGAGGAGTGAAGTTCTGGAACAGTCTCCCAAGGGGAGCAGTGGAGGCAAAAACCCTAACTGGCTTCGAGACTGAGTTTGATAAGCGTATGGAGGGGATGGGATGGTATTACTGCCTACAATGGCATGTAGCCGATCTGCAACTGCTCGCAGAAAATATCTCCAAAGGCTGGAGATGGGACACTAGACCTTTTCCAGGTATCTGCTGGGTGAGTCTTGCCCACATGTTCAGGGTCTAACTGGTTACCATATTTGGGGTCAGAATGCCAATCTGACTTGAAGGAAAATTCCTAAGACCCTGAAGTTTTTTCGCCTTCCTCTGAAGCGTGGAGCACGGGTCACTTGCAGGTTTAAACTAGTGTAAATGGTGGATTCTCTGTACCTTGAAGCCTGTAAAGCGTGATTTGAGGACCTCAGTAACTCAGCCAGAGGGGAGGGGTCTATTACAGGAATGGGTGGGTGAGGTTCTGTGGCCTGTGATGTACAGGAGGTCAGACTAGATGATCACGATGGCCCCTTCTGGCCTTAAAGTCTATGAGTTTTTATTTTACTCAGTCCTTGCTCAGGCTGTGACTTGGCTTCGCTGGGAGTTCCCCTGAGTAAGAACAGAGCATGTGCCTGTGTTAATTCTCCCTGGGCTGAAAGAAACATAAGCAAGTGGAATTATGTGGTGGAGGTTCAAGCTGCCTCCATATCAGCTGTTTTGTCGGGTTTATCTCTTTGAATGAGAGGATTCTAGGCTTGTTGTGAGCATAACCCCCTGTCTGTGGTCTCAGGAGGCTGTCTCCCTAAGAAGAACAGTGAGGAAAACCAGGAAGTTTGTTGTGGATGGGAAGGAGGTCAGCGTGACAACCTCAAAGACCATCGGTGAGGTGGATACAAAGGGCGAGAAGATGCGCTCAGCTCGGTAAGGGGCACTTGGCTGACTGGGAGGGGATATAGCCGAAGGATTACAGCGGGGGCTCTCAGGGTGGGGGCTGAGAGCATCCTGCCCTTCCCATATTGTTAAATAGGAGATGGGAAGGGCAAGTCATGATGCAGAAAAGGGAACATCACCTGGGCAGGGTGAGAAGCACGGGACTTAGAGCATGAGAGGGGAGGGTGAGATTCTGCTCCCAACTCTGCCACTGACTGACTGAGCAAGTGATCTTCTGTTTTCATAGAATATCAGGGTTGGAAGGGACCTCAGGAAGTCATCTTGTCCAACCCCCTGCTCCAAGCAGGACCAATCCCCAATTTTTGCCCCAGATCCCTAAATGGGCCCCCTCAAGGATTGAGCTCACAACCCTGGGTTTAAGCAAGCCAATGCTCAAACCATTGAGCTGTCCCTCCCACTAATGCACCCCCATCTGGCAACAGCGTGTGCTGGGGTGTGGTCTCAGAGGGACGTTTGCAGACAGCACAGAGTCTGGGAGGGACGTCTGCAGACAGCGCGCGGTGGGTCTGGGAGGGACGTCTGCAGACAGCATGCTGGAGTTTGGGAGGGACGTCTCTGTACAAATGTTGGACATTGTTTGTTGTTATGGGCAGTAGCTCATCATAAGTAAAGGATAGTGTGCGCAGGATCGTCTCTAATCCTCATGCATGTTCGCATTTATTGCATCCCAGTTACTGAAGACGCTGGTGTTACTCCAGGGATGAATTTGGTCTACAGGTTTCACACCTTTTTCTATAGCCCCATTTATACTCAGGGTGGCAGCCACCCTGCCAATCTGCAGCTCCAGTGGGAAGAGGCAGGAAACCTTCCAAACACAGGGGATTTCTGTATCTGCGCAGGGCTAGATTCTCTAGTGGCACTACTCCATTGACATCAGTTGAGTTTGCAAACTTGTGAGCTGGCTTCCCTGTGAAATTGTCAGTGATCCTCTTGTGGCTAGAGCCAGAACTGGGCCAGTCTCACCTGAGGAGACAAATAAAAACCATTCAGGGTCAGGTTTGGTTCTGAAAATGGCTGAAGTTTCAGGAGGTTGCTTATTGCTTGCCAACGCATCTCCCCACCATTGCCATTTCTGTGGGTCTGTCTCCCTGTCGCCAGGCGCCAGGAGCTGCATGAACTCCGCCTTCTCCAGAAGGAAGAGCAGCGAGCCCAGAGCCAGCTGGAGCAGAAGCTCCATCAGCAGCGGGAGCAGATGTTCCGCCACATTGAGCAGGAAATGACGGTAACCACAAACAGCCCTTCCTTAGCTGCTGTCAGCTCGGGCCCTGTGAGCGGCGCTGCCAGGCTGGCAGGCCCACGGCCCCTGGTGCAGGGTGCGACTGCTCTCATCTCCATGGCATAGTCATATGCAGTTCAGAGTTTGGAGAACTGAAAATCATCACAGGCCTCGATCCCCCCTGTTCCCAGCTCCCAATCCAGCACCGCTCCAGACCACACATGGGACATGCTTAGGGTGGCCATACTTCCCGAAGGGAAAACAGGACCACGTATGGGGCTAGCCCAAGGCCCCTTCCCCCACCCCCGGTGCAGGGCTAGGCTGAGCCACTCGCCCAAGCCCCCTGGCCCGAGCTGCTCGTCCAAGCCCCCCTCCCCATGCGGGGCCGGTGTTGCTGGTCGCCTGAGTCCCCCTCCCTGCGTGGGGCTGGCCCGAGCCCTGCCCCCCCTCCCTGCACAGGGCTGGCATCATTTCTCGCTCGAGCCCTGCTTGCCCCCGGCCCAAGCCCTGCCTCCCCCATGCCCCGTGTGGGGCTGGCATCGCCCTCCCCCCTGCACATTCCTCTGCACCCCATGTTTTTGACAAAGGTGGGTATTTGTCCCATTTGATCTTGTTCGGTCCAGTGGGCAAGAGCAAACGGGACACACGCCCTCCTTGGCCAAAACCGTTGGGCTGGCCGGCACAGGGCTGTGCTCTGCGCAGTGCTCACCGTCCCGCTGGAGACATGCACTGGCTTGTGTCCCCAGCATTGTGTGGCTGCCCAGCTCCTCCAGGACACCCCGTGTGGCAGAAGCACAGAAGTGGGGCCAGGTGCTAGCCTAGAAACTGCAATCCCTGCAATGTAGAGAGGCTGACGCTGTCTGGGGCTCGGCCCTTCTTATCTTCCCCTATATTGTTTGGTTCGGTGAGTGGGAGGAAAAGGCACGTAAGCTTCCTGCTCTGCACACGCACAGAGTAAGAAGCAGTATTATGATCGCGAGGTGGAGAGCCTGGAGCGGCACCATCGGCAGGCCCAGGAGCGCCAGGAGCACGAGTTCACCGCCAGGCTACGCGATGAGGCCAAGCGGCTGAAAGCCCTGCAGGAGAAGGACTACGGCAAGAAGCTGTCGACCTTTAGGGGCAACAGGAGAGAGGTACCCCACGTGCGGAGACCCAGACCCACAGAACCTACTGCTCCCATGCCAGTGGGGCCTTGATCTCACCCCCACCCCGAGCCAATGGGAACTAGGGATCCTCCCCCTCCCCCAAGCCAATGGGAGCTCAGGATCCTTGCCCCCGAGCCAGGGGGACCTAGGGAAGTGACAGACCCCCCAGAATCTGATAGAGACCTCTTTAATATTTTTAATTAAATAAATACCAATGAGCCAATGGGACCTAGAGATCTTTTTCCCGTCCCCTTCTCCTCCCCACTGAGCCAATGGGAACTACGGGTCTTTTGTCTGAAGCAATGACATCCAAGAATCCTGCTGCTGCATCCTTCCTACTTAGCCAATCACATCTATGCATTTCTCGCTTAGCCAATAGGATCCAAGGATCCCTTTCCCGGACTATAAGAATCCTGGTCACTGAGCCTATGACATCTAAGCTCAGGTGGCAAGTTTTCCCTGCACCTACCGCTGGGATTACTTTCATGCTGTGGGTCCCTCTGGGTCCCATGATGGTCCTGGTATTGCTGTTCCAGCACGAAGGCAGGATTTATAATGACTGGAGCCCAGAGGGCAGAGATCCCAGCCTAGGCCTGCGCTGTTCTCGTTTAGCTGCAAAGCTGGGATTTTCCATAAGGCGGAAGAGGGGTACTGCAGCCCCTTCGGCCCGTGGAAAAGCCCCAGCCTCAGGACATGAGCTCCATTGCATAGACACTGTAACAGCAAACCTGAGCTAGCCTCCGTCCGAACAGGCTTTCTTCTAATGTTTAGTCAATATCCACATCTAGATGCCAGCTAGCAAGGAGTGTGTGGAACACCCTCCCTCACCTGGGCCTGAGGCAGGAATTGCTGTGTGAAATTCCTTGCCCTGCTGATGCAGGCGGTCAGAGCCAATGAGCCCCACTAGCCCTATGGGTACTGACCCCCAGGCACTTGAGATAAGCAGGCCAATAACCGGGGGCAGCGCAGCTGATCTGGGGAATCTGCACTAGCCAGCTGATGAGTTAATAGGATGCGATAGTTTTAAGAATCTGGCTGCTCTGGGGCCAGACCCATACGTTTCCCTCTGGCAGGAGCAGAGATTTCTGCAGCAGCAGCAGGAGGAGCTAAACCTGGCCTTGCAGAAAGTCGTCCAGGAGCACAAGAAGAAAGTGACCTCTATCGAGTGGGAGTGCGTCAGCAAGATCCACAGCCTCAGGAGAGGTAGAGCTGAGCTCTGGGAGGGATAAGGGCTGAGATGCAGAGATCAGAGAAGTGTCTGGCTGGAAGGGACCTCGGGATGTCATCAAGTCCAGGCCCCTGTGCTGGGGCAGGACCAAGTAAACCTAGACCAGGGATTGGCAACCTTCGGCACGCGGTCCATCAGGGTAATCCGCTGACAGGCCGTGAGACATTTTGTTTAAGTTGACTGTCCGCGGGCATGGCCGCCCGCAGCTCCCAGTGGCTGAAGTTCGCTGTTCCCGGCCAATGAGAGCCGCGGGACGTGGTGGCCAGCATGTCCCTGTGGCCTGCACCGCTTCCCACATTATTCCTGAAGTGCAGCACCCAAAATTGAACACAGTACTCCAGCTGAGGCCTCACCAATGGCAAATAGAGCGGGACAGTTACCTCCCATGTCTTACATACGATGCTCGAGTAGGATTCTCGCTTAGGGTCCGAGAGGTCCCGGGTTCATATCCCGGACAAGCCCTCCATGAGGATGTGTTTCGGGGGGAGGGATAACTCAGTGGTTTGAGCATTGGCCTGCTAAACCCAGGTTTGTGAGCTCAATCCTTGAGGGGGCCATTTAGGGATCTGAGGCAAAAATTGGGGTTGGTCCTGCTTTGAGCGCAGGGGGTTGGACTAGATGACCTCCTGAGGTCCCTTCCAACCCTGATATTCTATGATTCTCCTGTTAATACACCCCAGAATGATAGTAGCCTTTTTCACAGCTACATCACATTGCTGACCTATATTGGGTTTCTGATCCACGACAACCCCCCAGATCCTTTTCAGCGCTATGACGGCCTAGCCAGTTTGTCCCCATTTTGTAGGTGTGCATTTGATTTTTCTTCCTCCGTGAATTTTGCCCTTCACTGTATTGAATTTCATCTGGTTGATTTCAGACCAATTCTCCAATTTGTCAAGGTCATTTTGAATTCTAATCCTGTCCCCCAAAGTGCCAGCGACTCCTCCCAGCTTGGGGTCATCTGCAATTTTTATAAGCGTACTTTCCTCTCCATTAATGAAGATATTGAATAGCACCGGACCTCGGACTGACTCCTGCAGGACTTCACTAGATACATAAGAATGGCTATTCTGGGTTAGACCAAAGGTCCATCTAGCCCTGTGTCCTGTCTTCTGACAGTGGCCAATGCTAGGTGCCCCAGAGGGAATGAACAGAACAGGGACTCATCAAGTGATCCATCCCCTGTCGCCCATTCCCAGCTTCTGGCAAACAGAGGCTCGGGACACCATCCCTGCCCATCCTAACTAATAGCCATTGATGGACCTATCCACCATGAACTTATCTAGTTCTTTTTTTAACCCTGTTATAGTTTTGGCCTTCACAACATCCTCTGGCAGAGTTCCACAGGTTGACTGTGTTGTGTGGAAAAATACTTCCTTCTGTTTGTTTTAAATCTGCTGCCTATTAATTTCATTTGGTGACCCATAGTTCTTGTGTATTATGAGAAGGAGTAAATAACACTTCCTTATTTACTTTCTCCACACCCGTCATGATTTTATAGGCCTCAGTCAGATCCCCCCAATCATCTCTTCTCCAAGCTGAAAAGTCCAAGTATTATTAATCTCTCCTCCTACGGAAGCTGTTCCATCCCCCTAATCATTTTTGTTGCCCTTTTCTGAACCTTTTCCAATTCCAATATATCTCTTTTGAGATGGGGTGACCACATCTGCATACAGTATTCCAGATGTGGGCATAACATGGCTTTATATAGAGGCAACATGATATTTTTTGTCCTATTATCCATCCCTTTCTTAATGATTCCCAACATTCTGTTCGCTTTTTTGACAGCCGCTGCACATTGAGTGGATGTTTTCAGAGAACTCTCCACAATGACTCCAAGATCTCTTTCTTGAGTGGTAACAGCTAATTTAGACCCCATCATTTGATATGTATAGTTGGGGTTATAAAAAGAAAAGGAGTACTTGTGGCACCTTAGAGACTAACCAATTTATTTGAGCATAAGCTTTCGTTAGCTACAACTCACTTCATCGGATGCATGTTTTCCAATGTGAATTACTTTACATTTATCTACATTGAATTTCATCTGCCATTTTGTTGCCCAGTCACCCAGTTTTGAGAGATTCTTTCGTAGCTCTTCTCAGTCTACCTGGGATTCAACTATCTTGAGAAGTTTTGCATCATTTGCAAATTTTGCCACCTCACTGTTTACCCCTTTTTCCAGATCATTTATGAGTGTGTTGAATAGGACTGGTCCCTATACAGATGCCTGGGGGACACCACTATTTACCGCTCTCCATTCTGAAAACTGACCATTTAGTCCTACCCTTTGTTACTATCTTTTAATCAGTTACCAATCCATGAGAGACCTTCCCTCTTATCCATGACAGCTCACTTTGCTTAAGAGCCTTTGGTGAGGGACCTTCTCAAAGGCTTTCTGAAAAACTAAATACACTATATCCACTGGATTCCCCCTTGTCCACATGCTTGTTGACCCCCTCAAAGAATTCTAGTAGATTGGTGAGGCATGATTTCCCTTTACTAAAACCATGTTGACTCTTCCCCAACAAATTATGTTCATCTATGTGTCTGACCATTTTGTTCTTCACTATCGTTTCAACCAGTTTGCCCAGTACTGAAGTCAGACTTACTGGCCTGTAATTGCTGGGATCGCCTCTGGAGCCCTTTTTAAAAATTTGTGTCACATTAGCTACCCTCCAGTCATTTAGTACAGAATCTGATTTAAATGATAGGTTACAGACTACAGTTATTAGTTCTGCAATTTCACATTTGAGTTCCTTCAGAACTTGAGTGAATACCATCTGGTCCTGGTGACTTATTGTTGTTTAGTTTATCAATTTGTTCCAAAACCTCCTCTAATGACACCTCAATCTGGGACAGTTCCTCAGATTTGTCACCTAAAAAGAATGGCTCAGGTGTGGGAATCTCCCTCACATCCTTAGCCATGAAGACCGATGCAAAGTATTAATTTAGTTTCTCCGCAATGGCCTTATTGTCCTTGAGTGCTCCTTTAGCATCTCGATCGTCCAGTGGCCCCACTGGTTGTTTAGAAGGCTTCCTGCTTCTGATGGACTTTTAAAATGTTTGCTATTACTTTCTGAGTCTTCGGCTAGCTGTTCTTCAATGCTCCTTTCTATTTTCCTCACTAGGATTTAACTTCCACTTTTTTAAAGGATGCCTTTTTGTCTCTCACTGCTTCTTTTACTCTGTTGTGTAGCTACAGTGACACTTTTTTGGTTCTCTTACTGTGTTTTTTATTTGGGGTGCACATTTAAGTTGACCCTCTATTATGGTGTCTTTAAAAAGTTTCCATACAGCTTGCAGGGATTTTACTTCTGGCACTGTACCTTTTAATGTCTGTTTAACTAACTTCCTCATTTTTGTGTAGTTCCCCTTTCTGAAATTAAATGCTATAGTGTGGGACTGCTGTGGGGTTTTCCCCACCACAGGGATGTTAAATTTAATTATATTCTGGCCACTACTACCAAGCGGTCCAGCTATATTTATCTCTTGGACCAGATCCTGTGCTCCCCGTAGGACTAAATCAAGAATTGCCTCTCCTCTGGTGGGTTCCAGGACCAGCTGCTCCAAGAAGCAGCCCTTTAAGGTGTCAAGAAACTTTCTCTCTGCATCCCATCCTGAGGTGACGTGTACCCAGTCAGTTTGGGGGTAGTTGAAATCCCCCATTATTACTGAGTTTTTATTTTTATAGCCTCTCTAATCTCCCTAAGCATTTCACAGTCATTCTCTCCATCCTGGTCAGGTGGTCAGTAATATATCCCTACCGCTATATTCTTATTATTCGAGCATGGAATTACTATGCATGGAGATTCTATGGTACAGTTTGGTTCATTTCAGATTTTTACTTCATTTGATTCTACGCTTTCTGTCACATATAGTGCCCCTCCCCCACCAGCACGACCTGTTCTGTCCTTCTGATAGATTTTGTACCCTGGTATTACTGTGTCCCACTGATTATCCTCATTCCACCAAGTTTCTGTGATGCCTATTACATCAATATCCTCATTTAATACAAGGCACTCTAGCTCACCTATCTTGTTATTTAGGCTTCTAGCATTTGTATATAAGCACTTTAAAAACTTGTCACTTTTTAGCTGTCTGCCATTACATGATATAATTGAACGGGACTTTTTTTCATTTGACTGTTTCTCATCAGATCCTACCTGTATTTCATCATCTTCCAACCTCTCCTCCTTACTAGGACATAGAGAATCTCCATTAATAGACCCTCCCCTAAGGGATGTCTCTGTCTGAACCACGTGTTCCTCTGCACCTGTCGGCTTTCCCCCAGCCCTCAGTTTAAAAACTGCTCTGTGACCTTTTTAATCTTAAGTGCCAGCAATCTGGTTCCATTTTGGTTTAGGTGGAGCCCATCCTTCCTGTATAGGTTCCCCCTTTCCCAAAAGTTTCCCCGGTTCCTAATAAACGTAACCCCTTCCTCCTACACCATCATCTCATCCACGCATTGAGACCCTGCAGTTTGCCTGTCTAACTGGCCCTGGGCATGGAACTGGGGGCATCTCGGAGAATGTACCATGGAGGTCCTGGACTTCAATCTCTTACCTAGCAGTCTGAATTTGGCCTCCAGGACCTCTCTCCTACCTTTCCCTTTGTCATCGGTACCTACATGTACCGCAACCACTGGCTCCTCCCCAGCACCACACATACGTCTATCTAGATGTCTCGAGAGATCTGCAACCTTCACACCAGGCAGGCAAATCACCATGTGGTTCTCCCAGTCATCACAAACCCAGTTATCTGTGTTTCCAATGATCGAATCCCCCATAACTATTACCTGTCTCTTCCTAATAACTGGAGTTCCCTCCCCCGGAGATGTATCCTCAGTGCGAGAGGAAACCACAACATCATCTGGAAGGAGGGTCCCAAATATGGGATTGTTTCCCTCTGCTCCTGTTGGATGTTCTCCTTCCCTGAGACTTTCATCCTCCTTAACAGCACAGAGGCTGTCAGACCGGGGGTGGGACTGTTCTACTGTGTCCCGGAAAGTCTCATCTAGGTAACTCTCTGTCTCCCTCAGCATCTCCAGTTCAGCCACTCTGGTCTCCAAACCCCGTACACGGTCTCTGAGGGCCAGGAGCTCCTTGCACCGAACGCACACATACAGCATCTGCCCATAGGGCAGGTAATCACACATGCTGCATTGGGTGCAATAAACTGGGTAGCCCCCACTCTCTCGCTGGACTTCTGCCTGGATTCTCTTTGGACTCCTGAAGCTCCTTCCTTTGTTATTGTTTTGTTTTCATCAGGGTGTGATTTTGGTTTTAAGTTTAAAGAATGTTAAGTGTATCTAGCTCCCCCTCACAATCCCCCTCTAAAACAAGCACAAACACACCACTACAGACAACAAACGTACCCCCAGGGTCACGTAATCGCTCCTCCTTCACCTGGAGAACTCTCTCACAAAACTTCCCTGTGAGCCAATCCTGGTCGCTAGTTCCTCTGGTCGCTTAGGAGTGAGTTTTTTTTAAACCCCTGGTCTTCCTGAGTAGCCCTGCCCCCTTTTTAAGGGTTGATGGGTGCTACCAGGCTTAGGGATCAAAGCCTCAATAAGAAGCTTTCAGCCTTGCTTAGCAGGCCACTAGGCTCAGCCCACAGTCCCCAAAACAAACAGACCACGCGGTATATTTCAGTCAAGCAGAAAGCACACCACACCCTCCCGGTTTGATACCTACTCTTTGAGTACAGTTTTGCACCCACATTATAGTAATTTCATCTAGATCACATTTCCCTCGTTTGTTTATGAGAATATCACGTGGGACTGTGTCAAAACCCTGACTAAACCCAAAATAGCTCACGACTCCCGCTCCCCCCATCCACTAGGCCCGTAGCCTGTCCAAGAAGGGAATGAGGTTGGTTTGGAATGATTTGCTCTTGACAGATCCATGCTGACTATTCCGTAGAACCCAGTTATCCTCCAGGTGCTTGCAAACTGATTAATAATGTGTGCCAGTATCTTTCCAGGTTTCAAATTTAGGCTGAGTGGTCTATAATTCCTTGGGGCCTGTTTTGTTCTCCTTTCCGGTGTTTGCCTCTCTCCAGTCTTCTAGGACCTCACCCCAACCTCCCTGCATTCTTGAAGGGAATTACTAGTGGTTCCAAGGTTGCTTCAGCTAGTTCCTTAATTTCATCAGGCCCTGCAAACTTGAATACATCTAACTTACCTAACTATTCTTTAACCTGTTCTTTCCTTATTTCGGTTTGAATTCCTTTCCCCTGGTTGTTAGTAATTAACATTATTGAGTAGCTGGTCACTGTTAAACTTTTTACTGTAGCTTCCTTGCTGTCATCACTGATTAGCTCTCCTTCCCCACTAAGAGGAGGACTTGCACTTTCCTTCATCTTTCCCTTGCTCCTAGCCCAGGGGAGGGCAAACTACGGCCCACATGCTGCAGCCAGCCCGTGAGGGCTTTCCATCCAGCCCGTGGGATTGCCAGCCCCGTGGTGCAGTAGGGCTAAGGCAGGCTTCCTGTGGCCTGGCATCATGTCCCTGCGGCCCCTGGGCGAGGGGGGGTGGGGTGGGCAGAAGGCTCTGTGCATTGCCCTCGCCTGCAGGCACTGCCCCCTGCAGATCCCATTGGCTGGGAACAGGGAACCGCAGCCAATGGGAGCTTTGGGGGTGGTACACACAGGCGAGGGCAGCACACAGTGGAGCCACCTGCTACACCCCACCCCCAGGAGCCACTTCCGGACGCGCTGGTCACTTCTGGGAATGGCACTGGGCCAGGGCAGGCAGGGAGCCTGCCTTAGCCCCACTGCACACCACTGCCACCCCGGAGCCGCTCAAGGTAAGTGGCACCAGGCAGAGCCTGCACCCTGAACTACTCCCTGCATCCCAACCCCCTGCCCTGAGCCCCCTGCTGCACCCCTTCTGCACCCCAACCTCCTGCCCTGTGCCCCTTCCTGCACACCACACCCCCTCCTGCACCTCAACCCCCTGCCCTGAGCCCCGTCCTGCACCCTGCGCCCCTCCTGCACCCCGCACTCCCTCCCACATCCCAACCCCCTTCCCCAGCCCTACGTTCATCGCCCTGCATGCAATTTCCCCATCCAGATGCGGCCCCCAGGCCAAAAAGTTTGCCCACCCCCTCCTAGTGTATTTAAAGACCCTTGTCTTCATGCTGGTGTAGAGGGAGAAGGGGCAGCAGGGCTGCATGGCACTGGGGATTTAGCTACAACTGGGAGTCGTGTGGCTATTCACTGGCCAGGGCAAAACCCACCAGACATGCCTGCCGCTGAGGGAGGGCCAGGGGACTGCCGAGGGCTCGGTAGGGGAGGAGGGCCAGGTGGGACTCTGCCGAAAGACGGGATGAGGCCAGGGACCTGAGCGCACGTCTCTGCCCTCCCCAGCCCGGGAGGCCATGGTGTGGAGCATGGAGCAAGGGCACCTGCAGGAGAAGTATCACCTCTTCAAGCAGCAGGTGAAGGAGCAGTACTCGCTCCAGCGGCAGCAGCTGAGCAAGCGGCACGAGAAGGTGAGTGCAGGGCTGGCTGCTGGGTGGTCGGCCGCACCAACGCGGGCCCCTCCGCAGTACCCGAGGCCGGGTGAGGCCTCGGGGCTCCCATCAGCGCTGCAGCGGAACTGGGCGGGGGCCCTGGGACCAACGTAGGCTGGACCAGGGGGATGCAGGTGGGGCCAGTACCAAGGGGGAAGGACTAGAGCCACCTGGGCCAGTGGGACGCCGGAGCCCTGGGCAGGCAGCATGCTCAGCCCGGGAGCAGAGCTCTCCCTCCCCACAAAGCCTCCTCCCTCTGCTGCCCTGCCCCTGCCCTCCCCCTCCTCCCAGGCTCCCGTCCTAACCCAGGCTGGGCTCCTGTCTGGGGCAGGGATGAAAGAGGGTCCTGGGGTGGGGCAGGAGGGAGCCCGGCAGCCAGGCTCGCCCCTCAGCACAGCTCCAGCACGCTGCCCCCCTCTGCCGCGCCTGGATGGGGGAGCCCCCAGGGGAGAACTCTGCTGCCCCCGGCGTGGGGCCATGTCTAACGCAGGCTGGCGCCATGCGAAGGCAGCAAGCAGGAGGAAGCGATGCGCAGCCCAGGGTCACTTCCTAAGCAGCCGGGCCTGTCCCGTCCCGGTGGCCGGCCCCTGACGCTCGCGCCCGCCTCTCCGCCAGGAAACCGAGCGGATGAGCCGCTTCCACCTCCTGCTGCTGGACGAGCTGAGGAACCAGCAGGGGCAGCAGCAGGGGCAGCTGCTGAAAACCCAGCGCGGGGATGCCAAGCTCCGCCTCGCCCTGTTCAAGGAGAGTCTGAAGGTCCAGGAGGTGACGGGCGCTGAGCAGAAGGACAGGACCAAGCAGGTACTGAGCCCCAGCAGGCCCCACTCCCGCCAAGCTCTTGCTCCAGAGCAGGCAGCAGGGCCCCAGCCTGGCCAAAGGCTGCCCCCAGCGCAGAGCCCGCGTCACCCGGGCACGGGGGAGATGCTTGGGGGCCAGGGAGGGGACGACACCTTCTCGGCTGTGGGCCCAGGGACAGAGCCCCTGCACAGCTCCTGGCCCAGAGCCGAGTGACCCCGTGGCTGGAGTACGTCCCCTCTGCTGGGGGGGGGAAGAGGACGAGAGAGTCCATGTGATGAGCCACGAGCAGCTGGCCTGCCACTGAACCCCCCAGCATATGGGGGCCTGGGGCTGAGCGGGCTCCTGGAGCTCCAGCTGCCTCCGGGTCCCGCTCTGAATGGCCTCGCTGAGGCTGCCAGCTGGGCCTCGGGCCTCCTGCAAGGGGATGCCGCATCTGGCCAGCGGCATGGAAGCAGGGGAATGGTCCTGCTAGCGAGGGGAACTTTCCTGGCTCACTCCCACTCCCTTTACCCAGAGCCCTGCCTGACCTCGAGGGCTCCCCTCCCACTCTCTCGTGGGGCAGAGTCCTCAGAACCCCAACAAGGCTGAACCCAGGATTCCTGGGGGCTCGACCCCCAACCTGGTCGTGGTTACTTGGGTAGGGGCGAGGGTGTCCCCACGCCGGGGTGCTCTCTCTGCACTGATCGTTACACAGTTCAAAGCAAATACGATTTACTAAACAGCAACCAATTAAAAAATAAGGGAAAAGGGGGAAAGGCTGAAGGAAAACCCGACACCCTGCTCTGTGGCCCGGGGATGTCACCACCAGCCTCTTTGGGATGTCAGGGCAGTTCAGTCTGTTCCTCACACATCCCAGCCCCTGCCCAGGCCCTGGCTGAGCGGCAGGGAGGCTGTGGGTCAGACACTCGCTCTGGCGGTGGCCACACGCCCTCAGCTCTCGGTGGCAGGACCCTTCCTCCCAGCATCGCTCCCGCCCTGGCAAGATTACGACCCCCCTCCAAGTCCGGCCTGCAGGGCCTCTGGGCTGGGGGCGTCTCCCTGCGCTGGGCCGGCTGCCCATGGTCCCCCCCTCGCTCTGTCCAGCTGCTCACCGCACCCGGCTCCGGATGGCTCCAGCCCCAGCCCCCGGGGCTGCCTTTTCTGGCCCCTCTGGGCGCTGCAGCTCTGCTCCCAGCACAGGTCTGCTCCCTGGGCTGCTTCTCTGGCTGGCCCAGCCCTGCTCCCCAGCTCAGCTCGGCCCCTGCTCTCTCCTTAGCTCGGCTCCCACTCTGTTCCAGGCCATTCCCGCTCACACGTAGGGCACCCCCCCCCTCGTTGGCCTGTCCGTCTGTCAATCAAGCTGACCTCTCCCCATTGCTCCTGGGGACCGAGGGCCGTGCTGAGCAGGGCGAGGGGTAGGAAAGCTGGCAGGAAGGGCCCAGGCCCCAGGCAGGCAGAAGGCGCCGTGGCACCCTTGCCGGGCCCGGACCCCCTTGGCGCAGTGGAGTGTAACGCGGGGTGCCGGCCTGCTCCCCGCAGTTCCTGCAGCAGGAGGAGGGGCGCCAGCGGGCCGAGGGGCAGCGACAGCAGTGGCAGCATAAGGAGCAGTTGCAGGACCTGCAGCAGCGTCTGGCCGAGACCCTGAGCGAGCTGCAGCAGCTGCAGGTGAGTTCGAGCCGCGCTCCGGCCACTCGCCGGCCTGCTCCCCTCCCCCTTCACTGGACGCGGGGGGTGCATGTGTGTGTGGGGCTCTTCCCCCCGCCCGTCCCCCAGCCCAGACGGCTGGTATGGGACAGAGCTTGCCCTGCGGCCACCTCTGAAGCGGGACCGTCCTGCCGGCCCTTGCAGGTGCCGGCATCACTTGCCTGTCAGCGTTTGCAGGCCTGGCGGCCGTGTCAAGGGCCCTGGTGTGGGTTTGATCTGTCAGCAGCAGTCCCAGAGCCTGGCAGGGCCCTTCCTAGGCATGATCCCAGTCTCCGCTCGTTGCCCACGTTTGTGGCGTGTAATTGCTCTCACCTTGCCTGTCTCCCAGACCGAGAAGCTCCGTCTGCTGGTCGAACAGGAGAAGAAGCAGCTGAAGGGGCTGGACGACGAACACACCCTGGAGCTGAGCGAGTGGAAACAGCGGCTCGTTACCCGCAAAGAAGTGAGCCTCGCTGAGTGCCTCCAGCCTGCGCTGGGCCCGTCGCATCACCGGGGCTGGCAGCGGCCCCGAGCACCCCTGCAAAAGGGGGATGGGTTCGAGGCCCAGCTGCGCCACAGACCCTCACCCAAGGTCCTTCCCCATGCTGTCGTCTCCAGCTGTACTGCGGTGGGGATGGACCCCGACCTGCCGGGCAGGGCCTGGGAGCTGCTTCGATGCTGCAGAGACGGGGGGGACCATGAGAGTACCTCAGCAGAGCTCTCGAGCCTGCTCCCTCCTTCACACAGAACACGTTCCCACTAGCTTCGGCACAATCGAACCCTCGAATGACACCTGCCGAGAGCAGTGTTCTCCTCTCCTGGCTTCAGGCACCCCAGCGCCAGGCCCAGCCTTAGCTGGCGGCTGTGGAGACTCCCCCGTTTATCTGCCAACTGCTGCTTTGAACCCAGAATGTCCCTGCTAGGGCAGGGAAAGGGCCTTTGCTGTAAGACAGGGCCCAACAGGCTTCACTGGGCAGTGGCCACAGGGGTCCTAGTGGTGCAACTCCCAGTGCCTGCCCAGGGGCTCCAAACTGCGCTGCCTATAACCCAAAATGCTTTGTTCCCATGTCTGCTCTAGATGCTTGAGGATGAGCTGGCTCACTTGAACCCGCTGCAGCAGAAGGGGCTACACCATGGCAGCGAATCAGGCAGCAGGATATCCCGGTTTTTCCACTTCCCTTCCTGACAGCCCGCATAGGATCCCAGCGGGGACGGCCAGCACGGGTCCTAGGCTCCTCCTCCCCATGACCTGCAGAACAGCTCGGCCCCAGAGAGCCGGAGCAGAGAAGGTGCCAGAGAGCAGGCAGGAGAAAATCCCTCCTGTACCTATATTCAGGGGGTTTGATCAAGGTGCAGTTCAACCAGAAAGGCCTCACCTGTGACAGACCCAAGGAACCCTGCAGCAGAAGCAGCTCTGGCTAGGCTTCTCTCTGCCGCAAGACACTGCGAGGGTGATCCACAAGCCTAGAGTGCTGCAGTAAGGAGGTCAAGACAAGCAGATACACATGGCATGTAGTGGTGGGAGAGGAGAAGACAAGTGCATCTCAGACAGTTGGACACAGAGCCTGTAGGATAGGGGACAAACCGTTAATATGGTCCGCTGGAGGGGAAGATTCAGCACTAGCCTAACCGCTCACCCCGCCGACTGCATTCTGCTCCCTAAGCTGTGAGACTGAAATCCTCATGCCCTCAGCGCTGGGGGTGGGGCGGTTGTAGCTTATGGC
Organism: Lepidochelys olivacea; assembly: GCF_965140295.1. Lineage (NCBI taxonomy): Eukaryota > Metazoa > Chordata > Testudines > Cheloniidae > Lepidochelys > Lepidochelys olivacea. Next base: position 14,425,463 of record NC_140436.1, on the reverse strand, counting down.
AGGGGCAGTTCCATTATTTTCTCTCAACAGCCACATTTCTAGGTAAAGGTATCAAGGTCCAGACTCCAGAAAAAAATAATTTAAAAAGCTCAACAATAATAAGTAAATAAGATTTCAGGGTCTGTTCCAAAGTGTCTGGCGGTCCGGATTTGGCCCACGGTCTGCCTATTGACTACTCCTGCCTTACTGAAACCCATGATGACAAAGCCAGGCCTTGGAGCGGCCCAGCAAGAGGAGCACTGTACTTGCCATTTCTAATTCAAGGCGCTGGGTGGTTATGCAGTCCATAAGTGGCCACAAGTGGGTTTATTAGTGCTCTGAAATCTGGCCACTGGCACTTAGGCACATTAATGTACAGGAGAATTGTAGGGCGCACCGATGAGGGCTAACTTAATAAGCTAGTGTGCTGAAGCAAAACTCCATCACTTTTTTTTATGGGGAGTAAAACCAAACCCTCAACTCCAAACCTTGCCTGTCCCTAATTTAAGGAGAAACCTGGGTTTGCACTGGTTTGATGGGAGAGACTGTGGGTCTTGGCAAAGCAGCTGTCATGACCCAAGTTCACCAAGGCGGGGCTGGTGCATTTCTGGTGAAGAATGTGGAGGAAGATGAGGTCCTGAAACATAAGTCCTTGTATCAGAGGCCTAAGGCCTGAGCTAAAGTAATGGTCAAGGCTTTGCTGATATAAAACAAAAAGCTGTGAGAAAAGAGGCAGGCCCTGCTCACAGGATCTGGCAAGAAGAGGGCTGATGCTGCAGAAACACACATACCTAAAAAGGTACTTGGCCCAAGTGAGGTCAACACGTGCCAGAACACTCCAGCACAAGCACATTCCACAGAGATAACGAGGAACGTGCGGACCCACCCTAAAGACAGGGATAATATGAGATAATATGATGGATGGGGTTGCTTTGCTCGAACCATCATGTGCAAGGCGATAGGCGGCACCTTGATGCGTAGAGGGGTGGTACCTCAATACATCAAGAGTGAGGTGTAACTTGTTTGTACCCGTGTACAAAAATGGACCCGAGGGGGCAGTGGAGTGTCCCGTCACTGACCGAGCCGGTCCATTGTCAGGGAGCACATATGTCCGAGCAGAACTGTAGACATCTGATCTGGGGAGCTAGAGACTGTGTTTCATTTAGCAATAAACCTGGCCGGGCATCTTCATACCTTATCGGAGTCCGTGGTCATTGGGGGTTCTCTCGGGGTTTGCCGTGCCAGCGATCCGCGCAGAGCCGGGGTAGCACGCAGAGGGAACACACGCACACAGCCGACTTATCAACACTGGACAGAGCAGAGCACCACACCAGTGACGTCTGACAACAGAAGGTACACGGGTTACTCAGGCAAACTTTTGCCCCAACACATGCCAAAGAAAAGCGTGACATTAAAGCAGCTGGGGAGGGGGGTGGGAGGGGAAGGGAGTAAGAATTTTCTTTCAATTGTGCCTTGACCTGTAAGTTTTCCTAATGACCTTGCCAGGCTGCCTTTGAAAAATCAAGGACGAGGGGTAACATTTCCAAAAGTACATCAGCAACAAAAGAGTTTAGGGCCTAATGAAAGCCCCAGCTCCTCCTACAATCCGCAGTAGTCCTCTTACAATCCATACAGCGTCTTCTGCACCAGCTGGAGCTGGTGCGGCTCCTCATACCGAATGCCACTTGCTTGAAGGCTATTGACTGCTGCTACTCATGGCTGCAGCTACTGCAAAGCTGGGGAAGAGAACTGAAGCTGATTGTAGGGTTGCCAAGTGTCCGGTTTTCGACCGGTCCATCCAGTCGAAAAGGGACCCTGGGCGGCTACGGGCAGCACCACCGACCGGGCCGTTAAAAGTCCGGTTGGCGGGGCTAAGGCAGGCTAGTCCCTACCTGTCCTGGCACCACGCTGCACCCCAGAAGCAGCCAGCAGGTCCAGCTCCTAGGCAGGGGGCCATGGGGCTCCACGAGCTGCCCCCGCTCCAAGCACCGGTGCCATACTCCCATTGGCCAGGAACTGCAGCCAATGGGAGCTGGGGGGGTGGTGCCTGCTGGCAAGATCAGCACAGGGAGTCTCCTAGGCCCCCCACCTAGGAGCCAGACCTGCTGGACACTTCCAGGGCGCAGCACCGAGCCAGAACAGGCAGGCAGCCTGCCTTAGCCCTGCTGACTGGGAGCCGCTGGAGGTAAGCCCGTGCCCCAACCTCGAGCCCCAACCCCCTGCCCCAGCCCTGAGCCTCCTCCTGCACACGAAATCCCTCATCCCCAGCCCAGAACCTGTATCCCCAGCCAAAGCCCTCACCCCCTGCACCCCAACCCCCTTCCCTGAGCTCCCTCCCACACCCTGAACCCCTCATCCCCAGCTGCACCTGAGCCCGCACCCCCAGCCCAGAGCCCATACCTCCTCCCACACCCCAACTCCCTGCCTTAACCCACAGCCCCCTCCCACACTCTCCATTTCTCAGCCCCACTCCCCAGGCTGGAGCCCCCTCCTGCACTGCAAACCCCTCATCCCCTGCCCCACCCCAGAGTCTGCACCCCAACCCTGAGCCCCCTTCCACACCCTGAACCCCTCATTTCTGGCCCCACCCTGGATCCCTCACCCCCTTCAACACCCCAACCCCCTGCCCCAGCCCAGTGAAAATGAGTGAGGGTGGGGGGAGAGCAAGCCACTGAGGGAGGGGGAATGTAGCGAGCAGGGGGCGGGGCCTCAGGGAAGGGGCAGGGCATTCGGTTTTGTGCGATTAAAAAGTTGGCAGTCCTAGCTGATTGCTGCCCCAGGGCTCTGGGCAAGGGACGCCACTGGAGCATAAAGGGAGCTAGGACACTGACACTCAAGTAGGGCTGAGCAAAAGGGTCACTGCTGGCACTTACCTCATGCACTCCAGGTCAGTGGCTGAATCTTAGCGACGGCAGCAGGTCTCCTGAGAGACCCTAGTTGACCACAGCCACTGCACAGCATAATGTTGTGGAGGAGCTGCGGAGAGATCTCCCAGCAGTGCCCCGTTCCTCTGTCTGCACGGAGTTCAACCAGCGATCGACAAGGCACGCTCCTCTAGGTGTCCAAAGGCCCTGGGCTCTGCTAGCTCCAGACAATAGCTGTGCTGGACCACCCCCGGGTGAGGGCCAGGGTTGCTCAAACTTCTCTGCCCAATTTAATAAAATTGGATAAAAGTAAAAGGTTTTGCTCGTGTTCCTGCGTTGCACATGGCTGGATGCGTGCCCTCCTGGGATCACATGGGGGGCACAGCCCAGCAGCCTTGAATTCTGCTGCTCAGAGCAGCTGGTCCTGCATATGTAGATGTGACTGGATCCGCACAGCCCGAGAGTACACTGGCCTGGGTCTACATACAAGTCGCAACGGATGGGGAGAGCTGAAGCCTTATTCCAGTGAAGCCCTAGAGATGTCACAGCTCAGGTCACGTCTATACATATGCCGGGACTGTGCACCACAGAACTCTGCAGCACACCGGTACGGTGGCATCACTTCTTGTTTACTCCAGTTGGGAGAATGGACAGAGGCAGCTGATGCGAAGTCTGCCAATGCAGAGTTCAGGAGGGCACCCACAGCCCGATGCCGTACCTTTCGCATGGTTTTACTCTTCTCTGCTTCACCGCCGCCCAGCACGGTGAATTCTGAAACTATGAGGGAGATGCAGTGGGGTTTGTTCTACCCCTGGGAAACCCACTCTCCCCCCAGCGAAGCAGAGCACCCAAAATCTGAACCAACATTGCAGTTTCTTTTCTTTTATTTTTTTAAAAAGCTGTACAAAATAGGTTAAATCATTTCAGAGAAATCCTAATAATGTGTAAAGCGAGGAGACAATAGAGTTAAGGGGGTAATAACCCAGTAATTACAACGGGTTCTATGTACAGAAAGTGAGACGGGGGGGATATGCTGGAGAGTTCTTTGCTGTAGCAGTGGCTATGGCAAGAAGCAGCATGAATCTGTGGGTCATTATTACCATCTAAAAAGGCAAGAGAGACAGTTGGATGGCTCAAAGAGGGCTCCAGTTCCCATGGAGGCACGAGAGTAGCAATCCCCATCTGCCTGAGTGCCCTAGGAGCCCAGGTTTGGAGAGGCAGGTGTCCATGATTCACACAAGGTGTTCTGAGAAATCCCATTGGTAGTGCTGGCAGGGGAGAGAAAGCTACCAGTGATGAGCGACCCAGTCATGCCACTCGCTGAAATGAATGGCTAGTCTCATGGTGGGGCGAAGAGCTCCCGTCTTATCAGAGCAGCCAGAGCGCCCTGCTCCGCCCATGTGGCACATCAATCTCCTTGCTTCACAAGGACGTCAGACAGGTCCTCTACCCCCTCCAGCGTCAGATTCTGAAGAGGAGAGGAAGCAGATTAGTTCTACAAGCCAGACTCTTCCCAGCAGAGACCACCATAGCCAGCCCACAGGAAAGCTGTTACTGACAGATCACAACGGCAAAGATAGTTGAACTAGTCATGAGCCCAGTCTCCCCTGACTTCCAGCTTTGTACCTAGAACCGTCCCTAGGCTGGAACCATCTTAGAGTCACTGCCCAAGAGCCAGCTTGCTTATTTCCTATCAGTGCTTTGGAAACTGAATTAAAAACCCACAGCACAGAAGTGATGTTCAAAGCAAAGTTCAGGGTCTGAGCTAAGCCAAGAGAGGACAGGGTGAAAGGCCAAATTCAAACCTTAAATCAAGACCAATGTGCTCATTTGTGGATTAATAACCACCTCAAAGAGGATGTAGGAGTAAGCAGAGAGCCTCCTACAAGGACTTGAAGAAGGGATTGATCAGCAAAGAAAGCTACAGCTTGGAAGTCAGAAAGCATAGGCATGAAAAGAGAATTGCAAAATTCAAGCTGAGGTAGACCTTGCAAGGGAAATTAAAGCAGTAAAAAGTTCTTTGGTCATAAATAAAAAACCCAAGAAGAAAAGTGGGGTTGCTATGAAGCAGCAGAGGAATGAAGTTCTGGAACAGCCTCCCAATGGGAGCAGTGGGGGGCAAAAACCAAACTGGCTTCAAGACAGAGCTTGAGAAGTTTATGGAGGGGATGGCCTGATGGAACAGCCTACAATGGCATGCAGTCGATCTGCGACTGCTAGTAGCAAATATCCACAGTGGCCAGTGATGGGACACTAGATGGGGAGGGCTCTGAGCTACTGCAGAGAATTCTTTCCCAGATATCTGGCTGGTGGGCCTTGCTCACATGGAATTTTTGGACCCAGCACCCCACCTCTTCCACTGACTGCTCCCTGCAGGCCCAGTGGGATTCATCGGGGTTGCCAAGCATTACACGCGGACACTGCTCACCTTTTCATTTGCCAAGTGCAAGAGGCAGGCAAACGCCAGCGGCACAGAGAGGTTCTGAGCCATTGCGGAAGGCAGTCTGCAAAACGGCCAAAGGAAGGGAGGTGGTTACACAGACAGCTGGAGCCTACACATTAGACACCAGTGATGGGGCACACTGATGAGCCAGTGGGGGCTGGTTAAGTGAATGACAGATCTTTCACCACTCTCCAGCTTTTCCCATTTCCCACTAAGGAGACCAAAACCTCTTTCTCCTCCCCCCCCGCCCGAGGGCCTCACCTCAGGCCTGCAGCTTCTTCACACCCACCTCCGCAAACCCAGCCAGAAGGAAGCTGGGCCGAGGGGTGAGCAGGCCCTCTGATCGACATTCAGCAACCCAAGCCTGAGATCAAGCTATCCCCACGTGCAGCAGATGGGAGAGCTTCATACTGCGGCCAAGACATTCAGAGGATGCTACGCTGCCATGAAGCACCTGCAGCTGGCCCATGTCAGCTGGCTTGGGCTCAGGGGCTATAAAATGGTAGTGTAGACCTTTGGGCTCAGCCCAAGCTCTGGAACCTGGACGGAGGGAGGGTCCCAGAACCCAGCTTCCAGCCTGAGCCCATCAGCTGACACGGGGCAGCTGCAGGTGTTGCATTGCAGTGCAGATATCCCGCCCTTGGAGGCCACTCACTGTTCAGACTGACACCCCCTTGGTGTAAAAGCCGAGAGCGACATTATCCCACCGGGGGCAGATGGAGAGTTAATAGGGAACGCCCAGGATTCATCCAGAGGCTTGCAGCCACAGCACAGCAGGCCCTCTCTAGGAAGGGTCTCTACCCCCACGTACCTGTGAAGCAGATCTTTTGTGATGCCACTGAAGACCTTCTTGCCTGCTAGTGTTACAGAGTCAGTCTCCTTCTCTGCAACTTCATTCTGCTTCAGCAAGGGGAGAAAAGGCAGATAGTCAGACCCAGGCAGGTCAGGGTGCTCACCGGGACTACACCAGGAAAGTCTCACCCCAGGATTCCAGGTCTTTGCTTTCCCAAACACGAGCAAGCCCAAGATGCATCATGAAGGCATCAGACTCGAGCGTCTCTCCCCATGCGTGCTGGGAGACACCCTCCCAGCTGAGGGAGGGACACAGCTCCTTCTGAACAGAGCCAGCCTCTCTCCTAAGGCTGCCAGGGACAGTCTGGCCCCTTGGGGAGCCACGTGCATTGATCTGAAGCCCTCCCCAGGCCACATCAGCATGAGAGAAAGGGACCAAAGCTGAGAGCTTGGAGCTCCCATAGTGAACACGACAATCCTGCCAGTGCTGGCAGGGTCGTGCTGAATGGGCTACTTTACCCACCATTCGAGATCCCCCAGGGCTTGGTAAGGTGCCTGCTAGTAGCACCAGAGATGCCTGGGCTGGGAATGCAGTGGAATCAGCCAGCCAGGTCACTACGGTGCAGAGGGAGGCCTGAGAAGGGGCTGTCAAGCTGGTACACGTGTGGGTGGCCAGGGATGGCTGCTTTGGGTTTTCCTTGCACTCACCTCTGCCCCCACCTGCTCCTTCTGCACATCAGTCAGGAGGTCCCACATGGTCCGCTTTAGCCTCTTCATGTCCATCTTTTTGGCCGTCTTTGCATAATGAATTTCTATCTTATTGACCTGAAGGTAGACATACAGGTTGAGAAAGGCGGTGAGAAAGCAGCAGCATCCCCAGACAAGCGGAAGCATGTCACACTGATCAGAGAGCCGAGTCCAGCAGGATCCCCTCTGGGCGGTTTGGCAGGCATTATTCTACCGGATGGAGCACTGCAACCAGTTAGTCCCTGCGCCTCAGCATACAGGCTCGTTCCGAAGGCAGCGCAGCCTGCTCCATCCCTCAGAGAGCTTCCCTTCCATGGGCCTCCTGCAGCTGGAGCCTCAGACTAGTACCCCCACTGCTGCACTGGCCAGCAGCTTGGTATGGGGAGCACACAGGGCGCTTCACTGCTCTCCAGGGGCCCCTACCCACCCTGCAGCTCCGACAGAGGCAAGCTCAGGACTAAGCCACATACCAGCCGGGACCGCACGGGCAGCATGCCAGCTTTTACCTTCTGGGGCTCAGCAACAAGGTTGGACTCTCCATATGTCGTGATGTCAACCCCCAGGGCCCTGCTGAGATCACCATACGGATTTGTCCCCATTACGGTCAGTTCAAACGGCCCACCCTGGCCCATGAAGTCAACGGGGTCAGGGTCATCGTCGCTATCAGCAGCCTGAGCAGTTATTGGGGGAAAAAAGAGAAGCCTCACACTGGTGCTGTAGTCCGTGTGCTCCCTGCAAATCCCAACAGCAACGTGCAGGGTTCCCCACCCCCCGAGATGCACCATCTACACCTCAGCACCAAAGCAGCAAAGGATTCCCAGAGCTGGGAAATGCCAAGGGATGCCCGAGCTCGCCCACCACAGGGGGCATGACCGAATGTGCGGCAACGGGTCTGCGAGGGCACTGAAGCAAGTCCGTGAAGTTTTTAAAGAGCCAAGGCAGAGCACTTGGAATAGGATCCTGCTGGGAAGCCACTGGAGGATGTGACAATTGCTCTGTGAGCAGAGGGTTTGCACACATGGGAGAGGTGTGTCCCCGTGTGTGTGCGCGTCCGGGGTTTTAGCAGGTGGATAGAGGCACATTTGCAGAATAGGAGCTGGCTAGTTCGGAGTCAGCGCGATTCCACGGATAGCAAGTGTGGAGAGATGAGGACGCTCCTCCTGCCCAGAGAAAGGTTACAAGAGTCATCTGGCGTTTCACTAGTGAAATCCGGTAAGCCCAAGGCTTTGTGTGGTGCTGGAGGCCACTCTCCCAGGTGGATCTTTCCCGCTGGAGAAAGATGGTATTTTCCACCAGACAGTACACAGCCAAGTGACACCCCTGCCCCACCTACCTTCAGTGCAGGACAGAAGTTGGAGGTGTCATTGGGGTTGTTGTAATCATACTCTCCAATCTCATCCTCTTGGTCAGATAAGCTGCTCTGCAGAGCCTTCCTCCACAGCTGCTGGGACAAGGTCAAGGGGGAGAAAAAGGACAGAGATCCTGAACACTGCCCAGACTAGCATCCAGACAGCCATATTCCCTTCCTCCTACGCCCATGGCACTCCTCTTCCTCCCCAGGTCCACCCCAGCCCTCCTCCATTTTACCCTCTGCCCTCCTCTCCGTGCACAGCATGCCTACTATCAACAAGGCGGCAGGTTTAACCAGATGAACCGAGCGCCTCCTTAGCGGACAGTCGCCTGGTGGAGGAGTGTTCAGTGACTGCACTATGGGAGTCCCGCAGCCCATGGCACAGCAGGCAGGGCGGAAGAACCCAGCTGGGGTCGGGAAGAGAACTGTACCTTGATAGCTGGTTTGAGGGAGAGCCGGATGATGTTGTCGGGCTCATAATGGAAGTCTTCAGGGAGCGTGGTGCTCTTCTTGTTCTGGTTGTCGAGCGTTGCTTTGGCCAGAGTTGTTGCGGCCTGTTCAAGGTGAACACCATATTACGCCAGAGCACCTGCCACGCCGGGGGCCAATCCTAGCCCAAGCACGTCCAGCCTATATCCCAGGGAGCCGTTTCAAAGAACTCCCTTGCTTGCCAGGGCATGGGAGCGCTGAGTTCCACCCAGCATTGGAGTAAGCACACTGAGAGATTGGAAGTGGGTCCTCAGAGCTCCATGGTCCAGGGTAGAGAGTGGGGGATATTCAAAGGGATGCTCAATGCACCAGGAGCAGCAGAGAGTAAGCGGGAAGACAACCAGCCCGGGGCTGGCACTACGGTGCCTCGAAAGGCTCGAGCTGTGGGAAACTACGGGAAAAGGTACCTTTGCACTCAACAGCTCTGCCCACTGTTTATTCAGTTAGGCCTGTTCACTTTAGTGACTACAACATGCTTCTACTCCAGATTATTCCTGGGAGTCTCAAAAAGCGAACAGCTCTGGGATAGAAAGCTGGAATCTATGCTGGCGTCCCCATTGTACAGATCTGTTAGCTGTGTACCACTGGCAGCTCTGCATGCTGCCCTCGCTGACCCCTGGACAGCTCCCTGCCCGCAGCGGCATAAGCCAGGAAGAACCCAGCAGGACTTCCAGAATACAGGGCTAGCAGAGAAAGTCTCTACTGTCATTTGATCTGGAGTGAGGAACACCCCCACAGATGGGCCTCCAGGGCTGATTTTAGAGTCCAGTTCACAGCAAAACCCCATTTTAAAAAAATCTGCCAAAGGCTTGTACTAAAGACGCTCCCCATGTCGCAGAGGAGGGAGCAGAAAACAGCCAGGTCCCCGTGGCAACCCAGTACATACCCTAGTCTTACGGAAACGCGTTGTAAAGTCAATATCCTCATCAAAGTCGAGTTCAAAGACTTTCTTTGTGTTCCTCTTCCTGCCCCCCTTCTCAGCGGCCGTGTCCACTGCAGAAAGGGAGGTTATGGTCAATGCTCAACACTTGCGGGGGAGGAGAATCAAGTGCTTCTACCTTTACTTCTCAGATACTGTTCCTAACCTGCTTGGAAAGGTCCCCAGATCACCCGCACCCAGGTATTCTGGAGCGAAAGGAGAGGAAGATGGCACATGCTCTGCCTTCAGTCAGCAGAGCTTTTCTGTGAGCTAACCGAGGTGCTGGAGTTTTCATTGTAGATTTAATATTTTAAAGGGCTCTTTGTCTTTCTAAAGAAGCACAAGCAGATAACGCAATTGAGTTGTGTGTGTTGGAGGGAGGTTGCAGGCAAACTGGGATAGATATTTAAACTGGTATCCCCTATGGCTGCACTAGGACAGGACCTAGGTAGTATGCTATTACATAGATATATTCCCCCTCACCCCATACCAAGCTAGACTTCCCCCTAGACAGAGAGCTCCTCCTAAACTGGCTGGAAGAGTGACTGGAGAGCAGTGCACAGTGGTCTCTACCCTGATAGTCACTACTCAATGGCTAGAAAGGCATCTGTCTCTAGACACACCAGAAGTTTACGGTAAAGTGGATCCACTTTCTGAACTGCATCCTACAAATACGTACGTTTATGATGAGGCTTAAAGCGCCAGTGCTCTGGGCCGGCCCACATCAACATGGCGCGGGGGCTGAAGTAGGAATACTCTCCAGGTTTCACAGAGAGATGGAGGCACATGGTCCCGATGTCTCCCTCCGCAAGGGGAATCACATCCTTACTGAAAGAGCACCCCCCCAAATCGGTTATAATCCATGCAAAAAAACACCACCACCACACACTACAGTAGCCCAGGGGCTAGCCAGTATGTGCATGGATCACTGTCGGATGGGATCAGTCCTGTTCGGATGCGGGTCATTTCCCCCTCCAGTGGCCAGTCTGCAAAAAGTATAAATGCCTTGACACAGACAACCCTTGATCTTAAGCAGGTAGGGAGCAGTGGCTTCTAATCCCTACGCCTCTTATTCACGGTCTTGCTGGTGACCATACTGTTGGTTGTAGAGAGACACACAAAAATAATACAAGTTAGCTGACTTGCCAACAGGGGTTCTGGGGTTTGGGAAGCAGATGGCAATTTGCTATCTTGCTCCCTAAGGAGGTACAGGATAAGCAGCTGAATAAGGGTGATTTCCCTAGCTTCATTCCCCTTTCATCTCATTCCATCCCATTCCAATAGATGCCCACCACAGACAGCAGAAAGGGGTTTCACTTTCCTCCTTCTGAAGTCCGCAGGGGGTAAGGGCAGGTGTTCTGGCTCTAGCCAAGGGAACGGTCTGGGCACCTTGCAGTCCCTGCCAACTCCCAGCTACAAAAACATCTCCAGACATGGCGGTCAAATGGTTGATGTAGGGTAAGGATGCCCATTCCTTCAGAGGTGCTTTGCACAGGGTCAGGGACTGGTGGCTAACAGACTGAAGTGGCTTGAATTGCAATAACAAATACTCTGGTGCGACACTCAGCCAAGTTCTAACTTTTATTAACAAAGTGCAACCACCTGAATATCTTCAGCACCGATGGTTCCGATGAGTCATAGCAGGGATGGTTGGGATGGGGGACTGGGAGAAATTTAAAACCATTTTAATTGCATGTGACATTTAAACAGTGGAAGGAGACCCTTTTGATAGCTGTGCAGCTTACTTTTAACCTGGAGATCATACTGGATGGATGCTGGCCTGGTTGGAGTCATTAACTGGGATCCTAGTTTTCCGTGATCAAAAAAAAAAATCAAAATTCTCCAACAAACAAAGGGAAAACCATAAAAAGCCATCTCTTTCCGCAGCTAAAATGAAACACTGAACTTTACTTTCCTTAATTACCCTGAGAGATTAGTTGAACACAATATTGTATTGATATACAGTAGAACCCCGTTTATCCAGCTCTCTGTATTATCCAAACCACCAACCACCTGAGCCCCACCACTGGCGGTTCGGTTAATACTGAGAGCCGGTCAACGAAGGCTCGGATAAACGGGGTTCTACTACTGTATGTTTTTGTTTTTTTTCACAAAATGTAAAAATGAAAGATTCTCTGTAAAAGCGCAAATTCCGTGTTTTTCCAGGGCGAACGGATTTCTAGGATCCCTGGTCACCAAGTCCCATTTCTGTCTCTCAGTGGGGGAAAGAAAAGATTAGAGAGAGTCCTATAATGAGAAGTTACTTGAGTCACGGATACCACTTGCACAGTAAGCAAGCTCTGCTTGTAAACTTCATTGCCTCAGGAAACCTACTATCAAAACACGGCTGTTCGACATCCTGAGCTGGAGGCTGTGGCTGGATGGCAAACCCCAGCTGATGAAGGACTTAGCGCTGCAGACCAAAGCAACACCACGTACCTCATGCTCTCACGCACCATCCTGCAGGCCTCCAGCTTGTCTGAGAGCTTCCCAACATCCCCTGCTACCGTTCTATCTGGCATGTCTGCATCAAAGTCATCCTCCACTAGGGCATCAGCATAGTCTGCAGGGTCACAATCCACCTCTGCCTTGATATCAAAGACTTGGTCGCTTTTCTTAAATTTATCCAGCAGAGCGGACACTGACTGCAGAACAGAAAGAGCAAGTTACTCACAGAAAGGATTCAATACCAAACCCTGGGCCTCCAAGGCAAAATAAGACATCTATGCAGGGCTTAACACATTTGCTCCAGAATATAAACCCTACTTGAGGCTTAGTACTCAGAGAGAGTGGACTAACTAAAAACCCGAAGGGGACTGGTTATCCATAGAAAGGGCACATCAGAGCATCCCACACCCAGGTAACCTTCTTTTGTTTTGTTCAACATCTTTATCAATGATCTGGATGATGGGATGAATTGCACCATGAGCAAGTTCGCAGATGACACTAAACTGGGAGGGGGTTCCAAAGAGGAAGGAGCTCAGCTAGCTCAGTGGTGGGAGATTGCAGAACAAGGAACAATGGTCTCAAGTTGCAGTGGGGAAGGTCTAGGTTGGATATTAGGAAACACTATTTCACTAGGAGGGTGGTGAAGCCCTGGAATGGGTTCCCTAGGGACGTGGTGGAATCCCCTTCCTTAGAGGTTTTTAAGGTCCAGCTTGACAAAACCCTCGCTAGGATGATTTAGTTGGGGTTGGTCGTGCTTTGAACAGGGGGTTGGTCTAGATGACCTCCCGAGGTCTCTTCCACACCTAATCTTCTATGAACCTGCTCATCCTTGGAGCCTTCATCCTGTAGATTCAACGCTATAGGGCGTCAGCCTCAGGGGACAGACAGGGAAAAGAAATTGTTAAGAAACTGAAGAACTAAACTCAGGTGATGACTCCGGAATGGAGCATATCCTCAGGCACACGCAGGCCATTTGAGCCCAGAGTACATCGCCCTCTTCCCAATCTAGAAGGACAAGAATTGATCCCATCTTGTACTCAGTATGTGTTTTCTCAGTACCTCAAGATGCAAGAGGAATCAACCACTCTGCTCTACACCAATAGTGGCTGATTACAATAATCCTAGGGAATCCTTTTGCAAAGGCCAGGGCCTTAATAAAATGTCTGAATGGCGTGTATTTCTCCAGAGACGTCCCTTCAAATAGTTTAAAATCCTATTCTCTGTTTAAAACTAGGTCAGATACTTGAGTTAGTCCCAGAATTCTAGTTACTAAAATGCACCCCAGGGAACTACTGCATATCACTTCCCTGTCCGGTTCTGTCAGAATAGCCCTGACCCCGCAGAGCAAGTGTCCCTTTCCTTTCCAGCCTGCAGAGAGATCTTTGACAGAGGCAGCTGAGCACACTGGGAACAACTCCCATATCACGCTCTGCACTGGGTGAATATGAGCAGCTTGCTAACAGACATACCTCATCATGGGAGTCACTGTCCCAATGGGAAAGCTGGAAGCCACTCAACGTAGGGCAGATGGGGCGCGGTTCGATGCACTGCAGCAGGATAGCTAGAGACCACAAAAGCAGTAAGAAGAGATTATGAACAGGGTTAATGATCAGCAATTAACCTAAACCACCATCAAATAATCTGGATTTACACTACTGCTGAGATGACCGTACCTCAGATATGGACAACCATTTCAGAACACACGCATGGGAGTTGAAGGTTGGAGAAGAAAGCTATTTCCCCATGACTGAGAGACTAACCCAGGAAATAAATGCCTGAAGCCATACACACTGTTTACTTTCACCCTACACTGGCCATGATTTTATGGTTTAAGCCTAAAAAGCAGCAGGAACCAAGAAACCTACCATAAAATCTGCACCATGCATCCAATTTAGGAGCATCTCCCCCTAAGCAATACATGTGTGACTGCACCAAAGGGTTAACCGAGGGGAGAGGGGTAGAATTAGATAACTGAAGCCAGAATGAGATCAGCTGAGACCAAAATGTTAACAGATGAGCCAAACAGCGAAGGGAACATGGTGCCTCTTGCGCTGAGAGACAACGAGCATAAGAACTATTAGGGAGTTCGGTGGAATGGAGTGGGAGCCTGTAAGAGTCCAGAGTTCACAGTTATTACTTCCACCTACACTTCAGGTCTGCCACCTTCACAGGAGCAGAGCTCGGGGACTCCAAGGTCTCAGATGATGGGAGCGGCGTGACCTTGGCATCCAACAGGAGCTCACAGCGATAGCTGTCGGTGTGCAGGGTGCTGAGGAAGATGCCAACCGTGCTGCACTCATCGAAGGAGGCTGCTGTCTTCTGGAACATGGGATCAACCTGCACATGGACACAAAGCGAGAAGAATCAAGGAACAGAGGCAGAGGGAAAACAGATGACAGAGGGACATGAGACCCCATCACAGAGAAGCTCTAAACAGAGACATGAGCTTCACACTCACACTTGGGTTAACTAGTGCAGAGTTGGCTTGCTGAAGAATTTGAAGCGCACCAGTACAGGAGGGAAACGGTGGAGACAGATAAGAGATTTGCTATGACAGCAGAGTGCAGAGATAGACAAGAGGAAAGCATATGAATGCTAGAACCTGACACAAGCTTGCCATGTTGAGAAGAGGAGTTACATGGGGGTGAGGAAGGAGAAGTGTCTTTCTGGTCAGGGTTGAGTAGAACAATTGCTACACGAAAACTCCAGGGCAGTATTCCCCACCTCACTTCTGCGATCTGCCTGAGAGACGTTTATGTTATTCAGGTTCTGTTCAATTGTTTTGTACGAGTGCTTCTTCTTTGTCTGGAGCTTCTTGGCAGCTTCAATACCGGCAGCAGCTCCATCTATAAAAAGGAGAATTACTGCAGAGGCTGCCTCTATAGCCATGTAGCTACCAATGGTAGGGGTTTGACTCTTCTTGAAAAGTGCTGAGTTGAGAGTATATCAAACATAGACCTGACCCACTCATTCCTTTCTAAATCTCTTCTATTTCCTCAAGCCTTTGACTAAGACAGGTTGTGTGTTTGGGTTTTACCCTACACACTCATCAGGAGTTACCACAAAAATCAGTGAGCAGGTTCAAGAGTTTTGAAAAAAAAAAACTCCTCAGAATTACTACAAAAATAATTCTAGGTTTATTTAAAAATCTGATAGCAAAAGGCAGGACTCAAACCCACTGGGCAGATGCTGCAGACAAGAAAATTTCCTTTGATGCACAGAATCCAGCTCCATCCTCCACAAAAATCTCTTCCCATCTAGATTAGTTTGTGAGAATTAACATACTCTTCTCCTTGCACGTGCTGGTGAGACTATCATCTCTGATTTCACACAGTGCGGCCCCACGCCAGCTGACAGCGTAGAAGCTAAGTGACGTGAGTCCCTGGGCTCAGCTGAAGCTGCTTTAGGTGTAAAAGAGCCCGCGTTTTGTCGGCCAGAGGACTGATTGTATAACTTGTAGCTCTTGATCTCTTTGCTCACGCAGACCAGCGCACGTAGGAGAAGAGTTCTGGACTAGGGAACACAGGCCTCGACAAGTCAGAAACCAAAGTCCCTCCAACTGATCAAATTAACCCCAAAATAGCCATATAATACCTACTCATAGCCAAGCCTTCACTGCACTAAACTAAAGCAGGGAGCACAAACCAGACTGGATCAGCACTAGACATTTGGGGAAATCTTTTCAATTATTTCTTATTCAACTGCATTTAGATCCCTAAACGAACAGGGAAATCAGAAAGCCATGTCATTCGGCCCCTCCCTTACTGCCCGTGGAATGGGAAGCTGAAAGAGACATTGCACATACATGCTAGAGCAATCTGGATTCATTCAGCTTGCTTAGGAATATAGGTCTGCCATAAATGGATCAGACCATTAGTCCATATGGCTCAACGTGCTACTTCCATCTGTGGCCAATACCTGCACACAAAACTGTCCCACAATGCACCTGGCCCGTGATTCGATGCTGATGGTCACAGAGGGCGTGGGAAATCCGGGGCAGTGCATGTATCCTAAGGATTAGATTCCATTATTTTTATTTTAGCTTGTATGACTACAGAAGTTACTGGGCATAAAATTATCCATATTGGGTATGTCTGGATTCCCAGCAAAGGGAAGTTATAGAAAATTAACTAAAGACTGTGTTTCCTTCTGTTGACTAATCTGTCTTTCAACAGGACAGTCTGCTTTTGTAGCACAAGACAGGATGAAGACAAAGGGGTGCTTCCTCTCATGATTTTGAATCTCTCAGTCAGGCCACTCTGCCAGAATAAGTAACCCAAGTACTCACATTCAGCTCAGAGGAGGGAGAGTGGTCTAGCAGGCTGAGCACAGGACTTGGGAGTCAGGAGATTTGGGTTCTAATCCCATCTCTGTCACTGATTTACTGTGAATTTATGCAGTCACTTCCCTCCATTTTCCCATCCTTAAAAAGGGCCTGGAAATCTACAGATGCTGTGTAAGCATAAGACTGTTATATAGAGGTCCTGCACCAGTTATGAGTGCAGGACCAGTTGGAGTTATGACCAGGAGAGACTGGTCCAGCTCCCTTGATTAGTACATCAAAACGAAAGCAGCAAGCAGCACACCTGCACCCTGGCTGTCCACATCCTTTGTGGGTGCTGAGTCTTTGCCCAACCCTCCAAGAACCTTGTATACATCTGCATGGACAGCATCCACTCTCACCGCATAGATCTTTGTGCTGGCATCCAGGGTGCCGGCTGCTATCTGTGAAACAGACCGAACAGAACACACAATTAGAAAGGATCTCATCTCATTGGGATAAATTTGCCGGACAAAGTTCATGTTCCACCCATCAGCACTACTGGAGATGGATTCCTTTTGTAAAAAGGATACTTTATGAGCATGAATCACTGCAATGCATTTCTTTTCAGCCACACTGGACTCTTTCATCCCTTTTCCTTCCACAAAACACTGATCTTCAGTCATGTCGCTGTGGATCCTATGGCATTTGTTTTTCACCCACTCTACGTGCCACTGCTGTGATCCACTCTATGAAATTGAAGACCACAGTCCTCTCTTTCACATGAGCTTCATACATGGAGGTCAAATGTAGTTATGGTCAGGCCACCATTACCCTAAGACCCAGCCACACTGGAACTCTGCATTTTATGCTGTTCTCCAACCTCCTAGATCTCGCCGGTCTTGCACACCTCATTTTAGCTAAAAGTTACACTCTTATTCCCCCCCTTTCAAAACTGAAAGTTATAGCTCCATCTCCTGCCAGTGCCAGCTGGTCCAGCTCTGTTTTGCTTTGAGGATTCTCAATGACGACCTCTCTTTGTAGTGTCTATCTGCAACTGAGTCCAACTTTATTGTATGTTGTTGCCAAAAGTTTCATTAATTAACTGCTTCTCCTTGTTCCTCTCCTGCCCCGTTACAATTTCACCCCCTGCTACCAGAGACAGTGTCACTTGTACTTCTGCTGTACTGAATTCCACACAGATTTTCTACCCTGTAGTGCCCTTCAGCAAATACCAGCTCTTACACTAATCCCAGCTCCCTAAGCCCACCTGATGCTTCAAAAAGATTGGGGAGGTGTGGGGGGGTAGCTACTTCTCAGAGATACCCAGGGCAGTGAGACACCTCTACCGCCCGCCCTTAACACAAGGAACCCTGTGCCTTCTATGGGTCAGTTCCTCAACACCACCAGCCTCTGGCAACATAATAGCAGCCAGACTGGGTCAGACCAAAGGTCCATCTAGCCCAGTACCTGTCTTCCGACAGCGGACAATGCCAGCTGTGCCAGAAGGAATGAAAAAGCACAGGGCAAGTATCAAACAGAGGCATCTTCTGTCACCCAGTCCCAGCATCTGGCACTCCAAGAGCATGGAGTTGCATCTCTGACCATCTTGGCAAACAGCCACTGATGGACCTATCCTCTATGAACTTATCTAATTCTTTTTTGAACCCCATTATCCTCTTGGCCTTCACAACATCTCCTGGCAATGTTTCACAGGTTGACTGTGAGAAGAAATTCTTCCTTTTGTTTGTTTTAAACCTGATCACTATTAATTTAATCGGGCAACCCCTGGTTCTTGTCTTATGTAAAAGTTATTCACTTTTCCCATACCACTCATGGTTTTATAGACCTTTCTCATACCCCCCTTCGTCATATCTTTTCCAATCTGAGCAGTCCCAGTCTTTTAAATCTCTCCTTATATAGAAGCTGTTCCATCCCCCTAATCACTTTTGTTGCCCTTCTCTCTACCTTTCCCAATTCTAACATATCTGTTTGGAGATAAGGTAACCAGAACTGCATGCAGTATTCAAGGTGTGGGAGTACCATGGATTTATACAGTGGCATTAGGATATTTACTATCTATCCCTTTCCTAAAGGTTCCTCATATTGTTCGCTTTTTTGACCGCCACTGCAGATTGAGCTGACGTATTCAGAAACTGTCCACAATGACTCCAAGATCTCACGTGGTAACAGCTAATTTAGACCCCATCATTTTGCATGTATAGTTGGGATGCTTTCCAATGTGCATTACTTTGCATTTATCAACATGGAATTTCATCTGCCATTTTGTTGCCCAGTCACGCACTTTTGTGAGATCCCTTTGTAACTCTATGCAGTCTGACAGGTAGATAAGTGTCTCCTGCCTGAAAGAAACCTGTTTTACTACTTTCTGGTGACCAGCCCCAACTCACAGACCTTCGGAGCATAATTTTCAGTATATAAACATCTCTCCTCACCGATTACCTGTACATATCTTTCACAATGATTATGACCACTATTGTGACACAAGGTTTCAGTCGAGCTCTTACATGACACCCTGTGGCAAACGAGTAAGTAGAGACCAGATTCAGGGGATCCCTGTAACCCTTGGTAAGTCTCTCTGCAATTTGGCACCAAGAGGTCCCTGAGGCACAGGGGCAGTGTTTCTGACATGAATTCCTCCTTGGCTGAAGTGGAATTGTAATCTCTTCTGTGCAGGAGCTTCCTTCCCCAAGCCTAGCAGAGTCCTCTAATAAATGAAGACACGAATACCCTTGCCTAGCTTACCTTTTGCATAGAAGAGCAGAGAAAACCACCAGAGAGGCCTTTACTGAAGCCTTCTTTCTAATCTACATTTTGCTTCCAGAACACTCGTGTAGACTCCCATCAACATGGCTTGTGAACATCTGCCCTGGCAGGCAAGTATCTTTCCGTTACCAGCAAGCAGCAATGCCCACTGGAAAGCACAATGCCCACATCCAGATCTGGACTCCGTTCTGCCAGTGACTTCCCATGAGTCTCTAGACAAATCACTCCCCCCGTTCCTCAGGCTTGCCCTGCACAGTGGGGATATGCTCACCTGCCCACCATTACAAAGCACTCGGAGATCAGAAGAAGAAAAGCACTCAAGATACAAAAGTACTATTCTCAGGGTCACCAGACCCCCCGCTATTTAAATCATGACTGCAGAACCCCCTACCCAAGCCTTGTCCACTTAGGACAAGTGAATACTCTGCTGGGGTCCCTCTAAAGAAAACTGTTCCTCCTTTTGTCTCCTCCCATCGCATCCCTGGTTCCCTTCCTGCTGTCCATCTACTCCAGTCTAATTCACCCCGCCTTCAAGTCTCAGACCAAACTCCTTTTGGATATGGCCTTGCTCTATCGCTGGCCTCTAATGTCAAAATAAGGACTTCAGGAAACCTTGCAATCCT
Organism: Lepidochelys olivacea; assembly: GCF_965140295.1. Classification (NCBI taxonomy): domain Eukaryota; kingdom Metazoa; phylum Chordata; order Testudines; family Cheloniidae; genus Lepidochelys; species Lepidochelys olivacea. The sequence goes on along the minus strand of NC_140436.1, from coordinate 14,405,760 downwards.
TTCCTTGATAAATTAACCCTGGTTTCTGTGGGCTTAATTCTGCTTGATTATACCAGTGCAGAAATCTCACTGATCTCACTGGTGTAACAAAGAAGAATTTGGCCCTATGAAATTGTATTAGGAGTTACTGTCCAGTCATTTTCATCAGCTATCTTAACCAGGAACAGCAGAGGAGTTCCCATCCACTGTTCCTTCTAATTTTTTAGATCTATGTGTGGAATGAATTTTGCTATGTGCACCAATATGGAGGTGATGTGTGGCAGGGGTGAGGCCTAAGGGTTTGGAGTCTGGGAGGGGAGTCAGGGCTGGGGCAGAGGGGTAAGGGCTCTGGCTGTAGTTGTGGGCTCTGGGGTTCCCCAGGTATGAGGGATTTGGGGTGCAGGCTGCCCCAGGGCTGCAGCGGGGAGAGAGGACTCCCCCCAGCCCTCTCTTGACACAGCAGCTCTGGGCGGGGTGAGAGGCGCCTCTCCCCAGCCGCAGCAGCTCGGGCAGGGCTGGGGGAAGAGGCACCTCTCCCACCTGTGCCGCCCTTGATAGCCTACTGCGTGGCAGTGCTGTTTAGAGGGAACTTAGTTCCTGTCTGCCTGCATTATGCCCATTTGAGGTTCAGGCAGGAATTAACAAGAGGCCTCTCTGCTCCAGGAGGGAGCAAGAGACAGAGCACTGCACCAAGCTGGCAGCAGCCATCCCCCTCACCTTGAAGTTGGTCAGTTCTGAGTCCTTCTGTTTGAGTATCTCTGCCATGTAGTCTATGAGGTGCAGGCCAAAGGCATTCTTTGTGGTGATTCTCTGAAACACAGCACATAGGCAGCTTCTATTTTTGGAAAATCATGTCCTTCAATCCACAGTTACATGAGCAACACTTGGTGGGGAATCTCATCAACAGGGGGTCTTTGGAAATCATTCTAGGCCCAACACTGTTCAATATTGTCATCAATGATCAGAAAAATAAATATAAAATCGCAGCTGATAAAATCTGTGGATGGCACAAAAATCGGCAAGAGAGGTAAATAATGAGGACGACAGGGCAGTCACATAGTGATCTGTATCCCTTGGCAGGCTGGGCCTATTCAAACAAACGGTGTCTTAATACAAAGTTATACATCTAGGAATAAGGAATGCAGATGACAGCTTCAGAATTCAGAGATTACAAGGCTAGCAGGGACTGCTGCAATCATCTAGGTTGACCTCCTGCACAGCACAGGCCAAAGGACTTCCCAAAATTCGTTTCCATATGAACGAGAACGTATCTTTTAAAAAAACATCCAAACGTTATTTAAATAAGATTCCTAGCGAGTGGGAATCCACCATGACCTCTGATGGCTAGTTGTCCTCACGGTTAAAAATCTGTGCCTTATTTAGAGTTGGAAGTTAGACAAATTCAACTTCCGGCCACTGGAATTGGAGTTGGAGTGCCTAAATTAAGAGGGTTACATCTGAGCCCTAGGAATAGGGTAAGGGTGGAAGCCTTGAGCCCTAGGTAGAGGTGGGTGCCCTAGAGCGTGCAAGTGACAGTGAGTTTTGTGCGGGTAACACATGGACTTTACACTAGTTTATTTGTATTGTTATAGCACCCATGGGTCAGGGTTCCGTTGTGCTAGAAGATGCACAAAAAAGTCCCTGCTTTGAAGCTTACAACTTTGGGCTTACAACCGAAGGCTGCATTCTTCGCTTCCAGTCTTAAACTTGGGAGTTATTGAGTCTGTTGCTAAACAGCCCAGAAACGACAGCCTTGAGCACAAGCATAAGAGTCCCAAACTTCACCATCCCCACCATGGTACACCACGTCCTTTTCTGGGTTTGTGTTTGGGTGCGATCTGCATGTGTAGAATGGCCCCACTTGAAGAACTGGCTTTCTTCAAAGTTGGCTTATTGCGCTACACGCAGACCTATTTTCACTTACATTTTCTGTTGACAGCTTGATGCAGGTGGAGTAGTGATCTGAAATCTGGGTGTTTGTCAATTTCGGGATCACAGGCAAGGAGGTTTCTGCCCGCCTAAAGAAACAAGCAAGAACCTCTGCTTTAGAGAGCACCGCTGCCTGGGTAGCAATGCACAAGAAAGCAGTTGTAAGACTTCCTCACCCCTGAGACCCTGGCCTTTCACACAACTCCACCCGTAGACTTACCCACCCCCACCGAGTCCCGGTACTAACACAGCCCAGGGCATTTCCTGCAGGCAATAAGCAAACTTGCACAGAGCTGCTTCATAAGTCACTCTGACCTGCTGGAAGGGGACTGCACAGAGAGGGGCGAGTCGGTGCTGCTGAGCTGCAGATCGATGACCCGGGAGCGCCGCCGCTGCTTCCGTTCCTGTTCGTCGTCGTTCCCCGGGAAGCTGTCGAGCCCCGGGGTGTTCGAGGTGCTGAGGTGCTGCCGCCTGGTGCTGGGGGACACGAACACGCTGTCGGAAGAGGCGCTCTGGCTGCGACCAGCGGGCTGGGGCGCTGACGTGCTCATCTTCACTGCGGGGGGGGGAGCAGAGAAATACAGAGATGGCAGGTGAGGGGATAATGAGACACTAACCTCAGCCCCCCACTAACCGCCTGGGACATCTGCCCCCACCCCCGCTCCTGGAAGCCTCCCCCCGCAGCCCCAGGCCAGCCCCCGCAACCGCCCTGGGACACCTCCCCCCGCACCCCAGCTCCTGGGAACACCCTCCCCCCCCCTACCACCAGCCCCCCAGTCAGCCCCTCCACCCACCCTGGGACACCTCCCCCCAACCCCAGCTACTGGGAACACCCCCCCCCCACCAGCCCCCCAGTCAGCCCCTCCACCCACCCTGGGACACCTCCCCCCCACCCCAGCTACTGGGAACACCCCCCCCCACCAGCCCCCCAGTCAGCCCCTCCCCCCACCCTGGGACACCTCCCCCCCACCCCAGCTACTGGGAACACCCCCCCCCACCAGCCCCCCAGTCAGCCCCTCCCCCCACCCTGGGACACCTCCCCCCAACCCCAGCTACTGGGAACACCAGCCCCCCAGTCAGCCCCTCCCCCCGCCCTGGGACACCTCCTCCCCCCCCAGCTCCTGGGAACACCCCCCCCCCACCAGCCCCTCAGTCAGCCCCTCCACCCACCCTGGGACACCTCCCCCCCACCCCAGCTACTGGGAACACCCCCCCCACCAGCCCCCCAGTCAGCCCCTCCACCCACCCTGGGACACCTCCCCCCCCCCCCAGCTCCTGGGAACACCCTCCCCCCCCCCCAGTCAGCCCCCCAGTCAGCCCCTCCCCCCGCCCTGGGACACCTCCTCCCCCCCCAGCTCCTGGGAACACCCCCCCCCCACCAGCCCCTCAGTCAGCCCCTCCACCCACCCTGGGACACCTCCCCCCCACCCCAGCTACTGGGAACACCCCCCCCCACCAGCCCCCCAGTCAGCCCCTCCCCCCGCCCTGGGACACCTCCTCCCCCCCCCCCCAGCTCCTGGGAACACCCCAGCCCCTCAGTCAGCCCCTCCCCCCCAGCTCCTGGGAACACCCAGCCCCTCAGTCAGCCCCTCCCCCCGCCCTGGGACACCTCCTGGGGACTCCTCCTCTCTCCCCTCCCCCCGGCTCCGGCTGCTCCGAACCGCGCTCGCTGGGGGCGGGGCCTCCCCGTCCGCTGCCGCGCGCCCGGCCCGGCCGACTTCCTCCGCTTCCCGGTTTGAATCGGCCCGCGCGCAGACTGCGCAGGCGCGGCGCGGGTGACGTGAGCGGCGGCCGGGGGCGGGGCGACCCGCTGGGGAGGATGAGCGCGGACGGGGGCCGAGAGGGCCCGGGGGCTGCCCCACCCCGAGCGACTGCGCCTGCGCCTGGGGGGGGTCGCCTCGGTTACCGCGGGGTGGTCCCGGGCCTGGCCGCTGCGTCCGGCAACGGGGGGGCCGGGCTGGCAGGGGGCTGCGGGTCGGGAGTGGGGGGCCCCGGCGGAGCTGGGGGGGCGGGGCCGGGCTGGCAGGGGGCTGGGGGGTCGGGAGTGGGGGGCCCCGGCGGAGCTGGGGGGGCGGGGCCGGGCTGGCAGGGGGCTGGGGGTCGGGAGTGGGGGGCCCCGGCGGAGCTGGGGGGCGGGGCCGGGCTGGCAGGGGGCTGGGGGGTCGGGAGTGGGGGGCCCCGCCGGAGCTGGGGGGCGGGGCCGGGCTGGCAGGGGGCTGGGGGTAGAGAGTGGGGGGCCCCGGCGGAGCTGGGGGGCGGGGCCGGGCTGGCAGGGGGCTGGGGGTAGAGAGTGGGGGGCCCCGGCGGAGCTGGGGGGCGGGGCCGGGCTGGCAGGGGGCTGCGGGTCGGGAGTGGGGGGCCCCGGCGGAGCTGGGGGGGCGGGGCCGGGCTGGCAGGGGGCTGGGGGGTCGGGAGTGGGGGGCCCCGGCGGAGCTGGGGGGCGGGGCCGGGCTGGCAGGGGGCTGGGGGGCGGGAGTGGGGGGCCCCGGCGGAGCTGGGGGGCGGGGCCGGGCTGGCAGGGGGCTGGGGGTCGGGAGTGGGGGGCCCCGACGGAGCTGGGGGGCGGGGCCGGGCTGGCAGGGGGCTGGGGGTCGGGAGTGGGGGGCCCTGGCGGAGCTCGGGGGCAGGGCCGGGCTGGCAGGGGGCTGAGGGGCAGGAGTGGGGGGCCCCGGCGGAGCTGGGGGGGCAGGGCCGGGCTGGCAGGGGGCGGGAGTGGGGGGCCCCGGCGGGGCTGGGGGGCGGGGCCGGGCTGGCAGGGGGCTGGGGGTCGGGAGTGGGGGGCCCCGGCGGAGCTGGGGGGCGGGGCCGGGCTGGCAGGGGGCTGGGGGGTCGGGAGTGGGGGGCCCCGGCGGAGCTGGGGGGCGGGGCCGGGCTGGCAGGGGGCTGGGGGTCGGGAGTGGGGGGCCCCGGCGGAGCTGGGGGGCGGGGCCGGGCTGGCAGGGGGCTGCGGGTCGGGAGTGGGGGGCCCCGGCGGAGCTGGGGGGGTGGGGCCGGGCTGGCAGGGGGCTGGGGGTCGGGAGTGGGGGGCCCCGGCGGAGCTGGGGGGCGGGGCCGGGCTGGCAGGGGGCTGGGGGGTCGGGAGTGGGGGGCCCCGGCGGAGCTGGGGGGCGGGGCCGGGCTGGCAGGGGGCTGGGGGTCGGGAGTGGGGGGCCCCGGCGGAGCTGGGGGGCGGGGCCGGGCTGGCAGGGGGCTGGGGGTCGGGAGTGGGGGGCCCTGGCGGAGCTCGGGGGCAGGGCCGGGCTGGCAGGGGGCTGAGGGGCAGGAGTGGGGGGCCCCGGCGGAGCTGGGGGGGCAGGGCCGGGCTGGCAGGGGGCGGGAGTGGGGGCCCCGGCGGGGCTGGGGGGCGGGGCCGGGCTGGCAGGGGGCTGGGGGGCGGGAGTGGGGGGCCCCGGCGGAGCTGGGGGGCGGGGCCGGGCTGGCAGGGGGCTGCGGGTCGGGAGTGGGGGGCCCCGGCGGAGCTGGGGGGCGGGGCCGGGCTGGCAGGGGGCTGCGGGTCGGGAGTGGGGGGCCCCGGCGGAGCTGGGGGGGCAGGGCCGGGCTGGCAGGGGGCTGGGGGTCGGGAGTGGGGGGCCCCGGCGGAGCTGGGGGGGCGGGGCTGGGCTGGCAGGGGGCTGCGGGTCGGGAGTGGGGGGCCCTGGTGGAGCTGGGGGGGCAGGGCCGGGCTGGCAGGGGGCTGGGGGTCGGGAGTGGGGGGCCCTGGCGGAGCTGGGGGGGCGGGGCCGGGCTGGCAGGGGGCTGCGGGTCGGGAGTGGGGGGCGCTGCAGAGCTCTGGGGTGGCAGGTTTATACAGCATCTGCCCGCAGCTGGCTTACCCGGGCCAGCGTCACGGCTCTGGTCACCCTTCCAGGGACCAGGGGAAGTGGCCGTGCAGAGCTGAGGCAGGGCAGGCTCTCTGCAGTCGTACAGCACCACCCAGCGCAGCCTGCGCCTTTCATCGGCGTGACTGGCAATGTAGTGAGGCAGGAAAGTAACCAATCCTTTCCTCAGGGACTGTGTTTTCCGAATGGACAGCCGACCTAGTCCTCAATTACTGAGGGACAGTCTCCACTCCTCGATAGATTTTGCTTTCCACAACCAATCTCTGTATGACTTTTCATGAGTGATGTACCAAAGTACTTGGATTCTAATATCTAAACGGTATTATAAAATCTATTCACCTAAATTTGGGTTATTGCTGATTATGCACTCTGTGTATCATATAACTTTTAAAAACAAACTTTGTATTTGTGGATAATCTCAGCACTAGGCCCAGATGTACAGATGTTCTTTTCCTGACCTATGCATTATATATTTTTTTTAACATTTGCTTTAATAAAAATTTTAAATTTACCCCAGGAGGAATATAGTCAAGTCTCCTGGTTTGGGACTCAGCAGGGAGGGCCCTGGGGTCTGCGCCCAGCCCCCCCACCCCCTGCCAAGGTGGACTTTGCTAACTAAGTGTTCCTGATTTCAGTGCTAATAAGCTCTGTTCTATGCTGTGTTCCTGGTGACTAATACACCTGTGTTACATGCTGGCTGAGAGTCACTGCAGAGGTGGGGTGCAGGGCCCTTTGGGGGCGTGTGGAGCTTCCCCAGGTGCCCCATCCAGGGCGATTCGCTACGGGGAAGTCATGGGGTGAACTGGGGGCCCCAGGAAGTGCTGAAGCCAAGAGCGTGCTCTGAGGGGAGACGTTGCCCCAGAGTCCTGTCTGACTTCACTCCAAATTGTTCTAGAGCACCGAGCCTGGAACGCCGGGCCACCACCCCGGCCCTGTAACCTGGGGTGCCTTATAATACCTTGCTGAGATAGCCTTCAACCTGGACTGCTTACAACCAGTCCCCAGCACGCCAGTCACTCCCAGATAGGTGTGTAACTGCAGCCTGCCAGTCACATCTTGTCTCTCACCAGCCTCAGTTATCTTGCAGAGTGACCCCAGCACATTCCCAGTCCTGGATTTTCTCCCCGAAATGTATGTCCTGTGCTGGTCAGCCCTCTCCTGGACAGTCCAAATCTGTTAAGTCTGTTATTCCTTTAAGGGAATAACATACACTAGTCTGTTCTCTTAAACTGACTCAGCATGCTTGGGGAGTCAGGTATAGAGACTGTGATGGGCAGGGAGAGAGATGTTGGGGGGTGGGTGCCTGGGGGTGTTTGCTGTTCCTTTTTATCATTTCAGTCCGTCCCCCCCCGAAAAATATTTCTAGCAGAGAACCAGGAGACAGAGAGTCAATCTGGAAAGATGTTCCCTGCTGGTTTTTGAGCTTCCTTTGTTTTCCTTTCCTGCTCGGTGACTATGTTTAGTGTTTAAATGCACAGCAAGGCAAGCACACATCCCTTTGGTTAGGACAGACCTGTTTGCTGACTTCTGCCTGGGCAGGGCTGTGGGGTTTGGAATGCTTGTTAATAACACCACACTGCTGGGGAATCTTATAACTCCCCAGGCAGTGTTGCCACAAATATTTTATCAGGCCAACACTGACCAGCAAATTATGAGGTGTCAGATGATACCTTACAAGGCATACCTTGTACAAAGATTATTACACTAGTGGTTAGGGTATGATCACAAGTGTGTGTTCCATCACAATCTGGTACTGATGGAGGAGTTAGGATATCGTGGGAAGGATTTTCTGACAGGGGCATCAATATATTGCAGGGGAGGGAGATGTTTGGTGGCAGTGAAAGCATTGGGATACCTGGGGGAGCAGGTTTCTCTGGGGGGCCATCAGACTGTTGGGGTGGAGGAGGTCACCGGCAGAGGTGTTGGGATATCGGGGAGGGGTGTTTGCCAGTGGGGGCATTTGGGGGACAGGGACTGCCAGCAGGGCAGCGGGAAGAGGGGAGGATGTTGCCAGCAGAGGTGTCAGGCTATGTGGGGAGAAGTGAATCACCAGCAGGGATGATGGGATATTGCGAGGGGGGTGGCGTGGGGATAGCACAAAACGAAGCATAACGATCTGGGTTATCCCAGAGGCTACTCCATGTGCTGGGCTCCATCTTTGGATATGTGGAAGGGCAAGATGGAGCACGCAGCTAGTGTCCCCCTTGACCCAAGCATGTCAGTGTCCATCGGTGCTGGGGGGTGATCTGGTTTTGATGAAGGCTGTTGTGATAAATTGGGCCTTCAAATTTACCCCGAGTGTGAGTTCAACTGTAAAAAACAAGAGTGAATTTATAAGATGTGACAACTGGCTATAGCAACAGATGTCGCTGGGTGAAAGTCTGAAAGGGAGACGGACAGACTGAATTAGTCCCGACCCAGAGGCCTCCTGATACAACTCAAGGACTGTGTTACGATCATGCCTGGTAACAAGAAAAGTGTGGAATCGGAAACCAGAGAACCAGAATGGGTGAGTTGAAACTAATTGGCGGAGAAAATAATGAAGTGACGGGTTACTCCGCCCAGCACTCCCTTTGTGGGGCCTTACAGAAACTTTGGGGAGAAAAATTGGCTACTAGAGCACGTTCACCAGCATGGCTGCCACCCCACCATCTCCTGAGACTGTGGGACGTCATCATCCTGATCTTGAACGATGTCCTGATCAGACGGGGCCAGAGAACGGGACCCAGACGACATCACCACTCCGCCGGCTCCAGCTGACTCCCAGCCACCACCTGGGGTGTGAAACTTTGTCTCGCTCTCTCCAGCCCATGTGTCCTTTTCTTTCCCTCCCTTTGCTCATCTCTTTGCTAGCCCTCTCTTTTTTCCTTCTGCCTCACAAGAGTCTGGCTTAGCCAGCCAAGCCTGGATATTTCGTAGCACTGCTGTAAACCTGTGACTAGAGAGGCAGCAAAAAGCTGGTCCGAGTTTGCCAGGCCTTGAAGTGGCTGATCAGAGGGTGGGCTGGGCCGGGGCTTTTCAGCAGGGAGGTTGCAAATGAGAGTCACACCAGAGACAGAAGCTGCATTTTCTCTCTGTGCTGTTCTTTTCTCTCCCCTTTTGCGGGTTTGTCGTCTTAGGAAACGGGATCAGACTTCAAGAGCAGCAGCAAGGACAGCTCCAGCTCATCTCCACTAGCTTCTCCTCTTTTCCCCAAAAGGACAGTTCTTGCCGTCACAGGTGCTGGCTCAGCCCCCTCTCTGCCCCAGGCCCTGGCCCCACTCCACCCCCTTGCCCCACCTCTTCCTGTTCCACCCCAGGGCCCGCCCCACTCCACCCTTTTCCCCAAGGGCCGCCCTCCACCCCCCTCTTCCTGCCCAGTTCTCCCCCAAGTGTGCCCCATCCCTGCTCCTCCCCCTTCCTCCCAGTGCCTCCTACATGCCATGGAGCAGCTGATCCGGGGTGGGCAGGAGGCGCTGGGAGTGAGGGGGAGGAGTTGATCAGCGGGGCAGATGGGAGGAACTATGGGGGTAGGGGAGAGCTGTCTGCGGGTGGATGCTAAGCACCCACTATTTCTTTTCATGAGTGCTCCAGCCCCGGAGTCAGCACCTATGATTGCCCATTGTTGTTACCGTCTAAGAGACTGTCAAATGGGGGGTTTTCCTCCTAAAACCTCTCTCCGGCCAAAGGGAAAGGGAACAAGGGATGTAGTTCAAACAGACGTTTGCAGAAGGAGGCAGAGGGCTTGGCCATGTGCTGGAAATTGTAGTTGTGAGACATAAGGGCCCAGGCCTTGCCTTACTTAATTCTTTGCATTTCAAAGGCTTTAACTGCATTTCAAAGGCTTTCCGTCTTTTCTGTATCTTTAGTAAATGGTTAAAATGTTTCCAGGTGGGTTTGCCTGGTATGGAGCAGGCTGAGGTCTCTGCAAACAAAACCTGTTAGACCCTGGACAGTGACTGGGTTACGTCAACACCTTTGGTCCATATAGTCCATCCAAATTCCTACAACAGACTCAGCAAGCTTGGGGCGTCAGTGGAATACGTTTGGAGGGAGGGGGTCGTTTCAGCAGAGATTCAGTCATAGAATCATAGAAGATTAGGGTTGGAAGGGGCCTCAGGAGGTCATCTAGTCCAACCCCCTGCTCAAAGCAGGACCAACCCCAGCTAAATCATCCCAGCCAGGGCTTTGTCAAGCCGGGCCTTAAAAACTTCTAAGGAAGGAGATTCCACCACCTCCCTAGGTAACCCATTCCTGTGCTTCACCACCCTCCTAGTGGAAAAGTTTTTCCTAATATCCAACCTAAACCTCCCCCACTGCAACTTGAGACCATTGCTCCTCGTTCTGTCATCTGCCACCACTGAGAACAGTCTAGATCCAAAGTGATGGGGTTGGGTTTCTAACCATAGAGATTTGTCAACGCTTTTATTTGAACCAGTAGAGCAAAGCCCTTGAGAACGGACGTACATGCGTAAAAAAATACTGGAGCGTTTCTGGGACCAGGAAGTTTGTCTGACTTGGCTTTAAATGTATAGCGCCTTCTGCATGTCCTCTGTCCCCAGGTCTCTCCATGCCCAGGGCACACAGGGTGGCATCTCCGGCAAACCCCGATGGCCCTGCCCCGGCTCAGCAACGCTGTTCTGGCTCCACTCCGGTATCAGTGGCATGGTCTGACTCCCACTAGTGATTCTGTGCTGTGGATGATGGGCGAGGCTATCAGACCCACAGTATAATGGGCTGCTCAGTGCCGCGGACCCACACTGTCTTGCTACTTGCTGCGCTGTGGGAGTAGTGCCCTGACTTGCTCCATTATTTCCAAGAACTCGCTCAGTGCCTGGGCGTGAGCAGCAGGCTTCAGTGCCAGGTGCTGGAAGAGGTTGAGTGGCTCGGCATTCCGGCAGGCCTTGGGGACAGGGATCTGGTTGGGCAGGGCGCTGTTTCCGATCAGGAAGTGGTAGAGGCATTTCTCCTCCAGGCCACGGTGCAGGTAGGAGAGGGTGTCCCGTAGCCTCTGAGCTAGCTGCTCCGGGCGCCATTCCGACAGCGGCAGGAGGAGCAGGAGGTGCATCAGGGCGGTTTTGAAGTGGTAGGTGGTGAGGACCCTGTTCTCCAGAGTGGGCAGCCTGCATTCCTTGAGGTGGATGAGGATCTGCAGGCATTTCAGGTGGCAGCTGTCCTGTGGGGCGTACCTGCTCACCAGCTGGAAGAACAGCATTTCCTGGACAGCAAAGGTCTCTACCCAGACTGTGCTGCTCGGGTGGCCCGTCTCAGCCCCGTGGCTGGCCAGGAAGACCAGAGAGTCTCCCTGTTGCACCCCGAGTATGATCTCGATGCAGAGGGCCCTCCCGGACTCGTAAGCCAGCCTGAGCTTGCAGGAGGAGGCAGAGGGCTGGGCCGCGAGCTGGAAGCTGTAGTTGTGAGCCATGAGTGCCCAGGCCTGGCCTACCAGACTGTGGAACCAGAGCATGGTTTTCCCCACGTCCAGGTGGGAGCTGGAGCACAAGATATGCACACGGAAGGGCCCCTGCTCATCGTCACGCAGGTCTTCCTCGGCATGGTGCAGGAAGCACAGCACGTCCCCCAGCAGCCTCTCCCGCTTGCACACGCACTCCAGCTCCACCACGACGCGGCCATGCTTCTCCCGGGCGCCCTCCGCATTCTCCATCTCCAGGCGGAAGGAATGCCCCTGGGGGGCCAGCAGGGGCACGAGCACCCGGTAGGCCTTGGGGTCCCTATGGGGGCACCAGCCTTCAAAGGTGCTGGCCACGCCAATGCAGTTCTCCAGCTCTGGGAGGAAGGTCTGGTAGGTGAGGACTCGGCAGGCCTCCAGCAGGGTGTTCACCAGGCCTGCCACAAACTCACAGGTGCTGGCCAGGTCCTTGGACACTCCCTGGAGGTGTTGGTCATAAAAGTGCTCCAGGGCCGCTCTGTCTGGGAAGTCGGGATGCTGGGTGCAGGAGCGCCTGGGTGCTGCTTCGGCATCGTCCTCCTCCTCCTCGCTGCTGACATCCTCGCTGCTGGAGTCGTAGCTGGACTCGGGCTCCATGCTTGGCCTGCAGAGCTCAACGAGCAGGATAATGACCAGCACCCCGTAGTGCCACCCATCCCAGGCCATGTCGTCGGGCCCCCGCTCGGCCGCCACCCTCAGCGCTGTGGCTTCCTCCTCCCCCTGGCTCTGGTTTGGCTCCAGGCTCCGGCGTGGGCCCGGCCTCTCCTCGTGGTTCCTCTGCTCAAACTCCAGCTGCAGGCGCGTCATCTCCAGGGCCAGCCGCTGCTCCCGCTCCTGCACCCACTGCACCGTCGCCGGGTCCTGCTTGTCGCTGACCATCAGGGGGTGGTGCACGATGGCCAGCACCGCCAGGAAGAGCAGGCTGCCCACAGCCATAGCCTGGAGGAGGGGAGAGAAAACCACTCAGGGGGCGTAGGGGAGAAAGGATCGGGGAGGGGCATCGGCTCCCCCCCATCTCTGCCAGAGCTTTGGGCAGCACCCCGAGGTGCTGGCTGAGCGCTGCACGAGCCGTACTGGGAGAGCACACGGCCTCCTCCACAAGGCACAGCAGGCCTGGAGCCGGCGTTTCCCTCACCCCGCGCCCCGGCCCAGGCTGGGACGGGGAGAGGGTAGTTCCTTCTCCCATGGGCGATTTGGGGAGTGGGCAAGCCTGGGGGCTCTGAAGGAAGGAGAGAGGGATTTGGTGTCTAGGGGCAGGAAGCTGTGAAGTTAGTGGGGTTTGGGCCCCTAGGATGGGTCAGGAGGATGGATGGGGGGTGGGGTATCTAAGGTCTAGACCTGGGGCTTGGGGGCAGGTTGCTTGTGCTGCTGGGGTCGTAGGGAAATGTGGGGGTCAAATTCCAGGTGCATCAGCCAAGCTGGCTCTGAGGCATAGGTGGGGTCCACCCCAAACCCCCCAGCCCTGAGTCTCATGTAGCCCCACTGGAGCTGGAAGCTGAATGCTGTCTCATTGCCTTGGGGAGCTGCGTTCTGCCAATTTCCTCTCTCTGGAATCAGGGCCGGCTCTAGGGTTTTGCCGCCCCAAGCTGAGGTGGGGCTGGGGCTCGCAGGCGGCGCTGGAAGGGGTGGGAGTGATGTCCCGTTCTCCCAGCGCCTGCAGGGGCTTTCCCTCCCCTCCCCAGCCCGGCCGCGGAGAGAAGCCCCGAGATAAGGGGTGGCCCAAGGCCGCGCAGCAGCCAGGGCGCAGATGAGACGGCGCAGCCCCGGCTCCCCGGCGGGACTCGCCCTCTCCTCCCCAGGGAGCGGCTGGGCCCTGGCTGCTCAGCATCCCGGGGCTGGGGCTTCCCTTTCCCGCTGCGGCCGGGGGCGCGGTGCCCTCGCCCTGTCTAAGTGGCACAGCTCCGAGAGCACCACTGCCCCGAAAAAACAGGGTGGCCGGAACGCCGCCCCTGGAAACGTGCCGGCCCCCAGTACATGCCCGCTTTGCTGGTGCCTAGAGCCGCTCCTGGAACCGCAGGGCCATCGTCAGCTGGGTACAAACGGGTCAGATCGTCCCGCCTCTCCCTTAGAGCGTGGGTCAGTGACCCCAGCTCCAACGCAAAGTGCTTTCAAAGACAATTGGCCCCTTAGTCGTAGGGCTGGAATTTATAGTGAGACCAAAGAAATCCAGATTGCGGACAGGCAGCATCTGGGCCGCTTGCAGTTAAGTAATTCTGCCCACCCCCAAGCTTAGGAAAGGCTAGTTACTAACTAGCCATTAAGGCCACTGATTGTGGGGGCTTCATTTCGGAGCGCGTGGCCTGATGCCCAGAAGTACGGCGCACCCACCACTCCTGTTCGCATCCCAGGGAGCGGCAAACTCAGGCCTGGTTGTCTCAAGCTGGGCACTTCAAATTAGGGACAGCTCTTGGCAATTTGGTCCAATGCTTCTAAGGACTTCCTCAAGGAACGTGCTCCAGCAGCCAGGATGCTTCCCCAAGTCCATGTTCGCTGCTCCGAGCTTTGCCTCCGGGCTCCCCCTCCATCCGCCTCCACCCAGCCTCTCCATACTCACTCTGAGGATGCGTCACACTCTGGAAGGGGGGGTGCAGCTTAAGCCAGGGCTGGCCCATGCTACAACCCTGCTAAGAGCAGCCCTCCGGGACGTTCCACTCACATTGCACTGGCTGGCCCACTGACACCAACCACCTTCCATTGTTACCCACTCTCTGTGAAGTCACACCGGCCAGAATCCCTTTAAAGGGGCGGCGCACAAATGCTCCACGTGTGCCCTGCAATGTCAGGCCCTCAGCCGCCTCCCTGCCGTTGCCATTGCCCAGCTTGGGGAGATCCCAGCAGAGAGATGTGACAGATGGGAACTGGAGCAGGGCAAAGCAGGTGGGATGACTTGTGACCAGCTTGAAGCTGGGCTAGGCTCATCCGTGCAACATTTCCCTCAGTCTGAGCAGCTCTGAGCAAAGCTAGCCAGAGCCGTGGCAGGAGCTGAATTTTGAGCAAGTCTGGATCGGAAGATCGTACCAGCTGGAAAACATGCAGAAGCCCATGATTGTTTGGTCCATCTGTAGCAGTTTCAGATGAGCTACGCTGAGGGGAGAAAGGGCGACTGGCATAGTTGGGGCCCAGTATCCAGTAAAGGGCCGTCTGGTTGCCCTTGATTTTGCTCTCTGTCTTTGTTTTTCGCTCTGCTCTGTCACTGGCTTCCCCTGGCTCCTGCCCTATCTCTTCTCAGTCTCTCCTAAGCAGGACACAAACCCAATAACAGCTAGGCATTGCTGATCGTTACTGGCAGCGTAGCGACCCCAGCCATTGGCCATTAGCGGGCTTTGAACCCAGCACCCAACCCTAGACCTCTGCCGCAAGAACAGCCCCATTAGCTGGCAGTAGCCATCTGCTCTGTGAACTAGCCCCTGAGAGAGGCACAAGACGTTCTCCCAGGGCATTGCAGCTGGAAACCCCTCTGGGTGTTTTCTGCTGGGTTATTCAGAGTAGCAGTAAGGAACTTGGCAGCTGGTGATTGCACGGATCATAGAGTCATAGAATCTCAGGGTTGGAAGGGACCTCAGGAGGTCATCTAGTCCAACCCCCTGCTCAAAGCAGGACCGATCCCTGACTAAATCGTCCCAGCCAGGGCTTTGTCAAGCCTGACCTTAAAAACCTCTAAGGAAGGAGATCCCACCACCTCCCTAGGGAACCCATTCCAGTGCTTCACCACTGGATGATGCAGGACGCAGAACAGAATCCAGCTCACTTTGTATTGGCTGCACAAATACCAACCCATAACATCTCCAAGGCACTTTAAACGTGAACTAACCCCTTCTCACCGCCTCTCCTGTGTCAGATCCTGACTCCCAGGCCCGGCCTTTAACCCATACACACACCGGGCCTCTTGTGCCTCTGTCTGTATTACGATTGACGTCTGCGTAGCACAGCAGCACCGAGAGGCCACGGTCCCCCCGTGCTAGGCCCTGTACGCACACAGAATAGAGAGGTTTCAGAGTAGCAGCCGTGTTAGTCTGTATTCGCAAAAAGAAAAGGAGTACTTGTGGCACCTGAGAGACTAACCAATTTATCTGAGCATAAGCTTTTGTGAGCTACAGCTCACTTCATCGGATGCATACTGTGGAAAGAGTAGAAGATCTTTTTATACACACAAAGCATGAAAAAAAAAATCTTCTACACTTTCCACAGTATGCATCCGATGAAGTGAGCTGTAGCTCACAAAAGCTCATGCTCAAATAAATTGGTTAGTCTCTAAGGTGCCACAAGTCCTCCTGTTCTTTTTGCGAATACAGACTAACACGGCTGTTACTCTGAAACCTGTCATTATGCAAGGCACTGCATTTAGCCGTATGGAGTGGAAATCTATCAACTGCATGAAAAAACTTGTACGGATACAGACAGACATCATCTTCCTTTCCAAATGCAAACAGATGGACATCGTACCAAAAGGACTGAAGGTAAAAAATCCATTACAATCTACATACCACACAGACTATGCTGACAACTTGTGCCGCACGCTCTCAAAGAAACTGCGGAACCACCTGATCAACATCCTCTACAGCAAACAGGGAAAGATTAAGAATGAGCTCTCAGAACTGGATACTCTCATAAAAAACCAACCTTCCACACAAGCTTCCTCGTGGCTGGACTTTACTAAAACTAGACAAGCCATTTACAATGCACACTTTGCTTCTCTACAAAAGAAAAAGGACACCAAACTTTCTAAACTACTACATGCTACAAGGGGCCACAGCAATGGTTCCCTCAACCCACCCAGCAATATTGTTAACCTATCCAACTATACTCTCAGCCCAGCAGAAGCAGCTGTCCTATCTCGGGGCCTCTCCTTCTGCCCCTCCACCCCCACGAACATGATACAGTTCTCTGGTGACCTAGAATCCTATTTTCGATGTCTCCGATTCAAGGAATATTTCCAACATACCTCTGAACAACATACTAATCCACAGAGACCTCCCTACCAACACTACAGAAAGAAGGATTCTAGCTGGACTCCTCCTGAAGGTCGAAACAGCAGACTGGACTTCTACATAGAGTGCTTCCGCCGACGTGCACAGGCTGAAATTGTGGAAAAGCAGCATCACTTCCCCATAACCTCAGCCGTGCGGAACACAATGCCATCCACAGCCTCAGAAACAACTCTGATATCATAATCACAAAGGCTGACAAAGGAGGTGGTGTCGTCATCATGAATAGGTCGGAATATGAACAAGAGGCTGCTCGGCAGCTCTCCAACACCACTTTCGACAAGCCATTACCCTCTGATCCCACTGAGAGTTACCAAAAGCAACTACAGCATTTGCTCAAAAAACTTCCTGAAAAAGCACAAGATCAAATCCGCACAGACACACCACTGGAACCCTGACCTGGGATATTCTATCTACTACCCAAGATCCATAAACCTGGAAATCCTGGGTGCCCCATCGTCTCAGGCATTGGCACCCTGACAGCAGGATTGTCTGGCTATGTAGACTCCCTCCTCAGGCCCTACGCTACCAGCACTCCCAGCTACCTTCGAGACACCACTGACTTCCTGAGGAAACTACAGTCCTTCGGTGATCTTCCTGATAACACCATCCTGGCCACTATGGATGTAGAAGCCCTCTACACCAACATTCCACACAAAGATGGACTACAAGCCGTCAGGAACACTATCCCCGATAATGTCACGGCTAACCTGGTGGCTGAACTTTGTGACTTTGTCCTTACCCATAACTATTTCACATTTGGGGACAATGTATACCTTCAGATCAGCGGCACTGCTATGGGTACCCGCATGGCCCCACAGTATGCCAACATTTTTATGGCTGACTTAGAACAACGCTTCCTCAGCTCTCGTCCCCTAACGCCCCTACTCTACTTGCGCTATATTGATGACATCTTCATCATCTGGACCCATGGAAAAGAAGCCCTTGAGGAATTCCACCATGATTTCAACAATTTCCATCCCACCATCAACCTCAGCCTGGTCCAGTCCACACAAGAGATCCACTTCCTGGACACTACAGTGCTAATAAACGATGGTCACATAAACACCCCCCTATACCGGAAACCTACTGACCGCTATTCCTACCTACATGCCTCCAGCTTTCACCCTGACCACACCACACGATCCATCGTCTACAGCCAAGCTCTGCGATACAACCGCATTTGCTCCAACCCCTCAGACAGAGACAAACACCTACAAGATCTCTATCAAGCATTCTTACAACTACAATACCCACCTGCGGAAGTGAAGAAACAGATTGATAGAGCCAGAAGAGTTCCCAGAAGTCACCTACTCCAGGACAGGCCTAACAAAGAAAATAACAGAACTCCACTAGCCGTCACCTTCAGCCCCCAACTAAAACCCCTCCAACGCATTATTAAGGATCTACAACCTATCCTGAAGGATGACCCAACACTCTCACAAATCTTGGGAGACAGGCCAGTCCTTGCTTACAGACAGCCCCCCAACCTGAAGCGAATACTCACCAGCAACCACATACCACACAACAGAACCACTAACCCAGGAACCTATCCTTGCAACAAAGCCCGTTGCCAACTGTGCCCACATATCTATTCAGGGGACACCATCACAGGGCCTAATAACATCAGCCACACTATCAGAGGCTCGTTCACCTGCACATCCACCAATGTGATATATGCCATCATGTGCCAGCAATGCCCCTCTGCCATTTACATTGGTCAAACCGGACACTCTCTACGCAAAAGAATAAATGGACACAAATCAGATGTCAAGAATTATAACATTCATAAACCAGTCGGAGAACACTTCAATCTCTCTGGTCACGCAATTACAGACATGAAACTTGCGATATTACAACAAAAAAACTTCAAAGCCAGACTCCAGCGAGAGACTGTTGAATTGGAATTCATTTGCAAATTTGATACAATTAACTTAGGCTTGAATAGAGACTGGGAGTGGCTAAGTCATTATGCAAGGTAAACTATTTCCCCTTGTTTTTTCCTACCCCCCCGCCCACTCCTCAGACGTTCTTGTTAAACCCTGGATTTGTGCTGGAAATGGCCCACCTTGATTATCATACACATTGTAAGGAGAGTGATCACTTTAGATAAGCTATTACCAGCAGGAGAGTGGGGTGGGGGGAGGTATTTTTTCATGCTTTGTGTGTATAAAAAGATCTTCTACACTTTCCACAGTATGCACCCGATGAAGTGAGCTGTAGCTCACGAAAGCTTATGCTCAAATAAATTGGTTAGTCTCTAAGGTGCCACAAGTCCTCCTTTTCTTTTTACAGAATAGAGACAGTCCTTGCTTCAGAGAGCTCTGTCTAGATGCATGAGGGCCTGGACCTTTGCTGCTTTGGGGCTTGCTGTTCTGCCAGATCTCTCCTAGTGTGTCGGCCCCTACTCCACCTGCGCAGGCCAAGGGCATCTGTCCCACCCTGGCTACGCGGCACCAAGCAGCTCTCAGAGAGAAGTCGCTCTGTGTCACTCCCTGCCCCCTATTTCTCTCCCAGCGGCCTGGCTCTCTCCCAGCCCCGCTGCTGAATGCACCCAGCACCTGCAGTCAGTGAGCATGGGCAGTCTGGGAAATCTGGCCTTAATCGGGGAGGCTAAGTGGGAGCAAGTATCAGGGGGTAGCCGTGTTAGTCTGTAGCCACAAAAACAACAAGGAGTCCGGTGGCAGCTTACAGACTAACAGATTTATTTGGGCATAAGCTTTCGTGGGTAAAAATGGGAGCCAAGCTCTTTTGGCAACCCGGCCCTTGGTGCACGCACCTCTGTACCGTGTCCCGATTACCATCTGGGCTGGGAACACGGAGCTCTTGTCTCGGAAAGCCCAAGTGCTTGGGAAGTGGCCCTAGTGATTCATTAGGTGGCCCTTTTCCCGCCGTGTCAGAGCGGAACCCAAACCCCCACTGGCGGCCAGGGGCACTTCTGCGTAACCTAGGGTGGCCAACTTTCCTATCGTACAAAACCAAATACCCTAGCCCCGCCCCTTCCCCAAAGCCCTGCCCCTTCCCCGAGGCCCCGCCCCGCGCTCACTACATTCCCCCTCCCTCGGTGGCTCACTCTCCCCCACCCTCACTCACTTTCACTGGGCTGGGGCAGAGGTTTCCCCCAGGGGTTTGGGAGGGGTGAGGCCTCTGGGGTGGGGCTGGGGATGAGGGGTTTGGGGTGCAGGAGGGGGCTCCAGCCTGGGAGGGTGGGGTCGAGGGATTTGGAATGTGGGAGGGGGCTGTGGGTTGAGGCAGGGGGTTGGGGTGTGGGAGGGTTTGCGGGCTCTGGGGTGGGGCTGGGGATGAGGGGTTTGGAGTGCAGAAACGGGCTCTGGTTTTGGGAAGGCTCGGGGCTGGGGCAGCGGGTTGGGTCTTGGGATTGGGGCACAGGCTTACCTCAGGTGGCTCCCGGTCAGCAGCACAGCAGGGCTAAGGCAGGCTCCCTGCCTGTCCTGGCTCTGCGCTGGGCTCCGGAAGCAGCCAGCAGGTCCGGCTCCTAGGCAGGGGGGCCAGGAGGCTCCGGGCGCTGCTCTCGCCTGCAGGCACCACCCCCCAGCTCCCATTGGCCACAGTTCCCAGCCAATGGGAGTGCAGAGCCAGTGCTCGGGGTGGGGGGCAGCTTGTGGAGCCCTGTGGCCCCCCGCACCTAGGAGCCGAACCCGCTGGACACTTCCAGGGCGCAGCGCAGTGACAGGACAGGTAGGGACTAGCCTGCCTTAGCCCTGCAGCACCAACTACCGGACTTCTCACGGCCTGGTCGGTTGTACTGACCGGAGCCACCAGGGTCCCTTTTCACCCAGGCGTCCCAGTCGAAAACCGGACACCTGGCGACCCTAGATAACCAGGTGCTGTCTTTCAGATGAGATGTCAGTCCAAAATCCTGATTGCTTGGAATCATCGCAGATCCCAGGCCACCAGGCCTAGCAATGACAGGTGTGACGCGTCCCAGGGTACCCAGGGCTGTGAGGCACCTCGCTACCACCAGCCCTTAGCATAAGGCAGCATCGTCTGTGCCTGCCAGAGGTCAGCTCCCCAGCTCCACTGGGCCTGCCCCTCTTGGCTCACGCAGGCCCCGCTGCCATTCTGTAGGTTAGCAGCTGTCACACGCCAGCCCTCGCGTCCTCTGAGCATCCCCCTGCGGGGTCCGGCCACTGGACACTCACAGATTCGCTGCTTCCAAAGGAGCAGGACAACCCAGCTTACCAGCTCCACCACAGGTCACAGCACTCGATTTGGCTGTGGTGAACGCAAGTGCAAGGTTATTTACCGAAGCCCAGGTTACAGCAAGAAGGAGTATTGGAAACAGAAGGTTACATATCAAATAAAATCACAACATGCATAGAATCACAGAAGCTCAGGGTTGGAAGAGACGTCAGGAGGTCAGCTAGTCCAACCCCTGCTCAAAGCATCCTACAGCCTAGACGTAATTAACTAGATACACATGTCTAATAAAGTATTACTGGTCCCAAATCCATGCTGTGCTGTACAGCCTGGCTGGCCGGGCCCCTCCTTTCAAGAGACGCGCACGCTGTCCTAGGTGAAGGGTTCCATGCGTCTCTTTGTACCCCAAGTAATATCAGGCCAATCCTTTTCCTCTGTTCCTAAACAGGACACTCCCTGCTGCAGATTCTGCAATCTCTCAGTTCACACCCGGCTCGGTGTACACACAGGCTTACAGTGTGAGGCATACAATACACGGTACACAAACAGTCAGACAGGGAGATAGGTGTCTGTTGCCTCCTGCCTGAAAGGGACAACTCCAAGGTGTGTCACTCCTGGGGACCTGCCTTAACTCACAGACCTTAAGAACATCATTTTCGGTATAGATACATAACGTCTTAACCATGAGGTGTACGTACATTTCACAAGGATTATGATGACCAGTGGACAATTGGATCTCCATAGAGACCTCACTCTCCTCCCTTTGGTGGATGGGTGCAGATATCTGACCCCAGGAACCCTGTAAACCCTATGCAGCCTTCTACCAGTTGACATTCAGTGGTCCCTGGCTCACAGGGGTGAGCAGTTCTATCAGAGAAGTCTCACTTTTTCATTTGATCCTGTTTTGCCCCGTCCTCTATTTTCAGACAAAGTTGGTGAGTTGCAGGGATTCTCCTCTTCCTTTCCCAGGGGAATTGGGCTCCAGCTCTGTTGGGCGAGCGCAGACCCATTACATGACCATCGTAGATCACTGCTGACTTGGGCATTGCATCATAAAGGTGCAAACTCCAGTCATGGGGCTCCCTGCTTGGCAGGAATTGCTTTACTGGCTAGAACTGATGATGTTTGGCAGATAAATGATTTGTTCACTGAAAACTTCAGTTGTGATCAACCGAAACTTTGTGAATTTGACCCAATTAGTTTTGTCTAGAAAAACTTCTTCCGGGTCAGCGTCTGCAAACTCCCTCTCTGTGCTAGGCACATGCTGGAATGTGGGAGACCCAGGTTTTGAACTCCCACACTGGGGGCAGGGACTTGAACTCAGATCTCCACCCTCCCAGGTTCATACATTGCAAGGACCTTTGTGATCATCTAGTCTGCCCTCCTGCATAGCACAGGCCAGAGACATGCCCCAGAGTAATGCCTAGCACAGATCTGTTAGAGAACATCCAGTCTTGATTTAAAACTTGCCAGTGACTCGCTTCCTGGACTTGAACAACGAGGAGTCCGGTGGCACCTTAAAGACTAACAGATTTATTGCAACTTGGCTTCTGATTCAGCCTCTGGCCACTAGGCCTGAGCACTTCTGTTCCAACCATTTAGCCAGCCTTCCTCCCTGGCCATTAGGCAAGACCATCCATGGCCCAGTCCCTAATACCAAGTCCCTTTGAATTGTTCCCCTGCGATCTTCAGCCCCTGATACTGGCTACTCACAGAATTCCAGCTCCTCTGCCCCCAAAGGAGCAGGGTAGCCCAGTTAACTAGTTTGACCTTAAATCACCACTCCTGTACAACACATTGCCCTTGTGAGCACTTCTAATAAAACAAAAGTAGGTTTATTTGGTGTGTCCTGGTCTGTGGGGAGCTTGCTTCTGAGGATGAGCTGGGAGAGGTTGGGGGGATTATTTAAAGGCCAGAAAAGGGGGTTCAGGAAATATATCTTTCAGGATGGGGTCCTCATCAAGTATGTCTCTATTCACAGACAGGGCAATTCTCTGTCTATTGTGTGTCCCTTTTTCACCTCCAAATGGTTTTGATTGTTTTCAGTTCTCTCTGATGGTTTCCATTGCTAGTCTTGGGATGGAGCAAGCCTAGATAACTGAACCTGTCATTACAGCTAACCCAGGAGGGTTACAGCTCCCATCTGCTTGAATGGACTATCTCTGATACATATTCCCTGGTGACTAACTTTTACTCCAAGTCCATAAAGCAGACTGTCAGTATAGTTCCATTATTCCTTAAATATTACCCATAAATACATCTTGCAATAATTATGAATCTTTATAAGTTACCTGCTTTCTGTAGATACCTTACATGTTATCCTTTACAGATAAATATCCTACAAGACATCCTTGTAGTGAGGTTGTCAGGTCTGAGATGAGAATTCTTTGCAAAGAACAGTGAACCCTTTGCCAATGGGTCTTAAAAAACTCCTTATTGTCCTTAACTCTGCTGGCCATAGATTTCCCATTGTGTCTCTTTGCTTCCCTTATCAATTTTCTACAGTTCCTAGCTTCAGAATTATATTCATTGCTACCAATTTCCCCTTTCTTCTATTTGTTATATATCATTTTAAAATTGTTTATAGCTGCCTTCAGTTCCCCTCTAAACCAGGTAGGATTTTTAACCAATACAGCCTTCTTCCCTTGTTGCAGCTTTTTGGGCATCTAGTCAAGTGTTCTTAAACAATTCCCAATTATCTTTCAGAATAAAGAATTTCTTCTCTTCATGTCCCTTTGTTCCTTGTTCTCAACATCTCAGTTGTGTGCTGAGTGCTCATAACTTCCCTCTTTTTACTCTCCTGTTTTGTTATTAGTTTAATGCCCTCCTGACTACTCTAGCCAGCCTGTCCCTGAGGAGATTGGTCCCCCTTCTGCTGAGGTTGAGGCCATCCAAACGATACAGCTCTCTTTCCCCTTAGAAGGTGGACCAATGTTCCACAAAACCCAAACCCTCCTCCATTTACCTAGCCAGTGGTTCACTTGCAGAATATTCAGCATTCTGTCTTCCTTTGCTCAGGGGACAGGATTACTTCCACATTTTTTTCAGCACACTTCTGAGTTCCCTGAAGTCACCTATCCCACAATCCCTTGTCCTGAGTGCTGATATGAACCATCCCCAATGGATCCTTTCCAATCGACTTCAGAAGCCCATCCAATCTTAGCGTGAGATAGCATGCCTGGGCTCTGGAAAGAGAGCACACTGTCCTGTTGCCCGTTTGTCCCATGAAGAATGTTCACCCCTCCCTACCCACCAGCCTTCAGGCTATTCTGGAGTGGGCTGCTCTCAATCTGTCCTGCTGACGCTGTCCCATTTTGGATAAATACTAAATAGTCACTGGGGCAAAGAGTGAGAGTGACTCTCTAGCCTGGTGATTTATCTGGGAGGTGGGGCTTCAGATCCCGGTAGACAGGCCCAGGAATAGTTTCCGGGCTGGGCTGCTCCCCTGGAAGGGCGGAGTTTGGGGTTCAAGTTCCCAGGCAGGCACCCCAGTGCACTCACCGGGCTTTCTGAAGCTGGCTGGTAACCTGACCACAACAGACTTTTCGCATTTGTTGACAAATTCCGAACTCTTTTCGAACTGAACCAATCATTTCCCTGGGTTTCCCATTGCTGACCAACCCGGCTCCAGGGCTGCCCTGCATCCCCCATAGTACACCGGGGCAGGCTTCCTGGGACCTGCCTCTTCTTACCCCAGTGGCGTAACTCCATCGAGCCCAGTGGAGCGGTGCCTGGTCTGCACTGGTGCGCGCCAAAGGAGACTCAGCCCTGCCACGGAGGGGGCTGCGGGTCCGGAGCGAGTATTGCGACTTCTGCCTCTGCCGGGCCAAGTTCATCCCTGCCACAAGCGCAGTGGAACTGTGCAAAGGATGGAGTTGTGCAAAGGCCCTTCTGGAACGGGCTTTGGGCTCTTTCACGCTGAACAATGCCGCGGAAACACAAGCAAACTCCCACGCAAACCTCCACCTAACCACTCCTCTAGAGCGCTGAATTCCAGGGGCCAGACCAGCAGCTCTTTGACATGTCTAAGACCTTGTCTGCTCTGGGGGCCAAACCTTCCCCTGTTGTAAATCCAGTATCACTCTCTTGACTTGACTGGTGCCAGGCCAAGTCACAGCTGCTGTGGGGCTGGCCTGGGGGTTTCCGTCACTCACTGCAGTGGTATGAACACAAGTTTCACCAGTTCAAATCATGTCTACGCTAGGAGTTAGCTGCCTGAATAGAAGAGGTCTAAATCCTTTCCACAGAGACTGCAAAGCTACAGACAGGTTTCTTACAGCTCTCTGAGGCCAGTTGGACTCAGTGACTAAATACGAAGTGCCTGCCGACTCCCTGAACGGCCCAGAGCCCACAGGTCCTGTTCCCTTTGTGTCTTCCCCCTGGCCCGGACTGCAGTTGGTTCCCATAACTCTGAGACAGAAGCGGAGGGAGCGAAGGTGTCAGGGAGATTAAAGCTGTCAGGGGGAGTCTGGAGTCATGACCAGTCACCTTGGGGTGTCAAGGGGACAGCTCTCCACAGGCAGGAGAGATTAACCCAGTTGGGTAACACCTTCCCCGGGGAAGGAGGGGGCCTGCCCCTGAGGTGACTGCTGGCAGCCTGTCACAGGGAGACATAGAGAAATGAACCATGTTGGGGGGGAGCTGGAGGGAAGGACAGAAGAGGGGGAGAAAGGCAGCACTACTGAGCAGGCCGGAAGGCCCCGGACTCAGTGCTGCGGTGGGGTCGCCAGGTGTCCAGTTTTTGACTGGCACGCCCGGTCGAAAAGGGACCCTGGTGGCTCCGGTCAGCACTGCCGGCCGTTAAAAGTCCGGTCAGCGGCGCAGCGGGGCTAAGGCGGTAGTCCCGAGCTGTCCTGGCACCGTGCTGCACCCCGGAAGTGGCCAGCGGCAGGTCCGGCTCCCCGGGGCTCTGCACACTGCCCCTGCCCCAACACCGGCTCCGCACGCCGATTGGCTGGGAACCGCAGCCAATGGGAGCTGGGGGGTGGTGCTTGTGGGCGAGAGCAGGGCGCGGAGCCTCCTGGGCCCCTGCCTAGGAGCCGGACCTGCTGCTGGCCGCTTCTGGGGTGCAGCACGGTGCCAGGACAGGTAGGGACTAGCCTGCCTTAGCCCTGCTGCACGCCCATCTGGGAGCCTCCCAAGGTAAGTCTGCGCCCTAACCCCCTGCCCCACCCCTGAGCCCCCCCAAACCCAGAGCCCCCTCCTGTACCCCAAACCCCTCATCCCCAGCCTCACCCCAGAACCTGCACCCCCATCCCAGAGCCCTCCCCCCCCATTCCAACCCACTACCCCAGCCCAGAGCCCCCTCCCGCACCCTGAACCCCTCATTTATGGCCCCACCCTGGAGCCCGCACCCTCTCCAACACCCCAACCCCCAGGCGAAGCCCAGAGCCCCTTCCTGCACCCCAAACCCCTCATCCCCAGCCCCACCCCAGAGCCTGCACCCCCTCTCACACCCCAACACTCTGCCTCAACCCGCAGCCCCCTCCCGCACTCCGAATCCCTCCGCCCCACCCCCCCCAGCCTGGAGCCCCTCCTGTACCCCAAGCCCCTCATCCCCGGCCCCACCCCAGAGCCTGCATCCCCAGCCAAAGCCCTCATCCCCTCCCACACCCCAACCCCCTGCCCCAGCCCAGTGAAAATGAGTGAGGGTGGGGGGAGAGCGAGCAACCGAGGGAGGGGAAATGGAGTGAGCTGGGGGCGGGGCCTCGGGGAAGGGGCGGGGCCTCAGGGAAGGGCCAGGGCTCGGGCGTTTGGCTTTGTGCAATTAGAAAGTTGGCTAGGCTCAGGGCTGACTCAGGCCCCAAGCAAGGGGGGCCATGCCGTGACTCGGGTCTGGAGTAGCTCTCACTCCCCACCACAGCCTCCCCGCGGGGAGGGAGAGGAACAGAGCTTCTCCGGTCTTGGGGCTGCAGGGGGGGGGGGGCAGAAAGGAGCAAATGGGTTACGGGGCCGCAGTGGGGGGCGGAATGGGGCGGGACCGTGGGTGAAACAGGGGTGAGGGGAAGGGGCAGAAGGGGGCAGGGCCGCAGGTGGAAGGGGGAAACGGGGGAGGGACCGCAGACTGAAGGGGTGGGAAGGGCCCCCCCCATTTACTCTGGCCCAGGGCTCCATGAAACCTTAATCCGCCCTGCAGAAGAGCTGTGGGTGGCTGGAAAGCTTGCCTCCCTCCCCAGCAGAAGCTGGGCCAATACAAGACATGACCTCACCCCCCCCCCCTTGTCAAGCTGTTATGGGGACATTTTCCCTTAGAAAAGCAGCGTTTTCAAGGGCACTGTCTGGAGATTGGGACACCCTAGGTCTAGTCCTGGCTCTGGGGCGGCCGTGGAGTCTAGTGGTGAGAGCAGGGAGGGAGGGAGACCGGGGGACTCTGTTCCTGGCTCTGGGAGGGGAGTGGGCTCTAGTGGTTAGAACAGAGCGGGCTGGGTGTTCGGGCTCCTGGGGGGTCTCTTTCCACGTCAGTGCTTGGGTCTGTCAGCTCCGGGGAGCCGCTGTGCCCTGGCGTTCGGAGAGGCTGAGCTCCCGAAAGGCACTGAAGGCCGGGGAGCTGTAGCAGAGAACGGGTGTAAATCTGGAGCGACTGTGGATTTACACCGGTGTTAGAGCAGGCTGAGGGCCAGAGCCCCGCCCGGATGGGGCCAAGGGGCTGTCAAACTGCAGTGATCTCTGGGTGCCGGGGGGCTGTCGGCGTGTACCAGGGAGAAAGGGGCTCTCACATGCCCTCCATAGCACGGCTGCTGGTGCCACCACAGACCTCAGCCCTGCCCTGTGGGCATCACCTCCTGGGCAGAGAGAGTGGGGAAAGCTTCCCCATTTCGGCGCACCCTGGGCGGGGTGGCGGGGACTGTCCATTCTTGGGGGGAGAGGGGAACGCGTGTGACGTTCATTCAGCCCCAGCCCTGGACACTCTCCCCAGACAGCTCTGGCTGGGGCTTCTCCACCCGTGCTGCCTTCCTCACCCTGGCATCCTTGCCTGGCATGGAGCCTGACCTTGTCCTGGGCCCTTCCTGTCCTGGGGTGAGGGGTGAATTCCATCTTCTAGGGTTCGTTTGCCCCCACCACGAGACCCCAGCTTTGTCTGACTTGGGTGGGATTGAGTCTCCACAGCCCTTTGTTTTCCTTGTACCAATTCCCCTCCCCAGCAGGCCCGGAGCTCTGTCCTGGGGGGACCGCCCCACCACAGGGGGCCCCGTCTCCTTGATGTACAGGCGGTGCCCAGGGCGGGGGGTGGAGTAACGTGGCAGCAGCTGGTATATTTACAGCCTGGGGGGCGGGCAGGATTAAAGCCCAGCACGGCCCTGAGCTGCTGAGTAACTTCACTGGGGTATTTGTGCTGAGGCCAACGCTCGGCCTTCCCGCGGTGCCAGGCGGTGCCCAGGCTCCGAAGCACACAGATCCCCTCATAAATCAAGCCAGCGGAGGGGGGTCGAGTTACCAGGGTCTGTCAGTAATGACAGCCAGCTAATCCACCCTCCTTATCTGGGATTACTGCCCACGGCAATTCATTACTGCCCGGGCCAATCAGTGCTGGGTGGGCACAGGGGCCAGGCAGGCGCGCTCCTGCACCGGGGCCTCTTGCTGCCCCCGAGGCCTGTCATCGCAGCTATAAATAAGGCGACTTGTTTGCAGAAGAACAAATTTAGCCCGGACAGAAGGTCAGGGTGGCAGCGAATAACCTTCCATTAAAATGGTTCTCATTCCTGAGTCTCACTTCGCCTGGGGGTGGGCAGGGTGTGGGGTGCAGTGATGGCTGAAGGAGGTGCGGGTAGGGTCTTGGCCCCGTCCCCAAAGCCTGCTCTCTGCTTGGCTGGGAGAAGCAGGAATAGATCCCCAGTGGGGAAGGGGGGGAGGCGCCTGGGGTCAGCGGAGCTGTGGGGCCGTGGCAGGCAGGCAGGCGATCGTCAGGCGGCAGCCCAGAGCCTCAGCAGCACTGAGATCACACCACAGCCCCAGAGGTCTGCCAGTCGCCCCAGCGAAGGGGCTGGCTCTCCGAAGCCAAAGCCCAGCAGGACGTGGGGCACGTTTGGCTCGGGATCCTGCTCGCAGCACCACGACTGAGGCTGATCCAGAGGCCGCGAAGCTCGCTTTGAATGGGGGCGGGGTGTGCACCATGGAGGCTGCAGCACAAAGGGAAGTGGGGCAGCGCCCGGGGCTCTGGCAGCAACATGGGTGTGGGAGGGCAAGGGGCAGGCGGAGGAAGCGACGCAGTCAAGGGGGGAGTTCTGCTGCCTCTGGGCTGATCCCGGGGCACAGGCTCCATTCCCTGAGCTGTGGGGACATCGGAGGCCAGAGCCAGCTGTGGCTGAACCCAAGACCAGATCTGAATGCTACAAGAATTTCAAACTCAGAGCCAAACTTTCCAGCTCAGGCCCAGTTCTGCATTTAAACGAAATGTCGCTCTGGTTCTCAGCCCCCGGGAAAGCACAGTCCGTGAGGGTGACCACGTATCCCAGGATGCTTCTGGGCCTTGTCTTTGGTGTTCCCAGCTGAAGGTAGGTGTTTGCTCCAGCTGGGACAGGAGGCCTTGGCCCATCTGCTTTCCCCCATCCCCAGGCTCAGGGTCTCATCTCGATGGCTTGAGCTGCCCCTTCCCCTCAATTCACTTTTAGTTAAAGGCCTGGGGAGTCTGTGGCATCACATAGTGCAGAGTGTGTTACCAGGGCTCTAGTTATAAGGACTCAGGTTTGCCTCAGCGGGTGGTTGGCTAAATCCAGAAACTGCCCTCCAGTGTGAATATAACCTCTCAGCTACAGCTGCTCAGGGACACTTACACAGCAGCACACAACATGAATCTATAAAAACACACAGGTACACAAACACACAATGCACACTTGTCACATACAGACACAAAGGAACGCTCAGAAACACAGCTGTATCTACCACATAGATGTATCTATACAGGGAGCACCCAGATCAGACACACGGCTAGAGAAAAAGACACACTCTGCACACTCTGGTTAGCTCACTCCAAGCCACACAAGACCAAAATCACACCCATTACTTAGCCACATGTGCAATAAACACAAAGATGCACCCACACAAGGATGCACACGGTGACAGGGTGCTCACCCAGACATACAAACTCAGTCAGACACACAAAAGCTAGAGCAGAAACACAGATAGAGTTTTTAATTTCGTTTCATTTAAAGAACCTTTATTGGGCTGATCAGCTATCGGTGAGCTGTGAACAGAGCGGAAGCAAACAGAGGGAGTTTGCCTGGGAGTTCGCCTGGGGGAGTTCCCACCGAGTTTTTTGCCTTTCAGGCTTCTGTGAGCAGTAAATACAACATACAGCTGTTGTGACCTGCACAGGATGTGCCATGTTTGTCTTTCTCCCAGAGGATGGAAGCAACTTCTCTGTATGAAGTGCAAGCTGGTCTCCATATTGGAAGAGAAGGTTAAAGGACTAGAGACCCAAGGATCTACCCTGCGCTGCATCAGAGAAAAGGAAGATTTTCTGGAGAGAAGTCAGCCCTTGGCACTGCAGGTACAGCATGCTGAAGAATCAGAGGG
The DNA here is from genome assembly GCF_965140295.1 of Lepidochelys olivacea. NCBI lineage: Eukaryota > Metazoa > Chordata > Testudines > Cheloniidae > Lepidochelys > Lepidochelys olivacea. Next base: position 14,375,947 of record NC_140436.1, on the reverse strand, counting down.
GGCAGTCCAGAACGGGGAAGAAAATTGGCAGCATGTGACCCTCAGCAGAAGAAAGAGGAGAAACCTTGTACCCCCTATGCTGAGAGAGGTAAGAAACCGTTTTCAGGCTCTCTGCCCAGGTACTACAGTGGAGAATGGTTTGGAAGAGTCATCTGCGGGAAGGGATCAGAAGGAGACCCCATTGACGGGAAGGCATGGGATGCGTTGTCCTAGGGACGGGGGTTCCATGACCACTACTCCCAAGAGGAGGAGACAGGTGGTGGTGGTTGGGGACTCCCTACTAAGGGGAACGGCGTCATCCCTCTGCCATCCAGACCAGGAAACTTGAGAAGTGTGCTGCTTGCCTGGAGCTAGAATTCAGGATTTGACTCCTTCAGGAAACTGATGGGCAGGATCCTCTGGGAGGCTAATCTGAGGAGGAAAGGAGTCCAGGAGAGCTGGCTGTATTTTAAAGAAGCCTTATTGCGGGGGCAGGAACAAACCATTCCAATGTGCAGAAAGAATAGCAAATATGGCAGTGGAAGTACCAGAATGTACCAGAATGTCTGGCATTCTGGAAATGTGTGAGGGGCCACCCTCCTGCTAAGGGGTGGGAGGAAATGCTTAATGACTAGTTACAGTTGTTTAAACATATGCTTTAATAGACAATACATGCAGTGTGGACAGATTAATGTTATGTGAACATTTCCTGACACTTACATTTAAATATATAACTTTAATATTGTGACCAGTTCGGTCACAGAGACCCCCTTGAAGCTGTCACCTGATGTGCTGGAATTACCTCTGAGCCCATTTTCCCTGCCAGCTTGGGATTTCCAGAACCCTGCCTTGTTGAGCCAGACACACTAGCCTGCTGCAACACAGACCCAGCTCTGATCCACGCCCCCAAAGCTGCAAACTATAACCAAAAACTGCTCAGCAAGTCACTTATTTCCAGCACCCAGACACCCAGTTCCCAATGGGATCCAAACCCCAAATAAATCTGTTTTTCTCTATATAAAGCTTATACAGGGTAAACTCATAAATTGTCAGCCCTCTATAACATAGATAGAGAGATATGCACAGCTGTTTGCTCCCCCAGGTATTAATCACTTACTCTGGGTTAATTAATAAACAAAAGTGAGTTTATTAAGTATAAAAAGTAGGACTGAAGTGATTCCAAGTTATAACAGCCAGACCAAAGTAAGTTACCAAGCAAAATAAAACAAAACACGCAAGTCTAAGCCTAATACATTTAAAAAACTGAATAAAGATAAATCTCACCCTCAGAGGTATTCCAATAAGCTTCTTTCACAGACTAGACTCCTTCCTAGTCTGGGCCCAATCCTTCCCCTGGTACAGTCCTTGTTAGTTCCAGCTCCTTTGTTCTGTTCCACCCCTTTTATAGCTTTGGCACCAGGCAAGAATCTTTTGTCTCTCTGGGTCCCCACCCTTCTTCTAAATGGAAAAGCACCAGGTTTAAGATGGATTCCAGTACCATGTGACATGGTCACATGTCCTGTGAGACCCCAGCCTCCATTCTTTCTGGCCTGACTCACAAGAACACAGGACAGCTTACAAGTAAACAGAGCCATTTACAACCAATTGTTCTAGTTAACGGGAGCCAGTGAGATCCTAAGCCACCATTAATGGCCCACAATTTGCATAATTAAGGCTCTTTAATGTTAAGACGGTCAGGTTGCATAAAATGTAATTTGTGCTGCAGAAACTGATCACTCCTTATTTTCCCATCCTGCTAACCAAGAGATTTTCGAGTGTTCTTCGTTTCAAGTTTTCTCACCTGCACTGAGTCCCAGATTTGTCCCAAAGCCGGTTGAGAGGAAATATGTTAGAATGTCACATACAGTGTGACCCCCTGTCCTTCGTTCGGTGGCCAGTGTTCCGGATTACACAGCAAATCAATAAAGAGTGTCTTGTATACGCCAATAATCACACCAATGATTGTGCACTGTAATACAATGTGTTGTTTGTATGAGTGTGTGTCACAAATAAAACATTGGGGAGGTGCCCTTAAAAATTAACGTTCTTCTATCGTTTCCAAGTTATCCTTTACTTGAAGAATAAAGGGTCTGTAGATGGGTATGAGGGAGATTACCATAGTCAGGGACTAGTTCTTCTGTTGTAGGAACACCCGTGCTAGTGAAGCTATGTGTTTCCTCGTGCCAGGCCCCTTCTGCTCTGCCATGGTGCTGGCACCATCAGTCCATATGACCCAATTCCTTTCTGCAGACTCCGGCGGGCGAAGTATCACGCTCGGTACTGGCTGGCTGCAGGCGTGGCTCCTGATGTGCCCTGCTGACTGGGTGGGTTGCAGTGGCCACCCCAATGGCGAGGACCGGACCAGCCCCAGTGCACTCCCCCTGGATGCACTGATAGAGACATGCCCCAAACCACACTAACCCACATGCCCCTCCTGCAGGGAGGGACTGGCCTGCACAGAGACCTAGGGGAGCAGCTGCTGTGTCCCGCTTGCTGGGAGGGGTGACTGGGGCTCGCTGTGGGGCTGTGTCTGGGCCAGCTAAACCCAAGCTGTGGGAGGGATAGCTCAGTGGTTTGAGCATTGGCCTGCTAAACCCAGGGTTGTGAGTTCAATCCTTGAGGGGGCCATTTAGGGCTCTGGGGCAAAAATTGGGGATTGGTCCTGCTTTGAGCAGGGGATTGGACTAGGTGACCTCCTGAGGTCCCTTCCAACCCTGAGATTCTATGATTCAAGCTCTGAGACCCCGGAGGAAGAAGGGACTCAGAGCTCAAATGTCTACACAGGAATGTTACAGACCCCGTCCTCTAGAGCCAGGCCAGCAGGGCATTTAATTGCAGCATAGACCAGTGGTTTTCAAAGTTCGGGTTCTGACCGTACTGGGTTGAGGCATGCAAGGCACTGGGTCGCGGTGGCTCTGGTCAGTCCCGTCGGCGGGGCTGCCCAGCTAAGACAGGCTATTCCCTACCTGCTCCAACACCATGCTGCGCCCCAGAAGCGGCCAGCAGCAAGTCTGGCTCCGAGGCAGGGGGCCACGAGGTTCCGTGTGCCCTGCCCTCACCCCGAGCACCGGCTCCGCACTCCCATTGGCCCCATCCCCAGCCCAGACCCCTGACCCCCTCCTGCACCCCTACCCCATACCCCAGCCCAGAGTCCCCTCTCACACCCTGAACCCCTCATTCCCAGCTCTGTGGGGTCACGGGCAACAACGATTTTCTTCAACTGGAAATTAACATATCCAAACTTAGCACAATAGGGCCAAACTGGAGGCCTGGATAGTCTCCATCCAAGAACACTGAAGAAACTGGCACATGAAATCACAATCCAAAGAGCAAGGATTTTTCATGAATCCATAAACTCGGGCATCGTATCTATGACTGGAGAATTGTAAATATAGTATCTATAGTTAAGAAGGGGGGGCAGGGGGGGAAAGTGATCCGGGAAACTACAGGCCCATTAGTTTGACCTCAATTGTATGCCAGGATTTGGAACAAATTTAGAAAGAAGGTGTAATTAAGGACATAGAAATAATCACTAATGGGGATAAAAGCCAACCTGGTTTTACAAAAGGCACCTGACCAGACTGATCTCTTTCTTTGAGAAGCAAATTGATTTTCTAGAGAAAGGAAATGCAGTAGATCTAATCTACTTGGATTTCAGTAGAGCATTTGATATAATTCCACATGGGAAAATATTAGTTAAATTGAAGAAAATGGGGATTAATACAAGAATCAAAAGGTGGGTAATGAACTGATTAAAGGGGAGACTTAAATGGGTCATAATGAAAGGAGAACTGTCAGGCTGGAGGGAGGTTTCTAGTGGAGTTCCTCAAGGATCAGTCTTGGGACCGATCTTATTTATTTTCATTCATGACCTTGGGACAAAAACGAGGAGTGTGTTAATAAAATTTGCAGATGACACAAAGTTGGGAGCTATTGCCAATCCAGAGGAGGACCGGAATATCACACAAGATTTGGACAACCTTGAACACTGGAGTAATAGAAATGGGATGAAATTTAATAGTGCAAAGTGCAAGGTCGTGTATTTAGGGACTAACAACAAGAATTATTGCTATAAACTGGAGACATATCAATTGGAAGTGACAGAGGGGGAGAAAGAGCTGGGTGTACTGGTCGATCACAGGATGACTGAGCCACCAATGTCTTGCAGCTGTGTGACGAAGTGGGACTGTTCTTAATGTTCTCTCTGAATACTGTGTGGGTGCCTCAGTTTCCTCTATGCATTTCTTAAGTCTCTACGTGGTGAGATAAGCTGTGTGATTGTTGCAGAGCCTTAGAGGGCAGTGCGATGGCGTCTACACAGAGAACGGCCGACGCTCTGTTTCCTGGCAACTGATGGCCTGGGCCCCTCCTCTGCAAAGGTGCCAACTAAAGGTGTTAGAGTAGCAGCCGTGTTAGTCTGTATTCGCAAAAAGAAAAGGAGGACTTGTGGCATCTTAGAGACTAACCAATTTATTTGAGCATAAACTTTCGTGAGCTACAGCTCACTGCATTCAGTGGAATGCATCCGATGAAGTGAGCTGTAGCTCACGAAAGCTCATGCTCAAATAAATTGGTTAGTCTCTAAGGTGCCACAAGTCCTCCTTTTCTTTTAACCAAAGGAGTTGGAGAACAAAGGGATCAGGTGACCTCCTGGGCTGGGGGTGGGGGGGAAAGACAAAGGTTGGAGGAGGAGCCGGGGAGATGGCTGGAGAGAGAGTTGGAGTTGAAAGCTGGCTGGGGAAATGGAGAGAGGGCCAGATGGACCTCTGGCCTCCCTGCCTCCACCCCAAAGATGGACCTGACTGAGGGGTCCTGGTCTCTGTACCTACAAGCTCTGTGTTAGACCATGTTCCTGTCGTCTAATAAACCTTCTCTTTTACTGGCTGGCTGAGAGTCACGTCTGACTGCGGAGTTGGGGGGCAGGACCCTCTGGCTTCCCCAGGACCCCGCCTGGGCGGACTCGCTGTGGGAAGCGCCCGGAGGGGCAGAGGAGGCTGAATGCTCCGAGGTCAGACCCAGGAAGGTGGAAGCTGGGTGAGCTGCTTGCCCTGCAGACAGGCTGCTCCCAGAGAGGAGGCTCCCCCAGAGTCCTGACTGGCTTCGTTGGGAGCAGTTCCAGAGCATCGCCCAGGGACTCTGTGACAAGCTGTGAAAAAGGCTAATGCAGCCCCAGGTTGCCTCAGGCGAGGTATTTCCAGTAGATAGAGGGAAGCGTTAGTACCATTATACAAAGCAGTGGTGAGACCTCATCTGGAATACTGGGTGCAGTTCTGGGCTCCGTATTTAAGAAAGATGAATTCAAACTGGAACAGGTGCAGAGAAGGGCGACTAGGATGATCCGAGGAATGGAAAACCTGTTTTATGAGAGGGGACGCAAAGAGCTTGGTTTGTTTAGCCTAACAGGGGAGATACGATTGCTCTCTATAAATACATCAGAGAGCTAAGCAGCAGGCAGAGTGGGGCACGATTTAAGTTATGGGCCAATGTTGGCACAAGAACAAATGGCTACAAACTGGCCATCAATAAGTTTAGTCTTGAAATTAGATGAAGGTTTTTAACCATCAGAGGAGTGAAGTTCTGGAACAGCCTTCCAAGGGGAGCAGTGGGGGCAAAAAACCTGACTGGATTCAAGACTGAGCTTAATAAATGTATGGAGGGGATGGGATGGGGGTACTGCCTACAATGGCCCATCCTCGACTGATATTAGCAAGTATCTCCAACAGCCAGAGATAAGACACTAGATGGGGCAGGCTCTGAGTTACTACAGTGAATTCTTTCCCAGCTGTCTGGCTGGTGGATCTCGCCCACATGCTCAGGGTCTAACTGATCACCAGATCTGGGGTCGGGAAGGAATTTCCCCCCAGGTCAGATTGGCAGAGACCCTGGTGGTTTTCCGCTTCCTCTGCAGCATGGGGCACAGGTCACTTGCTGGTTTACAGTAGAGTAAATGATAGATTCTCTGTAAACTTGAAGTCTTTAAAGCAAGATTTGAGGACGTCAGGAACTCAGCCAGAGGTTAGGGGTTTGTTAGAGGAGTGGGTGGGCCAGGTTCCGTGTCCTACAATGTGCAGGTCAGATGAGATGATCATAATAGTCCCATCCAGCCTTAGAGTCTACGAGTCACAGTGAATTCCCCCATGTTGGATGCCGCACTTTTTGAGTTAGGAAAGTGTCATCTATAAAGTTTAGACATTCCAAGGATGCTCTCGTATTGGCAGCATGAGCTCCCAGCATACGTAACTCACATTGAAGTCCACCAGAATAACACTGGGATTTTTTTTCCTACCATACATCGTCGATTGGTACACAAGGAAGCAGTTATCCTGTTCCCTAGTGGGATTTGGCGGTTGGTAGCAGACACCAGCTATTACCACATCTTGTGCTTTACCAATGAGGACTCTGATCCGTAAGCATTCAGGATCACTTTCCTCCAGACTATCAGTGACTCAGAAACAGGCCATGCCACAGGACACTGGCTTCCTGCTGGGGAGCCTGGGCCATGGTGTTCCTGGTATTTGTGCCCTGCTTCGGGACCCTCAGACTGAAGTGCATTGAGTTATTATTTGATTGTTAATACTTCACCCTAACCCTTGCCCCCAAACCCCGAGTTTTACCCTCCCCCTCCCCCTCTCCTGTTACCTCCCTCCATTTGCCCAGTGTCCACAGCAGGTCAATGACGTCCTGGCTCCCCCACAGCCCTCTCGGAGCCTCCCCCCCAGCAGCTGTGGGGAGGCAGACTCAGCGCTGGAATCTACAGACAGCTGCAACAGCTGAGAGAGCAACCTGCTGGGAACCCTCCGCAAACCGGGCTCCAGGGCCGGCCGCCTCCGTGGAGACAAGACGTGAAGGAGCCCGTGCCCGAGACTGTGGGTGTGTGTTTGCGTGCGTGGGGTTTGGAGCTGACTGGCGGCCAGGGCCCGCAAACCACCCCAGGCTTAGCGCAGCCCCCAGGCACCCTGCAGGATTGCCCCCCAGAGCTTCGCCCAGCCTGGCAGACGATTCCGCACGCAGACTGATCTCCCAGGCCCTGGGTGCCGCCTCAGTGTTCCCGGGGTGAGGCCCCCCCCGCTGCCAACCCCCTCAAGAATCCCTCCTGGTGCCCCCCACGTGAGGCACTCGCAGGCTGTTGGCCTGCCCCGCCCCGGGGCACTGAGCCAAACTGGGCGGGTTGGTCCCTCAGACCCTGCTCATCCGTGCTGCTCCGCCCTGAACTGCCCCCGCTCCTCACAGTCTCTGTGCTGCGGCTGTGCCCCGAGGGTTGCCGGGGGTCCGGCATCCGACCGGAACACCTGGATCGGCGGCACAGCGGGGGCCCGGGGCTAAGGCAGGCTCCCTACCTGCCCTAGCTCCGCGCGGCTCCCAGAAGCAGCCACCAGGGCCTTGCGGCCCCAGGCGCCTGGGGGGCCACGGAGGCTCCGTGCACTGTCCCTGCCCCAAGAGCCGGCTGCACAGCTCCCATTGGCTGGGCACTGCAATCAACGGGAGCTGTGGGCCTGCGGGCAGCGTGCGGAGTCTCCCTGGCCACCCATGTGCCTAGGGGTTGCAGGGGCCTGGCGGCCGCTTCCTAGAAACCACCTGAAGCGCCGCCGGGACCCTGCACCCCGAACCCCCTTCTGAACCCTGAACCCCTCCCCCAGACCGGAGTCCCCTTCTACACCCAAACTCCCTCCTGGAGCCCGCACCGCGCCCACACCCCAACTCCCTGACCCAGCCCTGAGCCCCCTTCTGCACCCCAAACCTCTCATCCCTGGCCCTACCCCAGAGCCCACACACCCAGCCGGAGCTCACACCCGCTCCTGCACCCCAACCCCCTGGCACAGGGACGGGGAAGTCAAGCCCAGCTCCTCTGTACATCCCTAGGCCCCGGCTACACAGAGCCAGTCAGTGCACTAAGTGGGGTGCAGCCTGTGCCCCCAGGGCTTGCGGGGGACAGTAGGGAATCTACAAGGGGCTCGCTCATCTTCTGGGTCAGTTTCAGGGATTTCCCTACAGGGTTCCAAGGTTTTTCCCCTGGTACTGGCCTGACAGCTGGGGGTGACATCCTCCAGCTCCCCACCAAGCAGGCACTGTCCCCCCCACCAGTGTTTTCCAGCGCAGGGGAATGAGGGGACCCATCAGCCCTCATCCTGCCTGCTGAGGGAAGAGCCGGGCCCAGGCGTGGGCCTGGGGGCTGACCTGGACCCTTGCCCATTAGACACAGGACCGAGACCGAGCTAGCTCATTTCACCCCAGCCAGACACGCCTGGCTAAGCCTTTTGGCCACCCCCAACTACAGCAGGCCTGAAACCATTGGCCTGCCTTTCTTCCAGCCAAACCCTTCTCCGGCCCCTGTAGTAACCGAGCGCCTCACACCCGAGTGGCAGGGCAGGGCTATACCCCAGGGTGCGGATGGGAGTTGAGGCCATGCTGAGAGGTCAGTCTGCACAGCCAGAAGAGGGGTGATCTTACCGGGGTTAGAATAGCAGGAGGCCCCAGCAGCGTGGCTCTTGGCTCAGGCCAGAACACCACTTTCTGCAGTGCAGACAGACCCTCAGAAGTTGCCCAAGGAAGCCTGTGGCCAAGGGAGTCCTGCACTGCACCTGGGGTGTCCTGAGGCCCATGCTCGTGCCCAGACCACTGCACCACCCTTTGCAAACACTCCCGAGGTCATTGTCCATCCCTAAAGAGCTGGGCAATTCCGGCAGCCTCCAGGACAGAATGGCCAGTCACCAGGCACAGCGGAGAGACCGGACCCTTTCTGTAACTGCTGGGGTTCTCCTGCAGAATGTCAGGGGCTCTCTGCAGGCAGTGTGGGGATGTCCCGGAGGGCCCATGCTGGAGAAGCAGCAATTTGCCAGTTTATTCCCATACAGCCACCTTTGGGACAAGCATCCTTCCTGCTTCACCCTCAATGGAATGGGCCTTGTTCATGAACATCAAGAACCCCAGAGCTCCACCTCCAGAGGGTGACCAGATGTCCTGATTTTATAGGGACGGTCCTGATTTTTGGGTCTTTTTCTTATATAGGCTCCTCTTACCCCCCACCCCCTGTCCCGATTTAATTGGGGATTGGTCCTGCTTTGAGCAGGGGGTTGGACTAGATGACCTCCTGAGGTCCCTTCCAACCCTGATATTCTATGATTCTATGATTTTTCACATTGGCTGTCGGGTCACTCTAACCTCCAGGGACCCCACAATCCATCATCTGCAGTGTCTCCATTCCTAGAACCTCCTGCCCTGAGTTTTCATGGCGCTTCGCAGAGTCTCTCCCCCAGCATCTGTGAAAGGTAGCCACCTCTTGGGTGGAGCAGCAGCTGGACAGAACACAGCATGTCGAATAGCAGTGCAGGGAAGCCCATGATACAAGGTGTCAACCAAGGGATGTCCTTGTGGAGCAGGTAGGATTTGGAGGGTCTGCATGTGATCTTCCCCACCTAAGCTCTCCCGAGTAACGTCTCGGCTGATCGGGGGCAGGTCTGCATCCCTGGGAGCAAATGGGGCAGTTTCTGTTCATCCCTCAAGGGAGACCCAGCCGTGGGGCTGCTGCAGAGATCCAGGGGACATCAGGCTGAGCTCGACAGGGGTGGGCAGGCTGCCCTGGGTGCTCAGGCTGTGGGTATCCCCGAAATGGACTGATAACCCGACGACAAAGTGTTGGCTAATAGACGCTGGCTAGCATAGACACAGTGTAGGTACTCCAAGCGGTTAAGCGTGTATATTATTAAGTATTAGCATAGCAGTTCTCTCGCCCAGATTGGCCTGTACCTTCGTTACACCCCTGTCCACTTATGGCAGGTCTTCCAGAACACCTTGCTGTGGCTGCAGTCAGCCTTGGCCTGAGCAGATAGGAAACCTGCGTGTAACAGGACAGGCGATCTTACTTCCTCAGGGCAGCAAGCAAGCAGCTGTCCTCAGAAACCGAGGCGAGGCCTGCATGCCCCTTAGTCCCTGTCATGCCTGTCTCAGAACACAGGGAAGGGGGCGTCACGACCTAAATGGGTGCTGGGTTCAGAACCAGAGAGAAAGGGGTGCCCCCCAGTACTAGAAACAGACAAGGTACAAAGGTGATGAACTACGTTCCATTTCAAACGGCGGACCTGGGGCCTTTTCCGGGTGAACAGGGAGGGCATAAAAGGCTGGCTTTCGAGGTGGCGCTTGGGGGAGCCACCTTCTGCCGAAGGTGAATGGAACGTCACTGCGGGCCAGTGCTCTTCGGGGACTGGGATCGTACAGAACAGAGTCAGAAACCTGGCTGACACTGGGCATTTGGTCTCCGGAGTGTATTTCGTAATGAAATAACGAACCAAGGTGCTCTCCAGCAGCCGACTAGCCAGTCTATCAGCACAGCAGGTAGATGGTGGAGGGAGCGAAGCTGACTCCTGGCTGGAGCAACACCAGCACAGGCCAGACGAGGGGCCTGATCCTGCCCAGGGCTGGACACGCTCCGCTCTCACTGCAGCCAGAGGGATTTGAGGGTGCTCCGTGGTGCGCCCCTGGCTGCCACACCAGCAGTGAAGGCAGGGGACGTTCCCCTTGTGGGTGAGTTTCTGCCCCGTCGCACCAAAGGGCTGAGCACTGGCAAGGAGTCAGCCGCCGACTCCCAGCTGCTGTCCCCTCGTCCGTCCTCATGTCCCACTTCCCCAGCATGCCAAGACCCTCCCTGATTGGCACCTGGTTAGCTCGCCCTCAGCTGTCCCTGACACCCGACACACCTCCCCATCCTGCCTCCTTTCCCGGCACTCCAGCTCGCCTGGGAAAGGGAAATCAATGGGGAAGCAGGGGGGCGCTCAGGCTAAATTGCCAGGCCACAGGGAGCCAGATAGCTTCCAACAAGCCGCACGTGGCATTGGGGGGCGAGTGGGGTCAGGGAACCCGATCCCTCCGGCCAGCGGCTGGCGGCACTCGGTTTATTTATTCCCCGGAGAGGGGCCGCTCTCTGTGTGTCAGATAACTGGCGGGTGTGGAGGGATCCCTGTGGATGGCTCACACCACCCGTGCCATGTCAGTCGTCGGCTAATCTCCTCCCCCCGGCACATCAGCTCAGCGCCTGAGGCCCTCCGGGACCGGCAGCCGGCCCACCGGATTCCTCTCCCAAGCATTGGGCTTTCCGGGAGGGCAGTGCCCAGGACTGGGGAGCATGTCGGTGCTGCTGCAGAGCGCGGGTGGGAGCGCCCCTGGGCTGCCCTCAGCGGGGCTCCCCAGCACTGAGCGTGGAGGTAAGGAGCACAGGGAAAGCCACGGGACGTGCTCAGGGCTGTGGGGAATGGGGCTGGGGAGAGAGCTCCTGGCAGTGACTGGGACTGAACCCCTGGGGATGAGGGGTGCTCTCTCCGGGCTGGGGGAGCCGTGCGGTGCAATGATAAGACGTGATACGTCGACAGGAGCCGTCCGTGTTTCCGTGCACAGAGTGCTTGTGCCCACCCCGTCCCGCAGGGAGGTCAAGTCACCAGCACGCTCCTGGCTGGGCCGGTAACGTGGAGTGCTTGGTTTGCACTGCCGAGCTCCTGCTGCCTTCCCTTGGCCTGGAAAGCCCCAACCCCACTCCAAGAGAAGCCCGACCCCTCCGGGTTTCATTTCATGCAGACGAGGCAGGCAAGGGAGCAAAGGAAACCTGTGAAACTGCAGGTTCACTGCGCGGCTTGGGCCAGAGCGGAAATCAGCATCGCTCCATTTACACCAGCTGAGGCTCCGGCCCCTGAGGCTGTTTCAATGGGGCCGTTAGGTCTGTGTTGTACAGCTGCGATGATAGACAACTCCTCGTGCACACTCTTAGCAGGGGGCTATGCCGGGAGACTGGTTCCTCTGCACTGAGGGTGGGGGACGGCACCACAGGCCGGGATAATTGTGCCCACATCAGGAGCTGCACTGGTACCTACAGCACTATAAAATCCCGTCCCTAATGGAAACTGTCAATTTGGTACAAACACCAGGCCTGTGGGCTTTAGGCACCCAGGGCCCCTTGTCATTCAAAGGCAGTTTGGCACCGCGCCTCCTTTAAAACCTCAGCCCAGGCTTCAAAGTGTAATGGAAGCAGAATGGCAAAGGCTCCCCCCCGGCCGCACTTTGCCTTTGATCCCAGGGGCTGTGGGTTCAGCATGAATCCCCCATGTGGGTGCTGCTGTGATGGGCTGTGAAGAGGCCGGCCACGCTGAGCGGGTCTCAGGCTGGAGTCGTTTGGGAGAAGAGGCACCGGGACCTGGTGTTGGTTAATGTCGCTCCCCGGGGAAAGTCAGGCCTTATTATTAGAGTGGCTTAAACGTTTTCCTTCAACATTTATTTTTGGCTGAAAACGAGTCCCTTTTCGAAAGGACATCCGTTGTGGAACATTTTCGTTTGGAGAATTTAAAAAAAATCTAGGAACATATTTGGAAAAAAAAATTTCTTTCTTTTGCCTTTTTTGCAGAAGACACATAACCAGCAGTCCTAATGGTTAGTAATAGTTGGAACAGAGAAATAGCAGAACACAAACTCCTTGGGAAGTTCACCCTAAGGTCCCGATCTCTGTACATTTTTTACTTTTCCTTTCAAGGCGAAGTCTGGAAAAGGCAGGTTTTTCCTTCGGGGGCCCTCCCCGAAGGCAGGTGTGCTGCATAAGCCGGAAGTTTCCTTAGCGGCTGCTGGGATGTTTTCATTCTAGTTTAAACAACATTCCCCCTAAGTCCATCGCAACCCAAGCAGACAGCATGCAGATAAAAGGGCTCCACTCCTCCCAGGGTCAGGGCTGGTGTGATGCTTCCCGGGGTGCCCAGGGTTGTGGGGCACCTCACTGTTGTTAGTTGTTGGCTGCATGTGTGTGTTCTCTCTGCGTTCGGCACCGGCCCTGGCCAGATAGCAGGCTCCAAACGCACTGACCAATAAGACCCCAAGGCCTGGTTTTGTAGGGAAGGCACCCGGCCAGGTTTATTGCCGACGAAGCACGGTCTTAGCTCCCCAGCTCAATGTCTGCAGTTACACTTGCACATGTATGCTGGTTGCAATGGACACAGCTCAGTGAATGGCGGGACTTTCCCTTCCCCACCAGGCTGGCCAAAGACTCCCTCTGAGACTCCTTTCTATACTCTGACACCAACAAGTTACGTGTTGCCCCCCGACATGGTCGGTTACCACCCTTTACCCTGTACATGTTGGACTGATCAGAACATCTCCACCGCTCACGCTGTCATCCTGATTTTGTCTTTAAGCAGGGGGGTCAGCGTGTCCTTGTGTCATCTTCAGGGAGTGTGTTTACACCACTCGGGGTGTTGTGGTACCACCCTTCTGGAGCGTATCTGCGTGCGTGTCCTGTGCCTAGCACGTCTCAGGAACGTGGGTGTGTTTGCAATGCCAGCCCTGTGCTTGCCTTCAGGATCCTGACACAGGGAAGAAAGGAGAGCAGCAGAATACGGACCCTGGACTTCAGAAAAGCAGACTTTGACTCCCACAGGGAACTGATGGGCAGGATCCCCTGGGAGAATAACATGACGGGGAAAGGAGTCCAGGAGAGCTGGCTGTATTTTAAAGAATCCTTATTGAGGTTACAGGGACAAACCATCCCGATGTGTAGAAAGAATAGTAAATATGGCAGGCGACCAGCTTGGCTTAAGAGTGAAATCCTTGCTGATCTTAAACACAAAAAAGAAGCTTAAAAGAAGTGGAAGATTGGACAAATGACCAGGGATGAGTATATAAATATTCGGGCATGTAGGAATGGAATCAGGAAGGCTAAATCACACCTGGAGTTGCAGCTAGCGAGAGATGTTAAGAGTAACAAGAAGGGTTTCTTCAGGTATGATGGCAACAAGAAGAAAGTCAAGGAAAGTGTGGGCCCCTTACTGAATGAGGGAGGCAACCTAGTGACAGAGGATGTGGGAAAAGCTAATGTACTCAATGCTTTTTTTGCCTCTGCCTTCACGAACAAGGTCAGCTCCCAGACTACTGCAGTGGGCAGCAGAGCATGGAGAGGAGGTGACCAGCCCTCTGAGGAGAAAGAAGTGGTTCGGGACTATTTAGAAAAGCTGGACGAGCACAAGTCCATGGGGCCAGATGCACTGCATTCAAGAGTGCTAAAAGAGTTGGCGGATGTGACTGCAGAGCCATTGGCCATTATCTTTGAAAACTCATGGTGATCGGGGGAGGTCCCGGACAACTGGAAAAAGGCTAATATAGTGCCCATCTTTTAAAAAGGGAAGGAGGAGGATCCTGGGAACTACAGGCCAGTCAGCCTCACCTCAGTCCCTGGAAAAATCATGGAGCAGGTCCTCAAGGAATCAATTCTGAAGCACTTAGAGGAGAGGAAAGTGATCAGGAACAGTCAGCATGGATTCACCAAGGGCAAGTCATACCTAACTAATCTAATTGCCTTCTATGACGAGATAACTGGCTCTGTGGATGAGGGGAAAGCGGTGGACATGTTGTTCCTTGACTTTAGCAAAGCTTTTGACACGGTCTCCCACAGTATTCTTGTCAGCAAGTTAAAGAAGTATGGGCTGGATGAATGGACTATAAGGTGGATAGAAAGCTGGCTAGATTGTCGGGCTCAACGGGTAGTGATCAATGGCTCCATGTCTAGTTGGCAGCCGGTGTCAAGTGGAGTGCCCCAAGGGCCGGTCCTCAGGCTGGTTTTGTTCAATATCTTCATAAATGATCTGGAGGATGGTGTGGATTGTACCCTCAGTAAGTTTGCAGATGACACTAAACTGGGAGGAGTGGTAGATATGCTGGAGGGTAGGGATAGGATACAGAGGGCCCTAGACAAATTAGAGGATTGGGCCAAAAGAAATCTTATGAGGTTCAACAAGGACAAGTGCAGAGTCCTGCACTTAGGACAGAAGAATCCCATACACCGCTACAGACTAGGGACCGAATGGCTCGGCAGCAGTTCTGCAGAAAAAGACCTAAGGGTTACAGTGGACGAGAAGCTGGATAGGAGTCAACAGTGTGCCCTTGTTGCCAAGAAGGCCAATGGCATTTTGGGATGTATACGTAGGGGCATTGCCAGCAGATCGAGGGACGTGATCGTTCCCCTCTATTCGACACTGGTGAGGCCTCACCTGGAGTACTGTGTCCAGTTTTGGGCCCCACACTACAAGAAGGATGTGGAAAAATTGGAAAACGTCCAGCGGAGGGCAACAAAAATGATTAGGGGACTGGAACACATGACCTATGAGGAGAGGCTGAGGGAACTGGGGATGTTTAGTCTTCAGAAGAGAAGAATGAGGGGGGATTTGATAGCTGCTTTCAACTACCTGAAAGGGGGTTCCAAAGAGGATGGATCTAGACTGTTCTCAATGGTAGCAGATGACAGAACGAGGAGTACTGGTCTCAAGTTGCAGTGGGGGAGGTTTAGGTTGGATATTAGGAAAAACTTTTTCACTATGATGGTGGTGAAACACAGGGAGGTGGTAGAATCTCCTTCCTTAGAAGTTTTTAAGGTCAGGCTTGACAAAGCCCTGGCTGGGATGATTTAGTTGGGGCTTGGTCCTGCTTTGAGCAGGGGGTGGGGCTAGATGACCTCCTGAGGTCCCTTCCAACCCTGAGATTCTACGATTCTATGATGTGGTCGCCGTACTTTACCATTCACACGTTCATGCCCCATCTGTCCTAGTCCGCACATTCCCTCGTACGACTGGTGGACAGAGTTTATTTTCCAATTGTTTTTAGCTCCTTATGGTGGGCCTGGGAATGTTAGGTCTGGGACTCTGATTGAGGAATGCAATTTTATGATTGAGCCTTGGGGGCACTCCCAGATAACATACAGGGACATGGTATATATGTGTCGTGTATGAGGGTGTCGTGTATGTGTGCCTATGACACCACCTCATATTTAAGCATCACAATCCGTTTCCAAGCTGGCGTTGTTGTCTGGCCCTTTTGCTTTGGTGCTGCAGATAGCAGCTCACTCCTAACCGGAGTCTCCTCACAGGCTGTGAGCGGACATCAGAGTTTGCCTGCTGTGGGTCAGCGCCTACCCCCACCAGCCTCCGGCCACACAAGAACAGCCTCCCCGGCCTCGTGCTCTCTGTACAGCTAGCAGGAGGCAGACGACAAACCCCGAGTCCCCCGAGCTCCCCTCCAAAGTGCCCAGGCCCTGAGCCGCTACAGAACACTCAGCTCTGCTCTTCCCAAAGGAACAGCGCACCCCAGCCTGCGAGACTCAGCTCAGGGCCCCAACGCTACTTACCATAGAGCACGGAGAGCCGGGCGCAGTGAAACCACAAATAAATGTATTCGCAAAGAGCAGAGGTTCAAGCGGTTGTGAGTAAGAATGTGGGGAACATATAACACAAAATCATCACATGCTTTCCAGGGCCTAATCTTAACTAACAAGACATTCCCCTGACTCCTACAAGATAGTTTACCCCAAGTCCTTTCCCCAGCATTTTCAACCACTTTGGCTGAGATCCCCCCTTCATAAAACCAAGCCCGCTGGCAGCTTATCCTCCCAGATGGAAGGAAGGGGGGTGTACCTCCATGCCCTCTAGTGATACCCCCAAATGTTCATTGTCCTTCTCAATAGGGCTCTCCTCTGCTGGGTCACTTTTTCCTGTAAATCTCCTCTCTTCGCAAATTGCACAACCCTTCATTAGCCCCAGCAGTGACTGCCAAAGGAGGCCAGTTCTGAGCCACACTACACCGATTTACATGTGAACAGACAGATAGAGAAACATTTCTTGCCTGACAGAAAACCTGCTTTACACCTTTCTAGTCGCTAGTCACAGACCTTAAGTACACAATATTTGGGTATATCTATAACTCCTTACACAACATCCGTAAATACATCCTGCAGTGGTTATGATGGCCAGAGTGACACAGGCTTTCCGTAGATACCTTACATGACATTCTTTTGGTGAACCTAGGGATCCCTGTCCCGCAATTAACACAACGAGGAGTCCAGTGGCACCTTAAAGACCAACAGATTTATTTGGGCATAAGCTTTGCATCTGAAGAAGTGTTTTTTTACCCATGTTGTTTTAGTGGATACAGACTAAGATGGCTACCCCCTGATACTTGTCCCCCTATGCCCCCCATTGGCATCCAGAGGTCCTTGGGGCACTGCCCGATCCTGGTAGATCTTCCCAGAGACTGTTACACAAACTGGGAGCCTGTGGGGGTTACCGGTGGTAGCATGTGTCCTCCTTGGTAGTAAGAGCGAGCAGGCTCACGCCCTAGAAATGGAACGCAGAGCCAGCTGGAGTCGCTCGGGTATTAACAGAGATTGTATTGCTAATGGGCCAAATCCTGACATCTCCCTTTGTGTAGAATCCTCTCCTGGAGTCAGCGATTGGTTGGCTGGAGTGAGTGTTTCCGAACTGGGACCAGTAACACTAATTGTTAGAAAGTCCCCATGCAAGTCCCTTGGGACAAGCCAACAAACAGGACAATGCCCCCCGCCCCTTTTCTTCTCCTTTCTCTTGGGCCCTGCCCCTCACTGTACCTCTCCCTGAGGATATCTGGCTAGGTCTCCTGCTGCCGATAAGCCCTACGGCAGCCCCTTGGACACAGGCAAGCAAATTCTGTAGGGTCGCTCCTCTGAACAAGCCTAGCAAAGATGCTGCTCTTTGCAATGCCAAGTACCAGTGCTCTCATCTGCCCTGATGATGGTGGGAGATCCACTTTCTAGCTGATCAAGGCATAGGTGCCAAGCTAACATGGCCTCCTCCCTACTGCAGTGGGTTCCTCTGTGCTAGCTGCCCTGGCTTCCCATTCCTCCCTGCTCTTGCCACCCACCACCCAGTGCGGGCTCAGGGACATGGCCTGAGCACTGCAGAGCCAGGCCAGGAGATGGCAGCATCTGCAAGAGGTGCAGGAGAATAGTGCTGCCCGTGGGCATTGTGCCCAGTGAAAGGAGCCATGGAGAGGGGAGCCCAACACAGCCCTGTGCTGAGACCCAGCTTGGTGAGATTGAGTGTGACCACTCTGGAGCCAGCAGGGTTGCACCTGATGACGGCAAGGCTGGTAGAAGAGAAGACAGCCCGTTTGCCCTGAGACATGGCCAAGGGGCCACCAGCAGGGGCTGGGTGGACACTTCAAGCAGCGCTGTGCCCATCTCTGTCCCAGCCCTCTCATCTGGGGATCCCAAAGCACTCAATCCCTCCCAGCTGCCTACAGATAGGTTCATTCCACACTGGCCTGGGAGGTAGGGGCATCATTAGGGTTCCACCCCCGTCCTGGCTGGGCTGAAAGATTCCCTGTAGTTTGCAAGCCCCTCAACTTGGGCTAAATTGAGAGCACACCTAGGCTCCTGGGAGGGGGACACCTTTCTGCAGGAGGAAGCTCTGCCATGTTTGCTTTGAGGATCATTTGAGCCCTAGACTTGGGATGGGAGAGTAACAAATCCCACAAAGAAAGCCACAGACAATCCAAGCCCTGTGCTTTGCAGGATTATTATCAGCCATTTCACAACTGGGGAAACTGAGGCACAGAGGCGGGCTGGGACATGCCTGAGGTCACAGAGTGAGGCAGCAGCAGAACTGCACACAGAACCCAGGAATTCTGAGTCACAGCCTGCTGAGGTGGGCCTACAATCCTGATTCCCAGGACCCTGCTCTCACGAGAAAATCCGGCCTCCCTAAGTGTACCAGATGTGGACTGGCTACAGAGCTTGCTTCTACACCCCACCTGTGTTCGTCATAAGAGCCTTTTGATTCTCTGCATGAATCTGCAGCTAGGCTCTTCCAAAGTCTCTCTCTGGTAGAGGCGTCTGTACACCGCAAAGTACAGCCTTGCCTCTTAAGTTGACTTATACTGGATCTCCTTTCAAAAGTCCAATATCTTGAAATCCTCTGTCAAGTTCTTCCACCTTTCTCAGTAGGCCCATCCTGGTGTCCATGCTCTGAAGGCTGTTGGTCTATGGTCCTTTGATCACATACACTCTGAATGCATAGCTTTGTAGGTTGTTTCTGTGACGAACTGGCCCATACAATTCAGAATCCCTCCAGGGCTAGCCAGGGCTGTGTCAGGTGACTTCAGCTCTGGGAGGGATTGAGATGACTGTGATATCAGCTCCTGAATCAGTTTTAAAGTCAATAGTCTTGCCATCAATATTCAATTTCACTCTCCAGGCAGGCTCTATGTCATCACCAGTGACAAATCCCAGAAATAATGGCTCTTGATTGTCTGTAATATGAGTCAACTCCCTGACTGCTTTCATGCAGCACACAACTACAAAATGTCCATGTTTCACGTATTTATTACACTGTTTGCTTCTGACTGGACATGCATTGTCTCTTGGGATATGACTTTTTCCACACCTTGTGCATGTAGACTGGAATTGGTCCCTCTTAGCCTGGGAGTTCTCCCTCCTTGCCTCAGAGGTTTTGTGATCTTGACTTTTAACATTCAAGTGTCTGTTTGTAGCTTCTCAGATAGTTTCAGATTTTTCAATTTGCTCCTGCCCTTTGTTCTGTTTGACTAATTCTGACTGCTTTGCTACCTGTATAGCTGTGTGTAGGGTTAAATCTCTCTTCAACTGTAACTGCTGTGAAAGGTTTTTATCTGTTAACCCAATGCACAGCCTGTCACCAATATTTTCATGTTTTGCATTCCCAGAATCACAGTTTTCAGCCAATGTATGCTCTTATAAAACATTCAACATTTCCCCCCCATTCTTGAATTCTCTGGTGAAAACCTGCTCTTTTACAAAGCCCATTTATCTGAGGTATAAATTATACATCAAATATAGCCAGAACCCTTTCACAGTCATCTTTGTGACTGTCTTCAGTAAAGTCAAAGCACTTAAAGATAGGCTCTGCCTGCTTCCCCATAGCATAAATTAAAGATGATGCTTCTATATCCAGTTTCTTTGTGGAGCTGAATAGCAATGCTAAATCTTGCAAAATATTGTTTCCAGTCTGTCCTTTCTGAAGGTTTGTCAAAGCTGATGCTCTTGGGGGCATTGAAGGCATGCTGGTGAGATCCTGCACCCTTTGTTGCTTTGTTCCTTCTGTTTGCAACCTTTGTTGCTGTTTTCCTGCTATTTCTGTTCTTAGTTTACTCCTGACACCATGTCATAGTCCTGTACCAGATATGGACTGGCCTCAGAGCTTGCTTCCGCACACCACCTGTGTTCATCGTAGGATCCTTTAATGCTCTGCCAGACATGTCTGAGGTTCATTTAAATGAGGCGTTTTACACCCATGGCCTCCTAGTGGTTGAACCGTAGAACACAGGTGAGCATTCCACTTCACTAGGAGCCTCTGCACACGTGGGCATCCTGCCTGCAGGACCCCCGGCTCACCTGCACCGTCCCTCAGCCAGAGAAGGGCCAACGAATGGCTTCAAACCACCCTCATCCTGGAGGAAGGAAATGATCCGTCTGTGGAGCATGTGGGGAAGCCTGTAGGTCGAGAGCTGGAGAAAGCCCAAGTCCCTGCAAAGCTAGATCCACAACTCATTAACCTTTGTGAGCAGGTACTCACTGAGCAGCTAGTACCAAACACACTGTTACTAGCAAGAACAAGAGATTACTCAGCAAAATAGATTGTGTCACTTCAGAGAAGAATCAACTTTTCATCTCCTTGGCCGTAGGTCCAGCGCAACTCTTACAGTCCTGCTCTTTGCGTCTCTTCGCCGCGACGTGTTCCTTAGATTCGAGGTTCCTGGGGTTGTACCTCTTTGCACCGAGTTCATCCATGAGCAGGACTTTGTCATCTAGTGGCCCCTCGTTTGTACACTAGGCACCTTTGGTCTGTCAATAGCTGTTCAAACGGTCATTCTCCCTGTTCACGGACGTAGGTCCTCTGTGGGTGGGCGTCTCTTTTACTGTTTTTAGGACCTGTTTATACCTAACAGCTTTTTGATCAATTTCCTTTTTCACCAATTTCAGGTTTTTTCCTAGATACACTCTCTGGTGCATCTGTAGATTTTATTTCCCTCTACTTCCTTTCTCTAACCGTGTCTGTTCACATGCCCGGGGCTGCTTTCTTCTGCTTCTCCTGACCTGAAACCTTTCCTGTTTTCCTTCTTTCCTCCTTCTCCCTTCCCATGCCCTACTCTAGTCTCCTGCTCATCTTTTATTTGATCACCCCACCTCCAAACCACACTCTGCTTCATCCACAAGCTCAGCAGCTTGATCCTTCTCCGTCTTCAACAGCTTCGGGGGGATCCCGAGCCCCCTCCTCAGCTCGAGCTGCCCTCACTGGCCGCCTCTCTCCCCAGGACAGCACTCTGATCAGGGTGAGGCTTGCTACAAAGGGACCATTAAATCATCCAGTCTAATCCCCTATAGCACAGGCCAGAGAACGTCGCCCTGGTACCCCTGCACTCAGCCCAAAGACGTGTTTGACTGAAGCATCTTGCAGAAAGGCAGCCGGGCTTCCATCAAGAGCTGGAGTTCAGTCCCCCTCACTATTAACCATTGGTGCCTTTTCTAATTGGAATGTGTCTGGCTTCAGCTTCCACCCACTGGGTCTTGCTCTGCCTTTCTCGGCTCGAAGAAAGAGCCCTTCAGTGCCTGGTGTTTCCCCCCATGTACATATACACTGTAATCACGTCACCTCTCAATCTTCTTTTTGATACAATTCTTCCCTCGCCCCCATCCCCGAAGTGCCTGATTTCAAAGCTGCTGGCTTTCAAGCCCTCCTGCCCTGGGTCCTCTGTGCGTGAGAGAGCCAGCCATGGGGTTGTGGTTACAATTAGGGCTGTCACATGGTTTGAAAAAGGAATCCCAAGTAACTGCAAACTTAAAAAATTAGTCACGGTTAATCACAGTTTTAATCGCGCTGCTAAACAATAATAGAAACACCAATTCCAATTCAGCAGGGATGCATGTCCTCTGGAACAGAGGTCGAAGCACGACAGGGCATACGAATGTTTAGCCTATCTGGCTCGTAAATACCTCGCAACAAGAGTTACAACAATGCCATGCGAACGCTTGTTCTGACTTTCAGGTGACATTGTAAAGAAGAAGCGGGCAGCATTATCTCCCGTAATTGTAAACAAACTAGTTTGTCTGAGCAATTGGCTGAACAAGAAGTAGGACTGAGTGGACTTGAAGGCTCTAAAGTTTTAAGTTGTTTTGTTTTTGACCGCAGTTTTGTGAAAAGATAAGTTGCAGGTTCACGATAAAGTTTGTAAGTTGCAGGTTCACGATAAAGAGATTGCATGACAGTACGTGCATGAGGTGAATTGAAAAATACTGTATCTTTTTTTACTGGGCAAATATTTATAATTAATGTGAAGTGAGCGCTGTACACGTTGCATCCCCTGCCTCTGGGAGAGGGAGGTTGACCCAGGAGAAGGCTGGGACGCTCGCTCTCAGGCCCTGCTAAGGGAGTCCAGGAGAAGAGAGGAGGGGTCACAGTGAGGCCGTGGCAGAGCTGGGGACACAACCCAGCTCTTAGACTCATTCCATAATCACAAGCCCCCTCTCTTCTCCGAAGCCTGTACTGGCCTGAGTGACCCCTGCTGTGATGGGATGTTAGGTGGGGTGGACTCTGAGTTACTACAGAGAATTCTTCCCTGGGTATCTGGTTGGTGAATCTTGCCCATATGCTCAGGGTTCAGCTCAGGGGTCGGAAGGAATTTTCCTCCAGGGCAGATTGGAAGAGGCCCGGGGGGGTTTTCACCTTCCTCCGTAGCATGGGGCACGGGTCACTTGCTGGAGGATTCTCTGCACCTTGAAGTCTTTAAACCACGATTTGAGGACTTCAATAGCTCAGGCATAGGTGAGAGATTTATCGCAGGAGTGGGTGGGTGAGATTCTGTGGCCAGGAGGTTAGACTAGGTGATCATAATGGTCCCTTCTGACCTTAATGTCTATGAGTCTATGAGTCATGGCCAAGAAGGACACTCCAGCGCTGTATGTGCCAGTGGAACCTAGGGATGCATGACACGTCCCCCATTCCCAGGGACCTGGGATCTGTGACAGCACCCCTGGCTCCTTGGCACATGCTGCAGAGCCTCCTGTGTTTAGCTTTGGGCTGGCCCACATGGTGGTTCTCCCGCTGACCCCCCACCCCGGCTCTCTGCAGCAAAGAATGGGGAGAACTCACGGTCCAAGTCGTCTGGCTCCGGTGGCAAAGAGGAGCTGAACCTGGGCAAGAAGAAGCTGCGAAGGCAAAGGACTCACTTCACCAGCCAGCAGCTGCAGGAGCTGGAGGCCACCTTCCAGCGCAACCGCTACCCAGACCTGAGCACCAGGGAGGAGATCGCAGGCTGGACCAACCTGGCGGAATCCAGGATCCGGGTAAGCAGGAGCCTCCTCAGACACTCCAGTAGGGGGCAGTCTCCACTTCGCATCAGCCGAAGGAGCCGCTCCATTAGCTGGTAGCAGTAGTAGACCATTGTCCTCTGGCCGGTCCTCCACTACAGAAGCATGCAATGCACGTGGTGCCAGTATGTTTCAAGTGCCGATGGCAGGGCCAGGAACTTTTTGCCGTACAGGCCTGGTAACGGTGGGAGGAGGACGGCTCACAGCAACTCCCATCCAGTCAAGAAGCAATTCCTATCCACATCTCCTGGGGCTCGAGTGGAATGCAGGGTCAGCCCTTTGATGCTGCCACAGCGCATCTGGTGCCACAGAGCCTGGGCTTTCCCTGCCCTATGTGCAGCTTGGAGGGCTTGCACTGGCAGAGACTGGCAAAAGCTAATCACAGGGGCTGAGTGAGTCTTTGGGTTCGGGACAGACCCACGTACTGGGGCACAGGAATTCGTCACGGAGGGAGACAAAACTGCCAGGGTCATTCCAGGTGCCAGGGCGACTAGGACTGCTGTTTGGGCCAGATTCAGAGCTGGTGTGAGCTCAGGAAGT
The DNA here is from genome assembly GCF_965140295.1 of Lepidochelys olivacea. Lineage (NCBI taxonomy): Eukaryota > Metazoa > Chordata > Testudines > Cheloniidae > Lepidochelys > Lepidochelys olivacea. The sequence continues at coordinate 14,352,261 of NC_140436.1, read as the reverse complement.
TGGTAGCAGGTTGGATGGGGCCACGTGGTGCTGCAAAGATGCCAGCTTGGCATCCCTAGAGCCTTATTCACCGAGCAGGGACCATGTCTGCAATGCCCAGGCAAGCCCCATGCTTGTACCGGAGAGGGCTGGGACGGGGATTCAGCCTGCAGGGGTCATTCAGTCCCTGGCCCCTCTGCCAACTGGGGAAGGGGGGTGCTTTGGGGGATGTGCGCTCACCTGCTCGCAGCTGGGCTGAGCCCCACCACACAGCCCCCAGCTGGGGGTGCCCATGAGTCTGGTAGCTGAAGCAGGGACGGCACAAGCTGCTGAGAAGTGGGAGGCAGGCAGATCAGCTGCAATGCTGGCTGCTGTGATACTGAGCTCAAAGCAGGCTTTTCTCCCCTCCCCATTCTCTCGCTCTTGTTCTCTCTCTGAAGGTCTGGTTTAAGAACCGCAGAGCCAAGTGGCGGAAGAAGGAGCGGCACCTGCAGACTGGGCTGTGCAAGGGGGGCCTTGGCCCCCAGCTGAACGGTCTGCCCAGGGGCCCGTATGAAGACCTCTACAACAGCCACTCCAACCACAGCTGGGCCCCCAAGGGCTTCCAGACCAGCCCCCTCCCCAGCAAAGGCTTCCAGCTCTTCAATGCTGTGAATCTCAGTTCCTTCTCCCCACAGGCCATGTTCCCGGGGGTGGCAGCAGCCTCCATGCCCGGGGTCCCGGCCCTGGAGAACTTCAACAGCCTGGCCGGCCCCACCTACGGACCCGAAGCTTTGCCTTACATGTACAAGGACCCCTGCAACGCAAGCCTGGCAGGGCTGAGACTCCGGGCAAAGCAGCCCCAGCCCCTTAGCCTCGAGGTCCTGCCAAGCCCTGCTGCGAGCCCCAACTCCTGCCAGTACACACTGGGCAGGCCTCTGTGAAGGGGACCCCAGAGCATCGGTACCAGCCCCCCCTCCAGACTGTACAGAGGGGTGGGGGGTTCTCTCACCAAGGACAGTGTGGAGGGAGGGGGGTTCCCCCATCCTGGGACAGTGCCCTCCACCACGCCAGAGCTGCCCTCATAGCCCATGCACCCCCCTCCCTCTGCCAGTGCCCAGCTCAGGGAGCCCAGGGGGTGCCAAAGGCTATGAGTAGCCCCAAAGATTGTGGCTTAGCCCAAGACCTGTAGATCCGGCCCCAGACAAAGCTCAGTGCAGGCAAAGTGCCGCAATTTGGGTTAAATTACCGTGGAAAGCGCCATCTAAGATCCCAAACAAGTAACAGACTCTTGGGAGGAGACAAAGCCCCCTGTGAGGGGAGACCTGAAGAGGCCTGGACGCAGGGCTCTGGGACTAGCCAGCTCAGAGGCACAGGGAAGGGCATGACGCTGTTCTGAGTTCTGCACTAAATGGCATTATTATCTCCAGCTCTTGCCAACAAAACAGAGAGTCCCTGAGCTCGGGCTGCGGCTAGAGCAGGGAGCTCAGAGACTTCCGTTCCCAGCGCTGGAAGGGCATGCTAGCGGATGAGCAGAGCAACAGGAACGGTGTGTCTGGACTCCCGCGGACAGATCAGGAGCCCTGGATTCTATTTCCAACACTAGCATTTCCTCACCATGTGACCATGGGCAAGTCCCGTCCCCTCCCTGTGCCTCAGTTTCCTTGTCTGCAATATGTTGGTCACAGTCCTGACCGGCCTCACCTGAGGACTCATTCATGCTTGTAACATGCTTTGGGATCCTTGGGAGGAAGGTGTAATAATGTCAGTGCAGGTGACATCAGATCTGGGGGAGTGGTAAATAACGCCGAGGACAGTCACCGATACAGAGCGATCTGGATCGCTTGGTAAGCTGGTTGCAAGCAAACCATGTGCAGGGACGCAGGGGCGGCGAGTTATATGGGCCAGTGGTGCCCGGGCTCCAGGAATATTCAGGGACCAGGGGCCAGGCTCCAGCAATGTTTGGGGCTGGGTCTCCCCTCGGCCCCGCCTGCCGCCCCCATGCACCTTCCCCAGAGTGTTCCCTGGCCCCACCTGTGGCCCCTGGGTGATTTAAAAGGGCCCCAAGGCCCCTGCCGCCACCGCCGGCAGCGCAGCGGGGCTAAAGCGGCTTCCTGCCCGCCTTCGCTCCGCACAGCACCCCACTCCCGGAAGCAGCTGGCATGTCCCTGCGGCCCCTGGGGGGGGTGTCTCCATGCACTGCCCCCACCCCAAGTGCCGACTCTGCCATTGGATCTATGGCCAACGGGAGCAACGGGGGCGGTGCCTGCGGGCAGCAGGGTGCAGAGACACCCCCCCCCCCCGGCAACCCCTGCCTAGGAGCCACTACCAGAGGGCTGTGCAGGTCACTTTCGGGAGCTGGCCGCGGTAAGCGCCACACGTCTTACCCCCTCCTACACCCCAACCCCCTGCCCTAGCCAGAGCCCATACCCCAATTCCCACCCAGAGCCCACACCCTGCACTCCCTCCTACAACCCTGCCCCAGCCCAGAGCCCGCACCCAGCACCCAAACTCCCACCCAGAGCCTTAGGCAGGTGTCAGGGCGGGGCCGGGACTTGGACCCGTTCTGTGCACCACCAAAAATTATACAAACCTGCTGCCCCTGGGGGAAGATCTCTGGCCTGTGTTATGCAGGCGGACAAGCAGACTCACTAGATGCTCACAGCAGTCCCTTCTCACCTTAAAATCTCTGAATTTAGGTGCAAACTATTCTTTGGCCTTGTAAAGTCCGTGTAGGCCTGCTTTTGGATCTCAGCCAGAGTTTGCACAGGATCTGGGCACATCCCCATTGTGATGTCAATCCATGTCCCATCCGCAGGAGGATGGAACGGACTGGTCTGGCTTTTCCAATTCCAGCTCCCAGGAGACCCCCGGGACTCCTTGATGCACAGCTCACAATACCCGAATTCCTCTCATTTCCTCTCATTCCATCTCATTGCTGCCTTGGGATTTTGGCGCGTGCTCAAATAGTTCCCCTGTATCACCCCCCTCCCTCAAAAGCCCACACACGCAACAGGGCCCCCTCCAGTGCCCACAGCCCTACCTTGTGAGCGGCCAAATGACAGGGTGCTCTCCAGCAATGTCTGTAGGAAATGGGGGTGGAACTTCAAACACACCCTGCTCGCCATGCCTGGGGCCCTGGCTAGCCAGCTTTCACCTCACTTCTCTGGAAAGGGGTGGGGGATAGATAGTGTTTAAGACCAAGGGCTGGGAATTGAGGGTACAGCTACACTGCAAAAAACCCAGCGGCAACAAGTCTTAGAGCCTGGGTCTACGGACTGGGACTCACATTAGGGGGCTGGAAATAGCGGGGTAGATGTTACTGCTTGGGCTCTGAAACCTGGCCGGAGGGAGGTGTCAGACCCCAAGAGCCAGCCTGAGTGGGAATGTTTACACAGCTCGTGTTAAAAAGGGCTCCAGAGGAGATCCCAGCAATTACAGGCCAGTAAGCCTAACTTCAGCACTGGGCAAGCAGGTTGAAACCATAGTAAAGAACAGAATTATCAGACACGTAACTGAACACGATTCGAGGGGGAAGAGCCAACATGGTGTTTGTAAAGGGAAATCATGCCTCACCAATCTACTAGAATTCTTTGAGGGGATCAACAAGCATGTGGACAAGGGGGATCCAGTGGATATAGTGTACTTAGAATGTCAGAAATCCTTTGACCAGGTCCCTCACCAAAGGCTCTTAAGCAAAGTAAGCTGTCATGGGATAAGAGGGAAGGTCTTCTCATGGATCAGTAACTGGTTAAAAGATAGGAAACAAAGGGTAGGACTAAATGGTCAGTTTTCAGAACAGAGAGAGGTAAATAGGGGTGTCCCCCAGGGGTCTGTACTGGGACCAGTCCTATTCAACATATTCATAAATGATCTGGAAAAAGGGGTAAACAGTGAGATGGCAAAATTTGCAGATGATACAAAACTACTGAAGATAGTTAAGTCCAAAGCAGACTGCGAAGAGCTACAAAAGGGATCTCACAAAACTGGGTGACTGGGCAACAAAATGGCAGATGAAATTCAATGCTGATAAATGCAAAGTAATACACATTGGAAAACATAATCCCAACTATTCATACAAAATGATGGGGTCTAAATTAGCTGTTACCACTCAAGAAAGAGATCTTGGAGTCATTGTGGAGAGTTCTCTGAAAACATCCACTCACTGTGCAGCGGCTGTCAAAAATGTATACAGAATGTTGGGACTCGTTAGGAAAGGGACAGATAATAAAACAAAAAATATCATGTCGCCTCTCTATAAATCCATGCTACGCCCACATCTGGAATGCTGCGTGCAGATGTGGTTGCCCCACCTCAAAAACGATATATTGGAATTGGAAAAGATACAGAAAAGAGCAACAAAAATGACGGGTGTGGAGAAAGTAAATCAGGGAGTGTTATTTACTCCTTCTCATAACACAAGAACTAGGGGTCCCCAAATGAAATTAAGAGGGAGCAAGTTTAAAACAAACATAAGGAAGTCTTCTTCACCCAATGCACAGTCCACCTGTGGAACTGTTTGCCAGAGGAAGTTGTGAAGGCCAAGACTATAACAGGGTTCAAAAAAGAACTAGATAACTTCACGGGGGACAGGTCCACCAAGGGCTATTAGCCAGGATGGGCAGGGTTGGTGTCCCGAGCCTCTGTTTGCCAGAAGCTGGGAATGGGCGACAGGGGAGGGATCACTTGAGGAGTCCCTGTTCTGTTCATTCCCTCTGGGGCACCTGGCATTGTTCTTACGTTAGCCCCACGAGTTTGAGCCTGTAAACCCAGGCTCCGAGCCTCCTGCCGCACGGTGGTGTTTGCAGGGCAGCTGTACGCTGACTCTGGGGCTCCACTAGCTATGTGCATCTTGGCTGAGTTGCTTCCTTTCCAGTGCCTCGGTTTCCCCATCGGTAAGACAGCATAACAGTGCTTCAAATGGGCATGTGAGGCTTAGAGTGTTGCTGCCTGCAGAGTGCTTGGAAACCCACTGAGGGGCCCTGCTTCCCCTCTCTGCCAGAGCAGATTCACTTTGCTGTGACTGCATTGATTTCAACAGGTTTACCCCAGCATAAAACTGGAGTGAAGCAGAGCTGACGCAGGGCATTTGCTGCCTGGGGAGCTGGTGTCACATGAGCTCTGGCTGGGGAATGGGAGCAGAATCTACGATGTAAGGAGGCCTGGAGGGCAGAAAAGATTGGAGCTAAATTTAGCCCTTGGAGTGGAATTTCCATGAGTGCGCTGGGACTTTCCACTCCCCTGGGGTCACCTCCTTACCTGACTGCACAGCAGGCACAAAACAGCCAGGGATTCTCCTCTTGGCTGCTCTGCCACGGGCCGGGGCCCTCGGCTGTACCCGCCCTGGGCTGGGGCCCTCGGCTGTACCCGCCCTGGTTTCTTGGCTGTACCGCTGTGGGCCTGTATTCTGGGCTGTACCCACTTTTGGCCTGGGTTTTCTCTGACATTTGACCTCAAATAAACTTCAGGTCGTATTGAAATCAGTACCAGGCTCTGTCCCCAGTGGACAGCGGTGGGGGCTGTGGTGCCCCTCCTGGACATGAGCTCTCTCTCTCTCCATTGTCCTGTTCACTCCAAGCTGTCACATGCTGCAGACATAACAACTAACTAAACCAGAGCTCTTGGTCATGTCCTCAGAAACCCCCTTGCTGGGAGGCTTGGTGTTCATGGAGGCCGAGGCTTGGGTCATAGGAACCTGTGGTTCCAGAGAAAGGCCAACCTGAAAACTCAGGCAGCTGAAATGTAGTTGTAACTGGAGTCTTGCCCGTCCATTTGAATTCTGCCGTCTTGAAGGATCCCGTTCCTTTTCTGGGCTCCTTTCCTATTCACCCAGGCCTCTCACGTCATGTTGTGTTTCTGTGGACTGCTGGTCCAGGGGCCAAGCCAGGACGGGGTACAGTCAATGGGTGCCTTCCCGTCAACCTCAGGGGGCTCCGGATCAGGCCCGGGGGAAAGCAGACACACGTGCTAATGCCCATCCCAGTTCAGCACAGCGCGTAGGCCCCAATTCAGGAAAACACCCCTGTTCAAGACTGCAGTTAAGCACATGCTTAAGTTAAGCACGCCTTAATTGCTGGACTGAGTAGGCATGGATTTACGCTTAGGTGGTTTCCTGGATTGGGGCCATAAATGTGCTCCAGTATTACTGACATTAGTTGGGTGCATGCATGTGCCTATGTGCGTTCATGAATCAGGGCCCAGCTGCGCAAAAGGGTTTTTCTTTCTGGGCACAGAAAATGGATCATAAGCTGAACATAAGTCAAACGAAACACTTCATGTATAAATAATAAAACGAATACCTTATTTTTTTAAACAGTAAAACAGTATTGTAAAAGAGAGCATTAATTCAGCCAGTGTGTCTGTGGGTTTTTCCAAGTGTTTAAACCATTTCTGATTCTCTTTTGGGATGTGACTTTTTTAAAAAATACGGCTAACAACGAATGTGAAAAGTCTGCCCTGCATCTCGGGGGGACTTTCTGATTGGGAGTTTTGTTGTCCATCTTTCGGGATTTCAGAGCCAGAGTTTACAAAAGAAGATAAAGGAACGCTCAGGTCATTAAAGAAAACTCTAGACCTTTAGCAAACAGAACACATTGTTCTGCCAATGCCCCTCAATCCCAACCCACAGCACCCTGCTGGTGCACTCCTGGGCTTCCCACATGCAGCTCTGCCAACACACCTCAAGCTAAATCTGCAGCAGTGCCTGTCTTTCCAAATTATCCTCCCCTTCCTCCCAATGCGCCTCTGTCCTGACTAGCAGCACGCCATGCTAGTCCAGCCTCCGGCTTTTCTTGAAGAAAGGAGCTCACGCAGGCCAAGCTGTTAGTTAGCTGGTGAGGTGGGCTAGCATAGCACAACATTGCGTTCCCCTGTTGATCCATGACAGATTCAAAACCAGGTCTCCAGTGGGGCAAAGCTGGTGTCTTAAACTCTGCACAGACCGTCTTCAGGCTCTACAATGATTGATGGCCCCTAAGTGCCATGGTGTCTCCTGCACTTTCTCTGAAAAAAGTAGGCGATGTTCTTGTGACGTAGATCAGGACCTGGGGGGAAGGATGAGCTGGTAAATGTAGAATAAATAAAAGAACAGTCCTTCACACAGCCGGGCTGTGGAATTCACAACCGGGGGAGCAGATGGAGTCAGACACTGTGGCTGGCTTTAAAAAGGGGGCTGGGCTGGGGAATTTCATGCCTATTCATACTAAGATGAGGGCTAAATTACCGGTTACCACTCAAGAAAGAGATCTTGGAGTCACTGTGGAGAGTTCTCTGAAAACATCCACGCAATGTGCAGTGGCCGTCAAAAAAGCGAACAGAATGCTGGGAACCACAGGCGCCAGCTTCCTCCTTTCCCAGGGGGAGCTCAATCCCTGGCCCCGCCACCACTCCACCCCCACCTCTTCCCGCCCAGTTCCCACCTCCACAAGCGTGCCCCATCCCCACTGCTGCCCCCTGCACCTCCTGCATGCCGCAGAACAGCTGATCCCCGGTAGGCGGTGTTGTCAGACATCACCGGTGTGGTGCTCTGCTCGGTTCAATGTTGATAACAGTCGGTTGCGTGCGCGTGCTCCCTCTGCGTGATGACAGAGCAGACCCCGAGAGAGCCCCCAATGGCCACAGACTCAGATATGGTACGAAGGCACCCAGCCAGGGTTATTGCCAAACGAAGTACAGGAATAGTTTCCCGCACCAAAATTTTTCCCCATGGGCTGGAGCACCCACGGAGTTGGCGCCTATGGCAGTCAAACCATGGATTGGTTGGTTGAGAAAATTTGTATTTTACTAGTCCCCGGAGGAGGGAACCCAAGTTGCTACTTCCTGATCTGAGGGCAGATGAATGTGGTGCTTCCAAGACAAACAGCATGGGGGTTTGGAACAGACAGTGCAGGCACCTGGATTGCTGAAGGAAAAGAGACGTGCGCTGCCAGAATTGCCAACACGTGGATTCTGGGCAATTCCTGGGTTTGCATGAGTTTGTGAGAGAGCGAGAAACACACCGTGACATGGGGACTGCCGACGATTTAACCTGCTTGGCAGCATCTATCTCACTGGTGACAGAAAAGGTTGTGATCCCCTAGATGATAGGGGCCTTATCTTGATGTACACTAGGTGTCCAATGGAGGAGAGCAGATTTGGCTGGCACTAGAGATGTGTGTCCAGGAGCTGTGACAGTTTTCTCTGATTTGAATGAATGGCTGAATAATCGCTACAGTGACAATATGAAACCAATTAGTAAGTGTTGGAAGAACATTAATCGGGACGCTGTACTGTACTGTGTAGCATAGAAACATTACAAGTCTGACACCTCTGCTTCTCAGATATGGGGTACATCTATTGGACAGGGGTCAGCGTAAAACTCAGTATTTTGGCACAGACACCCTGTTCGTGATTTCTCTTGCCAGCCCTGCTACAATCTTCACCCTTCAACCATTCTGAAACACCACCAGGAACACCATTCCCCTGTCACACAGTTGTGCTTTGCTCCAGGCACTGGCTGGGAGTTAGATTATAGCCGGGGGAAGTCATGGCAATATAAACCTTTGTACATCATGGAGTGAAGACTTCAGAGAGATGTTTCAGAGTAACAGCCGTGTTAGTCTGTATTCGCAAAAAGAAAAGGAGGACTTGTGGCACCTTAGAGACTAACCAATTTATTAGAGCATGAGCTTTCGTGAGCTACAGCTCACTTCCTCAGATGCATATCGTGGAAACTGCAGCAGGCTTTATATATACACAGAGAATATGAAACAATACCTATTCCCACCCCACTGTCCTGCTGGTAATAGCTTATCTAAAGTGATTTCCAGCACAAATCCAGGTTTTCTCACCCTCCACCCCCCCACACAAATTCACTCTCCTGCTGGTGATAGCCCATCCAAAGTGACAACTCTTTACACAATGTGCATGACAATCAAGCTGGGCTATTTCCTGCATAAATCCAGGTTCTCACATCCCCCCCACCCCCATACACACACAAACTCACTCTCCTGCTGGTAATAGCTCATCCAAACTGACCACTCTTCAAGTTAAAATCCAAGTTAAACCAGAACATCTGGGGGGGGGGGGGTAGGAAAAAACAAGAGGAAACAGGCTACCTTGCATAATGACTTAGCCACTCCAAGTCTCTATTTAAGCCTAAATTAATAGTATCCAATTTGCAAATGAATTCCAATTCAGCAGTTTCTCGCTGGAGTCTGGATTTGAAGTTTTTTTGTTTTAAGATAGCGACCTTCATGTCTGTGATCGCGTGACCAGAGAGATTGAAGTGTTCTCCGACTGGTTTATGAATGTTATAATTCTTGACATCTGATTTGTGTCCATTTATTCTTTTACGTAGAGACTGTCCAGTTTGACCAATGTACATGGCAGAGGGGCATTGCTGGCACATGATGGCATATATCACATTGGTGGATGTGCAGGTGAACGAGCCTCTGATAGTGTGGCTGATGTTATTAGGCCCTGTGATGGTGTCCCCTGAATAGATATGTGGGCACAGTTGGCAACGGGCTTTGTTGCAAGGAGAAGTTCCTGGGTTAGTGGTTCTGTTGTGTGGTATGTGGTTGTTGGTGAGTATTTGCTTCAGGTTGCGGGGCTGTCTGTAGGCAAGGACTGGCCTGTCTCCCAAGATTTGTGAGAGTGTTGGGTCATCCTTTAGGATAGGTTGTAGATCCTTAATAATGCGTTGGAGGGGTTTTAGTTGGGGGCTGAAGGTGACGGCTAGTGGCGTTCTGTTATTTTCTTTGTTAGGCCTGTCCTGTAGTAGGTAACTTCTGGGAACTCTTCTGGCTCTATCAATCTGTTTCTTTACTTCTGCAGGTGGGTATTGTAGTTGTAAGAAAGCTTGACAGAGATCTTGTAGGTGTTTGTCTCTGTCTGAGGGGTTGGAGCAAATGCGGTTGTATCGCAGAGCTTGGCTGTAGACGATGGATCGTGTGGTGTGGTCAGGGTGAAAGCTGGAGGCATGCAGGTAGGAATAGCGGTCAGTAGGTTTCCGGTATAGGGTGGTGTTTATGTGACCATTGTTTATTAGCACTGTAGTGTCCAGGAAGTGGATCTCTTGTGTGGACTGGACCAGGCTGAGGTTGGTGGTGGGATGGAAATTGTTGAAATCATGGTGGAATTCCTCAAGGGCTTCTTTTCCATGGGTCCAGATGATGAAGATGTCATCAATATAGCGCAAGTAGAGTAGGGGCTTTAGGGGACGAGAGCTGAGGAAGCGTTGTTCTAAATCAGCCATAAAAATGTTGGCATACTGTGGGGCCATGCGGGTACCCATAGCAGTGCCGCTGATCTGAAGGTATACATTGTCCCCAAATGTGAAGTAGTTATGGGTAAGGACAAAGTCACAAAGTTCAGCCACCAGGTTAGCCGTGACATTATCGGGGATAGTGTTCTTGACGGCTTGTAGTCCATCTTTGTGTGGAATGTTGGTGTAGAGGGCTTCTACATCCATAGTGGCCAGGATGGTGTTATCAGGAAGATCAACGATGGATTGTAGTTTCCTCAGGAAGTCAGTGGTGTCTCGAAGGTAGCTGGGAGTGCTGGTAGCGTAGGGCCTGAGGAGGGAGTCTACATAGCCAGACAATCCTGCTGTCAGGGTGCCAATGCCTGAGATGATGGGGCGCCCAGGATTTCCAGGTTTATGGATCTTGGGTAGTAGATAGAATATCCCAGGTCGGGGTTCCAGGGGTGTGTCTGTGCGGATTTGATCTTGTGCTTTTTCAGGAAGTTTCTTGAGCAAATGCTGTAGTTGCTTTTGGTAACTCTCAGTGGGATCAGAGGGTAATGGCTTGTAGAAACTCGTGTTGGAGAGCTGCCGAGCAGCCTCTTGTTCATATTCCGACCTATTCATGACGACAACAGCACCTCCTTTGTCAGCCTTTTTGATTATGATGTCAGAGTTGTTTCTGAGGCTGTGGATGGCATTGCGTTCCGCATGGCTGAGGTTATGGGGCAAGTGATGCTGCTTTTCCACAATTTCAGCCCGTGCACGTCGGCGGAAGCACTCTATGTAGAAGTCCAGTCTGCTGTTTCGACCTTCAGGAGGAGTCCAGCTAGAATCCCTCTTTCTGTAGTGTTGGTAGGGAGACCTCTGTGGATTAGTATGCTGTTCAGAGGTATTTTGGAAATATTCCTTGAGTCGGAGACGTCGAAAATAGGATTCTAGGTCACCACAGAACTGCAGCAGTGGGGGGGACTCAGGTACAGTAGTGGGAGGGGGCCAGGTTGGAGGGAGAAATGCAGTGAATGGGTCAGGAGCATGGGTAGGAAGGTGGGCCGAAGCAGAGCAGAAGAGAACCCTGGCAGGGATGCTCCAGCCCGGCCCCTCAGCAGTCCCCACTCAGGCTGCCAGGGAAGGCAGAAGGAAGGAGTTCCTTTGCCTGCAGTAACTCCGCCATCCACACAACCTCTGCCACAGAAGCAGCCGCAAGCCCGTTGGTCTATGTGATACCAGGACACAGCTGAAGCCAGCAGACAGGTTGGAGTTAATTGGCTAGGAATGAAGTGCCCTCTGAACAGAGGGCTGATGGTAAATGGGTCAGGACGGGAAGGTTTGGGATCATCGTAGAGTTCAGAGACAACTCATTGAATCAAAGGAACGGAGCAAAAAGAGTCAAAGAGCAGGGAGCGGGACTGAAAAGGAGAGCAAGACAGATGGAGGGCTGTGCCACCAGGCCGATACTTACATCTCTGCCAGTGTGCCACAAGCCTGACATTCAGCCCCAGCTGCTCTTCTACTGCTGGGCTCCCCACCAGCGTCCCTCGAAGTTTTCTCACCCATGTGCAGAATGAATTTTGTTATGTGCACCACGATGGACATGATGTGTGGGGGCTCTGGCTGGGGGTGTGGGCTCCGGGGTGGAGCCAGGGATGAGGGGCTCAGGGCTGGGGTAGAGGGTTGGGGTGAGGGGTTGAGGGCTCTGGCTGGGGGTGTGGGCTCTGGGGTGGGGCCAGGGATGAGGGGCTTAGGGTTGGGGTAGAGGGTTGGGGAGAGGGGTTGAGGGCTCCGGCTGGGGGTGCAGGTTCCTGGGTGTGACCAGGGATGAGGGGCTCAGGGCTGGGGTAGAGGGTAGGGGTGAGGGCTCCGGCTGGGGTTGAGGGCTCTGGGGTGGGGCCAGGGAGGAGGGGTTTGAAGTTCAGGCTTCCCCGGGGCTACGTCGGGGAGAGAGGATTCCCCCGCAGCTGTCTCTCCCTGCAGCAGCACCCGGGCTGGGGCAGCGGGATAGGCGCCTCTCCCCCAGCCGCGGCAGGTCCGGTCCGGGGCTGGAATGGGGCCAGCAGGGAGAGGCACCTCTTCCCTGGGTGCAGTAGGTCTGGAGTTGCGGGAGAGGCATCTCTCCCCACCGCAGCCTGAGTGCCTGTGTGGCGCTTAATAGACTGCGTGTCCGCACAGCCGTGCAGCTTCGAGGGAATTTTGCTCCCCACACAAGGCTCTGCTGATGCCCCACGATCTGGACTCTCAGCCCACTGCTATTCCAGTGTGGGGATTCCCACCCAGCCCCCAGCTTTCAGTGTCCACAAGCCCAACCTGCAGCCCCCCTGCTAATCAAGTCCTGGCCTCCCCACACAGCTCTGCTGATGGATCTCTTAAAATGAGCAACTGCCAAAATGAGGATTATGTCTCCTGGGGAAGGGATAAAGTGGCATTTAGGTCACAAAGGGCGTTCTTGTATTGCTGTAGCAAAACCCAGCTCATCTCATATCATTACAGGGCAGTACATTCAGAGTTCTTCAAAGGAAATACTACTTCTTACAGCCCGAAGCCAGGCAGTGCAATTCACTGCAGCAGGAGGTCAGAGAGTCTGATACCAACAGTGGAGTTTAAATCAAAAGGGCTGGATAATTTTCTAGCTCCTAATCTCATTTGTGGCTATGCTGGTTAAGACAATGAATCAAAGCTCTCCACGCATGGTATCAGTTGACCCTCAGAGGGGTCAGAAGGAATTTATTGCTTCATTTGCAGCATTGCACACGTGTATTCTGGGTACCAACCATTGGGGGCAGCAGGGCCGAGTAGAAAATCTGATCCGCGGGATAAATCCTCTGTACCTAATAAGGACTCAGGCTATGAACAGGTTCCTGTACCGATGACAGCCTCAATCCTTCTGCAAGGACGCTTCATGGGGATTTCACAACCGAGCTGGAACTCAACCAAGAGAGGCAGGGAGCAAGCAAGCAGGACACTCTATTCTTAACGGATCAAGGTAAGCTCCTTGGAAGGGTTGGCTAGAGGGGACTGGGAAAGCTGCTCTGCAGGAAGACACAGCACAGGTGTCTATATTTGGTAGAGTTTCTATACCTCTCCCATCACTTTAGGGCCTGAGAACTTCAGATCTTCAATATCTGGGTTTGGTTCCAATAAAACGCTGACAGTTTGGAGGCTTTGGCCGGGAATCTAGAGAGAAGAGCCTTTCTCGTGACTTGTGGGGTCTTTGCTCCCTGCTGATGCCCACCTGCAAGTGAAAACCAATGATCACAAAATTGACCTCAGCTCTTCTAAACCTCACTCAAGTCCATTCAGGTTCTGGAGGCTGCAGCTGAAATTAAGGTGTGAAAACAAGATGGGGAGGAAATGAGAAACATACTGGCCTCTTCTCTTCCATTTAAATTGCCTAATGATCAAGCCAGCTGAGCGTCATGCCTCACCTTGGTTTCAGCTCTCCCGTTCCCAGTGGCAGTGTGCTAATTAACATGGCATTGGGTCACATGCTCATTAGCACCTGCAGGATTCTTCTGAGAACCTGACTGGAACAAGCAGATTTCCACAAGAAGGAGTGAGTGGGGGGAAATCAGACATTGGAATTTGTCTTTCAGACTGCTTTTGCAGTTGCCAGGTATGGTTCTGCTCCAGCTTCACCCTCCCTATATCCAGGAAAACCAAAGGCCCTCTCAGAATGAGCTTCCAAGGCCAGTGCCACTGATCTGTAGCAACAGGGAGGCAGAGTTACTTCTGGGTTCTCTTCACAGGCAGACTAGCTGCACTGGGAGACTGGGACATAAAATGTACATGCCCCAAATGTGTTATTGTATGGTCCAATTTCCCTAGGCAGATGTGCCCTTAGAAGAGGTTGAGCCAGACCTTGCTGCAATTGAATGAGAATTTCACAGTGGAGAGAGGGAAATACCGGTTCCCCCAATGGTCTGCACTGGGACCATTCATAAATGATCTGGAAAAAGGGGTACATAGTGAGATGGCAAAGTTTGCAGATGATACAAAACTACTCAAGATAGTTAAGTCCAAAGCAGACTGCGAAGAGTTACACAAGGATCTCTCAAAACTGGGTGACTGGGCAACAAAATGGCAGATGAAATTCAATGTTGATAAATGCAAAGTAATGCACCTTGGAAAACATAATCCCAACTCTACATACAAAATGATGGAGTCTAAATTAGCTGTTACCACTCAAGAAAGAGCTCTTGGAGTCACTGTGGCTAGTTCTCTGAAAACATCCGCTCAATTTGCAGCGGCCGTCAAAAAAGCAAACAGAATGTTAGGAACAATTAGGAAAGGGATAGATAATAGAACAGAAAATATAATGCCACTATATAAATCCATGGTATGCTCACACCTTGAATACTGCATGCAGTTCTGGTTGCCCCATCTCACAAAAGATATATTAGAGTTGGAAAAAGTACAGAGAAGGGCAACAAAAATGATTTGGGATATGGAACGGCTTCCGTATGAGGAAAGATTAAAAAGATTAGTACTGTTCATCTTAGAAAAGAGATGACTAAGGAGGCTATGACAGAGGTTTATAAAATCATGACTGGTGCAGAGAAAGTGAATAAGGAAGTGTTATTTACCCCTTCGCATAACACACAAACCAGGGGTCACCCAATGAAATTAATAGGCAGCAGGTTTAAAACAAAAATATGGAAGTACTTCTTCAAGCAAAGCAGAAGTCAACCTGTGGAACTCATTGCCAGGGGATGTTGCAAAGGCCAAAAGTATAACGGGGTTCAAAAAAGAATTAGATTACTTCATGGAGGACAGGTCCATCAATGGCTATTAGCTAGGATGGCCAGGGACACAACCCCATGCTCTGGGTGTCCTTAAATATCTGCCAGAAGCTGGGACTAGATGACAGGATGGATCACTTGATAAATTGTCCTGTTCTGTTCATTCTCTCTGCAGCATCTTGCACCAGCCACTGTCGGAAGACAGAATACTGGGCTAGGTGGATCATTGGTCTGACTCAGCATGGCCATTCGTATGTTCCAACTTTCCTCACATTTCTCTCATTCTCAGTGCACTGAAATCCTGCCCTGCCTTGGTAAGTAAGAGAGGAATTCGTTGTCTGCTCATTCAGTCTTGCTGTCACACTGCTCAGCCGATGGATCTTCACCAGTCAGGGCGAGTATTCCCGAACCACAGGTTGAATTCATCCTGGTGTAATGCTACTTCAGTAAAATGGTCATACCAGGGATTAAGATGCCCCACTACGTTGTCAGACTCTGTTCACTATCACCAGAAGATTACTGAGGTCAACAAAGGATCAGATGAGATCAGATGGAATCTGGAAATGGATGGCTCCTGAAAATGTGACCTACACATACCCCATCCAGGCAAATTGACCTAGTTACCAGAATCACAGATCCCCCAGCCTCATGCAACCACTGACTCCTTTGGAATCTGTAATTCTAGAATGATGCATTCCGGTGGTGCCTCTAGCCAGCTTGGAAGACACAATGACAGAGACAAGATTGTTTCATACTTATTTTTAAGCTGAGTGCCTCTGACAATCTGGGTAGTGCCATGACTTGTCTGTGTAGCTACATCACTGTATTGGTGATGATAGCAACTGTCTTACGTATGTATGCTCTGTAGAAAAACAACTTAATGAAGAGTACGTTGCTGACTTATAGCTGGTGTGTTCTTGTGTTTAGAGTCTGTTGAAGATCCAAAGTGCATGTGGAAATGAGGTAGCATTACTGTTAGCTTTGCTACTTAAACAGCTGGACATCAGCCTGAGACTAGACTTTGAAACCAAGACAAGACACTTGAGTTCACCTGACTCTATCCTGGAGAATTTCCAAGTCGCATGAGGCTGTGGGGCTCCCACCCATGTAACTGTGACTCTTACATTATGCCTTTGGGCACCAGAAGTCCCCTAGGCTGACTCTGCCTTTCCTTCCGTGTCACAGCTCATTCCTTTTCTCTAGAACAGTTTAACCCTCCACATCAGTTTCCAGAGCAGAGGTCTCTGAATCTCTTTGTGTGGGGCAGGGAGACCCAGAAAACTGACTTCATGACCATGATTGTCAAAGAGGTCACTCTGTCCAGTAATCCTGCCTAGGCTTAAGCACAGACAATGCTGGTGAGGCTCCACCAGGTAGCCAGTTGCAAGCTGGCTGGATCTCCCCCTCTGGCTGCCGGATGCAGAAAGGAAACTCACAACCCAGTCAACCCTTCTAGTTCCTGGGTGCCTACTTCTTGTGTCACCCATGCCAGGATTCAAACAGTGGTATAACTCCCCAGCGCAGAACCCACATGGCCCAGGATATTTATTCTTTGCTGGTAATGGCCATCATCAGAGCCTAGAGGGAAAGACAAAATTAGATGATGCCCATGCCTTGGGCAGGAATAAACAGAGTAAACAGAATGTGTACCTAGGCCTCATCAAGCAGCATCAGGATAAAGATGGGGAGCAAACCTGGGATATCAGTGGCCCAGCTGTTGTCTGGAGCTGTGACTGTGAGGGGCCAAGAAAGGAGCTGAAAGGACCTGGACTGCGTGCCATCATCAGCCCTGTGCCAGCTAATCCTGAGCACTATTGCAAGTTATCCCTGCTTCAGTCTGAACTGCTACCCGCACGGTCCCTGGCTTTAGCCCACGACCAGGCTTTTCATTTCGCTGTTGTGCTTCATTCACCAACTTCCTCGTATTGGAAGAGAAAAAAATCCACCAAGAAGTAGCAGAGGTGGGGTTCACGTGCTCCTGCCAAAGCGTCAGACCCTACAGCCAGAGCTCCTGGCTCTGCACACCTGAGGGTGACTCACCATCCTGGACAATGCTCCAAGCCTGAAGTGACCACAACAGAGAACGCACCCCACCCTTTGGGAGAAAGATCAGAGCAAAACACAACACTGATGCTTCACACAATAGCGTGGCTCAGGCTCATACCAGCTGGAAGCCCTGCCTCCGGGGCCTGCAGGATGGGACGGAGCCCCACACCCCTAGGTCACGCTGGCTGGGATCCCCGCCCCCCGGGCTATAGCGGCTGGGAGACCCGCCCCCTGGGCTCGCAGGATGGGAGGGAGCCCCTCCCCCCAGGCTATATCTGCTGGGAGCCCCGCCCCCTGGGCTACACCGGCTGGGAGCCCCGCCCCCCGGGTCTGCAGGATGGGAGGGAGCCCCGCCCCCCAGGCTATATCTGCTGGGAGCCCCGCCCCCTGGGCTATACCGGCTGGGAGCCCCGCCCCCCGGGCTATACTGGCTGGGAGCCCCGCCCCCCGGGCTCGCAGGATGGGAGGGAGCCCCGCCCCCCAGGCTATATCTGCTGGGAGCCCCGCCCCCCGGGCTATACTGGCTGGGAGCCCCGCCCCCTGGGCTCGCAGGATGGGAGGGAGCCCCGCCCCCCGGGCTACACCGGCTGGGAGCCCCGCCCCCCGGGCTATACCGGCTGGGAGCCCCGCCCCCCGGGCTCGCAGGATGGGCGGGAGCCCCGCGACCTCGGCCCCAGCCCGCTGGGACAGGCCGGGGCAGATTCCTGACACCTCCCCGCCCAGAAAGGCGGCTGCTTCGGGCTCGGTGGCCGGGCTCGCAGAGCTGGGCCCGGCCCCTGGCGCAGGCCGGGCGCGTTCCCTGCCCGGCGAGCGCCGCCACGCGAGGGGGCCGGTCGCTAGGCAACGCCGCCGCGCGCTCCAGCGTGCCAGGGGGACGCGCTGACGTCTGGGCAGGGTCCGCGGCAGGGCACTTCCGCTGCGCCCCGGAAGGACTTGCCGGCCGGAAGTGCGTGCGGCGCGGCGCGGCGACCTGGTTCAGTTTGGGCCGCGGCCCCGGGGTCCGGGCGGGTGAGGCGGCGCCATGGCGGATGTGACTGCGCGGAGCCTGCAGTACGAGTACAAGGCGGTGAGTGGGCGGGGCCGCCGGGGCGGGAGCGCTGGGGGGGGCCCGGGTGCGTGGCCGGGGGGGGCCGCCGCCGCCCGAGGGGGCCCGGGGAAGGGGAGCAGCCGGCCGCGGAGGGGGGGGGCGGCCCCCTCCCCCTCCCCCTCCCTTTTCCTTGCAGGAAGGAAGCACCGACTGGAACCTGTGAACGCTTTCTACAGGCCGTAGCCGTGCTGTAACATTGCGGTCCCCGTCCCACCGTACAGACGGGGAGAGGGAGTTTTCGCATCCTTGAAACACGGTCCCGGAGGCGCTGGGTTGCAGGGTGGCTCTGGCCGCACGCAGGGGGCTGGCGCCTGGCCCGCGTTAGGCTCCGCTGTATGCAGGGGGGGCGGGGAGGAGCACGGTGGCTGTGGGAATCGTCGCTTCACATTGCCCGACTGCTGTGTGCTCGCAGCCATGGGGCGTTAGCATTGCGTTTCGTCCTCTGAATTTATAAAACCAACTTACCCGTCACCCGGCTTCCCTCTCCAGCTACTGCCCTGTATCCCTTTCATCCCTGAGCTCATTGAAATTCTGTCTCTGATTGCTGTGTGGTGTTCCTTTCCTTCCGTTGCATCCTAGATCCTGCGCAATATCCCCACAACGTGGCCTTTCTTACTTCTCTCTTCACACGGCTAAAACTCTTGTCCAAGCGCTCATCTTGCATCTTGATTATTGCAACGTCCTTCTTTCTGGCCTGGACCACTGCAGTCTTGCCCCACTCATATCCGTTCAGAATACTGCTGCAAAGATAATGTCCCTAGCCCGTCACTTTGATCATGTCACCCCTTTCTTTGCTTCCCTCGCTGGGTCCCCCTTTATCATAGGCGCTGACTCGGTGGGTACTCTGGGGCTGGGTGTGTGGGAGGGGCGGGAAGAGGCAGTGGGGGTGTGGCCTTGGGGGAGGGGTGGGGGTCCCTCCACCCCTGTACATTGGAAAGTTGGTACCTGTGCCCTTTTATTGTATCAAACATAAGCTACTTGTCTTCACTTACTTTCAAGACTCTTCATGGTCAATTCCCACCTTACTTATCTCTCATTTGCTCTTGAGCTGATGACTCCTGCCTCCGATTGGCTGCTGCTACCATCCACTTGTTAAATTTTCGGACAAGCATCTTCATGCTTTCCCTGTATTGCCCCTCCCCGTTATGACACTCCCTGTAAATATTTGCAAAGGTATCTCATTATCTTCCTTCAGATCCCTTCTCAAAACTGCCCTTTGCAGTAAGGCCTACAAAAAGCTTAACAGCTGTTAGTGTGCTGAAACCACTGTTGATCGCCAATATATTGTTTCCTTGTGCTCTGCCATCTGTAGCCATTTGTTGTCTCTAGTTTTCTACTTGGATTGTAAACTTTTGGGAGCAGAGATTGTCTTTTTTGTTCTGTTTGTATGGTGCCTAGCACCATGTGGTCTGGGCTCATGACTAGGTCTCCTAGGTGCTACAGTAATGAGGATGATGTGTGGGAATTTGTTTGGGATGGGCCACTGGCAATAATGAAACTTACTACTGGCCTGGCTGGGGTTATAGAGATTGTTGCATTGGTTTTTTCACACCTCTTACCTGTTCTATTGTGCTGTGATCCAGAACTCTAACCTCGTACTTCAAGCTGATCGCTCCTTGATCGACAGGACCCGCAGAGATGAGCCTACAGGGGAGGTGCTGTCCTTGGTTGGGAAGCTGGAGGGCACTCGAATGGGTGACAAGGCTCAAAGAACCAAACCCCAGATGCAGGAAGAGAGACGAGCAAAGTGAGTGGGTTACGCATGAATTGGTCTTTCGAAGCTTGGGGTTCTAAGAGACTAAATGGGCACAGAGCACTGAATGAGAGCATCCTGACTGCAGAATGGTATTCAGGAGTCTTGTGCTGAAAAGCTCGTGTGGGATCTAGCCCTGGGAATTTAAAGTATTTCCCCACTGCCTGAGTTTCAGAGATTATCATTAAGGATAGAATTTAATCATGGAGGTCATGGATTCTGTGACTTTAATGAACCTCCGTGACTTCTTTGGCTTCAGCACCTGCAGCAGGGTCTGGAGCTATCAATCCCATCTCTCCCAGTTACGTTCAGTAAAAGTCATGGACAGGTCACTGGGCTTCCTTGAATTTTTGTTTATTGCCTGTGACCTGTCTGGCTTTTACTGAAAATAACCATGGCAAAATCTTAACCTTAATTATCATGCAGTTATCTAGGAAAACTCTTAAAGCCTGTGCTCTTAAAGTGATACCTGTTCACAGCCCTCCTCAATATTGCTTCTTATGTAAGTTCAGCTGTATACTCTTGATTTGTTTTACTTGCAACTTATTCTATAAACCTTAGATATGCACATGATAGTACAGATGGCGTAACCCTATAGAGAAAGATTCTGTTACGCTGCACGAATGCGGGAAGGAGCAGTGAAGGTTGCCTTGAGGAACCTCAACTCAAAATTCCATGACTTTAAGATCGTAATTGCATCAGACTTAATGCTGAGTTAATTTTCTCGCATAAGGATTTAATCCGAGCACTGCAGTCATGTGCTGCTGTGGAGAAGAAGAGTTCCATGTGAATTGGCCAGGCAGAGAGAATTTTTATTGAACTTGAAACAAATGAAAGTAACTTGTGTCATGGCTAGAAAATAGTATCCCTTCAAATGTATCAGGCTTTTTAAAAAATCACATTTAAAAAAAGTTCTTGAGATACTGATAGCTTGAATTATTAAAAAAAAACCAAAAACTGCCACCATTTATGCCAAGTGCTTACTTTCTAATTTGTTTCTGCTTAGACAATGGCAATTGATAGGGAAACTGACCATTTGGTGTCTTTTGCACTAGCCTAGTATTTCAGTATAGAAGTTACAAATACTGCAGCTGATGGTTAAATCCAAATAAAAAATGTTTTTTTATTTTTAAAAAAATGCAAGCAAACCTAGTGAACACATTTCTTTTCAGTTTTAAAACGTCCAACACCACCTTAACAATTGCACCTAAACTATCTGTTGTCTTCAATGAAAGGTAAATGACCCCTGATTAGAATGATGGTCCTTTATTGGATACGTAACGGGTGATTGGTGACTTTTACTGCATGTTGACGGGTTTAAAGTCAAATGTGGGGACAGAAAATGTTTCACCTGAGGTTTCAGAGTAACACCCGTGTTAGTCTGTATTCGCAAAAAGAAAAGGAGGACTTGTGGCACCTTAGAGACTAACCAATTTATTTGAGCATAAGCTTTCGTGAGCTACAGCTCACTTCATCCGAAAACTTATGCTCAAATAAATTGGTTAGTCTCTAAGGTGCCACAAGTACTCCTTTTCTTTTTTCATTTGAGGGTTGCTTGTCCATCGTCTTTTCCCAGCCAGAAGGATTGGCATAATTTGGAGAAGCAGCTTCATCTGCTGATTGAATTGTGTGATGATTTCCTTTCCCTACTTTCTAGGAGGAGGAAGCGTGATGAGGACAGGCATGATATCAACAAAATGAAGGGTTATACGCTGCTCTCTGAGGGCATTGACGAGATGGTGGGAATCATCTACAAACCCAAAACCAAGGAGACCCGGGAGACCTATGAGGTGCTGCTAAGTTTCATTCAGGCAGCCCTTGGGGACCAGGTAAGGATGTGCATGGACCTGTGTGGGTATCATTGCTCTAACTGCTTGTGATGTGAAGGCACATCAGCTGAGTGCAGTTGTCAGAACCCCTAGTGTGTGTGCGAGGCAAATAGCTGGCAGAGCTGTAGCTCAGATCAGACAATAAGCTGGTCTTTGGATCCTAGACAGCAAACGCTTCTGTTGCAAGCTAGTGAGATGTATAACAACTTGTGGGTGCTAAAGCTCTTCATCTGAGATACTAGACACATCCCCTGAGCTACCTGGAGTGACTGCCCTTACTGTAAGGTGGGATCTAACTTCTGAGCAGTGTCGTGGCCGTTGCTGTTTCTCATGTGCTGGCACAGTGCTGCAGTGTTTTCGGAGGGGAATGCTTCCAGATAATTTTTGTAGGCAGAAAGCTGGAAGCATTTAGTTCATAAATGTGAACCAGTCTTCTAGTTCAACAGCTGAGCAGTGGCAGTGCTTATCCCTGTCGGGAAATGCACAGTCAGGTATATGGAGTATCCCCCAAATCAGGTGTGTTGCAGCTGTTCTCATTTCTTCTGCAGCCACGTGACATTCTCTGTGGAGCAGCTGATGAGGTCTTGGCTGTATTGAAGAATGAGAAGCTGCGAGACAAAGAGAGGCGGAAGGAAATCGATTTGCTGTTAGGACAGACGGACGACACCCGCTACCATGTGCTGGTGAACTTGGGCAAGAAGATCACAGACTATGGTGGTGACAAGGAGATCCAGAACATGGGTAGGGATCACCCTCGAGCTTGTGCCTGGACTGCTCTCGTGTATTATCTCACAGAGCACAGTATACGGGTTGTCAGCATGTCGTGTTTCAATAGCTGGTGCACAAACGGGGCACAGTGACTGTATGCAGGGAGGCTAGAAAGTGTTTCAAACTGAGACGGGGCTTGAAAAATGTTTCTTTGGATATTGGTGGTAAATAGTTATTGCACTTGGAGACGAAGGGCTACACGCTAGCCTAAGCCAGAGACATCTGTGAATAATGTTGAGTCTTTTGACTCAAATCGAGTGGTATGTTCTCTGCTTAGCCTCTAGTGGGAACGTATCCGTGTTCTGGCCTTTCCCTGGGTGTGCTCTCCATGCTTTAGCTGGTGCTGATGCTCTTGCAAAACGAGGATAACTGGGTTGAGCTTGGTTGCACCCTTCTAACTCTGTCCCCCTTTGCAGATGATAACATTGATGAGACGTACGGCGTGAATGTGCAGTTTGAGTCTGATGAAGAGGTAAGTGATCAGACGCTTCTAAGGTGGTGGCTGAACTGTCACTCTTTGTGCTGCTGGTTGTGAACAGGGCTTGGGTACGCAGGGAGCTAGAGTTTGGATCAATCTCAGCCATGTTGGCCAGCAAGGCCGAGCCAGGCCGGAAGATTAGACCCTGCTTCCTGGCACTGGAAGGCTTTGTAAATTACTGTATTAAGCTGTACTGCCTTTCACAGAAATGTGTATGAATTCTGTGGCTTGGCCCATAGGCCACCTGCTTGGTTTTGATCAGCTATCAGACTTCCTGACCTCCTCACCAGTCCCTTTCAGATCGAAACTTGCTATCTCTCTGACTTCCTGTTTCCTGCAATGCCTTTTCTAAATGTGAGCCGCTTGGGGCTATTTAATGTACTTGCTCTTCTGTAACACTTTCCTGAGTGAGGGTCTGAAAAGAATTGCTTTGGCTGGTTCCTAAGGTGGAACAATGCAGGAACCTCTGAGTCATTGGTAGCGCTTATTTTTGAAGGTCTTGAGGTGGGAAAGGATTGAAACGACTTGTACACCCTAATGAGTTCAGCCTGAACAAGGGACCTGACACGGGGCTAGGATGGCATCTGTAAGGAACTGTCCCTCTTCCTGCTTTAGGCTATAGATGATTGTTGCATGGGGTCACAAAGATCTTCCCTCACTCCCATAATTTAGGGGTGCCCAACTGGCGTGGTGCATTATTTTTTCTACTGACTTAGGCTGCATCTGGTGTTGGCCACAACTGAAAGCAAGATGCCAGACTACAATAATAATGCTCACTTCTACTGAGCTTCCAGTACAAGGAGCACCATCCCTGATACGATGCTATCTTATAAATGGGGAGACTGAGGCATGGGATGACAGGACTTGCCCAAAGTCGTGTGATCTTCTGCCTTAACCACAGTATGATTTTTCTGCTGCTGGAGGAAGGACCAGTGCTGCCGGTTCTCGGTAGGGATGGCATTTCCAGTATTCCTGCCCAAGGTGTAGGGGGGAGCTAGAGAGCTTCTCCATGAGGTTTCCTTGGGAGAGAGCTATTAACAGGAGCTGTGTGTTCCAACAGGAAGGTGATGAGGACGTGTATGGTGAAGTACGGGATGAGGCGTCTGATGATGACATGGAAGGGGACGAAGCCGTTGTCCGCTGCACCCTCTCAGCCAATGTGAGTTCCCAGGGGGGAGGCGAAAGGCCACTTTCCTATCGCTGGAGGGTTGGCTTGAAGTTGGTGGCTGTATTAAAGCTTTGGGGACTTCATTCCTAATGGTGATAGCAGACACTAGTGTGACAGATCTAGTGGAGGGCTCCCGGCTGGACTTATAGACCAGATAGATTCTGGTCTACCCTGGTAAAACAGCTGGGGCTCTTTTGTTTATGCTTCTTCCCCTTTAGAGTCCAAGCAGGAAAAAGAACCAAGTTTTTTTTTTCTTGTCAGGGATTTTTATCCCCTTCTCCCCAGAGCCCTGCTAATGGGATGACTTCATGCGCAGGTCTCCTCTTCCTGGCCGGTGGTGAGAGTGTGATTAACAAAATCTTTGTTCTTTGAAGGTCTCACAATGACTTATTTGGTTTCAAAGCCTTCTCTTTGGGCAGGACCTAACGTTTTCTGTCGGAAACCGGTATTTGCACTGGAGAAGGCTTTCCCCCCCTTTGATGAGCTGCACAGTTACAGAGCCAAAACGAGTGCCCCTCTGGGACTGGAATAGCACAAGTGATTGCTGCTGCCAGGGCTTTGCTCATGTACATGATGGCCATGGGGGATGGGGCAATACTGGGTGCGCTTTTGGTTACCCAAAGGGCTGTCTGTGCCTTTCCTGGGGACTCAGTCCTGCGCGGGCGAAGGAAGGCCGTAAGGAGACACTGACTGTCTTTCAGCTGGTGGCGTCAGGGGAGCTGATGAGCTCCAAGAAGCGAGACTTGCATCCCCGAGACATTGATGCCTTTTGGCTTCAGCGGCAGCTGAGCCGCTTCTACGATGATGCCATTGTGTCCCAGAAGAAAGCAGATGAGGTGCTAGAGATCTTAAAGGTATGTGGCCAATTATCCTGCCTCTGGGTGGAGAAGGTTCCAGACTCAGGGCCTGCTTGGCTGGAAGACAGGAAGCTGCCTGGGCAGTTCTTTACAATTTGAACCTATTCTTCCATATTAAAATGTTAATACAACCAAACAGTTTGCTACTGTGCCTCTTTTCCCCTGAGGATACACCCACCCCGTCCCTCCTCTGCTGTGAGGACCGGGTTTAACGCATGGGCAGCCCTTCTCTTGGGTGACAGTTACTGCTTTTTCAGAAACATCTTTTGGGAGGCCAACTCTGGTGTGGTGTTCCCCATGCTAACCATGGCCCTGCTCCTCACTCCCTTTGACTTCAGTTGGAATTAGGGTGCCCAGCACATCTCGGGTTCCAGCCCTTCATCTACAGTATTTATGAGGCTTAAAAGCCTGTAAACTGCACCAGCATAGATGACCCAGGTGTCCTGCCCATAGGGGCCTCTTTAGGAAGGTGGGAAGAGGTTGGTTAGACTCTTGCCAGTGTTGGTGAGATATCTGCTTAGAGTCTTGATTGTTACATGGGGGATCTCAGGTGTAAGTCTGGCGGGTAGCTGGTATTTGCTGTGCAGTTGGGCTGCACCTGCTATGCAGTGGGAGTTTGGGTCCCCTGCCCTCTCCCATGGCGAAGCAGGGCAGCAGATCTAACCAGCTTCTTTCTGTCCCTTCTTTTCCCAGACTGCCGGCGATGACAGGGAGTGTGAAAACCAGCTTGTCCTGCTCCTGGGCTTTAACACCTTTGACTTCATTAAGGTGCTGAGGCAGCACCGAATGATGAGTGAGTACTGAGCACCTCGTTAACCTGGAGTGCTGTGACCCTGGTTCTTTGCCTGTGTTCTGCTCCGGTTGTGCTTGTAGCGGCCTTCTCTCACCCTCTTTCTCCCTCCAGTCCTGTACTGTACGCTGCTGGCTAGTGCACAAAGTGAAGCCGAGAAGGAGAGGATCATGGGGAAGATGGAATCTGATCCCGAGCTGTCAAAATTTCTGTATCAGCTGCATGAGACGGAGAAGGAAGATCTGATTCGGGTAAGAAGAGCGGAGAGAGGCCCATAAGGTCCTTGTTGCATCTGAGCTGACACCATTGCAGTAGCACTTTGCATGCATGTCACACACACATTTCACTGTGATCACTAAATTGAAAGGATGGGCGGGTGACGGCCTGCCTGGGTCACAGCATAGAGGTTTGATGTGATGATGGTTGTAGACTGACCATGCATCCTCTCTTCATATTAGCCAGATCCAGCTTTGGGTGCAGAGCATTGCGACTGCTTGTGTTACGGGGTCCTCTGAGATGAAACTCCCTTTGGAGCATGTCGGATCCGCTCATCAATAATTGGAAGGGGTTATGGAGGCTTTGAGCATGACCTCCTCTGTGCTCTGAGGGAGCTGAGATATCTAGACCAGGGTCTGATCCTGAGTCCTCTTCACTGTAGTGCTAAGCATGGCTCGTTAGCTCCCTGGGTCCGCTCCATGCTGCAGTTGTCCTTCTAATGAATGTTTCCTGTGCCTGGACCCGGCCTGTTCTTATGCCCGTCTGCACAGGGTCAGTTCCAGTATGTTCCCCTGGGGGACAGGTGATGTTTCTGGCCCTGGTGGTGGTGGTTTCCAGTGACCCATCAGTAGGTGGCTCTGGTTGAATGGATGGCTGTGCTTAGAGGGACTCCCAGCCTGTGGAGCTGCCTCACCAGTCAGCTATCGCAGTGGGGCAGTAGCAGGCGCTAGTGTGCGGAGTGGGGCACAGCAGCTGCTGTTCCCCACTGAGAGGTGTCTGCACAGTGTTTTAACCTGCCCTCTCTCTTTGCCATCCAGGAGGAACGCTCTCGCAGGGAACGTGTGCGCCAGTCCCGGATGGACACAGACCTGGAAACCATGGATCTGGATCAGGGTGGAGAGGTGTGTCCCTTAAGGCATCTGTTCTTTGGATGCTCGAGGAACTGCTAGATGAGGGGCTGAATGAGTGCAAGGGGGCTGTTAAATAGGGACAGGTGGGTGCAGAAGACACCCTGATCTAGCTGCCTGCGGGTGGGGTGTGAAAGGTTAAGCTCCTGATCTGCCTGGGAAAGCAGACTTGCAGGCTGGAGGGAGCAGTTGCCATGCTTCCCCTTCAAATCTGGGCCCCTCCCATTCTTTCTCTGATGCCCCTTCTGGTTTTTTCCAGGCGCTGGCCCCGCGCCAGGTGTTGGACCTGGAAGATCTGGTGTTTGCCCAGGGCAGCCATTTCATGGCCAACAAGCGTTGCCAGCTGCCTGACGGCTCGTTCCGCAGGCAGCGCAAAGGCTATGAGGAGGTGCATGTTCCTGCCCTGAAGCCAAAGCCCTTCGGCTCCGAAGAGGTAGGTGACTCTGTTCCCTTTCGGTCAGTGGTGGGCATGGTTGGATTACCCAGCGTCCCTTCTTCCCCACCCCCACAGAAACCCGCCAGCTTTGTGGCACTTCTTGTTTGCAGCGAGCAACTTAGGTGTTGAGGGAGCATCTCCACAACGCGCCCTGGGGCCAGCAGGACTTGGGCCCCTTCCGACACATGACCCTTAGGGAGCCTGAGTGTTAAGCTCTGCTTACCTGAGATTTCATGTGACCAAAAATGGCTCCTGATCCATTGGTTTCTAATGCCTGGGATGTGCACCTAGCATAGGTGCTGCTGTGCTGGGTCTGGGGGCGCTGTTGCTGCACCTCTGTCGGTTGCAAGCTGGTCTGCCGGACTGAGCAAATGAGCATGGGCCATAGTCATGGTTGGGTTCCAGTTCTGGCTGGATGAGTCACTTGGACTTCGTCAGTTTTCCAAGCTGTAAAATGGAGACAACTCAAACCCATGTGGTGAGGAGTCATTGCTGGTTGTACAGGGTTATGGATTGTTGTGGTACATACTGCAATGGCTGCTTTGCAGTTGGGCTGCCCCACACTGGCAGTCGGAGCTCCCCTGTGAACTCTGACCCGCGGTGGGAACTGCCCGGTACACAAGAGGGTGCAGTCTGGGGGATCGGTAGTGTTGGCCCAAAGAGTTAGAATCCTCTATGCTAGTTGATTGCATTGCTGGTCACTGCCCAGAGTGATGGGTGAGATTGCAGATCAACAGTTGGAGCCCCCAGACCAAATGCTTTGGTCTAATGGGCCCCATCTGATCTCTTACTGCCTGCTGGGACTGCTATGCACAAAGCATATCCCAGCCACACTGAGAGAGACAAAGAAGCTAACTGCCATTCCCCAAGGGGTCTCTCTTATAGACCACAGAGTGCCCTGCTTGCTGCACAATAGAGGGCCTGATCTTTGATGTTAATTATGTTTCACCTTTTCAGCAACTGGTTTCTGTGGACAAACTGCCCAAATATGCCCAAGCTGGGTTTGAGGGGTTCAAAACACTGAACCGGATTCAGAGCAAACTCTACCGTGCTGCGCTTGAGACTGATGAGAACCTGCTACTCTGTGCTCCCACGGTAAGGATCCGGGCAAGCTATCTCCTGTCCCATGAGGCCACCTCATAGATATTCAGAGCCTCCAGCCCCACCTGTTTAGCACAGACTTTGAGTTGTAGCCCAACTCTCTTAGAACATAAGAACGGCCACTGGGTCAGACCAAATGTCCATCTAGCCCAGTGTCCTGTCTTCCGACAGTGGCCAATACCAGGTGCCCCAGAGGGAATGAACAGAACAAGGAATCATCAAGTGATCCATCCACTGTCTCCCAATCCCAGCTTCTGGCAAACAGAGGCTCGGGACACCATCCCTGCCCATCCAGGCTAATAGCCATTGGTGGACCTGTCCTCCATGAACGTACCTAGTTCTTTTTTGAACCCTGTTATAGTCTTGGCCTTCACAACATCCTCTGGCAAAGAGTTCCACAGGTTGACTGTGTGTTGTGTGAAGAAAGACTTCCTTTTGTTTGTTTTAAACTACTCCCTATTAATTTCATTTGGTGACCCCTAGTTCTTGTGTTATGAGAAGGAGTAAATACACTTCCTTATTTACTTTCTCCACACCAGTCATGATTTTATAGACCTCTATAATATCCCCCCTTAGTCGTCTCTTTTCCAAGCTGAAAAGTTCCAGTCTTATTAATCTCTCCTCATACGGAAGCCATTCCATACCCCTAATCATTTTTGTTGCCCTTTTCTGAACCTTTTCCAATTCCAGTATATCTCTTTTGAGATGGGGTGACCACATCTGCACACAGTATTCAAGATGTGGGCGTACCATGGATTTATATAGAGGCAACATATTTTCTGTCTTCTTATCTATCCCTTTCTTAATGATTCCCAACATTCTGTTTTCTTTTTTGACGGCTGCTGCACATTGAGTGGATGTTTCCAGAGAACTCTCCACAATGACTCCAAGATCTCTCTCTTGAGTGATAACAGCTAATTTAGACCCCATCATTTTATATGTATAGTTGGGATTATGTTTTCCAATGTGCATTACTTTGCGTTTATCAACATTGAATTTCATCTGCCATTTTGTTGCCCAGTCACCCAGTTTTGAGAGATCCTTTTGTAGCTCTTCACAGTCTACTTTGGACTTTGGAACTATCTTGAGTAGTTTTACGTCATCTTAGCGGGGGGACTGGCTCATTCTTAGAGGGGAATCTGTCTTTGGCTTCTGTGAGGAGGCTGTGGATTTGATGGGGCTGATTCAGTGTATGTACCAGGGTGTAATCCAGACCGGTGGAGGGCTGTGTTATCCCCTGTCCTGCAACCTTGGGTGCCTTACAATGCCTTGCTGCTGTAGCTCCTTCTTGGCTGCTCATCAACAGCCTTCCAGCATGCAAGCCACAGCCTGACTCTCACCAGCCTTGGTTATATTGCAGGGTGACCCCAACACTCCCCCAGTCCTAGAGTTTCCACTAGAAATGTATGTCCTGTGCTTCCCAGCGCTCTCCTGGTTAGTACAAATATATTAAATATGTAGTTTTTTTAAAGGAATCATATGGCGGCTTCTTCTGTCAAAGTTATTCAGATAGTTTAACTTAAAACACACTGGATTAGCTAAAACAGTAAAACAAGTTTATTTAATACAAAGAGGTAAATTTTAAGTGAGTACAAATAATGAGGCATAAAAGTCAGAAATGGTTACAAGAAAAATAAAGGCAAGATATTTACTAATACCTAACTTAACAAACCAGATTAGATTCAAGCAAAGTTTCTTACCATGCGCTCCGGCAGATTACTGACCAAACCCTCCCCCATAGTCCAACGCCTGCTTCCCTTGTCTCTTCAGGCTCAGTGAATGTGATAGGGAGGGAGAGGGGGGTGTCTGCGGGGTCTCTCCTTGTCATTTCAGTCCCTCTCTTGGAAAACCATTTCCAGCTGAGACAGGAGCCAAAGTGTCTAGTGGAGGGATGTTCCCTGCTGTCTCTCCCCCCCCCCCACTGGTTGAACTTCCTTTGTCTTCCCTTCCTGCTTGATGACAGTTTCCTGCTTAAATGCAAATTAAGCAGAGCACATCTCCTTTGTTTAGGACAGACCTGTTTGTCAATGTCTTTTTGGGCAGGGCTTTGGGGTTTGGAACGTGTGTTGTGAACGCCTTTCAGGGGAATCTTATAACTTTCTTATAACTTCACATATTATGTTGCACACACGTTTTACCAGGCCAATACTGATTAACAAATTATGAGGTTTTTTTTTTTAAATTGATACCTTACAAGGCGCAGTTTATACAGAGATTATTACAACGGTGTGTAGGGTGTGACTACAGAGATGTATTCTGTCTCCCAGGGTGCGGGGAAGACCAATGTCGCTCTGATGTGCATGCTACGCGAGATCGGGAAGCACATCAACATGGATGGAACCATCAACGTGGACGACTTCAAGATCATCTACATTGCCCCTATGAGGTCTCTGGTGCAGGAGATGGTGGGCAGCTTTGGGAAGGTAATGGAATGACTCCGGTCTAGTCCTGCGGGGGAGGGGGAGTGGAGCAAGGACTTGGAGCTTTGCCCCTGTGAGGTCTGTACTCAGAAGGGCCCCAGCTCAGCTCTAGCATTAAAGGGTATCAAGCCTTGGGAGGAGAGGGTATTGTGCCTGGTATTCCCTGTTCCCTTGGGCCTGATGCCTCCATTCCAAGCTTTGTGATTCAGCACCATAGAGGAAGAATCTGTGTCTTGCTTAATGCCATGGTGCGGAAAACCCTATTTGTAGTCTTGGGAGAGGTATGCAATTATGCATGCGATTTTCCCAAAGCTGCTGCTTAGGCCCTTTCATTTTGCGGTCTCCTCACATGCGCTGGGCTCTCATCCAGCCTAACCATACTTGGTTTTTCCTAGCGCCTGGCCACTTATGGCATCAATGTGGCCGAGCTGACTGGAGACCATCAGTTGTGTAAGGAAGAAATCAATGCTACCCAGATCATCGTCTGCACCCCCGAGAAGTGGGACATCATCACTCGCAAGGGAGGGGAGCGCACCTATACCCAGCTGGTGCGCCTCATTATCCTGGTGAGTAGCAGTAATGTCTCCCCAAGTGCCCTGAAAGATGGTGACGCTGGCTGTGACTGCACTTCGAGAAGTGCCTCGTGGCACCTCAGCAGCAGGGGTTATGTCAGGGTCTCTGCGGTCTCTGAGGAGGCCATAATTGATGTGAGACTTCATCTGGGAGTGGTGGATGGGTGGGTGTTTAAACCTATGCAAGCCCAGCCATGCAGTTCCAGCAGGGAATATGAATGAACCAGACATGCAGCAAAGAAGTGAGTCAAGCCTTTCCCCTTGGAAGTCAACCTCTTCCCACCACTTTTTTCCTCTAGGATGAGATCCACCTACTGCATGACGACCGGGGCCCTGTCTTGGAGTCCTTGGTCGCTAGAGCCATCCGCAACATTGAGATGACCCAGGAGGATGTGAGGCTTGTTGGCCTGAGTGCCACTCTCCCAAACTATGAGGATGTAGCTACGTTCCTGAGAGTGGACCCTGTCAAAGGCTTATTCTACTTTGATAACAGGTGCGGGAAAGGTTGGGAAGGGCCTTTTATAATCCAGTTGGGGAAGCAGCCAGGATCTTTGGTGAGATCTTTATGGGGAGGTGGTTTAAAAAGTAATCGTAAATAAGTTGGTGGTGCCAGGGTTTCATTGGGCATCCAGCCTGGTTTAACTGGCCACGGGATGAGCTTGTGGCTTCTAGGGAGATCCGTTTAGACTCTGTAGGTCCAGGATCGCATCCCTGAAATGCACCCTAGGGGTGTTTTCCTGAGGTGGTGTGACTACTCGTTATACTTAACCTTAAGATTTTGTTATGGTTATTTTTAGGGAAAGTCAGGGACAGGTCACAGGCAACAAACAAAAATTTACAGAAGCTTGTGACCTGTCCCTGACTTCCTAAAAATAACTGACAAAATGGGTGGTTTGGGCTCCAGGGTCCCTCAGGAGCCGGCAACGGCTTGGAGTTTCTGGGCCCACGGTTGGGAGCTGCGGGGTCCTCCAGCCAGCTGACAGCTGCAGCCCCACCGCCCCAGGACTGAAGTGGAAAATGTCATGGAGGTCTCTGGAAGTCACGGATTCCGTGACATAATCTTAGCCTTAGTTATATTCATACCTGGGTTCAGAACATAAGCTTGGAGGTGAAGAAAAGGGATTCTCCACCCCAATCTGCTGCAGAAGCTTTTTGGGGTAAGCTTTGAATGGCTCTGAGGTGGCTTGCAAAGTTTCATCCATATCTGAGGACGTGCCTCCAGGGAATGGACTCAAGTGACCGTTGAATACTGCTGCCATAGAACTAAAACAAGGAGGCAGTGCTTGGCCAGAACGTGACTCACTGAACCTTTGTGTTGGGCTAGAACAGGAGGGTATTTAGCATGGAGTCTCTGTGAAGGGGCTATATTGAAGCTTGCAAAGGGATCTGCACGGTAATTCTTGAATAGAAACCATCTGATCTGTGGCAGAAATCCATAGCGTGGAGGTGCCATTCCAGCCAGTTCATGCTACCTGCTTCTCATTGCAGCTTTCGCCCAGTGCCCCTGGAGCAGACCTATGTGGGAATCACAGAGAAGAAAGCAATCAAGCGCTTCCAGATCATGAATGAGATTGTCTACGAGAAGATTATGGAGCATGCTGGGAAGAACCAGGTAGGCCTGACGTTCTGCTGGTGTTTTACTTGCTGGTGCATTTAAGCCTCTTGGTTATGGTGCACTGGTGATAAGCTTTTTCTCTTTACATTTGTCCCGTGGGTTCTGCTCCCAGCTCCAGAACTGCTGCACTCTCTGTCTGTGGATAGAAGTGTAGATCTGTGCTGGCTACTAGCAGCTGAGGCAGGGATATGTAACCCCAAACTGCTATTTCTCCCCCTGCTGACCATCCAGCATGAGCACTTCCGTTCTTCCCACGTGGCTGTGCCTCACCCCAACCTCTCTGGTCAGAGTTGGCTGGAGCTCCCTCCTGAGCCAGCTCACTGAGCCCACAGTCCCTTCCAGAGCCAAGCGTCTCTCCTCTTCCAGCATTAAACGGTTTTCTCTTGTGGTGCTCCCATTACCAGGCCAGCAGCTCCAGCCCAGACCTGCTGCATCAGCACCATGCCCCAGTGTGTCTTCTAGGCCATGCTTTTGCGCCATAGTCACCTCGCTTTCCTGAGCACAGGGAATGGGCTGGGGGAGAACTCTTGCCAGCTGCAGCTGCCATGGCCTCCCCCGCGCGCCGATAACAGTGCTGTGTGGTACGTTTGACAGGTGCTGGTGTTCGTTCACTCCAGGAAGGAGACAGGGAAGACAGCTCGAGCCATCAGGGACATGTGTCTGGAGAAAGATACACTGGGCCTCTTCCTTCGCGAGGGCTCAGCCTCTACAGAGGTCCTGAGGACAGAAGCTGAGCAGTGCAAGGTATCTGCCTATAGCCTGGCCGGTGTGGTGTGACAGCCTAACAGACTTGGGGGGGACAAAAATACTGCGGCTCACGTCATAAGCTTGCCACGTTTCCCTAGAATCGAGGTTTCTCTCCCTCTTGTCTCTACACTCACTCACAGCATTCAACCAAAATCTTCTCAGTAGGAACAGTGGGACCTGTGTCCTTGTTCCCTGTGGGGGTGCTGGTTTCATGGCAGCGTGAGAGACCAGCGCTTGTTAATGCTCAGGAGCTCAGGCTCAGAGGAATCCCTTCCCTGGTTTGCCCTCCAGGATTTGTCCTGGCCTGCGGTGTGAACTGTGGAGTCGCTCTCTAAAGAGTCTGACTGTAATTAGTTGTCCCTTTGCTGCAGAATCTAGAGCTGAAGGACCTATTGCCATACGGCTTTGCTATTCACCATGCTGGGATGAGCAGAGTAGACCGAACGCTGGTGGAGGATCTGTTTGCTGACAAGCACATTCAGGTGAGTGTGATTATTGCTCCCAGCGGAGCATGTGTGTTCAGCTCAGGCCGGGATGGTCCCTGTGAGACACGTGCGCACTGCTTTAAGTGATGGCTGCTTCAGCATGTGTTGGGATGCTCCACCCGGAGACTAGAAGTGCAAGTCTGTTGATTGTCATGTCTTAATGAAGCTAGGACTCACTGTGAGGCTCGAGGCACACAGACAGGGTTCTCTCTGGTCACAGGTCTAGGCTCCAACCCAGGTAGCGAATGGGTCAGTGAACAGGGGCATGGCTAGGATAGGGGAAGGAAGCCTTTCCTCTAAGCTTAGATGGGTATCCATGCTCTCGGATATCCCTTTAGCTGGCGCTCTCACCAGCAGCCTGTGGGCTTCCACCTTGGTTACTGTAATGGAGGATCATTTAGGACTAGTTCCTGACTTTAACGAACCTCTGTGACTACTTCTGCTTCAGCCACGGCGGTGGGGGCTGGAGCTGGCAGATTTTTGTTTATTGCCTGCGACCTGTCTGTGACTTTGATCTGAACCGTATTCATGTCCTGGTACTCCGTTTCTCCCTGTGGCGTGATGCGTGAGTGATGCAGTTGTGGTAGTTAGCCCTGCCTGCTGCCCGCAAGGATGCAGTGGCTTTGTAGGGAAGATGTCCTGTTGTGGGAAGAGCAGGGTTCTGCTGAGCACAGGATAACATTGTCCCTTTACCCCCACTTTGTAAAGAACTTTGGGGGCAGTGAGACTGAGGTCCTATTTTACAGCTGGAGAATCTAAGGGCTGGAAAGGGTAATTGCCCTTAGACTTGTGACTTCTCTGGGGCAGGGAGAGTATTTGCCCTGGGTTGGGGCAGTGTCCAGCACAATGGAGTCCTGGCCCATGACATGGGCTCCTCGGTGCTACTGCAGTATAAATAAGAGGGAGTGCTGTGATAGATGGCAACACATGCCTTACGATATCCTGAATGAACTTCCCTGGGAGCTTGTCTACATTAGGAACACTCCAGGGGCCCAGTTGTAGTGCTTCAGTGTAGACAATACCACCACCTCTGGGAGAGGTTCTCCCATCGCGGTACTTAACCCACCTCCTCAAAGGCTAGCTAGGCCAGCAGAAGAATTCTTCCATCCGCCTCGTGCTGTCTTCACCTGGGGTTAGCTCAGCGTGGCTGAGTCTCACAGGAGTGTAGATTCTTCAAGAAAACCCATTGTCTACGAATGACCTACTCCTGGACACTCCAGCTCAAAGACCCCTGAACGGTATAAAGTGGGGGGGACTAACTCTGTCTGGGTGTGCTTGTTCTGAGCTGAAGCTGTGATGAACTGGTAACCCCACGGAATCCCTCGGGTGGGGGCTGAAGGACTGCTCCTGCCAGAATTCATGTGCGGGTTGAGATGAACCCTGGTAAGCTTAGTACCATGTGTGTGGGTTCTTTGATCATGTTTCTCTGGAGTGCTTTTCATTTGAAGAGTAAAGTAGGCTTGCACAGGAAGTGCTGTGTGGTACCTTTTTACCGGCTCTGAAGAGAAAGCCGGTGCCCTTGTCAGTATCTCTGCTGGGACGCTGAGGCAGGGAGCTGTGGAGTCTGGAAGTACCTGGTCAGAATGAAGAGAGTTGCGGGTCTCCACGCAGAAAGGCAGTGCTGGGGAGCTGGAAACCTCCAGGGTGCTCTTGGCTGGACTGTGGAAGGGGCATATCAGTTCAGTTGCTCAGAACTGTGACCGGCCTGACTCACCCAAGGTCAGGCAGCCCGTGGCAGATCTGGGGATAGGCCTCAAGTCTCCCAGGCTGGGGTCCTCTCCACTGAGCTCTGGGTGCGTGGAAGGAGACTTTCTGGCACACTGGTCCTGTTGGAGCAAGAGCCAGTATCTGCTGGGGTTTCCTGTGGGAACGAGCGAGCGAACCAGGCCCGCTGTGTTTCTGCTCCAGGTTCTGGTCTCCACAGCGACGCTGGCCTGGGGTGTGAACCTTCCCGCGCACACGGTCATCATCAAAGGGACACAGGTGTACAGCCCGGAGAAGGGCCGCTGGACGGAGCTGGGTGCTCTGGACATCCTGCAGGTAAAGTCCTAGTGGTAAAGCTGCTCTGACCATCCCGAGCAGGTTCCTCTCCTATTGGAATCTGCCTCCTGAGTCCTCCCATGTGATCAGCCACAGCTGCCACCGCTTCCCATAGCTAAGGGTCCGTGTTGGTCATGGAGGTCACGGATTCCGTGACTTTTGATCTCCGTGCCTGCTTCAGTGGCCGGGGCACGTAGCCCGGGAGCCACCTGAGAAGCTCGGACAGCCCCTGCACCAGGCACGCTGGCTGCTGCTGGGGCAGTATTGGGCTCCCCTGCCCCCCAGTAGCAGGAGTTTGGGTGTGGGGGTGCTCAGGGTTGGGGATTGGGATGCAGGGTGGTGCTTTCCTGGGGGGGGCTCCCCAGAAGGGCAACAGCAACCCCCCTCCCTCAGCTCCTAGCTCCATGTGCTGCCTCCGCTCGCAGGCACCACCCCTGCAGCTCTCATTGGCCAATGGGAGCTGCAGAACCAGGGCTTGGGGCAGAGCGACAGGTTGCTGCTTCCCTAGGAGCTAGGTAGGGAGCCTGCCCGTGGCACCCCCCGAGCTGTCCTCCCAAGGTGCCCCCCTTTCTTCCCCCCCCCCCCCCAAAAAAAAATTGTAGTCGGGTGTATAGTAAAAATCATGGACAGGTCACAGATTGTGAATTTTTATCCATGATTTTTACTAAAAAAGTACCTGTGACTAAAACGTAGCCTCCCCCATAGCCAACCACCCCCGGCTGGACTGTCTTGACTGTTTGAGCTGAACCCCAGAATAAGTGTGCTGGTAGGAGTGAGGACAGAAGAATGACCCCCCCGCACCATGTACACCTCCCGCTCTGTCGTGGGTAGCTGAGCACTGACTGGCTTGTGGCACTGCAGTTAGGGAAATGTTTTGCTGTTGGCTAGGCTGAAAGCTCTTCTCTGCATCTAATTAAGCCTTTTATTTATCCTAGATGCTTGGCCGTGCTGGGAGACCCCAGTACGACACAAAGGGCGAGGGGATTCTCATCACGTCGCACGGAGAGCTGCAGTATTACCTTTCCCTACTCAACCAGCAGCTCCCTATCGAGAGTCAGATGGTGTCGAAGCTGCCAGATATGCTGAATGCAGAGGTGGTGCTGGGGAATGTCCAGAACGCAAAGGTGAGAGTCTGGTTGCGTCATCCCTCCCACCCCCCAATTGCACCTTTGTATTGAAATGTTCACAACACACCTGAACCCTGGGCCTGGCGGAGAGAAGGGTGTCCTGTCTTCTGTGGCCATTCCTGGTGGCTTGCTGGACAGACTGCTCGGAAAGGCACAGAACACACTGGCCTGCCCTGGACAATCTTTTGCATCTCCATGTGCCTTCTAGTACTGTCGATAGGGGTAGCAGAAAACCCAGCCCCATCACTGAAAAGGGCATGGTGCTTGATATAGATGTGCAGATTGTAAAAGGGATGGAGCACACATTCAATCCAGCGTAGGACTGGGGTTTGTGTGTAAATCGAAATCATCTGTAAGTGAAGCATTTTGGCTATTTCATGACCTTTGGCTTCCAGTTGGTGCCTGAGCTGGGGAGAGAATAGTGTCCTGAGGCAGCGAGTGAAATGATTTTTGCTCCCTGGTCCAGGATAGGCGCTTAGAAAAATGTATTCGCCCTGAAGGCATTTACATTAAACTGTGATCTGTCCGTTTCTGGATCGCCGCTTCGTCTTCACAGTATTCCCCTGCTTATGGCTAGCTTTCTTGGCTGGAATCTCTTTACATTGCAGCGTGGTTTTGCTGGCCAGGGTGTCTGAGATGAGCACTCTCTGGCACGTGAATGTGGGGCGCCCAGCTCTGAGGATAGGGAGCGTTTATTTTGCACTTTGATGGTTCTGCAGATAATGGCCTCTAACCCTAAGACAGGAGGAGTGCAGGAAAGTGGCTTGTACTCAGGAGGGTGCAGGTTAAGGTCAGTTATGACAGTCTGCCAGGGGTAGGAGCTGCCTCTTCTCCGCTTCCAGTTTTTTCTAGTTCTGATGTTTCATGAGGCCTCAGACTTTAAAACTGCCCCCCCAGTTACTTGATCTAGGCGGGGTCACATCATGGTAAGTTTTGGGCCTTGAACCAATGGTCTCCATAACTTCCTGCTTCAGGGACAGTAGTGTGCCCACTCAGCTGAAATATCCCTGGTTCTCGGTGTCTGTCTGTAGGATGCAGTGAACTGGCTGGGCTACGCCTACCTGTACATCCGAATGCTGCGCTCCCCATCGCTCTATGGGCTCTCTCACGATGACCTGAAGGGAGACCCCTTGCTGGACCAGCGCCGGCTGGATTTGGTTCACACTGCAGCACTGATGCTAGACAAGAACAATCTTGTGAAGTACGATAAGAAGACGGGGAACTTCCAGGTGAGGCAGGGGAAGGGTGGGGACTCACTGAAGCCAGATGGGGAGAAGGGTGTGAGCTGCCTCCTAAAGGTGGCTATAGATCAGCCACAGCGGGTGTTTGGGGAGCATAGCGGCTGCTGCCTTCCAGCCTGGAGCTCTAGGGAGTCACTGATCTGAAGAGACGGAAGGGGTGGGTTGAAGTAGCTCCAAATGTCGGTATCCTCATGCACGCTGCTGCCTCCTTGTTGAGCAAATTGCCATCGCGGCCTGGGTTTCCTCTGCTTTGGAGATGGAAGTAGAGAGGCTGGGGCTGAGGGAGGGATCTGTGTCCCTGACAAGATTAATGTTCTCCCTGATGGATTCCTGGCTCCTCAGGGACTCTGCTCCACATGTCAGGAGCCTTTGTGCTTGCCAGCTTCATTACGCATCTTCCAGCGAGCTCCAGGCCGCTCCTTTCTGCCTGGCTCAGCCCCCTGATCAGCCAGAGGGTCTCACTCCACCACCACAAACTGGAGTTACTCCTTCCTCCCTCCCTCCCTCCTCCAGGTGACTGAGCTGGGCCGCATTGCCAGCCACTACTACATCACCAATGAGACTGTGCAAACCTACAACCAGCTCCTGAAGCCCACCTTGAGTGAAATCGAGCTTTTCCGGGTCTTCTCCCTGTCCTCTGAGTTCAAGAACATCACTGTGCGGGAGGTATGGCTCGGGGGCTGGCCGGGAGGGTGCATGCTGATGCAGGAGAGGTGCTCCCAGGATCTTCTCTCCTGTACCCTGGAGGAGTGCCAGGTTGTTGTTTCCCTGGTTCAGAGGGATTGTATGCGATAACCCAAGCTGGCTTCACCTCCCACCCCTTCTCTCCCTGCAGGAAGAGAAGCTGGAGCTCCAGAAGCTGCTGGAGCGAGTCCCAATTCCAGTGAAGGAGAGCATTGAGGAGCCCAGTGCCAAGGTGAGCCGCCCCTCTGCCCGCCCTCCTTGGCTCTGTGTGAGAGGAGAGCACTGTGGCACTGAACCACTCCCTGCTTCTGTTCTGTGGTTTAGGGAATGTTTGATCCTGTTGCCCTGCCTCCCTTCCCTTTGTGCAGTGTCCTGGACAGGAGCATGGGTTGCTTGAAAACAGAGCCACACACAGACAGATGCTTCAAGAATGATTGGGCTGATTGGGTCAGGCTGGACTACTTTCCTGCACTGGGGGGTGGGAAGGAACTCAGTAACTCCCCCAGTACTGTTGCGAGCCCTGACCAGCTAGGAGCTCTTCCTTCCCTCCCACCCCTCTTCCCCAAAGATGGGAGGCTCTCAGCTGATACCCCGTTAAGGCTTTGCTCTAACTCCTGTTCTTGCCGTCTGTAGATCAATGTGCTCCTGCAGGCCTTTATCTCCCAGCTGAAGCTGGAAGGGTTTGCTCTGATGGCAGACATGGTGTACGTCACCCAGGTGAGTAGGAACTTCCGTGGGTAGAAAATCGGCCACTGTCTCGGAATGACCCTCTCTCTGCCCCAGTGCCCTTATTTGCAAGGTGGGGATAATGCCTGCTCCTCGGGGGCTGGGAGGGTTAATTGCTTTGATGGTTAAGAGGGCTGTGAATTTGTAAGGGGGGCTAATTCCTGTCAGCTGGGTGGTGGCCCTCTTCGAACTCGCCATGCTCTGCTCATTAATAAATGAATACATGAAAATTACTGCAGGCGAAAGCTAATTTATTTTGGAGAGACGCGACCTCCGGGTCTTAACTCTGCAACAGATCTTGAATCTGAAATATTGACAGATTAAGTAACCTTAACACATACCAAGTTGCTGGCTATAGATGGCCCAAGGATTGCCGGTCGTGTGGCTGGATGGTGGAGTTGGTGGGCAGGAGGAGCCGTTTCTCAGATTGGGGTAGGAGCAGGGCAGTTAGTTGTGAACTGGAAATCCCCAAAGCCTGGTCCCCCAGTGGCTGTTAAGCACACTGATCCCCAGGGCTCTGACAGCTTTCTTGTGTCCCTGGCAGTCTGCTGGGCGGCTGATGCGTGCGATCTTTGAGATTGTCCTGAACCGGGGCTGGGCACAGCTCACCGACAAGACTCTGAACCTCTGCAAGATGATTGACAAGCGGATGTAAGTGACGGCTCCGTGGCGCTCTGATTTCTGACGTGCCGCAGGCTTACCGCCTGTAACCAGGCCAGGTGTCTGATCTGCCCTGGGGGCACCGCTGACCTCCCGGTGCTCTGACCAGAGAGGCTGGTGGCAAGTGGGAGGATCGTGAGTGCAGGAACATTGACGGGAACCATACTGAGTTCTCTACAGACCAGTGAGTGATGAGGGACGAGAGAGTAACCTTAATTCCTGGGACAGCCTGGATGCCGGCTGCCCTCTGTGCAGTTGGCATGGATGCACCTGCAGAGATTGTCTCTCAGCCAGAGAAAGTGGTGTCTAGTGTGTCGTATCCCGGGGCTCTTGGAGCCTGAATTCCGCGTCCCATGAATGTGGACGTGCTGTCGGGGGGCTCTGATTGTAGGGAATGGAGGAGCACAGTCTCTGGGCTCATGGGAATGACGGCCGTACCCGAGTAGGGGGGAAACATGAGCTGTGGTGGGGTATGGGTGCTTGTAATGGCACAGTTGAAACGGCTGGCGTCTTTCCCGGTGGGGGGACGTACGCGCACGCCTATCCCGATGGCGCTGGCTATCCCCTTGCTAACTCCGGCGCCCCGCTCGCCCCCATAGGTGGCAGTCCATGTGTCCCCTGCGCCAGTTCAGGAAACTGCCTGAGGAGGTGGTGAAGAAAATTGAGAAGAAGAACTTCCCATTTGAACGTCTCTATGACCTGAACCACAATGAAATCGGTATGGGAAGGGGGGCGTCTGTACCAAGGGGGTCCCTGCATTTGAGCCACTCACAGCTTTCATCGCTCTCCCTTTGCTTTTCCCCACGGGCAGGGCAGCTCTGGAGAAGGCAGTGGGAGGGTGGCTTTTGCTTGCCAGCTCCATATCCTCCCAGAGCAAAGGATGTCAGGGGAGTGTGACAGAGGGCAGCTCGCCTACTTCCCAGGTCACCCGTGTGGTCAGATGTTGGCTGCGGGTGTGTTCTCTCCGGCCAGACAGCAGGCTCAGTTACACTGCCCAGTAAGCGCAGACTCCGTTCGTAGGGAAGGAACTTGGACAGGTTGATTATCGACGAAGCTCAGCATTGGGGCCTTATACTTCAGTGCGTGTATTCCCCTGACAGTGGACACAGCACAGTTAGCGGGACTTTCCACTATCCCCTCGGCTGGCCGAAGACACTCCTTGTGAGACCCTGCTTTATACGCCGAGACAAACCAGTTCCGTACCGCCTCTCTGGCGTATCTGAGTGCCACCCATCACCTTGTACCTGTTGGTTTACTCAGAACAGCTCTGTCCTTCATGCTGTCATCCTGACCTAACCTTTAAGATAGGTTAGCATGTTCCTGTTATCTCAGGGGAATGTGTTAGTATCGGGGTGTTCTGGTACCCCCCTTTTGGAATGTGTTTGCGTGTGGCTTCTTGTACCTAGCACTGCTCGGGAATGGGTGTTTCTGCAATAGCAGCCCTGTGTTTGCCAGATTCTGTGAGCAGGACCTGCCTCTTGCTCACAACTTAACTTTGCTTTAGAGCAGCTAAGCTTTGACCCCTACTTTAGCTCAGGCCTTTGATACAAGACCTTACGTCTCAGGCCTTCTTTCTACTACAACTTACCCCTAGGTTCTGTCTCTGTTAGGTCATTGCCAGGCTTCTGTGTCCTTAGCCTTTCCCTGGGACCAGATGGATGCACTTGTTGCTGGATCTTATACATCGACTGTAAAGCTCCTCAGGGCACCGAACAGCCTTTTGTTTGTACAGTGCCTAGCACATTGGGGGCTGGATGAGGCCCCATTGGTGCTACCACAATACATATAACATCCAGGGAATGGGTTTGGCCTGAGGGCATTGCTGTGGGAACGGGTGCCCTCGGATCACGATGCTCCCGATGTGAAACAGCTGCTTCTCCTTGAGGATGCCCTTGAATTGGAGAAGCACTGAGCTTGTGGGTCCATCTGCTTGCCCGTTCTCTTCCCCCCAGGGCTGCCCATAACATTTGTGTCCTGCATTACAGGGGAGCTCATTCGGATGCCGAAGATGGGCAAGACGATCCACAAGTACGTTCATCTGTTCCCAAAGCTGGAGCTGTCTGTCCATCTCCAGCCTATCACCAGGTCCACCCTGAAAGTGGAGCTGACCATCACCCCGGACTTCCAGTGGGATGAGAAGGTGAGAGATGCCCCCAGAGACACGCAGTCCTGGCTGACCAGGTCACAGGGAGGGCGGCAGCTTGATGGCAGATTGGAAAACCATCCATTTAGCTGGAGAGAAGGTTAAGGGGTGACTTCATCACAGCCGATAAGTCCCTACCTGGGGAAGGAAGATTTAATACGGCTCTGCTTTGGGAATTGTGGGGCCGGTCTCTGGCCTGTGCTATCCAGAGGCTCAGACTGGCAGAGCACAATGGTCCCTTCTGGCCTGGGAATCTGTGAACATCCAGGTGTGCGGTGGGACGGCACCTGGGGAGCAATGTTGCTCTGGAAGAGCTCTAGCTGCGGGTGTGTGGGCAGGGGCATGTGTGGCAAAGCTTGTCTGTGGCTGGCCTCCCCAGCGCAGGGCGGGTCAGAACGGGCGAGATCTGGGTTCTGTGCTGCAAAGCTTGCTGCTGTCTTGTCCAGGTGCACGGCTCGTCTGAAGCCTTCTGGATCCTGGTGGAGGATGTGGACAGTGAAGTGATTCTGCACCACGAGTACTTCCTGCTGAAAGCCAAGTATGCCCAGGACGAGCATCTCATCACCTTCTTCGTGCCGGTATTCGAGCCGCTGCCCCCGCAGTACTTCATCCGGGTGGTCTCAGACCGTTGGCTCTGTGAGTCTCCACCTGCCCGCCGGGCTGGGGTGTCTTTGTGCTGTATTGCAGGGGCTCGGAGGTGCTGGAGCAGAGCCTTGCCCAAGCTGCAGTGGGGGAAATGCTTTGCCAGCCAAGCAGTGGGGGCAGGTGGCCTCTGGAAGGATCTTTTTATAAGGGAATTTGAACCTTCCCCCAAGGCCCACTGAACTGCACGTGGAACGGGTGGGACGCCTGGAGCTGTGAGCAAGCAGCAAAACCAACGCTGGCTCATGCCCTTGGGACAGAGCAGATACCTGCCTCAGTCACTGGCTGGGGAGACCTGCTGCTGTGCATTGTGGGAGGAGAGAGAGTCAGGCCCAGGTTGGACAGTGGTGGTGATTTGCTGGTGTGAGTGGCAGCTGAGATCAGTCTGTAGCAAAGGATAGCTTGTCGTGGGGGACAGGGGAGGAATGGGCAGGTGATCACCCCTCCCAGTTTGAAGCAGATGTATTTGCTTTGTGGGAGAAGTTCAGTGCTGGAAGCTGGTATTTCCCCTTGCTAGCAAGGCATTGCAACACCCGGGCACTTTCTGAGGATCTCCCATTGCTGCAGTGATCCCCGACAGTCCCTGGCCCCTACCCCATGGCTCCTGGGTGCTCAGACTCTCCGGTATGTCTGACACCGCTATGGCTGATTCTCTGTACAAACTGTTCTGATTCTCTTTCATTTCCAGCCTGTGAGACGCAGCTCCCTGTGTCCTTCAGGCACCTGATTCTCCCCGAGAAATACCCCCCGCCCACAGAGCTCCTGGACCTGCAGCCGCTGCCCGTGTCCGCTCTGCGTAACAGTGCCTTTGAGAGCCTCTACCAGGACAAGTTCCCCTTCTTCAACCCCATCCAGACCCAAGGTGGGTACAGCTCCCACCCCACGCTGCTCCCTGGGTTGCTGAGAAGCAGGTGGCTCCGCTCCATGGGGTGGGGGTGAATGATCCTCCACATTAGATATCCTGCCTTCTCTCCCTGCCCTGTGCCTTGGGAAAGAGCAGGCTGCTGGGGTCTGAACAACCTTGGTTT
Organism: Lepidochelys olivacea; assembly: GCF_965140295.1. Lineage (NCBI taxonomy): Eukaryota > Metazoa > Chordata > Testudines > Cheloniidae > Lepidochelys > Lepidochelys olivacea. The sequence goes on along the minus strand of NC_140436.1, from coordinate 14,307,775 downwards.
GCCAGAAAGGCTTGACAGAGGCCCCACTGTGATAATCAAAGGCCAAGACCGTACTTTTCACTTCCCAAATGCTGCACCTGGGTAACAGGGATGTCCGGAGCTACAGTAGCTAATGCTCCGGGCAGTAGTGGGAGGGATTGTTTCAGCCTCTAACGACTGCGGTGGGGATAAGAACATGAGAACGGCCGTACTGGGTGAGACCAAAGGTCCATCTCGCCCAGTGTCCTGTCGTCTGACGGTGACCAATGCCAGGTGCCCCAGAGGGAATGAACAGAACAGGGAATCATCAAGTGATCCATCCCCTGTCACCCATTCCCAGCTTCTGACAAACAGAGGCTAGGGACCCCATCCCTGCCCATCCTGGCTAATAGCTGTTGATGGACCCATCCGCCATGAATTTACCTAGTTCTTTTTTGAACTCTGTTACAGTCTTGGTGTTCACAACATCCTCTAGCAATGAGTTCCACAGGTTGACCGTGTTGTGTGAAGAAATACTTCCTTTTGTTTGTTTTAAACCTGCTGCCTATTGTCATTTGGTGACCCCTAGTTCTTGTGTTATGTGGAGTAAATAACACCTCCTTATATACTTTCTCCACACCAGTCATGATGTTCTAGAGCTCTGTCATAACCCCCCTTAGTCCCAGTCTGGTTAATCTCTCCTCATACGGAACCTGTTCCATCCCCCTAATCAGTTTTGTTGCCCTTTTCTGAACCTTTTCCAATTCCAATATGTCTTTTTTTTGAGGTGGGGCAACCACATCTGCATGCACTATTCAAGATGTGGGCGTCCTATGGTGGAGCAGGGAGAGAATCTAAGCTACAAGCCCTTGTGTCAGAGGCTTGAGCTAGAGCAGTGGGCAGTCTCTGCTGATATAAAGCAAAGTTAGCAAGAGTCAGGCTCTGCCTGCGAGCAAGTTCACAGACTCTGGCAAGCACAGGGCTGATCTTGCAGAAAGACATATCCCTAAAACGTGCTGGGCACAGAGCACGCATGCAAACACCGCCCGGTATCAAATGGTACCAGAACATCCCAATATCAAGGACGGTACAAAAACATTCCCCAAAGATAACAGGAACATTGCCTAAAGATAAGGTCAGGATGACAGTATGCAATAAAGATGTTTTAGTCAAACCAACATGTTCAAGGAGACGGGTAATAACTAGCCACATCAGGCGGCAGTAACTAACTATGTCAGGGGGCAGTACTAACTTGTTTGTATCAGGGTATAAAGATGTATCTCAGGGAGTATCTTTGTCCAGCCGAGTGAGGAATGGAAAGTCCCGCCATTCACTGAGCCGTGTCCATTGTCACGGGCATACATGTCTTAGTATCCTCATAAAGTCTTCCAGGGCCTATTACCGTGCTTTGTCAACAATAAACCTGGCCTGGCGCCTTTGTCCCTTAATGGATCCTGTGGTCATTGGGTGGTTCGCTTAAGGCTGTCTGCGCAGAGCTGGGGCAGCACAAAGGGAGAACACACACGCAGCCAAACCTCTCACAACACATGGATTTTTATATTTTCTGTCTTATCTATCCCTTGCCTAACGATTCCCAACATTCTGTTACGTTTTTTGACGGCTGCTTCACATTGAGTGGATGTTTTTGAAGAGCTACCCACAAGGACTCCAAGATCTCTTTCTTGCGTGGCAATGGCTAATTTAGACCCTATCATTTTGTATGTATAATTGGGATGATGTTTTCCATTGTGCATTACTTTGCATTTATCAGCATTGAATTTCTTCTGCCATTTTGTTGCCCAGTCACCCAGTTTTGAGAGATCCTTGTGTAGCTCTTCGCAGTCTGCCTGGGCCTTAACTATCTTGAGTAGTTTTGTGTCATCTCCACCTCACTGTCTACCCCTTTTTCCAGATCATTTATGAATATGTTGAATAGGATTGGTCCCTATACAGACCCCTGGGGGACACCACTATTTACCTCTCTCCATTCCATAATATACCCATGGGGGCAGATTACCCCACATCTGCCTGGTGGCGGAGATCCTTACACCTTCTTCTGAAGCAACTAGTGTTGTCCTGTTTAGGAGAGAGCCTGTGTTCTGGTCTTAAAATGCTTCCCAGTGCCTGCCAAGTCAACCTGGAAAGAGTCTGCATTGTAATGCTCCTCCTGTGAGGAATTCCTGTTAGGTGTTTAGAAGTACTGCCCTACTAGCGTGCCTTGGCCTGGAGGGGCCTCCTCTGGGGTGATGGTGCGAGTCTGTCTGCCAGGGCTTTGGCCTGCCAGCAAGGAGGCCAGGGTAATGGGAACCTTGTCCTAGCTGCACTGGGTTGAAATCCCCAGACCTCCTCCAGGCAGTGTGGCTGGCGTTGGCTTTGGCTCAATGGTACTGCGGCAATTTGGCTACCTGGGGTAACCAAGTGTTCTGTCTCTTTCCAGTGTTTAACACCGTCTATAACAGCGACGACAATGTGTTCGTGGGCGCCCCCACAGGGAGCGGAAAGACCATCTGTGCCGAGTTCGCCATCCTAAGGATGCTGCTGCAGAACTCGGAGGGGCGTTGTGTCTATATCACCCCCATGGAGGCCCTTGCTGAGCAGGTGAGTCCCCACGGCCCTGTCTCCTGGGCGTGGGTTGGATTCCTCCTCCAGCCCGTGTGCTGGGAACTCCCAGGTCCTCAGAAGGTGGTGTGTGGGGTCTCTGTCTCTCTGTTCATAAGAACGGCCATACTGGGTCAGACCAAAGGTCCATCCAGCCCAGTATCCTGTCTACCGACAGTGGCCAATGACAGGTGCCCCAGAGGGAGTGAACCTAACAGGTAATGATCAAGTGATCTCTCTCCTGCCATCCATCTCCACCCTCTGACAAACAGAGGCTAGGGACACCATTCCTTACCCATCCTGGCTAATAGCCATTAATGGACTTAACCTCCATGAATTTATCCAGTTCTCTTTTAAACCCTATTATAGTCCTAGCCTTGACAACCTCCTCAGGCAAGGAGTTCCACAGGTTGACTGTGCGCTGAGTGAAGAAGAATTTCCTTTTATTTGTTTTAAATCTGCTACACATTAATTTCATTTGGTGGCCCCTAATATTATGGGAACAAATAAATAACTTTTCCTTATTCACTTTCTCCACACCACTCATGATTTGATAGACCTCGATCGTGTCACCCTTAGTCTCCTCTTTTCCAAGCTGAAAAGTCCTAGCCTCTTTAATCTCTCCTCATGTGGGACCCCTTCAAAACCCCTAATCATTTTAGTTGCCCTTTTCTGATGCCAGTATATCTTTTTTGAGATGAGGGGACCACATCTGCACACAGTATTCAAGCTGTGGGCGTACCATGGATTTATATAAGGGCAATAAGATATTCTCCGTCTTATTCTCTAGCCCTTTTTTAACGATTCCTAACATCCCGTTTGCTTTTTTGACTGCCGCCACACACAGTGTGGACGTCTTCAGAGAACTATCCACGATGACGCCAAGATCTTTCTCCTGATTAGTTGTAGCTAAATTAGCCCCCATCATTCTGTATGTATAGTTGGGGTTATTTTTTCCATTGTGCATTACTGTACATTTATCCACATTAAATGTCTTTTGCCATTTCGTTGCCCAATCACTTAGTTTTGTGAGATCTTTTTGAAGTTCTTCACGGTCTGCTTTGGTCTTAATTATCTTGAACAGTTTAGTATCATCTGCAAACTTTGCCACCTCGCTGTTTACCCCTTTCTCCAGATCATTTATGAATGGGTTGAACAGGTTTGGTCCTAGGACTGACCTTTGGGGAACACCACTAGTTACCCCTCTCCATTCTGAAAATGTACCATTCATTCCTACCCTTTGTTCCCTGTCTTTTAACCAGTTCTCAATCCATGACAGGATCTTTCCTCTTATCCCATGACAACTTAATTTCCCTGCTTGTACTCTGCTGTCTTGCCCCCTCCCTGCTTCCCGCAAATGTCCCTGTGACTCGGGGAGTACAAGGAAACTCCAGGGCAATCCCAGCCAAGAGCTCTGGCCCAGGGTTAACGGCAGTACCTGCTGTGCCCTGGCAGGTCTTCCTCGACTGGTACGAGAAGTTCCAGGAGCGGCTCAGTAAGAAAGTGGTCTTGTTGACGGGGGAGACCAGCACAGATCTCAAGCTGCTGGGCAAGGGCAACATCATCGTCAGCACCCCCGAGAAGTGGGACATCCTGTCCCGGCGCTGGAAGCAACGCAAGAACGTCCAGAATGTCAACCTCTTCATCGTGGACGAAGTGCACCTCATCGGGGGCGAGAATGGGGTAGGAGGCCGAGGGGGCTGGGCTGCCTTGGCGCGGTGGGGGAGGCCCGCTGGCTCCTTTACCTCAGCCCAAAGCAGTGCCCAGGGAAAGGGGTCGGGGGGAGCTAGACCACCAGGGTGGCTAATCTCGTTCCTGCTGCATGATGTACCTGGGGCAAAAAGCTATTCCAGGGCTGCCCCCTGGACTGCAGTCCTGCTGGGAGCGTACCCCTGGGCCCTGGCACTTAAAGGCCAGCAGCTACAGGGTCAAGTGGGGGGCAAGATCGGGTCTGGAGGTGGGGGGATGGATGGCCCTCCCCGCTGGAAGTCCTGCAGCTGGCTCGGAGCTGAGAAGGAGGTGGGGCTCTCCACAGAGGCCATGGGAGCCCGGGACAGCAGAGGTGCTGGCCTGCTGCCCTTCTGCAGCCTTGATGGTCATCGCTGAGTGGCTGCTTGGTGCAGGGGCTGGGGAGAGGGCTCAGGCTGACGGGCTCTTCTCCTCTCCATCCCCCCACCTGTAACCTGCCCTTGTGTCCATCCGCAGCCCGTGCTGGAGGTGATCTGTTCCCGGATGCGCTACATCTCCTCCCAGATCGAGCGGCCCATCCGCATCGTGGCCCTGAGCTCCTCGCTGTCCAACGCGAAGGATGTCGCTCACTGGCTGGGCTGCAGCGCCACGTCGACCTTCAACTTCCACCCCAACGTGCGCCCCGTGCCCCTGGAGCTGCACATTCAGGTAGGGACCCTGGAGGAGCCCCCCACCCTGGGGCTTTGGTCGGGGGCTTCACCATTCACTGCCGGCTCCTCTCTTCTACTCAGGGCTTCAACATCAGCCACACGCAGACCCGCCTGCTGTCCATGGCCAAGCCGGTCTATCACGCCATCATGAAGCACTCCCCCAAAAAGCCGGTCATTGTCTTTGTCCCGTCACGCAAGCAGACGCGCCTCACGGCCATAGACATCCTCACCACCTGTGCCTCCGATGTCCAGAGGCAGAGGTACTAGGTCTGGGTGTGGGGCAGGGGGGAGGACTGGACGGGCATTTGGGGTTTTCTCCCTCGTCCCTTCTCTGACCCTTCCCAGTGGAGAAGCCCAGGGGGGCGAGGGGAACGTGCCCTGGATGAGACCAAAGTAAGCTGCTGATCACGTGTGGTCACTGGACGTGCTGAGATCCGCCCTGTAGGGGTGTGTTAATCAGTCCCACTGGCCTGACAATTCCTCTTAGAGCCACTCTCCCCCTGGCCTCCACCTGCATGTTCAGCCATAGAGCTTCACCTTCCCGCTCCATGTCAGACTCCTGTGTGCTGTTAGAAAGCCGCTGTGTTCCATCCCAGAGGTGGCTGCCTTTCAGGCTGGGCTAAGTGACCCATGTGTGTGTGTCCTCTAACTCCAGGGGTCGCAGAGCTAGGCACTGAGACCCTGTGAGGCGGGCACCAGGGTGTGTTACGTTACACCCACTGTATCGACAGGGAAACTGAGGCATAGTGGTGAAATGATGTAATGTGGGTCCATAGTCGTAGCTGAGCCAGCGCCAGGACCCAGGTGTCCTGGCTCTTGGTCCCCTGCTCTAAAGGCTGCAGCTCCGAGCACGGGGAGGGGAACCAGCAGTCCAGGCCCTGCTGCCTGCTCTAGCCATTGATCCCACTGAAGGGGCTGAGGACTTGCTGTCAGGGTGTGAGCGCCGCTTCGGAGCGCACAGGGGCGGTTCTGGGGCGGGCAGGGCTCTTCGCTGGGCCCTGATGGTTCCTCCCCGCAGGTTCCTGCACTGCACAGAGAAGGACTTGGGGCCGTATCTGGACAAGCTGAGCGACGGCACCCTGAAGGAGACGCTGCTCAATGGTGTTGGCTACTTGCACGAGGGGCTGACAGCCATGGAACGGCGCGTGGTGGAGCAGCTGTTTGGCTCTGGTAACGGGAGCGAGCGGGGGTGGGAGCCGCCACACGTTGCTAACGTCCCCACCCTGGAGCGGGGCTAAGGAGGCCTGGAGGGGGTGGCCTGCCAAAGCCTCAGTGGCCGAGCTCTGGGAGTCTGGGTCCCACTGCCTCCTCTTTGTAACCCATTGCCCAGTGACAGCTTTACCCCCAGACCAAGTGGGGCTGGCCAGCCGGGCTTGGGCGGAGCTCTGTACGCAGCACTGGCCCAGGGGGGCTCGTGCTGCTTGCAGGGGACAGTGAGGGGCTGCTGCTCAGTGCACAGGCCGCCTCTGGGCCTGAGAGAAGGGCCCATGCCAAGTCCCCGTCCCCGACGCCCAATGGGCGTTCCGTTGGCATGGCTGGCATCCCCCAGGCCCAGGGTTTGTTTGTGAAACATCCTGCAGCTTTCTGCTGACTGCTCCTTGCTCGCCCGCAGGCGCTGTCCAGGTGGTGGTAGCCTCTCGGAGCCTGTGCTGGGGCATGAACGTAGCCGCTCACCTGGTGATCATCATGGACACTCAGTACTATAACGGCAAGATTCATGCGTGAGTATCCCTGAGCACACGCGGGAGGAGACCTCCCAGTGCCTGCGGCAGTAGCCGGGCGGAGGAGGGAGTGGCTCGCGAATGAGGGCATTGTCCTGAAGGTGCCCCGCCCCGCCCTGGCGGTCAGGGGTGTGTCCGGCTCACAGCTGGGACACTCTCTGCTTTCTCTCAGGTATGTGGATTACCCCATCTACGACGTGCTGCAGATGGTGGGCCATGCCAATCGCCCCCTGCAGGATGATGAGGGGCGCTGCGTTATTATGTGCCAGGGATCCAAGAAGGTGAGTGAAGCGAGGGGCGCCCGTGGGGTGGGGGGGGAGGTGTTTTGTACCTCCCGGCTGGGGCATGGATTTCCTATCCCAGCTCTGGTCAGATTGGCCCAAACCTCCGTCTTGGGAACAGGCTAACTTGGCTCAAATGCTGCAGTGGGCAAACACCATGCCCTGCGACGGCACCCTGCTCCCCCAGCATTTTACAAACCAGACCTCTGCTGTCATTTCGGGGTGCGATGGACACCCTGGCTTAGGACAGGTGCACTGTAGTCCCGCTGGAGACGGAAATTTACCGGTGTACTGGTAAATCCTTCGAGTTACTTTCACCCCTGGGTGGGGTGCATCTGTCCAAAGTGGAAGGGGTCACTTTCTCCTGAGTTTCACACCTGCTTTGTCTGCTTCCTTTCTCCCTGTTGCAGGATTTCTTCAAGAAGTTCCTGTACGAGCCCCTCCCGGTGGAGTCGCACCTGGATCACTGCATGCATGACCACTTCAATGCTGAGATTGTCACCAAGACCATCGAGAACAAGCAGGATGCCGTGGACTACCTCACCTGGACCTTCCTGTACCGCAGGATGACCCAGAACCCCAACTACTACAACCTGCAGGGTGAGCCGCGCGGGATCGCGGGAACCGACCGTGTGGGGGTGGGGGTAGGGGGGCGATGTCCAGCACTCACCCGTTCTCTCCGGCTGGCTTAGGCCCTGGGGGCGGGGCAGCCTGGCTGTGCCCCAAGCATTGCGAAGCCCCTCCGCTGCGCTGCTTCATCTGATCTGCCTCTTGTGTCGGCAGGGGTGTCTCACAGACATCTGTCCGACCACCTGTCCGAGTTGGTGGAGCAGACCCTCAGTGACCTGGAGCAGTCCAAGTGCATCAGCATCGAGGACGAGATGGACGTGGCGCCCCTCAACCTGGGGATGATCGCAGCCTATTACTACATTAACTACACCACCATCGGTAAGGGACCCGTCCGGGAGGGCAGCCAGGCCGCGCAGATTGCTGCTCCTGGCGTGAAGGGGAGGGCAGTGAACGCTCGCCTCCTCCAGTGTAGCCATTGGCCTGGGGGCAAGGGGGGGGTGTTGGCCTGTTGGCCCTGCAGTGCGCCCGTCCTAGTGGGCGGGGTCACAGCTGGGGCGGGCCGTGCTCTCGCTAATGCTGCAAAGAAAGATCCGCTCTTGGGACACTTGATTCTGTGCCTCTAAGCCAGCCCAGCAGCAGCTGGATCTGTTCCCAGACACTGGAGTCATCTCCCGCTGCTGGGCTCCCCCTGACCCCTCTCCCTGCCTCGGCTTCCCTAGAGCTCTTCAGCATGTCTCTGAATGCCAAGACCAAGGTGCGAGGGCTGATTGAAATAATCTCCAACGCTGCTGAGTACGAGAACATCCCCATCAGGCACCATGAGGATAACCTCCTGCGGCAGGTGAGGGCCGGGCTCCATGCCCACCGGCGTAAGGTTCGGGGATAGCAACCTAGATTCTAGGTCTGACCTAGATCAGTGCTTAGCCGCTCACTCGGACGCTTGAACAAACCGGCTGTCCCAGACCGTCCAGGGGCAGCTGTCTGCGTTGATGCGGACCCTGTTATCTGGAGCTGCTGTGTTGTTTCGACTAGGTTAGATCATTCCCGGACTAGTTGCTGGGGTATTCTGGGGAGTCTCTGGGGATCTGCTCCTCTGGGTGAGGTGCAGTGGGTTATGTAGCCTTCTCAGCGGTAGGATACAGCCCAGGGAAGCTGGATCTAGCTGTTACAGCACTGGCTGATGGATGTAGGCTCTGCTTGGCCGTGCCAGGCTCTCTACTTCGAATGGCCAAAGTGCCAACTTGGCTTCTCTCTCTCCCCAGCTGGCGCAGAAAGTCCCTCATAAACTGAATAACCCCAAGTTCAACGACCCCCACGTCAAGACCAACCTGCTGCTGCAGGCACACCTGTCCCGCATGCAGCTGAGCGCCGAGCTGCAGTCCGACACGGAGGAGATCCTCAGCAAGGTGCGGGGGCAGGCGGTGCCCGTGTGCCCACAGTGCTTGGGAGGGGGGGTGTCAGTGGGGCTGTTTCAGAGCTTAGGATTGAGTTGAGCGGTCGGGCCCATAACTACCTGCCTTCCTGGGGGGAGGCGCTTCCTTCACTGGGGGCGTGGCTGGCCTGCGCAGAAGGGCCGAGCTAGCTGAAGTCTCCCCTGAGGAGGCTGTCGGCTGTCTGTGTCCCTGTACTGCACTCCTCGCCGTTCCCCGGCATGACGACTCTCTCCCCACCCAGGCGATTCGCCTGATCCAGGCCTGTGTGGACGTCCTGTCGAGCAACGGCTGGCTCAGCCCGGCCCTGGCAGCCATGGAGCTGGCCCAGATGGTTACCCAGGCCATGTGGTCGAAGGACTCCTACCTGAAGCAGCTGCCGCACTTCACTTCGGAGCACATCAAGCGCTGCACGGACAAGGTGAGGGCGGGGGAGTTCTGGCTGTGGGCGCCCCAGAGCCTGGCTAGATGCAGACGCCTGCCCTTGGTTTTTTTGAAATGGGTTGAACGTTTTTTGCAGCCCCAGCTGCGTTTCAGCCGGCACTGGGGTAACCCCTTCCCCGTGTCGCTCCAGCCCTGGCCTGTTCGGGTGGAGAGCGCCAGGCTCTTGGTGTGGGTGCCGAAGGCTGCAGTTGAAGCCCAGTGCTGGCTCCTTGCCTGGTGCTGGGAGCTGGCGCAGGCTGGGTTCCTGGCACTGCAGGGAGCGCAGGGTTTGCTCAGTGCCTGCACCGGTGCGCTTCATTGCAGGGGGTGGAGAGCGTGTTCGACATCATGGAGATGGAGGACGAGGACCGCAACGGCCTGCTGCAGCTCTCGGACGCCCAGATCACTGATGTGGCCCGTTTCTGCAACCGATACCCTAACATCGAGCTCTCCTACGAGGTGGTGGAGAAGGAGTGTATCCGCAGGTGAGCTGGGAGGTGCCGAGCGGCGTGCAGAGCTGCCTGCGGCGAGTGCCGGGGAAGGAATAGGCAGTGCCCTTGGCATCCCTGGCTGCAGAATCCAGGCGCTGGGGAGGCAGCGGGACCTTGCTGACCTCTTGTTTCTGTCCGCAGCGGAGGGCCGGTGGTGGTTCTGGTGCAGCTGGAGCGAGAGGAGGAGGTCACGGGACCTGTCATTGCTCCTCTCTTCCCCCAGGTACGTTGGCGTGCTCGCAGAGGGGGACTGCTGCCTTCATGGCTGTGACTGGCTGAGCCACCCGACAACTAGAAATGAGTCTATTCCAGGGGGTCCCCCACAGATCCCCTGGAACAGGGTGGGCCAGGGTTCCTGAGCCAGCCCGGGAAGCCCTCGCTGGCCGGCGTGCTGGGAGAGCTGCGGTGCTCAGCCCTCGAGCAGGATGACTGTCTCTAGGCTCCTCGCTGGCCAGCGCGGAGGGGAGGTGGAACATAGCCCGGGGAGCGCCTCCCTCCATTGCGGGCAGGGACTGTTAACCGCTGGTTGTCTCCTCTGCAGAAACGTGAGGAGGGCTGGTGGGTGGTGATCGGAGACTCCAAATCCAACAGCCTCATCTCCATCAAGAGGCTGACTTTGCAGCAGAAGGCCAAGGTGAGCTGTGGCATGGAGGGAGGGGGACTGGGTGCAGCCCTGCTGCGGGGGCATTGGCACTTCCGGGCTGCCTGGCAGCAGGGTCCTTGGCAATGGGCGTGTGCTAGATCAAACCAGCCTGTGGCATTCCACTGTTGTTTCAGTGCCCCTGAGAAGGGCTGTCCTGCCCCCAGGCTGTAGCACGCAGCACGCCAGGGCCAGCCCTCCTGGCACTCGGAGGAAGCCTGGCTCAGCGTCTGACACGCAGCACTGCGAGCGAGGGGTGGGAATTGCGACTCGTACACGCAGGCAGGGGAGGCATGACCTGAGAACGAGGGGGTCTTGGTTCTGCCACTACCTCGGTGTGACCTTGGGCTAGTCGCAACCCCCTGCCTCAGTTTCCCCATTTCACCTGGGGCTAATGTCCAGCTCACAGGGAGTGCTGATTCTGACCCAGAGGGGCTGGGCACATTGCCCCGTATGCCAGCCACAAGATCTCTGAGCCGCCAGGGAAGCCCCCTGCCAGCGCTAGCTCCTCTGCCCAGCTACCAGCTCTCAAACGCCTTTGTCTGTTTAGGTGAAACTGGATTTTGTGGCCCCAGCCACAGGCGCCCACAACTACACCCTCTACTTCATGAGCGACGCCTACATGGGCTGTGACCAGGAGTATAAATTCAGCGTGGATGTGAAGGAGGCAGAGAGCGACAGCGACTCGGACTGAGCCGGGCCTTAGCCAAAGCTGGCCTGGGCCTCCCTGCCTGGTAGCCGAGACCTGGGCGCAGCTGAGGCGTCCCCAGTGGTTCCAAGGGAACAGTGTGTACAGCTCTGGCATTTGTTTGAATGTGGGCAGCATTGGGCCCTTTCCCCAGTGTAGTGGGGCCGCCTGCTTCTAGGCCGGCTGCTGATCCAGCGTGGGGCAACCTGGCTCCTTTAAATCATAACCTCCCCAAGCAGTTCTGAGCTGGCCTGGGGCCTGCCCCATTCCTCGCTGGGCAGCACCAGCCCGTGGCGTGTGCAGGAGACTGCATCTCGTGGAACCTGTGTTTTAGATGTTGATGCGTGTGGCTAAGCAGGAAAGCTTTGTACAGTGGTTTTAGAGGCCTTGGCCTCAATAAAGCTCTTTAGAAACAACCTCCCTGGTGTCCTGAGGAGTAACCTTGCTGGGGGGGAGGTACGTGTCTCCTCTTGCATTGTTCCTCTGGTGCCTGGAGCCTCCAGGCCCAGGCACTTGCTGTTGGGAGGAATTCTGACTAGTGCACAGAGGGCGTGAGCGGCATCCCAGCCCCAGAGCTCTCCCACTTCCTGAGAGGCCCCTCTCAGCACACTCTCAGGGGCATGTGCTCATGCCTGAGTCTTTCCTTCCTTGGTGGTTCTGGCCCTGTGTCCCTGACTGTCTTCCAGCTGGGGACCAGAGACGTCCGTTGAGTTCTCTCCAGCCAGCAGTGCCTGTGCTTAAGGAGGGGGGCTCCCCTTCGGTTCCCTCCCATGTTTACTTTGGAGTTGAGCCCTTGCAGCCAGCCAGGCGGCCAGCCTGCTAAAGGTAGCCCAGGGAGGAAGTCTGCTGAGATTGCTAGGGGGCTGTGTCACTCAGTGGAAGCAGTTTTATGACCCTAGCTGCCCCCAGCTGAGTCCCTGCTGACAGTTTTGGTCTGGCCAGGCCAGGCCAAGGAAAATGAACCAGGTGACATTACTCCACCAGCTTTAGCTAACTCCTGCTCTGGAACAGGAGGCTTAGGGTCCTGCTCTCCCTCTGTATCCTTCCCTTCCTGCCTGTGGCAGTCAGCCTGAGCAGGCCATGACTGCATCTTTTGCAATAATGCTGGGAGCCCATGCCCAGGGGGGCAGCTAAATGCTGGTATGAGTTTGCCAGGTCTCAGCAGGGCTAAGATGTCCATGTTTCTCCAGCAGTAAGGTTGCAAGTAAAGCTGCATTCTCTCTCTTCTGTCCCCTTAAGGAACCAGTGTCAGACTCTAGCCCCTGAAGCTCTCTTCCTTTTCCCTCCAAAAGCACAGTTAGTGTTTAGCAGGTTCTCCTTCCCCAGCCTCTAAAGCTAAAGGGATACAGCCCTGCTCCGGGAGGCTCCTAGAGGCCACTTCAGCAACCTCATTTCCAGCCAGACTCCCCCAAGACACTGCTTGGCCCAGGGGCCTGCTGGAGATGTCTGGCTCTAAGCCCAGTTGATACCACATCAGGGGAATAAAGCAAAGCCAGGATTTGGGGGGACAGCACGTGATTATTTATTAGAACTCTTCACTCACAGATTGACAGGGCAGCAGGCAGCCCCTCCTTCCCACCCTGCGTCTAGAACAGCCCCAACCATAACGGATTGTACATGGCCCCTGTCCGTGAAACCCTCAACTAGGAAATGCCTGTTTCCCATATAACAGCCAGAACAGGGACCAGCTCCAGAACTGGTCCTGGCACCTGTCAAGGAGTTGCACTATTGCATAGAGCCACACGCTGAAGCATCCTGCCAGTCTAGTAGCAGGTCCAGGAAGGAGCTCTTGCCCCCCTACCATCCACTGAGACCTAGGCAAAGCCATTCCCTAGGGAAGCTGTTTGACACACACCCCAATCTACCTTTAAGACCCTAGTTTAGCAGAACTTGGGTAGGGTTCACAATGATGCCCTGGCGATCCAAGTGCTGGAGCAGTCCAGGGCAAAGGGGCTGCTCTTTTCCCCCTGCAGGTTACGGCTGCAGGGAACATTAGCCCTCCCACCAGGTAACAGCAGCTGCTGCTGCACACCCCAGCCCCGGGCCCATGGCGGTGCTGGGTCCGTGGCGTGGGGAGGGAGGTGGGGGTGAGCTGCACTGCTGGGATTCTCAGCAAACCTCTGGCCGCTGGTACTTCCAAAATGCCATTTCTCCATCGTCACTGCATGATGCCAGCAGCCCTGGCTCCTTGGGATTCCAGGCCACACAGTTCACGTCCTGGGAGTGAGCCCTGGGCATGTGGGCGGTCAGTGCGAAGGTGGGCTGCTGGGGATTCGAGAGCGGTTCTTCCTCAAATATCCGGATAGCATCATCTCCGCAGGCGGTAGCCAATGCCCCTGTCAGGCGACACCTGCAGCAAATGGAGGGCAGTGAGTGAGCAGAGATTATTCCCTCTCCGCACATTGTTGCAGTGTGGTGGGGGGAGATGGTGAAACCAAGCCCATCCCTGCCCTGAGGAGTGCAGACAGGCATGACCAGCTCCAGGGGGGTAGGGGGAACGCAAGGAGGCTGCTTGGGGCAGCAGTGCTGGTAAAGGCCTGGAAGAAGGAGAGAAGCAGTGGGATGAGCCCTGCATTAGGCCACTGCACATGGTTACCACCCTCAACCGGGACAGGCTTAGTGGAGCCAGTTTCCTTCTGAGAGCCTCAGTGGCTCCTTGGAAAGTGGGGTTTGGAACGGTGAAGGCAGTTGATGCCAGGTGGAGCCTGCAGTAGGGACCAGATAATTCATACTCCTGGGGGGGATTCTAAACTAAATAATTACAAATTATGCATATTTTATTTGTCAAAATAACAGCACGTAATCATGCCAGTTTCAATTATTTTGGTGATTTATTTCAAAACACCTGTCAGCAGCAACAGAAGAGACTCCCCCAGGAGTAAGGAGTTAAACCCCTACAACAACCAGTTCCTGTTTCTCTGTTATGTTTTTGCTGGATGCCCAGTCTGGGTGTGTTACACCTGCCAGTCGGGCCCAGCTTGGGGGAGAACTCTGCCCCTCCGCTCTTCCAGTCAATTCTCATTTTTTTCACCCTGGCCCCATAGGGTTACCATGTTTCAAGTTCCCCACAGATGACACTACTGGCTGGAGGGAGAGCTGGAGGTATGTGTGTGTACTGGAGGGGGCTGTGTGGTCCCTCCCCAGCCCAGACACCTGTACCCCCAGAACCCAGCCACAGGGTACCCCCCGGCTCCCTCCCGAGCCCAGCTGCAGGCTCCACTCCATGCAGGTTGGTTAATGTCCTGCCAGACAGACCCAACCTGTACCTGCTGATAGCAGGAGGGCACAATGTAAAGGTTCGGACACCCCCAGAACAGCTTGTGTCAGGCCCCCCCGGCATCCCCCTCCCAGAAAGCAGCAGCAGCCCCGCCCTGCAGCTCACAGCTCTTGCTCCTGCCTCTCCCCATGAGGTGCAGTTTGTGCCGTGCCGGAAGGGGGCCCAGCTGCACCATGTGACTGAGCGGGACCGGCAAACCCAGGAGCCACAACCTGCCCACTCAGTGCGAGCTGGGGAACCAGCAGCCCCTAGAGGCAGCCAGCCGCTCCAGTTCTGCAGGAAAAAATGAAATTTTGCACAGAACATTAATTCTGTGCAAGTTCTGCACTGGGCGGTGGCGCAGAATCCCCCAGGAGTAAACTCAGGGCTCTCCACTACCCTGAGTCAGCGCTATTTTAAACATCTGACAGTGGGGGGCTGATCATTCCTGCCTCTGCCCCACCGCTAGATGGGAGGGGTCCTGGGCTGGAAGCAACTGGAGTCCTGAGTGCTGGAGGACATAGCACTTGCTTGGCGACCTCCAGCTCCTCCTGGCCTAGCAGGTTGGTGGTGCTGTGGGCACTAACCACTGTGCTAACTCGATCATGGCCCCACTGCACGGACCCCAAAATATGGCCAGACCCCAAAATTCCCATCATGCTTCAATGACAGGAGTGATCTGAAGCAGCATCTGGCAGGCAGGGACTCAGTTGCATCAGTCTCAGCCACTGCACTGCATGGCCTGCAGTCCCAGCGCCCTGGGAGTGATTCTCACACAAGTATTCGGGAGTCCCTGCAGGACAAACCCCTCCCACCACAGAGTGTGGACTGGACTGAGTGTTCACAAGCCCAGGCTCACCATGCCACGTCGTAAATGGTCCTGGTGTGGAAGCCAGAGAGGGTGCAGATGCATTTCCAGCTGGGGTCGGCGCCGCTGCAGACCACCCCTGCAATGAACCAGACAGCAATCAGCAGTTCTGCCTGCGGAGCATGCCGCAGAGCCCCAGAGGCATGAGCAGCACTTGCTCCCAGGTTCCGGTTCTGCACCAGGAAGGGAAGACATTCGGTCACACGAGCACTGCGCCAGGGCCTGGTGGCTAGGGGCAATGCAGTCTTTGTTACAGCACATGGGGAAAGTCTGCCTGGACTCCGGGGCAATGAACACTGGACCATCGGGGCACCCGCTCTAGGGGAGGTTTGTAGCTCTGGCACCAAGCATCCCAGTGGCATCAAATGAATGTAAAGCAGCAGGTGTCACCGTGACGAAGTGGGGATTTTCCCTTCTTATCCTGTACTATGGGAATTTTACTGTTTTGCATGAATACTGTGTGTGCCTCAGTTTCCCTGTGCGCTGAACCAATGCCTAGGTGGTAGGAATAAGGGTGTGACTTTTGCCAAGACCCTCGGGGGCAGGTGAGGATGAGACTAGGTGAAGACCAGGTGATACTTTGCCTGGGAAGCAAGACAAAGACCAGAAGGAGGAACAAAGGGGGGTGTCTGAGGTTGGGTTGCTGGAAGCTGGCAGTCTGCTTGGGGGGACTGGAGCAGGGAGTCCAGGGTGTCTGACCCGGCATTCCCCCAAGATGGACTAGGCTGAAAGTCACTGCTTTTGTGCTAAGAAGTTCTGCTCTATGCTGCGTTCCTGTCGACTAATAAACCTGTTTTACGCTGGTTGAGATGAGTCATGTCTGACTGCAGAGTTGGGGTGCAGGGCCCTCTGGCTTCCCCAGGAGCCCCACAAGGGCAGACTCACTGCAGGAAGCGCATGGTGTGGAAAGGGATGCTGAATGCTCCGAGGTCAGATCCAGGAAGGCTGAAGCTGTGTAAGCTTCTTGCCCTGGCAACAGTATGCTCAGAGAGAGGCGGCTCCCCCAGAGTCCTGACTGGCTTCATACGGAGTAGGTCCAGAGCACTGGCCAGGTGACTCTGTGACAGTCACAGATTTGGCTGCTCCAAGAGGAGGGGCGAGATGAGCAAAGCACAAGTAGGTTTCCTTGGAGGCTGGTCTGCTACCCCAATAGGCACAGGTGCCAGTTGGGCCTGACTCAGAGATGCAGAGGGTTTGGGTTACCTGTGCCAGGGGGAAGCTGGCACAGCATCTTTCTGAGTCATTTGTCAGACTAGCCAGGGCTATTTGTCCCTTGCTCTCACCCAGCTTCACCCAGACCAATGCTACATACGAAGGGGAGTGAGTCTAATGGTTAGAGCAGGGGACATGGAGTCTAGAGTCCTGCTTTCCATTCTTAGCTCTGCTACCAACTCCTTGCGTGACCTTGGGCAAAGCCTTTCCCCTTTCCGCAGCTGTATATACTAGGGACAGTACTGATGCACCTCTCTCTCTAGTGCTCCAGTCTCCTGGGATGGCAGTGGGGTAGGAGCGGCTCCTGGGATAGCAGACTCTACACCCCCAGCTTGCCCTGCTCACCTTGCTCATTGCCTGGTTTGTACTGGTGCCAGATGCGCACTGTCTTGTCATCGCTGCAGGAGGCCAGGCGCTCCCCACTCTGGTCGAAGGCTAGGCTCCACACAGTGGACTCATGTCCCTCCAGTGTGGCACAGCACACCCAATCATCCTCCTCTTCGCGGTACAGCTTCACTGTGTCGTCATAACTGGCTGATGCCAGCAGCTGATGGGGGAAGAGGAGGGACAAAAAACGAGCTCTGGAGCAGGAGACCCAGGATGGGGGGCAGCACACAGGACCTTGCACACCCATCGAAAACATGGCCTTTAGATTCCCCCAGGCTGGAAGGAGAGAGACAGGCTAAGGGGAACATGGCCTTGGGGAGCCAAGCCTGAAGCCCTCTTTCCTCCCAGAACAGTGGAGCTCCCTCTAGGGCAGGGTTGCCCTCCACTTGCAGGGTTGCGGGATCTGTATGCCTCTTACTCACAGAGTTGGGTGAAAGGGAGCCAGTCAGCTGATCACCTTTGTGCCTCTGGGCTCTGCCCAAAGTCAGACCCAGTGGATTTCTCTCCCAGTTCTAGCTGCACCACCAACTCCCACTACCTTTGGCACCTGCCTAGGATCACAAAAACGACGGGCACTGCCCCGGGACAGCAGATATTTGGAGTACTGAAGACCTGGGTGGGAGGGCATGAGGGGGATAGGGAGGCCTGTGGTGCCATTGGGGAGAGCCCTCACCTCCTGGTTCGGATGCCAGACCACGTGCTTGACATCCTGCGTGTGGGCATTCAGGACACTCACACACTCGTATTCGTCTTCTTCGTCCACTGTGAGAGAGAAGGGGTTGTGGGTGAACGCAGCCAGGGACTCTGCCCAGCACCCTTCTGCATCCCTGTGACTGCCCAACTGAGGGGCAAAGGGGAAGCCCTGGCTCTGCAGCACCCAACCAGAATGGGTCAGCACCGATAACAGGGCTGCCCCTTAGTCCTTCAGCCGCCCCTTTCCAGTCCCACCTGTTCTGCCCACCTCTTTCCTATGATCCTCCAGGTCTCATGTCCCAGCCTCCCACCCATGGTCCCACCTCATGTTTCTTGACACACCTGGTGTGACAGAGGTTCATCGGTGCCAACGGTTCACTGTTTTTGACAAGTCATTCGTGTCTCAGACCTGACAAACTCACTACTCCCAATACACCGTGTCCATGGTATATCATGGTAGCATGTGAGGTCTCTACTGAAAGCTTGTAACTTATCAATACTCATTACACGATGTACATACGGGCAATAGTTAAGGAATAATAGAACTATATTGAAAATTGTGATATATGGTCTTGGAGTAAAAGTCAGCCACCAGGGAACCGTGCGTCTCGGTGATAGCCCATTCCAGCAGACAGGACGCTGTCACCCCTGCCTGGTTGGCTGGTGATGTAATACAAGGGTCAATTGTCTACCCTTGCCCCCTCCCAGATCAGTCAAGGGAAAAGCATCAAAGTCAACTGCAATCAAAATCATGTGGAGGGAAAAAGAAAACCTTGTAACACACAGGGGAACACCTCAGCTGTGAAGAGACCAAAGACCAATTCAGTAGGAAAGACACTCTGCGTTCATTCACTGAGGAGCCATCTTGAAGAGCAGGAGTGTTGTTATGAACATTTGGATCCTGGCTCCTGGGAAGCAGCCAGGTCTGCCAGAGACTAAACTTTGGGGGGAACCTCCCTTATTAGCTAGGAAAGGAAACTTAATAAATGTAGGTCTTAGTGCGCTGTTTATAATTTTGGTTTTATTGTAACCATTTGTTTCCACCACTCAGCTTTGTGTCTGGTGGAATCTTTACTCTTAAATAAACCTTCTTTTGTTTTATTAGAAGTGTTCACAAGGACTTTGTGTTGTACAGGAGTGGTGACTTAAGGTCACTGCTCCTTTGGGGGCAGAAGTTACAGGATTTCTGTGAGTAGCCAGTGTCAGGGGCTGGATATCAGAGGAAAACTTCAAAGGGACTTAGGGATTGGGGTGCACCTTTTGTTAACCTACAAGGCACCTGGGGTGCACTTCTTGTTAACCTAGCCCAGAGGGGAGAGAGCGGCCGAAAGACTGGTGGTGTCCGGGAGTGAACATCCAGGCACCATGGGCAAGGCTCCCTCAAGCTGGAGGTACAGGGTAACAAGGTGCCCCTCAGTCCTGAGAACCACCAAACCTGGTTCCCCACATTATCTCCCAGGGTGCTCCTGGTCCCCCCACCCCTCAGACCTGTCTCTCACCTTCCCAGACCCAGACGCTCTTGTCTCGGCTGCCGGTGGCCAGGAGGCTGCCAGATGGGGCCCAGGATACGGACTTCACCTCATTCTCATGTCCCTCCAGGGTGGTCACACACTGTCAGAGGGAGAGAAGGAGCTTGTGCTTAAGCCAGGCCCAGGGAGGGAGGAGCCTCATGCTCCCAGTGCCTCCATTGGTCCAGGGAAGCCCTTGGGCCAACCAGAGGGATCACGAGGAGAGACAATTGACTCACTGAGAGCAGAACAAGGAGGGCACAGACAACCCCCCTCCACCCCCCAAGCGATTAGGAGCCCTGGCAGCTGGGGACAGAAGGAACCCCTCCTCCCAGGAACAGCTGCAGCCAGGAATTCAAACAGGCTCTGTGGGAGGCTCAATGCAGCTCCACGTGCCAGGCCACATCCTCTGCTGTAACCCCACTGCACTTGTTCCACATGCACCCGACTGCAACTCCATGCCTTGTAAGGACGCTGTCCCCAGAGGTACTGGGCCAGCCATCAGCTTGGGGAATCCAGCCCTAAATTGGAAACGCTGTGTCTGTACGAATATATGTTCCCACTTCAAGCCAGGCCCCAGAGATCTCCCTGCAGGCTCTTGCTCACGAGAACAAGGGACACTCAATGGAACTGAAAGAGGACAAGTTCAAAAGTGATCAAAGGATAAGTTGTTTCACACAAGCAGGGATTAGCCCGTGAAACACCCTGTTGCGGGATACCCCTGAGGTCATGAGCATTGCTTAGTTCTAAGAGAGACTGGACATTTATATGAAGAACAAGATTATCCAGCATTAGAATAGTTAATACTCATGCCCCCCTGCTTCAGGGCTTATCCAGTTGTTATGAGAGGTTAGGACAGGGGTGGGCACACTATGACCCAGGGGCCACATTCGGCCCTCCAGACATTTTCATCCAGCCCTTGAGCTCTAGCTGGGCAGCGGAGTACGGGGCTTGCCCACTCTGGGCAGCTCCTGAAAGCAGCAGCATGTCCCCCCTCTGGCTCCTGCACGTAGGGGCAGCCAGGGGCCACCGCACGCTGCCCCCGCAGCTCCCAAAGGCCGGGAACTGCAGCCAATGGGAGCTGCAGGAGCAGCACCTGTGGACAGGGCAACGTGCAGTTGCCTGGCCACGCCTCCACGTAGGACCTGGAGCGAGGGCATGCTGCTGTTTCTGGGAGCTGCTTGAGGTAAGTGCCGCCTAGAGCCTGCACCCTGACTCCCTCCCGTGCCCCAACCCCCTTCCCCAATCCCCCTCCCACTCTCCTAACCCCTCTGTTCCAGCCCGGGGCAACCTCCTGCACCCCCAACCCCTCATCCCCAGCCCAGAGCCCCCACACCTCCCCCCAATCCTCTGCCCCAGCCCAGAGCCCCCTCCTGCACCCTGAACGACTCATTTCTGGCCCCACCCAGAGCCCACACCTCCAGTCAGAGCCCTCACCCCTACCCCCAATTTTGTGCGTATTCATGGCCTGCAATTTCCATACCCCGATGTGGCCCTCGGGACAAAAAGTTTGCCCACCCCTGGGTTAGGATCAGACCGTCATAGGGGCCAGATCATCTCCCATCTGCTTCTGCAGGGCTGTTGCACCTTCTGCTTAAGCAGCTGGGGCTGGTTCCTGTCAGAAATGGAATCCAGTGTACTGGGGTTTGTCCACTTTGGCATCCCTGTATCTCTAATGAGGGACACCCATGGGACTGAGACAGCATGGGATATGTCCATACCCAACTACGAACTCCATGTTGTACTGCGTGCTGAACAAGTCTAAACTGGCCTGAGGACAGCCCAGAGTACTGTATTTCAGACAGCACCTCGCCTAGGAAAGGGGCTTGATGCCAGAGCTAGACAAATAGCTGATTTTTCAGCTTGCTAACAAATTGGAAAAAAACCTGTTAGTTTGGGCCAAACTAAATCTGAAATTTTTGCAAGATTCCAGCAAATTGAAAAAGTGAACAGAAATACTTCAACCGTTTTGTTCAACCAAAAACAAACCGTTTTGATTTGCAGCACTTTCACATACCACCACCACTGAGCTCTAAAATAGTGCTTTTCATCAGCAGAGCTCACAGCATTTCACAACCTTTAATGTATTTCTCATCATTCCTCAACAGCCCTGCAAAAGAAATGAAGGCCTAGGTCTACAAAGTGGGGTGGGGTGTGTGTATGATTGTTGGTGGTTCTGTACCACTTTGTACAAAATACTCAGTCAATGGCCCAGAGTGAGAAAGATTCTGGTGATCAGGGTACCCACTTGGGTGGCAGGACACCCACCCTGCTCCAATGACTAGTTATCCACAACGCAAGAACTTTAACAGGCAAGACAGAAAGAGATCCACAGCCCAGTGGCTAGGGCACTCACACCAAACAGAGGGGGGAACTGAATCTAGAGGAGACCACCCCTGCAATGGTGGCATTGGAGGCGAGGGCCCTAACCATTGCCTAAAGCTTACAAGGGACGCAGCACCTCCTCCAGTTTGGTGAATAGCGCCTACATCCCAGAAAGTTTTGGGGCCTGAACTATTTGTGAATTTGTGTCAAATTCATGAATCATTTCGGGTCAAGTGAGACTAAATTTTCAATGAATGTTGTGCTCAGCTCTCCCCGACATCTGACTGATGGACGATCACTATGCAGACAGACAGAAATCCGGGGCCATCCACTGCATCTGCAGGAGGCACAGTAGCAAGAGGGGCGGGGGTGAGGAAGAAGAAGAAGGTGTGTTCTGCTCTCACTGGGCTCTTGTTGATACTTCTGGAGGGCACTCAGATCAGTACCTGACACCAGCACTGGCTCCACAAGCATCCTCTGCACTCAGCCTTGTGGAGACAGCCTTACCTCAAACTCATCCTGGCTCTTCTTCCATATACAGGTGGTGGCATCAAAGCTGGCTGAAGCCAGGTAGCTCCCACACGGGGACCAGGCGACCTTCCGGATGGTCCTCTGGTGCCCCTCGCCCAGCACGGACTTGCACACCCAGCTATCCCCTAGGGCAGAGGACAAGAGAGAGGTAAGCGAAGAGTAGGGGGCTTGGCAGCCAGAGCTCCCCTCCCAGCCCAGCTCACAAGTAGCTTTGCCTATGGCCAAGGCACAACGTGAGGCAGCAGCCCGTGGCCAGAGGGGCTCCCAGGACCCAGGAGACTTCAAGAGCAGCTGGGATTTCACCTTCCTGGGATGGAGACGCATCCCCACCCAGCAGCTAACAGCACAGGCCCAACCTGGCAGCGGCTCCCTACCCTCCTTGCCCCAGATGCGGACGCTGCGGTCTCCCCCGCAGGAGGCCAGCAGGGTCCCGGAGGGGTCCCAGGCCAGGAACCAGCAGCGAGAGTCAGGGTGGGCCGGGATCCGGGCGAGCAGTGACAGCGAGTCCTTCATCCCGACGCGGGTCTGGAACAGCCTCCCTGTGGAGCGGAGCAGAGGTTAGCCCGGAGCACCCAGGCCGCCCCCCTCTCCGCCCAACCGCCCCCCCATCCGGGCCCCCCTCAGCCCAGCAGCCCCGCCCCCGGGTCCCCCAACAGCCCCCCCTGCTCCGCCCCGGGCCCCCTCCCCCCGACAGACCCCCCCAGCCTCCCCGCTCCGCCCCCGGGTCCCCCTCCCCCCCCAGCCCCCGGACCCCCCCGATAGCCCCCCCCACTCTGCCCCCGGGGGCCCCCTCAGCTAAGCAGCCCTGCCCCCCTGGCCCCCCGACAGCCCCGCCCCAAGCCCCCCCATTCCACCCCGGGCCCCCTCACCCCGACAGCCCCCTCAGCCTAGCAGCCCCGCCCCCGGACCCCCCGACAGCCCCCCCCGCTCCGCCCCCGGGCCCCCCTCCCTCCGACGGGCCCCCCAGCCTTCGGGCCCCCCCGATAGCCGCCCCCGCTCCACCCCCGGGCCCCCCTCACCCCGACAGCCCCCCCCAGCCTCCAGGCCCCCCCGATAGCCGTCCCCCTCCGCCCCTGGGCCCCCTCACCCCGACAGCCCCGCCCCCTGGGCCCCCCGACAGCCCCCCCCCTCCGCCCCTGGGCCCCCTCACCCCGACAGCCCCACTCCCCCTCAGCCCAGCAGCCCCGCCCCCGGGCCCCCCTCCTCCCCCCCCAGCCTCCGGGCCCCCCCGATAGCCCCCCCCGCTCCGCCCCCGGGCCCCCTCACCCCGACAGCCCCGCCCCCCTCCGCCCCCGGGCCCCCTCACCCCGACAGCCCCACTCCCCCTCAGCCCAGCAGCCCCGCCCCCGGGCCCCCCTCCTCCCCCCGACAGCCCCCCCCAGCCCCCGGGCCCCCCCGACAGCCCCCCCCGCTCCGCCCCCGGGCCCCCTCACCCCGACAGCCCCCCCTGGGCCCCCTCAGCCCCTGGGCCCCCTCAGCCCAGCAGCCCCCCCGCTCCCGCTCCACGCCCCCGGCCCGGCCCGGCTCCCGCCAACCCGCCTGCGGCGCGCGGCGCTGCCCCCCGGAAGCCGCCCGACCAACGGGCCCCGCCCACTCGACTCCCAGGCTGCCTGGCGGGCGCGTGACGTCCTGCGGCGCGTGACGTCGGACGTACGCCGCTGCCGGCCCGGGAGGCGGAAGCGGAAGTTCGTTCGGCGGCGGCTCGGGCTCGGTCTCGCGGCTGCAGGGGCCGGTCGCTCCTCGAGGGACTCCGGAAGTGCGGACCGCAGTGGGAACTGTGGCGAGAGACCCGCCCGGGCCGGGGCTTCCCTGACTGGAGCGGGGAGGCGAGACCGTCACCTCGGGGCCCCTCCCCCTAGGGACCCGCCCGGCTTGGGCCCCGCCGCGCCCCTCCCCCCCCCCGGAGGAACCCCCCGGGGACCAGCTCGGACCCGGCTGCTCCCCTCCCCCCCCCCCAGTAGGGAGCCTGCCGGCTGCTGAGCGCTTCCCCCACCTGCAGCCCCCCCCCCCAGGCGCTCGCTTGGGCCCCTGGGTGCCCACCCTGCTTCCAGAGAGCGCTTGCCGCGGTCCCCTCTTCCGAAGCGGCGCTGTGCCCGCCCGGCACCCCACCTGGGGGGCTGAGATTTCCTCACCGAGCGTGGCCCCCGCCTGCGGGTTGTCCTGACTGGCGTCGGCGCCCTGCTGAGGGCCCCCTAGCGCAGCACCGTCCACGGCAGGTTGCCCTGAGCTAGTTTGTGCCCCTTGGTAGTGGATCCGTCGCCAGGAGAGGACTCGGGCATGTACACCCCAGGTGGCTCTGGGTTGCCTGGAGGGCGCAGGCGGAGAGGCCAGAGTGGAGGTGCCCTGCCAAAGCAGCCAGAGAGGAGCCTGGCCTCTGCGCTGCCCGGCGCCCTGTCTATCACGGCCCTGTGCACTGCGCTGGCCGAGCCTGCCTGGCTGCGGATTCATGGGGGGACCTGTTCCCGTCAGGAGCTGGGTGTAGCTGATGTACTTGGCTACGTTGATCCAGAATTGCTTAGAGGTGAGAATGGGTTATTTTCGGTTCCTCCTGGGATCAGCGGTGGGGGAGTATGTGGTTGGGAATGGCCTGGGTCCAGTAAGCAGGAGCAAGCATTAGTGCCATATGCTGTACGTTTAAAGGGCTTGTAAATCCCCGTGCTGTTTCTATTGCATATTTGTACAGTGACGGCTGACATGGCTTTCTCAAATCATCCTTATTATGACTGACTTCATTTCCTGTCTGCTCTGCACGAAGAGCTGAACAGCTTGAGGCTTGCTTTCAGACTTTGCTCTTGAGGCAGAATTCTGCATGTTGATCTGGATGGCAGGTGTCTCAGCTCTGAGATTCTGTTCTCCGCAGAATTGCCTGTGGCATCAGTGGCAGTTCATGCACGTAGAGGGAGAGGTGGTTTTAAACTCTGTGCTGGGCAGAAGCTCTATGTTGGCCTATAGCCAGTTGTTGGGTGAGCAGCAAGATGTTTGCATGCACCTTAACTGGGAACTACAGGCTGTTATTTTGATAAGACGTCCTACTTCACCCCACGTTTTTAGTGACTCTCGTTCAATGTGTTCCATCAGAAATTAGACTGAGCTCTTTGGAACAGAGCCAGGATTTCATTCATGGTTCCTTTGGAAGTCATTAGGAATTTTGCCATTGACTTAATAGGGTCCGGATTCTATATTTTAGTCTATATAGGTATTCAGAAAAGAGATGACTAAGGGGGGATATGATAGAGGTCTATAAAATCATGACTGGCATAGAGACAGTGAATAGGGAAGTGTTATTTACCCCTTCCCATACCACAAGAACTATGGGTCACCCAATGACATTAATAGGCAGCAGGCTTAAAACAAACAAAAGGGAGTATTTCTTCACACAACTCCCAATCAACCTGTGGAACTCGTTGCCATGGGATGTTGTGAGGGTTAAAATATAACTAAATTAAAAAAAAGAATTAAATAAGTTCATGGCAAATAGGTCCATCAATGGCTATTAGCCAAGATGGTCAGGGACACAACCCATGCTCCAGTTGTCCTTAGACCTCAAACTGCTAGAAGCTGGAACTGGATGACAGGAGGTGGGTTATTCAGAATTGCCCTGTTCTGTTCACTTCCTCAGACACATCTGGTACTGGCAACTGTCAGAGACAGGATACTGGGCTGTTGTTCTGGACTCAGTATAGCCGTTCTCCTGTTCTTCTGCCACAATCATCACCCTAGTACCTGAGTGCCTTCCAGTAGTGCATTAAGCAACATGACTGACACCTGTCACATACTGTTCCTGGGGGAGAAGCATGTGCAGTAGTTTCTAGGGCTTTTAAATTTACATGTTGGTCTGTTTCAGAGTAACAGCCGTGTTAGTCTGTATTCGCAAAAAGAAAAGGAGTACTTGTGGCACCTTAGAGACTAACCAATTTATTTGAGCATGAGCTTTCGTGAGCTACAGCTCACTTCCTAGAAGGGAAGTAAAAGAAATGCATCAAGGTGCATTGGAGATTGGAAATGCTTGGAGAGGAAGGTGGGGAGGTTTGTGATGGTCTTTAGTTCCTGGGGGAGTTCATTCCACAGGATTTCAACCCATGTCTTTGCGGATTTCTTTACAGTGTCTGACGTGCTTCTGGTAGCTGTGTAAAGAACATCATTGGAAATTTGCACTGGGTTTAAGGACAACACATGATATGACTTAAATTTTATAAAAACTAATTGCTTGTTCAGTTTCATAGAATCATAGAATATCAGGGTTGGAAGGGACCTCAGGAGGTCATCTAGTCCAACCCCCTGCTCAAAAGCAGGACCCATCCCCAATTAAATCATCCCAGCCAGGGCTTTGTCAAGCCTGACCTTAAAAACTTCTAAGGAAGGAGATTCCATTCATTCTTTATTAGCGAAAATAGAGGTGGAGAAAAATTGGCAAAAAACTTCAAACTAAAAAAAAAATGACTTTCATTCCATGTTTTTAAAAGGAACAATTTTTTCACATTTAATTTTTTTTTCATGAACATTTGTGTATTTTATTTGCAACAAAATTGGTTTTTTGGGTTTCTGTCTCTCCCCTCATTTCGCCCCTTTTCATGGTTACCCAAGGAGGCTGTGAATTCCTGTCACTGGAGAATTTTAAAAACAGGTTACTCAAACACCTCCCAGAGGCAGTCTAGGTGTATTTAATATAGTCCCAGCAGGGGAGGTGGGGCTAGATGACCTGTTGAGGTCCCTTCCAGCCATTCTAAAACATTCAGCTTCATAAATGTGGATCCACATTATCAACTTTTTAATGTTGTTTGAACCCTCTGCTGAGGGTTCTGAATTTCTACAAAGTGTTTGCCCCAGTGGGTTTGTAAAGGGTCACCATGGGTCAGTTCAGTATTGTTACTGCCTACCTCATAGCTACTTAATCGTCTGTGTGAAATTAATCAATGCTTCTCTAACTAGATCCTAGTGGATAAGTGTCTGTAGCACAAATGTATCCCTTGTTGTCAGTCTTAGCTGAGAGACCAAGGTCAGAATGGTCCATGGAGTCCCTTTAAGACTAGATTTAAACACTTTGATGTTGAAAGTTTGCCTTGTCTCTCTGTGTTAGGCATCTGCTTTGGAGATAAATAGAGGTCTTCATTTTCAGGTCTGTGCGTTCATCATCTTTCACTAGCACAAATTCCTTTTAAATAAAAATTAGTCTGAAAAGTACCACTTCATATCCTTGTCCATATCACATCCTTAGGATCAGCTTTGTTCTTGGCACTGGCTGGGGAAGTGGAAGGAGATGTTCTTGAAAAGGCAAGAAATACAGAAACTTTGGTATAGTTGATTTTTTCCTTTAATTTCCTGTTTTAATCAAGTTACTGTCAGATGTGGTTGAGAAGTTGTTGTTCATATTCATGTGTGATTGTGTCATGTTTAGACCTAAATCTCTTTCCTCTATCATATATCCGTTACGTCTTGCTGCTTGTTTCTGCAGATTGTTTCAAAGAGATTAAATTCCAGACAACAGGTTAGAGCAACCCCTTTACCTCAGGATATTAAGTCACTTGGAGTCTTTGACTCCAGTATTTTGCCTGTTCCTCATTTTAAAGACTAGTATCCCATGTGTGAGGGTCCGTCATGAGGTGCTATCTATCTATCTATAGTGGTTAATTTTGGAGTTGAGGCTGATCCAGCCAACCCCAAAATCCAGATCCTAATGTTGTTGCTGAGGGCTTGCTTACATGGTGTGTTAGTGAGCACCAGTGGGGTGTGACTTCTGGTCCTCACCAGCGTGTCGTTTACTAACTGGCTCATGTGGACCCTGCTGGCGCGCACTGACAGTTCCCTAGTGCGCATTAACGTTACTGTTTGAAATAGGACTACATTAACACACAATAGGGAATTTTTAGGCACATCAGCAGGATCCACATGGGCCAGCTAGTGCTTGACACACGCTGGCGCAAATTAGAATTCACACCCCACTGGTGCGTGCTACCACACTGTGTAAATAAGCCCTTAGGACTCGCCACTAGCCAGTTAGCTCTTGAGAGGCAGCACCAATGTGAGAAGGTTACTCTGACAAGCTGGCCAGCAAGTGCAGGCTTCCAAATATGGCTTTGCTCTTTCCTCGCAGACCCTCCTCTCAGTGTAGTGATCCAATGTTAGCTAGGCCATGACTGCAAATATGTTGCTAATAATGAAAAACTTGCTTTTTGAGATGCCTAAAGTGGGGGAGAACCTACATGTCTGTTGTAAAACCGTGTAATTAGTGCTAGGATTGACCTTCCTAACCGAGAAACTGGAGCTGCCGTTGCCTGGTATGTGTCATTCTTTTGGATAGAAGAACCATAAAGTGTGCTACTCAGATCTCTGAGCATTTAAAGGGGTGAGTTTTATTCAGGTACAGCTCTGCTTTCATTGCTTAACAATGACTTCTCCCTCCCTCTTGGAATCTTATTAAGGAGGGTTATTTGGTTCAATGTTGAGGTTCACCTTTAAAGCGTTCATCCGTGACTTATTTAATAGCCACTTTTTCCTTTGTATAAACTCACTCTTCCTGCTCCACTAGCAGTCGTATGGATAGCGCCCCTGTAGTTGGGAGGACAGCTGACCTTCTGAGCTCTGGGCTTTGCTTCATGACCAGCTGCTAGGGAATTCAAAAGTGCAATGACTTCCTCACTCTATCAAAGGCTGACATCAGCTCTGTAAGACTCACAATTCCAGCGGGCCCAAGTGGCAAATGCTTTGAGGTTGCTTTGACTCCTATGTGATAACACAGCACCTGCTGCCGTTTGTTTGGCCACTGTGCTAATTCAAGTGATCAGTTTTTAAAATCACAGCTTTAAAATGCTCCTGGCCTAGATGACATCACTTCATAAAGCCCTGGCCTGCTTCTCGGCAGGGAGGAGGTGTTCTAGAAGTTCTGAAAGTGCTCCACAGTTACTAAGCTACAGTGTGAAAACCAGGCAGACCTTTTACAATGGGGGATTTCTACTGGGGGATTTAGGAGATTACTGTAAAACTGTACACAGGTGAGTTGTGGAAGCACAGAGATAACATCAAAGAAATTTGCTCATGGTGCATTTATTCCTGAGATCACAGGCACACGAACCCCATGGTGTCCAGCAACAGAGTGTTTTGTATTTGCTTTATGATGAGCTGAAGTGAAAAGTTAGATCAAACAAGGAAAGGAAGAGTATTGGGTTTCTGATTTTTAGCAGCTGCAGCTCTGTGTCCTGCATCTAATCCTTTGTTTTTATTAGGGCTGTTGATTATTGCAGTTAACTCACGCGATGAACTGAGAAAAATTAATTGCGATTAAAAAAATTAATCGTGATTCATCGCAGTTTTAATCGCACTGTTAAACAATAGTATACCAATTGAAATGTATTAAATATTTTGGATGTTCTGCATTTTCATATATATTATATTCTGTGTTGCAATAAAAATCAAACTGTATATTATTTTTGCACTGTATTTTGCACAAATATTTGCACTGTAAAAATGAAAAACAAAAGATGGTATTTTTCAATTCACCTCATACAAGTACTGTAGTGCAGTCTCTTTGTGTTGAAGGTGCAACTTAGAAATGTCAGGTTTTTTTGTTACATAACTGCACTCAAAAACGAAACAATGTAAAACTTCAGAGCCTAAAAGTCCTAATGTGTGGCACTTTTGTAGCCAGCATTGCAAGGTATTTACATGATAGATATGCTAAACATTCGTATGCCCCTTCATGCTTCAGCCACCATTTCGGAGGACATGCTTCCATGCTGATGACACTTGTTAAAAAAAAATGTGTTAATTAAATTTGTGACTGAACTCCTTGAAGGTGGAATTGTGTCCTCCCTGCTCTGTTTTACCCGCATTCTGCCATATATTTCATGTTATGGCAGTTTCAGATGATGACCCAGCAAATGTCTATTTTAAGAACACTTTCACTGCAGATTTCACAAAATGCAGAGAAGGTACTAATGTGAGATTTCTAAAGATATCTACAGCACTCGACCCATGGTTTAAGAATCTGAAGTGCCTTCCAAAATCTGAGAGGGATGAGATGTGTAGCATGCTTTCAGAAGTCTTAAAAGAACAACACTCCAATGCGGAAACTACAGAACCCAAACCACCAAAAAAGAAAATCAACCTTCTGCTGGTGGCATCTGACTCAGATAACGAAAATGAACATGTGTCGGTCCGCTCTGCTTTGGATTGTTATCGAGCAGAACCCGTCATCAGCATGGACACATGTCCCCTGGAATGGTGATTGAAGCATGAAGGGACATAAGAATCTTTAGCACCTCTGGCAGGTAAATATCTTGCGACGCCGGCTGCAACAATGCCATGAGAATGCCTGTTCTCACTTTCAAGTGACATTGCAAACAAGAAGCAAGCAGCATTATCTCCTGCAAAGGTAAACTTGTTTGTCTGAGTGATTAACTGAACAAGAAGTAGGACTGAGTGGACTTTGTTTTATTTTTGAATACAGGTTTTTTTGTACATAATTGTACATTTGTAAGTTCAAATTTCACGATAAACAGATTGCACTACATTACTTGTATTAGTTGAATTTTCCTGTCATCATAAAATAAATATAAAGTGTGCACTGTACACTTTGCATTCTGTGTTGTAATTGAAATCAATATACAAATAATCAATATATTTGAAAATGTAGAAAACACTGTACACTTTCTATATTTTCCACTGAATGCATCCGATGAAGTGAGCTGTAGCTCACGAAAGCTTATGCTCAAATAAATTTGTTAGTCTCTAAGGTGCCATAAGTACTCCTTTTCTTTTGCGAATACTGAGTAACACAAAGATTTCAGAGTAGCAGCCGTATTCTTTGTATTCTGTGTTGTAATTGAAATCAATATATTTGAAAATGTAGAAAACATCCAAAAATATTTAAATGAATGGTACTGTATTGTTATTTAACAGTGTGATTAATCACAATTAATTTTTTTAATCTCTTGACAGCCCTAGTTTTTATGTTTGAATCCTGCTGCTACAAACATCTGCGTTGATAAAATTCTCAAGCTGTTAAAATGCTAATCAAATCATGCTGCCTGAGCTTTTCTCAGCTCTATCATTCTTGCCCTTTGGGACCCATCTTTACCTCACTCCTGTCATATTTATTCCACGTGCACGATATATTGTAAGCTACATGCATTATTATCTACAGTCGAACTTCAGAGTTATGAACACCAGAGTTACGAACTGACTGGTCAATCACCCACCTCTCTTGGAATCAGAAGTATGCAATCAGGCAGCGGCAGAGATAAAAATAAAAAAGCAAATACTGTACAATACAGTACTGTGTTAAACATAAACTACTAAAAAAAAAAAAGGAAGTTTTAAAAATGATTTGATAAGGTAAGGAAACTGTTCCTGTGCTTGTTGCATTTACATTAAGATGGTTAAAAGTAGCATTTTTCTTCAGCATAGTCAAGTTTCAAAGCTGTATTAAGTCAATGTTCATTTGTAAACTTTTGAAAGAACCACCAACATGTTTTGTTCAGTTATGAACAGCTTCCATTCCCACGGTGTTTGTATCGCTGTGGTTTTACTGTATATGCTTGTGTTGTTCGTAACAAACTCTGCCCCTTGTGGGGTAATTTCCATCCTAGGATCTCAGTGATTTTGGGATGATTGGCATGATTCCCATTGTGCAGATGTGGAAACTAAAGCACAGTGAGACCAAGTGACATAGCAGTACTGGGAATAGAACCCAGGGACTCCAGTTCCCTTCTCTAACTCGTAGACACGCAGTGTTGAATTTCACTTTTAACCTCACTGCTGGAAAAAACAGGCCCAGCACATGGTCTTATCAGCCACTCCAAGGCCCAGCAAACTCGTACCAGCATTGGGCTAGTTAGCGCATTGCTTTTAGCTGCCTCTCTGGTCACAGGCTTACAGCAGTGTTGCAAAATATATAGAAAACTTTAGCTGCCTCAGCCAGACTCTTTGTTAGACAGAAGGAAAAAGGAGAGGGCTAGCAAAGAGAAGAACTAAGGCAGGGAAAGAAAGGGACACATGGAGGGGAGTGGGAGAAGAGAAAGTCTTTCATCTAACACCCCCCAGCGCCCCACCCGGGCCAAGTTTCTTTTTGAGGACCTTAAAAGGGGAGTGATAAGCAGAATACATTATTAGTTTGTCCACCTGTTAGACCTAGTTTCTGACACCAATTCTGATTCACTGATTTCTGGTTCCACATTTTCTTGTTTACCAAGCATGATTTTAACATAGCCTTTAAGTTATATCAGTAGGCCGTTTTGTTTGGACAAATTTAGTCTTTCTGTCTTGGCTTTTGCACTTTTTCCCATTGGCGTTTGTTTCTCAACTTTTTCTCACTTCTTACAGTTGAGCTCACAGTTAGGGTAAATGTTTAGACCCAAGTTTTATAATAGGCCGTTGGAGAATTTACCCTGGTTAAGGTGATGTGACCGAGGTCTGCGGATGATAATATTGTGCTCAATTTGGGTACGTACTTGTTGAATATGTTTTTATGCAGCTTTATGTTGCCAAGATGGAAGTAATATAAAACAGAAGTGACTTGCCTGTCGAGTGTCTAGTCAGCTGTGAAAGTTCTTGAAAATATTTTCAACATGAAAGAGACTAGACTAAAATAACTCCTGTGCAAAACCTCTCATAGATCTGAACTTTTGCTAGCTGCGTGGGGCTCTGTGCTGTAAACAGCACCACTAACCTAGGAGGGAGGCTCCCCTGCTAAGGGGAAGTGAACAACTGAGGGGAAGTCGAGCATCCCACCAAAAGGCATCGGAAGCAGCTTGTGACTCTCAGTTCCAAGGCTGTGATTAGAGCCAGGAGCCTGGGGGGCCTGGGTTCTAACACAGGCTGTGCCAGTGACTCACCGTGTGACCTTAGGCAGTCACATCCCTTGTGCCTCCCTCAGCCCTCAATAACGATAATACAGGGTAACACACACACAACTGTGGAAAAGCAGCTGCGGTATGTGCACTGATCTTTCTAAGGCAAATCATACAAACAGTGCCTGAAGAAAGAGAACCTTGGTTCTAACCAACCTGTACTTAGTGCAGGATAAAATAATCTACATAAAGTCTTCGCAATACTGCTAGATTTGTATGTACAATGTAGGCTGATGTTACCCAATATCTGAAGTTGACACTACCACTGTACCAAGGAGGTGAGAAATCCCACAATGGTCATTCCATATTAAATTGCCTCCCTTCTGCTTCATACAATACCACAGTTAGATCCACGTGAGTGACCCCTTCCATCCACAAAGAGCACCATTTGGTCTCAGTTGCTGGACCGCTGCTGTAATCATGCCCTTGTTAGCTGAGAGTCACAAGCTTTGCTGATGCCTTCTGACAGGATGTTTAAGTTCATCTCAAGTGTTCGCTTCCCCTCTGCAGGTGACTCTCCTCCTAGTTTGATGGAGGTGGTGGTGTTTACAGGGGGTGCATGTGGGAATCCAGTTCCATGATCTGGGCGGCCGCCTTTGTAGTCTTTCGCATAAGCCACATTAACACACCCCTGCCATGCTTTCCAACCTGACGTGGCAGTCCAATAACGTCAGAGGGGGAGAGGAACTGAGTGAGTTGAGCAAGGGAGAAGAAATGAAGATTTGCAGTTGACATTTGGAAATGAGATAGAGAGTAGTACGGGGGAGAACTCCAGGAGGGCGGATCCAGATTGCTGCTGCATGAGCCTGCAGCTCGTGGAAAGATCATGGTCCGGGATGGAGAGGAAGCTGGTGCTAGATGAAAGAAGAGAGGATGGAGGGAGAAAGAAAGAAAGAGAATATTCATGAGTTAGTTTGGAACAAGTCTCTGGAGGATTTAAAAATGTATGGATTGTGTAACTGGGTCAAGTTTTTGTGGCACAGTGCATAGGAAACCCCGCCCCCATCCATTTCATTGTCTGCATCATTAAAACCTTCCACACCAGGTTGCACTGTTTCAGCCAGTTGACTTTTCCACATACCCAACTACCTGTTAGATTTAAATTTTTGATTAAAGCTAATATTAAAATTATATAATACACAAGTTGAGAAAAGAATGCCTGTACATCTGGATATAGGGCTTAGACTATCCACAAACACAAAGTTTGTTTAAAAAATCATAAGATACATAGAGTACATAATCAGCATTAACCCAAATTTAGGTGAATAAATTTAAGAATATAGTTTAGATTTTAGCATCCAAGTATTCGGATACATCGATCATGAAAACTTATGCAGAGAGTTGGTTGTGGAAAGCACATATCAATGAGTGAAGATTGTCCCTCAGTAATTGAGAATTTAGGGTAGGCTGTCCATTTCGAGGTGTCACGCAGCTCTGTTAGCAGCATGGTGAACACCATTGCTGCAGGCAATATATAAAAATTAATGTCAGTTTTCAGACTGCTAACATGTGGTTCACGTGATGCTTATGCAGTGTTAAATGACTGAAACCGTTTCACTTTGCTGGGGATGCTAGAAGAAGAGGGTTCATTGTCCTCAACAAACAGGCGTAATTGCATCCAGCCTCTTATGTAAGCTGTTCTGTGTGTTGCGCTTATCAACATCTCTTAGCCAAAATATAAAATAAGCCACAGTGATCGTTCTCTGCTACAATTAATGCTGCTGGACTAAAGGAGCTAACCCCCTCATCCCATCAAACCTTAATTGGCCTTCTCCTTGTCAGCCTCAGGGGCTGAGAATTGGCACCACCCTGGAGATGGAACTGCCCTATGCCATCACCACTCCAGGTTGCGTATGGTGGTGGGTGGGTTTGGGGGAACTTGCCCAGTGCTTTCCAGGCTGTACCTAATCTGTGAACAAAAAGGGAATTTCTTTCTTGTGGGCTGCTAAATCAGCAAATTTCAGCATCCTAAAACTCTCACGAAGGCAAACTTGCCAACACAAGTGATCATAGATCATTACTGGAATAGTTAAGAGCAAACCAGAGTTAACCCTTGAAGGAATGGCCACCTCTGGGCTGCAAGGTGATCTCCATTTCTACAGTACTAACTTATTCATCTAGACACAATGTTAGGTGTAAAAAGAAAAGGAGTGCTTGTGGCACCTTAGAGACTAACCAATTTATTTGAGCATAAGCTTTCGTGAGCTACAGCTCACTTCATCGGATGCATTCAGTGAAAAATACAATGAGGAGATTTATAGACACACAGAACATGAAAAAATGGGAGTTATCATACACACTGTAATGTATGTATGTTGCACTCTCCTTACTGTGTGTATGACAACTCCCATTTTTTCATGTTCTGTGTGTCTATAAATCTCCTCACTGTATTTTCCACTGAATGCATCCGATGAAGTGAGCTGTAGCTCACGAAAGCTTATGCTCAAATAAATTGGTTAGTCTCTAAGGTGCCACAAGTACTCCTTTTCTTTTTGCGAATACAGACTAACATGGCTGCTACTCTGAAACCAATGTTAGGTGTGTTACCAGGAGGCTTTATTACTAACTCAGTTTAATTTGCAGACTGTTTCCTGAGTCAGTTTCATCAGCGTAATAACTTCCAGTGAAATATTTGACTGATCTGGTTGATAGTTGCAGTGTATACACTTTGGAATATTAAGGTGAATGCAACTGGCAATGTCCTGGTTTGTGCCTGTATCTCTTCTGTTTTGTTAGTGCCTTTCACTAGCTTTGGAAAAACATTGTACAGAATTGCAAATTATGGGGTGATAAGCACCTCTTGAGAGGCACTGAGCACCCACACCTCGGACTGAAATCAATAGGAGTTGAGGGTTCACAGCACCTTGTGATTGGCCCCTAAATTTATGTATAGATCTCTGTCGCCATTGTGCTCTTGTGGGAATAACTTTGGGCTGGATGATTGGGCAGAGGCAGAAGACGTCTGAACTGATATTTCTGATCTGGTATGATGGGCAGGCTCTGTTCCCGTGTTTGATAACTGATCAGTCATTCCTGCTTTGGTTGAGGGACAGAAGTATGGTGTCTGGATAAAGTGTGAATATTTCAGGAGAAATGTGCTCTGCAGAGCTCCAAGTGAAGATGCCCCCAATAAAGGCCTGGTAGCTGAAGGCTGATGCCTGTGCAGTCCCCTGCATGGATTCTGAGGCATGTGGAAGGTTAAATGATTCGGTTCTGAGAAGCCCATCTCAGTGTTTGAATGAGCTGAGCAGCTCAAAATCCATTATGACAGTGAGATTTTGAGGTTTGACACTTTGTATTCTCTCTTTCTCAGACTACTGCATGAATCCACAGACGGTCTTGTTGCTCCGGGTCATCGCTGCTTTCTGTTTCCTTGGAATAATCTGCAGCCTTTCAGCTTTCCTGCTGGATGTTTTTGGACCCAAGCATCCTGCGCTGAAGATCACTCGGCGCTATGCTTTTGCTCACATTCTCACAGGTAACTGCCAGGGCATTTGCACCTCAGTGAGGCTGGTTATGTGAGGTAGCATACGAGCACGGAAGTTAGCACCATCAACTGCAGCATGAGAAAGCTGAGCTGATATCTTACCTTGGGCCCTTGTACACCCTCAGCCAACTATACCTCAGAGTATAGCAAACAGGATATAGTGTTGCTATCCAAAGGGGTTTTCCTTGCCTTCCTTGTGACCCTGATCCCTGCTGGGTCTGCGTTCTCAAAGGCACATGAGCTCTGCAGCTATCTTCCCCTCTGCTATCAGCACAGAGCATTAGAGTCCTAGAGGTGTCAGTCTGTGCTCTTGGCTGCAGGACTCTTGCTCCATGTTGTGCAGCTGCAGCTTAAAAAGCGGGGGTTAAATCTGTGAGAAATAGAGGCCTAGGATGAAGTTTATATTTACTCTGTTAATGGGGATGAGCTGGTATGTTTCATTTTCAGAGTGATCCCTTAGCACAGAGTGAACCAAGATAACCATGGGTCCCCTTCCCCCCCAAGTCAGGGGAAGAATTGCCATTGATCTTCGTAGCAGCAGGGTTGTACGCCCCCACCTGCTGTGTCACACAGGTGCCAGCTGCCCGCTCTGCACTGTGACCAGGGTTGTTCTAAATCAGCCCTGGAGATGTGCCAAAGGTGTGGTGCAAAGTTGCGTAACTTGCGTGAACCTTCAACTTCCCTTCCTGCCTGCTGGCTCCCATGTGCCCCCTTCCCCGGTTTGTGAAAGATGAATTTAGAGATTGAACACTCTGGCCCTCACTCCCAGGCATGGTCAGCTCCTCCTTAAAGCCCACATTGCCCATGATTTCTCCCAGCCTGTTTTGGCTTTCATTGCATGTGTCCGTTTTCCCACTTCTAGTTAACGAACCCTCCCACCGTGCTATGCAGGTTATAGAAGTCAGGCTGGGGTTCGTGTGCATTACTGTGCAGAGACATCGGGCCAGCCCTGAAAACCTGGCCTTTCTGTTTGCTTTGTGGTGGTCTCCCAGGGGGCTTCCTGTGCAGTCTCGTTGATTTTTGCCTAACAAATAGAGTAATTTGCTTCCTCCTTGTCACTTACTACTTTCTCTCTCTCGCATATCCTCCATGGCTGCTGGTCTCAGTTTTGCAATGTGCCACTGTGATTGGATTCTGTTACTGGGCCTCGGAGCTGATTCTTGCACAGCAACAGCAGCACAAAAAGTACCATGGGTCTCAGGTCTACGTCACCTTTGCAGTCAGCTTTTACCTGGTGGCGGGAGCCGGCGGAGCCTCCATCCTCGCTACTGCTGCCAACCTGCTGCGCCACTACCCAACCGAGGAGGAGGAGCAGGCACTGGAGATGCTGTCCGAGATGGAGGAGAATGAACCTTACCCCGCAGAGTACGAAGTGATCAACCAGTTCCAGCCGCCTCCTGCTTATACGCCATAATGCTGCCAGCGAGCCATAGCGGGTGGCAGCTAGGCTTTCTCCCAGCCCCCCAAAACTAACTGCCCACCTCTTTTTGGGAATGCACCCCCCTTGCCCATGGAGGCCACTCAACGGTGCCTCACTTCCCAGGCACCTTGCTCACTCTTATGCTCTTCTACCCACAAGGGAGAGGACTTGCTTTAGAGAGTCAAATGACCAGCGGTTTCTTCTTACAGAGCCCCCAAACCCTCTTGTTTTAAGGACTTTGTTTTGTGATTTTTATCTCCCACTCCCATGGACTGTACGTACCTGGCAGTGCTGAAATAGTACCTGACCAGGGTGATTTCAGCAGCTCTCAACTTCCTGTGTAATCTCAGAGACTCGTACTGTGCTGCCCCAATACTCCCACTCACCCATGTACTCACCAGCATGGTGCAGGAATGCATAGCTGTGCAGGAGATCACACCTGTCTGTGACATGCATGTGCATACCTGGGGGCAAGGGGGTGTGGTTGGGGGCAGGGTGGTTCCATAATCTTGCATTGTGATATTCAAGATCTCATTCACACTGGCCCGTATGCCTACACAGAGGTGAAAGTCACACAGGTACACACACCTGTATTAGAGGTGAATTCTACAATCTTCTGCTCTTATCCATGCAAGCTCAGTCAAGCCTCTGTAGAGGTGTAACTTAGTGATAAGCACACCTGGAGAGGTGTGCTCCATAGGAGCACCATGGCACCTATATATAGGTGAAACTCCCGCCACTATGAACTAGTGTGTAGAGGAGAAATTCCTTTATATCGATAGCATACTTGTTGAAAGGTCTAGCAAATCTGCCACCGCTGCTTTTTCCACTTCTACACTCTGATCCATGCTATTTACACAAGCATTTTGCACTTTACTCGAGCTCACAGCCCCCCCCCCCCCCCCCCCGACTTCTGGGGAACTGTGGAACTTGCTAGGACTAGCTGCTGTATACCGCTACCATTAAGTGGCCCTCCGATAAGTTTGCAAATGTTAGGCCAGAGCTGGGTGAAAGATGGAGCCTCCCTTTTAAAAAAAGCTGTGCTAATTTCAACTGTGGTATAAAGGGAGCTGACAGTACCTGTTCAGGTCCAGCGCCCGTGGCTACCACAGCACAGTCAGCAGGTGGATCTATGACAGCTTTTAGTCTGGTGTTAAAAAAGAGAACAATCTGCTGTACGGTGACAACTACTGAAACCCTGTTCCATGGTCTCCACAAGATAGACAGCTGGCTAGAGATTGTATGCAAAGTCTGTCTTCACGCTGACCTGCTCTGGTTTTAAGGCATTTTGTCCCCTTTTCTTTTAATCTAGATATTTTTCTCTCCTTTTTGCCCTTTACAAAGACCATTCTCCCAGCTGAAGAGGATAGGCTGTGACCAACCAGCACTCTTCGTCTAACAGCTCCAGGAAGCACTCTAGAACTACTCCTGGTGCTTTATTTCCACAAGGAGCACTGGACTGGGCTCCCTTCTCCCTGCACATGTAGCAGTGCAGCGTGCTGGTACCAGGCCTGCCGAGAAGGAGCCAGTAACACGCATCCATATATGTGCACTGTGCCAGCCATCGTCACAATTGTAGGGACAGCATATAACACTGAAAGATATTGAAGGGGAAACAGTTAAATGGTCACTTCTCCTTGGAGGGGATTGTTTTTAAAGAGGTTTTAGAAAGTGGCCTGCATGTCACTGAAATGCTGAGCTGAGTTCTGTGTGGGGTTTGGTCATGTTCTTCAAATGGAATAATGAGGCTCGGGAAGGAAGGTCATGTCCCCCGAGTGCTGGCTTGGAGCTGATGATGCGGTGGTTTGTCTGAGTCACTTTGGTACAGGCCTACTGCAGCTTGGAACTCTTACGCAGTTCCGAATGGATCCCCTCTCCTTCTCTTTGAATGTATATCTGCTATTGAAGTGTTACCAGCAATGTTGTTGAGCTCATTCCTTTCCCTCCCATATTTGCAACAGTGTTGGCAGTACAAAAGAGGAGATTGCCAATGTAATCCAACATCCAGACCTCAGATGCAAACCTGGAGTCTTATCCTAGGAGAAAGTAAGACATTCCACCCCCGGCACCCCCTCCTTAGGGGAAAGCCACCATAGCTCGTAAATTGACTCTGGAGAGTTAAGGCATCTTCTCCACTGAAAGGCTTGGAGCAGAGAGAGGAACAAATAGATAAGGTGTCTGATAAAGGACTTTTAGAGTTTAGAAGGAACTCAGGTGGCAAAGAGGCTGCCAGTGGTAATGGTAATGGGGTCTTCTCCAGCAGGCAACCAAATGTCTCAGCTTTGCTTTTCCCTTCCACTTCAATGGAATGGTCAGCTTAATGCCAGCTGTTATACATGCAGCCAAAGGGTGTATTAGTGAGGCCCCTAGACTGTATCCTGATGGCTGATATGATCTTGCCATTACTTGGCATCCCTGTTCTTGCTCTGATATTGAATTACAGTCCATTTATATAGTGGACTCCACAGTGAGCTCTGTGTCTGGTTTGGGTGGGAAATGTTCTGGGTTTCCCCCTACTGCTGTGAGAGAGGGAGAGTGTGTGTTGGACTAAAAACATCCTATGCATAAAAAATTGTATTTCTGTAAAAATACTTTAATTATCCCCAACTAATAATTGATCCTTGGAGCTTGAGGAAATCTACCTGAAATCTGGGGAAAACCTTATTCCTAGCCACTCCATGCAGCTTTCTTTTCCTCCTCAAGGCCTAGGGAGGGAAAGCAGAACTGGCAACATATCCATGTGCCAAAGGGACTTTGAGCCACTTTAGGAACGGTGACTGCCTCTGCTCACCTGGTTTCTGCCGCTGGGACTCCACAACCGGTTTACAGATGATCCATGTATTCAGTCTGTGAGATCCCTTTCACACCATTAATGTCATCCACAAGGCACTGGTGGCTTATGTAAATTCAGCTCTATGTTCTGATTTTTTTCTAGAGAAAATAAAAAGGATGTAACTAGTCTCCCCTGGGAGTCCTTACTCTTTATTTCACACAAGATTATTTGTCACAGTGCTGAGGAACAAGAGAAAGAAGGGGTTACTCTGGTAGTAGTTGGCACTTGTCATTTGTAAGATGAGTTTAACAAGCCTCTTGACTCCTCTGTGACCCAAGAAACCTCTCCATTTCAGAGAAGGGAAATGATGAAAGAGAAGTGAGGTGACTTTCCCAAAATAACAGATGCAGAGCTGGAGCTAAAACTTGGGCATTCTTTGCTGCTAGTCCCGCGCTATAATCTGCAAGCGGTCGTTGCTTTATATTCCATTGCTGGGCCCAATCATGCTAAAATAAGGCTGATTGACTCTCATGCTCCAGGCTGTAAGCCTGCCAGGGCTCAGAAAGGGCTTTTCACTCCATGTCCAGTATTGTATGACTGGCTGAGAGCTTTACGCTGGGGGGTTTCGGTAGAATGAAGCATCAAGGAGAGCCAACTGCTGGAGTCTTGATTCAACACAACATAGATCAGTCACAGGTTTTGCTGTGGCATTGTGGATGAACATGGCTCTAGAACAGGGGTTCTCAAACTTCATTGCACCGCAACCCCCTTCTGACAATGAAAATTACTACACGACCCCGGGAGGGAGGACTGAAGCCTGAGTCCCAACATGTAGGACTGAAACCCTCTGGCCTCGGGTGAAGAGGCTCGGGCTTCAGCCCCGGGCCCCAGCAAGTCTAAGCCAGCCTTGGCGACCCCATTAAAATGGGGTTGTGACCCACTTTGGGGTCCCGACCCACAGTTTGAGAATCGCTGCTCTAGAAGAGAAGGAAGCTGTTTGTTCATCCTGGCTATCTGTACATTGAATACTAGTGCTGTTTGAGTTTGATCCTGCTCTCAGGGTGCACCTTTAGTGTGAGGGGACTATCAGGTGCTTAAGGAGTGCAGGGCCTTATGTTTGCTGGGAGCTGTTATACACAATGGATTGAATCTATCCCTTGGGCTGAGTAGAACACGGTCATAGCTGTGGGTACTATTAGATTTTAAATTTTATTAAAGCTAATGTTAAAATTATGTAATACACAGGTTGAGAAAAAAGTGTCTGTACATCTGGGTATAGTGCTTAGATTATCCACAAATACAAAGTTTGTTTTTAAAAGTCATATGATACATAGAATGCACAATCAGTAATAACCCAAATTTAGGTGAATAAATTTAAGAATACAGTTTAGGCATTAGCATCCAAGTAGTCAGGTA
This sequence comes from Lepidochelys olivacea, assembly GCF_965140295.1. Lineage (NCBI taxonomy): Eukaryota > Metazoa > Chordata > Testudines > Cheloniidae > Lepidochelys > Lepidochelys olivacea. Next base: position 14,265,856 of record NC_140436.1, on the reverse strand, counting down.
CGTCACTCATGAAAAGTTGTACAGAGATTTGGTTGTGGAAAGCAAAATCTATCAAGGAGTGGAGATTGTCCCTCAGTAGTTGAGAATTAGGGTAGGTTGTCCATTTAGAAAACACAATCCATGAGGAAAGTATTTGAGTTACTTTTCCCACTGTGCTTCTCATCGGCACTCTAGCTCATCCCTCCTGATATTGCCGATGTCTGATGATGTGTTCTGTGTAGATGTCCGTCGAACATCTGATGGCGTCCAACACTATGAGTTGCCACATCAGCTGAGCGTAGCGTTGATTAATTCCGCATTCTCTCAACACTCGTTCCTTACTGGGATCCAATGCGTCCAAATTGTCTGCACCTGGTAACCTGTAGCTCTCAAGGTTTCGGCCAGAGGGACATATTTCTCCACCTTATGAACTTGGGCATCATGGAAGGCCAGAGTCCTGTTCTCAAAAGACACTGATGTCCACCATGATGATCTTCCGGTCCTCGTTGGTGATGATGATGTCCGGTTGTAGTTGGCTGTCGGTTCCGGAGATGGTGGAGTTCACAGCAACCTTCCCTACGGGTGGTGGGATGACCAGGTGATCTTGGATGGCATTGTGTCGCAGCTGCCAGGCTCTGGAATGGGGCTTGCAGCTACACAGGACGTGGGGTAATGTCACTGGCTTAGCTGCACTTCCTACATCGCTTGTCCCAATTCTTATGGTGGACGGCGCTGTTCAGTGGAACACAGTTGAGCCAGGCCTTGTGGATGAACCTCCAGTCTGCAAATCGGATGAAGCTGCCCCCGGGGAGGAAGTGGTTGCTGGCATCCCACTTGCAAGTCATCTCTAATGCCTTGCCCTGGTCTGGCTTCCGTTTTAGGTTTTCCACATACTGGCAGTGGATGGCATCTTTCAGGGTCCTCTCCACTAACCTGCTACCTAAATGCTTGTCTTTCGCTGAAGAGCAGGAAACTACGTAAGAACGGCCATACTGGGTCAGACCAAAGGTCCATCTGGCATCCTGTCTTCTGACCATGGCCAATACCCGGTGCCCCAGAGGGAATGAACAGAACAGGAAATCATCAAGTGATCCATCCCCTGTCGCCAATTCCCAGCTTCTGGCAAACAGAGGCTAGGGATGCCATCCCAGCCCATCCTGGCTAATAGCCCTTGATGGACCTGTCCTCCATGAATTTATCTAGTTCTTTTTTGAACACTGTTATAGTCTTGGCCTTCATAACATCATCTGGCAAGAAGTTCCACAGGTTGACTGTGCATTGTGTGAAAAAAATACTTCCTTTTGTTTTAAACCTGCTACCTATTAATTTCATTGGTGCCTCCTAGTCCTTGTGTTATGAGTAAATAACACTTCCTTATTTACTTTCTCCACACCAGTCATGATTTTATAGACCTCTATCATATCCGCCCTTAGTCGTCTCTTTTCCAAGCTGAAAAGTCCCAGTCTTATTAATCGCTCCTCATATGGAAGCCGTTCCATACCCCTAATAATTTTTGTTGCCCTTTTCTGAACCTTTTTCCAATGCCACTCTATCTTTTTTTGAAACGGAAGGGAAGGAGGAGTTCACCCTCCGTTTACTTTTACTCAAGAGATAATAAAACTCTGAGATGGTTTGAGGGGTGGGATTTTGGACTCCAAGTAGTTGTCCCATTTTTCATAATGGCTTAATTTTCAGATTGCACCTTTCAGTGCTGACATACACCCTGTCTTTGTGAATAGATCGCTCCACTTGCCGTTGCTATGCAGCCACTTCTGGGGTGGCGTAAGACCGCTATCTAATAGTGTGCCCCAAAACTATAGGCAGCTGCCTGCAGTGACTAAGACGGCTAGGAGACAAAGGGAATCCGTTTGTTGAGTTTGCCTACAGAGAAACGCAGAAGTGGGACTTTTCTAGCACTTCTCTAGGTACCACAGCAGGAAAAATCTACAAGGAGAGAAAAAGGGTGTATTGCCATCTCGGCCACGAGCTCTTCTTCTACCTGCAGCTGTGGGCGCCAGGCCCAGACGGGGAGCCTGACCCTCAAGGTGTCCTCCCGCACCCTGGTTATGAGTGGCTCGGAATGCAGTCTGGCGGGCCCTGCTGAGGAAAGCCAGGCAGGCGGACACAACGAGGCGTCCTTGTGGCACCTTAGAAACTAACCAATTTATTGGGGCGTAAGCTTGCGTGGGCTAAAACCCACTTCCTCAGATGCCTGGAGCGGAAAATACAGTCGCAGGGGGGGGTGTGTGTGTGTGTGTGTATCTCTATAACAGTGTGGGGGAAATTAGTTTACGCGATGACCCCCCCCCCCCGCTCCCAGTCGCTATTCAGGCCTAACTGGAGGGTGCCCCCCCAGCGGTCCTGGGCAAGGGGGCACCCTGGGGGGGGCTGTTCTTTTCCGGCTGAGGAAGGGCCCCTTTTAAGCCCGCTACGGAGGGGCCAGGGAGGCTGCGGGGCCAGGCTGGAGAGCCTTGGAGGAGACGCCGCAGCTGCGAGGCACCCAGGACCAGGGGGGCTTCAGGGGCAAACCCTTCCCCGCCCCCGGGGGCAGGCAGCTCCCCGGCCGCCCCCGCGCGCTGCCGCCGCAGGGCCCCTCGCGCGTCTCCAAGGCGCCCGCGCTGGCTCACAAGGCGGGGGCGGCGCCCTGGGGCCCGCTCCGCGAGGGGCCGGCGCGTGCGCCGCAGACGGACGGCGCCGCGCACCAATGGGCGGCCGGGGGCCGGCCGGCGGGAGGCCAATGGGCGCGGCGGGCAGACCCGCGAGGGAGGCGGCGCGCGCGCGGTAGCGGTTGCGCTCCCGGTAGGCGGCAGGGCCTGAGGCGGGCTTGGCCCGCGCGCAGCCGGGCGGGTAACGGGCGCTGCTCCCTCGCGCTAGGCCGCGCGGCGATGTTCCACCCGCTGCAGCGGAGGCCGCCCGCCAGCATCTATTCGTACTGCGCCCGCTCGGCCCACTGGGGCGCCCGGCCGGGGCCCGCGCAGGCCCTGCGGAGCCGCTACCAGTGGCTGCTGGGCTGGCTCCGGAGGGAGCCCGAGGCATGCCCCGGCCCGCGGAGCCTCCTGTCCCTCCTGGCCAGCCAGTGCAGCTACGTGACCGGCCAGCGGGTGCGGCGGGCCCAGCAGACCGGGCAGCTCTACGGCGACATCTACTCGGAGCGGGCGCGCTGGAGCCTCTTCCGCTGCCTGTGGCGCCGCTGCCAGGCCCGCCACGCCGGCGCCTGCAAGCTGATGGCGGCCCTGGCCGGCGTCTTCCTGTGGGAAGAGGAGCGGATCCAGGAGGAGGAGTTGCGAAGGTGGGTCTCTCCCGGGCCGCCCCTCCGCGGGCGCCGGCTGGTCCTGGGGCTGCCCGTGGTCGGGAAGAGGCGCCCGCGTTCCTTAAAACGAGTAGCCGCCGAAACTGCCCCGGTGCTGTGGGGACAGTCCCGATTTGGGGATTTTTTTCCCTATCTCGGCTCCTATTCCCCCCCCCCCCCCACACACACACACCCCGTCCCGATTTTTCCACACTTGCTGTCCGCTCACCCTACTTAGTGCAGGGCTCCCCCCGCTCCCGCCCATGCACTGGGCTGCCCCCCCCCGGGCCCATCTAGATATTTGCCTAGATTCACAGCAGGCGACATTGAAAGTGCTGGCGAAGTCCGCACCCAACTAAAGTTTCGTACAATGACTTGTTTCAGAGGAGCCGCCCGTGTTAGTCTGTATTCGCAAAACGGAGAGGAGGGCTTGGGGCACCCGAGAGACTAACCCATTTATTTGAGCATTAGTTAGTCTCTCGGGTGCCCCAAGTCCTCCTTTCCTTTGTACAATGACTTGTTTATATTGTTCTGTATACTATACAGGGAAAGGTGAGTGCAATGTTTCGATTCCAGTTGATTTATAGTTATATGATAAAAAATGAGAGAGAAAGTAAACCATCAGTAACGGTGCTCTGTGACCCTTTTTTTTTTGTATTTTTATATCTGATTTTGTAAGCAAGTGGGTTTTAAGTGAGGTGTAACTCGGGGGCATGCAAGATCAATCAGACTCCTGAAAGGGTGACTGTTGTCTGGAAAGGTTGAGAGCCACTGCCTTAATGCACTAGAAAATGAAGGTCATAATTCAGGGATGGATGGATGAGATGACTGGCTAGATCCTTTCCATCTCTAGCTTCTGATCTGAAATATATCCATTCTTTAATAATAAGAGTAGGGGCAATTCATATTTTAAATATCTGATTAATGGTTTTGTGAGTGTTTGGGCCTCAGAAACATGGTTGAGGGGTGATATGTGATAAGATACTTTTGCTTGAAACTGCCTGTAGAATGAAGGATTTGAGGGAGGTACAGAGATTCAAGGTCATTCCTGTCTCAGTACTGTCTTATTCAAATGTTTAAACTTGTTGGCATCTTTTCTTAGAGGTTAAACACATTACGTTATGCAATCTATTAAATCACAAAAACCCTTAGAAATGAAATAACCCTTGCATTTGCACCCATCCTTGGTACTTTGTCTGTTAAAGGTTAAACAAAACCCTTCATGGCCTTTTATATATTTGAAATACTGAAAATGTGGTCTTTTTCCTATTTCTTTTGAGGGGCTCAAGTGTGTATCATGAGTCCTCTTAGGACCCAGTGTTGTAAACAGGTAGGCAGGTGGCGCCTGATCCAGTGCCTGGTGAAGTAATAGGAATTTTTCCATTGACTTACATGAGTGTTGGATCAGGCATACCATCAAGGCTACCCATGGGACCGTACAGTAGTTATTAACATGCTTAAATGTTTATGGGATTTGGTCTTTTAAAATTAATTGAAAGGCTGAGGTCGGTAATCTTCTAACAGACAGATCCATTCTTTTGTATCAGAAAGCTCATAAAACTTGTCTTACAACTTACAACAGTGATAAAATTTTTTTATATATTTGTGTGTGTGTGTATATATATATAAAACTAGCTTATGGAAGTCCTTAAAGCTGTATTGGTGAGACCAGCTACCAGTCATTCTCTTCAGCTTTGTGGTATTGATCACATATTATAGTTGATACTTTTCTACTGTCTTCCTCTTCTGTCTTGTGAGTTGCTAATATCACATTGGTTTTTTTTACATTTAGATGCATAACCTGTTAGTTGGCCCATTAAAACTCTGTGAGATAGAGCTTTTCTACTTTTACTTCATATCTATTTTCCTTATTTTAATACTTAGTTTAATTTTGATGATTGTTGAAGGGGCTTTTCCCTTCCTTAGTTTTCAAAACATGGTTGTTTGTTTTAAAATACTATCAGGTTTGGTAGCAGGAGATAAACTGTTCCAGTAAACTCCAAAAAGTTCAACCATATTTCTAAGTAGTAGTCCTTTTTCCTTCTCTATAGAACTGACTTGATTAACTTTTTCTAGTACCAAAATTTCCTACCAGAGTAGATAAAAATTGATTATTTTTTAAATAAAAAAATCTGTTTTTTTTATTTTGTTTAAATTTTTATTTTTAAAAATCTGTTGAAAATGATAACATATTTTGTATTAAATTCAGATAAGGCCCACATTTACTATACTCTTAACATTTAAATACAAAATAAATATGCTGAGTCCATGAACCTCTATCAAAACTTTGAGTTAAAAGCTGCTTTTCTCTATAAAGACAGGTTTCAGAGTAACAGCCATGTTAGTCTGTATTCGCAAAAAGAAAAGGAGTACTTGTGGCACCTTAGAGACTAACCAATTTATTTGAGCATAAGCTTTCGTGAGCTACAGCTCACTTCATCGGATGCAAAGCTTATGCTCAAATAAATTGGTTAGTCTCTCAGGTGCCACAAGTACTCCTTTTCTTTCTATAAAGACAGATGTTTTTCCCCCTGATTCTAACTTTTGAGGTCAAGCTATATAAATGTGGCACAGTAGGTCAGCCTAAGTAACTTAGGAGACTTTCATTTTCAAGAGACTTGGACTCCAGTGATTCACTCAGGCATATTTGAAATTTTTCCTGGGCTGACCTAAAATAATCAGTTTAGTTCACTGATTATCATTTATCACTCTGTTTTAATAAATGATTTATTTGTTGACATGAAACATGTTTTGGGTACATAAATTTCTCTTATCAAAACATTTAAAAGTTATTTTATTTAATAAAAATAAATGTAATATGCTGGTTTTGACCTATAGGTTTTTTTGTTCGTTTAGGTTTTTTTTTAATCCAGGGGATCATGAGAAGTTTGATTCCACAAGTTTGATACTGTATTATTCAGTACATCAAGTTCTTAATTTGGTAATAACGCTTAATGTCTGGTTAAGTCAAACCTCCCTTTTACCATGGCCCCCTTTGTAAAGTAGATTGCTTAAACCTTGAGTTTTTTATTTCTCCAAATGAATTGGTTTATCATGGATTGCCATTGACCCAAGAGGCTTCCTGGAACTAAAATGGGGAGTGTTTGGGTGAAAAAACCTTAATTTGGAGTTGTATCTCCTTTTTAACTCTACAGAGTGAGTTGAAAATGTTGTTCAAAGCTGTTTGCTTTTGTTTTAAAAAAACAAAACAAAAAAAACCCTGAATTTCTCTTAGTCCTGGTTCAGTTGCTTGAGGTCTGTGATGTCATAGTTTTACTAATTGTTGTAGATGAGGTAGACAAGACCTGAATTTTGAACTGTAGAAAGAAATGGATTTTATTTTATTTTATTTACATCATAAAGAAGTGCAAAAACAAGGGAGTCGTGGGCAGGGCAAAAACCCATTTCTGGAGTTCCTTTGCAGGTCACCTTTAAAGCCAGTTTCTAATAAAGTAAAAATTACTAATGGCTCTACCCTTTCTTGTGGGGGAAGTAATTCTTCAATAAAATCAGCTGCATACAGACTTCCTTGTTCAGTGTTTGTTTCACTTAATTTTAACTGGGAATTGTAGGAGCTTTAAAAAGCAGATTAAAAAACTAATTTATTTAACTGTATGATCTCTACTTCTGAAATGCTGTTCAACCACCAGCGTGCGCACAGCTGGGATTTTTTCATCTGAGACCTCAAAGCACTTGACAGTGTCATTCCCATTTTACAGATAGCCTTCCTGTTTGATCTCAGTCTGACAAAATCAGGAATGGAACCCAGGAATCAGGGTGCATTGATTTAAATCAAATGTGATTAAAATTGCGGTTCAGCAAGAAGAAAATCTTGATTTAAATCATTTTAATCTTGTTTTGCATTTGTACATCTTAATTATTTTCCTAAAGAAAGATTGATTCTCACTGGTTGGTAACGATTAAAACGTTTTGCAACATAATATAGTCTTCACTAACTGGTTTATTAAACCAAGGAATATTATCTGTAGTAAATAAAATGAAGGAATTTTTTCTGGTCATCATGTGTCTTTCAAAATTTCAGAACTTGTAGAGCTCATCCTCATGTCTCATTGTTCATGCACTGGAAAAGGAAAACAAACTTTCTTGCTTTTTCAACTCTGTTCAGAGTTGAGAAACTGATTCCACCTAGTAATTGAACTGAACTAATTGAATAAACTGAAATGAAGAAAACATTCCCTCTACATGTGCAGAAGCGGCTACTGCTGTCAAAAGCTGGGTTAGCACTTCAAACTCTGGTTCCAAGTGCTTAGCCAGTGACTTGCACCAGCTCAGTAGTTTGACTTTTTTAAAAACTTCAGCAGCAAACATGTGCCATTTGGATATTTTCATTTAAATGATTATAATAAATTAAGGCCTTAATATAGGTTTTCATATCATCAAATTTGATTTGGAAGTGGTTTATTATTTTAAAAAAAAAGAAATATATTGGATTTAAATTAAAATCGGATTTAAATTAAAAAAGAAAACATTTTTAATTTGGCTCCCAGCAGCCCTCTTCTAGTTCTGTGCTGAGATTGTACTTTTACTAGCTGGTCATGCATGTACCCTTCCAAATGCTACAATTTTAACTCTCAGGCCTATGTCTGTTTAATACCCTTATGTGAATGTACTCCTCTGCATCATCCTGTTTTACTGTCACATTTCTCATGAAGTTTTAGAGCAGTTTAAATAAAAATAAAGATCTATTCATTAATAACTGATCTAAAACATTCAAATTGGTGTCTGACATAATAGTATCAAATCTAAATACAGATCTTGGACAAGAATTTGTAGTTGCATTTTAAGACCGCGTTCTCCTGTGGCAACTTCTGAAAAGGGGCAATTTAAGAGTCTCAGCATGCAGTGATGATCACGTTAGGAAGAAATGTAAAGAACATAGGTGTTTTTTAATGTACTGTACAGCACTAAGCGATATATAAACTTACATTTTTAAATAATGAGCAAGCAATCCAAAATTACCACAAATTCTATAGGCAGAGGTAGATTAGGGGTTTGTGGGGCCCTGGGCCAGAGCAAGTGTGGACTCCTCCCCACCCTTTCCTCCTGCAGACCCCTTCCCTCCTCCTCCCCCCCTCAGCTCCCCAGTGCTCCGCTTGGGGCCTTGTCCATTTTGTGGTGGGGGGTGGATATGCTGAGGCCCCTGGGCACGGGCCCTGTTGGCTCCATGGCTAATCCACCACAGACTATAGGTGGTGAATACTGGTATTAAACACTCCGTCTTATTCTTGGTTCCATCACTTTACTTGCTGTGTTACCTTGTGCAAGTGCCGAGTCGCTGCTCTTAAAAAATCAGCCCCCCTTCAGGATGTCTCAAGTTTGGCACCCCAAAAAATGAAGTATTCCAAATCACTAGTCAGTTTTGGAAAACTAGACTTTAGTGCCTGTTTCCCACCTTTAAGATGAGGGTAATAATTGTTACAGTTTCAGGGTAACTGCACCTGTATTCCTGCTCCATGGTCCCTCAAGGTTTCAGGCTTCCAGCCATCACCTCTCGTGGATAGAGACCCTCTCCCCCCTGACTGGGGGTTTTAAGGCTGCACCACTGATCTATACTGTGATATTCCCAGTAAGCCAGTCTGCCAAAAGGCCAACACCTGGGCTGTGCTTTACCTCAGAGAACGGTGCTGATGTTTTTACCAGTCACCATGCAGCTCTTCCAAGCAAGCACATGTATTAATAGGGCAAATGCATTACAGATAAAACATAAAAAACAATAAATACAGAGGCAGAAAAGAGGGGAGAAGGGTGGAGTAATCTTTGTAATTTTGGTGAAGGTGCAGAAGTCCAACACACAGACATGTTCTCAGTATTGGTAATGTTATCTACATTGTGTCCTTAATACGGTAGATCAGCATGAAGTCCTGTTCTGCACAGCAATCCAGAAATAAAGGCTTAACTCACATTGGTAAGGTACTTTGAGCTCTTCAGATGAGCACTTCAAACAGCATTACTGTGCCTTGTTCTTGTACCACACAGTCTCACCTGCACCATGACTTCAGTAGGACTTTCCATGGTAAGAATGATGCTTTATTGTAAGTAATGATTTGCCTGTGCAGTGTGCTCCTTCATGGCAAGCCTCTGCACAGCTGTGTTTTTGCCTGCTGCACATAACTCCCATGTCCTGTTTTGTAAGGCTCTGTTCCGATGCCCACCTCTAAAAGATTATATGGAAGAACAGCATGAGTTAGGACTTGAGTTCTTATTCTCAAACTCTTGGTGTAGATCAGTGTGTTCTGTGGAGACCTCCCTTCCTGCTCCTGATTATGCGGGTAACTTCCCCTTTCAGACCACATTTGCAATCACATACCGTCCTATAGTATCTACAGCAAATGCCTACCTCAGAAAATAATCTTGGGGCAGTGTTGGATTTTGAGTTACCTCTTTGTGAAGAGTAGCAGCGGGAGATGAGAAGCAGCGAGCATCATGAGATCATCCGGCTCTGTGGGCTTCTAGCCGGTGCTCTGTGGACCATCACTTGGGAACTGGTGGGCTAGAGTGGCAGGCTTCATCCTGAATGTCCTTGGTTCTAGAACTCAGGCCTTTAATACTAACTTAGTATTCAATGTGAGGCCTTTTATAGAGAATAAATGACTGTCTGGAAAAGAGCCTGAGTTGAGGTGCTATAAAAAACCTTAAGTAGGTCTGTACTGAATATTCATTAGAAATCACGTTTCTCCTCCCTTCTTTCCCCCCATGTTGTCCCTCTACAGTAGCATCTGATTATCTTCTTGCGTGCTTTTTCTTCCTAAGTGGACTGTTTGGGAATAGTGACAGACCTTAGCCACAGCTGTGGATGTAATGGAGAGAGATGAACATGGGGTACAGATGATCTGACCTATATTCAGAGTGAAAGATGGTGAGAGTGACGTCACCTGTTACATACAGGGAGTCTTCGGAATTATGTTGTAAGTTGAAACCGCTTTTCCCATAGGAATCAATGGTATGAAGGGGGGATTGGTTCCTGAACCAAGGCTTGATACACTATTTTCACCACAATAGCCCACATTTTTGTACTAAATGAATTATAGATGACTAATGTTGCAACATCAATGTATTGACTGTACACTGTATTTTGTAAACAGCATTCAAATAAACATATAAACTCACACATGCTGCACTGAATGCCAGCAACACGGGCTCAGAAAGCCAGGGAGAACGCACACATGCTGAGCCTCAGTCAGTCACTGTTGGCTTCCCAGCTCTGAGCTCAGCCAATCAAAAACAAGCGGCAGTAAGCTATCCTGCTTCCTCGAAGCCAATCAGAAGCGATCACTTCCTGGTTGAGTTATACTGGTATTGAGGTGGAAGTGATTCCAAGCAAACTTTATGCAAATCGAGCATTGTAAGGGCGAAGCAAGTATCATGGGGCGAAATGGGCAGTCAGTTGAAAAGCATCATCTGACGTAAGTCTGAGGACTCCCTGTATTTGGGAGCTTCCACTAGTGAGCCTTCAGATATCATAGAATCAAAGAATATCAGGGTTGGAAGGGACCTCATGAGGTCATCTAGTCCAACCCCCTGCTCAAAGCAGGACCAATCGCCAGCTAAATCATCCCAGCCAGGGCTTTTGTCAAGCCTGACCTTAAAAATATCTAAGGAAGGAGATTCCACCACCTCCCTAGGTAACGCATTCCAGTGTTTCACCACCCTCCTAGTGAAAAAGTTTTTCCTAATATCCAACCTAAACCTCCCCCACTGCAATTTGAGACCATTACTCCTTGTTCTGTCATCTACCACTGAGAACAGTCTAGATCCATCCTCTTTGGAACCCCCTTTCAGGTAGTTGAAAGCAGCTATCAAATCCCCCCTCATTCTTCTCTTCCGCAGACTAAACAATCCCAGTTCCCTCCGTCTCTCCTCATAGGTCATGTGTTCCAGTCCCCTAATAATTTTTGTTGCCCTCCGCTGGACGCTTTCCTATTTTTCCACATCCTTCTTGTGGTGTGGGGCCCAAAACTGGACACAGTACTCCAGATGAGGCCTCACCAGTGTCGAATAGAGGGGAACGATCACGTCCCTCGATCTGCTGGCAATGCCCCTACGTATACATCCCAAAATGCCATTGGCCTTCTTGGCAACAAGGGCACACTGTTGACTCCTATCCAGCTTCTCGTCCACTGTAACCCCTAGGTCCTTTTCTGCAGAACTGCTGCCGAGCCATTCGGTCTCTAGTCTGTAGCGGTGCATTGGATTCTTCCGTCCTAAGTCCAGGACTCTGCACTTGTCCTTGTTGAACCTCATCAGATTTCTTTTGGCCCAATCCTCTAATTTATCTAGGGCCCTCTGTATCCTATCCCTACCCTCCAGCGTATCTTCCTCTCCTCCCAGTTTAGTGTTATCTGCAAACTTGCTGAGGGTGCAATCCATACCATCCTCCAGATCATTAATGAAGATATTGAACAAAATCGGCCCCAGGACCAACCCTTGGGGCACTCCGCTTGATACCGGCTGCCAACTAGACATGGAGCCATTGATCACTACCCGTTGAGCCCGACAATCTAGCCAACTTTCTATCCACCTTATAGTCCATTCATCCAGCCCATACTTTAACTTGCTGGCAAGAATACTGTGGGAGACCATGTCAAAAGCTTTGCTAAAGTCAAGGAACAACACGTCCACCGCTTTCCCCTCATCCACAGAGCCAGTTATCTCGTCATAGAAGGCAATTAGATTAGTCAGGCATGACTTGCCCTTGGTGAATCCATGCTGACTGTTCCTGATCACTTTCCTCTCCTCTAAGTGCTTCAGAATTGATTCCTTGAGGACCTGCTCCATGATTTTTTCCAGGGACTGAGGTGTGGCTGACTGGCCTGTAGTTCCGAGGATCCTCCTCCTTCCCTTTTTAAAATTAGCCTTTTTCCAGTCGTCCGGGACTTCCCCCGATCGCCATGAGTTTTCAAAGATAATGGCCAGTGGCTCTGCAATCACATCCCCCAACTCCTTTAGCACTCTCGGATGCAGCGCATCCGTCCCCATGGACTTGTGCTCGTCCAGCTTTTCTAAATAGTCCCGAACCACTTCTTTCTCCACAGAGGACTAGTCACCTCCTCCCCATGCTGTGCTGCCCAGTGCAGCAGTCTGGGAGCTGACCTTGTTCGTGAAGACAGAGGCAAAAAAAAGCATTGAGTACATTAGCTTTTTCCACATCCTCTGTCACTAGGTTGCCTCCCTCACTCAGTAAGGGGCCCACATATGTGAAGCATCGAGTCTTGAAACCTGACAAGCCCCAAGTTAGCTGCCCATCAGGTCATGTGGGATGTGCTGTAAGAAATACTATCTGCTGGAGATGAGTGCTTTACTGATGGTACCATCTGTGGAGTGGTAGATGAGAAGTGCCTGCATAAATTGTCCAGGGAGTTTCTGATTCCCTTGGGAGCGGTGGGAGCAGATTCCCAACCAAGAAATGCAGAACTCTTGGAATTTTGTTTGGAAGCTCTATTGCACGTCTGCTGTAATTCTGGGTTTATTTTTAGGTTGTAAATGCTGCAGCAGGGACTGTCTCATTCTGCAGCCTGTTTGCTGGGCACCCTAGCAGTGCAGCCAGAGTATTTATTTGCCAGCCAGAAATTACTTTATAGGGGAGTGTAAGCTGTTGCCTCTCTTTGGTAATGTGTGCAATATGATTGACCTTTGCAGATTGCTGCAAGGCAAACAGTGACCCAGGGAGGGCGGGGCCTAGTTTGAGAACCTTCTAAACTGATTCTGCCAAGTTGGTTTTATAGACACTTTATCTGTTCCAGGTGCTGGCTGAAGTCTGGTGCCAAGGTCAGAAGTGATTTATATGATTTGTAGAAATACAAACTGCAGCCAGGCTTTTCCCCTCCCTTCAAAAAACAAATTAAAAGGGAATTTTTAAGGAAACTTAGTCTCCCTGCTGTCCTGGCTATACTTTGCTTTGGGCAACTGCATCCTGCCTACAGCTCTCCCTTCAATTGAATAAGATTCACAGATTCCAAGCCAGAAAGGATCATTGTGATGATCTGTTCTGACCTCCTGTATAACACAGGCCAGAGACCTTCTCTGAATTAATTCCTAGAGCAGATCTCTTAGAAAAACATCTGGTCTTGATTTAAAAATTGTCAGTGGTTGAAAATCTACCATGACACTCGGTGAATTGTTCCACTCGTTAATTACCTTCATTATTTAAAATGTACACCTTATTTCTAGTCTGAATTTGTTTAGCTTCAAATTCCAGCGTTTGGAGTACCTTTCTCTGCTAGTTTGAGGAGCCCATTATCAAATATTCATTCCCCATGTAGATACTTAGACTGTAATCACATCACCCCTTAACCTTCTCTTTGTTAAGCTAAACATACTGTAAGGCAGGTTTTCTAATCCTTTAGTCAGGGTATGTCTACACTGCACAGTTGTCGCCAAAACTTATGTCTTTTGCGGGTACTTAACGTGCGCGCACACACACACACCCCACCCTCCCTGCGAAAGACAAAAGCAGCAGTGTGGAAGTATCTTGTCAGCAAAAGAGCCAACAAAATACCGCAAAAGAATGTTCACAAATGCTGACTTTTAGTGACAAGGTTGTGTTGACATAGCCTTGTCGCTAAAAGCTGCGTAGTGTAGACAAGCCCTCAGTCTTGTGGCTCTTCTCTCCAATTTTTCAACATCCTTCTTGAACTGTTGACACCAGAACTGGACACAGTATTCCAGCAGCAGTCACACGAATGCCAAATGCAGAGGTGGAGTAACCTGTCTACTCCTGCTCAAGAGTCCCCTGTTCATTGATTGCATTAGCTCTTCTGGCCACAGCATAAGATTGGAATCTCATACTTCATCTTATTATCCACCACAACCCCCAAATATTTTGCTAGTCACTGCTACCCGGGATAGAGTCCCCCATCCTGTAAGTGTGACCTATGTTTTTTTGTTCCTAGATCTATCTATACATGGACATTTTGCCATATTAAAATGCATATAGTTTGCTTGCACCAGTTTACCAAGCAATGCTGAAACAGTGACCTGTCCTCTTCATTACTTACCACTCCCATAAGTTTTGTCATTGATAATTTGGTTTTCTTCCAGGTCATTGATAAAAATTTAGTTAGTACAGGGACTGATCCCTGCAGGACACTACTGGAAACATACCCTGTTGAAGACAGTTCCCCATTTAGAAACATCTTGAGACTTATCAGGCAGGTTTTAATCCATTTAATGTGTGTCAATTTAATTTTATATCATTCAAGCTTTTTTTTAATCAAAGTATCATGGAGTACCAAGTCAAACACCTTACAGAAGGTACATCAAAATTAACCTTTTTCAGCCAAACTTGTAATCTCATCCAAAAATATATCAAGTTAGTTTGATGTGATCTATTTTATATAAACTCATGTTGATTGGCATTAATTATGTTTCCTGTTTTACTGCTTTCTTAATCGTGGGTTGACTCCTTTGTCAAAACTGTTGAGTAGTGTCCGCTCTGCTTAGGTACTCGTATCGCACTAATCATCTGGGGAATCGGTGCATCTTCCAGAGGCACATAGTCATATGCCTGGCATCTGTTGCACATGATGCCTCTTCCATTCCTCTCCTCTCCCAAAGGGGAAAACTGAGTGTTGCACAATGCTTTTATTAGTCAAAGCAGGCAGCGTGTGCCTTGCTTTTGCAATGGGAAGTGAGGCTTGCAATAGTTTTTAAATCATGTGGCAGTGAGTTCCATAGTCTTATACTGGTCTTTGAGATTGTGCAGGAGACTAACTCTATCCTTGCATTGTGCAGGGCTACTGTGCCATGGGAGGGTGAGGATGACCATGGTCATGATCTGATTGTGACTATCCCATTCCCAAACTATTAAGGTCTTTGAAGATAAGGACCGAGATCTTGAACCAGGTGGGATAGTCAGGGGAACCAGTGTAGAGAGTGCAGAACTGGATTGATGTCACCATGTGATGTTAAATCCCAGAACTGATTGCCAGTTGATGTTGGAGATGGGGAGTGATCCTCAGCCTGTAAAGTGGTTTGGGTTCCTTCTTAATAGCATCTTTCCCTCTGGTTGCAGCTGAACAAGTGGTCTTAATGCTGCTTCCTGCTTTGAGCCCCCTAAGATTGCTGCTGACGTCATTCCAGATGGGCAAGAGAGAAAATATATTGTAAATCCAGAGCTACTGTGAATCATCCATGGGTTCCCATTATCTGGCTGTGTGAGCTAAGGCAGGCTTTCACCCAGCAGTCAGAATGGAATGCAATCCTCTAGATATTTGTGTGTTACTGTAGTGCCTAAAGGGTCCTAAGCAAAATCAGTACTCCATTGTGCCAGGCAGAGCACTGACAAAGAGTAACTGTACACTCTTTGGGGCGGGGACTATCTAAATAGACAAGACACTGTGTGAGAGAGGAATGAGGATTATTCTCACTTTACAGACTAGGAACTGAGGCACAGAGAGGGGACTTGTTCAAGGTAACACAGACAGTTGTAGCCTTTCTATCCATATGAATCCTCAGGAACCCAGATCTCCTGAGTCTTAGCCATATGGCCTTAGTCACAAGACCAGCCTTCTTAGTTGCATTAAAATTAAACTGGGCATCTTAATTGGCCCAGATTGAGTCTTTGCCCACAGAATCGAGTGGCTAAGGGAGGATCATCCCCCTCTTGCTGGCTATGAGCTTTTCTGATAGGCTAGGGAGCCCTGCTAAGCCTCTTCTTTTACCGTGTAATTTGATCACAGCTAGTACGTGTGAAGTTTCTCTATTACACTCTAGTTCTATAATAAACCGGCAAAAAGACTATTACAGGGGAGCAGCTGGCTAAGATCAAAGGGAATTTCCATACTGGAAGAGACCAACAGTCCTTTGAGTCCACTCACTGTCTCTGAGAGTGGTGTGTGCCGGATGCTTTAGAAGAGTGGTCTCCAACCTTTTTATGCCCAAGATCACTTTTTGAATTTAAGGGCAACCCAGGATCTGCCCCACCCCTTCCCCAAGGCCCTGCCCTCTTCCCAAAGCCCTGCCCCGCTCGGTCCATTCCCCCTCTCTCTACCACTTGCTTTCCCCCACCCTCACTCACTTTCACCGGGCTGGGGCAGGGGGTTGGGGTTCGGGAGACGGTCTGGGCTGGGGCCAAGGGGTTCGCAGTGTGGGAGGAGGCTCTGGGCTGAGCTGGGTGCAGGAGGGGGTGAGGGGTGCAAGCTCTGGGAGGGTGTTTGGGTGTAGGAAGGGGCTCTGAGCTGGGGCAGAGTGAGGTTCAGGAGGGGATGCAGGGTGCTGGCTCTGAGAGGGGGGTCAGGGCTGGGGCAGGGGTTGGGGTGCAGGAGGAAGTATGGGATGCTGGCTCTGGGAGAGGGCTCAGGGTGCAGCAGGGGCTGGGGGTGGGGTGCAGCCTCCTGCTGGGTGTCACTTATCATGGGCAGCTCCTGATCAGCAGCGCAGCGAGGCTAAGGCAGGCTCCCTGCCTGTCCCGGCCCCACGCTGCTCCCGGAAGGGGCCAACACGCTTCTGCGGCCTCTGGGAGGGGAGGCGGGGGGCACGTGGCTCTGCATGCTGTCCCTCTCTGCAGGCACTGCCCCCAAAGCTCCTGTTGGCCACAGTTCCCTGTTCCTGGCTATGGGGAGCTGCGGGGGCAGTGCTTGCAGGCAGGAGCAGCTGATGGGAAGTGGGGCTGCACCGCAGCAGACTGGGAGCCTGCCTTAGCAGCAGCCGTGCTACACCGCTGGAGATCGCAAATGACTGGGGGAGTCCCCAGGATCGACCAGTCGATTATGATCGGGTTGGTGACCACTGCTTTCGAAGGACCCTGGGCCTTGTTTTCATTAGAGCTTTTTACAAACGTTTCACCCTGGTTCAGTAGCATTAGAAGCAGTGGTGCAGCTGTTGGAATTGGTAGGGCTCATGTAGCCTCCGGGTCACACCTGCTCTGAGCATAGTTAAGGGGTGGAAATGGTTCACTTGCAGGAAGTGACTGGGTCAGTCAGAGAGCCCGTGAGCTACTGGCATGGCAGATACAGCTGGAATGACTCTTAATGTGTACTTGAAGGAAATGGCAAGGTTGGCTGCACTTTGGAAGTGTTACTGTACCACTGCAGTAGTATGAATGTACCGAAATTAAACACTTAGTACAACTTTAGCAGATGATGAGAGATAGACAAACACGTCTGTAGTGTTTGGCTACCAAAGACACTGCCATCAGGAAGCACCATCCCCCTACTGCTGGCTCCAATAAGACGTCTTTGCAGAGGCCAGCCTGGGTGACTTTCTGATGGCTTTCTGCATAATGAATACGTGAGGAGACGTAGGGCAAGTCTACACTGCAAAATTAAGTCAACATAAGTACGTTGACGTACAGCCGCTGCAGTAATTAAATCGCTCTTGCATGTCTACATTACACTAGCAGCACTTGCATTGGTGCAAAGAGCCGTACACTGTTCCCCTTTATTCGACATTGGTGAGGCCTCATCTGGGGTACTGTGTCCAGTTTTGGGCCCCACACTACAAGAAGGATGTTGAAAAATTGGAAAGAGTCCAGCGGAGGGCAACAAAAATGATTAGGGGACTGGAACACATGACTTATGAGGAGAGGCGGAGGGAACTGGGGATGTTCATTCTTCAGAAGACAAGAATGAGGGGAGATTTGATAGCTGCTTTCAGCTACCTGAAAGGGGGTTCCAAAGAGGTTGGATCTAGGCTGTTCTCAGTGGTAGCTGATGACAGAACAAGGAGTAATGGTCTCAAGTTGCAGTGGGGGAGATTTAGGTTGGATATTAGGAAAAACTTTTTCACTAGAAGAGTGGTGAAACACTGGAATGCGTTACCTAGGGAGGTGGTGGAATCTCCTTCCCTAGAAGTTTTTAAGGCCAGGCTTGACAAAGCCCTGGCTGGGATGATTTAGTCGGGGATCAGTCCTGCTTTGAGCAGGGGGTTGGACTAGATGACCTCCTGAGTTCCCTTCCAACCCTGATATTCTATGATTCTATCCCACTGTGCAACTTGCCACCATCTAGTGCAGGATGTTTTGGGAAAGGTTCACAATGCCTCATGGGGGCAAACGAATCATGCAGGGTTGATTGGGAACATGGTTTCAATGTCCCTTGAGGCAGTTTTCTCCGTCCCATAATTTTATCTGCATCCTATAATGTTTTACGCCTCTTTTTCAAAAGCCCCCATGTCCGCCATCTCTGTGGGAAGCATGAATCCTGCACAGCTTTGCAGTATTGTGATGAGTGTTCCAAGCACAGCATACCTGATCCTGCAGTATTTGCAGAGCCGCCAGAGGAGTTGCGGGGAACTAGACGATTCCTTGGAGGCCAGATTGCTGTGGGACATAAAAAGAAACATTAATATAATTTGCTTTCCCCTCGATGTGGGAAAGATATGCACATGCCTATGTTAACCAAGATGAGATTTTCCCAGGAACTTAATTTAAAGACACACTGGTTATGATAAAATATAAAACAAGTTTATTAACTACAGAGAGAGAAATTTTAAGTGATAGCAAACAGATCAAAGCAGATTACCTAGCAAATAAACAAAAATGTGAACTAAGCCTAGCATACTAGATAGGTAGGACTTGAATTAGTTTCTCACCCTGACTGATGATACAAGCAGGCTTGCAGATTCTTAAGGCACAGACCGCATTCCAAGTCTTTTGTCTTTCAGAACATCTTTCAGGTGTTGAGTTATGGGGGAGTGAAGACAAATCATGATGTCACTCCCCACCTTGTATAGTCTCTTCATCTGGCGGGAACCCTTTGTTTCAAGCTAAGCTTCCAGCCCAGTTTGTGAACAAATACAGGTACCAAAATGGAGTCCAGTATCATGTGGTCTGGTCACATGCCCCTGCTTGCCTTGCTGAGTCACAGCAGCCATTGCTTATAGGCTAGCTGAAACATTCACAGAAAGGCTCAGCTCTTCCATGGTCCATTGTCTTTGTTGATGAGCCATCAGCACTGTCTAGCTTCTTCATTTTTGTACCTGAAAGGCTAACTGTGGGTGTTTTCACTTACCTAGCAAAACTGTATAACTTCACATACAATCTAACAGGATATTAATGTTCAACAGGTCAAGACTTTTAGAATGATACCTTACAAGGCATGTTTTGTACAAGATGCTACATAATTATATCATCATCATATTACTATGGTGAATGTGGGGTGCAGTGTCACAGTGGGGTTTAGTTGTCTGCTGCACTGTGGGATCTTATGGGGTCTCCACTTTTACAAGGCTAAACATTATACTAATAATAAATAGGCACAACCTGTCCTAGATTATCTTGGGCAGCTACACTTCTCTGGCTTACTGAGCACCCTGGCTCTAGTTCAGTGCTGCAAGTGTCATCTTTAGGAATGGGTAAGTCCCGAAGTTTCACCTTGTTCCAAAGGGGTTCTTTCCCTTGGCAAGTCTTTTTCTTTTAGCAGTTCATCCCTTGCACATTAGCAATCTGTTCCATCATCTGTTTACTCGAGATAACTGCTGGCTGCCTCTGCTGTTAACCAGGGTTTTCGGAACCCCCAGCAGGGGCAACTTAACTATTTCACTCCAGCTGGTGTAAGGAATAAATCAACAGGAACACAGCAATTCGGGCCGATAAGATTCATGCAAGTAAGCGTGCTCTATTTAAAACTGCAGTTTATCAGATTTAAGCACACACAGACATAAGTAATAGGTTTAGAACATCCCAGATACTTACCTAACATCTGGAAAGGTATTGAGTAACTAAACAGCAGGTTCACTGTGGCCAGGTGCTCACCCACCAGGGCAAAAGGGTGTCAGGAAAAAGGTCTCTCCAGATAGTTTCAGAGGACTGCTCCAAAGTACGCTGTGTTAGCCAATCTTTTAAAATTAACTTCTACAAAACACACGGGTCATAATGACCCCCACTGGATCATTACTTTTCCTAACTTTCAATAAACTTTCTAATATCCGAGGTGTCTAGATTCAAGGTTTTCCATCTCAGTTTGTTTGTCTGTCCCCTCCTCCCATTCTGATTAGCAGAAACTGCTTGCTAGATATGACATTGCTTCTGAAAGCCGGTCTCCAAATTAACCCTTAGCTATGTGTAGTTCTATTTCATTAATTCAGGGTAGCTGAATGCACATAATATGATTTCAGTTAGCTTAATCACATTCTGGGGTATATACACCCCTCAAATCCAGGGCAGTGCTGTAGCTTTTTACTGGAAGCTTTGCTGGGAGCTCAGATGGATCATTCAGCTCTTGTAAAATGAAGTCTGACTTCCACCCGTGAACTTTTGAACCATCTCTGTAGGTGATATAGGGGTTCTGTCCCTGCTTGGGGGACTAAAAATGTGTGGAGAATGCTAGAAAATACTGCTTGCTGAGTTTGTTCTTCTCGAGGGGAAAGTATTTCTGACCTTGTGGAAAGCTTCAGTCCATCTGTACAAGGAGCAGGCTCCTTTGCAGTTGCCTCTCCCTACACAGGCAGTTTGGCTTCCTAAGGAGCAGTGTTCGCATTAATGGTTGCCCCAGCTGTGCCCCCTTCTCTCCTCCCCAAGAAAAGATCTTTGCTATCCCCATCAATGCTGAAGGAGGCTTTCACTTGGAATCCTGACAAGCCTAGCAGGGAATCCTGACAAGCCTAGCAGGTAGTATGAAGAGCTCTGACTAGGGAGAGAGAGAGTATACAGTGGAGCTGCTGTCCCTTTCCCAGCCTGGCTTCTCTGAGTTCTGTTTCCTTGGCGCGGGAGTGTGGGGTCCATTGCTGGCACCTCCGGGGAATCCTATTGTAACGTGGCTGCTGCTGGGATAAATGAAGGCAGAAAATACTTTGCTAGCCTCGTAGGCTATGTATGTAGCAAAATACTAGGTGATCCTGGCCTCTTCTGTGGCAAGGCCTTGGCACTGACTAGCACAGCCTTTCCTCTCTTCCCGCTCCAGGTCTGCAGAGGAGATGAAGCACATGGAGGAAGTCTCCAGGCTGTTCCATGGCAGCGGGGGAGAGCACCAGAAGCTGGTTTCCAAAGCCCATGTTGATATAACAGCCACTCGCGAGGAGCACCCCTGGGAGATGGTGATGGACAAGAAGCACTTCAAGCTATGGAGGCGTCCGATACAAGGGACCCACCTGTATCAGTACAGAGGTAATTCCTCCATCCCCCTTGCCTGACTATGTGTGTTGTCAGTCGCGGTATGATGCCTGTTCACACTCTGTGCGTGGCTCTCAAATGCTGAGCAAAAATTCAGCGTGGCCTGTCCTAAAACCTACTTCCTTCTTCCTCTCTTGACATGACACTGTTCCCTCTCCCAGCTTCTCACTGGAATTCTCCATCCTCCCCCATATTGTCCCTCTTTCTGGTCACGGCCTCTCCTCTCCTCTGTAGTATGATTCCAGCCTTGATAGCAGCTTCTGGAAAAGACCTTTCCCATGTGATCCCACTGAACTGAGATACAGACTGGCTTATACCTGTGATCTCAAGACTCTTTGTTTCCCTTTACTGCAGTCTTTGGGACGTATACAGATGTGACTCCCAGGCAGTTCTTCAATGTGCAGGTGAGTGTTTCGGGGCCCATGTCTCTAATTCTAGGATGCATGATGTGTTGGAAATAAAACACAACTCTCTACCCACAGCACTTAACATAACATCTGCATAGGAGGGGCAGCCACTGCGTGCAGGTCCTAGGGCTTGCTTTGTTGTGATGCCCACAGCAGAGTGATTTGCTCTGTATTAACAGTCCACCTGTAGTTCACCTGGAAGTGGGCCTATTTGGCTTTACATATGTATACAGCTTCTGCTCACCTCCTGTTAGCTTTATGCCCTGTCTGGCTGGTAATCTCCTTAGGATCCGTTGTTAAGTAAATCCTTGATACGAACTTTATGCTCCTCTTCACATTTATTACCTGGTATGTCTTTTCTGGTGAATCAAAAATACTTGGCAGGATAGGGCTGTTTAAATTAGTTGAGACTCTATTTTCCCAATGGTAGCCGTCCTGGTCCAATAGATAGGGCATGGCATTTGGATTCAGGAGGCATGAATTCTAGATAAGATACTTCTCCATATAATGCATAATTAGACTGTGAAACTTGCTGCCATAGGATGTTGAGGCCAAAAACTCGGCAAGATTCAAAAAAGGATTGGACATTTTATATGGTTAGCAAGAATATTCAGAGTTGCAATTGTTAGTGCTGCCAAAGCCATCCTTCTCTCATATCCCACTTCACTACTGGCACAACCTAGTATTAGAGAAACAAGGTGAGGGAAGTAATATCTTCTATTGGACCAACTTCTGTTGGTGAAAGAGACAAGCTTTTGAGCTGCACAGAGCTCTTCTTTAGGTCTGGGAAAGGTACTGAGGGCAAGTCTACACTACAAAGTTAAGTTGACCCAAGGTTGCATCGACTTGCAGCCACCGCAGTAATTAAACTGCTTTTGCATGTCCACACTATGCTCCTTGTGTCGGCGGTGCGCGTCTTCACCGGGAGCACTTGCTGTTTAACTGTCAGTGTGGGGCATTGTGGAACCACTTCTGAAAGGCAGCAACAATCAATGCAAGCAACTTAGTGTCTACACTGGCACTACATCAATGTAACTAGATCAACTGAGGCCATGTCCACACTTACAAGCTTTCAGCGGCACAGCTGTATCGATACAGCTGTGCCACTGTAAGAGCGCTTGTGTAGCTGCATTATGCCAATGGGAGAGAGCTCTCCCGTTAATGTAATAAAAGCCGCTCAATGAATGGTGGTAACTATGTCAGCGGGAGAGCGTCCAGAGGAGCCATGAAATTGACAAGACCGCCAATGTAAGAAATGCAGTGTCTACACAGACACTGTGTCGCCCTAACTACATCAACATAAGCCCTATGCCTCTCATGGAGGTGCAGTTATGTTGGTGTAGTGGGGT
This sequence comes from Lepidochelys olivacea, assembly GCF_965140295.1. Lineage (NCBI taxonomy): Eukaryota > Metazoa > Chordata > Testudines > Cheloniidae > Lepidochelys > Lepidochelys olivacea. The sequence goes on along the minus strand of NC_140436.1, from coordinate 14,242,765 downwards.
TCTTAGCTCGGCGGGAGCAAGGCTGTAGTGTAGACAGTGACATAGGTCGACATAAGCTGTTTTCGGCCTTGTCTACAGTTTTGTCAGCAAAAGGCAGCTTTTATTGACAAAACTACAATGCTACTTTTGCCGACAAAACTCTCCTGTTAAAATAAAACCGCCTTGACAAGAGGCATAGAGCTTTTTGCAGCAAAATTTTAATGACACAGTGTCAGTGTAGACACCGCATTTGGTTTTGTCACTGTAAATGGCCTCCAGAAGGTGTCCCACAATGCCCATCCTGACGCGTCTGGTCAGCAGTTCAAACTCCACTGCCTTGCAGCCAGGTACGCAAACATCACCCTTTAAAGGCCCAGGAATTTTTGAAATTCTACTTCCTATTTGCTCAGCATGGAGAGCTCACTTCACATCTTCCCAGCTGACCACGGTGGGTGCACGTGGCAGACGCTCTCGCACTTGGACCATAGCAGAGGAGTTGGATCTGCTGTGTATGTGGGGAAAGGAGGCTGTCCTGTCCGAGCTGTGGTCCAGCCGTAGGAATTTCGATACCTACGGGGAGATTTCTTGTGGCTTGTGTAATAAGGGCTGCAATCAGGACACTATGCAGTGCAGAGCGAAGGTAAAGGAGCTGAGGTGGGCGTACAAGAAGGCAAGAGAGGCAAACTGTCACTCTGGTGCTGTGCCGAAGACCTGCTGCTTCTCTAAGGAGCTGTACGCCATCCTTGGCGGCAACCCTACCATCAATAGCCCCCTGGATACATTGGCATGGCTGGAAGCAGCAGACAGTGGACCTAACCCCAAAGACAAAGTCATGGATGAGGAGGTGGAATTGTAGGACTTTGCGGAGCCCACAGCGGTTTATCCGGTGGGGCAGCAAGTCAGGAACTCTTCTCCACTCTGGAAGTGTCTAGCCAGTCCCGGCAGTCCCTTGCTGGCGAGCAAGAAGGAGAGGAGACCCCTGGTAAGTGATCTTTTTGACTTGATACTGCTCAGTTATATGACGTGCAGCTGCCCTTTGCTTTGTATACTGTAGAAGTGGGTGAAGGGATAGAAATGTGCAAGACTAGCTGGGTTTGTGTGTGCTCCAAATTACTCTGCGCAGCTAAGCAGTGCGGTGGAACAGTGTGTTGATGCACACCGAGATTTCACAGGAATCCTCCAGAGAGATCTCCAGAGAAATCTCTAGGAAACTTTCCTGGAAGTACTCGCCAATCCTCTGCCAAAGGTTCCTTGGCAGAGCTGCTTTGTTCCTTCCCCCATTGTAGGAAACTTTCCCATGCCACTTGGCAATCACTTGTTCAGGGACTAAAGCGGCACACAGGTCAGCCGTGTAGGGACCGAGTCTGAAGCTGCACGTGTGCAGTAGATGTACCCTGGTATCCTTGCTTATCCTCAGGAGTGAGACATCTGCTTCAGTGACCCCTGCATGTGGAAAATGGTGGCAGAATCTACAACATTGTCCCTAGTCGCCTGCACTGATCCCTTTGAAACATAGCGTGTTCGGCAAGGTGTGTGCTTGCTAAGGGTCAGTGAGAAAGTGATTAATATGTTACAAGAGGTGTATTTTGCTGTAATGATTCAGTGCTGTGCATGAACTAACAATCATGCTTCTGTGTATTGTTCCTTGTGCTTCTGCAGATGTGGCCTTCAGGGGAGTGCCTCTGGCAGATAAGGAAGCAACCAAGGTGTAGCGAGGAAGACATGTTCCAAAAGGTGCTCCAATCCTCTGAGGCAGAGAATGCAGGGAATGGCGAGAAATGGAAAGGCAGGACAGAAAGGAGAGTGAGGCGTGCATTCAAAAGGTCCATGAGCAGATGATAAAAGACATGGAAGAGCAAACAGAGATGCTGAAGTCCCTAGTCATACTGCAGTCAGAATAGATGCGTGCTCTACCCTCTGAGGCAGAGAATGCAGGGAATGGCAAGAAATGGAAAGGCAGGACAGAAAGGAGAGTGAGGCGTGCATTCAAAAGGTCCATGAGCAGATGATAAAAGACATGGAAGAGCAAACAGAGATGCTGAAGTCCCTAGTCATACTGCAGTCAGAATAGATGCGTGCTCTACCCTCTGCAGCCAGTACAGAACTGTTTTCCATGCCTTCCCCAAACTCCTCCCATACATTCCTTTCAACTTTTCAGAACATCTCGGTATCCCGTTCACTCCACCCCTTCGGATAGCTTCCAAAATGATAGTTGATTTACGCACAGCTCTGAGAGCTTACACTGCCCTTCACTGATCTCTTCCTTCCCACCAAGCCTTTTCTGTGTGTTAATTGGTGTTTAATAAAAACAAACTCTCTGAAAGATAACCAGTCTTTGTGCCCTACACCTATTGATTGCAATTGGTAGTAAAACATAGGCATGAGTTTAATCATTTGTTTACTGCAAATCCTGCTTAGGAATCATGTCAAGAGTTAGGCAAAACAAAACTCAGATTAACGAAGCCTGGCAGATTGCTGTATAGAAATACACATTTCTGGTTCTCATTATCAAAATGCTGCCTCAAAGCCTCCCTGATTCGAATTGCCCCCTGTTGTGCCCCTCTAATAACCCTTGTATCAGCCTGCTCAAAACCAGCAGCCAGGTGATTTGCCTCAGCACTCCACCCCGGGCAAACCTTTCATCCTTAGTCTCACAAAGATTATGGCGCATGCAGCAGGCAGCTATGACCGCTGGAATGTTTTCCTCACTTAGATCTTACCTGCCATAAAGGCATCATCAGCGTGTTTTTAATCTGCCAAATGTACATTCTGTGGTCATTCTGCACCTATGCAGCCAATTGTTGAAGCACTCCTTGCTGATTTCCAGGTTTCTCGTGTAAGGCTTCATGAGCCATGGGAGTGAGGGGTACGCTGGGTCTCCTAAAGGTCACTGGTCATTTCATCATCATTCCGTGCCCCCCCCCCCCCCCCCGGGAATCTTCTGGTCTGGAAAGAAAGTCCCTGCTTGCAGCTTTCTGTACAGGCCAGTGTTCCTTAAGATGCTTGTGTCATGCACCTTCCCGGACCACCCCACCTTGGTGTCAGTGAAATGCCCATAGTGATCAACAAGTGCCTGCAATACCACGGAGAAGTACCCCTTTCTATTGATGTACTCTGTCACAAGATGGTCCAGGGTCAAAATTGGAGCGTATGCCATCTATCATCCTGCCACAGTTAGGGAATTCCATTTCTGCAAAACCATTCACTATTTCATGCACATAGCCAAGAGTCATGGTCCTTCGTAGCAGGATGCGATTAATGGCCTTGCGCACTTGCATTAACGCAGTCCCCATGGCCTACTTTCGTAACCCAATCTGATTTGCGACCAACTGGATGGAGTTAACAGCTTTCATACTGCCATTGCCATGTGCTTGTCCACTGAGCAGGCACCTCTCATTTTGGTGTGTCTGCGCCACAGGGCTGCAGTGAGCTCCGCACACAGTTCCAGGAAAATGGCTTTCTGCATCCGAAACTTCTGCCGCCACGGCTCGTCATCCCAGACCTGCATAATGATGCAATCCCACCATTCGGTGCTTGTTTTCCAAACCCAAAAGCAACGGTCCACCATGTGCAGCTGCTCTGTGAATGCCTAAAGTAATCAGGTGGTGGTTCTTTCCATGGCATGCAGCAGGTCAGGCAACGCTGATTCCTGTTCCGTTTGGGAGCTCATGATGTACAGCATGTCCGTCCGTGATGTGTTCACAACCACATGACCACAACAGTAGAGAGGAGTGTAGGATCCCTTCACGCAGAGATGGACGCACGGTAAACTGGGGCTGTTGAAAAATGCTGCAAAATACAGTCAGAAGACCATGGGAAGACTGGGACACAAAATAATGCATCATGGGACGTTGAGCTCACACCTGTGATGCTCTGCGATCCACTCCACCTTCCCACAAGTCCTAGCTTCAGAAAGTGGTGAGCAGCACAGTGTGATTGCTACCCACAGTGCACTGCTCTCACTGTCTGTGCAAGAGCACCAAGTGTGGACTTGCCCTGCCCACAAGGGGAGCATAGTGTGAACGTGCAATAGCGATGTTTATAGCACTTTTTGATCGTAGACATAAATTTTGTCAACAACACTCTGTAGTGTAGACAAGGCCTTAGATTGATGTAAGTTGCCTTACATCGACCTAACTAGTGTAGACTAGGGGTTAGTGTCCCAGCTAAATACAGGGAGGAGCAGATTGTTTAGCATAAGTAGTTAACATGGATTGTAAGAAACCATTCAAGGTGAATTGGCCTGTTAACACCTCTGCGGTCATAGAACAAAAAAGGGGGGTTAGTGGGTTACAGATCGTTGTAATAAGCCATAAATCCAATGTCTGTCTTCACTGTGATTTTGAATGTCTAGTAAAGTTATGAATTTAAGCTCCCAGGCTTGTATTTTGAAGGCGTTGTGCAGGTTTTTTTGTGGAGGGACAAGGACTGAGAGGTCAGATATGGAGTTGTCATTTTGTGAAAAGTATTTGCCCACAGGTGATACGGTGTTTTTTATTTTACCATTTTTCTGTGTGAGTGGAACGAGGTGGAGTCACCAAGATTATTCTAGTATTTGCCTACAATTTTTTGTGTGTGATGGTCAGTTGTAGTCCTCTAGAGTCTGACTCTAGGGCCGTCTATCCGCAGTCCTCCTCAGTAGAGCATCTGCTTCTCAATGCAGCCTTATAGAGGGGAAAAGCTATAAAGTCCTGTGTCACTGCTGCAGTAGCCATCCCTGCCACTGTGCGTTTCTTCCCAGCAAGAGTATCTTAGGGATCATAAACTTCCTGTAATGCTGCCTGGCTCCCAAAAGCAGTGTTTATTTTTGGCAGGTAGAGTTTGGCTTTTCCACAGTATAAGAAACTGCTCATTTGTCTGCCTTTCTAAGATGGGGGTCACCTCCTCCAGCCATAACCTCGACTATAGAAGAAACATGCTACAGCTTCACCCCATGACACAATTGTCAAAATTCTTCCCTTGTTCCATAGCTGGACACAGAGTACAGGAAGAAATGGGATTCACTGGTCATCAAACTGGATGTGATTGAGAGAGACCTATCCACTGGCTCAGAGGTGGTTCACTGGGTTACTCACTTCCCGGTGAGTGTTCCTTCCTCCTTCCCTCACCCCCTTTGCTTTCTGACGGCCTGTCTGCATTAGAAGGGACTGATTTGCATGTCTTTGTTCCTTTAGTACCCGATGTATTCACGGGACTATGTGTATGTTCGGCGGTACAACGTGGACCAGGAGAACAATCTGATGGTGCTGGTGTCACGGTATGTATCACTGATGCAATCTAGCTGTTCCTGCCACACCTAGCACCCTGGTGTGAGGATGGGGTTGTCCTTAGACTCACTGTCACTCTGACAAAGATAGCAAAGGTATTGTTACTTCTGTAGGCCTTGCTCCTTTGCCATTCTTTTACCTGGGTCAGTGGGTTGTTATAGGCAGTTAGTTATAGATGCTACCAGCCATGCCTATAAATGATTTTGTCTGACCCTTTCCATTATAAGACCCTGTGTTCAAATTTTCTGTGCTGGGTGTCTGCCTCAGAAACTCTGCTGGTTCAGCTGTTTCTGAGAATAAGGCTAGGGAAAAACGTTTTGTAGTAGTAAATTCTGATCACTTTTCTTTGAAAAGCTTGTGTGCTCCTGCATCTTGGAAGAGGGACTCGAAATTTGGCAGGAAGGGTGGACTTTATATCAGGGATGTGCCTTTTGCTGAGCCTGTGAAAATCTGCCCTAATTTGGCCAAGCTGTAGCTCTTTGAAAAATCTCAGTTCACATGTGCTCAGTAGAGAGACTTCTTTGATTTTAAGCTAAAATCTTCAGAGATTTTATGTGCATTGTACATGCTCCAGCATCTCCAGCTCGTAATGCTGACCCGGCTGTGCTTGTGCCGTCTCCACGGTATGAATAAGCAATACGCTGTAGCCCTGGGCTGGAGGGAGTGAAGCTGGACTTCCCCTATTATTGGCAGCTTTGTGCCAGGGTTGGACTGGGCTCCAGAACTGAGAGCAAGGAGCCTCTCTCTCCTGAGCTTTCAGTGACCCTCAGGCTGGCACCCAGGCAGTGTGAAGGAGTAAGCCAAATGACTCAAATGTGGGGGGCAGAGGGGAAGAGCTGGACCTGGGGGGCAAGGGGGAGTAGGCTGGAGCAAGAAGCTTTGAAGTGGAGATGGGGAACCGACTGGGACTGGAGGCTGGCACAGCGGTGGGGACTGCCACTGCAGGGAGGAGACTGAATGACAAGTCCAGGGAAGGGGACTCTGAGCTAGTGGGAGTGAGGAATATGGGTGGGGGGAGAGGGACTGGAGGCCACTGAGTGGGGAGAAGATGGGCCTGGGGAGAACTGGGAATAGCTGGGCAAGGAGACTGGGGATAGAGTCTGTAAGGGGTGAGGAGAATAGACTGAGACAAGGAGCCATGGGTAAGGACAGGACTGGGATGGGGACAGTGCAGAAAAGTTCAAACTTGGGGGCAAGGCAGGGAATGGGCAGAAGTGTCTCCGCTAGAGCCTCAGTGCAAACTTAATTCAGTCTCTTATGCCTATGCCCTAGCATATAGTCTCTAATTTCATGGATACGTACTATCCTGCGTTTATACAGCACTGTTGACCTTTGCTGCGTAGACCGTCAAACATGGTCCCTGCCAATCTAGGTGTGATGGCAGACAAGGGCATGGGAGTGAGAGGGAAGTTTAGATGGTGACAGATCAAGAGGTTACTCTTCATTTTGCACTGTGTGCATTGTGTTCCCCTTCTTTGTTACGTTGGTGTGGGGGAGCTTGTTTGGAGGAAGTGGGCTTTGACAAGATATTTGAAGAGGAGTGAGAGGGTCCTTCCAGGCGTAGGAGAGAGCGAGTGAGATGCTTGTGGGAGGAGGGCATGAAGGAAGCTGGAACTGAGTGAGCACAAGGCTCAAACAGTGGTGCTCGGATGCTGCTATGGCTGTGCAAGCCTTCTGCCCTGCAGTCCGTGGAATGGCCTCCGTTCTGCTGGCTGAAGGATGAGCGATGTTCTTGATCCAGTAGTGGAGGAAAGAATGAGAGCTTCACAGGGGGATGTGGCTTCAAAACTGGAAAGGCCGGGGCTTCTCAGGTCCCTTGTCAGAAGCCCTTCTGTCATGTCTAGCGTGGTGTGGAAGAGCCCATTCTGGAACCACTGGGTTAGGAGAGAATACTGGAGAGGGCTATCTGGTGTGCATTTTAGTCACATACTTAGCGATACCTGGTTCATAGACACACAATGACTACTTAAAATGCCTTATCAATGGCAGGGGAGGCAGGGTGGATAAGATGGCAGGCCTGCTTCCTGTTCTTCCGCAGACTGCCTGTGTGAACTTGGACAAGTCATGTCTCTGCCTCTGTTTCCCCACTGGTAAAATAGGGATGTTGATGCCCTCTTTTGTAAATCACTGTGAGTTAGGTATTACTATTAATTGCCTGTTGGAGCCTCTCTAAATGACTGCAAAATTTCAGGAGGCTCTCTGAGAATAGCTTGGGTTCTCACGATTGTGGAGAGAGTCTATATTTTATCATATGTGATGACTAGTACAGTCTGTCAGCATCTGTCCATTCAGACCCAGGTCTTAAGCTAACCTCAGGAGGGATTACCCAGGGTTATAAATACCCTTTTCTCATCTTGCATATATTCCAGAGCAGTGGATCACCCAGGTGTCCCAGAAGATCCTGAGTTTGTGCGGGTTCGAACCTATGAATCCCAGATGGTTATCCGACCACACAAGACATTCGATGAGGTAAGTTCCTGGCCAGTCTGGAAAACCAGGGGAACAGTCAGCCGTCTTTGAGGCCTCCCCAGGTGGAATCTGAGTCAGGACAGGAACTCTTCTGAAAGGTCGTAACTGAATATGCTGACTAAAGCTCTGTGGTCTGCAGCTGCTGCACCAGGGATACCAGCTCTAAGTATCAAGGGGAGAGCTGTATGGATTCGCCTAGCCCTAATGACAGCAAACCACTCTGACGGGACCCAGGACTGTGAGGCCCTGGACAATTGCCTGCTTTTAGCATAAGGAAGTCTTGTCTGTGCCTGCCGTGGATCAGCTCCCTGAAACTACCAGCCTCTGGCAGCACAAGTACCGCCTTCCAGGCCCTGCAGGCCTCGCATTGTATGTATGGGTAGCAGTAGGCACACACCAACCCCTGAGTCCTCCGAATGTCCCCTGCAGTATCCAGCCCTTGTCCACTGAACACTCTCAGAATTACCTGGCCTGCTGTTCCCAAAGGAACAGGACACACCAGCTTGTCAGATTCAACTCAGGGCCACCTCTTAGCTTAACACCACAGGACTGAGTTATGTTTATAGTGAAAACAAGAATAAAGAACAGAGATTCAGGTGATACTGAGTAAGAATGTTGGGGGAAAATGGTTACATATAAAAGAATATAATTTTTTCTGAAGACTGAACTTGACAAGTATCAGAGGGGTAGTTGTGTTAGTCTGTATCCACAAAAACAACAAGGAGTCCGGTGGCACTTTAAAGACTAACAGATTTATTTGGGCATAAGCTTTCATGGGTAAAAAACCCATTTCTTCAGATGCCAGGTGGGTTTTTCACCCATGAAAGCTTATGCCCAAATAAATCTATTAGTCTTTAAAGTGCCACCGGACTTCTTGCTGTTTTTTGTAACAAGTTACTGTCTTGTCTAAAGAAGCTTTTTGCCCAAATTTCTCTCCAGCTTTTTCAGCCAAGCCTAGCTGAGATCCCACTTTCATGAAGCAAATTCACTGTGCACTTGCTTCCTAGGTGATGGATTCCAGCATGTCGTCTTTGTCCCCAAATATAATAGAACAAACCTGCGAGGTGCACCTCTAGGTAGGGTCCATACTCACTCTCACACACTGTTGTTCTCTTTGAAAATTCTTACAGTCCTTCATTAGCATTCAGTTCAGATTGGTGATAGGTGGCTCATTGCGAAACATACGATTATTAATGTGCATTTAAATAGCCAGACAGGTAAACATCTCTTGTCTGACAGGAAACTTGTGTGTTCACTTTTGTTGGTGACCAGTGCCTAGATATTCTTTGAGAACATATTTTCAGTATATATACGTAACTCCTTGCATAGTATCCATACATACATTTTACAATTATATTGATGACCAGAGTGACATAGGCTTCTATTATGTGATGCTCTCCTGGTGAGCTACCATGTATATTCCAGACTCGGAAGATTTCTTTAACCTCCTTGCCGGTTGGCGCCAAGAGATTCCTGTGTCACGGCCACAAAGCTGTGACTTCCTTGGTGTCATCTTGGTTTTGCTATTGAGCTAAGTACCCAAAGTCAAAGGTCACAGTTTAGCCAAGATTTTCATAGATTCCAAGACTAGAAGAGACCACTGTGATCATGTCCTCTGACTTGCCTTACACGGGTACTTTTTCAAGTGTTGTGTTATGTTACTTTTGAAAATGACCGATTTTTGGGTGCCCGACATGAAACTCCTCCTAAGTGCTGAGCACCCACCCTCTGAAAATCAGGCCCCTAGAATCATAGAATATCAGGGTTGGAAGGGACCTCAGGAGGTCACCTAGTCCAACCCCCGCTCAAAGCAGGACTAATCCCCAACTAAGGAGTCTCAGGCACCCAAAATTGCTAGTCACTCTTGGAAATCTTGGCCCTTGTGCTTTCAGTCACTTGGGAGGAGCTTTTATGTGGTATTAGCAGAATACATAGCAGCCTAGATCTGCCCCTTGAACTCTGGCTGGTCAACCTGTGTAGCAGCTAGCTGATTGGAATCTAGATTTGAGAAAAGAACAGGAGTACATGTGGCACCTTTGAGACTAACAAATTTATATGAGCATAAGCTTTCGTGGGCTAAATCCCACTTCATCGGATGCCTGCAGTGGAAAATACAGTAGGTAGGTAGATACACAGAGAACATGAAACAATGGGTGTTATCATACACACTTTAACGAGAGTGATCAGTTAAGGTGAGCTATTATCAGCAGGAGAGAAAAAAAACCTTTTGTAGTGATAATCAAGATGGGCCATTTCCAGCAGTTGACAAGAACATGTGAGGAACAGTAGGGGGGAAAAATAAACATGGGGGAAATAGTTTTACTTTGTGTAATGACACATCCACTCCCAGTCTTTATTCAAGCCTAATTTAGTGGTGTCCAGTTTGCAAATTAATTCCAATTCAGCAGTCTCTCGTTGGAGTCTGTTTTTGAAGTTTTTTTGTTGAAGGATAGTCACTTTGAGATCAGAAATCGAGTGACCAGAGAGATTGAACTGTTCTCCGACTGGTTTTTGAATGTTATAATTCTTATAAGTCTGTTTTGTGTCCATTTATTCTTTTACATACAAACTGTCCGGTTTGGCCAATGTATGTGGCAGAGGGGCATTGCTGGCACATGATGGCATATATCACATTGGTAGATGTGCAGGTGAACAAGCCTCTAATAGTGTGGCTGATGTGATTAGGTCCTATGATGGTGTCCCCTGAATAGATATGTGGACACAGTTGGCAACGGGCTTTATTGCAAGGATAGGTTCCTGGGTTAGTGTGTGTGTTGTGTGGCTTGTGGTTGCTGGTGAGTATTTGCTTCAGGTTGGGGGGCTGTCTGTAAGCAAGGACTGGCCTGTTTCCCAAGATCTGTGAGAGTGATGGGTTGTCCTTCAGGATAGGTTGTAGATCCTTGATGATGCGCTGGAGAGGTTTTAGTTGGGGGCTGAAGGTGACGGCTAGTGGCGTTCTGTTACTTTCTTTGTTGGGCCTGTCGTGTAGTAGGTGACTTCTGGGTACTCTTCTAGCTCTATCAATCTGTTTCTTCACTTCAGCAGGTGGGTATTGTAGTTGTAAGAATGCTCGATAGAGATCTTGTAGGTGTTTATCTCTCTGAGGGGTTGGAGCAAATGCGGTTGCATCGCAGAGCTTGGCTGTAGACAATGGATCGTGTGGTGTGGTCTGGGTGAAAGCTGGAGGCATGTAGGTAGGAATAGTAGTCAGTAGGTTTCCGGTATAGGGTGGTGGTTATTTGACCATCACTTATTAGCACTGTAGTATCCAGGAAGTGGATCTCTTGTGTGGACTGGTCCAGGCTGAGGTTGATGGTGGGATGGAAATTGTTGAAATCGTGATGGAATTCCTCAAGGGCTTCTTTTCCATGGGTCCTGATGATGATGAAGATGTCATCAATATAGCGCAAGTAGAGATGGGGCATTAGGAGACGAGAGCTGAGGAAGCGTTGTTCTAAGTCAGCCATAAAAATGTTGGCATATTGTGGGGCCATGCCTCCCATTTGTATTTTATGCTCTTATTTCTGAACCCACTATCTCTAATTTTATTGCTGTTATGTATTGTTCCAAAGGTCTCTGATCTGCTGCCTCTCTCAGATCCTCCTGCTCAGGGTTTTGTAGCATGGTAAATGACACATTTAACACTTCACAAACTAACCCTCCGCTCTCCCGGGAAGGAGCTGACTAAATATGCTGTTGTCATATGGGAAAATGGAGCAAATGGGTGAAGCAGCTTGCTCAAGACACCTGAAGCTGGGGCTAAATATGATTTCCATACTCTGAGCCCCTTGCTTGCTTCCTCCATGTATCGTCTGTCTTCGTGTTTTTGCAGATCTCCATCAAAGCCCTGGATGTCAGCTTTCTCTTGCCCCAATTGAAGAGAGACTGGAGGAGAAAAATAGTTCAGACTTAAAACACAAAATGCCAGTAGTATCTGCAAAGACTCTATCAGGATTCTGATACATTTGTTTTCAATTCTCATGCTTCCTGGTTTTAAGTGGCAGCCAGGAAGAAAGTTCCCTATGTGGTATAGTGTTGTGCAACTAAAACACCTTCCTGTGAGGCATTCAGCACTACAGGCTGGCTGAGATGGGGGCTGTTGTCTGCCCCGTTTAGGTAGTGGCTTTGTAAGATGAGCCCTGGTTGCCAAGAGGTTCCTGTGACAGGTCAGGTATCGCTAAACGTATTCCTCTTGCAGAACGGCTTTGATTACCTGCTGACGTACAGCGACAATCCACAGACAGTGTTCCCGCGCTACTGTGTCAGCTGGATGGTCTCTAGTGGTGAGTCACTGGCTCTAACCCTTCGCTCTGGACTAGGAGTGTAAAATAGTAAACAGTTAACCAGTAAGCATTAGTGTTACCGGTTAACCCAGCCTAACTGTTAACCCCCAGCCCTTGGCGGGCTGGTGCAGCCCTTGGCTGGGTCACGCCGGCCAGAGCAGCCCCAGCCCTGCGGGCCCCTCTCCATTAATTGGTTAACCGGTTAACTTTTTAAATGATACTCACATCCCTACTCTGCTTTGGGGGTCTGGATGCTCTGAGCACCATGAGCCCCTCCGGTCTCCTTGGTTCTGGAATGAAAGCAGTGGGAGGCTGTTTTGTGGAGAACCTTGCCTGTGTTGGTCCAAAGGACCTCTTCTTTTGGGAACTACAGACAGACTTCAGTACACAAACTAGAGGTCTGGTGTGGGGGATCTGGGGAATGTGTGGTGAAGGGCCTCAGGACTTTGCTGTTGGTTTCTCTGTCCCTATGGGGAGGGGTAGGTGCACTATGCAGGGGCTTCAGTTTGAAGAACCTGAGAAAGATAACTGTAGAGGAGAGCTGCCCAGCGGTGCTGATTCTCACTAATTTCCCTTGATCAGCAATCAAGGGGAAATGGGAATTGGGAGGCTTGTCCGTGACTTCTTGTCTGTCTGACACTTAAGGGGATTTACCTACTGTGCCACTGTGGCCTTTGTACCTCCAATCCTTGCACTCTGGAATGGTGTTCCTTCCCCCTCACACCAGGTGTTCTCTGCACCCCAGGGGCAGTTAAAGGCACTCTGCCAGGGTTGAGACCCACAGACTGGAACTTGCCATTAAAATAAATCACTACTTGTAAGATCCGGAAGAAGCTGAACAAACTCTCATCCCCTCCGAAATGCCTCCTGGGGTGACCCTCCAAGCACTCGATTGGGATCGGCTCACTGGCCACTGCAGATGCACATGGTGTGTTTTAGTCTCCCCTCGAGAGTGGGTGAAAACATAGAAGCTTCCTGCTCCGGGATTGGAGTGGAAGGGCTGTGCAACAAGGTGACTTATCCCCGAATGCTCTGCTCTGCTCAGAACCTCTGAGACACAATCCATCCATTCTGTACCTTAATCAACCCACTACCATTTAAAGGACTTGAGTTTCCCATCCCCAGACTCTATCCACATTGGCCCAAAAGCCTGTGTAAAATGGATGCTCTAAAGCTTGGGCTCTTTCAGACCAACAGCATGAGGGAATGCTAGAGACAAGGACCTTAATTGAAAACACCTTGCCACCAGCTGGGTCCTGCTTACACCAGGGTCTGTTAGTTTGAGAACCTCTACTGATGTCATCTGCAGAACATGGCAGTGCATCTTCTCAGCAGTACGGGCTACAGTGAGAAGAGCAGGTCTGGCATCCACTCCCTATGTTGGCTTCCCATCAAAAAGCAAGTTAAAACCAAGTTCTCAGTTCTTGCTTTCAAGGTGCTCAGTGGTCTGGGACCAGCATATCTAACTGAGGCTAGCGCTCTGTCAGGGAAGACACTGGTCAGCAGCTTTGCATCTTGGGCATGATGGAAAACTCTTCCATGAGGTGAAGCTCTTTTGTACAGGAGACAGAGCTTTCTCAGGGGATGGTCTGCAGCTGTGGAATGAAATCTCTCACCAGCTAAACCACCTCCTCTTCCACTCCAAGTACTCGGTGCACTACTCTGACCTGTACCCTGCCACACACCGCTCTCCAGGGGAGAGAACGAGCTGCACACGATGCTTATTAGTCACCGTACATAGTGCATGACTGAAAGCACTAGGGTACTACAGTTTCGAGCATGGGATAAGGACCTGTGTAGAAATACATTAAACCATTAAGATTGCAAAGTCAAGTGCTCAAGTAGCGCAATACAGAATTAAGGTTGTCCAGGAGCCCTTAATTTGGCTCCCTTGGGCATCTGCACTATAATAAAATGAGATCATGTAACTAAATACTATTTCCCCATAGTACCCGTCTCCTTCAGTTCAGTGTTTCTCTTGATCCTCCTCATTCAATATATGCCCTCAGGCTTTGCTTACCACAACACCGTCCAAAACCTGCACTGGATGGACCCAGGACTTGGAATTTCCTCCTGACTCTTTCTGTGTTACTCTTACCATAGTATTTGAGTGTTTCACAAACATTAATGAATGGTTTCAGAGTTGCAGCCGTGTTAGTCTGTATTCGCAAAAAGAACAGGAGTACTTGTGGCACCTTAGAGACTAACCAATTTATTTGAGCATAAGCTTTTGTGAGCTACAGCTCACTTCATTGGATGCATGCCGTGGAAAATACAGTGGGGAGACTTACATACCACACTATTCAGAGGAACCATTAAGAACAATCCCGCTTCGTCACGTCTCTCCCCCCTTCGAGATCAAACTGAGCGGGGTCACTTTAGCTGGTGACCTGGGGAAGTTCAAAGCCACCAACGTTCCCATGGATGCCCCAGCATCTCTCCCATTCCTTGGTGGGAATTACACCAGGCCCTTCCAGTTTCACGCCCTCCCTTAGGTCGTTGGAGTGATCAATAGCACTTGCAGGCCGCATGTGGGAAGGTTTATGTGGCCCGTGCCCTTTGGCCACCCCAAAACCCCAGGGGGTCAAACTGGGATTGGGTCTTCTCCCCAGTAAGCTGGCCAAACACTGCCACTTGGTTATATAAATCTCCTCACTGTATTTTCCACTGAATGCATCCGATGAAGTGAGCTGTAGCTCACGAAAGCTCATGCTCAAATAAATTGGTTAGTCTCTAAGGTGCCACTAGTCCTCCTTTTCTTTTTGCAAACATTAATGAATGTACGCTGTGAGAGTAAGTGATGCTGGTATCCCCGTTTTTGCAGCTGAGGCACAGAATAAGGCCAAAATTGCCAAGTGTTCACTAATTTTGGGTGCCCAACTTGTGATACCTAAGGTCCGATTTTTATTTTTATTTTTTTCAGAAATACTTAGCATTTTTATAGCCCTCTGTCTGATCAAAGAACAGCTCTGCTCCACTTCCATTGCAGTTCTCAACTTGGACCTGTGTATCTCCTAACACCCATGAAAGGAGGAGTAAATACACACCACCTGCCTTTTGCACTCAATGAGGCAGAGGTTCTACAGACAGCCTCTGTCACTACACAACCGTCATTCATTCCCAGAGCACACGGTCTGGGTCCTCTGGGGGGAAAAATATTATGTGATCATGTAACCAAAGACTATCCTAATACAGACACACAAGGGGGCAAATGAAGGTTGCCTGGGCAACCTTAATTCTGTCATTTCCTAACTGTTGAGTGCTTGACTTTGCATCTTTAACATTCTTTCAGTGTAGCTTTTTTGGGAAGTAGCTTCCAAATTTAAAAAAAAAAAAGGCAAAAAAACAACTTCTCTCACTGTAGAATCAGCCTGATCTGCCCATGGGCCATCAGCAGGATTCAGCCCTTTGCAAACCCAGCCCTCTCCCACTTGAGCTAACAGAGGGGAATAGTACAACGACTATCTCTTACTCCACGTGGACCTGCACTAAAGGGGGATGACACTTTGCCAGTGGTTTCACAGAAATTTGCTGACAGCAGAGGAGTCTGGAGCCTGAGAACTTTGATACCAGGTTTTGGGGAAGTATACTCTAGTGGCTGTAGACCATTGTGTTCCTGTACCCCAGCCTGCTTGTTCCCCCATGCTCCTTCCCACCCTCTGGTTCCCATAACCCTACCACCATTTTCTCACTCGTCTACAGAGGTGCTTCTTCCTTCTACCTCCTTATTTCCTGGGTACCAGAAGGGGGAGCACTCAGCAAAGGAGAGACAGGCTCCCTGCTCTAAGTTCCAGTGACATAGCAACAGTTAGGAGGAGCAATTGCAGGGCAAGTCCTGATCAGCCCCAGGATGGAGCAGGCTCACTTGGGAATGACACATAGGGGTTGTGAGGGGGTGGAGCATGTTCAGTGCAGATGGAATCTAGGGTGATTTAGTGAACTTCTCAAGTCTCTAAAGTGCAAACTGAGACTTCTTCAGATGCTTGCGATTTGGCCAAATTTGGATTAATTTTTCACTGGGATGGCACAAGTCACATCCGTGACACCACAGCATCTCCCCAGCGAAATTTCAAGACCCTGCTGCAAAGCCTGGGAGTGGCAGAGCTTCTCAGTGAAATAGTTGGAAGACTTTGTTTTAACTAGCTTCCTCCTCAGAAATGAGTGAACAGTTGAAACTTCCCAGACAAATTCAGCTGGAGGCAGAAACATGTCATGAGAAATTTTAACCCAAAGTTAATGTTTGGCAAATGTATACACAAGTGAAAAGAGGGTCTTGTAATGGAAAGTGTTTGGGCAACCTTAATCTAGCTTCATGTAGAACAGAACAGGAAGTTTACTGCCATGGCCCTGCCAAGTCCTTCTTGATTTGATAGCATCTCTGTGAACAAGAGAGTACACCTTCCTGTGAGTGTTCTTGTGTGTACTTTCCCTCACCACCCCATAGCACCATTGGCCCTGCTTAGAGGAGGAAACTAGGCAAGTCACCTCGCCTCTCTGTACCTCGAGATCAGTGTGTCAGTGACCCAGTTGGGAGTTCCTGGCTACCATACTTATTCCTACCTCTTAGTCAGGTGGCTCATTAGCTCTGGGGGGGGCATGGAGGTGCCTAGGTTTTGTGGGGATGGGTGCTCCCTTTGTGTGGTAGACACTGGATAGATTGTTTTGGCGGCTGTTTGTGTTGAGGTATGAGCCTGTTTTTGGAGCAGTCCAGATGTCCCCTCCCTGCACGTCCTTGGTGCTCACTGTGTCATTGCCTTTCCTGCCAGGCATGCCAGACTTCCTGGAGAAGCTGCACACAGCGGCTCTGAAAGCGAAGCGGATGGAGATTGAAGTGCGGGACTACATCTCTGCCAAACCCATTGAGAGTGGCAGCAGCGGCGAGGGGAAGGCGAGCATGCCCGGTGCAGAGCACAAGAACGAAGACACCCACAGCCCTGCGCAGCTTGAGTACGCCTAAGGGCTGGCTGTGCCACCTGAGTCAGCACCCTAGCCTCTGCTCCTGGATCCACGGAGCAGGGCTGATGGGGAGCTATGACGTCAGTGTAGCCCCTGGAGCTTAGTTCAGCTGTTCTCCTTTTGTCTCCAAACCCCTCCTCACCTCTGTCTTCTGCAGCATGTGGGGAGAGGGGTCTCTCCTCTGTGTGAGCCTTGTTCCTAGCGAGGCCTGGCCATTGAAACACAATGTTGTGTAATATCCTCTCTGTGCTGGTGTTTTGTCCTGGTGAGGGGATGCCCTAGAAAAACACCTGGTCTCTGTCACAGTATGGACAACATGTCTCTCCCTCCTTCCCCTCCCCTTTGAGCTCGTGTTGGGCACAGATGCCACTGGCTCCTGAAGCTCCAGAGCAGTTCAGCTCTGCAGCGCTGGGGGTGGGGTCTAGGGAAGCTTAGGGGTGTGCTGGTCTGCAGCCAGCCCCAAACACGATACGCGGGTGGGGCAGGAGGATGGGATCTGTGTTCAGCAGCACCGGGGCTGTGGCACTGTGTGTGTACTGCAGTTTGCCTCTGCCACATGAGGGGAGTGTTCCTCTGTTGTCCAAGTGCCTTTCCCCCGCAGCTGCCCTGGCCTCAGCTGGAAGCGGAGAGCCATGCCTGGCAGGGGTTGTGGCTGTACTCAGCGCTGCCCACTGGAACAGGCTGATGCCTCCTGGGGAACCAGCACCGCGGCACCTGTCGCTATATTTTTCCTGTGGTTTCCTGGTGGGAAGAATGAAGGACTCTTGGCGGCATTACTACCTGTAGCTCTGCAGGCTGGCGTGGGAGAGGGACTTGGTATCACTTGGGCAGGGAGTATGGATTAGGAGGCCTGGTTCAGCTGCCTTCTTGCCTCAGTGGCTTTTTATTTTGATTTTTCCCTGGGAGGGCACAGCTCCTGCTGCCTGTGAATGCCCATGCCACCATAACTAACAAGGGAACAGAAAACTGCCCGCAGCTGCCTCTTGTGGTGAGTTAGCTGCACCTCTGTCTTGTAGGATCAGAGACACTCCTGCAATCATGGCTGCTACCCAGCTTCCCTTGCGTTGGGAGAGGAGGTACCTCCCAAGCATACCAATGAGGGGAAGCTGTCAGGATGCAGCCAGGGTGAGGGTCACTGGCAGCACTTGCTTTGGTAGGGAGGGGTCTGGAGCAATCTAGGAATAAACAAATAAGTTCTTGTAGCAATGACCGAACTGCATATTGGGTCAGGCTAATTGCATGTGTTCACCCCAGAGGTTCCTGTTCTGCACTGTAGTCCCGGTTTGGATCTAGAGGAGAGACCAAGAGCTCTCCCTGTCCTGTGTATTTCCTGTTACCCAGAATGTACTAGCCAGTGTGTTTCAGCCTGGTTCTCCTTGTGATAGCAGAGTTAATCCAGTCCCCTGGGGGGCAGGGGGGAGCACACAGTCCAAATGCTCTTCCACAGGGCTGAAGTCTCATTCCTGAACAGCCCTAACTGCACCATCGCAGGGAAGGACTCCATGAATTCTCCTGTGCTGTAGGGAACTGCTGCTCCTGGCGCTTGCCTGGTGGGGCTCACCTCTCAGTGCAGGGAACTGGGGCATTAGGGCATTCTGCCACCTCCTCTTCGGGGTATACCTGGTCCCAGCAGAAACTGAATTCTGTGCTGATAGCCCCCAGTGGTCAGGTACCCCGACCCCACTCCTTTTCTTATAACATGCAGTTTGAAGTCCCATGTAGGACAGACAGCATGAGCCTGGTGGGCTCCAACGAACAGATCCTGCTGTGGTGCCAGAAAGCAACTTTCCACCTCCCCTTTTCTTCAAGGGCCTGGCTACCGTATGGTACAGTGAGTGAGTGGGAGGGGGCTCGACCCTCATCTGAGTGCAATTGAGGGGGGCTGCTTTGGAGGCCTCCTGGCCTCTCAGTTCCTGTTTGTGGCCATTGGGGTCCATTAACATAGCCACTCTGGATTTGTTACTTCACTCAAACCTGGCATTTCTATGAAAACGGATGTGTGAATAAACTTATACTGGTACAAACCCTAATGGAGTCACAGCGTCCTTCGGTTGAGGGAGGGAGTGTGGAGCTGGCGATGGGGTTAGCAGAGCAAAGCTCTCACTGTGCCTCTGGGGGCAGCTGGAAGGAGTCAGTTGCCTCTGGCTCTGGCCAGCTGCTTCTCAAGGGTATGCAGGGCTGGGCTGAGGAGGGGGAATGTGTCCTCCAAGGCAGGACACATGAACAAGGGGAACGGCAGCAGTTGGTGCACTGCCAGGCACCCTGCTTGCCAGGAGATCTAGATACAGCCTAGTATGTGTTTGCACGTGTTCTTGCATGCCAGGTGGGTGGTGTCAGTTCAAGGCAACTGCACCTGTATATTCTCTCCATGATCTGGAAGGGTACCCACTCTAGGGTCCCGGTTCCCCAGCTGTCCCCTCTCTTGGGCAGAGACCTGCCTGCATCTCCCTCCTGAGTGAGGTTTTTCCAGCCAGCACAGTTCCCTGCCTACACTGCATTCCCCGGCAAGCCAGGCGACCTAAGCAGGCCTGCATTGCTTTTCTCATCAGAGGCTGTAAACAGCAGAATTGCCACACATAAGTTACCACGTGGCTGTCTCTAAGCAAGTAGACTTATTCTTAAGGTAAAATTTTGCATTGCAGAAAAAACATGAAAAAAAATGAAGAACCTATAAACATACTAATAAGCTTACCAGAGATCACCCCACATGTACAAGGGCTCTGGTTGGTGTCAGTCTTTCCAACCCTTCCAGAAGGGTTGGGGTCCCCTTGGGCAGAATGTCCTTCCCTTTTCCTGGATCAGAAAGAAGGCCTTGAGTCAGTTTAAACACAGGCTATTTATTCAAAAGTCCTTTCTTTGTCTGCTAGTGTATAAAGAATCCAGGGACTTCCAGAGGTCGTCTAGTCCAGTTCCCTGCACTCATGGCAGGACTAAGTATTATCTAGAACATCCCTGACAGGTGTTTGTCGAACCTGCTCTTAAATCTCCAATGATGGAGATTCCACAATATCCCTGGGCAATTTATTCCAGTGCTTAACCACCCTGACAGGAATTTTTTCCTAATGTTCAACCTAAACTGCCCTCGCTGCAATTTAAGCCCATTGCTGCTTGTCCTGTCCTCAGAGGTTAACGAAATCAATTTTTCTTCTTCCTACATGTAACAAACAACCTTTTACGTACTTGAAAATTATCGTGTCCCCTCCCAGTCTTCTCTTTTCCAGACTAAACAAACCCTTTTTTTTCTTCAATCTTCCTTTATAGGTCATATTTGTAGACCTTTAATCATTTTTGTTGCTCTTCTCTGGACTTTCTCCAATTTGTCCACATCCTTCCTGAAATGTGGCGCCCAGAACTGGACACAATACTCCACTTGAGGCCTAAGCAGCGTGGAGTAGAGCGGAAGAATTACTTCTCGTGTCTTGCTTACAACACTCCTGCTAATACAGCCCAGAAGGATGTTTGCTTTTTTTGCAACCACATTATACTGTTGACTCATACTTAGCTTGTGGTCCACTATGACCCCCAGATCCCTTTCCGCAGTGCTCCTTCCTAGGCAGTCATTTCCCATTTTGTATGTGTGCAACTGATTGTTCCTTCCTAAATGGAGTACTTTTGCATTTGTCCTTATTGAATTTCATCCTATTTACTTCAGACCATTTCTCCAGTTTCTCTAGATCATTTTGAATTGTAATCCTATCCTCCAAAGCATTTGCAACCCCTCCCAGCTTGGTATCGTCTGCAAACTTTATAAGTGTATTCTCCATGCCATTATCTAAATCACTGATGAAGATATTGAACAGAACCAGACCCAGAACCAATCCTAGCGGGACCCCACTCGTTATGCCCTTCCAGCATGACTGTGAACCACTGATAACTACTCTCTGGGAACAGTTTTCCAACCAGTTTTGCACCCATCTTAAAGTAGCTCCATCTAGGTTGCATTTCTCCAATTTGTTTATGAGAAGGTCATGCGAGACTGGATCAAAAGTTTTACTAAAGTCAAGATATACCATGTCTTACCACTTCCCCCACATCCACAAGGCTTGGTACCCTGTCAAAGAAAGCAATCAAGTTGGTTTGACAAGATTTGTTTTTGACAAATCCATGCTGACTGTTACTTATCACTTTATTATCTTCTAGATGTTTGCAAATTGATTGCTTAATTATTTGCTCCATTGTCTTTCCGGGTGCAGAAGTTAAGCTGACTGGTCTGTAATTCCCTGGGTTGTCCTTTTGTCCCTTTTTATAGATGGGCACTGTTTGCCCTTTTCCAGTCTTCCGGAATCTCTCCCATCTTCCATGACTTTTCACAGATAATCGCTAATGGCTCAGATATCTCCTCAGTCAGCTCCTTGAGTATTCTAGGCTGTGTTTTATCAGTCCTTGGTGACTTGAAGACACCTAATTTGTCCAAGTAATTTTTAACTTGTTCTTTCTCTATTTTATCCTCTTCTGATCCAATCTCATTTTCACTGGCATTCACTACATTAGATGTCCAATCACCACCAACCTTCTTAACCGAAATGAAGTCATTAAGCACCTCTACCATTTCTACATGTTTTGTTGTTTTCCACCCCTCATTGAGTAACAGGCCTACCCTGTCCTTGGTCTTCCTTGGGGAAAACTCCAGAAGAAATCTGTAAGACCTTCGATATCAAGAATGACTTCGCTGAAGAGGAAGAAGCACAGGTCCACAAAGAGAACCAGTCGTGTGAAGAGAAGTGAAGTTTTGTGCCTGGCACTCTTAACACTGTAAGGATCGTTCCAAATACTAGCTGCATTGCTTTGTTTATAATTGTTAATATTAGACAAATGCAGCCGCAAATGAAGTTGTAGTGGCAGGATACTGTTCCCTTTGCATGTGTAGTGTTTTTAAGTACCGATTTAAATCCTATGGTTGAGTTTTTACTAGTGTAATCAGTACATGCAAACCTCCCCAGGAGGTAGTACCTGTGTGAATTTGCCTGATCTCCCCTGCCCCCCATTGACACAGTGGGAATTTTTGTAATTTGTATTAATCCTGTGTGTGCTTCAGTTTCTCCTATATGTGGTAGTGTTAACCAGTGGAGGGACAAGGACTCTGCTCTTAGGGCAGGCTAAGAGGCACAGAGATGAATGTCCTCTTGCTGTCTAAGACTAAGGCCTGGTCTACATTATATTGACCTAATTATGTCACTGTCTACACGACGGCCTTGTCCCACAAGTGTAGGTGCCCTACTACACGTCCATAACTCCACCTCCATGAGAGGCATAGGGCTTATGTCCCTGTAGCTAGGGCAACATGGTGTGGGTGTGGGTTCTGCATTCCTTACATTAGCTCTTGGCTGTCATGTCGATTTCATGACTCTGCTAGAGCTGTGAAATTAACAAGAAAGCCTGGCTCACCTGCTGCCCCCGGGGTTCTGGTTCCCCACTGGCAGTCTGGCTGGCCCCCTGGCTCTTGGCTCCCTGCTCTCTACCAGTTGCAAGAAGCCCCAGGCAGCTGCCCACCTGCTCCCGGCTGGGAGCAGGGAGCTGAGAAGCTGGGGGAGGGTGGGAGGTGGGAGCAGCTGGACTCCCAGCAAGGAACTGCAGAGAGACCTGGCTCTCAGCCCTCCACCCCCTTCCCTTGGCCCTCTTCAGTGGGTAGAAGCACTATAATGAGGATGCGCAGCACCTACGGAAGGAGGCTGAAAGTCAACCTAACTGGTCAATTTAAGATTGTAGTGTAGACATGCCCTAAATGGGTGATTGGAAAAAGACTGGCTGAGCCAGACCCTATCTTAGAGGAGAAGCTATGAAGACAATGGCAAAGCCACTCAGCAGGACAGACGCCTAGCAACCAAGCAGCCAGAGGCGGATGGATTTTCACCACCTCTCAGGAGGGAGGCTGAGCAACATTCTTCAGCTGGAGGACAAAGGATGGGAGGTGTGAGGTGGGGGATAAGAGCTGGCTGCTGGAAGCAATCCAGGCTCTCAGCTGGAGTCTGACCAAGGAGGTCAGACTTAGGGCAGGGCTACCCTTGCAGCTGTCGAGCACTTCGAGTTAAACCAGCCTTCCTAGAGCGCAGCAGGGAAAGCGTGGCCCCATTTGCGGCACTTGCAGTGGCATTGGGAGCGGTGCATTATGGGCAGCTATCCCAGCATGCAGGTGGCTGCAGCGTGCTTTTCAAATGGGGGTGGGCAGTGGAGCGTGACAGGGAGTGTGTTGTGTGTATGTGGGGGGAGAGAGAGTGGGTTTTTGGGGTGCTGAGAGCATAAGATGCTCATAAGTGCCTCTTAAGGGGGCCATTTAGGGATCTGGGGCAAAAATTAGGGATTGGTCCTGCTTTGCGCAGAGGGTTGGACTAGATCGCCTCAGGTCCCTTCCAACTCGGATATTCTATGTCAGCATGCTGTCTTGTAAGTTCAGACAGCAGCAGGCCCCCCCGCCTCTCTCTCTCACCCAGCATCCACACTAATGGTTGCTTTGTCTCCGAGCAGATAAGCATCCGGCTGTCAGAAATGGAGCTTTCAATGGGCATTTCCGCATTCCTACAGCCGATTTCAAACAATGACAAGAGTGGCCACTTGACTGAAGGGGATTATGGGATGTTTCTGGAGGCTGATCAGGGCTCAGTAAAGCAACACCTCGTTCACACTGGCGCCGCGGTGCTCCAGGGGGGTGCAGCAGACATTATTCCACTCGCCGAGGTGGAGTCCCTGCAGCCACGGAGTCAGAGCCCTCTACGCGCCTTGCCAGTATGGACGGCGCCCAGGGCTCCTTCACTGCGCTGCAACTTGCAAGTGTAGCCAAGTCCTGAGAGATGCACAGAGCTTGAACAATGTGGTTCACTACAACTTGGCTGGGCTGTGGGCTGACTACAATGGCCTGTGCTTTACCCTTCAGTTCTTGGTGCTATGCTAAGGACTTCCTAGGCTGGGTTCCAGTTGATTAGTAAGCTCAGTTCTGACAACGTTATGTGGGGGTCACTGCAAATGCTGGGCAAGGTGCCTTAGTCTCAGAGGAGTGGACAAGTCTCCACAGGCTGCATCTCAGCCCAACTCACTGACTGGAGCTCATGGTGTGAAGCAGGAGTGCTGGAGGTCCAGCTTAAGCAGGCAGTGAAGCCTCATGGTTTACCCTGGAGGAAGAGCGAGACCTGTCAAGTGTTCAGCCTAGAGACTGTTCCAATGCTATGGTTACCATACATCCATATTTTCCCAGACGTCCGGCTTTTTGGTTCTTAAATTGCCATCCAGGAGGAATTTTAAAATATCTAAAAACATTCAGGAGTTGATCGTTCAAGAAAGAGAGTGAATGTTGATCATGCGAGAGAGGGCCTGCTTTTCCCCCTCGCTCCCAGTGCTTGTGCCACAAAACAGCTGTTTTGCATGGCGGGGAGGAGGGGGAATGCGGTGTGCTCGGGGGAGGAGGCAGGGCCAGGGTGGGGATTTGGGGAAGGAGTCCAGTGGGGCAGGAAGGGGACGGAGTTGGGGTGGGGACTTTGGGGAAGGGGTGGAGTTGGGGCATGAGCAAATACACCCCCGCCCCCCTGTGGAGTGTCCTCATTTTTGAATGTTCAAATATGGTAACCCTATCCAACACTGGGTGTGTAGTGCTAACCCTGTGGATCTGTGATACCCTCAACCCCGCTTCTGGGCCGCGGCACGGTCCGCAATGCCAGGACAGGCGGGAAGCCTGCCTCTGCACCCCGGCTGCGCCACTGAGCGGGAGCTGCCCGAGGTAAGTCCACACCCAACCCAATACGCTGCCCCAACCTGGAACCCTTCCTGCACCCCAAACCCCTCATCCCCAGAGCCTGCACCCTCAGCCCAGAGCCTGCGGTCCCCATTTCCTCCTTTTCTGAAAAGCCAAAAGCTCTTCTCTGAGGCACCTTTGCCCTAAGGGCCATGCTGCTGCCTTCAGGCTACCTGGGATGCTACCGACCTGAAACGCAAAGTGCCTTGTTCCTCAAGCTTCCTTTGAGCAGAGAAGCTGAGCCACCCCAGCGGAGCTGCCAAGGATGGGCAGCTAGCTAGGGGAAGGGTTGAGTACATTGCATGGTGTGTGTGTGTGTGGGGGGGCTTTAAAAGGCAGATCTCGGGTACTCTCTGACTCAGGGGTTCCCCACAAAGCTAGCTCCAAATTCGTTTCTAATAACGTCTTTTTTATAAGGGAAGCAACAAGTGCGAGGCTCCTCCCACTACTACAAAGTACACGTCACCATCAGGCGGCAAAGAGAGGAAGACCATGGAGAGCAGGTAGCGTCCGGCACGGAGGTCTCTGGGTTGCTTTGCCTTTCACGCCAACGTGAGAAGCACGTGGCTGGGGCGAAGGGCTTTGTTACCGGCTCTTCTCTATCCCTTTCAAATCATAGAATCTCAGGGAAGGGACCTCAGGAGGTCATCTAGTCCAACCCCCTGCTCAGATCAGGACCAACCCCCAACTAGGAAAGGACCCCCAACCCAAAAGGAATCCGAAATTCCGGCCTGGGCTTGGCGCATGGGGCTCTGTGATGGCCAGGGCTGGGCTGGTCAACCCCCTGTTAGCGCCGTGGCCAGGGCTGTGAGAATTGCTGATGTGGACTGTAATGGAATATCTGCCCAGGACAGGACGCCATAAAAAAACCGGCTTCGCTCCCCTCGCTCCGTTTTGTTACGCTGCCCTCTGCTGAAGAGAATCAAAACGGCGCAGTGTGTCCCAGCCTCCATACTGCTAAGGGAGATTCTTCTGTAGCGCTGGGGCCAGCGATGGGGGAGAAGGAGGCGGTGATGGACAGAGGCAGGGAGTCCTGAGGCCCCACGGCGGAGTCGCGAACATCCTGGGCTCATTTAAGCAAAGCGCAGTCTTGTCTTGTGTGCCGAGGGGGTTACGTGACGGTTCCACGGGTTCTCCAGCAGGTGGCAGAGCCGCGCTGCAGGTGGCTGGGGACCGGCCCACGCTTCCTTGCTGCTGGCCAGGGCTGCAGGATGGCAAAGGGTGCTTGGACTTTTCCAGCTCCTCCAGTCAGCGCAGGGGCCGGCGTTGCCAACTGCACGTAGCAGGAAGGCACCAGACCAGCCAGATGTAGCTGTTTAAGCACCCGAAAGGGAATTAAAAAAATGTCACTAGACGAAATGTCCGGAGCACGAGCGGGACGTGTGCGCGCCCAGGCGAGAATCACAATCAGATCAGCAGTGGTATAAAATCCATTCCACGTGCCCCAAGTCAATGCCATTACACCTCAACTGAGCATGTCCTCGGAAGGAATCGCCTGCGTTCTCGGGCTGAGGCCACTGTAATCTGCAGGCGAGGAAAAGAGGTCGGTGGAGGCTAATTCAGTAGTTGGCTAAAGCCAGGCGCGTTTTGGCGGGAGCAGCCATTCGCCAGGGCTTGGTTTCACCCAAATGTTCTTCCTCGCTGCTCCCTAGTGGGTAGCCCCCTTCCCCAGCATCGCGGGCCGTGCGAAGGAAGCGGGCTGGGCCGGGGAGGCAGGCTAGCCAGCCAGGAGAGCTGCCCGGACGGAAGGTGGGGTGGGCTGGGACAGGGCCATGTGCCCGAATGGGGCGGGGGGCACCGTGCCTCCGGGGAGGACGCCCTTACTGCAGGCTCAAAGGCGGAGCTAGCTTGATTTCGGCTCCCCTTTACTCCTTCCCCGGGCGTGGCCTGGGGTTAGCTGCCCCAGCTGTTTTCAGAAATCGAACCCTGGAAGTGGGCGGAGGGGGAAGGGGCCCGGCTAACGGATTTTTGTTTTTAAATCTACTTTCTTGGCTCCCTGCCGCGCCGAGCTCAGGTTGGGCGAATGCCCTCTTCCCTCTGGTTTTGGCTCTCCCTTTCAATCCTCTGTCGGGTCAAATCCAGGCCGGCAAGAAAGGGAGGCTCGGCTGAAATTAACCAACCCCAGCTGTACTGCAGCGTACAGAGATTATAGTGTTCAGAGTGTACTTAGCCCCTTCTCACCCTAAGGGCCTTCACGTCCATGGTTCAGGGGCATGGGCTGACCGCTCCTCTTGTGCAGCATTGCTCCGTTGCTGATGTGTGCCCCGGCAAGCAGAGGTGCTGGAACTAGGGCTGCGGGGGGCTCTGCCCTGGCTTGAAGTGGGTTCCATCATATACAGGTTTCACCGTTTGGTTCCATGGCTCTCAGCACCCCCCACTCTCCAAATTGTTCCAGAGCCCCGATCGCAAGGGGGAGGTGCTCTGCTGGGCCAGACGTCTACGAACAGGTCGCGGCCCACGGATCATTAAAGCAGAATGTGGCTGGGTCCGGACTAAACTGATGGGAGTCCTCTCTCCAGTAATTCTTGGTCTAATCTGGGGGCTCTCCAGCTGTTTCCATTCTGGGGTGTGATCCCAACTCCCATGGCTTGCAGCTCAATGTTTCGCCATGGTGGTACACACTGGACTCCAAGAACATCGGGCATCCCTCCTGACAGACAGGCACTTCCCCTTTCCCCCCAGCAGATGCTTGTAGGCAGCCCCTGGGAGTGGCCCAGAAGAGTCCCAGGGGTTTGCCTTGCAGGGGTGGCCTCTACCTGGCAGTGATCTGCTTCTGAAGGTTGACGGGTCATGGCACAAATGAGTAATATGACAAGGTTGAGAGCTGTAGCTTCTCGGGCACAGCTGCTGAGCAATGGAAACAGGAAGGCAAACAATGGTGCGGGGGGGAGGTGGGCGGGTTACACTTCCTCTCCGTGCTGTTGTGGTTTCTAAACCAAGCTGTCTTCTCGGCTCTCACAAAGGACGTGAGTGCGACTGTTAGAATGCGGTGTGCTGGCTGTGCCTGTGTGGGATGACCGTAGGTGAAACCCTGAAAAGTGCTCATGCCCCGTTTTCAAAGATGAGCCTAAATCACGTCTGAAAATAGGACTTAGTTGCACCTGAAAATGTTCCCCCCCGGAAATGCTGGTTTAACTAAAATTCACTTTACAACCTGATTTAGTTCAACTAATGAAACCTCCTAATGTAGATGCACTTAAACCAGTTTAAGCCCTGCTGATGTGTCTGCACCAGGGTTTTGCACCCAGTGGACTAGCAGAGAAACTTCCCAGTATAAGCAGGGCCCGAGCCAAGGCTTTCTTCTCTGCTCCGAGCACCACACCCTGCCCCTGTCCCTTCAGCATCTGCCGACCGCTGTTAAGAACATTTGGCAGGTATCAGGAGAGGGGCACGTTGTTTGGGGCTCAGCATCTGGCCCCAGTGTTTGTGGCTTTGCATAGGGACAGCTTATTCTGAGGTGCTTTCCCTTGTGCCATTCGGATGGGAAGCAGCTGTAAGTGTCTGCCAAGCTGGAGCTTTAGGGTCTGACGTCTGTGACCCAGAACCTCTTGTTGCCCTGGCAGGGGGACACAGACGCAGTCGGGTTGGAGCAGGTGCATTGTGGAATGGTGCGTGAGCTGGCCGCCATCAACAGCGCTGTGAAATGTACGAACAGATCCTGTGGCAGGTGGTGTGTGAGACACTGAAGACGGGTTCGTAGAGGCTGTATCAAGGGCTGAGTCACCAGCAGAGGTGAAAGCGGGTTTTCTGTCAGATCTCTATCCGGGATGGAAACGAAGCACAACGGGCCCCGTTTACGTACGCGGCCAAGGGAGAGATGCGAAGTCGGCCGGAAAGGAGCACAGAGGGGAGAACAAAACTGGCGAATGGATAGTTCTCAAAATGTAAACGGGGAATCGTCATCAAGCGGGTGTGTTTCTGGTGGGCTCCACTGGGCTTATTTTTATCAATGAGATGCAAGAAAACATAAAATCATCCCTGATAAAGTTTGCAGATGACCCAAATATTGGGGAAGTGGTGAACAGTGAAGAAGACAGGTCACTGCTACAACGTGGTCTGGATCACTTCGTAAGCTGGGCACAAGCAAGCCATCTAAAGTTATACGTCTAGGAACAAAGAAATAAGCCAGACCTACAGGCTGGAGGACTCTACCTTGGGAAGCAGTGTCTCAGAAACGATTTGGGGGCCCCGGTGGATAAGCTGCTGAACATGAGCTCCCAGTGTGAAGCTGTTAACCTCTCTGCCTTGGCATGTCACCTCTGGGTTTGGCACTGGTGCGACCGCGGCTGGAATCCCGTGTCCAGTTCCGGTGCCCACAATTCAAGCAGGATGTTGACTAATGGGAGAGGGGTCAGAGAAGAACCGCAAGAATGATGAAAGGATTAGAAAACCTGCCTCATCGTGACAGACTCAAGGAACTCCAGCTATCTGGCTTAACAAAGAGAAGGTCAAGGGGTGACCTGAGAACAGTCTATAAATACCTACGTGGGGAACAAATACTTAACGATGGGCTCTTCAGCCTAGCAGAGAAAAGTCTAACTCCCCAATGGCCGGGAGCTGAAGCTAGCCACATCCAGACCGGCAATGAGAGGGAACAGGGAGAGCAGTTAACCAGTAGAAGAATTCACTGAGGGTCGTGGTGGATTCTCCGTCACTGGCCATTTTCAAACTCAGATGGGCTGCTTCACCCAAAGCCCTGCGCTAGGGGTTACTGTGGGCAGGTCTCTGGCCTGTGCTAGGCAGGAGTTCAGACTCGATGGTCCCTTCTGGCCTTGGAGCCTGTGCATCTCTGGTTTACTTTGGGGTAGCTGTAGTAGGCCCTTCTCCCCCCCGCTCCCCCCCACGAACCGGGATCCCAGCCGCTGTGTGTGGGGGGTGACATTAGTTCTGGTCCAGGTCCTGGGCGATGAATGTCTGCTTGACAAAGAACAGTTGGTGTGAACTGCCAACATCTTAGCTGGGAGCCATTGAAAGGGGGCTATGCCCGCAGGGATGGGCGTGGGGATGGGCGTCTGCCCTTCTCTGGGGCTATGCCAAGGCCTTGAGGTGCCAAGGCTGCCAGCTGGCCCTTCTTTCCTGTGCCCACTTATACACACAACCAGTTAGCAGACCACGGGGGACAAACAGCTCAGGGACGGGCTGCAGCTACTTGGCAAAGGGCACTGCAAAGGGGTTGGATGCAAACAAGGTGCTACTGAGCTCCTAGCTGGCCAGGTGCCCTGGGTTTCAAAACTAACCCCCACCCCACCCCCCGGCCGGCCGTGCCTTGAAAGCCCCAGAGCACCTGCAGCCACGCTCCCAAGGAAATCTGGCTCTGGGACTCAGTGGGGATTGGGGCTGGAATTGGCTCCTGCTCCCTTCCCCAAAGGAGCAGCCAGTCTGTCCTGCTGATGCTTGCACCCAGCCTTTCCCTGGCCCCTGTCACTGTCCCCCTGGGGCCTGGCTGCCGTGAGGAGAGCCCGGGATGCACCTGTCCCTTAGAGAGGTGACAGGTGAGAATGTCCTGCCAGGACATGAGGGGGGATTGGCTCCTGCCTGCGCAGAAGCGGGTTAGTGGCCTCTCCGGGGCTGTGCATCACTGAATTAGGGGGACCATACACCCCACTCTGGCTGGGACAGTCCCTTTTTTAAGCCCGGTCCTGGCCCTCCTGACTTATTTTGGCCAAACTGGCCAAAACTGATCATCTGTTGGCAAGAGCAAACAGGACAAAGGCCCAGTTTTGCCAAAAAAGTGGGGCGGGACCCCTTGCGGGGCGCAGAGGAACAGGCGCGTGGAGGGGGGGAGAGTGGCATCACCAGCCGTGAATGGAAGGGGGGGAGAGTGGCATCACCAGCCGTGAATGGAAGGGAGGGAGGGCTCAGGAGAGCAGCTTGGGCTGGGGCAGCCCCAGCCGGGCGGGTGGCAGGGGCCTTCGGGCCGCCCCTGAGCAGGGTCCTGTTTTCCCTTGGGGGAAAATATGGTCGCCCTACACCGAATGGCAGGGCCTGTGGCCAGAACAAAGGCTGCAGCTGTCTCCAGCGAGCTCCAGGGGTGGTATCGTGCCAGGGGCCGGGCTCCCTTCCCTGGGATTCTCCTGCAGGCAGGTTGGGAGAGGGGAACCCCCCGGCCGCTGGAGGAACTGCTCGCCGGCTCTCCTGGCTTTTCCGACTCTCCTCCACCTCCACCAAGAATCCTGACCTCAGGCCCTGGGGAGGGGGTGAACCTAAGTTTCCCATGTATTTATGTTGGGGAGGGCTATGACCGGGGACTCCCAGCTCTGCTATGGAGTGTACTAACCAAGCACCACCCAAGGCCTCCCTCCCACAAAGCCACCTGGGCCACTCCTGGCTCAGGCCACGCTGACCCCTGGCTCCCGACCACAGGAAGGAGAGGGTCAGTGTGTTGACGCTCTCTAGCCAGCCATGTGTAGCCCGGCCCTGTTGGGTGCTGGAGTGTCTCGCCAGCAGTGGCTCCGGATGGCCAGATTCAGGCTGGATAGCTCCCATCCCAGGGTGCAGGTCGGCACCATCCTCATTGTACAGCTGGGGAAACTGAGGCACGAAGAGGTGGAGGGACTTGTACATGGTCACACGGCATCAGTAGCAGAGGCAGGAATAGCACTGCTCATTTCCTAGGCTCCTAGCCACTCCAAACCTCTGCTGGGGCCCCCCTACCATGGCACCTGGCGAGCCGAGCCGCCTCCTGGCCCAGCATGGCTGCCCTCATGAGCTCGAGCCAGTTCCCTGGGCGGTGCCTGGCCTAGTCTCCGGTTCCTGTGTGGCCGGCTGAGCTCAGACTTGTCCCGGCTAGTGGCATGGGGCTGGGGAGGGAGCCGGCAGGTTTGCTGCCGTTGGGAACCTGCCTGACGGTTTGCACCACCTGGGAGTGTCCTGGGATGGCTGCAGGTGCCGTCAGACTGGTCTGGGAGGCGCTGGCTGCTTCTGCCAGAGCAGTCTGGGTTCAGGGACTGACCTCAGTGAGCCTGCGGGGGGGGGGGGGGGGGTCGCTCAGTGGTTTGAGCATTGGCCTGCTAAACCCAGGGTTGTGAGTTCAATCCTTGAGGGGGCCATTTGGGGCAAAAATTGGGGGTTAGTCCTGCTTTGAGCAGGGGGTTGGACTAGATGACCTCCTGAGGTCCCTTCCAACCCTGATATTCTATGAAATCTCCCCTGTTCCCTGGGGTGGGCTGCCGAGCTGCTGGAGCCAGCCCCCCTTTGCGGGCTGTTCTCCCCTCCCCCACTGGCCCATCTTTCAGATCCACCCCCCAGATCATGCGGGGGGGACGCGGAGGGCGGGGGGGGAAAGCTCCTCTCAATGCCCACCCCCACCCCCGTAGTCAGGAGGAGGAAGAACAGGACAGCCTCGCCCCTCCTGCCCCCCCCACAGGCCAGTCAGATTGCACTGCCTCAGCTCAGTGTGGGGCTGACCCACCGC
This sequence comes from Lepidochelys olivacea, assembly GCF_965140295.1. Lineage (NCBI taxonomy): Eukaryota > Metazoa > Chordata > Testudines > Cheloniidae > Lepidochelys > Lepidochelys olivacea. The sequence goes on along the minus strand of NC_140436.1, from coordinate 14,210,677 downwards.
TGGGGGCTTAACAGGGTAGGGATCCTCCTTGGCCGGGCTCCCTTTCAAGCCTGTGCAGTCCGGCCCGGCTGGGCAGGTTTCCTGGGCAGTGGGGCTGAGCTAGGCCAGCCGGGCCCCTCGGCTGGGCCCTTTGCCCCCCGAGGCCGAGCTGGGCGTTGTGCTGCTGGCTTGTTTTCCTCTCCCTCTGACTGAGTGGGGCAGTGCCCCGTTCCCATGCTGGCCTCGCCCTGTCCCGCAGTCCTCTCCCACTCTCTGCCCCAAAGTGGGACGCCCAGTCACCTGCAGCTGCCATGAGCTGCCTCGCCCCGTGGGGGGTGGAGGGAGGAGCAGGGAGCCTCGCCCCGGTACTGAGCCCCGGCCACCACGTCCCTGCCGGCTCGTCCTCCCGCAGGCTCCTGCTCCTTGGGTTTGGGGCTGGCAGCTGGCACATGGGGTGCTGGGGGCACTGCCCACCTCAGCTCCCTGTGTGTGGTGCTGGGCTAGATCTGGCCTGCAGGAATGTCAGAGAGCCTGGCAAGATCAGAATCAGCCCCCCCACCACCTCCCCACACACCCGTTTGTGATGGGCAGAAGGGCTGGGCCAGGCCCGTGTTGCCCACTCCCCTGGCACTACGTTAGCATGTAACGCTCCTGCTCTGAGCCGAATGCATTTCCACAGGGGGCCTGGAGCACACCCCACCCCCAGCCCTGCCCTCTAGCTGTGTAAGGGGGGGCGGGCTCCATGGACCGCTCATCCCAGGAGGGCCACCTTGCTAGACTCGGTGTGACTCACAGTCGCACGCTGGTGGGAAATGCCACGAGGGTGCTGGGAATCCAGGGGGTAGGAGGAGGGCACTGGGGGCGATAGGAAGAAAAGGGCCAGGCTAGGGTTTGTGGGGGTGGGAAGGCTGGACTGTAGGTTGACGGGTGATATCAACTTGCCGGGGCACGAAGGGATGGGGCAGGCACCAATGGTCGGTGGGAGATCAGGAGCCAGCGCTGGAGGTGGAGAGGAATACGAAACCCTCGCGTCTCTAAGGGCTAGTGGGTCGGCTGGCCAAGCAAGCCAGCCAAAGGGAGCAGCACCGCTCGGGTGCCCGTGATGGGGGGGCTCGGGTGGGTGCGGGCAGCCCAGCGAGCTGGGGAGAGCTGCAGAGATTAACCCGGAAAGACAGCAGCCCACAGCCTGGAGCGCCAATGAAATCCCCTGCAAGGGGCAAGGGTGACCCCTCTCCTCAGTGAGAGCGGCTGGTTTGCTTCATTGGGGTATGCCAGACTCTGCAGTGCCTAGCACCAGGCAGACACCATCAGCACATGCCTTTCCTCCACTCTGGGTAATGAACCCCCATTTCTAGGGCTGAGACGGGGTCCGTCGTGAAGCCCCATTCATCCCTGGGCTTCCCTGCTGACCCTGCCAGTGCAGGGCCAACTCATACCGACTGGGGGAAAAGGACCGAGGCCCCCAAACTCATTTCATGCAGACCACCAAACAGCTGTCAGGAAGGTTTCTGGTCCTGCGATTTAAAATGGCCCTGCCGGCCATTCTCCCGATCCCTCTAGAGCCAGTCAGTCTCCTCACCGGGGGCCAGAGCAGAGCCAGTGCCCAGAGGGGCAAGGCCCTGATCCCTTTCCCCACCCCATGAGCCAGCCCATCCCCCTTCCTGGGGCTGGATCAGAGTCAGTGCCCCCAAGAGGGGAAAGGGCCCAGGGCCCAGACCCCACCCCTGTGATCCTGCAAGCCCCCTTCAGTCACTAGCAATTTAAAATGTCTTGTTTTTACGCTTCCCAGACGTAGTCACTGGGCTGACTCCAGTCCAAACACGGGGGCTTTGCCCATCCATTTTCCTCATGGGCACAGATCAGATGGCTGCAGCATGGTGCCAGGCCTCTGGGGCAAGAGGACGGGGGGCTTGGGGCAGAGGGACCCTGTCTGAGCTGCTCAGGGATTCCCCATGCGGCAGGATCTAGAGATGAGATACATAACGCCCCTGGCCCTTGCTCCCAGTGGGGACCAGGGCCACCTCATCTGGGTCTGAGAGCAGTGGTCTTTGGCCTGGTCCACGTGTAACACTTAAGTCACCATGGCAGTGGGGCGCTGGGGTGTGAAAAATCCACCTACCTGAGCACCGTAGCTACAGAATCATGGAATTGTCAGGCGGGACAGCCCCCCGAGGAGTCATCGAGTCAAACCCCCCAGGCTGGGGCAGGCCCAAGTAACCCTAGCCCAGGCCTGACAGATGTCTTCGAAAGCTTCCAGTGACCAGGGGATGCTACAACTCCCTGGGAAGCCTGTGGCAGAGCCTAACGCCCCTCGGAATTAGACAGTGTTTCCCAATATCTATCCTGAATCTCCCCTGCTGCAGATTAAGCCCATTGCTTCTAGTCCGACATCCAGCGGGCACGGAGAACAAGCCATCCGCGTCTTCTTGATAACAGCCCTTAACGCATTGGAAGACTGTCATCAGGTCTGCTTTTCTCGAGACTAAACGTGGCCAGGGGGTTTTAACCGTTTCCTCACGGGGCAGGTTTTCATTTTTGTTGTGCTCCTCTGGATTCCCTCCAGTTTGGCCACATCCTTCCTCAATTGCGGTGCCCAGGGGCAGTGTCAGGAGGAGGAGCGGTGAACACCTGTGAAGCACACGGGGGGCTCTGGTGGGGGGCTGCCTCTTCCCTCCCAGGCCTAGCTGCTTTGGGGGAGCACCTACCGCCTGAGCCTCCACGCCACACAACACAGCCCAGGCTCCCCACCCCAAGGCGCCCCCCTCCCTGCTCCCGCCCCACGGACCCTCCTGAAAGGCCATGTCAGCCAGCAGATCCGGCCTGGGGGAGGGGGCTGCCCCTGCCCCTCTGGCTTGGGCACAGGTTGTGCCCTCCTGATCCTCCCCCCACAGCCAGGCCCATCACAGCCAATTCAGCGGCATCCAAATCCCCAGCATTCACCCTGCAGAGGCCAGGAATCCCCGGGGCCTCCAGCCAGGACTGACAGTCCCATCCCGCCCCCTTGGTGCGAGGCCTGGACTGCAGCCCGTGAGGCAGAGGGAGGCTTGTGTTCTGGTGCCCGGGGACAGGAAGAGGCTGGAGCATCTGACACCTCTGGCTGGTGCCCAGCTGCCTGCCCCACATTCACCCAAACTGGGGCAGCAGCGGGGACGGAGGTGCAGGGGAGGCAAACCGAGAGGAAGGGAAGCAAGGGAGCCGGGGGGTTCTGTCCCCCCTGGCACTGAGCCTGTCCACAGGGAGCTGGGTGCTGCTCCCCCGCCCGCCCCCCAGCCTGTCCTTATGGCCCCTTCACTGGGTTCATGGCAGCTTGAGGGCAATTCAGGGGGCCCTGCCGCTCCCCCTTGCCCTGAAGCCCCAAACGATTTGTTTGGGATACAGAAAAAAGGGATTTAGTCAGTTTCAATCATTTCTGAATTGAAATGCAGAAAAAGAAATGGGTGAGGGCAAGGTCAGCTTGTACCAGGGGTATCCCCCAGTGGGATAGGGTCATTATCCTAATTTTATAGAAGGGGAAACCGAGGCACAGTCTCCAAAGTCACACATCAAGTCAGTCGCCGAACCCAGGAGCCATGATTGCCAGGCCCCCATTTCCTCATCACCACTAGACCCCCACTCTTCTCCCAGAGCTGGGAACAGACCCCAGGAGTCCCGGCTGCCAGTCCCCCACCCTGCTCTAAACAGGTGAGGTCAGCCCTATACTGGTGGACCTTTCCTAGTTTATCTTGTGGTAGAACTAAAGGGCCTTGGCTCCATTGTGTTTGCACCTGGGGACAGCTCAGGTGTGTTAGCTACACAAGGTGAAAACCGTACCTTTTGTAGCAGCGAAGACCTGTAGGAGATGACATTAGTTATCTATCAATGGCATCCAGCACCATAGTATCTCTTTAGGCTGATTGTTAGTGTATATATGAAGGGACCATATGTCTGTGGTGTATGCAAAAGGACTCCTTGGAAGCCATTAAGATTTGTGTCATGCCCTCAGGGTACACCCAGCCAATGAGAGTTTGCACTGATGATGCAAACTCTCCTTCCCATTAGCTGAGTGTGTTTTCACTAAACATCCTGCCGGAGCGCGGCAAGGGTGGGGTTAGGTGGAACAAAACAGGCCTGGGATTCTCTTACTCCGGGGGGAATTCTGTGCCAAAAAATAAAAAATCCTGCACACAATCGTTTAAAATTCTGCATATTTTATTTGTCAAAATAACACAATATAATCAGGCCATTTTCAATTCTTTGCTGACAAGTCTTTTGAAATCAATGACCAAATCACTTTCAGGTAGAAACTGGTCACCCTGCACGGGGAATTTTCCTCTCTGCAGCATGGAATAGTCGTGTCCTCTCATCCCTCTGCAGCCCCATGGTGACTTTGCCCCTTCTCTCCAGGTTTCGGCTATGTCTGGCTGGCATGAAGGGTTTCAACCCCTCCCATCCCCCCCCGTGAGAAACTCCTTCCCTAAGGCTGGTCATCAGAGAACGTGTTGTCTTCAGGATCTGCTGGCAGGCCATCTGACTTGGGTGGGTTCCTCTTGAAGCCTCCTTGCCCCTGCCTACCCGCCCATGCCCCTTGTCAGCGTCTGATGGCCTCCTCCTTCCCTCCCTCCAGTGTGTGCCACAGACTGGGAGTGTCCACACTGGCGGCAGGGTGCCTGGCAGTAAGAGGCAGGGGCTGAGGCCCGGTGAGGCCCCTGGGGAGGCATGGCAAGTGGAGGTTGGAATGACTCAGGCTGTTTTGCTTTGCTTGATTTAAACCCGCCCCAGTAAAGGTGACTCCCCTGCTTTTCCCACCAAGCCGAGCAAGTGAAAACCACGGCCTGGGCCTGTAATTAAAAAGATCATCCTCATCATGCCAAGGTAAATGCTACAATCACTGGCTCCAAAGCAGCCGCTACCCCGGGGGCCTTGAACGGCTGGCCAGGAGCCAAGGAGTCTGTTTCTGGGGCTGGAGCCGTGGTGTGGAACAGGCTCACGATTCCCACCTGGCGGGAAGGGAGCCAGCACACAGGAACATGCAGGATAACAACCGATTCCTCCCTCCTAGCCAGCATGTGGCTGTGTTCTTCCCCCACACCGCGGTACCAGCCAGTTCCCCCACCCACACGCCTTGAGGCCGCTGATTAGGAACCTGATCCTGATGCTCTTAGTCACTCCTGCAGAATGGGGCCCTGACATTGACTAGGGCAGTGGTTCCCAAAGTGGGGCCCCCAGACCCCTGGGGGGGTCAGCTGTGGGTAGGGTAACCCTAAATCCGGTTTTGGCTGGGACAGTCCCTTTATTAGTCACTGTCCCGGCCGTCCCAACTTTTTTTGACAAAACTGGGCTTTTGTCCCATTTGCTGTTGGCAAAAACGGTGGGGTGGGACCCCGAGCGGGGCCCAGAGGAACCGGTGGGGTGGGGCGGTGAGTGGCAACACTAACCCTATGCTGGATGGAGGCCTAGGGAGAGGAGCTTGGGCCAACCGCCCTGTCCTGCGTGCAGGGGGGCAGGAGGCCTCGGGTGGCCCCGTGGGCGGGTGGCAGGTGGGCTCGGACCACCAACCCTATAGGCAGGTGGGGGGAGGGCTCAGACCACCAGCCCCGCACATGGAAAGAAAGGGGGCCACGGAGGTGGGAGGAGGCTCACGGGCAGCGTGGGGGCTCAGAGGTCCAGCCCAGCACGCGGGTGGGGGGTGCCCTCAGGCCAGCCCCAGGTGCCAGTTGTGAGGGGGACCTCAGCCCGGCCCTGTGCAGGTGGGAGTCAGGGAGGGCTTAGGCCAGCCTCATGCGGGGCGGTCACGGGAGGGGGGAGAGCTCAGTCCGGCCCGGGGATGTCCTGTGTTCCCCTTGAGAAAATATGATCCCCCTCGTTGTGGGTTGTGCGGGGGTCTGTCCCTGGAGCCAGGGCCATGTTCTGGCACTTTTACTGCACGGGGGATGCTATTTTGTTCCCAGAACGGTGCCATCCTCCTCCTCCTCCTCCCCGCATGACCGTGCACACCCCGTGCAGAGCGATCACGCTGGTGCGGGGTTGGGTAGCACCAGGAACGAAAGGGAGCTGGGACAGTCAGTCAGATGCCAAAGGTGTGGAAAACAGCTTGAGAAGCACTGGGCTAGGGAATTCCTGCCTCCATGAGAGGCGCCAGCGGCCAGGCCAGCGGCCCTCTGGGTGTGTGCGCCATGGCGGTGGGGGTAGAAGTTATTCGTTGTACTCGGGGGACCGTTAGGTCATCCAGTTGGACCCCCTCGTAGCACAGGACTTAGATTTCAGCCCGTGAGCCCTGCACCCTGCCCAATCATTTGTGGCTGAACTAGGGCAGATGTTGGGGGCATGTGCAGAGACCCAGAGATCCAAGTGTGCCCGATGCCTGGCTGCCTGGGGCCTGGGCCACCCAGTCCCATGGAAAGTCCCCGAAGACAATTGCCTGGACGTTTGGTACCGAGCAAATGATGACTACGGATGGCCCCGCCTCTGCAAGAAGCCAGCTGGGTATGACCAGGAGGAGAACAAAGGGCTGAGGAGGAGGCCAGGTGGGGCTGCTGGAAGCAAGGAGGTTTCTGGACTGGGACTAAGGAGGGGTCAGAGAGGTCTCTGGACTTGGGGACTGACCCAGATGGACCACGCTGTGCCCTTCTATTCGCCATGGTAACTAAGGACTTTCTACGCTGTGCTCCAAACATCTAATAATTCCAACTGCTGTTCCAATGCTGGCCAAAAGTCACTCCATATTAAGGAAACTGGGGGTGCATTGCTCCCTTTCGGTGTGCAAGTCTCCCTCGGGTGTCGGATCCGGGTGGATTTTCTGCAGGGAGCTCATGGCGTGATGCAGGGGTGCTGAAGGCTCCAAGAGTCGGTCCCAGGAGGTGGTGAAGCCAAAGGGATTACTCCAGTGAGAGAGTTTGACCCTAAAGGGACTGACACACTGAAGGGGTCCTCCCAGGAACTATTTCAGAGCAGGGACACCAGAATGGGGGGGCTAGGGGGCTCAAGTTGCAGTGGGGGAGGTTTAGGTTGGATATTAGGAAAAACTTTTTCACTAGGAGGGTGGTGAAACACTGGAATGCGTTGCCTAGGGAGGTGGTGGAATCTCCTTCCTTAGAAGTTTTTAAGGTCAGGCTTGACAAAACCCTGGCTGGGATGATTTAATTGGGGATTGGTCCTGCTTTGAGCAGGGGGTTGGACTAGATGACCTCCTGAGGTCCCTTCCAGCCCTGTTAAGTCTGTGATTCTATGATTCTATGGTCTCCACTTTTTGCCAGCTGTAAGAGCGAGCGAAGGAGAGTGAGGGCAGAGAGGAGCAAGCAGGGTCCTGGGGGGAAGGGGCAGAGTGGGGGCGGCACCAGACCTGGGGATCTGTGACCAGGCCTGTGTTCTGTCTTCCCATTGCTCTGCTCTTGGGGCCTCTCACAGGTTCTTGGCATGCTGCCTGTTGTCCTAAGTGATGTAAAGGCACCGGACGTGGCGGCTGAAGGATCAGGAGGATTCTCATCTCTCTCGGCAGTCAAGGCGCATTGACATTTGTGTTACCAGCCAGAGCCACATTTTCTTGGGTGTCTCAAACCAGCCTCTGAAAACCACCTGAAATTTTTCGTCTCCCCTGGGTTTTGGCATGTGTGGAAGCTCAGCTGTGTGTGTGTAAAGCCAGCACCAGGGGATGGCCTGGGTGGTTAGTAACAGGCTAGGGAGCATCTTCCTTCCCGGCTGCCATCTTGAGTCTACCGCCGACTGAAAACGGTTTACTTCCGAAGTTTTTTCGGCAACGGGTGATGAGTTTGGTGCATCTCAGCCCACCTCCGAGTGCACACAATATAAATTTGCCGCCCATGATGGCTCATGGGGTGCCCAGGACTGTGAGTTACCTTGTTATCCCCATGCGTCCAGCGAGAGGGAGTCTTTCTTGTGCTTAACTGGGTGTCAGCTCCCTGACTCCACCAGCCCATTAGCCAAGTGGGCACGCCCCTCTGGGCTCTGCCAGCCCTTGCTTTGCCTTGCAGGTTAACAATAGGTGCACCCATCCCTGAGCTTCTTTGAAGCATTTCCACGTTGTGGCCAGCCCTTTATCCCTTGAACACTCACAGAAATACCAGGGCTGCTGGCCCCAAAGGACCAGTGTACACGACAGCCTGTGCAATTTGGCTCAGAATCAGCACCTTGCTTACTATCACAGCACTGAGATATATTAATAGTGAAAACAAGAATACGTTTATTACCAAAGATTCAAGAGCTAGTGAGTGAGGATAATGGAAACTAGAGGGCTACATATAACACAAAATAATAACACACAGTCTAGAGACTAAATTTAACTTAACAGGCCAATCTTCTACGTGAAGAAGTTCATCTCACCCCAAAGGTCTTTTGCAGCATTTCAGCTAAGGCTGGTTGTAATCCCAGTTTCATGAATGTAATCACACTGCCTGCTTACTTTCTAGGTGCAGGATAAAGAGGGGTTCTCCTTGCCTTTTCCTTATATTCCCCCAAAGTTCATTGTCTGTTCCCAGAGTCAGACTAATACCCTCCCTTCCCTGGCCATGTCCGATTCTCCGGACTGCTGTCTCCACAGTGAAAAGAACAGGAGGATTTGTGGCACCTTAGAGACTAACCAATTTATTTGAGCATAAGCTTTCGTGAGCTACAGCTCACTTCATCGGAGGCACTCACGAAAGCTTATGCTCAAATAAATTGGTTAGTCTCTCAGGTGCCACAAGTCCTCCTTTTCTTTTTGCGAATACAGACTAACACGGCTGCTACTCTGAAACCTGTCTCCATTGTGTTAACTTACAGCATTTCATTTACATGCCAGAGGGACAGGAGAATAAACATCTTCTGCCTGACAGAAAACCTGCTTGTTGAGTCTGCCTTGATGCAGACGCTAAGAACATATTTCCAGTACACATGCGTAACTCCTTACACAGTATCTGCATATACATTTCACAATGATAGTAATGACCAGCGTGGCCCTGGTTTCCATTTAAGACAGCACACAACATTCTTTGGTGAACCAGAATACACATACAAGATCAGGATATTCTTGTAACCCCCTTTCTAGTTGGCATTGAGGGGTTCAGGGGTCACACCACCCCAATAACAATACAATGCAGCCCCTTTCACCCATGGAGTTCAATAGAATTCCACCCCTGCAGCAGCCGCTGGTGGGGAAGGGATTTGCCCCCAGTGACAATGGCTGGCTCAGCTTGGGAGAGGTGATCTTTTGGCTCAAAGTGCTGAGTTTGGGAGGAGCCCATTGATTTCTATCCCACCCCCAAAGACTCAGGCTCTGTGGCTGCTCACATGCAGTGTGGGGATAATTACAGGCAGGGACAGTGGGGTTTGTGCCGTATATTAATACTTTGATTGTTTGCTTGGGGCGTTTTGGGGATTGTTCTGTGGGTTAGATGCTAGAGACTGGCTGATGAAACAGTCTGGCTTGGGAGCACCTCTGTCTGCTCACAGAGTCTGGGCAGTGTCCCACTCCTGTGCCCTGCTCCTAAGTAAAGAGGAGCAAGAGGGCAGAGGTGCTGGAACTCGGGGTGCTGGGGGGGCTGCCGCACTCACTGGCTTGAAGTCATTTCCATCATATCCAGGGTTTACACTTTGGTTCAATGGCTCTCAGCACCCCCACTCTACAAATTGTTCCAGCCCCCCTGCAAAAGGGGCACGCAGTTCAGTGCTTGGCCTCTCAGCTGAGCAGACACCGTGGGGTTAAATCAACACCCATTGTGGGGGCAGCTTTAGAGATGAGGACACACGTCCACCAGGCACTGGACTGAGACCCAGAAAACTCATTGCACAGAAGCCACCCCACAGCTGCCAGTCAGAAGGACTTTTAAGTGTTAATGGTGGAGAAGCTCCATGTGGGTCTAAAACAAAACCTGACCTGGGCTCTGGGTCAGTTCAGACCTGGATCTGGGAGCAAATCTCACTGTGGCTCCTATTCGAATGATTGACCACACCAGGCCCCTGGATGTGAATGCCCCAGCTGAGGCGGTGTCTTTGGTAAACCCTGTGTTTTCTAGGAACTGGCTGAGACCCACCAGAAGTTCCCAACAAGGGCCAAGCTCTATAAAAGATGTATGTTTCATGGGAATGGACGGCATCGCCTCCCCTGTAAAATCAGTCCTCAGCAGGGTATTTTGGCTTCTTGCCTGTATCACGCCAGGTCACTGTGGTTTCCCCACCTTAAATCAGAGCAATTAGAAACCTTTTGGCTCTTCGGTGCAAAGGGCACACAGAGGCAGAACTAAGAGGCTCCCAGTACGTCTCACGCTGCAGCCACATGGGTGGGAGGTGCAGATAATTAGCAGCTGGAACACTTGGCTCGTGTCTCCGATCTGAATGCCGAGGCTGGTCCCACGGGATGTCTCCAGGCTGGCTGGGTGGCTCATGCCCTATGTGCTGATTTGTTTGTAAGGAAGTTTTGTGCTCGGGATGGGTGCCTGATCGGCAGCCCCAGAGGGCAAAGGCCTACATTCCTAGATCCATGCATAGCCCACACTGCCCCTGCCAATGTGTCTCCGCCCTGCCTGGAAGAGTGAACTGTTTATCTCCACTTCAGCATAGCACCGTATTCCTGCACCTGCAGCCGTATCCCTCAGTCCTGCACTTGAGCCAAATCCTTGAATTATTCCCCAGTCATGTGCATCACGGGCAGAAGCAGCACAAGCTCCCTAATGTGGAGAGGACACTTCTGGGGCCATCAGAGAGTTAAAGAGTCCTGCAAGAGTTGGCCGAGGAGATCTCTGGTCTGCTGTTGTTACTTTTTAATAAATCTTGGAAAACTTTCAGAAGATTGAAAGAATGCTAATGTTGGGCCTGTATTTAAGAAGGGCAATGACCCATGTACTTATAGGCCAGTTAGCCTGAACTCAGTCCTGGGAAAAATAATAGAAAAGCTAAGGTGGGATTCACTCAATAAAAAACTAAAGGATGGGGATATAACTAATGCCGATCAACATCATTTTATGGAAAATAGGTCTCGTTAAGTCAACCTGATTTCATTTTTGATGAGCTCATGAGTTTGGTTGATAATGGTAGTTGCCTAGATATAATATACCTAGACTTTGGTAAGGTGTTTGACTTAGTGAAGCACGACATTGTCATTCACATATTATCACTACACAGTACCAACAGAGCACACCTTACATGGATTAAGAACGGGCTGACTGACAGATCTTAACCAAAAGTTGTCAATGGGGAATTGTCACTGAATGGGGATACTTTTAATGGGGGTCTGCAGAGGTTGGTTCTATGCCTAGGGTAGTCGGTATTTTTATCTATGATCTGAAAATGCTCCTGATAAAATTTGCAGCTGACACAAAGATTGGTGGTGTGGTAAATAGTGCTGAGGACAGTCATACAGAGCTATCTGGATCACCGGGTGGGCTGGGACCATTCAAAGAAAGGGCTCTTTAAGCTTGCTGAGAAAGGCAGGACAGGAACCACTGGCTGGCCGTCCAATCAATTCACCGGAAAAGCACTCACCCATTTTTAACAGGGAGGCTGATTAAGCACTGGAACAAACTACCAGGGCAGTGGTGGATTCTCCATCTCTTGAAGTCTTCAGATCCAGACTGGCTGGCTTTCTGGAAGATGCTTTAGTCACACACAAAGGCTAACTGGGTAAAATCCTCTGGCCAGTTGTGACAAAGAGGGAGCTGTCTGAGTTCCCTTTAGGAATATTCCATGTCCATGTGTGTTTAATGATTGTTTCATTGCTTGCTATGTGATGACCAAAGAGTTAATTGCTGCCAGGACTGGCTGCACTTAGGTTTCAGATAAGTCCTATTATCAGTACTCAGCGAGACTACTGCAGCTGCCAATGGCTTTGAAGTCTGACCTCCCCTCAGCTCTGGCTTGCAGTGCAGGGGATGGGGAGAGATCCTGGTGGGATGCTATGTCCTCACTGGAATGAAACACCTGCAGCTGCCCATGTCAGCTGACTTGGGCTCTGGGAGCTTGGGCTGCAGGGCTGTAAAATTGCAGTGTAGACATTTGGGCTAGGGACTCTCCCTCCTTGTGGTTTTGCAGAGCCAGGATTCCAGCCTGAGCCAGATGTCCACACTCCAATTTGATAGCCTCGCAGCTGACAAGGGCCAGCCAAGGGGGTTTAATTGCAGTATAGACAGACCTGAAAACAAAGAGCTTGATTCTGATAAAAGCAGCCTGGCAAACAGACAGAGGGTTTCTGGGAGACACAGAGCAGCTGTCTGAAGAGCTACCAGCTGATCCTTAACACCAGAAAAGGACTCTGGAATAAGCCAGTGCCTCCTTAAACTTGCTAGGAAACACTAAGGGTTAGGAAAGAGGATAAATGCTGATAGGCATTTATTGTTTTAACCCTGGGTCTCTCTACTTGGTAAGTTTCTATGAACCATTAAATCATACTTGTTTTGGTATGGACTGTCCTGAGTCACTGCGTTTCATACGGGTTGCGAGCTCCCAGAGAGGGTTCCATAGCCAGACCCAGACCAAGTGGGGTTGGCTGAGGTACAGCTGGTATACAGGGGGTGTGGTAGCCTGGTGATCCACTGGGCTGAACTTGGGGAGAAGTTTAGCTAGAGGCCTGTCCCTCTAAAACAGAGCTCACGGAGGGCGATCCCATAGCACTTGGACTATGTAGGAGCTCAGACTGGGTTTGCTAATGGTCCCGTCTTGTCTTAAAGGCCTAGGAATCAGGCAGGGCTGGTGCTGAGTTTTGCAGGTGAGATCTTGGAGTCGTTGTGGCGAGTTCTCTGAGAACATCCACTCAGTGGGCAGCGGCCGTCAAAAAAGCGAACAGACTGTTGGGAATCATTAGGAAAGGGATAGAGAATAAGACAGAAAATATCATGTTGCCTCTGTATAAATCCATGGTAAGCCCACATCTGGAATACTGCGTGCAGATGTGGTCGCCCCATCTCAAAAAAGATATATTGGAATTGGAAAAGGTTCAGAAAAGGGCAACAAAAATTATTAGGGGGATGGAACGGCTGCCATATGAGGAGAGATTAATAAGACGGGGACTTTTCAGCTTGGAAAAGAAACGACTAAGGGGGGATATGATAGAGGTCTATGAAATCATGACTGGTGTGGAGATAGTATATAAGGAAGTGTTATTTACTCCTTCTCATAACACAAGAACTAGGGGTCACCCAATGAAATTAATAAGCAGCAGGTTTAAAACTAACAAAAGGAAGTCTTTCTTCACACAATGCACAGTCAACATGTGGAACCCGTTGCCAGAGGATGTTGTGAAGGCCAAGACTATAACAGGGTTCAAAAAAGAACTAGGTAAATTAATGGATAGGTCCATCAATGGCTATTAGCCAGAGTGGACAGGGATTGTGTCCCTAGCCTATGTTTGCCAGAAGCTGGGAATGGGCGATGGGTTGGATCACTTGATGATTCCCTGTTCTGTTCTTTCCCTCTGGGGCACCTGGCATTGGTCACTGTCAGAAGACAGGACATGGGCTAGATGGACCTTTGGTCTGACCCAGTATGGCCATTCTTATGTGATGCTTTTTCAGGGTGTCCAGAACTATAAGTCACCCAGTTACCTCTCTGCCTAGGCATGAAAGGGATCTGTGGTGCTACCCTGAGTGACTCTCTGTCACTCCGAGCTGCTCACCAGCCCCACAGATTCCTCAGGACTCTGCTAGTCCTAACTTTACTTTTCAGTTTAATCTTTGGTGCACATCAGTTCCCGAACTCCCCAGAAGCATCTCCCTGCAGTAGCTGGCCTCTGATGAGTGGACACTCACAGAAATGAACAAGTCTGCTGTCTCTAAAGAGACAGTGTACACGCTCTGCTTAATATAAGAGCACTGAGCTATACTTACGATAAAACAAAGAGAAGTATATTAACCAAGAACTGAGATTTAGGTGATACTACACAAGAATAATAGAGACAGAAATGAGTTCCAAATACAACAAAAGTATAACACACATCTAAGTGACTAAAACTTACCAGGCTACAATCCTTGGTTAAGATGCATTTCTTATCTTCAGCGTCACCCACCCACATGGCAGGGGATCCACCATTCAAAGATACAGAGAGCACTGGCCTCTTTTTCCCCTAGGGATGGATCACCAACATGTCCTTTTGATTCTCCTTATAGTCCCCCAAGTTACTGTCTTTGTCACCGGACTCAGGATGACCCCTGGGGTCAGACGCCAGTGTTTTCCTGTGCTGATTTCACACCTTCATGTTAATTTGTCTCTTCGGTTTAGCTCCGATGCAAATGAACTGCCCACTGTCTCTGGCATCACCCTGCTCACTTTACATGGGAGACAGGGAGAGAGCTAGCCTTCCTCTTGTCTGGAAGGTAACCTGTTTCTCCCTTTGTTTGGTTATAGACGTTAAAGTGTAATATCAGTGAGAATCCACAATTCCTCATATAGTGTTAATACAGACATTTCACAATGATATTAATGACCAGTGCGTCACCAGCTTTCATATGAAATCTCCCATGATATTCTTTATTGATAACCATGATGACAGCAATGTGTTAGGTGTAATGAGTTTGCCAGGCTCTATAAGAGTTGCTGTTACATGGCAGTGAACCCTTTGCCAGTGAGCACTGAGAGGCTCTTAGGGTCACAGCAAGGCCCTGGACAAAGTCAGACATGTGGCTCCTTCTGCAGCTGTGACTGGGCCCCCAATCTCCATTTATCCATGACTGCCCTCCCACACTCTGCGGATGCTGGGTCTGAGGCTGGCTGGAGCCAGCTAGGGAAGGCTTTTGGTGCGGAGCCCTGGGCAGACCTTGGCTGGATGGAGATGGATCTGAGACCAAGCCAGGAGCAGCAGGGGCAGGAGTCCAGGTGCATCCCTGAAGTGGAAGGTTGATCTGACCATTCAGCTGTTGCTCAGGGACTCAGGAGCTCTGTGTAAAGTCCTTCAGCTTCTCTGGGCAATGGGGCTATTGTGGGGAGCTCAGATATTATGCTACGGAGGACCAGATGAGTGCCTAGATCAGTGCTATTATGGGAGATGTCAGCTAACTGGAGGTGGCCACTGCAATAGAATTCGTAGAGACGTCATGAACTTGTCCTGGGGGTATGTGCTCTTTGTATGGCAGAGACCCAGTAGATCATGCAGGTCATCTATCTAGATCTACTGAGGCATCTCGTACCACAGTGTCCTCTAGCCCTGTCCTAATGCATTGGCTCAGCATTTCCCTGGAGGTCTCCCAGCGATATGCCTGCTCAGCGATATGCTACGGGAAATGACCAGAGTAGGCTAATATCCTGTCCACCATTGGCAATGCTAAAGATGATCAATACTTAGTCCAAAGGAGGATCTGTACAATACCAGTGCTGTTGTCGTGTCCAAGGATTGTTCCTTTCAGGGTGTAACATCCACCTCTGCATTCGCCAACCCCCCCAGGAATTCAATAACTCTGGAATGTTTGTCAGAGATAATAATAATGCACGGCACTTGCCTCGTGCCTTTCAGGTGCGGATCGCACAGCCCAGCGCAAGCGTTAATTAATGGAGCTGCACACCACTCCTGAGAAGGCAGGGCAGTATCATTACCCACACTGTACAGAGGAAAAGCGAGACACAGAGCGATTAAGTGATTTCCCAAGGTCACACCATGAGTCAGAGGCAGAGATGGGACTAGAACCCAAACTGTTTAATCCAAAGATCTCAGCGCCACACCAGGCTTTCTGCAACTCTTTCATAGCACGGACCACATCTTAAAACAGACATTGTCTCAGGGCCCTCCCATTCACCTTAGCCCTGGCCCCATCTCCCCTCCTGTTCCCCCTCACCTGCCACTGCCCATTGCCCACCCTCTCCTCCCTTTCTATCCCCCCTCACCTGGCCCCACCTCTCCTCTTATTCCCTGTCTCCTGGCCCAGCCTTCCCTCCTGTTCCCTCTCACATGCTGCCACCCTCTCCCCTCCTCATTGTCCTCTCCTGGCCATCCATCCCCTTCCACTCCCCATCCCGTGGGCCATTTTCCTTCCAGTTCCTGTTCCAGGGCTCCTTTGTGGCAATGACACGATGCTGACATTGATGGGTAACGTTAGGGGAGTGTTGATGGAGCTCTTTCTAATGTGATTTAGCCGCTGGGAACAAGGAGAAGGAGCCAGAACAATGTGACCAGTCAGCTCCCTGCATCCCAGTAGCAAGTGCCCCATGGCAAGAGGATGCTCCACAGACCAGCCATTGGGAATGTCTACACTGGGCCATGCTCCCTCCTAGACCAGAGTCCTTTCCCCGCACCTCCCTTGTTGAATTAACTGCTTGAACCCGGAGTGTCCAGAGAGTCCTGGCTGGGGCAGGGAGCTGGGTCCTGCTCTCGCCCACCGAGGAGAATTTCTCTCCCCCTCGAGCAGTGATTTTATTACGTTCCCCCATCCCTCCAGCCTGGTGCGGGTGAGCTGTGCTGGGAGGCTGTGCAGCACGTGACACTGGTGAAAGTGTTAATTTGTAAGTGCTGGTCTGTGGTGCCCTGCCCTTGGGCTCAACGAGCAGCCAGTTTGTCTCGATCAGTCAGAGCTTGCAAATTAACAGCCTTGCTAGAGAGTTGTGTGGGTGGAATTGGCTGAGGATAGATCTGGACTGGCTCTGTGTGCACAACATAATCATCAACCTCCTTAAAACATGGTTTGAATGTATGTAGACAGGACACACCTCTCTCTCTCTGAATCGTCTAGTACTTTGGTACAATCACAGTCATGGTCATACTTGATATGAAGAGTCCAATTAGTTATAAATAATTTAGAAAAGACTCAGTGAGGACAGGTGGCCCAGTGGTCTGGGAACTAGCTTGGGGTTTGGGTGACCTGGGTTCAGTTTCCTGTTTCACTATAGATGTCCTGTGTGACATCTCAGTTCCTATCTGTTAGGTGGGGAGACCAGCACTGCTCTGTACCCCAGGGGTTTGGAAGGACAAACGCATTTCACAGGGCAAGGCGCTCGGTTATTAGAATAATAGCAGCAGTAGACTAAAGGGTTGGTGAATTGTTATGGAATAGGGTAACCAGATGTCCCACTTTTATAGGGACAGTCCCGATTTTGGGGGCTTTGTCTTATATAGGCACCTATTACCCCCCACCCCCGTCCCGATTTTTCACACTTGCCCTCTAATCATCCGATTATGGATTGTACAATAATGCAATATGTTTCTTACAACCATTGATACCGCCTTCTACAGCTGTGCTCGTAAGGATCAGTTAGAATGCTAACAGCGGTCAGCTGACAAGGTGCGGGAGGTGATATCTTTTATTAGAAAAGCGTCTGTTGGTGAGAGAGGCAAGCTTTTGAGCCCCACAGAGCTCTTCTTTGGGCCTGGGAAAGGTTCCGAGATTGTCACAGCTAAATACAAGGTGGAACAGATTGTTAGCACATATTTTAAGGGACCATTCAAGGTGAAGTGGCCTGTTAACATCCTTGTAGTCACAGGATGGAAAACGGAGGGTGGGGTTAGTGGGTTACAGATAGTTGTAATAAGCCATAAATCCAGAGTCTTTATTAAGTCCATGATTTTTAGTATCTAGCAAAGTTATGCATTTGAGCTCCCAGGCTCCTCTTTTGAAGGTGCTGTGCATGTTTCCTTTGAGGACGAGGACTGAGAGGTCAGCTATGGAGTGATCATTTTGTTACATGTGTTCACCCAGGGCTGATATGGTGTTTTTGTCTTTTTTATCATTTTTCTGTGTGAGTTCATTCAAGAGCATTGTAATTGTCGGGGTTCACCCATATCGTTGCTATTGGGGCACTAGGTAAGGTACACACCGTGTTGGAACAGATGTGTGTAGGACCAGGTTAATTGTAGGGGAGGAAGAGCACTTCAGGGACACAAGTCCAGAGCATAAATCATCTGGAAAAAGGGGTAAACAGTGAGGTGGCAAAGTTTGCAGATGATACAAAACTACTCAGGATAGTTAAATCCAAAGCAGACTGCGAAGAGCTACAAAGGGATCTCACAAAACTGGGGGACTGGGCAACAAAATGGCAGATGAAATTCAGTGTTGATAAATGCAAAGTAATGCACATTGGACATCATAATCCAACTATACATGCAAAATGATGGGGTCTAAATTAGCTCTTACCACTCAAGGAAGAGATCTTGGAGTCATAATGGATAGTTCTCTGAAAACATCCACTCAATGTGCTAACAGTCAAAAAAGCAAACAGAATTTTAGGACCCATTAGGAAAGGGATAGATAATAAGACAGAAAATATTGTACTGCCTCTATATAAAGCCATGGTACACCCATAACTTGAATACTGCATGCAGTTCTGGTTGCCCCATCTCAAAACAGATATATTAGAACTGGAAAAGGTACAGAGAAGGGCAACAAAAATGATTAGGGGTATGGAACAGTTTCCATATGAGGAGAGATTAATAAGACTGGGACTGTTCATCTTAGAAAAGAGACGACTAAGGGGGGTATGATAGAGGTCTATAAAATCATGACTGGTGTGGAGAAAGGGAATAAGGAAGTGTTATTTATCCCTTTGCGTAAAACAAGGACCAGGGCTCACGTGATTACATTAATAGGCAACAGGTTTAAAACAAACAAACGGAAGTATTTCATACCACGCAGTCAGCCTGAGGAACTCCTTGCCAGGGGATGTTGTGAAGGCCAAGAAGATACCAGGGTTCAAAAAAGAATTAGATAAGTTCATGGAGGATAGATCCATCAATGGCTATTAGCCAAGATGGTCAGGGAGAGGGAACCCCATATGTGGGGTGTCCCTAGCCTCTGGCTGCCAGAAGCTGGGGGACTGGATGACAGGGGATGGATCACTTGATAATTGCCCTGTTCTGTTCATTCCCTCTGAAGCCTCTGGCATGGGCCAGAGTTGGCAGACAGGACACTGGGCTAGAGGGACCATTGGCTTGTCCTAGTATGGCCATTCTTAGGTTCTTAAGAACCTTAATAGACAGTATGACCAAAATCTAGACAGCTCGTTGTCTACGCGAGAAGATGATATGCAGTACTGGGAGTAGTGCTGGTTGAAATCTTTTGATCAAAACATTTTTGTTTTTATTTGGATGAAAGTTGGCATTTTGACCACAAGCAAATTTTTCTATGACAACAAAACCTGAATTTTTTTGGGTAAAACTTTCACTTGTCAGGAAATTTTTTTTTTGTTTTCAGTATTTCAGTATTCAATATTTGGGTTCGGGGTTTGAAAACTACAAGATATAACTGAAGGCTGAATGTATTTAACCAAAAAGAATGTTCAGAAAGGACATTCTTTTGAGTTTTTGCTTTTCAGCATAATTTTTTTTTAAATTTCGTGAGAAATTTTTTTAAAAAATTGTTTTTATTCAAAATTTCCCATGAAATATAATTGCCATTTTTCAACCACCTCGAACTGGGACCCAAATGTGCTGTAGCAAAGTTCCCACAGCCTGGATAGTTTTATAGTGTAAATGGTTGACTGTGGTCTATCTCCATTCAGCAAAGCACTTAAACATTTACTGTGTTGAAATGTGGCCTACAACTCTAGAAAATAATGGAATGACAAACAGCAAAGCAGCTGGAGGTTTGTTAAGAACAGTGCATGGCAGATTAATGTGATGGCTTTTTGTGACTGAATTATAGAAATGAGTGGATGAAGGGCACATTGTAGATGCACTGTATTTGGATTTAATGAAGCATCTGATAAGTCTCGTGAAATTCCACTCACCATATTAACTCAGTGAGGCTTGGCCAGGATCTGTCTTACATGAATTGGCTACTGATCTGAGGATCCATAAACCAACAGCTAAGTAGCAGGGTGTGCAAGCAATCTGGAGAGAGATCTTGTCAGCGGTCAATGTTGTAGCAGGCCTGGCTGTAGTCGCACACCTTGGTTAATGCTTTGGAAGTGGGAGTAAATCACATGTTGATGAACCTCACAGAAGAACTAATACTGAGAGGAACTGCTCACGCCAGTTAAGGAGAGAAAAATAACACAAAGGGCCCTGTAGGTAGGT
The DNA here is from genome assembly GCF_965140295.1 of Lepidochelys olivacea. NCBI lineage: Eukaryota > Metazoa > Chordata > Testudines > Cheloniidae > Lepidochelys > Lepidochelys olivacea. The sequence continues at coordinate 14,190,804 of NC_140436.1, read as the reverse complement.
TAGAAGTATGGGGCCTGGTCCTCATTACAGGTAATTGATGCCTGTGGTAAGGCCCATTTGCTGGCCAGAGTGGTACCAATGGACTTTAGAGTAAATGCAAATCAGGCCCATAGACCATAAATGACAGCATAAGACTAACTGATACATCTGGGTGTTAGGATATAGATATTCAGGCCTGTCTGCAAAGGCCTGTACTTTAAGAATTTAGGTGTATTCTTATCACTTAGCTAGTTCTAGAGGCATAAAAGAAAGAATCAAAATCAGTCTGCCGGTGTAAGGGCCTTCTCTTACTGTGACAGTCTGGGGCCCTGTTCTTAGGTTAAGATCTCTGGCTAAGCAGCCATAAGCTGGGAAGCGACTGGTCACCTCCTCACATCCCAAACTAGTCACATTGAAATAAGGCAATCTGGGGCTGTTAGGAAGGTGATCCGATCTATCGCCTCCAGAGAAAGGGAAGAGCCTTGAGGATGTAAAAGGAAGTTTAGTTTGACAGTTTTCTGTTCAGTAAGAACTCACTTATCAATAGACACAGCTGGGGAACCCTTATGTCTTCATAGCTGTGAAATCCTCACTTCTGTATTGTTTTCTCATCATAGTTCCCACTTTGCTATTGTTTGTCTGTATAATCTCTGACTGGTTCTGTGATTGTTTCTGTCTGCTGTATAATTAATTTTGCTGGGTGTAAACTAATTAAGGTGGTAGGATATAATAGGTTAAATAATCATGTTACAATATGTTAGGATTGGTTAGTTAAATTTCAGGGAAATGATTGGTTAAGGTATAGCTAAGCTGATTAAGGTGATTTAACTGGGAATTGGTCCTGCTTCGAGCAGGGGGTTGGACTAGATGACCTTCTGGGGTCCCTTCCAACCCTGATATTCTATGATTCTAAGCAGAACTCAAGTTTTACTATATAGTCTTCAGTTAATCAGGAAGGTTGGGGGGGGAAATGGGAACAGGGAATGGGGGTGGGGAATTGGAATCATGTTTGGCTAAGGGCAGGAATGGGAACAGGGACACAGGTAAGGCTCTGTGGTGTCAGAGCTGGGAAGGGGGACACTGAGGAAAGAAACTGGAATCATGCTTGCTGGAAGTTCACCCCAATGAACATCAAATTGTTTGCACCTTTTGGACTTCGGGTATTGTTGCTCTCTGTTCATGCGAGAAGGACCAGGGAAGTAAGTGGGTGAAGGAATAAGCCCCCTAACACTGGGGAAAGATCCTCCAAACCACAGGTACCCCCTGGGGAGCAGGACTGGCTCAGACTGAGAGCTGATAGTAGAAAGCAGATAAGACAGGGCTTTGCCAAGTGATGTTGAAAGGCCAATGTGATTCTGAGGCTGCAGTATGCGGAGGTATCCCATTAGAGGCGGGAGGGGGTTAGCTCTCTCTGTAGAGCTCTGGCATGACCACAGCTGGGGACTGAGCCTAATTTACATCTGCACTAGTCCAGTTTTGTGCTTGAGTAACTCCACGGACCTGGGGTTACCCCACCCCTGTGACGGTGAATATTTCGGTAGTGAATCAGTCCCACAGGTCCAGACGCTCAGCTCGTGGAAACTGTCACAGCACATTGACTTCAAAGGAGCGATGCAGATTTACACGGAGGATCTGTCCCCATGGTATTAAATTCTGGGCAACTCAGTTGTAGAGAGACAGCAACAAACTGGAAGGAGTTCAGAGAAGAGCAGCAAAGTGTAGTGGGCCCTGAAGGGATCACCCTCGGGGGAAGACTCAAAGCGCTACATATGTCCAGCTTGGCTAAGTGGCAGCTGCTGGAGGGGCCGTGACCGCAACCTGCCAGAGCCTGAGGGGAGCAAACACCAAGTTAGGATGACCAGGCATCCGGTTTTTGTCCGGAACACCTGGTTGAAAAGGGATCCTGGCGCTCTGGTCAGCACCACTGACCAGGCTGCTAACAATGGGGTTGCCAGGCTCCCTGTTAGCCTCCAGCTCCCAGGAAGCAGCCGGTATGTCCCCATTCCGGCTTCTACATGTAGGGGCAGCCAGGGGGCTCCGCACGCTGTCCCCATCCCAAGCGCTGCCCCCACAGCTTCCATTGGCCAGGAACCGCAGCCAATGGGAGCTGCGAGGACGGTGCCTGCGGACGGGGCAGTGCACAGAGCCGCCTAACTACCCCTACGCATAGGAGCCGGGGGGTGACATGCCAGCTGCTTCCTGGGAGCTGCTAGAGGTAAGCGCCGCCCGGAGCCTGTACCCCTGACCCCCTCCCATCCTCTGAACCCCTCGATCCCAGCCCGGAGCACCCTCCTGCACCCCAAACCTCTCATCTGTGGTCCCACCCCAGAGCCTGCATCCCCAGTCGGAGCCCTCACCCCCTCTCAAATCCCAACCCACTGCCTCAGCCTGGAGCCCCCTCCCGCACTCTGAACTCCACATTTCTGGCCCCACCCTGGAGCCCACCCCCCCAGCCGGAGCCTCATCCCCTCCTGCACCCCAGCCCTGTGAGCCAGCCCAGTGAAAATGAGCGAATGAGTGAGGGTGGGGAGAGTGAGTGACAGAGGAGGGGGGATGGAGTGAGTGGGGGCGGGGCCTCAGAGAAGGAGTGGCATGGGCGGGGCCTAGGAGGAGGGGCAGGGCAAGGGTGTTCGGTTTTGTGCAAGTAGAAAGTTGGCAACTCTACAGCAAGTGGAGGCCCAAGGAGGTGGCATTAGAAGTGAGGGGGAGGCATTAAAGCTGAGAAATTGCTGCTGAATATCAGGAAAGCATTCCTAGCCATGAGCTCTCCTAGGCTGTGGGATCGTCTCCCAAGGGAAGGGGTGGCAGCCCCATCGCTTGAGACATTTAAAACAAGACAAACCTAGCTAACCATCCACTAGGGATAAAGGTTTTCAAACCATCATATCTGGATAACTTGTATCCAAGAGTCCTACAAGAGCTGGCTTAGGAGACCTATAGCCTGCTGATATTACTTTTTAATAAATCTTGGAATACCGGGGACATTCCAGGAGAATGCTAATGTTGGGCCAGTATTTGAGAATGGGGAGTGATTTTCAGACGGTTTCACTGTAAATTAGCAGCAGAGTCCAGACGAGAACCCAGGGTATGCTCGTCTGAGAGGGGCAGATGTTCCTCCGGCCCACACTGTTTGCTCAGCAAAGCTTCTGCGTGGGGCAGGATCAGACTGTTGTTTTGCAGTGTCACTAGCACAAAGTGGGTGCCACAACCCAGTCCAGAACCAGCTCCGCTTCAGTGGTGAGTGAGTGACACTTTTACAGCTTTGTAAAGCACTTTGGGCTCTGTGACAGGTCCCCCCTGGGGTGTCGCCTGGAACTGAGGTACAGCTGAGCCCTCTGTCTCACCAATCTGGGTTTCCTCTTGCAGTGTGACCAGTTGCAAAGCCCTCCAAGCTTGAACTCACACCAACAACCACAGGCAGGGACCACACCCAGCTGTATTCATGAATGCTCTGGCCAGCCACTCATGAACCCATAATAGAGAGGCTGCAGCCAAAATACTCCCAGCTCCCCAGCCTAAGACCCCAGAGCTGTATTGTCCTACCCTGGTCCAAACCCAACCAGTATGAATTTATTACACAGTCCGCCACTTCTACAAAGGAATGTGGATGTGCACCAACTCTTGCTCATGAGATGAGATTTATTCCCTTTGCATTTCAAACGACACACTGGTAAAATATAAAATGGATTTATTAACTACAGAAAGATAGCTTTTAAGTGATTATAAGTGATAGCAAACAGATCAAAGTAGATTACCCTAAAAAATAAAACAAACGTGCAAACTAAGCCTGCAGTACTAGATAGGATTTGAATCAGTAATCTCTCACCCTGGCTGATGATACAAGCAGTCCACCAAGTTTCTCTTTAACCTGGGACCAGCACCTCCCCCACAGTTCAGTCTTTGTTCCTCAGGGGTGTTTCCAGGTGTGTGGTTGTAGGGAGAGTGAGGTACCCCCATGATGTCATTTCCCCCTTTTATATATTCTTCCCACTTGCTGGAAAGCTCTTTTGCCATGACCTGGGTCAAACAGTTCCCATTGTGTAGTGCTATCTCTGAGAGGTTTTTATTGTACCCAGTTCCCGGGGTAATCCTTGTGCTTGTTTGTATTTCCTCAATAGCCATTAACATTGCTTGGCCTTTCTATTGTTGTACCTGAAAGGCTGCTTGTGGGTGTTTTCAACCTCAGAACACGTTTCAGTAGCCCATACATAGCCCAACTTCATAACTTCATGTAGGACAATAGCACATAGAATCCAACGAGATGTTACTGTCGAGCAGATCGAGACTTTTAGAATGATACCTCACAAGGAATACTTTGTACAAAACATATCCTAACTACACGACAGTGGTGAATATTGGGGTGCCAGGATGTCACAGGCTCCTCCAGGATCAAAGGGCTCCATGGATGCAGATTACTCCCATAATTAGTCTTTACTGTTGCAGTGTCTGGAGAGTTAGCAGTGCAGGCAGCTCTGTGTCCTTCGGAGCCTGAAACAAGCCTTATATGGGGGCGTAGCTTTTCTTAATGCTGCGAGTTCTTGCTCCTGTTCTATCCTGGCTTCCTCTTGGCCTTTGATTATGTAGAATCATAGAATCGTAGGACTGGAAGGGACCTGGAGAGGTCTCTAGTCCAGTCCCCTGCACTCACGGCAGGACTAAGTATTATCTAGACTATCCCTGACAGGTGTTTGTCTAACCTGCTCTTAAAAATCCCCAATGATGGAGATTCCACAACCTCCCTGGGCAATTTATTCCAGGGCTTAACCACCCTGACAGTTAGGAATTTTTTCCTAATGTCCAACCTAAACCGCCCTTGCTGCAATTTAAGCCCACTGCTTCTTGTCCTGTCCTCAGAAGTGTAATGTCCTTTGATCCTGGCTGTGGTGTTGCAACATGGGAGTGACCGACATTCCTGTGTCACTGATTTCCCACTGGCTTGGCTGAGCTCTTGGTTGGTGGCTCCTTGCTCAGCTTGATCATGGTGACAAAGACAAGTGCTGGTCAGGAGGGGTTTGTGGTTCAGGCATTCCACTGGGGCTCAGGAGAGCCGCCCGCGATTTGTGGCTCTGCCACAAACATTCTGTGTGACCTTGGGCAAGTCACTTAGGGTTGTTTCTTCAAGAGTCCAGCATCCCATGATAAAACTTGGCCTTCAGAAGTGCTCAGCTCCCGCTATGACAATCATGGTCAGATTCTTAAGAGACCTCTTCAGCAACGAGCTGAGGTCACTTGAAAATCTGAAAATCACCCGGGGCCGTGTTACAGTGGTTGTGTTGGTGTGTATGTGTACCCGGAGGTTGTGTCTTTCTGTATTAATGCCTCACCCAACGCTGGGTTACGGTGGTTGTGTTGGTGTGTATGTGTCCTTGGGGGATGTGTATGTCTGTATTAGTAACTCACCTGGGGCTGTGTTGTGTTGGTGTGTATGTGTCCATGGGGGTTGTGTATGTCTGTATTAGTAACTCACCCGGGGCCGTGTTATGGTGGTTGTGTTGGTGGGTATGTGTCCATGGTAGGGTTGCCAACTTTCTAATTGCACAAAACCGAACACCCTTGCCCCACCCCTGCCCCACCCCTTATCTTACGCCACACCCTGTCCTGCCCCTTCTCTGAGGCCCCGCCCCCCACTCACTCCATACTCCCCCGACTTCCCCACCGTCACACACTTTCTCTGGGCTGGGGCAGGGGGTTCGGGTGCAGGATCTGGCAGGGCATTTGGGCTCTGGAATGGGACCAGAAATGTGCGGTTCAGGGTGCAGGAGGGGGCTCAGGGCTGGGGCAGGGGGTTGAGGTGCAGGAGGGAGTGCAGGATGCAGGCTCTGGGAGGGAGTTTGGGTGCAGGAGGGGGTTCTGACCTGTGGCAGGGGGTTTGGGTGCGGGAGGGGGTTCGGAGCGTGGGCTCCAGCCGGGCGGCACTTACCTCAGGCGGCTCCCAGAGGTGGCTGGCATATCCGGCTCCGAGTCAGAGGGGCTTGAAGGCATGCCATCCCCACAGCTCCCATTGGCTCCTGGCCACGGCTTCTGGCCAATGGGAGCTGCGGAGCTGGTGCTTGGGGCAGGGGAAGCACGCAGAGCTCCTGTGGCCACCCCTGTGCCTAGGAGCCGGACATGCCAGCCACTTCCGGGAGCCACACGGAGCCAGGGCAGGCAGGAAGCCTGCCTTAGCCCTGTTGCACTGCCGACAGGAGTTTTAACGGTCCGGGTCAGCAGTGCTGACCAGAGCCGCGAGGGTCCCTTTTCGATCGGGCGTTCCAGACACCTGGCATCCCTAGTCCCTTGGGGTTGTGTCTCTCTGTATTACTGACGCACCCGGGGCTGTGTTACTGTGGTTGTGTTGGGGTGTACGTGTACCTGGGGATTGTGTCTCTCTGTATTAGTGACTCACCCCAGCCTTGTACTCAGCAGAAAAGCCCCATTTAGCTCAGAGGAAGTTTATTATCTGATTACTGGGATTTGCTAGTGTATTTATCTCTAATCCTCTCCCTTCTGCTCCCTTTCCCACTCTCCCCCTTCCCCTTCTGCTAACCTTCAGCCCGCTGGGCCTGCAGGGCTCCTTTCTTCCCTCCTGCTGGACCAAGGAGTCAGGGCTGGGGCATGAATCACTGAGCTGAAATCATACATCACTTTCCCAAAGGAGCCACCTGTTCAGCCCTGCTCTCTATGCCATGGTCTCCTGCTAGGATCAGCTGCTCTGTGTCCTTCCCGCCGGTGCTGTACCCCACACCTCTGCCTGGCCCCTGAATGGAGTGGAGCATTTGGAGTCTGTGTGGTTTCCGTCAGGCAGGACGGCAGACCGAGGACTGACCTCACTGATACGGGTCAACCCTGCGCACCTCGGTGGAGTTGCTCAGAAGAGGGTTGCCAACTTTCTAATCGCACAAAACCAAACCCCTCCTTGCCCCACACCTTCCTCAAGGCCCCGCCCCCCGCTCACTCCATCCCCCCTCCCTCTGTCACTTGCTCTCTTCCACCCTCACTCAAAAAGAAAAGGAGGACTTGTGGCACCTGAGAGACTAACCAATTTATTTGAGCATGAGCTTTCGTGAGCTACAGCTCACGTCATCGGATGCACCCTCACTCACTCACTCATTTTCACCAGGCTGGGGCAGGGGATTGGGGTAAGGGAGGGGGTGAGGGCTCCAGTTGGGGGTGTGGGCTCTGGGGTGGGGCCAGAGATGAGCATTTGGGTCACAGGAGGGGGCTCCAGGATGGGGCCAAGGGGTGTGGAATGTGGGAGGGGGCTCTGGGCTGAGGCAGCAGGTTGGGGCGTAGAAGGGGGTATGGGCTCTAGGCTAGGGGTGTGGGCTCCAGGGTGGGGCAGAGTGAGGGAGAGGACTCCGGGCTAGGGCAGAGGGTTGGGGTGTGGGGTGTGTAGGGTGCGGGCTCCAGGGGGAATTTTGAGTGTGGGAGGGGGATCAGGGTGGGGACAAGGGGTTGGGGTGTGGGAGGGCTTTGGGGTGCAGGCTCTAGGCGGCACTTACTGCAGGCGGCTCCTGGGAAGCTGCCAGCATGTTCCTCGGCTCCTAGGCAGAGGCGCGGTCAGGCGGCTCTGCACGCTGCCTCTGCCTGCAGGCGCCACTCCCCGAGCTCCCATTGGCCAGCTGCATAGCCAGCACTCAGGGCAGAGGCAGCACGCAGAGTCCCCGTGGCAGTGCCTCTATCTTGGGGCCACAGGGACATGTCACTGCTTCTGGAGAGGCGCAGAGCCAGGTAGGGAGCCTGCCAGCCCCGCACCAACTGGATTTTTAGCAGCCTCCAGGGTCCCTTTTCAACCAGGTGTTCCAGTTGAAAACCGGACACCTGGCAACCCTAATCAAGACCCGCTCAGCCACCCAGCCATTGCAAAGGGATGGCTTTGGAGACCCACTAGAGTCCCTCACATTGTTGTACTGAAGCTCGTGTCGTCATTTCCAACAGTGCAAAGTGGGCATCACAACATGCTACCAAATCAGCCGCTTTGCACTGGTGGAAATGACACCACCAGCTGCAGGGCAGCGGAAAACGGAACCCAAGGACTTCCCCGCGCCCATGTCAATGGGTCAAATCCTCAGCTGTAGTAGATTGGCCTAGATCTACTGTGATAAACACCAGTCAGGGATCTGGCCCATTGACTCCAATGGAGCTGCGGCCAAGTCACCTCAGCTGGGGATCTATGACGAGATAACTGGCTCTGTGGATATGGGGAAAGTGGTGGACGTGATATACCTTGACTTTAGCAAAGCTTTTGACACGGTCACCCACAGTATTCGTGCCAGCAAGTTAAAGAAGTATGGGCTGGATGAATGGACTATGAGGTGGCTAGAAAGCTGGGTGGATTGTTGGGCTCAGCAGGTCTTGATCAACGGCTCGATGTTGAGTTGGCAGCTGGTATCAAGCGGAGTGCCCCAAGGGTCGGTCCTGGGGCCGGTTTTGTTCAATATCTTCATAAATGATCTGGAGGATGGTGTGGATTGCACCCTCAGCAAGTTTGCAGATGACACTAAACTGGGAGGAGTGGTAGATACGCTGGAGGGCAGGGATAGGGTCCAGAGTGACCAAGACAAATTAGAGGATTGGGCCAAAAGAAATCTGATGAGGTTCAACAAGGACAAGTGCAAAGTTCTGCACTTCGGAAGGAAGAATCCCATGCACCGTTACAGGGGACTGAGTGGCTAAGGGCTTGTCTACACTACCGCACGGGGTCGATCTAAGATACGCAACTTGAGCTGCATGAATAACGTAGCTGAAGTCGATGTACTTAGAGCTACTTACCATGGGGTCTTCACTGTGGGGAGTCAACAGCTGATGCTCCCCCATCGACTCTGCTTGCGCTCCTCGTTCTGGTGGAGTACCAGAGTCGATGGGAGAGTGCTTAGCGGTCGATTTATTGCGTCTATACTAGATGCAATAAATAGACTTCCGCTGGATCGGGTAGTGTAAACAAGCCCTAAGCGGCAGCTCTGCAGAAAAGGACCTGGGGATTACAGTGGACGAGAAGCTGGATATGAGTCAGCAGGGTGCCCTTGTTGCCAAGAAGGCCAATGGCATATTGGGCTGTATTCGTAGGAGCATTGCCAGCAGATCGAGGGAAGTGATTATTCCCCTCTATTCGACACTGTTGAGGCCACACCTGGAGTATTGCGTCCAGTTTTAGTCCCCCCCACTACAGAAGGGATGTGGACAAATTGGAGAGAGTCCAGCAGAGGGCAACGAAAATGATTAGGGGGCTGGAGCACATGACATACGAGGAGAGGCTGAGGGAACTGGGGTTATTTAGTCTGCGGAAGAGAAGAATGAGGGGGGGATTTGAGAGCAGCCTTCAACTACCTGACAGGGGCTTCCAAAGAGGATGGAGCTTGGCTGGTGTCAGTGATGGCAGATGACAGAACAAGGAGCAATGGTCTCAAGTTGCCGTGGGGGAGGTCTAGGTTGGATATTAGGAAACACTATTCCACTAGGAGTTGTGGTGAAGCACTGGAATGTGTTACCTAGGGAGGTGGTGGGATCTCCATCCTTAGAGGTTTTAAGGCCTGGCTTGATAAAGCCCTGGCTGGGATGATTTAGTCGGGGGTTGGTCCTGCTCTGAGCAGGGGGTTGGACTAGATACCTCCTGAGGTCCCTTCCAACCCTGATCTTCTATGACTCTCTGTGAGCGAGCTGGCAAAGGCAGGCATGTTGCTTCCTTCTCCATCTGCAATGGGTGTGTTTGCGTTACCCCAGCTGTATCCTGTTCCAAGGTGCCCACGTGCACATGGGCCAGGACCTGAGCTCTGAATTATTTGTGTTGGACTCCGGGGCCCTCCCTGGTGCAGGGGGCAGGAGGGCGGCAGGAGGGGGCTCGGCAGCGGGTTCCCATGCTCCAGCTACTCCTGTGCCACCTCAGTCCCCAGGGGCCATGGCGGCCTCAGCACAGGTCAGGGCAGCCCTGAAGAACGCCCGAATGCACCAGGGGCTGAACTGAATTACAGGGACCTCAGTCCAGGGCAAAGGTCCCCAAACGGTGGGGCAGGCACGGAGGAACGTTCGGGGGGAGGAGGGGTGGCGCAGCGGGGCCCGGGGCAGCCCCCATGGGAGGGCAGGGAGGGCGCGCCACCCAGCCCGGCTCTGCTCCCAGCTCTGCTCCACCCCAGCCACAGCCCCATCTCCTGGCCCCTCCTCCGGCCCTGCCCCCAGCCTCGGCCCCAGACTGCAGCCCAGCTCCGGCCCCACTCCCAGCCCCCCCCCCCCCCCAGCTGCAGTCACACCTCAGCCCCTTACGCCTGAGCACCCCTTCCCGCCCCGCCGGAGCCGCAGCCCTGCTCTGGCCCTCTCTCTGGGAGGAGGAGGGGTGGACAGAGCAGGGGTAAGGGGGGTGCAACCATGAAAAGTTTGGGGACCACTGGTCTAGGGCGATGCAACCAGCGCTGGGCTTAGCACCAGGGAGTAGCGTTAGACTGGTTTAAACCGGGGGGCGTGAGACGCAAATCAGCCCGTAGTGCGTGAACAGGGCCAGATTCTCATGTCAGCCAGAGGAACCCTGCGATTTACACCAGCTCAGGAGTGTCTCCCAGGAGGCAGAGACACAGATGTGTGCATATGGGCAGGGGAGGGGTGTGTGGGTGTGTGTGTGAGATTATAAATGGGGGTGTGTGTGTGTATGCATGGTGCATGCAGATGGGGGGGGGTGTTGATATTGCCAGGAAAAGGGCTGGTCTGCGACGTCCATTCTGGCAGCTGCTTCCCCGCCGGTCTGCTAGTTCCCTGTGTGTCCCCGTCCCACCCAGTGCGCTGATGGCCCCAGCTTTAATGAAAGCTCCAGCTAAACCCTGAGGCTTAGCCCCGGGCCTGCATGGCCCATTGTACTGTAATCCCCTTGGGACATGTTTTTGAGTCACTCCAGTGTTTCATTAATTTTGATCTCAAATCCACGCAGCATTATTCCCTTCACACACAGCAAACGGGGGGGTCACGGCCCCAGCTGATGCTAAAGCTGGGAAGTGTATTAGCAGGGCTGGCATAACAGGTGGCTTCTGGGCACAGCAGTCTTGCTGTATTTCATTGAATGAGTCTTTAAGCTGTGGGCACATGTGTGCACCACGGGGATCACCCATCTGCAAAGGCCTCAGCTTGTCCTCCACTCTGCTCCATCCCAGAGACTGTTCCATGTCCCAGGCTGGCGGGAGAAGAGGGGCCTTCTTTGTGTGTGTGGAGAGACCAGTTAGCAAAGGAGGATCTGCGTATCCAAAAACCCAGATCCAGAGATTATCTATCTATCTATCTATCCCCGTACACCCCCTCTATCTATCTATCTATCAATAAAGTATCTAGGTTGTTCTGGGCTGAATCAATGCTTCTGAGGGGATCCAAACACCCTCGGACTTTGAGGTGACAGAAGTCCAGATCCCAACACTGCAGCTGATGGACCCCATCTCTGGCCCTACACACCACAGCATCTCAAAGTACTTTAGAAATGTTCAACCATTGGTCCATGACTAGATGGAAATGGTAGAATTATCAACAATAATTCAGAAAAGGCAGAGGTATTCAATAAATATTTTTGTTCAGTATTTGGGGAAAAATAGATCATGCTGTCTCATCCTCATGGTGAGGATAACACTCTTTCCTTTCCACTAGTATCTCTGGAGGATGTTAAACAGAAGCTGCTAAAGTTGGACATTCTTAAATCAACAAGTCAAGATAACTTGCATCCAAGAGTTTTAAAAGAGCTGGCTGAAGAGCTTGCTGGACTGTTAATGTTGATTTTCAATAAGTTTTGGAACACTAGGGAAGTTCCAGAAGACTGGAAGGCAGCGAATGTGCCAGTTTTTTAAGAGCGTCAACGGGATGACTTGGGTAATTATAGGCCTGTCAGCCCGACATCCATCCCAGGCAAGATATGGGACTCAACTAATAAAGAACTAAAGGAGGGTGATGTAATTAATGCCAATCAACATGGGTTTATGGAAATAGATCCTGTCAAACTAACTGGATATCATTTTTTGAGATTACAAGTTTAGCTGATAAAGGTTTAGTGCTGACGTAATAAACTTAGACCTCTAAAGTGTTGGACTTGGACATTTTGATTAAAAAGTAGCACAATATAAAATTGACATGGCACTCATTAAATGGATTAAAAACTGGCTAACTGATTGGTCTGAAACTGTAACTATCAATGGGGAATCATCATCCAGCAGGTGTGTTTCCAAGGAGGCCAGCAGGGACTGGGTATTTGGCCCTTCACTATTTAACATATTTATCAATTACCTGGAAGAAAATATAAAATAATCACGGATAAAGTCTGCAGATGACACAAAAATTGAGTCCGGGGTGGTGGTGGTGGTAAATAATTAAGAGGACAGGTCTCTGATTCAGAGAGATCGGGCTCGCTTGGTAAACTGGGTGCAAGCAGACGATGTGTGTTTTAATATGGCTAAATGTAAATGTATACATGTGGGGGGAAAGAATGTAGGCCATGTTTACAGGATGGGGGACTCTATCCTGGGAAGCAATGACAAGAAAAATATTTGGGGGTCGTGCCGGATAATCAGCTGAACACGAGCTTCCAATGTAATGCTGCGGCCCATAGGTGCTGGACGAGGGGGCTGCTGCACCCCCTGGCTTGAAGTGGTTTCAATCATACACAGGGTTTACAGTTGGTTCAATGCTCTCAGCACCCCCACTATAAAAACTGTTCCAGCCGAAAGAGCTAATGCAATCCTGGGAGGGATGAGAATCTCGAGTAGGAGCAGATGGATGATTTTACCCCTGTATTTGGCACTAGTGCGACCATTGCTTGAATCCTTGTCCAGTTCGGGTGCCCACAATTCAAGGATGTTGATAAATTGGACAGGGGTCAGAGAAGAGCCACAAGAATGACTAAAAGATTAGAAAACTGCCTTATATTGATAGACACAAGGAGCACAATCTATTTAATTTAACAATGAGAATGTTAAAGGGTGACTTGATCAAAATCTATAAGTATCTACACGGGGAACAAAGATTTAATAATGGGATCATCAGTCTAGCAGAGGAAAGTCTAACATGATCCAATGGCTGGAAGTTGAAGCTCGACAAAGTCAGACTGGAAACAAGGTGTATATTTTTAATGATAAGAGTAATTAACCATTAGAACCACTTACAAGGGTCGTGGTGGATTCTCTAGCAGTGGCAATTTTAAAATCAAGACTGGATCTTTTTCTAACAGATCTGCTCTAGGAATTATTTGGGGGAAACTCTCCAGCCTGTGTTCTACTGGATGTCAGACTATGGTCCCTTCTGGCCTTGGAATCTGAGACACCTCCCCTCCCTCCATAGGGCAGGGCAGACTCATTGCCCCAGAGTCTTAAGTTCCAAAACTCCCCCTATTGACACCTCAATCTGGGACAAAAAAACCAACAACGAGGAGTACTTGTGGCACCTTAGAGACTAACAAGTTTATTTGGGCATACGCTTTCGTAGGCTAAAACCCACTTCATCAGATGCATGCAGTGGACAATACAGTAGGAAGATATATATACACAGAAACCATGAAGAAATGGGTGTTGCCATACCAACTGTAACGAGACCAATTAATTAAGGTGAGCTATTATCAGCAGGAGAAAAAAAAGCCTTTTGTAGTGATAATCAGGATGGCCCATTTCAAACGTTGACAAGAAGGTGTGAGTAACAGCGGGGGGGGGGGGAGAACTAGCATGGGGAAATAGTTTTTACTTTGTGTAATGACCCATCCACTCCCAGTCTCTATTCAAGCCTAAGTTAATGGTGTCCAATTTGCAAATTAATTCCAATGCTTCAGTTTCTCATTGGAGTCTGTTTCTGAAGTTTTTTTGTTGGAGAATTGCGACTTTTAGGTCTGAAATTGAGCGACCAGGGAGGTTGAAGTGTTCTCCGACTGGTTTTTGAATGTTATAATTCTTGATGTCAGATTTGTGTCCATTTATTCTGTTGCGTAGAGACTATCTGGTTTGGCCAATGCACATGGCAGAGGGACATTGCTGGCACAGGATGGCATGTATCACATTGGTGGATGTGCAGGTGAACGAGCCTCTTACGGTGTGGCTGATGTGATTAGGCCCTGTGATGGCCTCCTTAGGGCACTGGCTCTCCCCCTCAGACCCCAGGGACAGTATCTCCTCTCAAAGCTTCTCCGTTGCCCTAGCCTGGTGCCCCCTTCAGTGCTCCTGTTCTTCTTGTTGGCAGGAGGGACCCAGCATGGGGCTCGGCTGGGAGGATGCTGTGGGGTTCCCATCTCTTCCCTGGAGCAGCCTTGGCCACCCCTTCCCAGTGGGTGAAAAATGTCCTGGCCGCCTCAGGTGGAGTCTCCCTTTTGCTTGTTGTTTGCCTCCATGGCTCCACGTGTCATGGGGCAGGTGGGGGCCTCCCAGTCTCTTCACCTCCATAGCTCAGACGGGGTTGCTAGGGAATGCATAGCCCCTGGGGAGCAGGGAGGGGGGATGTGCAAAGGAACATGGGCGCATGTCCTGTTTGCAGCGGGGGCATGCCACCTGTCGGTCCCCTGTCCTCCGTCATAGACCTGGAAACTCTGCAGCTTGCGGGGAGGCGGGGACAGGAACACAGAGTGTGAAGCTGCTGCGATTGCAGCTGCTTAGATCTGGCCTCTGCACTCTGCCGTTCCAGGCGCTGGGTGTGCATTACGCACCCACACCGGCGGTACGATGGTTCCTGCTCCCTTCGGTGCTGGGGCTGGCCGGGGCTAGTGCTGAGAGCTCTGGCTTCCAGCTGCCGATGCACACCCACAGGGAGGGCTTTGTTGGCTGCTACCAGGCAGCAGGCAAACAAGAGCGAGCCATGAGACGGGGAGCACTGGTGCTTTCATCATTAGCCACAGGAATCATTCACCCAGAGGTGCTAGTGATGGGGAAGGGCTGCGAGGCCAGTGGGAGACCTGCAGAGGGGATGAGCGTCTGCAGCTCCCTTGGCCCCCGGGCCTGCATACCAGGTAAAGAGCATCTTCTAAAGGAGTTTGGATGAGACCTTCCAGACGCGTGGTTTTCAGCCAGTCCGATACCAGCACTCCCCTCACATCTTGCAGGGCCCTGCCTCCTACAGCTGGGCAAACAACTGGCTTTTGGCTCACCGACAGTTTTGAAAAATAAAAATACAACAAAAATTGTTCTGGTCAGAGAGGACCCAGGGTTCAGAGCCTCACATGGGAGCTGTTCCACACCCCTGATCATTTTTGTTGCCCTTTTCTGAACCTCTTCCAATTCCAAGATGTCTTTTTTGAGATGGTGTGACCACATCGGCACGCACTGTTCCAGATGTGGGCGTCCCGTGTGTGCTGGGTTGGCCTCCCTGCTGAGATGCCACTGATGTGCTGGGGTCCCACTGAGCCTGCCTGTCATGGAATCACAGAAGATCAGGGCTGGAAGAGACCTCAGGAGGTCATCTAGCCCCACCCCCTGCTCAAAGCAGGACCAAACCCCAACTAAGTCATCCCAGCCAGGGCTTTGTCAAGCCGGGCCTCAAAAACCTCTAAGGGTGGAGATTCCACTACCCTTCAAGGTGGAATCCCACCAGCCTGGGTTCCCCTTTCTCTGTGCTGCTGGGCCAGGCTCTCAAGCCCCCTTCGAGCACACACACTGGTAGGGACACACCCAGTCTGCAATCAGCTCTGTGGGGGAGGACTCATCTGGGGGATTGCCCAGCACTCAGGTGCACACACCTTTTGGAGTGTAAACCCAAAATTCTATTGTCTTGCATTGTATAGCGATCTATACAGCGTAAGCTCATGAAATTTGTCCCCTCCCTCAGTGTGGAGGAAAATATCCATAGTTTTTTGCCACCCCAGTTATGAATTGCACAAACTGGGTTTTAGAATAAACAAAAATGAAGTTTATTAACTGCAGAAGGTAAATTTTAAGTGATTATAAGGGATAGCAAACAGAACAACCAGATTACTGAGCAAATAATACAAAACATGCAAATGAGCCTCAATACAGTAAAGAAATTGGCTTCAAATAGTAATTCCTCACCCTAAATGTTGTTTTATGCATGAAGATCAGGGTTGGAAGGGACCTCAGGAGGTATCTAGTCCAACCCCCTGCTCAAAGCAGGACCAATCGCCAGCTAAATCATCCCAGCCAGGGCTTTGTCAAGCCTGACCTTAAAAACCTCAAAGGAAGGAGATTCCACCACCTCCCTAGGTAACGCATTCCAGTGCTTCCCCACCCTCCTAGTGACCTAGACCTCCCCCACTGCAACTTGAGACCATTACTCCTTGTTCTGTCATCTGCCACCACTGAGAACAGCCGAGCTCCATCCTCTCTGGAACCCCCCTTCGGGTAGCTGAAGGCTGCTATCAAATCCCCCCTCATTCTTCTCTTCTGTGGACCAAATAACCCCAGTTCCCTCAGCCTCTCCTCATAAGTCATGGGCCCCGGCCCCCTGATCATTTTCGTTGCCCTCCTCTGGACTCTCTCCAGTTTGTCCACTTCCCTTCTGTAAGTGGGGGGACCAAAACTGGACACAGTACTCCAGATGTGGCCTCACCAGTGCCGAATAGAGGGGAATAATCACTTCCCTCAGTCTGCTGGCAGTGCTCCTACTAATACATCCCAAAATGCCATTGGCCTTCTTGGCAACAAGGGCACACTGCTGACTCATATCCAGCTTCTCGTCCACTGTAATCCCCAGCTCCTTTTCTGCAGAACGGCTGCTTAGCCAGTCGGTCCCCAGTCTGTAGCGGTGCATGGGATTCTTCCTTCCTAAATGCAGAACTTTGCACTTGTCCTTGTTGAACCTCATCATAGAATCATAGAATATCAGGGTTGGAAGGGACCCCAGAAGGTCATCTAGTCCAACCCCCTGCTCGAAGCAGGACCAATTCCCAGTTAAATCATCCCAGCCAGGGCTTTGTCAAGCCTGACCTTAAAAACCTCTAAGGAAGGAGATTCTACCACCTCCCTAGGTAACGCATTCCAGTGTTTCACCACCCTCTTAGTGAAAAAGTTTTTCCTAATATCCAATCTAAACCTCCCCCACTGCAACTTGAGACCATTACTCCTCGTTCTGTCATCTGCTACCATTGAGAACAGTCTAGAGCCATCCTCTTTGGAACCCCCTTTCAGGTAGTTGAAAGCAGCTATCAAATCCCCCCTCATTCTTCTCTTCCGCAGACTAAACAATCCCAGCTCCCTCAGCCTCTCCTCATAACTCATGTGTTCCAGTCCCCTAATCATTTTTGTTGCCCTTCGCTGGACTCTCTCCAATTTATCCACATCCTTCTTGAAGTGTGGGGCCCAAAACTGGACACAGTACTCCAGATGAGGCCTCACCAATGTCAAATAGAGGGGAACGATCACGTCCCTCGATCTGCTCGCTATGCCCCTACTTATACATCCCAAAATGCCATTGGCCTTCTTGGCAACAAGGGCACACTGCTGACTCATATCCAGCTTCTCATCCACTGTCACCCCTAGGTCCTTTTCCGCAGAACGGCTGCCTAGCCATTCGGTCCCTAGTCTGTAGCTGTGCATTGGGTTCTTCCATCCTAAGTGCAGGACCCTGCACTTATCCTTATTGAACCTCATCAGATTCCTTTTGGCCCAATCTTCCAATTGGTCTAGGTCCTTCTGTATCCTATCCCTCCCCTCCAGCGTATCTACCACTCCTCCCAGTTTAGTATTATCCGCAAATTTGCTGAGAGTGCAATCCACACCATCCTCCAGATCATTTATGAAGATATTGAATAAAACCGGCCCCAGGACCGACCCTTGGGGTACTCCACTTGATACCGGCTGCCAACTAGACATGGAGCCATTGATCACTACCTGTTGAGCCCGACAATTTAGCCAACTTTCTACCCACCTTATAGTGCATTCATCCAGCCCATACTTCCTTAACTTGCTGACAAGAATACTATGGGAGACCGTGTCAAAAGCTTTGCTAAAGTCAAGAAACAATACATCCACTGCTTTCCCTTCATCCACAGAACCAGTAATCTCATCATAAAAGGCGATTAGATTAGTCAGGCATGACCTTCCCTTGGTGAATCCATGCTGGCTGTTCCTGATCACTTTCCTCTCATGCAAGTGCTTCAGGATTGATTCTTTGAGGACCTGCTCCATGATTTTTCCAGGGACTGAGGTGAGGCTGACTGGCCTGTAGATTTCTTTTGGCCCAATCCTCCAATTTGTCTAGGTCACTCTGGGCCCTATCCCTACCCTCCATCATATCTACCTCTCCCCACAGCTTAGTGTCATCTGCAAACTTGCTGAGGGTGCAATTAATCCCATCATCCAGATTATTAATAAAGATGTTGAACAAAACCGCTAATTTTATGTGTATAGTTGGGATTATGTTTTCCAATATGCATTGCTTTGCAGTTATCAACACTGAATTTCATCTGGTATTTTGTTGCCCAGTCGCCCACCTTTGTGAGATCTCTTTGCAGTCTGCTTTGGACTTAACTGTCTTGAGAAGTTCTGCATCATTTGCAAATTTTGCCACCTCACTGTTTACCCCTTTTTCCAGTTCATTTATGAGTGTGTTGAATAGGACTGGTCCCTATACAGACACCTGGGGGACACCACTATTTACCTCTCTCCATTCTGAAAACTGACCATTTAGTCCTACCCTTTGTTTACTATCTTTTAATCAGTTACCAATCCATGAGAGGACCTTCCCTCTTATCCATGACAGCTCACTTTACTTAAGAGCCTTTGGTGAGGGACCTTGTCAAAGGCTTTCTAAAAATCTAAGTACACTATATCCACTGGATTCCCCCTTGTCCACATGCTTGTTGACCCCCT
The DNA here is from genome assembly GCF_965140295.1 of Lepidochelys olivacea. NCBI lineage: Eukaryota > Metazoa > Chordata > Testudines > Cheloniidae > Lepidochelys > Lepidochelys olivacea. The sequence continues at coordinate 14,172,094 of NC_140436.1, read as the reverse complement.
CAAAGAATTCTAGTAGATTGGTGAGGCATGATTTCCCTTTACTAAAACCATGTTGACTCTTCCCCAACAAATTATGTTCATCTCTGTGTCTGACCATTTTGTTCTTCACTATCATTTCAACCAGTTTGCCCAGTACTGAAGTCAGACTTACCAGTCTGTAATTGCCGGGGTCACCTCTGGAGCCCTTTTTAAAAATTTGTGTCACATTCGCTGTCCTCCAGTCATTTGGTACAGAAGCTGATTTAAATGATAGGTTACAGACTACAGTTATTAGTTCTGCAATTTCACATTTGAGTTCCTTCCGAACCCTTGGGTGATACCATCTGGTCCTGGTGACTTATTGCTGTTTAGTTTATCAATTTGTTCCAAAACCTCCTCTAATGACACCTCAATCTGGGACAGTTCCTCAGATTTGTCACCTAAAAAGAATGGCTCAGGGTTGGGAATCTCCCTCACATCCTCATCCGTGAAGACTGATGCAAAGAATTCATTTAGTTTCTCCGCAATGGCCTTATCATCCTTGAGTGCTCCTTTAGCATCTCAATCATCCAATGGCCCCACTGGTTGTTTAGCAGGCTTCCTGCTTCTGATGTACTTTAAAAATGTTTGCTATTACTTTCTGAGTCTTCGGTTAGCTGTTCTTCACTTTCTTTTTTGACCTTCCTAATTATATTTTTACCCTTCTTTGCCAGAGTTTATGCTCCTTTCTATTTTCCTCACTAGGATTTAACTTCCACTGTTTAAAGGATGCCTTTTTCCCCTCTCACTGCTTCTTTTACACTGTTGTGTAGCCACGGTGGCAATTTTTTGGTGCTCTTACTGTGTTTTTTAATTTGGGGTGTACATTTAAGTTGAACCTCTATTATGGTATCTTTAAAAAGTTTCCACGCAGCTTGCAGGGATTTCACTTTTGGCGCTGTACCTTTTATTGTCTGTTTAACTAACTTCCTCATGCTTGTGTAATCTAGGGTGTCCATATTTCCTAAAGTAAAAGTGGGACGGCCGGGCCCAAGCAGCGCCCCCGCCCCACCTGTAAGGCTAGCCGGAGCACTCCCACCGCCTGGGGCTGGGTCTGACCGCCCCCAGCTCCATGCCCCATGCCACCCACGGCTGAGGCTGATCCCCCGCAAGCCACCTGCCCCCTGCTGTCTGTGGCTAGGGCTGGGGCTGACCTCATACTGCCCACTTGTGGCTGGATCTGGAGCTGACCCCCGCCCCCCAAACCACCACAACACCCAGGGCTGGGGCTGACCCTCCCCCCCAACCTCCATGCTGCCCGCGGCTGGGGCTGACTGCCCCCCAAGATCCATGCTGCCCACGTCTGAGGCTGACCACCCCCAAGATCTGTGCTGCCCCCTCAACATTCCTTTGTGCCCCCCGGGTGGGGGCCCCTGACTTTTTGGTAAACTGGGCATTTGTTTGTTTGCTCTTGCCAGCTGGTCAGTCGGGAAGAGCAAATGGGACCAGTGTCCATTCTTCTCCGAAAAGTCGGGACAGCCGGGACAGAGCTTAGAAACGGGAGTGTCCCGGCCAAAACGGGCCATGTGGTCACCTGAATGTAGTCCCCCTTTCTGAAATCAAATGCTACCCTGTTGGGCTGCTGTGGGGTTTTCCCCACCACAGGGATGTTAAATTTAATTATATTCTGGCCACTATTACCAAGCGGTCCAGCTATATTTATCTCTTGGACCAGATCCTGTGCTCCCCGTAGGACTAAATCAAGAATTGCCTCTCCTCTGGCGGGTTCCAGGGCCAGCTGCTCCAAGAAGCAGCCATTTAAGGTGTCAAGAAACTTTCTCTCTGCATCCCGTCCTGAGGTGACGTGTACCCAGTCAATATGGGGATAGTTGAAATCCCCCATTATTACTGAGTTTTTTATTTTTATAGCCTCTCTAATCTCCCTAAGCATTTCACAGTCACTCTCTCCATCCTGGTCAGGTGGTCAGTAATATATCCCTACCGCTATATTCTTATTATTCGAGCATGGAATTACTATGCATGGAGATTCTATGGTACAGTTTGGTTCATTTCAGATTTTTACTTCATTTGATTCTACGCTTTCTGTCACGTATAGTGCCCCTCCCCCACCAGCACGACCTGTTCTGTCCTTCTGATAGATTTTGTCCCCTGGTATTACTGTGTCCCACTGATTATCCTCATTCCACCAAGTTTCTGTGATGCCTATTACATCAATATTCTCGTTTAATACAAGGCACCCTCGTTAACCCATCTTGTTACTTAGACTTCTAGCATTTGTATATAAGCACTTAGAAAAATTGTCACTTTTTAGCTGTCTGCCATTACATGATGTAATTGAATGGGACTTCTTTTTCATTTGACTGTTTCTCATGACATCCTACTCGTATTTCATCATCTTCCATCCTCTCCTCCTTACTAGGACATAGAGAATCTCCATTGTTCCTCTGCACCTGTTGGCTTTCCTCCAGCCCTCAGTTTAAAAACTGCTCCAGGACCTTTTTAATGTTAAGCACCAGCAATCTGGTTCTATTTCGGTTTAGGTGGAGCCCAATCTTCCTGTATAGGCTCCTCCTTTCCCAAAAGTTTCCCCAGTTCCTAATAAATCTAAACTCCTCCTCCCGACACCATTGTCTCATCCACACATTAAAACCCTGCAGTTCTGCCGGTCTAACTGGCCCTGCACGTGGAATTAGTATGAATAATGATGCTGTAAATAAAATGGATTAAAGGTTTTCATGGTTTTTATTTTTAAAGTGTTTTAAACAGTTTCAGATCCGCCCCAATGTCATACAACAATGTAATTCAAGCCCTAGTAATTCATAGGAGAAATGTGAAGGTGGGAAGGGTCCCTTTTTTGTGGGACCAGCACATGGCTGGTGTTTAGGCCGCTTTGGTGTTTCGTAACTGTTTTTACTGCTGTGTTTTATTGGATATTTGTTCTTTTATAGTGTATTTGATGTACATGTGTATGGATTTTTTTGCCTTAGGGCTGCCCTTGCTGGTACCCTACTGTCAGCCACCTCCATCTTCAACTTCAGCGTGTATATGTCGTAAATTAACCCTTTGCAGCTGTGTGCTATGTGAAAGACAAGTCCTGTGTTGATCTCCTGCCTTTTACAATCGTTCCCCAGGGGAGAGGGGCCCACACATATGTTTGGTGCTGGGCCCATTAAAGGTTAATCCAGCCCTTGCCAGGAATCAAGGGAGCCAAGCTCTTTGAACGTCTGGGCCCTATCTCTCCAACCCTCCATTCCCCAGCTGTAAAATGGGGCTAACATTTCTGTTCTCCCGCCTTTGTCTGCCTTGTCTCTCTTACTCTGCATGGGTGCAGCACCTGGCACAATGGATGGCCGATAGGTGTTACCATTGGATAAATGTGAAATAATCATACAAATAATGCGGCTTTGGCACTGTTGGAATTCAGACAATGATAATGACATGCTCATACGCTCCCCCGCTGCACCTGGGTGCACCAGGACACCCATGGGCTTTTCTGCAGCAACCAGATAGCCACATGCCCCCCAGGCACAGCCAGGCGTGCTGGCTATGCCATGCAAACACCCCTCCCCAGTGCATCTGGGTAGATCAGGTGCGTCCCAGGAATGGGTTTCTCCTCCGCACCAGGAAGCGTGAGGTGCACGGAGCAAACACATTCGTCCACCTCCCGGCAACGTGTCTGGTTTCACGTGGTGGAATGGCCGTTCCATCAGCATCGGCCGAGCCCAGACAGTATGAGAACCCTGCATACTAGCTGTGATTACCCAGAGAAGGTGCAGTCCCCAGCAAGCTCATTCCTTTATTAGCTCCTGCCAGTTTCTGCAATTAACTGCAGCGCTGTTTGCTCATGTTAAAAGCAATTAGATCAGGGTGATATTTTCACTGACACTGTCATTATCATTTCCAGTCTGTGCTTGCACAAGCCATGGGCACTGGACACTTCACCTGGGGTTTGTGTCTCCATCAGGCGCATGGAGTGGCTCCAGAATGGATCTTCCACTAACACTCTGTCTTTGATGGGCTGAGCCTTCAGGTGACATGCCTCTGGAGCACCCGTGGGAGGTTACTCTTGGCCCAGGAATAATGGCCTTGATTTGCCAAGATCAAAAAGCTTTGTAATGGACGGGACCGAGAGGCCCCTTCCTGAGTGTCTGGCTGGCCTAGGACATTGAGACTAGGCCACAGAGCTGTTCTCCCCTAGACTATGGTTTGAATCCAGCCCAAGCTGATGGGCACTTTTGAAAAGACATGTTCAAGGTCTGAGTAGGCCATGTGGTCTGAACTCCCCTCATGCCTAGGGAGGTCCCTCTAGCTCAGGATAGAGGTAGGGAGAAGGTGTGGGGGCAGATAGCCCTGCCTGTGTTCCCCCTCCTCTGGGGATAGCGGGCTTCAGGGTGGATATAAAGGGAGTGTCATTTCTCTGCTGACTCTCTCCACGCCTTCAGCAGCACTAACATGCCCTGATGCCCGGCAGACCAGAACGGTTCCTGTGGTCAGGCCAGCCTCGGCTGTGGACCCCACCCTGACACAGTCCCACCCGGTGAGGGGACGGTTCATTCTCATAGCTGAGAGAAAGGGGCAGTCCCTGATTCTCTCCTGCCGGTCACTTCCTCCCACTCTTCTGGCGCTATATTTATCCAAACGCCCGCAGCTGCGCCAGCCACTAGCCTCTGTGCTCAAAACCGGCCTACGTCGCCTGTGTCCCCTGTGGAAAGGAAGGTGTGAAACCTGGGGCAGGCCGGAGACATTCTCGCTGACAAAAGGCCACTGGAGTCAATGGGAGCTGAGGGCACCCAGTACCTTTAGGGCCTTTAAAACCTTGGCTATTTGGCTTCTGAAATGTGGCTCCTGTTATTCCGTGGCCCGGTGGCTGTGCCTGGTATTTGCCAGCATGACGGCCAGCTACATTAACAGGTAGGCAGCTGGTGGGCTCAGACCACTGCTCCTCTTGGTTTCTGCTTGGAGCATGAGCTCTTTGGGGCAGGGCCTGTCTCTCTGTTCTTTGGTGGGCGGGCAGCGGTCGCCCACTGACGTCCTGGCCCATGACGGGGCTCCTGAGAGCTACCTTAGTGATAACCAGGGTTGCCAGGTCTCCAGAAGGTCCCCATCTGCCAATCTCAGCAGCGTGGCCAGTGACTGCGCGGGCCATCCCTGCATAGCCACAGAAAGCCACCTCTGCTCTGTCCTGGGGCACACTGCAAGGCAGCCTGCACAGGCCAAGAGATAACTAGAGCCCTTCAGGCTCCTGGGCTGCTGAGCCAGTGATTTCGGGAGACTGAGATTAATAGGGTGGCAAATTCCATCCCTGGCCACCTGGGCAGCTGGAGGGACCAGCTGGAGACATCGCATTTCACAAGCTCGTGCCCGCAGGAATGATGCACTTTCTAAGCACAGAGAGGGGTTGGAGGAGAGGAGAATAGAAAGGCTTTATTCTCTCCTAAATTTCAGGTCTGCTTGGCACAGAGGAGTGGGTCTGTTAGGAAACTAGCTACAGCTCTCGGACGCTGTGCTGGCTCAGCCCTGATTTGAGTTAGAGCAGCCTAGGGGCTGCTCTAAGTGGTACCACGGGGCTACGGTCCTCAAGTTCCGCCCTCCCCCTGTCTAGCCCTTGGCATCCTCCCTCCCCTGGCAGGGCCTCTGTGCTGGGAAGATGATGGCTGTTGGTGCCAGAATTAGTCCCACTAGCTTTAGAGCAGCAGGGATTTCACCTCTACCAAGGGAATTCTGTCCTGGTCACAGATGGCCAGAATCTGGCCCCTTCGTGTCACCTAAGCAGTGCAAAATAGAACCTGGGCCTGTGTGTGCCGACCTTGGTGGTACCCGGGGCTGCCTGCGCCCCCGGGCGGAGTGGGCCAGCACTTGGGAGCCCTGTCAGTGCTGTGTGGATACCCACGGCTGTGCGCCCAGCATCAGTACGGCTCACTAGTGAGTCTCGTGGCCTTTGCCCCGCCATCAAGGAATCAGGAACCTGCCTCCCATTTCGCTGCCCCCCTGTGGCGGACACGGTGGCTAACCGCGAGGGTCTCCCGGCCTCTCCAGCCCCCGAGGGCACCTGGGACATTGAAGCCAGAGGCGCCGGGGGCAGGCAGCAGCCACTCAGGGCATTAGCCCCCTAGAACTGTGCTGTGATTCCGAGGGCAGCAGGCAGATGCAGAGCCCCGCTCCGGGCCAGACGCGGCTCTAAACACCACAGAGGCCCACAGCTGTCACTGAGAGCAGGTGGACACAGAGGCGAATCCTGATTCATCAGCCTGACCGTTCCCCTTCTGTACCAGCAATGTAGGGGGTCCCTGCTATAATTAGCACTCCCTAGAGGACCAGAAAACCGAGCATGTTCTTCCACTGACTGTCACTGCTGCAGGGGAAGCTCGTGTGGGTTTCCCCTTCCCCGGGCTGGGACTTTCCTTCCCCAAGAAGCGAAACTCCAGGAGGCGGCCACCTGCCAGAGCATCACACTGGGGGTGTGTAGGTAGCAATGAGGGGTGGAGGGGTGATTTGCATTTTGCAGTCCCGTGGTCACTGGGGGATGGAGCAGTGCTCTGGGGGATGGGGATGGTAGGAAGCTGAGGGGGCACAGGAGGTTAGTGGGTGCAGGGAGAGGTATGTTAATTTGTAGGCTGGATGGGGAGGGAGCATCACTGCTGGGACAGGAGGAGTCAGAGCCCCGGGGCGGTCTTGCCTTGGGGTGGGGACCAGAAGGAGCCAGTCTCTGGAGAGGAGGTGGAGCTGGCAGCTCAGCCCCATGCTGGTGCCCAGGGACTGTGAGTTGGAGACTGGAGAAATGACGGCTCTCCCCATCGTCTTCCAGCCCCCTAGATTAACCTGAGTGCACCTCGTTGACGCCAAAGCCCCTTGGTGGCAATGGGAGTCAATGGACATTGAATCAGGCCCTAGAAACCCAACCTGCTGCCACGTGTCCTGGTGCCTGGGAACTCAGCTCCTAACCCGCGTCTGCCCTCTGGCTGCTCCTGCCCTTCCAGCGGGGAGGGTTTAATACACAGCAGGCTTGCAGTCCCTAAACTCGACTTCAGACACCAGCCGGGCAGGGGTAGCCCTTCAGCCTCCTCCGGCAGGAAAGCGGCGTTCCCCCACATGGCTCCCAGGGTGCTCGTTGGAAGCGGAGACCTTAAAGAACAAGGCCCCACTGGTTCTGGGGGGACATCCAAGATGCCGGAGCATTTCTCCCCTGAAAGTCGGCCTTTGCCCTGGTATTCTTGGCCCACTCTGCTCACACCAGCGATGGCTTTAGCAGGGCTATGCACACAGCGGCTGATCCAGCGGCTACGCAGGTCAATGCAGAGCCTACCCAGTGGGTGAATCGGGCCTGCAGATTGTGGAGTGCACGGTGCGATGGGAAATGTGAGACAGGGTTCATGGGCTAAGCCAGACTTCTGCACTCACCCAATGCCAGGGTTATCATGGCAGCCGAGAGCAGGGGTCTCAGCCGTTGCTGTACCCTCTCCCAGCTAGCTGTGACCTAGCCAAGGCTCCCCTCCCATCTACCAATATGGGAAGGGAGGGGGGGGGTTTGCAACCTCCTGCTACGTGCACATGCTCACCACCTAAAGACCAGGGTAGGCCACGACACCCAGATCCCGATCCAGATCCCCATCTAAACTTCCCTGACATGCGGTGCGGGTGATTGGGGGGGGCTGGATCGTGGTGTGAGTCTGGCCTCCATTTCCACTCCACACTTGTTGCATCCATCTCAGCTGTCGAGAGACTTCCCCCCTCTGCCGTGTGTGTGTGGGGGGGGGGGGGTGTCTCTATCATCACTACAATTCCTTACCCCCCCCGCCCCAGTCATCCCTGCTAAAGTCACTTCTCTTCTCACCCCTTTACGTGGGAGGAGTTGGGTGGCCCAGCACCTGCACAGACACCAGAGGAGGGATCTACAGTGGATCATGGCTCCTCGGGGGCTCCTCCTAGGTAGCCATCACCTTACGGGCCTGCCTTGGAGAGCAGCCAAGGCCACAAGCGCATCCTCCCTCCCGCCACGTCCCATGAGGCTGCTCCCTGGAAGCCACCCAGGGAGCCGCGTCCCTGAGCCCATTGTTGTCTGCAGCGCCCCCTGCTGGTGGAAGGCAAGGCTGACCCAGTCCTGCGGGTTCCCTTCATCCCAAATGGCCTGTTGCCAGCCCAGTCCCCAGGCTCCATGGGGCTTGCAGTGGGGAGAAATGGGGGAGGTGCCCCAGAGGAGTGTGCAGGCAGGAAGGTAGATGTCCCAGTCTTGACCTGGCTCACTATTATTATCCACTATTATTCTTTGTGGTCTGGGAGCACCTGGAGAGCAGGACCCCACTGGGCTGGGTCCTGCACCCACGCCTAGTAAGAGGCAGTACCTGCCACCAAGGGCTGCCCAGACGAAGGAAGGATCCCTGCTCCCACCGCACAGGTGGGGAACTAAGGGGTTAAGGGACGTGCCCAGGGTCACTGAAGAAGTCTGTGGCTGAGCAGGGAATTCGTGCCAGGTCTCAGCCCAGTGCCTAAACAAGGGGATCCCCCCGCACTTTAAGGCAGCAGGGTCGGCTGTTAGCTCCACAGGGCCGGAGCTAGACTAAAGGCCGAACCGAAGCCCTGCCCCAGAGCTGACGGCCCGTTTGCATCGCCCCCACCAGGAAGCGGCAGCAAAGGCTCCAGTTGTCAGCGCAGGGCTGGCGGTGTGGCTGTGACCCACGCGCCTGCTTCCTTCCTGCCCTCCGCTGGCGGCTCGTCCCCGTCAGCCCTGGGCCGGAAGGGGGGCCAGGCCGCAGCAGAAGGGTCACTTGCTGCTGTCTCGGCGTCCCATGTCAACACCGATCTTCTCCGCGGGGACTCCTGCCCCCCAGCCCCGGGACTCGCTGCCAGAACAGGCCGGGGGAGAGGATGAGTCAAAGCCAGGGCAGACCTGGTAAAGCCCCAGTGTAAAATGGGACCAGATCACAGGACCCTCGCATCCCCCGCTTGTGTCACTCCGCCCCCGAGATTTCACATTTCGAGACGGGGGGGCCCCACCTGCGGGGGAAGCCACAGAAGGTCCCCACCCCACTGACTCGAGTCGGTTGAGTGGTGCCATATATAGAAGCCACAGGAAACCAGGTGGGGGCGGGCAGGGACTCCAGGGGAAGTACGTTGTCTGGGCTGGGAAGGGGCTGAGACAGATGAGGACATTCATGGGGGCTGCTGAGAACCAGGGGAGCGTCTGGGGAGACTTTGGAGAGGTGCTGAGAGCCCGGGATGTGCTGGTTTGAAGAGGTGACTGCTTAGACACAAGAAGTGATGGTCTGGAGGGGAGACTGGTTCGCGTCAGGAAGGGACGGAGATTTCCCTTGGCTCCCCCCGTCACAGACGGGGAGATTGTGAGCTGTCTTTACACAGGGCCAGGAGCGTCATGGCCTGCCTTGTAAGCGAAACACACCACGCACCTCCCAGTGAGATACAGGCGCGTGCAGAGAAAGACACACACAGTGAGATACACACAGACTGTCACACGCCCATACAGGCATGCACACGCAGAAATACACCCCCGATAGATACACACACAAATATACACCCGATAGGTACACACACAAATATACACCCCCGATAGATACACACACAAATATACACCCCCCGATAGATACACACACAAATATACACCCCTGATAGATACACACACACGCACACACAAAAATATACATACCCTGATAAGTACACATTCACACACACACACACAAATACATACATCCTGAGAGATACACACACACATGTATATACCCTGATAGGTACACACACTCATAAATACACACACCCTGATAGGTACACATTCACACACACACCCTGAGAGATACACACACATAAATATACACACTCTGATAGGTACACACTCACACACACACCCTGTTAGATACACTTTCACACACACCCCCGATAGATACACACACACACAAATACATACACCCTGAGAGATACACACACACACATAAATATACACACTCTGATAGGTACACACTCACACACACTCTGATAGGACCACACACACACAAATATACACACCCTGACAGGAATACACTCACACACACTGAGAGATACACAAGCAAACACACATAAATACACACCCCCTGAGAGACACACACACTCTCTCACACGCAAATATACACACCCTGGTGGATACACGCTCTCTCTCTCACACACACACACACAGTGGGACGGCCTTAGCTCCTCTGATCTCAGTGCACGTGAGTGGATGCTGCCCAAAAAAGGAGTTCCTCAGTGACACACACTCCCTTATATGGCTGCCCGGAGCTGGCCCCTGCGCTGGGTATTTAAACGCCAGCGCCTGGGGAGGCTGCAGAGACACCGAAGCGTCCATCGCCCCGTGCGCCCTGCTCCGGACCCTGCGCTGCACTCACTGCCCGGCCGTGCCCCGTGCGCCCTGCTCCGGACCCTGCGCTCACTGCCCGGCCGTGCCCCCTGCGCCCTGCTCCGGACCCTGCGCTCACTGCCCGGCCGTGCCCCGTGCGCCCTGCTCCGGACCCTGCGCTGCACTCACTGCCCGGCCGTGCCCCGTGCGCCCTGCTCCGGACCCTGCGCTCACTGCCCGGCCGTGCCCCCTGCGCCCTGCTCCGGACCCTGCCCTGCGCTCACTGCCCGGCCGTGCCCCGTGCGCCCTGCTCCGGACCCTGCCCTGCGCTCACTGCCCGGCCGTGCCCGTGCGCCCTGCTCCGGACCCTGCGCTCGCTGCCCGGCCGTGCCCCGTGCGCCCTGCTCCGGACCCTGCCCTGCGCTCACTGCCCGGCCGTGCCCGTGCGCCCTGCTCCGGACCCTGCGCTCACTGCCCGGCCGTGCCCGTGCGCCCTGCTCCGGACCCTGCCCTGCGCTCACTGCCCGGCCGTGCCCGTGCGCCCTGCTCCGGACCCTGCGCTCACTGCCCGGCCGTGCCCGTGCGCCCTGCTCCGGACCCTGCGCTGCGCTCGCTGCCCGGCCGTGCCCCGTGCGCCCTGCTCCGGACCCTGCCCTGCGCTCACTGCCCGGCCGTGCCCCGTGCGCCCTGCTCCGGACCCTGCCCTGCGCTCACTGCCCGGCCGTGCCCCGTGCGCCCTGCTCCGGACCCTGCCCTGCGCTCACTGCCCGGCCGTGCCCGTGCGCCCTGCTCCGGACCCTGCGCTGCGCTCGCTGCCCGGCCGTGCCCCGTGCGCCCTGCTCCGGACCCTGCCCTGCGCTCACTGCCCGGCCGTGCCCCGTGCGCCCTGCTCCGGACCCTGCCCTGCGCTCACTGCCCGGCCGTGCCCCGTGCGCCCTGCTCCGGACCCTGCGCTCGCTGCCCGGCCGTGCCCCGTGCGCCCTGCTCCGGACCCTGCGCTCGCTGCCCGGCCGTGCCCCGTGCGCCCTGCTCCGGACCCTGCGCCGCCCCCCGAAATTGGAGTGGGCGCATCCCCCAGCCTCAGCCGCAGCCATGGTGATGGAGGAGGTGCTGCAGCTGGAGAGCGCCGAGCTCGCCAGGCTGCTCCGCGAGCCCGAGGAAGCCGGGCGCACCCTGGTGCTGGACTGCCGGCCCTTCCTCGCCTACTGCCAGGCTCACCTGCTGGACTCGCGCCCGGTGCGCTGGAACGGGCTGCTGCGCCGCAGATCCCGCGGCCGAGCCGGCGTCAGCCTGGACTGGCTCGTCCCGGACAGGGCGCTGCTGGGGCGGCTCCGCAGAGGCGAGCTGTCCCGCCTGGTGGTGCTGGACGAGGCCAGCGGCTCGGTGCTGGCTCTGCGGGCGGACAGCCTGGCCAGGCTGCTCCTCAACTCCCTGCTGCTGGAGGCCAGAGCCAGGACCACGCTCATCTACCTGCTCCGAGGTAAAGGCACCTTCCCCTAGGGGCTCGCCTGTGGGCACCCAGCACCCCCACCCGGAGAGCATCCCCCCCCCGGGAAAACAGCGCGCACCCCCCTCCACCAGGAGAGCACCCCCGCCCTGGGAGAACACCACGCACCCCCCTCCACCCACCAGGAGAGCACTCCCACCAAGCCACCCACCCCGGAGAACAACGAATGCACCCCCACATACCATGAGAGCACCCCCACTAACCCTGGGAGAGCACCCCCCACCCGGAGAGCACACCCACCCAGGGAGAACACCACGCACCCCCCTCCACCATGAGAGCATCCCCACTAACCCTGGGAGAACACCCCCCACCAGGAGAGCACCCCCGCCCTGGGAGAACACCACGCACCCCCCTCCACCCACCAGGAGAGCACTCCCACAAACCCACCCACCCCTGGAGAACAATGAATGCACCCCCACATACCATGAGAGCACCCCCACTAACCCTGGGAGAGCACCCCCCACCAGGAGAGCACACCCACCCGGGGAGAACACCACGCACCCCCCCCCACACCAGGAGAGCACTCCCACCAAGCCACCCACCCCGGAGAACAACGAATGCACCCCCACATACCATGAGAGCACCCCCACTAACCCTGGGAGAACACCCCCCCACCCCACCAGGAGGGCACACACACTCGCAGGATCACACACAAACTCACTCCTATCAGTACCACCACTTCACACACGGAAGGGCTAAAGGAGACATGGTTTGTACATGGCTCCTGCCCCCAGCTTGGGAGGCCCTGGAGAGAGGCCCCCCCAGCCCCCGCTGGCTTGAGATTACAAGCTGCTGTAGCGAACCCCATTTTAAAATGCATTTTGAGCACACAAATGCCGGCCCACGCCCTGGGCACATCTGCATAAGACCTTTCTGCCTGTTATTCCCAGCGGCTTCCGCGCCGGTTTAACTGACCCTGGCAAACCTGTCCTGCACTGGTGCTGAGCGGCGATGACATTAACGCGGTGGGTCTTGCTGGTGTGTTCTTTGCAGGGGGGTTTGATGGTTTCCAAGCCCGCTTCCCAGAACTGTGCTCTGAGCCACCTCCTCCTCCTGCCTCCTTGCCAGCCCTGATAGACCCCAAAGACAACGGTAACTCCAGAACCATCACTCCTTTCTACGACCAGGTACGTTTCCCCGACTTCATCAGCTATGCGACAAACTTGGGCTGGGAGGTTGATCTACAGCAATCACCCCCCCCCCATCCCAAAGGCAGACACCCCAGAGCCCATGAACGCATATTACAGGGCCGAATTCTGATAGTCTTACTCATCCTGAACGCTCCCCTAAACGCCGAGGGGCCCGCTGAGGTCGGTATTCTTGGGCGAAGGTGTTACTCAGCTGGAGTAAGGGGATCAGAATCGGTACCACACTGATAAGTCATTAATTTTGTTTGAGGGACAGTCCTTGATCCCATTTCAGAAAATGGGCGTTTTGCCAAAGCCTCCAACAGCATCAGGATCTGTCCTTGAGCGTGTATCTGGCCAAACATCTGTCAGCAGGATTTGTGGGGCTCGCAGATTAAATTAATCGTGAACTGACCTGGGTTTTTGGCCAAGGTCAAGTGCAGGGTCTGTTGTCAGTTCGCTCCCCGAAAAGTCATCTGTCCCGGCACTAATCTAATCTGTCCGTCTGTCTGATCTGATATCACTGCTGAAGTAGCACTCCGGTCCAGCAGAGATGAGGGGCATATGAATACAGACAGAGGCAGCTCCAGGTGATCTCAGGGCGGACTGGGGTCCTGTCTCCAGGGGCGCGTAAAGCTGTGGAATCAACCCAGAGGAGGAAGGTCTCACGTTGTCTTTATTCTTCTTGTTTCTAGGGTGGCCCTGTGGAGATCTTGCCATTCCTCTACTTGGGCAGCTGCTACCACTCCTCCAACAAGGAGGTGCTGGAGTCCTTGGGCATCACAGCCGTGCTCAACGTCTCCGCCAGCTGCCCCAACCATTTTGAGGGGCAGTTTCGTTACAAGAGCATCCCCGTGGAGGACAACCACATGGCCGAGATCAGCATCTGGTTCCAGGAGGCCATTGGCTTTATTGGTAAGCGTGAGATCAGTCATTAGTGCAGCCATTGCCCCTCCCAGCCCTACTGACGCCCTCGTCCAGAGTCTCACGTAGCGCTCGACCGAGGCTCATTGAAAGGAGCAGGAGCCTTTCCGTTGGCTTCAGTCGGGTCTGGATTAGGCCGATAGGCTCTGGGCAGGGCGCAATATTAACCCCCTGCAGCCCTTGCTCCAGAGGGAGAACTTTGGTTTGCCAGGATCCAGTCCAGCCATGTGGCTCAGTTCCAACACTGTCAGAGTCCCATTCCTGCTCCACCTGGCCCCATTTCCTCCCCTGGGGGCAATGCCCCAGGAAAAGCAATGGCTCTTACACAATGCCTTACAGCCAAACAGATCAGGGCCTGATTCCCCTCTCACAGACACTGGAGCAAATCAGGAGGAATTTCAGTGACATCAGTGGGGTTACACTGGTGTAAGTGAGAGCAGAATCAGGCCCAGGAGCTCTGTTGGATCAGTGCCCAGCAAGGAGGAGAGGAGTGAGTTTCGGGGCCAAGAGCCCTGCGCTGGGGACAGCCTGCCCTGGACTTCAGCCACTTACATCTAGGGACTCTTGGCCCGGGCATCTCCAATGAGCCAGCCTGTGGGGCAGGCCGCACGGAGCGTTCGGCCCCTGGCTGTGAGGAAGGGGGATCTCCAGAGAAACTAGTGGGAGAGTCTGGGTTTAACGGGCCCGGCCCTGGGGGTTTACTGGAGGGTTCTGAGGGCAAGCGGGGTGCGGTGCCTCAGGACAGGAGGTTCTCAGCCCAGGGCTCCTGCTAGAGCGCTCAATGACCCTCTCTGCTTGCTCCATAGATTCGGTGAAGAGCAGCGGGGGGCGAGTGCTAGTCCACTGCCAGGCTGGCATCTCCCGCTCGGCCACCATCTGCCTGGCCTACCTGATCCAGACCCAACGGGTGCGCCTGGAGGAAGCCTTCGACTTCGTCAAGCAGCGCCGCGGGGTCATCTCGCCCAATTTTGGCTTCATGGGGCAGCTTCTGCAGTTCGAGACAGAGGTGCTGTGCCATTAGCGGCTGCCTAGCGGGCACCTTCTGCCCTCCGGAGCGGCCAAGGACATAGACTCACCGTGTGTTTCCGTTTACAGCCCCAAGGGGGTGCTCTACCCAAACAGTATCACTCGTGTATATTGCACTCAGAGGACACCCCTCTGCAACCTGTACAGACACCTCAGCCTCCCCGTGTTAAAGCCCCCAGCCCCGTATGAATGCGGTGGACCCTTGAATGCAAAAAAAAAGAAGTGAAGATGGGGCAAGATGCAAAAAAAGGAGTGAAACTCTGCTTTTCCAGATACACTGAGAGCAGCCAGGTGGCCTTGTTCCTCACACTGGGACGGGCCATTTTAAGGTTATGTCCACTTTGCCAACCCCCCAGCCTCTCCTCAGTCCTGGTCTTAAAAGAACACCCAGTTGATTTGTCCCTATTGCTTTTCGGTGTGAAATCATGGCAGGTAGCTTCAGAGCAATGCCATTTACTCTGTAAGTTAGGGCAAAGTGCTTCGTTGTTTTTCAATGCGGCCCAATCCTGTTCCCGTCGAGCAGGACCAGGGCTCATGTCAGGTAATTCAGTACATTGCCTGACCGTTTTTGATCCACAAATTTGTCCCCTTTCTGCTCCAAGGGACAGAAGGAAAGACGATAGTCCAAATTTTCTGCTGGGAAAAACTCCAATGAAGAACCTGCAGAGAATTTGGTCCCTTTGCTACCACCCCAGCAAAAATGAATGCCACAGTTTCTCCCTTGATTTCTCTCTTTCCACCCAAACTTCCATCTAGAACCCTGTCTGAGCCATGCCACAGAGTTTAAAGGTTGATGCAGTGGGACTGGATTGGTGTCAGAGAGCAGCGTTTGGTCTGCAGTGCTAAAAAAGAAGAGTTTGACCGTTTCCTTGGCCAGAGATCTTTCCTTGATCGACTCAGCTTCATTGACACAAAAAATCTACTCTGGCCCCGAGCGGCAAATATTCTGACTCATTATGAGCAGATTATATGGACGGTGGATTGTGATTGTCCACCAGGCCCCAGCCTCACTTCTGAGAGCCAATAGCCGTTCTTCTTTGCACCTGAAAACCCTCTGTAATTCACGCCCCACTCGTTTTTAAAATATACGGTGGAAATGGGTTGAGGAGAATTGATTGCAAATGATCCCGCCCTTCCTCTTGGATAATGTGAGCCTTGCACAGACACCCTCTCTCTCTCGGGGGAGAGGGTGGGTGCCCACCTCCCTGCAGAGATCTCCTCTTTTGAATGCACTGAGGGCCTGGATGAAACTTGCCAAGCCAAAGAACCCTCCTGGAGGGCTGACTTCCCCAGCAGAGCTGTCTCTAGCCCTGCAGAGCAATACAGGTTTGCACACTTGCACCGGGAGGCAAACCTCGCGCGACTGAAATTAATTTATACAGCTGTTGGCAATGTTGCACTTTATATTTATATAATAACCCACCGAGTTGGTTTTAACGACGTTTCAATTAAATGCTGGTTTTTATATTGTTCTCCGAGTCTCTGAGCATCATTCTGCCGAGGCGATGGAGGGACTCACTGGACAAGGGGACGGGATGCTGCCTGAGAGCAATCACCTGCTGCTGTCACTGGTGTCCACACCTGCCACAAGCAGGCCCGAAAGGAGCAAGCTCAGCTCAGAGCACCTTGGCCAGATGTGCATTCCCTGTGTGCCAGGGCTTGGGGCAGCAGGTTTCAGTCCACCTTCCTCTCCTGCTGGCCTAGGGCCATGCAGGGGCCTCTGTGTCAGATCAAGCAGCCTCAGGGCTCCCACTGGGTACCTGCGTCTCTGCAGGGGGCATTCTGGGGAGGGCTGGGTGTCTGCCGGGTGGGTACCAAAGACCACCTCCTCCTTTAAGGGGGGAGGGATCGCTCAGTGGTTTGAGCAGTGGCCTGCTAAACCCAGGGTTGTGAGTTCAATCCTTGAGGGGGCCATTTAGGGCTCTGGGGCAAAAATTGGGGCTTGGTCCTGCTTTGAGCAGGGGGTTGGACTAGATGGCCTCCTGAGGCCCCTTCCAACCCTGATCTTCTATGATTCTGGTGGTCACGTCCACACTAGCCAGGGATCAGCATTGCCAGACTCTTTGATACCCTGGACTGCTACTTCTGAATCGGTACCTTGGCATGCTCATTCCTCAGCAGTTGCTAGGCAGGTGCCTACCTCGGAGTCTCCACGGCTGCCTGCGCTGTGTGTTGTGACTGCTGTCGTGTGTGTCTGTGGGTTGCTCCTATGCTGCCCGCGGAGGTCTGGCGTTAGCTGTGCCAGGAGAGCGCACCTTGCCCGTTTAGCAGCCCTCGATGTGATTCATAAGGAAAGGCCACAGGGTCGCTTTCGCGGCGAAGGCGTTTGGCCAGGTTTATTGTTGACAAAGTACAGTCCTAGCACCCCACAGAGTGTCACTGGGTACTAGGCTCCCTGGGGGGCAGTCGGGGTCTAGCTGGGTGTCACTGGGTATCAGGGTCTCTGGGGGGGCAGTCGAGGTCTAGCTGGGTGCCACTGGGTACCCGGGGTCTCTGGGGAGGCAGTCGGGGTCTAGCTGGATGTCACTGGGTACCCGGGGTCTCTGGGGGGGCAGTCGGGGTGTAGCTGGGTGTCACTGGGTACCCGGGGTCTCTAGGGGGGCAGTCGGGGCAATGCTGGGGTGATGACAGTCTGTGGGTAGAACAGCCGCTGCTGGGTCTGTGCAAGGAGCTGCATGCTGAGGGATGCTGCTCTCGTTCTCAGAAGCATGATGCTGTTGGGTTCTTTGGCTCATGTTTTCCCTCTGTTGCCTGACGCAGCCCAGCGCCCAGAAGTTGGTACCTTGTCTCTAAGGCCGTAGTCCCTAAACTTTTCAGGGTCACCCCCCACCCTGTTACCCTGTCTGCATCCCCCTAACCCAGGCCTGGGATGTGGGGCAGGGGAGTAAGGGGGGCGAGGCTGGGACCACAATTGGGGGCAGGTCAGGGGCTGGGAGCAGGGCCAGGAACCGATCTGGGGCCAGGGTCCCAGGGTGGGAGCAGGGCAGAGCAGAGCTGGGAGTGGAGTGGGGCTGGGTGGCACTCCCTCCCTGCCCCCCTGTGGGGGCTGGTCTGGGCCCCGCTGCATCCCCCTGAACTTTCCTCCGCACCCACCTAGGGGGAGAGGTGCTCGAGTTTGGGAACTGCCTCCCCAGAGGGGGCGCGCCCCACAGTGTGGGGACCTCTGCTAAGGAAAGAGATCCCCTGCGTCTGCCCACCTTGCTCTGCAGGCTGCCGGTCTCAGCCTAGCTGGCGTGGAATTCGACTGCCCCTTGGTGGCAGGAAGGGGCTTTTAGCGTTTGCATCAAGATGCAAGTCCAGGGCAGTCTCAACGTCATAGAAAAGGGCTGGGGAGGTGGCGGGGGGGGGTGTCTCTCAGTCTCTCCTGGTGAAGCTGTTCCACTTTGTATAAAGAATTATATATTCATTGGAGGAGGGGCTTGAAGCTGGGTATCCCACCCGAGTGCCCTGCCCACTGGGCTACTAAGTCAATCTCTCCGCTTGCCCTGGGATGTTTCATTATTTGTACAAAGTGGAACAGCCCGGAACTGCCAGCCTGCTGGTGGTCCCAGATCTGCCCTGGGAGGGGGAGACCCGGGTTCACCTTCCTGCTCTGACTCAAGCAAAGTGGGGATGTGGATCAGCGTCTCCCCATTCTCGAAGAGTGCTCCAGCCATGGCTGCCCTGGGCCACCAGCCAGGCCGCTCCAGAACTCCCAGTCTGATCACCGGGCCAGGGGAGGCGTGCTCCAAGCACCCGTGCTGCGCCAGGCCTTGCAGACAAGGGAGGCAGGGGATCACTGAGTCTGAGAAACCAACCGGGCTTAGGCATTAGCCAAACACCAGGGAGCACAGCAGCATGTGGCCCTAGGCAGCTTTGTGCACGGAAATGTAGGGCCAGCTTCACAAAGGGACTTAGGTGCCTAACTGCCACTTTAGGCACCTAAGTCCCCAACTCCCCGCTCAGCTGCTGCTGAACCCTACAGTGCTCAGCCCTGGGGGGGCGCGAGACCAGCCGCTCCTTGGGAACGGGGACGAAATGGCAGCGAAAGCGGTCAGTGGGCACTGGCTCCGGCCCCCAGTACCCTGGTCCTCCCAGAGCCAGGCCAACTCCAAAAGGAGAGGAGAGGGCTCCATGAGGACATGCATGCGGTGCCAGGCCCTTTCCTTAGGGACATTCTGGTTCTGCCCCTGTGAGAGGCCCCTGGCCCGAGTCTCCCCTCTGCCTGCCTTTGAAAAGGATTCAAACAGGGGTCTGCCACCTTTCGGGTGCCTGCTCTAACCACTAGGCTAGGGGACATTGTGGTGTGGGGGCTCCCTCAGTCTCTCCTACTGAAGCTGTTGTACTGAGAATAAATATTGAAAGAGTCAGTGGGCAAGAGGCCGGATCCACCACATCCTGGCGGTGTGCACTGACCACCAGGCTACAGAGTCATTCTCATGTTTGTTCTTCCTCTCTCTCTCTCTGGACCAAGACTTCTGGGGACCTTCCATTAGCCAGCTTAGGTGGGGAGCCACCTCGTGTGGTGGCCTGTCCATAGTGTGGGTCTGTCCATCCCTGCAGTGCTTCCCAGCCTGCGTTTGTATGCATCTGTGTGTTCCTGCCCTGCTTTTTTGCTCGTGTGTGATTGTGCGTCCAATCACTGTTGTGGTGTGAGTGTGTTGCTCTTCAGGAGCGTTGGTTTGTGCCCCGGCAGTGGGTAGTGCACTGGGTTTTGCTTATGTCAGGGTCACTCTGCAGTGTGTTCGCACGCTGATGTGCGTGTGTGGAGGAGATGTGAGCTGGCCATGAACAAGTCGGGGCGGGGGGTGAGGTTCTGGACCAGCCTCCCAAAAGCAGTTGTTGGAGACGGAGCTGGACAAATGTAGAAGCGTGATTGTAGGACGGGTACTTGTGATGGTGGGAGGGAGGGCTCACTTCTGGTCCATGTCTTATGTTCCTAAAAGCTCATACTACAGGCTTGCAGCTGGCCACTGCCAAAGGTCAGGAAGGGAAAAGGGGTTTTTAAATCTCTTTGCTCTGAAGTATCAGGGATGGCCACGGCTGGAGACGGGACACTGGACTGGGTGGGCCAGGCACAGAGCAGTCTTTTTCTCTGGTGCTTGGCTGGGCTGGTTCTTGCTCACATGGTCAGGGGCTCGCTGATTGTCATATGTGGGGCTGAGAAGGAATTTTCTCCCAGATCAGATTGGCAGGGATCTGGGGGGGGGCGGGTTCACCTTCCTCAGCAGCATGTGAGGGGGGGTCACTTGCCAGGATTATCGGGATGAATCTCATTTAATAATTCCCTGCCATCGCAGGGAACTTGGGCACTGGGGCACCTCAGACCCTCCTATTCTCTTCCTGGGGCACATCACAGTCTAATCTCCTGTGGGCTGTAACGCTTTAAACTAATTTTGGTTGTTGGGTACTGTGTGGGTGCTGGGTAGCCTGTGACACGCTCGTGGCCAGACTAGATGATCTGGTAGTCCCTTCTGGCCTTCAATTCTATGGTTATCTCTGCACTGGGACCCCATGAGCTGGGAGGCTCCCAGAGCCTGAGCTCCAGCCCAAACCTGAATGTCTATACCTCAATTTTACAGCCCTGAAGCCCAACCCCCGCCCCATGAGCCCAAGTCAGCTGGCACTGGCCAGCCACGGGTGTTTCATTGCAGTGTAGATAGACCTTAGAGGTATGTGCAATGTGTTATAGTGAGTTTGCAGCTATAGGGAAGATACACGCTGCTATCCCTGCAGTGTGTGTGTGTAGCCGTCTCTTATTGTTCTATGGGCTCTGTACAATGGGTTAATTGATCATCCCTTAATGAGAGGGCCAGTTCCAGGTGTGCCTCTCAGCTGTCCCCTATATAAAGATTCACAGGGGCCCAATGCTCTGAGTAGGTTGTGTGTTAGTTGTTTAAGTGTGTGGTGCATCATAGGGCTTGCTGGTCCTTTGGAGTTCCTCCTTTGCCATGGGTTTGCCTTTTGGCATTTGGCCTATATTCATAGGTCTTATCTGGGTAGCAGAAGGTAAGGGAATATTCTGCCTGTTCCATAAAGTTGTTGGCTTTTTCCTGTGTCACCATTAACAGCTTCTGCTCTTGCTCCATTGAGCATAGCTCTAGGGGAAATGGGAAAGCCCCAGAGTATGGTTAAGGCTCTGCTTAAGCAGCCCCCCTAAGCTGCAAACCTGTAACTTCACTACATAATGCAATGTTTAGGGCCTCAGTACTCTCTGCCTTTGTAAATCAGTAATGGACCAGCAAGGAGTGGCTGCTGGGCATGCCTCACCCTTGAGTTCGCTGATTGGCTTGGAGATGTTCCAGTGTCTCTGTAGATCACAGAGTAAATGTCAGCTGAGAACTCCCATGTTGGTGCTGGGGCGACTTCAAAAGCTGAGTCTAATTGAGCTGGGATCTGCTAGGGAGACAGGCTCACAAGTGGCTGTCTGCTCATGAAGTGACATCTAGTGATTGGAGCAGAGCTGCCCACTTAGAGCGATGGTGAAGCTTAATTAGAGAAGCTGCTGGGCTCTACAGTACGGGTCCAGAGAGTTTAGGGACACCTGTCTGGGTCTGTGCCTTTAATGAAGGACTGTCTCTCACTTTACTCTAGGCTTTGCCTAAAGGGTAAGATGTAAGGGTGGCTTCCTTTGAGAAGAATCACATTGGGTAGCTCATAAGATCTATTTTCTAATAATATATTGGAATCTTTTCTTATTAGTGATCT
The DNA here is from genome assembly GCF_965140295.1 of Lepidochelys olivacea. Taxonomy (NCBI): domain Eukaryota; kingdom Metazoa; phylum Chordata; order Testudines; family Cheloniidae; genus Lepidochelys; species Lepidochelys olivacea. The sequence continues at coordinate 14,150,526 of NC_140436.1, read as the reverse complement.
CATCCCCTCCTATTTTTGCAAGCTCTACCCTATCAATTTTGCTAGGGCTTGGTTAAAGGAAACAACCTAGGTGTTCCTCCTTGAGCCGGAAGCTGTTAAATGTATCTAACCAGAGCTATGGCTTGTCTAGCTCTCAGCAGGTGATCTCTGTTCAAGGGGGTCTATATTCCCTGCTCCAAATGAGAACTCTGAGTAATATTAGCCAGAGAGCAAGAGCTGTACTGTTTTAAACATCAGGGCTTTGTTCTTTTAAAGACTATACAGGTGGGATCCATGGAGGGACTTAAGTGGCAATGCTGAGTGTCCCTGTGACCTGGGGGCAGCCTAGAGTTTACTTCATTGTCCTAGTTAAAAGCCCAGCTCTCCTAGAAAAGCACCTGGAGATGCTGAAAATCCTGATTGAATTCTGTAAGGATTGCACAGGGTCAAACTCCCCTCCCCCCCCAAATTTAAGAATTAAGTATGAAAAAACATAAAAAAATTTTTACAACCTAACATGGCTATTTTATAAGCAACATATATTATCTTCTCTTTAGGTTTAATTTGTTTTCTTTATGTATAACTGGTCCATCCCCACAAACACAGTAAGAAGAAATTGTCACCAAAAGCTTAAGTTGAGTTCATCTGTGTCTGTTAGTCTTTGATCACTAAATCTATAGAGCCTGCTGAGTCAAAAGCAACTGCTTCCATCCATTTGCTTGCTGAAATTTTCAGCTGGAATCCGTGCAGATTCCTCTGAACTAAATCCCTTTGAGTTAGTTGGCTGCTAAGCAATTAACCAGCCACTGAGTTAATCATATAGATTTTTAAAAAGCTTGCATGAAATACAAAACTAATAGCAAAATGACCCTTCCCCGTCACATTTAAATAAGAGGAAAGCTGGTGAATTGTACTAGTTGAGCCCATTTAACTAAAACAGTTGGGCTAAAATCAAACCTTTAATGTACACACTTAAACTAAATTGACAGGGGGGACGGGACGGGACAGCTTCCTGTAATTAACAGTGCTAGGGCTTCCCTGGTGGAGGGCTAACAATTCCTAGCCTGCTGCAAAGTGCTTCAGAGTTCGGGAAAACCGCCTGCGTCCTGCCTCTGGGCTCAGCTTCTCCCAACCTATGCTGGGCACGTGGCCTCTAGCAAAGCAGCTGCCCTGACTGGCCGCCCTCGTGGCGGCCGTACCCAAAACTACCACCCCCCACCATTCCAGAAACTGAGTGTGGCGAGCCAATTGTGCATCTGCCTAGCCACAATCAACTGGACCCAGATCCTATTGGGTGGGAGGAGAGAGAGGAAGATCTCTTAGAGACATCTCCCTATTAGGCAGGATGTGGGTTACAAGAACACCTTGGAAATCAAGGAGCCACACGGATCCCCAAAGCCGAGTCAGGTGCCCAAGCTCCCTGTGCAATCTCTGGGGCGAGAGGTGCTTAAGAAAGGGCTCCACAAAGGCCAGCCCACTAGGTAGGGAGCTGCCTAAGCTAGCCAATGAGAGGCTGATTACAACGGTGCCTGGGGTGTCTGGTTCTGCTCGCGCCACCACTGTGGAGCCAGATAGTTTAGGCCCCCGCTTTGATTCCCCCCCTCCACAGCAGGAGAGGTGTGATGCCCCTTTCCACCTTAACTCTTAGCCCAGTGGCTAGAGTGTTCTCCTGGCATGTGGGAGACTCGGGTTCAATTCCCCCTTTGCCTGATGGTGGGATAGGGGAGCACCCTCCCTGCTAAACTGTGGGATGTCCCTCAGGGTCTCCTGTTGAATCCCTTCCATTCTGAGGAAATGAGCATGACTGGGCCTGGGGTCTCCCAAGTGGGCACCCTAACCAGCAGCTTGGCCTGATGGTGGGGAGGTGGCTCAGCCTGGCTTGGGGGAGCAGGGCTGCAGGGGGGTGGGCTAGCCTCCCTGAAGGGGGTTCACCCACTGATCATGTAGGATTTGAACAATGGTCTCCATTTTCCTCCACATTGGCCAGAATTTGAATGGGGCTGGACCTAGCAAGCAGCCTCTGAGCATGCCTGACACATGATGCCTGGCTTGTGAATCGCTCTAAGGTTTAGGTGCCCACATGCCTGGAGGGAGGCAGCTGTGTGTGACGTGCCCTGAGGCAGGAACGTGGGTGCTGAGGCACTTACAGGGTTTGGCAGGAGTTTTGTGGATTGCAGCAGTGCCGAACTTGGGACTGAAGCACCCAAGGCTGAGCATTTAGATGCCCAAGTAGCCTTGTGGATCTGGGCCTAAACATCTGTCTCTTGACTAGCTGCCAACTTGCCACTTGCTGATGGCCTTGGTCATGCCACTTAACCTTGTGGTGTGCCTCCATCTCCCTAATGAGGCTGAAACTGCCTAGCGCTTGGGGCAATGGCAAATCCTACAGGGGCTCGAGGCAGTGACTGAACATAATGAGGAAGGAGCTTTGACACTCCTGGTGTAAAATGCCCCACAATTCTCAGGGATTTCCCTCGGATGGTGAGGCCTAAGCTTAGCTACCTTTACAAAGTTCTATATATAAAAGCAGCTGGATAGCTTCATTCTTCAAACTCTGAACCTTATCTCCTGACTCTGCTTGATGTTTCTGAATCTCCTGGGCACTAGTGATATCTAGCTGCTCCCTGCTGAGTGGATGTGGTGCAAATGAATCCTCACTAAACAGCAGCTAACTAGAGCCACTGATACTTCCTTAGTGGTTGAGTGCTATGCACTGAATGTGTGGGCTCTGGAGCATCTGTCAGGGATGGTCAAAATCCAGGGCTTTTCCAAAGGACTTGGCACATTGCTTTGAGGCTTCACCAGCAGTTCCTCTTGTGACCTGTTTCAGAGTAGCAGCTGTTAGTCTGTATCCACAAAAACCAGGAGGACGTGTGGCACCTTAGAGACTAACAAATTTATTAGAGCACAAGCTTTTGTGGGCTACAGCCCACTCCACTGGATCCATAGAATGGAACATAGAGTAAGAAGATATTTATATAAACACACTGGAAGTTGCCATACAAACTGTAAGAGGCTAATTAAGATGAGCTCTTATCAGCGGGGGCGGGGAACTTCATTATCACTACAAATGGCCCATTTAGACAGTTCACAAGAAGGTGGGAGGATACTTAAAGGGTGGGAGGATACTTAACATGGGGAAATAAGAGTCAATATGTGTTAAGTATCCTCCCACCTTCTTGTGAACTGTCTAAATGGGCCATCTTCATTACCACTACAAAAGTTTTTTCCCCCCTGCTGATAATAGCTCATCTTAATTAGCCTCTTACAGTTTGTATGGCAACTTCCAGTGTGTGTATATAAATATAATCTTCTTACTCTGTTTCATTCTATGCATCCGATGAAGTGGGCTGTAGTCCACAAAAGCTTGTGCTCTAATAAATTTGTTAGTCTCTAAGGTGCCACACGTCCTCCCGTTCTTGTGACCTGGGCACTCCAGGGGTGAGACCTTTCAAGAGTTGGAATGGAGGCTCCTGGTGTCTAAAGGCAGCCTTGGTAAAAGTGATGACAACAAGCTGTGAGAACAGCATGCACCTGACTAATCTGGCCTGTACCGCTCCGAGCGGTCTGCTGCCTTTCCTGGCTCCAGTGGGGTCCTGCAAAGCCAATATTGCTGTGGGAGAGGGGGCTATATTCTAGTCTAGTTTGTCCTGGGTGCGGCTGGTGCTACTTCCATCACAACATGCCTGATTTTGAGACTGCCCTGACCCAGGCCTGACTCTGGGTGGGTGGGTGATCAGCACTCTGAATAGCAGCCCCCTCCATGTGTCAAATCAGGCACCCCAGATCACAAGTCACTCCTGAAACTGCAGCTGGAGCTCAGTGGGTTAGATACTGCTTGGGATGGAATAGACGTGAAACCATCTTGATGGCTGTCCCTGACCTACCCAAGAGGGGGTGGGACTGAAATCTCTAGTAATTTATTTAATCTCCCTCTGTCTAGCTCTCCCTACAGGAGGCCTTGGCAACTCCCTCCAGCTCAGAAATCCTCAACATGCTAGCAGGTGGATTCCCAGCCATACCAATAGTGATGAGATCCTCAACATTAACCAAGGTGGGAAATCCCGTTGTGCTTTGAGGCATTTGTGCCTGCAGATAGCTCTGAATGCTAGAAGCTCATGCTTGCTGGGTCCTGTTCTGCCCAGGTGTCCACGTCTGTATGACCAGGAATGTCATCTTCACACCAGCCAGTGTAGGCAGGCATGCTCCCTGCCTCGGCTGGGGCTCTGCTGATGGTGGCTTATCCCAGCAAGTCTCCAGCAGTGTCTTGGTGGGGTATGGGGCCCGCAATTCCCAGAAACCTGAACTGACCCAGCCCATCTCAGGCTTGGGTTAAGTGGCCCAATTGGTGCACCATGTGCCTCTAACCATCTTTCTGAGGCCTAGCAGCTCTTGCTGGGGCTCTGCCTTCCACACCTGTCTCTCAGACCCCTCCAGACTTGGGAGTGGGCAATGGGATGCCCGTGATAACACAAGCCATGAGAACAGTGGCCGAAAGCACATCTGACCCAATCCCCCTGTGGGGACAAGGGGAAGAGAGTGGTAGTAACTAAGCATGGGCAGTGGACAGCTGCCAAACAGATGGCTGGCTGCCAAGCAGCTGATCTATGCTGACTCCTAACAAACCGGCTGGGTGGAGCTTCCTGGCATCAGGATGCAGGGAATGTTCAGACTCTGGGCTGGCTGCTCACCTGGTGATGCAAGCAGGTGAGGTCCCTGCCCCCGAAGCATGGGGTGATTCAAATGATGGGGATTCTCCTCCTTCCAGAGCTCATTCCTCCAGAAGCACCGGAAAGCAGCTTCCTGCTGGAGGGGGACATCATCAAGGTGGTGAGTGACCCTCCAGGGGGTGAGGGGTGAATCCATTTGGAGGAGGGATGGTTAACAAGGCAGGATCATGAGGCCATATCTGTTGGCAGGCCTCTAACCCTGAGCAGGGTGCTGCTGACAGAGGTGGCAGAACTGGATCAAGGATGGGGACCCCTACTGATGTGCCAAACCGTAGGTCAGTGCATTGTCATTGGAGGTTAAGAACAGGTTATGTGAACACCTGTGACAGGTGGTCTAGACTGGATGACCTATAGAGGTCCCTTACAACCCTACATTTCTGTGACTTCAGGGCTTATCAATACTTCTCCCATCAGATTCTGGCTGGAGCAGTGTTCAGCTCCAAGGACCTGATTCATGTGAGCTGCAGCCATATGAGCTGCAATGGTGTGTATGTGATGGGACTAAAACACAATAACCACTTCACAATGTGAACACAGCAGCAGTACGGGGGGGCTCTCAATGTAGAAGACATGAGATTGCTTCTCCTTGTGGTTCACTCTGTCCTTTCCCTCTGTTCCCAGTATGTGCAGCTTGCAGCAGCTAGTACAGTTAAATTGTATTATGTGGCAGCCACTGACTAAACTTGACTAGCTGGTAATAGGTGTTCAGGGAGGAACATAGGAGGGGGCACACTCAAACTTGGCAGGTTCCTCTGGTCTCAGTGGGGCTAATGGTTGGAGAGTCCAAGCCTATGGACACCTGCCCACCAAACCAGCATGTTTCTCTTCTCCTGCTCCAGAGTCCTTTCAGAGTGTTTTCATCTGCAAGCCCAAAATGGCCAAAGAGAAGAGGAACTGTCCAAATTCCCTACATAATCTCCTACAAATACGGTAGGTGGCGTCTAGTGCTCAGAAGCCCTTTCCTGGAGGGCAGGTTCCAGGTCCGGGATGACCAGCACTAGATAGAGACCTCCAGGAGAATCCCTGGAGCGCAGAAAGGTGCCTATAACAAGCAACAGCTGGCCTTTAGCACTACAGTCCTGAAAGCCCAGAACAAAGTAACCTTCTTGCCCATCTGGCTGTGGTTTCTCTCCCATCCAGTAGGAACACAGACTTGCGCTGCCTGGCCCTCTATGGAAGGGGTTTCATTAGGGACTAATCACTGACTTATCAGACTTCCTACACCAGTTCAGAGGTGGCTTGGGTCACCAGTTCCAGAGAGCTCCTGTCCCTCCAGGAACCCTGCGTGTCCCACTAGCCACAAAGCTGAATGCTGGAAATGGTCACCTGGTGTTGAACCACTTGCCTGGTTTATGTGGCATTACGCTGCCCCTGTCACCTGACTGGAGCCACTAGTGGGGAAGCTGGTAGGGCTGGAGCTCCACGGCTCAGATGGGATGTGGTGATGCAGGGGAGTCCTCTAGAGGACATGACACTGAAGCACCTCTCTCCTTCCCCCAGACAAGCCTAGTGTGAAGATCCTCAAGGAAGCATTTGCAGACTTCGCAAAGTTCACATGCGTCAAGTTTGTCCCATACTCGTACCAGAGAGATTTTGTCTCCATCATGCCGATGGCTGGGTTAGTACTGAACCTGAGCGGGTAACTTATTAACTGCCTCCACGGTAGTGCAGAAAAACCCCTGCGCTTGCTTCCTGCTCACTCATCCAGGCTTTACCTTGTGGTTGTCCTAGGCTGCCTATGCAAACTCCTCTCTGGCTGGTATTATCAACCCCTCATCTGAAGTTTGATTTTTTTTTTCCCCCTTCAGTAAAATTCCTGAAGCAAGCCCCAGCTCCTCCTAAGAAGCTGGGGAGCAGCACTGAACTTTCTCTCTGCTGGAGAGAACTAGCAGAAACTCATTGGTGCAGTACTGCAACCCCTTGCTAGTCAGCAGCAAGAACTTCACCTGGGCCCTTTAGCACCCAAACATGAGCTCCTCCTACTTCTACAGCCCCTCTTATCCTCTGGAGGGGGCCATGATGCTCCTAGCCAGTGTAACATCCCTCTTCTCCCAGGTGAGAGAGAGCAGCCCATCCAACAGGCTGGAAGCATTCACATTCAGCAGGGCTTGAACAGGGGACCCCTGCAGTCCTAGGAACTCGAGTCTCATCTCTTCTCCCCAGCACAGGAGCCCTCAGCAGTCTGTTTCTGCTCATGTGACCTCCCAAGCTCTTGGGTGAAGAGCTTGCCAGCCATGTGACAGAGCAAGCTGGCAACCCCAGCAGGTCCCATGGATGGGGTGGAGGTGGCTGTCTGCTCTGAGTTGGGTCTGCAGAACTCCTACTGAGCTGAATGGCAAAGCTGTCAGATGGGGCAACTTCTCCAATGCCAGGACAGTCTCTAGCTTGGCACTACCCCTTCTGGCTTGTAGAGATGCTAGGAGCTCTCAAACTGGACCTGCCTGAAGTCCAGAGTGGGAACTGAGGGCCAGATCATGCCCTTGGGTGGATTTACACTGGTATAACCAAATCAGTGCAGTTCCTGATTGGAACTGTGGCAGCTCCATGGATGGGCTGAGTTCAGCCCTTGGTTGCAAGACTAAACTACACCTTTGCTGCCTTAGTCATGTTGCAGGGGCTGTTCTGCTTGGCAGGGTGGCCCCCCTCCCCTTCCCTGAACATCTGTCTCTGGTTCACACTAGGTGCTTCTCCAGCGTTGGACGCACTGGTGGGATGCAGGTGGTCTCCCTAGCACCTGCTTGCCTCAGAAGGGGGAAAGGGGTGACTCTGCACGAACTCATGCATGTGGTGGGTTTCTGGCATGAGCACTCCAGGGCTGACCGGGACAAGTACATTAGCATCTCCTGGAATGAAATCTTGACTGGTAAGTCCCCTGTCCCCTCTGCTGCCCAAGTCTCACCATTCCGGATGAGCTCTCCTGAAAGCAACCAGTGACTTGGAGAAAGATATTGCAGAAGTTGGAAGGAGCCTGTCTCCACTCTCTACCTCCATAGCTGATCAAATGTATTCCTTTGGGGAAAACAGAGGGAGTCCCCTTCTCACCCCACTAACACAGCCCAAGCTCCCACTGCTGGACACCTGGGATCTCCAGTGTAGGATGGTGCTATTGCATGTAGAAATAAACTCCAGTTTCATCTGGGTGGGAGTACATGTATTTCCAGACTTTGGAATTTTTGTTCTGCACATCAGTAGGAGATGCTGGACTTTAAAGCCCCTTTCATTAAGAAGCAAAGCCACTTAGATGGGGGGGGGGGGAGGGGAGATGCTTATTCTAACAGACCAGGAGGGACTATCTAGATGGAGATGCCAAGCAGTCAGTGTGTGTGGGGCAGAAGTATGTAATGCAAATTTAACTGCATCCCACTGCTCTCTTCCATGAGGGACCAGAAGAGCTGCAATTGGAAGGGCATCACTGTTGCACTGTCCAAGTGCTGCTGTACAGAGGGTACTGCAAGTCCCAGTCAATTCTCCCTGAGGCTGGGGTTTTAGGCTGTTGGAGTAGATCTGTTACACGCCTCTTGCCTTACAGGCTTTGAAATTAACTTCATGAAATCCTGGAATAGCAACATGTTGGTGAATTATGACTATTCCTCAGTCCTGCACTATGGCAGGTAAGCACCATACAAGCACGAGGTGGAGTCAGGCCATTGGCAGCGCTCCCAAGGCTGCCGGCTTGTTCTCCAGAACTTCAGTTCTCAGCTCTCAAGGATGCAAATAGAAATCACTCTTAAACGTGGAAGGACTATAAACCAATACAGTGGTGCCTGCCTGAGTTTGCAGAGAGCCCAAAATAGCTGAGGGGCAAACTGCCCCATTCATCAGAGATGTTGACTTGGGTGCCCAATGACTAACATTGCTAGCTATCTCGCTGCTATCAAAGCATGTCAGTCAGTCATATTCTCTCTGCTGCAAGTGGTATATCGGTCATGAATGGGTGGTGCTTGGGAGGGAGCCGCCTCTCAATCCAAGCCAGGAATAGTGCATCCTTCAAGAACAAAAGGAGAATGAGTCTAGGTAGATGCTTCTAACCACCAGACAGGATAGGGAAGCTTCTAACCACCTCTCCAGTTACCTTGCCTGCTTGGGACATCTCTGCTTCTCCATGGATTACTTGGCCTCCTGACAAATTATTCCTCACTTCTTAATTCTAGGTATGCCTTTAGTATGACAGGCTTGCCCACCATCATACCACTCTCCGATCCTCATGTTGCTCTTGGACAGAGGTGGAATCTGAGCAGTTCGGACATTGCCAGAGTCAACAAACTCTACAAATGTTCTCCGACTCTGACAGAACCAGGTAGGGAGGAGCTGGGTGCCTTCTGTGCAGTGCTTACCCAAAAGGGCTTCCCCTGGGGGAGGGGCATAGTGCATTGGGGGCAGTAATGCTTCAAAGCACTTGGGCACAAACCCCTTTGTAAGGGCCTGGGGAGTGGGTTCTCACCTGTGGGAACAGCTAGGTTTGGGGAGGTGGCCTGAAGGGGAAGAGGGGTACAGGAACAGGGCCCACATCAAAATGGGGGGCATGGATTAAGATTAGGGTGGCTAATTCTCTACAGAACAGATACTGCATAACAAGCCCCTCTTATAGAACTAGTAACATGCACTTGGCATTAGAGTATACTGCAGCCATCCTTGGCATGTTGCATAGCTTAACATGACCCAGTTGAGACAATGTAGGTACATGAATGGATCTCTGCTCCAAACTTTTCTCTTTCCAGAAAGCCCAACAGAAAGTACCACCCAAGAGACTATAACGGACTTCCTCTCGAATGAGCTGGAACCTTGCCCAACAGAAGGGGAAATCAAAGTATCCACCCCCTCTCCCACTGCAGGAGCCTCCTCTCCAGGAACCAAACCCCCTGAAACAGTCCAATCTGCAAGGAGGCCCACGAGACAAACGACAAGTGCACCCAGAGCAGGGACAGAGGAGCTCATGGGCAGAACTCCAATGGATGGTGAAGGCCTAAGTGTCTCACTGGCTGAACACCCCATAATGGAGTCAGAGACATTTGAACCTACAAGGCTGTCTACCCATGGCATGACTTATCTGGAGGCTACTGGGAAGTCCCCTCCACCTCGCATGGAAATGGGGACTATAGGTGCTGAGAGGAAACCTCTGATTCCTACAGAGGAAACTTCACTCCTGGGAACGGAATCCATTAAAGAGCCTGACTTTACTACAGTACTGGCCCCTCCTTTAGGACTTGCTTGGCTCTCTGAAGTGACAAATCACCATGGGAAGGCAGTGGAGGGACTAGATACTACTGAAATTCCTACAGATGCTCTTACAGGGCTTAAATTCCCAGAACTGGTATCTCCTGCTAGAGTTGCCCCTGTGGAGACCAGGGGCACCAGGCCAAGTGATGTGGGAATAGCAGAGACTACAAGCATCCAAGGAACAGAACTGGCCTATCACTCTACCTATATGGCACAGAAGGGGCCCTCTCCAGCAACTGAAGTTGGAGTGGTGACCTTGTCTTCAAACCAAACACAGTCTCTGGAGATTCAAACTGAGTTGGCCACAGCAGAGATCACTAGCCCCTCAGAGGAGAGTTTAGGGACCTATACAGCAGTATCTCTATCTCTGGGACCAACGCCCACTGAGCAAGTAAGTGTCACAGAAACCCCACATCCAACCAGCACTGAGAAAAGGACCACTAACCTAGCCAGTCTGCTGAGTGCCAAATCCATAACCACCAGGACCAGGTCTGCCCCAACTTGGGAGACTCCATCTGCAGAAACAGACACTCTCACTGTGAGGTATGCTACAGAGCAGACTTCTCTGCGACCCCCTGTACAGAACTGGACCAGCAGCCCAACTAAGCAGGGAAACCAGCCTGCAAGCAGCCAGGTATACAGCCCAGGGAGTCATGAGCAAAGCACCCTTGCCATTCCTACCAGTGGCATTACAGAGACTGAGCCCACAGAAGAGATGCAACCTACATCATTAACTACCTCCTTTGAGATGGTTCAGAACCACACAATTTACCCAGTGGAAATAGGCGTGCAGGGGACCACAACTAGGCAGAAAAAAGATACAGCCTTGCCTTCATCAGGAATTGAAACCTCCTATCTAGCACCTTCTACAAAAGCTACCACCTCCATGGAGACCCAAACCGAACTGGGATTTGTAGCAGCCACAAAAGTCAAAGCCAGCTACCGAGATGGCTCTCCTAGTGTACCAGAAGGGACTTACTTTCCAGTGACCAAAGTGAAACTAGCTAAGTGTGCTACAGAAACAGAGACCCTTCCAGTGGATTGGAGCTCCCAAGCCTCTGAACCAGCTGAGATTGGCATGCAAGCAACTAAAACCAACTACAGAAATAAAGAGAGGGTGCACATTGATACATTATTTCCTGTTGGAGGAACATCACCCACATACACAACGCCCTCTCTGGGGGCTTCTGAAAACCCAATAACAAACCCATCCAAGGCACAACCTACAGAAGCCACAAGAAGTGAGGCTAGAAACCAAGCTACCTTGTCCACCAGAAGCTCACCGGAGATGGGGGTACAAGAAGCCAGTAACATTCCTCCAAACAGAAGGAGAGGACTAACCTATACACCTGCTTCTGTGTCAGCCTCCTCCACAGCAACTGAATTTCGGTTCATGGAATGTCCGACAAGGGAAGTGTCAGGCCTGGGAACTCCAGTGGCTCAAGCCAGCAGACCAAGTGAGAGGGTAACTACAGGAGTCTCGCCTGCTTGGACAGAAGCTAAAGACCAATTTAGCTCTTCTGGAACAAGGGAGGCAACTCTCTTTCCAATGAGCAGAGCTACAGAAAAGCTGTATTCTACCCAGATTATCGAGTCGCCGGAGTCTGCCAGCCTACCTGAGGTGGAGATAAAGGAACACCGTGTCAGTTACAGGATGGAGGTAGGACTAGTCACACTTACTCCTCCACAGTCAAGACCAAGGACTGCACTGGTGCCATCTATAGAAATGCCTAAGCTGACAATTCCTGAGAAACTGACCCCTGTCCATACTGAACCCACAACTAACAAAGCCCAAACTGGTATAAAAAGTACCAGTCTATCCTTACAAACAGAGCCCACCAAAGCAGTATATCCTACAGAGGGACCCTCACAGCTGCAGGCTTCACCTCAGACTTTTGGCTCAATTGAACGAAGACTCAAAACTTCAAGTAAGCAACAAATGCATGCAGCTGTGAGTTCTGGGGAAAGCCTGACACCCCTGGAAGGGATTCCTACAGCTTCCATGTCTGCATGTGAGCTGTGCCATTCTACAAAAGCTCTATCCACTCAAGCTTCTGAGACCCCTACACATAGATCAGAGGAGGCTAAAGGAAAAACCTTCCCTCTCCCCATGGGAACAACACTGCCTGCAGAAAACACAACTTACATGACCCCTTCTGCCATGGAAACTTCAGAGAGTCCTGTAACTGAGCTACAAATTACAGAAGCGTCATTAGCTCAGCCACCTCACTCTACCCACATAGAAAGAACAAGCTTTCCCACAGCCAACCCATCGGAAGCTGTGAACACTCCTGAGACACCAACCACTCACTCTATTCTCACCTGGGAACCCATAGCCCAAGTAGGGTATAGAAAGCAAATGACTTGGTTCCCAAAGACAAGCCCATTGAATGCAGAGCATTCGACTAAAAGAACCTCTTTGGAGGATACTGCTGAGCCAGGGCTTGTGGAAACGACTGGCAGTGGATTGGAAGCTGAAGAACATGGCTCTCCAGTAGAGAGAACCTCCCCTGCACTGAGTGAAGCCCCAGAAGTAACATTCCCTCCAGAGACTTCAACAACCAACTCAGCTGAAATGGGTGTTCAGGAAGCAATAATCACCCCTAGAAAGAGAAGCAGATGGGTCAGTCACACAGCTCACTCCATAGAGAGAATTTCACTGGCTGCAACTGAACCCACATATGTAATGGTCCCTGAGGAACCTGGCAACCCAACAATCAGCACTGAAGCTGGAAACCAGCTGAGATTGTCCGTATCCAGCAGCAGAACTGAGATGGGAGCCCATGGATTCAGAGGTGAGCCCAAAAAGGAAGGAAGAAGACCCAGCCCTACAGTCCCTTCTGCAGGAAGAATAGAGTCCCGAGAAGTGGAGCCATCTCTCAAGAGCAAAGCCATGCTCCTTCAGGGAAGTAAGCTCAGGAAAGGTCTGTTCCTCTGGAAACAAACCCAGCCATTTCTGGGAATGAAATCTACTGAATTGGTGACAACCACAGAAGAATCTCCACTCCTTACTGAGACCTGGCAGCTGCACCAAGCACAGACAGGTACCAGTGCTCCTGCTATGCTGTCCCTAAGAACAGAACAGGCCACAGGGGCTCATCCTGCTAGGGAGGAGACCTCTCTGGTCCCTCCACAACTGACTCCTGCCTCCCCTGAGTCAAACAAGCTTAGGAGCTACAGAGCAACACCTGCCACAAGCCTCGATGGAGAGGAGGTTGCACCAAGTATCTTGGCTGTCGAGAGAGCTCCCTCAACAAGAACTACCAACCTCCAACCTCTAGAAGAGAGCAGGACAAGCCACCCAGTTGAAAGGGGAGTACAGGAGGCTGAAAGCCATCAGAAGAAAGGTAGCGAGTACAGTCATGCTCTTGCTAGGGAGAGTTCGCCTGCAGGAACTGAACAGTCTTGTAAAATGGTGCTGGCTACAAAAGCAACAGGGGATGAAGGGATGGGGATAGCAACACACGTGCGAGGAACAGAAGGTAGAGAGCAGCATGCTGCCCCTGCAATGGAGGGAATGCTACCTGTGGACGCTGAAACAGAAGGCTTGGCCCCCTTTTCAGAGGCACTTGGGACTCAAACCACTAATGCCGTTGAGGTGGTGGGTACAAGAGAAGCCCCAAGCAGCCCCAGAAAAGGGGGCAGAGGAGAAATGTCTAGGCTGACTCCCACTGGAATGCCAGCAGCAGTTGAGAGACACGTGGAACCTTCAAAAGTAACGTCCGCCACAGGGCGTCTTGAGACCCAAACCATCAGCCGCCTGGAGTTGGCAACGATGACTATCCCGTTCAGCCAAAGGAAAGCTTGTCCGACAACCGAAGAAACTAACTCGCCAATGACTGAAGTGGTGTACAGACCATTCCTGGAGGCTCCGACCAAACCCACTACCCGAGCTGTGTTGGGGCTGAAAGAAGCCCAGAAGAGCCCCAGAAAGCAGGGTAGGGTGTCCATTCCTGCAGAGGGAACTAAAGCCACCCATGTAAAGCCCTCGCTGGGGCCTTGGGCACCTCTGGAAACAAACCCAAGCACTGGGACAGCAAAGACTACAACCATGGGTGCTAGACTCCACAACACCGCACCTGTTCTCGGCACCTCAACTGAGGTGAATGGGCAAGAAGCCACAAGCAGCCATGAACAGAGAAAGGGAGGACACCCCTACGCTGCCACCCCTGCTGGCACGTGGCCTGTAACAAGGGAGTCGGAACACAGAGGGCAGAGAACCCTTGTTCAGGAGACCCAATCCCTCAGCCCACATGGGAGAGGCACCACATCAACTCAGGCCGGAGCCCCAAACCTCCCTCCCACCAAAGAGGGAACTCCCATTGCAGACACAGCTACTGAAGTCGTGCGTTCCACCAGGGTGATGGTGCCGCTGGAGGCTCTTGAAAATAAGACGGCTAGTCTAAGAGAGGTGGCAATAAAGGAAGAAACTAGTAGTCATCAAGAGGAAGGTGGCCTGTCTACTACCCAGCCTCCACCTTCAGGCACCCTAAGCGCTGAAACAGCTGAGCAAGTGCAGTCGACACAAGTAAATGAGCAGATGCTTCCTGAGAACTGGCCCACCAGTCACCCTGAACGGGGAACAGGCAAACCCACAACTAACGCAACCCAAACCAGTCTAACTTCAAGGGGTGGGGGGCCTTCCCTAGAAGCAGTGACCCACTGGTTTGATCTTGCAGAGGGCACCTCACTGTGGCAGGCTTCACCACACCAAACTTTCAGCCCAACCGAACTTCAAATAGAAACTCTAAGCAGCCAAGAAACACCTGCCATGATCCTCCACAGGGAAGAATATGGCCAAAACCCTAAGTCCCCAGAAGGGACACAACCCGCAGAAACAGAAGCGTCAAAACTACTAGGGTTTTTTACAAAGACTGTATCCATGCAGTCTCCTGAGACCCCAACACAGAGACTAGAGGTCAGTGTCTTCCACAAAAAGAGAGGCAGTGGAAAACCCTCTCTTTTCTCCATAGAAACAACACGGTCTGCAGAAAATGAGACTTACATGGCATCTTCTCCCAAGACAGCACTTGGTATGGAAGCTTTGACAGGTCAAACTGAGCTGGGAACTGCAGAAGTTTCACTAGCCCAGCTGCTTGGCTCTTCTACACCTGCAGAGAGAGCTCGCTTTCCAGGGGCTGAAGCAACAGAAGCTGGGAACTTTATTCCCAGCAACAGCACAGAGACTCAAACCATACTCCCAGGTGAGACCAGGGAACTAATTCCAACAGCAAGGACTCCATCTGCAGGCACTGAAGCCACAGGACAGTCTTATTCTACCACAGTGAAGGCTGCTGAGACCCCTAGCAGCCCAAGTGAGAGGGGGTACACAGCCACAGGTGGCTATAGAAAGAAAAATGGAGAACAAGCCTATACCCATTCTCCTATTGGAAGCATGTCTTCTGCAGGAAGTGACACAACTCATGCCAGTCCCGTTGTGTGGCCTCCTTACAACCAAACTTCACTGGCTTCCACAGTGCCTGTGAAGACTCCATTTGAGTCTGGCGCTCCATCTCCTCTTGGAGGAATTCCACCTGGAGAAGTGGAACCTACATATATTGGATCTTCCCTTGAGACCCAAACTGCAAGCCCACCAGCAGGGGGTAATGGTGGGAAATACACTCTCTCTGCTGATGGAGGCGTAACACCAGCGGGTCACTGGGATCTGGGAAATGAAATCTCTGCCCTAGAACAGCACTCCAGTCTGTCTGAGAAATGGGCTCTCAATGCCACCAAACTGGCCAATGGTGAACTGTCAACCCCACAAGCACAGGTTCACAGAGAGAACACTACCACCTGCTCTGCAGCAGGAGTGATGCCAACCCCAGGCTCTAAAGAAGCACATGGCATAAAAGTGACACAACTGAAACAAGCTTTTCAAAAGCACCCCAGTGACCTGTTTGCAGTGGACCCAGAGCTCCTACACCTTGTTGGCAAGAGGTCCTTGCCAGATACAGAGGAAAGTCCAGCCCTGCCCCATGACAGCAATCCAGACCTCGAAGTGATTACTCTGACCCATGGACACCAAAAAATGCAGAGTCCCCTGTTTTCAAACAGTCTAGAAAAACTAAGGGCAAAGGTTCTAGAAGCATTCCAAAAGCAGCATGCCCTGTTGCCAGAGTTTCAAACGTCCCCTGTCACTGGATTATATCCAGCTGCAAAAGAGATCAGGAGTGTTCCTTGGGGGCTTGAGACCAGTACCTCTGATTCCACTCCTGACCATAAGCATGGGCTCTTCAGACCTAGAGAGCTTCTCTTCGCAGGCAGGGAAAAGGCAACTAGCCAGACTCCATTCCTGCTTTCTGCCAAAGCCGTGCAAGCACCAGCATCCCCTGCCATGGACAAACCTATTGCAGCTCCTCCGCAGTCTGGCTCTGGTAAACATGCACACCAAAATCTACCGGCTCAGAAGGCTACAGTGCCGCCTGGCTGGCAGGTCTGTGACTTTGAGAAGGACCTGTGTAGCTGGCAGCAGAGTGATACTGATGACTTTGACTGGATACTTGCTGGGGAGAGACCTTCTGCTAGATCAGCAATTGGCAACCTCTCTGAAGAAACCCATTATTCTCCCTCCAGAGGTAAGTTCTGCTCTCTCGGCCCCTCTCTGAGCAGTGGGGTGGGAGCCACTATCTGCCCTGTGGGATCCAGGAGTGACATGGTTAACCAGCCCTTGTGGGGAGCAGGCCAGGTACCACATCAAGACATGAAGCCTTTATCAGTTGAGTCATAGAGCCTAATACCAGGGGGGTCTGCATTGGGACAGACTGGCATCTGCTGCCTGGCAGCCTCCCCTTCTGGTGACTGGTAGCCTGCTCAGCAGGAGGAAAGGAGCCATGGCAGATTAAGCATGTTGCCCTCTGACCAGCACTGCTTGGCTGATCACAGGGAAAGCTCGTATTGCAAGGGAAAGCTCCCTCTTGTATGAGGGCTGGAAGTGCTCGGCTTTGCACCTGGCTATAGGCCCACAAGGACCAAAGTAGCTGGTACAACTCAGGCATAGTCTCACCCCAGTCCTTGCAGTGATTTTTTTTGCAAGAGTGGAAGCTGAGCAATGGGAGAAGGGACTCTAACAAAACCCTAGAGTCAAGTAACCCAACTATCCACTGACTCCCATTTGGAGAAAGGAAGTCTGAATGAGACCACACATTAGAAAGCAAGGTGTGGCGTCCAACTCCTGAGACTTTCCCAGAGAGCCCCTGGCAAAACCACCAAAGATCAGTGATGAGCAGAGTTGGTATTCCAATTCTAAGTTTGGAAGCTTTCATGCATCCTAAAGAAATGCAAGGCATGAGCCATCCCCAAACTTTCTTTGCAGGTCACTTAATACCCAAAACTTGGGAGCAAGCAGCGCTAATGTAGACAGACTCCCTCCATGGGTGTTCTCCATTCTATTTGGAGAGGTATTCCATAGTATTCATATACTCAGCCCACCACAAACCAGGAACTAGACACCTGAAAGCCTAACCCTAAAGCCATTTGGAGGAGGATGCAAATTGTCACTTCTGTGTTACAAAACCCTTAATCCCATACTTGGTTGAATTACCAGCTCTCCCATGTACCTTGTTCAGTCTCGCATACATGTGCTTACACCTGACCTGTCTGCTTGCTACCATGACAGGAAGAAATTCCCTAAACAGGGGCGGGGCAATCGGGGAGGATTACTACATTTGATTCAACTTGTCATCTTCCAGGTGGTTACATCTCCCTGAAGTCCCCTTCTGCCAAGCAAACCACAGGACAAAAGACTTCTCTAATCAGCCCCATCCTGCATAGGATTGGATGCATCCACTTCTGGTACAGCCCACTGGGCTCTGCCATGGGTAAGCTTGGCTTTGTGCCTCTGACCAGGCTTGAGAGCATGGAAGACTGACTAAATACAGCAGCAGTAAGCTCGGTCTTAATGAGCACATGCTCTACAGCATCCTGGCAATACCAATACTGTCTGAGGGCTCCCAGCTGGGGAAAGGAGGTGGGGCAGGACTGGCCCCTGAATTCAGGGCTGTGCTCAGCATGGCTTTGTTTGGAGCCTTAACCCCCATGTAACAGATGCTTCCCGTATTAGGCCTTTGGAAAAACTCCCCCAGAGGCCTAAGCCTGTGTCTAGATCAGTGGCTTTCAAACTCTGGGTCAGGACCCCAAAGTGGGTCGACTTTTTTTATGGGGTTTCCAGGGCTGGCATTAGACTTGCTGGGGCCCACGGCCAAAGCCTGAGCCCCACCACCTGGGGTCAAAGCCCAAGGGCTGCAGCCTTGCAGGGGGGCTCAGACTTCAGCTTCAACCTTGGGTGGCAGGGCTCAGTCCCGGGGGAGGGCCCTGTAACCTGAAGCTTTGGTCTCTTCTCCCTCCCTTCTCCCCCCCTTCCCCCGGGGTCATGTAGTAATCTCAATTGTCAGATGGTCACAGTGCAATGAAATTTGAGAACCCACAGTGATCTAGGAAGCCACCATGCACACGCCTTCAGTGTAAGCGCATGGTATGTCTAGTGGTGACCATTAATGCTAGCAAAAAGCTCAGTTTGTCTGAGCTACAACATGGTGGAAGTGACTACTGCCATGAACCAAAGTAGCCCATAAACTCATCTGCAGGGAGCTTTAGGGAGGGGACAGGGACCGTGTTTGGTTTGTGTTTATATCCTGTTGGCACTAATTGCTTGAATTCTCACCAGGCACAATAAACATCTACATCAAGTTGGCAGATGCCCCTGAGTGGCACAGAATCTGGTCTGCTGAGGGGCAGCAGGGCACAGACTGGCATCAAGTAGGCGTGGAGGCCTCAGAGTCACAGAAGCTGCAGGTGAGAGTCCCTTTGGGTTGGTCTTAAGTCTCAGCTATTCTATTTCCCCCTCTCTGGGTGAGGAGGGAGGAAACAGTGTGCTGGTGATCAGGAGGCTCTTCAGGATGATGCTTGGTAGCTTTAAGGGGGTAAGGCTGTGTCCAGAGTAGACTTGGAGATGGGGAACAGTTCTCTCCATAGAGCCTTCCCCTTCCCACCTGTGTGCATTATCTATGAATCCCCAGCAGAGAAGGCTGCAGGAACTAGGTATGTGCCATAAACTGTAACACTTCCTGCTGTTGGCACTCATGGAGCCCAACTCAAAGCCACAATCTAGTGAAATCTCTCTCCTCCTGCAGGTTATGGTGGAAGGCGTCATTGGCCCAGATGCAGGGAGTGATGTTGGCATTGATGACCTGTCTGTCTGTGTGGCAGAGTGTCAGGGAGGCTGTGACAAGCTGATTGCTTTATACAAAAAGTGAAATGAGCAACAAACTAAATAAAGGTTTTAAAGTGCAAAATGGTCCAGAGTCTTCCATGGGATTGGACTGATCAAACCTTGATCAACTTGAGCAGATGTCCCACAGGCCAGCACCCTGGGATGCTTGAGTATCTGACAGCTGGGTTGGTGGCCCTTGGAGGAAGGACAGCTGGGCTCTTAGACCAGGGGAGGTGGCTGTATCTCCTCCACCCTTGGGGAAGCACTGTAGGGGCTGGACTCTTTGCTGGCATAGGGAGCAATTAAACCTGGTTCAGCTCTTTCCATTTAACCCTTTTCACAAAAAGGGCCTTTTCAAACACTACAGCCTTTCTCTTGCTAAAAACTTTTCCATTTTCAAAGGGGTGGGTGAAAATCCACACACTACTACCAAAAGTGCCTTGGTTCTACTCAAACTGAACTTTGAGGGAACTTCCCAGGGGGAGACAACTGGCCTCTTGACAAGCTCTAGAGCTGTCTCTGAGAGCATGGGCCATGGGCAGCTAGCCTAGCTTCAGGACAATAATGTTGGAGTAGGACCTGCCAGAGTCTTGTCTCTGCACAGAGCAGTGAAATGGCAAATACGCCCACCCCCTGCAGGCACAGCTCGCATCTCTCTGCCATTGTTCAAGTTTGGTACTTTGTTTTGCCACTGTTCAAGGTACCAGACTTGAGCTCTGGCTGTTTAATTGCAGTGTAGATATTTGGGCTTGAGCAGGAGGGTTCTAGGGCTCAGGCTCCAGCCCACACCTGAACAATCTACACCACAATTAAACAGCCCATAAGCCTGAGTCAGTTGATGGGTCAGCTATGGGTTTAAGTGCAATATAGACATACCCAGTGTAAAAACCACTGGCTTAACTCAGAATTTTGTTAGACTTGTAAACCAGAGGTTCCCAAACTTGGAGTCAGGACCCCTCAGGGGGTTGAGGTTATTACATGAGGGGTTGTGACTGTCAACCTCCACACCAAATCCTGCTTTGCCTCCAGCATTTATAATGGTGTTAAATATATAAGTGTTTTTTTAATTTGAGGGAGGGCCTCACTCAGAGGTTTGCTATGTGAAAGGGTCACCAGTGTAAAGTTTGAGCCACTGTTGTAAACATACTTATTGACCAATTTCTGATCTTGCACACACCAGTGTAAAACTGGAATAAATTTATTCTAGTTTTACACTAGGATAAGTCAGGTGAGAATCTGGCTCACTTTCTTCCCCAGTAGTATTGAGGAAACTCTAATGGGACTCTGACAGGTGCAGTAACATGCATCCTGCACCAAGGGGGGATGGGTTTGTAGTCCCTCCGCTTCCTCTGGCACCTGCCAAGGTTTCCTTTATCTCAGTGGCACAGGTATAGCAGGCTCCCTTACAAGGTCAGATCTCTCCATGCAGGAGATGGGGAAGCTCCCTAAAAGTGGGGGAGGGCACACTGGTGCCCAAACTGTGGCCCTCCCCAACACCACCTCTTCCCCTCTGAGGCCCTGCCCCTGCTTACTCCTCTCCCTCCCCTCATCACTTGCCCTTACAGCCAGTAAAGAGGGAGGGCATAGCCCTCCCGCTTCTAAAAGCGATAGGGGCATGGCCTTCTAGCCCCCTCTGTTCTGGCACTCCTGTTTCAGGGCCCATGTCCACAAAGACAAAAATGTTCAAAAAAAGGTGCCTTAAATCCATGAGAACAGCCAGGCTCAGTCAGAGCAGGGGTCCATCTATCCCAGTGTCTTGTCTTCCAACAGTGGCCAGTGCCAGATGCTTCAGAGGCAATTAACAGAACAGAATCCACCCCACTCATTTCTAGTCCCACCTTCTGGCAGTCAGAGGTTTAGGGACAACCAGAGCATGGGGTTGTATACCTGACCATCTTGTCTAATAGACATTGATGGACCTGTCCTCCATGAAAGTATCTAATTTTTTTTTAAACCCAGTTATACTTT
Source organism: Lepidochelys olivacea (assembly GCF_965140295.1). Taxonomy (NCBI): domain Eukaryota; kingdom Metazoa; phylum Chordata; order Testudines; family Cheloniidae; genus Lepidochelys; species Lepidochelys olivacea. The sequence continues at coordinate 14,129,421 of NC_140436.1, read as the reverse complement.
CAGCCTCCACAGCTTCCCCTGGCAACAAGTGCCACAGTTTGTCTGTGCATTATGTGAAGATGTATTTAGGCTTGTTTTAATCCTAAAGCAGGGAGCCCAACACCCAGGAACCTAAACCCTAGGGAGGGGAGCCCTACCCACAGGTAACCCTAACTCCCACAACTCACCATCCACTAGGAACCTGAAACCTAACTCCAAGTGTCCTACCCATAGGAACCCTAACCATGGGGTGGTGAGCTGTACCCAGAAGAGCCACCCCTTCCGCATATGAGCACCCCCACCAGGGGCAGGCAGAGATGTGCAAGCAGCCAGCCACTTCTAGGAGCCATGTAGGGCCACAGCATGCAGGCAACGGGCCTGCCTGAGCCCTGCTGCATCACCAGCTGGGACTCAGGGGCAGGTTGTCAGATTTGTCCTGCATTTTGGGGGCCTCCCTGTCATTGAGGACCCTGTGTCACTGCACAGGATCACAGTGTTGCCTCCATTATAGCTAAGCCAACTCCTCCTTGCCTTAACAGTCTGGGGGCAGCCTAGGAGGCTAGATAAAGCCAACGTGGTGGGGTCTTAGCAGGGTGCTGAGCAGAACGGCAGGGAAGGCCAGGGTAGGTGTGGCTGGGTGGGAACCAGCCCAGCTGTTGAGGTACCCCTAGGGAAGCTGCAGGAGGGAGATGTAGAGTGTGCAGAGACCCAGTGGAAAGAGGAAGGTCTTCTAGCTGAACAGTGTGGAATCCCCCATCGTTGGGGATTTTTGTTTGAGTTAACATTGAGATGAATGGGGAAGTTCCTATCTCTGTGTCCTGGGAAGAGCTGTGCTATGTAAAAAGAAGCCATTACTACTCCAGCCCTCCCTTTCACCATCAACCCCGCTGTCCACATAGGAGTAGAGCTCAAGCCTGGTTCTTGACTGTAGGGTTTCGTATAGCATGAGTAGTGTCCCCTAGGGCCCTGCCCTGCAGCAAGCCCAGCAGAATTTTGTGGGCAAATAAATCAAAAGGGGGAAACATGAAGTTTCAAAGGCATTTCCCAGCACCAAAGCCATTCTGAGTTCTCATTTCTATAGACCTTGTTTTGTTTGAGTCAACCCATCCAGGGACAGACGTGGTAGGAGACGTGTATCAGTGCTACTGTTTCAGGCTCTCTGCAGACTCGGGCACAGGCTGCCCCAGATTGGGGAGGGCTCTTGGTGGCAGACTAGTCTGGGATGAGTAATGACCCTTAGAGAATGAGAGTGAAGTTGGGAGGCAGGTGTGATCGGGGGGAACTGGGGGCACATAGGGCCAGCCCCCTCCCAACACCCCACCCCCCAACCCTCTGGTCCAGCCCCCCAGGCCCTGCCCCCAACCACCCCAGTCCAGCCCCTCCCAAAACCCTGCATCCAACACCCCCCCCAAACCCTCTGGTCCAGCCCCCCCATGCCCTGCCCCCAACCCCCCCCGGTCCAGCCCCCTCCCAAAACCCTGCATCCAACACCCCCCCAAACCCTCTGGTCCTGCCCCCACCCCCCCCAGTCCAGGCCCCCCCAACCCCCTGGTCCAGCCCCCTCCCAAAACCCTGCATCCAGCCCCCTTCCGATGGTGCCCCCCCGCCCCCAGGCCAGCCCCTCACCATGCCCCGCCCCCGCCCCCACTCCCACTCCCACCCCCACGAGAGAGCGGCGGCAGCCCCGGACAGGGAATCGCGGGAACCCCGCCCCTCCCCTCCCCTCCCCTCCCGCGCATCGAACCGTGACGCCGGCTCTCAAGATGGCGCCCAGATGCGTCACGCGCTGGGGCGGCGCTCTCTCGCTCGCCGTCGCCATCTCTATGGTCACCAGGCTTGTCTCTATGGCGACGGCCGCGGTTGCCGGCCGGAGCGTTTAGCGGGGCGGCACGAGCGGAAGTAGCCGCCGGGAGCCGTCCCGGCAGGGGCCGGAAGTGCCTGGCGGGAGGAAGCTGGGTTGCCCTGGCAGCGGAGGAGCCTGGCCCTGAGGAGCCCTCCCCTCCCCACCCCCCTCGGCGCCCTAGAGACTCGGCGGGGCCCAGCCCGGCCCGGCCCAGGCCTCTCTGCTCCCCCCCCCCCCCGCCATGGACCCGGCTCCTGCCATGACCGACATGTACGACCAGGCGCTGCTGGGCATCCTGCAGCACGTGGGCAACGTCCGGGAGTTCCTCGGCGTCCTCTTCGGCTTCCTCTACCGCAAGACGGATTTCTACCGCCTCCTGGGGCGGCCCGACGACCGGCTGGGCTTCCCGCCCGGGGCGGCGCAGACCATGGCCCTCCAGGTAACCCGGGGCCCCAGGCCGGCCGGGGCGCTGCGGGGCGCAGCCGTGGTCCCGGGTTCCCGGCGGCCGGCCGGCGTCTCGAGCCTCCTGGCTGTCCGGGGAGCTGGTCGCTGACGTCTGCCCGAGTCTGCAGGCAGCCCGAGACGCGAGCTCGGGCAGATGCGAATTGGGCCATGCCTGGCAACAGGGCGGGGGGGGGGGCGAATGCTGAAACCGTCAGCTGACAGGATACGTGCTAAAGTTAACTATTTCGCGGATCAGCCGGGCACAAAGATCCAGCCGAAGTCCTAAATGGCCTCCCGCCCCTTTGGAAGTGCCCCAGACCCAACCATCTCCATCCCAGCTGCCAGAACCTCCAGCTTCCCCGGGGCAACTTCACCAGCGCAGTTCTGCCCTGTTAGGCCAGGATTAACGCAAAGGGCGGGGACGGCTTTGCATTAATGGCTCTCTCGCACCAGCATCTGAGCACAGATCCTGGTCGGCTTCCCTCACAGAGTATAACCGTTGTTCATGACACTGCCATCCTGAGGTCTTGGAGCGGTGGACCAGGCCATCATCAGTTGCTCTCATGATGTATAGTGGTGGTTAGTGGCATTCTTACACCAGGGTCTGAGTGGGGCCAACTATGTTACATGAGTAGTTTGCACATGCCTGGTGACTCCCTAGCTAAGGGTAGAGTTACTCTTTTTATTTGTTTGGCAACCTTCTAGAAATGTTTGCCACTCCACAAGCAAATAAAGACCCAGGCCTCGCTCTGGGGAGCGTTCAGTCCGTGTGCCATGGCACAAGTGAACCCTATAAACACCCGAAGGGGATGGAGAGTGAAGGGAAGAGGGGAGGATGATTGTGAGGTTGATCAGTAAAGAGCTGATTGTGTAATTCCTTTGTTATTTGCAGGTTACGTTGCTCTCCTGTCATGTCTTAGAGGTTCCACATCAAAAATGATGTTTCGGGAGGAATTGGAATGAGGGGAGAAAGGTGTCGGGGCAAATATGTTTGGGGACAAGAGACGAAGGGAGGATCATGGTTGGTGCTGCTGTTGGAGCAGAGGGCACATGGAGGAGCACTTCAGAGATGTAGGCAAGGGCAGCATGATAGAAGAGGATAAGAAGTTTGAATGTGATGCACAGTACAGTGGGGAGCCAGTGGAATGACGCATGGTAGCTGACCTCCTCAGAGGAATGTCCATGAGAGAGGATATTGACAGCAATGTTTTGCACACACTGGAGGGGTTAAAGTTGGTGGTTAAAAATGCCTGACAGGGAGTGATTGCAGTAGTCAAGGCAAGAGGAGAAGTCTGAGTGATATTGACAGAGAGGAAGGGGGGAATTTGAGAGAGACTTTGGAGGGAAAAGCGTGTGGATTTGACCATAGCTTGGCAGAGAGGGAGGTGTCGAAGACTTCTCCTCCAGGTTTCAGTGTTTGCTTTCTATTTCTAAGCCTTGCTTTTCACTCGGAGCTTCTCAGCCCTCTCATTTTGTGTTGAAATGCACCCTGCTTGGCCTCAGCCTTTTGGATCTGGGAGAAGGTTTTCTTTGGAATGCTTAAAACTCAAAAATGGCTCGATGGGGGAAGACCTGGTTGTTTTTTACAGTCTAGTTTGTTTTATCCTCAAAAACTGGTAGCTTACATTTTTAAATATCAATTTTGCTGCATACATAGTCAATCAGGAGTCAATATTTACCAGTTGGTTTGAAAGGTTTGTTATTTATACAGCATTACAGAGGTGTGCTTGATGTCTTAGAAATCAGTAGTCTGTAAAAGTTCCCTCACCCAAGGCTATTCCGTTCTAAGTAAGATGGAAAGGAGTGTTGTCTAGTGGGTGGAGCAGAGGGATAGAGGTCAAGAGATTTGGAACTGTATTCTTGGCTCTGTCAGTGACTTGCTTTGTGATCTTGAACAAGTTGATTCCCTCCCCCGTGTAAAATAGGATCTTAATTATCTACCTTACAGGCACGTTGTGTGTCTCCGTGCATGTTTGCAAAGGATTCTGCGACTCAAAAAAGGACCTAGAGAAGAGTCAGATATTAAGTATTTCTTATCATAATGAAGTTTTAAGGAACTGGAAATTGCCTGCTACACGCGTGCATTCATTTTCAATTAACAATTTAATGCTGAGTACTGTATAGTGTTCCAGTGAGGTGCAGGGCAAGCGTGCCTTATCTGGAAGAGCACGTTTGAAGTAAACACAGCCCCATTTAGTATGGTGTTTATGTGAAGGCATAAATGCGCTATGCTGGCACAGACCCTAATTTAAAATACCCAGGCTGCAAAGTGGCCAAGTTAGCGATGCTGTGGAAAGTTTGAAATCACCTTGCTTTAGAGAAAGCTCTCTCTACTTGGAGCTGGGTACTCCAGAGCTGCAGTCCTGGAGACCCCATCCCTCTCTGACCTTAGGCAAGCAGCATGGAAGTGACCTGCAGAGAGGAGCAGAGAACTGGCATGAGAGTTTTCTCATCCCCCAGTGGAACGGACAGGATGTTGTTTTCAAGGAGAGCATTCATTCCAAGTGTTTTGCAGGAGTCTACATTAAATTGGTGTAGACAAAAATAGAGGCAAACTAAAGAGTTTTAAACAGTCTGAGTAACAATCCCTTTCCCTCTCAGTTGCTTAGGTTACAAGTCTCTTGTGATGTTGTAATCTCATTAGTTCTCCAGGAAAACCAGGGAAGGCAATGTCTGATATTTCTAATGTTCAAAAAGACCATTAAAAAAACCAGGTAACTCCCCTTTTTGAGTAAATAGGTGGCTTTTCAGGGCTTCGTGAAGCATAAAGAAGCGGACAAAGCACATACCCACTGTTTCCTTTGCAGATCATGTTTCAATAAACAGGGACGTACTGAGGGGGAGGAGCCAAGGAGCATGAAGGGACCGCATAGGCAGTGGGCTTATACTAGGGTTGGTGATGGTGGGCTGCACAAGGAGGCCCTGTGACTGTAGCTCTGTGCTTCCCTGCCCAGCAGCAATAGTGAGTCAGAGCAACTCCCTCTCTGCCCTCCTAATGGGGCTGCCTCTCTCACCACAGCAAGTTTAGAGCGGCATCCCTGCTTTCCAGAAAATGAAGCAGAGCGCAGCTGCTGTTGCTTTTGATCTAGAACTGAGGTCTGCGGAGATCTAGGGTCCCAACATCCTGCATTGCAGCTTAACATTGCATTATGGGGGACCGCTGCTTTGATGGCAGAAAGGGGACAAAATCCTCAGTCCAGGGCTTATGCGACCCCCATGTGCTGCCCCTGCCAAAAGAGACTGCTGGCTAGTAGCCAGAGATGGTAAGGGGAGTCATTCCAAGAATTCAGAGCTTCAGAGAAGCCCATCAACAATTGTAGCCAACTTCTGTAAGTTAGAGCTGACCTTGGGGTTGTTCTAACTCATGTTAGGGGCTGTGCTGTCCTCAGGGGCAGCCCAGAATCCTGTGCGTGCAAAGGTGATATAAAGCCCCCTTTGCCTTCCCCATGCTTGTGCTGCGCAACCCAAGGTGCGTGCAGGATATGGTCCTTGGACTTGTAGCCTGTGAGCCCCAAAGGTGAGGGTGCCTGTAGACCCCGTTAGAGAACTCTGCAGCCTGTACTAGCAATTAGGTAGATAAGTTGCTATGCACAAGGAACAGCCAGATGATGTGACAGACCAGTAAGTGTTACGGCCTGTTGAGGAGAGAATGTGAATCTTCTAAATGAGAAACTGTGTCCTGGTTCCCCCAGAGGAGTAGCTCAGGTCTAATGACTGTGTGAGAACAAACCACTGCACAGTAGCCTAAATCTTGATTTCCCCAGAGAGAGGCCATTCTGGGCTCCGGCTTCAGTCACTTCCAGGACATGCTGTTTCTTTCCACTAGCCACGGGCATTCAGAGCCGAGACACTGCTCCCAATGATACTGTGCTGCAGAGCAGTTCAGAGGTGCCACCCTCCCTTCTCAGCTCAGGATTTTGGGTCCTGTCCTGATTTAAAGGGCACGGTCTGAGCCTTGTCTCTGAATGCTCTGCCTTGGGCTGGTTTGTGTTTCATGACTGAAATGCAGCTGGCCGGGTGGGTCTCTATGAATAGCACATGTGAATCATTCCCTGGGATTCTTTGGGAGCGGCAGTGCCTGGTTTCAGGCTGTGGCTGCACTAATGTGCTCTTTGCCCTAACGCTTCTCCAGAGGAGCTGCTGGTGGCAATGTCTCTCCTTTCGAGAGAGCTCTGCCCTTCGGACTGAGCCCGCCTGTAGCCTGGCTTCTCTGTCCAGTGTCTATTCCCAGAACTGCTGACTCCTCTAGAACTGTTGCTGTGTTTCTTTCGTCAGCTTTCTGCTAGCTTGATCAGGCAGCAGGTACGGATTTAAAAACAAAAGCCCAGTGAACGTGTGAACTGGGGAGTTTGGAGGGGAGGACCCAGTGTGGGGTTAGGGTTGGGGTGAGGTGATGCAATTGGAGAAGTAGCCAAGACCAAGTGGGTCGGGGAGTGGCAAGATTGCACCTGAAGACGAACGAAGCAGGTTGGAAGCTGCTGGCTTATCTAATCGTCCCTCCTTAGGCCTCTCTTCTGATCTGCCACTCCCCCAGTGGCCTCCCATTCTGTTTTACACACACACAAAGCAAACCCAACCTATTTCTATTTTAGATTAAAAAAAGAGAACCAATGTAATGTGAGAGAGAGAGAGAGCACGGTGTATGTGTCTCAGGGTAACTTGAGCCACAGTGAGCTGCCTCAGAGCAATGACCCCACTGGAGGTTTCCTACTTAGGTACAGTCTGCAGAAATGGAAGATGACAGGTTTCAGAGTAACAGCCGTGTTAGTCTGTATTCGCAAAAAGAAAAGGAGGACTTGTGGCACCTTAGAGACTAACCAATTTATTTGAGCATGAGCTTTCGTGAGCTACAGCTCACTTCATCGATGAAGTGAGCTGTAGCTCACGAAAGCTCATGCTCAAATAAATTGGTTAGTCTCTAAGGTGCCACAAGTCCTCCTTTTCTTTTTGAGAAATGGAAGAATACATTTGCTTATTTCTGTGTCACCTAAAGAATCTGTCAGCTCTCACTGCTCTAGGCAGGCATGCTTTCTGTCACCTGCCTTTGAGAGCAGTTTCCTGTTAGAAGCAGTGCTATACTGAACTAGTGTCTCTTTTCCAATCTCGGTTCCTCTAGTGTCAAGGTGGAAACCCTGCACCACGTCTGCTTCTGAGATACACGCATATTAGCTGTGGATTGATGGCTTGGCTACCTGCTTGTTTGCTTGATTGGCTTTGTCTCTTTCAGGCATTCAAGAACTTTGAACACCTGGCCCGTCAGGATGACGAGGAGAGGCGGCGCGAGCTTGTGGAGAAGATGAGGAAAAGGGAGGAGGAAGCGGCAGCGGAGAGGACAAAAGTGCCTGCTGTGGCTCAGGAAATTGAGATCCGCTCGGCAGCAGAGCCCGTCCCTGACCCGGATGATGGGGCAGCCGCCAGGCCTCAAGAGCCCACTGCAGTGGAGGAGACAGCTGAAGCAGTGGACAGTTCTGCAGCCTCAGAGCCACCAGGAGCAGCTGCCCCAGTGGAGTCCCAGCCATCAGCATTGCCCAAGTAAGGGTTTCTTGTTACGGTACTTCCCTTGTGTTCGTTGTAAGCCTAAGTAGCTCATTCTGAATAGAGTCTAGTCCTCGGTCCTAGCTCACGAGGTGACGGGGTGGTGGGAAGGCTGCACTTCTCCAGGGTGGTGTTTAGATTCTTCCCAACAGAGAGAACACTGTGTTGTGTGGGCACAGGGCAGCCCCAGTCTTGTCAGGCCCATCCGTCAGAGGAGGTGATGTGGATTCACAGAAGCATGGTAGAAGCCTTCAGATTTGGTTTCCTGTGCTCCTTTCTGGGTACTTCAGTCTGTCTGCTCTCTTCTCTCCTCTAAGCGGAGGATGTAGTCTGTTAGCACATCCCTCTTCACAGCACTGCAGTACAATTGTTTGCTTAGCCAGGTCACTAGGCCTTCCTCCCCGGTGGTCACGTCACACACAGTCGAGACAAGGCCACAAAGCATCTTTTCTCTCAGTATGGGATGTGGGGCTGTTTGTGCATCTCCACAGACTCTACTACTTGACTGTGTTTCAGTGCATTCGGGGAAAATCTGGGCAGCTAACCCATAATGCCTTGGGAGGTTAGGTGCCCAAGTCCCTCAGTCCACTTTGAGCACTGGGATTTTTCAGCGGCCCTGCACCAAGAGTAGACACACATGGGGCAGTGCACTCTGGGAGGTTACCACACAGACAGCTGGGAGCAGGGCGGACCAGCCAAACTGGTTATGCCAGCGCAGTTAGGGTCTAACTACACAGCAAAACAAATTACCTTGTCCCAGCCTGGGCTGCAGGCTTGGGTACACACTAGCTGATTAATCAAGCCATATATAAAGCTGATTGTTTCACTCCTTGGTATGAGCTGTAATGTCAATGGAACCAGAAGATCAAGTTGTTTTCTTTTGTTCCTTGGGGTTTCTCACTCCCCTGTGGAAGATCTCCCTGGCTCAGGCCAAGGCCAGCGCATACATTCCAGAGCAAAGCTGGAATCTCCATTTTTGAACTGGCCAGTTTTTAAAGCCTCTGTACGGATGTCTGTTACCCCTGTGTGAGTGAGGAGCATTCTGCTGGCCTGCGCTCTCCTAAAACAATGGCAAATGACTCTTTGCAAGGCTAAGTCAAAATGTCTCCTCTTTCCGAGAGTGATTTTGTGGGGAGGAGCTGTGCCTATTTCAGCTGGGCTCTGCTCCAGGTCATGCCCACCTGTCACTCTGGAGGAGCTGTTCTAGAATGTTGAGTGATCTAGAAGCACAGCTACTGCTGGGAATATATCAGGGCAGGTTCTTTGGATAGCTGGCTGCCCTGCCCAGCCTGTACAAACCACAAAGACTAGGGGATGTGAGGATGGCAGAGAGGGATTGGATGGTCCAGGGGACAGGTGATGGCATACAAAGCATTTTGCCTCCAGATCATCCATTCAAATCTAGAGCAGATTAACGAGTGAAAGCATTACCAGCTGGTGGCTCTTTAACTGCCTTTGTGAAGTGAAATTCAGTGTGATATGAAGTGGGCACCTGTCCATTAATTAACAGGGCCTGTGTGGTCCCCTTTATTGACATGCTCCTAAGAGAGGGCAAGGATTTAATGGGCCACAGCGATTCTTGGCAATGTCAGGCTGGTTAGGCGGGGGCAGTTTGTCCCTGTGATAGGAGCTCTCAGTCTCCGGTATCCGTTTAGTACCTTTCAGGAGCACTAAATTAACTGTAAATAGCAAAGAAGTGTTAATAAGACACCAGGCTAGTGAAGTATTAAGGGCCACACATGAGTCTCTCTGGGCAAATAGTTCCGTTTGATCCTCAGGGATGGGGATGCTCCTTGTTTCTCTCTGAGGAGACAATGCCAGAAGAATGGAAGAAAAGGATTACCATAACTCTGCGTTTTTGGCTGTTATAGTGGTGTGTGTGTCTGATCCTTAGTGTACCTTTCCTGTGGTTTGAGAGAGCTGCTGTATGTGTGGTGGATCCAGAACGTATAGCCTTCCCTGCTCCTCCCGTTACCTTATAGTGTGTCTATTAAAACATTGTTATTGGGGTGGGAGACAAATATCCAGCTCTGCATATCATGACCTTCTGCCCCATGCCCCCAACCCAGAGCACACAGACTGTTTCATTCCTATGAGTCTGGGGGTGCTAAGCGGTCAGGGCTTAGCAGGCTGGGATCTTTTTCAATCCCCTGGCATCCCTCAAGAGCAGAGCCACCACCCAAAGGCAGACCAAGGGTAGTGTGGCACTGCCAGGACTCCCAGAGATGGGGAAAGATGGCTTTCCCCCCTTGACTGTGCTTTTTCTGCCCAAGCAACAGTGTGTGTTTGGCAGGACCATCCCCACATCAGCAGATCAGAATGTTGCAGGCAAAGGATTATGGGAAGTCCTTGCGTCATTGTCTCCGAATGCTATCTCTCTGACAGAGAAAAGGCTACGTAAGCATGAAAAGTGAAGGGCCTTGCATTGCAGTAAAGTCTCTCTCACTCCCTCCCATTCCCCCCGCCCATGCTTATTGCAGTTTGCAAAGCTGCTGTACGTGTGCTGACAGCAGTGGAGAGGAAGATTCTCCAGCACAGGGAGCTGTGTTGACTTTATCCCCTTCCAGCGTGCCACGGTTTTGCAGCAGGGCTGGCATGCCTGCAGCGAGGGAACAAGCTGAAAGGGCTGGTTGTGTTGGTGAATGCCTGGAGTGGCTTTCCTCTTAAGAGCGCTACAAGTAGGTCTCCAGAGCCTTTTGGTGCTTCAGAATAGGGCAGCTGGAAGAGTGTGTCTTCGCCAGCACAATCTAACTAGCTTGCATGCTGAGTTTGTGCAGCAGCAAGTGAAAGGATGGGACAGAGCGATCCCTGGGAGCTGGAACCAAATGGCTGAGCGGATTGGTGACAGCCAGTGAGCCTTCCACCTCTAGATTTCCTGGGTACATGTGATGTATGTCAGTGATGAATGAGGCCAGTGAGAAAAGGCCATTGGAAAGAGAGAGGCTGATCAACTTGATTCTAGTGAGGAGTCCGACCCGAGACCTCTTTGATTCACATAAAAGAACCAGGTGGCCTGCCTCCTGGTGGCTAGGACAGAGGATGTGAAGCAGGAGTGCACCCTGAGGCTGCTGGGTTATTCCCATGTGGGACCAAATGCAGCAAGGATGGGAAGATTAGAAAGGAACAAGAGCTTCAGGGAAGGAGAAGGAGAACGAGAACGGAAGAAAAGAATGACTTTCTGCCAGGGCTGTAGTTGTCCTGTGCATAAAAGCTTCATTCTCCCAGACTGTCAGTCTGGCACCTTTCACTAGCATGAAATTTACAAGAAAACCCGTTAGTAATGGCAGATCCCTTGAGCTTCCCGTGCAGACCATGCAGCCGGGGCCCTCGCTAGCATGGCTAAAACCGACTTTTTTTCTAAAAATACACTTGAAAAATTAAATCTCAGTGTGCAAAAAAAGACCTGAATGCAAGCTACTAGCACGCAGGTTTAATTTCAGATTTATTGTGTTAATAGTCCGTGGGACTAAGGTTTGACTTTGTTCTCTTGCTATAAACACAATAGTTGCTGGGAGTAATGAGTACTTAAGGGTGGGCACTTAAGTCCCTATAAACAGAAGTTCTATGAACAAATGTCTGGACTGGGGAAAATAAGAAAGATGAATTAGAAGCGATACTAAGGGAAGGAGATTATGATGCGGTGGGCATAGGATGCATCTTGTTATGGATGTGTGTGAGCTGATGGGTGCAGTGTCTGTTGGAGATACAAAAAGAGCAGCTCTACACCTGCTTAGCTGAGAGGCTTGGAATGAGTGTGCTACAGCCGGGTTCTGTGAGCAACACTTGTTTCCAAGAGCAATTGAAGTTTTTGGCTTTAATTTCTCAAGCCCCATGGTGTGGGACCTCGGGGACAAACTCTCTCCCTGGGCAGCCTCATGAAGTCGAAGACCAGTCAGGTCTCTCTTTTTGACCGCCTGATAAATTTGTGTTCAAGGGCTGGCCCTGGAGCTGCTGTCCCATATGGGACAGTCAGGTGTTTAAACAGTGTGGTTGAGCTAAGTATCCAGCAAACTGGCTGTGCTGTCTAGTGGGTGCTGTAGTTTCAGTCCCACTGGACCTGGGCTGAGCCTTCAGGATCTTCAGGGAACTCTACAGCAAAGCCAGTGAATTTCTCTACAGCTCCTGGCTGGTGTGAGGTCTGCATGGCTAGTGTTACTACAATGACGGAGCATGGTTAAGCTCAGAAGGGAACTGATCGTGTAGGGCTTCTCCAGGCTTGTATTTTTCCAGGCTAATTGTGGTGGGTATTGTCCTGTTTGTTAAAGAATGGCTCAAAGCGAAAAAAGCATGCAGAGAGATTGCTTCTTTCAGTATAGACTGCCCGCTCTGAGGAGCTACGCTGGGGGCGATTTCACCATATGGAAAAGTGTTGGCAGATAGGGCGTTGCAATATCTGCATCGGAAATTCTTTTAGTAGCCTGAATCTTCAAGTCCCCTGTGGTGTGTGGATCCAAGAAGAAGACGGCCTTGTCATGAGGACCTCATTCTGTCCCTGGTCCCTGTGATGGGCATCTATGGGCCACACTTGTTGGGAAAGGAATATTCAGCTGTCTGTAGGGAAGAGTACAAGTCCTCTCAAGAGGCTGGGCTGCCATTCTTCAGCCAGCTCTCACCCTAGAAAGCGAGGCTTTGCTGACCAACTTTGCTGCTGACGTTGCTGAGTGAGAAGGACTACTTCAGGGCAGTCACTAGGCAGCAGTGTCTCTACAGCCCCTCTGCCAGCTAGGCTGGTTCTCCTCCTCTTTCCATATCCGGCCCTGAGCCCATTGAATTCAGTGGTTTGGACCCTTTATTCATAACCCCTCCCCACCTCCTCTCACATTTATGCATGGCTGTGTCATTGCAGGGATCAGTAGAACTGGGTGGGGAGCCGCAGATTCACTGGATAAGGTCTCTCAGGCCCAAAGTCCTCCAGGGATGCCTGCTGCTCAGAGAATCAGCTCAGAACGGAGAGATTCTGCAGAATCTAAAGAGGGCTGTTTTGCTGAGCTGACTGTAGCTAGTGCTGTCTGCCCCTGGGTGGCGCTGCAGTCACCCAAAAGAATGTCAAGGGCTAGAACATGCATTCAGGGCATTTGGATAATGACTATTAATAATTTAAAGAGCAGTTCCTTCTGCACAACCCCCCCCCTGACAAAATTCAATGCCACCAGCCTGGTTAGTAAGAGCTTATGAATAATGCGCATCCCCAATAGCTAGCTGAATGCAAAACTGAGATAAAACAAAAATATTTTTCTCTCTTCTTAGGGGGGGAAAATAAGAAAAAAACAAACGTGTTAGTTCCCCAAACTTTAGTGCTGTGTAAATGTAGGGCATTTAGCATCCCAGCTGCATCAAGCCCCTGCAGCGGCTGGATGAGCTCCTGGGTTCCTGGGCTTGCATCCCGGCGCCTCTCGTAAACTGCCTCAGCATGGTCGTGGCTTTTACATGGCTGCAGCAGGTTTGGTTCCGCACTCTGGATAGCGCCGAATGGGTGCTTGCCAGGAACTCTGTAGACAAGAGGCTTGGGCCAGTCACTTCGTCTCTCTGGGCGTCAGTTCCAGTGGGGGTAATAGCTGGGCCCTTCCACACGGGTGTGTGAGTACGTATGTTAAAGATGGTGATGTTCAGATACTGTGGGAATGAGGGCCAGAAAAGTACCTTGAGAGACTCTGTCATGCCGAAGGCCTCTTCAGTGCAGCTCTTACCCACATACATATACCAGCCATTCCCAGCCCCATTGCAAGGCAGAAGTTTCCCCGGCACTTCTGTCTGTGTCTACTCGCCATTCCAGTTCACGGGGTATCTCGTGAGCACATCTCCCATCAGTTACGCTCTCCTAAATCTCAAGCCACTTGGTACTCCCACCTGCTCCTTTTCGGTTGAGCGTGGAATGACCGCATCTGAGGGAACATGGGCTTTGATCGCTCTCATGGAAATGAAGCACTTAGCTCTGCACTCCCCCTTGGCACTCCTTGCAGCAACAAGGTCGGGTAGCCTGGCTGCAGCCACCTCTCATTAATCAGGATCAGGCTCCCTTGTACCCCACGTCCTCACTTCACCGTGCTCTCATGCAGCAGTGGGCAGGGCCATGCCCTTAAGGGACAGGACCAGCACCATTTTAGGCTTAGTTAGTGCAGGTGACCGAGGGCACGTCCATCTCCCCAGCATGGGCTTGCTGATCCCTGGGGGACTTTGTCAGGCATATGGACGCTACCCCACCCATGATGAGGTGTCTCCAGCTTCTGTAGAATCATAGCAGGGGAAAGGACTGTTAGTCTGCAGCCATGTGGCTTGCGCAGGGTGGTGAATTCCCCCCTCCCCCTTCTTTGCAAGCAGTTCCCATCTGCTCTGAGAAGCCGTTCTCTTCATCATTCATGCTGCTTGAGCTCAGCTCCTAATTTTGAGCATCTCCCTTCTCACCCAGCCCCCTTCTTGGATTTGGCTCTGCATACATTTGCCACATAGCATTCAAAATAGTGCCCGGCGTCCCACATGTGCTGCAGTACTGTCTGGCCTTTGAGTTCTATTTATGCTTCTTGACTCTGGCTCTCAGCTCTTCTCCAGGAGGCTGAACTTTCATACTGACCTAGTGCTTCATTGCTATGTGGTGAGCTAGCCGCTCTTGAGAAGAAGCTGCTTCCCAGTGTTTTCTAGGAATTAGTTAATTTCCAGAACCGCACAACTGTTTGGAAAGCCATAGAGAGCCGGCAATGTCCGGGGGATGAGTGAAGCGAATGTCCTTGGGAGTCTAAATGTGGTGCAGGATGGTGGGTGTCTCATCTTCCCTCTTCTGTATTCTCTCTCCGGATAGTTACACAAGAACGGCCACACTGGGTCAGACCAAAGGTCCATCTAGCCCAGTGTCCTGTCTTCTGACAGTGGCCAATGCCAGGTGCTCCTGAGGGAATGAACAGAACAGGGAATCATCAAGTGATCCATCCCCTGTCGCCTATTCCCAACTTCTGGCAAACAGAGGCTAGGGACACCTAGTTCCCCCTCCCACTGCCGGCTCCACACCCAGCACTTCCTCACTGGTGCCTGCAGAGGGGCAACGCCCAGGTGGGTTCTGGTCAGTTTTACGATGCTCTTGCTGAGACAGGAAATTGCTCTGTGCTGGAGCAACAGGCGCTGGGTCCTGCGAGCGTGGGAGAAGGAGCAGCAAGTGAATTTCCCTCCTGCTCTGAGCAGCAGCAGAGCCAGAGGCTCGCACCGGTTCTGTTCTCGCACAGAGCTTGGCACCTCTGGCCCAGCAGCCTTGTGTTAGTGCCGGGGGCTGTGCTGAATACTGGGAGCACTGCGAACGCCATTCTCGGTGGGGAAGGGAGAAGAAGGGGAGCTTGAGTGAGACACGTGCAGGAGGGACGGGTACACAGACAGTGGAGTGGGGTGATAGGTTACCAGCAGGCAGAACTCAGGGCTAAGCTTGCTGCATGGCAAATCTGGGAGCTCTAGAGAGCTGCTTCACTCCATCCCATTGCTCTCCGGTGGAGGGACGGAGCAGCATCTACCAGGCTCAGCCAAACAGATGGTCGCCACCCTACAGGATCTATGGGGGATGGAAAGACCCCTCTAAAGAGGAGAAGGTTAAAAGGAGGAGATAGAAGAAGCAGAAAGTGGTTGCTGGCTGTGACTGAAGTTCAGGGGGCAGGTGGCAGTCAAGGTCTTTCAGCTTCTGCTGCAGTAGCTTGTGGGATTTGGAGCCTAGTGAAGCTCAGAAGTCAAGCCCTGACTCCCCGCAGTTTGAAAGTATTGGGAGGTGGGGTCCACGCCTTCCTCCCCCTGGCAGACTGAGAGAACCCAGAACTGAGAGAACACAGCAAAGCTCTTCTCTGCTGCTTCCAGGGCAACCCTTGGCTCTGGCCCCGCTCTGACACGAGTCCAAGGGTAGCGAGTTAAATCCGGTTACATCCTGAGAGGTATGTGCTCTTGGGGAGGAGAGGGACGGGGGTGGTGGTGGCGGTGGCAGCCTGCATGGGCCCAGCAGGGAGAAATACCAGATTCCCACAGTGATGGTAGCAACAGCAGGGAGAGGTCCTGAGAAAAAGGATGACCAGGGCCTCTAACTACCAGTGACCAGGGCTCCTGCACTGGCTCAACCCAGGGTGACTCCAGCCCAGCTGCTGCCTCCTTCACAGGCAGCAGGGAGTACAAGAAGCCACGGCTCTCGGCGCTCTTCCTGCATTTAGCAGGACATGTGGCAAAGAAGGGAGCAAACCAGTCAGTTTGGAGCCGCCGAATCTCTGCACCTGTGTGACCCAATTCTCACTCGCTTCCTTTTCGTAGCTCACACGTGGCTGGAAACTTTCCAAGCCCCAGAATCAGAGCAGCAAAACAGACTCCTGGTGAGACTCCTAGCAGAAGCCGAGGGAGCAGTCACGGCCCCTTACTGCTGGGGAAAGGTTTTCCAGATGCAGCCTGAGAACTCGTAATGCAGTGACATGTGAATGTCAACTGCAGGTCACTGATCCAGAGCAAACCAAAACCCTGGCCCAGGGAGTTCTGCAGCAACACATTTGTTTGCTTTAGAAAAGCCCTCAGAGCTATAGGGGAAACGAAGGAAAGGATCTTAGAGATTTAGAAAAGAGCTAGACCATTAGGAGTCAATATTGTCGAATGGTTAGAACGGGGGACTCTTACGTTCTGTCTCAGCTCTCCCGCTAACTCACTTTGCATATGTTACACTGCCAGCTGACATGGACTCTTGGGTTAAGAGAGCAGCGATGACACAGCGACTTGGCTTTTAACTCAGGTAAGCAGCTCGAGTTCAAGCCCGTGAGGTAGCTTGGGGCTGAACTTGAGCTGCTAAAGTTGAAAGCCGAGTTGCTGTGTCTTCACTGCCGTTTTAACCCACGCCAGCTAACGCAGGCTAAGAACCCGCCTTTGTTTTTGCAGTGCAGACATAGCCCCTGTGACGTGGCGTAACTGCTGTATCTGTATCAACGTCTGTGAACCAGGGATAATGGTGTTGCCCCGCAAGTGAGGCTTAATCATTGACTGTTAGGAAGGGCTTGGAGACTCTTCACTGAAAGGCAAGGTAGTGCTTACTGTCCTCCAGCCAGCCAGGGCTGTGTCACATCCCAGCTCTTAGGCACAGCCCCAGCAGCGCTTGTGATGTACTCGGTAATGCCATTCTCAGGGCAGGTAAAGTTCACTGCTGTAACTTCCCAGTAACTAGGTGGGTAGGAATGGCGATGACCTACAAAATCACTCGTTGCTTTCCAACTCCCTGTCCCTAGCGAGAGGCGGAATAAAATTGAACTGAAACGTGTTAATGTGGTGAGCTCTCTCAAGAGTGAATGCTTCTATTTCCTGGAGGCATCGGCATGAAATTAACTGTTTCCAGGGCATGATGGTTTCAGTCCTGTAGAGTTTCTATGAGAGTATAGAGTGCTTCAGCTCAGGAACAGCCTGGCCTGCCCGAAGCTGAACTGATTGTCACAAGCGCTTGCAAGATCAGCCGCTCTAGAAGGGAAAATTGACCCATGTGGAGAAGAACCTTTCTCCACTTCTCCCTGTGCTCTTAACAAGCGTTGGGGGTGCAACTACTTCACTACCACCCCAAGAGTACCAAGTGAAGTTCAAATGGCTGTCCCGAGTTGTTGCAAGGGGAGAGAAATGAAGGCAAGTTTTGCATTGACTCATTTAGGAGCGGGGTTGACCACAGCTCTTCACTATTAACTCATTTTAAAGGAGACTGGCAGTACAACAGTGCAAACAGACTGCTTCCCAGATTCCTGTGTTGAATGGCCCATTCTATTCGCTCTGGCATTGCACTGTACAGAAACCAGTTTCAGCTAATACTCATTAATTTCCCCCTCTGAAGTCGCTTTGGAATTTTGGATTCACTGATGACTCACAAATACCAGACCATTACGGTTACAATCAATGGTATATTTTGGTGGCTCCAGCCTGACCCCAAAAGATCAAGGGGCCGCAGTCAGTACTGCAGGGCAAAGTCTTTGTCTTGTTGCATTTTCTCTTTGCACTGTTCAGGCAGCAAGTCCCCCTGCTGGGCATAGCAGTGTCTCCCTGTGGTATAGGAGCACGCTATGCCAGCTGTCCTCCACCTTTCCTGTGGCCCCTGGTGCCTGGATCCTCTCTTCCCCCAGGCACCCGGTATACTGCAATGGGTGGAGAGAGGCCCTCTCCTGTGATGGTGAAGTTCTGCTCCTAGTAAAGGGTTTTTCAACGCGGATAAACACTTGTCTCTAAGACGAGATTCCACTCTGCCCTCTAGTCACCTGTGTGCCAGAGCTCTAGCTATGGCTCAGGGTGGCTTTGTAATTACGAGCCCTTCACAGCTGTTGTGAAATCATACTCAGGGCCCAATTTCCAAATGCTTTAATTGGGCATCCAAGCCACCGCTTGGTTGCTGACAGCATCACTGGTGTTTCAGTTCCCTCGTCATGGCCTGTCACTAAGGGATTTGGGTGCCTGGCCTCAAAAATCAGGCCCTGAAACAATCAACCTCCACCCCCAAACCTATGAAATTTCTGTTGTTTCCCTTAACAAGCAAAAAATCCCTGGAGGCAGAAAGAAGAGGTGTACCTGATTTTAATAAAACATAAGTCTCCTCCTTAAAATATCGATGCTCATCAAAATAGAGAAATTGTGTGGAAAATCACCAAGCAGAATTCAGACTTGTTAATGCAATATTCAAGTGGCGCGGAAATTCAGACTAAGTCACCTTGTGTGTGGCTTAAGGGTTTACAGGTTTGAAAGGCCACGTTTCCTTGGAGTTGTAGGTTTAAACCCTGTCAGGAATTGCTTGGTCCTTCATCCTTCAAGGTAGCTAAAACTGAATCCAGTGCAGTTCACTATGTGGGGGTGTCTCAAAGGAGACCTTTAAAGCCCAAGTGTGTGTGAGCTCTGTGTGATCGATAAAGATCCCAGGGGACTTTTCCTAAAAGTAGCGTGTCCTGCTATCCTTGACCTAAATTTCCCAGCAGCAGTGAAACCCACTGACAACCAGGTGGAGTTTTCCTGCGAACTGGCGGTGACATTTTAACTAGTTTAATGTCAGTAAAGTTGACTCTCTGCTGAACAATCCATAAATAACTTGAAATCAAAGCCGAAGGGTGGAAGACCACCTGAAGAGAGCGAGAGAGAGTGTTTCAAAAGAAAATATCTGACCAACAGAATTTGTTGGGGGAGAAGAGGAAAGCTCCTGGCACGTGGAGGAAAAATCTCTCTCCTGAATCTTTGCAGTAGCTAAGAACCCTGCAAGGAAAAATGTGAATTGGGGTCTCCAGCCCTTCAGAGGGCCCAGTGGCTGTTGACCAGAGCTGACAGACACCGTGTGCACGCCTGTAGATACAAACCTACTATGGGTATGGTTGATTGCCCCAGGATAGTTGCTGGTTTCATAAGGCTGCGCCTGCACCAGCAAACATTGTAGCTGTAATTCCCCACAGGTGTGCAACTTCACTAGCAACTGTTAGTGTGACCAGGCTCTGGCTTAGTTGTAGCATAGAGGGGACTCTGGTGTCTTACCATAGGGTCATTTAACCTTACTTACATAATATATAGTAGAACATGCCTAACTGCTGCTCACATTGCAGCTTCCCTCATGGCTACCGCTGTGGTGATGAGCTATGGCTTCGAAGCTTGCTGGCCTATACAAGGTCTAGCAGGATGGTGGCCACTCAGGGCTTGATCCAAGAAGAGGCAGTGAAATGATCACAGCAGCACAGTTAAGCCGGTGAGAGTTGAGCTGTGAAGTGGGGAAGCGATTGGTGTTTGGGCTGTTTAACACTTTGTTGTTTCAGACATTTCTAGGCGTTTTGCGTGAAGGAGGCCTTTGCGAAACACTCCACACCTCTTCAGGGGAGGTGTTAAGAGCTCAGATAAGCATCTCTTGTGCCTCCCAGTAGTTCTCCAACTGAACTAGGGAAGATCAGACTTTACGCTCCTGATATTTTGATGCTTTTAAAAAAAGGGGGAAATCCTTTCCGGGCCTTCTGTCCAGTGTCAAGAAGCACAAAGGGCCCACGCCCCGTATTTTCAAAACCCCTTTGTAGCTCACCGTTAAAACCTCATCTTTCCAGGAGGCTACACTTTGTCTACTTTGTGTTTAACCGTTTTAGCTCCCCCTGGTGGACAGTAGGCTCAGGACAGCAGCCCTGAAGTGAAGCATCCGATGAAGTGAGCTGTAGCTCACGAAAGCTCATGCTCAAATAAATTGGTTAGTCTCTAAGGTGCCACAAGTCCTCCTTTTCTTTTTGCGAATACAGACTAACACGGCTGTTACTCTGAAACCAGCCCTGTTCTGAAATTCAGTTTGCAGAGGCCTCATGTTGGGTTCTGGGAAGTGGGCGGGCGCAAGCCCCCCACTGCTAAAGGACCCTCCCCCAGCCTGTGGGGAGGATCCACAAGGTCCAGGAACTCTTCCTGTTCTGTACTGGTTTCTAGGAAGGGCCCTAGCTGACCTTTAGCCGTCTGCCCTTGAGCCACGGGCAGGCAAGGTCTGTGGGGAGAACGGTCCGAAAGTAGCCAGTTTCTTCTCTCCTGAAGGGTGTATTTTAGCACTCCTAGCATTGCAGATGGCTTCCTCCTTCCAAGGCGACTCACTCTCTCCCTGGAGAGGCAGGAGAACAGTTTGCCTGGTTAACAATTATTTGCTTAAAGGGGCTCTTTAGGTAGCTCCACCGGCAGCTGAACAAATCCTTTCTGTAGAAGAGAGCAAAGCTGGTATCTAGAAAGTAAAGCCTCTTGGTGAGAGTTAAGGGGATTTCCAGTTGCGGAGGTGACTTGCGTGTGGAAGTGAGCTGAGTGGCTTGAACAGCGACAGATCAGCTACCTCTGTGCTGGGATCTCCTGGTACAAGGCCGCATTCAGAACAGTGTTTCCCAAATGATGGATCCCAACTGGCCCGTCGCTCCCATGTGCTTCCTTCCCCTGGGTGGCAGGCGGCCGTGTGGGGAGTGGGGTCTGAGTGGCAGCAGTGCGGGACAGAGACAGGCTGCTGCCTGCTCACCCGCTAGCTCTGGCTGCCTGGATCCTGCTGTCACCCCCCTTGGGCAGCATGCAGCAGAGTCAGAGGTGGATTAGGGATTTGTGGGGCCCTGGCAAGAGCAAGGGGGAGGCCCTCCCCAACCCTTCCACCTGCATTCCCCCCACCCCCACCCCCGGCACTCCTGCCAGGGAAATTGGGTCGGGATATGGGGCCTTGCCCTGCTCTGCCCGCCTGGCATTCCTGCTGGGGAGTGGGGAAGCCCCCGAGCCTGCTCCCCGGCAGGAGTGCTGGGTGGGTGGGGCAGGGCAAGCTCCCAACCCCCCTCCCTGGCAGGAGCTCTGGGCGGGTTGGGGTGCAGGAAAGGGGGAGTAGAGGAAATGGTAGGTCCCCAAACAGCTAGAGTGCCTTACTAAGAAGGTTGGGAACCCCTGCTCTGGAGCACAGAGCTGGCCAGTCAGTTCAGGTAAGGGGTTGCTTTGGGGTTTATAGTCCCAAGAGTGGTTTTGCCAAGTTTTTAGAAGTATTTCCTTTGGGACAGAAATCAGACTTCTTGTTGAAAACACCACCTTTCCTGAGCTCAATGAGTGGCATGCAAAGGCATCGCAAGGGGCAGAGACTAGGAAAGCCTGACTCAGAATCCCTCCTGTGCATGCTGCCCCCTTACATCTGCTGTTCTTGGGAGCCTTTAGCCCATCCCCTAGCAGTTCGACTTGCTTCCTAGAGGGCAGGTTTCAGCTGACCTAGCAGCCCGGGGAAGGTGAGGCTGCAGAGTTGGTCTCTGTCTGTTGGAGGGCGTGCGAGAAGCACGATGCAAAGGATCCTTGCATCTGCATCCACCTATGCCCTGCTGGGTTCTGTCACTACCTCTCCCTGAGTTAATTCCAGTCAGGTAACTTGTGTTCAGTAGATCGTCTAGCCTTATTAGTACTTAGGGAGCTTGGGCTGTTTGTGTTTCTGCATCACTCAGCAGAGGTAGTCCAGGGCCTTTAGAAAAGCTTCTCAGTACAAACACTTGTTTGGAAAGATGCTGCAAAGGAGAAGCGCCGAAATGCCAGAGCATGGCTGAGCATAACAAGCTCCAGTGTCTGCCTGAAAAGAAAACCATCAGACTCATTGACATTTACAGAGAGGCCGCTGGATGTGCCAGCTCTGTGATGGTTGGCTGGCATCTGGAATCGGCACTGGTAAGCGTCTGACTTGCCGGCCAATAGTTGGCTGCCACCTCCGCAGGTCAGGCCAGGGCCAGGGCCAGGGCCAGAGTGGAGGGAGTGTTTGCATTCAGAAGAGGGCTGCTGGGGAGGATCAAATTGGATCATCCAGGAGCTTTATAAATAACAGGGCTGTTCTCCTGCCATTTAAAAACTGCAACATCATTTAGTTATAGTAACAGCTCAATTCCCTGACAGCCCCTAGCTAATGGGAGCAGAGCAATGTTATTTGCAAAGGCTTTAAACGAGCTGATTTTATTTAATGCTCCCGTAATCCATTGCCTGGGTTTACTGCCTTTTACACTCAGTTGGCTGCCAAGTGCCTTGCTTGAGCCAGGTGATGATGGCTATCAAAAGATGCTCGAGTCCAACTGGCATCAGCTAGCATCTGAGGAGGACAATGGCACAAGGGGTTACGCAGCATTAGCTCATTGGGCTGAGGTGGTGCCTTCATGTGTAAGAATTATTAGACTGGTGCCTTGCCTCAATCTTCCCTTCTGTGACTCGAAATAGTGGGAGTAGCTAGCCAGAGCATCTTTTTGCTGTGCTGGGGCTTTGTTGTGGGGAGGCGTCAGCCCTGGTGAAAAGCCACTGGTGCAAGGAGAGTGGTTGACTGTGTTTCCAAATGCTGGTCGAGACAAGTGCTAGCTGGCACGACCAATGGCTGCTGAGGCCGGGCCGGCAGTTATCAGATGAAAACAGGCCCTCACCCTAAACATGACAGAATGGCAAGCCCAGCTCGTTGCACGGGTTCTCTAGCCCTGGCGCGATGCACAGAACCTCAGGAAGTACAATTATCCAGCGCTCGATGCACTCCAGGTCTGCTGCCTGCCAAAATGCTCATGTGCCAGCTGAAGCATCTCCTCTAAAATCTGCCACCTCCTCCCTGATTCATCCCCTTGTTGTCACAATTCAGTGTTTGTGAACTCACAATTAATTACTTTGATGGACGCCTCTTGCTCTAGGCCGCTGTCAGGGAGAAGCGGCCTTTATTTGAATGTTTAATCGTTGAAATAAATGCTGGTCTGTTTGCGCATAGTGCATCTCTCAAGGATGCCGCAAGTGTGGTATTCCTATGTGGTTAAGGCATATGGATGCATCACACATCCTCTTCCTACTAGCTCCTTATTTCAGTGTCGTCTAATGAAATTGTTTTGTGTTTAGAAAGGTTTTTGAGCTTGAGAAAAGCTTCACTTGTCAAAAAGGGCACAGTCGAGTGCTTAGAGAACAGGACTAGCATCCCCCCTGCCTCAGCCACACACTTGTTGTGTGACCTGGGGCAGTACCCTTCACCTCTCTCTGGGTATGTCTACACTACCAAATTAGGTCGAATTTATCGTTCTTTTAGAAATCGTTTTTATATATTCGATTTTGTATGTCCCCACGCAAAATGCTCTAAGTGCATTAACTCGGCAGAGTGCTTCCACAGTACCGAGGCTAGTGTCGACTTCCGGAGTGTTGTGGGTAGCTATCCCACAGTTCCCGCAGTCTCCGCCGCCCATTGGAAGTCTGGGTTGAGATCCCAATGCCTAACGGGGCAAAAACATTGTCGCAGGTGGTTCTGGATATGTGAAGTCAGGCCCTCCCTCCGTGAAAGCAAGGGCAGACAATCGTTTCGCGCCTTTTTGCCTGGGTTACCCGTGCAGGCGCCATACCGCGGCAAGCATGGAGCCCGCTCAGCTCACCGTCACCGTACGTCTCCTGGGTGCTGGCAGATGCAGTACTGCATTGCTACACAGCAGCAGCAACCCATTGCCTTGTGGCAGCAGACGGTGCAATAGGCCTGATAACCATCGTCATCATGTCCTAGGTGCTCTTAGCTGCCTCGGTGAGGTCGGTCAGGAGCGCCTGGGCAGACGTGGGCACAGGGACATAAATAGGAGTGACTCGACCAGGTCATTCTCTTTAGTCCTGCTAGCAGTTGTATTGCACCGTCTGCTGCCAGCCTAAGATGTAAAAGATAGATGGAGTGGATCAAAACAAGAAATAGACCAGATTTGTTTTGTATTCATTTGCTCCCCCCTCCCTCTCTCCCTCCTTCCATGAAATCAATGGCCGACAATCGTTTCAGTGAGGTCTGTCGGGGCACCTTGAAAAGTTTAATGGGGATTCAGTCCTGCCTGGAATACCAGGGGGAGGGATAGCTCAGTGGGTTGAGCATTGGCCTGCTAAACCCAGGGTTTTGAGTTCAATCCTTGAGGGGGCCATTCTGTGTGACAGTTGTTTTTGTTTCTCTTTGATGTAAAGCCACCCCCTTTGTTGATTTTAATTCCCTGTAAGCCAACCCTGTAAGACATGTAGTCAGTCGCCCCTCCCTCCGTCAGAGCAACGGCAGACAATCGTTCCGCGCCTTTTTTCTGTGCAGACACCATACCACAGCAAGCATGGAGCCCGCTCAGATCACTTTGGCAATTATGAGCACATTAAACACCACACGCATTATCCAGCAGTATATGCAGCACCAGAACCTGTCAAAGCGAAACCGGGCGAGTAGGCAACGTCAGTGCGGTGACGAGAGTGATGAGGACATGGACATGGACACAGACTTCTCTCAAAGCACGGGCCCTGGCAATGTGGACATCATGGTGCTAATGGGGCAGGTTCATGCCACGGAACATCAATTCTGGGCCCGGGAAACAAGCACAGACTGGTGGGACCGCATAATGTTGCAGGTCTGGGACGATTCCCAGTGGCTGCGAAACTTTCGCATGCGTAAGGGCACTTTCATGGAACTTTGTGACTTGCTTTCCCCTGCCCTGAAGCGCCAGAATACCAAGATGAGAGCAGCCCTCACAGTTGAGAAGCCAGTGGGAATAGCCCTGTGGAAGTTTGCAACACCAGACAGCTACCGGTCAGTTGGGAATCAATTTGGAGTCGGCAAATCTACTGTGCAGGCTGCTGTGATGCAAGTAGCCAACGCAATCAAAGATCTGCTGATATCAAGGGTAGTGAGTCTGGGAAATGTGCAGGTCATAGTGGATGGCTTTGCCGCAATGGGATTCCCTAACTGTGGTGGGGCGATAGATGGAACCCATATCCCTATCTAGGCACCGGAGCACCAAGCCAGCGAGTACATAAACTGCAAGGGCTACTTTTCAGTAGTGCTGCAAGCACTGGTGGATCACAAGGGACATTTCACCAACATCAACGTGGGATGGTCGGGAAAGGTACATGACGTTCGCATCTTCAGGAACTCTGGTCTGTTTCAAAAGCTGCAGGAAGGGACTTTCTTCCCAGACCAGAAAATAACCATTGGGGATGTTGAAATGCCTGTAGTTATCCTTGGGGACCCAGCCTACCCCTTAATGTCCTGGCTCATGAAGCCGTACACAGGCAGCCTGGAGAGTAGTCAGGAGCTGTTCAACTACAGGCTGAGCAAGTGCAGAATGGTGGTAGAATGTGCATTTGGACGTTTAAAAGCGCGCTGGCGCAGTTTACTGACTCGCTTAGACCTCAGCAAAACCAGTATTCCCATTGTTATTACTGCTTGCTGTGTGCTCCACAATATCTGTGAGAGTAAGGGGGAGATGTTTATGGCAGGGTGGGAGGTTGAGGCAAATCGCCTGGCTGCTGGGTACATGCAGCCAGACACCAGGGCGGTTAGAAGAGCACAGGAGGGCACAGTGCGCATCAGAGAAGCTTTGAAAACCAGTTTCATGACTGGCCAGGCTATGGTGTGAAAGTTCTGTTTGTTTCTCCTTGATTAACCCCCCCCTCCTCCCCTTGGTTCACTCTACTTCCCTGTAAGCTAACCACCCTCCCTTCCCCCCTTCGATCACCTTTTGCTGAGGCAATAAAGTCATTGTTGCTTCACATTTGTGCATTCTATATTAATTCATCACACAAATAGGGGGATAACTGCCAAGGTAGCCTGGGAGGGTTGGGGACAAGGGCACGCTGCACTTAAAAACTTTAAAACTTATTGAATGCCAGCCTTCTTTTTTTTTGGGCAATCCTCTGTGGCGGAGTAGCTGGGTGGCCGGAGGCCCCCCCACCGCGTTCTTGGGCATCTGGGTGAGGAGGCTATGGAATTTGGGGAGGAGGGCGGTTGTTTACACAGGGGCTGTAGCGGCGGTCCAGCTGCCTTTCCTGCAGCTCAACCATACGCTGGAGCATATTAGTTTGATCCTCCAGCACTGAATCCTGCCTCCTGTCATCACACTGTCACCACCTATCATCTTCAGCCCTCTCTTAAGCCCACCACTTCTCCTCGTGTTCATGTTGTGCTTTCCTGCACTCTGACATTGTCTGCCTCCACGCATTCGTCTGTGCTCTGTCAGTGTGGGAGGACAGCATGAGGTCAGAGAACATTTCATCATGACTGCTTTTTTTTTTTTTTTTCACCTTCTATTCTTCGCTGGCCTCTGGGAAGGAGAAGATACTGTGATCCTTGAAACACATGCAGCTGGTGGAGGAAAAGAAAAGGGACAGTGGTATTTAAAAAGACACATTTTATAGAACAATGGGTACACTCTTTTATGGTAAACCTTGCTGTTAACATTATATACATAGCACATGTGCTTTTGTTACAAGGTCACATTTTGCCTCCCCCTACCGCGTGGCTACAGCGGGGAACATTTCTGTTCAGCCACAGGCAAACAGCCCAGCAAGAATGGGCACCTCTGAATGTCCCCTTAAGTAAAGCACCCTATTTCAACCAGGTGACCAAGAATGATATCACTCTCCTGAGGATAACACAGAGAGAGAAAGAACGGATGTTGTTTGAATGCCAGCAAACATACACTGCAATGCTTTGTTCTGCAGTGATTCCCGACTACGTGCTACTGGCCTGGCGTGGTAAAATGTCCTACCATGGTGGATGGAATAAGGCTGCCCTCCCCAGAAACCTTTTGCAAAGGCTTTGGGAGTACATCCAGGAGAGCTTTATGGAGATGTCCCTGGAGGATTTCCGCTCCATCCCCAGACATGTTAACACACTTTTCCAGTAGCTGTACCGGCCGCGAATGCCAGGGCAAATTAATCATTAAACACGCTTGCTTTTAAACCATGTACACTGTTTAGAAAGGTACACTCACCAGAGGTCCCTCCTCTGCCTGGTGGGTCCGGAAGGCAGCCTTGGGTGGGTTCGGGTGGTACTGACTCCAGGTCCAGGGTGAGAAACGGTTCCTGGCTGTCGGGAAAACTGGTTTCTCCACTTGCTTGCTGTGAGCTATCTTCAACCTCCTCCTCCTCATCTTCCTCGTCCCCAAAACCTGCTTCCGTGTTGCCTCCCACTCCATTGACGGAGTCAAAGCACCCCCTAAAATGGCATGCAGCTCATCATAGAAGCGGCATGTTTGGGCTCTGACCCAGAGCGGCCGTTTGCCTCTCTGGTTTTCTGGTAGGCTTGCCTCAGCTCCTTAAGTTTCACGTGGCACTGCTTCGGGTGCCTGTTATGGCCTCTGTCCTTCATGCCCTGGGAGATTTTTACAAATGTTTTGGCATTTCGAAAACTGGAGCGGAGTTCTGATAGCACGGATTCCTTTCCCCATACAGTGATCAGATCCCGTACCTCCCATTCGGTCCATGCTGGAGTTCTTTTGCGATTCTGGGACTCCATCATGGTCACCTCTGCTGATGAGCTCTGCATTCACCTGCAGCTCGCCATGCTGGCCAAACAGGAAATAAAATTCAAAAGTTCATGGGCCTTTTCCTGTCTACCTGGCCAGTGCATCTGAGTCGAGAGTGCTGTCCAGAGCGGTCACAGTGGAGCACTCTGGGATAGCTCCTGGAGGCCAACACCGTCAAATTGCATCCACACTACCCCAAATTCGACCCGGCAAGGCCGATTTCAGTGCTAATCCCCTTGTCGGGGATGGAGTAAGGAAATCGATTTTAAGAGCCCTTTAAGTCGAAAAAAAGGGTTTCGCCATGTGGACGGGTGCAGGGTTAAATCGAGTGAACACTGCTAAATTCGACCTCAACTCCTGGTGTAGACCAGGCATCTGTTTCCTTATCTGTACAATCGGGATAGTCCCATATCATGGTGAAGCTTAATTCTGTGACTGAAAAGCAGGATGAGGACCTGTTATGAAACTTACTGTTGACAGCAAAGTGTTCATAGGGTGTGAAAATTGTAATGCCCCCTGAAAGGACTCAACAGATTTTTCTCAGCGTTTCCCACCTCGTGACTAAGAACAATCAGAAATGTCATCGGCAGAGGAAATGGTTGGAGAAAGGCAAATGACCAAACATAGTGTAAGCTAGAATTGGTTGATCAAGAGTAAATGCACTTAATGTTGACGATAAACCAGTGATCTCATCTAAGCTCAGGCTCTTTTGGCCTTTTCTCTATTACCTCTGCTAGGAAATTTCCTCACCCGTCACAGGAGAGGCAGAAAAGCCACAATCCCGATGGCCTTTTCTTGGCCGACACAGGTATGGTTCTTGACCCTCCAGAGGGTAGCGGAACTGACCTGATCGGGGCTGTCCATGTTGTGATGAAGCGGGACTGTTCTTAATGTTTCCTCTGAATATTGTTGGGGGTGCCTCAGTTTCCCCTATGCAGTTCTTAAGTATCTAGGGGGTGGGATAAGGGTGTGTGATTGTTGCAGAGCCCTAGAGGGCAGGTGTGTGCAGGGGTCTGGACACAGAGAATGGCCGACACCCTGTTTCCTGGCAACTGATGGCCTGGGCCCTTCCCCCCTGCAAGGTGAGAGCTAAAGGGTTGGAGAACAAAGGAATCAATTCTCCTGGCCTGGAAAAGGGACAAAGCCCAGAGGAGGAGGGGCTGGAGAGCGTTTCAGTTTGGGGCCGGCTGTGGACATGGAGTGAAGTGCAGACGGGGTTGTCTGCCTCACTGCCCCCCAAAATGGACCCGGCTGAGGGTCCTGTTCTCTGCACCTACAAGCTCTGTTTTAGACCATGTTCCTATCGTCTGATAAACCTCTGTTTTACTGACTGGCTGAGAGTCCCGTCTGACTGCGGAGTTGTGGAGCTGGGCCCTCTGGCTTCCCCAGGACCCTGCCTGAGCGGACTCACTGTGGGAAGCACGCGGAGGGGCAAGGATGCTGAATGCTCCGAGGTCAACCCCAGGAAGGTGGATCCATGTTAGCTGCTTGCCCTGAAGACAGTCTGTTCACAGAAAGGAGAGTTCCCCAGAGTCCTGACTGGCTTCATAGGGAGCAGTTCTAGAGCATCGCCCGGGGACTCCATGACACATGTCTTAGCAGACCGAACGAGAGCATCTTTCTCCATCCCAGCGTGGTGTCTCTGTCAGGTTGACTCCTGAGAGGGTAGAGAGTGAGAAGTCTGGTGTTTTTGAGCAGGTGTCCCAAGTCTGCCAGGAGGGGTCCAAACTGAGATTTCAAAGTTACCTTCCTTTGAGCTATCTGACGCCTTTCCATTAAAGAAACCCCTTACCTTTCACTTCCTAGCACCTGTCGCTGTTCTCTTATTTATGTTCTGTGTAGTCAGTTGAGGTTAGATATTAGGAAAAACTTTTTAACTCTGATAATTAAGCACTGGCACTGGTTACCAAGGGATGTTGTGGAATCCCTGTCAGTGAAGGTTTTTAAGTACAGGTTAGATGAACACCCGCAGGGACAGTCTTGGTATAATTAATCCTGTCTTGTTGTGAGGGGGTGGACTAGATGACCTGCTGGAAAGCGTCCAGCGGAGGATAACAAAAATGATTAGGGGACTGGAACACATGACTCATGAGGAGAGGCTGAGGGAACTGGGATTGTTTAGTCTGCGGAAGAGAAGAATGAGGGGGGATTTGATAGCTGCTTTCAGCTACCTGAAAGGCGGTTCCAAAGAGGATGGATCTAGACTGTTCTCAGTGGTAGCAGATGAGAGAACAAGGAGCAATGGTCTCAAGTTGCAGTGGGGGAGGATTAGGTTGGATATTAGGAAAAACTTTTTCACTAGGAGGGTGGTGAAGCACTGGAATGGGTTACCTAGGGAGGTGGTGGAATCTCCTTCCTTAGAGGTTTTTAAGGTCAGACTTGACAAAGCCCTGGCTGGGATGATTTAGTTGGGGATTGGTCCTGCTTTGAGCAGGGGGTGGGACTAGATGACCTCCTGAGGTCCCTTCCAACCCTGATATTCTATGATTGATTGTATAATTTCATCGAGCCATTCCTGGAGCTTTTGTCCCCAAGAGTGGGGGATCTGTTGAGATGGGAGTCTATAGAGAAGAAAATTCCTTCTCTGTGATTGTTGTGGGATGAGTTCCCACTCCTTACAGAGTTGAGGGTTCTGAAATCTTTGCATTCCCTCACTTTCTATGTGTGACAGTAACATCACTATCTGCTCTAGGAGGACCTGCTGTGCTTGCATTCCACAGCACGGATTAGGACCAAGCTTGCCCTTTGAGCCTGGAATTCCTGTCTAAGGCCTGGGCAGAGTCTGGACTCTACTTTGACTAGATCTCTAGAGCAGTGGTTCTCAACCAGGAGTGCACGTTCATCTCTGAGCACCACCAGAGGTTCCGGGGGTACATCAACTCATCTAGATACTTTTACGGAGCCTATTTTACAACAGGCTACATAAAAAGCACTAACGAAGTCACTACAAACTCAAATTTCATACAATGACTTGTTTATACTGCTCAATATATCATACACTGAAATGTAAGTACAGTATTTATAATTTTATAATTATATGGTAACAATGAGAAAGTAAACAATTTTTCAGTAATAGGTGGCTGGGACACTTACAAAATCAGACATAAAAATACAAAAGTAAGTCGTTTTTAAGTGAGGTGAAACTTGGGAGTACACAAGACAAAGCAGACTCCTGAAAGGGGTACAGTAGTCTGGAAAGGTTGAGAGCCACTAGTCTAAAGAACAAGAATTACAGGTTAGTAACAGGTTTCAGAGTAACAGCCGTGTTAGTCTGTCTTTGCAAAAAGAAAAGGAGTACTTGTGGCACCTTAGAGACTGCTGCTGAGCTTTCGTGAGCTGCAGCTCCAATGAAGTGAGCTGCAGCTCACGAAAGCTCATGCTCAAATAAATTGGTTAGTCTCTAAGGTGCCACAAGTACTCCTTCTCTTTAGGTAAGTAACAGTCTCCTCCCTTCTTTCCTTCAGTGGCCAGCACTTGCAGTTGGATGGTCATTTGACCCCCAGGCAGCTGCAGGTCTTTATCTCTTTTGGGAGTGGGTCTAGGCATTGGTATTAATGACCGCATAGCTGTGTGTTGCAGTCCATAGGAACAAAAAACAGATTTGCTGCTTCTCGGCGGTGCATTGTTAAAGGTTTCACCTCCCCCAAAATGACACATTGCGAGCAAAAATAGAGCAAGACAGAACACACAGACCCACCCACACCATCCCCACCACCAGGCAGCCAAGTGCAATCAATACCAAACCTTTTATTTTAAAGCTGATGCTTTTTCACCCTCCCTCTACTCAACCCCACCACCATCTGTTGCCAGCCGTTGCTAGCGTTCCTGTGCCCTAGTACACTGACCAGCACAGCAGGTGGTGGTAGTCATTGACAGTCTTCTGCCTACAGACCAACTGCAGATGTTCCTGAGCTGGCTCCATGAATACCCTGTCCCCTGGGAGATGATCAGTGGGAGGGGCTGTTGTTTTTGCTGTGTGATGTCAGGAAAGGCTCTCTCTCTGGAGGTGCAGCTGGTGCTACTTGGTGGCCCTATTGAAGCAAGACTAGCAGCATGTTTGACCATCTTTCCATGAGCACGTCTAAGCCTCAGCATGGCAGGAGGCAACAATGGAAGGAGGTGCCTTAAGAGTCCTCTCTGCCCTGCTCACTTTGAAACAATGCCATCCCAGTATTTCTGAGGAGGGGATCAGCTGTTTTCTAGTTTATCTTCCCACTCCAGCTAAGAAGCTCTAGCCAGTTACCTTATGCTGTGAACACAAAGGATTAAGTAAGCCAAGCTGGGCCAGACCAGGGCAGTGTTTGGATGGGAGGCCTCTGTGGGAAACCCAGGTAGCTGCAGGAAATGGTGTTGGTGAATCCGTGAACGGTGCCATTTCTTCTGGGTCAGTACTGAACCTAGTACCCTCCTGTGGTGTTAGCAGGAGGAGCTGTGCTCAAAAGTGAGGTCCCGACCACTTCTTTAAAGAGCCTGTGTTACCGCTGCACAAGGTTAGGGTGTTAACCCAACTGCATTGGTAAGTTTCCACTTACATAGTTCCATCCTGCCTCTCTAAATCACCCATTTTTAATGTTCTGTCCCAAATTCTGTGCACTGTTGCTGTGTCTTGAGAGACAACTGCCCTACTCCACCCCAGAAGTGGGTTGACAGATTTCTTACATGCATTTTGAAGCTGAAAGATTCTGTGGAAAGACAAAGCATTACCTAGCTTGGAGAAGTAATTAGGAAGAACATCTGGGGAGGGTTAGATGGGAGCAGGGGAAGGAAATGGAGATAATGCAAAGAATGGCCAACTGTAGCATCGCGGTTATGAGTCTCTCTAGGAGGCAGCAGGGCTTGGTGGCATGTTCGCAGGAATGGGAGGGGCTTTGGGCAAGTCACGCTGCCTCAGTTTCCCCATCTGTAAATAGTGGGTAATACTGGTTTATTTCCCAGGGCTGTTGTGAGGCCTAACTCATGGCTGGGCTGCGAAAATGTGCTCCAGCCAGCCCTAGGTGAGCACTAAGTGTCAAGATGACGTCCTTCCTCTGGGCCTTTCGGCTCCAGCCCAGTAGCTGCATTTTGATGAGCTGCAGCTTGTTTGCCCAGTTTTCCCAGCAGAGACGCACTGATGTCAATCTGGGAGTGCAACAGCCTGTTCTCTCCAGGCCTCGCAAGCCCTTGTTAAGACTGACCTTTGCCGCAGGAGGGTGACCTCTGAGCACTCTCCTTTTCATCTGCCTTGCAAAGTGGCTGCTGTCTCCCCAACTCCAATTAGAAATGCAGAACAGCCCTTTAAAAAGCCAACCGCCTTGTCATGCAGGTTGGGGTGCAGAAACAGAACGTGCTAAGTGGAAAGAGAAATGGAGCAGCTGGAGGTTTCCTTGAGGAAAGTCATTCTGAAGCCCCTGTTTGTAGATTAAAATGAGATGCGAGCTTTAAGTGACCCAGGAGAGGCCTGTAAACTCTCTTACAATACAGTCATGAATAGCTATCCCCCAGCTTCAGTTTGTGAAATAAAAATCCCAGCCTGCCTTTTGGTAGTCGGTAGGAAGCCCCAGACATTGATCCAGTAATTCTCCTGTTGTCCCATCTTTCTGTTGTGTCACCCTCATTGGTGTATGTTATTTAAATGACACTAATACCATTGTGTTGTTTTATGAGCTACTTGAGTCCCCAAGTAGATATGCTGAGAGGCTGAAGAGGGAAAGCTGGCTAGAATGAAACAGGACTGTGGTCCAATTGCTTACACAGCCATATGGAATTAATGTGAAGAAGGGGTGCCTCCTTTCGCTTTTTTCTGATGGATAACGGAGACCTGGAATGTTTGTTTGCTTTCCTGCTTTTATTTTAGAAATATCAGGCACATCGAATTGTCTCTTTCCTGTTTTTGTGGGATGACTCTGTGAAGATCCTACTCTGAGCAGGGGGTTGGACTAGATGACCTCCTGAGGTCCCTTCCAACCCTGATATTCTATGACCAGAGAACTGGAACAGCAGCTTTCTCAGCCCTTAGTGAGAGTGGAGGTGTTGCATGTTTCACAGAGAGCTTTTTCTCCCAGCTGTTTGTTAGGGGTTTGAGTTAAATAGGCACTAACCAAAAAGACCCTCTCCAAATTTGAAATTTCATGACCCTTTCTCAATAGGTCTTGTAATGTCCTCATTCCACTGGCTCTCCAGTCCTCCCAGGAGCCCTTCAGCAAAGCCAGATAAATTGAGACCTCATTATTTCTGCTGGAAACAAGCAAGCAGAACCCCTCCTTTTTTTTTAAACCCCCTCCCCCACCCCTTTCCCCGGGCTGTCTTTATACTTCAGAGGGCCAAATGCGATTCCTGCCCTTTATAAAAAAGCATTGAGAATGGAGGGATTGATTTGGGTAATGCAAAGCCTGACTCTGGATATGGGGGATCACCCCACAGGTTGGTGACTTATTACAAAAGGGATTTGTTTGATTAATAACCACTGTTGTTTTCAGTAACCCTTATGCAGCACACTAGATCTCTTCCCTCAGGAGTGGGTGAGAAACATGGGTCTCTCTATAGACCTGAGATACTTCTATAGCCACCCATTGACATAGTATCTGAGCCCGTCATGATCTTTAACGCAGATGGAGACCTGAGGTCCAGAGAGGCTAAGTGACTTGCCCAAGGTCTTACAGGAAGTCTGTGGCAGAGCAGGGGAATTGAACCTGGCTCTCCAACAGCGCAAGCTAACATCCTAACCACCTGATCATCCTTCCTCTCCCCATGAAGCATGTGGGGGTGTGGTGTAACCATAAAGTGCTTTTTCAGACCGTTCTATTGAGGCATTCTGCTTGCATGGCAACATGACCGTCCAGAGTCGCGTCTGTAGCAATAGCTGCTGCTGACATCAGGACCCTGAGTTGGAAGTGATCTTGTTTTATTCAAGCTGTGCAGGTATCTGAAGAGATCACGTGGCTTGGAAATCATTAGCCAGTTTGCCCTCCCGAGATGACGCTGCGGTCGTGGGCGAGGGTGTTGTGGGGCGTCTGAAATCTTCCCCTGCGCGTTCGTTTTCTATTTGTCCCCCAGTGCTTTTGGTTCCTGAAATCTGTGGGTGGTTTTGGAAGCTGGCAGCTAGAACCAACCAGCAAGAACACTGGTTCTCTGCTGCCATGCCAACCCCGTCTCCGTGGAAACGGAGGCCCAATGGGCGAACACCAGGCAAATCAAACTTTGTCAAAGTGTTTCAATACCCTCCTTAAATCTCTGCGCTGGTCCATTTCCACAGGGACAGGACATAGCAGCTAGCCGCTGAGCTTGCAGAGCTCAGACACTTCAGCTGCTGCCTTGTGGGTCTGGTGCTCTCGTTTGTTAATTTCAGCAAGCAGTTTCCAAATCACCTGCCAAAAAAGGTGCTTTAATAAGGCTGGTGAAATCTTGTATTTTACCCCTTTAACTCTCTATTTAAAAAAACCCAAACCCCTAATTTAATTAAAATCTGTGTGTCTTATATAATCTTCAGCATGCAGTTCTGCTGGAAGCCACCCACACTTGGTTGGTTGAAGGCCTAGCAGTGCGTGGGTGCGTGCATGGGGGATAGGTCCCTTGGGTGGGCCGTCTTGCGGGCCTGTTACATTACCTGTTACATAACTCACTGCAGCCCATGTTTATATTAATCAGGATCGAAGACTAGGTACATGTCAAAACATTTTAAAATATCTCAGACTTTTGTTAGCGCTGCAGCTATGTTTAGAAACGATTGTTTAAAAAAAAAAAAAAAACACAACCTTCCTGTGAGATTAAAATGAAAGCGGTTTTATTCTGACAGTGATTTACAGGGATGTTTACAAGTTAGGAATCCCATTTCCAGCTGGAAATTCTATGGATTACTGTTATAAATACTCAGTAAGATTCCTATAGCTATGAAAACAATTGGGTTTTTTTCGTTCGCGTGTTCCCCTTATGCACTGGTAACTCCTTTGCGAGGAGTTACTTTCACTGTTTTGTTGGCCAGTTACGTGTCCAGTCTTACGCCTGAGCTGATCTCACCGCTGTGTGGTCAGTCCAGAGCCTGCTCTGCTTTTGCCTGGGGTCGAGGGCTTGTGTGCATACATATTGTGCCCCTCAGACCTTGCAAAAGGGTGTTTACCGGTAATAACAGCTGCAAAACTGAAGCAGAGATGTCAGCCAACAGGCCTGTGCCCAGTGAGGAAGGAGAGGGTGCGTTCAAGCATATTCGGTGCTGCCACTCTTCCCTGCTGGATAGACCCTTGCAAATATCACAGGGGAACAGAAAACGCCTTTTGCAAATCAATATTTTATAAAGGAATTTAGGTAAATAATTGTTTCCACATTGTTTAAAGGGGGCTCATCAGAATCTTGAATTGTTTCAATTGTCAGTGGGAATTTTTTAAATGTACCAGTGTCCATTTAGACAAGTAATGCTGAGCTACAGGTCCGAAAATGCTCCTCTAATGCACCAGTTCTTAAAAAAACCACCACACAACAAAGCTGTTAGATCAAACTATGACAACTCCTCAAGCGTCTTACTACACAAATCCTGCAATCGTCTCTAAGTTAGAAACCCATCAGAGTCAAGGCAGTTAATGTTTACTTCCTAAACGCGGATTTCCTCAAATGGCAGTTAGCTTTAGGGTTGTTTGAGGTTTTTTTAAGGTGAATGCAAAAGAAAAATAAGACCTGACGGTAGTCCAGATTCTGATTCCGAAGCTCCTGTCTGTCTAACCCAGGCGCGGAGGTGGGTGGAGGGGGGCAGGAAATCAGGTAGCAAAAAACCCAGATCCCATTAATTTTAAAAATCCTCTTTCTCCCTCTGTGGAATTCTCCTTCTGGTACTTCCTGGCTCAGCAAAATGATCTTAGAACACAAAACCGCAAATACCAGGTGCCTTTTTTGCAATCTATGGCATTCATTATGTCAGAGTGAAGCATTCTGGGATATCATCACTGAGCCCAGGGATACCAAGAAACAATGTTAAAAAGTGAGTCAAAGCTGGTGCATGGGGTCTCTGGATTCTGGGTGGGTTTCCCTCATTCTTCACTTTTATTTTGCAGTTCCTCTTTGAGTAACACAGAGGAGAAATGTTTAAAGGGGCGAGACTGTCGTCATGTTTCGGGGGAGGGGTTCTAACTGTAGCCTCCATCAGCCACGCATTGGCTATAGCCCACCTTCTCTTTCCAGCTGTCATCGTACTGTCCAATCTGCTTCCTTCTCGCCAGCTACCTCTGTGAGCGCCTCTCTCTGGTCTGGCCAAGGCAGGCAGGTAGGCTGTATGGACATGGTGGCTTCTTCTGTATCACTCCGTCAAGTGGCGGCAGGTCAGGAAGGCTATGCTAAAGGACAGCAGCACGTGTCCACCATTGTCGTGTCTCCCTTGTCGCTGGATTCATCCAGTTTGGCACCTTTTAAGTAGCAAAAGGAAATCTGAATATTCCTTAGAAAACCCCAGTTTGCCTCCGTTCACCAGTTCCTCTCTCCTCATCGGGTTGTCATGTTCCCACGTGTGCTGAGGTCACTGGGTCAGGCTAGACACGCCTTGGCAGGTAATAGTCTTTGTCTGGAGGCTGCGTGGAGGTTGGAGATGGAGGGGCTCAGCACGCCTGGATGCAACTGCATGCTGATCCCTTTGCACGTTTACAGTCATTCCTCCCTAGGCTGGCCACGGGCGTTTCTGGCACAAACATGGGTATTAGAGATATTGAGGCTACCTGGGCCATTAATAAGCAGCAAACTGGCAAGGCCGGTGACACCCCTCTCTCTGTACAAGGGGTCCTGGGGCTGGGGAAGGGCCTGTAGGAGCCTGGAGCTGTTTCAAACCTGTTCCTTTAGCAGGTGTCCCCAGCGAAGAGAGATCCCAGGGCATGGGCAGCAGAGTGCCTGTCAAGTCGCTCTTCGGTGCTCCTTGCTCTGCCTCCAGGTAGCCGATTACAGGCACAGCACCCTCCATCTGCCTCGCCCAGCGTGTCCTGGTGTTTCCGACTCTCCGCGTGCCGAGCCACTTGACACCTAGCATCTCGCTCTTTCCCCTCAGGAGGCAGGAGCAGTTCCAGACCAACCCTGACAGTTACAATGGAGCCGTGCGAGAGAACTACACCTGGTCCCAAGACTACAGCGACCTGGAGATTAAAGTGCCAGTCCCCAAGCACATCATGAAAGGCAGGCAGGTAATGAGTGCCAGGGCTATCAGCCAGTGACGAGATCCCCCTCAGCGCCCCAGCCTGTCTGTGTGTTGCTTCTGAGCAGCTCTAACTGCCTGCAAAGTGATGCCGAACGGTGATGGAGCAGGCGTGCGCAGGCTGGGGGCACCCCAAACTTGCTTGATTCCCTTTAAGTGCCATACCTCTGCAGACCCCAGACGCTGCCTAGCTTCCCTGGAGGAATACGTGACATATTTCCTCTTTCTTCTCCACTCCTCCTCACTTGAAACCCAGATGCTGCCTCTGAATGACTCTTCCCTGGCAGGCTACATTATATACACACACACTGAAACCCAGACCTTGCCTCCAAGAGGCTTCCTAAGGAAAGATGGTATCCAAACTGGTGTAAGCAAAGGCCAGGTTGTCCCGCACGAGGTTCCCATTCCTCTCAGGCTGCCCCGTGGGTCACTGCTCTGTAGCTTTATTTTGTGCTGCTGTAAGAGAGCTGCCTGCAGGGTGGATTCAAACAAGTGCAGCTTATATGACTACAGCTGAGGCATGCGGCAGAGTGGCCCGCTTCATTTCACCCCAGGCTGTTTTCCTCAGACTCGCAAGGGTTTTATTGAATGAGGCAGATCCCTTTGAGATAGAATGAGGCAGATCCCTTTGACCATCCGGGCCCCCTCCCCTGTTCTCCCCTGCTCGGTTAGCGCGTGTGGGGAAGCGCGGCCCTTTTTGAATTTGAGTTGATCTGACAATATTGTCGGGTGGATGGAGATTTTTTTTTTTTCCTGGCAGAGACCCATTGGTGAGTGACTCTTCTATTAGCTTGTACCTGCAGGAAAATCTCCAGGTAGCTGGAGCGGCCCTTTCTTCTCCACGTTTCCTGCACTCTCTTCTCTCCCGCTGCCCTATGAGCATCTCATTGCTGGACTGGACAGTGGGTTTGGGTAGCCAATGTAAATCACACGCCTTTTCGGTTTGTCCCACTCTGTGATCTTATTGGTGGGAGTGGGTTCAGAGAGGGGTGCGCAGACTGGCTGTTCGAGCCAGAGGTTTATTTTTACTTTCGTTGTCCTAGAAGCCTTTAAAGAGGCCCCCATTGACTTTGTATTTTTCCATTTGGGAAATACGTTGTTTTTTTTTTCCTTCCCCTCTGTTTTCAGGGCAGCTGAAATGAGCACAGTTGGTTTTGTTCACCAGCTTCAGCCTACATAGCTCCGTATCCAAAATAGCTTTGTTTGGTGCATCAGCATAATTGACAGTGGCAGCGCAGACCTAGGGAGAATGTGGTTAACTGCTGCTGTGGGGCCAGCAGGGGGCACCCAAGACACCCTTTTTCTACAGGGTCTCTAAAATGAACCAGAACCATTTCTTGCTAGGTCTGGGAAAACAAAACCTGCTTCTACCTTGTTTTGCAGTGAGGGGCTTTTCCTCTTTGGGAACAGCCTTCAGGCTGGTGAAGTTCTGGGCCTGACTTGAAAGCACAGTGCTGTTTGCATACAGTGGCACCCGCTTGAAGGAGCGGCGTCCTCGCATGGGAGGTCCTGAACTCTGGTACTGCATGGGTGCACTGCAGAGGCATCCTTCATTCTGATGGATCCTCCAACCCCCTTTTGCACCGTGAGCTGAAGGCCGCTGGCAGCTAGAGAAGGGACAGCAGAGAGAGAGGAAAGGGTTAGTGTTCACTCTGCTTAGAAGAAAGAGGGGCATAAATAAAACTCTGGCTTGTCGTTCTTTTCTTTTTCTTTTTCCACGCCTTTCCTTTTAAAGAACATCCCAGCATGACCTTGGGGGTGATCCTGCGGTCCCTGGCAGCAGAGTTTAATGGCTGATGTAGTCACTTCATGTTATTTTTTAGCTCAGTTTACATTACTTCTCCTTTCCCTGCATGCAAATACATTTGCCAGATGTCAGCCCAATTCCACTGCAGAGACTAATCTTGGTAATCAGGAAACTGAACTGGATTAAAGATGGTCTGTCTCTCCCAGAGCTGGTTGGCTAGATCGTGATCAGGAAAGCCCAACATGACCTGCTCACAGATGCTCCCGTCTTGTGCCATGTTCTCTTCAGATCTCATAAACTAAGCAGGATCAAGGTGAATGGGAGACCACCGAGGATCTGTAGGAGTGGTGTTGGTGGCTTGTTAAGCGTGGTCTTCCCTGTGAGCTAGTTCTGAGTCAATTCCCCAGCACAATGCAGGAAGTGTTGTGTGGCTGAATGTGCTGTCCTTCAAATGAGATGTAAAACTGAGCTCCCGATGACTGGTGTTCCTTAACATTCCCAAGGCATTTATTGCAAGGGTCAAGGTGTAAGCCCCAGCGTCCTGTCTAGATTCCACCACCTCTTCTTCCTCTCTAAACACCCCTGCAGTTTCAACTGGATTTGAGATCTCTTCATTTATTGTCCTACACAATTGTGTAGTGATGCCGCATGCTGTTAAACAGCTGGCCTGGCCCCACTGCAGAAGTGGCTGCATTTCAGTGGTGGGTCAAGTAATCTCTGTTTTCGCCATCATCTACCCCAGGGAGGGTTGAATCTTAATGAATGTTTCCAAGTGTTCTGTCACTTTCGGAAGAGGATATAGATTATGGCACTTGGTGCTGGATGGAGTTGCTCGTGCAGCTTGCTCTACAGGCTTTTCCACAGCGCCGTGCCGAGGTTTAGATGGGAGGCAGGAGTTCTGGGCAAGGCAAGGCAGCATGTGTGTGAACACAGGCATGGCCCTCTGCTGCAGGAAGGGGTGTCCTGGGGATAGGCATGGAAACTCTCAGGTTCAGTCCTTTCCTCCTCAGGAGCCTCACAATGTAAAAGCAGCATTTTGCAGGGTCAAGAAGGGGTTGGCTGGGGGAGGGAAACAGGAAGTGACACCACTCGTGTCTTCTCATCCAGTCCTGGTCCCGCGGCACAGAAACTGCAGATCTTTCTAACCTGCAGCGCCTCCACATTCCCTGATGTGGGCAAAGGCCCTGGGAGCGTTGGAGTGAGGCCACCAGTCTGCGAGCTGTGTGGCTGTGAGCTGAGCTGTGGCTGACCCCAGCTGTTCAGAGGTGACAGTAACATCTGACTCATCAGTGGTGGGTTTCTAGCATGCACTTCTCTCGTCAGTAGCAGGAGGTGCCACGAGCGCTGTAGCGAAGCAGTTCACGCACATGGTAATGTCACCCCCTCTTCCCGTGTCATGGAAGCAACGACACAGCTAAGGTTGCAGCTGAGTTTTCATTTAAACCAGATCTTGACCCACTCTAAAATCCACAAAAATGTCCATATCTACGTCAAAAATGGTAGGCTAGGTCAGGGGTCAAAGTAGAATTTTTCTACCAAATTTGAAAGTAAATGGACATAGAATTTGTGAATGACGACATCTTACAAACTGGAAGTGTTCACCCACATTCTACAAATAAGCTTATTCTTTTGCTACCTTGAAGCAAAAAAGCCCAAGTAAAGTGAGATTAAAATGCACTTCACTGGCCTTCCTTGGCTGCGAACTAGTGCCCAGCACCAAAGATGATTTAAAATCTCATTTTAAACATGATTAACTTTTGATTTAGGATGGTTACTATGGCATTTTGGCTCAGGCAAGCTTAAATGTAGCTGTCCCTGGAGGAGCAGCAGCAGGAGACTGGGAGGGTAAAGGTTCCTCTCTCTCATCTTGAACTCTGATTGCTTGTAGGACCCCCCATCCCATTAGTATGCGTGCCTCCCCAGAACTTGAACATAGAAATAACAATGACAATCTTTCTTCCTTCCCAGCCTGTAGGAGAATTAGCTGGATTAGTTCATAGGTTTTTTTGTTTGCTTGCTTGCTTGGTGCGGGTGTATGTGGGTGTATTTGTGCGCGAAGAAATTATTGGGGCTGAAAGCGACATGGAAGAGCTGAGTTCTGAACTCAGCAAGGCCCACAGTCGTTATGCTCTCTTGTGGGAGTTAGTTTCATAGTCTCAGCGCAGCTCCGATGAAAGTTCTGTCTCCCGCACTCTTGGGTCCCATCTTTCGTGACTCCAGTGGAATGGAGTTGTCGTGGGAAGTTGTGATGGTGGGGGCAGGGGCAGTTAGGGCAATCTCAGGGGGGACTTTGAGCATCAGGGACAGAGACCTTGAATCGCTCTCTATATTTAATGGGGCGCAACTGCACAGAGCAGAGCCATGAGGTGATGAGATCACGGTGACCTGAATTGCTAAGCAGATTGGTTGCTGTGTTCTGTGTTTGTTGGAGCTTCCTCAGGGCATGTGGTGTCATTCTGGATATGAATTGCAATCATCAAGCCTGGAAGTCTCCAAGTGCATGAGTCATTGTGGCCAAGAGTGTGTGTGTTTGGATGGGGCCCGATCAACTGGCCCATCGCAGGTGCAGGTGTGGCATTTCTGCGGCTCCTTGGACATCCAATAGCCCAGAGGAGCTAAAAAGGGCCCCGAGGCTCCAGGCCAGTTTAACAGTCTGAAGGGCTGATGCATTCAGCAGTGGGGGATCTTAAAATCACAACTTCTTCCCACCAACGTTGCTTCAGTCTTGCTTGGCTGCAGTTTAGCCAGCTTCTCTGAATCCAGGGGCCGGTTTTGGCTAAGCATTGAAATAGCTGGGAGGTGGGGCTGCAAGCCCTTCAGGAATGTAATCATGTATTTCTTTTCCATCAAGGTGGCCTCCATGGTAGCTATCACCTCTGCCCAGAAGGCATGAGACTGTAGGGCCTGATCTACTGAGGAACGCCGCTGCACATTCCACAGCGGTGGGGTGGTTCTTTGAACGACTTGGGCTGTATCCCAAAAATTAACTCATTGAGCCTAGAAAATTGTTCTCCCTGTTTTGTCCAAAGCCATCTTGCCCAAGAGAACAGCTGGTCTAGAGCCCTCAAGATCTACATCCACTGCACGCAGGAGTCCCAAGTTCAATGCTCTGTTTATTCTTCACCACCTGGCATCTAAAAGGAAAAAGTATCAAAATCTGCTGTTTCAAGATGGTTAAAATGGTGCATCCATGAGGCCGAGACGTCAGAGAGTCTCTGTCCAGCAACCAGCATCAAAGCCCGCTCTCTGAGAGCGGTAGCAGCCCTCACACTAAGCCTCAGCAGGTGCTGCCTTTGGTAGGAGGGTGTGCCCCATTGTGACATCCCAGGAGTGGAGAAGGAATTTAACCCCCTGTAGTTCTGTTTGCTCAGAACCCTCCCTGAAGGTGTAGCGCTGTAAAAATCCCCTTCGTTAAAGGATCTGTGGGACTAGTAGAATCGGAAAACTTATTCTGATTTATTGAAAATTTCCTTTCTCTACGTTCCAAGGTCTACAGATCCAACCCTCCCTTGTTTAGAGTATTTATTTGGCCTGTTTGGCTCATTGATTAGTTCATGGTGGTGTGCTCTGCTGTTGGAACTCAGGTCATTGCTTGTTCGGAAATGTCAGTCCACCTTATCCTGTGCTATGGAAACAGTCTCAACTTGTCCATTCTTTGGCGTGGTTGGCCAAACCCTTCCATATCAGTGACTGACAGGT
This sequence comes from Lepidochelys olivacea, assembly GCF_965140295.1. Lineage (NCBI taxonomy): Eukaryota > Metazoa > Chordata > Testudines > Cheloniidae > Lepidochelys > Lepidochelys olivacea. The sequence goes on along the minus strand of NC_140436.1, from coordinate 14,086,321 downwards.
CTGGTTTGGCTATATATATTCAGGCTGAGAGCCCATTGGTTAATGGATCTGAACTGGGAGAGAAGAAATTTTCAATAAATGTTCCTATTCTTGGAGCCTAATTGTGTTGTATCAGGGTCTCTCTTGTCTTTAGCCCAGGAGTGCTTATAGATCCAGAGCTCCCGCAATGAAACAGTAAGTCACATCCGTCCGGGGAATCCTGGTGCCATAGCACTTAACAGATCAGCTTGGAACGCCTCTCCATCTGCTCTGGTCTCTCCACAATCTCAGCAAACTCTTCCCCGAGCTGTTCCCTGCCCTATAGTCTCTAATAGGTGTCATTTCAAATACGAGAAGCCATACTCCATTGACTTTATTAAATGTAATATTCCTTTCCTGGCATGCTCACCACCTCCTGGCATCTTCCTGAATCTGATCTTCTTTGAAATGTTGCTGTAAACTTCTCAGGTCCTGGGCACACTTATCCTGGCCAAGTTACTGCCCCGTGTCTCGTTGTTCCTAAGAGGTCACTTGGGGAAGTACATCCAGCCTCAAGTGGCTTCTCTTTTAGCCACCTCATACTAAAGGGATTGCAGGCTTGTTTAAGGATTCATTTGTTTGCTGAACTGTGGCTAAATCACTGACCTCCCCTTTGGAGGCTGCCGGTTTTTTCTAGGCCATGCTGCGGTAGCAGTAGCCTGCAGCACTAATTCTGCTTAGAAGCTGCCTGTGGTTAAACCTCTGACGGTCCTGTCTTCCCTCAACTCTGAGAGTTACGAATGAAAGGGGCCAAGCTAAAACCCTCCGTCCATGGAGCAGCAGCCGGGCTCTCTTCACAGCCCTCTTCCAAAAGGCTTTTGGCCTGCCTTGGCGGGGCCCATCTCCAGGGATGAAATAGGAAGCTGGCTCTGTGGAGAGGCCTCTCTGAGGGGCTATGTGGGATGTGGATTCCCTGAGCTCTGTTCACAAAGGCCCACAAACCTCTGTCAGATAGAAATTTACTTCCAGTCATGTCTGTCCTGGGCTGGATCGAACCAGGAGACTTGGTGCCGTTACCAGTCCCCTAAGCCATCCAGTTCTCCCACCCCTTCTCCTTTGTTCCTGAATTTCTATTTGGGCTCCTCTCAATGGGCCTTTTGTTTGATTTAGAGACTCCAGTCAGCTCACACTTGGGTATTTTAGATACAGCCCTCTTGCACAGTCCGGGTTGAACAGTGTTTAAGCTTAGTGGCTCTTGCTTTCTCTGTTTCCCCCTCCATTGTGTGTACTGGGTGTTCTCAGCTCCTCTCCAGGTCTCCAAGGAACCTGTCAGAAGTGGCTCATTTTTTTGTTTTATCTCTGTGGCATCTATCAAATGCAATTGTGGTGCAGTCCCTGACTGGAGCAGCTTTAGTCTATCCCCTGCCCGCACTGAGTCACTAGAAATCACCTAGGTAATGGATAATGTAATAACATTTCAGATGAGAACTGCAGAGCAGAATCTGGGGGAACTCTGGGAGAGTGTGCAGGCAAATCTAGCAGTAACTCCCTTGCCTCAGCGCTAAGGCAGTATTTGAAAGATGGGGCAGTTCCCTTTCCTGAATATGTTAGTGCACCCTTTGTTGTTTTCGAGGGAGAGCAGGGCTCCCCCAGATCCCTTTCTTCAGTGACTGCAGCTTGAGGCTGCAGAAGAAAGAACAGATGGTCTCTTTTGAGACTGAAAGTAACACCACTTCATGAACCAAGCCAGCAGTTGTCTCCAAGAAGCATGTCCCCTCCACAGCAGGTCTGGTCAGGGTCTCCCATATGGCAGCGCTGCTGCTGTGTGAGGGACCTGGCCTCATTCCTGAAGAGGGCATGCCAGGAATAAAACCTTTCTTGACTTTGCCGTCAGCGCTGTCTCCTTGCTTCCATTTCCTGCCCTGTCCTAATCTGTGCTGTAGCAGGGCAGCATGCCATAGGCATGTTCTGCCCCCACCCCCGTGACCCACATGCTCTCCGAGCCTACCACAAATGCAGCAGGAGGCGTAGGATCAACCCAAGATCACAATTTTCATGCTGTTCTTTGGGTTGATGCTGGAATCTCCAGCAGTTGCAGGTGTCGACGTTAAAGCACATGCCAAGCTGCCTCCCCTGCAAACCCAGCAAGTACGCTTTGTTTTTAGCAGTGTGAAGCACAAGAGTGAAGAATTCAGGGAGAGAGGGAGACACACTTCAACCCTGTGGAACCCTTCGCAGAACCCTCCTCATTCCCCTGTTCTCAAAGCTGGTGAGGCATGCAGCAATAGCAAAGGGCACACGAAGAAGTCCCCAGTAGAGTAAATGACTCCATATACATGGTTTTCCATCTCCCTCAAGCTGTGGCAGGATTCCCTGCCTCCCTGCTATATAAAGATCTGATTGCTTTCCTCTCATCCCCAATGAGTGCACTCGACCCCCTTCCCCGCCCCAGCAAACATGGGGGAGAAAGCAGGAGGGAATGGCCCTTTTGATTTCCTTGTCTCTCTACTTCCAGGTGTCTGTGGATCTCAGCAGCAGCTCAATTCGTGTGGCCGTGCTGGAGGGGAGCAGCCAGCGTGTCCTCATGGAAGGGAGACTCACCCACAAGATCAACACGGAGAGTTCCCTGTGGAGTCTGGAACCAGCGAAGTGCATCTTGGTAAGAGCTGCCTCTTTTGGGCACCCCCTTCTCAAAGTCACTCAGCGGGAGAGCAGGAGCACACGCACGTTGGCTTTGTGTCCTTGCCCTTTGACCAAGAAGCAGCAATCTGCAAAGCCAGGGTGGTAGAAGCCTTTGCCAAATCAAGGGGCCTGATTTGGCTCTACCAACCAAATGCTGAATTGATCCCTTGCCTCCCTCTGCAAATGACTCATGTTTCCAGTCCCCACCACATCCCTTCACTGGCTGCATGGCTCTTCCTACAGCAAGTTCGAACTCCCCACCCCTGTGCCCTAGCTTTTGCTGTCTCTCCCCTCTTGCTCCTGAGCTCTGCTCGCTCTGCTCACCGTGTTGGGTGCGTCTCTCCTTTCCTGTGCCGGGAACCCCATCCCTCCTCGTTCTCCTCCTTCAGATCCCTCCTTGAATCCTGCTGGCTCTCCCCTCTGCTGTTTACTCCTGTCTTGCCCTACCTCAGTTACCACTTAAACGTGTGTGCGTGATCCAACAGTTCTGTAATGTGTGTCACGTGATTCCTTCCAACCCTCCCCTCTCTCTGTCTCTCCCCTGTCCTGTGTCATCTTATTTAGACTAGAAGTTCTTTGAGGCAGGGTCTGTGTCTCTCCCCTGCCTTAACCTCTGACATGCCGTGCACAGTTGTGGCATTATGCTGATACTTATTAGGATTGAGCATTGGTTGGCACAAGTGGTGGGAGCCGTAGTCCCTGCTAATCCGGGTGCTCTGAGCTCCTCCCCTTTATTTCTAGAGTGTTAACTGGGCAATTCTGCAGATTTAACCAACTGGCAGCTGATTAAAAGGAGAACTTCACATTGTTGTCACATTTCCAGTGAGTACCAGCAGTCAGTGCCCAAACGTCACCACGGTGGCCTCAACTGTCTTGCTTCCCAGCCTGCAGCAGCCTCGTCCAGAAGAGGATCCCCAGGGCCCTGGCCACCTGGCAGTTTTGTCAGCCCTGTCTTGCTTAGGCTTTTATCTGGCTGCCCATGGCTGTAATATCTGGGCACCTTCCTCATAAAATCCATAGAAATAACCAAATGCCTAGTGGATTTCATGGAGTCTCTGGCATGTCTCCTTCTGGGGTCAAAACTCTGCTAGGGGGAGGGGTTTGCACTGGTTTGTTTACACTTTATTAATTTCCTCATTTTTGATTGGTTGGGGCTTAGGAGAGGAGGGAGGGTTGGGGGTGGAGGGCTGGGGTCAGGAGATGGCATAGAGGCTGGAGAGGGGGGTTGGGGGCAGGAGAGGGAGGTGGGGTAGGGCGCTTAGGGGCAGGGGAGCCAGTGTTGAGTGTCCTTCTTACTGTTACGGATATAGTTTGTAGGACTGATTCTTGCAGACTGTTCTGGAGCTGGTGACTTTGCTGGCAGTGCTAGCCTGTGTGGAGTGACAAGAGCTGTCCTTTTCAATGGCCGTTGAAAACCATTGTTAGCCTGGGGAGAGCCTAGGGTGGAGTGGGTGCAAATGCCCATTTAAAAAAATTGCTTTCCCACCGCTGATCTTGATCCAGCAGAAGTTGTGGTGGGGTGGGATGTTATTGGCCCTCTCTGCCCAAGGTAAAAAAGCTGCTCAGTGAAGCCTGGATGGGGACACTTGGAGCAGCTAGTATCAGTGCCCTACTTCCGCACGCACCGGCTGTCTCCGATACTGACTGGCTGCAGCACCTGGGGTGTAATCATTGGCTCAGAGCCAGCTGACTGAGGGAGGTCTCCCATGGCTTCTCCTCCTCATGGATGGGAACCAGCAAGTGTTCCAGCCACATCTGGCCAGCTGGTCCTCCTAAGTCCCCCCTGCTATGTAGTGGAAATTAGTCAAAAAAAAGCCCCGATGCCAGTCATGGTGCTGTTCCAATGTAGGCATCCCACTGCTGTGAAATGCCCTCAGCGTGGACCATCCTCGCACACGTGCTGAGCTATTACAAGGATAAATGAAGGAACTGGCCACTTCTTGCCATTGATGTCCTCGCATCCAGTGAGTCTTTAGACGCGAGGCTTCTAGAGGAGAGCGGGCCAGGTTGCATTGAAGGTGTAGGAATAAGATGGAAGAAGGGTCTGTGGCCACCCCTAGGCTCAGGCTCTGGCACAGAGGGGGCTGCATAGGGAAGGAGTGTCCCAGAGTTATAAAGAAATCTGTTTGAAGGGACCATGTTGTTGTAGTTAATCTTGTTACTCAAGTAGTAGCAAGTGGCAATGTTAAATCTTTCTGCAAGGAGAGCAAGTGACCTTCCTTTGGGCCTGGCTGTGCTCCTCTCTGGGAGGAAATGTACAAAGTGTGGCCGGCTCTGACATCAGGAATAGCAGATGATGTTGCACAGATGGACAAAAAGCCCCTTTCTTGAGTCTCCATATAGCTTCCTGCAGTCTGGGGGAGAGGACTGCTCCATTGCACCACCAGATTTTGGGTTACTAGAGGGATACCTCCCTTCCCAAGGAGGTAATGGGAAATGGTAAGCAGCCAGCTGGAAGGCTGAGGAGACACCTCAGTACCATGACATCCACTAGGGAGAGCACTGTTGCTGATGGTGTTACGCGGAAGGCCCTCTGAGACTACAGTGATGGGCAGCTGTATAAAACCCTGTGATAGGTAGTGCTAGGAAAACTGGAAATCTAACTAAAGAATTGTATAACTCTTGGATGGCCTCTGTGAGAGAGAACCCTATCTTCTAACCTGTCATGTCTTTGGAGAAGGTTAAAGTAGCAGATAACAGCGATGCAATTTACTTCGATTTTCCAAAAAAGGTTTTAATAAGGTCCCTACTAGATGAATAAGGAAAACAAATAAGAAACAAAGACATTCTGTAGGAGCTTTGCAGATTGTGCAAAGATTAGTCATGGGAGTTCCCAGGTCAGTAAGGGGACTTGTGTGTGTTAAATAACAGTGATTTGGAGGAGGAAGGGGAGAACAAGGTGGTGAGATAAGATCAAGGGCCTTCTCCAGCTCCTGTTGGAGTCGAAGAGAGTCTTTCATTGTCTTGAACAAGCTGGTTCAGGCCATATGTGAGTGAAAACGATGGAGGATTGTGAGAATCTCCAGCTGTCTTCTAACATATTGATGGTGGGGGTGTGGGGTTCAGGGCAAAAAGGCGGTAGATGAAATTACACTTGAAAGTAATTGGAGACTAGTGAGTAATTCTCAAGCAGGACTGTCTCCTTTGCTGCTCACAGAATAGACACGAGTGGTCTGCTGGTTCCTCGGATTCATTCATTGTTTGCAATTCAACCATTTGTTAATGAATTGGTGTAACTTTTGCTTGCACACAGCTCCCTGCGAGCATTTGGTACGTGAGCTGTATGGGTTAGGTAAACCGCCTGGTATTGTTTCTGGATTGCGATTGGTTGAGCACACAAGCTCGTCCTTCTGCAGCACTTGTCCATTTAAAAGACGGTGGTGGTGAATTCACAGCATCGCACTCTGAAGTTTTATTTCACAGATGTTCGTGCTGGCCAAACTCACTCTGTCACAGCCGCGCTCACAGGAAGCGAGAGCAGCCAAAGCAAACTCATAACATGTCAAGTGACCCTTTGTGGGGGATCTTTGCAGCGTTCCCCCAGCTGGCGCATTGGCAGCAATAGTCCAGCCTTCTCCTCAGCGCTGCTCTGTGGGCTCATTGTGGGGAAAGGGTTAGGAGTTACTGAGCTCAGTGACGCGCAATTGCCCGCCGCACAGAAAACAAACAGATGCACAGCATGCTGTCTGAGGTGAGCACACATCAGTGGAGCCCCACGCGCAGAGCTGGTTCTGTGTGCACTCAGGCTCACAGCAGCCATTTCCCTCTTGCAGACGTTGGGAGCAGGGACAAGATTGGTAAGAAAGATGGCTTTGAGTTGGAGGCAGTGTTGTTGTAGCCAGGTTGGTCCCAGGCTATTAAAGAGACAAGGTGTGTGAGCTCAAAAGCTCATGTCTGTCACCAACAACATTTGGTCCAATAAAAGATCTGACCTCACCTGCTCTGTCTCTCAGGTGGCTTCTAGTGTCTCAGCCATTCTAGCCAGACCATAACTGAGGCTAGGGCCATCTGCCTATTCAGGGTGGTGATGTCTGCTCCGCTTCCAGCGGTCTGGCTGTACTGAGTGGGTCAGTCTGCTGTTCAGACTGATTTCTTTTCAGTTGAAATCCTGAAATATCTTAGTTGGAGAGATTTCGTCTCTCTCCTGTGCAGGCTCCCTTTATCTTCCACAATCTCATCTCCCTGCAGCCTCAGTTTTCCAGGCTGTAGGTATGTACTTTCCCTTAGCCCATGGACCCTGCCATGCCCCTCTCATGGTGCGCCAGGTAAGTATATAAGCAAAGGGTTGCAGTGCTCCCCATGCCCTGCATCTCTTTGATTACACAGGGTGTCTCCTCGTCTGCTTCTCCAGCTCCCTTTTCTGTACCTTCTAGCTCCCTGCTGCATGTTCCTCATTTCACTTCCAGCTTCCTCACCCCATCCTGCACCATCTCTCTGCCTTACCCTGCTCTTCTTATTCAACATTTCTTTTCCCTATTTTCTCCTGCTTATTAGTAAATACAAACAGGGCTAATGGAGTTAATTTCCCTTGTAATCCATCCATCCCATCCTAGCTGCTTTCCTGTACACCTCTCTGTTTCACTGTCCTATAGTCCACTGTCCTATAATCACTGCCACGGTCCACCTGTTTAACCATTTCATCCTTCTGTTTCTTATACTGGTTCCCTCTGCGTTTATCCTCCTCAATGCTCCCTTTATTCTTCTCCGCCTAAAAGGAGCACCACTGCAGTGTCTTGTTTAATTATATCCAGTTTGCAGGTGACTGGACTAAAGATCAATGTATTTTCCATCCTCTTCTCCAGCATGTTTGTGAAACCCTTTAGAGTCCTGGTCCAGCAAAGGAAGAAATCCAATGGCTGTAATTTCCCAACCTAATTCTCTACCCCTTACCGTTTCCTGACGCCTCTTAGTGCTTGGATGGTAGCTGGACCAGTGCTCTACAAACACCTAAGCTCAATTTTTATCGTCTCTCCAGCTTTGCGATCCTAGCTAGCCTGTATCTTTCTCGTTTCTCTGTGACTGTCATGTGACACTGTGTGAAGTGCCTTTGCAAACTCCTGGTCCTGTGTATAATCTCCTCTGCGTTCCCCTTCTCCATTACACCAGTTAGCTTGTCAAACAGTGAGATTAAAATAGATTTGCACGAGCTGTTTTTAGAAACCTGTGCTCGGTGTCATGCACAACACGTCCCCTCCCGCCCCGTCCCCAAATGTTCGCTAGCCAGGCTGTTTGGATTGGTTACAAAGTCCTGCCTAGAAGAGCTATGAAAGCACTCGTCTGCGTAGCACCCAGGGAGCTACGGGGGCAATGTTAATAATTGATCTCCACTTCCCTAGATCTCCCGTGATCCCCTATCGAAAACTGCCCCGACACCTCTCCTGCCTTCCATGAGCAGTTGGCAACAGCGCCACGTTAGTTCCTTTAAAGTCCTGAGTAGCTTCCGCGGGAGCCTGCTGATTTTTAAGCAGGCTCCCCACCCTCCAGATATTCCCTCACTTGCTCTTGAACAATTCTGCTGCTTCTCTCGTTTAGCTGCTCACCTCCTTCTGTGCTACCTGATTGCTCATTACTGACATTCTTCTCTAGCTGGAGCTGAAGTGAAGTTGGCATTTAGTACTTCAGCCCTGTAATTTGTTCCCCTTCCTACCTTGTTCTCTCCCTCCCCCTGGGATGTTATTTTTAAAAAGCCTTTTGCTTCCTCCCTCCTGTTCATATCCCAACACAGCTGGTCTTGCAGGATCTGGACCACTGCAACAAGCTAACCAAGAGTGGAGCCCAGTCAATACTTGATGGGAAACCTCCCACCTACGGTAAACCCGCTGGTTCTTGGGATAGTGGGTGCTGACCCCGGTGCCCCTGGGAGAGGCGCTCTGCTGCAGGGACTGGTGCAAGGAAGTGGTGCTCTGCCCTCCTGAGCTGACATCAACCTTGTGTCCCTTCACGGGGCAGTGGGCTGGTGTGCTGTCTTTCGGCTGAGACAGACAGAATCCACATCAGCATCAGGCTTCTCGGAGTCATGTTTTGCCTCCTCAGTACTTCGCTCCCTTCAGTCAGTTTTATTCCTGTGTCCAAGGCCTCATTCTTATCTCATCTCCAATCTCGTCCCGTCATCCGTCCCCTGTGCTTGGAACCTCTTCCCTCATCCAGCCTGACCAGGCTTCCCCGCTCTGCTCCATCTGTTCAGCTTACATCTCGTTCCTCTCAGCAAGAGTCTTACCTGAATTCCTGGTGACTGGTCCCTCAGATCCTCAAAGGTAAGGTGCCTAAGTCCCCTTGAAGCCAGGGGAAGTTAGGCACCTCAATACCTTTGAGGATCTGGGTCCCTGTGTCTATTGCTTTCCCTTACTTACAGTCCAGGTCCTTTCCCTGGCCGCCTCATTGCTTTGTACAGCTCTGAGCACACTGTGTTCTAGCAATAATACGTTCACACCAGGAGGGGTTAACTCCTGCAGCCCCTCAATATCCACTCTGGCAACTTCAGGACCTTTAGGGGGGCAAAATGAAGCTCCAGTTCTAGAAGGTGCTGTGCTGGTTCCCCCTTATAAACCAGCTCAGCTGCTGCGGTCTCCCTCCATTTCAACCACAGGTGAATGACTCTTCTTACAGCCCGTAAGGGGCTCTGGGGCCCCTCTGGTTGAAAGGCACTCTAGACACATAAAGGGCTGGCTCTACGCTCAGCAGCAATCTGGCCCTCAGTCCTGCAGAAAGACTCAGGGTTTCTGGGACCCCAAAGTGCTGAATTCAGCCATCAGCTGGAAGTCCTGGAGCAGCTTCAGGGAAGTCCCATGGTCTGTTATACAGGAGTCAGACTTAGGCGGTCACAATGGTCCCTTCTGGCCTTAGGGTCTAAGAATCAATGTGCGAAGGTTCTGATTTGCATTGAATTCAATAGGGAAATGAACAGTGCAGACAGGTCAGGATTTCTCTTTGCAATAAGATTCACTTCTCTTGTTGCTGCCCCAACTGTGGAATTGCAAAACCCATCTTTTGGGCCGTGTGTGCTGCGGTTTGCGGGACGGTTGAGCCCCCTCGTGTGTCTGCATTATGATAGTCTTCAATACATGAGGACGTGCTCTCTCTTCCCACAGGTCCCGGCTTCATTCAGTTGACAGGATGGGACAGTGCTCCGGGAATGGTTTAGGATTGTGTAGGAAGGGTACGCTCCTCCCTTTGAACCCAAGGGCAAAACTCCCTCCTTTTTTTTTTATGAATCTGTTGCCTGTGGCAGGGGTGCTCAGTCGGGGGTCCGTGAGCCCTTTCAAGGGGTCTGCAGGGCACTGCGGCCGAAACCCAGCGCCCCCTGCAGGGTTGAAGTCAGGGACTGAAGCTGACCGGCCTGGGGCTGAATCCCAGAGCCCCGGAGCTCCCCGTTGGGCAGAAGCCCTGAGCCCATGGGCAGAGTTGGGAACATGGAGGGCATTTCTCCCCCTCCCCCCTGCCCCCCCCCCCAAAAAAAACCTGCAGCGCAAGAGCACAGCAGTCCTGGGGCAGCTCCACCCCCCCCATCTCCTCTCCCCATCCCCTGGCCAGGTTGGAGGCGGGAAGCTGGTGCCATGGAGCAGGCAGCCGCAGCGTTCCCTTGTCTCCTGCTGGTGTCCCGGGTTCAAGCTGCTCCTCAGCTCCCAGCCCCCTGTGCTCCCACAGAGGCAGCTGGTAGGAGCTCCGTGGCTGGCAGACCCCTCTGGGAACAGGGACCCCAGGGGAACCCTCCCAGCACACAGCCCCTAATACCCCTCTCCCTACACCCTAAGCTACCCCCTCTCTGCACCCTGAGTACCCCCCTGCCCGCCCACAGCCCCAGCTATGCCCTCCCTGCACCTTGAACTACCCCCTGTCTGCACACAGCCTCTTGTTACCCCCCTGCCTGCACCCTAAACTGTTTTCAAACTTTTTTGAGCTAAGCCCCTCCACCTTTGAGTTATAATTTTTGGTTACCCACCCCTCAACCCAGACAGGCTGGGTGGCCTGCTTAAGTGAGTCAGGGGGTGGAGGTGACACTCCCTCTCTGCACCCCACCGTGCAGAGCTGGCTCGAGCCCCGCTAGCCTCTGTCCCCCCAAAATAGAAGTCAAATGACGCCTATGCCCGAGGTCCTCCCCACCCCCGCTGTGCCATAGAGTTGTATAGCGTGGTGGTGGTGGTGGGGGGCCTCAGAAAGAAAACGGTTTAGGACCCCTGCCTCACTTCTTGCAGAAATTGGAAGATGTGTAGTGAGTGGAGCAGGCGACTGCAGGAATAAAGCCTGGCCTTGTGGTTTTGGCAGTTGAACGCTGCCTTGTAGAGATGAATTAATCCCTGCCCCTGCCACAGCATTCCTATGTGAGGCTGGGCAAGTCACTTACTCCCAGCTTTTCACTGCAGGTCACTGCCTGTGTTCCTCATCTTCCAGGTGCCCGACTTGAGATGCTGGGGTCTGATTCGCAGGAGTCCTGAGCACTCACAGCTGCAACTGAAGTCGTTGGGAGCTGTGCTTGGCACGTATGACGTGCTCTATAATGCCTACTCCTTTCGTGCCATAGACACCTCAAATTGGGCACCTGTAACGAATGGACACTCTTGTCCTTAATCTCTCTGTGCCTCAGTTCCCCCCTCCTGTAAAATGGGGATAATGCCCCATGCGTGCACACACGTGAAGTTCAGTTCATTGGTGTCTGTGGAGCCTTCAGCTACTGGAGTGAGGAGCGCCATAGAAACGTCCAGGAGGAAATTAAGAATTTTGCCTTCCGAGCAGGGTTTGACCCGTGTGCCGTAAATAGGGCCTGGACGGTAGAGATAAAACGAAATATTGGTTAGCTGCTCAGTAAGTGAGCACCGTCCATCCTGCCGAATGAGGCAGGGGTGCTGTGGGAAAAAACAGTACTTGCACGTGTAATTAAAGACTAATCATAAAAGCTTAGGTTCTGGAGCATGGTTCTGCAGCAGACGCCATGGCCGTGGACTACACCAGGCCCTGATTGCTGCTCCTAAATGCAGAGATCCCTAATGGAAGGGAGAGTCCAGCTGTACCCTGCTTAGTCACCTGCAGGTTGACGCGCCTGTGGCTTACAGTTCGGCAGTCTTTCCTCTGTCTCTAAAGCCAAACCGTGCAATGACCAGGAGAAGGAATGGGCCAGTTTGGCTGGAATCACCAGTGCTATCTGTGTTGGAATATTTTCCTGGCTCCCCTTGCCCAGAGGGCTTGATCCCAAAATGCCCCCGCCATCCTCTCCTTTGTTAACCGGCTTCTTTTCTTTGCTCGGGAGAAAATCTCCTTGCTTCATAACTTTAATAGCTGTTCGCTTCTGCCCATGTTTCCCCGCCGGAGCTGTTGAGAGCATTGACTAAATGGTATTGTCTGACTTTATTGATGATCTTGCAGAGGTGCCAACGCACACCATATATCTTCTTCACCGCTGAGATTATTGTTAAAATAAAAAACACACTGGGAAAAAACCATCTTGGCTGGCCCAGCACAGTGAGCGAGAGAAATACTGACTACTAGGAGCTCCTGTCTGCATCGGATTCCCCACTCCTGCTTCCATGTTTGTCTAAATGTGATGTTTACACTCGTACATTTCTCCCTCACCTGGCTGTGCTGTGTCGTCCCCCCCCCCCCCAGGCATGAGTACAGCCCAGGCCATAGCACGCCCTCACCCCTGTTCTGCTGGCTGTCGGCAGAGCTGCTGGGGCTGTCTCTGAAGTTGGTGACTGTCTTCACACGGCGCTGTTTTCCCCGCCTGCTTGCCGTTCCTTCAGACGCACGCCTGGCCCCGTCTCCTGTCACAGAGCAGATTCTGCATCACACACGCAGGGGCAAGCACTCCCACCGAGCAGGGGCGGCAGCTAAAAGCGTGTGACATTTCAGCCTCCTCCCCGCCCCCGCTCGTCCATGGGAGGGAGTTGAGGCAGGACTCTCTTTTCTGGGTTAGTGAAATGTGAAATCTCCACGCTGAGGGCTCCTCTCTGGGCTGCACATGAGCAGAGTCGTCAGCTGGCTCGGAGAGGGTCTGAATCCCTTCATCAAGGGGGTGTCTGACAGGTCCCGCCGCTCTGAGCCTGTGGGCGGCTAGAGGCGATTCCTCCTCGCTCAGTCCTGTCAACACACGGTTGTCTTTTATCAGCACTCCAGCCTTTGCCTGACATAACCCCATTGCCAGGTGGTTCTGGCCCACCTCAGGTGGGGCTGCACCGCGACGGCAGGCATTGAAGCCGTTCCCAGTTCAGCGGTGGCTGTGAAACGCACGGCCTCGCGTCCCAGCGGTTATGAAATGGAATCTATCCATTCAAATAAACGTCAGGGCCTGAGAATTATTGGCCTCACAGACCTGGGGATGACATCACTGCCAGCCAATCAGGAAGCTCCAGTTGTGCCCCCGAGTTCTCAAGCCATTTCTTAATTCAGGTTTTGATGTGTCTGTTGGACTGGACGGGGGGCATGCTGAGCTGGCTCTCCAGAGAGACACTTGCTGTGCTCAGAGTGTGGTTAGGGGGGAGACTGCTAGCCCCAAGCCTCTTTGAAGGAGGTCCTATGAACGAGAATCCTGGATGTCCTGCACTGCTTGGCTGCAAAACCAGCTGGCCCTGTGGTGGGGAGGGTTGGTCGTTAAGAATTGCTATGGAAGGACAGGTTAAAAAACTCACCATGTGCAGTCAAGCAACCCACCAACTTGTCATTAGAACAGACTGGCATTGTGTGTGAAGGGAGACACCACTCCCCGTTAAAGGGCATGTGCAAACCAGCCCCTCCGTTCGTTTTCCTACGTGTGGGCTGGGATGCAGAGAGAATCTGGAATGGTTAGAGCGAAACCCCCCCCCCCACAGATCTACACTGCCAGAGGCCCACATGGGTGGGGGAGCATTACCTAATGGCTAGAACCAGGACTCTAGGGTTCCACTCCCACCACGGTCACTAACTCAGCGTGATGTTGGGTAAATCTGGTCCCCGCTCTGTGCCTTAGTTCTCTTCATAAAATGGAAATACTAGTATTAAGGGTGTAGAAGGAAAGAGAGAGGAACTCCGAGTAGATCCAGTGCAGAGAACCAGAATCCTGGATTAGGTCACGTCTGAAGGAAGAGTGAATGAGGCAGAGGTCTCCCCCGACCCAGCTCTCCTGGGATACGTGGTAGTGCGTAGCCTGGTAAATCCCTTTCCCTCTGTGGCAGTACATAGTGGGGGGCACACCCTGGCAGCCGTGCATGTCTAGGCGAGGCATGAGCAAGCTAGGCAAGAAATGAGGTCTCCCCATGGAGCATCAGTGCCTGTAGGAGCCGGGGTAGCCCAGCTTGCCCAGAAGCAGCCCTATAAAAGCTCCTCAAGGGCGTTTCACTGGCCAGGCTGGATGGCAGCCTTCGCTGGCATGGTAAAATGTCTGCCAGGGCACTGCTTCTTGCTAGCAGGGGGAACATCCCCTTCAGTGGGCAGGGCTCCAGCTGGTGCAGTGATGGTTGAGCAGAAGCTGCACAGTGAATAGTTGTTGATGTGGGAGGGTGTAAAGACTTGGGATGGGCACATAACTCATGACAACAGTCATCCCCCCACCCCCACCCCAAGTGAGTGCCCATAAAGCCTTCATCTTCTCCGCATGGTGCTGAGAGTTCCCACAAGGCAACTCGACAGCAAAGAAAACGTGCACCATCTCAAAATGATGTAAGCAGCTTTTCAGTACATAAATGTGGTGTTAATGGCCGGAGCGTGAATCCGTTGTCCTGTGACCCCCACTGGAAAGCTAGAGTCTCTCTTTTCTAGCTGTATATAGTACCCATTTCGAACCCTCGGGGACCATTGTAAAATGCCAAGTATTCCTCCTCCTGAGCCTTGGGCTAGTCTATCTTTGGGAGCTAAATTCAGTGTTTGGGAGGGAAAGAGGGAAATCAGGTACATGGAGTGGGCTGGGTTTGGTCTGCAGCCACTGAGCTGTTTGGGATGCCAGCAGTAGCCCCACGGTAGTGGGTTAGTGGGCAGAGTGCAGGTGAAGGGGTCAGAGGTGGGTGATAAATGTAGTTTAGCCCGAAGATTTCCGGGGGCCGGGGCGGTTCAGAACAATCATTTAATTTTATTTCCTTGTGCATATCTGGTTGCAGCAGAACATCTGTTGCTCTATATTTATTCCGCCCCCTTAACTGGGAGCTGCCAGCCTGTTGATTCACTGGGGTGAAAGCCTGGCCAGTGAAACGCCGTTGAGGAGCTTTTATAGGGCTGCTTCTGGGCAAGCTGGGCTGCCCCTGCTCCGTGGGGAGACCTCATTTCTTGCCTAGTTTGCTCATGCCTCGCCTAGAGCAGTGACTCCTGGACTGGGCTCCACTCTGGGCCCAGGTCTGGCTGGCTGGCTGCACCTTGTCTCTTGCTTGCTGGGCTGACGGTGCTTTTGGCCTGTCTTTGTCCCCAGATCAACCTGAACAAGGTGGGGGAGTACTGGTGGAGTGCCATCCTGGAGGGAGAGGAGCCGATCGACATCGATAAGATCAACAAGGAGCGTTCAATGGCCACGGTGGACGAAGAGGAGCATGCCGTGCTGGACAGACTGACCTTCGACTACCACCAGAAACTGCAGGGCAAGCCCCAGAGCCATGAGCTGGTAGGTCCTTCGCAGCTTGCGGGGAAGCAGGATGTCAGCTGGCCGGGCAGATCCTTGCTGATGGCTTGATTCTGACACTGCGCCCAAGCACTAGGGGATGGCTGTGCCTGGCTGGACTGAGTAGGGACTTAGCAGCAAACGCTATCCCTCCTCTTGCCCAGCGTGACTGCTGGAGCTGTAGACCTACCCTGGCTTCCTGAAGGGCCCCAGCTGCTCTGCCCCTAATGGATCCCACTCCATGAGCCATCTCCGGGGAACTGAGCACCACCCTCTTGCCATTTGCTGCCTGGATGTTGTGTCCTGTGTGGCAATGCTGACTCCTCCATCACACACACACACCCCCCCCGTTGGACCTCAGCAAGCATCGTTTTCCCCACACGCCTCTCCCATGCCCTCCTGTGTAGGCGAGCCTCACTCCGTACCCTGCAAGTCACCAACTCCCAGCCCTCACAGCCCAGCCGGCATGCGTTCCATAGCCCGCAGTCCTCTGAGAGCCCTGCCGGCCATTCTGGAGAGGGCTGGTCAAGGACCGACAGGAAGAGGGGGTCTGGTCCCTCGCGGCCGGGAGCGGGGGAGAGGCAGTCGCCCAGTACGCAGGTCCGAGATCATTCATTCTTAACCAGCTGAGCTGCACCCAGAAGCAAGCGGGTAATGGCCAGCCTGGCCTCTGCTGTCTCTGAGCCGCAGCCCTACGTAGAGCACGCTCCAGTAGCTGAGCCTGCAGCTGAAACGGCCAAGATTGCTGAGGGTGGCCAGGAACGGTCCGTGTCCTGCCATCTGGAGGTGAAAAGGGACATGTCACTTCTGCTGCCTTCCCCCAATACCCCGGGAGCCTTGACTCCATCGGCTGGCCTGTGGCTTTGCATCACCAGAAAGCAAAGCTGGCTTCTCCCAGTGGCCTGGACCCTGCTGCTAGCAAGCAGCCACCAGGGCAGAGTAGGCTCCCGCTCACTCTCCCGTAGCAACAGTGGCCCAGCAGGGTGGCTTTTAGCGGGAGCGGTGGGGGAGCGGCTCGGGGAGCTGTTTGAGCGCCATCTCGCTGCCCCAGGGCAGGGCTTGGGTGCAGGTCTGTCATGTGACTCCCTCTCGTTGCTCGGGAGCCCAGCCCGGTGGCTCTGTGAGGCGGAGAGACCAAAGCAGGAAGCACCTTTCGGCTTGGTGTTGACATGCAAAGCTCTCTGGGAAATGAGCGGGGACCTCCTGGTTCTCTGTTCTTTGGCACAGCCCCTGAGCTGAGCCACTCCCTGAGTCTGCAGGCTGCTGGGAAGGCCGGGCGTGGAGCTGACCTGGGGGGTTCCTTAAACTCGTTCCTTGGAGACAGCTGAACAAGCCTGAGGGTTGTGAGGCACTTGATTGAGGCAAAGGGGTGGTGACCCCGGCTAGGGAATGGCAGAGACCGGTGGGGCATTGAGACCAGCCTGGGTGGTGGGACCGTGTCTCCGTCAGCTGTGTATTTCCTCCGTAGACTTGACTCAAGTGCGTTGCGTTTTCAGAAGGTGCACGAGATGCTGAAGAAGGGCTGGGACGTAGAAGGCTCCCCGTTCCGGGGCCAGAAGTTCGACCCCGCCATGTTCAACATCTCCCCGGGGGCCGTGCAGTTTTGACGACGCCCGGCGCGGAAGGGAAGATCACATCCACGCTTGGGATCGTGAGGCCGAGGCCAGCGCCTCTGTGTGTAGCCAGCTAGCGCGGGGGCCGAGCCTGGGCTTCCCCCTCTGCCTGTTCCCACGAGTGACGTCCGGCCACCCCTTTATCCTCGCGCTGTTTGCAAACAGCCAGCCGCCAACCGGCTGGGGCGGGGGTGTGGTTGGGGGGGGCGGGGGGAGCGTGAGTGCTTCCTTCCCCCATGCCAGCGTGGTGTGTTTGAGATGCATGTGGGGCAAGCCTAGCAAACGCAGAACCGTCCTCTGTCACCACGGCAACCAGCGGCTGCTGGTAGCGTTTCCCTTTCTCTCTCGCTGGCGATGGCCCCGGTTGCTGCTGTGGGGGGGTGGGGGGGAACCTAGGCAGCTGTTGTTTTTCAGGAATAGATGATGCTTGTTGAGGTGACTTTGAAGTTTGTCTTTCTTGCTTTTGGGGAGCCCGTCCCAGCCCCCCGTGCCTGACACCACCCCCCCCCCCCCGAGATGGCAGCGCTGCCCTATGGCTCTGCGGCCCCGTTTAAAAGTGGCTGATCTGTCCTTGCTGGTGGTGGGCATCTCTAAGGGGGACCCCAGGGCGCTGGCAGCGGGAGGGAAGAGCTGCAGCCTCAGACACCTGGTAGCGGAGATGGCGCAGACCATGCCATGCTCCAAGCGCTATACACCTGCAAAGCCTGGGCCTGGGCCCAAGTGTGGCGCTCTGCGCCCACGCATCTATCCGCACGTGTCCAGTTCTCCACTGGCCTCGGCAGCTGGGGTTCTGTGAGTTGCTGGTTCTATTAACAAGGTTTTCAGCTATGGCAGAGATCAAGGGGCCAGGCCTGCCCTGTGCCAGCCTTTGCAAATATAAGCTTATATACACAACCCCCTAGGGCTCACATTGTGTAATCAGCCCAGCTTTGGGTACCTAAAGCACCCTGGGGGCTGATTTCCAGAGGCAGCAAGCTCCTGCAGCTCCCGCTGTCTTTGCTTGGCTTGGGAGTCTGAAAACAGAGCCCTAGGGGCGTTGCATTGGGCACCCAAAACTAGCGGCCGCTTTATTGAGAATCGTGTCCCCAGCTACTGGCGGGGTGTCTACGCCACAGCTCGGAGTGAATTCCCAGCCTGGGAGCCACATCCTAGCTCTGCTCAAGGTCTCGTGCTAAAAGGGGCAGGGTGGTCGTGGCGGCCGGGGAGGCAGCATGGGTACAGTACGAGCGGGTGGGCAGAGCTAGCGGGTGTCTGTCTAGCCAGCGTAGTGGTCAGCAATGTAGCTGCTCAAGCAGGGTATGGTGGGGCTGGTCTGCCACTGCTCCCCTGACCTCGGAAGGCGTTAAAGCCAGGCGCTCAGACCGCTGCATCCTGTGTCCTCTCCGTCGCCAAGAAAACACACTGATGCCCCGCTTCTCCAAGGAGGGTCAGAGCCTGGAAAACCGGCCACCTGCAGGCTGCCGGTACCTGCTGTAGCAGCAAGCCCCACGGGACTCAGCAGAAATAATCGTCTGTGACTGTGTCCTTAAAGACCGTATCCTAATGCACACACACTGGGGGCTGAATTAAGGTTGTCTAGGCAACCTTCATTTGGGCATTTCCTAGCTTTTGATTTGCGACCGTAATCATGTTCCTTGCACCTAGTTATGTGTGTGTGTGTGTATGTAACTTCCTAGGGTCTTATAAGAACAAGCTGGAAACAAACCCAACAGGAATTCCAGCATGTGGAATCATATTGGCTCCCCTGTGGATCATCAGCAGGGTTGAAACCTGTAAATCCTGCCCCAGACCTCTGCTGCTTGAGCTAACGGACCGACTGATAGCAGTAGTAGGTTGTCATCCTCGGTGTGGACCAGTATGAGAGGGGGATGGGGTGCTCTGCCAGTGGGTTTTACAGCTATCTGCGGACAGCAGAGGAACGGTGAGACTCGGGACTCCTGGGTTCCAGGTGCGGGAGAGGAATATTGTGGGGACAACTTACTTTGCCCCCAAGCCTGACTCCTCCTGCTCTGTCCCTTCCAAACTGGCCTTGTTGCAGTCTGGATCTTCTCTGTCCCTGGTCCCACTCTCCTCCCCTAGCCTAGCCAATCTTCACTCCTCAGGCTTCTTATGACAGTCCCAGGCTCTGTGCCCAGCCCATTCTAATCTGCCTCCAACTCCCAGGCTCTTCGCCCCTCAGCTCCTTGCCCAGCCAGTCCCAGTTGCCCTTCCTCCTGGCTCCTTATCTGTTCTCTCTTCCCCCTCCATCTGTTCTCTCCGCCCCCTCTGGCCCCTCCCCACTGGCGCCCAGTCCCAAGCTGTGCCCCCCACCCCCCTTGCAGGCTTCTTGTCCCAGTCTCTGCCCCGCTGATACCAGTTCTCCCCCTGCATCCTTGTCAGATCTGTCTCTTTTCCCTGTCCCACTGACTCAGCACCGGTTTTCTTGCCCAGCCAGTCCCCCGCACCCCCAGCTCCATATCCATCTTCCCCTGCTCACCCTACTGACTTCCCATCCCTCCCTGGCCCCTAGTCTACTCAAAGCCCCAGTCCCACTTGCCCTTCACTCCCCATCGGCACCCACCTTTGGCTCCTTATGCCAGTCCATTCCTCCCTGCTGGTCTGGCACTTGTCCCCTCTCCATATCCATTGGGCAGCCTCCTCCATGCTGCGGGAGCCCCGCCGCCGGGGGTCGTTCAGGGTGTGTCTACACTGCAGCCGGGAGCAAGCTTCCCAACTCCGGCAGAGGCGTCGAGCGGCTCGAGCAGGAGTCACTTGCGCTAGACCCAGCGGGGTGGGTGCTGCAACTCCCGCAGCGGTGGGCTGAGTTGGGCTTGAGAGCCCCAGCCTCCGTGGTCACACTGGTTTGCTAGCTCAGGTCCCGCTCGGGCGGCGTGTGCCCAGCCGCAGTGTAGACGTACCCTGAGAGCGCAGGCGAGAGGCTCTCTGCCCTCCGCTGGGGTGCGCGGACCTGACACAGCTCTGAGGTGCCCTTGCAGTGCTGCTCAGCTTGGGGGGAATTTAGCTGCTAAGAAGTCTACCAGGCACGTGCGAGCTGTGATTTGTTTGTTTGTCCAAATTAGTGCGGATTTTAAGGGGGACGTCAAAAGGCCCCTCCCTGACTCCAGAGCCGCCCCCCTCCTGCCGAATTTCAAGTCCCTGCTCCAAACTGCGCGAGCTTTAGAGCGTCTTAAAGACAAGGGTGCCGAATTCTGAATGTGGCCACGGTATTTTCCCCTAGCCTCAGGCTCTGGGGCCGCCTGCGGCTGAAACTTTCCAGCCACATTCAGCCTGGGGCCGACTGCTGCTGCTGTGGACGATTTCAGCCTGAAAGGCTGCAGTTTGGCACAGTTGAAAGCAGCTCCAAACGGACATGGCAGGCTCCTAAACACAGACGCTGTGGTCTACACCGAGCCCCACTGGACCCCCCTGCAGGGCCCGACTGCGGAAGGGGGCGGGGCTTGCACCCCCTTCCCGTATGTGCCTGAGGGCCACCCCCTAGAATAGCCCCTGGGCCCCCTCGCCATCACAGCTGGGTCTCCTACTCCTGGGTTAAGTCAGTTCCTCTGCCTGTTTAAAGGAGCCCAGCCTGTGTGTTCTGCTGGCCGGCTCCCCTCTCCTTTAGGCCCGGTTGGGTCACTATTTGTAGCTCCTCTCCCTCAGCCTGGAGGCTACCCAGCGGTTATTCTCGCTTCGTTCTTCCTTGTCTCCTCTTCTGCGGGTCTCTTCCCAGGCCGGGGCGGCCCACAGGCCAAGCAGCTCTAGCTGCCTGGGCTGCGGTGGGCGCAGCCTGCTTCATTCTCTCCGTGAGCCCCCCAGAGGCTGGCAGCGTGCTCCAAGCCGCACCCGGGAGCCAGCAACCGGCACCCCGTTGCCGCCACACGCGGCTGCACTGGGATTTGTCCGCCTCCCTCTTGCTTTACAATAAACATGTTTGTCTGAGCAACTGTGTGCACATGTATGTGACTCTGCGAGGAGCCCCTCCTTCCCCCTCTGGGGGACATGCGTTGGGCTGGATCCAGCCTGCTGCTTTTTTGGGACAGTCAAGGCTCCAGCTGGGACCTGCCTTAGAGCCGAGCGACAAAGCAGAGCAATGCCCAGCAGCCGAAGCCAAACCTCCCCCGGGGCTGGGGCTCCCACCACCCCTGCAGGAAAGAACTGGAGTTGGATAGATCGCCCTGGGGGCGAGGAAACGCTCTGCCATTCAGCAAGGAGCTCGGGCTCAGGTGTGTGATATTTTCTACTGGCCGCTGGATTCACCCTTTAGCCCTGACCACATCTTCCCACCAGCTGCTTCCTTTTTGCAGCCACCATCCCGCGTTGCCTGCTGTTCCCTGGGCAGCGGCAAGTCCAGCTGGCTGGGCATGGGGACGGGAGAGTTGGATGGCATGGCAGTGTGGGGTGGAGAAGCCCTCCCCAGGGGTAGGTTGTTGAGGAATACAGGGGGCATTTCAGGCCGTGGGGAGTGGCCCTGTCACTGGCTGAGTCCTGGCGGGGGGAGTGAACAGGAGTTGGCTACAGAGGTGGCTCTTCCTCACCAGTCGCTCATTCCCTCGTGCGCCCGTTGGCCTGGTCCGAGGGGAACATCCCTGGGCCCACGCGGAGCCAGGGCGGTGGGTGCCAGCACCGTGCACAGAGCATGGAGTGCGCCAGGAGCCAGGGTGACTTGTGCTCTGTCTGTTCCCTTTGCTTCCCGCCTCTCCCAGGGGTTCATCGATTCGGAGTTTAAGGCCAGGAGGGACCATTGTGCTCATCGAACTCAGTCACCCTGTTACTCCTGGAGTGAGCCCAACAGCCTGGCTTGACAGGCACTTCTTGCGGAAAGAGAGACTCCCCCATGTCCTGTGGGAGATCGTTCCAGGGGTTAGTCGCCCCCGCTGCTAAGATTTCTGATTGGAACTGGTCTGGTTTCAGCTCCAGCCGGCGGGTTTGGGTCTGCCTTTCTCCCCGAGCCTGAAGAGCCCTTTAGCGCCGGGACTTTCTCCTCATGAAGGTACTTAGACGTTGTGCTCAAGTCACCTCTTGATTTTCCTTTCAGTAAGCCGAAGCCAGCCTCCTAGTACCCCCCGCCCCTTCCCAGGGGCCATGGCTGCTCTCACGTGGGAGCCACCGACCAGCCCTTGGCCTCCCCCGAAGCCTGACTCACGCTGACGTGACCCGTGAGCAGCAGGCGAGATCCTGTTTTCACACGAATGTTCCTGTGCTAATGAAGAGCGGGGGGAAGAGACGTTCCGCCAACAGAAGTGCGAGGCCGACTCACCCGAGCCACGTCAGGCGAACATCTTCGGCCAGCTGAAGGCATGGAGGAGACGGGGGGGAAGCTGGGCTCTTTGGGAGTGGAAGAGAGCTGGTCTCACCCCCGCCTCAGAGCTCTTCCTCCCTGGCACTTTCCAGCTGGCAGCCACGGCGCAGGCAAGCGGCTGGCAAATCCCCAGAACTCGTAACTAGGAAGCAAAACTTAAGCCCACCCGCTTGGCATTTGGGGCTACGGAGAAGAGTGTGGTGAAGCCCAAAGGGTGGGGACACCAGGCCAGCGGGCACCATGGTACAGGGCAGAAAGAGGACACAGGGTACAGAAGAGAGCACCACGGTCTCTCTCCCTTTCTGTCCCAGGGGATAGCAGGAGCGGGCCCGGGTGGGGGCAGTAGAGAGGTATCGGCCCCAGGGGGCTGAGATGGGTCCTCGGCTGAAGGCTCTCAGAACCTCCCAGGGGGCTAGGGGAGAAACGTGCACGAAACGCAGCAAGACTCACCGTGGGAGGAACTCCTGGGCCTGAGCCACCGGCCAACGCTACCCCAGCATCTCGGCTTCTGCTTAAAGCCAGATTGTGCGTCACAGAATCACAGAAGATCAGGGTTGGAAGGGACCTCAGGAGGTCACCTAGTCCAACCCCCTGCTCAGAGCTCCTACAAACCCACCGTCAAACAACTGGCTTGGCCTGGAACCTGGGGGGTGAGGCCAGGGCCTGGGGCGGCGGCTGTGGACCGAAGGGGGGTTCCCAACCTGGAGCTCCCCAAACAGGGAGTGGTACAAAGGGATTCATTCCTGCCAGGGCACCCAGGAGGCACCAAGTCTCCAGCACTGGCCTCCCCTGGTACCAGCCCCAAGGCCCAGCCCTGGAAATACAACCCCCTAAGACATGGCCAGGGACACTGCAGGGGAAGGGGGCTTCGGGTAATGGGGATGACTGGAGCTGGGAGCCTGTAGATCTCCGCTGTGCAGGGGAGGGGGGCAGGGAGAAGAGGGGCCCTGGGGGGTTGTGGGGCTGGGGATTTAGGGCAGAAGAGACCCTCTGCATATGGCAGCCCCAGCATGGGCAGCGATTGCTGCAGTTCACTGAGCTGCCATGGTCAATATGGCAGCTCCCTCCCGGGAGTTTTCGTGCCATGCTGGGGAAGCGGCCCCTGGCCTGGATTTTTCTATGGGGGCATCAGGGTATGGGGGGCTTTTCCAGGTCACCCGGATGGCGTGGAGAGGCCAGAACTGACTGAGCATTTCCCTGGTGGCTGGGTGGGGGGCGGAGGGGGGGGGCAGGAGTTTGTGTGCTGCAGCCCTACATCCCCATGGCAAGTGGGGAGCAGGGGTTCAGCAGAGGTCTTAATGCAACCCCAGTGGGGTGGTGGGGGCAGCTGGAGTTGACCGGGTGGCTGAGGCAGGCTCTGGGGGCAGGTGAGCAGGGAGGAGAGAAGGACACAGGCTGCAGAGTGAAGATGACAGGGCGACAGGAGGAAACCGGAGTCAAGGGGAGGCCAGGTCGAGCTGGGCGGTGCCTGGGGAGGGACTGAAGGCTCCAGCACCGAGCAGGGAAAGGCCCCCCCCCAGCACCAGTATTTCACACTGACTTGGTTTCTCGACCCCGGGTGACTCCTCTGAGCCCTACCCAGGCAGGGTCCGTGGTGCCCGCACCTGGGGTGTCCTTCCCACCCCCCCGCCTGAGCTCAGGCTGCAGCTGCCTCTGTCTCCCAGGAGCCGAGGGACAATTTCGCGCTGGCAAACGAAAGCACAAATATAACGGGGCTCTGTGCAGCCCCCCGCAGCCGCCCCCGGTGCCCATGGCAACAGCAGTGCCAGCTGCCTGCCCTCCTGGCAGGGCGCCCTGTGCACTCTGGCTGCAGGGGGTCAGCCCCAGCCCGGGGAACATGCCTCCCAGCCCCTCTGCCCCAGCCCGTGAGCAAACCCTGCCCTGCCCCTCCCCGCGCTGGGCTCATTAATGCAGCCTGGGTTTAAATGCCCTGAGCTGCCCTGACACCGCCCCTTCCTCTGGCACTGAACAAGGAGTTCTGCTGGAATGAGGGAGCCGCTGTCACCCCGAGGCTGCTCTACCTGGGACTCTCCCACCTGGCTTCCAGATGCAAGTTGAGAGACAAGACACACAGCCTCCCGCAGGCTGCCCAAGTGAGCCCCCACCCAGCAGAATAATCTCTCTCTCTCAGCCCTGCAGCCCCGCGAATCTCTCAGCCTGCCCCCCACCCCCCAGCGCTCCAGAAAAGAGCAGCTCTGGTGCATGGGGCTGGGCCAGAGCAGACCCTCCACTGATCACACTGACATGGGGACCAGACCGCGAAGGGCTCTGTGGGCTACACCCAGCACCTCCAGCTGCCCAGTGCAGGCCCATGGGGAGCCCACCTCTGGGAGGGCAGTAGTGGGTTTGCTCCCTGCTGGCCAGATGCAGTGGGGGAAGGTGCCTGGTCATCCCAGCTCTGCCCCCACCAACCAGGGCCTGGTATCCTCTCTGCCAGCCCCTTCCCCTGCCCTGCTCAGGGAATCTCAGCCCGGCCCGGCTCGTTTAGGGGCTGGCTTGTGCTGCGTTGGCCGGGCGGGTGGAGATGGACATGCGGATGGACCCTGTAGCTCCCGCTGGTCTCAGGGACCCCCGGGGCAGAGGCCTTGTCTGCCTCTGCCCTCCCTACATCGCCGACGGGCAGGCAACGCAGCGCTGAGCCCAGGCAGGGCCCTGGCGGCAGGAGGCGCTGCCCAGCTGAGACGGGGGCATTCCCATGGGCTGCACCTGTTCCTCTGGGAGTGCATCGCCAGGAAGAGCGGCTGGGGTGGGGGGATCCTGCTGCCCTCTCCAGAGACTGCAGGGTCACACTTCATGCAAACGATTCAGTGCGCTAATTAGCATAGCTGCCAGTGATTTGCATGCGAGCACAAACTTCAGCTCTGCCCGCCTTGAGTCCAGGGGAAAGGCCCTTGTGGGCAGCGACGCCCACAGCCCAGCCCCCTGGCACTGCCCAGCCAGCGGCCCCCTTCAAACCCTGGGTTCAGTTGCACCACGGCTGGCAGGGCGCCCTGGTTTTAAGCGATAGCAGCAGTGGGAAGGGAGTCATGTCTCAGGGTGGGACTTAAATCAACCTGGTTTTTAAACAGGGAAAACCAAATGATAACACATGCAGCCCTGGCCCCCCGCCCCCCTGCCCCGCAGGGTTATCAGCAGGGTTTGAATCCCAGCACAGAGTGGTCCCGCTTGAGAACAAATCACCCGCTTTTATTCTGCAGCCCGACCCCCAGGAGCAGACGTGACCCCCGTGGTGGCAGTGGGTGGGAACAAAGCAGGAGCCCTGGCTCTGAGCGGGAGTCTTATTGGGATCCAGAAATTGGGCGGGCAAAGTGGATCCCCCCCAGCCTAAGAGGGGGGGTCCACAGGACCTGGAAAACCAAATAATTGCGGGGGACAACTAATGAACAACAGGGACAGGGTCAAAGGGTCGAACGAAGGGAACTGGACGGGGACACTGAGCAGAGGACCCCGGACAGCACCCACTGCTCCTCGAAGTGAGTCAGTGGACACCGCCCAGAGGAACTCTGCCCGGAGGTGTGAACGGACGGGGGATCGGAAATAGGCCCCAGTCACAGGAGACTCCATCGGCCAACCTCCTCACCCTGGTTTTATAGATGGCCACTTTAGCCAGGGCCAGGAGGTCCCGTGACTTAGCGCGGCCACGGACAGGGATAGATAAGGAGGTGAGGGGAAAAGTGCAACCAAAATCTTAACAAAATATTTGTGAGGAGCCGGAATAGGGGCTGCAGCCTGGCGCACTCCAGGTAGACGTGCGCCAGGGTTTCCCTCATGCCGCAAAAGGGGCAGGTGTCCGGGATTGGGGTGAACCGCGCCAAGTACACACCTGTGCTCACGGCCCCGTGAAGGAGCGGCCAACTGATAGCCCCGGCGGGCCTCGGGACCAGGGTGGAATATAGGCCGGCTCACCGGGGCTCCTCACCCTCTGAAGGTGGCAGTGGCAGGACCCGAGGGTGAGGACGTGAAGGGTGTGGAGCACGAGATGGTTCCTTGGCGCGGTCTGGAAAGGGACCGGCTGCAGCTCGTGTAGCCGGCTCACGGTGAAGGGGCAGGGGGGTCGGTCGGGCCCACGGGGCAGGGGCCCGATGAAAAGGTCCGGAGGGCCTGGGGTGGAGGGTGGGCGGGGCAGTGGTTCGAGACAGACTCACCAAAGCCCACAGAGCTGGCACAGTTCATACGAAAGGCGGCGTCACGGGGTGCCTGGCCCTTTAACGGGCCCCGGAGCGCAGCCTCACCTGGGACACTGTTTACTCCCTTCCCCAGGTGGGGAAAATGAGATAGGGCTCCATGAGGCAATCAGGCCTGGGATAAATGAGGGAGAGAAAAGTCAGCCCAAGCCTGGAGCAGGCTGTGTGGGGATCCTGAGATGTAAGGCAAGTAGCCAGGGCATTTGCCAACTGGTCAGTCTGAGCTTGAGGGACAATAATTCAGGGGGAGTTTTGGATCCTGGCCTTCGGGGGAATGAGGATTCCAGCTAGACTGGGCTGGGCACGGCCATTGGGGAAGAGCCCCAGGACTGGCAGAAATGTGGGAACAGAGTAGGAATGTTTGGGCTGGGGGGATGGGTATGGACTTTAGTTTGGGACTCTGAGATATGTTCTGAGCTGTTCATGTCGTTAACCCTGCCCCAGGCAGGGGGCGAGGAGTAGCCGTGAGAAAGCCTCGGGAGATGATTTCTGGGAGCCTTGGAGGGAAACTGAGGCAGGGCTGCTGCAAAGCCATCCCTGGCCATGAAGGGGTACTCAGGCGGCATGGCGTGTGCAGGGTGAGCTAGGGGGCAGTGATACGTGCTGGGCATGTGTCCAGGGGCACAGTGCTGGGGTGCAGGGCCAGTGATATGTGGCTGTTGGCCGGCCTGGCCGGGGGGTGCCATGCAGTGGGTACAGGCACTAGGGGACCTAGAATCCAGTTGCAATTTTCCACCTCTTGACCGCTCTTGTGTTGCTTCTCAGTCCCTTTCAAGGGAGGGGAGGAGAGTTTGCCCAGCTGTTTGTGCCCCAGTTACTGGGGGTCCCTGCGTGACTGTGCTTGGAGCAAAACTCTCTTGTTGGGATGGAGGCAGAAGCAGCAAATGGGCTGAGTGAACCTGGGGCACAAGGGAAATCAGGGGACTCTGCAATGTCCTCCTTGGGCCATGGACAGCGTGCGGTTTTCCTTATCCCCCTCCGGGGAGGCCCTGGCACATTGGGCTTGGTACCCCTTGTCAAGCTCTCCTACAGCAGCTCAAGAGCTTGAGTGCCAGCCCCAAGGCAGACGGTCAGGAATGGGGGCACAAAAACCCCAAATTGGCTGGGAGTTTTAGACTAAAATTTCGCTTACCAAGTGTCAACTCCTCAACCCCTATAACATCTTTCCCATGCAGTCAGACGGTCCCCGTGGGCACTCTGATCTGTCTTGTCACCCAGGCAAGCCTGCCTTTGTGATAGATGGTCCCTTACATCAAAAATCACAGCAATAGTCAGTCCCAAGGGAGCAGTCACTTATCCCTGCTCAATTGCACCTTAGGTCTCCCACCAAAGACAACGCTTCTGGCTGATCTTATAACAAACTATCTCGAAAGATTTATTACCTAGGAAAAAGAAATCCCAGAATTATTTACAAGGTTAAATCAGGTAAACATACATACATGCAACTGAGTTAAGTTTCAAAAGTAATAGGAGCTTCTTTAAGAAATAAGCTCTCTGTGTCCTTTAGTGCTAACCCAGGCCAAGCGCTAGGGATCTTTTGCTTATGCCTAGTAATCCTTGCCCCTCAGAGTCCAAGCAGCATTAAAGAGACAGTCCCCCCTTGATGGGGCTTTTTTATTCCTTCTGCTTTTAGTTGCAAATTCAGCTGGTGGGAGAAATTCGGTGGCACATCTCCCCTTCATGCAGGGGGCTAGGGTGGGGGAAGCAATCAACAAAGTCTTCTTGTTCCCTGATGTTCCACAAGGCTTTGTCTGGCGCTGAGAGGCTGCCTTTCTTGGGCAGGAGATAACCCTCCAGTTGGAAAAGAGTATTTCACACTTGTTCATGAGTCTCTCCTCTCTGGTGATTGACAGCTGCTGAGCAAACACTTAAAATCCCTATCCTGCCTGAAAAGGTAAGATTCATGAGTGAAATTAACGCATGCAGTAATTTACAGGGATTTCATAAAGTTTTAAGATGTTCTTCTAATTCTAATACCGATTTTAACAGTACCAACACACAGGCGAGCCACTCTGGTGCCAGCTCTCTATTTTTCAGAGTTCAGTGGAGACCTAGGGGCCTTGGCATCAGTTGGCACCTGGTCTGCCACCGTGTCACCCCTTTTTGGACATAAGCAGTTAGCCAAAATATGAGGCCCTGTGAGTTGTTTCCACTAGGAGGAGAGGCTCATGCTGAAGCCAGGTATCCTTGGCACTATTGTTTATTTACGAAGTCCTGTTTCCCTGAACAAAGCAACAGCCAAACAGGAGGCAATTTCTTTGCTCCCAGCCCCTTTCTAGCCCACACTCTGCCCAAAAGCGCTCTTTCTCAGAGCCACACATCACAGCGGATCTCTTGACACCCCTGTGCTATGGCAGCTCACGCACTTGTGGGCAAGCGGGCTACTGCCCGTTACCAAGCCAGGGTGATCAGCGCCACTTGGGAGACGACAATTATGTCCTTACAGAGTGGAAGCCTGGGTGAGAAAGCGAGTCCAACACATGAAATAAATCCAGGAGTCCATCCCGCATCGGCCTCCTTGTCCACTTGATTGTAGCTCCTGGAGCAGGCTTCCCAGACTACTCTCTGGCTTGGCCAGCCTGGCTGCAGCCGTCCCCTGACCTGACCTGGCTTCTTCCCCAGGCTGTGACTTGCTCCACAAGTCGGTGGAGCAGTGGCTCCTCTGGTGGAAAAGTGCCCAGCTTGGCACCTGGAGGATGGTCTGCAAGGCCTGGGCTTCCTGGATACGGAGGCCATCCGTCAGCTCCAGGCCCTGCCCATGGAGTTTCGACCTCTGCAAAGGCCACGCTGGGAGCACTGCTGTGCCTGGTGCATGCTTGCTTGCTTTCTCCCCCCTCCCCTTTCTGGTCTTTTTCTGCCTCTTTCCCTGCCACAGAATCCCTCACAAAGTCAGAGCCAGGGAACCCCCTCCTCAGTGCAGAGCCCCCCGCACCTCTGGGCCTGGCAGCGCTCCGCCCCGGCACCCCTGCTTGCCGCACCCGTTATGAACATCCGAAAATGGCTCCAGCCCCGACCCCTCTTTCGTTCTGTATTAAGCACTGCCCCTCCGCCCACATGTGCCTTCTTTTGGGCACCGACACATGCCTGGGTCTGCTTGGAGGCCCCGATCCTCAAAAGTATTTAGGTCCATGAGAAGCCGGGCCCTATTATGTGGGCCCCAGGGCTCCATAACGGATCTTAGCGGCAACTTACAGCCCTCTTCAATGTAGCACAGCCGTGGGCCAGCCCATAACAGGCTGCCCTTCTGCACAGGTGGTCACGGGGACCGTACAAGCTGCCCCCCCCGCCCCCCCCCCCGAGTGCGTGGGCTGTCAAAGATGGATGCAGATGGAATTAGAGATTACTAGGTGTGCTATGGTCGCGGCACCGAACTGCGCCAGGCGCTGTCCCTGGCCCCCGCCGCTGACAGTCTACGTAGGAAGCTGCACTGGGAATTTACAAGGCGGATCGCTACACTGCGGGGCCTAGCTGGGTAATTGCAGCCCAGGCCTGTTTATGAAGATGCAGCCTAGCGGTGGGAGGAGCAGATGCAATGGGCACGTCCGGGGGAGAGACCGATGGCCGGCATACTGAAGGGCACAAGCAACTGGGGGAGCCCTGAGCCGAATGTGACTGCCATGCGTTCTGTTCTCCGGGCTTGCCCTGAATAGGGGTCAAGCGACGCGGGAGACGGTGAGTTCTAAGCTCTCCTCCACACGCTCCTGTTGGCTTCTGGGCCCGCCATCATCCCTGCTCCTGAGCAAGATCTTGCGCTCCAGGAAACCACCCTTTTCCCCCAATAAAGGTGTCGAGAGGATGCACGAGGGCAGGCCTGGTAGAACTGGGGTTAGAATCCAGATCTCTCGTACGACACACCTGAGTTTCACATCTCTCGTGTGACGCTGCTTAGAGTGAATGTGCCAAGCCTATGTACGGGTCACTGCTGGTCTAACCACTAGACATCACTCCCCTTCCAGGGCCAGAATAGAACCCAGGAATCCTGCCTCCCATCTTGCTCCTGCTGCCTGGCAAACAGCAGCATCCCGCCCTCTAGTGGCTGGTCCCTACAGAGGACAATTTAGGCCTCGTCTGTCCGAGAGGGTTGCAACGCTTTAACTTGCACCTGTTTCCTGAAGTGACTTGCTTTGAGGTCATTTAAATCAATTCCCAAGTGACTTACGCCAAACTGGAATACGCCTGGAGCCAGCCACATTTAGAGTCCGCATGGCCTTGGGCGCCGGTTTAATGAAATTGGGTTTCAGTCCCGTTTTCAGTGAAACTAGGACAGCGTTTGAATGTACTCAAGGCTTCCTTCAGCTCAGGAGGGAGAAGCTGAGCTAGGGATTAGCCGGCCTCCGGTCGGACCTGCTGCTGATTCCTGGCTGCACGGAATCCTGTTTGTTACTGGAGTGCCCAGGGACCAGCCACGATCAGGGCACCTTCGCAGAGCAGACAGTCCCTGTCCCCCACGCTTCCAAGGAGGAAGAGCGACCCAGTGGTGAGAGCACATAGGAGACCAGCGCTCATGCCCGGCTCCGTCACGGACTTCCTGTGGCCTTGAGCAAGTCATTTAGCCTCCCTGTACTTCAGTTTCCCATTTTACAGATACTAACGCTTCCCTACGTCCCAGGGGCACTGGGAGGAGTAACAGATCTAGTGATAGGAAGGGCTAGAGAAGAAACAGACATTTATTATTAATCTACGAGGCAAGACAAGACAGATGCTGGGTAGAAGAACACACTAATCCAGTGGCTTCTGTCACACAGTGGCTGGCTTGAAGGATGAGATGCACGAGCTGCATCAATGGGAATCGTTTGGCCAAAAAACTCCCGGTGCCAACAGCATGTCCCATGTCTGGCACCCAGCTGAAGGCACACGGGCTCCCGGAAAGAAGGCAGCCTGGCCCCGATCCTCAAAGGTGCTTAGGAGCCTGGTTCCCCCGGAAATACCCCTGAGGACGCAGGCCTCTGTGTGCTGAGTGGCGAGGCTGCTGTGTAGCAAATGACGGGGACACATCCCAGGAGCATTCAGGGCATCCCTCCACACAGAGCCGGTAAGATTCCCTCGCTTTGGGCTGTGCCTCTCATCTCAGTTCCTTTGGGTTCCATTGTGATCACTGCTGTGTTTCTTAAAGCCCCAGCTCCTGGAGTCAGGTGACTGCGTGAGACTCTCCACTTAAATTTTTTAAAAAGGCAAGCATCTCTCTCCTCGTTGTGGAGAAGAGCTTGCAAAGGTGAACCCTCCAGGCTCCATGCCCAGGAACCCAGTCGAAAGACCCTCTAATGTCATCATTTTAAAGTCTTCTGATTTTTAAGCTGATCTCGTGGTTCTGCGGGGGGGCTGACTCCTGGGGTTTAAAGCCTGGATCGGCGTGACCATGGACAGGGGTGCCGGAGATGAAAAAGCCTCCTCACCCTGCTCAGCCATGAGGGGATGCACCAGCTGGTGGGTGACCGTCCTCCTCCCCCCCCCCCCAACACCCTCATCTCCAGGGCTACATGGTTCATCAGACATGCAGACTTGTGGTGCGGGGGCTCTGGGCTCCATGTCAACTGGCACGATTTCCCCCCAGGAGTTTCCTGCTGGGCTAATTCTGCATCCTTCGTTTTCGGTCCTTTCCCTACATGGCACGTTCTGCCCTGGCTCCATCATCTCCTGCTCCAGATGACGCTGGCAGGATGTCCCTTAGGCAGCATCACCCGCAAAGGAGGGACCCCTGGGCTGTGGTCTCTGTAGACATCCCCGCTCTCCAGCTATGCCGGCCTGGCCTTGGAAACCAGCTCGCCGCACAGGGGTTCTCCCTGACCGGGACAGCCAGCTTGGCCGAGTCAGGACATGCCAGGTCAGGAGAGGCCGCTGTGGTGCTAAGCCATGTTGTGATCAGCCCAGGTGCCCTGATGGAGCCAGAGCTGGGTCTGAGTGGGTCTCGTTACAGAGCTTTTTCTCCTTCCCTTGACTGTGGACGTGGAAATTTTCTAGGTCTAAAGCCAGCAGCATTCCCTTGAGCCTTGTCACAGAAGCTATAACAGGAATCTGCCTTCACACCCTTTGGAGTGTGAACACTCCTCCCCACCCCCACTATTGCCGTACAAGTCCCACTGTTACTGATTCGCAATGGTGTCCACGCTGAATGGGGCGGGGGGGCTGGACAAGACAGTGGACCGGAACTTAGGAGACCTGGATTCTCCTCCCAGCCCTGCCATTCCCCTGTCGGTGACCTTGGGCAAGTCACTCCCCTCCCCAGCCATCTGTGCCTCAGTTTCCCCCCCTATAAAATGAGAATAAGGATACTGACCTTCTTGTAAAGTGCTTGGAGATCTACCGATAAGAGCGCCGTGGGAGTAGTTCGGATTTCTAGCAACCAAAATGATGGTTGTCTATGGGTCAGGGCCCAGGCCAGCGGCTGTGGTCTCAACCCAGGGCAGATCGTTGGCTCTAACCCGGTTCAGTGTGGCAGCCATGAGGATGCCTCTGCCCCTTTCGCAACTAGGATGGTGCAACCCCCTGGCCAGAGCCTGGGAACAACTGGGACTACAGGGCCTGGCCACTCAGGGCTAGTCAGCCCATACATCTGGGGCCCCTGGGCAGAAGTGTGCCCTCGCTGAGCCCTTGCCCTGTGCCCTTGCTGAGCAGCCCCGAAGCGTGAATGATTCCCAAACCGATCTCGAGGGATAGCTTGGCTGCTGGCACAGGGGCTCTTCTCCCACTCTCGTTACTGTAGGATCTGAGCACCTCCCAGTCATGTTTGAGGACACATCTGTGGGGGTGTTTGCGGGGGGAGAGGGACGTGGCAGGGGGAGTGGCTTGTTGGGGTCGGATTGTTTGTTTTATTTAAATGTGCATCTTGGTGTCTATTTCTGTTGGAGGAGGCAAGGTCAAGGGAACGCACTGGGTACTTGGAGCAGAAGTGGGGGCCTCTGGGGTGGGTGTCTAGGGGTGGGGAGGCTCCGGGTGGGTCTGGCAGCACTGTTTGGGTTGGTGGAGGGGGAGTTTGCTCCACAGGCAGGGACCGGGCCCTGGGCTAGCCCTGTCTCAGGCATTGTGTAGAGGGTCCATCGCCCGGAGTTCCACCGTGACCAGGTGAACCCCCACCTCCCCTTGCAGGAACCTGGATGGTGGTCCTGAACTACCCTTACAGCCGTGCGGCCCCCGGCTCCACCGCTCCCTGGGTCTAGGTGCAACAGGCTGGCACGTGGGGGTGCAGGGTGATGGGCCCTGTGTGCCCCCGTCTCTCAGACCAGGCAGCGGTGCTATATTGCACTTTAATGGCCTTTTATGGCCTAACCCCATGACCTCCGGCCCCGGGGGTGAGGGGCTGATGCAGAAGGGAGGGGCCTAGGGCAGAACCAGGGTGTCACCTCCTTAGCAGAGATCCTGGCCCTTGGCAGATGCCCTGTCTGGGGCATGGCCTGTATTTTTGCCTGGCTGGCCACAATAAGAAACAGAGACCGGACAAGCCAAAACCAGACCACATTCCCCATCTCCCCCAACCTCCCCTCCAAGTAGAGCCCAGGTCCCAAGCACCAAGGGGTCTGTGCCCCTTTCCGTCTCAGGGGAGGGGCTCTGGCTCCCTGGGGTGGGAGTGAGGAGGAGATCTGGGGCTCTTCGGGGGGGGGTGCTCTATGGGGAGGGGCTGGTTCTAAGTGGGGGCTCTCTGTGTATGGGGAGGCTCCTTGGCTTCTGCTGGGGGGACCCTAACGATGTGGGGCCTGACACCACCCCATACCCTGGGTGCAGGGGTCGCTGGGCTGGCCGTACCCCTCCCCTGGCTGCGGGGGTCCCCGAGGGGCTGGGGTACGGCCAGCCCAGCGACCCCTGCACCCAGAGGTCGCCCGTGCCCGTTCCCCCCCGAGTCCCTTGCTCCGGTGTGGGGCGGGGGGGGGCCGGCGGCGGGGTGCATGTGTGGTGGGAGTGGGGGGGGGGATCGCCGCTCGCAGGGAGCCTCGGAGCGCAGCGGGCTGGGTGGCTCCTGCCCCCGCCCCTGCCAGCCCCTCCCTCCCCCGCTGCCAGGCGGAGCCGGAGCCCAGCTCATTGCGGAGCGAAGCGGCAGCCGCGATGGCAACCACCGTGACCTGCACCCGCTTCACCGACGAGTACCAGCTGTACGAGGAAATTGGCAAGTAAGGAGCCGCGTCTGGAACCAGCGGCGCTCCCCGGGGCCGGGGCGCACTGGCTGCGGGGTGGGGGGGGAGCCTGCGCCCCTCGGGGGGGGGGATCTGGGGGTCATTCCCCTCCCCCCTTTACAGGGCCTGATGGGAGGAGCCGGGGGTACTGCGCCCCCCCCCCCGCGCCCGGCACGGGTGCGGGGCAGGGGGTGCGCTCTCCATTGCGCCCTGGGCGCACGGGCTGGGGGAGGGAAGCCCCGCGGGGGTGGCTGGAAGGTGGCTGCTGGCTCTGGGGTGCCACCGTGCTGGGGGTTCCCTAGTGTGTGTGTGTGGGGGGGGGAGCCTGGCCCAGGCTGCTCTGGTTGCCAGCTGCCCCCCCTCCCCTTGGGCATCCTGCGACTTGCCATGTGCCGGGGCTGGGCAGTGGGCAGCCCTCGCCCGGCCGCGGGTGGCAGCAGGGCGGGGGGGCTGGGGGCTCGCTTGCCGGCCGGAGCTCGCAGCCATGACGCATTATGCAGGAGGAATGGGAACCATCTGGAGAATGGCATTAGCCCTTCAGCGAGTCCCTTGTGCCAGAAACCCTAGACACCCCCCCCGCCCTCGGCTCCCCTGCGGCGCTGGATCCTCCCCACCCCCTCTCCGGCTTGGGCTCGCCGCGTATTTATAGGCTCCTGCAGCCGGTTCTGCGGGGCTCACCCAGCCCCCTCGCCCCCACTGCAGTGGTTTGTCCGCCTGGCCCGGCGCAGCCCCGGGGACCGGCCCTCCCCAGCCTGCTCTTGCTCCTCGGTCATTAGTTGCATTTAGAAACACGCTCCCCTCCCCCCCCCGCCGCTGATTTTTTGGTGCTCTTGGTGATGCCCCTGGGCTGGGGAAGGCTCCACCCACTCTGGCACCCTGCCCCAGGCTGGCAGCAATCACCCCTCTTTGCATTCAGCGCCATGTGCTGGCGCTGGAGGAGGGGGAGGGGAGCTGGAGCGTCCCCCCCTCTCCCCCCCCCGGGAGGATCAGCGGGGAAATACCCTGCGCCCAGGGCTCCGGAGTGGCGATGCCACAGAGCGGGCAGCCCGTGGGTGCTGGGCATGGGGAGGAGCTGCCCTGGCGGGTTGGCTCAGCACCCTCCCCCCCCCCACGTGCCTAGAGGTCGCCCGTGCCCGGCTGGGGGCTGGCATAGCTGCCCCTCCAGTGAGCAAGGGGCTGGGGCTGCCGTGTGTGGCCGACCCATGGTCCCTGCTGGGGTCTGCCCTTGCGCCAGCGGGAGAGCGCGCCAGGTGGGCACCCTGCCATCTGCACGCCCACGCTGGTACCCGGCCTCTGTGCCGCCTAGTAAGGGGGCTTTCCCCACCCCAGCTGCCCCCCGAGAGGTCCGGCTGCTGGGAGCGTCTCCTGGAATGCCCCCCCCCACCTGTTAGCTCCGTGGCTGTCGGAAGTCACTGGCTTTGGGGGGCGTCTCCAGGCTGAGACCCCTTAAAGCGGCCTGGGTTGCCGCGAGGCGGTGCTTGGCGCTAGCCCAGACTCGGGACCTTTGGGGGTGTCTCAAGCTGAGCAGTGAGTTTGGGGTGTCCCAGCTGAGTGCCCCCCCCCAACTGGGATAATCTTGGCCCTGGCGTTTCACACCCCCTGAAAATGTTCCATTCCTGGCAAACTGGCTCCATCTTTAATGCAAGTCTGGCAACCCCATAACGACCTGCCTCAACCCCCCCGCTTCCCAAAGACCTGCAAACAGACAGGGACTTTGCGGCGTCCCGCTGCCCCCTCCCTCGCCGCTTGGCTGAGCCGCATGGATTTAGCTCTCTCCGTCTTTCCTTCTACCCCAGCTCCCAGCCGCCTGCCTTGCCCGGCTGGGAGCCCCTGCCGGTTTTTCTACATCTGCTACTTGGACCGCCGGCGCTTTGGGGTGGGGATTCTTTTGGTTCCGTGTCTGTCCAGCGCCTGACACAACAGGGTCGGGCCCTGACTGGCGCTTCTAGGCGCTCGGAGAATATGCTCCGTATTAGTCGGGTGCCCAGAAACCAACACGAGATGCCAGGTGGGCTCTGCCCAGAGGTGTGGAGAGAGATTGTCCCCTCTTCGCTACAGAGAGAGGGGCCGGGGGCTCGGTCATAGGCGTCTGTGGAGTCACCCCGTCTCTGGGGGCCTCCGTTCCCATGTGGTCACTGGGGACAGCAGCTCGGCCCGTCCCTCCGGAGGTGGAGAAACAGGCTCAGGATTGTGGGGTGCTCAGAGGCGTAGTCAGGGGCGGGCCCAGATGTTGAACGTGCCCTGGAGGGGTGCAGGGCGTGAGGCGTCCGGGAGTGAGGGCGCTGAGGGGGTGTGGGTGGGTCTTTGCCGGAGCTGTATAGAGAGGGACCCCCCCCTTCCTGCTGCAGCCCCGGCCTCTGGGTTTCCACCTGTCTCTGGAGGCTCTTTGAGAGGCGTGAATTCGGCGTGGGTGCCGGATCGGGGGCCTTGGAAATGCCGGCCAGGAGCCCGCCCCCCAGAGGAGCCGGGCACCGCAGGGCTGCTCCGGAACGGGCTGGCGGGCTTGTCGGCCAGGCTCCCTCCGCTCCGTCGGCGGGGTGCCTGGCTACGCCCCCGGCTTCGGAGCAGCCCCCCGGAGGAACCCCTTGGCTGGGTCAGATCCCCGGGGGGGCGCGCTGGGCCTCGCAGCCGCCGGAGCCTGAGCCCCGGGGGGCTCCTGCTTCGCCCCACAAGCGAAGTCGCACGGAGCGAAGTCGAAGCCAGTCGCACGGAGCCGGGGACGCTCTGCCGGGAGGCGGCCCCCGCGCCCGGCCTTGGTGGGTCCCCTGGAAGGCGGCGCAGGACGGCCCGAGCTTGGCCTGGAGAAAGGAAGGGTCAAGGGTAGCCCAGAGCGACCTGCAGTGAACTTCGTCTCCCTCTCACTCGGTCCCCAGGTCAGCCAGAGCCCCAGCTGCACTGAGGTCCCTTCGTCTTCCCCGAGAGCAAAGGGAATCCTCCTTCCCCGCGCCGGGCAGCTACCCAATGCCTGGGGAAACTGAGGCACGCCAGGCTGATAAAAATACTGCAGCAAATTCTCACTTTGGCACACTGGGCGTGGTCCAGGCCTGAGGACTAAGCCCCTCTGCTGGGACACAGCAGCTGCCCCGCGGGTGCCGAAGTGGGGCTGCTCCAGAACCTGGTGGAGCTCAGATACCAGGGTGATGGGTGTGTTTGAAATATCTCAGCGGATCAACCGTGGCTGCCAGTCTGCTCGGAGCCCCGTGCGACGGGGGGTCTCTGCGTGGTCTGGGCCCAGCCTGCCCCTAGAGGTGACCCAGCTCCCTGCCCCTGGCTAAGTGAGGCCTGCTCTTGCGCTCCAGGACTGTCTTGGTGAGGCTCCTAAGTCCTGCACAGATGGACCCGTGCCAGGGGTGTGGGCTGCCCTCTTGGCTCCTGCAGCAGGCCCCCTGCTAGCCTGTCCTTCGGCGGTGCCGGGCTTTGATCCCTTGGGGGCCTGGGAGGGTCGCTTTTGCAAGAAGGCCCTTTGGCGTGGAGGGGGCTGGCGGGTGGGGGCGAGGCTATAGTGCGGCACGTAGGTCCCTGCCCCGAGGCAGCTTGGCCAATAGATAGTAGCCCACCTCGGCTGCGGTGTGTGGCAATCACGGAGTAAACAGCGGGTGGCTTCCAGGATCCAGCCGGGAGAGCCTGGAACCGGGGCTGCTGGGTTCCCGGGGAAGCTCAGGCTGGGCCCAGGCCGGGGCAGTGGCCTGGCTCCTGGCGTGCAGGCCCTGCCTGTCTGCCCCCCTGGCGCACGCTCCTTGGAGGCTCGGGCTGGGGAAGGAATGGGGCCAAGGAGGTGAACAGCAGCAGCTGGGCTGGTGAGGGGCGTTTGCGGGACCAGCCTCCCTGAGAAGTAAAGAAGGGCCTGGCTCTTCCATCTCACTCCCCCCCAGTGGAGTTCAAAGTGGGGAGACTGAGGCCCAGAGCAGGCGAGTGACTCACCTAGTAGGCCGGTGGCATAACCCGGACCCAGCTCCCCGGTTGAGCTGCTCTAGGCACTAGGCCACGCTGCCTGTCCTAGCGCAGAGGGGGCTGCCCCCAGCTGCAGGGCCTTGTGGCCAGGGCTGACTCCTCTCCCCGGCAACCGAGGCATGAGAGGGTCCCCTTCGCCTGTCAAGTCAATGCGGGGAGGAGGTGCCAGGCAAGGCCGGGTAGAGTGGGGGTCATGCAAGGTCAGCACAGGAATGGCAGAACTCCTGGGGGGTCGGAGAGCAGCGAGCCCGGGTAGAGACTTCCATGGGGGAGACTCTAAAGAGGGCACTGTGAGAACCCAGCTAATAATGATCCCTAGCTCTTATCCAGCACTTTTCCTCAGTAGCTCTCACCATGCTTCCTGGGGGAGGGGGCTGGTCAGGATCACTTGTCAGAGGGGGAAACTGAGGCACAGAGTGACTTGCCCATGGCTGCCCCGCAGGCCAGTGGCAAAACTGGGAATAGAACCCACGTCTCCCGAGGCCCATTCCAGTGCTCTGTCTGCTACCTTGGGGGGAAGACCGGTGGAACAACCAGTGAATGACACAGGGGTCTCAGACAGAGCAGGAGCGCCCATGTTTACCCTTCATCATCATACAAGGACAAGGGGTGGGTGAGTGGCAGCTGCCTGAAACCAGGAAAGACAATTATTGCACATCTGGTAATTACCCGGTGGAACTCACTGCCACAAGATCTGACCGAGGTCCGGAGCTCAGTGAGGTTCGCGAGAGGACTGGACAGGGAAACAGACGGTTCCCAGTTACAGGCGTTAGCAGCGAGGTATAAAAGAAGGGGGCCTCATCTAACACCCCCGCCTGGCCTCAGCCTGGGAACCAGGCTCTAGGGAGAATGTCCCCATGGGCAGGCTTTCCCCAGTGCCTCTGGGGCCAGACCAGTGGGGCTGCCCTGACTAGCCCCAAACCCTCTCGGCCCTGGCACCTGTTCAGAAGCTGGCGGCCTCTCCCAGCTCCCCCTGCCCTTGTTATCCCACCCCTGGGCTGCGGTGCCGGTCAGCTCCCTCTCATGGGGGGCCCCGCCAGCCCCACCCACCCTCCCTTTGCCACTGCCCGTCCTCTCTCTGCGCCGGCTCCCGGCCGGGACCCCGGGCAGCGCCCAGCTCGCCCCAGGCGGGCGCTGGGCTCCGGGTTTCGGGAAGGGGGGGTCAAGGCTCGGCCGTGGTGGCGTTGCCCTGAGCCGCTGGCTCTTGCCCGTTCAGCGGGAGGCTCCTTAGCCGGCTGGACCGGGAGAATCAAGGCACCCGGCCCAGAAGCAGCAGCCGCAGCGGGGGTGTGAGCAGAAGGGTTCGGGGTGCCGGGCTGGGCAGCGCCTCCGGGGATGAGCGCACTCTCAAGGGGGGGGCTATAAACATGGGGGGGGCTCTGCTGTTGGGGGGGGGGAGAAACTGGCCCTCGGGGGGGTCATCCGGCCCTGCAGTGCCGGGAAGCTGGGGGTTATAGGCCACGGACCGGGCGGTGCGTCCAGGGGGGGCCGTAGCCCGGGGTTCGGGCCGCATCCGTCGGGGCGACCCTGCAGCTCCCCTGGAGCCCGAGGGCCCCAGGCTGTGTCGGCCCCGGGGCCGGGGTGCTGCTGCCCGGCTCGGGGGGGGGGGGGGATCCCGGCGGACGCAGGGCGGGATTAGCGCAGCGAGGGGATTACAGCCTGGCCGTCCTGCGGGGTGCGCGGAGCCCCACTGGCCCGGAGCACGGGCGGGCTGGTGTGGACGTGGCGCTGCCTGGCTGGGTTATGCCCCGCTGCAGCCCCGGGGGGCCCGAGCCCCGCTGGGGCACGGAGCTGGGGAGCAAAGGCGGCGGCGGGCAGCGCAGCGGTGCGCGGTGGGAAGGCGGCGAGGAGCCGCGGTTGAAGCCCGGTCTCGGGGCTGCAGGGGGCAGGGATTAGACAGCGGGATGGACCCCCCCCCCGCCCCGGCGCTCGCCGTTCTGCGGGGCCAGGAGCAGCTGGGGCTGCGAGTTCGAGGCCCCCAGCCCCTTCCCTCTGCGGGCCGCCCGCGGGGCAGAACAAACCGGACCCCCGGGGGGGGGCAGCTCTGCTCTCTGCTCCCCCCGCCGGCCTCCCTGCTGGCTCGGCCAGCCCGCTCCGTGCCCCAGCCTCGCCGGCTGCGTGCCCGGGAT
The DNA here is from genome assembly GCF_965140295.1 of Lepidochelys olivacea. Taxonomy (NCBI): domain Eukaryota; kingdom Metazoa; phylum Chordata; order Testudines; family Cheloniidae; genus Lepidochelys; species Lepidochelys olivacea. The sequence continues at coordinate 14,045,874 of NC_140436.1, read as the reverse complement.
GGGGCATCTCGCTCGGCGGGGGAGCGGAGTGTGCGGGTCCCCTGCCCCCGACATGCCAGGCGAGGAGAGGGGCAAGCCGGCTCGGGGCAGGAGGCGAGCCTGTTCCCCCCTCCCCGGGACAGGCTCGGTTCTGGGTGGACGGGGAGGGCTCAGGCTCTGCAGAGACCCTCCGGGCCCGCGAGCAGCGCGGCGGGGGCGGTTCCTAGATTGCAGCCGGCTCTGGGGGCTGGGCAGGGCCCCCCCGGGGGGACTCCCGGCCCCTGCCCCCCTGTGCCCCTGCCCGGTGCTGCCCGCCCGCGCTCGCGTCCTCGCCCCCCTGCAGCAATCCTCAATCCGGGGCGCCCGGCGTTTCCACGGCAACAGACTGCGCCGGCGAACCCGGGCTCCTGCCTCCGCTTGCCGGGGTTTCTAAGGCGTGTGGCTCCGCCCACCTGGGACTCTCCCCTAGCTGTTAGCAGTACGGGGACTATGACACACAGGGAGGCTACTTTGACGTCGCGGACTCTCTCCAGGAGGAGGCAGTGCCCTCCCCTGCCCCCTGTCCATTGCCAGGCTTGTCAGCCATGATCCTTCCCCAGCGCTTTCCATCCTCAGCCTGCCCCTTCCTTGGCCTTAGCACAGCGACCCCAGCCTCTCCTGCAGCGAGGTGGGTTTCATTACCCGCCCCCATCCCCTTTACAGAGGGGCAGGGCATGGGCAAGGTCAGATCTACCGGGTGGCAGAGCTGGGGAAGAACCCAGGAGTCCTGGCTTTAGCTGCCGCTGGCCCAGATCAGAGGCACCAGGGACGCTGTGCGCTTCCCTCTTCCCCCGTTCTCTCCAGGGTGCCCATGCTGGGGCCTCTGACCCACGGCTTGATGCCCGCCCCAGTTTGCTGTTGTCGATCGCTATGGGAGCGCTGGCTGGGCTGGTTCTGAGCTCTCCCCAGGCATCAGCCCAGCCCACTGAGAGCCGGGGGTGAGCTTCTCCCGGGGCCGGGTTCTCTGGGAGAGCTGGTGCCATCTTTGCAGCGGGCGGGCCCCGGGTGCCAGCGGGGAAGGGCAATTAGAACGGCAGAAGGGGGCGAGCAGGTCACCTGGCAGGCCTGGGCTGTGCTTCCTGTTTGGGGGGCCTTTCCGAGCTGGTCTGGGCTTTTGGATTTGTGGGAGCAGATGTGCTGATGCTGGAGAACTGCAGGGGGACACCCCAAGCCTGCCTTGCCTGGGGAGGGTGCTCAGAGGGGTTGCCCTGCGTGGGCCTCGGGGGCAGGGGGACTTGCGCAGAGCCAGAGCCCCTTATTCCCAGCCGAGCCTCCGCTTTGAACTCTGGTTGAAGGGATGGGGATGCCAGATCTCCCCACTCCCCGACACCAGGTCTCTGCCACAGGGCTGGAGGCCATCACGCTGACCCGTCCTGTGCTCTCCCCTCTGTATGCACCTATTGTCTCTTGTCTTGCTTATCGGCTCTCCCAGGCGGGGAGCGTCTGTCTGTTCCGAGTTTGTACAGTGCCTAGCACAATGCGGGCCCTGCTCTGTGACTGGCCGGCGTAGGTGCTCCTGTAACTAACCGAGGCAGAAATGGGCCCTGGGAGATTGCTGGTCTCAGCATTGTTGCTTCAAGTTTATGGTGGGGGGGTACCAGCTTTTGGGGGGAATCCTTCTGTGGTGGGGGCTGCAGGATTAGGGGGAGCAAACCTGGGGTCTGCTTCTGGGCACTGGTGCTGCGGGGTGGTGAGGGCAGAGAGGAAGGGTGGCCCAGTGGCTAAGGCACTAGTTTGGCACTTGGTTCAATTCCCCACTCAGCCCTAGACTGATTCCCTGGGGGGCTGTGGACTAATCACTGAGGCCCAGAGCTCTGAAGGCATTCAGGTGCCTGAACCCCTTTGGGGAATGAGATTTCAGCTCCTAAACCCATTAGGTGTTGCAACGCTGAGCGTAACAGTGCCTGGAAACCTTTATAAGCCTGGGCCTTCTTTGCTGGGCCTTGGGTCTCCCCTGACTCCAATGGGATTAACAGCCCTGCCCCACCACCTGGCGGGGTGATGATCCATCTCTTGCAATGCGCTGCAGGGATGGGGGCTGGAGAAGCAGCCTGGTAGACAGGAGGGACTATGATAAAGACACTGTTGCTGGGTGGGTGGTGGTTTCTATGCTTTAATATGGGGGAGGCGCGGGGGCCTCTCCCTTACTCTATAAGGGACAATCTCGCTGGTCAGTCCATGCAGGATGCTGTGTCTTGCTGACAGGCCAGAAGCAAGAGCTCCTGGGTTAGGCCCTTCTCCACCTGAAGTGCTGGGTGCTGAACCAGGCTTTGGGGCACGGAAGCCCTGCTCTGGGGGTGAGATGCTCCATGGCACGTCAGCCATTCCAGTCGTTGATTGCTAGTCAGGGCCGTGTCCGGGAATGTCACCCCCCGGAGCAGCCTGAGACGGGCTCTGGCCAGTCCCTGTCCCTTCCTCGCATGCTGGGACTGGACCACTCCCCTGGGCACAGGAAGGGGCTGGGGCCGGGATCGGCGCACTAGAGATGGGGGTGGGCTGGTCTGAACGCTGAGCTGGGTACACAGATCAGAGGCGGGGTGGGGGGGCAGGTTATCCCCCTGGGAAGGAGAACCTGGTTGGAAGGTCTGGGAGGTGGATGAAGTAGGAGCTGGGCTCTGCACATCTAACCGGATTCAGGAAAGTCACCGATGCCTTCTGCCAAGCGGGGGCCGTGTCTCCTGCTGGTTCTCCGGCTGCAGATCTGGGCACCGTGATCAGCGAACGCTGATTAGACATTTAAACGGGCCCTTTCCACCGTGGAAGAGGCAGTAACACTGGGGACACGTAGGGTACAACTGCCCCAGCAATATCAGGGCCGGGAATTGCCAACGGGCGCAGCTGCCCTGGTGCCTGCTGTAGTGTAGACAGGACTCCGGCGTTTCACCTCTGTGTTGTCTTAGACCCAGCCTCGTCTACACTACAGCTTTTGCCAGTGGAGCTGCAGCCTGGGGTAGTTAAGGGGCCCGGTGTGTGGTGCAGACAAGGCCTCCGGCGGGCACAGCAAACCTGGCAGCACAGCTGGCCAGCCCAGTTTGGGGCTCTGTAGCAGGAAGGATCAGGTCACAGAGCAGGGAGGAGACAATCTGAGGTAGCTCTGATGCGACTGTCCCTGAGACACAGCATCTGGTCCTGGGTGCCTGCTTACCATCGAGACACAGAGAGTCTGGAGGGGGGGAACTTCCCGGGAAGGCTCGGTGAAGTGATGGCTAAGGGGTGGGAGGAAGAAGAGGAGTTACTGAAGGCGGTGCCAGGGGGGCATGTGAACCACCTGGCATAGAGGGGCCCCGAGCCTTGATACTGATGCATTTAGATGCTGCCATAATCCCCCTGTTAACTCCAAACAGTTCAGACAACTAGGGACACAGCTGCTGGCATCCTTTGGGCTCGTGCCATGATACCGGGGCAGCTTGTTCTGCCAGGTACAGATGGAATCTGAGCGTGTTCTCTCCATGGTACTGAAGTGTCTTGCTTCTTTAGAGGTCCATTCTGGCCTAGCCTGAGCCCCTGGGGAACCGACCAGGCCCCTAGCAGATATCTTCCCTAACAGAATGCTGGGAATCATTAAGAGAGGGATAGAGAATAAGACAGAAAATATCATATGGCCTGTATATAAATCCAGGGTACGCCCACATCTGGAATGCGTGCAGATCTGGGAGATCCATCTCAAAAAAGATATATTGGACTTGGAAAAGGTTCAGAAAAGGGCAACAAAGATGATTTGGGGGATGGAACGGCTTCCGTATGAGGAGAGATTAACAAGACTGGGACTTTTCAGCTTGGAAAAGAGACGACTAAGGGGGGATATGATTGAGGTCTATAAAATCGTGACTGGTGTGGAGATAGTATATAAGGAAGTGTGATTTATTCCTTCTCATAGCACAAGAACTAAAGGTCACCCAATAAAATTAATATGCAGCAGATTTAAAACAAACAAAAGGAAGTATTTTTTCACACAATGCACAGTCAACCTGTGGAACTCCTTGCCAGAGGATGTTATGAAGGCCAAGACTATAACAGAGTTCAAAAAAGAACTGGGTAAATTCAGGGTGGATAGGTCCATCAATGGCTATTAGCCAGGATGGGCAGGGATGGTGTCCCAAGCCTCTGTTTGCCAGAAGCTGGAAATGGGTGACAGGGGATGGATCAGTTGATGATTCCCTGCTCCGTTCCCTCCGGGGCACCTGGCCCTGGCCATGGCCTCTGGCCACTGTCGGAAGACAGGACACTGGGCTAGATGGACCTCTGGTCTGACCCAGTATGGCCGTTCTTATGTCCCCTCTCCTCTCTCAGACCCCAAGGAGCCGTGTGCCCAGCACTGGTAGGAGGAAGTCCTTGAGGAAGGATGGCTCAGTGGTTAGAGCACAATCCTATCCCTGCTCTGCTACAGATTTCCTGTGTGACCTTGGGTGGCTGTCTCTGGCCATCAGTTCTCCACCTGTACGATGGAGATGTTCGATGCCTTGCTCCAGGGGACAAATCCCTTGCCAGGTGCTCAGATCCTCCTGTGATGGGGGTCACAGATAGATCACGTTGCTTGTTATGTGTTTGTAGCACCTTGGAGCCAGATGGGTGGGACCAGGGCCCTGGTGTGGCAGGTGCTTTACAAACACAAAGCAAAGACCCAGCCCCTGCCCGAAGAGGGCAGCTGAACTCCCAAGGGTTCCCACAGTCCAGAGCCTGCTTGTCCCGTGGTCCGGAGGGTTGCTTTGCCCAGGTGACCTCCCCGAGGCCAGGGCCTCAGGAAATGGGCCAATGGCCTTTCTCGGGCTGTTCTTCTCTTCCAGCCAGCCCCTTGGTGGCTCCTAAGTCCAGAAGTTTGGAGCAGAAAACCTCACTGAGCAGGGTCAAAAATCGCCCACCCTGCACATGGTTTGGGGAACGGGGACCCGGGGGCGGGAAATACAGGGTCGGGGGAGTAAGCCGCTCCTTGCGGCCCGTGGCTGGGCGTAGCTGCTGCTGTCCTGGTGTGTCCGGATCTGGGCCAGCTGCCACGTCCCCATCTGGGAATTCCCCCAGCCCCACCTCCGTTAGGTGATCCGATCTGCTTTGCCTGCCCCCCTGCTGGTCCCGGGGGAGGCCCTGGAGCCTTCCTGCGGGGCCTGCTCTCTGCAGGTTGCCTTTCTTTTGGCTGCGGTTCGAAGGCTCCTCCAGCTGCCGGTGCGCCTCCCTCGTTTGAAGGCGTCTGAGCAGATCAGCATGGCCTTTGCCCATCCGCACTTGCCGGCTCTGTGAGCGGAACATGCCAATGCCAGGTCCGGCCAGAGCCTTTCTGCCCAGCGCTGCAAAGAAAGGAGGAGCCAGGGGCAGAGATCATTAGAAATGCTCCCAGGCTGAAAGCCTCGTGCGGGGATCCTGTGCCGTGCGTGGCAGGAATTGCTCCAAGGGGCCTCCCGTAGCGTGGCCTGGCTTCCCCTCAGCTGTGTGTGTGTGTGGGGGGGGGAAGTAACTGAGATGTGGGCCCAGAAGAGACTTGGCGAGGGGGGCTCCGACTCTCATGCTCCCCTCTGCAGAAGGTGCCCAGATTTGCTGAGATTGGTTTCTGCTGGGAGTTCTCTCTGCAGTCGCTGTTCGTGCAGCGCCTAGCGCAGAGGGGTCCTGGCCCATGCCAGGTGCTCTTGGCACTGCTGCGATCCAGACAATAAATAAGGAGGAAAGGAAGGGCATGTAATGGGTGCCCGCAGGGAGAACGGGGTGCCTGGCTTCGCTCTGTGGCTCTGAGCCCCCGGCTAGTCATTTCATCCCCCAGCTGGGAGAGCTAGATGCGTATCAGGGTGGCAAGGAGCATGGGGGGGGGTCTGTCTCCATTCCCTGTGCCCCAGGAACCCTAGGTGCCCTTCGCTTTCCTGCCCAGACAGCAGCTGCAGAAATTTCAGTTGAAAACTGTCACCCTGCCCTCCCCACGGCTCTCTGCCCAGGGCCAATCTAAACTGGGCCAAGACCGCTGGGGAGGGCGGGGTGATCAGTTCCATTGGAAATGACTTTTTGCCGGGAAATGGCCTTTCGTTTTAGTTTTCAAACAATGGGGCAAAGAGCGCTCGAAATTGGAAAAAAACGTTCTGTTCGCCCGGAAATTATTATTATTGATTTTTTTTGCTGGTCGCTGGAAATTCTGGCAAATCTGGTTTTCGGGCTGATTTTTTTTCTCAGAACTTCCAGCAAACCCGAAAAAGCCATCAGCCGCCCTGCTCTGCAGGCGGGTGTTATACACCTGGGTGGCTGGAGGTATATTGTGGGGCCAGCGGCAGGGGGCCTGGGCTCACAGCTACAGCTACGTCCCAAGTCTGCGTTCTGCCCCCCTTGGGCAGAGCTTAGCCCTGCTAGGTGTGAAGCGTGGTCCTGCCCCAGCCCTTGTTCCCCCAGCCAGGCACTCCTGAATCGCGGATGATGAAGCTCATCCTTCTGGGGACCTGCAGCTCTTGAAGAAGTGGCAGACTCTGGGGAGCAGCTGGGTTGGGCAAGATGATGTGGAGTGTGACAGAGTGAGAGCTAACAGCTGTCCCAGCACTCCGGTCACTTAAGCTCTGATTAGTTTCCCCTAGAGAAGGCTTGAGGGAGGAATGGAGAGTACTTAATTTCCTAATCAGAGTGTAGGCTGGCTGGCTAAGGAGGTGGTTTCCCATCAGCTGGGAGGGGGGGGTTAAAAAGCAGGGGAGGGAAGTGGCAGAGCGAGAAGGCTAGCAGAGGGGAGGGGAGACTGGACCGCGGAAAGGCAAGATCTCTCCTGGGAGAAAGGGCCGTGGTTTGAAGGGCGCTGTAGGTAGAGGCTCTGCACAGGAATTAGAGTAACAGCCGTGTTCGTCTGTATTCGCAAAAAGAACAGGAGGACTCGTGGCACCTTAGAGACTAACCAATTTATTTGAGCATGAGCTTTCGTGAGCTACAGCTCACTGCATCGGATGCATACTGTGGAAAATACAGAAGATCTTTTTATACACACAAAGCATGAAAAAATGGGTGTTTACCACTCCAAAAGGTTTTCTCTCCCCCCACCCCTCTCTCCTGCTGGTAATAGCTCATCTAAAGTGATCACTCTCCTTACAATGTGTATGGTAATCAAGTTGGGGGGGGACGGGGGACGGGGGGGGGGGAAGAAAACCTGGATTTGTGCTGGAAATGTGCTTGATTACCATACACACTGTAAGGAGAGTGATCACTTTAGATGAGCTATTACCAGCAGGAGAGTGGGGTGGGGGGAGAGAAAACCTTTTGGAGTGGTAAACACCCATTTTTTCATGCTTTGTGTGTATAAAAAGATCTTCTGCACTTTCCACAGCATGCACCCGATGCAGTGAGCCGCAGCTCACGAAAGCTCATGCTCAGATAAATCGGTTAGTCTCTAAGGTGCCACGAGTCCTCCTCTTCTTTTTGCACAGGAATTGTGGTAGTGGCTTGGGGGCGGAAGCATAAATAAAAAAACTCCCAGGGGGTGCCCAAGACTGTTGGTGAGGATCTCCTGGGCAGGAGGGGAGACAGTCGCCCTTTTCCATGGCAGGATCAAGGCTGGCGCTGGACGTGCGGGCCGGCTCGACTACCCTCGCCGGGCTGTGGCACCCTGAGTGTTTGGAGCCGGGATTGATTTATTAGTGGTGCTTCCCTCGTGCAAGTTACCTCTTGGTGATGCGGCCACCTCTGGGGTGGAAGACAGCAGCTGGCTGCCCAGCAGTGACTGTAGCGAAGGGGAGAATTCAGCCGGGGCTCCGAGGTCTTTAATGCCCACCCAGAGCCACTGGCTTGTCTTAAGGAGACCTCCCAGCTGATGACAATGCAGAGAGAGAAATCCAGGAGCCAGGGACACCAACGCTTTCCCCTTGTGCACCTGGGGAACGCTCAATGCTTAGCTCTGCGGTGATCCGCGCTGGCTTTTAGAGAGCCTCAGACAGGCTGCAGTCTGCGTAGCAACGCTGGCTAGCTGCCTGCGTTCCCGGGAGCCAGTCCACCCGCTGTCACTTTCTGGCAGCATGTTCTAGACCCTCTTTGGCTGCACCGGGCCTGCGCTGCCCACCTGTGTATGCTGATAACTCGGCTTTAACCCGTAAACACCACCCCCATCCATGGAAGCCGCTTTTCCCGATTCAGAACAATCCCGGCGTTAGCACATTTGGAATTTCAGCATCTTTTGTCCTTTATCCTTTTGAGCGGGGGCGTCTCCAGATGCGCGGCTGGGGAGCTGACAAAATCCCAGCCAGGCAGCGGGAGACGGACAGGGCCAGAGGGGTCTCCCCGCACCTGGTTTCCCCCGTGTTCAGGGAGACGCTGTTTCCTGCTGGGGGAATCGTAGCTAGGGAGGGAAACGGGGTTTAAAAGCGTTTTGGAAGTGGAGTGAAAGGAAAAGGGAACGGCCCTCGGAATGGAATCCCCCGGCAGGAGTGAGTCTCACGGGGCCTAAGACGGCTTCAGGTTTTATGGTGCAACACACGCACCATGGATCACATTTTCAGGAGTCGTTTTCAAAGCAATGACGGGACCCAGGAGCCTAACTCTCACTTTCAGAAATGATGTTTAGGGTCCGTCTCTCCGGCAGCTAAACGCCCACGGTCGACCTGGGCCACCTGACGTGGGGCCAAGGGGCTGCCTCATTGCAGGGTGGGCTCTAGGACCCTGCAAGGGGGATGGGTCCCTGACCGTCTACACTGCAATTAAACGGCCCCTCGAGTCAGCTGGCCAGGGCCGGCGCTGGGCTTTTCATGGCCGTGTGGACCTGCCCTTGTGAGCCCCATTCCCGCGGGCTGTCCGGGAGGCAGAGGCAGCTGAGTGCTACCGGCCCTGATCGTCAAAGACACAGAAAGGCACCTAGTGAGATACAAAAGTGCCTAAGCAGGTTAGTTGCCTAAATCCCATCTGCCCTGCTCAGATGCCTCTGAATGTCCTACTAAGCGCTTTCCTGTGGCTTCGGGCACCTCAGTGCCTTGGGCAATCTGGCCCCAAGTCACTTTTGAAATCAGGGCAGAGGGTGTCTCAACCACTTAGGTTGCTTTAGAAAATTTTTACCCCAGATGCTAAAACCCGGAGCTCTGAGCTCTTGCCTTCCTGTCTGAGGGCTGCACGGTGCCGGCTGCCCCGCCGTCCCCATGCCTGTCTGCTCTTTGAGGCCGGCCCCGCCGGTATCTGGTGTGTTGTACAGCACAGAGCACAGCAGCAGGGGGGGCTGCTGGGGTGTGTGGGAGCAAGTGTGTGTGTGGGGGGTGAGTCCTGCCCAGCTGCATTATGGGGCGCTGGTGGCCTTGGCTTGGGACCAGGATTGATGGGTGTTTGGGGGTGATTTGCTAATGTTCATTTTTTTGCAATGCATTGTGGACTGGCTCCTGCCTCTCAATGGAAGAGGCTCCGCCCCCTGTGCTGGGAGAGGCTCCGCCCCCTCAGACCCTGTATGGAGGGAGCCCTTGGCACTGAACATCAAGCGGTCCCTGGGAATACCCCCCAAATGTGCCCTGTGAAACCTGCAGGCCTTTCTTCCCTGGCTCCTGGCCCTGCTGCAGCCTTAGATCCTCCGGCAGCAAACCTGCCCACCACGGTGCCACGTCGGAGCTGGCGCCAGGTGTCTCCGTGTCTGTGTGCTGGTTACACTGAAATTAAGCCAATGAGATAATCAGCAGCCTAAGGGCCTCTCCCAACCGGCCCGGTGGGCTGCTGCTGAGCTCTCCAGGTGCAGAGTTCGGGAAGTTAGTTTTCTCTCTCTCTCTTTTCCTCTTTCTAGGGGGGCTTTCTCGGTCGTGCGACGCTGCGTCAAACTCTGCACCGGCCATGAATATGCAGCCAAGATTATCAACACCAAGAAGCTCTCTGCAAGAGGTAGGCTTAGTGCTCTGCTTGTTTCCCTTCCATGGCTGCTCTGACTGGGAAATCTGCCGGCCTCCCCTTCTCACCTGCAGCCTCCGTGGCCGCAGAGGGGAGAGGGGGATCCTTTGCTCGCCGTTTGCGGCCGCCCCGACGGGGGGGTGGGCTTTAAGGTCAGGCGACACGCTGATCATTTTGTCTGACTTCCTGCATTTGCACAGGCCACAGAACCCCAGCCCCAGGGTTGTGTGTGTGTGTCTGTGTCGATTCTCCTATGCGGGTGACGCTGTCATGCCCACCGATTTCACTGGGCGCCGGATCGAGCCATTTCAGTGGTTGCCTTTAAAGAATCAGCATTTGCCAAAACAGTTACCCAGTGGTAAATTGAAAATCACCTGTAACAGACATGAAATAACTCCAGTCAGTATGTGGTACCTGTGGACTTTCCTGACCAACCATGGTCTCCACGCTTGCTGTCTCACGATGGACCTGTCCCGTTCAGCACGCGCCTGCGAGCTGGCGTGGTCTATGGCTGAGTTATAGGAGAAGTGAGGATATGGATTCCACAGGCCTGTTTTGCTTTGCTAGGATGACGTATGAAGTTTCACGACTGTCTTTTAACAAAAATTGCATTAATTCCTCAAAGGTGTCACGAGGTGGGTGGGGGGACACACAGATTCTGGGTGACTTAGACTCTCTGTTCCTCACTTCCCATTTGTACAATGGGGATAACTCCCAGGGGTGTCTGAGGATAAAGGCATTGAAGACTGTGAGGTGCCCAGATACCACGGTGATGGGTGCAGGAAAAGAACCCGCGATCCCCTACTGGCCACGAGCCCACTCCCCTACGGCTTGGCTCGCCTGCCTTTGCTTGCTGAGCCTGTTAATTCTCAACCATCTTCCCACTCCTCCGGAGGGAGACACGTCGCTACCGTGTCTGAGACCTCAGTCATCTCTGTGGCTACAGACGGTGAGATAACAACCACAGCGTGTGACCCCGGGGCCGACTCCGGCAGCGGGTTGGAGAGAAGGGGCCATGCCAAGCGATAAATATCCCTAATAACAGCAAAGGGGGCCTGGAAAAGTACTAGCCTGGCTATTCTCCCTTTTGTACCATGCTCGCTGCTGGGGACCCAATCCTGACCAGTGCTGGGCCTCTGCAGGAAGGGAATGGGAATTGAAGGGGGCGAGGGCCGTGCTGCTCAGGATTAGGCCCATCCATCTGCCTTTAGGGACAGGCCCCGCTGTCGCTGTGTTGTGAAGCTGTTGGAGTTCACGGGCTCTGAGGAAGCAGCTGTACGAGCGACGCCTGCCAGGAAGCTGGAGAAATCACAGCCTCTCTCGTGGGCACAGCGTCTGGGTAAGCGTCGCTCGCCTCTTCCCAGCTGTCTGCCCCCCGCACCAGCGTCTCTCAGCACCTCACGCACACTCATGCATTTATCTTAACACCTCCCCGTGCTATTATCCCTGGGGACTGGAGGCACGGAGAGACTAAGTGACATGCCTAAGGTCACACAGGACGTCTGTGGCAGGGCAGGGAATCAACCCCCTGGTCTTCCAACTGCTAGGCCCCCATCCTGGCCACTGGGTTAGCCTTTCGTTTATTTCAGGAGCCTGAAATTAACATGGCTTTAATGCTTTTGGTGATGTTATTGCCCCTAGGCTATTGGCATAGCTCCAGCAGTGGGGTCAGATGGTTAGTCCCAGTCCCCGAGGGGCAACCAGAGGCAACAAAGGGAGGGGGGCCTGTATGGTCACGTGCCGCCCCCAGATTTCTGCCAGGGTTTATATTTGTATTTTTATTTCCCTTTTTTCTTGCGGAAGATGGGTTACAAATCCACGCCCTCCCCCCACCACTATCAACAGTTACGCGCCACCTCTGGGCACCACCGTGAACGAGTGTTTTGTGTAGGTCCTATGTAAACCGTCTCTTTTTTTTTGCAAATCTTGTTTAAAAAGGGGGCCCCGTGTTTTTAAGGAAAATCTGCCTTGAACCCAGACTCCCCGGTGTTGGGTTAATGCATAACCTGGCCGCCTAGCTGTAGATCCAAATCACTCCAGGGCTCTGTCGGTTAACCCGCTCCCCATGGAGAGCTATTCTGCAGGCACTGAATAAACACGCAGGGAATGTGGTGGTAAGGTTGCATAGTTAACGCTCGAGTCAAGGAAAGTACAAGTGAAGATTTCAGGCATCATCTTAAATCTGCCCCCTCTGTCCATTCCGAGCCAACCTGGAATGATGTGCTCGCATCCTGAAATTCCACGGGTAAGAGAATAGACTCACCCATTCAGAGGCACTGGGCTTTTGCTTTGGGGCTACACAGTGCAATAGAGCCCAGGACTGGGGCTCCTAGTCACCACTGCAAGCCAGATCACAACTAAGAAGAATAGGGGGCCTTGTTAGGATGATGCATCTCTTGTCTTTTGAACAGCGACCTGTTGAATGCATTCAAGCATCGTTGCAGGCGATGTCCGGCTCTTTCAGAAGGAAGAAATGGCGAAAAGCCCCCAGTCGTGTTTCCGCAAACGCCCTTGGGTGGGTGGGCAGCAGTGAGGGCCGAATCTGAGATCCAGGGATCTTCATACACACAGCTACTGCCTGAGCTGAAGGATTTCAGCCTCTTACACAAGGCTGTCGCAGGCTCGTCACCAGAGCAGGGCAGAACGCCACGCAAAATGGGCACGTCTCGCAAGGCCAGCGGGGTTGATGAACATTAGGAAGTTGTTCTCCTTTAGCTTCAGCGAGCTCCTGTTGCTCTTTGTGTGCATCGGCGCTAGGCCTGCTCCCAGCATGACACAAAGTCAGTGGAGCACGTATTACGTGGATTAAAAACTGGCCAACTGATAGATCTGAAAATCTAGTTGTAAATGGGGAGTCATCATCCACCGTGGACATTTCTAGGGGGCCTCACAGGGCGGTTGTGGTGGGGTCTTGCTGTTTCCCAGCACAGGGCTAGTCAGTGTCTGGGTCATGGATCCACAGGGTCAGTGCTATGCCCCAGCTTTGCAACAGCCTCGAGGAGGAATCCCTTCAGGGTGCCAGATCCCCACGGGTCTCACTCTTCCTGCCCAGGATAGGCCATGTGGCCTCTTTCGTTTGAACCTCTGGGGCTCCAGCATTCCTGCGTCACACCATGAGCTCTGTTCAGCGAGTCCAGCTGAGGAACTCCTGGTGGAGACGTGTTCGCTCTTCGGGGATTAATGCGCCTCACCCAGCATTTGCAGGGACCTTCCAACCGCATTGTCCAAGCAGGCGGGTTCATTAATCACCGGGAACACAGCATAGGAGGTCCGTACGTTAGCACAGAGAACTGAAAGTTAAAGCATAGACCATTCTGGTCAGCCCAGAGCCCAGCCAAGCTGTGGTGAACCCCATTGTTCAAGCTCTGTCTCTCTCTGACCTCCATCAGATCCCTGCAGGTGAGAGCCCCGACTCCTTCCAGCAGCCAGCTCTTACTCCTCACACCTCTCCAGTCCTTTGTTCTCACACTGGGGTCTTTGCTCGGCTTCCCAGCGGAGAGATGTGGAAATCCACCTCCCTCAGGGTCCTAGAGGCTGCAGGGACCTGGTGGCCACTTCCCGGGAGCCACGGTAAATGCCACTGGGACCCCGCACCCCAAACCTCCTCCTGTGCCCCTGCCCCAGCCCGAAGTCTCCTCCCACACCCAAACTCCCCCCCGCAGCCTGCACCCCACACACCCCAGCCCCCTGCCCCAGCCCGGAGCCCCCTTCTGCGCCACAAACCCCTTATCCCTGGCCCCACCCCAGAGCTTCACCCCCAGCCAGAGCCCTCACCTCCCCCCCACGCCCCAAACCCCGCCGCAGCCCGGAGCCCCCTCCCACACCCTGAACTCCTCATTTCTGGCCCCATCTGGAGCCCACACCCCCAGCTCAGAGCTAATACCCCCCTACCCCAGCTCGGAGCCCTCTCCTGCACCCCAAATACCCTCATCCCCAGCCCCACCCCAGAGTCCACACCCCCAGATGGAGCCCTTACCCCCGCACCCAATCCAGTGAAAGTGAATGAGGGCAGGAGAGAGCAAGAGACGGAGGGAGGGAGATGGAGCAAGCGGGGGCCGGTGCCTCGGGGAAGGGGCAGGGCAGGGGTGTTCGAGTTTGTGCCCTTAGAAAGTTGGCAACCCTACCAAATTGCAGCAGGCAGGAGGCACGGGAGGGGTGGGGAGAGGCAGGAGCTGATTCACGGGGCTCCTGGTGGGTGCTGAGCACCCACTGTTTTTTTCCCATAGGTGCTCCAACCCCGGATCACCTGCAGAGTCGATGCCTCTGTCTTGGCTAGTCCTTTTTTTAATGACTCATTCAGGGTCAGACAGCAAGGTGACATTCATACTTAGGGCTCTTAGCCTGCCCGGGGACCAAACAGCCCTTTTTGGGCCCGTTGGCTAGCCACACACAATATAGGGGAAACTGAGGCATACATTGGCTTAATAAAAATATTACAGAAAATTCCCACTTTGTCACACACTGATCTGGCAGGAACTATAAAAGCATGACACAAAAATTGGCGGAGCGGTAAAAGACGATGGCAGGTCGGCTCGACGGAGCTGAGCTCACTTGGACAACCGGCGTTTGAATGCAGCCAAATGCAAGGCCGTGCATCTAGGAACGAAGAATGTAGGTCACATTTACAAGATTCTGGGCTGGCTCCTGGAAAGCAGTGACTCCGAGGAGGACGTGGGGGGCCTGGCGGGTAACCAGTTGAACGTGAGCTCCCTGTCTGAGGGTGTAGCTAGGAGAGCTAATGCAAGCCAGGGCTGTGTAAGGAGGGAATATTGAGCAGGAGTAAGGATGAGGTTCTTACCTCTGCATACTGCACTGGGGAGACCTTACAGCGAGAGACAAGAGCAGCTCAGTCTAGATGATCCAAGAGAAGACAGAGAAGTGACTTTGATCACAGTTTAGAAGTACCTACGCAGAGTGATTAGTAGTTGGCTGTTCAGTCTAGCAGACCAAGCCGGAACAAGATCCAGTGGCTGGAAGCTGAAGCTGAAATCTTCAGACTAGAAATAACGTGCAGACTTTTAACAGGAAATGTAACTGACTTACCTAGGGATATGGTGGATTCTCCATCCTTGGAGTCTGTCAGTTACGAGTCGGTGTCTCTTTCTGAAATGTAAGCTCTAGCTTAGCCAGGAGAACATAAGAACAGCCAGACTGGGTCAGACCAAAGGTCCATCTAGCCCAGTGTCCGGTCTTCTGACAGTGGCCAGTGCCAGGTGCCCCAGAAGGAATGAACAGAGCAGGTAATGATCAAGTGATCCATTCTCTGTTGCCCATTCCTAGCTTCTCGCAAACAGAGGCTAAGGACACCATCCCTGCCCATCCTGGCTAATAGCCATTGATGGACCTGTCCTCCATGAATTTATATAATTCTTTTTTGAACCCTGTTGTAGTCTTGGTCTTCACAACATCCTCTGGCAGGGAGTTCCATAGGTTCATTGTGCATTGTGTGGAAAAAATGCTTCCTTTTGTTTGTTTTAAACCTGCTGCCTATTAATTTCATTGGGTGACCCCTAGTTCTTGTGTTATGAGAAAGAGTAAATAACACTTTCTTATTCCTTACCAGTCACGATTTTATAGACCTCAAGCATATCTGCCCTTAGTCGACTCTTTTCCAAGCTGACAGGTCCCAGTCTTATTAATCTCTCCTCATATGGCAGCCGTTCCATACCCCTAATCATTTTTGTTGCCCTTTTCTGAACCTTTTCCAATTCCAATACATCTTTTTTGAGATGGGGCGACCACATCTGCACACAGTATTCCAGATGTGGGCGTACCATGGATTTATATAGAGGCAATATGATATTGTTAGCCTTATTATCTATCCCTTTCTCAATGAATCCCAACATTCTGTTCGCTTTTTTGACTGAGTTCTGGGCTAGATGCAGGAATCGCTGGGGGAGGTTCTCTGGCCTGGGTTAGACAGGAGGTCTTGGTCCCATCTGGCCTCCCATCTGAAATCTGAGCCCTAAATCTTTCCCGGAGCTTTTAGCTAATTGCAGGACCCAGCTAATGCCACAAGGTTGCCCGGCCAGGTGTGAGGCTGGAGGCTGGCCAGCAGATCCTTTATAACTAGGGCTGGGAGCTGAGAAGAGCCCAGCGGGAATCTCAGGGGGAGTTTGCAGAGGTGGATGTCAGAAAAAGCACTGTCAAATGCTGGGATCAGGGAGAGAGAGGAAGATGGGTCCAACAGCAGCTGCTGCTCTAAAGGCTTTTGGCTTTCAGAAGCCAGAGGGGCGCAGGACGCTGCGAGCAGCTGGGCCAGAAGAAGGTGGGAGAAGCATCCAGGGTTTGGGAAACACCTGTGTGTCTACATTTGTGGCACCAAGTCTCAGAGCCCAGGTCAATAGCCGTGGAGATGAGCCTGAGCTCTGAAACCCATCGGGGCCGGGTGGGGGCGGGGGGAGGGAACAAAACACTCTTACAGCCCAGGCTCCAGCCCAAGTGGGAATGTCTACCCAGCTATTTTTATCCCTGCAGCCTAAGCCCTGCAAGCCCAAGTCAATTGACTTGGGCTCTGAGACAGCGCCACCGGCCTTTTATTGCTGTGTAGACATAACCACCCCAGTCGGAGCCTATGTCTAAACAAGAAAAGGAGTACTTGTGGCACCTTAGAAACTAACCAATTTATTTGAGCATAAGCTTTCGTGAGCTACAGCTCACTTCATCGGATGCATAAAGTGGAAAATATTTGTGAAAATGTGTGGACTTAACTGACCTTAACGTCCCTCTGCAATGAATACCGAGTCATTTGTCGGTGTTCAGAGGGCTGATACAGGCATGACTGGGAGCTGGGTTTGGATCAGTGAGTGTGTTCTTCGTGGTGGCTGGTCCCTCATGAAAGGTCATTAAGTTTGCAGATGATACCCAAAGGGGAAGAGGCTGGGGACGCATGGCCAAGACTCCGACGGACGCGGCTGTTCACGTGATGATTTCGATTAGGTGCGTGGGCTCACAGGTAGACCGGAATGGAGCGTGTCTGTTTAAAGTGATGCATTCCGCTCGTTAAGGGGCATTTAAATGGCGCTGAGGAGGGAAGGGTCTGCGTACATCGTAGTGTCCAGCATTTAAAATTCTCTGCCCACGTGGTAGTGGCAGAGAGAAAACCTAGTGGAAGGCCAATGTCTCCTTCCAGTTGCCCTGGTCGAAGGAAGATATAGTTTCATTGGAGGGAAGTTCCGGGGGCCGGAGGGTGACCAAGTCACTAACTGGATTAGAGGGGTTTAGGTCGAAGGAAAGATTGATGAGACTGGGCTTATGGAAGCCTGGGAGAGGATGATTACGAGGTGACATGATTGACGTGTTTGAACAAGCTCAGGGTTGTTATGAGGCTAAACCTGGCGATCCGTGGGAGGTCGCGCTGCCCTGGGCTAGGGGCTGGGGGGTTATGGTAATCAGGAGCACAGCGCTCAGAAGAAGCGTTTGAGGAGGGCGTTAAAGCAAGTACTATCAGCTTCCAGACAAGGTGGCGGACTCAAGTAGCATTAATGCCTTTAAGCTAAAGTTGGCTGGCTGGCTCGTCCCATCCCTGGTTTCCCTGGGCTCAGGCCGGGATTATTCCCTAGGGCACGAGCTCTAGGATTTCCGTTGTCTCAAGGGATGGGGTGTCACAAGTTGCAGTGGGGGAGGTTTAGGTTGGATATTAGGAAAAACTTTTTCACTAGGAGGGTGGTGAAGCACTGGAATGGATTCCCTAGGGAGGTGGTGGTCTAACCACTTCCTTAGAGGTTTTTAAGGTCAGGCTTGACAAAGCCCTGGCTGGGATGATTTAGTTGGGGATCGGTCCTGCTTTGAGCAGGGGGTGGGACTAGATGACCTCCTGAGATCCCTTCCAGCCCTGATAGTCTATAATTCTATGGGGCTCTCCCTCCTTCCCCCGGGGAGCCAGTTCGCAGCCTGCCACGTCTCACCGCTGGGACGCCTGCGTTGCCTTTCCGCCTTTCACCCCATTGCCGCAGGTAGCTCCCTGACCTGTCGGCCTCCCCCCTGTGTCCATCTTGCTCGCGGGGATGGAGGGGGAAGCTGAGGCCTCAGCTGGACGAGAACAGAAGGCGTGGAGGGAAAGCAGGGACCTCGGAGGGCAGCACTAGGCGTAGGGAATGAGGCTATGAGGTGCGAATTAGCCTCTCAAGGGAACTTTTAACCCGGTGGGGGTGACAGAGGAGGTGACCCCCACGGCTCTTCTACTCCAGTCTGTGTAGATGGCAATTGGCCAAAGTTTTATAACTCAGCCAAAAGTGAGTGGATGTTCATGATCTAGAGGATGAATAATGATGGCCCCAATAATTCCAGGGCCCTTTGGGTCCAACACCGACCGTGGCATTTCGGCAGCTCTGAACCACTGCTTCTCAGCCTCTTGGATTCCATTAACCCAGCTATACAGGGGCACGACTGCCCCGAAGACAGATGGGAACGGCTCGGCCATGACGGAGAACAACGGCTGGCTGCAGCTGCACGCATTCATGTAGCTTTGATAATGCCCTGAGACCCCGAACTGGAATAGTCTCCTCCTAGTCCCGGTTTGGGTCCATCCTGTGCAGGCCATTCTGACCATTCCAGTGATGTCCCAGTGCGAGGAGGGCATCAAACATCTTGTCGCTGGTGAACCTCGCTTTTTGGTGGTTTATAAACTCAGGGAGCCCCCCATTCTAGGCACAGCCAGTCGTGATGCCTGTAGGCAAGGTTGACACTTAATTTTATTTAAACCTTGTTTTCAGATGCCTAGATCTTTACCGTTCAAGCTGAAAATTTTCCATGCGGAGTGTTGGCCTCAGGCTGAATTTTGGGCAAACGTAGTTCAGCCATTTCCAAGAACAAGGACAGGGTAAAATAGGTGGGTTTTCCTTTGGTTAGTTCCCTCCAGGGTTTGGAGCCGGAGCTTGAAATTTGGCAGAGGGATGGTCCGTGGGTCAGGGAGGTGGTTTTTGCAGTTCTCATAGAATCATAGAATCCTAGAAGATCAGGGTTGGAAGGGACCTCAGGAGGTCATCTCGTCCAACCCCCTGCTCAAAGCAGGACCAATCCCCAACTAAATCATCCCAGTTAGGGCTTTGTCAAGCCAGGCCTTAAAAACCTCTAAGGAAGGAGATTCCACCATCTCCCTAGGTAACGCATTCCAGTGTTTCACCACCCTCCTAGTGAAAAAGTTTTTCCTAATATCCAACCTAAACCTCCCCCACTGCAACTTGAGACCATTACTCCTCGTTCTGTCATCTGCTATCACTGAGAACAGCCAAGCTTCATCCTCTTTGGAACCCCCTTCAGGTAGTTGAAAGCAGCTATCAAATCCCCCCTCATTCTTCTCTTCCTCAGACTAAACAATCCCAGTTCCCTCAGCCTCTCCTCATAAGTCATGTGCTCCAGTCCCCTAATCATTTTTGTTGCCCTCCGCTGGACGTTTTCCAATGTTTCCACATCCTTCTTGTAGAAGGGGCCCAAAACTGGACACAGTACTCCAGATGAGGCCTCACCAATGCCGAATAGAGGGGAATGATCACGTCCCTCGATCTGCTGGCAATGCCCCTACTTATACAGCCCAAAATGCCATTGGCCTTCTTGGCAACAAGGGCACACTGTTGACTCAATCCAGCTTCTCGTCCACTGTAACCCCAGGTCCTTTTCTGCAGAACTACTGCCAAGCCATTCGGTCCCTAGTCTGTAGCAGTGCATGGGATTCTTCCTTCCTAATTGCAGGACTCTGCACTTGTGTTTGTTGAACCTCATCAGATTTCTTTTGGCCCAATCCTCTAATTTGTCTAGGTCCCTCTGTTTTCTATCCGTACCATCCAGCGTATCTACCTCTCCTCCCAGTTTAGTGTCATCTGCAAACTTGCTGAGGGTGCAGTCCACGCCATCCTCCAGATCATGAACATCCACTCACTTTTGGCTGAGTTATAAAACTTTGGCCAATTGCCATCTGTACGCTCTGTAGGGCTTGTTACAGGCTTGCTGCTAAAATCGGTCACGTCCTGTTTGCACGGAGTGTACTCCAGCCCCACGGAACTCCTGAGCATCTTCTAACCATCTGAGGAGTGAAGGTCTGGGACAGTTTCCCAGGGGAGCAGTGGGGGCAAAAAACCTAACTGGTTTCAAGACGGAGCTTGAGAAGTTTGTGGTGGGGGTGGGATGATGGGACGGCCAACGATGGCACGGAGCCGATCGGCGACTGCTTGCAGCAAATATCTCCAAAGGCTGGTGACGGGACACTAGATGGGGAGGGCTCTGAGTTACTACAGAGAATTCTTCCCCAGGTGTCTGACTGGTGGGCCTTGCCCACATGCTCAGGGTCAAACTGATTGCCATGTTTGGGGTCGGGAAGGAATTTTCCCACAGCTCAGACTGGCAGAGAGACTCTGGGGGGAATTGCCTTCCACTGCAGCATGGGGCACAGGCCACTTGCAGATTTAAACTAGTGTAAATGGAGGATTCTCTGTAACTTGGGGTCTTTAAACCATGATTTGAGGACGTCAGTCACTCAGCCAGAGGTTCGGGGTCTGTTACAGGAGTGGGTGGGTGAGGTTCTGTGGACTTTGATGTGCAGGAGGTCAGACTAGGTGATCATGCTGGTCCCTTCTCACTTAGCTTCTCCGAGCATGCTCACAGAGGCAGAGAACTTGAGCTCAGACGGGTGGATGATCCTGAAGCTGCTGGCACCTCCTTGGGCTAGGTCCATGCAGGGTGGGCATCACCTACTGGGAGGTGGCACTTCGGTCTCGCCTGTTTGCTCCCTTTGGCACGTAGCGTAGTTTACTAAAGATTGAAATGCTTTAATCTAGCTAAAGTCTTTGGGTTTGATGGGGGGGATCTGGGTGAAAATGAATGGCTTGTGGTAGACAGGAGGTCTGCCAGGGTGATCTGCTGGCCTTGGTCTCTAGGCAACTGTGCAGTTTTGAGGTTGAATTTTTTTGCTTTTTAAAAAAAAACAAAACTAAGAAGTTGAATTTAAAAAACCCTTCAGTAAATCTGCCAAGTTTAGAAACTCAGATTTGATCCTGTGGAAAGTGTTTGCCCTTCATCTGGATGTGCGTTACGACACAATCTTTAGTGGTGCGATAGCACATGACTTGTTCTGTAGGCCCCTGGACTGGGTCAGCGCACAGGCTGGACGGTGGCGGTGACTGGAGGTTGCAAGGAAAGGGTCGCTGTTCTCTTGCGTTTAAAGATCCAGGAGGGCTTTGTTCTGTTCCTGTCTCTGCCACGGTCTCCCCGTGTGAGGTGGGGCAAGATTATCCCAATTCCCACACACAAGAGGGCTGAATGGAGATTGCCGGGGCAACCTGGATTCTGGCCTCTCCTAACTTCTGAGTGCTTGACTCTTCAACCTCCATGTTCTTTTAACACAATTTTTGTGTGTGTTCTGGATGAGTGCTAACAGCTCCAGAGTATTGACTGAGACAAGCTTTGTAGTGGACAGCTGATTATTTCCCCCCCAAAGTGCTCTAAATCCTGCGAGCATACTCGGATTGTCTTAAAAATGGCTAGGCCTCGCTGAGGCCTGGGGTCAAAGGGTTCCTGAGATACAGCGTTTGGGGCATGGTGGCGGGGGAAGGACCACTCGGTCAAATGTTTCCATTCTTTTAGGGGCTTTCCCTTCCCCCCTTCCCCTGGTTCTTGTCACGGAGACGGAAAGCAGAAGGCCGGAAGTCCGAAGGGTAGGCAATGATGCCACAGAATCCCTCCTCCTCCTCCTTAGCAGGCCCAAAGATACCTGCAGTGAACGTCCCTGGTCCCTCCCCTTACAACTTATGGTCATATTCTGTTTTGGAGGTTCATGAGTCTTGGGGTTTGGTATCACCTCTTTTGTATCCCATGGGACGCGTAGGGAGCGAGGTTGTGTACTGGCCAAGGTCAGGCAGTTCTTTGACTTTTAGTGTTTCTTATACTTTCCCGCTTGACCCTCCCTACTGGTTGCTTGACCTTATCTTGGGAGAGGAGCTGAGGCAGGACTGTCCTTCAAGTGTACGCTGGTATATTACACTCCCACTAAACCCTCTTTCCCTTATCTTTTCTCATTGTACTAAAAGCCTGATCTGGTTGTAGGAAAAGCAACACACGGCGTCTGTGTTCTTTGTTCCACATCTTAGGATGGATATAAAAGTATCAAAAAGTCAAACCCAAAATTCTCTCTCAGGCTAACAAACAGATCTATGTACTAACACATCCTTGTAAGGTTTTCTCTGTGTGTGCCCATCTGTTGCTCAGACTGGGGCACCTAACTGAGCGTATCTGATTGGGTTTGATCTCTGCTAGAGGCCCATCGAGGGGGAGCTAGATTGAAAACGTTATTCGGAGGTGCATCCAGATCTGCCAGCTGGCCTGTATCTGGGAAGTGCGCCACAGGAAAAGAACCGCTCGTGTGCCATGAGACGAGGACATCTTGAGCCGGGTGTGCTATGGATTGGTGGTCAGCTCACAGGTGTTCTGGCAACAGAGCCGGAGCCTAACTCAAGGCCTGTGAGTTCAAGTCCCACCGCTTGCAGACTTGTGAGAATGTCTGCTGCGTGTATGACTATTCTCGGCCTGCTCCCTACTCGGGCTGCGAAGATGCTCCATGAGGAAGGTTGGCCCAGGGGGCAGGCAGCGTTGTGGAAGTGCCGTAGTGGGATTTCCATGACGGAGGCTGAGCAGAGCTGATTTTTGTTCCAAGCACTCTACACTCAGTGTGCGCCGAGGGATTGTCTTGAAAACTGGCCCACGACAGGGGTTGGGGTAAGACTTTGTGGAGCACAATTGAGGTCGTTTGGGCAAGAGGTTCCTGTCTGCGTCCTGCCCTGGGTTCTTGGGCAGTGCTATGTCCAGGATGTGATGTCTGGGACGGGAGAGAATTGAAAATAGCACCAGAAAGGCCACTGCAAGAGTTCCAGGCAGGACCAATCTGTGCCAGGAGACTTGCCAAATTCCTGCCAGGCAGCTCTAGGCATGATAGACCCGGTCTGAGCTGGGACTGGGCATGCTTGCTGCAGCAATGGGCACACGGTGCTCTGACTGGCGGGGAGGAGAACACCCAGTGAGATGAATGGGGCAGTTCACACCTCTCCAGATGGGCATGCCGATCCCCTGCTTCCGACGCCAGACCCTGATGTGGGGTAGGAGCCCTGGGGCTCCCCTCCCTTAGCTCTTGCTGCCTCCATCCAGTCAATGTGTGTCTCAAGCCCGGCCTCTGCCAGAGTTCCCAGGCAATGCTGGACAAGTTACTTACACCCAGCCTGTCACAGGTAGCCACTGAATGTTCCTCATTTCCTGGGTGCCCAGGGGCTGATTTCATAGAATCAGAGAAATGTAGGACTGGAAGGGACCTCGAGAGGTCGGTCATCTAGTCCAGTCCCCTGTGCTGAGGCAGGACTGAGTATTAAACCATCCCTGACAGGTGTTTGTCCAACCTGCCCTTAAAAATCTCCAATGGTGGAGAATCCACAACCTCCCTGGGTAATTTGTACCAGTGTTTAACCACTCTGACCGTTCGGACGTTTTTCCTAATGTCCAACCTAAACCTCCCTTGCTGGAATTTAAGCCCATTGCTTCTTGTCCTGTCCTCAGAGGTTAAGAAGAACAATTTCTCCTCCTCCTCCTCCTTGTAGCAACCTTTCACATACTTGAAAATTGTTCTCAGGTCCATCCTCAATCTTCTTTTCCCCAGACTAAACAAACCCATTTTTTTTCAGTCTTTCCCTCGTAGGTCACGTTTTCTAGACCTTTAATCATTGTTGTTGCTCTTCTCTGGACTCTCTCCAAATCTTTCCTGAAGTGTTGTGCCCAGAACCGGACACAATACTCCAGCTGAGGGTTGATCAGTGCACTCGCAGCTGCGGCTGAAGTCACTGGGGACTGTGCTTGGAACGAATGACGTGCTCAGTGATGCTAAATACTCTGATGCCACAGAGGCCCCAAACTGGGCACCCAAAGTTAGTGGACGCTTTTGTCCTTAATTTCTCTGTGCCTCAATTCCCTCTCCGTAAAAATGGGACAATACCCCATATGTAGACACAGGGGTGTTGTGAAGATCAATCCACTAGCGTCTGTGGACCCTTCAGCTACTGGAGTGAGGAGCGCCATAGAAAAGCCCAGGAGGAAATTAATAATTCTGCCTTCAGAGCAGGGTTTGACCCGTGTGCCGTAAATAAGGCCTGGACAATGGAGATAAAATGAAATCATAGAACATCAGGGTTGGAAGGGACCTCAGGAGGTCATCTAGTCCAACCCCCTGCTCAGAGCAGGACCAGTCCCCAATTTTTACCCTAAATGGCCCCCTCAAGGATTGAACTCACAACCCTGGGTTTAGCAGGCCAAAGCTCAAACCACTGAGCGATCCCTCCCCCATATTGGGTAGCTGCTCAGTAAGTGAGCACTGTCCATCCTGGGCCAGGTACTGTGGGGGACAATAGTATGTGATCCTGTAATGAAAAAACTGCACCATAATGTACACGCAGAAGGGGACTGAATTAAGGAGGCAGAGACCACCTTACTTCTGGCTTGATCCAACTTTTGAGTGCTTGGCTTGGCACCCTTTTAAATCCAGGCTCCCGTCATGACTTCACGGGGAGTTTTGCCTAGGCCAGGGCGGGCTGTGGAGTTCAGGAGGCGGCCTGTTCACCCGCAGGGAGATTTGTAGTTGGAAATTACTGCCCTGTGGTTGCTACTGAAATCTACCAGCTGATGGGGGCGGGGGGTGCTTCGGATAAAGGAGCAATGGCTTTTGTATCGGCTTCAAAGATCCCGTCTATACAGACTCCTGGGTATTCTTCCTAGCTCTGCCACGCGCTCGCTGTCACCTTGAGCACGCCGCTCCGTGCCTCAGTTTCCCTGTCTACAGCCCAGCGATAACACGACCCTCTCTGGGTTGGCGGGCTGTATGACAAATGCCTGTGGAGATCCGCCAGTGAAACAGACTAGAGAAGGACGGAATCTTATAGTTCGTATTCACTCTGCTGCACCTCAGCCCCTCTTCCGGGGCTGGCTCTCTCTCATGTCGGCTCAAAGCAGCACCCCTCTGTGCTAACCGTGTCTGAAATCGGTTCTCAGCGTAGTCGGAGGACTGGAAGTCCACAGTGCGCTGGAGGTTTCCATGCAGCGCCATTAAATGCAGCTCACGTAGCGCCGATGGGCTGCACAGTGATAAGCTAGAGCAGCAGCGTCTGAGACAGACTGGGGGGGGAGAACCAGGAAGGAGCGGGGAGGACGGCACTGTAACTGAGGCAGGACCTGGACTGGGAGCTAGAAGTGGCAGGACATGATCAGGAGCCTGGCTGTGGGGTGAGCAGGACGGAGGAGTGTCTGACTCACCTTCCTCACCTGGTGGAGGGCCCTGGCGTTGGGCAGGTCCGGCTGTCCTGGGTTCTCCCCCCGGCAATGGAGTCCAGGGGCGTCTGTGACGGTGCTCGGGGTATCCAGGACTGTGAGCCACCTTGTGCCCCCTGCCCGTGGCGAGAGGGAGCCTTGCGGGCGGTAAGTGGCCGTCAGCCTGTTAGCTCCTCAAGCACTCTCCTCCGGGTTCTGCCGGTCGAGTCTCAGGTTAACAAGCGGTGCGCCCCAGGGCCTCTGAAGTGTTCCCCTCCGCTGTCCAGCCCCTGACACTAGCTGGTCACAGAAATCCCGGCTCCTTGGCCCGCAAAGGAGCAACGAGACCTCGGTTAACCTGAAATCACTTTTCCTGTATCCCACGCAGCACTTGAAATCAAACAAAAGCAGGTTGATTTAAGAAAGAGCAGAGATTCCACTCGAAACGAGAGAGAGAGATGGAGACAAATGGTTACAATACGGAACCAAATCAGAAATCGCAACCTAGGGGTGGTACTTATGAACCGTTCCCTTTCCTGGCTAATAAAGGGGTTCCCTCCCCGTTCCCCACCCCAAGTCCAGGCGGTTGCAGAGCTGGCTGGGTTCCTAGGAACCAGGATCCCCTGCTCAACCAGAGGTCTCCTCAGCGAACGGATGCCTCTTCCCGACCTGGCATTCTGCTGAAAGAGAGTTTTGTCTCTTCACAGCCGGGGCGACCCCCTGTCCGTATTAATGGGCCTTTTTTACCCTCCCAGTGGCTTGGATTGTTGGTAGCTGTCTGTGACGGTTTTCCACTTACTGTTCGGGGATGGGGTAAGAGTGGACAACTGAGCCTGGCATTACATCACTGGCTAACCCGGGAGGGGTGGCATCTCCCTCCGGCTCACCAAGGAACATTACCCCCCCCCCCGCGCCTCCTTTTAGCCTTAAGACCATCAGGGCATAAATTTTTCGCGCCGTTGCGTTATTCCTTAAGTATCACCCGTGCACGCGCCATGCCATCATTATGAACGTCGATAGGTTGCAAGCTTTCAGTCGAGACCTCCCACGTTGCCCTTTACGGACACATATCCTGAAAGCAATGCATTGGATGTAGTGAGTTGGTCAGGTCTGAGGTGAGAGTTGGTTGCAAGGAACAGGGGAGCCTTCACCGAGGGGTCTGTGTGTCACGACATCCCCAGGACGTGGCAGTGACTGGCACCTTTGGAAAAGAGCCCTCTTGTTTCTGCTTCTGTGCTTTTCTCTGCTATCCCCAGGGCGGGCCGGTACCTGCATCTGGGGGCAGGCCGATGGGTTAGTTTTGGTGTCGTCCGATGCTCTGTGAATGCTGCGAGAGGGCAGGGGAGCTGGGCCTCCCGGGGTACTGCAGGCAGGAGGTGCTAAGTTCTGCCCGGTCCTGATCGTGGGGTCGGGTCCAGCCCGAGTGGGAGCATCTACCCTGCAATTCTGGAGCCCCTGGCCTGGGCTCTGAGACTCGGTGCCCCACTTTTCATCACAGCATAGACGGACCCTCTGTCTGCCTTCTTACTGCACGTCCTGGATAGTCCCGTCTTTTCTGGAGAACTTTGGAGAGAGGCCTGTTGGGCTGGCGGGCGGATCTCGGCATTTGTTAGACATTCGTTCCATTCAGCGCCGTGGTGCATTTCTGCGGCATTTGCTTTACCCTGGAAGTAAGAGAAATTCTCTCAACGTAGTGCCCAGGATCATAGGAATGATAGCCTCCTTCCACCTGTCCCTAGCGCCGCTTGAGGGTCTGTGTGACATGGGGGGGAGGGGGAGCTTTATCTGTTAGCGCCCCCTCATGGCAGGATGGGATGGCAGGATGGCAGGATACCCTAACCTGGCTCCATTCCCCCCATGCTGTCACAGCCAGTTCTGCACGGGCCGAGGACAATAGTCTCAATAGTCTCTGACCCCCTTTAGGATAAAGGGGAAGCAGAAGTTCTGTGGCTCCAACTAGGGCTAATTCACTCTAGTACTCCTGGGTTTAGGGACTTCTTCCCTAACAGTCCCTGGCTGGGGTAGGCAGGGGACCCTAGGCCTATCCACTCCCCTGGGTGTCTGAACTAGTTCTCTACTGTTCATTGCTGTTCCCACAGCCGCTCCCCACCTCTGGCCTTCCGCAGGCCTTCCCCAGCTTCTTGCCTGGTTTTGGTGGGTGGTTTGTCTGGCAGCTACATACTGGTCTGCTGGAGGGATGCTCTCTACAGTCCCTCTGGCAGCCCTTGCATCCTCCCAGTCAGCTTGGGCTGAGCAGAGCAGGCCCTGGGCAGTCTCGCAGCTCATTAGCCTCCTGGGGCCAGATGGGGCAGGTTGGTGGCATTAGCCCCATTTTGCAGATGGCTGAGATGGGGCACAAATTGGGGAAACAGAAGCATTGATGGCAGAACTAAGTATTCTCTAGACCATCCCTGACAGGTGTTTGTCCGACCTGCTCTTAAAAATCCCCAGTGATGGAGATTCCACAACGTCCCTGGGCAATTTATTCCAGGGTTTAACCACCCTGACAGTTCGGAAGTTTTTCCTAATGTCCAACCTAACCCTCCCTTGCTGCAATTTAAGCCCCTTGCTTCTTGTCCAATCCTCAGAGGTTAAGAAAAATAATTCTTCTCCCTCCTCCTCGTAACAACCTTTTATGTACGTGAAAACTGTTCTCATGTCCCCTCTCGGTCTTCTCTTCTCCAGACTAGACAAACCCTATTTTTTCAGTCTTCCCTCAGAGCTCATGTTTTCTAGACCTTTAGTCATTTTTGTTGCTCTTCTCTGGACTTTCTCCAATTTGTCCCCATCTTTCCTGGAATGTGGCACTCAGCACTGGACACAATGCTCCAGGTGAGGCCTAATCAGAGCAGAGTGGAGCGGATGAATTATTCCTCGTGTCTTGCTTACAACATTCCTGCTAACACAGCCCAGAAGGAAGTTTGCTCTTTTTGCAACAGCGTTACACTGTTATTTCGCTTGTGGTCCACTATGACCCCCAGATCCCTTTCCGCAGTGCTCCTTCCTAGGCAGTCATTTCCCATTTTGTATGTATGCAGCTGATTGTCCCTTCCTAAATGGAGTATTTTGCATTTATCCTTATTGAATTTCATTCTGTTGACTTCAGACCATTTCTCCAATTTGTCCAGATCATTTTGATTCCAAAGCCAGAGGGGACAATTGTGATCATCTGCTCTGACCTCCTGTACAACACAGGCCAAAGACCTTCCCTGAAATAATTCCTAGAGCAGAGCTTTTAGAAAAACATCCAATCTTTGATATTAAAAATTGCCGCTGATGGAGAATCCACTGCAACCCTTGGTAAATTGGTCCAATGGTTAATTACTCTCACCATTAAGAATGTACACCTTATTTCCAGTCTGAATTTGTCTAGCTTCAACTTCCAGCCATTGGACCATGTTAGACCTTCCTCTGCTAGACTGAAGAGCCTGTTATCAATATTGGTTCCCCATGAGGGGGAGGGATAGCTCAGTGGTTTGAGCATTGGCCTGCTAAAGCCAGGGTTGTGAGTTCAATCCTTGAGGGGGCCATTTAGGGATCTGGGGCAAAAACTGGGGTTTGTTCCTGCTTTGAGCAGGGGTTTGGACTAGATGGCCTCCTGAGCTCCTTTCTAACCCTGACATTCTATGTAGGTACTGACAGACTGGGATCAAGCCAACCCTTACCCCTCTCTTTGTTAAGCTAAATAGACAGAGCTCCTTGCGTCTCTCACTGGAGGCAGGTTTTCTAATCCGTTCATCATTCTCATGGCTCTTCTCTGACCCCTCTCCATTTTATCAACATCCTGCTTGAATTGTGGGCACCGGAACTGGACACAGGATTCCCGCCGCGGTTGCACCAGTGCCAAACCCAGAGGTGACATAACCTCTCTGCTCCTACTCGAGATCCCCCTATTTTTGCATTCAAGAATCCCATTAGCCCTTTTGGCCACAGTGTCTCACAGAGAGGAGGCTCCCCCAGAGTGCTGACTGGCTTCATATGGAGTAGTTCCAGACCATTGCCCAGGGACGCCGTGACAACGTCTTACAGGGAGCTCATGGTCAGTTGATTATCCATCATGCCCCGCAAATCTTTCTCAGAGTCACTCTGTTAAATCACTCTGTATAGTTATAGGGGTAATGCAGATACCTTGAGCATGCTTTGTCCCAGAGGTCATTGACCAGAGGCTGACAGAGGAATTTGGAATCTCTTTAGTGAAAGCAGGGTGCTCGACACTGTCCATAATAGTCCCTGGGACATTTTGGGGCTATTTCTGAATGTTCTTTAGGGCGTGTCTACATGGGAAGTTATGCTGATATAAGGTGTGGATATACACTGCTAGAGTGACACCAGTATAACTCCCATGTGGACATGCTTGTTCCAGTTTAAGAGTGGCCTTTTCTGGTTTAGCGTAAGCTGCTTCCAAAGCCAAGTAAGCTAAAGCAGTAAAAGCCTCTCTTAACTCAGGGAAGTCCTAAAACCTGTGTTATGCAGGAGGCCAGGCTAGATTACCAGAAATGTCCCTTTCAGCCTTGTGATCTCTGGAGTAGGAGTGTTCACATGGGGAGTTATACTGGGCTGACAATCGTGGTTTAACTGTCCCAGTGTAATTATACTGGTGTAACTTTCTGTGTAGACAAGCCCTCAGTGACAGACGTACACTGAGCTGGCTAGGCAGGGGTGCCGGGGTTGGGTGATCTGATTTGCTGGTAGCTCTGCATGCTAGAATGTGTGGTTTGGGGTGCCTGTTTTATTCTTAGCTTGGGTTCCCCTCAGTTACCACGTGTTGGTTATGTCGACCCTGCCATTAAAAACCTGCCACTGGCCTGTGCGAGGCGGGAGGGTCCCAGAGCTCGGGCTGCAGCCTGAGCCCCAATTAAAGAAACCCCACAACTTCCATGGGCCAGCTGGGGTGTCTAATTGGACTGCAGGCATACCCTGGCACAAGGTAAAACCCTAGTGAAGACAAGGCCCTCTGTAGCTTTCAGATGAGTTGCAGGTCAAGGTAGACCCTAGACCAGGGGCTCTGGAACAGGCGGCGCCAGGGGGACATGCCCCCGCCCCACTTTTAAAAGAGGGAGAGTTATGCAGAGGGTGAGTGATGGGGGGAGGGGGCAAAGAGGAGCGAGCAGAGGCAGGGCCTTGGGGGGAAGGGGTGGCACAGGGGGGTGGGGGTTCGGGGAGAAGGGGTGGCGCAGTGGCAGGGGCTCGGGGGGGCAGCATGGGGGGATGGAGCCATGGTTCGGGTGCCTATGCCCCCCCCCACACTTTTAGGGCGCTTCCGCCCTACACGCTGCCATGTCTTCACTAGGGCTTACCCCTGGTGTGTGCTAACTGGAGTTAAGAACGCACTTTCTCTTAAGCCAAGTCTACACTACCACTAATGTTGGCAAAACTTTTGTCGCTCGGGAGGGTGAAAGAACACCCCCCCCCCGCCCCGCCCGACAAGCGACATAAATTTCACCAGCATAAGTGGTCGTGATGTCAGCTCGTTAGGGGCGGTTTAATGATGTTGACAGGAGGCCTCTCTCCCACCGGCGTAGAGCGGCTACACGAGAGACCTTACAGCAGCGGGTAGACATGGCCTACGAAAGACTCGCCCAAAAAGAAAAATCTGGAGCCTTCTAGTCCTTGAAACGGATTGGAGTGGGCACGGTGCGGATTTCCCCTGGAATAGCTTTACCCTGGCCACCTGAGGCGCATGTCCCGTAGCAATGGGCGAGGTCACCAATTATCACACGGGACGAAGCCAAACCGAAACTCGGGCATGGCTGAGTCTTCGGCTTAACTCCGCTTTCGGAGCTTGTCTCTCCACGTAGTCAACCAAAGGGGCACTTGCACTGGGTGTAATTGTGCTGGCGATGTCTGTCACGGAGGCCCCGGGCGAGCCTCTGGGACTGCTCCCCATGAAGCCAGGCAGGACTCTGGGGCAGTCGCCTTTCTGGGAGCAGCCTGTCTGCAGGACACACAGCTCACCCGGCTTCCACCTTCCTGGGTCTGACCTCGGAGCCTTCAGCATCCTCTGCCCCTCGGGCGCTTCCCACAGCGAGTCCGCCCAGGTGGGGTCCTGGGGAAGCCAGAGGGTCCTGCCCCCCAACTCCGCAGTCAGAGGGGACTCTCAGCCAGCCAGTAAAACAGAAGGTTTATTGGACAACAGGAACATGGTCTAAACCAGAGCTTGTAGGTGCAGAGAACAGGACCCCTCAGCTGGGTCCATTTTGGGGGGCAGTGAGCCAGACAACCACGTCTGCCCTTCACTCCATGTCCCAGCCAGCCCCAAACTGAAACTCCCTCCAGCCCCCCCTCCTCTGGGCTTTGTCCCTTTCCCGGGCCAGGAGGTCACCGGATTCCTTTGTTCTCCAACCCCTTAGCTCTCACCTTGCAGGGGGGAAGGGCCAGGCCATCAGTTGCCAGGAAACAGGGTGTCGGCCATTCTCTGTGTCCAGACCCCTGCACACACCTGCCCTCTAGGGCTCTGC
This sequence comes from Lepidochelys olivacea, assembly GCF_965140295.1. Lineage (NCBI taxonomy): Eukaryota > Metazoa > Chordata > Testudines > Cheloniidae > Lepidochelys > Lepidochelys olivacea. The sequence continues at coordinate 14,014,333 of NC_140436.1, read as the reverse complement.
AAGGATCATACACCCTTATCCCACCACCTAGATACTTAAGAACTGCATAGGGGAAACTGAGGCACCCCACGCTATTCAGAGGAAACATTAAGAACAGTCCCACTTCGTCACAGTGTCATAACCGTCTTGGGAGGAACAAAAGAAAGATCCGATTGGAGACCCAACCACTGTCTACGTCACTGGCTCTGGGGGAGTCAGCAGAGCCCTCCTCCGTCGAAGCAGAATATTATGCCTGGAAACACCAATATCCGATAATCCCTCTCCCAAGCGGATCTTGCGACCAGAGTGTGTGCCGGCTCTCCGGAAACAACCGACACCACTCGCGGGACACAGTTAGGATGGGAACGAGGACTGTAGGGCACGGTGTGAGTGGGCTGGCGTCGCTGTAGCTAGCGGAGGGTTGGTGGGGATCAGCTCCCCCCGGCGCGAGACAGGAAATCCAGCGTGTGGGGTGAGAAACGCTTGCCAGGCTCTGGGTTGTCTTTAAAGGAACACAGCAGGGCCAGGGTAGGCGCTGTCCCCGCCTGAGGGCTTTGGCTGGGCTCTGCCGACCGATTTGGCTGGTTTCCGCCCACTCTGGGAACAACCGGGGGCTGAGTTTTTAATCCCTCGTGACCGAGTGTACGTCCCCGCCGCACTGGAGGTGTGAGTGCGGCGAGCATGCAGCTGGCTGGCCTGGCCGCCCAGGTGCATAGCCCACCCGGCACCTGGGGGGGGAGAGGGGGCACCGCCCATGCTGCTGTCAGCAGTTAGCTCGACCAAAGTTCACTCGGGTACAGCTAACTTATCCACGGCTGCCCCTGTCCGGAGCAGACTCCCTCCTGCTGCCCCCTCACCCACCTTGCCCGATACCCTGCCCTGGGCCAAGAGGGGGACAATCAGGAGCCCTCCAGGCCCGGGACTCGCCTGGCTCCGAGCGAGTGGCCGAGGCGTAGGTGAGACAGAAGGTGCCGTGGGTAGCTGTAAATATCCCGAGCCTTGCGACGGTTCGGCTTCTCCGGGGCATTTCCCTTTGGTCCCCTTGTGCACACAATGAAGCATCTCGCCAGCCTTTGCCTCCTGCCCTGTGCGCCGATGCAGATGTGGCGGGTGCTGTGCGGGGAGTCGGGGCGGTGTCGTTTGGGGGTGCCGTGTGCATGCCGGCCGTGCGGGAGGGCAGGGGTGTGCAGACCCTGGCTGGGGGTGGGGGGGACGGTGCAGATGTGGCAGGCGCACGCGGGGACGGGGACGGGGGGGACACACGTACGTGTGGAAGGAACTTGCTCTCAGCGAGCCGAATGGCAGGTTTCGCAGGAGCCCTTGGCTACAGTCGCCCATAAAAAGAATGGAGTTGATTAAAGTGGAAGGAGGAGGCTGGCTCCCTCTGTCTCTTCTCGTCCCTGGCCCCAGCAGCCCTAGGGCACAGCCTGGCTATTCCCTCCCCAGGGATTTCTGTCCGTCTGCCTCCTCCGGGTCTGGGGCTAACAGCTGCCTCTGACCCATGGAGACATGTGCGTGGAGCCCCTCTTACCTCTGCCCCGCCCCCCGGAACAGGGCGCCCCGATGCGTTCTGCTCCCCCAGTATCTCTCCTGCGTCTCAGATCCGCCCCCCCACCCAAGTCCAGGTGGCATTTGCCGGCCAGGCTCCATCTGTGGCCGCAGCCTCCAGCGTCCCGTTGGCACGGCTTGTGGGCCCCAGCTAGCCCCTCGACCAGCGCCCGGCTCTGCGGAAACGCCGGCGGCCGGGGATTGTGCTGGGATTTGCATTCTGGCAGAGTTCGAAATAGTTTGCTTTCCTGTCCCTTCCCCCACCGCCCCCCATTCCAGGCGAAGGCTCCCCCCTTCAGCTCTGCTGCTGTGCTAATAAGGGTCCTGGGTGGGATTAGCATGCAGCTGGGTTAACAGAGGACAACTGAGCCACTGCATTGCAGGTACAATGGAGCATGCTCAGTCACACGGCTCCGCTTGCCTGCCAGCACCAGCCGAGCTCCGGCTCCTCTGACTGGCAGCCCCCGAGCCCTGGGACGACTGCTCGGGTCTGGTCTGACGTTAGCAGGCATGCGGCTGTGGGCTCGGCCCGCCAGGCCGGCTCCTGGCTGGCCCCTTCATGCATGGGGCGCTGGGAGTGCCCTGGGGTCCGATTCACTCTCCCTGGTGGGACGGGTGCAGGGCTCCGGGATCGGCTCCCTCCAGGCTCTGTGCTGCCCGGGTTTGCTCTGCCCGGTGGCGCAGGGGGATGGGTCCTGAGGCTGTTGAAATGAGAGCGAAAGGTCCGTTCAGATCTCCCAGTTCTCCGCACGCCCTGCAGCCCCTCCCTCGGGTGCAGAGCTACCGGCTCCAGCTCAGGCCCCGGCCCAGCCCGAGGGGCGTAGGGACACCGCCCTTCCCTGTGACAGCCGGCTGGGTGGGTGTCCGTGTGCAGGGGGGGACCATGCACTGTTGGAGCTGCGCTGTCTACGGGGCATGTCCGGGCCGGCCGGCCGGCCTGTCTGCGCTTCTCCCCAGTCCCTGGCAGGGACTCCCCAGAAAGCCAACGGGAAGGAGAATCGCTAGTTCAAAACACCGTTGGTGCAGGCGTAAGGGTGCCCGGTGCCGCCTCGGGAGAGCAGCTCGACTTCCACCTTGCGACCAGCAACGGCCCTGGAATGGCCTGGCTGGGTCACAAGAGGACGGTCAAAGCTACAGTGGCTTTTACCCCGGCCCAAGAAAAGTTTCTTGTTGTCATGTTGGTGACTCCCTAGGGGGTGCTGACCTCAGGGCCCCAGCAGGATCCTAGGGGTGCTCTCCTATTGGGGGCGGGGGGCTGTCCTTTTTTGTATGCACTGTGGACCATTGTCTCCCACTTGCAGGATGTGCCCCGTTCCCTCCCCTGGGTCTCCTCCCCAGCCCTCTACCATGTAACAATGCTTTAATGGATTTGTTGTAAACAGTTAATCCACAGCAGGGGCTGATCAGCTCGAAGGGTAGCATGAGCACTTCTTGACCTCGTCCCTGGCACACTCACTGTCCCCCCCACCTGCATGGCAGTGCTGGGCCAGGGCCTTGTTACAGCCCAGGCATCACACCAGGGCTTGTCCCTGGTGCTGACTGGGAACCACGCCCTGCCTGCGTGAGTAACCAGGCTCAGGGAGGCGGAGTGGTGGAGACAAGGCCACCCCAGGTCAGTGGCAGGGCTGGGAAACGAACCCAGGAATCCTGGCTTCCGGACCCGTGCTCCGCTTACTAGACCCGGATAGCAGCACCTCTGCTTGGGGCTGCCTGGCACTTCCCCCTCCAAGACCCTGTTTTCAGTTGCTGATAACATTGGCAAGCTGTAACCGTTTGGGCTGAAATTTTCTGGGATGGGAGTTTGCGTCAAGCTGAGTTTTTGGGGAAAGTTTCAGCAAAAACCGTGTGATGGTTTCTGAGAATGAGATATTTTTTGCCCGTGTTTTTAAGAGAATCGTACAGCTGTTTACAGAATCTCTAGCGCCCTCTTGCTTTGGAACCAGGAATGAAAATTTGGCCATGGGGGCTCACCCTGGCATCAGGGATATTAGGGTGCACAGCTCATCCCCTCTCTCGTGCTGATCCACGTAGAGGATGACAACCTACTACTGCTATCAGTTACTTAGTTAGGTGAAGCAGCAGGGGGTGTGGGGTAGATCTCCAGGTGCCAACCCTGCTGATGAATCATGTGAGCGTCAATACGATGCCACACGATGAAATGTCTGGGGGCGGGCGGGCGGGGGGGGGTTAGGTTTTTTTAAGAGCCTCGGAAATGACGTGTGTTCACACAAATGACCTCTTTAAAAGAACACTGGTGTGACCGCTGCTGGAATCCTGTGTCCACGGCTGGTGCCCACAGTGCAAGAAGGGTGTCGATAAATTGGAGAGGGGTCAGAGAAAAGCCATGGGAATGATTAAAGGACTGGAAAACCTGCCTTATAGTGATAGATTTAGCTTAACCAAAGAGAAGGTTAAGGTCATTTGATCAGTCTATATGTACCTACACAGGGAACAAATATTTAATCATGGGCTCTTCAGTTTAGCGGAGGAAGGTCTAACACAACCCAACAGCTGGAAGTTGGAGTTAGACAAATTCAGGCTGGAAATAAGGTGTAAATACTTAACTGGAGGAGTAATTAACCATTGGAACAATTTACCAAGGGCCATGGTGGATTCTCCATCATAGAATCATAGAAGATCAGGGTTGGAAGGGACCTCAAGAGATCATCTAGTCCAACCCCCTGCTCAAAGCAGGACCAATCCCCAACTAAAAATCACCAATGATTTTTAAACCAAGACGATGTTTTTCTGAAAGCTCTGCTCTAGGAATTATTTCAGGGAAGGTCTCTGGCCTGTGTTACACAGGAGGTCAGACTAGATCAGGGATCTCAAACTCAAACGAGGGCCACAGAAGGACATTGGCCCAAGGGCCGCATCACTGATGCTCCGCCCCCCGCTGCCCCTGGCCTTGCCCCTACTCCACCCCTTCCATGAGGCCCCGCCCCTGCCCTGCCTCTTCCCACCCCTTCCCCAAAGTCCCCACCCCAACTCCGCCCCCTCCCTGCCTCTATTCCAACCCCTTCCCCAAATCCCCACTCCTGCCCCGCCTCTTCTCCACCTCCTCCTCTGAGTGCGTGGCTCCCCGCTCCTCCCCCCTCCCTCCTGGAGAACGCTAAGCACCGCCAAACAGCTGTTTGGTGGTGGGAAGCGCCTGGAGGTAGGCAGAGGACTGGGGACGCGGCGCGCTGGGGCGGGAGGGAGACAGGTAAGGGGAACTTGGCGGCTGCAGGAAATAACTCGGGGGGTGCGGGGAACTTGGCGGGCCGCAGCAAATAATTCTGTGGGCCACATGTGGCCCGTGGGCCGCGTGTTTGAGACCTCTGGACTAGATGATCACAATGGTCCCTTCTGGCCTTGGAATCTAGGAATCTATAAGGTTGCAAAGTCAGCACAAAAGTTAGGAAAGGCCAGAGTGAAGGTTGCCCTCAGGGAGTTTTAGTTCACCCCCCTTGTGTGTGTGCGTCATGATATGGTCTCCAATGACGCGGTGTGATTATTCCTCACTGGGTGTGTGGGGCCTGCAGCTGGGCTGATTTTAATGGTGTCATTTGTTTCCGACCTATGCTGGGAGCCCAGACGGCACACTGCTGGTGTGAAATAAAATAAACCCAGCGTGAACGTGAATGGAGGCCACAAATATAGGCCGGAGGCCTCTCACCAGGCTCCATGCCTGCAGTGGGCTGGGATAGTTTCTAAGGCTGGGCTTTTGGGCTCAGCCGTCAACTCCTCCATCCTCCCCTCCTCTCTGGGCTGGAACCCCTGACACCGACTCCAATACACTTGGGCTCAGGCAGCGGGGCTAAAAATTGCCATGTAGATGTTTGGGCTGGAATCCGGGCTCTGAGACCACGTGATGGGGGTGGGCTCTCTGGTACCCTGTGAGCGGGGTAGCGCAGATCTTTGATTGCAGTGTAGATGTGCCCGACGCATCCCAGGAAATACATGCCCCATCCGTGGGGGGTGTTTGCCATGTGGCCGGCTGCAGAGCTGCGACTGGAAGAGCCTGGCCTTCCGGTTTGGGTCACTGGCTCGGCCACGCTGCCTCTATCCTTTAGGCCTGGTTGCATAGCAGAATGGTCCACTGGCACCCAGCCGTAGTCCCCGTGCCCTATAGAATAGCACTTTCCCCACGTGCTGGATGGGGAGAGAATCTCAGAGAAAGCCATGGGCTAGGGGTTCTATCCCAGACAAGACCCCTCGGCCTCAGCTATTCCTTGCCCGCAGCTAGTTATTTCAAGCCACTGATGCAAGATCACGCTTCCCTCCAAGGTCTCTTCCCACCCTAATCTTCTATGATTCTCCTTGGGGCAGCTAGCTGGGGGGTCTGAGCTGGCCCTGCTCTCTGTTCGGCCTTCCATCCAGCTACCCACAGTGTTTATTTGGCTGTGCTAGGTAGATGTTCCCAGGGTTTTCCTTGCTGGCGACCCCTGTGCGACGGGGTCTCTAGACTGTAGTAAGGGACCCACGGCTGGCCCGGGTCTGCTGACTTGGGCTCAGGTTGCGGGGCTGTACAATTGCAATGTGATGTTCTGGCTTGGGCTGGAACCCACGAAGGTCCAGTACCAATGATGCTGCCCTCCCCCCTTCAGCACCCCCTGCTGGCCCAGGCCAGAACTGCTGTGTCTGGGTGCACCCCACGGCCTGCACCCTTCCCTGCAGGAGCGCCTGTGGGCCGCTGGGAGTGGCTGTTCCATATTCTAGTCTCCCGAGGCGTAAGGAAGTCTCCTCTGAAGTGCGTGGGCGGGCGGGTTCCTCAGTCTGTTTAGCTTCAGTCCAAGACCTTGTGAATCTGAGTGCCTCCATCAGGATCGTGTCTCCCACTGATTTCTCTTTGTCTGTGATGGAGGCCAAATGGGCTCTTGAGTTGTGACTCAGAGCTACACGTCCCCGGGCTCGCGGCTGCCGTCAAAGTCTGCAGAGCTCCCCGCTTTCTCTTGCCCCCTGTGGCCTCCTAGGACCACCCTCGGAAAAGAGGAGTTTTTCCTTCTTAACGGCCCGGCTGGGTTTGAACCTCACTTCCCAAATCCGGACACGCCTTGTTTTCCAGCCTGGCGAAGGTGCCCTGTGGTCAGTGAGCAAAATGCTCTCCGGCCTCGTTTCATTGTGTGCTGGGAACGCCGAGGGAAAAGCCCTGTGGCATGCAACAGAGACAAAACAAATAGGGCTGTGCAGAAATTGCCCTAGAAAGTTATCGGACCTTGGTTCCCCCCCTGCCAGGTAGCTGTAAAACTTACTTCTTCTGGGTTGACCCACTTTGCCTGTGTCAGTGACAATGGCATGAGATCAGTCTCCGAGCCTCTGCTCCAGAATTCTGCCAGCTGCTCGAAAGGTTTCTACGGCACTTCTGCCTCTGGAAAGTGGGGCGCTCGAGTTCTCCCCTGCAGGGATCGCCACCGCCCTGCCTGTATTGCGCCACTGACGTACCTGTTCTGCTTTTACATGAGCGGTGTGGACTTGGAGGGTTCTTCCTGGGGGCAGTGTGGCCTAATAGCCAGAGCTCTGGACTGGGACTTGGGAGACCTGGATCCTGTTCCTGCCATTGGCCTGCTGCGTGGGTGACTTTGGGCAAGTGACTTCACTGCTGTGTGCCTCAGTTTCCCCACCAGATCGCCTTTGCCAAGCTCCTTGAGATCTGTGGATGAAGCGTGCTAGATAAGAGCCAGGGATCCTTCTGATGTGATCCCATCCTAGAGTGGGGCTGGTTACACTCCTGCCATGCCTTGGATGTTTCCTTTGGATCCCTACAGCTTCCTGCCTCTGGCTTGGAGCCAGCTCTCCTGTTTCATGTGGGGCTGTCAGCCGGGAATGGCATTGAAATGGGCTGGAACTGATGCTGGGCTTCCTAGGGCCGTGATCACAAAGTGTCCCGATGGGACTGGAGGAATCACAAAGGGGATAGGCTGGCCCAGATAGCAGCCACCCAAGTCAGGCTTCTCTCCCTGTCCAGGGGGATATGCAGTCACGGTGCCCCAGTTGCTCTGACTGCTAATATTTGGTTTAAGCTCTTCCTTTTCCTGCTCCGGGCCATTGCTGCTCCTTCTGCCATCATCTGAGTCGGCGTAATTCCCTCCTTTAATTTCCATGGCTACCTTGGAGGTATTTACAGACAGAGACCGTGTCCCCCGCGCCGCCTCTCTTTAGACTACAGAAATGCAGCTCACTTCTCTGCCCCTGGCAGGGTTTAGCTTCCGTTCCTTTACCAAGTTTTTAAACGCCTTTAAAATGGGTTTGAATATGCCCAGCGAGCGGCTGGGAGTTTGGATGAGCAGAAGCGCTCGGTGGCCCTGCTCAAGGCAGCCTGAACGTGCCGTTCTTCGCTCAGATGGCTCCAGATGTGACCCGCTACGGCGTCGCTAGGTGCAGGGGGTGGGCGGAGAGCGCTTCTGTGATCAGAGAACTACAGCGAGGAAAACCCCAGTTCGCTCTCCCCGGGGTCAGGGCAGGAATCTGCCCTACAGCTCACGTTCGGTTTTGTCCAGCCGAGTTTACCTTCCCCAGCTCTTCCCTCCACGACTCAATCCCACAGCCCCACGCAGGACTGTCCCAGCTCTTCAGCCGTTTCTAATGTCACCCCATTCCTCCACATTATACCCTTTGGTGCTGCCCAAAGTAATCCATCCGCCCCGTTTCTGCTAACACCCTCCCCATGTCGTGTCCCCAGTAGAACTGAACAGGGATGAAACCTAAGGAAGCTGTTCTTAAAAGCTGCCCAAGGTGACAGCGAGCAGGGCCCTTTCTACAGGGCATTTGTATTCAGGGATGTAATTTTCTAGTTAATCCTATAAAATGGTCCAAAACCCTATAGACGAGGTTCCGTTCTACGGGGCTGTTTCTGCAGGTTCCGAATTCCTGGAATGATTTCTCATAAATTAGTCCCTGCATCCCCCTGGATGGACAGACTGTTTGTCTGTCTGTCACACTTATATACTCCCCACTACCACAGTATTGTAGGGTTTGTCCACGCTGTCTTCGAGCCCATGGGAGCGAGACTCCTAGCCCGGGGTGGTAAACATGGTAAACATGAGCACTCTAAAAAAAAGTCTGTAGCCAGCCTTTTGGAGTTGTGGATCGAGCTGTGAAGCCGAAGGAGGAGGGTGGATTTCAGAGCCTGCAATACTCAAAAAAAAAAAAAAATCAATAATAATGTCAAGAGATGCTAGATTCCAAGGCCAAAAGAGACCACTGCAATCTAATCCGACCCCCCGGATAGCACAGGCCAGAGAACGGCCCACATAATTCCCAGCTCAGATCTGTTAGCAGAAGAGCTGGACGTGCGTTATAAACTGCCAGGGACGGAGAATCTCTCCCACCCGGGGTAAATTGTTCCCATGGTGGATTGCCCTGAGTGTTAAGAATTTCACCTTATTTCTCTGAATGGGGAGAGCAGAATTCTGTGAGTTTCATTTATGTCTGTATGCAGCAGCTTTCCTTCCTGTGGGGCCCTTACAGCTGGGGCTGGGGGGGCAATGGACATGCTCTGTGGGGGCGAGCGCATCGATTTTATGTAGTTCTCTCTGCTTTCTTTGCATGTTCCTTTCCCCTTGCTGCTGCATCCCGTTGCCATCTGTTCTCAGCTGTCCTCCTCCCCAGTCAGTGTTTGGGGGAGGATCATCCTCCCTGCTCACCCGTCCATCCCACTCCTTTTGGGCTGGTTCCCCATAGCCACGGGTGGTGACTTCCCTCTCCCTGCTCTCTCGGAGAGCATCATGGCCAGAATTTGGCCCGGTGAGAGTTGCTCAAACAGCCCTGCTGGAGTCTGGTGCTGCAGTGGGAGGTGGGTCCCCTGGGCCCTTTCGGAGGTTTGCTTGGCCTCAATCGGGAGAGAGGACCCAGGTTGGGGTTCGGATGCAGCTGGGAGCCCAACACCCCTGCTCTGTTGGGTGGGGAGGGTTCTGAGCTCTTGCCCAACCGCTCATCCGCAGCCAAGTTGCATGATGGAGTCAGTTTCAATGTCCTCTTCTCCCCTGCATCCTCTGCCATCTCCCCATCACCCTGTGGGTTCGGCCACTCTGACAAGGGCCTGCTTTTCCTCCGCTCACCACGGAGCATGCAGGCCTCATAAGCGTTTCTGCCCAGCCCTGACCACTGGGCATTCAGGCAACTTGGGTGCAGACGAATACCAGCTCCAAAATGCAGCGGGCACCCAGCTTCCGCCCCGCCCCCCGCCCTAAGCCACAGATGGCTCAGTGCATCTGCCCCAGCCTTCCAAAACTTGGCCATGGTATGTAGAAAGGGCCTTTTCTACTCCTCAGGCTGGCAGAGCTCAGCACCCCAGAGCACCGGGGTAGGGGGTGGGGGCTGGATGTCCCAGCTGTAGGCTGACCAGATAGCAAGTGTGAAAAATCAGGACTGGGGGGCAATAGGCTCCTATATAAGCAAAAGCCCCAAATATCGGGACTGTCCCTATAAAATCGGGACATCTTGTCACCCTACCCAGCTGAGACCTGGGCTGCCAGTGTGGAGAGCTTGGCTCCCTTGTACTTCAAAACCCACTTCTCATCCAAGTGCTCAGTCCTTTGAAAACTCCTGCCCTGGCCCTGTTCCCTCTGAGCAGCAACCCCTTTGGGGCACCCCCTATAGCCTTTATATAGGGGCAAAGAGGAAGAGAAACCCCAGCAGCAGAGCTACTATGGTGCCACAAGGGGAAGGGGCAGAGATCTGGAGGGCTCCCAATGGACTGGCACGTGGACGGCCAGGAGCGCGGCCCGGATCTTCCCTGCACGCAGTCAACGTGGTAGGGCTCTCCCTGTGTCCTGCCCAGCCGCTCGAGTGTATTTGGCAGTGAAGCTGGGTTGCTTTGGAGCGGTTAGCGATTTCCTGTCCCTGTGGGTCTCCCGTAATCCTGCGTGCAGCTGCCTCAGAGCACTTGCCAATCAGGGGATCCCCTCCGTGTCCCCGAGACGAGAAAGGGGCCGTTGTTCAGGGTGGTGCACATGGGCAGGTGTCTCCTCTGCCTCAGGGAGCGCTCTGCCCCGACTAACTGATGGAGCGGGGCCGGAGGGGGGTCCCCGAGCAGCAGAGATCCAATTTCCCTGCAAGTGTGGCTGATGACAAGCCACAGCAGCTGGGGCAGGGAGGGCAGGCGGCAGCTGGGGCTGCGCGCTGGCAAGAAGGCGTCTGCAGTGGTCCCACGGCCTCGCCGACAGACCCATGCCCAGTTGGATTGCTGAGCCTTCCTGGGTGCACACCATGCCCCTGCCAGGCACTGGAGGGGCGAGGAGTGCCCAGCGTGGCTGTCCTAGATATAAAGGGAAGGGTAACCACCTTTCTGTATAGAGTGCTATAAAATCCCTCCTGGCCAGAGGCAAAGTCCTTTCACCTGTAAAGGGTTAAGAAGCTAAGGTAACCCTGCTGGCACCTAACCCAAAAATGACCAATGCGGGGACAAGATACTTTCAAATCTGGAGCCGGGGGGAAGGCTTTTGTCTGTCTGTGTGATACCTTTGCCGGGAACAGATCAAGGATGCAAGCCCTCCAACTCCTGTAAAGTTAGTAAGTAATCTAGCTATATGCGTTAGGTTTTCTTTGTTTTGGCTTGTGAAATTCGCTGTGCTGGAGGAAATGTATATTCCTGTTTTTGTGACTTTGTGTAACTTAAGGTTTTGCCTCGAGGGATTCTCTGTGTTTTGAATCTGATTACCCTGTAAGATTATCTTCCATTCTGATCTTGCAGAGTTGTTCTCTTATCTTTTTTTGTTCTTCTAATAAAGTTCTGTTTTTTAAGAATCTGACTGGGTTTTTTCGGTCTTAAAAATCCAAGGCTGGTTTGTGCTCATCTTGTTTATTCTCAAGCCTCCACAAGAAAGGGGGTGTAAGGGCTTGGGGGGATATTTTGGGGGAAGACGTCTCCAAGTGGGCTGTTCCCGGATTCTTTGTTAAATCCCTTGGTGGTGGCAGCGTACCAGGGTTTAACCGAAGCTGGTAGAAATAAGCTTAGGGAGGCTTTCATGTGGGTCCCCACATCGGTGCCGGAGGTGCTGACTGTGGGACCCTTGCAATGCTCTGAAGTCGGAGTTTTAATTCTGCTGCGCCCTGTGCTGTGCGGCGTTGCTGCGAGCTGCTGCGCTCCACCCCAGAGGTGGTTCCATCTCAGCAGGGCGAAGTGCTCTGGGCTCCTTGGGCCTGCTGTAGCCGTGTTTATAAACCCAGCCACTGCATGGCCCAGCCTTGCCGTTTGCAGCCTGCTGTGGCCAAGCCACCAGGAGGGACTGAAGACGGGGAGGGTCCTGCTCCTTCTAGTCTTGGAGCCAGCAGCGTTCACAGTGGGGACCTTTACCCCAGGGGCTTCCAGAGAGAGCCAGCCATATCTCCTCCAGACCCCCTGCCCGGTGTGGCGCAGCTGGGCAAGAGGAGCGGGCCACGGCTGTGTGATGGAGGGAGGCTGCTGGCGGTGAGTGTCTCAGTGCTGAGCCGCTCCCTCCCATTCCGTCTCTCTGATCTCTCCCCCTCCCTTCTCTCTCCCGCCCACCACCCCGGCTCTCCTCGTGGGGGGCGTGGCACAGCTGCCATCTGCCCTCGCGGCTCCTGCTGGGGTGGCAGAGCAGCTGGTGGAGACAGGGGGAGCATGGAGGAGGAGAGTGATAGCAGCAGGATCCGTCTGGCCGTGCAGTCCCGGCATTAGGTTTCAGCTGACCCCGGGGACGGAGGGAAAGTGCCTTGGGTCCTTGCAGCCCCAGCATACCCACAGAAGGGGCTGCGTCCGCTCTCAGTGCTGCAGAGGGGGTGAAGGGCCTGGGGGAGAGGGCCGTTGCTTGCTGGGCAGTGAGCAGGATGTCAGGGGGGCAGTCCTGGCAGAGGTGAAAAAACCCATCTTGTCTTTGCTCTGCTGCTTTGGGGGTCCATATGTGCCATGGCATGTCATTGGCAAATCTCTATGGGGCTCAGATTGACTAGCAACCATGCTGTGGGTCAGCAATAGAGAGGGACCATGCACAGGGACTGGGACCACATCTCTGTCACGCTTGTTATTGGAGTCACTGCACCAGCAGCTCTCTGACTCGGGAAGAGCTATTTACATTAGCAGAGGCAGCAGCTCTGTGCCCTGGAGCGGTGTTGTTCTTTCCCTCCTTCGTTGCTCAGGATCCTCGGGGATGAAGGCAGGACGGATGCTGAACAAGAGCTCGGTGCTGAGAACCCTGGACAGTAGCCCGCAGAGACCAGCCCTGCTTTGCCCCTGTGACGAAGCGGGACTGTTCTTAACGTTTCCTCTGAATACTGTAGGGGTGCCTCAGTTTCCCCTGTGCATTTCTTAAGTCTCTAGGTGGTGGGATAAGGGGGTGTAATTGTTGCAGAGCAAAGGACCAGGGTACATAAATGGCCGACACTCTGTCTCCTGGCAACTGATGGCCTGGGCCCTTCTCCTTTGCAAGATGAGAGCTAAAGGGTTGGAGAACAAAGGAATCCGGTGATCTCCAGGCCCGGGAAAGGGACAAAGCCCAGAGGAGGAGGGGGTGGAGTGTGAGTCAGTTTGGGGCTGGCTGGAGACATGGAGTGAAGGGCAGACGGGGTTGTCTGGCTCACTGCCCCCCAAAATGGACCCAGCTGAGGGGTCCTGTTCTCTGCACCTACAAGCTTTTTCTAGACCGTGTTCCTGTCGTCTAATAAACCTCTGTTTTACTGGCTGGCTGAGAGTCACGTCTGACTGTGGAGTTGGGGGGCAGGACCCTCTGGCTTCCCCAGGACTCTGCCTGGGCGGACTCGCTGTGGGAAGCGCACGGAGGGGCAGAGGATGCTGAATGCTCCGAGGTCAGATCCAGGAAGGTGAAAGTCGTGTGAGCTTTTTGCCCTGGGGACAGTCTGCTCAGAGAGAGGAGACTTCCCTAGAGTCCTGCCTGGCTTCGTAGGGAGCAGTTCCAGAGCATCGCCCAGGGACTCTGTGACAGTCACCATTAATGATTCTAACTCTGGATATTGTTACACTATCCCTCTTTGAATCTTTGTCCCAGTGATATCTTGTGGCAAAGAGTTCCACAGTCCACCTATGCATTGTGTGAAAAAGCTTTTCTTTGCAACAGTTTTGGGTTTCCACCCACTAATGTCATTGACTGTTCCTTTGTCCTTGTGTTCTGAGATAGGGAGAACAGATGCCCCCCGATCTCCCTCCTCTCGACCAGACTAGACTTTATATGCTTTTATTCTGGCCCCTCTTATTCGCCTCCTCTGTCTTTCCAACCTCTCTTCAGAGGAGAGCTTTTCCAGCCCTTGATCATTCTCATTACCCTTCTCTGAAGCCTGGTTTAATTCGGCAAACCCTTTCTGAGAGGGGATGCCCTGTCCTGCACATGGGAGGCCGCCCCGTTGATTTCTAACCTCCCTTGCCTAGACACAGCCTGGTGCACCTTCAGGGGTGGCGCCCACTGAGATAAACACTGTGGCATGTATTGCATTGATTCCACGTTGAGCTCAAGTGGCTCAGGGAGCCCTGCGTCCCCCCCATCACACAGCGGGACGGGATTCCCCCGGCACGCTTCCCTCTCTGTCTTTGTTTGTCAGCCACATGCTTTGCTGCACAAACCTCCATCCAGCTGAGTTTCCACGGATGCCACGGGTCAGGGGATCCTGGTGTTTCCCATTGCAAGCCCCTCTCCCACCCTCTTCTCGGTCCCTCACCCCGAGGCAGCTTTTCCAGCCCACACATTGTTCTTGCTCTTCTGCATTGGACCCTTTCCAGTTTCTCAGCATCCTTTTGGAAGCGTGGAGCCCGGTCTTACTGACGCGCTGCAGGGTGGTAGTTTGACTCCTACGCCTTAGTCCCCTGTTTCTATCGCTGACGATCGCCTTAAGCTCTTAGCAACAGCGCTGCCCTGGGAGCTCGTGTTTAGTTGTTTGTCTACCCTGACCCCCAAGACCTTGTCAGAGATGCTGCTTTCTAGAATACAGCCCCCCCGCCCCCATCCAGCAAACGTGACCTGCATTCTTTGTTCCTTGATGGATGGCCCTGCATTACAACGCACGTTGGTCGAGTCTCGCTTTCGAAGCTCTGTAGAACTGACTTTTTCCCTCATTTTTTACCCCCCGTTCCCCCAGTTTTTGTGTCACCTGTCAAATTGACCAGCAACAAGGCTATATTTTAATGATATTGAATAGTGTTGGGCCCCTCTAGAAATACCCCTGTGGGATGGTGATCCCCTCTTCACAGGCTCTTTGGGAGATCTATCAGCTAGCCAGTTTGTAGTCTCACGTGGTGAATTGATTGCATACGTTTTTAAAATCAGAATGTCTTGCAGTGCTAGGGGCAAGGAGGGCATTAACCGTTAAGGTGCGAGTTCACACACAAGGTGACGACAAAACCCTAACGCTATCCCATAGAGATGGCAATAAGAACATCACAGTACCTAGCCTTTCGTTTACAAACGGTGCCATTGTTTCTGGGTCCACCACAATTTCGCACCTGGACTCCTAGTCAGACAGCTCTGTAGGACCCTTGCCGTGTGTCAGCACTAATATGGGGAGCAGCTGCTGCCGGTTTACAGAGATCACGCTTCCGCCTTTTTTCCTGCTGCCCAGATGCAATTAACGAGGCCAACGTTGCGTCGGGCAGTTTGCTTCCTGCACTTGAAGCCACTCTCCCTCCCTCCCGACAGAGTGATCCTCCGGGGGCATAGAATCATAGACTATCAAGGTTGGAAGGGACCTCAGGAGGTCATCTAGTCCAACCTCCTGCTCAAAGCAGGACCAATCCCCAATTTTTGCCCCAGATCCCTAAATGGCCCCCTCAAGGATTGAGCTCACAACCCTGGGTAACCACTGAGCTATCCCTCCCCCCAGAGTGAAGGCCGGCTGGCCATGCTGGGGGAAACCTCCCTGGCGGGTCCAGGTTACTGGGGAGATGTGGGAAGGCTTGAACTGACTGAGAATTTTGAGGGTGTCTAAGGGTGAGTCTGGGTTGATGTGGCCCCACGTCTTGGTGGTATAGGGGGCCCAGCTGGGTGGCAGAGGTGGTAAGGGAATCAAGGTGGTCTGTAGGGAGACCTCCGATGTTTGGGGCATGTTAGCTGAACAGACACTCTCCAGTGGTTGGACGCTGATGTTAGGAAAATTCAAACTGGAAACAGAGACAACTTCTGAAGTGGGGGGCGAGTAGCCACCGCAATCGATTCTCAAGGGGCAGGATGGGGCAGACTCTCCGCCACACCGGCTCTTCGCAGCGAGAGCGGATGTCTTTCTAAACGCCACGTGCTCGCGAGGGGTTACTCTGGCTAGCGTCAATCCCCTGGCAGGGGAGAAGAAATCCCAACACGGCAGGACTCGCTGGCGGAGGTTCTCTGGCTTGTGCGATGCAGGAGGTCAGACTAGATGGTCACGATGGGCCCTCTGGCCTTGAAATCCATCCGTCCATGACCCTGGGCCCGCCTGAAAGCCCTCTCCCACGTGAGCTCCCTGGCGGCCTTGGGAGGAGAAGAGGGGGCTTTTGCAGCCTGTACTGCTGATGTAGCTTGGCTTCTGATACCCTTTCCCCCTTCCCCGCCAATCTGCTTGCTGTATTAAAGCCCACGCCCTTTGGCCCAGTCCCGCTCTCAGGACGGGAGCCTTGGGCTCTGGTTGGGGTGCTTGGTGGCCCTTGATAAGCGGTATAGGTGATGTGTGCCCCTCTTTGCCCCCAACCCGCCAGGGCTTGCTGAACATGTGGAATGGCTGCGTCAGGCGATGCCATTAACGGGGCTTGTTCTCTGTTCCGTCTCCAGATCATCAGAAGTTGGAGCGCGAAGCCCGGATTTGCCGTCTCCTGAAGCATTCCAACATCGGTGAGTGCCTGCCGCGAGGACGGGGTGGGGAGTCCTTGCCGCGGGGCGGGGGAGGGTGACAACCCCCCTAGGAGGGCCAGAGGAGGGGATGGAGGAAGGATGCCTCTCCCCAGGATTTTGGTTGACCCAAAACGACCTGAATTTGACCCAATTTTGCTCATGGTATTGGCACGCCCAAAAATGCATCTTCCGGTGAATGTACTGTTCGCCCCAAAAATGTCACCCAGCTCTAGCCAGATGGGGTAGAAGTAGCAGGCAATGCAGACACGTCCTTGGGACACTGGGGGTGGGGGGGATGTCTCTCATTCCCAGAATGCCACTGTGCATGTCGCTCACCACCCTGCCCTCTCCAAAGGCCCAGCCTAGCCGGGGTTTCAGACCTGCTGCCCCAGCCGCCGGCCTCAGCCATTCGGGATCCTCCCCGTCTACCAGAGCTCAGCTGGAGCATCGCGTGCCTGGGACCCTGGCCAGAGCTCGCCCGGGCACCCTGGGGAGTCCTCACCCCAGCCACACTCGCACCCAGTGCAGGGAGAGGGGCCACTGAGGACGCAACCGAGGATGACCCCGTACAGCCAGGCTGCCTCCTGCCGCACACCGTCCCCATGCCTCCGCCCTGCGCGGGGCGTGATCCGGGCTCCCCGGGGAGCCATTGCAGCCTGGGGGTGCAGACCCAGGGCCCGGCCCGGCGCTGCATTGCTCATGGCCAAGTTAACAGCCCCATGGAAGAAGGCCACAAGCCCACGCCTGCCCGCAGCTGCTGCTGACAAGGGGGTGATTAAAACAGGAGGTTTTAATCAGCAGAGCACTGGGCAGGTCTTTCCTCCCATGCAAGTGGCCAATTCAAACTTCACCCCCCCCCCCACACGTCCCCGCCCCAGCACCAGCGCGCTCTGGTGATGCCAATTATTTGTTTGTTTTTTTTCAATTTTCCTCTGGTCCCCCCCCCCTTTTGAAGTACATCAGTTGCTATGGCAACCCTGTCGTCACGGCCACCTTCAAGGTGGAGATGGCCACAAGTGCAGGAGAAAATCAGTGTATATAATGGGCTGAAACTGACCCTGGGAGACGTGGGAACGCGAATGGTGGGCACGGGGGGGCGGGGGGGGGAGAGACAGACACACACAAGCTCAGCTAAGGGTACACCACAAATGGTTGTGTCCTGGAACAAATGTTTGGGGTGCGTCTGGACTGGCCTTCACCGCGACTTTAAGGCCAGAAGGGACCATCGCGATCCTCTAGTCGAATCTCCTGCACAGAACCTCGCCCACCCGCCCCTGTAACTGACCCCGAACCTCTGGCTGACTCACTGGTGTTCTCAACTCAGGGTTTCAAGTGACAGAGAGTCCGCCATTTCCACTAGTTTAACCCTGCAAGGGGCCTGTGCCCCATGCTGCAGAGGAAGGCGATTCCCCCCCATAGGGTCTCTCTGCCAGTCTGAACTGGAGGAAATTCCTTCCCCACCCCAAATCTGGCGATCAGTTAGACCCTGAGCACGCGGGCAGGACCCACCAGCCAGACACCTGGGAAAGAATTCACTGGAGTAACTCAGAGCCCTCCCCATCCAGTGTCCCGTCTCCAGCCATTGTGTTAATCGCCCTGAGTTAGCTGGCTATCTCAAGTCAGTAAAAACCATCAGCGTCGACAAGCACCTCGGGGCAAAGAGATGCAATAATAGGGTCCCTGGCTCCTTACGAAGCCCTCAACACCAGCCTGTGTGCAATAGGCCCCTTCAGGGCTGGTGGCGTCTTACGCTCCCTTAAGAGCCACGTGAGGGCCTAGGAAGTTAGGGCATCCCCACATGTGAGTAGTAGCACCAAGCCGAAGCACTATTCATTGTATTTCTGGCTGCTGGAACAGCCCTGGATCCAGATCTGCCTTTCTCACTAGGGACCCTTTCCACTCGTCTGCAGAACCTTTGCCATGTTGCAGTTATTGCAAAAACCATTCCCACCCCACCTGATCTTCAGTTAACCGCATTCTAATATGAAATAGCCCTGAGGCTGGACAAGTTGAAAATACAAGAAAGGGCTCCAAGTAGCCACAACATCTTCCCTCAGGCCGGAGTCGCTTCCCTTCCCTCCAGAGGAATCGGATTGCTTTTGTTTGGCAGTGGAAGAGTCCCGCTTCTTCCGTGGCCCCGAGCTCTTTGTCAAACCCCTCCTGGTCCGATGGCATCACAAAGGGGCCGGGGAAAGGGGCCCCGTTGAAGTCACTGATCAGGAAAGCTGATTTCGGAGCGCTCCAGCCTCTGCAGGGAGGTATCTGAGCTCCTCTTCAGCCAGCTCTGAAGAGCCCCCGCAGTGCCAGTTACGGGCTCTCGCCACTGCCAAGCCCACCGCGTCAGTGCGTTAGCTTTGAGACGCATGTGCTGGCTTTAGCTCACGCTGCTCGTGTTTCTAACCGGATGCTGCCCCCATTTATTCCTTTCCCTGGTTTCTCCTGGTTCCGCCTCCCCCGGATCTCATCGAGAGCCTGATTCTGGGCTTAGATTTTTAGGCGCTGAATCGAATTGGGATCTGAATCGCACAGGCCTGGGGCTCCAATGGCAGGAAAAGTGGTTTGCAAAGAAACTGACAAGTTGCCAGTGGAAACGGATTGTCCGGAATGAGCCTCTCCCTGGGCGTCTGTACTCCGGGGCCAGCTGCATCTGTTCTGTTTCTTTTCCCTGGCCCCCTTTTTGCCATCGCTGCCCCAGTCCCCCGCTCAGCCTCTCTTCCCGAGCTCGCCCTGCTCCTGTGGGTACAGTTAGTTGTGGTTCTCAGTCCAGTTCCTAAAGGGATGGGCACCCACCTGTCCACACCACCCCAGCAATGGGGCACTAGCCTGCACCCCATCTGTGGGGGAAGCGTGGCTGCCTGCACCCCGTCCATCCTGCAGCCCTGCCCGCAGAGATGAGCTCGGCAAGGCTGCGTGGTGGAGCCATAAGGAAGCTGCAGCTAGTGTAATGTGGCTGCTTTGCTTCTTGAGCAGGTCGTGGGCAGAGGTTGTAGAAGACCCCTGTGCTCTGAGATGGGCACTGGCCGCTGCTTGGCTTCTGGGGGGAGCGGACGGGGTCTCTGGTGGGGCATCTGCCTGGGGGATGTCTCTGGAGTGCCACCGTAGGTAGGATCAGTGGAGGCGCTGGAGGCTGGGGAAGGACCTCACTCCACCAGAGCCTGGCTTTGCTAAGCTTTCGGGCCCAACATCTTCTCTTGGGCTGTGGCTCGGGCTGGAGCTGGTACCGAGGGCGGTGATCCACCTAGGCCGCCTGCCCCTAGCAGATAGATCCTTTGTCCTCTATGTACCATAATGCACCGCATGCCCGAGCGCTGGGATCTGCCATCAATACTGAATTGCCGGCCTTGGGGCCCCAGGTCTTGGTAACGCCCAGATCTGGGCTTGATGGAGAACCATCCCTGGAGAAGATATTGGCAATGCCCTCTTTGCCCTTGGGGCAGGGAGTGGGGGGTCAATGATGGCTGGGCAGGCTAGAGGCTGAAATCCCCTCTCCACTCCAGGGCAGTTCTGCAATTATGGCAGGGGGTAGCACTCTCCGAGCTGAGCTCCAGCCTCAGGATTGTCCCTCCATCCCCGTGCCCCAGAACTAAGATTCCCCAGGACTGGCCAAGCATCACCACGGATTCCTGGGCCTGGCTGCTAGTGCCCGATTCCGGAGGGGAGTCCTGGCAGCTCTGCGAGCCTCCGGAAACGTGTCTCGTGGGAGGCATCATCCCGCGACCGAGTGAGAGGCCGGTCCCCAGGGCTCCATCCGGGCACCTGTTCCTAGAGCAAGGCAACAGCTGACGCTTCCCTGGGGCCTGATGTCTCCTCTGTGCTCCATTGCAGTGCGTCTCCACGACAGCATCTCCGAGGAGGGCTTCCACTACCTCATCTTTGATCTGTAAGTAGCTAAAGCGCCTCCCTGGGGGTGGGGGGTTCTGGGGCACGCGGCTCTTAATTCGCCTGCAGAACCGGCCGTAGCATCGTCCATTTGCTGTAACAGGGAATTCAGGACAGCCGTGTCTGGCTGTGTTTTTCCAAGGGTTTGAATTCAGTTCTAGCATAGCTGCACTGCAGCAGCTGTCAGGGCGGGGACTGGTGTGAGGGTGAGATGGGGGTGGGGGCCGGCTATGGCATAGGGTGGAAGGGGCTGGGGAGCTTTTGCCCCGCTGGGCAGGAAGGAGACTCCCGTCTCTCCCCCCAAGGAGGTTTGTCTTTCTCTCTGCTTCTCCTCCTGAGCGGGGGAGGGAAGTTACTGTTCCGATGTACATTGTTGGAGCTTTTGCTCCTGGACCAGGCCCCCGTCGGGCTAGGCTTGGTCTTAGGAGCTTCCAAGTCTAAGACCAGGGACAGCTGGTGGATACAGGCAGATGGGAGAGGACATGGAAGCGAAAAGGAAGGCTACGATTTTGTCACGGAGGTCGCGGTAGTCCCGGAATCCATGACTTCCAAAGACCTTCGTGACTTCAGCCCCAACAGCTGGGAGCTCCAGGGTCCCACCGCCTCCTGCAGCAGCAGGGAGCTGTGAGGTACCCCACAGCTCCCAGCCATCTCGGGCAGGGGGGTACCCTGCAGCTCCCGGCCTCTGCGGGGGACCCTGGCAGCTTCCGGGCCACTGCTGTAGGACAGGGGGAGCCCAGTAGCTTCCAGGCCACTGCTGCAGGACAGGGGGACCCCGGCAGCTTCTGGGCCACTGCTGTAGGACAGGGGGACCCCGGCAGCTTCTGGGCCACTGCTGTAGGACAGGGGGACCCCGGCAGCTCCCCATGCTGCGGGAGGTGGGGCAGGGGTATTCCCACAGCTCTCCGCCGTTGGGGAGGGGGCAGGGGGACCCTGCAGCTCCCCTCCGCTGATGGGGGCAGGGGGACCCTGGAGCTCTGAGTCCCCACGGGTGGTGGGGGGCCCCAGAGCTCCCAGCCACCCCGCAGCTGCCCAGTCCTTTCCCATGTTATCATGGATATTTTTAGTAAAAATCAAGGACAGGGCTTCCGTGAATTTTCCGTGACCTGCCCCCGACTTTTACTGAAAATATCCATGGCAAACCTTGGCCTTAGCGATGCGACAGCATTGGTGAGCCGGGCAGGCGGGGTCTCCCACACTGGGGACACATTCGCCGGGAGGCCAACCGAAATCGAGTTTTAAGGAGGGGTCGGAAGGTGGACAAGGAGGTGGCTCTGGGGCTGTTTCAGGGGAGCGTCTCCCAGGCGGGAGGGGCAGCTGGAGAGACGTGTGTGTGAAATGTAACCAGGGGGCTGGCATGACTGGCAGGGCAGAGGCAGGACCGGCGAATGACACAGGAGAGGCAGGGTGGGGAGAGGCTGGGCAGGGCCTTGAAAGGAGCTTGTCTGATGCACGGGAGAAAAGGCTCCTCGGCCTGGCCCCCGGCAGGAAGGGTGAGTGGAGCCTAGCCAGGTGACCATGCTTCTTTGTATTGCAGTCGTGCCCACGGGTGCCAGTCAGGATCGGACACAGGAGTCTCTGTCCGGAGCAGCCCTGGCCCCTGGTTTCTCGGAGGAGGCCGGGGGCTGAGGCCAGGCGTGGCCCACGGGCTTAACGGCCTCTCCCAGCGCTGGTGCCAAGGCAGGCGACCAGCACGAGGCGGTTAGGCCTGGCCCCTTGGCTCCGGGGAGCCCTGGGGCCCGGTGCTTTGTGCCGGGATGGCGCAGCGCATCTGGGGGGTGGCAGAGACCCAGTGCGCTGTGCTCAGCTGCCTCTCGCCTCGTTCCAGATATAGCAGCTGGTGAGCTCATCGCACGGTGCCTCTGACAGGGCCAGGGAAGCAGCAGGTTATATTTAGCTCTCCTCTGAGTCACGGCAGCTCCAGGTTCCCTGTGCTGGACTCGCACAGACCTTGGCGTGTCCCCAGCCTGCAGCGGGAGGGGAATCAAGAGACACGGGTTTGCCCCGAGGCACTGGGGGCTGAGCTCCCCCCCCCCGTCACCTGCTCCCCCCGCGCCGTAGGGCCGGGACATGAACTCTTCATCTCCACTGCCAGCCAGGGGTTGGAGGACAGTGAAACGGGAGGGCTGGGGAGGGCTTGCCCTGAGCTAAGGAGGAGGGGGAACGGCGCTCTCCCCCGAGTACTGCGTCCCCTGCTAATACCCAGTCAGCACCGTGTCACCGCTCAGCAGGAACAGAGCTCGCTCCTCCTCCCAGCCTTGGCCAGGCCTGGGGTAGCCGGGAGCTCCCCCCAGAGCCAGCGCCCTGCCCCGCCCCCCCACAGCGCCCCCTGCTGGGAGAGGCCGGGGCTGGAATAGCTGGGAGCTCCCCCCAGAGCCAGCGCCCTGCCCCGCCCCCCCCACAGCGCCCCCTGCTGGGAGAGGCCGGGGCTGGAATAGCTGGGAGCGCCCCCCAGAGCCAGCGCCCTGCCCCGCCCCCCACAGCGCCCCCTGCTGGGAGAGGCTGGAGTAGCCAGGAGCTCCCCCCACTGCCAGCGCCCTGCCCTGCTCCCCACAGCACCCCCTGCTGGGAGAGGCCGGGGCTGGAGTAGCTGGGAACTCCCCCCACAGCCAGAACTGCTGCCCTGCCCCCCACAGCGCCCCCTGCTGGGAGAGGCCGGGGCTGGAGTAGCCGGGAGCTCCTCCTCCCAGCCAGTACCTCTGCCCTGCCCCCACAGCACCCCCTGCTGGGAGAGGCCGGGGCTGGAATAGCTGGGAGCTCCCCCCAGAGCCAGCGCCCTGCCCCGCCCCCCCCACAGCGCCCCCTGCTGGGAGAGGCCAGGGCTGGAGTAGCCAGGAGCTCCCCCCACTGCCAGCGCCCTGCCCTGCTCCCCACAGCGCCCCCTGCTGGGAGAGGCCGGGGCTGGAGTAGCTGGGAACTCCCCCCACAGCCAGAACTGCTGCCCTGCCCCCCACAGCGCCCCCTGCTGGGAGAGGCCGGGGCTGGAGTAGCCGGGAGCTCCTCCTCCCAGCCAGTACCTCTGCCCTGCCCCCACAGCGCCCCCTGCTGGGAGAGGCCAGGGCTGGAGTAGCTGGGAACTCCTCCCACAGCCAGAACTGCTGCCCTGCTCCCCACAGCGCCCCCTGCTGGGAGACGCCAGAACTGTCTCTGTGATCACACTCTTGTGTTGATTTTTGCCATCCGTTCCATTCAGGAGCGCCGGCTCTTTCAGCCCCTCCTGGCCTGCCATGGCTGTGGACTGAATTTGCGCTGGCTTCCACTGCGGTTTGATTATGAGACAGACCAAAGTGCCCACAAGCCCCGCTGGCGTCGGTGTCGGCGGGCAGGTGCCTGGCCTCCCCGGGAACCCAGCCTGCAAGCTGCCCTGCCCCTCCTCCTGTCCGCACGAGGCCCGTGGAAAGTCACACCACAAGAGGGAGGGGAAGACGCGCCTGGGGGACGTCAGGGTGCAGACGGATGCCTGCGGTTCTGTGGTGCGGAGACGTGGGGAGAGATGGCGGAGAAACATGGAGTTGTCTCCCTTCCTGCCATGTGGGAGTTGAGCTCCCTCATGCTGGGGCTGGCGATGAGATGGGGGAGGCGGGCGGCTGGCTGCCACGTGGGCAGAGTGGAGACAGCCAGCAGAGGCAGGCAGCAGCAGAGTGCCAGGAAAAGCAGGGCTTGGCGATCGGAGAGGAGCGAAGAGGGATGGGGGGAGTCCAGTGTCCCTTGAAGTGAGGGTGTCCTGGCACTGGGACCTCAGCCAGCCAGAGGGGACTTGAGCCGTGGCAGAGACTGGGGTGGCATGGGGCTCCGTGGGCATCACCAGAGGGGACTTGACTCCTCTTAGCTGCAAGGAGCTTGCTTTGATCAGGCTCCACCCCCATTGCCCAGCCCCTGCCCTGTGGCCCCCACACCTGGCATGCCCCTGGTCCAGGCTGATTATTCTCTCTATAAACACCCCCGGGTAGGGGGAGAGTCACTGGAGCTACAGGCCAACGGGACTGGACTCGGTGACCCAGGATTCCCTTGCTGCCTGACATCCTATGGCCGTGTCCCTCAGGGGAGGAGCAGGGCTGGCCTCGGCCCGCTGTCACTGACTCGATGGGCTGGGCACAGCCTGGCAGCTGGGTCCCTGCGTAGGATGGACAATGGAGGAGGCCCAGGCCCTGCCTGCTCTCTCCCGCCCTCTGCCAGGGGCGCAGGGCACAGAGGGGCAGGAAGTTGCAGTGCTCCCTTCTCCATCCTGCGTGCCCCCCACTTGGCACCCGATACCCTTCGCGTCCCCGGAGTGGCCCTGGGCTTCAAGTCGCCCGCACCGAGGAGCTTCCCAGTCGGCGTCGGGGCTGGGGAGCATGGCGGCTGTCGGGAATGCCAGGGCTCCGGGCGCGTGTGCCGTGCAGCCCGCGCTCTTTGCCTTGGTCGTGCTGGTGAGCCGGGGGTGTGCTCTCTGGGGGAGCAGAGGGTGCAGCTCACCGGGGCCTGGCTGCCAGCTGCGGGTGGAGCTGTGGCCTGCTCTGGTTCTCCAGTGCCAGGCTGGCGCCATTCAGCGGGTGCCCCGCGAGGGGTTTGGGTGGGAGCCGGGCACTGGGGCCTGGGCACTGGGAGGGTGAACTCTGCCTCTCTGTGTTTCAGGGTCACTGGTGGGGAGCTTTTCGAAGACATCGTGGCCCGGGAATATTACAGTGAGGCCGATGCCAGGTGAGTGGCAACTCCCCACCCCCCACATCCCCTCCGCCCTCCTCCCCGTCAACATTAACCCATTCATGACCTGGGCAGAGGGGGGGAACCCCAGAGGTATCGCCAGGTGATAGCCAAGTGCCTATGCCTTTGGCACCATTGTGCCATGTGTCCTGCTGGTCACACCCAGCGCGGGGTCGCTCTCCTGCGGTTCAGTTCCAGGGGCCCCTCAGCCGGCCTGGGCCTGAAAACAAATGTCTACCCCATGCTCCCTGAGGACGAGGAGGAGAGTGGCGGCAACTCTCCCTCCGGGGCCCAGCTGGCTTCTGGGGCGCAGCCAGAGAGGCAGAGGGGTGGTGGGACCCGGGGGGGTTCGAGCTTTCCCCTCTGGGTTGTCAGTGGGACGAGTCTGGTCTTAGCCTGGTCCCTTAGGGAGCACTCGCGAAGCCACCACCCAGCAGGGCACGGTTGCCAGCCATGCACCGTGGGCCAGGGCTGCTGGAGGGCAGGGCGGAGGTGCGTTGGCACAGCAGCGGGGGGGGACGGGACGGGGGGAACGTTCTGGATCAGAACCGAGGGGCTTTGCCTGGGGAAGAGGGCTCAGGACCGGACGAACTGCTGGAGAGGCTCCGGCAGAGCTGTGGGGCAGGGCCAGGAGCGGGGCGGGATGTAGGGGCGCTCAGAGTGGGCAGGGGAGCACTGAGCTGCGGGACCGGAGTAGGGGTCTGTCCCAGAGAGGGAAGGGTGCAGCATCCCTCCCTCTGGTCCCAGCCTGGCTGTCGGGCCCTGGCAACTGGGAGGCCACTGACCCTCCCACAAGCAGCTGGCGTCTGTGGGGCTTGTCTCAGCCATCGGGGAGCAGTGGGCACAGAGCAGCCGGCTGGTAGAGAGCACGGGGGACTGGGAACAAACTGCAGGGACAGGGCACATCTGAGGGCAGCCGGCAGGGTTTGGGGGGCATTGCTGACAGGGGCCTGACCTAGTGACCTGGTGACTGGGCACGCGTGGGCTCGTCTGGTGACGTGCCCGTTCCTGGTCCCGTCCGACTGGAGCACGCTGGCCCCCTCCCTCCGTGTGCTGGCCCCCAGCATCTCGCTGTTTGCTGCTTGTCGTCTCTCCAGCCCCCTTGTGAACCGGCGGGGATGGGGGGGCCCTGGGCCAGGCAGGCACCGGGACTGTGCCGGAGGAGGTCAGACGCCCGTCACGCTTCTCGGGCTCAGACGGGTTCCCAGCTCCAGGGACCTGGCCAAGCTGGGCTCTAGCTAATGACCTCACACGCCGCCCCGTCTAGGCTCTGCTGGGGAGTCCCGGGCTCGTGGCCCCCTCTTCATGCAGTTTCATTGCCGTTCCGGGCATCTGATGCTTTCCCCAGGACGGGGGGTAGCCTAGGATAGCGGGCGGGCATCAGATCAGGATTGAGGGGCCGTGGCAGAGGTATAAATGTGGGGAGCCCAGGGCTGGGATAGCAGGGGGCTGTGGGTCAGGATTGAGGGGCAGCGGCCGAACTCTGTGTTGGGAGAAACCAGGGCTGGGCTAATGGGGTGGGGGCTGGTGGCAGGTCCCTCTCCCTGCAGCTCCCGCTTCCCCCATCCCTGGGCTGTCAGTGGTGGGAGCCCCCTGTCAGGGCAGCCCGTGTGGGGCAGCCTGTCACGGAGTCCCCGGGCGAGGCTCTGGAACTGCTCCCCATGAAGCCAAGCAGGACTCTGGGGAAGTCTCCTCTCTGGGAGCAGCCTGTCTGCAGGACACACAGCTCACCCGGCTCCACCTTCCTGGGTCTGACCCCGGAGCATTCAGCATCCTCTGCCCCGTGTGCTTCCCACAGCGAGTCCGCCCAGGCGGGGTCCTGGGGAAGCCAGAGGGTCCTGTGCCCCAATTTCGCAGTCAGACGTGACTCTCAGCCAGCCAGTAAAACAGAAGGTTTATTAGACAACAGGAACAGGGTCTAACACAGAGCTTGTAGGTGCAGCGAACGGGACGCCTCAGCTGGGTCTATTTTGGGGGGCAGTGAGCCAGACAACCACATCTGCCCTTCACTCCATGTCCCAGCCAGCCCCAAACTGAAACTTCCTCCAGCCCCCCCTCCTCTGGGCTTTGTCCCTTTCCCTGGGCCAGGTGGTCACCGGATTCCTTTGTTCTCCAACCCTTTAGCTCTCACCTTGCAGGGGGGAAGGGCCCAGGCCATCAGTTGCCAGGAAACACAGGGTGTCGGCCATTCTCTGTGTCCAGACTCCTGCACACACCTGCCCTCTAGGGCTCTGCAATGATCATACACTCTTATCCCACCCCCTAGATACTTAAGAACTGCCATGGGGAAACCGAGGCACCCCCACACTATTCAGAGGAAACATTAAGAACAGTCCCACTTCGTCACATCTCTCCCCCCTTCGAGATCGAACTGAGCGGGGTCACTTTAGCCAGTGACCTGGGGAAGTTCGAAGACACCAACATTCCCATGGATGCCCCAGCATCTCTCCCTTTCCTTGGTAGGAGTTACACCAGGCCCTTCCAGTTTCACACCTCTCCTTAGGTCGGGGTGATAGATAGCACTTCCAGCTGCATGTGGGAAGCTTTATGCGGCCCATGCCCTTTGGCTAACCCAGAACCCCAGGGGGTCAAACTGGGATTGCGTCTTCTCCCCAACAAGCTGGCCAAACACAGCCACTTGGTTATAGGACTGTTTAACTTTCTTAACAGCTTTCACTTCATCTGAGACCTTCTCAAAGCTATTCACACTGGATCTTCAACAGGAAAGTCAGTGGATCCATTCACAACCAAAAATTTCTGGCTGTTAGGAACTGAAACTTTCTTGATTAAATCACTTTCACACCCTTCAGTTGCAGTAAACTGCTTGCAAAGACTCCATGAGGATTCCTTTCCCTAGGGCTTTTCTATACAACAATTCACCCCTCACAGAAATTCTGCCCTTACCCTCTTCACCTAGGGCTTGCTCTAGAGGAACACTTTCCTGAGCAACAACAGACTCTTTCTGGGTCTCCCTTACATCCAGAATTACCTCTGGCCCATCCGGTGGATTCCTACACAATCCCCTTTCAGGCAAACTTACAGACTTCCTAGATAAAAGGTCAGAAGCATTCTCCTTCCCTTTGCCACACACAAGTTCAGCAATCTTTTCCTTCTTGCTACAGGTTTCCACACCCTCAGTAGGTAACACAATCAAATCACCTTCGTGCTCTCTTTGTATCCTGGCTAGGATCTCACCCTGATTAGACAGAGTTGCTAAACCCTTTCCCAACAACACACTAGCAACAGGCAGAATACAAGCACCAGAATTGTCTGGTCTCTGGGGTTTTACATAGACACTAACTGGATATGACCTAGTTACAGGGCCATTCTCCCGAGCAGACACAAACTTGGGACCATTCCTTTCCTAGGCTTCAGCTGAATCCAGAACCAGCTCTGAGACAACTGCACGACCCTCAACCATCACAGGCTGAAAGGCCCCTTCTGTCTGCTCCACAGACAAAGAGGAGCCGGACACACTTTCTCCTTTCCCAGGCACACAGCTTGGGATCTCATTCCCCTGGTCCCAGCACACAGGGCTGGTCACAGACAACTGCTTGGAGATCAGGGTAGCTCCCTCCACAGGCAAGTCAATACCCCTGACAGACACAGACACGTTTCCTTCCCTGTCCCAATTCTCCACCCAGCTAACAGGTAAGGTCCAGGGACACTCATCTTCCACTCTCCTCCCCTTCCCACCCTGCTGACTAGACACAGCCATCAGCTCACAAGGCTGCCTAGGCTCATCCAAACTTTCCTTACCAAGCACCTTGCCACTCCCCACAGATCCCCTGCCCTGCCTGTGTCTCCCCCCACTCAGCTGGGGTCTCAGCTCCCCCCTTGCTCAGCGCTGCCCTTGCTGTCCCAGTGGGGTAGGCAGCGAGCTCCCTGCTTTCCTCACTACACCAGAGCCAGCCTGAGCCCCTGAGCCCCCCTCTCCGGTGTGCAGGGGGGCAGGGAGCATCTCTCTCTCCCACCCAGCCCCAGGGGTCTGGTTACA
This sequence comes from Lepidochelys olivacea, assembly GCF_965140295.1. NCBI lineage: Eukaryota > Metazoa > Chordata > Testudines > Cheloniidae > Lepidochelys > Lepidochelys olivacea. The sequence continues at coordinate 13,985,503 of NC_140436.1, read as the reverse complement.
GACAGGCAGGTAGCCTGAGCCTAGCCGATCCTCCCCCCTGCCAGCCAGGTCATCTGCATTTTCACTGACCATTTCCCTCTCCGCCGATTGGTTCCCTGGATTCAAATTCAAACCCTCGGCCGTTACAGGAGCAGGGCCTGGATCCTGTCCCAAAGAGACACAGTCACCCCACAACAGGGTCTCGCAGCTGGTGTCCTGGAGAACCCCAACGGCCGGCCAGCCCCACCCCTCCTGGGTCTGCACAGGGATCTGGGCCATAGGCAGGGCGAGGGGCTTCGTCCCTGGGACCCTCACCCAGCTCACCCAGCCCCTCAGCATCTGAGGCTGCACCACCCGGGGCCTGACAACAGTTCTCTCTGTCCCAGGATCTCGCCACCCCAGGAATGTCTCCCCATTGACCATCACCTTCCGCTCCCACTGGAGGGCCGAGGGGCCTGGCCCAAGGAAACTCCACACAGACATATAGGTTGGGGTCAGGAGTGGGAGCGTGTCCACCTCCCCACCCATCTGGCTGACGGAGTCTGTGGCCTTGGGACCCAGCAAGGGAGCTAGACACCGGGGCTTTTCCACAGGGTCCCCCTGGTTCAAATCTCCAGCCTGCTCAAAGGCAGTGAGGTGGGCATCCACATCCCCCCCTCCTCAACCAGGGGCAACAATTTAGTCCCAAGGTTCCCTGCGGAACTGGCCCCCCGGGGTCTGTCCCCACTCACCCCAGGGAGGTCCCCTAGGCCTCTCCGCTCCCCCACCGCCAGTTCATGCTGCTGCTGCTTCTGCAGCTCTTTCTCGGGCTCTCGCTGTCTCTCACAGTCCTCTTGCTCTCTCGGACTCAGCTCCAACCCAAGACCCTCGTCTGGTCGGGGACAGGAGTCTTGGGGATGCCTGGCTCCCACTCCAGCTGCTCCCAGATCCTGCTGTCGCCCCATTTGGGGTCAGGAATCTGTTCCTTAGAGCGGTCATCCTCCTCCAGCTGCACTATTGTGACGACAGGAACAGGGTCTAACACAGAGCTTGTAGGTGCAGAGATCAGGACCCCTCAGCCGGGTCCATTTTGGGGGGCAGTGAGGCAGACAACCCTGTCTGCACTTCACTCCATGTCCCAGCCAGCCCCCAACTGAAACTCCCTCCAGCCCCTCCTCCCCTGGGCTTTGTCCCTTTCCCTGGGCCAGGAGGTCACCTGATTCCTTTGTTCTCCAACCCTTTAGCTCTCACCTGGCAGGGGGAAGGGCCCAGGCCATCAGTTGCCAGGAAACAGGGTGTCGGCCATTCTCTGTGTCCAGACCCCTGCACACACCTGCCCTCTAGGGCTCTGCAAGGATCACACACCCTTACCCCACCACTTAGATACTTAAGAACTGCCTAGGGGAAACTGAGGCACCCCCACACTATTCAGAGGAAACATTAAGAACAGTCCCACTTCATCACACAGCCCCATGGGTTAGATCTCTCCCATGGCATCTGGCTACTCAGGCCTGTCCCTGCTGGGTTTGCTGATAGCCGGGGGAGGGACGACGGGGGACATCCCAGGGGTTTCCAGCTCCCAAGCTCTACCCATTAGTCGCTGCTGCTTCTGTTAAGACTGCTCGTTACGCCAGCGTCCCAGGGGCCCTGCCCTAGACTCGTAGCCCAGCTTGCTTTGCGGGTGGCAGGGGAGGAGGCTCGGAGTTGATTTGTGAGCCAGCAGGGCTGAGGGGAGCTGCCCCTGAGAGGCCATTTCTGCAGATTCTCTCCCATCACCCTTTGTTCACCAGAGAGCTTCCAACCCTGTGCGAGGCCCTGCCCCACACCCCTGTGGCCTCCCCCTGCCTCGCGGGGGGGGGCTCCCAGGCTGTATTCTGGCCCTCTGGGCACCCGCCCAAACCCGAGCATCGGGCTGCAGCAAAGGGAGGCAGAATCCAGGCAGGACGTCCCAGTGGCCTCCACCCACTCCCGGTGCTCCCCTGAGGTGCAGCGAGGCCAGGCTGGGATGGAGCCGTGGGACTCTCTCCCTGCAGGGAGCCCAGCTCCTCCCAGTGGGCTCACAGATGGGGCCTTCCCCTTTCCATGTCATGGCTGGAGCGGTGCCTTCCCGCGGCTGCGATCCGGAGAGCACCCCCAGATTCCACCCCCACGCATGCCGAGGGCTCCCCTCCTCTGCCCTGGCCATCGGCGTAGCCCAGTGGAACAGACCGGGAGGCTCTTGGTCCGTATCAAACCAGCCCGATGGGGCGTAATGGGCAGTGTCCGCTCCTGAGAGGCCCAGGACTGGCACGGACAGAGCTGAAGCCAGGGTGCCCAGACTGGAATAGCAGGGAGAGCCACTGGGCCGGACTGAGGTACTTGAGCAGAGCTGTGTGGTACCAGTTAGGAATAGCCGCCGGGGCTGTGGGTTGGGGTTGAGGGGCACTGGCCGAGATGGGGAGCACAGGGCTGGGACAGCAGGGGCTGTGGGTCAGAGTGAGGACACCTTGAACCCGGGGCTCGTCGTCCTTGGTTGGGGGTGGGGGCAGGAGCTGGGTCTAAGTGCTAGGGCTCCACGCAGGACTTATGGAGCTGGGATTCCTTTCCCCTTACTTAGCACCCGCAGAGCTGGGGGGAGCCAAGGGCTGGGGTAGCAGGAGGTTGTGGGGCGGCAGTGAGGGGCACTGGCAGAGCTGGGGGGAGGCCAGGGCTGGGCTGGCAGGGGGTTGTGGGGCGGGAGTGAGGGGCACCTGCAGAGCTGGGGGGAGCCAAGGGCTGGCGTAGCAGGGGGTTTTGGGTCAGGAGTGAGGGGCACCGGCAGAGCTGGGGGGGCAGGGCCGGGCTGGCAGGGGGTTGTGGGGCGGGACTGAGGGGCACCGGCAGAGCTGGGGGGGCAGGGCCGGGCTAGCAGGGGGTTGTGGGTCAGGAGTGAGGGGCACCGGCAGAGCTGGGGGGAGGCTGGGGCTGGGATAGCAGGGGGTTGTGGGGCGGGAGTGAGGGGCACTGGCAGAGTGGGGAGGAGCCCGGGGCTGGGCTAGCAGGGGGTTGTGGAGAGAGCTGCTGTTTGCAGGGCGGGCAGGGCAGCCCCAGCCCGCACGACCCCTGACTAGATAGTGGGGTCACCCTGCCAGTTCGTCAGTTCCCAGAGCCCCCAGACGGTGACCTTCCTCCTACAGCACCTGCAGCCCGTTCCCTGCTCCGCGCTCGATCTGGGGCCGCGTAGCCGGACTCGGCCCTGCTAGCCGGGGGCTCTGCTCACCCGCTCTGCCCTCCGCACCTTGGGTCCCAACTGTCCTCTCAGGGGGCTGCCCCCTCTCTGCCCGCGCCCCTCCCTCCAGCCCTGGCAGCATGCAGTTCCTGGTGCCATTAACAGCCATCCCCGCACCCCTTGTGATAACCCCCTGTGGTCTCTGAGCTTTCACAACATTGTTTCTCTCTCTCCTTCTCTCGTCCCCCCATCTCCACCCTGTCTCCCCATCCCTCTTTGTCTGTCCATCTGTCCCTCTGGACCCCCCACCCCCCCCGTTCCCTCTACCTGCTTATCCCATCTCTGGAATTCGTTTCCTCTCATGCATTATTTCGGTTTCCTTCTGTACATTTGATCGTCTCTCTCATGCCCTTCCTATCCGCCCCCCCCCGCCCCCTCTCCTCATCGGGACCCTGCCCTGCCCGTCTCCCGTGTCTGCCCCCTCTCCCGCCCCTCCCTGACCCACTTTCTCTCTCCTTTCCTCCCCGTTTTGTTTTGCAGTCACTGTATCCATCAGCTATTAGAAAGCGTAACTTACATTCACCACTATGCCATTGTGCACAGGGACTTGAAGGTCAGTATATGCCTTTCGCCCGCTCCTGGCGTCGGGCTGGGGGTGCTGGTGCCCCCCAGCGCTCACACGCCCCCCCCTTCCCTCCCCGCTAGCTGATTTTTATTTTTGGGGGGTGGGGAGGGAGACGATATCCAGGGCTGGGGCAGGGGTTAGTTCGATTCTCAGCATGCCCGGCCGAGTCCTTCCTGGGCACCGCGCTGCAGCTGGGCAGGGCAGGCCAGGCAGGTCTGAGGCCCTGGACAGGAGGCAGCGCCCGGATGCAGACGTCCCGCCCCGACTCCAGTGCTCGCGGGACCAGACACCATCCTCCCCCCTTCCCCCCCCGATAATAATTTGCAATCTCAACTGGGCGGCTTGATTCGATTCGCATTTCACTGTCTCATCCCCCCCCCCCGTCCCCCTCCCTCTCTTTCTCTCTCTCTCTGCCCCCCCCCCCCGCCGTCTCTTGTCTTGTTTGCCACCCCACGCCCGCATGGCTGCCAGTCCTGTCTCCCAGCCCCGAGCACCTAGCGGCTGGCTCCGAGGCCAGAGCTCGCCACGCCCCGTCGTGGCCAAGGGGCTGTGGCGGGCACATTCTTCCTTCCAGGCACCTGCCCAGCACGGTCTCCTCAGGCCAGGGATTCCCTGAGTGACGGCAGGAGAGCTTGAACCTGCGGCTTGTTGGCGTTGTTGGGTGCACAAGCTGGGCCTAAGGCCACTCCCCACCCACCGAGCGCGGATCTGCCCTCTACCCACGTTGCTGTCTTATGCCAAAGTGCCCTCTCCAAAGCCACCAGGGGATTTCACAGGCACCTTCCCCTGGCCCCTTCCTCTCTGAGCTGGGCAGTGATCCCACCTCTCACTGCTCAGCCCCTCTTCCCGTCCGTCCTGGGTGGCCTCCTCGCTCCCTGTGCTGCGGTTTGGAAGAGCCCCCCACCGCCAGGCAAGGCCATCCCCTGCTGAGCGAGGCCTTTTGCTGCCAGGACGCAGATGCCCGCTCAGATGCTGGCTGCTCTCTTGCCTGACACAGTGGGGCTTGAACCAGGGACCTCCAGAGCTACGGGCAGGAGCTGCTACTGTGTGGGCTAAAGAGCCAGGGCACCCTTACTGGGGCAGGCCCAGACCCTGCCCCTCTGCAGAGCAGGCCGGGGCAGGGGATCTATAGTGCCCCTGGACCAGTGAGTTATGTCAACACAGTGCCAGGGGATCCCCTGTGGGGCTCCAGAGTGGGCAGCCCCAGGCAGCAGTGTCCTCTCCCTGGGTGGGAGGCGCAGGGATCTCGGCCGTGCGAGTGGGCCCGGGTGGGAGGCGCAGGGATCCCATCCGTGCAAGTGGACCTGGGTGGGAGGCACAGGGATCCCGGCCGTGCGAGTGGGCCCAGGTAGGGTTGCCAACTTTCTAATTGCACAAAACCGAACACCCTTGCCCCGCCCCTTCTCTGAGGCCCCACCCGCCACTCACTCCAGGCCCCCTCCCTCGGTTGCTTACTCTCCCCCACACTCACTCGCTTTTGCTGGGCTGGGGCAGGGGGTTGGGGTGCGGGAGGGGATGAGGGCTCCTGCTGAGGGTCCGGGCTCTAGGGTGGGGCTGGGGCCAAGGAGTTTGGAGTGCAGGAACGGGCTCAGGGAGAGGGCTAGGGTAGGAGGTTGAGCTGCAGGGGGGGTGCGGGCTCTGGGGATTTGGGGTGCAGGCTCGGTTGGGCAGCGCTTACCTTAGGCAGTTCCTGGTGGGTGGCACAGCAGGGCTAAGGCAGGCTCCCTGCCTGCCCTGGCTCCGCACTGCTCCCGGAAGCGGCCGGCATGTCCGGCCTCTAGTTGAACGGGCCAAGGGGCTCTGTGTGGTGTGCGCTGCCCAAGCCCGCAGGTGCCGCCCCCGCATCTCCATTGGCTGCAGTTCCTGGCCAATGGGAGCTGCGGAGCCGGCGCTGGGGGGCGGGGGCAGCATGCAGAGCTTCCCTGATCGCCCCTGCACCTAGGGGCTGGACATGCCGGCCGCTTCCAGGAAGCTGCACAGATCCAGGGCAGGCAAGGAGCCTGCCTTAGCCCCGCTGTGCTGCCGACCGGACTGGCCGCCAGGGTCCCTTTTCAACCGGGCGTTCCGGTCGAAAACCGGACTCCTGGCAACCCAGGCCCAGATGGGAGGCACAGGGATCCCGACCATGTGAATGGGCCTGGTGGGAGGCACAGGGATCCCAGCCGTGCGAGTGGGCCCGGGTGCGGGGCACAGGGATCCCGGCCGTGCGAATGGGCCTGTGGGGAGGCGCAGGGATCCCGGCCATGCTAATGGGCCCGGGTGCGAGGTGCAGGGATCCCAGCCGTGCGAATGGGCCCGGGTGGGAGGCACAGGGATCCCGTCCGTGCGAGTGGGCCCAGGTGCGAGGCACAGGGATCCTGGCCATGCGAGTGGGCCCAGGTGCAGGGATCTCGGCCGTGCGAGTGGGCCCGGGTGCAGGGTGCAGGGATCTCGGCCGTGCGAGTGGGCCCGGGTGCAGGGTGCAGGGATCCCGGCCGTGCGAGTGGGCCCAGGTGCGAGGTGCAGGGATCCTGGCCGTGCGAGTGGGCCCAGGTGCAGGGTGCAGGGATCCCGGCCGTGCGAGTGGGCCCAGGTGCGAGGCACAGGGATCCTGGCCATGCGAGTGGGCCCAGGTGCAGGGATCTCGGCCGTGCGAGTGGGCCCGGGTGCAGGGTGCAGGGATCTCGGCCGTGCGAGTGGGCCCGGGTGCAGGGCGCAGGGATCCCGGCCGTGCGAGCGGGCCCGGGTGCAGGGCACAGGGATCCCGGCCGTGCGAGCGGGCCCGGGTGCAGGGCACAGGGATCCTGGCCGTGCGAGCGGGCCCGGGTGCAGGGCACAGGGATCCCGGCCGTGCGAGCGGGCCCGGGTGCAGGGCACAGGGATCCCGGCCTTGCAAGTGGGCCTGGGTGCAGGGCACAGGGATCCCGGCCGTGCGAGTGGGCCCGGGTGCGAGGCGCAGGGATCCCGACCGTGCGAGTTGGCCCAGGTGCAGGGTGCAGGGATCCCGGCCGTGCGAGTGGGCCCGGGTGCAGGGCGCAGGGATCCCGGCCGTGCGAGTGGGCCCGGGTGCAGGGCACAGGGATCCCGGCCGTGCGAGTGGGCCCGGGTGCAGGGCACAGGGATCCCGGCCGTGCGAGCGGGCCCGGGTGCAGGGCACAGGGATCCCGGCCGTGCGAGCGGGCCCGGGTGCCGGGCACAGGGATCCCGGCCGTGCGAGTGGGCCCAGGTGCGAGGCGCAGGGATCCCGACCGTGCGAGCGGGCCCGGGTGCAGGTCACAGGGATCCCGGCCGTGCGAGTGGGCCCGGGTGCAGGGTACAGGGATCCCGGCCGTGCGAGTGGGCCTGGGTGCAGGTCACAGGGATCCCGGCCGTGCGAGTGGGCCCAGGTGCGAGGCGCAGGGATCCCGACCGTGCGAGCGGGCCCGGGTGCAGGTCACAGGGATCCCGGCCGTGCGAGTGGGCCCGGGTGCAGGGCGCAGGGATCCCGGCCATGCGAGTGGGCCCGGGTGCGAGGCGCAGGGATCCCGGCCTTGCGAGTGGGCCCGGGTGCAGGGCACAGGGATCCCGGCCGTGCGGATGGGCCCGGGTGCAGGTCACAGGGATCCCGGCCGTGCGAGTGGGCCCAGGTGCGAGGCGCAGGGATCCCGGCCGTGCGGATGGGCCTGGGTGCAGGGCGCAGGGATCCCGGCCGTGCGAGTGGGCCTGGGTGCAGGGCGCAGGGATCCCGGCCGTGCGAGCGGGCCCGGGTGCAGGGCGCAGGGATCCCGGCCGTGCGAGCGGGCCCGGGTGCAGGGCACAGGGATCCCGGCCGTGCGAGCGGGCCCGGGTGCAGGGTGCAGGGATCTCGGCCATGCGAGCGGGCCCGGGTGCAGGGCACAGGGATCCCGGCCGTGCGAGCGGGCCCGGGTGCAGGGCACAGGGATCCCGGCCGTGCGGATGGGCCCAGGTGCAGGTCACAGGGATCCCGGCCGTGCGAGTGGGCCCAGGTGCGAGGCGCAGGGATCCCGGCCGTGCGGATGGGCCTGGGTGCAGGGCGCAGGGATCCCGGCCGTGCGGATGGGCTGTCGCAGCTCACAGTGAGCACAGGGGAGGCTGCACAAAGCACCGAGCCAGTGTGTGACTCATAGTCTCTGCTGTCTTCTTGTCTTCTGCACTAACTCAGTGACCTGAATCCGAGCAGAGGGAAGACCCAGGGCCCTGCAGTCTCTGCCCCTCCCGAGTCCCCCCCTCCCCCTCGGGGCGGGGGGGAAGGGCAGCCTGTCCATGTAACCAGGCAAGCAGGCGAGATCAGACCATTTAACACTACTTCCCTGCAGAACGCACAAGCACAGGACCTCCCTTCCCCTCCCCGGGGCCAGGGGTGCATGCCCCCTCCATGCTGAGGCTATGGATCTCTGCCCCTCTCCTGAGCTCCAAGTGCCTGACCCCCTGCATCTCTCGTGGCCCCTTCCTTCCCCACCAAATCCGCACTCCAAAAGGAAAAATCAAGGGGGCAAAAACTAGCCCCAGAGCAGGGGCCTGTCCAGCTAGCCAATCCGCTCCGCTAGCCGGAGCAACTTAGCAACCACGCCGAGAGCCTGGCAACCGGAGCAGCTGCACCAGGAAACCCTCAAAATACTAATGAGCTGGGCCGGAGCCCTCCGCAGTGTGATCGCCCACCCCGGGGAAGCCGACCGGCCGCGCAGCGATGGCAGCCAGGCAGAGCCTGGCCGTGCACTCAGGCCAGCGTGCTGTGGGGCAAACCGTGACCCCCAGAAGGGCAAGGACAATGCCAGAGATGCTCAATTCGCCCTCCAGAGAGCAGGGCCCTCCCTGTGGAAGGGAGCACCCCGTCAACACCAGCAAGTGTCACCAGCCCAGCCGCAGCGTGAGACCGCTCCCAGCTCCGCTCTCCGACCGGAGAAGGAGCCGGGGTTAGCGGAGCGATGGTTGCAGCTCCCTCTGGACCCCTGAATTCCCAGAGCCGGGCATGGCAGATCTCCCCGAACTCACAGCGTGGTTTCCTCCTTTCCGACATGGCTTTTGAAAAAATCGGTCGTTTCGTGCAAAATGCAGCCCCCACTTTGCCTGCCCAGAGCTGCGTAAAGAGACAGGGGCAGCCCTGGTGGGCAGTAGAAAGCTGAGGGCAGCCTAGGAGAAAACCCACTCTCCCCCACTCCTTTTGAATGTAGAGGCATCACACAGCTGGGACCATTCATCCACTCTAAGCGCGGGGGCCGCCACGTCGCAAACTGGGCTCTGTGTCGCTGATGCCGTCTCCGAGGGAGCAGGAGGGGGGTATCTCGGCTAGCGTGTCAGATTTCCCCCACATGCTGGTGGTTTCGTCGCAGCTTTGAGGAAATGCCCTCCTTGGCTTTTATAGACGCAGAGCAGTTGGGCGAGGATGCAAGCTCCAGGGGGGAGCTGGTTTCATGCAGATACATAGATTCCAAGGCCACAAGGGACCATTGTGATCATCGTGGATGACGCTAAGCTCGGGGGAGAGGTAGATACGCTGGAGGGTAGGGATAGGGTCCAGAGTGACCTAGACAAATGGGAGGATTGGGCCAAAAGAAATCTGATGAGGTTCAACAAGGACAAGTGCAGAGTCCTGCACTTAGGACGGAAGAATCCCATGCACCGCTACAGGCTGGGGACCGACTGGCTAAGCAGCCGTTCTGCAGAAAAGGACCTGGGGGTGACAGTGGACGAGAAGCTGGATATGAGTCAGCGGTGTGCCCTTGTTCCCAAGAAGGCCAATGGCATTTTGGGATGTATAACTAGGGGCATTGCCAGCAGATCGAGGGACGTGATCGTTCCCCTCTATTCAGCACTGGTGAGGCCTCATCTGGAGTACTGTGTCCAGTTTTGGGCCCCCCACTACAGAAAGGATGTGGACAAATTGGAGAGATTTCAGAGTAGCACCCGTGTTAGTCTGCATCCGCAAAAAGAAAAGGAGGACTTGTGGTACCTTAGAGACCAACAAATTTATCTGAGCATGAGCTTTCGTGAGCTACAGCTCACTTCATCGGGTGCATGAAAATATGCATCCGATGAAGTGAGCTGTAGTTCACGAAAGCTTATGCTCACATAAATTGGAGAGAGTCCAGCGAAGGGCAACAAAAATGATTAGGGGACTGGAGCACATGACTTCTGAGGAGAGGCTGAGGGAACTGGGATTGTTTAGTCTGCAGAAGAGAAGAGTGAGGGGGGATTTGATAGCAGCCTTCAACTACCTGAAGGGGGATTCCAGAGAGGATGGAGCTTGGCTGGTGTCCGTGGTGGCAGATGACAGAACAAGGAGTAATGGTCTCAAGTTGCAGTGGGGGAGGTTTAGGTTGGATATTAGGAAACACTATTTCACTAGGAGGGTGGTGAAGCACTGGAATGCGTTGCCTAGGGAGGTGGTGGAATCTCCTTCCTTAGAAGTTTTTAAGGCCCAGCTTGACAAAGCCCTGGAATGATATAGTTGGGGTTGGTCCTGCTCTGGGCAAGGGGTTGGACTAGAACCTCCCACGGTCTCTTCCAACCCTGATCTTCTGTGATCATCTGGTCTGAGCTGCTCTAGGGCACAGGCCATGGAACTTCCCCCAGAATAATCCCTAGAGCAGATATTTTAAAGAAACAGCCAGTCTTGATTCTAAAATTATCAGTGATGGAGAATCCACCACGACTCTTGGGAAATTGTCCCAACAGTTAATTACTCTGACTGTTAAAAACGTACGTCTTACTTCCAGTCTGACTTTGTCTAGCTTCAAATTCCAGCCATTGGATCATGTTAGACCTTCCTCAGCTAGACTGAAGAGCCTGTTATCAAATATTGGTTCCCCATGTAGGTACTGACAGACCGGGATCAAGTCACCTCTTAACTGTCTCTTTGTTGAGCAAAACAGATGGCGTTCCTTGTGTCTCTCACTATCAGGCAGGTTTTCTAATCCTTTACTCATTCTCATGGCTCTTCTCTGCTCCCGCTCCAACTTATCAACATTCTTCTTGAATTGTGGGCACCAGAACTGGGCACTGGATCCCAGCAGTGGTTGCACCAGTGCTAGCTACAGAGGGAAAATCGCCTCTCTGCTCCTACTCGAGATCCCTTGTTTATGTGTCCCAGGATCGCATTAGCTCTTTTGGCCACAGCATCACTGGACGCTCATGTTCTGCTGATTATCCACCATGCCCCCAAATCTTTTTCAGAGTCGCTGCTTCCCAGGATCCTGTATGGCCCCATCCTGTATGGCCTATGTTCTTTGTTCTTAGCTGTGTACATTTACTCATTCTGTTTCCTTGCACCCAGTTTACCAAGCAATCCTGATCTCTCTCTGCCAGTGACTTGTCCTCTTCATTATTTACCACTCCTCCTAATTTTATATCATCTGCAAACTTTATCAGTGATGGTTTTGTTTTTTTTCCACATCATTGATTAAAAAATGTAAAATAGTGTAGGGTCAAGACCTGATCCCTGCAGGACTGCGCTAGAAACACACCCGCTTGATGACAATTGTCCATTTACAATTACATTTTGTGACTTATCAGTTGGCCGGTTTTGAATCCATTTCATGTATACCATGTTAATTTTAGACTTCTAGTTTTGTAATCAAAATGTCACGCAGTACCAAGTCAAACGCCATACAGGAATAAAATATATTACATCAACGTTATTACCCTCATCAACAAAAGACATCAAGTTAGTTTGACAAGATTTTTTTCCATAAACCTGTATTGATTTGCATTAATTACATGATGCTCCTTTAATTCTTTATTAATCGAGTCCTGTATCAGCCACTCCATTATCTTGCCCGGGATCGATGTCAGGCTGACAGGCCTATAATTGCCCAGGTGATCCCATTTACCATTTTGAAAAACTGGCCCAACATTAGCTTTTTTTCTAGTCTTCTGTAACTTCCCCAGTGCTCCAAGACCTATTGAAAATCAACCTTAATGGTCCGGTGAGCTCCTCAGCCAGCTCTTTTAAAACTCTTGGATGCAAGTTTTCTGAATTTGCTGATTTAAAAATGTCCAACTTCAGTAGCTGTTGTTTAGTGTCTTCCTGAGATACCAGTGGAATGGAAAGCATGTTATTATCATCTCTATATGATGAGACTACATCATCTATTTTTTACTCCAAACACAGAACAGAAATATTTATTGAACACTTCTGCCTTTTCTGCATTTTTAGTGATAATTCTATCATTTCCATCTAGCAATGGGCCGATTCCATTGTCAGGATTCTTTTTGTTCCTAATATGTTTTTAAAAACCTCCTTCTTATTGTCCTTAACTCTGCTGGCCATAGATTTCTCCTTGTGTCCCTTGGCTTCCCTTATCAATTTTCTACAATTCCTAACTTCTGATTAATAGTTATTACTGTCAATGTCCCCTTTTTTCCATTTGTTATATATATATATATAGAGAGAGAGATATTGGTTCCTACAATTGATTCTCCTAGGCTTTGTCCAGCCCGGTCTTAAGATGTCCCAAGTGACGGGGTGCCCAACCCTTCCCAGGGAAGATTCTTCCATGCTAGGATTTTCCATCCTGATTTTCAGCCATACACCTAATTCAAGCCTCTGGCCATCCCTGGACAATTCCTCCCCATCCTCGCCATGTGCATCCTTTTGTGGGTGTAGATGGCACCCCGTCCCCTGGGTCATCTCTTAACCGGTCAGGACATTTTTCATTCTTTCCCTCTAAGTCAGTCGCCCCGACTGAGCCCTGTGGATGATGGGTCCGTTCCATCAACGTGCGACGTTTGCGCTCTGTGCGCTCTGCGTCTTTCCCCTTGCAGAGGGACACTCTTGGCTTGGCTTGGAAGAGGAGGCTGTATGAGGGCAGGGTGATTGTTCCATCCCCGCTAGCCCTCAACCTATTTCCCACCATCCGCACTCCCCTGCAAGCAGACACCTGAGAAGACAGAAGGGGTCTGCTCTGCATTCAGAAGTCCAGTGGGCTCCATGTTGGGCAAAGCACAGAGACGAGGGCCCCCGGATGAGATTCCCCTGCACTCAGATGTTCCCAACGAGGGGCTCCTCTTCCCAATGCCGTGGGAGAAGAGCCTTTTCTCCAAGAACAGGAACCCACAGCAACAAGGACTTCAAAGGACACCGGGAATTGGTCCTGGAAGAGAAATGGAAACCAAGGCGCTCAGCAGAGTCCTGGGACAGCTAATGGGCCAGACATGAGCTCTGGCAGGAGCATGCAAAAAGGTCCAAGTGCCCTAAACTCGCAAGCTTGAAAGGACAGCGTTTGCTCTGGGGCTGCGTGGTGGCAGCATGGCTGTTGGCTCCTGCGGTGCACCTGGACCACCAGGAGCTCAGCCTGGGGCCCGGGGGGTCAGATGCTGAGGGGCGAGGCTTGGCATGGCTGTTAGGAAAAGGGTTGGCAAGCAGGGCCCTCGTCCAGGTGAGGTGGTTATTGCGGGGCAGGCCCTGGGGCCACAAATCAGAGACCGTGATTGGGGGGGGAGGTTTGCAGGGTCCTGTGCAGATGTCCAGGGGACTCTGAGAGCTCCCCACAAAGGTGTTCTAGCAGGAGGAAAGGCCTTGGGGCCGCTCTAGCCTCAGGCTCCCGGGGAGGAAGGTGGCTTGGCTGCTGGACTGGCTCACAGGAGACCCAGGTTCAATTCCTGGCTCCTTCATGCCCTTCCTCTGTGAGTTTGGGCAAGGTCACCCTGTGCCTCGGTTTCCCCTTAGCACACTGGGGATAGCCCTGCCCTGCAGCACAAGAGTGTGTGAGCGTCTGCATCACCCCTACGTGTGAGGCGCTCAGGGGCTGGTACCTGGCTGGAAGAGGGCACCTTCCGAGAAGGTTAGGGACCAAATGGTTCCAATGCGGGATGCCCTCCTGGGCGGGACGGGGGGGGGGTCCTATGAAAACGTGGCTCCCTCGGGCTGAAGACAAGCCATTCCCAGCATTTCTATAGGGCCTACACAAAATATGCTTCTGCGCTCCCTTTCCTGCTGCCCCTATAGTCGTGAGCTGAGCCCCAGCTGCTAAGAGAGCGCGAGGTGCAGGCCGTGTATTAAAATCTCTTTGCCCCAGTGTCCCCCAGGATGACGGCGTCCAGCCTGGGCTCTCCTCAGTTGCTCACAGGAGTACTGCACGTCAGGGCACTGCTGGGCAGGAAGCGGATCTACGCCGGACTCGCGAGGAGACTTGGGAGCGGAGGCTGGGCACGGGGGGCCGCGGCTGGTGATCGCTGGTTATTTGGACTAGGCTGGCACCTCACAGAGCCCCGGGCTGAGAGACGGGCCCTGCCCTACGTCAGATTAGTGACCCTGGTAGGCTGGCAGGCTCAGCCCAGCCGGGGTGGGAATGGAGCTCAGCTGGGCTGGATCCAGACTGGGCAGGGCTGGTTACTTGCACCGGGGGGGCGGGGCAGAAATTCAACAGGCCCAAGGTATCAGTTCTACTGTAGCTACCAAGGTGCGCCAGGGCCGGGCAGCCGGGGGAGGAGGTATAGACAGCCAGGCCAGGGCACAGAGATGCCAGCTGTATCCCTGCTGATCTCCATCCTCTTTCAGGGGGGCACCGCGGGGTGGGTCTCCGGTGGGTGGCTTCCTGCCACGCCTAGCTCTGCTCCTTCCCTGGTGGGATGGGGCTGAAGGGACAGAGACAGCAGGACTTTGCTGGGGAGCGGGGATTTGGGGGTTCCCGGGATGGCACCTCACATCCCCTGCCTGCAGGTCCCCCCCGAGAGCCCAGAGCAGGGGGAAGGGCAGTGCCGGAGGCAGGTGGATGGCGGACCCCCTCCTCCATCACCGCCTGACCCTAACGCTCCGGTGCCCTTTGTGTCTTCCCTCCTGGCTCCTGGGCCCCTTTCCCTGGCACAGGGCTGCTCCCCCATCACTGGGCGTTTCTTCCCCGACCCCCACGCCTCCCTGCCCCGTCCCCTGCCCTGGCTCCTCCGGGTCCGCTCGGGGCAGCTCCTTTGCAATTAGAGACTGAGACTAAGAGGGAGTCCGACTCCATAACCTCCATTCTCCTCTTCCTCCTCCTCCTCTTCCTCTTCTCCTCCCGTCCCCCGCGCCCCCCCCATCATCCTCCCTCTCACCTCCCGCCCCCCACCAGCCTGCCTGGTTGTTGCCACTCACCATGAACTAACACGCCCCCTGGTGTTTGCATGCAGTCATTGCATCCAGCAGATCCTGGAGGCTGTTCTCCATTGCCACCAAATGGGGGTCGTCCACAGAGACCTCAAGGTGAGTTTTCTACCCCGCTGCTCTGTCCGTCTGTCCGTCCGTCCATCTTTGTACCCTGTGCATGTTTCTGAGCGAGAACTGGAGGGGTTCAAGCCCCACGCCGCGGCAGGGGCCTGTGGGAAAGGGGCCGGCGCAGGGGGCCCAATCAGAAATCAGCTCGGCTCGGCTCAGCCATGGGGACCCGCCGGCCAGACCCTGCCCAGTAGGGGGGACAGAGCGCCCTGTTGGCACCTCCAGGCACTTGGGGAGGCGGGGCGGGGGTTGGGGTTTGTCGCCACCCAGAGGCGAAAGCGGGAGCTGCTGCTGTCTAGCCGCCGACCACGTGGAGAATTCCTGGGAGAGAAGATACCGTGCTGAGGGGGTGATGGGGCGGCAAGGGAGCCGGCCCTTTAACCGGGGGATACAGCTGGCCTCTCACAGCCACCTCCTGGTGCTGGAGCAGGCAGCGGGCTCTTTACCCCTCTCCCGGCACCCAGGCCCCAGTAGATCGGTGCAGTGGCTCACCTGCTGGGTGCCCCCACGGCTCACGCTGCCCCTTGGTATCGGACAGGCGCCCAGCCCCGGTTGCTCAGAAGGATTGCTCGGCCTGGCTAATCTGAGTTGCTTCCTGTGGCCGCTGCCTGGCACCAGCGTGTGACCGGGGCTGGGGGGCCAGGAAGCAAATGGCCGATGAGATCAGTTCCCCAGCCGGCCTCTTCCTCTCTTTTCGCCCTCCCCTTTGCCTCGTGCAACCTCCCTCCCTGCCCCGAGGCGGCACCTGCGGGCGGGCGGGACTCCTGCGGAGGAAGGCTCTCGCCAGCTGTCTGCATGCCCTGTGTCTGGTTTGACCCTGTTGCCTGTTCTCTGTGACGCCCGCCGTCGGCTGCTTGTCTTCCGTCTGCCCCTCATAGAAAGCCCCCGGGCGTCGTAAATCGCGCTGGGCCTCCAAGCGTGAGGAGCAGGGACGTGGTCTCGCGTGGCCGAGTGGGGCTGGGATAAAGGGGTGCGTATGTGTCTATGACAGACCCAGAAACAGCGCTGTGAAATTAACGGGGGGTGGGGGGAGTGTAGACCTGGTGTAGACCCTGGGGTTCCCCCTCCTCTGCTGAGGCCCACCTTCCCCGTCCAGGCTTTGTTCAGCTGTTCCTTGCCCCTTCAGTGACACACCAAGCTTTTCCGGGAGGCTCCTGCCCCCTGTGAGCTGGCTGAGGCCAGCTGGGGTCCCCAAGGCCACAGAACCGCTCTGGGGTGTCCCTACAGAACGTCCCCTGCAAACCCGGGAAATGTTACTGGGCAAAGATGACGTTCCCCGGGAGCTTGTGGCTGTCTGTGTCCTGCCTGGCGAGGGGGGCAGGGCAGGACATTTTCATGGCTGGGCTCTGGTGCACAGGGTCATGCTGTAACGGGGTGATGGAGCCAGGCCCTGGTTGTGCCTTAAGGTACTAGTTGAGCCAGAGTCTGTGCCTGGAGTCATGCTGGAACGGGGTTACGTAGTTGGGCCTTCACTTGTGGGGTTCTACTATAATAAGGCGATCGAGCTGGGCTCTCGCCTGTGGAGTCGGGTCGTACTGGGGCGATGGAGCTGGGCTCTTGCCTGTGGAGTCAGGTCGTACTGGAGCGATGGAGTTGGGCCGTACTGGGGTGATGGAGCTGGGCTCTCGCCTGTGGAGTTGGGTCGTACTGGGGCGATGGAGCTGGGCTCTTGCCTATGGAGTCGGGTCGTACTGGGGCGATGGAGTTGGGCCGTACTGGGGCGATGGAGCTGGGCTCTCGCCTGTGGAGTTGGGCCGTACTTGGGCGATGGAGCTGGGCTCTTGCCTGTGGAGTCGGGTCGTACTGGGGCGATGGAGTTGGGCCATACTGGGGCGATGGAGCTGGGCTCTCGCCTGTGGAGTTGGGCTGTACTGGGGCGATGGAGCTCGGTTCTGGCTCCTGGAGACATGCCATAACGGGGTGATGGAGCTGGCCTGTCACATGAGGCATTGGGCTCTAACAGGGCGATGGAGCCGGGCTCCCAAAGACGGAGTCATGTTGTCATGAGGTGGTGGAGCTGGGCTCTTGGACATTGAATTGTGCTGCGTCAGGACGATGGGGCTTGATTCTGGCACATGGATAGCGGGTAGCTAGAGCAGGGCACTCAAACAAGGGGTCAAACCATAGCAAACTGATGGAGCTGAATGCTGGTGCCTTGAGCCATGCCACCATGGGATGATGGAGCTGGTCTCTGGCGCATGGAATGGCTGTAACAGCCTGATGGAGCCAGGCTGTTGCATGTGGCGTCCTGTCCTAATGGGATAGTGCAGCTAGGCGCTTTCACCTGGAGTCCTGCTAAAACAGGGTGATGGAGCTGGAGCGGGTGCCTGGAGTCCTGCCGTGATAGGTGATGGAGCCGGGCTGTGGCTCGTGCCGTCCTGCTGTCACGAGGTGACGAAGTTGGGCTCTTGTGCCTGGAGCTGGGGCGTGGGATCATCGCGGAGCGGGGAGGTGCAGCGGTGTCGTGCCGCGGCAAGGAGATGGAGCTGGGCTCGAGGAACGTGCTGGAACGTGCTGGAGTGGCACCCGGGGGAGCAGGTTTCTTGCCCGCTGTGCCATGGTGCACTGGTGAGGGCAGGGGGCTGTGTTGTACACAGTGGCATGGTGCCAGTGGGCACTCGGCTCTGGGGTGCAGCCAGTGCCATGCTGATGCAGGGGCTGGGCTGAGAAGGGGAATGGCAGCAGCCTCCTTCATAGAACGAGGAGCCCAATCAGCCCTCTAGCCTCTGCCCCCTCTGGACTGGCTCCGTAAGGAGCGGCCTTTGGCCTCTAGGGGTGTCCCTTGCAATCCGGCCCCAGTGCAGGGGGTCCGGCTGGCACGGGGAGCAGGGAATGAACAAGACGGTCTTTCCCCTCCTGGGGGCACTGGCTCGGATCACCTCCGGGTTGAGGGGACTGGCGGGTGCAGGAATGGGGTATGGGGCCTGTCACCTCTAGGGGGCGTCGGCTCCGACCCACCCCAGGGCGGGGTGTCCGGCTGGCACAGGTCTGGGGGCCCGAGGCTCTCATCTCTGTGTGGCTGGGGCTCATTCCCACCTGCTGCCTGTCTGTGTGACCTGATCTCAGGCCACGGCACTGTGGACAACGGGAAATTTTGAGACTCCCGTCCCGTCCCTGCCCCGGCAGGCAGCTGGTCCTGGCAGGGCATGGGCGGGGCTCACTGGCACAGTTATGCAGGGTCACCCCCCTGGCCAGCGCTCTTTGTCAGGGGAGGTGGGGCTGTGGTCAGATGTGTACAATCCAGCTGTTGTCCCCTGTCTCAGAGCCAGCGCTCCCAGCCCTTTGAGTAACATTTCCAGAGCTTCCTAGGGGACGTTCTGGTTTCTCTGGCTCTGCTGAGCTCCGACAGATCCATGTGGGGGGTTAGGGGCACCAGCGAACAAGCCAGGCCAGCCAACCTGGGGGGGCACCTGCTGCCGGAGCCTGTGCACCCGGGAGGCGGCGGAGAGGGGAGGCCCTTTCTGCATATACTTGGTGAAGAGAAGCGTTGGCTTTTATATCGTGCGAATGGACATACTGGGGGCTGGGGAGTCCTGGGAAGTGGGGGCTGGAAGGAGGTGCTGCTTCGGTCCCCCAGATTGCAGCCAAAGGTGGTGGTGTTTTCCTGGCTCTGAGAGCCTGTTTCGTGCCGCCTACTTCTCTTGTTAGGCCAGGTACCTTGGCAGGCCATGCCGAGGGCTTTGGGACATGATGCCAATCCCAGAGGGGGAATATGGCCTCCCAGCCTGGTGGCAGAGCG
Organism: Lepidochelys olivacea; assembly: GCF_965140295.1. Classification (NCBI taxonomy): domain Eukaryota; kingdom Metazoa; phylum Chordata; order Testudines; family Cheloniidae; genus Lepidochelys; species Lepidochelys olivacea. The sequence goes on along the minus strand of NC_140436.1, from coordinate 13,966,827 downwards.
CCACCAGGGTAAGTGGGCAGGCAGGGTCCCTGCTTGTCCCCCCGCACAAGCCCAGAGCAGCGTGAGCCTTTGGGTGGCTGGAATGTGCCCAGAGGCCATGCCAGATGGGCACAGCAACACAGGCCAGCACTTGCCCATGGGTCAGGAAGCTGGAGGCTGTACTGGCCTGGAATAATCCCAAAGCCAGAGCTGGGTTTCTGCCCCCCCGTAATGGCAGTGGGTGTAGGGAAGGGGAGCTGGGGGTGGGCATCAGTCTGGATCCCAGCCCATCAGCCGAGAGAGCACAGGGGCTGGAAGGTACCAGCCGAGCCAGTCGGGCTGTGGGGACGCACCAACAGCCTTATCGCTGGTCAGGCTCGCACGTGTCTCACCTGATTCTGCAAACCGTCTGGTGTTGTTCTTCTGTTTTGTTTTCTCCCCCCTCCCGCCTTCTCTGCCCCCCTCCAACCACGTGCCTGGTCCCACGGCGCCCTGTGCCTGACGGCTCCGCACGACAGCCCGAGAACCTGCTCCTGGCCAGCAAGTGCAAAGGCGCGGCGGTGAAGCTGGCGGATTTCGGCCTGGCCATCGAGGTGCAGGGGGATCAGCAGGCTTGGTTTGGTGAGTGGCAGAGCCCCCTCTCCCCCCAGCCTGCCCCGACTGTCCAGGACAGCCGTGCCAACGCGGTCTGTGCTCTGTTTTTTCTCCCCAGGCTTCGCCGGCACCCCCGGTTACCTCTCGCCTGAAGTGCTGCGCAAAGAAGCCTATGGCAAACCCGTGGATATCTGGGCATGTGGTAAGGGCCGGCGCCGAGAGACATAAACTCATAGACGGGAAGGCCAGTGGGAACCACTGTGGTCGTCTAATCTGGCGTCCCGAATACACCCGGCCTGCCCTGCCGGGATCCCTGTTTGAACTAGGCCAGATGTAGAAAAACATCTAGTCGTGATTTCAAAATTGTCAGTGATGGAGAATCCACCAAGATCCTTGGGAAATTGTCCCCTGGTTAATTACCTTCCGCGTTAAACATTGGCACCTTATTTCTAGCTTCACCTTCCTGCCATTGGGTTGTGTTTGACCTTCCTCTGCTCTCACGTAGGTACTGGCAGACTGGGATCACGGCCCCCCTTAACCTTCTCAGTATTAAGCTAAATAGATTGAGCACTGTGAGTCTCTCACTGGAAGGCAGGTGTTCTAATCCTTTAATCATTCTTGAGGCTCTTCTCTGCCCTCTGTCCAGCTTATCAATGGCTCAGGGTCAGGGATCTGCCAAGTCTCCTCCTCCCTGCCTCTGGGCTGCCTTCAGTTCTTTGTGACGGTCAGTGTTCACAGACCGGTGGTGGGCTGGCCTATTGGTTAGGGTGCTGGCTTGGGAGACATGGGTTCAAGTCTCACCACTGTCAGTCTCTCTCTGGCAAATCACTTAAGGCCAGATTGCCCAAGGTGTTTAGGCACCCAAAGACACAGAAAAGGCACCGAGTGGGTTTTTTAAGCAGGTTAGGTGCCTAACTGCCATTGGTGTTCCATTCCCGCCCGCATGGAGCCCAGAACGTTGCTGTTTATTGAACTCTGTGTCCAAGATGCTGCATGAACCAGCCAGCCCAAATCCCCCAGTGGGCAGTTTGGATCCTAGTCCCTAACCCGTACCTGATAACGAACGCTAAAAGCTGTCTCTGCCCCATGGCTCATCCTCTCCCTGGAGCCTTTGCTAGCCCCAGACCCCTCCTCGTCCTCCAGGGAGAGGAGATCTAGAGGCATAGACAGATGTCAGCAAGGGGGTACTGGAGGCAGAGATAGCAATCGGGCCCTGGTCAGGTCTAACCCCCTTGCTGCAGGCTCTCACTCCCATCCCGTGGTGGCCCCCTGGCATCCGGGCACTTTGCTGGGCACCTGCTCAGTGCCAGGCCTGTGCTCCTTCCCTGCCGCAAGTAGGGTGTGCTAGGGTGGTGGGTAACCAGCAGCAGGTCAGTGCTGGAAATTTAAAGCCACGTTGCATTAAGGCAGGAGAGAGGGAGTGGGTCTGGCAGAGACGGGGGTTCCCCGGGAGATGCATGCTGGCAGCAGGCTGAGCAGAAACCCCCATATCCCTGCCTAAGTCCAGGCCTAGGCCCCCGCGCTGACTCTTTGCTCTCCCACCCCTCTCCCCAGGTGTGATCCTTTACATCCTGCTAGTTGGTTACCCGCCGTTCTGGGACGAGGACCAGCACAAACTGTACCAACAGATCAAGGCTGGTGCCTACGACGTGAGTACCTCCCTGCCCCCAGGTCCCAGAGCACTGCGACGGGGACCCACTGCCACGGGCCAGGAGTCCCGTACGCCACCGGCTTCGTCTCCGGCGTGTCAGCCTGCCCCTCTGGCTTCTCATTTGCCTCACCGGCTGCCGGACCTCGAATCGCTGGTGTCCCCCCAGCCGTAGGCCTGTGCTCAGCCCTTCCAGGGTAGGACACGTCCCTCCTCCTCCTCAGGGGGCCGACAAGGCTGTGTCCAGCCAGCCTCCTCCCACAGCCCACGCATCCCCCACGGCTTGCCCCTATCTCGGTGCAGTTGCCCGGGCCCTGTCCACGATGCATATGGAGCCGCTCCCCCGCCATGTAGACAGCCTCCCAGAGAGCCCTGGGTGTGAACACGGGGCTAATGCAGGTTGGCGCTCACTGGACGTGCCCAGCCTGCGGGGATAGGATGTGTTTGAAACCGTGTTGACTAGCAGGACTCCAAGAGGACTTGTTCCCAGTGTAGACGGGGCCAGTGGGTTTAGGATTGTGTTAGCCGGTCGGGATCAGGCCCCGTGGCAGGGCCTGTCTGTGCCACGGGCTGGACTGGGGGGATCTTATGCTGGCGCAGGCGGGCATCATTTCCTGCCCAAGGAGCAGGGCCAGTGCAGGTCCATCTTCTCAAGCTGGAACCGACCCCCCTTCGCCGGAAAGCCGTTCTGTTACTGTCGGGGCTGGGAGGCTCGGGGAAGCCGTTTTCCATTACACCCAGAGACCAAGCAGAGCGGGGGGCTCAGTTCTTTGCCTGGGAGGGGCTGTGGCCCACCAGCCGTGCTGCAGGGTCGCGTGTGCTGTGGATCCTGCGGTTCCTTGAGCCCGGAGCCGTGTGCCCGATGCTGCCACGCGGGGTCCACAGGAACCACACACAGAGAGCTCCATCCCGTCCCCACTCCCAGGCCCTCCTGCCCTCGGTCCCAGGCTCAGGGAGCCGGCCGCAGCCCAACAGAAGCCCGGCTGTCTGCACAATCCCCGTGGCAGGCCAGCACCTGCCGTGGGGCACTCTGACCAGTATGGTAACCCGCCCTCCTGGCTCCCTTGCAGACACTGGGCAGGGCAGCGGCACAGGGACCTGGCCGAGATTCCTGCCTTGGCACGACTCATTCTCCACGCACGTGGCAGCACAGAGGGACCCGGGAGCATCCGGACGCCCCATGCGAGCCGCGCTCCTGCAGCTGCCCAGAGCGCAGGTCCAGTGGGTATCTCTCCGCTCCCAATAGCTTGGTGGAATTCGGCAGCCTCTCCCCTCCCTCTCTTCCCCCCCTTTGCTGGTGCTTTCCTCACCCCTGTACGCTTGGCCTCTTCTGCACGCACTTGGGGTCTGCTGGCGGGGACAGAATGACCGGGGCCCTGGGGAACAGTCTCTGCTCGTTTTTGTCCCCGCTGCCGGGGCACCTCCTCTCCCCTCTTGTTTGTATGGAATACGAGCGGGGTCCTCCGGATTGTACAGCGTCTGAACTGGCCGCAGGCTCCCCCTCTCGCTCCCGAATCCCAGCTTTAAACCGATTTCCCTTAGCAAGCCTGTGGCTTGCGGGGGGACCCTCCAGAGCACAGCCTGAATGGAACAGTGCAGCGACAGCCTGCAACAAGAGGTGTGAACAGCCCCCATTGCGCTCAGTCTCTCCATTAACTCTGAAACCTAACAACGCACGTCCATACAGTTCACTGCCCGTCTACCAGCGGCAACATCCAGGCAATGTGCTTATCCCACAATCCTGCACACTCCCCGGGGGCAGAAACCCCTGCTGCCCCCTCTCCAGCAGCCAGAACCTCCAGCTTCCTCACACCCACAAAGCCTGCAGACCCGCCCCATGTGGCCAGCACCAGCGTCTGTGAGACAATGAAAACGCAGGGAACAAGGCGTTTAACCAGAAATAACTGTCGAGGCAAAGGGGCGGCAGCAAGGGTGGGAATGAAAGGTTCAAGGCAGGAAATCAAGTCTGGGTTTGCAGTCGCCCTGGATCGGCCACAGAGCTTCCAGCCCGCTGCTGTGCCAGGGCAGAATGCAGGTACCACTCACCTTGGAGCAGATGTGATAAGGGTGCGGGCAGCATCAGCCGGGCAGCGGGATCTGGGCAGACTCTGGCGCTGGCTTTGGGCTGCCTTTGGGTTCCTGGGGGGTTGCTGGTGCCTTGGCTGCAAGCGGCCAGCTCCCCGCCCCCGACAACTGCGATCCCCTGCATTTAACCTTCCTGGCCCTTGTTTCTTGTCTGCAGTTCCCTTCTCCCGAGTGGGACACAGTCACCCCCGAAGCCAAAAACCTCATCAACCAGATGTTAACCATCAACCCGGCCAAAAGAATCACAGCCCATGAAGCCCTGAAACACCCATGGGTCTGCGTAAGTGTCACTGCTGCCCCGGACACAGCCAGGGAATGGGGCTGCTGGGTTCTCCCTTGCTTTACCTCTTCTCTGGGGCCACGCCCCTCTAGCTTGGTGTTGGGGGGATGGCGAGAGGGGCTGGCCAGGCCATGCCGATGGCGCCAGCTCGGGTTAGGCCATAGCTCAGGGGCTTTGGGACCAGCATCGTCCCCAGTGAACGGCAGCTGTCAACGGGCTCATCAGAACCTTGGCCGGTTCATCTCAGCCACCCGCAAGAATGTCCAGCCCGTTGTTTCCCCATCACCGAGTGAGCAGATGTTCCCCCGGCAGCACTCTGAGCTCTGGGGCCAGCTTGCTCACTCAGGGTATGTCTGTTGCGATGGAAGACCCCCAGCCCAGCCCGGACTGGGGACATGGGGCTCAGGCTGCAGGGCTATAACATTGCAGTGTAGACATTTGGGCTCGGGCTGGAGCCCGGGTTCAGAGATCCCGCAATGGGAGTGTGATGGTTCAGTCACAGAGACTCCCCTTGGGACTGTCACCTGATATGCTGAGATTACATCTGAGCAAGTTTTCTCTGCCAGTTTGGGCCTCCAGAACCCTGCCTTGTTGAGCCAGACATACTAGCCTGCTGCAACACAGACCCAGGGTCTGAACCACGCCCCCAAAGATGCAGACTTAACTGAAAACAGCTCAGCAAGTATTCCTGTCTCCAGCACCCAGACACCCAGCTCCCAATAGGATCCAAACCCCAAATAAATCTGTTTTACTCTGTATAAAGCTTATACAGGGTAAACTGATAAATTGTCCACCCTCTATAACACTGATAGAGAGATATGCACAGCTATTTGCTCCAAATAAGTGAGTTTATTAAGTATAAAAAGTAGGGTTTAAGTGGCTCCAAGTAATAACAGCCAGAACAAAGTAAGTTACCAAGCAAAATAAAACAAAACACGCAAGTCTAAGCGTAATACATTTAAAAAACTGAATAAAGATAAATCTCACCCTCAGAGGTGTTCCAATAAGCTTCTTTCACAGACTAGACTCCTTCATAGTCTGGGCCCAATCCTTTCCCCTGGTACAGTCCTTGTTACTTCCAGCTCAGGTGGTAACGAGGGGGTTTCTCATGACTGGCAGCCCCCTTTGTTCGGTTCCACCCCCTTTTATAGCTTTGGCACAAGGCTGGAATCCTTTGTCTCTCTGGATCCCCACCCTTCTTCTAAATGGAAAAGCACCAGGTTAAAGGTGGATTCCAGAATCATGTGACATGTTCACATGTCCCTGTGAGAGTTCATTACCCACTGGCCAGTAGGTACACAGGCAGGCTTACAAGTAAACAGAGCCATTTACAGGTCACTGATTCTGAAGCACCCTTAATGGCTTCCATTTAATATGTTAACATCAGTGATACAAGTTTATCTCGTATTCTCCTAACTCCAGACATAGAAATAATACAGGCAAACAAATGGGATGAACGCACTCAGTAGATCCTAAACTTCGTAATGATGCCTTACAAGAGACCTTTCGCATGAAGCATATTCCAGTTACATCATATTCACACTCATAAACATATTTCCATAAAACATATGGAGAGCAACATCAGGGAGGCTCCCAGAATGTCTACACTGCAATTTGATAGCCCGGCAGCCCAAGCCCTGCAAGCCTGAGGCAGCTGACCCGAGCTGAGACTCGGTGCCTTGGGGTTTTTTTATCGCCACGTAGATGTACCCCGAGGGTCTGTCTGTGCTGCATTGTAACTCTGGGTCTGGGAGACCCGGGCTTGTGTTTCCAAGCTTGTGCAGGAGTGGCCACACTGCCAAATGACAGTGAGTAGGGTTTGGTCCTAGGATCCCGGCCCTGAGTGCTCGCTGGTCCAAGTCAGGCTGATTTGTGTGTGGACAAAAGCGGGAGTCGGGCTCAAACCTGAGTCCCACTCGGGCTTAGTGTGCAGCGTAGACAGACCCTTGGAGCTTTGTCACTGATCTGGTGGGACAGGATCCGGGGTGCCCAGTGCTGGTGGCCTGCCATATCGGCAGTGTTGAGGCACCTGTGGTCCCAAGCCAGGACCAGGCCTCTGGGGGCACTAGGGGCATATCTGGGTGGGGCAGGACCCTGCTGGCTGAGCCGTTTCTCCAGCCCCCCATCCCATTCCCTCCCCTGACCACACTCGTTTTCTGGTGCCGAGGCAGAAGAAACTGATTTCTCGCCCCCACCTTCTCTCCTTCAGCAACGCTCCACCGTGGCCTCTATGATGCACAGGCAGGAGACCGTAGAGTGTCTGAAAAAGTTCAACGCCAGGAGAAAGCTCAAGGTAAATGCCCCTGCGGAGCCCTCGGGCCGGACTCTCCTGAGAGCCACGGCAAACAGACACGGTGGGGTCGGGCTGGGGCTGAGGTCCCCACTGCCCCGGGGGCCCCACGATCTCTGCTGCTCAGCCAACAGCCCCAGAAAGGAGCAGAGGCTGCCTGCCTCGTTAGCATGGCACATCCAGGGCATAGCATGCCCCGGCGTCTCCCCTGCAATGAGAATTCCTGTGCCAGTGGGTTCGTGCCCAGCCTGGGCCGTGAGCCTGGCCGCACCACAGAGCTTGGAGCCCTGCAAGTCCTCTCCCGGTGCTAGCAGCTGGAGAATTGGTCCCCTCCCAGCGGGGGACTGGCTACCTTTCCCCCAGCTCCTAGCCCTTCCCTTGCGCCTGCCCGTCCTGGGGGAGTGGAATGGCCCCGCCTGCTTCGCACGTTGTCCGTGGAGTGCACACTGCAATGGCAGGGTAAGTCCATTGCCCCCGGAGAGCCCAGTGTCTGGGGGGGTTCCAGCTCGTGTAGCCCCCGCCTGTACAGGTGGACGGGCCTGCTTAACAGAGGTGGATCTGTTAGCTCAGGCCGGACTGGCTCATGCTTTAAGATGCAAAGGTGCCAGGTTTGGTGCCCCCTGGCAGGCGGCTAGAGGGGACAGGGTGGTAGCTGGCGAGGGCTGGTTTCTCTAGGGGGTATAACGCCCAGCGGGACTCATGGCCTGGCTTTATGAGCGGAAGGATACGCAGGAGAGTCCCAGGACCATGGGCCATTCTGTGAAGTAGCCAAGCGGGAGGAAGGTCTGATGACCGTCGTGTGGCAGGACCCATGGGAACTGTGCCTGTACCCCTCCTGTGTCCCGCGGCCCCCCCAGCTCCTGCTGCTAAGTGAGAAAATCCCCATGGGGCCAGAGGGGCCAGGATTTCACCCAGGGTCTCCAGACCCCGCCGTGTCCCTTACAGGCCAGTGCCACGCGTCAGAACCTCAGGGGTTCTGGAGCGTCGGCCCCCCACGGAGGAGAGAGGGAAGAGTCAGGGGAGGATCTGAGGGGAGCAAGGAGCCAAGGCCGGCTGTGCTCTGGGAGGAGGGGGGGCCGTGCTGCGGCCAGTGGAGTCCCACGGGCGGATGTGCAGCAGATTCCGGCCGGGGCAGCACATTGGCAGGGAGTTACCCCCAGCCTCGCAGGATGTGCTCCGGGGAGCCACGCCCTGAGCGCCTCGGGACTGGCGTGACTTCCCACCATCCCGGGCTCTGCTGCGAGGGGGGCCAGGGCGTCAGCCCCGCGTCACGGGTGGGAAGCCGGGGCTCAAGAAGCTCACGGGGCTTGCCCACGGTAGGCCACGGCGGAGCAGACCAGCAAACCCAGCATCCCCGTGCGCTAGGTACACTTCCCCACTTGGCCACACCCCTCCTCGTGCGTCCAGGGGGCAGCGCCCAGGTGATCGGCGTCCTGGCCCCGCTCAGGCCAGCTGCCTGTCCCACCATGGTCTCCAGCACTGTGCTATACCAACCCCTGGCTCTTCTCTTCCAGGGGGCGATTCTCACCACCATGCTGGCCACGAGGAACTTTTCGGGTAAGAGCTCGGCTTGGCTTCGCGCTGCAAAGAGCCGCGCATCCCAGTGCTTGCCCCCGAGGTGCGAGAGTGACCTCAGCCCCCGTCGGGACCAAGGCCACGTTCGCGGGAGGCGCGCGCCGCCGGGATTCCACACCAGAAAGGCACAGCCAGAGCGGCAGAGCTGGGCTTGTACCAGTTCCGCGAACCGTTCTGGCACCATCCCCCCCTGTGTCCCGACCTCCGCGCGGGCCCTGGCGGGTCTCGGACGTCACCTGTCTCTGAGCCGGGACTCTGGTGAGCGGGGGTTTTAAGGCTCCCCCGGCTCCCTGCCTTCCACTGTGATATGCGACCGAGGCAGCGTGCCTACCGGCCGGCCCTGTTCTCTCCGAGGGCTGTGAACGGGCTGTGGCCAGCCATCACAGGTGACCGCCCCGTGCTTTCCAAGCAAGCCCCTTTGTTCTTAAGGCAAAAGCATCGCAGAGAGAACCTAGAAAAACAATACAATTTAACCACACACGAAGCATCCTCCATCGGTCTGGGGGGGGGGGGTGGGGCGGGGCCCATCTTTCCAACCTTCCTGCAAGGATTGGGGCCCCCCTTGGACAGAAGGTCCTGTCTGTGTGCCGTATCGGAAAGAAGGCCCTGCGTTAGTTTAAATACACCCTTTTTACTCCCAAAGCCCCTTCTTCGTGGGTCTCTGGAGGTGTTTACAACCTGGTTGACCCTAATACCCCCCCACACACACACACACACACTGGTTTGGGTTCCCGGAGGAGCCATGGTAACCTCCCTCCCTGGAGTGGCATACAATCCCTCTCCCACAGCGCTCCATAAACTCGCTACAGTGTGGTCCCCGAAGACATGGCATGGGGTCGCTGCAGGCCCCAGGCGAACCAAGCGATGCTGGCAAAAACACAGCTTTGCCGATACCACTGCATCGGCACCAGGGCTGCTCTGCCAGTCAGGGAATCGCTGCTCTTACACCCTGACCGGCAGAGCTGTGAAATCGGTAGTGTCGACCTGTGCTGAAGAGTTCCCAGCGCGGCTTAGAGCCGGACGCAGTCCACGCAGCTGCCGTTCCTGGCCAGCTAACCTCGGCCTTAGAGGGCAACATCTTCTCCTGAGCGGTGCCGGTTTGGTGATGTGGGGAATTGGGTATAGAGCTGAGAACTACAGAGCTCATGTCACCTGTGCCTGGCTAGCCTCGGTACACAGGTGCCCAATGCAGAAACCCATTGTGCCCTGGGCAGGTCTGCGCTAAAGAAGTCCCTCTAGAGCCCACTGTTAACATTTGCATGGAGCTGCCTTGCACACCAAACAGTGGAGGCGTCTAATCGGGATGCTGCCGGGCGCCTGTAGAAATGCAGACGTGCCCGGGTATGTTTCAGGGGAGAGGTGGATGGATCTGTGTCTCTTTCAGCCATTGCAATCCCGTTTTTGTCAATTTCATGGCACAGCGGATCCTCACCTCCCAAATATCCTGCCAGCAGAGTGCTCCAGGGGAGGGGGCTGGTGGGGAAGGGGCATGCCCCTGCCCGCTGGATGTCCCTGGGAATGCTGCTCTAATGCGTACCCTTCCCTCCTGGTCTTTCCTTCCTCGGTTGGCACCCAGTATCAGCTGAAACCGACTGCCTCGGGCCCCTGCTACTGCCCCTGTCTAGCGGAGTGAGGAGAAACATCTACATCCTTAAAGGGAACAAGGCAGGGGGCAGCTGAGTAGATCCCTCAAGCAGGACATTTTGGTTTCTCTTCCGAGGGGCCGTGGCTTAACTCTGCAGCACCCAGGCCGAGAATTCAGCTTTCCAGGGTCATGGCCAAGCGTCACTTAGCAAGTGGGACAAGAAAGGCTAAGAGATAAGCACCCATTGATGGTATCTCAGGGATTCAAAGCCCCCACTGGGCTGGGGGGGCAACCTATGGGCATGGGGCTCCAGTGCCCTGCCCCGTGCATCCCTCAGGATCTCAGAGTTGGTGTCTTGTGCGAGAATCCCTTCTCCCATCCATGCCACACGGCACGGGGTTGCGGCTCCTTGGCTGGGATGTTCCCTGACGTCTCAGCGACCCTAACAGGGCCTGGCAGGGTGGGGGGCTGCTGCTGTGTGGCCGACCCTCCATACCACCTCCGGGAGCAGCTTCCCCGCTGGGCACAGAGGGTCTGTCTCTGCTGCAGTTGAACACCCATGGCTGGCCCGTGTCAGCTGCCAGGCTTGCCGGGCAATACAATTGCAGTGTAGCCATTCGGGCTGGGCTCGGAAATCTGGCGAGGGGGGAGGTTGAAAGCTAGCTCCAGTGTCTCCATGCAGGGCCCCCTGCCCCCGGGCATTGCGGGGGGGACGTGTCCCCAGCCATGGCTCTAGACCGGTCGCCCCGTGGGGTATGTGGAACAGGGGCTCAGCTACCAGCAATCTTGCCTCTCCATCTAAACTTTAACTCTAATCTTTTTTTCTGCTTCCTTTGTCTCGTTTCTTTCCCTCTCTCTCCCGCCCTCCGTCTGTCTCGCTCCCTCTCTCTGTCTTTCTCTGTCTCTCTCCCCCCCACCCCGACCGCTCTCCTTGTCCCTCCGTTTCCTACCCTGGTGCTGACAGTCGGCAGACAGACCACCGCTCCCGCCACAATGTCTGCAGCTGCCTCCGGTGCCACCATGGGGTTGGTGGAACAAGGTAGACGTGTCCTGAAGGGACCCTCCCCGCTTCCCCCCTCTTCTCTCCCCCCCTCCCCCCGGAAATCTGAGTGCATGCAACTTCATCCATCATTAACACCGCATCCCCAACCAGCGCCCAGAACCGGGGGCAAACGCAGCTGGGTCTGCTCTGAGGAAGGGCGCCGGGCACTGGAGGAAGCTCCGGTTTATTCCAGCAGTGATTTTAAAAGGTCCAGGGGAAAAGAGGATTACAAAGTGGAATTGGAAAATGTGTAGGGGTCTGGAACGGCTTCTGTATGAGGAGTGAGTAAAAAGCTGGGACTGTCTATGATAGAGGTCTGTAAAATCTTGAATGGGGGAGAAAGTGAATAAGGAAGTGTTATTTACTCCTTCTCCTACCACCAGAACCAGAGATCACCCGATGACATTAGTAGGCAGCCGGTTTAAAACAAACAGAAGGAAGTACTTTGTCACACAACGCAGTCAACCTGGGGAACTCCTTGCCAGGGGATGTTGTGAAGGCCAAAAATGTAACTGGGTTCAAAAAAGAATTAGAGAAGTTCCTGAAGGATAGGGCTGTCCATGGCTATTAGCCACAGTGGTCAGGGACACAACCCCATGGTCTGTATGTCCTTAAACCTCTGACTGCCAGAAGCAGGGCCTGGATGACAGGGGTTAGAGCACTCGGTAAATTTCCCTGTTTTATTCGTTCCCTCTGAAGCACCTGGCACTGGCCGCTGTCGGAAGACAGGATACTGGGCTAGGTGGACCATTGGGCTGACCCAGTCTGGCCATTCTCATGTTCTTATTTAAATTCCACGTCACTGAAATTGGGCCTCTCGTCCCTGGGAATCATAGCTCAGATGGCGACCAGGATCGACGGGGGAGAAGCCCAGGGCCCTGGCCACACTTTAAAAGCCAGCCTCCGGTTTTGTGCCCGCACCCTTGTACATGCGGGTTGTAAGGGCACATGGTCTTTCATTGCCCCCATGGCCGAGGGGGAAATGCCTCTTTGGAACCCCCTGCGTTGACGAAAGCCCTGAAATATTTATGTGCAAGGCGGGACACCTGGTGGTCAGAGTCGGGCACTGCAAGTCGGGAGTAGAGGGACTCCGCTTCAAAAGTGCCTAGTTCACTTAGCAGCATCTGAGTAAAATCTTCATCTGGGCCTAAGTGATTTAGGAGCTGGAGTCCAATTCTCAGAAGTGACTTAGGCCTTGAGAGGAGGCTAACTTTCATTGAAATCCAGTGGGACGTAGCATCCTAAGTGACTCAGGGCCAGATTTGCAAAGGTATTTAGGCCCCTAGAAATGCGGAGAGGTGCCTCAATCCCTTTTACAACCTGGCCCTTTTGAAAATTTTACCCGTAGCTTCGCCTCATGACATCAGGCAAACCTCTCTCTGTGCCTCAGTTTCCCCATTAGTAAAATGGGCACCCAAACCCTCCCCACCCTCTGGCATGTGGGTTCCTGGCTGTAGTCTAAGAGCCAGCTCCTACTGATTTATTCATTCATCAAAGCCAGCAACGCGGCAGTGACATCCTCCTCCATCTCTCTGTCATGCTGCGCTCAGCGCAGGGCTCTGTGTTCCCTTTGGCAGGAGTTAAAGCCCGTCCCTTTCGCACACAGGGGCAGGGAGCAGCTGCTGGTGAAATCATGGCGGGCGGGGGCGGGGGTGGTGGTGTAAAAACCTGAACTCAGGGCTTGGCAGGGGACGGAAGGTGGAAATGGGCTCCGGACTCTGTATTTTAAATACCAGCCTTTGCAGTCCTGGCTGATTGGTTTGGGAGCATAATCAGCTGTGCGTCTCCCCTTTGAAACAAGCCAATCCCTTGGCTGTTTTCCTGCCATGCACAGAGCCCAGGGCACGATTGTACTGGGGTGGCTACGCTGGCTGTTTTTAGCTCGATTAAAGCCAGCTTGCGGATGCCTACCCGTGCTGCTGTCCCACCTCCTGACCGCAGTGCGGACATCCCCGGCCCCTTTAGGCGCTTGTGATCGGTCCCTAGAGCAGGGAGAGGCGAGGGCCATGCATGCCAGCTGCAACCAGTGTCAGGCCTAGTTGCGGACCCTCTTGCATCTTCCAGGCTGTTGGCCTCGCATCCTGCACCAATGGCTTCTCAGGGCAGCGAAGGCCCAGCTGGCTTTCCCAGCGCGCCCAGAGATTCTGTTCCCGACGTGGGATTGGAATTCGTCGGTCGGTTTGCCACGGCTGCCGCATTGGGATTCCTCCCCCAGCGAGGGATTTCCACAGACAGGGGCCGAAACAGGAAGCTGCCCCTTCAGCTGAGTGGCTTGACCAAAAAGCCCGGGGAGCAGGCAGGCGGATCGCAAGCACCGCCCCCAGGCACAGCGACAGAGTCGCCCATCCCACTTTGGTGGGCGATTGTGTGGTTCGTACCGAGAGCAGACAGCGGATAGGTGCTGGGTGCGCGTCATGACTGACATTCACCCTGTGCAGAGGGTCAGCCTGAGGTGCCCCCCAGACGCACTCCCAATCTTCAGAAGACGTCTTCGGGGCCTAGACCCACGGTGGCCCTCGCACGGGGCGAGAGTCACTGGGGGAGCGTTTCAGGGAGCAAGGGGGGGGAGAGCAAAGAGCACACGTTTGCTTTGTGGCGCTGTATTAAAACGTAAAGACTGGAGCTGAAGAAAGTTCCTTTCAGAGGAGATCTCCCTCGTGCCAGGGTCTGGGGGCATCCCCTGCCTGGCAGTCAGGGGGGTAAGTTCCCAGTGGGGCTATAGCACAGGGAATGTCTCCAGTGTAGCGATGTAAGTCTGGTGTACCGCCCCGCCCCCCAGTCATGGTGAAGCAGAGCCTCTGGGTAACCTCTACAAGGCTCCTAAGTCACTTAGGGCCCAGATCCTCCAAGGTACATAGGTGCCTGTCTCCCACTGATTGCAGTGGATGTTAGGCTTTGAGGTTCTGGGCCGCGGGAGCCTGAAGCCCACTGACTTTCTGTGGGACTCGGCACGTCTGAAAATGGGGCTCAGATGAAATTGGCCAAGCACCCAAGTGATTTAGGAGCCTCACTCTCATTTTCAGAAGCCCTGCAGACGCCTGGGAGTCCGTGTCACTGCCAGTCAATAGGGTTTTGGCTCCTAAACAGAGGCGTTTGAAAATTTCCCCTCTATTCATTTCCAAATGGGGTTTAAAAGGGGTTTGGGGCCCTTTCTTGGTACGTGTGGGGCCTGGAGATGGGCTCTGACATGGGCCAATTTGCCTTCCTGCATGAAGTTTCTGCATGAAGCTCGCCTGTCTCCGGAGCACGGAGTTAAAGGAGGTGTTGGGGAAACACACCTGAGCGTGCCCGGGGCTGTCCGGAAGTGGCTGGGCTGACTGGCTAGTCTAGTGAAAGGAGACAGCTGGGGATAAGTGAGAGCTTATCCATATGGAGGGTCTGCAAGCATTCAGACAGGCTTCCCCTCCTCCCCCCGTGCCACCTCCATCCCAAAGGTTCTTCCTTGTGAATGCTGGCTCTCTGCTTGCCACGGCCTCCCGCCCGCTCCTCCCCCTGGCCTTGCCTGGAGGTTGAACTTGGTGAATGACGCATGAGGTTGTGTGACCCAAGTGCATGGTCCAGAGCCTTGTCCGGTTTAATCTGTCCACCCAAAAGGGAGGTGGGGCTCTTTGCTTTGTGTCCGCTGGTGCCCACCCTGCATGCAGGAGACTGATCTGCATGGTAGAGACAGAAACTGACCCGCCCGAGCCTGTCTTAATGTCCGTGCAAAACTCCGGCCGGGATCCAGCCAACAAATCCAGTGGAAGGGGCACGGGTCCCACTGTGTCCGGCACCAGTTGTAAGCCTGTCCCCTCAGAGCAGACTGGTGCTGGCATTACCTGCATCTGCTTTAAGAAGAGGCCTCTGAATCTCCATGCAGATGTTAGTCCGCAGGGATTCACAATGAACTTGAGGCTGGAAGCTTGCAAGGCGAGAGACCCTGCCTCGTGTGGCTATGGCAGGGCTCAGAGGGGCACGTGGGAACCGCCTGTGACTAAGCAGAGGCCGGTGAGCGGGGGTCATTTAGGGTGACACCCAGCGGGGTTATATTAGGGGGCTGTAATGAAATCCATTTAAAATTGATCCGGTTACACCCGGGCGACTCCTGAACGGAGATGCATCTAAATTGCTGGCCCTTGCCCGTAAACAGATTTTGCTTGGTGTGGAAAGCTGCTGTCACTCTCCTGACCCCGAGAGCTGCCCTGCCAGCTCTGACAAGGCGAGTCTGAGAAGAGAAAGGCTCCGACGGCTCAATGGCTGACACCAGAGCAGCTCCCGACTCTCCTGCCCTGCTTGCGTCCTCTCTGGAGTCTCTTCCCTTCTGACACCAACACCGTTCCAGCCCCTTGTGCCCCCATGGAGCCGGCAGCAGGTGGCCAGAGCGGGGCTGAGCATGCCAGGGCTGTTCGTACAGCAGCCAGGAGGACAAGTGAGCGAGTCGCACGAGGTTTTCCACGGGGGGAAACAATCCGTGTTGTGCTGCGGAGAGGGGCCCGGGAGTTTGGGAAGGACTGGTACCGTCAGCGTCCTAGCAAGCTCTGCAGAAATGGAGCTGGGACACCTCGAGGGGAGCGGTGGGGTTTCTGGCCTCGGCCTGGAGCGGGACTGGTGCTGCTTAGCTCGGCATGGCGGAATAGTAGATCTCCAGACTTCACAGGAACATGGGCCTGAAGCGAGTTTGGGGCCGCTCCCAGCTCCGGGATCCTAGACCAGGCCTTGATGGGAAGCAATTGGTGCTGAATGCCCTGTTCCTCTCTTCTCCAGGGGGATCCACAACCTGTGACCCCCCGATTGCTGTCCTGCCTGGTGCTGCTCCCCCTGCAGACGCCGGCTCCTCGTAGGCATGGCTGGCAGTTGCTCTGATGGGTTAAGCAAGGGTCCCTTTGCTCCTCATCTTACATACCATCCTCCAGGACATGGAGAGTGGCTGCAAGTGCCTTCTGGCCCCTCCGCCCGCGAGGTTCATCTCTACCCCACTCCCTGCTTTGTCTCCTTCCATCCTCTCTGTCTCCAGACAAGCCTCGCCCACGATGTGCAAGGCTTCTTGTCATTGATGTTCAGATGTTCCCCTGCCCTCTGGCGAGAGATCTCTGCCGGAGCACCCACCTTGTTAGCAGCCTCCTCGGCCATAAACAACAGGCCTGGCTTTGTCTCGCCACTTCCTGCACCCGATCCCGTCACACCAGGGTTGTAGCCCTCCAGAGTCTTCCCATTGTCTCTAGTAACGAATAAGCCCAGAGTGTTGGGTTCTCCCTGCTGGCTTTAAGGTGTGAAGCCCTCTCCGGTTCTGCACCGTCCTCCTTTGGGGAATGAATGCATCACCTCCCCAAAGCTGTCTCCTCTGCCAATCGAGAGCCTCGGGAAACCAAGCTGCCATCTCTCACTTTACACTCAGCTGGGCTCCCTGCCAGTCTAGGAGCCAGCCATAGCAAAGTGACACGCCCAGGGGGCCATGAGAAATCTCAGTCTGCTGGCATCCATCTCCCCTCGCCATGGCTGCTGGGGATGAGCCCCCAAGATGGTCACTGTGGCATCTGGGCCAGCCGTATAGGTAGGTCGGGCTGTGCCAGGCTCTGTGAGTTCACGTGATGAGACCAGGTCCCTCACCCGACACATGCTGTGCAGGGCCTCCAGCAGCTTGCACCTTGTGGACAGGCATTTCTGCTGGCAGTGGCCCGCTAGCCAAAGCGTGACCTTGGGAGTTAGATTTGGAGAGCCCAGGTTCAGGCTGGGCTTTGGAGACCTCGTCCCCTGCTTTCCGGCTGGATTACTCGTCAGAAATTATCCGAGCGTGTCCCCTTTGCACGGCCAACTTTCTCCTTCGCGGGGATGGGAGCCCACGGCCAGTGGCACGTAGATGCTCTCTGAGGTTGGATTCCCTCCCAGCGCACGCCATGCTCTCGTTTCCCAGCCAGGCGGCTACCCCCTGCAGGAGGGCACCAGGATTGCCACCCTTACTGGTACCGCCTGTCTGGGTGCTGCCATGGTAGGCAGGGCTCTGCTGAAAGGGGTGAAGGCAGCCTCTCTTGCTCTTCCCGATTTGCAAGGTTCTGCATGGTGAAGCTCCCTGGGGATGGGCCAGCCCTGGAAGAGCTGCTCTTCTGTGTCATGTGGAAGAGCGATGGTTTACAAGGCAGGGGGTGTGATTGGTGGTTTTGCTCTGGGGAGGCAGGGTGACCCAGGGGATGGGCCGATCGACTGGGGGCCAGGACTCTTGGGTTCAGTTGCCAGCTCTGGCACTGACTTGCTGGGTGAGCTTGGGCAAGTCACTTCTCCGCCCCTCTTCCTCCCTCGGCGAGGGATATTGACCCTCCTTAGTAGCACAGCTGGAAAGTGCAGAGCTCGCTGTGTTGTCAGGCCCAGCAGACGGGGCTGGCTTGCAGCAGAACCGACCGTTTCACCCTCCAGATGCGAGGAACGCTTTGCCCAAGCCAGAGCTGGGACCTGTGCCCCCCACATGCAATGCACAGATGTCCCAAGTCCACGAGACACTTTCTAATAATGGAGTAACTCGTCGTCTGATCTTGGGGCTACTCCAGATAGACCATTGCATAGAGCATGACTGACACGGCGTCCCCGGGCAATGCTCTGGAACTGCTCCCCATGAAGCCAGGCAGGACTCTGGGGAAGTCTCCTCTCTGGGAGCAGCCTGTCTGCAGGACACACAGCTCACCCGGCTTCCACCTTCCTGGGTCTGACCGCGGAGCATTCAGCAGCCTCTGCCCCTCCGTGTGCTTCCCACAGCCAGTCCGCCCATACTGAGTCCTGGGGAAGCCAGAGGGTCCTGCCCCCCAACTCTGCAGTCAGAGGGGACTCTCAGCCAGCCAGTAAAACAGAAGGTTTATTAGACGACAGGAACACGGTCTAACACAGAGCTTGTAGGTGCAGAGAACAGGACCTCTCAGCTGGGTCCATTTTGGGGGGCAGTGAGCCAGACAACCATGTCTGCCATAGAATCATAGAATATCAGGGTTGGAAGGGACCTCAGGAGGTCATCTAGTCCAACCCCCTGCTCAAAGCAGGACCAATTCCCAGTTAAATCATCCCAGCCAGGGCTTTGTCAAGCCTGACCTTAAAAACTTCTAAGGAAGGAGATTCCACCACCTCCCTAGATAACGCATTCCAGTGTTTCACCACCCTCCTAGTGAAAAAGTTTTTCCTAATATCCAACCTAAACCTCCTCCACTGCAACTTGAGACCATTACTTCTTGTCCTGTCCTCTTCCACCACTGAGAATAGTCTAGAACCATCCTCTCTGGAACCACCTCTCAGGTAGTTGAAAGCAGCTATCAAATCCCCCCTCATTCTTCTCTTCCGCAGACTAAACAATCCCAGTTCCCTCAGCCTCTCCTCTTAAGTCATGTGTTCCAGACCCCTAATCATTTTTGTTGCCCTTCGCTGGACTCTCTCCAATTTATCCACATCCTTCTTGTAGTGTGGGGCCCAAAACTGGACACAGCCCTAAACTGAAACACAGCCAGCCCTAAACTGAAACTCCCTCCAGCCCCTCCTCCTCTGGGCTTTGTCCCTTTCCCGGGCCAGGAGGTCACCTGATTCCTTTGTTCTCCAACCCCTTCAGCTCTCATCTTGCAGGGGGGAAGGGCCCAGGCCATCAGTTGCCAGGAAACAGGGTGTCGGCCATCCTCTGTGTCCAGACCCCTGCACACACCTGCCCTCTAGGGCTCTGCAACAATCACACACCCTTATCCCACCCCCTAGATACTTAAGAACTGCCTAGGGGAAACTGAGGCACCCCCACACTATTCAGAGGAAACATTAAGAACAGTCCCGCTTCATCACAGTGACTACAGGCCAAGCTTGTAGCCTTTTCAGCATTGTGTAGGTATTTGCACGGGGCATTTTATCAAAGACACCAAAACAGCTCCCTTCTGAGTCACAGCCGGTCAGATTTGCTGGCTGGGTGCCCTCCGTGGCTGGGTGCAGCCTGGTGACATGCTGTCGCCCGCAGGATCCGTGCTGCAGAACCAAGGAAGCCATGGAAATGCAAGCTGGGTTCTGCCCTGCTTCCCCGTTACCGGTAAAGCTACCCGCTACCTTTGGATCTCAGCCTCTATTGCCAGGGCCGAAGGAGCTCAGCTTGGTTAAGGCCAGAAAGGACTGTGACGATCATCCAGGCTCATCTGCACGGCACAGGCCAGCGAATGTCACCCCGTGTTTATCCCGGTACCTCCTGGCTGCACCACAGCGAAGCTTTCATAGGGGGCTGTCCCGTCCCTAACGACTCTAAGCGCTGGAGCGTTGACCCCATCCCTTGGAAAGCCGCCCAGGAACCCGCATTGTTACAGATGCGCCAGCAGAGTGAAGGGCTGTAGTAGTTACGGCCGCCCTTCCCGTAAATGCTTCCCCGTGGACCTCCCCTTGCACCCTGGGCTCAGCAGAGTGACAGGAAGCCAACCCAGGCTAGATCTGTCGGGGGGTCCTTCCAGCTGTTTGGAAATTGGCTACATGGGGCAAAGCCAAAGTGAACCCCAGATGCTAGCAAGGGTCACTTCAAACCCCAGATCGGGGGCGGGGGCGGGGAAGGCGGCAACATTAGGGGGCATTGGGGGGGAATATGGCCAATGTGCTTGAATGACAAAGAATTTGGCTTCGGTGACACCGAGAGACACGATCCGGGGAGCGGAGAGCTGTCTCGTTCTGCCTTGTCGCTTTTCTGACTGCTATGGCATTTTAAAAGGCTACTGTCCTCGCCCCCCCCCCCCGCCCGCCCCCCCATCAGTGTGACTGTGCTCAGGCCAGGTGTGAGTGGTAACTTCCCTCTTGGAGTCCCCGGAAACTTTGCTCTCTGCCTAAATCAACAGCTCTTTTTGTTCTCTTCTCTCCTCTGCCCCCCACTGCCCCCCTCTCCTCTCACCTGCCTGTCTCTCTCGCTTTCCTCTTCTGTACATTTCTGTCAGGTAAGCAAACTTTTCCCCGGGTTCTCCCCTCAGAGCTGGCCAGGGGACGGGAGGCAGAGGTGGCCGTGGGGCAGGGGGCCGGGTGGCAGAGGAGCCCTCTGGGACCGCCCGTGGGGCGCTCCCTGCGTTCCACCTCGTCCCCGGGCCGTCGGGCGAGCGCCGTTAGTCGGGTAGCGTTCAGAGAGGGCTTCTTTCTGCAAATGAGTGACAGGCGGCCCCTGTTAAAAGCCGGCAGATAGAGGCAGGCGGCGTGCCCGCCGTCCCCACACGCAGCTCTGCTAATGCACCTCAGTCTTCACCGGCAGCCCCCCCGTTTCAGTCCTCGGTTCACCGCACGCAGCTCTGCCAGTGTCCCTCACTCCCGACCCACAGCCCCCTTTTATCCCAGTCCTGCCCCCCGCCCCTGGCTATGCCGGTGCCCCTCAATCCCAGCCCACAGCCCCCTGCCAGCCCAGCCCTGGGCTCCCCCCAGCTCTGCCAGGGCCCCTCTCTCCCGACCCCCAGCCCCTGCCATCCCAGCCCTGGGCTCCCCCCCGGTCTGTCGTTGCCCCTCTCTCCCGACCCCCAGCCCCTGCCATCCCAGCCCTGGGCTCTCCTCAGGTCTGTCGTTGCCCCTCACTCCCAACCCACAGCCCCCTTTTATCCCAGTCCTGCCCCCCGCCCCTGGCTATGCCGGTGCCCCTCAATCCCAGCCCACAGCCCCCTGCCAGCCCAGCCCTGGGCTCCCCCCCGGTCTGTCGTTGCCCCTCACTCCCGACCCACAGCCCCCTTTTATCCCAGTCCTGCCCCCCGCCCCTGGCTATGCCGGTGCCCCTCAATCCCAGCCCACAGCCCCCTGCCAGCCCAGCCCTGGGCTCCCCCCCGGTCTGTCAGTGCTCCTCACTCCCGACCCACAGCCCCCTTTTATCCCAGTCCTGCCCCCCGCCCCTGGCTATGCCGGTGCCCCTCAATCCCAGCCCACAGCCCCCTGCCAGCCCAGCCTTGGGCTCCCCCCAGCTCTGCCAGGGCCCCTCTCTCCCGACCCCCAGCCCCTGCCATCCCAGCCCTGGGCTCCCCCCAGCTCTGCCAGGGCCCCTCAATCCCAACTCACAGCCCCCTTTTATCCCCCATCCCTGGCTCTGCCGGTGCCTTCAATCCTGATGGCACCCCCCTGCTATCCCAGCTCTGGGCTCCCCGCACAGCCCTGCTGGTGCCTCTCACTCCTGACTCACAACCCCCGGCATATCCAGCCCTGGGTTCCCACGTCTCTGCCAACGCCTGGTGTCTCAGCCAGGGCTGCAACGTTGCTGACATGGGACAGGTGTTGGCTATTCTGAATGCAGATTCGGACCCAAGGAGTAAGGAAAACACAGAAAGCAAAGGGGGGGCGAGTGCTTGAGAACAGGTGGCCCGGCCCAGAGGAAACCGCGGGGAAGCAGGACGCTGAGCCTAGCATGCCGGAGACCCCAGGGCAGGAGAGCTGGTCAGGGCAGTGAAGACGGGACCCAGAGCACAGCGGGGGCCAGGGGTTGCTCCCTGGAGAGCGAGCTTCTGCAGTTTGGGCCCCAGCTGGGGAGGGCCATGGATGCCAAGGCTGTGAGACTCAGGGGATTGGGAGCCCAGGCAGTGCGGGGTAGCGGTTAGAGCAGGGGCTGGGCGTCATCCCTGAGTTCTAGTCCCAGCGGAGGTTTGGCAAAGTACCTTAACCCCTGTGTCTCCACGTGCCCCTCTAGGAGCGCAGGCTGACCCACCCCCGCCCCCCGGCCTGCCTGGAGGGGGCATGGTGAGACCAGTCGGGGGGGGAGCGCTCTCAAGGGGCGAAACGGGATTGTGCCAAGTTCTGAGCGTGCCTCGGTGCCGCGCTGCCCCGTGGCGTGTGGCTGGGCAGCTCCCAGCCGGAGGGGCAGTCGGTGGCGGGGGGCTGGCTCTCGGAGAGCATGATCCTGCATGGGAAGGGTCGGGGCAGAGGAAGGACCGCGCTGCTATCAGCTCACTGGCGGTGAGGCGGAGAAGCGCGGAGCCTGGCTGGTGTTAGAGCAGGGGAGAAGGGCCCTGGGGGTGAGGGTAGCTCAGACTGGGGCAGAGGGCGAACAGCGGGAGACCACGCGGTGGGGCCGCTGGTGCCCTCTGCCCAGTGCCTGCCTTTAGGAACCGGGGAAGGGGCTAGTGAAAGGTCCAGCTGGGTGGAGACGTTCTGAGTCAGTGGGTTTCTAGCGGAGCCTGCTGGCCGGCGGTGAGGACAGGGTCCCTGGGGAAGAGAACAGAGACCCCAGGGCTGCCCTACGGCAACCCCACTCAGGAAAGTTTGGAGGGTTTCTCTGGGGCGACCAGGGTGGGGCATCATTGACAGAGCTGAGCACTGTCCCTGGAAAGCCTGCCCCCGGCTCTGCCGGTGTGGGCTCTGGCCGCGCCCGGGGCAGCTCCGCGGAGCTGGGAAACCGAGGGCCCGCTGCCCTCGCACGAACGGAACAGCCGCCAACTGGGCCGGCTGCCACGGCCGCCGCGACCTTTGCGGGGTCTCCATCTCGTGTTCCACCCGAGCCAGGCGGCGAAGGTGGGGGCTCCCCGGGTGCAGGAGGCTGCAAGTCTGGGGGAAGGGGTCGCGCTCCCCTTCTGTGTTCGGGCGTAACCCATCAGGGTTCGGGTTTGAAGGGGCCTCTCTCCGCCCCTCAAGGGCAGGCAGCACTGCGGGTGCTGGCGAGGGGGGAACCGCCACTAACCCTGTCCTTTCCCTCCCCATGCAGCAGCTAAGAGCTTACTGAACAAGAAGGTCGATGTTGGCAAGGTGAGCTGCGCGCCGGGGCTGCGGGGAGATCGGTTTTAGATCCCGGGGCCGGTGGGAAATGATTCCGTCGGTGCAGGCTCCTGTCAGACCAGTGCCGTGGCGAGCTGGGCCCCGCCGTGCACTGGCCCGGAGCCACGACTCGAACCTCTGGGGTCTTTCCCAGGCCAGGAGGGCTTTCCTGTAGACCGTTCCCCAGTTCCCTGTGTCCCACCCACATCTGGGCCTTCTCTGGAGCCCTGGATCCACGCTAGACCCTTGGCTTTCCTGTTCATGTCCGCCTCGGGCTGGCCACAAAATGCAGGGGATCCCTGCTTGCCCCATAGGGTTGGGACGGTCTGGGGGACCGTGGGCCACCTGAATGGAGCGCGGGCTTTGGAAGCTCAGACCTGTCTTTCAGGGTGTGTTTCTCCTTCGCAGCCACAGACAAACAGCAGCAAAGGCGGTGCTGGGGTCACCAGCCCGAAAGGAACCCTCCCACCAGCTGCACTGGTATGGCTCTCCATCGGTCCTGCTCCCCCTCCGCTTTCCCAGCCGCCGGCTCGGGGGGATTGAGCGGCGCTCCCTACTCGCGTGCCCCCCAAAGCCTCCTGCGCTGGGCGTGGGCTCTGCATGGCCGGGAGCGGACGCTGCTGCGCATGGCTCCGGGCTGGGTCCGCCGGCTACTGTCTCTGTGCGGAACCAGCTGCCCGCATGCGCTCAGAGGGTGCTGAGCCCACAGTCCGGCTGGGGCAGGGGCAGTGTGCAGGCAAGTGGGGCTGAATTGGCTGGCTCCGAGACCAGCCCTGCTCCGAGCACCTCCTTGGGCACAGACCCCTTCTTTCCACGCTGCCCTGCCCGAGCTGGGGACCTGCCACGTGACTGCGGCAACCCGGCCGGATGGGGAGGGCTGCGTGTTCCTGCTCACAAACAACAGAGGGGTCTTCCTGCCCCTCTGCATCACAAGCCCAGCCACTGGCAGGTGCCAGGGCCTACCCCACCTGGATGGGCACCTGATGTGCGCCCTGCCTTCCGCCCCCATCCCTGGCCCGACTGTGCCACGAGTGCCAGTCCCAGAGCAGACCCCGCGGGGGACCAGAGTCACAGTCGAGAACAGTCCACGGGCAGCTGGCCCAGAGGGCCACGGGCAGACAGCAGCCTGGCCTTGGTAAATGTGTGGAGCCCAGTACCGTGCCCAGCCCCAGGGATGGTGGGACGGGCCTGGGGAGAAGGGTGCCAAGCCTTGCCAGGGGAGCAAGCTATTCCTGACCCAGGCCTCGGCCCGGGGCAGCGAGCGTCCCAGGAGCTGCTCTAGGCCTACCGGAGCTTCCCGTGGCCCAGGTGAGGAGCGGCAGGGTGAGCTGTGTTCACTTCTACCCAGGTCCACACACTTCCCCGCTCAGCGCAGGGCCCAGCTGCCATCCCGGGGCTAGTGCCAAGGAGGCTGAATGGGGACGGGGGGCGGGGGAGATGCCACCGCTGGCAATCGCTTGAGACGAGACCGAGCCGGGAAGGCAAGGCTGACGCAGCGTCCAGCAGCCCGCGCGCTGTCCTGGCTCCGGAGGGCTACCCAGAGCCCTGATCTGCTGCCAGCTGCTCCCTCCGGGACTGGGAGTCACGGACAGGCCAGAGCAGGACGTTCCTCTGGGCTCCACGAAGTTGTAAATGAAGCAGGGAGAGGCCGTAGCAAGCTGTACAGTACAACGCCCCGGGCCCGGATCCCGGGGACAGGCCTCAGAGACTGAACAGGGCTGCAGTGAGGGGAGGCTGCCAGGGCAGCCACCCAGTCCGAGGGCCTGGCTTTCCCTCGTGCGGTCATTTAGACCAGCGCCAAGTGGGTATAAAGACGCCCAGTTTACTTTGGTAGCACCTTACACCTAGCTTGGCATCTGCCCAAGGAGCAAAGCGCTGGAGGCTCGGCCTCCTAGATTTTGTATTCTTGGCAGAAACCTTTAGGGAGCAAAGTCTCTTATAAGTGAGTGCAATGTGCAGGCCTTTGTGTTTAGGCCTTCCCATGGAGTGGCCTGTTTCTCCAGGACACCCTGTTGCTGGAGGATCGTCCGTGCCCCTGCTCTGTCCAGCCCTGGAATCGTTTTCATTGGTTCCCCTAGCACAGATCACGTTCTAACACGTGTCCACTAACATGCCTTGAAATTCTAATGTGGACAGGACACACCCATGTGTTCCCAGTCATGTTTAAGGGCTAACCCTTCATGGCACGTCTACACCTGAGTTTACAGTCACGCTAGTGTAAAGCTCCCAGCAGTGATGCAAGAGCGTGATACCAAACGCAGGGCAGACTGTTAAACACCAGGGCACAAACCCCGGCTGGGCGATGAGTTCTACGCTTAGATCTCACCAACCAACCAGGCCCAGTGCAAACGTCTCCAGCGCTGTAACAGCCAGTCCCCTGGGGTACGCCGCTCCGTCTCGCCACCCGGGTGAGTGTATCTCTGTGATAGACGGACCCTTCCTTCTGCCGAGACTCACAGCAATATTCAGGTTACCCCAGCTCCAGTCACTTGCCCCGGGTCAGTTGCACCTTGGATCTCCCACCGCAGACGCTTGTAGCCAATCCTGAGGACGGATTAGCTAGGAAAAGGAAATGAGAGAGTTATATACAAGGGCAGAGCAAGCGAATGTAGACACACACACGAGTCACAGTCGTCGGGTTCAGAAGGTGATATAGGCTTGTGACAGGGTTTAGTCGCCGCTGGGCGCCTCCTGGTGGCCGCGTCTGGGGATTAGTACTTTTCAGGTCATGACCGCTTTCCGACCACACCCTCCCTCGCTCTCCTGGACTTGCGGTGCTCTCTTTTTGTGACTCAGCCCTCCCGCCAGGTCAGTAACAGTCCTACCCTTGAAGGTATCAAAGTCACGCTGGGTCAGCTGTCTGCATGCCTGCTCCAGGGCCAGGTCCACTGCCACTTCCCCAGCAGCTGGTAGGGGACCCCGGGACCCCCACTACTCCAGTTTCCAGCCCAGAGACTCTGCAGAGTCTAGCAACTACCATATACTTGATCCCAGATCCTGTTGCTATCTCCCTGGACCCTTTTCTACTCCCCTTCTCCATCTTCCAGCTCCCTCCTCTGGGCTTGCCTGCCCAAACTCCAGATTACGTTCCCTGCAGCCCTCTTCACAGAATCATAGAAGATCAGGGTTGGAAGGAACCTCAGGAGGTCACCTAGTCCAACTCCCTCTTCTGATCTTTCTTTTTCTTCTCCTCTCGTTTTATGCTGCAGCAGCCGTTCTCACACCAGCAAAGTCCTATATCCTCGCCCCTAGCCCAGTATCCTTCGGAAAGCGAAGTGATTCTCTTTTAAGGCTGCCCCACTTTCCTGGTGCTGTCACCAGTCCCTTTCCGACGATCGTCTTTCACCTCGCGGCCTCTTGGTTCTCAAGAAAGAATCTTTCTGTCTGCGTAATCCCCCCTACATTAGCAGCTGCTCAGCTGGGTCTTAAACTTTTGTGCGTGTCACACAGCACATCTTTGTGCTGGTTTCGTAAATATAAATGACCATTCGAGTCACAGTGAGCTCTTTGAAAACCGGAAGTACAGCCATAGTGCTATCGCAGCTATAAATAAACCGTTATCCTCGAGTTGAGGACATAGTTCATGGAACTGTTGTCCGTTTTTTCTCTTGCGACCCTAGCTCTTCCCGTTCCTTTGCAAGTTCTCTCTTAACCAAACTTTTGAAGTCCCTGTTTACTCAACCTCCCAACTTTGTAAGGCAGTTTTTGCAGCTTTATCTCCATTTCATTGCCATTTCATTGCCCAGTGTCCTGACACACCCCAGAATCCACACTGTTACTATACAGATACACCCAATCGTGTTATCGCCATAGTTAAGAACAATATTTCATTGAATAGGTCATTCCTACTTTCCAAAGCTTCCTTTCTAATCGCCATTACACCCAGTAAAGAGTCAGGTAGGACAACGGCCATAGCCAACAGTACACCCATCAATTTGGCCATCAAACGGCCGCAAAATTGGCTAGGCTCCTAGATCTCTTAATTCCAAATTCAGGGGTAAAAAGGCCATTCGCACTCTGCCTGTGCTATCATCTCTAGAACGACAGTATAGATTTAGCAAAGCTGACCCCATTTGCTGTGCGTAAACTCATAAATCGTAGTCGGCATATTTGATAGCCCTGCTCCTTCTTATGTTCTTACAATTCCAGCTCCGCAAGTGGAGAGCCATCTGTCCAGCTGTAAGTGGATTTCCCAGGACTAAAGATTTTAATTTCTTCCAGACCTTCCTTTTCACCCAAGTCTTTTACCCACCTTTTGACCCTGGGAGTTTGTGACTGAATTCCCAGCAGTCCTTGTCTAGTCGTTTAGTACTTTGATCTTCTCTGTTTCGTTAACCTTCGCCCAAAAGGTGAAATCTAACGATTTCATCCTTCCATTTATCGGCATTTCTCCGGTTGCGACCTGCAGCACGCACAACGGAATTGTGATACTCGCCCCACACGCGATTCGCAGAGCTTGGGCTCGGCTCTGATTGTACGGGTGTTGAGCTAGAAGTGGAATTAAAGGCTTGTCATCCCCCAGGCGTTCCCCTGTCATACCCCAGCGATTTTTTTAAGCAGATTTCATCCTAGCTTTACATTTAATCTTGATATCACCTAGATGACCCTTCCACATGAGTTTGCTGTTGAACATAGCTCCGAAGAATGTCAAATGTTGAGCTACTTGTATTTTGTCTATACAGATAAGCCCCTTTGTTTTCAGTTTAAACCGATTTTTACCGGAAAAATCCTGTGGTTTACAGAAAGCATTATTCCATTTTTTCTGATGTTCACCCTACTTTTGTATCACTCAAATATATAAAAAAAAAACCTTGGTTTTATTGGGAAACTGCTACACAGTTCACGAGATCTATTGTTTTCTGAACCTCGGAGGTGGCACTGTGTTCTGAGTTCTGTTTTAATTCTGCAGCAAACCACGTTGATGAATGGAGTTCAGAGCATTAACCTATGAATATTCCCCACCACCACCACCCCGTCCTTCCATCCACCAAAATAAACCCCAATATTTACCCGGAAAAAATACCCATAGTTGGGGTTTTTTTGCACAGATTTTTGCCTGTTTTTGTTGTTGTAATAAACCCTGTAAATTCCAGGGGGAAATTAAATAAAATAAAAACTGAAAACGAAGGGCACTGTCTAGAGAGAGGGCGGGGGGGCTCCGTTCCTCCCCAACCTTCCTCTTTGTGAGGATCGTTCCCTTAGCTTTAGCGAGGGAGAACTTAAAGCCCCACATATCTCCCCATTCTGACCCCCCACCCCCACCCCGAGCGTCTCGTTGGCTCTCTCCACAGCTATTGGAAGCCTTCTATGTTGGGTCTATATAGCACAGTCATCCGCAAATTGGGTAATAACTATTCCTGCCCGTATACTCCCCAGGGGATCATTAATCATGAAGTTAAATGGGGTTGAGCTGCTAACACCCCCTGGGGGAGAGTCATTAGTACGTTTATAAATGTTTGACAAAGCTGCCCGCACCTTTACTTGTATGGTTCTCTTATCCACTGGAACCTTCTTCCTCTTATTCCAGTCCTGGGTAGTTTCTACGGCAAGCCTTCCCTCCGCTGCATGTCATGCTTTCTCCGTGTCCAAGAAGACAGCTCTCAGAAATGCTCCGTTCCTCCTGGGGTTTTGTATTTCTGCTTTTAATCTTACAGTCTGATCAGCTGTGCATCTTCCTTTCCTGAGTCTGCTCTGTACATAGTGTGTAATTTCGTTTTTTTTCCCAAGCACGCTACTCAGCTCTCATTTATCATTCTTTCTGTAATTTTGCAGAGTAGATGGACACACATCAGGTCTCGTGTGTATTTTGCCAGGTTTTCCTATCAGTATAACCACTGCTTGCTTCCATTCACCAGTAGTATTCCTCTTCCCGGATATTATTGTATAATTTCAAAGAAACTCTTATGCTGCTACAGACTAGGGACCGAATGGCTAGGCAGCAGTTCTGCGGAAAAGGACCTAGGGGTGACAGTGGACGAGAAGCTGGATATGAGTCAGCAGTGTGCCCTTGTTGCCAAGAGGGCCAATGGCATTTTGGGATGTATAAGTAGGGGCATAGCGAGCAGATCGAGGGATGTGATCGTTCCCCTCTATTCGACATTGGTGAGGCCTCATCTGGAGTACTGTGTCCAGTTTTGGGCCCCACACTTCAAGAAGGATGTGGATAAATTGGAGAGAGTCCAGCGAAGGGCAACAAAAATGATTAGGGGACTGGAACACATGAGTTATGAGGAGAGGCTGAGGGAGCTGGGATTGTTTAGCCTGCAGAAGAGAAGAATGAGGGGGGATTTGATAGCTGCTTTCAACTACCTGAAAGGGGGTTCCAAAGAGGATGGCTCTAGACTGTTCTCAATGGTAGCAGATGACAGAACGAGGAGTAATGGTCTCAAGTTGCAGTGGGGGAGGTTTAGATTGGATATTAGGAAAAACTTTTTCACTAGGAGGGTGGTGAAACACTGGAATGCGTTACCTAGGGAGGTGGTAGAATCTCCTTCCTTAGAGGTTTTTAAGGTCAGGCTTGACAAAGCCCTGGCTGGGATGATTTAACTGGGAATTGGTCCTGCTTTGAGCAGGGGGTTGGACTAGATGACCTTCTGGGGTCCCTTCCAACCCTGATATTCTATGATTCTATGATTCTATGCCTTCCAGTAGGTGCTTAAGCATTGCATTACATATGGTATCTTATATAGGGCTGTGTTTTTCCTCTTGTCTATTAGCTTTTTTGAGTTCCAGTGTGGTGAAATTTTCATTCAGTGTGTCATCTTTACATCACAGTTTTCTCCAGCAAACATTCTCTTTGCTTTGCTTTGGATCACTCCTAACTTTTTGGAACTCTTTGGCTAAAATGTCCCCTTTTTCCTGAGTTAGAACATTCAACTTTATCATTTACTCTAAGTCCAGGTCTAATCTGGTTTTGTTCTGTAACCCATTCATTTGTTTAAATGATTTATCTCTCTCTGAATCCTTGGAATCTTTGTTCATTTTCCCATAATACTTTCTCCAAATCTCTCTTTGCCTTTTTAATAGTTCTTTGTGCCCCTGCTTTACATCTTTTACAGTTCATTAAGTCCTTGTTATTCATTGTACTTTTGGCATGTTTGTATGCCGTATTTCTTTTTTACCTGCTGCTTGACAATCTTAATTCCACCAGGAACTGAATTTCGGAGTTTGTGGCAATTCGGTATCTTACATATAGCTAGACTGGCTTCTGCTACCACTCCTTTTATTATATTGTCATGAAATTCCTCTCGATTATCACTTACACAATTGGTACTTAGGTACTCAGCGTTCCCAATTTGTTTTTCAAAGCCTCCAGGTAGGAATTCCTTCAGTGTTTTCAACATTACCTTGGCCTTGGTATGTAATTAGCATAGGCAAGTGATCACTTCCCATTCCATCTTCTTCATAGTTTCCCAGCTGCATTACCTTGCCATATTGCTTGTTGCAATTCCCAGATCGAAACATGAAAAGTTCCATCCACCGAGTGAAACCTGCAGAATTGAGCAATACCAGGTTGTGCGTATCAGTGAAACGGTTCCAGGCATTTTGCCATTATAGTCAGTTTTCCTGCTTCCCCATAATTCATTATGGCGAGTAAGGTCTCCACAAATAATATACGGGCCTTCTTCCAATTCTAGATAGTTTCGTTTTTTTATCTGGGTTGTATGAAGCTGTTGTAATTCTGCAGAGGAATCTCAACAGTATTGACTCAAAATGTAAGTTCTGCACATCGATACCAACATAACTTAGACCTTTCTCCTCTTGGAATTTCTCCGTCACATCTGATTACATCATATCCCAAAAGCCTAAACATGAGTTTTCTCAGTAACCATGTTTCTTGGCCACACATCTTATCAGGTTTGTGTTCCCAGGTTTCAAACCCAGCTTTCTTTCATTCCCGGCCACGTGTTATTAAACTGTGTGCGTTCCAACAAAAAAACCCCGTGTTGTTTAAACTACATTATTACCTTCATTTAAAATTGCATGCATGCGGTCTACCGAGAGATTGCCGATATGCAAATACTTTCCGGTCGCTCTTGTTGTCATTTTTAATGTTTCAGTCACCTTCTTCCCTGTTCTGTAAACTGCAATTAGTCACTTTGGTCATAAAAGCTATCCTCTTCTCTTTGCCTGCAAGCGGTGCAGCGTCATCAATTCGCCTTATATCATCTTCCCTGCCCTGAACTGCTTGGGGTTGTACCAGTGGCTCCTTCTCCTCCTCCTCCAAATTCCGATATGACTATTTTGTGTTCGCATCTGTGCTGGATGTTTTATGGATCGTTTTCATTTTCTGTCTCTCTCTAGCTTGTTCTGCGGCCACACACCCTTCGTGCGCCGCGCTGGGTTTACAACTGCCGCGCTGTAGTTGTTTTCTTCCCCCACCATTCTCAGATGAGTGTTCTCCACGTTTACCACCCCTCGTTTTCCCCTGACAGGCAGCAAAGGGGCCAGGGTATATGGTTTAGCCCAGCAGAGCTGAGTTCCTACCAGATAGCGTTGCAGCTTTTAATGTTACTCAGACAGCTGTGGATGGCTTATGGTCTCCCCCTCTCCTGCTAATCAGCACTCGATCCTCACTTATCCCCTTTTTAATTACATCCTCAGCCGTGCCTAGTGGAACCCTGTACGTTACCCCTCTTGCTTCTGTCATAAACTTAGGTAGCTGGCAAATTACTTTTATTGCACATAAAATTCTAGTTTTAGGAAGTTTCTCGTCCTGTTCCTCATGTGTCCGTTCTCCTACTAAATTGCCACCTTGCCTGCTTTGAGCTCATCCTAGATCTCTGATATTGCACCTAATCCATTCTGCTGTTTTCAAGGGATTAACATCTCCCAGCATCAGCATAAGATGTCGATCCTTTTCCTTACTCATGTTTCCATCCCCGTCTGCTCCCTGTCCTTCAGAGACAGATCTTTCTGTTCTTCCCAATCTGAAGCTATTCGTCATCCCTTGCTGCTTCTCCCTCTCAGCCTGGATTTCCAGCTCCGTTCAGCCAGCCAGCCGCCAGCCCAAGCCCTGGCTCTCAGCCTCTCCCAGCCTACCCGGCCAGCCCTCTTCTGTTCTCAGCTTGCTGGCTTTATACCAGCTCAGCCTACCCCTCATCATCAGTTAGCTTTTCAGGCTGTCCCCCGGGTGCAGCCTAACAACCTGCTCTGCCCTGTCGGGTGGACACCCCATCACAAGGTTTCTATAATCAGCAAGCACAATTTGACCTTTAGGGCTAAACCCAGCCTGGGGATCTCTTGCTGTCTGTCTAGAAACACCTTGCCCCCCGCCCCAAGTCCATGCAGCATAGAGTTAACCCCAAACAAAAGGAACTAGGTCTTAGCCCCTTCCTGCCATATGCTCTGACTGCAAATGCAGCTGATGGGAGAAGTCTGCTTACAAGACTCATCTTCACGGATGAGCAGAAAAGCCTCGGGTCTTGAGTTCTTTTGTTGATGATCTGGAAGTGGGGAGTTCCCAGTTGTACAACCCCCCCATCGTCTGTCCGGTGCCCATGGGGCGTGTACATCCCGAACACTTTCCAAAGGGGCATGACAATTTCTGTGAAAGAGCAGCTCTTCATACTCCGTCATGTCCCTCTCCTGCATGCCGATTCGCGCCCCCACCGAGGCACACGATGCAGCCACTCAAGTATTATGCCACAGGGTGGACCAGGCATATGACGAGTGAGATTAAGGCAGGCAGCAGCTCACCAGCGTTCAATGGTGCAGACGTTTTCTGGTCATTCCAATACCTGTTTCATCAATATGAACCCACATGTGAGCCAGAGAGAGTCCAGCTGTGTGGCTGATGAGACACAGGGACTTTGCTGGCAGCCCTTTACTCCCAGGTAAGTGCATGGTAAAGTTCCTGCAACCCCGCCATGTTCCGGCAAAGGTTAGAGCTCTGTGCCGCCGACCTGCAAGCCCTTGGGTGCTGAGAGAGGTGAGGGCCGCACATCCCGAACACAAGGCTGCAGCAAAGACAATCCCCCGGCTGGAGGGCTGGCAGGGCCCTTCCCCTCTGGCTGGACCCAGGCTCCTTCAAGGCTGAGACTTGGGCTGGCTGATGATCGCTGAGAGCGCTCCCCAGAGACAGGCGCATTGAAAGGGCCATTCCTTCCATGCTTGGGCAACTAGCTGCCTTCCCGACGGCATATGGAGCAGGGTGCCCCTTCCCTGTGAGTGGCGCTGGCCTTGCCCTCGAGACCGCTCTTGGGCTCACGGGGACTTGCAGGGCTCCCTGGGGCAGCCTGTATCGGGGTGCTGGCAACACAGATCCCCAGCAGCCCTGCCTCCTTCCTGCCGTGCCCCCCTGCCTCAGAGGGCTCCGATCCAATTTCAGCTTCACGCTCTCCATTTCCTCCCCACCCCCTTCGCCTAGATGCTCACGCTGCCCTCGCCATGGCTTGGGCTATGAGTCAGTTTCATTCATGGAGATCCAGCCCCCCCCCCCCCCCCCGTTTCTCTCTTCCTGGTTTACTCTGCCACTCTCTGTTTTTTTAATCATTTGCCTTTTGCTGAACTAATTACTTTTTGCTTTTCTCCCTCCATCCTACCTCCTCCCTGCTCTCTTCTGGGTCCGTCCCCCCTCCGTCTCCCCCCTTCCCCTTCACGTTCTTGTCACCATTTTCTGATCCATCTTTCCCTCTCTTCCAACGACGACTGTTTTCCTTCCTTTCTGTCTCTCTTCTCCTTCCTCTGTCTCTCTTCCATAGGAGCCTCAAACCACCGTTATCCATAACCCCGTGGACGGCATTAAGGTACTGGTGCCTGTCTTTCCTTTGCCCTTGGCCCCGTTGCGAGCTTGGATAGGTTCTGACACAGCTGTGCGCTCTCCCCTCTGGGGACCGAGCCTGGGCTAAGGCTTTTCCTCCTTAGCATGCTCCGGTCTCTCTCTGGAGCGTAAGAGAACAGGAGTTGGGTGCCCCTCGGGGAGCTGTCCAGGGGCGTAGATTGGCCCTGAACCGAAGCCGTCCCATCAGACGCTTCCGCTGGGCATCGGCCTCCTTGCAGAGAAGCAGGGTCTGTGGGTGAGCAGGCTGGAGGGTAGACCCTGGATGTACACTGGGGAGCTTGGGGGAAACCTTGCCCCAGTGCAGTCGGTGGGAGTTTTGCTGTTCGCTCCCACCAGGTCTGTGGAATTGCTGCTAACAGCGAGAGATGACCCCCCATCCCGCCCCGGACCACCCCTCCTCATCCGCACTGTTACCAATCAGGCACAAACGCCCCTGAAGTCGGTGGGGAGATGCCAGCTGGGGGCTCTGCCTCCCATTCTGCTCCAGCCATAGTGGCTCAGGGTTCAGAGCCCCACGGGGGCATTGGGGTCCGTGCTTGGAGCATGCGCTGGCTGCCTCTCGGAGGGAGAGGTGCATGGTGTATTGCTGGGCCTGCCCCTCTGCGTTCTCCTCACCCTGCAGCAACAGGCCTAGAGCCATGTTTATAGTCGCAGAACCGGGGTCTGAGGGAGTCTGGCTATCCAGGGGGCGGGGGTGGGTTTGTTGGCCCAACCGGCAGCCAGCTGGAAGTGGGGCACTTGCTCAGGGTTGGGAGAGGGGTGGGGAGCCTCTGCTCTGACCCCAGAGGAGCCAGTCCGAGAGCAGAGATCCTGAGCCGGCTCCGAGCACAGCCACGGAGAGGAAAGTGAGCAGACAGCCCAAGAGATGGGACTGGCTGAGGACTGACAAACTCCCTCCATGCCACGTTCATCCATTGCTCTCACACAGCCCCAACCTCTGCCCAAGCCTGCATCTCGTCCTCACCCATCCTCCGCTGCAGGGATTTATCTTTCCTTGACATCCCCGACTTCCGACTCATTCCCTCGGCGCATCTGGCCATACCCACTCCCCGGGGCAGGGGGCACAGGCAGATTCACACTTTGCAATTCACTGCCCTCTGTCCCCTCCTGCCCGCTTGGTCCAGCTGTCTGACACTGCAGCCTCCTGCCTCGCTGGGCAGTGCATTCGCAGCGAAGGGTGTGCAGGCTCAGGCCCTTCGGAGCTAATCCATTGCCCCAGCGCTGTATCTGCCTCAGTGTCCCCTTGACTGGACTTTCCACCTTCCTGTGCAGCTTTTGTAAATAGCCTGATCGGTCCCTTACCCTGGTCTGTGGGGCCAGTGCCCCACGGCTTGATTGATCCCAAGCCGAGAGTGCTGTTCAGGGAACACCCCGTGGGCCACAGGCTGCTTCCCCCGGCATCAACCTGCCCCCAGCGCAGCCCCATTGAGGGGGAGCAACGCCTAATTTGTGTCGACGGCCGGGAGAGCAGGATGCTGCCATAGCTGACGGCATGTCTCCAGCGCGGGCCGTGTATCAAGGGACCTGGGGTCAGCCCTGGCAGGTGTGCGCCCAGCAGGGACCAGTACGTCCCCAGGTAGGGCATTGTAATTCCTCTGCTCCCTTTGCCCCCCCCCCCGAGGAATACAAAAGGAGCAGGGCCTAGACCCTGCCCCAGCGTCTGGGCTAGACACACCAGTCACTCAGCATCCGTAAGGAGTTGCTTTTTAAGGAGCTTGTCTCTTAAAGGTGCCCTGCAACGGCCGGGTCTATGCCCTTGGTTTGGTTCTCTGGGACGGATAAAAAAGGGCTGCAAAGCCGGGGAGATTCTTACACTCCCCCTTAGTTCACTGAGCTTCACTCTGCTCTGATTCGTGCTGTCACAATCCGGCTGGGTCGCCGGTCGCCGCAGAGACTCCAGGGTAAAAGGGCTTTCTACATCACACGGAAACCACCGGGAGCACAGAGCTAGTTTTGTTCCCCTTCGTGCATTGCAGAAATTCGGTGGAGAAACAGGCAGCCTCTTAGCTGCTTTCCTCACCGCGTAAGTGAACGAACAAGGGAAGGTGGAGTGAGCAGGACCTGGCCTATTGTCTCCAGAGACCTTTTTGTCTCATTGTCCAGGTGGCACCAGGCAGCCTTGCCATGCAGGTTGTTCTGCCCTGGACAGCAAACTTGGCAGCTGGTGTCGGTCAGAGGGAAGGTGGCGTCTCTGTTCCAGTTGAGGGGGCAGGGGGAGGTTTAAGGGCCTTTTCCCTGGCCGAGCTGTGGCTTGATGATTTTAAAATTTTACTGCGGGGGGAGGCGGCGGGAGAAGGGGAGAAGGGCTTTTTTCCCACCGTGCAAGTCTGGCAGATCGGCCCAATAATTAGCTACGTCTCAGTTACTCTAAGGGAAGGCAACTGATGGCAGGGCATAGACTGGACTTGGGTCTGTTTCTCCATTGCCCCACGCCACATTGCGGCCCAAGGGCTGGCGATTGCCTACCAAGCAATGGAAGATGTGGTGGGAATAGCGAGGCCACAGAGGGATAGTGTGCCATACGGAGCAGCATTGTTACAAAGGCTCCTGGGGGAGACCGGGTGATCGAATGGGTCTCGTCTAGCTCCTGAAGGCCCGGGCACGGGGCTGGCTGCGTGGTTTTGCACGTTCTTCTCGCTGAAGGGGCTGGCTAGCTCAGAGCGTTGGTAATGGTGCTGGGGCCTTGGTCGCTGGCTTGAATTCAGGCTCCTTCGCTGCTTGGCGGTGGACGTTGGTGACCAGATGGCCCCGTCCTTTAGACACGAAGCCGAGGCCTTGGCCTTGCCTGGGCACTTCCTGCCCATCTTCGTTGGTGTGGCTCCCAGCCCAGGCTGGCTTGATACCCGTCTGCACAGGCTGGGAAGCGCTCGTGTCCGACAGCTTTTCAGAGCAGGTCTCCTCAGTGGGCCCGGGACGAGAGGGGGCTCCCAGCAAAACCCCTCACTCGAGCTGTTCCTTCCCCTTAACCCAAGAGACTGGCCGTGCATTAAACTAGCCGGAAGGTGCCGTAACAGGGGCGGTTCCTCTCCTTCCCCTTCCGTGCTGACTGAGGCTGGCCTCCAGGCTCTCACCTAAGGTCACGTCTTCCCATGACCCCCCCCGCCGGAGCTGGGATTGTTCCTGGGGTCGGGACACGACGGGATTTTCCAACACAGGCGACAGCTGCCTGGAGTGAGAGTGGGAAACGTTTGCTGTCCAGTCAAGTCCGGACGCAGCCACCTGATGTAAATGTGTCTGGAAAAGGGCAGATTCCATTTTCCCTTCGTTCTGGAGGGCTGTGCAATCCGCCCTCCTTCCCCAGAGCCTCTTGCCGGGGGGGAAGACCCGGGCCGCACGCTGCTCCTGCCTCCCTGCTGATGGTGCAGGGTTGGGCTGCATGAAACCCTGATCCAGAGCACCAGTGGACGGAGCTCGGGGGGGGGCCCAAGGAAGGGTTCTGGGGAGGGCTGTCGGCCCAGAGTCAAAGGGCAGCTTTTCTCCCTGCAGTCCTGCCTGGCGCTGCCAGGGGTCCCTGGCGCTGTTCCCCGTCCTTCCCTGCCGCACCAGCGCTGGAGGGGCAGGGCTGCAGGCAGGTGGCATGAGTGGGAGCCTCAAGAGAGACCTGGCTACCGTGAGCCATGCCTGAGTCCCCCCCGGGCTAGCTAGCAGCAGTGCCCCTCATTCAGGAGCGTCAGGGCAAGCAGAACTCCCCGCCCCGATACCACGGTGAGGGGCTTGGGGCCAGATCTTCAGCTGACTAGATTGTGCCTGGCTGCCATCGTGGGCACAGCTGTTCCGGGCCACTCCCGTTCATTCCAGGGAGGAATTAAGGCCCCACTGGGGGAAGATATATCTTCCTAAAGGCCCCAGCAGGGAAGGTCACAGACGTGGCTCTGAGGGCCCCAGCGTGGGTTTGGGGGCCTGGATCTGAGGGGCCTGGGGGGGGGAGTGATGAAGCAGGACTGTTCTTAATGTTGCCTCTGAATATTGTGGGGGTGCCTCAGTTTCCCCTATGCAGTTCTTAAGTATCTAGGGGGTGGGGTAAGGGTGTATGATCCTTGCAGAGCCCTAGAGGGCAGGTGTGTGCAGGGGTCTGGACACAGAGAATGGCCGACACCCTGTTTCCTGGCCACTGATGGCCTGGGCCCTTCCCCCCTGGAAGGTGAGAGCTGAAGGGTTGGAGAACAAAGGAATCCGGTGACCTCCTGGCCCGGGAAAGGGACAAAGCCCAGAGGAGGAGGGGCTGGAGAGAGTTTCAGTTTGGGGCTGGCTGGGGACATGGAGTGAAGTGCAGACAGGGTTGTCTGACTCACTGCCCCCCGCCCCCCAATGGACCCGGCTGAGGGGTCCTGTTCTCTGCGCCTACAAGCTCTGGTTTAGACCATGTTCCTGTCGTCTAATAAACCTTCTGTTTCACTGGCTGGCTGAGAGTCACGTCTGACTGCGGAGTTGTGGGGCAGGACCCTCTGGCTTCCCCAGGACCCTGCCTGGGCGGACTCGTTGTGGGAAGCACACGGAGGGGCAGGGGATGCTGAATGCTCTGAGGTCAGACCCAGGAAGGTGGAAGCCGTGTGATCTTTTTGCCCTGAAGACAGGCTGCTCACAGAAAGGAGATTCCCCCAGAGTCCTCACTGGCTTCGCAGGGAGCAGTTCCAGAGCATCGCCCAGGGACTCCGTGACGACTGGTGGCAGCGGTGGGATGTACTGAACCCCGTGGATGGCGCTTCCTGCAGTAAGCGACTGGGGAGCAGTAACACGAAGGGGGATTGCCGAGGACCAGGCATGCTGAAGGCTCAGAGAGGAGCGGTTTCGGGGGGCGGTTAACCACTGGGAGTGTGTGACCAGCGAGAAGGACTGTGCAGTAATGGGGTCCCCCTGGGGACTGCGGTGAGCAGTCTCAGGGGCGGAGGAGCCTGCGGCTTGGCCCGGGGAGAGAGAAGGACTTTTGCAGTAACAGGGTTCCCCTGGGGATTGCAGCGAGCGGTCCAAGGGGCAGAGGAGTCTGCAGCTCGACCCTGGCAAAGAGGTGGTGACCTCGAGAAGGGCTGGCACACTAGGGGTTCTCCCTGGAAACCGTGGGGAGCTGAGAGCACACGGGCCTGTGAGTCCATAACAACTTGGGAAGGGCGGAGTGAGGGCCTGTCACCGTCTCCTTAAGAAGGACATTGTAACCCTGTGCAAAAAGAGAGGGTTGAGCGTTGGAAAGTTCACCAAAGCAGAGTTCATCGTGCAGCTGGAGGGGGATGACCGCTCTAAGGGACAGATTCCTGACCCCAAATGGGGCTATCGCAGGATCTGGGAGCAGCTGGAGTGGGAGCCAGGCATCACCAAGACTCCTGTCCCCGACCAGACGAGGGTCTTCACGACCGGGTTCCCCATCGGGGGATCGGAGACAGACGCGATTGGAGCTGAGTCCGAGAGAGCAAGAGGACTGTGAGAGACAGCGAGAGCCCGAGAAAGAGCTGCAGAAGCAGCAGCAGCATGAACTGGTGATGGGGGAGCGGAGAGGCCTAGGGGACCTCCCAGGGGTGAGTGGGGACAGACCCCGGGGGGCCAGTTCCGCAGGGAACCTCGAGACTAAATTGCTGCCCCTGGTTGAGGAGGGGGGGATGTGGATGCCACCTCACTGCCTTTGAGCAGGCTGGAGATTTGAACCAGGGGGACCCTGCGGAAAAGCCCTGGTGTCTAGCTCCCTTGCTGGGTCCCAAGGCCATAGACTCCGTCAGCCAGATGGGTGGGGAGGTGGACACGCTCCCACTCCTGACCCCAACCTATATGTCTGTGTGGAGTTTCCTGGGGCCAGGCCCCTCGAACCCCCAGTGGGAGTGGAAGGGGATGGTCAATGGGGAGACATTCGTGGGGTGGCGAGATCCTGGGACAGAGAGAACTGTTGTCAGGCCCTGGGTGGTGCAGCCTCAGACGCTGGGGGGCTGTGTGAGCTGGGTGAGGGTCCCAGGGACGAAGCCCCTCGCCCTGCCTATGGCCCAGATCCCTGTGCAGACCCAGGAGGGGTGGGGCTGGCCGGCCGTTGGGGTGCTCCAGGACACCAGCTGCGAGACCCTGTTGTGGGGTGACTGTGTCTCTTTGGGACAGGATCCAGGCCCTGCTCCTGTAACGGCCGAGGGTTTGAATTTGAATCCAGGGAACCAATCGGCGGAGAGGGAAATGGTCAGTGAAAATGCAGATGACCTGGCTGGCAGGGGGGAGGAGCGGCTAGGCTCAGGCTACCTGCCTGCCTGTAACCAGACCCCTGGGGCTGGGTGGGAGAGAGAGATGCTCCCTGGCCCCCTGCACACCGGAGAGTGGGGCTCAGGGGCTCAGGCTGGCTCTGGTGTAGTGAGGAAAGCAGGGAGCTCGCTGCCTACCCCACTGGGACAGCAAGGGCAGCGCTGAGCAAGGGGGGAGCTGAGACCCCAGCTGAGTGGGGGGAGACACAGGCAGGGCAGGGGATCTGTGGGGAGTGGCAAGGTGCTTGGTAAGGAAAGTCTGGATGAGCCTAGGCAGCCTTGTGAGCTGATGGGTGTGTCTAGTCAGCAGGGTGGGAAGGCGAGGAGAGTGGGAGATGAGTGTCCCTGGACCTTACCTGTTAGCTGGGTGGAGAAGTGTGACAGTGAAGGAAACGTGCCTGTGTCTGTCAGGGGTATTGACTTGCCTATGGAGGGAGCTACCCTGATCTCCAAGCAGTTGTCTGTGACCAGCCCTGTGTGTTGGGACCAGGGGAATGAGATCCCAAGCTGGGAAAGGAGAAAGTGTGTCCGGCTCTTCTTTGTCTGTGGAGCAGACAGAAGGGGCCTTTCAGCCTGTGATGGTTAAGGGGAGTGCAGTTGTCTCAGAGCTGGTTCTGGATTCAGCTAAAGCCCAGGAAGGGAATGGTCCTAAGTTTGTGTCTGCTCGGGAGAATGGCCCTGTGTGAAGGTGATGTGATTGTGTTACCTACTGAGGGTGTGGAAACCTGTAGCAAGAAGGAAAAGATTCCTGAACTTGTGTGTGGCAAAGGGAAGGAGAATGCTTCTAACCTTTTATCTAGGAAGTTTCAGAGTAACAGCCATATTAGTCTGTATTCGCAAAAAGAAAAGGAGAACTTGAGGCACCTTAGAGACTAACCAATTTATTTGAGCATAAGCTTTCGTGAGCTACAGCTCACTTCTTCGGATCTAGGAAGTCTGTCAGTTTGCCTGAACGGGGATTGTGTAGGAATCCGCCGGATGGGCCAGAGATAATTCTGAATGTAAGGGAGACCCAAAAAGAGTCTGTTGTTGCTCAGGAAAGTGTTCCTCTAGAGAGCAAGCCCTCGGTGAAGAGGGTAAGAGCAGAATTTCTGTGAGGGGTGAATTGTTGCATAGAAAAGCCCTAGGGAAAGGAATCCTCATGGAGTCTTTGCAAGCAGTTTTCTGCAACTGAAGGGTGTGAAAGTGATTTAATCAAGAAAGTTTCAGTTCCTAACAGCCAGAAATTTTCAGTTGTGAATGGATCCACTGACTTTCCTGTTGAAGGATCCAGTGCGGATAGCTCTGAGAAGGTCTCAGATGGAGTGAAAGCTGTTAAGAAAGTTGAACATTATAACCTATAACCCAGTGGCTGTGTTGGGCCAGCTTGTTGGGGAGACAAGGTTGTTGAGAGAGGAATGTCTCCATGCTAGTTCTGTAAGTGAACAGTATGTGGCCCAGGTCAAGATGGGGGCTCTTAACCAAGAGAGCCCGAATTGCAGCCTTCCAGACTAGAGTGCTGGGAGAAGACCCGATCCCAGTTTGACCCCCGGGTGTTTTGGGGTGGCAAAACGGCATGGGCTGCATAAACCTTCCCACATGTGGCATGCGAGTGCTATCGACCACCCCCGACCTAAGGGAGGGCGTGAAACTGGAAGGGCCTGGTGTAACTCCCACCAAGGAACAGGAGAGATGTTGGGACATCCATGGGAACGTTGGTGGCTTTGAACTTCCCCAGGTCACCGGCTAAAGTGACCCCGCTCAGTTCGGTCTCGAATGGGGGAGAGATGTGACAAAGCGGGACTGTTCTTAATGTTTCCTCTGAATATTGTGGGGGTGCCTCAGTTTCCCCTATGCAGTTCTTAAGTATCTAGGTGGTGGGATAAGGGTGTATGATCCTTGCAGAGCCCTAGAGGGCAGGTGTGTGCAGGAGTCTAGACACAGAGAATGGCCGACACCCTGTTTCCTGGCAACTGATGGCCTGGGCCCTTCCTCCCTGCAAGGTGAGAGCTGAAGGGTTGGAGAACAAAAGAATCAGGTGACCTCCTGGCCTGGGACAGGGACAAAGCCCAGAGGAGGGGGGGCTGGAGGTAGTTTCAGTTTGGGGCTGGCTAGGGACATGGAGTGAAGTGCAGACATGGTTGTCTGGCTCACCCCCCCTCCCCCCCAAAAATGGACCCGGCTGAGGGGTCCTGTTCTCTGCACCTACAAGCTCTGTTTTAGACCATGTTCCCGTTGTCTAATAAACCTTCTGTTCTCCTGGCTGGCTGAGAGTCCCGTCTGACTACAGAGTTGGGGGGCAGGACCCTCTGGCTTCCCCAGGACTCAGTATGGGCGGACTGGCTGTGGGAAGCACACGGAGGGGCAGAGGCTGCTGAATGCTCCGGGGTCAGACCCAGGAAGGTGGAAGCTGTGTGAGCTGTGTGTCCTGCAGACAGGCTGCTCCCCGAGAGGAGACTTCCCCAGAGTCCTGCCTGGCTTCATGGGGAGCAGTTCCAGAGCCTCGCCCGGGGACTCCGTGACAGGGGGGTACTGAAGGGGGTTGCCACATCACAGTTCTGCTGAGCATCACTCCCGGCTCAAGAGTGGGCAGGAGCGGGGCCCTAATAGACCACTCCCAGAGGGGCCACATGTGGGGCAGACGCAGGACAAGGCTCGTGGGTTGAGCTGGGGCCGTGGCTCTGGCCCGGACACCGGGGGACCCTGGCCCAGCCCTGCCTAACGCTCTCTCTGGTCTCTCTCCCTCTCCCGCCTGTCTTCGCAGGAATCGTCCGACAGCACCAACACCACCATAGAGGACGAGGACACGAAAGGTAACAGCCCCGCCAGCAGCCAGCCAGGTGCCCCCCAGGGCTGGCCGGGCAGCAAGGTGTGGCAGGCCGTGCCCGCCAGCTGGCGTCTCTGTGTTAGCAGCCTTGAGTGATCAGCCAGGAGAAGGGCAGTTGTGGGGTCGGCTGGGAGCGAGGGGGCAGAATGGGGGCCAAGCGGGGGGCCTGGGGAAGACGAGGGGGCAGAGACAGGAGAGGGGACACTGAACCAGAGACACTTCAATCCTGTGGGATCTAGGGGCAGTTTGGGGGGGTTCACCCTGCTTGGGGCACTGCCGTGGCTCAGAACTGGCAGGAGTCAGTGGAGAGGACCCGGAGCTGAATTCCATGGGTGAGTCCCAACGATACCTATCAAACGACGGGGTCTAAATTAGCGGTTACCGCTCAAGAAAGAGATCTTGGAGTCCTTGCGGAGAGTTCTCTGATAACATCCACTCAATGTGCAGCGGCCGTCAAAATAACGAACAGAATGCTGAGAATCATTAAGAAAGGGATAGAAAATAGGACAGAAAATATCATATTGCCTCTATATAAATCCATGGTACGCCCACATCTGGAATACTGCCTGCAGATGTGGTCGCCCCATCTCAAAAAAGATATATTGGAATTGGAAAAGGTTCAGAAAAGGAAAACACAAATGATGAGGGGATGGAACAGCTTCCGTATGAAGAGTGATTAATAAGACTGGGACCTGTCAGATTGGAAAAGAGATGACTAAGGGGGGATATGCTTGAGGTCTATAAAATCATGCCTGGTGTGGAGAAAGTGATAGGGAAGTGTTATTTACTCCTTCTCATAACACAAGAACTAGGGTCACCAAAGGAAATTAATAGGCAGCAGGTTTAAAACACACAAAAGGAAGTATTTCTTCACACAATGCACAGTCAACCTGTGGAACTCCTTGCCAAAGGATATTATGAAGGCCAAGACTACAACAGGGTTCAAAAAAGAAATAGATAAGTTCATGGAGGATAGGTCCATCAATGCTATTAGCCAGGATGGGCAGGGATGGTGTCCCTAGCCTCTGTTTGCCAGAAGCTGGGAATGTGGAGCCTGTGGGGATTCTGGGACGGGGCTCCCTCTGCGTGTGCCGGGGTGGGGGGGGTGAGTCTGGGACAGGGCTCACTCTGTGTGTGCCAGTGGTGGGGGTTCTGGGACGGGGTTCGGTCTGCGTGTGCCGGGGGTGAGGGGTTCTGGGACAGGGCTCGCTCTGCGTGTGCCGGGGGTGGGGGGTTCTGGGAGGGGGATCACTCTGCGTGTGCCGGGGGGTCTGGGACAGGGTGCGCTGTTTGTGTGCCCTGGCTGGGCCGGAGTCTCTCTGCATGCCTTGGGCTGGAGCTTGCTGCATGCCGATGTGGCTGCCGTTGGGCTCCTCTCCTGTTTCCTGCCGGTGCTGGGCTGGCCCGAGCTGGGACTCCCCCAGGGATCCAGGTCGAAATCCCCTTTTCCTGCAGGCTTTGGGGCTTGGTTTTCAAACCGATTTTCTCTGCCGTTCCACAGCTCCTGCGCCCTAGGTACCTGGGCTGCGGGATCCCGGCCAGCATTCCCCGTAGCCTCTGGCGGGGCTCTGGGTCACCAGCCCCATGTCAGAGAGCGGGCGA
Source organism: Lepidochelys olivacea (assembly GCF_965140295.1). Lineage (NCBI taxonomy): Eukaryota > Metazoa > Chordata > Testudines > Cheloniidae > Lepidochelys > Lepidochelys olivacea. The sequence goes on along the minus strand of NC_140436.1, from coordinate 13,922,682 downwards.
TGCCATGGAGCACCTGGGAGTCAGGGGCAGAGCCGGGCGTAGAACCCAGGAGTCCTGGCTCCCAGCCTGGGGCCTCAGTCTCTCTCTCTGTATTCATGCCCCCTCAGGGCTCCACGGTCATCTCTCCGCAGCCCGCAGTGTGAAACCCAGCGTTCCTCCTTTCCCTGGGATCTCTCCCTCTCCTGCTGTATCCGCTCGCTCTCCCCCACTTCCCCAGCCAAGAGCCCTGGTACAGCCCATCTCCTCTTGCCCTGTGTAAGTCACCTGGACTGCTCGTCCTGGGGGTGCAGGGCCTGCTCCCACACAGGCCGTCCAGCCACTCTCCCATCCCAAGTGGCCCCGTGGCCGGAGCGCTAGAAAACGTCCTGGGGGAACAACCCTGCCTGGGCCCCGGGGGGAACTCGTGGGGCTTTGCCATCTCGTGTGGGGCATCAGGCAGGCCCAGGGGCCCACAGTCAGTGTCCGACGGGGACGCAGCCGGGAAGTGGGATATCGGCTCTGGCAGGAGAGCCGTGCTGGGGCTGGCTGTCGTGCGGGTGGACGCAGGGCAGGACTCGCCTGGGATCCAGGTTAGGGAGGGGATTATAATGGCTAGCCATGCTGAGGACAGGGCACCTAGATGGCAGGGAGTAACCCCAGCCACTCTGCCCTGTTCAGCGGCTGCGGGGGCAGATACATCCCCTCCACCCCACCCCAGAGCACGCGAGGGCTGCCCTAAATCGCACCCCAGCCTCTGGGCCTTTGCAAAGGGTGCAAAATTGTTGCACTGCTCTCTGCTCCTGCCACGTCCCTTCTGGTCTCCACTCTGCCGGGAGCTGGCACAGAGCCCTGTGTCTGGGCAGAGGGGCTGCCTGCACCAGGGGATGCCTGCCTGTGGCCCCTTTGTGCCCACTCAGCTGGGCAGCACGGAGGCGTGGTCTGCGTTTAGCGTGTTAGGCGTTCATCTCGACACAGTGAAGTGCCCCGGGAGCCTTTCCTTTCCGCCCGTCACCTGCCCCCCCACCCCTTGCCCAGACTGGGATGCAGGGGTGGGTTCTGGAGGACGAATGCAGCCTTCTCCTGCCGCAAGGCGACGACCTGGGCTAGCCCCTTGTGGCACCGAGGGGCTTTGCCACGGCAGGTTGGTTTTGGTATTAATACCAAGGGGTCCTTAGAGGGAAATTAGCGCCACGGAGTCCATAGCCTTGCTCCCTGTCCCTGACAGCACCGGAGAAGCCCTGCTCTTGGAAATCAATACAGACCCTCCTCCCACACCAGCTACTCCCACACCTGCTCCTCCCACACCTGCTCCTCCCCTGCTTTCCTCCTGTCTGCCGCTTTTCCATTCCATTTGTTTTCTCATCCTTCTCTCCATTCTTTTGTCTGTCCTGTCCCAGCTGCCAGGTTCTCTGACATTTTATTCACGGTGAGGAGGGGCTCCGGGCCCCCGGATGCTGAAGGGCTGCAACCTACCACCAGCCAGCCCTGCCCATCTCCAGCTGTCACAAACCCTCCGCCTCCCCAGCGTAAGTAGCGGGTGTGACTGGGGCCTCTGTGGCAGAACAATCAGCCCTGCAGGTGACTGTCCCCTGGGGCTTGGGCAGGAGGTCCCGGTGTCCAGGAGCCAAGCTAGAGAGACGGATCTGCCGCCTCTCGTGCTTTGAGAGTGAGTCTTGCAATGGGTGCAGTTTTCCTGGAAGGCCCGGCTCCCAGAGACGCTCACGTTCAGGGCTGCCGGCGTAAGACAATCAAACAGGACGAGCCAGGCCCTCAGAATCCGGAACGTGGCCTCGTCAGACCTGACTGAGATTTCAAAAAAAAAAGACCCAATGAAGGTTGGGTTCCATTTCGTTGCCGCCCGGTTTCTGCGCCTTTAGGTTACTTGCCAAGCTTTTCTCCGCGAGGCAGGTGATGCCAGTGGCGGGAAAGCTGAGCCTTTATTGGTAATCACCTGCCTCCAGGAGCTGGGGCTTCAAGAGAGAGCAAACATCGCGAGACTCGCTCTAAAGCCCCTGCCATGCTGCCCCCTTCCCCAGCACGACCTCTTCCCTTTCATCTCTGCCCTCCACCCGTTCCTGCAGTACTTGTCTGAAGTCAGCCGGCATTTCCCCTGGGATGCTGCCTGAACTCTTCCCTAAACCCCAGGGGAGCAGAGCTGAGCATTTCTCTCCCCACTTCATCAGGAACTTGTTTGCTGGCTTAGCCTCCTGCTGCCTTGCGCCCCTCCAAACAGCAGCGTTATAAGCTGGATTTGCCAGCATCGCTCCCTTCTATTGATCGTCCCAGTACCGGCCTCCAGACTCGTGCACGAGAGGTCACTGTATTACTGGCACGTCCACGTGCCCCAGGACCCCACTGCGCCAGGCGCTGTACAGACACAGAGCTAAAGAGGGGGTTAATCATTACCATCCCCAGAATGGCAAGGTACCACTGTGCGCCCGGCCCAAGTCACGCAGCGAGTCCATTGCAGGACTGGGGTTCGAAGCCAGGCGTTCTTGGCTCTCAGCCCCCTAGGGAGCCCTGACACTAAACCACAGACCAGTCCCATTCCCCAGGGTCATAGGCAGAGCGCAGGGCACGCTGGCTATCGGAACCAGTGCGGCTGGGCCAGCCAACTCAAAAAGCCCCCTGGCCTCCCCGCAGCTCCGGGCTCTTCCCCGCACTCCTCCTCTCCGTCACGCTTCCATTCCACCTGTCTCCTCATCCTTCTCTCGTCTGTCCCATCCCAGCCACCAAGTTCTCTGATATTTTAAGCACGGTGAGGAAAGGCTCTGGGCCCCCGGACACTGAGGGGCCGCAGCCTACCGTAAGCCAGCCCTGCCCGTCTCCAGCCGTGGCGAACCCGCTTGTTCCCCAGCGTAAGTAGCAGGGCTGGGGGGCCTGCGGCTCGGCACTGGAAGCGCTGTGCTTGTTTCTGTGGTCGCCATGACCGGGTGAAGTCGCCCGTCGGGTGCCTCCCAGCGGCATGCGGTGGGGACTACGGCTCATCTGCCCCTTCGCTAGCTTCTTTCGGGGCTCCTGGTCTGAGCGCCGGGCGTTTGCTCTGTGCTCTGTGTGTGGAGGCCGAGCTGGACACGACTTGTGGGGACTCCCCTGTCCTTAGCCTTGAGCCTGCCATCCCAGGGCAGCCAACCGGGGACGTTGCCCCGAGCATTGCCACCGCTCTGAGCCTGGGCAATTCCCCCTGGTCCGAGTGGCAGCTGACAGCCCCGGTTCTAGTCGGGCGTGCCTGCTGGGATTGGGCAAGCAACGGGCCCCAGGGTTTTCCAGCGGGACCCAATCACTGTCCCTCTTCCGGGCCAAAGCAAAGGCCTCTAGACATGCTCTGTCTCCTTTGGCTTGAAAGGAACCGGGCCCCTTCTGGTGCGGTTCTGCCCACCGCAGCCCCTCACCAAGGCGGGGCCGGCTAGGTCCCAACGTGGGCATCCGCCACCCCCATTTCACCGCTGCCGAATGGTGCCCGGGCCAGGAGCTGGCCTCTCTTCGCTGGGCTAAACAGCAACAGGGTGTGCCCACCCCACGCCCGCTGCAGAGCTGAGTGCCGCAGCGACCACAGTGCCCGCCTGGCAATGCTGCGCCATGAGCCCTGCACACAGTTGGAGCAAAGCCGGTGCGGGCCGCTCCGCTCCCCATAAGCCACCCCACCACGGGGATGGGGGGGTCAGGGCTGGGGCCCCTCGCTCCTTTCCAGCATGGTGCCAAGGGCCGGCAGGGCAGGTATCAAGGCTTCTCCTGCTGGTTTTTGCCTTTAGAAGCAGGCTCGTCCCTGACTCGGTGGTGCTGTCTTTGGGGCGGGAGGGGGGGGGCGTCTCGGGGCCACATCTCCCACCAAAGAGGGGCCATTTGTGTCCAGCTAAAACACGAGCTTGAGCTAAAACTCTCCAGCTGGGGCTGGAACAAACTCATCCCTGCAGGTCGGGCACCGAGGGGAGCCAGGAACATGCAGCCCCCAGTGGATTACTAGGGCCATAAACAAAAGCGGGGGGCTTTCACCAGCCCTCCCCTTCCCGAACCCCTCCCTGGCACCTCGATCACAGCCCTGCGTGGTCTGCGCTCCGGAGAGCTGGATTTTTGAATGTAAAAACAACCAGCGCTCTCCCCTTTTCGGCTCCTCTGCTCAGCCGGAAGGTGCTGGGGAGAGACCCGTGCCCGAGGGGCTCCGCCCGGCCTCGGTGCTGCCGTGACTGGGTCTGGCGGGGAGGGCATGCGTCCCAGGCCAGGTGAATCCCGTCTTTCCCTGGGCTCCTCCCCGTGTCACTTTTCCATTCCATGCATCTTCTCACCCATCTCTCGGCCTTCCCGGCCCAGCCGCCAGGTTCTCTGACCTTTTGAACACGGTGAGGAGGGGCTCCGGGCCCCCGGACACTGCCACCAGCCAGCCCTGCCCATCTCCAGCTGTCACGAACCCTCTGCCTCCCCAGCGTAAGTAGTGGGGCTTGGGGAGGGGGGCTGCGGCTCGACCTCAGTCACCCAGCTTGGATCCGCCCTGAAATCTGCCCTGGCAGCTGCCCCGGGGCTGGGTCTCAGTGTGTCCTCTCCTGCCACGGAGCCCAAACCCGTCCGCAATGCCCAGGTGGGAACCAGTGGGCTGGCACGGCAGCATGGAGGGCCACTGGCAGAGTCGGGGGGCGGAGTGGGGGTATCAGAGAGGGCTGCTGGGTCAGGACTGAGGGGCGTCGGCAGAGCTGTGTTGGGACATGCTGGCGGGAGGAGAGTTTTGCTCAGTTCAGGTTCACACTTGTTTCCCTGGAGCGGAGAGGCGGGTGTCCTGGGCACCGGGAGTCCCGGCGTGGATCGTTTACAGGGCTGGATGACAGGGGCAGACACAGGGAATGGGAGCTGCCGTGCCCGGCAGCTAGCACTGAGCCAGGGGTGGGGAGCTGAGCAGAGAGGAGCAGGCATGGCCGGCAGGCTCCCAGGTAAGGGCTGGTTTGGCTGGGGCCAGGGAAGGATTTGGGGAGTCTCTGGAGCGGGCTGGGGTGGGGACAGAGCGTTCCCTTCCCCTGAAGGCTCTGCTGGGTGCTAAGGACGATTAGCCGGAGCTGATGTGGAGGGGCAGGGATTTGAATTAACTCAGGGGTGGGGGGCAGACCCGGGGCAGGGGAGCAAGGCTCAGTAGGGGTTGTGGCACTTGCCCCAGGAGGGCATGCTGGGTGGTTTCTGGGCAGCGAGGACTGGTGCTGGCTGGCTGATCCCAAGAGGGTATGGGCTGTTCAACCCGGGGCCCAGGGCGCGAGGTCCCTCCCGCAGGCCAGGGCTGATGTCCTGATACGGCCACAGCCTGGCGCCGTTCAGGGGGCCTAGTTCTGCTCCCGTCTGCGTGGTGTGAATCTGAGAGAGGAGCCGGGGTTACAGCACAAGGGCTCAACCCCAAGGGCCCCTCGCATCTCCTCTTCCTCGAAAGTGTCAAGGCCCTGGGCTGGGACCCTGGCATCCAGCTGGGCCCGGACACGGCATGCGCCGCGTGGTGCTGAGCGGGAGGGGGCTGTAGTGCGTGGGCTGGGTGCGGGAGGAGCAAAGGTTACCAATGCCATTGGAAATGAGGGCAGCGAGGCCGGGAGGCTGCAGGGGAGAAGGCTCTTGCGCCCACGCTGTGGAGGGGACCGGGGGGCTGGAGCCTGAGCAGGGGCAGGGATGGCGAGCCAGCGGGTCTGGGGACCAGCCTGGAGAGCACGTAGGGTAGCACCTGGGTCCGGGTGAGGAAGTGAGCAGCGGAGGGCAGGGGGCCTGTGGGGGAAGCCCCATAGGCAGGGAGTGAGGAGGGCCTGGGGATTTCAGCAGTGGGGCAGTCGCATGGAGGGCCCCAGGCAAGAAGGATGGGTGCAGGCTCTCGGGGGGGGTGGGGTGGGAGTGTGTTGGGCAGAGGAGTGGGGATGGGCTTGCCCCTGGGAAGTCCCTGCTGGATGTTCCTGTGGGTCTGGGCCAGGCCTCGCTCACCCTATCCCTCTCCAATGGTCAAGGGAGCCAGGAGAGGCTCTAGTTGCAGCTGTCCAGCCCTGGGGTCAGTGTGTCTGTGCGGGGAGCTGTCCTGGTCTAACCACAGCAGTATTGTCAGCCTGAGCTGGGTACCTGGACCGTGGCTACAATAACATGACTTGTAACTAATAACCGAGCCGACAGTTCCCCACGCAGACCCACCCAGAGACCTGCAGCCCCAAAATGCTATTCACACGCACCTGGCTCCACTGGGCCGTGTGGCTTAGAGGGGCTTTCTTAGACACTTCCGAAAAATACTATCAAGCCATTCTAGAAATCAGTGGGGGAGCCCCATCTGGCTCTGGTGGGCAGGACCAGGCCCCCCAGCTCAGTGCACCATGGGAACGAACAAGGGCCTGGAATAACACTCCTGTGACGAGCGATTTAAAGGACTGGGCTCATTTCCCTTCGTGAGGCGACAAATAAGAGGGGACCGGCTAAAAGCATAAGCTAAAAGCAGGGGAAGCGTCTGTTCTCCCATCTCCAAACATAAGAACAAGGCAACATTCAGGGACACTGAAATTCAAAACCGATAAAGGGAGCTGTTTTGTCACACCGTTAGCCGGTGGAACTCCCTGTCACTGGAAGCAGTTGAGGCCAAGAACAAGAGTCAAAAAGGATGAGACGGTTGTGTGGCTAACAAGAACCTCCAGAGTCAGCACAGTTAATGGCAGCGAATTTGAGAAGGGATAGCAAAGCTCGTGCTTCAGGGCTAAAACCAGCCTCAGGCAGGGATGGAGGGAGACAGATTAGCCCCCATCTGCCACTGTTGGCTTCTGCTGAACCACCTGGGGCTGGCCACTGATGCAGCCAGGAGCCCGGACGAGACGGGCCATGACTGTGCAACTCCTCCGTGCGGGCCAGCTGGCCCCTCGCCCTTGCCCACGGCTGGTGGTATTGATGCCTGGTGTGCCTCCCGTGTATTCCCCCAGCTATGCTGGGCAGGGAGGGGGTGTCCCCACGCATCACTCCTTGCAGGGGCTGTTCTGTGGGCGAGCAGGGACCATGGCCAGACAGCGAGAGAAAGGGGAACCGGGGTGCCTGGCAAGAAGAGCCCCTCTGGGGCAGGCTCCAGGCCCCTAGGAGCTTTGAGGCCGGGGGTGCCGGCTAGAGAGGGGTTAGACTAGAACCCCCCACTGCACTGGATTGAAGTATCTCAGGGCCTGCATCTCCCCTCCCTCTCCCCGCTGTGACTGGGAGCGGGGCGGGATGCCCTGACCCCAACCCCTGCCCCCTGGAGAGGCTCAGCTCCACTCTGCCCCAGCCCAGGAGGGCACAAGGGGCAGGGCTGGCTGGCTGCCAGGCCCGTGGGGAAGGAGGGGGGATCCCAGCGGGGCCCGGGGGCAGGAAATGGATGCCGCGGAGCAGGCCAGAAGTTTCCGAGCGCCGCTCCGAGGAGCCAGCCTTGGCGGGGAGCTGAGCCGCGGCTCTGCTGCATAATGCATGGGCGCTGAGCTAAATGGGTCGCCTGGGCTTCTCCCAGGCCCCCTTCCTCCCCCCAGGCCTGCTTCACAGCGATGGGGGTCAGGCATGGAGCACGGGGGGTGGGGGCGGTTTGTGGCATGGGCTGCAGGAGGGCTATAGGGCTTGGCTGGGCAAGGGGCACCAGAGGGGTGGGCATGGGGCATGGGAGGGCTGTGGTGGGCATAGGGTGCAGCAGGCTTGTGGCCTTGGGCTGGGAATGGGGCGTGGGAGGTTTCTGGACCCGGGCTGGATATGGGGCACAGGGGAGATGGTGGGTATGGGGCGTGGGAGGGTTATGGGGCTGGGCCGGGAGGGTGTGAGGAAGGGACTCGAGCTGACTGGTTTTTCAGGGCATGCTGCTCTGGTGGGCGGTGCCCGGTTGTGGGCCCTGGAGGCAGAAGCCCTGGGGGCGCCCACCAGGCAGGGCCAGAGCGGGCGTCCCCCGTATGCACCCCCCAGACACACACCCACACACACAGCGCCTCGGCCAGGGCGGAAGGGGGCAGGCCCGTGTGCCGGGCTCTGCCCCGGACCAGCAGACGGTGGGTCGCGATGAGCCAGCCCACCCGTGGGTAACGGCCAGGTCTGGCCCAGGGGGCCACGGGCTCCCCCCGGTGCCCGCCCCCTGCTGACACCCCCCGTTCTCCGCCCTGCAGCCCGCAAGCAGGAAATCATCAAGATCACCGAGCAGCTGATCGAGGCCGTGAACAACGGGGACTTCGAGGCCTACGCGTGAGTCCCCGGGGGCCGAGCGGGGCTGGGTGGGGGGCTCTGCGGGCAGCCAGGGCAAGGGCCCCACCCCACCCCCCGGGCCATGCTGAGAGCCAAGCCCAGGCGGGGGAGGAGGCAGGGGCCCTGCCCGCCAGGTGGGGAGATGGGGGGTCCCGGCGGAGGGGCAGCGGGTTCTCTCTGGGTGGGGCTGGGGCGCGGCCAGGCGCCCTGCCCGGTGGCTCACCGCCCAGCTCTTCCCTTCTAGGAAGATCTGCGACCCAGGCCTGACGTCATTCGAACCCGAAGCCCTGGGCAACCTGGTCGAGGGGATGGACTTCCACCGATTCTACTTCGAAAACTGTGAGTGAGCGTGCCCACTGCCAGGGCCGGGCTGGGCCCCCCGGAGCCTGCACCCAGGGGTGCTGACGGCCGGCCCAGCTCGGCCTCCAGGCTCACCTTGGCCAGCCCAGCGCAGGGTTTGGGGGCCTGCTGGCTGGGCTTGGCTCAGTGCCCGGGGTTGCTGGCAGCCGGCCCAGCACGGTGCCCAGTGGTCGTATCGGCCAGCACGGCACAGGACTTGGGGGGACCTGCCCCCTGGCCCCGCTTGGCACTCAGAGGTCCTGCTGGCTGGCCTGGCTTGGCGCCCAGGGGTCCTGTCAGCCCAACCCAGCTCAGCACCCAGGATCCTTCTGGCTGGGCCCTGGCCCTTGATTTGATGCTCAGAGCAAGACGCCTCCTGACTCTGACTCAGTGGGCCTCACCACAGCCCTGCCCCCAAGAGCTGCCCCCACCCCAGGGCCCCCCCATGACCTGCCCCCACCCCAGGACCCCCCACGACCCGCCCAGGCTGTAATCGCGTTCCCCGGGCTCACCGCTGGTCCCGTGGGCCCGTCCCCCTGGCCCGGGGGTGCAGGCCGCCCCCCGGCTCACAGAGCCTCTCTGCCTCCCCAGTGTTATCCAAAAACAACAAGCCCATCCACACGACCATCCTGAACCCCCACGTGCACGTGATCGGGGAGGACGCCGCCTGCATCGCCTACATCCGCCTGACGCAGTACATCGACGGGCAGGGCCGCCCCCGCACCAGCCAGTCCGAGGAGACCCGCGTCTGGCACCGCCGTGACGGCAAGTGGCAGAACGTCCACTTCCACTGCTCGGGGGCACCCGTGGCACCATTGCAGTGAAGGTGAGGCCAGGGCCCGAGCGACCCCCCCCCCCCGCCGGGCGGACCACCCTCACCCCCACCGGTGCCGCTCCAGGGATGGTGCGACCAGAACCAGCCCCTGCTGACCCAGCCCTGCTTTGGGCTGGCAGAGGGGGCTGTGCCCACGAGGAGGGACCCTCGACGGGGTGGGTCAGCAGGTCTGGTTCTGGTGGAAGCCCCCAGCAGGAGCAGCTAGGCCCGGTCTACACTAGGAAGCTCTGCTGGCTTGGAAAGTGACAAGACTCCCCTCCCGCTACGGCAGCCAAACCCTGGTGTAGACGCAGCTCTGCGGCCGGGGCAGAGCCCCTGGGGCCTCCCGCTGCGTCTGCCCCAGGGGCCGTCCCGGCACGGGCTCTGCGGGGCTGGCACGGCCCACGGCATGTGTGTGTTTGTGTCTTGCAGAGCTACCGCTGGCTGTTTTGGTTTCGTCCCGAAGGAGACGGTGATTTGAGCTGAGCCGCTAGCCGGGAGCAGCGGTGCCGAGCACGCGCCCGCATGCACGTGTCCCCCCCCGCCCCCTTCCAGTGCCTGTGTTTGCAGAAAAAACCCCAACAAAACCAACAAAAAAATCAACAGCAACAAAAAAAAACAAAACAACCAATCAACCCCGCCCCGCGCCCAAGCCCGGCCGTGACCTCTCCAGACCCAGCCGCCCCCTCTCCCCAGCCCCCCCCGTGTCTGTCCAGCCAGGTGAACGGGTGTTGCGATGAAAATGTTCCAAAACTCTGATACAAACCTTCCTTCCAAAGCCCCGCGCCGCCCGCCCCCCGCGCTGCCCGCCCCCGCACTGAGCGGCGCTCCGCCGAGACGACTTGCATTCTCTGTCGAAGCATGGACCTTCCCCGTGGTCGTGTCCCGTGGTCGTGTTTGCGCTTGGACATCTGTGACCTGTTTTTCGAACCGTTCCTCGACAGCGGACTCTGCTCCCGAGCGCTCGGGCATCCCCGGATCTTCCCCTTCTAGCTGTGCTTGTGGATTGTTCTGATGACGATGACGATGATATTACTATTCTTCGGACGCCTCGTTCGTTTCTTCTTTGGTGGGTTTGGTCGCTGGAGCCGTGGCTTTGCTGGGCCTGGATGCCCACCCCGGCCCCCCGCTAGCCGACGGCTGGCTTTCCCTATACACCGCCAACCAGGGGGTGGAGAAGGGGGTGTCGCGAAGTGGAGATATGCCAAATTCTTGCCAAGGCCCAGATCTTGTGAGATGAACCCACTCCCCCGACCCCCTCGCCTGCTGGTGGCATGGCTGTGCCGGGATTTGCTCAGGGACGGTCCCGAGGTGGTGGGGAGTGGCGGAGCTTGGAGGCCTGGCACAGGGGTGACACGCCAAGGCCTCTCTCTCGGCTATTGCTGGACGCTGAATTTCCAGAGGGACGGGCAGGGCGGGGAGGCCCTAGGTGGAGCGCAGAGTGCAGCAGGGCCAATCCTGCTCCCCCAGCGGCCGCAGGGGATCTCCAGCGTCCCAGCAACCCAGTCCCAGGGGAGCCGTGGTCTCCAGCTAAGCCCACCTCTGGCCAGCGCTCCGTCAGATTCCCCGCAGGGGAGAGGAAACCAAACGGGGGTTTCTCTGGTCCTGTCTCCAGCTCGAAGGCCTGGGCTCTGGGGCTGGACTCCCTCAAAAGCGAGGGGCTGAGCTGCCCTTCCACGTGTCTGCTGCATCTGGGTCCCCTCCTCCTCCTTGCCTTGTCCATGTTCAATGAGCCGGTGCCCCCCATCCCAGCTCAGCCCCTTGCCACTGCTGCCCCCGGGATGTTCGATTGGCCCCTCTCCCAGAGAGGGGTTGGCTGGACAGTCCGGGCTGAGTCACAGGTAGGGGCAAAGGGGACAGGCTGGGGCTGGGGTGTTGAACGGGCACAAGGGGCCAACAGTGGGCTCCCCCCCTCGTCAGCGCCTGACCTCTGCTCTGTGGAGCCAGCTGGGCTTACAGCCCCTCAGCGTGTTGGTGAGCCCGGCCTTGCCCCGTTTGCTGCCATGGCCGGCTGTGCCCGTGGGCCGTGTGAGTGCCAGGCGACGTACCCGCGTGGGGCGCGCTCCAGAGGTCCCAGTTGAAGTGGCCTTTGGGGAATGGGTTGGGAAAGACCCTGGCACCACCGAGGTCTTGGGCAGGGGGCTCGTTCCTGGAGCCCTGCAGCCTTGCTCCCAGCTGGGCCGCTGGCTCTGTGGGATGGGGCTGGCCGTGTGCCCTGGCAGGGCTCGCTCAGTGGGGTCCTTGGAGCCGCGTGGCGCCCGCGAGGCAAGCCCAGGTTTGGTGTGGGAGGCAGGGACGGAGCCTGTGGCTCCTGACTCCCTGGGCAGCTTGGCGCACATGCGATGGCTCAGGGATCCCCGTCTCCCATGGCATGAGCAGGGGGCAGAGTGTTTGGGCACAGAGACGGGTCACAGGCAGGTGGGCGGGGCTTCTGGAGGTGGCGGGGTTTTGGGGGTGGCGCTGGGGGTAGGTGGGGGCAGTAAGGGTGGGGCAGGAGGAAAGGGGTGGTCCAATGCGGTGGGCAGGTGTAGGTCAGGGTGAGGCAGGGGCCGGGGCAGTAGGGGTGCGACTGGTGGAGGGGCAGTGGTGGGCAGAGCAGTAGGGGAAGGACGGGGGCAGTTGGGGTGGGGCAGGGGGCAGTGGGGGGCACGGGGCAGGTGGGGGATGTGATGGGCAGTCAGGACCAGGGGAATTGGATAGTTTGCTCACAGGGCGGCAGGAAGTCCTAGAGGAGCAAACGGGGGACACGTCGCTCCAGCCCCGTGGGGCCAGCACTGCCCGGTGGAAGTGAGGGGCACCGTGGGTCCAGGTGACTGGCCATGACGTGCAGAGTGTGGAGGAGAACTGCCCGGGGAAGGGGCAAAGCCCACTTGGCATGAAAGTGCCCAGGCAAGAAGCAGGTGGGAGAATCAGGCACAGGATGGACGTGGGGGCACGTGCCCTGTGGGGATAGGGCACAGGGGGTGCAGTGTGCTCTGTGGGGATGGGGCGTGGGCCTCATGGGGGTCGAGTACAGGATAGCGCATGACCCACGGGGAAGGGGTGCCGGGGGTGGTCTGCGTATTGTGGCAAGCCAATCCGGGCGTTATCGTTTATATCGGGGGGCAGAGCATGGGGGATGGGACGGGCGCTGTGTTAATGGGGGGCGAGTGTGGGGCTGGCCGGGAGGCTCGGCCTCCCTTTGTTATTGGGAGGGGGCTCTGGGGGCTGAGCTACAACTAGAGAAACTAACTGCACCACATCCCCAACTTCTCTCCCCCCCAGCCCGCGGCCACAACCACCCTTTCCTCTTCGCGGGCTGGGTCCTGCGTGTGCCAGCCGTGGGCGCGCCCTGTGCCCACGCTGGGCGATTGCGTGCGAGCCGGGCCCGTCGCGAGGGGCCGGCACAGTGGCTCTCATGCGCCGAGCCGAGGGTATGGTGGGGGGGGTCATTCCCGTCCCGGGGCCGCACGCTCTGGGCCTGCGGCGATCTCCGTGCTGTTTGTCGCGACTCGGTGGTTACCATGACCTGGCGTCTCCTTGCCTCGGGCTGTGGCTCCCCACAGACAAAGACTGCCCAGCAGCCGGGGTTTAAGGAGAGCATCTCCGAGCACCAAGAGGCACGTCTGTCCGCTCCGTGCAGCATCTGCCGCTGGTTGAACCCGCGAGGCACAGGGCCGCCGGGCGAGAACCCACCTTCTGGGCAACCCGACCCCAGGTCGATCCTGAAGGGGCCGGTTCGACCCTTCCCACCAGTGGGGAAACTGCCCCACCATGGGCCCTGTGCCTTGGACGAGCAGCACGTACCGGGCCACCGTTTGACCCACTCGCCTTTCCAGGACAGTCGCCCCGCGCGATGCCATCCCAGCGGCTGGCGGGGTGAGCGACTTGGGGCCGCACCTGGCTGACCCGCCCACCGCCACGAAGAGAATTCCCTTCCCCCAGACTCGACCCTAGAGGAATCGCTGAGTTTCACAGCAACCCCCGCGGGCCACTCCGTGCGTCCCTTCCCCACACTGCCAATGCTCGTCAGCCGGGGTCCTAGCGGCGAAGGACAAGGGCGAGTCGAAACTCCCCAGGCTCTTGGTCGCTGGTGCTGAGTGGTCGTGACAGGCGGCACCAGCTGCTCGGAGACTCTCCAAGGTGTTGTACACCTGCCCCGGCCGGGGCCTATTACCGGTGAGGGGCTCGGCACGCGGCACCTTCCCTTCTCCTGGGACGGGCAGACGGGGCCAGTCTTCTCCGCCAGTCGGCCGGCCTGCACGGCACAGAGCAGAGAACCTGCATGGAGCCCGTGACTCCGCTGGGCTAGAGCGGAGCTGTCAGCTGGACATCCGGGCGCGAGTGCTGGAGGCCGTGGAGGCTCACCACCTTCTCCTCTCCCCGGCCGGGTCGCAGGAAGGGCCAGCCGCCTGGTGGGAGGCCGATGGAGGAGAGCCCTGCCAGCATCTGAGCCTGCACCGGCCTGGGGCAGCCCTCGAATGGAGCACGAGCCCCTCATGAGGACCCTGGGGTTTGGGTCGTGGGCCTGCCTGGCTCCGTCCATGAGCAACGGCCCTGGGTGGAGCTGCCCCTCCAGAGCTCCACAGGGAGGAGCAGAGATTCTCCTGCGGTCCCGGCTGCACTCACTGGACAGGCCCCCTCGTCACTGACCGAGCCCATGGCTGTGGAAGGACCTACCCTTGGGACCAGTCAGAGGGGTCCACAGGGCTAACCTCACCGCTGGCCCCGGCTGCAGGGCCGGCTGACGCCACGGTGGTGCAGCAGCCTGGAAAGTTGTCCCCACAAGGTTGGGTTTTCAGGCTGTGGAGGATGGTGGGTGGGTGAGCCTGCCGCCAGCTTGGCGGACACAGCAGGGGTCTGCGTGCCGGCACTAAAGGTGGGAGCTGCCTCAGCTCCTCCATGGAACGGGCATAGAGTCGGGGACATGAACCAGCCCCCCCATGGTGTTGTGCGCGGTACGTTAGGTGTTTTATGGTCCTGCCTGGGGACCCCTGGCATGGCCCAGGACTGCATGGTGCCAGGTGCTGTTCATTATTAGGTGTATTACGGTTATGCCTAGGAGCCCCTGGTGTGGCCCAGGACCCCATGTTGTTATGCATGCTCCATTATTAGGTGTATTATGGTAGTTGTAGGAAGGGGAGAGGGACCCCTCTGGTATGGCCCAGGACCCCATTGTGTTATACGCGGTCCATTATTAAGTGTATTACGGTAGTGCCTAAGAGCCCATGGCATGACGCAAAACCCCATGGTGTTATGTGCTGTGCATTATTAGGTGTTTTACGGTAGTCCCTAGGGACCCCTGGCATGGCCCAGGACTGCATGGTGCCAGGTACTGTACATTATAAAGTGTATTATGGTAGTGACTAGGAGCCCCTGGCATGGCCCAGGACCCTATAGTATTATGCATGGTCCATTATTAGGTGTATTACTGTAGTGGTAGGATGGGAAGGGGGGCCCCTCTGGCATGGCCAAGGACCCCATGGTGTTATGTATGGGCCATTATTAGGTGTATTATGGTATCATAGTACCAGATACTGTCCATTATTAGGTGTATTATCGTATCATGGTTCCAGACACTTGTTATTAGGTGCATTACGGCAATGCCTAGGAGCCCCTGGCAGGGCCCAGGGCCCATGGTGTCATATATGGTCCATTATTAGGTGTAGTATGGTAGTCCCAGGAGGGCCTCTCCAGCATAGCCCAGAACGCCGTGCTGCCCATTATTAGGAGCATTACGGTACCATGGTGCATGACAAACGGAACTTGGGCCTGGCCCAAGTTTTGCAAAAAAAAAAAATAATAAAAAAATCCTCGACTTGAGACCCGGTTCCTGGGACCCTCGTGTCGCCCTCCGCTCAGCAGCCCGTCACTGCTGGGCTGTAGCACCGGGCACCCGCTGCCAGCCTGTGCCCGTCCCCTAGGGTCAGACCCAGGTGTGGGGCTCTCAGCAGGCGGCCTGCTCCCCTCCCCCTCCCCATCCAGGTGCCACCTCGAGCCCAGGGGGGCGGTGGGGGGGAGCTGACAGCCAGGAGAGGCCCAGTGCTAAACGCTGCCGGGACAGCACCCGGGCCAGGGCGGCCATGACAACAGCAGCTGCTGGCAGCTGAGCTGGTGGCAGGGGGTGGCAGGGCAGGGGGTGGCTGGGTGGATGGTGGCAGGGCAGGGGGCGGCAGGGCGCAGGTGGGAAGGGTGTTGGCAGGGCAGGGGGTAGCTGGGTGGATGGTGGCAGGGCAGGGGGAGGCAGGGCGCAAGCAGTGACAGGGCGCAAGTGGGAAGGGGGTGGCAGGGCAGGGGGCAGCAGGGCGCAGGTGGGAAGCGGGTGGCAGGGAAGGGGGTGGCTGGGTGGATGGTGGCAGGGCAGGGGGTGAGAGGCGCAGGTGAGAGGCGCATGAGGAATTGCAGTCACTGGATCCCTGGTGTTTTTCACACGGCTCCAAGTTCCTCTCCTCCCCCCCCGCATTCCTGTGCCCCATTGCCCCACGATACTCATGTCCTCCCTCCGAGGTGCCGCCGAAGGGGCTCGCGTGGGTGGGACTCCACCTGGGGTGGCTGGACAGCCCACAGCGCCGTGAGCCCTGCAGGATCGTGCTGGGGGGTGTGTGTGTGAAATGCAGAGCAGGAGCTGATCTCCCGCCCTCCCCCCCAAGCCAGCGCTAAGAGCCTGGGCATTATACCCACTGTGGGCATGGGCTGGGCTCCTCAGTCATGGCAGGACAGTGGGTGGAGTTGCAGGGCGGGTGGGTGGCTGGCGGCAAGCTGCGGGGTGCAGTGCTGAAGCAGGGGGCAAGAGCGAGTAGGGGAGCGGTGTCACGGCTCTGTAGGGCCACCCTGCCCCAACTCGGAGAGGAGCCAGCCGTGCGCACCTGGGATGGCATCAGCACCTCGGCCGCTGGTCCAGCCCTCGCAAGCCCTGTTAGGTTTGGATCAGGGACATTTGCACAGTCCTGGCCTGGCTAGGGACAAACGGGCATCAGGTGTGTCCTGCATAGAAGGTTGCTGGGACCTAGCCTGTGGCCATCTTGACTTGGTTCCTGCACCTTGCTGGTGGGGTTATAGTCCAGGGCCCTGTGCCGGGGGCGGGGGTCACCAAGGCAGGCAGCATGGCTCACGGGGAGGGCAGGCCTCAGCATTCTGCCCCACAGCATGGGCTCTCTGTCCCCCTTTGCTCTCCCAGCTGGTGCCAGGGCCCCCCTGCAAAGTGCAGGGAGCAGTTCCTGTGAGTGCCGAGGGGTTTGGGGTGTGCTGGGAGCAGAGAGCTGGGCGTTTTCCTGGTATGTGCAGTGAATGAGCCGGGCTCTTGTGGGGGGATGGGGGGAGGCTGGCCCCCTGGCACCAAGCTGGATCCATGGGAGAGGAAGAGCTCTCCAGGGACACAGTGAAACAGCAGGGGCATTGGACCAACTCAGCGGCGTACGTCCAGCCAGCACGGACACGGCATTGAAAGAGAGCAGGGCTCTTAGAGGGAGTGGGTGGCTGCCGGCCCTACCCCATAGTTTGGGCTTTGCCCAGCATCGCCAACCCGCCTGGAGCAGTGGGGCACTGTCAGGACAAGCTGACCTCTGGTCTAGCCAAGGCTCAGGAGGGGTGTCCCGGAGGGTGGTTCCCCCCCCAAGGCTAGGGCTAGTGCAGGAGAACAGAGCACAGGGAGGGGGGACGTCCAGTCCTACACCGCGCCCCTCTCCCAAATGCATTGGATCCCAGCAAGAAGCCAGGGACTGGGCCTCACTTTGCTCTCACCCACCCCCTCTGTTCCCGCATACCCTTTGGGGGCGGGAAGGGGGCATAGGCTGCTCAGGAAAGGAAAGGGGGGAATTCGGAGGCTGGGGGCTTCCTCCAGCTGCTTGTGCACCAAACCCAGAGTGGGGGGGCGCCCTCCACAGCCGCATGGGGAAGCAGGTGTTTCATTCGTGCCCTTGGTACCCCTGTGCGCTGCCGGGGACCGGGGGGGTATCGTTCTTCTGCATGCCCTTTTCAGAGCAAGTCTCTTACTACTCAGCTGTAGGCCGAGGAGCTGTTTGTCCGTCCCCTGAATGCCGGTGGATTGTTGCTGAATTTCCCTCTTGCTTTCTCTTTGGTTCTTTTGTCTGGGCTTCTCACTGTCTTTTCTTTCTGAGCCTTGTAAGTGTAAATGGTGAGTCCCATTTTGGGGGGAGGAGGGTTTGTCTTGGGAAACTGCAAATAAATTTAAAAAAAAGGAAGTGAAATGATTGCGGCTTCTTCTGTGGGCGAGACCCCCGTGCCCTCACCCCCCTGGACTGTGCCACGGCTGGGAAAGGGGAGCCCAGTCCCTGCGCTCTATGCCCCTGGAAACACCCCACGCTGACATTGGCTGGGGCAGATTGGCCTCCCCCCCACTCAATGCTGATTAGTTACCATTCTGGGGCCTTGGCTGCCTGCCCGCGGCTTTGGTGCTGCAGTCCCTCACCTCAGCGTCTGATCTCTGCCACATAGCGCACCAGTAGAGGCCCGAGTGGCCTTTTCGGAGGCTCTGGTATCTGCCCATGAGCAGTCAGCACCGATGAATCGATTACGAACCGGCTCAAGGGCATAGCCCAGAGGACCAACATGGGGGTCATGGCCCATCCCTCCTGTCCCCCGTTTAGCATGTTGTGATTTGGGCACCATTGACTCCGCAAAAAAGCCCCACGGGGCAACTACCCCCCTACAAACACCACTCCCAGCAAACCGAGCCCCTCCCTGCAGTGCCGCCCATTAAACTGTCAATGGCAGAAGCAAAGGCTTGGGTTTGGAGGCCAAGGCCTGCCTGTGGCAGGCGGCCCCTGGGCCAGGAGCCCTTGAAGCGGCATAGGGAGCAGGCCCGGTGCATGCCCCCAGGAATAGGCAGGTGTCTGCATTAAGAGCAAGCGGGTGGTTTCGTGCCCAAGGCAGCCCCGAGGGAACAAGAGACGGGGCTGGAGGGGGAAGAGTGAAAACCAGCAGCTGGCCCACATTCAACCCCCCTGCCTGAGATCCTGACACAGAACAAGGGCAGCCGCTGGTGCCCCAAAGGATGGGCCTCGCTGAAGATGGGCGCAGCATCCAGCGATCCCCCAGGGCCCAGGTGTGAGGGGACCCCTGGCGCCGAAGAGCCCTGCTGCACGGCTGGTTCACCGCTCAGGATGGTGAAGGCCAAGGGGCGGCTGCACTGGCCCCAAGCAGCGGGAGGCAGCAGGCTCCAGCTCCGAGGCTTAATGGGGCAGCAAGGGGCCCCAACTGTGAGAAGCATCCTCCCACCCCCTCTTCACCGGGGCCCAGGCCCATTTCCGCTCTGCCCGCCACCTTCCCAGGTCTGGCACTGGCTCAGCCCGGCCTGGGGTGGGGGCTGCTGCCGAAGAAATTGCTACAGGGTCACCCCAGGGCTCCACTGCCCCCCGAGCAGGGAACAGGGAGGTTAGATGGATGCCTCTGTCCTCAGGCAGGGGCTGAGGTAAAGAGGCCCTGGGCTAATGCTGCCCACATTGTAGGGCACAGGGGAACCTAGGGGCTCAGAGAGCGGCAAGCCCGGTGGCCCCAGAGGCAGTGGAGGGGCACTCACTCCAGCTGTACCTAGTACCCTCCCGCCTCCAACAAGTGGCCAGGGCTGTGGCTTCACAGCCAGCCAGGGACTGGGAGATCTGGCAGGCTACAGGCCCAGGTCAGCCGGCTGGAGAACCGGAGTACGAATGAGAGCCCAAGCCAGCCGAGAACGGCAAGAAGACAAACTTTATCCAGACGGGCACAGGCCAGCCAACATCACGTACAGAGAAGTCAGGCAACGGTTACACAGTCTCCACGGCCGCTAGCCAGAGCTTTTCCATTGGAAACGGTAGGAGTGGGGAGATGGAGTGCAGAGCCAACATGGCCACTGAACATCACAGTGTCCAGGGGCACGGCTGGGAGCTGGACTTCTTCCTTCCTTCCCCCAGGGCTGGGCTCACACCCTTCAGGCCCAGACACCAGGTACATGAGGGAAAAGGCCAATGCCACGGGCCTGGGAACGCGAGGGGCAAGAGGGCACTCGGAGAGCCAGGCGGTACAGGCCCAGCTCCACACTTCCAGTGGGGAGGAAGTCACCCCCATGGAGAGGGTGGCTCTGCCATGCCTGGGGCTGGCTCCCTGCCTGCTTGCTCAGAGAGCAGCGCCAGGCACAGGGTGCAGCTGAGGATTCTGCCAGGAGCACCCACCCCCAGAGCATTACCAAGCCATGGCTTTAGCACGTGGTCCAGTGGCCTTGAGTCCCAGGCTGGATGTGCAGCTCATGGCACCAGGTGGGCAAGCAGGCACATGCTCTGCTGATGCCCCTCTGTCCTGCTCTTCCCCAGCCCCAACAGAGCCAGCCCAAAGTGCAGCGAGGCCCCCCCCAGGTGACCAAAGCAGAGGCCAGTGAGCTCTCGCTGCCCCAGGGATGGCACCCACAGCCCGCGAGCAGCGTCCCAGGGCACGCACGCTCGGGTCACCTCCCACTGCACAGCAGAACCGCCCCGAGGTTGGCTCGCTGCCGCTCTCCCATGTGCAGACGAGCCAGGTGCTCAACCTGCCCACAAGAGTGGGGCTGACATCCTCCATGCAGCGAGCGGGTGCCTGGCATGCTGTTACTGTCTGCCTGGTGCCCCTCCCCAGGTGATTGCTCCCCTTTCAGAGCCCCACCCAAGGATGCTGGTTCCCCCCGCCCACTCCCAGTACATCAGTGCTGGGCAAAGGCAAGGATAAGCAAGAGGCAGGTCCAAGGCGGGAAGAAAATGCAGCTCCACGGACAGGATGGAAGGATCGAAGGGGTGGGCTCCGCTCAGCCTCCCTCTCCAGAGGGAGAGGGGACGTGAACATCATGGTCTAGTTTTTCCACCAGCCAGCAGGAAGCTCAGGGCCTGGCAGATCAGCGAGACCCACGTTCCATGGCACACGCACACGGCACACACTTGGCACAGGGGGAGACAGCACAGCCCCGGGGGGCCAGAGCCGCAGGCGAGGACGAAGTGATGGGGATGCTGGCTGACGAGAGGCCGGAGGACAGACAGTAACTGTGAGACAGCCCAGAGACCCATGGAGGGCAGAGACCCACCAACCCCTGGGCGAGGAACAGGGCGAAAGGCAAAAATGACAGCATTTCCTGCTGCTCCGCACCAAATTGTGCCACCCCCCCCCCCGCCCCCGGGGACTCTCTCTGCTCACTGCCGGTGGCAAGACAGATTCCAGGCCTGACTGGCCGAGACTCCAGTCTGAGCACTCCTGGGAGCAGCAAGGCTACATCCCACAACACTGACGCCTGTTCTCAACGCTCCTCAGAGGCCCAAAGCAACCAGGCCCCTCGCCCAAGGCTTCAGTCACGGGGTGGGTAGGAGTCGAACACTGGGCAGTGGCATCGGCTGGTCTCAGTTACTGGAGTCCCTCTCTAGTGTTATGATTGTAAACAACAAGGTGACTAGAATGCAGTCCGCGTCTGATCTCTGGAGATGAGGAGTGAGAGCCCCAGGCCAGTTCAGCGCTGCAATTACAAGCCAGAGGTCAAAGCAACAAGCCCTTCGGGGCCAGAAAGGGCTGGTAGGAGAATGGTCACGCTGTCTCTTCAGCCTCGCTGGCCTTTCCGAGGAAGAGCTGTTTAACTAGACGGGCCTGGGGTGCCGAGAAAGCCCTGTCCCAGCCCCACCGCCCGCAGTGGTGTGGCCTGGAACCGGGGATCCCCACCCACAGACAGTCTTTTTGTCCCATGTACTTTAAAGGTCTGAACGTGAGAGAAGGCCAGGCGGTTGGGAGCAGCGGTCTCAGCTGGCTGGGTCACATGATCTCGCAGCACGAGTTCTGCTTTCGGGCCTGAAAAGGAAAGAAGAACTGAGAGGCTTCTCGGTGGAGTTGCCCTCTGGGGACAGGCTGAGAGCCCATGTACTGGGCTCACAGCCGGCTCCTCCCAGGCCAGCTCACACTGCGAGCACCCTGCAGTTCGAGTGCCAGAAAGTCAGCAAGATACAGGGACACCTAACCCTGCCCACTGCCCCTGTGCTACAGGGCCGGTGAGTCGGAGCAGCTGTGGGACAGGCTGGGTTTGGATCTGGGAGGGGGTGACCTATGCGGGGCTTGTGACCCATCCAAGGTGTTTGATGCTCACTAGCAGAACTGAGCACAGCTGCAAGGCCATGGCTTTAGCTAGTTCAGTGCCCTCCACTCCAAGTTCCACCCCCTCCCACACATATTATCCTCTTCTGTTGGGAAACCCCCTTGCCACAGCACTTCTGTAATGCCTGGCCCTCCTGCCTCGGGCTGGGCATGGGGACATCGCTGCCCTGTCAGCAGCTCAGACACTTCCAAACCTCAGCAGGGTAGCCTGTGCCGTGTCACCAACTCTGGGCTTGCTGGAGCAAGGCAGAGGGAAGGGTATTTCTGAGAACCCGCCACCTCTGTCCCTCCCATCAACACCCACCTCAAGGGTCACCCAAAGACTCACTAAGGGAGTTTGCAAACAAACCGAGCACCTTAGCTTCACCTAGAAGTCACTGTGCTCTTCGGAGCAGGGACCAGCTTTGCTCAGCACCTGGCACAATGGGGGCTGGCTCCAGGAGGAGGTCTCTGAGGCACTGGTGCATGCAAACAATAAAACGGCTGGAAGCCAAGGTAGCTCACAGAGCCCTGGCACAAGGGGGCACTGCACTCTGAGTGGAAATCCCTGCAGCCCAGAGCAAAGCTGCAGCCTTCCCGCCAAAGAGAAGCATGCTCCTGGCAGCTGGGACCAGAGAACAGCCCCAAGGAGATGACCATCTCTAGTCTTGGTACATACTTCTCCTCCACACTTAAGCACCCACACTAAGCTAGATTCAGCCTTAGCCAGCCAGCCCCGGCATCCGGGGCCCCAGCCTGCCCTACATCAGACACCGGGGTAATATCTGAGTGCCTACTTAACAGGATTTATGTCTGGAGCTTTGCCCATGGTAAATTGCTCAGTCATGCCAAGTGCTGGCCTGGCGCAGCACACGGCTGGCCCTCTGCCCTCGCTACCCCCTACCTCATGCTTGTTGGGCGGCCGTGCCGAGCCACTTACAGTTTTGTAGAAGTGTTTGGAATGCAGCCCAAGCACCTCCGACTTGGCCACCAAGTCATCCAGCTTCTCCCCGCGCTCCAGCAGAGACTCCATGGTGTTGTGCTGCAGAGGGCGAGAAGTGACACCAGAGCTGAGACCCCCGCGCCTCACCCAGCGGCTGTGACGGCACCAGGGCCAAATACTTTCAGTTTCTCCCCAGCTGGGCTATTGGCTCTCCGTGCCCTCGCCAGGCTGCGCGCCAGCCCTCGCCAGGCTGCGCGCCAGCCACTTTCCAATCACCACGTGGTTAGCTCCCAGGACACCGCATCGCATGTGTGAATGGCGATGCCACCTTGCCCGCCCTGGGAGGCCACAAGGAAATCCACGGTAAAGAGCACGAAGAGGCCTCGCATGGGCTTGTGACTTCTTGGGTCCTTCAAGTCCCCTGCTTCCCAGTCTCGCCCCCATTAGAGGGGAGGATAGCCAATGCCTTTGCTCTTTTCCCTGGTGCCCTGGCAGCTTGATACCTGGGACTCAAATGCAGCCCTACAGTCTGGTGCTATGTGATCCAGCCTGCCCTATGCAGTCTGTGGACGGTTATCAAGCTAACTTCAGACTCCAACACATCTGCTTATTTCCAAGTAATGGCTGGGAACCCACACAACTCCTGACAGTCAAGCCATCCCAGGAGTTCAGGCCAGTCTGGAGTTGGGTTCAGCTGACTTCATGAATGGAGACAGGGGGTGTCCGCAGCACAGTCCTCAGGCAGGGTCTAGTACCAGACTGACAGCACCAATTCCCAGGAGACAGCCAAATGCCCCCACGGAGGCTAAGGGTTCACAGCAGCGGCTGCCCCAGGAAGCCCTCCTCACTTCCCTTTCCCACGCACGCAGCCCTTACCAGAATGATTTTGGTCTCGTCCAGCTCCGCTTGCACTTTTGTCATTGCATCTGCCTCCCGGGGATTCTTGGAGAGCAAGAACACAGCACATTACGTAGACACACTATTCCAAGGACAGCGTCTGCAGGCCCATGAGCCCAGACGCAGCCAAGCAGGAAGCTGGACTGCCCCCCTCAAAGCACTCCACGCCCTGCGGGTGCACAGGGAGACCGTCTTTTACCCTGCCCAGATACAAGCCCCTGTGGAGGCTGCAAATGGAGCTGATGTTTCTCAGTGGGATTGCTGGGGGTTCCCAGCTAAAGGCCTTCCTCACACTGCCAGGAAGGCCTAGAGGCCAGGAGCAGACTGCAGAGCTGGTCTGAGCAGTGAGAGGGAACAGACCTATTCATTCACCTTAGGCACTCCGCCAGCCCCATGACTGCAGTGGCTGGACACCTCACTACTGCTGGCGTACTGACCCTCTCTACCCCGAGAGGCAGGGCAGAGCTTCGGGCCCTATTTTACAAATGGGCAACTGAAGCCCGGCACAACTAACAGATGTGCTGGAAGCCTGGGGGAACAGGGAGCTGAACCCGATACTCTCAAGTTCTAGGCCAGCAGCCTACCCACTAAGACCACCCTTTTCCTACTGCTTCTCTGCCTTCTGACATCCAGACAGTCAGTAAATGCATGTCATACCTGATATTTACTAAGGTAACCGTCCAAGGCTGCATAGTTAATCGTAGTTGGAGAGCCTGAGGGCCAGTTTGCCCTACTGACCTGCGTGGAGAACTCATCCAGCACCTGCAATGCAAAGCAAACCCAGTGGTGAGCACCCAGCTGTCTTCTCCACTCAGACACCCACAACAGGGCTTGAGATCTCAGAACCGTTAAGAGTCATTCCTTGGCATCCTGCTCTCTACCAACAGACAGAAGAGGGTTGGGACCCAACTCCTGTCTTGCAACCTACAGAGGAATGCAAGCTGGGAGTATATAAAGTGTCCCATGAGGAGACTGTCACTAGAATTCAGATAACATACCAAGGACTTCCCCTCTCCTAAGAGCCCCATGGTCTTCATGGACACGCAGGACACCCTGGCGTCCAGATGCGTGACTAACAGTGATCATACAACACAGACAGAGGCCATGCAAGTTGTGATACAAGTCGGACAGAACTGTAACATCCAGGCACCAGTTCTGACCACTTGAAAGCCTGGGCCAGACTGCAGAATGTTTCTGTGAGAACAAATACTCACTAAGTATCAGGCTAAGAGCATCAGACCCTTCTTTCTTGGGGTCTAATCAGGATTGAACCCAGGTCAGCCAAGGTAAAATGCATTAACCCACTGCATCACCCAGCCCATGAAGAAGTCTTAGGCCTGAACAGATCCTACCCCGCTCACTCCTACCATCATCATGTAGCTAATTTGTGACAGTAATGTCAGCAGACAAGAAAAGATTTGTAGAGTCTCAAATGCCCAAGCAGCAAGTCGCTTTTCAGCTAAAAGGGAAGCAAATTCAGGACTCTGAATACACAGTTGAAGTCTCCTCCTGCCGTGCATCGTCCTAGCTGCACAGCTCATCTCCAGAAACAAAGAGAACCCTAAATTGAGTTTACCTTCTCCAGCAAGGTGAAACACACGCGCGGTGGATACTCGTTGTCTGCAATCACCACTCCAGCCAGTCGGTCACTCCGCACGTACACATGGCAGAGGTATTCTGAACCAAAGACCAAGGGCAAAGGTTTCACAGAGAAGTGCACAGCATGGGGTCATCAAGCAGCATTCAGAGCAACCCACATGTAAAAATCAGCCAACTGTCATGGACTAGCACTCCGCTGTCCAAACTAAGATCACATTTTGGCAACGTTTAGCTCAGAGGCAGCATGTGGGTTTCACTAGGAAGGAAGCAGAAGGGGATGCAATGCTTTTCTCCCCAGGGAAGACCAGGGGCAGCACACAAGAGTGCTGAGTGAGTTAGATCATTTCTGTTCCCCCATGGCACGCATGGTGCATGACAAATGTAACCAAGGCAGAGCGTGTACAATCTAAGTTAAACAAAGGCAGGGAAGGGAGGTAACATACAACTAGGCCATTCAGGTTGTTTGCGTTACACATTCTATTGGTTCTGGGGGGGTTAATATTTCATGACTCACTATTACATACTATTAGTGAGAACACAGATTTTAGAACATTTGGAGCAAGGCGATGTGGCATACAGGGAGGTGTACGGAATGAGGCTAGGAGTCAGGAGTTTCGGCAGACAGGTGATGGCAGAGAAGACAAGGGCTGTATCAGGTGGAGCATCACAGTTCACAGCCTGGAGCACAGGGACATGGAGTTTGAACTCTACGCAGGAGAAGCCAGCAGAGGGCTGGGGATGAAAGTAACAGCAGGAAGATCTGAGCAGCTCTGTGGGCTGGAGAGGGGAGTTCAGGCAGCGCACATGTGAGGCTCAGTTCAGCGGCAAGGCTTGTGTGGAGTTAGGGTAAGGTGAGGAATGAAGCGCAAAAGCAGCATCTGGTAGTCAGGCAGGTTCCTGCGCTTACTTGATTTTCCAGCTGGGACAGCAGAAGCACCAGTCAGCATTGACTTGGCTGGGGTCCAGCATGGATTGAAATCCAGACTCCCTCCCACCTTGCAATCTTTTGCACACCTCCTGGCCCGATGGAATCAAAACTGCCAATCAGAGACCAATACGGCTACTCAGGAACCCCGACTTTATTCTACAAACGGAGGAAGTTCCCAGATACTCTACAACAGTGGTTCTCAAATTTTTTTTCTTCTTCTCCATGGACCACTTGAAAATTGCTGAGGGTCTCGAAGGACCACTTAATGATCTTTCCAAATGTTGTTTGTACCATTAGCTAACTATTGTAAAGCACTTTGGATAAAAGTGCTATATAAAAAAAACCTTAATAATAATTAGCTTTTTTTGTTGTACAAATAAAAGCCCACAACTCATATTTTCATGTCAGTAGACTTACCTTTCTAATGCGACGGATGTGCCCTCTCTCCCCTGCCACGGCTGAGGCTGGGAAGGAGGGCCATCTCTCCCCGGCAGCTGCAGCCCTGAAGATGGGCAAAGTCGCCTCTTTCTCTGGCCGCCACAGCCCTGCATGTCCCAAATTCCCCCACCCCCTCTTCTCACCCCACTGCTCCATCCCACCTGCCTCCTACCCCCCCCCCCAGGCCACCACCTCACTTTACATGTGTGTCTTCTCCAGGGTCCAGATGCCTAATTAGTGGAGCCACGCCTGTGCGGCTCCACTAATTAGGTGGGTGGCCCTTCATTCTCTTGTGTGCGGCCGCCCAGACATGCACCTTAGAGGAAACTATCCGCAGACCACCTGAATGGAGCCCGCGGACCACTGGCGGTCCATGGACCACAGTTTGAGAACCTCTGCTCTACAGCACACACCCAAAAGATAGGCATGGTTAACTCTTTGGTGCCAGATTTCTCATGCACACACCACAATGCCACGAGGGGATGCCAGAGCTACTTGGGCAGAGGAGAGGCCGTGACATCAGCAGCCAGGAATGTTCAGTACTACAGCAGTAGATGATGTGGCTGTCACTGTGGAAACTCCTACAAGTCATGCCACACCTCAGGGTGGATGTTAAGAGCTGTGCCTCATCCAGCCAGGACTCCAGACGCCCACTTTTCATTGGGCATTAGGTGCTTTGCAATTTAATCAAGCAATTTAGGCCGGATGTTCGACTAATCCTGCATGACTTGTGTAGCCAGAGAAACAGCTCCTACCGATCGCAATGAAAGGGAGGGGGACAGTAGCCAGCAACAGAGTCTCTGGAGAAGCAGATGCCCAGGGAAAAGAATTAAACTCTCCAAGGCACACAGCTGCTCCGTATCTCGCAAGATACAGAAAATCTGCATTCCGGTACATTACCCTTCGTAACCCTGCGCAATCAAGACCCTTGCGTCCTCTCTTACCTTGCTCCTTCACTGATGCTCGGCTGCCCAGCACCGAGCGCTCTACAATCAGCTGGCTCGTGAAGGTCATGAATTCCTGAACACTGCAAACACAAAGCATTTCATTACTTAACATTCTCTTACACTAGCATCTCCCCACCCCCAAACAGACCGATCGCCACAATGGTGCCGAGAACAAAACGACTTTGCCAGCAGCTGCTGTATTAACTCACTGCAGAGCAGGTGCTCATGGGAAAATTGTGGTGACCAATAAAAAGGGTTCCTTTAAATCTTGCACTCAGGATAGCGCCTTGACCACTTTGAGAACCGGGCCAACTAGCAGGAGCCAACTACAGACCCAGACCACCAGTGCCGGCTCTGCTGATGAACATAAATTAACTCACAGGTCTGTGTTACTACCCAGCCCTACCATATGCACTTCAGTATGCGTACTGCGTGGAACTGAAGGGCGGGGGCTCGGCCTGCAGCGTTTCCCATAGACAGGGCTACACAGAAGGCAACGCACCTTTGCTGCCTAGCGTTAAAAGGTGTGCATGAAGCCTCAGTTCTCATCCTAGCCTACTCTCTTAGGAATGCCAGTGAGCAGCGTGTGGGACACAAGTGGTGGTCTCCAGGAAGAGGGTCTTTTTCCACACACTGCTAAGGCATTCTGCTTTCTTATATACTGTACGTAAGTTTCTCTTTCCATCAAGCCCCAGTATCTTACAATGGTTCTCTATTAACTCCTAAGCTTGTGCAGTGGTTTAGATATTGGGAACACGGGTGGTATTCACGATTACTTTCCAGTAGGCGATCTACAGGTGCAGTGGCAGGGAGAGGCCCTCTTGGTCAATCAGTCCAGCAGGAAGGACTCTCTTAAAGTATCCTGTCCACAAGTGTCTAACCATGACACCTGACTTTAGCCCAGAAATTTCATTCGACCATTCCCATTTCACAGCCTTATCAGAGTTTTCTAATCTCCAAGTTGAATTTGTCCCTGATTGACTTAGGAACTAAGTTAACTGACACTGTCAAACTTAAGATCTGCCCCGTGCGTATTTAAAGAGACCTCCTGATTTTAGTGACTAAAAATTAATTGCTTGTCTTTACTCCTGAGAGCCCTAAAGTGCCAAGACATTCGGGGAGAGTGAATTGAATTTAATCCCTTTTTGTGCATCATTGGAATTTACCAAGGTCTAATCACTTGACCTTCCTTGGCTTTCCAGAAGTGTCATAGAGTCTGTTTGGCCGGGAGAATCTTTATTACTGGGGATGATGCATGAGAAAGACACTAACTTAATGCAGATCCCAGAGCAACTGTGCAGGGGTGGAGTGCAGGACAGACATTTTAGTGGTAACTGAACACCTGAAGCAGAAGTCTTCATTACTAACATGGAAGAGCCCCAAAAGCTATTTCTCCTGGTTTTAACCCCATAAAAGGAGGGAAGGAAAAGACTTACTTGCCTTTAAGGAGAGGGGGAAGGGGAAAGAAGGTGAAAGTTCACCACCATTTCAGTTTAAAAACATTCAAGTGCCTTTAATCTTCCTCTTAGTCTCAAATTCTTTTCCTCAAAGCTGTCTTCAAGTTGTATTTCCTCTTGTTCCGGCTTTAAAAGCAAGTGCACTGCATCCCAGAGCAGTCTCACTAACGTGGCGTGAAGTGGCACTAAAATAGACGTGTCATACATTCATCCTGGTTGATGTATTTTTGGGGCCTGCATAGTATACTCAGACTCTGCAAAAATCTAGGCTTTCATTTCATAAGTACATTATTTCTAGACCTCTCAGTTATAAGGATAGCCTTGAAAACAGGAACCAAGAATAAACAGATAGCCGTGTCTTGAGTCTGCAAACTGAAACAATTGGGGAGAGATGTAAACCCACCCCTCCATTTAGAATCCTGGAAGCAGCTGTGAAACTGCCAAGACTTCTGTCAGTTTCACACTGCTCTTGGGGAAGACTAGGAGCACAGGCAGGTGCTGGAGTTAGTCACAAGGAAGCACCATGCTTGTTAGCAGAAACGTACACTCCATCAATTGTCAGGAGGCTTTGGAGGGCTGAGAAGAGAGAAATTCTTCTCCCTTTCAGCTATTGGTTTGCATGGGGGAAGGGGCAGGATGTGGACATTCACATTTATCAGACACCTACTAGTCAGACATATAAAAGATGGTGCTTCTAAGCAGAGTCCACCAGGCCAAAATCCCAGCTACCTCCCTCTTCCTAGGGGCTTCAGGTGCAAGGACCAGCAGGTTCTAGTCAGAGCACAGTCCCGAATCCCACTAGGGAGGCTAGAGTCTAGCTAAGAATCTGGTAACTTCAAGCCCCACAACTGGTTTTAGTGGGACTACTCCCCAGGAGTAAAACACAGATTAGAACAGACTAACCAACCAAAGGTAGCAAGTATGGCCTTTATGCAATGCTCTCTTCCCACCAGAAGCCCAGAGTCCCATACTTTATTTTCAGGTATGCTACCTGGCCTTTTTGAATAACTCAAGTCAAAAACAGCTTCTGGAAAGGATAATTTGCACCCCCCATAGCTCCTTTACTGCTGCCTTATTCAGCCATCTTCCCCACATCAGCTCTCCTGCCCTCTTTCAAGCTCCAGTACACAGAAAGCTGCCTTTATAACAAACCATTCTCGGCACATACTTGTTCAGACCACAAGTTTCGTTTAAATCCACGCTGTTGCAATGGATTCCACATTTAGACAGTTTCTACACCCCCACCTCTACGATATACAACTTAGATGAAATATATGGATTAATGCAATCATATACTGCTATAAAGTGACAATGTTAATGTGTAGTTAGCCAGTTTGTTTTACCCATTTTCAATTATTGAAAGTGAAAGTTTTAAGTAGTCAATTCACTTGTTACTATTTACTTTTTGCATTACTCCCAGTCTGGACAATGGGGAATCAAAAGTCAGTTTCACTTTCAGATTCTCAGTACTGCAACATAAGGCTTCCAAAACCTGCAGGGGAAAATTTGCTCAGGAAAGTGTTCCATCGGAGCTTGAAATGAAAGACTGCAGAATCATTCCTATTGGTCTCAGGTTTTGTAATACAGGCTGCCAGATGATGTATGAATTTGAAATTCCAGGCACGTGCAGATTTTTAAGGAATAAGACCAAGGTCTGATTACAACACAACACAAAACAAACCTAATTCCTGGTAAAAAGAAAAGGAGTACTTGTGGCACCTTAGAGATTAACCAATTTATCTGAGCGCATCCGATGAAGTGAGCTGTAGCTCACGAAAGCTTATGCTCATATAAATTGGTTAGTCTCGAAGGTGCCACAAGTCCTCCTGTTCTTTTTGTGGATACAGACTAACACGGCTGCTAATTCCTGGTGACAATTCTGAAAAATACTCAAATTACAATTCTGATAAAAAAGTGCAGGTGGGGCGTTAAATTAGGTACTCTGTGAGGTACCTGATCACAGTCTCTCTCCCTCACCTGCCCCTCCATGTTTAATTATGACATTTTAGTAAGTCTCATGAAAGAGATCACTGGACAAGATTGCCATGAATTAAAAAAAGCATTTAAACATTCACTTTAAAATCCTAGTACCTTTCCAGGACCAGGAGACACTAAAAACTTAAGACAAAATTCAAATTTTAGGCCAAATTTGTTAATCCTTAATACTGCTTGCAAGCGTTTACACACTGAATTCAAAGGGGCTACTTGTGCACACGAAGTTAAGCACGTGTGTGTTTGCAGGATTGGGATACTAGCAAGGAAAAAAAAGCAGTACAAGATTATGCATGTGTAAAGCAGTCAAATTAATAAGGCGGGGAAATTATTTTCCCCCACAATTGAGATTTTTTTTTAAATGAGTAAGAGAAAACTACCTGTTCTTTATGTCGTCTTTGCATCTGAGTGGGCCTGAGTTAGGGGGAGATACGGCAGGACTCCCTGGGATTCTACTAGCGTTGATCAATTTACATTGAGGCGATTGTAAATTTTGAAAATAAAAAGAAACTGATTCTTTAAAAAAAAATAAATTCCCATTAGCAGCCTGTTGTAGAACGCAGCAACGACTCTGGACAAATTGTAGGATCTGTGACTTTTTCCTGCATCTGTGATTTTCTTCTGCCTCTGACATTAAGGCAGTTCTTCCAGGAGGATTTTATTAACTTTATTTCAATTAGCAAATTGCAGTTTCCCCTCATGCATCAGCCCTCGTACATGCAAGATCTCTGGTCATGCCAAACAGGGAAAATATGTAATGATGTCAGAGGGGTACAGCTTCCTTAGGCACAGGTAAATCGCAGAAGGAGCACAGGAGTGCGTTTGTTTAATGCTTATCTTTTAAAAAAATCCCCCTAACATAATCCACCATCAAGTAAAAGCCCCAGCAGGCCTAAGTATCAAGTAATGGCCAAGCTTCAAATCTCAGCTATTTTTGTGTAACCTTGGCAAAG
The DNA here is from genome assembly GCF_965140295.1 of Lepidochelys olivacea. Taxonomy (NCBI): domain Eukaryota; kingdom Metazoa; phylum Chordata; order Testudines; family Cheloniidae; genus Lepidochelys; species Lepidochelys olivacea. Next base: position 13,891,176 of record NC_140436.1, on the reverse strand, counting down.
GAAGTAAACATTTATAAAATAAATTCCAACAATGGTATTCCTCCTCCAAACTCACTCTGCCCTCCCGCACATCAGAACCACAGAAGAGAGAGTTTGCTCCTGCTTCAAAAGTCACCTCTGGACACACACCAAGCATGGAAAATTTCAGGGCAGAAGGCAAATGTTTCTTAAAATTATGAGCATCTGAAACCAGGAGGTTAGAAGGGAAGTTGTTTTGCAGTCAGGCACTTGCGAATACAACTACTTCTTTCAAAAGCTTTAGGGGTATTACCCCATCTTAATGGTTGGGGGCTGTACTTCTAGCGCAGGTTAACTGACGTAAGGGTAGCATGGGTAAACTCTTCTGCAAGTACAGATTACACCCTAATGCTGAGAGCATTGTGAATCACCAGGATGACAAGGAGCTGGGATTAGCATTTAGCTTTGAGCACTCTGGCCTGAACCATCAGCAGTAGTCTCTACACAACTAAACACCTTAAGCAAAGTACATAGTATGTTATCACAAGTGGGACAATACTAGCAATTGCTAAATACAAATACACTGATCGCTCCAGCTGGATTGGTAAAGCGAAACCCACAAATTATCTCCCATTTGTTTTTCAAGTCTCTTCATGAGCTGAGAAGCTTGTGAGACTAAACAGATCTGTTGACACATTATCTAGGATATGGATTACAATTCACACCCATATATGCTCTCTTATTTTGTATACCCCAGTGCATCAGCCTTGTAAAACCTGCAAAACATACCAGCTCAGGCACTGATCTATTCACAGGCCTTTTGCTGTGATAATAAAAAAACACCTTATTCACCCATTTAAAAGGTCACTCGTATTGGATGTTCGTTCTACCCATCTTAGGTGCTTCTATGGGCCCTATTGCTGTAGTATGTGACCACCACATAATCTCTCATGCAGTTACCCTCACCATACCCCAGAGGGACAGATTAGCATCCCTGTTTTACAGACTGTTCCACTGGAAATAAATACTGAACGAGCCACTGGGTGTGAAAGAGAGAATGGCACTGCAGCCTGACGCTTAGAGGACTCACTTGGGAGGCAGGGCACACATGACGCAGACCCCTTTCTCCAACCAGTGTGTCACTATTTATCCACAGAGGAATAGCACCAAATGGAAGAACTGAGAGAGCCCCACAGCACAATACCCCATAGCTCAGGGGTTAGAACACCCCCCTAAGAGAGGAGACACCTCTGGTCAAATCCCTTCTCCCCATCAGGCAGAGGGGGAACTGAACTGAGGTTTCCCAGATCCCAGGTGAGTGCTCTAACCACTGGGCTAAATGTTATAAAGGGGAGTGGTAACGGGACCTAATCCAGCAGGCAGCCTCTGAGCTTGCTTACTGGATTGCCTCCTGTACTCATGATAGGTAGGGGTTTGTCCCCAGTCTGTGAAACCAAAAATGAGATTTAGGCACCCACCTACCTTCCTTTGTGGATCGACCTTTGCTGGGGTTCACACAGGGAGCCTGTGGCAGAGCAGGGGCTTGAATCCCAGCCCCCCAAGCCTGCGCACCAACCCCTGATCGCCCTTATGGAGCTATTTGTTCCAGGCAGGGAGGCGGCCGCCGCTCGGCACAGGGGAGGGAGTTCCCCAGCCAACACCTCAGGGACCGACCCACCTGGTCTTCTGGAAGAAGCTGAACGAGGACAAGTCGAAGGCAGCTTTCAGCAAGTGCACTTTGGGGTCGCCTTTGTAAAGGACACTTAGGCTGTAAAGCTTCATCCTGGTGCCTTCCCAGCAGCCGCCTGAGCGAGAAGGTCGGAGTCAGGGCCGGTGAAGAGACCCAGGAAACAAGCCCTGACCACCCCCCCTCACCCATGAGAGCACCCCCCCCAGACCAGACCACCCCCCTCACCCCCAAGAGCCCCCCGCACCTCCTGGACTGCCCCGAGAGCCCCCCCCCAGGCCGGACCGCCCCCCGCATCCCCGAGAGCCCCCCCCCAGGCCGGACCGCCCCCCGCACCCCCGAGAGCCCCCCCCCAGGCCGGACCGCCCCCCGCATCCCCGAGAGCCCCCCCCCAGGCCGGACCGCCGCCCCCCGCATCCCCGAGAGCCCCCCCCCCAGGCCGGACCGCCCCCCGCATCCCCGAGAGCCCCCCCCCAGGCCGGACCGCCCCCCGCATCCCCGAGAGCCCCCCCCCAGGCCGGACCGCCCCCCGCATCCCCGAGAGCCCCCCCCCCAGGCCGGACCGCCCCCCGCATCCCCGAGAGGCCCCCCCCCAGGCCGGACCGCCGCCCCCCGCATCCCCGAGAGGCCCCCCCCCAGGCCGGACCGCCGCCCCCCGCATCCCCGAGAGCCCCCCCCCCCAGGCCGGACCGCCCCCCCCGCATCCCCGAGAGCCCCCCCCCAGGCCGGACCGCCCCCCGTATCCCCGAGAGCCCCCCCCCAGGCCGGACCGCCCCCCCCCGCATCCCCGAGAGCCCCCCCCCAGGCCGGACCGCCCCCCGCATCCCCGAGAGCCCCCCCCCCAGGCCGGACCGCCCCCCGCATCCCCGAGAGCCCCCCCCCAGGCCGGACCGCCCCCCCCGCATCCCCGAGAGCCCCCCCCCAGGCCGGACCCGCAGAGCAGGGCCTGGCTGCGGCCCCCCCGGCGCGCGGGGCTCGGAGACTCCCGCTCCCGCCCGACCTCGCTCGCTCGGACCCCGGGGGTCGGCTCCGGCGGTTGCTGCGACGGCCGGGGCAGTGGGCGGAGCAAAGAACCGCCGCCGCCCCGCGCTGACCCGGAAGCAAAATGGAGCGGCCGGAAGTGCCGGCGGCGGGGAGGGAGGGGGGTCAGTGCCACGGGGCGCTCTCGCACTGCGCATGCCCGCGGCCGCTGGGGGACCCAGCCAATGAGCGCCCGCCTACAGCCGCCTGCGGGCGCACAGCTGTTCCGCCGTGTGCAGGAGGCGCTGGGAAGGGCTGCGGGGGGGGGGTATCAGCCGCGCCGGCGGACCCCCCTGGAGTGCCCTCGGGGACCCCCAGTGGTCCACGCCCCCAGGTTGAGTAATGCTGGCAGGGAGAGTAGGCGGATCCTAGAACCCCAGACTGTCCGCGTTGGACGGGACCTCGGGAGGGCATCTAGTCCAGCCCCCTGCTCGAAGCAGGGCCGATCCCCCACTAAATCATCCCAGCCAGGGCTGTGTCAAGCCGGGCCTTAAAAACCTCCAAGGAAGGAGATTCCAGCACCTCCCTAGGGAACCCATTCCAGCGCTTCCCCACCCTCCTCGTGAAAAAGTGTTTCCGAATATCCAACCTAAACCTCCCCCACTGCAACTTGAGACCATTGCTCCTCCTCCTGTCCTCTTCCACCACTGAGAACAGTCTAGATCCATCCTCTCTGGAACCCCCTCTCCGGTAGCTGAAAGCAGCTATCAAATCCCCCCTCGTTCTTCTCTTCCGCAGACTAAAAGCTGGGAGGGGTGGCAAGTGCTTTAGAGGATAGGATTAAAATTCAAAATGATCTGGACAAACTGGAGAAATGGTCTGAAGTAAATAGGATGAAATTCAATAAGGACAAATGCAAAGTACTCCACTTAGGAAGGTTGTGTGTCAACAATCGAAATGCAAAGTACTCCACTTAGGAAGGTTGTGTGCAACAATCGGTTACACACATACAAAACAGGAAATGACTGCCTAGGAAGGAGCACTGCGGAAAGGGATCTGGGGGTTATGGATCGCAAGCTAAATATCAGTCAACTGTGTAACACTGTTGCAAAAAAAGCAAACATCATTTTGGGATGTATTAGCAGGAGTGTTGTAAGCAAGGCACAAGAAGTAATTCTTCCGCTCTACTCTGTCCTAATTAGGCATCAGTTGGAGCATTGTGTCCAGTTCTGGGTGCCACATTCCAGGAAAGATGGGGACAAATTGGAGAAAGTCCAGAGAAGAGCAACAAAAATGATGAAAGGTCTAGAAAACAGCACCTCTGAGGGAAGACTGAAAAAATTGGGTTTGTTTAGCCTGGAGAAGGGAAGACTGAGAGGAGACATGATAACAGTTTTCAGGTACATAAAAGGTTGTTACAAGGAGAAGGGAGAAAAATTGTTCTCCTTGGCCTCTGAGGACAGGACAAGAAGCAATGGGCTTAAATTGCAGCAAGGGCGGTTTAGGTTGGACTTGAGGAAAAACTTCCTGTCAGGGTGGTTAAGCCCTGGACTAAATTGCCCAGGGAGGTTGTGGAATCTCCATCATTGGGGATTTTTAAGAGCAGGTTAGACAAACCCCTGTCAGGGATGGTCTAGATAATACTTAATCCTGCCATGAGTGCTGGGGACTGGACTAGACAACCTCTCGAGGTCCCTTCCAGTCCTAGGATTCTATGGGCCCCACTATACCAGGGTCAGCACCAATAAATCAGAATGGGCCCTGCTATACCAGGGTCAGTATTAATATACCAGGGTGAACCCCACTAGACAGGGGTGAGCACTGATACACCGGGTCATCCCCAATATACTGGGCTGGGTCCCACTATGCAAGGATTGGCCCCAACATAGCAGGGTCAGCTCCAATATACTGGGGTGGGCGCACCAGACAGGGATCAACCTCAACATACTGGGTAGGGTTGCCAACTTTCTGACCCTTGCCCTGAGGCCCTGCCCCTTCCCTGAGGCCCCACCCCTGCTCACTCCATTCCTCCCTCCCTCTGTTGCTCACTTTCCCCCACCCTCACTGATTCGCTAATTTTCACCAGGTTGGGGCAGAGGGTTGGGGTGCGGGAGGGGGAGGGGGAGGGCTCCGGTTGGGGATGCAGGCTCTGGGGTGGGGCTGGGGATGAGGGGTTTGGGGTGCAGGAGGGGACTCCAAGCTGGGGGGGTGGGGCCAAGGGGTTTGGAGTGTGGGAGGGGGCTCCAGGTTGGGGCAGGGGGTTGGAAATGTGGGAGGGGGTGCGGGCTTCAGGATGGGGCCATAAATGAGGGGTTCAGAGTGTGGGAGGGAGCTCTGGGCTGGAGCAGGGGGTTGGGGTGCAGGGGGGTGAGGGCTATGGCTGGGGGTGGGGCCGGGGATGAGGAGTTTGGGGTGCAGGAGGGGGCTCTGGGCTGGGGCTGAGGTGTTCGGAGTGCGGGAGGGGGCTCAGGGCTGGGGCAAGGGGTTGGGGTATGGAAGAGGGTGCGGGCTCTGGGAGGGAGTTTGGGTGCGGGAGGGGGTTCAGGGCTGGAGCGGGGGTTGGGGTGCGAGCTCTGGGAGGGAGTTTGGGTGCGGGAGGGGGCTCAGGGCTGGGGCAAGGGGTTGGGGTATGGAAGAGGGTGTGGGCTCTGGGAGGGAGTTTGGGTGCGGGAGGGGGCTCAGGGCTGGAGCGGGGGTTGGGGTGCGGGCTCTGGGAGGGAGTTTGGGTGCGGGAGGGGGCTCAGGGCTGGAGCGGGGGTTGGGGTGCGAGCTCTGGGAGGGAGTTTGGGTGCGGGAGGGGGCTCAGGGCTGGGGCAAGGGGTTGGGGTATGGAAGAGGGTGTGGGCTCTGGGAGGGAGTTTGGGTGCGGGAGGGGGCTCAGGGCTGGAGCGGGGGTTGGGGTGCAGGCTCTGGGAGGGAGTTTGGGTGCGGGAGGGGGCTCAGGGCTGGAGCGGGGGTTGGGGTGCGGGCTCTGGGAGGGAGTTTGGGTGCGGGAGGGGGCTCAGGGCTGGAGCGGGGGTTGGGGTGCGGGCTCTGGGAGGGAGTTTGGGTGCGGGAAGGGGCTCAGGGCTGGGGAATGGGGTTGCGGTGTGGGAGGGGGTGCGGTTCTGGGCGGCACTTACCTCAGGCAGCTCGCGGAAGTGGCCGGCATGTCCTGCCAGCTCCTAGGCACAGGGACGGCCAAGGGGGCTCTGCCAGCTGCTGCGGCAAACTGGACGTGGTCAGCTGGGCTGACTGGAGCTGCCAGGGTCCCTTTTCGACCGGGTGCCTGTCAACCCTAATACTGGGGTGAGCACTGATATACCAGAATCTGCCTCAATATATCGGGGTAGGCCTCACTATACTGAGGTGAGCCCCAATATACTTGGGTTGGGCCCCACTATACCAGGGTAGACACACTATACCAGTATGAGCCCCACTATACGTGAGTAAGGCCCTTTGTACCAGGGTCATCACCTTGATACCAGGGTAAGCACGGATGTGCTGAGGTAACTGCATCCACACTAGAAGCGATACAGATCTACCCATCTTGGTTTCAAGTCAATATTATAGCGGAGTGATAGCACCACCATACTCAAGGGTGAGGCTTGTTTGCTGTGTACCCTCCTCCACAGAACAGAGAACCCCACCCCAAAATTTCTGCATCAAGCCCCGAGCTTCTGTAAGAGCTACATTATATCTACATCTAGCCTTAATTTAAAGTCTTCAAGTGACGGAGATGCCACCACATGTTCTGCAAAGCCTCCTAAGAGATCTGCTGCCCTGCTGGTGTGCTCTGTAACCTGGTGTGTTACATCAGTGGCTCCGTCTGAATTAGACTGGAAGCTTTTGGGGGCAACTGCCTTGTTTTCCTCTTCGCGCTGGCTGTGCTCAGCTTCAAGAACAAAATAACTGTCTGGGCTTCATTTGTGATCCCAGGACTGTGCCTTAGCAGGATCGCTGGGCCAGGCGGCTCCTTGCCTATTCCAGATCTCGTTGGCCTCTGAAAGGGGAGCAATGCAGAGCTGGACCCTGGTTTCATTCCCGTCACAGCAGATGCTTCCCGTTTACCCTCACCTTTGCTCAGACTTCTCATCTAAGCACCTTCCTCCTCTTTTTTAACCTTTGTCACTTGGAAGTGGGTTTCTCTGACCCAACATGGTCACCATGGGAGCAGAACAGGTTGCTAAGTCTTTCAGTGGAGTGGTTACCGCAGTAACAAGGAGATAAAGTGGTTGTTATGACAATTTGAAGGAAGACTGATCACCATGGCGGTGGCCTTCTGCATGAGAGCCCTAACAGACAGATGGGGAGGGGGCTCGATGAAGCAGGACAGCAGCAGGATTTCCCTGGTTGCCCCAGTAATGCGAAGTTAATCTCAAGATCTCAGGATGCAACGTGGGACCCCTTTGAGGGCAAAAATGGGAGGGTGTCAGCAAGAGAAAAAGTAAATAAACTTCCTGGTAGGTTGGGAAGTGACTGGAGGAACTGGGCAGGTGGGTGAGTGAAGCTGATCCCCCATGCTCCATTACCCCGAGGAGAGGAGGAGACCTTCAGTCGCCAGGAAGGGACTCGTTGCTTCTCTTCTGACAAGATGCAGGGTGACAAAATGGATCCCGACGTGACGGACGTCCCTTCACCCCATCCCACCAAGTGAACCCCCAAACTAGAAGGAGGCTGAGATCCTGGGGGCTGGGGCAAGACAAAGTCCAGGGAAAGAAGGGGAAACGGGAGCAGAATTGCTTTGGTTTTGATTTTGCGTACTAGAAAAGAGGAAACCAAACAATCAGCCTACAACTGAAATAAACCAGCGGGGAAAGTGGAGGATTCACAAGCACAGCAGGGGGGACCTGTCTTCTCAGCCCAGGACCAGCTGCTTCAGGGGCAAGAGGTGGAATATTTCCGGGGCAAGGAAACAAGTGGTGGTGTGTGTTTTGACTCAGTGCATGACAGATTTGCCAGCAGCCCACCCCTTGCGGACAGCTGCCCCAATGCTGGATCGCAGAACCAGGATGGACAGCTCCAAGAAGGAGAAGGTAACATATCTAGTTCTGTCTCTTTCCCTTAGCTTTGTGGGGCGATGAAGGTGCTGCCTGGATGGATAGCTGATTAATCAGTAGGCCCCATCCTAAGCCCATGGTGGACTCCTTCGGTGCACCTCTGCAAAAGGCAGCCCTTTCTGGGAACCCCAGCTTCATTTAGTGCCCATCCATCACCCCTTGTTCCACTCGACTCCAGATCCTGCTGACAGGGAAGTTGACACCCAATTTTTCAAGGATGTCTCAATTTCTGGAGACCCAGTTAGTGCCCGGGTCAATTTTGGCCACCCAAAATCTGAGGCATCCAAACTCAGAAGGCGCCTTTGAATGTTCAGGTTTTAATTTCCAGCTTCGCTAGTGAAGCAACTCTTCGTGGGGTGTCCGGACAGACGGCAGTCTTGGGTGTCCGTGCTGCTGTGTTGTGATGAGATTGCACCCAGGGTCGCGTAGCTTGGCCGTCAGCGTTCTGCTTCACCTGGAAGCCGGCACGTTCGGTGCCGTCCCCGTGCCAAGAGCGCAGAAGGGGGACGCACATGGCAAATGGTGGGCACAGAGGGGAGGCTGACACAGAGGGGAGAGTGCCCCCTACCGAACCTCCCCACGCTGCTCCCGGTATTACAGTGCCCCCTTGCACCGGATTGGAGCCAGCACTGGCTCAGAAGAGAGAGCTCCCCCTCCGGGTCCCCCCGTGCAACAGCCGCTGTAGGCTCAGGTCCTGTGCAAGCAGTCTCGGTTCCTTTTAATCTACAAGATCTGGCAAGATCACAGCTCCTCCAAGGTGTGGAAGAGGGGACTCGGGGGTTCTGCAGGTCGGGGGGTTCTGTGCCCAGGATGTTTAGTCCCGGGGAAGCGATGCACAGCTCTGTCAGGAAGGCTTATGGTTCGGATCTCCGATTGGGCTGTTTGCCTGCTTTTCGGCTTGGCTGTCTACTGTCCAGCCTTGTTCCAAGCCCCAGTGATGGCTCGTCTCCCACCCCGCCTTTCCCTTGGGGCCCATTATAACCAGCCTGTCTGCGATTACTCCAGGCTTAGCAAACAGCTTGGATTTCCAACCCAATCCGGGGCTGCCATAGAGTCTAACTTCTCTGGGTAGTAGGAAGGAGAAGTGTCTCACAGGGCTCACTGCGTCCTTGGCCCACTGACCTCGTGCCATTGACATCTGCAGCATCCTGCCACCATGTGACCTAGTTAGAGCTTGAGAACTAGAGCAAATAACTACACCCCCCCACACACACACACCATGTGCATCCCCCTTGTGTGCTCAGAGATCACAGTCGATCTCAGCAAGGGGGTGAGCCAGAGGGAGCAGTCAGTGTGTGCTGTGATCTCCCTGGGTGGGGGAGCAAGAAGGAAGGAGACAGGAATCTGTGTCCCCTCGCCCCCAAGCTGCGATGTTGTTTGGGGAAGCAGTGTGCCCATCTCAGGGATTGCAACATCCTATCTCCCTGCAGTCGGGGGAGTCAATGGCAGTGCATGGAGTGGGCAGGGCCCATGGAGCCCCAGCAATCGCCCATCATGTGATCTGTGAAATATTAACTCTGCGGCAGCAGGCACCTAGCGCAGGGAGATCCCAGCTACACAGGGCCCAGAGCCAGGGGGATTCGTGGCTCGGCTCATAGTCTGCGTTCGCCGTGTGCTGGCCTGTGCAGGGAGCTGGGCTCCCCAAATTTCCATCCGCTGCAGCGCCCCCTGCTGGCTGAGAAATGAGTGGTCCATGCCACTTGCGCCGTGCTCCCTGCTGGCCGGGGCATGGGTTGGTCTCTGCCAAGGCAGGGGCCTCAGGCATTGGTGGCAATCTCCTGCTCCCTGCCTGTAGCACCCAACAGTTTGATCTCCTGAGGACTGAAATGCTTTGGTCTAAGCGAAGGAATTGAGCCCAGCACAGGGGGATTTGGGCGACCGGTAATGCCTGCGCTAGGCTGGGGGTCAGCCTACATCATCTCATGGTCCCTTCTGGCCTTAAACTCTAGGAAACGATGAAAAAGAAGAAAAGCAGCACATTGGGAGCTGACGTGTGTTAAGAAGCATCGTGATACATGTATGAAGGAGAATTACGGGGCTGCCAACGACAGCCGAGGCTGAACTCAGGGATGGCCACAGCTGGAGATGGGATGCCGGACAGGGTGGGCCAGGGCTCGGAGGTGGTACCCAGTTTCTCTCGGCTGCCTGGTTCTTGCTCATGTGCCCAGGGGTCTCCCTGATTGCCGTGTGGGGGTCAAGAAGGAATCCCCCCTCGGGTCAGATTGGGAGTGAGCTTGCGGGTTTTTTGCCGGCCTCTGTAGCATCTGGGTGCAGGTCGCTTGCCAAGGTGTATCTCATTTAATCACTTTCCTGCTCCTGCATGGGCCTGGAGCACGGGTGCACCTCAGTCCCTCCTATTCTCCGCGTGTGGCATGGAGTAGTCTATCTCCTTTCTGCGGCTGGTGGCCTGTGATATGCAGGAGTTCAGACCAGATGACCTAGTGCTCCCATCTGGCCTTAAACTCCATGATGCCTCTCTGTGCCTCAGAGCTCTAGGGATACCCTAGAGCAGTGGTCTCCAAAGTAGGGTGTGTGCACCCCAGGGGGTGCGCCAGAGAATCCTGGGGGGTCCGCGGCAGGAGGAGCGCCTCCGGACGACACTCCGCCTTTTTTTCCTTCGGCGGCAGCTCTGCACGCCTGCGGCAGGTCTTCCCCCCTTCTTTCTTCGGCAACACGCCTGCGGTAAGTCTTCCCCTCTCCTTTCTTCGGCGGCACCGTGGGGGTGCGCGATCCAAAAACTTGGGAGACCACTTCCCTAGAGCCTTCCAAGCTACATGTGGACAGAGACAAGGGACCCTCCCTCCTTCCTTACACGTTGCATCAGAGAGATCAGCTGGCAGCTGTCTAGCAACTGCTTGGCCATGGTGGAGCTTCCTCATTTTGTCCTTTTCCTTTGGACCCCCTCTCTTCAGGATCCGTGGGACCGGAACCTAGGTCTGCAGTGCCTAGTGCCTGAAGTTGTCTGGGCAGCTCCACTGATGTCTGGCCAGCTGTGACTCCCGAGCACACCATCTCTTTTGGTCTCTGACCCTGACTCTTGCTTATTGAACTCGGCACTGATGGTGGTTGTTGGGGACCTGGGCTCAGTGCTTGAGATGAGCAGGAGTGAGTTCTGGGGGGCAAGTGCCTGGCTTGCCAAGGGCAGCGCTTCCTCTGACCCCAGCCTATGTAGTACAGTCCTGAGGCTAACCTCTATGTGTGAACACCACCAGCCCGGCTGTGACTGCTAGGCCAGACTGCCTCCACCCCAGTTCCTTACGCTTTCCTCCAGGAGGTTCCATCCAGAAAGCTCTATTAAAGGGCGCTCAGAAGTCAAGACAGGAAGGCGTATCCGTTAGCTCAGGAGACCCAGTACCCCAGGGCTTAGCTCGCTGCTGAGCTGAACACAAGTTCCGTCACAGCAAGTGGAGATGGAAAAATCTGTTGCCCTGGGGGAACTGGGCAGGGCTGTGCCCTCCAGTGAACTTTCCCTTTCTGAGTCTCGTGCTCAGCGAAGTGGGTGATGCTAATAGAGGTGGCAGTATGGGGAGCAGGCTGCCCAGCTGCCAATAACTATCCCACCTCGCTCTGATCAACCACTTTATATCAGTAGATGTCAAAGCCCTTTACAAAGCAGGTCAATATCATCATCCCCACTTTACAGATGGGGAAACTGAGGCACAAGGGGGGTGGTGACGCGGTCAAGGTCACCCAGCAGGCCAGTAGCAGAGCTGGGAATAGAACCAGGTCTCCTGTGTCCCAGTCCATTGCTCTGTCCACTAGGCCTCATTGCCTCCCATTGTTGCTTCCCAAATCCCCCCACAAGCCCACATTTGGGGTGCTTCATCTCAGAGACTTTCCTTTAATAAGTTTACTTTGGAGGGGCACAGGGCCATGTTTCCACAGTCTGATTTGTGTCCTGAAAAAGGGCCGGAACCAGGAACAGTTCAGAATCACTAACAGAGCCAGTCCTGTGTCTGAAACGGCCTGCAAGAGACTGAGCACTACGGAAACGCTGCCAAGAGTCCTGGCAGCAGAACGTATGTCAGTGATCTGGCGACGGGCCTCCAGGCCAACCCCCACCTCCCAAGTCCCAGGGCACTGAGACTTTTTCAACAGCTCCTGAGTCTTTAGTCTCTTTGGGTTGGAAGAAGCTGTCGGTGCTATCTGCAGCCCTCAGCCTGGAACTTCAGCAGCGGTTCAGCACCAAGAGACACGGGCTCAGCCAGTCTGTTCAGCTTCACAGCAGGCATCCAAAAGACGCCTTTGGTGCCTGCGGAGAGCAAGAGGATTCCTCCCTGTCCTCAGAGCAAAGCAGACCCAGCCGATCTCTTGGGGGCAGAAGGACTGGAGCAGTGTCAAAGATGAAACCAAGCCAGGAGGACACCTTGCACCTGGTAAGCTCAGAATCCTGCCCACAGGAACCTCTGCCATCTCCCTTACGCTGCGTGATTTTCTGTTCAAGGTAGTGTGGACAAGCAGGCACTTGGTGGGCTGTTCCCTGCCGGTCAGACCGTGCTGGGTGGGAGTCATGCCTAGCTCCAGGCATGCTGCTTTGCATCAGCAGATCACAAAACTCTTTACAAAGGAGGTCGGTCGCATCACCCCCATTTTACAGATTGGGAAACTGAGGCACGGAGAGGGGCGGGACATGCCCAAATAGGCAGCAGCAGAGCCAGGGAGTGGGTCCTACTGCCAGCCTGGGAGTCAGGACTCCTAGCCTTTTTTCCTGACTTTGCTGCTGGCCCTGGGTTAGTGTGTTTAACTTCTCTGTTGCCCCTCCCCTGTCAAATGGGGGTGCATTAATCCTCCCTCGGTCACAAGGCTGCTGTGGTGAGTGATGTCTGGAAAGGCCTTGGTGGTCCTCAGGTGAAAGACCCCTCCTCGCTCCCCTCATCTCCGGCACGCAGCCCTGCTTGGTTGTTTTCAGTGCCCCTCTGTGCCCTGGGGACTCCCAGCAAGGGTCTCAGAGACAGTGCTGGGTTCATCATTCTCCTGCTTTCCCCAGCATGCTGTCTGCGGCAGAGCAGGGCGGGGTGCTCCTGGCAACGCCTCAGGAACCAAAGATCCCAGCTGGCATCGACCTGAGCCAAAGAGAAACCAGGGCACTCGAGCCGGCATTTGCTGAATGGTGGTGCCTGGGTTAGGGCCCGAGGTGGAGGACCCTGGGGGCCTGGTGTCAGTCCCTGTGGTGGGCAGGGATAGCTTGGATGGTGGTTGTTGGGGACCTGGGCTCAGTGCTTGAGATGAGCAGTGGGGCAAGTGCCTGGCTTGCCACGTGCGCTGCAGCCAAGGGCAGCTGAGAGTCCAAGACTGGCATCAGCCAAGGGCGGGCTCAGCCCTGCCAATGGTTGGCAGGGTCTGAAATTGGCAGGTGCCTCCCTAGCAGTGGGTGCTCCTGGGGTTTGCACTGTGGCTGGGAATGACCTGGGGGCTTCATGCCTTTCCCCTTTGTTTGGAACCCTTGGAGAGCAGCAGCTGTGCGGAAGGCCCAAGGCGGGCAGGGAAGATGGAGAATCCCTGAGGGACACTGCTCTGCGTGCTTCTCCGCCGGAGGGGCTGGGATGACCCTCCCCGAACTCGGAGTGCTCGCGATGTGGGTGCGGGGTTTCCTGTGCTCATCCATGTGCCTGGCCAGCTTTGCTGGCTGCTGCACCGGGTGGGAAGCAGCGTGGCTTAGTGGTTGGGGTATCAGAATGAGACTTTGGAGCCCTAGGTTCCAATCCCACCTCTGCTACTTGGCTGGATGACATTGGGCAAGTCATTGCTCGCTCTGTGCCTCAGTTTCCCCATTTGTAAGTTTAAACATTGGAACAATTACCCAGGGTGGTGGTGGATTCTCTGTCCATGGCTCCACATTCTAGCTGCCACCGCTTAGGGGCTTGGGCTCGCCGCGTCCCAGCTCAGCAACACCCTTTCATGCCATTCACAACGTGCCAAAGGCGCGTACGCTTCTCATTGAATGGGGAAGACCCGGCCAAACAGCTTGTCGCTGTGGTTACGGCAGAGCTCTGTCTAGACACCGGCAATGGGCTTGCTTTCCTGGCTGCAGCAAACCAGAAAGCAGCCTGGCCGTTAGCTCTGCAGGGCTTAGCTGGTAGCTGTGTGAGCGCTCCCCTGGCTGTTGGTCTTGCACAGATCTAGAAAAAAACGTGTCCGAGTTTTGTATCCTTGCACTCAGCACCAGCGAGTTGTGAGTCCCCGAGAGAACTCCTCAGGCAGCATCGCACCAGCCGTAGGTTGTTTGCAGGGGATCCAAAGGATGGGGAAGTTTATAGAGTCACAGACGCACTGAATTTAAGGGCGGAAGGGATCAGTAGGTCATCAAGCTCCTAGATATCATCACCAGGCCGGAGAATTCCACCCAGGGCAGCACGAGAATGGGAACATAGACAGGGAAAGGGGCTCAGATTAGCTCACCCCGGTGCAAAGCGGGGGTAAAACACAACCAGAAGGGCAGTGTTTGTGCCCACTTTGCTCTTGTTTGAGGGCTCTTCTCATCCTTTAAATCAGTCACGTTTTGCGGTCCTGGAGGTCACAGCCAGGACGTGGCCCCAAGCTCTGAACACACACCAGGAACTCAATTCTTTTAAGTGCCACGTTTCCAAACGGGCCTCTAATTTGGCAACCGGCGAGTCTGACCTGAGCAGGTCACGATGAACACTGGGCCATTTGGTCTCACAGCTAATTGCAATGGTGCATGTAACGTGTGAGTCCAATTGTGGACCTAGTACAGAAGTTACAAGGCCAAGCCCATCTCTTCCCTGGGCACGTGCAGGGGATTTTGCTGAGGTCAAACTGAGATGCCCCGTGTGGATGGGCTTTTATAATGATCTGCTGGGGTAGGTATTTTTGGATGGGAAGGAAAGATTATCTTATTCGATGGCTTTCTCCTTCTGCCCGTCACCGTGGTATCTGGGCACCCTCCACATGAAATCAGTAGCAGTAGCGAAGTCCCGTGGTGTCTCTGGCACTCCTCCTTTTCAGAGTCAAAACTCTGTTTTGGTTTTAGACATTACGAATTTGCTCTTTTGGGTTGGTCGGGGTGTGGGGGTTGGAAGAGGGGTCTGTTGGGGTGCGAGGTTGGAAGCGGGAGTCAGTGTTTGGTGGTTGAGGGGAGGAGGGGGGTCAGGGTTGAGGGGTCAGGGTTGTCAGTCCTATGTTGGAAATACCCTTGTAACTGTAGGACGCCCCCTTGTGTCTTCTGTGCATCCTAAGACGGCCATTATGGAAACGGGCCCAGGGCATCGCATGCAGCTTATTGCTGTTTTATGCATCTCATTAAATAACGAGGCAACATGCACTTTGATTCCACATCACAGCAACAAGAGCACAGATGCTGTTTTAGCGAGGGCACTAGCCTGGAGCCCAGGAGATGCAGGCGCACTTCCTGCCCTCTCGGACCAGCGGCTCCATCATTTACAGAGGTCTGGTGGTTGTTAAGCGCTTCCAGCTCCCGGAGACGTCAGTTTGACCATCAGTGCTCTGTGCCTCAGTTTCCCCATCTCTGGAATGAAGATCGTTAACCCTTCCCTACCCTGTGGGGGAGTTGCAAGGATAAATTTGTTAATGCAAGTGGTGCACCCATACTGTATGACAGGGCCAGAGGAAACCCTAGAAATGAATGAAAGCCTAAACGGTTGTGCACCTCCTCAACTTGGAGCAAGGCTCACTAGGTAGAGACTTACCTGGCCCCCATCACTGGAGCATTTCAGCAGCTCACAGTCGTTAGCACATTTATTGTCACACGTCCCTGAGAGGTAGGTCAAGGCTGTAATCCCCATTTAACAGATGGGAACTGAGTGGCAGAGTGACTAAGTAACTTGCCCAAGGGCACACGGGACCTCTGTGGCAGAGCAGGGTCACAGCTGGCTGAGTAATGGGAAAGATATTTCAGGCTACTTTCTTTGACCATCAGCAAGAAAACTTACTGAATACATCCTTCCTGGATAGCCGCCATCGTGCTCTGCTTCCATCTGTTTCCCAGGCTGGGAAAGATATTATATTAGTTTAAGAAGAAAAGCTTTTTTTTCTCCCCGACTCAGCCCAAATACGACAGCACTTTAAATGCCAGTGAGGCCTTCAGCTACTGCTGTGAACTGAGCGTTGGCCTTCACTGGCAATACAGCAGGTAGCGTCTCTCAGATATTTTGGCTTGACATATAAATTGCGGTTGCTAAAGTGGAGCTGTGGTGTCTGTCCTGCACTCCCTTTTTCAGTGGCTCCTAATTCACCCCAACAATCTGCTTCGGCAGTAATACCTCCCAGACTCAGTCCAAAGAGGAAGGAATGCTCCTGGAAAGTTTGAGCAAAATCAGATCAGACACTTTTGAGTGATGTGAACAGGGGGTGGGGGGAAAAAAGACCAGTTTCCCCTGTGTTCCAGTTGAGGTTTTGGAAACTGAGGCACAGAGCAGTGAAGGCAAAGGAAGCATGTTCATGCTCTCTCCCATGCTGCCCCTTGTGTTTGGGAGGAGCTGCCCGTAAACACCCTCCTCCAAATCTCTCCTTAACATTCTCCTTTGTCACGTACCCTGCAAAAACTTGACAACAATTTGGCCGCTGAGGTGCTTCTGTCACTTCTGTCAGGCTGGCCAGCATCTCATTGTTTCCTTGTACTCCCGCATTGGTCTGTTGGCATCTATCTGTTGCCTCTTGTCTGACCCTTAGATAGTGTGTTCTCTGGGGCGGGGACCATCTTTTTGCTCTGTGTTTGTACAGCGCCTGGCACAACGGGGACCTGGTCTGTGACTGGGGTGCCGACCTATCATCATAATAGATGCATGAAATTAGAAAGCCAAAATTAACCCACAGGGGAAATAAATGCCAAACCTTTTCTGTCCTATCCAGCTTCTCCTCCTGCCCTCATCCCCAACTCTGTGTTTATATCAGAGAGGGCAGGGTGGAGGGGTCCACCTGGCACTCAGAGCAGAAAGTGGTCATCAGCAGAGGTTTGGGGTACTGGTGATTATTAGTCTTAGCCAGACATAGTTGGCAGACCACTGTGTGGGCCAACACCGGGAACCTCCAGAGCTCAAAGCGGGATGATCTCTACAGCTTGAGCTGAAGAGCCAGGCTAGATCTAAGTGACTTGAAAGAAGCAGTGAGACAGTAGAACAGGGAGGAGTGGGGAGAGTGTCTGGTAGTCGAGTCCCAAAGGGGAAGGGGCAGGTGGGATGGGGAGAAGAGGATGGTGTCATGGGGCCACCTAAGAGGAGAAAGTTGGGGAGAGGGAGAAAAGAGAGGGCCATGTCCTATAATCACAGATGAACCCATGGGGGAGCCGCTGGCTCAGGGAAATGGGGATTACCCCAGGGCCTGCCACAGACAGAGGATCAGGGGTAGTGCGTAATGAGGGATCTGTGGGGTTCTGGCTGACAGATCAGAGCACTGGGATGCTGTGGCATGCTCCTTCCAGAAATGGGATCTGAATCTCATCCTGTGTCTTCTTCCTGCAGAGGGTGCAGCAAGGGGTGATGGCCCTGCCTGGCCACTGGGATTAAGTTCCCCACTTCTCGCCCCTCTTGAGGCTCTGGAGTGTCCTCGGTGGGGCCCGCTCAGTGCAAACGCCAGACCCAGGAGTTCGCGAGCCATTCACTACGCACAGTAGAAGGTGGGGAGGAGGGGTTCTTTGCATGAACTCTTGGGAGCGGGCGAGGTAGGGAGGCTACCAAACGGCAGGGCATTGCAAACACGAGGGTGATGCAAGGCTTCTATATTTAGGAACTGGCATGAGCCTGTCCTAAATATAGCACGAAATATGGGGCGCTGGCCTCCCTGCAGACCGCTGGCGGTCCCTCAAGTTACGAAAGAACCGCTCCATTTAGATTAGATGTGGAAGAGCGCCCAAGGTCCCATCCAGTACCGCCCTGGGGGACCAGTACAAAGTCCTTCTCTAGGGGACTTGTATAATGTTTTCTTCAGGCTCGGTTTAAATGCCCCAAGGGTTACGCTCCAGCCGTTTCCCTTTGGGAAGCAATGGTGATCGTCCCGCTGTGGTGATGTTTTCATAGTGCATCGGAACTGGGAACTGTCCTCTGAGCTCTAGGAGGGTGTACACACTGTTCTCTATTCCACGGTGTGTATCTGGCCCTCACTGGGCGTATGTGGTTCCTTCACAGTATTTATGGCTGTGTTCTACCCATTAAAATAGCCTCAGAACCCACTGGACCTACTGTCTGATTGATTTGCTTTACAGTCCATTTTCATTTCATCGAAGCATATTTGGTCTACGGTAAATATAGCAGGATGCAGATGAGCATGTGCCATTGTTTGTACGTGTGTCCAGGAACAAACAAAATGGTTAGGATGGAATTGAGATTGGAAATACGTAGCCATCATTCCAGACGGAAAAGAAACCATTAAAAGGAATTTATAAATTAATAACCCAGACACCAGGAAATTCAAAGTGACATCAAACAAAGAGAAAGTGGGACATGGCGGGTTAAGGAAACTGCAGATGAGTTTAAAATCCCCTCCCATCCCCTCTCCAAATCATGAGACGACTCTACAACATCAAATGGACCTGATTCTGCTCTCACTGGCGAGTGCAAATCCGGAGTAACTTCACTGAAAGCAGGGGAGTGATCCCGGCACAAAATCAGGCCCCATATCTTTTTCACTTACCAGATTGTCCCTCACGAAATACTGATGGCCTACAGCAGCTGTTGCCTCGGGGTTCTGACATCCCTCAGCCCCTGCCCTGTCCTCCTTCTCCTTCCTGTCAGTCACACCTCCCCTGCACTGTCTGCCTAGGTCATTTTGAAACCTCCACTGCGGCATGAGTCTCCTCACAGAACCTGTGAAGCTGTCCCTGGGGGAGGAGAGGGACTCATTCCGTCACTTGGGGGATTTTATTCCCAAGGAGAGCAGGACACCCTGGAAGGGAAAGAGAGGTTGAGTGGCAGAGAGCCGTGCTCCGAGTGGGAGTGAGAGGTGACGTCTGCTCCGGCTGCTGCCCCACAGCAGAGGCGTGGGTGCAGGGAACAGATACACAGTTGGTTGAAGCCTGTGTGGAGTGACTGGCAGCAGATTGCTGACTAAACTCTGACACATCATTGTTTTCTGTGCAAATAGCAAGTCAAGGTCAGTGGTGATGGTCCTTACAGCTCAGTGACCGTACTCTGAGGACAAGCCAGAAGATCTGGGGTCCTCTTTGTCTAAGATCACTGTTGCTTACTTTGGGACAGGACCTCTAGGAAATACGTTTCAGCCGGAGAGACTGGTGCCAATTCCAACATTACAAAAGACAGATCAGACCAGTGGCTGCAGTTCTGAGCTGTTGGCAAGGGTGGATGTTAACATATGCTACATCATATGCTGGGAAGTAAACAGGGTGTTTTAAGGCGGCGGAATTACAATGTCCAGCCTGGCGGGCTATAGCAAAGCAGACATTAAGCATAAACTTTAATTGGCTGTATTTGTAATACGTTTAAGGTAATGGGGTTTAAAAGTCGTTTTTGAAGCAGCTTAGCTTTGATAGGGGGAAATACGAAGTTGCCCAGACAGATGACAGTTTTGTAACTTCTTACTGTGGTCGTGAGGTCTCCTGGGCCTTGAGAAAGCATAAGCATGAGATGTGTGACCTAGTGAAGAATAATGGATTATGAGTTATGACCAGGAAAGTGGCCAGACCCTAATCGTCAAGAAGCCATTGAGGAGCCTAGATTGTTGATTCAACGGGGCTTGAGACAGTTTGGTGGAGGCGTCAGCTCCTGTTATTTCCTTATCGCTTGCTTGGGATAAACACGTGGACTTATGGATGGGACACAGAAGTAGTCCCCTAGGAAGGAGGGCCCCCAAGAATGGACGAAAGGTCAGCTTGGCCTCACTTGATCAGGACTGGACAATGCAGTTGAGGTGCAAAACCTGTGATCACCTGATTTGCCCAGAAGATCTCTGGGGAGGTCCTATCAGATGTGACCAGCTTGAATCTCAACCTTAAAAGACCAGGTAAGCAAGGAAGAAGTGCGCTCCTCTCCAGATCCCCGTAACAACAACCAAACGGCTGACACTCCTGTTTTCCCTGGGCTGGTCCCATGGGCAGTGAAGCCCAAGACACCACAAACCAGCCAGTTGACCAGAGGTTGATACCCGCTCACGTGATGGTACCTGAGCCAGAAGACATTGCCTGCTTCCCTACACTGCAGTTCTTCATTGGCTCTCGGAAGCTCAACAGATCAAGCAAGACAAAGAGCAGATCCTTTTTCTTTCCCCAGTGACTTTTCCTCCTTTTGTTTCCTTCACAGAATTCCTGATACCTGTGCAGGAACGCCTGTGAGGAGAGACTTGTCGTGTGCGTGTGTGAGAGCCCATAGTACGAAATTAACCTAGGTTACTGTAAATCTTATCACAGATCACTGAAGGCCATTTTGGGTTTGTAAAAATTCCAGTTTTAGCCCATCCTTTCCACAAGGGAAAGGATACAGATTGAAAACGTCAGCCATTCAATTACTGGTGTGATATAGTTTTGTAATTTAATGATTAACTGGGCTCATGCAATGATTTGAATCCATTGTTGGTCTCAACTTGTTTTTATTGTTAGTTAACCAATTTAAATTTGTACTATTGTTAACTCTTTGATTGATTAATCTGATTTACGTTCTAACCTCAGTCTGATTGTCATATTGTTTAGCACTTTAGGGAAGTATAATTAACTAATTAGCCTTATAGTCATTTAGGCTCTTAAATAAAAGCCATAAAACCACATTGAGTTGATTTTCTCTAATCAAAAAGCTATGAGGTCAAAAGAAACTTAGTTAAGGGGATTTTAATTAAACATTAACAAATAATTTAACTGAGGCCCTGAAAACCTTATTATTACTGCAGTTGACAGCACACGAACCTAAAGCTTGGACAGTGTGAAACTCGTAACTACCCACCTCCTTCTCCCATGGCTGCTCTGTCACACTACCCCAAATCACACCCAGGCAGGAGTGGCTGGGTTGAGCTGTTATCATGGTTTTCTGGTTAGTTTCTTGATCTCTACTCTGATCACTTTGGATGCCCATGCTGCGTTCTAGGCTTTCCCTTTCTCCTGGGCGGCCAGAAGACCTCTTGGATTCTGCACTGCCTCTGACGAGCTCCCTGCACAAGGGACCCTGATGCACCGAGCCTGTCCTTTCTGCACAGGCTAGGTGTAAGTGAATGAGGTCTTGGGCGTTAGATCCCCTGCTCCTCTTCCTTCCTGGGCACAAACTCGCCTGGGTCCCTCCCCGCTTACCTGCACCTCTGCTGCCGTAGGTAGAGCAGATCCTGTCTGAGTTCCGGCTGCAAGAGGAGGATCTGAAGAAGGTGATGCGTCGGATGCAGAAGGAAATGGATCGGGGGTTGAAGCTGGATACACATGAGGAAGCCTCTGTGAAAATGCTGCCCACTTACGTGCGCTCCACACCCGAAGGCTCAGGTAACACATTATCCTACAGGGTGTGGACGCCCATGGGGAAATGAGAGTGCAGAATTTCCCACCCCTACACCTCTCACTGTCCCATGGGTACACGGAGACAGGGACCCACCCAGCCTGGGGTAAGAATTTGATCACCATCCCTCCGCTGGCGTGCACCTCGCAGGTTGGGGGAGGGATCAATCAGTTGTGGCAGATGACAGAACAAGGAGCAATGGTCTCAAGTTGCAGTGGGGGAGGTCTAGGTTGGATATTAGGAAACACTATTTCACTAGGAGGGTGGTGAAGCACTGGATTGGGTTACCTAGGGAGGTGGTGGAATCTCTATCCTTAGAAAGAAAAGGAGGACTTGTGGCACCTTAGAGACTAACCAATTTATTTGAGCATGAGCTTTCGTGAGCTACAGCTCACTTCATCGGATGCTTATGCTCAAATAAATTGGTTAGTCTCTAAGGTGCCACAAGTACTCTTTTTCTTTTTGCGGATACAGACTAACACGGCTGCTACTCTGAAATCTATCCTTAGAGGTTTTTAAGGTCAGGCTTGACAAAGCCTTGGGTGGGATGATTTAGTTGGGGTTGGTCCTGCTCTGAGCAGGGGGTTGGACTAGATGACCTCCTGGGGTCCCTTCCAACCCTAATCGTCTATGATTCTAAGCGCGCTGGCCTTGGAATCCATTAAAGACCCACTAGAAGAAGGGCTAGAGAGGGCTGAACAGCCTGTTGAACCTCAGTCCTGCCACCGTCTGCTGAGAGGGCCCTCCAGTGCCAGTGAAGTCTGTGGGAGATGAGGAGGTTCTGCCTTTCTCAAGAGGTGCCCAGCACCTGCCAGGATTAGGTGATTTCAGGGCAACTGTCTCCACTGCTTGTTGTCTTCTAGATCAGAGGGGATCATGGCAGCTGCCTGATCTTTTGCAAACTCTGCTGGCTAGCACAGAGGCCAGGGCTTGTTTGGAAGAGGCGAGCGCTGACTCTGTGGCACGAGCCTCATTCAGTCAGCGGAAGGCAGGTTTGTCCTTATGCTGGCCCCCAAAGAGGCGTTTTGTGGGTCTTTACGCAATCTCCTGAATTCCCCCCACCTCCCTCCAGCAGTAGCAAGAGATAGGTGACAAACCCCGTGGCAGGAACTGTGTTGACATTAGGGATGGTGCTGGCTCACCTGGTGTGCTGGGCTTCCGATCAAAGAGGCTGGCCGCAAACTGAAATTGCCAAACAGAACCCAGCCATGTTCGAGTCATTTGGACACATAAGAGAGAAACCAACGTGTCTGTAAAATGGAGGGACAAGTAGAAGGGAAAAGACAGGTCTTTCTCCATTTGCTTTCTAAGCAAGTCTTCCGAGTTATTAACTGCCTTCCTTTGCAGGGGTCCAGGCGGTGAACGTGACAAGTCAGGAATAGAGCTGGTCGGAAAATGGGATTTTTTTCTCCATGAAAAAAGTTGACCTTTTGTTGAAAAAACAAACATTTGAGGCCAAAACCCAGAAAATGTTTGGTCAAAACCCCCTAAGATTTCAGTGAAAAAACAAACCGTTTTTGACAGAAATATTTTTGATTTTTAGCCATGTTTTTTCAGGTTTTGGTTTTTGACAAAAAGTAGAAATTTTCCACAGGAAGGGGAGGGAACAGTTTGAGTTTTGGACTGAAAATTTTCTGTCCTTTTGATGGAAAAAACAAAAACATTCCCCCCCCCCAAAAAACAGATACTTTCCATGAAAATGTCCATTGAATCAAATCCCCAATTTTCCAACAGAAAAAAAGTTTTGGGGGGAATTTTTCAACCCTGAATTCTACTGTTAATTTTCGTAGCGTCTAGGAACCCAGTCATGGGCCAGGGCCCATTGCGCTAGGCGTAGTACAAACACAAGACAACAGCTAAGTAACTCTTGAACTGTTAAGCTTCATCCTGACGTTGCAGAGGTCGGGGACTTCCTGTCGTTGGATCTCGGCGGCACCAACTTCCGTGTGATGCTGGTGAAAGTGGGTGAAGGGGAAGAAGGGCAGTGGAGCGTGACGACAAAGCATCAGATGTATTCCATCCCAGAGGACGCCATGACGGGAACAGCCGAAATGGTGAGCGAGTGCTTGGCCAAAAGAGCCGTGAAAACAAGGTGCTGGCAGGCGTCCCCTAGACAAACTCTCCAATCCGAAGATGGGCAGGTGGCAGCTGGGGTGGGAAATGAAAAGGCAACTGGACTGGAGAAATACTAAAGGTGCTGAAGAAAAAGCTAAGTTGTTTGATTGATTTTCTAAATCTATCCAACTCCAACAGGCCATGGAAGGTCTCCTTCAGAGGGGCAGAAAGGATGGGGGAGGGTCCACTTTCTTTATGGGATATTAGGAGTAACGTACAGAGTAAAACATGGATATATCCTTACTTTACCAGAAAGGAACCATGCGGGAAGTCGCTGTAGCAGGGCTTCCGATATTCTGTGCTTAGTGTGGTACATATCGCTGAACACATGATTTTTTTGGTTTGGTGGCTAAACTGAAAAATCTTGGGGGGAAATTGACCCAAAACAGAAATTTTTCAGTTTTTCTCACTGAAAAGCCTCCAAAAATTTAATTTTACATCCAGCAAAATATTTCATTCACGCCAAAACAATTTTTTTATTATTTCATTTTTTGTGTCATTTCGTTTTCAAGTCTTCTTATCCTTTTTTGAAATCTAACTAAGTTTTAAAAGAAACTTTGTTTAGAAAGGAAAAGTGGAAATGTTTCATTCGAAAAGGTCAAAACAAAATGGTTTGACTTTACTGAATGTTTTGTTTTGTTTTGTTTTCATTTTTGTGCCAAAACTCTTTGCCAAATTTGGCCTGAATTTTTGAAGAGTTTCAGTTGGCCTAAAACTGCATTTTTTGGTAAACAGCTGTTCTTCTGAAAATTTTGCCCAGCTGCAGTGGTGAGGCAAGGGTACATGGTAATTGGCCATCCTTTAGGGAGCCTGTGTGAAGCCATAAGTCCGTTATACAGCCCACACTAAAGGAAAGCCAATACAACCTTTATACTCCCGCACCTCAGCACGAGTTCTCTTTGTGTCACAAAGTTTGGAAAACTTGTCCTAGTTGATTTTTAATTGTTTATCCTTCATGAAAACTAAAGAGACAAGCCTCTGAGGACAGACCAGGTTTAGCTAACATTAGCCATGCAAAGACTGAGGTAGGGTCTTGAAGAGATCAAAAGACCCCAGTGACTTTAGGATTTAAGGCTAGACAGAATATGGGTAGCCTGGCAGATTCATATTGATTTTTTTCTGGTATAGTTTGTAGGGCTGGACAAAAATTTTCTGTTGAAACTGTTTTTCGATGGAAAATTGGGTTTTAGGCAAAACAAAAAAGGTTTCTTGCTTCCCACATAAAATATGGGTGTGTGGGTTTGGGTTGGTTTTTTTTTTTTTTTGTGGGGGTGGGTTCAAAACAAGAATGTTCAAAAATGGAAACATTTCAGTTGTGAAATGCTGCTGGCGTGCTTCATGGGAGCTGTAGTTTGCATGTCTAATGCTCTCATTTTCTTCTATGGCAGGACTTCATCTCCCATGATGCACCAAGCCCAGGCCAGGGCCACAGTGAACCACCTCCCTGCACTAAGAAGGGAGGCTGTGGTGCATCATGAGAGATGTAGTATGACTGGGGAGCCCGGCCTGTGGAGGAGAATGGGAATATTAGGGACCTGAACTACAACTCCCATGAGGCACTGCTGCAGCCATTACCAAATTGAAATGATTTTTTGCCAAAAAACTTGAAATTTCTCATTTTCTGACCAGCTCTATTAATATGTAATTATTCAAATGGCAGCTATGGCAGGCAATACATTCTAAGGTCCTCAGATTGGGGTACCTGTGTGTTTGATAGTCCGTTTTTAGGTGTAACCTCAGTGGCAGCTTGACTAGACAGCTGGGTCAAAAATGTTTTAGCTTCATCCAAGCCATAAAACAGATAGGATTTTTCTTTTGATTTTTGCTAAAGCGTCTTTGTGATAAGAATAAAACGGAGGTGCAAAAGTCCTGTTCTCACGTATGGGTCTTTAGGAGCAAAAGCTGCTGCCTCTGAGTTTGTAGATTTTGACACATCTGGAAATTAGGAATCTTTTATTTTGGAGGCCCAGTTTAACCCTTTTATCTGCCCCCTCCCATCCAGCTGATTAATATTTCATGATCAGAGAGATACAATAATTGTGTGGATAATTAATTTTACTGGCTGCGTTAAAATAGCCATTACTAGGGACACAAAATACTTAAATATGTGAAGGGGAGGACTGAACTAATAAAATTTTCAAATCAAAACACAGAATTATACCATCCCTCTACTCAAATTCCAGCACTCACCAGTCACAGATCTCGGTATTGTTCCCGAAGACTTCAGCTTCTCTATGTAACAATACATTCCACCCATGACATGGCAGCTACATCATCTAACCACTTGCCTGGCACAGACACACCAAAGTCATGTCAGAATTTTTCTCCCCCACCCCAAAAAATTTTGACGAGGAAAATTTCCCCCAGCTCTATCTAAGAGTAATTCCTTCAACGAATCTGCATGTCAGAGGAAGGCCAGTAGGGTACAGACAACTGGATTTGGGGCAGAGATAAAGTCATCTGCTCTCACATACACACGTTCACACACACCAGGCTCTGCCCAATCCCAGCCTCCTCTACCAGTATTCATTTCCTCTGTACCTCCAGCTAGGACTGGGCAGCTGCACACATCAACTCAGCCGAAGAGGCGTGGCTGGAAGCCATGGCCAGCGGTGCTAGCCCGCGTGCTCTTGGCAGCTCCGAGACAGGCAAGAGCTACCCTTGAGCACAGATTTTGCCGATCTCCAAAGCTGGAATTAGGAAATGCCATCGCAATGGCTGCTACATTATACCAGAGGGCTGGGTGCCATCTGGCGGGCAATGCTGCGACTGCAGACATCTGCCTGTCTATACCGTGTGCGCCGTAGAAATCTTTATGTACTGCGTGTGGTTTTCCGGGTAATAATCACTGACAGTCTTTGTTACTGAGGCAACATGCAACAGAAAGTCAATCAATGGGCCTGTGTAGAGGCTAGAGAATGGGCAGCATGGAGCAACAGGGAGCGTGGAGCCAGCTGTCCCATAGAGGAGGTGTCAGTGTCTCAGAGGCAGGAGGAGGTTGGTGGTTGGAGGGCTGATGGGAAATGCCCAGCAATGCTGTTGTCGTGATTTTGGAATGACTTGGGGCCTCCCTTTTCCAGCTCTTCGATTACATCTCCGAGTGCATCTCCGACTTCCTGGATAAACACCAGATGAAACACAAAAAGCTGCCTCTGGGCTTCACATTCTCCTTCCCCGTGAGGCATGAGGATATTGACAAGGTGAGGCCAAGGCAGGGTGACTCCTGCGGGCAGATCAGAGGTGAAGGGTGAGAGAGGCTGCAAAGAATAGTGAGGGAGTGCGACTGTGGGCAAACTGGAGGAGCCATGCCTGATCTTCACTGCCCCTTCCCATGCTGAGCCACGGAGCTGCATCCCGCATCCCCAGGGAAGTGGTTCACAGTGTGAGCGTGAGCCCCCATCTGTACACAGCAGATCCCTTAAACACTCAGGCCCAGGTCCTCAAAGGTATTTAAGTTCCATTGATTTCAATGGGAGTTAGGTACCTAAATACCTTTGGCCTTTCTTCATAGGGGCTGGCGTCTTTATTTGGAGGTGAGCAACGACTGATCCCCCGTCACGTTCACACTCGTTGCTTCCTCTGTACACCCATGTGCTCCCTTGCACACTTACACTAGATCTCACACTTCAGACTCCAAAGCTCAGTCCGTGCTGATAAGGCCTCAGATAGAGCATTGTGTCCAGTGCTGGGCGCCACATTCCAGGAAAGATGGGGACAAATTGGAGAAAGTCCAGAGAAGAGCAACAAAAATGATGAAAGGTCTAGAAAACAGGACCTGTGAGGGAAGATTGGAAAAATTGGGTTTGTTTAGTCTGGAAAAGAGAAGACTGAGAGGGGATATGATAACAGTTTTCAAGTACATAAAAGGTTGGTACAAGGAGAAGGGAAAAAAATTGTTCTCTTTAATCTCTGAGGACAGGACAATGAGCAATGGGCTTAAATTGCAGCAAGGGCGGTTTAGGTTGGACATTAGGAAAAACTTCCTAACTGTCAGGGTAGTTAAGCACTGGAATAAATTGCCCAGGGAGGTTGTGGAATCTCCATCACTGGGGATTTTTAAGAGCAGGTTAGACAAACACCTGTCAGAGATGGTCTAGATAATACTTAGTCCGGCCATGAGTGCAGGGGACTGGACTAGATGATCTCTCGAAGTCCCTTCCAGTCCTAGGATTCTCTGATTGTGGGAGCTGGGACTGCCCAGCTGGACATGCATGAGCAGTAATGCACCACCCCGCATCCACTGAGATCAGAGAACTGATTGCTTAGCTCTCTGCTTTCTCTCTTTGTAGCACTTTGATCTAACCCTTTTGTCCCCTTGTCCCGCAGGGGATCCTTCTGAACTGGACGAAGGGTTTCAAAGCATCAGGAGCTGAAGGGAACAACGTTGTGGGGCTTTTGCGGGACGCTATCAAGCGCCGAGGGGTGAGATGAAAACATGGTTTGTGCTGTTCGTGCTGGCTAGTTCCCCCAGCGTCTCCGCACGGATGCGCCCTCGTGGGGTAAGACTGGGGCTTCTCCGGGCTCACCAGCTCCACTGGGGGCACGTTGCAATCCTCCTGCTCCTTCAGCCTCAAGGACATCCTCAGTGGGAAGGTGGGCTGGAGAGATCCTCACTCAGCAGAAGCGTTCTTGGCTGCTCAGTCTGGATCAGTGGACTGGGCACTCCACATGCCCCTTACTAGCGGCAGGGTCCTGCCCTGGAATTGTTCTGTACCCGGGCGCGTGCTTCCTTTTGTCTGGGCTCTTCTCTGGAACGCCTGGGGGATCGTGACCTCTCTTTTGTATGCTCCTCCGCAGGATTTCGAGATGGACGTGGTCGCCATGGTCAATGACACGGTAGCTACAATGATTTCCTGTTACTATGAAGATCACCGGTGTGAGGTTGGCATGATAGTGGGTAAGATACCTGCCCACCTGGGCGTTTCCCCTCATCCCAGAGTACATTGGGCGCATTCCCCACCTGCCCATGGACACCGCGGGCTCTCTGATGTGGATTGTCCAAGTGGAATTCCTGCTGGTCCATTCTCAGGGCTCATTCCAGTCCTGTTGGCATCAGGAGGAAGCAGAGTAGTCCTCAGTCCCGCTCAGTGTGGGAGTGGGCGGGAGGCTATTCAGTTGATTTGGAGCAAGGCCATGCCATGTGTCACCTTTGGTAACACTCAGGAGGCGGGTTGGTTGGAGGAAAGCCCCACCGCTGAGCTGCTCTGACATCATCTGTTTGGCAGCGGGCATTCTCAAAGGCCTGGCTCTCCAGCTGGATTTCTCTGGACACAACTACTGTTGAGCGTCCCTTGAGGCTAACAATGTTGCAATGTCAGGCTCCCTCTAGATGCAGCAGCTGGTCTTAGTAACCCTGGGGTCCGCAATGATTCTGCTGATGCCGATGCGCATTCCCTCCTCCCTTGAGTTGTTCCTTGCGGGATCCTGTTGTCTTTTTCTCCAGGATCAGTCGGTACCGGGGGTGTCTCTGGTATTTCAAGTAACCGTGCTGATTTCTCTGACCCTCTGTTTCTGCCCTCTATGATGGTGGCTCCGTCGTGGGGGAGCAGTGAGCACACTGGCTGACTTCCAGCTGTTATTTATTGTTGTGTATCTCCCAGCGTCACATTACTGCTCTGTTTGCATTTCTTCCAATGGAAGTGTTAAGCCTGGAATTGATGTAGGTTTGTGTAATGGAGATCTTGTGGGAAATAAAGTCCTTGCTCATCTGTTCTGTGGAAGCTGCTCTCCTACTGGTACCTGTCTACGCTCCAGTAGGTTTCAATCTATTTATCTATCTTAGGATTGAATACTTCCACCCATCACCATAATATCTGGGTGCCTTTCCCATAAAACAGATAGCGACAGCGAAGCCCCTAGAGGACTGGCTAAATAAAGATCATTCTTAGCTTCCTTGGAGACAGGCTTTGCTCCCCGCCTCCCCATTGCTCTGGGGATACTGTGGTGAGAAAGTGCTGGGCTCAAACAAGGAGATCGAAGTGAGCTCCTGCACTTCCGCATCTGGAACCAGGGCTTAGGGCTCAATGATGGTGTGAATTGTGATCCAGGATGGGGAATGACCGTTCTGTTGACTGTGCCTGTTTGATCTGAGATCGCCGTTCATTGAGTTATCGGTTAGCTGGGGGCACGTCTGGGACACTGAGACTTGATACCATGTGTGGACATTACCTCTTCCATCTCTGACTTCCGTGAGCTGATAACCTGCCCTACCAAGAGCAGTTAGCATCACCTTGAGAGTCACTGCCGGCTGCTGGTTCCCATGAGGAGGATAGAGCAGAGCTGAGGGAGTTACTCACAGCCCAGCCCCTGTGTGCCAAATGGGCTCTATGGGTGGAGAGCTGCCAGGTGGATCAGGGAGGCAGAGCTCCCTTGGAAGGACTTGGGAATGAGAGGACATAGGAAAGCTGGCAGGAGAAAGGCTGGGGGGTGGGCCCAAAGTTATGGGCGAGGCCCAAAGCAAATGGGCAGAGTCCCTGTTATAGAGTTCTGGAGTTTTAGGCCAGAAGGGACCACCAGTCCAACAGCCTGTGTATCACAGGCCACCCACCCCACCCAGCACCTGAACACTAACCCAACAACCCAGGTGTCACAGCCCACAGGACACGAGACTGTGGTCTGCCACAGGCTGAGATTAGGAGTTACCAGGGTGCACCTGTGCCCTGTAAGGGCAGGGAAACGGCTGTGAGATACCCCCAAATAATCCTGGCGAGGGACCTGCACCCCATGCTGCAGAGGAAGGCAAAAAACCCCGAGATCACTGCCAATCTGACCAGGGGGGAAATTCCTTCCCAACCCCAGAGACCCTGGGCATGGGAACAACAACCAGTCAGTGACACTAGGGGAGGGACTACTCGGTGCCCCCTCAGAGCCCTGGCCCACCCCACCCAGTGTCCCGTCTCCAGCCATGGCCATCCCATAGTGCATTGCGGGGGGGATCCTTCCTGACCCCGGCAGGCAGCCGGCTGACACCTTGAGGGACCCGAGAGTCCAATTCAGCTCCCGCTCACCCCGTGTTCATCAGGAGTGGTTCCACGGAGCACCCACTGGTGCAGGTGATTAGAGATTCAGGCCCGTTGCATTCACCATGAGATCCTTGCTGAGCGGACACAGCTGGCAGCGATGCCGAGCCGCCCGCCCGGAGATGCCGCAGTGCGCCGGGCGTCGGAGAGGCACCGAGCCTGAGCCAAGCACAGTGACAGCAGGTCGCTGTTAGAAATGCTGGGATACCCTGTGCATGAGCAGGCTGCGGCCTCCTGGAATGGTAGCAGCCGACAGCAGCCCGGGGCCCCTCCTGCAGCAGCCGGGGAGGGAGCCCTGGGTGCGGTGCCCAGTCCCCCTCAGCGGGGGCAGGTGGAGAAGCAAGGCCGCCTCCCCCATGGGGCACGGGAGCCACTCAGTGTCGCCAGCGACAGCTCCATCTGGGCCTTTCGCATGGCTGCCTCTTCCGCTCGCCCGGGGTAAACAACGCTCGCTCAGCAAACACACTAAGAATAGAGATGAGCTCATCTCTGAGTGGGAGCTGCCAGTCAGGTGAGTTTAACACATAGGCTCCTTCCAAGCAGCCACAGACCTCCCCGGTGGGTGAGGGCCGCGGGCTCCCCCAACAGGGTATGGTCACTGCTGGCATCACCAGGGCAGGCCATGGATTTATAGATTCCAAAGCCAGAATGGACCCCTGTGATCAGCTAGTCTGACCTCCTGTAGACCCCAGGCCTAGACCGCAGGCCATGGGATTTCCCACAATAATTCCCATTTGAACTAGGACAGATCTTTTACAGAAACATCCCATCCTGATTTAAAACTTGCCAGTGATGGAGACTCCACCACGTCCCTTGGGAAGTTGTTCCGATGGCTAATGACCCTCACTCATTTGTACCCTATTTCCAGTCTGAATTTGTCTAGCTTCAACTCTCAGCCATTGGATGGTATTAGACCTTTCTCTGCTAGATTGCAAAGCCCAGTATTAAATACTTGTTCCCCATGTAGGCACTGACAGACTGGGATCAAGTCACCCCTTAACCCTCTCTTTGTTAGGCTAAATAGATTGAGCTTTTTGAGTCTCTCCCGAAAAGGCAGGTTTTCTAATCCTTCAGTCATTCTCGTGGCTCTTCTCTGCCCCTTCTCCAATGTATCAACATTGTTCTTGAATTGTGGTCACCAGAACTGGACACCGTATTCCAGGAGCGGTCACACCAGTGCCAGATACAGGAATCAATATGGATTGGCCAGTGCTGCCATGTCACTGCCTCCAGGTGGGATTTCCTGCACTCTTACCTGTGACCTAGTGGGGGACTTGCTTATAGACCTGTAGGCAGTATTTTCTCATGTGGACAAGGATTCGGTTTCTATCGTTTCTTTTCCTCAAAGGTCAACACTATGGTACAATGATTTGGAGGAGCGGTAAGTGGTAGCTATGCCCTCTAGCGGCTGGCTTGTCAGACTGGCTCAAGTATGTCTCACACGTAGAGAACCGCGTGAATCATCTGTACCCAAGAACTTATTTGACAAATGTTGCCTCTTTCTGCTGGAGATCTTGTCGACTGACTGCAGCTTTCTGAGTTCATTTGCCAGCAGAATGTGTTGCTGATCTTTTTGCGGTCGTTTAGTCAATGAGTTCACCCTCGTCCGAGATATTTAAATTCAAGCGGTGTGACTTAGTTGTGATAGATCAGGTAAGTTACGCAGTCTGGTTTCTGCTCATTGTTAGAGGAGGGTGCAGCACTTCGAAGATGACGATTTGTGTGCTTGAATTTAACACTTGGTTTCCAAGAATATTCATGCGAGCAGCTTGCTATCTAACATGCTTATCGGGCCCGCAGCACTGTGGTATGTGAGCACCTCGCAATCGTTAATGTGTATATCCTCACGGCAGCCCCCCGCCGCCAGGAAGTACTGTAATCCCACCGTGCAGACGAGGAGCTGAGCACGGAGAGGCTGGGGCCCCACTGAGTTCAAACATTTGTGCCAACGAAACTCAGTTACTTGAAAGTTTGTGGGATGTGAACGCTAAAGGATGAAAGGCGCCATCATAAACCCGAGCCAGATATATGTGTGCCCAGCTCTGGCCCTGAGTCCTACTGCAGAGATTCTCCCTTAGTGCTCTGGGGCCTGCGCTTCGGGGAAGACCCCAGTTCTGCCTCTGCTTATGCAGTGGTGGTAGCAGGTAGTGTAGGGGTAGCCCTGTAGGCAGATCTAGCCCCTCCAGACCCGCCCAGCTTGTTCCTCTATCAGACTGGTGGGTTCCCTGCTGCCAGCGTTCTGCGTACTGCAGGAGGCTTGAACCTGCTGCGGTGCCCCTTGGAGGGAGTACGGCTGCTGGGGGCATGGGCCAGCCACGGCAGCCCAGTGAGGGGAGCGCTCCCACTGCAGGCCTGGGGCACCTGGCTGACCCTGGGGATGCCCCAGGGAGGCTGGGGCAGCAGGAGGCAGCAGGAGCCTGGGGCAGCCGCTGCCCCCCGCCCCACATGGACGTGGAGGAGAAGGGCAAGAAGCCTGCAATAATGTCCCCTTTCAAATGAGTCTCCCTGCAAGGTGAAAAGGGTCGGGATAAAAAGGCCCAGGAAAAGATACGGAAAGAGAACTTCATACAGTAGTGCTGTCCCGGTCCCATCGGGGTGAGCCAGACACGACGCTGGGCTTAGTCGATCTGCCCACAATATCAAGCCAGTGTGGAGGGATGGAGAAGATACCATACGTGGGTCCCCATCCACGACACCGCATTAGACCTGAAGAAGAGCACTGTGTACGCTTGAAAGCTTGTCTCTGTCTCTTCCATCAACAGAAGTTGGTCCAGTAAAAGACACTGTCTCACCCCCCTTGTCTCTCTCAAGCACTAGTAGGCGTTTTCCATTGCTGGTCAAGCCAGTTTGGTCAACTTAGCAGCTCATACTTCTGTCACTGTCCCTTAGTGACTCTTAAGTCCACTGACAGGTGACCAACTTGAACCGTCTTCTTTCTCCTGCCTGACAGATCCCTAATTTAATTGAGAAGCACTTAAATCCAAAATATTCCGACAGAAATCATCATCCCACGGAGCAGAGTTGCCAGCTCTCGTGATTGTGTCACGCGTCTTGTGGTACTTAATGTTTTTTTCTCAAAGCCCCAGTTCCTGGAGTCACGGGATTAGAATGAGAATCTGCACTTCTGTTGTTGTTTTTTTAAAATACATTTTTAGCTTTCCTGGTTGCAGAGAAAAGCATCAGAGTGTGACCTGGGTAAACTCGAAAGGCTCAGAACCCAGAAGACAAGGAAAACGAACCCAAACTTACTATTTTTTAAAGATCTCGTGATTTCTAAGCCAAACTCATGATTTTTGGAGGCCTGACTCCTGAGTTTTGAGCTGGGAATATATGCAGGAGTATTAAATTATGAAAGAGCAGCTCCATGTTCGTCACTTACCAATGCAACCGGAAGAAGTGCACAAGGACGAACAGACTGCCCAACCCGAGGGCCCGGCTTCCAGGGGACACACCAATAACCGCTCAGCCCTGCAGGGCCACCATTACAGAGAGCAGAGTCCGAGAAAAAGATCACCGTGGTCCCTTGACTTTCACTTTCAAGGCCCTGCCCACCCTGCTTCTTTGGGTCACCACTGAGCTGTTGACCACCATGGTCCCAGCCTCCATTGCCCACTTGTTAAATTTGCAAAGGAGCCTCTGTGCGTTTCCTCCCCTGCTGTCCCTCACACTCCCCGTAAACATCCCCAAAGCTACCTCATTATCCCCCTTCAAACTGCTCCTTAAAACTCGCCTTTGCCTGCAAAAAACATATCGGCCAGGCAGTTGCTGTGCTGAGACCCCTGCTGATCAATACTGTCCCACTGTTTCCTTGTACTCCCCCGTCTGCCTGTACCCGTTTGTTCTCTCTCAGGGCAGGGACAGTCTTTTGTTGTGTTTGGATGCAGCACTTCGCACCAGGGAAGCCTGGTCCATGACGGGGGCTCGTAGGCGCTATGGTCAGACAAGTCATAATACAAGAGACACCCCAGATCCCGGTTGCTCCAGGAGAAAAAGGTGACCCCGTAATCCCTCAAGGAGCGATAACCAACTGACCAGTGGGGCAGATCCTCAGCTGGGCTTAATTGGCAGAGATCTACTGATCGCCCCCGGCTGTGGATCTGACCCAGGGCTTGGAGAGCTCTGCATCGGCCAGGCTATTTCAGAGCTGGGTCGCTGAGAGTGGGTGAAAGGAGGAGTATGGACTTTGCAGGGCTTTCGCCTTCTTCCACAGCGTGGGGCATGGGTGGTCTGCTGGCATCATCTGGGCATGTCTCACCTAATCCATTCCCTGCCCTGGCAGGGACCTCAGCCATTGGTAGCACCTCAGTCTCTCCTGTTCTCTGTCTGTGGCTGCAATACTTCAGCCTCCTGAGGACCGAAACCCTTTAGCCTAACTGGCCTCATTGGGCTCAGCGACGGGTATCGGCTGAAATATAATGGCCTGTGCCAAGCAGGAGCTCAGACTAGCGCTCCCTTCTGGCTTTAAATGCTATGAAACAGGCTGTAAGGACGGGGCGTGAAATTGTTCAATATCTTCATAAATGATCTGGAGGATGGTGTGGATTGCACTCTCAGCAAATTTGCGGATGATACTAAACTGGGAGGAGTGGTAGATACGCTGGAGGGGAGGGATAGGATACAGAAGGACCTAGACAAATTGGAGGATTGGGCCAAAAGAAATCTGATGAGGTTCAATAAGGATAAGTGCAGGGTCCTGCACTTAGGACGGAAGAACCCAATGCACAGCTACAGACTAGGGACCGAATGGCTAGGCAGCAGTTCTGCGGAAAAGGACCTAGGGGTGACAGTGGATGAGAAGCTGGATATGAGTCAGCAGTGTGCCCTTGTTGCCAAGAAGGCCAATGGCATTTTGGGATGTATAAGAAGGGGCATAGCGAGCAGATCGAGGGATGTGATCGTTCCCCTCTATTCGACATTGGTGAGGCCTCATCTGGAGTACTGTGTCCAGTTTTGGGCCCCACACTTCAAGAAGGATGTGGATAAATTGGAGAGAGTCCAGCGAAGGGCAACAAAAATGATTACGGGACTGGAACACATGAGTTATGAGGAGAGGCTGAGGGAGCTGGGCTTGTTTAGCCTGCAGAAGAGAAGAATGAGGGGGGATTTGATAGCTGCTTTCAACTACCTGAAAGGGGGTTCCAAAGAGGATGGATCTAGACTGTTCTCAGGGGTAGCAGATGACAGAACGAGGAGTAATGGTCTCAAGTTGCAGTGGGGGAGGTTTAGGTTGGATATTAGGAAAAACTTTTTCACTAGGAGGGTGGTGAAACACTGGAATGTGTTACCTAGGGAGGTGGTAGAATCTCCTTCCTTAGAGGTTTTTAAGGTCAGGCTTGACAAAGCCCGGGCTGGGATGATTTAACTGGGGATTGGTCCTGCTTTGAGCAGGGGGTTGGACTAGATGACCTTCTGGGGTCCCTTCCAACCCTGATATTCTATGATTCTATGATTCTATGAATTGTATCGGGGGCACACGGACAGTACAGCCTGTGTTAAACCCGTGCCCCTGCCCCTTGTAAACCGGATACCCGCACAGACTCAAAGTCCGCTGGCTGCTCGGGCAGTGAGTAAAGCGCAGGGCCCTCTCTGCCGAAAAGCCCGCATCGCCAGCTGTCACAGGGCGCTTTGCCAGGGACTCGCCACCGTGAGACTAATCCCCGGCTTGGTGTCCCCTGCCAGGTACCGGCTGCAACGCTTGCTACATGGAGGAGATGGAGAATGTGGAGCTGGTGGAGGGGGACGAGGGCCGGATGTGCGTGAACACCGAGTGGGGGGCCTTCGGCGCCTCGGGGGAGCTGGACGAGTTCCTCCTGGAGTATGATCACGTGGTGGACGAGACCTCACTTAACCCCGGGCACCAGCTGTAAGGGACACGACAGATAAAATGATTGCTTTCCCTGGGCCTGACTTCCTCCCTGCTGTCGGCCAGGCCGCAGAGCTGGACTCTGCCGGCCGCGGCTCCTAGTTCAGCGGAGGGTGGGCGCAGTTCATCTCCAGCGTGGTTTGCTCAGCTCTGGTTCTGAGAGTGCAGCTTTAAATTCCCCGGCAGGCAAGTCGGCCCTTGGTGACAGTGTGGGCCTAGGGGCCAAGAAGTGGGTCTGTGGGGCTCTCCCCGAACGGCCCTCTCTCGGAGGTCCCAGTGTGGGTGTTGCCCAGGCGCGCTCACCTGGTCACTGAGGTGCAGTAGCAGGGGAGCAGGAGGCTGATATGCTGGAGGTGTTTGAAATGTGCAGAGCCCAGCAAAGAGGAAAAATGGATGTTTTCCTGCAGCTCAGAAAATACCGTCACTAACTGAACGATCAGTGCCGGCGGTGTTAAAACCAGTGAGAGCAATTTCCGCTCACCGGCCCGAGCTCCGGCTCGCTCGCTCTCTCTCACATACCCTCAAGTGTGTCTAAACACATACTCGCAGACCCTCAGACACACCTCAAATATACCAGCACGTGTAAACACCCCCCCCACACAGACACACACCCTCACACACCCATAACTGCACCCATGTCCGCTTACCCACCCACGCGTCTCCCTTCAGAAACACAAATGTGCACATACGCCTCACACACACCTCCATACACAGCCATCCACTCCCAGCCACGTGCACACTCACCCCAGGACACAGATACCTTTACACACTCACCCCCGCACTCTGCGCTCACACACACCTGCGTACACCCCCTGTACACAACCATCCACTCCCAGCCACGTGCACACTCACCCCAGGACACAGATACCTTTACACACTCACCCCCGCACTCTGCGCTCACACACACCTGCGTACACCCCCTGTACACAACCATCCACTCCCAGCCACGTGCACACTCACCCCAGGACACAGATACCTTTACACACTCACCCCCGCACTCTGTGCTCACACACACCTGCGTACACCCCTGTACACAACCATCCACTCCCAGCCACGTGCACACTCACCCCAGGACACAGATACCTTTACACACACACACACCCGCACTCTGCGCTCACACACACCTGCGTACACCCCTGTACACAGCCATCCACTCCCAGCCACGTGCACACTCACCCCAGGACACAGATACCTTTACACACTCACCCCCGCACTCTGCGCTCACACACACCTGCGTACACCCCTATACACAACCATCCACTCCCAGCCACGTGCACACTCACCCCAGGACACAGATACCTTTACACACCCACCCCCGCACTCTGCGCTCACACACACCTGCGTACACCCCCTGTACACAATCATCCACTCCCAGCCACGTGCACACTCACCCCAGGACACAGATACCTTTACACACCCACCCCCGCACTCTGCGCTCACACACACCTGCGTACACCCCTGTACACAGCCATCCACTCCCAGCCACGTGCACACTCACCCCAGGACACAGATACCTTTACACACTCACCCCCGCACTCTGTGCTCACACACACCTGCGTACACCCCTGTACACAGCCATCCACTCCCAGCCACGTGCACACTCACCCTAGGACACAGATACCTTTACACACACACACACCCGCAATCTACACTCACACACCTGGATACACACTCCCCTATACACACGCTAAAACACCAACACACACACCGAGAGCAGTCTGCATTCCCGCACCCTGGTGCCCTCACAAACACACTTCCGAATCCACACACCAATACACAAACACACCCAGAGCAATCTACGCTCACGCCCCCAGATGCCCACAAACACACTCCCGTATCCACACACCAATACACAGAGCAATCGACACTCACACCCCGACACCCTGACAAATACACGTTTCTCTCTTGTGCTTTTCCTCACTTCTCTCCTTTCCCTTCCCCTTCACTCTCTCGGGCTGTCCCCAGCCCAGCGTCCCACTCACCTTGAACGGACAGAGGAGGTCCCCGAGGCTTCAGCTTTGCTTCCCCGGGGCGTCTTCCATCCCTTCGGTTCTACAGTGCCCTGCCGGTGGTGGGAAAGGGCACCCGCCACTTGGCCTTAAGAGCTGAAGAGCGCAAAACCTACCAAGGCCTGAAATAAAAGTGCCAGGGCAGGGCTGGGGAATTAGCCGACAGCTGCTGCCCGAGGGGCGTGGCCATCTGAATAAGCGATCAATTGCTTATCCATTTGAGTTAAGCATCTCCGTAGCTGCAGGATCAGAGTGGGCCCGATCCTAGCCCATGCTATGGGGCAAAGAGGCCGTAAAGACATTTGCAGAGGATGAATCGCTGGCTCTGTGCCCCCTCGCTTGGCCCCCCTGAGCTCAGTGGATACGATGGCTGGAGGAGGGTATGACTGGAGGATGCTACACTCCAGGGCTCCCCTGCGGTGTAATGGTCCCTCGGGGCCTGATACAAGCCGGCACAAGTTAGAGCAGTCCGGAGGTGGCTCTGAGTTGAGGTGGGGAGTGAGCTGGGCCCTCAACAGAGCCAGGGATCATGGGGGGCTCAAAGCCACCTTCTCCCCCGCCCCAGAGCATTGGGTGAGGCTCTAACACAGCGGAGATTTTGAGCCAGTCAGCGTATTTGGTATGTAACTGTCCTGATCTCCTTCACCTATCACACTACTGAGGGGGCGATGGAAACCCTGGCCCAGGTTCTCCGGCGGGGCCCAGGTGGTTGGCGTCTGGTTCCAGTTCCTTCTGCACGGCCTGCCCGTAACTCCCCCACCCCCTGCAGGCCCCGGAACCGGCCGTTGCATTTGCTGGGCACCGCAGGCAGCAGGAATTGCTCACATCTGCGTGGCCAGAGTGAGAGCTGCATCCTGCCAAGGCCAGCGGCACACGCCTGGGATGGCCCTGCTGCGGTGCAGCAGTTAGGGGAGCAAGCCCCTGGCCTCCAGCATTGACTCTCCCTCCCGCACAGGCTCTTGGCCGCATGGACCACACGGTAAATGGCAGCCCTCGAGGACTGCAACACCCACCAGGCAGGGTTCCCTGAGCCAATGGGCCGTGCCGGGAACTCTGCATTCTTGCACTAGAGCCTAGGGGTATTTTTTAAGGATACTTGGCTTTGGCTCTGCTCACTGCCAGCCAAGGCGTTTCTCTCCTGCTTGAGCGTCTGCACAAGGCCCGTCCCCACGGACACTGGGAGTAGGGACATGTCCCCTTGGCAGAACCCAGGGGAGGAGAAGCCGAGCAGGGCCTCTGCCCTCTCAGGAGGAAGGGGAAAGCCAGCGGCAGCCTTGCTCATCCGGGGTTGTGTCGAGACAGGTCTCCAGGCCTAGGATACCCCCCGTTGCAGGAGAGCAGGGTCCGACCGAGAGCAGGCGGAGGGTCTGTGTCCTCGCGGCCCTGAC
Organism: Lepidochelys olivacea; assembly: GCF_965140295.1. Classification (NCBI taxonomy): domain Eukaryota; kingdom Metazoa; phylum Chordata; order Testudines; family Cheloniidae; genus Lepidochelys; species Lepidochelys olivacea. Next base: position 13,851,741 of record NC_140436.1, on the reverse strand, counting down.
CGGTGGTGCTCTTCTGTTCCCACCCAGCTACGAGAAGATGATCGGAGGCAAGTACATAGGAGAGATCGTGCGGCTGGTGCTGCTCAAACTGGTCAATGAAAATCTGCTCTTCCACGGGGAGGCGTCTGAGAAACTGAAAACCAGAGGCAGTTTCGAAACCCGCTTCGTCTCACAGATCGAAAGGTACGGGGTGGCCTCCCCAACCGCCCAATGCTCAGCCAGCCCCACCCACTGCAACTCAGGGACTCCTAAAACCGTCCCCCACTCTCCCATCCCGTGCCCCAGCTATAATCCCACCCTACAGCCCCAGAGCACAGCTGGACTCCCGCGGCCCCCAGCGGCCACTGAGCTGCAATATGTATGACTAGAGAGAGCAACAACCATTCCCCACTGGGCTCTGAGCTGATGTGCAAGGGGTGTATGTCAGCTCCCCTCTGACAGGGACTCGCACACAGCTGCGGCAGGTACCCTCACACCTTGCAGTGGTACTGGCTTGAGCACTGCACTGGGGCTCAGGAGACTTGGGTTCTATCCCCGGCTTTGCTGGGTGACTTTGGGCAAGTCACTTGCCCGCTCTGTGCCTCAGTGTCCCCATCTGTAACGACACTGCCCTCCTTTGAGCAATTTGGCTGAAAAAATTGCGGGGGATTGTTAGCACTTGAACTGAGGAATCGGCTCCAAGATTGTGGGAGCCGCAGGAATGGTTCCACTCAGTGAACGCTCTTTGCTAAGGGAGCTCACAGCTCCCACACAGCTGCGCCCATGTAGAAGAGGGGGCGGCCTAGCTCACTTTTCCTTGCCTGCTATTTGTGGCTGTTTTTCTCTGCACCTGGCCTCTTGAGCCCAGCTTCTCGGGCCTGGCCCCACTGCCCTCCCTTTGCAGCTCTAAGATCACGGGACTTAGAGCTGCTCTAAAGCTAACCCTCTAAAATGCACCAAGTTAGGCCTGGTAGCCTACGGTGCAAGGGGCCTTTCTGGCAGCTGGGGATTTCTGATCATCTCGTCCCATCTCCGGCGGAACCCAGGCCAGAGAACCTCAACCAGAGATTCCTGCGTCTAGCCCAGAACTCCTCTCTTAGCTACAGTGGGTCTCTGAGAAAGACTGAAAGACTCCGAGCAATGGAGAACCCGCCACGCCCCTCGGTAAATTCTTCCAGTGGTTAACTACCCTAAACAAATGCACCTTAGTTTTAATCTGAATTTGCCTAGCTTCATCTTCCCACCGTTGGATCTCCTTCTGCTGTTTACGGCAAGATTAAAGAGCCATGTAGAATCAGAGATCTCTAGCAGGTGATGACCAAGTCACCTCTTAGCCTTCTACCAAACAAAGGGAGCTTCATAAGTCTCACGCTGTGTGGCAGGTTTTCCAGACCTCAGATCATTCCTGTGGGCCTTACCAACACGGAGCCATGCGGGCTCCCGGAAGCATGGGCTGTGTTTGTAGGGATGGGCAGAGACACCTGCTTGCAGACCTTCGAGACCAGACATCGTCTGGTGGGAGGGGCTGGAGGCACCTGGAGGAGATTGGGAAGGAGGCTGCAGTCTCACAGGCATTGGAAAAGCGGGTTTACAGGCGGTACCGTAGAGCTGAGAGTGAGGTAGGAACATAGGCACTGCCAGGCTGGCTCAGCCCAAGGGCCCTCTCGCCCTGTCTCCTGTACCTCACATTGGCCAGCACCATCTGTTACAGGGGCTGGGTGGAACAAGAAGCCCCCCCAGAGGGCAATTCCGGGGTAGCCGGACCCCTGCCCCCATGTCTGTGTTGCACCCTATCTCAGGTAACTGCACGTATTGCTGTTACAAGCAGCTGTCCTGCTGCTCTCTTCCCAGGAGTATGAGCAGTCTGAAATGCAGCCACTTCTGGTGAGGAGCTGCACTGCAAACCAGCAGAACGCTTTCCAGAGGGGTAAACGCGTGTCCTCTCCTGAGTCAGCAAAGCCAACTTCCATCCAGCTACCGACCAGGCCTTAGGAGCCTGCTAGCTGTCTGCACCCATCCGCTGGCTTTGTCCAGCTGCCCCAGCAGCGCCAGGCCTGCCCCCCAAGTTCGGCACGCCCTAGCGTCCGGAGGCTGACATGCTTTCGCTCTCTGTCCCAGCGACGCCGATGACCGGAAACAGACCTACAACATCCTGACGTCCTTCGAGCTGCTGCCCTCGCTCACGGACTGCGACATCGTGCGGATGGCGTGCGAGAGCGTCTCCACGCGGGCGGCGCAGATGTGCTCGGCGGGGCTGGCCGGCGTGATCAATCGCATGCGGGAAAGCAGGAGCGAGGAGCGGCTGAAGATCACCGTGGGAGTCGATGGCTCGGTCTACAAGCTCCACCCCAGGTGAGGTCGCACGCAGGGAAGTGCCCGGGCAGCCGCCTCCCCAGCCCCGTCACGGCCTCCCTGGAAAGCTGCATCAGACGGAATGATTGACAGACAGGAGCGTGTGGGTGGCCTGTCTCTGCGGGGCCACTAGGGAGCGCTCGCCCTTATCCGGGCAATGGCTGCACTGTGAGTGCCTTAGCAATGAGCGGCTGCAAGAGACAGCGCTGAGGGCTGGCCCTGGGCTTCCAGTCCGGCAGTGATTGCATGCTGCCGAGGCCCTCTCTGGCCAGCTTTACAGGTGCTGGTGGGGGTTGGACTTCAGCTTCCTGGGCCATAGAAGGGCCACCGAGATCTGGGACCTCTAGATGGTGGGGGGAGAGGGAGGGGAGGGGGGAGTGGAGAAGGGAGTAAACTGGGAAGCTTAAAAGAGCAGCATCTGAAAAAGGAACAGACTGGAAAGGAGCTGGAATGCCTTGAGAGGGCACGGCCGGGGGGATCCATCAGCTGGCAGACACTCCTCAGCAAGCCAGCGGGTCGGGCCGGGCAGGGGTCAGCCCGAGAACTGTCTTTTCTTCGCTGCCTTTCCGGGAGCACTTTGGCTCTGACCTGTGCTAAGACTTGCCAGAACTGAAAAGCCTTCACAGCCTGCAGGTCTCTTGGGGCGGGTTAGCAAACTGTAGAGTTGTGCCAGGCTACGGCCCGGAGGTCTAAACTGCCTTAGATCGGACGCGCCGCGGGGCAGCACCCCGCACAACGGAACCTCACCCCTGTGGGCACCATCAGAGCCTGAATCCATCTTTAGATGACCCCCATCACCATATTTATGCTCGCTGCCCCCCTGGGCAGTGTTGTGCCCATTGTACAGATGGGGGCACTGAGGCACAGAAAGGCTAAGTAAGTTGCTCGTGGTCACGCAGGAAGTCGGGCAGGGCAGGGCAGGGAGATGCGGCAGCAGTCTCTCTGTACGCTCAGCGGACCGTTCTGCCTGACCCCGCCGCCTCCTCTCTCCCCAGCTTCAAAGACCAGTTCCACGCGACCGTCAGACAGCTGACGCCTGGCTGCGACATCACCTTCCTCCAGTCAGAGGAGGGCAGCGGCAGGGGGGCCGCCCTGATCTCGGCGGTAGCGTGCAAAATGGCCTGCCTGATTGGCCGGTGAGCGGGGCCATTGGCCAAAGGACCACGGAAGGAGCAGCCGCGGCTGGGACGTGGCTCCGTGCCGAGTTCTTTAGAGCGCGCGCGCCCAGGAGCGGAAACAACAAGTGAAGGGGCGGGGCAGTCCCTGGCCCCGCCCACCTGCCGCCCACCTGTCCTAGCCGCCGCGCTAGCCATCCCAGCTGCGCTCTGTCCCCTTGCTGTTCCTCCGCCCTCTTTGCTGCTGCCAGGCCGGGCTCTCGGTCTACGCAATCAATAGGTTCCCGAGGAGGTCTCCTCCTAGGATTGGTTTGCGGGGGGGGGGAGGGGAGTCCTCTGACCCTTCTCTTCTGATTGGCTCAGGAATTAAAACGAGACGGGGGCGTCGAAACGGCTTCCAATCAGCACAAACGGCGGTCGAGGGTTGCGTTTCTCTCGGCCAATCAGGTGCGTGGATGTCGGGGGCGTGTCAGGAGCCAGCGACTGCCCTGAGTGGTGGCAGGCTGGCGTGTGCTTGGGGGGGCGGGGGAGGGCTGGCGAGATGACAGGCGGGAGGAGGAGGCTGGATAGAGAATGGCCTCTCTGCTAGCCGGAGGCCCGGGGGCCGCTGGGCCTGCTGAGCCCAGGCTGGGATGGAGCTGGCGGGAATCTCATGCAGGAGAGCAGCTGGGAGGGTTTCATGTCCCCTCCTGCCCTTTCCTGTCCCTCCAGATCTAGCTGCCGAACAGGGCCAAAAGCTTTGCCTCTGATCTACCCCCTTCTCTGGCCGTCCCGTCCAGGGGCTGCTTCTCGCCGTGGTGCAGCCCGGGTTCCTTTAGGGATAGCAGTAGATCCTCTCTCTTCTGGTTGTGCCCAGAGGCCGACGGCCCCATGGCACTGGCTGCTGTACGAACACCAATGAAAGCGGAGGGACCTCCTGGCATCCTGTTGCTCTGGGAGAGCTCCCCAGCCCACCCCTTTCCACCCGGAAATCCAGCTCCAGGGCTCGCCTTCCTCCTCCCAAGCACACCGAGCCCTTGGCCTCCCCGGGGTGCACCCCAAGGAGGGGGCTGCCAGGGAGTAAATCCTGCCCTGTGCTGTCTGGCTGTCCTCGGGCTGGTTTCACAGAGGCGTTTGAAATATTCCGGTACCCCTCCCGCCCTCTCAGGCTAACGTTGATTAGGCTATACCTCTCCTTAGTGCTGCTGTTCGGGAGCCAGACACATCGCCACACCCCCTCCCCCGCACACACAGGGTGTGTGTTCCCGCAGGGCGTGCACACCCACGTGTACAAAGCCCACCGGGTGCACGCCTTCACCCGCTCACCGTCCCACGGGACGTGCGTCGCCTTGCAGCTCGTCAGACAAGCATCATGCCTGGGTGCACCGGGGCCATACGTACTCACGCCCCTCTGATACCCCCACACAGGGGTGCGTGTACCGTCCTTGTGTACCCAGTCCGTCCGCAGTACACCTCACTGGACATACAGGGCTTCCATTCATTTTTTTCTGTACATCGGAATAAAATCATTCTGATGCTCTGGACGTGACTGTTTAGTAGCGATGAAATTCACCCCCACAGCGTATTAGACTTTATCCTGTGTTTGATGTTAAAATAAATCCCCACCCACCCCTAGCAATGGCACCCTGACATGGAGGTGTGGGCGGGGGGCATGTACTCCTGGGTTAAAGCCCCCCTCACTCAATCAAAACACAACACGACATAAGAACAGAGAAGATGCATGTAGAGTCTAGACAGCCTTTGTAAATAGCACGATCTACCCCTCTGCGGGGCTCCTAGGGGCATTCTATTGGAAGTGCCATTGTGGTAGGTAATATACCCGTAGCTATGCTTCCTAATGCCAGAACTGGTCCTGTAGGAGCCAGCTGTAGGACACAAACCAGGTCTGGAAGAGGCCAGCAGCTGCCCTCTGATCTCTGGCTCTTTTGAAGCTCCTGGCCCTAGAGGGGACTGTCCTGGCAGGTCCCAGCCCCTTGCTTTCCCCCTGTGTCAGTGTACTCCTGGCACTGTCTGCATCACATCCCCGAGCTGTCAGAGCTGCCTGGCCGTCAGTATTTCCTACGCAGCCTGGTTGTTCCTGGCAGTGACAAGAGGATGATATTTTGGGATCGGGGAACGGGAGCTTCCTTTATCCTCCCCTCTAGAGTGGGTCAAAAAAGCCCCCAAATCCTGATTCGAATCCAACTTTCATTTCCAAATTTTCCTACAAAAAATTTCGAACAAACGATGTTTCCTTTGAAATTGGTAGCAGAAAAAGTTTGCCAGGAAATCTGACTTGGCTCTGAATCGGGGTTTTTTCTTGCCGTTTGGTTTTTGCAAAGCATGATGTTTTCAGAAATGTGGATGTTTGTTGTTCCTTTTAGTGTCGAAGGCCAGAAGGGACCATTGTGATCATCTGGTCTGACCTCCTGTAGAGCACAGGCCAGAGACCTGCCCCACAGTCATTCCTAGAGCAGATCATTTAAAAATCCAGCATCTTCATTTGAAAATGTAATTATGGAGAATCTACCATGACCCCTTGGTAAATTTTCCAGTGGTGAATTACCCTCAGTGTCAAAAGTTTACACCTTATTTCCAGTCCAAATTTGTCTATCTTCAACTTTCAGCCATTTGGATCGTGTTAGACCTTCCTCGGCTAGACTGAAGAGCCCAGTATTAACGATTTGTTCCCTATATAGGTACTGACAGACTGGGATCAAGTCCCTCCTTCACCTTCCCTTTGTTCAGTTAAGTAGACAGAGCTCCTTGAGTCTCTTGCTATAAGGCAGGTTTTCTAATCCTTTCATCATTCTTGTGGCTCTTTTCCGGCCCCTCTCCAATTTATCACCATCCTTCCTGAATTGTGGGCACCAGAATTGGACACCGGATTCCAGCAGCCATCACACCAGCATCAAACACCGAGGTTAAATAACCATTCTTCTACTACTCGAGATTCCCCTGTTTATGCAGCCCAGTATCACATTAGCCCTTTTGGCCACAGCATCGCATGGGGTGCTCATGTTCTGCTGATTATCCACCATACCCCCAAACCTTTTTCAGGGTCCCTGCTTCCCAGGATACAGTCACCTATCCTGTAAATATGGCCTACAGTCTTTGTTCCTAGATGTACACCTTTACCTTTAGCCGTATGACAGTGCATATTGTTTGCTTGCGTCCAGCTTTCCAAGTGATCGAGATCGCTCTGTGTCAGTGACTTGTCCTCTTCGTTATTTGCCATGTTCCCAATTTTCATGTCAGCCGCAAACTTCATCAGCGATGATTTTGTTCTCTTCCAGGCCATTAATAAAAATTTTCAATAGCGTAGGGCCAAGAACCGAACCTTGTGGGACCCCCGTTTGATGCTGATTCCCCGTTTACAATTACGTTTTGAGACCTCTCACTTAGCCAGTTTTTTATCCATGTCATGTGTGCCATGTTAATTTTACATTGTTCTAGTTTTGGAATCAAAATGTCGTGCAGTACCAAGCCAGATACCTCACAGTAGTAGTCTAAGTATGTTACCTCCACATTAGTACCTTCATCAACCAAACTTGTAATTGCATCCAAAAAAAGCTGTCATGACTGGGATTTGAGTGTGGAGTATTTTGTTTGGTGTTTCCCGCTCTCCAGTGTTTCACTACTTCTCCAACTTTGGAGAAGTCTCCGGTGGGCTGAAAAAAGTGACAGTGGAGGGAGAGTCTGTCAGAATCTGGGAGCTGCAGCTTTAGGAAATGGAGTTGAACAGGAAAAGCTTTCAACCGTTTGGAGACGCGGCTGGGCATCCTGCCCCCCTCACTCCTCCAGCTTCCCAGTGCTTGGGGATGGATGTCACGGACAGGGACCGCAGTCGCGAGGCAGACGCTCTCCCTTTTGCTCAGGAGGTGGTGGGCCTTTCTGGGATGACCTTTGTCTGGATCTCCAGCCGCTCAACTCTTGGCATGAGATGTGGAGGGCTCCTGTCTCCCCACTGCCTGCATATGCCTGTGGGTGGGGGGAAGTGGGTAAAATCCCAGCCAACTCCCCTACCGGCCCTTCTCAGCTGCTCTCCAATTGCCCCAGGGCCTCTTGCCCCTCCTGCTGCTGCCCGGTGCAGGTACGGTCAGTTTGACCAGCAGGGCTCGGAAACCAAGCCAGAGTTCGGTGAACTGAGCCAGGGGCTGGTGCCTGGTTCTGACCCATCAACTCAGCGCACGGGCCAGGGGAGGGAGAGGCTGGTTCCTCAGTTGTACGGAGAGGGGACGACCCCTTTCTTCGTCCAGCTGTAGGACTGCCAGCCAACAGTGGCTCGGTCGCTTCAGAGCTGCATGGCCAAAGGGGTTCCAGCCCAGGGGAGTCTCGGTGGGCGGTGGATACCGGGGGCGGGGATGTACTTCAGACGTGATGTTTGCTCGGCCTTGGAAGATGCCGTGAGGCTTGACAGAAAGCGCTGAGGCTAATCCCAGGCAGGGTCTCAAGCCGAACATCCCCAGCACTGTGTGCACAAGGGATAAACTTCCCCTCAGCAGCAGCTCCCAGGGAAAGCTGGCCAGGAATCCTGCCGTCTCTAGTCTCTGAGAGCAAACCACAGACTGGGAGGATTTGCCCCCTGTATCCTTCTCCGCTTCGCTGGAGCTGGCCCCTGGGGACACCCCAGTGTGGGGGGCTGCAGTAGACACTGCACTGCACAGAGCCCCCCCGGCTACGCTGGCGTAGGAGGGCGGCTGGAGCACTCTGCACCCCAGCTCCTCTGGGCTGTGGCCTGGCCCTTAGGTGGCCCCCATATGTCAGAGGAGTCCCAGGGGCTGTTCTGATGTCATCCTGGGAACCAGGCAGAGCCCAGAATTCAGCTCTGCTCCCCCCATGTCTGAGCAGGGACCTCCTCAGTGCTGGATCTGACCCTGAGCCCTGGCTGCAGGGACAGGCTTCCCCCTTAGCATAACCGCGGATAATGAGCCCTCTAGCTAATGGTTAATATCCGTAATCCAAACCCTCCCCCAGGCCTGGACAGAGAGGGGACGGGATGTGGAGCCGGGAACATGTTTGCTCCCAGCTGGAGTCTTGACTGGGGCTGGCGGGATCAGAGGCCATGCAGGCCTTTAACGCATTAGCCCCGGAACCGAGACTGGGACAGTATCACTGCCCAGGGCCTAGCGGGTCACAGGAGGGTCTGCTGGATGGGGGAGCAGGTGGCAGTGCTGAGGGGTTGAGAGACAGCGGATGACGTATCTCAGTGGGTTTGATTGCCCATAGAGAAATCAGCCCCGACGGGAAAGGGTTCGTTCCTTCCCCAGCGCTGGGAAGCTGTTCTTGCAGCAGTTTTCAGGCTGTGTCTGCCTCAAAGTGTGAGTTTAATTCAACTCATATTTATACACCCCTTGTTTCAGACAGGGAGAAAAGGAATGCCCCCCTCTCCCTTTTCCTGAGCTGCTTTCAGAGTTATCTTTCTAGGCTACAGAGTCATCCGGGCTGACCAGACCCAATACCGCCCCAAACAACGAGAAACCGTCAAGCGCAAATCACATTGGCTCAGACTGGTTTCCTGGCCTGCAGCTCACGTCCAGCAAACCTGAACAGAACCTACATCTTGCTTCTGGCAAATCAAGGGACCGCCCAAGGAGCAAAGATTACAGGGGAACTGCTCGGACGTTGCCATGCCGAAACCTGATCCGAGTATAGGAGACACGGACGGGGCGTTATTTAGTCTGCAGAAAAGAAGAGTGAGGGGGGATTTGATAGCAGCCTTCAACTACCTGAAGGGGGGTTCCAAAGAGGATGGAGCTCGGCTGTTCTCAGTGGTGGCAGATGACAGAATGGTCTCAAGTTGCAGCGGGGGAGGTTTAGGTTGGATATTAGGAAAAACTTTTTCACTAGGAGGGTGGTTAAACACTGGAATGCGTTACCTAGGGAGGTGGTGGAATCTCCTTCCTTAGGGGTTTTTCAGGTCAGGCTTGACAAAGCCCTGGCTGGGACGATTTAGTGGGGGATTGGTCCTGCTTTGAGCAGGGGGTTGGACTAGATGACCTCCTGAGGTCCCTTCCAACTCTGATATTCTATGATTCTATGACAGAGCTTTAGCCTAAAGACCAAAGTACGCGGGGAGTCCTGGGGTCGTAGTTCAGCACAAGCCTTTTGTCTCGTGTTACAATATTGGCTAACAGGGACCTGGGCTGCTGCACCCGAGATGCCATAAGCCCAGATGAACCACGCCAGCTTCAGTGCGGGCCCCAAGACGTACCCTTCTCGGTTCCCTTTGAAAGGCCCAGAACAAGAGGAGCAGCAGTGGGTAGGTTTGGGAGGAACCCGGCCCCTGCCCAGGCCCCGGCTGGTCTGTCTGCACGTTGCACAGGGGGGAGGCCGATGCTTTGCTCCTCCTGTGGTGAGCTCAGCTGCTCGGAGGCGACTCCTCCAAAAACGTGCTCCAGGGGGGACTCCCATCCACCGGCCGGAGTGGCTGAGAAGGTCTTAGTGGTGAGTGTCCAAGGCCAAAGCCCACGCGATGGCTGGCTCTCTCCGGCTCACTGGGGAAGGCCATGGTGGGCAGTGGGGAATGGGAGGGAAGCCCGCATGCCAGTGACACGACAGGTGACCCCAGCGGAGAGCACCCTCGGTGCTGGGGGGTGAGGGAGGCCAAAGCATTCCTTTCCTCAGCAACCTTCACAGCAGGAGCTGGAGGCCGGGCGTGAGGCAGGAGCCTCTCTCCAGCCTGGGTCTCCATGGGGGGCCCTGTAAATCAGAACCATCCCTGCTGACTTTCAGCTTCCCTCCTGCCTCAGTTTCCTGAGGGCTTCCTGCACAGACCTCCCAGCAGCCTGGCTTGGGGCAATGTTTTTACAAGCAGCCACGATTCCAGGTGGCCTCCATACTTGGGTGCCCCAGGCGGGGAGCCCGGGACCTGGGGCACCCGCGTTTTGAAATGTGGCTGCACGCGACTAGCTCGAAGCCGGGGTTCAACCTCACCTCCCGGTGCCGTGCTGTAGCCGCCCTGCCTCCCTGGCCCTGCTACTTACTCAACATGGACGAAGCGTTTCGAGAAGGTCCCGTCTCGACCCGATCGGATCGGATCGGATGGTTCCTTTTTGTTTCCCGCTGTAATGTATGGGTTGGGCCGGTGTCAATAACAGAACGCCATGGTTTAAACAGTCCGGCAGGGATCCCAGTGAGCGGCTGCAGCCCCCCACCCCAGAACGGGCCAGTCGACCTGAACCACGCGCCGGGTTTCGAAAGCTGCGTTTCGTTGGAACGTTCGACTTTGTTTTGTTCCGATTCGGAGCCAAACCGAATTTTGCGCTCTCAGAATTTCCCGAGGAAGGGAAATCCCGGGCCGTGACCAGCGTAAGGACCCCAGCTGCTCGGCGGCTGCCTGGGGACCCCTTCCATAGCGCTCGAGCCAGCTCCCCGGGGCCCACCCTGCTGGAATGTCGCTGGAATGCCGGTGCCCTTATCACCCCGGCCAGCTCTGCGTCGGGACTGCCAAGTTTGGCGCTCTCCCCCTGTTCTGCTCCTAATTTAGCCACAGAGGTGATAAGCAGCAGTATATAGTGAAGCCCAGCCACCCCCTCACTGCGGAGGATCTGAGACAGCAGGATGGTGAGTCCCCCCCGCCCCCCAGCCCCTCACTGGAACCAGCGTCCAGCTCCTGGACGGGGCTGTTCTGAGTGGGAGCCGTAGGACCCGGGGCACTGTGCTGAGCGCGCCCCCCCCCGAACAGCTTCAGCCCCCCACGTCCTGGGGCAAGGGCACACGCTAACAGCAGCCCCTCGGCATGCAGCAGGACACTAACTCGGGGGGACCGGCCCAGGCCATGCCAGAGCCCCATTGCTGCCCCCCTGAGCCCCATTGCCAGCCCCTAGATACCCATTGTCAGAGCCCCCCCAGCCCCAGTACTGCCCGCAGACCCCAAAGTCCCACTGCTGTCCCCCTAGAACCCCATCGTCAGCACCAGCCCCCCCCAACCCCACTGCCAGCCCCAGCCCCAGAGCTTACAGCCCCTGTGGGGAACATGCAGCCAAAGAAAGCAGGGAAGGGAAGAACTCAGCAGCCCTGAGATTACTGGGGACCTTTCCCTGCCTCCCTCCAGCCCTTGCCGCCCCCCCAGACCCAGAGCCCTTCACCCACTAGCAGCTGACCGCCCCCCCCCCATGCAGATACCTGCCCTAGAGAGCCCCTTCCCACCCCCTGCCCCATTGCCCCCTGAGAGGTTTGATGGGAGTTTGATGGTGCTGGGGGTTTACAACTGTTTGTCTGTTTGAATCACGCTGGTCCCAGACACCGGAGAGGGAGGTACCTTTCGTGCCAACTTGGGGCTCCCCTTCTGCCGCTTGTGCCCACTGGCACGCACCACAGGGCTCCTCGCTGGGCTGGCGTGTGGCACAGGGCTCCTCGCTGATTGGCTCTGCTGGGGATAGCAGGATTCCTTGCCCTCTCATTGGCTCTGCTGGGCTCAGCAGGATTCCTTGTGCTCTCATTGGCACTGCCAGAGACAGCAGGATTCCCTGTGCTCTGATTGGCTCTGCCAGAGACAGCAGGATTCCCTGTGCTTTGATTGGCTCTGCCAGAGACAGCAGGACTCCCTGCACTCTAATTGGCTCTTTCCCCTGCAGGCCAGCCGGAAAGCCGGGACCCGAAGCAAAGCTGCCGCCAAGCGCGCCCAGAGGGGCTCCTCCAATGTCTTCTCCATGTTCGAACAGTCTCAGATCCAGGAGTTCAAGGAGGTGAGGGTGCCACGGCCCATGGCGCATGAACGCCAGCATGCCGGGGAGCCTGGGTAATGCACATGGTGCCCACGCAGGGATATGGCCCGTGGTGAGAGCAGGGTCACGGCCATGGCCTTCGCAAAGAGAGAGGGGGGAGTATTCAGCGCTAGCTACCCCAGGTAGTCACAGCACACACACAGCGAGCTAGAACCCGAGCGTCAGCCATCTTGCAGGAAGGCTGTAGCATAGCACGACTTTATGTCTTAGAATCCAGAAGCTTAACACACAAGAACCAAAACCAGAGAGAGACAAAACAGGCTGCTCCCTGTGGCAGAGAGGCCCAATTCACCCCACCTTGCTGTAGGCAGATTGACTGCAGAGGACCCAGATCACAGGCTACCCTGCAGAGCCCCCGAAGCCTGCAAGCAGAACCAGGAATCCCCTTATAATTTAATGTGACAGCTCAGACTTTTCACACAGTTTGCAATACACTGCACTTTGCATTGACCGGATGGTTTCTGAACCTCTCGCTGTCACGTTTTTAGCTCTTCTTCCCAACCACAAGGTACTTGTTTGGAACCAAAGCCGATATTCTCCCCGAATCACCTGACTCCGGGAGCTGAAGCTTGAAGGGGGAAATGCCAAATATTGTGACACTCACAAGTCAGCCGTGCTGCAGTTGCAGGGAATAATGTGACCTAGGGACTCAGCCATGGCAAGCTGGGCTGGAGCTCCCCACTCCTGCTGGGGCAAGGCTAGGGAGAGGGGAAGATGCCAGCTGGAGGGAGGTTCTGCCCTACTGAGAGGGTGAGGGGGCTAGTGCCGAGGGCTGCGATCAGGCCCAGACCCCAGGGCTCAGCGTCTGGTTCTGTTCCCAGGCATTCAGCTGCATTGACCAGAACCGTGATGGCATTATCACGAAATCAGACCTGAAGGAGACCTACTCCCAGCTTGGTGAGTGAGCACCTCGCCTCCCACTCTCCCAGTGCTCCTTGGCCAGGGGCAGGCACCAAGCTATCCCCAGTAATCATGGTCGTGAAATGCCAGGCCTCAGCAAACCCCCAGCCCTGGATCTCGCTGCAAGCTTCAAACACAGACTACAGAGGTGCCCAAAGAATGACAAACCTGTCAGGACATATCTATCTATCTATCTATCTATCCTATCTATCCCCATCCACTCCATCTATCTATCTATCCCCATCCACTCCACCTATCTATCTATCCCCATCAACCTATCTATCCCCATCCACTCCACCTATCTATCTATCTATCCCCATCCACTCCACCTATCTATCTATCTATCCCCATCCACTTCATCTATCTATCTATCTATCCCCATCCACTCCACCTATCTATCTATCTATCTATCTATCCCCATCCACTCCATCTATCTATCTATCGCCATCCACTCCATCTAGCTATCTGTCTATCCATCCCCATCCACTCCATCTAGCTATCTGTCTATCCATCCCCATCCAGTCCATCTATCTAATCTATCTATCTATCTATCCATCCCTATCTAATCTATCTATCTATCTATTCCCATCCACTCCATCTATCTATCTATCCATCCCCATCCACTCCATCTATCTATCTATCTATCCATCCCCATCCACTCCATCTATCTGTCTGTCTATCCATCCCCATCCACTCTATCTATCTATCTATCTATCTATCTATCTATCTATCTATCCCCATCCACTCTATCTATCTAGCTATCTATCTATCCCCATCCACTCCATCTATCTATCTAGCTATCTATCCCCATCCACTTTATCTATCTATCTATCCCCATACACCCCTCTATCCACCCCTCTATCTATCTATCCCCATATACCCCTCTATTCACCCCTCTATCCACCTCCATCTATCTATCCCCATACACCCCATCTATCTGTCTATACCCAGCCACTCTATCTATCCCCATACACCCCCTCTATCCACTCCCTCTATCCACCATCTATCTATCTATCTATCTATCTATCTATCTATCTATCTATCTATCTATCTATCTATCTATCCCCATCCACTCCATCTATCTATCTATCCCCATACACCCCTCTATCCACCCCCTCTATCTCTCTATCCCCATACACCCCATCTATCTATCTATCTATCTATCTATCCCCATCCACCCGCTCTGGCTTGAGTGGCTTGCCCTCTGGTGGGAAGGCAGTGGAGGTTCCCTGCTGTCCGGATCTCTTGCAGAAGTGAGTTCCCCAGTTCCATACCAGTCCAAACCTGGGCCCGGTGCATCGCTTGGAATCGAAAGGGTCAGAAATTCCTTAATCTCAGGCATGGCAGCTTTGTGCGAGATTTGCTTTGGCATTCCCATGTATCAGCCTGGCGTCTAGTTCCCCTGCCGTGGCCCCGTGGAGCCAGGTGCTGCACAGAGACAGGACGTGAAAAAAGGGCTGAATTTTCAGTTCATTCAAAGCAAAACTGGGAGACTCCTGCACTTACGCTGGGACCCCAGGAACAAAGCTTCTTCTTGCTTCCTCAGCCCTGTGGTGCCGATGCCACCCCCCCCACACACACCCCCGAGCGTGGGCCTACCCCTTGGGCCTCGGGAAGAGGGGAGCCCTCGGAGCAGGAGAAAGGCAGGGAATTCTCAACCACCACGGGCCCATGGGCTGGTGCCCAGTAAAGGAGGGTCCGTCCAGTGGGTAATGCACCTGTGAATGGGGGCGTGGGCTGCTGGGGGATCCTGCACCGCCGGGGAGCAGGAGGGGCCGGGGGGCACAGCTCTAACAAGACGAGCCCTTTATGTTACAAACCGATGGAGGAAGCTAGCTGAAGCTCCAAAAATACCCAGCCCCTCACCCCCCTGGCTGACAGCAGGAGCTGGCTGCTTATCGGCAGGGCCGCTGATTAAGTAGCCAGCATGCTCTTTCCACCGGGCACTTGAGCTTGTCATCTCGTGATTTCCTCCCCATGCGTCACCGCGGATAAGGCTGGCTCTGCTTGCCTGCACTGTGGGGGAGTGAGGCCATCGGCTTCTGGGCTCAGCCCACCGCCCGTTGAGGGGCTGGGGCCTGGCTCAGGGGCGAAGCGCACCGCCTCCTAGAGCAGCCCAAGCAGCGGGCCCGGCTCAGCCCGGATCCCGGCCCGGCCCTTCTGGTGCTTTTATCAAAGGCAATCGAAGGGGGTGGGTGGGTGCAAGGGGGCTCTGCGGAGATGGCTCTCTCCACCGACGCTGCCATGGAGATCGGCCTATAGATCCCGACTGAGATCAAGGGGCCCCGTCGTGCTGGGCCCTGCACCCACCCCGGCTGAGATCGGGGGCACCACTGTCATGCCAGGCTCTGCTCCGACCCTGACAGAGATCAGGGTCCCCCCCCATCGTGCCAGGTGCTGCCCAGACACACAGCAAGAGCCAGCCGCTGCCCCAGAGGTAGTGGAGAGGGGGAACAGAGCTCAGCGTGGGTCGTGTCATCCGATGGCTGGAGCAGCCTCCCTGCTTGGATTGTGCTGGGTCCGGACCTCCCGCCGTACAGCAGTAGGGCTCCATGGGGCGGGGCCCACTCCTGCCGCTGGAAAGCGAACAGTGCTCCGGGCGGGGGGCCAGAGGCATCCTGGGGAAGATGGGCTTTCACCGGGTCTCCCCTCCTCACCAGGGAAATTGAACATGAAGGACGAGGAGCTGGACGAGATGCTGAAGGAAGGGAAGGGCCCCATCAACTTCACTGTCTTCCTCGCACTCTTTGGGGAGAAGCTGAATGGTGAGTAGGCCACGGCACCTCCTCTGGGAGCCATATGGGGCCGAGAGCTGGAGGGGGCCCTTTCGAACCGGGGCTCTATTTTCCTCTGGGACGTCCCGGGCCCCATCGCCAGAGCATCCGAGCGCCTCACCCTCCGTGATGTATTGATCCTCACACACACGGGGTTATGATTCCAACGGGACAGATGGGGAAACTGAGGCATGGAGCGACTGGGTGCCTTGCCCAAGGTCACGCTGGGGTGGCACAGGTTTCCCGCATCCCAGACTAGCCCCCAAACAGCTGCAGCATCCTCACCGATTCCCTCAATAGCTTCGCCGGCATCCCCTCCCCGGCGTGGCCGGGTCCCCTGTCCCAGGCTCCGGGCGTGAGCCATGGCTGAGCGGTGCCGGGCCCCATGGGATCCATGCAGGAAAAGCCGTGTGGTCTCCTGCTGCTGCTGAACCTGCGGGGGTCTTTGGAACCCAACCCCCCCACCCAGCAATGGGCCTGGGGGGGGTACGGGGGGGGCTGCAGCTGCCCTCTGAGATGTGGCTTTGGCACCTCAGAGCAGTCGGGACGCAGGCAGGGAATGTGGGTTCCCGGCACCGCTGAGGAGAGGGGGGGTCGTCGGCTCGTCCTGCCCCGCAGGCCCGGCGTGCAAAGACAAGCAACGCCGCGCCCCCGCCCCGAGGCAGGAACGGGGTGGGGGGGTCTAGAGCCAGGGGAACGTGGCTGGGGAGCCTCAGCCTTTCATCCTGAGCCAACCAGCCCCCCTGCCCTCCCCAGGCACCGACCCGGAGGAATCCATCCTCAACGCTTTCAAACTCTTCGACCCCAGCGGAACCGGCCACGTGAACAAGGACGAGTGAGTCAACGCGCCCCAAGCCGGGGTGGGGGGGAGTCGCAGGCCTGGGGGACCCAACACCCCTCGGCCCAAAGGGACATGAGCGGCCTCTGCTTCTGGGGCCGCGGCTTTTGGGTGCCCAGGTGGAGAGGCCCTTGGCCTGGTGTCTCGGGGTGGGAGGGGGCTGCGCGCCCCCAGATCGGACTGAACTCAATGTGGGGGGGTGGAGGCTGCAAATCAGAGCCCGGGGTGCCTCAGGCTGGGCTCTCAGGGCCAGATTCCCAGGTGCCCGATGGCTCGCGGGGCAGGGCAAGGCCTCTCCGGTGAATGGTAACGCCAGGAGCAGAGCCGGCTCTGTGCCACCCTAGTGCCGGGGGCGTCCTGGGCCAAACTGGGAGTGGGCTGGAGCCAGGAGGAGGCCTGGCTGGGTCCCCCGGTCACTGCCCCAATGGGGAAACAGCCTTGGGGGGCGGCGCGGGCTGCCACAGCTGCAGCCCTGGAAGGGGCGCGGGGCCGGGGGGGAGCAGCCGGGCTGCACGGGTCCCAGCAACTGAGAGGCCAGTTTGGGAACTGTGGGGTGAAAAAGAGTCTCTGTGTGCAGTGGGCAGGTCTGTCTAGCCCTGTGGGACCTGGCCCCTGGAATCGCCCCCCCCCCCCATCCCACCGACCCTGCCCCCCTTCCAGACCTTACCCAGCCCCTGCTCCCCTCCAGCCCCCACCCTGCCCCTTGCCAGGCCCTGTCTGTCAGACCCCGACCTGGCCCCTACCGCCTCTTAGGCCCCAGCCCCCCAGTCCCTGCCTGGCCCCGGGGGCAGTGGGCACAAATCTAGGGCTCTGGTTCTGACTCACGTCCTGTTTCGTTCGCAGGTTTAAGCAGCTCCTGCTGACCCAGGCAGACAAGTTCACCCCGGAGGAGGTGAGACGGCCCCTGCTCTCCCCCCTGCCAAATGTGTGGGTCCCAGGAGCTCCCCCTGCCTTTAACCCCACCGGTTGGCAGGAACCCCCTCCGTGCTGCGCTGGCTTTACACCACACGGCCCCCCGTGGCAGATCTGGGTGCCCGCCAGCCGCTCAGATCTTTGGTGCCCCGGCTGAGGCCGCCCCGGTGGGCCCCGCCCCGGGAAATGGCTGGGATCCCTGCCCAGGTGGAGCAGATCCCTGCTCACGTCCCCACCCCGGCTCTCTCCTGCCCAGGTGGAGCAGATGTTCGCGGTGACGCCCATCGACGTGGCGGGAAACATCGATTACAAATCCCTCTGCTACATCATCACCCACGGCGACGAGAAGGAGGACTGACGGGTGATGCGGCCAGTCGGCATGTGCCCCACGCCTAGCCCCCACGCCTAGCCCCATTGAAATAAAAGCCCGAGCCCATCAAACAAGACAGCTCCCCGTGTGTGACCGGTGGGGCAGGATGGAGGGAGGCCCCGTCTGTGGCCAGTGGGGAGAGGGAAGCTAAGGGCTTGTTTCAAAGGGCCGGGCACAGCTCAAGGCCATTCCCTAAGCACTGGGTGTGAGGCCAGGCGGATCCTGGCACAAGGGCTGGTGGGGGACTGGGATGCAAAGGGCCTCTGCTGGGCATGCAGCCCATGGTGCCCTCCTCCACGGTGGGGAGTGGCAGGCAGGCCCCGGGACGGAGGAGGACGCAAGCCCTGCAGGGGTGCTCTCCCGTGATGGAGGCAGGGGGCATTGGGAATCTGCCCTTGCGGGAACCAGCCTGGGGGAGAATCCGAAGCTCAGGCCCCCGGGGAGGCCCCTTGTCCACACCTTGGGGGTGGCTCTGCCCGGCACAGCAGAGGAAGGGTTGTCACAGGATCGTCTCCTGGCCTGAGAGGCTCCTCTGCGCAGGGCAGCCGGGTGACCAACATGCAACAGTCACCATGTCCCACCCCGTCCCTTATCTCCCGCCACGGTGAGCTCGGAACCCGGGGCGGTTTCTGCTTTGCTGGTGGCCACTTTCCCCTCCTGCGCTCACCATTCCTCAGGCGCGTCTTCTTCTGAGCCAACAGCTTCCGCTCCCTTTCCTGCTCCCCGCTCCCAGCTCTGGTCTGGCGGGCAAGGGGGGAAGGAGTTGCAGGGGCCAGGGGCCAGGCCCCCCCCACCCCCAGCCGCGGCCAGCCCGTGACACCATCAGGGCCCCTGGGATAAGGAGCGCAGGAGGGAAATGCAGACGTTGGACCAGAGAGAGGCAGGATTGTGGCTGGGACAAATGCTTCTCAAGCAGCATCAGCAGCTCTGGGGCTGAAAGGCTCGTTTCCACCTGCCCGCCCTCCCTGCCCAGCAGGGGCATGAAACCAGCGACAAGTTGTCCAAAGCACTTTATTCACAAGGAAGCCAAAAGCAGTGGGGTGGAGGAAGGGTCAGATGCCCAGCTGGTGCAAATCGGCATGGCCTGGAGCTGTGCCCACATGCACCAGCTTAGCATCCGGCCCACGATATCCAGCAGAAGAGATGCCAGACTGCCAGAGCCAAGCTGATGGCCAAGGGCTGGCAGAGCCGCTGTCCTCGGGTTATCTGCTCCGGCCTGCAGCAGTCCTGGATGAGGGAGACAGCAGCGTGGGGCAGTCAGCCTGTGAGCTTAGCCAGGAAGGGTCCTGCTTTCTGCCTTCAGCTCCAGGCTATACCCCCCCATCTCCTCCACAGCCCCGACTGGGCTAGCCCCCCATATGCCCCCCGCTGCCCGCACTGCCTGGGGCTCATACCCCTGGGTGGTGTTCGGAGCACCCACTGGTGAGCGGGTCCCCAGAGCACCCATCCCCGTGGGCACATGGAGCCATCAGTGTGTGCTCCAGGCCCCGCTCCGTGCCCGATCTCTAGAGATGAGCGTGGGGCAGCCCCAGCGGTGGAGCCGTGAGCTCTTGCTTTAAGCTCTGCCGGTCCCCGATGTGTAGCCACCCCGCCCAGGGCATCACAGACCAAGGAGCACGTGGGCCCCGGAGACACCGCAGCACCCACCGGGCTGGGCCGGGCTGAAGGAGCCCCGGCTGCTGCTCCAGCGACACGGTGCCATAGGTCAGACCCGAGCACCGGTGGGTCCCACTCCCCCAGCCCAGGGATCTGCCTTGGGGGCGTCACGTACCCAGCTGGCCCCATGCCATGCTCCATGCAGCCAGTTCTGTGCAGTGCAGGTGGGCACAATCATCAGCAGCAGCAGCGAGAAGCTTTGGGGAATTGGCATGGCCTCGGGGAAAGCGGCGGGCATCAGTTCGAGAACTCTGGAGGGAAAGCCAGCGTTTCTGGGTCAGAGCAGCTCCAGCCCCCCGGGCAGGCAGGCCTAGGCATCCTCTGTGCGGCACCTCAGAGCTGGGCCAGGGGACAGCTGAGCCCTAGCGGGATAATCACGGGGATGGGGGAAGAACAAGTCGGGGGAGGATCCCTGGAGATGCGGGAGGGGGTGAACTCTGCAGGGGACAGTTCCTGGGGTGGGGGCGATTGCTGGGCCGGAGAGGGACAGCCCAGTCCATGTTTCTGGGAGAAGCCCCGAGGAGCCTGGCCCGAAGTTTCCCGTGGGGGATGAACTGTGGCCTTCATGCTCTCACCTGGGGGTTCCTTGCACCATTTGATGCTGGTGCAGATATCTCCGGCCTCATCGCCATTCTGCAGTCCATCCGTGAGCTGATCTTTGTACTTTTTCAGCAGCAGTTTGCACATCCGGGCCTGGCGTCTGCCCACGGCCCTGCACACGGAGTTCAGGGCCTTGCTGATCGCGTCCTGCGGCGAGACCCCTGGCCCGTGAGCTATGGCACCGCGCTCCGCCCACCCTTTGCTCTCCCATAACTTCGCCATCAGCCAGGGACTCATCCCCCGGTCCGCTCCCCATCTCTCCCTCTCTTTCCCCACTCTCCCATCACCGTCACGCCCTCTCCGTTCCCCCCCACATCTTCTCCCTCCTCATCCCACCGTTCCTCACCCCCCCCACACACACTTCCTCAGGCCTCCCCCTGCTCTAACCACTGGGCAGGCCAACCCGCAGTGCAAGCAGCACTGGGTGACTTACGTCGTCGGGATCATCGCCAGCTAACGACTTGAGCTTATCCACAATCTGGGTGCAGAACGTGCACTTCTTGGCGGGGGGCCGAGCCTCGTCTTCCTCCTCCAGCTGATCCCACTGTCCCAGAGAGAACCGTGCAGCTATGGGACCAGGACCCAGTGCGGCCAGGCCCAGGGCGGCACTAACCGGGTACGACGCCCAGCCCGAGAGGGGTTCTCAGCGGGGCTGGGCCGGGTGTTCGACTGTTACCTCCTCTGACCACAGGACAACAGTATCCCCGCCAGTATCTATCTCAATCGCTCGTCCAGCCCTAATTATTATTCCTAGTCGCTATTCGCAGCGCAGGAGCACTGAGGAAGGTGGCGATGGGGCAGGGCCCCAGTGCCAGGCGCTGCACAGACGCAGAACAAAATGACGCACTCCCTGCCCCCAAAGGCCATCTCCGAGCGCCGCGCAATCGTCAGTGTGTTTATTAGGGCTGGTTGAACGGCTCCCCTTGAAGCTGCGGGTCAGGGGGAAACTGGGGTTTTGACTCAGCGAAATGCTCCCCGGAAAGCATCTGCTTCCCGCTTGTTCATCCAAAGAAACGGAGCGCCCACAATATGTCGATGCCGAAGTGTCTCCTGGGAGCAGCAGGTCAGGTGCTTCCTGCTTCCAGCCTCCTCTACGGACCGGGCTCCCCCGCGGAACGTCGTCTCCCATGATGCACTGGGGAGAGGCAGCCGCAACAAGAAGCGAGGCTGCAGTGCATCATGGGAGATGTAGTCCAGTCAGCCCCTAGAGGAGACTGGGGGCCTGGGGCACCCGAACTACAACTCCCATGATGCACTGGGGAGAGGCAGCCGCAGGAAGAGGCGAGACTGCAGTGCATCATGGGAGATGTAATCCAGTTAGCCCCTAGAGGCGAATGGGGGCCTGGGGCACCTGAACTACAACTCCCATGATGCACTGGGGAGAGGCAGCTGCAGGAAGAGGTGAGGCTACAGTGCATCATGGGAGATGTAGTCCAGTTAGCCCCTAGAGGAGAATGGGGGCCTGAGGCACCCGAACTACAACTCCCATGAGGCACCGGGGAGAGGAGGCAGCTGCAGGAAGAGGTGAGGCTGCAGTGCATCATGGGAGATGTCGTCCAGTCAGTGCCTAAAGGAGACTGAGGGCCTGAGGCACCCGAACTACAACTCCCATGAGGCACTGCAGCGGCATTTGCAAAAGTGACATATGAGGGTTTTCAATATTTTTGCTGAAAACTTGAAATTTCGCATGGGGGAAAAAAAACCCAGCTCTACATTTATCCTTTCAACCCCCACTCCCACTCCCCCGGGAGGCGGGGCTGTGCTATGTGCCCCATTTTACAGGGAGGGATACTGAGGCACAGAGAGACACAGTGACCTGCTGAAGGTTACTCAGGGAGCCTGTGGCAGGGCAGGCTAGGCGCCCACCACTGGGCCACCCTTCCTCACCGACACGAGCGAAGTTTTGCCTATCTTGGCCTGGGGTGGGCGGGTGGGGATCAAGGGGGATGGGATAAGGGAGGGCAGTGGGGTCAGAAGCAGAGGGCGTAATCGTTGGGCCATGGAGTGGAAGGGCTGCTGCAGTGGCTGGCTCCTGCCATTGCCTCACTAGCTACCTCAGCTCCTCCCTGGTGCTGGGGGGCAAGGAGAGGAGGGGGGCAGCTGGCTGGACTGACCCCCCCCCCCCCCGTGGGTCGTAAGCGGCTCCTGCCACCTCCGCTGCAGCCATAAGCAGCTCCCGCAGCAGGGATCGTTCCTGGCTCCGCTCCATCAGCTGCCCTGACCCCCTCTCCCTGCTCCACCTGGGCACTGCAGGACTGGGAGGCGGGTGCAGGTAGCTGGGCTGGGAGCCATGCAGAGCAGAAGACCAGGGAAGGGGGTTTCCGCTCCTCCCCAGCTTCTCTGACTCATCCAGGCCCCCGCCTTCCATTGCCAAACCAGCCAACTCCTTCTGCACCCGGTGCATTGCCACCGCAGCCCAGAGCTCAGGAAATTTCCTCCCTGTGTCTCCTGAGGCCCCTCTCTGGGCCCTGCTGAGCTCCGCTCCCAGAGAATCCCTCCCTTAGCCCCCAAGCACCTGCAGCACCCAGGCTGGGCACCCAGCGTCCCTCCGCACTGCCCCTTGCCCCACCTTTTGTCACCCAACTGCAGTCAGTTCCCCTCCCCTCGCTCCCTGCATGGGCAGCCAGTGGGGAAGGGACAAGGCATGGAAATGGGGAGGGGGAGAGACGGACATGGCTCCAGCACCCCCCGAGGAAAGGGGGAGGAGAGACGGACGCGGCTCCAGTACTCACCAGAGGAACGGCGGCCCAGAGGCTCGTGCAGTACTGCTCCCTCTGGCATGTGACAGCCGTGGCCACATCCTGGCACCAGAACTTGGGTCCTTGCAAACATCGCGTGGGAACCAAATCTTGCCCGGCCAACGCTGCCCAACAAAGAGACAAGTGGGAGGGGGGCAAAGCCCTGTGGACCTGTAACGCCCTCTGGTTGGCCCAGGAGCGCTTCCCCCAGGAGAACGTCACCTCCCAACCCATATCTGGTATGTCACGCTCTGTCCCCACGGCCAGCCCCACAGCTGGTCAGTCAGCCTTTCTGCCATTCAGCTGGGTAAATCTTCAGCTCTAGATAACAACAGGTTCTGCAAGCAGCGTGTGTCAGTCTCACTAGGGCAATGCTGGCCCCACCTTGCTGATGGGTTGTCTCAAGATACAAAGAGACCCTACAAGGGCAGGCTATGGGATCAGAGGTTCTCGGGATGTACAGAACCAGTGTCTTCCTGGGCGTGACTGTGTTCATTCTCATGGGGTTATGTCGGGGGGGGGGGGGGCGGGTCTGCCCCAGTGAGTCATTCACTAGCCTGTCCATTAACGCGCAAGAAATCAAACGGAGCCTTTCTAGTAATAGATACCAAAAGGAAGGGCTAAGCAGGATCTGCTGCTCTCTGGAGCATCCCAAAATCCTCGAGAGGAACATTATATTATTATGATAATGTATTTGAATGACCAGGACCCTGTTATGCCAGGCAATGTACAAACACACAGCAAAAAGACAGCCCCTGCCCTAGGAGCTGACGACCTATGCAAACATGGTCTAGCTGCACTGCAATATGTGGGGCCTTGTCCATAGGAACGTGGTGGGACCTGCCAGACCAGAGCAGAACCAGGGCCCAGCCCACCCAGGATCCTGCCTTTGATAATACCCAAGATCAGAGGCATCAAAGGAAGAGGCAGGGAAATCTGAAAGCAGCTCACTGGCTTCCCTTCCTGCCCGACTCTGGTGACATGCTCTGTGGGGTCTTCTAGCTCAGGGACCATAGCGGTCAGCCCCGAGGGTCTAAAAACCAGGAATCTGACCTCCAAAATCATGAGATTTCAAATTAATAAGGGGGGGTATTTTTATTGGCCTTCTGGGGCTGGCAAGTTTTGGGGTCCACGTGTTTCTCTTCAGCCTCAAAAGCGAGAAACTCCCTTTTTTTCTGAAAGGAAAGCGGAGACGTTGATCTAATCACCTGATCCCTGCAGCCGGGGCGCAAGCGAAACGAGCAAATGGATTGAATCGTCGTTCTAACCAGCGTGGCTGGGCCTGACCTGCAGCTGGCCGGCCGGCAAACCCCAGAGCCCTTCGCATGATAACGACGTTTGCCCCCTCCCATCTCGCTGGCCCAGAAGCAGATGCACCTGCCTGTTAGCAGCGCTTGGCTCCTAAAACCCTTCGGTGCTCTTGGCTTGCTCCCGGCTGGGGCCTGGCAATGGACATGGGGGGTGGGGTGGGAAGCAAGCCTACCCCTCCCTTGCTTCTTACCTGTGGCCACAGCGAAGAGCAATGGGAGGCCGAGCATCGAAGCCATTGGAGCCATTGAAGCTGGAATGGCCGGCCAGAGCTCTCGCAGTCGCTTTTATAGCCCAAGTGAAGGAGGCGGAGGGGTCTGGCTGGGCCAGTAGGAGCATCTGAAAGCCAGAGAGACCTTAAAAAGGAGTGTTGAGGTCTTGCCGCCCCCCTTCCCTCCGACCCCTGCTGCTCTTTCTTTCCTCCTACGCCCCTGGCTTTCTGCAGAGATGCTCACCACAGAAACTAACCAGACACAGAAGGCAGCCACCACCACCGGCTCTGCTCTGTTGGGGGCTGGCTTCCTCTCCCCCTGCCTCCTTCGTGGGCTCCCTGCTCCCCATCCCTGGGGCCCTGGTATCTTCCCCTTCGGGCCCGCTCCTGTTCGTGTCAGCAAGGCTGCACCGGGTCGGGAGCCCAACCATGTTCCATTGCAGCTGGGTGGGTTTGGGGTGATTTCCCAGTTCCCAGCCTCCTCACTGCAGCCGCTGGCTTCTCTGACTCACCCGGGCTGGGGGGGGTCGGCCCCCGGCGGAGACCACAGCTCAGCGCCAGGCAGGTGGGAACAACTGCAGAAACAACTGGTGGTTTCCAGCCCGGGCCTCCGCCTGTTCGCTCACAGGCGAGTGGTGGCCTCTGCACTCAGAGAGCAGAACCCCGCGGTTCATCTCCGTTTGTTCCCAGCTGCTTTGGTCCAAGCTGGCGTCACTGCACCGGTGTCCCGTCGAGGCGCTGTGGCATGGGTCCACCGCGAGTTATATCTGGCATGATCAAATCGTCTGAGACACCTTCTAATATACTGAGCTAAGCTGGACCTAGTATAGACCCCCCCACAACCCGTGGCACCTGCCGGTCACTGATGGTCATCACGAAAATTAATCAGTAGTGAGTCGGCCAGTTTCCAAGCTGTACCAGATCTTTGCCCCTCCGATCTATGAGTGATTGATTTCCTCTTGTTATGGACTTTGCCAAAGGCTTTTTGCAAGTCACAGGAACGGTCAAACTGGATCATCCTGAGATCCAGCCAGCACAGTAGCCCGTCCATGACAGTGGTAGCATCAGATGCTGCAGAGGAAGGAGTAAGTACCCTATGGTAGCAGATGTGGGATAACCTGGCCCCCGTTTAGGTCTGCCCCTAATGCATGTTAGCTTTAACATGAACTCCGGATATTCTGGCTAGCCATATAAATGTCCAATCCCTGTTTCAAACTTGAAAAAGGCCTGGCATCCTGTGGCAGAGAGTTCCACAGTCTAATCGTGCATTGTGCAAAACACTCTTTCCTTTTATCGGTTTCCCGCATCTTCACTTCATCGAATGCCCCCTTGTTCTTGTGTTATGCGACAGAGAGAACAGAAGCTGGGTTCCCACTCTCCTGTCTCTAGACCAATTATTATTACAGGTAGCAACACATGTAGTTAAGGTCGGCTGACACGTCCCATGATAAGAGCCTGTTTTCAGATGCTTAGAACTTTGCCAAATTTGAATATTTCCGGCTGAAATTTTCCATGCTGGGTGTCTGCCACAGATTGAATTTTGGGGGGAAAGTTTCAACAAAAATGGATCAGCAGTTTCTCCAAATGAAGTGGAAAAAAATATACAGTTTTTTTCCCCCAACTAAAAAAATTCTTTCAGCGGTTTCATTGAGAAGCCCTAGATTCTGCATGCTTTGGAGCGGGGGCTTGAAATCTGGTGGAGAGATCACCTTCGGGTCAGAGTTGTGCCTTGTGCTGCCCATGTGAAAATTCGCCCAACTTTGGCCAAGTTGCAAGGCTTTGAAAAATTGCAGTTTGCACACGCTCACGTGGGATTTATTAGGGTTTGGTAGGGTGGCTAGATTTCATGTGCACTGAGGATGTACCATCTCCACAGAGCGAGGGAGCATGTTCCATCCCGAGGCTGCATGAGCTAAGAAGGACTCTCCCTGCAATTGGTGCTTTGCACTGTGGTGCTGGACACCAGCAAAGAGACTGTCAGGGACAAGCTAGAGGGGACAGGGGCAGACAGGGTCAGTCTTAGGGGGTAACAGGGCAGAAGGGGCTATTCCCTCTAAAGAACATTCCCCTCCCAAGGCTCCTGAATTTCAGCGTTCCTCTGTTAGAAGCACAGGTCTGTGAAACCTGCTGATAAAGCAGAATACGCACCCAGTAGCTGGACACAGAGGATAACAACCTACTACTACCGAGAGTTACTCATTAGCTCAAGTGGCTCAAGAGGTCTGTGGGGTGCAGCTTAAGATACCAACCCTGCTGATGACCCACACGGAATGAGAAGTGTTAATTAGACCCAGAGAGCCCCACCCTGGAGGGTTGGTCAGGCTCAGGAAGGAGTTACAAGGCCAGCTGGGAGGAGTCCCTGTTCTCTGGGAAGGGCCTGGCAGGAGGCCGGTAAAGGGAGTTGATGGGTGGAAGTTGCTTAGTTTGTATTTTTGGCTGGGTCTGACTCTTGCTGAGGGAAGCCCTGTGAGCGGCTGCTCTGGAAGACATGTGAGGCTGAAAAGGTACCCGGTAGGGAAGGAAGACGCTGTGTTACCGGACATCGCTCGTGGGGGACGTCGCTACCCCAGAAAGGTAGCTTTACCTGGCCGGAGGGCCTCGTCGCTGCTGTCCTAGACCAGTGAAGTCCAGAGAGAGTGGCGGAGTGGATGAAATACTGGGCATGCCACAAGGAGGTGCTCCAGGACGGTGCAGCTATGGCGGGGCTGAATTACGGCTGTGCAGGCAACCAGACCAAATATGATCTCTGACAATACTTCGCCTCTCGCCCTGAGTCTACTCCCCCTCTTCAGCAGCCTCTTGGGAGGGATGTTGTGAAAGTCCCACGTCAATCGGCTGTCCTTTGCCCACTACCGTACTGACCTGTTTAAAGAATTAGTATGTTCCCTTTGCAGAAACCAGGCTGGCTAGCCCCCATCACATCACCACCTTCCCGAGGTTTGATTGTGCTGTCTCTGTTTCTCTGCCCGGGACGGATTACTCACTGCTCTGTAATTCCCCACCTCACGCCTATGGCCTTCCTTAAATGCAGATTCAGTGCTTACCCCCCTCAATCCTTGGCGACCGGCGCGGCTTTTCAGGAGAGATTGCCTCCTTTGTTGGATCATATTAAAGAAGTTCTGTATTAAAATCACAAATGAGTTTGATTCCCCATAGTTCAAATTCCAGGGTATTACTAATTAAGAGGTCTCTTGGTTTTTGGTGCTGTTTCTCTCCCTCTATGTGTGAAACTTGCAAGCTGCTAACTGTGTTAGTACATTCTAAGACAGAGTCTGTTCTCAAAGCAGTTCACAGAGAGAGAGACTCAAAACAATACTCTGTAACAACAGAAACAGCACCCAGAGACTCCCCGCCCTTTCCTTGTATTAACAATTGTCATTAAAATAGAGATAGAGGATGTATGTGGATGGATGCTTGGTGTGGATAATAACTGAATGATCAGGGAGGTGCCAGCCTAAGAATCCAGTGTCCATCGGCTGAAGAAGGCGTCAAGTGGAAATAACCAGAGGACCCTCCGGTGGGCAGACTGGAATCCACCCAACAGCCTCAAGAATGGGAGAACCAAAGAACAAGATAACATCTAGCAGCACGGAGCCGTCAGGAATGTGCTATCTGCTGATTGATTCAGCAACAGCATGATGAAGCAATTCCCATAGACTGGCATAGGAAGAAATTCCTATAAAAATAGACTCTAAAAAGTGAGAACTTTGGGGTCTGATTCTGCAAACCAACTTCCAGGAGCATCAGATGAGCATCTGACAAGGCCCTGCTCCCTCCTCATGTCCAGGCCACCTGGCCAGTGGCTTGGCATGAGCAACTCTAAGGCTGGTAACTATGATAACAACCTTGCAGAACCTGTGTGCGTGTGTTTGTATGAATGAATGTGTGAATAAATATGAGATTGAATGGCATGTTATAGCTATAACTAACTGCTTACTAGGATTCTTTCTGTATTCACAATAAATGTGGTATTTTGCCTTTTTCCCTTTAATAAGATCCTGCTGGTTTTTATTTTATTGGTATAACATTTTGGTGGAGAAATGCGAAAGGGGGAATATTGGTAAAAAACCTCAGTTATTGTAAATATTGGTGTGCACACCGCTAGGCATTTCTATTAGGTTAACCAGACCTGCTGGCCTCCGAGAAGGTAGCAGGGGACCTGCTGGCCTCTGAGAAGGTAGCAGGAAAAACAGATTAAACCAGACCTGCTGGCCTCCGAGAAGATAGTAGGGGACCTGCTGGCCTCCGAGAAGGTAGTAGGGAAAACAGATTAAACCAGACCTGCTGGCCTCCGAGAAGGTAGCAGGGGACCTGCTGGCCTCCGAGAAGGTAGCAGGGAAGAACAGGTTAACCGGACCTGCTGGCCTCTGGGAGGGTAGCAGGGGACCTGCTGGCCTCCGGGAAGGTAGCAGGGGAAAAACGCATAGATTAAGCTATGATTTCAGAATCTAGGCTGTGTCACTTGCTAAGTAATACCAGCAGTGACAAAGAGATTGAAATATTCATGTTAAGATGTTTAAAAGAAAACAGGGTAAGCCAGTACCAGAGGGAGCAATGGAGTCTGAAGGAACTCCAACCTCACCTTTTGTTAAAGAAATTACACCTTTTAAACAAATCCTTCAAAAATTTGGGCACAGTCCTTGGACTAAACAAGCCCTAGCTGATGTCTGCACTATTTCAGACCTAGAGGATAGATTGGCTCAGTATATCCTCATATACAAACCTTCTAGTGCTGCCAAAAGAGATGCAGCAGCAATTTGGTTGTTGTGGGAGGCATGTAAGGATTCTTCCCTCCGCTTGTCTTCATGTAAAGAGGAAAAGGCACAAATGGAAAAGGGAGCAGACAATTGGAAGGTGCTGGCTACAAATACCCAAAGCCAGCTGAAAATAGTGAAAGAGGCACTCCAGGAATACAAAAAGAGTGAAAAAGTTAACTCTGCAGAGGCTGGAGGGAGGCAGGTAAAGGGGGAGAAGGTCCTATGTACGGCACCCCCAGGCATAATTACAAAGAGAAAAGAGAGTAAAAAAAAAAAAAGTTAACTCTGCAGAGGCTGGAGGGAATTAAGCAGTTAAACTTTGTATTTCACCCAAACTTTTAACCGAAAATGTTAAAAAGGAAAAGTGTTAGAGAAAGAGCATTCTTGGTTTCTTTGCAGCCATTCTGAAAGAAAAATGGGCCCTTTTCCAAAGGAATGTCTGTAAATTAGCCAGGCAAAAATAAACTATCTGATTAAAATCATTTGACTGGACAATTTAGTCAAATTTGCTAAAAGAACATAAGAGGGTTCTATTGGAACTTAACTGCCTCAAATGTATAAAGGGAATGTAAGATGTACAAAACAGAGCAATGTGGAAGGGATGTTAAGGAAAAGAAAATGTGTATGTGTCTGTCTGAGTGTGTGTAAATACGTAAAGTTCTAAGGACCAGTTAGTTTTGTTTTTGTTTTAAATAATGCCACTAAAAATCCATTTGACTCTTTAATTCAAAGTTGCAAAACTGACAGACCTTTTTGCTAGACACAGGTAATTAGTGTTGTTTGGCTTTGGGATTTGGCATTTAACCCTTAAAAGGTAACTCAATGCTTTACAAAATTTAAAATGTTTTTAAGTTGTGGCTGCAGCAGGGCAGTCAAAATCAGGAGAATATAAAAAAAAAAATTTTTGGATTCTTTTTGTTTGTTTTTTGTTTGTTTGTTTTTGTAACAAAATAGCAGATGAGAGTTGTAGTAAAAAAAAAAATTAAAAAAAGACAGTGCCTCTCTGAAGCAACAGCAAGGGTGAGGTGCACAAAACAAAAAGAAGCAATGTTAGAAACACTGAGTCTTAAAATGGCTCTGAGTAATCAGACTGTCACTTTGATAAAGGTACATGAAAACTCTGTAAGCAAAAAAAGAAATAGTGACACCTTATGTAAAAATGGATCTGGATAATGTTATAGAAGTTAAGCTATGGAAGGAATGTGCATTTGCCCCAGAACATGTGCAGGGTATATTGTAGAAGGGGCAAAAGAAATGCAAACATACCATGCTACTTAATTAAAATGCTATTAGGGCTCCAAAGGGAGCCACAATAGGTTGGGTTTTCTTTTTCAGATTGCTGTGTGTTTTGGAAGCAGAAGTTAAAAGTAATCAAAACTCTGGTGAAAGTTGATTGTGTCCCTTTTAAGATAGACTCTCTGAGCTGCTGATGGCTTTAAATCCAAAAGCAGGAAGTTTCTGTGAAAATGCAAATTACCTAAATGATGAAGGAAAGAACTAGCAGCACAAAGGAGCTGCGGATAAAGGACATACCTGGTCAGCAAACAAATTGTCTAAATAAAAGGCATGGGATAACAAGATAATTTTAATAAATTTAATGATAATAAGTATCCCTGTAACAACGTATAGTGTGTATGATTTTTGGAAAAATCCTTTAAGGTCATATGGTAATGATGCTTCTCAGTTATTACCTGTAAATAAAACTTAAAGCTTAACACAGCAGGAAAAACATTATAAACTTGGTCTGCTGTATAAGAAGGAAAACTCAGGGATTTAATGACTAAACAGTGGGATAATTTCCCCATAACCCTTAAAAGATAAAAGCCATTGAAACCTGGCCTGCCTATAGAACAAAAACAGGAAAATATGGGGGCAATTTCTCTGTTTTGCCTGCAATCAGCAAGGGTATTTGTAAAAGAAATATTTTAAGCAATAATCTGCCACCCCAAAAGGGGTAGAAACATGTTCTTTTTGTCTTTCAGAAAATCAGGAAAAGCTGATGCCAGCTGAAAAGCAACCCAATACCATGAATCTACTGTCGCAATAGAAATTGTGTTTTGTGTTCTATGTTTTGTCTTGTGTTTTGTCTTGTTGCTAGCACTGTTGTGTGTTTAAAAAAAAATACTGAAGACCTGCAGGAACTTAAAAATAAATTAAGCTTTCTGTCCCAGCTACAGGACAGCCTGATACAAAAACAAGTACATGCCAATGTAGACTTGGTCCAAATTGGTCTGGGTAACCTAAAAGGCCGATGGAATCTTTAGTAATGGCTTAATACTACCACATGGCTTATCCATAAGAAAAAAAAAATTAGAAATAGGAATCTACACAGCCATAGCTATGGGATGCACTGAAATGCAGATACTTGCACTAGCTACTTTGGAACACAAAATGTTCTGGGTCATATTGGGAAATATTAAGGGTTTGATGCATTTGTTAAAAAAGAAAGAGATCATTGTTTGACACTTATCAATATGAATGGATGCAATATGTTTCCAGTATTGTAAACCAGCCTTGTTAATGGGAGAAATTGTTGTCAAAATTGCACACCAACAGTCCCTGGAGGCAAAGGTACTGAAGGTTAACCCACTCCCCATATTACACATGGGATCCTTCTGGCTACCCTGGACCTTGAGCCAGTGGGCTGGGGAGGGAAGGGAGCTATTGGACACTAGAGGTTGTACCAAATGGACTCCTCAAAAGTGGGTGTGTCTCACCTTGCCTGTTGCCCCAGAACCTTGTAGTAAAGATACATCACTAGGATCATGTATGTGGCATGAATTGGAATCACAAACTCAAATTGCCTCACAGTACTTTCTCTTGAATAGGCTACATAGAAAGTGACACTGACGATTATAAATCTTAGTGTCAAAAGGGGGATTATGTTGGATCATATTAAAGAAGTTCTGTATTAAAATCACAAATGAGTTTGATTCCCCATAGTTCAAATTCCAGGGTATTACTAATTAAGAGGTCTCTTGGTTTTTGGTACTGTTTCTCTCCCTCTGTGTGTGAAACTTGCAAGCTGCTAACTGTGTGAGTACATTCTAAGACCGAGTCTGTTCTCAAAGCAGTTCACAGAGAGAGAGACTCAAAACAATATTCTAACAACAGAAACAGCACCCAGAGACTCCCCGCCCTTTCCTTGTATTAACAATTGTCATTAAAATAGAGATAGAGGATGTATGTGGATGGATGCTTGGTGTGGATAATAACTGAATGATCAGGGAGGTGCCAGCCTAAGAATCCAGTGTCCATCGGCTGAAGAAGGCATCAAGTGGAAATAACCAGAGGACCCCCCGGTGGGCAGACTGGAATCCACCCAACAGCCTCAAGAATGGGAGAACCAAAGAACAAGATAACATCTTGGAGCCGTCAGGAATGTGCTATCTGCTGATTGATTCAGCAACAGTATGATGAAGCAATTCCCATAGACTGGCCTAGGAAGAAATTCCTATAAAAATAGACTCTAAAAAATGAGAACTTTGGGGTCTGATTCTGCAAACCAACTTCCAGGAGCATCAGATGAGCATCTGACAAGGCCCTGCTCCCTCCTCATGTCCAGGCCACCTGGCCAGTGGCTTGGCATGAGCAACTCTAAGGCTGGTAACTATGATAACAACCTTGCAGAACCTGTGTGTGTGTGTTTGTATGAATGAATGTGTGACTAAATATGAGATTGAATGGCATGTTATAGCTATAACTAACTGCTTACTATGATTCTTTCTGTATTCACAATAAATGTGGTATTTTGCCTTTTTCCCTTTAATAAGATCCTGCTGGTTTTTATTTTATTGGTATAACACCTTTTCCCGGCAGTTCAGCCTCTAGCTCTTGAAAACTCTTGGCTGGACCATCTGGGCCTGGTGACTTGTTGCTTTTTAAACAATCAATTTATTCCCGTATCTCTTCTTCCGATACGTGGGTCTCTAACAACACCTCATCCTTATTACCAGGAAACAGCAGGTGCAGAGTGGGTATTCTTGCAACACCCTTAGCGGGAAAAATTGATGAGCTAAATCATTTCGCTTCCCAGCAATGCACTTAACTTCCTTCATTGGTCCCTGGTGACCAATTACATAGACTCACAGGACTGGAAGGGCCCTCCAGAGGTCATCTACCCCAGGCCCCTGCACTCAAGGCAGGACTAAGTGTTATTTAGACCATAGGCACTGACTACATGGGTGCTCTGGTGCTGGAGCACCCATGGGGAAAAATCAGTGGGTGCTCTGCACCCACTGGCAGCCAAGCTCCCCTCACCCCCCGCCCCTTCTCCTCCTCCTCCCCCCCCCGAGCGCGCCGCGTCCCTGCTCATCCGCCTACCTCCCAGCGCAAGCTCCGGGAAGGAGGGGGAGGACCGGGAACGTGGTGCGCTCAGGGGAGGAGGTGGGGAAGAGGCGGGGCCAGGGCAGGGATTTGGGGAAGGAGTCGAATAGGGGCAGGGAGGGGGCGGAGTTGAGGTGGGGACTTTGGGGAAGGGGTTGGAATGGGGGCAGGAGGGAGGCGGGGCAGGGGTGGAGTTGGGGCGGGGGCAGAGGAGGGTCGAGCACCCACTGGCACCATTAGAAGTTGGCGCCTATGATTTAGACCATCCCTGACAGGGGTTTGTCTAACCTGCTCTTAAAAATCCCCAATGATGGAGATTCCACAACCTCCCTGGGCAATTTATTCCAGGGCTTAACCACCCTGACAGTTCGGAAGTTTTTCCTAATGTCCAACCTATACCGCCCTCGCTGCAATTTATGCCCATTGCTGCTTGTCCTGTCCTCAGAGATTAAGAAGAATAATTCTTCTCCCTCCTTTTCTAACAAGCTTTTACATACTTGAAAACTGTTATCATGTCCCCTCTCAGTCTTCTCTTTTCCAAACTAAACAAACCCAATTTTTTCAATCTTCCCTCATAGGTCATGTTTTCTAGACCTTTCATCTTTTTTGTTGCTCTTCTCTGGACTTTCTCCAATTTGTCCATATCCTTCCTGAAATGTGGCACCCAGAACTGGACACAATGCTCCAGTTAAAACAACGAGGAGTCCTTGTGGCACCTTAGAGACTAAGAAATTTATTTGGGCATAAGCTTTCGTGGGATTATGCCCAAATAAATTTCTTAGTCTCTAAGGTGCCACAAGGACTCCTCGTTGTTTTTACTGATACAGACTAACACAGCTACCCCTCTGAAACCAATACTCCAGTTGAGGCCTAAGCAGCATGGAGTAGAGCGGAAGAATTACTTCTCGTGTCTTGCTTACAACACGCCTGCTAACACAGCCCAGAAGGATGTTCACTTTTTTGGCAACAGTGTTACGCTCTTGACTCACGTTTAGCTTGTGGTCTGCTATGACCCCAATCCTGAAGTATCATCCTGAAGCACGGCTCTCTGCCTAGTCCTAGTCCGGACTTGCCTAGTCCTGAAGTACGGCTGTGTTGTGTGTTTGTACAGCACCTGGCACAATGCAAATAATCAATAAGAGTCTGGTTCTCCCGTGGAACCTTTTCAAAGATAGGCACGTTCGCGCCCCTGCTGCTGGCCACTCAACCTCTGCATTTGTCAACCTCTTCAGAGCGCTTCAACCCCAATATCCGGGGGGGGGTCTCCTGGCACACTGCAGAATCGGGGCCTTAATGAGCCCCAGCTGGCCCTGGGGACCAGTAACTGATAAGTGTGTGAAGAGTTCAGTTATTCCTTCTGTCCAGCCTTAATGGGCAGGCCTTTAAATTATGAATTTGTTCCCACACCTCCCTCGCTGCTCGTGCCTCATGTTTATTACCCAAAAGAGAAGCTCTGGAGTAGGTTTTCTCCCCTGTAGCCTCAGTGGCAAAGACTGACGCAATGCCATCGTCCTTCTTAATTGCTCCCCTTAGCCCTGGCGAGCCAGCAAAGCCCCACCGATCCTCCCGCAAGCTTCCTGCTTTGAGAATCTCTTGTTATGTGCGTGGATGCCTTTGACTGTTTTCTGTTGGCTTCAAAGGGTCGATGTCTGGTTTTCAGGAAGATACCTGTTTGCCTCAGCTCACTTTTTGAACCTTGAAATGTACCCAGATTTCTTGCTTTCCTGTTCGCCTCTTTAGAAATATGCTGTCCTGGATGCTTTAGTAGCCTCCGTGCTGAATCAAAGCATTTCACTTCCTTGCTTCGGGCTTCAGGGTCTTTGGGGCGAGCGTCCTCAGTTTGGTTTGGTTTTTTAATCTTCCTTTTTAAATGTAACATCAGCTGCTGGTTTTGAGACAGTTCCTCCCCCGAAGATGTTGCACTTAGCATGTTGTGACCAATATTGCTTAGTGGTTCAGCGAGCTACCACATCAATTGACTCCTGTAGGTTACTTAGGAATGAGCCAAGAACGAGCAGAGCATCTCCTCTCCTGGGCTCTAAAATCAGCTGTTTCAAGAAGCAGCCATGTAAGGTGTCAACAAAGTTGTGTCTCTTTCTCTTGCCCCACTTTGACCAGCTGGTACATGGCTCGTTGGCCACCGAGCTGACGGAAGGTACTGGGGGAATCCAGAGACCAGCCAGGCTCAGGTAGAAGGTCTGTTTCCAAGCTAGCTGCAAATGCTGCAGAGGAAGCATCCTTTAAAAAGAACCCCTTTGCCAGGGTTACTTACTACAGCAGGAGTGGCCGTGAATATGCCATCGGGGCCACAGAGACCTGGATCAAGAGCTAACCACCCAACTAGACTGAGAACTCCTCCCAGGCCTGCTAGTGTTATCAGAGCACAGGCCTGGCTAATACCCTCACAAGCAGAGAGATGGGTAAGAAGGGTCGGTGGTTTTGCAAGGTCCCCAGCTGCTGACCCAGCCCTGCCAAGGACGCTGGTCCTCCCCAGCCCCCATGGTGAGCTGGAGCCGGTTCGCACCGGTTCGCTAGAAATCGCTTGTGAAATTTAGAAGCCCTTTTAGAACCGGTTGTCCCGCGAGGGCTTCTAAATTTGACCGGCCAAAAGTGGCACCTTAGGCACCGACTCTGTGGGGGCTCCAGCCCCGGAGCACCCATGGAGTCGGTGTCCAAGGTGCCACTTTTGATGTGATCAGTGGGGGGAGCGGCCCCTCCCCCTGCTCCCCCCCAGCTACGCTCCCCCGCCCCTAGGAGCCAGAGGGACCTGCCGGATGCTTCCTGGGAGCTGCCCCAGGTAAGCACCGCCAGGACTCCGCACCTCGCCCCCCGGCAGGTGCCTCTGGCTCTTAGGGGTGGGGTGGGCACCCACTACGGTGGCCCACGAGACCCTCCTGCCCAGTTCTGGAGGCAGTCAGGGGACGGGGGGGGTGGAGGGGGCAGAGGTCCTGGCGGGGGGGCGTCAAGGAACGCTGGGGGTTGGATGGGGCAGGAGTCCCGGGGGGCGGGAGTGGGCCACAACCCCCTCGTGGGGTGAGGAGGGAACCGGTTGTTAAGATTTTGGCAGCTCATCACTGCCCAGCCCTCCACCGAGCCGGAGGCTGCATGCCTGTTGGCAGGCCCTTGCCTAGGGGCGTCTGGTAACCGACACACGCGGGCCGGCACCGCTGTGTGTAGGGGCCCCTTGAAGGAGGCGGATTTATTGGTTTCACAGGCTGAGGCAGAAATTGCACCACGTCTGTCTCCAGCTTGATTCGGCTCAGTCACTGAAAGCCCCGTTGGGTGGGTGCAGAACTAAGTCAATGTAGCAGCTGGTTTAGTTCCGTCGGGGCCGCATCTGCTGGGACCTGCCCACCGACCCTTCTTACCCATCTGTGCACGAGAAAATATCGACAGATCCCAAATCCTCTGGCCCACGAGCGTTTGGCATGTCGAGTCTCTAGGGTGGACCCTCAGGCCGGCGCCTCACCCCGTCCCTGTGCGTACCACACCTCGGACTCCAGTTGTCCATTTAGTGTATTAGCTCGTTGTGCTGAGTGCTTCATGCCAGAGGTTGTCAATTCTCCAGGGCAGGGACGGTCTGAATAGGCTAAAGCAGACCAAGGGGGGTGGGGAGGGGCACAACTGTGATTTGAATTTTACAGTGATGGAACTGAGATTAAGACCCAGATTAAGGGGGGATTAAGACCCAGATCCTCAAAGACAATTCGGGGCCTAAGTTCCTTTGGTTTCATGTGCACATGTCCCACAGGGACCCGGCTCTGCATGCTTTTGCTTGACAGCGTAGAGGAGACCTCTTGCTGTGCCCAAGTACCCAATTTGGCCAGTCAGCCCTCCTGCCCGGGGTGGCCCCTGCTGCTGATACTGCTTTGTATGTCCCCTCCATACACGCCTTCACTGAGACGCTATGGGACTGGATCCCTCCCAGGATGCACTAGTGCACGCAAACACCCACCACCTACCGTGAGCCTACTTGCTCGGCGGGGCAACTCAGCTTGTTGGTTGCGGTGTGAACCGGTGGCACAATCCCGGTCGTGCTGCAGCGTGGACAGAGCAGGGAGGAATCCTGGCCAGTCCGCGGGAGGCCCGCAGAGGTTAACTAGGCAGCACAGTGGGGCAAGGATATGCCTCCCTTGGGCTTCTTAGCATTGCTGAGCTGGGTGTGGGGGGAGCGAATCTCCAGAGCAGGCCAGGGGCGCAGAGCTCTAGTTTACAGCTGCTCTCAGCCACTTCCTATCTCTTGGGGGGTCTGACGAGAAACATGAATTTCCTGCCGACAGTGAGGAGCAGCAGAAGGGGAGGTGTGAAGAACCTCGCTTGCTGCCTCCCACCCTGCTCTGTGCTGTCTCGGGGACGCCTTCCCCCTGTGCCGAGACATCCCAAGGCGCTGTGGCTGCTGGCCCATCACACAGCTCAGGGGTCTCACCGCAGCAGGGAGCTCAGGCCCCAGCACATGGGACGGAAGACAAGTGTTAGCGCAAGGGACAGGAGGGACTCAGGGCTTAGCAGGGACACACCCCACTGATTCGAAGGCCGTAGGGCGAGTAGCCTCCCCGCCCCCAGCTCTAACAGAGGGTCAGAGGCCTCCAGGCAGCACTGCTAGGGACAGCGCATTTCTCCCAGGGAGACCCTGAGCTGCCCAGGGCAGCAGACGCCACAGGCTGGTGCAGAGTGAATTCAGGCAGGAGGCTGGGAAACTGGGGAGGGGTCAGAGAAGAGCCACGAGAACGATTAAAGGATCAGGCTTTGTCTACACTGGAGACCCTGCAGAGCCAGCATGGGGGGGCAGTAACCCCCCCATGGAGCCTGGGGACGTCCAAGCTGGGGACACAACACCTGGGAGCGGCCGGGGGTGTGTGATCCTGGACAGGGGGCGGGGCCATAGGGGCATGTCCAGGGCAGTGGGCGGAGCCATGAGGTGTGTCCAGGGCAGGGGTGGGGCACGGGGGCGTGTCCTGGGCAGTGGGCGGGGTCATGGGGTGTGTCCAGGGCAGAGGGGGGGGCATGGGTGTGTCCTGGGCAGGGGAAGGGGGGAGGGGCGGGGCCATGGGATGTGTCCTGGGCAGTGGGCGGGGCCATGGGGTGTGCGCTGGGCAGGGGGCGGGGCCACGGGGGCCTGTCCTGGGCAGGGGGCGGGGCCACGGAGCTGTCCTGGGCAGGGGCGGGACCATGGGATGTGTCCTGGGCAGTGGGCGGGGCCATGGGGCGTGTCCTGGGCGGGGCGGGGCCATGGGGTGTGTCCAGGGCAGTGGGCGGGGCCATGGGGTGTGTCCAGGGCAGTGGGCGGGGCCATGGGGCGTGTCCTGGGCGGGGCGGGGCCATGGGGTGTGTCCTGGGCAGGGGGCGGGGCCATGGGATGTGTCCAGGGCGGAGGGAGGGGCGATGGGGCGCGTCCGGCGAGGGCCTGTCTACGGCAGGGCCCGGGGTCCCCAGCGGCCCCCTCCCCCGGGCCCCGCCTGCCCAGGGAGCTGGGGCCAAGCCCCGCTCGGAGCCCCGCCCCCACAGGAGCCCCGCCCCTGGCGGCGCGGCCGGTTTCCTGGGAGACGCCAAGCTCCTTCGCTACGTCAGTTCCGCCCGGCCCTTCTGCTTCCGGGTTGTGGCGTTGGCGCCTTTTCCGTCCCGGCAGGCGCTGCCAGGCGCCGGCCGTGACCTCCGACCTCCGTAGCCCTGACCCCTGACCCCGTGCTCCCCTAGCGCTGGCAGCCCGGGGCCGAGGGGCCCGGCAGAGCGGGGGGGTGGCCCTGGTGTTGGCAGGTTCGTCAGCTCCCTAGAAACCTGCGTCTGCGCCCCACGTATGGGGGGGCCACGCCGGGAGCGGGGGTTGGGGAGTGGGGGGGGCACGTGTCACCCCAGGGGCCGGGGAGCAGGGGGGATGGAGCTGGGGGGGGGCATGTGTCACTGCAGGGGCTGGGGAGCAGGGGGGGTGGAGTTGGGGGGGCACATGTCACCCCAGGGGCCGGGGAGCGGGGGGGATGGAGCTGGGGGGGGGCATGTGTCACCCCAGGGGCCGGGGAGCAGGGGGGATGGAGCTGGGGGGGGCATGTGTCACTGCAGGGGCTGGGGAGCAGGGGAGATGGAGTTTGGGGGGCATGTGTCACTGCAGGGGCTGGGGAGCAGGGGGGATGGAGCTGGGGGGCGCCATGTGTCACCCCAGGGGCTGGAGAGCGGGGGGAATGCAGTTGGGGGGGCCATGTGTCACCCCAGGGGCTGGAGAGCGGGGGGGATGGAGTTGGGGGGGCACGTGTCACCCCAGGGGCCGGAGAGCAGGGGGGATGGAGCTGGGGGGGGCATGTGTCACCCCAGGGGCTGGAGAGCGGGGGGGATGGAGTTGGGGGGGCACATGTCACCCCAGGGGCCAGGGAGCAGGGGGGATGGTGCGGGGGCATGTGTCACCCCAGAGGCTGGGTTGTGAGGGGGATGGAGTTTGTGGAGGGGCATGTGTCACCCCAAGGGTTGGGGAGCAGTGGATGGTGGAGTTGCGGTGAGTATGCATCACCCCAGAAAGTGGGGGATGGTGGAGTTGGGGGGGTGCACATGTCACTCCAGGTTTGAAGAATGGGGGGTGTCAGGGGGATGCACGTCACTCCAGCGGCTGGGAAGCAGGGGATGGTGGAGTCGGGCGGTGGTGGGGGGTTGTATGTGTCATCCTAGGAGCTGTGGAGTGGGTTTTAGGGATCAGGGGCAGGGAGTGAGTGAGTGAACTGTTCATAACAGGAGCTTATCATCTTCCTAGGTGGAGAGTCGTTGGCTCCGCCGGGAGCCCCTCGATTGCCAGCCATGTTCTCTGAGCAGGCAGCTCACACAGCCCAGGGCCTGCTGGCGCCACCATCAGCGGAGGCCTCCACGTTTGCCAGAGTGCCCGTCTCCACGTACACGAACTGCTCCCAGCACTTCAGGCTGGGGGAGCGCAGCTTTAATCGCCAGTATGCCCACATCTACGCCACTCGCCTCATTCAGATGAGACCCCTGTTGCTGGAGAGAGCCCGGCAGAAATGGGGTGAGTTCATTTCCACAAACCACTTTTGTGTGGTTAACGAGGTGACGGTAACATCCTAGGTGAGGAGAAAATTCCCAGGATGGTGTCTAGCTGCCTGTCCTTAGCATATGCGCAACATGCCTCAGGTGGCACGTGGCCAGGATTCATCACTGAATTTGGTCTGCTGGTTGGATTATTAGCTTTCCCGGCTTGGGCTGAGTACTGATGGGGAGTGTGATGTGAATGTTGATCCATGCCCCTCACTGCCTGCCCTGAAACCTGCCTTTGGACAACAGCTGAAACCGACTGAGGGTGAATCCCAGTGTCATACCTCGCTTGCCAGGCGGTGGGGGAAATTGTTGTTTGGTGCGAAGCCCGTGTGCTGTCTTTCTGTTTTTTGAAAGATACAGAGAGCCGTTTCTAAGCAAAACAAAATTCCAAGCAACTGAACCATGGAAGTTTTGGCATGTCCTAGAGAACGCTTTGTCTGCCCTGAATTCCAGCCCTGCTCCTGTTAGGTTAGGGACTGACTCCAAAGGCTTAGAGTGTCTAGCACATCAGCTCGGTGGGAAAACATCTACCATTGCCAAGCAGTGACTCTGGACTGGAAAAGCTTTTTCTGGGCTCACTGAAAAGGAGGCGCGTGTTCCTGAAACAAAAGTTACATTCAGGTAGCGTTAAGAGTCTGAGATGGGCACTTGGAAATTGCTGAGATGGGCAGCCAGGAAAGATTGTTATGGAGTATGTCTCCAGCAGAGTGCGGGGCGTGTGAGCAAGAGAGGTCCTGCAGGTTTAAGTGGTTAATTTCCTTTCTCCTATGGGCTGCATTGCTGTTTACTGATGGAATTATTGTACCTGAATTAGTTTCTTTTCGAACATGTAACTGCTCTAGAGTGTTATAGTTCAGCCTCAAAGTGATATGCAATAGCATAACTGGCAGATACCCTCCTTACTGCACTGAATGATGCAAGTGCCTGCAGATGCCAGAACTCACTGGCTATAGATAAATAACTGGCCCCTTTTTGGAAGATGCTGGCCAATGTGTGACTCCCACATAACTCGGAAAACATGATAAATGGTTGTTATAGAATTTCATGCCGTCTGGAGAGGTCAGCTTCTTGGATTGCTTTTGAATTCCTTCTGTAGGGGGTTTTAAATCTTTTTTATGAGTCCTGTGCTGTGCTGCCGTACAAGCCCCCTCCCAGAGCTGTGCCTACCTTTGAGAGTGTTGCACTGTTGCCCGCTCTCCCAATGTTGTTATTGTGCGCCTTGCGGTATTTAGTGTTTTCCTTAAAGCCCCAGCTCCTGGAGGCAGGTGATTATGTGAGGA
This sequence comes from Lepidochelys olivacea, assembly GCF_965140295.1. Classification (NCBI taxonomy): domain Eukaryota; kingdom Metazoa; phylum Chordata; order Testudines; family Cheloniidae; genus Lepidochelys; species Lepidochelys olivacea. The sequence goes on along the minus strand of NC_140436.1, from coordinate 13,809,891 downwards.
TCTCAGCTTTCATTTAAAAAAAAAAAAAAAGTGGTTGCAGAGAAAAGCTTGAAACATGACTGCTAAAAGCTGCAGACAAAGGGTCAAGAAAACTGCCCAGGTTAATTGTTTTTTAAAAAGTCTCAACATGGCGCAGCAGTGACCCTGGCTGTTCGACAGCGATGGTAGCGGAGTGCATTCTCCAGTAGGTCTAACCCTGCTATCAAGGCGTTGGACTGTCAGCCCAACGAGGGGGTTGCTTCCGCTGTGGAGGGGAGTATAATCCCTCTTTCTGAGGCTGTAAGCTAGCTAAATTGAGGAGGTAAACATGCCACTGACAGCCCAGCCAGCAGGTGGCTGAAAACAATGGCCAAAACAACATGGAAAACCAAGTCTCCGTTCTCTGTGCATTCCTGAATCCTTAAAGAACTGAACGCGAAAAGTAGTCAAGTCGGATTAAAAATGAACCAGTCGAAAACGAAATACGTGAGATCAGAGGTACTGCCAAGAACGCAAATAACTCTTGGAGGAGAGCAGATCCAAGAAGTTGATAAATACACTTATTTGGGCCAGGAAGTCAACATGCGACCCAATCAGAAAGGCAAACTGTTGCACAGAAAAAAAGCTGGATGGTGCACGTTCAATGACATCAAACACATCCTCCAAGGAAAGATCAGCAAAACAACTTGTGCGAATCTTTTTAACTTGACCGTGCTTCCAGTGATGTTATATGGCAGCGAAACATGGTCGCTGACAAAGATTGAAGACATCAACTGTTACACAGAGGGCAATGGAACGAACATTTTTGGGCATTTCGCTCCGCGATCACATCCCCAACGAAATAATTAGGCAGCAGTCTGGAGTGCGAGATGTTGCTGTTGAAAGCAAGCTCAGCAAAATGCGGTGGGCAGGACATGTGGCCCAACTCAGTGATAACAGGTGGACCGCAGCTATATCCGAGTGGTATCCGCGAGAACAGAAACGGTCACGCGGTCGGCCTCCAAAGAGGTGGGATGATCTCCTAACAAGGAGATATGGACAAGCATGGCGAAGGATGGCCAGAAGCGAGAGGCGATTGGAAGACGTGTTGTGATCGGCTCAGTCTCAGCTGATGAAGGACTGACAGTCTACGCATGATTTTGAGGTGGGAGGGCTGTTTTTTTTGTTTGCTGGTTCATTTTGATTTTTGCTGTCTTGGGAATGGCAAAGCTGTATTATTTGCTTCTTGGTCGTTTAAATCCTTAACTAACCCAAGGCATCTGGCTTGTGATACTGGTAGACGGGGGAGACGATGTTTGCTAGATTTTAAAGGTCACATTCAGAAGACAAAGGAATAGCTGGGGAATTCATACAAAGTGCTTCAGTGTCTTGTACCGGTGTTGAAATTGCTGGCTCTGGGGTATGATGATGGAGTGGAGTGTTTTATTGCTAGGTTGCTGATGGTCTGAGTCCAGCCCAGGCAGGAGCTGTTTCTATCTGGTAGCTTTTCATTGACCTGAGTTAAGTGAATTGATTATCTCAGGATGCTCACTTGTGGGCAAGTGTCTCTACCAGAGCCCCCCACAGTGATCACTCATGGAGGCCCCTGGTTGGCAGACTTGGCAGAGAGGTCGAGGGTTGAGGATGAAGTCTCCTGTTATCCCCAGTGGCCTGTGACGGGACACTAGATGGGGAGGGCTCTGAGTTACTACAGAAAATTCTTCCCCAGGTGTCTGGCTGGTGGGTCTTGCCCACATGCTCAGGGTCGAACTGGTCGCCAGATTTGGGGTTGGGAAGGAATTTTCCCCCAGGTCAGATTGTCAGAGACTGGTGGGGAGTTGACTTCCTCTGCAGCATGCGGTACAGGTCACTTGCAGGTTTAAACTAGTGGAAATGGTGGATTCTCTGTAACTTGAAATCATGATTTGAGGATGTCAGTAACTCAGCCAGAGGTTAGGGGGGCTTTTTCAAGAGTAGGTGAGTGAGGTTCTGTGGCCTGCGATGTCAGACTAGATGATCATGATGGTCCTTTCTGACATTAAAGTCTATGAATCTATGGACCTCGGTGAAGTGGTGGGTCCCTCTAGGTGTGCTGGTCAGGGCCAGTTTGGGGCGGGAAGCCTCTCCTGGGCTGCCTGTCCAGCCCCTGGCACTAGCATTGCATTCAAACTCTCACATAAACAGCAGAAGTGGCATCCCCATGGTCTAGCCTGATGTCCCAGCAAAGTGCAAACTAACACTGGGGAGCAGTGTCCTTCCACCCCTGTTAGTTAGAATTCCTGCTGGCCCTAAGGCTGTGGCTAGGCTGCCCCAAGTCCCTCCCATACAAGAACAGCTGTCCTGGCATAAGCACCTGTACGCCAGTGTAACTGCATCCATGTACCAGTGTAGCTAACCCCGGGAGAGTGAAAGTGCTGCCATGTTGGTGTGTAGGCAGGATTCGAGAGAGACTAACAAAAGCAAAGCAAAGCTGCAGGCAGTCTCTCAAAACCACTTCCCCTCTCAACTAATCAGTTTCCACTGGGTTGATGTGTCCAGGCTCATAAGTGTTCTCATTTTGCAGTTGTCTGAACCTTCCTGTGACAGGCCCAGCCTTCATTCTAATGTGAAATGGGCTGAGAGAACCTTCCTAGAAGGAAAAGGACAAAGGCAGCCTCCTCCCCAGGCTTTCTTCACTCATCAGGCACAACCTCCTTCTCCCTACACACACGCACCCTTTGGTGGGTTCCTTTTGAAAACAAAAGGGTTAATGCCAAGAGTGGGGGAATTCCTGTGGGAGGCAAGGGAGGCAGCAGCAGCCAGCCAGGATTAATATCCAGTAGCACCTAGGCCAGTCTTAGACCACGTGCATGGCACTGAATAAACACAGTCTAAGACCAGATACAGCAGGTGATACAGTCAGACTGGGGAGTACAAGAAAACATGGAGACAATCCAGTATAGAAGTAGATTTAGGGGTTTCTCTCCCAGGGTTCCTCTACACTTGGGAATGTACTGAAGTAGCTAATCAGGAATAATTATTCTGGAATGACTCCCCATGTGGGCCCACTTATTCCAGAATGCGAGTGTCTTCCTTCAGTTTATCTTCCAGAATGGATTCTGTTTTGGAAGGGGGTGAAGTTAAATGGGGGAAAAGGCTCTTGTGTTCTGGATTTTGTGCCCCCACCCCCCCACATGGGGAGTTATTCTGGAATAACTCTTTTGTGTAAACAAGCCCATCCTTCATCTCCATATTAGCCAACCTCAGCCTCAATCAGCTCATGAAGCCCTGACATCTCCCAGCCTGAGAGTCTGGGTGCAGCTAGACTAATGTTTAGCTAGACTAATGTTTCTCTAGTGCCTTGGGTCTGAGACTCTCGCAGTGTGTTGCAAACATGCTCCCCTACAGATGTCCTTGAACCCTTCCCTGACTTCCTTGGGGAAGAACAGAAGCCCAATGCCAAGGGAAATGACCCAGAATCAGCCTCAGAGTCTAGATTAGCTGAGCCTCTAGTGGAATTTATTTCAACATTTGTCTTGGAGCCTGAGGAATTGCTTCTTTTTTTTTTTTTTTTTTAACTATCCTGTTTAGGCTGCGCAGGAACGAATGGAATTTAAGTGCAGTCAATAGAGCTGAGCCCTGCTCTCGGGGAACAGCCAGAACTGTTGTGGCTGATCAGAGCTCTGCAGCCCAGGGAGGGCAAGGCCCCACGGGAAGGACTGACCATCCTTGTCCTGCTTCCTGAAATGGTCTTGTAAATCTCTGGCTTGAACGCTTTGCACGAGATTGTGTGTGTGTGTGTGTTTGTGTGCGCGATGGTGTGAACTCAGGTAATATCACTGAGGATCTCTAGAGCTGCCATGCTGAGCCCTGAGCGGTGTGGGAGGAGGAGAGCCAGAGCTCAGCAGCGGTGCAAAACCCAGACCGGGGAACTTTGAATGGGAGCATTAAGGTGGCCGTCGGAAGATGTGTTGTAGCCCAGCCAGGAGTTCTGGGCTAGATGGAGGAATCGCTAGGTGAGGTTCTCTGGCCTGGGCAATGCAGGAGGCCAGTCTAGATGATCGGAATGGTCTCTTCTGGCCTTGAAACCTATGAATGTGTCCTGATTGATGAGAGTTCTCCCTTTCCCCGGTGGGCCAGGGGGTGCTGGGTTTCCAGGCCGACTGTGGTGTCGATCTACCAGGTGAAGCAGAGTTCTGGTTACTTGCACTGAAATAAGAAAACAAAGGTCATTTGGGGGGCTAGTGAGGCCAGTGGCCCTCTAGCTATGATTCCTGACCTTCCCAGTGTCACCTCTGCTGGTCAAACAGCCCAGTATGTCGGTGAGCCAAGTGGAAAGAGAGCAGGCAGTCTGATTTGTGAGCCCCTGGGATGGGCTCGGCTCTCAATGTAAATAACACTTGGAAGGGAAATGTTAGGCGGGGAATCAGTTCCTCCTTTACTTACCTGCTGAGAGCACAATCCAGATGTCAGTGGCATCGGCGGTACCGACAGCCGCGTCTCCCTGGACGGCTGTGGTTAGTGATCTCGTTGAGCGTTGTGAGGGAAGTGGAGAGTCCTGAACTCAGGTCTTGTGTTACGAATTATACCTATGCTAACTTTTCCTTAACACTTGGCTGTCAAGTGGAAGGGGACCAGAATTCCCAGGGTCTTGTGTTGAATCCCCAGACTGAAGTCATAAGAACGGCTGTACTGGGTCAGACCAAAGGTCCATCTAGCCCAGTATCCTGTCTTCCGACAGCGGCTAGTGCCAGGTGCTTCAGAGGGAATGAACAGAACAGGGCAATTTATCGAGTGATCTGACCCCTGTCTTCCAGTCCCAGCTTCTGGCAGTCAGAGGTTTAGGGACACTGGGAGCCTGGGGTTGCCTCCCTGACCATCTTGGCTAATACCCATTGGTGGATCTGTCCTCCAGGAACGTGTCTAATTCTCTTCTAAACCCAGTTATACTTTTGGCCTTCAAAACATCCCCCAGCCATGAGCTCCACAGGTTGCCTGTGTGTTGTGTGAAGCAGTACTTCCTTCTCTCTGGCCAGCGGCCCGTCTCGTGGGATGGTCACCAATCCCGACCGCTCACCTTTAATAACGGGCATGTGCCACTGCTGGCCGAATCCAGCTGCCAGCACCAGGCTCTGTCTTCCCATGAGTGTGGGCTGGAGAATTCAGCGCCCGCTGCTCTGGCATCAGTGCAGTTTCCTTGGTCGCACAAGAGGGCGTCATCCCCCTTTTTGTTTCAGGTTTCGGAGTAGCAGCCGTGTTCGTCTGTATTCGCAAAAAGAAAAGGAGGACTTGTGGCACCTTAGAGACTAACCAGTTTATTTGAGCGTGAGCTTTCGTGAGCTACAGCTCACTTCATCGGACGTTTCAGCGCAGAGCCAGAGAATTCGTATGTTAAAGGCCAGGACCCACTGTGATCATCTAGTCTGGCCTCCCCCCAAGGCAGGAGTATATCCCCTGGTGATTCCAGCACCCAGCCCAGGAACTGGAGGTCCAGCTAGAGCGTATTATTGGAGGGATTTAATGACTCCAAGGGCTGAGTATTCCCACAGCCCAAGGGACGGCATTCCAGTGGGTAATCGCCGTCCCCTGAAAACACGCAGCAGTGTAGGGTTTGATTGCACCCACAGCTGGGAGCACATGGCTCGGCCTTGGGAGCTCTGTTTCCTGTTGTGCATTAGGAGAACAGGCTCCTTCTGCCCCTTGCCCCAAGGGGCACAGATTGGAGGTGACCTCAGGGTAACTGCCGCAGATAGAAAGGACCTCCTGGGACATCCCAGCTCCCGAGGGCCCCGTGGAAGCCTTAGCTGAGACACAACCTTAACCTTGCTGGTTTCTCAGAACTAGAGATGTGGGTTCTGTGTCACGGGGGCTGGGCGTCCTGCCTGTTGGACTGACATCCTGGAGTGAGCCGCAGGGACCCATGAGCTTGGGCTCTGTCTCACCAGATGATGTGTTGATCCTCTTGGTGATGGCGCAGAGGCACGAGCCGAAGCCAAGACAGCGACTCTGGGCACTGGCGGAGGGGTTCCTTTCCCAGACACAGAAGAGACCGTTCTTGCTCCCTCAAATCCACTATCCCATGCAGGTTTGCTGTCTACAGTGCATTTAGGTGCTTGGCTGGTCTAGGCCTCTGTGGCAGCTTCCCTGGGGGGTCTTGCCCCATAGAACAGAGCTTGCCCTTAGAATCCTGGCACTCGCCAGTTACCAATCCTACCCTCTTTCTCCCGGTCCCATGCCCTTTCACATGCCCACCCCCATTTTTCTCCCTTGGAGTTTATGCCCTTCAGATGTTTCTCGACCGTCCCTTTAGGTGTCCCATAGCCGTGTTGTGTGACTCCCCTCCAGGGTGGCTGTGAGTCCAGCCTGTCCCTCAGGTAGTCGAATGTCCAGAGAGGCTGAGTTGTGCTTTTCTCTGCAGGCAGCAGCATAGCCGTGAAGAAGCTGTGTGAGCTGCAGACCGCAGAGAAGTGCTGCATAGTGGGAACCCTCTTCAAGTCCATGCAGCTGCAGCCCTCTATCCTCCGGGAGATCAGCGAGGAGGTAATGACGGTGGGAGGGGCTCAGAGCCTCGCTGATGCTCGACATAGTCAAGCGAATCATGTCTCGAAGCATGAGCAGTCAGGCTGGGTGACCCCTTTCATCTTCTGCCTGCTCTCAATGCAGGGGCCCACCCTGGGGCAGACCACAATGAACTCTGAGCTGTCCCTGACAGGAATGTGTCCTATTTTCACTCTTAAAAATCCCCTTTTTCTCTCTGAATGCTTAGTCCCTGCTTTGTCACCCCAGCAGCCTCCATCACACTGGCTGAATTCCTCTCTGTGCTCCGAGTCTGGGGGGTGTGAAGGCACTTTGTGGTGCGTCCTGTCCCGGAGAGTCAGTTTCCCCAGCTGTACATTTGGCTTGAGGAGGAGAGAGACCCATTCAAACAGGCACGTGCGGCTGTCCAAGCACAAACCCTGCTGGAGGGATGTGGGCAGGGAAAGCTCCTGGAACTGCTTACACCTCTGTTTTTTTAAATGACGCCATCCCTTTGCAAAAGCTTCCTAGCATTGCTGTGACTACAGGGGTTGCTGCATCTCTGCCCCCTTAGTAGTGTCTCTCTGTGCGCTGCTCCTTGGGCCTTTACTTCTCCTGCAGTGGAATCTTGCCTTTCTCCCATGCTTGGCCTTGGCCCTGGGCTCCAGCGCCTGGAAACCAACCTGTGACCCAGCGAGTCCAACTGAGTTTGGCACCTGCAGTTTGTCCCTTTGGGAGGCTTGTGGGCAGCGGCGTTCAAGCAAGCCTCCCTAAATGAAGAGTGTTTTGTTTTGACCATAGGCACAAAGCAGTGCAGAGAAAAGGGTTTTAAAACGACAAAAGATCTGTTTATCCATTTATCTGGCATGAAGTCCTAGGCAAGCCTGTCTGACTCCAGACTGCTGCCCCTGGCTGTCAGCCTGTACCCCTTAACTCTCTGTCAGCTTCTGGGAGCATGCCCTTCTAACTCTGGTTGGGAACGATCTTTGTTCTCCTGTGTTGACAAGCTTGGACTCCACTCCTAACCCATTCCTCCCTTGACAAATTACTCTGACTTGCTCAGCAGTGGGCCGGAGGTAGAAACACCCAAAATGACTAATCCTGGCTGTCCCCTAGGCTGTCCCTCAGCCACCTGCCTACAAACAGCCTCTTTGGCAAATTAACCCCGTGTATTTATACAGTCAGTCCCCTTGGCAACCATCAGACCGAAATAAAGAGCAGATAGTTTTCGTAAATAAGGCCGAGATTTTGACACAGAAATTTTTAGTAAATTTCACAGCACTGGTGCCAGAAAAAACAGTAAGTCCCGGAAAGGAGGAGGGTGGGTGGAAAGCAAGCCCATCTTGCACTCGCCCAGCTCTGGGCTTTGCAACCTGGCCCCTGGGCTTCCAGCGCTGCTCAGGCTTGGCATGTCCGTCCCTCCGTAGACGGAGATAGAGAGGCAGACGTGCCAAATTCGACTGGCGTTCTGTGGGGCGGGCGGGTGGACGCACTGGACCTGGGTGGCACTGAACTCCATGCCCAGAGCAGGGAACCAGGCACGGCCCCAAAGGACGGGATCTGTTGCTGCAAGGCAGGTGTGGGGTGGGCTCGTCACAGACTTGGTTCACATTCACCATGGCTGTGGACACCATGACCACTGTGCCCGAATCGTAGCCTTATTCATAGACAGCCCCAAGCAGCCCCAAATCCCTTACACTCCTGTCCAAATTACTTGGCTTGAGGCTCAGCCACTGCGAAGAGGAAGATCTTTGCTAAGGAATAAAGCTTGCATCCTTTCTGCCAACTCCAGGCAAACAGAGCTGTGCTCTCCCCCGTGTAATGATTGCAAACACGTATCCCGAGGCTGTCCAGCGGAAGGCTTTCTGGCAGAAGGTACCACCGGGATGAGTAACGTTCTCCTTAGCTAGGTCTCCAAGTTATTGTTTGCATGTCCTCTGCACCAGAAGGAACTGGGAGGAGAAAATGTGTCAATGATCATTTGCACCTGGGTAGCAAAGTCTCTTTTGCCAAGACCCTGGAAAGTTCCTGCAGCTCCAGCAAAGCAGGGACAGGGGGTCGGTACCAAAGCTCTGCCTTCCGAGAAGAGCATGGCTTTAAAAAAACAGGCCACTGCGCTTGAGTTGCTGGGGCCCAGGCTCCGTGTGCGGGAGGCTCCATTCGCTCCTGGACCCCCGGTCAAGCGTCTGCTCCGCTTGATGGCGGGGGAGCCTTTGGGGCCGTTCATGCTATGGTACTAGAACGTGCCGGTGGCCTGGCCTGTCTCCACAGCACAACCTGCTGCCGCAGCCTTCCCGCACCAAATACATCCACCAGTCGGACGAGTTGATCCTGGAGGATGAGCTGCAGCGGATCAAGCTGGAGGGAGCTGTCGACATTCAGAAGCTGGTGACAGGTATGGAGCGACGGAGCTGCCGCGGTCCCATGCAGCCAGCCGGGCTGGGGTGCCAATGCACTGGGACCAAGCTGCTCCTGGGCTAGGCTGTCGGCCCTTCCCTCCTCCACAATGGGCATAGACTAGACGGGTGTGTGCCGAGTACTAAACGCCCTGGCAACATCAGCAGAGCTCCCAGTCCGTGGCTGGCAGCCTCCCATTCAGGGGGGTGGGAGGAGTGGAGCGGGGGTGGCTCACTTGGATCCAGGACGGGCTCTTCTCCCTTCCTGGCACCCTGAGTGATGAGAGCAGAGCCCTGGGTGCGGCGCAGCGGGCGCTGTGCGTGGCCCTGGCTTCCTGCGGGCCGGTGCGCAGTCTGGGATGGACCTGCCTAACGTTGTTTCTCCCTCGTGCTGCTGCTCAGGGACCATCCTCGCCATCTACGGCTCGGAGAGGGAGGACGGCAAGTTCGTGGTGGAAGATCACTGCTTTGCCGACCTGCCCCGGCAGCTGCCCCGGAGAGGGCCCAGCACCGACAGGTGAGGCAGCCTCCCTCGAGGCACCCTGCCAGGAGGGTGGACATGGGGCAGTACCAGCCATGGGAGGCGTGTCTGGCCTGACTCCCTTCCCTGTACTGCAGGGATGGCAGTAGGTACCAGGCCTCTAGGCCAGGGGCTGGTGAAGCAGCTGAGGGTGCCCATTGCCCAGGGCTTTGCAGAGGCTTTTCCATCCCACCCCTCTGCGCCCGGCCTGCTGCGCCTGTTCCCTGTGTCGGGAGGGGAAGGCCCAGGCAGGGGTGGGCAACGTGGCCTGAAGTCCATTGCTGCCCCGTCTCCCAGTGCGCAGTGGTGCTTCCCCCTCCCTGGTCTCAAGGCCAGTGAACGGCTGATGGAGCTGGGGCTCCAGTCCCCTCCCCAGGTGCCCGCTGCTGATGCCAGCCCTGCCATCACCTGCTGCCACATGACGGGACGGTCCCAGACACCCTGCAAGGGTCGGCACCGCCAGCATTCAAACCCTGCAGCCTTCCAGCTGTTAGCCCTTTGCTGGGTCCGCTTGGCCTGAAATTGGCCTTCAGCTCTGCAGCTTCGTCTCCCTTGTGTGCTCTCCCGCTTGGTAACGATGGCCTGACTACCATGGCGAGGCACCGCACGTGCCTTGGTAACCCGCCCACTGCCCATGTGTGTCGGACGGCAGGGCACCCACCTGTTGCTTTGGGCCACAGGTTTGTCTTGCTGGTGTCTGGCCTGGGCCTCGGTGGCGGGAGCGGCGAGAGTTTCCTGGCCATGCAGCTGCTGGTGGACGTGGTGACGGGGCAGCTGGGGGCTGAAGGCGAGCAGGGCTGTGCGGCGCAGATCTCCCGGGTCATTCTGGCGGGCAACCTGCTCAGCCAGAACACGCAGAACAAAGACACCATCAACAAGGTGAGGGCCCCCGGGGCGCCCCGTCGGCCTGCTGGCACCAACTGGCAGCCCCGGCACAGGCCACGGAGACTCGCCCCCCAGTGCATTGGTTGTGTGGGTAAATGGAGGGGTCTCAGTCCGGAGCTTTTCCCCAGTACTGAATGCATTTGCTTGGGGTCTGTCTGCTCAGAGTGATACTTGCATGGGCAGGGGAAGCGGGCGCCAGGCTGGGCACAGGCCGCCATGCTGGATCTCTGGAATGTGCCAAGGTTCTGGGCGAACTAGCAGAGGGACTCGCTGGAGATGCCCCTGTGGGATCTGGGTGCTGGGAGAGGCTGGCAGGGCCATGCCCTTGACTTGGGGCAGAGGAATTAGCTAGGGAGCTGCCTGGGCTGACAAGGGACTCCGAGAGGTGGTGCCACGTGGCCGGCCCCAGGAAGCTGTGCGTGCCAGGCACCGCTAGTCATTGCCAGCTGCCTCTCCCCCCTGTGGTACCAGCGAGCAAACAGCCCCCGAGGGTGGGTTAGAAACAGGCTAGCGAAGGGAGGGGCCACCCATGGGGAGCTGTGCTGGGATCTGCGTGATCTCCTCTGACCGGTAAGGATGTGGGGGGAAGGGGGAACTTCCAGGGGGTCAGCGCCCGAGAGCCCGGCCCCAGCCGGCAGAGGGCACTGCTGGGTGGAGGAGCCAGTGCTGACAGATGGCCTGCAGCGGGGAGGGGTCTGAACAGCCGTACAGTGGGAGAGTGCTGCCCACCCCCCTTGGGCAGCCAGGGGCTCCTGGGGGACGGAGCATTGCCAGACCGCAGCCACCCTCTGGGCCTGCAGTGGGAATCCTACCAGGGCGAGGGGGAGCTGACACAATGCCTGGCTCTACTTCCTCACCCATGTAGCTGCCGCATGGGCTGGGGCTCCCTCAATTGCAGCTGCCCAGCCTGTCCTGGCACATGCCCACCTGGGGCATGGCTGGGAGGACTCCTGCTTCCCACGGGTGGCTCAGCAGGTACCATGCTGGCTGCGGAGGCTGCTCCTCTGACGCTTCTCCCCCTTGTTCTTGCAGGCAAAGTACCTGACCAAGAAGACCCAAGCTGCCAGCGTGGAGGCGGTGAAGATGCTGGACGAGATCCTGCTGCAGCTCAGTGTGAGGGGGCCAGAGCCGGGGAACGCTGCTCCTGGAGGGTGGGGGCAGTCAGCAGGTTTGCGTTGGAGCCCAGCTCTGATTGCCCCCTCTTTGCTTGCAGACCTCAGTGCCAGTGGACGTGATGCCCGGCGAGTTTGACCCCACAAACTACACGCTGCCCCAGCAGCCACTGCATCACTGTATGTTCCCCCTGGCGGGCGCCTACTCCACACTGCAGCTGGTCACCAACCCCTACCAGGCCGACATCGACGGGGTCCGGTAAAGCCCTTTCCTCAGCACCAGGCGGCGGCATGGCAAACACAGGCAGTGCTTTGTGCCCCCGCTGCTGGGCAGGGAAAACCCCGCCCCTCCACCTGCTGGGCAGCACGGGGCAGGAGCTGGCAATGGCTTAGCAAAAGGTCTGGGTGTGGTGGGTAGCGGTGTGGGGCTCTGAGCTGGCACGCTTAGGGCTGGGCGGTGGGGCTGGCACTGGGAACAACAAGCAGTCCAACTCCCGTTGCTCTCCAGGTTCCTGGGCACGTCTGGCCAGAACATCAACGACATCTTCAAGTACAGCAGCATGGAGGACCATCTGGAGATCCTGGAGTGGACACTGCATGTCGGGCACCTCAGCCCCACGGCCCCAGACACCCTTGGTAAGGGGCTGGGCAGGGACCCCCGCAGTGGGCCTGGGTGGGCAGGAGGCATGTGAGCCGTGATGGCGCTGAGGGGAGTGGGTTTGGAGACGGCACTCACGCCCAGGCTGGGAAGAGGTGGCCAAGAGCTGCCATGCAGCAGGGCCAGGTGTCCCGGTAGGGCGCTTGTGGGCCTGGACTCTGAGCATCAGGTCCCAGCCCTGCTGGCTCTGAGAACAGCAGCAGAACAAACCCCCGACTCTGGAGGGTGTGGAGGGGTCTGGCCCAGGGGCTCCCCGGGGCAGCATGACATCCTGTTTCTCTGCATCGCCCCTAGAGCTGGGAGTGCCCAGCAGGGATGGGGCTTTGAGTTGGCAAGAGGCACTAGTTGGCATTGGTGGGCAGGTGGCCGTCCTGCCGTTCGGTAGGGTGCTCCTGCGGATGGAGGAGTTCCTGATTTCTAGCTACACCCTCCATCGCCTTCCAGGCTGCTACCCTTTCTACAAGACCGACCCCTTCATCTTCACCGACTGCCCTCACGTCTACTTCTGCGGGAACGCACCACGCTTCCGATCCAAGGAGCTCAAAGGTGAGGGGCCCACAGGCCTGCTGACTGGGCCCTGGGCTTGCCCCTGGAGTGGGCTGCTCCGTGTGCCTCGCCACGACAGTGCTGGGCGGGAAAGGAGGCCCCAGCAGCCGGTTCCTCAGTGTCCTCGGAGATTGTGGGGTCCTGCCGCTCTGGTATTGAGATGGTTACCATGCGTGTCACTGCTGGACGGATGTGCACCAGGGCATGCTGGCAAGACCCAGCCAGCTGTCCCAGCATGCCTCAGCAGGGTCCGCACCCAGGCAGTGCATGCAGGAGGAGGCTGGGCTGGGCACGCGCCAGGAGCCGGGCCGCTGCGCTGGTCACGAACAGCATGAACCACAGGTGGAGGTGACCCCGTGGCTACGCAGTTTCCAGGACGGCTGCTGAGCTTGCACCAGCCCCCGCAGGGTGGGCGAGGGCGAGCTCCTGGCCTAGCAGTAGGGTCCGGGTGCATGAGCGACGCAGCGAGGGGGAAACTTGGCGGCTCCGTGCCAGGGGTTGAGCCGGGAGCCCAGCCCAGGCGACCCCCCGGCGCTGGTATCTAGGTGCGGGAGCGGCTCAGCCCCCCCTCTATTTGCCTCTCAGGGGTGGATGGGCAGCAGGTGCTGCTGGTGACCATTCCCGACTTCAGCGCCACCCAGACGGCCTGCCTCATCAACCTGCGCAACCTGACCTGCCAGCCAGTCAGCTTCTCCGGCTTCAGCGCCGACGAGGACGAGGGCGAGATGGAGATCAGCCACTGAGCCGGGGCGGGGCAGAGCTGCCCGCTGGGGGGCCGGGGGAGGCGCAAATGGACCCCAATAAAAATACCTCCCTCTGCCTGCGGTGTTCTGGTGCTGGGGTGGCCAAGGGGGCATCTCTGAGCGCCCTGCCTCTGCAGACTGCCCAGTTCTGGGGGCCTGTATGCACCCCCCGCTCCAGCTCGCCCTTGAATCTGCAGGGATGGAGGTACCGGCGCGGGCCCTGCTACATCCACCCAAGGGTGCTCCGCTGCTGCCCGCCAGCTCTGGGCTGGCAAGGGGTGGTGGAGTCCCTCCCGGGGAAGCCGTGGCTGGGCCTGGCCTGGCTGAGTGACCAGCCGCCCCTCTCAGTGGGGCCCTGGCTGGTCTACACCCCAGAGCATGGGCACTAGCCCTTTGGCTAAGGGCGAGGGCATGAGCCTGCCACGGTGGGGGGAGCTGGGGCTGCTGCCCATGCACTGGGGCTGCCGGGGCCTGGCTGTTCCAGCTTCACCACCCTGGGACACAGGCATGAGTCCGGGTCCCTGGCAGGGGGGGTCTGTTGTGCCCCACCACCAGCAGGCCTGGGGCAGGTGAGGTGGCTGCAGCCTCACCGACGGGGCTCTTGCTGCTGGCACACGCGGCTCTCTCCCTGGGGCTCAGCCAAGCCATCCTCCCCCTTCGCCCCAAGCCACCCCCTGCAAGGCAAGAGAAGACAAAGCTGGCACCTTTACCAACGTAGCTGGATTTATTCGTGTAACAGGAACCGCGTGGAGGAACCCAGCTGCCCGTGGGGCTGTATTGCCCCTGCCTCCTGGGCCCTGCCCTGGAGAGGGCCCCAGCTCCCCCTGCTGGGCGGTGCAGAGGTACAGGGTGGGTCCCACACCAACCCTCCCTGAGCTTGGCCAGCTGCTGGGGCTACCCGGTCTCAAGGGGATCCCGTCGTTTCCTGCCCAGGAGGGTCAAGCATCCCCATGCCCAGCCCCTTGCGGGCAGCTACATATCCCTGGACTCCTAGAAAGCAGCATGGTGAGCCTGGCATGGAAGCAGGAGGCCGGTGGGGGTGAGTGCTGGGGCGACAGCAGGCTGCCCGGAGCCGCGGGTCTCTAGAAGCCGATGACGGTGCCTGCGGCCGTGGAAAGGACGGCTGGCCGCGGGCAGAGAGCTGGCCGCTGGGCGCTAGCATCTGGGTTGGGCCTTAGGCAGCAGCGAGCGGAGCGCCTCCTAATCGCCAAAGTTCACGGTGTAGGTCTCCGCCGTGGTCAGGGGCTGCAGGGTCCCTGTGCCCACCTCCCAGGCCCCCGTCTCCATCTCCATCTCCGTCACCGTCTCCAGCTCGGTATAGGTCTCGGTCTCCCAGGTGGCAGCGGTGGGCGGCGGCTGGCTCCAGGGGGCGAAGGTGGTGCTGCTGAAGGCGAAGGGGAGGGAGGTGGGGGGGGCCGTGGGGGGGGGCCCGCCGGGGGGGGCGGTGGTGGCGTTCAGCATCCGCCGGCGCATCTGTTGGCGGAGCCGCATCCGCTGGCGCATCCGCTGGCGGAGCCGCAGGCGCTCGCGGGGCGTCATGGGCCGCCCGGGCGGGATGCGCCGGATGGGCCGGTTCCCGTTCATGGCCATGATCTCCCGGATGCGCTTCCAGTTGGAGCGCGAGAGGACGAAGTTGCACTGCGTGGCGCCGATGTCGTACAGGACGTTGCAGGTTTTGACGCTGGGGTTGTAGCCCTCGGCCCTGGCCACCACGCGGTACTCGCCCGGGTTCAGGATGCGCCAGTAATCCCCGCCGCTGGCTGCGAGGGCATGAGGGGAGGGGGTGAGCGGAGCGCGTGGGGCAGGGGTTTGCCCAGCACCTCGCAGGGTTGTCAGCGCCCTTCTGGGAAGAGGCTTAGCCCCGGGCCCTTTCAGAGGTGTGCCCATGGGTCAGGGCCCCCCTGCCACTGAGAGCTGGGCACCTCCAGCCTTGGCTGCTGGAGGGGGGCTGGCCAGCTCGGGGACACTTACGGCTGCTGCAGGATCCCTGCCGGGTGTGTGCTATGGGGTCAGGGCACAGGCTGGGTGCCCTTCGGCGGAGCGGGAGAACAGCACCATTGCCGGCTGGGCGATGGGGGAGAGGGAACAGCACCCAGCGTGGGGGTGGGGAGGCTGGGTGGCTGCGGGGGAGGGAACAGCACCTGTTGCGGGTGGGGGAGAGGTTGGGGCACCAGGGACCCGCCCCGGGGAGCGGGAGACGTGGCCGTACCTGTTTTCATGTTGTGGTTGATTCCTCCCACGATGATGGTGGCGTTGGCAATGGGGTCCCCCTGCTGGTCCGTCACCACCCCCTTAATGCCCCGATGCACCTGCCGGGGGAAAGGCTGTTAGCCCAGGGCTGCTGCAGGGCCCCCCCCACCCGGCCCCCCCGCTTCGGTCCCCCCCGGCCCACCTGCTCCATGAAGGTGAGCAGCGACTCCTTGTTGTTCTCCCACTCCTGCTGCAGCTCGCCGGCGTGGGGGAACTTGTCGCAGCCCAGGAACACGGAGAGCTCCAGGCAGTTGGTGTGCAGGTAGCTGAAGTCGTTCATGCCTGGCCCGGCAGAGAAAGGGGGACGGGCTGTCAGCACTGGCCAGGGAAGCGCTGGAGCCCTCCTGTGCCGCGTGTGGGGGGGATCGTTCCCTTCCTGAGGGGCTGGCAGGGGCCCTGGGGCGGGCAGCATGGCCGCAGTGATGCCAGCCTCTGGGGCGTGCCCCCTTGAGCCGAGGGAGCGCCTGGCCTGGGTGGGAACGGCGCTGAGAAAGACCAGCTCAGCGATCCCCGCCTGCCAGCACTGCCCGGGGTGGGGGCTGGACCCCCAGGGAGTTCCGGGGGTGGGGGCATTGCGGACAAAGCTCTGGAGGGGGTGAGGCTAGAGTGGCCTGTGGGGCACCCAGCTGAGGGGCCAGCACAATGGAGGCTGGGGGGGTGTGCCCCTTCCCAAAGGGAGCCCTGTCTGTCCTAGTTCCCCCCCGCCCC
This sequence comes from Lepidochelys olivacea, assembly GCF_965140295.1. Classification (NCBI taxonomy): domain Eukaryota; kingdom Metazoa; phylum Chordata; order Testudines; family Cheloniidae; genus Lepidochelys; species Lepidochelys olivacea. The sequence continues at coordinate 13,793,620 of NC_140436.1, read as the reverse complement.
GGCACCTCTGCCAGGCAGGTGTCTGCTGCGGCATTACCCCCCCACCCACACCCCCCCACTCACTCCCGACTCGGGGGTGCCACTTGGCGCCGCTGACGATGCCCATGCCGTTGGTCATGTCCTGGGTGTGGCAGCCCCCGCGGAAGGTCTCGGTCATGCTGAGGTGAGCCGAGGCATAGGAGATGGCCAGCCAGCGGAAGATGGCGTGGTCGGGGGTCTCCTGTGCCTCCAGGTTCTCGTCCTCGTAGTCGTCCGGCGTGCGTGCCACCGCCCCCTCTCCCTCGGGGGGCGGCCGCGCCATGTCGTAGGGGTACGACACCAGCTTCTCCCCACCGTGGAAGTTGGCTCCCAGCACAAAGGGGGTCTTCTCCATCCAGGTGAGGATGGCACGCACCTCCACGGCCACCTGTGGGGGGGGGCACAGAGCCAGGGCAGGTGGGCACCTCCTGCCCCCAGGCACAGCCACGCCTGCCTGCTCCCCGTGGCTAATCCCCACCCCATGAGGCAGCCGGGCATTGGCTGGCACCCTGCCCACTAGTTTCCCCGTAAATGCCATCACGGCGCTCCCTGCCAGCGCCTTTCCCCCTAGCCCTGCGGGCAGGGTTCCCAGCCGCCACGGCACTCACGTGGGCATCCTCGGCCAGGTAGTGCTCGGGGATGGGGATGTGGTGGTTGGGGACCCGGTGCGGGACCCACTTCCGCTCCTCGGCCGCCCACAGCACGCTGGCCAGGTCCGGGAAGTTCTCGAAGATGTCGTAGCCTTCCTCGTTCCAGTGGCCCAGTGCCCAGTTGCCCAGCTCCGAGCCCTGCGGGGAGGGGCACGATCCACTCAGTAGCACGCCCCCCCGGCAGCTGGCACCAGCCCCACCCCCCCACACACACACTGCCATGCCCCAAGGGCTGAGCGCGGCTTCCCCTGCCCCATTCCCTCACAGCATCAGCAGGACCCTCCCCCATGCCGGATCACCCCTCCCCCCGCTTTCTGCCCCCAATGCCCAGCCCCCAGCAGGGTCCGCCCCCATGCCCAGCACCCAGCCACCCCACTGCATCGCCCCAAGGCACACCGCCAGGTTGAGGTCCCTGCTAACTGGGTCATGCCACGGGGGGGGTCTCTCACCGCCTGGCTGGCGATCTCGTAGCCGTCGGGGTTGAGGGAGGGCACGAGGTGGATGCGGGTCTCGGTCACCAGGCTGCGCACACGCGGGTTCCCGTCCTGGTACTCCTTGCACAGGAACTGCATCAGCAGCAAGAGCAGCTCGCGGCCTAGCACCTCGTTGCCGTGCAGCCCGGCCGTGTAGCGGAACTCGGGCTCCCCTGCGGGGAGAGGGCGCGGGGTCAGGGCGATGCCCGCCAGCCCCGGGTGCCGGCAGAGCCGGGCCCAGCGCACCAGGTCCAGGGGAGCCGCAGGCCGGACAGACGCCGCGTCCCTCCGCCCCGCGCAGGGAGAGACGCCCTCCGATCCCTGGGGGGGGGCACGCTGGGGGCTGGCAGGGCAAGACGCCCAGGAGCCCGGTGCCACCAACTCCTGGCCCCTCGCTGGCCTGGTGCTTTGCCGCATGGAAATCCCCAGGCTGGCGGTGGCTAACGTAGGAGGGGGTCCGCCTGCCCCATTGCCCATGCCCCGGCGGGCCAACCCCAGCCCAGGCCCCGCCTCACCCCGCTCATGCTCCCCCGGCTTGTCCGAGATCTCCATGGCGTAGATCTTCAGGCCGCGGGAACTCTTGCCGATGTTGTAGATGCGCGTGATGCTGGGGCACTCTTCGTTCACCACCTTCATGAGCTGCAGGGAGCAGGGAGGCATTAGAGGGGCCAGGCCTGCCCGCCCCGGGTGGCTCTAGGGAGGGGACGGAGAGGCCCTTGGTGGGGAGTCCATGCTGCCAACAAGGCAAGGGGGCGCAGGGCGGGGCTGAATTGCCCTCCCATGGGGGGAATAAAGGCCGGGGAGCCGCTGCTGTTGGGACGCACAGCGGGGCCGGCAGCGGGCGCCCCAAGAGGCTCGTGGAATCAGCTGACGTCACCCAGGCTGGCGCCAGGCAGCTCTGGCCCCCGGCTGCTGGCTGTGAGCAGAGCTGGGGCGGGAGAGGAGCCAGGGTCGATCCTCGCTGTCAGCCGAATGCCGGGGGGGGCCAGTCCCTGGCAATGACTCTGCCGGGAGGGGCCGAGATGCCGGGGACACGGGGCCGGCTGTAGCACTGGGAAATGCTGCAGAGAGGGGGCACTTGCCCTGGCCAAGGGGCCGGGGCCTAATGCGGCAGGAGGCCAGGGCAGCACGAACCCCCCCAGAGGGGTCAGGGGGTTCCCTGGAAACACCCCAGGAACTGGGTGCTGTCCTGCGGGACCAGCAGCGGGCAGAGACTCCGAGCCAGTGCAATGCGCATGGAAAGGCTGTGAATGCCACGCCGGGGGGTGAACCCGCACCCCCGTCCCCAGGGGGGGTCGCACACGCACCTGCCTCATGTCCTTGTAGCTGTGGTGGCGGAAGTCCAGGTTGTCGGTGGACGTCACCTCGTTCTGCTGGCTGTAATAGCTGCTGACGGCTGGGGAAGGGGCAGAGCCGCTGGTCAGACCCGCAGCCGCGACCCGCCCGCCCAGAGCCTGGGAGCGAGGGGCTCGGTGCGGGCTGGGGGCAGAGGGGGCTCAGCGCTGCACGGGCCACGAGGCGGGGACCCTGGCGCCTGGGAGGGGCCGCGCTGTGACGGAGGCTCTCGGGCAGGTGGAGAGCCCCTTGCAGCCAGCTGGTGAGCTCAGCACGCTGGCATTGCCAAGGGCTCTGGTGTGGGACCTGTCCAGGTGGGCTCAGCCAGGGCAGGGCCCCCTCCTGGGCAGGACCCTCCCAGTGCTGGTCCGGGTCCCCAGAGTCCCTGCAACCAGGGGGTGGGGGGTTGAGCTGGGGGCTGCAGGACCTAGAGCCCCCCAGCAGCAGCCTGGCCATGCAGGGCTCTCAGGTCTGTTCTGCCCCCGCCATCGGGTCCCTCCTGCCCCGGCGGCCAGGCCCCGCGCAGCTCCCCAGAGCCGCCTCCCGCCCGGGGCCGGCTCTTACTGGAGAGGGGGCAGCCCAGCACCTCCAGCCGCATGCACAGGCTCCCGTTCCAGATCTGCGGGTACACCCGGATGAAGCGCGCGACCACGGGCTCCGGGAACTCGGTCAGCACCGGCGTGTCCTTGTCCACGTTGCCGTGGAAGAGCTGCAGGGAGAGGCCCGATAGGCAGCGTCAGGGGGGGCACCAGGACACACGGCCCCTGGGGTCAGGCAAAGGAGGCGGGTGCCGGGCAACCCCGCCCCCCCATGCTCTGCCAGTGCCCCCCAGCCCCAGCCACATGCCGGAGTTACAGCCGCTGTGCCCCAGACACGGTGGAGGCTGCCTGGGCGGGGTGAGGGCAGGGCTGGGGGGGCAGACAGGAGCCCCCGGCGGGGGCGGGGGGTCCGTACCATCTCCTCGTAGCCGTTGGAGTACATCACCCAGTTCTGGCTGTCGTTGCTGAAGCCCACGTAGAAGGCGGTGACAAAATCATCGCTGGGGAGACAAGAGCGCGGGGGGGGGGGACTCAGCACCCCGGGGCAGCTGCGGGCAGCCACAGCCGGGGCAGGGAGTCTCTGGGCAGGGCGGGGGCAAGGACAGGGATCTTGGCCTCAGGACACAGCCAGGCAGCAGGAGGCAGGGCGGAATCGCAGCGTCAGAGCCCGCACCCCCTCCCGCGCCCCCTACCCCAGCCCTGAGCCCCCTCCTGCGCCCAAACTCCCTCCCAGAGCCTGCACCCCTCACCCCTTCTGCACCCGACCCCGGCCCTGAGCCCCCTCCTGCACCCAAACTCCCTCCCAGAGCCCGCACCCCAACCCCCTACCTCAGCCCTGAGCCCCCTCCCACACCCAAACTCCCTCCCAGAGCCTGCAACTCTCACCCCTCCCACACCCCAACCCCAGCCCTGAGCCCCCTCCTGCACCCAAACTCCCTCCCAGAGCCTGTACCCCTCAGCCTTCCTGCACCCCAACCCCCTACCCCAGCCCTGAGCCCCCTCCTGCACCCAAACTCCCTCCCAGAGCCCGTACCCCTCAGCCTTCCTGCACCCCAACCCCCTACCCCAGCCCTGAGCCCCCTACCGCACCCAAACTCCCTCCCAGAGCCCGCACCCCAACCCCCTACCTCAGTCCTGAGCCCCCTCCCGCACCCAAACTCCCTCCCAGAGCCTGCAACTCTCACCCCTCCCGCACCCCAACCCCAGCCCTGAGCCCCCTCCTGCGCCCAAACTCCCTCCCAGAGCCCGTACCCCTCAGCCTTCCTGCACCCCAACCCCCTACCCCAGCCCTGAGCCCCCTCCTGCACCCAAACTCCCTCTCAGAGCCCGTACCCCTCAGCCTTCCTGCACCCCAACCCCCAGCCCTGAGCCCCCTACCGCACCCAAACTCCCTCCCAGAGCCCGCACCCCAACCCCCTACCTCAGTCCTGAGCCCCCTCCCGCACCCAAACTCCCTCCCAGAGCCTGCAACTCTCACCCCTCCCGCACCCCAACCCCAGCCCTGAGCCCCCTCCTGCGCCCAAACTCCCTCCCAGAGCCCGTACCCCTCAGCCTTCCTGCACCCCAACCCCCTACCCCAGCCCTGAGCCCCCTCCTGCACCCAAACTCCCTGCCCCAGGCTCAGCCCCCTCCCTCACACCGAACCCCTCAGCCCCAGCCCAGAGCCCATGACCCCCTCCTGCCCCCTAACCCCCTGCCCCAGCCAGGTGAAAGTGAGTGAGGGTAGGGGAGAGCGAGCGATGGAGAGAGGGGAAATGGAGTGAGTGGGGGGGAGGCCTTGGAGAAGGGGCGGGGCCTCAGGGCAGGGGGCGGGGCAAGGGTGTTTGGGTTTGTGTGATTAGACAGTTGGCAACCCTAGCCCGGCCCATACGTACTGGATCTGGGAGCCCCCCCAAGGGCCCGGCCCGTACGTACTGGATCTGGGACACCCCCCCGGCCCATACGTACTAGATCTGGGAGCCCCCCCAAGGGCCCGGCCCGTACGTACTGGATCTGGGACACCCCCCCGGCCCATACGTACTAGATCTGGGAGCCCCCCCAAGGGCCCGGCCCGTACGTACTGGATCTGGGACACCCCCCAGCCCGTATGTACTGGATCTGGGAGCCCCCCCAGGGCCCGGCCCGTACGTACTGGATCTGGGACACCCCCCCAGCCCGTATGTACTGGATCTGGGAGCCCCCCCAGGGCCCGGCCCGTACGTACTGGATCTGGGACACCCCCCCGGCCCGTACGTACTGGATCTGGGAGTCCCGGCCCTGTGTGATGACCCCTGTGAATTTCGTGGTTCTCCTGGTGTCCACCTCAATCCAGTGAGCCCGGGTGTCGTCCTCGGCGCACCAGGCGCCGTCGAAGAAATCGTCCTCGTTGGAGCCGGCCTGGGAGGGGGCAGAGGGAGAGGGGAGAGGGCAGGGTCTGCCCTGAGGCCAATGGCAGGTGGGGGCACCCCGGGGCTGGGGGTGGGGCTGCTCCTACCTGCATGTTGAGCCGCCCGCGCTGAGCGCCCAGGCCGTGCCGGAGCATGGACGAGGCCAGGATCTGGTCGTCCTCGATGCGGTGGGACTCCATCCCGATGGGGGGGCACGCTGCAAGGCAGGGAGGGCAGCGCCCGCATGACCCGGGGTGGGGACGACTCGCTAGCCCAGCTCCCTGCCGGCCCCTGGGTTCCCCGGCTCAGTGTCACGCCCGCACACCCAGCTGCCCCCGGCCCAGGAGCGACCCTGCTGTGCCCGCTGCTGGTGGGGGAGCTCTCCCTGCTCTCTGCCCCTTGCAGCTGGCGTGGCCCCTGCCGGGCAGCAGGTGCCAGTCAGGCCCTCGGGCCCAGTGTGGGCACCAACCCAGCAGAGGTGCTGAGGCTCGGGCAGCTTGGCTGTCAGGGGCCGTGCCCAGTTTCTGCATCTCCCAGCCCTGGGCAAACCGGCCTCACTCACCCTCCTGCCCCTTCTCTCCAAAGGGGGCACGTGGCTCTGACCCCTGCCCCTGCATGCCTGGCTGGCGGGCTGGGCCCCTGGCACAGGGTCACTCACTTGTTTTCTCCTCCGGGAGCGTCCATTCGTCCTCATCTGTTTCCCACTTCTTCCCTCCCGGCTTCTTCGGCTTCCCTGCAGGTGGTTGGGGTGGGGGGGTTAGTGAGAGGCAGCGGGAGGATGCCGTGGCTGGGGCTGGGCCCCCTGCTCTGGGCAGGCACTGAGGGTGCCAGGAAGGGGCACGGAGAAGAGATGGGACAGGGGCCCATTGCCCTGCACCCCTTGGCAGCGTAGCAGGGCCAGAGCAGCCGAGGGGGAAGGGACTGGGAAGGGCAGAGGGTGTGGGGGTGGGGGGAACCGTGTGCGCGTTTCTCTAACTCAAGCCAGCCTGGCAAGAGCACCTGGAATTACCTAGGCAGGGCCAGGCTGGAGAGCGGGCCCCACTGTGGGTCCTGAGTACAGTGCTCCAGGGTCGGCTCCCGCCAAGAGCCCTGAGTACGGTGCCCCGGAGCTGGGCGGGATTCTGGGTGCGGTGCCCCGGAGCTGGGCGGGATTCTGGGTGCGGTGCCCCGGAGCTGGGCCCCAGCCAGGAGAGACGTGGTTCGGGGAGGCAGCTCCGCACTCACCTTTCCGCTCCTTGGTCTTCTCCTCTGCCCACTTGTCATCCTCCGTGTCCACCTCCTCCTCCTCCTTGCTGCTGCCGCCTTTCTTGGGCTTCCCTGGTCCAGGAGGGGAGAGGGGCAGGGTCAAGGTCAGTGTGGCCGAGGAGGGAGGGAGGGTTAGACCAGGCTGGTGGGTTCCTTCTGCCCCGGCCGCTTGAACACTGTGTCCCGGGGGATCCCCGGGGCAGCCAGCAGCACTGGCCAGCTGGGAGAAGGGAGCCCACATGGCCAGGGGTTTGCTCTACTGGGGAATGCATGCATGGTCAGCATATCTGGTCCCGCCCACAATTCACCTGGGCCCACCCCATGTCCCTGGCCCTGCCCACAATTCACCTGGGCCTGCCCCATGTTCCTGGCCCCACCCACAATTCACCTGGCCCCGCCCCATGTCCCCGGCCCCTCCCACAATTCACCTGGCCCTGCCCCATGTGTCCAGACTCTCCCACAATGAATCTGGCCCTGCCCCATGTGCCCGGACCCTCCCCCTGTGTGCCCTGCCCCGCCCCATCGTGGGCAGCCCTCTCCTTACCTGGCTTGAGTCGCTCCTCGTCCGTTTCCATCTCGTCTTCATCCTCTTTCTTGCTGGGGAACTTCTTGGGCTGGGGCAGGCCGTATTCCACTGGGGGCGAGAGTGGGGTGCACTGAAGGGCCGGCCGGGTGACAGCACCCTGGGGGGACGCACACAGGGACGCTGCCTCCGAACGCAGCGGGAAGTGAGGGAGAACACAGGGATCGGCCCTTCCGGGGATGCCACAGGACGTGGCACTGGGCCGGCGTGCACCCAGGCTGGGCCGTGTGGGCACGGGGCATCCCTCCCCGCAGGACCTCAGCCCTGCCCAGAGTCACAGCCCCCCCCAGCTGGGACCCCCTGGCTGCTGGTTCTAACAGGGGCTGGAGCCTCTGTTAGCTCCTGGGGAGGCCAGATCCTCCGGCTGGCCTAAGCCCCGCCATGCTGACTAGGCCTGCATGCACTGGCTGGGTGGCAGGCCAGGCCATGGTGGGGGTGGGAGCGGGTTCATATGGGGGCCAGGGCTGTGGAGGGGGGCCAATGGCGCAGAGAGCTGTGGGGTCCGGAGCAGAGGGGAGGGGGACAGAGAGCTGCAGGGGTGGGGAGAGGCAGGGTGCTGGGGGGAGGGCAGGGGCCGAGTGCTGGCGGGGGAGGAGGGTGGGTTTTGGGGGCCGGGGGCCCGTCCTGAGGCAGCTGACACTCACTGTCGTCATAGTCCGGCAATGGTGCCAGGGGCAGCCCCTCATCGTAGTCCCGCTCGGGGGGCAGGGTGGGGGGCGGCTCTGCAGGGGGAGAAGAGAGGCTGCGTGAGCCCCAGGGAGGCGGGTACAGCCAGGCCCCCCTGGAGGAGAGCTGCCAGGGCTGGGGGGACTTAGCCCAGGAAAGACCCTCCAACAGGGCAGGCAGGGGGCTGTTCAGAGGACAGATCATGGTCCAACCCCCTGAGGGCTGCCCTAAATTGCCCCTCTGCTTCACTGGCCCCGGGGGACTTTGCAGGGGGGCCAGAATAACCACGGTGTGGGAGCACCCCAGCCCCTCCCGCACTGAGCAGGTCCTTCTCCCAGGCTACGTGGGTCACAGATGGGTGGCTAAGGGGCAGAAGCAGAGTCCAAGGCTCTCGTTGAGCCTGGGCAAGTCGCCCCACGGGCACCGCAGGCTGGGGGTTGGACTAGATGACCTTCTGGGGTCCCTTCCAACCCTGATATTCTATGATTCTATGATTCTATGTGCCCCCTCCCTCCCTGCAGCTGGCTGAGCCAGCTGCCCTTTCTTCTGGTGCCACAGCAGCCCCTGGTGGGCGAAAGGTGTAATTGCAGTGCCTCCGCAGCAGACTATTATTCTGCGGGGGAAAAACAATCTGCAGAGGACATGAATTCTGCACTAATGTGTCTTGTTAAAAAATGGAGGGAGGGGGTATGGCTCCCTGGTCCCTCCGGTTTGGTGCTGGTGAACACAACAGCCGCTGCACCGATGCAGGCTCAGGCCCTTCCGGGGGTGGCTCACTCAGGGGGGTTTCTTCCCTGCCTGTTCCCCAGCCCCCTTCCTCTCTGGCTGGGGAAGACTCGGGGCCGTAAGAAACATACTTGGACTTGGCTTCTCCTCCACCTCCAACGGCGGCTTCTCGGGTGTCTTCCTGCTCGGAGGTTTCTTGGGTTTCTTCTGCCGCCGGACGTATTCGACTGGGGGGAAGGAACGTAGGTTTGTCACTGTCCTGCTGCAGGAGGGAGAGGGGGGCTCCAACCAGGGGGTTTCTCCTGGGGATGCAGCAGGGGGCTCTCACGTGGCGTGAGGGGACAAGTGGCTGATGTGTCCAGAGTGGGCAGAAAGGGCTGGCAAGAGGAAGCACCCCGGTCATCGTCCTCCCCACCCAGGGACTGTGGGCCCAATCCTCCCTGCCTGGCTCCGTGGGCATCACTGACCCCTGTCCCAAGTCCAAAGGGACCCTTTTGCCCCTGCTCAGCCCTGATGCCGGGCACAGGAGCTCAGGCCCCGTGGGACTTTGGCCCGAGGGGTGTCAGGTGTTTAAGAGCCATCTTACAGGATCCCAGCGCTGGGGCTCCGGGCTCTGCTCCGTCCCCGGCTGTTGGGCAGGGGCCATTCCGTGGCCCAGGCCCCTCACTGCAGCCCCAAGGGAGTTCTGGGGGGCCTGGGGCGCAGAGGATGGGGCTGTGCAGCACTGGGGGTCAGGGGCTTAGGGGGTGAGGCTGCCCTGTCCCAGGGGAGCATTGGGGGTCGCAGGCAGGCCCCTTCTCCTTGGTGTGGGGGGGTCCCTGGGTTGCACTTGCTCTAGGGCAGGGCTGTCCCCAGGGGGCCGGGGCCCAGCCGGGGAGCGAGGGTCTGGGCGGAGGGGCCGCGGGGAGGCAGCAGCAGCCCCGTACAGTCCTCGTAATCCTCCCGCTCGATCTGCTCATTATAGTCCAGCGTGGGCGGCTCGGGCTCTTCCGTCATCACTGCGGGGAGAGACAGACACAGTCAGCAGCTGCTGCCCGCGAGGGTAAGGGGCCAGGCTGGGGCAGGACACGGCAGGGGCTGCTCTCTGTTGTGCCAGGCTGGAGCCAAACAGCGGGCAGGAGGTTGCTACAGCCCCATCTGGGAGGCTGCACCGGGACTGTGAGCCCTAGGGGAGCCCCCCCAGGCTCCCACGGGATGTGCCAGGGCTGGGGGCTCCTGGAGACTCTCCTGGCTCCCCGAGGCCAAGGGGATGCAGCGGGGCACCCTGGAAAGGGCTCTGGCTTCAGGACAAGGAACTGAGGGGCACACGGCCAGGGGGCAGGCCCCACACAGCTGATGAGCACTCACCGGAGTCGGGCGCCGGTCTCCGGTCCTCCCTGCCAGGCTCCCACGGCTCCGTCGGGGGCTCATGGAACTCATCTAGGAACAAAACCCGTTGGCTGGGAGGGGTCCTCTGGGCCGGGCACCTTCCCGCTGCACCAGAGCCTCTGCTGCCACCCCTGCCCACACCCAGCTGCCCGCTCGCTGCATGGCCCACATAGATTCATAGATATTTAGGTCAGAAGGGACCATTATGATCATCTAGTCCGACCTCCTGCACAACGCAGGCCACAGAATCTCACCCACCCACTCCTGCGAAAAACCTCTCACCTATGTCTGAGCTATTGAAGTCCTCAAATTGTGGTTTAAAGACTTCAAGGAGCAGAGAATCCTCCAGCAAGTGACCCGTGCCCCGTGCTACAGAGGAAGGCGAAAAACCTCCAGGGCCTCTTCCAATCTGCCCTGGAGGAAAATTCCTTCCCGACCCCAAATATGGCGATCAGCTAAACCCTGAGCATATGGGCAAGATTCACCAGCCAGATACCCAGGAAAGAATTCTCTGTAGTAACTCAGATCCCACCCCATCTAATATCCCATCACAGGCCATTGGGCCTATTTACCATGAATATTTAAAGATCAATTAATTACCAAAATCATGTTATCCCATCATACCATCTCCTGCATAAACTTTTCGAGTTTAATCTTAAAGCCAGATAGATCTTTTGCCCCCACTGCTTCCCTCGGAAGGCTATTCCAAAACTTCACTCCTCTGATGGTTAGAAACCTTCGTCTAATTTCAAGTCTAAATTTCCTGGTGGCCAGTTTATATCCATTTGTTCTTGTGTCCACATTGGTACTGAGCTTAAATAAATTCCTCTCCCTCTCCGGTATTTATCCCTCTGATATATTTATAGAGAGCAATCGTATCTCCCCTCAACCTTCTTTTGGTTAGGCTAAACAAGCCAAGCTCCTTGAGTCTCCTTTCATAAGACAAGTTTTCCATGCCTCGGATCATCCTAGTAGCCCTTCTCTGTACCTGTTCCAGTTTGAATTCATCCTTCTTAAACATGGGAGACCAGAACTGCACACAGTATTCCAGGTGAGGTCTCACCAGTGCCTTGTATAACGGTACTAAAACCTCCTTATCTCTACTGGAAATACCTCTCCTGATGCATCCCAAGACCACATTAGCTTTTTTCACGGCCATATCACATTGGCGGCTCAAAGTCATCCTATGATCAACCAATACTCCAAGGTCCTTCTCCTCCTCCGTTACTTCTAATTGATGCGTCCCCAGCTTATAACTAAAATTCTTGTTATTAATCCCTAAATGCATGACCTTACACTTCTCACTATTAAATTTTATCCTATCACTATTACTCCAGTTTACAAGGTCATCCAGCTCCTCCTGTATGATATCCCGGTCCTTCTCTAAATTGGCAATACCTCCCAGCTTTGTATCATCTGCAAACTTTATTAGCACACTCCCGCTTTTTGTGCCGAGGTCAGTAATAAAAAGATTAAATAAGATTGATCCCAAAACTGATCCCTGAGGAACTCCACTGGTAACCTGCCTCCAGCCTGACAGTTCACCTTTCAGTAGGACCCATTGTAGTCTCCCCTTTAACCAACTCCTTATCCACTTTTCAATTTTCCTATTGATCCCCATCTTATCCACTTTAACTAATAATTCCCCATGTGGCACAGTATCAAACGCCTTACTGAAATCTAGGTAAATTAGATCCACTGCGTTTCCTTTGTCTAAAAAATCTGTTACTTTCTCAAAGAAGGAGATCAGGTTGGTTTGGCACGATCTACCTTTTGTAAAACCATATTGTATTTTGTCCCATTTACTTCAATGTCCTTAACTACCTTCTCCTTCAAAATTTTTTCCAAGACCTTGCATACTACAGATGTCAAACTAACAGGCCTGTAGTTACCCGGATCACTTTTTTTCCCTTTCTTAAAAATAGGAACTATGTTAGCAATTCTCCAATCATACGGTACAACCCCTGAGTTTACAGATTCATTAAAAATTCTTGCTAATGGACTTGCAATTTCATGTGCCAATTCCTTTAATATTCTTGGATGAAGATTATCTGGGCCCCCCCGATTTAGTCCCATTAAGCTGTTTGAGTTTCACTTCTACCTCAGATATGGTAATATCTACCTCCATATCCTCATTCCCATTTGTCATGCTACCATTATCCCTAAGATCCTCATTAGCCTTATTAACAACTGAGGCAAAGTATTTCTTTAGATATTGGGCCATGCCTAGATTATCCTTGACCTCCACTCCATCCTCAGTGCTTAGCGGTCCCACTTCTTCTTTCTTGGTTTTCTTCTTATTTATATGGCTATAGAACCTTTTACTGTTGGTTTTAATTCCCTTTGCAAGGTCCAACTCTATTTGACTTTTAGCCTGTCTCACTTTATCCCTACATGTTCTGACCTCAATAAGGTAGCTTTCCTTGCTGATCCCTCCTATCTTCCACTCCCTGTAGGCTTTCTGCTTTTTCTTAATCACCTCTCTGAGATGCTTGGTCTACAACTCTTGCCTGTGAAATTTTTTCCCCTTTCTTGGGATGCAGGCTTCCGATAGCTTCTGCAGCTTTGACTTAAAGTAATTCCAGGCCTCCTCTGCCTTTAGATCCATAAATTCTTCAGTCCAATCCACTTCCTTAACTAATGTCCTTAATTTTTGAAAGTCAGCCCTTTTGAAATCAAAAACCCTAGTCGCAGATTTATTTTTGTTGATCCTTCCATTCAGTTTGAACTGAATTAGCTCATGATCACTTGAGCCAAGATTATCCCCTACAACCATTTCTTCTATGAGGTCCTCACGACTCAGCAAAACCAAATCTAAAATGGCATCCCCTCTAGTCGGTTCAGCAACTACTTGATGAAGGAATCCATCAGCTATCGCATCTAGGAAAATCTGAGCCCTATTATTATAACTAGCACTCGTCTTCCAGTCTATATCTGGGAAGTTAAAGTCTCCCATGATCACGCAGTTTCCATTAGTATTTACTTTATTAAAAACATTAAAAAGGGCTCTATCCATATCCAAATTAGATGCCAGCGGTCTATAGCACACTCCAAGCGCTATCCCAGGGGAGGCCCTCACATGCTGTTCCCCCCAAAACTCGCCAAGCTGCTCCAGCTCTGGCCGGGGTCCAGGCTCCTGTGTCCTAGGGAGATGGGGCCAAGCGTGTGAGAAGTGCCAGGGCACTAGCTGCAATGGGGGGGTGGGTCCCCCCCAACCTCCACCCCCCTCCCGGAATCGCTCTTACTCCGGCGGCTTCCCGGCTCCTGTTCTTCAGCCCAGCGCGGCTCAGCCGTCTCCTCGGGAAATCCAGCTGGAAAACACAGGGCAGGAGTTCAGAGTGCTGGACCGGGGGCTGGGGAGGGGTGGGAGGGCATGGGGCTGGGACCGAACTGCTCTCTTGATCCCTGTGGGGTGAGTCGCATGGCAGGGGTTCAGGCTGCACATGGACCAGGCTGGGCAAAGGGCTCAGTGCCACCCTGCCGGGAGGAGGAGGACCTCTTAGGGCCTGGGGGAAGCCTGGAGAAGCCACATCCCTGCAGGGAGAGACTCAGTATCCGGTGGGGACAGTCCCGGAGGGGAGTAGGCGCTTGATACCCGGCCGGGTCGGTCCCTGGGGGGCTAAGTGCTTGGTACCCAAAGTGGGGCTCAGTGGCTGGTGCCAGAGGGGGTTGCACAGCACCCAGGGACCATATGCTCGCCATGTTTACCCCACCATGCAGGTCAATGGACGGAGCCCAGAGCTCCAGATTCTCCCAGAACTCTCTCCGGAGCTGCCCGCACTCCCGGTAGGGGCGGGTGGGGCCTGGAGCGCCGCGGAATTAGCTAGGGACACTCCCTGTCTTCTCTGCTCCAGGAACCAGGCCCATGGCACGCGTGTAGCTGGGCTGGGCGTGATGTGTAGATGGGCTGGGCAATTAGCAGACGGGTTTACCCAGAACCCTCTAGGCCCCGCATTGTTCCTTCGGACTCTTGCTGTGTGCTGGGTAATGGGCAACAGACCCAACAACTGGCAATGTGGAGGGGACCCTAATCCAGCAACAGAGAGAGATGGAAACTGGTCCTGCAGGGAAAGGGTTTTAAAACATCTGGCTGTTTGGGGAAAATGCAGCCCTGGAGGGGACTGGACCAGCTCTATGCCTGAGTGGAACAGCACGAAATAGTTAATGGTACTACTGAGATGACTAAAGTGGTGGTTTTACTGCGTGTGGGGGGGCTAAATCTTACAAGCTGGAACACAACCCTCCAGGCTTCTCTTACTCAGCAGATGTTTGCTGAGGTTGTGGAAATTCTCCCAAATCACCTCCCCCCTAGGCCCCTGGGCACCACGGAGTGTTTCCGCTTTTATAAATAGAACCAAACAGCCATTCCCAAATTTGCGGCTGCGTCGAGGAAATTAACAGAGCATTGTCAGTTTGGAGAGCGTTTCAATGGGGTGTTCAGTTACTGTGCGGTTTGCAAGATGGAGCAATTGACTGAGGTTGGTTTAACCCTCAGCTGTGCACTAGAAATTGCGTGATCGATGGAGAGAGCTGCTAAAAATGCCAGGGAGCTGCAACAGCACCCAGGCACCAAATAAATGGGAGGTCAGCCCAAAATGGACAGCACTCTGGCTGCATGCTCTTGCTGTGTGGCAAGCAGTTCCTCCGTGCAAAGAGCTGCAACAAACTGGGGCGCAGACAGGGTGATGTGCAAAAAGCACAACCACCATCTCACAAGGAGAAGCCCGGGGACTTTCGTCAGCTTGCCGGTGACAGCATGGAGTCCGCGGAAAATGCTGGGGCATAAGAACATAAGAGTGGCCAGACTGGGTCAGACCAAAGGTCCAACTAGCCCAGTGTCCTGTCTTCCAACAGTGGCCAGGGCCAGGTGCCCCAAAGGAATGAACAGGACAGGGAATCATTAAGTGATTCATGCCGTTGCCCATTCCCAGCTTCCGGCAAACAGAGGCTAGAGACACCATCACTGCCCATCCTGGCTAATAGCCATTGATGGACCTGTCCTCCATGAACTTATCTAGTTCTTTTTTGAACCCTGTTATAATCTTGGCCTTCACAACATCCTCTGGCAAGGAGTTCCACAGGTTGACTGTGTGTTATATGAAGAAATACTTCCTTTTGTTTCTTTTAAACCTACTGCCTATTAATTTCATTGGGTGACCCTAGTTCTTGTGTTATGAGAAGGAGTAAATAACACTTCCTTATTTACTTTCTCCACACCAGTCATGATTTTATAGACCTCTATCATATCCCCCTTAGTCGCCTCTTTTCCAAGCTGAAAAGTCCCCGTCTTATTAATCTCTCCTCATACGGAAGTCGTTCCATACCCCTAATCATTTTTGTTGCCCTTTTCTGAACCTTTTCCAATTCCATCTCTATCTCTCCAACAGTCTGTGTAATAATAAAGGGTCTTTTCACACGGACGGAGCAAGACATAAAATGGATCTGGATACCGGGTCTGCCATGTCTGTGTCGGATAATCCAAGACTCTTTAAAGAGGGGAAGTTGCAGAATACCCGGTGCTACTAAAAACAAACACAGGGGAAATCCTCACCCCCCTGGCGGTTATTACACTGAACGCAACATACAAATGTGTACTGTTAAACCTCTCGGATGTGAGGCGAGAGGGTCAGGTATTATTTGACGGAGAGTGGCTGAGAGAGATTCAGGTGGACAGCAGAGCATAAAAGGTTCAGATCCTCCCACGTTATTTAGGCACCTAATTCCCATTGATTTCAAAATGCCAGCAGATTTACAAAACTGTATGGACTCTGGCCCAAAACAAACCTCTTAGACAAGGCAGAGGATGTCCTTCGGGAGGGCACCAAAACCTTAAAACACCTGCAAGCAAAACTTGTGCCTGAAGGGGGAGCAATTCCTACATTTTGCAAAGCTGGTCCAGTGCATTTTGCCATAGGGTGCTTACAGGGCTCCAGAACTATACCCAAGGTCAACTGGAGCGAATGGAGTGAAAAAGAACAGGGTTGGCCACATCTGTGGTGATTTCAAGGCTGCATGAAGATCAGTATCCCTGGCCTAGAAGTCAGGCTGTAATTGCCTCATTAGCTGATGGGAGGCATTTCTCTGAGATCGACCGAGCCCAAGCCTATCTACAAATGGAGATTGAAGAACTTCTGTGTGGGGTGAATTGCTGCTTAGAAAAGCCCCTCGGGAAAGGAATCCTCATGGAGTCTTTGCAAGCAGTTTACTACAACTGAAGGGTGTGAAAGTGATTTAATCAAGAACGTTTCAGGTCCTAACAGCCAGAAATTTTCGGTTGTGAATGAATCCACTGACTTTCCTGTTGAAGCATCCACTGTGGAGAGCTTTGAGAAAGGCTCAGATGAAGTGAAAGCTGTTAAGAAAGTTGAACAGTCCTCTAACCAAGTGGCTGTGTTGGGCCAGCTTGTTGGGAAGACAAGGTTGTTGAGAGAGGAATGTCTCCATGCTGATTCTGTGAGTGAACAGCCGGTGTCTCAGGTTCGGAGGGAAGACTGGGTAGCTGAGTCTCCAGAGCAGAACAGCTGGGCAGTTAATCTCTCGAGAATGCAGGTCTACTCTCATCTCCAGACACTTTGGATATGACCTCTAGTCTCTCAGTGAACTTAACATCTAATTCCATGTGGAAGCAGAGGTTGGTAAGGAAAGGACAACAGAACTTGGAGCCTAACTGGTTAATGAAAATGGATGGTATCTCTCGAAGACAGTCCAGCCGTGGAATTGGTAGCAGTTAAGGATCTGAAAACTGGCGAACTGGCTCCTGTCTGTGGTAATGCAAATTACTTGGCTGGCAGGGAGAAGAAGGACTTGCTAATAGCTGTTAGCACAGAGAGCACACCCAACCAGCCAGTGAATTCTGTTAAGCAAGAGAAATCAGGGTTTGATCCTTCAGGACAAGTGGGAAAGAGAGACCTTAATTCTGCAGAGGGAAGCCACAGGCTGACCCGAAAAGGCCCAAACCCCAATGGTATTGAGCCAAAGGTGTGGAATAACAAACATGAATGTAGATGGACACTTGCAATGAATTTGTTGTTATTGCTCATGGTAATTTTGGTAACTAATGTGTTGCTACTACCAAAAACTGTAAAAATGTCCAATGTGCCTAATCTTTTGGAAAATCCCTTGAACACGTTAAAAGGAATACATGAGAACCCACTTTGTGTTAAAAGGCCTTGTTATAGTGATGTTTCAGTTAATGCCTGTAAACAGTACTGGAACTTTTCACAGGGGAAAAGACATTCCAGACCGGATGTGCTGTATGAAAAGGGAAACTGAGGCACACTACTATATTGCTTTCATGGCTAAATGCCAAGATTCCTGTCCTATAAACAACAGTAATATCTACATTAAGTTGATGTTAATTGGGTTCCAAACATTTGCCAGAGTTTGTATGAATAAAGTAGCTATGTTCTTTAGCTCTTGGCAAGATCACATGAGACATACAGGACCCATGCTGCAAAAGCAGATCCAATCCACTATTGTTCTAACCAAGTTTTACCTTGAGTTTGTAAGGAGATTCAAAGTAGCAGCCGTGTTCGTCTGTATCCGCAAAGAGAACAGGAGGACTGTGGCACCTTAGAGACTAACCAATTTATTAGAGCATAAGCTTTTGTGAGCTACAGCTCACTTCATCGGATGCTGTAGCTCACGAAAGCTCATGCTCAAATAAATTGGTTAGTCTCTAAGGTGCCACAAGTCCTCCTGGTCTTTTTAAGGAGATTCAATCATGTTAGTGAACATGACTTAGATAAACCATTTCTGTTATACACCAATACTTGCTGTAGTAAGACAGAACCAAGGATGTCCACAAGTCACACAAGCAATTCCCTGAGACACTCCAGTTTCCCAGTATCACCCCACCGTTATGAGGACAAATGGTTATGAAAACCAATACCCCAGTAAAAGAAAAAAGGTTCTCTCGATCCCAAAGGACCAAGCCCCAGACCCAGGTCAATATACAAATCAGATCTTACCCACAAATCAAGCTGTTGCCAATCCTTTAGAATCTAAAATCTAAATCCACAGGTAAAACCAAAGTCTTCTCTGGCTGGCTGGTTTGGTTTGCCTTGGTGTTCACAGAAACCCCAGCCTTGGGCTGTGACTGCCCTGCTTGAAGCAGTTTGTCCTGAATTGGCACTTGCAATTGGGTCCCACCAGAACCAGCATCGTTACAGCACGCTCAGTTACTACTGACCAATCTTACTAAGAGTCCTGCACTTCGGACAGAAGAATCCAATGCACTGCTACAGACTAGGGACCGAATGGCTCGGCAGCAGTTCTGCAGAAAAGGACCTAGGGGTTACAGTGGACGAGAAGCTGGATTGAGTCAACAGTGTGCCCTTGTTGCCAAGAAGGCCAAGGGCATTTTGGGCTGTATAAGTAGGGGCATTGCCAGCAGATCGAGGGACGTGATCGTTCCCCTCTATTCAGCATTGGTGAGGCCTCATCTGGAGTACTGTGTCCAGTTTTGGGCCCCACACTACAAGAAGGATGTGGAAAAATTGGAAAGCGTCCAGGGGAGGGCAACAAAAATTATTAGGGGACTGGAACACATGACTTATGAGGAGAGGCTGAGGGAAGTGGGATTGTTTAGTCTGCGGAAGAGAAGAATGAGGGGGGATTTGATAGCTGCTTTCAACTACCTGAAAGGGGGTTTCAAAGAGGATGGATGTAGACTGTTCTCGTGGTGGCAGATGACAGAACAAGGAGTAATGGTCTCAAAAGTTGCAATGGGGGAGGTTTAGGTTGGATATTAGGAAAAATTTTTTTACTAGGAGGGTGGTGAAGCACTGGGATGGATTACCTAGGGAAGTGGTGGAATTTCCTTCCTTAGCTGTTTTTAAGGTCAGGCTTGACAAAGCCCTGGCTGGGATGATTTAGTTGGGGATTGGTCCTGCTTTGAGCAGGGAGTTGGACTAGATGACCTCCTGAGGTCCCTTCCAACCCTGATATTCTATGATTCTACTTAACACAGCGGCCGTATTGCAAACTGTTGCACAATGGACAGAAGTGGGGTTGGTCTATAGCTCGTCTCTCTCACCAATTGAAGTTGGTCCAATAAAAGACTTCACACACTTTGTCCATCTACAGCAGTGGTTTTCAAACTTCGGGTCGCAACCCAGTACCGAGTCGCAGAATGCAAGGCACTGGGTCGCCTTGCTCAGCACCCAAGGACCCTGGCGGCTGGCCAGTAAAAATGAGTAGTCCCTATCTGCTCTGACACCATCAGCGGGTCCGGCTCCTAGGCAGGGGGGTCACGACACTCTGCGCGCTGCCCCCACTCTGAGCACTGGCTCCCCACTCCCATTGGCTGGGAACTGGCCAGTAGGAGCTGGGGGGGTGATGCCTTCAGGCAAGAGTCACACAGAGCTGCTTGCGCACCTCCTCTTAGGCACTGGACCTGCTGGCCACTTCCGGGGCACAGCACAGGAAGCCTGTCTCTGCACCCCAGCTGCGCAGCTGACCGGGAGCCACTGGAGGTAAGCCCACGCCCCAACCCTGTGCCCCAATCCTCGGCCCCAGTCCTGAGCCTCCCCAAACCCGGAGCCCCCTCCTGCACCCCAAACCCCTCATCCCTGGCCCCACCCCAGAGCCTGCATCCCTAGCCCAGAGTCCTGACCCCCCCTCCTGCACCCCAACCCCTTGCCCCATCCCAGAGCCCCCTCCCACACCCTGAACTCCTCATTCCTGGCATCACCCTGCAGCACTCAACCCCCACACCCTAACCCTCTGCCCCAGCCCTGAGCCCCTCCCACACCCCAAACCCCTCATCCCCAGCTCTGTTGGGTCGTGGGTATCAACAATTTTCTTCAACTGGGTCACCAGAAAAAAAGTTTGAAAACCACTGGTCTACAGTCAGCCACGGTTCTTGATGAAGTCAAGAAGCTTCCAGGATCAAGAAGGGTCCTTACCAACTACAGCACACCTCTGCTTATGAAGATAGCTTGTGCCACCTCACGTTATGGAGTTGGTGCAGTCATTTCACAAGGGGTGGAAGATCACACTGCTTGAGATCTCTTGGCAGAAGGGAAGGGAGCTGTACCTGAATTGAGCGAGAAGCTCAGAGTGGAGTTCAAGTGTCACCGATCCCTGGTGGGCAACGATTCACCAACCGCTGCTTTCGGTTTTAATGAAAGGAGTCCCGGCACTGACTCCAGCATGGTTACAGAGAGGGGTGATGTTCGTGCACACGCACTGTCCTGATAGTGAGTTCAAAAGGGCCAGCCGACATGCAATGCAGATTGCTTGACATGCTTGCCCATTGGGAAGTGGCAGGTAAGCTGGCCTACGGAATTGGCACCAGAGCCAGGTAGGTATGATCCATGTGGCACAAACTGAACCCTTGCCATGGACAACGAAACCCTAACAATGACCCAGTGCCGGTGAAAGAGCAGGACATTTCGAGGAGTGGATGAGCACAGACAGCTGTGTCCATCTTTCTTTACTCACAAAGAACTGTTACGTGTATATCACGGTTGCAAAATGGTTATTCCTATGGGGCTCAGGGCCCACGTAGTCCAAAAATTAGATGAAGACTATTTGGGAATTTCAAAAAGGCAAAGTCTGGCCAAGAGTCCTGGGTGGGTGGGCAGGGATTGATACACAACGGAGGAAATGGCAGAACAAGCGTCAAGATTGTCAGTGAACGTAACACATGCCTAAACGTGCTCCGTTGCATGGACAATGGTGGACCGTTTCTGGGGCCATATACTGCTGTAGGTGCCCAACCTTACCGGCTTGCAGTATTCTGCGTGCATTCCACTAGTCCAGCTAAGAGGGTTAAGACTCGGCTTTTCAGGACTGGGAGTTTCCGAGCAGATGGTGACAACGGAACCCAATTCACATCCAAAGATGTCCCATTGTTTGTCGAGAGAAATGGTATCAAACACAGCACCTCAACTCCTCACCGTCCCGGCAGAAATGTTCCTGCAGACATTCAAGCAAGCGATCTAGACTCTGACCCCCGATAAAGCTGGGTTACCACAAAATATTGCAATTTTTCTCTCGGCCTATAGCAATGCAGCCCATGCGATTGCAAATCAGATGCCAGGAATGTTGTTTATGGGAGGTAATTTAGGGTCTCACCTGGATTGGTTGAACTGAATGTTCGTAAGAATCAGGTGGATGTGATTATTTGTGGCAGGGCGGTCAGGCTGGGTGAGAAAATCTTAGTGAGGGACAACCAAGCTGACTGGGGGAGCCTTGGAGTGACTGCGTCTGGGCCTCTGCCTCAGTGGAGAGAAATGGCACCGAACACGTCCCAGAAAAGACTCATAACCCAGCCTTGAAGGACAAGTTCCACAACGCTGCTGCCTCCTGGAAATCCCGAGCTGCGATACAGCGAGAGGAGCCTCCTGGCCCTGTTTCTACTCCCAGGGACCCTGACGCTACAAAGCAGAGAGATGTCCCTGACGCAGCAACCCCACAAAGAGCAGACGGCGCCCCAGACACTGTTCCGATGCCCATGAGGCGTTCTCCAGGGAGAAGCCACCGCTCAGATTGGGCCGTGCAGAATGTTGCGTATTTAGTGACACTCACGGATTGGTAACTCCTTGGTCATGTCCTTTCATGCTAAAGGGGAAGGAGCCTGTCGTGTGTAGGAACTGGGGGGTTGCCCTTGCGGTCAGGGGGCTCTGGGGAGGTGGCGGGCGATGGGACAAGGCGAGGAGGAGTGCGGGGTGGGTGGGTGCCATGTGCTGAGTGACTGGCAACCCGATGGGTCAATCAGTAGCACTTACCTTTGTCCCGTTCCCCATACGTCTGGGATCTCTCCTCTTCCTCATCATAGGGAGAGGCGATTCTGGGAGTCTCGGGCAGGCTGTAATCCTTTTCGGCTGGTGGGGGGATCAGAGGTCTCTCGGGTTGCCGGTACCTCTCCTCTTCCTCGTAGGGCTGGGTGGGGGGTGGTATCTTGGGCCTCCTCCCGCCAGATGGCTTCTTGGTGGCTTTGGGAGGCTTCTCCTTGGGCTTCTTGGTGGCCTTTGGGCGCTTCTCCTTGGGCTTCTTGGTGGCCTTTGGGTTCTTCTCCTTGGGCTTCTTGGTGGCCTTTGGGTGCTTCTCCTTGGGCTTCTTGGTGGGCTTGGGGGGCCGCTCCTTTTTCCCTTTCTTGGGTTTCTCTTTAACCTTCACAGTTGTCCCTGTATAAAAGGAAAGAGTCAGTCCCAGGCCGGTCTCTGGGACCCACGCAACCAGCTGGGCTCCAGGTCTCTGCCCATCAGGCCTATGGGGCCACCTTCCTCCACCCAGCTGGGCCCCAGGGAGTCATTGTCACTCCACACATGAAGCCAGCCCCGCTCTGTTGGGGCCTGGCTCTTCCCCTGCCTTTCAGCAGGACATTAAACAATAACCACTGGGGATTTCTGATGCCCACGGCCCACTGGGCACACAGCCTTGCCAGCACTTTAGGCCACAGCCTCTGTGTCCGGGCAGCTCTTTGGGATTCCTTTTATTTCCCACACAATGACCTAGGCTGCCCGCATTCTCCACCACTTCCACGCAGAAGCAGCCCAGCACTTAGAAATTTTAAGTCTTCTGCTATTTGGAGCCTGGCTTATAAGCTGTGAACGGTCAGCATTGGTAATGCCAACCTTGCAGTGCACCAGCCCTATTGCACTGGTCATTCAGCCACCGAATCCGGCTGCGGCGTGTCTGCAAACCAAGAGGGCGCCCATTGGAACGATTAGCCAGGTTCTTTGCATGCGTCACTCCCAGCCACTCGCTTATTCAGCAAGCCACTTGGCGGGAGCGGTATTGGGGGGGTTCAAACCTCCTGTTCTACTGATTGGACACCATGATCCTGAGAATTGTTTCTAGTCCCTGATGGGGCGAGAGCAATCAGCTGCCCCAGCGAATACCCACGGTTATGAATATGAGGTTTGCTTTCTGGGAGTCTTCTCCAGCAGTCACGGATCATCTCTTCTGCCCCCCACCCCCACCCCCCGTTCTGGGAACAATCCGCCCTCCCCAGGACAGTCAAGAAGCCAGCATCAAAGGGATGGGGTGGAAGATGAGCAGGAAATACCTTGGCATAATTGTCCAGCTCCCGCCCCACAGATCTGACCCCAGGATCGGCCCCAGGACAGAAGCGAGCACCTTGCTGCACCATCAGCTGGACACAGAGGCAGGGGAACAGGGAACAGCTGAAGGGGGAGTGGCACAGGTGGGCAGCGTGGGTATCTGGCTCTGTTAGTGCCCTTGCCCAGATGCCCCTTGCGGACTGGCGAGGGATGCAGAGGGCACTCCAGGAGGCAGGTGCTCTTTGGGCATATTGTCAGGGTGGGGGCTCTGAGATCGCCCCGGCCCAGGGCTCCAGCGAGCTCCAGCCAGACAGGGAGGCCTCGCGCCATGACTCAGTGGCTGACAGGAAGGCGAGGAGGCTGCTGAGTAACGGCCCCCGTTGCTCCAGAGCAGCCGCAGGCTCATTCCAAAGCTCTGAGCGGCAGCGTTCCCACATCCTCTGGTGTGTGAGCAGAGAGGGCCCAATCCTGGGCTGGGATTTGGAGCCCCCCCCTGTGCCTGGGGGAACAGAGCAGAACTTCCCCACCCCCCTGAGTGCCCGCTGTCTGCCCAGCGCCCCCCCAGGAGGGTGACCCTCACCTGGCCCCGCTGAACTGACGTGCCCAGAGCAGGCTGCAGGGAGGAACGAGTCCCCCGGGCACCGTATACAACAACCAGGGCCCCCTCCTCCTCCTTGCTCCCTCGTCGCCTGGGTACAGGCGGAGCTGTATTTCCTCACTCCTTGCCCAACCTCGGCAGCAACCGGACGCTCCCACACCCCACCCGGTCGGTGCGGATATGCCCGGCGGCCGCGGCGGAGCAAACGAGCTGCAGGTTTCTGACAAACCGATCCGCCAGGAGAGCCATGACGCGGCCATCATGAGGAGACGGACCGTTCATCGCTGCTCCCTGCGACGAAAGGCCCTCAGCTCACACCTCTCCAGCCACCTACCCTAACCCGGGGCCCTGCCCCTGGGTGACAGGCCATTAGGGCTGTCTCAGACAAGCCTTCCTGTCCCGCTCGGGGCCCTGAGCAGGGAGCACAGCCCCACAGGCTGAGCAGAACAGAGCGAGCCTCCGCCAGGGTCCAGGCTGCTCACCGGCAGCCGCCGAGAAGGGAAACCTCACCCCTGAGGGCTGGGCCGGCAGCCAAACCCCACTCTGCAGGCCTCAGCCTGGAAAAGCTGACAGGATGGAGAGGGCGGCCCATTTCCAAAGCCCAGAGGGGCCATGCTGCCAGGGGCTTGTGCGATCAGGAGCACTGGGGAGAGACAGCGTGTGCAAGGCTATCCCTTTCCCCCACCCAGCTCTTCAACCCTGACCCACCCCCCCGCTCTCCCAGCCCTGCCCTGCCCATCAGCTCAGACCCAGCGTCCGGCACTGGTAAGGACAGCAGCACAAAGCTCTCCCGTGCCGGATTCCCCTTCCTGCCCCATCACTCGACACCCGATCCATACGGCGCTTCCACCCTGCCATGGGGGCTGGGAGCAGGGGGAAGCGAACCCAGCTGCCCTCCGTGCTCTGGGGCCTGCTCACAGCCTGGGAGAAGCCCTGGCAAAGGCACCAGCCCCCACGGACGCAGCCTCCTCAGGACGCAGGAGGGAGAGAGGATGGAGCTAGGGGCCAGCTGAAAGTTTTCCATCATGACCATATAGAAATTTGGCTTTTCCGCTAAACCAGTTTTTTGTTGTTGCAAAAAGCTTCTTTCCTGTGGGGGGATTTCAGTGGGAAAACCTAGTGCCGGGAACCTGCAATATTTAGACCCTGCAATGCCGCTGCGGTGCCCCATGGGAGATGCAGTTCAGTTGTCTCGCTCCCCTCTTCTACTCCATGGGCCAAGCTCCCCAGGGGACTTCATCTCCCATGATGCTCCGCAGCCATAGGCCTTCCATGCCCCTCCCCAAAAGGGGAGCCCATTGTGCATCACGGGAGATGCAGCCGGACCAGGGAGCCGGGCCCACAGCAGCCAATGGGAGGGCGCAGCACCCAAACTACAAGTCCCATGAGCAGGAGGGGGTGCAGGGGAATGGGTGGGGCTCCCATTTCCCAATCGAAATATTTGGGGGGGTTGATTTTTTTTCACTGAAAGCGCTAAATGTTCTAGTTCTCAGTCACACGCCCCATGCGGCGGGGTTCACACTGCTGTCCCCCGGTGAGCTACCGCTGTGGGTCAGCATGGAGGGGGATGCCAAGGGGCAGGACGCCCAGGGGTTGGGGATGGCTAACGGCGCCTCCTGCCAGCCACCAGGAAAACTGCACGACAGGATCTGTGTTAAGGCTGAGAGTGGAAGCAGGCAGGCATACAAACACACACGCAGGTGCACGGATCCATGTGAACACACACACATACGGGGCACGTTTATTGTTCTGCCAAGCCCATGCTTTCTGGGCTCCTGATTTTTGGGGGTGTGGGCCTGGTTCCCCTCCTGGCCTAGGCAGCTCGGTGGGGACATTTTGGAGCCTGGCCTGGGATTGCTCTTGTGACCATCTGACTGGCCCACCTGTGAGCTGGTCCCAGAGACAGCCCTGGTGCGAGGGTAACCGCCCCACCTGTGCCCCCCTGTGGCTGTCCGGAGGGGACACCGGGACATCAGCTCCCCACATCACCCCCTGCGCTAACACTTGTGGGGAGGTGGGGCTGGATTCTCAATCGACTCCTCTAACAGGGACAGCACGGACTAGCCCCCCTGCAGCCCTGGGACATCAGCACAGGGGAGAGGAGGTTGCAGCTGAGCTCGTGCAGTGCAGGAGGGGCGGGCTGGGATTGCAGGGTGAGTGTGTGTGTGTGTGATAATAGAGACTGTCCATACAGGGGTTTGCTCTCTTGTAGCTATGACAGATGTGGGAGGGGGGTGAGTGTGCCCTAGGATCTATGTTGGGGGGGAGATCTGCCCCAGGGGGCACAGACTCCACCATGGCTGCCCCCTGGCGTAGCCCGGTTTGCTAGGAGGACACAACCGATCAGGTGCTGATCTCCAGACATCTCCGTTGGGCAGGAGCCAAATACCAGCCCGTCACTCCTTGGGAAGGGACAGTTCACACCCACCTCTGACGGCCAGGGGTGCCCCATTGCAGCAGGGTTCCTGCAGCATCCAGGGCTGCCACCGTCAGAGACCGGAGCCTGGGCTGGGTGGACCCCGGCTGTGACCCAGGCTGGCGAGCCCTGTGTTCCAGTCTCCAGCCTGTCACCCACGGCTGGGAACCCCCAGTAGCACCGACCGGCCTGGGGCCGGGGGAAGGGGCAGTGGCTCCCAAGGCGTTTTGGGAAGCCCAGCATGGCCAGGGGCGCTGGCTGCTCCGCTCTCCTGCTCCCCCTCTCCCCAGGGGCACCCAACACAAAGCCAGTCAGCTGGACCCCCACATCCTGAGCTGCACATTGCAGCCAGCCCAGCCCCTCTGCTGGCCCTAGGTTGCTGCCGGCAAGTCCCTCTAGGCCCAGTTGCCCCTGCCCAGCCCCTGGGTGCCAGTCACACCTATGCAGAGTGGACGCAGGAAATCAGGTCTCGAGGGGGCTGGGCAGGATTGGGCCCAGGCAGAATTGGACCCAAGGGGGCGGGGTAGGGCAGGATCAGGCCCTCTGTACCCAGGTTGCACTCAGAACACTTACCTTCTTCCACCTCCGTGGGGGCCTTGGCTGCCTTGTCCTTCCCTGCAGGCTTCAGCCTCCCTTGCGGCTCGGGGGGCTCCTCCAGCCCCCGCCCCCCGGCTTCCTCCTCACCCTCGGGGCTGACCTCCCGCAGGAAGCCCTGCAGGAACTCCTCGATCTCATCGTCCGTCAGCTCCGTCGGGGGCTGCCCCGGGCTGGGGGTCAGCAGCCCCACAAGCAGACAGAGCAGCAGCAGCCGGCAGGCTCCACCGAGCCCCATGGCAGCCTCGCGCCCCCCGGGGGGGAGGGGGCTAGGGCAGAATTAGAAACCCCCCAGCCCCAGAGGGCACGGACCCTGGCCTCACCTGGCCTACGGGCTGGCTGGCTGCGCAGGGGCTGGGCGTGTGGGGACAGGGCCCGGTGGGGGGGGGCGGGGGCTGTTTGTCGCTCAAGCTTCCTTCGGGGCAGCCGGGTCACCGGGCTCTGCAGCAGGCAGATGCGGCGCAGCTGTCAGGACGGGGCAGCTCCGGGACTTCCGGAGCGGGCGGTGGAATGCGCTGCCGACGGGGGGCGGAGGGGGAGCCGGAGCCAGCCCCGAAGAATGCAGCTCCGCACAGCTGGGCTTAATTCAGACCAGAAGGTTGTGGCTGAGTCAGCTTTGAAGTCAGAGGCAGCAGGCCAAGGGCTGGGAGCCAGCAGGCCCCCCCTCTGTGACACCCTGGAGTGGTTGCCCCCCTGCCCACATCCAAAAGTGGGGGGTCCAGGCTGGGCCGTACGGACCGGTCCAATACGCCCAGCGATCGCGGCAGCCAGCAAACGGCGCCCGAGAGCTCCGAGACGCCTCGCTGTCGCCCGGCTGCCCCCACTAGGGTCGCCAGCTCCCCCCACGCAGAGGGGGCTTCAGCAACGCAGTTCCCCTTGCTGCGGCTGGTCGCCGGGACTCCAATCTGCAGGGTGTGGGTGGGAGGGTTGATCCAGTCCCGGAGCGCAGCAGTGGGCGCCTTCCCCTCTCCCCTACAGCAGTCGGAGTGAACGCCAGGCAGCCAGAGGAGCCAAGGCCAGCCTCCCCTTCCCTTTTCCAGGGGAGGGTGGATCAGAGAAGGCAGCGCCCTCCGCTGTAACCCCACCCTGCCTGGGGAAAGGGAGATGTTCAGGCACCACGGGTTCAGCAGAGACTTCCAGCGGTGTAGGAGATCCATTTCCAGCCAGCGCTGGGATGGGACAGCAGAGTTTCAAGCCGAGGTGCCCGGGATGCCAGCCCACTGCCGAATGCAGGAGGCCCTGGGAGGATCCGATCCAAACCACCCAGGGGCCAGACGGCTCCAGATCCCTTCAGAGGAAGGAGCAGGCTCTCCCCAAATATACCGAGCAGAGGTGGGATTGGGGGCCCAAAGCCCAGGCAGGCACCCACGGGGGCATGACTGTACAGCCAACAGCAGAGTCACCTTCTTCTCCCAGGACTCTTGTCGGTTCTGCAGCTGGACCCCTGGATTTTGTGGCCCACTGGTTTCCATGCCAGGTCTACTGGACTCGGTGGCCAGGTCCCCCGCTGAACTCAGCGGTCTCTGGTGCAGCAAATGGGAAATTCTGTGCCTTAATGACGACGGACGGAGTCCCCTCTGTGCAGTGGGCCCCCGGTTGGATAGCCAGCTCTGTTTGCCATGCACTCTTTCCACGCTCGCCGTAAACTGCTGGATGCTGCGTCATTGCACCACGGGAGCTGTCAGGGACAGCCTGCAGGGCGTGGCAGCTGGGGACGGACAGCAGGGGTCTGGCACCTACGAAGGCATCGGGAGATTGTGGGAGAAGACAGTAGCTGGCTCCTTCTGCTAAAGCAATCAATAGTTTGTTGTCCCCTCATGGCACCGTTTGATCCCCAAATGTGGTAAAGCTCCTTACTACTCCCTCCACAAAGACTTGGTGACCCACCTTAGGGCACAAGTAAATCTGCACATGTGTCATCAGTAAGGTTCAGAGTTAACATGCTCTGGCATCTCTGCCAGGTCACACAGGGCAGGTTTTTGTCAAAGAGCAGTCACACACCAACGGGGAGATCCTGGGAACCAAATCTGCACCCAGAGGAGAATTCTGCCGCACATTCCCTGACTGTGGACTCTGACGGGCCTGTTCTCAGCCAGGCCGTCCCTATGCAGAGTGCAGGACCGAAGGACGTGGCACAGCCAGCTTTAAGCTCCTTTTGCGTTCAGGTTCTGCCCAGCCTCCTATGTCAGCTACACCGGCCCCGCTGTGCTCCTCGTGGCCCCTGGGAAACAGAGAAGAGTTTCAGTGGGGTGTGCCCTGGTCAAACTAGAGCTGGCTGCCAGGCTGCCCCAGCAGCCACCCATTGATGGGGGGCCTTCAAGGGGTTTTCCCCAGAGCTCCTTGGCCAATCAGGTATCTGCCCCAGCCAGGCGCTCTGGGATCACTCACGCAGGGCTCCCTGGGCACTGGGAGGAGTCCGTCCTGCCGCACCTCTCAACACACCACCAGATCCCTTCCCCAGGGATGTCCTAATCGCTGGTAGGAGACCAGAGCCAGCAAAGTCTGCTGCCAATGGCCCCAGCAGAGCCGGGGGAGCTGCCCCCAGACTCCTCCCATAGCTACAGAGCTGCTGGCGCCCACTGACCCGATGCCCACCCCCAGTTCCAAACATCCCAGCCTTTGGGAGACATGGATCTGTACCCAGACCCACCCTGCCAAGTGACAAACCTCCCTCTTGTCCCGGCTGCCAGCAGCTGGCACCCACCCGCTGCCCCCCTGGAGTTTCCCTAGGGTGAGATTGTTCCCTGGCGCTGGGTAGCATTTCCCAGGCCCACCTCTCCCTCCGCCTTGTGAACTACGGCAGTGCTCGGGAATGAGCCCCCGGCACCCACGTCTGCTGGGATATGGGGATGTCTCTCTTCCAAGGTGGTTGGACTTGGCCTGGCCCGGCTCCCCACTACAGGCATCTGGGCCTCTTTCCACGGACCCTAATGGGAGTTGGTTGGACGCCATTATTCAGAGGTCTGCGTTTTCCAGCCCATCTCCTCCGAGGCAGAATCAGCAGCCCAGCTGTGATCCCAAACCCACCCCCGTCTGCAAAGCCAACCCGTCGCTGGGCAGCGTGGTCACCGTGCAGCACCGCGGGGTGCCGGGCTACACCCACAAACATCACTCGCGGCCCGGCTGGCTAGCGACCGGGGAGAATAGAAGGAAACCAGCCAGCCGGAGCGAGCTCTCGCCTCCAGCACTCTGCTCACGGCCCCTCCGGGACAGGCCTGGCCTCTTTCAGCAGATCATTCGACAGGCAAGGGAAGGGACCCCGGCTATTGCTACCAGGTAATTGGCCATCCAGGGCCAAGGGGCACTAGAGGGAGATGCTTGGCTCACAGCAGAGATGGGATCTGGGGTGAAGTACTGGGCTGTCGGCTCATCATCAGCGGGAGACACTGGAGGCCAGAGAGATTCCATGGCCAGCAGCAGGATCTCAGACCCCTTGATCATCCTGGTCAACACCAACCTACCACAGCACCAGATGCTAGGGCAGAGGAGGCCACGTGTTCTCCAGAGGAGAGCGTGATCTGAGCTGCTCTGTCACGTGCTCGCAGGCCTGGCCCTGGGAGGGAGCGAGGCGTTGGCGGGGTCACACGGGGAACCCAGCCCCAGAACCCACTGCCTTTTCTCTCCCCCCACAGAAAATGGGGGAAAGTCCCATGGAAAGAATGAGTCCTCCCAGGCCTGTATCAGAGGCCCCAGGTGAGGAGGCTGCCCGGGACGTAAGGGCAGATCGAGGGATCCAGAAAACCAGCAGATGACCCATCTCTGAGGCCAGCCCCGGAGGCTGTCCCACGGGAGCCATGACAGAGGGAGGAAATTAGTAGCAGCTGCTGGGCTAGAGAAAATGGAATAGGGGTCCTGGGGCAGGCACCTGGCAAAGTGCCGGAGTCCTAGGGGCCAGGCAGAGTTCTCAGTGACTGCGGGATTGGAGGAGGCGTCTGGCTCCAAGGAAGCTGCAAGTCCCGAATACTTTGGCTCTGAAGGCCCACTTGGCCAAGCCCTCTCTGTGTCGCGGCTGCCGGCGAGTCTGAGTCTCTGGAGGGTTGTTGGGTCTGACACAGCTTTGGATCCGAGGACACATCCCTCGGCTGGGCCGATCTGGACTCAAGGGCCATGCCAAAGGAGCAGCCGTTCCTTACACGGCGTGAACGAGAGGCCATTGATGGCTGCAGCTGGCCGGGGTGCCAGTGAACCCATGTCTCCCAGGGCAACCCCCCATCCGTCACAGGCTCGCGAGCGCACGTTCGTTTCCTGTTTACCACTTACTGACCCTATCTGGGGAAGCAAACCAAGCAAGAGGCCAAGGGCTGAAGATAGCAATCCTCTGCTAGCCAGGGTGGTCTGCAGAGTCTCATGATTAATGGGTAGAAGTTGGAAGCAGATGGGCCATTTCAATGATACAGCTCCTCCCCTCGCCCCCCTGCAAGGGCCCCGAGCTCCTTCTGGGGTTCATTATTTAGCCTTGCTGTCAGGAGAGTGAGTTAGCCAGAAAGAACAAAAGTGAGGCACAAATGTTTAACGGGGAGGGGCGAAGAACCGTCAGAACCACTCGCTCCCAGACCGAGGCGGGGGGGATTTCCAGTGCCTGGGCATTTTCAATTTGGGGGGGCTCTTTCTAGGGCCGCACTCGCTCAACCACAAGCTATGGGCTGTATGCAGGAATCTTTTGGGACAGTTCTTTGGTCTGGGCGACCCTGGAGGCCATACTAGATGAGCATCATGGTCCCTTCTGGCCTCCGATTGTCTAATTCTCACCCAGACAGCAAACCAGTGACCTGCCGCTCCTTGGGAGAGGGGTAGCAGCCTCTCAGCTGGGGAAGCACAGAACCTCTGCTACTCCCGTTCCGGCCTCATGCTGCTCTCTCCCACCTTTTGCAAGTCTCCCTCTCAGATCTCTTCACTGGCTGAGCCCCCCGGGGACTGGTCTGTTCTGCAGGGGCCTGCCACCCCCACTCTTCCAGGCTCTGCCCATCCTGTAGCAGGGTCCAGACCCCCGAGGGGTGGTGGATGGGCAGGCTGCTCTATTTGGAAAAGGCGTTTCTCGTGGGTTAATACGAACAAGCCAGAGGAGCGGCCGAGCGCAGGACAGCCTCTTCTCGCAGAGGAAGGGTGGCACAGTGGGTAGAGGACAAATCTAGGACTGAGGAGACCTGGGGTCCAGTCCCTGCTCCACCACAGCTGCCTGTGACACCTTGGGCAAGTCACTTAGCCTCTCCGTGCCTCAGTTTCCCCATCTAACAGCCCTGCCCTGCCTCACAGTGGTGTTGTAGGGAAAAAGGAGGTGCTCAGTTACTACAGTAACAGGGGACAGATAAATACCTTCGACAGGGAGGTTTAAGCCCCAGAACCCAGTGGAAGAGGATAAAGGAAAGCGGACCTCTCACCCTGTTCCCTTTCCATCTCCTCTGGCCATGACACCCACTGGAATAACCACGGGCTCTGCTGCCCTTCTTCTCCGAGCAGTGCCCTGGGACCCAAGGTAGTAAGGCCATTATTGCTTAGGCAGCCCTGGGCGGGATCTCAGCCACACAGTGCCAGGCTCAGAATACACAAGGTAAAGGGGGTCTCTGGCCCAAAAGTGCTTCTACACAAAAATCCCCTTCCCGCCGTGCTGCTAAGGGTGGCAGAACTGGGCCCGAGACAAAGGGCGTAAGGAAATATCTAGCCACAAAGGAAGACAGACGTTTGGCCAACAGCGATCGTGTTAACTGTAGAGCCGAGCTCCCTTGGGAATGCCCAGAAAGAGGCTTGTTACTGGGGTCTCCGTGCGATCAATAATGCTCTGGCATCACGGGAACCGGTGAGAAAGCGGTACGGGGTCACCAGTGAGTCAGAGGCTCACCAGCGTTGGTGAGTGGTACCGTCAAGTGCTTGGCCACGCTTTGGTTCATTAGGAAATATGTGCAAGAGCCCAAATAACCAGCGTCCGTCAGGTTTACAAATACGGCACAGGAGAAAGGTTCTATGGGATACCAGTCTCCGAGGAAGCGATGCCTCGTTCACCTCACGCAGAAGGTGTGCTCCTAAGGTTACACGTCTACAGCCGCCCTTTTACACCCTGCTTGTTTACCAGGAAAAGGTACCAGATACGGCATTTGAAACGAGATTCAACCAATTAGCTTCTGTAGCGTTTTCTGATCCCATGAGGTACTGTTCCCTTTGTTCTGTACCCACCATTCATTCCGGCCCATAATGCATCCAACACCCTTATCTTTGATCTGGGTAGATGCCTCGCAAGTACTAAGGGGCTTGGAGACACCTGGATAAACAGGCTTGGGAGGGTAACTAGCGTTCTGTGGTTATAAGGAACCAATTATATGTTCTGGTTTTCCTATCTACTTAAGCCAAAGCTTATGTCAGCTGATGCAAAGTGTTATGGGATACTTAGCATAAGTGAACAGGTTTTACAACAGAGGTACAGGCTTTATATAACTATATAATTGCTATATTAATACTTAATGTGTGTACTTAATACCTACGTAAGCTAGCCAGCGGACATTAGTCAGCACCAGATGCAAAGCAGATGTTGTTGATCTTAGGCCTTGAAAATGCAAAAAGCCGCTCCCCTCCGTTCCCACGGGGATGGTGGCCAGTGGCGAAAGTGGCATCAGTTGTGAGGGGGCGGCGGGGAGCGGCACATGCCCATCCGCGGAGACTTGAGGCATTTGTGGGTTTGTTTCCCCTTCTTTCCCCTCCGCCTTTGTGCAAAACGAAAGCCCCGCAAGAAAACGCCGTGCCTCGGTGAATGCCACGGGGCAGCCGACCCAACGCACCGTCCATGGACTGTACCGGCTGACCCAGTGCACCGCAGCCATGCCCGAGCCAACCCGGAGCTCTCTGATGGTGTCTAGAGTCGGGAAAGAGGGTTTTCTCTTTGTTATTTGTCACGTGTATTGCGGTAACGCCCAGGAGCCCCGCCATGGACCTGGACCCCTTGTGTTCGGTGCTGTATAGACACCCAACTAACGTGTGTTAGCTAACCCAGACCTAACCACTCTCTCTTCCATAGTGTGGACGCAGATTATCTATCGCCTTTCACCTCCATCTCACAGGTTAAGGTTCAACAATGGGCGGGGGGGGGGGGGAGGGAAGCAGCCATGTTACTAACCCCAGTCTGACCTGGGCCTCTTTTCCCACTGTAGCGTTGTGGGGAACAGGGAGGAGAGCTCCAAACCCCCGCAACACCACGTGCTGTGGTCTGGCTCTGGCAATCAGCCAGGAGCTAGCAATGTTGGGCTATGGCAGGAGGCCATTTCGGGGGAGAGCTGGGCAGGGATAAGGGGAGGGAGGGGGCTGGCAGTTGAAAACTCACCAGCTGAGCCCCTGGAACGCACACACACAGTCACCGGGGTCCCTTTGAGCGACGGCGCTTCTTCCAGTCGGGGCTGTAGCCTGGGCTAGCAGCCATCACCTGTTGCCTGGTGGAGACTCAGCGGTAGAATCATAGAATATCAGGGTTGGAAGGGACCCCAGAAGGTCATCTAGTCCAACCCCCTGCTCAAAGCAGGACCAATTCCCAGTTAAATCCGTTTGCATATAGCTGGGCGCTCTCCCAGCTGATTGATCTCTGGTGCGGACCAGGCCCAGGAGCCCGGGGAGGGACTTGGTGCTCCTACGAGATGCAACATTGCATGGTGACTTGCCTGCCTCGCTGGGCTCTTACCCCGGTGCAAATCAGGAGTAACTTCGCTGGGAGGAAATAATTGCCATGGCGTGAAACGGGAGGGCGAGAGGTCAGACTCCGTCCCGCCCCCCGCTTTGAAATCAGAGGCCTGGGTCTCTGCTTATGCTGGTTTTAGATCAGCGTGTCCCCACGGGAGAGGTGAATCGAGATCTGTCTGCACGGAGTACAGGCCTGGTCCTGGATCACTATGTGGATGCTCTCAGGGGATCCACAGGCTGTTCTGGGCTTCCCCTTCACTTGGCAGGCCGGCGGGTTAGTCCCCCAATCACGCCCCAGCACGTTTGGCTACGTCCGGACAACGGTATCTCTATTTCCCCGGCATATCCTCTGCCAGCTGCCAGGGCGTGTCTGTGACCGGAACCCCGCCCCGCACTTCGGGGGGACAAAGCCGATCTCGGCTCTGCCCCGGGTGCAGCTGTCAGGCCCTTCAGCGAGGGTAACGCGTCCAACCGCCAGCCGCTCGCCAGAAGCATGGAATGTGGTGGATCATTACTCACAGGTGGCCCCTGCCCCTTTCGCTCCCTGCCCGGCACCCGCCAGCAGCCCGGGCTGGTATTTCAATGGGCCTAGTTTGTGGGAAGGGACCTACCCTCTCCGCCCCCGCAGGGCTTTGGGGGGATCACGCCATCACTGCTGCAGTGCTGGAGAAGGGATAGATTGGTTCCTAGGGGGATTTCAAAGTGGGCCTTGGGCTTTCCTTCTGGGTCTGGGTCCAGGCCCACCTCCTCCCTCCCCACAGCGGTGCTGGGTCATGCTGGGGGGATGAGTGCTAGTCGCCTCCCTCCCAGGAGGAGGGCACAAGGCCTTGCCCAGCACTCCAGGCTGTGAAGGGCCGGGAACTATAAGGTGGGTAGAAAGCTGGCTAGATTGTCGGGCTCAACGGGTAGTGATCAATGGCTCCGTGTCTAGTTGGCAGCCGGTATCAAGTGGAGTGCCCCAAGGGTCGGTCCTGGGGCCGGTTTTGTTCAATATCTTCATAAATGATCTGGAGGATGGTGTGGATTGCACTCTCAGCAAATTTGCGGATGATACTAAACTGGGAGGAGTGGTAGATACGCTGGAGGGGAGGGATAGGATACAGAGGGACCTAGACAAATTGGAGGATTGGGCCAAAAGAAATCTGATGAGGTTCAATAAGGATAAGTGCAGGGTCCTGCACTTAGGATGGAAGAACCCAATGCACAGCTACAGACTAGGGACCGAATGGCTAGGCAGCAGTTCTGCGGAAAAGGACCTAGGGGTGACAGTGGACGAGAAGCTGGATATGAGTCAGCAGTGTGCCCTTGTTGCCAAGAAGGCCAATGGCATTTTGGGATGTATAAGTAGGGGCATAGCGAGCAGATCGAGGGACGTGATCGTTCCCCTCTATTCGACATTGGTGAGGCCTCATCTGGAGTACTGTGTCCAGTTTTGGGCCCCACACTACAAGAAGGATGTGGATAAATTGGAGAGAGTCCAGCGAAGGGCAACAAAAATGATTAGGGGTCTAGAACACATGACTTATGAGGAGAGGCTGAGGGAGCTGGGATTGTTTAGTCTGCGGAAGAGAAGAATGAGGGGGGATTTGATAGCTGCTTTCAACTACCTGAAAGGGGGTTCCAAAGAGGATGGCTCTAGACTGTTCTCAATGGTAGCAGATGACAGAACGAGGAGTAATGGTCTCAAGTTGCAGTGGGGGAGGTTTAGGTTGGATATTAGGAAAAACTTTTTCACTAGGAGGGTGGTGAAACACTGGAATGCGTTACCTAGGGAGGTGGTAGAATCTCCTTCCTTAGAGGTTTTTAAGGTCAGGCTTGACAAAGCCCTGGCTGGGATGATTTAACTGGGAATTGGTCCTGCTTTGAGCAGGGGGTTGGACTAGATGACCTTCTGGGGTCCCTTCCAACCCTGATATTCTATGATTCTATGATTCTATGAACTCTAAGTGTACAAGAGGCAAGCTGAAAATTCCTGGTCTCCTGGCTCCCAGCCCGTTCACCTTCCCTAGGCCAGAGGGCATTCTGCGAGGGAAGGCTCTGACTTGCCAAAAGCTGCAGGCCAGGGAGGCTCAGCCATGCAGCGGTTGGATCGGATCGTGCCACGTGGGGAGGGGGCGGCATCGGATCAGAACAAATCTGCTCAGGATTCTGGAAGCAGCCCAATGAGGGGCCATGCTCAGGGGCTCAAAGGTATTGCCGTGTCCCGCCCCGGGCAGCACGGTTTGGGCTGCAGCACCGGGGTTTGTCAGAGGGGGTCCGGGGGGGGCACAGACTGCAGCTCTTTGACGAGAGGGCTCGGGGTACTGCCTAGCCCGGCTGCATTCCCCCTCCGCAGCTCTCTCTGCGTTCTTGGCTGCTGCGCAGCCTGGGCCGTATCCTGAACTCCTGCCAGACTAAACCTTGCATAAGCATTTGGGAAGTTTAGGTTGGCCAGAACCAGAGGGGGGCTGCTGGGAACCAGGGCTGGGAATGCTACCCACAGCCTGAAACGAGCTCTCGCCTTCAGCCGGCGAGTGCCCTGGGTCTGCGGCAGGCTCTGTGCTCTGGCTGGAGGGAGCGGGGGGCCTGTCCAGCTGTCGCGAATGCCGGGGCTGAGCCAGAATCTGGGGGCTGCACACAAAGCCCGGCGGGAAAGGTGTGGCAGCATCCACATCCTGCCAGCAGGGACAGAGCTGGCTCCCTCAAAGGGGGCTGGGTGCCCCTTGCACTGGGCAGGGCAGCAGGGGTACCCTCCCTGTGAGCTGGGGAGCGCCAGGGCTTCACTGGCTCCCGCTGGTCTCGATTTGGGAGCTAAAGTGCAACGGACTCCAGCATCACCTACCGGGAGCCGCCGAGAGCCCTGCGGCGTCTCCGGGCATCTCAGGAAACCGCTGCCCGTACAGGCTTCCTGAGAGGTGGAGCAGCACAACCCCCGACCCCCGTCCACGCAGAAGCTTTGGCTGCCGGGTCGTCCCCTGTGCACCCCCCAGGAACCAGAGCACCAAGCGCGTGAGGGGCTCAAAAACCAGGGGCTGCTGCCGGTGGCAGCCTTTGGCAGGGCCCAGCGCCACCGTTCCCGTCTCGCCCGGGCCCTGGCGCACGATGCTGGACGTCTCGGAGAGCCGGGGGGCTGGAGGGCGCAGGCACCAGGGGCTTGAGAAACACCAGGCAACTGGAGGGCTCAACAAACCCCAACAGCCAGAGGACTAAACACCCTGCAAAGCACCAGGCCCGAGGCAGACGCTCCGTGCGGAACAGACGGGCGGTTCCGCTGCTCCAGCCACGCCGCAGGAGAAGGGGAGATGCTGGCACTGCCCAGGCTCACGGCTCCTCCTTGCACAGTCCCAGGGACCGGGTGGAGACAAACATTCGCAGGGGGCCAGCCTGCTTCAGGCCGTGCCCGGGCGGACAGAGCCTGGCGATAAAGGAGCGGAAAGGCTGCAGCGGGATGGGGATAACTGCCGAGCAAGGCACCGGGCAGAGCAACGCACGGGAAGCAGAGACCGGGCTCAGGCTGCCAGGTGTCTGGTTTTCAGCCAGAACCCCCCGGTCGAAAAGGGAGCCTCCCCAGCCAGCCGAGCTGGGGGAGGTTCGTGGGGACACACGGTGGCAGCAGAAATTCCCTTGTATTTCTCCACTGGCTTTAGAACAACCCTGCGGCAGGATGCCAGGCTCTGCAGAGAGCTGGAGGGAGCCGGGCGCGGCCTCCTCCGGAAAGGCTGCAGCCCACGTGCCCCGCTGCGATCCGCGGCAGCTGGAACTTTCCAGCGCGTTGGCCGCAGATCCACGTCCCGGTGAGCCTGGGCCTGCTGGTGCAACGCGGGTCCTGCGCCCACCACTGGCAGCCAGCCAGCAGCAGGGAGCGAACGCCGCTCCGCGGTCCCTACTCCACAGCGCCATATGGGAGATGCCTCGCTTCTGCAAAAGGGCGATCTGCCAAGCAGGCACAGCTTGTTACCCCGCAGCAGACCGACGGCTCCCCCCTTTCCGCCCTGCCTGTCCTGCGGGGACAGGCTCTGATTTGGAGGCTGGCGGCAGGCGGTTACAGCCGGGCCACGTTCGCCTCCGGCACGCAGGAGAGCCGCCCTTGCTTTCGGGCATGTGCCAGGCCCATCCGCGTGCGGAGCGAGCCGCAGAACCCGCCCACGGCCGCAGGGCCCTGCTGTGCTCTCTGGGTTTGCACGCACAAAGGTACTTACGTGGCCGCAGTATCCGGGCAGCCTGCTCTCCGGCGTGCCGGGCCCGGGGGGGCGCTGTTCTTGTGGTTAGCGGCAGAAGGGGCAATGCAATGTTTGAGGTCCCATGTGTCGGGCATTCGTTGGTCACTCATCCCCGAGAACGTCCTGGGCCTTTGGAGAATCTCGCGGCACCTCCCCGACTTCCTGAGAGCGGCGTTTTCCTCCCGCCGCCCAGATTGACACAGCCCAGCGTGCAAGGCTGTCGTGTTCTAAAGCACACGTGCCAGCCGTGCAACGAAGTCGTGAAATGGGCTACGAACGCCGGACAAGAGAAGGCAGCCGAAGGTTTCACAAGTGCAGGGGCACCAAAGAGGCTCCTCGCCAGGGGCACCGTTTGCTCTAGGGCCAGCCCTGGGCAGGGCTGTCAGCCCCATGGCACAGGTGGGAGCTGACCAGAGGGAGGCCACCCACAGCAAACTGACCCATGGCTCACAGGACGGGAGGGAGAGCAGGGAGCAGACTGACCCATTGCAAAGGGGGAGCAGGGAGTGGACTGACCCATGGCTCACAGGACGGGAGGCGGAGCAGACTGACCCATTGCAAAGGGGGAGCAGGGAGTGGACTGACCCATGGCTCACAGGAGGGGAGGGGAGGCGGAGCAGACTGACCCATTGCAAAAGGGGAGCAGGGAGTGGACTGACCCATGGCTCACAGGAGGGGAGGCAGAGCAGACTGACCCATTGCAAAGGGGGAGCAGGAAGTGAACTGACCCACGGCTCACAGGAGGGGAGGCAGAGCAGACTGACCCATTGCAAAAGGGGAGCAGGGAGTGGACTGACCCATGGCTCACAGGAGGGGAGGCAGAGCAGACTGACCCATTGCAAAGGGGGAGCAGGAAGTGAACTGACCCATGGCTCACAGGAGGGGAGGCAGAGCAGACTGACCCATTGCAAAGGGGGAGCAGGGAATGGACTGACCCATGGCTCACAGGAGGTGAGGGGAGGCGGAGCAGACTGACCCATTGCAAAAGGGGAGCAGGGAGTGGACTGACCCATGGCTCACAGGAGGGGAGGGGAGGCGGAGCAGACTGACCCATTGCAAAAGGGGAGCAGGGAGTGGACTGACCCATGGCTCACAGGAGGGGAGGGGAGGCGGAGCAGACTGACCCATTGCAAAAGGGGAGCAGGGAGTGGACTGACCCATGGCTCACAGGAGGGGAGGCAGAGCAGACTGACCCATTGCAAAGGGGGAGCAGGAAGTGAACTGACCCATGGCTCACAGGAGGGGAGGCAGAGCAGACTGACCCATTGCAAAAGGGGAGCAGGGAGTGGACTGACCCATGACTCACAGGAGGTGAGGGGAGGCGGAGCAGACTGACCCATTGCAAAAAAGGAGCAAGGAGTGGACTGACCCATGGCTCACAAGACGGGAGGGGAGGCGGAGCAGACTGACCCATTGCAAAAGGGGAGCAGGGAGTGGACTGACCCATGGCTCACAGGAGGGGAGGCAGAGCAGACTGACCCATTGCAAAGGGGGAGCAGGGAGTGAACTGACCCATGGCTCACAGGAGGGGAGGCGGAGCAGACTGACCCATTGCAAAAGGGGAGCTGGGAGTGGACTGACCCATGGCTCACAGGAGGTGAGGGGAGGCGGAGCAGACTGACCCATTGCAAAAGGGGAGCAGGGAGTGGACTGACCCATGGCTCACAGGAGGGGAGGGGAGGCGGAGCAGACTGACCCATTGCAAAAGGGGAGCAGGGAGTGGACTGACCCATGGCTCACAGGAGGGGAGGCAGAGCAGACTGACCCATTGCAAAGGGGGAGCAGGAAGTGAACTGACCCATGGCTCACAGGAGGGGAGGCAGAGCAGACTGACCCATTGCAAAAGGGGAGCAGGGAGTGGACTGACCCATGGCTCACAGGAGGTGAGGGGAGGCGGAGCAGACTGACCCATTGCAAAAGGGGAGCAGGGAGTGGACTGACCCATGGCTCACAGGAGGGGAGGGGAGGCGGAGCAGACTGACCCATTGCAAAAGGGGAGCAGGGAGTGGACTGACCCATGGCTCACAGGAGGGGAGGCAGAGCAGACTGACCCATTGCAAAGGGGGAGCAGGAAGTGAACTGACCCATGGCTCACAGGAGGGGAGGCAGAGCAGACTGACCCATTGCAAAAGGGGAGCAGGGAGTGGACTGACCCATGACTCACAGGAGGGGAGGGGAGGC
This sequence comes from Lepidochelys olivacea, assembly GCF_965140295.1. Lineage (NCBI taxonomy): Eukaryota > Metazoa > Chordata > Testudines > Cheloniidae > Lepidochelys > Lepidochelys olivacea. The sequence goes on along the minus strand of NC_140436.1, from coordinate 13,752,994 downwards.
GGAGCAGACTGACCCATTGCAAAAAGGGAGCAAGGAGTGGACTGACCCATGGCTCACAGGAGGTGAGGGGAGGCGGAGCAGACTGACCCATTGCAAAAGGGGAGCAGGGAGTGGACTGACCCATGGCTCACAGGAGGGGAGGCAGAGCAGACTGACCCATTGCAAAGGGGGAGCAGGGAGTGAACTGACCCATGGCTCACAGGAGGGGAGGCGGAGCAGACTGACCCATTGCAAAAGGGGAGCTGGGAGTGGACTGACCCATGGCTCACAGGAGGTGAGGGGAGGCGGAGCAGACTGACCCATTGCAAAAGGGGAGCAAGGAGTGGACTGACCCATGGCTCACAAGACGGGAGGGGAGGCGGAGCAGACTGACCCATTGCAAAGGGGGAGCAGGGAGTGGACTGACCCATGGCTCACTGGGGGAGGGGGAGCAGGGAGCGGACTGACTGACCCATCCCACCTATGGCTCACAGGAGGGGTGGGGGAGCACTAGCAGGGAGTGGACTGATCCATTGCGGAGAGGGAGTAGACTGACCTATGGCTCACACAAGGGGAGGGGGAAACAGGGAGCAGACCAACGCATTGCAGACGGGGAGCAGGGAGTGGACTGATCCATTGAGGGGGGAGCAGGGAGCAGACTGACCCATGGCTCACAGGAGGGGAGGGGGGACAAGGAGCAGACTGACCCATTGCAGAGGGGGAGCAGGGAACGGACTCGCCCACTGCACACAGAGGGGAGGGAGAAAGGGGGGGCGGATTGACCCATTGTTCATGGCGGGCCAGGGGTGCTAGAACAAAGTTTATAGTGGGGGTGCTGAGAGCCATTGAACCGAACTGTAAACCCTGGCTATAATGGCAACTACATCAGGCCAGGGGGTGGGGCAGCCCCCAGCACCCCCGGTTCCAGCACCTGTGTGGAGGGGTGAAGGAAGGAGGGGCGCAACCAGCCGAATTGCTGGGCTCTTTCTGCTCCCCCTCCCGTCCTGTGACAAGGGGGAACCCCCTCTCCTCCATAGAGAGGGGTCTGGACTCCCTCTCCCAGTGACCGCACTGGGGCGAGGATGGGGCCGGATGCTGCTGGGGCCGGTCAGCGAGAGCAGCACTGGGGGGTTAGCACCGTTGCAAGGGGCAGACTCCAGCTCCCTCCTCCTGCTGCACGTCTCAGGGGCTGACGTGGGGGAGCCGCCTGCGAACAGCAGAGGTGCTTGTGGGGGTGCTGCCCCCTGCTGGGACTAGCCGGGCGCAACAATGGTGCTGCTGAGACCCCCCCCCCAAGCGGGGCACAGCTGCACGGGAGCTGGCCAGTGCCCTGGAGAGCGGGAGAGCGCCGAGCAGCATACACCAGCTGCGGTTGGCTCGGGGGAGCAGCGGTGCTGTCTCACCCCTCTCCGAGCACCTGGCTGCACAGAGCAGGCCGCCGGCTCCGCGGGGAAGAGAAATGACCCGTTTCCTAGGGCTCCACGCGCCGGCCGGAGAATCCCTCCCTGGGCCCCTGCCAGGGAGCAGGCTGGGCCCGGCTGATGTCGGCAGGATATCGAAAAAACTGGTCCCTTCCCACCCCAGGGGGGACCCCAGCGCCAAGTGCAAGCGGCGGCTAAAGCAATCAGCAGCGTCGCCAGGAGTCAGGGCCTCCTCCGTGCAGAACTAGCAGCTCGAGGCAGAGTCCAGAAGGCTCTCTGGGTGCGGCTGGCAGCCCCGTTCCCCGGCCTGCCCAGAGCCCCATGCTGGAGAAGGCTTTGGCTCCAGCCTCAGGCATTCTTCTGTCAGGGAGTCATGGGGAAGGGGAGGGAGGGGAGAGGACGTCCTGGCTCTGACTGTTTGAATCCTTAAGAAGAAGCCCACGGAGGACCAGGGCCTGGTGGAGGCTCAGCGCAGGGTCTGTCTGGAGTCACTCCGTGCTCTCTGGGGAGCAGCCAGAGCCCCGGGTTTATCTCCTCCGGGCACAAAGGATGCTCTGAGCTGGAAGAGGCCCAGTGGGGGGCTGGACCATCCAGATGCTGCAGGGGGAAAGGAGGCCACGTGCTTTCAACAGGTGGCCCTCAGCTTCATTGCCTGCCCAGCTGGAACAGAAAGAAGCAGGTGAGTCTGGGGTTACGGCCACCTGCTGTGGACACTGGGCCTGATCCAGCAAGGTGCCACGACCTCGGCCGTGTGACTGCCGAGGGTGTTGGTGGCACTCAGCCCTCGCCGCACATGTGCATTTGGACAGCCGCGTGGAAGGATTTGCACAGTTCCAGAGGAGCGAGTCTTGTTCCTATGGCCGAGACCCGCCGGTGAACTCGCTGCATAAGGAGGATTTGGCACGGTTCCTTTGGAAGAGCGTGCTCACAGCCGCCAGCCCCGAGCCTCCCTGGCTGACACACGCACCGCTTTGTTGAGTTGGTTTGCAATGTAAGAAGAAAGGGAAACGCAATTGTAACGGAGTGGGAATTTTCCGTAATGTTTTGAATGGCATTGCCACATAGGGGAAACTGAGGCACAGATATTACAAGATATTACAGCAAATCCCTAATCTGTCACAGTGACTCCCCACTGGGGGCGTTCGCAGGACATTGGCCCCGGCTGAGATCATGGTGCTAGTGTTATTATTATTCTTTTCTGAATGTCCAAAAGTGTGGATGAAATTTCACCCCAAATATCGGTCAGCGTTTGGAGATGTCAGCCACGCACATTTGTGAATGCTGCTTTCCCCCTGGCTAAGGAGCGGTGGGGTCTACTCTGGGTTCAGCCTTGCTTGGCTGGGTAACCGTCGAGCCAGAATCAAACCAGCACTGTACAGATTGCCACAGGAATTGAGCTGCCAGCCAGCTCTTGAAGACAATAGATACAGCATTCTTTCCCAACCCCCCAGGGATTTGAACCCGTGACCTCAGAAGCAAGAGCCAGACCTGTCTGCTACCTCTGCTGTGAATCAAAGATAGTGATTTTTCCTGGCTTCAGGCTCCGAGCCGGTGTGATTGTAAGTTGCTGGTCAGGCCCATCAGTGGAAGAGGTGGGGAGAGAATTCAGCAGCTCTTGAATCCCATCTCTGAGCTTCATCTGTCAAGCAGCAGGTCCGGAAGCGTCCTCCCAGTCAGCGCTGTCCCAGAAAGATGCTTTTCCAATTTTTGTTGATAGCCCTTGCTGTGTCGACCTTTCCGTCATCCTGGAATTTCAGGGAAAGTCCAAATCCTGGGGAGTGAAAAACTTTGCAAAACCAGCCAGCAAATAAATACATCATCTCATCGTAACTGTCACATGGATTTTCATTCACAAACGTTCCATGAAAAAACAACGCGGAGTCCTTTGTGGCACCTTAGAGACTAACCAATTTTTTGGGGCATAAGCTGTGGAAGTCTAGAACGCACTTCATCAGATGCATGGAGTGGAATACACAGTAGGGAGGTATAAATACACAGCACATGAAAAGATGGGAGTTGCCTTACCAAGTAGGAGGTCAGTGCTAATGAGCGAATTCAATTAAGGTGGAAGTGGCCTATTCTCAACAGTTGACAAGAAGGGGAGAATACCAAGGGAGGGAAGATCACGTTTGTAGTGCTAATGAGGCCAATGCAATCAAGGTGGCCAATTTCAAACAGTTGACAAGAAGGTGTAAGTATCAGCAGAGGGAAATTAGTTTTTGTAGTGACCCAGCCACTCCCAGTCTTTATTCAGGCCTAATCTGATGGTGACCAGTTTGCAAATTAATTCCAGTTCTGCAGTTTCTTGTTGGAGTCTGTTTTTGAAGTTTTTTTGTTGAAGAATTGCCACTTTTAAGTCTGTTACTGAGTGACCAGGGAGATTGAAGTGTTCTCTGTCTGGTTTTTGAATGTTATAATTCTTGATGTCTGATTTGTGTCCATTTATTCTTTTGCATAGAGACTGTCCAGTTTGGCCAATGTACATGGCAGAGGGGCATTGCTGGCACATGGTGGCATATATCACATTGGTAGATGTGCAGGTGAACGAGCCCCTGATGGTGTGGCTGATGTGGTTAGGTCCTATGATGGTGTCCTTGAATAGATATGCGGACAGAGTTGGCAATGGGGTATTCACTCTCCCTTGATATTCACCCCTTCTTGTCAACTGTTGAGAACAGGCCACTTCCACCTTAATTGAATTGGCTCGTTAGCACTGACCCCCCACTTGGTAAGGCAACTCCCATCTTTTCATGTGCTGTGTATTTATACTTCGCTACTGTGCATTCCACTCCATGCATCTGATGAAGTGGGTTCTAGCCCATGAAAGCTTACGCCCAAATACATCTGTTAGTCTCTAAGATGCCACAAGGACTGCTCATTGTTTTTGCTGATACAGACTATTACGGGGCCGAACGCAGAGAGAGACTGGGTAAGCTTCAGCCGAGCAGCCCCTTTACAGGCGCAGCTGCGGCCATTTCCCCAATCAGCCCAGCTTCTCTTGCCCTCAGCCCTGGCTCTCTCCCTGGGCTGGCTTTTAAGCCCCACAGGGCAGGAGCGGGTAACCACCCCGCTACACAGACTAACACGGCTTCCACTCTGAAACGTTCCGTGGCTTCACCCAAAGCTGAACTGGGGGCAAAGCCAATGAATGATACTGGGAATGACAGGCCAACCGCTCACCTCCTGACATGGGTGTATTCAGGTTTAAAAGCTAGCCGCAGGTGGAGATCGGAAACCCTCAACCTCTGCCTCTGAGCGGGTCTGTGGCCATGGAACTGGTCTAAGGCTCAGGAGACCAGCATCCAGTTCCTTCTTCTCTGAACTTAGCCTCCTGGCTCCCGTGGGGGCTGTTAGGAGTTATGTGGGAGGCAGCATGGCCTAGTGGATAGAGCACCGGCCTGGGTTCTGTTCCTGACTCTGCTGCTGGGTGAACTTGGGCAAGCCATTTCGCCTCCCTGTGCCTCAATTTCCCCATCTGTACAATGGGGATAACAATAGTGTCCTCCTTTGTAAAGGGCTTTGAGATCTCCTGATGAGAGGAGCAAGGTGGTGTTATAGCTATGGACAGATGGGGAAACTGAGGCACAGAGCGGGGACTTGACCTGGCCAGAGTCATCCAGCAGGCCCGTGGCAGAGCCAGCAAACCCATCCATCCTGTGCTTTGCTCACAGCTGCTCCTAACGGAGATCTGAGTAAACAAGGGACTCTGATTAAAACCACATTTCTGCAGACAGTGATGTAACTTTTGGCCTCACAATCACTTGAAATACCAGCTTCTGCGTTTCCTTGGTCATCACCGGTTTGAGCCGGGGGGCAGGGCAGGGAGGAAAGGGGAGAGTTCAAGTGACAGCCTTCACCTAGGGGTCAGCTGTCAGGGGGACTTGGCCCTGAACTTGGCTTCAGACTCGTGTGCGTTCCGAGGCACACCGCGGATGTGTCCATGCTGCAATCAGAAGGGGTGATGGCAGCTTACGTAGACACACCTGAGCTAGCTTTAACCTAAACCTGAGCACCTCCTGCTGCTGGGTTTGAGGATTGGCAGGTTCCTGGCCTGAGAACGACTCCGCGTGACGGTCCCAAGAGGCAGGGGAGAAGTGGGAAACAAGCCGGGTTCAAGGGGTGGCAGGTGGGCACCTGATCTGAACTGCATGTCGAACCAAGGGGAGGAGCCAGGTGCCCTGGGGGAGGAGCTATGAGCACCAGGGAGGAGCCAGGTGTGCTGGGGGAGGAGCCAGGTGCCCCAAGAGAGGGGCCAGCCTGGGAGATGTGAGAAAGAGGAATGGTTTTTGGAGGGAAGGAAAGTGTTAATAACCAGGTGCCAGTTTCTCCGGCTGCTCCATGGGGACGCTGGCCCTGCCTGCACAAACAGCAATTAACGAGCTGGCTCCCCTCCCGGCCTGCTCTGCACCCCAGCTCCTGCGGCCCTCGTCTCGCATGACCTGCCTGAGGCTGGGCTTGGGCACTGAGAACAGAGGCCCTCCTTGCCCGCCATCTGCTCAAGGATGACACCGTTCCGGGGGCTCATGCCAGAGCCTCGTGGGGGTGGGGGTGCAGAGAGGGGCATTTCTCTGGGTCTCACTCAGAGGGGTGGCCCCAGCCCACCTGCAGCTCGCTCCGGCCCACTGGTCAGAGGCAGGTCAGAGCCCAGTGACGGTGTGGCTAACAGGACCAGGTCTCGGCTTTCGCAGGAGAGGCCACCCCTGTGCCATAAGCCATGCCAAGGTCTTCTGCACCCCGGATCCCTGCATGGCTGACTCTGCACCCTGGATCCCCCCCACCGGGCCCTTCCAGACCCCAGATCCCACAGGGGCTGCTCTGCACCCCAAATCTCCGTGGGCTGATCCACACGCCAAATCCCCACAAGCGTCACTGCACCCTGGATCACTCTGCACTTCAGACCCCCCCGCCCCAGGCTGCTCCACTTTCTGGATTGACCATGGGTTGCTCTGTGCCCCACATCCTCCCCACAGGCCACTCCATAACCCGGATTCCCCCACAGGCTGTGCCCCTGACTAGTCTCCCCACGGCTGCTCTGCCCTCCCTGTGCACCCCTGCCGCTTGGCCAGCCACCCAGTCCCTCCAGCCCTGGTCACAGGCCTCTCCCGGGGGTCTCTCTGACACCCAGATCAGGCCAGTGCAGTGAGGTGAGGCATGGCTTGGATACAACCAGTTCTGTTCACGCGCCCTGCCCTGGGCACAGGGCACGGACCCCGCTGTCACCGAGCCGGATGGCTGTGATGGGAGCAGGACACTGCCTGCCCTGGGTGTGGCCTGCCTGGCACGTCTCCTGGGACACCGACTCCCAGCCTGTTACCCCTGCCCGGCTATGGGAGCCTGCAGCCCCCCTGCCTTCAATCCCCTGGGCCAGCACTGACCCCCCCGCAAGCTACCCCAGAGCATAAGCACGGCCTCTCCCACACGCCACCCGAAGGGGGAAAACGTTTGGGGTTCTCTCTTCAAGGGGCCGCATGGTGCATCACAGCAAACACCTTACACAGGCTTCGGTCACTCACTTTATTTACTTGAATACACAGATCTGTACAAGAACAACCACCCCTACTTGCATTTCCCTGCCTCGGTTTCCCTCCCACTCCAGGGCGCACTTTGGGCTGGGGGTCAGGGTCCTCTGGGGCCATCCAGGACCCAGCCTGTGGCTCGGGTCCTGGTCCACGGAGCCTTCTCCCCCGGCTTTCCTTCCACGACCTTGGCCCACCACTTCCCACCCACTCCGGTGACTGCATTTCCCCAGACCCCCCCAGGCAACGGGGTTTTCAAGCCCACTGTCCACACCATGGTGTCTCCTTAAAGTTGGTTCAACACAGCTCTGCAAGTCGGCGTCAACAGCCCCGGAGCTACACCCTCGGCATAGCAACAGCTGCATCAGCACAAGAATGCTTCCGTGGCCGGAGCTACCTTGGTCCTGGGCGTGGTCCTGGTCCACGCTCGAGGGTTACGTTGGCACAGCCAGGGCAGCCACGTGGTGCAGATGTACCCTCCGGGCTGCTGCTCGGGGCCTTTCCACTCACTCCACCTCCCCAGTCCTTTCCACAGCAGGAGGACACAGCTTCTCCCCTTGCCTCAAGGTGCTGCACCCTGAGCTCCTGCCAGCCATGACGAATACACGGTGACTTTGGGACCTCGTGATACAGTAATTTTCACAGCCACCACTTCACAGTCTCCACCAGGCGTCATGAGCTGCACAGACGTGTTCCCCAATCATCACAGTCGCTGTAGCGGGGTCGTCTCCTCCAGAGCGGCAGGGGGAGGCCCTGCAGCAGCCCTGCCTCTGTTTCCCCTCACCTGGGTTTTCCCCATTGCTCCCGGAGATTTACATGGGTCAACCCTTGGTCCCGGTCATTCTCAGAGTTCAGCCCCCTTCCAGCTGCCCTCTACCCGCAGCTCTCCCCACCAGCGGGGAGCCCAAGTCCAACAGAAACCAAGGAGTCCTCACCCCAGTCTGCAGCTGGGTCCAGAAACCTCCTCCCTGAGCACCTTCCCTCTTCCTGCTTCTCTCCAGCAGCAACCCCCAGGGCTTTTCCTGGGGTCTGGCCTCCTGTCTCAGCCCCACCACTCTGGAGTCCTCTCCTCCCCGTCTAGCACAGGATCCCTGCTTGCTCCCTTCTGCAGCCATCTGCTTTCTCCCCTGGCCTCTGGGCTAGATAAGGGAGTGGGCTGGGTCACATGACCCACCAGTCACATGACCTTAATTCTCCCCACCTGGGGGGGTGAGCTAATCGTGCCGCAGGTGGGGCTGGGGCCATCTCCCCAGAAAGGGGCCAGACACCCTGTGACGGTCACTCTCAGGCAATAAAATGGGGGGAGGGCAGCGTGAGCCCCAAGGATGACCCCCGAGTCCGGGGGATTCTACCCGACACCCATGAAAAGGGGGAGGGAGCGAAAGCTGCTGCCCTCACCCCAGGGATCAGGGATGCACTGACCCTGGGTGTCTGTGCCAATGTCCTGTGCCAGGTGTCCGGCTTGGATGTGCCACACCAACCGCCGACGTCACATCCAACGTGGCAAAGGCTGACCCGCCCTCCCCGTCTGTCCTTCCCTCATCACATTATGGCACCAGCTTTGCGGTGCCATGGCTGAGCGTAGGGTGCCACGAGGCACGGATCAGGGGTGAGTGGGGGGGCCTGAACGCCACGCTCCCGAGGTCACTCGCCGGGCTCCCTGCAGCCACGTGCTCAGGGAGCTAGCAGAGCCGGGCCCGCTTGGCACAGGAATGAGGGCAGAGGAGGAGACGAATCAACCTCAGCATCTGGGAACGCCAGCTCTGAAGAAGAGCTCTTTGTGGCTCAAAAGCTCGTCTCTCTCACCAGCAGAAGTCGGTCCAATAAAAGCTATAACCTCCCCCACCTTGTCTCAGGAACATCTAGAGACAACAGATAAATCCCTCTGTGAATTGCCAGGGGGGCTTGCACCTAACGCAACAAGCTCTGTGCTCTCTAAACCCTCCCATCTCTGGCAGTGGGCCTCTGCACCTGGAGAGCCATCCGTCATGCATCACGCTTTGCAGGCGTTGGAGAGAAGAGAACTCATCTTAGAACTCACCGCGTCTAACCCGCTGCCTTGTGATTCTCCGTGACACAGCCGAGGGAACCGGTGCGTGAGTTCTACAAAAGTTGTCCCCTGCCCTGGAGGTTTCTCCAGCCAGAAACGCCCTTCCCACACTGGTGCACGGGGTCAGTTACACCCCAGGGAATTAATGAAAATTATGCAACATCACATGCGTATTCATTTACGGTTTAAATACAGAATGTATCCTCGCTAGAGAGACATGGAGGCCAGCTTCCATGAATTTTGCATTTGTATTGCCCATTTTATCAACGCGCTTTATCATCAGTTAACGAAAAACTGGACACCAAACTGACCCAGCATGTGGGGTTTGTAAACCTAAAGAATAGGCTTTAAATAATGACGACTGAAATTCAGGATGCTTTTTATAATGAATTAGGGCCCTAAAACATACTTCTTCGACCATGAAGCTGGTCTCTTCAAAGTCCAAGATTGAAATAAAAAAAAGAAAATGAAACAAAGGACCATTGTAAGTTCTTGTGCGGTACAAAGATATGCAAGGTAATTGCAGTTATAGCGAGTCTTTCTTTCATACCAGAGATGGAAACATCAGCACCACAAACTTCAGCATTAAACACCGGGCCTCATCTGACGTTATTAGTCTGTGGAAGAGAAGAATGAGGGGGGATTTGATAGCTGCTTTCAACTACCTGAAAGGGGGTTCCAAAGAGGATGGATCTAGACTGTTCTCAGTGGTGGCAGATGATAGAACGAGGAGTAATGGTCTCAAACGTTGCAGTGGGGAAGGTTTAGGTTGGATATTAGGAAAAACTTTTTCACTAGGAGGGTGAGGAAGCACTGGAATGCGTTACCTAGGGAGGTTGTGGAATCTCCTTCCTTAGAAGTTTTTAAGGTCAGGCTTGATAAAGCCCTGGCTGGGACGATTTAGTTGGGGATTGGTCCTGCTTTGAGCAGGGGGTTGGACTAGATGATCTCCTGAGGTCCCTTCCAACCCTGATCTTCTATGATTCTATGATTCTATGACAACGTTCTTTTAAGCTCCTGCAACCTGTGGGGCCCTGAGTGGCCATAAACACATATTTCTTCTTCAACAACGCTGTGATAATATTCAGAGTCATTTTGCATGGTAGGTAATGAGCAGCAAAAAAGAGAGGCGTGCCGTTTAACTGCTACTGGCTCTGGGGCCATTGTCCTGGGAACTTTTTTCCTGAGATAATTTAAGTACCTCGTTTTCTTGCCCTCTGAAGCACAGAACATGTGTGACAATGCATTGACATCCTCAAATCTTTCTCCCACCATGTTGATTATGTGGGCAAGGCATGTAACATGGAGGCTACAGGGAAACAGTCCAGACAGTCCAGAATTGAAAGCTTTTTTCACGCATGTTGTATGTTACTGCATTGTCGTAAGCAATTGTGCACCATTTGAACGACAGCTTGAGACGCAGCCCTGTGATTTGTTTGCTGGATGACGTGCATGTGAGCAAGATAAAAGCACACCTTTCCGGGGCTGTCTTTCACCAATGGTGCAAGCCATGCAATGCGATTGTGAAGTGTGTAACAGCCTTCATCAAAATGAAGACCTCCTCCATTTTGTCCTTAAGTTTATTTTGCACACTGCTGCAGACATCTGTGGCTGGTAACATCCTGGAATTGCACCACCATTCTTGACTCGCGTGTTAAGAAACTGTCATAACAAAGGACAGTCTATTTTAGACGGTGGTCTATTTTCACTGACCCAAGTTCCGATCCAATTACAGATAACATCCAACCACTCTTGTTGCACAATAGTTGTGTTGAAACAGGGTGAAATTGTGTGCTGTGTTTTATGAGGTTCTCCTTGCAAAACTTACATTCTTGTTAAAGGCTTCTGTGATTTGTTCAGATGGTTTGCAACAGCCAATCTCCACTCATGGTCAAGAACAATGTTACACATTTTGCAAAAGTGTTTTCCTCCGTCTTCAAATACTTCTCCAGGAAAATTTTTTGCTCTGTCCTTTGCTGATATATTTGCAAAATGAGAACTTTCTTGTGGCATTTTTTGTCAAAACTGTTTAATGCTACTTCTATCATAGAATCATAGAATATCAGAGTTGAAAGGGACTTCAGGAGGTCATCTCGTCCAACCCCCTGCTCAAAGCAAGACCAATCCCCAACTAAATCATCCCAGCCAGGGCATTTTCAAGCCTGACCTTAAAAACCTCTGAGGATGGAGATTCCACCCCCTCCCTAGGGAACCCATTCCAGTGTTTCACCACCCTCCTAGTGAAAAAGTTTTTCCTAATATCCAACCTAAACCTCCCCCACTGCAACTTGAGACCATTACTCTTCGTTCTGTCATCTGCCACCACTGAGAACAGTCGAGCTCCATCCTCTTTGGAACCTCCCTTCAGGTAGTTGAAGGCTGCTATCAAATCCCCCCTCACTCTTCTCTTCTGCAGACTAAATAACCCCAGTTCCCTCAGCCTCGCCTCGTAAGTCATGTGCCCCGGCCCCCTAATCATTTTTTGTTGATTTATCCTGCACATGATCTGTCATTTTACTGTATCCTTTTGGTTAACGGTCATATTATGCAATATTACAAGCCTATGAGTAGTGAAACATATTATGCAGCTGCATAATTGTGTCATTCTCTGGGGTGTCATGGGGATGCTAAACAACATTGTCTTCTCGATCTGTGTCCATGGCTTGTATCACGGATTCATATGTTCTAAGGCCAGAAGAATCATAGAATATCAGGGTTGGAAGGGACCTCAGGAGATATCTAGTCCAACCGCCGATTGTGATCACCTAGTCTGACCTCCGGTACAACACAGGCCAGAGAACTTCTTGAACAAAATTCCCAGAGCATCCAATTTTGATTTAAAAGTTCAGTGATGGAGAATCCACCACGACCCTTCCTAAATTGTTTCAAATGGTTAATTACGCTCACTGTTAAAAATGCATGCCTTATTTCCGTTCTGAATTTGGCTAGCTTCAATTTCCAGCCATTGGATCGTGTTCGACCTTCCTCTGGTAGATTGAAGAGGCCATTATTAAATATGTGTTCCCTATGTAGGTACTGACAGACTGGGATCAAGTCACCCCTTAGCCGTCTACCACTGTGCCCAGGAAATTTACATGGCAGGTTTATTCTGCCACAGGCACCATCCTCTGGAAAAACAGCTCCCGAAGGGCGACTGGTCTGTTGCTGACACAGAGCTAGGCAAACATCAGTCCACACTGGGTGTGGGGGCTCTGCTGGATGCAGGTGGGACGTTCTCAGGCCAAGCCCATCGCTCCTCCTTCCCATGGAGAGGTCGGAGCTAGAAACTGAAGATTCTAAGTCTGATCCTGGGGTGATCTGATCCTGGGGTGATCGCTGTCGCGGATATTCTGTGGGTAAGGGGGTCATGACTAGGGCATTAAAGCTAAGAGACCCCAGACACTCCAACAAGCACCTACGCACTAAGTGTGGCTAGGCAGGACACCCATAGGTGCCTTAGATAGATTAGATGGGGTATATGGGGATAGATAGATAGATTAGATTAGATGTGTATGAGGAGAGAGCTCTGAATTGTATTTGTTTAATTTCAGCAGCTGTACTTTGCATCAGTCTCACAAAACCTGTTCTCTCTCCTGTTCGCATCCTCCTGGCTCCAGCACGTCAAGTTTCTTTTCCGTTGTCGTTACTCGTATTTATTTGGCAGAATTACAGAATTTAATCCAACGAAGGAGCTCGCTTGTCTTTTTCCATAATACGATGTTTGGGTCAAAGATCAGGGTTCTGTTCCGCAGCCAGGCCACCGGACCCAGCACGCTTTTGTTTGGAGAATTTTCACAGTCTAATTAACCGTTAGAACAACTCGCCCAGGGACATGGCAGATTTCTCCATTGCAACGCGTCAGCTTGAATGGCTCAGGCTCAGGCTGCAGGAATCACTGAGAAAGGTTCTCCGGCCTGTGCTCTGCAGGAGGTCAGACTAGATGATCACAATGGTCCTTTCTGGGCTTGGAAGCCGTGGAACTGTGACAGCTCCATCCTCTGGACACAAGCCTTGGCAACGTGAATGTAGGCCCAGACCCTCCTCACGTCCATTGAACTCAATGGAGAGCTCTTTCTGTCTCTGTCCTTTTTTCAGGAGGGTTCTCCTGCGTCCTGTGTCCCCTGCATCCTGCTGCACAAACAACACCCCAGGGTCGGGCCGTCCTGCCGACCAGCTGGCTCTGAACTTGCAATGGAAGTGAGGAAGGGCCAGAGAATGTTCCCGCGCTGAGCCCGAACGTGGGCCAGGGACCACGGGCCTTGCTGCACGCCCCGCTCTTACTGAGGTATCTTTCCCCGGCCGTGATTTCTCAGTGCCCCATGGGACCCGGCGGTGTGCACAGAGGGGGCTGGGTGTGAGCAGCCACCCAGCGCCCCGCCCTGGGCTCTGGGACAAGGAACGGAACAAGCGTGGGGGACCTGCCAGCTGCAGTGTTACAGACAGGGAAACTCCCTCTGCAAATGCAGACTGAGTCACGAGGAAACCAACCGACCATGAACACTGAGCCACAAAGGAGAAACCAACAACGCATCCCCGGAGCCCCCCCAACCTTTCCCCCCCAGAGCCTCCCCATCCCCCTCCTATCCCACCGCACAGACTCCCTGGTCCCCGCAACCCTCCCCCCCAAAGCCTCCCCCAACCTCCCAGAGACTCCCCATTCCCCCATCCCTCCCCCCATCCTCCCAGAGACTCCCTGATCCCCCCACCTTTCCCCAGAACTTCCCCCAGAGCCTCCCCATCCCCCTCCTATCCCACACCAGAGACACCCTGATCCCCCCAACCATCATCCCCAGAGCCTCTCCATACCCCCCAGAGACTCCCTGATCCCCCACCGTCCCCCCAGAGCCTCCCCCTCCTATCCCACCCCAGAGACTCCCTAATCCCCACTCTGTCCCCCCAGAGCCTCCCCATCCCCCTCCTATCCCACCCCCGAGACTCTCTGAACCCCCTAACCCTTCCCCATCCCGCCCCCGCCCACCCCCAGCCCACTTGCAGTCTGTCCCCTGATCCCAGCTCCCTGGCTCTGCCCCACAGCTGTCCGTGGGGGGAGGGCGACACCCTGTGGTCCTGGCAGGGAAGCGTCGGCCTCATTGCTCTGGGCTCCCTTTTGCAGGGGCGCTCATGGGCCGGTGCCTCCGTCCAGCTGGGAGGCCTGCTAGGGGCAGGAGGGATGTTCCAGTCTGGGGCCGTGGGCGCAGAGGATGCTGGCGTGCGAGGCTTGAGACTGGTGGGGGGGAGACAGCTGGGGTGGGTCGTTAGTGGGTTGCAGATCGTTGTACTCCAGTGTCTCTGCTCAGGCCCTGAGTTTGAGCATGGTGCAAAGTTATGAATGGCAGCTCCCAGGTTTGCCTTGCGAACGCCTTGTGCGGGTTTCCCTTGAGGCTGGGGGCCAAGAGGCCAGCTGTAGGGCGATCGCTGTGTGACGAGTCGGACGTGGTGTTCTGCTCACTTGCTTTAGCACTGCTTCCCTCTCCCTTTTGCTGCCCTATAGAGTCCCCCTCTCTCCAAGCTGATTCAGCCCTTCATGGATGTGACAAAGCGGGACTGTTCTTAACGTTTCCTCTGAATACTGTAGGGGTGCCTCAGTTTCCCCTGTGCAGTTCTTAAGTCTCTAGGTGGTGGGATAAGGGGGTGTAATTGTTGCAGATCAAAGGGCCAGTGTACATAAATGGCCGACACTCTGTCTCCTGGCAACTGATGGCCTGGGCCCTCCCCCTGCAAGGTGAATGCTGAAGGGTTGGAGAACAAAGGAATCCGGTGACCTCCTGGCCCCGGAAAGGGACAAAGCCCAGAGGAGGGGGGGCTGGAGGGAGTTTCAGTTTGGGGCTGGCTGGGACATGGAGTGAAGGGCAGACGGGGTTGTCTGGCTCACTGCCCCACAAAATGGACCCAGCTGAGGGGTCCTGTTCTCTGCACCTACAAGCTCTGTGTTAGACCATGTTCCTGTCGTCTGTTTTACTGGCTGGCTGAGAGTCACGTCTGACTGCGGAGTTGGGGGGCAGGACCCTCTGGCCCCCCCAGGACCCCGCCTGGGCGGACTCGCTGGGGGAAGCACACGGGGCAGAGGAGGCTGAATGCTCCAAGGTCAGACCCAGGAAGGTGGAAGCCGGGTGAGCTGTGTGTCCTGCAGACAGGCTGCTCCCAGAGAGGAGACTCCCCCAGAGTTCATGGGGAGCAGTTCCAGAGCATCGCCCGGGGCCTCCATGACAGTGTATTTACAGACAGTTTCCGTATCCCCCCAACGATGTACTCAGCTCTCGCTCCAGCCAGTGTTTGCCAAAGCCGGGGCACGGCCCCGGGGCAAGAGCTCAGGGCTAGCTCAGGGTGGGTACAGACATTCCCGTCCATTGCTCTCCAGAATCTCAGCTTACATTTCAAAACCCTCCATCTGGAGCTGGTTTGGCTGCGTGAGGCTGATGACGAGGCACCTGCCGGAGTCTGCAAAGAGCCTGAGACAAGAGCTGGGGCGGGGGCTTGCCTTCCTCTGTGGCATGGGCGTGGTTTGCCTGCCGGGATCGTCCGGACATGTCTCCCCTGAGCAGTTCCTCCAACTCTAGGGCAGCTGGTCTCTGCCTGCAGTATGCAACTCCAGAGCACTAAAAAGCTTTCGTCTAACGAGAGACTCTGGGCTCAGTACGGGTGTAGCCGAAGGACCTGGGCTGAGCAGAGGCTCAGCTGAGATGCTCTAATGGGCCCCTGGGGGCTTAAACCCTGTGAGACTGTCCCGTTCCTTGCAGCAGCGGCTGAGTGAGATGACCAGATGGAGGAGGTATTTTTGAAAGGCAGCTGTGAGGAAGGGGTGGGGGGCAGCCAAAGGCCTATGCACTCTGGGAGGGAGACAGTTCAAACTCCGAGGCCCTTGACTATGAAAGAACTGGTTGTGGCCAGAATAGTCTTGCCCAGCTGGACAGGGTTACGCTTGGATCGGTGTCCCCTCGTCCCTCATTAATGGACCAGTTTTCTCTGCAATGCACCATTCACCCCTCGCCCCCCAGCAGGGAGGCAGGGGCACTAAGGCAAATGAGCATGGCTTTATGGCGAATGGGGATGTTAAATCAACATGTGGTCGTTCTTTGATGAGATCACAAGATGGGCTGATAACGGTAACTGTGTTGACATAAATACTTAGATATGTTAGTTTTACTTAGACTTACTTAGTTTCTTTGCGGGCGAGGATGGTCTTGTTGGTCTGTGTTTGTACAGCGCCTGGCACAATGGGGTCCTGGTCCATGAGTGGGGGATCCAAGGTGCTACTATACTGTAAACAGTAAATAATAATGTACTTGGATTTCTGTAAGGCATCAGTGCTGCATAGGGTGACCAGACAGCAAGTGTAAAAAATCGGGATGGGGTGGGGGGTAACAGTTGCCTACATAAGAAAAAGCCTCCAAAATTGGGGCTGTCCCTATAGAATTGGGACATCTGGTCCCCCTAATGCTGCACAATGTTCTGATCAAAAAGTAGCACAATGCCGAATCGTCATGGGACCTAATCAGTGAGGTGAAAACTGGCTAACTGCTAGAACGGTTAATGGGGAATCGTCACCCCAGAAGGTGTTTCTAGCGGGGCTCTGCAGAGATCTGTTCTTGGGCCAGTGCAGTTCCATATCTTTATCAGTGATCTGCAAGGAAATATGCAGTCACTGCTGGTGACGTTTGCAGATGGCACAGACTGGTGGGGAGATAAATAATGGACCTGAATCCCTCGCTGGGGTTCACTTCGACGAGCTCCATCAAGGTGGACTCCACGCCGGCGCCTTGTCTCCACTAGGATTTTGCATCCATTATCTCGGTGTAAAAAACACCTTTTCTGAAGTGAAGCCCTAATAGTCACAGCCTCTCTGTTTAGACCCAGCAGGGCCGGGGCTCTGCGCAGGGCCTTTATCGCTGGGATCACAAAGCTACTTTGCTCAGCACTCTGGGAGCTGTAACCTGATGCATGTCTGATTACCAGGCAGATAGCTTGTCTGGGGAGTTAACCTCCCCCACCACAACAGCCTCTCGTTTCAGAACTGCGTCATTTCCATCCCGTCTCCCCAGTGGGGGCTGGGTGGCCAGCACCCATGGCCCGCTCTGCTTTGCTGTTCACGCCTTGGATCTTCCTGCCCTCAGAGAAGGGAGCCTCTCGCTCTTTGGGATTCAGTTCCAGTTCCCTGGCACGGTCACCACCACAGACGTTTAGACCCAGTCCCACTCCTCCCCTCCCCGCCCCCTTTGAACTCCTCTATTGTCTCTGCTGACCATCCCCACGGATCTGTGCCCAAGGCCACAGTCTCCTTCATTTATTAAACCTCCTTCCTCTTGTGGCTTGGTTCCCTGCTCTTTGCACGTGCGTGGACACCCCTCTCCAGCTCCATCTGCTTCGGCAGAACTCCATCTTCTGCCCTACCAGGTGCTGCAGCAGAGATGGGGGTGGTGACAGGGCTGGGGTCGCAGGGGGCTGCAGGTTGGGAGTGAGGGGCACTGGCAGCGCTGGAGGGGGGCAGGTGTTAGGGGGCTTATTCCTTCACCCGCCTATTTCCCTGGTCCTTCTCGCATGAACAGAGAGCAACAATACCCCAAGTCCAAAGGTGGACGAGCAAAGTCCAAAGGTGCAAACAATTCGATGTTTATTGGGGTGAACTTCCAGCAAGCATGATTCCAGTTTCTTTCCTCAGTGTCCCCCTTCCCAGCTCTGACACACAGAGCCTTACCTGTGGCCTGTTTCCCACTCCTGCCCTTAGCCAAACATGATTCCAATTCCCCACCCCCATTCCCTGTTCCCATTCCCCCCCCCTCCACCATCCTGATAAGAATACACCTACATTCTTAGAGTTTGGCCTTTACTGACAGGCCTGAATGTCTATATCCTAACTGCAGGGCTGGGGTAGCAGGGGGCTGCAGGTCAGGAGTGAGGGGCACCGGCGGAGCTGTGGGGGGCCCAGGGCTGGGCTAGCAGGGGGCTGCGGGTCAGGAGTGAGGCAACGCTGGGGGTGGGGCTCAGGACCGGAATAGCAGGATGCAGAGGGGCGGTATTACCCCACTGAGGTAATATTGAGCCCCAGGCTCTGGGGCTGGAGCAGGAATATCCCCCCTCCCCAACACACAGGAATAAACTTGTTAACCAGTCCACAGTCAGTGAAATGGACAGCACTGGAAAGAAATAACAATTAAACCTTCATTACAAGCCATGTCGCCAGCCCTTTCTCGCGGCAAAGTCGCCAATCACGACATTGTACAACAGCTCCCTTTCTAAAGATGCGTTTCTTGACTTGGGGGTCGCGGGACCAGTTTGGGGCGGGGGTCGCAAGTGGGGGGCCTGCAATTGCCCAGGGCCCCGCCGCCGGGGCTGAAGCATGTAACGAGTAAAATACCAAACCAGGCAAGTGCTTATGAAAACAACAATCATGAAAAGCGAACGGAGGCCCCCTTGAGCTGCCAATCCCTTGGTCTCCTTACGCCCAGCGCGGGCCCTGGCGGGCTGGGGGGCAGGTCAGGAGTTGGACGAGTCCCTGGCCCAGCCGTGCCGGATTCTCCTTCTCCCCTGCAGCCACCGAGAAGCGAGGCGCCGGAGAGGAACAGGGTGTGGGCGAGGGATGGCCCCTCCCAGGAAATCTGATTTTAAACTCTGCAGCGAAAGGTTTTGCCATAGAGGCTGACGAGTCGTCCGGTGAGTAACTTTGCTCCTCCGCTGCCTGTTCCTGTTTATCGCAGGCCTCGTTAGGCAGTAACGGAGCGTGAGGGGGTGGACTCCTCTCACCCAGTGCTGTGAGCGGGGCAGGGGATCAGGGCTGGCTTATCCGGGCAGAGGCACGAGAAAGTGTTTCCTGGCAGCCTGGCTTGTTCGCTGAATCGCCAGGCAGACGCCTCTCCGGGGTGTGTCCCGTCCTGTCACTTACAGGGAGCTCAGCACTGGAGCCCAACTCCCCCAGGCCACGCAGGATCAGGGCGAGCGTCCCCCGCTGGGCCTTGTCCCAGTCAGGAGGGACTCCAGTTGCCAGTGTGGGTTGGCCATATTCCTGGAGGTTTAATCCCATGACATAATCCTGGAGGGATGGCGGTGATAGCGGGGACAGGACGGTCCCTGGACAGCTCTACCATGTGCTGAGTCTACCGACAATGGGGGGCACGCCCGGGTTTGGGGGCAGTTGGCCTGGCTTGCAATGAGGGCAGGCTCCACCACTGCCAGGGGAGCACCGCCAGGAGGGCGGCTCGGCCAGGGCTCTGGGGCTCGGCAGCCCCGTGGTCAGCCCCGTGGTCAGCAATGCAACGCTTGGCATCGCGGGCCAGGCTGCACCACCGCAGCAGATGAGCGGGGATTTCGTGGTGAGCCTGGCATCCGTGCCCTTGGGTGGCTGCAGACAGCCACTGGCTCCAGGGCTGTGCAGCTCGGGGACGGGCATAAAGCCAAGGGCCCCGGGTTCGAGTCCAGCTCAGCAGGGAGCCAAAGCTTCTGTGCAATGGGCGGGCGGGGATGGGCTGGGCCCGGCAGAGGGCACCAGGAGGCAGGGGTGCTGGTGGGAGCGGGTGTGGGGAGCCGACTCTGGGGCTGGCAGCCGGCCCCCCTCGGCAGGATGGCAAATGGCTGGGAGATGAAGAAGCCTTCGGAGCGGAGCTGGGCAGCGGCTGGGGCAGGCAGATGAGAAACGCGACACATGATTGACCGCAGTGGGCTGTGAAGTAACAGGGAGTGGGCGTGTGGAAGGATGTCAGAGCCCCCAGGGAATGACACCCAGCACGCCCGGCCCTGCCTCGCCAGAGCCAGCACTGGCGGGGGGGCGGGGCTGCTTTCTCTGGGCCAGCGCCCACCCCGATGTGGGGGTCCCTGCACCCACACGCCCAGCCCCACCTCCTCCTTCCTCTGCCAGGCTGGGGATGACTCAGCAGCAGCCAAACCAGTTCTGATACCATCTCGGTGTGCAGGCCGGGAGGGGCCCGCAGCCCCCAGCCCCGCCACGGGGCAGGAGCCCTCACCCGCCGGCATGACCGGCACCTCCTGGCCAGGGAGCCAGGCTGTGCCCGGCCCTCTGTCCACCCAGCCCTAATGCTAACCAGCTCCTCTCTCTCCCCAGGGCCCTGACACCATGTACACGGCGATCCCCAAAAGGTACCGAGCCAGTCGCCCCGAGTCCCCCCATCCCCACCCCCTGGATTTACCCCCAACTCCTGCCCCACACCCTGGAGTTACCCCGATCCCCTTCCCCCGTATCCATCCTAATCTGGATTTACCCCCCATCCTGCCCCTACCCCCCTAAGCCCCCCCTTCCGGATTCACCCCAGCCCCTTTTCGCTCCGGCAGCGGCTCCCCCTTCGATGCCTCGGTGAACCAGCCTGGCCTGCACATCTGGCGGGTGGAGAAGATGAAGCCGGTGCCGGTCCCGGCAGAGTCCAAGGGCGTCTTCTACTCGGGGGACTCCTACCTGGTCCTGCACAACGGGCCGGAGGAGCAAGCCAACCTGCACATCTGGATCGGTAAGGGCCGGCTCTCGGCATGGCGGCGCGGGCCCCTGGCCAGCCCTGTGGGTGAGGCAGCCTGGAGGGGAGAAGCGGGGTGCTGGGGCCATGGCCCAGCCGAGGGTGCCAGGGCCCGGAGCTGCCCTTCTGGGCTGGCAAGGGAGTGAGTGCCCAGCCTGGGCCAAGCGAGGGGCCCTGTGCTCGGGCTCTGGTCCCTGCCCTCGCCGCACTCCCTGGCATGGCAGTGCCTGCCCCCCCGGGGGCTCCCGTTATGGGGGGAGGGGACTTCAGGCTCCTCAGGCTCCCTGCTGAGCACATCAGCCCAGGCCCCCTGGCCACCCTGGAGGGCTCCCAGCCCACGGCGCAGCCAGCCCTGGTGCCAAGGGGCACCGGCAGGGCTGCCAATGTTCTAATCGCAGAAAACCGAACACCCCGGCCCCACCCCGAGGCCCCGCCCCTTCTGAGGCTCCGCCTCCCCCCCTCCGTCCCCCCTCCCTCCATCGCTCGCTCTCACCCAGCCTCACTCGCTCCCTCATTTTCACCAGGCTGGGGCAGGGGGTTGGGGTGCACGAGGGGGTGCAGGGTGAAAACTCTGGGAGGGAGTCTGGGTGCTGGAGGGGACTCCAGGCTGGGCAGGGGGTTGGGGTGCGGGAGGAGGTTCAGGATGCAGGCTCCGGGCAGTGCTGACCTCAGGTGGCTCCCAGGAAGCAGCGACATGTCGCTCTGGCTCCTAGGTGGAGGGGCGGCCAGGGGGCTCTGCATGCTGCCCCCAGCCCTGCAGCTTCCATTGGCCGCGGTTCCCGGCCAGTGGGAGCTGCGGAGCTGGTGCTCGGGGCAGGGACAGTGCACGGAGCCCCCCTGGCCGCCCCTCCGCCTAGGAGCCAAGGGACATGTCACTGCTTCCCAGGAGCTGCGTGGAGTCAGGCAGGGAGCCTGCCAGCCCCTCGCCAACTGGACTTTTAACAGCCCAGTCGGCAGTGCTGACCGGAGCCGCCAGGGTCCCTTTTCGACGGGGTGTTCTGGTCGAAAACTGGACCCCTGGCAAACCTCGGCGCCGTGCCCGGGGCCCCTGCCAGCTGGGTAGCAGCTCAGCTGTTGCTCTTCCTCCCCCACCGCACCCAGGCCAGAGCTCCACGCGGGATGAGCAGGGGGCCTGCGCCGTGCTCTCCACCCACCTCAACACCCTGCTGGGCGAGCGGCCCGTCCAGCACCGCGAGGTGCAGGGCAACGAGTCCGATGTCTTCATGGAGTACTTCCCCCACGGCATCAAGTACCAGGTACCGGGGAGAGGCCCGCCCCACATCCCCAACTGCCCCCCCAACCCCAGCCTGCCCCATCTGACCCCCTCATCATCACCCCAGGCCTGCCCTACTTCCCCACCTCGACCCCTCAACCTGCTCTGCCAGGGGTCAGCCCCTGCCTCCCCTCCTCACCCCCACAATCTGGCCTGCTCCATCTGCCCCCCACCTCCCCAGCTAGTCCCTGTGCTCCCCGCCCGGCTGCTGCTCAGGGCCCCTCTCTGTCTCTGCCCCTCAGGAGGGTGGGGTGGAGTCCGCCTTTCACAAAACCCAGTCCAGCCGGAGCTCCGGGCCCATCCGCAAACTCTACCAAGTGAAGGGCAAGAAAAACATCCGGGCCACCGAGCGGGAGCTGAGCTGGGCCAGCTACAACACCGGGGACTGCTTCATCCTGGACCTGGACGACGTAAGACCACGCCGGGGGCAGGGGCCTGGGCAGACACAGGCCTGGCTGTGAATGGAGGCATATTTCTGTATTCACAGCCGGGTGTATTGGCCAGGGCGGGTGGTGGGTGCATTAGCACCCAGGGGTGGAGGGGAATTGGCCAGGGTTAGTGGAGGGTGCATTGGCACCTGGGGGTGGAGGGGAAATTGGCCAGGGTGGGTGGTGGGTGCATTAGCACCCAGGGGTGGAGGGGAATCGGCCAGGGTGAGTGGAGGGTGCATTGGCACCTGGAGGTGGAGGGGAATCGGCCAGGGTGGGTGGTGGGTGCATTAGCCCCAGGACTGGCCGGTGTGGGGGGGCTGGGTGCGCATGGGGCAGGCGGGCAGAGGCGCTGGCAGGTGACGGCATTGGCATTGCGAGGTGGGTAGGCAGGGAGGTTGGCAGGCGGGGGGTGAGGTAGGTAGGCCGGGGTGCTGGCGGGCAGGTGGATTTCCAGGCATGCCCCTCTCTCCTGTCAGACCATCTACACGTGGTGCGGTGAGACATCCAACATCCTGGAGCGCAACAAGGCCCGGGACCTGGCGCTGGCCATCCGGGACAGCGAGCGGCAGGGCAAGGCCCGGGTGGAGATCGTGTCCGACGGGGAGGAGCCGCCCGAGATGATCCAGGTCTGGCCGTGAAGGGCTGGAAGCGGGACTGTTGTTGCTCTGGTCCTGCCAGGGCAGATCCAGGGAGGGCTCGGATTGGGGAGGGGGCAGGGGATGAAGCCGGGGTTTGGGGGGCAGGTCACCGGGTGAAGCCCAGCTTGGGGGCAGAGGGAGTGGGCTGGAGACATGTGGTGGCAGCCAGGGATTTCCCTTCACCCCCACTATGGGGGTGTTTACCCCCCCTGAATTTCCCTAACACCACTCCCCCCTAGTTTTGTGAACTAGTTACATGCAGTGTTGCCAGTTTAGTGATTGTCTGGAAATGTGAATTGAAATTGAAACATTAATAGTACACACTTTAAAAGCATATCCAGTGTATGATAAAAGACGTGTATCTGAAAAAGGATCACAGATTAGAAAAGTAGGAACATGGACGAGCTTCCTTGTACAGCTGTTGTTTTTATGACCATGTCAGTGCCTTCATAATTGCACTGTACATAATTGCAGGGCCCACCTAATAATTTCAAAGGATGATTTGTGAGCAAAGTCGAAATGAGCTCTCCCTGACAGCTCGTGATGGGGTGGGGGGAAAGGCTTCAGGACCAGATTGTATTTACAGTCACACCTCATCTACCTAGGTATCCAGCAAACAGAGCTGTGTTGCCCAAGTGATAGATTTTGGCCGGGGTTGGTTTACAAATCACTTGAATGTGGGGGGGAGATGAAATGTTGTTGTTCTTATTGTCTGAGTAAAGTAGAACCATACTTGGCCTGTGCTGACTGAGGCCATCGAGAGAGAGGGTGGGGGCAGGTGTTTTGCTTGATGGTCTGTCTGAGGCACAAGTATGATTTGACCTGCCCCTCTCCACTGTTTAAAGACAGAGCTGAGTAGGCTCCATAGAGAGTCTTTTGTTCTGTTAAGTGACCACTGCAGCTGAAATCACTGAGAATCAGGTCGAAGCGCTCAGACCGGCCGTGGGACAGTGTTTCTGTGGCAGAGACGGCCCAGTCTGCACTCGCCGCGAGGTCCCCCCACTGCGAGCTCGGCTGAAATCACGGAGAGCTGGGTGGAACCTCAAGAGACCAACGTGCAGAGGTCACAGCGGCAGGTGGCAGCCGAAGGTGACGGCGCAGGGCCATGGGCAACAGAGCGATGGAGTGAACGGTGGCACAACGAACAACGGTGGCCAGAGCGAGCAGTGAGTAGCTGAAGGAATGAGCGAGGTGCCTTCTTGCCCCCCACCTGGGAGGTGAACTCACGTGAAAGCAGCTCTGAACTTTGAGTCTCCACTGGGTCTCCACCAAGGACAACACCGGTGAGTGTTAATGGGGCTGTTAAGAAAGCTGGACAACACAGTGTGTTAAGACACAACACAGTTCATGCAGACAAACATGGCTGCGGCATCCTACTGTCTATTAAGCAAGAGATACCGCACACTGCAAACTGGAGTGACAATGTTAAGTGCATGGTCACTTGTTCATCCTGCAGTTGAACCCCAGGTCCAACCAAGACCAGCAGACGCTCACTGTCTTTCTGCAAGAAACTCAACGGACTGGCTAGACGCATGCGGTGCAACAGTGAAAGACTCAACAGTTGAAAAAGTGAAGACCTCTCTCACCGCATTCAAAAAAATTGCATACCTGGCTGATGAATGCACCGATGCAAATGGGCATCAAGTATTAAGTCATTGTGTACGTTATCTTGAGGTCAGCGGTAGGCCAGTAGATGCATTTCTAGATGTTCAAGTGATAGAAGACAGATTGGCTGCATCTGTGACAACCCACATCTTAGAAGAGTTAAATGCTTGTCAACTGGACCCCAGACAGATGGCTGCTTGTGCATTTGATGGAACTGCAAACGTCTCTGGAAGACATGGTGGAGCACAAGCTTTGCTCAGAGAAAAGCGTAACCCTGGTCTCTCCTATACACACTGCAGAGGCCATCTACGCCAACTAGCGCTAGGACGAGCTCCAGACTCTTCAAAAGACATTTAAAAAGCTATAAATTTAATGTCTTCATTATATTCTTTTTTCAGCAAGAGTCCAAAAAGACTGAATATCTTGGACAATATAGAAGATACACTGGGACTGAAGTTCAAATTAGTCCAACCTGGGAAAACCCGCTGGCTTTCTCATGAGCGATCCTTGGCTGTTGTCTTAAAATTACTCCAGCCATTATTACTGGCTTTGGAAAGTATCTTCCAAAATGGGATGGATCTAAGTAGTGAGGCTGGTGGATTACTTTTGCTACTAAATTCACAGAAGACTATCGCCATTCTCTCTCTTGTAAGTCTACTGTTGAAACCACTTGGGTCATTAAACAATGCCATCCAGGCATCTGCTACAACAGTCGTAGATCTTTGTCCAGCAAGAGAAGCTACATTTGGATCAACCAGAGAGCTACCCATTGGAAAAGTCCTGGAAGAAGCAAAGACTTCAGTCCGGAAGTTGAGTAATGAAGGCATTTATATTGAATCCTTAAGTGAAGAGGACAAGAAGTGTTTGTTAAGACAACTGAAAAAGTACACAGACTTGATTCTTAAAAATCGACACCAGCGACTTCGAGATTCTACTCACCCTCTCCGTAGCTTTTACAGATCCCTGTCTTATAAAACACGGACAGTTGAGTGGAGTGAGGCTCTACCAGCCATGGGGCTGCCGTGTGCTCAGGGCAGAACAGAGAATTCGAACACACAGTGGAATATCACACGACGAATGAATGAAGATTTGACTTCAACTTCTTTTCTACCATCACAAGTGGCTCGACCCGATCGTTGTGCTCTGTTTCCTGGGCTGAGAGAAGCAGGAATTCATCTCTTGCTCCTGCCAGTCACAACAGTGACAGTCGAGCGTCCTGTTTCATCATCGACTAGCATTTTGTGCTCTGAAAGACGTCGCCTTCTGCCTGATCCTGGGAATGAACTAACGAGCGTATCAGTGGAAGGACTGGAAGTACCCGACACACGAGAAGCCACCAGAGATGGACGCAGTACATTCAAGAAGTTCATTAACGGAATTGTGCAAAATTATAACAAGAAACCAAGAAGGATGTAGACGTCGTGCTTCGTCGGAGGCTTGAGGAGCCGGCTTTTATTTGATTTTTCAATCATCACACAAATTAAATGGTCAGGAAACATTTTTCAGTTTTTACTGTGGTGTCACACAGCCCACCTTCACCCTCACGGTCTCATCGGCCCTGACCCCCGCCCTGTGCATTTGAACGCCCTGCCCCCCATTTCAACTCCTGGGGAAAACACCGGGGCAGCGCTGGCTCTGACAGATTTCCCCTTTCCCTAGGTGCTGGGTCCCAAGCCCGCTCTGAGGCAGGGCAGCCCCGAGGAGGATGTCACGGCGGATCAGAAGAACGCAGGGGCGGCTGCTCTCTATAAGGCAAGGGCTCCCCACCCCATCTCCGGAGCTCCTGCCCCACCATGGGCAGAGCCCCCCACCACAGCCTGGGCGCAGCGGGGCGCTGGGGAGCAGGGCTGGGGCTGCAGGCTGAGGGGGCTGCAGGCTGGGGGGGTTGTGGGGCAGCTGGGGAACAGGGCTGAGTGCTGAGTGAGGGGCTGGGCTCCCCGGGGTGGGTTCGGCAGCGTAGGGGGAAAGGCGCTGAAGGGATCCGCCTCTCCTTGGCCCCGGCAGGTGTCGGACGCGACGGGGAAGATGAACCTAACCAAGATGTCCGGGAGCAGCCCCTTCAGCCAGGGCCTGCTCTGCACCGACGACTGCTTCGTCCTGGACAACGGCCAGTGCGGCAAGATCTACGTGTGGAAAGGTACCGGGCATGGCCGGCCCGCCAGGGGCCAGCTGGCTCTGCAGGGGGGCAGAGACACACGGCCCAGGGCCCGGGCGGTACCAGCGAGCCTCCTGTGGGGGGTGCCCCCAGCCCCACCTCCCCTCCCGTTCACCCCACACCCAACCCCCTTCCCATGCGCCGTGCCCCCAGCCTCACCTCCCCTCTGATTCACCCCACCCCCCTTCCCACCTGCCATGCCCCCAGCCCCACCTTTCCTCCGATTCGCCCACCCTCCACTCCCAACCCCCTAGCCCCCAGCCCCACCTCCCCTCCCGTTCAACCCACCCCCGGCCCCCTTCCCACCCGCCATACCCCCAGCCCCACCTCCCCTCTGATTCACCCCACCCCCTTCCCACCCGCCATGCCCCCAGCCTCCCCTCCCCTCCCGTTCACCCCACACCCAGCCCCACTCCCACCCCCCTTCCCACCTGCCATGCCCCCAGCCCCACCTTTCCTCCGATTCGCCCCACCCTCCACTCCCAACCCCCTAGGCCCCAGCCCCACCTCCCCTCCCGTTCACCCCACCCCCAACCCCCTTCCCATGCGCCGTGCCCCCAGCCTCACCTCCCCTCTGATTCACCCCACCCCCCTTCCCACCTGCCATGCCCCCAGCCCCACCTTTCCTCCGATTCGCCCCACCCTCCACTCCCACCCCTCTAGGCCCCAGCCCCACCTCCCCTCCCGTTCAACCCACCCCCGGCCCCCTTCCCACCCGCCATACCCCCAGCCCCACCTCCCCTCTGATTCACCCCACCCCCCTTCCCACCTGCCATACCCCCAGCCTCACCTCCCCTCTGATTCACCCCACACCCAGCCCCACTCCCACCCCCCTTCCCACCTGCCATGCTCCCAGCCCCACCTTTCCTCCGATTCGCCCACCCTCCACTCCCAACCCCCTAGCCCCCAGCCCCACCTCCCCTCCCGTTCAACCCACCCCCGGCCCCCTTCCCACCCGCCATACCCCCAGCCCCACCTCCCCTCTGATTCACCCCACCCCCTTCCCACCCGCCATGCCCCCAGCCTCCCCTCCCCTCCCGTTCACCCCACACCCAGCCCCACTCCCACCCCCCTTCCCACCTGCCATGCTCCCAGCCCCACCTTTCCTCCGATTCGCCCACCCTCCACTTCCACCCCCCTAGCCCCCAGCCCCACCTCCCCTCCCGTTCACCCCACCCCCAACCCCCTTCCCATGCGCCATGCCCCCAGCCTCACCTCCCCTCTGATTCACCCCACACCCAGCCCCACTCCCACCCCCCTTCCCACCTGCCATGCTCCCAGCCCCACCTTTCCTCCGATTCGCCCACCCTCCACTTCCACCCCCCTAGCCCGCAGGCCCACCTCCCCTCCCGTTCACCCCACCCCCACCCCCTAGCCCGCAGGCCCACCTCCCCTCCCGCTCACCCCGCCCCCCTTCCCCGTTGCAGGACACCCCTGCACCAAGCAGCTTTCAGGGCACACCCAGCCGGCTTTCATGTATTGTGGCAGCTGGCACCAGGCAGGGGGGCTCCCAGCTGCCTGCAGGGCAGAGCACGGATGCCACTGCGTGAACTTACCCAGCCGTCCTGGCCCACCCGCAGGGAGCCAGCTGGCCGAACCCCTCACGAGTCAGTTTCTTGCGGGTTCCCCTGTCTCTAGGAAGGCTTGGGCTGGGATTTCCCTGCCACTCGCCCTTCCTGTCCTGCCCATTAGCTGCCCACTGAGCCCTCGCCCAGAGCCAGCGTAGCCCCTCTGCCACCTTCCCCTCCGAGGTGTGGCCCGCGCCCACCGCCAACAGCCCAGGCTTTCCGAAGCCTCCTTGGGGTCCCATCTGGAGCTGCCTTCCAAGGGGGCTGGGTTTCCAGTCAGCCTAAATATGTGGAGCGGGTACGGAGCCACGTGTAGCTCCCCCCGCCCCCCACTAGCCTAGATCCCCCAAGGGATTTCGGCACCTATCTCACTGACGTCAATGGGAGGTAGGCGCTGGGATGCCGTTCAGGATCTGGGCCTAGCTGCTCTGGAAAACGGCGGCCGTTCTCGCGCTTCAGCCATGGCACCGGCCCATCAGGCGGGTCACTGTCTCGGGCATCACTGCGTAGCTTTCGGCTCTCGGCGGGCGCTCCCGGCATAGGGCCATGCGGCAGCCCGGTGCACTGCGGGAACGGCCACACAAGGGCATTTCCCGCTCTCTCTGCGCCCCGAGCTCTGCCCCCGTGGCTGGCGGGGCTGATCCCCGTGCTGGCCAGAGCTCACAGCCCAGCGCGGGGGCCATGGATGGAGGCACCGCGGCTGCGTTCTCACTGCCCGGCCACCCTGCCCTCTGCCTGCATGGGCTTTTCCCTCCGCCCACTTGGGCTTCCTGCTCTGGCTGAGTCCCCAGCAAGGGAGCCAGGATGATCTGCACACAGGGACCCTGCCGGCCCTGCTCCCTCCCCCAGGAGCTCCTTCCCAGCTGGCCCGTTCTTCTCCATCCCAGGCCCTTCCGGCTCCCTGCCGTCTGCGTCTGCCCCACGGTCACTCTGCCCAGGGTTAGCACCGGACCCTGGGCACCTCCCCCAGTGCCAGGGGTGCTCAGCGGAGCACGCAGCCCTGTCCCCCCAGACTTGTCCCCTCTGTGCGGGGGATCAGCTGCCCTGACCCTTCCCTGCCTCCCTCCCAGGTCGCAAAGCTAACCAGCAGGAACGGGAGGCAGCCCTGAAAGTGGCTGAGGATTTCATCTCCCGTATGAAATACTCCCCGAAGACTCAGGTGAGTGAGCGCTGGGCCCCGGCGGGCTCCTGGGGGGCGGGAGGGAAATGGGGAGATGATGGGGGGCTCCCTGCCAGTAGGGTGACCAGACAGCAAGTGTGAAAAATCAGGACAGAGTGTGTGTGTGTGTGGGGGGGGGGGAATAGGTGCCTATATCAGAAAAAGCCCTGAATATCGGGACTGTCCCTATAAAATCAGGGCATCTTTGGGCCAGGCTCTCCACCTCGGCCTGGCTTCCCCCCACAGACAGCACAGAGGTGGTGCCCAGGGCCCTTCACCCCAAGGCAGATCTCTCCTCCTATGCATGGGGGGAGTCTCTGGGACCCCACCGTGCCCCCCACCTCATGCTAGGAGCACAGGGCTCGCCCTGCCTCACCGGCATCCATCCCTCTCTCTGCTGCAGGTGGAGATCCTGCCCCAGGGCCGTGAGAGTCCCCTCTTCAAGCAGTTCTTCGCAAGCTGGAAGTGAACCCGGAGCCTGCCCCAGGCCACCCGGCGCTGCTTCATCTACGGGCCTGCCCTCCGCTCTGTAGCCACCAGGCATCTCATTAAAGGACCCGCACGGGCCCCTTCTGCCTCCTCTCGCCTCCTTCCCTTGAGCGGGGCGGCCGTGCGGGGGGGCGAGAGATTTGGAAGGGCAAGGACCAGAACGGGGCATGGTGCCATTTCCCCCCTCAGCCCTGGCAGCTCCTGGCCGCAGGGAGCATGCACGCCAGTCCAGGCCTGAGGGACGACAGCCGCCCATGGGGAGGGACGTGGGGAGCGAGGGGTCCCCCAGCGAGGGATCAGAGGGCGTCTCCCAGGCACTGATGCAGAAGGAGCTCATGTAGCATCTCCCGGCTGGGAAGAGGCTGAGCGGGGTTTGGCCACCGGATGCCGGAGAGATCCTGCGAGGGGAGGACTGCGGGAGGCCACGGCCGCTCAGCAGATGCGGGCTAAGGCAGAGGGGCCGGAGAGAGGGGATGGGCACTGGGGAGCTCATGGGGAAGGCGGGGCAGGGTTGAGCAGAGTCCAGCGACATTCGGTTGCTGTGGGTGCCTGTGGGAGGCTGCAGCCGGCACCCGGAGGCCATAGGGCTCTCTGCTCTAGACCTGCCCCTTGCAGCCTGGGGGCCTGTCTCTGAACTCTCTCTGATGCTTCAAAGGGGACGGGGGGCTTGCTATGGGGCCAGGGACCCCGGCCGGAGATGGCCCCCAAGCCATTGGCATGGTTCTAACAGGAGTGCTGGCTCTCGGCTGCTCCCGCTCTGGGCCTCACGCTCCTGTGCCCGGCCTCACCTCTGCCCCCAGGCCGGAGGGCAGCCCCGGGGACATGGCCGGGGGTGCAAACGCACTGGCCCAGCAGGGGTCGGGCTGGGCAAGAGAAGCACTGAGCAGATACAGGCTCTGCCCTAGTAGGGTGCAGTCCCCGGGGCCCCTTCGACCCTGCCACCCCACGGGAGGGCCAGAGGGAGGAAGTCCCCTCTGGGCAGGAGGGTGAAGGACTGGGTCCCATCCTGGGGCAGGCAGTAGCGGCTGCTCGGGGCTCCTGGGTCATTTGGGCACATTGGGGCTGTTTGCACAGTGCCGCAGGGGGGCCAGCGGCTTCACGGGACTCGGAGAAGGCCCCGGAGGAAGCGGGAGGGGGCTAGCAGTGCTCATGGGGCAGGGACTTTCTCTCGCTGCCGGGAACACACAGCCCCCGGGTGCCGAGCACCACCACCAGAGCACAGAGGCCGGCTGGGAGCTGGCAGGGTGTGGGGCAGGCCCAGGCCCCCGGGCACCTGGTGTATAATTTAGCTTCCTGCTCTGCAAGCTAAGCTGGAGTAGAGCATCCCCCCCCGCCTCCCTCCATTCCTGCCCCCCGTGTCAGGGCCGGGGGCACCTGAGGCAAGATGGGGCCTGGAGGGGGGGGAGCTGGGGCAATGGGAGCTCGGGGGGGTCAGGGAGATGGGGACACGGAAGCTGAGGGGACAGAGAGCTGGGGTAATGGAGGGTGAAGTCAGGGCGATGGAGAGCTGGTGCCCCGTGGCAGGAGCTGGCATCATCGTCAGTGGATCACGGAGGGCCCATCACTCGGCCCCGCTGCACTGGGTGCAGCTGACAGGCCCTGGCCGAGGTGCTGAGGCCAGGCCCTGGCTGGCGCGGGCCCAGCTGGGCCATCTGGGCGCCCGCCCGCCCGGCCATGGGGGGCTGAAGGCCGTCGGGGGAGAGGGACAAGCACTTTCCCCGAGCGAGTGGAGGTGGCCTGTGCTCCCGCCCCGGCTCTACCCCCGCGGGCGGTTAGCGGGCCGCTCACCCGGGGACCCGTCCCATGCCACTGCCCGCAGACAGAGCGCCGCGGGCCGCCCCTGGGCACGCCCTGACTCGCCGGGATGCGGTGCCCAGGCCTCGGACCCCTGTAGATCCCCTGCACCGGAACCCGGCCTGCAGCGCCGACCTTCGGGGGCGCGCCCCCCACCCCCAGGGTTCCCCAGCAGCGCCCTGGCCTGGCCTGCTGCCTCCAGGGTTAGTCCGCAGGCCGGGGACGGCCCCGGCTGCCAGCCTAGCCGAGGCCCCGCAGCAGCAGCAGGGCGGCCAGCGGCCAGGCGAGCGCAGCCCGGGGGGCTGAGCTGGGGCACACGCAGCGCTCCACCTCCAGCGGGGGGCCCCGCCAGTCCGGCTGCAGCTTGGCTCCCGTGGGGGGCCCGGTGGGGGCGCTCAGCGGCGGGGAGAGCTCCCCGGTGCAGCCCAGCCAGTCCCTGGCAATGGAGCGAGGGTAGCCCTTCTCCAGCTTGAGACTATGCCACTCCAGCTTCCAGTACTGCCTGCCCTTGAAGGCGTAGACCTCTCCTGCGGGGAGACAGGCGTCACGAGTGCGTCAGGGCTCTGCGAACCACTAAAGGGTGGGGGAGAGGGGCTGAGGGACAGGGCAGGGCACAAGGGGTCCCCTGTAACACGCAGGGACTGGGGGCTGGAGACACAGAGCAGGGAGTCTCTATAGGGCCCGGGGGTGTATCCTTTACCCGGGGGGGGGGCAGAGTGACAGGTTGGGGAGTCTCCATGGGACACAGGGGGGGTCCCCTTTAACACGCAGGAACTGAGGGGCTGAATCACCACGAGGCAGGGGGTGGGAGCAAGGGGGGCGACTCACCATCACTCCCACTCAGCATGTTGTCCACAGGGGTGGGGAGCTGCCCCCCGAGCACGGTGTGGGTGGGGGACCCCTCGTCCATGCGCCCCAGGGCCTCGTCGTAGGACCACTGCAGCCCACCCTTGAAGAAGTAGGTTTTCCGATCGTGCGGCCGCGAGAAGGCGGCATCCACTCCCCCCTGGGGCAGGCCGAAGTCCGTGACGGGGCGCGGGTACCCCTCCTCCACGCCGTTGTCCCGAAACACCCAGTAGAGGGGCCCTGGGGGAGAGGGGGGGCGGTGAGCGAACGCCAGGCAGCCTGGTGCTGAAGGAAGCAGACGGGGCACAGGAGACAGCTGGGGGACCGGCCCCATTCCCTTGCCGAGGCCTCTCCGCTCAGCTCCGACCCCCAGGAGATGATGAGATGCAGGGGGATCGTTTGTGATTGTCCTGCAGCCCCACCCAAGGGTGCCCGGTGTGCGCTGCTGGGGGGTGGCTGGGCAGAACGAGGGTGCGTTCCTCCCCCAGGGCGCAGGACGGCTCCTCGCCATGCCCCGGCTGGCCCTGCGGTGCCCGTCACTTTGCTGCCCCGTGCCCCCGGCTCTCACCGCTGAAGAAGAGGATCCGATGGTCCGTGTGCCTCTCGTAAACGGCGTCCACTTTGCCCAGGCTGCGGGGCAGGCCTCGCCAGAAAGCCGCGCTCAGGGCGGGGCGCAGGGAGGCGAGGTGTCGCTCGTGGGTCAGACGCCAGAAGTACTGACCTGGCTCGGGGCAGGGGGGAGACAGGCGGTTAGCGGCTGCCCCCTGTGCCCAGCGGCATCAGGCCAGGGAGAGCGGATGCCACAGCCGGGGCCCCCATTCGAGGAAAGCCCCTGGCAGTGCAGCGCCGAGAGGCCCGGGGGGGAGATGGGCCCCGCGCCGGGCATGGTTTGGCCAGGCATGGCCAGCACCCAGAGGTGAAGCTGGGGCAGCCCCTCGCGCCCGGGTGTTGCATGGGGGCAGCTGCAGGGCTGCTGGGGTGGCTCTGAGCAGAGCCCCTCGGCCAGGGGCAGACTCAGCCCCCCTGCCCCTCGGGAAAAGCCTCTCCCAAGCCAGGGGCACAAGGAGGAGGGCCTGCGCCCTGGAACGGAGGGACAAGGGGCCTTTTCCTGCCTGCTGGGAGCTGGGGAAGGCCCGGGGGCGGCCCAGGGCTGCCAGGCGGATGGGGCTATTCGCACAGCAGCCAGGCCGGGGGCCCCACGGGGCGAGGGCTGGGGGCCACCGAGAGAACAGGGAGGGAAGGGGCAGCTGGGGCAGGGAGGAGGCGGGTGAGGGGAGGAGGGCAGGGGCACAAGGGAACCCCCACACTGTCTCTCCCCTCACTCGCCGGGATGCCCTCCCCACAGCACCCCATCCACATCCCACCCCCGGCAGCGCCACCCCCCTGGCATGGGAGCATGCTCCCTGCCGGAGGTCGTGCCCTTACAGGCCTGACCCACGGCTTTCCCCTGGGGAGCTGCCCCCCGCCACAGGGCGAAGAGGCAGCTGGTCCCACCGGCGCCGGGATCACCCCCCTACACCATAATACCAGCGTCCCCGTCCCCCCGCGTGTGGGGCAGAGGGAGCTGGCTGGTCCCCCCCCCCAGAGTTCAGTGGGCCGACCCCCCACGCGCAGGGACAGACCTTTGAAAAAGAAGGTTTCCCCGCGGATCTGGGCGACGGCGTCGATGCTGGAGGAGCAGCGATCCGGGAACTCCTTCTCCGACCTGCCACGGCAGCGGGGAGCGCGTCAGCGGCAGGCGGTCGGCTCCCCTCCGGCCCTCCCACGGGGTCCGGGAACCTCTGCCCGCCGGCAGAGCCGCGGAAATACCCCCAGCCTGGCAGAGAGGCTGGGGCTGAGGTTGTACCTGTGTCCGGTCCCCCCATGGGGCCCCGCATGTGCTCTGCACCTCGCTAGCCCCACTGCCACCTGACAGCCCAACTGCAAACCCCACGGGGGCCTAGGTTTGCCAGACGGGGTCAGATCCAAGGTCCATCTCGCCCTGTGTCCCGAGGTGTAGGAATCCCGCAGTCGCAGGTGGGGACAATCTGTCCCCTACTTTAGGTCTCCAGTCGTTAGAGATGGGCAGGTTTATGAGACCTTCCAAAAACATTATAACCCTTAACTGTGATAACTCTGGAGAGTCCAGTTTATCCACAGAAATACCCAGTCCCTGCTGGATTCCGGCGGAGTTCTTGGCCTCACTGACATCTTGTGGCAAGGAGTTCCACGGGCTCGTCACGCTGTGTGAAAGAGTTTTCCTCACCCCTCTCTGAACCCCTCTGAGATGGGTGCCCAGGTCTCTTTCCCGAGTGGATGCTGTTAACACAGGACCCTGCTAGGTGTCTGCAGCACGTGTTGTCACCGACTTTCATTTGCCAGTGTGCTGCTCATTCACCTGGCTCTAGATTCGCCCAGGGGCCGCTCAGCACACAGGCCTAGAACCAGGGGTTCCCCGGTTCTGAATGAACTGGGTACCCCACGGAACCCGCCGGGGACAGCGGGAGCTGCTAGCTGACCCCTGGGATCCCAGCCGGGCCAGGCCCACACCCGCGTGAGGGGGCAGTGATGCTCCGTGGGTCTGAGTGCAGGGTGGGGAGGGAAAAGGGATGGTCTCGGCTCACCTCAAGGCAGGGAAGTCGTGGGGCAGGGACGGCGGGTCCGGGAGCAGCGACGATGCCTCCGGCTTCTCTGTGGAATGCAGGACAGGGCTTCCTGGATGCGGGGTGAGAGCACGTGGCCATCAGCCTCCCCACAGCCCAGCCACCGCATCCTGCACCGAGCTAGTTCTCAGCCCCACACAACGAGCTGCGGGTCAGTGCAGCCTCGCTGGGCAGCAGCCGCTCCGAGCCCCACCCCGACAGCTGCTTTATCCACACTGCTTGCTCTCCTGGGAGACGGCAGTGCACCCCAAAAACGAGCTCCGAGTTCAGCTCATCCAGCGCTGGCTGGCTGACGCTGAGCACTGGCTCGCTCGGTGCATGGGACACAGACCTGCCGGATCGGCCACCCCCCCAGTGCTAGTCCCCTGTCAGAGGCCTGTTTGCAACAGCTGGGCACAAAACCTGGGCTTCTGGCTTGGAGACCGTCCTGGAGACGCAGCCTGGCATTAGGGCCGCGCAGAGAGGGCTCCCACCCCAGTCCTGCCCCGCCGGGCCATACCGTAGAGCCTCTGGATGTCCGCACGGTCATCGGCCTGCAGCTGGTACTGCAGCGGGTCCCCCACCGGGCCCTGGTAATACGGGCGCATGATGGAGCGTGTGGAGGGCGAGTGCGCCAGGCCCAGGCTGTGACCAAACTCGTGCACGGCCACAGCAAAGAGATCCGTCCCGTAGTCATCTGCAAGGGGGACAGGGGGGGAGTGAGGAGCCTGGCACTAATGGGGGGGGGAGAGGCGGGCAGGCCCTGCCCAGACGGGGCGCCCCCTCCCTGTCCCGGGGCCCACCTGGCGAGCGGAAGGTCCAGTCCTCGTCGCTGTCGAAGTGCACGTGGCCGGCGCGCTGGGGGTCCCCGGGGAAGAAGGCGTGGGCCACCATGCCCCCCGGCCCGTCGAAGGGGTAGCCGTCCCGGTGGTCCAGGTGCAGGAACTCCACCGAGACGTCGGCGCCGGATCCACCCACCTCGTGGAAGGTGAGCGGGGCGGCCTCGCTCCACACCTTCAGCGCGTAGTGCGTGAGCGCGCGGATGGTCTCCCGGCTGAGCCGCGCCTCCCGCGGGTACGTCTTCACCCTGCCAGGCGGAGCGCCAAGAGAGGGGCCCAGCGGGACCGGGGCCAGCCCCACGGTCAGGAAACAGACACGGCCACAAACCAGCTGGGGGTGAGCCATCCGTGCCCCTCACTCTGTCCCACAGCCCCTGATATCCCAACCCCAGGCTCCCCACCTCCCAGCTCTGCCAGCGCCCCTCAATCCCAACCCACAGCCCCTGCCAGCCCAGCCCTGGGTTCCCCACCCCCCCAGGCTCCGCCAGTGCCCCTCACTCCTGACCCGCATCCCCTGCCAGCCCCGTCCTCGGCTCCCGCCCCCCCCCACAGCTCCGCCGGTGCCCCATTGCTCGGGCGTGGGGCGAAAGTGCAGCCCAGCAGGTGCCTCTGCTTCCTGCAGCAACAATCCACGCGAGCGAGGTGGCGAGAGCGAGGGGGGACCTGTCACCGGCGTGGGGGGCTGCACCAGGGTGAACCCGAAGCAGCCCGTGCACCGGGGGCGAGCTAGCAGCTCTGAGACCCAGCAGTTTTGCACCCCCTAATATGGGCGAAGGCCCTGGTGTCACTGTCTCCATTTTCCTGGGTCCATTCGCGTCTCTGGCATTTAACAGGGAAAGCCCAGGGCCTTGTGGGCAAACCAGCGTGGATTCTTGCGGATCAAAGCCCTTGGTTTTCCACTCAGCGCGTCCACGGGCACTGCTGGGCAGGCCTCTCTGCACGTCTCCGTGCGATACTGTGCTGGTTGTCATCTCCTGCCTGCATGTCTAACCTCTCCGAGACCCTTTGCGTCGGCTCCCGGCTCCCCCAGCTGACGCCAACCCCCAGCTCCCACTTCAGCATCACCTGACCCCCCTGTGCCAGGCGCTGCTCAAACACAGAGCTAAAAGCCAAGGCAGCCCCTGCACCAAAGAGCTGACGGTCTCTGTACCTGCCAGGTGATGTTCCTACCCCTTTCAGAGGACTCGGCCCCCAGGTTTGCTTTGTTCCAGCTGGCTTGTACCCCCCACCTCTCCATTTCCAACTTCCCCAACACTAATTGCTCGCGAATGCAACGGATTGATTAGCCAATTTCCTTTAACTCCCAAGAACACCACTCAGCCCGGTTGATTTATACACATTTTGTCCATGCCCCCTTCCCCATTCTCTAGCCACTGCTATTTGGAGATCTGTTTCTTCCTACCTGTCCACTTTTCCTCTGGCTGTGGGGTGTCTGGGGGTGGGTCTTGTGTTAGGGGCAGGTTTAAAAACCCCGTTCAGTAGCTCAGCCTTTTGGAGCCCTTGTTAATTTCATTACCGGAGTGTGAGAGTTTGGACAGCGCTGGATTAGGGCTAGGAGAGCCAGAGGGGTTTATTTAGCCAATCCCTGATTAACACACTTCGCTGAGCGTGTCTCTGAGCAGCCTGGCCGAGTTACACCCCACGAGACGCAGTGGCCCTGGAATGCCCTGGGTGACTAGCCATGAGGTTTGCTCCAAGGTGCCCTGGCGGGTCTGTGTTGGCCTCACATCCCAGGCCAGCTGGGGAGCAGGGATCTGATGGCCGCCAGGGCGGGTCGGTACCTACTTCCAGGAGATGTTCCTCTTGGTCCAAGCCAGGCCTGCACTCCGCCTGCCCTGACTTTTCCTCCTCTTCCGCCACTGCCTCCCGTTCTTCCTCTCGAGCAACTTTCCCGGGAGCACGTCGGGCAGCGAGCAGCGCGGCGTCCGGATCAGGGCCAGCGTGGCATCGTCTGGGCAAGGCGGCGGGAAACACAGGCACGTCACTGGCCGGCAGGTCAGAGTGCAGCAGTGCACAGAGCTGTCAGTTCTCAGCTGGGGGCGAAGCGAGCCCTGCAGGCAGACTGCCTCTTGGAGAACAGCCTTAGGGGAGAGCCCGCTCTGCACCCGCCTGGGCCCCCGGTGCCCCTGAAGGATCGCCCTGTAGCTATGGCAGAGGCCTGGGCTGGCGTGAAGGGGGGCACTGGCTGGCTCACGAGCTGGATCACAGGGGTCCTGGTGAGCCTGCTGCTTTCCCTCAACCTCCAGGCAGGGGGCCCAGCAATGAATCCCATCCAGGGGGCCCATGGGCAGCGTCTGGGCCGACAGGGCAGCGTGGCAGGGGAGGGTTAAAGGAGCCAGAGTCTCCCAGCTGAGAGGTGGATCCCGGACAAGACAGACAGAATTTGGAGGTTCCCTTAACAGAGTGGGGCGGGTAGCCGCTGGGGGCAAGGATGGGCTGATGCAGAGGGGTTGCCAGGCAGCCGGGAGCAGGTTGGCAGATGCAGGCGAGGCTGGTGGAGACAAGAAGATGGATATGAGAGAACCAGGAGGGGAGCCTGTAGAGGGAAAATGGGGGTCCAGGTGCTGCAGGTGGGGGCCAAGGCAGGGTGTAATCGGGGTGATGGTTGGGCTGGGGCTGCCGGCTGGCTGGAACACTGCAGGTTGTCACAAGTGATGGGCGTCTGCAGGGCTGCAGGCGGGGACATCGGAGGGGCGCTGGGGGCTGCAGGCGGGGACGACGGAGGGGCCCTGGGGGGCTGCAGGCGGGGACGACGGAGGGGCCCTGGGGGGCTGCAGGCGGGGACGACGGAGGGGCCCTGGGGGGCTGCAGGCGGGTGCAGGCTCTGCATACCTGGGATCCCAGTCTCGGGGACGCCGGCGAAACGCTGCATCACGCGGATGGCACTGGTCACGGCTTCCCAAGTCTGGAGCTGGCCGGTGACGGGATCGGTGTGGGGGAGGTAGCCGTACTGCGTCAGCCAGGCCTGGCAAGGGGCACACGCACAGACGGGAGAGTGACACCGTCACAAGCACCCGGCCCGCTCGGCTTCTCGGCGCCACTGGCCCTGGTGCCCCGCCTGAGACACCGACCGGCCCAGCTGGGCACCCCAGAAACTTCTCCCCTCAGTGACCAGCTCCCTGGGGAGAGCAAAGGCCCCACCCCCTTCCCGGCCCGGGTTCGAACCTTGACTCGAGACAGCAATGCCCATTTGTCCGCACATCGCGTCCACACCGAAGTGGCGTGCCCAGGGCTGGGACAACAGGGGGCTGCGGGTCGGGACTGAGGGGCACCAGCAGAGCTGTGGGGGCAGGGTGGGAGTGCTGCGAGAGATCCTGGCCCCCACACCCCTTTCCCCCGCAGCCGCTCGGGTAGCTGGAGGTTGGGGAAGGAAGCAGAGGCCCAGTGAACCTTGTCAAGAGGACAGATCGGGGTCCCCCTCCCAGCCCCGTACGCACGGCTGTGTGGGACTCACCACAACCTCCCCGCTCTCATCTACCGGGGTGGGCACAGGACGGGCACTGGCAGGCAGCATTAGCCCCAGGAGCAGCAGCACCCCCGGTGCCAAGACGGGGGGCGCCGTCGTCTCTCGCCTGAGCTCCGGGCGGCGCTGCGGCTCCATGGGGTGTTTGCCGGGCAGAGGCGCTTCTCCAGCCTCCATGCGCCTCCCGCACCGGGCCTGGTTTGCACGGCAGACGGCCCTGATCCGCAACGGGGGGCCCTCGAAGCTCCCAGTCTCGGCAGCTTTATCTGCCAAGCCTGCAGCGAGCGCAGCCTCTGGGCCGGGGAGCTGGAATCCCTGCTGCCTGGAGCCTCCGCGTGGGCACCGGGATCCGGGACACCGACATCTCTGCAGCTACAGCCTGGCCTCCTGGGTGGGAGATGGCACAGAGAGACCCAGCTGGGAGCCCTGCTCAGCCGGGGAGCGTCCAGGGGCCACTCCTGAGCTCCAGTGACGTGACACTCGACAGCCAGGCCTGGGAGATGCCAGGTACGTGACACCGGCCCACCGGGGCAGCTGCCGCGTCCAGCATCCCCAGCTTGGTGCGGGGGGGGGGGAGGGGGAAACAGGGTGTAACTAGCTGAGGTGCCACATTACATGAGGGCCCCCCCCTGCTGCCACCCGCCTCTGCAAACTCCAGGACACTTTCCCCGAGCTGGGGACACCCCAGTCCAAGGCTGCTCTCCGCTCCAAGGCTGGGAGACCTCCATGACTGGCCTTGCTTTCTGCCCCCTTTTGACAGGAAAGAACCCCCAAGCTTGGAATTGGGCAGGAAGCTGGCTTGTCATCCCGGGACAGCCCCAATTCCTGCATCCCGCCCCCCAGGCCTGCGTACCCGGCTCCTGCCATGCCTCACCACTCCACGCTGCAGCGTGGGCCGAGGGATGTGCCAGGCATCCCAGACGCAGCGGGGCTGGGCTATGTTGGTCCAGGAATGGGAGCTGGTCCCCCACGCCCAGGGAGCACTCTGCCCTCTGAGTTGGCGCTGACCACAGTGCCGGGCTAGGGGGCACGGGTGACTCATTAGGAACAATCCATAGCGGGGGGGCTCTCCCCTCTGAGTCAGTGCAGGCCCCGGCGCCCCCACACAGTGATGGGGCGGTGCTGCCCTGTGGGTGGTGGGGAAGGCCCTTCAGCCTGGTAGTAGGGGTAGGGGGGCTGGAACAATTCGTAGAGTGGGGGTGCTGAGAGCCATTGAACCAAACTGTAAACTCTGTATACGGGATGAAAACCACTTCAAGCCGGGGGCGTGGCTGCACCCCCAGTTCCAGGCACCCCCGGTTCCTGGTGCTGCAGGCGGACCCAGCTTCCAAAACTGAAGTCCTGAACCCCCCTGGAAAGGGCGGTGAGGCTCCACCCAGACACAGCTGCATTTAAGGAACAAAGGAGGTGTGGGTGTGTGGTCATTACCTAACAGAGCGAGTCTCCGGCTGGGGGCTTGTGGCCAGTGGGGATGGCTTTACTCTCACTTACTACGTCTCCTGACAGACTGTCCTGTTGTAGGCGGGAGTGAGCGAAGGGCTGTGCCAGGCGCTGTACAGACATGCAGCGAGAGATACTATGGAGGGAGGGTCGTAGGCGGGGCGCAGGGGATATCGCTCTGGCGGGGCGGGGAGGGGGTTGGAGGGTGGCTGGGCATGCGGCCTCCCCCCTCGCCCCGCTGCCCTCCCCTCTCTCACTCACCTGGTCCCGAGGCTGCAGCCGGGCTCCCCCGGGGCGCTCCCGTGGGCAGGGTCCCGCTCCGCTCGCTACCCTTCCCCGAGCCTGGGGCCGGCCGGAGCCCCCCATGCGCCGTCCCCGGCTCCGCGCCCCCAGCGCCCGGCTCGCCAAAGCGCCCTGCGCCCGCGGGCGGCGCTGGGAACCGGTCCGCGCCCTGCTGGCGGGGGCTCGGCTTCCCCTTCTCGGCTCCCCCGGGCCGAGCCCAGCCCGCTCTCTCTGCTCTGCCCCAGCGCCGCGTCTCCTTCCCCGGGGCTGGGGCTGAGGCTGATCCCGGGACCCTCCGTCCCGCACCAGCCGCTCGCCGGGGCCGGGGCTGCGGGGGAGGGCGAGGGCCGGCTGGGAGGAAGGGAGTGTCCGGGAGCGGCTTAAAGCGACACTCCCCCTTGTCTTCTCTCCGTGTGCCACCCCTCCCGGCCCTGGGGCTGCCCCCCAACCCAAACCCGCTTCACCCCGGCCGGGGAGGGTCACCTGCCTTCCGCAGACTCGGGGCGAGGAGCCGGCGCAGGGGTGGATGTATGTGCAGGATGGGGAGTGCGCAGGGGTGGGTGGGTGGGTCTGTGTGGACAGTAGCCAGGAGGGTGAGGACTTGAAGACACAGCTGTCTAAAACCCCAGAAACCCGGGGCAGTGATCAGTGGAGCTCTGTTGGGTTGGAGGCCTGGGTGGGGTCCTGGCCTAGGTGCTGGGACTAGGGGTGTGGGGGGGTCGGGCCGCAGCACCCCCTGGCTTGAAGTGGTTTCCATCATATGCAGGGTTTACAGTGCGGTTCAGTGGCTGTCAGCACCCCCACGATACAAATTGCTCCAGCATCCCTGGGGCCCCCGTTCGGCCTGGAGAAGGCTGTAGGGCAGCCAGTGAGGGGTCCCTGCTGGGGAGGAGTGGGGGCCATGTCCTGGCGAGACGCAGTGGGTCTCACCCGAGACACCAGCCTTTGCCAAAGTGGAGGAAATCTAGCTGGAGCCCGAAGAAAGCTTAACAGTGCTGACTCCCCCTTGGGCGAGGGGACAAGTTCCCGAGCGAGGGGCTGGAACCGGCGTTGCTGGGGAAACACAAGGCTCTGACTGGAGCTTGTCGATCAGGGGTGGGTTACCAGACGACAAAGTCAATGCTGTGCTAGTGTGTGTGTGGGGGGGTGCCCCATGTCCCCCTGGGGGTGCCCCATGTCCCCCTGGGGGTGCCTTCCCATCCGCAGGAGTCTCGGTTTCTCTGGCTCGGATTCTGAGCCATGAGGAGAGGCACGGCCCCAGGAAGGCCTGGCCTCGTTATTCAGACCCAGAGCTTGTATCAAGGCTGGAGGTCTCTTTCTAAAAGATCCGCTCTCCCTCATCCAAGAGTTAGTGAGTCGGATGCAGCAGCCACCGGGGAGGGTCTCCGGCCTGAGTTATGCAGGAGCTCAAACTGTGTGATCTCAGCGGTCCCTGCTGGCCTGGAAATCTGTGAAATGGGGAGAAACATGGCTGTGAGGGTTGGAAAGCATTCGTCCACCTCTGCCCGGGCAGGTTGTGGTGAGAGAATCCCAGTGAGGGCTGGGGAAACTCTACAATATCCCCTTGTCCCTCTAGGAGGCAGTGCTCCTGCCTGCCTGATGTGATGGCCAGTTTCACTCTCTTAAAGCCCCAGCTCCTGGAGTCAGGTGGTCACGTGGGAATCTCAGCTTTCCTTTTTTAAAAGAAGCTCCTAGCTCTCCGGATTGCAGAGGAAAGTTTGACCCCGACAGGCACGTAACCCAACGGCCAATAGAAAGACCCTGACACTTCGTGATTATTTTTAAAAAATTGCATGTGTTTTGAGCCAATCCCCGGATTGTTTTGCCACCTGACTCATGACTTGGGGCTGGCCGGGACGCAGAGCGATGAGATCCAAGCGTGAACCCATCTGAGCCAGGAGAACCTGATCTGAAGGGGAGATGGCTGGGGACGACTCTGCCCTGCTCTGTGGTCGGGGGCACATTCCCGCTGTGAGTGATGGCAATTCCCTAGCCCCCAGCTACTTACATTAATGGGAACGGATTCCCCCCTTGGGAGAGGCCTGATCAATTCCTTGGCTCTCCTCCTGGCACCATCAGGCTGCCGGGTCCCCTGCCCTCCTCCTCCCCTTCCCTAGGCAGCTCCCCGATGAAATGAGGCACAGCATCTCTAGCTTCTCCCACATGCCGGGGGGGAGGGCACCTCTCCCGGCCCTGTTGAGCAGACCCCAGGCATTGTAACGTTTGGGGACCCTGCGAGAGGTTGCACGGGGGTCCCGTGACTCAGGAAGCCCAGGCCCGGGGGCTGCTATATTGGGCGCAGGGGGTCGAGTGGAGTCCCACCAACTTCCGCGCAGGAACAAAGGGAGCCAACAATGCAGCCATTGCTCTGCTCCCAGGCGCCTTCTGCCCGGCTGGGCCCGAGGTCGTTCCCCTGGTGACGCGGACTATGGGGGCCTTGTGTCTCGCTGGGGATTTCCGTACAAAACAACCCAACAAAATATCAACCTCAACTGAGCGTCATGGAAACCGGGAAAGGCTCTTCCCTGACTCATCCAGGATAGGGGGTTCCTCCGGGGAGGAGGACACCACCAGGGAGCAATGG
Organism: Lepidochelys olivacea; assembly: GCF_965140295.1. NCBI lineage: Eukaryota > Metazoa > Chordata > Testudines > Cheloniidae > Lepidochelys > Lepidochelys olivacea. The sequence continues at coordinate 13,709,388 of NC_140436.1, read as the reverse complement.
GGGGGTCCCTCCAGGCAGGGGGCAAATGGGGGAGCAGTGAGGGGTTTTCCCCAGGGCCAGGGACTCATGGGGGACAGTGAGGGGCTTTCCCCAGGGCAGGAGGGAGCAGGGGGCTAGGGGGCCTTTTGTCCCTCCAGGTCAGGGGGCTCAAACAGGGCCAATGGGCAGGGTGCGCATGGGAGAGCAGTGGGGGGAGTTTCCCCGGGACAGGGGGCTCAGGAGGAAGCTAATGGGGGCCCAATGGAAGATCCCCACATGCAGCAGGTCAGCGATCTGGCTCCGAGGCTGCTCCTGGCGCCGGCACTGATCCGAAACGTCCAGGCCACCAGGAACAAAGAAGGGGATGGGGTGGGGGGAACTTGCGGGGGCGGCAGCCTGGACCCGGGACAGGGCAGCTGTTGGGCTGCATCTCCCAGCGGGCGTTTCTTTTCCTTGCTTTTTTTTTTTTCTTTCCCTGCTTTATGCGTCTCCTTCTCCTCCTCTTCCCCTTCTCTAGGGCGTATCCCCCTGGGGTCCCACTGCCCCTTGGTAGAACCCCCCCCCCCAGTTACTATCCACGCCCTCCTGCTATGGTGCCCCCACCCCACAGGGGCTGGAGCAATGCAACCCCTCACGGTTTTCCCTGCTTTGCTCCTGCCGGAGGTTACAGCGCGAACCGGACGGAGCCGAGCCAGCTTCAAACCGTCCACACACAGAGTGACGCGTGGTTTAGCTAGCGTGGTCGCAGGTGGCACCTAAGGGACGGAGCGGGCCCCGTGGCCTCCTGGGAGAGGGGAGAGAAAGGGGCCGGGGTGCAGGTGGGATGGCCGGGGGTGGAGGGGAGGTAGAGCAAAGGCAGCAGGTACGGCAGAGAGACGGGGGGGGGGGAGGCAGAAGGGGGTCAAGGAGAGACATGTATGGGGGCAGCAAGGATACCTGAGGGGCGGCAGGAAGAGGAGGGGGTGGCATGGAGAGCAGGGGACTGTAGGGATACGTGGGGGGGGCAGGGAGGGGTGAGGGGGCAGCAGGTAACATGAGGGGGCGGCAGGAAGAGGAGGGGGCACTGGGCTAAGTGAGGGGCTGGCAGGGAGAGGAAGGGGGCACTGGGGGTACATGAGGGGGTGGTAAGCAGGGGGCGGCAGGGAGAGGAGGGGGCACTGGACTACGTGAGGGGCAGCAGGGAGAGGAAGGGGGCAGGGCAAGCAGGGGGCAGCAGGGAGAGGAGGGGGCACTGGGCTAAGTGAGGGGCTGGCAGGGAGAGGAGGGGGCACTGGGGGTACATGAGGGAGTGGTAAGCAGGGGGCAGCAGGGAGAGGAGGGGGCACTGGGCTACGGGAGGGGCAGCAGGGAGAGGAAGGGGGGCAGGGCAAGCAGGGGGCAGCAGGGTAACATGAGGGGGCGGCAGGGAGAGGAGGGGGCACTGGGCTACGGGAGGGGGGCGGCAGGGCCGGGGCCAGGCTGGACAGCAGCGTGGGCAGACAGGGAGCTGAAGAGTAACGGCGATTAGGCGAGGTTATGACAGTTTGGGACTTGGAAAGCCAGATTGAAAATCCCAGCTGGGGTTACCGTGGGGGCGGGGGACACAGAATCATGCCACTGAAGAAAGCTGCTCCAAGCCCCGAGTTCATCCCAGGGCAGGAGATCTAGGGCCAGAAATCTCTGGTAGTTGGTTGGGGGATGCTGCGGGGAGCTGTGCGTCGGGCCGTGGTCTCCAGCAGCAGAGCCAGCAGCTGTTGGTCAGAAAGACACTGGGCCGGGGGGTGCCTGCAAGGATGCAGTGGCCACGGCTGCAACGAGCTGCGTCCGGCCTCAGTTCCCACCCCATGCGGCTTGCCAGGAGGGGAAGCAGAGAGATGGAGCCAGGCTGCCAGCTCCCTCCCCGCCCGGGAGAATCGCCCCAGGCTTTGCAATGGGAGGGCCGTGGCTTTCCAGATGTTTGAACCCCTGCAGGGGGAAGGGGGATGCCCTGCCCCCGCCGGATTATGCCACTTCATCCCTTTAAGAGGATTGGGACTGCGTGGGCGCCAGCCAGCCCTGCAGCAACGCGAGCTGATAGCCACATTGGCTGGAAACGCATTAGGTGCCGCCTGGCTGAGGGGGGCCCCTCCCTGTGGGGAGGCCAAGCCAGGGAGCCCGGGCACCCCCCACACGGACCCTGCAGACAGCAGGGGAATCCCATATCAGGGCCCCAGGGTGCAGGCTGCAGGGTCACCGGCGGCCCAAGAAGCACTAAGAGGGGGTGCAGGCCCAGAGGCCTCCGCAGGCCGAGGGCCTGAGCCATCTGCACTGGGGCCCCTTTGTGCCAGGGGGCAGCAGGAGGTGCAAACACCCTCCCCTGGGAGGGCAGAGCCCAGTCCACCAGCTCCCCGCTGCTGCTCCAGCAGCCCTGGGCACCGGGGGTGGAGCGGGCATGGAGCAGAGGGGGACAGGAGGAAGGGCTGGGAGGGGGCATGGCCAGGGCAGACTCTGTGCCCCTGTAAAGCCCCACAGAGCCCATTGAGGCAGAGCCAGACCACCCTACCCAGCCCTGGAGTCAGTACCGGGCCCTGCAGGCCCGGCCTGGGAGGGGGCACACTGCCACGCCTTCATCTTTGCACAGATCCTACCCCTGAGTCCCTGAGACCCCACCTCCCCACCCTCCCAGCTAGCAGGGAGAGCCAGCCCTCGGGCTGTGCGGGGCCGTGCCAGTCCCCAGCCTTGGGGAGCTGTGTAACCCCAGTGCGGTGATTGCCCCGCTCTCAGGGCGGCCAGGAGCCGGGCTCCCGCTCTGTCACGGTCCCCTGGGGATAAACGGGGGGCATTGGCCTCCGGGGCTAAGGCCTGGGCTCATCTAGCAGCGCTGCACTCCCTGTAATGAAAGGGGAAGGAGGGGCTGTGCCGAGCCCCCGGGCTGCTATTAGCCTAATGGCCTCTCTGCAGCCAGCTGGGGGTCCCCGGGGAAGGGCTCCCCGGGCTGGGGCAGAGGAAATGAAATGGAGGGCCAGGCCGCAATCCGATTATCCCTCTTGCTCTCTCTGCTGCGCCGCCTGACCCCATTAACTCGATCCCACGCCAGCTGCTGCCACCCCCGCATACCAGCTCGCAGGGACTGACCCGCTCCAGCCTGGGCATCCTTGGCTGAGTCTAGCCAAAAGGCCTGGGGGGGCCAATGACTCCCAAACCTGCCTCCGACCCCACGGCCACAGGCTGGAGCGTGGGGGGAGCAAGGCTATGCTGGGGCCTAGCACAGGGCAAGGGGCAGCGGAGGACTGCAATGGGGGGGCAGGGGGAGAAATGAATAAATGAGCAATTGCTCAACCCCCTTTCCCCCCATTCCCGGGTGGTGGATCTGAACCGCTCCCCCCCCCCCCCAGCAGTCTGGCACTCTGGGGCCATAACAAGGCTCTGGGCTGAGAGCAGGGGGTCTTGTCATGCCAGGATAATGGCATTTCTTGGTGGGTCTCTGGGGAAGGGACTGGGCGGGGAGGTGATGAAGAGCGTGAGCCCCACGGGGGTCTGAGTCAGAGATGCCACGCGAGCGTCTCTGCCCCCTTCAGCCCCATTCCTGCGGACACATCCCCTGCCAGGGCCTGACCCTGCTCTCCCCCACGCAGGAGCCCACCCAGTGTTAGCCCCAGTAAGAAGGGGAAACTGAGGCACTAGGTGGGGTTGAGACTCACCTCGGGTCAGCAGGTGAGCCGGGCCAGAGCCGGGCATCGAAGCCTGGCAGAGCACAGAGCTGGGTATAGGCCAGAGGCTGCTCTTCCCCGTGTCTCCAGGCAACATTTTCTCTCCCTGCTTGTTGGCTTCACCGTTCTCTCTGTCCCCCAGCCCCACTGCCCAGTCTCTCCTGGCAGTTCACTGGCATTTCCATCCTCTCCCTCTACCAATGGCCCTAGCCTACCGCCAGCCCTTATTTTGCTCCCAATATCTTCTAAAAACATTATTTGCATTGCCTCCCCCCTGCCACCAGGAGTTACCAGCCTGGAGTGGCCCAGGGGCCACCCCGCCCCGTGTCCTGACCACGGCCCATCAGATGCCTCCCAGGGAAGTGCAGGAAACGCCAGAATAGCAGATGGGGGACAATCTGTCCCCCACCTCGGCCTCATCCTGATCCTTAATAGAAATTAGTTGAAGCCCTGAAGTATGAAAATGGAACTCCCCCTCCCCCCCATGACGAGGTTCCTCACCCTGGGCAGTAACTAAATCTCCGCCATGGGTCCCCCTGGGGGTCTCCAGTTCGGGGCGCAGGTGCCTCTCGAGCCCTGGCTGGGAGATCTTCCCCTGGCCATGTCCATTCAGCCAGCACATGCGCTCCGTGCGACCTCAGCCCGGGTAGCTAGGGCTGCACCGGTCATCTGCTCAGGTCCTCCTGCAGCCGGACGTCCAGGGAAGAACAGTCCAAAGCAGGGGGGAAGGAGCGTGGGGAGCGGAGCACCCAGAAGGGGACATCTTGAAGTACAGCGACTCCCCAGCATGAGAAACCTCTTCTTCTTCGAGTGGGTCTTTAGCTGCCCTAGTCTTCAAAGGTCTCCTCGCGCTGGGGGTTGGTAGAGGGGACTGCCCAACTTGTGTCTCTCTGCAATGGGGCCAGAGGTCTGACAAATGGCTGCCGCTTTGCAGCCCAAGGATCAGTCTGGCCTTTGGTGGGTGGGGTGCCATATAGGAGAAGGGGTGGCACTCAGAGCTGCTCTCACCATCCCTGTTGTGGAGGAGGATCCTTGTCACAGTGTGGTACCCGAGGAAGAAGGGCCTTGTGCCTCCACAGGCCCGACCCAAGAGGTCAACGCCTCTGACTCCGTAGCAGGAGATTGGGGCTTTTTGACAGCCAGCTCCTTGTGGGTGGGAGACCAAACTCCTTTTCCTCCGCAGCCTCCCCCTTCTTACAGGAGACCTGGGCTGAAGTCGAAGGGGTGCTGGATCTGTCCAGAGATCGAGGGGATCTCTTGACACAGTTCCAAAGCAGGCGCAAGGGGATGCTCCGCCATCCTCTCACGACTACCAAATTCTATAGTGAAAACTAACATGAACCTAGTGAAAACGACTGCAGAACAAGCTGAGGCATGCACAAGGGGGACACCCTAGGGCTCCGTCCCAGGGCGAAGCAGGAGAGAAGGAACGGAGGATGGTGGTTCACCCGCAGTCCTCTGCCTTCAGTGCATCGCATGAGGCTGTACAGAGCGCATGTGAAGGCCCAATGGACACTGCTAGCAGAAAGTCTCCAGTCGAGGTCTTGAGGCACACGTGCCCCTGTAGCACCCACGGGAACACAACTCAAAGAACTCCTCGAGCTAGCATTAACTCCACCTGTTCTCATCAGCCATATAAATGTCCAATCTCTTACCAAATACAGCTACATTCTTGGCCCCCAGAATATCCTGTGGCAGTGAGTTCCACAGCCTAATCATGCCGCTTGAAAAAATATTTCCTCTTACTAGTTTTCAACTTCCCACCTTTTTGTTTGACTGTCCCATGTTCTTGTGCCACCCCTGCCAGCCACAGGTGGCTTCAGCGTCTCATACGAATTGGGTTATACATTGAATAACTGCTAATTTATGTTCACGGCAATCCATTTCCCCTTTTCCCCACTTGTTTAGCTAGATGTAGTTTATTATTGGTGCTTTCACTTCTCTGCTTACCCAGGATGCCTTTTTAACAAAACAAACCGTCTTTCGGGATTACACAATTGTGGTCGTCTGAGCAACTAGCTAAGTATTTTTTAACTCCCAGTTCTCGTTCAACTTTGTTGTTCAAACATTTTCCTCTCAATTGATTTTGCTCAGAAGTTGTTTTCCGCTTTGGGAAATTGGCCCTTTTAAAGCAGTGTGTTTGGGGGGGGGGAGGTGTAGGCATGCAAACACATGCACACCCCATACATTGCGAAGCAACTTGGCATGTTATGTAGTACCAACCCTGACTTGAAGCCACAAAAACGAAAATTTAGGCCAACAGACCTCTCCGAAACTCAACTCCCTTTTGGTAGCCATTCCATTCTTTTTTACACTGCTCACCCTGTCCCCGGCCTTTAAGGACCCCATCCACAGCAGCCTCCCCCTCCCATCCTCGGATTCACTCCCTCCACTTTTGCTTCCTTTGCCACTTCTCTCACTGCACCACCTGTCCCACTAAAACACTATCCATCTCCACCCTAGCTTGCAGGACAGCTTTCATTTCATCTTAGTCCCCCAAACTCTGGTGCAAAGATGCCAATCTTGATGACTTATTCATGGGGAAACCGAGGCACGGAGCAGGGATGTGACTTGCCTAAATTCACCCAGCATAGCCAGAAATAGAACAAAGGTCCCAGTCCAGTGCTCCATCCCCCTAGGCCACGCTGCTGCCGAATGACTTCTTTCCATCAGTCTTCCCTGTAGAGGAGGATGGGGGAGACACCTTCCCCCAGAGCTATTCTATGCAGGTAAGAGAAATACTGGACAACAGCGAGGTGTTGCACTAGGCCCAGGCGGTCACACTGTTACGGTTGTGGTCAGGCATCTCTGAGAGAGCCTGAGAATCAAGCAGCTGGCAATCTAAGCAGGTACAAATGTAGGCCCCCACTGCTGGAGACGCTATACGGAGTCCAGCCTAAACAGGACGGACTGAGGCAGACAGCGGAAACGTTTCCAAGGACGGGCCAAGCCCAGGAGGCTACGGGACCAGAGTAAGGCATTTCATATGGCCACAAGTTCTTGTTTAAGATTAAAACTGTTGATTATACATCACAGGCTTTTCCTGCCCCAAGCCTGTATCCAAATGTGAAGCCTCCACCGTCAGCAGGAGGTTCTGACCAGAACAGAAGGAAGGGTGCAATCGAAGCCCCAACACACTGATGAGCCCCGTAACCGACGACTCTAAAGGTCAGTGACACCCCAGCGACTAGCTGCAGCCATCACCACAGAAAAGCCCTTTATTGTTTCCATCAGCACTCCAAAGGGAAAAGATGAGAGAGAAAGTCCACACGGACACAAGCCCACAAGGCTGGTGCGGCAGGACACGCAGACAGGAAGGAAGCTACACACGGCTTTCGGAGCCCACATGGCACAGAAACGGCTTGCAGTATTTCTCCCTGCAGCTGGAGAGTCCTGGGGTGGGAGGAGTCCGGGCTGGAGCAGCCAGGACATTCTCTCTGCAGCTTCAGGGAGAGGGAGCAGCCGGGAGGGGGCAAGTCAGAGCTGGGGAATACTGGCTCCAGCGTCTTTCGAGCCATGTTTGTTTGTTTGTTATAGCAACATAAGGGAGGAAAACTTGTAGTAGGAAAGAGGGAGGGTAGGAATAGCTGAGTTAGGATCCCCATTGTTTCTAGGGCACAGTGATAGTTACTGGATTATATATAAGGCAGGGAACACCGTGATTAAGGAGGTAGGGTTCATTACAAATCTCGAGGTTTGCCTTGCTCAATTTCCCAGAAGAGTCTCCTTTGGGGAAAAGACGACTTTGTGCACTTTGAGAAATCTACACCACCCCCGGGTCCCCATGGCTAACAGAAAGGGTTACTGTGCGCCCATTGCTGGTCCCTGGCGAGGAACCCCTCTGGGAGAGGCCGAGAGCACTTACTGGTAAATGAAATATTGTTCCTATGCATGCATGGCAAATATCCTTAGCCGAGTTCTGCAACTGACCACTGCCCTAAAGGAATTGTACAAGATGCTGCAACAGCCTGACAAGCAGCTGCACAGCTCCATAGTGTTGAGTTGCGACAGGGATTCATCCTTTCCATTCCCACCTCACAGGCAGTGGAAACTAACTGCAAACCGTGCCGTAGTACAATGGGCAGTTTGCGAGCTGAAGCCCCACAGACAGCAGGAAATGCAAAAATCAGGATTCTATGAGCAACGGTAACTTGACCTCGCGCCACCCGTGCAGCCGCAGTGGCGAGACTGTAGGACGTATAATTTAGTAGAGCGTGCGCAGGGAGACGGTGTTGCTAATAGAATGCTAACTCGCGCATTGCCCGACCGCTTGGTGTCGGTCTTTGCAGCATTAGCCCTGCAGTGACAGATCCATGCTGGTTACGGAGCCATAGGAATGTTAAAGCGGAGCCCGTCTGATTACCATTCCCTCGCGGATCTGGCTGGGGGGCCCTTTTCCTCCACGAGAGACCCCTGTTCTGCAGTGGGGGCACTTGTTTCCTGAACGCCAGGTAGGGAGCAGTCATCCGTCCCTCCCCCTTAAAAGGTTTCAGCTTTTGAGTGAAACGTGTAGGTAAGTTATGCAAGTGGCCAAGGCTTGTTTCAGACCTTCACCAAGAAGTGCCAGCTAAGCTGGAGGGAAAGAGGGCAACAGAACACTGCTGGGTTCTGCCCTGGTGCCAGGGGAGCAGGGTATGGCACGTCACGCCTTAAAAGCCACACAATTTAAACGCTGAAGAATCAGATTTCATCAAGCCACTTTTAGGGGTAACTGCTCCCCATCCTCCTTCCCCCACGGGCCACTTATTCTATCAGTTCCACGTAGTTGGCAGGGAACATGCCGAAGTGGCCGTCTGGGCCATAGCCACGCCACCAGCCCTCATCGATCATCTCGATATTGGTGATGATGTTCTCAGGGTCAAAAGAGATCTCCGTGTCATCGGCTGGAAAGAGACAGAGCAGGGGAAGGTCAGAAGCTAACTGATGTCCCACAAACTATTGGGGAAAATACACGGACATCTGGTCACAACTCCTTTCCTTCTCCTTTTAGTGTGAAAAGCTCCCTAATTTTGTTTTAATCTAATATTAAAAATGGAAATCCTAACCATCCCTAAAAGCTCTCCATCCCTAAACCCCTTGGCTGCTTAAGGTTGCTCTTCCCCTTTAATGGCATTTTTGGTGCCCTGCACAAAATCCATCTGTGAGAAACACTGTTATTTGTATTATTGTAACTCCTAGGAGCCCTAGTCCTGGAGCAGGACCCTATCGTGCTAGACAGCAGCTTTAACCATTGTCAAGTATTCTGCAGGCATAACAGCAAAGCAGAATTTTAAGGAGGGATTTGAAGGTGGATGAGGGAGTTTTGCCTGTGTTTATGGGGCACTTCTCCCAACCTGAGGGGCAGCATAGGAGAAGGCACAAATAGTGCTTGTTTGAAAATTTAACCAGTGGGCGATGGAGGCTGGGATCACGGGCGGATTGAAGGTGGGAGCCAACCTTCCGATACTGAATAAGAGACACTAGGTCGGGTGGGGATAGGTCGTGAGGGGTCTTGAAAGTTTTATGAAACGTGTCAGAGGTTTTGTTTGGAATCCGCTGTCAAAACACAGACTCACTGTGGACTCATTTTCCCCCCTCTTGCTATGTTATCGAGGATTGCTTTCTGTGGTCAATGAATCTGGAGGCCCCATATCTGTGGAGCTGTCATGGTTGCATGGTGATTTGTATTTAAAGCAGGGCTTAGGGAGTAAAATTTTCAAAAGCACCTGACTCGCTTAGGAACCTACGTCACTTTGGGTGCTTTCCTCTTTGTTATGGAGCCAGCCTGACCGTCAGTTTTCAGAGCTGAGCCATATTTTAAGGGTAGCAGAAAATGATGAATTAGATCATCAAAATGTCATAAGTTCATTGACATCCACTAAGTTACTATGATTTACACAAGTTGAGAATCTGGTCCAGTGTTCTTGGAGGCCGAGGGAAAGGAGCCAGAGGAGAGAGATGGGGAAGGTAAGAGGGGTAGGGAGTTCAGGAGTGGAAGGGATGGCATCAAATACTGCATCGTTTTTGGATACAGGCTGTAGGAAAGACACTGTTGCACAGCAAGGCTGCATTGCACTCACAGCTGTGCGTGGCAATTGATCACCAAAGGAAGTTACTTCGCGGCACTGCTGTGCTTTGAAGTACGCCAGGCTCCATCACCTGTCTGGATCTGCATCACTGCACAGGATCCGGGGGGGGGACTTTCCCAGGCTCCCCGAGTGCAGGTGAGTACGTGCACACTGAGAGGTACTGGGGTGGGAATGTGTGTGACCACAGGGCTGTCAGTCAGGATTACAGAGAGATAAACGAAGCCACGTACCGGCCTGATAGTCGTACAGCGCTCGGGCACATAACCCTTTCCCCTCCAAGTCTGGCCTTTGCTGATACTCCACAGCATACTCGTATTTGGCATCTTCAAGCTGTTCCTTTGAAGGCAAACGGAAACAGACCACGTTAAACGTGAATGAGTTTGCATTTACTATTGGGGTGCCATGGGCAGCTCTAACTCGGAAGCCCAGCTGTCAAGAGCGGTGTCAATGTGGAGCAACCTAGCTCTTTCCCACTGCTCCAAACAAGGCAAACAACCCAGTGCCACACACAGATCCTCTACCCCGGCACTTTCCACCATCCGCTCCTGGCCTTGAGAGGAATGGAGGTAGCAGTCTCTTCATAGAATATCAGGGTTGGAAGGGACCCCAGAAGGTCATCTAGTCCAACCCCCTGCTCGAAGCAGGACCAATTCCCAGTTAAATCATCCCAGCCAGGGCTTTGTCAAGCCTGACCTTAAAAACCTCTAAGGAAGGAGATTCTACCACCTCCCTAGGTAACGCATTCCAGTGTTTCACCACCCTCTTAGTGAAAAAGTTTTTCCTAATATCCAATCTAAACCTCCCCCACTGCAACTTGAGACCATTACTCCTCGTTCTGTCATCTGCTACCATTGAGAACAGTCTAGAGCCATCCTCTTTGGAACCCCCTTTCAGGTAGTTGAAAGCAGCTATCAAATCCCCCCTCATTCTTCTCTTCTGCAGGCTAAACAATCCCAGCTCCCTCAGCCTCTCCTCATAAGTCATGTGTTCCAATCTTCGCGAACTGCCGTCATGTTATAAGGACTGTGCTATGGGGACACACACCAGACCACCCCGTGCGAACAAACACCCCTGTAACACACGCAACCGTTCAAATATTGGTCTCTGTCCCCAACAGAAGAACAAGAGGGTTCTCTGCAGGCAGATTATCTTTCACCTCCCCAAAGGGCAGGAATGGAACTCGCTGCCCAGTGGCAAACCTGACAACAAGAGAAAGGCACAGATGGCTCTGCTTGTTGGACCACAGCTACTTTATCACATCCTGACACAAATCAGAGAGGCAGCATGACCCAGGGGTTAGGGCACTAGCCTGGGACGTCGGAGACTGGGGTCCAACAGACTCCCTGCATGACCCTGGACAAGCCACTTGTCACAGAATTATAGAAATGCAGGGCTGGAAGGGACCCTGAGTCTCTCTCTGGGCCTGGACAATGCGGATCATAGCACTGCCCTACCTCATGGGGTGCTGTCAGGATAGATAAATCCAGTAGCGATTGTGAGGTGCTGAGTTACTACCCCACGGGGGGCAGAGAAGTACCCTGGAGAGATCAAACTAGGTTACACTGAACTACAAAATCTGTAAAAACCTCAAGAAAATATGGACCAGATACCAAAAATAATGCAGGAATCATAAAAATGCCAGCTATAGAAAAATCCTCTCAATGTTTCTAAACGAGCATTAGTGCCAAATAGCAAAGGAGATGAAACTTGCAGTTTAAAAGGCAGTATCAGAAGCACTGACATTCTAACTGCACAAAGAGGGATTGCAACACAAGAAAAAGGAAGTTCGATCTGCGCTGATACTGCCCAAGGGAGGAGAGCTCTCCAGCTTCACACTAAGCTTGTCGATACTAATCTATGCAACATTTATCAACCTACCGTATGCAGCTACAGGTTGATGTTTTAAACTGAAACATTCACACTATGGGAGTGGAAAAACTACCACAAATTAGGAATCATCTTCTGCTAAACCCAAGCCTGGAAAGAATTTAACCACAATCAAGAGAAAACAAATCTTTATACATGACTCCACCCAGAAAAGCTTAGAAACAAGTAACAAAACCTTTAAGAAGTGACTTTGTAACTCTACAGGCCAGAAGGTACCATTATGATCCTCGAGTTTGATTTGCGAATCACAGACCAGAGACCACCACCAAGAGATTCCTGGCTGAGCTTTAAGAGTGTTAAGAAAAAGGGATTTAATCTTGATTGAATGATCAGAAGTGATTGAATGATCAGAAGGGGTTCAGCGTGTGGGAGGGGGCTCAGAGCTGGGTGCAGGAGGTGAGGGCACTGGCTGGGGGTGCGGGCTCTGGGGTGGGGCCAGGAATGAGGGGTTCAGGGTGCGGGAAGGGGCTCAGGGCTGGGGCAGGGGGTTGGGGTGTGGGGGAGTGAGGGCTCCAGCTGGGGATGTGGGCTCTGGGGTGGGGCTAGGGATGAGGGGCCTGGGGTGCAGGCTGCCCCAAAGCAGCAGTGGGGAGAGAGGACTCCCCACAGCTCTCTTCCCCCGCCGCAGCAGCTCCGGGGCTGGGGGGAGTTCGTTGCGTGGCCCTTGGTGGCCTCCTGCACGGCCACGCAGGCACACACCTTACAGGGAACTTAGCCCCCCGTACATACTTCTAGGCCGTGATCTAGTCATCTCAATCTTCTTCGTGTCAAACAGATTGAGCCAAACACCCCTGTTTCCGTGACGAAACCCACCTGAGCGGGGGGCTCTTCGTAGACAGCAGACTCATCAGGGGGTTCCTCGTACAGAGCGTCCTCTTCCACTTGCGGCTGGGACACCGGGGGGACTGGACTGTACCTGGTGTCCTGCACAGCAGCGTCACCTGGAACGAAATGCAGAACACCTTGCGGTGTCAATCCCCTCACACACTGGCCCCTCCCTCCCGTCAGAGCCACGTGCCGGTCAGCTTTCTGAACCAAGCTCTGACCCATAGACAGACAATCAGACGCGGGTATGCAGAATAGGGGACCTGGAAGAAATGATTAGTGGATCAGGGTTGACAGCTTACAGCTCCTTCCATCCCTCTGAGTTTCGGAGAGAGGGGTTGGGCTGGTTAACACTTATTTCGTATGGAAAATACCTTCCCGTCCAATGGAAAATGTTGCCAAAAAATCCATGTGTCAAAATTTTCCAGTTTTCATCCCCCACTGTCTCAAAAAAAATTGTAAAGGGCTGGGGGGAAAGCACCTCCGAACCAGCTCCAGTAACAGGAAGACAGGGAGCAAGGAGGAAGAGAGGAGACCTGAGAACAGGCGGGTAAGGTCACATTGGGCCACAGAGATGAACACAAGGAGCGTGCGTTAGAGCCCAGGAGGAGTTAGAGGAGGGGGCGATGGAGCTGGAGAGTAATGATTTTAGCAATGCTTTTTTGGTAGATTGGAGATGAGGAAGGGGAATGGGCAAAAGAATAGGGTGTGGGAAGAAGAAAAGGTTCAGAGAACCACAGAAACTGGAAATGGACAAGCTTTATCAGATCCTCCAGCCGCTCTCCCGGGGCTATACAAGCGTGGGACCTTACATAGCATTTTCTACTATTGTATCCAGTCTGCTCAGAGAGCTGAGAGTGGAAACTGTCAGAGCCACTGTGGGACTTCCTCACCAGGACAAGGGTGGTGGGTCTCGGGAGACATCTAAACCTTTAGGCCAAGTCTACCTGATGAAATGCAGGTGTGGTGTACCGGGGTTGTCAGCAATCGCGTTTGCTGAACATGGTTTGTTCTTGTCCGCCCCTACAGCCAAACTGCATGCAGACAGGGTCATTAGGGGGACATTTCAAGGCACTAGAGGGTGCTAGGGAGAAGCCTGTGTCCATGGCTGTGTCGATGTAAGGAATGATAAAAAAGAAAAACTCCTGGAAGCTACGTTTAGATGATTACAGAGGCAGCTTAAAGTTCAAGTGCTCTGCTGTGACCTTCTCGAAATGCTTCTGGTTCCATATGCAGGGCCACTTAGACGGGGGGGGCTCCAGAATCTCAAGGGGTAGATGATGATGTTGAGAGGAGAGGTTAAGTTTATTAGATGCAGAACTGGCGGGGGGAGCCTATTCAAAGGGGACAAGCTCCATCTTAACCAAGTCAGGCACTGGAAGAGGGAAGGAGGTTTATTTAAACTAAACTAAAGGCTGAGTGGGAGCTGACAGGCAGGGGAGCACTCAGATAGGAAGACACACCTGGTAGAGGGGTCAGCAGCCACAGGGAAACTATACAGGCAATAAAGGACAGGACGGATGTTACAGCTGTTCTGGCAGAAGGACAGCATGAGGTCACAGAGACATTAACTGGGTTTCCCTCCCCAAACTAATCTGTAAGCAGAGCTGTATCCTCCTTCAAAACCCTCCCGAGACGCACTTCTCCCCTGGGGCCTACGGGACATCACCAATGCACAATGGCCAGGCTAAGGCCAGACATCTTATTACCAACCCAGCCCCCACACTCGACCCTGACGACTGTGCACACAACCAGTCTAGGTAGCCACATGCGTTTGTCACCATTCCCCTTGTCCATCTTCTTCCCACGCCCTCTGCTTGTTAGGGACTGTCCTTTCCTATACAGAGCCCAGGGCAACGGGGCTCCTGAGAGCTGCTCGGCAATGTGCGAATAAGCCATTTCAGATCACTGAATGTCGGCAGCTGCCTGCTTCCCCTTAGGATCCCATAGGGCGATGGGAACGACACAATCCAGGAGACGGATCGCTAGCGGGATGCTGCAGCTTAGCCCTAAGCCTGACCAAGTTTAGGGTTCTCCCTCCTCAGCACAACAGCGACCCCTAGTGGGGAATGCATGAATACGTACCAGCTGCAACACGGGTGGTAGTACGGAACCTGCTATCAGTGAGGAGCTGCCAAAATCTTAACCGGCTCCCTATAAAAAGTTCTGATTAAGGGCTGTGCCCCAGTATGTATTTTTCTGTACCCACAGGGTTGCCGTACATCCGGGAGGAATTTTAAAAATTTAAGAACCAAGAAGCCTGACCTGTCCGGGAAAACACCGATGTGTGTTAACCCTGCCTAAAGTTCTTGGTTAAAAAGATGGGCCTGAGCTAGAAACGAGCTCCGTCTCACAGGTGTGGGGCCCTGCCACGCGCTGGGGGTGTGCTAAGGGGACCAGATGTCCCGATTTTATAGGGACAGTCCCGATTTTGGGGTCTTTTTCTTACATAGGCTCCTATTACCCCCCATCCCCTGTCCTGATTTTTCACACTTGCTGTCTGGTCGCCCTAGGGTGTGCACGTGTGGGTCCCAGCTGCTCCCTGCCCCCCTCATTGAAGCAGGAGTGCAGGGTTACTGCCCTGGGAACTGCAGGGCACCAATGGACGTGGGGCCAGCTGCAGACAGGGGCGTGGGGCAGGGCTAGCTGGAGGCAGGGGGTGCGAGGCTGGCTGCGGGCAGGGCAGGGAGTGCAGAGCTGGTTGGAGACAGGAGGGTGCGGGGTTGGCTGGAGGCAAGGGGGTGCAGGGCTGGCTGCGGCTGGAGGCAGGGGCTGGCTGCGGCTGGAGGCAGGGGCTGGCTGCGGCTGGAGGCAGGGGCTGGCTGCGGCTGGAGGCAGGGGCTGGCTGCGGCTGGAGGCAGGGGCTGGCTGCGGCTGGAGGCAGGGGCTGGCTGCGGCTGGAGGCAGGGGCTGGCTGCGGCTGGAGGCAGGGGCTGGCTGCGGCTGGAGGCAGGGGCTGGCTGCGGCTGGAGGCAGGGGCTGGCTGCGGCTGGAGGCAGGGGCTGGCTGCGGCTGGAGGCAGGGGCTGGCTGCGGCTGGAGGCAGGGGCTGGCTGCGGCTGGAGACAGGCCAGGGGGTGGCTAGAGACAGTGACTGGCGGCAGGGCAGGGGGTGGCTGGACACGGGGGCTGGCTGCGGGCAGGGGGTGCAGGGGGTGGCTGGAGGCAGGGGCTGGCTGGATACAGGTCAGGGGGTGCGGCAGGGGCTGTGGCAAGGGCTGGCTGGAGACAGGAGGGTGCGGGGTTGGCTGGAGGCAAGGGGGCGTGGGGGCGGCTGGAGGCAAGGGCTGGCTGCGGGCAGGGCAGGGGGCGGCTGGAGGCAGGGGCTGGCTGCGGACAGGGGGCGTGGGGGCGGCTGGAGGCAAGGGGGCGTGGGGGCGGCTGGAGGCAAGGGGGCGTGGGGGCGGCTGGAGGCAAGGGGGCGTGGGGGCGGCTGGAGGCAGGGGCTGGCTGCGGGCAGGGCAGGGGGCGGCTGGAGGCAGGGGCTGGCTGGAGACAGGGGCTGGCTGCGGGCAGGGGGTGCGGGGTTGGCTGCAAGCAGGGGCTGGCTGCGGGCAGGGTAGGGGGGGGCTCAGGGGCAGAGCGGCTCGGAGCAGCCCAGGCCTAGCAGAGCAGCCGGGGACCCACCTGGCAGCAGCGGCAGCCCCAGGGCCGGGGTTGGGGGAGCAGAAGCAGCACCAGGGCTCGTGCCCAGGGCCGGGGGGCAGCCCACGTGGCTCCCGCAGCGCAGCGCCCCCGGTGGCCGGAGGAGGAATTACATCACTTCCCAGCTGGAGCCCATCAAAGCCTGAGTACCCCCTGCAAGGAAGCGGGTTAACCACTGGTTCTAAAACGGCTTCAAAATTTAACCACCGGTTCATGCGAACTGGTGCGAACCGGCTCCAGCTCCCCACTGCCTTGCATGGTCTCATGTTCCTTGAAATACAGAAGCTGGTTGCTTTAGAGTCATAGTGTTTAAGCCCAGAAGGGACCACCAGATCATCTAGTCTGGCCTCCTGTTTAGCACAGGCCACCAGCACCGCCCAGCACGCACACACTAAACCCAACCACCCACATTAGACCTGCTCTGTGCAGCGCCTCCCCCGCATGCAGCTTTCGGGGGCTCTGGTGGTTTGTGTCTGGGTCCACTGACTTTTGTTTCTGAAGGAAAGAAGCAGGCGGAGAGGAGAGTCGGTCACCCGCCCTAATCACAGACCAGCGGCACCATCCAAACCACCTCTCCATGCTGAATCCCTGCAGGGCTGCCTGCGAGAAGGAACCAACCCTCTCAGCACTAAGGGAGAAAACAGGGGGTGAAGGTAGCAGCTGCCAGGACCAGGTACGGGAAGAGGAAGAGATGCAGCAAAGAGAACTTCACTGCAATGTGGCTGATGAATATTCAGCAGAGCCAAGCAGCTACAGGGCAGCATGCTGGAGATAGACCCTCATACAGGGAAGGGCTGCTTCAGTGCTGCAAAGCGTCAGCTAGCTGGAGGAAAGGCCATTTGCAACTCAAAGAGGCGTGCACGGAAACCAGAAACAAAGCAGGACTGGTCAGAGAAGGCTAGATCCATGGATAACTTTGTCCTATATGTCCACGCTGCCCCTGGTAGGAAGCTCTCTGCAGCAAGGTCACTGCCAGGCTTCCCTCCCACTCTGAACAGTCAAAACATTTGGCTCCTGAGGACACTGTTATAAAAGAGACGTGATGTCTCAGAACGTACATCAGAGAATTAAGCCTCTGGCAGCTTTGCTGTAACCCAGGAATCAGGCCCACTGTCAGCTTCCTTATCACCAAAGCCAGAACAACAATAATACTGAACTCTTCCAGCTCAAAGACCTCATTATCCCCATTTTACAGACGGGAAAACTGAGGCACATAACAGGGCAGTGACTTTACTACTTGTCTACTGCGTGAACGTGGGTGAGATAGGAATAGAACCCAGGTCTCTCAAGTCCCAGCCCAGTGCACTATTCAACAGGCCACACGAGCCAAGCACACTGAGACTTGTATTTTATTACAGCATTTGGAGTAGTGGACATAAGAACAGCCACACTGGGTCAGAAAAGAGGTCTATCTAGCCCATTATCCTGTCTTCCGACAGTGGCCAATGCCAGGTGCCCCAGAAGGAATGAACAGAACAGGTAACCATCAAGTGATCCATTCCTTGTCACCCATTCCCAGGGTCTGGCAAACAGAGGCTAGGGACACCATCCCTATGCATCCTAGCCAATAGCCATTGTTGGACCTATCCTCCATGAATTTACCTAGTTCTTTTTTGAACCCTGTTATAGTCTTGGCCTTCACAACATCCTCTGGCAGGGAGTTCCACAGGTTGACCGTGCGTTGTGTAAAAAAATACTTCCTTTTGTTTGTTTTAAACCTGCTGCCTATTAATTTCATTTGGTGACCCTAGTTCGTGTGTTATGAGAAGGAGTAAATAACACTTCCCTATTTACTTTCTCCACACCAGTCATGATTTTATAGACCTCTATCATACCCCCCTTAGTTGTCTCTGTTCCAAGCTGAAAAGCCCCCCCATCTTATTAATCTCTCCTCAAATGGAAGCTGTTCCATACCCTAATCATTTTTGTTGCTCTTTTCTGAACCTTTTCCATTTCCAATATGTTCCTATGAATTTTACAAGGTCGTTATACTGATGTACCAAGTTCCCCAGGTCCCCTTGAACCTCTTGGGATGGAACCTTTCTATGTTGGGTCCCAGAGAACGCATTCTGGGGACAATCCGAAAGAAAACCCAGAAGTATCCTTTTCCAGCTTTAAAAAAAACAGAAGATGTTCTCCACGAGTAAATTAAAAATGGGTGAATTTCAGTACTTCAACCTTTTAGCACTCTGTCCTCCTGGAAGCATAACCTTGTAACAGTACACAAAGGAAATAAAAGGAATGTTGTACTCCACCGTAAAAATAATTTGTGGGGGAAAGGCGGTGTCATAATAAGCCTGGGTGTCACTTTAAGTATGGAGTTGCAACCAGCACCTCTACAGCCCAGGAAGATTAGGCAAAGCAGAATCATAGCCCATGACCCCGGTGTGCAAGGTGCTGTACTAACACAGAACTCCTCCATGTTGTATGTACTGTGACATTTAGGTCATAATAAATAGCCTAACTAGAAATAAAAATAATAAATAACATTATGTATCTGCAATGCAGGGGAGTTTGCATTACTATGAGATCTCCTTCCCTTTTGCACACTCTGGATTTTGCATCTGAACATGCAGCGCAAACGTTGTGTTACTGTCGATTTAAAATACATTGTATCCTTGTTTTGTTTTTAAAAGAAAATAAAGGAAAAGGAGAGAAAAGGAGCCATCTGTGTGTTTTTACTTAATTCTAATGCATTTGAAAAGCACCTAACACACTTAAATACATAAACTGGGCCCTGCTAACTGAGCACGTTCAGACAAGCGCTCTCAAGTTTGCCTGCTTTTAGATTTTTAGGCATCTCTTCCCCACAGCAAAAGCCTGCTGGCTCATAAAGACCATTCACATGCACAGTTTGGAGTCCAGCCATTGGAGTTGGTGAGCAAAAAAGACACAATGCTGAGAAGCTGGATCATTCCCCACTTTCCAACAATGCCAGCAGCTGAAAGGACCGTCTTCAGACTTAGCAAACAAAGTCATTCCTGGTCTGAGATACAGCAAGCAAAGTTTCTGGCCCAAAGGAGATTTTTTCAGAAAGTTATGGGCATGTGAAGACAGAATGAAACTAAGCCATGACAACCCTAGAAATATCCTGCACTACTGCAGAAGCCACAATAGCTGGCAGACCTGCTCCGAGAGCCAAAGTGAAAGCTCTCCTCTGGTGACATAGGTGCTGGAACTAGGGGGTCTGCCGCACCCCCTGGCTTGAAGTGGTTTTCATTATATACAGGGTTCACAGTTTGGATCAATGGCTCTCAGCACCCCCACGATAAACACTGTTCCAGCACCGCTGCCTAGTGACCTGGTGCGGAAGGTAAAGCAACTCACCTGAGCCAGGAACCGGAGAGGCTGGAGGTGTCTCCTGAGCAGAGGGATGGACAAGGGAGGGTGGATGAAAGGCCTGGGTAGCTGAGTGGACTGGGGAGGCCGGAGCGTGGACAGGGCTGCTCTCCTTCTGCAGGAAGGGGCTCCGTAGCTTGCCTGGGAAGGACGAAAGCAAGAAACACACTAGGCACTTCAAGCAAGCAAGCGAGCTTTTCAGAGACAAGTACACATGGAAAATACCTACTCTTCACTCCACCATCTCTGCGCTTACCCCTTTCGAAGCAGCTATAGCAGTCGGAACCAACTGTTCCGGTGCGGCACTGCTCTGGAAAGTGACTTGGGAGAAACGGCACCTTCTCACTCAGCTGATCTGCCCCCGAGATCTGTGGGATTTACTGTCCGAGACACAGTCTTATTGCCTAGTATTCCTGAGTCCCAGTCCCAGGGACTACCACAAGAACATCCTATCACTTTCTATATCCCCTGCTACACTGTTACAACAAAAGGCAGAATGCCAGGCAGGGGGACGTATGGACAACAGCCTCATTCACTACCCAAACCCACTTCAGTTGCTCTCCATACTGTGCACTAAACAAGGCAGGTGTCCCTTTGGAAGCATATGCACAAGGAGGCCAAATTAAGGATGCAGGGGAACCTCCATTCTGGCATTGCCTAACGTATGCGTGCTTGACTTTGCAAAAGGTAGTAACGTTCTTTTAGCTTACTTTTCCGTATGACATTTCCTAGGTTTTAACAGAAAACTGCAAAAACAGAAGTGCCCTCATGGGGAGCCACAGACTGCAGCCATAGGTCATCAGCCGGCTTTGACCCTCAGGTCTGTAGGAAAGTCCTCTACCCCCTGAGCTAAAGGAATAGCAGCTAGCCACAGGCAGCAGTTATCGTCTATGTCCACCACGAGAGGGGGATGTTACACACACTTTCCCAGTAAGGCTCTGCCTACCCTGCACAGTGCACAATTCTGCTAGACAGCAGCGGAGTGTGGAGTATCAAGGGTCTTAGGTTCTAATCCCGGCTCTGGGAAGGGACTGTTACAGCAGTGGTGGAGGTTACAACCTAGCCAAGTATATAGCCGTATTACTTGAGGGAGGCGGTGTGGCTAAGTGAATAAGACCCGGGGCTCATGTTAAGAGACCTGCGTTCTGTTCCCTTCTCTGCCAGATTTGACTATGTGAGCCACAATAAGGGTTGTGAAGCACAAAGCAACATTAAAAGCAGTCAGCGGGAGAGGCGAGATTTGAATTACCACTCGCCTGGCTTCCAACACAGCGTGCTCTCAGGCTAAAGAGTATTTTGCTGGGAGGGTACAAGCGGGTAGCTATTTAACTGAGAGAGGCTTTGGAGCATGCCTGGGGCAGACAGAACGTTCAGTGAATTAAGTCTTGAGCCAATACTATGATACATATGCAAATGACAATTTTTCCTGGGACTAATCACCAGATTTGGCCAACTTGACTTTTAGGACATCGGAGGCCACCTCTTTTACATCAGGACTATCTGCTGTCAAATTTCAGGTACCTACTGCAAACCCTGGAGATGCCAGAGTTGTTCGAAGAAGCAGGTGGAAAACATCTAAACACCAGCAGCAACAGCCCCTTGGAACACAAAGTAAGACATTTTCCACTGCTCCACTAAGCTACTGCTTGCTTATTTACCAATGGCCGTACAGGGAGTCTGGGGCAAAGCAGGAATTGAACCCAGTTCTTCCATCCTAGTATCCCAGCTACATCACCAACCCTCCTTTTAACTGGTCTTCACTTGTGGCGCTGAAGGTCCCTGGTTCAAGCTGGGGTGGTGAAGCTAGTGAAAATCATGGAAGTCAGGGTCTCTTC
Organism: Lepidochelys olivacea; assembly: GCF_965140295.1. Taxonomy (NCBI): domain Eukaryota; kingdom Metazoa; phylum Chordata; order Testudines; family Cheloniidae; genus Lepidochelys; species Lepidochelys olivacea. The sequence goes on along the minus strand of NC_140436.1, from coordinate 13,688,143 downwards.
TAGACTCAACAGTCACAAACCTATTTTTGCTGAAGCATTAAAAACATTCAGGAGACAGCAGAGACAAGCATGGAAAATCTCAGCCTCAGCAGCCAGGTGAAGTTATTAGCTGCTGAAAAAGGGAAGCTTATAATGGGAAGTCTCTTGGCATTGCCCCACCTACACTGCAGGTCACACAGTGGCGCGATAGGAGTTTTATCAGAACTGGAATGACCCCTGTAACTCACATGCTCAGTAGTCGCATGCCTGTCCCAAACACATGCTGGTAACACCTTCATATCACACGCTCCCTGTGTATTTACCTGGAAGCTGTACGTTACCATGGCATTGACTATGTCTTTCCTGAGGAGCTTTATAACCCCTGAACAGGCTATCAGTTCTCTCTGCTGATGTCCCACTCTTGCTTTATACCTGGTTGGGAACCGAAGGCTGCTGTTTCTGAGGGCATAGACCTCTCCTTCTGTTTGAAGATGTCCCGTGGGTTCACTGATCTTTGTGCTATCAGCAATGCTGCTTCCTGGGAGGAAAAAAGAGCACACGCGCATTATTCCCATGGCTGGATAATCGATTCTGTCACCTGTCTCTGCAATACATGATGCTGCAGATGGTTTGGTTTTCAAGGTAAGAACGCATCTCATTTCCTAGCTCCTTGGGTATTGTTTACCCACCTGCCTAGAACAGCTTGAGAACGGTTCTGTTCACTTCCTCCAGCTAGGTACAAGTCAGTGCTGAGAGGTCACTTGTATTCATCAGCTCCAAGTCCTAGAGGGGTCGTGGTTTCATCACTGTTACTGTGCTGTCCACGTTTTCAACTGAGTAATTAACCACTGGAACAATTTACCCAGGGTCGTGGTGGAGTCTCCATCACTGTGTGTTTTTAAATCAAGACTGGATGTTTTTCTAAATCCTCTAGGAATTATTGCGGGGACTTTCTCTGGCCTGTGTGAATCAGATGAGACTTGATCACAATGGTCCTTTTCTGGCCTTGGACTCGACAAGACCTCTGGTAGAATGGATACGGTGGTATCACAGGACATAGTCACAACCCGCTGATGGCACCAAGGCCTATGTTACCACCTTGCCCTGTGATTCCTTCTCAGCACTGGCCCTCGGCCTGCATGAAACAGGCAGCTGGAAAACAAGGTGTCACCAGTATGGCACATGGAGGCTCTCGCTTGTTCTGTTAAAGTCCTCTATTGGGGAGCTCCACAGGAGCAGCAGACAGGCCTCACTTCTGACTGGGAACTCAACTGGGAAGCCTAAAATTCACCCCCCCCAGAAATACAGGAAAGTTGTAGGAAGAACAAGACCCAGCCACTAGGGCAGGAGACCAGCAGCCATCAGTGGAGGCCTGGAGCAAGCCCCTGCACCCATAGGATAGGATGGGGGAGGGCAGCGAAAGCTCCCCAGCTCCCAGGAGCGTCAGGGACAAGCACCTGTGCCACCAAGAGAAGCATGGGCATGAGGAGGCAGATAGGAGTCCATGCTCCTCAGAAGACCCACAGCCCACAACAAGTTGGGGAACAGGCCAACCAGCTCTCAGGGGACCCACAGCCGGCTGTGCGGGCCTTAGAAAGTAACTCAGAGCCCCCAGGAGACAAGCCCCCAGCTGAAGAACCAGGCAGGTGAGGCAATACGTGTGACTGCTGTGTCTGAATAGTCCACGCCGTGTCCCCAGCACTCCGAGGGGAAGGGAGCAAAGGAAGGGTTACAGCGAGAGTCAGTTCACTCCGTGTGCACTTAGAAGTGGCAGGAAAAGGAGGGCACTGCCCTGCCACGGACTGCCCGTGGGCCCGGCTGGCACAGCCATAGCTGTCGGTGCTGGCAGCAGATCATGGGAGCGCCTCCTCTCACGTACCTGAGCTTTCTCCACAGACTCGCTCCTCCGGAGGCCCCTCCGCTGGGCGGCCTGATGCTCCTCTTCCTGCTCCTTCTGCAGCACAAGACAACCCTTTGCTCTCGCAGCCACAGAGACAAGGATCTCTCACCCAGCCCCCATGTCAAATCCCGCCCTGAAACGTGGCTTCCCCTGGCTCCAGGGGGACGGGAACGAGGAGCAGCATCGGAAGGATGCTCATTACAGAGCCAGACAGCCAAATGCTGGACACACCCAGTGTGCCAGGCTTTGGAACCTGCCTATGAGAGTGGCCGACAGCTGATGCTCTGACAAAGCCACTCTCTGTCCAACCCACCTGGCCAGATGGACAGTTCTGCAGGTGATGGACGAGTCATTCCTGACCCCTACACACGTTCCGCATGGGAAGCCCTGACGCTGCCTCAGCCTGTCTGGGTATAACGTTGCTCTGTCTGGAGCTCCCCCAGACGCAGTCCATGCTGCGCTATTCTAGGGGACCCTGCCCCCTCCCCAGATTTCTGCAAGAGTCCCGAATAAGAGGTCAAAGGGACGGCGACTGTCAAAACTCACCCATTGCCGCTTCTCCTTGTCCCTGCTCTGGGTATCCTGCTGCTGCTGGAATTTCCTGCCGTTATAAATAAACTGGAGTTAAATAATAACCAAGCCGCTCTGCCCCTAGAACCAAGCAGCCCAGCTGGGCGGAGCTCCCCGGCTCTCTGCACAGACAACCTTACAGCGGGGTGCTGCCCTCACTCCTTCCCCTAAAATTGTCGATTTAGGGGCTCCCCTCTGTCATATGAGCAATCCCCATCCTTGCCATAGCATTCACAAGGAAGGACCCCCACCCCCCCATTCCCAGACTTCCTCATCGCCGCATCAAGCACCTGGCAGCCAAGCCTGTGGGGCAAACAGGCCAGCTCCAGGAGCGGGAGGGAGGGTGAAGCATTCCCCAAGGTTCGGGCTTAATATGGGAGGGGCGGGGGGATGAGGATAGGTGTGTCAGCCCCGAGAGGAGACCACCCCCCACCCCACTATCGCAGTCATGTAGGTGGGGCCCCTGGGCAGTAGCAAGGAGATGTGGCCACTCCAGCTTCTCTGATCGCTTTTCACGCAACACCACAGGGCCCTTTCTCCCCCCGAAACACCCTTCAGTGGTGGGGGAAAGAACTCCCTCCCCAGAGGGGCCTGGGCAGACAGAGACTGGGGGGCTGTTCCTCCCCCCAGCCCCAGGCTCTGTGAAAGGAATGCTGGAGCCAGGATATCCCTGGCCCCACTGGAAGGACGAAGGGAGGTCAGAGCCCACGTGGACAGTTTCTAGTGGCAGTAAAACCAGCCATCGCTCTCCCCGCCCCGTGTCCTTAGTGGCAGAGATGTTTCTGGGGGAGGAAAGGGGTGGCTATATCCAGCCCCCACTCAGGAGGGCAAGGGGGGGGCATTGCTGCCTGTTCCTTTGGCAGGGGGCAGTGCTGGCATCCTTCCCCCTGTGCCTATCAGTGCATGGCTTTGGGGATGGGCTTGCTCCCTGCCTGTCTATCATGCTCCTTGCTGGCTCTGGGGTGCCTCTGGTGTGGGTACTCATACCGCCGCTGGGGACACAGGACCAATGAGATGCCCTGTCAGACTCCAAGCCGGGAGCAAGGCTCACTCTTGTTAGGAGGAGCTATAAAACACCCCCAAAACATACTACAAAAGGATTAACCGAGTCAAGGTTGCCAGACTGCAGAATCCACCAACACAGACTCCCAAAAAACATGGAAATAAGCAGTTACATTGCTCAACAGCCCTGCACTGCAACCAACAGGCGCCCTTCAGCTCCGGCCACATTGGCTGCTTATATTGTGTGGCCTTGAGAGATTGCAATGTCCTAGAGATGGAGGTGTGTGTATTGGGGGGGGAGGAGAATGTCCCTAAATGCGGGACAGGGTCAGAGTGCAAATGGTGGATGCAAGAGGTGCTACTGTAGCATTCAGGGAACCTTCTGTGAATGGGCGAGCTGTGCTTTCAGCCATGGTTTGAACGCCCAGCATTTGTTCTTAGGTAGCAGCGACAAAACTGAGATCTGCGCGTCTGCCGGGGCAACAGGCATATTGCCAGCGACCAAGACAGTAACAGCCTGGGCACGGACACCACTGTGGTTGTACTGGACAATACTATGGATGGCCACAGGGTTAGATATCAAGATGAGAGAGTGTCACCTCTAAGGCTGGGCTTATGGTTGCGCCAGTCGGAGCCCTGGTCCGATGGACCGAGCAAGGTCAGTTAGCTGGGGCTCCTCTCTCGATTCCGAGGGGGAGAAGGCAGTTCCAGGGTGCAGGAGGCAAAGTCTTGCCCGTCAGACCAGCCTCCATGCCCCATTGGGGACAGGACAGAGAGGGATGGGGCAGGAAGACTTCAGTTGAAGCTGCTCAACAAGCAGAGCTCGTAGCTCAGCTGTGGAGAAGGCATCTCCTCCGCCTGGGTGATTTACCAGACAGGAGCCCCATCCAACAGAATTTACTAGGCCCTTCGGACGGGGACTCCAGGGCATAGCCTTAACTCTGACCTCAAAGACTGTGAAACATCAGCGAGTGACTCGTTGTCATACTGCCTAGCAACAGGCAAGCCAGTCGGAGGCTGGAGCTGTGTATGTCTCCTCACAATTGAGAGGGTGTGTACTGTGGCTGGTTGTTTGTACAGGAGGCGAGGGTGTTATGGAGGCAAGCAGCCTGGGTGCTTCTGAAAGTGGCTGTTGCCTGAATGGTGACTTCCTCGATTTTCAGCAATTGCACGGATAGGAAATGCACTGGAGGAACTTTAACTGAGCACTCACGTTGTTGTGTGCGGACAGACAGAGCGAGTCTGCCACTCCCTGAAACCCACCGGGCCACACACTTCCCCCCTCCGCTGACAGGAATGGGGAGACTGGCACAGTGAAGGGGACATTGAGGAGAGATGCCAGAGATCTGGCTGGAAGGGCACTGGGACTGTCTTCTGAGGCGAGGGTGGAGCATTCACTACATAGGTCCTCACCCCTGAGTCCTACACTCTGCAGCGTGGGATTGCTAGCCTGATGGGGAGAATAAAGCAGCCCCTGGGTCAGAGGGAAGGAGACCAGACAGACCCCTGGGATAAGGCAAGGAAGCCATTAGAGCGTCTCAGTGCAAAGAAGAGACTCACTTCTGAGCATCAATCTCATTGGATCTCTCTTTAAATCTTCGCTCACGCCCGGCTGCTTCCTGCAGCTCCCGCTCCTGGTGCTCTTTGTCCAGCCGCTGTCGCTCCTCATCCGCTCTCCTCTTCTCCTCCAGCCGGCGGTTCTCCTCGTCTTTCTAAGGACGGGAGCGTGCCAAGGCTGGTTAAAGCTGCCAGCATGGGAGAAAAATCCCCACAGCTCTCTCCTCACCATGTCTTTGTACTTTAATCACCAACCGTCATGGGAGATTTACAGCTGGTTACAGTGTTGTCCACTACAGCTGGACTGTGTGCAGCCCTGATTGCTCTAACATCACCCCACACACTCCTGGGAGGGCTCCTTCAACCTCCAAGAACTCCACATGGAGGGCGGACCCAGAAACACAGAATCTTCCCTCAAAGACCTTGCTTGTTCATGTAAGCACAAGTCACGGAAGCCCTGACAGCGATCAGGGCCATGCCCTGAGACCGAGCCCTCCCCTTCCTGACGGGAACAGAGAACAGAACACCTGGGACCTGTAGCCCATAGGGCTAGCTTAGCTTTGATTGTAGTCACTGTATCACAAGGAACCTACAGGCCTGTGCCTTGTAAGACATTAGCATAAGCAAGTTAGCATAAGTATAGTCACGTAAAGTAGGCCTGTTACCCTGGTCATAGATAAATGGCCTGGCAATGACCATTAGCTGTTGGGGAACTAGGAATAGCTGGCTGAATGGCAGGAGTTGGAACCTAATGGTAACTGGTAACCACAGGAACATGGAAGTGATAACCACAAAACTGCTTGAGAATGGAAGGGCAGGTATGATCATGAGAATTAATAGGTTAACCTATCAGTAAGGCTGCGAATCGTTCACGGAGGTCAGGGAAATCATGGCTTCCATGACTTCCTGTGATCTCCGTGAATTTTGCAGCGCTGGTGTGGCTGACCCCGGCAGCTAGGGAAGCCCCAGGGCCAGCCGCAGCTCTGGCAGCCCTGTTAACTCACTCAGGTACTTATCTGGCCGCCATCACCACAGTATCTGCACACCTGATAACCTCCAATACATTTAAGGTCACACACACACGCATACACTCCCATGAGGTAAGGCAGGGCTACGGTCCCTCTCCTACAGATGAGGCACAGAGCGGCTAAGTGATTTCCCTTGGGACACTCAAAGGAAGCCTGCAGCAGAGCAGGGAACGGAAGCACGGTCTTCCAAGACCTAGTGCAATTGCCTAACCATCGGACCATCCTTTCTCTGTCTGGCCAGGACTGAGGAAACCACCACTTGTCTCCAGTGTTTAACCTCCTCCGTGTCAAACGGAGCAGCACCGCTGCCTTGCTCTCTCAGTGCCTCGTCAAAATCGAAAGAGCAGCTGGCCAAGCCGAGCCCAGGCCAGACTGGGCGGCGGGGTGCGCTTTGGAGAACTTGCTTCCTTTGTAACATCACCCACTGTCAAAGGCCCTCAGATGGTTAGCTTGGTCTGCGACCTAGCGCTCCTTTTCAGACTTCTCTCTGCTACCACATGCCCCAACAGGCAGTGGGGCAAAACATGTCCACTTCCAGCTGGGCCTGGTGGGGAGATTGTGCTGTCCCAGCGGACACAGCCCTGGCCACGGAAATGCTCACATCCGGGACCTGCAGGCTCCATTGTCACAGGGATTTAGATCCAGGGAGGAGTCAAACACCTGTTAAGGACTGCAGCGGCCTGACTGCTTAACCAAACCTGCCGCAGCATTCCACTCAGCACACTGGTTCCCTAGTCACAGCCCTCTTGGGATCCGACCTATTTCCCCGAGAGACCCCTTCCCCTCCAGAGCCACGACCTCCCACAACAGCTACAGCCCACTTCAGCCGTGAACCTGCCGACCGTCAGTGGGAGCCTCGAGAGGGCAGGAGCCAAGATGCTCGCTAGAGCTAGACCAGACTACGGAACTCACTGCTACAAGAGAGAAGAGACCACAAACCTCAGTACATTCAGACCTCAGTATATGCAGAATCTTTACACTCAAACTCATCAAGCTAATGATTCAAAAGGCTGGGGAAGAAGAACAGAGCTTATTGTTATTCTGGAAGCTCTCAGGTGCTATGAGATGAGGACTAAATAAGAATCTCGATGGGCACTGAGAGACAGTGCCATGAAGATGAGCTGCCTAGATATGAAAACTTACACGTCTCCACTTAATTTTCAGCTGAAGCAAAATTTCCTTCCAGCCCTCGCTCCTGCATTTTGGATTCATGTAGAAATATCAGGACTTCTGCTTACAAACCCGGCAGGACATGCGGGAGTCAGGACTTGTCCCAATACTTTCTCCAGTCTCTTCTATAGCAGCTGGAAACAGTCACCCCCACAAAAGCAGAACAAACCCTTCCCATACCCAGGAGTCAGCAAAACCCAGCCTTAGAAAGGGGAGGAAGAGGCAGTTAGTGACCCAAAAAGCTCAGGTTAAATCCGAGCACCTTACCCAAATCAAGCCTCCCTCAGCAATCCAATGCTTGGGGACTCACCTCTGCTTTGGCCCAGAAGTTATCTTTACCGACCCTCTTGATTTCAGACATGGCGTTTGTCTTCTGATAGACAGAACTCTAGAGGTGGACAAGAGAAACACACAGCTGAGGCAGTCTGTATATAATCAGGACCTAGTGGTCAGAAAATTGCAGCAGCCTGGCAACACAGTCCAGCATCTTTCAGGTTCCCCTCCCAGGATAGTGCGCCCAGAACTGTTCAACAGGACCATTAAGTGCCTGATTCTGTGCAACAGGCCAAGCAGTCTCCAAGGTTGGGGGAATGTGGAGAGGGCCCGGGAAAGGGAAAGTCCAATGGAATGTTGAAAGCCTGTTTATGACTCCGCATGGGCCAGACCCTGAAGTCTGGCCCAGAGAGAGATAGGAAGTTTTAATTGGAGAGCTGCATTTTAGAGACAGACAAAACTGGCAGGATGAGGGGGGGAAATTACCCAAAAAGGGAAAAGACAGTGGTAAATATATAGATATTTGAAGAATAAGTCCCCCGCTCCACCCTGCTATGTGGCAGAAGCTAAGGAGCTGAGAGCTCATCACAGGATCAGCAAAGGATCTTCAACAACAAGAGAAAGGAAGACAGAAACAGCACCAAGACACAGATGATTAAGTACCATTCAGCGAACAAGCTGAGACAGTCAGCAACCTGACCCTGACGTATTGCATGTGTGGATCTTTTCTAGTGTTTAGATGAACTGATGCTTATGCAGTGTTTGAAAAGTGAAAGCACAAAAATTGATGTCTGAAACTGAAAAGAATGTGCTCTGACATTAATTCTTGTGGGCTAACACACATCTTGAGAGGGGTGCTTTAGAAATTCAAATGTTGTTGCTTCGGAGTCACTGTAGACAAGACAACACTTGAGAATACACAGAGGCTGGTCTCTCATTTTGCACTAGCCATCAGATCCAGAGAAAGAGGTTCTGAGATACAGAGGGTGAGGCCATGAAGAATACCACGGCTAGCTTCAGAACAAGTGCGTCGTCAAACCAGGATCAGAGTTGAGCAGCCCTATTTGCTGCGCAGCTGAGTCACTGGCAGCTAGATTCCTGCTGAACCTGCAGCCCAGGGGTGCAAAGGTTACTTAGAAAGGTCCCAGGAACTCACCACTGGTGCCTGAGGGCCTGAATCCTGGAACCTGCTACTTTCTTTATGAAAGTTGTAGTTTGCGCCGGAAGCCTTGGCAACTTTCTCCATGATGGAGTCAGGTTCCACGTCCTCCTCTGCCCGAGCATTTATCGTCACATGGGCGCCCTGGGCAGAGAAAAAGAGCAGCACAGTTAGGAGAAACTTGACTCCGAGGGCTAAAGGATGACACCCTTCTGCCCAAAGACACACACTGCTGCGGAGTGACCTGAGAGCAGACTGGCCTGATTTCACCACTGCACGTGTGGGGCAGACACTTCTTATGGGAACAGAGACCTCCAATCCCTCTGTCTGCCTTCTGTACGACCCCCACAGAGGGGAAGGAAGGGAGAGGCAAAGAGAGCCATTGGGATCTGGTCCCACACTTCATGGCATGTGAAGTGACACGGTAAGGCTGCTGCTGTCACCCATTCTCCTCCAGCTCCTGAAGAGGATACTGGGCTGACCTGAACTTTCCACTTTACAGACCTGAGCCACAAGCTCCTTGAAGTATCTGGACTCAATACCGAATCTAAAACAGCAAGGATGAAGGAACCCCAAGGTCAAGGGACTGAAAGAGAGAGGGCAGAAGGAGACATGACATTCCCACCCCTCTGCAGCAGTCTGTAGCCTCTGGCAACTCCAAGTCCCCTTTTAAAATGATACTTTACATAGCTCCCCACTGAATTACTGCAACTGAAAGCAGAGTTTAAAGAAGCCATTTGCCCACAAATTGCAGCTCAAAGGGCTGCCAGGTATGAGGGAGAACTGTTAATCTAATGAGGTAAATATCCACAATGTAAGAGAGAACGGGTGTTTGTAGCTCTTCCCTTCCGTGTGGTCTCTTTTTCTATCAGGAACTATTTTTCACCAGGGAAACCCCCTAAAATATATTGGCTCTCAAAGAAACTTAGAAGAACATGTCTACCAGCAACAAGCCCCCACAGGATGCTCAACGGGTTCACTTCACAGGTGGTTAAGGGGACTCAGCTGAGTGCCAACGGCATTTTAACGCACACCCTGCTGTGGCTTTCTGCTGTGTTTCTGTTCCAGGAGAAGCCCATGCTCACCCGGGAAGATCCCAGGCTGTAAATATGGAGTGGCCAGAGCCCTGCAAAACTTGCTGTACCTCCCTCGGGCCTTTCCCAGCAGGAAGGACAAAAAGCCAGGGCTGCAGATCTGGAATAATGGAAAGGGCAAACAGCAGCAAAGGGGGGGCGTCCAGGGAGATCATCATAAAAACATGCCTGTACCTTTAAGAAGTTTCCTACAGTGCTGACATGGTTGGCACACGCTCCCTTTCTCACATCGTTCACACCTTCGCCAGTCTGCAAAGAGAAATCATCAGTACCTAGAACCTCATCTCAAGGGCGGTGTAGCACTCAACTGAGACACGGGCCCCCCCGGCATGGCTCCTTGAAACAGGACATCACAGCTCTCACCCATGAGGTGAGGCGGAGGACAGATTGAGGGGGAAGAGATGCTGCGTGCCCAAGGCAAAGCTCTGGCAGCATTACTTAACGTGAAGGAGAGGAATGTAAGAGATGAATGTAAAATAAGCATCCAAGTGGCAGACGCCCTCTCATAGAATCATAGAATCTCAGGGTTGGAAGGGACCTCAGGAGGTCATCTAGTCCAACCCCCTGCTCAAAGCAGGACCAATCCCTAATTTTTGCCCCAGATCCCTAAATGGCCCCCTCAAAGATTGAACTCACAACCCTGGGTTTAGCAAGCCAATGCTCAAACCACTGAGCTATCCCTCCCCCTTCCTCTCTGCTAACCCTCTCTAGTACTACCAGTGCCTGGTTCCTTGAGAACAGGATCCTACTCCCAGACACTGGGCCTGTAAACCTCGCTGCCATCTTAGCCGACACACCAGGGATTGAACTGGGAACCTCAACGGCTGAAAGCAGGAGTTGCTACAGCTTGAGCTGAACAGCCAAGGTGCCAAAGGTGGGGCTGCAACAGACGCGCATCTTCCCCTGGATCAGGCCCAGAGTGGGACCTGTAACACACACGGATCGGTGGGTATATCTGCACTAAGGACCATCACAAAACTCACCACCTTCTGCTCCAAGTGCCGGCACTGTCTTTGACCGGCCTTCTAACATCAATACGAAGCAACATGTACGTTTGCAAAAACCTAAAACCCTCCCAAAACAAGACACTCCACTGCACAGACTTCTCCCCCGGAGAGAGGATGGAGAGAACAAACAACACCCGGCAGATGTGGAGTCACATGGCTTCCACTGTAGCGCTGGAAGGCACTCAGACACTACAGTGACGAGCACAGAACCACCACCTATACAGAATAAAGAACAGCACAGTGCGTGCTCTGTTTGTGGAATCTCAGCTCCAAGTCTTCCTCACTTGCAAACATTTTATTCTCGCTACAACGCTTTAGAGGGGTTATTTTCAAGATATTTATCGCCTCAATAACCTTAACCTAAATAACCTGCTAATATTTACTGCTAGTTTAACTACCATACTAATCCATGGTGCGCCCACACCTTGAATACTGTGTCCAGTTCTGGTCAGCCCGTCTCAAAAGGATGTAGTAGAAATGGACAAGGTTCAGAGAAGATGAAAGATGATCAAGGGTATGAAACGGTTTCCATACGAGGAGACTCTAAAAATATTAGGACGGTTTAGCTTAGAGAGAGATAATTAAACGGGGGCAAGGATGACAGGAGGTCTATCAAATCTTGAATGGTGTGTGTGAGAAAATGAATAGGGAAGTGTTATTTAACAATACAAAAGCCAAAGGTCACCCCATTAAATTAACAGGCAGCAGGTTTAATACAATAAAGAGGAAATATTTTTTCACATGACATACAATTAACCTGTGGAATTGTGCCGTGACAGCCAAAGTATAACTGTTCCAAAAAGAACTGGATAAGTTCATGGAGGACAGGTCCATCAATGACTATTAGCCAAGATGGTCAGAGATGCAGCCCATGTCCCTAAACCTCTAACTGCCAGAAACGGGGAGGGGAAGATGGGTGGATCATGACAACTGCCCTGTTCTGTACACTCCCACTGAAGCTCTGGTACTGGTCACTGTTGGAGACATGATAATGGGCTAGAAGGACCATTGGTCTGACCTAGTATGTCAATTCTTATGCTCTTAACAAGAACAGAGCACCTCAGAAGGCCTAGGAACATCTCCCCATTTTGTTCATCTGAATTCTTAGCATTTTGCAGTGCACTAGAGATTTGCATGTGTTTTTTGGGGAGTCTCACTCTGGCCCCGAAGTCATTCCAAGCATTAGCTATCTATAAGGTTAAGTTTTTGTCACAGATATTTTTAGTAATAAGTCAAGGACAGGTCTCGGGCAATAAACAAAAATTCACAGAAGCCCAGGACCTGTCCCTAACTTATTACTAAAAAGATCTGTGACAAAACGGGGAGGTGGATTCAGCATCCACTGCTGCTGGGGCTCCCGGGTCCCCCACCGCTGCGGTGAGTGGGAGCTCCAGGGTCCCCCTGCCTGCGGGGCTTGGCTGCTGTGGGGTTTCCCCAGCCACCCACTGCGGCTGGGCAGCTGCAGCGTCCCCCCAGCAGGGCAGGGGTTGCAAAGGAGGGCTGGCTGGGAGCTCCAGCCCCAGGGCAGAAGATGTCACTGAGGTCAATGGAAGTCACGGATTCCATGACATAATTGCAGCCTCAGCTTTCTAAGATGCTGGCAGCTCTGGTTCAAGGGTGTATGGTTTTCCACCTAGAGAGAGAATCAAACATATAGCTAAGGTTCCATATGCTAGCAGAAACAGTCCATCTCTGCTTACCCAATTGATGATGACGTATTTGGGAAGGCCAGAGTTGGGATCCTTTACCCGACAGAAAGCGTACATCACCTTACCACTGTTGAGCTCCTCAGCCAGCTCCTCCAGGCCACCATCTATACGGTGATTTTCACAGAGGGAGAAAGGGAGAGAGATGAGCCAAGTGAGATTGATCCAGCCAGCTCAGTCTTGAGAAGAGGAAGAATTACCGTCAGCGTCCCTCAGAAAAGCATCCAACTAAGAAACAAACTGTTGAGAAAATAAAACTGAATTGTCAGCAGCCTTCATCAACAGCGATGTGTCCATGAAAACGGGACCTGAGAGGTTGTCTGCTTCTGATGCTTATTCCTACCTACCATCATAATGATGTTATAAAAAATAATAAAGACATCTATCCAAGGCGTCAGGCACCCTAACATAACCACGCAAGAAATACAATTAAACCTCAGCAAGGCGGAAACCAGTTCCACAGGAACTCGGGAGGGCAGCCAGCTTTCATCATCTAGGAAGACCCTGAGCATTTTCTCCAGAGCCTTGCCAAGCAGGTGTCTCTTGCAGTGTGCCCTGAAAGTCAGAGTTGAGCTTTTTCAGACCAAGGCAGGAAAGCAAGTTCCAGTGTCCTGGAGCCCTCACAGAGAACGCCTTGCCAGCCACCCCTCTCTTCTATAATGAGAGGGATCCAGTTTGAGCACCCCCGCTGACCACAGCTGTGGTAGCATGGCCTAGGAGAGGGGAGATTCCTCAGGGAGGCCAGTCCCAGGCCACTTAGGGCTTTAGCGGTCATCACCAACACCTTGAACTCCACCCTAAGACCAATGGGCAGCCAGTGCTGACCCTACAGCACTGTTGTCACTTGTTCCCAGCAGAAAGCCCAACTCGATAACCAAGTCACTACACTCTGCACCAGCTTCGGTCTCTGAATGGCTCTAAGGTGCAGCCCCGTATAGCGTGCATGGCAATAGTCTCACCAAAATGACAAAGGCCTGAACAACATCCGAAAGAAAAGGTCCAACCTCCTAGCCAAACATAAAATAGTAAAAAGCTGACTGGATTACTGCTGAAATCATCAAACAGCAACTAGGGGTCAAGAGTCACCCCTAAGCTGCAAACACCATTAATGAAAGGCAGAAGTACTCCTCCAATCAAAGAGGCCAATATTACTTCCACCATCTTCTCCAGCTGCTTCCCCCAACCCACCATTCTCACCTCAGTCTTGTCCAGGCCCAGCTTCAGCCAGCTCACTCTTGTTCATGCCCCAATCTCCACTAGACACTATGGCAAGACTTCCTGTCTCTCGAAGAGAACAGATCACCAGCCAGCGTGAGTCCTCCATCAGTGCACATGGACACACAGAACAAGCACAGCCCCCGATGAGAGTCCTATCTGTGGATGTTACAGTCCCCACTCCTGAGATTCAGCCCTTGGTGGCTTTCTCCCACTGCTTGGCCATGAGTAGTCAGAACAAACTCAGCTCCCGGTGAGAGGCCTCCACCTAAACCAATAAATTCACACAGCTCTGCTAGGGTTTGCAATTTTATGGATCATATGGAAGAGGTAGGACCTCTTCAGAGCCCTGGCATCCTTACAAATGTACCCTCACATTTCATCTGGAAAGAGGCCAGATTCCTACAGGATCTAAAATAAAAAGTATATCAAATGAAAACCACTCTTACCATAAATGGACATATATTCCAAGGCACTTCATTGTAATTAAATATTTCAATACAGTGTCTGTTTTCAAAGCTGTAGCAGATGGCTCTAAACTCTACACACAAGTTTGTACAAGAAGTTGTATTGAAACAATAATCATAGAATATTAGGGTTGGAAGGGACCTCAGGAGGTCATCCCCTGCTCAAAGCAGGACCAATCCCCAATTTTTGCCCCAGATCCCTAAATGGCCCCCTCAAGGATTGAACTCACAACCCTGGGTTTAGCAAGCCAAAGCTCAAACCACTGAGCTATCCCTCCCCTCTAAACAGCCTGGTCCCATTAAAGTCCATAGGAGTTATCACTGATTTCAGTGGAATCCAGATTCCTTAAAGTAATATGCATAAGCGAACGTGGTAGGAACAGAGGCTCAGGAACGAACACCGGTCACCTCTTTGGATGTGGCTTACTGAAGGGGCTCCTGTTTAATCCAAAACGAGACCAGCTTGACTAAGTCTCCAGCTGTGTGTTCCTTCCTCCCATTTCATTTTAGCAGCAAGCTCAAAATAAGAGACCATGCACACTCACAAACAGGAAAGCCAGCTTCCCCTGAGCTCCCTGCACAGGCGTCTGGACAGCAAAACCGGTTTCTTGTCAGCCAGCAGCACCCAGAAGTCACCTACCACAGGACAGACCCAACAGAGAAAACAACAGAACGCCACTGGCCATCACCTTCAGCCCGCAACTAAAACCTCTCCAGAGCATCATCAAGGATCTACAACCTATCCTGAAGGACAACCCATTACTCTCACAGAACTTGGCAGACAGGCCAGTCCTTGCTTACAGACAGCCCCCCAACCTGAAGCAAATACTCACCAGCAACCACACACCACACAACAGAACCACTAACCCAGGAACCTATCCTTGCAACAAAGCCCGTTGCCAACTGTGTCCACATATCTATTCAGGGGACACCATCATAGGGCCTAATCACATCAGCCACGCTATCAGAAGCTCGCTCGTTCACCTGCACATCTACCAATGTGATATATGTCATCATGTGCCAGTAATGCCCCTCTGCCATGTACATTGGTCAAACTGGACAGTCTCTACGTAAAAGAATAAATGGACACAAATCAAATGTCAAGAATTATAACATTCAAAAACCAGTCGGAGAACACTTCAATCTCTTTAGTCCCACGATTACAGACCTAAAAGTGGCAATTCTTCAACAAAAAAACTTCAAAAACAGACTTCAACGAGAGACTGCTGAATTGGAATTAATTTGCAAACTGGATACAATTAACTTAGGCTTGAATAGAGACTGGGAGTGGATGGGTCATTACACAAAGTAAAATTATTTCCCCACGTTTATTCCACCCCCCACTGTTCCTCAGATGGTCTTGTCAACTTCTGGAAATGGCCCACCTTGATTATCACTACAAAAGGTCCCCTGTCCCCCCACCCCTGCTCTCCTGCTGGTAATATCTCACCTTAAGTGATCACTCTGGTTACAGTGTGTATGGTAACACCCATTGTTTCCATGTTCTCTATGTATATAACTCTCCCCACTATATTTTCCACTGAATGCATCCGATGAAGTGAGCTGTAGCTCACGAAAGCTTATGCTCCAATAAATTGGTTAATCTCTAAGGTGCCACAAGTCCTCGTTTTCTTTTTACCCACAGCAGTGTGACATGTAGGTGTAAAAGGGCACGAGACACTCAGCTATGCAGCTAAATTAGCTGCAAACGTAGGTGGTTTCTATACACCTTCAGATTTTCACCACTACTGTGGTTACTCTGTTGCGTAAGAAGAGTTTGCTAGGTACTTTTCCTATAAAAAACTGCCATGTCTGCAGTCTGCTATACACAAAGCCGTGCTGTGGATGTTACACATGGACCCATGGTTGCAGGAAAAAGATGGGATAAGCCTATGTTATGGTATAATTTGAGAGATGGTCTGGACTGATTGAACAGTGTCAGAATGCAGTTTATGCACAAAGAGGTGGAGTTACAACTACGTGGGCAACATTAACTTTGTCCTTTTCTGGCTTTTGCGTGCAGCCTTCGTGCTTCATTAACGGTGCAAGTTAATATCTGGCACCTTAATACCAGGCACCAGCCTCAAGAGAATTCTGAGCAGCCGAACCACTGGCCTAGACCGCAGCACGCTTACTGGAGGCCACCAGGAAGAAGCCCCTCAGCAGGAAAGCTCCTAAGATGCATCAAAGCAGGGCACCCTCCTATGCGTTGGAACTCTCCCTTGTTCCCCGTTCACCTTACAAGGACCACATGCAGGGCTGACTTAGACGCACATGTGGGGTCAGGCTGGTCTTCATCAACTTCTCGTTTTATGAGGTTAGCAGGAAAGTGGGCGAAATTCAACTGAGTTTGTGCAGCACGAGGTTTTCAAAGCTCATTTTCACAGGACTTGCAAAGGCCTTCCCTGCCAAATTTCAACTTCAGTTCCCCCCCCCCCCCCCCCCAGCTGTTGCGTGTGTATGGCTCCTCAAAAAAAATTCTTGTCAAGAAGTTACATCATGGGGAAAGCGCATTCCCTCTCCCACCAACAGCTGATATTCAAACTTTAAAAGGAAAAAGACAATTCACCCTTAGGCAGTGGCCAAGCCTTGAATATCTCAACCTGGAAGTTGAAAGGGATGAGAGTGTGAAAAGAGGGACTAGAATAGAAAGCGCTACATTACCCACGATACCTCTCCCACTATCAGTAAATGCTAAAAACTACCGTGAGTACAATATTAACACTGGAGTTGCAATCAAGTGCTCGCACACCACTAAAATTTCACCATCGAAGGTTCTTCCTGCAGCTTTGGCTCAACTACATTTAACCACCACAAAATGTACGAGTTGCATATCAGTCATCAGGCATTGGTAGCAATTCCAGAACGAAGGCTGCATTTAGATTTGCACTTGAAGCAGGACTGAAATCCCTATTTTCCCCACAATTAAACAGTTCTACTCAGTCTCCAAATTTAGCCCAGTCATTTCAGATGGCAAATAAATTTTCCACGTGATGTTCCCAGAAAAATACTCACTAGCGTTTGCAGAAGAAAAGTTTAGAAATTTTCCCTTTTGCAGCTGTCTTGACAATCTCACTTCTGGGGGGTTTCCTCTCAACACACAACCCTCGTCCCCACAACCACCAAACTGCACACGCTCTGATAAGATCTCAGATCCAGAACACCGCTGAACTTTTAAAATAAAATGTAACAAGTTGTAACCACCTTGTCATCAGACAAGGAAAACCAACAGAGCCACTCAGCTTTGTCAGCAACTTCCATTTTCAAAGCAACAGGGGTCAAGCTGCCTCTGTAGGAGAGCTCCAATCTTGAGTCTGGATTTCAGCTTTCCTCTTCTCCCACCATATCTTAACCCTGTTAGTAAGACGGCGCTACAGAAAGTACCCTGTGGTTCATCAACTGTGAGCCTAACTGAATCAGTGAAGATATGGGTGCAGCCTAGGCCCAAAATTCAGCTGTTGGGTTGGGGCAGAGACATGAGGGGAGCCAAGCAAAAAGGCTGGCAGTGGGGCTGTAGAGCAGAGCCGGGCTAAGAACTGACCTTCCAGATTCTCTGTTCCGGAGGCCCTACTCCCTTAGCGCCATTCCAAACAGAACATTATGTCCTTTGCCTTACAAATGTTTTCACTCACTGAAATGAAGGTAATTATCCTTCTGTCTGGAAGGCAATTTAATGGGATGGGGAGACTCCTAAAATTAGGGCATCCGAAAATCGGGCTTGGAAAAGTGGGGTCTAGGAACGTGCTGGCAGTTCAGCCCTGCTGCCAAATTCCTTGGCTCCCTCCTTTACCAATGCCCCTCCCTAGCAGTTAAACCTCAGGAGGAGATTCCCAGTCTGACAGATTTCTCTCACTCAGGAGCTCAGCTGTGGGACGGAAAAGCTCTTAGCTCCTCTACTGAGGGACCTCCAGCTACAATTATCCCTCTCTTCCTGCCCCTATTTCTATCACGGACAGGGCAGGGACAAGAGTTACCAGCTGAGCAGTTTCTCCCCCAGACAGTTCTCCAGAGGGGAGTCCTAGTTTGGCAGACTGGAGAAGGCTTGCTTGACTGGACTGCTACGGATCTCCTAGGGCCTCAGGGGCATGAATGCATCTAATGTGTCAATGTTTAAAATCTGACCATGGTAGATAAGTAAGGTGGCATGAGAGGGAGCAGGGCTGCATGGGGCGTGCCGGTGTGAGAACCATCACGAACAGCCACACATCACCCCTTCACAGGTTTCCTGAACACGACCAAAAAACCATCCGTCAGCTACCATTTGCAGAGTGACACTGCCCTTCATTTTCCGCCAAATTCAAAACCACAGACAGAGCTACATACAAGACAATTTCTCAAGGTCACACTAACCCAGTGTCAGTCACAAACACATATAACCTGCGAACATGGTTGGCATTCAAGGTGCCTGTTAGCTGATGCGTGTGGCGACACGGAGGAGGTGAAAGGAAAATATGAGGTCGGGAAAGGAAACCGATGAATGGAACACAGACAAAATGATACAAATACTTATTTCCTTGCTTTTAAGTTGGGTGTTGGTAGGACCTACAGTTTAGCGCTCTTAGCTGTAAATTAGTAGGTTTTCATGTGGAAATCAGCCAGATATTAAGTGTTACATGTAACGGGGAAACCCGAATCGGAAAATACTCTATATGGACAGGTTTCAGAGTAGCAGCCGTGTTAGTCTGTATCCGCAAAAAGGAGTAAGTCAGAATTATTGTTCACAAGTCACCTTGACTTCAGAGTGCATGGCTGTGCTAGCTTTCTGTTGTATTAACCCTACTTGTGTTAAAATACAACAGGAATGAACTGAACTGTGAAGAGTTAAAAAGAGGTACCGGAATTTTTTTTCAAGTTTCTTTAAAAAAAACAAAAACAACGGAAAAACCCCCACAAAAGGGGAAGGAAAAGAAAACGAGCCAAGGCTGTTTTGAGAAACTTGCCTTCATATTACATGTGGCTTCACAGTCCCCTACTAACTGCCCTCTTTCTGCTTTTACACTGCACCTCTTCACTGGAAAAGCATCACCGCCAGGCACTGTTACTGGATCACTGGAAAAGCCTTACGTCCCACAGTACGTGTCCCAGGTCTAATCCAGGACTCTTCACAACGGCTTCCGTGAGTCTGAGCAAGCAGCAAGGTGCTGAGACCACAGCCCCAGAAAGGAATGTCCTTTGTTAAGCAACTGGGGTGAAAGAGGAGGCAGAATTTCCATCCCCAGAGCTATTCCATACAAACACGGGACACCAACAGCCAGCACTGGGTAACGAAGCTGAACAAACATCACAACCCTGTCAAGCTAAACCATGCCACCTTCTGTGCACGCACACAGCAACCAAGGACCCATCCTGACCCCAGATGGGGACGGCTGCCCCACATAGGAGGTGGCCTTCCCCAGATGTACTCACCTCCAGTGCCAGCCACCCGCAGGTCATTACTGTTGCCTTCGTAGGTAAACAAAGCCCTGAAATAAAGCATAGGGGTGACATTTTAGCAACCAATGCACCATTATTCCTTACCAGCCCAGCCTCCTGCTGCACCCCATCTCCCCAGAACAGATGCTAGCCCCCTCCTCACCACCATCCTTCTTCCCTTCGTATTCTACTGTTAATTGAATTGTCTCATTAGCACTAACCCCCCCACTTGGTAAAGCAACTCCCATCTTTTCATGTACTGTGTGTGTGTGTATATATTCTGCATGGCTGTGCTAGCTTTCTGTTGTATTTTCCACTCCATGCATCTGATGAAGTGGGTTCTAGCCCACGAAAGCTTACGCCCAAATAAATTGGTTAGTCTGTGAGGTGCCACAAGGACTCCTCGTTGTTTTTGCTGATACAGACAAACACGGCCGCCACCCTGAAACCCGTCACCAACCTGACTGTTTCCCTCCCTTCTTCACACGCCATCCCTGGTTCCACACAGCCCCCACCCCACGCCCTCCTGTGTCATCCTGGCTGCCATCCACTCCCCCACCACTCATCTCCCACCCACCCACTTGCTCACTCACACGCACAACCCTCTCCGACCACGAACCACCCCCGTGGCCGGTTCCGCAGCCGAGGCCACGCCGCCCCAACCCGCATGGCCCCAGCGCCATCTAAGCTAATGTGAAACACACGTGCCCCCGCCCTGAGGCCCCCCAGCCGATGCCCTGCCCCCCAGAAGGCCCACCCCGCATCTGCATCACCTCCAGCCCTGCCCTACTGCGAGGGAAGAGGAAGGGAACCATTCGGGGGGGGGGGGTCTGGAGTGGTCCCAATCCTCACGGGGTGGGGGGATGGTACAAGGGGGCGGGCCCGAGCCCCGAGAGTGGGGGGCCTGGTGGGGGCAGGGCCGGTCCTGGGGAGGGGGAGCCTGGTAGAGGGTGGCACAGAGCCAGTCTGGAGGGGCGGCGGGCTGGAGGCGGGGGGGGGGGGCAGGGCCGGTCCCGGGGCCCGGCGGGGGTGGGGAACCCGGCAGGCTGGGGGGGGGCAGGGACGGTCCCGGAAAGGGGGGGCCCGGCGAGGGCGGGAGGAGGAGAAGGGGGAGGCGGGCCCGGCGGGGGACGGGAGGGGCCCGGCAGTGGGGGCCCGGCGGGAGGAAGGGGGGGGCGGCAGTGGGGGCCCGGCGGGAGGAAGGGGGGGGCCAGCAGGGGGGGGGGCCGGCGGGAGGAGGGGGGGCCAGCAGGGGGAGGGGGGCCCGGCGGGAGGAGGGGGGGCGGCACTGGGGGCCCGGCGGGAGGGGGGGGCCCCGGCAGTAGGAAGGGGGGGCCGATCCCGGGGGGGGAGGGCGAGGGGGGCCGATCCCGGGGGGGGCCCGGCCCCTCACCAGTCGGTCGGGCTGCCCGCGGCCACCACCCGGCCGTAGGCCTCCTGCAGCGCCGGCCCGTTCCTGCTCAGGTTCAGCGCCATGGAGCCGCCTCCGCCCCGCCGCCTTCCGGCTCCTCCCGGCCGCGCCGCGCTGGGGCGGGGCTGGGGGGGCGGGCAGAGCCGGGGGGGCCGCCCCGAGCGCCCAGACACCCCCCCGCAACCTCCCCCTGGGCCCCCCAGCTCCCCACAGACACCCCCCAAAACCCCCTGCCCCCCAACACCTCCCCACAGACACCCCCCAACCTCCCCCTGGGCCCCCCAGCTCCCCACAGACACCCCCCAACATCCCCAGCTCCCCACAAACACCCCCAACCTCCCCTTGGGCCCCAGCAGCTCCCCACAGACACCCCCCAACATCCCCCTGGGCCCCCCAGCTCCCCACAGACACCCCCCAACACCCCCTGCCCCCCAGCTCCCCACAGACACCCCCCAACATCCCCAGCTCCCCACAAACACCCCCAACCTCCCCCTGAGCCCCCCAGCTCCCCACAGACACCCCCCAAAACCCCCTGCCCCCCAACACCTCCCCACAGACACCCCCCAACATCCCCAGCTCCCCACAGACACCCCCAACCTCCCCCTGGGCCCCCCAGCTCCCCACAGACACCCCCAACATCCCCTTGGGCCCCAGCAGCTCCCCACAGACACCCCCCAACATCCCCCTGGGCCCCCCAGCTCCCCACAGACACCCCCCAACATCCCCAGCTCCCCACAAACACCCCCAACCTCCCCTTGGGCCCCAGCAGCTCCCCACAGACACCCCCCAACATCCCCCTGCCCCCCAACACCTCCCCACAGACACCCCCCAACATCCCCAGCTCCCCACAGACATCCCCCAAAACCCCCTGGGCCCCACAGACACCCCCCCAACCTCCCCTTGCCCCCCAACAGACACCCCCCAACCTCCCCAGCTCCCCACAGACACCCCCAACCTCCCCCTGCCCCCCAACACCTCCCCACAGACACCCCCCAACCTCCCCTGCCCCCTCACAGACACCCCGCAACATCCTCCTGCCCCCCAACAGACACCCCCTACCCCGTCCCCAGACATCTCATTCCTACACCCCCGCAACATCCCCGTCCCCCCACAGACACCCCGTACACTCCCACAACATTGCCCAACACCACACCCTCAACACCGTCCCCAGACACCTCATTCCTACATCGCCACAGAGACCCCTCCAACATCCCTCTGTCCCCCCAGAGACACCTCCACCTCCACAACATCCCCATCCCCCCCAGACACCCCCTACACCGTCCCCAGATACCTAATTCCTACATCCCCACAACATCCCACTGGCCCCCCACAGACACCCCCAACTGTCCCCAGACACCTCATTCCTACACCCCCAGACACCCCCACAACATCTCCCCAGATACCCCCTACACTCCCACAACATCCCCCAACACCACAGCCCCTATGTCCCCAGACACCTCATTCCTATGTCCCCAGACACCCCTGCAACATCCCCACAGACACCCCAAACACCACACCGACTACACCGTCCCCAGACATCTCATTCCTACACCCCTGCAACATCCCCCGGCAGACACTCCCCAACACCCCACTCCCTATACCTCTACAGTGTCTCCAGACACCTCACTCCTACACCCCCACAACATCCCCCAGACACCCCCAACACCCTTACCTGAGGTGAGGCTGAGAGATGGTCATAATTGATGTGGGTACTGGGGGATGAATTAGCATGTTGGGGTTGGTGAGCTGCTGGAAGCTCCAGGCTATCAGGCAGCTGGGAGAGGCAGTATCCCCACACTGAATATGTTTGGGAGAGTTGGCAAAATTGCTCACCCCACACACCAGGGTGAGGTGGGGATCCAGGGGGGAGAGTTAAAAAAAAATAAAAAACCAAACCAAAAAATATATAACTTTAAAAAAAACCCTTATGTTTTTCAGGGGCTGACTCCTGGGGCTGGCAGTTCTGCTACGTGGAGTCACGTCTTTGCCCCAGACTCGGGCAGACACATAGTTCCTGAGATCATAGGCACCCTGACTCTCCTGCTGCTCCAGCTGGGGAACTAGCATGTGGCCATCTAGGCAGGACTCCTCGTTGTTTGACAGGCGGGAAGAAGGAAGCAGACTTAGCTCATAAGCAGCTTGCTGTCTCCTGGCGCCTACATGCCTGCAGACTAGCCCTGCTGGACTTTCCTTAGCCATGAGTTGCTTTTCTGGATGGGAAATGAGAGCAGAGAGCGAGGAACCTCGGAGCCGCCAAAGCAGGGCATTGACCCCAGCCAAGGGATCCAAACTAGGTTGCATTGCCCTAGCTTACCTGTGACTGCTGGAAGCTGTGGTTATTTATTACATGCATTTGCCTGGTTTCTTTTAGTATCAGCTGGGCCACAGGATTACAGTCACACCTTCAGTCTGCATGGGGCTGCTGAAAAGAAAGCCCGGCAACTTCTCTGAATCCCAGGCTGGGAGGAGCAGCCGCAGTAGGAACACCACTACCTTTCCCAGGTAAGGGATGCAGCCATAGCACCAGTGTCCTCCCAGCAAACACCTTCTGTAACCCACCACGCACCCAGTTAGCTTCCTTTCAGGCTCCCCCACCCACCTGGCTAACACCAGTCAGCCCCAGCTCCCCTACCACCCCACCACACTGCCCCAGCTGCCCTCTCAGACCCCGGTGTACTCCCGTAGTGGCACCGGGGTGTCCTCTCAGGATGAAACAATCCTGGACGGACATAAGGGGAAGTCCTGGCCAAATGAGAACTGCTGGCAAGTCTGGTTATAATCACTTTTGTTATTTAGGGTTTTGTGTGTTGGGTTCTGAAATCACTATTTGGAAACGGAGTGGGGTCACTGTTGCCTGCGGCTGGCTTCTTGGGGCATGTCTACATTGCATCGTAAACCCGGGTCTGGGGACTCCATGTTTCCAAGCTCACGCTTGAGCGTCCATGCTGCATTGTAAACCTGGGCTTACATTGCTGGACCCAGGTCTCACGGCCGTGTTAACTCAACCGTAGTGCACTACACAGACCCTCTGACTCAAGTCTGCAGCTTGAGCTGCGTCCAGACTGCAAAATGGCAGGGCTTGGACCCAACTTATAGCAGGAATCAGGCTCTGACTCAGCCCCGTAGCAGCATCCTAGGACCCAGGTCCTGAGTGCTTGCTGACCTGAGTCAGACTGATTTGTGTGCGGACAGAAGGGGAACTTGGACTCAAACCTGAGTCAGATTCACAGTCTGGTGTAGGATTTGGTGTAGACATAGGAATCTCATTGACCCTCTTCCTGGGGGTATCGGGAGCCCTGCAGGGCTTCCATTCTCCCCAGCCACGTGGGCTAGGAGAAATAAACCGCAGGGAGGAGCCAGCCAGAAACTGAAGCTGTCAGAGCAGCTTAAGCAAGTGCTACTGCATTGCAGGTAAAATGGGGCCCAGTCAGGGCCACCCATCCTACCCAGAAGAACTGTGTGGGGGAGACCCCTCCTCTGGAGGTGCTGGGACCCCTGCAGCATTTCTTCCCACCTCAGCACAGAGGAGCCAGCCAACCAAAAATTGAAGCTGCAGGGCAATTGTAGGAGCATGGACACTGATAATATCTTCTACGGTTTGACTGGTCTATCTCTGTCCTCAGCTGATCCTCTGTTTGCTCCAACCTCCTACCTCACAGTCGCCTCCCCTCATCCACTGCACCGGACTATGAGCTCAATGCAATTAAAGATCATGCTCTGACCCCAGTGGCCACTCTGCCCCAGGTGTTCAGCGTTCCCAATTTAGGGACTGTTTGCAAGGGGAAATTGACCTGAATAGCTAGTGTGGAGTACACTATTCTGCAATACCTCCCAGTGTGAACCTCTTATTCTGGAATATGAACATCCAACAAGGAGCTATTCTGGAATAGCTCTTTGCACTTTAAATTCACACCCCCCACTTTGTTCTGGAATAACTTCCCCGTGGACCAGCCCTTGCTTAGAGAACGCTCCTTGCTGTGTCATAAGCTCATGATTTGATCATGAACCTTGAAATATCTTGTGTTTCTCTTAAAGCCCTAGTTCCTAGAGTCAGGTGATCACCTGAGACTCTCAGCCTTCATTTAAATAAGAAGTAAGCTTCTGTCCCCTGTGGTGGCAGAGAAAAACTTGAAAATGTGAATCTGAAGGTTCAAAAACCAGAAAGCAAATAATCAGAATGTTATTTTAAGTCAATCTCATGAGTTTTGGGGCCTAACTCATGATTTTTGAATGTTTGGGCCTTGTGACCCTGCTCATGTCTCGCTTTGTTTCACAGCTGATTCTCTTTTTGTGTTAATGTCCTAACCCGCTGCTGTCCAAGGGGCATGTAACTGTCTGCCGTAGAGACAATGTGGGGAAACATAGTACTGGCAAGAAATCAAGATGCTTTCACATCCAACCATTTCCCTTCCCCCAGCCTTGTTTCCTTCTCTCTATTCAATGTATTCTGTTTTGACAGTACCCCTTTGGACTTTTCATAAACTTTGGCTCTAAACATTAGTCCCAGGGGACCGTCTCTTTGTTCTGGGTTTGTAACCAGCTAGAACAATGGGGTTCAAATAATATATAATAATAATAATATATGTATTTGCATCATTTGTTTATCATTCCTTTGCTACCACAGTGGTGCTTAGTGGTTACAGCAGTGACCTGGGACTCGGGAACTGTTCCTGGCCTTGCTACTGGGTAACCTTAGACATGGCACTTCACTATCCCATGCCTCAGTTTCCCCATATGTAAAATGGGGATAATGATACTGACCTTTCGAAAGTGTTCTGATGTCTATTTATGCCAGGGGTAGGCAACCGATGGCACGCGTGCCAAACGCAGCACGTGAGCTGGCTTTCAGTGGCACTCACACTGCCCAGGTCCTGGCCACCGGTCCGGAGGGCTCTGCATTTTAATTTAATGTTAAATGAAGCTTCTTAAACATTTTAAAAACCTTATTTACATACAACAATAGTTTAGTTATTTTTTATAGACTTATAGAAAGAGACCTTCTAAAAATGTTAAAATGTATGGCTGGCACGCGAAACCTTAAAACGCAGTGAATAAATGAAGACGTGGCACACCACTTCCGAAAGGTTGCCGACCCCTTCTTTATGCCAAGCACTATATAATAGCTATGTATTAAACATTTGAACGTTGCAATGTTCAGAGTAGTCACTAGGTGGCAACAGTACCACAATAATGCCATGCAGGGGGTTTCATAAGGAATTGGGAAACTTAATTAAGCCTGGCATGGTGAGTACCTATTAATTATTATTATTTAGTGCCAGTGACGTGAGAGTCTCTTCACAGACACAAGAGGAGCTGGCAGCAGCCCCTATATTTAGCTGCCTAATACTTTTCGTTATACAAGATTATTGCAACTTTAAAAAAAATCTATGAAAAGCTTGTACAGCTCTGTTGTTGGCAGCAGGCCTTTGACCTTCAGTGGGGATGCCCTGGGGCTAGGGAGGTACATTCTGCTAGCCTCATGAAACTCCCTTCAGATTTGTCCAAGTTATAAACTGCTGAAAATTGCCGTTTCTCACCGGTGGCTTGGGCAGTATAGCTGGATTTGGGCATCACGTCAGCCCTCCCCCAACCCCCAGTATTCTAGCCCTGTATATGCCAGTGTCTCACTGCGGCATACTGTGCATCCCATACTGCCAGAGGAGTTGTCATGGCAAGGGAGCGCTGGAGCTGGGCTCCGCCCCGCACAGATCAGCATGAGGCCCCAACCGCCAACATCCCTTTTTGAGATCATCACTACGAGCAAAAGCTCTCCCGTCTCCTGGAACAGCACAAGAACCTCTGGAGCAGAGCCACTGGGGGAGGAGTAAAGCTTTCTCCCGCTGCTAGCTGATCTAGTTAAGCTTGCTGCTTTAGCAGCAGAAGCCGTGTTACAAAGCTGGAGGCTTCGGGCTCAAATGCTAATGATGGCGGTGGGGTTGTTCCATACCTTGTTCAAGGGCTCATGGTGAGTGCCATGAAGGCCGGATCCCCAAAGATCCTGTGCTTCCCTGGTGTCTGTTTTCCGAATACCAGTGTCTGTGAGTGAGTCTGGCTTGAGTATTAGAGATGGCACGTGCGCCTTGAGCGAAATTATACCATTCACTGGGGAATTAATTCTGCCTGCCTAGAAATGCACAAGCTCCTCCATAGGAGACGGGAAGGGCTAGATAGGAAGCAACTTTCTGGTGCTGAGGTTTCACCCTTGCTCTGGATGCTGAAGGTCCTGAGTTCAAATCCTCCCCTTGCTCTTGCAGAGGCTGTGACAGGTTGAATACCTTTAAGTCTTGCCTCGTGCCTGGCTTACCAATTGCTTTGAAGGGGAAGGATGGGTGATTGATATAGTACATGTTTCTGGTTTTGTGTTCCAAAGGTCTACTTCGGTCCACTGGGGAGTCGGGTCATAAGCCAAGCATCCCACGCAAGCCTTAGGAGGCACAGGACCTCTCTGTGCAGGACCAGGACCTATGCCTCCATGCCATGCCTTGGTCCTTGGAGGGGATGGCGTCTTTGGAAGTATCATCCTGGACCTGCCCCCAAACTGCCCACTCCTCCCTGGCCTGTCCACTGCCTGTTGACTGCCCACCCCTTCCTTGCTCAGCAAAGAGCCCTTCACGGGCTCCTGGGATGGGAGGAGTGGTTCCAAAGCAGGCGAACTAACCCCCTCTCTATGCAGGAGGGGCTAGAAGAAACACTAAGTTCTCTAAAGGGCAGGGGTGCTTGGGGACGTCTCCAGGCCATAGTCCTTGCTAGACAAGCCGGCTCTGATGGCTGCATGAAAAGACTTGTTCTTTCTGCTGACAAGTTCGGAAATGGGACTGAGGTTCCCAATGCAGTGCCGCCTCCTCCCGCTGGGACAGTGGTGGCTTCAGAACAATCGGAGACAGCTGCTGTGGGGTGCGGTTTATTCACACAGTATTAAGGAAGGAAGCAAGGAGCCCTTGTGCCCGTCCCTGCAGGCGCTGCCAGAAACTGTCCGTAGGGGTCTATTAAAGTGGAAGCGTACATTTGGTTGTACTGCCAGTGTGTGTCTTCCACTCCGCGCGGCCAGCCTTCCCAGCTCTGCTGCTGGGCCAGTGGAAGAGCTGGCTGGTTCACTGCCAGAGCCCTGACTGGCAGAAAATCCTACCTTTACTTGCAGCTCTCCTCTCATGGGAAGATGGGAATGGCACGCTGGCAGAGCCCCTACTGCCGGTGCACGAGCTGGATGCAGCAGGCCTGGAGCCTGAGCTCTTGGGCCGGGAGGTGGGTCTGGACTGTGCAGTTTGGGGTACATTATGCAAGTCCCATGGGGTATATGCAAATCCCGCCTGCCCGCAAGGCACAGGAACCCCTGTTTTCCCCATTGGCCCACAAGGGGTGCCAGAGAGCCATGTAGGCAGCAGGTAGGAGACTCCCTCAGTTCCCCCACTTCACATCTAGAGGGAGTGCAAGAGCTTTTGTTCCCAGGCCAGCGTATGGAATCAAGTCGAGTTTCCCAAATTGGGGGAAATCGCAGGGGTCAGCACACCCGCAGTGCAATGGATGAGCCTCACCCTGGGAAAACCACCTTCGTGATCATGGTATCTCCCCTGCCAGGTAAGTATCAAGGCCTGCTTATCCCTGAGCATCTGTCTCCACTGATGGACAAGTGGGAGAGGCTTCCCTGAGTCAGAGCGCTTCCTTCGAGGGGCTGCAGGCAAAGGGTGGAGGAAGGGGATTTCCTCGCAGACTCTTCCATGTATCTTCCTCCTCTGAGCAGGTTTAGCCATGCCATGCGGTAGCTGTTGGCGTTTGAAGGAGGCTCTGACAGCATCCCTGGTGCTGTCTGGAGGATCGCAGCGATTTCTCTTCTTCAGCTGCCCCAAACGTGGACTGAGACATCATCTGCGTGGGGAGGTTTTGCACTGATGTAGCTACCCCAGTGCTGACCCCGAATGTAGACATGAGGGACTGGCATTAAAAGGGACCTGCAATAGGGCTGTCTACCCTAGTTTGAAGCCAGAGAGAACTGCTCTGGTGTGGATGCTATATGGGACGGGGGCCCAGGACATGCACCTTCCAGTTCCGCTCCTAGCTCTGCCACTGGCCTGCTGGGTCACCGGGGGCTAGACACAGCTCCTCTCTATGCCTCAGTTCCCAAATCTGTAAAATGGCAAAAATGATACGGAGCTCCTCTGTACAGTGATCTGAGATCGGCCGCTAAAAGCATGGTCTCGTAATTACAACATTGCAGCAGCGTGTCTTCCTTAGGGATTTACACTGACTTTGGTTCAGTGACCCCAGTGCAAGCAATCCCAGTACAGACAAGGCTTTATCTAGCCGTCATTCACCTGAATAGATGGGAAGCAACCCCTGCTGTGCTTGGGAATGGGCTTTCCACGCGCTCAGCCCCGGAAGATGTGTGGACACTGCTTTGGCAGTGAATCTGGGGGCACCCAGGAATGCATCTACAATAGCAGAGGCGGCTTGGGAGATTGTAGGCACAGCATGCGCATGGCTGCAAGGCCATGAAGCTACCTGTCCCAATTCATGTGCTAATGAATCATTTACATATGGTAATTTCTGCTGCACACCTAAAACTGATCAGTGCCCCATATGCCAGAGAAGAGGCCCATGGAGGCAACTGGCTGATTCCAGCCGTTTCTTTGCTGTGTCCCTTCCTCACCTGCCTGCCTCAGTACAAGCAGATTGAGCAATGCTCCCCCTCCACATTCTGCTGATTACTCCCCACAGAGCCCCCAAGGCCTGTCTGAAACCCAGACCCAATTGCCACATGCCTTCTGTCCTCCCCTTGCCCCCCCCCTTTCTCACACTCCCCTCCAAACTCAACTGACTTGTACATGTGGTGTGCATACATGTGTCCGAGGGTGTGCATTTGTGAGTGCCCGTGTGCATGTATGGGCGCCCTGGCGTGCTGGTGTGTCCATGTGCCAAGGCGTGTGTGCATGTGAATTGGTGTGCATGTGTGCGTACACGTGTGTGGAACTTCGTGGGCATGCATCTGTGTTTTCTACTTCAGTTCTCTCTGGTACCCTGGAGCAGCTGGCTGAACAGCCAGCCGAGGGGTGAATGGAAACTTCCTCTCCTTGAGGCTCCCGGGCTGCCTTTGCCCACACCTTGTCTGCCTGGGCTTCAGCTGGCTGCTCTCAGTTCTGGAAATGGGCGACGGGCTCCTCTCTCTGTGGCCACAGCCTCTATCCAGCCCGTTTGCACATCCCCATCTTTAGGCATGTCCCCAGCTCTTTTCCCCTGTCATTTGCCCCATCACTCCCTCTCCTACCAGCCCCAACATCAGGCGTTGGGCCTGCTCAGTGTTTGATCCATCTGGGCAGCACCGGCAAGTTGGAGGCTCTGAAGAAAATAAGTTTCACTTTGATGCAGCAACCTTGTCTTCCAGGACTGCCCAAGAAAGCCAGAGGAAACAACTGTCACTGGAGACGGGAGCGGAGCGGAGGCAGGCAAGTGTCTGCAAGCAGGAAGGCCTTCATGAATAATCACGCTGTCAGGTGCCTGGGGGGTCCTCCAGCACCGACTGACCCACCTTCCCGCCGCGGCCCGTCATTAGCAGGAAAAGCATCTGTGCCTCCAAACGGAATTAATGCTGCCGAAAACCTCGGCCCAGTCAACGCATCAGCAGAGAAGCCAGCGCATTCTAATGGCAGAGGAACAGGGGTCTAAACTCAAGCTGATCAGTCTTGTGTTGAGGCCTCCCGGGGGGAGGGCTGAGGTCGAGTTTAATGAGCTCCACGGGGACCCCCCCATTTGTCAATCACAAGCAGCTCCTGACACCAGCACTAATGCCAAATGCTTTCTCTCGATGGCTTCAGCCTTCGGGTTTGGATGCGGCTGAGACAAACAACAGCTAAAAAATATGATTCTTCCCCCCCAACCTCCCCCGCCCCCGAAAAAAAAGATCAGAGAGGAGCCCAGGAGAGGGAGGAAGCCCAGCCTGTCCAGGAACGTGTCACAATCATGAGCTGATGATTGCCTTGGCCAAGGCATGAACCCCCCCTGACTGCAGAGCATCTCCTGCTCCATTCGGTGAGAGAATCAGGGCAGGCCATCTCTGGAGGAACAGATAGGAAACTTTCCCAGGGGCGTCTCGTTCACGGCCTGGCAGCGTGAGGGCTCTGTGCTTGGCTCTGCTGTGTAGTCAGGATTTGGGGCGTCTCCTGCCTCACTCCTCTTTCCCGACATCTAGAAGTGGTGGTTCAGGGCAACGCTTCCCAAAGGGCACACTGGCACCTGCAGATGTGGGGGCAGAGGGGCAAAATGTGGCCGTGGCTTGGGCGCCATTGGGTTAAATGACAAGGAAAGGGGAACAAATCCCTTTGAAATTAGGACATGTGTAAGCCAGGAAATGCAGCTGCTGGTGTAACAGGGGGGTTACTAACCAGAAATGCTGCGATGGAGCCTTGTCCCAGACAGAGCTCGCCAGGTTAGGCCTAGGGTTCTCCAAGTGCTTCTTTGACTTTCTAAAGGGTCTGTTCTAGGAAATGTTTGGGGGAAGGTCTCTGGCCCATGCTAGACAGGAGGTCAGATGAGCTGATCACACTGGTCCCTTCTGGCCTTGGAATCTATGAATGTGCACCCCTAAGACTTCCCACTGTCCAAGTTCCAAGTACTGCTCTGTGCACGGAGGACCTGATGCCCTCTGTTATTGCATCCGATGAAGTGAGCTGTAGCTCACGAAAGCTCATGCTCAAATAATTGGTTAGTCTCTAAGGTGCCACTAGTACTCCTGTTCTTTTTGCGAATACAGACTAACACGGCTGCTACTCTGAAATCTGTGTGTCTGTCAGCCAGAAGCCTGGAGAAGTGCATCTGAAATGTCACTGGGGGGGTCCTCACCCCCCTCCGCTTTCCGGGGGGGGTGTTAGACAGTCCCCAGCAGAAGTGTGCCACTCCCAGGGCCTTACTGTGCCTAGGAGGGTTGCTGGCAGGTGTAACAGAGCACACTGTAGCTGAACCAGAGGTCAGGAAAACTCTCAGCACCCCTGTGAACTTCCGCAGGATCAGAGCTCCCCGGACCTTAGGGTAGCTCCGAGTACCAACCTGTTTTAGCATTTAATAACTTAAACCCTGATGGTGAAGTTCAGCATTTGCGTCCGTGCTGCACATCTCAACCAACTGAATCCACCCCATGGAATCTGAATTCTCATCATCTCTCTGTTCTCAAGCTAGGTTCTGGCAAAAAGATCCGCCCAGGGCACCTCCTATGTGGGCTGATCACTTCTTTTTCTCATCTGCTTCAATTGCTGATCACCTTTTCCAATCAGCTTCCATTTTGGTGGAAGATTTCTCCAAAGCTGATTGGGTTATATGCTGACGTCTATCTCTAGAGACTTATGTTTTTAAATGCGAAAGCCACTGGCATGTTATTACTTAAAAGGTAATCACTTTTAAAATTAGAATGTGCTGGTTTTGAGCATCAGATCTCAGCTTGAGGAGTCCAGTAAATTATACTTTCGGTTCATGCTACATAGCAGAAAACATGTGTAGATTTAACGAACACTGATAATTGTTCATGTCTCATAACTTCTCTTTTGTCACATGTAGTATAAAGAAACACTGCCCATAGACCTTACACGCACATTTTGAGGGCAATATTGCTTTTAAATTTTTTCTGAGCGTGGTGTGAATTTTAGATTGGGGGGACAAAATGTGGTTTGTAAAGGAAAATGAGTTACAACCCTTCATTCTGGATCAGTGGCCGCTTCTCCATGGTGAGCTTGAGAGAGCGGAGTGCTGTAAATATCTGGAGCCTGCAGTAATTCATGGGTTTCAGAGCAGCAGCCGTGTTAGTCTGTATCCGTAAAAAGAAAAGGAGGACTTGTGGTACCTTAGAGTCTAATAGATTTGTTATTCTCTAAGGTGCTGCAAGTCCTCCTTTTCTTTATACAGTAATTCAGGTACAGGCTCGGAGAAGAAGGCAGCGTGAAATGGCAAGGATACTGAAAGAGCCGAATCACTCAGCGTTGCCAACTCACGTTTGTACCTGAGCCCCACGATACGGGCTGTTTCGCTAAAAGCCGCATTTCCTGGGTTCAGGTGCTTAAGTGAGACTCTCAGCCTTCATTTAATACAAAACTTTCTGGGCCACGTGTTGGCAGAGCAAAGCTTGAAAACATGACCCAGAGCGCGCCCTAAAGGCTCAGAAACTAGAGGGCAAATTAAAACAACCCACAATTGGACTTTTTAAAAAAATCTCATGATTTTTAATCCAATCTTTTGGGGCGGGGGCGGGGAGGGTTGCAAGGACTGAGAAATGAGCAGTCTTGCCTAGTGGTTGGAGCATGAATCAGCCGTCTGGAATTGGAGCCCAGGTGAGAATTGGAGGCAGAAATCAGGAACCAGAGCTGGGTTACCTGGAGTGAGGCAGGCAGGAGCAGGGCTGGGTCCAAGGCTGCAAAAAGCAGGTGCAGGCCTGGGCCAAGCAGGCACAGAAGCTGTCACAGCCATGGGCAAATGATCTGAGCAGCCAGCCCTGTGGTGCTCGCCTCAAGACCAGGTCTGCTGATCCCTTCAGCCAGTCGGGAGGTTGGGCCACTCAGGTGGCCAAATTGGGGCCAGCTGCCCTCATTAGACTGTCTGGGGGGTTAAGCGAGCAGGGAACCAGGTAGCTGCTGGCCCTTGCTCCTGACAGATGATTTGTGAATGGCTGGGTTTGGTGGTGCTGAAATAGCTGCACTTCCCTTCGGACTTTGCCATCTCCTCTGGGCTCCGCTTCCCCGCTCAGACCTGGCTGTGAGTCCCAGGAATTCCCTGGCTTGTTTCATCCCACTCTGAGCACTGCAGTGTAGGAGGCCAGCCTAATGTCTCCAGCACTCCTGGGGAAGTGCCACGTATGTTCTGGGATGTCTCTGGAGCCTGTTTCAGGCATGGTCCCAGCAGGGATACAGCGAGTGAGCCAGCTGCCAGAAGCCTGCTTGCACTGCTTTCCTCCAGGGTGCTACAATGCGTTGGCTCTGGATCTCTGCCCTGTTTGCAGCGTTTGGGAATGACTATTTCTGCAAGCTCTGGCATGCTTCATGCAGCCCCTGAAGTTTCCACGTCACTGCTTGCTTGAGGACACCTGTTCCAACCCAAATCCAGGCAATCTCTGCAATTCCAGCTACTAACAGCCAGATTCTGGGGACATACCTGGTGCAGGCTGTCCTCTCCAGGGTGGAGTACAATGGAGGGCAGTAGGACTACAGTTTCCATCTGCAGGCAGACCAGAGATGGACGAATTGAAGCATGTTAGTTGCTTCCCTGTTTCAGACATACAGCAAGTAGCAGATTCACACCTCAGGAAGGGAAAAACCTGTAAACATGACACCTTCTCCCCAGCATCTATGAGCCATGTGACTTCAAGACTTTCAGAATTGTGGGTCTGGAGTACCCACTCCATGGAGAAGGGACAGGAAGGGTCACTATTCTGACTTGGAAAGAGAGAGAGATTCCAAACAATGCAATTCAACAGTATTTTATTGACGTGCTAAACGAAACAAATATTCCCGAAGTATACAAGAGAAATAAACTTTGGATATCTATCAGTGGAAGCTATAATACAACCAGCATCTGCCAAGGATTGGGCTTCCCAGTACATTTGGAAGTACTTTTAAGACCAGAAAGGATCATTATGAGTATTAAGTCTGACCTCCTGTCTAACACAGGTTGTAGGACTTCCCGGAATTAATCCCTGTTTGAACTAGAGCAGATCTTTGAAAAGAACACCCCATCTTGATTTAAAATTTCCGGAGATGGAGAATCCATCACAGGCCTTGGTAAGTTGTTCCAGTGTTTTAATGGACCTTCACTTTGCAACATATATATCTGGGAAATTAAATCATGGGAAAACCACCTTATTGAAGAATGCTGAAAATTATTGGGAATGTTAACATTAGAGAGAAGGCACAGAAGAAGAGACCTGATAAAGACATACAAAATAATGGCAGATCTAGTGAAGGAAGATCGAATGCTCCAGATCTCCCTGTCTCATAAAACAAGAACAAGGGGATGGTCAATGAAATGGAAAGCTGTCTAGTTCAGAACTGGTTAAAGGAAATACTTTTTCCACACAATGCAAAATTAGACTTGTGGAACTCACTGCCTCAAGATACCACAGAGGTCAAGAGTTAATAGGATTTTTTAAATGGCCATTTCTATGGATACTGAGAGGATTCAGAGTTATAGTAGGAAGGATTACAAACAACAACAAGAGTTTTAGAAGGAATTTAAACCCTAATAGGGGTTGGGAAGCAACTTTTCCAGGCACCAGGTTGTCCCCGCACCTTTGTCTGTAAGATCTAGTGCCAGAGTGTCAGAGGCAGAATACTGCACTAGATGGATCTTGGGTCTGATCCAGTCTGATAATTCCTGTGTTCTTCTCATGTAATGTTAGTATGTTGGACCTTTTGTTAGCATCTAGAAGATTCAGATTAATAGATTTTGAGGCCAAAAGGGACCATGAGATCATAGCCTGACCTCCTGAATAGCCCAGGCTATAGAATTTCACCCAGTTACCCCTGCACTGGGCCCAGTAGCTTGTATCTGGCTAAAGAATCTTCCAGAAAGGCACCCACTGATTTAAGGACATCACAAAATGGCGAATCGATCACTTTCCTTGATGGTTTGTTCCAATGAGATGGATCTCTGTGATAAACGTCATTCATTAACGGAAATAATTTTGGGAAGAAAATGTGAGTCATCTTTGAAGATTGTTTCAGTGTTCCGTATTCCATGTATATTTTCACCTGTGGCTTCTCCTTCCTTCTGCCAAACACTGATAGTTACATTTGCATCAGTAACTGATAAAGACGGGAAGCATCCATCACATTTAAATAAAAACTACTGTGACAGGATCCCCGGGATGCAGCCTGGGACTATGGGACCACTGTGCCCCCTTCACTCTGCAGCCTGGGCTCTCTCTCAGAATGCTTTGCTAGTGACAAGCAGCAAACCCCTCCAGGTGCTGTGATCACTCAGCACAACCGCATGTGGAGCCCCACACCCAGCTAGAGTGCAGGAATGCTCCCAGAGCCGGTCATGAATCACTCTGAGAAAGGCATAAAGCAAATCCCCTCCAGCTCCCATCCTTGTAGCTCAGGAATGTACTGTCTTGCACTGCTCAAGATGAGCAATGCAGATTTATTAATTGGTTCACCACTTCATCAATGGAAAGTGGATATAGACCAGCCTTTGTAAACCTGAGCAGATTTACAAAACACTTCAGGCAAACTCATTGGTAAAGATAAACAGTAAAACAAGTTTATTGACTGCAAAAGATAGATTTTAAGTGATTATAAATGATAGGCAAAAAGTCAGAGTTAGTTACCAAAAGAAAAGAAAATATAAGCACACAATCTAAACTCTCAACCCTATTAGACTGGCCAAAATCTAGATTAAGCAGTTTTTCTCACCCCACTGAATACTGCAGTTCATAGTACACAGGTTTCACCTTTGAAACCTAGGCCAGTCTCCTTTTGGAATCTTCAGTCTTCTCAGTGTCCTTGTTGCTTTCAGCATAGGTGTGGGGAGCAGAAAAGGCTAAGCATGGGGCCCCTGTGTTCTGTTTTATACCCTTAGTCCCATGAGCTTGGAGAACAAAAGTGCAGGCATGTCTGGTGGACATTGCTATGTCCCCAGGCAAGGTTGAGCGATTTCTCTGGTGTGGCCTTGTGCCAATGAGTCATTGAATTGTAGCTCCCTGGCTGGACAATGGCTGGTGATGCTTGTTCAGCACCCACCCGGGTGTTGGTTACCTCCCTTGTCATTGTCTCTGGAGAGCTAGTATCTGGGCGCCTCCCAAACCCACAGCATATTTTAGTGACAACGATACAACACAATCTCATAACTTCATATGCACTAATAATAAACATATTTAGATAGAACAGTGGCTTTCAGCAGATCATAACCTTTCCCCTGATACCTCACACGGCATGCTTTATGTGAAATATCACAATTATATATAAATGATGAATATGGGGGTTATAGGGCGCTCTCCCGACCTATGTTTTCCTTGATATAGCTTGAGCTACATAGGTGCACACAAAAAGAGTCTGAGCTTTCGATCAACCAGCTTCATTAGCTCAGCACTTTCCGTTTCAAAATCTGTATCTACTGCAGGGGAGAAAATGTTTGCTTTGATTTGGAAGCTCAAGCTTTTCTTGGATCACAATATTGTGAATAAAGGGCAGAGGGGTGAAGGTCGAGGCAATCAGATGGTGGAGTCTGTCCCCCCGATTTTCACTGTAATGCTGTGTTGTGGTATTTCACTGTGCATGCATCTTGCACCTCTGTACTCAAGGTGTTACTTTATTTTGCCACTGTTTTGAGGAATAGGGGGTCACTGTCTGATTTTCTAATGTAGGAGCCCAAGTGATCAGAAGATATTTGGGGGAATTATTGTTTTCTTTTGAATTTTGTCTGTGCTGTTTATCGTTAACTAAGATTGTATTGGCTGTTGAAGTAAAATGGACAAAGAAAGAGATATGGTAGGTCCTCTTTGACATGGCTGTGAACTAATAGGTCAAGATCTCTTATTACTCTTCAAGATCCTCAATGGAATTAGCCCAAGATACGTCACAGAGCCTCCATTTTTCCATGGTTGCTCCTCTTGAGAGCCAAGTTCCTCAAAACTATGGAACCATACATTCTGAAGGAGAATGGCGCATGTCTGCACGACAGTCTGGAAATCCCTCCCACAGGAGGAAGGGATGACCATGAAGCTCACGGTCTTCAGAACAAAGAATTAAATTATTTCTTCAGCTTCCTCAGTCAAAATCGAACCAAGGACTAGAAGTCTGACAAGTACTGAGACCACTGCCTAGCGTGGTGACCAATATTGTCTCATTGTTTCCTTGTAGTCCCCCATCTGTCTCTGTCCCTCTGTTTTGTCTTTTCTCTTCTATTTACATTGTCAGCTCTTTGGGGCAGGGACCATCTATTTGTTCTGTTTGTACAACGCCTACCACAATGGGCTCCTGACCCGCAAGTGGGGCTCACAGCCATGCCCCATCTTTTTAACAAAAGAAATATTAGTGCAGAATTCATGTCCCCCACAAATTCCCCCCAGCCCCCCTCAGAATAATGCATTGTCAGGGAGGTGCTGCAATTACACCTTTCACCCACCAGGGGCTTCTGTGGCGTCAGAAGAGAGGGCAGCTGGCTCACCCTTGGAGCAGCCCGGCGCAGAGATGGAGGGGGCATTTTGGCCTTGTCCCCCCCCCATCCCACCCCCACTTCTACATAGGTTCTGGCACCCTTGGCTCACAGGCACTACCCCAATTAAAATAACGAATGATAATGGTAGAGTAGAAAGAGGAGAAGACAAGAGAGAAGGAGGGGGAAAAAGCCAAAGTCCCCACTGATTTGGGGAAGTAGGAAGAATTAGGCCATTGGTCTATTTTGATTATGACAAGAACTGGTTGAAATTATTTCAATTACTTTTTCATTGAGGTTTCAGTTACATTTTGTGGAAAAAATCATGTTAATTTTTTCAGATTTTGACAGGGTTTTGAAACAAACAAAAAATCCAAAACTCTTTGTTTCATGATTGTGGGAGAAAATCCTCTTTCCTTTCACTTTAAAAAACAACACTGCTTTTATTCACCTGAGTAAAACAAGGAGAAAAAATAGAGAAAGCGGGACATTTCCCACCAAAACAAAAAGTAATGTTATTGAAAAATTTAATTTCAATTTTTTGTCAAGAAATGAACGATACAGAACAAACCGTTTTTTAAAATTTTCTTTCAATATATTTACCTTATACTGACCAATGCTAGTTCTGACATTTGTGTAGGGAACTCAGCGCAGTGTGTAAGAATTATAATTAATAATAATAATGCCTAGCTCTTACATAGACATGGTGGGTGAGTTAATTTCTTTTATTAGACCAACTTCTGCTGGTGAAGATATTACCTCACCCCTGTGCTAGGCCTCACCACTGCGTATAGCTCTCGTATAGTGCATTTCATCTGTGGATCTCAAAACGCTTTCCAATTTTTAATGCATTTGTCCTCACAACACCCATGTGAGGTAGGGAGGTGTTATTATCCCTCATTTACAAATGGGGGGAGCTGAAGCACAGAGCGGGGCGGTACTTTGCATAGGCCAATGGGACGATGGAGTTCCCCTGCAGAGACTGTCATTGACTTGAGTGGCAGAGGAAGGCCGAGCACACCTCTCAACCTTCCACCTCGCCAGTATGTGACACCAGCAATTGCAATATATGAAAAGGAACCAAAATATGTGGAACACCTGGGTTTGGTTGTGCCTCATGCCCTAATTAACTGATTGTAATGTTCTTTTAATTATAAAACCTGTTTTTAAAGCTTATCTTCTCACCGTGACAATTATAAACCTGTTTCTTTTAAAACAGAAAACTGGGAAAACAACTTATATTCTAGCCAACTATGACAGCTCCCCTCCATGGGTTATTTTAGGCCTTGAGCTCTGGGCTGCCAATCCCCAGCACAATGCACTACTGCTTCATACATGAGTAATTGTCATTTATGGGGAGCAGCCACTAGAGGTGGATTTGACACACACTTTACCAGTGGATTATCGAACAGTTTGCTAGACGGCAGTATAATCTTGCAGATCAGGATTCCAAGAGTCTAGCCCTGATTCTGGCACAGTAGTATAGTGGTTCGATGAGGTGCTGTATTGACGTGTCAGAAGAAGAGGTGCTGGAGCAAACTGATATTTTTAAGTAACAAATCACCAGGCCTAGATGATCCAGCCATATGGTCTGAAGGAGTTCAAGTATGAAATGGCTGAGCTGCTAGCAAAGATATGTGATAGCTCATAAAAAGAACTACTGTACCAGAGGACTGGAGGATGGTAAATGCTGTACAATAGAACCTCAGAGTTATAAACACCTCGGGAGTGGAGGTTGTTCGGAGCTCTGAAATGTTCATTACTCTGAAGAAAACGTTCTGGTGGTTCTTTCAAAAGTTTACAACTGAACATTAACTTAATACAGCTGTGAAACTTTACTATGCAGAAGAAAAATGCTGCTTTCCTTTTATTTTTTAGTAATTTGCGTTTAACATAGTACTGTACTGTATTTGCCTTTTTTTTTTTTGGTCTCTGCTGCTGCCTGATTGCATACTTCCGGTTCCCAATGAGGTGTGTGGTTGACGGGTCAGTTCGTAACTATGGCGTTTGTTACTCTGAGGTTCTACTGTACCTGTATTTAACAAAGGCTCTAGGGGTGAGCTGGGGAATGACAGACCAGTGAACCATACATCATGTGTATCTGATAATTTTGTTGAAATTATAACTAAAATTAGAAGAATAAAACACCTGGAAGATTATGATATGATAGGGTCTAACCAATGTGGTTTCTGTAAAGGGAAATTTTGTCTTAGATTGTCAGCTCTTCGGAGCAGGGACTGGTTTTTTTGTTCGGTGCTTGTCCAGCGTCTGGCACCGTGATCCATGACTAGGCGCTATGGGGATATAAATAATAATCTGTTAGAAGTCAGGTAAAGGAAAACCACTGACGTAATGTATTTAGATTTTCAAAAGGCCTTTCACAAAGTACTTCAGAAGAGGCTACATCATCATGGGGTGAGAAGAAAACTTTTGTGGAGGTGGATCAAAAACTGGCTAGAAAAGAGGAAACAAAGAATAGGAACAAATGACCAATTTTCATCATGGCAAAAGGTTAATAGCAGGG
Source organism: Lepidochelys olivacea (assembly GCF_965140295.1). NCBI lineage: Eukaryota > Metazoa > Chordata > Testudines > Cheloniidae > Lepidochelys > Lepidochelys olivacea. The sequence goes on along the minus strand of NC_140436.1, from coordinate 13,647,545 downwards.
ACCACAAGGTACCGTATTTGGTCCAGTTTTGTTTAATATATTTATTATTTAGCAAGTGAGGTAGCAAAATTTGCAGCTGACACAAAGTTGTTTAGGTTAGTCAGAATCAGAAAGAACTGTGGGGAAATTCAGAGAGACGAAACCAAACTAGGTGAATGGGTAACATGATGGCAGATGAAGTTCCATGTTGATGATGTAAAGTAATGCACATTGGAGGAAAACATTTGACACTGAAAGGCAACTGATTCAAAACTGAGCAAATATTTTTCACTCAAATCATCACTAGACTGTGGAACTCACCGACACAGGATATCATGGGTGCCAAGAATTTAGTAAGATTCAAAGGCGGATTGGATGTTTATATTGATAACAACACCAAGAGTTATAACAGTTAATGCAAACTAAGAGTTTTGGAAGAGATATACAACCTCATGTTTCAAGGTTCAAACACATCTCTAATGCTTTGGGAGATCAGGAACCAGGTTTTCCTGGGAGACAGATTACACCACATCTTTCAACTGTGCCTTGCACTTTCCTCTGAAGAATCTGGTCCTGGTCCCTGTCAGAGCCAGGATACTAGACTAGATGGATCACGGGTCTGATCCAGTCTGGCAATTCCTATGGCTATGTAACCAAAACCCATTTAAAGTGACTGAATGGATAAATAGTGGAGTTATCCTATTACAGACCTGAGTTCTTGTCCTACCTCTGCCTGAAGTTACCTTTTGCAACATCTTTCCTAGTCCAGAGCTTAACTACTCTTATAGTTAGAATTTTTTTCCTACTATCTAACCTAAACCTTTCTTGCTAATGATTAAGCCCATTACTTTTGTCCTACCTTCAGTGGCCATATAGAACCATTAGCCACCATCCTCTTTACAACAGTCCTTAACATATTTGAAGACAGTTATCAGTCCGCTTCCCTCAAAACTAAACATGCCCCGTTGTTTTTAACTTTTTAACCTTTCCTCATAGGTCAGATTTTCTAAACATGAGATCATTTTTGTTGCCCTCCTCTGGACTCTCTCCAATTTGTCCACATTTTCCCAAAGTGTGGTATCCAGAATTGGACACCGTAGTCCAGCTGAGCCCTCAACAGTGCCAAGAAGAGTGGGACAGTTACCTTACATGCTACACTCATTAATACACCCCAGAATGATGAGCCTCTTTTGCAGCTGCCTCAGATTGCTGACACATATTCCTTTTGTGATCCACTATAACCCCCTCCCAAGCCTTTCCAGCCATACTACCAACAAGCCAGTTATTCCCCATGTTGTAGTTCTGCATTTGATTTTTCCTTCCTAAGTGCACTTGTCTTTACTGAATTTCATCTTGTTGAATTCAGACCAATTCTCCAATTTATCAAGGTCCTTTTCAGTTCTATCCCTGTCCTCTAAAGTGCTTGCAACCCCTCCCAGCTTGGTGACCTCTGCATATTTTATAAGCAAATGCTCCACACCATTATCCAAGTAATTAATTTAAATATTAAATAGTATTAGGCCCAGGACTGATCCCTGTGGAACCCCATGCCCTCCCAGTTTGACAGCGATCCTTTGAGAACTACTCTTTGAGTACGGTCTTTCAATCAGTTGTGCACCCACCTTATACTCATTTTATTGATACTAGACTGTATTTCATCGATACTAGACTGTCTTGTGGGGCTATGTCAAAAGCTATAGCACATCTGCTGCTTCGCCCAATAGTTTGGGACTCATGGCTACCTGGGTTCCAGCTCACTGCACGTTGCTGTAGGGTACAGGTTGAGCATAAAGGGAAGAAGGAGGATCCTGGGAACTACAGGCCAGTCGGCCTCACCTCAGTCCCTGGAAAATTCATGGAGCAGGTCCTCAAGGAATCAATTCTGAAGCACTTAGAGGAGAGGAAAGTGATCAGGAACAGTCAGCATGGATTCACCAAGGGAAAGTCATGCCTGACTAATCTAATTGCCTTCTGTGACGAGATAACTGGCTCTGTGGATGAGGGGAAAGCGGTGGACATGTTGTTCCTTGACTTTAGCAAAGCTTTTGACACGGTCTCCCACAGTATTCTTGCCAGCAAGTTAAAGAAGTATGGGCTGGATGAATGGACTATAAGGTGGATAGAAAGTTGGCTAGATTGTCAGGCTCAACGGGTAGTGATCAATGGCTCCATGTCTAGTTGGCAGCCGGTATCAAATGGAATGCCCCAAGGGTTGGTCCTCGGACCGGTTTTGTTCAATATCTTCATAAATGATCTGGAGGATGGTGTGGATCGCACCCTCAGCAAGTTTGCAGATGACACTAAACTGGGAGGAGAGGTAAATACGCTGGAGGGTAAGGATAGGACACAGAGGGACCTAGACAAATTGGAGGATTGGGCCAAAAGAAATCTGATGAGGTTCAACAAGGACAAGTGCAGAGTCTTGCACTTAGGACGGAAGAATCCCATGCACCGCTACAGACTAGGGACCAAATGGCTAGGCAGCAGTTCTGCAGAAAAGGACCTGGGGTGACAGTGGACGAGAAGCTGGATATGAGTCAACAGTGTGCCCTTGTTGCCAAGAAGGTCAATGGCATTTTGGGATGTATAACTAGGGGCATTGCCAGCAGATCGAGGGACGTGGTCGTTCCCCTCTATTCAACATTGGTGAGGCCTCATCTGGAGTACTGTGTCCAGTTTTGGGCCCCACACTACAAGAAGGATGTGGAAACATTGGAAAGAGTCCAGCGGAGGGCAACACAAATGATTAGGGGGCTGGAGCACATGACTTATGAGGAGAGGCTGAGGGAACTGGGATTGTTTAGTCTGCGGAAGAGAAGAATGAGGGGGGATTTGATAGCTGCTTTCAACTATCTGAAAGGGGGTTCCAAAGAGGATGGATCTAGACTGTTCTCAGTGGTAGCTGATGACAGAACAAGGAGTAATGGTCTCAAGTTGCAGTGGGGGAGGTTTAGGTTGGATATTAGGAAAAACTTTTTCACTAGGAGGGTGGTGAAGCACGGGAATGCGTTACCTAGGGAGGTGGTGGAATCTCCTTCCTTAGATATTTTTAAGGTCAGGCTTGACAAAGCTCTGGCTGGGATGATTTAGTTGGGGATCGGTCCTGCTTTGAGCAGGGGGTTGGACTAGATGACCTCCTGAGGTCCCTTCCAACCCTGATATTCTATGATTCTATGATTCATAGCCTGCCTTTGTGGCAGAGACAGCCTGATTCAGCATAAATGTGGAACCATGCTGCAAAATCCAGTACACCTGAGAGGTGTACCTGCGTGAGTTCTGCAGGGGAGGAACAGAGCTGGAAAGCGGGTAGTAGTGAGGTGTGGGGAAGGACACTTGCAGGAGGTGTGTGTGTGGTAGAAGTGCTGGCCGGAAGGTGATGCTCACAGGGGCTATGTGGGGGGATAGCTGGGCAGGGAGAGAACACTGGTAGGGGTTGTGTTGGGGGTAATTAGAGGAGCTGGCCTGCGGGAGGAGACATTTGTAGGCAGCTGGCAGTGCAGGGATTGGGAGGAGTATGCTTGGCTGCAAGAGCTCAGCAGGACGGGGTGGGGGTGGTAGCAGTGGAGGGGAGGAGGGGTGCAGAGAGGGTTAAATTGGTGCGGGGTGAGCAAGAGGGGGCATTTGCAGAAGATCATCTGCTGGGTGGAGGGTACTTATAGGAACAGGGGTGATGGTAGCAATGTCGGGGAGGCACTTGGGGGAAGCAACGCTGGGGGATCAGTAGCAGCACAGGGGCAGGAGTTGGGGGTAGCAGTATAGGGAGACAGGACAGTGAGGGGTAATTTGCGGGGCTCGGTGTGATAGCTGTATCAGGGGGCACTGGGGAGGAACAATGCAGGGGGCAGAGCTGTGGGGGGGCTCTGTCAGGAGCTGGGAGTACCAGCCCTAGGAGTGCGGGTCTGTGCTAGGGGCTGGGGTCCCAGCCCCATGGGGCAGGGCAATGTGAGGAGCTAGGGAACCCAGCCCCAAGGAGGCGAGCTGGGGGGACTGTGAGAGGAGCTGAGGGGCCCAGCCCGGGGCGGGGGGGGGGGGCTGGGCTGTGTGAGGAGCTGGGGGTCCCAGCCAGGTCTCGTTAGGCTGGGGAGCAGCTGTGTGAGGAGCTGGGGAACCCAGCCCCAAGGAGGCGAGCTGGGGGGACTGTGAGAGGAGCTGAGGGGCCCAGCCTGGGGGTGGGGCTGGTCTGTGTGCGGGCTGTGTGATGAGCTGGGGGTCCCAGCTAGGTCTGGTTAGGCTGGGGAGCAGCTGTGTGAGGAGCTGGGGGTCCCAGCCCTGGGGGGTGGGCTGTGTGAGGAGCTGGGGGTCCCAGCCCCGACAGGTAGGGCCATGGGGGGCTGTAACAGGAGCTGGGGGTTCCAGCCCAGGGGGATAGGACTGTGGGGGGCTGTGAGAGGAGCTGGAAGTCCCAGCATTTGGGGGGCTTTGTGAGGAGCTGGGGGTCACAGCACTGGGGTGGCCGGGCTGTAAGAATAGCTGGGGGTCCGGGCCCAGGGGGGTGGGGCGGTGAGGAGCTAGGGTCTGAGCCAGGGGGCTGTGAGGAGCTGGGGTTCCTGGCTGGGGGGGGGCTGTGAGGAGCTGGGGGTCCAGCACTAGGGGGCTGTGGGAGGAACTGGGGGTTCCAGACCCTGGGGGGCAGAGGGCACAGGGAAGGCTGTAAGCACAGCAGGGAAGGAAGGGCTGTGGGGGGATCTGGGGGTCCCGGCCGGGGGGGGCAGGAGTGTGGGGGGAGCTTGGGGTCCCGGGGGGGTGGGGTGGCTGTGAGGGGATCTGGGGGTCCCGGCCCGGGGGAGGGCGGGGGGGCTGTGAGGGGATCGGGGGAGCTGGGGGTCCCGGCCCGGGGGGGCTGTGTGAGGAGCTGGGGGTCCCGGCCGGGGGGGGGCGGGGTGGCTGTGAGGGGAGCTGGAGGTCCCGGCCCGGGGGGGGCTGTGTGAGGAGCTGGGGGTCCCGGGCCGGGGGGGCTGTGAGGGGAGCTGGGGGGCCCGGTGGAGGGCGGGGGGGCTGTGAGGGGATCGGGGGAGCTGGGGGTCCCGGGCTGGGGGGGGCGGGGCTGTGAGGGGAGCTGAGGGTCCCGGCCCGGGGTGGCTGTGAGGGGAGCTGGGGGTCCCGGGCCGGGGGGGCGGGGCTGTGAGGGGATCTGGGGGTCCCGGGCCGGGGGGGCTGTGTGAGGAGCTGGGGGTCCCGGCCCGGGGGGGGCTGTGTGAGGAGCTGGGGGTCCCGGGCCGGGGGGGCTGTGAGGGGAGCTGAGGGGCCCGGGGGAGGGCGGGGGGGCTGTGAGGGGATCGGGGGAGCTGGGGGTCCCGGGCCGGGGGGGCTGTGTGAGGAGCTGGGGGTCCCGGCCCGGGGGAGGGCAGGGGGGCTGTGAGGGGAGCTGGGGGAGCTGGGGGTCCCGGCCCGGGGGGGCTGTGTGAGGAGCTGGGGGTCCCGGCCGGGGGGCAGGGTGGCTGTGAGGGGATCTGGGGGTCCCGGCCCGTAGGGGGGGATCTGGGGGTCCCGGCCCGGGGGAGGGCGGGGCTGTGAGGGGATCTGGGGGTCCCGGCCCGGGGGGGGCGGGGCTGTGAGGGGATCTGGGGGTCCCGGCCCGGGGGGGGGATCTGGGGGGCCCGGGGGAGGGCGGGGGGGCTGTGAGGGGATCGGGGGAGCTGGGGGTCCCGGGCCGGGGGGGCTGTGTGAGGAGCTGGGGTTCCCGGCCCGGGGGAGGGCAGGGGGGCTGTGAGGGGAGCTGGGGGAGCTGGGGGTCCCGGCCCGGGGGGGGCGGGGCTGTGAGGGGAGCTGGGGGTCCCGGCCCGGGGGGGGGGATCTGGGGGTCCCGGCCCGGGGGAGGGCGGGGGGGGCTGTGAGGGGATCGGGGGAGCTGGGGGTCCCGGCCCGGGGGGGGCGGGGCTGTGAGGGGAGCTGGGGGTCCCGGCCCGGGGGGGGGATCTGGGGGTCCCGGCCCGGGGGAGGGCGGGGGGGCTGTGAGGGGATCGGGGGAGCTGGGGGTCCCGGCCCGGGGTGGCTGTGAGGGGAGCTGGGGGTCCCGGCCGGGGGGGGCGGGGCTGTGAGGGGAGCTGGGGGTCCCGGCCCGGGGTGGCTGTGAGGGGATCTGGGGGTCCCGGGCCGGGGGGGCTGTGTGAGGAGCTGGGGGTCCCGGCCTGGGGGAGGGCGGGGGGGCTGTGAGGGGATCGGGGGAGCTGGGGGTCCCGGGCCGGGGGGGCGGGGCTGTGAGGGGAGCTGGGGGTCCCGGCCCGGGGGGGCTGTGTGAGGAGCTGGGGGTCCCGGCCCGGGGGGGCGGGGCTGTGTGAGGAGCTGGGGGTCCCGGGCTGGGGGGGGGCGGGGCTGTGAGGGGATCTGGGGGTCCCGGCCCGGGGGAGGGCGGGGGGGCTGTGAGGGGATCGGGGGAGCTGGGGGTCCCGGGCCGGGGGGGGCGGGGCTGTGAGGGGAGCTGGGGGTCCCGGCCCGGGGGGGGGGATCTGGGGGTCCCGCCCCGGCCGGTGTCAGCTTGCAGCGGGAGCTCCACCCCCCCGGCCGCCCGCCCGCCCCCCGGACCCCCCCGGCGGCGGGCGGGAGCGAGCGAGCGAGGGGCCGGCCCCGCCGGCGGGGGAGGGGGGAGCGGGGAGGGGGGAGGCAGCCGCGCCCGCCCGCTGCCCGCTCCGCACTCGGCCGGCGCCGCGCCTCGAAGTTGGGCGGGCCGGGCGCACCATGCCCCAGCTGCCGCCCGCGGGCGGCGACGACCTGGGCGCCCCGGACGAGCTGATCCCCTTCCAGGACGAGGGCGACGAGCAGGACAAGGGCGCGGGGCGCGGCTCGGCCCACGGGGACCTGGACGAGCTCAAGTCCTCGCTGGTCCACGAGTCCGAGAACCGCCGCGCCAGCGCCTCGGGCTCCGACTCGGAGGTGAGGGGCCGCGGGGGGCCGGGGGGGCCGGGCGGCGCCGGGGGGGGCCCGGGGCAGCGCTCACCCCTCTCCCCTTTGTGTCTCCCCCGCAGGCGGAGCGGCCGCCGCCGCCGCCGCCGCAGCCCCGCGAAAGTTTCCAGAAGCCGCGGGACTATCTCGCCGAAGGTACCGACCCCTGCCCCGGCCCCCCGCGCCCCCCAACCCGCCCCCCTGGGGTGCCTGCCCCCGCTGCTCCCGTCGGGGCCCCCGTCCCGGCCCCCCAACCCGCCCCCCTGGGGTGCCTGCCCCCGCTGCTCCCCCCGGGGCCCCCGTCCCGGCCCCCCAACCCGCCCCCCTGGGGTGCCTGCCCCCGCTGCTCCCCCCGGGGCCCCCGGCCCGGCCCCCCAACCCGCCCTCCTGGGGTGCCTGCCCCCGCTGCTCCCCCCGGGGCCCCCGGCCCGGCCCCCCAACCCGCCCCCCTGGGGTGCCTGCCCCCGCTGCTCCCCCCGGGGCCCCCGTCCCGCCCCCCAACCCTGCCCCCTGGGGTGCCTGCCCCCGCTGCTCCCCCCGGGGCCCCCGTCCCGCCCCCCAACCCTGCCCCCTGGGGTGCCTGCCCCCGCTGCTCCCCCCGGGGCCCCCGTCCCGGCCCCCCAGCCCGCCCCCCTGGGGTGCCTGCCCCCGCTGCTCCCCCTGGGGCCCCTGTCCCGGCCCCCAGCCCGCCCCCCTGGGGTGCCTGCCCCCGCTGCTCCCCCTGGGGCCCCTGTCCCGGCCCCCAGCCCGCCCCCCTGGGGTGCCTGCCCCCGCTGCTCTCGTCGGGGCCCCTGTCCCGCCCCCCAACCCTGCCCCCTGGGGTGCCTGCCCCCGCTGCTCCCCCCGGGGCCCCCGTCCCGCCCCCCAACCCGCCCCCCTGGGGTGCCTGCCCCCGCTTCTCCCCTCGGGGCCCCCGTCCCGCCCCCCTGGGGTGCCTGCCCCCGCTTCTCCCCTCGGGGCCCCCGTCCCGCCCCCCTGGGGTGCCTGCCCCCGCTTCTCCCCTCGGGGCCCCCGTCCCGCCCCCCTGGGGTGCCTGCCCCCGCTGCTCCCCTCGGGGCCCCCGGCCCGGCCCCCGGCCCCCCAACCCGCCCCCCTGGGGTGCCTGCCCCCGCTGCTCCCCTCGGGGCCCCCGGCCCGGCCCCCGGCCCCCCAACCCGCCCCCCTGGGGTGCCTGCCCCCGCTGCTCCCCCCGGGGCCCCTGTCCCGGCCCCCGGCTCCCCAGCCCGCCCCCCTGGGATCCCTGCCCCCGCTGCTCCCCCTGGGGCCCCTGTCCCGGCCCCCAGCCCGCCCCCTTGGGATCCTTGCCCCCGCTGCTCTCGTCGGGGCCGGCCTCCTGCCCCGCAACCCGCCCCCCTGGGGCTTCCCTCTGGGATCCCTGCCCTTCCCTAGCCTGCCCCCTCTGCTCCCCCTGTCCCGTGCCCCTTTCCCCAGCCCTCTTCCCACCCCTTCTGCCCCACAGCCCCCCGCTCTCTTCCCTCCCCAGTTACCCCTGCCCGCTTGCCCCCCTTCTGCTCCTTCACTCCCCTGCTCCCCACTTCCCCGCCCCATGCGCCTGTGCTCACCCTCCCTCCGCTTCCCTTTCCCCCCGATCCCCCTCTGCGGGCCGCCCCCGGCAGTTCGCCTTGGACGGGAAGTTTCCCTCGGGTCCCTGCGCGGCTCAGGGTCCCAGCCCCGGCCTGGAGGATCCCCCAGAGCCCTGCAGCCCTCCTCGGTGTTTACATCCTTCGGATACTTGCAGACGCTTAGCAAGACTTTTAACCTCTTTGTTTTCTTCGTCCGTGTCCGTCGCCCGCCCTCGGACTCTCTCCTCCTCCCCCCTGCTTACCCACCCCTTCCTCCCTGAGCTAGGCTTACTCAAGGGAAGTAACCTGAGTGTAGATACTCCAGTTAAAACTCTGCAGTGAAGACCTATTTCCCCCCCTTCTCTCCACCCCAGCTTTAACCACTTCAGCCGCTTCTACCATCTTCCCACTCCCTGGGCCCTTGGCCTGCTCCCAGCCCCACCCTGGTGAAAGCCCCTGGCTGAGCCTTTTCTTTTCTCCCCAGTAGTGAGAAGACAGCAAGATGGAGGTTTCTTTAAGGGGCCCCCCTATCCAGGTTACCCCTTCCTGATGATCCCAGAGCTGGGCAGTCCCTACCTGCCCAACGGAGCCCTGTCCCCTGGCGGTGCTCACACAGTAAGTGCTGCTCACTTTGGTTTGGCCCCTCTGCTGTCAGGAGAACTCCTTTCTCCCTGCAGACACTGTTCAGCTGTTCTTTCACCCTAGCTGAGGAGAGACCCCTGATGTCCAGGGACAGTGTATGTGGTCAGTGGGGGGGCTTTTGCTGTCTTGCGGAGTAGAAATGTCTGCTCTGACTCTTGTTTTGCGGCGTTGATTGCATAAAAGTGGTCTTTTATAAAGTAGCTTGAGGCTGCATTCTCATCCTACTGATCTGACAACATGAGTGCTGGGGAGACTGCCCCTATGGTGAAGTTAGATTGTTTTCTTTGGAAGCTGAAGAGATGAGTTGGGTGGTTTTTCGTATCCTCATTCGTTTCCATGGGGTGCATACGCTCCTCTTCACAAAGCGAGACCTCTAAAGAATTGAAAAGGATGAGGAAAGTGGCAGAGTTTTGCTCCCTGATTCATTCTTCCTCCTTCCTGGGTTGATCATTCAAGCTGATGCAGGCAGCGTGTAATACCCTAGTAGATCCCCACTAAAGTCAGGGTCCATCCCCATGACCCATGAGGATCAGTTTGTAAGGTTGAGGCCCAAACTTGTCCCTATTGCTCTTTAGGAAGTTATACGTTGTCAGGTTAATGATCATATATTTCAAACAAACACGCACATGCCCTAGTTTATTTGACTGATATCCCCTTAGATTATGAAAATAGAACTCCAGAATATCAAATCTAATTTTCCTTCTTTGATGTTGTTTGTTCACATTTTGCATTTCTCTCAGCTTGGAAGGTGAAAGTAAGCCCCTTTCGCTTGCTGACCCGCAGTTTCATTGGGGGGTGAGGCCCATGTTTTCATGCTGTGACCCCAATCCTGCAATTGAATGGGCAAGGGAAGACCAAGTGACTTCACTGAGATGGCACAGGGGCTCCTGTGCTGATCTGATTGCACGATTGGGCCCTCTGTATCATGCTCCTGCTTTGAGCAGGGGGTTGGACTAGATGACCTCCTGAGGTCCCTTCCAACCCTGATATTCTATGATTCAATGTTAAGAAGCCCTTTGGGGGCTATTGTAATACAAATGATAATGCATTAGTACTGTGCTCTGATGCTTGGGTTGCAAACATTGCTCAGTAACGTTTGCTTTAAAATTGAAGATTCCAGTGCTGCAATTTGTTGCTCATATGTGGATTTCTGTGCCTGCGCAGACCCCCAGTGTCTTTAATGGGGGCGGCCCATGTGGACACAGCAGTCTGCCTGTGTGTGACAAATTGCAGGGTCAGGGCCGTGGTGTGTGTTTTGTAATTTCATGGAGTCGTTTCTCTTGGATCTGAGTGTTGTAAAAACTTTTTTTTACCACACAGGCACAAAAAATAAGGGATAGACTTGACCTGATAGTGTCTCTTTAATGAATATTTGAGGGGAAAATCCGAGATTCTCACTTGGTGGTGTATTTGTTTTGCTTAACTAGTTTCAGAGCAAGACCCCCAGCTCTTATCTGCTGGGGTGGAGCAGTTGATTCTGCAATAACTTTAAGTTCCACGCAAAAGAAACGTGCGTGCTGTTTGATTTCTGACTCCTGCCGTTTAAAACTTGAATGTAAATTCTGGATGGAAAACTCATAAAGAATCCAGTGGGGAGCCCTGTTACATGTGTAAACCTGAGAAACCTGACCATGGTTTTCTTCTGTTTGCCCTGCTTTTCTCATTTAAAGGGATCTTTTAGACTTTTTAAAGCTGTTAATGGGCTGACATTGTCTGTCTCTCCATCTGCGTTTAAAGAAGTGATTAAGCAAATTGACCAAGCGTTAGACAGAGTGCAAATGAGAGCAAATTGGAATTCCCCAGAACACAAACCAATGCCCCATCCCCAAATCCTTCTCTGCCCTCAGGAGCTCATTGTGTTCCGGTGGCCATTAGAGGTTCCCTGCCTGCATGCTTATCCCCAAACAGGAACCTATTATTATCCTTTCCTTGGTGAGGTGCACACCTTTATCAATGATCAGTGCCCTCCTCTGGGCTTCAGATTTAATTCTGGAACTTTTGTCGTTTAAGGTGAAGGGCCTGAACAAGATAAATGTGATGCCTGATTGGCTCTTAATAATGATTAAGAGAAGCCTGAGAAACTTTCCCAGCAGAACCGGTTAATTCTGCTGTCATCGTGCTTTTCAGCAATTGGAAGCTGCTCTATTCACTTGTGGCATTAAAACATACCTGGGGCATGGATGGCTTGTTTCCTTGTATGCCTGAAAGCAACTGGCACGAGGACTTGTACAAATAATGCTCTAAACTAATAGGGTTAGTTAGCATCGAAGGCTTCTCAATTCTTGTATGTTTTATTGCTTTGAAACGAAATGCTTTTAGTGACGTCCACTGTTCGGCCAGGTTTTAATGAATCCATTATTCACACTTGCCTTTGCTAAATTATTGATAGGAGGATTTTACATGCATTTCTACAAAGAGAACATAGAACAAGATATTGTTCCTTTAAGCTGTGACTTAAATTAATGCTAGCTTGTTTACACCTATCTCTAAAATACGTTATCTAAAACCAGCTGGCTTGAACAATCATTTAGTGTTAAATGATGTTTGAATTATTAGCCATTTGGTTGTTTGTTCATTAACATGGGTCAATACTGCATTCAGCTGTATGACATAACTGTATTTTAATTATACAGTTACTGATAATTAGGCATTAGAACTTTTGGGCTTTCATTTAGATCTTAACAGCTAGACTGTACTTGCCTCAAGGGCATGATTATACAAATATGCCTGTGTGGCAGGCAGTTGTGTGAGGGGTAAAGGTTATAGTTGCAGTTTGTCACCGTTATTTGTATTAATAAATTTCACAGATGATACTTGATTGGGAGGAATTGCAAATACCAGTGAGGACTAAGAAATAATAAAAAGGGACCAAGTAAGATTAGAAACATTAGCCATAAAATAATTAATATTTTTATTTAATAAATCTTGGAATACTGGGGAAATTCAAGAAGACCAGAAGCGAGCTAATGTGCCCATATTTTAAAAGGGTAAACAGGATAACCTGGGTAATTATAGGCTTGTTAGCCTGACATCGATCTCAGACAAAATAATGGAACAGCAGTATGTGACTTTGGGTACGTATACGCTACCCGCCGGATTGGTGGGCGGCGATCGATCCAGCAGGGGTCGATTTGTCACGTCTAGTCTAGACGCTATAAATCGACCCCCGAGTGCTCTCCCATCGACTCCTGTACTCAACCGCTGCGAGAGGCACAGGCGGAGTCGACGGGGAGCGGCAGCAGTCGACTCACCGCGGTGAAGACACCACGGTAAGTTGATCAACTTAGATCAATTCTCTCCCCTGCCCCCCCCCCCAGTGTAGACCAGGCGTCAATCAAAAAAGAACTAAGGGATGGTCATATAACTAAGGCTGGTAAAGAGGGCTACTTAGCTGAAGACCACCTCTTTTCCAACTTGATACAATTTTTTCGTGGGACTACAAGTGGTTGATAAAGGTAACTGTGTTGATGTAATATGCTTGGACTTCTTTTAGGCATTTGACTTAGTACTGCTCAACATTTTGACTAAAAAACTAGCATTGTTCAAAACCAGTGCAGCACATGTGTTTAAAAACAGGTTGACAGATCTCAAGACATATTTGTTAATGGGGAATAATAATTGAATGGGGGTATTCTGATGGGGTTCAGCAGGGACTTCTCATACGGGATTAGGTTGAGGATGTTTTTATCAGATATCTGGAAGAAAATATAAAATTTCATATAAAGTTTGCAAATGTGACTAATATTGGTGGGGCGGTAAATGATGATGAGGGCAGGTCACTGATACAGAGTGATCTGGATTTTTTTGGTAAGCTTGACACAATCAAATGCAATTCAGCCAAATGCATGATACATCTAGGGACAGAGAAAGGAGATCATGCTTACAGAATGGAAACTGCATCTTAGAGAGCAGTGATTCTGAAACAGACTTGGGGTGATAGTGAACCACCAAATGAACTTCAGCTCCCAGTGTGATGCTGTAGCTAAGGGCTTGTCTACATTACCCGTCTAGACGTGATAAATTGACCACCGAGCACTCTCCCGTCAACTCCGGTACTCCACCAGGGCGAGAGGCGCAGGCGGAGTCAATGGGAGAGGGTCAGCCGTTGACTTACCGCAGTGAAGACCCCACGGTAAGTAGATCTAAGTACATCAACTTCAGCTACGTTATTCCTGGGATGCATATGTAGGGGAACAGTGAGGTGGTGTATCTATGTATACACCAGAGATGAGACCATTACTAGAATATTGTGTCCAATTCTGGTAACCACACTTCAAAGAAGGTGCTGAAAATTTGGAGAGTGTTCAAGGAAGAGCTACAAGAGGATCTAAGGACTGGACAACATGCCTTACATGGAGAGACTTAAGAAGTTCAGTCTATTTATCCTATCAAACAGAAGGTTAAGAAGCAATTTGATCGCAGTCTAAATTAACCACCCAAGATGAGGATATGTGGAGGACTTGTTATTCCAGCAGACAAAAGCATAAAAAAAAAAAAATCCAATAGTAGGAAATAGAAGCTAGACAAATTCAAACAGGAGGTAAAGTGCACATTTTTAAACTTAGCTTTGCAACAACTTTCCTAGGATTGTAGTGGATTGTGTATCATTTGACATCTTTAAATCAGGTTTGGGTGTCTTTCCAAAAGATATGTTACAGCTCAGTCAGAACTTGTGAAGTTGGTGTAGGAACCACTTGGTGAAATTTGATGGCCGTTGTTATGCAGGAGGTCAGACTATCTTAATGGTCCCATCTGGCCTTAAAATCCAAAACTGTTAGAATACTGCCTAGAGGCCCTAGCCAATGCGCTAGGCATGGTACAGACAGATAATCCCTGTCCTCATCCTGAAAAGCTTAGTTTAAGACAAGATTGAACAGATGAACTCAGCAAATGGGGAGGAAGGAGATGGTAATAGGAACAGTAGCATCCTTTGGCACAGAGAGGGTTTTTAGTAATTGAGACAAATAAAGGGATAGCCCTAGTCTTGACTGGCCATTATTCGCTGTCGGTGTTTTGTGGGTATCTCAGTAGAAATGAGTCTTAAAAGGAGACTTGAAGGAGGGTGGGGCTTTCTGGATTTTTTTTTTTTTTTTGAGAGAGAGGATGTTCCAGGCATAAGGGAAGCATGGGGTGTGGAGCTCAAAGATGATTGTGGGAGAAACAGGCTCATGCATGATAGAGGTTAACTGTTATTGATGGAGTGAAAGGTTGACAAAGCAGTAAGGTAACGGAGTGGAAAGGTAGGGCAGGGTTACTGGGAATGGATTTAAAGATGAATGCAAGAAGCTTATCTTGGATGCAGTGGAGAACGGGTGGGGGGTCAGAGGATGGAATGGACGGGGTGATGTGATCAGGCCACTTAAAGGTTTTAGCATCTGTTTTGAATGGACCCATATGGGGACAAATTGAGATTCTTCCTGGAAATATGTAATTAATTTTTCTGGGCTGTGGGGTGGGTGTGGGAGTTTGGAAACAGATACTCAACAGGAGGAAGATGCTAGGAAAAGATTCTTGGAGTGACGATGGGCAGCAAATTAAAAATGAGTTTTCAGAGCCCTAAGTATCAGCAGTGCTGTTTTGAGCTGCAAAGACATTATCTCTTGATAGAAAGAACAGGAGTACGTGTGGCACCTTAGAGACTAACAAATTTATTTGAGCATAAGCTTTTGTGGGCTACAGCTCTCTAGATAGGGAACTAGCAGCTCCCATATATGAATGGCATCCACTGTTGAGGCATCACGTTATGAGAAAGATATTGACAAACTGGTTGGTGATCAGAGAAGAGCAACCAAAATGATAAGGATTCGTCTGTCTGTCTTGTGTTTCTATATGATACCTATAATGATGGTATCTAGCTGCTGGAGGGATTGACTGTGTAGAGATTAAAAGAGCCAAATATGTACAGCTTGGCTGTGAGACAATTAAGGAGTGTAAAAGCCAATGAATATTTCCTCCCCAACCTGCTGAGGATAGGGAGCAATTATTTAGGACAATATGTGGAGAACAGAACTGGGAACAATGGTATAAAATTAAGTAAAGGAATACTGTGATGCATTGAAAACTTAAAATTACAAGCTGTTATATTAAGTGTAAGGAACTTTCTGGTCTTGCTTGCAGGCTTCAGGGCTCTGCAGAACATGCAATCCGGGTTTTGTGCAATCAGTCTGCAAAGAGACAGCCTAGAGCAAGGTGGGGGGAGTTCTGCCTTACGGAGCAGCCTGCTTTCTCTCTCTCTGTTTTTGTTCTCGTGTTAAGGTTCTGGATTCCAACGAAGTCATGTTACACTGCAACCTTCTGGAAATGGCATTAGATGTTTGTATCTAAATTCTCTATGTATATGCCATGAGCATAAAAAATATTATCAGGAAAGCCATCCTGACAAGATGTTCTGCATTGTGGAGTCATTTCAGGGGGAGGGTAGAAGACCTATCACATTTCACACTTAAAACTAGACTAGCTAAATTCTACAACAGCAGGGCCCCAATTCTGGTTGGCCCCTAGGCTCTTCTGTAATGAACATGATTAGTAATACTTTAGGTAAAAGTTCAGTAGGTTCTTGGGGGGGTACTCTGCTTGACTTAGCTTTCTTACATCTCTGCACTCTGTGGTACTTGGAAGGTTGGATGCCTTTTTCAGGCCTTGTAGTGCATTTTGTACCAAGCAGGACAGCTGATGATTGCAGCTGCATTTGGAATGCAGACTTCCACTCCTGTTAACATTTTAGTTCCATTGGGTTCTTCCCTCCTCTCAATGAACTCACATTTAAGAGACCCTCTCAGTTCCAGTCTAAGCACGGAGTTGCAAAGGGGGAGGAAATGGGGGGTTGTCCCCTCCGGCCCCACCCCCCTTTTTTTGCTGCTTTATTACGTAAAAAGCCTGAGATTTTTTTCTACTTTTTTTTAACTTTAAAAATATCAGAAAAGTCAAATCTGTATTTCTGAAGGAAAAATCAGTCTCTTACTGATAAATACAGCCATTAACATGATGTAACAAATAAGAAAATGAAAAGCTGGGTCTGTATTCTATTCCATTTAACTCTAGGAAACTTGGAGTTAAGGTTCCATCTACCATTTTCACTCTGACCCTGGGTCAATGTCCGTTATATACTTATTCATCAGAAACCCTCCTTACTGCTCATCACATATCTTCTCTATATTTCCAGTGGCATCCAAACCTTTGCCTTGCATACTTATATAGTACATGATGCTTAGATCAGGAGTTGAGAGAGTTCAGCGTCTCCGTCAGGGTTGTCTTGCAAACACTACTGGAAAATATTTCATGTGCAATGTGGGCCATAATTATGATGGTGCTGTTTCTAATATTGCTTTCTAACGGCATTTAACTCCCTAAGATATTTTGGGATACAGTTTGTATGAAAGACACGATGGCATATGAAACTGTCATATTGTTACTGTGCTCGTGTTACCAATACAGGTCTAGTTTCTGGGGTAAATATGATGACGAGTTATCTTCTAATATCCAGTTATAGGGAGAGCCAATGCAGTGTGACTCTGAGTATGGATGTTCTTTCTAGGCAGCGATTTTTATATAATCACTCAATATGCTATTGCAAAAAGACCCATTCCCCTGTGCAACTTCTCGATTAGTCGGAACAATGGTAGCAAGTCGTATAAAAATACCGGTGAATGCCTAAGCCTCAGTTTCTCTGATAAGGCCACCCGTGGAGCTGCACAGGTGTTAGTGAGTCAGTGGGAGAGTTCCCAGACAAGTCCTGTGTAGAGCAGCGTAAATGTTTGAGGTTTTCTGCCTACTCTTGCAATGCAAACTATACTGGAAGGAAGATGCCCAGCTGGACAAGTAGCCGGTTACTTCCAAAGCAAAATATCTCCTTCAGTGTGGCAGGATGGATTGATTTAAATAAGCAATTTAAATCATGATTAAATCACCAAGTGGAGAGCCTCGATTTAAATAGTCAGTTGTAATCAACTTTTTCATTTGTACTGCAGTTATTTTCGAAGAAAGGTGTATTCTGATTGGTTGATATCACCATTGAAGCATCGTTGCTTTGCAACTAAATAGTGCTGTCACGCTAGATTTGGTACATCTTTTTGCTACTTAAGATATGCTATAACTATATATATTTATTTAAGCAATTATATACCTGTTTTCAGATTATTAATCAAACATTTTTAGTGTGTTAGAAAATGACGAATGATATATTGCTTATTTACTAGATAATTAACTTTTTGCTCATGATTTGTGTCAGGCTGCATTAGGGTGGTAACAGAAAATTTAATTAAACACACAAAACAGCATATACAATTTATTTTCGTTAACCAGAACAATCCCTTAATACGGTGCATGACCTACTGTGCCATATTTGTAAATCTTGACTTCAAAAATTAGATGTTTTCCCCCTGATTCTTTCTTTATACAGAAAAGCAGCCTTTAACTCAAAGTTCCCGACAGAGTTCATGGATTCAGCCTTTTGTATTTAGCTGTCTGAAGAGATTATAAGGCGTTTTTAGTCCTTAACATATTTTGTTTTAAATTCGGGTTTAATTTTGAACAGCTTTATTTTTTAAAAGGTAAACTTATTGTAACTCGAATAGAATAAAAAAATCCAAATTAAATAAAAAAAGTAAGTGCGGAGTGCACTATAATTGCTGGGCCGGGTTATTGTTGCCCTTAGGAGACCTGCTGATGGGTAAAGACCGTCACTTGTTTTGATTACCGTGCTTTGCGCCAGGATTTGCTCAAACTCAGTAGCTCATGTGCTGGGAGGTGGCCTGACCTTGAGCTATAGATGAAGCTGGCAGCAACTCTTAGAGTTAAGGTTTCCTCACGGTTTCCATTGTAAAAACCTTATTTATTAATGATAAAGCCTGCTGATAATTAGAAGCCAAATGTTAATTATTCAGGCTGAAGTTTTCCGTGCCTCAGGCGGATCGGATTTTTCGTCATTTCAGCAAAAATGTTGCAAGTGCTTCTGACGATGACCTTCGGGAAAATTGACAGGTTTCAGAGTAACAGCCGTGTTAGTCTGTATTCGCAAGAAGAAAAGGAGTACTTGTGGCACCTTAGAGACTAACCCATTTATTTGAGCATCAGCTTTCGTGAGCTACAGCTCACTTCATCGGATGCATGCCGTGGAAACTGCAGCAGACTTTATATATACACAGAGAATATGAAAAAATACCTCCTCCCACCCCACTGTCCTGCTGGTAATAGCTTATCTAAAGTGATCATCAGGTGGGCCATTTCCAGCACAAATCCAGGTTCGGGAAAATGTGTGTTGTGTTGGGAATGCTAAAAAATGTCTATAAGCCGTTTTGTTGGGAAGCCCGGATGCCTCTGCGCTTGGGAGAAGAGGCTTGAATTTTGACAGAGGGCTTGTCCTGGGGTCACAGAAGCGCCTCAGACTGTCCCTGTGAAATTCCATCAAAATCTGTGTGAGTTCTCTGCGTTTGGCCGCCCCGCTGGCGGAACAGTCCATGTGTACTGAGCACGCACTGTCTTAGGGCAGAAGGGGCTGAGCAGGACATTCCCTTCAGTTGCTTCTCCTGCCTGCGCGGGGCCGCTGTGGCGCCAAGCACTGGTGCTGAGCATAGGGAGACTCTCCTGTGCTCCCTCCTGCGGGTGCCCAAGCAGGGTGGAAGAGAAAGAGGGGTGAGGCGCAAAGACAGATAAGGACAGGGGCAGATGTATGGGGGAACAGGAGCAGAAGGGAGGAGGTGCTGGTGCAGAAGGGTCTGTAACCACTAGAGAAAAACTCTTCTCCAGAACTAGGAATAGAATTTGGGGCTCCTGAGTGCCAGCATTCCTCTGCTGTCAGCCAATAGCTATGAAGCACATTGGCAAAACATGGCTCATCCTGTCTAGTGGCTCATCCAGCGTAGAGGATAACAGCCTACTACTGTTACCAGTTATCCTTTTAGCTAAAGCAAAGTGGTCTGTGTTGTGGATCTGAAGTTTCCAGTGCTGCTGCTGATTTATCAATATGGTTCCTCATGACAGGATTTCTTTCTTTCTTTTTAGTTTCATTTTTTAAAAACCTAGGAAATTACATACCCAAACATGGTTACAAGAAAATTAAGGTAGTAAAATTAGGTACTGCAAATGCAGGAAATTCCAGATTTAAAGTTCTCTGTGTGTGTGTTGTGATGCAGTCTGAAATGTTAGGTGCTTTTGAAAAATCTCACATTTAAGGTAAGTGATTTAGGGGCACACGTCCCATTGACTTCAATGAGACTTATGCTCCTAAATGGCTTAGGCTTTTAAATCTCATCCTTGGGTGCCGAAATCCAGACTTAGAAGCCTTAGTTTAGGCACTGGTTGCACCTAGTTCTGAACATTTTGGCCAGTCTTCAAATACCTCATCCCATGCTATTTTTCCATAGAATCTTTGTCTCATTCAGTGTACAGATCTGTTTGGTCCCCATGTTCTGGATGGATCCCCAAAGGGGACCAAAAGGACCTCCGTTCAGTGCATAGGATGGACCTACTCTGGGGATGAAACAGGTGCAGGGAAGAAGAGTATTTCTGTGGGACCCCTGCCTCATTTGTTGGAGAAGTTGGAAGATGTTTGATGGATGAGGCAGGAGATTACAGGAAGAGAGAGGATGGTTTCATGGTTAAGGCAATTGAACGCTGCCTTGGAGGACTGGATTGTATCCCTGCTTTTGCCATCGAGTTTCTGTGTGATTCTGGGCAAGTCGCTGAAACCAAACTTTGCACAGTAAGTGGTAACCTTGTTTTCTGGGTTCTCAGCTAGAGTCCCCTGGATCTGATTTGCACAAATTTTGCACTGCATCTGAAGTCAAGAGGAGCTGGGCTTGGAACATGTGAAATGCTATAAAAATTCTGAGTAAATTAAAAAACAAACAGGTGTCCCAAAATGAGCAGGAACTTTTATTAATTTTGGCTTTAATGTCTCTGGCCCTCCGATCGCCATCTATGAAATCGGGGATAATACCATGTGTTCTCACAGGAGCGTTGTGAAGGTAGATTGATTAATGGTTATGAAGCACTGAGATATGGCAATGAGTGCCATGGCAAAGCCCAGGAGGAAATGAATTCTTTTGGATGGTGTGCAGTAAATATGGCCTAAGGCCACACATTTAACAGTGAGGATATAAAGAATATTAAGTAACTACCCATTCAGCACTCAGTGAGGCAGAAGTTCTGTGGAAAAGATAGCATATGATCATGCAATGAACGACTGTATCATAATGCACACGCACAAGGGAGCTGAATTAATGTTGGACAGGCAACCGTAATTCTAGTATTTGCTGGCTTGGGAGTGTTTGACTTTACAACCCTAACATTTTCTTAAAATAGGTTTTTGTTTGTTTTTGTTTGGCTTTTTTGTAGGCAGTGCAAGAATCAGGATCCCTGGAACAAGAAGGTGGAGAGGGGCTCGAAAGCGAGTTCTGAGTAGAGCTGTGTGGAATTTTTTTGGCAACTCGTAAATCTGCTGAAAAATGCAGTGTCAGGGCAACTGAAACAATTCATGGATTCAGGTTGAATTTGGCGAATAGCTTCAGCCAAATGAAAAATGAGGAAAGTGTTTCTTTCAAAAAGGTCAAAGTGTGGTTGTGCATCGACCTGAACAAACACTTACCTGTTTTGATGAGAAAAGTTGAAAAAAAATGGCAGTTTTGGTTTGAAACAAACTGAATCTTTTTGGACTTTTTGGTTCAGGGGCCAAACTGCAAAATCAGGTATTTGCTCAGCTGTAGTCCTGAGTTGTGGTGCCTTTTCCATCCTGGTGCTGTTTTTCTCCTTCTATTGGGGAGGTGTAATTGTTACTGTTAAAATATGGCATGAAATTCCCAGAAGACTCTGCACAGAGAAGATTTGAGCTTTGCTCTGGGGCAGACTTGGGATGAATAGTAATTAAAAAGAAAAGATAGGAAAAAGTTCATTCCATGGGTAAGTTCCTTTGCAAAAGTCATAAAGATTGCCACAAGCAATTTTGCTGGCTGATCCTAGCTGAGGGATTGACTAGTCCCTGTTTAGATTCCCTGGTATGTTTGGGGGAGCTGGATTTGCTTTTTTCAACTTTTTTGTAATGTATTCAGCTCTTTGGAAGTTGTGTGGATGTTGACAAGGCCTGAACCTGCCTCTTTTGTCTCCAGAGTATCTTCTTTTTTCTAACTGAGGTTGAAAGTCTGTTTTATATTTTGAATTGCTCTTTTGTTATGTTCTCATATTTACTGTAGCTGCTTCAACCCCTGAATCCTGAGGTACATTCTGACTTCAGAACAGCAGTGGAATGGGGCTTGATGGGATGAGTTGCAGCTGCTTCTGTACCCAATAAATGCACAGAACTCATGTAATGGTTTATGAGGAGTGAGTGAACTCTGGGATGGCTTTTTTTTCAATGTTACTAAAGACTGTAAGAATGTGATCTGGGTGCACGGATGCCTGTGCATAGACAAGGAATGATTGACATCGTCGGGCTGGAGGTGAAGAAAGAAGCTGGTCTTAAACCAGTGACTCTCTAAAGCAGCCAATGCTATTGTGTGGGTATGCTGCTGCTTTCTGGATGAGTGCATTCCTGCAGTGTAAGGAAAGCATGACTGGAAGATAGCAGTGGGCTGATGGACTATTCTGTCGAAATACTTTTGTGGCTGTCATCACTAGTATCTGCGCCTGGCAAGCATAATGGATTTTATCCTCTCAAATACCCCTGTGAGGTAGGGACGTACCACCCTTCTGGTGCAGATTGGAACCGAGGCACAGGGTAGATCAAGTCACTTGCCTCAAGGGAATCTGTGCCAGAGCCAGGAAGTGAAGCCAAGTGTCTTGCACCCTAGTCCAGTGTCCCGTCCGCTAGCTTGTCCTGCTTAGCAGTCCACTCATGGACTCCAAAGTAAATGCTAGAGGTTTGTGCCTTCCCAGTCCCTTGTGATGAATTTAATAGACCTGGAGATCGGGAACATGGACAGATGGGTCTATGGAACAGACACTTACTGGTCAGTAATTGCGGGCGAGATTTCACAGATGGTTTCTGTAGCTAAACAGCCTTTCCCAGAATTCAGCTGGTCCCTGTTAGGACTAGGGTGGCCTGCTTTCACGAGAAGTGATGTTGCTACTTGTGTAACTTCTTAGAATGGAAAAATTCCCATAGAAATGCACTCGCCCAGTTAAACTCCAATAGCCTGATGAAATGAACAATGTCCTGTGTGTGTGTGTGTCTCCCCCCCCCGCCTCACTCCCAAAATCAATCCACCTCTGGCCTCCCACAGCTTCTGGACAGTGTTCTCTTAGGCTGTCTGCTCAGCTCCTCCCAGGAGCTTGTGTGAGGGGTGGAAGCTGCCCACCTTGTGTAAGAGTGGGGTGAGAGCATGGGTGCCTTCCCCCAGACCTCTTGATGAATCAGTGACACCGTCCCAGTAAATCAGTTGATGCTGGGCTGCCTCCTCCTCCCGCAGCCCTTAAATAAACCAACGAATGCCGTTGCCCCCACAAGAAATCCGTGCTGGGCAGACTCCTCACCAGTGAATCAGCCTATGTTCTTCCCCACTGA
Organism: Lepidochelys olivacea; assembly: GCF_965140295.1. Lineage (NCBI taxonomy): Eukaryota > Metazoa > Chordata > Testudines > Cheloniidae > Lepidochelys > Lepidochelys olivacea. Next base: position 13,624,988 of record NC_140436.1, on the reverse strand, counting down.
GCCCTCTGCTGGGATGGCTGGCCCCTCCAGCTGCGCCCACTCACTGCCCCACTGCTGGGGTAATTGGGATCCCCTCACAATCTGCTCCAGAGAAAAAGGGTGTCAAGCCTGCCTTTGAGGGCAGCCTATAACTCACCATTCCAGCTGGGCCCCCCTCCTGCTCAGAGCTGCCCTCACAGCACTGGCAGCTCAGCCTTTCCCCCTCCACCCACCCATTCCTTAATAGCGTGGGGTCTCCGCACACTAACCGGCCTTCTCTGCATTGCCTATGCGCTCCAGCCACGTCTGGGAGGTTTCCTTCACAACCAGGAGGGCTGGATACGGAACGGTTTTTTTTCCTTTTTTTTTTTTTTTTCTAAATGTAAGCTGAGACTCTGCAGAAACTGCTGGCCTTGCCTGGGAAGGATTCCTGCTCGCCGCGGGTGAGCGGGGAAGTGGATTTTTCCAGCATGATTGAACCATGATGTTTCCTTGCTGGGAGAGGAAAAATCTGGCCTGATTCTTTCGGTGCCTCTTTGGAAGAAGAGGAGCTGTTTTGCAGTTTCCTCCCACACCCTGTGAAACTGGATTCCGCTGAGAAGGCCAGTCCATTTTCCCTGCCAAAGACCTCATTCTGGCTGGGTGTGGGAGGAAATGGGCAAGAGGGGCTTTTTCCCCATGCACAAGGGCGGCAGGTTTGTATAACTTTTGCTGGTGCCCAGAACAGATCCAAGTCCCCCCCCCGTCCCTCCCCCCCCGCCTTGTAAGCCGAGAATATATATATATATATATATATTTTTTAAAATAATGTAAAAATGGACTGGAAACAGTAAGCATTTAACAGTTTCCCTATATTGCATAATTTGGGGGTGTGGGGGAGGATGAGGACTCTGGCTGGAGGTGAGGGTTCTGGGGATTAGGGGTTTGGGGTGTGGGAGGGGCTCTGGGCTAGGGCAGAGGGTTGGGATGTGGCGAGGGGATGAGAGCTGCGGGGTGAGTCTGGGGATTAGGGGTTCACGTTGCAGGAGGGGGCTCAGGGCTGGGGCGGGGGGGTGAGGGCTCTGGCTGGGGGTGCTGGGGTGGGGCGGGGCTGGGGATGAGGAGTTTGGGGTGCAGACAGGCTGCCTCAGGGCTGAGGCCAGAGAGGAAGACCCCCCTCTTCCCCCCCGCAGCACACTCGCCCTGCACCACGTGCTCCTAAGGGCCCCCTCAGGTCCAGCAGGCAGGGCTGGGGGACGCTCCAGGGGAGGCACACAGGACAGCAGGCGGGGCTGGGGGAGAGACCTGGCCCTGAACACTGGTGGAGCCAGGCCCTGAATATTGCTGGAGCACGGGCACCACGGGCCCATATAACTCACTGCCCTTGCCCATGCAGTCATAGCTGGAATGGGGTGGGAGGGATTGGAGATCACAGAACAGGAACTTAACACCCCTTCTCCGCTGCACCGTCTTCATTTCCCCCAAACTTCCATGCAGCTGTAAGCAAATGTGAAGTCCGCCCTGTAGGGCGCGTTCAAAGAAGGCAGTAACCGGACTCTAAACGGGTTAACTAGAACTCTGCTGTCTGCAGCCTGGGGTTTCTCCTAGTGGATTTAGTAGCCCTTTGTCCCTGGGCACCTTTTCTGACATCTTGAGAGGCTGCAGTGACAAGAGGAAGCTGTGCTAATGGGCCACTTGTAATTGTTGTAAGGCCCGTTTACTTTCTTAAACAGTGGACACTTCTCCCTACCCTGAAAATGTCCTGCAAAGAGATACAGATTGTGGCTGAATATACTGTTTGTTTAGCTTTCAGTGTAAGCTGCTTTTTCATTATGTTGCCAGGCTCCTCTAAGCGAGCTGTGGAATTTAGCAAGGACCAATTACAAGGTGTCTATTTAGTAGTTATTAGATTGGAATGCTTGCTTCTGCCAATCAAGATGTTTCAGGCAAGACTCTCCCTCTATTTTGGCAAGAGATTCACAGAGCAGCCCACTTGAAGGAACAACTGTCAAAGTGCTAGAAGTGTTCCAAGACGATGGAGCATTTTCTTGTTTCTCCAGTGCAATGCAGCAGAGGCTCATCTCTCTCCAAGAACAGGGTGTGAAACAATTACTGAGGTTAGTCTGTGTATAGGAGTTGTAAACCATGAGGTTGAAAAGGAGTATTTCTGAATTCCAGACCCCTACGCCCAGGGAAATGGTAGCCTTCCAAAGAAGCTCTCCAGTCCCTGGAAGTGGTTGTGAGTGTTTAGTTTTGGATAGCCCACACTTAGACTAGAAGGTCCCCCTCTTCTGAAATCCTCAGATGCACTATGATTCCTGGACCATGCACCTGCATGGGGCGTATAGCGTGTCGCTCAGCTTGTATGAGGAAAAGTACAGCAGAACCTCAGAGTTATGAACACCAGAGTTACGAACTGACCCGTCAACCACACACCTCATTTGGAACGAGAAGTACGCAATCAGGCAGGGACAAAAAAAGTTACAAGTACAGTACAGTACTGTTAAATGTAAACTACTAAAAGAAAGAGAAAGTTTAAAAATAAAGATTTGACAAGGTGAGGAAACTGTTTCTCTTCTTGTTTCATTTAAATTAACATCGTTAAAATACTCCTGAGGGCATTCTGTGCCGAAAAATTAAAAATTCTGCACACAATATATTAAAATTCTGCAAATTTTATTTGTCAAATAAATATGGAGGTTCCAGCATGGCATTGGGGAGCACAGGCCACTGGCTGCACAGAGGTGGAAATAACTGTACAGCTCCCGCCACCCTGGACACAGTGAGGGTGCACCCAACCCTGACACAGCACAAGGACTGGGCCTGCCCCAGAAACACCCCCCACTCCCTCCATGCCAGGTGTACTAGGTGTGGGAAGGCAGGTTCCAAGGGTGGAGGGGCTTAGTGTGGGGGGTCCAGGTGTGGGTTGAGAGGGTTCTGTGTGGGGCAGTCTAAGTGTGAGCAGCTCAGTGGGGGATCTGGGTGTGGAAGGGATCTGGATGTACAGGGGCTTGTTGAGAGGTTCTGGGTGCAACGGTAATGCGACTCTGCAGGGGGCTCTAGGTGCAGGTGGTTGGGGCTCAGCAGCGGGGATCTGGATGTGGGAGGTACAGAGCTCCGCAGGGGGGTCTGGGTGTGGGAGGCTCAGTGGAGGGTCCAGGTGCTGGGGTAGTGGAGCTCATCGGGAGGGGGTGCTGAGTGCGGGGGGGGGGGGGGGGGCTGAAGCTCGGTGGGAGGGTCTGGGTATGAGGAGGTCTGGATGCATGAGGGTTGGGTGGATGGGGGAGCAGCTCCCTGTACAAGTATCCCTCCTCCTGCAACTGAGGAGCGATGAGTGCAGGAAGCAGGGTGCGGTGGGAGAGAGTTTGCAGAGCTTCCTGCAGCTGGGGGAGAAATCTGGGGGTGGGTCTGACCCAGCCCCAGATGCCGTGCAGAGGAAGTCCCGTCCTCCCCAGCCCAGCCAGGACTAGCAGCTGAGCCCGGAGCAGGGTAGGGAGCCTGGTCTTCCCCAGTCCTGCCCCATCGTGATTTACCTCTCTGCTGGCTGCCCTGGTACCTGAAACATACTGCTGGGGAGGGTTGCATGACCACTCTTGTGGCTTCCTTTTGCTTCCCTGTCAGAAAGTCATTTTTCTGTGGGCGACATAAATTCTGCACATGCGCAGTGGCGCAGAATTCCCCCAAGGCGTATTAAAAGCAGCATTTTTCTTCTGTATAGTAAAGTTTCAAAGTAGAATTAAGCCAATGTTCAGTGGTAAACTTTTAAAAGAACCACCATAACATTTTGTTCACAGTTACGAACAACTTCCATTCCCAAGGTGTTTGTAACTTGAGGTTCTACCCTATTGTGCCTGAGGCCTAAATCTGGATAGAGGGTGAGAGGCTTGTGTTTTCCCTGGAGATGGCAGAGGCATTCCTGTGTGTTTTTCCTGTTACTTTTGGGTGGAATGTGTCCAGGTATGGCATGACTGTTGAAGGCCCCTAGTATGGTGTTGCTATGGTGTATGGAGAAGGACCAGGGTGTTGGGGGTGGATTCCCCCAGTCACTTTGCGGCACTTGAGGTGGTGTGAATTCTTTGCAGACAGTGAGTGTGGAGCGTCTCATGTCGCTCAGCCCCCCAGTAGGAAACACTGTTGGTGTAAAACCCCAGGTGGCTTTCTGCAGTAAATGTGAGTACCACAGATTTGCTGGCACTGGGCAGGCCTAGAGAAAGCCGGGTCTCTGCCCCAGGGAACTTCCATCGTGTGCAGACCTGGCTTATTACTGGTAGTTCCTGTTATAGTTTATCCCCCCGGTGTTTGTCTCTGCATTCCTCCTTGTGTGTCCTCTACAGAATCATCAGTTGGCAAATGTAGAATCCCACAATGCCATTTTCTTGGAATACTGGGGAAATTCTAGAGGAATCGGGGGGGGGGGGGGGAGAAGGGTAATTTTGTGTCAAATTGTGTGTTGAAAACAGCAGATGGGATTGACCCAGTTAACTATAGGCTGACACTGATCCCAGGCAAAATCAGTCACTAAAGTGTTAAAAGTTGGAAGCACAATTCATGTCAGTCCATATGGTTTTATGGAAAACAGGTCTTGTCGAACTTGATATAATTATTGTATGGGATTACAAGTTTGGCTGATAAAAATGCCTGTTAACATAATATTCTGTAAGGCACTTGACATTCTAATTAAAAAAAAAACAAAACCCCAGCATTATACAAAATCAGTGTAGGCAATTTTAAATCGGTTAAAAACTGGCTAATTGATACATCTCAAAAAGTAAATGTAAAAAGAATTGTCATCTTAAGGAGGTGTTTCTAGAGGGTTGAGCAGGGGTCTGTTCTTGGCCTTGATCAGTGTCTTTATCAGTGATCTGGGAAAAAGTATACGACTTCTGGCAATGTTTGCAGATGACATACATCGGTGGAGTGGCTTAAAAAAAAAAAAAGGTCCGTTCTGCAGAATGATCTGGATCTCTTTGGTGTAGGATGGGCTCATTTGAACAATTGAACGAAATGCAAGATTGCACATCTAGGGAAAAAGGAATGTAATTCATGCTTGTAGGATGGGGAGCTGTATTTTGGGACGGAGTGGCTCTGTCATGGACGTAGGGGTCCTGGTGGAGAAATAACTGAAAAGGAGATTCCTGGGTGATGTAGTGGGTAAGAGAACCAGTGCAATGTTTAGACAGATGACTGGGATGTTGAGTAGGATCAGGGTGGTGGTCTTACCTTTGCATACAGGCTTGGTGAGGGCATGGACAATAAACTGGAGAGGGTTCAGAGATGAGCTACAAGAATGATTTGTGGTCTGGGAAATCTGCTTTACAGTGAGAGACTAAAGTTCAATCTATTTAGTTTATTGGAGAGGTTAAGCTTTTTAGGAAAAATCATGGTGACACATTACATGAGGGATGATGATGATGATTACATTTGCGGGATAAATTCAGGCCAAATGAGGGCATGAATTTGAATCAGGGGCCTTCTTCTGAGGATGCACTGCCAGGGCGAACCAATCTAGGTTGGGCATCTGTCGCATTCGGCTACCAGATAGTGAGTCTTTTCAGTTATGTGAGGCCCAAACTGCAAGGGTTTTGTAGATCAAAGCCAGCACTTGTACTGCCCCTGGACATGACTTAGCTCATGGAACCCAGTTATACAACATGCTGCCTGCGAGAAGCACCACTCGTGGCTGGATGGCCGCTTCCTGCACCAGCTGAAGTTTGAGTGATTTTCAGCTGTAATCTCCGCATGGGTCTGTAACTGAGCCTTGGTGATAAAGGCAAGGGTAGCTGGGTTGGGCTCCACGTCTCTGGGAAAGGTCACAAACTCCTTGTTGGATATGGCAGAGAAGCCCTCTTGGTTGCTTCCTATTAGGACAGTGGATCCAAGACACCCAAGCAGCGAGCTTGACTAAGCAAGGTGGGCGGAGCCGGAGGCCTGCAGTGCCCCCTACTTCCCTGCCATCCATGCTAATTTGCCATCCTCTCACTTTTTTCAAAAATTTACATAAAAAAATAAAAATCCTGAGGCTAGAGAGGATTGTTTACAAAAAGGGACAAATCCCGCAGTGTGTCTGCAGTAGGACTGTTGAGTCTCTGTCAGCGTCCTGCAGTGGTGGGTTGAGAGGACTGGGCTGAGTATGTCAGCCAGTGGCAGTTATCACTTCAGCTGGTGGTTTCCCCAACCCGCTTAACTCTCTTTTAGCAGCTTGCTCCCATCCAAGCTCCAGTCTTGGCTAGACCCTGGGAAAGCCAATCAGCTGCACCCGCTGGGTCAGATGAAACACAGAACTGTGTGTTGCCAGAATTTTGACCTAATCCATCTCGGCCTCTCGTACAAAGGGTAACTAAACTGTTGTCCTATGCAACAGAATCCGTGGGCACAGAAGCAGTTACTAAAGCCTACCTTATGGGTCCTCTCCTAGAGGAAAGAAGAGAGGGATGCTCATGACTCATCCTGTCCCTGTTGTGGCTCACAGGCATCAAACCCAGTTGATGGAGTTAAAGGAATTGGCACTGATGTGTGATCTTTGTCCGTGGCCAAAAGCAGACTGTGGGCTGGGGAGGCAGCAGTCTCTGGCCTGAAGTCATGATCGGGGGACTCCAGTATTACCACATGCTTCTCAGTCATCTTCACTTACAATAAACAAAGGATACTAAAGACGGAGTAATAATGATGAGACCAGCAACCGTGAATAGGGGCATTGGATGCCGCACTGCGTCATGGGAACACACGCAGGTAGCTTAGAGGGGACATAACGCTGCAGGCCTCCGGAAGAGAGGGTAGAGAGATTGGAGAGGGAGAGTCCTTTAGACAACAGTAGCAGAGCACAGGAATCGCCTTCCTCTCTTCCCATTCAAATCTCTTTCAGGGCCACAGCACACACATTGAAACCTCCCTCCCTGACGCTGCCCTTCACCATGCACGGGTGTAAAGACAAGGTAATTCAAGGAAGTTTCCGACTGGAAATTGTGAACGTCATGTTAAATTATGTCTCGCTCACAAAAAGCCATGCGTGCGCATTAGTCATAAAAGTGAAACACCGTGGAGTTTAGAAATTCCTAATTAAGGGTCTCCGCGAATATGAATTCTGGTTAACTTAGCTCATAAGCTTGCACTAGCTTTTGCATGCTTGTGTTCTGTAAGTCTACCATTCTTTCTCTGCTGCTTTCTTAGGTGGGGAATAATGTCACAAGTTTTTCTTTGGGAGTGCTGTAAATCTTGCCACCTTAGCGCTGTGTTGTTTTTTGAGGAGGGCGGGCTGTGGTAACTTGAATGCGGAAGATCTTAGCAGTACGGTCCTCTAGCATTTGCTGGTGAGGAAAGATGGCGTCTGCTGCAGAGGAGCCCGGGTGGTTTGGCAAGCTTAACGTCTTGTGTTATTCACACACCTTCAGGTTACATCCTCTCCAATGCCTTTTCTATTGTTCAGGTATTTTCTCTCCTAGTTAGTGAACAGCTAAAATAGATTAGCCTGCTTCTTTTGCCATGGCAACCTCAATGGAACAATATCCTTGAATAAGGACAGGACTGCTCCAAGTGATGAATAGTATGGATGTCACCTGCTGTTTTATTCCAAGTGGAGTACAAAGTAGATGCTTGTTTTGCAGGGGACAAGTTGAGACTAGAGTGAGTGGCAGTTGGGGGAGCTAATCCTAGTGTTCATTTTTCTGGTCATACACGCCTTCATTTCCTTGCTGTTACGTATGCCTTTGCGCTCAGACATTGCTTTGCCACCTTCTGATGAGGGTAGTGCAGACAAGCTGCAGGGATGTCTGCTTTGGGTGCTGGGCACTAGGTTGGAAATTCTTAATGCACTCCTGCTGAGGGCAGAGATGAGTACAGTAATGCCGCCTCTAATACTTAAGCCCTCCTTTCCTCCCCACATTCTCTCACAGCCATGTAGGTTCTTTACAAAGGAAGAGTCTCTGAGTAGTTTGGGAAAAGGCTAGAGCAGTGTACTAGAATTCAGGGTTCAGGAGACTGAAATGTATCTGTTTCATCTCATCACCTAACTGTCTGGATTTCTTTAACCTCTGAAATTTCACACGCTAAACATTTTGGGAGGCCAAGTGCAGCGGACAGGTCTCGCTAACAGAAATAGAAATGTCTCTAAAGTTCTGAACGTGAAGTAGGCCTTATCTACACTGTGACAGTTTGCTGTTTTAGCTATACCTGCAAAACCCTCTTGTTTAGGTGCAGTTAGCTCAGTATAAAAGTGCTATACTGATGTAGCTTGTGGTGGTTCACAGCTAAGCATAGTTGTACTGGGGTAACTGCATCTACACGAAGGATTTTACTAGGGTAACTCTGTTGGGTTTTTAAAAAAAAGTAAAAATAATAATCGCACCCCCTAACCAACATAACTATGCTGGTAAAACTTTTAAGGCTATACTCAACTGAATGATCCTTAAATTCTCTCTTTCTCTGAGTAATTAACTCTTCAGATGAGCGGTTGTGAGGAGAGAGTATCTAAGCTTCATGGTAAATGTAAGCATTGTAGGCAGATAGTCTCTCTTACTATTCCCAGTCAAAAGCTGTGTTTAAATGGAGTTACAGGAGAACCCCGGACTTATGAACCCCAGAGTTACGAACTGACCCGTTAATCACATACCTCATTTGGAACTGGAAGCAGAGAGAGACACACAAAACCAAATACAGTACAATACTACGTTAAACGTTGACCACTAAAAAAAAAAAAAAAGAGCAGCATTTTTCTTCTGCACAGTAAAGTTTCAAAGCTGTATTCAGTCAATGTTCAGTTGTAAACTTTTGAAAGAACCACCATAATGTTTTGTTCAGAGTTACAAACCTCCTCCGTTCTCGAGGTGTTCATAACTCTGAGGTTCTACTGTAAATCTGAGAGTGCATATTAGAAATTTAGAGTAAAAAAAAATTACAAGATGTTTTAATTATCCCCACAATAAGCAGTATCATCCCAGGAATTTCAGAGTTTAGATTTCTTTTTTAAGATTTACCTTAACATATTAAGAGATGGGAATGCAGTTAAGGCACTCAAACAGCTTTATCTCTTCATGCAACCATAGAGTTACAATTAATGTATCTTAGTGTTTGTGTTCCCAGATTAAATGACATTAGATTTTCATATTTTTGCCCTAGTGATACATTTGTCTGAGAATGAGTTTGACATACTGCTACTGTACAAAAGTGTATCTGTCTGCAAAGGAAAATATATCCTCTTACACATACATTCCTAGTTGCCAAGACATTTTTTTAAAATACAGACCTTGGCGAGAAGAGAACTTCTATAAAAGTTTTAATTGCCAAAAGAAGGGCAGAGCACCTCAAATTCCTATTGAAATTAATTGAACTTTCAGATGCTCAACAGCTCTCAAGATGTGGCTCCAAATGGATGCCTATATACTAGACTATTAGAAATAAAATTAGGGTAAGCGTAACAGAATATTACAAGAAGAAACATGAACGTCCAAGATTGTAGAAAAAGTTCCATGATCTAATGTATTTGAGAAATAATTGTCAATAGGAACATATTACACCTGGCTGGCAATTCATGATGTTGGTTGCTATCTGTAAAGGCCTAACTGGACTGAGACCACTGATCTCAGAGATGCCTCTTCCCTTCCACACCCTTATGACACTTGTATTCAGAAGAATGCCTTCCCTGCTTTTCCCTGGGATAGGATTTGAAGGAGTCAGCTGCAGAGGATGCTCACTAGGCAGGCCCTTACCTCAAGCCTATCTTCTCTTAGGCCCCAATCAAGCAAAGCAGTTCCGCACGTGAGGAGTTGTTTTGCCCGGGTTGCCCCCTCTGGTACCTTTGGCCCCTCTGGTACCTTTGTTGCAAGGTTCTACTCATGCCTGGGTAGCTGCTCTCTCTCTGCTGGCTCCTAACACCTCCATCAAATACTACAAGGCTGCATTCCCAGTCCCTTGCCATTTGCTAGCTACTTTTCCCTCCTCCCCTCTCTGCATTTAGCTCTCCTGGCTCTCTCAATGCTGCTGATGCTCAGCTGTGTGCTTCTTTCAACACCCTTTATGATTCTTCCTTGCTGCCTCTTTTGCCATTCCTTGATGCTGAGGGGAACTTCATAAAGAGGCATACACAATCCAAAATGGAAAGCTTGCAATTCTGTTAGTAAAACAGAAGAAAATAGTTGAGTCCCAGTCTGAGTTTAGTTCAGCCTCTGAACCACAAGTTTGTCTCTACCTTTGTCTTCAGCGGGACTATTTGCATGATTAAGCAGATGTGAAAACGCTTTGATGGATTGGAACCAAGTGGACATCACTATTTATTTGTACTGCAGTCGTACCTGAAGGCTCGGGCCCTGTTGTGCTGGGGACTGTACAAACATCCACTTACACTGTAAACACTTCAGGACAGGAACTTTGTTATAAGATGAGAGCAACAGATGGATACAACACTTAGAGGATCCAGCTCCTCGCCTCTTTCCAAGTTTCACACTTTTTTGCTCAACTGATTAGACTGGTGCAACTCTTCCAACCTCCGACTGAAATCTGAATTCAGCTCAGTGATACTAGTTCCACAATTTTCTTCCACCTTAATGCTACAGATGTTGATGCAACTTCTTGACAAAACATAGATTTGGATTAGAAATCTGGATCTTCCACCTGTGCTATAAGAGGAGAGAAATCAGGATTACAGTCTGTCAAGCACAGTCCAGCCTTTCCCTGTTCTCAGCTAAACCTATGAATTGTCTGTTTGGGCTCAGTCATGTTGCCTAGGTAATGGAAAGTTTCCATGGCTTCTCGTCCTTGGGTGGCTCCAGGAGTCATTAATTAGATCAAGACAGATTTCCAGCGAAACTTTGACAGCCATCTCTGCAGCCTGTAATCTGTCAAGTTCCTGCAAAACTCTCTTCAATTGCTTTTGTTAATTTCTAATCTGCCTCTGTAGGGAAGTTAAACCAAATTAACCAGAGATATGAATTTAAAGTGCACTAGGGCTTGTGTACATGGGGAAATTAATTTGGATTAAAATGGGGTGTGAATTTAAAGCAGAACAGCTATTCCTGATTAAGTATTCCTGATTAACTCCCTATGTGGATGCTTTTATCCTGGAAATGAGAGTGGGTTATTCTGAATTAGCTTAATCGAGGCACTTATAAGTGATAAGAACATCCACACAGGGAGTGATTCAGGAACAGCCATTCTGGAATAACTCCCTGCGTAGACAAGCCCTTAGTTAAAGTGCCTTAAACCCCTGTGTGGATGCTCTTATTCAGCAGGTGAACTAAGGCCATTCCACTTCTGAATGAGAGCATCCAGATGGGATTTAAGGAACTTTATTCACGTTGTTAGTTAATTCGGCTGAACTGTTCCTGAGTGTCCCCATGTAGACATGTGCTAAGAGTGTCATTTGAAAGAGGATTGTTCCCTTGCTTTTCATCAGTGAGGCTAATAGTGGTTGTTGGAAGTATTTTTGAGTTTCTGCAATGTGCATTTAGACCAGGAGTAGTCAGTTATGACAATGATCACGTCCACAGTACTACAACCTGGTAGTCTTTTTTTGTTTTTTGTCAAGGTTCAAATTTCTTGATCAAGGTATAGTCAAGGTCCAGACACCAGAGAAAATAATAATAAAAAAAACCCCCAATAATGATAAGTAAATAAAAAGATTTTGGGGTTCTTTCAAAAGCATCTGGCAGTCTGGATTTGGCCGACGGTCCATTTATAGACTACCCCGATTTAGACTGTGAGTTGTTACTACTTTGTCAGGAAGGTTTCAATAATGTGTTGACAGTCGTACACCTGGAGTTTAGGGCGCTTGGACCAGAGAATTCCTCTTGTCTTTGCTATTACCTCAGGCAGCAAAATCAGATAGGAGACACCTTCTCATTATACTTTCCCTGCATTCCTTGTTGACATCTTCAGCAAATTGTGACACAGTCTTCTTGCAGACATAGAATCCACAGCATTACATAGGAATGCAGTTTTCCCTTGTATGGATGCCCATAGCCATTGTCGGGTCATTTCTCATGGCTGGCAAGTCCTTGCATTGTTGTCAGTGTTCATTCTTTTCATTCTTCCTCTCTTACTACACTGGCAGTATCTAGTAGTGGACCCACAGGTCTAAATGTGTCTGGGAGGAGTTTATCAAGGGTGAATTGCTTCCATTATCTCTCTAAATTGCTCATTTTGTGCTACAGTGAAGGCAATGTTAGCATTAAAAGGTTGCAACTGGCTTATCAAGTTCAAGTCTTTACCTTTCAGTTGGTTTTTTATGCCATAAGCAGAGTGATCTTTGCTATTTTTGGGTTAAAGATGCTTCAGAATGAAGTTGACATTGAAGAGTCGCTGAACGGGTGGGAACAGGAATTTAAATGGTCATTGTAGCTACTTTTTTGATGACTGCATCAAAAATGTCTCTCTCACAAGATCCTCAAACTCTGTGTTCTGCTCTTCCACTTCAGTTGGCCAGATAAATTTTTCATTCTATGCAAATTCTTAAATGGAATTTTCTGCACTTTTTGACATGAGCATCAGTCTTTCTATCTTGCGCCTTGACAGCCGTCAGCATTGTGTGCATTCTGCTTTGGAAGAATTATCCATTTTCTTTATTTCAGTCCATTCAGTTGCTTCTTCCTATTACTTCATGAAGGCCTGTTGATTCTGATAAACTCACCACTGATATTTGGCAGTCACTGACCACTAATCATGCATGTGCAGCTTTCACGTTTAGTAATTAGAATGAGACATGAGCACTATAATGGAACTGGGGAATAGGTGACCTTGGGCAAGTCTCGGCCTCTTTGCCTCAGTTTCCCCATCTGTAATATGGGGACCGTGATACTGATCTTTGTAAAGTGCTTTGTGATCTATAGATGAAACGCATTAGATAAGAGCTAGGTGTTTCTTTGTGGTGTTTAAAAAAAATAAACACTGAAAAATTTCCTGAGCTCACCAGCTTTGAATGGAACCACATGCTCAGTTGCCCTGCCCATCATCCAGAAGTTTCAAAACTCTGGCGAGCCGGCTTCCCTTACCAGTCCACAGCTCCTTCCTCTTCAACCTCCCATGCCTGTTGATGCTTCCCACTGTCTGTGCTCTTCTGTCCGATGACCAATCCTTCCCATTCCCCTCTTGGCTCCTGGACGGTTTGGTAATTTTCATATTGTTTCCTAATCTTCATTAGAAGGACCCTGATTCCCTTATAACTTTTCAGAAGATTTAAATGTCCAGTCACTGATTGAAGTGGGAGCCTAATGTTTCTTGTATCCCAAAACTTTCAAATATCTGCTGGGTCCATGTAAATATTTTCGGAGGATGGAAGTTCATGATCCTTGGAGAAGAATAAAAAACTGGGGATGGTATAGCTGAAGGTTGTGGCGGGGGTCGGGGACCAGAGGAAGAGACTATTCCTTCTAACCTCTAGCAGCCAGAGGGGTTTGGGGGCAGGGTGGGGCTTCACATTTTATCTGACATGTACCAGCTGACCATTGTTATGAAAAGCTAAAATCTTCAGGAAGGATCCAGGACAGTACCCAAGTGCGAGGAAAGTAGCGTTTGCATCCTCACAAGCAGGTTGCTCCTGTGTAGTGGGGTCCTTCTCTCTGTCTTTCACGGATTTAATCCTCAGGCCCTCGTGTGTCTTGAAAAGTGCATGAGCCCTGGGCTGGATCTGTGTCGTTATCCTTACATCTGTGGCAGGGAGTTTTCCGAGTTCTCTCCGTTGGCATTGTTTCTCTGCAGAGGAGAATGGGGAAGAGGGGGGTGTTGGCTGGGCAGGCCAGGGCAGAACCTATGATCCCTGCAAAGAATAGTGAAATGTGCAGTGCTTGGAAGGGTGCTCCTTGCTGTTGGGGCATTGAACACAATGGCCCCTTTATGTCTGCTCCTTAATTATGCTATTCGGCTAATTACCCCAGGTTTTTGGCTAAATGAGACCTACAGGAGGTTCCCTTCACCCCATTTTTCCAACATGGTTCACAAATTAAAGCAATGAAATAAGTGCTCCAGGCAGCCCTGGTAAGACCTGGTTTTGTTAAGGGGACTTAACATGCATTCATCATCCTTCTGGTATTCTGAGCAGCTGCTGTTGATTAGGTCACTAAACTATTGTTTCCTCCTTGGAGTCACTGGTGATAGCAGGGAAGGAGGAGCTGGAAAGTAGAATGGGGTGCATCATGGACCCGGGGAATGCCCCCTGGCTGTTCTGCTGTGGGGTGGGAGTCACGTCACCTGCCTTGGGAGGGGGGAACTGACCAATCCGTTTTGCTCTGAGCCAGTCAGCGCACGCAGATTGTACCCTCCGTGTTGTGGGGATGCTGGGGGGGGCTGCTCTCAGGCACTTCTGTCGTGCGTGGGAGTGGAGGGGCAGTTTGGTGCAATCCGTCTGATGTTGACTGTATTATAGGCAGGGCTTGGTTGGGTTGGTCTGAGCACGCTGTGCCCCAGGAGGTGTGGGGTTGCACCTAATCCTCTCGGGATCTCTGGTTGTTCTCTGAACGCTGCGCAGAGGTGGTCTGGGAGCTTTGTATTCCCTGTGGGATGGTTGGGACAGCCAAGGGTATTTTGGATCATCTGGTTCAGGGCTGGGAAAGCTGCTCATTAGCCTCTCATAGGCAGCTGTGGATTCAGGCTTGTGCACTAATGCTTATAAAGGGGGGTGGGTGGGGAATACGTACCTAAGGCTCACTGGAGAGGCCTAACGGGTCTCATGGGGGGGGTTAGAGGGGGGCTTTGTGAAGCTGTTGCAGGATTAAGTGCTTACAGGTGGAGGGCTCAGGGAGGGGATTCGTTTCTCTCCACAGGGCGGCCCCCCAACTTGGAGGCAGGGAGCAGCAGGAATGACTGGGATGTTTTATTCTCCTGCCTTGCTGACCCCTAGGCCTCTTCTCAGTGACCCTTCCTGCAGAGCTTAGCTGTGGAGCCCCAGGCTTAAGCACCTCCCAGGACATGAGCCCAGCTCCAAAGACCTACATAGCTTGCATGAGTCAGACTCCCATTTGTAGACATTAGCCGGTTTATAGCATTGGGCCTCCTTACCACAGGATAGTGGATGGGGACTGAGGTTAGCAGGTGGCTTTGTGGCTAGCAAATTTGAAGGGGAATTCTCCATTCCCCCCCCCACACCCCCAGTCACTGACCTCCTAAAGTCCGCTGTATCAGACTTCCTCTCTTGAGGCCTCCTAGGCCACAAGACTTAAAGTTGCACTTCCCAAACAAGGTACTAGCTCATATTGCAATAATCACCACAAGCTCTAACTCTCCACGAGCGACCACAAGCTGAATCCGGCTAGCTGCAGACGTGACTATCTGTGTTCTGTTACCCCAGATGCCTATCAGCACAGAGAACGCTTTCAATGCTACAGGAGAGACGGGTCAGTGCAGGAAGTTTGTCACAATCTGTTCTATTGCAGATTTTTTCCATACAGCAATGCAAACTCCTAGAGTGGTATCCTGTCACTGGACATAAGGGGAGCTGCGCTTTTGCTCTTGCAAGAGGTCATATTTGGAAATCTGGAGCGCATAGGCAGATGATACTATGCTGCAATTTGCATATTTTATATGAATATGTGTTACTATATTTCCATAAACGCCACCCGGATGGTCATACACCATGCAAATACTGCACTGCATTGCCCCAAAAGTTACCCTTTCCCCTGCCATATTTAGATCAGTTGTGGTCAGTCCCCACCCCCAGACTTAGCACTTGGATAAACCGTTCAGCCCCACAGCCTTGAAAGTGTAACTGTAGGCAGGAGTTCTGCAGAAAAGGACCTAGGGGTGACAGTGGACAAGAAGCTGGGTATGAGTCAACAGTGTGCCCTTGTTGCCAAGAAGGCTAACAGCATTTGGGGCTGTATAAGTAGGAGCATTGCCAGCAGATCGAGGGACGGGATCGTTCCCCTTATTCAGCATTGGTGAGGCCTCATCTGGAGTACTGTGTCCAGTTTTGGGCCCCACGCTACAAGAAGGATGTGGAAAAATTGGAAAGAGTCCAGCGAAGGGCAACAAAAATGGTTAGGGGACTGGAGCACATGATTTATGAGGAGAGGCTGAGGGAACTGGGATTGTTTAGTCTGCGGAAGAGAAGAATGAGGGGGGATTTGATAGCTGCTTTCAACTACCTGAAAGGGGGTTCCAAAGAGGATGGATCTAGACTGTTCTCAGTGGTACCAGATGACAGAACAAGGAGTAATGGAAGAGACCTCAGGAGGTCATCTATTCCAACCCCCTGCTCAAAGCAGGACCAACACCAAGTAAATTATCCCAGCCAGGACTTTGTCAAGCCAGGCCATAAAAACCTCTGAGGATGGAGATTCCACCACCTCCCTAGGTAACCCATTCCAGTGCTTCACCGCAACTCCTGTGTGGCCTGCTGCAGTGTAGGGGCTGTAAGTGTTCTGCTTAGCTTGCACTCAACAACATATGATGTATGCTCTGACTAGTCTGTCCCTGCTTACCCAAGTCTCCTTTAGCCCACAGCTGCAAGTTCCAGTCCAGGCATTGCTGCTTCTCAACCATATCAGAACCAGGTCCGGTCCAGTTCACTGCTGTCACTTGACCAGACTGGCCCCAGTTCACCACAGTCAGCCGTAACATAATACTAAATTCTGAGACCATTCTAGAGCTTGCTGTGTTTTGGGCTGTGCTACCCACTTTGTGCTTACAGTATATCTGCTCAGGGTGACCCACTTTCCTTTAGCAAAAACCGGTATAGATTAATATGTCCTTTCAAATATATGCAGTAACACCTCACTTTTAACACTGTTCCGAAGACAAGAACACGAAGGAACTCCTAACAAGACTGCTTGGAGCACTTGTGAAACTACACTGAAGCATATGCAAATTATACATGGCAGCAGGTCAGAACACACCCTCAATTTTCCCTTTTCACCTTTAGAGGGAGCTAAAGAGCTTCTGTTCCCAGCAAGCTGCTCAGCCCTGGGTCTTACAACCTCCCCATTGCAACTTACTTATTCAAGCATGCTCAGTTCTGCTCACCATCTTTCTGTTGGGTCTCAGTGTGGTCTGTGAGCTATGCAGATGGGTGCCTCACTCACAGCCCCTGGTGAACCCCAAGTTAGACATCTTGCAGACTTAATGACTCTCTTGCTCCTGTTAACAGTGGGGGCATCATGGGTGTGGATTCAAGGGCCTTTTGTGCCAGTCTGGCTTTTCTGGGAAATGATGCCCCTGCAGCATGTTCTAAGGATATTGACACAGCAGGACTCTACACACACTCTTTGGTTTGAAAATCCGTGCTTCACTTCCTCCATTGGTTGCTGTTTGAAATTCAAGGTGCTGGTTGCTATGCGAACCCCTAGATAAAAAGTTCCCTAAAAGAGCTGCCATTTCATCTCCTACTCGCTCTATGAGCCACACTTCTCTGGAACTGACTGTCCCAAGTGTGGGACTGGACCACTCTACACAGCGGGCCTGCGCCTCTTGAGATTGCTCCTACCAAACATACACTTGAGTTTATATCTGACTATGGAGATTAGCAGGGGTTGCAAGATGCATCTCCTTGCCCAGGCTTTCAACTCGTCCAAGTTCTGGACTCTTTGGGTACGTCTATACAGCAAACTCACAAACCACAACCCTGCTGCAGTGAGTCTCAAAGCCTGGGTCACCTGGCTTGTGCTATGGGGCTAAAAATAGTTGTGTGGACATTCCTACTTGGGCTGGAGTCTGTGCTCGGAGACCCTCCCCTCTCTCTGGATCTCAAAGCCCGGGTTCCAGCCCGAGCCTGACTGTCTACACAGCTATTTTTAGCCCCTTATCATGAGCCTGAGCCAGTTGACTGGGCTCTGAGACTCACTGCAATGGGTTTTGGGGGCGCTTTTTGCTGTGTAGACAGACCTTTCGCCACTTGGCTAGATAGATCTCTTTGCTCTCTTAAAGGGGTAGAGGCAAAGTGTTTTGCTCTATTTGGAATAACAGGGAACCAATTTAAATCATATAAAGGGTACCGAGATAGCACAGTGGGAGGTGCGTTAGAAAAGCATGTA
This sequence comes from Lepidochelys olivacea, assembly GCF_965140295.1. Classification (NCBI taxonomy): domain Eukaryota; kingdom Metazoa; phylum Chordata; order Testudines; family Cheloniidae; genus Lepidochelys; species Lepidochelys olivacea. The sequence continues at coordinate 13,607,082 of NC_140436.1, read as the reverse complement.
ATCTGCTCATCGTCACAGAGTACAGGTGAGAAAAGTACCAATCATCCACTGAGCATTCCTACAGGCTGTCGACATGGATGGATTTCAATATGGATGGTCCAGGGAAACGAGAACCATGACCTCTCCTCCCACTTGGAATTTCATTTGTTTTTAATAGCCACACCGTTTGGTTGGCTGCCGGTGTACAGAGCCCACTGCCTATCAGGCTGACCCAGTATTGTCTCATTGTTTCCTTGTACTCCCCCATCTGTCTGCATCCATCTTTTGTCTCTTGTCTTATATTTAGATTGTAAGCGTCTTGGGGCAGGGACCATCTTCCTGTTCTGTCTTTGTACAGCTCCTAGCACAACGGGACCTTGGTCCATGACTGGGGCCCCTAAGTCCTAGGGTAGCGCAAATAATTACTCCTAATAATTCTCACATTTTTATTTGTAATCACATATTTTTGGGTCTGGGAATTTGTGGTGTTTGTCTCTCCCCTGCCAGTGCCAATGTGCCTGCTTTATTTCTCCGGCCAGGTCGAGTCCTGCCACAGTAGGCCTGCATTAGACACAGGCCCCCCAGCAGTCTTTAGATTGAATTTGGTTTTAAATATGCACTCGCTCCTATTGCACTTCATTCTTAAACCCTCATTACATGGTTTGTAAAGTGACTGTACCTCCAAATGGTCATTCCATGTCACGTCCTTTCTGGTCTAGCTAACTAGAGGCTGGGGCGGGTTCGTGGTGGGGGGATGTGGGGGGAGAAGGGGAACAATCAAGGGCTTCTGAAGGCAGGCTGAGCTGGTGGGATTTTCGTTTGCAGGGGGAGAGCCCTCTCGACTGATTGTATCCAGTTGGCTTGGATATTGACTGTGGATGAATGGGTATGAATGGAGCCATTCAGGTTGACGGACAGGAGCTGAAAGCTGCAGACAAAAGCCACTGGGCAGTCAGTAAAACTTTAAGCGTGGGGACTTGCCCGTAGCCGAGGAGAGGCTGACAAATGACAAAGAGCAGGGGAGCTTTGAGTGGATGCTGTTCCCCCGTGCCCAAGAAAAGCAGTGGGAATGATGGGTAATTGTGGGGAATGATGGGTAGATGTGGGGTGGGAATGGGGCAAATGGGGATACTCTGGCCAACTCAGCACTCTGCATTTCTTAGCTTATGAGGCTTGACACCAGCCGTCGCCTTTAATGACTCTGCTAATCAAAGGTGGCTTGACACGTCGCCAAGAAAACCAACAGTAAAGGGATTGGCGTGGAGTGTTGGCGAGTGTTCTGGGACCAGCCTAGGCTCTCATCACTCGCTGTGTCAGTTGTTCCAAAGCCTTCCGTGTCTCCATATGTTGGGGTGTTTGCTGTCTAGAGTTTGGTATATGTCCTTGAGGGGTTGTTGGGTGTAACTCGTGTTCGGTGTATTTGCTGGGGGTTGTGTAGGGTAACTCGCCACCTGGTGTTTCTTGTATCTTTTTTTGGAAGACCAAGTGGCTTATTATATCTTTGGATCATGCAGCCATCCTGGTGATTTATGCCAAGAAGTGTCCCCTATAGATGAGTCTCCAAAGCGGTTTCCATTCTAACTCCCTGTTTCATGACTTTGAATTCTCCAAAACAGTCACATTAATGTTTTCATGATCTTTCCCAGGGTGACATTTTTGTGTTTTAGAGTTTTGAGACAACCCATTCAGCTGGTTTTAAGTTGCAATGGGAAAACCAAAACCTTTCCTCTCTGTAAGTGTCTGAGGTTTGGAAAGCTTGGCTGGGACGTGGACTTTGGGTTGTTGTCACACCTTAGGCTATCCTGAAAAAAATTTCCTTTGTAGGCAAGGCTTAAATCAGAATGGAAACATTTTACACCTATTTTGTACAGGTGTAAATAATGACAATGGGCAATGGAGAGTCTCTAAATACGCTTGGAATAATTGTCATTCAGAAATTTACTAGTGGCTGGCTCCATCTGCAGAGAGATGAGAAAGCTTTGGCTTTAGTAGGTCTCAGTTTTCATTATTTTTTTTCTCTGCTCTGCTAAAACCAGTATTTGATGTTTAGATTAAACAATCCCTTCTGGCATTGGATCCTTTTTGAACAAACAAATATCCCATGGTCTCATTTTAAAATGCAGTCCCTCTTATACCTAAAGATGATCTCCCAGACACTGAATGAAAAACACACTTACTGTACATTTACATCTGGAGGAAACAGGCCAAATTTTTAAAATTTAATCAGCACCCCCAAAATCCTAATTATTGGAAGTGATTTTGCTACATGGTGATAGTTGTGAAGAATCCAGATGTGTGGTTCCCCCCCCCCCCCCCCGGACTGGACTGAGCTGTCTGTGCGCTACAGTCCTGGGAATGTGCACAGGCCATGGAAGAAGAAGAAAGAGGGGTTACCTCCCAGTAACTCGCTCTTTGAGAGTTGCTTCTGTTTGTTGACGCTGCCCACCCACGTCACCCACTTCCCCGTCTGTCTCAGAGTTTTTTTTCATTTCAGGACTCTAGGCTAGGGAGAGGAACTGAGGGAGGCAGAGCGTGTGCTCCCTTACGTAGACAGAACTGATGATGACACCCTCGCGCAAAAGCGCTCTTGCACCTCCACTGGACGCCATTTTTTATGCTTTGTTCCAGGGTATAAATGCTGAGCCTTCTCTGCTTGAGATTTTTGGTGATACTTGCTGAGGTGCTGGTGGATGTGGATGCTACCAGCTGTGAATTAGACCTGGGCCACAAGTGAAAACTAGCAGAGAGATGTGGGGCCTATATTGGAGTTGGATGGCAGTGGATCCCAACATCCCATCCCATTCGAAACGACCATCAGGACCTTGTCCAAGACACTATACCCTCTGAGGTTGACACGCTTTACAGTTATTGCCCTGGTTCCAGTGGGCCTCATTAGGGAAATTATCGAGACGGCTGTGACAGAGCAGCTTTGGTGGTGCTTGGATTCCTCTGGCATTCTTGCCCCAGTCAGTGTGATTTTTAGGTCAAGGGCTAGCATGGAGAATGCTCTGCTGGTGTTGGTTGATCTTTTCCTCTTGGTGGACGGAGGTTGGGGGTTCATGCTGACTATTAGCTCCGTCAGCTCTATGTTTCTACCTCTCCCAAACATGGTGATACAGTGCAGTGACTTAGGCCCAGACCCTCACAGGTATCTAGGTGCCTGACTCCCACTGAGAGTTAAGTATCTAAATACCTTTGAGGATCTGGGCATTGGGCACTTAAGCCTGGCTGGGTAAGGACTGCCTGGATAAAACTCAATCCAGAGTGCTTTTTGGTGGAGGAAGCAATGCCTGGGCGTATCCGTGTCACAGATGGGAGGGGATGTGCCTGCCAATAGTTTCAAAGATTTGCAGCTTGAGAGTTTTGTTGGATATGCCAGTGGTGTTGGATTGTCAGGGCTGCAGTTGTTGCCAAAAGTATTTTTATGATCTTGTGGATGTGGCAACACCCTTCCATGGTTACTCAAGGTTTTGGCACCTTCAGGTGGATGAGTGCAATGCACTGTCAATCAGAAACTTTCAGGAGTTGCAGCTAGTGCGGAATTGTTTCATGCAGAGCATATGACACCTTAGCTCTGTACTAGCAGCTGAGTACTAAGGTGTTTTTGTTTTGACCTATAATTACCTAAATGGTTTGGGGCCTAGATCTCTTAAATACATCTGTCTCCATGGCACTTGGAATTTTCAGACCCCTGGAGTTAATGCTCCCTCACTAAGGAGTGTCGCTTCTTCTTGCATGTAATGACACACGGCTCAATTATGCTCAGTCAAGTCCTCTTGCTTGCCCTTCTTTCATAAACACAGATGGCGCCTTCTGAGTAGGCAGTCCAGATCCAAGCTTTGCCCTTGATCTGGCTCTGTACATCTGCTTGGGCATGTGGGCTCAGAGGTATGGGTGGGAGAGGAGGTTCTTACTCCTAGATTGTTCTGTTGTTGTCCAGCTATTGTAGGAATCGAGCAGATATTTTTGCCATTGGTTTCGGTCTGTTGTGTTGCTGCCAAGGGCCAGGTGAACCAATGGCTCAGCTTGGGTTTAAACAATATTGAAGGCTCTAAACCAAGGGTTCTCAACCTAGGGGTCGGGACCCCTCAGGGAGTCACGAGGTTATTACAGCGGGGGTCGTGAACTGTCAGCCTCCACCCCAAACCCCGCTTTGCCTCCAGCATTTATAATGGTGTTACATATATAAAATATATATAAAAAAGTGTTTTTAATGTATACGGGGGGGGGGAGGGGTCGCACTCAGAGGCTTGCCGTGTGCAAGGGTTCCCCCCTTCCCCCGGGCTTTCTGTGTCCCAGGACAAGGGATGTTACAGCGAAGAGGCTCTATTGCCCAGTGAATCTGGAAAACCTTCCTAAAGAAAGGACTATGGCTGTCTCTTTTGAGAGGGGGAGGAAAAGGCTTTCTGGGGCATGTGGCTTCCAGATCTGTTTCTGTAAGAGGCGCCTGAAATACGATGCAAATTGCAGTGTTGGGCAGAGTAAGGGTTTTAAAAAGCACTGCCTCACACTAGTGCACCTTGCGCAAATATCTTACCAAACCTTGTGAAACTGGGTGTACCTCTGGGTTTTCCTTTCTCCTGAGAATAGTCGTAACTAAACAGACGTTTTCTTTTTTCTCACTAGCCACCTCCTGTTCTCCAGTTCTTTCAGTGGCATCCATTAGCCCAAGCTAACCAGGGTGGGACGGGGGAAGGTTTGGTGTAGTATAGACATTATATGAACAACATACCCTCATATCTCAATGTCTGTACTTTGACCCATCAAACTTTTACCCCCAATCGGGGAGATTGCAAATTATGTATTCCTTACGCCACCCGATCTTAAACCGAACTTCGCATCCCTGGATAATCTGTACGTTATTCCCTGATAACCAGAAACTTCTATGCTTAAACTCTGTACCATTCACTTTCTTTAAAACATCGTCTTAATAAAATTTTCAGTGTGAGACCTTCAAAGTTCTACAGGAAATGGGGCTGATGGGTCCTCAGAGTCTGCCCAAACCACTGCAATGCCTCAGGATATCTGGGGGAAGGGGCTTCTTTGCTGCCAGAGTGGACATCTTAACAAGCCAAGGTCCTGATGACTTGTGGTCATTTAAGATCCCATGGTGCTTTACGCAAATAGAGTAGGGTGTGCTTATGACATCAGGTTTTTCCAGAGTAATTCATTGTAATATCAGAATCTAGTGCTTCTGACATCACTGAAAGATATGAGTGGAAAGAGAACGCTGTTTTAAGAGGGAGACTGTTCTGTTTACCCCAAATATCTTGATGATCGAGTTAAATTCAGACTGGAAAAAGAGGTGCATGTTTTTTAACAGTGAGGGTAATGAACCATTGGAACAACTTAGCCAGCAATGTGGTGGATTTTCCATCCTTTGAAGTCTTTAAATCAGGATTGGGTGTCTCTTTCTAGAAGAGAAGCTCTAGCTTAAGCAGGAGTTATGGGTTTGATACAGGAATCACTGGGTGAGAGTCTCTGGACCATGCTCTGCAAGAAGTCAGCCTAGATGATCATATGGTCCCTTCTGGCCTTAAACCTATGAATCTATGGAACAGAAATGATGGGAAAAGAAATCTAAACCTGTATGTAAGTTTAAACAAATAATTGACCAAAAATCCATTAAAGCTGGCTGGAATGTAGCAGCTGGTTTTCAAAGCCCCAAATGAGTTGACCCAACTCTGTACTCTGGAGCTAAAATGCAGCTGCCATAAATTGGTCAGAGGACTGCTGTGAATGGCTCAAGGTAGACAGGGCTGCTGGTATTTGGAAACCACATAGACCAATGGATTAGGACAAAAAGCTCCCATCTTTAGGTATTAGATTAGAGGAATGTTTTGGCGAGACCAAGATAAATGACTGTTCTCCTCACAACAGGAGCAAGGTGCATCCCTGCAGGAGTATTCGATGCGACCTGTGGAAGTAAATCAAGCCCTTCTTCTGTCCTGCTGGGAAATACTTGATCATAGCCACATGTTGTAGTTGATCATTTGAGGCTGGCAAAGCCTCTTCTGCCTGTATGAAGTCCTAGTGCTTCAGCCCTTGACATTTTGCAGAGAAAATCTTAGTCTTGTTGGATAACAATGTACCACACATTTCAGCAGTTGCTGCTGAACATCTGGATGAGATTACTTGGTTGGAAAGAGGGGGGACGGGTGCAGTGATTTATAGATTGTTTCTTTGGCTGTAAATCCCAGCTGTAATTGGGACTTCTCCGTCCCTAATTGTTTGCAGAAAAGAGTGAAACTCAATGGCTCTTAATTCATAGCTAGGGCCTAAGCCCAGCCTGTGGGGAGGGGGGGAAGGCTAGTTGCTAGGACACCAAGGCCTTTGTTTTGGTCCCAGCTCTATAGTGTATTTAAGGCCCTGTATACATTTCTATGCATTGTTAATGTAATTTGTTCAGGCAGTAAACGGCCAAGTCCAGCTGAAGGAATCTGATACTCATAACAGAAACACCAGAGGCCAGGTTTTTGTGGTCAAATTAGGGTTCTGAGGCCTAGCTAGAGAATGAAATGTTTGAAGTGGGCGATTTCTGTTTTGTGCTCATTCCCAGAGTCAGCTTTTGGGGCAATAGTTCCATACACAGTCCTATGCTGGGAGATGGATCTCCCTAAAACGGAGAGCTTGCAAGAGATGAATGGAGAGTTACTCAAACAAAGGGAGGGCGAGGTGTCTTCTCTTCCCCTCCCCTCCCCCCCCGCCATATTGACGTTGATCCCAAAGAGGCTATGTGACATTTACATCTCTTGGTGCTTCGTTGATCCATGTTAAATAGCTTGCTTGGGGGAGGGTTACTCGGTCCATCTGCTTGCAGGCTTGAAGAAATGTTTTAAAATGTGAATAGATGTATGTTCTTTCCCCATGTTCATCAGCAGTTGAGTTTTGTAGTGAATATACAAACGAGAACACAATTATACCCCACAGTGTGTTCAGAAGGATAGCGTAGTCAGGCATCACTTTAACAAGCTTTAGATTTCCATGTGTGTTTATCCATGTTTCCTCCTCCCAAAATAAAATCTTTGCTCACCAAAATTGAGCCCGACAATCTGTTATGCTGAGTGAATTGCCATGTTTTGAAGGTTGTTGGAAGGCTGATGTTACTTCATGAGACTTGTATAGTGATTTGGGTTTTATGCAAAAACTCATATTTCAAAGTTCACTACTCAAACCGTGAGAGCAAATGGGGTCACCACTTGCTTAAGTGTGAACGTGGGGTTTATGCGAGCAATTCAGGCAGCCAGCGTTGACAGTGTATGTCTGTGAGTGGTCCTAATGTGTGACATAAAGATGGCAGACAAGAACGTTAGGGTTGCCCAGAGCTTTGTGGCACTGAAATGGGGCGGTTCGTTTGTGAATGTGTCCTGGCATGTATTCACCACAAAGAGGTGCAGAAAGCACCACACATTGTAGTTGTGGATTAAGTCAACAAAGACGGTAACCTCCCATTGTGAACTGCCATTGCTATGGCTAGGGAAGGGAGTTATATCAGCCGAACCATCTCTTGAATCGTTTGTTGTATTGCATAGAACTGACTGGAAGACGACAATTCCGTTTTGTGACAACTTTTGAGGGTTTGAAATTTATTTTCATTCTTCATTGGAAAAGCAGTGCCTCCAAAATGTTTTGGCTTTGATGAAAACACATTGAATGAAAAATGCCCTACCTAGCTATAGCGCTGACCTTACTCTGTAAAACTAAGTAGGTCCCTGTTTTAGTGATTCTACAAAATGGAGGAACTGTGCCACGTATTCTTGAGAGTCATCTACTGTCCATGTATCTATTTACATTTAATACATGGTAACAGACTAATTTCAATTCTATTCTATAATAGGCTCTTTGACCACCCTCCTCACTGGAGCATCTGAGCACCTTCCAGTCATGCATTAAGCAGTATGACTAATATCTGTCGCCTGGTTTGTTCATTCTTTCATCCTTTCCCTGTGGAAGAACTGGGTGTGCAATGGAAGTGTTTTGTTTGAACCGGGTTTTTTTTGTTTTAATTTCAGTTGTTGTATATGTCCACGTTGTTGTGTGTGGATGTCAGACAAGTGCGCTTGCGTTTGGAGCAGGAGGCTTGCGTTGGTCCTTAGTTCCTGTGTGAGTTTGTTCCACCATCTGGGACCAGCCCCAGAGGACACTCAGTCTTCTGCACAGACAAGCTTTATTCTTGTGGTAGAAAGTTCCTCTGGGCCTGAGGAGCAGAGTTGTCAACCTCCGTCATGGTCCCAGAGCTTTCGTCTCTATGCTGAGTTCAGCCCATTGAGCACCTTGACGATGAGGTGCATTATTGTCTCGATATCCTCTGAGAAGCTAGTGTAGAAAATGGAGAGCGGGTTACATGTGCACATAGTAGCCGGTGTTGCTGAGGGGATGCATTGCAGCATTCCTTATTAGTTGGAGTTTCTTAAGGACTGATGGCTTCATCGGTATAGTGCATCACTGTAGTCCAGGCAGGAGGTGACGAAGGCTTGTACAGGTTAAGTCGTGTTAGCCAGGATGGGGTTGGGCGTATGTCTACACTGCAATAAAAAACTTGTGGCACTGGGTTAGCTGTCTCAGGCTGAAGCCCAGGTTCTGAGATCCACGCCCCAGCCACAGCTGTGCCGCGGGTCTTTGGTTGCAGTGTAGACGTACTCTGAGTCTCCCAGACAATTAGAAATGGTAGAAAGCGTTACTCGCCCTTGCTGCTACATGAGAGCTTAACTGTAGTATAATTATAGAGTCTCTGAAATTACTAAGTAACTTCGCTGCTCTTCCACTTTGTGTGGTTGTGTTTCGAGTCCCTTCTCCTGCCGTTTGCCCTCTGGAGATTTCTGTGCTGCTGGCTTTTTTGGCATCACCTTTGCCAGCTCCTGAGGATAGATGAACTTCTGTCACACTCGCTGCCAAACTCCCCTGCTTCCCTTCCATGTTGGGGTGGGAGGGTCTCACTTGGGTTGTCCCTCAGGACTAGTTCTTCCTTGGTTGTTCTTAGGAAACCACAGTTGCAACAGTAGAGGTTTCCTTGTATTTCTACCAGGTAGGCCTTGGTTAGGATGACCAGATGTTGTCCCGATATTTAATCCTTTGTCCCGCGTCCCGATTGATGTACGATTGGGATCCCATTTGTCCCAATGTTCAGGTAAAGAGGCGAGCAGGAGGGAGGCGCCGACTCCATGGGTGCTCTGGGGCTGTAGCACCGAAAGGGAAAAATTAGCAGGTGCTCCGCACCCACTGGCAGTCAAGCTCCCCCACCAGCGTGCCACATCCCCGCTCCGCCCCCTCCCTCCCAGCGCTTCCCGCCGCCTAACGGGTGTTTGGTGGTGCTTAGGCCTTTCTGGGAGGGAGGGGGAGGAGCGGGGACACAGCACGCTCAGGGAAGGAGGCGGAGAAGAGGCAGGGCAGGGGCGGGTACTTGGGGAAAGGGGGTGGAATGGGGGCGGTGCAGGGGCAGGGAGAGGCGGGGGGAAGGCGAGTACCCACCGGGTAGAGGGGAAGTTGGCGCCATTGGGCAAGTGACAGGCAGGGGAGGGGGAGGTGAAAAGGCAAGTGGCAGGCAGCGAGGGTGAAGAGGCGGGTGGTGGGTGCGGGGCTGAGGAGGGATGCAGCAAGCCATCGGCGGGCCGGGGGATGAGAAAGGGCATGGTGGCGGGGGGGGGGGTCGAGCAGGGAGGGGGCGGGACCTGGGTGGAGCCTGGGAAGAGTGGGGGTGGACTGTGGGCAAGGCTGACAGCACCCCGGTGTGTCCCGATATTTTACTGCCGTGATCTGGTCACCCTAGCCGTGGTGCTACTCTGCATGCATGCCTTTATTGCGAACCACAAATGTTGAAAAATCATGAGTTGGGCCCCCAAAATTTTAAATGCTGTTTAATTGGTTCAGCTACCTTTCCCACTCTTACTGGCTTCAAAGGTCTTTTGCTGAAAGCAGGAGAGTCCATGTGTAGTGGGAGATGAGACGCTGCAGTGGGCTGTTGCTTCTGTTTGCAAACTCTGCTGCAAAATGATTGATCTTCAGTAAGCTCATGTGGTACCATATGTGGGCTATTTCCTTTCTAGTTTCTCCCTCAATACCTGCATTGCTTGCCTCTCTCTGAAGACCACTGCCCTGTTGCTTGTGTCCATCCACTTTTATCTTTCTTTGTGGTGCAAATTTTCCTCTGCTTCCAATGCCTTCAGTTTTTGTTGCTGTTTCTTTGCTTGCACGCTGCCGTGGTAGATAAAATAACAAGTTGAAGTTCCACCTTTGACTGTCACAGCATATGGCTTTTTGCTTCATTATCTTTGGTGCGTAAAACTATTGGAGCTGTAATAAATGTCACGTGTTAGTATGCCAGATTTGCATGAAGAGGCTAACTGGGACAGCCTCTTTGCAATTGCACACCGATAATTTCATTTTCATTTGATCAGACATATCAAAAATATACCTCTTCTAGATTATATTGCGTTTAGGCACAAAGTATTTTCCTTAAAACATCTAACATTTTAGTTGCATCTCTTTCTTCGTCTGTTAGCTAACTAGGAAGAATCTCCAGTTTTCACAGGGATCCTTGTGTGTTTGCATCACAACAGGGAGTGAGATGTGCTCACAGCCATGGCTGAAGTGACCCAATGCCTCAGGTCAGCCACAGCAAAAAATTAAAGCAGTAAAAACTCGTTCACTTCTAGCAAACCGTGTTAAGAACTGTTGTAAAGAGCTGCACAAAGAGGGGAATGCACAGAGCACTACAAGAAGATGTTGTATTCGTCCTGCAAAACCTAGGAACTGTGCTACGTATTCTTGAGCACCATCTACTGGCACCATATCTATTTACATATATGCAGACATCTTCTGTGACTGCAGGCAAACAGCGCTGGCCTGTGCTCCTCATGCCCTTCCAAAGTGTGAGAAGTTACTGCCCAGAACTCAGATGTTGGCAAACCAGGAAATGTGGCATTACAGTGACACTCGCACCCAACACAACCAGGCACCCTTAACTCTGCCCTCTTTGATCCCTGCCCTAAGAAGTTCCTCAGGGAGATCTCTGTGCCTCTGTCAGTCTCCAGTAAGATCTCTCCAGCTCCATGGTGCTGCACAGAGCATAGCCTGTTGGACTGTGTGACTAGGAGAGCTGATCTGGAGCTGTGCTGAGCATAGAGACAATGGCAGGTTTGTTTAGGAAGGGGAGGCGCTGTTCTATCCCAGGGTGTGTGGCTCTGCTGGGTGCAAAGTGTGTTAACACTGTTTCCTCAATTGCCATCCTTTGAGTTCTGGGAATTAAACTCTCGCGTTTGGGAAGGGTCTGGGGAGTGAAGGACAGTGCTGAGTGCTTGTATAACCTTCCCTGTACAGTAATTATGTTTTTAGGGGGTGGGTTTTCCTTGTTTCTTTTTAGGAGGTGGGCGCATGACTGAGGGGCAGCTGTGGGTGGAAGTCAGGCTGTGGAGAAGATCCCTGGATTTCACTCAGGGGACACCACTGGAGGAAAAGGGGATCTCAGCACATCCGTGCGTTTTAGACGGGCTCTTGGTGCCAGATATTGGATGAGCTTTGGGGCAGTTTGAGTGCCAGACTCTAGAGCATACGTCATTGCAGGACAGGCTCTTCTCTCGGGAACCGCCCAGATTTGCACCACTTGCTACCATGGTTCACCTACCGACAATTGTCCACCAGTCAGGCTCTGCAAGTACATTTTAGAACATTTTGTTAATTAAAAATTGATCCTCGTGACCAAATGAGGTCATGAGGTCAGAAACCTCACGACCAAACAAACTGCCCAAACTGTACTCTAGGTCCTTAGCTGGAATATTAGATTTCAAGCTGGTCTGAATGTTGCATCTTTACCCCAGACCAAAAGACCTCAAATCTTGCACCACAGACTCTACCTTGGGTCCTCGGCTGACTCCTGTTCTGCTAACTATGGGGTTCTCACATCTTCCTCTGAAGCATCTGGTGCTGCCACTGTCAGAGACCGGATACGGAGCGAGATGGACCTTGGGTCTGTTCCACTCTGGAAATTCCTATGTTCCTAGCAATTTTCAGGCCTATGTGAGTAGGAGTGTGGATTTTAGAGCACTTTGAAAACCTGTCTCTTTGTCCGACCGTGCCATTCCTCCATAGTTCTACTTCATGGTGATTGTTTTGTAATGGAATTTCCTACTCTTTTGAAAGGAAAAATAAAGGAACAAAGATACATCTCATGGAACAAGACAAGATTCCTTCACAGCCATACCTCCTTCCGTATGCACCTTCACAGATCATATTCCATAATCCCTTGCCTATTAAAATGAAATTTCACACCACTTCCTTATGCATATGTGCCCAGCTAGTGAAATCCTGAAGCATGATCTGATTGCGTGGAGATTTTTCTCCCTGGTTCATGCCGACAGAATACAGGGAGATGATTAGTTTTGTTGTTTATAATAATTCCATGCATATGCTCATAGTTACATTTTAAATCATATAGCTCTACCATACCCATTCTGATTTCCTCCAGGCATTGAAAGGGATAGCTACAAACCAGGGACTGTGGCCCTGATCCACAAAACACTTAAGCGTGTGCATTTATCTTTATTATTTGTGTTGCAGTAGCACACAAGAGCCCTAGCTGTAGACCAGGACCCCATAGTGCCAGGTGCTGTACAAACACAGAACAAAAAGATGGTCCCAGTGCCAAAGAGCTTACCTTCAATGGGACTTAGCTTGATTTCAGTAGGACTAATGTTAGGTATGTGCTTAACCACTTTGCTGGATCATGGCTTATGTCACTGACAAATGTCAGGGTTTTACTCCCTCCCTCTGAGATGCTAAACTGTTTTTATTTTTAATTTAAAAAAAAAACAACACCTTTTCCCCCTACTCCTTCCATGCTTGAATCCTTTCCTGATGAAACTTCCAGGAAGAGATCACACTCTGGCTGAGAGCCGGCGTGCCAAAGTCAGCAGAAAAGGGATCGCTTGGAGTAAGCTTTATGCAAACTAAGTTGATGCTTTAGAATGGAAAGTCTTAGGCAGCCTTAATTCTTGGTGTCACTTCGTTTGTGTCATATAAAATAAACTTGTTGCCTTGAAATCACATTTCTGTTGCTCCAGAGATTCCCTGCTGGTTCTGTCAAACCTTATCTTTGCCTGTGGACTCACAATGGAATTCAGCCAGGGGGAAAGTGGACTTGTTCAAATGCAAAACCATTGTGAACCTTGGGGCTTGTCAATAAGCACACCCCTTTCAAGCCAGATTTGCACAGCTTTGAGTCGCTTTGTGAAAGCTCAGCAAAGGAAAGGGAATGGCAGTCCTTTCGGGATACCCCTGGGGTGGAGATAGGAGGCTGTAGGGTTTGGAATCTCTCAGGAAGGCAGGGATGTGGATGATTGACAGAGGTGATTGAATCAGGCACTCAAATCTCTCCAGCAAAGCAGGTGAGAGGAAATGAATGTGGGAGGGGAGTGGTCTGGGGTTGGGTGGGGCATAGGGGACACAGTCTCTGCAATCTGTCTGGGGAGGTGAGTTTGGGGAATGGTGGCCTGAGGTAAAGGATCTGGGGATGACATAGGCTCTCCAGAAAGGGGTGGGTTGTATGGTCTGGGGTTTCCCTCGGGGAAGTGGGGAAGGTATATGAATGATCGAGGATCACCCTTTGCGGGAGGGGAGGTGACGGTGGGGACAAGGGTTCTCTCTGGGGCACGGGGGCAGCTGCAGGCTCTAGGATTTATCCTGCTGCCGAATGCCAAGATGAGGCGAGTCTGACTCCCCCGACCTCTTCCAGAACTGATTCTGTTCAGTGCTAATTCCCCGACAGCGATTTTAATCAACTCCATTAAACTCTCCCCTGTCTAGTGTCTTGTGCTCCAGAAACAGCCCTGCGGAGTTTTGAGTAATAGCTCAATTGTGTGTAAGTGGCTGTGAAGAGCCCTCTGTGCACTGTATGAATAGGCCACATATCCATGGAAACCAGAGCAGGCCGGCCGGCTGGCCTTTGACCCACTTGTTGCCACCACCCTGGTATGCCTGGATTTGCAGCCCCGGTGTTGGGTCTCATTCCCTTTTCCCATGGGGGCGAGAGGCCCAACTGCCTTTCAGGAGCTTCCCAAGGCTCTGTGTTGCATGCAGGAGTAACAGCCTGTGTGTTGTGGCTAGCTGGAGTTTGCTTTGGCCTTGGGCTGCAGCATTTCTCTGCCATGCTGTCAGGTCTGCTGGGTCGCATGGCAATGCTGTGGCTTGCAGCTCTGATCAGAGGGGTTGGCAATGGGTGGGTTAGTACTAGGACACTATCCGGTGGTCCAGGGACATCTACATCAAACACCTCACTGGCCACCGACCGTACCAGGAGGCATGAGGCGGGGCGACATCATGCATCAACTACGGGAAAGGGACCGAGAGACTTTTTCCATTGGACCATATGAACTGGAACCATAAACTCACTGAACATTAAATCTCACCAAATGAGGGTAAATCCATCCTCATCATCGTATCCACTCATTATACTCCACACCTGAACATAGCCGTTATGAACAACATACCCTCATATCTCAATATCTGTACTTTGACCCGTTAACCTTTAACCCCCAATTGGGGCTATTGCAGATTATGTATTCCTTACGCCATCCAATCCTAAACCGAACTTCACACCCCTTGATAATCTGTACGTTATTCCCTAATCAGCAGAAACTTCTATGCTGAAACTCTGTACTGTTTTCTTTTTATTTTAACATCATCTTAATCAAATGTGTAAATCGGTACTAGAGGGCAATGTATGTGTGCTGTGGGGGAGGAGAGGGTGTGGGACTGCTTGGGTGTGTGAATAATGCACTAAGAGAAAAACCCCTGCACCTGACCCAACCCAAGGGAAAATACAGGTTCTTCACGGCTTTCTGAGTAAAACTAGAAGGGGGAATGAATATGGGGCAAGGGTCTGTTCCCTCTGTGACAGAACACTTGGGGGTGGGATGCACACCTAGTTCCTTGAGAACTTAGCGATATGGGCATATCTATTTTAAATAAATACATTCTGCTCCCCTTCAATCTCAGGCATTGTCTAGACTAGGTGTGGTGTTAGCATGTGTTATCTAAAATCTAGGCTCCCCCTCTAGACTTAGGCCTTGGCCACGTGGGAAAGTGTGACAAGTTAAGCTAATATAGTTATACTGGTATAACCGCCCATGTGGTGGACACTCCTTAATTCCTATGTAAGAGAGGCTTTTGGGGATTTAGCTTAATCCCCTTCCCAATTTACATAAATTAAACCAAAAAAGGCACTGTAATGGCTTGTCTACACTACACAGGCTATAGCAGCATCTCTGCAGCGCTGTATCTACGCTGCCCTAACCCACAATGTAGATGCAGGTTAGGTGTAGACAGGGCCTTATACTAGAATACTTGTGGCCACAAGGGGTTATACTGGTATAACCATAGAGGTTTACGTTCCCAACTTTGGCTTATGCCAGTATAATTCTCCCATGGAGACAAGCCCTTAAACTCATCCAGCCTTGTATATGCTAAAGACAGTGTCTTTGTTAGACTTTTCAGCTGTGTTTGTTAGCCAGTGTTAGCAGAAATGTGCTAACAACACTCCTTGTGAGTCAGAGAAGGACTGCCTCTGAAGTGCAACTTTTCAGCACTCTTTGGCTGCTCAGGAACATGGGCAACTTTACTTTTGCCTTGGAATCTCTCATTCCTGTGGACGTGGTCCAGTTGGGAGAAGTTTTCCCTTTTTCGGTTTGCTTGGGTTTTTTTAAAGTCAGATTCTTGGTTTGTGGCGTAGGGACCTGGGGGCAGAATCTCTTGCTGGAGCTGTAGAGGGTGTAAAACAATCACAGTTAGCTCGTGTTCGCAAAAGAAAAGAGAAAACCCTGTGTTCTGTCAGTGTTACATCCCAAATAAACTGCAGACCGTGCCTGAATGCTGAGCCCTCCAGGAATATGGGAATGTTTAGCAGAGATCCGACTGGATCTGGTGTAGCTCTCTGGCTTGGAGTAGTTGGGGTGGAGGAGGGGGAATGGGTGACCTGTCAGTTAATTTCACAGCTGTGTAAACAGACAAAGGAAAGAAGAGGCTTCTGGTGGCGGTGGGGTGGGGTGGGAGAGCCCATGAATAATGGGTGTGGGGCGGGGGGGGGAGGTGAGTGGGGACTGGGGACAGGTTTTCCAGCCAGTTCAGACTTGTCAGTGTGGGGTTTGTAATCTCTAGGAATCTGGCAAGACATGGGAAGGCAGCTGGTGTATGAAGTGAGCCTGTTAGTTATGTACCTTCTCCTTTGAAAACATGCTGCCTAGGGGCTAAGACTTGTTTTCTGTTTCTGTCCAAACTCCCCCACCCCTGCCTGAGGGGACAGTTGGTGCTTATTTCTCTTTTTCTTCTCCTCTTCTCCCTCCCTTCTGTTCCTTTTGCCTCCCTTGTCCCTAATTCTATAGACAGTCAAACCTGCAAACCTGACACTGCTCACAGAACAAACAAACCCTGATCTCCCGCACTGCTCAGCAGTGTCTGTCACAGTACAAATGGGGATGTCCTTTGAAAGTAGGGTTCTCCTTTAACACTTCTCCTGTCCATAAACAACTGCAATTCCTCTGACAGGCAGTTCTAATCTTGCTTCTAGACTTGCTCTCACCTAGCCCATTGGTTATTGCAGAATCACAGAAATGTATGGCTTGAAGGGACCTCGAGAGGTCACCTAGCCAGCCCCCTGCACTGAGGTAGGACCAAGTAAACCTAGACCATCCCTGACAGGTGTTTTGTCTTAAAAACCTCTCTTGATAACCAATTCCAATACTTAATTATCTTCGTAGTTAGAAAATATTGCCTAATACCTAATCTAAATCTCCCTTGCTGTAGATCAAGCCCATTACTACTTGTCCTACCTTCCATGGCCGCGGAGAGGAATTGATCTGAGTCCTCTGTATAACGTCCCTTTACATACTTGAAGACTGTTATCAGCCCCTTCAGTCTTCTTTTCTCAGGAATAAAATATGCCTAGCTGTTTTTTAACTGTTCCTTAGAGGTCAGCTTTTCTAAACCTATTATCATTTTCTTGCTCTCCTCTGGTCTCTCCAATTTGTCCACATCCAAGCCTCCCTTATCAATCCTCTGCTAGGCTCCCAAGCTTCTGTCATGTAACTCTCATAAGAGAGATGCTCGTGAGGTCCCTCCACATAGGGAAGGTCTAAGGTAGCCCATGAGTGAAGCCTCTAGTATTGCCCCACTCTAGGTTTGCTTGCACTAGACACACTACAAATGTTGTGCTTTCCTCCAGATTGAGCGAAGGTGGATTTGAGATGTGGGGGAGCCCGCAGGTAAAGCACAAAGGTTTGGGGCATGTCCACAAACTGGTAATCGCTTTAATGAGGTGAAAAAAAGTCTAGTAGAGACAAGTCCAGTCAGTCAGGGGATGCTCTCCTGCCCACCAGCACTCAGCTTTGTCCCCAGCTTGCCGTGCAAACAACAGTGATCTTATCCTCCGCTCTTCTGGATAGCCCCAAAAGGGACCCTCTGCCGTCCCCAGTAGATTCAGTGATTTATCCTTTTAGCAGTAAAGGGCTAATCAGCAAGGCAGTGCCCTTCCCTCCCCACAGACCAGCTAACACATCTTTAAACATGACTCTCTTGGGGAAAAATTTTCTAAAGCACGTAAAGTGACTTGGGCGCCTACTGCCTAATCTACACACAAATGTTGTATCACTTTAACTCTAGGAATATGGTTACACTGGTATAACGCACCCTGCTGTGGATGCAGTTATAATAGCGTAGAGGTGCGTTGGGCAGGTCTGCACTAGAAAATTAGATCGACCCAGCTACGTTGCTCAGGGATGTGAAAAATCCACCCCCCTGAGCAATGTAGTTAAGACGACCTAAGTCCTCATCTGGACAGTGTTAGGTTGATGGAAGGGCACAGCTGCGCCACTGTAGCACTTCTGGTGAAGACGCTCTAAACCGACAGGAGAGAGTTTCCCTGTGGCTTAATTACTCCACCTCCCACAAGAGGTGACAGCTATGTTGGCGGGAGATGCTCTCCTGCTGACCTAGTGCTCTCTACAACGGCGCTTAGATTGGTACGATTTATGTCGCTCAGGGTGTAGAGTATTCACACCCCTGAGCGACGTAAATGATACCAAAGTAAGTTCTAGTGTGGACAAGATCTGAGTCATAGTTAAGCTGACCTAAGCCCCCATATAGACACCGCTAGGTCAACCTAAGAGTTCTTCCATCGATCTAGCTACCGCCTCTCAAGGGGGGTGGATTTACTACCGCATTGGTAGGGGGTTTTCCTTCGCTGTAGCAAATGTCTACACTACAGTGCTCCAACAGCATAACTGTAGCACTAGTGGTGTATCATAGCCTGTGTATAGCCCAGACCTTGCTCTACTCAGTGCGATTAGGCTCCTGAGTGTCTGAGTGAAGTCTTACTCTCTATCTACGCTAGGTGCTTATGTGGTATTTAACAACATGTTAATTAAAGTGTGCGAGTTGCTGTGGTTTCTAGCACACTTCATTTTCCCAGTGTAGACATACTCTTTGTGACTCTAAAGCACCCAGATTCCAGAATTCATATACTGCAAACATAAGGAATAGAACAGCCAGGGCTTTTGGTTGGAGACTTGGGACTTTACCCTTCTCAACTGGCGGCAACAGGGTTAATTTTAGAAATTTTCAAAGTGGGACTAACCCCTATAAATGGGAAATATGATGGGGCTAAATGCCTCAAGGTTCTGTATCTGGGCTGGATTTGGTTAGTATTTTT
Organism: Lepidochelys olivacea; assembly: GCF_965140295.1. Classification (NCBI taxonomy): domain Eukaryota; kingdom Metazoa; phylum Chordata; order Testudines; family Cheloniidae; genus Lepidochelys; species Lepidochelys olivacea. The sequence continues at coordinate 13,588,409 of NC_140436.1, read as the reverse complement.
ACTCATCATCTGGAAAGTGGGGGTGAGCAGTGAGGTGGAAACATTTACAGATGGCACAGAGTTAAGTATTCAGATTAGTCAAATCCAGAGAGGACTGTGAGGAATTTCACCTGGCTTTGTTAGGTCCCTCTGAATGGGCAGTGTAATGGCACGTGAAATTTAGTGCTGACAAGTGCAAGACCAGGAAGTGCTGTCATTGCTATCAGATAAATGTTCTTTGTTTTCTCTGACTTCTCTGTTTCTTCTGTCCCCACTTTCCCATGCCACTCACCTTTCCTTCTTCCCCTTTTCCTATCACTCTAGGCACAGCCAGCCTTAAACATGAACAACCGAAGAATAGCTGCATTAAAAAGTAGTCACGGAGGGAGTGTCTGTCTTTCTAATCTATCTCCATAGTCTCTAGGAGGCATCACAGACGCTGTATGAGGTTCGCTGGCTCTGTCCCAAATGGCAAAATCTCTCCGCCCTCCCTCAATTTATCCGATACCCTACGTGGGCTCCGTGGTGCCTGTCTTTCTGGAGGATGGTGCGGGATATTTAGTAGCTCGCTTGGAAGGGCCTGTGAAAAGAGATGGGGCTTCTGCTGTGTTCTAATAGTGGTCAAGGTTCAGACACATCCTGCTGTCTGGCGTTAAGGAGTTCCAGTGCCCAGAGCCCTCTACCAAGAACGTTTTCAGTTCTCGTGGTCCCTGTTGATTGTAGTTGCTGTGGCGTGGCCAGGAATAAGCAGTCAGTGAGAGAGCTCGATCTCATTCTATTAAGAGCTTTGAGAATTGTCTGCAGCACCTCGAACTCTGTCTGAAAGCGGCCAAAGAGTCAGTGCAGAGCACCATTGCTCTAGGAGTTGAACCCGTGGCGATATTCACAGCTGGTCCCTGGCAGACCATGTTGCAGAAGTCTAGTCTAGAAGTAACTAAGGTTGAAGCATTTTGGTCAGCTCTGTGGCAGAGAGCAGGGGAAGCAGGCGTTTGCTAAGCAGGCATTTTTAGCTACTTGAGCAATTTTGGTGTCAAGCAGGAACAGTGACAAAGCCAGTAGCAAAAGCTGTGCTGCCCTGTGCATTTGCAGGATGGCTCTTGGGATTCACTTTCTTACAGGCGCTCAGTGTTTATTCTTAGCTACCAGTTGTTTTCCTTTGATTTAGTTCTGGTGGTTCAGACCACGCTGCCAGGGAGACCACGTGAGTAACCAGCATGGTGAGCGTTGCCAGGAACATGAGATACACTAAGAGTCAATCCACAGCCATGTCTGTCAGCTCATAGCCAAAGCGTCCTGTAGCTGAACAAACCATATCAGCTAACCACACACCACAGAAATCTCCACCAACGACCAAAGGAATTATATGGACAAAAGTATGCAATGAAAAACCTAAAGGAACACCAAAAATCCCAACATAGAAAACCAGACTGAGATGTCCCTAAACAAACGGTTCAGCCAAACCACACGACATCAACCTCACATCTAAAGGTCAACACAATCCCTAACCGTGTGAGAGAAAACTGCAGCTCAAAAGAAGTGGAAGCAAGGTACATGGTAGAGAGTTGACTATCGAAACAGAAGGAAAGTAAGGGAGCTCTTCCAACCTGAACTACGGCGCCTCACTCCACAGGAACCTGAAGGAGCATGGGATGCTGAGGAACTACAGACCAGGGCTTCCTCAGAAGAACAAGTCATAGATTTATGGCCAAAGGGGACCACCAGATCACCTTGTCTGATCTCCTGTATAGCACAGGCCACCGACACTACCCAGCACCCTCACACTAAACCCATTTACAACCCTCAGGAGACTAAACTACTGTGTCACAGGCAGAGAATAGGAGGGAAAGGAGAAACTGATACAAGCTGCAGTCTCAGTAGACACCTGCTCTTCTGGCAAACCTGGAAAGTGGCAGGGACGATCTCTGTCTGAGTTTGTGCAGTGCTCAGCTCACCGAGCTCCTGATCTGATGGGGGGCCTGTGGGATGCTAACCAATAATAACAGCCAAAAGCTGCCAGGTGTGAGGGATCGCGGGTCTCAACCGTGGGTCCCCAGCACTGCTCAGACTGCGGCCGCCATGGGTGGCTCACTGGAATCAGAGGACTAGCAGAGCTCTAGCTCATTTAGGGCTCCACCTATGAAGCTCCAGATTGTGGGAGACGTCTGGCCCTACCGACTGGCACAGGAATTTGTCCAAGCAGCTAGGTGAATCCCTGGCTGGCTGTCATTTAGAACCTTGCCTACTTGTCTGACTCCTGAACCCTGCATTCCAGCCTCTTCCTACCCTCCCTGTTCCAGATCCTTCTCTGCTCCTGCTCCTCCACCCTACTCCTATCTCTGATTCTAGCTTCGACTCCTGACTCCTGATTCTGACTCCAGCTCATCCTCTGGCTCTGGCTTCCAACCCTTGGCTTGACTCCTGACTCCATCTCCAGCTCTGATCCCTTGGCTCTGGTCCCTGGTGCTCGATGCTACCCATTAGGCTTGACTGCCCACACCTTTGTCCTCACACCAGTCCAGAAAGCGGAAATCTCAGCAGAACATTTCGCGGTCTTATATGCAGGAACCAACCCCTAAATCTTATGGCACAGTTTGAACAAGACAAATACAATTGGAGGACACCCATTAAGGACCATCCAGCAGCTCAAACTGAAGAAATCAAGTGGCCCAGACAATACATCAGAGGAAATTAAAATTCAACAAAGAACACATCCATGAAACCCTTTTAAAACTACAGATACAGGCTGGTTACGTGGTTACCTAGAATATGTAATTAGTGGGGAATTGTCATCCAGTGGGGATGGTTTTAGTCAGAACACGCATAGATGGCTTTTTGACCCAATGCTACTCAGCTGGTTAGAATCCCTGACTATGGATGCTGCCAGCAAGATAGTAAGTGGCACTAGACCATGATCCACTAAGGAGGAGGAACTCCCCTAAACTGGGATGTGGAGGCAAAAGGTGCAAATTTTTAGGTTCAGTCTAAAGTCAAAGTACAAGGTGTCATAGATCCACAGGGTCAGTGCTATGCCACAGCTTTGCAACAGCCTCTAGGAGGAATCCCTTCAGGGTGCCAGATCCCCACGGGTCTCACTCTTCCTGCCCAGGATAGGCCATGTGGCCTCTTTTGTTTGAACCTCTGGGGCTCCAGCATTCCTGCGTCACACCATGAGCTCTGTTCAGCGAGTCCAGCTGAGGAACTCCTGGTGGAGACGTGTTTGCTCTTCGGGGATTAATGCGCCTCACCCAGCATTGCAGGGACCTTCCAACCGCGTTGTCCAAGCAGGCGGGTTCATTAATCACCGGGAACACAGCATAGGAGGTCCGTACGTTAGCACAGAGAACTGAAAGTTAAAGCATAGACCATTCTGGTCAGCCCAGAGCCCAGCCAAGCTGTGGTGAACCCCATTGTTCAAGCTCTGTCTCTCTCTGACCTCCATCAGATCCCTGCAGGTGAGAGCCCCGACTCCTTCCAGCAGCCAGCTCTTACTCCTCACACCTCTCCAGTCCTTTGTTCTCACACTGGGGTCTTTGCTCAGCTTCCCTCCTGAGAGGTGGGGAAATCCATGGGTCATTGGACCTTACGTTGTCTCTCTGGCCCCCTTTGTTGATACGTGTTGGTTTCAGACCCCTCCTTAATGACTCTTCATTCCACCCAAACAGGGAGGTGACATCTACTCTGCCCTGAGAGCAAACTTAATCCCTCCCCCCGCCCCACACTGGATACTAAATGCACTGTATAGGGGAAATCGAGGCACACATCGGCTTCATAAAAAATACTACAAAAATCCCACTTTGTCACACTAGAGGCATCACTGTATCTTTCCCCTCATTACGGCTTTGTGTGTATGATACAATCCTTGCAAACTAGGACCTTTCTCCAGTACCTTGATGACAATACAGTCCAGAAAGCTATTTTACATCCAGGTTTTATACCAAGTGAAGAGAGAACAAAATTTTGTCTCGCGGAGTGGAAAAGAGGGCTAATAGATTAAAAGTGTTAAAAATACACGAAATGCTTCCCAGTGTTACTTCTCACTAGGCAATTGCCCTGGGGACGTCATCCAATGGCAAATGAGAGTGAGATGTCCACAAGGCGATCTCTGTGTTGGAAAGTTGTTCCTGCTGTGGAAGAGCCAGAGAAGTTCCTGCTTTTAAGGCATTGGCTAAAGTCTGTCTAGCATCTTGTGTTGGGATAAAGACTTCACTCTGTTCCTGTGTGTGGAAGGGGCAGGAAATCCGGCCGATAAAGTTCCTAATTGGGCATTAACAAATCCTGTAGCGTGTCCATCCACCCCAAGTTTGCAGTGAGCTCTTCCTCCCTGCAAGAGCCTGGCTTGCCAGTGGCAGAGTGATTATTACAGCGCAGGGCAGACCGAGGCTTGTTCTCTGCATCCTATTGTTCAAGAGCAGGATTGCAGGGCCACAGGACTGTTGTTTGAATTGGTGAGTGTTAATCCCCAGCCAGGGGGAAGCTGTCTGGCGAATGGCAGGTTAATGTGCAGACAGTGGGGTGCATTGTGCCGTGTGTGTGGTGCAACAGCATGTGGGCAGAGAAATGGTTAAAATCCTATTCATCGCCCTCCCCTTGGGGAGGGGAGCGTTGGGGGTGGTAACGAGCAACCAGGGCCTGTTCTAATCTCTCTGGAATGTAACTAGTTTGAAACTTTTATAGCTTCAATATGCCATTAACTCATTTTTGCACATGGCTGTACAGTGAGTGTCTGTCTGAGAGGCACTGTCTCTTGCTCGGAGGGGAGTTCACTTTTCCACATTGCCACTGAACCATTAGCTAGATCCCCCTCTTTGTATATTTTGAGAGGGCCCCCCCCTTCCCCTAGCCTCCCCCCCACCGGCCTTCTAAATTGTTTGAAATGAGAAGCAGCCTTTATACGTCCTTCCTAGAGGCACCGTCCCCCATTCCCCCCGCAGCTTCTCCACTTACCAAATAGATTAGAAAGCCCCCTTTGTGATCGGAGTGTTCTGGGGGAAAGGAAGGGAGGGGAAGGCTCAGTAAATAAACCAGCTGGAAAATGACGAACCGGGGAGAGCTTTCTGCACGTCTTCTCTGGGCACGTGGGTTCGCGGCCCGTTCGGCTGTAGCCACTGCCAGCAGAAAGCTGACTCACCCGTGGGATGTGTGACTGCTGCCACAGGGAGATGGGTGTTGTGGTCTCCCTTTAAAATGACTCTGCAGTAAAGGAGAGTGAACTCAGATCACCACTCAATGTTTTGAAACAGATTGGATGTGTACAGCAGCCAGATCCAGGGACTTCCCCACTCTATCCCGGCTTCTTTGATCTCCGGGTTTGGAGAGAACATCAAAGCAGCAGTTTAGGAAACTACTTCTACTCTAGTGTGAGTATAGAGTGTACTGCAGGTCACTGCTCTGAGACCTAGTGCAGGGTCACGGGGCCAGCTGCATACCAAACCTACTCCTTGTACAGATGACGACCCTGGCTCCCTGCCTCCTCCATAATTGGCCTTTTTAGGAGCTTTTCAGGGTGAGATCTGGTTACAGATTCCCAGGCCCGATTCTACATAAAGGACAAGGATTCACCACTTAACCCAGGCCGCCTCTCCCTGGAGAGCCCAAATGTGCAGCTGTATTGTCCTTCCCCATAGGGCTTCACAATGGGGATAAGGAATCTCTCACCGACAAGCCCCTTATAGACAGCAGCTCTCGGGGGCCCTGCTCTCTCCCATAATCCACTGATGGCAAAGCCTCCCTGTGTATACATTGTAAAATTGTTCCTGAGTGGGACTGTGCACAGCACTGCCAGGGGCAGGGGGTAACAATGGCTTTATGCCTCCCTCATGTCCTCACGCTTCTGGGCGGGCTGGGGGCCCTGCTCCAGGCGAGCACCGGTGCCTGTGCTACTTTGAGGTGCTGCCCCCGGATAACCATGCGAAGGTCCCCTCGTCCGAAAGAGATGGTCGCATTCTCTGCTTTTGCTCAAGCTAGAAAAAGGTTTCCTTGCTCCTTCCTCCTGCATGAGGGTCTGACAGCCGCTGCAGACAGGACCCCGGACTGCAAGTGCTAGGAGCAAAGGCTGGGCCTGTACTCTTAACTAAAGGCTGTCTCTTCCAACCTACCAGCCTTGTTTCTGTCTTATCCAGAGGGAGCATCAGCGAGTTCAGCTCACCCTTGGATCCCTGCCCCAGTCCCTGCCAGACACTGGGTTCATCAGCAATGAGTGGGTCAAGTGAGAGAGAGATACAGGGCTGGATTTTCAAAAGTGCTGAGTTCTCAATGAGGCGTGGGGTGGCATTCACCGTTGTCCTCAAGGGTCTGGGCTGGGGGGCGTTTGCCTCGGAAAATCTGGCCCATTACAGCTGTGTGTTGCCAGCACACTGAACGCACTGCTGCTGTACTTAGGGCTGTATTGGGCAGTCTGCCCCAGCGTAACTGAAAGTGACCCAATTGCATCAGTTGCACTTAATCTGGTTTAAATCATGCTTAAACTGGTTTAGTTTCATGTGCTAAGTTACCTGTGCTGCAACAAACCCTCTGACTGTGACCTAGTGGCCTCAGCCAAACCTGCTGGGCCTCTTCAGCTGGACACCCGGTGAATGGATTTCTTGCTATAAAAGCTGGATGGAACTTAGACGAGTAAGTGAAGCAGCATATCCAGCTGCTTTCATGGCAGAATGACCATTTCACAGTGGGAGATGTGAGGGCCGCTGGCTGGGGTGACTAGCAGAATGGATGAACTCACAGCTGGGGTATGCTTGGCGAAGTCTTCGGGTCAGGTTCATCCCTGCATTGGTCAGAAGGAGGCAATTTGGGTTTCCCCAGTTCAGAGGCTGTGTGGGCAGGCACTGCCCGTCTTCAGGCCTGACCTGAGGTGTGCCCGTGTCCCAGTCGGGCTTTGCAGGAGTGCATAATCGCCAGGGTGCAGGTCTGCCTCTTCGCTGGAACATCTCCTGCTTCTGGGCCCAGAGCTGGAAGAACAGCTCTGTACCTGGGTGTCGAGTTTTCCTGTACGGGGGGTATTCCCAGAGAATATGGGATATTCAGAGCAGGAGTGCGTGTGGACCAGGGACCTGAATTCATGTCGATTTGAGAAGGGGTGGGTGTGAGTGAGAGAGAGAGACTGGGGTTGTACATTCGTGTCACTGCTGGAATTCAGGGCAGGAGAGCATTTGTGACTGGGGCTCTGTGTTTGTCACTGCAGGGATGCTAGGTGGGAGTGTGGGGGGGCGGGGGCTGTGTGTTTGTCACTAGGGATTCTGGAGGGGGGAGCACGTGGGTGACGGGGGTTGCGTGTTTGTGTCACCGTGGGGATGTGGCGGAGAAGGTGCCGTCGCTGCCTTGCACGTTGCATACTCTGGGGTGCAGGGTGTTGTGAGACCATTTTACATCGCACGCTTTGGTCTTGGGGGGCTGATTGTGCCCCACTTGGGCCAGCGGACCCGGAGTGCTGAGAGTGCCAAACAGGTCTGGGGGTGGGGGAGGAGGAGCAGTGACCTCCCTGCGTGTAGTGGGAGCACTGAACTAGCAGAGGTTCTGGGGATGAGGTTGATGAGGGGCAGGGTGTTGATGCGGACACGTTGGCTCTGGCGTCTGGAGTGGCATTCCCATCCCCGGGAACCAAATGGCATATCTTCGCTGTTGTCCAGACACCTTTCTGTCCGATGGACTGTTCCCCCGGCTGCCTCTGCTGTCGCCGAGCAAGGGGCTTTGGTGCCTTTCCCACTCCTGTCTGCCCTGGCGTTGTTAGTTTTGGCTGGGTTCTGCTCGACGCTCTGCAGCATAACCAGCCCCTCCGTGCAGTGTATGCCACGAAGAGAGCCACACTTTCTGCTCATGGTTCCTTCTGGACTGTTTGTGTGTTTTATAGGAATGAGATAAGCGCTCTTCCTGTTCCATGCTGAACATACACAAACCCTGCTTCCTTTCTCCTAAGCTGCTGAATACATGGGACGCTTTCCAACTCTTCCTCCTCCTCCCAAAGAAGAAAAAAATCCAGAACCTCCCAGATTCCAGAGCTTTCCTCTTGGCAGAGTGCTCTCTGCACATTTTAAAGCGTTTGCTCTCTGCATCCAGGGAGGAATGTGAATGCAGCCTGCGGGTTTGCAAACAGCTCCTTTCAGAGGGAACACAGGTCGTGCCTCTGCTTCATCTAGGCCGACACAGAGCTCCCCTTTGTCCTCCTGCAGCTTGTAAAGAGCCCACATGCACCTCTCCAAATAGGTGGCTGTCAGACAACAGGAGAGTCCAGCCTGCGTGCAGACCTCTAGCTTCCTCCCAGAGCCATGCAATTATTTTTAGCTGCCTGGAAAATACAGTCTGGGATTGGGCCTCTCTTCTCTTCTCTGTCTGAGTGGCTCCTCTTCTTTTAAGGCGCAAGGGTAGCGCAAACCAGTTCTTCTTCGAGTGCTTGCTCGTGTCCATTCCAGATTAGGTGTGTGCTTGCCACATGCACCGGTGCCGGAAGTTTTTCCCTCAGCAGTATCCATAGGGGACCGGCTGTGTCGCCCCCTGGAGCAGCCCCCACGTGGCACGGTATAAGGGCACTGATTCCCCCCCCAGTTCCTTCTTGCTGCTAGTGACGATGCTGGAACTTCTGCTGCTTCGGCTAGCGTTGGTTCGTTCTCCGTTCTTGTGAACTTTGAAAACCTGTAATAGAGTTGTATATGGTTAGTAGTTTCTTTGTTACCCTTAGTAATAGTTCTCAAACTCTTCGTTAGTCCTGAATGGGACTCAGCGGGGGGATGGGTCATGCCCTGGTCCCCAGGCTTTAAGCCCTGCAATTGCTGCAAACGGCCCATACCTGTCAGCACTCCACATACCAGCTGTCTAAGGTGCTTAGGCGAGGGGCACACAAGTGACAAGTGCCGTATCTGCAATTCCTTTAAACTTAGGACGAAGAAGGAGCACGATATCCGTCTAAGAAAGCTCTTATTGTTCAATATCTTCATAAATGATCTGGAGGATGGTGTGGATTGCACCCTCAGCAGGTTTGCAGACGACACTAAACTGGGAGGAGTGGTAGATACGCTGGAGGGTAGGGACAGGATACGGAGGGACCTAGACAAATGGGAGGATTGGGCCAAAAGAAATCTGAGGAGGTTCAACAAGGACAAGTGCAGAGTCCTGCTCTTAGGATGGAAGAATCCCATGCACCGCCACCGACTAGGGACCGAATGGCTCGGCAGCAGTTCTGCAGAAAAGGACCTAGGGGTTACAGTGGACGAGAAGCTGGATATGAGTCAACAGTGTGCCGTTGTTGCCAAGAAGGCCAATGGCATTTTGGGATGTATAAGTAGGGGCATTGCCAGCAGATCGAGGGACGTGATCGTTCCCCTCTATTCGACATTGGTGATGCCTCATCTGGAGTACTGTGTCCAGTTTTGGGCCCCACACCACAAGAAGGATGTGGAAAAATTGGAGAGAGTCCAGCGGAGGGCAACAAAAATGATTAGGGGACTGGAACACATGACCTATGAGGAGAGGCTGAGGGAACTGGGATTGTTTAGTCTACAGAAGAGAAGAGTGAGGGGGGATTTGACAGCTGCTTTCAACTACCTGAAAGGTGGTTCCAAAGAGGATGGATCTAGACTATTCTCAGTGATAGCGGATGACAGAACAAGGAGCAATGGTCTCAAGTTGCAGTGGGGGAGGTTTAGGTTGGATATTAGGAAAAACTTTTTCAGTAGGAGGGTGGTGAAACACTGGAATGCGTTACCTCGGGAGGTGGTGGAATCTCCTTCCTAAGAAGTTTTTAAGGTCAGGCTTGACAAAGCCCTGGCTGGGATGATTTAGATGGGGATTGGTCCTGCTTTGAGCAGGGGGTTGGACTAGATGACCTCCTGAGGTCCCTTCCAACCCTGATAGTCTATGATTCTATGATTCTAATGGAGTCGGCACTCCCTCCAGCACCGGAGCAGCGATCCGACTCCGCACCGAGCACCGTGGCCTCCATGCGCAGTGCTCCGCCGGTCCCCCTCCACGAGCTGGCACTGGTCCCGCTCCACGGCTCCAGTCAAGAAGCCGAAAAAGACTGTGAAGGGAAGATCTCCTACCATAAGGGACCGGTGAGGGCTGGGGGCGAGCCACAACCCATGCCAGGCAGCTCAACACCCCCCTCGGGAAGTCAGTCCCCAGCACAAGTCGAGCGGTGCAGCCCATCCCACACTTCGCCTGTGATTTTCCGGATAGCAGCACAGGCCCCGGCCAGCTTCAGGTGCCATTGACGCCCAAAGCCCTACAAGCAGCTCAAGAGATCCTGGTGCCACCCACACCAACTCCAGCGGTACCCCGGTCTTGGGGGAAACCCGTGCTGGGACCTATGTGTGTTCCCCACCTCCGTGGCACTGTTCCCCATTGAGAGCGACATCCCGCCATCGCTCACCCACCGGAAGCCATCACGACTGAAGAGGCAGGCTCAGCGTCCCCGATCGAGGGACTCGAGGCGTACCTTGCCAGTGGATTGGCGCAGAACCTCTGAGGCAAGCGCCACGCGGCAAGAACTTCCAGGCCGGACGCAACTGTTTCCAAGGACCCAGTACCGATCACGGGACCGATTGAGGGTCAGAGATCACAGATTGCCAGGCCGTTATCGCCTGTCTCCTAGCAGTAGGTCAACCTGCTCAGGAAGATCCTCCCAGCAACTGGCCCGTATTAGCTCCCGGTACCGGTCAAGTAGTGTGAGGCATGGATTGCCAGGTCTTTGACACAGATCCGCCGAACGCTGTCAGTTCCCAAGATCCTGACCAAGACGCCCGTCTCACTCCGACAGGTCGGCTTTGGGACGCAGTGACCGGCACCGGTCGGACAAGAGCCACCACTCCACCCAATCCTGCTCGCCCGTTACTGACCGCTCTGCTTATACCTCTGGCACGAAGCGAGGCTCCCTGACAGCGAGACAAGCCCTGTACCTGCGGTGCTGCCTATATCATCAGCACCAAAACCTGTCCCATGGCCCCAGGTGTGGTAGCCGGCACCATGGTACCTGTGGAACTCTTGGGGGTTTATCCAACCCTCCCAGGCTGCCCAGTCAGCGTAGGGAGCCTCGGAGAGGCCAACGGCCTCCGCATCCCATCCCCCTCCGGTGCTTGAGGCTTTGGGGGGTAAGACCCCACAAGTCCAGGAGGACCCAGGGGAGTAAGGTGCTAGACCACCAATGGAGGTAGAGGTCCCTGCAGATCAGCTCATCAGGGATTTCTCTTCTCACCACGAGTGGTCGCTCTATCCAGAGGTAACCTGTATAATCTTCCAAAGGTGGGGAACTCCCAAGTGGACCTGTCCGCTACCAGACAGAACAGGAAATGCCACCGGTTTTGCTCTTTGCAAGGTCTGAGCAAGGGCTCCCTCTCCATTGCCTTCTCCTGTGGTGGTCAGGGAGCCTGATGTACACGTTCCCTCCAATTACACTCATCGTCAGGGTCCTAGCAAAGATCAAGAGAGAGATCAGGTGCAGGTTGTCGTGATCGCCCCAGCGTGGCCTCTCTAGCATTGGTTCAGCACTCTCATGAGCTTGTCAGCGGCCCCTACCTGGCCCCTGCCCAACCGCCCAGACCTGCTGTCACAGGACCATGGTCGGCTCCTACACCCCAACCTAGAGTCCCTCCACCTCTCGGCGTGGATGCTATGTGGCTGAACCCGGAGGAATGGACCTGTTTGGAAGGAGTCCAACAGGTCCTCCTGGGGAGTAGGAAGCCCTCAACCAGACTGACTTACCTGGCCAAGTGGACGAGGTTTTCCTGCTGGGCATCCAAACGTGGCATCTCTCCCTCACATTCTTCCATAAAGGCTGTCCTGGACTACCTGCTCCATTTGAGGAACCAGGGCCTAAGGCACACTTCCATTAGGGTGCATCTCAAGGCCATCTCCGCTTTTCACCCGCCAATCCAAGGACAGATGGTGCTTTCCCATGACATGAGGGTCTGATTCTTGAGAGGGCTCGAGAGACTCTCTTCCCGCAGGTACAGACTCCTATCCCGCAGTGGGTTCTTAACTTGGTTCTCTCTAGGCTCACAGGCCCACCCTTTGAGCCGCTGGGTTCCTGGTCACTTTCCTTGTGGTGGTGAGGTTCGAAATTAAAGCCTTGACCTCAGAACCATCACACACAGTCTTCTACAAAGACAAGGTTCAGCTGCAGCCCCATCCGGCTCTCCTGCCGAAGGTGGTGTCCACCTTCCATATGAGCCAGGACATCTTCCTCCCGGTGTTCTGTCCCAAACTGCACAAGACCAGTGAGGAGAGGTGTCTTCACACGCTGGGCGTCCAAAGGGCGTTGGCTTTTTATTTAGAACGTACCAAGCCCTTCAGTAAATCAGCTCAGCTCTTCATCGCTACAGTGGACAGGATGAAGGGTCTTCTGGTGTCCTCGCAGAGGATTTCCAATTGCATCACCTCGTGCGTGAGGACCTGTTACGATCTGGTGGGGGTTCCTTCACTGCCTATTGTCAGAGCCCACTCGACGAGAGCACAGGAGTCTTTAGTGGCCTTCCTGGCACACATCCCTATCCAGGACATCTGTAGAGCCGCAACGTGGTCCTCTCCACACGTTCACGGCTCACTATGCCATCACTCAGCAGGTCAGAGATGATGCTGGATTTGGCAGAGCTGTGTTGCAATCGACATGTCCGTGAACTCCTACCCACTTCCAGGGGTACTGCCTAAGAGTCCCCTAATATGGAATGGACACGAGCAAGCACTCGAAGAAGAAAAGACCGTTACCTTTTACGTAATTGGTGTTCTTCGAGATGTGTTGCTTATGTCTATTCCACAACCGGCCCTCCTTCCCCACTGTCGGAGTTTCTGTCAAGAAGGAACTGAGGGAGGGGGAAGCTGGTGGCACCCCTTATACCGTGCCATACAGGTGTCACTCCAGAGGGTGCCATAGCTGATCCCCTATGGATACTGCTGAGGGAAAAACTTCTGGCACAGGTGCATATGGCAAACACACACACCTAATATGGAATGGACATGAGCAACACGTCTCGAACACCAGTTACGGAAAAAGTAACTCTCTTTTCCTCTCCCTGGGGAAACCTGCCTGAAGTCTATTCCCCTTTCCACTGCACTTACACTCTTAAATTACTTAAGTGCTTTTGAAAATGGGATTTAGGCCCAGATCCTCAAAGGTATTTACGTGCCCCCTTTGAGGAGAACTGGACCTTAGACTCAGTCATTTAGAAGCTTGTGAAATATTTTCCCTCTGTCTCATTTCTGCATCTGTAAATGAGAATAATTGAACAGGAGTGCAATCTGTGCTGCACAGGGGTGCTGTGAAGATGCATTCATTAATTAATGTTTGCGAGGCACTCAGGTAGGTGATGAGGGCCATAGAAAAGGCAATGAAAAAATTTTAAAAATCCAGTATACAGCGCTGTATTTGGATGGGGTACTAGAAGTGCGAGGAGAAAAAGAAACATTGAACAATTGCCTCTTTCTCTGAGCTCCATCCATCCTACGTGCTCAAAGAGGCCAGGGTTCCTGTGGAAAAAGTAGGTTATCATTTTTGTGATGTATTTAAAGAGGGTATGATAAGTTACTCTCACCAGGGGGCAGAAGTAAGGCATTTCCTAACTTCTGAGTACTTGACTTTGCAACCTTAGCAGAGTTCTTCCAACATAGCTTTTCGCATGGAATAATGTGCCTCCGAGTCCCCAAAAGCTGTGTGTTAGGGTATAAGGAGTGCCATAAAAAGAAAATTCCTGAAAATATCAAACTGCCATTACATTATTAATCAGTGGTATGCCCCCCAGAGTTCAGGCGTGGTCACCCTAGCTCAGGAAAAAGAGAGAGCAGAATTAGAGGGAGGTTTAGAGAAGGGCAGTGATAGGGTTACCAAATTTGAACATTCGAAAAAGAGGACACTCCACATTGGGGTGCTGTTGGCCCCCCCACAGTCCTCCCACGCTCTGCCCCCACTCTGCCCCAGGTCCCGCCCCCTCCTCACTCCCTGGCCCGTCTGCTGGCTTGCTGGCTTCCTCAGTCCCCCCACCCACCGCTCGCCTTCTCCCACTTGCCACTCACCTCCTCACTCCCCTGCCAGAAACCCCCATGCCCACCCCGAGAACCCCCGCCTGCCGCTTGCCTCCTCACCCCCGCCCGCTGCTGGGTCCCGCACACGGCCTGCTGCTGGCTCGCCGCCCGCCTCCTCGCCCGCCCGCCAGCCACTGGCTTCCTCTCCACTCGCCTCTTCACACACACACACATACCCCGCCGCTCGTCTACTCACCCCTCCTGCCGCAGGTCCCTCAGCTCCTAGGATCGGGGCAGCCGAGGGGTCTCCACGTTCTGCGCCCGCCACAAGCACGAGCTCCGTGGCTCCCATTGGTCAGAAAAAGCGCCAACAGGAGCTGCCGGAGCTGCGGAGCGAGGCTTGCAGGCGCTGGCAGGGTGCAGAGAGCCCTCCGCCCCCCCGACCTGACCAGACCCGACTCTAAGAGCCAAGGGGGCGAGGTGGGGAGTCCAGCGCCCCTGTCTCTTGCTCTGCACACAATCACTACATGGCTCTTCCATCACGTGTGTCTTGCATTTGGCACCTGTGTTCCAACAGGCAGCGGGGCTCTGTAAGTGGGACTTGGGCTCTGACCCTAGCTCAGCCTGATTCGACCATATGCAAGTTGGCTTAGCAGCGAGCTAATAATGAGAGCAGCAAGGCGCATGGAAACTTTCTAACGAGTCTGCAGAGGAGACTGGAACTCCTGGCCTTTGGGTTTATAGTTTGGTGCGTCCGCTAGCAAGCGGGAGGGTGTCTGTGGGAAGGCTGGGACCTCCCTCCCTCAGGCAGTATGTGTTCATTTCTCTGCTCCGCCTGTTTTCAACAGGGAGCAGTCCAAGCATGCCCAGTGCTGCTAAGAGCCACCTACCAGCTGAGCCGGCACTGGGCACCCTGGGGCCAAAAGATGCTTGCTCTGCAAAACCAGATTAACAGCTAAAATGATTGTGTGTTGCTGGATTTCTCATGGCCGGTGCTGGGTTGCGTGCCCTAGCAAAGTGCAAGGCCATCCTGAGAATAGGAGCTTTGTGTGGCTCTGCACCTCCATTTGCTTTGAATGTGTGCCAAAAAGCCCTATAAGACCCTGATGCTTTTAAAGGAGGAGGGGCCTAGGCATGTGGATGTTACAGCCCTGAGAGAAATCTGCTCTCAACAGAAACTTTCTACAGGCTTAGCTAGAGTTGCTGCTGCTCCTTCATGACCCAGCCCGCACTGGAGCGTGCCGGGAGCGTGGGTGTGAACAGCTGATGGAGCTCCCTTTCCGGTTATGGCCCGTTGGAAGGTGTTTTGCTGTGCAGACTCCCGAGGTACATGTACACGGAGGCTGGCGGTGTAATTCCTAGTGCGGGTAGATGTACACACGCTCGCTTTGATTGAGCCACTGCCCGTGCCATGTGGCTATTTTTAGCACACTAGTTTGATGAGAGCTAAAGCACGGATGGCTACCTGGGCTGGGGCTTGGGATCCTCTAACCAAGGGACCGAGTTCCCAAAGCTCTTCATGTTCCCCTATATCTTAAAGCCAGGGCTGAACCTCCTGTGACCTCCCTCCAAAGCACGTGATTTCTCAATATTGCATGCTCTCATTTTTCCGTAAAGTGCTGCGGATACACATGGTGCTGCTCAGAGAGCTCATGATGTACTGAGGAGACACAGAGCATAGCGAAGAAGCAAAGAGACAACGGGGGGATGCACTGGGAGAGCCAGAAGGAACGTAGTCACCAGTGAGAATTATTCTAAAACGTGGTAACTTTCAGATCTCTTTCCTCACTCTCCATTGCCCCCTGCAGTGGGGTCTCCCCGTATTCCAATTCCTTGTTGTTGTTGTCATTTCTGATGCCAACTGGGGGCCTGTAACGGGGTGTGATTCATCCCTGCGGTGCCTCCTGCTGGTCTTCCAGGGAATTAGCTCACCAGCTGTCGGAGAGCCCTCTGCTGGTCGCCATCCCATTCGCCCCCATATCCCTCCCGGACCCCAGTGCCCTTTTACCTGAGGTCTTGCCCCTTTGCAATACCCCCACATGCTTCCTGGGTCTCCCCTCCCTGGGGAACCCCCACCCTCTATCCCCACCTTGCCTCAGCCTATGGGCTACTGCCAGTCACCATCGAGCCCCCTTTCACTGCAGCCGACTGCAGTCTGTACAAGCCAGTCGTCATAGGCAAGGGAGGTTTGGACCTGCTGCCTTCCTCTGCAACCCAGTACCTCTGTGGGGCCTTGAACAAGGCCCTGCAGCCTGGGGAGTTGTCGGCCTGGAGCTCCCCAGCCCTGCCTCACTCTAGGTACCCTTAGGCTTCCCCAGCAGCTGGGCCCCTCTCCCTCCTCAGCTAGAGGGAGACTGCCTGAGTGCCTGGTGCACAGCCCCTTTATACAGGCCAGCTGTGGGGAGGCAGCTACAGCTGGGCCATGCCCCAGTCAGGCCAGTTTACTAGCTCTCAGCCCCAGCCCTCCCCAAGGGCTGGCTTTGGACCCTTTCAGGGCCGGAGCGGGTGACCACCCCGCTACAGGGCCCAATGCGCTGAGCATGGCACAGCCCCATAGTGAGGGAGAAACAGAGGCATAGTTCAAGTAACTGAAAATAGAAATAAGTCTCTTTCTCTCCCCCTCCCTCTTCCCAGCCTGAAGGGAAAATAGTCTAATTAGTTCATGGATGTTTTGTGTGTCTGGGTAGAGAACTTACTGAAGGGAAACTAAGTTGAAGAAGGGAGTTCTGCATTAAGTTCTCAATGGTGAGATTTGGGGTGTCTTCTGGCAATGAGTTCCGTAGTCGGGGTCAGTCTCCGGTGACCGTTCTGGCTCCCCGGATGGTCGGCAGGTTCGTGGCTGCAGAGAGAGAGAGAGAGAGAGAGAGAGAGAGCTGTTCTGGCAGGTCATGTCTTTGGAGGGAGAGGCGTCTCTCTGGTAACTAGGGCGGATCCCACTGAGGGTCTCTGATTAGGGGAGCCAGTGCATTGGCTGAAGTGCTTCTGGGGTTTCCTTAAGCAGACAGGCTGCTGTGGTCCCCGGGAGGCCTTTCAGGGCATTTCATCCCGAGGGCTAAATGTGGAGCTGTGACGCTGGAAGCCCTGAATGTGGTGTCTCTGTGGCCAGGGCTGTGCCCTGTCCCATCAGACACAATCTCCAGAAGTGGGCTTGTTTTGGCTCCCTGGCTGTTGGAGCACCTGGGTCCGAAGAGGAGCCTGAAAGGAGCTCAAGGTCATGGACTGAGCTAACAACCTGAGGGCAGATGCCTCTGATAGCGATATTAGAGAGGAAGCAAGTTCTCCAAAGTGTTCCCCTTGCCAACCAGCATCACCTCCGTCTGGCCTGGGCTCAGCTTGGCCAGTTGCTCTTCATCCAAGTGCTGGTTTTGGGTAGGCACCGAGCGAGCTGAGCGATGGTGCTGTTCCCATTTGATGAAGAGAAGGTATAGAACTGGGAATTGTCCTCGTCCTGCTGGGATGACGCTTTCACCAAAGCCGTCGTCAGCCCGTGTTGTCTCAGCAGGCCCCAATGGCTTCCTCTAGGTAGTGTGTAACATGGGGGAGAGGATAGAGACTTGTGGGACTCCACAGATGAGAGCGGTGGAGGAGGAAGAGGAAGCATTAGACTGAACCCAAAGGGTCCTTCTGGGGGAAAGGAAGGGACCTGAGCCATTTCAAGGCATGTTCCTTCTTGGAGGCATGACACAAGTATTTGGTGTTGTGGTTTAGCTGAAGAGGGCTTACGCGGTGTTGATACTGTTGCCTTTTAATATTTGTCCCTACACCCTGGGGGCGAAAGGTGCGATTTTTATCATTCAAAAAATAAATGGGGAGGATTTTTCATAAACAGCCTCTTTGTACCAAGTTTGTACCTCTTAACCCTCTTAAAAAATAGAGAGGTGTCAGGGAAATAGGTGTGAGTTACCTGGGCGTATGTCGGTGACGGGCTCACCTTTCCTGTGTGCAGTGCTGCATATTCAGTGGGTTCGACGGGATGACAAAGGACCGCACTTTCTGCTCGGTTCTAGTCTGATTGGACCTGGTGGAGAGAGGCATGCAGCTCATTGGAGGAGGCAAAGCTGATCTTCTGCTTATGCTCAAAGCTGCTCATGCTGTGGGTTTGCAGTTGCTAGCTTGAGCTTTTTAAGGAGATTCGTTATGTCATGGCAATTTCTGAGTAGAACCTGCTCATGGTACACAATACATCTGCACTTCATGCAGCACTGCCTGTCAAAGGAAGAAGCTGGAGGGTTAATCTTCCATTTAGCTTATTGGTTGTCCTGTCTCTGAGCATGGCATGCTGGGATTTCCTCCCAGCTGTTTTACATCATGAAGATTTGTATGTTTGGGAAATTCCAATGCACAGCTGCAACTCATCCACTCCACATTCCCAAATCCCGGAATTTCACAGGACATGCTCCATCCAACTGTTTGGTGTGAAAGGAACTTCTCCTTCCACTGAAAAAGACTATTCACTGTACCTTTATTTTGTCTCCAAGCTATATCCAAGTATGCAAGACCAGCATAACAGCATGTGGCAGAGAGGACAGAAACCAGTGGTGCTGAGACATTAGGGAACTAGGCAGCTCTGTAATAAAGGTTGCAATGAAATTTGCACTTAAGGTTTTTAATTTATGCTTGCTGTTTTACTTTTCAGTTGTTGAGTATGGGTTCCAAAGTTAAGACACTCCCTCTTCAAGGGCCAATCAAAAAATGTTCAGGTCCCTTTTAGCATTTTTCCCCTGGGTATCTTGGTGTTTTGGATTTTTCTAGCCCAAAGAGCACAGTAAACTCTAAGCTTCTTACACACATGTTGTTCAGAACAGCTCAGGGATAAGACCGGGGTGTTGGGGTTTTTTGAAAATTTCAGGTTTAACAAGAAAAAAAGAGAGCGTTCCCTTTACTCTTTGTAAGCCATTGATTCTCTGCAAGGAAGAGCCGATGTATTTATGTAACTGCCTCTGTATCGTACTGTTACAGGCCCGCCTCTGTGCCGGAACCACAGAGGATATAATTCTCTTCCAGCCCCAGTTAGGGAAAATTGGCTCCTTTGCTCAAGCTGTAACAGCTTCTGCTCTAAGCTCGGGAGGTTCCCGGTTCAGTCCCTAGTGTGTTGGCCAAAATGGTAGCTGTCACACATCTGTTCTCTGCTGCAACCCCAAGCCCCTGCTCTGCTCAGCACAGAGACCCTGGGGAGCCAGCAGGGGAGGTGGTCTCTGGCAAGGAATGAGAGTGAGATGGGGCTCTCGCAGAGTGGAGCGGTAAGGGGGTGGAGGAAAAGTGGGAGGTGGGTGTTGAGGGGGAAGGCTGGAGAAGTGGACTTGTTGCTAGTTCTCAGGTGCCACAGGCCGTGATGGGGAGCCAATGGGGTGAGGGCCATACTGTGCAGGGCAGACATGGTATGTGGGGAGCAGGGGTCAGTGGGCTTTGGGGCGGTATAAGAAGGCTGCATGGGGATGTGCAGGGTGACTGGAGGGGGGACATGGGTTATGTGTGTGGATGGAGAGGGAGTGACTGAGCTAGGTAAAGTAGTTTCCTTGATTCCAAGGCCTGAAGGGACCCTCATGATCGTCTAGTCTGGTGTCCTGCATAACACAGGCCATAGGATTTCCTTTAATTCCTGCTTCAAGGCCAATAGCTGTGGTTGAACTAGACCAGTGATACTCCGACTGAGGCTCCCAATCCACATTTGGCTCTTTAACATGTTCTTTGCAGCACATGTTATTAAAACGTGATATCATTATTAACCCAGTCAGGACGCATTTCTTACTTTATTAACCAATTGTAGTTGATAAAATGATAATACTTGGTCAGTCATTTTTCCGTGAGAACCATATATATATAAACAAACCAAATATTGCCCATGTCATACTGCTTAAATATGAATCTATAGTGCGATAGTAAATTAAACAGTGACTTCGCACTACTACTGTGGCTCTTTTGGGTAATGCTGACTGCTAATTTGGCTCCTAAACCACCGAGGTCTGAGTATCACTGAACTAGAGCATATATTTTAGAAAAACATCCAATTTTGAAAATTGAAAGTGGTGGAAAATCCACCACAACCCTTGTTAAGATGTTCTGGTGGTTAATTACTATCAGCCTTTGTCCACTAGATTGAAGAGACCTTGATTATCACATTTCTGTTCCCCAGGTAGACAGATACATGCAGACTGTGATCAAGTCCCTCCTAACCTTGTCTTTGGTAAGGTAAATAGATTGAGTTTCTCAAGGTAGAGCCGGTTTTTTGGTCTTTAGTCATTCTTGTGGCTCTTCTTTGAACCCTCTGCAATTTATCAAAATTCTTCTTGACTTGCGGACTCCAGAATTGGATACAATATTGTGGTAGCTATTGCCCAAGTGCCAAATAGAGAGGTAAAATAACCTACTGTTTATACATCCAAGGATCGCGATAGCCTGTTTAGCCACAGCCTTGCACTGGGAGCTCATGTGCAGCTAATTATCCACTATGACCCATGAGTCTCTGAGTCACTGCTTCCTACCTTAGAGTCCCCCATCCTGTAAATATGGCCTGCACTCTTTGTTCCTACATGTATGAGTTCACGTTTGGCTGTATTTAAGAGCATATTCTTTGTTTGTGCCCAGGTTAGCAAGTGATCCAAATGACTCCGTATCAGTGAGCTGCCCTGTTCATTATTTACCACTCCCCCAAACTTTGTCATCTCCAAACTTTGTCAGTAATGATTTTGTTTTCTTCCAGATCATTGATAAAAAAGTTAAATAGCATAGAGCTAAGAACGTATCCCCAGGAGACCCCACTAGAAAACTGCTTGCTTGAGTCCTCTTTGACAGTTACCTTTTGAGACCTATTGGTTAGCTAATTTTAACCCATTTAATGTGTGCCACGGTGATTTTGTATCTTTGTAGTTTCTTAATGAAAATATTGTGCAATACTATGTCAAATGCCTTACAAAAGTCTATTCATAGAATATTACATCAATACTGTTCCTTTTATCAACAAAACATGTAATCTCTTTAAAAACAAGTTAGTTTGTTAAAATCTGTTTTCCATAAACCGATGTTGATTGACATTAGTTATATTACTCTCCTTTCATTCTTGATTAATCGAGTCCCATATCAGCTGCTCCATTATTTTATCCAGGATCAATGTTAGGCTGACAGGTTACCCAGGTTATCCCATTTACCCTTTGAAAATATTGGCCCAATATCAGCGCTCTTCAGTCTTCTAGACCTTCCCCAGTGTTCCAAGACTTATTAAAAGTCATTAATGGTCCAGAACACTCCTTGGGAAGCTCTTTTAAACTCTTGGATGCAAGTAATCTGAATCTACCAATTTTAAAATGTGTAACTTTAGTAGCTGCTAACACCCTCCTTAGCTACTGTTGGAATGGAAAATATATCATCATATTATATAAATACATGGTTTGTTTTTCCCCCAAATACAGGACAGAAATATTATTGAACACTTTTGCTTTTTCTACATTATTATTCCCAATTCTACCATTTCCATCTTTGGGGTTCTTTTTGCTTCTGATATATTTTTTAAAAACTCCTTATTGTCCTTAACTCTGCTAACCATACATTTCTCCTTGTGTCTTTTTCTTCCATTACAAATTTTCTACAATTCCTAGTTTCCAATTTATATTCCTTGCTATCAACTTCCCCTTTTGTCACACATTGTTTTTTTTATTTGTTACATATTGTTGTTTTTTATTTATTTTGTATTCCTGCTTTCACTTCCCTTTTAAGTCAGGCAGTTTAAAAAAAACAACAAAAACATCGAGGGATTATGGCTTTGGGGACATTTAGAAAAATATTCTTAAGAAGTTCCCAATTATCACTGACATTCTTCTCTTTAAATTTTTTTTCTCCCATCTGATTTGGCTCATAATTGTTTTCAGCTTGTGAAATTGGCCCTTCCAAAGCATCGTGTGCATGCATGCTGACTTGCTCTATCGCAGAGCCTCGGGGGAGAGTGAGAGACCAGAGTCCCAGCACCGAGGCAGCTGAGCCGGCCCGAGGGCACCAAAAGCGCCCCAAGACGGTGCTTTTGTGTGTGCAGGAATGCTGTTTGAGTGCTGACAACTCGATGCAGAGGCACTGGGCCCCTGTCAGCCAGCCCCACCGCAGCACATGAAATCCCATGCTAGGAACCTCACGTTTCTGACATCACCCTCCCAGCAGGTGGCAGCAGAAGCAGAGAGAAGGGATGGTGGCCGGGGATTATTGGCCCTTGGGGGAGATCAGCTTTGTGGGTGCATCATGGCGGAGGAGTGGGGCTGCAGCTGGGGTGTAAGAACATCAGCACAGAGAACTATGGTGGCTCATCAGAACACAGCTCCTCTGTTTTCCTTCGCCCCCACAGCACTTCTTCCCTATTGCACCACGTACAAGTCGAAATCCCCCACGTGTGTTCCCCAGACCACACCCAAAATAGAGCACAGTATTCTGCTCTCCCTTCCAGATTAGCCAGATGTCCTGTCAACACAACGCTTCTCCCTGCGCATCCCCACTCACCACGCTGGCTGCTCCTCCTCCGTGTTCGCCTGTGAAACGCTGTTCTGGAGCAATATATGGATGAGCGTTTTGTCGAGGAGGAAGGGAGGTCTGGCAGGTTGGCAGGGATGAGTGTGCTAAGGAATGGAGCAATGGAGGGGACGTTCAGGAGCAGTGCAGCTCTGCGGGGGTGGGGGCAGGAAGGTGGCATGGGGAACGTGAAGCTCTGTCCAGTGGCGTAGCTAGGAGTGGAAATTTGGGTGGGCCCCGACTCTCGGATAGACGGGCAATGACAGACGGCGCTAGCTCAGCTTCTCCGCTGACGCCACGCCCGTTTCCGAGCCCTGGTGCCCCCAGGCACAGGGCTTCACCTGCCGGGCTGGGCACGCGCATGGGGCGGCTCAGAACCCGGCAAGGCAGAGCTGCCGGAGCGTGGCTTTCTGAAGGGCGAGCGCAGAGCTCTGTCCTGGATTTCAGGGGCCCAAGGGACGCTGCGGGCTGCTGTGGCAGCCCTACACCCCTGCTCAGATTTGGGTGGGCCTGGCTGCTAAGCGGGTGGGGCGTGGCCATGCCCCTGACTCTGTGCCCATATGTAGCCACCCCTGTTGATGCACTGTTGTGCTTATGGTAAGAACTGGGAAATTCAGCCCAGAAAAGGTCGTTTGCTCGCAGTTAAGGCTGTTGAGAGGCACATCCTAGCCCCAGGCGTGGTGAAAACCAATGAAATCTCACCAGCTATGGACACGATTCACCCGACACGCTACACTGCCACCTCCACGTACTGGTCTGGCCACGTCGCGTCCCCGGGAGCCACACAGGCCTTCTCCCCATACTCACCCCATGCGTGCTGTCTTAACCCCACTGCAGACGTCCCTACTGATCGATTCGGGCCTGAAGGAATGTCCCAGGCACGAGCAAACCAAGCCCTTCTTCCTGCTCGCTCTCCAGCCACTACAACACGTGCTTACAAATTCCCAGCAATAACCTCTCCTCACTCGCCCTGTCCCACCACCGGGCTGCAGTCCAGCGCCAGCTCCCGTGTAGAGAGCAGAGCAAAGCAATAGACCGTGCACGGCTGTCTCGTTACGATGTGGGTGGAGCTCGGGTTGTGAGTAGGAGGGAGGAGACGTGTGGGTGTCAAGGAAGGGGAAAGCAGGGTGTCGTGTGTAGGAGTGAGTGCCTTGGAACATACTCCATGTGTTGGTAGCTCAAGTGCACGTCCCACCAAACTGTGGAGGGTTGTGTTAAAGATCAAACTGGGGCTACAGCGCTCAGAATCTGCCTGTCTAACCCAGGGGCGGCCAACCTGGGGCTCCGGACCCGCACGCGGCTCTTCAGACGTTAACATGCGGCTCCTTGTCCAGGCACCGACTCCGGGGCTGGACCTAAAGGCGCCAACTTTCCAATGTGCCGGGGGGTTGCTCACTGCTCTGGCTCTGCCACTAGGCCCTGCCCCAACCCCGTCCCGACCCCTCGCCTGAGCCTGCCATGCCCTCGCTCCTGCCCTTCCCTTCCCTTCCCTCCCACCCCCGAGCCTCCTGCACACCACAAAACAGCTGATGGGGAGGGAGGGGGAGGCGCTGATCGACGGGGCTGCCGGTGAGTGGGACGGGGCTGCTGTTGTATTACTGTGGCTCTTTGGCAATGTACATTAGTAAATTCTGGCTCCTTCTCAGGCTCAGGTTGGCCACCCCTGGTCTAAAGTATTTATCCATAGTATCGGAGCACCTCACAGCCTTTAATGGATCTAGCTTCTGTGACAGGGTCGGGCCAGATGGCTATAGGAGAGTTATAGAAGGCAGATATATTAGCCCCAGGCTAAGTAGGTCCCTTTTCCCTGGGTAAGGTAACAGGGAAGGTTCCAGAACAATCAGGAACCTTCTGGAGACCATTAAGACAGGCTGATTAGGACACCTGCAGCCAATCAAGAAGCTGCTAGAATCAATTAAGGCAGGCTAGTCAGGGCACCTGGGTTTTAAAAAGGAGCTCACTTCAGTTTGTGGTGTGCATGTGAGGAGTTGGGAGTAAGAGGCACTAGGAGCTGAGAGCGAGAACACGGACTGTTGGAGGACTGAGGTGTACAAGCATTATCAGACACCAGAAGGGAGGTCCTATGGTGAGGATAAAGAAGGTGTTGGGAGGAGGCCAGGGGGAAGTAGCCCAGGGAGTTGTCGCTGTCGCAGAGCTGTTCCAGGAGGCACTCTAGACAGCTGCATTCCACAGGGCCCTGGGCTGGAGCCCGGAGTAGAGGGCAGGCCCGGGTTCCCCCCAAATCCTCCCAACTCCTGGTCAGACACAGGAGTCGTCGACCTGGACTGTGGGTTCAGAAAAATGGCCAAGCTGAGGGCTGCCGTGAAGCTCCAAGGCGAGCAAATCCGCCAATAGGTGCAAGACCCACCAAGGTAGAGCAGGAACTTTGTCACACTTCATAACACCCCCGAGAGGTAGGGGAATGCTGTTCCCTTTGGGCAGGTGGGGAACTGAAGCACAGAGAGATTAAGTGATTTGCCCAGGGTCACCCGGGAAGTCTGTGGTGAAGTAGAGTCTTGAACCCAAGTCTCCCAACTCCTAGGATAGCCACTAAACATTGGGCCATCCTCCTCCTTGGAAATGAAGTGGCATCTGCACAGAAAACAGGAGACCTTGGCAGAGTGTTTGGATTTATGATCTATTCTTCTCTAATCTCTTTCTCTGCCGTCCCTGGGACAAACTGTGTTCTATCAGCTAAACCAAACAAGTGAGGAATGCCAGAGCCCATTCCAGAGCGCGAGCCCGCTGGTTCAGGTGGCCTTGTGAGAGATCAGCCGAGCCCTTCTTCCTAGAGGCAGATTGATCACAGGGTTGTTTGTGCAGGGAGCCTGCTTCCTAGCCTCATGGGTCCAGGGGATGGACGTTTACTTGATCAGGCATGTCAGGTGAGAGCCTGCTTTGCAGGGAGAGCTGGAGCCGTGTGACGGGCGAGAATCCCGCATGCACCTAAGACCAGCTGAAGTGAGTGAGGACCTTTCAGGCTGTGCTGGGGGGACCGGCCCATGGCATGCTGCCTTCTCTTGGAGGCCACAAACCCAGAGAGAGCGAGGGAGGGCATCAGCAGGGAGAGCATGCAGCATTCAGGGCGGTGTTTCTCCAATCTGCGCGGCACGGCACTGACCCTGCTGTTGGTAATGCCTGCCCGGCAGGTGCTCCGCCAGACACACAATCAGGGGTTTGCTCCTGTACACTCAGGCCACAAGCGTCTGTCCTGCTGCAGTCTTCACTGTTTGGCCGAACACCCGCCCGGAACAGCTGGACGCCTGCCACAGCAGAGTGGCAGCTGCCCTCAGTCCCCAGAGCCCTGGGGAGAGAGGGTCAAGCAGCAGTATCACAAAGAGCAATTATTATTAGGACTTGGAAGTGATCCTGGAAATAGTTTTGGCTCTTGAGTCCTCTCGCCCTGCGGGGGCTGCTGTGAGAGCTAGGTGGTAACGCACAGCCAGAATAGTGACTACTCCAGGGACCACTCGTGAACAGCCCAGTCCATTCATAAAAAACTCTGTGTTGCTAATTCTCGTCTACTACTTTGTGTTTGTACAGCACCTAGCACAATAGGGTTGGCCCTTAGACACAGCCGTAATAAGCATGTTGCAGTTCTTATGATGACTGGTGTTTTTCTTAAAGCCTCAACTTCTGGAGTCATGTGAATACATAAGAATCTCCATTTTGAGGTGGTGGTTGTTTGTTTTTTTAGAAATAAGTTTCTGGCTCTCCTGGTTGGTGAGAAAATCTTGAAAATGTGACCCCAGTGCACCCTAAGACTCAAAAAAACAAAAAAAAAAAGTACCCACCCAGAAGGCAAATAAATAGAGCCTAAAATGCATTATCTTAAAATTTCATGATTTTTAAGCCAATCTCATGATGGGGTGGGTGTGGCTGCTGATGACTCATGATTTTATAACATTTGGGATTGGCTGTGCTAGAGCTGGTGTGGCCTAGTGGACAGACCACTGGACTGGGACTCAGGAAACCGGGGTTCTGCTCCTGGCCTGCTGAGTGGATTGGGCAACTCACTCCTCTGCTCCATGCCTCAGTTTCCCCATCTGTAAAATAGGGATAATGACGCTGACTTCCTTTGTAAAGCGCTTTTCGGTCTACTGATGAAGAGCACTCTAGAAGAGTAAAGGGTTACTAGTAGTAGTTTTTAATCAGGTACAAAAAACAAGTAAGTTGTAATCGTGGTCTGCGTGGACAACTTGCAAAAAGAGGGAAAGGGTTGACTAAAAGAACGAGCGAAGCAATAGCTTTGCTGGTTGTAGTTTGATGTGCTAGGATGCCATGCCCCTGCTTTGTTCCCGCCTCAGAGCCAGGCAGCTCCTTTCTAGGGGGGATCCTTCGTACAGCGATTTAACAGCACCACCCCATTCAGCGTCGCTCCCCCAGAGAAGGAAGAGGCGGGCAGGGAATGAAGCAAGAGCGGCCAGGCTGCCGGAGCTTCTGCACAGGCTGGTGCAGCTGCATCATCCTCTACTGGGGGTGTCTCTTATTCAAATTCTCTGTGTTTTAGCACTGACCATGTGCCCCACCCTAGGCAATACGCAAAGCCAGGCCTTGCCCTGCAGCGGTCCCAGGCTGAAAGATCTCAGTCTAAACTCCTCCTTCCGCCTGAGCCAATGAGCTGTCTGCTGCCTGGCTGGACTTGGCTCTAGACCCTAGGCTGGGATCCCGCAGGTCCTGCAGGACCCCCTGCCATAATAGCAGGAGCAGGTAAAATGTACTTCCTTGTGAGCAGGATTGGGTAGGCAAAAACCCCATACTGAGGTAATTTGCGTGAAAACACTAAATCTCTCGTCAGTTTGTCATAAGTAGAATTTCAGCGATTGGAAAGCCAGTTTTTCTTTTTTTAAATTAGAGTTTTAATACTTAAATTTAGGCGAGAGATTGGAAGAGATTTGGTGTCCCTTATAACAGGAGTTAAAGTAGTTTTTTATATGGTTTAAACAAAATTTGTTTTATTCTTTTAGTGGTAAAAATTGTGTCTGAATTCCATGTGTGTGTGTGTATGTATGTATTAACTGAGTGTTTGGGGTTTTTTTAGTAGCATGGGGGAATCTCTCTCTCTTGTGGGATTTATGAGATCTAAGGTTTTTGCGGGTCAGACTAAAAATGCAAGAAACAACGCAGGAGCGGGTGGGAATGGGATTTAAAAAAATAGTCCTGCAGAGGACTCTGCTTGAGTCCCTGAGACACAATCCCAGTGTCTTCGAGGAGCCAGCGTGGCAAGATCCCACGGGAACACAGTCTCCTTGACCATTCGCTCAGTCCTGCTGGAGGATGCCTGAGCCTTCACGACCTCCTGCAGAACTCCGCCAAGTGTGTCGTGCGCTGCTGAGCAGAGGGTCCCCTCCACGGCACTTCCGTGGTCGCCAGCCAGATTTTCAGGGAGCGGGGTTGTGTGCAGATTTTACAGGCTGCCCTTAAATGCATCAGTCTTAAATGGCGATGGGGTAGTTGGGAGGATTGTGAAACAGTTTCTCAGACGTGGGAATTGGGGTCTGTGCTGTATATGGCTCCATGGTGCATGGAGACCTGGGACTCCAGTACGGTACATGAGAACGTAACTGGTAGGGTGGTTCACACTGGACCTGTAGATCCTGTCTGCCCCGGGGTGGCAAGAGCTTAGCTAATCACAGCCTATTACTGAAGAGCAGGAGGTTCTGGAATGATCCGCTAGGGGGAACTTGTTGCTGGCAGATTGAGATAAGGGAGCACGCTGAGTTCCCATGTCCAAGTACATGCCGCTCCTCGCTGGGACCCTTTCCAGACCTTCAGCAGGGTGGCTGAGTCAATGATTGGCGGGGGCGAGGAGGGTTTGGGTGAGAGAAGTGTATCACCCTAGTGCACAATGCTGAGGCCTCGCAGCTGCTCCTAGCTGAGCTGGCTAAGAGACGCTCACAGACTCACAATTCCTCAAGGCCTGCTGTGGTTAGAGCTGGCTGTTTGTGACTATAGTTTGGCATTACTATATTATTGTAACCCTCCACTGACCTTGGAAGTGAATGACCAGAGCAGGGGCACAGGCCCTGCAGTATCAGAATTGTTTTAAATACCAAACTTCTGACATGTCCCACAACTCCCTCTTGTGAACACAGCTGGGCTTCGGGGAGTCCCCTTTCCTCACAGAGATGTTGTTTCATCCTTTTAAATCTGGGTTTCTTCCAGTACCTGCAGATGAAGTGGCCGCTTCTTGACGTTCCGGCTGGTGCTACGCTGAAAGACAGCAGATCTCCATCGCCCGCACACTTAGTAAGTGCTTGTCTGCTTGATTGTACTCTAACCTTCCTGAACAGTTTTGGCTGGAGGATTCCCTGCATGCATTTTCTAGACAGTTTGCTTTTTCTTCTTGCAGCTGCACCTGGTCCACCTGACCAGGCACAAATCACAGGCAGAATCTCCACCCATCACTTGCCCCCAGTTTGGTCTCTGTCGTTATCCCCCAGACCGTGCAAACCTTCCTGAAACCACATCATAAAGAGCAAAATTTTAAATGAGGGTAATTAACCAGAGGAACAATCATTTATGGATGTGGAATCTCTTTAGTCTCTAAGGTGCCACAAGTCCTCCTTTTCTTTTTGCGGATACAGACTAACACGGCTGCTACTCTGAAACCTTTCTAAAACATGTGCTCTAGTTCATCCAGGAGTTCTTGGGCTGGATGCCGAGATAGCTGGGTGACATTCTTTGACCTGTGCCCTACGGGAGGTCAGATCAGATGACTGTGAAGGTCCCTTCTGGTCTTAGAATCTGTGAATATGTCAAACAGGAAGTGAAAATGTCAGCATCAGTTCTGAGTGACAGGAGAAAAGGAGAGACCAGGCAAGTGAGGTAATCTCTCTTCTGCTCTGTGGAGCTTGAAAGCTTGTCTCTTTCACCAGCAGAAGTTGGTCCAGTAAAAGATATGGCCTCACCCACCTTATCTCTCTCATATCCTGGGACCAATATGGCTACAAGACTGCAGACAACAGAAGAGGAGAAAGAAGAGGTTTCTGTGGGTGCCTACAGCTGGTGCAGTACCCAGTGATCAGCCTGGGTCACAGATAAAGGCAGATGAAGGGTTGCAATGACACATTAAGGATGACGCTTTCAAATCTGTGCACCTAAAATTAGGCACCTAAATAAGAGGCCTGGTTTTCAGCTGGCGAGAGCACAATTCCCACTGCCTTTAGTGGAGGCTGTGTGTGCTCCAAGCCCTGGAGAATCAGGCCAGTTTTATGCTGGTGCTGAAGTATTGTGTGAGTTCAAGGTGTCTTACCTTCAGGCATCCGAGTTATGAGCATTTTGGCGCAAGGTCAGTGGTCCTTAGACCCTTGGGGATAGTAGGCAGATGGGTTCCCATGTGTTAATGCTTGGGGTGGAGTGGCATAAACTGCATTCCCAGACAGTCTCTTCTGTGGAGTCTCCCAGCACTTAGCAAGGCTCTAAGGTTCTGTGTGTCTGTCCCTCCATCTTAGGAGCTGCCAAGCCCAGGCCAAATACTAATCACTGGTAGTGGCTGCAAAATAATTTTTTGTAATTATTCTTGGGCCTTATTTTGCTGTTTTATGCTGCAGGAAGAGGCCTGGGCGGGTTTGGTGGTGGTTCTTAAACTCTCGGCATTGTATCGATTTGGTCTCTCCCAGTTTTGCTGAAGAATTTTGTTGTGAGGCATCAGATCTTTCTTCTGAACTCTCCCCTGTTCTTTGAAAGCCGAGGGTTCTGAAATTAACAACGACGTTTTTTCCTCCGAAGTTGTTCATTAAACATTGGAACAAAGTAGAGGTTAACAAAAACAAGTAAAACCCCAAGAGTTTTAATCAGTCTACCTAAAAATGCAACTGCAGGGTTGAAGCCATGATCCCTTGGACTAAGGGTTGAATTCTCCAAAGGCAAATAAGAAGGGTATTTCCTAATGCCTCTCAATTGGTCGGCTTCCAGTTTCCTTTCTTCTGCGAGGTCGCAATTTCACTAATTCTCCAGTGGCTATCAAGTCTTCCAGGGCAGACAAGACTTGTATTTCCAATGTAAAAAGCAAGCAGGAAAAAAAGAAATCTTTTAGGCATTCTATAAGTATCGTAACGGAGTTAAAAAGGACCCAAGCCCTGGTTAAATTTTTCTTTTGCTGGTGACCTTTTAAGGAGCGTTCAGAATAATTTTCTTAGGGAGGAAGCCAAGAGGGAATACAGAAATACCCATCTCTATTTGTTCTGGAGAATCCAGCCCTTCCTCCAAGAGATGGCTGTTTCAGTCCTGCAGCTGGACAGACTCACCTGGTGCCTGAGGCTGTTCGGTTCGCTCTGTGCTGTGAGAGTTCATGATTCAAAACCTGTCACTGGAAACCTCCGTGCACACAAGTGATTAGATACTCTGGTATTTCGGTCAGCTTCCCCCCATCCCACGCAGTGTTTTCACTGGTCCCCTTCTCATCCCCATCCCCTGCCAGCCCTCATTTATTCTATCTTTTATCGTTAAGGTTGCAAAACTGCTGTCGTTATAACCCCTGGTTCCCACTCGCTGTGAGCTCTGCAAAGCGTTTGCCTCTGGGCCTGGCGTTTTCCAGGGTTGGCCGCTGCCCAAAGTGAATTTTTCATTCTTGTACGTTTGAGTAAAATCCCTCGAGGCGTGTTGAGTTCTAGGAGATTGACTAACGTCACACTTCTCTGCAGGCTACAGGGGAAGGGTCACGCCTGAAACCTGAGAACTTGGCCTGGACGTAGATCTCCTGTGAGATAGAGCAGGACTGGGCTGAAAAGAATTGCTTTAGATTGAACAGAGATGCCCCCTCGACAACTCCATCCCGCGCACGTGCAGGAGAGGATGGGCTGGGGCGCATGTGCCAGCTAGTGGAGTGTTGGCAAGCTTTGTGGATGCAGCATCTGAATTCGTAAGCTCCACCAGCCCACAGTGAATTGCACTGAGTGCAGAATGAACAGCTGTTTGCCTTGTGGCCAAGTGGCATACGTATGCACCCGGAGCGAGCAGCTCCTGGCCTGCAGGGCCCAAGTGCAACATCTGGAGAGCAGAGGTGGCGAGCTGGGAGGAGCAGAGAGAGGGAACTACCTACAGAGGAGGCATAGGAAGACGTTGTGGAGTAGACCACTGAATTAACATCCCTGACTGCCGCTTGAGGGAGCCAGTCTCATGGCGGAGGGGCATCTAGGTGGGATGGACCTCTTTGCGACCACGCTAGTGGAGGCTGATGATTCCTCACGCACCGAGGGGCTGCTCCAGGGGAGGGGGACACAGTTGGAACTAGACAAGTTCATGGCGGATAGGTCCATCAAAGGCTATTAGCCAGGATGGGCAGGGATGGTGTTTCCCAGAAGCTGGGAATGAGCAACAGGATGGATCACTTGATGTTACCCGTTCTGTTCATTCCCGCTGGGGCACCTGGAATTGGCCACTGTCGGAAGACAGGATACTGGGCTAGATGGACCTTTGGTCTGACCCAGTCTGGCTGTTATGGTGGGAGATGCAGAGAGGCCAGTGTGATCGGGGAGTGGATCAGGAATGCAGACAGCTGGGGGGGGGGGGGTGATGGTGAGAACTGTTCGGTGACGCGCCTGCTGGTGTGAAGATGGTGTGGATGGCACAAGGCATCTAGACTGTGGAGATCTCCGGCTGTGTGAGATCTGGGGTTGGTGTAACTTTAGAAACGGAGGACCTGATGTGCCAGAGAACTGAGTTTGTGAAGGGAGGTGACCTCCAGAGCACCCCACGGTATCTCTTTACCAAAACATAGTGAACATTCCAGGAGGACGTGAGGAGAGGAGCTGTGCTGTGAGAGGGAGTGGAGTCTCTTAGAGATGAAACCGTCTGAGTGCAGCGGGGGATTCTGGTGGGTGTAGCAGCAGTGATTCTGGGATGCGTCAACCCTGCAGCTAAACTGCAGTCAGCAAGGGTAACGTTCTCAAAAGCACCCAAGACCCATTTTCAAAAGTGGCTTTGCCACGGAGGAGCCTAAATCTCATTGAGAGTCCATGGGACTCGGACACCTAAACGTCTAATTCACCTTTGGAAATGGGACGGAGCCGTCTTTGATAATTTTACCCTAAATCGCTGTTGGACGGGGGACTTAGCCTCCTAAGTCACTTGGGTCCTTTTGAAATTTGTACCCGGATCCTGCTCTTCTGTTTCCTTCTGCAGAGGGTTATGCATTTATTTTTCAAGTCCAAATGCTTTCTTCCTTTTCTCTTGCAGTCGAACAAAGTACCCGTGGTGCAGCACGCACATCACATGCACCCGCTGACCCCACTCATCACGTACAGCAGCGACCACTTCTCCCCCGGCTCGCCTCCTTCCCACCTCTCGCCAGAGATCGACCCAAAGACGGGTGAGCTGTCGGGGCACAGAAGCTGGCATGTAAGGCGGTTCCCAGAGTGAGTCGGTCAGACACAGGGACAGATGGGGCAGAGTACTTTAGGATACGAGCAAGGACCATAGAAATGTTTGAGCGGTTTCCCTTCCAGATTTGAGACTTCGCTGCAGAGGCTTTTTGCCTTTCCTAACTCTTGCAATGCCACCTGGTACTAACTGTCTGACTCAGGGACGATCGTCCCCAGTGAGCTTCTGCTGGATCAGATTTTAAAGGGAAGCCCACCAAATCCCACAAGCTACACAAAAGGGATCTGTGGTCCTGGCTCTGCTGACGTTAAAGCAGCAGTGGGCCGTGGGAGATGCGAGACCCAGCTTGCCTGAGGACGCAGAGAAGCTTGACATACGTGGTAGGGGATGTACCTGTTGGCTGGGTTAGCCATGAAGATCGCAAGTCACCAAGCCATCCTGGCACAAGTGTTTATTTCTGGGTCAAGCACTTCCCATTCAGAGAGGATCCAGCCTAGTCATGTCATTCCCGGAAGGCTGCCCATGCCTCACTGGACACAGCATGGGCAGCCTTCATCAGCCAATGTGCACATGAAGGTGTTTGACCTGCCATTTGAGGGACCAGCTGTTAATTCGGCGGTTCCACGGCTAGATTGCTTGGCCTGACACAGCCTTTCTACTGGAAGTGGTACACATGCTTCCACGCCCAGCTTTCCTCTGCTTCTCCTCACCCTGTCAGGAAACGCACCCAATGAAGGAGTTGAGTTGGAGCAGCAGTATGCAGGCCAACCACCTGCAGGATGTTGGCCAAAACACACAGCTAGCGTCAGACAGGGAGCCGACAGCCTGGGACGGTTTTTACCATCAGACCCTTATCCGTTCTCTTTGGAGAACATCTGGTCTGTTTCCTGGTGACAGTACAAAGGGGATATGCCGTTCAGCTCAAAGCACTCTCTGTGGACAAGTGATGGTCCTTTGTCTCTTTACCAGAAGAGCGGCAGTACGTTTCAGATGTGGGAGTACCCACAAGTGCCCTCTCCTCTGACGGCTGCAAAACCAGGGCAGTAGGATTTTCCCTGCTGCCATCTCGCCCACACATCGGGCTTGCTTGCCCATTGTGGGGTACTGCACCCTCCCTGCTTCCTTCACACCCAGGAGGAGCCTGATTCTGCATCTTGTCCAGGGCAGGGCTTGTAAAGCCCTGGCTGTGGCCATGGGGCTTCTTGTTTGTGTAGAAATCAGCAAGTTCTGCGGTAACGGAGAGCTCACACCCTCTGAACCGATGTACTTCCCATGCCCACGGCTTTCCCTGGCCCCTGATAACCAGCACAAGGCAGGCAGTGCGGGGAGGGAGGGCAAAGTGCGTAGTAGCTTTGAGTCTCAGGTCCTGGTTGGGCAGCATTAAAGGTTGTTATGTGTGTATAAGGGGGTGGTCTTTCCTCCTTCTGCAGTGAGCTCAGTGCTCAGCCATCCTGCCTGGAAGGCCCCTTTGGGAAGAACATCTCCCCGTGTTGAGTAGATTGCCAGGAAATAACAGCTCAGATTACCAGGACTAGCCAGGAAGAAATATCGTGCCATGGTGTGGGAGCATGCACACCCATTTATAGAGCACTGAACGTAGGGACAAGGTCCTGGGGAGGTAGTGCAAGAGTGCGAGCCTCCTAGCCTGACAGCTGTGACCCCGGGATGCCATTACGGTGATTTAATGCCTGCTTTTTTCTTCTCCCCCACCTTAGGAATTCCACGACCACCTCACCCTTCAGAACTGTCTCCTTATTACCCGCTGTCTCCTGGCGCTGTTGGCCAAATCCCTCATGCACTGGGCTGGCTGGTACCACAGTAAGGATCAACCTTTCCCTTCCTCGCTCCTCCTGCTTGTCACCTACAGTGTCAGATTTCCCTCTGCGAGCATAGAATTCTGCACCTTGCCAGCTGACTGAATTGGAATTGCTGCTAAAGCTGGACCCTTCCCAGCTCCATGCTGTTGTTCCTTGGGCCTGCCATGGGTTGGACGAGTTTCCACACACTTCGAGCGTCCGCTGAGTTCCCCCTCACCTCCACAATCATGATTTTTTTTTTTTAAATATTACAGACAAAAACTATGTTAACTTATAGTTCCTGTGGAGAGTACCTGAGTCATTTAGGATCAAATACCTTACAGGGCTCTTGTGGGTAGTCCCCAAACCAGCATGAGAAACCCAGGAAATACCAACTTTATCTTAAAAGAAATCCGAGCATGTTAAGGTCTGGAAATGCAGATAGGATATTCAAACAACCTTAACTCTGCCCTGAAGTACACCATGTGATAGAATCATAGAATATCAGGGTTGGAAGCGACCTCAGGAGGTCATCTAGTCCAACCCCCTGCTCAAAGCAGGACCAGTCCCCAACTAAATCATCCCAGCCAGGGCTTTGTCAAGCCGAGCCTTAAAAACCTCAAAGGAAGGAGATTCCAGCACCTCCCTAGGTAACCCATTCCAGTGCTTCACCACCCTCCTAGTGAAACAGTGTTTCCTAATATCCAACCTAAACCTCCCCCACTGTAACTGGAGACCATTACTCCTTGTTCTGTCATCTGCCACCACTGAGAACAGCCGAGCTCCATCCTCTTTGGATCTCCCTTTCAGGTAATTGAAGGCTGCTATCAAATCCCCCCTCACTTTTCTCTTTTGCAGACTAAACAATCCCAGTTCCCTCAGCCTCTCCTCATAAGTCATGTGCCCCAGCCCCCTAATTATTTTCGTTGCCCTCTGCTGGACTCGCTCCAGTTTGTCCACATCCTTCCTGTAGTGGGGGGTCCAAAACTGGACGCAGTTCTCCAGATGTGGTCTCACCAGTACCAAATAGAGGGGAATAATCACTTCCCTCAGTCTGCTGCCAGTGTACCTACTAATGCAGCCCAATATGCCATTAGCCTTCTTGGCAACAAGGGCACACCACTGACTCATATCCAGCTTCTCATCCACTGTAATCCCTAGGTCCTTTTCTACAGAACTACTGCTTAGCCAGTCTATCCCCAGCCTGTAGCGGTGCATGGGATTCTTCCGTCCTAAGTGCAGGACTCTGCACTTGTCCTTGTTGAACCTCATCAGATTTCTTTTGGTCCAATCCTCCCATTTGTCTAGGGCGCTCTGGACCCTATCCCTACCTTCCAGTGTATCTACCTCTCCTCCCAACTTAGTGTCATCTGCGAAATTGCTGAGGGTGCAATCCATCCCATCATCCAGATCGTTTAGGAAGATGCTGAATAAAATGGGCCCCAGGAACCACCCCAGGGCACTCTGCTTGATACTGGCTGCCATCTAGACATCGATCTGTTGATCACTACTCATTGAGCCCAACGATCTAGCCAGCTTTCTGCCCACTTTTTAGTCCATTCATCCAGTCTATAGTTTTTTAACTTGCTGGTAAGAATACTGTGGGAGACCGTGTCAAAAGCTTTGCTAAAGTTAAGATACATCATGTCCACCACTTCCCCATTTCCACGAAGCCAGTTATCTCATCATAGAAGGCAATCAAGTTGGTCAGGCATGACTTTCCCTTGGTGAATCCATGTTGACTGTTCCTGATCACCTTCCTCTCCTCCAAGTGCTTCAAAATGGATTCCTTGAGGACCTGCTCCATGATTTTTCCAGGGACTGAGGTGAGGCTGACTGGCCTGTAGTTCCCTGGATTCTCCGTCTTCCCTTTTTTAAAGATGGGCGCTATATTTGCCTTTTTCCAATCATCTGGGACCTCCCCCGATCACCACGAGTTTTCAAAGATAATGGCCAATGGCTGTCCAATCACATCCGCCAACTCCCTCAGCACCCTCGGATGCATTAGATCCAGACCCATGGACTTGTGCATGTCCAGGTTTTCTAAATAGTCCTTAACCTGTTCTTTCACCACTGAGGGCTGCTCACATTCTCCCCATGCTGTGCTGCCCAGTGCAGCAGTCTGGGAGCTGACCTTGTCTGTGAAGATGGAGGCAAAAAAAGCATTGAGTACTTCAGCTTTTTCCACATCATCTGTCACTAGGTTGCCTCCCCTATTCTGTAAGGGGCCCACACTTTCCCTGACCACCTTCTTGTTGCCAACATACCTGTAGAAATCCTTCTTGTTGTTCTTCACATCCCTTGCTAGCTGCAACTCCAATTGTGCTTTGTCCTCCCTGATTACATCCCTGCATGCTCGAGCAATATTTTTATACAAAGCTGTTGCCAAACTGGATCAGCCTTGTGGTCCATCTAGTCCGGCATCTTGTCTGTAACTGTGACCAGCACCAGATGCATTACAGGAAGGTGCATGAGACCCTACAGTAGGCAGTTTTGGGATAACCTCCCCCCACCCCCGTGTAGTCCCTAATTGTTAAAGAATGGGTTAAAACTGAAGCCTAAGATTACTATCCCTCCCAAGATATTTGTATAATTAATTATTCTAACGCTGGTTTCTCTTGTTACTCATTTATATGCCCAATCCTGTTTTCTGTCTTGCTAAATTCTTGGCCTTGAAGACTTCCCATGGTAATGAGTTCCACAGGCTAATCACATGTGGGAAAAGTATTCCCTTTTATCAGTTCTAAATTGTCCACCTTTCTGTTTTATTGAACTGTCCCCTGGCTCTTACATTATGAGGTTGGAAGG
Organism: Lepidochelys olivacea; assembly: GCF_965140295.1. Lineage (NCBI taxonomy): Eukaryota > Metazoa > Chordata > Testudines > Cheloniidae > Lepidochelys > Lepidochelys olivacea. The sequence continues at coordinate 13,551,078 of NC_140436.1, read as the reverse complement.
ACAGTTGCTGCCAGTCTCCCTTCTAGATCAGTCATGATTTTATATGGTTTTATCCTGTCCCCTCTTATTCATCTCCCTTCTAAGGGAAACAACTCCAATAATTTCTTAGCGACTAACCAATTTATTTGAGCATAAGCTTTCGTGAGCTACAGCTCACTTCATCGGATGTGCATCTGATGAAGTGAGCTGCAGCTCACGAAAGCTTATGCTCAAATAAATTGGTTAGTCTCTAAATTGCCACTAGTCCTCCTTTTTCTTTTTGCGAATACAGACTAACACGGCTGCTACTCTGAAACCAATAATTTCTCTCTCTCTCTTCGTAGGAGAGGTTTTCCCAAGCCCTTAATTTTTCTCCTCACCCTTCTCTGAACCCCTCTAGTTCTGCAACTTCCTTTCTTAGATGGGGTGCCCAGTGCTGCACACAGGATCCAGATCCCATTAGTTTCTGTAATGGCTTTATAGTATTCTCCATCCCATTCCCTGTGCAGCCCTAACACCCTGGTTACTTGCGTGACTGCAGCTGCACCTGGAGCAGAGCTCTCCATTGCGTTACACACACCGAGACCCAGGGTCCTTTTCTGAGTTGATACAGAACTCTGTACGGTGTATTAAAGTGTTGCCTTTCAATGAGTATTACTTTGCATTTATCAATACTGAACATAATCTGCCATCTTGTTGCCCAGTCACCTCAATCTGAAGCTCCTCACAGTCCTGTCTGGATTTAACCAAACCGAATAACTTTGTCATCTACAGATTTTACCCCCTCACTGTTCACCCCCTTTTCCTGACCATTAATAAATACATTAAACAAAACTGGCCCTGATACAGGGCCTTGTGGCCCCAGCTTTTCACCTTTTTTTGGTCCACTTATTCCTACTATTTCTCCTGCTAGTTTTTGATCCATGTCAATTTAGCTTCTGTAGTAGCCTCTTGAGAGACTTTGTCAAAGCCCTTTTCAAAAAGTCTAAAGAAATGTCGTCTTCCCCTTTATCCCCTCCTTCATCGACACATTTAGAGAATTGCAACAAAATAGTGAGACACAATTTTCTCTCAGAGAAGCCATGTTGGTTAGACCCTAGCATATCACGCTCTTCCACATTTTATTGTTCTGTTTTTAATTATTCTTTCAACAAATTTACCAGGTACAGCTGTATGGCCGACAGGTCTGTTATTCCCCAGATCACCCGTAGAACCTTTTTACAATGTAGGTATAACATTTACAGCCTTCCAGTCCTCTGGTACAGTAGCTGCTTTTAATGAGAGATTGCTTATCTTTGCTAGCAGCTCATTCACTTCTTACTTGAACTCCTTCAGAACTCTCGCATGGACCATCTGGGTCTGGTGACTTCATGCTTCTTAAACTATCAGTTTATTCCAGCACCTCTGCTTCTGCCACCTTAGTCACTAATAGCACCTCATCCTTATTACCAGGCAAGAACGGGACCAGGATGGGGGTATCTCCAACTTTGACACAAAACAGTCATTTAGCTTCTCAGCAATGCCCTTATCTTCCTTAATTGTGCTTTTGAAACCCTGATGATCTGGCAAATCCACCGGTCCTCTTATAGGCTTTCTGTAAAGTAAATGCTTCTGATTTACTTACAGAATTTCTAGTATTTGATCTTTATACCTTCAGTGCTCTGCTTTTTTAAATACATTTTAACCCTCCTTCTTCTATATTGCCTCCTGTAACCTCCGTGATGATGCATTTTAGTATCTGCGATTCCGTATTGGATTAAATTGATATTAAAAGACACACTAGATTTTTTTTCTTCTTCCTTATTGTGTCCTACAGGGCGGAATACAGTTGTGTGGGAGCCCTGTGCATTTCTATACCGTAAAATGTTTGGTTTTCTGTTAAATTTAGCCTTACATTGGACTTTTGGGGTGTTTAGAGTGCTTGTTTTTGTGTTAATTACAACAGCCCTGTAATGTATTTTACCGTGAATTGCTAATAGCAGATACGCTTAACCGTGACTCCCTCCTAACTTATTAAAAATTACATCCCTGAACCCGAACCAGGAACCCAAAATAACATTTCCATGTGACAGTTCGAATGATTTGAAGATGTACAGCATCAGCCTTCCCGATATGGAAGTAAACTTCCAGGGGAAGAGTCTCGGACATGCTGTTGCTACCTTAGGCTGTTCTGGAGCAGCACAAAGCAGCCTGGGCATATAGGCCAGGTAAGCTGGCTTTACGGCAGCTTTGCATCACCAGAGCACCTGGGAAGGAACAGAACTGTTTCTTCTCCCCCCACACACACACTTGAAGAATTACTTCCTTTTGAAATGGCCACATCCAGCGACATCAAGGACCCATGCTGCCCTCAGTTAAGATGCCCTCTTTTAGAAATGGCCACCACTTCCCAGTGTTGCCAGTAGGAGTGAAGCCATCATGTCTTTGGGGAGAAAGTAGAACCCCTTTGTTGTGGGTGTCAGGAGGAGGAAATGAGCAGGTGGCTAGAGGCAGGAGTCGTCCTTGCTAAGGGCAGTCTGTGGCCTTGGTCCCATAGGAACAATGTGAGATGGTTGCCATTTGGAGAAAGGCATTTTCAGAGCGGGGGCAGCCTTTTGTCTCGGTCCCATTGAGAACACTAAGAGAGGGATAGCATTTTGCGAAAGACCAGTTCTTTGTGGAATGAAGTAGAACGTTATTCTTCAGCCTCTGCTGAAAAAGAAACTTTCCATTGTGGAGAATCATGGCAAAAAATGATCACAAACCCTAAACAAGATTTCAGTGAGTTTTAACTGTGCGGGAGGTTTGAAGAGTCGTGTTGTTTTATTGTGAAGATAATTCAAGAGATACTCAAAAAGGACTAAGGGACCTTCAGTTCTTAAAAGACCCATTTTAAAGTTGTCTTGAACTCAAAAAATTAATGGATTTACTTGTAAATTCTCAGAAAACATATTCTGTGTTCAAAGAGTAAGTGCTTTAATTTTGTGCAGGACATTTTATGCAGGGGTCTTGGGCAACAAAAATGATTAGAGGTCTAGAACACATGACTTATGAGGAGAGGCTGAGGGAGCTGGGATTGTTTAGTCTGCAGAAGAGAAGAATGAGGGGGGATTTGATAGCTGCTTTCAACTGCCTGAAAGGGGGTTCCAAAGAGGATGGCTCTAGACTGTTCTCAATGGTAGCAGATGACAGAACGAGGAGTAATGGTCTCAAGTTGCAGTGCGGGAGGTTTAGATTGGATATTAGGAAAAACTTTTTCACTAAGAGGGTGGTGAAACACTGGAATGCGTTACCTAGGGAGGTGGTAGAATCTCCTTCTTTAGAGGTTTTTAAGGTCAGGCTTGACAAAGCCCTGGCTGGGATGATTTAACTGGGAATTGGTCCTGCTTCGAGCAGGGGGTTGGACTAGATGACCTTCTGGGGTCCCTTCCAACCCTGATATTCTATGATTCAATGATTCTATGCTGTATTTGGCACACCTAACAAAGAAGGGGACTCCTGCTTTAAGTACAAACGTCAGCCTGAAGTACAGAGCTGTGACGGGCACCTTCAGAACATAATCAGAGGGAAACTGGTTATTGTGGCTTCCCTATGCGTGATGGTTTTTCTTCCTTTTGTGCTTCTAGTAAGGACTTTTTGTTTTTCTTTGCTCATCCATTTTAGGCAAGGACAGCCAGTGTACTCCATTCCTTCCGGGGGATTCAGACACCCATACCCTGCCCTAGCTATGAATGCCTCAATGTCCAGGTGAGTACACATCAGAGCGGAAGGGATGTTGGCAGGGGTAGGGTTCAATCGGGATTAGAACTAGAGAGTGCAAAAGCTTAAGACCCCCAGTGCCAAGCAGACAAACCCCCTTCCCTGTAGAGGCAGGGGTTATGGTTATAGGGGGTCTCCCTGGAAGAACATTTGTGCTGAGAAAACGGGAAGGTCTGTGACATGAGCGCAGAAGAACAAAGAAGAGCCAAGGGAAAACAGGCGAAGTTCTGCCTAACAACTAAACAGCTTGAATCCCTGTGGCCCACAAGCTGAATGGGGAAGGCCCCTGTCCAGTGGCTCCTGCAGGCCCCAGAGATGGGTCGTGTGAATTTGTCTCCACTTGGAAGCCAGGGGCACTCCCATGTGCACCTTAGAACCACTGAAAGCCATTACCTGTGGGAGGGGTTGCATCTCTGCTCTGCTCTTTCCTCTGCCTGTCGAAGGATGTCATGTTGGAGGTTCTCAGGATGAAACTTCTCAGTATTTCTTCTTAGCAGCTTCAGTGGGGGTTTTCAGTGGGAAAAATAACCGTGAATACGTGTTTTCCAGACTTGTTGTGGTTCGAGCCATTGTGGCTGAAGCCTACAACTAGTTGGGGTTGAGATGTGCCTCTCTGCACACAAGACCAGCACGATTTATATCCTGCATGACTAGCTGAAGGCCATTCCTTGAGGGGGAGCACTACCTTCCCTTTTTGCCAACCTGGGATTTGAGAGAAGTGGGAGAGAGACCTTTGCATTCTCCTTATGAATGAGGCCTTCACTCCCCATCCCAGAGCACCAAGAGAGGTCTGCGCACCCCAACTCCTGAAGCAGACCTTCTCTGAAGCACCACAACAAGACGAAGAAATTGCTGGATCCATGTTACATACTGGAAGATGCTTGCCAGCTGTCCTTACTTTATCCTAGACACACACAGCACTGTTGGCTCCTTGCCCTTACCTTACCTTGTGTCAGAACTTTTAGTTGCTCCCATACCATCATCCGTCTTGGATGTGATGCTGCATTTCAAACAGTCTGCTCTCTCTATAGTGGGATTGTCGGTGTCACTTAGGCCCTTCGAAAAATCCCGTCCCTAAGAGTTTAAATATGGGGAGGCCTACATCCCCCCATGGGATCACAGAATCATAGAATATCAGGGTTGGAAGGGACCTCAGGAGTTCATCTAGTCCAATCCCCTACTCAAAGCAGGACCAATCCCCTATTTTTGCCCCAGATCCCTAAATGGCCCTCACAAGCCTGGATTTAGCAGGCCAATGCTCAAACCACTGAGCTATCCTTCCCCCCTTCATCTGGTTCTTAGTCCTTTTACTCAGCACCAAAAAGGTTGGTTCTTTCTTTAGCCCCTATTCAAGCTAGGAGCTCGAGAAACTTTGGGCTAGACAAGACTTTGGGCTCACGTGCAGCATCTCAATGTGTTTAGGGATCAGGTGAGTGGCTGCTCCATGTCCACAAAGAAGGGTTGATTTCCCTGTCCACCTTCCTGTAGTCATGAGGAAAACAGCAACAGCTTTTGCCACAGGCTGAGAATTCATAGGGTTCTGTCCACATCTCTGTGACAGAGCTGGAACCAGAGTAGGGGACGGTGACCGACGGAATCAGTCTGCTCGCTCAGTGTTTCGGGGGCTTGTTTGTTACCTTGTTTGAGAAGCTGGACAGCCCTACAGTCCTGTGTCCAGTCCCTGTCCATTTCATGAGTTATTCAATGCACTTGCAATTCCAAGACAAAGGCAGAGGGCCTTTGGGCACTGCTAGTGTCACTCCAAGCAATTGCTAGGAGGCCTGATGAGGGTTAGCATTTCTGACCAGTCCTGGAGCAGGAAATCCTTTATTTGCTGTGTCATAGAAGCTGGATCATGGATGCACAAGCCTCACGTGACACATGTTAGCCGTGTTGATCAATCATAGAAATGTAGGACTGGAAGGGACCTCAAGAGTTCCTCTCATGCTGAGGCAGACCAAGTAAACCCAGCCTCCATCCCTGACAGGTGTTTGTCCAACCTGTTGTTAAAAACTTCCAGTGACGGGGATTCTACAGCCTCCCTTGGTAACTTGTTTCAGAGCCTAACTCCCCTTGTAGTTGGAAACCTTTTCCTAAGATTGAACGTAAATCTCCCTTGCTGCTAACGAAGGCAATTACTACTTGTCCTGTTACCACGTCCCCCACCCCCGGGGCCTTCTCTTCTCTAGGCTAAACATGCACAATTCTTTCAAGCTTTCCTCATCAATGTGGTTTTCTAAATCACTTACACGTTTTGTTGTTCTCCGCTGGTCTCTCTCCAATTTGTCCACGTCTTTCTTAAAGTGCAGGGCCGAAAACAGGGCCTAGTGCTCCAGATGAGGCCTTACAAATGCCAAGTAGAGCAGAAGGATGACATCCTGTGTCTTCTATACCATACTCCTGCTAATACATCCGACAACGATATTTGCCTTTTTCACAACACCTGCATGCGATGGGGAGTTGTGCAGTTACGTGGGGATGAGGGCAGTACCAGAACCTAGACAGAACAGAACAATACCACATCATCCCAGACGGTGGAATCTGGGCGACTCTGCCCTGGGTGGGGCAAACTGCTCCCCGCTATTACAGAAGCAAGCTGGCAGAAGCAAGCTTCAAGGCTGTAGCCCAGGGCAAAACGTTGGCAGAGAGGCTCTTACTCCACATCTGCCAGCTTGGGCAGGGTCAAATTGGGAAAACATAAATGGTGCTTTCCTGGGCTCCACCATGCCCTCTGTAGTCACATGCCTTGGATTCCTTCCAGCTCCTGATAGTAGCTGTGGCAGGATGGTTTGTGAGGAGAGGCAAATCTTCAGTTTGTGGATCCTGAACCATTTAGGGGTTTAAAGATGAAAATCCCCCCTGGTAGCTCCCGGGAGTGTGTGTGTTGTCAGTGGGAGAGCCTGTGCTCTGCACTGAAGCAACGGCATGTTTCCAATGGAGAGTGCATTACAATAATCCAGGCTTGGGCTGGGTAAGCGTGGCACAGTTCTGCACCCAAAAACCACCTTCATCCTACTGGGGTGCTCTCAGAATCTGGCAGGGACCCAGGCCCCTAAATTGTAGGAGGCTAATTTAATCCTCACCAGCCCTTCCACACTACCAGCATTAACTGTGTCTTATTTGGGCTCATTTCTCACCTAGGAGTCCAGCATCTGTCAACGTTGAGTTATCTGCCACGGGGCAGGAAGAGGGGTAGGATGTTGAGGAGTCCCCAGGGGAGGGCATGTACCTGTGGGTGGGGTGTGAGGAGCTGGGTACAGGGAGAGATTCACACTGTGTGGCTGGGGCTGTTGCCTTTATTTGTAACGTCTGCGTCCTGCTTTTCTATTTCCATGCTGCAGTCTGATGTCCAGTCGGTTTTCCCCCCACATGGTCCCGCCTCCCGCTCATGGCCTCCACCCTTCGGGAATCCCACACCCCACCATCGTCTCGCCCATCGTCAAACAGGAGCCCACGCAGGCCAGCATGAGCCCCGGAGGGAATTTGTAAGTAATTGAGCAGCGCAGCACCAGCTGGATGGGACAAGTGGCAAATGGGATAGGGATCTGTACAGCCCAGCCTGGCTGTCCTGAGTGGTCTAGATCTCTTGGTGAGCTGGGTGCAGCCAAGCAACATGTGTTTTGAAATAGCAAGGTCACACTTCTAGGAACAAAGAATGCAGGTCACACGTATGGGCTGGGGGATTGTATCCTGGAAAACAATGACCACGAGAAGGACTTAGGGGTCATGCTAGAACTCACCTGTTAACTAATGTGAGGGTTTTTCTAAAAGATCTGCTTTAGTTCAAACAGGAATTAATTCAGGGCAGTCCTATGGCCTTTGCTATGCAGGAGGTCAGAGTAGATGATCACGGAGGGTCCTCCTTCCCTTGTAATCTATACATCTGTTTTAACACATTAGCTCGGCAAGGCAAGCTCTGTGGTGACGGGAACAAGAAAGGCTTGTTCACTAGACTTTCCTGGAAGCAGATGTTCCATATGAATTCATTGCCAGCCTTGTGATCCTAGCCATCCCCTGGGATGTGCCTTGTGTTTTCACTCCCGATAAGCAGCCCCGCTCTCTCCTCTCCATCTTACCTGTGGTGTGAAATCCACCTTGAAGAATAAAACCAGAGGGTGACATTGTCTGGAGAGGGGTTGGTGGGGGGAGGGGTCTGCATTCACCTTCTCCAATAAGAAGATGTCCCCCCAGAGCGATAGGTGTCTGGCGGGCATTACAGAGAGACACAACTGCACGCCGTGCAGCAAGGGGAAGCTCTTCTGCAGTGCGGCAACAGTGGGCGCTGCAGGTGTTGACTGGCCCGTGTGATGGTTCCAGGAAATCCCCCGGCAGTGTGAAGAAGGAGGAGGAGAAAAAGCCCCACATAAAGAAGCCGCTCAATGCGTTCATGTTGTACATGAAGGAGATGAGGGCCAAGGTGGTGGCAGAGTGTACACTGAAGGAGAGCGCGGCCATCAACCAGATCCTGGGACGAAGGGTAAAGGCGCCTTCTCCTCTGTCCTTTCTTCCCCATTCCCTAGACTCCATGGGCCCAATTCAGAGGTGAATCCAGATCCTGTCTACACTGCAGAAATCGGTGCAGGGGGCAAACACATCCAAATTGTTATGCCAGTGCAGTCCCCTAGTGTCGGTGTGTGGCACCTGGGTCGAGCAGCCTTGCTCCTTCTGACTGGCCGGGGGCTGTGGGAGGAGGGCCTGTTTTGGACCTCTGCAGCGTGTCTGCACTAGGGGTTGCATCAGGAGAACTGCACCCCTTCAGATCCCTTTAACGTAGACAGGGCCTTGGGCTCATTAGCCAACCCCCTTCGACTCAGGTTCCCATCTGCTTCCCCCAAGGCGTTTTATATATGCACTTGCACATCCCCTCTGAGTCTGAGGGGCTGGGAGCGTAGCAGGAAAAGCAACACGTGAAGGGGGTAAGTGGGACCCACAATAGGGGGTCACTGTTGGCTCTCTGCAATTGTCCACCTAGCCAGATTCTCTTACTGGCATCCCCCGCTGTAGTGCAGAGCACTCAGCTGCTATCTGCAGCCAGGCCAGCCTGGGAACTGGGGAGCATCCTGGGAGATCCCCTGTCACCTAAACACTGTGGAAAATCTGGCACTATGGCTGGTGAGAGTCCTGGAAGACTCTGATCAGAGATCCGCCTAGAGCGATCCCAGCCATCGAGACAGAGTGGAACAGGTTTTCTCAGCTCACCAGCTGGAGGGACTGGGGATCCTGGTTGGGAGCAGCACTGAAACAAGGAGCTTGGGCACCTCTTCCCTGTAAATCCCACAGAGCTGACTGTAGGCTGCACTGTCAGCCTGGGGGCAGCCCTAGAATCATAGAATCCTAGAATATCAGGGTTGGAAGGGACCTCAGGAGGTCATCTAGTCCAACCCCCTGCTCAAAAGCAGGACCCATCCCCAATTAAATCATCCCAGCCAGGCTAGGATGTAGCCAGTACACCTTGTGCTCCAGCTACTCTGGGTTGTGGGTGGCTGCCATCAGTTAGAGCACCCCTAAGGCTGCTCTGAGTTACACACTGAGCCCCGGTCCTGGGCTGCTGCTCCTGAGAGGTGCAGAACACTGACCCAGCAGCTTCACTGTCCTGCTGCCACAGTTCAGAGGAGCTGGTGAGGAGAACGACCTCTTCCTCACCTTTGGGACCTGGGCTTTGGGCAAGGGACCCAGACTGGTGAGATTCAGCCCTTCGTCGGAGGGTGGGGGGTAACCCCCCACGAGTCTCAGCTCTGGCTTTCCTTTTCTCCTTCCTAGTGGCATTCGCTGTCACGTGAGGAACAAGCCAAGTACTACGAGCTAGCCCGGAAGGAGCGACAGCTTCATTCACAGCTCTATCCCACTTGGTCTGCGCGGGATAACTACGTAAGTTGCCACCTCACATAACTGCTGGAGGGAAGGGAGATCAACACACTGAATTATCCCGTCCAGTGCAGGTGTCGCTGGGTGACAGTCTGTGGACTGCGCTGTGCAGGAGGTCAGGCTAGATGGTCATAATGGTCCTTCCTGGCCTTATCAGTCTCTGTATGAAGCTGTAATCAGGATCTGGCCTCCAGGGTCTACGAATAGAGATGGGAAACTTGGAGCCACTGCGGTGAGGGACCTAGGGAAGTAGTCACTGCCGCGCCCTTAGCCAGTCTCAGGGTGGTTATTGGATGTCTGGGGGGAGCCACGCCTGGATGTTGCTTAACCCCATCTGGAGGCAGCTGCCCTTGGTATAGTGCCTCTGGTTCGCAACGCCCTGCTAACGGATGTCGAAGTTCATACAAAGGCAGCACACCTGGCATAGGGCTGGGTCGTGGCAGAATCAGGCTTCTGGAAATCAAGGCGTTTCTTTCCAGGTGAGAGCTGTTCAGAGACCTACAGAGTGCTAATAGGAATCGAGGCAGGGGAGAAAATGGACAATAACCATCCAGCACAGAAGAGGGGACCACTAAGGAGAAAATGGGAAATGCCTTAATGGAGGGGTGGAACACGCTGCCCGGAGCGGGGCCCTGGCATTAGAAGGGCTGCACACCGATGACACACTCCTGGTGGGGTTAGCGGGGAGGTGCTGCTGTCTCGTGCACAGAGATTGAAATGAAATCGGACATCCTTACACGTGCAACTGCGTGTGAGGCATCCGCTCTCTGATTCTCCAGAGCCAGGAACAGGCAGGTTCAATTGTTTGAGCTGGCCCTGGGTGCCAGATCGGGGAGGACCTTCTAGGGTGCGGAGGTGCGACGTTAGGGACTGTGCAGCATTAGGACAGGACGCAGCCCTAGAAAACGTGCTGTAAGTGATACTCTTGCCCTGGCCCCGAGCGGATGTGCTGGATGGCACCTAATGGGTCTGCTAGTGTCCACGGTTGGGATCCTGTGACCTGCCTTTAACTGGGGGCCTGCGAATGCTAAAGCCAGACTTAATAGAAGAGCAGGCCCCATTCTTGTTCCCTTGGAGTGGGCAAAACTGGCCCCCAGGGGCCGTTCATTGGGTCCTGCCCGTGAACCTGCTTTGGTCGCCCTCCCTCTGCCTTCGCCAGCCACGTGACTGAGGTCAGCAGGAGGCAGAAGGGGAACCATGGCAGTCAAGCTAGTACTGTACTGTGGGGCAGAGTCGTACATACAGAATAAACAGCAAGTATAAAGGGCAGGTCTCCTGAACACTGGGGCTTCTAAAGGAACTGTCCCTGTCCGATTTAGCAGCCTCACCAAGCTGCTCTTCTGGGGTTGAACCTGGCTCAGAGTTCCAAGGGCCCCCGTCAGTGGCTGTGAGAAGCCCCAGGGTAATGCAGAAGTGCAGTACGGCCTCATGCCCCCTTCTCCAGAGAAGGGTCTTGTTCCCCATTGTCTGTTAACAGTAGTGCCAACCCGGCTGAGCCCTGCTGCACTAGAGGTATAAGACACGACAGGTCCTTCCCCAGAGAGCTTACAGTCTAAAGAACACCCCAGGGGGGTGAGAAATGAGTGGGGGGTATAAAGGTGTGAATTCTCAGTTCTCTTGACGGCTGATTTACTGTCACCTCCTCCCCCAACATCACTGACTCCTGCTGCTTCTTGCACTGCTTGGTCGGTGCTCAGACCCTGGGGGCTGTTCCACCTGGTGTCCTGTCCTTATCCTGAGCCCCACGAGTTCTCGGGGATCATGGTGGAGGGGGTTGGGCGGTTACTGATGGTCAATGACAAAAGCTGCAAGTGGGATGGTCTTTTCCAGGGGAAAAAGAAGAAGAGAAAGCGAGAGAAACAGCCCCAGCAGCAGATCCAGGACACAGAGAGTAAGTACAGCCTGCTCCCCTTCTTTGGTCTGATATGGAGGGGAGTAAAGGCCATAGGGCCAGTAGAGAATTCACCAACTGTCCCTGTCAGCTTTAGCTGCCTCATCAAGTTGGAAAATTGTAGCCCAGGAAAGTAAACATGATTTTAAAAAGCACCTGATTGACTAAGGAGCGTCAGTGGCCCTGAAATTCCATGGGATCCAGGAGCCTAGGGCATTTAGACACTTCGGAAGCACCACGGGGGCACACCGTATGAAGTAATACAGCCACAGTTACATTCCCATGGGTCCCTTGCCCTCCGCTTTGACCCCGTTACTAAATGTTGGTAGTTGTAGGTTGCTCTTTGCCCCATTGGCCTGCTCAGACTCCCTGCAAGTTGTAAGTACCTTAAGGTCTGGCCTCAATGCAGCTGTTCCCATCCCCACATAACCCTCTCACTCAAGCATGGTGGTGCTTCCAACCTGGGCTAGCTGGCTCATCTGGGGCTTGGGGTTAAGCCTGAGTGAGGCTTTCACTCGGGCTGGTAGCCCACCTACTTTATAGTGAGGACACAGGCTAAATCACTAGTGCTGATAGTCCTTCAACGCCTTCCCCGTGCCCAGAAGAACAGACACATTCTGCAATTCACTGGGAAAGAATCACAGAGCTGCTCAGCTGACCACAGCACAAAGAACCAGGGCTGCGTCCCCAAGTGTCCTAGCAACACCCCCAGTGAGGGGCCACTTAACTTGGGCAGGGCTTTGCAGAGCGGCTGCTCAGACCCAGGTGCCGCTCACCCCAGTGAACCCTGCAGTGAAGATGGACCTGGGTTGTGCATGTAAGGTTGAGGCTGATAAGAGCAGGCTATTGAATTAGCATTGCCCCGAGCAATAACAGTCTGTTAATGAATCTGGTTCCAGCCGCAGATGGGATTTGTGCCTTCTGTTTTCCAGGCCTGGGCAAATCCACTAAACCTAACCCCAGGCCCTGGGGACCAGCTGAGTGTGTCTTTGAAGTGTGGCTTACCAGTGTCTTTTCTGCCCCTTACAGGCTCTCTGGCCTCCAAGAGTAAAAAGCCATGTGTGCAGTACCTGCCCATTGAGAAACCCTGTGATAGTCCTGCTTCCTCCCATGGCAGCATGTTGGATTCGCCTGCCACCCCATCAACAGCCTTGGCATCGCCCGCTGCCCCAGCTGCCACCCACTCTGAACAAGCTCAGCCCCTCTCGCTCACCACCAAACCGGAAGCCAGGGCCCAGCTGTCTCTCCATTCAGCTGCTTTTCTGTCCAGTAAGGCTGCCGTCTCCTCCTCCAGCCTTAGCAGCCCGTCGCCTCTTCTCTCCAGACCCATTCCGTTTGCCACAATGACCCACACGGCTCTCTTGACCTCGCAGCCTTCCTTCCCGGCTGCCCTTCCTTCCCCGCAGGCTGCCCTGGCAGTGCTGCAGGCCCAGCCGCTCTCCCTGGTCACCAAGCCAGCTGACTAAGGAGGAGCCGCCCTCCCCAGCCATCCCTGCTGTACATTGCTGAAGCCACAATCGAGATTCAAAAGCAGCCAAACCATTATTGGTCAATATTTGACCCTTTCTGAACTCTTATAAGTGGACTCTGGAGGAAGGTGCTTTATGCTCGGAGCTGTTTCCAGTAGTCGATCTAAAGACCGTTTTTATTAAAAACAAACAAAAACCAAGAACAACAAATATCCCACGCGAGCCAAGGCTGAGCGGTTTGTTCCTGCCTTTGTCTCAGCCATGTGGACTTGTAAAGTTGGAGCCTCTCTCTGCGGTATTTGCAGGGTGGGTGTCGCTAAATCTGAGCGGTGCCCCACCCGGGCAGCATATGCCAGCCAGCCAGGCTGTCCCATTAACAGCCATTCCCGGCGAGCCTCAGTCCCAGAAACAAAATAGAAACGCTGGACCCCTGCCCCAGAAAAGGGCCAGCTCCCCCTCAAAGGAAGCCTACATCCCCCAACCTGGAGAGGGCCAAGACTCCTGCCCCCAGCCTGGAGGGAGTGTGACTTGCCAGGACAATGCCAGCACAATCTGCCCCATTTCCTCCCCTGATTATTTGGTGGGGGGCGGGGAGCGGAGGGGGTTAAGTCTATGGGGAAATTTCCCCCTCTAATCATGTTTTTACAAAAGGAAATAAAACTGCAGCTGCAACTTGCTGTGTGAGCGTGTTCAATGTGGAGCCTTCCCCAGAGAAACATCCCCCTCAGCCAGCATTTCTTCCCTTGGGGCACTGCCCCTCTCACCTCCTTGGGCCAGTAACACGGAACAGCACCTGTCCTGGAAAGGCGGGCGAGGGGGTGGAGTGGAAGAGGGGGTTATCTGAATCTCAAGGTGCACTAAATACATTCTGAGAGATTCAGTTTCTCCATCCTCAGGAGCTCTTTGCCACCCCAGCATATACCGTGTCTCGTTATCTGGCAGAGAGGGGGCATTTTAGGGGCTCGAGTTACATCCCAATCTCCAGCTGCTTTAAACCCTGTTAGGATGGGGTTCTCCACACAAGAACCCTACTAAGCTTGCATTGCTCTAGAGCCTGGCAGAGATTGAGGAAGGAAGAATCCAGCTGTGAAGACACTGATTAGGAAGGAGGCATCTGCAGGCAGTAATGCTCCAAACACCTGGGAATTAGGGGCACACCTTCCCTAGATTTTTCTCTGGTAGTGCCAACAGCTCTGGGAATGGAGCACTCTGGTCACTACATGGTCTCCCCTCTCAGCAGCAGTTGGGCAAATAGTCATATGTAGAAAATAGCCTGACTCACCCCTGCTCAGCAAGGCTGCCAGTTTCCATTCCTAGGGCAGCAGGACTGAGCCATTTGGTAGCCCTGTCATTCCAGGTGCTGCTCTTTTCCAAGACTTGCGGAGGGGAGAAGAAAATGTCCCTGCCCCAAGGAAAAACAAACACAAACCAATATTTAAATTAATTGCAGAACAGAATCCAGCATCCAGTCTGTCTGCCTAGGTGTTTAACCTGCCCAGCATGCCCCATCAGGCACACACACTAAAATCCTATTGTTACTTTAATACAATGCATTTGCCTAATTAAAATCACAGAAAGCCAGGCAATGTAAAAATCAAGGCCCCAAGAACAATATTAGCTCAATCGTGGTTGCAGCCTGTCTGTTTTACAAGGGGCATCTCGCTGCACAAATTGGGATAAATTAGGCTTTAGATTTAAACCATAAACCCCCACCATTCTTTCCAAAATGAAGACCAAACAAAAAAAACTCATTATGGTAAGTGCGTGATAGGTGCAGAGATGAGCCATTGTCTCCCAGTGCATGTTAAACTAGCTAGTGAATAGCAAGTTCTCATTCACTTCTTGACATTAACCTAACATTAGAGTGGGCTGAGAATTTTCTGTCAATGATTTTTAGTGGAAAATGCAGTTTCCTCAAAATCCAAAACTTTGTGGGAAAATGTCTACGTTGCCAAAATATTTCAATTCTCCATATTGTGTTGATTCAACATTAAACTGCAACAGCCTGAACTGCAATGGTGCTTCATGGGATTTGTAGTTTGGGTGTCTTGTGCCTCTGTTCTCTGGGCTGAGGTCCTTGGCCAGAGTACATCTCCCATGATGCACTGCAGTTTCCCCTGTGACAGCTGTGTGGTGCACCATGGGAGATGTAGTCCAGCCAAGGAGCCTGGTCCATAGTGAACAACATAGTCTGAAGCAGCCAAACTACAACTCCCATGAGGTATTGCAACCCCATTGATGAGTGCAGTGTAATGTCAAAGTGTCTGAAAACCAAATATTTTGAAGTTTTCCAGAATTTGTTGCATTAAAAAAAAATGGTATTTTGATTTTTCATCCCGATTCAGGATGAACAAATGTGGAAATATTTATTTTCCTGTAGGGTGGAAATCTTGACTTTCACTCAGCTCCGTTCCTCACTCATCGTACCTGTCACACGTGCTTCCTTACTCTCAGGGTTCTGGGTTGGTTTGTCGTCTTTATTTTGACAGGATGAATCATGCCTTTCCCCATCCCCTTTGGGAAATCCCTTCTCCCAAGAAGCTGCAGAGGAAGGGGTAGCTTCTCTTCAGCACTTGGGTGCTGTAGAAGTCTCTCTGCAGGCAGAGGGGTCCAGGTCTTTTTTCCTCATCCTTAAGAAAAAGGGAAGACCGAGTCCAAATTCCTGGGATCTTGTTTGAGACAAGTACGCCCCCTATGACGCTATTGGCTTCTCTAAGCCAAGACTGATCTGTGGCTCTTGACCTTGAAGACTCCTATTTACATATCCCTACCAGACCAAGCCACCAAAAATAGGAGAGTCTCCATAGACCAAGAGCACTCTTGGGGACAGGGATCATCTGTGCTTGTACTGTGCCTAGCATAATGGGCTCCTGGGTCACGACTGGGGTTCTGAGGTGCTACGGCAATATAAATAATAAAGGGATCACTCTGCACAGATATTAAAGCTCCAAAGGGCTTCACCAAATGCCTGGTGCTGGTGGCAATTCCTTGATTCGTGTATATCCCTACCAAGGCAGGTAACAAGAGCATAATCCCATTAAAAGTCAGGTCCATGTTCTGCTTTGTGCTCTAGGTCTGAAGCCAAAGCATGAGTCACTCCAGTTTAGCACATCCCAACAGGGGGTTAACTCTATACCTCACCCCAGCAGAGGAACCTGCATGGCGTAGCCCCCTAAAGCGGATAAGCCAGCTGCTGGGCTAAGCACTGTGCCCCTCTGATCTCTCAGGGAGGAGGGCCCATCTGCTGGCACTGCTTCAGGCTGGGGCTGGGCCATGTCATTGTTCACCTGGGAGCCCCACAGTGCCTGAATCTGGCCTTGAAACTGATAAGCATTTCCGTCCCAAAACAGCTAACAATTCATTTAAAGGTTCTCCCTTGCTTTCAAAGAACAACTTTAACGGCTGAGAAGGGACAGAAATTCCTTCACAGGGCCAATGCCCCTGAGGTCTGGCGTGACCATAATGCCTTAATTGATGACATCCTGCTAGTGGATTGCACAGTTGTGAGCTCCAGAAGTGAGGATTACAGTGTTGCTAAAAATGCACTTTGTGAAGAACACGGGCAAAATTTTGGAAAAGGAAAAAACATCGCTTTTCTTTTTTTTTTTTTTTAAAGCTGTCCCGAGCAGCTCATTTTCAGCAAGGCACGTCTGGGTCACGTGCACCCGTACTCTTCACAACACGAGGAGCAGTCTGCAGACAAATAGCTTCTTGAATTAGATTTCATGGGAAATTAAAGGCATGAAGAGACCTGTCAGAATAATTAAAGTCTGAACCCAAGCCAGACAGCTTCAAACAGATGTTGGACTTCAGCAGGAGAATATTTCTTTGTTTTACTCTGCATTTTCCCATACGGAAAAGGAACATCTGTTCGGGTATTTCTGCAGCCCTCCTGAGCTAGGTTAGATTTGGATCATACCCTGCGACAAGAGAAGCAACTGGCAAACTAGCCTTCGGGCCAAATCCTCTCCAGCCCAGGGCAGCTCACTTTGCTTCACATTCTACTGGAGAGGAGGGAAGGAAACTTTCATTGTTGGACTGCTCTGTTCAGACACGAATTTTTTAAAGCTGAATGTCTACTTATCTGTGCAGCCTACAGTCTGAAGCCAGCAATGGAGTTGGTTGAAAGTTTTCTGCCACAACTGACTTTTGAGGAAAAATTGGGTTTTGAATAAACTTCCACTTTTCAACATTTTTTTGCGATTTCCCAGGGAAACCTTCAATTTTTCAGGCGGGGGGGGGAAACAAACCTCGAAATATTTGGAAGTGTCGCTGTGGTTCCTCTTGGGAGCTGTAGCTTGGGTGTCTCCATTCTCCTTTGAGGGCCAGACTCCCTGGCTGGACTACATCTCCCAGGATTCAGCATGGTCTAGGACCCTCCCCTCTCCCATGGTGCACTGATGCGCCTCTTTAAGGGTGTAGTGCATCATGGGCAATGTAGTCCAACCAGGGAGCCCAGAATATAGAGGACAATGGGCTGATGACGCACCTGAACTACACCTCCCATGGGGCACTGCAATGGTATTTACAATTAAAAAAAAAATCAAATTTCTGCCAAAAAAATCTAAATTTTCCACAGGGGTGGGGAGGGGAACTTTTTGACCAACTCTAGCCAACACTGGGATGCTCCCCAGACTCCAAACCAGAACTCTGAGTGGCCTATGCAGGCCATTTCCCTGGACAGCTCTAATTTCTACCAAGCATGTTCGAAAGAGGCAGCGGCCGAACCCTTCCCTGTTTGCGATGTGGTGTTAGGTAAATGACCGGCTGACGGAATGCACAACCTTGGCTTTGGATCAAATAAGAACCATCCCGGTGAACCCGCTCCTGATTTTTTTTTTCAGGGTTACAGAAGCTGCTGCTTGGTTAAACAAAGAGGGGACACGGGATGTTTACATGGATACAGACAGAGGGAGGCAATAAAGGGGATGATTGCTAGTGGGGCATAAGCCCCCTGAGGGACCCTCGGCAGAGATGGTATCAGGAGCGGGGATGCCGCTGCCTAGCTGGTTTTAAGGTTGCAGATGGGGACTGCCCAGGCAGAACTCAGACAGTCGCGAGGGAGTAGCTGCGCTAATTCTGCTGGGGAGTAATTTGAATAATTCAATATAATAATTTAAATGGTGTACTCGTTGCTGAATTAGTTGGGCTGGGAAATCAGCACTGTGCTGCTGTAGCAAGTCGTTTGTCTCTCAGTGAGGCAATAACTCATTCTTGGGCCCCATCGGTCCTGATCATGCAGGAGACAGAGTATGCTGGGTCAAGGGACCCAGCTACAGAACTAACTCTGAGAGGTGATCAGATGAAGCCAAAGTCTGAGCGTCTTAGAAGATGCTGCAGAACCTTTCTGTTCAGAAAAATATTTCTAGCTTAAGACTGACCCCCCCCCCGCCAACACACACACACACACACACTTCTGCCCCTAAACCTCAACCTACACAAAAATAAAAAGTAAAGTAAAATCTAGAGAAATGCCCCCAATTAAAAACCCTTCCCCAACAGAATTTTAACTGTGAAAGGGAGAAGAAGTGCCAAAGACTATGAAATCCACTAGGGACTTCACTGTTGCTATTGACTTTATGTGAAAGGCACCCAAATCCCGTGATGCTGGGTGGCAGGATGAAACCCTAAAATAGATTCTGATCTGCCTACAAACTCTGAAAAGCAGATTCCTCCTCTGTTATGTAGCACCAAAGGAGCAATTCCTCCCGGTCCTTAAATCAGGCTTGGGGTGGTGTTGCCATTTCCGATTTCTTGTGTCACCATCTAAAGCGTCCACCTTACCTTACGGTAACATGGTTGCTTGGTGCACTTAAGAGCATAACGGGGTGGAAAAAGGTGCGGAGTTGCAAGAGAGATAAGGAATCCCCAGGGAGCAATGAGCTGAAAAACTCGGGCCAAGACTGAGGTATGAGCATGAGGGACGTATGTAGAAGCAAAGGCTGGTGTGTCAGCAGGGCCAGAGCCATGGAGAGACTTGACAGAGTAAACAAGGAGGCTGAATGCGATGTAGAAACAGGAAGGAAGCCAGGGCAACCATTTGTGAGGAAGTGGATGTGCAACTGAGTCAGAGTGATGGCGAAGGAAGATTTTTGGCCACAGCGTTTTGAATAGAGTGGAGGGGGAAGTAGCCAGGATACGGGAGAAGAGGCAGCTGCAGGGATCCAGGCAGGAGATTCCAGGCTGGGGCGAAGGGGCAGCCATTTAAAGATGTTGTAAAGGGAGATGTGTAGGATGTGGCAAAA
Organism: Lepidochelys olivacea; assembly: GCF_965140295.1. Lineage (NCBI taxonomy): Eukaryota > Metazoa > Chordata > Testudines > Cheloniidae > Lepidochelys > Lepidochelys olivacea. Next base: position 13,531,891 of record NC_140436.1, on the reverse strand, counting down.
GCCCAGATGTCCCAACAGAAAGATGGGGAGTCACTCAAGTGGAGTGGCAGCAGTGATACGAAAGGGAAGGGAAGGAGGTCAGGAGAAAGGATGAGGTGGTCAGGTATGGCCAGGGTTAGGCTGAGGGAAGCAGAGAGAATGGGTGTCTGGGGAATAGTGGGGAAGACGATTTGGGAGTCATCCCTTGGAAGGTGGTAGGTGAAATTCTGAGTGGAGGAAAGTGCTCCCAAGCACCTGGGAGGAAGTAGTGAGGAAGGACCATCAGCAGCCACCAAGTGAGCGGAAGGAAGCTGGACTAGCCCAATTTCTATAAGTCTTTGGCAGGTCACCTTTACACTGGCAAAGCAGCTTTGCATTGAAACTCCTTATCTTTGAGTTGCCAGGATTTTCCAGAAATTCCCTACTTGGTCTCTGCCCCAATGGGTCTGGGGTTTTGGCGGTCAGTCCCTGCTTCCCTGAGTGAGTTCTGACACAGACCTTTCCTGCAGTAAGAAATTCAGAACCATGGGGACAGGGGTGGGACGGTGTTAGATACGGCTAACGCAAGAACATCTCAAGTAGGAAACGGGTTCTGGGCAGCATCCTTGCTGGGGGCTATGATATGATGGCATTGCCCCAGTGCTTCTGCTGGCACAGAAGTCCCATATGGCCCAGTGAGCCGGGAATGCAAAAGCCGCGAGGCACAGCACGCAACCCTCATGCGCCACATGTCCAGCATTCAGGGAGCCGCAAAAGGAGGCAGAGCACGCTGGTGGCTGGGAGGGGCCCTGCATCCGGTAGTCAACTGTGAGCCAGCTGCTGAGAAATTCCGACAAGGAGTCCACGATATAAGCATCTACCCACAATCCATCCTGAGCCCCTCCTGGTGCATGTCAATGTACAGCTGGGCTGGCAGCATATAACAGAGAGAAGGCTGGTGGGGAAAGCTGAAGAGTAAATTCCCTGCATTTCAAGCCTTTGGGTTTTGTTAAAGGAGAGCACCCTAATACTGCCCTTTGTTTCTGGCCCTCCAGGCAGTTTGCAGCCCAGGGGGCGGCGCTCCCAGGGAAACCAAGCTGAATGCATTTCTCAGGTGAGATTCAGGGAGCCTCACAGCACAAAAAACTCGTGTTGCAGCCTGGGAACCGAGTTTCCAGTTGCCTCCAGCACTACGACCTCACCAGAGACAGCGATGCAGCTACCCAGCAAGAGAGCCCCTTCCCAACAGGTTGCAACATTGTCCTTTAACAGAGGCAGAGATTCTGCCAGGAAGATGTTACTCAACGCCAGGACCCAGCTCTGGGTACATTCAAATCCACATTTAGGCCACTCAGCAATAGGCCGACTTTCAGAGATAAGCACCCACAACTTCTGTTCAATTCACTCGGTGTTCTGAGTGCACAGTACCTCTGGCAGCAGGGTCCCTTGCTTAGGTGGCTAAATGTGGAGTGTGGTCCTTCCCTTTAGTCAGCAAGGTGAAACTGGTGGTCTCAACTGTGAGTCTCGAGCTGGCTGATCACATGGTGCTGGCTTCTCATTGCTAACTATTAAATTGTGTGGCCTAGCGGATTGAGCACAGGACTGACAAGATTTGGGTTCTAATCTCAGTTCTGGCCTGCTGGGTGTCTTGGGCAAGTCATTGTCCCTCCCAGTGCCTCAGTTTCCCCATATAGCACTTTGAGCTACTAATGAAAAGTGCTATATTAGAGCTAGGTATTAACAACTATTCCTATTAATATTAAAAGATATTTTAAAAGTATTAAATACATCGCTGATATTAATTTTCCACGTAAGCAATCGCTATAGTGCCATGGAGATGTATGGGATTGTGAACAGGATGGGGAGATGGCTGATGGGAGTAGCTGTGGTCTGTGCCATTAAGAATGGGAGGGCAACTGGTAGGGTTGCCAACTTTCTAATGGCACAAAACCAAAGACCCCTGCCCTGCGGTCTGCGGGAAGGGACTCCGGGCTGGGGCAGGGGGTTGGGGTGCAGGAGAGGGTTCAGGGTGTGGGGTCCCTGCGGTGCTTACCATGGCTGCCAGGTCCCTGCAGCCCCTAGATGCAAGGGCGGCCAGGGAGGCTCTGCACGCTGCCCTCATGCCTGCAGGTGCCACCCCCGCAGCTCCCATTGGTCGCAGTTCCTGGCCAATAGGAGCTGCTTAGCCAGCACTCGGGCAGGGGAAGCACACGGAGCCTCCCTGGCCGCCCTTGCGTCTAGGGGCTGCAGGGACCTGGCGGCCACTTCCGGGAGCCACACGGAGCTAGGGCAGGCAGGGAGCCTGCCTTATCCCCAGGTCCCCGCTGCACCACCGACTGGACTTTTAACGGCGCCACCAGGGTCCCTTTTCAACCGGGCGTTCCGGTCGAAAACCAGATGTCTAACAACCCTAGGAATTGGCAGCTGCGTGATGGAGAATGGGAAGGGAGGGGGTTGTGACAATCCCAGTATAAAAACATGCTCTATGCTATGAAAACGTTTGAGGACCCCAGCTCCAAGTAGGGGGATTTGCACCTCATGTTTACCACGGGTGTAAGTGAGTCTGCAAATATGGAGGTCGAGCTGAGGCCCAGATGAAAATCCAGCCCATCATATTTATCTGTGAAAGCACACAACAATTACCACTAAATACACATGGGGGCTATGCTACCAAAACACACAGCTTGCAAGACATTCACTTCCACCCATTGCAGCTGCCTTGGCTTGACTAGCTGAAAAGCATGTAGGCCCAAATCCTCAAGGTATTTAGGCACCCAGCTCCCACTGATTTCAAAGGCAGTGAGGGGCCTAAATACCTTTGAGGATCTGGGCCATAGGGCTTTGCTGCGTTTTACTGCCCTTCCTCACTGACCAGGCATTTGCTGTAATTTGCTGTAGAGCCCAGCTCTGGGAGCTGGCCAGTATCTCATTAAGAGCCTGCAGAGTTGTTGGAGAGCTTGTTCTAACCCCTGGTGAGCGGGGTAGCATGTGTGAGGCTGCTGGTTGTTTTCTCCAGCTTTGGCATTAAGGTTACTTCTGCCACCTCCACTCCAATGGCTAATTGCAGCCATCTTGATTAAACACCCCTCTCCCTCAGCAACACCGGCTGTTCACTAATTGAAATGCCTAATGAGGTCCCAGCAGGCTCCTGCAGAGACAGAGCTAATGAGGGGCTCCTACGTGAACCCAGCTAACGGCACAAAATGAAACGAAGACTTCCTTGAACCTGCCTTTTGTGGAAGGCGGAGTAGCGGGATGCCAGATGTCCTGCTTCCCAGCTCCACACTCCAGGGCAAGGCTGGCGCTACCCGGATTTCGGCTCGCCTGCCGAAGCAGCTGGCACAGAGGCAGAGGCTACACTGCGTACATTTTAATTAGCATCATTAAATGCATCTATTTGCTAATGGTTTCTCCTTTTGATCTTTCCTTCTGACCAGCTTAGCCCTCTAGAGAGGGGTCCGGCAAAGGGGATGAGGGTGGGTTCAGACACTCTGACAAGGTGGAGACATTATTATTTCCCGAGTGAGACTCTACCAGCCGACTGTGGCCAATCAAGCCTGGCCCTGCCAAAATGCCACTCAGTAAGCCTGGTCTCTACAGCACGCTAACTGCAGGGACTGGCAGCCCCCAGGGTACTCGCATATTTCCACAGCCCATGGAAAGAAACCGTCTCAGGCCATGGCATTCCACGGATGTGTACAAGGCAGGCACTGCATGTCCCAGGACCGGCTGCACGCATGAGACAATTCCGTCCGGCTGCTGAACGAAATGGCAACCTCACGCGCACCGTTGATGTCAGATTGCACCGCCTGGAGGACGTCATTTTGCATGCCAGTGCATAGACGTGTCCCCACATGCTACTGGCCCCGGGAAAGAGGAATGCCAATAACATTCCTGGGGAGGAGATTTGTGAGATGACAACCTTGTGAAGCCCCCGGACCACCAGGGAATTATAAAACTCTCCCCCACCACTGCGGTCCTTTGCCTCTGAGTTAAAGAGCTGGGGAAGCAGGGACCCTTTGGAAAGTGCCAGTGGCTCGGGTGCTAACCTAGCACTTGGGCATCCTGGGTTCAAGTCTCTAAGCCAAGCCACAGGCTTCCTGTGTGACCCTGGGCAAGGCACTTAGGCCCAGATCCTCAGATACGGAGGTGCCCTCTGCCTCTTTAGGCACCTCAATCCACCACTTAGGCACCAGTGACATTTCCAAAGCTGCTGCTCAGCTGCCCCCTAACCTCATATGTGCCTAACTCCCCTAGATGCCTAAGTTTCCACCAGACACAAAACCAGCTAGGGGCCGATGCTACCCCACTGCTAACAAGTTCCTCGGAGCCCAAGCTGAAGCTGCAGGAGCTCTAAAGCAGGATTCTCAGACTAGCTAGGGGAACACCTACCTCCCAGTGGGGCCCAATCCTGTAGGCATGGCTCTGAGCAGGTCTAAGCCCCGATACCTGCCAGCCCCTGCAGCAGGAGGGCTGGATACTGGCCATTTACAGGTGGGGGCAGCACAATACCCACACAAAGAGCAGCTGGGGGCACAGGGAAACAGGGTGATCAGGAGACAGAGGCAACCGGCCTACCTAAGTAGCTGACCTGGCTCAGGTACCTTACTCCTAGCATGGGTTCATGGTTGAGGACCCTGAGTGGAAGACAGTGCTGATCTCTGGCCCATCAGTCTGCTGCACCACGTCAGTCACTTTGGCGCCTAAGCCCCCCTCTCCCTACCTCTCTTCTTGGCATCTTGCTCATTTCCCTGCTCAGCGGACCGGCTTCTAAAAATCCCTTCCTTGGATACCTAGCTCTCCCTGTGCATTGTATGGGAACCCGTGCACCTAGCTCGGGGCACTGGGCCACCAAGGGGTGAAGCACTGAACAGGGCAATGCCTACATGCCTTTAAAGATCTGGGCCTTAGTCTCTGAACCTCATTGTCTCATGTGTACAAGGGAATGTCACATGGCTGGCCCTTTAAGGGAGTCAGCTGCCCAGCCTACCTGGGACAGGCTCCACTGAAGGGAATGAGCCAGCTCCACCTGGGGATGGTTAACTGCCTAAGTAGCTGGAAGGCAATTCATTAAATAAGGAGCACCTGGGCCTAATTAAAGGCTTCAGAGAGCTCTAAGGTAAAGAGAAAGGAAGCTCTAAGGGATGGAAGCTCCCAGGGAGCCTGAACGAAGCACAAAGCTCAGCTCTCTAGACAGGGAAACTGAAAAGAGACCCTGAATATTGCAAACAGGGGAAAGCCTGCAGAGTCCTCCAGGTAATGGAGAAGGCTGAGGCTGGACAGCAGAAAGAGCCGCTGGAACCCAGAGACTTTTGGTCTGGGACTTTTGAAAGTTTTATCTGGGCTCTGAGATAAGTCTTTAAACCATGGCACAATTATCTAGTTCTTTTAACCCAGCTATTTTTTTGGCCTTCACAACCTCCCATGCCAATAAGTTCCACAGGTTAATTGTGCATTGTGTGAAAAAGGACTTCCTCGTTTGTATTAAACCTGCTGCATATTAATTTCATGGGGTGACCCCTGGTTTTTGTATTCTGGGAAGGGGGTAAATAACTTTTCTTCACTTTTTCCACATAATTCATGATTTTATAGACCTCTAGCACAGGAGTGGGCAAACTATGGCCTGCGAGCCATTTTAAGCTGGCCTGCAAGCTCCAGCTGGGGCGCAGGGTCGGGGGCTGCACCATGCAGCTCCCCGAAGCTGTGGTATGGCCCTACTCCGGCTCCTACGCACTCGAATCAGAGCTGCAGGGGCGGTGCCTGCGGATGGGGCAGCGCGCAGAGCAGCCTGGCCGCGCCTTCCTGTAGGAGCCGGAGATGGGACATGCCACTGCTTCCAGGAGCCGCTTAAGGTAAGCGCAGCTCAGAACCCGAACCTCCTAAGCCTCTCCCCATGCCCCAACCCCCCTGCCCCAGCCCTGATCCCCCTCCCACTCTCCAAACCCCTTGATCCCAGCCCAGAGCACCCTCCTATACTCCAAACTCCTCATTCCCCAATTCAGAGCCTGCACCCCAAACCAGAGGCCTCATACCCTCCTGCACTCCAACCCTAATTTTGTGAGCATTCATGGCCCATCATACAATTTCTATTCCCCAATGTGGCCCTCGGGCCAAAAAGTTTGCTCACCCCTGCTCTAGCTTATCCCTACCCTTTGTCATCTGTCTTCTAAGATGACCAGCCCCAATCTTGTTAGCCCCTCCTCATATGGAAGCAATTCCATACTCTTAGTCATCTTCGTTGCCATTCTCTGAACCTTTTCCAGTTCCACTGTATCCTTTATGAGATGGGGTGACCAGAACTGCCACATGGGGGTGCTTGGGAGAGGAGTGCTGTGAGGTGCTCAGATACTATGTGGGCCAGATAAGTGCCAGGGATGATTTGTAAAATAATAAACCCCAGAACTGTTTCACCTCCTCTTAGCAACTAAATTTAACCATATATTATATATATATATATATATATATATATATATATATATATAATAAAAACAAAGCTTTATTAGCTGCCATTTCTGCAGGATAGGGCAGGATGGAAAATATATTCTCTCTGTGATCATTTGTTGTCCCCTGGGAGAGGCCTGATGATAGGCTATGGTGAAAGAAGTTGAGTGAAGCAGCAGAAAAGAGTCTGATGGAGCAGACCTTGGCTGCTGGTTATAGAGTCCCTGGACTGGAACATAAGGTAGAGGGCAGGCTTGGGTTCCCCTACCAGCCACCAAGGTGGGGGGTTTCACACCACCTTCCGACGTAATGGGATAAGGGCTTTTAAAAGCCCTGAGAGGTGAGGGTATAGGGACCATGGGGCTCCCAAGTTGAGGACTGAAAACCTGATTGTAAGGATGTTGGACTTCTGTTATGTCAGACTTTGTTACCTTTGAAGTGTTGGAACTAAAATGTGACCTGGCCAGAGGACTGAGTCATGAGAAGAGGCAGAAGTGTGGGGCTGGAGTATCTGTTGGTAGGGGGGCCCTAGAGAGGAAAGCGCTCCCATGCTCTACTCAGCTATGAGGGGGCATACCTGTGGCAACTCCACTCTTCTACAGTGATGGACAGACAGTTAAGCTTCATGTGGTCTTCAAGCTAGAATTTTGATATCTATTCTTTCTGGGCTTTTGAATGCAGGTAAGGCAGAGAGGTATCCCAAATTTGACCTTGAACTTCTCAGTCAGCTTTCAGCAAAAAAATCAGTTCAACAATTTTACAAAAAGATTGATTTCTCCCATGGGCTGGATATGATCAGTTAGCAGTAGTGTTGAAAGCCAGACACGAGAAGTAATTCTTCTGCTCTATTTAGCACGGATAAGGTCCCAACTGGAGTACTGTGTCCAGTTCTGGACACCACTCTTTGGGAAAGATGTGGATAAACTGGAGAAAGTCCAGAGGAGAGCAACAATAACTAAAGTTCTAGAAAACATGACCTATGAGGAAATAATTGCAAAAATTGGGTTTGTTAAGCTAGAGAAGAAAAGACTGAGGGGACATAATCTTCAATGTAAACGTTTCTTATAAAGAAAAGGGCGATAAACTGTCCTCCTGTCCTCCGTGAATAAGCAGCAACAATGGGCTTAAATTGCAGCAAGGGAGATTTAGGTAAGACATTAGGAAAAACTTCCTAACTGTAAGAGCAGTTAAGCACTGGAACAAATTACCTAGACAGGTCATGGAATCTCTGTCACTGTCAGGGATGGTCTAGATCAGTGGTTCTCAACCAGGGCCACATGTACCCCTGGAGGTACGCAGAGGTCTTCCAAGGGGTACATCAACTCATCTAGATATTTGCCTAGTTTAACCGACTACACAGAATGCACTAATGAAATCAGTACAAATTAAAATTTCATACAGAGAATGAAATGTTTATACTGCTCTGTATACTATACACTTAAATGTAAGTCCAGTATTTATATTCCAATTGAGTTTATAATTACAGAACATGGTAAAGGTGAGAAAGTAAGCAGTTTTTCTGTAAAAGTGTGCTGTGAACACGTTTTTGTATTTTTGTCTGATTTTTGTAAGCAAATAATAGTTTTTAGGGGAGGTGAAACTTGGGGGTATGTAAGACAAATCAGACTCCTGAAAGGGGTACAGTAGTCTGGAAAGGTTGAGAGCCACTGCTCTAGGTGTCAGAGTAACATACTTAGTCCTGCTTTGTGCAGGGGACAGGATTAGATGACCTGTCAAGGTCACTTTCTATGAACGTGGATGTTACCTAGGGTCACCAGTTCTGTTTATTAAATGTTAGACAGAAAAAAAAATGCCCAAGGCAAACAAGTGCACTGGAGGGTCCCAAAGATTTGGCCTGATATCACCTTGCACACACTATTCTGGACATGATTTTGCTCAGTTACAGGCTAGGGGATCTTCTTTAATTAGTTGAAAAGATGCATCTCTTGCTCTTGAGCAGTTTCAGCATCAGAGAAATTTGCTCTGGTAGGTCACCAGAAAGGATGGATTTGACAAATCCTTTTGACCTAAATTACTGCTTTATCATTGTACTAGAAAACCAAACAAATTAAAACTCAGCACTGAATTAACTTATGAATAACTGATTGTTTCCACAGTGTGACTTCACCTGGGCCTCCCGGGTGTGGAGGGAGGAAAAAGGGGGTAGACAGCAGCACATTCAGCAATGTTTATTTGAAAGATTTCTAGCACATCAGGCTTCCTGTGTGAATTCATTAGGATCAGCTGCGAAGTGGAAAGCTAATTTTCTGCCTTTTGATTATGGAGAAAGAACTGCTGACTCTCAAAGAGGAGCCAGGTCAGTAGGAAGGTGTATTGGTCTGATTCACAGATGTGAACAAAGTCCCAGAAAAACTTTCAACACATAAATGCTACTTCTGCTCCTTGTACTAATGGTCTGAGCAAAATTGGGGAGGAGGGTGTGACCCTGGCAGGCCAGGTGCCAGCTCATGCTAAGGCCCCTAGCCCCCAACTCCTGAATGCATAAGCTGGGAACCAGTCTGGCTCACCTGAGTGTTAGCATGGTTAAAACAGATCTGAGGTTTATGAGAATGTGTTTAGCCTTCATGAAATGTTTGTTGGATTCTCCATGTAGTACTCTCTCTTATAACATCTGCCCCTCATGTTGTAAGGTTATACTGACTGGTTGCTTTGATAACTAAAGAGTATGTCTACACTGGAAATTTCAAAGCGCTGCCTAGGGAACGCTCCCATGGCAGCGCTTTGAAATGTGAGTGTGGTCCATGAGGGGATTAGCTCAGAGTGCTGGGAGCATGGCTCGGCATCTGTCTACACTAGCACTTTAAAGCGCTCAGGGGGGTGGTTTTTCACGCTCGTGAGCCAGCAAGTCAGAGCGCTATAAAACGGTAAGCGTAGACGAGCTCTTATACAATTACAGAGGTTTACAAACAGGAAAGGAAGCATTCATTAAGGTAAAGGCTGGTTTCCTACAGAAGATGTTGGCTCCTGCACACAGGAAGGCCCATTGAAACCTTGAGCCATTGTGAAACAAATGAAATACTTTGTTGATTGCCCCCTCCACACCCATGAAGAGTTGTTGTCCCATCAACTTGAACTCTGGGGGAAGGGAATAAAAATCCTTGACAAGAAGGACTGTATCTCTGTGCTGCTTGGACTTGGAGAGGGCAAGATTTCTAAGCAAAATTAAGGGAACCTCAGTGGATTAGCCCTAAAGGACACGGAGCTTGCATAAAGAAAAGGAGTACTTGTGGCACCTTAGAGACGAACCAATTTATTTGAGCATAAGCTTTTGTGAGCTACAGCTCACTTCATCAGATACGCATCCGATGAAGTGAGCTGTAGCTCACGAAAGCTTATGCTCAAATAAATTGGTTAGTCTCTAAGGTGCCACAAGTCCTCTTTCTGGATATTATTGTGATTTAAGTCACAACCAACTGGGTGGTTATCTTGCTTCTTAACAGCCTGCCCCAAGGCTAGTACTCATATCCTGAGACAGCTTGACGGGGGTACCTCCCAATCTACCCAAGTGGCATCAACACTCAGTCTCCCAAGGCCATGCTTTTGACAGCATCAGTGTCACAGCAACAGGGGGCCCTTTAACTGAATACAGTAACATCCAGCTAAAGCAAAGGCCAGGCAGACCCACCTTGCTAGCCATTCAACCAGCCCTATTGTCTCCCTGAAGGCCTTTGCAAAGAGAATTAGAAGTATCATCTTAGGCTACAACACACTCCAAACTGCAGAAGGACTCATGAGATTGCTAGGCATTAGAGGAGGAAACGGTCACAAAATGTCAATGTTTCAGCCAAAAGGGCTTGGCTTTTTGAGGCACATTCCAGCAATAAATCCACTGTTTCAACATTGCCTCCTGCCCTTTGGCCCTTTCCCAATTCCTTCCTTCCTCTCCCCTCACTAAAAGTTAACTTAATGGAAGGACAGATCAACAGAGTGTTAGAAACTCTGTCCTGGCCCAACTTGACCACCAATGGGCACCACTAATCTGGCTTTTTGTGGGTAGGCTTTAGAAAGGATACAAGTTCATGGCTTTGAACAGGAGAGTAGTTGCCATGTTAACTTTAAGGGTGTGAAGGAGTGTACTCACCATTGGTGTGCCACCTCATGGAGGGGTGTGAGACTTAGCAGCTTTCCCTGCCCACGGTTGCTAGGGTCCCACGTTGGTTTCTCCTCCTGTAACTCAGCCCTCCGGCCAGGTCATGATTTAAGTTCATCCCTTCTGGGGTAACAAGATCCAAACTCAAAGGAACAAAAACTCTTCTATCCTTCAATTCTCTGCAGAATATCCTCCCTGGCTCCGCAGCATTCCTCCTCCTCCACAGAGCGCTGCCTCCCAGGGGTTTCTCCCCCAGAGGCCCAGCTACTCCTGAGCCTCAGGGCTTCTCCCCTAAAGCAGGCCTGGGAGGAGAGAGCCTTTGAGAGTCTCCTTCTCCACAAAGGAAAGGAGTGCTTGTGGCACCTTAGAGACTAACCAATTTATTTGAGCATAAGCTTTCGTGAGCTACAGCTCACTTCAGCTGCCCTCTCCTCTGGTACAAGCTCCTTCCTGCAGGTACTTCTGAGATTCCCTTGCCCTTTAGTCTGAGCATCTTCCAAAGCCCAGCTTTCTAACCTTACTCCTCTTTCAGGGCTTTAACTCCCTTTTCAAAGCCTTCTCCTGGGTCCTGCCCTTCTTTCAGGACCTGCAGCCCAGGGATATTCCTTTCCCTTACAGCTCAGCTTTCCTGACCCTTTGAACAGCTTCCCATCAAGAAGGGGTTCTACAGTCTATTTTTTCCACTGGGCCACCACTTCTGGCCCGGCCCCTCCCCAGCTGGGTCTCATCCCAAATTGGCTGTGGCCCCTCCTCCAGGTGCAACAGGATGCACTCATTATGCTCTCCAGCTCCTCTTAACCCCCTAAGTACTGGTGGGGGTTTATACCCTATCAAAGGGTGAAATTCTAACCCCATTTAAGTTAATGGCAAGACTCCCAGTAAGGTCAACAGGGCCAGGATTTGGTTTGAGAAAGTTTAACACAAAGCAAAGATGATTTTGTTAGATGACTTTTAATGCATGGCCACTGATAACCAAAGATGGGGGTGGGGGGGAAATCAATATTCAAAAAGACTGAACTAGACTCAAACTAACCTGCTAACATTTTAAAAAAGCCCCTAAGGGACCAACCATGCACAGCATCTCGGAGCCAATGAAGCAGGCTCATGCTGCAGCTCTAAAAACAGCTGTGTAGTGGTTTATCATAGAATATCAGGGCTGGAAGGGACCTCAGGAGGACCTCCTGCTCAAAGCAGGACCAACCCCAACTAAATCATCCCAGCCAGGGCTTTGTCAAGCCTGACCTTAAAAACCTCTAAGGAAGGAGATTCCACCACCTCCCTAGGTAATGCAGTCCAGTGCTTCCCCACCCTCCTGGTGAAATAGTGTTTCCTAATATCCAACCTAAACCTCCCCCACTGCAACTTGAGACCATTACTCCTTGTTCTGTCATCTGCCACCACTGAGAACAGCTGAGCTCCATCCTCTTTGGAACCCCCTTTCAGGTAGTTGAAAGCAGCTATCAAATCCCCCCTCATTCTTCTCTTCCGCAGACTAAACAATCCCAGTTCCCTCAGCCTCTCCTAAGTCATGCGCTCCAGCCCCCTAATCATTTTTGTTGCCCTCCACTGGATGCATTCCAATTTTTCCACATCCTTCTTGTTGTGTGGGGCCCAAAACTGGACACAGTACTCCAGATGAGGCCTCACCAATGCCGAATAGAGGGGAACGATCACGTCCCTCGATCTGCTGGCAATGCCCCTACTTATACAGCCCAAAATGCCATTAGCCTTCTTGGCAACAAAGGCACAACGTTGACTCATATCCAGCTTCTCGTCCACCGTAACCCCTAGGTCCTTTTCTGCAGAACTGCTGCCGAGCCATTCGGTCCCTAGTCTGTAGTGGTGCATGGGATTCTTCCGTCCTAAGTGCAGGACTCTACACTTGTCCTTGTTGAACCTCATCAGATTTCTTTTGGCTCAATCCTCTAGTTTGTCTAGGTCCCTCTGTATCCTATCCCTACCCTCCAGCGTATCTACAGTAACTCCCCCGAGTTTACTGTCATCTGCAAACTTGCTGAGGATGTAATCCACGCCATCCTCCAGATCATTAATGAAGATATTGAACAAAACCGGCCCCAGGACCGAGCCTTGTGGCACTCCGCTTGATACCGGCTGCCAACTAGACATGAGCCATTGATCACTACTCATTGAGCCGAACAATCTAGCCAGCTTTCTATCCACCTTATAGTCCATTCATCCAGCCCATATTTCTTTAACTTGCTGGCACGAATACTGTGGGAGACCGTATTCTTTGCTAAACTCAAGGAATAACACATCCACTGCTTCCCCGTCATCCACAGAGCCAGTTTAGGTTCTGAAGCCCAAGGAGGGGGCCCATAGAAGCCTAAATCCCACTGACTGTTTGACTCCGGCACCTGTCTCCCCCAGCACCTCCCTGGACCAAGAACTGTGCAGGAGAGACCCACCATTCTCTGGAGGCACTAGGGACCTTTGGACATCTAGAGAACTTTCTACCATTTTGATTGGCTGTTTGTGCCAACCTTCTTGCTCCCCCTTCCCCACAGACTCTTCACCTAAGCTTCACTCCTCACCTGCTCCTCTTACCTTTTCTCCCCAGCTCTGTCCCTCTCAACCTCCTTCCTCTCCCAAGTAACCCCTCACTCAAAAAAACAGTCTCATTAACATGCCATTTGCTACCATCCCATAGTTTGTGTTTTCTCTCTGTGTCTGCCTTGTCTATTTAGACTGTAAGCTCTTTGGCGCAGGGACTGTCTATCACTCTGTTTGTGCATGACCTAACACAATGGGGCCCCACTCTTGATTGGCCCTTAGGCATTACTGTAATAAACATGTTAAATAAAAAAGTTTGCCTTGGGCCACAAGATGGAGCTGTTTTACGGTTACGGATAGTGCTCAAAACTAAATGTGGCAAGGCCAACAGCGACCATTAGATGGGAGCATTTGACCGCTCAATAAATGGAGAACGATTTTTCAACCTGGGATTTAATGTTACTAGAACTATTTCCCCTTCCAACGCTATTTCCATATTCTCCCCCCCTTTTTTTTGTGCTCCTAAATTTGCCTCCTCAAGACCAATTCCCCATGAGGCGATCGCTCAGGTTGCTCTTAGCACTAAGACAATTAAACTGCATTGGGATGAGAATGGGTCACCTGCTGCTGAATAGACCAGTGTGAAAAGTGTCCCTTGCTAACGATATCCCATAGATGCATGCCTTGAAACTTACCTACACATAAATATTGTACCCATTTAACCACACCAGTATAATTAAAGCATACTCCCTGCCTAATGTAGAAACAGTTATGCTGGTATTAAAATGCTTTATACTGGTATAGCTTTTTGCATATGGGAAGGCAAATTAGCTGTATTGCTATAAGGCACCTTTACTCCGATATACGTGTCCATACTAGGGATTGTAGCAGGATAACTATAAACTGGTGAAAAATCACCCCCTAACTGATAGTTGTACAAGTACAAAAATTGTCTGTTGACTCGGCTTTGTGAAACACTAATGAAAATAAAGGGAAACTCTCTTGCTATGCGTAGTTGGGTCTCTATATTACTAAGTAGGAAACAGTACGTGTCAGTATTTATCTATTGGTACACATGACTAGATGTTTGAGAGAGATCAAAGGCCAAAGGGAAAGAACAGGAAAACCAGGCAAAAGTTATGCTATCCATGGCAGCAAGGCCAAGTCACCTTTCCTACAGCTATATAAAACTTTTCAGGTCATTTTAACTAATATTTAATTATTCAATGGAGGGTACCCCCACCATTGATAACCCCCCTCCAGCCTCTGGAAACACTCCCTCTGCTTCCCAAAACACCCCCCCCCTCAGAAACGCCCCTCGTCCCTCCAAACAGCCCCACTAGACCCCCTGCCCCTGAAACACCCCCACTACACCCCCCTCAGAAACACCCCTGCCCCCCCAAGATACCCCTACCCCTGAAACACCCCCTGCCCCCCACTACACCCCCCTCAGAAACACCGCTGTCCCCCCAAGATACCCCTACCCCTGAAACGCCCCCTGCCCCCCACTACACCCCCCTCAGAAACACCCCCTGCCCCCCAAGATACCCCTACCCCTGAAACACCCCCTTCCCCCCACTACACCCCCCTCAGAAACACCCCTGCCCCCCCAAGATACCCCTACCCCTGAAACACCCCCTGCCCCCCACTACACCCCCCTCAGAAACACCCCCTGCCCCCCAAGATACCCCTACCCCTGAAACACCCCCTGCCCCCCACTACACCCCCCTCAGAAACACCGCTGTCCCCCCAAGATACCCCTACCCCTGAAACACCCCCTGCCCCCCACTACACCCCCCTCAGAAACACCCCCTGCCCCCCAAGATACCCCTACCCCTGAAACACCCCCTGCCCCCCACTACACCCCCCTCAGAAACACCGCTGTCCCCCCAAGATACCCCTACCCCTGAAACGCCCCCTGCCCCCCACTACACCCCCCTCAGAAACACCCCCTGCCCCCCAAGATACCCCTACCCCTGAAACACCCCCTTCCCCCCACTACACCCCCCTCAGAAACACCCCTGCCCCCCCAAGATACCCCTACCCCTGAAACACCCCCTGCCCCCCACTACACCCCCCTCAGAAACACCGCTGTCCCCCCAAGATACCCCTACCCCTGAAACGCCCCCTGCCCCCCACTACACCCCCCTCAGAAACACCCCCTGCCCCCCAAGATACCCCTACCCCTGAAACACCCCCTTCCCCCCACTACACCCCCCTCAGAAACACCCCTGCCCCCCCAAGATACCCCTACCCCTGAAACACCCCCTGCCCCCCACTACACCCCCCTCAGAAACACCCCCTGCCCCCCAAGATACCCCTACCCCTGAAACACCCCCTGCCCCCCACTACACCCCCCTCAGAAACACCCCTGCCCCCCCAAGATACCCCTACCCCTGAAACACCCCCTGCCCCCCACTACACCCCCCTCAGAAACACCGCTGTCCCCCCAAGATACCCCTACCCCTGAAACGCCCCCTGCCCCCCACTACACCCCCCTCAGAAACACCCCCTGCCCCCCAAGATACCCCTACCCCTGAAACACCCCCTGCCCCCCACTACACCCCCCTCAGAAACACCCCTGCCCCCCCAAGATACCCCTACCCCTGAAACACCCCCTGCCCCCCACTACACCCCCCTCAGAAACACCCCCTGCCCCCCAAGATACCCCTACCCCTGAAACACCCCCTGCCCCCCACTACACCCCCCTCAGAAACACCGCTGTCCCCCCAAGATACCCCTACCCCTGAAACACCCCCTGCCCCCCACTACACCCCCCTCAGAAACACCCCCTGCCCCCCAAGATACCCCTACCCCTGAAACACCCCCTGCCCCCCACTACAACCCCCTCAGAAACACCGCTGTCCCCCCAAGATACCCCTACCCCTGAAACGCCCCCTGCCCCCCACTACACCCCCCTCAGAAACACCCCCTGCCCCCCAAGATACCCCTACCCCTGAAACACCCCCTTCCCCCCACTACACCCCCCTCAGAAACACCCCTGCCCCCCACTACACCCCCCTCAGAAACACCGCTGTCCCCCCAAGATACCCCTACCCCTGAAACACCCCCTGCCCCCCACTACACCCCCCTCAGAAACACCCCCTGCCCCCCAAGATACCCCTACCCCTGAAACACCCCCTTCCCCCCACTACACCCCCCTCAGAAACACCCCTGCCCCCCCAAGATACCCCTACCCCTGAAACACCCCCTGCCCCCCACTACACCCCCCTCAGAAACACCCCCTGCCCCCCAAGATACCCCTACCCCTGAAACACCCCCTGCCCCCCACTACACCCCCCTCAGAAACACCCCCTGCCCCCCAAGATACCCCTACCCCTGAAACACCCCCTGCCCCCCACTACACCCCCCTCAGAAACACCTCTGTCCCCCCAAGACACCCCTGCCCCTGAAACACCCCCTGCCCCCACTACACCCCCCTCAGAAACACCCCTGCCCCCCCAAGATACCCCTACCCCTGAAACACCCCCTGCCCCCCACTACACCCCCCTCAGAAACACCCCCTGCCCCCCAAGATACCCCTACCCCTGAAACACCCCCTGCCCCCCACTACACCCCCCTCAGAAACACCCCCTGCCCCCCCTCCCTTTCCGGTCCAAAGTCTCGCGAGAGCTCGGTCCCGGCGCGCGCTGCGGGGAGGCGCCGGAAGTGGCCGTCTCGGTGTCCCGGCAGCTCCCGGAAGCGGAACGAACGGTCACGGTCACCATGGCGGCGGCGCGCGGGGCTCTGCGGCTGCTGCTGCTGCTGACGCTGACGGCGGCGCTGCTCGGCGGGCCCCTGAACTCCGCTGCGGGTGAGACGCGGCGGGCTCCCTCCCCGGGGCCGGGCCCGCTCCCCGGGGCCGGGCGCGGGTCCCGGGTCCGTGGAGCGGCGGGGGCCGGGGGTTGGGTTCTGGGCCTTGTCTCATCCGGGGCTCACGCCGCGCGCCCGGGGTAAACCTCCCCCCGCCTAGCCGGCAGCCGGTGTCAAGCGGCGCGCCCCGGGGGTCGGTGCTGGGGCGGGTCGTGTTCAATATCTGCATTAACGGTCTGGAGGACGGCGTGGATCGCACCCTCAGCGAGTCTGCAGAGGACCCTAGACTGGGAGGAGTGGTCGATACGCTGGAGGGCAGGGACAGGACACAGCGGGACCTAGACAAATGGGAGGATTGGGCCAAAAGGAATCTGATGAGGCTCCACAAGGACAAGTGCAGAGTCCTGCACTTAGGACGGAAGAATCCAATGCACTGCTACAGACTAGGGACCGAATGGCTCGGCAGCAGTTCTGCGGAAAAGGACCTAGGGGTGACAGTGGACGAGAAGCTGGATATGAGTCAGCAGTGTGCCCTTGTTGCCAAGAAGGCCAATGGCATATTGGGCTGTATAAGTAGGGGCATAGCCAGCAGATCGAGGGACGTGATCGTTCCCCTCTATTCAACACTGGTGAGGCCTCATCTGGAGTACTGTGTCCAGTTTTGGGCCCCACACTACAAGAAGGATGTGGAAAAATTGGAAAGCGTCCAGCGAAGGGCAACAAAAATGATTAGGGGACTGGAACACATGAGTTATGAGGAGAGGCTGAGGGAACTGGGGTTATTTAATCTGCAGAAGAGAAGAGTGAGGAGGGATTTGATAGCAGACTTCAATTACCTGAAGGAGGGTTCCAAAGAGGATGGATCTAGACTGTTCTCAGTGGTAGCAGATGACAGAACAAGGAGTAATGGTCTCAAGTTGCAGTGGGGGAGGTTTAGGTTGGATATTAGGAAACACTATTTCACCAGGAGGGTGGGGAAGCACTGGAATGCGTTACCTAGGGAGGTGGTGGAATCTCCTTCCTTAGATATTTTTAAGGTCAGGCTTGACAAAGCTCTGGCTGAGATGATTTAGTTGGGGATTGGTCCTGCTTTGAGCAGGGGGTTGGACTAGATGACCTCCTGAGGTCCCTTCCAACCATGATATTTCCATGATTCTATGATTGACTTCCTGGGTGCGAGGGGCGGGTGCCAAGGGGAGCTGTATGGGGTGATTGCCCCAAGTGACTGCCGCAAACAGAAGCCGTAATCGATGTGTTTTGTTCTCAATTCCAGCAGCCAGAAGCTCTCGAGAATCCAACAACAGCAAGACGCGTGAGAAGAGCCAGGGGAACAAGGCACCTGACGGGACCAAGGCGCCCGGGCAGCAGGGGAACAAGGCACCTGACGGGACCAAGGCGCCCGGGCAGCAGGGGAACAAGGCACCTGACGGGACCAAGGCGCCCGGGCAGCAGGGGAACAAGGCACCTGACGGGACCAAGGCGCCCGGGCAGCAGGGGAACAAGGCACCTGACGGGACCAAGGCGCCCGGGCAGCAGGGGAACAAGGCACCTGACGGGACCAAGGCGCCCGGGCAGCAGGGGAACAAGGCACCTGACGGGACCAAGGCCCCCGGGCAGCAGGGGAACAAGGCACCTGACGGGACCAAAGCGCCCGGGCAGCAGGGGAACAAGGCACCTGACGGGACCAAAGCGCCCGGGCAGCAGGGGAACAAGGCACCTGACGGGACCAAGGCGCCCGGGCAGCAGGGGAACAAGGCACCTGACGGGACCAAGGCGCCCGGGCAGCAGGGGAACAAGGCACCTGACGGGACCAAGGCGCCCGGGGAGCAAGGGAACAAGGCACCCGGGGACCAGGGGAACAAGGCACCTGACGGGACCAAGTCGCCTGGGGAGCAGGGGAACAAAGCACCTGACGGGAACAAGGCACCTGACCAGGCACCTGGCGGCCAGGGTGCCCAGGTTGCTGAGGGGAAGGCAGATGGCGGCGGCACTAGCGATAAGACTGTTGATGAAAAGGTGGCCCCCGGCAGCCACTCTGGTGACGAGAAGATGGATGAAGCTGCTCAACCTGGTGAGGGGAGAGAGGAAAGTGCCCCTGCTGCTCCCCCCAAAGATGAATCCGAGAGTAGCCACTTCTTTGCCTACCTGGTGACCGCAGCCATTATCGTCGCTGCTTTGTACATCGCTTATCACAATAAACGGAAGGTGAGCTTTTCTGCATGTAGTGTGGACCCCGTCTGCTTCAGGGCTTAATCAGTGCTAGTGGATGGAGAGGGCATTTCCTTGCCGTTAGACCAGTGCAGTCACAAGCAGGAAGTTAGTGCTTCCTTCTTGTACTGCCAGGAAGATTTTTGATTCTAAATATCAAAGTTTCCAAAGTGTTTTGTTACTCAGGTTCTTCCTTTCCCTGTGTGTGGGTTGGTGCTTCTGGCTGGGGCGGAAGAAAACTTTTTAATACACTGACCTATTTTTGGCTTTTCTGTTGTTTAGACTTAATTTGCTGATAAGTTCAGTAGGTCAGAAAACACTAACTTGGGGTTTTGTCCAACCCTCAAGTCCTGTTGGGATGAGCAACGAGAGTGTTGTATTCAGGGGTGGGTCTTAAGTCTTAGTGAAAACTATGTGGTCTTAGTCCTGGTGGTCATCTCCAGGTGTGGAACTAGGGTGGCAAGGAATGAGAGGAGTAGCAGTTAAGATGCTTTTTCCTAGTGACTGCTCCTTTTCTCTTCAGCACTGTATGAAAATTCCTTCAGATGCTGAGAAGTGGCCAGATAGGAGGCTGGACTATTGTTTAATACATAGCGCTCACAATGCGTTAGGGTTGCTTCAGGCTGGCTCAAAGACATGGCCTAGACTAGCTGAAGATCATTCTTTATGGAGGTATCCTAGTAGGCCTTCCTGAGTGTCATCGTGCCAGCAGCACCTTGATCCATACAGTGCAGCCTCTCTCCTATGTGCCTATGACCCAGGCTTTTAAAAGCTTTAATCCTAGCAAGAAAATCCTATTTGCATTTCCTTATTGTCTGTGCAGAAAGCAGTAACCTTAAATTGAGGAATCCGGTTCAGGGAACACCTGCTAGGAGAAATGTCGTAAGGAAAGGAGCTCTTCCAGTGATGACTAGAGATACTGATCAGGGCAGACTTCAGTGTTCTGTTTCCAGCCTGATGTTCCTGGCCCGGTTCAGAAGGCCACTAGAACCGGTGCTGTGTTGTTGTTTTCAGTTTCTGTTTGACTTACAGCAAGGAGAGGCCAGACATGTTACCGTATTTCACTCTTGGGCCTCTGTCTGGTATCCTGTTTGCCTGGGTGGCTGAAGAGGTTGGGATCTGAAAGGGTGACTTGATTATGATTAATGGAGTTTTGGTGGGGAACATCCTGCCTATTGGGTTGTGGGGAGCATTTTGCTGTGGGGTTTGCCAGTGATGGTCACAGTGTCAAAGGCACCTACAGTAGCAGATGGGTCCTCTTTTTTCTAAATTCAAAGAAATAAATTACATTCAAAACACTATTACAGTTTTTTTGCAAAGGGCTAGTCTGCCCTGAACACTTACATCAGCATAGCTGTGTCTCTTGGGGGTGTGAAAAATCCACACCCTTGAAAGATGTAGTTAAGCCAACCTAACCCCCATTGTAGACAGTGCTAGGTTGATGGAAGAATTCTTCCATCTACCTAGCTACCACCTCTCGGGGAAGTGAGTTAACTACAGTGGTAAGAGAACCCCTCCCGTTGCTGTAGTGAATGTGTATACTGAAGCGCTACAGGGGTGCAGCTGCAGCTTTGCTGTTGTACTGCTTTAAATGTAGACCCAGCCAAAGATTTTATACCTTTTTAAACCCCAAATCTTAGAAATTCTGAAAACAAACTATAAAGGGGTTTCGCTTGTTCCCTGCTCTTCTGCATTCCTTCACTGTCATCCCCTCCTCCACCCACACTTAACATGTCTTCTAAGAAAATGTGGAAAGGTGAAAACAAGAAATTAAAAAGCGATCCCATTATTTTTATTCAGGTGATCCACTTTCCATAATCTAGCGACTTGTGTTCACCTTTGTGCATGTTTCTGTAAATCACATTGGGAAGCAGTGTAAGCTGAGTGGGGCAGTAGTGAATAAAGAGGAATTATATGGCAGTGTGGTACTGGCCATATCTCTTAGTGTAATAGGCTGGCAGTGTTCTGTGAACTCCTTTGGTTAACAGATGAAGTTGGTTTTCATGGAAGATGCATTATTTGTCAGCCTCAATTGTTCAAAAATAACTAGATTGACTTTCACGTCATTGTTTTAAAAAAATAAATCTTGGGTTCTTATTTGCTTTCTGATATGTGGGAACCTGTAAGTTAATGTTTTCAAGCTTTCATCACAATCATGGCTAGAAAATTACTCTTTCATTTAAAATTAAAGCTGCGATTCTTATGGAATATGACTCTACAAGGCATGGGGGCTTAAAGAAAAACCTATCGTAAGACTCATGAGAATTGGCATCACTGGGGCTCCTGCCGAGTCATTGTATATGGTGTCATCATACCCAGATAAAGAATGGGGGGAGGCTCTTTGGAGAGTGACGAAACCTCTGGTGTGGGTTAGGCAATCCTGAATTTGGAAATCTAGGAGCTGCCAATCCTGGGGAAAATAGGCTTTGGTCAGGTGAGATATTTCATTGCTATGAGAGTGGAACACATGAGCAGAACTATCTGTCCCTGAAGTGGGAAAAGAAAATACTTATAATGCCTGTAGTTTTGCATCAGCTCTTTTCAACCACCACAAAAAGTGGTAACCTATCAGGATTTGCTTACTGATTTATTTCTTCTCTTCTTTCTGTCTCCAAAGATCATTGCTTTTGCTCTGGAAGGAAAACGATCAAAAGTACCCCGGCGGCCCAAATCAAATGAATATCAGAGACTGGATCAAAAGGTAAGAGTGAATTGGGTCTTGATATAACAGCCCCTCAGATAAGCAGGGCTTGAAAATGAACTTAACTGTCCTTTGCCAGTAGCCAGGAAGATTGGGGAGTGGGTGCAGCACTGCCTACTGTTGCTTTGTGCTGTGCCAACTGAGGAGCAAGTGCAGCAGCTGGACTCCACCTAGCCAGGGCCAGTCATGAAGTTGTTGGGAAGCCGGCTTTGGCGAGAAGGTTTTTGGTAATAGCCCTGCTGTTAGTCTGATGAGGCTTTGTTCTGCCCATTTAAGTTCTCTTTTGTTTTCAACATGCTGTTCCTGAAAAGGAAGTATCTGTGCTGTTGGTTGGGCTTGTGGGCCCCTCAGCAAAGAGCCTGATTTCTCAGCTGATGTAAATCAGCAGTCTACACCAACTGAGGATCTGGCCCACAGAATCCTGGAGGCTCCTTAAGGCGTTGGAGGCAGATGCGGATCAGCAGGGCAGGAGCTGCTAAGCCTTGCTGTGAAGCCATTGTCATAACCTTTTCCAGCAGATGGAAATGCACTGAAACCTATTTAGTAGGTCCCCATCAATTCAGCTCCCCCTCTGCCCACCCCACACAGCTCCCAGCCCCCCATTAGTTCACCCCCTCGCCCCACCGCCTCACTTCTGTTGCTTGGATTCTTCACCTCGTCCCAGGCTGCGGAGGGGGGTCTTCAGTTCCCTCTCCCCCTTGCAAGCTGGGGGGGCAGCTCTGAGGGCTCTCTTCCTCCCTCCCCCTTCCCTGGCCATATGCTGCAGGGAGAGGGAAGAAGCAAAAAGCCGTCCCGTCCATAGAAGGGGAGTGGGGAGGAAGGAGTGGAGCTTCCCTGAATACCTGAGCTCATTCTGCTCCCTCTGTCCCCCTCCCCTCCTTTTAGAAGAGGGGAGGGGAAGAGAGGTGAGAAAGAGCGAGCACATCTATGATTCTCTGCTTTTGGGAACCACTGCCCTAGATCTAGGGAAATTTAGCATTGCACTGAACTTTGCTTAACCTCATATAGTCAAATATGAAGCGTGTATGATGAGTCAGGTGCAGAAAAAAGGAAATGCAGAGAAAACCTGCAGAACAAGAATCAGCAGGAAGAACTTCAGAATATTTGGACGGAAACCAGGGAGTGCGGAAGGAGAGAGAGAGACTGTAATCCTCCAGGTCCTGGCCTAGATGAAGTGGAGGAGGAGGAGGATGAACGTGAGCCATCTCATTTTTCTGTTGAGAACGTTCATTCAAGTGCAGGGCCTGTAAAACAGGATGGCATAGATAGACTTGTGCTTCATGAGTGGAAGATTAAAAATCCACCCAGAAAGAGACCAAAGGAAAACGGTGTCCCGATATACTTCTGTCCTGCACTCTTCCTAATGGAGAAAAAGTGGGACATGACTGGATAGCAGTGACACAGCATGCTGTTCGTTGCATTCCATGTCTACTGTTCCCTCTGGATGCAACAATTCAAGGGTGTTCTTCCAGGCTTAGCCATGCTAACTGGGTGAACTGCAGATTGCATCTGGCACCAGTAGTGAATCCCTTACCATGAGAAAACAGTGCATGCAGAACATGCTATGTGAAATGGATGGACACAAGAAGAAGATTGAAAGGTGATAAAACCATCCACACATTATTGGAGACAAATTTTGGAAATAAATAAGAAAAGTGGAAGGAAGTTCTGAAGTGTATTTCAATAAAAGAACCTGCACGCATGCTAATAAGCCTGCCAGAGATCACCCCCTTCTTCTTCTGGTTGGTGATTAGTCTTTCAGACCTCAAACAGGTTTTTTTTGTGGTCACCAGTTTAGCATAGCTTCAGCTCAGAACAAGCGCTCTGTGAGTCGCTCAGTTATCCAGTCTGGGCCTATGAAGAGTATTTCCTAGCAAATCCACTTCAGAGGACTTTTTGGGACAATACATTTGAAGTTCTTAATACTCCCCAGGGATTTCATTAAGCACGTTTCTTAGAGAAGTTACATACAATTCCACAATAACACATAAACAATTGCATTTTTAACACAGTGAACTCCTAAAATACTTAATTCAATAAAGTTTAACTTAATTCCATAAGATTGTCCAGGATATTGTCGTATCTGTAACACTAATAAATTCCTTACTAGGTTCCAGTCATTCACATGGCTGTAAGCCCATTCATTGAGTGCCTGAGTACTGCAAACATGTCACCGAGGGTATAATTTGGCTTGTTGAATCTTTTACTGGTGAGGATGCGCAGGAAGGAAATCACCCAGGTTGAATCTGCTGGGCTGCCAGTTAGAAAAGCCATCTCTTTATTTGAAACTGAATCAGAGCGCGCAGAAATCCAGAGCCCCATGGTGCCATTTTTACAGTAATTTTCCAGAATAGTGTGTGTGGAAAAGCTGCTCTGACAAATGATTGAAAACTCTCCTTTTTGTCTTCAGATCTAAATTATCCCCAGAAAATTCCTCCACACTGCTGACCCGGGTAAGGACTGCTGAAAATGAAGATGCAAGGATGTCCTGTGATTCCCAACAGAACAGCTCTGATTCCCTTCAGGTCTTGGAGTGTGGGAAGAAGAGAAGTGCTTTTAGTTTTGCACTTGCACTTTGGTAACACTAACTCCTCAGTCTCTAAATATTTTTTCCCCTTCCCAGCTGCCTGATGATGAACTAGTTTCCAGCTCTGGTCTCTTGCTTCCATACTGTGATGTCAGGAAAGCCAAGGGAAGACCCAACAAGTGGCAGAATTTTTTTGTGCCCGAACGATATGGATTTTACCTTCTGCTGTATTGACACACAGGTCTCTGTTTAGGAGAGACCTGCCTGCTGAATGAGCCTTCTGATTCTCTTCCTCTAGATTCATGGAGCAGTCTTTATAACCAACATGGTTGGTCTTGTAGCTGACATATGAACATTATCCTCTTCTGTCCATTGTATTTGGACTCTAAAGTTCACAGCATGTTTGTTTGCACTAGTTCAGAAATGTTTTTGCCAAGGACTTTTATTTGATTGCTTCTTTGTTCTCTGTGGTGAAGACAATGGTGGAAGTTAACATCTGATTGTCTCTTAATGCACATCTTTGGAGATGTGTGGGGAATCCCTGACACTTTGATTTTTGCTTGTCCACCCTAAATGTGCTAGCAGATTTCCTGATGGACTGTTTTTCCTGATGTCATCCCTGGTGTTTAGGTGATTGCACTAACGGTGATGAAATATTTAGAGAGTGGATGCTGTGAAAGAATGCAAGGAGTGTGTATGAAGCTCTGTGCCAAGCCTCCATGGCAAAGTCTGAGTGAACTTTGCCTCTGTAAACCTTCCCGCCTCCCCCATGCCGCTGTCACAGGAACTTGGCAATGTTCAGGTGGAAGAAAACAGCGTCACCACTTGTAGTTCATACCCCCTTCCCACAAGTCAGTTCTTCCACCCCTAAATTTCCAACATAGCTGATTCTCTTCAGTACTGAATGGACTCTCCCGCTGATAGAGGTCAGATCCATTGTACTTGTATAGTACAAGTCAATTCCCACTTTGTCTGGGGGGGGTGTCCATTTTTTTTATCCTTTATCAAAGTGCGGAGAGAGTATTTGAGAGTGGAAATAGGGCAAGGACGGCTGGTGACTTGGTGCATTGGACAGATGATGGCAGTATTTCATGCCTGTGTTGCATAGCAGCAGTATGGCTCCCTTAAGCAGGCAGCTTCGAAACAGATGTCTTTACAAGGCATTGATTTGCACAATGTGGAGAGCTGTGCAATATGGGCTCTGGCCTATGTCATTCATTCCTCAAATTGGGAGTGCTGTTATGCCATCGTGCACGGCAGCTCCCACACAGAGCCCATGAGAGAGGCTTGTTGGGTTAGTGCAGAAATATTTCCTCTAAAGTAAATGGCAGATTGAAAATATATAGAAAGGGATTTGTTCGATGTAACAGAATATCTTCCTGCAGAGTCATCTACAGGATGTCCCCTCTCCTCTTCCTTTGGCCTTGGCCTTCCTCAGCTCTGAGCTGTGCTTTTATTTAGTTGAACGTACTTATAACCAGCCACTCCATGCAGAGCTGTTACCTCAGTGTTGTTGTGGAAGTCTTAGATTCCTTGTCTGCATAAACCAGGGGCTGATGTATACTGGTATTGCTTCTATTTCTGATATAAGGCTGGGAAAAAGTGTTGAATGAGGCCCACTATTTATTCCTGTTTTTATTTTCATAGTTATATTCCACAAGGTCTTTACTTTTGAGACCAGGAATGTTTGGGAAATCTGTATATGGTGGCTGGCTGGCTTGTTCTTTTGTCTGTGGCTGTTTTCTTTATTTCTCGGTTCTGAGTTTTACAAAAAAATTGCTGACACACACACCTGCATAGGAGGAAACTTAGAATACATATCTAAACCTGGATGTGAAAAGCTACATCCTCGCTTTCAATGCACTTGTCAGCTGATTGAGGCACAGGGAAGAACCTGGCCTCCGTCTTGGGCAAGTTGCTGGTTAATAGTTGGGTTACTTCTCTTGGCATGTTCCAAAAATGGTTGATGAGGCAAACCTGCCCCGGTCTCTTCCTCCTTGGTGTCTACAGCATTTGGTGACCTGCAGGAACACTAAGAGACTGCAGTAATATTTAAGACAGCATCTGGGCTAAGAAATCTTCACATCTGGACATTAAAGCCATCGCTGATATTTTCAGAGTTTCGTTTTCCACATAGGAGGGAGAGGGATGTGTATGCAGAGCTTAACTTATTTAAAAAAGAAAACCAAAGCAACTTACTTTTACTGAAAGACATTAGCCGAAGTGTAGGTTTGACTGGGGGGGGGGGAATCATATATTTGTTTAAATCTATTTGGAAGCTGCCCCTAAGAAAGATGACTTTTCTGAACTCTGATATGGGAGATCCTCACAGGAGCCATTTTTGGGAGGTGGGGGGGAGCATCCTCCTCTCAGGAGGATAAACAGGTCCAGGTCTCTGAAGGAAATGCACCTTCTCAAAGACAGGGAACTTGTGTGAAACATAACTGTGCTATTTATTTTTAAGATAACATATAACATGATTTAGGAAGCCTGTGATGCTGTGTTCTATGGCCCATTTATTTAAGGGGTGCAGAATTTGAGGCTGCGATTTCACGTGTGTTTATGATAGAGGCAAAAACTTGAAGACATGATAACTGTTGCAATTCTTAGCCACGTCTTCCTGCTTTCCTGGGAATTCCTGTTTTTATTTTTTACCTGCTTTGTCCCCCTTTGAATCAGAAAACATTTTGGAAGGATTTGTACCAAACCTGTTTGTTTTGTCACAGAGTCTGGAGGCCTCCTTACTTCAGTCTCTTCGACTGACTGTTTTATTTTAATCTGAAAATCTTTCTGCTTTGTTTTGGAAACGCAGCCTCATAAATGTTCCTGCAGGCATGGACTAATGAGGAACCCTGTTAGAGCTAGGGCCCTTCTGTCTATGTACTGTTAGCAGTACAGTCTGGTATGTGCAGAGAGAACTAAGATACAGGGATAGTTCCTACGCTTCTGTCAGACTAAAAAGAACGTCCATAGCTTGTGTGTAGGAGCATTTTCCAGTTATCTGTAGTTTGCCATGTGACTGGCGTGTGGGCTGGCTCAACAGAAATGCATAGCACACAGTGAGTGCAAACTTCACAGGGTAGTAAAGACACCACATGTGGCCGGGAACAACCAATATTTATATGACAGCTCTTAACATGGATCTGTGCAGCTACTGTGCTGTTCATACCCATAGAAACAGCTCTTCAAACGCAGTGTAGCTCTGTACATTTCTAAGCTATCAGTGAAGGATTCACACGTAGTCTCCTCCTGCTATCCTCTTAATTCGAGCGTGGACTATTTCTAGTGACAGTTGCTGTAATTCTTGAATTGTACGAAATCTCTGGGAATGGTCTCCATGTTTCATTGATTTCTGTGGTATTAAACTTGATGTAGGATATTCTACAAGTCTCAAACAGGTAAAGGTCCGAACAGTTTTGGCTGTGTTCAGATATGGCATAAACTTCAAACTAACAGTCTGCTGAATACATTTCTTGCCAAATGTCATTAGTCTGCTAGGTCAGCTACTTTCCTGGGCTGACTTCATGAGTTGTTTGGGTTCTGCTGCGGTAAAATGAGACTCGCTTTGAAGAATCAGAATTTTCTAATCCTTTGTACTTTTCTGTGTGGTGAAGTCAAGAAATGGACACAATAAAGAAATGTAATTTCACCCTTCTATTTACTGCCTGCCTCCTTTAAAGCCTCAGAACAGCAACGCAGATTGCGTTGTTGTATTGTCTGAATACTAGGCTAGAGCTGATCCCCGTAAGGAGGCAGTTGGATTCCCCAACTGCCTCCCACCTGTAACAGACCAGATGTTGCTTGTGAACACTTTATTAGGGTTGTTTAATTTATTGCATTCTCCTAGCACTGTGCAAAAGCAGCATTGTCTTGCTGATCCCAACCACCTGCTGACTTGAAAATAAAACCCAGTCCAACAAATTCTCATGATCTAACCCCCACATTCCAGTCTTTCACCCTCTTGGGCTGCTTAACCAAATAATCCCAATTTTTTTTTTACCACAAACTCAGTAATGCACTAGAATTTAAACTACACGTAAACCCAGCTGCGGCAGAGCAGGGCTGGGCAGAGTTTACCTTAAACACATTTATCTCTAGTTGCAACAGCATGTCCAACAGAACCACCCAAGACAAGATTTGGCAATGAAGGGGCTTTGTTGGACGGCTTACCACACTGACAGTAGTGGGAACGTGCTCTCCGTCCATGTGGATTTTTGATCTGGCGGAGGAATCTTTCCCATAGTGCGGTGCTCCGGCTGGGGGTGTGGGCTCTGGGGTGATGCCAGGGATGAGGGGTTTGGGGCAGGGTGTTGAGGGGGGTGCGGGCTCCAGGAGGGAGTTTGGATGCAGGAGGGGACTCCGGGCTGGGGCAGGGGGTTGGAGTGCAGGAGGAGGTTTGGGATGTGGGATTGCGGCGACGCTTACCACTGCTCCTGGGAAGCGGCCGCCAGGTCCCTGCACCCCTAGGCGGCTCCATTAAGATGTGCCACCTAAACCAGGCTTGGGGCGTGCACCCTAAAGAGGGATGTATGTACCAACCTGGCCCTTCCTGCTAAACTGAGAGTTCAGACCCTCCTGAGCGTCAGATAGAGGGTGCAATGCGCTTGGGTGAAAGTGCCATCTGCTTTTTTATTTGATTTCAGTTTGCACAAGCTGACCCCTGGCTTCCTGCAATAAACGAGGCGCAAACTCACTTTAAACAGGAAATCCTTCCCCTCTTATCAACTCGCTTATCTCCCATGCAAACATAACCATTTGCACTTTGGTCCAGTTTGGCTGTAACTAGCAAAGCTCAGAAAGAGTTGATCAGGTGTTCCATGCTCACAGCAGATGGCAGCTAGCCTAGCAGAGGATACTGCCGATCTGTGTATTGACCACCTGGCTGAGCTGAGGAACTTGTGTGGGGCCCTGGTGACTGAAATGTAAGTCACTGAGGGCCGGACGGTGTTCGGAGATACTCAGCCAGACCCAACAGGTAGCACTGGGGTTGCACAGGGGCCCTTGGGTTTTGGCACAGATGCAACCGATCAGCACATGCTGTAATCTTTGATCCACACACGCAACACCGTTAAGGTTCAGGTGCTCAGCTGAGCCCTGAGCTCCTCCACCCTCTCTGGAATGGGAGTTTTCTTCCCGAAATGCACGTTGGAGAATGGGGAAATGCAGAGTACTGCATGCACCGCTGCCTCCCACCCTTAACTCTGCCCCCTCTCGGCTGCCAAGAGTTACCGGCATCATCACAGCACCGTACCCAGCCCTTACTATTATTCTTAATATCAGATACTAGATTTCAAAGGAGGCATTCGGCTAGGAGAAGTTTCAGCTGAATCCTGCCTATTCGTTTTTTGCCATCTCTGCAAAAAAAAAAAAAAAAAAAAAAAATTAAAGACAGTTGAAAGAGTTAAACAGAGTGGTGGCTCCTCTCTCAGGAATTCCTTAACCAAATAAACTCAAATTTACTCCACCTGGTCTGCCTTGGGCCTGGAACTGGGCCACCAGTTTTCAACCTGCTCTGATTGGGTATGTGGATTTTAGAGGCTGGAAAATTTAGTTGTAAACAGGCTGTTGCAACTTTAACGATTGTGCAGCCAGAAGCTGGCCCAGAATCAAGCAGCTGAGTCTCTAGAATACGTGTTAAATAATAGTGCAGTGCTAGTTTTATTATTCATGGAGCACTGGAGAGGTGCGTGGCCCTTTATTTGCCCATACAACACAAAAGTCCTTGTCCTGTGGACTTGGGAAGCCGTCGGGACAGAAATGGTGCTGACCCTCACGCGCTCTGTGATTCCCCTTGCAGTGACTGGCCATGTACAGCGCTCCTGAAAGAGCTGGAAAACAGCTGGTGGCTCCCTCCGGTGAGATCTGAGTTCTCAGAGGCTGCCGGTCTCCGTGGTTTGGATGGAGAATGGATAAACCTCTCGCACCATGTTGGTGACAAAGCAGGGCATTTCCTTGTTCCCCTTGTATTGCCCTTTGGCTTCGCAATGAAACGCGACTTTCCAGCTGATGCGGGTCATTAGCCGTGCAAGTTCAAGATGCCTCTCATCTCCTTCCAGAAACTCCAGCAAGGTTTGGAGAAACATAG
The DNA here is from genome assembly GCF_965140295.1 of Lepidochelys olivacea. Classification (NCBI taxonomy): domain Eukaryota; kingdom Metazoa; phylum Chordata; order Testudines; family Cheloniidae; genus Lepidochelys; species Lepidochelys olivacea. The sequence goes on along the minus strand of NC_140436.1, from coordinate 13,501,536 downwards.
AGCCCAGTGGATTTAGGAAAGCGCTATAGCCTGAAAATACCAAAGAAAGGATGTTGTCGTCTCTTGTGGGTGTAAATTCCCAGAGTGCTGCTGCTTTCACTGTGCTGGTGGCAGGGAGGAGACTGGTTGACCCTCTGTTTCCATGGCCCCCTCTACACTACAGAATGGAATCAGGACCCCATCATGCCAGGTGCTGTACAAACACAGAACTGGTAGCAGAAACGACTGCCCCTGTTTGCCAGCCATGGTACGTTGCCCTGGTGCTAGAAGAGAAGCTATCCTGGGGCCTCGGCTCAGGTCTTTCCAGCACCGTGTTGTGGAAACCTGCAGGTTTCAGTTTAAATTAACCTGCATCAAAAAATGTCTCCCTCCTTCCCCTCCAGAGGCCTGCTGAGAGGTGCAGGGCCGGCGTGGGAACAGGGGCAAGCGACTGATTGGGATGAGGGGTGCACTATGCCCGTCTGGTGGAGGAAAGCCTTGGGTTGAGGCAGTGGGAGCCAGGGGTGTGAAGGGAAGGAACAGTCACTCCCTCCTTTTTTCTGTGTCCTCTGCCTCTGTCCCACCCCCCCAAATGCAAGACAAGAGCAAGTTCGTTCCCTTCTCGGCCGGCAGGGGGCAGGGCTGGCCCTGGGGCAGGGGAAGCAGCCTGGAAAATGTCTGCAGCTAGTGTCATGACTCCCCCATCAAACCCCATATCAGGGCCTCCCTCATTGCACAATTCCCCCCCCCCAATGGCCCAGCATTGTACAGTGAGCAGATATCCGTCGATACACCCCTGGGATGATGCGGGGGCACTCTGTGGGCCACGGGCTGTGCAAGTCTAGCGGAGATCACCCTGAGCCCATATCCCTGTGGATCCTGGGCTGAGACTTGACTGTTTCCCTACGAGCCTGTGGCTCGCCTTTTCAGCAGGATTCTCCCCTCCTCCTCTGTGTTTAACAGAGGAAAGAAGTTCCACGTTTCTTTCCCAAAATAGTGTGAAAGGGGGCAGCTGTTGACTCCGGCACCAGAGCTACAGAGTTGAATTGGTGGCTGTTGCTGGAGACGAGATGGCTCCCTGTGTGGCAGCAGGCCTCCGCGGCCGTTGTCCGAAGGGGATGGCTGGCACAGCACGACAGGCCAGAAGGGCATTAGACCTGAAGGAGCAGAATCACCCCTGGGGTACCAGCTTCTTCCGGCCTCGGGTCCCGGGGCCATCTCTGCTCTCACTCACCTGGGCTGCAGGCGAACATCACGGCGGTGCTGTCTGGGATGGAGAGGTAGTGCGAGAAGCTGTCTGCTGGGGGCCGGGCGCTGTCCGTCTCCACCCACACACCCGGATCCATCTTATTCCCACGGCAGGCCTGGAAACACAAGCCCTGCAATCAGCCAGCAAAGGGCAGTGCTGGGTGCTGTTCATTCCACTGATACCCCCCTCTGGTCTCCTCTGGGGCAGGCCTGAGCCCGCTTTCATCTCCCCCTCCCCATAGGCCTGGAGCCCCTTTCATCTCCCCCTCCCCCCAGGCCTGGAGCCCCCCTTCATCTCTGCTTCCAGTCCCCACAGGCCTGGAGCCCCCTTTCATCTCCCCCTTCCCACAGTCCTGGAATCCCCTTTCATCTCTGCTCCCCCTCCCAACAAGCCTGGCTGGAACCCCCAGTTATCTTCCCCTCCCCACAGGCCTGGAGCCAACCCTTCATCTTCTTCTCCACACAGGCCTGGAGCCCCAGCCATCTCCCGCTCCCCACAGGTCTAGAGGCCCCATCTGTCTCTCCCTTCCCCTCCATGGCTGGCATAGAACCCCACACACTAACCCTTCCTGACGGCAGTTTGGGGGGTCTGAAAAGATCAGCACTCTGGGCAGGGGATAACAAAGGAGACAGCTTGGAAAATGCCACTGCTCCGCCTTCCTTGGAGCAGACCCCTGCCGTGCAACTGGCCAGGCTCAGTCTGACACCGGGGTAGCCGGTGCTGAACATTTATTACTTGTCTAGATTGCAAGCCCCTTGGGGCAGTGACCAGGTCTCTCTAGGCTCTGTTCTGCACATGCTCAAAAATAGACACCACTGGCCGGATCCTCTCCCTACTTCTGGCCACTCTGTGCCACAAAGTAGCCAGAATCTGCCCTTGATCTGGCAGGTTCATAGTGAGTGAGGTTCATTCACACCCCATGCCTGTTTGGTGGCCGGTTACAGGGGAACTAGCCCTTTAAGGAGGTTGTGGCTCAGCTGAGCCTGTGGCAGGCTTCACCCACCCCCCCAGGTGAAAGGAATGAGCCCAAGGGGCAGATAATGGGAGCATGTGACTCAGACCCAGAGGCTAAGTGTAGGGGGATGCTTCAGAGAGCAGGAAGGCTGTGTGAGGTTCTTACAGGGGCTCTGGAAGGGTCTGTCTGCCAGTGAAAAGCAAAGAGCTGGCTGAAGTCCCCTGCAGTATATGTGTGGGGGAATGGATTGTGGAGCCTGGGAGGGTAACTGCAAAGCTCCAGGCATGGTGGTTTCCTTTCCCTGTGGAAGAAGGGAAACTGAGGCAGTAGTGGAGTCTGATGCTACATAAGGAGAGCCCTGGGTACATGGCCCCTATGTGACATGTGCGGTGTCTGGGGATGGGTCACTTGCTGTTCTGTTCGTTCCCTTTGGGGAACCTCCCATTGGTCACTGTCTGAAGATAGACCACTGGGCTAGATGGACCTTTGATCTGACCCACTGTGGCCGTTCTTATGTCTCAATTTGTTATACAGTGGGATGTGTGTCAACATGAGTCCTAATTACCAGCAAGGATGCCAGTCCCAGGTAAGGGGCATCCTAGGGCTGGAAGGAGGCCTGTGGGCAGGGGCTTATGTGGGGAGGGGGTTGCATTGCAGCTGTTTTTCTGGTACCTGCCTATCGATAAACAGGACTTTGGCTGCTAGCACTAAAGGCTTACACATGGCTGGCAGAATCTGTGCACTGCATGCATAGCCTGAAATTGCCACCCCACCCCTCTTAGTAGGCACCAAACTCTCTCTGGAGCAGCCTCTATTGTTATTCCGCATAAAAGAAGTGGTTATGATACTGTGGTGGTGCCCAGAGGTTCTGAGCAGGTGTTTATTGCGCTAGTTGCTGTACAAACAAATACGTCATTAACCAGCTGACTTCCAGTAAACCCCAGCGCAAGAAGCTGGCTCAATGCAAGCATGAGCAGGCAAGTGATGTGGGTGTGTTAATGACCTTTCAGTTCTGAGCGGGGGACTTAATGGTCTGGCTCGTAGTGAGGGCATTTCTTGTACAACAGAGCATGTATTCAGTTAATCCTCTCAATGGCGTGGGCAGGGAGCGGGCACCTCCCGGGACTGTTCTGCAGCGGAGTCGCTGCAGACAGTCCAGCTCTGACGCGGCTTGCGCTGTTCATTGCGGGGTGAACACATTAGTAACCTGCGTTGCCCGGCTTGTTTCGGGGGGTTGCTGTCAGGCAGGCCTATCGTTTGACCCATGAGGTTGCGTGTGCTGCATCATTTAAAAATGCATGGGAGGGATCCCTCGGCAGGGGAGTAGCTCAGTGATTTGAGCAATGGCCTGCTAAACCCAGGGTTGTGAGTTCAATCTTTGAGAGGGCCATTTAGAGATCTGGGGCAAAAATTGTGGATTGGTCCTGCTTTGAGCAGGGGGTTGGACTAGATGACCTCCTGAGGTCCCTTCCAACCCTGATATTCTATGATCCTATGAACCGGAGGGCTAGGGAAGTAGCAGATAACACAGGCTACAGCCAGGTGCTATGCAAGCGTCTCCGTTTGTGCTGAATGGTGGACGAACGGCTCCCCCTGCTACTGCATCTCCATCATGCCTTGCAGTCCCCAGCGCTCCCTCAGCTCGGACCGCCAGCGGCCCTTGCTCCTCCAGGCCTGGGTGTCTCTCCAGCTGAGATGGCCAGTCACGCAGAACAGTGCAGTGACTCGGGGCCACGGCTGTTGGCCACCATGACGATTCTCTCTTGTGTCCTGGGGTGGGATCTGAACCCGGGATGGGGTTCCTTGGCCCACTCTGCCCCCTCTCAGCAGTTAGTTCCTGATGCCCCACAAGTCCTCTTATTACGGGAACCCCCTGGGAGGTGATTATTTCTCCCCGTGTTTTGGGGAGAGAAAACATCGTATACTAAAATGCTGTACCTGTAGTACTCTGAGCTCGTTGGCCTGTGCTAGCTAAGCGAGGTTCCCTCAGGCTAATCTGAGGATGGGAGACCTTCCCCCTCCCCCTTCCAAAAAGCCACCCCCAGAGTCCTGTTAGGAGTGGCATTGGTGATGCCCTAAAGTGGAGCTCTTCTCAGATATTACTGAACTGATGCGACTGACTGGCGCTACAGGGGGCTGGAGCTGTCTCAGAGCATGGCTTTCTGTCTTGAACCACTGAGGTCATGAAAGATCCCATGACATGTTTTCGAAGAGTTGGCACATTAGCCCTTAGGCCCTGGACCAATTCCAACTGATTAATTACTTTCAGCCTCTGTAAACTTCCCCTTTGGTTTAGCAGGTAAACAGAAATCATTGCCTCTTTCCAAGTGGAAAAACCCAACAATCTCCCTGAATAATGCAATGTTCTGCAGGAGACTCTTCCAACCATCGCCAAGTCCCCAACTCCTAGGCAAACAGACTGCAGACCATGGAGTCTATGCAGAGCAGGGAGACCGCCTGCTAGCACTAAGGGACTAATGGACCAAGCCTGTGGGTGAGATTTTCTAAGCCACCTAAGTCCCATTTTCAAAACTGATGTTATCACAGGTTGCCATGGGATGGTCATTTCTGAAAATGGGACTTGCACAGAAGAGCCTCTTAGACACTATTGAAAACTTTGCCTGACCCTCTGCTTGTACTGCTACATCCCACTGCTGCTTTCAGCACAGTAACCGCTGTGATTCCACTGGAGAAGATGCCACAGCTCTACGCTCCAATTGTTCCTCTCCAACAGGACCCAAAGAGGGTGAGGGGTCGGGGGGAGCCCATCCCACCAGGAGTCATCCTGTCTTTACCGTTCATCAATATCTACCGGAGCCCAGGTGGAGACACTTTCTGCTAACGGTATGCCAATGACACCTGGCTGCTTATCTCCTTGTTCACAGATGCTCCAGGAAGCTAGAATGCCTGTAGATCAGCACCAGCATGAAGAATTCCTGGCTCCAGGTGAACTCAGGTAAGATGGAGAAGATGCTGTCAGAAGGGTAGGGAAGGCTTTAGGGAATTAGCTAAGACTCTGTCCTACATTTCCACTAAAGCCATCCATTGGCCATTCATGAGGCCTCAGGGAGCTGTTCGATTGCTCACTAAGTCTAGTTAGTAAGGTAGCATCACTGGAAAAGATACCACCTTCATTCTCTAGGTTACTAGGACACCCCACCCCTTCCACCATGATGAGGCAGTGGCCATGATAACCCACATGTTTGTTGCCTCCAGACTGGATTGTGTAACTTGCTATGGGGTGTAGGAAGAGAAACCAGTGACATGGGTATATTCTTAATGCATGATTTTTGGTCATGCTACAGCCACCAGTCCTTGAACAGCAGTGGTTCCAAACAGCATGTAGAATGGGATCTCAGCCCAGACACCCAATACCAATTTCCCAGGGAGCTGAGGCCCATATGAGGCAAAGACTGTGTAAGCCTTTAGCCATTAGGCAGAGAACTGAGACTTGTGATGCTATCACATATGCCACAAAATATCTGTGAGCTGTAGAGCACTTTGGGTCATCCTGGAGCTGGTAGTAAACTGGCAAGATTGAGGCAAAGTGATCCGTTAGCCTTGGTCTCAAATGTTCAGTCCCCAGATTCACTCCAGAGCTACAGGAGCTCCTCGGTGCAATGTAAGCCCCTCTCTTTGTTAGTGAGACCTTGATGAATGACTCTGTCATTCATGGGGTGTAACCATTCGCTGAATTGGTGGGATGAATCATGTGGTGGTCTGTCGCTATTTGTATTGGGTGGCTGTTCCCATGGCATGGACGAATGACCCATGTTAACACAAGACAATAATGAAGAACGGGCAATGCACTGCACGCTTTCAGGAGCTGATTTTCAGCAGCGTCCTGCATAGTATCTGTGAGCCTTGCAATGCCATAAACACTTGCACAGATGGCTGCTTATTGGAATACGTGTGGCTGTCTAATGATCCCACCCTCCCTATCAGAGCTGAACTTGATACTTTTGGTTGTGTAAATGTTTGTCAACTGGGCACATTGCTCTGCCTCTCTAGCACAGCTGTGAAAGAACACAGTTGCACCTCGAGCCGATGTACCTGAGCACGTAAACCTGATCGTACTGAGCGGATCGTACCAAATGGATTACCGTGCCAATGACAAGCTTAACAGAAATCCATCAAAATCCACCATCTGAGGACCTGCTATGTCTGGAGGAATCAGCTTTGCTAATTATTCATTGTTGTGAGTAAAAAGTGCCCAGTAAGTGGGTTTTATTTCTCCAAAGCTTCCCAGGCTTCCCCCCTGCCCCGTACATTCCATGCCCCCCAGTATGAGAACCTCTGGTCTGGAGTAGGTTGGGAGCTTCAGTTCTCCCTGTCTGTAACAGGACAAGGGAACATTCAAATGAACTCAAAAGGTGAGAAATTCAAACCTGAGAAAAGGAAACAGTACTTTAAACAGCATGTGATTAGCCCGTGGAACTCACATGATGTCACTGAGGCCAAGAACTTGGTGAGACTCAGAAAAGGACTGGACATTCATATGGCTAACAAGAATATCCAGAGTTGTTCTAAGTAATGACATAAGTTCTGGAAGGGATATTAAACCTCAGGCTTAAGGGCTTAAACCAGGCTGAGCCCTAATGTGGAGGTCCCACATCTGCTGTTGTGGGGCTCTTACACCTCCCTCTGAAGCATTAGTGCTGGTCGCTGACAGAATACTGGGCTACATGAACCTCGGGTCTGATCCTGTTTGGTGGTTCCCAGGTTACCTGTATGAAGAAGATCTTGGGCTTTCCAGCTAGCACTGGGCACCTTTGTGGTGATAACATCTGGAAAATCCTTGTCAGCTTGACCAGCTCTCCCCTGCAGTCGTATATGGCCCCCTCCTCGCCGTGGCTGGACAGAATGCTGACAAAGCAATCACCATGTTCCTCCCGGCTCTCTGTAAAGACACATTAGCGCAGCAGCTCCTTAGAGTAGCCTGATGTCTGGCTGGTACCCACTAGGAGAAAGGATGGGCCTGTTGCCTGGGACATAGGGGAGGAATAGCTCAGTGGTTTGAGCATTGGCCTGCTAAACCCAGGGTTGTGAGTTCAATCCTTGAGGGGGCCATTTAGGGATCAGGGAAAAAATCGGGGATTGGTCCTGCTTTGAGCAGGGGGTTGGACTAGATGACCTCCGGAGGTCCCTTCCAACCCTGATATTCTATGATGGGGAGCTGGGGTCAATTCTCTGCCTCAGACTCACTGGGTGACCCTGGACCTCAGTTTCCCTAAGTATTTTGCCCAGAGAGATCTGTAAAAATGGGAAGAATGCCCCCCTGCCTCATGGGGGTGTTGTGGGAATAAATACACTCGCTGGGGTCCTCTTTAGGGTATGTGTATGCCCCACCTCTTCCATGAGCACCTCAGTCCTCTACAGCAGTGGACCCCATCACTCAGACCTCTGATGGTAAAGGGCTCTTTAACCTAGCATACAAAGGCCAGGCAAGATCCAGTCGTTGGTCCCTGAAGTTGGATAAACTCAGAGAGGAGATAAGTTGTCCCAGTGGCCCAGCACCCTCACTGTTAACGTGTTATCTAGGGACGTGGTGGGTTCTCCATCAAGTGGAGTTTCTCAATTAAGACTGGGCATCTTTTTCTAAAAGATCTGCCCCAGCGCCACCTCGAGTGATGGGGCCTGACGCAGGAATCCCGGGGGGAGACTCTGGGGCTGGCAGGAGGTCCAGGCACCTTTTCAGCCTGGAGGAAGGGTGTGCCCAAGGCAGGAACAGGCAGTAGCTGTAATGCACTGAGCTCAGGTTCTCCCCAGATGGCATATAATGATCCCTTAGGGACCAGAGCAGCTGGCACAAGCTAGAGCAGCCTCAAGACTGCTCTAAGCTGGGCTGGGGCAGAGAATCAGGGAGCTGTACCCTGTTGGTTCTTAGTATATCTGGTTCTTCCTCTCTCTTGGGCTGTATGAGGAGGGGAGCTGTCCTCAGCAAGGATCTCCCTTTGGTGCAGACAGAACCAGCCGTGCTCCTTTCTGCTATCCCTGGGATTGTGCAGCCTGGCAGGGAAGCGGGCATTGCAACAGCCAGAACGAGTCTGTTCCCTCCTGTGATGCAGCAGGTTGCCAGCTGGGCAGGGACAGCTGTTCCCTGCGGCCCCACCAGGAGGTAATTGAGGCGACAGAGCCTCCTACCTGTGGCAATGGTGCTGACTCAAATCCTCCTGTGTGGACTCACTAAGAGCTCATTTTCCACCCAAACTCAACATTTGCCCCTTAGGCCGGTCACCCCCGAGGGACGCAGTTTACAACCTCACATGCTACAGGCTGGTCGCCCCAGGGGTAGGTGATCCTCATGGCCCTTTCTGGCCATGAGGTTTAGGATTCCCCCCTCTCATTCTTTGGTTGCTCTCCCATTCCCCGAGACGTCCATCTCAGTCACATCTCTCCTGAGAGCAGGACCAAGCAAGGGAGGGGATTATAAATATACCCTCCCTAGGGGACTGGGGGTTGTGAGTGGCATGTGCTGCCTGGGATATGCCAGCCCAAGGGGTGTGTGTCTGTGTGTGTGGAGGAATAGACAATCACAACTGTACACAATTGATGTTCCAAACTGCAACAAATATAATGCAAGCCCCACCCATCCATCCATTGGTCCCAACACGCAGCTTCGCACACTGCCAGGAGCAAAGCAGGGGACGCGTACCTTGCTGGTAGATCTCCTCTATTTCCTGGGCTGTCTGGTCATAGTGCAACTTCACTGCATAGTTGAGTTTGGATAATGCTTTAAACAGCTTGTCTGCTTCTCTCTTGGCCCCTTTCCTGGGTGATAGCGACTCAGTCCTGCTGTGGAACTCATAATTGACAATGATGACAGCCCTGTTCTTTCTCTGCTGCACGGACATGCTATGAAATCCCTTTGGCAGCGCTCAGGTGAGGCTGGCTGGCGGCACCTAATGCTTCAGCAGGAGTGATCTCGGTTTCCTCTACCTGCGATATCTGTCTTCTCGCTCAGCGAGGGTGGAGTATTCCTAGAACAGCATATCCTGCTTCACGGGGTGACTCAGTGCTAACACAGCTGTCCTACCCGGCCCGCTCCCACCCCTGCAGAGCTCACGTAATGTGCAAAGCAAGGCCGGACTAAGGCGTAGATGGGGCTGTAGACCTAGCTCCAACTCCTGGAGTCAGGAGATGACATCAGTCTTATTAGCTTTTTACTTAAATAAAAGGTAAGTTCCTAGCCCTTGGCGCGGTCAGGCTTTTCCTCTGCAATGTGTAGCAAGTGTATCTAAAGCAGGGAAAGTCTGCCTGAGTCTGCAGCCAGCCTCAGGCAAGCGCAGTGTGGCTGAAACACCTCATGTTCTTAATGGGGTGTTGGCACCAAGCCTCGATACTAGGGCAGGGGGTCAGAGAGGTGCCTTTTGCTCGTCCTATGGAAAGCTGTCTAAATTTGGCCAAGCTCTAATCCTCTTGTCAAGGACTCGAACCCCAGATGGCACGGTTCGTTGTCTGACCAGAGAGAGACAGGCAACACCAGCAAGGTCTGAACACAAAGCTCTTTATTGAAGAGTGCACGCAACAATAGAGAGCAGCCCATCTCTAAAGAGAACCAGCAGCCTCTAAGTAAAACTAATAGGTTTTTATAAACGGTTCCGTCGCGTCACAAATTTATTCATAAAGCAGCCCACCCCTCCCCTATATTAGTTAAAATCTTCTTTCTCTATATGCATGCACATCTACCCCCCTTATTGTAGATAACTTTTAGCAAATCATAGTGCTTCACTAACTTTCTTATCGGTATGGGTGTCAACCAGGAGATGAGGAGTTAAAACAGACATAACACAAAAGTAGGGAGTGGAAAGCAGCGCCTCTGTATCTCAAGGACTGTTCCCAGCACATCTGGTACAGGAATGCAGGCCTCCCCTTTTTTCTCACTCTCTGTAACTTAAACAAATATTCCTTCATTCTCCTTTCAGAGACTTTCCCAGCAGCATCTCTTATGCCAACCGAACCAAAGTCAGGCTAACTGCCTCCTGTTTTAGCTTTTCTCACCTAACAGTCCCTCCTTTGCCCCAAGAGTGCCATAGGGGAACTCTTGGGACATACTGGTCTCTGTGTGGAGTGACTTAAAAATATTCACTGGTTGGTAGGGCACAGCTTGGTACCCATCTAACAGCCACATCTTAACATAACATACAAAACTATTAGGCCATAAACAATCACAACGGCACTCCGAAGCAAGTTATGTAACCAGCCACCTATATCTGGAACCCAGTTGAACAAATTGCTCCACCATGTGTTGACTCGCTCTTCTTCATGGTGTTTTGCAACTTGCATAAGGTGGTTTGCTCTTTCCCAGGTGGCGCTATAAACGTCCGGAACATATACACAGCCTTCTTGCCCAATTAACGTACATGTTTCTCCCTGAGAGGCCAGCAAAATATCTAATGCCAAGCGGTTTTGGAGAACCATCTGCCTTAGTTTTTTTTTGTTTGGTTGCCAAATCTACTAAGGCATCGGCAGTGGTATTTGCCATCATCTCCAACATTCCCTGAAGTCTCGTGACTCCTTCCCCACTACGCCAGGGGCACCTCCACAGGCGAAGACAAATCCTGCACAAGCACCTGTCCAGTCATTTAGGGCACGCCAAGTAAGGGGGCGAGAGTCATTTATATCTTGGGTCATGCCTGACTAATCTAATCGCCTTTTATGATGAGATTACTGGTTCTGTGGATGAAGGGAAAGCAGTGGATGTATTGTTTCTTGACTTTAGCAAAGCTTTTGACACGGTCTCCCACAGTATTCTTGTCAGCAAGTTAAGGAAGTATGGGCTGGATGAATGCACTACAAGGTGGCTAGAAAGCTGGCTAGATTGTCGGGCTCAACGGGTAGTGATCAATGGCTCCATATCTAGTTGGCAGCCAGTATCAAGTGGAGTACCCCAAGGGTCGGTCCTGGGGCTGGTTTTGTTCAATATCTTCATTAATGATCTGGAGGATGGTGTGGATTGCACTCTCAGCAAATTTGCGGATGATACTAAACTGGGAGGAGTGGTAGATACGCTGGAGGGGAGGGATAGGATACAGAAAGACCTAGACCAATTGGAGGATTGGGCCAAAAGAAATCTGATGAGGTTCAATAAGGATAAGTGCAGGGTCCTGCACTTAGGACGGAAGAACCCAATGCACAGCTACAGACTAGGGACCGAATGGCTAGGCAGCAGTTCTGCGGAAAAGGACCTAGGGGTGACAGTGGACGAGAAGCTGGATATGAGTCAGCAGTGTGCCCTTGTTGCCAAGACGGCCAATGGCATTTTGGGCTGTATAAGTAGGGGCATAGCGAGCAGATCGAGGGACGTGATCGTTCCCCTCTATTCGACATTGGTGAGGCCTCATCTGGAGTACTGTGTCCAGTTTTGGGCCCCACACTTCAAGAAGGATGTGGATAAATTGGAGAGAGTCCAGCGAAGGGCAACAAAAATGATTAGGGGACTGGAACACATGAGTTATGAGGAGAGGCTGAGGGAGCTGGGATTGTTTAGCCTGCAGAAGAGAAGAATGAGGGGGGATTTGATAGCTGCTTTCAACTACCTGAAAGGGGGTTCCAAAGAGGATGGCTCTAGACTGTTCTCAATGGTAGCAGATGACAGAACGAGGAGTAATGGTCTCAAGTTGCAGTGGGGGAGGTTTAGATTGGATATTAGGAAAAACTTTTTCACTAAGAGGGTGGTGAAACACTGGAATGCGTTACCTAGGGAGGTGGTGGAATCTCCTTCCTTAGAGGTTTTTAAGGTCAGGCTTGACAAAGCCCTGGCTGGGATGATTTAACTGGGAATTGGTCCTGCTTTGAGCAGGGGGTTGGACTAGATGACCTTCTGGGGTCCCTTCCAACCCTGATATTCTATGATTCTTCCTCAGCCCCCCTTACATTCCTAAGTCTTCCTTTAGGGAGACATGTGCGATATACTACAGGTTGTTCTAACCAAGCCAAGTAGCAGGATCCACTCCAGGAAGGAGGGAGGGCTAGGTATGCTTTGTTACCACACACCCAGTATACTCCAAAAAGGGTAGGAGTGACTTTGGACCAGGTATTATTAATAAGTTTGTACCATCCGGTCCAAGATGGCAGGAGGGAGAATTTAGCCGCAGAGGCGTTAGAGGAACATAAACACATAGTATGAGTTGGCAGGTTATACCCAAGCGTGCAATTTATAGCGTAATGGTCAATCAACTTATGATCTTTATACAAAAAACGTTTTTCCCCATGCAGACTGCACTTGTTACCCGCGAATTTATACCACGCAGAGGTGCAAGAGGTTGCCCCATCCAGGAGAAAGATATTAGGACCTCTTTTACTCCCGAAATGAGTGCTGTTAAAGTAGGCTGTGCACTCAGTATTACCCAAAGCTATTTTCCCTTCTCTTAAGAGGCACCATTGACCAACTCGTTTCCAAGCTATTAGATACCTGCTTTCAGAGATGCCAGTATCAGCCCAGGTAATATTTAAATTGCCTGTAGAATCCTTCCAGGACGGGGTCCAGGTCATATTTATTGCACTAAGGGGAATAGGAACCATGGGAAGACCTTTTTGGCTATCTGCTGGTATTAATGAGCACACCCAGCATGAAGTGTTTTGTAGGGCGGGCATACAAGATTTCTTTTCATGGGCAAGACGTATAAATGTGTTAGAACTGTGTGAGTCTATAGTCTCAACTCCCCGTACCACCAGAAAAGAAAGATAACAAATACTTAAACACATTAAAAACACAAGAACCCAGCTTAGAGAACGGGGCCATCTTTCCCTGAGAGGACACCACCAACTCAAGGTTTTTTTAGCTGCAGCCGGAGCTTCAGGTCGCCCAAAGGGGTAGCAGTCCATTTGTCTTGAGCACAGATGTCGTCTGCTTCTGATTCACCCGGTTCACGGTGGGGTAAACGTGCATAGCTCCCTTGAAGTCCGACGCCGTCTGCTTCTGGGGAACCTTTCTCCAGGTCAGGTTCCCTAGCCGTGCTCCTCTTGACTCTGGTATGATGGATCCAGGTGGGTAGCTCCTTCACTCGGATAGCGGTAGGGGTCACCAGAAGGGTTTCAAAGGGTCCCAGCCACTGTGGTTGAAGCGGAGTCTTCTTATATGCTTTTACCCACACAGGATCACCTGGTAAAAAAAAAAATGAACAGCTTCCCACAAAGGTAAGGACTGGGAGTGTGCAGAGTATTGTTGCAATGTCACTAGATGTCTCTGCAATTCTTTTGCATAAGTCTCTGTGGCTTTGGTCATATCAGTATCATTGGGAACTGATATCAAAGGAGTGAAAGTTGGGGGTATATGTCCAGACAGGATTTTGTAAGGTGCCAGTTTAGTTCTGGCACTCGGAGTTGTTTGAATGGTATAGAGAGCTAGAGGAAGGACTTGTGTTGCCTAGGGAGGTGGTGGAATCTCCTTCCTTAGACGTTTTTAAGGTCAGGCTTGACAAAGCCCTGGCTGGGATGATTTAATTGGGGATGGGTCCTGCTTTTGAGCAGGGGGTTGGATTAGATGACCTCCTGAGGTCCCTTCCAACCCTGATATTCTATGACTTTAGTCCATCTCATATTGAGTTCCCGGCATAATTTTGTCAAAAGATTTTTTTAGAGTTCCGTTCATCTGCTTCACCTGGCCTGAACTCTGGGGATGCCAGGGAGCGTGAAAAGCCCATTTTGTTCCTACCGCATTGGTCAGTTTGTTATAAATCTTTGCGGTAAAATGAGTACCTTGGTCTGAGTCAATTATTTCAGGGGGGCCAAATCTTGGTATAATTTCGTTAAGTAATACCTTACATACAGCAGTTGCAGTCGCTCGAGCGGTGGGATAAACTTCCACCCATCCAGTGAGCTGGTCTATTATGACTAATAAATGCCACTTTCTTTCAGAGGGAGGTAAATCAGTAAAATCAATCTGTACATGCTGCATAGGCCTGTGAGCCCACCTGCGCCCCCCAGGTGGTGCTTGCTTATTTACACCCCTTGGGTTACACTGCTGACACAGAGCACACTTTTCTACTGTCCTGGCTACTTCGTAAAGTCCTGGGGAAACAAACTGTCTTAACATAATTTGGGCCATTTTATTTGCTCCCAAGTGTGTATTTTTTGTGGATCTGTTCCATCACTGCACTCTGTTGGTTTTTAGGTAAAACAAAACGACCATCACACTCCCACATTCCCGTGGAATCAGGCTTAGCTCCCCATTTCTCCCAGGTTATTTTTTCACTGTCTGGGGCTTGCTGTTGCCAGGTTAAAAGAGGTGAATTGAGTATTTTGTAAGGCAGCGGTTCTAGCAGCCTCATCGGCCAAGCGGTTTCCTACTGATACAGGATCAGTGTTTTACAGATCTCACAGCTGCTTAGGCACATTCAAGCCCCCCTCTTTCTTGGCTGTTAGCCAAATCCTAGCTGTGAGTAGTGTCCTTGGGCAGGCCAGCGTCTTATCTTGGGACCGAGCCTGCCAGCTACAGCATTGAATTAGCTCGTCCTCTGTTCTTTTTTTTTTTCTCCCCTTCTTGGCTTCTATTAACCTGCAAAGGAAACTTTCACTTTCCACTTAAACACCTTTGTTCAGAAATGAACACATGTACATTGCCCCATTATACAGCACTTTAGTCTTATTGTTCAATGTATGCCACATACACGCTTCTAGGAAAATGGCTTTATTACAGAGCTTTGGAGCAACAAGCCAGGACAAGCACACCCACTTTTGAGGAGTCCACTTGGTACAACCTCTGGTGTCCAATAGCTTTCCTCCCTCCCCAGCCCTCTGGCTAGAAATGTGAGGTAGCCAGAAGGATCCCATGTATAATATGGGGAGTGGGTTAACCTTTCATGTCCTTGCCTCCAAAGACCGTTGGTGTGTGAATTTTAACAATTTTTTTCAATTAAAAGATCTGGCCAATGAAATTTAATACATTTGCTTAAGAAAGAAAAATAAACTTTGGTATATCACATTTTCCTGATATTATCCAAACCCTTTGTATTCCAAGTTGAATAAAACAAATATCTGCATTTTAATTTAACCCTTCTATTTAGTTTTAAACTAAACTGTCCTATGAAAAATTAAACACAGCAATTCTGGCCACAAGACAAACATCACAAGACAGGACACACAGAACAGAATTCCTATTGTGCCAGTAAATTCATGAGAAGTTGAATTGCTTTTCAGCTGGCATCAGTTTTCTCTAATTTTCTGAAAGACAAAAAGAACATAGATCTACCCCTTCTGGGCAGTCAGTCATTATTTAAAATATTTCTTTTTTATACAAATACCCTTATTAATTGCAGGCAAAACAGAGGAATTACCCATATGTTCTTGTATTTGTTTCATAGGCAGCCCAGGTTTCAGTGGCTTTTACCTTATCAGTTAGGTAATTTACATTAAAACAAATGCTTTTCGGCTTGCTTTTGGATCCACAACTTAAAGATTTTTACTTTAAAAAGGGCACAATAAACTTTACCAGACTTTAGATTGCCTTTTACTTCTGTTTTCACAACACGCAACTCTAAAAAGGAAAACACCAAAACAGGAAAACAGAGTCCTCCACACTCTGAATGTAGATGTTTGCATGTGCTCAGAGCCTTAGAGGAGGCTCAACCTTGGAAGCTAAATTTCCCACAGAGAGAGAGAGACTCCTCCTGGAGGGAGAACCATCAGGGCTCCAGGGGCTGAGCTGGACTTTCCCCACCGTTGCTGCTCCTGGCTGCGGAGGCGTGAGAGCCAGGAGATTGTTCACATGCTGTCAATGCTCCTGCTGGTTGCTTCCTCCTTCTCTGCCCCTCTCCTCTCTGCTTTCAAGGGGGGGACAGGTGCAGAGGACAGGGTACGGAACGGATAGTCGCAGTGGTGATGGAGGCAGGAGCGGTGGGGATAGGGACAGAAGGGGATGGGGTTGTAGGAGTATGAAAGGAGCTGGCTGAAGGGGGAACGGGGCGGGGGGAAGATGGATCTTTAATCACGTGAACTCTCCCTTCCCGAATATAAACGAGAACAAGATTTCTGAGTCAGCTCCCCTCTGCTGTTTAGCAAATAGCTGTGAAACCCACTGGCAACGTGTGTGTCCGTGCCCCTTTTGTGGTGATCCACATAAGAGAAAAGCCTACTATTGCTACCGTTCCATGAGCTCAAGTGGTAGAAGTCTGTGCTGTGGATCTAAAGGTCCCACCCTTGCTGATGATCCATGGGGGATCAATATGGTTCCAAGTGCTGGAGCTTCTATCGTTTCAGATTTACAGTCCGTGTCACCTGAATGAGGCGGGGGAGGGTGTGGAACAGGATGTGATTGTGTAATTACAGGCTGTATCATAACGCATATGCACTAGGCTGCATGCCTGCAGCCTTCTGGTAGGGTAGCTGCTCTTAGGGACAGATCTTTGCTGGCAGCTCAGCCCCCTCACCCCTGAGCTCCCTCAGAACTCCTGAGCCTATAGAGCATGACAGGGGCCTGGCCTGTGACTTGCCTCCGCTATACAAATAATGAACCGGGCCTGGTAACTTGTGCCAGCACCACCTCATCTGAGCCCTTTGTCTTGAACCGCACCTTGGCTTCATTACCAGGCAAGAGCAGGTCTGGGGTAGGTATTCCCCGAACAGCTGCGGTGATGCAAAGAAATCATTTAGCTTCTCAGCAATGTCCTTATCTTCCTTCCTTGCTCTATTTAAACCCTGTGATCCAGCCGGCTCAGAAATTCTTTCACAGGCTTCCTGCTTCGGATGCACTTAAATAATATCATTTGACTCCTTTGGCTGAGGAAAGGATTTTGGGATCAGTGAACATTAAGTGAGCATTAAGTCAAATGGGGCAGGGGAGCATCCACATGGCATTTTGCTCCAGTTTAACTGAACCAATGCAGTTCTGATGTAAACAAAACCTTAGTCTCTCTCTACCCCTTCTGTTCTCTGGTGGCAGGATCCAACCAGTTCTGACACTGTGGTGAGTTGTGATGCATGCAGGGAGCAGAGACAGGCCAGAGCGGGGGGCATAGAGGTAAGGGCTTTATGAGTAACAGACCCTGGAGTGACCCAGAAGGGGCATAAGAACGGCCAGACTGGGTCAGACCAAAGGTCCATCTAGCCCAGGGTCCTGTTTTCTGACAGTGGCCAGTACCAGGTGCCCCAGAGGGAATGAACAGAACAGGGAATCATTAAGTAATCCACCCTGTGTCGCCCATTCCAGCTTCTGGCAAAAAGAGGCTAGGGGCACCATCCCTGCCCATCCTGGCTAATAGCCATCCTGGCAGCGCTATTCCTGGTTGTAGGGAGGCCCTCTGAGGTAGCTGAGAATACTTTCCAGCAGAGGGTAAGGCAGGAGGGGTCTCACAGTCAGTGAGAAAGGAAGGAACTGTGACCATGTATTAAAAAACAGCTGGCACCTTCTGGTGGTGGCCATCTTAGAACCAGTTTCCTAGGACTCGATGATGGAAGGTGCTCGGCATCAGGCCCCTTACTGGATCCAAACCTGCTGCCCCTGGATTTCCTGCCTAGCTGATTACAAGCATAGGAACGAATCCCACTCTGGAGATGGTCAACCCGGAAGCTGGTGAACGCTGTTGGTTTTGGACTCTGCTCCCTGGTGCGTCCTACGAATGAGGCATGGGGTTTGGGAAGCAGGTGTGCAATGAACAGCCAAGGTCCAAGGCAAACCTGAGAGCCCTTTGTAGATACGGAGGGAGTGGCGGCTGGCTCTAGGCACCACCGAGGTAGCAGTGATGTCCCTGGCTTAATCCACAGAGTTGAGCCTTTAAAAATTTGTACGGTGGGTTTTTTTTTTGGTTAATTTTTATTTAAAAACAAAAGTCCTACAAGTCACGCTGTGTTACAAGTGACCAGACACCCAGTGTCTGGGCCTGAGTTAGGGCACAGCCATGGGGGAAGGGGAGCGAGGCAGAGAGGCGCTGGCTGGCTGGGTCCCTGGAGCTCAGTCTTTCTTCTTGGAGTTGTTAGCCGGGCTCTTTCGCCACAGACGCAGCATGTCCCTGTAGAGGTTGCGTTGCAGGACAGTGTTGGCACACAGGACAGCTCCTACCAGCGCTCCCATGAAGCCACACAAGCATACGTCCTGCCCTAGGAGACAATGGCACACCGTCACAGCCGCTTTCCCAGGCACCGCTCAGAGGGGGCCCCCAAGAACGCACCGCCTGGGGTTGCGCTGAACCCAGTGGGGCTGGCGGAGAGCCTGGCAATCCGCCATTCCTGCAGGGGGTTACCCTGACAGCCTGGCGCTACAGCCAATCCTGGGTCCTGCCTGACCACCCACCAACCTGCCCTCTGCCTGTCCCCAAATCACTCCCACCTTATCTGCCCCTGCCGAGCAGCCCTTTGCTTCAGCCTTCATTGCTGCCGTATCCAACCCGCTGTGCCCTTCGCCTTCCCCGAGCTACTGGCATTTCCCTCCTGGTGCACGGCTGAGCCAGCTTCTCTCCTGGCAGGTGCTTGTCAGCATTCCTCCCTGCTGGGCACAGCTCCCCATGAACCTAGGGCAGCTCTCCGGGCAGCCCGTTAGCCGCTGGGAGCTGGGCACCTGCTATTTGTGCCTTTGGACTGTTCCCCGCCTCCTCTTCTAGCTCCTTAACTGAGGTATCAGGGAACATGGGGCCTCATGACCCCCGCTAGCCACCTCCTCCAACACTGAGCTGCTCGGACTCACGGTGGGGACACCTACTCGCCAGAGGGAGACGCTAACGTGCCGGGTGGGCAGAAGGCAAGGTCCAGGCCCACTGCTCCTAGCAGATGCTAAGGGGCAGGGTGCCCGGATTTCTACCCGGGTGCTGTCCTGTATCTCCTCTGGTTATTAGGTGCCGTTAGCTGGAAGGAAAGACTGAGCCTCCAGTGCCCCCTGCTGCTGCAAGGGGAGCGGGTCTTCTCTACTTGTGCCCCTGTCTCCATTGGGGGCCATCCTCCCCTTGACTAACACCAGGCTCTGCTGCTCGGAGCTCCAGCAGCAGGAAACGGAGGGGTCTTGATGGTTCCCCTGCTGCCTGCGCGGCTCTGAAGGGCCTTGCTGGGGTTGCTCTGTGGCTTTGGCAAAGCTCTGAGCAGCAGCACGGGAGCCGCCTGCCAGCTGGCTCAGTAAGACAGCGCCATGGTGGCCACGCTCAGTCCCCTTTTCACTTGCTATGGTTCTTGCCAGAGATTTTGGGCTGCTTGTTTCCCCACTTCCTTCCCCCTCCCCCCGGCAGTAACCTCAGCGCTGCTCTTTCCTTACCCCAGCCCACCTTGCCTAAGACCGTCTGCTCCGACTTGCTTGCCTTTCCCAGAGTCTCAGGTCTTGGAGCCAGTCTCTCACTAGCCCTTGTGACATCCCTCCTTTCTCAGAGAAATCCTGGTCTGTTATGTTCTCACCATCGCATCCTTCAGGGTTTTCCGCTAGCGGACTTTAACCCCTTCATTCCTGGTTGGTTTTAAAAATTCAGGAAAAAGGAAGGGGTATTGGCAGTACTTCCCGGGGCGCGGTGGTGTCAGCTACATGGGGTACAGGGTGAGCTGCTAAGAGCCACTGGGGAAGCCTCTGGATAATTGAAATTCAATTTCCATCCCTTCTCTATGCTGCATTGTCCAGTTCTCTCTCCCTAGCCCTGAAGACGCTTTGAACATCACCCTCTGCTAGGTAAGGCGTTCCCTGGATAGAAAGTCAGCCCGGCAGGTTGGCTGTGGGAGACGGAGGCGAAAATACAGCCATGCTCAGGGAAACTGAGTCAGGAGTGGGGCGATCCAGCCGAGACCCCCTCGGTGTAGCGTACCTGTCAGGTAGAGGTTTGGCACACAGGTCTGAGGGCGTAACATGGCTGTAGCTTCAGCCTGCAGGCGGGAGATGCTATGGGCAGCTCCATACAGCTCTCCTTTGGGGGAAGCTATGTAGTGCTGGTTGGTGAGTGGAGACCCGGACGATACGCATTCGATCTGTTGAGGAGAAAGGCATTAAGGGAGCCCCCCAAGACCTGTGTGCAGGACACAGTAACTGAGCTGGGCCCGTGCAGATAAGGGGGCTGCTGGAGCTCCGCAGAAAGCTGAAAAGCCTCTTCTGCCCAAGAAAGCGCGTTTCCTGGGGTTGCTGCTGCAGCAGCCAGAGGGAATGATCTAATCAGCCACTTCCCGTCCCTACTGATTTGATTCTCCCCCAGTTTCTCCTTGGGGACTTGGTTTTCTCCTAAGTTTTGGATGGTGCCAGGATATTCGTTGCTGCTTCCGTTGCACCTTGTAGGGCACGTCCTGGGTGTCTTAGCACCTGCGTTTCTGCTTTGGGAAGAGTTGTTGTAGCAGCTATAGAAATGGCCGGGAGCGGGAGGGGGGAACAAAGAGGACAGCAATGCAAAACCCTACCCCACCAAGCCTGGAAAGGCCAGGTAAAGCTATAAACCCATATATATGCTGCCCGTTCTCCTAGCCGTTCAGCTTTAGTCAGTCACCATCACCAATGTCTGTCCCCTGGGGAGGGCCATGCAGAAAAAATGCGGAGACCTAGTGGATAATACACCAGAAATCAACATGTCCACACAGCTAAGGGCACATTGGCAGTTGGGCCTCACTGCTATCTAACTAAAACTGTTTCTACACCAAAGCAACCGTGCACAACAGACAGAGTTCGCAATGCATAGCATACGCAAGCTGTGGCATGCAGGGGATCACCTCGCCAAAGCTTTTCCTTTGGTGCAATTATTGCTTTCCAAGAGTGCAAAACTCCCTGAAAAGGCCAAAATCTCCCAATATAAATACACTGCAAAACGGGTCTGTGTTGTGATAACCCCTAGGAATCAGTCATGGGCCAAGACCCCATTGTGCTAGGTGCTGTACAAACAGAGCCAAAAGACAGTCCCTGCCTCAAAGAGCTCCCACTCTTAATAAATAAAAATATGTTTTGAAAGAAGGTCAATGGGCCACACATCTGGGAAAAAAAAAAAAAAAGAAGTGGTAGCATATTTTAGTTCCCAGTATTACAGACTTGTGTTGTAACAGGTGACTGTTCCTAACGGGGAAAGAATGCTGAAATCCACTACCACAGTGGGGCATACAGCTAATACCCCAGGGATACTGACCTCAGACACTGGGCAGAGCAAAGGCTATGTGGGGTGACCTTGGCAGCTGCGGTGGAATAGGACTGAACAGCTATGGGAATGGACAGTGTATGTAGATTTTGGCTGTCGCACTGTTCCCTGCTTTGAGGGGTGGAGTTCTATGTTGCTGGCCTGGGCTTGCAAAGAGCCTCTATGCTCCAATACAGAAACTGTGATTTTTATCCCCACATCAGTACAGGTGGCTGGCTGGTCAGCCTCTTGCCACTCAGACCTGAAGAGGTCCCTGCACTGCCCACTCCCTGCGTCAAGGGAACTAGGGGGTTGACTCCCTGCAAGAGATTTCCCTGATCTGCCACCTCCCCACTGCATTGTGTGTGGAAGTCAGGCTGGTGGCTCACCCAGGTCATACCCAGAGGTTCCTGAGTCCAACATGGTCCTTCCCTGTATAACAGACTCTTAAGCCATGTTATCCACAAGAGAACACTGCTGAGCAACGGTGATTGTGTTATAAATAAAGGTTTCCTTACCTTATCCTCTATGTGAGGGTAGAGTTTCAAAACAGTCTTCAGAATGGACTCTACAATAGTGTTTTTCAGGCTCTCGTATACTGCTCCCCTCTTCTGGACCGTCTCATCTTTCCATTCCTCAAACCATTCATACTTTGCAAACGCCAAAATGCACAGAGTCGACTTGCCTAGAATGACAGAGCGCTAGGTGTTTATTGCATTGTCACCACTGGAGGACAACTGTAGCTATGGCAGGTGGTAGCTTCTGCTGTCAGGTGCCATGTGTCCCCACTCACTCCTAACAGACAGTTCTCCCTCTGTCCAGTTCCACCAGTGCCTATGTCCTGCTTCTTTGGCTTCCCGTGTTTCAGCTCCTTGGCTTCATTATGGCCTCTGCTTTTACCCACCCATCTTGGGTGTCATCTGTAGGTATCCAGAAAACGTCAAGTGAGTCTTCTTGGTGCACCATCTGTGCCTGCTTGAACCAACGACACTCGCTCAGCTCGGTGTCTCCAAGACAGAGGAGCTCCTCTTGGCCAGCATGAGCACCCCACCCTCAGAGGCAAGGCTCTTTCCAATCTCTTGTTTGCCTCCACTGCCTGGGAGCTTAACTTCCAAAGTCTTCTTAGGAATTTATTAATTCCCACAGCAGAACAGACCACCAGCGCGATGCCCTGTCTTGAGCAATGGCCCATTCTAAATGCTTCTCGGGTAGGCGCAATGAAATGCGGTGTGTAGCACTTATGTGGCAGAAGTAAGACTGCTGGGGTAAGTGGCTAGGGTTTTGCATTTAACCTCCATAATTCCAGCCCACCCAGGTAGTGATTAGTTCTAACTCCATGGGGATTTGACTCTGCTGTTGCAGGTTAATTTCCAGTTAAACCTCCAAGGGGTTAGCAATAGAGGGCAACGCAGTGCCGAACCATCTCTTCTCGTGTCCCCTTGCTCTCTACATGAGCAGAAAGTTCTAAAACGTCAGCTTCTGATGGAGAAAACTAGCTTCCCCTCCCTCCCGCCCATGGAAGACAGTTAATTTATTCCGCATTTGAAGAACTAGAAAGTGGCTGAAAAGACTGTTGTCTCAAACGTCCGAGAAAAATCCCTCCTTGTGGCCAGCACGCTGAAAACAAGGGCTAGAAATAGACTTCCCACCCCCACCCCATTGCAGAGTTGTTCCGGCCATGGTACAGAGACCACCCTTACCTGGGTATCTCTCCTGCCAGGTGGGGTCCTTGGATGACGGAGATGTAACAAAGAGCATAGGAATGTTCTCTGCAGCTTCTTCTCTTGAGGCAGTAAGGAGGCAATTCATGCTGCAGAGAGACAGAGAAGCCTTTCCATGAGCTCTGGCTTACGATCAACCAGGTCAGTACATGTGCACGAGGAAACAGGCAGGCAGCACCATGCTGCTGCAAACACCTCCCCCCGGCTCTGGAATCTCCACAGCGACCATGCGGGCACCACTTCTCTGGGGTGGTTTATGCCACACCAGAGCAGTCCCCAATGTGCTTGGGGCACCAGCAAATGGCTGCTCTCCTGCTGTTTAATTCACATCTTCCTCCTCTATAGCAAAAATGGGGCCTAAAACCATCTTGTCGTGCCCTGTCTCAGGCTGATCGTCATTTGGAGGCCTCACCAGGTATGCAAGGCGGAGAGTTTTGTTCCATGCCAGCTGGGTAATCCCTCTTTATCAGCCATGAGCAACTAACGCTATGGGATTTTCTCTTGCTGGTATTTATCCAATTGTTTTATCAGCTTCCTTTGCTGTGCTGTACAAAATCCAAAGACAGACAGCATCCCCTCAATGCCTGAATCAGCAACTGCACAGAAGAAACCTGTGAGTGGCTTATATTTATAAGCCTTGGGTGTTCTACTGGACACTTTCCTCCTAAACATTGATCTGTTGAGCTCCTGGTTATATCTGGCAACTGGTTTCCTGAATCTACCTTCTCATCCTTGCTCCTGCTGGTCAGAGAGAGCGGCCTCTGGTTTGGAAGATATGGGAACCTCTGCAGGCTGGAGGTTCTTTTTGAGTCCTCAAGACCATACCTTGCCTCGCCTCATCTGTGATGGTGCCACGCAAATTACTACTATTTATTATTTGCATTACTGTAACATCTGGGGCATTGTGCTTGGGCCTGTATATACTCACATAAGAGAGAGTCTCTATCCTGCTAACTAGACAAGACAAATGACGGGTTATCTCCATTTTGCAGGTTAGGAAATGAGGTACAGAGCAATAAATTACCCAGGGAGCCTCTGGTAGAGCAGGGAACTGAATGTGCTGTGTGATGCCAACTGGCCAGCACCCAGATTGTGACCTCCTTGCATGAACAGACATTTCACTGTCAATGCTGCTGGGGTCACGCTTAAGGTTGCGTGTGGCAGGATGAGTTGGGTGAAGCTGGGTGCCTGTCGTGCTCCCCTGTAGCACAGGTCAGACTAGGTGACCAGGGTGGTCCTTTGTGCCGGCATGAGGCAAACGTCTCCACCTTCCAATGTGTGTGACGCCCCTCCTGCTGTAACCTTCCCTGGAGGGGTGCTGCTGTCATTTCCCTGCAAGTCACCCCACATCTGAACTTAGCCAGGTGATAAATTAGGGGACCTGGGCACTTCTCCAACTTGGACATTATTGGAAACTCTACTGGGCCCCTCTGAAGAGATTCACGTCTTCTGAACTGGAGACAGGCTCCTGGGCAAGAACCCAACTGTTTGCTCTGAATTCTGTCCATCACGCTTCACCCTGAAGTTGAGATGGACAATTTTACGGCTGGGGACTGGGCGGACTTTGTCGCTTGCTCCAGCAGAACACGTAGGTGGGTAACAATATTGTGGCACTAGCCAGGGCTTGCATAGGTACCATCCTGCTTGTCAAATATAAAGTAAATCGGATGCCAACTGGGGAAGAGCATGCTGAGCCGCAGAAGCAAAGCTTCTCCTTACGCTTCATCCAGGTTGTGATGCGAGTAGATGAAGTAGTTTGTGGCTTCCAGTCCCAGCTCTTCCTTTGAGCCTTTGAGTCCGATGAAGACACTGAACCCTGATAGGCCGTGATCCACCATGCGAAGCTGAGCCTGAATATCTGCACACGGGGGCAGCAAACAGAAGATTAATCTCCCATCCCCCATGGCTGCATCATGGAGAAGTGGTAGCTTCTCCCTAATTAAGACTGAGCCCAGCTTCCATGCCCAATTTAAATCCTGCCCTTTTCCTCCATACATTTGGCTTTTCAAATGGGATTGGCCTCAGATTTCCCAGATTTACACTAGAGGCAAAGGAGAAGATTTCTGCCAAGTTTGAAGAATCTGGTCCAACTATTTGAGTTACAGAAGAGTAACAGAGACCCTAAATTTGAAATTTTGATTAATTTAATATTTGGCTCCCATTAGCTCACCATGTTACTGTCACTTCAAATTTTCCATGTACTTAAATCTCCTTGAAACCTCAAGTACCAGAAGACCTAGTTCAAATTTTTGCACAAAAGTTTTGTCAATAGAAAAATAACTCCCCCACACAAAACCAAAAGACTTGGCAAAATTGTGGATCATGCTTTTAAAATCAGTGTTTTTATCAAAATGCATTGAAGTCATTTTCAAAGTTTTTCGTGTACTGACAACCTGTTCTTTAGTGTAAAACAAATGCAGTTTTTGGTCAACAGAGTTGTGATAATTCTATAACTGGTTTTGATAAAAATATGATGAAAACAATCAATTAAAAAAAAGGAAAGTGGGTGATTTCGAACTCTGCAAAACAGAAACAACTTCAAACATTTTTTTTCCACAAAATCATTTGGAATGGAAACAGTTTTGCATCCTTAACTATAGGACTTGCTATCAAGCAACCCCCCTCTAATACCATGTGTTGAATATGGTCCAGTATTAGTGGGGAACTGATTTGGGAGGAGATTAGTACAACAAGGATTTTTAGTATGTTAGATCTCAGGAGCTGCCCGTTGTTAAGTGCAGTGGTGTTGTGGAAAAGCTTATGGTGTTTTACCAGGTGAAGTTCGTATCTCCGCTGGCAATAGCCGCTCATAGGTGTTAAATATTCCAGCGTCAGAAATCACAATAGGAGCAAAGACGTTCACGAGATCTTGGCCTTTCTGCACGCTAACACCTGAAAGGAAAAGGTGAGATGAAAAAAAAATTAATAATCCACCCCTAGACCACTTTCCTCTGCACTGGCCGGGGGCAGAAGCCCTTTACTCTCATGGGGCTGGAGTGACAGACACAAACGGTGTGTGATCAGGTCAGGTGCAGGAAGGAGGCTGGATCGAGTATGGGGCAGGGACTTACCACAGGAGCATTTGGACATGGGGGCAAAAACATAAATAACCGGGGAGAGCATTTATAGGCTTTTTGATGGCACTTCTAGCATTTCCAGGCGCTCACAGGTTGGGAAGTATTAGATCCATTCTCTAGATGCCAAGATACTGCCGTGGTGGATGCTATAGAAAACCCTTAGGCCACAGATGAGGCCAGAGATTAATGGGAGGTTTTGCATCTGTGAAAACAGGGCTGACCTTGGCTTCCTTGCCACTGATGGGAGACAAGGGGAGCTGGCATCTGGGAGGGGAATTGGGTTTTGTGGATGGTTGTCAGAAAAGGGCCTTAGCTGGAGTTGTCAGGGGAGGTGCTCAGGGCCCAGCTGCATCTCCATGGGGTCCCAACTCCTTTTTGCCTGTGCTGGGGTGCAGACAGAATCTGGCACACTCCAGATTCCTGTCTCAGGGTAACCGAGACTCCACTCTCCGTCCAATAAGGTGCCGCTCACTTGCTTAGCCGTGCAGGTTGCTGTGAACACCCTGCCCTGCTCTCTGCAATAGTTCCCCATTCTCCATAGGTTCGTAAACCCCCGTCATCGCCACAATGAGCTGAGCGCCAGCTAGCAGTGCATTAGGCGACGTATCTCTCACATGCAGTTCGATGCCTTCGCTAGGAATATTGAACATATTCCTTCAATAGAGTCCTGCGCAGGGTCTGAGATGCCATATCAGGATCTAGATAACTTGGTGGCCTGCATGGGCCCAGCGTACAGGCAGCTGGGGCCAGAGCTCCTTGGAATTAGGCAGGGGGCAGTGCCAGGGGAGGGGAGGGTGAGATGGTGGCCAGCTGGCTGACTGCACGGAAAGCAGAACAAAGCCCCAGTCTCTCTACTTTGCCTGCAATGCGCTGGCTCATCTCCAGCAGCTGGCCAGCCCTTCTAGTGCTCCTTGGCTCCTCTGCAGGGCAAGCTCCTCTGCACGCATCCTCACACACACACACACGCTCTGTACTCTGCAGTTTGGGATCTGTGCAGAGGGTACCTTGTTCCTCTTTGATATAGGGGCTGACGTGAGCTTGAAGGGAGAGGCTTGACCCAGCCTCACTCACCACAGGCTTTGCCTTCTGCATTCACCAAAATGCTCTGCACCACCGCCTTGGTTAGAACAGCCCCGCCAGCCTGCTCAATCACTGGGATGGTGTGGAAGGCGATTTCACTGGGGCCACCTCGGGGATACCATGCCCCTTCCATATAGTGATTCACAAGAACTGCATGTAGGGAGAAGCTGGCGCTGGCTGGAACCACTCCTGGAAGACAGAGCAAAGAAGAGGGATTGTTCCCATACAGAACTTTTCATTGCTGCGTTTCTTCCTCAGGCAGCCTAACCGAGAAGAGAGCTGTATTAAGCTGTGGAACGGTCTCCCATCATTGGAGCCGCTGAAACTAGACAATGCATTTGAGAACACAGTGTACGGAGCAATGCTGCAATGAATAAATGACTAACAGCTCTTTTCCTGCTATGGTTTGAAGACTAAGAGAGACCATCACACTAATTTGGAGATGACACCAACTCTATCTACATCTCCTCGGACCCAATCTCAGATGCACACTGGAGGAGGAGGAGGAGGAGGGAAGTCTTGGGTTAAAGATTATGCTGAGGTTACGGGCAGTGGAAGGTGCAGAGTCAGGAAGTGTATGCAGCTCCCAGGGGAGATGTTCCTTTTGCTTAAGAGGGGTAGTCTGTTTTGGTGACAGTTAGCTGAAGGAAGCTGAGACAAACCAAGAGGTACACAGAGGGTGGACGGGGATGGAAGAGGGGGTGAAAGGTGTGGCCAGTTAACACTGGCAGGGTAAACCTGCTAAGAGTAGAGATAATAGGTCTAAAAGTTAGACAGAGAAGAGCAGAGGGCCAAGAACTGCGGCACTCCAGAGAATAGGGGGCCAGACAAAGGAACAGTCTCTATCATAAAGTGAGCAGTTTGATCAGTCAGAGCACAGCCACCATAAGACAGTTCATGTTTTCAAGTTTTTCTCCCCAACTGGGGGGCCAGAATTTTTTTTTTAAGTGAAAACTAGGCTTAAGATGTTTACAGTTACCTAATAACCTGACTCCAGGAGCTGGGGCTTTAAGACCACCACCAGATATCACAAGATTCTGGATAACAGTGCAAGACTTGGCAATGCTGTCCTTTACTAGTTGTAACTAATACACAATTCAACCTTTATAGACAAATCTGGAGAAATGAGATGGAGTCCTAGGACTAACTTTGTCTGGAACTTAAAGCCAGACAAATTCAAATGAGAGAGAAGGTACAAATTTGTAACAGTGAGGGTGATTAGTCAGTGGAACAGATTTCCTAGGGAAGTGCTGGCTTCTCCATCTCTAAGTCTTCAGATCAAGACTGGAAGCTTTTCTGGCAGATATTCTTAGCTAGTCGAGTTATGGGGCTCAAGACAGGAGTAACTGGGTGAAATTCTATGGTCTGTGATATGCAGGTCATCAGACAAGATGATCACAATGCTCTTAATTTTTTTCATAGTTTTTTTTTAAATCTATAAATCTCTGACTAAAGGGTGCCAGTGTCTGAGAGCAGCGTGGCATACTAAGCCGGAAGTTTTAATAATTTCTACAGCGCCTCTGGTAGTAGCAATCTATGCACACACATGGCAGCTGGGTCTGCTTCTCTTTCTGCTGGGCTGGATCATCCAGACTCATGCCTGGAGAGCACCGACTTTGCAGGCAGCTGAGGATGGCAACTTGCACCACTCGGACTGACAGTTGGCTTTCTCCTGACTTTTATTCTGCAGTCATCTGGAAATTTGCATGCTAGCAAATTTTTTGTCTGACCCAGCCCAGCAAATGCCTGCGTGTGAGTCACCCCAACCATTAACTTGTATATTGCTGTCATCGTCTCTTCTCCAACCCCGGCTGGGTTTTTTTAAAAATAGGGTTTCAGGTGGTTTTTACTCTCCACTGATCTTCTTTTCCCACTCAGTGGGTCCTGATTCTGTTTAATGGAGTTGAAAGCGAACATGACCTTTTAGTAGTTGATAACGCACCCTGACGTGTACATAGCACCTTTCATCCGAAAATCCCCGTGTACTTGGTAGATCTGAAAAACCTATTACAAACTCTATGGTAGACACATGTTTTAAAATGCTGCACTAAAAGAGCATGATTTAGGTTGCAAAGTCAAGCCCTGCAACGTTAGGAAATGCCAGCTTTACAGTTGCCCATCCCACCTTAATTCTGCCCCCTTGCATGTCTCTCCTGCGCACTGAATGAGGCAGGGATCCTGGGGGAAACACATGGTATTTCATCCTGTAATTAAAGACAGTCTCATATATTGTATGCACCAGGATCAGAGTAAAGGTTGCTGGGCAACCTCAGGTTGATCATTTTTTGAGTGCTTGACTTTGCAAACAATATAACATCACTTTGACGCAGGTTTTTATATGTGATTTCCTAGGTTTCTTTGGGGGGGCAGGAAAAACATAAAAACAAATTCTGGTATGTACAACTCTGACAACCCCTGAATCATCAGGAGAGTTTGAACCCTGAACCTTTAACACTGCGGCACGGACGGCTTCCACTCAACCTGCGGGACTAGCTACGTTCACGGACGGCTGGAGAAGGCTGTTATTCCAGACAAGAGGATGGTCTGATGGGGCCAGAAGCTGGAGCTGGGGAGTGGTTGTGGGGAGTCCAGCGTCCCTTCCCCTGGTGTTGGGAGCAAGTTCCTGCCCCATGTGAGGCACCCAGAGGCAGGATGGGACACTGAAGACAAGTTCCATGTGTGTGGTTGAAGGGGGAGCCAAGCCAGGGTCTCCCGCCCCAGCTGTTCTGGTAGCTTCCAGACGTTCCCAGTGCAACATGTGGGAGGGCAGGGGCCCACCCCTTTAGGATGTTCATGTTTGATTATTTTGGCAGGCTGCCCACTTTACCTTGGGAGCACACGTGACAGAAGGGAAATGGTGGTATTCAGTAGTTTAACCTGAATGGAGTTTCATCAGACAAAGAAAAGGCACTTCTCTAACCTGAGGGCTTTCCCTGATGAATTTCAGAGGCCTGCTGTAGACGGCAGAGATGTCAGAGCTTCTTAGAAAGAGGTTACAAAAGTCTTTTATACTGGAAAGTGTTAGGCAGCCTAACTATAAAGCTCACTACTACTTCCCCATACAAGCCAACTGTTCTACCCACCTAAATGCAGCCATCTCTGGGGTTAGCAGCTCAAAGCAAAAACAGGAGTTCAGAGCAGGATGTGAAGAAAATTGTGCCCGATGGAAACTGCAAGGAAAACTCAGGGCTGCAGAAAGTAAAGGTCAGAACTGGACTCTGACCAGCACCCCGGAGCTAAAACATGGACTTCTGCGAAAGGGGACAAGGAATGGACAAGGTTTCCCATGCACCACAGGGCAGTCCAGGCAGGATATTTTCGGAGAAGAGGGTTTATACCAGAAAACTGGTCTGTCTGCTAAAAACAAGTCACCTACCATAAGTGGGAAAGATATAGCTAAATACCGCTCTGAGCTCTTCGTTTGTGGTGAGTTCACTGACCACGTCTGTCAAGCTTCGGGACGTCATCTTAAAGAAAGGGGAGAACCATGCCAGCAGGCCGGTGCGGCTCAGGAACTTGACCAGGGGCACAGGCACCATTTTCAGAACAGTCATGTGTGTAGTTCCTTGAGCAACTCTCTGAAAGGGGAAAAAGCAACAGCTGTGAAGTATCACAGATGGCTTCGGGGACTGGGCTGGAGCAGAAGTTCCGTGAAGTTTTGCCATTGCAAGGCAAAGGGCCAGAGAACTTGGCTGCATAGAGGGAGACATTGATCACACAGCAGCTCCCAGAGCTGCCCACAAGCTGCCTTCTTGCCAGTCACTTGATAAAGTACCAAAAGGCCAGCTCAGTCTCCCACTCTGGCTCAAGAATGTTAGTTACCCAGCAGCTCTGACATGCAGGACACCCCAGGGATCTCTGATAACACCTTGGCCCAGGGGTCATTTCCTCCGACAGGACGCGCTTGCCCTTAGGCAACCCCGGTAGCCGTACCACCTTGAGGACAGTCGTCATCTTACACCCAAAAATTCAATCCTTTTTAAATCACAGCATCCCAGTGGGAAGAGCTGGACACTCGTGTATCCCTGTGTTTGAAGTGCAGGGTGTTGTTCTAGCTGGATGACCACTAAACTCGGAGAGGAGGAGTTAACATCATAAAGACAAAGCCAGTGTTACCTTTACAAGTCTCACAAATTTCTCAATAGCCACGGCTTCATCTGGAAACTGTCTCTTTAGCCCTTCGACATACTCCTTCTTCCCGCTGTACAAGCGATACATTTTGCTGTTTCCAGGCTCCCCCAGAACTACTGCATCAAAGACAGATGGCATCTTGGACCACTGCAGCTGCCCTTCCGTGAGCTGGTCCACAAGGAAACGCATCAGGGACCTCTCCCCTATCTGCCCTATGTAATGAATACCTGGAAGGCAACGGCGAGTGGTTACACAAGAAAGCCACAGCCCAGAGATTAGATTGCAATGGGATGTGGCTATGTGACATGCTAGATACAGTAGAACCTCAGAGTTACGAACACCTCAAGAATAGAAGTCGTTTGGAACTCTGAAATGTTCGTAACGCTGCACAAAACGTTCTGGTGGTGCTTTTAAAAAGTTTACAATTGAACATTGACTTAATACAGTTTTGAAACTTTACTATGTAGAAGAAAAATCTTTTTTAAAATTTTCCCTTTTAGTTTTTAGTAGTTTCCATTTATTACAGTACTGTACTGTATTTGCTTTTTTATTTTTTTTGGTTCTTGCTGCCTGATTGTGTACTTCTGATTCCCAATGAAGTGTGTGGTTGACCAGTCAGTTCGTAACTCTGAGGTTCTACCGTACATGCAAAAGGCTAGAGGGGCATTTTAACAAATACATTTGTGACAGGAAAGGCTGCAACAGGACACACTCCACCCAGTCAAATCCTCAAAAGCATGGAAATAAGAAGGTAAGGGTAAGATTTCCAGCATTCCTTGTCCCACACCTCCTATGGCTCTGTTGATAAACACTCCATGAGGCTTTCACTTCCACCTCTAACGCCTACTGAAAAGCAGCGTATACCCCACCTTCATCCTGCTTGCTTTCACACAGAACCTGAAGGGTGACCCCATACTCATGTATCTCAACAAATCAACACATCTGACAACCTCACAGTCTGTACCTTTGGAAAATTATTCTGCTTTCATATTGCTGAGGTCACTGTTAAAACTGTAAGTCTAGTGTGTCTTTAAAAAAAGAGCCAGTTGAATCAAATCTAGGAACACAACTTGATTAAGGGTAGGGTTGCCAGGTGTCTGCCTGGTCAAAAAGGGACCCTGGCGGCTCTGGTCAGCATGGCTGACTGGACTGTTAAAAGTCCAGTTGGTGCAGGGCTGGCAGACTCCCTACCTGGCTCCGCACGGTTCCCTGCAAGCTGCGATGTGTCCTGTGGCTCCTAGATGGAGGGACGGCCACGGGGCCTCCGTGCACTGCCCCTTCCCCCGGCTCTGCAGCTCCCATTTGCCAGGAACTGCAGCCAATGGGAGCTGCAGGGCTGGCACCTGCGGGTGGAGGCAGTGCGTAGAGCCGCCTGACCGCGCCTCCACCTAGGAACAGAGTGATATGTCGCTGCTTGCGGGGAGCTGCCTGAGATGAGCACCACACGGAGCCTGCACCCCTCACCCCCTCCCACACCCCAACCCCCTGCCCCATCCCTGAACCCCCTCCCGCACCCAAACCCCCTCCCAGAGTCCGCACCCTCACCCCCTCCCACACCCTGAGCCCCCTCCTGCACCCTCACCCCCTCCCATGCCCTGAGCCCCCCCCTCCTGCACCCAAACTCACTCCCGGAGCCCACACCCCAACCCCTGCCCCAGCCCCGAGCCCCTTCCCACACCCAAACTCCCTCCTGGAGCCCGCACCCTCTCCGTGCCCCAACTCCCTGCCCCAGCTCAGAGCCCCCTCCTGCACCCCAAACCCCTTATCCCCGGCCCCACCCCAGAGCCCTCACCCCCAGGCCTCAACCTCCTGCACCAGCCTAGATCCCCCTCCCACACCCTGAACCCCTCATTTCTGACCCCATCCCGGAGCCTGTACCCCCTCCCGCACCCCAACCCCCTGCCTCAGCCCGGAGGCCCCTTCCACACTCCGAACCCCTCGGCCCTACCCGCCAGCCCAGAGCCTCCTACTGCACCCTCATCCCCAGCCCCACCCCAGAGCCCTCATCCACAGCCAAAGCCCTCTTCCCCCCCCGCACCCCAACCCCCTGACCCAGCCCAGTGAGTGAGGGTGGGGGGATAGAGTGAGTGGGGGCAGGGTCTCAGGGAAGGGGTGGGACCTTGGGGAAGGGGCAGGGCAGGGGTGTTCGGTTTTGTGCGATTAGAAAGTTGGCAACCCTAATTAAGGGCTGGGCTGGATTCTCCATCACTGCCAATTTTAAAATCAAGATTGGACATTTTCCTAAAAATATTTCAAACCGGAGTTGTTTTGGGGAAATTCTCTGGCCTGTGCGATACAGGAAGTCAGTCTAGATGATCACAGTGGTTCCCTTCTGGCCTTAGAATCTGAATCTACAATTGTGTGGTTATTGTATAGCATCACTGCAAGACAGAGTTAAGTTGGTTGAGTGACTTAGCTGTGCATTTCGTACCCTAATATGTCTGGTTTCTTTTAAGTTTAACCTTACCTGTGAATTCCCTGGGTTTGAAAGGCTAGCTTTGGAAAGAAATGCAAGATCTCTAATGGTTTTTATCTCTAAGGGTATGTCTACACTACGAAATTAGGTCGAATTTATAGAAGTTGGTTTTTTTGAAATCGGTTTTATATATTCGAGTGTGTGTGTCCCCACAGAAAATGCTCTAAGTGCATTAAGTGCATTAACTCGGCGGAGCGCTTCCACAGTACCGAGGCAAGCGTCGACTTCTGGAGCGTTGCACTGTGGGTAGCTATCCCACAGTTCCCGCAGTCTCCGCTGCCCATTGGAATTCTGGGTTGATATCCCAATGCCTGATGGGGCTAAAACATTGTCGCGGGTGGTTCTGGGTACATATCGTCAGGACCCCGTTCCCACCCTCCCTCCCCCCGTGAAAGCAAGGGCAGACAATCATTTCGCGCCTTTTTTGTCTGCTGCCAGCCAAAGATGTAAAGGATAGATGGAGTGGGTCAGAACAAGAAATAGACCAGATTTGTTTTGTACTCATTTTCCTCCTCCCCTGTCTAGATCACACTGCAGTCAGTCACAGAGAAGGCGCAGCGAGGTTAATCTAGCCATGTATCAATCAGAGGCCAGGCTAACCTCCTTGTTCCAATAACAACGATAACTTTGGTGCACCATTTCTTATTGGAACCCTCCGTGCAGTCCTGCCTGAAATACTCCTTGATGTACAGGCACACCCTTTGTTGATTTTAGCTCCCTGAAGCCAACCCTGTAAGCCGTGTCGTCAGTCGCCCCTCCCTCCGTCAGAGCAACGGCAGACAATCGTTCCGCGCCTTCTTTCTGTGCGGACGCCATACCAAGGCAAGCATGGAGGCCGCTGAGCTCATTTTGGCAATTAGGAGCACATCAACCACCACACGCATTATCCAGCAGTATATGCAGCACCAGAACATGGCAACGCGATACCGGGCGAGGAGGCGACGTCAGCGCGGTCCCGTGAGTGATCAGGACATGGACACAGATTTCTCTGAAAGCATGGGCCCTGCCAATGCATGCATCATGGTGCTAATGGGGCAGGTTCATGCTGTGGAACGCCGATTCTGGGCTCGGGAAACAAGCACAGACTGGTGGGACCGCATAGTGTTGCGGGTCTGGGACGATTCCCAGTGGCTGCGAAACTTTCGCATGCGTAAGGGCACTTTCATGGAACTTTGTGACTTGCTTTCCCCTGCCCTGAAGCGCATGAATACCAGGATGAGAGCAGCCCTCACAGTTGAGAAGCGAGTGGCGATAGCCTTGTGGAAGCTTGCAACGCCAGACAGCTACCGGTCAGTTGGGAATCAATTTGGAGTGGGCAAATCTACTGTGGGGGCTGCTGTGATGCAAGTAGCTCACGCAATCAAAGATCTGCTGATATCAAGGGTAGTGACCCTGGGAAATGTGCAGGTCAAAGTGGATGGCTTTGCTGCAATGGGATTCCCTAACTGTGGTGGGGCTATAGACGGAACCCATATCCCTATCTTGGCACCGGAGCACCAAGCCGCCGAGTACATAAACCGCAAGGGGTACTTTTCGATAGTGCTGCAAGCTCTGGTGGATCACAAGGGACGTTTCACCAACATCAACGTGGGATGGCCGGGAAAGGTGCATGACGCTCGCATCTTCAGGAACTCTGGTCTGTTTCAAAAGCTGCAGGAAGGGACTTTCTTCCCAGACCAGAAAATAACTGTTGGGGATGTTGAAATGCCTATATGTATCCTTGGGGACCCAGCCTACCCCTTAATGCCATGGCTCATGAAGCCGTACACAGGCAGCCTGGACAGTGGTCAGGAGCTGTTCAACTACAGGCTGAGCAAGTGCAGAATGGTGGTAGAATGTGCATTTGGACGTTTAAAGGCGCGCTGGCGCAGTTTACTGACTCGGTTAGACCTCAGTGAAACCAATACCTACTGTTATTACTGCTTGCTGTGTGCTCCACAATATCTGTGAGAGTAAGGGGGAGACGTTTATGGCGGGGTGGGAGATTGAGGCAAATCGCCCGGCTGCTGGTTACGCGCAGCCAGACACCAGGGCGGTTAGAAGAGCTCAGGAGGGCGCGGTACGCATCAGAGAAGCTTTGAAAACCAGTTTCATGACTGGCCAGGCTACAGTGTGAAAGTTCTGTTTGTTTCTCCTTGATGAAACCCCCCGCCCCTTGGTTCACTCTACTTCCCTGTAAGCTAACCACCCTCCCCTCCTCCCTTTAATCACCGCTTGCAGAGGCAATAAAGTCATTGCTGCTTCACAGTCATGCATTCGTTATTCATTCATCACACAAATAGGGAGATGACTACCAAGGTATCCCAGGAGGGGTGGTGGAGGAGGGAAGGAAAATGCCACACAGCACTTTAAGCACAGCACTTTAAAAGTTTACAACTTTAAAATTTATTGAATGACAGCCTTCTTTTTTTTGGGCAATCCTCTGTTGTGGAGTGGCTGGTTGGCCGGAGGCCCCCCCACCGCGTTCTTGGGTGTCTGGGTGTGGAGGCTATGGAACTTGGGGAGGAGGGCGGTTGGTTACAGAGGGGCAGCAGTGGCAGTCTGTGCTCCAGCTGCCTTTGCTGCAGCTCAACCATACACTGGAGCATTCTTGTTTGGTCCTGCAGCAGCCTCAGCATTGAATCCTGCCTCCTCTCATCACGCTGCCGCCACATTTGAGCTTCAGCCCTGTCTTCAGCCCGCCACTTACTCTCTTCAGCCCGCCACTTACGCTCTTCAGCCCTCCACCTCTCCTCCCGGTCATTTTGTGCTTTCCTGCACTCTGACATTATTTGCCTCCACGCATTCGTCTGTGCTCTGTCAGTGTGGGAGGACAGCATTAGCTCGGAGAACATTTCATCTCGAGTGCGTTTTTTTTTCTTTCTAAGCTTCACTAGCCTCTGGGAAGGAGAAGATCCTGTGATCATTGAAACACATCCAGCTGGTGGAGAAAAAAAAAGGGACAGCGGTATTTAAAAAGACACATTTTATAAAACAGTCGCTACACTCTTTCAGGGTAAACCTTGCTGTTAACATTACATACATAGCACATGTGCTTTCGTTACAAGGTCGCATTTTGCCTCCTCCCACCGCGTGACTACCCCCTCAACCTTCCCCCCTCCCTGTGGCTAACAGCGGGGAACATTTCTGTTCAGCCACAGGCAAACAGCCCAGCAGGAATGGGCTATACTGAGTGTCCCTGAAGAAAAGCACCCTATTTCAACCAGGTGACCATGAATTATATCTCACTCTCCTGAGGATAACACAGAGAGAGAAAGAACGGATTTTGGTTGAATGCCAGCAAACATACACTGCAATGCTTTGTTCTACAGTGATTCCCGAGTATGTGTTACTGGCCTGGAGTGATAAAGTGTCCTACCATGAAGGACGAAATAAGGCTGCCCTCCCCAGAAACCTTTTGCAAAGGCTTTAGGACTACATCTAGGAGAACCGCAAATGCCAGGGCAAAGTAATCCTTTCACATGCTTGCTTTTAAACCATGTATAGCATTTTAAAAGGTACACTCACCAGAGGTCCCTTCTCCGCCTGCTGGGTCCAGGAGGCAGCCTTGGGTGGGTTCGGGGGGTACTGGCTCCAGGTCTAGGGTGAGAAACAGTTCCTGGCTGTCGGGAAAACCGGTTTCTCCGCTTGCTTGCTGTGAGCTATCTACAACCTCCTCCTCCTCCTCATCTTCTTCGTCCCCAAAACCTGCTTCCGTATTGCCTCCATCTCCATTGAAGGAGTCAAACAACACGGCTGGGGTAGTGGTGGCTGAACCCCCTAAAATGGCATGCAGCTCATCATAGAAGCGGCATGTTTGGGGCTCTGACCCAGAGCGGCTGTTCGCCTCTCTGGTTTTCTGGTAGGCTTGCCTCAGCTCCTTCAGTTTCACGCGGCACTGCTTCGGGTCCCTGTTATGGCCTCTGTCCTTCATGCCCTGGGAGATTTTGACAAAGGTTTTGGCATTTCGAAAACTGGAACGGAGTTCTGATAGCACGGATTCCTCTCCCCAAACAGCGATCAGATCCCGTACCTCCCGTTCGGTCCATGCTGGAGCTCTTTTGCGATTCTGGGACTCCATCATGGTCACCTGTGCTGATGAGCTCTGCATGGTCACATGCAGCTTGCCACGCTGGCCAAACAGGAAATGAGATTCAAAAGTTCGCGGTTCTTTTCCTGTCTACCTGGCCAGTGCATCTGAGTTGAGAGTGCTGTCCAGAGCGGTCAGAATGGAGCACTCTGGGATAGCTCCCGGAGGCCAATACCATCGAATTGTGTCCACAGTACCCCAAATTCGAGCTGGGAACGTCGATTTAAGCGCTAATCCACTTGTCGGGTGGAGTAAGGAAATCGATTTTAAGAGCCCTTTAAGTCGAAATAAAGGGCTTCACTGTGTGGACGGGTGCAGGTTTAAATCGATTTAACGTTGCTAAATTCGACCTAAAGTCCTAGTGTAGACCAGGGCTGAGTGACTTATATGTACTCTCAACCTTAATTCCAATTAACTATGTTTTTATCCGGGAATTAAAATTATCTTAGTCACCAACATTACTGTGACTAAGAGAGGTAGAGACATTCCCTGCTGGGTATTGTTTCTGGCACTTCCTTCATGTCTCAGAATTCTGTTTACTCCTATGAAAACAAGCCAGTATCTGAAGGGCAGTCAATCAATTATCTAGCTTACAGTGGGGAAAAGGAAGAGCAGCAAAATCCATACTCAGAGCATTCAGGCTTCTCAAAATCCAGATCTAAGATTATGTTAAAAGCAAT
Organism: Lepidochelys olivacea; assembly: GCF_965140295.1. Lineage (NCBI taxonomy): Eukaryota > Metazoa > Chordata > Testudines > Cheloniidae > Lepidochelys > Lepidochelys olivacea. The sequence goes on along the minus strand of NC_140436.1, from coordinate 13,463,127 downwards.
GCTTACATAATAATCACGTGTCAAACACTTGCATGTTCACAACTAATATGAAGACCTTACAGGGATTTTAACAATACTCTTACTACATCTGAGATTAGAGGGGAAAAAGTTAAATTTGAATGTCAAATCAAGCATCAATATCTGTCTATTTTAAAAAAGGCAGGCATATTATAAAAATTTACCTTAACTGCAGGTGTTCATATCTTAAAATCTTTCTTACGTTATATAATTAGGCCTCGAAGACTAGTTTTCAGGATACGTACAAAATATATAGCGTTTATACAGGTGAACATATATTGTTTAAACAGTTCAAACTATTTCCTAAATTCTTGCTAAAATGTGTGTTTAAGAAGACCTGCTACATACCATAAATATTTATAGTTAGAGGCCCCAATCTAATTTTCATTTTAAATCAGTGGGAACCTTATAGGAAAGGGTATTACTAGAGATGTGGAGGAGGACTTGTGGCACCTTAGAGACTAACCAATTTATTTGAGCATGAGCTTTCGTGAGCCACAGCTCACTTCATCGGTTACATGCAGTGGAAAATACAGTGGGGAGATTTTATATACACAGAGAACATGAAACAATGGGTGTTACCGTAATAGTTCACCTTACCTGATCACTCTCGTTACAGTGTGAACGGTCACACCCATTGTTTCATGTTCTCTGTGTATATAAAAATCTCCCCACTGTATTTTCCACGGCATGCAACCGATGAAGTGAGCTGTGGCTCACGAAAGCTCATGCTCAAATAAATTGGTTAGTCTCTAAGGGGCCACAAGTCCTCCTGTTCTTTTTGCAGATATAGACTAACACGGCTGCGACTCTGAAAGTAGAGATGTGTTATTTGCAATTCCTTTTAAGCGCACACCAATTAGTTCCACAAGGAAAAAAAATATAATGGTAAGAGGACCTTTTAGACGGCAAATGTTAGCACCTAAAAAGGAAGGAAATGCCATGATCAAGACTGCAGAGCTGATCATCCCTGCTGGGCACCTTCTTATGCCACTGACGTCTGTACCAACTGGGTGTTCGAGGCCCCCAGATCAGATTTATACACTTGCTCTACGCAGGTGTAAATGACACACCAGGTATAAGGCAGTGGATTCAGATCTTGCCCCTACTCCATGTGTGTATTCATTACAGTTCAGTCTTTTTAAGAACATGAACTTGTTCTCAAATAAAACAATAGGAGACAAGCTTTTCTACAACCGCAGCCAGAGGTGTGACTGCAGCATGTGTTGTACTAAGAGCAGAGAAGGAGCCTGAGGGAGGCAGCTAGTCTTACAGCTATCTGGGGTATATCTTCAGTCACACCCCCCCGGCTGCAGTGCAGACTCACCCTTAGACACACACGCAACTTCTTAGAATACGGTTTCATTCTTGAATCCTTAGACCTGGTGCCAGATTCTCAGCAGCACCCAATGAGCAATGGGTGCAGCTGAAGACTGGACTGCAACAGAGCCATTTGTATCTCCTCGCTCGGAGGATGGGATTCGGCCCCAGCCCTAATCCTGTCCGCAGCATCTTTTTAAAGAGCATGAGGGCTACTCTGAGCTTTGCTAGTTACCAGTGACCCCCGGGAGCCATTCAGGATCTGCCGATTGCCAGAACATTTGGAAAGCACGTACTACGCATTTCTTCTCAGCCCACCAGCGCTGCCTTGCTCAGGGATTGCAATGCAGGGGGCTGGGATAATCAAGCACGAAGCTAGCTTGCTGTGCGAGCGTAAGCTCTCTGCTGCCACAAATAAATAGACAGGGTGTTACTGCAGGGAATGAAAACGTTGGCCTCCTTTAGGGGTGAGATGGGAAAACCGAAGGAGTGTTTGAGCTACTTTGCTTGTGCTTAGGGGTCGCTTAAAACCTAAAATCACCAATACAACACAGCTCATACTCAAAGAACTGGGTTTATCCAGTAAGCACTGCAAAAACATTGACAAGACCTACTCAATTCATGCTCCCCGGCTTGTATCTAAGGGCTGGTCTACCCAGAGCAGTCCTGGGGACTACAGGGATATGATTTCTAAAGGGCACTAACATGTGCATTAATTAATTGGTCTGTGTAGAGCCTGCTGGTGCCCACTGGTTGAAAGAGCACGACGTTAAAGTGCACTAGGGAACATCACAAAGAGATTACTCATTACAATCAGACATGCCGAACCCGTGAAAAAAATGCAGAAATTGGGCTTGTTTTTGGCTTAATTGGCTTGGGAGTTGCTTGTTGGCTAGTTTTTGGCTTGTAGCTTGTTGCTTCTTTTTGTTGATCAGCTCCCGGCAAGCAGGGGCAAGGGGGGAGGGGAGAGAGTCGGGGTGCACAGCGGGCCCACCACAGTCCCAGACTGCACGCCGGGGGGATCTAGTCACATAGAGAGTTGGGGTTCTTAGGGATTGGCTGGTTTTGGCCTTGTTTTGAAATGGGATTTGTTTGATTTTTGGCTTATTGTGAAAGTCAGAGTGCTTATTTACCGTGTGAAAGTCGGCAACTGTGATTACAATATATACGCGTTACTCATTATAGTATATACCAGCTGTGGCCAAACTTACTGACCCTCTGAGCTGCATACAATAATGTGCAGGAGGTCAGACTAGATGATCGTAATGGTTCCTTCTGACCTTAATATCTATGAATCTGTGAATCCTCAGAAGTTCGAGAGCTGGGTGTGCCCCAAGCCCCAGCAGGCGTCTGAAGCCTGAAGCTCTCCCCCCCACTCCCCTAGTAGGCGGAGAATGGAGGTGGGGACCCCCCCGAGACGCACTTTAACTGTAAAAGAGCCACATGGGGCTTGCGACCTGTGGTTTGGCCACCCCGGTACATACAAAGAGAAAACCTTGAAACCCCCTGAGTTTTGGACATCCACGCAGAACTCAAAAATTGCTACAAATAAACCCTGAAAAACAGAAGCCTACCGATGCTGCTGTCTGCTCCTCCCCCTGGACTAATGGGGTGAGGGGTGGGACAGGAGAGAGTAAGCAGCATTCTGGAAAGGGGTGCCACAAAAGTATTTAGGTGTCTAACTCCAGAGGATCTGGGCTGGAAGTCCTTGAGGATCTGGACTGAAGTAATGTATTCCTACCCTACCCCCCCGCACCACAAGCAAGAGTGAAAGAGGGGGTGAATTGTGCCCCAAAGCACAATCCCTTCCCAGAGCTCCTCCTCGAGGCAGGACAGCGACAGGCCACCTGTCAACCCAGCTCAATCTAGTCCTTAGGGAACATTTTACAAGCTCAGCAAACAATCTGCTCCCTGTGCTCAGGGGGTGATTTTTCAAAGGTGTGTAATCCAGGCAACATAAACCCGTTTGCCTTCTGAGTCCAGCTACACGCTACTGTGTGGGGAGGGCTAGCTTCACGCCGACTTCGCCTTTCGCCCCTCGGCCAATGCGGTTGCTGGGAGACTCGGAAGAGTCAAGAATGGTTTTATAACTGGGAAGCCAGTTGTTGGCCCCTCCTCTGGCTCAGAGCCGGCTGAGCGGCTGCCCTGCCCATCACCAGACTTCTCCAACTTTACATAAGCCACCTTTGACCAACAAAATGTCAAGCGTTTCAAATAGCTCTGGGCACACTGCAGGGGAAATCCTACAACCTATTTGTGAATAGTCCGTGAATCTCCCTTTTCGTCTATTAAAAAAACCTTCCAAAATGCCACCGTGCTGTTTCTGCCTCCTCCCATCAGCATTTGTAAATATTAGTTTGCTTGAAAAGTAACAATAAGAACAACCATAGTGTTTCTGTAGCACCTTCGACAGGTTGGCCTCAGCTATTCAATATCCCTTATGTGGCAAAAAGAATGCAGGATTACTTATCCCACGCGCTTACGCACAAGCCAATGCTAGTCTGGGGCCAGTGAGGTGGGTGTTAAAAATCATAGACTACTTATTAGCAGGGCAGGTTTACACCTGAGAGTGAGTAGGAGGGAGCCAGGGAATCGTATGCACGGAACTCACTTCTGGATGGATGGGCCAAGGGGCATACGGTGACTTTAACAGAAGTTGAAGTTTACAGTCCAGCCCCTGGAAACTCTGCAAGGCAGGAACTCCAAGGAACACAGGGCCCTCCGCCGGGGCCCATTTCTCAATGGGTGCCATCTGATTTCCCTCTTGGCCGGTTTCTGGGCAGACTCACCTACATCAAACTCAAAGCCGTTCTTGCTGAAGGTGTGGCAGCAGCCGCCCGCCTTTCCATGCTGCTCCAGAACCACCACTCGCTTCCCAGCTTTGGAGAGGAGCACGGCTGCGGCCAGCCCCCCGATGCCACTTCCGATCACAACAGCATCCAAGTTCTCGGGGACCTTGGCAGCCGAGAAAGCTGAAGAAGAAGGAGAAAGTTGTCATCAACATGTGGCTACCTCCAACAACTGGGTCAGTAACTCTCCTGCTGTCTTCCCCTGCTCATTCCTAGGACCAGACCCAAATTGGGCCATTGTTTACCTTCTAAAGGATTTGCGTGTTAGATGCGGGCCCATTAGCATTCCCTGGCTGCTATACAAATAGTACAGGAACTGCTGTTCTTTCTAAACCTGCTGGAACTGGGAAGTGCAAGGCGGGTCACAAGGAAGCTGCTTCTCAGGATGGAGGCCCGGGTCCGACACTCTCCAGTTTTGGGGAGGGGCATTCTTGTAACAGAGGTGTGAGACTCTTGGCAAAAGAGCAAAGAGCTGGTTTCCATATTCACTGTGTAAAGTGCAAGACTGTAAGATAGTTTTGGGATGGTCCTGGCTAAGCTGGCAAGATCAAACCGATTATAAAAGGTGGGGCACTATCATGTATCCTGGCAGCAGATTACCCTCCCGAGAGTGGGGCTACTAAAGAAGCTCAGGTTCATCACCGCCAGTAGGGTCATTACAAATTGCCCCTGGAAAAACCAAGGGTGACACCAGGCTTTCACAGCCAGGCTCAGGATCAACATTTCTCCTGCTTCACCAGTTCAGTTTCACAGATAGAATCAGAGCTAGAAGAGCATCCAGATCATCCTCGGTCCTTGCCAAAGGGCTTATCATCTAAATACACTCTCCAGTCAAGCTGTAAACATCCCATACAATAGGATTGTCCGATTGGTCCAATAAAATTGGTCCCCCACCTTGTCTCACATTTCCCCTGGACAGACCCTTTCCCGGAGGACCAGATCTCTCTCTTCTCAGCTTTACCTTTATACTCCTACCACCTTCATACCACACAGTAAACTATTTCTCCAGCTCCTTGGTATTTATACCTTTCATCTACACAAATAACCAGTGGCAGAAGTAGGCTGTTATCTTCCATGTGGAGCAGCCTGCTGAGGGAGACCTGATACACTTTGTCTGCGGGTTACACAGCAGGGGAATGTTGAGTATTAGGATTTCCTGGCTCTGGGAGCAGTGTGCTCTAGTAGTTGGTTAGTGCACAACCAAGCACATAGCTTGGCACAGTCCTTCTGAAAGGCAGCGTGGCAAAGTGGGGGAGACTTGGGTCTGTTATATTAGAGATGAGGGTTCTATCGCAGTTGTCTGATGTGAGGTTGCATAACCTCTGTTATCTTATCTGTAAGATGGATCAATGATAGTTACTGCCCCTAAAGTAGTGGTCTGAGGTCTTGGTTAGGAAGAAATATTAACAGCAGCCCAGGGGAAGAGAACTCATGGTGTCTTGGGTTGCAGCTCAGGGCGCTTCTCCTAGGAAATCTCCTAGGCTATGGGGTATTTTGCAATGGAATCTGACTCCCTTGACATTTTTTTTGGATGTGGGCACACATGATTAAGTGCCAAATGCCACACGTGATGCTTGGAAGATCTGATGAAAGATAACAGACAAGCTTGGGGGCAGGGTCTCTTCCTTCCCCATGATGTGGAGAGAGCAGTACAATTTCCAGAGGTGAAAATAGACACTGTTAATGTTCATGCAAGATTCTGTTCCTAGTTCTGGTGCATTCCCCCCAGAGATGGAACATGCCCCTTAGTGCTTTAAGAAAAGAAGCTGTCCCAGAGGCAAAAGTGGAAGTGGGTAGGTGGGTAGGGAGAACCAAGGAGCAGAATTATAGCCTACCCTCCACAAACAGAACGCTTCGTTCCAGACTTTGGAACATGAGTGAAACATATGCGGATGATTGAACTGCACACCAGCCCAGTGATTTGGCATTACCTAACAGGGTGTGGGCATTACCTGGGGGCAATGAGGGTCGGTTATACAAACCACCGCATGGAATCATAGAGGTTTATCTCTGAGTCACAGCTCTTTGACTGTGTAGAGAAAGGGGAGGGAATGCACTTAACTTGAGGAATAGCAGCCTTGATTTCAGGCAAATTACCCAATCAAGGGATGAATTAGGCCAGCAGAAAGGGGTAGGGTGCTTTCACCACAGGGAGAGAAAAGGCTGGAGGGTGCATACAAGTACTCCTGGCTATTGGGGAGGGGGGCATGGGCACTGGCAGGTGTTGGTGGGTATGGGTATATGGCACTGACTTTCAGATATTGATGGATGTGGAGGGGTGCAAGTGGGCAGGCACTAGTGAGTATAAGGAGGAAGCGTGTGTGTGTGTGGACAAAGATGACAGGGAGGTGGAGAAGGAGATCTGGAAAGCGGCTAATGAGAGAACAGCTGTGCAGAAAGAAAGAAAGAAAGCAGCTCCCAGTTCCAATCTTTCTTGGCTTGCCTCTGCCCAGACAACCTGCCGGGGTAAGGGGCCGTTTTCCCTCTATGCACTCCCCATCACGCCCACCCCCCTTCCATCTGTGGCTGGAGCAGGTGCTGCCAGCAAAAGCACTTTCAGGTACCTTGTTTGATAACCTTTTTCCGAACATCCTTGTCAGTCACCAGGGGGGCAGGTGGCCTCCTGCAGTCAGCAGAGAAAGGGTTGGGGGAGCTGCTGCCCCTGAGGAGCCTCCTGAGCACTGCGAGAAGCAGGAGGGCGAGCAGGACCCAGTACAGCCACATAACTGCTGTGATTTCTCTCCGAGGAATGCCCCTGAAAGCTGGGCAGCCCTTTGAAAGGGCACCTGCCCCTCCTTCCAGGGGGAAGTCCTCCGCTCTCATTCAGAAACTTCCCCTTAAAGGCACAGTCAAGAACTGAGTCTGTGCCTGAACCCCAAAGAGATTTGAACACCTATTGAGTCTCCCTCTCTTAGGGTTAATTTTTAGGGCTTGTTTACATGAGGAAACTGACCAGCACAGTGATGCCAGCATAATATTACTTCAGCTATACCAGTGTAATTCTCCATGTGGCTGGTCGATCAGTGTAATTATACCAGTGTAGCTTGGCCAGTAAAACTCCTCATGTGTATGTGGTTTTGGGGCATTAAGAGTGCCTTTTTTTAGTTTAGTTTAAGCCGCTTCCAAAGAGTCATGTGCTAAAGGGAATCCACATCAAGAATGTCTGCTCGGTTCTCCCCCACTTTTGCGGGAGGGTTTCTCGGCGGTCTGAGGCTGTGTACGGTGACGTCTTGGACGTCGGTTCAAAGTAGGGTCTCCAACGGTCCCCCTATCTGGGGAAAAAAATTTGGGATTAGGTCCTGCTCTGAGCAGGGGGTGGGACCAGGTGACCTCCTGAGGTCCCTTCCAACCCTGATCTTCTGTGATTCTATTACAGCAAGAGCCGGAGTTGCTGAGTGCTGCAAGAAATATCCCTGAGGAACGTAGGCGAGTTATGATTAATGGTGATAACAGTCCGGGTAATAACAGCCGCGGGAGGAGGGCTGGGGCAGGGTGATCAGAAAACAATACAGTGTCGGCGGAAGCAAGGCGGTGCGGCTCCTTGCTCTCAGAAGCCCTTTCTCCCAAGCGTTAATGGGGCATCAGAGTTAAATGGATTGTAACTGGTGAAAGGCCCCCCCGCAACCCCAACGGGCCCCGGCAGCCCCCTGGGCGTGTCAGTGGGGCCAGGGCACTGGGCTGGCCCCCAGTAGTCGATGGCTGGGGGTGGCCGGGAGGCGGGCCCCTGGCTGGGGCGCAGGTCCCTTTAAGAGCTTCCCTGGACGGACGCGTCGCCTCTTCGATTGTCCCTCCTCCGACGCCGTAGATTTTGCCGCGCGGGGGGCCTCTGGGAACTGTAGTCGGGGAGGGGAGGCGGCAGCCGCGCCCACTGGGCTCCGCGGTGCCTTCTGGGAGAGCGAGGCTCCTGGAACCACAACTCCCGGCGTGCAGCGCGGCGTGCGCGCCGGCGCTTGGCGGTGGAAGGAGCCGAGGTGGGGGAGCGTCTGGGGCTGGGGCTAATCAGACGGGCGGGGGAGGGGTGACTGAGGGGTTCAAAGGTCGCGGGGGGGCTATAAAGGGGGGGAGTGGCCGGGGGGGGCTGCAAAGGGCCAAGGGGAGCAGAAGCCTGCGAAGGGGGGCGGGGTTGGGGGAAAGGGGGGCTGTAAAGGGGGGGGGGGTCAGGGGGTTGCAAAGGGGTCAGGGGAAGCAGAAGCCTGCATGGGGGGTGGGGAAAAGGGGGGCTGGAAATGGGGGGTCAGGGGGCTGGAAAGGGGGGGAAGGGGTCAGGGGAAGCAGAAGCCTGCATGGGGGGCGGGGTTGGGGGAAAGGGGGGCTCTAAAGGGGGGGTCAGGGGGTTGTAAAGGGGTCAGGGGAAGCAGAAGCCTGCGAAGGGGGGTGGGGTTGGGGGAAAGGGGGGCTGTAAAGGGGGGGTCAGGGGGTTGCAAAGGGGTCAGGGGAAGCAGAAGCCTGCATGGGGGGTGGGGAAAAGGGGGGCTGGAAAGGGGGGGTCAGGGGGCTGGAAAGGGGGGGAAGGGGTCAGGGGAAGCAGAAGCCTGCATGGGGGGCGGGGTTGGGGGAAAGGGGGGCTCTAAAGGGGGGGTCAGGGGGTTGTAAAGGGGTCAGGGGAAGCAGAAGCCTGCATGGGGGGGGGGGAAGGGGTCAGGGGAAGCAGAAGCCTGCATGGGGGGTGAGGTTGGGGGAAAGGGGGGCTCTAAAGGGGGGGGTCAGGGGGTTCTAAAGGGGGGGTCAGGGGAAGCAGAAGCCTGCATGGGGGGCGGGGTTGGGGGAAAGGGGGGCTGTAAAGCGGGGGGCCAGGGGGCTGGGGAGGAGTTCTAAGGTCAGGGGAGCATGTGGGGAGAAGAGGCCAGGTTGCCGGGGGGGCCATGGGGCAGCCCAGCATATGGCTGGGGGGAATGGGATGCGGGGAAGGGGAGAACAGTGCTGGGACTTGAGGGATGAAGGGTGGGAAGGGCCCAGGGCAGGAGCTGACTGGGGAATGGGTGTCTTCCACCTTCCCTGGAAGTAGCTGGCTCCAGCCACTTGCAGGGATGGGCCCTGGGCTGGAAATTCCTTTTCTCCCTGGTTGGAACCCCTCAGACGGCTAGGCAGGGCCAGGGATGAGGGTGAGCTTGGCCATGCGCCTCACTTACACACCGCTCTGAAGTAAGGATGTCTGACCAGGAACCGGGAGGTGTGATTCTCAGCTCAGGTAGACCTACACCCGCTAGCTGTGCTCAAGCTAGCATGCTAAAAACAGCGGCGGGGCTGCGATGTTTCAGGCTGATTGCCTGAACGCAATCCTGGCAGAGGTCTAGTTGTGGATGGATGGTGGATGACTAGCCTGGCACGCCTTTACTTTTAGCATGCCAGCTCAAGCACAGTTAGTGTGTGTACCTCTGCCTGAGCTGGGAGTCGCACCTGCCAGCTGAAGTGTAGACATGCTTTATCCTGGCTGCAGGGACTGATGCTTTATTTGCCTTATAAAAGGAGTACTGGCAGCAACCCTTGTAATTAGGTTGCCTAATGCTTCCCATTGTAAAACAAATTCTTGCAGCCTTTATCTGAAGGGCTCTCGCTCTCCCTGGTTTGCAGCCGGACTTTGAAATTTGTCCTGGGGATAGTACTGGGGTCGAGGAGGTACCTTTGTTGTTCCAGTAGAAATGCATTCTTTTACCTGAAAATTACTATTTCCCATTTGTGTTTTGAGCTTGCTTTTGCACGATGACTCTGTTGTTGCATATGCACTACCCCAGAATCTGTGTTTGTGTGTGCTCAAGTTCTGGATGGGATTTCCACCTGCTGCTTTTCCTCCATCAAAAATATTCTGACCTAGGTCGTGTGTATTGCACTCGGAACCAGATACCATGCGCTCTAGACTCACTTCTTCCACAGACTGATGCTAACAATTTTATATCTTTCACCTCCCTTATTATTCAGCGTGGCCTCATACGGGACCAAGAGTCTGCAGAAACTTGAAATAAAACCTAGCTCTGTTAATATGGCAGCTCCAAATCCCATTCAGTCAGAGGCACTGCCTCAGAAAGAAAGAACACCTGCCATATTTTTGTCCTTGACTGTGTTGTCTGTAAAATTAGGTGACTTGTGAATAGATAGTCCATTACTTGAGTGTGTTATCCTGGATCCTCCTCTAACATCTGGTTCACATAGGGTAGGAACTTTGTCCGGCTACCAGCCAAAGTAGTTAGTGCTTAGCTCAAGAAGTAAAGCTCTGTGTTGCAATGCTGAAGTTTAAGGGGGGAGGAAGAAGTTGTTACATGTGCACATAATAGAATTTTTTATCTTGCTCCTTTCTAATCCCTCCCCAGTGAATTATATACAAAAACTACATTAAACTGAGGGTTTGTAGCCACTGAAAGCCACTAATTAGCGCCCCTGTATCAATGGCTCCAGTGGCCCAGGGCAGAACTGGCTGGATGCAGGTCTGCCACTGCCATGCTTCCTCCAGCCCCCAGTGTGCCCCCAATGTTTTGTATGGTCCTTCCTGGAATTCCCCCTGTGTTGGGGGCAGTTTTGTGAATTGTAATATAGATCGTGGGCCCAGGAAGCTGGTTTAAGTCACAGTTTCCCAAACCTTTTAAAGTGAGAAAAAGCGAGACATCCTTTTTTCGGTATAAGCTGCAGCTCCACTGAACCCTTTGCAGCATAGACTAACTCTTACCTAAGTGATTTTTTAATAGTATTTGCTAAGTGACAACATTCATGTTTTCTCTAACAAAACATCTTGAGGCAGCCCTGAAGCTAGTTGCCAAGATGCGTGACCATGTTCTTCAGCACACAGCTTTTCAAACCTAGGTTTTATTTTTGAGAGGGTGACATGTAGCTCCCATTCACTGCTGACTTGGGCAAAGTATTTGGTCTTGAAGACTGCTACAAAAGAGAACCCTGTCTCACAGTGGCAGGGCGTTGCAAAGGGTAAGAGCATAGCCATTGCTTTGGAACTCAGTGACGCCCAGTAAAATTCTGGAAGTAATTTTATGAATGAGTGGGACAATTCACACCTCAGAGCTATTTACACTCTCTGCAAGCTCAGGCATGTATTACGATATTATTTACACTTAGGTTATGAAGGTTTTTTTTTTTTTTTTTTTGGCAACTATAACAGTATTTTAAAAAAATGAAAGCTGAGACTGAAGAACAAATGAGAGGTCTGTTAGCAGACCCTGGCTAGTCCTTTGCACTTTATGCACACCCCACGCTTTGGGAAACACAAGTTTAAACAGACTTTTGTTTATTGTAACATTAGAAAGTTATTTGTGGTTTGAACTTTTCCTTAAAGAGTCTGTAGCTTTTATTCTTTCACTAAACACACAAATAGAAAAAACAGCAGTTAAAACAATTGAAACTTTGAAAATTAGGTGAAATTTTCATGTTAACAATTTTTTTTATTTCCTTCCCGTTTGATTGTATCTGCCAGAACACCAAACTCCATGCTTGCACTGCGTCAGTATTATACATGCATTACAGGAACTTGGGCCACTTTAGGAAGTGACTGGTTGGTTGTTCCCTGCTGACTTTGATTTCATTGTTTCATTAGGGCATGAACAGATGCACTGCAGATACCCGCCAGTCTGAAGAGCAAGGTATCTTCCTTCCTCCAGCTGTCAAATCCGTACCTGTGCGTATCTCAGATAATTTCATAATTTTCGGCAGCCTGAGACTAAACTCTAGCATTAGACACGTCTCGCTCTATTATGTGCAGAGACCTGCATGATGGGCAACATTAGGCATTAATTGTAATTGCATAAAGAGTTGGGAATATAAAGTCCCTTTGTGTGTGTGCATTCCATCGGGGTTTTCAGGGTACAGCTGTACCCATGTGTGCATTTACAAAGTGGTATGGACTGTACTCTGCATACACTGAAAGTTCTAGAAAAAGGCATGGTTGCAATGTATTATAGCTGCAGGTAAAACCCCAGCAGCGCTATCCTACTATTGCTCATTGTGACATGATGCTGGTGCACACGGTGCCGGTGTTGGGCCTGGGACTTGCAGTTGTCAGAAAGCACAAGCCTCTTGCGTACGTGCTTGAATGTGATACCAGAAAGCAGGCTAGCTTAGGCCTGCCTGCCCTTCTATATCGGCTTTTCTGGAGGCCTAAACAAGGGCCTCCCCAGTTCTTCAAACAGCTCTTTTCATGGGAGAAGAGGGGGGTAGATCCAAACTCTCCAAGCTGCTTCCCTGTTCCTTTACCAGCTTGTCTCAGGTGGGCTAACCCATTTCCTTCAGCAGTGACACCATTCCTCTACAAACCCTTCTTATGATGAGGGGCAGACTATTCCTCCCTGACTGGCTACGCCATTCCTTGTGCAGCTTGTCTCATGGCAGGGGAAAGGGTGAACTCAAGCAGCTCCAGCATGGGAATGCTGGGGAGACCTGTGATGGGTGAGCAGGGTGGTGGCTGTGGGCTCTTTATTGGGGGAACAATCCAGGAAGGTATCACAATGTGTTAGCCACAGAGAACCTTCAAAAGGTTCCCTCATTTCCCTGGACACCACTCTGCACACAGTGTGTCTCCAGGCTTTGGATGTCTTGTGTGGTGTTGTGGCGTAACAACAATAGTGCATGCTGGGATATTTCCCAAAGTGAGAACGGGTCATTATGGCTTCAGGAAGACCGCAGGTGTGGGGAGGGAAATAGGTCTTTAAGATCCCTTATGTGCTGAAGGCTCCTCTTCTCTGCTGCTGTTTGGGGGCACTCAGCACATCGGGCTAGAAAAAAATCCTTTAAAAACAACAGGAGGTGTAAAGTGCATTGCTCCTCTTGACTGTTCGCTCTCTGCGTAGATCTCGGTGCTGAAGCAGAATGGGCTCCTGCAGGCTCTGGCAGAGGGAGCCAGTGGGCGCACAGAAGCTGGTAAGCTGTATTTGAATGTTTCTATTTAATAGCCTGTTGCTTTCCAATTCTGGAGGGGACTGACGTGCTCCAACTAGCACAGCACTGCTCTTTCTGTCTGCTGAGCAAATCCTGTCTGTTCTGCTGGTGGGCTTGGCCAGAATCTCACTATAATCGTCCCATTCAGATTGTCGAGATCCTGATACTCTTGGCCAAGTATTTCTCCTCATTGCCTCTAGACCGTCCAGGAAAATTCACGGCATTCCTCCAAGGCTTTGGTCAGGCGTTCTGTCCTGTCTGTCTGCTCTGAGATTCTGTCTCCAACATGTGGGTCCGCTGTTGCCCTGTATCGCCAAAGCAACATTCAGTTTTTCTGTCTATTAACTAAGCACGTGTCTCAGAGCCATGACTCCAAACCGTTCTGCTGGGGTGCTGTGCCGGTGGCGTTTTTAACTCTGGAATCTCAATCAAGTGAATGGGGTTGTGTTCTCATTTTTCTTCCCCCGCAGTTCAGGCCTCTTCCTGTTCATGGAAGAGATGTCGTACTCTGAACTTCCCTTCTGCAGTGTCCAGGGTGGGGTGGGGGAAGGCAGGCTGCTGATTGAGACATGGAAAGGCTCTGCGGAATTCCCCTCTGATTTCCTGTACTATCCTTGGGCCTGATCGTGTCTGTTAGGCACTGGCCCATGTTGGGACAGGGTCAGAACTGCATTCCCCTTAGGATGATGCAGTGGAGGCTGGCCAGAAGAACTGCCTGGTAGGGCCATGACCCTTCCTTCCATGCCTCCTTTGGGGTGGCTTGGACTATTGTACCTGGCCATTTTGCAGGTGTGCAGTGGAGAGAGGGACTTACCCGCAGCACCCCCGAAAGAGCTAATCACAATCTCCCCCTACACTTGCTGATATTCTCTCCTCTCTGTGGGACTGGGTGAGTTTGCTGCAGGCCTCTGGGCAGGAGCAGGTAATCAAGGCAGGAGCTGTCAAGGAATCTGCTGTTGTTCAGCTTTATATCAGAGGACCCCAACTTGGTCTGTGATAAAACGGAAAATTAAATGAGACCCCAAAGGCAGGCGAGCGTAAGGTCACAGGAACCATTGCACTTTTTGTCTGCTGGCTGATGGCGAAGCAAAGCAAACAGCTGGCCTGAGAGTTCCAGCTGTAGCTAACACCCTTCATGACTCTCTTTTGCCAGATCCTAGTGCAGAGGTGCTGCGAGCCCAGGAAGAATGGGAGGCCGTGGAAAATCTCCAGTCAGGTACAGATAACTGCAATGGAGCTTACCTGGTATCCTGGACAGTTGGTACCAATTAAATCTCGTAGGGGCACTGAAGAGAGAGACAGATGGTTTGTCAATGACGAGGCACTTTGGGAACTGTCAGGAATGTAGAATGGGAAACTGAGTCACACATCCACCCAATTTAGGCTTGATCAGTTTTGCCTTTGTTAATACAATTTCAGATAGAATTGTTGTCACTTAGTGTCTGGACATACATTTATGCCAGATAAGTAATAACAGACAAGACAGAATATAGGTAAATGGGCCCCAGTTACCGTATTCTGTGGCACTGAGAAGTCCTCCTTTCCTCCATGATGGTCATCCTCTTGCCTGGTCTCCTGGTCTGGTCCTGTCTCGTTCCTCAGTTTCTGGTCTGGCGTTTCTTCAGATTTTGGCCCATTTTCACATGTATTCTTATACATTTTTACATGCTCAATTACCCAATTTTCCTCCAATCAGCATGCAACGCATTACCCATTGATTTTTACATAACCCGTACATTCAGCATGCGCAAGCTTTAATCACCTAATGTTTAAGTTTTTCCTGCTAAGTTTGCAGTTTCTGGGTCGGGTTGCCCTGGGTCCCCTGTATAAGTTTCCCAGAAAAGGGAGGTTTTGTTTATCATTACATGTTTGTATCTCTTACTTACATCTTCCAACACAACCTATTACTTATCTTGCCAACAACATCATTTCAAACAAATCAGCAAATTATATAAAAAGGAAATTGACAAAAAAAAAAAAATTTATGGCAGGCAAAGCCCTTGGCCAGTGTGTTATCCTATCTATATATTTATTCGCTATCTATAATTACAGTTTATTAAAAATATAGCTAACGAAGCTTTCAAATCTTACCATTAGCAATCCTTCATTTTGAAGTCATAGATCAGTGTGTATATATTATCTTTCCCATAATCATAGAATATCCGGGTTGGAAGGGACCTCAGGAGGTCATCTAGTCCAACCCCCTGCTCAAAGCAGGACCAATGCCCGATTTTTGCCCCAGATCCCTAAATGGCCCCCTCAAGGATTGAATTCACAACCCTGGGTTTAGCAGGCCAATGCTCAAACCACTGAGCTAGCCCTCCCCCTTAATCTTTTAGGAGGGGGGTCTTCGAGAGCACAATAGGATTCTTTCATATGTTAACATTTCTTATCTTGTGCAAACACAAGTTCATCAGGGGATTTTTACTTTACTCAAAGTCCAAAGTTTTTCCTGTTACAGATTTTTAGATGCTCTGGTTTCAAGGCCTGGAGGTTGTTTTTTTTCTTCAGTTTATTTTAATGGTACCCCAACCGGTGCCTTATTCTAAATCAGTCACCAGGACACGGTTTGGTATCTTAGTGCAGAGGGAGAGATAGTGGCTGGTCTGGGGTCCTGATGCCAGCGTTAGCTGTACGGTAAGGGTGCAGAGCTGCGGAATTGACATCTTCAAAGGCACATGAAGCACCACGGAGAGACTAGAGGATTGAGACTGGCACAGGCAATGGAGTGTCTCACTGGCTGATGCTGACACAAATCTTGCTCTCAAGCCCTACTAGCAGGCCTGCCTCTGGGGCTGTGTCAAAGAAGCAGCTAGTCAGTGAGGTCTGTCCATCCAGCTTCCTGCCAAGTCTGGCCTGGTGAAGACGCCATACATATTGTACTTGCTCTGAAGATCCCAGTGTGGTGGGAAGATGAAGGACCCGATTCTCCTCTTGCTTTATTCAAGTTTTATGCTAGTGCAACTCCACTGGTTCCTTTGGAGCCTCTCTTGCTTCTCTGGCAGGAGGGGTGCCCGCATGTGTGCTGTGGCAGTCTGTGTACCAAGTTCCATGGGTATGGATTGAGGTGGTAGGGGTCTGTGTGTATGTCTGGATTCGGGAGGCACCTGTGTGTGTTTGGATAGTTACTTGACTGAAGGGGAAAGGCAGGAGTGTGTGTCCGTGTTGCGGAGGGTTTGTGGGAGATGAAAGAGGATGAGAGGACCTAGGGGTGACAGTGGACGAGAAGCTGGATATGAGTCAGCAGTGTGCCCTTGTTGCCAAGAAGGCCAATGGCATTTTGGGATGTATAAGTAGGGGCATAGCGAGCAGATCGAGGGACGTGATCGTTCCCGTCTATTCGACATTGGTGAGGCCTCATCTGGAGTACTATGTCCAGTTTTGGGCCCCACACTTCAAGAAGGATGTGGATAAATTGGAGAGAGTCCAGCGAAGGGCAACAAAAATGATTAGGGGACTGGAACACATGAGTTATGAGGAGAGGCTGAGGGAGCTGGGATTGTTTAGCCTGCAGAAGAGAAGAATGAGGGGGGATTTGATAGCTGCTTTCAACTACCTGAAAGGGGGTTCCAAAGAGGATGGCTCTAGACTGTTCTCAATGGTAGCAGATGACAGAACGAGGAGTAATGGTCTCAAGTTGCAGTGGGGGAGGTTTAGGTTGGATATTAGGAAAAACTTTTTCACTAAGAGGGTGGTGAAACACTGGAATGCGTTACCTAGGGAGGTGGTGGAATCTCCTTCCTTAGAGGTTTTTAAGGTCAGGCTTGACAAAGCCCTGGCTGGGATGATTTAACTGGGAATTGGTCCTGCTTTGAGCAGGGGGTTGGACTAGATGACCTTCTGGGGTCCCTTCCAACCCTGATATTCTATGATTCTATGAGAGTCTCTGGAGAGTGTGTGGTGTTGTGGGGCCCCACTTCTCTTGGCCCTGCGTTGTGCAAGGTGCTGTACAAACACATACAGTAGGAGAGAGAATCCCTGCCTTGAAGAGCTTTGTGTCTAATTTAAGACCAGACAGAGCAAGGGATGCAACCCACTCCTGGGAGGGCAGGGGTCACAGTAGTCACATTGTGTGGTTATGTAGGTGTGGAGTGTGCAAAACTGGATGGTTTGGACTTCAGAGTCATCTAAAAGATTTTGTTTCTCACTATAAATACTGCATATAAACATCTACATTCAAAGGATGTTAAGGTTGCAAAGTAAAGGCCTCAAAAGTTAGGAATGCTAGAATTGAGATTGCCCATGCAACCTTACCTCTGCCACCTTGTGCGTGTGCCCGATGGCATAGACTTCAATTACCTGATCACATACTATTTTTGCCATGAGATCTATGCCACTCTCCTTGCAGTCCTGGCACAGAGGTGGACAGCAGGCATGGCTGGAGTGTGCTGTGTTCTGCCTATGCTCAGCTGGTAGATGGTCCCTTAGGGGCCATTGCCAGGGCTGGGCAAAGAGCCAGGGTACATAATTTTATAATTGAAGTGGAAGCTGGGCATAGTAGAGAATTGGGCTCATAGACCTTGAACCAAATCTGTGTGGCTGATGCAGACTCTGCACGGGTGCCTCCATGTAGCTGAAATTTTCCTCAAGAGGAGAGAGGCTGTATTAGTGACATGCCCAAAATTTGAAACACACCCCTCCGAAATGTGATCACGTTCTGCTTAATGTTCCCCAATAGCATTGTCTCAATGATCTTCCAAACTCAGGGCTGTGACCGCTGATCAAAGTCCCACGGATATCACAGATCTCCGGAGCATGCTCCGACTCTCCCCATTCGCTCTTCTTATGAACCAACAGGGGAGGGGCCCTGGCAAAGAGAATCTGAAATTGTGACCATGTCCGTCTCTTGTCCAAAGTGGCATGGGCAAGTTGAGTGGGGTGACCAGCGCATGTAACGAGACTTGTCATGAATCCCAGGCAGGGCTGTTTTCTTTCGTATTTGCAGGGATTGTGGGGACGTCTGCAGGTCCCGTGCCCCTGATCGCCTTCAATGAAGCACTGCAGTATTTCCAGACAGCTGACCTGTCAGAGTGCAGGGTATGTACGAACCACCGGGATTGAACAATGTAGCGTTATGCGTGTTTGTAGCACTGTGCAGACAGGAACTCATTATTCCTTGGGACGCTTCCCTGCAGTATTTTACTGAGGCACAGGGAGGTGAAGTGGCTTGTGCAAGGCCACACAGTGAGGGTGGGCTGGGCTGAGGTTAGAACTCAGGGTTTCCTGACCAGAGGCAGCCTCCCCCATTTTCCCCTGTTTCCTATTACCCTGTCTTCTGCCCAATCCCAGTCACCACTCTATCCGCTTCCTGCTTGTCCTTCTCTGGTCCTATCCTTCCCAGCATATGCCCGCTACTATTTCTGCCCCTGATCACCCTGCGTTTGAGTCAGATTTCTCCCTCCTCTGTGTCGTTCGGGTGCTAAGAGGGAGAGCCTGGTACCACAGGAAGGAGTCTTCTTGCACTCACTCCTGGTGGTTGGTGCCCCCGTGCCTGTAGTCTGGGAGGAGCAATTCCAGGAAGATTGGTGCCCAGCCCCTTCACTTCTGGGCTAGAGCATGCAAGAGAATGTTCAGAGAACGTAGCTGCCACAGTCTTGCAAACCTCTTCTGAGCGGCTGCAAATGGTGATTTAGAAAGGCGTGTAATGCAGCTAAATCGTGGTGAATTTTCATGGAGATAACCAAAGACCCGAGGTCTTCCACGCTGCCAGATTTCAAGGCCTTCTTGCGAAGTGCCGAGATGCCGGAGCTCCTTAAAGGAGCAGTTGTGAGAATTTTTTTAATGTTGACTGATCAACCTATTTTTCTTCTAACTTCATTCTCAGAAGCAGCTGAAATGGGTTTTGCTGCAACTTTCCAAACCTGTTCAGTCTGAAGTCAAGACCCGGCATGGGAAATTTAATCGCGAGAGGGTAAAGTTTGGCAAAATCATAGGCAACTGAAAACAGGGTCTTGTAATGGAAGGTGTTAGGCAACCTCAACTCTTGGTGTCACTATCCAATTAATTAACAAATTCCCTTGCGAAACAGGATTTTCTATCCTGTTCTCTCCCAGATGGTGCCAAGGGAGACGGCAACCCCTACCCCACCACCTCTCTTCATGTATCATCCTTTTCGCAGAAAAAGATCCAGCCGACAGTGCAAAGGCGAGGGCTGTCTGCCGTGGCTCACTTCTTCTTCGGCCCCCCACGGCTCCATCAGCAGCTGCAAGGCGAGCGGGATCTGGCCCTGGCGATAGCCCAGTGTGAGTATTCCCTTCTAAAGAGGAGGATGAGCTCTGCCCAGCCAGTGTAATCAGCCTCCCTCAAGGGATTGTTTTTGATTAGCTAACAATCATTGAAGTGTGACCCACCCCTCCCCTCAGCTGGTGTCCTGGAGCGCAGTGCCTTCCCCCCCACTCCTGCCTGCGTACCTTGGACTGAAGACTTTCAGGAGTCATCTTGTGCCCTCTCTCCCTGTTCCCTGCACATCTCACTAGCATCCTCCCTCTCCATCAGACCAGACATTCTGAGTCACTGGGTCACAAATTCTTTCTGCAAAAAGAGGCAGCGTTTGTATTGGGGTCTCTTTATTGAATAGTGTTTGAATATGACCCCTGGAAACACCTGCTTCCTGCTGGGACATGTCAGGTTTATCAGGTACCAAATCCCCACAAGGGTCTCCAAGATCATTGTTTGAATGAAGATTTGGGGTGGTCTCTGAAGGGGCTTAGCAGGTTTAGAAATCTCTTCAAAAAAGAATCAGGGAAGTCAGTTGTTGTGATCTTTATATGTCCAACTGGTATGTGCTAAGAGGAAGGATGGTCTAGTGGTTAGAATGCTAGCCTGGGACTTCCCTGCTCTGCCACAGACTTCTTGTGTGACCTCAGGTGAGTCACTTTGTCTCTCTCTGCTCAGTTCCCCATTGTACAACAGGGATAATAGTACTGCCCTACCTCACAGGGCTGTTGTGAGGATGGATCTATTAAAGAGTATAACAATTTCAGATACTACGGCTGTGAGGGCCAGATAAGTACCATAGATAGAGGGAAATAAACGATCCAAACTTTGATCAAGTTAAATGAACTGTTGTCACAGAAACATAAGCATTGTCTCACTGGGTCAAACCAGTCTTTTCTCTTCTCTTCTCTTCTCTTCTCTTCTCTTCTCTTCTCTTCTCTTCTCTTCTCTTCTCTTCTCTTCTCTTCTCTTCTCTTCTCTTCTCTTCTCTTCTCTTCTCTTCTCTTCAGGTTCTTGTACTGTGCTCCTCACTGTAATATCCGAGCAAGTTCCAGCAGTGCATTAAGCAACTTGACTGATCTGTCAAGTGGTATTTGTTCTCTCATCCTCTCCTGGGGGGAAGAAGTGTGTATAGTGAAGTGGCTTGTTTTGGTTGGGTTTTTTGTTTAAGTATACACATTGCTCTGTATTCATGTTAGAGGACAAAGCCAAAGAAATGCACCTCGTCCTGGGAGTGGAAGGTGGGGAGGATTGGGGTAGTCCCTAGTTTCTTGCAGAGTTCTGGGGCTGGCCTCTGAGAAAGTTCTGTTTCCTGCACAGAGGCTCTTTACCCTTACTGGGGAGTTCCATTGTGCAGTATGAAAAGGAGTACTTGTGGCACCTTAGAGACTAACCAATTTATTTGAGCATAAGCTTTCGTGAGCTACAGCTCACTTCATTGGATGCATACTGTGGAAAATACAGAAGATGTTCTTATACATACAAACCATGAAAAAATGGGTGTTTACCACTACAAAAGGTTTTCTCTCCTCCCACCCCACTCTCCTGCTGATAATAGCTTATCTAAAGTGATCACTCTCCTTACAATGTGTATGATAATCAAGGTGGGCCATTTCCAGCACAAATCCAGGGTTTAACAAGAACGTCTGGGGGCGGGGTGGGGGGAGGTAGGAAAAAACAAGGGGAAATAGGTTACCTTGCATAATGACTTAGCCACTCCCAGTCTCTATTCAAGCCTAAGTTAATTGTATCCAATTTACAAATGAATTCCAATTCAACAGTCTCTTGCTGGAGTCTGGTTTTGAAGTTTTTCTGTTGTAATATCGCAACTTTCATGTCTGTAATCGCGTGACCAAAGAGATTGAAGTGTTCTCCGACTGGTTTATGAATGTTATAATTCTTGACATCTGATTTGTGTTCATTTATTCTTTTACGTAGAGACTGTCCAGTTTGACCAATGTACATGGCAGAGGGGCATTGCTGGCACATGATGGCATATATCACATTGGTGGATGTGCAGGTGAACGAGCCTCTGATAGTGTGGCTGATGTGATTAGGCCCTATGATGGTGTCCCCTGAATAGATATGTGGGCACAGTTGGCAACGGGCTTTGTTGCAAGGATAGGTTCCTGGGTTAGTGGTTCTGTTGTGTGGTATGTGGTTGCTGGTGAGTATTCGCTTCAGGTTGGGGGGCTGTCTGTAAGCAAGGACTGGCCTGTCTCCCAAGATTTGTGAGTGTGTTGGGTCATCCTTCAGGATAGGTTGTAGATCCTTAATAATGCGTTGGAGGGGTTTTAGTTGGGGGCTGAAGGTGACGGCTAGTGGCGTTCTGTTATTTTCTTTGTTGGGCCTGTCCTGTAGTAGGTGGCTTCTGGGAACTCTTCTGGCTCTATCAATCTGTTTCTTGACTTCCACAGGTGGGTATTGTAGTTGTAAGAATGCTTGATAGAGATCTTGTAGGTGTTTGTCTCTGTCTGAGGGGTTGGAGCAAATGCGGTTGTATCGCAGAACTTGGCTGTATCTCTTTTTCAGTGTCCGCAAAAAGAAAAGGAGTACTTGTGGCACCTTAGAGACTAACCAATTTATTTGAGCATAAGCTTTCGTGAGCTACAGCTCACTTCATCGGATGCATACTGTGGAAAGTGTAGAAGATCTTTTTATACATGCTTTGCTCAAATAAATTGGTTAGTCTCTAAGGTGCCACAAGTACTCCTTTTCTTTTTGCGAATACAGACTAACATGGCTGTTACTCTGAAACCTGTCATTTTTCAGTGTCCAGCATCAGCTGTGTCATAGGAAGGTGCAAAGAACCCCTGCACCAGGCTGTTAACGTACCTACCGGGAAAGAATCTTTCTAATGCTGTGCAGTATGAGGATTGGCTTGTGCTCTGAAACTTGGAGGTTTCCATCCTTCTCAGAGCTCCTGGATTTTTTTTTCCTAACTGGATGTTCCTGGTATCCACATAAATGTCTAGTTCTTCCGTGAATCCATTTAACCTGCAGGGTTTGGGGTTTTGTTTTTTTGCCATGTCTCCACGTTGGTGCATTAGAAAAGAGGGATGTTCAATGTCACAGAGGGATGATCGGTGTTTTCCATACAGGTGGCTTTGATAATAATGAGAAAGTGCACATGAGGATCCTGCAGACCATCTACAAGAAACTAACAGGCTCCAGATTCGATTGTCCCCGCTACGGAGCCCACTGGGAAGAGCTGGGCTTTCAAGGTATGGTGAGGCAGTGAGGAGAGGGTGGGCTCTGTAGTGCAAAACTTTGAGGGTGGGGTCCCCTACTATCACTCCGGCCCTGTGGCTGAAGTGACCCAACACTGATTTAAAGGATTCTGGATTTGTTACCTCCATCTCCCTACAGCAGCTCTTCACTGGGTGGCTTTTTTTTTTTTTTTGCAGCTACTGATCTGGCATCTGTTGCTGTCTCAGCCAGCTGTCATTGGTGTGGCAGCTGGACAGTCAGATACCAGTTTCTGCTGCCACCACTGGCATAGCTACTAATTTCCCAATGACTGCTGGCCCAGTGAGATGCCACTGACGTAGCTGATTGACCATGTGTACCTGGTTGGCCACTGCTGCTTGTTGGTTAGTGATCTCTGAATAAAAAGCCCTTTCTGAGGGTTTGATTTAGTAGAGAGGCACTAGTTGCAACTCCATAGCTAAGGCTGCATTTCAGTTTGCATATAAAGCAGGGATTCAACCTCTGTTTTGTATATTAAAAAAATACAGCACTTATCTTCAGCTACAGAACAATTTTCTGAGACGTTACAAATAAATCCATTAATTAGAATTGCACTTGTATTAAAAACTGGATTCTTTAAGAAATTTAACATGTCAGTCTTTTCTTTGTCTGGAATGAGTTTAACAATGGAATAACACAGACTCTTAAACTCTCCACATAGTTAAAAGTTAATTAAACTCTTGTGCATAGCCTGCATTTGAAGAAATTAAGTTGTAATTAAGGAAAGTTGTTAATGATTGTTGTATCTAATTGCTATGATCATATGGAATATGGACAGACAAAAGGCTGGTCTATGCTACAAAGTTAGGTTGATGTAAGCCACCTTGCACTGACCTAGTTGTGCATGTGTCTACACTTAAATTTGGTTCCTACCGAGGTGAGCGCCCCATTGTAACATCACCTCCCTGAGCTATGTTTAGCCCTGGTCAATTAACCGAGGTTGATGCCGTGCAAGTGTAGACACGGCGTTACCTAACAGCCCTCTAGCAGCTGTCCAACAATTCTTGACCCTCACTGCTCTGGTCACAATTGTGAACTCCACTGCCAGGGGTCAGAGAGACCAGAGGGCCGGCTTTCCTAGCACCTTAATTGAATGCCTTTTCCTGATTGTCCAGTGTGATGACCACACCTAGCAGCTCTCCACTGTTGAGAGCAACTGCCCAGCCACCCATGCTGGCTATGCGCTCCAGACACACTCTGGCCTGGAATAGATATGGGATCTCCTTGGACTGTGGTGAGAAGAGGCTGTGCGGGCACAGCTATGGACCAGCTGAAGAAATGTGTAGATCTCGGAGCAGATTGCACGGGGATGCAGGAGAAGGGGTATGACAGGGATCAGCAGCTGTGCCACATGAAAGTGAAGGAACTGCGGCAGGCAAACCGGCAGGCCAGAGAGGCCAACAGTCAATCTAGTGATGAGCCACAGACCTGCTGCTTTTACAAAGAGCTGCATGCCATACTTGGTGGAGACCGTACCATCACCTCACAGAGCACTATAGGTACTGCTGAGGAGCCTGAGACACAGACCCCTGCCATGAACAGCAAAGAAGAGGAGGAGGATGGGAGACATGCAACCAGCAGGGTCCAGCTATGCCACAATCCAGGCCCTGTTTGAGACGCCCCCACAGTCCAGTCAGTCCTGGCACTTGCGCATGGGTGACCCAATGCTGGGGAAGGAACCTCGGGTAAGTGTGTAAATGTATTTCACGTTACAATGATGTACCGATAGTGCTCCCAACTTAGCAGGACACCGCTATCACCTTTTTGTTCATTTATTCTTGCCAGAAGAGGTAGCCGAACAACCAAGAGAGGTAGTTATTGGCTCTTCATTCCCCTGTGGAGTTAGGTGCAGGGTGCCATGCATAGCAGTTTGTTTCATGTACACAGGGGTGGTTGTTGAATCTTCCTGAGAGATCTTGATGAAATTTCCATGGCGGTATCTGTGGTCCTCTCCCAAAGATTTCTAGGATGGCAGCCTTTTTTCCTCTGCCGTAGGACACTTTCCCATGCCGATCGGCGATAACTTCAGCAGGCACCATTGCAGTAAACAGGCTAGCGGCATACGGGCTCAGGCAGCTCTGGGACGTCAGCAGCAGCTGTGTTTTCTGTGCCTTTGTTATCCTCAGGAGTGAGATGTCAGCTAAAATCACCACCGCCTGTGGAAAATGCTGCCAGTATTCAGCACCAGTGCCCTGTACTCCTAGTTTCATGCAACCGAGCAATTCCCTCCTAATTTCCCTCGCCCCTTGTGGGCCATAGTAACCACAGCTAGTGCTGTGAATGGCGCTGGGCACAAGCACTCCGAAGCAGAAGTGTCAATGTTTAAAACTTGGTCATGTTTAAAACTTTAGGGGAGCAAGGGAAAGGAGTTCTGAACCTTAACTTTTGCTTTCCGTTGTGACTATGCTAACAATGGTACCTCTGTATGCTTTATCTATAGACGCTGCCATGGCCTTGAGGGGTTCCCCCTCCACACCTGCAGAATGCTTGAAGTAAATGAGGAGAAAGAAGAGGACTCGGGATGATATGTTCAGTGAGATCCTGCAAGCCAGTGCTGCATCAGACTGTGAGCAGAGGGCCTGGAGGGTGAATGTTGCAGGCTGTAAGGAGAGGGAAAGAGTGGACAGGAGAGCGGTCCAGGAGTCCCAACAGTCAAAGGAGAGAGAGATGCACCAGGGCATAATGGGGCTTCTCTGGCAGCAAACACAGATGCTGCAGACATTTGTGGACCTACAGGTTCAACAATAATGGGCTCGCCTCCCTCTGCAGCCCTTAAAGAACTCCATTTTAGCACTTCCCTACATTCCCCCCCGCCCCAAACATTCCACCGGGCATCAGGTACCGCATCCCTACCCCTACTGCTTTACCAATGGACAGTAAGGACAACAACAACAGCTTCACATACACTGGCCTGTGAGAGCCACAGTTGCTGTATGTGTAGCCAAAATGGACAGGAATGTTCTTTCTCCTTGTTAAGTTCTGTTCTGTTAATTTATTAGGGTTTTAATGTACGTGCTTTTAAATTGCACAGATTTTTTTTTTTGCACTGGTTTTGTTACTCAATAAAATTATATTTTTTGGATAATAATTCATTTTTGTTAGTTCCCAACATGCGCTGCAGAATGCCTAGCAGTACTGAAAGCACCCACTTACTTTGTACAGTGTGACACAACTCATAGGATCAGTGACAAACACAGTGTAGTAATCATAAATGTACAGAAAGCACCGCAAAATTAATAGGTGCCTCAACAGTGTTCTAGTCATGGATGTACACCTAACAGGCCCCAAAACTTCAGGGCCAGGTAGAGCACAGTCCATCACAATGCATTATTGTGGCTTACTGGCAAAGGGTTCTTTCAAGGCTGCCTTCAGATGTATAGCTCCATGTTGAGCTCTTCTAATAGCCCTGGTGTCTGGCTGTTCAAATTCAGCAGACAGCAGCTCCACATCCACCTTTCTCCCTTTGCCTCACAGATAGTATGCAGGACACAGCAGGCAGCTATAACCCCTGGGATTTTTTTCTCACAGAGATCCAATCAGGTGAGTAAACAACGTCAGCGTCCCTTCAACTTACCAAAAGCCCATTCTGCATCAGCTGAGCTGACAGCTGAATCTTATCTTTGGTGCTGCCAAGGTGGCCAGTGTATGGCTTTATGAGCAAGGATAGGCTGGGTCCTCCAGGATCACTATGGGCATTTCAGCATCGCCAATGGTAATCCGCTGGTCATGAAAGAAAGTCCCTGCTTGCAGCTTTCTGAATAGTTCTGTGTTCTTAAAGATGCAAGAGTTATGCACCTTCCCTGACCAGCCAACATGGATGTCAGTGAAGTGTTTTAGTAATCAGCCAACGCTTGCATAACCATAGAAAAATAGCCCTTTCTGTTGATATACCCTGTGGCCAGGTGTGCTGGCTATTGCTGCACGACAGTTCAGGAACTCAGTTGCCACAAATCCATCCACGATGCCCTGCACGTTGCTGAGAGTCACAGTCCTGCATAGCAGGAGACAGTTCGTGACCCTGCATACGTGCATGACAACGGCCCCTCTGTGGATTTTCCAACTGCAGAATGATTTTCCCACTGACCTGTAGAAATCCAGCATTGCAAGTTTCCACAGTGTTATTGCCACTTGCTTCTCCACTGTCAGTGCAGGTCTCAGTTTGGTGTCGCTGTGCTGGAGGGCTGGTGTGAGAGTGGCGCACAGATCCAGGAATATGGCTTTTTGCAGCAAGAAGTTCTGCAGTCATTACTCATTCTATAAAAAAAACCTGCATTATGATGCGATCCCGCCAATCTGTGCGTGTTTTTTGAGCCCAGAAACGGCACTCCACTTTCTACAGCTGCTCAGTGAACGTCAATAACCACCTTGAATTGGCTTTCGTTATGTCCCACAGCTATCTGTTGTCCATGAAAGCATCATGTTCGCTGCTGATTCAGTTCTTCTTGCCTCTCTGCAAAAACCAGAGGATCGTGTACCCTGTGCATGCAACCCTCATGACAATAACGCAGAGCTGTACAGGCTCCATGCTTCTGTCAGAGATGGCGAACAGAGAGGAGCGCCACGTGGGTTCCTGGGAGTTTTAAAAAAGGCATGAAAATGGTGGGATATGGGTGACATTCTGGGATGGCGAAAGTTGCGTGCTGGGAAGCTGACCCTTTGTTCCTGGCCACCCCTGTGTGGCTTGTTTCTGCCCCACCGTGAATTACCAAAATCTCCCAAGACACAGTGCGCTGGAAGGTGGTGGTTTGCAAAGTGCGATACCTACCCATGGTGCACCTCACTCTGCATTGACATAAGCACTCCTGGTGAGTATGCACATCGCTGACACAAGGAGTCAAGTATACACGCGCACAAGTGGTATACTAACTGCAGCAGCTTTATGCCAGCATAATTTGAGTCGGCCAAAGTTTGTGGTGTAGATGTATCCTAAGGTAAACGACTTGGGCAACTGTTAAGTGACGTCGGCGCTAACTCACCAATCCTCACACTTCCTCTGTAGCTAATTTGCGTGTTGCGCTTCCATTAGTTGTACTTGCTGAGAGCAAATTAGTTCTCACTGCCTTGAATTCAGAGATTAACTCCCTGATATTGGTTTGAGTGGCCAGTTAATTTTCTCTAGTCTTGTTTGCTTTCCTGGTTTTGTAAGCCAGGACTTACTGGCAGACGTGGATTCCTTTTCATGCTACAAGCCTAAAACGCTCTTTGATGTTCCTTGTTTTAATTTTCAGGTTCTTTGGGAGGTATCCATCCTCTGGCCCCTGTGTGCTGCTTTTGGGGGTGGGGGTTGAAGTGTGTTTAAGGAGAGAATGGAGGCAGCTTATTCTGCTGTCCCTTCAGAACCATAGATGCCTGTTCAATTCTGTCAATACATTCGCCTACTATTCTGTGCTATAAAGCAACACCAGGGAAACTGCCGTGGGGTTTTTGTTTTCAGGAGAAGATGCCACGAATTCCTTTGCTGCCTTGTACTGTGTAGATGCTGCTGTTTGGCACAGGTTGTAGCAGATACTGCATGCCCTAAACGAGCTTGTGTCTTGTGCTCTTGCAATAAAAAATGCTTTTGTTTTTATACTTAAACTCCTTGCAGTCTTTGTCCTAGGTTACATAATAATACTAATAGCATGCTCTCATACAGCGTTTTTCATCCAGAGATCTTCAGGTGCTTTACAAAGAAGGTCATCTTTAGCCTCATTTTACAGATGGGGAAACTGAGGCAGAGAGCCGTGCAGTGACTTGCCCACGGTCACCCTGCAGGCCACTTGCAGAACTGGGACTAGAACCCAAGTCTCCTGAGTTTGTCCAGTTCTCTCTCCACTAGGCTGTACTGCTTCTGTTCTCTTGGACTAATTTCCATTACCTGAAAGTGGGTGAACTTGAATAGGACAGGATGGGACTAATCGGCATTGCATCTCTAGCATGGTGGTAGTGTGAGGAGGGTTGGCTGAATCAAAACAGGGGTAGGTAGTGGGTGACAGGCAGGGAAGACCATGACAGGTCCTTGCTGTGGCTGGAAAGGAGGATGGAAAGCAGTGGACAGGAGAGACGTAGAGCATTGATGATGAGAAACAGGGATTGATGCTTCTGCTTCTTCTGTAGTTATATCTGCCTATTTGCATATGCTAATCATAGTTCCCAGGAGAAAGTTTTCCTCAAACTTCTTGAAACCTTGTCCTCCCTTGATTTCCAGAACTTGGTCCTCTCCTGGTTCTCCTCCCTCTCTAATTGGTCTTTCAACATGTCCTTTGGAAGATTCTCCTCATCCCCTGTCCAACTTTTTATGGGGGTTCCACAATTCTCTGTTCTTGGTCCCCTCCTCTTCTCCCTCTACACCTTGTCTCTGGGTGATCTCATTCACAAGCATAGCTTCAGCTACCATCTCTATGCTGATGACCCTCAAATATACCTCTTCGCTCCAGATCTGCCTCCTGTCCACATGAAAACTCTGGCCTTCCTCTGACATCTCCTTGTGGATGTCCAGTCATTAGCTTAAGTTCAACATGACCAAAACAGAGTTTCTGATTTAACCGATGGGTCCTCCCCATTCCCTGCGTTTCCCTGTGGACAACCCTACCATTCTCGCTGCTTCTCAGACCTGTAACTTGGATGTCATCGTCAACTCGGCCGCTTCTCTAGATCTTCATCCTCAGGCTGTGTGAGTGGCCTGCCTTATCCACCCACACAGGTAAAACTCTCATTGTCTCACATCATCAACTACAACCTCCTCCTCTCTCTGGCCTTGCTATCTCCCATCTTTCCCCCTCTTCAAAACACTGCTGTAAAGATCGCTTTTGTGGCTTGTCACATTGACTGCATCGCTCCTCTCTGTGTCCCACCACTGGCTGCCCCTTCTCCTTCCGGTCAAACACAAACTACTTGTCTTCCCTTATACCTAACCAGCCACTGTCTTCTGTCTGGTATCAACGTGTTCATCACGCCTCTGCTTTGCTAATGATGCCAGCTTTCATAGCTCATCTGTGGCGTTTTCCAACAAGCACCTTGGGAGGCTCTCTCATGGTGCTCCCGTGCATGAGGGGCTCCTTATGCCTATTCAGAAAAGCCACTTCCATCAAATCCCTCCATCATGCTCTCCTCTGCCATGAAGCCTAAAAAAAACTTGACAGCTGGTGTGCTGAGACCACTGGTCATCTTTTAACTATTGTTTCCTTGTGCTCCCTTATCTGTCTATGTGTATCCACCTGTTGTCTCTCATCATGTACTTGGATTAGAAGCTCTGTGGGGCAGGGTCCTGCTCTTTGTATGTATGTTCCTGAACATCGGCAGCCATGTTGCACTTTTGTTGGTTGATGGAGTTACTTCGGCTTGACTGTCAGCAGCAGATCCTACCTTAATGTCGACGACATCTGAGAGTTGGACTACTATCAGTATTTTCCCCCTGTCTGTACGAGGCTTGGCTGCTTTCACTTGTCACAGTGACACACACGGGGGTCATTGGCACAGCAGCTCGAGGTGGAATTTCCTGCGGGGGTAGACGTGTGCATGCGAGCGTTTGATCTTGCTAACATGCTACAAATGGCAGCTTAGTGGCAGTGCGGGCAGTGGGATGGGCTAGCTGCTCACGTACATACCTAGGATCTCGTACAGGATTGCACTCGGGGGGCTAGGCTGTCTCGCTGCCTGCACCACCATGGCAGAACTGCTATATTTAGTGTAAGAGCTTGATCAGCACTAGTGTGCACATGTCTACCCAAGCTGGAAATTCACCTCCAGCGCCAGTCCCCTCTGTGTGATGTTTGGCCCGTGTTGGGTAGGCCAAGGTTATGAACAGCTTCTTCCCATGTCTGTTTTGAGCCTGCTGGGACATGACTATCTTCTTGGATGTTCACGACACTCTCTCCATGCAGTCTTCCGTAGAGAACAATTTTAGGCAGCTGGGACAGGGATCATCTGGACATCTAGCAAGATGGCCCAATCATTGGAGTTGGGACCTTTTGATGATTGTAGTCACTTTCAGTCTTCTACAGATGTAATTCTGTCATCATCTACCCATCTTCGCCATGCCTAGGATATGGCCCAAGCATGTCATCTCCAATGTTTGCAGCTTTTGCTCCAGACACTTTGTCAGTACCTACGTTTCACAACCATAAAGTAACATGCAACACTCATTGTACCCACATTAATCTGATTTTAGCTGTCGTGGACAGCTGAGTTAAGGTTCTAAGCATTTTATTTAGGCACGCAAACATTCTGCAGTTTACTAAAACAATCCTCTGAATTTGTAAACTCACGAGGTTTTGCTCGAAGAATTCAGTGGGGTCTTATGTAAAAATGATCTCCAATTATCCAGAGTCTTCCAGGCTAGATAGGATGGAGAAGAGCTGAATTCTATAATCTAAAAAATAAGCATTAAAAAAAAAAAGCTTTAGCACCCTGCCTACCAAACAACAAAATGCAATCACCTCATTAGTCATCATAAAAACACAAAGCAAACAAAGCACGAGCCCCTCTTTTTCTCCATTTGGTCTCCAAATGGCTCGCTACTTCCTGTTTTTAATGGCCCTAGGCACATCCCAGAATCCTTTGCTAGCTGGTGTGGCAACTCTTCTGAAGCATCAAGTGGCTAAAAAGCATTCTGGTGCGAGCTTGGGCCTGAGCCCACTGGAGAGGAAAGTTGGTCTGCAAATGGTGGATCGATAGAGGAGAGAGGTTGTGACCCCTCTACTGCCTGGCTTCATGGAGCAGTGCAGGGAGCCTGCCCTGGCGTCCAGTTAACTTCTGCTGGGTGTGAAAACTGGAGAGCAAGAGCAGCTGCGGGCAGGTCCAGGGAGATGAGGGAGACAATATATTCGGTGCCCAGTTGCAGCAAAATGGTGAATTCCATGGTGGAAATGCAGAATTCAGTGACAGGTTGGGGGGAAATGCCAATTCCATGAGATGAATGGGGCAGTTCACACCACTTAGAGCCGTTGTCACAGGCTGACTGCAAATTCAGGCTGGTATCACTGGCTCAGTTAATGCGTGGTAGATACTTTTGAGGTTTTCTCAGCAACTATAAGGACTGGCAATGGAGTTTGTCAGAATATACATCATGCTCCAAAGCAGGCACGTAATAAGACAGGGAGAGCAAATACTGAGTGATTCAGGACAGGAACATGCATGGCTTACCTGGCTGTATGTTTTTATATTAAAGGTATGGATCCTGGGACAGACCTGCGTGGGACTGGATTGCTCGGGTTAATGCAAATTCTATATTTTGTAATGGACTCTCAGACGTTACCCCTAGCTCGAGATGTTTTCAAGCTGTCCCAGCATGAATCACAGGCATGTCTTTCCCTCTTCAACTCTGACTCTGGATTGGTATTTATTTATTATTATTAAACTTCAGGGAAAGGTAACCATGGAATCCTGCTTTTCGATTGGCTGCTAGGAAAACTCTTTCACGTCCCAGATTCTCTGCTTCATCCAGTTTCTGATCAATAGTGCTGTCTTTCCACAGCCCTGAAAGACATTGGCTACTCTGCACCTTGAATAAATCTGACGATGTCAATTCCACAGCCTCCCTTTAGCCAAACTTTAGTCCCATTAGCCAAACAATTCTCACTTATAAAACGTTCCCCATGATACATGTTAATTTCCTTCACTTGTTTTACACCCATCATTGCTTATTTTGTTTTGGTGAGGGAGAAGATGTTTTAATCAAAGACAGGCCCAAATTGTATCCCAGAACCAAACCCCAGCTCTGTTTGGTCATAGGCTCTTCAGTCAAGCAGACAAAGCTATAACCTGATCCAATGGCTGGAAGTTGAAACTAGACAAATTCAGACTGGAAATAAGGCGCTAATTTTTAACAGGGAGGGTAACTAACCATTGGAACAATTTACCAAGGGCCGTGATGGATTCTCCATCAGTGCAATTTTTAAATCAGGATTGAAGGTTTTCCTAAAAGATCTGCTCTAGGAATTATTTTGGGGGAATTCAATGGCCTGTGTTATACAGGAGGTCGGACTAGAAGACCACAATGGTCCCTTCTGGCCTAGGAATCTATTAATCCAGATCCAGACTTTATATCTTCATAATGGGAATGGGTGGAACGAAACCCTCAGATTAAAATGTGCGTTCAATAACTGGAGCCAAACTCCGGGTCAGGGCTGATTGGGTTTGGCCCAATGGAAAGATAGGTTTGAGCTGCCAACTCTGACCCGAGTCTGTATCTGTATTTATTGATATCACCAGAGTGCCTAGGAACCCCAGTCATGGATCAGGGCCCCACTGTAGTAGATGCTGTACAAACCAAACCAAAAGACGGCCGCTGCCCCAAAGAATTTACAATATCCAGGGTTTAGATCTGGGCCCATCTCTAACTATAACAGACCTAAGGAAGGGCATTGTCCAGGTGCTGGAGGGAAGAGGGGCCTTATCCAGGAGAACAGGGGCGGAATCACTGATTTCATTCTGTTTCTTTTCCAGAATTTCCCTTTCTGTGTCATGTCTATAAATATCACTCGCATTGTGATCCAGGCCCTGAGGGAAGAGCATCTTTCTCGGTGAGTTCACAGCCCATTGTGGCCCTAGAGCCTGTGTGTAGACCCCAGGCTGCATTACGAAAGGCTCATCTACACTTCATGTACCACCATGCCAGGAGACCCAATTACCTCTTGGTTTTGAGGTGCTGCTTTGTAGCGCAGGCCAGCCTGAAATGTGAGCACATGCAGAGAGGAAAGAGTTGTACCCCAGTAAAGCAGGCAGGGACTTTCTACTTAGCTTTGCATCTGGAAGTAAAGGCATTGTTTATCCAAGGGTATTGCGTATGCTGAAGGATTGCTTCTGTCTCTGGCTCAGACAGGTTGCATGCGTCAGGCTGTATATGTATTTAGCACTCTTATACATAAATGAGTGTGTGTTCCAGTGTCTGATGTGGCTTGATACTGAGGAGAATTGGAGCACTGCAGGACTGGGGTTATATCCAGGCACTGGTATAGTTAGTTATTTAGGTTAGTCAAGTGCAGAGAGGCCTACAGAGAACTTCAGTGGGACTTAATTTGGGCATCATGATGGCAGATGATTTGCGACGTTGACAGATGCAAAGAAATATTTGACCCTGGAGGTAGGGATAAAATCAGAAAGGCAAAGCCACAGAATGAGTTACAACTAGCAAGGGATATAGGAGTCAAGAAGAAGAGGTTTTATAAGTACTTTAGGAGCAAGAGAAAGATGAAGGAACATGTAGGTCCACTACTTAGCAGGGAAGGAGAGCTAATAATGGACAACACCAGGAAGGCTGAGCTGTTCAATGCCTATATTGCTTCAGTTTTCACTGAAAAGGTTAATTGTTGACCAGATACTTAACACAATTAATATTAACCACATGGGGGAAGGAACACGCCACAACAGGGAAAGAATGGATTAAAGAATATTTAGATAAATTAGATGTGTTCTAGTCAGCTGGGCCCATTGAAATTCACCCTGGGGTATTCACCCTGGAAACTAGCTAAAGAAATTCACCCTGGGAACTAGCTAAAGCAATCTCAGAACCATTAGCAATTATCTTGGAGAACATTTGGAGAATGGGTGAGGTCCCAAAGGACTGGAGAAGAACAAACATAGTACCTATCTTTAAAAAGGGGAACACAGAGACCTTACAGACCTGTCAGCCTAACTTCTCTGGAACAAATAATTAAACAATCAGTTATGCACCTTGAGGATTATAGGGTTATAAGGGATAGCCAGCATGGATTTGTCAAGAACAAATAATGCCAAACCAACCTGATTTCCTTCTTTGAGAGAGTTACAGGCCTAGTGGATGGGGGGAAGCAATAGATGTGATATATCTTGATTTTAGTAGGCTTTTCACACAGTCCTACATGACACTCTCATAAACAAACTAGGGAAGTGTGATCTAAATGAAATTACTATACGGTGGGGGCAAAACTGATTGAAAAACTGTCCTCAGAGTAGTTATCAAGGGTTCACAATCAAACTGGGAGGACGTGTGTACTGAAGACCTGTATAGTTCAGTCCTGGGTCTGATATTATTCAACATTTTCATTAAAGACTTAGATAATGGAGTAGAGAAATGCTTTTAAAATTTGCAGATGCCATCAAGCCGGGAGGGGTTGCATGTACTTTGAAGGACAGGAGTAGAGAACAGAATGACCTTAACAAATTGGGGAATTGGTCTGAAATCAACAAGATGAAATTCAATAAAGACAAGTGGAAAGTACTGCACTTACAGAGGAAAAAATCAAGTGTACAGCTACAAAATGGGGAATAATTGGCTAGGTGGTGAGTACTGCGGAAAAGGATCTGGGGATTATAATGGATCGCAAATTGAGTATGAGCCAAGACTGTGATCAAGTTGTGAAAAAGGCTAATATGCTCCTGGAGTGTATCAACAGGAGGTAATTGTCTACTCAGCTCTGGAGAAACCGCAGCTGGAGTATTGGGTCCAATTCTGGGTGCCACACTTTCAGAAAGATGTGGACAAATTGGAGAGAGCCCAGAAGAGGGCAACAGGAATGGTAAAAGGGTTAGTAAATCTGACTTGTGAGGAAAGGTTTAAAAACCTGTGCCTGTTTAATCTTGAGAAAAGAAGACTGAGTGGGACATGAGAGAGACAAGGTAGGTCAGGTAACGTCTCTTATCGGACCAACTCCTGTTGGTGAGAGAGACACATTCCTGAGCTTAACCGCTCTTCTTCAGGCCTGGGAAAATATACTCAGAGTATCACAGCTAACTACAATGGAACAGATGGTTTGGCATAAGTACTTAACGCACATTTCAAGGGATGCTTCAAGGTGAAATGGTCCCCGCTCTGACAGTACCGCACGGGGACGTGAGAACAGACTTCAGATATATGAAGGGCTGTTATAAAGAGCGCTGTGATGAATTGTTCTCCATGTCCACTGAAGGTGGGGCAAAAAGCAACGGACTTAATCTGCAGCAAGGGAGCGTTAGGTTAGAAGTTAGGAAAACACTTTCTAACTCTGAGGGCAGTTAATGTTGGAATAGGGCATCAAGGGAGGCTGTAGAATCCCCGTCGTTGGAGGTTTTTAAGAACAGGTTAGACAAACGCCGGTCAGGGATGGTCTAGATGCATTTCCTCTTGCCTTAGTGTTGGGGGATAGGCTGGATGACCTCTCACGGTCACTTCCAGCTCTACATTGCCATGATTCAGACACTTCGCAATGTTCTAAATGCAGTGGAAAGGAACCTGGGTATCATTGCAGGCGGGCCAACAGAGAGCTGTGGTCCACATATAGCCGTGGTGCTCAGAGTTACAGTCGTTAATGTCAGCAAAAAGAGTATTGGAAGAGAGAAAAAACCTCATGCTTCAGGACTTAAGCCAATCTCTGTTAGAGATCAGGGTGAGACCTAATATGGGGGCACGTCATCCCCCGTCTGCTATTGCAGGCTTCTTACCCCTTCCTCCGAGGCATCCATGGTGCTGCCATTGTCCATGTTGGGAAACTGGGCTAGATGGGCTTTGGGTCTGATTCAGTGTGGGGGTCCCTGTGATGCTGAAAATTAAGCTTAAAAAAAAAAAAATCAGTGGCAGCATCCAAGCATGGGAAACTTCTGCTGGAAAGGTTAAAGTTTGTCAAAGGTATAAACGGTTCTAAAGGGGGGTTCTAACAGACAGTGTTAGGCTGATTTAATAATAGCCATTGCAACTACTGTACCACTTATCATTCAAGAGGGAACTTGTTTCCTTCATTAACTCCCTGTGTTCGCAGGACCATGCAGGAACGAATCTCTGGCTGGCGTAAATCTCTCTTTCAGGTGGATCTCTAGGGCGGTGTTTCTGTAGCTCTTGCCTCTGGATTTGCTGGGAAGGCAGAGGGTAGAGATAAGCATTCCCATCCTTGTCTCTTTCAGAGAGTGTAACCGCAGACAGCAGGTCATTGCAGTGCTGAACGATTTGTATGTGGCCACCTCTCTGCGCCTCTACGTCATCTGGAAAACACAACAGAAAACAATTTCTGACTCTGGCTTTGTTCTAAAAGGTGCGTTTCCCTGCATCTTTTCTAAGCAAGGGACAATAACTTGAAGGTATGCAGGACAAACACTGCTTGTTTCATACACCATTTGTGAGAGACTGGCCTGCCGACACCCAAGCTAGGCATAGAGGAGGGAGTCTTCATTAACTCTTGGTTCAGAGTCATTGGGCTTTAAAAGATCCTGTACCCAAGGTAACTGGGATTTTAATAGCCACATGGGATTGTCTGTAGCCCCACCTAATCACCTCTGATCATGTGTTGTAATTACAGTGGCTGCTCTTTAGGGATAGGGCTTTTTAAGAATACGTTTTGGAAAACGTAGTGTTTATTATGGAGGGGGGTGGGTGATGCTAAGACTTCACTACACCTTGCTTTAGGCTGCGCCTCTGCTCAGACAGAGAAGGCTCTCTGCGTGTTACATGATTGCAAAATACAGAGGTTGGCCGCTAGCTACAAGGGAAAAGTTAAGGGGGTGATGTAACCTGGCCGACGTAGTGGAAGGTGTATGTGAGTAGAGAAGTAGAAGTTATATATTTTAGGTGTGGTGTTAACTCATTTCCTTGCTTGTGTGGTTTTCTGCCAAGTATGTTTGTGTGGGTGTTCATGTGGGTGTGAAATTTCAATGTTTCACCCTTAATTGTAAGCCAAGTTGGCAGTGAGGCCTATGATTAAGGTTGCTTAACACTTTCCATAAGACCCTGTTTTCATTTGGTTAAGACTTTACCAAGCTTGAATTATTTGGGCTGAAATTTTCCAAAGCAGGTTTCTGCCTTGAGCTGAATTTTTTTTTTAAATAGTTCAACCATTTCTTAGGTGAATATTTGTGAGGCTTTCAGATATTACAGCGATGAGCACCCAAAAAAACCCAGGAGGAAATTAGCCATCGTGTGCTCCCTGTAGGGTTGGAGTGGTGTGCATCAAATTAGACCTGCGGCATTCACTAAATCGGATAAAAAGAAATCTTGAATAGCCACCCATTCACTGAGTGAGGCCAGGGTCCTGTGGAAGAAATAGGATGTAATCATGTAATTAAGGACTGTATCATAATGTCTACAACACAAGCGGGCTGAATTAAGGTGTCGTGGGGCAACCTTAATTCAACCATTTCTTAACTTTTCTGTGCTTGACTTTACAACCTGATTAACAATTTTTTAATGTATTTTTAATGTAATTATATATGTTGTAGCACTGGGCCTTAGCTACAGCAATCAACCCTATTTTCTTTCTGTAAAAACCAAATCAGAGGCACAGCAGGGTAATTTATCTCTGAGCGCAAAAAATAAAAAGAGGGTAAAATCTGCCTGGTGAGCAGCAAGATGGTTGTGTTTAGTAGGGCTGAAAAAGCATCTTCAAAAAGTGAAGCTTGGGTCACCACAAATGCATCCGATGAAGTGAGCTGTAGCTCACGAAAGCTTACGCTCAATTAAATTGGTTAGTCTCTAAGGTGCCACAAGTACTCCTTTTCTTTTCACAAATAGTTTGGGGTTTCTCCCCCATCCCCACCCATGTGGTCTATGCTCTTCCCTGGAGACCTGGGGCTTTCCCATCTGTTATGATCCATTGGGTGTATTTCAGTTGGTTTCAGGGTGAGACCCCAAGCTTGGACAATGAGGAAATGATTTTTCCAAAGATGTTTTATAGCTACAAGTTCCAGCCCTTCATAGCCATTGTGGTTACATGCTCTGTCCTGAGAGAGAAGCACATGCCTAAGGAGACACTGGACCAAACTCTAGGGGTAAAGCTTAAAAATATACCAGAATAGTGTTACTCCAGAAAACACGTGGGGCTCAGGCTGCCCCATCTCCATCCCAGTGTCGTGTCTTTTTATGTTGATACTAGATTTTTTTTCCTCCCCTCCGTTTTCCCAGACCTGGAGGCATTTGCCAAAAAGAAACCGAAGCAGCTTCTGAGATATTTGGAGATCTACATGAGTGGGAGAGCTGTGTCAGTAATAGATGGTGGTTTTCAACACCCTTCTCCCTCTTCCGGTGTACGCAGTCCCAGCCTCAACTCTGCCGTCGGCAACAGCAGCAAAGAGATAAACTTCACAGGAGTGTGCGACCCGCAGGTCGAGATGGAAGGAGAGGCCCGGCTGATCTGAAACCAAGGCAACTCCGCCGGCTGGGAAGATTCTTGTAAGACACCGATAGACACTCCCGTTGGCAGATCTCATTAGTGGCTGCTAGTCCCCTGCCCATCTGTTCACAGTCACTTGTGAAGGGCTGGGAGGTCTGAGATGGTTCTAGAGTAAGTGCAGTATCCAAGCCGCTAGGCCAGATGTCGTGGGACACGCCCGGGGGAAGTTGGTGGAGTTTGCGATGGAGACCTAGACGCCCTACTTCATTGTAGATGCTTCAGTTCTCAAGAGTGAGTTTGTGAGAGGCTTTAAGGAGCCCAAGCTGTTGTTGCTGAACCGTGAGGGAGGTGAGCAATTGAAGCAAACTGCAGGCCTGAATTCCCTTCAGCTAGGATTCTCCTAGGGGGAGTTAGCAAGTGGGTAGGAGATGCGAAGCTGGCGAGGTGTGTGTTTTATTCCAGCCATCGGGCTAGATGGGCCCAGAGTCTCCGTTGACGGCACCCACTGAGAATGTGGCCCACGGTTTGTAGGGGATCATCAGCGTTAAGCACTAGATGTGCTGGAATTGGGGTTGGTCGGTCTGTCTGGCTATCATAGGCCATTGCTGTACCATCCGAGCACCTCACGCTATTTAATGTATTTGTGCTCACGCCCCTCCCCTTCAGGCTGGGCAGTGCTGTTGTCCCTATCTTACAGATGGGACCTGAGGCCCAGAGAAACTTGTGACGTGCCCAGGGTCACACAGGAAGTGTGTGGCAGAGCAGGGGATGGAACCCAGTCTCCGGAGTCCAAGGGTATTGTCCCAATCAGTGCACAGTAAGGTCCAGCTGTATGTGCCGGTGAGACGTTCTCCCTTGTAGTGTCATGTGGTAGCTGAACAGTTCAAGCCCCCTGCGGTTTGGGCTTCCCTACTCCAAGTTAATGCTGTTCGTACCGTCCCTGCTTCTCCTTCTGTGCATCTGCTCAGGAGTCTTCATCCAGAGTCTCAGTAAAGAATGATGAGCTTTACTGAAACTCGGAATGGGCAAGATCTGTCTGGATTAGGGCCTGAGAGAGCAATAGTGAGACGCAGACCCCTGGCTTCCAGCATTGCCACCGGCTATCAGTTCAGACACTCCTGACTCTTGAGCAAAGTACAGGAGAGACATGGTCATTCAGGTACATGGCATCCACCTGGATAGCTGCGGGTGGGCGCTCCAGCCTATGGGGGTACATCTGCACTGTGTTGTACACCCGGGTCTGTGGGAGCCAGGCTTTTGTACTCTTTTTCTAAGCCCATGCCTGAGCTTCCACACTGCGTTGTAAACCTGGGTTTACAGTTGCTGGACCTGAGTCTCGCACCCGTGCTAATGCATCCATAGTGCATGACGCAGACCGTCTGCAGCTTGACCTGCGTCCACGCTTCACAATGACAGGGATTGGATCCGAATCACAGTCGGACATGGGCTCTGACCCACCTCCCTTAGTAGGGTCCGAGGACCCGGGGCCTGAGTGCCTGCTGACCTGAGTCAGACTGATCTGTGTGTGAACAGAAAGGGGGGTTGGGCTCAAACCAGAGTCAAAGTTTGGGCTTAGCGTGCCTGAGGTATACACCGCAATAAAACATCTACACCTGACCCGTGTCAGCCGACTCGGGCTGCAGGTTTATAAAATTGCTGTGTAGACATTTGCAATCAGGTCCAGCCCAAGCCTGAACGTCTACACTGCAAGCGTATAGCTCTGCAGCCTGAGTCCCGCAAGCCCAAGCCAGCGGATGTGAGCCAGCCGCGGGTGTGTTATTGCTGTGTAGACATACCTTGAGAGAGTAAGGCAGGGAGGAGCTGGGGCAGGGAGAGCAGTCCCCATAGGCAGCTCCGGGGGGGATACATGGACGTAACACTAGAGTTATGATTACAAGAGAATTCCCTGTATTGTTTGGGCTCAGAAATTTCTGAAGTTCTTTGCACCCCTGGCTGGGTCTCAGCTCAAAGGCGAATATTTGCTGGAAAGTTTCAGGGAATTCCTGTTCAGACATTTTTGAATGATTGACAGAGAACAGATTTGTCAGCTTTACGCTTGTCCCCGCCCAAAAATGCTTGCTCCACAGAAACGCCAGAGTTGCCAACTCTCGTGATTTTATCACGAGTCTTGTGCTATTTGGTGTACTGATCAGCACGAGTTCAAAGGGAGTTAGGTGCCCAGGTGCTTTTGAAAATCCCACTAGCTTCCTATCTTCATCTCTAGGCACCTGAATGCCTTTTAAAAATCAGGCCCTTGGAGACTTGCCCAGTGTTTCAGGGGAGTCCAGGGTTTTGATGTGATCACAGCCTACAAGTACCTACGTGGGGAGAAGATTTCTGAGAGTAGAAGTCTCTCTAATCTCGTAGAGAAAAGCATGGGAAGATCCGGTGTCGGGGAGGTGCGGTTCCAATTGGAAATAAAATGCAATTTCGTAACAGTGGATTAAGAACAGTGGAGGCAGTTAAATGGATAATAATTAACCAGGGGAACAGCTTCCCAGGGGCCATGATACCCTAGGGTCATATGTCTTCCTAAAAGTTTTGGGGTGCAATTCTGGGCGGTGGAGGCACAGCCCAGGGGTGGGGTGAGGGGAGGGAGATAGCTCAGTGTCAGGTCTGCAGCCCTGCAGTTCTGGGCTGCTCCAGTGGCCAAAGTGGTCTCTGCATAAGTCACATCCACCGGCAGTAGCTCGCATTTGCAGCCCAAGATCCTGTCGTGCAGAGACCTGCCTTCCTGTCCTCCCCAGCCCTGTTCCCAACAGGCTAGGGAAGGGAGGGCAGCAGCTTATGGTAGTGCTGCACTGGGGGAAGTTCTTCCATGGTGTGTTACACTGTTGGAGCAGCAGGTAGGGCCCAAACCTGTTGTAGGCTGCAGTTCAACCCCCATTGGCACAGCAGGGAAGAATAGTCCCCTCTGCTGCAGGTGTGGCCAGGTGAGGGTCTCTGGCCAGTGTTCTGTAAGAGGTCCACTGATGAGAGGGCTTCCAGCAAGCCTGAACTCTATGAAAAGGCCAGTTAGAATGAGCAGCTTACTGTAACAGATGCATTTTGCAGCAGAGGCAGGGGGATACAGTGGTCCAGTCTTCGTGATCCTGAAGGGTGCAGGGCATGTTCCTTAGGGGATGCATCTCCTGAGTGGCAGAGGAAGTAGTTTGCTTTCATAGTTGCCTTGTGCTTCATGGAAATCCAGTGTGTTCCTACTCTGCTGAGGCCCCATCCCTAGATGGGCCC
The DNA here is from genome assembly GCF_965140295.1 of Lepidochelys olivacea. Classification (NCBI taxonomy): domain Eukaryota; kingdom Metazoa; phylum Chordata; order Testudines; family Cheloniidae; genus Lepidochelys; species Lepidochelys olivacea. The sequence continues at coordinate 13,421,342 of NC_140436.1, read as the reverse complement.
TTTCCCACTGCCTTTCCAGCTGAATCTTTGTGCCTCTTTAGCATAGCACATAGGCCTGTTGTCTCATATCTTTGGCTTGGAAATGTCTCTGTCTCGGCACTGCGGTGCATGCAGATAAGCTCCATAAATACAGGCCTCAGTGGTGTGCCACGCCACATGCCACTACCCTGGGGCCGTGTACACTAATTGTAACCGGATAGGCACTTCACAATAAACCGTTGGCGTACTGTTTCCTGGTCTCCGTGCTTACTGATGACAGGCTTGGCGTTCGTTTACACGCCTGCTTCACTCACACAGCCTGAAAAGGGAATGGCCTTCCACCGCCAACAAGTACTGAGTCAGCAGGAAAACAAAAGGGGCCCCTAGAGGTGCGAGTCTGTGGGCCTCTGTGAGCTCTCCCTCCTGTAGGCAGTAATGGCCACGGCAGTTAATGGGGATGAGATCTGGGAATGATGGCCAGCTTGGCACCCGTGGGCCCTGAGACGGTTTATTTTCATTCCCTTTGGGCTAGAATCCTGAACTGGAATTCCATGCTATGCCTCGCAGGGGTGCAGCTCAGAAAGGCACCACCTGGGGGAATGGCTTTAAGCCACCTTTGCCCACCCATATGATTCTGGAATGCCCTGGGTGTGGTGTGGCCCCTGGCATAAAGCAGAGTAGCCAGGATCCGCACACACACAAACCCAATCAATGAGGCCGATGTAGACCATGCACCTTCCCCCTCAGCCTAGCCAGGTGTTATATGTTAGGTGTATCACGGTAGTGCAACTTCACCCATCGCCCGCAAACAGCGCTTCTGATAAGAGAGGAAGAATGGCAAACAGCCCCAGGGACTCAGTCGCTCTGCTGAGTTTTTGTTTCCTCCCTATCATTAACATTCGGGCAGAGGGTTTGAAAAGCACGAGGCGCTGGCCCCAGTGACGAATTAGCCCCAGGCTGAGCATTTCCCATCAGCTGAAAAGTATCAATGTCCCATACTTTTAAAAAGGAATTTCAATAATTAATAAAAGGTACCAGGGCTGAGAGCCTTGGAGACTGAAATCCTCAGTGTCTTCCCAGAACTGGGATAGCATGGGCAGCAAAAGTGCAAGTTCTGGTTGATTGTATTCCCATAGGCCAACTTATTGTGCTAGGACAGTGATACTCAAGAGTTCAGTGGTTCAGGAGCCAAATTAGTGATCAGTATTACCTAAAAGAGCCACAGTCATGTGAATTCATTGTTTCATTTCCTATTTATATATTTTCTTGGTTATTCTGACAAAGTATTATTTTATCAATTACAGTTGGTTAATAACATAGTATAAGCATCCTGATTGGTTAATAACATGGCTTGGTTAATAATCACGCCGTGTTTTAATATCATGGGCTGCAAAGAGACACATTAAAGAGCCAATTGCGGCTCCCGAGCCTCAGTCTGAGTACGATTGTGCCAGGGGCTGTACACACACCGTAAGAGACCATTCCTGCTCTGAAGAGCTGGATATCTAAACAGGCAAGACAGACAAATGGCGGGGGGGGGGGGGAAGGAGGAAGTGTTTTAGCCATCCTTTAGTTAAAGTGGAACTTAGTTTTCTGTTTAAGAGCTGGTTGTTTTTTTTCCAAAGCCCTCTGAAATCTACATGCACAGTCTTGAAAATTGCAAATTTGATGTCAGATTTGATCAGTGGGCTCCCAAGGTATTGTGCTGAGGGAAAAAAGGGACAGTCAGTAAAATATTCCCATTCTAATGATATTTTTGTTTGCAATCCTGTGACTCAAACTATTGCACTGATCCCCTGCCAAACTGACACATCACCTGATCTGGTTTGATCTCAGATAGCGTGCAGCACTCACTGCCATGTAGACCGAACAAGATATAATAGTTATTGGGGCAGAGGGGGTGCGATTGAGCCCTGCAAACTGGAACGTGCCTGGGATCCACACCAGAGAAAACAATTTGTGTGTTGTGACACTGGTGAGCGAGAGTTCGTAGAGACACTCACTCCCCAGCCAAGGGCCCTGACCACTGGGCTGTTGGCTATTCAGGGCTGGTGATCTCTCTCTCTCTCTCATTTCTTTGTGAAAATTTCTAAAGAGCTCGGGTTCATCCCATTGTGGAATGGAAAACATTTTTGGAATCGTGAGAACTTTCATGAGTTGGGTAAACCGTTTCCTGACCGGCTACAGTAAATGCCAGAAGATGCACATTTTGTATAGATGAATACTCTGTGCAGAGCTGGAAATGGGCTCCTTTGGAAGTTTTCTTGGGGAATAAGGAGAGGATTCCTACCATATAGATGTTGTTTGAACCTCAGTTTATGGTTCAGCGCTGAACACTGCTGAGGACGCACACAGAGACGCAGGCAGGAAACAATCTCTGCCCCGTGTTCCTGCAATGGTGGAATGCAGAAGTGGAAAGCGTAAGCAAAGAGATCATACAAAATCTAGTATCAAATCAGAATTCAAAGTCCTCCCCTGCCCCTCCCATGACCAGGCAAAATCTGGGGAGTTAGAGGAAGTAGTGTCCTTTCTTCCTTGACCGTGATCAGGTGTGGATGGGGAGCGCTCTGTTTGGGATGATCTTTTATTCAGAATCATAGGATATTGGACGGGACCTCAGGAGGTCATCTAGTCCAACCCCCTGCTCAAAGCAGGACCAATCCCCAACTAAATCATCCCAGCCAGGGCTTTGTCAAGCCTGACCTTAAAAACCTCAAAGAAAGGAGATTCCACCACCTCCCTAGGTAACGCATTCCAGTGTTTCACCACCCTCCTAGTGAGAGAGTTTTTCCTAATACCCAACCTAAACCTCCCCCACTGTAACTTGAGACCATTACTCCTTGTTCTGTCATCTGCCACCACTGAGAACAGCCTAGATCCATCCTCTTTGGAAGCCCCTTTCAGGTAGTTGAAAGCAGCTATCAAATCCCCCCTCATTCTTCTCTTCCGCAGACTAAACAATCCCAGTTCCCTCAGCCTCTCCTCATAAGTCATGTGTTCCAGACCCCTAATCATTTTTGTTGCCCTTCGCTGGACTCTTTCCAATTTATCCACATCCTTCTTGTAGTGTGGGGCCCAAAACTGGACACAGTACTCCAGATGAGGCCTCACCAATGTTGAATAGAGGGGAACAATCACATCCCTTGATCTACTTAGAGCCCAAATGCCATTAGCCTTCTTGGCATCGAGGGCACACCGCTGACTCATATCTAGCTTCTCGTCTACTGTAATCCCCAGGTCCTTTTCTGCAGAACTGCTGCTTAGCCAGTCAGTCCCCAGCCTGTAGCAGTGCATGGGATTCTTCTGTCCTAAGTGCAGGACTCTGCACTTGTTCTTGTTGAACCTCATCAGATTTCTTTTGGCCCAATCCTCCCATTTGTCTAGGTCCCTCTGTATCCTATCCCTACCCTCCAGCGTATTTACCTCTCCTCCCAGTTTAGTGTCATCTGCAAACTTGCTGAAGGTGCAATCCACACCATCCTCCAGATCATGAATGAAGATATTGAACAAAACCAGCCCCAGGACCGACCCTTGGGGCACTCCACTTGATACTGGCTGCCAACTAGACATGGAGCCATTGATCACTACCCGTTGAGCCCGACAATCTAGCCAGCTTTCTATCCACCTCATAGTCCATTCATCCAGCCCATACTTCTTTAACTTGCTGGCAAGAATACTATGGGAGTCCGTATCAAAAGCTTTGCTAAAGTCAAGGAATAACACGTCCACTGCTTTCCCCTCATCCACAGAGCCAGTTATCTCATCATAGAAGACAATTAGATTAGTCAGGCATGACTTGCCCTTGGTGAATCCATGCTGACTGTTCCTGATCACTTTCCTCTCCTCCAAGAGGTTCAGAATTGATTCCTTGAGGACCTGCTCCATGATTTTTCCAGGGACTGAGGTGAGGCTGACTGGCCTGTAGTTTCCAGGATCTTCCTCCTTCCCTTTTTTGAAAGATGGGCACTACTTTAGCCTTTTTCCAGTCATCCGGGACCTCCCCCGATCACCATGAGTTTTCAAAGATAATGGCCAGTGGCTCTGCAATCACATCCCCCAACTCCTTTAGCACTCTCGGATGCAGCGCATCCGGCCCCATGGACTTGTGCTCATCCACCTTTTCTAAATAGTCCCGAGCCACTTCTTTTTCCAGAGAGAGCTGGTCACCTCCTCCCCATGCTGTGCTGCCCAGTGCAGTAGTCTGGGAGCTGACCTTGTTCGTGAAGACAGAGGCAAAAAAAGCACTGAGTACATTATCTTTTTCCACATCCTCTGTCACTAGGTTGCCTCCCTCATTCAGTAAGGGGCCCACACTTTCCTTGACTTTCGTCTTGTTGCCATCATACCTGAAGAAACCCTTCTTGTTACTCTTAACATCTCTTGCTAGCTGCAACTCCAGGTGTGATTTGGCCTTCCTGATTTCACTCCTGCATGCCCGAGCAATATTTTTATACTCCTCCCTGGTCATTTGTCCAATCTTCCACTTCTTGTAAGCTTCTTTTTTGTGTTTAAGATCAGCAAGGATTTCACTGTTAAGCCAAGCTGGTCGCCTGCCATATTTACTATTCTTTCTACACATCAGGTTTGTCGGTTTGTCCCTGTGACCTCAATAAGGATTCTTTAAAATACAGCCAGCTCTCCTGAACTCCTTTCCCCCTCATGTTATTCTCCCAGGGGATCCTGCCCATCAGTTCCTTGAGGGAGTCAAAGTCTGCTTTTCTGAAGTCCAGGGTCTGTATTCTGCTGCTCTCCTTTCTTCCTCTGCCACATCAAGGCCACATGTGCGCTATCACAGGCCTGTTGGGTGACCTCAGGCTAGACGCTTCCCCTCTCCGTGTCTCAGTTTCCCAGTAGCAATAATTACAGCTCCTTTGTAAAGTGCTTTGAGATCTAGAGAAGCAAAGTGCTAGATGAAACCTAGGTAGTATTTTATGCTGCTTCCTTACCCTGAGCACCCTGCAACAGCTCCATCCACCCAGCCCGTTCCTGCCCGCGTTCGCCACATATGCTCAAGTGTGGGTGGAAGGCAACCTCCGCAATACCTAATGAGAGAAAAGCACCGAGACAATCTGCTCACTCCAAATGTTTCATTGTGTTTTCTTCCCAACCACTGCCTTGACCTGGCCACATGATGTCGCCCTGTGCTCACAAACAACTCACACCGCACAGAGTGGCTGGAACAGCTCCCGTGCTCTTACATTACATGAACACACGATGATGCTGTGAGCTCCTTGTGCACATGAACCTCTCCTCCCTCACACGCCTGCGGGTGTTTGCCCCTTGCCACCCTGCTTGTCAGAAACACTGATCTCGGCTGCCTCCTCGGCACAGGTGCGAACGAAGCATCACACTTGCTAATGTTCCACCCGTACACAAACCCAAAGATGTTCCCAACGAGCGGGCGGCTTCCACCATTTACCGTTGGCTAGGACATCTGCACGGGCACCAAGAGAACTAGCCACGCTACCGTTCTAACACATACTCAACCACCGCCATGTCAATGATCTGGTGATACCCCGCCCTTGCAAACACTGCTAGACCTTGACATAGCTGGAAATACATAGCCTCTCAGAAGCAAACTCTCCCCTTCCACCGCACGTCTGCCGAGATCCCTGCGCTCCGATGGAATACACTTATTTGTTGTAGATCCCTGGATTCATCCTGTTCTTACAGAGTGGAGGTGAAGCTCCCTAAATCCACATACACCTAAGGGTCCCAAACCCATCATGTTGACTTGGAGCCCGAGCATTTGCAGGCTATTCAGGAATTATTTCCCAGTGTTCAAAGGGCCCTGCTGAAGGGCAGGGCCTGGGAAGGAGAGGAAGAGAGATGGGGCCTGAGAGGCGGCAGCTGGAGGTGTGGGGCAGGGTAAGGAATAGGGGAAAGCAATAGCTGAAGAGAAGAGATCTGAGATGCTACAGTAAATAGCTTCCCACTAGGGGTGCCCTGATGTCATTATGTTTAGGAAGGCAGGGAATTCCTCTTTCAGGAAGTGTTTGATGACAGAGGACAGTACATGTGGTGGAAGGAATACAGCCTGAATGTTGCGTTCGCGCACAGGGCACGGTGTCAGAAGTGAGTCGGCAGCCGCAGGGACGTGAAATCAGAAACTAAGAACATTGCAAATCAAACAAACAAAAAAACAGAGACAATAATCCTGGCGCTGTCCCAGTTTCCCATCCTCAAGCAGACAGACACAAAAGGGGATGCATTTAGCCATGGGACATTCTTTTTTAGATCACAATAGGAAATTGACGAAATTGCAACAGGGCTGAATGGAAAGGAAAACAAAATAAGAGCAGTCATGCTCTAGCTGCAATGGGTAAAGGCTGCCACGCGTGCTGATAGCGTCTGGATCTGGCAGCAGCAGAGCGGGATGACCCAGGTACAATCCTGTAAGTGTGCCCAAAGTGTTTTCAGCCCACAGAATATGTCAGATACGAAAGGGATCTTTTCAACAAGTATAATCAGGAAACTGGAGTAACAATAGATGAGTATATTGCCAAACTGCGCCAAATGCCTGACTCATGTGATTATTGACTCTCACAAGATGAACTAACTCGTGATAGGTTAGTAATGGGGACGAAAGAGGCAGAAGTTTGAATGAGAATGCTCAGCAAGCCCACGCTAATGCTGCCAAGAGCTGTAGACATGTGCAAAGCTAGTGAACCAGCTCACATCCAAATGCAGTGTTTAAGTGGAGCAGGCATAGAGATAATTCACCACCCTCACAGAGAGAGCATGAAAACACAAGAGAAAATATCCCCAAATCCATATGAAAGCAAATGCGCAAACGCGAAGCAGAGGAGACACAACGCAAAGGAAAATCTGTGGGGGGCGGGGGGAGCATGATGCTGGAAAAGGCTCTGGAGCATGTGGGGTCATATGCAATAATTGTGGCAGGAGAAATCGTGATGCCAACGCTTGCAGACCAGAAGAGGAGAGACAAAAACGTATCATACCAAGGAAGCAAGCAGGGACTCAGAGGGTGAGATTTTGCATGGATGTGACATTAATGAGGTACAAAACAGCAAATATAACTGGTTTGTAAAGCTCAGCCTAACATCCAGTGCAAAGACACAAGCAGCAGTGCACAAACAGGAACCTGAATGCTATAGAGACAGTATCAGTATCAGTGAACGTAGAAGGCTACAAAGACTTCTTTGGCATTGTGCACAAACCAAAATGAAATTGCAACCAAGCAAGCCAAATTAAAATGATCCGATGGCCCAAGCTAAATATCACCGGGACAATAAGTTACAAAAGCAGAATACCGTACCAAGAAGAAGTATACAGGCTGAAATGTCAGTTAGTACAGACCACATAGAAGCCACTGCTTTCCCCAAAAACAAGTTAATTCATGAACCTTCTAACTCTAAACCTGGAACAAATGATTCATACAGTAAACACAGAAGCAAATCGTAAAACTTCTCCAGAGCAGCCAGTACGCTTCCTGGGCTATGAGTGTCCTTACCCTCATCAATGCCCCTTCCCCACCAGTTACCTCCCATTCCCTTCTTCCAACCCAACGCACGTCATTCCTCTTCCCCCTTTTCCCCCACCAAATCCCTGTGGTTCTACTTCTGCAACAACCAGAGCTGCTAAAAGATGCCCATGATAGCCTTTCTCGAGGTCACAGATGTCTGGCTGGGGAAAGGTGTCCTAGGGCAGGACGAGGTGAGCTGGGGCAAGGGTAATCATAGAAGAATAGGGTTGGAAGAGACCTCATCTAGTCCAACCCGCTGCTCAAATCAGGACCAACACCAACTAAATCATCCCAGCCAGGGCTTTGTCAAGCTGGGCCTTAAGAACCTCTAAGGATGGAGATTCCACCACCTCCCTAGGTAACCCATTCCAGTGCTTCACCACTCCCTACTGAAATAGTGTTTCCTAATATCCAACCTAGACCTCCCCCACTGCAATTTGAGACCACTGCTTCTTGTTCCGTCATCTGTTACCACTGAAAACAGCCAAGCTCCATCCTCTTTGAAACCCCCCTTCAGGGAGTTGAAGGGTGCTATCAAATCCCTCCTCACTCTTCTCTTCTGCAGACTAAATAAGCCCAGTTCCCTCAGCCTCTCCTCGTAAATCATGTGCCGCAGCCCCCTGATCATTTTCGTTGCCCTCTGCTGGACTCTCTCCAATTTGTCCACATCCCTTCTGTAGTGTGGGTTCCAAAACTGGACTCAATACTACAGGTGTGGCCTCATCAGTGCTGACTAAAGGGGAATAATCACTTCCCTCAGTCTTCTGCCAGTGCTCCTACTAATACAGCCCAATATACTGTTAGCCTTCTTGGCATCGAGGGCACACCGCTGACTCATATCCAGCTTCTCATCCACTGTAACCCCTAGGTCCTTTTCTGCAGAACTGCTGCTTAGCTAGTCAGTCCCCAGCCCGTAGCGGTGCATGGGATTCTTCTGTCCTAAGTGCAGGACTCTGCACTTGTTCTTGTTGAACCTCATCAGATTTTTTTTGGCCCAATCCTCCCATTTGTCTAGGTCCCTCTGTGTCCTATCCCTACCCTCCAGCATATCTACCTCTCCTTCCAGTTTAGTGTCATCTGCAAACTTGCTGAGGGTGCAATGTACACCATCCTCCAGATCATGAATGAAGATATTGAACAAAACCGGCCCCAGGACCGACCCCTGGGGCACTCCACTTGATACCGGCTGCCAACTAGACATGGAGCCATTGATCACTACCCATTGGGCCCGACAATCTAGCCAGCTTTCTACCCACCTTATAGTGCATTCATCCAGCCCATACTTTTTTAGTTTGCTGGCAAGAATACTATGGGAGACCGCATCAAAAGCTTTGCTAAAGTCAAGGAATAACACATCCACCACTTTCCCCATATCCACAGAGCCAGTTATCTCATCATAGAAGGCAATCAGGTCAGGCATGACTTGCCCTTGGTGAATCCATGTTGACTGTTCCTGATCATCTTCCTCTCCTCCAAGTGCCTCAAAATGGATTCCTTGAGGACCTGCTCCATGATTTTTCCAGGGACTGAAGTGAGGTTCACCGGATTCTCCTCCTTCTCTTCTTAAAAGATGGGCACTACATTAGTCTTTTCCCAATCATCTGGGACCTCCCCCGACGACCAGGAGTTTTCAAAGATAATGGCCAATGGCTCTGCAATCACATCCCCCAACTCCCTCAGCACCCTTGGATGCATTAGGTCTGGCCCCTTGGACTTGTGCGTTTCCAGGTTTTCTAAATAGTCCCTAACCTCTTCTTTCCCCACTGAGGGCTCCTAATCTCCTCCCCATGCTGTGCTGTCCAGTTGCCAGATGCACACTGGCCCGCCCGGCCCTGTGCTGCCAGCATGCCCTTTCCCCTCAGGGGTGAGCCCATGCCATGCCACACATCCCCCTTGCCCAACACAAACACCCCACGACTCCCTATGGTCAGAGCCCCTCCCCCCCCAGACCCATTGTGCCCAGCGTCCCCCTGCAACCCTGCCACAAATGCCCAGTGCCCTGCACACCACCCCTGACACTAAACTGGGAGGAGAGGTAGATACGCTGGAGGGTAGGGATAGGATACAGAGGGACCTAGACAAATTAGAGGACTGGGCCAAAAGAAATCTGATGAGGTTCAACAAGGACAAGTGCAGAGTCCTGCACTTAGGACGGAAGAATCCCATGCACTGCTACAGACTAGGGACCGAATGGCTCGGCAGCAGTTCTGCAGAAAAGGACCTAGGGGTTACAGTGGACGAGAAGCTGGATATGAGTCAACAGTGTGCCGTTGTTGCCAAGAAGGCCAAGGGCATTTTGGGATGTATAAGTAAGGGCATTGCCAGCAGATTGAGGGACGTGATCGTTCCCCTCTATTTGACATTGGTGAGGCCTCATCTGGAGTACTGTGTCCAGTTTTGGGCCCCACGCTACAAGAAAGATGTGGAAAAAATGGAGAGAATCCAGCGGAGGGCAACAAAAATGATTAGGGGACTGGAACACATGACTTATGAGGAGAGGCTGAGGGAACTGGGGATGTTTAGTCTGTGGAAGAGAAGAATGAGAGGGGATTTGATAGCTACTTTCAACTACCTGAAAGGGGGTTCCAAAGAGACTGTTCTCAGTGGTGGCAGATGACAGAACAAGGAGTAATGGTCTCAAGTTGCAGTGGGGGAGGTTTAGGTTGGATATTAGGAAACATTTTTTCACTAGGAGGTGGTGAAACACTGGAATGCGTTACCTAGGGAGGTCGTGGAATCTCTTTCCTTTGAGGTTTTTAAGGTCAGGCTTGACAAAGCCCTGGCTGGGATGATTTAGTTGGGGATTGGTCCTGCTTTGAGCAGGGGGTTGGACCAGATGACCTCCTGAGGTTCCTTCCAGCCCTGATATTCTATGATTCTATGCCCAGCATCCCCCGCCCACAGCCCCACCACAACTGCCCAGCACCCCACACTCAACCCCCATACCCTAGTGCCCCAACACACACATCTTCCCCACCCCCTCACAGCCCAGCACCATCCCAGACCCCCAGAACCCTCCTCCCCCATGCCCTGCCTCCTGGCTGCACTCACCGGCCCTGCTGGTGGTGACTGTGTCTGCAGGGCTGAGCCAGCAGCTCCGGCCCCTTGGGAGTGATCGGGCCAGGGCCTGCCCTAGCCAGGCTCCCTCAGAACCCACTTGGCCCAGCCAAGCCCTCCGTAATATCTCCCCCCACCTGAAACTGGCCAGGCTTCTGCCCCAGTCCCAGGTGGCTCAGCTCCGGGGAGACCGGCGGGCCCCACAGGTGGTGGGAAGCAGAGACTTCCCAGAGCCAGAGGTGCCCTGGGGTCCGGCCGGGGGGCAGAGAGGAGCCGGCGGGTGGGGCCAAGGGGCGCAGAGGAGCCCTTGGCTGGCCGGTGGGAGCAAGTGGTGGGCGGAGGAGCCAGCGGGCTGGCAGTGTTTCGGGGCACAGTGCAAGCGGAGCAGGCTGGGGCCCCTTCTGAGCATGGGCCCGGCTCCATGGTGCCATTGGTACCATTGTAAACCTAAGAGGGTTCACATCCCTTGCTCGCTGCAACTCCTATTGTGCTTGGCTTTCCTGATTACACCCCTGCAGGCTCGAGCAATATTTTTATACTCCTCCCTAGTCATCTGTCCAAATTTCCACTTCTTGTAAGCTTCATTTTTGTGTTTAAGCTCACCGAAGATTTCACTGTTAAGCCAAGCTGGTCGCCTGCCATATTTGCTATACTTTCTGCACATTGGGTTGGTTTGTTCCTGTGCCCTCAATAAGGCTTCTTGAAAATACAGCCAGCTCTCCTGGACTCCTTTCCCCCTCATATTCGTAATGTTCTGCCTGGTGGCACGCTGGGGTAGATGGAACAATCGGGAGCAACAGACAGTGGCAGGGAATGTGGGAAGGGAGCTTGAGGGCTGCACAGCTAAGGTGATGCCATGTCTGAGGTACGCGAACGTGTGTGCGTGGAGGGAGTGGGATTGGGAGATGGCAGCCATAGCCCGGGGCAGGCTCTGGATCTCACATTAAAGAGAGAAGGCCAACCCAAAAGGTATTTGTTTAAAAATAAACAAGTTAACAATAGTTCCAGAGGGCCCCCGACAGACACCTTTCATTTCCCCTGTTGTTTCTGCATTTTCAATCTCAATTTCCTCTTTAGCCTTGCGCTCGTTGCTGTGTGAGAGACCCACACCAACAAGAGGGGACCCTGATTGCGTGCAGGGGAGCTGCAACATGGACCTGCCGCAGAGAACGCAACCCAAAAAGACCTCTCCCGGTTGTAGGCATCCCGACACGACGGTTGTGGAGTTGCTGGTGTCCCATGAAAGACGGGGAGCCCAATTCAGGTCTGTCATACCAGTGTAAATCTGTAGTGACTCTGCTGCTGTTGGGGCCGTTACTCTGGAGAGAGAGGGACGTGGCCTCTTCCTATCCCAAAGTAATCGTCCTTTCAGCCACCATGTGCTGCTGGGAGGGATTTAAAACTTGGTGTCTTTAGGGAACTGTGTCGTGCCCCAGGAAACATAAGGCCAGTTGCATCAGCGGCACCAGACATGTCACTCTGAAGCAGGGCAGCAGCCAAGCGCCTCCCACCAAGCCTTCCTTTGGGAAGGACCTGCCTCCGCCCCACGAGCGCACTCCTCTCCCTTCTCTCAGCTCCTCGCCCGCCTGGCGTCCTTGAGCAGGGAAGAGCTGCTCTCTCCAGGAGCTGGACATGTCACTGCCTGTCTCCCGGGAGCAGAGAGGGAAGAGAGGAAGAGGCGAGCGCAGAAGAGGAAGCTCGCTGCCCAGTCCACAGCCCTGGGGAAGAGACAATTCTTCATGGAGAGAGAGAGACCTGGCGATAGCCGAGAAGTTTGACTGCGTATATAGTTCTGAGATTGTCTCTACCCTCATCAATGCCCCTTCCCCACCACTTATCTCTACTCCCTTCTTCCAACCCAACGCACGTCATTCCTCTTCCCCCTATTCCCCCACCAAATCCCGGTGGTTCTACTTCTGCATTGCCCGTTTTCTGTGCTTTCTCTCTCCCCACCACCTAGTTGGATATTTCAGTCAAGCAAAATAAACCAGCTCCCTTCACGATGGCTGTCACGTCAGGTTGTGGAGTGAAAGTCAGGGTTTGAGATTCCTTAGGAATTTGATCCATTTTACTAATCAAAATAGAATTTAAAAAGAAAATGGGAAATTAGCGAAGACAGAGCAGAGGTGCTTTTAGGGTACTGTCATAAACTTTAAAAGATTGAGTGTAACACAAAATGTTAACTCTTCTCAAGAAAGAAAGATCCAGTCATTGCAAGCCAGTCTCTTATTCCTTGAAGCTAAACACACAGTGGTGAAATTACCACCAGATTTAACCCCTGGGGTAAACTTTATCCTATGGCTACATCCTAAATTAATCACATAATAGTCAAATTACACTTAGCTTATTCAGCGAATAGTGACTATTGATCCCAAATATAGATCCTTCACTTGGCAATCCAGTTATGCGCCAAGTTGCACTACCTAGGGTTAAACACCAGTCGAGATATATTCCAATCAGCAATTTGTGGGACTGTATAGGACAGTACACCCAACGGTAGAGCTAAAATTACTGTCTGGGGGTTTAGACAATTAATTACAGAAAGGTGTCGAGTTAATTTAAAATGGCCTTTTCAGGCAATGAAAATAAATTAGAGACAGAATCTTCATCCTAAAAATACTAAAATCACACGTACTTAAGCACGGGCTGCTGATCGTTTACATTTATTTTGATACTTCTTCTTCTACCAAAATCTGGAATCCTCATCTTAACTTACTACAAATACTTAAATAACGGGGGCAAAAGTTCAGCAATAGTTATTCCATTAATCTAAAAAATCATTTAACGTTTTAAGGAACTTGTCACTTTCTGGTGCTCACAAATCATGTGTCTAGGGGCTGGTTACTTTAGCCATTAAGTAGACAGCTTTCTTTGAGTTATCTTTGTAATGCACTTCTTATTAGAATCCTGCTATTCTGAACCAGAACAGCAAGTTATTCCATCTCAGCGTGTTTCAATCACTCAGTGACTTAATATTGTTTCTAGACATTTACTGTCACACATCTTTTTTTTTTTTTTTTTTGCTAGCAAACGCCAAATGCATTTTATCCTGAGAACAGTCACGGCATTTAGAATGCATATGTTAGAATACAAGGTCCTCGGTGGGGTGGTAGCCATCTCCTCGGCTCCTTTTGTGAGCCTCCATCTGCAGGGCGGAAGCCCTTTCTAGAAGTCTCCATTTTTCACTCTCTGATCTTCGGCAGTTTTCCTGTCGTCTTTGAAGCTTTAAGACTCGAGCCGTACAAAGCCCAGAAACGAATTAGCCAGTTTCTTGTTGCTGGGCTCCGTAGCAGAGCCGAAGATCATTAATGAAATGGCAGGGCACAATTGCTGCTCTTTCCCTGCTTCATCTCTGTGGGATTTTCCTTTCCAGCGTGCCGTTAAAATCGCCCTGGGGAGGAGGAACCACGTGCCCAGATGCCAGGGAGACGGGGGTGGAGGCAGAGATGCTCTCCCGCAGCCAAAGCGAGGAATAGGCCATGTTCGCCGCATTCATGTCACCCAGGGGGTGGGGTAGGTGATCTGAGCCTCCTGCAGGGGCAGACTCTGCGCTAGCTTCCCCAGCCCAGCTGAATATGGGGTCAGTGAGACGCTCTGCTCCCTGTGCCTCATCTGTGAAATGGGGGTGGTTCTGCCTTACCCCGCAGGGATATGATGATGGCATGCAGACTTTAATCTTACCAGTGACACGCACCTGGTCTTAGCTCCAGGTTATAGAGGTGACACCATCAGCTGCATTGGTGGGACACATCCTCTGCTGAGGCAAAGCTGTAGCTTAGAACCTGCCCAGGCTGACTAGCCCTTACTACTCCCTGGCCCCTTTCTAGCAGGAATCATCAGTAACAAAGATGACGAGGATTCTCAGGGAGCATCCCGTCTGTGCTCCCATCACCCCATTGACTACCTGGCCCTCCAGTTCTGCCGTGGTGTGTCTGAGTTACTGACGACGTGTGTTCCGAGTCCCACACTGCACCTCTGGCACCCACGCAAATCCTCTGACGCTGAACAGAGCCCAGCAAAGGTGTTTAGCATGATCTGAACTCTTACCACTAATACCTGGGCTACCGGCCTCTTTTGTTAAAGGTCTGTGTGTTGGGGGAGGGGGATAGGTATTCAGGAGAATTATGGGCTGCTCCACTCTGGGAAGGGGTAGGAACAGACGTCGTTCGTAGAATCGCTGAGTGACAATGGACCTAATCCTGGGATTGTATTATGTTGGTGCTGAGGGGTCACTTCTGTCCTCAGGTACCAGCTGAAATCTGTATCCGTTTGCAGATCCACCTGAAGAGGGGCAATGTTCTGGAAAAGGGGGTAAACAGCAAACAGTGAAGTGGCAAAGTTTGCAGACTATTCAAAATTACTCGAGATAGGTAAGTCCAAGGCAGACTGCAAAGAGTTACAAAGGGATCACACTAAACTGAGTGACTGGGCAACAAAACGGCAGGTGAAATTCAATGTTAATCAGTGCAAAGTAATGCACATTGGAAAACACATACACAATGACGGGGTTGACATTAGCTGTTACCAATCAAGAAAGAGCTCTTGGAGTCATCAAGGATAGTTTTCTGAAAACATCTGCCCCGTGTGCAGTGCCAGGCAAAAAAGTGAACAGAATGTTAGGAACAATTAGGAAGGGATAGATTATAAAACAGAAAATATCATAGTGCCACTATATAAATCCATGGTACGCCCACACCTTGAATACTGCCTGCAGTTCTGGGTGATCCATCTCAAAAAAGGTATATTAGAATTGGAAAAAAGTGTGGAGAAAGGTAACAAAAATGATTAGGGGTATGGAACAGCTTCCATATGAGGAGAGATTAATAAGACTGGGACTTTGCAGCTTGGAAAAGAGACAACTAAGGGGGGGATATGATCGAGGTCTATAAAACCATGACTGGTGTGGAGAAAGTGAATAAGGAAGTGTGATTTACTCCTTCTCATAGCACGCAAACAAGGGGTCACCCATTGAAATTAGCAGGCAGCAGGTTTAAAACCAAAAGAAGGAAGTAATTCTTCACACCACCTGCCGCAGTTGTTGCCAGGGGATGTTGTGAAGGCCAAAAGTATAACTGGGTTAAAAAAAGAATTAGATACATTCCTGGAGGATAGGGCCAGCAATGGCTGTTAGCCAATATGATCAGGGACACAACCCCCTGCTTTGGGTGTCCCTAAACGTCTGACTGTTAGAAGCTGGGACTGGACAATGGGATGGATCACTCAATAGATTGTCCTGTTCTGTTTACTCCATCTGAAGCATCTGGCACCACTGTCAGAAGACAGGATACTGGGCTAGATGGACCATTGCTCTGATCCAGTATGGCCGTTCTTATGTTTTGATGAGGGTGAGGCGGGCCCAGTTAAAGAGGGAGCCCCGGTAGAAAGGAGCTCGGGTGATTATGAAGGGAAGAAGCCCAGAGACAAGGGGGCTGCCGGGAAAGAATTGTGTAGTCCCTCTCTGGGCCAGGGAAGGACTTCTGGGCAGCAGAGGAAAGAGGAGGCTCAGGGAACATACTTCTTGGGACCCTCTCCTGAGAATCAGCTCTGGTGAAGGGTCAGGAGAGACACAGAGCAGCCAGCGGGGTGGAGCAAGCTCCAGTGGTGAGGGAAGGGTCTGAACATCCAGAGGGGAGCCCTGGGAGGTGTTCGGTTGAGGAAGGGAGCAGGGGAGATTTAAGAGGGAAGAAAGGCCAAGCCCAAGCAGGGCAGAAGTTGGTTTAAGTTTATATTTTCATTTGGGGGATTCCAAAGGAATGGGGAGTAACTGGCTAGGTGTCAGGACACCTGAAAAGGAGCTGGGGGCTACTGATGATCACAAATTTGAATATGAAT
Source organism: Lepidochelys olivacea (assembly GCF_965140295.1). Lineage (NCBI taxonomy): Eukaryota > Metazoa > Chordata > Testudines > Cheloniidae > Lepidochelys > Lepidochelys olivacea. The sequence goes on along the minus strand of NC_140436.1, from coordinate 13,404,988 downwards.
CAGCACTGTGATTCAGTTGTGAAAAGACACAGGAGGTCACTGTCCTGCTCTACTTGGCAGTCGTGGGGCACCAGCTGGAGTATTGTGTCCAATTCTGGGCACCACAGTTTAGGAAAGATGGGGACAAATTGGGGAGAGTCCAGAGGAGAGCAACAAAAGTAATGAAAGATTGAGAAAACCTGACCTCTGAGGAAAGATTAAAAAATCTGGGCATGTTTAACCTTGAGAAAAGCAAACTGAGGGGGGGACCTGATGATAGTCTTCAAATATGTTAAGGGCAGTTATAAAGAGATTGGTTGTGCCGTGTCCACGAAGGTAGGACAAGAAGCAATGGGCTTAATCTGCAGCAAGGGAAATTTAGGTTAGATACTAGGAGAAACTTTGTAATTATAAGGGTAGTTAAACTCTGACCTAGGCGGGGAGGCTGTGGCATCACCACCACGGGAGGGTTTTAAGACCAGGTTGGACAAACTCCTCCAGATTCACTTGGTCCTGCCTGAGCGCAGGGGCCTGGACTTGGTAACGTCTTGAGGTCCCTTCCAGCCCGATATTTCTCTGATTCTAGGCCGTTGAGTCCTGGCTCTGACAGAAGGGTGGCCATGGAAGGTGGAGGTTGTGGAGCCTGAGAAGAACACAGGTATGGAGTGGGCCCGAAGGGGCTGTGGTAGAAAGAAGCCCAAGGAGGTAGCTGAGGAGGGTCTGAATAGACAGATCCTGCCTGTTCACTACAGAGCCTTGGGCTGGAACCCACAGGAGAGAGAGGGCCTGGGCTTCCCTGCCAGCCCCCAGGAATCTGGGCTGAAGACCTGATGTAAGGACACAGGACACTTGTTTGTTGGACTCTCTGTTACCCTGGAAGGGGTGGGACTGAACGTGACCTGGCTGGAGAGTTGGCTCACAAAAAGAGGCAGAGCACTGGAGGGCTGCTAGGCGGGGAGAGCTCGCTATGGTAAGTCCATTCTACACCCATCATCTGGGGAAAGCATCTTGTTAAGGGTTATGGCTTTACAGCTTTTAGCTGGGCATGTGGTAACACAGGGGAAGCAAACCTGGCAAAACTGACCTCTGTGTCTGCCAGACATTAATCCTGATAAGGATTTTTCCCTGTATACCTGTGAACACCACTTGGTGCTGGCCAGTGGAATTTTGCCAGGCTGGGGTTGCCAGGATCACGGTTGCATCATAGGACTGTCATCCCCTGGGCTTCTCCAGCTTGCATGGCTAGCTAGGGATTGCGTTGCTAACCGCTACATAGGGCGGGATGGTCCACGGGGCGTGCGGTGAGTGAGGGCCATTTGAAGCGATAGTCAGAGTTAGCCATATTAAACTCTAGGGCTAATGGGTCCTGCTCTACATGGCTGATCTTGCAGAGGGTGGATTCTGCTGTTGGGAACCTTTTGATACTTTTAAAAAAAACCCTTCTGGGCCTAAATGCTTGTGTGATGGGAAATGGAGCGACGCCTAAACTTGTATGGCAGATAGCACCAGCACAAGCAGTGAAGCCAGCTTGGTAGGGCCGTGTGTAGCTTATATGCTCGCTGCCCTCTCCTGTAGAGACTGGCTCTTGGCCTTCAGCATTATTGAACCACCAGCACTCACTTCCCGTAAAAGGATCGAGTCCCTCTTTCAAGATCCTTGCTGCTGAGAGCCTGTTCTGAACCTTGCATGTAACAGAGAAGAAAGGGTTATGAGACAGCGGGCAGAGCGAGACAATCTGTTGGAGGCACTACGCTGGGAGTTAGGAGACCAGGGTTTGAGTCCTAGCTCTGATAGTGACCCGCTGTGTGACCTTGGGCAAGTCACTTCCCCTTTCTGTGCCTCAGTTTCTCCTCCCACCCTTTGTCTGTTTTGTTTATTTAGCTCGTAAGCTTTTCCAGGCAGGGACTACTTCTTGCTGTGAGACTTGGGCTTTAAGTAATTAGGAAGTTTTACCTCTTGTCTTGATTTGGCTTATAGCCCACAGCAAAGGTGACCCCCCCCATCAGCTGGCCTGCTGCCCTTGATTAAAGGTGTGAGATGTAAGAAGAACATGAGAATAGCATCCAGACGTATCCTGCTCCTCCCTGCACAGCGAAAATATACACCCACTCGCCTACCATGGGCGGCTATGGTGGGAACTGACCTGCACTGGATTTCCCTCTCCTGTCACACCCATGCCTCCTCTCGCCCTGCTAGCCACGAGGCGGTTAGCTCGCAGGGAAGCAGTTTGGTTTTTGTTTGGGAGGCCTATTCTTTTCAGGGGGAGGCAGAGGAGGCAATTCCCTACGCTCAGATCAGCCACGGGTAATTGCCTTCCTTGGGGCTGTCAAGTGGCGACGATTTGAGTGCCGGAGATTTTTAACGAACGGGAACGAAAAGCCCCGCTGAAACACGAAGCACGGTGGTGGGGGGAGATGCTCCAGACAAACCTCCTCTCATGCGGCTCCCCGGTGAGGAAGTCTTGGCAGGGAAGAGTGATGGGGTGGGGAGTAGGAGGAATGCTCCAAAAAGGAACAATTTGAGCAATTTCCATCCCAGATGAGAGGCAGCTTCCCTTCCCCTGGGTGCTCGCCACCACACGAAGCCGCACAGGAATATCTGGCATAGACTCCATCCCTCAAGCAGGGGGACATCCACTGCTCCGATACAGCCCCTGAGCAATGCACTTACCAGACAAGAAAAGGATGCTTCCTTATTATTTTTGTTTCCATGGTGCCTAAAAGTATCAACTGAGATTGGCAGTTTCCACAGTACGCATCCGATGAAGTGAGCTGTAGCTCACGAAAGCTTATGCTCAAATAAATTGGTTAGTCTCTAAGGTGCCACAAGTACTCCTTTTCTTTTTGCGAATACAGACTAACACGGCTGTTACTCTGAAAACTGAGATTGGGGCTCTCTTGTGATAGGTGCTGTATAGACATATAGGAAGAGACAATCCCTGCCCTACCCCAACGAGCAGGGAAAGATAAAGGAAGGAGCAGTGAATGGGAGGTATCATTATCTCTGTCTTATAGATGAGGTCCAGACCCTCAAAGTACTTAAGCTCCTAACTTGCACTGACTTCACTTGAGGATTTGGGCCTGTGGCACATCTGGGAATTCAGATCTTCTTAATAGCAACACCATCTGTCTTCTCAAGTACACGTGACTCGTCCCCTTATAGTGGCTGATCCACAGAGGATCAGAGTTTACTATAGCTACCTGCTAGAGGAGTTATGACTTTACAGAGCTGGTCAGAAAAATGGTTTTTCCATCCCACAAAAAATCTGAGGTTTTGACCAAAAAAAAAAAAAAAAATTCATCCTGAATTGGGACGAAAAGCCAAAATGTTGAAATTTGGGGTGGGGAACGAAATCCTGAAAAGAGAATCCTTTTGAGTCTGCTGAAACATTTTTGTGGTGATAAATCAAAATGCAGCATTTTGAATGTTCACCCTTTTTAACTTAAAAAAAATTGTACGTGAAATAGAGAATTTCAAAACAAGAAGTTGTTTTGATACGAAAACTCGCAACTTGTTGTCAAAATGGGATGTTTAGACATTTTTTTCCAATTTTTGTAAATGAAATTTTGTCACAATTGACATGATTCCGTGAAAAATTTTGGTTTAATCAAAATGGCATTTTCCAATGGAAAGCTGTTTTGACAAAAATCTTCTGACAGCTCTGTTTCTTCAGCTTAAGTTTTAGAGGTTTGTGCTTTTAGTGTTGGAGTTCCAGGTCCTCTGAGCCTAGGCAGACGAGAAAGACAAAGCGTGGGAGAAAGGAAGAATTATGTATCCACATTTTACAGGTGGGGACATGAGTCGCTGATAGATTGGAGTGTCTAAATATAGATTTAGAAGCCTCATATTTAGTATCTGGCTTTGAAAATTGTGACCACGTTGCTTGCCCTGAAGAGGTCAGGAGCAAAGGTGGAGACATGCTTTACAGTGATCAATTGAGCTCTTTGAATCTATTTAGCTTAACAAAGAGAAGATTAAGGGGCGACTTGATCACAGTCTTTCAGTACCTACATGGGGAACGAACATTTAATATTGGGCTTTTCAATCTGGCAGAGGACGGTCTAATATGATCCAATAGCTGGAAGTTGAAGCTAGACAAACTCGGACTGGAAGCAAGGTATAAACTTTTAACTGTGGGAGTAATTAGCCATAGGAACAATTTCCCAAGGGTCACGGTGAACTGTCCATCACTGACACTTGTTAAAATCAAGACGGGATGTCTTTCTAACAGATCTGCCCTAGGAATTATTGTGGGGACCTTCTCTGGCCTGTCTGATACAGATCAGACGAGATGATCACAATGGACCTTTCTGGCTTTGAAATCTATGCCAGGGGGTTTGGGACAGAAACCCTATTCCAGGCACATGAGGTGAGGCAAAGGAGACATGGCTGCCTGTCGAAGCAGATAAGCTGGACTGGCAGAGCAGGGTCGGCACGAGGGCTCCAGATGAGCTGTTGGCAGGGGTGATGATTTAGGAATGACGATTCTGTGAATGATGCCAGGTTGGTCAGGGGGCCTACTTCCTCCCTGTTACAGAAGAGCAGTCCAGATCAGCCTGGCCCATCCTCCAAACACCCACCCCATCCTCCTTAGTGGCTAGAGAAGGGCAGGGCACAGGGCTCCTCTGGTAGGGAAACCAGAATCGGAGCTGCTCGGGCAGGTCCTGGGACACACCTGCTCTTCTAGGGGAGGAGCCATGGAGCATCTCAGGCTGTCCACGGCAGGAGAAAGTAGGATGAGCTCTGGTGTAAAGAGGAGACTGGCCAGGAGCCTTAAAGTCTTGGTGGAGGCTGGTCCTTCTCCATCCTTTCCCTGGAGCCAACAGGGACTACACAAGGTTGCCTGGTGCCAAGTGAGATGGGTATGAAGTAGGGGGAGGGGATGAGTGATGGAGATAGGGTTGCAGGGGCCTGCATGGTGTTCAGTAACATGGGTAGCTTCCCTCCCCCACCCCAGGAACCAGTCATCATACCCCTTGTCACCCACCCAGCCACATCAGCACCTGGGATAGATCTGGGGTAGGTGGCACAAGCCACGCAGGGTTTCCGCTAGTCAGAGATTCCCAGAGTTTTTCACTGTGCAGCCCCCTTTGTAGTTCCATGTCCCATGCACGCCCACCTCTTTCTCCCCTCTCCTTCACAGCCAAGCCCTGCCCCCAAGACCCCTACATGGCTCTGCCCAGTCCCCTTGCTTTCTCCCCTAGCCTGCTGCTCGCTCAGGCCACGATCCCTACCAGGCTGCGCCTGCTGAGTCCACCTGTTGGCTTCAGCTGATTCCTCCATGTTTCAGCCGTCTGACCCCACTGCTGCCTGTTACCACCGGCCCAGCATCGGGGGCACGTGCAGGGTAGCAACTGGTACTTCAGAGGTGGACTCGCTCTCCAACCCCTCCCCTTGTGTGCCGGCTGCCTCCTGCTCCTCGGCAAGTAGCAAGGACGGGGGACTGTCCTACTTCACATCAGGTCCTTGTGCGCCCCCTGATAACCTCTCACGGCGCCCCACAGTTTGAAAAGCTATGCCCTCGGGGATCGAGCCAGGGTGCTAACGCAGCTCTGCTGAGCCAAAGGGGAGGAGGGCAGGATACAGGCTACCACTGATGGAGTGGCTCAGATGAGAGTATTGACCAGGGCTACGTTGATCAGATTACTGGGGACAGAGCCCTGCTCACGATCGGGAAGGGGAGGTGCTGGCAGCAGGGAAGGAGCTGCCCGTGGAAGGCAGCGGGATAAGGAAGTATCCCTACCTGCTTTGGGAGCAGCTCCTGGGTATGAAGTTCTTGGTTTGCTGGAGTGGTTTGTGCCTTGTGTTCTCTAGACTCCACTTTTCGGGGGCATGGAGAACGAAAAACATTTAAGCAGGTGCATTAGAATGGTCACACAGGGACTTTCCCCTGCAGTGAATAGCATCCTGCCCTGCTCCCAGCCCTGGTGTCACTGCAGCCCGGGGGCTGCAAGAAAGTGCTCCAGCTCTCTTCCAGTGGCTGCACCAAGGGCCTGGAAAAGGATCCATTCCTGGAGAGCTCTAAGCAATTCCTGGTGCAGCAGAGGGCGCTCCCACCCCAGCTCTTCCCACAGCTCCGGCTCACACAGTGTGGTCCTTTCACGTTCTGTGTCCAGCGGCATTGCAATGAAAGGCGCTGGGTGAGGCTTTCAGGAAAGCTGCTCCAAGCTGAGCTGGAAAGGGCCATAGGAAAGAAGTGGGGGAGGGAAATTAACCTCTGACTAAACTGCTGGAAGCCTGTGATGAATGGACTGTGTCAGGGTGGCAGGCAAAGCCCAGTCTGAGAGTGGAAAGGTGTCCAGACCAAACAGCTGGTCTAAGAGCTGTCCAGTGCCATATGGCAGCGGGGAAAGAGATGTAGGGGGCGACCCTGGATTCGTGATGTCCTACAAAACCTCCATTATCGCAGGGGTCAGACTGGAGAGTCACAACGGCTTTTAAAATCGGCGTGAATTCTCTCAGGGAAAAATGGGAATAAAACACTGAAAAGATCTTTATGGGTTCAGTTCAATTCCTGCTACAGAACAAGGAGCAATGGTCTCAAGTTGCAGTGGGGTAGGTCTAGGTTGGATATTAGGAAACACTATTTCACTAGGAGGTGGTGAAGCATTGGAATGGATTACCTAGGGAGGTGGTGGAATCTCCTTCCTTAGAAGTTTTTAAGGTCAGGCTTGACAAAGCCCTGGCTGGGATGATTTAGTTGGGGATTGGTCCTGCTTTGAGCAGGGGGTTGGACTAGATGACCTCCTGAAGTCCCTTCCAACCCTGAGATTCTATGATTCTATGGTACTGTCTCTGTAACGTCCCAGGGCAGAGACCCAGCACAAGGCCATGAACCACTTAAGTACCGTTTAACAGACCTAAGCCACGCATGGGCCATGTGCTCGTCCCACTGCCCAAGGGAGAATTTCACCTTATCCGGGAAGCAAATCGGTATCTAATTGTTCCGGGCTTTGAAAGGCCATAGTGGGCTCTTGCATTAAGAGGTAGTGGTGATGTGCAGTCAGTACTTTAATATGGGATTTCCTCTGAAATATACCATGACACCCCCCCACCCCCAGCTTCGTAGGTTCCAAGGCCAGAACAGACCATTCTGACCATCTAGTCTGACCTCCTGCATAGCACAGGCCAGGAGACTTCCCTAAATTAATTCCTGTTTGAACTAGAGCAGATCTTGATTGAAATGCTGCCAGTGATGGAGAATCCACCATGACCCTGGGTAAATTGTTCAAGTGGTGAATTACCCATGTGCCCCGTACTTCACTGGAGCTACACCCACGTACACCAGCAGAGGAGTTGGCTCATTGTGCACAAATGAGGATGCCCTTAAAACAGTTAATCTCACAGGAGAGGATGAATGGTCCAGGCTTAAGGCACCAGCCTATACCAAGGGAGGCTTGCATTCAATTCTCAGCTCTGCAGCAAGCATCTCTGGGCATGTCCCTTAGCCACTCTGGGTCTCAGTTCCCTGACTGTACATGGGGATCAGAGCACTGCCCTGCCCCACGGGGATGTGTGAGGATAAAGACATTTATCCGCTAATTTGGAGGTGCTCGGATACTAGGATGGGGGGTGGGGAGGGGTTGTGTTAGATAGGAGGGAGAGGGGACATTTTGCCAGATCCTGGAGTTTGAAATAATCCCTGCCACTGGGCTTTCACTCTCCATCAGCATCACTGAGAGATAATCAGGTTTCAGAGTAACAGCCGTGCTAGTCTATTCGCAAAAAGAAAAGGAGGACTTGTGGCACCTTAGAGACTAACCAATTTATTTGAGCATGAGCTTTCGTGAGCTGCTCATGCTCAAATAAATTGGTTAGTCTCTAAGGTGCCACAAGTCCTCCTTTTCTTTTTGAGAGATAATCGTGTTTGGCTCTCCAATCAAGGCAGTTTCCATAACGCTGTCTTATTCCTGCCCTTAAGCAATGCCTCTTGCGGGCACCAATGTCAAAAAGTGACGTGGGGACTTCCGATGGGGTGGGGTAATGTGATTTCGTTGGCAAAGGGAGGGGCTGCAGGAAATACGGGATGCTTGGCTAGCGTTTTGAGAAGGAGCCATCGTAAAGATGTTTACTCTCAAAAAGTACTGAATTCGGTCATGGCGTCTGGAAAATGTTTCCATTCACCGTGAGAACTGGGGCTGGGGGCTGGGGGCAGCTGCCAAGTGCAGGCAAAGCAGAGCTGGTTCTAACCCGGCCCTGGCGCTGGCATCATTTAGGGTCACCAAAGAGCTGCTCTATTTACGCCGGCTGGAGATGGCTGGAGTGCAGCGTGCCCCTCATGGGTCCCTATGCTCGGGGCTGCCTGGGGAAGGGGTAGCTTTGGAGGTGTCTCTGTTGTCTCTTTGCCAGCTTGGGAGGGAATCCACAGCTGAGGAGCTACAGCTGCTTTCTCTTTTCTCTTGCCACTCAGTGGAGCAGGGGCCTCGGAGACTCTGGGCCTTAATTTTAAACGTGAAAGCATCAAGAGTTTGGTTTTTTTGTTCTTGAGCTACAAGGGCAGGGGGGGTTGAATCAGCCTCGTAACAGGCCATGTTTGCAACCTTAACTAACCTTAACTTAACTTAACCTTAACTTGCAGCCTTTACTATCCTGGCACCTTCCTTTCCAAGGCGATTGAGTTTCAAGGGCCAGGGGTGGGGGAAACTGAGGCAGAGGAAAGTTCCCCGGGGGCCACCCGGGGTGGGGGCTTTAACCCTCCTATGGCTCAAAAACGCTTGGCCGGCTTGTCCTCAAACTTTGCAGCGGGGCCCCTCTTTCCCTGCCCCGACCCCTCCCGGTCTCTGAGCCTGAGCCCTAGCGGGGGGCTAAAGGGGGACTTGGGCCGGGCCGTGCCTGGAAACGGGAGGATCCCCGCGGAGCCCCTTGCGGCGCCGCCGGGGGCTGGCGGCGGCCGGGGCAGCGACTTGCAACCGGGCGGGTGGACCCGGCTGCTTTGCAAAGCGGCGGCTGCTTGCCTCCCTCCCTGCCCGCCCCAGCCCTTGTCTCCTCCCTCCCCGCCCCGCTCCCGGTGCCGGCCAAGGGGATGGCGCGGAGCTGCCTGACATCACACGCCGGGGATGGGGGCGCGACCACCCAGCCCCTGCCGCGGCTGCCTTCAAAAGCGGCGCAGGCGGCTGCCGGCTCGTCCCGCAGCCCCGGCAGGCGCAGGGGCCGGCGGGCTCCGGGCGAGACTTGTTGGGGAAACTTCTTGCGCCCCGGGGAGCGCAGCCGGCCAGGGAGCGCGCAGCCTGGGGGCTCCCCCGCGGAGGCGCCCGGGCCCCGATGGGGGCTTCTGAGCGCCGGGAGCCGAGGCTGCCAGCGAGCCCCGAGCGCGGGGCAGGCGGGGCGCTCCCCACCCCTCCTGGATCTGCTCTTTAGAAGCCCCCCCCGCCGCCCCCCCGGCAGCCTCATTGAGGGGGGGGTGCCCAAGCCATGGACAGCCCCGAGGGTTACTCGGTCCAAGCCACCGCGGCCATCGCCGCCATCATCACCTTCCTCATCCTCTTCACCATCTTCGGCAACGTGCTGGTGATCATCGCTGTGCTCACCAGCCGGTCCCTCCGAGCCCCCCAGAACCTCTTCCTGGTGTCCCTGGCAGCGGCCGACATCCTGGTGGCCACCCTCATCATCCCCTTTTCCCTGGCCAACGAGCTGATGGGCTACTGGCACTTCCGGAAGACCTGGTGCGAGATCTACCTGGCCTTGGACGTTCTCTTCTGCACCTCCTCCATCGTGCACCTCTGCGCCATCAGCCTGGACCGGTACTGGTCCGTCAGCCAGGCCATCGAGTACAACTCCAAGAGGACCCCCAGGAGGATCAAGTGCATCATCCTCATCGTGTGGATGATCGCAGCCTTCATCTCCCTGCCCCCCCTCATCTACAAGGGGAACAAGAAGGACAGCCAGGCCGGCAGGCCGCAGTGCAAACTCAACGAGGAGGCGTGGTACATCCTCTCCTCCAGCATTGGCTCCTTCTTCGCCCCCTGCGTCATCATGATCCTGGTCTACCTGCGGATTTACCTTATAGCCAAGCACCGGACCCAGCAAGGCTCCAGGGGCAAGAAGCCCAAGGCCAAGGAGAAGGGGACATCTAGGAAAATCACCAGCCCGACCTCTGAGACCTCTCCCCAGCAGCTGGGCGCAAGGGAACCCAATGGGCATCAGGAGCCCATTGAGGATAGTGATCAGCCAGTGACCCCTACGCTCCCTGCCCACAGGACATCTCTCCTGAGCCTGGAGGAGCAGCTGCCGCCACCTGCCACCGGCTCTTGCCCGCCGCAACCGGAGAAGAAAGAGTCTTCTGGTTCCAGCCCGGTGGAGCGCTCCCTGCACTGCAGCCTCAAGCAGCGCAATGGGCACCCCCAGAGCTCTGCCAAGGGCATGGAGACCCTGGCCACTGCCAAGGGGGAGGTGGTGCTGGTGAGGAGGGTGAAGACCCTAAGCGCCAACCCTTGGAAGAGGAAGACCCACCTCAACCGGGAGAAGAGGTTCACCTTCGTCCTCGCCGTGGTAATCGGGGTCTTTGTCCTCTGCTGGTTCCCTTTCTTCTTTCTCTATAGCCTGGGGGCCATCTGCCCAGAACTCTGCAAGGTCCCCAACAGCGTGTTCCAGTTCTTCTTCTGGATTGGCTACTGCAACAGCTCCTTGAACCCTGTGATCTACACCATCTTCAACCAGGACTTCCGCAAGGCCTTCCGCAAGATCCTCTGCAGGCAGGGGACTCAGACTGCCTGGTGAGAGAGCAGAGGGGAGGTGGGAGACTGTAGGTTGAGGTGTGGGGGTCAGGGGGTTGGAATAGTGGCAACGTTCCACTGACGCTATTTAAAACACGTCTATTTATTCATCGGCTTTTGTGTTTGCAAAGAGTGGGGATGGGCGGTGGATACAAAAGTGCATTTTAAAGACTGTTTTGGATCAGCCTTTTTATATCTCTCTCTATATATATTTTCTGCAAATGAGTTAAAACCCAGGACCATTTGCTAATGTATTTTCTACCGAGCTGGGGATCCTTTAATGTGCATGACATTCATATGGGTGGGATGAGAAAAGCTCTCTTCCCACCAACTCTGCAGAGGAAAGTGTGTGTGACCTGCCTTCCAGGTAACCACAAGAGAGTCTCCCGCCAGTCTCTCTTCCTTCTTTCCGTCTCTGTTGGTGTGGTGAGGCTCAAAAAGAAATCTGCCCCAGGCCACACTTTCTCTCTGCTCAGGAAGGCAAGGGCCAAATTTGATGTTGGTCACAGCTGCACTGCGCCCCTTTATGCCAGCTGAGTGGTGGGTCGCAAACATACTTGTATGGAGCTCATGTGATTATGGAGGTTTAATGCAGTGAAGGTTTCAGTCTGCCTGGGCCAGATTCTGCTCTCGGCTTCACTGGGGTAATTCTTGCTAAAACACAGGGCCAGGGTTCATACTGGGACCCTCCCATGGAACCTTTCTCTGATGGAGCTGGGATCTAACTCAGACATGTCTCTCCCATTTAGCAGCATGGGTTTGGTGGGTTGGTTGTGACCCCCAGATTGAGAACCCATGCCCTAGGATTTCTGGGTGACAGTTCCTACTGTGTGGGCCCTAGTGTGGACAAGGCTCCCATGACAGCCTGTGCTTTTAACACCATGTCAGCATGACCTCCCCTGAGAATGGGGTTAAAAGGCCAGTGGTGGCCTTGTCTACACCAGGGCTCCCACTGGTGGAGCCGCTAGCGGGGTGGGGGAGACTTGGGGAGGGACAAGATGGTATGGACACAAGGGGTTTTTTTGGATTGACACACTTGGGACTGAGAGGAGGGTTTGGGCATGAGGATTTTCCTTCCTTTGGTTCCTTTTTTCTTACGAAAAGAAGAATTCTTTCTTTTTTTCTTCTTTTTTTTTTGCTTAGCCCATACAATGTATGTCCCTCTTCTCTGAATCTACCCGAGTCTGTGTCACTTTTCTGTGGAATTCAGAACAAAGCATGTGGTCAAAGTCGCTCACAGATCCTGGAAACAAACAGAATCTGCTCCATTCTGCAGGATGCCGAGTCTTCTAGGACTCTATTTTGCTTGATAGCTTCTGACATTACCTCTGGGATCTGTAGCTCCTTCAGCAGTTTGTCTCTCCGATGTTTGTCCCCTCCTCCCCAAACGCATACAGTATCTGTTTGCAAGGAACAAAGCTCTCCAAAGCAAATAGTATCCGTTTGCAAGGAACAAAAGCATTAAATCAAAGCATCTATGGTATGAATGCAAGTGGGAAAGAGAAGGTGGTTAATCAAGGATGTGTTAGTAGCCGTGATACAGTGTTTCTAAGCCTGAATCGTTCTTTTAAAAATGACACAATAGCCTAATTTTGCACATCAGAACGGGAGCTGTGAGCGGGAGACATCTGTCTGGTTCTCACTCCTTGGCCGTTGTGGGATCTTTGTGTTATTTCCCCCTTACACCTTTGTTTAATAAGATCATACCACCCTCTCACAGCAAGGATGGGATCTCCTTTCCTGGATCTCTATGTCACCCATACAAACTCTGGGTACAAAGTCAGCTGCCTGGAACTCTGCAAAAGTGGGATCCAGAACCAGTAAGAGTTGACACTTTTTAAATCCGCAGAACTCTAAGCACTTTACAAGCCTGAGTAAGTAACAATGATCCTCATTTTTCAGGGGGCAAAGCTGATTCCCAGGGGCGGAAGTAACTTGCCTATGGTTCAGACATCAAGTGGGTGTCAGAGGTGAGAAAAGAATGCAAGTGTCCTGACTCCCAGTCCTGTGCCCTGGGAAAAGAACCCAGGACTCCTGACTCCCAGTCTGGTGCTCTTTCAGTGTGGACCGTTCTGGCTCCAATTGGTTATTGAAATTAAGATTAGTCAGTGCTGATTTTAAAGTATCGTGTTACCACTTATGGACTCCACATCCAAATGCAGCTTCCCGTCCTTTCCAAGCAGTCTGCGGAGAGAGGAAAAATAACAGGGGTGGATTTTTGCCCCTGAGCCCGTAAAGGGAAGAGAGTGGAGGAGAACATATAACATCCGGTGGAAGCGAGGAGCAGGTTTGCTGTCTCCGAACCTGTCACCTGCAGGGGAGGTGGGATGTCTCATGCCACTTGGGCTTCCTGTGTTTTGCCTCTGGCTGCGTGTGGCATTGCAACATGGGGTGGGTCATGATGGGAGCGGGCTCTGTTTGGAGCTTCTGTTAATCTCTGTGCCCCATAACCATATCCCCTGTGAGCAGCAGGAGTTGTGTTTTTTCCCACTGTTGTGTGTGCGGAATGATGTTGATGAAAAGTCTTGAGATATTTTAACAATAAAAGATATTTTGTAATAAGCGAGTGTGTGCACTGCCATAATAATGCTTAGCACTCTCCAACCATTGACTGTTTAGCGATGATGGCGAAAGGGGGCACGGGGCATAATTAGGTATCATGAGCCCCATTCTGCCACTGGGGAAACTGAGTCACAAAGAGACAGTGTGACTTGCCCAAGGTCCCCCAGTGAGTCAGCAGCAGAGGTGGGGATAAATTCATAGATTCATAGGGTCAGGAGGAGGGATGATTATGATCAGCCACTCTGATCTCCCTCATAGCCCAGGCCAGATGCTCTCGCCCAGGGCTGCCTGTATTGAGCCCCATGACTTGTGATTGAACTACGGCAGATATTTTAGAACAGTCCTGGCTTCCAGCCCTGGGCACAGTTCCATGCTGCTTCTCAAAACCAGACACATTGTGGAGGCTAGGACACAGGCCTTTAAGGATGTGCAGTTAAGGGGGTGAAATCCTGACCCTGTTTTGCCCTTGACTTCACCCTCTCAGCTGGGGCATTCGAGCCTAGGTCAGCTTGAGGGACGTGGCAGGGGCTTCACGGGCTGCCAGGACTCTACCCTTCGCATCAGTGCCATCTAGGGCCATCAACAGGGGGCTCAGTGATAGGCCTACAGGAGGAACCGGTGGGGATTCTAGCTCCCCACCACCCTTGCCAGCACTGGGGAGTTCACACGCTTTCCCCGGGCTTGGCAGGAGAGGGTCTGGCTAGATCCCAGATGGGAGAGGGGCTCTGTGGTCATGTGTTCTGTGCTGGCAGCAGGGAGATCCAGTCCTGCCCCCTAGCAGTGCATTCTGGAGCCTTCAGGCAGAGCTGGTGACTCACTTTCTCTGCTCTGGCAACCGGAGCTGGGAAGGAAACAATTCTCCAGCAAATCCTACCCTTGGGGCCGCAGGACTGGAGCAAGAGGCCAAGTGAACCTCTTAGCCAGAGCTGGGCTTGGATCTCTCTTGGCGGGGGGGTCTCCTCGGAGGGCCGCATTTTCCTGCGCTCCTAAGAGTGACCCAAACTCTCCCCTGCACCCCTAACACCCCTGCAAATCTAAAGCGCCTCCATAGAAATCAGCTGAGGGACAGGGGTGTCAAATTGGAGCTGTGAGCACAGAAGCAACCCTGGGTTCTTTTTAAATAAAAGTAGAAGTCAAATTAACTCAAACGACATCTCTAGTGAACCTACTCTGTTCCTAATCCAGCTACATACAGTCTAGAAATGCTCCTGAGTTCCCACCATAAATGATTCGGAGGCTCCGGGTCAGTGATTGGCTATAAACCCCAAGCCTTCCCCCCTTGCACCACGCGTGTGAGCCTTTTCCCGGGGCTGGTTTATTTATTGAAAGTCTCCACCAACACATTTTGGCTGCTTGATAAACGACTCTGCGACCCAACAAGGGAAGCGGGCGGCAGGGCCGGACGAGAAGAATGTTCACGGCAAGGAAGAGAACAAAATGTTTTTTGGAAGGTCAAGATAAAGTTATTTATGGCATCGCATGGAAAAAATAAAAAATAAAAAAAAATCCCCTCCAAGGAGCCACCTGGCCCATGTCTCAGCCCTTGGTCCTGCACACAGACCCATAGACTACAGGATCAGAACCTAATGCCACGTACGCCTGACCTAGTTGTAGTAGGACCCAGAGGCTCCAGCCTGGTTAGCCCCTCTATGTGCTGTGTTCACAGAGACTGGAAGATAGCCCCTGCCCGGAAGAGCTTCCAGTCTAAACTGGATGGAGGGGAAATGCCAGGGGAGGAGAAATGCCACCACAGAGAAGTGGAGTGATTTGCCCGAGATCAGTGGCACAGCCTGGAACAAATCTGATGCCCTAAGTCCCTATGCATTAGCCGGCACTGCCTCCCGTCCCTATGTCCTGTGCGTGCCCCTTTGCTGCTGAAGTCATTGCTGGTCCGGTTCTGAATGCGGCCATATTGTGTTTTATGGTGGTGGGACACAGGGTATGTCTAACAACAGCATGTTTCCCGGCACAGGGAGACAGCGCCGTGCTAGCAGCGTGGCCATGGTGTCACGGGCTAGTTGTCTAAGTACGTGCCCAGGGGGTCACGCGGTGTGTACTGGGGCGGGCAGCCCACACCACAGCCCGGGCCGCTGGAGCCACACTATTTTCACGGTGCTAGGCTGAGCAGAGCGAGCGCGTATTTGTCTTCCGCGCTCCCAGCCGCTGTGAAGACGTCCTCACTGACAAGGTAACAGACCGTGAGTGGGCCTGTGCGGTCGTCATTGTGCCTCCCATCCTGCTCCGGGTGCCTTCTGCACCTTCTATCACCCAGCTATTGAATAGTCCCTGGTCCTCATCCACCGAGCACCCTCGGCTGCCCGCTCCTGCCTTCCACAGGCTCCGGACTTGGACCATCGCGAGCCCTCTAGCTCTCCTGCGTCCAGCCCTCCCTTCTCTTTGGCTCTCGCCACACTGTCCCTGGCTGGTACTTTCCTCCTGGGTCCTGGAGTCTTATTTATCCTGGGCCTGATTTTCCTCTAATTTAAATAGCAAATTAGAATTAGCTCCAGTAAAGTCAATGGAGCTTCACTCGATGCATAGCCTCTGCATGCTGTCAAGGCTTGCGCTATGGTTGTCATGTAATAACTAGATCTGGACAGGAGAGAGAGATCAATCCCAGAATAGCCAGGTTCACGGCAGGGACTTGAACCTGGGACTCCCGCTGGTCTCCTGCCGCAACCCCTGGGCTATGGAATCAGTTGCTCTCTGCCCCAATGACTATGTAATTATTTATACAAAGAGGAACAGCTCCAAAGGGAGAGATTCGCAGCCCAAATAGTTTGGGAGCCAGGGCTCACACCAGGGTCTCCCCCGTTCCCACCTGAATGCCACAACCTGTGTGCTGTTCTGGGGGATGGGAACGAAAAACCCTTAGGTCCACAAATTCCTGACCACCCATCGAGATGGCCTTACCGGAGGTCAAATTCGCCCAGAGCCTGTCACATGCACATACATCATCACCAGGACAGGGCGCAAGTTTTTTAGATGAAAACTGCCTTTGGGGACGATGTGCAACATGTTGGTACAGTTTGGAATTTTCCAGTTTTTGCTACTCGCGGAGGGGCCTGGGGTTTTTCATTTTTCCTTTCCCCAAGGTCAAAAGAGGGAAAGTGTGGGAAAATCCCAAAATGTTCCCACTTGGTTCAAGCGGAAACAGACCATTTCGTTCCCAACGGTGCCAACGCGCCATCGGAAGGCGTTTCCTTGCGTTTGAAACCCTTTCCAGTTTGCTCTAATGAGGATGTGAACTCCATCCCCTGGCATGCAACATTGCCCTGGGAGAATTCAGTGCTTGGAAAGACGCCAGCTAGTTGGATGACTGGGATTAGTGGGCGGAGCCCAGGAAAGCCACCGAAGGCCCTGCCCACTCAGGTGCGGGGGTGGCCGCTCCACCTGGCAATTAGCCTAGCAAAAACTGACCCAGCTGGGATGGGGCGAAGGTCACAGAGTCAACCCAAAGGATACTCTGCAAATGACAGCTCTGCAGACTGACACCCATCCCGTCGCCTGCTCTAGGGAGCTGGTCCCAGCTGCAGCTTTCCTAGGAGGGGCCCCGGCACAGAGGAGTTAACTCCTGGAGCCTGGCAGGCAGAACGCTCCTTCAGCAGGGAGGCGCCCTGGGAATTGCTGCTCCCAGCCTCCAGCAGCTTCCCACACACTTTGCAGGGTTTGCTCCGTTTTCCAGAGCAGGCAGAGCCGGATTCCCACAGACCTGAGTTGAGCCTCCGAAGCACCGGCGCGGCCCTGCCTCTCTCCCCTCGCCGTCGGCGCCGGGATGCCGCTGTTATTTGCAGACGTTATTAAGGGCTTCCCGATAACCAGGCCTCCGATGACTGGGAGATGGAGATTTAAGTGTCTGCAGTTCCCTCTCCATTTGCACCTCCTTCTCCCCTTCTCCGTCTCCCTCTCTTCATCGGTGTCTCTTGACTCCCACTTTCCCCCTCTCTTGCATGTCTTTGTCTCTCTTTCTCCCCCCGGGACCACGCACTCGGCTCCTAGACCCATAGCCTCCTATTCCAGGCCAGGGATCCAGCCCCTGGGAACTGATGCTTGGGGCCAGGGACTCTGGGTCAGGGTGACACTAATCAGCTGGAGGGTGTTTCAGAGGAAAGAAAACAAGTGACCCAGGTGACCCAAGGGGGTAAGGGACACGGCTGCCATCGGCCCTGGCCTCTTACCCACCTGGTAGTCTCTCTGCAGACAGTCTCTGCATCTATCCTTTCTCCCATGATCCTCTCCCCTTGCGAAAGGCCTGGGGTGACCCCAGGCACTGGGGACCCAGAGGTGGGTAAGTGCATTAGAGGAAGTCATGGTTTATGCCCAGTGCTGTTTCCAGGGTGGCCGTGTCACACTGGGGAGCGTCAGTCCCCATGGTTCTCTGGCAGGGGAAGAAGGGGGAGGCTGAGTCCCATGGGGCCTGGGGAAACTTCAGTTCCTTCTGCAGGATTCCAGGCCAATGTTCCTTCCCGCTGAGTGAGCCCAGCCCTAGGGATCGCAAATCCATCTAGTCCTGTCTCTAACAGTGCCCAGTACCAGCTGCTTCAGAGGAAGGTACAAGAGCCCCTGCACTGATGGGACAACCGGCCCCCCGGGGAAGATTCTTCCTGACCCTCTATTAGTTAGAGGTTGGCTCATGCCCTGAAGCATGAAAATTTATTTCTTCTATAGTTTTGCTTGTGAATTGTGGCTTGGTAGGCCACAATCTATGGATCCGGGTAGATAGTAACCTGGAATCGGATGGTTCCCTGTTTGTCTGATCCATGGTGAAGGGGACCTTCCCCTGCTTTGTTCTTTCCCTTTATGGCTTGATTGGTGCTCAGCTGGGAGGCAATGGACCAGAGCTCCTTAAGCGAGGCCCCTTAAGCTCGAGCCAACAGTGAGGTTCTGATCTGAAGCCAACGAGAATCTTCCATTGACTGGGGCACAGGGCAAATAATCAC
Source organism: Lepidochelys olivacea (assembly GCF_965140295.1). Taxonomy (NCBI): domain Eukaryota; kingdom Metazoa; phylum Chordata; order Testudines; family Cheloniidae; genus Lepidochelys; species Lepidochelys olivacea. The sequence continues at coordinate 13,386,795 of NC_140436.1, read as the reverse complement.
AGACCCCTGTGACATTTATTGATCTTGTCCACACAGCACTGGTTAGACTCCCAAATCCCCGTCCTAGCAGTCATAACACCTGGGCCTGGCGCTTCTCCTCTAGTTGATCCAAAGTCCTACTCAGGGATCTGGATGGTGGCTTTAGCAGAGGAGACATGTCCAGGCAGGACCTGCTAGAAACACAAAGGGAAGGAGATTAAGGGGAAACAGCTCCAACAGGACTCAACTTCCTTGTGGGGAAAACAAAATGACGGAGTTGGAGGTGGCACTGGGCCGCTGGATCCGAACTCTTTTCTCCAGCCTGGCCCTCCTCCTGGTAGAGTTTGTCTAGTAGGCTGAAGGCCCGTTATCCCCGCCTGCACCGGCGGACAGCCTGCTGCTAAGACACTCTGGGCAGCGTGAGGGACAGCCTGTCGAGGGACACTGCCAGCTGGAAGGTCAGAGCTCAGGGAGCAAAAGGATTCCAGAGACCCTGAGAAAAATCTCCTAGTGCTAACATCTGGCAGGGAGCAGATGGTCTGGATGTGAGAGATGCAGCTTCATGTTTGGGGCGGGGACCCTACGTGGCTTGGCGAGCAACAGCAGAGCTGTGAGGGGCCTGAGCGGAGCTAGTATATCTAACTTTGCAGTTATTGGCTCCTAGCTGGTATGTCTACACTTTCTTTCTTTCTTTCTTTCTTTCTAGTAGTGCTGGTCAGGAAAAAAATTTCAGTCGAAGAGTTTTGCATCCAGAAAATGCAGTTTCATCGCGTGTGAATTTCGACAAAAATTTTTTTATGGCAAAGCGACTTTCTCGCCTCGTTTTGACAACGTCAAAATAGTTCCTTTCGACTTTATCATTTTGATTCATGTTATTTAGTCTTTTCTGCCATATTAAAATATGAATTTTACTACCGTAGCATATGTAGCACATATTGGCTGTGATCTTACATTTATAATGTTTTATACGAAATACGTTTCCATAGTATGAAAACAACATGAGTCTGTGGATACAAATCATATTTTTTCCCGAATTTCTGTTCCATGAGAAAGTATGAGTTTTTGTTCCAAATCGGAACTGAAACGAATTTCAAAATGGCCAAATTCCCCGTGGGATGGGAATCCCCTTTTTGCCCGGCTCTACTTCCATGTTGTTGATCATTTTAAAGGCTCGCCATCTTTGAATGTACGTGATGGTCTGCAATGGCTCCAGGTCAGTCAACTCCCATCAGAGACCCGGGGCCTGCTTTGCAGAGGGCCTGAGTGCTAACCCCCCTTTAAGTGGAGATGTTGACGCTCAGCTTTCCTGAAACTCAGTCCCATGGTTGATCAGGGACCAATGATACTCCTGGGAAGTTGTGAGGGTGCAGCACCTCGGGGAAATTAGGTGCCTGACTGTAGCCCTTCGCTTTTGCCAAGTTTGGCCTATGTTTTTAAGCTGCCCCCAGTGCGCAATGACCAAAGACAGTAGCCTTGGTCTCCGGTTCCTAGGTTGCTGGCTTCCACAGCACAAGTGGCAGGATTTGGCCCCTTTGGGGCAGCCCCAGAGCAAAACTGGGTGACTGGGCAACAAAATGGCAGATAAAATTCAATATTGATAAATACAAAGTCATGCACATTGGAAAACATAATCCCAACTATACATATCAAATCATAGAATATCAGGGTTGGAAGGGACCTCAGGAGGTCATCTAGTCCAACGCCCTGCTCAAAGCAGGACCAATCCCCAATTTTTACCCCATATCCCTAAATGACCTCCTCAAGGATTGAACTTACAACCCGGGGTTTAGCAGGCCAAAGCTCAAACCACTGAGCTATCCCTCCCCCATGATGAGGTTTAGATTAGCTGTTACCATTCAAGAAAGAGATCTTGGAGTCACTGTGGATAGTTCTCTGAAAACATCCACTCAGTGTGCAGTGGCCGTTAAAAAAGCAAACAGAATGTTGGGAATCATTGAGAAAGGGATAGATAAGAAGACAGAAAATATCATATTGCCTCTCTATAAAGCCATGGTACGCCCACATCTGGAATACTGTGTGCAGGTTGGTCACCCCCTCTCAAAGGAGATATATTGGACTTGGAAAAGGCTCAGAAAAGGGCAACAAAAATGATTAGGGGTATGGAACAGCTGCCATATGAGAAGAGATTAATAAGACAGGGACTTTTCAGCTTGGGAAAGAGACAACTAAGGGGGAATTGATAGAGGTCTATAAAATCATGACTGGTGTGGAGAAAGTAAATAAGGAAGTGTTATTTACTCCTTCTCATAACACAGGAACTAGGGGGTCACCAAATGAAATTAATAGGCAGCAGGTTTAAAACAAACAAAAGGAAGTATTTTTTCACACAACGCACAGTCAACCTGTGGAACTCCTTGCCAGAGGGTGTTGTGAAGGCCAAGACATTAACAGGGTTCAAAAAAAGAACTAGATAAGTTTATGGCGGATAGGTCCATCAATGGCTATTAGCCAGGATGGGCAGGGATGGTGTCCCTAGCCTCTGTTTGCCAGAAGCTGGGAATGGGCGACAGGGGATGGATCACTTGAGCAGGGGGTTGGACTAGATGACCTCCTGAGGTCCCTTCCAACCCTGATATTCTATGATTCTATGATTTCCTGTTCTGTTCATTCCCTCTGGGTCACCTGACATTGGCCACTGTGGGCAGACAGGACACTGGGCTAGATGGAGCTTTGGTCTGACCCAGTAGGGCCGCTCTTATAGAGCACCACCGAGGGTCCTTTCAGGACAGACTTTTCTGGGCAGTGCAGGGAACTCACGCTTTGCTGCTGCCAGGGCTGCACCCGATAACAGGTGGACTCCGCTCTCGAGGGCTGTCAATACAGCAACTTTCACCAGCGTTAAAGTTGATCAGATGTAGTATTTCAGAGTGTCCCTAACTCAGCGTCAGCGTTCCCGGGCACTGATTTAAGGAGGCTCTGAAGTACTCGCTGATCATCTCACGTGGATGAACACAGCCCCGGGAAGGGGCCAGCTCCCCAGCTGGTACACCCAACCATTGACTCTGCTGATTTACACCTCTGAGGATCTGGCCCCATGGACTCCAGTGGTGCTGCCATTTACACCATTTACTCCCATTTACACCAGCTAGACACAGAGGTGAAAGTAAGCCGGTATGATACGGCGTACCGATAAGAGCTGGTACACAGCCAACTGTACCAGCAGGGCCGCTGTTGGGGGTGGCTAAAAGGGGCAGCTTCCCCGGGGTCCTGGCAATTTAAAAGGGCCCAGGGCTCCCGGCAGCAGCCGGAGCTTTGGGGTAGCGGTAGTGGCAGCCGAGAGCCCCAGGCCCTTTAAATCAGCGCTGGCCGGACAGTGCTGAAGGGCTGGCTGGGGGAGTCTGGCCCTAGCCCCAGCCCTTCTTCCTAAGGCCCCACCCCTTCTGGTTGCTCAGGACCCCGGCCACCCTGTGTACCACTAAGTCCCTTAAGTTACTTTCACCCCGGGCTAGATACCATCTCTCCATTTGCCTCTGACATAGGAAGGAAGAGTTTCATAGTTCTGGTAAGTTTTGAAATCTGTTTAAAAATAAAGACAGAGGAAATTGGCAAATTGCTCCACCCTGATAACTATGAGGTGAGAAGTGACTACACTACAGTTTCAGAGTAGCAGCCGTGTTTGTCTGTATTCGCAAAAAGAAAAGGAGTACTTGTGGCATCTTAGAGACTAACCAATTTATTTGAGCATAAGATTTCATGAGCTACAGCTCACTTCATCGGATGCATTCAGTGGAATTCTCTCCAGGCATGGTTCACATAAGCAGACAATGTAAAGAGGTCTCTGGGGACATAACTTCCCCCAGAAAGTCCAGGGGGTCTCCTATAGTTCCCCCACATTTCTACCTACCCTCATGTGATGGGGTGTCTGATAGATATGGCAACATCCTGCCAGATCCTTGGGAGACTTTACTGAATTAAATGTAAGTATCTTTGGGGGCCATTGTATTAAATTCAGGGTTTATGCATTATGGATCGGGATTGTATGTCACCTCTCTGGGGGTGGGGGGAGGTGGTGACAGAAGGGAGACCTGGGAGTTCAAAGGACTATATTGCAAATGTGCCAGACAAGAATGGACTTTTGGAACAATAAATGGGAAGCGGCTTTCCTGAGGAATACCTAGGGAGAGGTTAATGCACATTCCCCACCTTTGGTTACGCTCTTCCCTGAGGAGAGGGTGAATGTCTGCTGATCACCTGTTGCCAGAGACTGGAGATCAAAGACCCGAGCTGTATAGAGAAGCGACTGATCTGCCCAGGAATCTGAGAGTTACGAACATGTAACCACGGGGAAAACCCAGTCATGGGTTCTGAAAGGCTGATACCTACCAGAGCCTGAGGATGGAACTGGGGATTGACCTCGGCTGTCTAGCAGGCGTGTAGGTTCTTTGATTGTTTCAATGAGTTTTCTCTGTCATGCTTTTACCTTAAGAATAAAGGGGCTTGCTTAGAAAGAGCTGCTTGGAAACTTCTGACTGCTGGTAATTACGCTGTTCATAGCCTTCAGAGAGTAAGCAAAGTGCAGACACCGGCCTGTTCAGCCAGTCTGGCTTCCTGGGGATATCACACTGTAAGGCTGGGAACTGGGAATCCGTAAAAAGCTCCGGGCAGGAGGGAGAGAGACATGGGTTGCCACCTAAGATGGGTGACTGCTGGGAGCCGGGAAGCTAGAATGGGTGGCCTTGGTGGACCATGTAGGTGGAATACAGGTGCAGTTTCCCTGAAACTGTGACGGACTGTACCAAATGTTTGCTGCCCCTGCTCGAGGCCCTGCCTCCTTGGTGCAACCCTTCCTAAGAAGGTGTCCTGCTGGAAGGCAAGAGCAGCCAGTTTGGACCTTCTGGAGATTGCCTAGAGAAGCCTCCCATGATCAGCTGCTAGCAGGAACAGTGAGAGTTGGTTCTTCAGTGCCTAGAAGAGCCGGAAGCGGGTGGAAGCCAATAAAGGCTCAGCAGGCTAGATAAAAAGGGCTGGCTGTGTCTACTAGGGGCCAGTTCTGGGAGAAACCAAGTCTAGGAAGGAAGTCACTCCTGCCCTAATGCAAGGAACCTGGCTGGCCAGGGCCCTAATCTTGACAGTGTTTGCCTAGGGTCTCTGCAAAGAAGTATTGCTTATATTACGCACTTTAGTGCCCAAGTGGCTATTTGAGTTCAGTGTTAATTTGTTTTTCTGTAGGTTGCCTGGCACAGTGGAGCCCTTGACCTGTCAGTCTAGTATCAGAACACCTCATGGTCATTAAAGAATGTGCCCTCCAGGACAGCCTAGTGAGTGAGCACAGTTCTATCATCTCCACGTGACAGATGGGGAACTGAGACCCAGATAGGGTAAGTGACTGGCCCCAGGTCACATGGGGAGTCTGTGGCAGAGGTGGGAATTGAACGCAGGTCTGCTGAGTCCCAACAGAGCCCTTAGGGACTGAGCATGCTGGCCGCAGAGCTCTCCCAGCCTGTGTTGGCCAGGTGACACTGGTGAAAAACTACCGCAATGTGCTTGGAGTTTCATTACTTTGGGCCAGTTTCCTCGCTGGTGTAAATGGGTGTCTTGTCAGCTGCACTCAGTAAAGCTCTGACAGTTTGCACCAACAGGCTATACGGCCCTTTATTCCCTTCTAATGGATTTGTTTCAATTGGGTGTCCAGTGGAGATTATTAGCAGGCATTATTGCATCATGTCATTGGAGATGCACTAAGAGTCCTGATTCTCCTCCCACGTACACTGGTGTAAATTGGGAGTCACTGCACTGAAGTTGGCGGTGATGACCTGGTGGAAGTGATGCTTGAACCATGTGTGAGGTTTCAGATTGATATGACACTAAAGTGTGCCTTTCTCTGGCAAGGTGGGTTTATACAAATAGCCACATGAGGGTCAACACTCCGAGTCTCACTGGATCCTGTATCAGGGTTGTTCACTTTGCAAGGAAAAAGGCATTTGTTCCCATTGCTTTTCCCGCAAGCTCTCCCTGGGAGCTGAAAGTCAAGCTAGGCTCTTTCTGTCCCACACATCATCATCAACAACAGAGGTTCTGCAGGCCAAATTACCTCCTTGCCTCCTCTGTGCAAACGTAGTCTCCCCCTTATGCCTCCAGTGACATCTGTGCGCATACTCTTAGCACTAAGTGGGCTACACAGGTGTCACTGAAGGTGATGGGTTTGTATTGATCTGCTGAGGCTTTGAACTTGTGTGCTATAGTCTGGGACAGCAGCTTTTGTGTAGACAATGGAAGGTGGAAGTGCTAGGCTGTGAAAGTAACAGCTGTGCATGGCACGCAGAAGTGGGATGCAGGGTGCATGGAATTTGCTCAGGATTTGGGTTCTCATTTTTCAGAGTGCCCCAGAAGGACCTGGTGGGCTCCACCTAAAGCAAAATTGAACCAAACTGCAGGCATGTAAAATTAAAAGGGCTGTAGAGGAATTTTTAAACAAAGGGCTGGGGGAAAGCCGACAGGTGCGGAGGAGCACACGGTTCGGATAGAGACATCCCTTAGGGGAGGATCTATTACCGGGGATTCTCTATATCCTCGTAAAGAGGAGAGGATAGACGTTGATAAAGTACAGCTAGAAACCGAAGAGAAACAGTCAAATGAAAAAGAGTCCCATTCAGTTACATCACATGAAGGCAGACAACTAAGTGTTGACAAAATTTATAAGTGCTTGTATGCAAATTCTAGAAGTCTAAAATGCTTTGAATGGTGAACTCGAGTGTGTGGTATTAACTGAGGATATTGATATAAGAGGCATCACAGAAACTTGGTGAAAGATGATAATCAAATGGGCACGGTGAGATCAGGGGTCAAAATATATAGGAATGACAGAGTAGGTCGTGTTGGTGGTGGAGTGGCAATTACATGTGAAAGAAAGCATAGACTCACATATAGTAACAAATTTAAATGAATCAAACTGTACCATAGAATCTCTATGGATAGACATTCCAAGCTTGAATAGTAAGAGTAGCAGTAGGAATATTCTACTGACCATGTGACCGGGATGGTGACAGTGACTGTGAAATGCTCAGGGAGCTTAGAGATGCTACAAAAACAAAACCCAGTGAAAATGGGGGATTTCAGGTATCCCCTTATCGACTGGGAACATGTCACCTCAGGATGGGATGCAGAGATAAAATTTCTAGACACCATAAATTTAATGACTGCTTCTTGGAGCAGCTAGTCCTGGTACCCACAAGGGGAGAGGCAATTCTTGATCTAGTCCTAAGTGGAGCACAGGTTCTGGTCCAAGAGGTGCATATAGCTGAACTGTTCAGTAATAATGACCAAAATGTAATTAAATTTAACATCCTTGTAGGGGAGAAAATACCAAGAAACCCATCACAGTAGCATTTAACTTCAAAAAGGGGAATTACAGAAAAATGAGGACGCTAGTTAAATGGAAATTAAAAGGAACAGTCATAAGAGTGAAATGCCTTTCAGTTCATGGAAACTATTTAAGAACACCGTGATAAAGGTGTGACGGGATCCCCAAGGTGCAGCCTTGGACTGGGGTACTGCCATGCCCCCTTCACTCTGCAGCCTGGGCTCTCTCTCACAATGCCTTGCTAGTGACAAGCAGCAAACCCCTCCAGGCCCTGTGATCACTCAGCACAACCGTATGTGGAGCCCCACACCCAGCTAGAGTGCATGAATGCTCCCAGGGCCACTCATGAATCACACAGAGAAAGGCACCAGCCAAATCCCCCCCAGCTCCCAGCATCCTACCCTAAACATATACTGTATTTCACTGCTCAAGACAAGCAGTGCAAATTTATTAATTGGTTCACCACTTCATCAATGGAAAGCGGACGTAGACCAGTCTTTGCAAACCTGAGCAGATTTACCAAACACTTCAGGCAAACTCACTGGTAACGACAGACAGTAAAGGAAGTTTATTGACTACAAAAGATAGATTTTAAGTGATTATAAGTGATAGGCAAAAAGGCAGAGTTAGTTACCAAAAGAAAAGAAAATATAAGCACACAGTCTAAACTCTCATCCCTATTAGACTGGGAACATCTAGATTAAGCAGTTTTTCTCAGCCCACTGGATATTGCAGTTCATAGTACACAAGTTTCACACTTGAAACCTGGGCCAGTCCCCTCTGTTGGAGTCTTCAGTCTTCTCAGTGTCCTTGTTGCTTGCAGCGTAGGTGGGGGTAGGAGAAAGGCCAAGCATGAATCATAGAATATCAGGGTTGGAAGGGACCTCAGGAGGTCATCTAGTCCAACCCCCTGCTCAAAGCAGGACCAATCTCCAACTAAATCATCCCAGCCAGGGCTTTGTCAAGCCTGACCTTAAAAATATCTAAGGAAGGAGATTCCACCACCTCCCTAGGTAACACATTCCAGTGTTTCACCACCCTCCTAGTGAAAAAGTTTTTCCTAATATCCAACCTAAACCTCCCCCACTGCAACTTGAGACTATTACTCCTTGTTCTGTCATCTGCTACCACTGAGAACAGTCTAGAGCCATCCTTTTTGGAACCCCCTTTCAGGTAGTTGAAAGCAGCTATCAAATCCCCCCTCATTCTTCTGCAGACTAAACAATCCCAGTTCCCTCAGCCTCTCCTCATAAGTCATGTGATCCAGTCCCCTAATAATTTTTGTTGCCCTCCGCTGGACTCTTTCCAATTTTTCCACATCCTTCTTGTAGTGTGGGGCCCAAAACTGGACACAGTACTCCAGATGAGGCCTCACCAATGTCAAATAGAGGGGAACAATCACATCCCTCGATCTGCTGGCTATGCCCTTATATATACATCCCAAAATGCCATTGGCCTTCTTGGCAACAAGGGCATACTGTTGACTCATGGGGCCCCTGTGTTCTGTTTTATACTATTAGTCCCATGTGCTTGGAGAACACAAGTCCAGGCATGTCTGGTGGGTGTTGCTGAATCACAAGGTGACGCAATACCCCAGTGTGTCTCCTGTGAGTGAGTCATTGAATTGTAACTCCTCTGCTGGACAATGGCTGGCGATGTCTGTTCAGCACCCACCTGAGTGTTGTTTACCACCCTTGTCATTGTCTCTGGAGAGCTAGTATCTGGGTACTTCCCAAATTTACAGCATGTTTTACTGACAACCATACAACACAATCTTATAACTTCATATGCACTAATGATATACATATTTAGATAGAACAGTGACTTTCACCAGATCATAACCTTTCCCCTGATACCTCACACAGCATGCTTTATATGCAAGATTACAATTATATGTAAATGAGGAATATGGGGGTTGCAGGGCGCTCCCCCAAGGTATAGAATGTCGCAAGAGGCTCAAACTAAATGTAACCCTCCAATTAACAAAATAGTAAGAGGACCAAAAATATGCCATGGTGGGTAAAGAGCAGAGTAAACGAGGCTGTCTGTGGCAAAAAGGCATCCTTTAAACCGGGAAGTTCGTCCTAGTGAGAATAACAGAACGGAGCGTAAACTCTGGCAAGCCAAGTGCAGAAGTATAATTAGGCAAACCAAAAAAAAAAAAAAAAAAAAAGAATTTAAAGAGCAACTAGCAAACAACACACAAACTAACAGCAAATTTTTTGAAACACATCAAAAGCAGAAGCCTGCCAACCAATCAGTGGGGCCACTGGACGATCGAGGTGCGAAAGGAGCACTCAAGGAAGACAAGGCCATTGTGGAGAAGCTAAATGAATTCTTTGCATTGGTCTTTACTGCAGCGGATGTGAGGGAGATTCCCAGACCTGAGCCATTCTTGCTAGGTGATAAATTTATGGAACTGTCTCAGATTGAGGTGTCAATAGAGGAGGTTTTGGAACAAACTGATCAATTAAACAGTAATAAGTCACCAGGACCAGAATCACGAAGAGTGCTGAAGGAACTCAGATATGAAATTGCAGAACTACTAACAGTGGTATGTAACCTATTACTTAAAATCAGCATCTGGACCAGATGACTGGAGGGTAGCTAATATAAAGCTTATTTTTTAAAAAGGCTCCAGAGGTGATTCTGACAATTACAGGCCTGACTTCAGTAGTGAGGTGACAAAGTTTGCAGATGATTCAAAACTACTCAAGACAGTCAAGTCCAAAACAGCCAGCGAAGAGTTACAAAGGGATCTCATGAAAGGGAGTGACTGGGCAACATAATTGCATATTAAATTCAGTGTTGATAAATCCAAAGTAACGCACCTTAGAAAACATAATCTCAAGTATACCTATAAAATGGTGGGGTCTAAATTAGCTGTTACCACTCAAGAAAGAGATCTTGGAGTTACCGTGGATGGTTTTCTGAAAATATCCACTCAATGTGCAGCAGCAGTCAAAAAAGCGAACAGAATGTTAGGAACCATTAGGAAAAGAATACATAATAAGACAGAAAATATCATAATGCCACTATATAAATCTATGCTACGCCCACACCTTGAATACTGCATGCAGTTCTGGGAGATCCGTCTCAAAAAAGATATATTCGAATTGGAAAAAGTACAGAGAAGGCAACAAAAATGATGAGGGGTCTGGAACAGATTCCATACAAGAGGAGATGAAAAAGACAGGGACTGTTCACCTTAGAAAAGAGACAACTAAGGGGGGACATGAGAGAGGTCTATAAAATCATGCCTGGTGTGGACAAAGGGAAAAAGGAGGTGTGATTTACTCCTTCCCATAACACAAGAACCAGGGGTCACACAATGAAATTAATGGGCAGCAGGTTTAAGACAAACAGAAGGAAGTACTTCTTCACACAAGGCACAGTCAACCTGTGGAACTCATTGCCAGGAGATGTTGAGAAGGCCAAAAGTATAACTGGATTCAAAAAAGAATTAGATACATTCATGGAAGATAGGTCCACTGATGGCTATTAGCCAAGATTCACAGGGATGCAACCCCATGCCCTGGGTGTCCCTAAACCTTTGACTGCCAGAAGCTTGGTTTGGATGACAAGGGATGGATCACTCGATAATTGCCCTGTCCTGTTCATGCCCTCTGAAGCATCAGCAACTGTCGGAAGACAGGATACGGGGCTAGATGGACCATTGGACTGACCCTGTATGACCATTCTCTCTCTCTCAAATTAGATGCATTATTGGTCTAGATTATTGTTCTGTGTCCAATGACAGAACCGCTCCTCTGCAGCCCTGGATTCTGACATTGCACTCAGGGTGGGCATAGGAAGTTCTGGAGGCTTTTCAAATGATATGTGCATGCCATGCTCCAAAGTTGGTTTATTTTCCTTTCCAAGCCCCGTTTGGGGCCATCGCAGCAGATCGAGGCAGTCGAAGTCTCCCCCTCCCACTGGCTTTACTCTAACATAGATTGTTTTGTCACTGTCTGTTACTATTAATACGCTGAACCTCAGTTGCTCCTAGCTCCAGGAAATCGGAAACGGGGAAGCTTGACAGGGGAGCGGTGTGGAGGAGGAGTTTGCTAGTCAGATGAGTGCAGAACAAACATGTTTGTTTATTTTCCTTTGTACGCCCATCATCTGTGATTGGGCTCATTTGATCCCCTAATTAAAAAAAAACAAAACGGAATAGGCTGACATTTCCTTTCTGGGCTCAGCAGATGCTGCCCTCTGTTCCCTCTGTAGGGGGTGTTCTCCTGGCACGTGCAGGGTCTGTTCCGCTGAGGACTGGGGGATTGTAGAGGCCGTAGGTCAGGTTCGTCCCACTGACGTCAGCTTGATGCCCAACAGCTGCGCTTCTCTGGGACGGTGCAGATCCCAAAGCTCAGGAGCAAGCATGTGAGAACTGGGGGCAAAGCACCTGTGTGGAGAGGATCCGGCTACGGAACAAGCATCTGGAAAGGATCAGGCCAACCCAGAGTCTGAGTGTCTTTAGGAGATTCTGCAAACCCTTCCCCTTTGAAAGAGCCTTTCTGCTGTAGGAATGACAGTCACATCATGGACCCCTCCCCCGTTTCTGCCCTTAAGCTCCAACACTGACCCCCCGCTCTCCACCCCAAACCCTCACATTGATCCACCTTCTACCCAATATGCCCCGATAATGACCCAGCTTCTGCCACCAAACCCTAACACTGACTCCCTTTCTGCCCTAACCCCAACACTGATGCCCCTTTTCTCCATAAACCTTAGCACTAACCCCACTTCTGCCGCTAAACCCCAACCGACCAAAAATAAGAGACAAAATTAATAAAATCTAAACCAAATTACAAATCAAACCCTCAAGCCCTCCTCCCATCAAAATTTTGACCTTGAAAGGAAGAAGTGGCAAAGATGGCAATACAACACCCTGATAGCTAGCTTGAAGGGTAGGTATGGGGATGAATGGGTAGATAGGTGTATGTGAGGGGCAGGAGGTGAATGTCCAGATAGATAGATGGGTGCATAAGGGGATGGATAGATGGACAGGTAGATAGAAAGGTGTGTAAGGGCATGGATGGATAGATGGGTATGTAGGTGGATGGATGGATAGATAGGTAGATGGATGGATAGATGGGTGTGTATGGGGATGGATGGATAGATAGGAAGCTGGAAAGGTGTGGGGGGCATGGATGGATAGATAGATGAGTGTGTAGGGGCATGGATGGATGGATGGGTGTGTAGGGGGATGGATGGGTTGATAGGTAGATGGGTTTGTAGGGGATGGATGGATGGATAAATGGGTGTGTAGGTGGATGGATGCTTAGATAGATGACTGTGTAGGGGGATGAATGGATAGATGGATGGGTGTGTAGGGAATGAATGAATCATACAATATAGAATATAAGGGTTGGAAGGGACCTCAGGAGGTCATCTAGTCCAACCCCCTGCTCAAAGCAGGACTGATCCCCAATTAAATCATCCCAGCCAGGGCTTTGTCAAGCCTGACCTTAAAAACCTCAAAGGAAGGAGATTCCACCACCTCCCTAGGTAACGCAGTCCAGTGTTTCACCACCCTCCTAGTGAAAAAGTTTTTCCTAATATCCAACCTAAACCTCCCCCACTGCAACTTGAGACCATTACTCCTTGTTCTGTCATCTGCTACCACTGAGAACAGTCTAGAGCCCTCCTCTTTGGAACCCCCTTTCAGGTAGTTGAAAGCAGCTATCAAATCCCCCCTCATTTTTCTCTTCTGTAGACTAAACATCCCCAGTTCCCTCAGCCTCTCCTCATAACTCATGTGTTCCAGTCTCCTAATAATTTTTGTTGCCCTCCGCTGGACTCTTTCCAATTTTTCCACATCCTTCTTGTAGTGTGGGGCCCAAAACTGGACAGTACTCCAGATGAGGCCTCACCAATGTCAAATAGAGGGGAACAATCACATCCCTCGATCTGCTGGCTATGCCCCTACTTATACATCCCAAAATGCCATTGGCCTTCTTGGCAACAAGGGCACACTGTTGACTCATATCCAGCTTCTCGTCCACTGTCACCCCTAGGTCCTTTTCTGCAGAACTGCTGCCGAGCCATTCGGTCCCTAGTCTGTAGCGGTGCATTGGATTCTTCCGTCCTAAGTGCAGGACTCTGCACTTGTCCTTGTTGAACCTCATCAGATTTCTTTTGGCCCAATCCTCCAATTTGTCTAGGTCCCTCTGTATCTTATCCCTACCCTCCAGCGTATCTACCTCTCCTCCCAGTTTAGTGTCATCTGCAAACTTGCTGAGGGTGCAATCCACACCATCCTCCAGATCATTTATGAAGATATTGAACAAAACCGTCCCCAGGACCGACCCTTGGGGCACTCCACTTGATACCGGCTGCCAACTAGACATCGAGCCATGGATCACTACCCGTTGAGCCCGACGATCTAGCCAGCTTTCTATCCACCTTATAGTCCATTCATCCAGCCCATACTTCTTTAACTTGCTGGCAAGAATACTGTGGGAGACAGTGTCAAAAGCTTTGCTAAAGTCAAGGAACAACACGTCCACTGCTTTCCCTTCATCCTCAGAGCCAGTTATCTCGTCATAGAAGGCAATTAGATTAGTCAGGCATGACTTTCCCTTGGTGAATCCATGCTGACTGTTCCTGATCACTTTCCTCTCCTCCAAGTGCTTCAGAATTGATTCCTTGAGGACCTGCTCCATGATTTTTCCAGGGACTGAGGTGAGGCTGACTGGCCTGTAGTTCCCAGGATCCTCCTTCTTCCCTTTTTTAAAGATGGGCACTACATTAGCCTTTTTCCAGTCATCCAGGACTTCCCCCGATCGCCATGAGTTTTCAAAGATAATGGCCAATGGCTCTGCAATCACATCCGCCAACTCCTTTAGCACTCTCGGATGCAACGCATCCGGCCCCATTGACTTGTGCTCGTCCAGCTTTTCTAAATAGTCCCGAACAACTTCTTTCTCCACAGAGGGCTGGTCACCTCCTCCCCATGCTGTGCTGCCCAGTGCAGTAGTCTGGGAGCTGACCTTGTTCGTGAAGACAGAGGCAAAAAAAGCATTGAGTACATTAGCTTTTTCCACATCCTCTGTCACTAGGTTGCCTCCCTCATTCAGTAAGGGGCCCACACTATCCTTGACTTTCTTCTTGTTGCTAACATACCTGAAGAAACCCTTCTTGTTACTCTTAACATCTCTTGCTAGCTGCAACTCCAGGCGTGATTTGGCCTTCCTAATTTCACTCCTGCATGCCTGAGCAATATTTTTATACTCATCCCTGGTCATTTGTCCAATCTTCCACTTCTTTTAAGCTTCTTTTTTGTGTTTAAGATCAGCAAGGATTTCACTCTTAAGCCAAGCTGGTCGCCTGCCATATTTACTATTCTTTCTACACATCGGGATGGTTTGTCCCTGTAACCTCAATAAGGATTCTTTAAAATACAGCCAGCTCTCCTGGACTCCTTTCCCCCTCATGTTATTCTCCCAGGGGATCTTGCCCATCAGTTCCCTGAGGGAGTCAAAGTCTGCTTTTCTGAAGTCCAGGGTCCGTATTCTGCTGCTTTCCTTTCTTCCTTGTGTCAGGATCCTGAACTTGACCTTCTCATGGTCACTACCTCCCAGGTTCCCATCCACTTTTGCTTCCCCTACTAATTCTTCCCAGTTTGTGAGCAGCAGGTCAAGAAGAGCTCTGCCCCTAGTTGGTTCCTCCAGCACTTGCACCAGGAAATTGTCCCCTACATTTTCCAAAAACTTGGAATTGATTGATTGGAATTGGGGATGGAATTGATTGGATTAGATAGATGGGTTTGTAGGGGATGGATGGATAGTTGGATAGGTGTGTAGAGGGATGGATGGGTAGACAGATGGGTGTGTGTAGGGATGGATAGTTGGATGGGTGTGTAGCTGGATGGATGGATAGACTGATGGGTACGTAGGTGATGGATGGATGGATAGATGGATGGGTATGTAGAGGATGGATAGATGTATGGGTACGTAGGGGGATGGATGGATGGATAGATGGATGGGTATGTAGGGGGATGGATGGATGGATAGATTGGATTAGATAGATGGGTGCATAGAGGGATGGATGGAAGGGTGTGTAGGAGATAGGGGATGGATGGATGGATGGATAGATGGCTGGATGGGTGTGTAGGGGATCGATGGATAGATGGGTGGGTGTGTAGGGGATGAACAGATGGATAGACAGATGGGTGTGTAGGGGATGGATGGATAGATAGATTACATCAATGAAGGAATTAATTTGTCCCCATTGTGAAACCCCAGCTCTGAACACCTCTAGGCATTGTGGGCACTTGGAGCTGAGCATTGTGGCCCATCCCTAGTGACTTTGACTCAGGAGTCATCAGGGTGGCTGGCACTGGGATGGATGCAAGTCCAAGAGGCAGCCTCAGCATTCAATCAGGAGCCAGTGTCACCAGGGGAGCCAGTATCAGACAGGGCAGACGGCAGCAGGGTCAGCTGGGAGTGCAGAACTGAGGTCAGATTCACTTATAGTCAACTGCACAGCAGGGGGATCAGTTTTTACCACGCAGCTGGGACTGGACCTGCCTTTGGTTCGGCAGCGAGCGCTGGAATGGATCCGGCTCGGAGACCTGGGGCTGGATTCTCTGCCATCTTGCTCCCTGTGGCATCCTTTCAACCTGTGCAAAGTGGGTTCCCAAGGCGGCCAGCTCAGCAGGAGAGTGCTTTGCATCTGCCTGGCACAGGCGTGAAGGGCCACATGGTGGCAGAGAATCAGGAGTCAGTCAATCGGTGTCGCACAACTGGCACTGAAATCGGTTGGAGCTGGAGAACTGGCCTTGGGATCAGTTTGCATAGCACAGCAGAGGACTGGACATGACTTCCTGAGTCACTGAGTCCAATCCTCTGCTACTGTAGGCAACCCTGGTTGAATCAGCCAGCTGGGAAAGGGAATTTGCCTCCCTGTGGGTGTGTGTAAACGTTATTCTCTCTATTTATTACGCCTGGAGCATGAAACTATCTTTGCAGCATGAAATGTGTTGGAGCCTCACTTCTGACGGGAGCCTCTGGAGTAAGCCAGCCGGGAAATCGCTGACCAACCTTTTTGGGGGTCTGAAAAGGCCCACTCGTCGAAAGCGAACCTGTTTGCGGGGAAGGGTCGGTTTCAACAAATTTCCCGTTTCACTTTTTTGGGGGGGCGGGGGGGGACGGGATGGGACAGGGAGGATGCTTTGAAATTGGCCTTTTGACATTTTTAAAACGAAAATAGTTCCGTTTCTCAGTTCGAATGGAGATTTTGTTTAGAAATGTAAGTTCATTTAAGGCAAAACGGGTTTCCCAAAAAAGGTTGAATGAAACATTCTGAGTGACCCAATCTACAATTCTTTTTTATTTTCCATTTGCAATTTGGTTTTTTTGGAGATTTTGACTTTTGGCCCCAATTTTGGATGGGAAAAATTTTCAAAATCTCGAAAATGCTCATGGGATGGGAAGACTGATTCTTGCCCAGCTCTGCCTCTGGGCGCTATTGGGATAACTGTAATGATCAGGGCTGTGACTGGGATCAGAAAGCTGGGCCCAGGGGCAATCCAGGTCTCTCTTCCACCCTCCTCCCCTTTCTCTGCCTGTCATCCTTTTACAGCCTCTCTGTTTACTGGGAAATGCTCCAAGTATCCCAGCTCAGGAAATCATCTCTCTGGTGGGTCACATAGTCACTGAACTTTTTGCATCCTCTCTCATCCATCCCTGTCTCCCTATCACTTGGCCCTTTCTAGAGCCAGGGTCCAGCTTGGGAGTTTGCAGCTGGGGAGTTCACAGCTCCAGATCTGGTGTCCTGCTGCTGCTCCACCTCCCGGGACCCGTCTGTGCTCAGCTGCTCCTAAGCACGTGTGTGTTTGGAGAGGTCAGAGTTCTGATCTCCTTCAGCTTGGAAGCCCATTGAGTCCTGCCTGCACTATATCTTCCTTGCTGGGACACTGCTCCGGTCGGGGTTACTGCATCCGTGGGAGAGGGCATGTGAAAGCAGACAGCGATGCGACTCACGACACAGATATTTAGTAACAGGCCTCTCCTCCTGTGCTCTCCGCCAAACTGCCACAGAGTTTCAATTCCCTAGTGTTTCCGCAAACTGCACTGTGCTCTCTGCCTCTCTATCTCTCCCCACCCTGTTTATCTCTGTATCTTATCTTTTGTCTTTCTTTAGCTCTCGCTGACTAGTTCTAACACTCTCTCAGGAGGGACCCGAGCAGGGCTTTTTGGGTTGTTCCAGATGTGGGCTGTGGGGGGAGCAGGAGGAGAACTTGATAGTGGAGTCTGGTATCTTTGATGCAGTCTGATGTGTTTCTGTGAACTCAGGAGGAACTAAACAGGAAACAACTAAAGAACCAGAAACTCTTTCAGCCAGCTCCCCCGAAATGCTCTTTCTAGGCCTGGTCTACGCTGAAAAATTAGCTTGACCTAGCTACATCACTCGGGCTGTGAAAAATCTCACACCCTGTGCAATGTCGTTAGGTCGATTCCTGGTGTCGATCTGGCTGGGACGACAGAAGAATTCTTCTGTCAATCTAGCTACCAGCTCTCGGAGGGGTGCATCGACAGAAAAACCCCTTCCGCCTGTGCAATGGTGCCACGGTGGCGCAGCTGCAGCTCAGGAGGTGCGTCGCTGTCGTATAGACATGACTTTTTCCAGGCTTGTATTCCCAGTTGCTTGTTCCGGCTGTGTGTGTCTCTCTCTCTGTTTTGCTTCTCCACCTCCATCAGACCCCTTCCCAAAATTCTGCATGGGGCCAGTTGCGGATTACCACATGGGCCAGCCCAGGGGTCCCAGCCAATTTGGGGCCATTGGGAAAATCTCCTCCCGCTCTCACTCCCCACCGCAGCCCTGGGGCAGAGCTTCTCTGGTCTCAGTGCCATAGCAGGGAGTGAGGGGGGCAGAAAGAAGTGAGCGGGGGTTGCAGTTGGGAGGAATGGGGCAGGGCCACAGGTCTGGCGCCGGGGACCACTCCCTTGCTCCAGCCCAGGGCCCCAGGAAACCTTGACCAGCCTCTGCATGGGGCTCGCGTTCCCCTTTTGTCTTAGATGGGGCTGCTTAGCTGTCTCAGACAGACACCTTAAATGAAGGGTGGAAGTCACAACAGTTGAAAGGAGATCTAATCCAGCTCCCAGCAGCATCTGGTTCAGGCCGTGTCTACATGGCAGAGGCTGAGACTATGCTAGTTGTACCAATCCCGTGTCTCCTGCCCCAAATGTTCAAAAACCAGGAGTCAGGCGCACCAAAAAGCATGAGATTGACTTTAAGATCAGGAACGTATGTCAGAATAATAGATTTTTATTTGCCTTCTCCTTTCTTGAGCCGCGGGGGTCACATGTTGAAGCTTTCTCCACAGCCACGCGGGCCAGAAACGTACTTTTTCGTTAAAAACGAAGGCTGAAAGCATCCCATATCCACTTGGCTCCAGGAGCTGGGGCTTTAAGGGAAACAAGCGTTATCAGGAGACTTATGACAAAGCCATGAGAGTTGGCAACACTGCCAACATAACTTTTAAGGGCCGACCACGCCTTAGGGTTTTATCCTGCCGCCATCCCCGGAGTATCTGGGCGCCCTTCCGACATGAAATCGATGGCAAGAGCAAAGTCCCCAAGGCCCTTAATGGGGTCTCTAGCCATAGTTCACAGATCTTTGACCAGTGTGCGGTCAGGGGCACTGCTGCTTTTCCAGCTGCTGGCTGAAGAACAGTTGCGCACGTGTATTTCGCGAGATGTCCTGTCGAGGGAGAATAGGGCCCTGTGTGTGAAGATGGGGGTCACCAGAAAACCGAGATCTCCCCGGATTCTCACTGTAGCTGCTGAATCAATCCATAGCTTGCAAAATGCCTCGTTGTCACCCTGTAAAAACGGCCGGGTGGGGCTCTGTGCTGATCACCTGTCCGCGGAATACCCTAGCTCAGGTTTGCTCAGTTTACAAATAAAGCCATGCTTTTTCGCCCCGCCACCTCGGCTGTGAGTTAAGCCGTCTTACCGGCTCTCCCATAGCCAGGGCCGGCTCCAGGCCCCAGCAAAGGAAGCAGCTGCCTGGGGCGGCCAATAGAAAGGGGCGGAACTCCCTGCGTTATTGGGACGGCACGTCTGGGTCTCTGGCGGCAATTCGGCGGCGAGTCCTTCGTTCCCTCTCTTCCTCTTCGGCAGCAATTCGGGGGCATCGCAATCGGGTTTTTCTTTCTTTTTTTTTTTCCCTTCGCTGCTTGGGGTGGCAAAAAAGGCGGAGCCGGCCCTGCCCACAGCTAGCAACAAGGGCTCTGGTGTCAGAATGAGCCACAGCCCACGAAAGGCGATGGAAAGACGCCTGCTGCCTTCGGTGGCTTTTGGATCAGGCTTTTAGGAGATGGTTCTGTCGCAATGCACGAGCTGGAATAAGGCATCCGGCTCTGTGTTGGCTCTGCGGGGCTAACAGGAGTAAAACCTCGTTAGACTGTCTTGAAAGTCGGCAATCCGGCTCTGATACACCCCGTGGGGACTGGTTTCACACAGGCGCATCTCAGCACGGCTGACACACAGCACATGAGGTTGTGTTTCAATTGTTGCATTCACTCCCTGCTTCTCCTAAAGCAGCCAGAGAGTGTTTTAGTGGTGAGCAACAACAAACCAGTCTTGTTGGCCTTGTGTCTCTCATTGTTATTCGGTTATTCACTAATAATTACTCTAAAAGATACATCTGTTGTCATGACAACCTGTTTATCTGTTGGTAGAAGCCCCCCTGTTTGCATTGGAAGCGTCCTCTCTTTCTCTTCCCCCATCCCCACCTATTGCTCATCCATTCTCTCTCGCACGCTCACTCTCCCTTTTCATTAGATTATATCCTGCAATTGGTCCAGGCATGGAGTTCCCATTGAAGTCAATGAGAACTCTCTGCGCAGAGGGATGGGACCAAATGCCCCACTGTGTCTGTTTCATCTTGCTTCTTGCCCCTTGTTTCTGCCCCCTAGTCCTGTGCAGACCGGGGACTCTGATTGGAGAGCCTGGTTGGTTTTCGTACACTCCTGGGTTCCCAAGGAGGGATAAGAGGGGAGAGAGAGCAGCACCAGGGACACGTATTTATCTTGTGCAGAAACATAAGACAGATGCAATTTCTTCCATCAGAAGCAGCAATTTTTGTTACTGGCAATCACCATGCAAGTGAGACACCAGCCTCGAATTTACCCTGGAGACTGCTACCTTGTGCGCCAGAATTTGAGCTTTTAATTAAAACAATACGACTCTAGCAATTCTGATCACAAAGAAAACCCCTCGAATGTGCAGTGGAACCAGCCTGAGCTTGCAGACAGCATGAGAGAATGGTTCTGAGACATGTGGCTTGCTCCCATTCAAATCAACATGATGTTGACTCTGGAACCTAATGATGCCCATGTACACTTTTGATGACAGTCCACAAGAAACAGGAGAGAATCATTCTGTGCAGATCTGCAGACTCTACTGTGAGTGCTGTCTCATTTTGGGACTCAAAGGGGGAGGAGCTTGGATTGTGGGCAGAGCTCAGGGAGAGTATACCCCTTACTGTTTTTCCAAACCTACTGCAGCATTGACCCAGAAGCATTCGCTCTGATTCCTAATCTACATCCGATTTTGGTCAATCCCTTTGTGAGAAAGGGCCAGCAATGTATCCCATAGTGGGGGGCAAAATCCCAAATGGAAGTGACTCCGCTCCAGAGCTACTGATTTCTGTGCTGGGTATCCCTTTGTGATTGTGTATTAAGCCTAAATTAGTGGCCCCTTCATTTCCTTGCTCTCCCTCATTGGTCTGGCTGTATCCATCTGTTGTCTCTTGTCTGAAACTGAAAGCATTTGGGGGCAGGGACTATTTTTTGTTCTGTGTTTCCACGGCACAGTGGGGTCCCAGGCCATGACAGGGGCTCCAAAGCACTATGGAAATAATAATTAATTATTAGTAGCAGTATTAAAATGCTGGCATAAGCTGTTTGGTGATCTTGGATTTATTGCACTAGCTGTTTCACTGGGCTGTGAGGTAGAAAAAAGATGGGAGAAAAGGGTGTTGGATGCTTTTCTGAGGTGACAGAGAAGCTCTGATTCCTCTTGGCCCCCTTCTGAGCTACTTTGTTCGTTGTACCTTTGATCAGTTCCTCTATCTCTCCTTCTGAGCGTCTCTCTTTCTCTGTAGTTTGCAGATGGCCAGATTCTGATCTCACACTGGTGTAAATCAGGTGTGACTCCACCTGAAGCTCCCGGGCCTGATTCTGATCTGACTCAGACTGGTGTAAATCCCAGTGAAGTCAATGCAGTTGCTGGTGTAAAGCTACTGTGAGCGAGATCAGAACGAGCCCAGCCCTGGCAGGATCCTGGCGCATGGCTTGCATTTTGCTCTCTCGCGTAGAATCAAATTCACAGAGTGATGGGAAAATGTCAGACATAATTAGGGGAAATTAACCAGGGAGCCTTCTCTGGAGGATCAGCAGCTTTCATCTCTCCCGGCTGGCTCATTACAGTCTACAGCCTCCAACACGGTTTCCCATGCACGGCCAGCTTATGGTGGCAGCAGGGCAGGGTCCGTGGTCCATCCAGCCCTCCCCAGGGTCTGGGGTCCCATCACCCCACAGCAGTCAGTGCAGGAGGAAGATGGCTGATAGAGGTTATTATGCTGTCAGCCAAGTGCGGTGATCTCTGTACACAAGCCGAGGTGGCTGCCGGGGCCCAGGACAAGCTGGGAGATAAAACATGAGACAAGACAATCCTCGTCACAATCTGTCTGCCTCCTTCAGGACACGTGTCTCTCCGTCCCCTCCCCAGCCCCGGCCTCTCTTCTCTTTTGCTGGGCAATCGTTTTCTTCCAGCGGGCAACTCGTGCAGACACCAGGAGTTAAAGACCAGGGGTCTCTGTCCCTCACATTTCACGGGAGATGTGCCTGTCTAAATCACTAGGTCTTGAGCGGCTTCATTTTGGTCTGATGGGTAGAGCAGGACTCCTGGGTTCTATTCCTGGCTCTTGGAGGGACTAAGAGACTGGAAGTCAGGGCTTTTTCTTGTGTTTCTAAGGCTGGCTCTGGGAAGGAGTGTGGTCTAGTGGTTAAAGCAAAGGACTGGGAGTCAGGACTCAGGGGTTCCTGTCTCATCACTGAGGAGGGGTGTGTTCTAATGGTCAGGCTGGGGACAGGATTCCCCGGCTATATTACTTGTTCTGCTCGTGCTGTGATCCAAGTCATGTCCTTTGACCTCTCCCGTTTTTCTAGACAGGCAAAGCGAGGCACCCAGGGTCACGCAGCAAGTCAGAAGCAGAGCCAGGAGACACATGACCCCCAGTTGCCTACTTTAACCACTGCACCACACTGGGCTATGGGGCAGCAGCCCCTGCCTGGCAATGCTAAGGGGGCCTGACCCAATGTCCACTGAAGTGAAGTAGGGTCCTTCTGTTGCTACTAGATCCAGATGGAGGTGAGTTTCTTTGCAGCAGGCCTCCTGTGTGTTGTGGGAGGACAGGAAGTTGGGGCATACATTGGGGTGGGGGTCCTAACCCTTTTTGGGAGGTGATAGAACAGGAAAGGTCCATGGAAAGCACCTGGTACTGGTGAACCTAGAACATTCATTATCCCCCTGGCCAAGCAGTCTCTATAGGACAATAGTGACTGAGCCTGGGCATGACTTATGGCCTCTCTCTACACAATCCACTTATTTCTGGGGACAGGGTATTGTGTGGAGGAACTGGAAGGTTAGATTAGGATTTCAGGCCTGATTTCAGTGCTGATGTTCAGGTGATGTTCGTCTCTCTTTGGGGATGACCTGGGGAGACAGGCGGGGTGGAGGGTCTGGCCGGATCCCCAAAGCACTGGATGAAAACAGAAAACAAGACTTAAGCCAGCCCCCAGCCTCCCCAGCTCCCAGCCGCCCAAGGCCCTGGAGGTAATACCGTTATCTCTGCATTTGCCTCACACAAGTTTCTGGCAGATATAAATATCCCAGGAGCGTCCTGGTTAATTTCAGGATTTATCAGCAGCGCTGCTACCGTCAGAAGCAAAATAAGCTGGGGAGGGTGGGGGGTGGCGAGGAGGTGTATCCTATCCTCCATCTGCACAGAAGCCACCCCTCTGTGCTCCCCCATGATAATAATACCTAGCTCTTTCCGTCCCTAGACTGCAAAGGAGCTAAGCATTATTTTCCCGATCTTTACCCATCACAGGGAGGTGACATGACTTGGCTGATGTCCCCCAGCAACGCAGTGGCAGAGATGCAAATAGAACCGAGGTCTCTTGTATCTAGGGCCTGGTCTACACATAGAGATGAGATGGACTCAGCTACGACGCTCAGAGCTGTGAAAAACATCACGCCCTGTGCAACGTAGTTAGGTTGTCCTAACCCGCGGTGTTAGGATTCAGCTTGGTCTCTGGGAGAATTCTTCTATCAACGTATCTGCCACTTCTTGGAGAGATGGATTGATGACATTGAGGGATAAACCCCTTCTGTCAATGTAGGAGGCATCTCTGCTACAGCCCCACGGCACCATAGCTGGGCTGCCGTACCTGCTGTGCTATAGACAGACCCTTAGGGTATCCTTTATGAATGGGGAAACTGAGGCATCAAGCAGGGAGGTGGCTTGCAGAAAGTCTCGCAGCATGGCAGTGGAATAGAACCCAGGTGTCCTGACTCCACCTCCAGTGCCCGGCCTACCCAGCCGCGCAGACTCTGATGGTGGTGGCTGGAATATACTCCTAGTTATTTTATTTGTATTAAGAAAAGGAGGACTTGTGGCACCTTAGAGACTAACCAGTTTATTTGAGCATAAGCTTTCGTGAGCTACAGCTCACTTCATCGGATGCATACTGTGGAAAGACTGAAACCTGTCTTTATTTGTATTAGCATCCAAGCTGCTCTTGCTTTCTTGTAGATAAAAACTGGCTCGCTGGAAGGGCTGAGCCTTATCAGATAAAAGAGACTCGCAGGCAACAGAGAAGGGACCTGGCAGGTTTTTTTTATTGATGCTTGGCTTCCACCGACACCCTCCAGGGCCCAGGACATTGCAGGCAACTCATTCTCCAGCACTGTCAGCCCCCATCCTGGGGGTCTCCACCACTGTCAGTCCCTCCCTTCTCCCCAGCACTTCACCCACCGGTACTGGCCCAGTCCTGGGGGCTTCAGACCTGAGCACTGTCCAAACCGCCTTTCCCCTAAGCAAGCCCATGCTGTCCCTGTCCTGGGAACACAGTGAGCTCTGGGGTGCTCTCAGCCACTCCACTAGCCCCATCTGCCAGCCCCTACACTCTCCAACGGTATTAGGGCCGCTCCTTTCCCCAGCCCTGCGTAATCCCCCTGTTCTGCAGCTCCACTGAGCTCTGTTGTTCCCAAGCCTGCACCCAGCAGCCCCTCGGCTCTGGGCAAACACAGAGGGCTGTAGCCTCAGGCAGCGCCAATCCCTGTGCTCTTCCAGTAAAAATTAAACTCATTACAGCCGCGGGCACAGATGATAAAGGAAGCAAAGCTTTGTAAATGAAACCTGTATTGGTCTTTTGTCCTGGCCGGAGTTTAATATCCGCAGGTGTGTTTGAGCTAGATAGACATCAGCTGCTGGCTTCCACGCCTCCCACCAGCTGGGCCTTTGTGTGCAACCTCATTTCCCCCTTCTCTACCAGGCTAGGGTCTCTGTGTGGCCCCTTTCCCCCCCATACCAGGGTCCCCCAATTCTACCCACCGGGGGTTCTGTGCTCCATTCACCACTTCCTCCACACCAGGGTCCCCCATTTTCCCCTTCATGCCGGGCGGGGGCTGTGTGCTTGGCCCATTCCCTGCTTCCCTGCATTCCCCGCCCCAAGCTCTTCCTTCTGTCTGGGAGATAAGTAGCGTGTCAGCATGTTAAACTCTATTGGGAGGATAAGCGGAGATGAGATACAGAGGTATTGTTATGCCTGGACGTATTAATTGGTGCCATCACCTCGCAGTTTGATCTACAGATAATTGCGGAGGTGCTTGAAGTTGTAGCTCTGCTAATCAGATGGCAGGGCCTCCATCTGGTCCCCATTTCTCCCCTTTTGGTTTTCCAATTTCCCCCAAAGTCAATAGGGTTCTGGCCACTGACGTCTAGACCATACCCTGAAATTTTGGAATTGATCAGATGCGGCGTTCAAAAGTTATCGTATTACCTATGCCAAGATGCCACTGAGCACAAGGTCTTTGCAAGCTCAGCCAATTACAGGATTACATTTGTGGTATCTGAATTAATGGGGGTCTCACTGTTCCTTATGTACCTCCAAGCCTGCTCTGTAAAGACCCCCAGGACTCAGAAGTGTGTGTGTGCGGGTGGTATTCAGGCTTTAAGTTCTCTGCTGAAGCTGCTGCCAAAGACTGTGACCACGGTGAGGTGCCCGTTGTGATATGGACACTCATCCACAAGAAAACCAGTGAACGGAACAACCTCACAAGTGGGAATCGAACCCACGGCCTATTCCGCTAACAGGCCCAGCTGCATTAGCCTAGAGGCAGTGGAGCCTTCCCACGCCAAAGCTGGTGCATAGGGTGGGAACCTGTCTCTTCCTTTCCTCTCTGTCATGTGCTGCTGTTCCCATCTGCTCTATGGGGCTGAGATCCACTATTCTCCCCTCCCTGCTAAGGGCTCCTAAGGTTGCTCTCGGGCACCCTGGTTTCCTCAAACCCATTGGTTTCCACGTGGCAGCTTCATGTTGGAGGCCATGTGGTGGCATCCAGAGTATGTGTCTCACATCTGGCCAGCGCTTCCTTCTGATTCTGGTGCCAAGGAGCTGCCGGTTGGCAGCTTCTCAGCTATCTGTGGTGGGGAAGACGTCTGTCCAGCCCATGATCAGAATCTTTCGTAGGCACATATTTTCCAAGACGCTTCGTTTTCTGTCTAACATAGAGGCAAGTAGCAGACATACAAACCTCCAGCCACTAGAGGGGGACAGAGAGCCACATTGGTATTAACGTGAATTGCAAACAAGCCATCTAAAGTGTTGGACAGTAATCAAATGACATCACTATGAATCTGGGTTGGACGGGGACCAGAACTAAAATGTTCCGTGGACTTTCATCACTCCTGATCTCCACGTCTCCTCATTGCCGGTGGTTTGGAGCTCCTGCATGCTTGGAGTACTGCCTAGCGGCTCCATACCTCCTATTATCCTTCCATGCAGGAATCTCCATCTATTATCCTATCCATGCCCCCACACCAGGTGCCTGATTCTTGGCTATTCCATTCCTGCCTTGGAGCAGGGACAGAGTGAGAGGGGCTTTAAAGCCAATTTTGCATTCCCCGTATTCTAGGGCTGTGCAGAGCCCTTGCATTCCTCAAGTGTAAGATAGAGCAGCCTCGGGGTTGCTCTAATTTATACTCTGCTTTCCATGACCCCTGTGGGTCTTGGGAAGCAGAGAATAGTGCTCATGCAGTCCAGCCACACCATGGACACACTCCCAATCCACCCCCTACAGGAGCATCTGGAAGCAGGGCCAACACAGAGGTAGTGACATTGGGGCCACACAGGTTTCAGCTCATGCCATACAAACTCACCCAGGACCCTGGATAATTACCCGGGCAGCTATTCTGTGCTGAAGTCTATGCTGCTGCAGCTTCACTTCTGTTTGTAGCTAGCTAGATTAAAGTGAGCTTGGGTACATCTACAAGTGCTACAACGCTCCTCTGCTGGGAGAGCAATACAGCGGTGCACAGACAATCCAGGAAGTTTTTAGAAACTGTAGGGGACAATTTCCTGGTGCAAGTGCTGGAGGAACCAACTGGGGGCGGAGCTTTTCTTGACCTGATGCTCACAAACTGGGAAGAATTAGTAGGGGAAGCAAAAGTGGATGGGAACCTGGGAGGCAGTGACCATGAGATGGTCGAGTTCAGGATCCTGACACAAGGAAGAAAGGAAAGCAGCAGAATACGGACCCTGAACTTCAGAAAAGCAGACTTTGACTCTCTCAGGGAACTGATGGACAAGATCCCCTGGGAGAATAACATGAGGTGGAAAGGAGTCCAGGAGAGCTGGCTGTATTTTAAAGAATCCTTATTGAGGTTACAGGGACAAACCATCCCGATGTGTAGAAAGAATAGTAAATATGGCAGGCGACCAGCTTGGCTTAAGAGTGAAATCCTTGCTGATCTTAAACACAAAAAAGAAGCTTAAAAGAAGTGGAAGATTGGACAAATGACCAGGGATGAGTATATAAATATTCGGGCATGTAGGAATGGAATCAGGAAGGCTAAATCACACCTGGAGTTGCAGCTAGCGAGGGATGTTCAGAGTAACAAGAAGGATTTCTTCAGATATGTTGGCAATAAGAAGAAAGCCAAGGAAAGTGTGGGCCCCTTACTGAATGAGGGAGGCAACCTAGTGACAGAGGATGTGGAAAAAGCTAATGTACTCAATGCGTTTTTTGCCTCTGTCTTCACGAACAAGGTCAACTCCCAGACTACTGCACTGGGCAGCACAGCATGGGGAGGAGGTGGCCAGCCCTCTGTGGAGAAAGAAGTGGTTCGGGACTATTTAGAAAAGCTGGACGTGCACAAGTCCATGGGGCCGGATGCGTTGCATCCGAGACTGCTAAAGGAATTGGCGGATGTGATTGCAGAGCCATTGGCCATTATTTTTGAAAACTCATGGCAATCAGGGGAAGTCCCGGAAGATTGGAAAAAGACTAATGTAGTGCCCATCTTTAAAAAAGGGAAGAAGGATGATCCTGGGAACTGCAGGCCGGTCAGCCTCACCTCAGTCCCCGGAAAAATCATGGAGCAGGTCCTCAAGAAATCAATTCTGAAGCACTTAGAGGAGAGGAAAGTGATCAGGAACAGTCAGCATGGATTCACCAAGGGAAAGTCATGCCTGACTGATCTAATTGCCTTCTATGATGAGATAACTGGTTCTGAGGATGAGGAGAAAGCAGTGGATGTGTTATTCCTCGACTTTAGCAAAGCTTTTGACACTGTCTCCCACAGTATTCTTGTCAGCAAGTTAAAGAAGTATGGGCTGGATGGATGCACTACAAGGTGGGTAGAAAGTTGGCTAGATAGTCGGGCTCAACGGGTAGTGATCAATGGCTCCATGTCTAGTTGGCAGCTGGTATCAAGTGGAGTGCCCCAAGGGTCGGTCCTGGAGCCAGTTTTGTTCAATATCTTCATTAATGATCTGGAGGATGGTGTGGATTGCACTCTCAGCAAGTTTGCAGATGACACTAAACTGGGAGGAGTGGTAGATACGCTGGAGGGTAGGGATAAGATACAGAGGGACCTAGACAAATGGGAGGATTGGGCCAAAAGAAATCTAATGAGGTTCAACAAGGACAAGTGCAGAGTCCTGCACTTAGGACGGAAGAATCCAATACACCGCTACAGACTAGGGACTGAATGGCTAGGCAGCAGTTCTACAGAAAAGGACCTAGGGGTTACGGTGGACGAGAAGCTGGATATGAGTCAACAGTGTGCCCTTGTTGCCAAGAAGGCCAATGGCATTTTCGGATGTATAAGTAGGGGCATTGCCAGCAGCTCAAGGGATGTGATTGTTCCCCTCTATTCGACATTGGTGAGGCCTCATCTGGAGTACTGTGTCCAGTTTTGGGCCCCACACTACAAGAAGGATGTGGAGAAATTGGAGAGAGTCCAGCAAAGGGCAACAAAAATGATTAGGGGACTGAAACACATGAGTTATGAGGAGAGGCTGAGGGAACTGGGATTGTTTAGTCTACGGAAGAGAAGAATGAGGGGGGATTTGATAGCTGCTTTTAACTATCTGAAAGGTGGATCCAAAGAGGATGGATCTAAACTATTCTCAGTGATAGCAGATGACAGGACAAGGAGTAATCATCTCAAGTTGCAGTGGGGGAGGTTTAGGTTGGATATTAGGAAAAACTTTTTCACTAAGAGGGTGGTGAAACACTGGAATGAGTTACCTAGGGAGGTGGTAGAATCTCCTTCCTTAGAGGTTTTTAAGGTCAGGCTTGACAAAGCCCTGGCTGGGATGATTTAACTGGGAATTGGTCCTGCTTTGAGCAGGGGGTTGGACTAGATGACCTTCTGGGGTCCCTTCCAACCCTGATATTCTATGATTCTATGATTCTAGTAGGGTGGTGAAACACTGGAATGCGTTACCTAGGGAGGTGGTGGAATCCCCTTCCTTAGAAGTTTGTAAGGTCAGGCTTGACAAAGCCCTGGCTGGGATGATTTAGTTGGGATTGGTCCTGCTCTGGGCAGGGGGTTGGACTAGATGGCCTCCAGAGGTCCCTTCCAACTCTGTTATTCTATGATTCTGTGGCACCTTATAGACTAACCAATTTATTTGAGCATAAACTTTCGTGATCTACAGCTCACTTCATCGGATGCATTCTGTCTGTTATTACTTGAAACCACTTAAATCCTACTTTTTATACTTAATAAAATCATTTTTGTTTGTTAGTAAATCCAGAGTAAATGATTAATACCTGGGGGAGCAAAGAGCTGGGCATATCTCTCTATCAGTGTTAGAGAGGGTGGACAATTTATGAGTTTGCCCTGTATAAGCTTTATACAGAGTAAAACGGATTTATTTGGAGTTTGGATCTCATTGGGAACCGGGTGTCTGGGTGTTGGAGATAGGTGACCTACTGAGTGGTTTTCAGTTAAGTCTGCAGCTTTGGGGGCTTGGTTCAGACCCTGGGTCTGTGCTGCAGCAGGCTGGCATGTCTGGCTCAACAAGGCCGGGTTCTGGAGTCCCAAGCTGGAGGGAAAATGGGCTCAGAGGTAATTCCAGCACATCAGGTGATAGTCCCAAGAGGGTCTCTGTGACCGAACCCGTCACATTTTGAAAAAAACTCTTTTTCTCACTCGGCTCACAGGGCACCTGAAGAGTTACAAACATTAACATTCAAGGATAAATTACAAAACCGGCTATGGAGCCCCCCACCCCCTTTAAATATATAAATAAAGTGTATGCCATGCAATCAGGGTACAGAAACAATAGCATGTGACTTAGTTGACCAATTGTACAGTGTAACCAGCAAATCCTTTGTAACAGTAATAAGTCAAAATCTGGCAGTGGAGAATTTGCCAACAGAAAACAGGGCTAAATTTAGAGTAAATTTTTAGTAGCAAACAGCTCAGCTCAATAAAATGACCCCATCATTAGGAGGTAACACCAGCGGTTCTCAGGGGCTGGTGGGAGAGGCCAGGAGATGCATGGGGGGCAGGAAGGGGGGGATAGAGATCATTATTCTGTTGTCTGATCTTTTCCAGCCTATCTTCAGTGCCTTCGTGCCCACTTCCCAGAGCTTCCCCCGCCCCAATCTCCTGTAACAAGCCTAGTGCTCAGAAACACAGCTGTTCAAAAACACAGCTCTGTCCAAGAAATGACAACCCCGGAGTACGAACCCCCAGGCAGCCCCCTGGGGGCTGGGGCTGACTGGCACAGCTCAATCGCACGGAGCCTAGGGCACACAGGGCCCCTCGAGGTTAGCCGTAGGCTGGGCTGAGTCTCAGCTCCATTCTGGGCCTTGCAGCGGCCAGGATGTGTAATGGTGAGAGGCGATGGAGATGGGTGGGGATCCAGGGGCCAGGCTGGGAGAACGCCTCACCACGGAGGCTATGTCTACACGGCAACCCGAGGTGTGATTGCAGCTCGGGTGGGTGTCGCTGTACCAGCTTTGAGATAGCTAGCCTGGGAACGATAGGAAAGCAGTGCAGATGTGGCAGGGTGGGCTCGCTGCCTCTGTACCTACCCACCCACCAACTGGGGAGCCTGGATACACACCCTGGTCGCTAGCCTGTGCTGAAGTCTGACGGGGAAAGGGTTAAAATCCTCTCCCTGCCCCAGCCAGGTGGAGCCCAGCTGGAGATGATCAGCCATTAGGAGGGAATATAAAAAGGAGAGGTTGGGCTGCGTAGCTTTTCCCTGAGACAACTGAATGGCCCCTGCTTCCTAGGAGAAGATTGGGTATGAGTTCCTAGGCCCTGGCAGTTGCTGGCCTTGCTCTGGGCTCAGAGGGCACTAGGAATGGAAGGTTTCACTGATGTCAGTGGATATTTTGGCAGGCTCCTGGGCTGGGCTGAAGCATTCGGTTTGCAGGCTGTTGCTGAACTCTGGGCCCAGGGCTATAGCATCCCCCTGCTTCTATTAGTGCTGGGCCAGGACTGCCAGCTTGTGGGTGGGGAGGAGTGCTCTGCCTTGGAGTGACGAGGGGTCCCCCTCCTTGGGAGCAATGCTATAGTCCCCCACCCTTGGGATCAGCAGGGGCCCCTCCCTCTCTTAAGATAGTGGGGTGTTGCTGGCCCCCCCACTTTTCCTAGCTATTGGGGCTACCTGTGTGGTGGGCTGGGCTTTCTGTACTCTTGACCTCCTACTGCACACAGTAGACTCTTGGGCAGCATCAGTGGGGCCCTCTCTGAGCACTGGGCCTGGGAACCTCTCCTCAGTGAGCTGTGGGGGGCAGTTTGCTGTTGTTTTGGGCTCCCTGCAGACTCAGGCAGATGTAATGAGGTGAGTTATTGTTGAGTCCCGTTTTCATGCTCCTCTCCCAACCGTGAGGGCTAGAGCCCTATTTTTTTAAAACCGCTGCCGAGTTTCTAATGCTGTCACGTGACTCCAGGAGCTAGGGCCTTAAGCAGGGGCCTATAGTGCCTCAGTCTTTATCTGGCCCTGAGTATCGTATGTGTAGCTCTTCTCGTGTCCCCTGTTGTCAGTCTGTACATTATAGCATCTTTGGGGCAGGGGCCAGCTGTGCAATGCGGTCCTGAGTGGCCTTTGGAGGCTATTGTAGTAGCAGGTGACTTCCTTCTGCAGCTTAAGAAGCGTGTATGGGAAAACCTAGATCCTCAAGCTCC
The DNA here is from genome assembly GCF_965140295.1 of Lepidochelys olivacea. NCBI lineage: Eukaryota > Metazoa > Chordata > Testudines > Cheloniidae > Lepidochelys > Lepidochelys olivacea. Next base: position 13,354,757 of record NC_140436.1, on the reverse strand, counting down.
AGAGAGCTCAGTAAAAGAGCGCCAGGGACAGCAATGTGCTCTCTGAGAGCAGAGTGCTGGGGGTTGGAGGAAGCCAGTAAGCAGCCTGTAACCTCAGGTTTCCAGGAATTCTGGGAGAGCATCCAAATTCCTCGAGCCCCTAGATGAGCAAGTGGGGCAAGGCTGGGGTACCTTGGCCTCTGCCAACAGCCCCCAGGTGCAGGGCTAGGCAGTGGAAGGTTTTTTCTATGCTGGCTGGCAGGGAGCCAGAAGCTAAGGGCTGTACCGCCCCCTCTAAGTAGGGCTGGTTCAGACCCATGTTGGCTCTCTGGTCCCAGGTCTTTGTGGCTCCCTGCAGCATGTGTAATTAGCTACCCCAGGCCAAGGGGGTGCAGAGCATCCCCCTTCTGTGTTTGCTGTAGTGTCCATAAGGGCATGATGCAGGGCAGTTGGGACTCCCCCAGCCTCTAGGGTAGTGTGGGGGTTCGGCTCTCCAGCTGGGATGAGATGGGGACTCTGGGGTGTTTGGAGTTGGTGTGTGTGGAGGGAGATAAGTGGGGCTCTACCAAATTCATGGACCATTTTGGTCAATTTCACAGCCATAGAATTGTATAAATCATAAATTTCATGCTTTCAGCTATTTAACTCTGAAATGTCAGTGTTGTAACTGTCAGGGCCCAGACCCAAAAAAGAGGTGGGTGTGGGGGAGTTGCAAGGTTATTGTAGGGGGGGCTTGCAGTACTGCTACCCTTGCTTCTGCAGTTCTGCCCGATGCAGTGCTCCCTTCAGAGCTGGGGAGCGGTGGCTGCTGGCCGGGAGCCCAGCTCTGAAGGCAGAGCCACCGCCAGCAGCAGGGCAGAAGTCAGGGTACAGTATTGCCCCCCTTACTTCAGTGCTGCCTTCAGAGCTGGGTTCTTGGCTCTCTGGCCGCCTCGCACTGAAGTCAGCGCAGAAGTAAGAGGCGAATACCATGACCTCCCCCCCAAATAACTTTGCAAACCCCCCCACGGAACTCCCTTTTGGGTCAGGACCCCAATTTGAGAAACGCTGGTCTCCCCTGTGAAATCTCTACAGTATGGCGTAAAAGCGCACACAAGACCAGATTTCATGGTCCATGATGTGTCTTTCATGGCTGTGAATTTGATAGAGCCCTAGAGATGAGGGAATGCTGGATGGAGGCTTCCGATTAACCAGGGAGGGGATTTGTTGATCTCACTCCAGCGAAGGGAGACAGCATGAGCCCCTCTGAGGCGCCGAGCAGGGCTCACCAGGCTGTGCCCCTGCAGTACTGGGACAGGGTGGGATGGGATCCTCTGGCTGGAAGGGAAAAAGGTGGCGACTGTTCGCAGCCACTGGCTGAATCAGCCCTAGCTCTCCGATTACAGAAGGTGGCAGTATGAATGGGGGAAGGTGGCTGCTCCCCCCCGCCTTCCCCTAGTAGCAGCTGTGCTGGGAACCAGGACAGCCCACGAGCTATGAGGTAGAGGGCTGCCCAGAGCTTGTGATGGGCGCCGCTTTTGCTGCTCCTATGGGTCCTGAGATGTTCTGCTTCACTACGTAACCTCTGAGACCGGGCTCCCCACCTGAGAGCTGGCTGCCTCTTCTGTTCCATGTGGAGCAGGTTCTGCTGAAGATCCATATGGGAGATCGGTGGCACTAAATGAACTGCATTCCTGTCCTCGGGAGGCAGCCTGCCTTGGCCCCACTGTGCTAAGTACTGTCAAACTGAGCTAGATTTGAACTGCTTACCTAGAGGGAGAGGGTTACTTAGAGTTATCTAGGAGTTGTCCGAGCCACTGAAATCCCATAGCAAAATACCAGGATGTCCATGATTGGTTCTGTGCCTGAGCCAGATACCATGTCAGTCAGTTGGGATAGAGGCAGCTGGCGTATGGAGCCAAAAGAAGCATCAGACAGAGGTATCGGTTCACTGTGGCATGCGAGTGGACGGATGCTAAGGATAGACCCAGTGAAGGGTAGAAATGGGACCTTTGGGCTAATTCCTCTCCCTTCGCTAGGGGGGAAAAGCATTCACTATCTGGACACAGCCTGTGTGGTGTGAAATTCTCTCCATGCTGCTTTGTTCTAGGTCTGTGGCTCTCGGCCTTTCCAGACTACTGTACCCCCTTCAGGAGTCTGATTTGTCTTGCGTACCCCCAAGTTTCTCCTCACTTAAAAATGACTTGCTTACAAAAATCAGACCTAAAAATACAGACATGGCACAGCACACTATTACTGAAAAATTGCTTACCTTCTCATTTTGTCTATTACAGTTTAGTTTGTACTGAATTCACTAGTGTTTTTTTATGTAGCCTGTTGAACTTGGCAAATAGCTAGCTGAGATGATGTATGCCCTGGAGGACTTCTGTGTACCCCCAAGGGTAGGCATACATACCCCTGGTTGAGAACCAGGTTTCTAGGTGTATATGACCCCGCTTATGCCAGATCTTGGCAGGCGGATCAGAACTAGAGGTGGTTGAGAATATTTTTGGTCTGGTATGCCATTTTGACATGAGGGACATGTTCTGCAAAATCACGCTGGGCTTGACAAAATTTTGTGTAGGGGGGAAAAGGTAAACCCCAGGATGTCTTGATGCTTTCAACATGTTTCTTTGGACTTTTTAGAACAAAAAGGGGTTGGCTTTGTAAATGACTTTCTTTTCAGATGCCCCCTTATTTTATACTTCTGTTTTAAAATTCAAGGGTCAACATTGAAACCAACAATGTGCCCCAGTTCAGGCTGAAAAAAAATCCCAATCTTGCAGCTTCTCTGGGATTTAAAAAAAAATAGAAAATTCTGTTCTGTCTGCTCTAGTCAGACCCGAGTCCCCAGATCCAAACAACCCGACTCCTTTTGCAGAAGTAGAAAATGTCCGGTCCAGATGGCCACTTACTTTGTGGCTCAAGCTGATTTCCCTAGTAAAAAGCTTCTCCATTCACCTTTCTGAAGATAAGATCATCGCTGACAGACCGGTCACCAATCGAATGGCAATGACTTTATTACTCTTGTGAACTCCTGGACTCGTTATTCTTGTTAAGAGACCAAAAGTTTTTGTTTGTTTTTTCTCGTAAAATGACTTCAGTCTTAATTAACTTCTTGTACAGAAGAAATGAGGGAAGGAGTTGAATAGGGTTGTCAGTTTTCTAATTGCGCAAAACTGAACACCCTTCCCCAAGGCCCCATCCCTCCCCTCCATTGCTCGCTCTCCTCCACCCTCAGTCAATTTCACTGGGCTGGAGCAGGGGGTTGAGGTGCAGGCTCTGGGGTGAGGCCAGAAAGGAGGGGCTCTGGGCTGGGGCAGAGGGTGCAGGCTTTGAGGTGGGTCTGGGGATAAGGTGTTTGAGGTGCAGGAGGGGGCTCCAGGTTGTGGCTAAGGGGTTTGGAGTGGGAGCAGGCTCCAGTTGGGGTGGGGATGAGGGGTTGGGAGTGCAGGAGGGGGCTCAGGGCTGGGGCAGGGGGTTAGGGTGCAAAGTGCAGGCTCTGGGCAGGAGTAGGGGGTTGAGGTGTGGACGGGGCAGCTGGTTTGGGGTGCAGGGTTGAGGAGGGAGTTAGGCGGGGTGGGGTGGGCGGGGCTCAAGGTGCAGGCTCTGGCTAGGCAGCGCTTACCTCAGGCAGCTCCCAGTTGGTGCCACAGTGGGGCTAAGGCAGGCTGCCTCCCTGCCCCGCTTCTGCACTGCTCCAAGAAGCGGCCGGCATGTGTGGTCCCTAGGCAGAGGCACAGCCCGGTGGCTCTGCATCATGCGTGCTGCCCACATCTGCAGACATTGCTCCCATTGGCCACGGTTCCTGGCCAAAGGGAGCTGTGGAGCCGGCGCTGGGGGTGGGGGCAGCACACAGAGCTTCCCTGATCACCCCTGCAACTAGGGGCTAGACATGCTAGCTCCTTCCAGGGAGCAGCACGGAGCAAGGGCAGGCAGGGAGCCTGCCTTAGCCCCGCTGGGCCGCTGACTGGACTTTTAACAACCCAGGCAGCAGTGCTGACCAGAGCTGCCAGGGTCCCTTTTCGACTGGGCCTTCCAGTCCAGAATAAGACACCTGGCAACCCTAGTTGAAAATGGATTAGAATTTGAATCCTCTAGGTTATCAGTTTTAAGGCAGTACAGTTTTACAGCAAGTGCCCCATTGTACTAGGTGCTGTACAAAGACAGTGAGACAAGCCCTGCCCTGAAGAGTCTAAACTAGTCAGGACATAAGATGGGAGACAGGAAGTATTATCCTTATGTTGACTGGATTAAGTGACTTGCTCAACATCACACATTGAGCCAATTGCAGAGCTGGGGATTAAATTTAGATTTCCAGAGACTCAGTCCAGGCTTTTAACCATCCTTCCTCTCTAGTGTGTTCTGCATTCCCCATATTAGCTGGTGAAGGAGACTAGCCTACAACTGCTACCAGCTAGAGGACTCTCACCTTTAGCTCATGTGGCAGAGACTTGTGCCGTCAGCACAGGAAGGTGCAAATTCAAACCCTGGTGATGACATGTGGTGGCAGGTCTTAGTGCTGTACCCAAAAACTCTGTTCTCAATGGAAGCCTCTAACATAGTCACCTTGTCATAACCTGGCCAAACACTGGTACGTGCAGGGGGCCTGATTCTCCTCTTGCTAGAGTTAATCAGTGGAGTTACACTGGTGCAAGTGAGCAGAGACTGAGGCTCAGAGCATCTATCTAACCCATCTGGTCTCTAAAAGGATCAGCGAATGGCAAGGTGTACACAGCATGCGACCACAATGAACTCTGCTGGTAGCAGGGGTGGCAGAGGAAGGATCCCAAGTTTAAAAGGCTGTGTGACCTAGTGGAAAGAGCACTGGACTGGAATATGGGAGATGTGGATGCTACTTGTCTGTTGGAACTAGTACAAGGTCAGTCTGCCCAGTGCCTGTTTCCCCATGTATAAAATGAGGGGTAATTGTACTGACCACCTTTGTAAAATGACTTAATCTCCAGCTAGAGCTACCTAGATATTAAAATAGTCCCTTTTCAAGTCACCGCCCTGCTCGCAAAAACAAGCCAGTGGTGAACTTTTCTGTGGCAGCACTTTTACCTTTGTCTCTTAAACGATCGTGCCTACCTCATGCCATTAGGTCGAGAACAACCAGTCGTGCCCTCAAGCAGCATACCAGCCCAGCCCAAGTAAGAGCAGTGCAGCAAAAGGTTGGTGCTAAAAGTTCAGTGACTCACTCTATTTCTGTCTGCAGAGCCATGATCGGGCCCTGGCGGCTGCAAATGGAGTGGAGGTGGCTAAGATCCAGTCTCAGGATAACTGCGGCTTTGCTCCTAAAGCCAAGCCCCCTCCAGCGAGTGGGCTTTGAGTTCTCTCTTCCCACCCCGCAGGCACAGTTAAACAGCACAGTAATAGCTTCTTGGGTTTGACCTAAGTAATGTCCCTGATGTCTGGGAGCTGTGAAATGTCATTATCTTTGCAGGTAATTTCCCGTTTTTCCTAGGCAGCTTTGCTCTCCCAGACAGCAGAGACCAGAGAATCAAATTAGCCTGCTTCTTATGCTCCCCTTGTCTAGGTTTTGAGGACCTGCTCGAGTCTTGGTTTTCAAATATGAGGCAGTTTGTTAGAGAGAGGGAGGGTACGGATAATGGGTGGAGGGGTTGGGGAGGAACCTCTCCCATGGGTAGTAGGTTACTCCATAAGGGTCAGACTGTCACAGGAGGACAATCTCCTGGAGAACCCTGGCAGCTACTGGGGATTGAGCCTGTGTGGAAAATCTGACCTATTGGGGCTGCTGGCACTGTCCTCTGATGCATCTGCTGCTGGCCACTGCCCAGCACTGGGGTACTGGGCTACATGGACCTGATCAGACCACATATCCTTGTTCCTGACAGGCTCTGGCTGACTGGGCTACAGAGCCTATGTCAGGATAGTCCCTAGTGTAGACACCGCATATGATGACTGGAGTTGTCCTGCCGTGTAGGATCAACACCTCCCTTGAAAGACATTGGCTATGCCAGAGATGACTGGTACCTGCTGATAGTGCAGGGGTGGGGTGCAATGTAAAGGTTCCCCCAGAACAGCTTGAGTCATGCCCCCACCCAGGTGTGTCTCCCCCTCTTACCCTCAGCAGCCCCTCCCTGCAGCTCCTACCTGTTTGCTGCTTTTCCCCACAGCTGCAGCTTGCAGCTCACCAGCTCCAGGGAGCTGAGCACAAGGGACGGGGTCTGGCTAGCAAACCCTGGCAGAAATCAGGGGTGGGGGTGGCAGCCTGTGACCCTACATGCCCCCCCACATCAGTTCTGGGCTACACCAACAGAAGCCCTGTTCTACTTCCCTAGCTGTGTCTACGCTGGGAGTCTTGTTGGCATAGTTGTCACCAGGGTGTGGTTTTTCGCACACCTCTGACCCTCACAGCTATGCTGATGCAAGTTTTTAAAGAGCTGGTTGACATGTAAAATGTACATCAGCCAAGCTACATGGCTCGAAGAAGCTTGCCCTCATCTAGTGCCCCAGAAATGCTGACACTTCCATGACCATGGCTCTTCCATAGTCTTGAACTCAGATCCTAGTCATGCCACTGTTTCCTTATGTCAAATAGGGATGATATGTGATTGCCTTTGCCAAGTGTTTTGAGAGCTCTGTGTCTGTTGCAAACACTGCGATTTTCCTTTGCATGAGAAATCTTCCAGACATGAATATTTCAGGTGTTTCCAGCAAGCCTCAAGTTTTCTCCCCTTTTGTTGCAGTTAGGTTCTCTTGTTGCTAAATTGTATTCCTCTTTGGAGGATCAACAGTGTTTCCTTGTGGCTTGGGTGTGAAACTGAAGGTGGGATACAGTCAGAGGATTCAGCCCTCCAGAAGGTCTGTTTCCTTCTTTCCAAGCAGAGAATCTGCTGCTTTTCTAGCAATTAATTTTGGGAACTAGAATCTCTGCCCAGGCAGCCTGATGGTGCCTTGTAGGCACATCACAGTTCAATAACAAGTGGGCTCTGTGCCCAACACAGAGTGGAGTGTGTGTGTGACTACACTGCTTGGAACCAGAACTGTTCAGCTGTGTGTCATGAGCCCTATACTGCTAATGGAGATTTTCTTATCAGTGGTGCAAACAGTGTTCTGTTGAGTCACATGCCTTGGAACCTTCTGTGTTTGGACCTGCCCCAGGCAATGTGGAAGGGGGACTTAGCTGCCTCGGGAGCACCATCCTCCCCTCCCCTACTCCCCAGCTTGCAGATAGCCCTGTTTGGCCCATGCAAGTGTAGGGGGTGGGCCACAGGGCCGTGGCATCCTCCTGGGGAATACGTCGAAAAGGAGTACAGCCCGAGGCTCTACTTAGCCTCCTGGAATCCCCTCAGCACTGGGGAACACCATTAAGGAGCCTGCCGGGGCAGTGGCAGGTAGGAGAACCCCAGGCAGCATAACTCTGGAGCTGGCCTGCCAGGGGGCCAGAGACACTTCAGAGCTTGGTGTAAAGGCACCAGGTCTCTAGTGGATCTGAGCTCCGTGGGCCCCGGGGGTGCCACACTAGCTGTGCCAGAGATCCTCACTCTCCCAACAGAAGGAATAGGGGGAGCCCTTCTGAGCTTGCCCCCCAGGACCTCCCTCCTTTTAGATTTTTTTGCTTGAGCCTGGGATGTTCTGGGCTAGAGTAACCCACACTGGGTCCAGCTTCAAGCACCCCAAATCTTGTGGCAAGTTCAGCATCTGTACCTGACACTCCACCATACTGGTATGGCCGTGTCAAGGTTCCTTCCCCACTCTGAACTCTAGGGTACAGATGTGGGGACCTGCATGAAAGACCCCCAAAGCTTAACCTAATCTGGTAAGAATAACAGTTGCCACCACCAAAGTGTTACACAAAGAACAGTGAAAGAGCCCACTTGGAAACCTCTTTCCCCTCAAAATCCCCCCAAGCCCTACACTCCCTTTCCTGGGGAAGGCTTGATTAAAAATCCTCACCAATTTGTATAGCTGAACACCCACCCAAACCCTTGAATCTTAAGAACAATGGGGAAAAAACAATCCAGTTCTTAAAAGAAGAATTTTAATTAAAGAAAAAGTAAGAGAATCACCTCTGTAAAATCAGGATGGTAAATACCTTACAGGGTAATCGGATTCAAAACACAGAGAATCCCTCTAGGCAAAACCTTAAGTGACAAAGACACAAACAGGAATATCCATTCCATTCAGCACAACTTATTTTATCAGCCATTTAAACAAAACCAAATCTAAAGCGTATCTAACTAGATTGCTTACTAACTCTTTACAGGAGTTCTGACCTGCATTCCTGCTCTGGTCCTGGCAAAAGCATCACACAGACAGAGGGGACCCTTTGTTTCCTCCCCTCCAGCTTTGAAAGTATCTTGTCTCCTCACTGGTCATTTTGGTCAGGTGCCAGCGAGGTTCTCAGCTTCTTAACCCTTTACAGGTGAAAGGGTTTTTCCTCTGGCCAGGAGGGATTTAAAGATGTTTACCTGTCCCTTTATATTTGACAGGCCCCGGCCCACTTCTGCTTCCTCGTGACCCCTAAACGCCCCATCCTTCCTGTGCAGCTCACACCACATTTTCTTCTGCCTTTGCAGGTGAATTTTGTTCCTCTAGCCATGACCCAGCTGGGTCATGGCGGTCCTGATCGTGAGAAGTGTCTGAATCAGCCAATCGCATGTGGAGGTGGCAGTTCTCCCACGTGCTCCAAGGTACAAACCCTTTCCATTGCATCTGATTTTTCAAAGACATCTAAAGATGTTTGTGATTCTGCAAAGTCTTAAATCCCCATAGATCCTTCCCAGGATTTGTTTCTCAGCATCAGCAAAACAGCTCTGCGTTTGCTCTTTTCAGGAACACCTCCCTCTTCAGAGATGCTCAACAAAGCACTCTTTGTGCTAAGAGTTAGCATTTGCACTGCCATTCCCAGCTGACTATCTGCTGCCCTAATTAGAGAGGGGGCCAGAGCCTCTAAGCTTGGGGGCCAGATCTGAGCATTCCCAAAGTTCAGAGCACCTAGTCACTACTTTACAGACACTGTGGGACTGAATCAAGTCTGGGATCTCTAGCACCAAGGCTGTTAAGAGTGGTCCCTCAGTCTGGTCTTTAAACATTAGATCAACCTAGCTACCTGGCTTTTTAAAAAAAATTCACACCCTGCATGACTGAATTAGGTCGACCTAACCCCCAGTGTTGATGTAGTGAGGGTGACCTCCAGCTGGAGAGGTGGGTTAGCTAGGTTGATGATGAAAGAGGTTTTTCCAGTGTAAGAAGTACCCACCCTATGGTGTTAGGGTGGCACAGACCAGGGGGCCTCAGGGGCCATGGCCCCATCATTTTTAAAAGGGGGAGGGCTCTGCCCTTACAGTCAGTAAAAAGTGGAAGGATGAGCAACAGGGGAGGTTGTCAGAGAGGAGTAAGTGGAGGTGGGGCCTTGGGGAAGGGGGAGGGGCCCTGGTTTGGACCCCAGTGGTCCCCCACTTTTAGGGGCTTCCATTGCTCCTGGCACAGATATACCCTAACTCTGGGTGACTCTGTTCTGGTTGTCTGCAGTTAGTCTCTGAGGCTTGTTTTCAGACAGCGTCAAGCTCCCACCACTCCAGCCCGAATCAAATGTCCTTTCTGTGATTTGCCAAGTGCCCATTGCTGACCAGAGGGCAGGGCAGGGGTGTCTGGTTTTGTGCAGGTAGAAAGTTGGCAACCCTCGTGTACACATGCTGGTCATCAATTAGAATTGAACCTGGGCCTTTTCACAGCCAAAAGCAGCCGCTGCTCCCCCTTGAACAGAAGGTCTCTCCTTGAACTGGGAGATGGTTGGTTGCTGGGACCAACCACTAGACAGAGGTGTGATTATGTGCCCTAGAGCCACAGTGCATCTGAATCCTTGCACATGATAAGCCTTAGGAATCTGTCTCTAAAGCATGTAGTAGCTTTTCCTTATACTGCTGAGAGTCCACAGGCAAGGGCAGTACCAGGGACCCATGTTAATAAGTTATTAACCTGCAAGAACAGGTGGGTGCTGACCTAGTCTTCAGTGCCATAAGTCTCGTTCTATCACCTGCCAATCCCCTCTGTTACCAGGGAGAGTTATGTCCTCTCAAACTGCACCTGGCCAGAACATCAATACTGATCAATAGCAGGAGGGTGATGGAAACTCAATTAACTTTTAAGACTCTTTACAATTGGGGCAACACAAAGCCCTGGTCTGATCCCTACGATAGGATCAAAATTAAGCCTACTTAACGCAAACCAGCTTAGTTCTCTAACTAAAAGGCAGCTGTTCCCTCTGGATTTCACACTTCTCTATAGTTCCCAACTTAAACACTTTAATTTTTTTATTTTTTGTTATGCCACTTGAGATCCCTTACAGATGCCTGACTTGTCAGAGGATCAATTCTCAGCCCTTTCTAAAAGGCCCTGGGGGGGGGGGGCGGCGATCCTCAGGCATCTAAAATCACTAGGTGGCTTTGACAATTTAGACCCTAGTCTTTCAGTCCAGTCACTGTCTGAAAGTTTTATTCCCCCCATGACTCAAGCTGAGGGGATGGCTTTCATGGTAGGACCCTTCTTCAGAAGCGATTTGAAATCTGCTCCAGTTTCTACTCTTGGATGAGACCATCTGCCTCACTGCTTGCCTGAAGCAGATGTGCTCGCTCACTAGGTTTAATTTTTCTATTGTGTTTTGCCTTGGGTGGCCCTGGGAGTTCGTAATTCTTGGAAGAGACACATGCAGAGTATTATAACAAAGTACTTTGCAAACCTTTGTTAAACCTCACGGTGCCCCTATGAGTCAGGGAGCCGAGGCTGGCTTTAAATGGCTTTCCCTAAAGTCATCTAGCAAATTAGACCAGATCAGAAACTGAACCCTCAACTCCTGTGTGATCTAACTTGGTGATGCTAATTCACTAATTTAATTGTAGCTTGTTTCTGAGTGGTTAATACTCAAATGCAGCTAGCTCTGGGGAGGGATGGGGCTATGGGTGGTAGAGTGAGATAAGGGAGGATTTGGGGGCTAATGAGGAAGCAGAGCAGGGGAGAACTCCTGAGGTCTACAACCCACTCTGACCTACTGCTGAGTTCTGGGCTGCATTCCTTATGTAGCCTGTCTCTGTTAGGAGTACTCGGCCTGGCCAGCAGAGAGCCTGCAAGGGCAGGGGTATATGTTGGTAGTGGGGTGGCTGCAGTAGAGAGATGAGGGGACTTGGAGTTCTGTGTGGCATCATGGGAGGTCCTGCCACCCCCAGTGTTCAAAAATCCAAAGACCGGGCCCCTGAGATCATTAGAAGCATCCAAGCTCTGTTTTTAATGTGCGTTCTCTTGTTTTGGGCTTTTTAGGGAGTGCTTGAGTTTTGTTCGCAAGCTTGTCTCCATAACCACAAGGCCAGAAACATTTTTAAAATGAAAACTGAGATTCTCTCAATCACATGGCTCCAGGAGCTGGGGCTTTAAGAAAAATCTCCAAATAGCAGAAGGCTTGTGAGAAAGCAGCAGCCCTAGGGTCATGAGATGTGGAAGCTCTTTTCTGTTGGAATGAACATTGGAAAGCTGCTGTGCTGCTAAGGGTTACCTGGATCACACCTTTACTAGGTGTTCATGTTGAGCTAGAGATGCCAAGCTAAGCCCTCAACTTCCTAGAACTCTATTGGTGAGGGGAATGTGGGTCAAAGGATGAGCTAAGATTGGGGTGTCTAGTCAGGCCCTGCTGATGACCAATTTGGGTTGTGGTGGATAATCTGCTGATCAAACGCTCCCAATGTGATGCTGTAGCCAAAAACTTAAAGGCTATTGAGATTCATTGGCTGAATAAACAGCGGAATCTGGAGTTGGAGTAGATGGGATTCCAATCACAAGTGACTAGGACAAAGGGAATAGCCTGTCTCCTGTCCTGGTGTCAACAGTTCAAGGATGTTGATAAATCAGAGAGGGGTCAAAAAGAGCCATGAGAATGATTAAAGGATTGGCGCAAACCTGATTTCTAATGACTGGGTTCCTGGAGTCTCTTTAGCTTAACAAAGAAGGTTAAAGGGTAGCTTGATCTGTTTAAGTACCTACATGAGGAAGAAATATTTTATAATCGGCTCTGCAGTCTAGCAGACCAAGGTATAACAAGATCCAATGGCTGGTAGATGACATTAGGCACATTCAGACTGGAAATAAGTGCACATTTTTAAAAACTACTTATTTTGGAAGCTTGAACAAGTTTATAAATCCCTGCAAATGATTGTTTTGTTTGATATTTACAATCCTTTAAAACAAAATCTGTTGTAAGATGTATTTTGTACACAGATATGGTCGTCGGCGCTTTCTGTTTAACAGGGTGTTACCATATTAGAGCGATCATCCTTACAACACCTATGTTGTCGCTAGTGACTTTATTAAGTTGAGTGAAATCACTATATACACTTTTAACAGACCAGGTAGGTCTGAAAAATGTTAGTCTTAAAAATATATATATAAAAAAATTGGACAGGTGTACTGGTTCTTTGGCAGGTGAATGTACTTTGTCTGAGTACCGAATAAAAGGGAACAAAGTATCTAAAAGGGAACAAAGAGTGTCCTCTATTTTGCTTGGTACATAAATGGTGTTAATTTTTCCATCATCTCCCATAACTTTTTTGAGCTATTTCTCAATGGTTGGGCTCTTTTTTCGGATGAGAGGCTACCAGTACCTGAGCAGCTACTAGCAGATGAGAAATGAATTCTGTTTCCTGTTGTAAGGGCACTTTTACCAGGAAGACCCAAGAGGATTACCAAAGGATCATTTTAGTAATAAAATACAACAATTTGTGCTCTTTGGTTACAGATTGCCTTCCAATACACTCTGACTGGACATGTCCACCATATATGTATAGTCTCCCCTCCCAGCATAGCTTATCCCCCATTCAGTCTCTCTCTGGTTTTTAACTTGACTGGTGCAAGGTACCATCTAAAACTGTATCTTTTAAGAAATTTTTATTGTGCTTTAGGTGGTGGTTTCTGATCCTTTTTTGTAGCTCAAACCAGGGTGTTATATATGGGCACTTTTTTTATTAGGAAAGCAGTCTGCAAGGATTGATATAAACTTGTTTGTTTCCTAAATGACCAGATGCTGTTTCCATTAAAGTTAGCTTTCTGTATAGAGCAGGTTTCTGGGAAGTTAAGGAACAAAATGCCTGACTTGAAAGTACTGGTACCAGTTGGGCCAGGTCAAGTTAGTTTTGATCTCCAAGTTAAAATTTCTTTACTGAATAGCTGGCAATAAGGTGCAAATTTTAACTGGGAGGGTTAAGCATTGGAACAATTCACCAAGGGTTGCAGTGACTTCTCCATCACTGGCAGTCTTGAAATTCAGATTGAACTACTCAAGCATATCTCTTAGAAAAACATCCACTCAGGAATTAATCCAGGGAAGTTCTCTGGCCTGTTATTCAGGAGGTCAGACTAGATGATCACTAGTCTTTTCTGGCCTTGGAATCTATCAAGAGAAACAGACTTTGCTCTGTCTTTTGATTGGTACCTGGAGGGGAAAACTCCTTCAGCAGGTGGCTTCTTTCTTGTTCTTAAAGTAGAATACACAATCTGCTAAATCTGGATGACCCAGAGGCTTGAGACTATGGTGTTAAACTAGATAACAGCTGTCTGTTTTCTGGGCACCTTAAGGCCTCAGTTACCTCTCTGGTGGTATAAATTGCCTCTTACACCCAAGTTACACTAACATAAGGGATCTTTATACTGCCAGAGTGGTGAGAACCAGGCCCTGAATCTCCAAGATTTCTATCCTGCTCCCTGCGGACTGTTGCAGAGGAGACAAGCCCCTTGTACTCACTCATGGAGACTTTTCTGGGGGCCCTGTTCTAAAATAAAAGGCAAAATACCTGGCTGCTTTAAGTGGAGGGAGAAGAGCAGAAATTATGGCTGTGAGGACAGGCTGGCCTTAATGAAAAGGTGATGGGTTAAAGAGAACTCTCCACTCATGGAAACAGAAGGATTCTGATGCAATGAAAATGAACAGAGGATGTGGAAAAAGCTAATGTACTCAATGTTTTTTTTGCCTCGGTCTTCACGAACAAGGTCAGCTCCCAGACTGCTGCACTAAGCAGCACAGCATGGGGAGGGGGTGACCAGCCCTCTGTGGAGAAAAGTGGTTCAGGACTATTTAGGAAAGCTGGACGAGCACAAGTCCATGGGGCCAGATGCGCTGCATCTGAGTGCTAAAGGAGTTGGCGGATGTGATTGCAGAGCCATTGGCCATTATCTTTGAAAACTCATGGCGATTGGGGGAGGTCCCGGATGACATTGGAAAAAGGCTAATGTAGTGCCCATCTTTAAAAAAGGGAAGGAGGATGATCTGGGGAACTACAGGCCAGTCAGCCTCACCTCAGTCCCTGGAAAAATCCTGGAGCAGGTCCTCAAGGAATCAATTCTGAACCTCTTGGAGAGGAAAGTGATCAGGAACAGTCAGCATGGATTCAGCAAGGGCAAGTCATGCCTGACTAATCTAATTGTCTTCTATGATGAGAACTCCCTCTGTGGATGAGGGGAAAGCAGTGGACGTGTTATTCTTTGACTTTAGCAAAGCTTTTGATACGGACTCCCATAGTATTCTTGCCAGCAAGTTAAAGAAGTCTGGGCTGGATGAATGGACTATGAGGTGGATAGAAAGCTGGCTAGATTGTCAGGCTCAATGGGTAGTGATCCATGGCTCCATGTCTAGTTGGCAGCTGGTATCAAGTGGAGTGCCCCAAGGGTCAGTCCTGGGGCCAGTTTTCTTCACTATCTTCATTCATGATCTGGAGGATGGTGGAGATTGCATCCTCAGCAAGTTTGCAGATGACACTAAACTGAGAGGAGAGGTAGATACGCTGGAGGGTAGGGATAGGATACAGAGGGACCTAAACAAATTGGAGGATTGGGCCAAAAGAAATCTGAGGTTCACCAAGGACAAGTGCAGAGTCCTGCACTTAAGACGGAAGAATCCCATGCACCGCTACAGACTAGGGACCGAATGGCTCGGCAGCAGTTCTGCAGAAAAGGACCTGGGGTTACGGTGGACGAGAAGCTGGATATGAATCAACAGTGGGTCCTTGTTGCCAAGAAGGCCAATGGCATTTTGGGATGTATAAGTAGGGGCATGGCCAGCAGATCGAGGGATGTGATCATTCCCCTCTATTTGACATTGGTGAGGCCTCATCTGGAGTACTGTGTCCAATTTTGGGCCCCACACTACAAGAAGGATGTGGAAACATTGGAAAGAGTCCAGCGGAGGGCAACAAAAATGTTTAGGGGACTGGAACACATGACTTATGAGGAGAGGCTGAGGGAACTGGGGATGTTTAGTCTGTGGAAGAGAAGAGTGAGGGGGGATTTGATAGCTGCTTTCAACTACCTGAAGGGGGGTTCCAAAGAGGATGGAGCTCGGCTGTTCTCAGTGGTGGCAGATGACAGAACAAGGAGCAATGGTCTCAAGTTGCAGTGGGGGAGGTTTAGGTTGGATATTAGGAAATCCTTTTTCACTAGGAGGATGGTGAAACAGTGGAATGCGTTACCTAGGGAGGTGGTGGAATCTCCTTCCTTAGAAGTTTTTAAGGTCAGGCTTGACATGGGATGATTTAATTTGGGATCAGTCCTGCTTTGAGCAGGGGGTTGGACTAGATGACCTCCTGAGGTCCCTTCCAACCCTGATATTCTGATTCTGTGAAGGTGAATGAAGTGTGTCAAAGCAGGATAGTCTGGCTACTAAATTCACTGCAGCCAAGTCTTTCAGGAGCTCTGGGGACTCTGGCTTTGCATCTGGCTTTTGCTTTGGAAGGATGGTCCAGTGGTTAGGGTGTTACCCTGGGTTGTGGGGAACCTGGGTTTGATTCCCTGCTCTTCCATATACTCCTTGTGACCTTGGGTCTCTCTGTGCCTGTTTGTTACCTGTACAACAGGGCTGAGAGCACTGGTGTGAGGGTACATACACTAATGCTTATGCAGTGCTCAGGTACTGAAGTACTTCAGATGAATAGCCAGGATATTATCTGTTCAGTGTTGGGGAGGGAGGGGATGGTCCCAGGTTGGGGCTTGATGCAGGAATCAGTGGCTGAAATCCTCTGGCCTGTGTCAGACTAGATGATCCCAATGGTCCTTTCCTGGCCTTAGTCTGTGAAATCTGCCCTGGGCACGAACCCTATCCAGCTCCCTACAAGATCTGACCACAGTTCTATAGCCTGGGTGTGGTCTGCTGAACATGGATGAAGTCTGCTCTGGTCTCCTGTGCTGATACATCGCATCTTGTCCGGCAGAGCAGCTGGGCTAAGCAGCTCCCCTCCCTTTGCCGCTCATTCCTGCAGTAGAGGAGCCGAACAGCGAGTCTAAGGTCTCACCAGCTGAAGCCATCCACTGCTGTGAACCCCTGGGATTTTCAATCTCATGATTGTCTGGAATGCAGGAGTACGGGGTTGCACTGGTTCATCCTCTACTTTAACCTAGCAACCGAGGGGGGGCCAAGCAGCATTTGGGTACCGGGGATGAGAGAATACAGAAGGGTGGGGTAGGTGAGGGCCTAGCTACAGCGTTGTTTCCTCTTTGCTCACAGCCCCTGCTGGGTCACCAAGTGCCTGGGGAGTGGGTGGCTGGGAATAACCAGGCCTATCTGGTGAGATCTCCCTGCTTTTGCTTCTTTTCTACCCCTGGTCTTCGACATTCTCAGCTGGAAGGCAGCTGACCAGTCACAGGGTGGGGCTGGGTCAACCCCCCCGCCCCAATTTAAAGGTCAGGCCACCCCCCCAGACACCATTGCTGCTGACCTTCTATGACATGTCCATCCTCCCCTTTGCGGCCCTGGTCCCTCTTACTCAGCCATATTCCTGCCCCCCATTCTCCTTCCTGTGCACCTCATTTCATGGCCCTTCTCCTAAAAACAACCCTACTCTCCCGCCTGCCTTGGATTAATGTGCCTATATTCTGCTGAAGGCTAAAGGGTGCAAGCACCCACTGTTAAATCCCATATGGATAGGGTACGGATCTGGTCCTGTCTTCAGTCTCTGGGCCTTCATGCTCTCTCATGTGTGTCGCCTCTCTGAGGTGAGGTACAATCATCCCCGTCTTGCAGTTGAACCGCAGAAATACTAGGCAACTTGCTCAAGGCCACATAAAGTCTGTGGTGGGGCTGGGATTTGAACCCTTGTCTCCAGGTAGCGCCCTAGCCACCAGGCCATCCATCCGGTCTGTGTTGATGTGGGGGGTAGCGTGGCACTAGCAGATGGTGCTCTGATCTGAGAACAGGATTATAAATGCATGGGAATGACCCGGCGAACCCCCTGTCGCTCCCTAGCATGGAGGAAGGCTTGAAATGGCTTCCATTGTGTTACTGGACCTGCTATTGCTTTCCAAGCAAGGGGGGACCCTGCCTCTCATCCCTCGCTTTGGAGTGTGCGGACCTCTGACAGCTGTGTCCCTGGGTGCCCAGCCACTAGAGGAAAGGACACTCCAGGGCACAGACTGGTGAGCGGGATTGTGGGGTGGGGAACAGGTCAGGAAGGCCAGAGACAAACCCAGGGTTCAGCAGTTCAGCCAGTGTTAATGTAGCCAGAGTAGATAGAAAATATCCTGCCTGTATGGTGCACCATCTTATCTCCTCCCATCTGGGGGTCATCTGCTCACTCTGACATGCTTGCTTTGCCTCTGTCCTTCAGTAGCTTCCTGCTCCCATCCGTGGGACAGCAAGGTGGCCTCACCTGTCATTCAGCCAGGATCTCCTGCATTTAAGCCAAAGTCCATGCCCCATTCTCCAGGTCACCCTGCCTCAGTTTCCTCTTCCATAAAAGGGGAATAGGGCTTGCCTCTGTCTCAGGGGAGGGAAGGAGGAAGAGCTAGTTCAGGGGTCAAACGTGTTCTGCTGGATGGGCACAGCCAGATTGTGCAGGACCCTCCGCTTTTGTTTTCCCCCTTTTCTTCCTTAACTGACAGTTTCTAGTTTCATGGTCCTGGAACAGACTCTGCTTTGCCTTCCTGAGTCTGCTGCCAGCTTGAAATGCTGGCTTGCACAGGTGGGAATACCCACTTCCGTATTCATCTCATTGGAGAGCCAACTAAAATGGGAACATCACCTGTGCCCATTGCATTGCTGATCATTTTAGCAGATGGGAAGGGAGTGGGAATTGGGGGGGGGGGGCGGGGGGGTTTGTGATGAGAGAGGATGGGGAAGGGAGACACAGGACAGAAATATCCCAGTTGGAGGGGGTCATACTTTTCCACTGAGTTGCACTGAAGGTGACAGTAAGGTGCTTGATATCTAATAGTAACTAGGGGGTTAATTACAGCATAAAGGCTGGATTCTACCCCTGACCTTTTTGCTAACTTCCTCGGGCATTTTGCTGGGGATGGAGGGCGAGGAGCGTGGACTCCTAAATGTATGCCCCACCTCATCACTAAAAGTGAAATTGTCCCTCTATCCCTGAATGAATTTGGCCCTTTTTAGCTAATGGATCGTTGATTAAGCACGTGGCTGAGTGAAAGCCCGGTGGTCGTGGTGGTGTAACTAGAGAGCTGTGACTCATGGGATCATTACAGTGACAGCTGGGAAAGGACCACAGGGTCAGCTATCTCCATCCTGCTGTCAGGGGCCGGCCTACAGGATATTCCCTAGGGCTTTGTCCTGCAGTAATCCGACCAACACTTCTGCCCCTTCCCTTGGGCGAATCCTCTCCCCTCTAGTAGATGCTGCAATGGAGAAGCTTGGCTGGATACTCTGCCTGAGCTTCCCTTAATTTCCTACCCTCCCTCACTTTCTCACCCTAAATTCCTCTTCCCGCTCTACAGCGGCCCCCTCCCTCTGCTGGAGGAAGGTGGTTGTATCCCCCCCGTAGGCGTTGCACCCACCCTACACCGCTGGAGTTGGCGTTGTGTGATAGAGCACAGATCAGGGCACAGAACACAGACCGCATGATACCAAAGGGATCAGCTTGAACCCTGGTGTTATGCCCAGGTGCATTCAGCCCAGTGAGATTCGTGGGGCAGCGGTTAGAACAGGCCCTGCTGCTGCGTGTCCTGTTTTCCCATGGGCTGAGTACGGCTGCCCGGGCAGGCCTGAGTCCCAGGTCTAGCTCTGCCAGAGGCCGGGCTCTCCTGGGTAAGGCTGGGGCACAGGCAGGAATGTGACACGGGGGGTAAGGTGCCTGCATTGCTCCTGCTCTCGGGATGAGTAGATCTAGCTGTCAATCAGGCGTCTCTTTGACCCTACGAGCTGCACTGCTAATCCCTCTCCACGCAGGCTGTAAATATGTGAGAACAAAGGCTCGGCATGCCTTTCCCTTCCATCAACCTGCCAGCTCCGGGATCTCAGCAGCCAGTGAGATCAGAATCCAGCCCCCAACGTTACAGGGTGGAAGGCGTGGATGGGCTGAAATCAGACGGCTGTGGAAATTCCTCCCTCTGCTGGAGTCTTTCCTGGATGAGCGTCCACCTGAAGAGTGAACAGGGTAATTTTATCCCTCTGTAGTGAGCCTGGGCAATTGCTCCATGGAGCTGAGCTCACTCCAGATGCTGCTCTCCTGGGTGAGAGGGCATTGCTCCTGGGGCCAGACCTTGGGTGAAACTGGCCCTACAGTCTCCCCTCCCCCATCCTGTGGGGATAAACCGAATTCAATCCAGCACCTTCCCAAACTCTACATTCCCAGCTGGGCTGCCCGCCCGCTTAGCTCCGGCTGAACGGGAGCTGTGCAATTCTCGTTCTGTGGTCTGTCCCTGGATGGTTGATTTCCCCGCCGTACCCACGCAGGCAATGATGGTAGGAGGGAATAGAAGCTGCTTGAGTGCATCTTCCACCAATGCAAGCTGTAAAATGCAAGCGAACAGGCCGCTGCATTGTTTACGGCTCCATTTGCACACCCCTCCCTGGCTTCCCTTTTTCAACCGCTGTTCCCGTTGCCCTGCCACCTGGTAGCTGATCTGGGTGAAACTCCAACTCGGCTATGCCATGTCAGGAGGTTTAAGCTTTTTGCGTCTTTAACACTGGCCTGGATCTGAGACCTTACTTGTGCATGTGGGTTTTGGGGGGGGGGGGGAGTCCACCTGTTTTATATTACAGTAGCACCTAGCAGCGCCCTGATCCTGGAGCAGGGCCCCATTGCACTCCATGTGGGACAAAGACACAGTCACTGCCCTCAAAGAGTTTACAGTCCAAGTACAAAACAAGAGACAGCAGGGGGTACAGACAGGGAAAGCTCAAGGAAACAAGGTGAGGCTGGTCAGTAGGATAGACAGTGAGCTCAGCGCAATAGCTGCCCGTGGCTGAGATTTTTTTTTTTTCCCCCAGTCCTGGGGCTTGAAGAAGCAGGGGATTTGGGGGCGGAGGGGAGAGTAAGGGAGGAAACTTTGTAGCGTTTCCTTTGCAGACACTTGTGTAAATCCTCTGCTGTGGGAACCATGGACCCAGGCCAACTGGCCTCCCCAGTGCTCTTGTGTTGAACCACCAGCCGCTGTTCCCTCATGAGCACGTGGACGAGCAAGACCCCCAGCTCTCTTTCAAAGAGGGGGCTCAACCTGGCCTTAATGGTGTGCTGCCACTTGCTCCTCCATAATAATGCCTCGCTCTCCTATCGTACTTCTCCTCTTGACTTCTTTTCACGACTGCAGGGCCTCGGACGCCTGGTTAGGGAGCAGGATCTCGATGTGCTTTGCAGAGGAGGTCCGAATCCCCCAGCTGTAAAACAGGCAGGGGGAGCTTGAGGCACCCAGAGGTACAGTGACTTGCCCAAGGTCACCCACTAGGCCAGTGCCAGAGCCAGGCGTTAAACCCAGGTCTCCTGAATCCTATCCGGTCCCTTTCCACTCTGAGGAGTGAGGCGAAGCCTTCACCCATGCTCCACCCCCTCACCCTGGCAGCTTCAGCAGCTGTCCATGCTGTTCCCGTTTCCACTATTTTCAGCTTTAAGGGAGGAGGGGTTATCATAGAAGATTAGGGTTGGAAGAGACCTCAGGAGGTCATCTAGTCCAACCCCCTGCTCAAAGCAGGACCAACACCAACTAAATCATACCAACCAGGGCTTTATCAAGCCAGGCCTTAAACCTCTAAGGATGGCAGATGTTCTGACAGAACAAGGAGTAATGGTCTCAAGTTGCAGTGGGGGAGGTTTAGGTTGGATATTAGGAAAAACTTTTTCACTAGGAGGGTGGTGAAACATTGGAATGCGTTACCTAGGGAGGTGGTGGAATCTCCTTCCTTAGATATTTTTAAGGTCAGGCTTGACAAAGCCCTGGCTGGGATGATTTAGTTGGGGATTGGTCCTGCTTTGAGCAGGGGGTTGGACTAGATGACCTCCTGAGGTCCCTTCCAACCCTGATATTCTATGGCGATTCCACTACCTCCCTAGGTAACCCATTCCAGTGCTTCACTACCCTCCTAGTGAAAGTGTTTCCTAATATCCAACCTAGACCTCCCCCACTGCAACTTGAGACCATTACTCCTTGTTCTGTCATCTGCCACTACTGAGAACAGCCGAGCTCCATCCTCTTTGGAACCCCCTTTCAGGTAGTTGAAAGCAGCTATCAAATCCCTCCTCACTCTTCTCTTCTGCAGACTAAATAACCCCAGTTCCCTCAGCCTCTCCTAGTAAGTCATGTGCCCCTGCCCCCTAATTATTTCCATTGCCCTCCACTGGACTCTCTCCAATTTGTTCACATCCCTTCTGTAGTGGGGGGGCCCAAAACTGGATGCAATACTCCAGATGAGGCCTCACAAATGCCAAATAGAGGGGAACGATCATGTCCCTCAATCTGCTGGCAGTGCTCCTACTTATACAGCCCAATATGCTGTTGGCCTTTGGGGCATCAAGGGCACACTGCTGACTCATATCCAGCTTCTCATCCACTGTAATCCCCAGTGAAGAACTGCTGTTCAGCCAGTCGGTCCCCAGCCTGTAGCGGTGCATGGAATTCTACCATACTAAGTGCAGGACTCTGCATTTCATAGAATCATAGAATATCAGGGTTGGAAGGGACCCCAGAAGGTCATCTAGTCCAACCCCCTGCTCAAAGCAGGACCAATTCCCAGTTAAATCATCCCAGCCAGGGCTTTGTCAAGCCTGACCTTAAAAACCTCTAAGGAAGGAGATTCTACCACCTCCCTAGGTAACTCATTCCAGTGTTTCACCACCCTCTTAGTGAAAAAGTTTTTCCTAATATCCAATCTAAACCTCCCCCACTGCAACTTGAGACCATTACTCCTGGTTCTGTCATCTGCTACCATTGAGAACAGTCTAGAGCCATCCTCTTTGGAACCCCCTTTCAGGTAGTTGAAAGCAGCTATCAAATCCCCCCTCATTCTTCTCTTCTGCAGGCTAAACAATCCCAGCTCCCTCAGCCTCTCCTCATAAGTCATGTGTTCCAGTCCCCTAATCATTTTCGTTGCCCTTCGCTGGACTCTCTCCAATTTATCCACATCCTTCTTGAAGTGTGGGGCCCAAAACTGGACACAGTACTCCAGATGAGGCCTCACCAATGTCGAATAGAGGGGAACGATCACGTCCCTCGATCTGCTCGCTATGCCCCTACTTATACATCCCAAAATGCCATTGGCCTTCTTGGCAACAAGGGCACACTGCTGACTCATATCCAGCTTCTCGTCCACTGTCACCCCTAGGTCCTTTTCCGCAGAACTGCTGCCTAGCCATTCGGTCCCTAGTCTGTAGCTGTGCATTGGGTTCTTCCGTCCTAAGTGCAGGACCCTGCACGTATCCTTATTGAACCTCATCAGATTCCTTTTGGCCCAATCTTCCAATTGGTCTAGGTCCTTCTGTATCCTATCCCTCCCCTCCAGCGTATCTACCACTCCTCCCAGTTTAGTATCATCCACAAATTTGCTGAGAGTGCAATCCACACCATCCTCCAGATCATTTATGAAGATATTGAATAAAACCGGCTCCAGGACCGACCCTTGGGGCACTCCACTTGATACCGGCTGCCAACTAGACATGGAGCCATTGATCACTACCCGTTGAGCCCGACAATCTAGCCAGCTTTCTACCCACCTTATAGTGCATTCATCCAGCCCATACTTCCTTAACTTGCTGACAAGAATACTATGGGAGACCGTGTCAAAAGCTTTGCTAAAGTCAAGAAACAATACATCCACTGCTTTCCCTTCATCCACAGAACCAGTAATCTCATCATAAAAGGCGATTAGATTAGTCAGGCATGACCTTCCCTTGGTGAATCCATGCTGGCTGTTCCTGATCACTTTCCTCTCATGCAAGTGCTTCAGGATTGATTCTTTGAGGACCTGCTCCATGATTTTTCCAGGGACTGAGGTGAGGCTGACTGGCCTGTAGTTCCCAGGATCTTCCTTCTTCCCTTTTTTAAAGATTGGCACTACATTAGCCTTTTTCCAGTTATCCGGGACTTCCCCGGTTCGCCACGAGTTTTCAAAGATAATGGCCAATGGCTCTGCAATCACAGCCGCCAATTCCTTCAGCACTCTCGGATGCAACTCGTCCGGCCCCATGGACTTGTGCACGTCCAGCTTTTCTAAATAGTCCCTAACACCTCTATCTCCACAGAGGGCTGGCCATCTCTTCCCCATTTTGTGATGCCCAGCGCAGCAGTCTGGGAGCTGACCTTGTTAGTGAAAACAGAGGCAAAAAAAGCATTGAGTACATTAGCTTTTTCCACATCCTCTGTCACTAGGTTGCCTCCCTCATTCAGTAAGGGGCCCACACATTCCTTTGTCCTTGTTGAACCTCATCAGATTTCTTTTGGTCCAATCCTCCAATTTGTCTAGGTCCCTCTGGACCCTATCCCTATCCTCCAGCATATCTACCTCTTCTCCCCCCCCCCCCCAGTTTAGTATCTGTGAACTTGCTGAGGGTGCAATTAATCCCATCATCCAGATCCTTGATAAAGATGTTGCACAAAACCAGCCCCAGGACCATCCCCTGGGGCACTCCGCTTGATACTGGCTGCCAAGTAGACATCTGTTCACCCCTGTGCTGACCCAGGAAGGCAGTTTGTACCTTCCCAATGCAGGGGCTGGCTCAGCCAGGGTAGCCCTAGGCTAGGCCTTTGCTTCAAAGATCCCCATGGGGCTTTACAGCAGTGCAGAATAGGCAGGCTGTAAGAATACCCCACCCTACTCTGTCGTGGGCTCCTGCAGCAGAGCTGGGCATGCAGGGGCTGCAGTCTCCTGGCTAGGGTCATTTCCCATGGCTGCCATGACCTTCACTGCGGCCATATCGCACTGATGCAGCATGGAAAGCAAACAAACAAGCGCCAGCTGGGTGCTGAGTTGAGTTACTGGAGTTCAGCCCTTTTAAGGCCACAGTTTCTGCCCATGCCTGCTCAGCTGGGAGCCAAAGGCTGCTGAAGTCTCTCCCTGCTCTGTGTTTCTTTCCTGGGTCTGGCTCATTGCTGGAGCTGGGGCAGTTTCCAGCGTGATTCATCATCGCAGAGCTGTCTGTGCTAAGTGTGGCCAAATCTCCGGCTATGGGAGCGCTTGTATGCTGGGAGACAGGTCTCATTAGTGAGAGACAAGCTGAGAATTTATTTCTTTTTCTCTGTGGCTTTGGCCAGAGCTGCCTGGGAATGAAAGGCTGGCCCAATCCCGGGGCTCGAATTCAGCAACGCTCTCATTACAAATCCAAATTGACTCCTGACCCATCCAGACCCAGAGTTATCTCAGTCTGCCTTTGTGTAAATTGTTTACATCTGGACATAGGCACTGGGGAGGCAGAGGGGAGAGATTAATTGAGAAGAAATATTAATTGCTAGTTTTGAATCGAGGGCCCCTTCCTGCTCCCATCAAAGGCAGGGGCAGTTGATCAAGTCCAAGGCTTTGTCTATACAGAAACTTGACCTGTTTAGTTAAACTGGTGTAACTGCTGCAGTGGAGGCTCTTAAGCTGGTTTGGGACTGGCTTGCATTGAGCTGGGAAACTCTGGGAGTGGGCAACTTGCTAGATTCCTAAATCGCTGATTCAAATTCTGCCCTTAGCCTAGAAGCTGAACAACCATCAGGTGCTCTTAGCGGAGATGAAATTTTTGCCGGTTCTCAGCCTTCATCCCATTGGGCAGGTCCAGACTCAGGCAAACCCCTGCTGCAGCCGGCAGTAACTTGCTCCAGTCTCAGCAGGGAGACCAAGGTTGAATGGGGCCTGGAGACCGAGCAGCTTTCTCTCCGTTAGCGGCCTAGTCTCCTGTTCGGGGCTGGAAGGGAAGATGCAGCAGAAGCTTGCCCTGCTGCTGTGGGAGCTGAGGCTCCAGAACGGCCACTTAGTGGAAGGCTGGGTATTGCGCTGGCATGCCGGAAATGCGAGTTCTAGCCCTGGTACTGCCTTGGACACATCTGTGCCTCGACTTCTGTCTATTTCGGTGGTAAATAGATCCTGGCAGGCACTGGCTCTTGCTGGGCAGCACCCAATACAGTGGGGCCAGATCTCAGCGGGGGTGGCTAGCTGCCACCAATGCAATCATCTGGCACTTTCCCCGCCCTGAAATTCACACTGCGGTGTTAAAATCTCCAGCACTGAAATTACTCTGGGAGTTTTTTGTTTCATGCACAGATCTGATACCATAATGAGTGTGGCTATAAACACCTAGACCTTGCCACGGTGCAGTAAACACTTCTTCAAGACACCGCTGCAGCCTCTGAGTGCTTGTGGCTGATTTTAAAGGACTGGGAATGTTCTCCAGTCCCCTGACAGGGTCTTTTATTTGCTTTGGTCCCAGCTGCTGCAACATCGCTGTTCTATTCCGCTGCCGGGGAAGCGTAGCCAGATGCGAGCGTCTGACTCAGCAAAAAGCAGGTACGGTATTGGGGGTTTGACAGTGTCAAATTAAATTTCCTTAGGCAAATACAGTATGCAGCAAAATCAAGTGAAGTGCAGGGAGAAATTGAATTAGCTAATTCGGTTAAGGCTGGGTGCAGGTGTAATACAGAGGATGGGCAATGAGGCAACAGGGATGGGGTGCATGGTCCATGGGGCTCCCAGCAAACCTTTGAAGTCCAGGGAGCTCAGTCACTTCACACCAGCTGTGTGTAGGGCCAGGCTGCTGGATCCCATATGACCTCACACATGTAGCTGTACTGGATGGGATGTGGAACCTTCTGCCACTCGCTCTCAGGTTTACAGCTGTCTGAGCGTCAGCCGCGGCCAGGTTTGCGGCTGCTTGTTCGGCTTGTGTGAAGTGAGTCTGTGGGCTCTCCTCCTGGAGGAGGAAGCCTCATGATCCACTCCCCCGTTTAATAGCTTAGAGGCTCGGAGGGACCATTCAGTTCTGCAGGCTGCCCAGTAACTTGGGGCCGAGTATGACTCGAGTCAGGCCCCAAGCTGCACATCAGTTGCCCATCTCAACCGCGGGGCTAAGGGTGAAATGCCCAGGCTTTCATCCCGGACGAGAGCCTCTCCAAAGCAAAGGCAGGCTAGTTGGTGGGTGCAGGAAGCAGGGGAACCCCTGATCTTGGGAGGGAGACCCGTGTCCTTGCTGCCTACTGTCAAGGGTTTCCCGGCTACAGGCACCATCACCAAGGGTCTAAGGACACATCCAGTGTTCGTAAAGCAGGACTGGATAGTATATGTCACTGGTTTGGCTCCAGCTTGGGAGTAGACCCTCTAGGAGGCTCATTGGGTGGGTTCATTAGAACTGGATTAAGACCCTCCAGGGATAGCCAACAGGAAAGCCATGGGCTGGTAATAGCTGCACTGGTACCAATTAGACCCCACTCCTGCTCTTGTTGGCCAGTTCTGGGGTGGCGGCAGCTTCTAGCCCCGTATGGAAAAGAACGTTGCTGTCAGCTGCTGGAGGAAGCTGAATAGCAGCGGGGGCTCTGCTGCCTGTGGCCTGGGTGCAAATCCCAGGCTCAAAGGGAGGAAACTTGCATTCCCTGGGTTCCCCTTAGGTTCCCCCCCTCCCCCAGGCCTTTCTCTCCACTGCCAGGCAGTCAAAGACAAGAGCAAAGTACTTCCCTTAGGAAGGAGGGAAAAAAATCAAATGCCCAACTATGCCATGAGAATAACAGGGAAGGCAGCAGTACGGCAGGAAAGGGTCTAGGCTGATCGTGGCTCACCAAGGGAATGCGTCGGAAATGTGAGGCCGTTGCTAAAAAAGGCTAATCTCGTTTTGGGGTGGGTTAACGGCAGCCTTGTCTGTGAGACGCGGGAGGTAATCGTCCCTCTGCTCGGTGCCGGTGGGGCCTCGCTTGGGGTATTGTGTCTAATTCCGGGTGCCATGTTTTAGGAAAGACGTGGATAACTTGGAGGGAGCAACAAAATGAGAGAACCTGGGCTGTGAGAGAGAGGTGAACAGTGGGCCTGTGCGGTCTTGTGGAAAGCAGACAGACGGGGAACCTAAGACGTCTTCCGATCTGTGAAGGGCTGTTATTAAAGAGAATAGGGGTCAGTTGTTCTCCGAGTGCACTGACGGCAGGACAAGAAGCAATGGGCTTCATCTGCAGCAAGGGAGATTTAGGTTAAATAGTAGGAAAAACTTTTGACCTCTAAGGAGAGTTGAGCACTGGAATAGCTTCCAAGGGCAGAAGCTCCCTAGCAGTGGGGGACCCACTGGTGCCCGAATCATAGCCCCAACCTTTGATCTCCCCTTCCCCCTTGTTCCAGCGCCCCTGTCCAAGGGAGCTTGTAGGAGCAGGTTGGACAAACACCTGTCCAGGCTAGTGCAGGTTTATTTGGTCCTGTCTCAGTGCAGGGAGGTGGACGGAGATGACCTCTCAAGGTCCAGTCCTACGTTCCTAGGCTTCTGGGCACTCCAGCCCCACATGCACTCACTTCCAAACACTCTCCCACTTTGAAACCCCTTTGATCTGGACTCTGAAAGGGTACTTAGCGGCAGGAGTGCTCGCGTTCCCTGCTGCAGAAGGGGTCGTGCTTTCAGCTCCTAGCTCTCCCGTTGTCTTCAGAGCAGCTACTTGGGTAGGAGTCGGCCCTTAGCCCCCAGCAGTTCTGTTCTGTTTTCTCTACTTTACTTTTATCTGTTGCTCTCGGTCTCGTTTGATCTTTCCCTCCCTACTCTCCTGTCTCTTTCTCTCCTCTTGTCTGAGCTGGCCTCTCTGGGCCAGATCCAAGCCGCCGCCTCCTCCTGGCCATTTGGTGGGCTCAGCCAGTTGAATGGGAGTTTGCTGCTCAGGAGTGGGCCCCCACTATCGTCTGTGCTCCCGGTTTGTCTTGTTCCCCCGCCTCTTGGCTTGTGTGAGCCTGGCATTGATTTTAAATAGATCAAACTGACAGCCCTGGCTCCAGCAGCTCTGCTCCATCTGCCCCCTGGCCAAGCCTGCCTTCATCTGCCGTAACAGCATCTCCTGCTGCACCTGGGTGAGGTCCCAGGCAAGCCATGCGCTGTGGTGGGGGGACAGGGCCACTCCCTCTCCCCCAAAATTCAGCGTTCTGGGCCTTGCTGGATCGTGGACAGCACGGATGTGCCAAAGCACTGCCCCTCTGCTGCACCCATCCCCGCTCCTGCCGCAGTGGTCCTCTGGCGTGATTCAGCATTAGTGGATTGCAGCTCCCAACTGCCAGCCTGCCTCACGCACGCTGCAGGGGCTCACTTCTCTCCCAGAGCCAGTCTGTGCCACCTGAGCACCTCAGCCTCTAGGGTATTTATCCTCACGCGCCCCTGGGGGCAGGGCAGGGCTGGTTTCCCTCTCCGCCCAATGGGGCGATGAGGCAAGCAGAGGCTAAGTGACTTGCCCAGGATCATGTAGGAAGTCTGTGGCAGAGCAGGAATTGCTCCTTGGCCTTTCTTCTGCAGCCCAGGCTAATGCCCTGACTGCCCTCTTGCCCCTTCCAACAGCTGCCCATGCAGACTCCAAGGGAGAAGCAATGTGGCCTCGGGATAGGAAATAATGAAGACCTGGGTTCTAATCCCAGCTGCACCTTTTGGTGCTTCTTTCTCCCCCAGGCCTCCTTTGTCTTGTCTGTTTAGAATGTCAGCTGTTAGGGGCAGGGACTGTCTCGCCCTGTGGCTGTACAGCACCCTGGGGGCCTGGTCTCCCTTGGAGCTATTAGACCCTGCCCCAAATAAATAACGAGGTTCATGGAAGCCAGTGGGACAATCCATGTGCTCAAAAACTCTGCAGGATGTGGGCCACCCCCTGCACAGTCAGACACCCTGACAAATGCACACTTCAGTTGCGTGTGCACGCACACCCCACCCCCACCCCTATGTTTCTATGATACACAATCCAGCAGGCACTCCAAGCAACTCATGCTCACAGGTACACAACACAGTGCCCACACACCTACTTACTTGTATGTCCTTTGTCTTTCTCTCGCCTTTCCTTCACGCTCCTTCCTTCCTGCTCTCTCCTGTAGCTCTGTCTTTCTCACCTCTTTAACCACCCCACCCCCCACATCCACATTTCACTTGGAAACCCTGTCAGGATAAAGCTGTGACCCCAGAAA
This sequence comes from Lepidochelys olivacea, assembly GCF_965140295.1. Lineage (NCBI taxonomy): Eukaryota > Metazoa > Chordata > Testudines > Cheloniidae > Lepidochelys > Lepidochelys olivacea. The sequence goes on along the minus strand of NC_140436.1, from coordinate 13,325,485 downwards.
TCAAACTCCGGGTGAACATAAGGGGAAATCTCAGAAACTGAATTAAAACAGCAGAACTAATAATGAATTTGGGCTTTCAGACAGTGCCTCCTCATCCCATTAGAGCCTGAGGTTTGGACAAAATGGTTGTGCATACTATATAGGTGCACTGAACTGCAGCAGGGTTACTGTGCTTGTCCCTGAAATGCGCCTACTTCTGGGGTGGAATGTGGAGGGTGAACAGCTTAGTGTGGGAAGGAAATTTCATCAGCCTGCAAGTGGGGAGGCAGAACGCAGGTCCCTCAGTGGGAATTTAGCTGGGACACAGGAGAACATCCCTTTAGGGGCTCTTTAAATAACCACAACTGGCCATGCCCTTGCTTTGAAGTCTCAGCCCAAGGACGGCATCTCAAAAGCACAGTGCCACCCTCGGAGATTGATTCAGCACCAGGAGAGCATCACTTGCGGAGTCCCCCGTGCTGGTCCTTGCAGCACTGCCCTGCGAGGACCGTGGCCCTCACCAGCGCCGGGGGGCCTGTCCCCCTGAGAGACTGCTGGGATGTCTATGCTGTGCTAAGAAACCTGCAGCCCTGAGTCTCCGGGTATGGATCAGCTGGCTTGGGCTGGGACCATAAAACTGCCTGGTAGATGTTCAGGCTGGAACCCGGGCTCTCCAACCTCCTTCCCCCCTAGAATCTTAGAATATTAGGATTGGAAGAGATCTCAGGAGGTATCTAGTCCAACCCCCTGCTCAAAGCAGGACCAATCCCCAATTTTTATTTTTTTTTAACCCGGCAGTTTTATAGCTCTGCAATCTGAGCCCTGTGGCCTAAGTCAGCTGACCCGGGGCCATGCAGTGTAGACAAACCCTCAGACTGAGGTCTTGCTCCTGCTTAGAGCATGGCTGTGAGATTGGACCCAGGCGGAAGGAGTGTAAGACCCTGATTTCTCCCAACTGACAAACCAGAGGGTTTCCGTCCTAAACAGCCGTGGCTGTTTTTAAAACCGCTGTTAGGCGCCACCCTTGAAGTAGCTACATTTCAGTGGTGGTCAAAGCGATCCCTGTGCGGAACGATCTAGGAAGTTGGTCTTGGATGATAAACTTGATCCAGTCCTCTCCTTAACCCTTCTCCAGCCTTTCAGCTCACTGCCCTCTCTCCACATCCCTCCCCTAGCCAGGCTTAACAGGACTTCTTCTTGGTGCCCAAGTGAATTGCATAGCAAAGCTTGGCTCTAGGAGAGAGGTGGGTTGAGGCAGGAACTGAACTCAAATTCCCTATCCCTTTCCTACCCCATTTGACCTGCAGCGGAGGCAGGAGTAGGTGTTACATTTGGGGTTAGCCTGAATATAAAGGGGGGTTCCCTCTGGAATAGGAGGTCAGGGGGTCACACTGCCTGCAGGGGGCTGCAGGCTAGAGTTTTGGCTTTGCAGCAGATCCCTTGTATTATTTAAAATGGGGGTTTTCTGCATTATTTTTCCCTCTGCTGACGGGGCAGGAATATTTAAAAGCCTATTAGCGCGTGTCCTAGTTTCCTGGAGATATACAACGATTCTGAGTGGTTCACGCCTTCTGTATTGCTGTGCAAACACATCGGAGCTGGGGCTGAGGGCAGGCATGCATGGCGGGGGATTTATCCGGAGCAAGGAGACATTGGTGTGTCTCTCATTAGTTGCGTCACCGAATGCAGCTTCCTTCCTGCTCGTGGGTTCCGTTGTTTGCTTTGCACGGAGCTGCTGCAGTGATTTGCCGGGGTGAGGAGTTAATTTGGCATCGGCTGATGATCTAACCACCTAACCTGGAGATCAGAAGTGCTACTTCCCATGCGGGGCTAGATGGCTCCAATCTTTTCACCTCCTAAATTGCTGGGTCTAACCCAAGGCTGAAATCTATTCCCCTGAGGGGCCTGTGTGAAATGGTTTTGTTGGTCTCCATCCATATACCAGTGGGCAGGATTGGTTCAAATCATGGCCATAGTTTGGGAATGAGGTCAAGCACTGAAAGGATCATGGAGACTCAACGCCTCTCCTACTGCCTTGGGTTGGTTTCTCCTGGGCAATGTTGAGCATGTGGGTGGGACGAATTCCATCGCAGTCCTTGCTTTGTGAGTAATAAGAAACTGATAAAGGGCACCCTTCCTGAGCCTGAAATTCTTGCATGGAGCATGGGCCAAGACTTGGCTTTGAGCTGTCTGTGAGGACAGCCCTTTTGGATGTAAAGTGAGCGAGGAGGAGAAGTTGACTGAGCAAGTCCGAGCCCTCCCTACGCTGCATACATCAAGGTGTAAATTCACAAGAGCAAACTCTTGATTGGAGCTTCTTTAGCACCCAGTTGAAACGAAAAGGAATTCAGGCAGCCACGGTCCCACCTAGCCGGTGCAAACAGCATTGTGCAGGGCCCTGTGCAATCTTTCTTTCCTGTAGCCGTTTGCCGTGCTTTAAAAGCCACTTGTTTGCGAATGCGCCACTGTTTCATCTCCCATCATCTGGTGCAGAAGAACAGTGTCATTGAACGCACCAGCCGTGTCTTGTACTCCATCTGCTCGAAAGCCTTGGAACACACAATCAATCAGGGTTGACAGAACAGCACTTCAGAGGAGCTGTGATCTCATGCAGCAGGTATATTTTGATGGCTGGTGATTAGCTGTAGCTGTCTGCACCATCTCCAGGGAAGGGGATGAGTCTTTTGCAGTTGGGCTTTGGGCATTTTGCCCGCCGCTCAAGAGCAAGGGGAAGTGTGCTAGTCTGTGAACTAACCCTCTGACGGATGGCACGTGTAGTACTCCAGGAGCATGGCGAAGAACTCAAAGTTGGGGAGGTTGATGGGGCGGGGGAGGGAAAGCGGGGGGCTGATGCAAAGCTGCTAGCCAGCTGGGACATGCGAAACCTTGATCTGGATTTCTGTGGCATGAAAAATAACTTCATTAACTTAAGAGCTAAATCAGGGCTCTTTTAACCCTCTTCCCCATCCACTTTCTAGAAAAGCGCCTCTCCTGGACTCCACTTCCTTTCCAGTGCCCCAGTGGTTACCCCTTTTTAGTCCTCAAAATGTCTCTCCCAGAAAGGTTGAGAGTCGCAGAGCTAAATTCAGGGGTGCTTAGCGGAAACTACACGAGCGAGGGGGAAATCAAATTGCACTTCAGGCAGATGCTGGAGAAGCCCTGTCCTTAGCAGGTTGCTGTGTTACTTACACACACGCTCGTGCTCTCTCTCTCGGGGAACCCCCCTACCCCACGCACCCAGTGTGATGTTGAACCCTAGTCTTCAGCTCCCCATGAACAGGCTGCTACTATTTGAGCCAAAGGAATAGCTCCCTTAGCTTGTAGCAGTTGTAGGCTATTATCCCTTAAGTGTCCCAAACACTAGAGGGAGACAGGATGTGCTTTAGCCAGTATAGCAGTTGCACTGAGTGAACACAGGAGGGCAGGACATTATTACCTATGAACCTAGGCAAGGGTGTCATGGCTGCATGTGTGTCTAGATTCTTCCTCGCCATGGTCTGTGAGCGCCTGTTACCTATGCAGGGCTGATTGGCCTAGTTCTACCTCTCCCCCCACCCCCCATCAAACCTTGAGACTGCTAATCCCACCCAGTGGTGCGATAGGGCCAGCAAATGCGTCTTTGGCCTCTGACCCGTTCAGACGTGGCACCAGGGATAGTGCCAGAATGTAGCACTTGGCTTTTCGAACAGTCCCACCTCTGCCCGGGGCATGGGCTCAGCTCGCTTAGGTGGAGCGCAAGTGAATTGAGCTCAGTGGAAATCCCCATTTTTGGGGAGGTAGGGGCAGGCATGCGGTGGCGGGAGGAGATACCAAGGGAAAGGGACTTTGACTATGCGGCAGCCACAGCAAAGATGAAACCCAAGGGGGTCTTGGCTCCTAGCGCTGGGCTCCAGTCAGAACAGCTGCGGCAAGGCCGTATCTGTGCCCCCTATTCACACAGGGCTTAATATTCAGGCTAACCCCCAATGTAGCACCGCCTCCCACCTCCGCTGCAGTCAGTGGCAAAGGGCTCTCACTGCTGCTTTTCAGCACCTCCGGCAGCCTCTGATAGACCTGCTGCCCCTTGGGTCTTGTCTGCACGCAGAGCTGCGCCGGTTTAACGCGAGGGTGTGATTTAAAACGGATTCAGTGAAACTGGTGCCAAAGGCGGTGTGGGTGCTCTTGGGTGTTTAGTTTAAACCAGGCGTGTTCCGGCTTAGTTCACGTTATGTGGGAACGGGCTTAATTGGATTAAGCAGCTCACACACCAAAATAATAACCCCTTCGCTCGTATCCAGCGCTCTTCCTTGGCAGATCTCAAAGGCTCATTAGCCTCAAAGCTCTGTGCTGTACCCACTAGGATGCACTGCCACCCCTGGCTATAGGCCAAGGCAGAGAGACACCCTAATTTCCTGTCACCCACTATTTCTGGATCATGGGGGGGTGCCATGACCCCTAGCCCCTCCTGCCCTCTCCCTGTGCGTCAGCGTCTCTCGCACTTGTATTTCTCTGACGCCTTCACGTGTCACAGCAGAGGAGACCAAGTGCGATGCAAAACCCTCGCAATAATCCACCGTCGCTCTCGGTGGCCCGCAAGCCATCGCCCACACAAAGCTATGGTACAGGCAGCGGTCAGAGCCCGATTGCAGCTGATTTCTCCCCCCTGCCCCCCCCATCCGTGATGGTGGTGTGTCACTGGCTAGAGAATATCCGGGGGTGCGGGGGGGGGCAAGGCAGGGGCTGTGAGCACCCCCACACTCCGTTCTCTACGTGCCGTTTTGCACTGGTTTAGCTAAACTCTTTTTCTAACTGCGTGCTTCAGGGCTTGAGTGTCAATTTCTGAGTATTGGGGTGAAGGGGAGACCTACATTGGGGGGGGGCATTACCCCCCAACTGCTACTGTAGGGCTCTTACGCCTTCCTCTGAAGCATTTGGTGCTGCTGCTGTCCTGCACAGGAGATTGGATGAGATGGGGCTTGGGTCTGGTCCTGCCCCCACCCCACACACTGCTATAGGCTGAGGCAGTGTGGTCTAGTGACTAGCACTCTGGACTGGGATGCGGGAGAGTTGGCTTCTATTCCTGGCTCTGTTGCCAGCCTGCTGGGTGACTGGGGGCCTGTCGCTTTTGCCTCAGTTTCCCCCTGTTACATTAGTGCTTGAGTAGCCAGGCAGCAGACGGAGTGGTAGGAAACTGGCTGAGAGGCCAGTGTTACACACTGGGGCTTTGTTTGTCTAGCAGTAACCCAGTCCTGGTTTGTATGCCTGCGACCCCGTTCTCTCACCAATCTAGCTCCCTCCTGAACCCTGGGTCTTAGGTACTAATGTGGACCCATCACCCTAGGATCAGGGCACCTCACCATCCTCATACCACCCCTGTAGGGCAGGGCAGGGCTATGGTCCCCTTGTATGGGGGGAACAGTGGCAAACAGAGAGGCTAAGTGACTTGGCCACAGGAAGTCTGTGGCAGAAGCAGAAAACTGAATCTGGGTCCCAAGCTTGTGTGTAACTGTTAGACCGTCCTTCGTCTCACTTCCGCTCATCATAGTACGGTAGGTGGGAAATGGCAGGCCTGGGTCTACTGTAGCTGTAGCCTGTGAAGGGATTTCTTTAACCAACCCCAGTGTCCCTGGGCCATCCCGGGGCTAGAACATGGCATACGTCAATGCTCCAAGGAGATGTGATTGCAAATCATGTAGGTGTAGGCGAGTTAGATCAGAGCTAGCTCTGATCTATGTTGACCCGGGCTGCAGCCACACCCCCTATTACAGTGGAGACGTTGCACCGAGCAGGGCTCCATGCAGTGGGTGACGGCTTCACGCCTCTGGCTGGGAGTGGCTGTGTTGGCAGCCTTAGGTAGGATGAGGCCTGTGAGCATGACGTACCCCTGGACTCCATCACAAAGCTTTTATTTTGGACACAGCTTAATGCAACTCTTCATTGGGGATCTGCAGAGCCAAAAGCAGGAGCTGCTCTAGCTTGAGCTAAAGAACTGAGCCGTGCAGCTGGGGGGCTAGGACACGCTTGCAGCCGCTGTGGGTCGGGCGCAGAGTGGGACCGGTAACACATGCTGACCGGTGGAGTACAGGGCCATCTGCAGCAGTGTCAATTCCAGCACCTCTTCCGGCTAAAAACTGACATGGTTTCCAAGCCTCGGTGAAGACCCAACCTTGTGGCTGTGGGCTGGGCCTGTTTGAAGCGTGGTTGAAAATGGGGGGCCTTAATTTTTTTTTTTTTTAAGTGGCTGCTGGCTCTGGGGTGCCTCCCTTTTCAAACAGAGGTCGTGGTTTTGCAAAGTTGGTGTTCGTTACGATAAACGTGGTGAACATTTTGACGAGGCCCTCGTATTGTAGGGGGATGCTGCAGGTTGGAAAGGAGGGGCACTGGCAGAGGTTGGGGGTGGGGCTCAGGACGGCGATAGCAGGGGTTATTTGCAATTGCAGGGCAGGACTGGGGGCAGTGGCAGAGCAGAGGGGGACAGCCCAGGGCTGGATCAGCAGGCAGAGTCCAGCTCAGGAGTTGGAAGGCATAGGGTGTGGTCAGGAGCGAAATGTGTGTGCCCACCTTGGGCCATGTGCCAGCCAATGCCAGCGGGTCTCTCTCACTTGCCAAAGGCCAAATTTAACACTTGATTTTATAATCCTGGGATGCAATAAAAAGAGAAGGGGGCGGGGGAAAAGGAAAGGGATACGGTTCGGCCCCATGTGATTGTGGAGCCCTCCCCCCCAGGTCTGCTGCACCCCATAGGTGGCAACTTCACCCCATCAGCCCTGCAGCCAGGTGTCTGCAGCAGCTGTCTGAGTGAGCGGGTACCTCTCCTCCCGCATGGAATTACTATGGCAACACCGCGCTGGGGAAAACAAACCTGCCCTGAGCCTGTCAAAACCTGGCTCACATTCCCCGTTAGCTGGTGAACAAGCCAACGCTTGATGAGCTCTGCCTCGCAGGGAGAGGAAAAGCTGACACCGACGGATCCAGAGTGCTGCTGATGGGAATGCTTCCCCCCCTTCTCCCCTGTACCTGAGCCTGCTAAAAACCTGTCCACGCAGAGAGCCCCACGTTCCTCCACCACAGCGGGCCGGGCTGTAGGAGGGCCGGGCTGTGTTGCTGGTTCTGCTGCGGGGTGACCTTGGGCAAATTGCACTTCGCCCCGGGCCTCAGTTTCCCCTGTCTGCTCTCAGCGGGGCCTGCCTGCTGCATCACTTATTGCTATTGACAGGCTCTCATGGTTCCGGTTGTACTATTGAGATAGAGACAACCGTGCATGTTGCATCCACACCCGATGCCCAGAATAATCTAGGCCTTCTCTAGATGGGGCGAGGGCCCTAATTCAGCAGTGAGGGCTGATGCCTTGCGTAGACAAGGTAATGCCAAGGTTTGCACTGATTAACTCACTCAACACCCACCCTGGCTTCCCCTTGTCTATGCTCGGGAGTCCACCTAGGCTCAGCTAATGCTGAGTTCAAACTGCTGCAACCCCTCGTGCTATTTGCAGCTCTGGGAGAGGCAGGTCTAGGCCCACCCGGAATTAAAGGCTTCTCCGCTAAGGAGGAGGAACCGCTAAGGCCAGGCTCCATGAGTGAGCTCAAAGGTTGAAAATCCAGGGACCCAGAATGAGACAATGAGCAGAGACCCCACCAGACAGCGCCCACCACTCCTCAAAGGCATCTCAGGAGGATGCTGCCCGGAGGGACTCTGCCCAGATTGAACAAGGAAACAGAAATAGGTCCTCCAGTCCAGCTTCCTCCTCCTGGAGCCATCTCGGCCAGCATCAGGAGAAGATGTGCAGCCCTCCCCTATGTGGACACGTCTATTGGTTTAAAGCTGGTTTACGACCCAGATTTGGGCTGGGCTGGGCTGGGGATTTGATTCCAAACTCAAACAGAGCTAGGGCCTGTAGTTAGATGGTGCTATGTTCCCAGGAGCTGTTCCCTTGGGATCTGGTCCTAAAAAGTCTCCTCTTGTGAGTTCACTCCTTGCAAGCCCCATGTGGGTCAGGTCTGTATTATTCCTTCCTTTTCATGGAGAGGAAACTGATCTGGCCAAAGTCACAGTGTGGGTCAGTGGCAGAATGGTGGGGGTGGGGGCAGAATGCCATGTCCTACTTGGAAATTCTCTGCTCTGACCCATAGATTGGGCTTCCCCTCTAAGCATTAATCTACTGTCCCTTTTGGGAAGAGGAGGGGAGGGAGATGGAGCTGAATGACAAAGGAGAGGATTGTGGTGCGGCCACGGAAGGGAAAGGTTGGGCGCTCAGATACCACGGTGATGGGCGGCAGTGGGAAACCCGAAGGTGGCTGGAGATAAAATCTCCACCTCTGCCACCTCCTAGGTGATGAACAAGTTTAGACAGTAAAATTGATTTGACTCGCTCGGAGGACACTAGCACTGGGCTCTCATCTCCCACACTCCTGCTGGTTGAAGTCACCCAAGGATGTAATCGCCTGTGTGTGTATCCAATGTAGATAACTTGGCTTCAGTGCTATTGACTCCTCGACTCATGGACCAGAACGGGCCCGGTTTTGGCCCCATCTAGCAGCTCTTCATCCTCCTCCTGCCGGCAGGCCACTTTCAAGAGTCTGTGACAGTGCAGGGTGTTTGTTCCTCTTGCTGGCTACGGTGGTGCTCTCCCTTCCACGTGAGGGTTTGATTGCTCATCGGACATCTGTTGTTTACCTCTGCAAACAAGGGGAGGCTTTGAAATTCAGAAGTTTCTGAACTGGAAGTCATGCTTAGCAGTTTGAACTAGATGTAAGCAGCAGAGATGAGTTACGAGGGGAGGCTGAGGGAACTGGGGTTATTTAGTCTGCAGAAGAGAAGAGTGAGGGGGGATTTGATAGCAGCCTTCAACTACCTGAAGGGGGGGGGGTTCCAGAGAGTATGGAGCTCAGCTGTTCTCAGTGGTGGCAGATGACAGAACAAGGAGCAATGTTCTCAAGTTGCAGTGGGGGAGGTTTAGGTTGGATATTAGGAAACACTGTTTCACTAGGAGGGTGGTGAAGCACTAGAATGGGTTACCTAGGGAGGTGGTGGAATCTCCATCCTTAGAGGTTTTTAAGGCCCAGCTTGACAAAGCCCTGGCTGGGACGATTTAGTTGGGGGTTGGTCCTGCTTTGAGCAGGGGGTTGGACTAGATGACCTCCTGAGGTCCCTTCCAACCCTAATCTTCTATGCGATGGAGTCTTGGGGCATTTGCTTTGGCTGTTATAGTCCTGTGTGCTGCTGTATTTCTTGCTCTCCTTTATAATCTATAGCACAGGGGTTCTAAAACTGGAGTTGTGAGGGGGTGGGGGTTTGCGAGCTGTCAGCCCCCGTGCCTGCCAGGGCTCCGGTTAACAGCCATGAGTGGGGGCTGATAGCCCAAGCTCCTCAGCAGCAGCGCAGAAGTAAGGGTAGCATGGTATGGTGGGGCATCACTTTGCGGGGGGTCATCACAGCCTGAAATATTTTCAAAGGAGGTCCCAGCAAAAAAAGTTTGAGTACCCCTGATTTAACACTTTACGTTGTCAAAGCCCTGGACAGACACTGACTCACTAATTCCTATGATGCCCCTGGGGGGCTGGTGGTATTAACCCTCTACCACAGGCAGGGAAACTGAGGCAGGGAGGTTGAGGCCAATATTCTCACAAGTGGGTACTGATTTTGGGGTGCTTTGCATGATGGTGAATTCCCTGGGAAAGGCCATGACTTTTAGAAAGTGCTGAGTACCCGTACCCTGGAAATCCAACTCCACAGAAAATGGCTATCCACTCCTGAAACCCTCGGGCCTGATTTTCAGAGCGGCCAAGGACCCACAAATCTGGGTGACCTCGATGGGAGCTGTTGGGTGCCCAGCATCCCTGAAATTTGTGCCCAACATGGCTCAAGTAAGGCAGCCGAAATCAGTAGCCACTCTTGAAAATCTTGGCTTAAGTGGCTTGCCTTAGGGTTAGTGAGAGAGATCCAGGAATAGAACTCGAGGTTCTAGTCCTCTGCTCAGAACATACCAGTCCGGCCTCTCTCTGGGCTGGGATCTACTAATGCAATAAGAGGGGCCTAAGACACAAAGTTCCCATATGGATGAGAACTTTCCCCGCTTTTTGGGCGGATCCACATCTTGTGCACGTCTGTTTGAAGCCCGTCATGAATACAGGAGAAAATGCTGAGCAAAATTATCTGAGGGGTTAAAACTTCATTGGGTGTAGGGCACTGTTGTGGGCTGATAAGCGCCTTTCTCCAGCAGGTGACATCATGTCGGGGTTAGAGCAGGGGAGCTGGGTCTCAGGACTCCCAGGTTCTAATTCCCAGCGTTGGGAGGGGAATGTTATCTAGTGGTTTAAGTGTCAGGTCACCTGCACTTAGACAGGCCCAATCAACTTATCTGATGCGTCTTGCAATATTTTCTTTTGGAGGTTATTTTCATGTTAATACACCCGGACCTCAAAGAGCGAAGCCTCTGAGTTGAGTTTTATTGAGCAGTCCAAGAGGGGAAACTGAGGCAAGGGGCTCTTTGCAGGGCTCTCCTGGGGCCACCTGAAGGCACTGAGGTGACCACTTGTTCATAAAAGGTTTGAAGTAACAAAATGTGTTACATTTGCTGAAAGCCAAAAAGCCTCGCTAGCTTTTTAAAGTGAAAAAACTTCCAGTTTGCAGTGACAATCTGAAAAGCTTCATCAAAAGTGGGAACAAATTGTGATGCCAAAATCTTTCGTAGCGAAGAAACATTTTCCTGGCCAGCTCTGGACATGGATTACAGTTTAAGGGAGATAACCATCTCTTTCTCTGGTTGGAGGCTGAAGGAACTTTTCTGCGAAGATGCAGTCTGTTGCGGTCCATGGAAACCTGCTATGTATTAGGTTAGGGCTCAGCAGTGTCTTTTAAACTGACATTTCCTTGCCTTTTAAGAGTTTGCATTGAGGGATGTTACACCTTTCCAGTAAAGTTCCTTGTTCAGGGTTTGAAAGAAAGAAACACTTCTCTGATCCTTGACTAATCTCACACGTCAATGCGATTCCATAGATCCGAATCAAGCAAAAAGTAGAATTTGTAACCATGGGGGGCTTGTAAGATTTTTGCGTTCACCTTTATCTTTCTCTGTAGCAAAATTTTCCATCAATGAACAGATCTGGCTGGCTTTGCTGTGTGTAATGCCTCCCCCTTCCCCCCCCATCTCTTAAAGCCTAGGATTGGCCAGTCAGGTTAACAAACGTATTTAAGCGTATTCCCTCCTGTAGGCATGTTATCCGAAAGGGACCCAGTCTATTACGAGCACAGAAATTCTGATCTGATTAGTGGAACCAACAGGGGTGTTTGGATTGTCCCATGAAGCCTAGCGGAAACTCCTGTCTCCGTCCCAGATAAGCCAAGGAGACTGTACCATTGGGATGCAATCCTGGGTGCGTGTTAAAGGCTCTTGGGGATGAGCACTATAAGGTATTTACATAATACCTACTGAAGTCAATGGAAGAGTCCCATTGACTTCACTGGGCTTTTGATCAAGTTCTATATGGATATGGTACAACTGAGGCTCCTGCAAGAAAAGATTGAGTTTGGCCTAATGGAGAGGTCCTTTGAGTCTTCAGAATACTGGGTTCTGTTCCTGGCCCCGGCCTGTTGGGTAAATCACTTTTGTGTCAGGACTCTCTCCAAACTTTGTTGCCTGCCTGCCTGTTTTTTGTGTTCCTTATTTGAAGTCATTGCCCCACATTTGAGCCTTGGCAGGTACCAAAGGCCAAGAGGTACAAAACACGAACAGGATTGTTAAAGCTTTAGGGCCTTCTTTATCCGTCATACAGAAGCAAAACCAAGGGCCCGAGCCCGGTACGTTTTTCGTCCTTCGGAGATTGCCTTTCAAACGCTTTTGGAAGAAGCTTGTCTCTGTGAAGGAGGTTTGACTGGCAGAGTGTCTTGTAGAACATCGGAGCCCATTCTACGAAATGGTGAATCCCGGGCTAGGGAAACATGGCCTGCCATTGTTTGTTCGCTAACATTTTGAACAGATGTCTTGTGTGTTTGATTGAATTGCAGATTACAGAAGTAATTGCAGACAGGAAAAGTTTGTAACTCTTTCTGAGACAGATTCCTACATTCCTGGTGAATTAAAAAACAAAAAGTTCTGGTCAGGGATGGATTAAGGCAAAGGCACCATACGTCCATGCTTCGACTCCAGAAGCTGGGGGCCAGGTGATGAATACAGAAAATTACCTTTAAAGAGGGTTTCTAGCTTTTATGATTGCAAAGAAAAGCTTGAAAATGTGACTTGGGTATATCCGATGCAGAAATATCATAGAATATCCTAGAATATCAGGATTGGAAGGGACCTCAGGAGGTCATCTAGTCCAACCCCCTGCTCAAAACAGGACCGATCCCCAACTAAATCATCCCAGCCAGGGCTTTGTCAAGCCTGACCTTAAAAACCTCAAAGGAAGGAGATTCCACCATCTCCCTAGGTAACCCATTCTAGTGCTTCACCACCCTCCTAGTGAAAAAGTTTTTCCTAATATCCAACCTAGACCTCCCCCACTGCAACTTGAGACCATTACTCCTTGTTCTGTTGTCTGCCACCACTGAGAACAGCTGAGCTCCATCCTCACTGGAACCCCCCTTCAGGTAGTTGAAGGCTGCTATCAAATCCCCCCTCACTCTTCTCTTCTGCAGACTAAATAAACCCAGTTCCATCAGCCTCTCCTCATAAGTCATGTTTTCCAGTCCCGTAATCATTTTTGTTGCCCTCCGCTGGATGCTTTCCAATTTTTCCACATCCTTCTTGTAGTGTGGGGACCAAAACTGGACACACTACTCCAGATGAGGCCTCACCAATGCCAAATAGAGGGGAATGATCACGTCCCTCGATCTGCTGGCAATGTTCCTACTTATACAGCCCAAAATGCTGTTAGCCTTCTTGGCAACAAGGGCACACTGTTGACTCATATCCAGCTTCTCGTCCACTGTAACCCCTAGGTCCTTTTTTGCAGAACTGCTGCCTAGCCATTTGGTCTCTAGTCTGTAGCAGTGCATGAGATTCTTCAATCCTAAGTGCAGGACTCTGCACTTGTCCTTGTTGAACCTCATCAAATTTCTTTTGGCCCAATTCTCTAATTTGTCTAGGTCCCTCTGTAGCCTATTCCTACCGTCCAGCCTACCTACCACTCTTCCCAGTTTAGCATCATCTGCAAACTTGCTGAGGGTGCAATCCACACCATCCTCCAGATCATTAATGAAGATATTGAACAAAACCATTTAATATTCTCCTTCTGCCCTATGAGACAGAAATTACTTGCTGAAAGGTTACACGCACACACACACAGAGCCTCACTGAGGGTACTTCCACAGTGCAACCAGAGGTGTAATTTCTGGATAGGGTAAACACACCCATGCTAGCTTTGCTCAGGCTAACACACCAAAAATAGCAGTGTGGTCATGGCAGCATGCTGAGAACAATCCCATCTGAGACCGTCACTGTGTACTCGGGCGACTAGCCCCTCCTGCTGCTCTCCCTGAAGTGGCCACACTGCTATTCTTAACATGCCTACCTGAGTTTGAAGAAAGCCTGGACCAATAGCTCTCAGAGGTGTGAACTGCCCCATGCATCTCTAAGGTGTGTGAGCTCTGTAACCCACAGCTGTAGGGGGTCCCAGCAGGGAGCTCTAAGTGGCAGGAGAGGAGAAGTATGACAGGCCTGGACCACCAACTCACCCAATAGTTGGGGCTAATATTAGGGTGGGTCTCTACTGCTCCTCCTGCCTCTCATGGTAAGGGAGGGTATTAGAACCCTGCTGCCACCCCAGCTGTTCCTTGGGGGAGGAAGTTACCTATAGCTGCTTCAGGGGTGTGCGTGGAGGAGGCCCCATGTATCTCTGGGGGGTAGAGCCACTTGAGGCAGGGTGCAGGTCCCTGGGCTCCCCAAAGCCAGATTGCTTTAATCCAGCCCTGTTTCCATTTGGGGGAGTTATGGGGAAGAGTTGTCAGCTCTTCACCAGTGTGCCGCACATCACGCTGAGCCGACTTCTTTGCCTCCTTTGTTGGAGCAGGACGCCATCAGCCTTATGTTTAAACGGGCAGTGAGCGGTTTCTGCCAGGAGCACCTCCCACCTGTTTCTTTATAATCCCAGATAATCCATTAAATTGAGTTCCTATAGGGTTAGTAATGGACGGAGCCCACAAATCATTGAGAATCTGTTACGTCGCCAGTCATAGGTAGGCACGCGGGGTGGGCTCCTTGTTTTTTAAATAATTTGCCTTTCTATATCAATTTTTGTCTGAAGATCAACTATGCTTTATAGACGTTACACCTCAGTTCTCCTGTGGGAGCCTCGTGTGACGATGGGGAAAGGAGAGACTGGGTTACAAAACCCTACTGTGTTGGGATGCATCAATTGTGTTCCTCATCGTTCCAGAGGTTCCTAGGTCTTTCAAGGCCCATTGTGATCACTTTCTCTGACCCCCTGTATGACACAGGGTGGAGAATTGTACCTGCTATCCTGCACGGAGCCCAATACCTAGTGGTAGAACAAGAATGCATCTTGTGGGAAGGCAAACGGCCTTGATGGGCAGACTCCAAGTGATGGAAAATCCAGCACGCCCTTTGTTACATCATTCCCATGGTAAATCGCTGTTGGGAAATAAGCTGCAGAGTTTTTTGGGCTGTTTTTTAGTTTGAACTGGTCCAGTTTGGACTGCCAACCGTTGGCCTTGTCTTGCCTTTGCTAGATGAAGGAGCCCGTCGTCAGAAATATTGTCCCCCTAACGGGTACTTCCTCTCAGGTCACTGTCTGTAAAATGGGTATTGACAGCCTTCCTGTCTCCCAGCTTTTTGTCTGCTTGGATTGCAAGTGGTTTGAGGCAGAGACTTTCTCAATGGGGCCCTCATCTCAGCTGGGGGCTCTAGGTGCTACTGTGATATAAATAATAACTACTGATGGCAAAGCAATGCTAATTTACATCTGGGGAAAATCATAGAAAAGGGTTGGAAGGGACCTCAGGAGGTCACCTAGTCAAAACCCCTGCTCAAAGTAGGACCAACACCAACTAAATCATCCCAGCCAGGGCTTTGTCAAGCTGGGCCTTATAAACCTCTGAGGATGGAGATTCCACCACCTCCCTAGGTAACCCATTTCAGTGCTTCCCCACCCTCCTAGTGAAATAGTGTTTCCTAATATCCAACCTAGACCTCCCCCACTGCAACTTGAGACCATTACTCCTTGTTCTGTCATCTGCCACCCCTGAGAACAGCCGAGCTCCATCCTCTTTGGAACCCCCCTTCAGGTAGTTGAAGGCTGCTATCAAATCCCCCCTCATTCTTCTCTTCCGCAGACTAAATAACCCCAGTTCCCTCAGCCTCTCCTCATAAGTCATGTGCCCCGGCCCCCTGATCATTTTCTTTGCCCTCCGCTGGACTCTCTCCAATTTGTCCACGTCCCTTCTGCAGTGTGGGGACCAAAACTGGACGCAATACTCCAGATGTGGCCTCACCACCAAATAGAGGGGAATAATCACTTCCCTCGATCTGCTGGCAGTGCTCCTGCTGACGCAGCCCAATGTGCCATTGGCCTTCTTGGCAACAAGGGCACACCGCTGACTCATATCCAGCTTCTCGTCCACTGTAATCCCCAGCTCCTTTTCTGCAGAACTGCTGCTTAGCAGCAGGGAGAATCTGGCCCATTAACTCATTGGCTCTGAGTATCTCTTTGTTTCTTCTTTTTCTTTTTATAGCCTCTTTGCAAGTCTCCCTCTTTCTCCGCCTGCCCCATCTCTTGCTTTCTGAAGCACAGGTTATTCCCAGGTGATCTTCCCTCTCGTAATGAACCTGTTTCGCACCCAGGAGCTGCCGAATTACGGCACTGACCCTCTGCGGCTTCATGGCATTACCAGCCTCAGCTGCCCCATGGCGTTGGCTCCCGCTCCATAAAAGGAACAGGCGTGGCCACCGGCCTCTGCCCCCTCCAACCTCGCATGGAGCTGCAAAGTCAAGTGTGTGCAGGGTGGTGGGGACTGTCAGGTCCCGCCACTCACGGCTCCTGTGTAGATAAGGGAGGCAGCATGGTCTGATAGAACGGGCCCAGGGTTGGCGTTCTGCAGATGGGAGTTCTCTGCCCCATTCTGCTGCCAAGTGATGCTTGTAAAGTACTAAATCCCAAGCTATCCCAGAAGGGGGCACCGCATAGGGAGTGAAGTCCTAATCTTGGGGCCGGTGATAGCATGGAGATTCCAGGCTGCTCCATTTCCAACAGCTCCCAGCAGGAGGTGCTGTAGACACTGGTGCACTTGCTGTCAGGGGAAGCTCCTGGCTAACCCAGACTTTTGGAAGTGTTGGTTGTAAACGTACCCTGTCGTGTAACACGTTTAGCACATTAATCCTCCCCCACTTGTGATGAGTCCATATAAAATCCATTATCAGCCCCTCACGGTCACGCAGAACTTGATGGTGGCGGCGTGGTTAGAACTCAGCCCCTCTTGCTTCGGATGCACAGACCAACACTTGTGCTTTAAAGGAGAATCTCCTTGCGCTAACAGTGCAGGACTTATGACACACAGTGGATCAGTTCTTCAGGAGAGGACAGTGACACGTGCATGCACGTACCTGTTCCCGTTTGATTGCCCCAATTTTACTAATGCAGGAAACTGAGGCATGGAGGGGACGCAAGTTACATAAGGCCAGAGACGGCAGGAGGGGTGGGGAAGCCAGCTGTGGGACTGAGGCCGAGGAGTGCTATCAGAGCTCAGGAGCCCTTGCTTGCTTCTCCAGGGCTGCTGGCTGACTGCGTTAGATTTTCTCTGGGTGTGAGTCCATGTCGCACAATGAAAAGGGCTCAGGAGAAGGCCCAGGTGCTGCTGTCACTTAAGACTCGTTAAGAGGCTCCAATTGAATCTCTGCGCATGGCCCTGGCAGAATATGTCTGCAGCTCTGGTTGCTCGTCTCCGATTCAATTATCGGAGCTGCCCTGAGATGGGAGCCCGGACGAAGGAGCTGGGAAGCAGGTAACTGTCTGAGCTGCTGCTGCTGCTTTTCCAGCCATCTCTAATGATGGTTACACACGCAAGGGCTCCTGCACGTGCCACTTCAATCCATTTTGAGCAGAGGGCTTCTGGGCCAGCATCTGGCTGGAGAGCATCCGTTACAGATGCAGAACGGAGCTCTCCTTGGGATGGCTCCTGCTGTCGTCTGACCCCCTCGTGATTCAGGGCTTTAAATCCTGAAGGGACCCTTATGATCATCCTATCTGATCTCTTGCATGGCCCAGGCCAGAGAGCCTCACCCAGTGGCTCCTGCATTAAGTCCAGTTAACACTCAGGGTGTGTCTACCTTAGGAGGGCTGGTTTTTGACCTGAAATTCCGGTTGAAAAGGGGACTCAACCGTGTCCGGTCAGATCTACTGACCGGACACCCAATGTGCGGTTACTGCGGGCGCGGGAGGCAGGGAGGTACTGGATCATCACCACTGCTAGCCCCTACTCAGCCAGGGCTGTCTCCAGCCAGGAGTACCCAGCCAGGTACTGGGGAGGTTCCGGCACTCCTGGTGGAGTGTCTGGTTTTTAAATATTACCAAGTTGGCAACCCTAGTCTACTCAGCCGCCCCAGGTCTTGGAACCAGAGTCAACTGACTCGGGCTCGTGGGGCTCCCGCTACCGAGCTGTGTAGACGTTTGGGCTCAGGCTGGAGCCCAAGCTCCGAGACCCTCCCGCCTCGCCAGGTTTCAGAGCCGGACATGAGCCCGAGCCCAAACATCTATGCTATTTTTTGGTGACAAAATGCAGTGTTGAGGATAATTGCAAAGCAATGCACGCTGGGAAACACGATCCCAACTCTGCGTACGAAACAATGGGGTCCAAGTTAGCTGTTGCCACTCAGGAAAGAGATCTTGGAGTCATTGTGGATAGTTCTTTGAAAACATCCACCCATGGGCAGCAGCCGTCAGAAAAGTGAACAGACTGTTAGGAACCATTAGGAAAGGGATAGATAATAAGACAGGAAAATATCATAGTGCCACTATATAAATCCATAGTACACCCACACCTTGAATGCTGCCTACAGCTCTGGTCACCCCATCTCAAAAAAGGTATATTAGAACTGGAAAAAGTACAGAGAAGGGCAACAAAAACGATGGAACAGCTTCCATATGAGCAGAGATGAAAGACCGGGACAGGAAATGTTCATCTTAGATAAGGCAGGTTTAAAACAAACAGAAGGAAGTACAACTTCACCCAACACACAGTCAATCTGTGGAACTCATTGCCAGGGGATGTTGTGAAGGCCAAAAGTATAACTGGGTTCAAAAAAGAATTAGATACATTCATGGAAGATAGGTCCACCGACAGCTATTAGCCAAGATGGTCAGGGACACAACCCCATGCTTTGGGTGTCCCTAAACCTCTGACTGCCAGAAGCTGGAACTGGATGACAGGGGATGGATCACTCAATAACTGCTTGGTCCTATTCATTCCCTCTGAAGCATCTGGTACCAGCCACTGTCAGAAGACAGGACACTGTGCCAGGTGGACTGTCTATATTCTCCAGTATGGCCATTCTTATGCCCTTAATGCTGCCAGGACTCGAGCCCTGGGAGCTCTCCCTGATACCAGATACAACAGAGCAGCTCAGACCTGACGTGTAAACTCCCAGCATACTCTGTTCCAGGACCCCTACCGTGCTGAGCACCTCCATGCTGAAGGACACGTAGCAGATCAAGAAGTGCTGACCTGCCCTAGGTGTGACTCCCGCACCAGGCATAGATGTGGGGTCAGGAGATCCCAGAGGCAGGTTCTGCCTGTGAGCACGTTTCAATCTGTTGTCTGACACGTCGGGGCTCACTGATGTTTCCTGATGGCGCCTGTGTCGTTTACCCCGAGTGCCATCAGCAGGTGACATTTCAGTTGTGTGCACACAGTTTGCTGACAGTCAATTAACTCCAGCCAACAGCTGTTCGATGGGGGCTATCGCCGGCTGGGAACGGCTGCGGGCTGCGCATGGGCATTCGAGCAGGGGCATACGACAGCTATTGATTACCGCTCCTATGGCAGCCACATCTGCAAGTGGCATGCATGCCAGCCTGTCACTCACGGGGGTCACCATGGCAGAGCAGACTTGCTCCAGCCCACCTCCTGCTGGGTCCTACACCCTAGATCTCCAAGCACCTTATGAAGGTGGGTCAGGCGATTATCCCTGGTTTACAGCTGGCGAAACTGAGGCATAAAAGGGGGAGGGACTTGCCCAAGGCCATACAGGGAGTCAGTAGCGGAAATAGAACCCAGGAGTCCTGATCCCTGAGTCTCCGTGCTCTAACCCCTAGATCCCCACTCCCCGCTCAGAGCTTGGGCTAACATGATGATGATTCCTCTGAGCTGAGTGGAACCAGGAAGTAGTCAGTGATTCATAGCTGCCTTATGGGAGCTCATTTCATTAACCCTCTCCCATAACAGTTCTGTATCGAATGCCAGCTCTGCGCTTGGCACCGTCTGAGACCCAGAGCGAGGCACAGCACTTATCTCCCTGGGCAGGGTGGCTTTGGGAAGGGAGGCTGGAGCACTTGGCCCCGTCTCGTTTCCTGTGCCTTGAAATGGATCATGATGTGGTTTGTAACCCAAGTGCTTTCTACCCTGGTGCTTTGCAGACCATGGGCCTGGGGCTCCGTTCCCTGCACCTTGCGCGGTCGCTTATCTGGGCAAAACCTTCCCATTCTGATGTGCCGCTGCTTTGTGCAGGTATAAATGACCCCACGAGGTGCGGGGGAATGGAGAACCAGGGCTATGGTCTGTATGGCACCTTGGGAAGCAAAGTGCTATGGAAAAATCTGGTGCTGCTATAAACTGCATCCCAATCCATTTCAAGTAGCTCTGATCCACCCTTTCCATGACAGTTTGAATCCAGATTCCAGCTCTGGCCTCCCTTAAAGAAAAGGGACGGTGCGTACTGTCTGGCCATCTAAAGGAACATTTGCATCCTTGGTGCCTCTGGCATTTGCTTAAGGAACCTCTCATCTTTTGGTTTGTCTGATTGAACAGAGAAGCTAACCGAGTCCTGGACAGAGAGGCCGCTGTGAGAGAGCCTGTACCGCTCCATTTCAGCGTTATCTCTGCGCATGTCTTCACACGGGTGCTGCCTGCCAGAAGTGGGTGACCTGGCCTCTGTGGACATGTTAGTCACAGTGTTGCCAACTTTCATGTTATTTGGTGCTTTTCTTAAAGCCCCAGCTCCCAGAGCCGTGGGATGGTGAGACTCTCCGCTTTCATTTGTTACAATAAGTAATTTTCTGGCCCCCTGGGACTCCTAAAGACTCAAAACTAGAAAGCAAACAAAAAGAACCCAAAATGTATTATTTTTTTTAAAAATCCTCATCCTTTCAAAGCTAATCTCATGATTTTTGAGATCCTGACTCATTATTTTGACCAATTTGGCGATCTGTCTTCGCTCGCAATGTGCTTCCAACGTATCCTTATACCTAGTTCTTTTCCTGTTTAAAGGGAGAAACTTCTGGTCTTATCTGCACTAGAGAAATGTACTATGCTATGTATAATTTGTACTCTAAGGGACAAGCTGCTTAACCACTCAGTGCCTGAGTCTCCCCAGCTATCAGATTGAGATATTTGTCAGATTTTCAGTGGGGGTGATTGTGAGACTCAGCTAGTTAATATCTGTAAAGTGTTCATAGGTCTTTGAATGAAAAGGTTTATAGATGGACAGGGAGGTATTTTTATGGCTGTCATAACTGATTTTTTGGGTCAGGTGTAGGTCCAAAGAATCAGTAGGGGGAGGGGAAAGTGAGTCATCCTGAAACCAAAATATTCTGAAACTTCAGTGAACCAAAATGTCACAAAAAAATTCATTTTGATCTAGAGAGTTTTTTAAAAATAAAATTGACGGAAATTCTGAAACAAAAAGTCCAAATGTTTCAGAAATGCCAAAACAAACCATTTCAAACAGGTCTTGGAATTGGAATTGGAAAACGTTCAGAAAAGGGCAACAAAAATGATTAGGGGTATGGAACAACTGCCGTATGAGGAGACTGGGACTGTTCAGCTTGGAAAAGAGGCGACTAAGGGAGGATGTGATAGAGGTCTATAAAATCATGACTGGTGTGGAGAAAGTAAATAAGGAAAAATTTACTCCTTCTCATGCAAGAACAAGGGGCCACCAAATGAAATGAATAGGTAGCAGGTTTAAAACAAACACAAGAAAGTATTTTTTCACGCAACGCACTGTCAGCCTTTGGAACTCCTTGCCAGAGGGTGTTGTGAAGGCTAAGACTATAACGGGGTTCAAAAGGGAGCTAGATAGATTCATGGAGGATAGGTCCATCAATGGCTGTTAGCCAGGATGGGCAGGGACGGTGTCCCTAGCTTCTGTTTGCCAGAAGCTGGGAATGGGCGACAGGGGATGGATCACTTGACGATAACCTGTTCTGTTCATTCCCTCTGGGGCACCTGCCATTGACCACTGTCACCGGGCAGGATACTGGGCTTGATGGACCTTTGTTCTGACCCAGTCTGGCCACTCTTATGTTCATATGTTGTTCTTATGTCTGAACATTTTTCTTAACCAAAACAATTTGCCAAAATCAACCCAAATTCGCAAAATTGTTCCAGTTGACCCCAATCTTCAATTTTTTGGGCAAAAAGAAAAAGGTTGTTACGCAAAAAAGTTCAAATTATTACAGGTTCCTCTGTCCCTACATGTGGTTATGACCAGTGTGAGCCAATTCTGCCCTCCCTCACACTGAGAGATTTTTCCATTAGGGGGTGATTGGGGCCAGAAAGCTCTTACGGAGCTGCTATCCCTGGGATATGTTGTAAACAGTTACTGACTGTAGTGATATCACCCTGGGAGCCCATGTTTGACGGATTATCCACCATGACCCCCAGATCTTTTCCGGAGTCCCTGCTTCCCAGGATAGAGCCCCGCATCCTGTAAGTATGGCCTGCATTATTTCCTCTTCCATGAATACATTTACATATAGCTGTATTAAAACATGGATTATTTGCTTGCGCCCGGTTTATCGAGTGATCCAGATCGTAGAAGATTAGGGTTGGAAGCGACCTCAGGAGGTCATCTAGTCCAACCCCCTGCTCAAAGCAGGACCAATCCCCAACTAAATTATCCTAGCCAGGGCTTTGTCAAGCTGGGCCTTAAAAACCTCTAAGCTGGGCCTTAAAAACTTCTAAGGCCACAACCTCCCTAGGTAACCCATTCCAGTGCTTTACCACCCTCCTAGTGAAATAGTGTTTCCTAATATCCAACCTAGACCTCCCCCACTGCAACTTGAGACCACTGCTCCTTGTTCTGTCATCTGCCACCCCTGAGAACAGCCGAGCTCCATCCTCTCTGGAACTCCCCCCTTCAGGTAGTTGAAGGCTGTTATCAAATCCCCCCTCACTCTTCTCTTCTGCAGACTAAATAACCCCAGTTCCCTCAGCCTCTCCTCATAAGTCATGTGCCCCAGCCCCCTGATCATTTTCATTGCCCTCCGCTGGACTCTCTCCAATTTGTCCACGTCCATTCTGTAAGTGGGGGGACCAAAACTGGATGCAGTACTCCAGGTGTGGCCTCACCAGTGTTGAATAGAGGGGAATAATCACTTCCCTCAGTCTGCTGCCAGTGCACCTACTAATGCAGCCCAATATGCCATTAGCCTTCTTGGCAACAAGGGTACACCGCTGACTCATATCCAGCTTCTCATCCACTGTAATCCTCAGGTCCTTTTCTGCAGAACTGCTGCTTAGCCAGTTGGTCCCCAGCCTGCAGCAGTGCATGGAATTCTTCCATCCTAACAGATCGCTGTGAACCAGTGACCTGTCCTCTTCCTTATTTCTGACTCCCCTAATGTTTGTGTCAGCTGCAAACTTTATCAGTGATGGTTTAAGTTTGCTTCGAGATTATTGATAAAAATGTTCAATAGCATAGGGCCAAGAACTGATCCCATTAGAAACCCACCCACTCAGTGATTGATTTCCTCATTTACAGCAGTCTGTCTGTAAAGGGTAAGGTGGGGTGAGTTGTGCCTTGCTGCAAAAAGGAGCAGCCTGCTTTGTCTCTTTCTGTATTTTGGTTCTTATGTGTTGATCTGGATTTTAAACCATAAACTAGTGTTTTATGTTTTTGTTTAATTTCTCTCTGTGTAGGTCATGAACATAACATGGCTTGGAAGTGAAAGGTCCATTACCAACCCTTAGAGTTGTTCAGTCCCAACTAACCTTCACTTTTGAAGGCAACTCTCTCTCTCTCCCCACTTTTCTTTTTGGGATGGCACAGGTAGAATAACAGGCTCAGAGATGCAGGCTCTATACAAACATCAAGTCTCCTGTATCTTCTCCCGCTTCGCCAAAGAATACATGCAGTGTGAAACCAGCTTTTATCACACATTAGCAAGGTGTCCGCTTTTCTCCGTGTCTAATATTCATGTGTCGTCCCTCTTTCTCCATTTATAATTGGCGAGGCAGATGGGACAACCTGCAGGGTGCTCATGGGAGGGGAATGTGTTTTGTGTGTCGTTGTATTGGAATTGGAGAGGATTATGTACAAGCGAGGCAACAATCAAAAGAAAAAGGGTATCACTAAGGTGATAAAAATCAAGGTACGTGTTTAGATAACTCCTTGGCGCATCGAAGACCCTGGGCCCCAGTTCTCCCTCACCCCTGGAATATTCCAGCTGAAGGACTCACTCTTCAAATGAGGACTGGAGAAGGTGACAAAGGCTGCTCCAAAGCCTCCACCAAGGTTGGGCAGGCCCTGGCACGGGGTAGAGCAGCTCACTTGCTGGTTTAACCTAGAGTAAATGGTGGATTCTCTGTAACTTGATCTGAGGACGTCCGTCACTCAGCCAGAGGTGAGGAGTGGGTGGGCCAGGTTCGGGGGCCTGTGAGGTGCAGGAGGTCAGATTAGATCAAGATGGTCCCTTCAGGGCTTAGTCTATGAAGGAGAGCGGTGCTGTGGTTGGAGCAGAATTCCAGGGCTCAGGACGCCTGACTCACTGTATGACCTTGGACAAGTCATTTCACACCCTGGGTCAGTTTCCCCATCAGTGAAATGGGGATAATAGTCATCTGCCTCGCAGAGGAGTGCGGGGAGGGGTTAAGGTGCAATTAATGTAAAGCGCTGAGATGCTCGATTGAGACACTAGAAGGGCCAGGTGTGATTTGCCTGGACTCCGTCTAATACTCGAGCGAAAAGGAGTGGCAACACTTCAGGTATGTCTACACTGCATATTTCTTTCAGCTGCATGGGTAGCCCACCTCGCATGGGGATAAAGAGCAGTATGGGCAGGGCAGCGCTGCTCAGGGGAGTAAGGCGCGGCCTGCAGCCTGTGGAGATGTAGCCAGGTATATACCTGACACAGCTCGCTACTCGCCCAAGCTGTGCCACCCTGTCTACACCGCTGGTTTTAGCAGTGTCATGTCCCACTGCCTCTTCCCTGCTGGAGCCTTTCCCCGCCTCAGGAAAAGACAGGAGCCAGGGAAGGCACTGGGAGCACCCCAAGGCCTTTCTCTACAGCCTCCCCCTGCCAGAGCCTTTCACAGACACATGTAGCTACACACATCAGTGTGGGGACAGCCCACTTTTCCCCGCGGTGCTTACCTACACTGCTGTGCAATGCAGACGTACCCTGCGTGTGTCTGTAGCCCCTCTATGAATCCTGCTCCATACACAGTCCGTGTGCTCTCCATTTTCCAGATGGGGAAACTGAGGCCCAGCCGCCCCCCCCAACACCATTCCGCAAGGGACTCGTCATCCAGTCTATCCCAGGGCCTGATCCTGAGTGGCCTGATCTCTCCATCCCGGTGCCCGAGAGAAGAGCGAGCGTGCTGGGAGTCACAGCCCTACTCTGCAGGCCAAAGGCGCTTGCACTTGTAGGTGTCAGCACATTTCCAGAACAAGGAGAGTCACAAGGGGAGCGTATCTCTGCTTGTGATGCTTCCAGGCACCTTGACGATCTGATTTAAAAGGCCGTGGGATGTTGGCTTCAGCCCCGCTACGCCTGCTCCAATTGGAGAACACGCTATGTGATGTATAATGTATGCCAGGCGGGCCGTGGAATGCCAGTCACATCTGCCCATCATCCATATTCAGAGCTCTGGAAATTCATGGCTGCCTACCCTGCCTCTCCTGGAATTCATTCATGTTCCCTCCCCAGGGTGAAAGCCCTTGCTGCTTTTTATTGTTTCTTTTGCAAGCCTCGGCACTTGTTGCTCCGTCCATCTCTTCATGTCCTGCTGACAGATTTTTTTCAGTAAGCAGGATTTTTCTTTTCATGTGACGGTGTCTTGTGATGGTGGACCAACTCCGAAAAGCCAGGCCGACTGGCTGAATTATTATTTAACAGAGCTCAGCCCGATCCTTACCGTAAAGCTACTGGAAATCCTAGAGATAACAGAGGAGGGTGCTTGGCCTCTGGGAAAGTTCTGACAAGAATTGACTCAAATGTAAACTTTGTTTTCCTTTTCCCTTTTAATGGGAAGGTCAAAGACTCCTCCAGGGTCAGACGCTGCATTTTCTGGAGGAGTCTTGCCTCGGGCTGTGATTGTGTCCAACCTAACCAGCTACACTCAGGCCTGGTCTACACTAAAAAATCAGGTCGACCAATCAACAAAAATCCACCCCTCCCCGAGCAACGTGGTTAAGCCGACCTCACTCCTGGTGTGGACAGTGCTAGGTCAGTGGAAGAATTCTTTTGTCCATCTAGCTGCTGCCTCTTGGGGCAGTGGCTTAACTACGCCGCCGGGAGAAACCTTCCCGCCCGCATAGGTAGCGTCTACACTTCAAACACTACAGCGGCAGAGCGCTTCAGTGTAGAGCCCTGGTCTACACGACAGAATTACGTCGGTATCACTCCACCGACTGAAGCGCTGACCGCGAGAGAGGTTTCTCCTACCGACATAGCTGCCATCTCTTGCGGCAGTGGAGTACCAAAGACAACGGGAGACCTCTCTCCTGTCTGCTTAGAGCGTCTTCCTTCAAGACATACAGCAGGGTCGACCTGCCCTGAGTCCGATTTATCACGCGGGAACTGGCTGTTTGTGGTCAGTCAAGGTCCCTCTGCGTCATCCGTAAGACTGGGATTAAAGCTGGTGGAAGATTTTCCGATGGAACAGTTTTCTGTGGGAAAATGCTGATTGGACCAGATCTAAACTTTCTGTGGGAATGTCAATTCTATCCGACCTTCAGATGGAAAGCCAGCAGGTGGGGTGGCCAGCACACAGATGGGCAGCCGGCCTGGCTCACCAGCAGCTCAGCTTCCTGCCCAGCGTTTCCCCCCCCTCAAACCGAATGTTTCCAAAATTTCTGTTCTTTACCAAATTTTGCATTTCCAATGTTTTGTTCTGATTTCGGAATGAGAGAGATGCAGAAATTTCTACTGAACGGAAACTCGGTTCCCTCGCTGTTCTTATGGCTTGTTCGTATCTCGGCGATGTCTGGCGTCCCCAGGCAGGTTCAGAACCCCATTGTGCTAGGCACTGTATGAACACGTGGCAAAGATGGCCCTGGTGGCGAAGAGCTTGCCATCTCAGTAATCAGGGGGAGAAATCACGTGATCCTGTTCTTCCTCCCCCTGCAGTGTCAGGCGGTGTTCTTCCGTCTCCAAGCCAGAGGCACGGATCTCCCCTTCCTTGTATCTTTGCAGCTCCATTGGAGGGGGCGGCCTCAGGTCAAAACACTGAGACGGGACCAGCCTCTGAAGTCTGATTGTTGATTCTGTAAAACCACCCCACGGGCTGGATAGTTGGTTCCCTGGGTACTAGTAAATAAGAAATGTTCCTTGACATGCTGGGATTTTCCCTTCAGGTGAAGTTCACCCCAGTATCAGAGTCAGCAGGGGGTGTCACTGACACTTCAGCCCGTAAGGGGTCCTCGTGAAAATCGTCCCTGCTATTAGACGGGGGATGCCCTGCTTTGGAAATCCTGCTGAGGCTTGGGGGTGATGGTGGGTTACGTGCCACCCGGCTTGGTGTCAGGACTGAGGCAGGTGCCTCGGGGACTCTACCAGTGGGCACGTAGGGAATTTAAGTCCCTACAGGGTTAAGCAGCCACTGAGCAGGGGCTTTAAGGATAACATTTTGGACATAGGCACCTAAATCTCCTTGTGAACTTAGCCATAGGCGCTCTAGGGCTGGAGCACCCATTGGCAGCCAAGCTCCCCCCGCCTCACCTCACCTCCTCCCCTCCCCCCTGAGCGTGCCACGTCCCTGGTCCTTCGCCTACCTCCCAGCGCTTCCAGACACCAAACAGCTGTTTGGCGGGGGCTTAGGACTTTCCAGGAGGGAGGGGGAAGGAGAGGGGATGTGGCGCGGTCAGGGGAGGATGCAGAGAAGAGGCGGGACAGGGGTGGGGACTTGGGGGAAGGGTGTGGAATAGGGGCTGGAAGGGGGTGGGGACTTGGGGGAAGAGGTAGAATGGGGGGGGTGGGGCCAGGGGCGGGGGTCGAGTACCCACTGGAAACAATGGAAGTCGGTGCCTATGAACCTAGCCCTAGGTGCCTAAATGCCATGCAGGGGGTGAGTCCCAAGGCCAGAATTTTCAACAGTGCTCCGCTCCCACTGAGACAGCAGAACAAGCAGCAGGGGTTTCAAATGAGCTGCCGTGCTAGGAGAGGCGCTTTTTGGGAAATCTATCTGGAATAGAGGAAGGATGCTCCAGTCCTTAGGGGTTGAGTCAGGGATGCAGGGCCCTGGGCAAATCCCACAGGTCCAGCTTCTCAAAGGTGTTTTAGGCTCCTAGTTCCCCTTGATTTCAGTGGATGTTAGGAGTCTAAGTACCATTGTGGATCTGGGCCTTAGCCTCTCTGGGAATGTCTACACTGCACATTAAGCCTGGGCTCTGACTCAGGTTTGAGCCCAAACCCCCCTTCCGTCCACACACAAACCAGTCTGGCTCGGATCCAAGGCACTAGGGGCCTGGGTCCTAGGACCCTGCTAGGGGCGTAGGTCAGAGCCTGACTCCTGCTGTGACTCAGGTCCAAGCCCTGTCGTTTTGCAATGGGGATGCAACTCAAGCTGCAGAGCGGAGTGTGTAGCGTTGTACGGACGTGTTAGCATGGCTGTGAGAGCCGGGTCCAGCCGTTGCAAACCCAGGCTCACAATGCAGTGTGGATGCTCAAGTGTGGGTGTGGAAATGTATAGTCCACAAGCCCTGCCTATGCCTCTCCATACAAAAGGAATTTTTCCCTTTAGGCCTGGACTACACTCAGTGTTTGTATCCGTATAATTGTGTCAGGTTTTTTTTACCAATATAGTTATACCAGCACCCCCCCCCCCCCGTGTGGATGCGGTTGCACTGGTATGAAGGTGTCTTTTATACCAGTATTGCTTATTCCACTTCCTCTATGGGAACAGTTCTGAGCACTTGTATACTGCTAAAAGTTCATCTGTTTCCAAGTTGCTGAGAGAACAGAGGGGATTTTAATCACTTCTTCTACCTCAGGGAATGCTGTTAAGTAGAAAATAAATCACAGATCCTTACACAAATTCCCATCCCAGCATTACAGATAGCTCCACAGATTAAATCTGAAAGAATTTTAAGTATCTCGGCAATTTTTCCCTGTTTATGCTCCTTGACTATTTCTGCAGTGACAAATGGTCTGGTTAGTTTCACATGTGTGTTACAGGCAGTTTGTCAGTTTCACTTGGAGGTTGCGGATGCGGCAGGGGAATATTTGTCTCCATTAGAAAGATTTAAAAATAAAAATCATGGTGCCATTTCCCAGCTCCTTTGGCTTGGTAAAAGCTTATTGTTTGTATTTGTTTTTTAAAGACAGCATGCTTCAAGCGAAAGGGGAATACTTTAACCTGATCTGTTATCCAGGAAACTCACTGCCTCGGTCCATTAGTATAACCTGTGTCCTAGCAAGATGAAAAAAGGGACTAGCCTTTTATACTGAGTGGATTTAAAAAACAAACAAACAAAAGGTATACAGGGTATAAAATGCTCGTTCTTCATGAGGTGCTACCGTAATACAAAGGTTACCCGGCGTCAGGCTATTGGACTGGGTGGTTTTTGTGTCTGACCCCAGTTGGTGATTGCTATGGTTACAAAACCTAAATGTGGGGGTGGGGCAGATTGGACTAGATGAGCATAAACCAAGAGGAATTATTGGGAATAGTTAAAAGCATTTGCAAGTAGATGCTTAGGAATGAAAATCTCCCCTCTAGAACTGCTCATGTAGCCCCCACAACAAAACACTTGTAACGCCCCAAGTGTTACCATCTGCGAGAAAGTTACACCCCTCCCCCCCCCCCCCTGTTTAAACACCAGCAGTGCCCCAGCCAAGCAGCGTTTCGGCTTCGTTCTCAGGTAAAAGATTCCAGGCCGGATTCTCCTAGTGCTTACCCTGGTGTAAATCAGGAGTAACTCCAGGGAAGTCAGTGGGACTTCCCTCAGTGTCAAGGGAGAGGCGGATCAGGCCTGTGGCTGAGGTGCAGCTGTGAGTCCAAGTGGGTGCAGCCATGGCTGGAGCTTGACAGCTGGGGGTTTTGGGCCGTGACTACCTGGGATTTTGACGAAGGCCTTGATGCGACTGGACAGATTTGTGTCTCTGGGCAGAGAGCTCCATTGGTTGCAGTGGGATCCAGCTGTGAGTGTCCCAGCCCAGGATCGGGGCCTCACTCATGCATTTCGGGTGAAATCTCCCCTGGCACTGGATTAAGAAGGGGGCTGCAGGGGTCCCACCCCTGTTGACTCCCAGGAAGTCAGGGGTAGCTGGGGGGTCCTCTGCCACACAGCTTAGAAGCCCTGAGAGCTATGCAGCTCCCCATATCCCCTGTACTTTCACCTCCACGAGAACTTAATGCAGGGGAAGTGAACGTGCATCCTAGGAAAATGGTGCATTTCCTTAAGGTAGGCAGGTCCCTAGAGCCTTCTTTTATTGATGTAAATGTTTGCAATTGACTAGTTCTATTAATCTGCTCGCCACCCCCTGGTTCCTGAACAGCGTGGAGTCCAGGGCATCAAAGCTCTTCTTTCTAGCCACAGCATCAAACAGCTCTCCTGCTCAAAGAGCATCTGGGATGTCTCTAAAGCAAGAGAGTCCTCTTCTGAGAGTATGGAGGGAAGTGGCATGCGATAAACCTTTTGCAAATGCCTCTTAAACCATCTGGGAGGAAGTGGGGAGGGAGGGAAGGCTTGAGAATCTATTATGAAAGTTTTCAGAGTAGCAGCCATGTTAGTCTGTATTCGCAAAAAGAAAAGGAGGACTTGTGGCACCTTAGAGACTAACAAATTTATTTGAGCATAAGCTTTCATGAGCTACAGCTCACTTCATCGGATGCATTCAGTGGAAAATACAATGGGAAGATTTATATACATAGAGAACATGAAACAATGGGTGTTACCATACACACTGTAGTGAGAGTGATCACTTAAGGTGAGCTATTACCAGCAGGAGAGTGGGGTGGGGTGTGGTAGGGGGAGGGGAACTTTTGTAGTGATAATCAAGGTGGGCCATTTCCTTGAACGTCTGAGGAACAGTGGGGGGAGGCGGAATAAACAAGGGGAAATAGTTTTACTTTGTGTAATGACAAAACAAAATAGTTTTACTTTGTGTAATGACCCATCCACTCCCAGTCTCTATTCAAGCCTAAGTTAATTGTATCCAGTTTGCAAATTAATTCCAATTCAGCAGTCTCTTGTTGGAGTCTGTTTTTTAAGTTTTTTTGTTGAAGGATTACAACTTTTAGGTCTGTAATCGAGTGACCAAAGAGATTGAAGTGTTCTCCGACTGGTTTTTGAATGTTATAATTCTTGATGTTGCCAACTGTGTCCACATATCTATTCAGGGGACACCATCATAGGGCCTAATCACATCAGCCACACTATCAGAGGCTCGTTCACCTGCACATCTACCAATGTGGTATATGCCATCATGTGCCAGCAATGCCCCTCTGCCATGTACATTGGTCAAACTGGACAGTCTCTACATAAAAGAATAAATGGACACAAATCAGACGTCAAGAATTATAACATTCAAAAACCAGTCAGAGAACACTTCAATCTCTCTGGTCACTCAATTACAGACCTAAAAGTTGTAATTCCTCAACAAAAAACTTAAAAAACAGACTCCAATGAGAGACTGCTGAATTGGAATTAATTTGCAAACTGGATACAATTAATTTAGGCTTGAATAGAGACTGGGAGTGGATGGGTCATTACACAAAGTAAAACTATTTCCCCTTGTTCATTCCCCCCATACACCCGCCATTGTTCCTCAGACGTTCTTGTCAACTGCTGGAAATGGCCCACCTTGATTATCACTACAAAAGGTTCTCTACCCCCTACTGGAAATAGCTCACCTTAAGTGATCACTCTGGTTACAGTGTGTATGGTAACACCCATTGTTTCATATTCTCTATGTATATAAATCTCTCCACTGTATTTCCACTGAATGCATCCGATGAAGTGAGCTGTAGCTCACGAAAGCTTGTGCTCAAATAAACTCTGGTTAGTCTCTAAGGTGCCACAAGTCCTCCTGTTCTTATTAGGAAAGTGTCTCTTCTGCTTGATGATTTAGCTGGGATTCTGGGTCTTAGGCAAGTGATCTTTCTTTGAATTGGCAAAGGTTTTCTGCTTACCCTGCAGGCCTGCACAGAGGAAGCAGCCCTTAACGAGATGCAGGGCCAAAGCTGGGAGTTTGCTGCATGTCGCTCATGTGCACCCCCCATAAGGTAGGGGAGGGTGAAGGGAAAATGACCCTGGAGGGTGGGAGACGAATTTTAAGCTATAAGTAGGTGGTAGCAAGATATCAGCCTCATTAATGACTGGGGGGTGGGGTGGGCGGAGCCTACTTAAGCAATGGATGGCCCCGCCCCTTCAGGTGCAGGGTCACAGAACCAAGGCATCAGCTGAGCACAGGGGACAAAAGATTAACAGAGTGGGGGCGCGGGGGAGGTCACAGGGTCAAAAGGCGGGATCCAAAAGGGGATACTAGACAGAGAACCCCAGACAGAGCCCACCGCTCCACGGTGAAGTCCAAGCCCAGCCTGGGCAAGCTTCCCCCAAACCTGACCTAGACTAAAGCTCTCTCTCGATGAGAAGGGAAGGTGAGGCGCCACGGCCCACTCTATCCTTTGCTTCTGTGCCGACACTGATGATAAGGGGGCTGGTTGGTGCAAGTTACAATGGTAGCTATTGTGCTGTGGGTACCTGTTCGCTGGCACTGACCAAGCCATATGTCCAGGCGTCAATGCTGGGCCCAGCTCTGGCACCATCCAGCCCAAGAAGCTAAGATTGTTTCCCATGCACTGGGTTAGAACTCCCAACACCCCAGCGGGTGGGTCAGCATCATTAGTTCCATTTTACAGATCAGGGAAACTGAGGCACTGAGAGAGGATGTGACTTGCTCCGGGTCACACGAGCTGGGGACAGAACCCAGGTGTCCTGTACTTTAACTACAAGTCTATCCTGCTCAAATTAGGTCACTGTCAATCTGAGCTGGATTTGAACTAGTGACCTCGAGGCGAAAGGAGATCAGGCAGTTTCTCCTTTTCAAAGGCGGTCCTATTTAGTAACTGCTTCTAATTCAGTTAGAGCAGGTCAAAACTCAGATGTCCCATTCCAGGCAAATTCTGACACTTTGCAAAAGTCCCCCCATCTCCCCTCCGATTTGGAATGAAAAGGACAAATTTTGGAAATTTCCCATGGAAAGGAAATTCCCACACTGTTTTGGAAAAATCAGAATGTCTGTGTGCTCCCCCTCCCCAAATGGAGCAGCTGGCTCCAGGGGTGTGTGTCCCCCTCCCCATCCCTGGATGACTCCCAGGACATCCGGGGTAGCCTGGGGTATCCTCCGCCCTGAGAGTACTACAATGCCTTATCTGGTCATACCCATGCATGCTACAGTGCTTTCAGTTTAAGCACTTCAGAGACATGAGCTATTCCTCAGCTGTAGACACGTGTAAGTATTATTATCAGAGTTTTTCAGATGGGGAGACGTATAGTGATTTGCCCGTGATTTCTAGCCTGCTGCTTAAGCCAGAGGATCATGCCACTTCCCCAAAAGAAGCTCTCCAGACACCATTCCGAGGGAGAAATCTTGTGACCCTTAAGACAGAGGCTATGCAGAATGGCCCAGGCTAGATCAGGAGCGTGGCGCCTCAGGCCTGCCTTACGTGAGGCTCCAGATTCAGAACGCAGGTCAGGGTTTGGCCCGTTATCCTCGCCCTCCCCACCACCAGCATCTATGAGAACGGCCCAGGGGTTCCAAGAGGTCCCTGCCCTCCGAGCCAGCCACCTTTCAGCACCTAGCAAGAGGAAGCCCCTGGCAGCATGTAGGAGACGTGGAGGCTCCAGCAAAACACTCGTCTCTGAAAGCGAAACCTGTTATTATCAGCTACGGAGAACTGCCTATTATTATTACTCCGCCGTACGCCTGTCAGCATCTCGCTGTCGCGGCTCCTTCCCGCTCCCAGGCAGCGGTGCTGCTGAGGGGAACCGTTTGCTGACAGCAAGCCAGTAACCCTCTTGCTGCTGGACAAAACCGCATCTGGGGTCCCAGGAGAAAGGGCCTGATCCACTGCTGGCCCGCACCTTATGCAGGGGTCATTGACACCCGTTCAACGTGCGTTGCAGGGACTTGGCTCCTACTGGCCCGCGAGCGCCCGGGCCGGTGCGGCTGTGTTTTATATCCAGTTCGCGCCGGTCTGGCCCAGTGTGCACAAGGATGAGGAATCAGGGTGATGGAGCCGTTCCCATCCTCTGCCCCCGTATGTCACTCCAGCAGCATACAGAGGCAAGAACTCTGCTCCAAGGGCGAACTGCCCCCTGGCGCGGGCACAATGTGAGGGCGCCATTAGCACAGTCCTAGGCTGACCCCCTCACAAGCGATGGTGCATGAGGCGTGTTGGGGTCGGAGCCAGGGACAGGAAGGAGAGGCTGTAGACAGGAAAGGTGGCTCAGTGGAACTGCGGAGCCTGCATTCTGCCACAGACTCCTTGTTTAGCCTTGATCAAGTCCCTTAGTCATTCTGGGCCTCGCTTCCCTGTCTGTACAAAGGGGCTAACAGCACTGCCCTGCTTCCTTGGGCTGGGTGAGGATAAATACATCACAGCCTGTGAGCGATTCCAGTGGTATGGTGTCATAGACCGAGCTGGAGAGCCTGGCTCGCAAAACAGCCCTTGGGAGGTTGCTACATAGTAGAACCCCCCTGGGGTTGCTCTAATTTATGCCAGAGGCATTTTGGCTCCCAGAACAGTCTGGAATCCCAAGAATGCAAAGGCAGCTTAAAGCCACCTTTGCCCTTCGCTCCCTTAGGCTGCAAGAAGCACAGCACAACAGAACCGCAGCCGAAGTCTAGTCCAGTCTCGCTCTTGCTCCACGACTCTGTCCAGAGCCCTTAGCACACCTGCTTTGCCCTGACAGAGATGAAGAAACTAAACCCAGAGAGGCCAGTTCTGCTCTCCGCTCTGCCAGTCCACTGCCGGTGGGACTTAGCTCCAGTGATGCTGTGAGAGCTGCTGCCCTGGTGGGAAGGAGAACAGCCCAGGAATGAGCAGCCCCGCAGAGGTGCCTTCAGTAACTGGTGTAACTCTGTTGCTAATGGGAGCGAGGTGTGGTAAAAAGGAAGCCTGCCTCTGAATGATTGAGCCCTGGGTCTACACCTAGCTACGTTGCTCAGGGGTCTGAAAAATTCACCACCTTGAGAGACATAGTTTAGCCAGCCTAAGCCATGGTGTAGACGCTGCTGGGCTGGCAGAAGAATTTTTCCATCTTCCTCCTGAGGGGGTGGATTTATTACAGTGACGAATGCCCCCGCTCCCCCTCCTCTATAGCAAGTGTCTATGCCACACCAGCATAGCTGCAGCTGTAGACTCTGTAGTGTAGACATCCCCTAAGGATTGACATACGAAAGCAATATGGCCCTGTTAGCTCATTAGTGTCTGAGAGCCCTGTTCTGACACCGGGCAGATTTGTGTCGCCCCATTTTGCTCCTGGCTCTTGTGGTAGGAAAGTTGGACTTGAATTCGGGCATTATTGGCTTCATGTTTTCACTTTGGAAAGACTGTGGTTTAAAAGAGAGTGAGGCTCGGGGGAAAGGGAGCAGGACACAGAGATGGGGGGGACTCCAGTGTGGGCAGGGAAAATAGGGTGAAAAACAGGGCAAAGTGAAAAGACACCCCTCAGAGAGCGTGAAAGGAGGAGGAGGGGAACAGAGCGACCTAGTTCTCAGATGATACTTTTCACCAGTAGGTCTCCAAGCGTTTTACAAGAGAGATCAGTATTTTACAGATGGGGAAACCGAGGCATGGAACAGTGCAGTGACCTGCCCAAGGTTACCCAGGGAGATGTGGTGCAGGAGTGGCTCAGTAGGGGGCACTGTCCCCCGTTGAATGCTGACCCTCCCCTCCCCCCCCCAGTGCCCGAGCATGGCATTAGGGGGTGCTGTTGTGCAGGGAACAAGGGACTGGCGATCTTCTCCTTTAGTACGCTGCTAGGGGGTGCTGTGCTGATGGAGGGGCTGTATTTTAAATGAGACCGCAAATGAAGGCTCCTTATAAAGGTGTGGGAACGTTTGTCAGGGTGTCAGTCCAGCTGTGTCTGGGCCAAATTCCCAGGTACGCACTTAGGGTCTTCCTAGCTAGAATACCCCCTACTGAACGATTAGTTCATTGCTTCCTGTCCTAAGCGGTCCTGTAATGTGGCTGTACTAATTGAAACAGTTGCAGCTTTCTGTCCCAGAGGTGATTTTTTGAGATCCAAGCTAATTCACGAATTAACTAGAATGCTGTAAGGAGTACAGTCTCTCTCGTGTGTGTTAAACTGATGTATCACTGCCCTCTGCTGGAGGGAATCAAAACTGCTCACCTGTGTGTCATAGGCCCCCAGAGGGCTCTGGGCTTGTGGTGATTCTCCCTTAGCTCAAGTGGATGGAGCCTGGGATGTTGTAGCAGGAGGGTCTGCATAGCACCCTGCTCTCCCCATGTTTTTGGAACTGCTATTGCTGTGCAACGTAGGGATGCTTTGTCACTGTATTGTTCTTTTGTGCAAAAGCACGACAACTAGAAACCATGTAACGGCCTGTCTCGGAGACAGCAGGCAAGAGATCTCTCGGGGGCTTATTCCAGGTGAGAGATCCCTGACACGACACTGTCAGGCCTGTGCGTTCAGCCGACCTCGCAGTGCCTCACCCGCAAAGGATCCGAGTTTGCTGCCCTGAGGGCCCCGATCCTGCAAAACGCTGACGCACGTGTGCTGACTGGGATTGCTCCTGCGGGCAGAATTAAGAAGAGGCACACGCGTTAGCGGGATCGGCCTTTCGCCCGAGCTTCAGCGGCTCCTGCTTTTAATTCTGAAGGTCCCTGGTCTGACCCAATGAGCTTTGTTACATCTGGCCCGTTCGAGCCTTATTTGGAGGGCTTTCTGCACAGGGGTAGATTTTTGGCCCGGAATCATGGGGAAATGTTTCTGAGCCCCAAGCATCAGTGATTGTAGCCAGAAGGATTTTGCACTTATCCATGGCCTGATGTTGCTTGTTTTTCTCAGCAGACTTCGACGCCCTCACTGAAGGTTGTCTGGGTTAATAACTTACATTACAATAATGCCCAACTGAAATCAGGGGCCCATTGTGTGAGAGACTGAACAGAGACACAGGCCCTGCCCCAAATAGCTTATGGTAAATAGACAAAGGGGTGGGGGTGAGGAACTGAGTCACGGAGCGGAGAAGTAACTTGCCCAAGGCCACGCAGAAGAGCAGGGAGAAGAGACCAGGTGTCCCAATTGCCCTGACCACGCGATCACGCTGCCTCTCTTTTTTTCCAATTTCCAGCCCACTTGACCCTGCCGCTGGGCGTCAAGTGGATTTTCCTTTTCATTGCTGCACCCGCCTGGCGGGGATGATTCAGCGCTGCCCACGTGGCTGGCTGGTTCTTGTGTCGCACCGCTCGTGTCTCTCTGTCCTTTCAGCCTTTCGCTTCACAAAGGCTCTGAGTGCTGGAACAATCTGCTCTTCACCGGGGAACAATGTGGGAGAGCAGGCGGGGAATTAATGTCGAAAGAGCATCCAGAGCAGATGTTTGTTGGTATCCGTTCAGCTAGCGCTCTTGTTTCCAGGCTCCAATGGCTGCGGGAGCTAACAGAGGATCCTTGTCTTGCAGGGGAGGGAGCCCAGGGCCAGGGCGGGGTCCGGGGCCTTCTCAGTCCAGCCACAGTGACTGGAGGGGAGGAAGCACAAGATTATATTGGGCCCTGGCTAGCCCTGTGTTTGTCTCTGGCAGCTGCTTCGGAGCAAGGGGCAATTGGAGGGCTGTCCGGGGTCCTTGCACTGGGGTCTTTGGATAACCTTCCTTGGTGGGGGAGGGAGGGTTGAAGGCCGGGGGAGAGTTGAGCCGAGCCCCATGGATAGAAGCTTTTTCCCCCTTTGGGCTTATTGTATGGAAAAGCTCCTTTCACCTGAAGGGCTTTGCAAGGGTGGGCTGGCAGCATGGTTGTTTTTCAGAGGGGGAAATTGAGGCACAGACTTGCCCATGGTTGCAGGGCATGCCGATGGCAGAGCCGGGAATAGAACCCAGGCGTCCTGTCTCCCAGCCTCCTGCCTGAGCCATTAAACCACATGACTCTTGTGCAACAGGGAATAGAACCCAGGAATCCTGACCCTCCTGGTCTAACCACTTATCAATACTGTCTCCCTAAATCTTCTAAGCCATCAGCCAGTCACACAATAAAGCCCTTGGCATTTACAATGTACTAAGTCAGCTGGTTTTCCAAACATCCTCCCTCCCAACCCTCCCTTCCTTATGCTTCTCTCTCTTCAAAGTAAATAAATCAAACTGCTGCTTTATTTTCTGAAAGACAACTATTAAGGGATAAAAAGCTCCCAACTGCACTTAAACGAAAGCATTTCAACTCCAGCCCACAAGATGGTTAAAACATCAAGCTTTGTGAGTCAGGTGGTAAATTGCTACCTTAATTCGACGTCTTTTTGCTCCTGAATCGGAACCAGGTACAATTAAAGAAAGCTCATGACTGCTCCGATTTTGTTTAAGACTCCCTTGTCTTTCTCTGGAGTGTCAATTTTGCAAACTATTTCGGTGACTTGCCAATTTGGCCTTTCTCTGAAGTGGATTTAAAGAAAAAAAAATGTTCAGCTGTGCTGCAATAAGCCATTTGCCTCAAATGAAATCAGAAACAAATTGACTTTAATGCTTCGACTGACATTTCTTCTAATCCTGCTTGAATTAAGCCGAGCAGTTCTGTTCCCAGTTATGGCTGCTGCCTGTCCCTGCTTCATTCACTTCCCATTCCCATGCCCTTGCGTCAATTTGCTGAAAAAGCCTGCTGCCATCTGGGCATCTGTTCCACAGACAACAGCGGGCAGTGTTTTCTCGTGGCTCAGAGCAGGGTGCTGACTGGAGCCAAGCAGGGCTTCGTCTGTAATGAAAGAGGTGCTGGGGCTCGAGCAGTTTTTTTTTTTTGCTTTCATAACTGACGCGGCAAGCTCAGAGGTGCCGGGGCTCTGAACTGCGAAGCCGAGAGGTGCCATGGCTCAGCCTTGGCAAGCCCTGGCACAAATTAAGCACTGGATCTAGAGTACCTGGGTTCTTTTGCCTATTCTGTATCTCACTTGCAGTGTAACAACATACATAAGAACAGGAGGGATGAACAGAATTGGGCAATTTATCAAGCGAGCCATCCCCTGTGATCCAGTCCCAGTTTCTGGCTGTCCGAGGCCTTGACCTTTGGCAACACACCCACGCCTTTGAGGATGTGGGCCTCCGAGCCCAGTTATCATCAGGAGTGTGGTTTCTAGTGGCTGGAGCAGTGGACTGGGTGAGGGCCAGGACAGCTGGATTGCTTGTTGCCAGACCCTGCGCGAGTCAAACCCATGTTTTCGAAAGCACCCTCTGATTTTGGGTGCCTTAATTTCGGGATTCCTAATTGGAGCCAACTGGGGGCCTAAATTGCAGAGGTGCTGAGCAACTACCTATGCCGTTGAGTTCATTGGCTGCTTAATTAGGTACCTAACGATGGATCTGGCACCTTGAGCACCTAAAATCTGAGCCATCTATTGACGGCACTTTGGAGCAGGCCGGGCCTCAGTCTCTCTGCACTTTGA
This sequence comes from Lepidochelys olivacea, assembly GCF_965140295.1. Taxonomy (NCBI): domain Eukaryota; kingdom Metazoa; phylum Chordata; order Testudines; family Cheloniidae; genus Lepidochelys; species Lepidochelys olivacea. The sequence goes on along the minus strand of NC_140436.1, from coordinate 13,286,528 downwards.
TCTCTCCACCTGGTAAACTGGGACAAAAATATCTAATCACGGCACGGAGGCCTGAGGTTTGCCAAGAGCTCAAATAGCCTGTAATGAAATCACAGATAATTAGAGGCCAAGATTCTGGATGCTTCTTTCCCATGGGAGGCACCTGCTGGGGCTGAAGCTCTGAGCCCCAACGAGCCATACCCCAAGACCCCCCTCTCCACTGGGAAGAAGCCAGAGGTGATGGGTGGGACGTTTTTGCCAGGGTTTGCTGGCCCCGCTTCATCACATAGTGCCACCAGGCCCTCTCCCTGCCCGGCAGCTGCTGGAGCCAGTCGCCCCTTCCAGCAGCTCCCAGCTGTTTGCCACTACTAATTCCTGGGAGCCGCAGGGAGAGGCCGCTGAGGGTAAAAGGAGGGGCATGCCTGGGGGTGTGTGACACAGGCTGTTGGGAGGGGTGGTGGTCGAATCTTTAAATTGTGCCCCCCTCCCCAGCAGGCACCAGTCATCTCTGGCAGAAGCCCCTAGCCCCACCACCCTGCTGCAGAACTCTAGGCACCCCTTCAACCCTAGTGCACAAAGTGTTGTATATGGGCCGGATTAGCATCTCGCCGACCCCCGTGTAAATCCAGTGTTAATGCCATTGATGTCAGTGGAGTTACTCTGGATTTCCACTGGCATATGTGAGATCAGAATCTGGCCCCGGATGGGTATGTTTGTCTTTGGATTCTCCAAGCTCTTGAGCACATTTTATTTACTTTTAAAGGCCCTGCGAGTGGCTATACTCTAGGCCAGTGCTTCTCAAGCTCTCTGATGTGGGGGACTGGCAATTTTTTCCCCCGATGTGTGCACAGACCGGCAGCCGATGGCTCGTGGACCGGAACCGGTCCGCAGACCACCACTTTGAGTAGCACAGCTCTAGGCATCTATCATGTCTCCAGAGTCCTGTCGGGGCCGTTCTTTATCCTTCCAGAGAGGGATCGAACGCAGAGCCGCTGCTCTAGGAGCTTCAAAAGCTCTTGTTGCTCATTGATTCTTGGGGTTATTATCGGAGAGAACATGCGGTCGATGGCTGCTATTTTGGAGTTGTTTTTGCCATGTTGAGTGGCTTCTTTCTCCTTTCCAATATATTGAGCAGCAGTACCTAGAAGGCAAAGCAGAGTGCATTTGGTTTTGTGGTGGTGGACATAGGGAGGTGAGGTTCATAGATTTTAATTCACAGGTTTTAAGGCTAGAAGGGACCTCCTGCATATAACAGGCCAGAGCATTTCAGCCCTTTGCCCCTGGACTGAGCCCAGTGACCTGTGTCTGAATCAAGCCTAGCTTCCAGAAAGCCATCCACTCTTCATGTGAAAACAGAGATGGAGAATCCACGGCTTTACTGGCTAATCACCCTCACTGTTGAAAATTGGCACCTTAGTTGTAATTTGAAGTTGTCTGGATTCAACTTCCAGCTGTTGGTTCTTGTTCTGCCTTTCCCTGCTCGGTGAGGATCCTTATGTGAGAGCTGGTTATAAGGTTATTAAGAACATTTGCCTCCCATCCAAGGATCTGCGTGTGATTAGCAATTAGTTAATTCTGCCTCACAGCCCCTCCAACCAGTCTGGTGAGATCTGGGTTCAATTCCTGACTCTGCCACTGGCCGCAAGTCATTCTCTGTGACTCAGTTTCCCCATCTGTAAAATGATATTGCTTTGTAAAGCTCTTTGATATGACCATTTTTAGATAGGAGTGAAGTGGATCTCAAAGATTATTAACACCTCTCTCGTGAGCTAGTGAGTATCATCAGATGAGACAAATCTTACATGTCGCCTGTCACTGTAACATTTGAACACCTCACCATCTTTAATGTATTTATCCTCTCAACACCCCTGTAAGCGAGGGCTGTGCTGTTATCCCCATTGTACAGATGGGGGAACTGAGGTCACACAGGGACTCTATGGCAGCCTAATGCGCTAACCACTGGATCACTTCTCCTGGGGAAACTGAGACCCAGAAAGGTGAGCTCAAGGTCATTTAGTGAGTTTCACCCATGCAGCTCTGTTGGAGTAAAAGACTAAAAGGTATAACCAGGGATGGAATAAAGAAGGGATTGCCTCTCAAACTCCGCCCACAATCCCAAACTGGGGTGTTTTTGCAAAAACTGACCAGTGCTGAAATGGTTAACATTGTTGCTATTTAAAATTTCATCAAACTGCTTCAGAATTGAAAGGGACCTGCACAGTAAAATAAAACTGTGATTTTACAATGCTTAAAGAAGACCTAAAAGGTGTTTTAAAAATAATAATAATTGGCTTGTCTTTCAACATCAGAAAATCATATTTTATCCCCTTTCCTGGAAGGATCTCTGGGCAGCTGGGTTTGACATCAAAAACCCGAATTTGGGAGGGAAAGGTGGGGTTTTTTTTGGAGGTCCAATCAGGCTTATTAAAACTCTGTCTTTTGGGTAAGCATTATTTAACTCAAATGTTTGATAAACAGTGAGGAGGAAAGATCTCTTGGTGCAAGATTTGCCATCCCAACTGCTTGAATGGAGGGCTGAGAGAGATTTCTCCCTGGCAAAAATAGAAATGGTGGAACTTGCTATTTCTTGAAGGTCAGACAAAAGCAAGCAGGAAGTTCGTAAACTCTTTGAAGCAGAGGCTCTCTTTGCTTTACAAGTGTGTACAGTGCCTAGCACGGTGCGGCCCCAATCCTGACTGGTGCCTTGGGGTGCTACAGTGATAGAAACAAATACTCAACTATTTCAGGCCTGGAACAAAATAGGGCAGAAGCCCGATGTTCTTTTCCCAGAGCAGGTCTCCTTTAGCTGAGAGAATGCCCTGCAAACAGCCACTGAGCACTACAGACAGGAAAAAGGAAATGACCTCGTCTCTGAGAAACTGCTCACCTGGAACCAACACCTGAGTTCTCAGCCCAGGTATTATAGAGAGGTTTGGGCTTACATTTAATCAAGTCCAGCGAAGCCTTTTAATGATTGGATTAGTGCTTTCCTATTTTCTGAGTCAGTAGCTCGAGAGCTCCAGGCCAGCTCCTGGATCCAGAAATTAACAAACTTGGAAGAGGCTCTGCCTCTCTGAACTAATTAATATCTAGCACTCCAGCAAGCACACCTCTGGGATTGTCTGGGCGCCGTGACGGTGCTCCCTAGGCCGCAGCTCCCAGAGACGGAGTGGGGAGCTACACCTGTGAGCCCCCCTAACTCCTTTGCGCACTTCTTCCCTGTGTCACACCACTGGGACTCTGCTGAAGGCTTCTGGAAATGGGCTGTTAACTAGAGCTCATTGGGATCTCCGCCCCCGAAAAAGTGCAACAAAAATGAATGTTTTTTCATTTTCCTCTAATTTTTTTGAAATGTTTCAAGATTTTGTCCGAAAAGCCCCCCCCATTCTTAGCTTAAACCCCAGAACATTTAGATGACCCCCCCAAATTTGACAAAATCATTTTCCATAAAAATGTCCATTTTGTCCAAAAAGCCACGTTCCATCGTGGTGAAAACTGGTTTTGGACAGGACATTTTCGACCAGTTCTAACCTTAGCCTCTCCATGCCTCGGTTCCCCTGGTGTAAAAACCCAGGTCGGGTTTAGGAGACTCATCTACTGATTCTTTGTAAAGTACTTTGAGCTCTTGGGAGGGAAGGAGCCGTGTCATTTTCCAGCTGGGCAGCTGCATGAATGACATTCACTGGGGGAAAAATTAACTGAGGAGCGACGAGGATGGAATTAGTAAGACAGACATCTGCATCGACATTGTGGAGTGGCGCGGGTTAGCGCCAGGAGCATGGGGAACGAACGGCCGGATCAGACTTGCAGAGAGCAATGCTGCACTCGAGAAATGATTGTGCCCTGGAGAAACGTATCGGAATGCTTGAGAATTGGAGCAAAGGGGATGCTCCCAGCCTGAGTGCAGGGCTCTGACCCCGGGGGACTGCAAAACTGCTGGAAACGGATGCCGTGTGAAGGATCTTCCTGAATGAACCATGGAGAGGGAGCGTCGTGAGGGCAGGAGAGAGAGACATGGGGTGACGCTGTGATTGTCACATGCAGAAAGAAAGCGCTGAAAGAAGGGGGGGATGGAGAGAAGAAAAAGAGAGAGACACACAGCACTTGCCTCTGGACATTCAGTTCCCTTCATGCGAGGACCAAGGCCTCCTTGTTAAACACTGGCCTGTCACTGTAACTAACCCCGGAGCAGCCAGTGAGGGGCACCCCAGGGAGCTGGTCTGGGGGGTGACGAAGGGCTTGACTACACAGAGACTTAGTGTGCGGTAAGCTGGGGTGGAAAAGGGCCTTTGACATACAGCTCCGAGCGCACTACGGAACAGTCGCCGTGTAGTGTGCGGGCAGGCTAGTGCGCTTTCCCCAGCGTGCGCCCTTGCAAGCTGAAGTGGCTGCTCAGCCAGGCAGGGCTTGTCCCGCTTGCCCCCTCAGCCAGCTGGGGCGAGAGTCGCTCTGGAGCCAGCACACTCAGCTCTCCACCGGGAGGGAGCGTCCCCTGTCGCATCCCAACGTCCCCCTCTCCTAGCGATGCTCTGCGTGGTACTGATGAGCTGGGCCTAGCACTTGGGTATGAGCCAGACAGAGGAGACTCCCATTGACGTCAGTGGCCTGTGAGCCAGGCAGCGGGCAGGCCACTCCGATGAGGAGCCCATGAGGTGGTTTCTCAATACGTCTCCCTGCATCGGCTGGGGTGGGGTGTTGGAAAGTGGCAGGGGCAGGTTCTGGGGCCTTCTGTCTCCCAGTGCAAGGTGCTGTTAATTCCTGTTTTAAGCCCAACTGGACTCTCGACGTGTTCTTTCTCTTGAAGCCAGTGGGATTTATTTGAATCTCGCAGCAGAATAGGGGCCCTGGGTGAGAATCATGAGCCCCTTCTACTGCTGGGGAAACTGAGGCACAGAGCGAGGCTGTGACTTGCCCAAGACCATGCAGCAGAACAGTGGCAGAGCCAGGAATAGATGTCCTGGGGCCAAGCCCCCATCCTTGTTCCTGTGATCACACAGCCTCTCCGTTTGCCATCCTTGGTCCCCCTCAAGAGCTGTCCTGGCTTCCCCAAAGGTCCATCACCAATCCCAAAATCAGCTATGCTGCAGGGTCAGGCTTCAACCGTCAAACATCCTCTGGGTCCACCAAGCCCACCATCTGGCTTGCGTCGTACCTTTCAGTGACCAATCCAGCTGATAGCACTGGGGGTCAGATTCTGCACTCACTCACACTGGGGCACATCAGAAATGACTCCCAAAGTCCATAGTGTTGCATGGTGCAGTTCACCCTCTGTGCAAAAGGCCCGCAGTGAATCTGTGCCCCAATCAAGCCGGTACGCTAGATGACAAGCGTATTAGAGAGGCAGCGTGAGCCGAGGAAGGTGAGTGGAACGGGGCGGCCGGAGACCTACTCTGCCACTGACTTACCATGTGACCTTGGCTCTGTTGGCCGGTGATCAAATGGGATATTAGTGGTGTATATAGGCTCTGTGCTGGGGGAAATACCATCTTCCATGAGAGCAGAATCAGATCTCCTGCCAGCGCGGCCAGCTCTAGACCAAATGGTGCCCAGGTGAGGAGCATCTTCATTTGTTAAACTTTTGAATAACTTACAGGCGGTCGCTTGCCCCTAAATCCAGCCCTGCCTGCAGATCCTTCTAGCCTGGACCTTTTCTGCTGGGTGTTCCTTCTGTGCGTTCACGACCCACTCTTGCTTCTCTCCTCTCCCCATTACCGCTAGACTGGTGCAGCGGGGTCCACCTTTGCTATACGTCAAACCGGCACGTGCTGTTCTCCTCCATTTACTTTTCTGCACCATTTCACCGCCTCTGAAAATGAATAACTCTTCCTGTCAGCGCAAATGCTCAGAGTATTTATCCTCACGCCAGCCTGCTGGCGGCGCTGCAGTCAAGACCACAGCAGCGCTTAAAATATCCTGTTTTCAGACGTCTTTAACTCTGCCATAATAATTTGTTCCACTTTGAAACTTGGCACAGAAAGTCACTGCGTTGTGCTTTTCTCCTGAAAACCAGCACATTTTGGGCAAAAAACCCCCCAACCCCAACAACAAATAGTTTGGGCCATTTTTATGCTGACGGCAAAACGTATGGATGTGTTCGGAACTATTCGTTTTTTGCGCTTGTTATCAGTAAAAACGAACAAACCAACCTGTGCTGATGTCTTTGGGAGTTCCCAATGATTATTTTTTGTGCTTGTATCAGTCAAAAAAATCCAGAAAACCCAAAAGGCCATTTTTATTGACAAAGCCCTGGCTGGGATGATTTAGTTGGGGTTGGCTCTGCTTTGAGCAGGGAGTTGGACTAGATCAGTGGTCTCCAAACTTTTTGGCTCGCGCACCCACAGGGTGAAGACCGGACGACCTGCCACAGACATGCCGCCGATGGAAGAAGAACAGAAGACCTATCGCAGGCGAGCCGCCGGTGGGGAACACCAGCCATGGACGTGCAGAGCTGCCACCAAAGGAAAAAAACGGCGGAGTGCCATCCAGCAGCGCTCCTGCTGCCATGCACCCCCTAGGATCATCTCACACCCCAGTTTCGAGGCCACTGGACTAGATGAGCTCCTGAGGTCTCTTCCAACCTTAATAGTCTATGAACAGCATTTGAGCTGTGCTTTTCTCTAACTGCTTGTTGTCTGGGCCAAACAAACTGAAAGAAGCCAAAATATTGATGATCGAAAAGGTACCGTTGCACAAGTCTGTCACTGCTTCTAAGAGTTTTAGTGTGTTGTATCGGGCCCTGGTTGGGTACAGGAAGAGAAGCTGAGCTGGTTGAAAGATGCTGTTTCATCAAAGCAGAATTTGTTTCAGTGACGTTTGAGATGGAGACAGAGACTTCTTCCCTAATAAAGTACATTAACTGCTTTACAGAGGGTGATTTCTAAAGTTAGCTCTGTTTGCCAGAAGCTGGGAAATTTCGACAGTGGGTGGATCACTTGATGCCCTGTTCTGTTCATTCCCTCTGAAGCACCTGGCATTGGCCACTGTTGGAAAACAGGACACTGGGCTAGATGGACCTAGAGTTTGATCCATTGTGGCCGTTTTCATATTCTTAGTGCAGATTTCACTGCAGTATTGTACTTCGGGGAATATTGCAAAACTAGCTTGTACATTCTCTGGGACAGGGATTGGCTTGTGAATAAATATTGATATCACGCTTAGAAGAACAGAGCCTTTATCTCTGATAAAAGAAAAGGACATCCGATGAAGTGAGCTGTAGCTCACGAAAGCTTATGCTCAAATAAATTGGTTAGACTCTAAGGTGCCACAAGTCCTCTTTCTTTTTGCGAATACAGACTAACACGGCTGCTCCTCTGAAACTGATCTCTGATGGGGCTCTTGGCCCTATTGTAATGCAAATCATATTAAGCTTATTAATTAATGTTTGTAAAGGCCTTTGAGTGCCTGAAATGAAAGTTACCCTCGCCGATCAGTATTGTTTATTAGTATGGACTGCACCTGTGAAATTGTTTGTAGGACGGGCACCTTCGAGTCTTCCTTTTAATGGGGCTCCTTGGAAATCTCCGCCTTCACAGCCCCACGACTGCAGCCTGTTCCCCGCGATCTGTAACGTGCAACCAAGGCCCAAATCCTTCAAGGCCTTCAGGCGCCTAACAGTGAAATCAGTGGAGGCTGCGACCTCTTAAGGATCTCCGCCCAGGAGAGGAGGTGAAAACACCCTTTACAATGGTGTCGCCCCTCGGTGGGGGAAACTGAGGCAGGTAAATTTGCAGCAGGTAAAGGGCCAAATTTCTTGCCCCATCCAGGCAACGCCCCCCCCCCAATATACAATCCCTTCCTGCAGACCAGGAGGGAACCCCCCCTTCTCCTGGTGATGGGGGGATGAAAAGAGACGAAGGGGGGGGAAACCCGAGGCCTGTTGAATATATTTCGCCCCCCCCATCACCCAGCTCCCGCCCAGACGCCCCCGTGACGGGACAGGCCCGAGCCGCCCCGCGGCAGGGGAAACGCGCTCGGGGATCCGGGCCGGGCCGGGCGGCGGCGGCCCTCGGGCGAGCTCTGCCGGCCGCGCACGTGGGGGAGGCGGCGGGGCCGGGGCCGGGGTGAGCGCGGGCCGGGGGGGACCCTGCCCGCGGGGAAACATGCACCGGACCCCCCCGGGTCCCGCCCCTTCCCCTCCCTGCCCGCCGGGCCCCGCCCCGTGCCCCCCCGGGTCCCGCCCCGTGCCCGGGCCCCCCCACCCCGCCCCTTCCCCTCCCTGCCCCCCGGGTCCCGCCCCGTGCCCCCCCACCCCGCCCCTTCCCCTCCCTGCCCCCCGGGTCCCGCCCCGTGCCCGGGCCCCCCCACCCCCTTCTCCCCCCGGGTCCCGCCCCGTGCCCCCCCACCCCCTTCCCCTCCCTGCCCCCCGGGTCCCGCCCCGTGCCCGGGCCCCCCCACCCCCTTCTCCCCCCGGGTCCCGCCCCGTGCCCCCCTACCCCCTTCCCCTCCCTGCCCCCCCGGGTCCCGCCCCGTGCCCCCCCACCCCCTTCCCCTCCCTGCCCCCCGGGTACCGCCCCGTGCCCGGGCCCCCCCACCCCCTTCCCCTCCCTGCCCCCCGGGTCCCGCCCCGTGCCCGGGCCCCCCCACCCCCTTCCCCTCCCTGCCCCCCGGGTCCCGCCCCGTGCCCGGGCCCCCCTACCCCCTTCCCCTCCCTGCCCCCCCGGGTCCCGCCCCGTGCCCGGGCCCCCCTACCCCCTTCCCCTCCCTGCCCCCCGGGTCCCGCCCCGTGCCCCTTCCCCTCCCTGCCCCCCGGGTCCCGCCCCGTGCCCCCCCACCCCGCCCCTTCCCCTCCCTGCCCCCCGGGTCCCGCCCCGTGCCCGGGCCCCCCCACCCCCTTCTCCCCCCGGGTCCCGCCCCGTGCCCCCCCACCCCCTTCCCCTCCCTGCCCCCCGGGTCCCGCCCCGTGCCCGGGCCCCCCTACCCCCTTCCCCTCCCTGCCCCCCCGGGTCCCGCCCCGTGCCCGGGCCCCCCTACCCCCTTCCCCTCCCTGCCCCCCCGGGTCCCGCCCCGTGCCCGGCCCCGCAACCCCCTTCCCCTCCCTGCCCCCCTGGGTCACGCCCCATGCCCGGCCCCCCCCACCCCTTCCCTGCCCCCCCGGGTCCCACCCCGTGCCCGGGCCCCCCCACCCCCTTCTCCCTCCCGCCTCCTGGGTCCCGCACCGTGCCCGCCCCCCCCCGCCCCTTCCCTGCTCCCCTGGGTCCCGCACTGTGCCTGGCCCCCCCCCTTCCCTTCCCTGCCCCCCTGGGTCCCGCACCGTGCCCGGCCCCCCCCCCGCCCCCTTCCCTTCCCTGCCCCCCTGGGTCCCGCACCGTGCCCGGCTCCTCCCCACCCCTCCCTGCCCCCCCGGGTCCCGCACAGTGCCTGGGCCCTGCCCCCTGCCCCGCCGGGCCATGTACTATGTATGGGACCCCTGGTCCCTTCTCTGCTCCACCTACAGTGTCTGGGACCTCCTCATCCCTTCCCTTCCCAGGCCCCATACTGTGCATGGGACCCCCTGCCCCCTCCCCAGCTCCACCGGGCCACATACAATGTATGGGATCCCCTCCCCAGCTCTGCCAGGTCACGTACAGTGTCTGGGACCCCCTTCCCAGTTCTGCTGGGCCATAGACAGCGCATGGGACCCCTCCCCTGCTCTTCCAAGCCACATACAGTGTCTGGGACCCTCTGCCCCCTCCCCAACACCCCCTGCTCTTCACCAGGTTGTGTATTCGATAGGGCTCCATTTGTTCATGCAATGGTTCCAGCCTGCTGCTTAGGACTTAGGTGCTGTGTAAGTGGATAACGGTGTTGCTTGGGTCTGGGCTACACCTACAAATTGGATTGGCCTAGCTACATCGCTGAGGGCTGTGCAGAATTTTGAAGAATTATTCTGTTGACCTAGCTACCGCCTCTGGGAGAGGATGGAAAACCCGCTTCCATTGACGTGGGAAGCATCTTTGGTATGCTGTGCTGTGTTAGTGTAGACGTACCCTTAGATGGTCAGCCTTGGGGGGGGGCAGGGACCACCTTTTTGTTCTGGGTTTGTACAGCGCCTTGCACAGTGGGGTCATGGGCCATGTGATACTATTTCTTTCCGTACCGAAGTGTGAAGGAAAATAACGGGTGCCTGTAAAGCTGGTACCGGTGGCTGTTCCCAAATCCCCCAGCCTCTATCGTTCCTAAATCAGATCCTTGCAAATGAGGCAGACGGTGCGTTCCTCCCACAGGGCCTTAGCACAGGGTGTACGAATCCGGTGCGGCGGCTGAAAAGAGAGGCGGTTTTTCAGAGGTCGGAGGGCCGTGAAGATTCTCACTCTTAAACTCAGCCTTACGCTTTCTTAACTGATCTAATCACCCGCTCTGCTATCCTCTCCCCAGCTCTGCGCTTGAATAACTGAAAAATGGCCGAAAGCTTCCAAAATAAGGTGCCCGTTCATCCAAACACTTACACGCATGTGTTATTATTCGTTGTTGTTTATACTGTCCAGCACCCAGGAGCCTTGGTCGTGGCCCAGGACCCCACTGTGCTGGGGCTGTGCAAAGCCCGAGCAAAAGGGCAGTCCCCGCCATACACAGTGGACAATAGAAGTATTCGTAGCTCTCCACCTCGGTGGCCTCTGCAGGGCTATTCACGTGTTAAGTGTTTTGCAGGGCCATGGCCCAGGTCATTGTAAAAATAAGCAGGAGAAATTTCAGACCCCAAATCATTTTTTCCAGGGAGCAAGTTCTAAGCTATTGAAAATAGAGATTTGCCACAGAAAGTGGTTTCCCCTCCAACTTTAAAGGGACACAATCAGATTAAAGTCGTCGTTGTTTGTTTTTGTATTACAGTTATACAAAGCCCTATCTGAGAACTGGCCCCATTGTACTAGGATGCTGTACATGCATCAAGGAGGACGGTGTGGATTGCACTCTCAGCAAATTTGCGGATGATACTAAACTGGGAGGAGTGGTAGATACGCTGGAGGGGAGGGATAGGATACAGAAGGACCTAGACAAATTGGAGGATTGGGCCAAAAGAAATCTGATGAGGTTCAATAAGGATAAGTGCAGAGTCCTGCACTTAGGACGGAAGAACCCAATGCACAGCTACAGACTAGGGACCGAATGGCTAGGCAGCAGTTCTGCGGAAAAGGACCTAGGGGTGACAGTGGACGAGAAGCTGGATATGAGTCAGCAGTGTGCCCTTGTTGCCAAGAAGGCCAATGGCATTTTGGGATGTATAAGTAGGGGCATAGCGAGCAGATCGAGGGACGTGATCGTTCCCCTCTATTTGACATTGGTGAGGCCTCATCTGGAGTACTGTGTCCAGTTTTGGGCCCCACACTTCAAGAAGGATGTGGATAAATTGGAGAGAGTCCAGCGAAGGGCAACAAAAATGATTAGGGGACTGGAACACATGAGTTACGAGGAGAGGCTGAGGGAGCTGGGATTGTTTAGCCTGCAGAAGAGAAGAATGAGGGGGGATTTGATAGCTGCTTTCAACTACCTGAAAGGGGGTTCCAAAGAGGATGGCTCTAGACTGTTCTCAATGGTAGCAGATGACAGAACGAGGAGTAATGGTCTCAAGTTGCAGTGGGGGAGGTTTAGATTGGATATTAGGAAAAACTTTTTCACTAGGAGGGTGGTGAAACACTGGAATGCGTTACCTAGGGAGGTGGTAGAATCTCCTTCCTTAAAAAGAAACGGAGTACTTGTGGCACCTTAGAGACTAACCAATTTATTTGAGCATGAGCTTTCGTGAGCTACAGCTCACTTCATCGGATGTGCACCTTAGAGACTAACCAATTTATTTGAGCATGAGCTTTCGTGAGCTACAGCTCACTTCATCGGATGTGCACCTTAGAGACTAACCAATTTATTTGAGCATGAGCTTTCGTGAGCTACAGCTCACTTCATCGGATGTGCACCTTAGAGACTAACCAATTTATTTGAGCATGAGCTTTCGTGAGCTACAGCTCACTTCATCGGATGTGCACCTTAGAGACTAACCAATTTATTTGAGCATGAGCTTTCGTGAGCTACAGCTCACTTCATCGGATGTGCACCTTAGAGACTAACCAATTTATTTGAGCATGAGCTTTCGTGAGCTACAGCTCACTTCATCGGATGCATCCGATGAAGTGAGCTGTAGCTCACGAAAGCTCATGCTCAAATAAATTGGTTAGTCTCTAAGGTGCCACAAGTACTCCTTTTCTTTTTGCGAATACAGACTAACACGGCTGTTACTCTGAAACCTCTCCTTCCTTAGAGGTTTTTAAGGTCAGGCTTGACAAAGCCCCGGCTGGGATGATTTAACTGGGAATTGGTCCTGCTTCGAGCAGGGGGTTGGACTAGATGACCTTCTGGGGTCCCTTCCAACCCTGATATTCTATGATTCTATGCACGCATCAGAGACTTGAAGAAGTTAGATAAGGCAGACACAGGGTGGGAGGGGAAACTGAGGCCAGAGAGAAGTGACTTGCTCAATCCTTCTGCCTTCCAAAAATTATATAACCAATTTATATAATGTTATTAATAGTAACAAATTCTTACGAATAAACCACTTACAGTATTTAATCTACATTTCGTCTTTTAGGTTGTTACCCTTTTTTATTCTTTTGCATGTTAGTCAATTTGGACAATAGTTTCTCCTTTGTTTCTGGCTGATTTTTGCTTTCTGGCTCTCGTGCTAGCACGATGCTGCAGTGTTTGGGGTGCAGACACTGCAGTGGGAATGCTTAAATCAAAACTCTTCTCAATGGATTTTTTAATTTTTATTGAAATATTTCACTCGGCAAGCATGTTTCCTGGGGACTTTCTCCCATTTCTTTTTTTTTATTTATCATTATTTACTTGTTTGTATCTATTAGGCTGTTGAGAGGTTTGTTTCTTCCCCCCTTTAATAAATGGTGCTTTTCTGGTTTATGGGCTAGCAAAATCATTTGCAAAAAAGGGAAAGTGTCTGAGGCAAAAACTCTTCCACATTTTAATGTCTAATTTTCAAACTCGGGTGCCTTAAAATGAGGTATCCAGATCCCTATTTAGACCCTAGTTCGGCAATTGACAACCTGCGGGCAGATTGCTTCATCTGCATGGCACTCTGCCGAAGACAGGGGTCTGTCCACGTGTAAATTACAGGATTGGGGCCTTGAATGCATAGATAAGAGCCTTAACCTACCATTGAAATTGAAGGGAGTCCAGTATCTCTGAAATCAGGCCACTTATTTTGCTACCTAAAACCCTGATCCTGCAAAGAATTATGCACGTGCTTCATTTTATGCCCTGTGAGTAGTCCCATTGAAGCCAGCTGCCATTGGGCTGTGTTGCTTAGTGGGAACTTGAAATACTTAGAATCTGTTTCTGGCTCTACCAGTGGCCTGCTGGGTGACTTTGGGGAAGTCACATCACCTCCCTGTGTCTCAGTTTCCCCATCTGTAGCTTGGGGATAATGGTACTGACCCCTTTTGTAAAGCACTTTGAGATCTGTGGATGAAAAGCGCTGCAGAAGAGCTGGGTATTATTTTTATTTACAGGACTGGGGTGCAAAAATAGAGATGGAGAAGCCTAGCTTTAGGTACATGTGTTGGAAAATATTGGCCTGTTGTAGTTAGACGACTTAGTGCTTGTTTAATTATATCCTGTTGTCAGCCCTGCTGCTTTGACCCCAAAAAGGAATGTTTCACTTGTAATCAATCTTTATGTATTCTTAAGGCATGGCTTTATGCCCAGAAAGCAGTTTTTGCTTTCTGTAATCTTTATTAACCAGTTATTTGCCAAAGTAGCGCTATCCTGCTACAAGTGTACTTAGGACCCATATCCGCGGGCGTCCAATCTACAAGATTCCTATCCCAAATCCAAATGGCCAGGTCATGACCCTGTGCCAGACTGGTTTGACTAATGCTTGGCTCCTCTCTGGTTCCCCAAACTATCTTGACTAAAAGCATAGCTAATTGTTTTGATTACATGCATGGTTCATTATTAAAAACGTTCAAGAGACCATATCACCAAACGTAGGCAAACGGATTGTCTCCAGATAAAACAGTACAATACAAAAAGCAGACATACCCTCCACCTGGGAAGCAATTCTTATCATGTAGCGTGTTCCCCTGACTCAGAAGGCGTGCTTCCGAAATGTGCATTTAAACTAGCTATATTTATAGTATGGTTTTGCAAGTTACATCACTAGAACCCAACCCACCAGTTTGTAACAGTTCCTTAACTGGTGGTTTATTCTGTATTTTTCTTATCTTCATTTTGAATGCTACATTCTGAACCAGTTGCCCATGTCGGTCGGTACCTGTCCTAAAATATAGAACAAATGTGTGTTTGACAGATTTCATATTTGCTAGCTCCAAAGCTGACTTCAGCTTTGCAAAACGCTCTGGGATACTTAGCATAAGTGAATAAGAGTAAGCAGAAGACCATTCAAATATGTGCTGGCATTTATCTGTAAAGTAATGTGCAATACATATTACAAATACATGCTGGCTAACAGATTAAAACAATTCCTACTGGTGTTAGATTGCCGTGGCACTATCTTGCCCCCAAGTCTAAATGTTGCGTTGAAAGTCTCAAGCATCCCTTTATAGAGCTGTTCCTGAGATGCTGTGTTACAAGCAGAGTTTTACTGGTATTTGGAGGAATGTCAGATATGCTCCAGCTGGGGCCACAAGGCGTGAGTTGGCTGCAGCTGTCACTGGGTGAAATGTTATGGCCGGGGTTAAGCAGGAGGTCAGATTAGATCAGAGGTGGGCAAACTATGGCCCGCAGGCCACATCCGGCCCGCGGGACCGTCCTGCCCAGCCCCTGAGCTCCCGGCCAGGGAGGCGAGGCTAGCCCCCAGCCCTTCCCCTGCTGTCCCCTCACCCCTGCAGCCTCAGCTCGCCTTGCGGGCAGCACGGCTGGCTGCGGCTGGGCAGCGTGGCTGCCAGTCCTGCCGCTACGAGCGGCGTGGTAAAGGTGTGGGGAGCGGGGCAGGGGTTGGATAAGGGGCAGGAACTCCTGGGGGGCAGTCGGGAATGGGGAACGGGGGGGTTGGATAGGCATGGGAGTACCGGGGGGGCCTGTCAGGGGGTGGGGGTGTGGATAGGGGTCGGGACAGGAAGTGCAGGGGGGGTTGGATAGGGGGTGGGGTCCTGGGGGGGTGCTTAGGGGCAGGGGGTCCTGGGAGGAGACGGTCAGGGGACAGGGAGCGGGGGGTTGGATGGGTCGGGGGTTCTGAGGGGGGCAGTCAGGGGGTGGGAAGTGGGAGGGGGCAGGGACCAGGCTGTTTGGGGCGACACAGCCTTCCCTACCTGGCCCTCCATACAGTTTCGCAACCCCGATGTGGCCCTCGGTCCAAAAAGTTTGCCCACCCTTGAAATCTGACTCTTAAGTCTCTGGTAGAGATGGGACTTAACTGCACGATTTGGGGCATTGTCTAGGCCCAGGGCCTTGGTACTAATTGGGAACATGGGTAAAACACAGGTGCCATTTAGCGTGGAGTAATAGATTCCCAGGCATAGTGGCTTTTGCTGTGAAGCTGGGATGTTAGGAAGGAGATGCCATACCCGTGCTTGGGAGAGGCTTGAGAAATGCCATGAAAGACACTAAACACTGAGAGTTTAAGCCCTAGAGCCTTACGGATTTTCAGAGCGACAGATTTTGAAGAAGAAGCAATGGGGAGGCGGTGGGGGGGGGCCTTAAAACTTTCCTTTATAGGCAAGATCATCTGGGTGACGATCCAGTTATAATCCTTTCCCCCAGACTAACCCCTTTCCACTGAACGGCCCCATTGGAGATGCTCAGCGGCTGGTCTGGGAAGATTGAGTAGTGGAATGACTGCCCTGCTCAGGAGCGGAGCTGCACTGTATGTCAGTTCGATCTCCTTGTGCGATGAGGGCTCATCTGGTGGGTTCAGCTTCAGTGGTGGTGGTTTTCATGCAAATGCTGGATGATGATCTCTGGACTCCTAGGAATCGATATGAAGGGATTGAATATTTTGAGATTTGCATTGCAGGCGTGCGACGAGCCACAGGAGAGGAAAGATGGTCCACTGGGTCGGGTGCTAGCCTGGGACTTGATCTGGGTTTGAGCCCCGCTGCCACCACAGACTTCCTGTGTAACTTGGGCAAGGCCGTAGCCTCTCTGGGCCTCACTTCCCCTTCTGTACAATGGGGATACTGGCCCTGCCCTGCCTCACAGGGGTGGGGGAGGATCATTATGTTAGAGCATGAGGCACTCAGATACTAGGTAATGGGAGCCATATACGTACCTGAGAGAGATGGGTACTGAGGGTGCTAAGCACGGTGCTAACATAGAGCAGAAATGTCCTTTGGATTATAGGAGCGCTAGAGATCAGGGCCCCCTTGCGCTAGGTGCTGTATATTCACATAGCAAGAGACTGCCCCAGAGGCCTTAGAGTCTTAAGAGACAAAAGGCAGATGGGGAAACTGAGGCAGGGAGGGGGATGTGACTTGCCCAAAGTCACCTGCAGAGCTGGGAATAGAACCTGGGTCTCCTGACTCCCAGTCCAATGCTCTGTCCACTAGGTATCCACACCTCTCCAAATATATGGTTTAAAGTAACGGATGAGAGTTAACAGGAATCTCTCCAAGCCTGTCTAAGTTCTTCTATGGTGCCCACCCCGTCTCTGTAGTATCTGAGCATCTCACATACATAAATGGGGTTGCTCTCCTAATGCTACCTGTGCGCTAATAAAGTGTTCTCCCCGTTTGTGCAGAGGGGGAACTGAGGCACAGAGAGACCCAGGGCCAGATTTTCAGAGGCACTGAGCACCCGCAGCTCCCCTTAACTGCAGCTAGCTCAGCGTATCTGAGAATCAAGGTCTACGGTGATTTGCCCAAGATCA
Source organism: Lepidochelys olivacea (assembly GCF_965140295.1). NCBI lineage: Eukaryota > Metazoa > Chordata > Testudines > Cheloniidae > Lepidochelys > Lepidochelys olivacea. Next base: position 13,269,742 of record NC_140436.1, on the reverse strand, counting down.
CGCATGTGGTCAGAGGCAGAGCTGGGAGCTCCCCCCGACTCCCGATTCCCACAAATCTACAGCCTGATTCTGCAGTCTTGTGCTTTACAGATCTCTTGGCAGGGTCTGCGAATTTTTCACTTTGTTTTCATTTTAAATGTTTTGTTTCTGGGAGCAATTATGCAGCTTTGTCTTGCTTGTCAGCTCAATAAGGACAAAGAACATATGTTAGATTGTGGGCTGCTTGCATGGATCTTCCACAGTGTAGTGTGAGCATAGCGTCGCAATTGCGGTTTGCAGGGTGTTGGGACAGCTATCCTGTCTGTGTGTGTGTGTTGTGGGGGAAGAAGGGAATAACAGGAGGCATTGTCTGTATGATAGTAATAACATAACAAAGGGCTTTTGCTTAAACCAGTGTTTTCCAAAATGAGAGGCACAAAGGAGACTCTGGGGGTGTATGGACAGACCTCTCCGTTGTTCTCCAGGGTCTCAACTTTGTTTTCTTTTCTTTTTTTTTAAAGTAAGTCTCTAGTTTTTAGACTTGAGAGGGAAACCTTCAAGGTGTGAACTGAGTGTAACCGATACTGCAATGCCTGCCTGAATTTGCAGAGAGCCTGAAACAATTGCTCAGAAGTGCGAACCTCTTTTTGTTCCGGTGGGGGCTGACTCAGATGTCACTGGTGATGTGTGAGGAAGGACCGTATGAAGATTTATGCTGGTGGTTCCTCAGGAGGGACGTGAGAGTGTTGCAAATTGGATGTGATAGGTTTCATTTCCTTGTTTGGTGCGTGGGGAGGACTCAGTTTTCAGAAGTTCGGGAAATATTGGCTTAAACCCCAGGGTCTGAACCTGGATGGCCCAACAAGTTAGAACAGGGGGTGACCACTATGGGTAGATGGGGGAGGGTAGTCCTGACATTTTTTTGTGACGGAGGGGAAAGGGGGTGTGTGTGAAACTTTTTTCTTTTGTAACAGAGCCACTGTGTGTTAAAGGATGAAACCCACAGATATTTTAAAAAATCGTTTTGAGTGAGTATACCGCTGCGCCAGATTCTGCCCTCTGAGAGCTGTGCCTTCGACTCCCAGGGGTTCCTCTCGATTTTCACCTTGGGTAACTGAAAGCAGAAGACCAAGGGTCCAAGGGGTGTAAAGCGCAAGTGAAATGGGACTTGTTTCCACGCAGGGGTTGAATCCAGGGCCCTAAGCTTGGAACGTTACAACTTACAAGGTGCGTGTGTGGGAGGGAGAGAACGTTTCAGAAAGTGATCAGCCTGTGTGAACGGGGGCTTAGAATGGAAACTCTTATGCCATGTTAACTCTGGGCACTGGTGCAGAGCATTCACACTGCGATACCACGTGCTTCCTATGGCTGGCTGGCAGTGAGCCCGTGTTACTGTTTGAGGAAGCAGGATTCTGTCTTTTTACTGAGGAGGCAGCTTGGAATTAGACACGCGGGAATCTGACCAGGGCACTGGGGTTAGTGCCCTGGGCTCCAGGACCCCAAATAACCATGGTATGTTTTAATGGTATCACAGTAGCCCATCGATGAGACCCACTAAGACAGGCCTCCAGGTGCTAGGTGCTGCCCGTTCATGTAGCGAGAGACAGTCCCCGCCCCCAAAGTGTTTGTGCTCCAAATAAACAAGGCCAGGGAAGGTTTATTCATCTCCTGCGTGTGGGGTGAAGTGCCTAGCCCAGGTCTCCTGCATGCCCGGTCAGTGCTCTTTGCCCTTCTGTCCAGCTCTGCTCCCTGACTGCTTTGCAAAACACCAGCAGGTGATGTCAGCAGCCGGAACAAATGGGACTCGGAGCCAAGCTGCCAATGAAATGATTAAGGGGCTGGCGGGATTGACTTAAGGGGGGGAAAGATGATCCCCTAATGGGGCCTGGCTTTGGAGGGGTGCAAACGCCAAGAAGGGGAGGGTGCTTTGGGGTGTGTAACTCGTAGGAGGGATGGGATGGAACTAAACAAAGGGGAGTGTCAGTTAAGGTCTGTTAAACTGTGAAGTTGTGTCCCAAAGGGCGGGGTAACGTCTCTTAAGAGCTAGGAAAATATCCTAAAGGGGAAACCTGCTTTCCTTGTGTTTGATTCTGTATTTTAGGTATGGGGGCACTATTGTACATACCCTGGAGAGCGGACCATCTACACAGGCAAAACATAAGGAGAAACGGAGGCATGGACTGGGGAAGTGACTTGCCCAAGGCTGTACAGTGAATCAGTGGCAGAGCCAGGGATAGAGCCCAGGTCTCCCACCTCTCAGTCCATCCTCCTGCCTGCTGGGCTGCCCTCTCTTTGTCCTGCCCTTATGTTCCCAGGGGTCGGCTTTGGTTGGTGGAGCCGAGCACCAGCTGGGACGCAGTGCGGGGCAGGCTCCCTGCCTCTGTGCTCCGGGTGCCATCGGCTAGAGCCGCAGTTTCCTGGTAGAGATTGGCGTCTCCATGGGAGAGCGAGGAGGGCGTGGGAGGGAAAAGTCAATTGTAACGATATTGGAGTTGAATTACAAAGAGAATAAACTCTTCTCCTCAGGGCTTTGGGCGCATTGGCTGCTGGGTTTTTTTCCCTCTCTGTGCGGTAGATGAGCTGCAGAACAATTGATTTCTCAGCCGAGGAGTTAGCCTTTCCCCTCGAGAGGTCTCCAGTTGTGAAAGGGAGTTTTCCTCTTGCGGGGGGAGGAGGGGGAGTCTGCGGCGCAGCCTTGCCCATGTCTGGCTAAGACCATCGCCCAGGCAGCGAGCCGGAGAGTGCCGTGAATACAGAAGGTCGAGCCTCCGTGTGTGGAGGGCATGGGGAGTTAGTACGATTGCTTGTGCTTGAAGCCGTACCTGCAACAACCACGCAGGGCCATTGGAGGGGTCCGTTATACAATAAAGACCCCCGGTGCTGGCCAAGGCGAGGTTCGCCTCCCTCTGAGGCGTTAGTCATTGGCCACAGGATTTGGCCAGGCCATTTCACGGAAGCAGAATGTCTGTTCCAGGCGATCTCTTCCTGTCTGAGCAGCGGCTGGGTGGCTCTGTAGATTGCAGGCCCGCAGTGTCTGAGAGCAGGGCAGTGCTGTTTGTACAGATGGGAAACTGAGGCACAGATCTAAATGATTCACTCGAGGTCCCCCAGGGCCTCTGGCAGAGCTGGCATCCCGGAGTAGCGACCGAACCGCTGGGCAGCCCTTCCCCTTGGTGGTGCTTCGGGTGGTGAGATTTCTCCACCGGCCTCCTTGTCTCTCAAACCAGCCGGTGCCCTCTCCTCTGTGTCTTTCCAGCTCCTCTCACCACGCTGCCCTCCGTGGACACTGCTGCTGGTCCCAGGAGCCCGCACCCAGCCTGTGCTTCGAGATCGGGGCGAGCCATGGCTCTGACCCAGCGGGACTCCGCCACCCGCATCCTGCTGGCTGAGAAGAAGTTGCCGCAGAGACACGTGTGTGCTCCCTTGGAGGGAGGGTACCCCAGAAGTGGCACTGCTCTCCCTGCCAGGGCAGGAGGGAGCTGTGACCTGGAGGATCGGACACTCAGTGTCACCCCCGCATATCCAGATGGGACCGGCACTTGGGATCTATTCAGATCAGTGGGAGTCAGAGCAGGAGCGATGCCAGGGGGTGCAAAGGCTTCAGGCCTGCGATGAGCGTCTGTGTTATTGCAAGAGGCGTCACGTGACAGCGAGTGCTGAAAGCCTTCGGTCTTACTAGCTGGATGGGTCTCCAATACAAGGCTCATTCTCTTGCAGACGAGGGCTGAGATTGTCTACGTTGCCCAAGGGGTTTAGGTTCCCACTAAAACGAATGGGAATTGAATATCCAAATCCACGCGGCTTGGTGCTGGCTGCTGTGAACCATGAGCTACGTACCCAGAAGTCTTTGTGGCTGGGTGCAGCCCCAGCATGGACAGGAAACATGCCCGCAGCACGCAGAACCCGACTGCAGCTCTGCGGTGGGGTTGCAATCTCTTGAGATTGCGGGTAGCCAGGTGGCTCCCCCATGATCACAGCTAGGCAGCAGTGAAGACCCAGCCAAAGTGATTTAGGAACCTGTCTCCTGGAACGGCGTTGGGCTGCAAGCTTTTCTTTCCCATGCTGGGGTTTCGGGTGATGGGGTGGGCGGGGGGTTGGGATAAACAGGCTTTATTTCCTCTCTTCCTCAGATGAAGACCTGGCCCTTGGGCTTCGGGGTGAAGCTGGAGATTGTCACCCCTTTTCTGGGCAAGTACCGCCCGTTCGTGGGGCGCTGCTGTCAGATCTGCACCCCGAAGAGCTGGGTAAGGACAGGCGATCAGAAGAGGGAGGGGATCAGCCTGGCGGTGGTTGGTGGCTTCTGCTTTCAGAGGGACTTACCCCTAGAGTTGGTCCCTCTTGGGCAGGGCTAGAGCAGATTGGCAGGGACAGATGTCTGTGAATCTGGGTCTTCCCAGCTGCAACCTTTCACCAGCACCAAAGCAGATTCTGGCCTCTGGGCAGCACCTGTCGCTGCCGGCAGCTGCAGGGCAAAGAGAGAAGGAACTCGCCCTCCCCACGCTGGCAGGGATGGAGGGTTCCTGGGTTATTCTTGGCAGAGGAGTGAATTCCTAGGGGAGAAGGGGGAGCCCTGCTATTCAGGATGTGTTTCTACTAACGGCCATGCCTGTCTGCTTTCAGCAATCCTCCTTCCACAAGCACCTTCCTTCCCTGGGCTTTCACAATGTTCTCCAGGTGACGGAGGAAGACACCAGGTGAGTATTGGAGGGGGCTGGGGAAGGGGTGCGGGGTGGGAGAGGGTTGGAATGGGGCGATTTCCTGGGCACCATGCTGTGTCGATGTTCAGCAGAGGGAGGACATACTCTTCCCGCGTTATCTCCACGTGCCTCTGAGGCTGGAGATGTAATCAACCCTGGCAGCCTGGACTCTTGGGTTCTATCCCCAGCCCTGCACGGACTTGCCGTGGGATCCGGGGTGAGTCGCTTCTCCCTGCGAACAAAAGCAAGAATAATATTCATTTCTCTGCCTCACTGGAGTGATGGGAGGATTCATAAGTTAGCCTCGCTTGCTAATTCGTCTAATAACTAAATCGCTTTAAGGATTGTTTGTAAAGCCTTTTGAAAGCTGCAGGCCCATAAAGACTAAGTGTTATTAACAGCGGAGAGGAGAGTATTTGATTCGTTCCCATCCGCCCACCCACTCCAATGTAATGTAACAGCCGCAGCAAAAGGGGAATAGAGATTCAACCGAGTAGTTAGTTGTTACCAAAACATGTCGATTCCCACTCTGGTGTGGAAGGTTGTATTCAGAGATCAGAGTTTCCACTCTGATCCCTTCCCTGGGACCAGCGCAGGGAAATGCTTACAAAGCATTTTGGGTAGGGCTGCCCAAGCTGTTTCTAGCCCTGGCAGTTTGTGTGACGGTGGATGTTAAAAACTCGGTGGTTCTGGTTCCTTTCCCTGCTACTCTCACGTGCCCGCACTTCAGTAGCAATGTACATACGTCCGGATCCTTGGCTGATGTCAGTCACTGGCTTCCCACAGAGATTGCTGGAGCTCCCCCGATTTACACTGGCTGAGGTTTTGTCCCCTGATGTTTAACTCTCCAAATACTGATTTTGGAGCATGCAGGGCTGAGCCGCTGCAGCTCCTGTCAGTTTCTGTGGGCTCCATGGGTGTTCCGCGCTCTTGAAAATGGGGTCACCATGCTTCCTGCTGCTTGAAACCTCACGGCTCCAGCTTACGAAAGGGTCTAAATAATTCATCTCGCCTCGTAGCATGTCACGAGTTACGGACGCTAAAACTGGGGGCGGGGGCGATGGGAACGCAAGGTAGTAACCAGAGATGTGTGATGTTTAGCGTCTGACATCTCATCAGTGCCGTAGGCAGGTTAGAAACGGAACCTCTATGTCACTGGGATTCCAATATTTCTTGCGGAGTTCGGTCTTCATTCCTTGTCCTGGTGCTTGCAAAATGTTGGGGGTTAATGAAGTCCTTTAGTAGTCTCTTAGCATTCCCTGGTACTGATTGAGGACTGAATGCCTGATTGGAGACCTGATGACATCAGGGATCTTGCATCAGTCTTGGTTAATGTTAACAGGACACTGTCGCGGGTCGTGGTACAGCAAAGGCTGCATTGAACAGAGTGCAAAGTTTGTGTCGGGAACGTTTGCCCTTCAGGAGCGCTGAAGTTAGAGCTGGGAAATGCCAATGCAGGAACATCCTGGATGTTCTCTTTTCCTAGAAGGAAGCTCTGAGACCCTGTGGTTGCATGGTCGAGAGAGAGCTCCCTCAATCGATATGGTTTTAGCATGGGAATGCCACTGCTGTACATTTTCTATAGCTCTTTTCCTCCTTAGATCTCGCAGCGCTTTACCAAGCGCCAGTAACCCCATTTTACAAATTGGGAAGTTGAGGCGCAGCAGCCACGGTGTCCATAAATGCCCAGTGACCTTGGGGCTGGCTCAATTATTGGAGCCCCCACCTTGAAGCTTGTGAAAGGGGCCTGGTTTTGAGAAGGCAGGTGCTTGGACCTTTGTGAAAATCAGACCCAGAAATGAGGACTCTGGAGTCACAAGTTGGTTTTGAAATCTTGGCCAGAGGGCTGAGCTGACTCCAGCAGGCTAGGGGCAGATCAGGGACTAGAACCCAGGTCTTCTGGTTCCCAGCCCAGCCCAGCACGCTGTCCGCTCGACCATGCGACGGTAAAAGTTATTTCAGCTATCATTGGGCTGGAGGTCTGGCAAGTACCAGAGCATGAAGGATTGAATACGGAGATTAGACCCGTTCCAACAAGCTCTGACCTACGTCAGTCGTTTCCGAATGGGAGGACGTTGCGAAGGAGGGATGGGCTTGTTAAAAACATGAAACACTTGAACGAGGGGACATGTCAAGGGACTGATCCGACACCACTGGAGTTAAAGGAAGGCTCCCAGTGGGGAGGCAGTGTTTCCTAGTGGGTAGAGCAGTGGCCTTGGATGCAGGAGACCTGGCTTCTGTTCCCAGCTGTGCCACTGGCCTGCTGGGCGATCTTGGGCAAGGCACGCCCCCTTTCTGTGCCTCAGTTTCCCCATGGAAGTAATGATCCAGATTTCCTTCCTTTGTAAAGTCCTTTGAGATCTACGTATGAAAAGTGCTATATATATTATACTTGTAGCTTACAGGTATTAGTAGTACCCTGAAAGGATATACCTGGATAATGGCATGCATGTAATGTATCACGTGTCTATAGGTTCCGTAATTCCCTAGCTGAGTCTCTCTCTCTAGGTACAGGGGCTGGCTAGTAAGAAGACTCTGCTACTTCCTTGCGGTCCTCGATTGGAAAGTTCATTCCGAGACCCCACAAGACCTCCAGGAGAGAATCTTCTGCAGCAAAAGGTATCGTTCCTCATGTGAGAGCAACCTGAGGTTATTATTTACCCCACGGGCTGGCACTGGAGTTTTGCTCTTATGTCCCCTCCTTTCTCAGCTGTTCCTCATGGTATTACAGCCCTACATTGTTTGGAGCCTGCCTCCGGGTCTCTGCTGTTCTGACTGCAGCCAGGGCCGGTTGGTTTAGGTTTTTGAACAGGACATGGGCTGCAACAATGGGAGAATTTGGCCCAAATCTCAGGTGTGGACCCGGCCCCAGTGTCCTGTTCTAACCACTAGACCACGTGCCCTTGTCACCTTCAGAATAAAGTAGAACTGACATGGGGCTATAAACCTCAGGCCAGGGAGGGTATCTGAGTAAGGACTCTTGGGTTCTATTCCCTACCCAGCAACTTATGCCCTCTCTAGCAGGATGCCAGGGCGGTGCGAACTGTTAGGTGGGGCTGGTTTAAACATTTTTTTGGATGGAAAATTGGTTTTTTGATTAACTGAATTTTTTTGTGAAAAGTGTCTGCTTTCCTTGGAAAAGTTTAATTTTTGCATAAAAAATCTGGATGCTCGAAAATTTGAAATATTTTGCATCTGAAATGCCGCTGTGGTGCCTCATGGGAGTTGTGGTTCGGTTACCTCATGCTCCTATCTGCCTCCATGGGACAGGCGTCCGTCCTGCTGGACTTCAACTCCCATGATGCACCATGGCGATAGGCCTGCCAAGATGTCCCACCTCCACTCACCAAGCGGGGACACTGGTGCATCATGGGAAATGTTGTCCAACCAAGGAGCCAGGCCTCTAGAAGAGAATAAGAGTGTGAAGTACCTGAACTGGCCTTTTGTGGGAACTCTCCAGTCCTTTCTTGGCCTCTAGCGGGTGTGCTGGTATAGACAGGGCCTCTGCTACTTGTATCCTGCTCAGAGCATCTCTGCTCAACACCATGGTTCAGGTGTTGATGGCTGCCCTGCCCTAGTGCCCTTGCCATATTTAGGCCTGGCGGAATTAGTGTTTTTGTTTTTTTATTATTTTGATGGCTAATATAATGTTTATTTTAAAGCATTTTTTTCAATTTTTGATTGAGTTAAATTTTCCCAGTTGCTGGAGTGAGAGTGCAAGCTGGAGTGCACCCAAGCCAGGCAACCTAGATTCTAGTCCTGGCTCTGTCCTTGAATTGGGCAAGTCACTTCCCTTTGCCTCAGTTTCCCCATCTCAGAAACGGGGAGTCATAGCTCGAAGGGATCAGATGCTGCTGTGACAAGCACAGTGTAAGCACCTGACTGCAATAGTGGGGTACGAGCAGAGAACGAGAGAGGCATTGTCCAGCATGGCTCACTCTGCTGTTATACACCCAGCCCGCTTTGCATTGAAGTCTTGGGCACTTGGGGCTAGTCTACGTGGGAAATATACTAGCATTACTGTACCCCTGTAGCTATGCTGAGATCATAGAATATCAGAGTTGGAAGGGACCTCAGGAGGTCATCTAGTCCAACCCCCTGCTCAAAGCAGGACCAGTCCCCAACTAAATCATCCCAGCCAGGGCTTTGTCAAGCCTGACCTTAAAAATATCCAAGGAAGGAGATTCTACCACCTCCCTAGGTAACCCATTCCAGTGTTTCACCACCCTCCTAGTGAAATAGTGTTTCCTAATATCCAACCTAGACCGCCCCCACTGCAACTTGAGACCATTGCTCCTTGTTCTGCCATCTGCCACCACTGAGAACAGCCGAGCTCCATCCTCTTTGGAACCCCCCTTCAGGTACTTGAAGGTTGCTATCAAATCCCCCCTCACTCTTCTCTTCTGCAGACTAAATAACCTCAGTTCCCTCAGCCTCTCCTCATAAGTCATGTGCCCCAACCCGCTAATCATTTTTGTTGCCCTTTGCTGGACTCTCTCCAATTTGTCCACATCCTTTCTGTAGTGGAGGGACCAAAACTGGATGCAATACTCCAGGTGTGGCCTCACCAGTGCCAAATAGAGGGGAATAATCACTTCCCTCAATCAGTTGGCAATGCCCCTAATAACGCAGCCCAATATGCCATTGGCCTTCTTGGCAACAAGGGCACACTGCTGACTCATATCCAGCTTCTCGTCCACTGTCACCCCTAGGTCCTTTTCTGCAGAACTGCTGCCGAGCCGCTAGTCGGCAGAACTGGTCCCCAGCCTGTAGTGGTGCATTGGATTCTTCCGTCCTATGTGTAGGACTCTGCACTTGTCCTTGTTGAGCCTCATCAGATTTCTTTTGGCCCAATCCTCCAATTTGTCTAGGTCACTCTGGACCCTATCCCTACCCTCCAGCATATCTACCTCTCCCCTCAGCTTAGTGTCTTTCATGAACTTGCTGAGGGTGCAGTCCACACCATCCTCCAGATCATTAATGAAGATATTGAACAAAACCAGCCCCAGGACCGACCCCTGGGGCACTCTGCTTCATACCGGCTGCCAACTAGACATCGAGCCGTTGATCAGTACCCGTTGAGCCCGACAATCTAGCCAGCTCTCTATTCATCTCCCATGTGGGCACCCTTATTCGGAATACCATGGCCTTGTTTCAGTTCAGTTTTTATCACTTTGGGCACGTACAATTTTTCAGTTTTGAGCCGTCCATTAACCTGAAAAAAGTCTATTTTGAACAGGCGTGTCCAATCACAGGGAGTTATACTGGTGTAACTATACCAACATAGCTTATGAAGCCAGAAGGGACCGTTGTGATCATCTCATTTGATCTCCTGTTTAGCACAGGCCAGAGAACTTTTCTGAATTAATTCCTGTTTCAACGAGAGCGTATCTTTTAGAAAAATAGGTATTCAGATGAAAATCGCCAGTGACGGAGAATCTACCACAACACTTGATAAGTTGTTCCAGTCGTTAATAACCCTCGCTGTTAAAATCGTACGCCTCCTTTCCAGTCTGAGCTTGTGTAGTTTCACCTCCCGACCCCTAGTTCTTGTTATCTCTGCCTGTTAGGTTGAAGAGTCCTTTATCAAAGTAATGCTGGTAAATTTTCCTGTGTAGACAAGCCCTTGCTCTGTGCCTCTCTATGATTCTATGAATCTATGATTCTATGATTCTCTTCCCACATGTACAAGAGAGAATTAATGGGCCAGAGTCTCTCCTGGCATAACATTAGTGGATCTGTGCTGTTTTGCGTCTGCTGAATTCCTGGCCCACTGTTTGTAATGGGTTTTGTGAACCTCTGTCGACACGCGCTGTAGCAGGGGCCAAGAAAGATTGTGATATCTCTAAGGAATATTTTCGCAAAGGGCCCTCTGTCTATACTGATGTCCTACTCTCATCTGCATTTATTTAGCACCTCTCTGGCACCCCTACCCCCCGCACTTACTCTGATAAATTACGAGCTGCGAATTTGTCTTTGGTGTCAGGCTGAGAGTTTAGATTACGAAAGCGACGGTGCAGTGCAGAAGTTGAGCGGGTGGGAGCAGTGCTCTGGGAAAGGCATGGTTGTGATGCTTTCATTTTCAGCCCCGAGCTCACAGATAGGGGAGTGGTCCTGTAGACCACCGAGGCGCGTGATAAATTGAATTATTCAGTGTCCTCTATAATAGAATCTATCCGTGATGATAGCACAGCAGCGCCTAGTGGGCCCCACTGTGTTAGGAGCTGTACAAACACAGAACAGGAAGATGGTCCCTGCCCCAAATTGCTGACAATCTAAGTATAAGACAAGAGGCAACAGGTGGAGACAAACGGTCAAGGGAGTACAAGGAAACGGAGACATTAGTGGTCGGCCTGATGGGGCCGTGGTGTGACCATTGTCGCACCTTGGGGTGTGAGCGCCTTTCAGAGGGATTGTGCTGCTGGGGGTGCTACCTCCTCGGCCAGTAGCTGTATCCCTCCCCCTCACAGGGTGCCGGACAGAGATGGGGAGCTCCAGATGGAAACAGCTGTGAAGGAAGAAAACAATTCCAGGTGTTTCATAGCAGCAAAACTCTTGGGCAGCTGTCAGTTACAGGCAGGCTGTGGTTAAATCCCTGCCACCGTCTGCTCCAATCTGGCCGCTTAAGAAACGGCATTGGGCCCAAGCCCGCTGGACTCAACGCGGTCCCCACTGACTGCTAGGGGCTTTGGATCAGGCCTTTACGGATGGATGCTCCTTTCGCAGATGGGTCAGGAAGGAAACGAGCCACCACGAGCGGAGCGACAATTGGCTGCACGCATTGATTCAGCCAGGCTGATCCCGAATCCTGTGACATATGCACTGCGCTCTGTGGCCCTGTCTGGTCTGGTCGCTCTTCTGGCCCGACGCAGAGCCTATGGGACGACACCCCTGGGCTTTACCTGCCCTTTGGACAGCAGCAAACTGCAGTCTGTTGTCTGGGGAAAGGCGGCATCTAGCACCGTTTAGGACAGGCGGGGAGCTGAAACCTCGGGGGACATTTGGGGCGGCAGAATATAAGTGACTGCAGCTGGAATTTGGCCAGGACTTTGGAGTTGGCAGCCCGGCTCTTGGCGAGCATATTCACCTGGCCTCAGATTTCTCATCTGACAGCAATCCAGTGCCCCCCTGAATCTGTCCCTGCCTGGACTAGAACCCAGATCTTGTCTGTGCCCTTTGCTCTGCCCGCCAGAGACGCTGCAGCTTTCCTGATCACTGAGTTTTCCTGGGCTTCCCACCCCAGCCTGTCTCAGGCTGCATGAGATCGCAGTGTCTCTCCGGCGTGCAGCATAACATGTCCATGATCTCGGTTGGGGTCTCTCCTTGCCGCCCCCAATAACAGTTAATACGGTGTTGGCGGCTGGCTGTCCTTAGGCTATAGTCGCTGGGATGCATTAGGTGCTCTGAATAGCTTATTAAATCCTGCGGCTTTGCTTGGTGTTCTTGTTTTTCATCTGCTCTCCCTTTCTCCCCAGGGTGCAGGATGTCATGGCTCTGAAGGTCCCCCAGGCAAGAGTGGCTGGCTCTGTCAGCAAATCTCCGGCACAATGGAGGAGCAAAGTGCTGCAAATCCTGGGCCAGATTCAGTCTCCTTTCTCCCTTTTCATACTAAGGTATGTCCCCCACCTGCCCTGCGGAGAGGGCCGGGCAAGGGCTACAGGGAACTCTGTGTATGCGGCGCTGGTTTAAGGCAGGGGAGCAGCAGCAGAATTGCCTGAGGGGGCTGGTATTAGAGACCAGGTTCTAGTCCCAGCTCTGCCATGTACTTGCTGTGTGTAACCTTGGGCAAGCAAGATTCTTGTGCCTCGGTTTCCCTGTCTTCAGGACAGAGAGAGTGACACGGCCCTTCCATGGCAAAGCACTCTGAGGTCTAAGCCTGCAAAGCAGCAGGTAGGTGATTAGAGCAATGGGTCTGGCACCTTTCCTTCTTACGAAATTAACAGGCCCGGCAGAAAGCCAAAAGAGTGTGTGAGTGCATTCTGTGCCCCCCTGCCCTGTGGCTTGCTCGCGGAGGTGCCTTGCAGAGACGTGGGCGGTGGGGGTGATGGCAAGTCAGATCCCTGCTAGGAGCCTGTGTGTGTGTGTGTTTGTATTTTAAGTTTCTTGCAGAGTCGGGGATGTTTTTCCTGTGTTTCAAACTTAGATGGGAGTTGGGGGGCTGGGCTGGGCTGGGAAGTGGAATCTTGCTTGGGTCCCCAGTGAAGAGCGTTTGGGATCGGGTGGTGGTTCAGAGATTTGTTCGTCTCAGGAGAGGTCCAGGACTGGAGTAGCAGGGGGCTGCAGGTCGCCATTGAGGGGTACCCAGCGGAGCAAGTGGGGGAGGAGAGCCTGGGGCTGGGGTACCGGAGGGCTGCAGGTTGGGATTGAGGGGTACTGATGGGAGCTAATGGGGAAGGGAGCCCAGGGCTGGTGTCACAGGGAGCTAGTGGGGGAGACTGCTTATCCTGTATTAAATTGAACAGTCGCCTGCTTGAGGGGTTCGTCCCCTATGCAGGACTGGGAGGAGACCAGATGCGGTTTTGACAGGTAACCGACAGGGGGCGTCATTTTTAAGAGCATGCTAATCTTCCCCCTCCAGCATGACCTCAAATGCATGGTGCATGTGGGGTCACGCCAGCGGGGTTGGGGTCACGCTGTTCCCGGGGGTACTGGCACATCCAGTGTTCTGGGAACGTGTCCACGGCCACCTTAGCTGCAGGTCAGGATTGAGGGGTACCGGCAGAGCTTGCGGGGGAGGGGAGCCAGGGGCTGGGGGGTCAGGGGATTGCAGGTCAGGATTGAGGGGTACCGGCAGAGCTTGCGGGGGAGGGGAGCCAGGGGCTAGGGGGTCAGGGGATTGCAGGTCAGGATTGAGGGGTACCGGCAGAGCTTGCGGGGGAGGGGAGCCAGGGGCTGGGGGGTCAGGGGATTGCAGGTCAGGATTGAGGGGTACCAGCAGTGCTGTGCGTGAAGCAGCTCAGGGCTGGAGCAGGGTGGGCTGCGGGTTGGAACCGAGAGACGTTAGCAGAATTGCAGGCGGGTCGGGATGGAGTGGCGCATTGGCCGAGCTTCATGGGGAAGCCCATACAGCACCTCCATGCGTTATTCTGGTCCGGAGCCAGGGTAGCCCCATCCTGGTTTAACGAGTGCTAACATTTCCCACTGGAAGTGAACATCAAAGACTTCACCTAAAAGAAAAGGGGAACTTTTTTTTTTTTTTGATTGTTGAGAAATTGGCAGATAAAGTTTCCATTGAGGCCTAATTGCTTCTCTGATTGAGCTGTAATAAAAGAACCTTTCCGAACAGTCTGAGTATTTAAAGTGGGGAAATTGCCCAAGGGATAAAAGCATTTAGAGATTTCTGGTAAACATCACGCAGGAGCTCGGGGGTGGGGATGGGGGAGGTGGGTTCTGGGTTTGCACGCTGGGGTTATTTTATTTTTATTGTGTTTTTTTTTTTTTTGGCCTAATAACGCAGAGGCGTTAATTTTTTTTTTGCAAACAGAGCTCCTGTTTATTCATTTACTTTATGGGAGCTTAAAGACGTGGGTTGAACATTGCAATGTGATGATAATGCCTAGCTCATGTAGCACTTCTCACCTGCAGATCTCAAAGCACTTCACAAAGGTGGGTGAGTGCCATTAGCCCTGTTGTATAGATGGGGAAACTGAGGCACAGATGCGGGAACCTGACTTGCCCAAGCTCACCCAACAGGCCAGGGGCAGAGCGAAGAATTGGGCCTAGGTGACTGAGACCCAGTTTAGTGCTGTAACCACTAGACCGCACTGCCTTTGAATGAAATCTCGCTCTTAGGATGGATTTTTCACACCCCTGAGTGACGTAGTTAAGCTGAATTAATTTCCTCGTGTAGCCCTGGCCTGAGACGCAGCAAGTCTGCGTTTTGAGTCTCTCCCCTGTCACTGAGTCGCTTAGGTAAGTCATTTAACCTCTCCTTGCCTCCATTCCCCATCTGGAAGATGGAGAGTGTAATACAGTGTCGGCGCTGCAAACCCCAGAAAAATCACAACATTAAAAACTAACCAATTTATTTGAGCATAAGCTTTCATGAGCTACAGCTCACTTCAGATGCGCCACAAGTCCTCCTTTTCTTTTTGCGAATACAGACTAACACGGCTGCTACTCTGAAACGTAACATTAAAAACAATATCAAGGGGAGGAGGCCTCTCCTTTTGGCTTCTGAGCCACTAGGCTGTGCTGGGGTCCTATTTTCATGCTTTTCTACCTCTACTACAAGGGCTGGAAATTTTTGCTCAATCAAAGAAGCTGAGATTCTCATGCATTCCCATGACTCTGGAAGCTGGGGCTTTAAGAATCTCCAGGGGGGCGGAAGAGGTATCGAAGCCCAAGGACCATGTTTGGCCCAAGAGCGAATGGGGATAAACTGGCTGTGAGGAAATGTAGGCTGGAAATGAGGACGGTTTCCTAACCATCAACAGGAGTAGTGGTGGGGGGAAACAAGCTGAACTAGTTCTAAAATGGACCTTGATACGCTGCTAAACGGGATAACCTGCCGGGTGGCCTGCGACACCACGGGACTGCTGATGACCTCGGAGGTCCCTTCCATGCCTAGGTTCCTAATATGACAATTAGTGCGATACTTGCAATCAAACCATGAGAGCTGGCAAGGCCGTGCTTCTCTCTCATGTGTATATGCAGCACCTGGCGCGACGGGGTCCCTGGCGTGTGGAGAATGAGTGGGTGCAGCTGTAGCACGTTGATTTCAGCAGGGTCTGTCTGGGCCCCCGAGTGCCGGGTGGGGCGGTGTTGAACTAGGATGAGTTTCCCAGCCGCTCTCGCGTGCAGCATGCATTTGAACGGTCGCCCTGGCACCGGCTTATGTTCTGGGTCAGGCCTGGAGGGGGCAGGGAGGAGCGAGGCTTCTGCGAAACGAGTTGGGAGATTCTCAGCCCAGCCCCCGTGGGCAAGTGGCAGGGAGGAGCGAGTGAATTCCCAGCCCTAGAGGTAGTGAACGTGTGGGGCTCGGTGGGGAATACAGCCTGCTCTGCGGGGAGACGGGAAATTGAAATCCCTAGAATCAGTGGTTACTGACCGTGGTATAAAGGTGTAATGCGACCCCTCCTAGTGTAGGGCACAGAGACTGGGGGGCGGAGGGGATATCCATGGGCCCTAGAGAGACCGATCCCCGGCCTTTCTTTCCCTCTCCCCCAGGCTCTGCAGCTGGGCTCTGCTCAGACTCCTGAACCGCATGTTCCTCAACTTGCTGCTCCACAAAGGGCAGCTGGAGATGGTGCGCAGGGCAGCCCAGACGGTAAGGAGCAGTGGGGGGCCTGAGACAGCTCTGCCAAGAGCCCTGTTCCTTGTGTTATCTGCCTAAGGCACTTGGGTGGGCCCCGCCACCCTAGTGTCTGAGCGTCTGTAAAGCCTCTAGCCTCATGCTTGGGGGGCAGGGCGGGGCTGATATCTCCATTGTACAGGTGGGAAACTGAGGCATGGAGCGGCTAAGAGATTTGACCAGGGTCACACTGGAGCCTGTGGCAGAGCAGGGATTGGAACCCTAGCCACCAGACCATCCTTCCCCTTCCTCCTTAGGCAGGGTACCTGGCACCTCTCACTACGCCAGCCCCCGCCATGCTGGCGCTTGTGGTGACCATGCAGTGGGCTCAGCACGAGGCGCAGAACTGGGTTCCATTCCCAGCTCTGCCTTTAATCCTTGTTCGGCCTGGAGGCAAATCCCTTAGGGTCAAATTTTCAGCAGGGCCTAACTGCCTTAGGAGCCGAAATCCTAGTGAGTCAGCGGGACTTAAGTCCCTGAGTCACTCAGCCCTTTTGAAACACGTTTCCTAGATCTCAAGCTGGCAGCAGTTGGGTGCCCTGGCCCCTGAGCGCCCCCGCCAGACTTAGGCCATGTCTACACGTGCAGCGGTGAAAGCGCTCTCTGACTCTGCCCCCAGCCTCGGCCCTGGGCTGGGAATGGAGCCGCGGCCGAGGCTGGGGGCTGGTGCGGGGCCGGGAGCCGGGGATGTGGCGGGGGGCCGGACCGGATCAGAGCTGGGGGCAGGGAGGGGCTGGGTGACACTCCCTCCCCGCTGCTTGAGGGGGCTAGCCCGGGCACCCCTGCATCTCCCGGATGTTCCTCCACACCCCCCTAGGGGGGTGCGCCCCACAGTTTGGGGACCTCTGAAATAGCAGGTGTGGCGGTTGCAGACGGGGGCTTGGTCTCCAGGTGGACAGAACCATTGGCAGAGTGCGCAGTTAGCTCGCGGGGCCGCACATCTGATTCCTTGGGGCTTCAGGCTCCGCTGTGCCTCTCCACCCTGGGGCCTTTCCAGCTGACATCTAGAGCATGGGGCTCGTCTCTGGTCACGACGGCCCCGTTTAAGGGTCTGATCAAACACTCATTGAAGTGGATGGAAAAATCCCTGTGGGTTTAGGATTGGGCCCTAGGCATCCGGTGACTTGCCAGGGGGCTGTTTGGGGAGTAGTGGCCAGGATCCTGTATGGGTGTGCAGTATATTGCCTGCAGTGGGTCCCCCTTTGTGTGCTTCGCTCAGCCGGCATCACTTGGCCTGTGGAGACGTCTGTAGTGTGGATGAAGGCTCTGTTGCAGGTATAAGCACAAATCCCCCTCCCGTCCGCACATGCCGCTTTTCCACCGCCGCTGGGTCCCTGGCCCGTTTCCAGGAGCGTCCCGCTGCAGGTGGGGGCGTTGGCGGGGTATCCGCGCTTCTGCACAAGCCTCATGGGTTCTCACACGCCGTGAACCCTGCCTTGGAGTGGCCACAGCCGGCCAGGGGCTAAGAGAACCCTGGGAAATGCTCCCAGAAATGCCTGTCCCGTCAGTGCACTGCCAGCGTGGCCGGGTGTACACGCCGGTGCTGCGCGGACGCTCCCCGAAGAGCATGGGTAGCCCGGGCTCGCCCGTGCGGGTACGCGGCCTCGGCTGTACCCCGCACACCACCTCTCGTTTTCTCCTTCCTCCCAGCCCGACGTCCCGCTGGTTTTCCTCTCGACTCGCAAGTCCCAGCTGGATGGGCTGCTGCTCCCCTTCCTACTGTTCTCTCAGGGCCTGGGGGTGTCCCGAGTGACCTGGGAATACCAGGCCTATACCCCAAGCCTCAGGTAAGGCTTAGCACTGGGGTTACAGGCATCTGTCTTCTGCATGGCCAGCACCCAGCCTGCATTCAACCTGGCCAGCCTGCACTCAACCTGCTTCTCGCCTCTCCTGCTTGTCTTCCTTTACTTTCATTCTTCTGGCCTCTCCCTGGGAACCCTTCTCCCCCCGGGAACGGGTCCCCGGGGGACCACGGGCGGTGGGGCTGGGAGGGAGAGGCGGCTGTCCTGTCTCCGGGGGCGGGCCAGGCAGGATTGGGCAGTTGGGAGGTCGGGGGCGCTGGCCTCTCTGCAGTGCCTGTGCCTGTTTTATCTGCAGGGCCCTGCTGAGCCGGCTGGGAGGGGTTTTCTTGCCTCCCAGAGCAGAGCACATGCCGGACAGCGAACGGGGCACGCTCTCCAGGGCCATCCTCACCTCCGTAAGTGGGGTTCGTGCGGCTGAGCCATGAGCCAAGGGGTGGGACTGTACTCTGGCCCTGCGTGGTGGGGGGGGCGGCATAGTGAAAGCCTTAACCAGTAGTTTGAGACTCCTAAAGCACTTGGTTAAGGATTTCATAGCTGACTAGGAGACTTAGACACCCAGCTTCCATTCCCGTCAGTTGGAGCTCGGGGTATGGCTCAGTCCCCTCCCCAGCTTTGCAGATGCCAGCAGTTGGAGGGGAGGGGTGCAGGTCGCTCCGGAGTAAGGGTTAGGATCAGAACAACCCTCGCCCTGCTTAGATTGACCCTCCTTGTAGAGTGAGCACAGGTCTGGGAGCCAGGACCTCCCCAGGTTTGATTCTCGTTCATTTGTTAAGCACCGCCTGGGCACTTAGCTTAATTCTGCCTCTGCCACTGACTCACTGTGGGACCTGGGCCGAGTCGCTGACCCTGCCTTGGTTTCCCCACCTGATGAGTGGGGAGGGTGCGGGAGTTGTGTGTGAACCCAGTATTGTTATTTAGGACAGTTGTTGGGGGCTCGTCCAGGAATCCCACTCCTTTGTGAAAAACCAGAGCGAGCCCCCCAGAATAGCTAGCAGCCCAATGGTTAGGGCACTCAGCTGGATGGGGGAGACCCAAGTTCGAACCCCCGATCTGAATCCGGCAGAACGGGGATTTGAACCTGGGCCGCCTATGTGCCAAGCTCATGCTCACATTGGCTATTCCAGGGTCTTGCTCTGGCTTTTTGCAAAAGGACATCTAAAGTTCTCGCTTGGGTCCCACATGGAACGGGGTCTTTAGATCGTGGTTGGTTTATTTCCTGCTAAATTCTCTAGGATTTATGTGGGGGGGGCAATCCGATGCCCGCTGAGCTCCGTGTGAGTCTTTCCATCACGCTTCACATCAGGCCCCTTTGTGGAGCGTGGCCCGACCTTTAGGGGATTGCGTAGATTCTTCGGTCGCTCACGCAGGACTCTGCAGGCATCAATCCCGGATCTTGCCTGGGCAGATTTAGGGCCTGGTTCCGGCTAAGAGCCATGGGGTGGGCGGGGGCTGCCTGAGTGGTAGTTCCTGGTGGGGTGGAGAGCAGACGTCGCGGGAGGACATTGGGGCTGGATCTCGGGAAGTGCTCCCTGGCTGTGAGATCTGTCGGGCCATGGGATTGCCTCCCAGGGGGATGGGGCCTTTGGCCTGTGGGAAGAGGGGAGGGATTGGGGGAAGCTGAGACTTGGGGGGCAGGAGATGGGGTGGGGTGGGGATGCGATTGGCTTGGGGAGATGTAAGGAATGAGGGTGGGCAGCAGGGGTGAGCCCGACGGGGCCACCCGGGGTGGCGACTGGAGCAGACGTTTCTAGGGAGTAACCACCACTTCTCTGCCACCTGGCAGGGGGCGGAGGGGGGGATATTGTTTGCTCCCAAGTCTTAGGGCGAAGGGGAGCTCGGCTGTACCCTGTCTCCAATCCCATGAGGTCCCTTCCCACCTGCAGTACATCGAGGAGCTGCTGAAGAGCCGGCAGCATCTGGTGATCTTCCTGGAGGAGCCCGTCTCCGGCGTGTCCCGGCTCTCCGCCCCTGGTGGGGAGTGGCTGTCGCTGGTGCTGGGCGCTGTCCGTGCTGGAGCTGTCCCCGATGTGATGCTGGTGCCCGTGGGCATTGCCTACGACGTGGCCCCCAATGCGTCCCATGGCGGGCTTTCAGTAAGAACTACTAGCTGTTAAGGGGAGTGGTGGCCAGAGCAGAGCAGCTGGGAGCCAGGACTCCTGGGTTCCGTTCCTAGCCAAGGGAGGGGAGTGGGGTCTAGTGGTTAGAACAGGGGGCCGGGAGCCAGGATTCTTGAGTCGTGTTCCCGGCTCTAGTGAGGGGTGGGTCTGGCATAGACACTGACAGTTCTGCCCTACGCTCACCCCCTTTCCCTTCACTTGGGTACGTGCTCTGCACCTTGCAGGGGATCCCCCCAATAAACCCACTTTCTCCTGCCCTCCTGATCGGGGCACCCCACTTGTAGCTGTACCAAACCCACAGTCCTGGGCATGCGTCTCTGTTGTGACCCAGATCTCACCCCTTGGCCACTGCCTCTCTGGTCTGGCTGGGCTATTCCCAACAATCCAGCTCCTCTCCTCAGACACTGGGCACCCAGGGCAGCGGATCTCTCCAGGCATGGTCACCAGCCCTCTTCTCTCTCTCTTTTTTTTTTTTTTTTTTTCCTGCCTGCTCCCTGCCTCCAGTATTGGCTGACCAGCTGCTGGCTCTGGGAACCAGGCCAGCTGCCTTTCCCAAAGGTCTGGAGGGGGGCACGTCCCAAACCTCTGGAAGCCGAGGGCTCTGGTAGCCACGACTTTCAGTTCTGCAGAGCACCTGAGATCCACGCCCGGGAGCCCCCAAACTGAGCAGGGGTGTGGGCGCAGGGCAGCTCCCCTCCTGCAGAGCAGGGGCGTTTAGGTTGAGCACCCTGCAGAAGCAAAACTTCACCTGCCTGTCCCCTCCGATCCTCCTGCATCACCACCTGCAGCTCTGCAATGGAGCAGGCCTGTTCCTCTACCGAGCTAATGTGCCTTCTGACTGATAGAGGCGATAAACACCACCAGCGCCCGATTAACAGACTCTGCCCATCTGCTCTCCTAGGGCTCAGCTCAGCCTTTTGGCCTCTGGTCCTGTCTCCTGGCCGTTCGCCGAGCCCTGGGTCGGGAGTTTGGCTGTGTCCGGGTGGACTTTGCACAACCTTTCTCCTTGCAGGTATTGGGCAGCCTTCTGGGGTTCTTGGCCTAGGGCTTCTGACTGTCCAGGTCCAGGGATTTGGCAATTCCTGGCTAGATCTTGGGGAATCTAGTGGCACAAGATTCTTGCGTGTCATGATCTTGGTGGAATTTGGGGACTAGGGGTATGTCTCCGCTGCAGGTTCGAGCGAGCCTGAGGAAATAGACGCAGGCTAGTCCAAGCCCAGACACTGCAGTTAAACAGCGAGAGCCCTGCAGCGCTCCAATGACCCGAGCGAGCGCAAGTCTGTCTGCCTGGGCTGGTCGGTGGCCAGCTGCTGTGTAGACGTGCCCTAAGTGGCTTGGGATGATTGGCATGGGGAATCCGGTCGTTTTATGTTTGGGGATTGGCCTGAATATATGGAATCCAGGGACCTTGTGGGGGCCCCACTGCGTTTGTAGCTTGGGATTGGGCAGATGGAGGCCTGGGGAATTCGTGGCCTCGCTGGCAAGGCTTGAAATTAGCCGAATGGGCCACACAGGGTATGTCTCCACTGCAGTTAACCTGCGGCTGGCCCGTGCCAAGTGACCTGGGCTCACGGGGCTGTTTAATTGCAGCATAGACGTCTGGGCTCAGTCACTGAGTGCAAACCTGAGACAAACCTGCAGCCGGAGCCTGAGCTGGTTTGTCTGCACTGCAGTTAAACAGCCTGAGCCTGAGTCGGCTGGCACGGGCCAGCCGTGGGTGTCTAGTTCCAGTGTAGACATACCCCCAGACTCCTTGGGTGGGCCACGGAGGGGAGCGAGGAGGGCGCAGGTTAGCGAGCGCAGTATGGGGGCTCCCTTAGCACCGCTGCTCCTGATCGGCCTGCAGAGGCCTTGGGAGCCTTTGGCTGCCTGGTGTCTAGCCAGGCCAGTAGCGATTCATAGATACTAAGATCAGAAGGGACCATTGTGATCATCTAGTCCGACCTGCACAACGCAGGCCAGAGACTCTCACCCACCCACTCCTACGAAAAACCTCTCACCTATGTCTGAGCTATTGAAGTCCTCAAATCGTGGTTTAAAGACTTCAAGGAGCAGAGAATCCTCCAGCAAGTGACCCGTGCCCCGTGCTACAGAGGAAGGCGAAAAACCTCCAGGGCCTCCTCGAATCTGCCCTGGAGGAAAATTCCTTCTCGACCCCAAATATGGCGATCAGCTGAACCCTGAGTATATGGGCAAGATTCACCAGCCAGATACCCAGGAAAGAATTTTCTGTAGTAACTCAGATCCCACCCCATCTAACATTAGGCCTATTTACCATGAATATTTAAAGATCAATTAATTACCAAAATCATGTTATCCCATCATACCATCTCCTCCATAAACTTATCGAGTTTAATCTTAAAGCCAGATAGATATTTTGTCCCCACTGCTTCCCTCGGAAGGCTATTCCAAAACTTCACTCCTCTGATGGTTAGAAACCTTCGTCTAATTTCAAGTCTAAACTTCCCAATGACCAGTTTATATCCATTTGTTCTTGTGTCCACATTGGTACTGAGCTTAAATCATTCCTCTCGCTCTCCGGTATTTATCCCTCTGTGTTCCTTGATCCCAGGAGTACACAGCAAACAGTCTCTTCAGACGGAGCTGCTCGCAGAAGTCCCTGGAGGAGCTGCTTCTGCCCGTCATCCTCGGCAAAAGGTAGCCCCAACCCAGATCCCAAGGGGGGCAGGGGGCAAGGGGAGCTGGGGCCATTGGTCAGAGAAGACTGCAAGGAAGGGGCTGCAGAAAGACCCTCTGGGTGCATCGGGCGTGTCACGAACCCCAGCTAGATTCACAGCCCGTTTAGCCGGAACTGCTCCAGCTCCCACTAGCAAAGCCCCGCTGGGACCCTGTGCTCTGAGCTAGGCCTGGATACCCGCTCTGCTGCTGAGTGGTGTCCCTTGTCCTCTGGGGTGACTGACCCTTGCTGTCGGTTTTAGCAGGAGCTCAGCCTGAGCCTGGATGCCCAAAGAGCACGGGAGGGGCACGCGTGGCCCGGGCGGCTCGTGATAGAACAGAGAGCCTTTCACCGCCGCGTTGCTGGCCTCGCTCCGGCTGGCTGTGAAATGGGTTTGCTGGGTTTCAGGCCGGTCCTGGCAAAACCCACCCGCCCTTCAGCAGAGAAGCCAGGGGCTGGATGGGCTGCTCCCGAGAGGTGGATCCGAGAGACTAAACCTCAGACCTCAGGGGCTGTGCATGCTCAGGTTTAGGGTCCCTGCCTCTGAAGACTGGCCATTGCCAGGGGCGGGAGCCAGGCCTTGGTCCAGACTGGCAGTTCTCTTCCTAGCTCTGGCCTGAGGCATGGTGAACGCACCTGGGGGAAGCGTGCTTTGCCACGGCTCGTGCTCAGTGTGTCCTGTAGCTGGAAGAATTGAGCCTCTAGGGCTTCCACCGGCCCTGGGCGTTTGCGTCTCTCCTATGTCAGCCATAGGTCTCACCTGTGTCGTCCCATTTCCGCAGCCCCGACCTGCTGGACTGGGAGAAGTGGGAGGAGTGGTACCCAGGCCTCGGCGCTGCCGCGGAGCTGAAGGCGGAGGAGCGAGTGCTAGTGGGCAGACTTGGCCTGCACTCCCTAAGCGGTAGGTGCTAACTCTGCGCTGATCTCCCGGGTGGCCGGATTTGGGGGAGGAGGCGTGGGAGCGGGGAGCCCCCTTCCCACCCCCTTCCCCCATTCCCTGCCTCTTTCCACCAAGCTGTTGAACTGAATAACTGAATGTGTCCCTGCGGGAGCTGGGAGCCGGTGGGTCTGCTCAGCACGGTTCTCTGGCAGAAAAGAGGATGGAGCAGGACTCTCTAAACCCACACGTTGGGTCGGTCTGCGCTGGTTGTCTCCACTGTGTCTGCGTGTCCTGCCTCCGCTGGTCTGAGCGTCGGGGGTCTGTCTCAGCGAAGCAGGGTGAGTGGAGGAAGGGGGCTCGTTTGGAGACTGGCCATGGGCACAGGCGGGGCTGGCCTTGCCCTCAGCAGCAGGAGGTCTGTGTACCTGGCCCCATAACTTGCTGGGGGAGGAATGGGAGGGTCCAAGGAGACACCCTTAGAGGATACTTCACTCCATACTCCCCATTTAGGCCTCAGCAGTGAGCAGGACCCCTATGCTCCAGCCACGCTGGATGGGACCAAGGCCTCTGAGGGAGCCCCAGATACCTGGAGAGACGGTCCTGGAGCCTTCAGTCTGCATTGCCCCTGCTGGAGGGGGCCTGTCTTGGTGTGGCCAGGAACTCGGTGGGGTTCAGTGGAACCTCCCGGCAGGACAGGTGGGATTTGTAAGCTCCACGCAGGGCCAGACCTCCTCTCAGTTACACTGCGGTTAATCCAGAGTCACTCTGGATTTACACCAGATTGAGGTCCAAATCTGGCCCACAGATGCCTCCAGGGCAGCCGTTAACGGAACTAGGAGAGAGGCAGAGCCAGGTTCCCAGCTCCTCCCCTTTCTCCATCGTTCTGCTGTTGCGAGGCCTTGGTTTGCTGCTGTCGCCATTGCCAGGGGGTAGGGGTGGGGGGTTGTACCCGACGCGGCTGTTCAGAGAGGGGAACCGCACGGATCTGAGTCACAGACTTCAAGAGGAGCTGCCCAGCCGGGGGGATCCCACTAGTGTCCTTAATGGACGAGCGCAGCGGCCTCCCTGCGAATGCAGCCACGGCTCTGGCCCAGGTTGCGTGAGCTCCTTGGGGCGGAGTCCTTCCTTGCATGATGTCTGTACAGCACATGGCATAGCGGGGCTCTGATCCCAGACTGGGGCCTCTCAGGGCTACAGCAACGTAAATAACACATGGAAGCACATTAGCAGGAACGTCCCAGTGCGCCCAGGGCTGGAGCGCTGAGAACGTCGGATCCTTGCCTGCCCTGCGTCCAGCGGGCAGGTGCCCGGAGCATTTCAGAGCCAGGAGATCCCTTACAATCTGCATCTCCTGCATCTTTCCTATCCCCAGACTTGGGCTCCATCATTTCCTTCCTCATCTAGGCTCCGTGACGAGAGATTCTCCAGCAGCTGGGTCCGAAAGCAGATCCCTTCCCTGTGGGAGGAGGAGAGGCGTGACGGGCTATGGGAGCACTCTGTGGCAGGGTTAGCTGCCCTGGTTGGACAGGCAGCTTCCTTGCTGGGGGTGGGAAATCGGCTGACCCTGAATGGGAAGCAGAGGGGCCTTCTCAGAGCGTTTCCCCGGGTGATTGGCCTTGTCTCATCAGGCTAGCGTCCAACTCCATTTAAAAAAGGCTCTGGCCAGACCCTCCTGTTCAGCATCCATCGGGGGGTGCAACACTGTGGGGCTCCAGCTGCTGACGCGTCTGTTTCCCGGGCGTCTCCGCAGGCGCTGAAAGAGAGATGGGGGGCGGGAGAGGGTGCAGCCTGGCGGATCCAGCAAACCCCGCTGGCACCAAATCAGCACCCCTTTGTGGGCAGGGAGCCTTGAAAGACAACCCCACAGTGGTGCCACCGGACGTTTCGGGTTGCAGACCCACGGCTCAGCAGAGGCCAGCTGCTGCCTGCCGGTTGCCTAGTGCTGTCACTTCCTGGGAGCCTGTGGGAGTTTTGGCTGAGGAAGGAGGGCTCTGGTTTGGGCCCTATCTGAACCCCAAGGTCTCCTTGGCTGACTGGCCTGGGCTCTATTCCCCGCCCTGCCGCTGGGTGACCATGGGCAAGTCACTGCACCTCCTCGAGAGCGACCGATGGAAAATGCTCGGCAAGGACTAGGCATCAAATCAACTGGACAGGCAGGGACTCAGGACTCCTTGATCCGGCTGCACGAGCTGTAGATTTCTTGGGTCACTCTGAGAACTTCCTCTGCCCTATTCCCTGCTCTGGCCTGGGCAGCTTTCAGAGATCAAACGCACGGCTCATCCCTCTTGTGATGGTGGGAGTTCTGGCTGCCGCGAGGCAAACTGGAGCGGAAGATTTTACCCTGTGCTGAGACTGGGAGAGAGGGTGGGCTCAGCTTTTCCTACTGAGCCCAAAGCCCCTGAGAAGGGAAGGATCGTTGTCCCGGCAGAGTTTCCAGGTCTGTTTTTCAGGCCTGCTGAGCTACTGTCTGGTCTGAGAATCAAGTGACTTGTCCCAGGCCAGCGAGTGGCAGAGGGGATTTAAACCTAGATCTCCTGGCTCTCATTCCAGAGCCTTCACCGCAAGTCCATCCTTTTTCTCACCCACCGAGAATTAACTTTATTCCCGAAAGTTCAGCTAGAGAGCGCAGAAGCCGAAAAGTTCCTCCGAGGGAGGCTGGGGAAAACAATAGGCTTGTTAAATTGCCATCGCAGTCGCCTGGTTACATAAAGGCTGCGTTTCACGTGTCGCGCTTGTGTTTCAGTTTATCGCTCTCTCCCGTGGTGGATGTGACTTTCCAATTATCTGTCATTTGAGTACAACACTCCACACGTGCTAATGCACCGGCTGCGTGACTGCTTGCGCAGAGCGGCTGACTCCGCAGGAAGCAAGAGCCCAAATAACAACGCGGACGGGAGGCAGGGCCTCTGCAAAACAGAGCCTCGCCTCGATCGATCGCTTCTGCTGTGCGGAGAGCTGCCCGCAGCGAATCAGTCCCCTGTAGGGCTCAGTTCTGGCAGGTTAGCTCTGGTCCCACGGTAAATTTCCAATGGAATCTTGGGGATTTCTTTCCCCTCCCTTTCTCCAAACAGCTGTTCTCTCGCTGTATCCACTTCATAGCTATATCACCCACCAGAGCTCAACTCCTTGCGGAGGATAACGGTGTGATTTGCCGGTGGATCACACTGCCACATGATGCCACTGAGGCCAAGAGGCGAGGATTGGAAACTTTGCTAGCTAATGAACAACATCCGCACACACCCGTTTCTGTAAAACCCCATGCTTCAGGGCGCGAACCAGACACTCGCGGATAGAGGTCAGGAAGAAACTTCCCTGCTGGGCAGGTTATTCCATCAGTGTCCACTAGGGAGCACTCGTGCTCCTTTCCTCTGAAGCAGCTGGTTCTGGTTTCTCACAGAATGGTTGGCACCCTGCACTGATTCATTCCTAGGCAATTCCTAGGTTATCCGCTGCTGCTCCCATGAGAACTTACCTTTTCTTTTAACTCACATTGGGTGGTTTTACACAAGGAGCCAGAGTCGTTTTGTTCCAGATTCACCCCACCATCCCCTTCACCTCTCTCGAGTCCTCCAAAAAGTTCTCTAGCAAAACAAGCCCAAGGACGACAAGACGTCCTGATGCTGCTGTTTCTGAGGTTAAAAAACAAACCTGAGGAAGAGAAAAGCACCTTTTTCAGGCCTTTCTTCTTTATACAGCACAAAGGCCCAGATGCCATTTTTTTTCCACATTTGCAGGGGACCTTTAACGAGCACCATGGTTCAGGTTCTGTTAGCAGCAAACGTCACTAGTTGCCTAAGGGTTCTCATGCCAATCTGTGCCTCTTTGATGGCTCGGAGCAGATTGCTTCCCATTATGCCTTGGGCATGGCCAGCTGGATCGGGGCTGACAAAATGACCGTACCACCGGATAGGCCTGACTTCTGAGACTTTCACCCGTGAACTTTGCCCTTTCAAGTCCTCCTTTGCAGGCAGGGATCCTCCAGCACCAGGTTTTAATCTTTGTCTGACTCGCAGCCCCAGCCACGGGAGCCCCTCATGTCTGTTGCCAGCCGCGTGTCCTCTGGCTATGCTGACGCACTGCCAGCGTGAGAGCCAGCAGTTGGCAGGACAGGGCAGGGGCTGGGCTTGATGCAGCTCCTGGTGCTGCACTGGGCAGGTTGGCGACGCAGGGCTTTGAAGGGCTCTGAAACGCTTGCTCTTCATTACGGCTGCTGCAGCCTTTAGATGGTGGTGTTGGGGTAGTCCCTGCTCTTTGCTACATCTGCGGTAAATCGGGAGCAGCGCCCGGATTCTGCTCCGTGTTACACCCTCGGGCAGTCAGAGACGAGCACCCGTTCTGCTCGGTTCGGTGCTGCTGGAAACGGGGAGCGTGGAATTACTGGCTTGACACTGAGCTCCAGATCTGACCCGTTCTTTCTTTCCTCTCTTGGGGTTCCTCTGCTTCCAGCAGAGGATAAATGCACTCAAGGCTCCAAGGCGCTCTCATCTCCTGGTGCTGGGGGTCATGGCTGGAACGTAGAGCCAGCTGGAGGACAACAACCCCATTGGGCAACTTTCAGGAGGCTGACATTTGTTTTCCTTCCACGGCGCCGTGACGAACGGTGGTGTGAAATGGGACGAGGTCAGAACGCCTCTTGGGCTGGCCAGGTTTGGGATCCCTCCTCCCCTGGTCGCTGGACGCGAGCGGAGGCCCTGCCCTGGATCTCCCAACCCTTCCCGTTGGGCACCCTGCGCCGTACGCTGATTGAAAAGGACGCAGAGATGGGGCTGGAGACGCTGCGTGGCCCCGTGTCCTGCACGTAGCATGCTCTGCCTGGCCTGACGCGGCTCGTGATCCACGCTGATCCCTCTCTCGGCAGTGGTCCTGCTGGGGAAGATGCTTTGCTCCATCTCCCGTTCTCTCCTTCTTGATGGGTTTCTTCTGTGCTGGGTTGGGTTCTCCAGGGCTTGCAGGTCAGTTTTCCTCTTGCGTCTGCATCGGCGTCCATGAATGGCACCCGCTGAGGGAAATAGAGCTTAGCTGCTCAGAACAGCCTGTCATCCTTTTCTTCTGGAGATCTCCGAGCCTTGCAGAGAAGAGGCAGCATCACCTGCATTTCACAGCAGGGGAAACTGAGGCACGGAGCGGCCAGGCACCTTACCCCAGGTCACACAGAGAATCGGCCGCAGATCTGGGGACGCCACCGAGCCCGTCCCAAATCAGTGCTGCATCTGCTCTCCTCTCCCATGGCTCTGACCAGTCGCCTGGCTCTCCCCGCGTGGGATCATTGCCACATCTGGCACTCGGCGTCTGGGGTGTGTTTCTAACTGACTCGCTCAGCCGCAGGTCAGTGGGCCCAGGGATCCCCGGGGGAGGGTCTCCGGTCTGGGATGATCACAACTGGTCTGGCCTTAAAGTCAGTGACTTTTTAATCCATCCATCTCCTTTGCCCTGCCTCCATCCCTGCTCCCACCGCAGCCCCGCTCAGGGCCCATCCCACCCACGTACGTTTCCTGGGGTCACAGAAATGTCTTACCGCAGGGCTTGATCCTGCGAGGCGGTCGCTGGGCTTTCCCGGAGGCGCTCGGGCCCTGGCTAAGGATCCCCCCAGGGTGAAAGAGAGCGAGGAGGGGACTGTGTGTCGAGGGGGATAACGGGACACTCCTTGATCCCCTTCCAGCCGGCGTCTCCTGCTCTGCCGTCATGGCCGTGGCGATCATGTCTGCACTCTTGCTGCACAAACACCGTGAGGTAGGGGGAAGCGGGAGGGTGCGGGGCCTGGAAGGAGAGGGAGGGGTCCTGGAGGCAGGTGTGGGAGGAAGCTGCTTGCTTTAGGGGGTGGTCTGACCGAGGGGGGCAGGTTGGGGATGACCTGCTGGATGGTGGTTTCAAGGGCCCTCACGTTACAGGAGAGCTGCTATCTGGATGGTGGTTTTAAGGGACCCCCCCCTTGATGGAGTCAGTGGCTGAATGGAGGTTTCGGGTCTTCCCGTCTCCATTGACAGGGAGGAGGGGGGATTTGTCGTTCTCCTTTCGTGGGGTGCGTCCTTCTCCCAGGCGATTTTCCGGCTCGGGGCTGGTTTCAGAGCTCCCTTTGCCTGGGGGGAGTGGATTCTTCGTCTCCCTTTCTCTGTTGCCTGGAGGGGGGCATGTCCTGCTGGCTGGTGGTTTCAAGCCCCCCCCCTTTCTTTTTCTTCCTTCCTCCCCACCCCGCCAGGGCGTCTTCCTGTCCCGGCTCATGTCCGACTTCTCCTGGCTGGTGGAGGAGACCCTGCTGCGGAACTGCGACGTGGGCTTCTCGGGGCGGCTGCGCGACCTGGTGCTGCACGCCCTCTGCCTGCTGCGGGGCTGCGTCTCCCTGCACCGCCTCTCGCGGGGGGACGTCCTGGTGGCCCCCAGGGAGACGGAGGCGGCGGTGAGGGAGCTGGGCTGTCACAGCGCCGCCCTGCTGCCCGTCTTCACCTGCGAGGCCGTGGGGGGTGAGTGACCCGGCCGGGAGGGGCTGCCCACAGCGCCCACACCGTGCGTATGGTTGTTGGGGGGCAGGTGAACCTGGGGAGGGGAGGGGCTGTCCATGCCCCCTCCTCCGCACCGTGTGTGTGGGGTTGGGGGGCAGATGACTTGGAGGGGCAGGGGGCTCCCCATACCCCCCCATGTGTATGAAGTTGTGGGGCAGGTGATATGGAGGGGCAGGACTGCCTGTGGCCCCCCGCACCATGTGTGTGGGGTTGGGGGGCAGGTGACTGGGGGGGGCTGCCCATTGCCCCCTCCACCGTGTGTGGGGTTGGGGGGCAGGTGACCTGGGAGGTGGGCTGTCAATTGCCCCCCGCGCCATGTGTTTGGAGCTGGGGGGCAGGGGAGGAGACTGGGCAGTGACGATGCCCCAAGCCCTCCCCCCCCCCACAGCCTGCGCCATCAACGCCCTGCTGGTGGAGATGCTGCCCTTCCTGGGCCCCGCCGAGCTGCCCGCGGCTGTCGTCCTGAGCCAGGAGGAGCTGAGCCGCAAGGTCCTGGCACTGCTCCAGTTGCTGCCCAGAGACTTCCTCCTGCTCCAGGTAGGGCCCCCGCGACACCCTGGGAGAGGCCGGGGGGGGGGCTGCTCCATCGCATTGCTCCTCTTGAGGGGTGCCCACCCCCCAGTGACCCTCTGCTCTCGCTCTGCATCCCGCCGGGCCGCACTGACTTGTTTGTCTCCTCCGGCAGCCCTGCCAGTCGGTCTCTTGCTACGGCCAGGATGTGCTGGACAAGCTGATCCAGTGTGGGCTGCTGGTCGCGGAGGAGGTAGGTGAAGGACGCAGGCCCTAATGTCCCTGGCACCGAACACGCCCCCTGCTGTCCGGGGCCGAGTCCAGCCTCTGGTGCCTTCCCTTGGGTCAGCCGGTCGCCCGCCTGCCCCGTGCAAGCTGCCAGGCCCTTTCCCAGGGCACCGTCGCCCACCTGCTGCCTGCAGGGGAATCCTCAGTGCTGGGAAAGGTGCCCGCTGGGAGACCAAGTCCTTTGGTTAGCCATGGGGCCCGGCATCCCTGATCTCTGCTGAACAACGTGCTCCTGGCAGGGGCGATCCCCGCCAACGGCCATGGCCAGTTAGTTCAGTCTTCCCAGCCTTGCCCGCTAGGGAGGACACTGGTTTGAGAACCCACCGGTGGCTGAGTCCGAGAGGAAGGTGTGTCCTGGTTCCCGGTCTCCAGAGCCATCTGCTCTCCCCCAGGCTCTGACACGGGGATGGGTTGGCACCACCTTGGCAGGAGTGGGGAGCTCTGAGCCTCTCCGCCCCCACCAGGGCGTGCATGCCGGGTGAGCTGCGCCCAGAGGACTGCCAGCCGCTTGGAGTTCCCAGCCCCAAGGGCTCAGGGCAGCCAGTTTCTCCCCTAGGCCCCCAGCGAGTGGCTGGCCTGCGACACCGCCCGGAGGCGCTTCCCGCGGAAGCTGCTGTGGAAGGAGATGGAGGACTTCAACGACAGCGACAGCGACTACGACGAGGACGCCGGCAAGCGCCGCTTCAAGGTACCACCCTGGCGGGGATCAGGCTGCCTGGCGTTAGCTCCTCCTGGCCAGCCACCCCTGCCCCTTCTGCCGTTCTCCAGACCCGAGGGGCCATCCTTCCTACCTGTCTGCAAGGAAACTGCCTGTCCAGCTGGTCGTTGCACCTCGCAGCCTGCCAGGGAGGTCTCCTGCTGCAGCTGGGTAAACTGAGGCACGGCTGAGGGGAAGGGACTCGGCAAGCTGGTGTAGAGCCGGGACTAGAACCCAGAAGTTCTGAATCCCAGCCCAGCCCTCCCCTTCCGACCTTTAGACTCCACTGCATCTCCCAGAGCCGGGGATAGAACCCAGGAGTCCTGACTCCCAGCTTACCCCCCCTGCTCTAACCCCACTTCCCAACACTGCTGTCCTCTCCTAGAGATGGGAAGAGAACCCAGGAGTCCTGGCTCCCTGTCACCTCCTCTAAGCTCAGTGTTTAGATGGCACAGCGTCATGGCAACATGGCTAACCACTAGGCATGCTCCCCCTGGTCGGTTTCCTCGTCCCCTGGCCTGGGCTCTCCAGTCCCTGTGCACCAGCATCCACCTGCCCCATGACCCCCCACGCTCCTGCACGGGGGGGCAAGGCCTCTCTGGGCTGTCAGTTCCCTGCTGCTGGGGGAACACGTTCTCCTTTTGGTCTGGCGGCACGTGGGAGGGGATCTGTCGCCCTCCCAACCCAGCCTCATTGTAAGAGAACATCAAATTATCATATTAATTCCCGCTCCTATTGTTTTCCCCACGATCACACGGCACAGCCCAGGTTCACAACCTGTCTCTTGAAAATGCCAGCTGCGTGGGCTGCTCCTCCAAACTGGAGCAAAGTTCTCTGTAATTAACGGGCGGGGGCTGAGAACGGAGTCCTCTGAACTCGTCACACTTGTGCATGGGCTGCGGGAGCCTGCGTCTGGCTCTGCAGCACCATCTTCTGGTCAGCCGGAGGCTCTTCCCCTCGCGTGGATCCAGCGTCTGTCCCCGACACTGTGGCAGGTGGTTACGGTCGCTCTCTGGCGTGTTGCTTGGCTCAGCGAGTGATGGTGTCACTGAAACTGCCAGGCTAGGAGCCAGGGGGAGCGGGAACAGGGGCTGCCCCAGCCCCCCCCCGTTCGGAGACACCCGGGTGTCTCCTGCCCTGTGAGCTACCCCCAAACCCTCTCTCTGCTGTCGGGGGTCGGGTGATGTGGACACTGAGAGCAGACACCTCCCCCCCCGGCAACAGACAGATGGGGTGGCCCTTGGGGCAAGATTCAGACCAGCCTGAGTTGGGGACATAAGGTAAATAGGTGGTGAGGGTCAATCCTGACCCACAGCTCTACCAATTCCCCTTACTCCTGACCTGCTGCCCCCCAATATCCTAGCCCTGGGCTCCCCCATAGCTCTGCCACTGCCCTTCAGTCCTGACCCACAGCCCCCCGTTGTCCCAGCCCCGGCCCTTCCCTGTTGTATGTGATGTTGGCAGCTCTCCCCTTGAGAGGAAGTTGAGTCCCACCAAACTCATTTCACTTGTGACTAGCAGAGCCCTATTTCACCACCTCCCGTCCAAGGGTAGGTCCAGCCAGGCTGAGCCCAGGCATTCCCTCTCCCTGCAGATAAGCCAGCTGGACAACTGCCCCGATTTCTTCCTCTTCCTCTGCGGCCTCCTAGGCCCCCTGCTGAAGACCTTTGAGAGAGCCGCTGCCTTCCTGGCGGAGTCTGGCTGCCCTGAGCGAGGTAGGAAACCCCACCCCGCACCTTGCATTCACCAGTGTGTTAGCAAAGCCAGGGGCTGAGCTCCCCCTCTAGGCCTGTAAGATCCAAGGGGAATCGCGCTGTATGGGGTCAACGAGAGCAGACTTGGGGCCTGACACCCAAGGGCGGTGCTGGGTCCAGCTGAATGGGGGGGCTCGCAGGCAGCGGCTCGGACCGTGTCTGCCAGCCAGCACTGGGGCTCCCTGCCAAACCCCAAATAGCGCCGGGCACATGAAATGTGGTGCTTTCCCCCTTAACGGCTGGACTCTCCTAGCCCTGGGATCTACCACCAGGGAAACCGAGGCACAGAGCAGCAACATGCCTTGCCCTAGGTCACTCAGCA
The DNA here is from genome assembly GCF_965140295.1 of Lepidochelys olivacea. NCBI lineage: Eukaryota > Metazoa > Chordata > Testudines > Cheloniidae > Lepidochelys > Lepidochelys olivacea. The sequence goes on along the minus strand of NC_140436.1, from coordinate 13,236,229 downwards.
GGGCTCATGACCCACGCCTGTGCTGGGAGAACAGCCATGGCTCTAGCTCCTTCGGGGGCATGCAGCTTGGGTCTCCCGCTGCGCCCAGGGGCTCATTTTCCTGGCTGGGCTTGTTGTGTGGAGAGGAGGCCGCCGCTGTAAATCAGTGTAGCCCTACCGAGGTGAGAGCTGCCCCGACGTCCCTAGGCTGAGGAGCAGACCCAGAATGTTGGTTCCTTGGCTGGGCTCCCCCTCGCGTTCCTCTCCCACGCTCTCTGCTTGCCTCCCCCAGAGCTGGAGTACCTGGAGAAGCTGCAGCGGTTCCTGGTGAGGAAGGCGAGAGAGGACGGCTCCTTCGGTGAGTTTGAGATCCAGCCTCCCTGTGCTGCTAGGGAGCTGCTGCCGCGCCCCGTGTCCAACCCTTTCCTCGCCCTGCTAGGGAGGCTTCATCCCAGCGGCCTCCCCGGCTGGAGTTCTAGGGCAGATCGGGAACAGCACCAGGAAGTGACGGGCTTCTCTGGGCACGGGTCAAGAAATCGCTCTCCCTGTCTGCCAGCTCCAGCTGCTGGTGGGCAAACACGGAGCTGGGCTGTAAACCTGCAGGGGGCAGGAAGGACCCTCGATCCATGGAGTTACTGGGCAGAGAGGCAGCATACTGGATGGGGGGGTCCCTGTCTTCCCTCCTGCAGCCCACAGGAGCCCCACGCGGGCAGCTGAAATGGGGTCTTACCTGCCCAGGCTGCGTTGTAGGCCCCAGACCAGAACTAAAGGAGTGGGAGTGAAACAACCGGAGGAGGTGGGTTGGGAGGGTTGCTTGGGGCTGGCATGCCCCGTGCTGCGCCTGGCCCGCCCTGTGCTGCGCCTGGCCCTCACGTTGTTACTGCGTCTCTTTCCAGAGTGCACGAACAGGAGCCTGGCTGCGAGCTCCGTCCGCACCTTCAAGGAGCTGGGGGTGAGTGTGCCCCACCTGTCTGTACCCTGGTGATTCTGGGGAGGTCGGTTCAGCCCATCATGGTAATTTAGGGATGGCTGCTGGGATGTTCTGTCCCTCCCTGTAATCTCCCCTCAGCCTGGCCCACCAGGCAGATATGGTCTCTCCTTGTGCAGCCCCCACCCCTTCCCGGGTGGAAAGTGACAGTTCCTCTGTCCCTCTCCACCCCCAGGTGCTGAGAGAACAGCCAGGCCCAGCGGGGCCCATTCTCCACCTCTCGGAAACCTTCAGCACCAAAGGGAACCAGGAGCAACTGGAGAAGTTCATCGGGCAGTTCACCTCCAGCTAGAGCTGCTCTGGGCGGGGTGTGAGGAACTGTCCTGCCACCTGGAGTGACGGTTTCAAAAATCCCCTTCGGCAGGATCCCCTGTTGAACATCTCCAGGCCGGGGGTGGCATCCACCCACCGCAGCACGACCCCTGTTGTTTGGCTGAAATACCTGGGTTGAGTTTGAGATAAAAATAAATCACCTCTTGATGCCTGGGTCTCTGCCTGCTTTTACTGGACAGGCTCATGCCAGCAGTTCCCCCCCAAAAACCAGCCATGGTGGGCTCAGTGTTGCTTCCTTTCCCTGGTGTTACTAGAGATCAGAGCGGCAGGGACCACCCTCCTGGCTACTAAACTGGACTGTGGGCCCAGGATCTTCTATGCAAATGCAGCCCCAGAGGAGGGGTGGTGTATAATAAACTGTGCCCCAAACTCATTCCCCATGACAGAGCAGCTGGGGGGACCCCATCCCCATGGAGCAGGGCTGGGATGTGCATTTATTTGCCTTGCTCTGTGTCTAATCCTAGGGGAGCAGCCCTCTAACGGCTGCCTGGCAGCATGACCCCCCTCGTGCTGGGTGTTTGAGTGGATTTCACACCAACCGTGCTGACAGGGCAGCCCAGTTTCTCTGAGCACAGAGTGCGGCCGAAGCTGGCAGGTCCGGCCCTTCCGCGAGAGCTTTATTGCAAAATCCTGCTGTGGAGTGCCACGCACACCCGTGTCCATGATCCGCTCCTGGGCCCCGGGACCGCGCTGGTGGGGCGTCCTCAAACGACCTTGTTTCGGAGGGCTCCCAGCTGGTCAATTTCACACTGCACCACATCTCCTCTCTGCAAAGCAGGATAAGCAGAGGAACATTTCCATTAGGAGCTACCAACTACAGCCTGCAGGCCCCCCCCCAGCGCCTTCCAGAATCCTTTGCACCAGCCCCTACTGCAGCAGCAGCCTGGGGTTCATGTCTGCCCATCATCAGACATGGCCCTAGCCTTGCCCACCAGAACACAGGGTGGGACGAACCCCATCATGCCGAGAAGAGACAAACTGCAACTGCTACACAAAATCCATCCGGGGGGGAGCATCTGTCACCCTCTGCTTCATCTGAAACCCTGGGAGCTGGATGCGTCACATGCAAAGTGACTCCAGCCTCCAGCAGCTCCTAAGCCCCCTCCCCCTGGGAACACGCTGTTGACAGTAGCAGTGATGTGCATCCCCTCGTGGGGAAGAGGCTCGGCTCGGGCTGTCACTCCCTTGCTGGAATCTCTGAGCCTGGTGCTGCAAATCCAGCTGCTCAGGCAAGCCCTTGAGTCTGTGCTGAGCAGATGGGCACCACCATCTGCCCAGGTGGCTCCAACTGCAGGGGCCACGTGGGACACCCCATGTCTCCTGTCACAGCCCCTGCTGTAGGGAGTCCGGATCCCCAGGACTGACACTCACCTTCAGGAATATGGGGGGCTTCCGGAAAGCTCCAATGCCAGGGGGGGTCCCGGTGAGGAAGACATCTCCAGGGAACAGTGTGACGAACCTGCCATGAACCAGGTACAGCCCTTCAGCAGAGCATCCCGACACAGAGCCCCCAGCACGCACGCACCCCCCACATTAGGGCCACGGTTGTTCAGACATGCCCAGATACCCGCCAGGGGGCTGAGACTACCCCATGCATAGATCAGCACTAGGGATCAAACCCAGGCCCTCTGGCTCTCAAAGCAGGAGCCGCTGCTAAAGACTAGGGCCATCAATGACCCTGCCCCTAGAGAGGGGCAGAGAACCGCACTGGCTCCCAGGAACACAGTGGTTGGTGCTCCCAGGGCAGGGGACGCAGGGGCTGCACCTACCGGGAGACCCACATGACCAGCGCCTGCGTTTTGAAGATCATCTGATTGGTGTTGCTGTCCTGGACAAGTTCCCCGTTCACTTTGCAACGGATTCCCAGCTTGTGAGGGTCTGAGAGAGACAGAGCAGTCAGCTCTGCAAAATAAACCGGGAGAGTGGGGCTGTTCCCTGTACAGACCTCCCCTGCTGGGCGAGAGTGGGGATCCAGGAGAGGAAACCTCAGATCACAGGAAAGATCCCAATGTGTTGGACAAACCGTATCTAAGGGGCTGCTGTTGCTCACCGCTGCACTGCGGCCACCTCTGGGCTGGAACGCCACAGCTCACAGCAAGTCCACAGAACAGGGTGGGCCACAAAGCGAAGGGTGCTGGGTCCAGTTGAGGCAGCAGGAGGAAACGTAGGGCGCAGAAGGTAATTGCCCCAGTTGGATTTGGGCTGGGACACTGGGATTCCTGCTGGGAATAGTGTCAGGAGCTGGGGGTCACTAGGGGTCGCCCCTAGTGCCACGCTTGGGGAACTGGTTCAGGAATAACTGGGGAAGGACACCACGTACTGAGCCACCCGCCCCAGTCCCGGCGGCGCTCTGGGATTTAGAGGGCTCCTCTGCAAATACTGATCCAACCCGACCACACGCGGCCTGGGAGCTCACCCCGCGTGCCCAGGGCAGTGATGGAGCAAGCAGGAGGAATCGGGGACAAAGGCTGCTTATGCATCACCCCGGGAGCCTCCGCAGCCTGAGGGCACCCGTGCAGGCAACCCAGCCCTCCCTGTGGCAACCACAGCCCAGCAGGCAGGAGAGACCGACGGGCCAGACCCATACCTGTCACAGAGTCCTTGGTGACAATGGCAGGGCCCAAGGGGCAGAAAGTATCAAAGGTTTTCCCCAGGATCCACTGATTCCCATTCCTCTTCATCTGCCAGTCCCTGGCGGTGACGTCATGGGCAACCATGAATCCCACGACGTGATCCATCGCGGCTGATTCCTGGACGGGGGGGGGAAACGGGACGGGAGTCGCTGCACAGCCGCACGCAGGAGCCACTGCTGGAGAGACTGCAAACGTGGGGCTGCCCGACGACTCCGGGCACCACGGTGCCGAATTAACATACACACTGCCCCCAACAGGCCCCGCCTCTGACCGAGAGGGATGCCCTCTAGTGGTGAAAAGGGAGCACGCTCAGTTCAATCATCAGCCTGGCTGCTGAGCTTGCCAACCAGGGGGCCGCGGGGGTGGCTTTTGCCACATGCCCTGGTCTGAAGTCACCAAACAGATGGCCCCGTTCAGCCGGGGCTGGGTTTGAAGTACCAAGACCTGAAGTGGCACCAGAGTCCGTTCCCAGCTCCTTTCGTACCTTGATGTGCTTCCCTTTCTTCCCAATGACAAATGCCAGCTCCACCTCCCAGTCGACTTCCTAGAGAAGGAAACAGGCAAGCCTGAGTCTCTGCCCCTAGTCCAGAGGGCACAGAGGCAATCAGGGCTCAGGTACCACAGGGAGAGGCAATCAGAGATGCCCGAGATCACTGTTCCCACACCTGCGAAACGCCACTCGTGATATGGCAGGGCCAGAACTGACAGGTGGGCAGAACCCTCTCAGCGCAGAGACACCCCCTGCTTATGGCCCAGCAACATGGTAGCTCCCCTAAGCAAGATATTTGGATGTAACTTTTGGGACTGTTGGCATCTAGGTGGCTCATTACTTGACACAGCCAGCAGGGGGCACTTGCACAAATAGCAGCAACCGTCCTTCCTAATTTCTTAGCGGTGGGTTTTTGGATTAAACAGATCTCGAGGCAGCTCGCGGCCAACTCAAATCCGGGCCCACGCCCTACTGACAGCAGCATTCTCCATGGTCGGAGTGGGCACCCCTGGCCTTTGCTCCCACAGTTCTTTAGCTGGAGCCTTTAATGGACATATCCTCGGGTGGGGCTGGCGTGTCTCGGCTCAAAGGTCCCCAAGGGCACGGCAGGAGGAGCAAGGGGTATTTACGTTGCTCTCGGCTGGGTGGATGATGTCGTCGTAGGGGCCAGTGATGCAGCTGGGAAACTTGCTGAAGATGATGGGCTCCTCGGGGATGTTTATGTTCTGCTCCCGGCAGTGGTCTGCGTAATTCAGCCCCACGCAGATCAACTTCCCCGGGTTGGTTATGGGGGCCAAGAGGGTCACCTGAGAGCGTGGCAGGATGTGCTGGCCAGACTCCTGAGCCCTAGAGACAGAGGAGGGAAGGGGCAGATATAAGGGATGCTGAGAGAATGGGGGAGGCTCTTCACTGGGGAAGCCAGGGACACTGGTGTAGTGGTCAAAGCAAGGGACTGGGAGAACTGGATCCCCTGGATTCTACTTCCAGTTCTGGCATGGATTTCCTGTGTAGCTGTAAGCAATTTCTTGCCCCTCCCTGTGCCTCAGTTTCCCTCCTGTAAAATGGGGCTCACACCTACCTCTTGCACAGACAGTGCCTTGAGAATCCTGCACTGAGAATGACCAGTCAGAGCATGGGTCCAGGACTAGGACAATCCCAGCTGTACACATCCACCCCTTTCCTAACCAGCTTCCAAATCTCAGGAATAACAACTGTGCCCCCTAGTGCCCATCGAAGGATGTCCCGTCCCTAGCTCTAAAAGTGCTTAGAGGTTCATTATCCCCTTGTTTTACAGACAGGGAAACTGAAGCATGAGGCTGGGAAATGCCTTGCCCAAGGCCATGCGCTGAGTCCATGGTAGATCTGGGACTAGAACCCAGGGCCGGAGCACCCACAGAAAAAGAAATAGTGGGTGCTTAGCACCCACTGGCAGTCTCTTATCAGCACCTCCCTCCCGCCCATAGGCGGCCCCACTGATCAGTGCCTTCCCCCCCAACAGCACCTCCTGCCCATCGTGATCAGCTGCTCCGCGGTGTGCAGGAGGCACCGGGGGGTGGACAGGGTGGAGTGAGGGCAGGGCACAGTTGGGGGAGGGAAGAGGCAGCGCCTTGGGGGAATGGGTGGAGTGGGGGCAGGTCCTGGGGCAGAGCAGGGGGGAGCCCCCCCCCGGCACATTAGAAAGTCAGCGCCTCTGCCCAGGGCTCTTGACCGCCCAGTGCTCTAGCCACTGAGCCATGCTTCCTCCCAGCTTTGGGATCACTGCAATTTCTGGAGAAGACGATCTGTAGAGGCACTAAGGGTTATTAGCATAAGGATTTAAATGTAGCCTGCAGAGACACCGGGCATCACTGAGAGAATCTGACTTCTCCATTCCCTGCTTTCTAGTCATTGAAGCCCAGACCTTCAAAGGTATTTAGGCACTTCACTTTCACTGAAATCATTGGGAGGTATGTGCCTAAATACCTTTGAGGATCCAGGCTTAAATCTGTAACTCTTCACGCTGTGCAGACAGGACAGATCAGACAGCGAGCCCCAGGCCTTCACCTCTTGTGCTTGCCTCCCCTACCCCCATTGGTTTTTGTTTGTTAAAGCCCCCATTGGCACAGCTGCGGCAGGTGTGGGGAGCCCACAAGGGTGCCAAGCGGCAGGGAAACCCAAGCACCGACGCACAAGAAGGGGACAGCCCCTGGATGGGGGGCTTGTTAGCGTGAGGGTCTGCTTGGCCTTTCAGGGTGGAAACAGCTTCCAGCACCCCCTGCAGGGTCGCTGGAGAGCCGCACTTACCGTCTCGCTAGGGCCAGTGCTGCGTCCCCTTCCTCCAGGAACTCCCTCATCCTTCTGGGCAGGGAGGGGTCGAAAGCATTTAAATCAATCACGTTGCCACCATCTTTCTCCTCCAGCCCAATCCTGGGCCCATCCGAGCCGGTTTGGAACTGGACCAGCCTCATGGCCTTAGCTCGATGGGAAACGTCCCTGGCCTATGTCCTGCCCCAGCCGGGCAGCCTCCAGCTCAGTCTCAGAGTCGCTGGAAGGGCTCTTAGGACCAGCACCGGCATCAGATCCTGCAGGAGAGAGACAAACGAGCGTGGACGGGTCATCCATCCACGCGGGTTGGATCTCTGCCCAGCAGTGGTAACTATCATTTTTTTGGTCAAGTTCCAAATTCTTGGTCAAGGTCCAGACTCCAGAGAAAATACAGAAATAATAATGATGACAGATAAATAAATAAATACATAAATACAAATATTTCAGGGTCTGTCTGAAAGCGTCCGGCAGCCCAGGTTTGGCTGGCGGGCCCCCTATTGACCGCCCCAAGGGAAAGTAACCAGAACCTGGGATCTCGCTCTACCACGGGGGGGAACTGGTCACACACAGGGCTCAACCCCTGGGACACGCAGTTGTTCGCCAGGGTCACGCACGGCTGCATCCGGATTCCCATGGCGCCACAGAGGCCCGGGCTGTGAACCCGACGGTGTCATAGGGGTGAGGGGGGGGCCCCTCGGTGAAGCTGAGGGGGCGAGGGAGGCGGGGGGGGGAGTCCCCTCTGTGAAGCCAGAGGGGGGAGAGGGAGGCGGGGGGGGGTCGCTCTGTGAGGCCAAGGAGGGGGGCATGAGGGAGGCGGGGGGGTCGCTCTGTGAGGCCGGGGGGGGGGAGAGAGGGAGGCGGGGGGGGTCGCTCTGTGAGGCCGGGGGGGGGGAGAGAGGGAGGCGGGGGGGGTCGCTCTGTGAGGCCGGGGGGGGGAGAGAGGGAGGCGGGGGGGTCGCTCTGTGAGGCCGGGGGGGGGGGGGGAGAGAGGGAGGCGGGGGGTCGCTCTGTGAGGCCGGGGGGGGGGGGGAGAGGGAGGCGGGGGGGGCACGAGGGAGGCCGGGGGGTCGCTCTGTGAGGCCGGGGGGGGGCGCGAGGGAGGCGGGGGGGGCGCTCTGTGAGGCCGGGGGGGGCGCGAGGGAGGCGGGGGGGGCGCGAGGGAGGCGGGGGGGGGCGCGAGGGAGGCGGGGGGGGGCGCGAGGGAGGCGGGGGGGGCGCTCTGTGAGGCCGGGGGGGGGCGCGAGGGAGGCGGGGGGGCGCTCTGTGAGGCCGGGGGGGGGCGCGAGGGAGGCGGGGGGGGCGCGAGGGAGGCGGGGGGGGCGCTCTGTGAGGCCGGGGGGGGGCGCGAGGGAGGCGGGGGGGTCGCTCTGTGAGGCCGGGGGGGGGCGCGAGGGAGGCGGGGGGGTCGCTCTGTGAGGCCGGGGGGGGGGCGCGAGGGAGGCGGGGGGGTCGCTCTGTGAGGCCGGGGGGGGGGCGCGAGGGAGGCGGGGGGGTCGCTCTGTGAGGCCGGGGGGGGGGCGCGAGGGAGGCGGGGGGGTCGCTCTGTGAGGCCGGGGGGGGGGCACGAGGGAGGCGGGGGGGTCGCTCTGTCAGGCCGGGGGGGGAGAGAGGGAGGCGGGGGGGGGCACGAGGGAGGCGGGGGTCGCTCTGTCAGGCCGGGGGGGGAGAGAGGGAGGCGGGGGGGTCGCTCTGTGAGGCCGGGGGGGGAGAGAGGGAGGCGGGGGGGTCCCCTCTGTCAGGCCGGGGGGGTCGCGAGGGAGGCGGGGGGGGTCCCCTCTGTCAGGCCGGGGGGGGCGGGGCTGGAGCCGCTGGGCAGACGCGGGCCGAGGCGGGGCTGGATCTAACGGGGCGGGGCCGGGGGCGGGGCCGGAGCGAGCGGGCGGGGGGGGGGGAGGAACGGGCAGTCGCTGAGCCCAGCGAGCAGGTGCTGGGGGGGGGGGCAGCGCCAGGCCGCCCCGCCCCGCCCCCGGGAGCGGGACTGACCCCCCCGCACAGGGCCCGCCGGGCCCCTCCCCCGCTACCTGCTCAGCGGCTCTGGGGTGGCTGCGGGCCTGCCGCAGCTCCTGCGGTCGCTCGCCGATGCCGTCACAAAGCCGAGCCGCGCCCCTGTCACCGACCTGTGACGCCATCACAGTCTCCGGCCGGCGGGGAACCAATAAAAAACCTACCACCTCTCCTCCTCCTCCTCCCCTCGCAACGAGGGCGGCGGGGGACCTAACATCCAATCAGAGAGCGGCTAGGGCGGGACTTCACGGGCTGCCACCAATAAACCGCTAGCTAATAAGCCCCGCCCACTCGTCTGTGCCGTCAGAGAGCGTGACTGGCTGTCACCATGACACCACGGGCACAGCGTGGGGCGAGCCCGGCTGGGCGCCATGACACTAGGGGCAAAGCGTGGGGTGAGCCCGGCTGGGCGCCATGACACTAGGGGCAAAGCGTGGGGTGAGCCCGGCTGGGCGCCATGACACTAGGGGCAAAGCGTGGGGCAGCGCAGGCCCCAGGCTGCGCCATCATAACTAGGGAACCAGTTACCTTCCATAGGGGTCGCCCTGTGCCCCCTCCCCGCCCCAGCAGACCCCCATGGGCGCCTCCATCTGCAGGGCAGAGCAGCTCCCGGCTGCACCCCAAGGTGCTGCACCCCATCGGCCTGACACGCCCTGGCCCGGCTCACGGGGTGCACCAGCAGCTGCTCGGGGCCGGGGCTCTAACGCGGCCCCCTGCGGGCTGTCACGCTTCCTCCCGCTCCGCCGCTGCAGGCCAGCCCCCTTGGGAGAGCGCGGGCCCCCCCTCGGCTCCGCTCCCCCCACCACGTGACTCCAGAAGCTGGGGCATGCCCCAGTGGCCAGGGCCCACAGGGAGCCCGCTAGCCCTTCACGCCCCCTCTTTACTGCAGGGCTGGAGAGATCGGCCCCGCCATCCCCCCGCACCCTGCTCCAGAAAACCCGCCTCCTCCCGCCCCCCAGCAGTCCTTGCTCCCTACCTTCATCTGCCTCATCTCAGCCCCCTGCCCTCCTGCTGTCAGCCATCCCCCCGCCTTGCCAACACAATGGAAGGATCAGAAACCAGCAGCAGTGGAAGGCTTGTTCTGTGTTTGTTCACCACCGAGCCCGTGTCCATGACTGGGGCGCCTAGGAACTGTCATTAAAATAACACATTAATAAACTAGGCGCATGGCGCTGGGTGCTGCAGGCGCGTGCCGAGCAAAGCAGGGCAGAACCGTGGGTCAGGACTGTCTCCTCGAGGGTGATCCTTTCTGTCACGTTACAGCATCACTTCTTCCAAGCACAGCAGCCTACAGGAAAATGGCTGAGCTTGTCCAAAGGCATGAATCAACCAGCGCTGCACGGGCTAAACTGCAGGCATCCCCCGCTCTGTGCATGGTGCCCAGCAGAGTTGTTCCACACCTCCAGGGTCTCCCATACTCAGCCTCCGTAACACGGCCCATCCCAAGTGGATATGGAAAGAGGGGCCCAGGATAGACAGCAAGAATGGAACCGTGTTCATGCTATCAGCTGTGTTTCATGGCACGGGAAGGAATTGGATACAGAACCAGTTGGGCTCTGCGGCCAGAGAAGGAAGCAAAATGGATGGGAGCCTTTTCTTTTTCTTTTTTTTTTTCAGTTTATTTTATTAAAATATACAGTGACTGAATATCAAGTAGTTACAGAGAACAGGAACCGACGACTGTCTCCCCAGATTGTGCTGTAAGGGTGGTCGTGAGATATGGGGCACTGGAGTAAAGGCTACTGCTAGTGAGACATGCGGCCATTCCTTATACTGTACATATGTCAGGAAGTATCGAGTGCAAACTCACTGCCTCCGGGAGAGGGCTTAGGGTAGAGGAGAGGGAGAGACGGACGGAATTCAGAGCCTTCTTGGCAGTGGGAGACAGAAACAGACCGATCTGGGCCTTGGGCAGAGAGAGAGGCAGCCTTTGGGCACTGAGAGAGGTTGAGAGGAAGATGAGGACTGAGTCTGAGTGGTTAAAAGTCCGGCTCCTGGTGCTAGTTCAGATCTGGGAAGTGGGGCTGGAGGACTTGGGGGTCATGAGGGATAAAGGTGGATCTGGTTGTACCCAAGGGGGAAGGCCTGTGAGAAAGAGGCAGAGCCTGCACTAGCTTAAGCATCAGTGACAACTTCCACCAGGACACCTTCTCTTCCCCAGAGTGTTTGGTGGGCTCTTCCCCACTGCAGACCCAGGGACTATTTCTCAGGCTTGGTGCTCTTCTAACCAGACACTGTTCCATCTGCAGCGAGACGGGGTCATTCAGTAACCAGACGCATCCAAGGTTACTGAAGGAACTGAAAGGGGAGTCTCTCTAGGTCACCTCATCTTAGGGATTTCTATTGGCATGGAAACAGATACCCCATGGCTCTGACTCTGACATGGCAAACAGGAAATCCCAGTGAGATGGAGCAGCCAGCTACTTAGAAAGTTCCTCATTAGAGACTGTACTGACTTATCCCTGACTTCGATCTTGAGGATGACACCCTCTTGGTTGCAGAGCTTTCCCTACCAAACCCGATGCCCGGTGTCTTGTCTAGCCCTACATGCGCTGCTTTCCAGCTGGCTTTTCCAACCCTCTGGCCTCTTTCAAGACCTGTTCGCCCCGTGGCAGATCTCATCTCAGTCCTGGAAATAGTCACTTGTTAAAAAATCCAGAACAAAACACAGTCCCTGAAACCAAACCTAGAAAACGTCCCCCATGGATAGGTGATATTTCACGCCCTATTTGACTTATGACTTTCAACTGCAGCCTGGAGCTTTGGACATATTCGTAAGTCATCGCCCATCAGCTTCCAGTGTCACAGAAGAGACACGGTGGGTGAGGTAATATCTTTTACTGGACCAACTTCTGCTGGTGGAGAGGACAAGTTTGAGCTACACAGGGCTCTTCCTCTGTCTCCATGTATCTCAAAAGCTTGCCCTCGCCACCAACAGAAGCTGGACTTAAACTAGGTTGTACCTCACCCACCTTGTCTCTCACACACCCGGGGACCAACGCAGATACACAACACTGCCCATCCCACAGAATAACAGGTTCCCAGTGTAACCCTCAATTCCAGTCAACAGATTTTCGAGCCAGGGCTGATGGAGATGATGGACCAGTGGAAAACGATGGAAAATTTCAGCTCCAGAACGTAACAGCGAGGGCCCATCTCCTCCTCCAGTTTGGAAGGGCCAGGGTATTTGTGCTTGTATTTCTGCTTCAGGAAATTCAAATCCTGTTTCTTTGTTGCAGATCGCCCCATTCCAGTTGTCTGAGTGAAGATACCTTGTTCTCCCCTACCGCTGCGGGTGGAGGGACATTCATTCTCACTGTGATTGGGGAGAAGGCGTGCTAGCTTCTTCCTTTGCTTCCCTTCTCTGGGGACGCTACCGAGGAAGTCTCGTTGAAGGCTCTGTACACTCTCTAACATTCACACACAATGTGGAACCTGCCTTTGAATGGACACTCTTGTGCTTTTAGAACTGAAGTTCTGCAGATGATTCCCAACAGTCAGGAATGTCTTCTATTTAGATGTCCACCAACCGTCCTCTCTCAGCTGAGAGACATTCAGGCTCCAGGATCTTGGCCCAGGAGCTACCTGCACATGGAAAAGTGAAGAGCAGGTCCTCAGCTGGTAAAAATTGATGGAGTTCAGTTGAAGTCAAATTTCGCAATGGGGGTATGAAGTCCATGGAGTTATGCCAAATTGTGCCAGCTGAGGATCTAGCTAGAGACCTATTTCTTCTTCAGTAAATGCCTCTCCCTCGTTTTCCTGATGGAACCCAGTAAGTGCCCCATTGCTAGGGTCTCACTTGGTGCGAGTGAGAAGAACTCCACCTCCCACATGCAAACATCTTTTCCATCCAGCTACCATGTGAGAAGTGCTGAGCTTAATCCACGAGGCTGGTCTCTTTCCCATGGGTGGTATTTGACGCTGTGCAGCAGTCCCTGGCTATATCCTAGGGGAGAGCTAGCCAATCCCTCTGCTAGGTCAGACAAATCCATGAAACCCAATCTCTCTCTGTCTCCTCTTGCCCTTCAAATGAGAATCCAGTCAGTGTCGGGAGCAAACATGATCATGTCCTCTCTTTTTTTTTTTTGGTTGTTTTTTTGTTTGTTTTTAAATATAAAAAGAGTTTGTTTTTCTCCTCATAAAGATGTGTGTGTGCTTAACGAGAGAGACAGACTGAGGCGTCTGTCTGCGTGCAGGCCAGGAGGCAGCCGCGCTGGGAGAGATGAGATTGCATTCTAGATCACATTCTCGAACAGCTGCATGGAGCTCATGATGTTCTCGTCCTGGAAAGGGAGGAGAGAGAAAGGCCAGGGCAACGGTTCAGAAACAACACAATCAAGGGAGATTTGTGGTTCAGTGAATGAGGAAGCGGCTTGGGAGACAGGAAATTTGAGAGCTGGTCTCAGCCCTGCTGTGACACCTTGGGCAAGTCACCACCCTCTCCATGCCTCAGTTTCCCTCCCCCACTCTTTGGCTCTGTATAGATTGTAAACCCTTTGGGGCAGGGAATCACACACGTCTGTTCAATGCCTAACAATGGGCAACTGGTTGGGTGGGTGCACCTCTTAATTGCTACAGTAATAATAACAATACATCTGACAGAGACGGCCTACTGGGTGAACTTGGGGAAGTCACGTCCTCGCTTTGCGCCTGTTTTCCCACTAGGGATAGGAGGACTGACTTGCTCTGGACAGTGCTTTGAGATCTGCCGATGAAATTAGCTAAGGATCGTTACTGAGCCAACGTGTGTCATCTAGCACTGCTCATGTGCTACCACCCACACGGGGGCATGCTCCAGGAGTCAAATCAACCTGCCCTTAACGGAGCTTGGTCTGGTCGCCTGCCTCCCTACGACCGCACCATCCCCTCTTCGCTTATGCAGTAAGTGCCTCCGTGGCAGGAATCACTGCGTGGAATCCCACAGCCCACGTTTCACAAGAGGAGAGGATCTGGACGGGGGGAAGCTGCAGTCTAAAGGGATTAGAAACGGTGTGACTGGAATGTGGAGGGTCAGATGAATCAGTGTCCTGGCTGCAGAATGCACCGGGCCAATCGGTAAGATGGACACTAGGAAAGAAAGATGGGTAAGATGGGCTCTGAATCCAGAAGAGGGGCCAAGGATGTGGTCAAGAGGAAGAGGAGAGGGGTCTGCAGTACCCGGAGGGCGATGAAGAATCCACAGCAGCGACCCGCTCACCTTTTGACAGGTCTCTAAAAACTCCTCGATTGTCACCACGCCGTCCCGATTTCTGTCCATTTTCTGAAACGGAAAAGCAACACTCAGCAGGCGCGGGTGCGGCGGTCCCGGCGACTCTGGGCCTATGTGCAAGAACGTGCTCCCCCCCTCCACCCCGCTGCGCCCAGCTGTACCCTAAAGTCCACCTTCCTGCGATCCTGGCAGGCCTCTGCGCCTGGGGATGGACTCTCGCTGCCTGCATTCTGCCCTGCGGCTGTGAGCCCCCATCAGGGACGCTCCTCCCAACCTGTGCTCCTTCCTGCCTGCCAGCCCAGGCCTAAGGTCTGTAATGGAGCGGCCCCCCCGGGACCGGAGTGTGTCTGTGGCTTGTAACCCAATCTCAGTGAATCCGCATCAGGAGTCCCTAATGGGGCCCCCGCCTCTGCAGCTGCCAGGGTCTGCGGCAGAATTTCCAGCCACGGCCCCCGCCCTCTGCCTCCTGCCTGCAGCCATGTGGGAATCTGCGTCTGCCCCTGTGTCAGTGAAACTAATCCCGCGCCCACACCCTTCCCACCCCAGCATAATTCCACGCATAGGCGCCGACTCCGTGGGGGCTCTGGGGCCCGAGCACCTGGGGGAAAAGGTAGGGGGTGTTCAGCACCCACCAGCCACGCTGGCTCCGGCCTGGGGCTCTCCCCGGATCAGCTGTTCGGTGGGTGGGAGCTGCTGAGTGGAGCCGGGGGGCGGAGAGGAGGGAGCAAGCGGGGCCTCGGGGGAAAGCGTGGGGGGGGGCGGGAAAAGACAGAGCAAAGGTGGGGCCTTGTGGGACGGGGCGGAGCCTCAAGTGGACTGGGGGTGGAGCACCCACCGGGAAATATACAAGTCAGCACCTGTGATTCCATTGACTTCCAAGACACCATTTCTGAGTTACACCAGGGTGAGCAAGACCAGATTCAGGCCCTCTGCGGCTGGGCTTTTGGAGGAACCAGGCCCTTCTGCCCTCTGGCTAACTCGGAACCTACGGGTGTGTGGCCCAAGCCCACTGCCCTGGTTAGCAAAAGGCGCCTACGAGCTGACTTACCTGGAAGAACTTCTCCACGTGCTCTACAGGGGCATCGTCCCTGAGGACCGGGTACGTGTAGCGGCCCATCATGTCATAAATGGACTTCATGATCGCCAGCATCTCCTGGCAGAGAACGAGGGAGACGCGCTCAGCATTGGGAGGCAGCCCAAACAAAGCCCACCACCGTGCTCCGGTCTCAGCCAGGTTCAGGTCCGCATCAGGGCCAATCGAAAATCATGAGGGCGAAACAATGGTTTTCCCGGCAGGCCCTATGAGCTGCATCCCCACGGAGGGGTTAACTCCATTGAGTGAGGGAGTAGGAGAAACCATCGCGCAGCGGGAGCCCGGGGATTTTAGGTGTATCCCAGCCACAATACCAGACGTCCCCCATTGCCCACCTCCAGGCAAATGGCAGCAATACGGTCTAGTGGACGGAGCACTGGACTCAGGAGACCTGGGTTTAATTCCCAGCTCTGCCATTGGCCTGCTGGGTGACCTTGGGCAAATCACATCGCCGCTCTGTGCCTCAGTTTCCCCATCTGTAAAATGGGAAGAACGTTACTGACTTCCTTTGTAAGGGGCTTTGAGATCGACTGAGGAAAAGTGCTAATTAACAGTCATCTATTCTCTTGTGCCGTGACCTTGTCGAGCTAAGCAGGGTAAGTCTGGGTTTTAGACGAGAGACCTCCACAGAGCACCATGGGGCTGCAGGAAACGATTCTGAGGATTGAGGAGGGGGTACGTGCATTCAGGGTCCCACGGCAGTGTTAGAGATACAGCAGGTGGGGTCCACCATGCGGGAAGGGTGCTGTGGAGGTCTGTGCTGTTGGCAGTGCATCAAGACACAGAACCCATGTCCTGACCACTTGTGGTCATTAGTTATCCTAGGGCACTACTTCCTAAAGCTGGAGTATTCAACTGAGGATGGCTCCTTCACTGAACTAACCCCCGAGGTCTCCTGGCAGGCAGCGCTGCGTCCTGCTGAAGCCTCTGGAGATGCAGCCAGTTGAGGCTTTGCCATCCAAGACTCGTACAAACCTGAAGAGGGGGGAGCTGTGTCTAGATGAGGGACTGTCTCCTGCTTTGTTGCACTGTGTGGTGTCATAGGTGTCATTGCCTCAAGCCTGTCCTCACATATGGCAGTTGAATGCATGACCAGGGGGCAGAATTTTGGTAGTGATCTTTCAGTGTTTCTAATATGGTACCAGAGATCATAGCCAGGGACCAAATACTTCCATAAACTGACTCAGTGCATGACGTGAACCTCGCTTTGGTAAACAAACCACAAGGGAGTGGAGCATCGACACAGACCATGCTAGGGCAGGCAGTAGGCTCCAGATGCCTCGACCAGCAGCACCAAAGCAAACCAGTGCTCCTCGCTAGTGTGGGGAAGCCAGGCCAGAAGGGTGTAGAGGAGGTGGCTTCCAGAGGCTCACAGCAGGAATAGCCAGCACAGGAACCTACAGAATTCTGCTGACTCGGCAAACTTGTCGCATAGGACCAAGTCGTGGACCCAGTGACGTCAACGTGAGTTTAGTCATTGATTTCAGTGGGGAAGGATGTGACCCACAGGACGTGAGAAGCATTGCAGGTTTAATGAGTAAATCAGGTCCATGTCAGGTAGCCATACGGTGCACCACCAAAGAAAGCCACATTTGCTCATTGTTCTCTCCCAGCCTCAGACATATAGTCACGGCCTGGCCTGGTGATTTCAGCTGTTATTCTAGCCCTATGAAAAGGAATACTTGTGGCACCTTAGAGACTAACCAATTTATTTGAGCATGAGCTTTCGTGAGCTACAGCTCACTTCATCGGATGCTGTAGCTCACGAAAGCTCATGCTCAAATAAATTGGTTAGTCTCTAAGGTGCCACAAGTCCTCCTTTTCTTTTTTGCGAATACAGACTAACACGGCTGTTACTCTGAAATCTAGCCCTATGGGCTTCACAAGGGCTCACGCGCTGATCTAGGGGAAGAGGGGCAAACTTGGGGTTTTATGGGCACTTAGAAAGAGGCTGTCGCCTTGTCAAAGCCATGGAGGTGGATCTGAGGTCTCACGCTTGGCAAAACTCAACCAGCCACTACCGCCAGCTGGTCTCCTTCCAAACCTCATGCATACCCGCAGCCACATTCCCCTCAGCCCAGCTGCAGGTACCTCCTTGGTGATGTAGCCGTCCTTGTTAATATCATAGAGGTTAAAAGCCCAGTTTAACTTTTCGTGCACGGTCCCACGGAGCAAGATGGAGAGGCCGACAACAAAATCCTGGAACAGAGACCGAAGCAGAGACTTAGCAGGACAGGCAAACAACCCAGCACATGGACAACTGCAAACATATAGCAAGCAACCCCCACCACCACTCTCCAACCAACGCCCCAAGGAAAACAACCGTTTTGTAGCTGGTGCCTGGGACTTGCTCTTTAAAAGGGGGTGGCTCGTGACCTTTCAAAAGGTGAAGCGGAAATGTTATCGACCATGAAACTCTCCTGGTATTTTTCCTATCGATCCTGTTTCTGTTCTTTGCCGGGTCTATTTTTAGTCACCTCGCTACCCACCTGAGCCCGAGTGCCCCTCACTGACAATAATAATAAAAAAAAACCCTCTTTGGTTCCTTACTGCTCAACGCACGGAGCACAAATAACCAAATGAAAATCGTTAACTGCCCCCTCCCAAGTTGGAAATGAAATAAAAGGCATTTTGGTGGCTGGCTGGCTGAGAGATTTGTGTTACATCCATTTACTAAATAAAAGAATGATTTTGTATAGACACACACACACTCACATGAGTGTGATCTTATATTTATATATCGTCTTTATTTAAAACAATCCCACAGTTCTTTGGAAATGTTACTAACTGTTTGGACAATATATATACATTGAGTGTATGTATGTATGAACCAAATAAGAAAAAACAGCCCAAGGCTTTTTGATCTTATGATCTGCTAATTTTGAACAGCTAACAAAACGGGGCCTAATCTGGTTATAGAGTCTTTCTGCCCCACAATAAAAATCCCGTCTGACGTATTACCCCGAAGCATGTCTAGTGCATTCTGCTCAGATCGATAGCTGAGCTGGCAGGCTATATCTCACGCTAAGCAGGCATGCCCCGAAAGCAGTACAGTAGAACCTCAGAGTTACAAACACCAGAGTTACGAGCTGACCTGTCAGCCGCCCACCTCATTGGGAACCAAAAGTACGCAACCGGGCAGTTGCAGAGACCAAAGAACCCAGGAAATACAGTACAGTTCATAGAATCATAGAATCATAGAATATCAGGGTTGGAAGGGACCCCAGAAGGTCATCTAGTCCAACCCCCTGCTCAAAGCAGGACCAATTCCCAGTTAAATCATCCCAGCCAGGGCTTTGTCAAGCCTGACCTTCTGTGTTAAACGTAAACGAGGAAAATAATAAAGCGAGAGCAGAATTTTGATTCTGCACAGTGACGTTTCACAGCTGCGTTCAGTCAATGTTCGGCTGCAAACTTTTGAAAGAACGTTTTGTTTAGCGTTACGAACATTTCCGAGCTCCGAACAACCTCCATTCTCCAGGTGTTCGTAGCTCTGAGGTTCTACTGTACTTGGATGGGAGATCGAGGGTGGCAGGACAGATGCTGGTGACTCAGGAGGGGCTTATGTTCTTGAACCAATGCCTCCATAGTGCTACGGGTCACAGCACTTCCAGTGGTGGGGCCCTCTCTGGACAAGATGTAACGCCGAGGCCCTGATTGCTTGTTAAAGGTGCGTTGGCACTTTTCGTATATGTGTGAGTCACTCCACTCAGCACTGAAATGCAGCCACCTCTGGGGTTGAATGCAGCTGCTGTTTCACAGTGTGCAGCAGCCACCACACAACGCTTTAGGACAGGGAGCCAAGAATGAGTGGGCCGGATTTTTCTCTCCCTTGGGCCATTTTTAACTCCCATTCCCTCCGATTTGAACCGTCACTTGGAGCTGGCAGTCTCCGATTACAAACTCTCCAAGGCAGGGATCTGCACCTAACACCCGGATCAGACCCTGAGGACACTACTGCAATACAAATAATAACCAACCACAACGGGGAACCTTTTCCAAACTCCCAAGGGGAGTTAGGCGCCTAAATACCTTTGAGGATGTGGGCTGATTCATTAGGTTCCTAAATACCGTTTAAAAAACACCTGGCCCTTTGAAAGGGGGAGCTGGGATCTTACCTCAAAGCAGATGGCTCCGTTCCGGTCCACATCAAAGGCGTTGAACAGGAAGTGGGCGTACATGCTGGCATCTGGGAGAGGAGAAACAAGAGAGACCCAGTGAAAACATTGGCACTTTCCTCCCCATCCCCGCCATTATCGATGGGACTTATCTGAGCACCTCACACTCTTTAAACACATTTACCCTCATGCCCCTGTGAGGCCAGTTCTTCCCATTGCACAGAGGGGAAACCGAGGCACAGACAGGCCCAAGGTCACACAAGAAGTCTGTGGCAGAGCAAGGAATTGCACCCAAGTCTCTCACAGGCCCTAACCATTGGACTGTCCTGCATCTTCGCTGCTGCCCGTATGGAAACCCCAGCGGATAAGAGCAATCTCACAGCACAGTGAGGGTGACCGGGGAGCTCACATCCTCCGATCCCAGCGTGGACGTAGGCAGGTTTCTAGGATAATTATTTAGCTAGCAACGGGAAATGACATGTAAAGCTACAGCTATTCGGGGTGGGGACCAGCTCTGCATTATCCAAGGGTACCGCGTCTAGCATGACAGGTTTCTAGATACTGCAAAACACCAGTGCCTTTATCACCCCCTAGCTGCTTTATCCCCTGCTCAGGCCAGGTGTGGGGCTAGGCGCAGTGCTCAGATGGCTCCTGCTGTGGATATTTGCCGGCAAAGGAGCCTGGGGCCCAGCCTCAGCGGAAGGACTTGGGAACTTTGCAGACAAGAGTCTTCTCCTCGCAGTGGGACATCAGCAACGTTGGGACAGGCCTGGGATAAAGGCTCTGGGCTCCTGGTGCCTCGCTAGATAATTTAACCCTTTCCCTGCTCTGGGAAGGTCTCAGGGGCAGGGGGGAACTGGTGCCAAACTCACCTCCCTGAGGGAAGAACTGAGCATAGATCAGCTTGAAGGTGTCTTCGTCTACCAGGCCACTGGGGCATTCCTACGGAGGGAAGTCATCGCCAGGAGGTTAGCCCCCAGTTGGTCTGACCATCACCCTCCCCACAGATCAGGCACCTAGATGTAGCCGGACCGGCTGGACCCAGGACTCTCCTCTCGCCCCATGGCTCTGCCATGCAACAAGCATCTGCCCTGCAATGCACCCAGGACATCCGTCCTCCTAGGGCATAAGAACATAAGAAAGGCCCTACTGGGTCAGACCAAAGGTCCGTCTAGCCCAGTATCCTGTCTTCCAACAGTGGCCAGTGGCAGGTGCCCCAGAGGGAATGAACAGAACAGGTAACATCAAGTGATCCATCCCTGTCACCCATTCCCAGCTTCTGGCAAACAGAGGCCAGGGACACCATCCCTGCCCATCCTGGCTAATAGCCATTGATGGACCTATCCTCCATCAACTTATCTAGTTCTTTTTTGAACCCTGTTATGGTCTTGGCCTTCACAACATCCTCTGGCAGGGAGTTCCACAGGTTGACTGTGCGTTGTGTGAAGAAATACTTCCTTATATTTTTCTGTGCTCTTACGCTCCCTCCTTGAACCCTGACCCCATGCACCTTGGGATTCCTGGCCCCCTCTCATGCCAGTGCACCGCCTCTCCCCGGCGATACGCCCACCCCGTCCCCGTGGTGACAGATGTCTCGGCGCATTGCTTAACGCACGGCTGGAAGGCGCTCAGGAACAACGGTGATGAGCGAGGTGGAAAAACCTACCGAGAAGGAACAGAACCCCCGGCCAAGCACATTCACGCTCGGTGGCTCGGGTCTGTAATACATCCTCCTCCCTCCCCGCCATCCACTCCGCTCTCAGCCTGCGTCCCCCAGCCTACGCCGCAGGCAGAGCTGTGATGGCAACGCGGGCAGACGCTCCCACGGCAGCTTTGATCAAGTGGCGTAACGACAGCAGGGAAGCCACAGCAGGACAGGGGGTGGCTGCCCAAGGGCACAGCCAGGGAGCGGGCAGGGTAGCTGCCTGTGCTTGTGCTCCTCGCTCTAAGCTAGCGGGAGGATATCTACCTGGGCTGTAATCACGCCCCAAAGCAGGGTCAGCGTACCCCGAGTGTTCGCACTTCGCACTAGGAATCCCCTTCACCCAACGCCCCGCTCCTCAGTTCAGTGAGCGGGGGATGAACAAGGCGCAGGCCAAAACCACTCCATCTCCTATCAGACCCGTTAACATCTCGCCCTCCAAGCTTCAGTAGGACTTAAATGGTGCCTCGGCCTTGTGAGCACGCTCGGCACCGGGATGAATTTCCTGAGCCCCCGAGGCTGCATCTCAGCCAGCTCCCACCTCTCCAGGGTGCGGTTTCCAGTCTCATACGGACAGCAGATGGAGCCCAACAGAGGCCACAAGGCACAGCTGTTCTCGGGGATCACTGGGCTGGGGGAAGGACCCAACAGACACTCACGTTCTTGAAGCCCCTGTACAACGACTGCAGCTCCTTCTTGGTGAATTTGGTCAGCTCTTGCAGCTGGTCTAGCCCTTCTGGCTGGTGCCGGACAGATGAAAGTTCAAGGTCGCTGTCGCTGGTGTCTGGAATGACACAAGACAAACTCTGTGAGCGAGCAGGAAGAGAGACACAAACTCCCAAAATCCAACCCCAGCACAGCGGGGAATAAGGAATATTGTTGTGCTGGAGAGGGTTATTGGTTGCCAGCAATCAGGTGTTTGATCTAAGTATTATTTATTAATTATGATGATGATGATGATGATTAGATCTATGGGCAATCCCAGACCTCGCTGAAGCTGCATGCTATCCATCTTTCATTCAGGCTAAATGAGGGAGCAATTAAATACCCATTTGTTTAGCTGGGACATTGATTTGGTTGCAGATCTGTGTGCATATGCATGTAAGGGACCAGAGGAAGCCAGCAGAAAGTAAGAGGTGCACTGGCAGCAAGGCACTGGGAGGAAGTCAAGTGAGAGAGAGCTTCTTCTGGGCAGAGTGCTGGCTGGAACGGCAGGCTTGGAAACTGTAAGCAAGGAACCTGCCTGCTGTTGTTTGCTTCTGCTGTGTTCCGGGAAACAGGACTTTGTGCACGTTCTTTGAAATAAGCAGGCTTGCACCAAAGAAATGCCTGACTCCCATCACCAATTTCTCCTCCTAATGGAAACAGCCTGGCAAAGCCCCAGATACTGACTCACCACTCAGGCCAAAGGACAACAACACAGAGACCCACTGTGCACGGGAGTCGTAGACCCTCCAGTCCAGGGGAGCAGGGGGCTCCAGAGAAGCACCCCGTAGGTGAGGGGTATGCATCCAGGTTGGTCTGCATAGGGCTGCTAGCCGGTCTTAATAGCCCAGGAAGAATTCAACACCATGACAAAGCCTCCTGCAGTCCCTTCCTTCAGGGCACCATTTATTAATTCAAATAGAAAAATTACAAAGCAAAACAAAGCTATTCCCCTGATCAACACAGACTGCAAGGGCCTCTTGGCACTTCTCTCTGCTCCAGGGCCAGTCACAGGTGCCACCCTCCCTCCTGCAGCTTCTTCTCTCACCTGAGCCCTTTACAGCTGGGACTGATAATTGAACAGGACTGGTTGGTCCCAGGCCCCTGGTCCTTAAAGGAGCAGACCATCCTCGAAAAATCCATGCCCCTGAGCCCTGTAGTGACACTGACCTAACCCCTGGTGCAGATGGAAGAATGCTTCATAAACCTACCTACCATTGCTCGGGAAGGTGTTTTTTCTGCAGTGATGGAAAAACCCTTTCTGTCGCTGCAGGATGTGTCTATACTAGGGGGGTGACGCCGGCTTATCTACGCACCGTAGTAGTGGAAACAAGCCTGGAGGGAGACAGGGAAGCAGGCACAGCCTGAGAGCACCGTAATGTGGCCCTGAGATAAAGCTAAGAGAAAAAGCTTTTTGGGCACAGAGTGTTGGCTGGAAAGGCAGGCTTGGGACTGTGAACAACTCGCAGGGCCCCGAAATCAGACAAGGCACTTGGGTAACATTATGTTCAAAGCACAGCTGCGACCAATCCTAAATGCTCTGCCGGGCTCATATTCCCCGATGCCTTTCACCTCCCGGTAAAACTTAACAGGATGAAAGATTAGTTCAGTCCTTCGCACAGAACTGCCCTGGCCCCAGCTCCGTATCCCAGGGACAAGAACCATGAAATTTCTAGCACACACAGGACCTGCCAGACTGAATCAGAACCAAGGATCGGGCCCAGTACCCAGTCTTTGACAGAGGCCAGCACCAGCTGCTCCAGAGGAAGGTGCAAGAACCGCAGCAGAAGACAGTGATGGGACAACTTGCCGCAAAGGAAAGTCACTTCCAGACCCCCCAGTAGGTTGTTATGGGTTGGATTAAACCTCATTGAAACTGGAGGGAGCATAACTGCCATGCTTCACTTACGATAGTTGCAAGATACCATTAAGGCCCAGATGTAGGTACTTAGCAGGGTGATCATGCCTACCATTTTGGCTGGGACATTCCCTTTTTTAAGCCCTGTCCCTGCCATCCTCACTTTTTTGGCAAAACTGGGCATTTGTCCCCTTTGCTTTTGCCCATTGATCATCAGCTGGCAAGAGCAAATGGGACCAATGCCCAGTTTTGCCAAAAAAGTGGGGTGCGAACCCTAGCAGGGCACAGAAGAACTTGCAGGGGGGCAACGCCAGCCCCGTGGGGCGGGGGCAGCGGGGAGCCCTGGGGTAGCTTCAGGTGGTGTCCCATTTTCCCTTTTGGAAAATATGGTCACCCTAGTACTTAGGCACCTAACTCTGATTTCCTTGAGGATCTGGGCCTGAGCTTCTTTGTGGAACCAGGTGGCTGAAACAATAGCAGCCTGCACCCAAAACATAGGCACATGGGAGAGTGCTCAGGACCTTAAACTACATGGGTGAAGGGGCCTTGCTGGGTATTGTTTTTGAGCAGAGGGGTGTGTGTTTGTGAGACAGAGGGACAAGGAGAAAACAGACCACAAAGACGGAGCAGAGAGCTAAGGACAAAGCCTGGAGAAGCACTGGGAACGTGGCTCTAGAGAGGGAGCTTTTGGGCAGAGTGCTGGCTGAAAGAGGCTTGGAACTGTGCGCAAGGAAACTATCTCCAGTTTCATTTCTGCTGTGCTCAGGGGAACAGAACTTTGTACATTCTTTGTAAATAATCAGGACTGAAAGGAGTTGACTGTGACATTGTGCTCCATAATGTTTTATGGAAATATGCTTATAAGTGTGAATATAATGTAACTAGGATATGCTTTATGCAAAAGGTCTCTTGTAAGGTATAATTACAATGCTTATAATCTACTGAGTGTGTTCATGCTATTTGTATGCATGTATCATTCTTGTATCTGAAGCTAGAAATATGAAGTATAACTCTGAGGTCCTATTGTAATTATGCAAAGTGTGGGCGATTAATGGTGGCTTAGAATCTTGATGGCTCCCATTGACTAGGACAATTGGTTGTAAATGGTTTATTTACCTGCAAGCCTTCCTGTGTGTGTGTGGGCCAGCCAATGGGTAATGAAGAATGAGGTCTTACAGTGACATGTGACCATGTCACATGATACTGGAATCCATCTTAAATATGGTACTTTTCCACTTAGAAGGAGGGGTGGAGAGCCAGAGAGACAAAAGATTCCTGCCTTGTGCCAAAGCTATAAAAGGGGGTGGAGCAGGACAAGGGGGGTTCCAGTCATGAGAACACCCCTGCGCTTCACCTAAGATGTCTGCTGGAACTAACAAGGACTGTACCAGAGAAAAAGATTGGGCCCAGACTAGGAAGGAGTCTAGTCTGTGAAATAAGCTAAATGGAACATCTCTGAGGGTGAGATTTTACCTGTAATCAGTTTCTTAAGGTATTAGGCTTAGACTTGTGTGTTTTGTTTTATTTTGCCTGGTAACTTACTTTGTTCTGTCTGTTATTACTTGAAACCACTTAAATCCTATTTTTTATACTTAATAAAATCACTTTTGTTTATTAATTAACTCAGAGTAAGGGATTAATACCTGGGGGAGCAAACAGCTGTGCGTATCTCTCTATCAGTGTTAGAGAGGGCGGACAATTTATGAGTTTAACCTGTATAAACTTTATACTGAGTAAAACAGATTTATTTGGGGTTTGGATCCCATTGGGAACTGGGTGTCTGGGTGCTGGAGATAGGTAACCTACTGAGCAGTTTTTGGTTAAAGTCTGCAGCTTTGGGTGCGTGGATCAGACCTGGGTCTGGGTTGCAGCAGGCTAGCGTGTCTGGCTCAACAAGGCAGGGTTCTGGAGTCTGAAGCTGGCAGGGAAAAAGGGCTCAGAAGTAAATTCAGCATGTCAGGTGACAGTCCCAGTGGGGTTTCTGTGACCAAACCCGTCACATTTACATCCTTTCCAAAACTCTTGTTTGGAGGCCTGTCCTGCCCGTAAAAGAGCACTGGGCTTGGTGACTTATGGAAGGGTTACAGCATGTTTGGAAAACAGAAAGCACAGAGAATCTCCTGGAAATCTGGAAGAATGAAATTTCACCATTTCTGGAAAAGAATGGGGTGGGGGGAGTTTGCAGCAAAAAACCCCAAACCACAGAATAATTTGCTAAATTGCCACATGCTTGCTCAACATAAAAGAACCCTCAGAACTCCTTAAAGTCCTTTGCAGAAGCAACCTGGTTCAAAGACATTGAGGAGGCTATAGGGCTAGCATACGGATATCTTTAAGTCTGCCGCTGACCTAGCTGGGTTGAAGGACTTTTAGAAGTCTGCCAGGGCAGTTTGCTGACCTCTTAGTCTGGAGCTGAACTGGCTGGGCTGGATGGCATTAAGAAGGCTGGAGAAACTTTGATGCAGTTCTGTCCAGCAGACCATTGTATGCTAATGAACATAGCTATCATCTAGAATATAATATAATTTACTTACTTGGTGGAGAATAAGTACTCCCACCCAGCACCGGTGGCTTTTCCCCTATAGCTTTACTTTCAAAAAATAAGGAAATTCCAGACAAATAATCTTGTTCAGATGAAGTTATGATTACAAATTGCTATCATTTTCTGAATGGAAAAACAAGACTTTTCTCAAACATTTGAAACCTGAGAAATTCTAAGTTAACATTAACCTTCAATAAACAAGATGCATGAGAGTCTGGAAATGCACAGTTATGGTTTCATAAGTATAACTGACATTGTATCAACCCCCATTCTATCCAGCAACTCCATCAGCTCCTCACAACCCCCTTCCATCATTTCTAACCACCAACCCCCAGCTTCGTTACTCTAAATACAGATCTGCACCATGCCTGGAGCTCAGCACAGAGGTGCTCCTGGCCCAACCACAAACCCTGCTCTTCTTCAGCCACCAACATGTTGAAAATGAGAAACAATGATGCCTTCTTTCTCATTTTTAATATACATTCCAGAACAATGTGATCTATCTATCCATTCATCCATCCATCCCCATACACACCCCTCTATCCATTCATTCTGAGACACATCTATCTATCCATCTCTCCACCCACCCCCATACACACCCTTCTATCTCCCTCCATCCACCCTCATACACACCCACCTATCCATTCATCCATCCCCATACACACCTATCTATCCATTCATCCTCAGACACATCTATCCTTCCATCTCGCCATCCATCCCCATACGCACCTCTCTATCCATCCATCTCGCCATCCATCCCCATACACACGCCTCTATCTCTAGCCATCCATCCATCCATCTTATCCTGCCACTCATCACGTAGTATCTGAGCCCCTTCCATGTAAAATCAGTGGCAACAGTGCAGTCCCTAGCAGACTACACAGAGTCTCTGGCATTTCTCCCTTTTTGGGGGGGGGCAGTCTGTGTTTGGGGTAGGGAGTTTGGTTTTGATTTTTTACATTGTTTGTTTTCTGTTGCTGAGGTTGATTTGTTCTCACGTTGGGTGGGTGGGTCTATCTCAGTCCACCCTCCCGGTGGGACAGTGGCTGTAACACCTTGTACTAGTTCCCTTCTTCATCAGCTGATAACGGTTGAGGATTCTGCACCATAAGAAAGCTGCCCATGGCCCAAGGCTGAGAACAGCTGGCAGAGCGAGAGGTAGACTCAAGGATTACAATACCACCAGGGCTGCAGTTGGGCATGACCCAAAACCCATTGAGGTGAATGGAAAGATGCCCATTGACTTCTATGGGTTTTGGGTCAGGTGCTAAGTGAGGGATTCATTCCCCATGCATCCGATGAAGTGAGCTGTAGCTCACGAAAGCTCATGCTCAAATAAATTGGTTAGTCTCTAAGGTGCCACAAGTCCTCCTTTTCTTTTTGCGAATACAGACTAACACGGCTGTTACTCTGAAATCTGATTCCCCATTCAGAGACATGGCCTGGTACCAGAGTGAACTTCCTCAGTGCAGACAGGGCACCAGACTCAGCAGCTCGATTTGCAAGGACTTCCCACTGGGATTCCAGCCAGCCTTTAATTCCATATCCCCTTTCTAAAAGGGGAGGGATCCCTCCCACGTATGTAGCGCAGCAGAGCATGGTACAGCCCTGTGAGCAGGGAGACTGGCTCATGAGAAACTAACAGAGGCTGGAACCGCGACTCCTTCGCAACCCCCAAAGCCAGAGCCTCGATTGTGTCAGCAGCAAACCTCTGTGAGGGGTTAAGGGCTCTTGGAAGTTCCTGCAGTTCACAAACATTAAAAAAAAAACCAGCCCTGAAGATCTGTGCAAACTTTGTGAGGCTATCTGCCTTCCCCCCAGCCCCCTAGATTAAGTTAATTCAACTTTGCCTGGGAACTGGACACACAGCAGGCAAATGCAGCTAACAATATCAGGCTGTACACTCCATCCAGATACCGATTCGGCTGACCACGTCAATCATCTGCAGCAGCCGGTGAGAGAACGGGTACCACACAATAGACAGAGACCTGGGGAAGGGGCAGGAAGGCAGGCACTACTGGGTACACGGATAAGGAGAAAATGACAGGAGATGAGGGTGATACAAGCTGGATGTACTGGGTCAAATTTAGGCCTGCTGCAAACCAGTGCATTGAAGTCAATGGAGTTGTGTGTCCTTACAGCAGGGCTGAATCTAGCCTGTTGCTGAAAGGCTTTGGCCTGACCCATCGAACCGAGGTGAACTTCAGCCAAGCAGCATAAGACGAATGAACATATAACCCCAGATCAATGGTCAGTACAAAACAGGGAGGCATGGGAATAGATGCATTTGAATAGCTGGAGATACTGCACAGTACAGGACGCAGTGGTGGAGAGACAGACAAAAAGAACAGAATAGGAGGATGGAAATCATTGGAAACATGGGCCCAATTCCTCCACTGGTGTAAATTAGCGTAGCTCCACTCAAGTCTGAGGATCTGGACAGAAGGGAATGGGTCAATGGAAATCTCTGTAAGCGGCACGTCCGAGACAGGTGACCAAAGATGGCTCGAACAATAGTCACAGAGATCAGGCCACGGAAATGAAGAGATACCGCTGGATTCAGACACTGCAGACTGGATCTCAGGAGCGAACCCTGCTAGGTGCCTGGACAAACCCAGCAGGGCTGGGCAATGCATTTCAACAGAGGCACTGGAAGTACGTTTGTACAACTCCCAGCACAATGGTACCTCTCTGCTGACTGGGGTCTCTTGGAGCTACAGTCTTAACAAGGTTGCAAAATTTAGACTGAATTCCCAACAGCCTGAAGTCCAAGTGTCTTTGGAGCTGAGGTTTGAGCCCTTCTCTGAACACAAGACAGGAGAGCTGCTAGGAATGGACAGGCGGATACGGGGACAGATCCGACACCCACTGAACACAATATAAAGACGCAGAGGGAGTTAGATCATTCTGCTGTGTATTTTCCAGTGGGCCAGGAGAACAGCCAGGATTTTGAGGGCTGTGGATGAAAGCTGCTAAGTTATTATTAATTAGTATTAACACACCACAGGTGAAGGTGCATGGGCTCTGGACTGTCACAGTAACGCACAACAACTCCCGAGCTCTTTGCCTGAAAGGTCCAGATTTTCAGCTGGTATAAACTGGCAAACTTCCAGTGAGGTCAATGCCAATGTACTCCAGATGAGGAGCTCTCCCTAAATGTACTAGTTAATCCGCCAGTCGCTTTCATTGGTGTGTGCCGGAGCAGGGGGCAGGAACAAATCAAGAGGTCATTCGGTTAATGAGCACAAGCGGCTGCATCAGAGACAAGAATCTGCGCAGACGCCCGCTCGGTTGCAAACTCAGGGGAAAGGTTCGAGTTAGGTTGAATAGCTGGAGGTACTGCACCTCCTCGATCCACGTTCATTGCATCTCCTGAGGAGGGGTCAGCCAAGGCTGCCTGTCAGCCCGGTTCTGAAAGCATTGCCTGTTTGCAAGCGTGCATTAACCAAACAAAGGTTTCAGGGTGACTACTGGCCGAGATTTGCTTCTGCATGCAACTCAGGCCTGGGGTGCTCCAGGAGAACCTTGGAAATCAGCTTGGGGATTCCCTGGAGATGATGCTGTCCCAAGTGACTCATCTCCTGAGATGCCAGACACCATGTTAATTGCACAGTACACTAAATAATTTGGAGTCAGTCATACTGAGTGAAATCCACTGTGTGAATCCTATTACAAGGGCTGCTACATTGATTTACACCAGCGGAGGAACAAGCCCCTAAACCCAGAATGTCCTTTGCAGCTAAGAGTGATTCGAACCAAGTGGCTGAAGCTTTTTGTGAGTGTGGCAAAAATGCAGATTCAGAGACACTGAAACATTTCATGCATATGCGTCAGTTACGCCAAATTGTTTTCCTCAAAACCTCTCCCCACCTAGGGTGACCAGATAGCAACTGTGAAAAAACGGGACAGGGATAATAGGCGCCTATACAAGAAAAAGTCCCCCAAAATGGGACTGTCCCTTTAAAAATGGGACATCTCGTCTCTCTGTCCCCACCCCCAAAAATCTGACAAAAATCAAAATGTTTAATTCCAACATTTTCGAAATGAAACGTTTCTATTTTCGGTTCCAAGCTTCCTTCCGTTTTATTCACAAACCCACTCCAAATCCCCGTCAAACCGTCGCACTCAAAATAAAACGTTGCAATTTTGTCAAAACGAAACGTGTCACTTCACTTGAAATCAATTTTTTTCTGACTTTTCGAGGTGCCAAAAATTTAGGGGAAAAAAGGTTTCCAGTTGAACCCCAAACGATTGACTTTTTTCGATTTTTTTCCCCCAAACGGCCAGCGAACCAAAAGATCTGTTATTCGCTCAGCTCTAGTGACCACAACAAACCTTTAGTGCAATGGTCAGAAAAGTACCCGTATAAGAATGGCTCCTCCTTACTCAGTCAACCTACTAGCTGGGCCAAACTCTGGAGTTATTAACACCAGGGTTCACAGTTATGAATGAGAGCGCAGGACACATCTGCTGCCTGTAATGACGACAAACTAAGCCTGTGCTTCTCTTGATTCCTGTTAGCCCTGCAGAGCTAACCCGGTTACAGGACAGTGCACCAGAGCCTGATGCATCGTCAACAGGATTGTTAATTTAATCCCATTTACAGGACTTTTACTGCCGGTGTTGAGGCATGAGCCAGAAAGAACACCATGCTTCTCCCAGAGGGAGTCTGCACGGCCAGTCAGCAGAAGTGCTGAGTACCCGCAATGGTAACTGAAGTCAATGAGAGCTGCGGCTATGCAGCCTCGATGGAGATCATGCCCCCTTCTTCTTTCCTGAAACCTGAGGGTATTTCAGTGGAGCTACACTGATTTACACCAGCTAAGGATCTGGCCCCGTGCATTCAGTATGCTCCAAAATGATCGCCATAAAAACGGAGCATCCCAGCTACTCCCAGCAGGACAGACCCACAGCAGAATCACTCTGAATTACACTTTAATCAGTATTGATACAGAGGGTGGTTTTGCAGTTCATGCAGTGGACTGGGACTCAGGAGATCTGGGGTCAGTTTCTAGCTATACCACAGGCTCTCCTTGTGACCTTGGGCAAATCATTTAATTCCTCTGGACCTTTTTCCCCTTTGGGAAAATGGGGATAACAGTCTGTTCTTTCTCTCACCCTTTGTCTCGTCCGTTTACGGCCTGATCCAAAGCTAGACTTCAACATGCTTTGGATGAAGCCTTTAGACTGTAAAAACTGTATGGGGCAGGAACTGTCTCTTACTATGTGTCTGTGCAGTGTCTGGGACAGTGGGCCCTGATCTTGGCCAGAACTTCTAGGCATTTATGTAAACCAAATAACCTATACATAATAATAGGACCAGCCGTTCCCTTTAAGCGCAGGCACAGATGGGGGGATTTTGATTCCCAATTACCTGATCCGTGGATGCAATCGGGTAGCTAAAAGGTCAAAATCCCATGAGCGGCACGCGCAGTTAGCTCCGCCCACAATTGGCTGGTGCCTGGGAAGTTAGAGGCGTCGTTAATTATGTGGCCCCTACAGAGCTAATTATTCTGTATTCAGGCAAATGTCCCATGTAATAAAAACTCAGGGTTTGCCACAGTAGCCCACAGTTCAGTGCATTCCACATCCCCCTTTGTGCCTGATCCCCTCAGCATGTGACTCTAGAACAGGGAACAGCTAGGGGAGTTACTCCTTTAGCACAAGGGGAAGCTCACGTTTTTCAGCTCCAGAGGTCCTTAGTTCAATTCCCAGTGGTAGCTCAGATGATAGTTGTGCGATGGGGTAAGCTTACCCCATAAAGGCAATACTGCCTAATGGTCAGTCCGCCCCACCGTCTGGCTATTTAAAAGCTGAAAGGGTCTTATCGAGTCAAACACCGAGAGGATCTGAAGTGGAGCTCTTATTGGCTTCCTGAGAAAAGAAATCGAGGCAGGAAGCATGTGCCGGCCCACTCTAATTCAGCAGGGGGTGCTGCAGGGCAAGCACACCCGATGATGCTAGCATTACCTCCACTGAACTTGAGCGCTAAGGGATGGAGCCCTACTGTCATGGCTGCCGAGTCACGGAGTCAGAGGGACATTCCCAGGGAGCAGTGCCACCATTCCTCGCACGTCACCGGCGCATCTCCTGTCTGCTGCTGCCCTATAGCTGTATGGTTGGAGGCAGAGCCTCCTGTCTCCAGAGCCAGCTTTACACACTGGCCTGGAGCATGACCTACCCCTGGGGGGGTCCTGGCTGATGTCAGGTGTCCCCACGATCACACTGACTGCTTTAGGAAAACGGCCGATGGTGGCCGCAGCCAGAAGCAGGGTACTGGGTCAGCTGGGCCAATGATCTGTTCCATTGCTGCATCGCTCAGCTTCTCTACCAGAGCATGTTCCTTTCCCCCTGGGAGGCAGGGTCTTTGGGGCACCCACTGGCAGAGCAAACAACTCACTGGGTCTCTTACCATCGCCTCTGTATCTGCTCCTGTCCATCCACCAACCTGTACCATGACCACAAACTCCTTCCGCTCAAACATAACTGCGTGCAAACCAGAGCTGTCACCCGCTTTCGCACACTCCTCTCCTCTCTGGCTGGTCCCAGTGGTTCTCACAACAGCGATCCATCCATCCAGAGAGGCCTTTCTAACGTTACTATCAGTGGGGCACTAGGTGACAGCAGTGGGTCTGGGGGACTGTTCTGTCCGCACATTGCTTGCTCCTCCAGTCGAGCCCAATCAACCCTGATAATACTCTGTCCTGCTTTCTTCTATTTCTAACCGTTCTGTACTGATGTAACATGCATCAGACTGTATCAGCTACTAGAATATGGACTCTTATGGGTAATCACAGACACCTCATGCAGAACCTTCCAAAACCAGTACTCTTGTGCAATTCAAAACCAATACAAGGAAATATTTTTTTTCCTCACAGCACATGATTAGACTGTGGAACTCACTGTCACCAGATGTTCTGAATGGGCTATAAACCCTCATGCTTCAGGATTTAAGCCAATCTCTAACAAATTAGGGATCAGCAGGAGACAGTCCTAGGGGACAAATTAATTCACTGCAAGGTTTCTTGCCGAAAAACTGGACTGGATTAGATGGATCTAATAGAGCAGTTCCTATGGGCCTAGCAGATTTGGGGTCTGTTCGATGGTCAGACCTTGCCCAGCTCACTTCACCTCCGTACCAGGGGGCTAATGATATGATATTTTCCCACCTCCCAGAGTGCAGTGAGGATTAATTCATAAAGTCCCTGATTCAAGTAAACACATAGATCATTGGCTTCAGTGGAGCTTAAGTACATCCTTGAGTATATTGCTGAATCAGGGGCTTCAGTACTTCGGGCCTGTCACATTCTCAGAGACCCGGTACACATCAAAAGCTCAGATCCAAATCACCCCAGACTTTGAGGAAGTTGAATTCTGGGTCAAAATTTCACAGCTCAGTCCTACTTCTGTCTCCATCACTGTCACGGCTACCACGAATAAAACTCGATTTGCAATGGGACAAACCCAGAGCTCCTCGCTCAGGTTCACAGGAGCAAATGGGAGTTTGGATTCCAGGCAGTTTTAAAAGGACACACATTTCAACTCCAGAGACAGAGCAGACTGTGGAACTCATTGCCACAGGATTATTGTTGAGGCCAAGAATTTAGTATCAAAGAGGGGCCAGCCATTTATATGAATAACAAGCATAGCCACCATTTGAGTAGTTAGTGCGGATGGAGTTTTGGAGGGGACCTAACACCTTCAAGCCAATCACTGACATTTAAGGATTTGGAGGAAACCTTCACGGTGATCATCACAGCTTACCACAGGGTTTCTCCTTCCATTGTATGAGGCGTCTGGTTCTGGCCACTGTCACAGACAGGATGGGCCATGGATCTGATCCTATGTCTCTAAAACACTGTCCCCAGCCAACGTGACAAACACGTCACAGCTCGCAATACTGTTTAGTGCCAGGTGACTCATACTGTAGGGGAAAGGCAGTGAAGGGCTTGTTCCCTTTGAAACATCATACTTAGCACTGACTGGACAGCAAACCACTCTGCTGGGATGAACAGCTACAAGATGTTCCGACATATCCCTTAACAGCAGAAGGCACTGTGGTATTTTGCAGCATGGTAACACACACACCTTCAGAGCCAAATTCAGCTCTGCGGTAACTGCCTGCCACGGAATTGCGCCCGGGATCAATTTCCATCCGCTATGTCTTTGGTTAGCGCGGTCCAATGGAATGGTCCCTTCCCACCTGAACCTCTCCCATTTACTCTCCCTGTCTCCCATCAGCCACAGCCATGGTTGTGCAAATTCAGCCTCCCCGGACAGAATCAAGGCCACACACACGTAGCAGCAGTCTCAATGCGGGAGTCAATGACCTAATGCAACCTGCATTCCCTCTGCTCAGATTCTGGGGGGAGCTAATGTTTCCCAGCTGAGCGGATTGGTCTTTCTGCCTCTGAACAGCGCAAATATTAAGCATGCAATTAATAAATAATGCCACGCTACAATCTCCAGTAACAGAGTCCCACGACGGGCTCAGAGCTGAGTCAGGGGCCTACGTCACATTCTCTTTCAATGGGAACTATCCCGCTCCAGAGAGAGCCTGAAATTCCATGTCCACGCTCACCCCTCCCTGGGCTTCCTCTGACCCTGCTCCACCAATGCCCCGCCACCGGGACCTGGGGGAGAATGCCTGCTACGGGCAGGAGAGGGGAACACCGCTGCCACTCACTGCTCCAGCACCCTCTCGCTCTTCTTCCCACCATATGGATGGGTCAGAAGTCAGTGGGGCTCCCCCCAGTTCCACCGGCCCCTGGGAGTTCTATTTGGCGGGTACAGGTCGAGATCTACAGCCTACTTATCACTGTAATCAAAGAGCCGGGGCCACCGCACGAGATTCCCCTATAGCAAGGTCAGAGCATGGCTGGGACATGACAATTGGTCAAAGTTACAGCGGCACAAACGACTCAGGGAACTGCCAGCTCAGCAGGGGGCTGCTCGCACTCAGGGTCCTGCCTGCTGCCGGTGCGGCGAGGAGGGTTGGGGGGGGCGGGCGAGGCGCTGTATTTTTCGAAGAAGCTTGGGGGTTAGTGAGCATCTGCTTTCCTCTTCCTCCTCCCCACCCAGGCTGGGCTTGTGCCATGGAAATGGTGCAAAGGGAAGACGGCGGGGGAAGAGCCGGAGCTGCAGACGAAGTGCCCTTGAGGGGACGGATCCAGTTTCTTGATTTAAGAGTCAAACAAGCAGGTTTCACTCCTTGGTTAATATTTCATTGGGGCCACGTGACGCCGAGATGGCTGTGTGGTTACTGAGACGCCTGGCTCTGCACTTTGCAGCGGAGGGGGCGGACGTGGAAATACAGAGAGGATCGTCCTGGGGTTGGCGGGGGGGGGCGGAGATCGGGTTTGGAAGTGGGGACTCCCAGCCAAGCAGCAAGACACCCTCCACGAGGAATGCTTCCCCTGTCACTAGTGCACCAGCATTCACAAGTCACGCGCACGTGCAACCCACTGGTGAGTGAGCATTACAGGCTCCCCTCCCCTCATGCCCAACTCACAGAGGATATGAGCCTGTTATAGTCTCAGTTAAGGAGCCTTGCTCTTTAGCTCAAACTCCTGCTTTTCGCTCTGGAAGTCCCTGGTTCAATCCCCGGCCAAGATGGTGGCCATGCCATGTGTCCGTGACATCTCCTCCTGGGGTAAGGAACAAGTTCCCACTCATCCCAGGTGTGATCCTGAGGGACTTGCACCCAGGGGGAATTTGGCCCTGTGCATCCCAAAATATGCTGGGGTTTTGATAAGACTTCCCTGGAAGTTTGCCTGCCTGGGGCATGCAGGAGGAGTCAGAGAGGGTATGGATGTGTTGAACTCCTGGCCCCGCTGACCCCGGGGAGCGGCTCTCACTGGGCACCAGTGAGAGGAGCATTTGTGCACCGGGGGTGGGGGCATTCACGCCTGTGTGGAGAGTAGCAGCTCTTCCCCCTTCATTTCCAGATTGGGGCCTTTCCTTCGGGTGGGCAAGGGCGAAGGGGGCCCTGAATGTGCCTTCAGAGCCTGGTCAGCTCAGTCAGCAGGAAATTCACACCCGAGGGGCAGGGCTCCTTTGCAGGAGACTCGCTCTGCATTGCCAGCCAGGGAGAAAAGGAAGCTCGGCCCCGGCAGGGCAAACGCACAGACTCCTAGTGGGGCCAGGGGGCAGCTCAGGGTAGAATTTCCCCTTATCAGCCCCCTACACACATTGCCCTGAAGTCCCACTGGACCTAGGGACCTCAGCCCTCTCAGTTGTAGTGAAAAACCTTCCCTCCCGCCAGCCTGGCCTGGAGAGGCCACAGAACAGGGAGACGCTTGGGGAAAAGACAGGTGGTTTCCCCTGAAAAAACATGGCCCAGACCCTGGGGCAAAGGCTGTTCTAATCCTGTACCCCGTCCCCCTCCACCGCCTGGGGGAACAGCACTAGGAAGGAGTCGGTTGCTGGACAGTGCTGTACCCCCAGGGCACGGGAGTTAGAAGGGGTCAGAGGAGGGGAACGGGGTGCTTGGCTCCAGGAGTAGGGGGAAAGGGAAGCTGGACTGACCCAGGTACCGGGGTCGGGATGGGGGTGGATCCAGGCTGCAGGGAAATGTACCATCAGTAGTTACCTTCCATGGACATGGGCTCCAGGATCCCGAATTGTTTGAGGACGGCGATGAAAAGCATAATGACCACGGCCATGGCACAGAGTTCCATCCCCTGGATGCCCATGGCCGGCCAGCGTCCCACGACGGGCGGCGCAGCACCAGGGGCATGCGACTCACGCCCCTCGGGGCCAGCTCAGCTCTGCCAGCGCCCAGAACCAGAACTGAGGGGCCAGGGAGCAGCCGTGCAGCAGGAAAGAGCCCGTGGTTCCCCACCACCACCAGCCCCTCGGCAGCCTCACATCTCCAAGTCCTCGCTGGAGACAGACGGATGAGTAATCTCCTTTGGCTTTCCCCGCGGGGATGGGAAGAGGGGAGATGGGAGCTGGCAGGGGAGTGGTGCAGTTGACGCCTTGGTAAAGCCTCGAGCGTGGAGGAAGAAAGAAATCAAACTTTCCGAACTTGGCTGGGCAAACTTTCCTAGCAGCAGAATCCCGGCACGACTGGCTCCTGCCCGGGGCCCATCTCGCTTGGCTGCTGCAAACTCCCGTTGCTCCGGTGTGTCTCTGATCAACTCAGCGCTCCGTCAGTCCGGGAGGCTGGCTCGCACGGCAGGGTCAGCTGGAGGTTCTGAGGGGCTCCCCCGTGCCCGGTGATGATGCACTGACGGATGGAGCATCCGCCCGGCGCCTCCATCTCGCCTCTCCGCAATGCCATTGGCTGCAGGGTGGCTATAAAATTCCACACACTCCCCCCCCCTTCCCTCCCCCACCCCCCAGCACACTCACACCCTGAGACCTCGGAAAGGGGGAGGAGGCTGGCTGGGTGTCTCTCGTTGCGGGGCGGCATTGATCCAGACGAGAGACGCGCTGGGCCCCAGCTGCGTCTCCGAGCGACGAACGGTGCCGGCGGTTGCAGACGAGCCGTTTAGTTGGTGTGTTTTGTGTGGAAGCCGCGGCACGTGAGAGCGGCTCGGGAAGCCCGGGTGGAAAGGTGACTCTGCAGTGCCGACACCCTGAGCTCACCGACCTGGGGTCAATCAGAAGCAACTCCCCTGGGGCCAAGGGAGCGGCGCTGGAGGAAGGAAGAGCAGAACCGAGGCGGGTACCAGCAGTTGAATGAAAGGCGATCGAGTGCGCACAGCACAGCTAAACTCTGGGGATGCAGGAAGCATCCCAGAAGATTCCTTCCCATTGCAATACAATCATGGGGGGGGCCGCACTCTCCCTGGGTATAAACTGGGGGGGGGGGGAGGGGTTTCACTGACTCCACTGGAGTTCTGCCCCTTTGCACCAGCTGAGGATCTGGCCCTTGACCTCTGAAAATCTCCCATGCCCTGCAGTGGAGTTTCTACCTTTCAGGGGAATGTTATTCACCAACTGCGAGCTCCTGTGAGACAGACAAACCACTTGCTCTCTCTCTGCAGGGCAGCCTGGATTTTAAGGCTGCAGGACTCTACTTCTGCCAGGCCACACCCCATTATTCCACAAGCCCAGGAGATAAAATGCCCCTAATGTCACACAACAGAGCGCAGTGGGTCTGTACAGGAGACGGACCCAGGGACATGCTCAGTGTTTCACACGCAGATATTCATAAGCGGATGTGGGGCCCCAGATAAATCAGCTGGCCTGTGGCCCTGTATAAAACATGCAAAGAGCATGAATGCTGCATGCACCCATGGCCGTGTGCCACGCGTGTTCACACGTGCTGCAGGAGACAAGGCCAGACAGTGCAACAGATCACAAGTGGAATGGCAGCATAGCAAGAGGTAGCGAGTAGGGTCCCCAGGGGCGTTAGCAGGGTGCTGGGTGGCATGTGAGGGGCCCTGGGATGCTGCTACTCCAGGAATCCACAGGTAAGAGACAATCCATTCTAGCTGATGTGTTGACGGGAACTACGGTAAGAGAGCCAGGTCAGCGACCCCTAAAGCACGCACCCGCTTTACAGCTGGCATTGCAGTGGGCCAGATTCTGTCCCCACTCGTGTGCAGTAACTCCAGTGAGTCTGTGCAGGCAGAACGGAAACCCACCATGGTTTTTGCAAGGGAAGCCAATCTCCTGATTTGTGGGAGAGGGGCCTAACTGGTGAGTTTTGAGCCCTCAAACTTGGCCCCGCTCCGTCCCGCCGCAGGAAGTGAGGCTGCAGGAGCACAAGGGAGGGCACCCCATGTCTCTGGGCCTCCTTGCATATTGGGGAGGTGGCAACACCCTCAGCTCAGTTCTAGGCACTGCAGGACGTTCTCCTCCTTGTGACACATGCACCCAGGTCACTAAGTATCTAGATCTGTTTGCATAGCGAGACGTTCACCTGTGTGTGGAAAGGCACAGAACTTCTGTGACACGCTGCGTACCCATCTATACAGACGATCGGGCTGAGGATTTATGAACCTCTCGGCACTTATAACCCCACGCACTGACTCCAGCGGGAAATTAGCGAGATTATGACTCCACATGGGACACAAATGATCTAGCAAAAGTGTTTGTCCCAGGGTATCATTGCCCCAGGCCTCCCATTCCTACAGGGTTGCATGCAAGAGGTGGCTGCATTTCAGTCACTCTGCACAGATCTATAGATTACTCACACGTGCACTTTATAAGATGGGACACTAGGAAGAAGTGACCCGATCAGACACGAGGTCCATCTAATCCTGTACACTCCCCCCAGATGTTTCAGAAGAATCTGTATAATCTCCGTAACACAGAACCATCCAATAACTCTTGCACAGAAGACAGATTCTTCCTATCCCCAGCCCCAGCAGGTTAATATCTTTCATGCATTTTTAGCATGTAGCTGTTTTTAAAAAATTAATTTAGGCCCCGATTCCCCCCAGTACTCAAGTAAGCAAATAAGTTGCATTGAAATCAACAAGACACGCACATGCTTAAAACTAGGCTGAATCAAGGCCATAAACAACGAACCCCTTTTTGACCTCTTTCCCTCTGACATCCACTGGCCATGAGTTCCACAGGTTAATTACACATGAGGCAGGGAAATAGCCTTTAACAGCTCGCAACGTGTTTGCCTTCTAATTTGGTCAGGTCCTTGTGTTAGGAGGGAAGGCAAATAAGAGTGCCTGACTGACCTTCTCTAAACCATTCATGATTTTATATTTGTCTATCATGTCATCCCTTATTCATCGCCCGTCTAAGCTAAATAGTCCTTTCCCGTCCCGCAGCGTGAGAGCTGCAAAGTGCAAATTATTATTATTTCAGTGAGAAAGCAGCTGAGCTCTCAACACACCCACTCCGTGGCTGGGTATTCACCCCATTCCTACACATCCCTCCTCCCAGGAAATCCGCTTGCAAAGGACAAAAGCCTGGAGCAATTCCCCATGAATGCGGCGCTATAAACAAGACATTGATCCCTGTTTCTCTCATTGTAAAATATTAAAGATGTTTAAATGGATAAAAACGCCAGCCTCCAATCGTCTCCAAGCAAGTCTGCATTAGCAGCTGCAGCAGCCAATTGGTTTAATGGATGGGGCTTGGAGCCTCTCCCCCCAGAATCTTGCCTGCTGTGACTGCCTGCCAATTTGGGGTTCGGGTTCTTTTTCCGCTGAGACCGAAAGCTTGACTTAGAAACTTTGTCAGAGGCTGGTATTGGGGGAGGTTCGTTTGCAGCTGTCAGAACAGCATGGGAGATGCAACCAGTAACGTACAGGAGAGCGCAGAGGGCTGATTCTCACTTATGCTAAGCTTGCCTGACAGCAGGTAGCTTTCTGGAAACACCGCTGTGCAGGGGGGCTTCCTGTCTGGTGTTACGGGCTCCCCACCTGCCCTGCTCCCAGTCCCCAGTGTGGCCAGAATGCCCCAACAGAAGGGCCCTGAGAAGCAGAATGCAAGTTAGAGCAGCATTGTGACTGCTCTAAATTATGCTGGAGGCCAGGCAGGGCTCTGAAGAGCCTTGAAACATGGGAAGACCAAAGGTGGCTTAAAGGCACCATCCCCCATCTCCTA
The DNA here is from genome assembly GCF_965140295.1 of Lepidochelys olivacea. Lineage (NCBI taxonomy): Eukaryota > Metazoa > Chordata > Testudines > Cheloniidae > Lepidochelys > Lepidochelys olivacea. The sequence continues at coordinate 13,195,748 of NC_140436.1, read as the reverse complement.
CTTCCCTGCCCCAAGCACAGGAAGGGAGTAAGAGAGAACCAGACCCATGAGCTCCGGGCTAGGGCACCAGGAAGCATATTGCTCAGAGAGGCAGTGGTAATTGCTGTCCCATGGCTGCAAGGCCATCAGACTTAAGACTTCCCGTGTGGGGATGGGTCGTTTGGGTGCCAAAGCCCCTCAGGGACATAGGTTTAGCGAGAAGCATGCTGCAGCCAGGACTGATGCAGCAGTGTGGTTGAGGCCAAGCAATGCTCTTTGCAATGAGGGAATGTTTGCTCATGCCGGGAGGCTGCTCCTCCCCATTGCCCACCAGCCAAGCGCCGACTTCAAGCAGGGGGGGAGTGGCGCTCCCAGTGCACAAGCTAGATGGGGCTGGGGGTGGGGAGGATCCCTTTCCTTGGGATCTCTCACCTCCCTTGCCATTCAGTTCCCCTCTGCCAGTGACTGCAGAGGAAATGCAGGTGAAGAACAGCAGAACCTAGATGCAACGTACCCTCCTCTCTGGCAACGTACCCTCCTCTCCAGCAGGCAGAGCCGGGGCTGTGGGAGGAGGCCAGCAGGATTAGCTGGAGAATGATGTGGGGGGAGGGGGGCATGGCATAGGTCTGCAGAAAGGGGAAGGGGGCCAGGGTCTGGGATACAGAGGGTAGCTGGAATGAAGCCGCCTGCAAAATAATCCTCCCTGGATCCCTTCCAAAGGCAGCTGCCGAGAGCCTTACAGAGGGGCCGGGGGGTGGGCAGGGGGAAAGCTGAGCCCCAGAGGTGGCTGGGAGGAGTGGGGAGAGCGCTCTGGCTTGGGGCTGGGGAGGCGGATAAAGAACCGCGAGGGCCAGAAGCCCTGGGGAGGGAAGCGAGAGAGACGGGGAGGGCAGGGGCAGAGAGCACGAGCCCAGCGCCTAGGCCCTGTGGGAACCGGTGCTCTGTGGGCTCGGCCGCTAGACCAGCCCGTGGTGGGAGTGCTTTGGCGGTTTCGTTAGGAAGCGTGGGAAGGGGGAAAAGCCACGGTGGAGAGACGGACTCTCACATTCACTCCTCCACGCTATCCCACGCCACAAGCTGCTGCCAAAGCCCCCTGCTGCTGCGCTCGCAGCCTCTGGCCCTCCCTCTAACCGGCGGGACAGACCCCACGGGAACTCTTCGCAGCTTCCCTGCCGGACGCTCCCCGCCCCATCCCGAGCGCCCCATGACCCAGGAAACTTCCCCGGCTGCATCTACACTGCAAAGAGAAATCCGCGGCTCAGAGCCCAGGGCAGGTGACTCAGGCTGTGGGGCCAAAAGGAGCCGTGGTCCCTCCGGCTGGAGCTCGGGCTCTGAAAAGTAGCCAGGAGAGGGTCCCAGAGCCCAGGCTCCGGCCCGAGTGGGAACCCCACACTGCTCGTTTTGGCCCTCCCACCCGAGTCCATTGAGCTGGGCTCTGCACCTCGGTGGCTTTTCTTTGTAGTGTAGACGCACCTATGGCTTAAAGCTCAGGTTAGAAACGCCCAGTGCCAGATCCTCAGTGGCCATTCACATCAGTTGAGAATCTGGCCCTGAGCCCCCTTCGCCTTGTCTACCTGCTAGGCAATGGGAAACCTCCCACTCTTGCTACAGAAGGAACGCCAGCAGAGAAGCAGGTTCTGGGATCACAGGTTCAAAGCCAGGCAGTGTCCTCTTCTTCCTTCCCTGGGGGGATAAATGGCCCCCAGCTGCCAGGGTGGGGCTTTCAGTGGAGACCACAAGGAAACCTGTGTGCCTGCTGGCTGTGTGTGGATGCTCAATACCTCCCCATACCTCTCCTAAGAGTTGGGGTTTACTCCAGTGGCCTTGGCCAAAATCCCCCTAGCCTGCTGCATCTCTCGTTCCCTGGCTGCTGCCCTCCAGCCCAGAAGCGGCTGCATTTCAGCAGTATTATCGAGAGAGAGACTGCATAGAATCATAGAATATCAGGGTTGGAAGGGACCTCAGGAGGTCATCTAGTCCAACCCCCTGCTCAAAGCAGGACCAATCCCCAATTAAATCATCCCAGCCAGGGCTTTGTCAAAGCACCTTGGGAGAAGGAGTCAGAAAAACGCAAGGTGATCCAGCAGATAGAGCACTAGACTGGGACTCAGGAGATCTAGTTCTAGTCCCAACTTGGCCTCTGGCCTGCGGGGTGACCTGTGGGCAAGTCACTGCATCTCCCTGTGCTTCTTCACCCCTCCCCCATCTGATCTATTTAGACCGTAACCTCCTTGAGGCAGAGACCATCTATCACTGTGTGTTCAGCGCCTAGCACAATGGGACCCGACCGCTAACCACTGCCGTAACGCACATAGAAAAGATGATTCACTTTCTACTTTAGGCACTATGCTGGGTTCTCAAGACCCTGGACTCCTTTTCCTTTACGTTCCGACTCCCAGTACCAAGGGGGAAGGTGTCAGCAAATGTAATAAAAGCCCTCCACACTGACCTCCTGGCTTTTGCGTTGAGTTGGAGGACCAGGTCTGGCTCAGCCTGTGTGCGCGCCAAAGGCACGTGGGTGTGGAATGGGGGCTGACAGAGCCCTGGGCTGCTAATAAGCTACCGCTCCTGTCTCCCCCTTTATGGCTGCGCTGGCTGGGGCCCTGCTAAATAAGGAAAACCTCCATCCACTATTCCTCCAGCCCTTGGATTCTCTAGCACCTGGTCCTCTCCACACTGGTCGAGGGGAGGGGTGAGTCCAGGATGGAACCACCGCTCGAGCCCTTTCTCAGCCCCAGTCCTGGATGCATCATGCACGTGACCTCCCACCTGCGAGGATAAGGGGAGGTTTGCAAGGATGTTACAGCTGGGACTGCTCCCCACCCCCAGCTGAACAGCGTTGCAGCAGGTCCCAGATTTGCTTACATCAGCCTCGCTTAAGACTCCTCCACCCAGAACTCCATTCCCCAAGGAATCCCTCCCCTTCACTCTTCAGAGAAGCCAAGATGCTGGATTTTGCCTGATCCCGGACTCAGCTCACTCAGTCTGCCACAGCCTGGAAAAGCCGGAGGGAATCTCCGAGGTGAAGGGGGGATTCTCAGGAGCCCTCCTCCCCTCCCCCCGCTTTAACACTGAAGAGCCCCCGGCAATCAAGCGTCCATCTGCTCATCGCCATGTGAGAAGCTGGAGATAGGGCTGCGGGGAAGGATGTGCTCTGATGGATAGGCCATTAAAAAGCTTGGCGGTTCAGTCTGGATGAGCCGTGAAGGACTCAAATGATTAGCTGAACCGTATCCAAAAATTTTCTCATTCTCTCCCTCCGCACCTGCCCTTCTCCCATTCACCTTCCTCCTCACCTAACAGACTTCTCTGGATCCCTTCCCCAAACAGGGGACCCCAGCCCCCCGTACCTCTGCGAGAGCTCCGCAGGAAATTCTCTTCCCCTCTCCTCTAACAGCCCTTAGGGATCCTGGCATTGCGGCTCCAGCCAGGTGCAATGACTAGCAACTTGGCCACTGCTGGGGATCCAGCCCAGGACCCACAGAACGAAGAACACCAGCTGAACAGGAACTGACTCCCCGAGCTAATCACGGTAGCAGGCTCTTGTCCTCAGTGGCTTCGGCACAGAGGGGGTTGACACATGACACACAATGAGCCGTGGGCACAACCCCTTCCTGGCACCCCCGGTTCCCTGAAACGAACCCGGGTTACAGCCGAGTGCAGCAGGGGAATAGGACACGCTGCAGAACTTGTCGGACCTTGGAGACAGTCTAGGGAAAGCTAAGAGAGGAGATACCACTGAGTCAGCGTGTGCAGTGCCGGGTTTACAGTGGCTCCATGGAGCCGGGCCCGTGCTCGGAAGGGGCCCCGGCCTGCACCACTTGCACTGTGTCCTGAAACCCCGCTGGCTCCCCCCGCCCACTGCTTGCTCCTCTTGGCCTGCCCGCTGGTTGGCCGAGGGCTCCTCTCCCACCCCGGCCCCACCCCCTGCTCCTCTCTGCCCCCCAGCCGGACCCCAGTGCACCCCAGCTCCAGGCAGTCTCTGCTTCCCACCATCTGTGGGGCCCGCCTGTCTCCCCGGAGCTGAGCCACCTGGGACTGGGGCAGAAGCCTGGCCAATCTCAGCCGGGCGGGGAGGCAGTGTGGGGGGCTTGGCTGGGCCCCTCCAGGCAAGGTGTCTTGAGGGAGCCCGGCCGGGGCAGGCTCTGGCCTGGCTAATCACGCCACTCCCGAGGGGCGATTCCCGGCCCCGGGACCAGCCCTGGCTGCGCTGCCGGCTCATCCCGGCAGACACAGTCGCCTCCCAGCAGGGCTGGTGAGTGCGGCCTGGAGGCAGGGCCGGGGAGAGTGGGTCTGTGGGAGGTCTGGGGGGTGCTGGGCTGTGAAGGGGCGGGGAGGATCTGTGTGTGTTGGGGCACAAGGGAGTGGGGGTTCTGTGGGGGGTGCTGGGCAGTTGTGGTGGGGCTGTGGGCAGGGGTGGTGTTGTGCACGGCGCTGTGCATTTGTGTGAGGGGGATCTGGGGGAGGCACTGGCCATAGTGGGTCCAAGGGGGCTCTGGGCATAGGGAGTGATGAGGTGTTGGGGGGGGCTGTGTGGCGTGGCGTGGGCATGCTGGTGGGCCAGAAGGGAAGGGGCATGCTGGTGGCACAGGGACAGGCCGGCCACTGTGCATCTGGCAACAACCAGTTCGTAAATAGTGCCCTCGCACTGGGCTGGGCGGAGCGGGGCTTCCCCTGCCGTGCCCCATTGCCTCTGGCTGGCCCCTAGCTCTGGGGACTGACCTCCCCACGCCACGCGCCATTTCTCCCATGGGGGCCCACAAATACGTTTGGCACCGGGCTCACAAAAGGTTCATCCAGCCCTGAACGTGTGATCAGTTTCCTCTGCAAAGTGGGGGTGACGACGTAGGCCTGGCAGATACGGGCGGATGCCCTGAGTGGATAAGGCCGCGGGGGCTTCCCCCTGCAGATGGGACTGTCACGCCGCACATACAGGGCTGTGAGACTTTGGGAATTCCTGTTTGCAACGCGCTTTGAGATCCTCCGAGGAAGGGAGCGTAGGGCAGAAGCAGCGTGTGCAAAGGCACATCACAGTGCAGTCTGCATCATCCTCGGAGCACTCTGAATTCTGCCCTGCAGGACAGCCAGGCGTGTGCTGCAGGGGCTGGACTCTGGCTCCCTGGGCTATCGCAGAGGCTGGGTGGGCTGCAGCCGGCGGAGCTGAGAGGACATCGCTCTACAGAGGGGCTAAGCTGGAAGCGTTCATAGGGCCCCCCGTCACGTCTTCCTTGGCCAGAGAAAGGTCACTGCAGCTCCGGGTGCTTGGGGAACAGGGCAGGCAGGCCAGAGCTAGGCAAAAGTGTGGCAGGAGAGAGATTCCCCGCTGCCCTCAACCCCAGTCCCCAGCCCATATATGCTGCTCCAGGAACTTACAGCGGCTGTACGGCACTACAACTAGCCAGGGACAATCGCCCGGGGTAAAAGCAGAGTAAAGTGCCATAATCAGTCCTCTGCCGCTTCTCCCCCAGTCTCTGGCCCAGCAGCCTTGAGAGGGCGTGTCCTTAGCACGTGATGCTGCTGAGATTCTGGGCCCCAAAAGCAGCTATAAATTAGAGCCACCCCAAGGCTGCTCTATCTAATCCATGCCAGCACCAAAGTGGCTCCTCCCAACAGCCCTGAATCTGGGCGGCGAAGAAGGGGTTTAATCCTTTGGTTCCCTGCACAGAATGGGAGCCGGCTTCCAAACCCGTGGGCTTTTTTTAGGGATGATTTCCCAAAGTGATTAGCATAAGAGCCATTTGCGGATGCTTCTCCTAACCTTCAGGCCCTGCTACTGTAGATATTTTTACTCATTCGGAGTGATAGGCTCTAAATTAATGGTGAGCACTCAGGAAAGAGCCTTGGGCTTCATTGTGGACAGCTTAGTGAAGAGCTCCGTAGCAGCAGAGGCAGAGAATAGAAGCAAACAAAGTTTTAGGCGGCCTAAGAAAAGGTAGGGACAATAGAAGGCTGCCCATGTATAAATCAACCAGGGTCAGTAGGGATCACCCTATCTTAAACAGGGCACAACAGAGGAGGCTTAGAGATGGGGGACAACAATTATAAGGGACCTGGAAATAATCTCCACCAAAGAGAGACTGAAAAGACCCAGTCTATTTAGTAGGGAGGAGTCTCATAAGAGAGGATACGGTAGAGGTCTATAAAATAATGATTGGGATAATATTCTGATATAGAACTTTTCAGCTGTAGATCTCAAAGCACTTTACAAAGGAGGAAAGCGCTTTTACAGATGGGGAAACTGAGGCACGGAGAGGGGAAGTGACTTGCCTAAGGTCACCCAGCAAGCCAGTGGCAGAGTTGGGAATAAAACCCAAATATCCCAAGCACCTGTTGAGTGCTCCGCCCAGCAGGCCAAGGGCACACCTCTTTTTCCTCTCTCATAATACAAGAATGGCAGAAGGATATCAAAAGGCCTCAATTTTAATATTGAGAAAAGCAGCGGCTATTTCACACCGTTGCACGGTTAACCTGCGGAACTCACCTCCACAAGAGTTCACACCGGCTAAGAGCTTAGCAAGAATCAAAGAACGAGACTATCCAGCTCATTCGTAGTGCTTGCAGATGGCAAAGTGCTTGACAAAGGAGGTCAGATACTTCAATACAAAGGATTAGACACGTCTATATGCTAATGAGCTACCCAATGCAGGGAAAGGGTATAAACTCTGGTGCATCAGGACATAAGCCCCGAGGTTGTGGTAGGACTCTCCGGCACTCAGCACAATGCGTCCCTGGCCTCTAGGCACTGCCAGGAGACAAATAAAGAGAAGTCAACTCTTGATCGGTGGGTGCAAGAAGCAACTTCCCTATGTGCAAGTTATTCCACTGATATCCCATTATAAGGTTTCTTCACCATTGGAGACGGGGCACTGGACTGCACCCCCAAGAGAGGATTTACCATGAAACAAACCATGCGGTGGCCCCTGCCCTGGGCAGTGCACCCAGACCTGCTGCCCCCCTCCTCCAAGGGGAGCGCAGAGACATGCCAGCAGCAGAGCCGCAGGGCTAAGGCAGCTCCCTGCCCAGGCTGCCTCCCTCACGCCACGCCGCTCCCGGAAGCAACTGGCATGTCCCAGCGGCCCCTGCGGGGGGGGGGTGCCAACTCCACAGCTCCCATTGGCAGGGAACTGTGGCCAATGGGAGCTGCGGGGGCGGCACCTGCAGGCAGTGATGTGCAGAGACCCCCCTGACCCACCCCGCCTAGGAGCTGCTACCGGGGGCGGGTGCTGGTCGCTTTGGGAGCTGTGCCACCCGAGGTAAGCGCAGCCCCTTTGCCCCCCTCCTGCACCCCAACCTCCTGCCCCAGCCCAGAGCCTTCACCCAGCACCCAAACTTCCTCCCAGAGCCCGCACCCCTTACCCCCTCCCACACCCCAACCCCAACCTCCTGCCCCAGCCCAGAGCCTGCACCCAGCACCCAAACTTCCTCCCAGAGCCCGCACCCCTTACCCCCTCCCACACCCCAACCCCAACCCCAACGTCCTGCCCCAGCCCAGAGCCTGCACCCAGCACCCAAACTTCCTCCCGGACCCTGCACCCTTTACCCTCTCCCACACCCCAACCCCTGCCCCAATCAAGGTACCTCACTTTGTTTTCATTTACTTCCCATTAGTTATAATATAGGAGGAAGATGAAGAAAAAAAGAATTAAAAACGGGGGGGGGGGGAGATAAGAGAGAATGTTCTTTTTCTTGGCTAGGTCCCCTGGGGACCCCCCCCCCGACAATGAAGCTGCGCACAGGGCCCCACTAACTCTAAATCCGCCACTGTGGACCCCGACTCTGACCCACGTTCCTTCTTTCTGCCTGCTATCCATTTCCTCGTCAGGCTACCGAAGGGAGCGCGTGGTGGGAACACGCCTGCCCCTGCCAGGACACAGTCTACGGGGCTCCCTCTTAACGGGCTGGCTCCCCTGTCTTTGTGACACCAGGAATAAAAGCGGGGGGCAGGGGGGACAGATAGCTCAGCGGTTTGAGCATTGGCCTGCTAATGCTAATGGCCTGCTAATCCCCGGAAGAGATGGCCAGCCCTCTGTGGAGATAGAGGCGGTTAGGGACTATTTAGAAAAGCTGGACGTGCACAAGTCCATGGGGCCGGACGAGTTGCATCCGAGAGTGCTGAAGGAATTGGCAGCTGTGATTGCAGAGCCACTGGCCATTATCTTTGAAAACTCGTGGCGAACCGGGGAAGTCCCGGATGACTGGAAAAAGGCTAATGTAGTGCCAATCTTTAAAAAAGGGAAGAAGGAAGATCCTGGGAACTACAGGCCAGTCAGCCTCACCTCAGTCCCTGGAAAAATCATGGAGCAGGTCCTCAAAGAATCAATCCTGAAGCACTTGCATGAGAGGAAAGTGATCAGGAACAGCCAGCATGGATTCACCAAGGGAAGGTCATGCCTGACTAATCTAATCGCCTTTTATGATGAGATTACTGGTTCTGTGGATGAAGGGAAAGCAGTGGATGTATTGTTTCTTGACTTTAGCAAAGCTTTTGACACGGTCTCCCATAGTATTCTTGTCACCAAGTTAAGGAAGTATGGGCTGGATGAATGCACTATAAGGTGGGTAGAAAGCTGGCTAAATTGTCGGGCTCAACGGGTAGTGATCAATGGCTCCATGTCTAGTTGGCAGCCGGTATCAAGTGGAGTGCCCCAAGGGTCGGTCCTGGGGCCGGTTTTATTCAATATCTTCATAAATGATCTGGAGGATGGTGTGGATTGCACTCTCAGCAAATTTGCGGATGATACTAAACTGGGAGGAGTGGTAGATACGCTGGAGGGGAGGGATAGGATACAGAAGGACCTAGACCAATTGGAAGATTGGGCCAAAAGGAATCTGATGAAGTTCAATAAGGATAAGTGCAGGGTCCTGCACTTAGGACGGAAGAACCCAATGCACAGCTACAGACTAGGGACCGAATGGCTAGGCAGCAGTTCTGCAGAAAAGGACCTAGGGGTGACAGTGGACGAGAAGCTGGATATGAGTCAGCAGTGTGCCCTTGTTGCCAAGAAGGCCAATGGCATTTTGGGATGTATAAGTAGGGGCATAGCGAGCAGATCGAGGGACGTGATCGTTCCCCTCTATTCGACATTGGTGAGGCCTCATCTGGAGTACTGTGTCCAGTTTTGGGCCCCACACTTCAAGAAGGATGTGGATAAATTAGAGAGAGTCCAGCGAAGGGCAACAAAAATGATTAGGGGACTGGAACACATGAGTTATGAGGAGAGGCTGAGGGAGCTGGGATTGTTTAGCCTGCAGAAGAGAAGAATGAGGGGGGATTTGATAGCTGCTTTCAACTACCTGAAAGGGGGTTCCAAAGAGGATGGCTCTAGACTGTTCTCAATGGTAGCAGATGACAGAACCAGGAGTAATGGTCTCAAGTTGCAGTGGGGGAGGTTTAGTTTGGATATTAGGAAAAACTTTTTCACTAAGAGGGTGGTGAAACACTGGAATGCGTTACCTAGGGAGGTGGTAGAATCTCCTTCCTTAGAGGTTTTTAAGGACAGGCTTGACAAAGCCCTGGCTGGGATGATTTAACTGGGAATTGGTCCTGCTTTGAGCAGGGGGTTGGACTAGATGACCTTCTGGGGTCCCTTCCAACCCTGATATTCTATGATTCTATGATTCTATGATTCTAAACCCAGGGTGGTGAGTTCAATCCTTGAGGGGACCATTTAGGGATCTGGGGCCAAAATTGGGGGATCGGTCCTGCTTTGAGCAGGGGGTTAGACTTAGATGACCTCCTGAGCTCTCTTCCCGCCCTGATCGTCTATGATTCTATGAAAGCGCCAAGCGAGCAGGTGGAGAGCCCCCCCGCGCCCACGGAGGCGGGGAGGGCCCCTGAAAGACATTGGTGGAGCGCAAGCCGTGTGGCGCTTTCGACAGCAATGAGCAGCCGACCAGGAGCACGGGGGCGGGGGGAGGACCATGAGGATGGGCCCTTTAATAAAGCAGCTGGGTCCTGTCGCTCCACCCACTTGGGAGGAGCCTTGGAGCTCAGGGGAGGAACCATGAAGGACAGATTTCCAGCGGGGCGTGGGGAGAGTCTCCCCCTCCAAACCCTCTCATGGTAAAGGGCCTGAAAGGGAAAGACACCTGGGTCTTCTCTCTCCTCCCCTCGCAGGCTCCTCCTAAAGGGGTGGAGCTACTTGCAAACCCCGCCTCCCCGGTTAAAGGGCCAGTCCTCTTTTAACCCACTTTGTTCTCCTGGTGTCACCTGAAACCAAAAGAGGCAAATGACATTTTAGAAGGGAAAGGAGCAGCTGGCTGTCAAATTGCACCAGGCCATAAAAAAAAAAAAGTTGTATTTGATCCCCCCCCCGCCCCCCACACTAATTACCGCAGCTTGGATTTCATCAGCAGCGGATCCCGGTGCTACTCTTTGAGAAAGCCTTTTAACTCAATTAGCTGCGGCTTTCGTTAGCGAGTTGCGTGTTTAAGCGAAACCCGAGCGATGTTTATTTCTGCTCTAACAGTCCTTTGCAGGCAGGGCCTGACGTGGATCCGGGGCTAATCATAATCAGCGACGGGGCGGCTAATGCAGCCTGGTAGGCTTCGTTCCCCTTTGCCTCTCTCATTGAAGGCAGGGAGGAGGAGAAATGAAAGGGGCGAGAGAAAAAGAGGGAAGAAAGTGAGACCAAAAAGAGGAGAGCGCAGAGAATGTGATGGATGGAGAGCAGTGGGGAACTGGGGGTGGGGTGGGGGGGCGGAGGGGCGTGTGGAGATGAACTCACTGAGTTGGCATTTTGAAGTTTGCGTTTCTAGACAATTAGCGCCGTGAATTATTAAAGAGCAAAAAGGAAAGAGGTTGTTTTTAATAAAGTATGAGTAAGCAAGTATTGTTCCACTGGGGGGGAAAGGGAGCGGGATCGAAGGTAATCAATCAGCTCCCTGCCCCATTCTAATGGCTGCAAATATTTACTTGGTTTTATTGTTGTGTGTTTAGCTGTGTCCCTGGGTCCCAGCCAATCCTGTACTTAACACAGGCGGTCGATGGGTAACACGGGCCAAATTGGGCCTCGGAAATGCAGGGGGGGGGCGGGGCTCTCAAAGCTGAATGTCATCATGCGTCATCTGCGGCCCTACTGCTGTTACTATTAGTCTCAGTGAGATCACAGCCCCATTGTGCTAGGTGCTGTACAAACACAAAGCAAGAGACCAGCCGTGGCCCCGGGAGCTTGGGCTCTAAACAGACCCGACCAGAGCAAGGAAGGATTTTTATCCCCCATTTTACAGATGGGGAAACTGAGGCACAGGGTCAGTGATGTGCCCCAACTCATAAAGGGAGACTGCAGCAGAGCCAGGAACATTTCTCAGGAAAAGTGAGTTCAACTCAAGCACCTTAGCCACAAGATCATCTTTCCTAGCTGCATGCAAAATCTGAACAGTCATTGAACCTATTTGGGTTCACACTGGATATAGCTGACAAGGCAGGATTCAAGATACCACTTAAGATGCACCTCAGATCGGCTGAGCCCAAATCCCTGTGGAGTACCAGTAACAGCCTGGCTTTGTACGTGTGACCATGTTTCCCTATATAAAGACTAACCACAAGCTGCTAAGTGACCTCACATAGGGTCAGAGAGATGTAGGACTGGAAGGGACCTCGAGAGGTCATCTAGCCCAGCCCTCTGTACTATGGCAGGACTAAGTATGAGCCAGACTATCCCTGGCAGGTGTTTGCTTGACCTGCTCTTAAAAGCCTCCAATGATGGAGATTCCACAACCTCCCTGGGCAATTTATTCCAGTGCTGAACCACCCTGACAGTTAGGAACCTTTTCCTAATGTCCAACCTAAATACGGTAGAGGCCAGCAGCTTTGGTACTGAAGAGAGCAGGGTCGGTCCCCACCCCTCCCTCTGTGCGAGGGGAGCCCCGAGGGATCGCACCTGCTTGCTGAACTGGACCGACTCCCATCTGGAGGCTACTGTGGAACCCATAGTGCCGCGGACCTGCCCAGTCACCGTGTGACTAGGTGTGACAGCTCCCTCAGCCTTCCCATTCGCCCACACAGCCACAGCTGCCCGTTCTCTGCGGCCCACAGGTGAACTTGGCGCTTGCAAGGTCTGTGCTGGTTCCCTAGCCCGGCTCTTCTGCGCGCTGGGACCCGGGCAGGCAAGATTCCCCTGAAGTCACAGCACGTGATTGCACATTAACTAGGAAACCAGGCTCGCTCTCCTCCAGCAGCCCCCATGCGATCACCAGGGGGTAGATCCGGTCCCCGGAACAGCCAGGGATCAAAGAATGCAGAGCGGCTCCCAGGCCTCTGCTGCTCCATACAAGTGCATAGGGAGCCAGGCGACGTCGTATCGGACCTAACAGCCCCCACCCCTCGCTGCATCGGGTCAGAGAAAGATCCCCATGCAGCTGATTACCTACCACACTGGGATGCAGGCCCTAGTTCCCCGGCTCCTGGCCCCACTTCCAGCCCATCTGATACCCACTGCACTGCCCCTGGTCCCTCCCTGGCCATGAAGCAATGGGTTGAGTAAGTGATTAATACCGGGGGGGCAAACAGCTGTGCGTATCTCTCTATCAGTGTTATAGAGGGCAGACAAGTTATGAGTTTATCTTGTAGAAACTTTATACAGAGTAAAACGGATATATTTGGAGTTTGGATCCCATTGGGAACCAGGTGTCTGGGTGTTGGAGATAGGTGACCTACTGAGTGGTTTTCAGTTAAGTCTGCAGCTTTGGGGGCTTGGTTCAGACCCTGGGTCTGTGTTGCAGCAGGCTGGTGTGTCTGGCTCTACAAGGCTGGGTTCTGGAGTCCCAAGGTGGCAGGGAAAACGGGCTCAGAGGTAATTCCAGCATGTCAGGTGATGGTCTCTGTGACCGAACCCGTCACAGTAGGATTTTAAAAATCGTACATTTCATGATTTCAGCTATTTAAATCTGAAATTTCGCAGTGTTGTAATTGTAGGGGTCCTGACTCAAAAAGGAGTTGTGGGGGGGTCCCAAGGTTATGGGGGGTGGTTGCAATACTGCTAGCCTGACTTCTCCACTCCTGCTGGCTGTCGCGCTGCTTTCAGAGCCGGGCAGCCGGGGAGCGGTGGCTGCTGGCCAGGAGCCCAGCCCTGAAGGCGGCGCGACCGCCAGCAGAAGGGCAGAAGTCAGGACTGCCTGGTACGGTATTGCCCCCTTTACTGGTCCTCAGTCAGCAGTCGCTGCTCTCCAGCTGCCCAGCTCTGAAGACAGCAGGGAAGTAAGGGTGGCAATACCGCGACCCCCCTAAAATAACCTTGTGACCCCCCCCCCCGCAACTCCCTTTTGGGTCAGGACCCCCAATTGGAGGAATGCTGGTCTCCCCGTGAAATCTGTATAGTATAGGGTAAAAGCACACAAAAGAGCAGATTTCACCGGGGGGAGACCAGAGTTCACAGTCCATGATGCGGCCGTGCGTTTGGTAGGGCCCTAGAGATAAGCTACAAAAGAAAGGTCTGATCATGCTCGGCCACTGGCTCAAATGGGAGTAGGATCGAGCCATCGTGCATATGTCGTTCGACAGACGTTTTCACCGCCCAGTGCCAGCACCAACAGTGCAAACATCCTGCGGGAACCTCCATGCACGAGGCACGAGTTGCTCTTCCTGCTGAGACAGTCAGCTAGACAGTTGGCAGCTCCAGCTCCAGAGCCTCCAGCCAGGAATCCCAGCTGAGAAAGCCTCAGGAGCGGAGAATCTTTGACTGCAGCCGATAGGCTAGAAAACACAGTCTGTTACCCGACCGAGCCGAGGGGGGATTATTTCCGCCCGATGGCTTCTCCTCTCGGTGTGGGGCTTGGAAAGCACAGAGTGTTTCATGGAGGAGCTGCTACTGGCAGGATTTTGCTGGGGCTCTGAAAGCCACTGGGGGCTGCCTGGGAGGAGCTGGTGAACGCTGAACAGAAGCTGGGTGGATGGATTCAGACATGTGAGGGAGGGATAGTTCAGCGGTTTGAGCATTGGCCTGCTAAACCCAGGGTTGTGAGTTCAATCCTTGAGGGGGCCATTTAGGGCCAAAAATTGGGGATTGGTCCTGTTTTGAGCAGGGGGTTGGACTAGATGATCTCCTGAGGTCCCTTCCAACCCTGATATTCTATGATTCTAATGAACATTAAGGGGTCCCTGAAGCCAGTCTAGCGGCTGGGCTACTAGCCCAGGGGTCTGGAGATCTGTCTTCCAGTCCCACCTTGAGCAAGTCCCTGTTTATGCATCTGTAAAATGAAGAAAATACAACCTATGCCAATGAGAGAGAGGCAGGGAGCAAGTTCTGTGGGGAAGTGACTGTTTCTGACTACGCATGTACAGCACCTAGCGGAATGGGGGGTCACAGACGGCGTGTGGTACTGTACGTACAGCCAGCCAAGGCCGCTGCAGTTGGTGACTCCTTGCCTTATATCCTCTAGACTAGGGGACTGGGCTAGGATGGGAGAGACCCAGATCAGACTTTGTGTGGGACCTTGGGCATGTCACTTAGTTTCTCTGCGCCTCAGTTCCTCATCTGTACAATGAGGGATAAAGCCCTGCCTCATAAGGGCATTGGGAAATAGATTGTGAGGCACTCAGTATAGCAGAGAGGTACTTAAGACAGACAGGAGCATGCCGTCGCATAGGAAGCAGGATTATCTTTAATAAGGAAGTTTTCCCGGCTGGTGTGGAGATTTAAAAGCGATTTGCTGGCTGCAACCATTCCCAGACGTGCCTATCGAGCTGTTTAGCCATTCACGTTAATAGGAAACAGTTTGCCCACTCTTGTTCAATACAGAAGACACACAATACAATAGAATGCAACAGAGGCACCTTGGGCTAGCGCGGTGAGATCAGAAACCACGTTGCACTTGTGGTTACGGTGACATCTCAGCAATGATCTGGGTTGCTATAAAGGGAGACGTATAGCAATGGTGCACCGCACACAGTGAGATGCCGTGAGACGGAATGACAACATCTACCCAGCCCCTCGCCTCCCGGCACAGGTTACAGTGGGATGCTAAAAATAGCCTGAGGCAGAGTTAAAATTTGGCTATGAAGAATCATGTTAGTGATATCAATAATATTAACCAGACTGGGCACTGCTGCCCTCCAATGGATGGGATCAGAACTGCTCAACTGTGTATCCTACACCCCGGACTGCAAATGGCGATTCTCCTGCACTCCAGTAGTAGGGGCCTGTGGGTTTGGAGATGGGGTCCATGACATTCCATGTGGCAACAGAAATGCAGCCTAGAGAAGCTTAAGGTAGGCACACATGTATTAGTACATAACTGATGGGAAAATACAGCCAATGTTATTGGTATTAGCTCACCTTGCAGGGTAAGGGTTGTTGGGCTTTGGCCCCAATCCTATCAGCTGAGGTGCATGGGCTGGAATCAGAGAGGCTGCGTAGAAGGGATCCCCCTTGCATGGGCCAGAAAGTGTTCCTGGTGGCACCCGGGTAAGCACAGGCCGATCCTGCTCCCCTCTGCAGCCACTGGAGATGCTTGTAGGCAGGCAGTAGCAACGGTGAAGGCTGCAATGTAGGCAAAACTCTGGCATTCTCAGTGCTGCCAACCCCAGCCATCCAAAAATAGCGAGGCTGGCCCCACACCATCGGGATTTTAAAAAATCATGAGTTTTAAAAAATAGTAAATATCGGGCTCTTTCCATGTGCCTGCTGGTGTCTGAGCTTTGCCGGCGCAGTCTCGATACATGTGCAATCTTTTCTCCGCAGACCAGACGCTTTTCTGAAAATGAAAGCCGAGATGCTCACGCCATCTCCTGATTCCAGGAGCGAAGGATTAAAAAAGAAAAGAAAAAAGAACCCCAAATATCCGACTCCGCAACCTCTATTCTGTCCTGCCTTCCTCTGGGACTTTCACCATTCATGGCGATGGGAGCAGAGCCCAGGTCTCAAACGAGCCTGCTTTGGAGCCGTTTTTATGCTGCAAATACTCGCTTTGGGGTGAAATTCGCCCCTGGCTTGACGGCCAGCGCTCGTGCCCCTGTTAAGTCTCACTTAAGTCTGTAGCCATATAAGTACCCAAGATAGGTAGGCCAGTCACTCATTCGCATGGGGCAGATTTCATCCTTGGATAATTAGCAGCACGGGCCCCTAATGTGAACGAACAGAATGAGTGTCACATTTGTAAGGTACCTGTCACTGGGGTCTCCAGGCACCAGTCCATTTATAACCCACACCTGCTCAGTTTGGCCCTCTCTCTGTCCCTCTAGTGGTGGCGGGCCACATATACGGGCTGAAGAGCCGGCTGCCGCCTTGGCTAACACAGATGGGGCTTTCAGCAGAGGTTCCTGGTTTTAGCTGCAGAGAATGAACCTGGGATCTACACCACCAAAGCTACACCCAGGGGTTGCTTCCAGTATGTTGACAATCCCTACAAGGAAGATCAAGGGGGCTGGGAGCCAGCAGTGCCCCCCCCACTTAAATATAAAAAGTCATGGAAATGAAACTTCAGCGCACTCTGCTCAGCAAAACCGGTGATGCTTTAATGGTTTCGAATCGTTCCAGGTACGGTTGAAGTTTCCTTCAAGTTGGCACTTTTCAGAGCCATCCATCTCGCTGCTGCTACTCCAGCCAGCTATGAAGCGAGACATTGTCAGCTCATCTCCTGCAAGATGCATGAGCACAAGGACTTGGGGTTCCCGGCGCAGACGGGGGGAAAGTGGGAGGGGGAAGACCAAGCCCATGTGGAGAGACCCAAGAGTTTGGGGGTGGATCTAAAACTCAGCCAGGCTTCTTTGAACTGAGAAATTGGGTCGGGAATGTGGCTAGATCTGGCTTTTCCATTGTCAATGGACTGACAATGGTGGTGGGGCAGGGACTCACTCACTGTGAGGAAGTTGGCAGGGAGAGATCTCCATAGGGCCGTAAAAGCAGGTAGGGGTACACCAGCCATCGAAAGTTAGTGACAGTTAAGTGCCAATCGCCCATATGGCTTTGTACAGCACCTAGCGCAACAGGACCCAGATCTGCTTGAGGCCTCAAGATGCATGTGAAGTGCTGGCTTGTACCTAGACCACATGGCACAGCCAGAGTCTCTTTCCGGGTGGGTAGGTTTTCCAAACACAAACAGTTCCCTAGCCCACACTGGGCTATAGCTCCAAGGGGATTTTCCCCCTTCGCCTCTCACTTCCTCCAGCAGGATTCTGCCTTGTTCTTTCAGCGAGCACCACCCTGGATGTCCTTGTTCCCTAGCAGGTTCCCGCTGTCCCAGGGGACCGACTTCCTGTTCCTGCGGCTTCTGCCACTCTTCCATTATGCCAGCTCCTTAGAGAGAAACCCCTGTCCCTCCCTCAGCTGCTCCGGATTCTCAGGGCTGGCTGTTATGCAGGGACAGACCACCCTCTTTGCAGCATGACTGTAAATGTCATAAAAACAGCTAATATTTTCAGGTTTGGGCCAGCTCTGAAATGTAGAGACAACCGCCTAGTCTCCCAAGCAGGGACGTATCAGCCAGTCCAGACGTAATCTCCCGCCTGAATCCGCACTAAAAACACGAGCTGAAATCTGGCGACCGTTCCTAGGAGAGCATGGCTTCTCTTTCCTTTCCATGCATTTCGGGCAGAAATGACAACCCGCCCAGCAAAACCCTGTTTTCCTGAGATCACGAGTCCTGCTTTGGAGAGAGAGAAACTTGTATAGCTCTGCAGCAGAGTTGCCCCTGGCCCTGGTGCCGTGCCGGGGGATGGTGAGTTCTGAAAGCAGGTGGGTGAAACTGATCTGGAAAGTTGGGCTAGGAGCCAGCCGACAGCCCCAGAGGAAGATCACACTGACTCTCAACAGGAGAAAACGTCCATCCTTCTTGCCCTGAGATGCTGCCAGTGCAGTTATGAATGAGGGATGGGAAGAAATTAACCAGAGGAGTTTCGCCTAAACACCTGGAAAGGTCTCAGAGAAATGAGATCTAACAAGCTGGGGCATCATCTCCCCGGGGGGAGCGGGAGGAGCCTCATTACTTGAGACTTTTAAATCTACACTGCACGAGAACACCAGAAAATGAGCTGTAGGGGACAGTCCCCCCCCTGAGAGAGGCGGGGTGGTCCGTGCTTAGGGCACCAGCCTAGACCCACGTTCAGTCCCCTGCTCTGGCACGGACTCCCTGGGTTATTTTGTGCCACTCACTCAGCCTCTCGGGGCCTCAGTTTCTCCTCTGAAAGATCAGAAGACAGCCCTGCTCTGTTGTACAGGGGTGTGGCGAGAATCAATACAGAAAGGTTGAGGTAAGTCCCTACAATAGAGGAGTCCCGGGGCATGGGTTAGGTGGGATCCGACAGCTGTCCTTGTGTCCTCTCAGTCCCACGCTTTACAGCAATGGGATGAACTCTGCCACACGGCCGTTCCCTATACCCTGCGAAGGGCTGATCGCTCCTGGAGCTCCTGAGTGCGTTTAGCACTTTGCGAGAGGGGGCCCACTATGGGGCAGAGTTAACGGCATAGAAAGCAAAACAAAATACCGTGTGCAAGCCGGGAACAAGAACAGCAGCTGCTGCAGGAGGCTTGACCCCCCCACGTCTGTGCGCAGTAGCAGGCTGCCTTCACACTGAGCTGGAAGCTCGCTCTCAATTACTCTGGTGCAACGCCCTGCAATCGCCAGGGAGGCACTGGCATAAGCAGCGGTGCAAGGGATTTCTGCCAGCTGTGAGCAGAGAGCGATAAGTGCTGGGTTCGGTCTGCAGTTGCCGAGGGCCGTCTCTCACCGTGACAGCAACACCACCCCCCAGACCCGCTATAGCCCATTTCACCCATGGATTCACACTGTTATCACTGGTTTACAGAGAGGGACACGGGGATGGAGGGAGGGAAAGTCGCTTCCAGAGTACGGCCATGAGATTTCTGTGACCTGTGGGTTTGTTCCTCATTCCTGCTCCAGGACGCAGCGTCCGAGTCTCATTAAGGCACAGTCCCCTCGGCAGTCCCATACCCAGCTTCCCTGGAAGCCTTTACGTGGATGGAGACAGGGACACCCCACTTGTCCTGTCCTCACCCTTCCCCAGCAGGGGACTGTAGCCAGCAGGGGGGCTAGAACTCATGGCTTTCGTCTCCAGAGCCCCATTAGCAGTAGTGGGGCGTCTCTTTTCTTTAGGCTGCAGCCACGAGGTGGTGACCTGGGCAGAGAGTAGCCAAGGGCTGCAGGGCACTTGGGGCTTGACCGGATGCCTTCTGAAGCCAATGGGAGTCTTTGCATGGGCTCGAGATCAAGCCAGCAGATGTGACACCTGCTCCTGGGGTTGCATTTAACCCTAGGACATGGGCTGGCCTGCGGTTTAGTTTCAGAGCAGAAGATGAATGGGCAGGGGGGACGGGAGAGGAGGAAAAGCCCCACCCTGTTAATCCATAGCTCTCAGCCTCCCTCCTATCCCCCTACCCCCTTCTCAAACCCAGGCAGGCTGGTCCATCTGGCACAGGGGAGAAGGGGGAGCTGCTTCTCTCCTTGCTGGGCTCAGAAGAGACAGCGGCACCAGCGATGCATTTGAACGTACTGCTCCACACACAGGCCAGTCTGTCCAGGCCAGGGCTCGGAAGCTGTGGTTCAAGGCCTCAGCCTCCTCCTACCATGCCTGGAGCCAACCTGGAAGCAGCCAGCTGGCTGCGCTGCATTAGCCAGAATTGGAGAGGACTCCTTGTCCCACAAGGAGACATCTGATCTTGCTGTGCTGGTTGCAATTACAGCAGGGCCAATGAAGGGACTCGCTTCCCCATGTCCTCAGCAGAGACAAAGCCAACGTTGAAAGAGGTGAACCTTCTGCCGTCAACCCCCATGAAGCCGAGGAAAGTCAATACGAATATCAAATGGCCTTTCCAGCCCAGCTCCCTTCATCCCAAGGGCTCCCAAAAGCCCAACGCAAACTATTTGGGAATCACTTCAGCTGCTGCAATGTGGCCACCTCTGGGGTGGAACTGGGCAGTGTGTATCGGAGCAACGGAAGAGTATGGGAGGGGAAGTGTCAGGGAACAGCTGGGACAATTCAAGAGGAAGGAAGGTAGCTGAATTTAGCCAGGACATAAGGGGTAAAAAAAATACCCCTCTATGCTGCAAACAGCAGCCAGCCAGGTGGTAGGGGAGCTTTCGTGCCAAGCAAGGAAGAGCTCCGTTTTACATCTGCCCAGTAGATGGCGGGACACCACCACGTAGCACCTGGCAGTAAGCTCAGTGCTGCCTCAGATGGCCCTGCTGAATCACCGATACCACTTCTCAAGGACAGATCATACAGACCCAGACCCCCGCCTTTAGGCCTCTCTGCACCCGCTCTGCTGAACAAGGGAGAAGTGGGGGCTACAGGGCAGTGGGAGACGGTAACACTGGTTCAACCTGCCCGGCCAGCTCCTGCAGCACAGGGCCTCGTAGCATCATGCTGGGTCATGGACTAAGTACAGACTCTGAAGGGGATGAGCTTCAAGCCTTCAGCACGGTGATAGTCCCACGGGAGAGGTCTCCATGGCACATTAAGCCTGGGTTCGGACTCAGTTTTGAGCCCAAGCTGCACCTTCTGGCCAGACAAATCAGTCTGACTCGGGTCAGCAAGCACCCAGGACTCCGCTAGGGAGGTGGGTCAGAGCCCAGGTGCCACTGAGACTAAGGTCCAAGCCCCGTCAGTTTTCAGTGTGGACACAGCTCAAGCCACAGACCTGAGTCCAGCAGCTCTAAGCCCAGGTTTACAATACAGCGTGGGCTTGAAACACCGAGTCCACAAGCCTGGGCTCCAAAGACCCAGGCTCAGCATGCCGTGGTATCTGTAGGTCTCCATCGGAGACCCCAGCCCAGAGTTCCTGCACAGGTGCCCTGGTTACACGGGCTCCAAGCCCCCAGAGCTGCAGCCACCCCATTGTATAGCCCCATCTGCTAGTCGCCCCCAACCTGGGAAAACACCCCATTGCTGACCTCACCCGTTATGGACCCTAATTCCCTAGGGCTGCCCTGATGCCCCTTGTTCCCCAGCCTCTGGTCCCCGTTAAGCTGCCCTGTCTCACCCTGGCATGTCCTCGTCCATGTCTGCGAGGAGCTAGCTACAGACATGCTCTGAGAGATGCTGGGAGGAAGGGGAAAGTTTTCCTGCTTCCCTTGCATTTCTCCGCTCCACTGACGCTGGCTGCGTCTGTCATTTGGGTCACTTCTCCCCCATGCAATCGTCAAGGTCCCAGTGGGGTTCCGACACCAGAGTTGGCTGTTGCAGCGAGGAGATGCCCAAGGCTGGCCTCAGAGCTCACTCGGAGCATCCCACCCAGCGATGGTGGATTGCTCCCCCTTGCAGCCATTTCCGGTGTGGGCCCCTAAGCTGGGATCTGCCTTTGCTGGCTGCCACGTTCCCCAGAGCGCCGTCTGTCCCCCGCCCAACACTAGGACAGGAAGCAAAGGACAGGACCCGAAACCATTGGTTACTGGGGGTGGGAATATGCGGATACTTTGCACTTGGGAAAGTGAGGCGCAGAGAAGAAGGGGAGAGACTTGCCCAAAGTCATGTAGTGAGTCAGTGGCAGAGTCAGGACCCTTGGCCCCGTGGTGGGAACCCAGGACTCCTGACACCAAATCTCCCTCTTCTGAATATGAAGCAAACACCCTCCCAGAGCTGGAATTTACAGTAGACTCAGGAGCACAGGACCGCGAGGGATCTACTATAACAGGTCCCAACTCCGTTCTCTGCTGTTCTGTTATTTATATCACAGCAGCGCTGAGCCAGTTGGCCCACTGCACTAGGCGCTGTACACACACACAGGATGAGTGTCTGCACAGAAGAGCTTTGCAATCTAGAAACAAGACAGACCAAGGGTGGGAGGGGAAACTGAGGCACAGAGAAGGGAAGGGACTTTTGCCTACGGTCACACGGGAGGCCAGTGTGAGAACTAGAAATAAAACCCAGGTCTGCCACATATCCATTCACCACACCATGCTATAATCACTCCTTGCTGCATCCTCCTTGCAAAGTCAACTGGGGGACGGGGCAAGTGAGGGGAGAAGGAGTTATTCTCTAAGCAAGCATAAAGACTCAATAACCCTGTTTGTTTAGGTGTTCACACACCACTCCTCTCTCCATCAGCCAACAATAGATGAGTCACCCCTCATGACAATCACTGCCCCTTCTCTGCACACCACAGCCTGCCGGGAGCTTGCCAGGATGGGCTTGAATGAAATCGGTGAGCTTTACGCCATACCCCAAAGGGCACTAAACTCAGCAGCAGTTTGTCCTTCCCCTGGAACGCCCCACCACCAGGCTGGGAGAGGTCTTATAACAGAAGCTGACAGAACTTTAGTGGGGCCAAGATGCTGCCACGACACAGAAACAGAGGCTGGCTCTCAGGAGGCAGAGAGAGACAACCTGCACCACACAGCCCTCCCAAATCCCAGGTTTGTCTCCTCACTTCGGGCCTCTGCTATGACCTAGCTATTTTCAATCAGTAGAGCCATCTCAGGGCAGTATCAGCTCCATTTTATAGATGGGGAAACTGAGGCATGGAGCTGGCCTGAAACTGGCCACCCAGCAGGCCAGGGCAGAGTTGTTCTATAACTCAGGTCTCCTGAGGTTCAGTCTAGTGTTTGATCTACTAGGCCACACAATGATATTGGCCCACACAGGCACTTTAAGATCCAGGGAGGAAAAATGCTACCGTCCAGCTAAGAGGCTTTATTTCCAGAACTGTATATGGGACAACCCCCTGCTTTCCCCATAATTAATGTTACTTCCTAAAGCCCACCGTGCCTTGCTTTTTATGCAACATCAGGATGGGGTGGAGAGAGAGATGGTCAGACTAAATCCACCTCGATGCGCTCCAAGAACAGATGCAGTTATTGCAAGGGGCAAGTTTGTCGCCCCTTCATTGTTGCAGTCACTGGGGAGACGGCCATTGCGTGCAATCACCCTTTATATTAAAGGTCCCCGTAACCCTTTCTAAGCTGTTTATAACACATGATTAATAGAGGTGTTAATAAATGGTACAGAGCAGGTGAACATTTTGCCAAAACATTTTTGACCCGCCCCCACACCTCACCCCCTGCCAAAAGTGACTTTTTGAACAACATGAAAATGTTCAGAAGAGATTCAAGCGGTTTGGGGGAAAAAAGACAATATTTCTCTCCTCCCCCCTACCCCCCACCCCCATGTAGTCCTTTGGCTGGCTGGGTTTGATTCTGTCCTGACTCCGGTATAAGTCAGGAACGAAGACCTATTAAGTCCCATCTAATTCCCCTCCACCCCATACAGTATCAGCCCCTATTGTGCTGTTTACTAGCATTTTGTCCAGTCCAGCTGCAAATGCCTTAAGTGATGGAGCATCCATTGCTTCCCTGGGGAGATTTATGTAACAGCCGGCCAGATCTCACTGCCAGGAAATCTGGAATTCAAGGGCGAGATCTTGTAAGGTACTTGGCTTCCTCATAGCCCCCCCCCACCCCCCCGCCCCATTGGTTTATCTGTATATTTAAGGAACTTGCATGATTGGTTTCTATGCTGGTAATTAACTAAAGATGCCTTCTCCATAAGGACTGCCTGGTTATGTTAGAAGAAACAGATATTCATTCATTTTTGGCCCACAAGTTGCGTACATTTTTAGTTGCTCTCCTTATATTGATAATTTCTGGGCCATATAGGCAGGTTACATCAGATACTAAGTTTTGCTACGTGCTGACTAGTGTGTTTGTGCAGCTCTGCCCTCTACTAGACGAAATCAGAGCTGCTCATCTTTGTGTCATAGGCCCATACTGCTAATGGGGAGTCTCCATAACTTCTAGCCCAAGGGGCCTGCGCTTTAGGATCAGAAGGGTGAGAGTTCTACCACCGCTGTCACCTTGAAGCTGTAGCCCTGGCATGCAGCAGCGTTACAAACGTGGGGTCTTATATAGCCACAAAAATCTGCAAGTCATTCATGTTCTACGCTCCAGATGCAGATCTAAAGTGTACAGATCATACAAACAAGAGCCAAGGAGTTCTCACTTGGGGAAGTAAGTGGAGACTATATTTAGGATTGGGGGACGGATTTTGTTGTCTTCAAACAGCTCCCGGAAAACATGGGGCTGTCAACCCACCAGCAGCCACTGGCAAAGATAAAGGCAGAATCAGAGCTGCAAAGGGACACTGTGCATCTCACCGGTTTGATCATCTCTGCCTCGCATGCAGCGCTCAGAGTACAGAGACTGTCTAGCAACTGTCAGTGAATCCATGTGGAATCTGAATTTTCAGGTGGACTCAGTTAAACTGGAAAAGTTACTTGTGCTTAAAAACACCAACCTGGAGCGATCTAAGTAGACAGTAGCTCCGGCTTTTCAGTGCAGTCCCTGGAGACGCAGAGGTTCATGGGTCTGAAATGTTATTTTCTCCACAGCCTATAGAGCATCACGTAAGTGGCATAGGGTTTCTGATGCAGCTACAGAGAGGCTCTGGCAATGGAAAATAACTTCCAAAATTAGGCTCCCTTCTGGTCTATTTTTGTGTCTTTTGATCATCTACTCCAGGAGTGTCTCTTTCCCTCCTCCACCCCCAATACACACCTTCATTTTCATTTCTGTGGGTTTAAAATTAATTTAGTGCTGGTGAAAGAAAACAAGTACAGACAGCAGCAGCTCTGGAAGCTTCCCCAACCAGCTTGACCTTGAAATACCAGGTGTAGCAATTGGAGGGGAGTTTGATCTCCACAGTCCATCAAGCTCTCAGCTTCTCTGCTGAAACTGACCATATGAGGACCTCTTGTTATTAGCAGAGATCTAACCTGTAACTTGCAATATGACCCTCTGCCACTTGAGCTAAAGTAGGAACTCCAATGGCTGGCAGCAGCAGTAGGCTGTCACCTTCTAGTAGCTGGTGCACATAAAGGACAACACAACGTGTTATAACAGGACCAGTCAGAGCAATTAGTGCTGGTGGTTTTTGAATTGTTTGCTGTTTCACACAAAGAGATTGAAATGAAAACTTCCAGAAATCTCTCATTTTGGGGCCAATCCTGCAGCCCTCACCAAGGCCCCCATGGAGGTTAATGGGAGCTCTGCCTGAGGAAGGACTGCGGGCTTGCACTCTTAATAGCATTTCTAACACTATTAAACTTATGGAAGGCGTGAAACGTGTCCATTTTGCTGGTCGTGATCCCATTAATCAAGGGCAAAATGGGCACTGAATTCAATAAGATCAGGACAAGGCATCTCACTGGGGTTAATACCTCTATGTACAGAGTGTAACAGCCACACTGGGCCAGAGCATGAATGGCTAAGCAAAGGGGTAACCAGAATCAGAGCCTAGAGCAGTGATGGGATTAGAAACAGGGCCCAGGCAGATAGGGTCAGCCCCAGATCCCAACTTCAAAGGCCAGGTGGTCCAAAGCTTGCTTTGGCTCAGCTCCACAATAGACAGGCTGAACCTTATGATAAAATGAGCCGTCTTAGTTCTTATTATGCTGGCCCCCCATGGCCACCTCAAACTTCACAGCAAGAGCAGGGCTAGAACTCTCAGCCTCCTGCTCTGAAAGCACACGCCGCTAACACATGAGCTAAAGGAGAACTGCCATTAGTAGTAGGGGGTCTAGGATGTACAATTTTAGACTCAAACCAATAGACTAGGGGGACTAGATGTCCCGATTTTATAGGGACAGTCCCGATTTTCGGGTCTTTTTCTTATATAGGCTCCTATTACCCCCCCCCCGCCGACATACACACAGTAAATAATACATGCATCAACAATGATAGATTGAAAACCTTGTTATCTACCCTAAGTATTGGATCATTATATTACACCTACTAAGAGTTTCTAGTTTGGGGGGGAAATTTACTTAAAATATATTAAAAATGAAATATTTAATGCACAGAACGCGCTGGCAAATAACTGTTCAGGATTTCTCTTTCTCTAAATAGGGACAATTCATTAGAGTATTATGGCAATTAATTTATTTATATAATGCTTTCAATCATGCACCACTGAAATGCAGCCACCTCTGGGGTGGGGCATGACAGCTGTTTAACAGGATGGAGCAATGCATGACATCAGATTTTCAGGCGGATTGAAAAAAACTTCAACTAAGCTACACACAGAGTTTTGGGGAGGCAGGAGATAATTAGTGCTAGCGCAGGAATTTGACCAAGACATCGCTGTTAACAACCCATTTCTCCTGTTAGAGCCACAGAAGGTCAAGACACGATCGCTTCTCATCTAGAAGATGGCAGTTCCAGTCCCATAGCGGCTCCTAGCACCAGGCTGGGCGCATTGGCTCAGTGTTAGCTGGAGGGCAGTGCACCGCCTACTGGATCAGCAACGAGAATATTTGGTTACGTACGTGACAATTGTACAGCAGGAATATATTTCCGGCCCTGATTTTTCACAGGCCCTGTGTCCTGTTTCCCAGCCTAGAGCTCCCACTACAGAGAAACCTTAGGCAAAGTGTGTGTCAGCTGATCAGTGCCTCTCTTATCTTAGCATCTCAGAAGCACTTTACAAGCCAAAAGGACCCGATTCTGCTGTTTTTACATGGAGTAGCAATTACTATTGAGTACCCCCTCTGGTTTGGCAGGTCCTTTGAGATTGTACTGACTAGTCCCTTTAAGGATTGCAGAATCAGCCCCTAAATAATTCTCCCGTACAGCATCCCTATGAGGTAGGTAAGGTATGTGGCTCACCATTCCCCTGCCTGCTGCAAATCACTGATAGGCAGCTACTTCTGGAGTGGAACACAGCAGCTGTTTAACAGTGTCCAGCAACTCTGTATAACAGATTAACAAAGTAAAACAAACTCCAGTTCATTCTTCAGGGGTAATTTCCCTTGATGGAGTTTGGCCACAAAACCGTGTTAGATGCTTACAAAAACAAGGGTTTTAATGTCCATGAAAGTCAAGGACCGTGGCTTTACATTGCATCCACAGGAGTCTTTGCTGGTTTCTCTATGGTGCTTATCAGTAGAATATGCGTCCCTCACACACCAGTCGTGAATGTATCCTTCTGGAACACCCTGCTAGTTAGAAAAGCATTACTATACCCATTTCACTGATGGGGAAACTGAGGCAAAGAGATTTAATTGGCAACAGAGGTAGTCTTGGGACACAGCTGGAATTGAACCATCCCAGGCCTGTGCCTTAGCCATAAAACCACCCTTCCTCTCTACCACTATCTCCCCAAGAGCTGTGACAAAGCCTGCCCTGAATTGGAATACCAATGCTGCTTTTATGTGATTTCGTTTGCATTTTGACAGAGTTCTTCACTGCCCTCCTCTTCCTCCATCCATGATCCTGCCTCCTCTGTTCCTTCCTGAGCTTTAGAGTCAATTAAAAAACCCCACCACAACAAAGTTTAGCCACGAACCCTTCTTTGGAAACCTGCACAGACCTATGCGTGCAACTTAAGATGAGGTCACATGAAGGCCAAACACATTAGGAATTGAACCAGGGACAGCCAGGGCCAACAGCTGGAGCTGCTTGTTTGAGCTAAAGCTCCCTAGCCGGGGCTGTAGCAGACTCACATCCACTTGGGATCAGGCACAGAAGGACGCTTATAATACACCCACACCAGAGGTTACTTTCCCTTCTTACAATGTTAAAACCCCCTCTAGAAAGTCCCAGACACACAGGCGAGAGACTGAAGATGCTTCAAAGCCCTTAGTCGCCATGCTTGGAGAAATCACCATGGGAATACTGCCAGCCCCCTGCCAAATCTAGGGGTGGCTAGAACCCCCTCTGTGAGTAGCTGCAGGAATAGAAACATCTCCATGAGGTAGCATTGCCCTACTATGCAAGGTGATTACAGTGATGGCCGGAGCAGGGCCAGTGGATTCCGCAGTTCCAAAGGAGGGGAGATCCTGCTCTGCCCAAATGAAGGGCACGGAGTGAGCATGCTCCAGCCGGCTGCTTGATTGAGTTAGCGGATAATCTCTGGAGCCAGGCGGCTGTCTGTGCCCGATTCCAATTAATTAATAGCAGCGCTGGGTTTGGTGTTTAACAAGAGACTCGGCCTCCTCCAGCAAATGAGGGAAGAACAGCCAGTAAGAGAGTCAATCAGGCAGCTCGCGGCTGAGGTCTCCCTGCTCTCTCAATCCTCCTTCAGGGGAGAGAAGGTTTGGTTAGACAGGAATGCCCGGCATGGAGCTGGCCCTCTCACGGAGCCGGGATAGGGGGGTTCCCAGCAACCAGGAATCTATGCGCTGCCGTGATGGGGAGATTAGAGACATGAGGAAACCTGGCCCAGACCTCCTTCATAGAAAACTGAACCCATTGGGGAAACTCGTCCTGTCAACTTGGGAGACCCATTCCCAAGTGTTCCCATCCCAACCACTTGGGAGACCTAACCTGGCCCATGAAATCCAGCAGTCGCTCTCCCTTTCCTGGCTGTCTAATGCCACCGAGCTGCATCTGCAACCTTAGTTCCTGCTTCCACATCTGTCCATCCATCACGGCAGCTCCCAGTATCACAGGTACTTCCCCAAAGGATGGGTGGTCACTAGGGCTGTGCCTCTCAGAAAGGCGTCCTTGCTCCTGGGCTTCTCAGTTGCAGAGAGTTTCCTTAACCGGGGACAGAACCTCCCATCTAGTAGCCCCTTGGCTATTTGAAAAGATCCCTCTGGACCCCATTGAGAATCCATCCAGCTCAGACAGAGCAATGAAGGGCGGGTGGATGGAATTACCTGGTCAAGCTTTACAATTGTCTGTTCTCCAAACCAAGAATCCCATTCCTCTCCTGTCCCTTTCTCACCATGCCAGTTACGTCCCCAGCTCCGTCCCTTTCCCCACAGGACGGTTCCCCCTTTCCTTACTCCTTCCATTGCTGGCTGCCCCTCACATCGAGCCCTGCAGGGAGCTCCATGAATCTTTTGAACACAGCCCCTCAGTTCCTTCATCTCTCCCCCCTTGGGACATCCAGCACATACCCAGTGCTCTATCTATTCAACACACTGTGCAAACATTAATAACCCGGACCACCCCCATGGGAGGGAGCCTTTTGCCACCATTTTACAGATGGGGAAACTGAGGTACAGCAAGGGGATGCAGCGGGCCCAAGTAGGTCAGAGGCAGAATTCGAACTCCAGATTCCCTGGCTCCCAGCCACACTCAGCTCCCTCATCCCCCACTGCTTGGGCTCTACAAGCCACCAAAACACCATTGGCCCACACTGACTGCTCCCTCCAAACGCCTCGCAGCTGTGGGTGCACTGCTGCACATTTTACCTTGGGACAGGTCCCCGGAGATCAAGCGGAAGAAGTGGCTGATCAAATTGCCCAGATGTTTCTTGCAGCTGAAGTCCCAGATCTCAAGGCGCGCTTCCAGGAAGCGCACCGAGGTGTCTGCCTCTTTGGCCTCTTTCGGGGGCATCCTGTCTCGCTCTAGCAGGCCTGAGCACTGCCCCACACCCCTTCCGTTCGCCCTGCCCTGCCTCGCTGGGCCAAGTTGTCTGGGTTTCCTTAAGGTAAGTGCTTTGTTTCTGCTGCTCTCAGCTGCACTGACCTTCTCTCCCACTCCACCTGCTCTGACTCCTCCTCCGCAGGTCTCCCCTCCCGCTCCGTGCTGGAGTCTCTTGCAAAGTTGTATTTTCTCTAGCTGAGCGCAAGGTATTTCTCCACCTTCCACAGGGTGTTCGGGAATACAGGCCCTTCTCCAGACCCCTCTGGCAACACCCAGCAATGCACAACGTCATTCTTCTTCCTGCTGAATTCAGGAATCCCAAAGCTCCCCATCCTCAGAATATCACCTACTTTCTCCTCTCCCCCTTCCCACCATGGTACAGTTACTACTCCCTAGATTTTAGTAAGTTTAAGGCAGCACTGTCGTGTGCTGGTTTAGCCTTTTCTGGCCAAAGCCGCATTGAGTCCCTGAATTTCAGATTGCCTTCCGCCAAGGAGCTGCGTACCACAAAAACTCCCGCTCAACCCGCCATCCCCTGGGAGCAGAGGAGAAAACTTGCCTTCCATGTTAACCCTAGCCGCCCTGCATGCTTTGCAATTCTCTTTGTGCCAGTCTGTCCCTTTGTCTCAAATGCCCCAGAGTCCCCGCCGCTCCCCAGGCCAGGGACATCTCTCAGAGCCCCACCAACAGATGGACAATTTGCTTCAGACTTCTCATTTTGCTTCAGGAGAGGAGCTCATGAGTCTTTGGTCATCAGCTGTCCCCACAACCATGGCCTCCACTCCTTAGAGGAAATAGAACTCATAACCTTCTAGTCCAAAGCCACAGCTCCCTACCCCTTGAGCTGCGGTCACTGCCCTGATATTAGGGCTTATTTCCTGTTTAAACATCCAGCCAGCCAGCCGAGAGGCAGGAGTCACGGCTGTGCAGCTCTGACCTTCTCCCCAAAGCAAGGTTACCAACACACTCCACCACTGCATTGCAAAACCCTGCTCTTCCAGTGTACTAAGTATCCCTTGTCCCCATTGAATCAGGATGGGGATCTCCTGGTCTAGATGTTTTATTCCCCACCACAGCAGAACCTTCTGGCCTACCAGGCCCTGTCCCAACAGGCATTGGGGAATGCAGGCATTTGGCCAGAGGGGCCTGGACAACACCCATCAGTGCCAGAGGGGCACAACTTCTTCCTGAGTATCTCAAAGCTCTTTAAGAAGGGGGCATCATACCCATTTTACAGACAGGGAAAGTGAGGCAGAGGGAGGTGGGGGAGGGACTTGCTCACAGTGTACAGGAAGTCAGCAGCAAGACAGGGAATAGAACCCAGGAGTCCTGATTCCCAGTCCTGTGCTCTTTAAATCCTCCTGGGCACTGGAGGAGGATGTGTTAGCAGGAACCTGTGGTTCGTGTGTTCCAGGTGGATGTGGCAACCTTGTTTTTAAGCTAGGCCTTGGGGCGGGAGAGGTCAGTCCACATCCCTGGTGGCACTTCCCCCTGGCCCATATTTCACCTGCATTAAATCCCCCCTGATCTCCACATCTGTGCCCATCCCCCTGGCCTGGCCTGACCCTTAGCTGAGTGGGGAAGTTTGCCCTGAGCAATAAGACACCCCCACTGCCCAGACAAGGCTGCATGCCCACCAAGCAAGCATCTGGGACTGGGCACCCAGGCTACATGGGTCAGAACTGAGTCCCCAGGATGCAGTGGTTCCCAGGAAGGGCATGCGTGGCTCAGTGGGAACTGAGGGCACCCATCACCTTCCCTATTCCCATTTCCACTGGAAGCCAGTAGGGCCGAGGGGCTCCCCACTCAAGGGAGGGGATCAGCTCCTTCCCCCTCCCACTGGTCTCAGGCTCCCTCTCCCCGTCTGCTCTCCTGACCTTCACGGGCCGAAGACAATTCCCAGTGTAGAAGCACGGTTCCCAGAACACTGGCAAGGTATTAATAACTGTGCTTAGCACTGGACAATTCCTGCTTCCCGTGGTGTAATCAGACCCCCAGCACCTGCGGCAAGGCTAAGACATCAATTCCTAGCAGTGCTGAGCTCGGTACAGGCCCCCCTCTGTGCTAATCCGCAGAGGATCTGACTGCCCCCCCCTCCCCCCACACACACACTTTGGAGTCTGCGCTCTTCATTCTCAAGCTTGTAGCTCTGGAGGTCCCTGGTCGGTTCAATCCAGGTTGGCCAAAAGGGTGGCTGTCACATAGAGGCTGTAGGTAAGGCCTTGACCCAACCTCTCCTCAGCCACTTCCTTCACTGCAGCCCACTCCCCCAGTGCCTTATCTGGACACATCCTCGCACCTGGCATCCCATGGTGGCAGCTGATAGAGGGTTCACTCCTGCCTGGTTCACTTGGATGAACTGCAGCCAGCCATCAGAGGAGGTTTTACAGCGAAGAGATTTCAGCCCCTGCCCTTTGAAGGGGATGCATTCCCCAATTCCAAGGCCAGAAAGAACCACTGAGCTCTAATCTGACCTTCTGGATAGCACAGGCCATAGGACACCCCCCAGTTCTTTCCTGTCTCAACCAGAGCAGAACTTTGAAAAAAACTTTCACTCTTGGCTTTAAAATGGCCAGTCAGAGAATTCACCACAACCCTTAGTAAGCTGTTTACTGTGGTTAATTACACTCATTGTTAGAAGGGTCTGTGTTATTTCCACTCTGAATTCGTCTAACTTCTCCCTCCAGCCACTGGGCACCGCTTAGTTAGCGAGTTATCAGCTCGCACCCCCTGCAGACAAGTCTTTGTATACCAGGCGCTTCCTAGTCGAGATCAGGGCCACATTGTGCTGCGTGCTGTACATGCTCATAGCCCTGAAGTCACTCCCGGCCCCAAAGAGCTCATGATCAGACAGACATTGGGAGGGGGAAACTGAGTCACAGAGGAGCAGTGCCTAAGGTCAGGGGCAGAGCTGGGAACTGAATGCATGTCTCCTGACTCCCAGTCTGGTGCTCTGTCTGCTAGATCCCACAGAACAGATACGGCCCTAACAGGGCAGGGGAAATGTGCCGTGTGCCTCTGCCTTGACCAGGAGGATTAAGGAAAGAAGAGTTCAGTCCTTCTGGCTCATTCAGTTCTAGGCCTCTCTGCTGATGCTGGTGACAAGCTGATTCCCTGTTATCCTGCATCTTGGGCCCTCATTCACACTCAGACAAGCAGTCCCAGTTACAGCAGCGGGGTTTTACACTCCCGATTGCAGGGAGGGTCTCTGCCTGCCTTTCACCCTCTCTTGGGGTGAAGCTAAGATGGGGAGGCCAGTTTTGCATGGGTCAGAGGTTCAGGGTAGTTCTTGTGGCAGTGAGTTCCAGCTGCTGGGAAAGTGCCCCCGTAACCCACGTTGATATGAGCCTGGCTCTTTGTCCCCGTTAGTGTCTACATGACATGGAGGTTTAGGAGTACAATGGGAAAGGAATTTTTTCCGACCAACTTTTTTTGTTGTTGGAAAATGCATGTGTCAAAACCAAAATTCTGTAGGAAAAGGGCCATCGTGGCAAATTTCCCATTTTGGGGAAGAAAAGAAAAAAAGGAAAGTTTCAAAGTTGTTGAAAGCCCCATTTTGACGTTAACAACAACAACAAAGTTAGGTTTTTGGTTCCAAATGTCTTTTCATTTTGAAATGTTAGCTAATTTCTAGTAAAAAAAAAAAAGTTGATAAACCTCAAAATCAAAACCAGAACACTTCAGTTGACTCAATCCAACTGTCCCTAATGGGACAATTTTCAAGAATTCAGAATCCAGACAGGAATTTGTCCCGCACCGGCCCTCAAACCTCAAACATTCCCGTGGGACAGAAAAGCTATTTTCCACCTTGCTCTATGGAGGAGTTTGCTACTCATGAGCTAAAGCAGTGGGTTTTGAAGTTTCATTCGTGGACCCCTAAAAAATTTCAAATGGAGGTGCTGACCCCTTTGAAATCTTAGGCATAGTCTGAGGGCCCCCAGGGCTCTGCAGACCACAGGCTGAGAACCAGTGAGCTAAAGGATCTGGTCCTTTGCTTCCGGCAGTAGCAGCTCATGCTTTTAGATCCAGGGTTCAGTCCCTGTACATTGACCCTGCAAAGGGGACATTATTAACACAGGATCAGGACTTCCCCTTGTGATGAGATGGTTCCTGAGGAACGCAGCTGTGGTGTTAGGTTATGGAGTGGGATGGCCGAGGTCTAAAGGCTTGGATCTGGCTAGAGTTTACCTGTCTGATTAGAGTTTAGCCCAGCAGCCCATGTATAGCACACCTAACACCCAGCATCTGAACACAACCTCACACCAGCAGAGGAAGACATTCCAGTGTCTCCCAGTAACATCTGGGAGACGGATGAAGCTAGGACAAGCCGAGTATTTCTTTTGGACCATGAGCCATGAACAGGGGAACCATAGGCGTTCTTCCGCCCTTGGCAAACCAACAAACTTCTCTCCCCACCCCAGCTGGGAGTGAGCCACAAACACCCACACTGAACATTTTGCTCCTTGCACACATTTGCATCCAGCCATAGCTTGCAGAGCCGTAGCAGGAATGAATCTCTCCATGCTGCAGAGCACCCAGGCTACCTGCAGAGGGAAACAGAGCTCCATCCAGCTCCATATGCAGAGCTGTTTTCCTTCCTCTCAGGAGAAGAGAAAGCCTTGCTCGGCTTGAGTCAGGAAGCAAGTTCTCAGGTGCAGGTGGGTGATCGCAGTGGTTTCCAGGGCATGGGAGACAGATTGACTGGATCCCATCCACCCAACAATTCAGACTCCGGGGTGATCACACCCATTCCCAGCCCCTTCAGAGCAGATTTCTTTTACACTCGAAATGAATTCCAGATCCTGACTCTTCCTCAGTTGGGAGATTCAGCTGCAACATTAACCCTGGAATAGCTACAGATCCATCATTGACCAGAGGGAGTTGCCCCCACACACACTCATGAGCCTACTTCTGCCGCTCCAGACATTCGCCTGGCATGACCAAAGCCCCCATGGAACCAGGTAATGATGCAGGGTTAGAGCAGACACGCATCATCCCCTGAGCAAATGCACAGGCCAGAGTACAACCAGAAGGGACCTGCAGGGAAGCCTCCAAGTACAAGCAACTGCTTGGGGCCCTGTGCTTCTGGAGGGTGGGAGGGAGATTTTGCTCATGGGCCAGTCTGAAGCTGCTTCCATCGGCAGGGATGAATCATAGAATCCTAGAATATCAGGGTTGGAAGAGACCTCAGGAGGTCATCTAGTCCAAGCCCCTGCTCAAAGCAGGACCAATTCCCAACTAAATTAAAAGCTGGAGACAAGTCACCTTCTGATCCCACTGGGCAGCTCGTGGATACCACGCTGCGTCGCTGACCCTGCATTCACACATGTTATGGATAGGAGGCAACAGGGCTGGGCTGGGTGACCCGTGCTACCGAGGCCAAATTGGAGGAGGAGGGGGTTCCTCCAGAAGCGGCACGGGGACCTTCTTTCAGGGGCCCACCATTTCCACAAAGGGCACAATATACCCTGGGCACAAGCCACTGAAAGAAACCCCAGCAGCACATTCCATACAGGAACCTGGGAAACAGCTATGGTGACCCAGGCTGAAAGTGTGGGATGGTGTAAAAATAAGCTGGGCGAGGGAGGGGCCTTCCAGGTCTGTCATGTTCATATGGCTTTATAATGCTGCTCCCTTGCAGCCAATCAGATGGGACTGCTGGGGCGGGATGGAGGGAAGGGGCCACGGCGGGGGGACAGTGGGATGCTGCACAGATCCACCTAGGGGATTTGAAGCCCAGACTGTTCTGGATCTCAACAGCTGCTCCCGGCATTAATCCTCAGAGCGATGTTCTAGAAAGGAGCCGGGGATTATGCAGGATTATGACTGGCCTGGACAGGAGGCGGATAAGAGACTGACCCTCCCCGCCCCAATTCCCACCTCCAGGGCAGGAGTGTCTCGGCAAGGCTGCTCTAGGGAGACTGGTCTGATGGGGCCACTGGGCAGGGCCGGGCACAAAAGGGAAGGCGCTCTGCCAGCATATGGGGGATTGGCAGCGTTGGCACAGATGTGGAGGCAGATGGATTCCCATTCCCCACCCTCCCTCGCCTGGTGGTCCCAGGTGGAACTTTACAGGCTTGGGAAGTTCTCGATGTCGCTGGTCTGGAGGGGAGAGATTCCCAATCCCTTATCCAGAACCTGACACCAAACGGAGACAACCCAGGCCCCAGCCCCAGTTCCCAGCCCCATCTCCGTGCTCGTTACCTGATCCCTCGGGCACTGCGCGGGAGAGGATCCGCTTCACCAGACAGCATTTCAGCAGCGCCTTGCGCGTGAGCTGCGGCTTCTGCCATTTCACATGCCCCTTCTTCCCTGGGGGAGTGTGACCTGAGTCGCCCAGCAGGCTCCCGTCAGTCTCCTTGGTCTCGTCCTGCAGCGGAACACAGCCCAGGTCAGCGCCCAGAGGTGGGGAAGTCACATAGACAGCCAGGTTCCTACTCACCACCTGCAATTACCCCTTACAGTGCCCCACGCAGGTGGGCATGGCGAGCTAGGAGATATCAATGCATGACAGCTACCAGCAGAACTGGGTCCAAGCCCCAGAGCTCTGATTGCCCCCAAAGTCAGGGGGACACATTTGACCCTGGGGTTCGGACCCCATCTGTAATAACTGCTGTTCACACACACACACTGCATCTTCATGTCAGGCATCCTCTCTCATGCCAAGAGGATGTGACAATCCCCCCTGAGTTAATCAACACAAGAGCAGAGGGAGAGGGCGCTGTGGGGCTAATGCAACATCAGCCTGTGGACTAGGGTGACCAGATGTCTTCATTTGATAGGGCCAGTCCCAATTTTTGGTTCTTTTTCTTAGAAAGGCTCCTATTACCCCCCATCCCGTCCCTATTTTTCACACTTGCTGTCTGGTCACCCTACTGTGGCCCCTCCATGCCAGCTCGACTGGAGCAAAGGGGCCACAAAGCAGGTACGAGGCCGGTCTGCAAACATGCCCATGTCCCTGCACCACCTCTAAGCACAGGAGGCATTCGAGTGGGGGGCGCGCCGGGCAGAGGTGCAGCATGAGCAGGCAGGGACACGGCGGGGGTGGACCTGCACCCCAGCCATTCTGCACCCCGAAGCCTCACAGCGGACCCCAAAGCAGGGGCACAACTTGCAGCAGAGCGGCTCCAGGCAGGAGATGCAAAGGAGGTAGCTCTTGCACCGGGAGCCGCAAGGGGCGGTGCAGAGACTTGTGCGAGCAAGCCGGGAAGCTGGCACGAGCAGGCCTCCAATTCTGCCCTCCATTACACCCCCGCTGGCTTTAGCAGGAGAGCAGAGGGCTGGATGCGGCCAGTTTGGGAACCAGCTCCCGCAGTGACTGGGCGCAGCGTGGGCCACACAGGGGCAGAAACATTCTGCCTGTGGAGCAGGAGCTTTGGAAGTTGGCGGGGGGAGCTGCCCCGCATTGGGGTCGGAGAGCGGCAGCAGGCTGAGATCAGATGTGAGATGAACGGGGAGCAGGGCAGGCACTGCAGAGGAGGCGGCTCTCGCGGCCCCAGCGACAGGTTTCGGCAGACGCCCAGGAAACCGGAAAACCTCTGGCCACCCCCATCCCTGATCTCCAGCCCATCCCTGCCCCGTGCCATGCTCTCCACAGAAATTCCCCCAGAGCATTCTGCCTCCAACCAGGACCATTACGGGTGCATTCCCAGTCCCCATAGCTGTCACCCCCCACAGCCCCCGTTCTCATCCCAACACACACACACACACACCCTTCCACCCCACTTTAGCCTGCCTGCAGGGGCAGTTCTGAAGAGATGCTGCCACAGGGATGAGATGATGGTGGTTTCCTAAGGCCCAGCCTCTTCCTCTTTCCTGAGGAAGGGGTGGCCTGGAGTTGTAGGAGTGCTAGACTGGCAACCAGGTGCACCAAGGTCCGATCCTGACGCTGACACAGACTCAGGGTAGCCTTGAGCCTGTTTCTTAGCCTTTGTGCCTCATTTTCCCCTCTGTGATGCCAGGATGACAGTTACAACCCTACTTCACTGGCAGGTCGGGACAGCCGAAGTGTTTTACGAACACTGAACTCTTCCGATGGGAGGTGCTGTCCTTTGCCCAGTGCCCAAATACCACAACGATGGGCACTTAGAAACACATGTAAGGAGTTCAGGCTGGCATCACCGGTGCCCAGATTGCGGTTTCTAAATTCCGAGGAGCGCATCTGTAAAGATAACAGAGCTGCGTGTCTGCTGAATAATTGATGGTTTTATTCCATCTCCCACTGAAAAGAGAACCGACCTCAATCTGTCTGTCCATCAGAGCCAGCCTCTCTTTTCATTGCACGCAAGGCGATGTGACAATGCTTCAGTATGGGGGGGCTGCCTGGAAGTGATAACGGCATATCATTTGTGCCTGCCATCCAAGGAGCTCAGAGCCCTTGGCAAGCATTGATTAGCCAGCCAACGTCCCTGTGCCAAGGAAGGTAGACAGATACCGTTATACCTGTTTTACTGAGAGGAAAACTAAGGCACAGAGCTCGAGGCTGATATTTTCCAAAGAATCCACTGCTCTGGGGACCCAGCTTGCTACACTTCAGGTGTCCAGCCATGTAGCCAAAATGGAGGCAGGCCAAAAGCTTTTAAGTCACTTGCCTAAGACATCCCAGGACGTCAGTAGAAGAGCTGGGAGCTCCCAATTCCTTGCTCTGAGCCACTAGATTTCACTCCCTGTCTCTGGAAATATTGATTTCCCACTGCTGTCTGCAATTCACTCTGACAGTAATGAGGACTGTCTGTTTAGTCAGGCCATTCAGTTATTTGTGGCTTCATGCCAGACACATAGAGCCAGGGGCTGGCTTTAGCCGATCAAGCCCTAGGACCTTGCATGGTCTCACCTTAGGCCGTGTGAGCCCTTTGCAAGTGGTTCTGCTGCCAGGCCACCGTGCTGGGCATACCAGCCACATGCATGGGTACGACACTCTCAGGAAAGGGCAGAGTTTGGATTGCAGCCACCTGTCCTCAGGGCAATCTGGAGCCTGGGTGGCTTCCATCCACACCCTGCGCTTCCATGTGAATAGGGCTTTAAAGCAACCCTGCTCACTCCTTCCCACAGCCTCGTCCCCTCCCTCTGGGTGTAACCCAGCACTCCAGCAAAACGCCTTTGACTTCTGTGGGCATCACGATGGTGCAAAGATCCTGTGATCACAGGGAGCCTGTGTGGAGACAGCAGCCTCTCTAAGCTCCAGCTGGAACAACATCTGGACCTGCCTCCTCCTTCAGCTTTTCCTAGCCTGAGTAGTTCAGTGTGATTGGCCCAAGATGCCAGGGGAGATGCCCAGCTGGTAGGGAAGCAGCTGCCACCTATCCCATCTGTCATTCCTACCAGCCTGGCTCACCGCTGGCACAGAACCCGTCCCAATGGACACAGGTAAAGTTAAGAAAGCCAAGCCACCAAAGTGGGGGAGATTCAGCCAGCTCCCACGACGCGTCTCTCTTCAGCTCGAGTCACCCCGCTCGCAGACAAACTGCCACTCCACACAGAACGTGTGTCCTGGATCAGGGCATGCTCGCTCCAGGGACATGCAATGCAGGATTCAACAGACCAAAGGGGCTCTGTGTTACCAAAGTGATTTGAGTAGTTCAGAGCCAGCTAAGCCCAGCAGACAGATGGCCGGGGAGTCACGGTTTTTAAAGCACGTTATAACTACAAATTTGACAAGCCAGTTTTAATTTTTAAATTACGGATTTTTCCAGCTAAGCAAAGTCAGGCTCGCTTAGCCTGGTGGCTCACAACGAATTCACCAGCGTGTCCCTCGGATGGCTGCAGGGTCGTCTGCTAGAAAGGCAGAGCGGGGGGAAGCTAACAGGTTTCCTGGGATTTGCCCCCAGAGGCTCCTGCCAAAAAGATATCGGGGCATCCCAGGCTCTGAGAAGAGAGCCGATGTAGCGATGCCAACAGGAGAATCTGAGAGTCTGGGATAAGGGCTAAGACATGTCCCAGCACAGGGCGTCGAATAGAATTCAGAAGAGGGGAATTGGGACTCAGGACCCCTAGGTAAGTTTCTTCTTCATGACTGCGCTACTGAGTCAAGTCCAGTGAGCCCACGCTGGGGCAGAGTCGGGATCCAGGAGGAAGTCACTTATCTTGGTCCGTAACCATCTCCCCAGCACTTCCTTTCTACATATCAAGCTATTTTCTAGGTGGACCAGGCTTCACACATCACACCCAATACACCATTGGCAGTGGAGAAAACCAGAGACGCGCACCAAGGGGGTGGGGGGGAGAGGGGGAAGAGCAGCTCTGGTTTCTGAGAGCCGGTGAGATATTGATGTGTTGCAGCTGGAGAATCGTCACTCCTGCCAGATGGTCGTCTCCCCCCGCCCCTCCACCACCCGTGCAGGTGAGCCGGGGGTGAGATTCTATGGCTGGCAAGTTTTGGGGGGAGGTGGATTTGTGCACACATGGAGCAGAAGCAAAAGCTAAAGTCTTTCCTTCAGGAGAGCGCCCATCAACCAAGTAAGGGCTGGAGGGATCAGGCAGGGAACACAACATGAAAGGACACCAGAGTCAGAGCAGCTGTTGGGCTAGAAGAGAGGAGGTTTGGCCGCAGTCTGGGCGGACTTGAGAGGAACCAGCCTGGATCCAGTCTGACCGAAGGCTCCTCCATCTACTGAGCCCATCGCAGGCTGCTCGTGGGACCCTCTGCTTAGCCTGACTGATGATTTTACAGAGCCCCAACATTGGGCCATCGATTGTCTGCTGAGGGGTAGGGGGTGGGGGAGATGACACAGGAGGAAACTGACTTTCATGGCTTCACCTCCAGAAGAGAACATAGGAGCGGCCAGACTGGGTCAGACCAAGGGTCCTTCTAGCCCAGTGTCCTGTCTGCCGACAGTGGCCAGGGCCAGGGGCCCCAGAGGGAACCATCAAGTGATCCATCCCCTGTGGCCTATTCCCAGCTTCTGGCAAACAAACAAACAAGAGGGGTGGCTGCAAGGCTGCTGAGGGTCCTGTTCCCAAACCTGCAGGGTCCCTTCCCACCCCTTGTCTTGCTTTAAGCATCTTCCTGCTCCACCAGGGTTGAGAAGTGACAGGGAATCTGGGCAGGGGGAGGCATGACCCATATGGCCTGCTCTGTGCCATGCTTGACACCCGCAGTGCAGCATCTGTCCTTCCATGTGACAAGCCCCTCATCGCTGCCCATCAATAATGCACAGCGCTTCCCCTTTTGTTGTCAGCTTTCCCAGCTTGTTCATTATTTATCAGCCTGGGCTAATTCCACCTGACAGGTACACCTGTTCCTGGGAACCTTGGCCCAGCCAGATACCGCCCAGGTCAGAACTAGACAAAAGGAGACACGGCTCATTGGAGACACATCCCAAGAGCCTCCAGCACAAACGCACACTTCCTAAACTTCTGCTGGGTGTCACGAGTCTGCCGCTCTCAAGCACAGAGGCTCTCTGATGCAGGCATTTGTTACACCCATGCCCTGGCATCCAAGTACATTTCTAAGGTCCTGTTTGAACAGATAGATCCCAAAGTACTTCATCAAGAAGCAAGACTCCTTTCTGGTGTAACACCATTGGCTTTAGAGTTTGGCTCAAGCAATCCAGGATTCACTTTGCTCACCACTTAAATGCAGCCACCTCTGGAGTGGAAGCTGACAGCTGTTTAATGTGACTTGATGCATCCATGACGAACCGCATGACGAACTGGAGTCATTCCAGAGCAGAGCGCAAAGGAAGAGAGATTTGGAGGAGCTGGGCAAGGCCACGCTGCAGAAGGAACAGCTATGGGGACAACTAGAAATGCAAGGGATGTTCTAAAGATGACAGGGACCAATTATTCTCATTAGTGGCTGAGGACAGAACAAGTAGGGATCGGCTCAGAGCTGCAGCAGGGGAAACATAGGTTAAATGTTACACAAAACTCGCCAATCCTTTGCCCTTCTCCTAAGCCCTCTTGGCACAGAATCTCCCAGGGCTTTGGTGAAATTAACTAGTTAATAACTTCCAGCTCTCCTGCAAGCTGGGTATTCTCCTCATTATACAGATGGGGAAACCAAGGCACAGAACTTCAGTGACAAAACTCACCCTGCAGATCAGTGGCAGAGTTGTGACAAGAACCTGGGAGTCCTCGCTCCCTGCTCTCCTATCCTAACCACGCAGAAACTCTCTTCTGAAGCAAGGAACTGAACCCAGGAGTCCTGTCTCCTAGCCCATGCTGTGTTTGCTAGGCAATACTGGCTCCCAGACAGACAGCTGACTTCCCCTCCCCAGTTTATCATCTGAGCTGCCTTGAGCCTGTGTCCTTTCGGCTTTCTTCCTTTCCCAGGACTGGTCCTGCTTCTCAGACCCCATGGGAAATGCTAAATGGGGAGCAATTGCAAACACCAGTGAGGGAGAAAGAAATACACAGGGGATTTGGGGCTGGACCTAATGGAGGCTAGCAACTGGGAATACAATTCACCATGCTTTCACCTGTTAGATACAAAGGAGACCCTAGCTAGTCAATGGAAAAAGCTGTCAAGGGTGGTCCTGAACTCACGGTTTCTGGAGGCATTCAACACTCAACTTTTTATCCAGTACTCGGTAGGGTTGGCTTTGTAACACCATGAACTACATCACTGGCTCTCGTGTATACCAGGGGGTGCTGCTCCAATCTCTCGACACTCCCCTCGAATGCTCATGGAGCCTTGCCCGCAGCCCGTCTCCTTCCCTTGAGGTAGCAATTTGGTTTGGAACCTCAGAACATCCAGAGTTTCACGGCACAGACAACAGAAAGGGCAGCAGTGAGGCCCGGAGGCAAGACCCCAGGCTCGTTGCTAAGGGAAGGGGGAGAACAGATCATAAGAACGGCCATCCTGGGTCAGACCAAAGGTCCATCTAGCCCAGTATCCTGCCTTCCGACAGTGGCCAATGCCAGGTGCCCCAGAGGCAATGAACAGACCAGGGAACCATCAAGTGATCCATCCCCTGTCGCCCATTCCCAGCTTCTGGCAAACAGAGGTTAGGGAGAAGAGGTTCTGTATCTCTTTGTCTGGCTTCAGTGAATCCTGTTGGCTGGGGAAGGCTTTGCGAGATTTCAGCCCCCCAGAGCCTGCAGAGAGCAAGTAGCACATGCTGCTTCCCAAGGAAGGGACAGGGATGTGCGGCTGGGTAGAGGGAGGATTCGTACGGGCTGCACGGGGCCTGAACTCACTTCTATCACTGCCACCATAATGCTGCCTATGGCCTCTCGCTGCCCAGGATGAAGGGCTCTGGTTTCCCTTCTTCCACAGGCTGTCCAAGCTTCTCTGAACTTGCAAGGCCTCTCTGCAACAACCCCCATCTGCGATTCCCTGACTTAGATCATCTACCCAGCCCGTCCCCTCCACCTGGCCATCACTCCTGGCTTTCTTCCACCTCCACAACAACATCTCAAGCCACCCCTGAAACCACCCGTCCCATCCTGCATTCTGCCCCCAACACTCCCCCATCACTCCAGTTTTGCATCCTGCTGCATCGGCTTGTGCCCACGGACTGGTGCTCATTGGGGCAGGCACCCTGCTGACGTGGCACTGCCTACCTACCGTGCCAGGCTGCTCCTGCTTGCTTCATGTCTAAACAGCTCATAAAATCTCCAGCAGCGTGCAGCTATCCAGCTTATTATCAGGGCAGGAGAGGCAATGGGGCAAGGGGAGGTGGGAATGGGAGCTGTTTACTCAATTTACAAAGCAATTACAGGAGCTAAAATTAAAAGCGATCTGGAGGAGCCCAGCTGGGACATCAAAAGCAAGCACGGAGGTTGGAAATGGCGCACAGGGGCTTTGCATTAGCACCTGGGTGCAGCATTCTGCCTTCAGCTGCAGGTATGCAACCCCACTCACTTCTGGGATTTATTCTTGAGAACCACTCAGAGCTCCTTTCTAGAACTAGACTGCAGAGCTCTGAGCACCAGGGTTTTGCAGTGCAATTGCACCATCGGCCTCCAAGTGTGGGTTGTTATAAAGGTTACCATTCATCTGAACTGGAATCCTAAATCCACCATCCCCTACCACTAGATTTGGGATATTCAGATCCTCCAGTGCTGGGTCAGATCTGAAATGGGCCTGTTTTCCACAGCTAGCTTGGAAGCAGTCCACACCTGGAAGAAGTCCCACAAAATCAGCCTGTGGGATTTTAGGGCGCTTGAAGCCACGCTTCAAACCCTATTCCAGGTCCACACCCCTCCTCCTCAGTCCTCTTTTGCTAGCCCTGTTAGATCAACCTGGGATCGGGAAGTCAAGACCTTTGCAAAAGGTCTCTGGTAGTAAAGATCTGCCCTCAGTTACCGTCCTGCCTTGGGGTGGGATAGCTCAGTGTGGCTCTTCA
Organism: Lepidochelys olivacea; assembly: GCF_965140295.1. NCBI lineage: Eukaryota > Metazoa > Chordata > Testudines > Cheloniidae > Lepidochelys > Lepidochelys olivacea. Next base: position 13,152,216 of record NC_140436.1, on the reverse strand, counting down.
TTTGGGAGCGTAGTTAACAATTCTACCAAGTTTTGCCTCAGGCACACGGCTATTTTTAGGCACTAGTGGGGCACAGTGAGCATGTAAATATCTACCCGTGCTGGGGATTACACCTCAGCCAGAGTGTAATCATCCCCTAAATCACATGAGCCAGCAGATCTGATGGATACACACAGGGGCAGAGGCCGTGGGAGTTCCAACGTGCTATTTTTGTAGCACGGTTTTTACAGGGTGGAGCCTGCACTTTAAGTCACCAGGAACCAGGTTAATTCCCCCCTCAGTAGTTATCACTAAGCAGCGTGAAATGGAGCAAGAGTAGAAAGTGGGGGGGAGAAGGGACAAAGGGTTCTGCAGGAACAAGGGCGTTGCTGAGCTAAGACAGACTGGGCTGCAGGGTCTGAGGCAGGAGGCGAACAAGTCAAGGGATGTCAGAGTAAAGGAGAAAAAGGACAGGGTGGGATAAAGGGCGTGTGAGGGGGAATAGGATTTAAAGGAGAGAAATTGACTAGAAAGTGAAAGGTAAGGTAGAGTCAGATACTGGGAGAGGAGGGTGACATAAGAACTTGGCAGGGCAAGTGGAAGAGGGGGTAACCCAGCACAGAGGGGGGGCAAGCAGGAGGGGGAGCATGAAGATCAGTACCAGGAGGGTGGTAAATAAGAGGAGCACCCATTCAAACCCAACAACCACCCCAGGAGGCTGTCCTCTGTCTAGAAATGGGGCTGGGGTGGTTACAGCAGCACTTGGCAAATATAGGGGGATTGAGAAAGGCTGATCACTTGCAAACCACCCAGTACCGGGCTGCAGAGAGCTTTAACTCCACTGGCAAAGCTCCCAGCTCAGGAGCCGCTTCCCTCCCCGCGGGGGAACAAGCCCATCTGCAAGTAAGAGACCAACGTCTCAGCCAGCTGCGAGGCTCCAGGTGGCACAAACAGAACCAGGACCCTCCAGCTAAGCTGGAAAAGTGCCTAGAGGCTGTCTTTTAATAGTGCAACATGAGGGTCAGGTGACCTGTAGGCCTTAAAGTGACACACACCCCAGGATAGCGATCCATGCCCCCAAACATTCCTATTTTCCAGGGGGCTGCTCAGCATCTTAATATTAATGCTTTAAATATATATATCTCCTCTTTCTTGCAGGCTCATCAGCAAAGCATAGGGCACAGGGGACCACACTGGAAGGAGCTAGGACACCTAGGAAAATGACACCGGTTGTCTGCAAACCATCCTCTGCTACGCCAGTACCTATCAGTTAGTATGACCGGCTAGTGCCGATGGGACCTAGTAGCTTTCAGCACCATAGCAAAGCATGAGCAAGACCACAAGCAGTTAAGATGGGCATCTCCCCGAGGGAAGGGCTCAGTGGCTAACAATCCATTGCCCAGTATCGTCCGATCTTGTTAGGTCACCAGTTCATACCCAGCCCAGGTCAGCAGTGACTGACGGGCATTCAATGGCTGCTCGGTGACCTACATAAAATAAGGTGGAAGGGGTGAAACATGATTTGGGGTGAAAAGCCATTTTGTGGGCCCTCCCCCCAATGTTTTGATGAAAATTTTTCAATCAGCTGGGGGGGGGGCTATGAGCCCAGTTCCTTGGGGGAGAGTATATACAGCACAAAAACCACAACTTGGGTACTTAGGGTGACCAGATAGCAACTGTGAAAAAACGGGACGGGGGTGTGGGGTAATCGGTGCCCATATAAGAAAAAGTCCCCCAAAACAGGACTGTCCCTATAAAAGCGGGACATCTGGTCACCCTACAGGTACCAATTGGTTCCCCCTACCCACTGGAAAGTCTCAGTAGCCAAGGGATGACCAGGCCCTGGAGACCCATCTCCTCTCTGCTCCCTACAGGGCTCTCTCCAGAGTTAAGAGGTGCTGATGGGGAAATATCCAGGCTGCACCTGTTCTGGGAGGTAATTAGAGGGATCGGGACCCAGGGCTGCCCTGCCATCAGCTAGAGGGAATGTGGGGTGTGTGTAAGGACGGGGAAGAAAGGGAATAGGAATTGTAGAGAGAGCAGAAGGATGGAGGGAGGGGAATCCAAGATTTGCAGGGAGCCTGGGCAAGTGCATGGGGTGGAAGGAGAACAGGAGGGGGTCAGAGTAAAGGGGAGGAGTGGGTGGAAAGGGGGACCTCAGAGCACGGGTGAGGGAAAGAGGAGCAAGTGATCGATGCTGGTGGAAGGGTGAAGGGGGAGAATGGAACAAGGGAGCAGGGCGGGGGATAAGGTGGGAGGGTCAAAGCCCAATGGGTCAGGAGGGGAAAAGGGAAGGGGCTGGGGTGGGCAGTGGGATGGAGGTAGGAGAGGGGGCTGAGGCAATGGGACAGGCTGGGAGTCGAAGACTCCCGGGGATCCTGTCCCTGGTCAGTGTCCTGGGCGTCCCCCCCGGACTCCTGTCCCCTCCTGACCCTCTAGGATCCAGCCCCATGGCAGGGTTTCAGTGCTTTCCCCCCACACCCCTGTCCCCCCGGGCGCTCTCAAGGCAGCCTCTCGGGGCGCGCTCTTCCCGGGGTCTCTCTGCAGACCCCCGCCCTGGGCACCGCCAGTGGGCCTGGGGCAGGGGATCCCCCCAACACACACACACAAGCCCGGACCCCTCCCCTGCACCCAGCCTCTCCCCCGGCCCCCCACCCAACTTCCCCTGCCCGGACGCCCCCGACGAGCAAGTGTCCAGGGTGCCCGCGCGTCCCCCCTTCCCCGGCCGGGCCATGCCCGGTGCCGGGCGGGCCCCGCTACCTGCATGGCTCGCTCGCGGGAGCCTGCCCGGGGATCGCCGCTCCGAGCCGCCTCCAGCCCCGCCGCCCGCGGGACTCGGCGCCGGGACTCCGGGCCAGCGCTCAGCCCCCGCCCAGCGCCGAGCCAGCCCCTTAACCCTCCCCTGCCCGGCCCTCCCAAACCCGCCCCCAGTCTCCAGCCAGCCCGCACTGCAGAGTCCGGAGCCAGGGAGAGGGGGAGGATGGAGAGACCTGGGTGCCTGGGGCAGGGGAGGTGTGGATGGGGAGGGACGGAGAGAGCCGTGGGGATGGAGAGACAGATGGGGGTGGAGAGAGGCGTGTATGGGGAGGGCGAGACACAGGGATGTGGCCACGGGGAAGGAGAGATGTGCATGGAGCCAGGTAGGGATAGATGTGTATGGGTTAGATAGATGTGTATGGGGATGGGTGGATGGATAGATGGATGTGTATGGAGATAGGTTGGTGTATATGAGGCAAGATAAATGTATATGGGGATAGATCGATGTATATGGGGAGGGATGGATAGATAGGTGTCTCTGGGGATGGATAGATAGGTGTCTCTGGGGATGGATGGATAGACAGGTGTCTCTGGCGAAACATAGATGTATATGGGGATGGATGGATAGACAGGTGTCTATGGAGATGCATAGAAAGATGTGTATGGAGATAGGTGGATGTATATGGGGATAGATCGATGTATACGGGGATGGCTGAGATGTGTACGGGGATAGAATAGATGTGTATGGGATAGATAGACAGACTGCTTATCTCAGGCTGTATAATTCACAGGCACCCTCCTTAACCCTTTCACTCGCTCCCATCTCTAGCTCACCTTCTTATCCCTTCCTTCCCATGTGTCACAGTGCTCTTACCTCCACCCCCACCCCACTTTCAACTGCTGCCCTCTTTCTGCCAGGCTCCTGGGTTGCCCTTCCCCCTTTCCATGCCTCATGGCTCTGCAGAATGCACACCCAGAGCATGGGGCATGGCCCCTGTGCTGGCTGCCTCTCCCGCCCTTATGCACCTGGGGAGCCAGTGGACAGCCTGTCCTAAGGCAAAGGAGGCGGCGTACAGGGTCAGAGGTGCTGGAACTAGGGGCATGGGGGGTGCTGGAGCACCCCCTGGCTTGAAGTAATTTCCATCATACACAGGGTTTACAGTTGGTTCAATGGCTCTCAGCACAATTGTTCCAGCACCCTGTCCAGGGTGGACACTTTGGGGAGGCAGGGTTGGCTTTGGAGCAGACACTCCCTTCAGGGTACCTGGCCATCAGGCGAACGCCTTTCCTCTCAGTGGAGCGATGGTACTCAGATCCTTACCCCCTCACGGGATGGGCATGGTGGCCGAGCGCATGGCTCATTCCTTCAGGATTCATGATACTCACTTCTTTCCCTCTGTGGGCATGAGAAGCAGCACCTTCCATGAAGGCAGGGGCCCTTCCTGTGAGGGGACCAGGACAGGTGCCTCTTCCTTCAGAGCCTGAGATGAGGAGAGAGGTTTGGACGCTGATGGACCAGGAGGAGTCTGAGCTCCCAGTTTGGAGGTGATGGGAACTCAGGAGCAGCATCTTCAGAGAATGCACAAGGCACAATTGACCAAATCCTACATTTGGCCAAATCCACCAAATTTTGGCCCATTATGGCTGGAGTAAGGCTTCAGTTGTGAGCACTGGAGGAGGGGTTTTTTCCTCATTTGCTGCTATAGATTAATGGCAGGCTTGTAGTTCGTCCACCAGCTGGGGACTTGGGAGCCCTGGGCTAAACTCCCAGCTCTGCCACTGACCTGCTGCATGACCTTGGGCGTGTCACTTCATCACTCTGTGGCTCCGTTCTGCACTGTAAAAGAGGGGCTAACAAACCACCTTCTCCCCCCGCCCCCTATGTCTGTATTGTCCATTGAGAACTCTTCAGGGCACGACCACTCTCTCACATGTCCCAGAGCCGAGCATGACGGGGCCTGCAGGTGCGCCTGTGATGCAGTTAACAATAAAGATGCCGAGATCTTTTATGCGGTGGGTGCAATTCACCGAGCGCCGCCTGGGACTGGAAATATAAGACTTGGCAGGCCGAACCGAGCAGTCAGCAAAGGCACAAAATACCAGTGTTCAAAAAACAGCCTGGGGAATCTTTTGTTCTGCCGACTGCATGCTGCTTGGCACCACCTCCCTCATTAACCCACCCATCCCCTCCGCTCCGGGCCCTCGTTTGCACTGGGTAAACAGCTCCTAATAGCACCTTTGCTCCTTCATACAAACAATGGCGTCTGGGCCCAAAAAGAGCATTAAGAGCCACTGAGGGCCCGTGTTTACTGGTTGCGAGACCAAAATATTACAGCCCTTAAGACAAGAGTGTTCATTTTCCCTTCACATCCACTTGTAACTCCTCAGAGGCAGGCATGAGAGGGTTTTGTGGGCCACATGCTCAGCTGGTGTTAATCAGCGAAGCTCCATTTACATCAATTTACACTAGCTGTGGAGCTGATCCTCTTGGTTGCTTCATCTCAGCCTTTTTGGCTTTGAACCAGGCTGTCGTTGTCGGTTTCACCCACATCGAAACGTCTCCCAAAACACGTTGCTTTTTGATCAAAATTCACGTAGAGAAAAAGGAAAGGAAGCCTTTTGATAACATCCTAATGGCTTGTTTCCACCTTTCTGGAATGGAACAGCTCAAAAAGTAATTTCAAAATGAAATTCATTGGGGTTTTTTTAATCATAAAATCGTTTTTAAAAAGCTCAAAATTGGAACGCAATGGTTAGATTTTATCTCAATAAAAGGACAGGCAATGAATCCTCCCCCCTGAATGGGCCTGTTGACTTCCGTGGGACTGAAAATTAAGCATGTGCTTAAGTAAACTGGGTCTGAAAACTTTAACCCCAGGGGGATAAATGAACAATCCAATAGAAAAGCCAAGGGGTCTGTAGCAAGGTCAGGTCCATGGGCTGATCTGATGAGTACAATAGAGGCTCAGCACCACATAGGATTCCACTCATTGTAGAGCGGTGAAAACAAAAGTCAAAGCATAAGATCTTTGCTCTTTGGAAAATGTTTGGTTTTGTAAAAAATCAAAACTGTGGAGTTTCCCATGAGACAGAAAATCCAGACAGAGAGAGAGAGTTTACAATCGAAGAACTCTAGAGAGACAGTCAACGGACTCAAATGTAGTGTAATATGTGGACTACAAAATCAAGAGAACTGGGGGCTATCCCTGCCTCCATTCCAGACCTAATCCAATTTGTAGGGTGGCATTTGTGGATGCAAAGTGATTACATGTTGTGTCAGTTTAATATCAGATCATGCAAGTATTCTCTTATAGGGGGCTCCAATCTGGCCTGACTGTAGAAGAACAAACTCCCTGACCAGTTGTGATCCCAAATGCATGCATCTCTGAAAGCCTTTAGAAGCACTTAGCGCCAAATTTACAATGGCATTTGGGCACCGAAGCACCAGGGTTTTCAAAATCCAGCCCTTCCTACTTTGCCTGCAAGTGCTATGAGATGGATAAAGACACCTCCTCTTCCTTATGTTCTCAGTGTTACATGATGAAAATATATGAGCTCACTGGGATCTGGCAACGCAGAGCTGGCAACCCTATTGTATTTATTTGGACTGAGAGCTATAATTGCGTTCTGAGGCTCCCTCTCTGACAGCAAGTACCAGCTGTTTGTGATCTGCGTAGGTGTCTGTTGGTGGAGCAGGCGTGGGGAAGTGTATCCATAAGAAAGGAGTCCCGGGTCAGTGCAGTGCAGCTAGGAAGTGAGTCTTTAGCCCTCTGTTCTGGAGAGAGAGATTATAATAAGAAATTGAACAGAGTTTGCATTAATAGCAAAGCAACTTGGTCTCACAGTAACAGCAAGGATCTCAAAGAGTTTACAGCAAGAACCTCAAAGTGTTTACTAGCTCCATTTTATCAATGGGGAAATGGAGGCAGGAAGAGAAGAAATGATTTGCTAAGGTCCTATGGCAGATCTGGGACCAGAACGCAGTCGTCTCAAGTCTCAATCGAGGGACACACTCATAAGGCTAAGACAGTTTGGTTGCGCACTAACCAAGATCTGAAATTAATAATTTGCACTGGCTTGGGGGTCTAGAAAGCAGGGCCCTGTTGTGCAGGGTGGTGTATAGACACACAACAAAGATCTGGTCTGAAAAGCTGCCCATCTGAGTGCAAGACAGGCAACAGTTGACTAGACACAGGGGGAGCACAAGAAAACAAGGAAATGACAATGCCCAGTGTGATAAGTAATGGTCACAACACACCCACTGCCTAATCACTAGCAAACTGTAGAGCATTGCTGCTCTTTAGCTTAATCCATAGTAACTCGTGCTTTTAGGCTAGAGGTCCTCAGTTCAGCCCCCAGTGTATCGCAGCCATGGCATAAGTATCACCGCAGAGGAAGGCTGGAAGGAGGACAGTAAAATGGCCTTGCTGCGGATACTTACAGGCAGCCTCTCCTATGAGTGGAAGAAAGCGTTCTTCCTCATGATTCATTTATTTAAACTTAACAGAACTAGTTGAATGGAGCCAAACTTTGATCGAAAAAAGAAAAGAGGGAAAAAATTCAAGCACATTTTCACGATTCCCCCCAATTTTTTCAACTATCTGATTGAAATTTTTCAAGTTTGCAAATTTCCATCGAAATTTCTAATTTCGTCGGGAAAAAATTTCAGTTCAAATGCCCCAAACTATTTTCATTCCCATTTTTCAATCAGCTCTAACCTTGCATTTGGTCTTTTTCTCCTTCTCTTAGCTATTTTCTCCTCGTCAGGCTGGCACTTTTGAACTATCTTAGCATCCAAGGCCTTAATTCAGCCAAGCACTTAATTTTAAGTATGTGAATGGGCCTGTTGACCTCGGTGGGACTGAAAATGAAGCATGTGCTTAAGTGAATTGGGGCTGAAAACTTTAACATAAAGAGGATGAAAGATAAGGAACAATCAGACAGAAAAGCCAGGTGGTCAGTAGCAATTTCAGGTCCAGGTGCTGATCTGATAAGTAGATATGCTCAGTATCTGCTCATCCCAGATGATGCAAACAAATGTCATACCTAAGATCTTTACTCAGCTCTACAGCTGGGTTTTATTATTCCCTGTGACTAAATTATTGGATGACTTAAGCCCTGTTTTTCTGGTCAAGAATCATTCTCAGATGGATCAGGATTCCTGCGAATAAATCCAGTTTCATTTTGCATCCACCAAATAGTCCTCACAAACAGGCTTTTTCCTAGAGGATGTTTGCAACCAGTTGCTACATGGTGACCCTCTCTGCTCCTTAACTAGATGACTGAAACTTTTCAAACTGGAAGAGAGTGAATGACACCCTTTCTGGTGAGAATTTTTGTTGTCAATATGTGAAAGTTTCCAGATCAGCAATGAATAGACCATTTGCCCAGATACTCGCACACAACAAAAAAACCCAATATCTCACTTATATAGCACTCTTCATCAGTAGCTCTCAAAGCGCTTTACAAAGGAGGTTGGTATCATTGTCCCCTTTTTACTGAAGGGGAAACCGAGGCACGGAGTGGCTAAGCGGCTTACCCAAGGTCACCCGGCAGGCCAATGGCAGAGCCACCTCTATCTGAGTCTCAATCCAGCACTTCAGCCACTGCAGCTGCCAGCACAGCTGATTTGCTGCAGCTAATCACAAAGATATTCACCAGCCACCATTCCCATTGTTCAGCCGGCTGTACCCAGGCAAAACGCTCAGTGACTGGCAGTGGGAGGTTTGCCTGAGTAGTAAGGACCATGCAGCATCTGGGTAAAGGAGCTTGGAAGTTGGTCCAGGGTGTTAGAATCAGGTTCATGGGCAGAGATGCCTTAGAAGTAAGCCTGGGAGCTGCTCGCATGCTCAAAGAGAGGGTCACAACCACCCGACGCCTGACCTGCCCCTTTATTGCCATTCTCAGTGCTCTTCAGCGCCACCTACGGGAAGTGTTAAAGAGTGACTTTGTGCCCCGCTGGTGCCCAGATGCCAGTCTCGGCTGTGCAACACTGGTGCGTCATTTGGGACAGTTAGCCCGCTGCGTGTCAACATTTGCTCCTGATCTCAGCCTGCCAAACCCGGGGCAGGATCTTATTTTTACTTACCCTGTCTTCAAACATCTTCTTATGGAAGTCTGATGGATGACTGTTAGTCAATGTGCAGCGGAGGCGGGAGTCACTGGACAGCCCAGGGTAGGTGACGGGCAAATCCAGAGTCAGCCGTGGCAGTTCAAAGCGTTGCTGATGCTGGCTGCAGATCTACAGTTATTCCCATCTGGTTCCTCTTGCCGTGCCACGTACAAGATGCAAATAGGGACAGAGAGATCCTGGCAGCTGCTTTTGTCTTTGTTCAAACATCCCCGACAAAGGAACCATCCCTATGCCAAGTTTACCTTTTGGGCCATTATTCCCTCTCTGTGACATGCAACACGGCCAGCCTACGGCTGCTAGTTTCCATGGAAACAGAACCCATAGCATCTCCCTTCCCTCTCACTCTCTCTTTTTTAAGGAAGCCAATTAGCCTAAAATAAAAATCCCTTTAAAAACGGGACTGGAACTAGCCGCTTCCTAGCATCCATGGAAAAACTTAAAGGGGAAGTTCTCCACTTCCAGGCACTGGAGGGAGAAAGACCTGGGCTCTGGGGTCCAGGAGATCCCAGCAAGTCTATTTTAGGTGCTTATCTGGCCCCCCGTTGTTGTTTTATCCACACAACACACCTGTGGAGCAAAGCAGTGCTGTTAGCCCCATTGTACAGGTGGGGACCTGAGGCACAGAGTCATAGAATCATAGAATATCAGGGTTGGAAGGGACCTCAGGAGGTCAACTAGTCCAACCCCCTGCTCAAAGCAGGACTGATCCCCGACTAAATCATCCCAGCCAGGGCTTTGTCAAGCCTGACCTTAAAAACTTCTAGGGAAGGAGATTCCACCACCTCCCTAGGTAACACATTCCAGTGTTTCACCACCCTCATAGTGAAAAAGTCCCGCAGGAAGTCTATGGCACAACAGGGAGATGAATATGGGTCTCCCAAGTACTAGCCCATTGCCCTAATCTTTCCTCTGAAAGAGCTTGGCATCACAGGAGATCCCTGCAAACAGATCCCTGTGCTTTGAGTGGCTGCATGCATGCTGCTCTAACTCACCCCTGCAAATAGACCCCTGTGCTTTGTCACAGGAGATTCCCACAAACAGATCTCTGGGCTGCGACAAAGGAGATCCCTGGAGGCGTTTCCCTTGTTACTGTGTCAGAAGAGATCTCGTCTGTTGCGTCTTAGGAGAGCCCTGGACGCAGTTCCCTGTGCTCTGTGCTAGAAGAAAGCCCTAAAAACAGATCCCTATTTTAATCCACTTCCAAAAATTCGCCTAAGGAACCGATCCCTGTTTTGTGTCTTGAAACAAAAGGACTCCCAGGGCGGGATTCCTGGATAACGGCAGATTCACACTGGCTTCACCGAAGCCTTAATTATAATGAACAACAACATGAACTGGGTAGAATCTCAAGAGCAAACGTTGTAAACAGAGGAGCCAACTTCATGCGCCATTAGACACTAGGGCGGGTGCAGTCTGCTGCTTTCCAAACAAGGTTCCCGTCGAAATTCTGTGCAGCACCGTTTCATGCTGACATCAAAGGCTTGATTCCAATAAACAAGCCGGAATACCCTGGCTGCAGCGATAGAAGTCAGCTTCCTTTGAAGAACATCCAAGCCGTACAGCTATTTCGCTGAGCCCTTCTATCGGGCCATGCATATGAGGGTCTCAAAGCACCGTACAAAGGCATGACTGTTTTAACTATTGTTTAGAGGGGGAAACTGAGGCACAGGAAGGCCAAGCGACTTCCCCAAAGCCATGCAGTCGGTCAGTAGTAGGAAAACAAACCAGGTGTCCTCACTCCCAGCCCTGTGCTGCATCGACTAGCTGTGAGTCCTTTCTGTTCTCCAGGCCAAATTCTGCAATGTCCTGTCCCACAATTTAGCTGCTCATTTGAGTAAGGGCTGCAGGATCGGGCCCTAATTTAAGAACTGATCCTGAAAGGTGCTGGGCATCTTTTCTGAGTACTCTCAGTATCCATTGACTTTAGTGGGAGCTGAAAGCCCTTCAGGGACCAAGTCCTTAGGCTGTCGGCTCTTTATGGCGGGGGCCTTGTCCTTCTCTATGTCTGTGGGCAGCCATGGACAGCCTGGAGCATTGTGGAGAAATAAATAACAATAGCCACCACTAGAGTTGGTCCAGGGCAGTTACTTCCCCACCTGGACTGGGAGGAGGGTGAGGCGGGGGGCTGAGTTTGGGTTTTTTGAGGCTAACCCAGGGTTTGGATCCACATCCCAGTTCAGATCCCCCAGGAGAACCTGGGCCCCAGAAGAGAAGGCAGGCGTCATGTGTATTTCTTATAAATCTCACGGGCACTTCAGTTTGCCAGCGTGATGTTATCCTGCCTGGCTGCAGAGAGCCAAATCAAAGGGAGGAAATGGACAGGAATCGAAACAGCGAGAAGGGGCTACCATAGGCAATATCAAGGGGAAACACCGGGGAAGGTATTAAGTGGGAAATGGCCCCAACCTGGTGCCCACTGGGCAGGCAGAGTTTATCCTTTCCAGGCCAAACCGAGGATCAAAGGGGCTTTGAAAACCTCAGAGGGGGTGTCTACATTGCAGCTGGGAGCATGTTTCCCAGGGCAGGTGGACAGAGCTGCTAGCTCTGCTCGAGCATGCTAAAACTAGCCATGTGGCTGCAGGAGCATGGGCCAGCCGCCCCAGTCCAACCGGGCCTGAGCCCCCGGGTACGTCCTCGGGCAGCCGGCCTGAGCCACCGTGGCCACGCAGCTATTTTTAGTCTCTACCCGGGCTGGGAAGCAACCTCCCAGCTGGAGCACAGAGGTTGCCTGAGAGACACACAGAAAGACACAGAGGCTTCAGTGGCGAGATGGGCGTAATTGGGCAGAAGGGAGCTTGCAAGGGAAGATTAAGTGGCGATAAGCAAATAGGCCTGTTTAGCTTTCGACCTGCGCTCTGCCTGCTTTGCTGAGACTATGCGGTATCTGTGTCACTGCAAAGCCTGGAGGATGAGGTTTGCAGGAGCTGAACCCAGTTGGGCCCATCGTGTTTGTACGGGTGAGAAATAGGAAAGGCTGCTGCCCAGAGATTCAGAGTGCTTGACCCGCGCAGTTCCATCTTTGAGAGAGGTGAAGGAAGTCAGGTCTGCCACCCACGGGGTGCCCTTGAGAGAGACCAAACAACTCTAAAGCGCAGGTCAGCCTGTGATCACGACAGCCCCACCAAGTGGCAATCTCAGCGACTCGTAAGACTTTGGCCCCATCTGAGCTGAGGATGGGCCGTGTTCGGTCCAGCTCCGAAGAGAGATGGGGATTTGAACGTGAGCCCCCTGAAATGCTGAGTTTGGGGTGCTGGTTTGGCTCAGTCTCTCCTGACAAGAAATACAATGTGCTGAAGGGCCCGCAGGCCAAGGCCAATGGAAGCAGACAGCTCAGCAGGGACCCAGGAGGGGTGTGGAGTTTGCATTTCACAGGGGCTTTGTTGACAGAAAGGCCATTTCAAAAGAGTAAGAGACAGGCAACGCGCAAAGACTCAGGAGTTTGGTCAGCTGGGTCACACGGTAATTGTGTGTGCTCCCTGACTGGATGAGTGAAAAGTTTGCAAATTTGGGTTCTGTTCGGGAAAGCATCAGAGACCCTGGGCTCCTTCTCTGTATCCCCTGAGACTGCAAACAGGGACCAGAGATGCCAAGGGAAGCATCGGCCCATCTCGTATTCACACCTGATTTCTGGAGCTCCTTGCTCCAACCGCAGTGAATAAATTCTGCAGTGGGATTTTAGCTTTTCGGGGCCCAGATGGAAGGGCAATGCAAGAACAGGGCAGAAAAAGTTATTTTAATGTTTCATCTTGTCTGGGTTGAGTCCTGCAACTAGCCTCAGGATCAAATGGGAAAATCCTTTTAACTTTACCAAAAAAAAACCCCACATTTTTTCCTTTGTGGCCAACGCTAACGCTGTGTGTGAAACTGAATGTCACTAGCGAGCCCTGGGGGGCCTGGGGCCAGATCCTTAGCAGATATAAATTGGCACCATGGGCAGTAGATTTACACCAAGTGAGGGACGGGCTCAGACTTCCAAGGCTCTGGCAGTTAAAGCTCATTGAGGGCAACTGGAAGCCAGCAGACCTGAACTGGGCCAGAGGGGGCAGAGTCTGACCTCAGTCACACCAGTGAAGGCTCTTGGCTTCACTGGATTTCCACCCTGGTGTCAATGAGCCCACATTCAGGTCCAGTCTCTCCATTTGTACAAAACACCACAGCAGCTCTCTGCTATCTGAGGTGCCTGTTCTTAATACTGCCCACCATTCAGCTCTCACAGCACCGTACAAAGACAGGGCACAGGGCCATTTTCCACATGGGGAAACTGAGGCACAGCAAGAGAGCAAATGGCTTCTCTCCCCCCCCTCCCCACTCACTCAGCAAGCTAATGGCAGGGGCAGGATGAGAACCCACATCTCCTGATTTACAACCTCACCCCCCCTGACTGCGGGAGCCCAGCATCCGTATCCAGAAAGCTTCGGTCTTTGGCTAAATGGGACTCCACGGGCAAGGGTTTGAAAAGGTTCAAGCCTCTGTTGAGGCCCCTGGCAGCATCATTTGGGGTGACATTCCACCCCCGCCATGCAGAGGGCCAGCCTAGGCCTCAGGCTGGCCCTCTGCCCAGCGGGGAGCTTTATCCAGCATGCTCAGCACCTCTCCTGATTTGACCCTAACTGCAGGACACTCACTGGCCGCTTGCCTGACGGGCTGGACATCTGCAGTGGAAACTGCTGCTGCCCACCCCCCTCGAACGGCGTGGGGGGAGGGGAAGACAGAAATGCTTCCCAGCCCCTGGCAACCCAACTCTCCCTAATCCACCTTAATCTCAGCAGCAGTGGTTAAAACCCACTCTCGCTTTTTAATCTCTGCCTGAACCTTCCTCACTCGCCCCCTCCTTCCCCTCCTGAAGCCAGCTCCAATCTGTCCTTTGTACTGCAGCACGTGGCATAGCGCCCCCCTCTGGTGTGCACGTAAACCCTGCAAAGCCCCTGGTGCTAGCCAGCATTATCTGTCCCTTTTCCGTTTTAAATGCATTTGCTCTTAATCACCGTGCAATATCCAGACACCGGACTGGAGGGGCTTCATTGCTACACAGAGCAAGCGAGTCATGGGATGTAGGATCAGAAGGGATCAACTGGATGATCAACTCCAGTGCCCTACTATTTCAGCCAGCCCTGTCATCGTCCGGTTCATAAACTTATCACGCTCCATCTTCTGCTCCTCTTGGGAGCCTGTCCCAGACCCTCCACCCTCCGCTGGTTAGGAGCCTTCTTTGGCTGAAAAAATTTCACCTGGCTCTGCTTTTTCATAGCCCCTGCTGCCTCTGAGCACAGCGGCAACCAGAATGATTCCAGAGCACACAGCCCAGAAGGCATGCCTGACCCACCAAGAGGCGGCAGAGGAAATGTATGTCCTGGAGGGAATGGCTTAAGGCTAGCTGAGCCACGGGTTTGAATTACACAGATTTCCTGGGCCCGTCAGTTCCAGCCCCACAGCACTGAGTCAGCCGGGTGCGGTGCTTACTCTGAGATCCAGTTCAATCCAATGAGAATGTACGTGGCCTGCCGTGGAAGCGCTGGAAAAGGGTGTGAGAGAGACAGATCCCCGAAGGGGTCTGTCAGAGGTTCTAGGCCAGTGTATGTGGGCTGTGGGCATGTGGGCGTGTGCCAATGTGCGCCAGCTAGCATGTGTGTGTGTGTCGATGCATGTTTGCACATGTTTGTGCGTGGGTGGGCATGCACCTACATGTCTGAGGCAGCGTGGCTTAAAGACTCACTGTGTGACCTTGGGCTGTCACTGCTCCGTGCCTCAGTTTCCCCAGATGTGCAGTGCAGCTCCCTCTCAGGGGATGGGAGGGCTGAAGCTGTCAGCATCTGTGGAGGGCTTGGAAGAAGCACAAATGGGGAGCGCTGGGGCTGCTAATGAGCCCCTTTCACTGCTGGGATGAGCCTCTCTGCTCAGGCAGAGGAGCTGGCTGGAGGAGCCCTCGCTGGGCGGACGGGCTGGGGAAGGGTTGACATGAGGGTCTCCTTAGCAGAGTGCTTTCCCTGGTAACTGGGGCTGTCAGCGGCTCTCTCCAGTTAGCTTCCCCCTGCACGGCTGACTTGAGCGATGTCAGAAAGTGAGCAGCTTCTCCCCAGCCCGCCCCCACTGTACAGACAAACCGCCCAGCAACGCTCTTGGAGGGGAAGATCCCTGCCACGCTTCTGGAGCCCTTTGGCTTTCCTGAAGCATCGCGGCAACCAGGATGTTAGCGAGAGTCACTGTCCTAGGAGAGTAGGAACAAGACAGGGTGTGGGGGGTGTCTATTACCAAAGACAAAGGCCCAGGTCCTCAAAGGTATTTAAGTGCTGAACTCCAATGGGCCAATGCTCTTTGCACTGCTGCAAAGCCTGCAGACATCAGTGGTAAGACTTGGTCCCCCATCCCTTCTGCAGCCTCTATTCCTGTAGTATCCGAGCACCTCCCAAACATCAGTGTTGGCACAACCGGGACATGGGCGGTCTGGCCTAGCGGGTAGGACCAGGAGTCAGAATGGTCAGAGCACGAGCCGGGCCTGGTGGCTGGAGCAGGAGCCAGGGCCAGAAACCGGGAGTCAAGCCAAAGGTCTGAACCAGAGTTAGGAATCGGGAGGCTAGTCAGAGATCGCAGTTGGAGTCAGGGATCAAGAGTCAAGCCAAGGAACAGAGCCGGGCTCCGAAGCAGGGAACAAGAGCAGGGTACTGCCAGGTTGCACAGACAGCTTCCTGGAGCACCCTCCATGGTTAAAGGGCATGCTTGGCCCAATCAGGGGCCATGGAGGGGCTGCCGATCAGGTTTGCCTTGATGGTGGCTGTGCTGGGAGTGGAGGCGTGTCCCAGGCTTCTTTGTGCTGAGACACCCAAGGATTTTCTCCCCCAGTAAATTGTGGGGGAATTTGTCGGTTCATTGGGGACAATTCTGGGAAGGGCGCTGGAGGATTGGAAGCACTCAAGTGAGTTTTGCCTGCTTCCTCGTTGCGGAGTGGTTATGGAGCTCTAACCCATGCTCAAAGCTGGATCGGCTAGTCTGGACTTAAAGCACCTCCAAACCCGAGTCAGAGGTACTGTGTGCACAGTAGGGAGTTTGGGCTAAAACCCAGATAAGATCCTGTGACCATCTGAACCTCTATGTTCACCCTTTTGCAAGACTGTGATACATTTTGTGAGGCTGAAAACTCGTAATTTGCTGATTATTATTGTCCTAGTAAAATATGTGTAGCGAGTGTATGTAAAATTGTAAGACTCTACTGTGTGATATTACTAAGGCATGTCCCAGGTCTGAGGAGCCGTCACAAACCAGTTCCCCAGAGACAAAAGGCTAGCTGACACCTTGGCCAGAAATCAAATGGACACCACTTGGTTAAGTGATCATTCTTTGGCAGGAAAGAGCGTGTGGGTAAAAGAGCAACATCTTGACAAAGAAACAGCTTGGGGTTCCCGTCTACACAGACTTTCTGTCTCCTCAACCTCAGCCGGAGGTGATTCTCAAAGAAGAGAAAGAATTATAAGAAGGGAGAGAAGATATCCCAAATTATCTCCCCCTTTCTCTCTACCCATAGCATCAACAACATCCGAAGAACAAGGAAGCAACACTGGACTGGAGGAGAGAGCCTGACTGAAAGAAATTCAGCCAGTGAGACTGTTGGAACATGGGGGGAGAGAGACTTTGCTTTGGATTCACTTAGCTCATTAAGTTGGCATTAGTTGCATTTTATTTTTATTTTCTTGTAACCAGTTCTGACTTTTATGCCTCCTTACTTGTAGTCACTTAAACTCTATCTCTGTAGTTAATAAATTTGTTTTATTGTTTTATCTAAACCAGTGTTTGGGAATCTCCATTTGGGAGAACAGAATTTGTGCATATCATTTTCTATTAATGAAATGACGGACTTTATATGAGCTTGTATTGTCCAGGGGGGAGCTGGGCAGTACAAGAGACACATTTCTGCGGGAAAGGCCAGGACTGGGAATTTGCTAGTGTTGCTCCTCAGTGTAATTCATGAGTGGCTGCCCGTAGCGCTCAGACACTATGATTAGGAGTAACTTACATGCTGGAGGCTGTGTGTGGGCAGACCAGGGGTGGTAGCTCTCACAGAAAAGCAGTGTAAAAGTGTGGAGAACTGAGGGATCCAGATTGTACCCTGGGTAATGTCACAGATCCTGGGCTAACTGTGCAGTGAAGACATACGCTGAGAGGTTAAGTGAGTTGCCCAAGATCACACACAGAGCCTATACCAGAGCAGGACATTTGTAGTTTCTCCCCAGTCCCTTCCTCTCCAGCCTGGGCCTCTGACATGGATCCATGAGGGCGGATGCCTTAGGAACCCACTGTGTTTTGAGAAAATTTAGAGGATTTACCCCAACCACCACCGCCCCTCACCTATCCCTCCCCTCCAGAACATAGAGCCAGAATGGATGCACAAAGCAGCAAGCAAGCCACAGTTAGAAAAGGGGCCAGTGCTTTAATGGCATCAGCATCCTCCAGCACTGTCACCCCTTTGTACCCTAAATCCCAATGCTGAGGCGTTCCAGGATGGGTTAAAATACAACAGGACAGTGGTAGCCTGCCCTTTGGCAGAAAGAAGTCCAGAGAAGCACAAGGACCCATCTTCACCCCAGAGAGAGTCAGACCAGTTTCCTTTCGGTGCCAAGAGTTGGGGACAGAAGGGGCGATCTCCCAGCTGGGGGTCGAATTTAGACCCGTGTCCTCTCCTCTGGCAGCAGGGACCGTGCACCACCTGGAGAAGTCTCCAAAGACCCAGGTAGGTTTTCACCCAAGCAGCAGTGACAGGACGTTCTGTGAGCCTGGCGCTCCAGAGCCAGCCGGGGACAGCAGACATAGAAGCAAGAGTCCCGGCAAGAGCCCTGACCTGGGAAGCAGAGATGAGCCCAAGCTGCAAAACTGAGATCTGGATTTCACATCCCCCCTTCCCCCATCTGGTTGGATCTGTGGAGCGGAGGTTTGTGTGTGGCCCATTAGTGAGACAATGACTAGGGTGCCGGGTTCAGATCCAGATCTGGGCTTTGGCAGCACTGGGGAGTGTTTGGCTCTGGGGATCTGGTCCAGGCTCATCTCTAAGGGGACGAGCCCTGACCAGTCATCAGGTTGTATATGCATCCTCTTAACCGCCAATAACCTGAACGAGTGAGAGCCCTGCATTCTGGCAGTGCTGCCTGTGGGATACACGGGCAGGGATTGTGCACGGTGGATTTAGCATTACAGCCCAGTGTGTGTGTGTTTGCAGAAGACCAGGGAGGAAGATGAGAGCCATGCAGGCTCCCTCTCAGATCCTAAGAAAAACTTGCTGGAACCATAGAGCAGCCTGAAGCTGGGAGGAAGCCGCAGACATGAATTAACCCAGGAGGAAACATGGGCATCGGTGGGTTTTAATGGCTCCCCTTTGGGATGGCTGGAGATGTCAAACCCTGGAGGGGTGCTGCTATGCGGCACGAATTTTCCCTTCTGCCTTGCCATGCTGGCGCTGCAGGGAGTGGGGGTCAGCAGAGGGGGGTACTTGGGAGAAAGAGCTGAGGGGTGGGATATCCAATGCGGGAGTCATTGCAGGAGTCTCTTCCAGCAGCTCAGAAGTAACATGGGGAGGGCGAGGCAGAGTGGAAGGGAAGTGTCTCTGATGGGGGCGGTTCTGGCGTTGGGAGGAATCCAGGCACTTTCCCCAGGAGACCTACAAGTGAAAGGACTCCTGAGCAGTTACTGGGGAGATATGAATAGACTGGACCCCCCAGAACACCTGTGATGGAAACCTATGGGAGAACTCGGGGGCAGCTTCGACTCAGCGGGGTGGGCGACCTCCAGAAATATTCGCAACATGGCAGCTTGGTATCCACAAAGAGTCCCATGGCACTAAGGATCCCCAAGAGAAACCTTAGTTCGGGGTCCAGGAGCTCTGAAGAGGACCTGCAAAAGAGAGGTCCAAGAACGTCCATCCCCAGGTGACATCAAGGTCCAAAAGCCCACCTAGAGCTTGCCTGGGACCAGTGGTCTGGAATTCCAGGACTCCTGGGGAGCCCCAGGACTCTCAGATTCAGGAGTCCTCCACCACAGAGATTGGAGTGCCCAAATTAATTAGTTTCCCCCTTACCTGGAGATGCCGGAGACCTCTTCCTATAGCTTGAGAGCTGTAACGCGGGGGATGTGGAAGGGATAGGTCTCCTCTGAGGCAGTAGAGCTGCAGGTGGTGGGGAAGAAAAGGAGGGAGCTTAAGGGAGAAGCCAGTATTATCTCTGTTGTCACCTTGCAGCCAGATAAACAGCTGCCAGGCTCTGCCCCAGAGGAGGCAGCATTACTCTAGTGGGTAAAATGACTTTCTCTTTGTAGAGGACTTCAGGGGCCTTAAGAACGTACAGTAACAAGGGGCATGGGAGAATTCAGTGAGCTGAGCTTGGATAGGCCTGGGGCAGGCTGTGGTTCAGGACGGTAGTTACCCGTTTGTCCTTAATCTGCCTCTGAATTATGCACCGCAATTCCTGGATCTATCCCGTCCTCTCAGGGAACTGAGCCCTGGGCAGAAGAGCTGACAGAGCCTTGCAGCACTTAACTAACCCCTGTGTGCAATGGTGCATGGACCACACGCAGGTCCAGTGCACAGGGGTGGCATTCACCCTACGTGTACGGGGACGAGGGCCTACGGGCTCCAGGCACGTTTGAGGGGGAGCCCTCGAGGGCAGTCGGGTGGAGTGTTGGGGGGTTAACCCTTTCTGTTCTCCTGGGCCAACACTCCAGATGTGGCTGCACCTAAGAACAGGAAATAAGTGCCCTGCACTTGTGCCCCCTGCAGGCTGCATCAGGCGCTGTCACGGCATTCTGCGAACAGGTAAAGCTCCGTGTATGCACAAGAACTGTGACTCTGTGTCCAAGGATTCAAGGAGCGCACAAAGGGGGACACGATCCAAGGGATCCGTCCAATGGGCTTACTGGACACAGGATTGCAGGGATCAGAGATCCATCCAGTATGCCTGTAAGGCGCAGGACTGGATCAAAAGCAAATGGAACTTTATCCATCTCCCTCTTCGTTTCCTCGACCCCTGATTGTGGCCCTTGGCCTCAGTCCATCCCACCTATAGGTAAATACCCCTCTGTATCGAGGTGCTGCTGGGCTCCTGCCGAGCATCTACATGGAGAGACACCGGAGGACCTTAGCTGGGCACGTGCCCAGGGTTGCCAATGCTGGGCCTATTGATGGGGCATTTACAGGGGTGGCTCACATGCGGTCCCTCTAGGAGCACGTCTACACAGCAGCCAGGAGGTGTGATTCCCAGCTGTGCCCGTACGTCTCCTCCAGCTGGGAACAACACCTGCCAGCTGCTGTTCGGTGCATTCCCCCTTCTTGTGGTTCCCTTGCTGTCCTGGCATGGGGAGGACACGGGTGGAGCACAGGGCCCAGCACCCACAGCGCCTGCCACTTACATTAGCCGGTTCCTGATGGGGCGGAAGTGCTTGGTAAGTTTGATAGCGAAGATGATGCTGGGGATGAGGAATAAGGTGCAACAGCCCAGGCTGAACCAGAAGGCGTTCTGGAAGGACACAACAAATACCCTGATCGGCTCCATTGGGCGGGGCATGGGGGGGAGAGAGCAAAACCCCACCCCGGGGGGGAACCAGCCCCTCGGTTACTCTGGATACAGATGGAAGCAGGTTGGACAGAGAGCCTCTAACCCTTTGCTCAAGGGACAATTTCTGGGCCTGATGAAGGCAATGGAAGTTTGGTCACTGCCCCGATGCCATTAGCTTCTGGCCTGCAGTCGCCACCTTACTCCATAGAGGGGCTGTAAGAGGCATGCCCTGTGGGGTCCTAACTCAGAGGGATTCACTGGCTGGTAGTAGGGAGCCTATGACACACAGTGGAACAACTCCGAGACCATCCAGCAGAGGGCAGTGGCATGCATGTGCTCACACACACACACACACAGTAGCCAGTGCATGCCAATATTTATCGTTTCCTAGGTCCGTCCGTAGACGGTCCCCCTCCTGCTGCCAGATCAGGGAACTGGGAAATCCTGCCATGCAATGAATCTTTGGAAGCCCTTCTCCCCACCCTTCTGAGGAGAGTACCCTGGGCGGTACATAGACACCCCCAGGCTGGCTGCTTTCGTCTGGCACTGGCCTATCTCAGCCAAGACTGCATCTTCCCCTGGGCAACTTAGGCTGCTCAGACAAGATTAGACAGCCTCATTTATCCCCTCTCTGCATCTGTTGTCTCTGGCAGCACCACGACTGGGCAATGAGATAGAGGGAGATGGGGTCACAGGAGACAGGGTGGGGTGGAGGGGCTGATTTCAATTACTAACAGCTGTGGAGGACACGGTGTGAGAGGTCAGTCAGGGTGGCGCCCGCGTCCCCTGACATCAACAGGAGCGGATCTGGCTTATGCCAGGACCGAGATAGTCGCAGCAAGGACCGCGCTGGCCCCCGGGCTGCATCTCATTTTCTGTTCCATTCACATCCCTTTGGTGGAAGCAGCGTGGCCTAGTGGATCGGGCGCTGGATTAGGTATCGGGAGACCCGGGTGCTCTCCCTCAGTGACCTTGGGCAACCCACTGTCTGTGCCTCAGTCTCCCCTCCCACCCCATGTCTATTTAGACTGTGAGCTCTAGGGACAGGGACTGTCTTACTATGTACCTGTGCAGTCCTTTGCACAGTGAGGCCCCAATTTCATGGCCCCAATTTCATGCCCACTCAACCCTGGCCAGGAACAGATTCCTCGGGGCAGGGAGGAATGGGGTCTAAGCCCAAGGCAGCAGCAAGGAGTGGCAGGTCCTGCTGTCCTTACCCAGGGCTCGGCGATGCGGTCGCACAGGATCACCCGGCCGTTATCCAGCGCCGTAGCGAGGGGCTGGCAGGAAGCCACGTCCTCAGTCAGCTAGAACAAAAGAGGAGACAGCGAGTTATCCAGGCAGTGACCTGGGTGGAGGATGACAGTCACCAACCCAGTTGTGCTCAGATACCCAACCAGCTGGTCTTTGCCGGCCAGCTCTGATGCACTCTCGGGGCTCGGTTCTCCGCAGAGCTGGGCATGGCAGGTGCTGCGCTGGCCGTGACAATGGGAGCCAAGCCCTTGACAGGGCTCACTCACGTTCACAGTTGGCATCCATCACCCTAATCTCCGAACACCCCACAAGGACCTGGAGGTCCATCCCCATGGTGGCAGGTGTTCTGTGGGGAATCAGTGGAGGGGGCACTGGAGTGGGACACAATTTCCAGCTCTGCCACTACTGTGCTGAGTGATCTCAAGGCAAGTCATTTTGTTCCCCGTGCCTCGGTTTCCCCTGCTGTAATGGGGGGCAAAGACATGGACGTCGTTTGTAAAATGCTTTGAGACCTATGGCTAAAAAGTACTGGGAAAGAGGTCGGGATTGTTATCTCTATTTCAAATCAGGGGAAACCGAGGCACAGAGCGACAACAAGCAGCTTGTTCACGGTCACACAGGGCCAGGAATCGAACCCATGCTGCAGGCCAGCCCTTTAACCACAAGAACATCCCATGGGGTACTTGCATAGCCGCCCCACTCGGTTACATGCTGCCCTGTAGCATTGGAGGGGGCTTCAAAATAAGAATGCCTTCGGGGAGATCATTCTCCAAGTCTGTCACTTCGACCATAACGCCCTTTGCCGGCTCCTTCTCTATTGTACCGAACATCAGATACTTGTCTTCACTGTCCAGGACCTTTGTGACCGATCTCCGTCCTATCACCTCTCATTCAGTATTGAAAGGTCGACTCCCTCCGCCTACGGGTCACGATCCCACCCACCACTGCCCACTCATTACATTTCAAACAAGCCCCTTCCTGCTTTCTCCCGCACTGCCCCTCACTCTGGGCAGGCGCTCCCTGGATTCATCCACAAAACTCACTCACTAGCCTCCTTCAACCTCTCCTTTGCCTTGATGCCAACAAGAAACTTGACACCGGTTAGGCTGAGACCCCAGCTGCCTGCCTCCATCTGGTGTCTCTTGTCTTACGGCAGGGCTGCACTGAATTCTTCCCCCGAACTCGCTGCCGCCTCCCGGGGACGTGGATTACTGGGGAACGCCTCCCATCACTGCAGTAAGTGTCTACACTGAGTGCAGCTGCAGTGTTTTGAAGATACAGCCTTAGATTGTCACCACTTTGCTCTGTGTCTGTACAGCACCTAACGCAATGGGCTCCTGGTCTGGGACTGGGGCTCCAACCCGCAATGGTAATACAAATAAATCACAACAGCAGCAACCCTTGCTCTAACGGGGCTCCTCTGCGGACGTTGGCACCTACCGTGCGTCTCACCCAGTTCAGGTACTGCGAGAAATAGCCCAGTTCTTTCCTTGTGAAGCAGCTGATCTCCTGCAGGAACAGAAGGCAGCCTGAAGGACACACATTGACTCCCAAAGGGCTGGTGAGGAAATCAGGGCCCCAGGGCGCAGCCTGGCCCAGAGTAGGCTCACACAGGCTTTGGGTTTGCTGGCTGGATCTCCAGCTACCCAGGATCTGCCCCATTGTAGGTCATGCTACCTCTCTTGGTTTGCAGTCCCAGATGCCCCAGCAAGCATTGGGTTTGTAGGCAGGGCCCATGGAGCTGCTTACGGAGCAGGAGTCGTCCCCCTCCCCCTATGCAGCCATCTCTGCGGTTTCCTCCAGCTGATTGCTGCACCCCAGCCCAGCATGCTGCAGGGCTAAGGTCCCCTCCTCACTCACATGTCTCAGGAGCCGCTGCACCTGCCCCGGGAGCATGGTCTCGACCAGGGCGATCTCAGCCATCGTCCGTTTCAAGAGGGGCTGGTGGGAGAAAGGGGGTGGGGAGGAGAGAGGCACCTTAGAGGGCACTGGAGAGCTGAATGGTGCTAGGAATCATGGGGAGGGAGGGAGATTGACCTCTGAGGTGGGGAATTCTGGGAGCGGAGTTTCTAATTAAGAATGGAGAGGTAGGATTATCATGCAGCAGCATGAGAATTAACTCGCTGATCCTCACACCAGCCACGGGAAAGAGGTAAATGTCACTATCCTCATGTAACAGGTGGGGAAACTGAGGCACGGAGTGGGGGGAGGGGGGTAGGGTGGGACCTAGGACACAGGAATTCCTGGCTTCTGACACCAAGCTCCCACGTAGCTAGGAATGTATCTAGGTTCTTCTATGGCGCCAGGTATCTCCCTGGTATCTGAGCACCTCCCAGTGTTTATAAAGTGTGCCCGGAAGCCACTGGGCAGGGTGTGACACACGTCCTCTTCTGTGTGTCAGCCACGGGGGTTCATGGCTACAGAAAAGCCTGACTTTTGAATTTGGGTTGGGGGTTACGGGGCAGGCCTTGGCTTGATTTTTGGTGTTGCTCAAGGTGGTGCTCGCAGAGATCTCTTTAGCTCTCTTCCGCAAGCAGCAGGGATGGGACTATCTCCAGTCTTTGGTTGGGAAGGGGCCACACTGGTCATAGAAATGGGTTTTGCATCTAGCTTTGGAGGCCCTAGTGAGGGTCTGTGCTGTTGATCTCTTTCAGGATTTCCATCTCAGAAGCTCCCTCTTCCTGCACAAGGCGGTCTCACCCTGGAGATTGAACAGATCTGTCGTGGGAGGTCAGGATCAAATAGGGTGAGATGGTCCCTCAGGCCAGTCCCAGGGTTGTCTTGGAAGGGGAAGCTTTGAGTTTGATCTGGTCTCCAAGGGGAAGCCAATGAGGTGCTGGGTTCTGGCCGATCTGTGCTGCTGGGGAGATGGGCTGACAGACGTCTCTTTCTGGCAGCCTGGGCACCGTGATGTGGATTTGCCGTGGAGGCTGGGAGGCAGTGAGCACTGTGGGGAATTGACTGAAGGTGGATGGTTCTTTCTTCCGTCATTATACAACAAAATTAGCTGGCTCCTCGTGTGGCTGCTAGGGGTAAACCCCATGAAATGCCCACCTGACCCGAATCACCCTCTGAGCGACACAGGAGCTGCGGACAAGCAGCCATCAGGATGGAGAATCCGCTTTACTCTCCTGTTGTTGCGGTGACCCTGGTAGGGTGAGACCATGAGGCTATCCCATCCCTGCTGGGTTCCTTGCACCTTCTACTGATGCAGCTGGTGCTGGCCACTGCCGGAGATGGGAGTCTGGGCGGGATGGACCTTGGGTGTGACTGGCTTCGTATACCTAAGCAGGATTACTATTACTGAGCCTTGATTGATAGGTCAGGGCTGGGGAGCAATGTGTGGGTGTAGCCCAGGACTGAATAAACCCTGAGGGATGAAATGCACTGGTAGCCTTATTGGTACCTGGATATTAGAGAGAAAAAGTGGGGCAGCTGATATCTTTTATTGGACCGACGTCTGTTGGGGAGAGAGACAAGCCTTTGAGCCACACGGAGCTCTTCTTCAGATAGGACTGCGTGGCTCGAAAGCTCGTCTCTCTCACCAACAGACATCGGTCCAATAACAGATGTGACCTCACCCACCTTGTCCCTGAGGGAGGGGGTTTTCTAAAGTACCTAAATGACTTGGGAGCCCAACTCAAGGGGACTGAAGTCTCTCCATTCCCCAGAAGGGGGTGGTCCCTGGCAGTCGGGGCGGGGAGCAGGGTAGAGGGCAAACCCGGCTTAGGTGAACAGAGAGAATAGAAGGCAAATGTCCTTCTCTCCAAGGGCTCAGATTGAGGGAGGTTCGTGGAATAAGGAGCCACTCACACACTCACGGGAAGGGGACACACAGAGAGGAAGAGCGTGTCCTGACCAAGGGTGGGTCACCTCACAAGAGCGGGGTCCCTTCAGATCAGGGTGGGAGTCAAGGCAGGAAGCCATCTGAGAATGAATGACCCCGGGGACTGAATTCCCCTCTCGCCCCGAGAAAAGGAGCGGGGGGTCCCTGCAGGTCAGGGTCGGGCCCTGGATGATGTCCGTGAAAGCGTCTGTGGGGTGTTTCGTGCACACACCCAGACTGTTGTGTTGCCCCTCTGAAGGTGCCTTACCTTTGCGCCAGGGGGTTGGGAGCTCCTGGCCATGAAGCCACCGCTTGCTCCCCATCTCCCTACAGCAGTGGTAAAGTCCCTGGGCTCCGCTGGGAATGGAGCCCCAAGGCCTTGTTCCTTATGGTCACTACAGGGCCGGGCAGGGTGTTTTGTGCCTGTAACTCCCAGGACCTGGGACCACCACTGCCCACCCCCTTCATGTGGGATCATTCCCCCTCCCAGTGGCCTTTCCATCAGATGGACGGTCTCCCCCGGCAACCGTACCTGGAGGTGGGGTGCCATGGCGGACAAGAACTGTACGCTCTCATTCAGCTTCACCTGCAAGGCAAAGGGAGGCTCAGATGCGTCCCCTCCACTTCAAGGGAGGGCGGGGGGTGGCAGCCTGATGCCCAACGGCCTCAAAGGGTGGACAGGAGGAGAACAGCCATCCCTCCCCACCTCCCACCCATAGGCCTCAGCCCTGGCCCTGCCCCGGGGGGTTTGCTTTTCATGGCCATTCCCAATGTGAGCTCTCAGTGGTGGCTGCCCGGTCGCATGCACAGGTTTTGCTTCACCTGCCCGGGAAGAACTGGACCAACTCCAGCAGCCCACTGGGCGCAGCTGGCCTATGCTCCCCCCACTCCCCCAGCCACTTTTCAGTCACTGCTTCCACCCCTACTCCCGTCCACAATGTGGGATCCAGGAATCTTCCCTCCACCTTTCCCCTATGCCGGCTAGTCTGGGATTCACGCCCCTAGGGGTCTGTCATACAGCCCCCAGTCCCCGCCCCGCAAATGACACACCCCCATGGAGGCTTCCCGTGATGCCCTGCGCCCTTCCCACGCATCATGCCACCAGGGCTAGGCCTGAGCCATGGCCCCTGCTCCCCAAAGCTCCTAAGTCAAGGATGGGGTCCGGACCTGGCCTGGCCTGGAGGTGACCACTGCTCAGTCCATCACACTCACCACAAGGGCCTCCTGGGTGAGCACGGTGGCGTTCTGGATTTTCCACAGGGCCTGGGACTCATTGGCCAGCCGTCCTGCTATTGTGATGTTGTTCTGTGGGGGACACCAGAGTCACTGATGGCTTTTCTGGTCAGCTGGGAACCACAGGAGCCCTATGGGGGGGCTGGGAACCACAGGAGCCCTATGGGTGGCATCGCTGGCAGCAGGAGGCAAAGCACATGCATCTCCCCTCCCTGCCCCTGGGGATCACTCCTTCCTTTTCCTCCAGGTCGCCTCTGCGCTCACCTGAATTTTTCGGAGGCCCTCGAGGTCCCTGGCTAGGTCTTCCAGGCTCGTCCTCACCACAGGGTTCTGCATCTGGAGAAAGGAGCCAGCCGCATGAACAGCCCCATGTCAGCCAAGGGTCCCAAAGTGCGGGGCACACTTTATGAACACTCCCTGAGCACCAGCAATAAGCCTCCGGCCTGCACGTTACCCCACAAACCATCGACGGGGCCCTGATTTCAGCTACAGCCGTGCCGCCCCACAGGCTTCAACGCTCAGAGGTAACTTGGGGCAGAACGTGGGCTGAGGGCACAGGGATCCCTTCCCTCACCCTTCCCTTTACAATGAACCACCAAGAGGGAGTGTTTTCAGGTGGTTAAAGTCAGGGAGTGGGGGGTTCAGGACTCCTGGGTTCTATTCCCGGCTGTGCAACTGACTCCCTGTGAGATCTAGGCAACTCTGTCTAGCTATTTATATGGCCCCCATCACAATCATTAATGGACTTTACCCTCCCAAAGGGCCCTGTAAGGTAGCGAGGGATTATTACCACTTTACAGATGGAAAGCTGACGCATGGGGCAGATTATGTGATTTACCCAGAGGAGTCTGTGGTTGACCAAGGACTTGAACTGTGGTCTCCCGAGCCCTCAGTCCAATGCCTTAATCCCCTACCCAATATGCTGCCTCTGTATGCCTCAGTTTCCCCATCGGTAAAGCTGGGGAGAAGACTATTTCTCTAGCTCACACAAGGTGCTCAGAGTCTGTCCGAGAGAGTGGGAGCAAGGAAGGATAGGAAGACAGGATGGGGTTGGGGTGTCTGCCTGGGTGTAATTGCCACTGTGAGGCAGAAGGGAGCCAGCTGGAGAACAGGCAAAGGGAGTGGGCGCATATTGACAAGCCTTATCCAGGAGTGGGATGGGCTCAAAGGCAGTGGAAACAGGCAGGGGATCTGTACACAGGGCAGATGCCTCCATCAGGATAAGGGGAGGGTTGGGAGTGGACCCAGGATCTGCAAGCATGAGAGCCAGGCCGGAGCAGCACGATCAGCCAGCCTCATTTCCCAGACACCACGGGAGGAAGGGCTGCTGTGGAGGATGCAAACCGAGAGGGCAACCCCCTGCTTGATGTCACCGCACTGGCTGCAGCTTTGCTCCGGCACTCCTCACCTCGGCTTGGAACATGGGGTAGTCCAGCTGGTCGATCCCACTCTGCTGGAAGGTTTCCAGGTCCCGTCTCCCAGCCCCGTCGAGGAAGTGGATTTCTTCAAATTGGAGGTTGAAGTTGTTGAGATGCTTCTGGAAGTCTCTAGTGTACTGAGGGCAAGGCAGGGCCATGACCGTGAGCCCCATGGGTGCTGGTCCTGGCTAGGGCCCTGACCCATAGCACAGGGAAGTCCTGGGGAGCCTTTCCATTGATTCCTGATTTGGATCCAGCCCTAGTTCCTTATAGACTGGGTGACCCTGCTCCTACCTAGCAGCACAAAACCAGTCAGCCCAGAAGAGCTAGATCTATGGAACGGCCTCCAAACCAGTCAACCCAGTAAAGACAAATCAGATGCCCCCCAAACCAGTTAACCCAGTAAAGACAAATTGGTGTGTCCTATCCTAGTGCTATAAAAGCAGGACAGCGCAACATTAGAACCTGTATGGTGCTTCACCCAGCATCTGAGAGGTTCCTCCCTCTTAGACACACACTTCGTCTCAGACCCAGATTTCCCATTCGGCCCGCTTAAGCCAGCTCGCTGCTGGGGGATGAATTACTCAGCATCCTTTGGAAATGCTGAATGTTGAACCTGAACAGATAGGGCCCATTTTGCATGCAAGAGAAATTAGTCTCATGCTATTTTGCAGTGTTTAAGGGATGGTTATCATCCAGGCTGATACACTGGGGATTGAACAGGGAAACTCCAGAGCTAAAGCGTCCTAACTAGGACTGTTAATAGACTCACACCCTCTGTGGGTTAGGCAGGGAGCTATAATAAACTCAGTGGGTTATACACACATTCGTATTTTTCCTAGGCCCCAAGTTTTGCATCCTGCCCTTTAAGCCTCATGCATGAGCCCTCTAGGTGAGGAGTGGCATGGTACGTTATATGCACAGTACTGCAAGGCCAAATTCCCTTCCCACCACAACCTCTCCTGGAAGCCCAGAACGGAGGAAGATGGAAAAGAAAGAGTCTCCCCTTCTGCTAGGACAAACGGTTCCACCACGTCTGTGCTGGGAGGGGGAAGTTGGAGGAAACACAGGACTGGATGGAAAATGGAGACTGGATTCACCGGGAAAGAGAGGCCAGGAATTGGGTCCCTTGGAGAAGCCCTTGGCTGAATCAATGTAAAGACTAAATCTTTAGTGGACAGATCTGGGGGCAACGGACAGTGCAAGACTGTATGAACGTGGAGGTTTGATTCCCCTCCTTGCTTAGGGATGCCAAAGGGCTGGCGAGAGTGGGAGGACAGGTGCCCCCAGGGGAAGAGCCTCTGCTCACCTGGCTGAGGTGGAGGTGATCCTCAAGATTGTAGGCGTCTCTGAGCTGCAGAATGTCCCAGAGGCCTGTGCCCTTCTTACACACCCTGGAACAGAGAGGGGGGAGGGAGTCAGTGTGGGCGGGAGAGGTGAGAGGAGACTCCCGAGCAGTGCTCCCCGAGGGGATCTGCCTAAAGCCAGCCTGTGCCTTGGCTCCACATGGCTACTGCAGCCCCACACTCCTCCGGAGCGTCCCGAGCCCAGTTTGGCACCAAGCAGCTCCCAATTCAGTCCACGGGAGGCTTCCCACCGGATCAGATTCTACTTGTCTTCGAGTCACATTTCCTCCCATTCTACTGTCTCCATTAGACCTGGTAGGCCATTGCCTTGAGATTACTGGGGATGGTAATAACAGAAGGTGCATCAAGAACCTCTGCATCCACTAAACCCTTGTTCCTGTCCCAGGGATACGGCCAGACGGTGAAGGGCTGAGACTGTCCGTTGGGAGCTGGGATGAATTGCTTCCAGCTGGCCCTGCACCCTGGAGCCTGTCTGGTACCAGAAGTGCTGGCTGCAGGTTCCACTACCTTAACCCTAAAGCCAGGGAAGTTGGCAGGTGGCATAACAGCCAGTCACTGGTGTCAGCAGCAAGGTGAGGCGATTTCAAAGGAGCTTAGAATGGGCCAGGTGGGCTGGAGATCGCAGTTTGCTGAACTAACCGTGTGAGGTGTTTTCAGGTCAGCGAGACTGGCCCAGGTTTGGCCCTCAGTTGTATGAGGGGCAACCAAAGGTGGCATCTGAGCTGCTGTTTAAGTATTCAACTGTTGGACACTTAATACATATGGGGACACCTCAATGAAAGGCATCCTGGTGCACCCACAATACGAGCTGGCTAGAAAATGAATATTTCCGCCCCCGGAAAACATCAATAAAACTGAAAACCAAAGAATTCCAGCCTCAACCTGCTAAAAACCAGAAATGTTTTTGACCTGGGCTGAAAATGTCTGATTTTTCATCAGAAAAAATCCAAACTTTTCGAGGAACGCCATGGCTGCTTCCTGCGAAAATGCCCATTTAGCCAAAACCCCAGTTTTTCAGTCGAAAAAGAGTTTCGCTGGAACATTTTTGACCTGCCCCATCCACAGAGGTCGGTGAGAGCTGGGACTTCGGAAAATCAGGGGGCTAGTTCTTATTTAAGCTCCACCCTGAGTTTGAGACGGTGGGCCTTCGTTTCAAGGAGTTTCCTAATGAGACCAGTCTGATAGGGAGGAGCCTGACAGCATTCAGGATGTCGGGGGTTGGGGGGTGGGGTAGGGGTCTCCTGGGCAGCCCCATTGCAGAGTACTCACTGGTAAGCAGAGGTTAGGTTAAGGTTCCTCTTCAGGCTGAGTAGCTGGGTGAGGTTCATGGATGGAGGCAGGTTCCCGGGAGTGTCGATAAACTGGGGAACAGGGGGAGAAATGAGGCATGAGGAGGGTCCCGGTCGGGGAGAGTGGGGTGTGTTGGAGTAGAGAGGGAGCACCACTGTGCTGATCCCAACAGCATTTTGGGAGGGAGAAAAGAGTGATGACGGGATGTGGTCCTAATTCCGGGAACTGGCGGGAGCGACGTGGGGCTAAAATCACCCCTAGCAGAGAAAGTCACTGACGGGCTTTGGAAAGCAAGAAGGAGAGGATGGGGTTCAACATCCATACCTTTAAGGATCCCCATCTCCAACCTAGTACTACCCCCTGGAGTACTGTGCATAGCTCTACCTTAGCACTAGCCCCTGGCCCCTCCTCTCCCTGCAGCTGGGGTGGCCATCTTGGGGTTCATCAATGGTCCGTGGCAGGTTGACAGACCTGGAATCCCTCCCTTGGAGCTTCCCTGCTATGCTGCGAGCCCCGGCTCCCTTTAATCCGCGTGGGAGACTTGGTCTTTGGGCAGGAAAAGGAGCCTTGCTAGCCCTTCTGCATCCAGAGCTGTCCAGCCCCTGCCACTCTGGGCTGGGCAGAGTCCCTCAGTGCATCTCTCTACTTCCTGAGCTCCAGCTGGCCAATGGTGGCGGGGGGGCGGGATGGGGAGCTGCGGTGACAGTCGGCTTCCAAACAGAGATCAAACGTTAACCGTTGTTTGAGGAGGTTTAATTAATTTGCTGGAACGATCCGTGCGCATCAACTATGCCCGGGGTAAAGCAGTGGAAAGGGCCGAACGTGGGCATAAGTGGATCATTCTGCAGCATGCAGCAAGCGCGTAATTAAATCACACGCAGGACGCTGAGGAACAGGGCGAGGTGACGGGACTGATCATCTCCTCGTTGGGTCACGTTCATCCCTGGGGGAACTTGGCTGATCTCGGTGGAATTGGAGCGAAAGACAGAGCGCAGCTCCATGGAGAAAGGAGGCTGCATTTGAACCGATTTACAGTATTTCTGTGTGCACACAGCTAAATGTATCCATGTACGACAGCGTGCACCTGTGCAGGTGTGTATGTGACACGATGGGCCAGATCCTCAGCCTGCCCTCCAGCTCCTTTCACTATGCCACGTGCGAGGCAGACGAGAAGCCAGTGTAACTGGCCACTGAGAGAGATTTCTCAGCCTCAGGGAGCAGACTGGAAGCCTGGTGGAGGGAAAGGGGCCGTAACCCTGGCTGGACACTGAGCGGGGCAGATGTGAGCCTGGGTCTCTTCCATCACACCATGTCACACAAGATATTGTCATAAACCATGCACGCTCACACGTGCCTGCATTGATTGCACGCTCACAGGCTGACAAGCCCACCGCTCGCTCAAGGTGTGTCTGCTCTGCAACCAGAGCCTTGGCTGCAGCTCATGTTGATATACCCAACCTAGCTTATATTTAGCTAGCTCAAATCACAGCTGTGAAGCCACAGCAGCCCGGGCTAGCTGCTCGAGTCCATACCCACGGTCCTGGATGGGCTTGTACAGGCTTCCTGCGCTACCATGGCTTCACTGTTATTGTTATTTAGGCTGCTAGATCAAAGCTAGCTTAGATATGTCTCCATGTGCTCCTCTGGCTGCAGTGGAGACGTACCCGACACGAATTATTCTGGTGATGAAGAGAAGTTTTTTTAATGAAGCAAAAAGCTTCCAGTCGAGGCGTCAGTAGCCCGCAGGTTGCTACCTGCCAAGTATAGTCATTCACGTCCTGATTCATACACTTATACACACTTGTGCAAATGGTTGAGTCTAACCCCAGGGCCCCCCACATCCTAGGGACCGGCCCCAGGATTAGATCTGACAGCTTTATGGCCCCAGTATGTCAGGAGAGCATAGCGGCCATAGGGCAATGATAAACGAAGGCCAGAGCGTGCCTTTGCGATTGCGTTAGAGAGCGGGGGATTTGCGATGATGGCGTGAGTCCGCTGCAATGAGTATGTGCGAGAGAGCTGACTGTGTGTGTGAGATATGGCATCTGCAGATGTGTGTGTGCACTGAGCAGGCAATAGTGAGTACGGTAATGAGTGTGTACATATTTGGTAGGGAGTATGCAGGTGCGTGTGGTGATGAGTGTGTGATGGGGGTAGGAGGGTGAGTAATAAGGACAGTGGGTACGTCCGGCAGTGTGCACAGGTGTGAGTAGATGGTGTGTGTGCATACAGTAATCAGCACAGGATGCATACGGCAATGAGTGTGTGTGCTGGGTAGCTTTGTCTGGTTGACACAGCCCAGCCCAAGCTGGTTCTTCTGCCTGGGGAGCTTACTGTCCCCTTTATCCTGTGCCTGGAGCACAGCTCGCCAGGCTCGGCACTCCAAGAAAGCAGGGACCCACCTTGTAAATCTCCTGATTGGCCCAGTTCTTACACAGCAGCGTCTGGACATTGCCCCCAACCAGAAACGTGGCGAAGACCAAGAGAATCAGAAGCCAGGAGAAGAGGAAGCTAAAGCCAATGCCCCTGCAATAGAGAAGGAGATGCGTTACAGGGAGCGCCCTGCCAGCTAGTCCTCCACCCTAGCATGCAGTGACTCTGCAGGAACAAACGGGGAGGAGGGCAAGTTGGGAGCTGCTCTGCTTCTCTTTGGACTCCCTGGCATCCGCACGCATGTCTCTGCAGCTGCATGGAACGATCCCCCAACACTGCCACGCCCGCACCGCAAGGCACTGACCACAGACCTGCCAGGCCACTGAAGGGTCCCAGGTGGGCTTGTACTGCCCAGGCTGCTGCAGCTTCACTGCTATTGGTACCTGAGTTAGGTAGAGCAAAGCTGGCGTGGCTACATGGGTCTCCATGTGCTGAGGCCACAGCTCTGATTACAGTGTAAACATACCATATGTCTCATGAGGTGCCTTAGGCCTGCGGGGTCCCTCTGCTCAGAGGGAGTCCAGGCTCCAGCGTGCTCGGCGGTGGATCACAACACGGGGATAGTGAGAAAGACTCTCTTTCATCCCCCAAGTGCACAAACCAAACAAGAAACTCACTAAGGCCATAGATAAATAGATTGTAATGCCAGAAGGGACTGTTGTGCTCATCTTGTCTAACCTCCTGCATCACAGAGACCAGAGAATGTCACCCAATGATTCTTGCACCAAGCCTATAACTTCTGTTTGAGCAAGGGCAGATCTTTTAGAAAGGCATCCAGTCTTGTGTGAAAGACTGCAAGTGATGGACAATACACCCCACCCTCGGTCACATGTTCCAATGGTCCTGTGAGACCACGCGCCCCAAAGGGGAAACATCTTAAGTAGCACTGGTTGAAAAACATCAATGATTCTTTGTGGGGAAATTTCAGAAGTGTTTCTTTTATTTACAACTTCTTGGTTTTTCATTGAAAAACTGAGTTTTTAACCAACATTTTTCAGTTGTTGGTTTAAACTGGAAAATTTTGACCAATATAAACATTTTCCACACAGATTTTTTTTTGTCAGAAAGCTATTTTCCATTGAAAAAACTTTCCATGAAAAAGTTTCATACTACGTCTGTACAACTTTAAAATTAAAATGGGTTGAAACATGCTATGGTCATGCCAACCATGCAAACGTGACATGAGACATTACGGCCACGCGAACCACACAAACATAACAACAAGAAGTGCAGTATGGACAGATTCACATTAACTGAACAAACTTCACATGAAACATGCAGTGGTCAGGAGAAGGATTCATTGTAAAGATCAACTAGCTTCTGTAAAGATGGGCCCAAGCCCAAGCCCAAGCCGTGGCTGGGAACACCCTAAACTCGGGGGAAGGTCAGATCTAGACACAAACTTTGCAGCCCAGACCGGTCTCTGACATGAATCGCGCAAACCCAAGCGTGAAGCACGTACTGCCA
This sequence comes from Lepidochelys olivacea, assembly GCF_965140295.1. Classification (NCBI taxonomy): domain Eukaryota; kingdom Metazoa; phylum Chordata; order Testudines; family Cheloniidae; genus Lepidochelys; species Lepidochelys olivacea. The sequence continues at coordinate 13,117,531 of NC_140436.1, read as the reverse complement.
ATAAGGAACCTGCTGCTGGTAGCAACCATGCTCAGGTCACCTGGCATCAGATGTCCACCGGGAACATTTTAGTGAGAGGTGGAGCTGCCTCTTAGCCATCCCCGAGGAGACCCAAATGGGAAGAGAAGCGAGGAGTACGTGCCTAGGCAAGCTCCTGCATCTGCTGGGCTTCACCTACCACCCAGCCAGAGGACCCCTCCGCTCCCACCCCCCACACTTTGACCGTGACACCATCCACCCTTTACAGTGCCACATCACCATGGAGAGCCTCCCCGCTGACAGCGGAGGGCTGGACTCCAGTCCACTCCCAAAGCCATGTGCCCGTCACAGAGTTTAAAGGCCAGATGGGACCACCAGATCATGTAGTCTGACCTGTTGTGTAGCACGTGCCACCAATGCCACCACATCACAGAGATATTCTCTCCCCATCACCCCCAGCTGAGGCGTAAGGGCCCTGAACTCGCCCCTGCCCCCCCCAGTACAGTAATAGTCCCTTACACCAAAAGGAGTTTGGCCCCAGCTTCTCCCCTGCTTTCGTAGTCGCTTGGATCCTCCCGCATGGCGAGCCCACAGGCCCCAAGGGACAGCCCCAGGAGGTTACAGGCTACAACCAGCAGGACCACGGAGCACAGCACGATGCCCACAATCCACCTGCGGAGAGAAGAGGTCAGAGGAAGTCAGGAGCCACAGGGGCAGTTAAAGAACGAGCCCCCCACTTCTGGTTCATTCCCCCATCCCAGGTGGCAGCCTGCACCGTCGCCTGCCACGACTGGGAGCGAACCCTAAATTCAGCCTCAGACCCGAGCCAACAATCATTGTTAGTCAGCGGAGGCAGGAAGTCAAAAATGACCCTTGGAGAGAAGGAGATGGGAGCAATGCACCAGTTCCTCTACTTCAGATTTCTACACTAGGCTGGATTTGAACTCACTGGGATGGGATTTCATGACCCTGACACAGCATCAGAGCCACCCAGGGCCTGCTAGCAAGAAGTCAAGTGATCAGCTGGAAGGTTTTGACGAGAGCCCTGAACTACTCAGTGGACTATCAGCAGCCGGGGGGCTTCAGTCCAGGAGCAGCTAGGGCTGGTACGATAAATTCTGAACCCTCTTAAAGAAGTGTGACACACTGACAGTGTGTGTCTGTTCTCTTCTGCTAGTGGTGGTCCACCAGAGGATAACAGCCTACTACTGCTTCCTGCTAATAGAGTGGCTCCTTTAGCTCAAATGGTAGAGGGTAATACAAGGGATTTAGCCATTCCCAGAGGCTGACCCGGGAGAATTCTTAGCCTGCTTCTGATTTCACTTCCCCTGGTTTTATACAGGTGTAACCTGATTGACTTCACTGGAGCGACTCCTGATTCACACTGGTGTGAGCTCAGAATCAGGTCCATAGACTCACACAGCTGCAGCCACTCTCCCATTACATTACCTGTATTTCTCATAGTGTTTCACCTCCTGGAGGTAAGGGCGGCTCTTGTTCTCCGCGTGCATCAGGGCATCATTCAAGGGCTGAGTGTAATCAGAGACTGGGAAGCTGTCCGCAATAGACTGGACCTTCTCACTGACCTTGTTCACTTCGTCCTTTAGCTCTGCAAGGTGAGAGTGGGAGATGTAGGGGGGACTTAGTGGGAGCCCTGCAGCTGGCAGGGATGGGCGTAGGCAAGCACTGGTCCTTCTCTGCGGCCCCAAGGGGCTGGATCTTACAGGACCATTCACAAAATACACCCCTCCTCTGTTCAGGACAGACCCTCTCACCCAGCCTGTGCTGAAGTCCTAGAAATGTCTGCCCCTTACCTGGTGCAGTAAACACACCCTAACCCTAATCTCTGACTGAACCTTTCCAAAATGGTTTGGACAGGGTTTGGACTCAAGTCTCAGGTACAGACCAAGCTCTCGGGCTCAGACGGGTCCTAGGACCCAGGTCCCGAATGCTTGTTGACCTGTGTCAGAGAGATTTGTGCATGGACAGTAAGGGGGTTTGGGCTCAAACTTAAGTCTGAGGCTGGGCTTACAATGCAGTGTAGACACACCCTCAGAGACTCATATTACCCCAGTTTGAGTCCCCTGTAATGGGTAGGATGCTGGCCTGTGTTTCAGGATACATAGGTCCTACGCTCAGCTCTGCAGCTAGGGTTACCAACTTTGGTTGGATGAATTCCTGGAGGTTTCCTCACATGACATTATCTTTAAGTAAAGATTCATCTTTAATTCCTGGGGACTCCAGGGCAACCCTGGAGGGTTGGCAACCCTGTCTGCAACTGATGTGCCGGGTGACCCTGGGCCTGTCACTTAACCCTCTCACTCTTTGTCTCTCCTGTCTATTTTGACTGTAAGCTCCTATAAGGAAAGGCCTGTCTCCTACTGTAACCACACCAAGCACAGTGGGAGCCTGGTCTCTGCTGTGGCTCTTTGGTTGAGTCTCTCACTTCCCTAAGGTTAGGGCCTTTCAATATTGCCACCCTTCACTCCAATTTCCAAGGGTTTATGACCCCAATATAAAGATTTTCTTGTTTCTTGCAGTTCCATTGAATACAAGCGGGACCGTTTCCTGGGGCAGGTATTTTGGTGCCTAACTTCCATTGAAATCGTTGGGAGTTAGGTGACTAAATACGTCCGAGGGTCTGGGCCCCAGTGCCTGGCAGGGGCATGGATTAAAGGAAACAACAAAGTAAGAGGGAACAAAAGTAAAGTTCCAGGAGGAGAGCACAGGGGGTGCATATCCTAGCAGTCTGAAGCCATGCTGGGAACAAAATGGCTGCTGTCTCTGCAGGCCGGCTTTTTTCTTAGGAATTTAAAAGGGGGGCAGCTCTCAAGAACCAGAGGCATTGTGGTTGCATAGCTGCATGTACCAGAGTTTGGAAATGCAACACCCTACTGACCACAGAAGAGTTTTGCTCACCCTGCACAACCTGGGCCATCTTCACAACAGCTAGGTCTGGCATCGAGTTGAACGTGCTGTTGCCCTGGAAGAGCAAAAAGAGTCGTTTTCTCCCCCAGAATCAAACCAGCTTTCACATTTGCAAACAGGCCCCAGGCCTTGTCCGTCACATACCTTATCAATCAAGTCTGGGAAGTTAGCTTTGGGGAGACCAGACAGCATCTTCAAAACCTGTTCCACGGAAGGAACCTGCAGGAAGAAACCAGCATTCCATGAACAGGTGAGTTCCCCTCCTCAACTCGGCAGAGTGTCCCTGCTGAGTCAGCGTACCTGCGTGGAGCAGCGTTGAAATGTCCCGCACCAAAGAAATGGACACAAAGGTGCCCAAGTGGCAAGAGAGACCCATCCCTCCATCAGACCTGGGAGGAGAAGGCCCTCTCTCTACAACCCTGCACTCACCCTTCTGTAGTCGGCTCCCGGCTCCAAGCTCTGGGCTTTGCCCAGTGCCCGGGCACAGGACGTGCAGCGCGGACTGTCCAGCAGGGAGACTGTGCTCTCCTTGCGATCTCTCAGTGCCAGGCCCAGCTCGTCCTGGAAATGGGTCAGAGTCCGCACGGTCTTGTTGAGAATCTGTAAATGGTGCAGCGAGTTCTGTAGGTCTTAAAGAGAAAACCCAAGGCTAGTTCTGGCGCTCCACTCCGTCTGTGCCACGAATGCTATTCCACTCGCTGGCCCCCGCCTTGCTACTACGCAAGTAGCTACGGAGCTGCTCAACAGACGGCCATCTTCAGTGCAGATGCCACCCCCCTGGGCCCCAGCCTCTGGCTAGAGATAGCGTGTCTGGTCACCAGAAGAGGGGAGTCGAACAGAGGAAGTTCTAAGGGTCAGAGGCATCTTCAGGATATGAGTGTGGGATGAGATGTGAAGCCAGCATGCCCAATGCAGGGCAGAGGAAGGGGCAGGGATCCCAGCATCAGGCAGAGGGGATTTCTGGGAGGTAGAGGTTTGGACCTGTCCCCAGCCTAGTCTGGCATAAGGAGGCTCCAAAGACTGGTCTGAAGGACTCTAAAGTCATCTCCTTTCATTTCTGACAGTGAAGGACAGTCCCACTCACAGGAGAAGGTGAGCCTCCATCTTACCTTGTGCCCTTCCCTGAATGGCCTCCAGCACTGAATACACCTGCTCCTTCAGCAGCGAATGGATGGTGAGGCCAATGCTGCGGCTGACATCTGAAAAGCACCAAACCACCCTTTGTGAGCTGCTGCCTCCGCCCTGCGTGGGGCAGGTGCTACTCTGTCTCGCACCAAGCGGGAAGCAGCTACGGGCTGCAGTCAGGCTCCATTGCGGCAGAGTCTCCCGCACATGGGGAGCTGGAATTTGGAGTCTGGCAACCCAGCATAATAAACACCAGACCTGAGCGTAAGGACACCTCCTACAGCAGGCTGGAGTGGCGAGTCTCTCAGCCCCTGTGGGCTGCAGCCATTAGATGGTGCCGTCCCTCACTAACACACACAAAGCCAGTATGCCGCAGAATGCAAACTTCGACGATTGCCATGATGTTGCGCTGATAACCGAGAGCAGGATCTGGCATTATCTCCGGCTTTTCCTCTCCCTCAGGGCGAACCTTGGAGACGGCCACGCTCTCTCCCTGCCCTCGTGGGGTAAGAGACCCAACGTCCACCCAGGCCTGCTCAAAATCTCTCTACGGATTGGACAACCGATGCTGATTTGAACCAACAATGAAGACCCACTCCCAGCTCTGCAAAGGGTTCGGGAGAGTCTCCCCCTGCCCCAAAGGGGGCTTTGCTTAGGGTTCGGGCAAGGGCTACTGACATGCGCGCAAGATGCCCACTAGAGCTTGGGGCAGGGCTAAAGCAAAGCTGATGAGAAATCGCTCCTTGCCGTTTCAGAAGGCTGCTACGTGGTCCAGTGGGAATTTTCCTTTTGTAGGGCAAGCACTGAGAAAGACCCAGGTGCCTGGGATAGATTTTATTTGGGGCGATGGGAAGCGTTTTCCCACACGATCAGGATAACTGTAAGGGTGATCAGGGAGTCCAGATGCTGTGGATGCAGTTGGGGTTTAATGACTTGATTCTGCTCCCGTCCAAGTCAGTGGGAGCTTTGCCATGACATCGCTGGGAGCAGGGAATGGTGGAAGGGAGTCGGAGTCATGCAAAGAAACATGTGACAACTGCTCAGAGAGGAGAGCTGGGACCAGGGGTCATGGAGCTGCTTTCCTCTCCCGCAAGTACCCAGCCTCCCAGGAATAGGGGAGACTGCTCTGGCCTAGAAGAGGAAAGGCCAACAGCCAGACACTCACTGTTCAGGTCGCCGATTATTTGCTGTCTGGGCACCGCAAACTGGTCCACGACAGACTGCACCCCCTGCCGGAGAGAGAGAAGCAGAGAAAGGTCTCACTCAGCCTCCTGGAGGCTGCATCAGCATGGTCAGTTGGCTTGGGACCCACGATCGCTTGGGCCCATAAGGCCTGGCTGGGCTCTGCCTCTGAGCCTGGGCATGATTCGTTGTGCTTTCGGCCCCGGACGGGGTCCCCTGGGTGAGCAGAAAGCCCCTGGGTTTGTTCCATTCCATGTAGCCATCCCAGTTTTGCTCAGTTAATTCTCCTGGACCCCAGCACCCTCCTATTCTCTGCAGGGAGTAACGCCCCACCCAGTTCTCGTGAGGGACTGTCCCACTCAAGCCTCGTCCTATTGCAGTGGATTGTGACCATAACGAGCTGAGTCAGCTGACCATGGCCAAGGATGGGTCGTGATCTGCATTGTGTTGTGGCTAATGGCTGGTCCCAGTGGGGTCTAATCACAAGTAACATCATGGCCGCCCAGGGAAGGCACATAACTCCCCAAGATCCCTGGCACTGGCTTCTCCATCCACCACCCAGAGGTGGGAACTCTGCTTCCTGGGCAAATCTCCATGCAGCCTTAGCGAGTGGTGCCTCCCTAGACAATAACCGATAAACTCCATGCAACCAGGGCGCTCTCTCTACTCACACAGCAACTGAGCTGCCCGCTTGGCCCTGGGCTCTGTGGCCAGGTGCTGGGCTGGGGACCCAATGCCCTACACGGGGGACTTCTGGGAGAGATGTATTTATGGCACCCTCCTGGACCTCCCTTCAAACACAGCTCCCAAATCATCGCCTGGCCCCTACTGAGGTCACCGCTGGATCAAGCCCTGGGCAGCCAGGGAAGCTCATGTCTTTAGCCTGCCCCAATCAGCGCCATGGGGAAAATACAGGTCCCTGGGCAAAGCCTGAAAACATTGGAGAACTTGGGTGTTTGAAATCCTACTCCAGCGGCAGGCCCCAGAGAAGCCACGCTGCCTCTCACCAGCCTTGGGGCTGAAGTACCCTTTACGTGCAGGGTTATTTGCAGCATCATACTGGCTTTGCTCCCGCCAACACCCAAACCTCAGCTCTGCCGACGTGCCTTAGGGGCAAGGTGGGCCACAGGGAGTGGGAGGGGCCCCTCAGATCAGTGGGGCCACGCCAGATCCACTGAATTGAGGGCCCCAAGGATTTAGCCCTAAGGGAATGAAAACGCCATTGCATTAGAGCGCTGATTATTAAGAGCTGTGTATCTCATTAACCCCACCCTCAAGCCCGTGGCTTCCCTGCTGGCTCCCACGTATGTACCGGAACCCCAGCCGGATCGGAGCCCCTCCTTGGCTCTGTTCGGCTGGACGGGGCTGTGCAGCAGCGCAGAATGCAGACTGAGCAAACAGCCTGGCCAGGCAGCAGCGGGGAGGGAAAGAAACAACGCTTTGCAATTAAAAATGAATGTTTAATGAAGCTGCAGCACATTGTGCCTGCTCCAGCAGTGAAACCCGGGCGGGCCCCACCACGCCGACAGCTCTAGGTCCGAGGGGAAGCCCACAGGACAGCCGGGAAAGAGATGAAGGTCAGAGGCTGGAGCCGGGGGGTGAAGTATGGTATTTTCCCTCCAGAGGAGCCTGATTAGACCAGGGGCCCAGGGCAGAGACGAGGAGCAGGAGGTGTTGAGAGAGAGCAGGACCCCAATCTGCCTTGCTCTGGAGAAAGCAGTGGGCACCCGTGAAACCTCCCCACACTTGCTCTGGCATTGGCCCCTACACCAGCCATCCACAGCCACTTCCTGCCATGCCTGGCCAGGATGCTGCCCTCTGAAGGAGGGGTGGGTGCCCAGAAAGGCGGATCTGGGCCAGTGCGGAGCTGCTGAGAACTTGGGCTGAGACCCCTCTGCTCATCTCACATGGAGCCGGAGGAGTCTCCGCAGGGCCCGAAGGGAGCTCCAGCTCTGTCCCCAATGCAGGCGGGTGAGTGAATCCAGCAGCCACATCTAGTGCCGGACAGGCTGCTGCTGAGCAGCATGAAAAGCAAAGCAGCTAACTGTAGCCAAGCTCCATCTGTGCAGTTAGCAGGGCAGAGGAAGGGGGCCCCTGTGCGACCGCGGCACAGGATCATAGGAAGGGGACGTGTCGGATCACTGTGAACTATCCTGCCCCACTGCTAATATTCCCTGGGCCCACAGGAAAGCCAGTGCAAAGGGCTCCACCATGCTGCCAGCAGTCCAAGGCACAGCACCCCACTACAGCATCCCATCCCGAGGCGCAGCACCCCAGTATATGGCGCCCCAATGCACAGTGCCCCCAGGCATCCCACCGCCGTGCACAGCGCCCCACTGCACCATACCCCGTTCTGCTCCACCTCCCCACACAATGGACCCAACCCCACTGCAGAATACTCCGCCCACCTCGGCGGCACCCTTCTCAAGTGCTCCAGACCCCACCCGGCTGCCATCACCCCAAAGCGCAATCCCCACCCCACTCCCCCCAGCACTGGACCCAGCGCTCTGCTCAACCCCACAACGTACTGTACACTTCATCCCATCCCGCAGAGTACCTCATTCCACCCTGGATCACCCCGCTCAAAGCACCTGACTGGCCGCGGATCACCCCTCTGCACAGCACCCCTAGTGCACCTTTGCCCAGCTGGCCAGGCTGAGCATTGCCCTGGCTGCCAGGCCCCTCCTCGGCCTTGCCCCCGCTCGGTACTTTCCCCAGCACATTGCAGAGGTGACATGTGTCATCTCCAGGCTCGGGGGAGGTTCATGCTGTTTTCCATGCCCTGGATTCGTGGCTGTCTCAGAGGATGCCCGCCTGTCTCCTTGCATTAGTGCACCAGCCTTTGAGGAGCCCTGCCACTGCGGTGGCCGGGCAGCACGCTCAGCCTGCAAGGGGGGGTTCTTAGCTGACTAGAGCAGAAAACTCCACATTTGAGCAAGTGACTGACGCACCCGCCATGACAGAGCCTCCTCTTGTGCGGCAGCGGACGCTTGCTGACGGAGACACGGTGCTGAGTCGGCACCCGCAGCATGTGCAGGGGTTGCAGAGTGGACTGGCTCAGACAGGATCAGACCCTCCCGACGGATCTTGGGGCCAAATCTATCTATCCCCATACATACCCCCTGTATCGACTCATCCCCATAGACACCCCTCTACCATCTGTCTATCCCTGTACACCCCCGTCTCTCATGTATCCATCCACCTCCATCCACTCCCCTTTACCAATCCATCCATTCATCTATCTATTCATCCGCATACACGCCCCACCACCTATTCTTCCCAAGATTTCGATCATCTATCCACCCACCCACCCTTCTTCAGGTATCTATCTATCTAATGTGCCCATCTCCATGGCATCTGACTGCTCTAAGTGAGTGCAGATCATTGATTTCAATGGTTACATCCCTCTGTTTGTGCCACATCTGAGAGTATAAAGAAGGGCTGGGAACTCATTTGTTTTCCTGATGGCACAGAGCTCTGCGCGCACTGGTTTGGTCCAGGGCCGGGCCTGCCGATTCCTGAGAAGGGCAGCCCCAGCTCAAACCAGGAGGTACCTGTGATGTTTCACTCCATATTCTTTAGGAAAATATGCTTATGAAATGAATATGACATCACTGAGATGTACTTTATGCACGGTGGGTCTTGTAAGAGATCATTGGAAAGGTCGTAATTTACTGAATGTGATTATCCAAAGTGTACGCCTGTATCATTTCTGTATCTGAAGTTAGGAACAGTGACTATGTATCTGTATTTCAATTATGCTCCTTTGGGTGATGCCCACTGCTAACACTTCAGGTACAACAATGGAAAGGCCAGACAGGGCGGACGGCCCATCAGCAAGGACAATGGGCTGTGAAAAGGTTTGGCCCTCCTACCGACCCTCCATACTGCCACTGGATGCTACAGAGACAGGTGGTCTTGTCACCTGATACTAAACGTTACCTGAGACTTCTTGTAATTTTTCACTGGAAGGAAAGGGGGTCAAGTTTGGGAAAAAAAGGATTCCAGCCTTATGTAAATCCTATTTAAGGGTGGGGAGGAAGGCAAACGGGACTCCTTCTCTCCATGGCCTGTCTGCCTAAGAAGAAAAACTGCTAAAGGCACCTGAAGGGAAGGCAAGGGGAGAGTCCAGACTGAGACAGGGGTCCAGTCTGAAAAGGAATATAACTGCAACTTTGAACCACAGAAACTTTGCAACCTGCCTAAAATAACATTTAGGGTGAGAATTGACATTTTGTATCCTGTTTCTTAAGTATACTGAGCTTAGCTTGCGTACTTTGTTTTATTTGCTCAGTAATCTGCTTTGTTCTGTCTGTTCTCTCTTATATTCACTGAAAATTCGCCTTTTGTAGTTAATAAACTTAATTCTTGTTTATAATATAACCCAGTTTATGTAATTTCTAACTGGAGGGCGGGGGGCAAGAAGTTGTGCATATTTCCCTCCACATTGAAGGAGGGGGCAAATTTCATAAAACCTTTGGGTTTGTACCCCTTACAGGGAGCGGGCACCAGAGTGTTGGGCCAAGCCCCTATGGCTGAATCGTTCCAGAGCGGATCCCTGTCTCCCTGTGCAGCTGGGTTTGGCCCTGCCTGTGTGCGTGGCTGGACGAGGCTTGTGAGCCTGGTCCAGCCAGGCTGGGTAAAGGGGACCCAGGCTGGCAGAATAGGCTCACTCAGTGGCACCCCAGCACATCAAGTGACACCCCAAAGGGCCCAAACCCATCTCAGTACCAACCTAAGAGAGTCGCTTTTTATCAGCCGTAAGGGCGAGTGACGGTGGGAGGGGGCGGAGAGGAGTGAGCAGCAGACAGGATCTGGGGGGGCAAGAAGCAACGTGGTGGGCAGGGCCTCAGGGTAAGGGGAGGCAGCCCCCCACACACACACTTTTAGGGAGCTTCCACCACTCCTGATCCACAGCCCCTCTCAATCCAAGTCCTGGGCTCCCCACTCCTGCCGATGCACCTCAGTCCTGACCTGGATCCTCTCCTGCTGTCCCTGGCCTGGGTTCCCTCCAGCATGCGTCTTAACCCCATCCGCAGCCCCTGCTATCCCAGTCCTGGGCTCCGTCCCCACTACCATGCACTTTAGTCCTTACCCACAGGACCCTCTACAGCCACCACCAGGGATCCGCTCCTCGCTAGTGCTGCAAAGCTGGGGCAGAGTTGCCCATCCGTCCCGTCCCCAGCCAGCAGGCAGATGACGCCCACCTTGCCAAAGTCTGCACAAGCAACAGGGTCTTAGAGGGAGACTTAGGGCCTAGACAGGATTCCAGAGCCCCTGATATACAGCATTGGCTACCGGGACCCATACCTGCATGCCTCTCCCTCTCCAGCATACGCACACCCCGAGATCCCTGCGCGGCTGCTGTTCTCAATCCTGGCCCTGCGAGCTGACAGCCAACAGGCAAGGTGGCTCCAGCTTACCTGTGGGATGCTGCCAATATTCTTCCTCAAAGTGTGCAGAGTGGCTGGCACGGCTCGGGCCCCAGGCTCCATCTGCTCCGTCACCCGCTGGTTGGCAATGAAAGCACAGATAACGCCAGCCCTGCGGGAGACGAGGCCAAAACAGGTCACCTTAGTGCTCCAAAGAGCAACCAAATCAACTTGTCTAACAACCCTCTGACATGCAATGGGTCAGAACCAACCCCAGAGATACTGGGGGGTCTTCAGATCCAGCTCTGGGCTCCATGGCTGGTCCAAACCAAGTCCCCAGGTCTATGCAAATGACCCCAGACCTTGTCCCGGTTCAGAGTCTCATCCCAACTCTGTATCTCAGCTGTTCTCTGTGCTCTCAAGAGCGGGACAGAGGTGAAGAGGAATAGGAACCCGGGGGCAGGTCAGAGGGGGATGACAGGGTGAGAACAGGGGGATGGGCCCCTGGGGATTGCTGGGGTGAGGGGGAAAAGCTGGGTTGAAATTCAGGGTTTCAGCCCATGTTTTTCACATGCAGCCTCTGATTTGGGGTGCCTCCGTTTCTGGGTGCCCTGCTGCCAGAACCAGACCGAGCCCCTGCTGTGATAGCCGGGGTGCCCTTGCCCCAGACCCTCTCCTGAATGGAGGGCCCCTAATGCCCCTTTTCCCTCGGGCCCTGACGTGCCAACCCTGGTGCCCAGGAAATGCCCAAAGGGAGATTAGCCCCCAGTGACCCCCGCCCTACCCGGAAAGACCGGCACTGCCCGCGGGGTGCCCCCTGGACTAGTTCCCGCGGCCCATCCCCAGTGAGCGGCCCCTCCGCTCCCCTCCACCCACTGCACACCTGCCTGAGCCCCGCACCCCCCAGCCCGGCGCTGGCCTCACTCACAGGAGGATGGCGGTGGCGAGAGAGAGGCAGGACGCGAGGAGGTTGCGCCGGCAGGCGAGGGAGCGGCGGTCGGCCTTGAGGCGTCCCCCACAGCGCCGGCGGTGCCGGCTGCAGCAGAAGCACAGACCAGTCGCCGGCACCGCCACGAAGAAGAGCGCAGCGATCAGGGCGCAGACGAGGTAGCCGGCCTGGTAGCGGACCACCTGGGGGGAGCAAGCAAGGGTGTCCTCGTGGGGGGGGTACCTCTCCTGGCCCCCACCCATTCCCCTCACCCTCCCCTTGCCCTGCCTCCCCACCCACCTCCCCCACACACCCCCTTCTCCCACGCCCTCCCCTTGCCCTGCCTCCCCACCCACCTCCCCCACCCACCCCCTTCTCCCACGCCCTCCCCTTGCCCTGCCTCCCCACCCACCTCCCCCACACACCCCCTTCTCCCACGCCCTCCCCTTGCCCTGCCTCCCCACCCACCTCCCCCACACACCCCCTTCTCCCACGCCCTCCCCTTGCCCTGCCTCCCCACCCACCTCCCCCACACACCCCCTTCTCCCACGCCCTCCCCTTGCCCTGCCTCCCCACCCACCTCCCCCACACCCCCTTCTCCCACGCCCTCCCCTTGCCCTGCCTCCCCACCCACCTCCCCCACACACCCCCTTCTCCCACGCCCTCCCCTTGCCCTGCCTCCCCACCCACCTCCCCCACACACCCCCTTCTCCCACGCCCTCCCCTTGCCCTGCCTCCCCACCCACCTCCCCCACACACCCCCTTCTCCCACGCCCTCCCCTTGCCCTGCCTCCCCACCCACCTCCCCCACACACCCCCTTCTCCCACGCCCACCCTTTGCCCTCCCCACAGCTCCTTGCCCAGCCCCTACTAGTCCCCCCACCCATCCCCCACACCCTTGTCTTGCCCCACCCCCACTAGGCCCCCCACACCCTCCCCTTGCCTCACTGCCACCAGTCCCCCACTCCCTCCCCTTGCCCCGCCCCTCACTTACTCCTTGCCCCAAACCTTCCCTCCCATTCACCCATGCCTTCTCCTTGCCCCATCCCTCCCATGCCCTCCACCACACCCTTCTGACACCACCCCACACATCTCCCCCTGCCCCGCATTTCACTCAGCCAGCCCCAGGTGTCCTTGCCCTCGGGCCCATCCTTCACCCGCCCCACCCCACCCCTCACCCCCGCGGTAACCCAAGGAAATCCCGGTGTCCGCCATGCCACAGGTGGGCCCCCAGAGGAGTAAGTGAAGTGGGGCCACACAGGACGGGTACAACCCCCCCCCCACCCCGGCTCACCTGAGAGGTTCTGACTGACGACGGCTCGTTCAGGGCCATCCGGAGCAGCTCTGTGAAAACAAAAACCAACGGCCCGTCAAACCCCCAAACCCGGCCGCCCGTCCCCCTCCTCGCCTTCCCCCTGCTACCACCGCCCCGTCAGGATGAGCCAAGCTGCCGGGGAGGACGCTCTTCCCCTCCGTCTTGTGCCCAGCGGTGGGGCCAGGTCTCCAAGGAACTCGGAGCCGGCACGGCTCACAAGCCCCCATCAGGGCCCGAATTTCAGGCACACACAGTACCCGGGTTGCCCCAGGGCTCTCTGCCCCCGCCCCCCATCTGGCTCACCTGTGGGGAAGGGGTTCTGCTGGACCACGTCCAGGTAGCGCCGGACGACACCGTAGAGCAGATCCAGCGAGCTCGGGACCCGGTGCTGGGCGGCGACCTGCTGGTCAGCGCCTATCTCCATGAACTGGTGGACAAGGAGAGGGTTTCCAGGCGGACATTTCTGGGAGCCAACTGGATCCAGGAGAACCCAGGCTAAGGCCAGAGACAAGGGCAGAGGCACAGCTGAGGCTGAGCCCCCGACGCCTCTGGGCTGAGGGGCCTGCATTGGTTCAGAAATAGCCCCGGGGGGGGGGGGGGGGGCTCTACCGCCTGGATTGCAATGGAGCCCCAAGGAGCCCCAGCCCTCGGGGAAGAGAATTCCCCCCCGCAGGGGCTGTGCCTGGAAGCCGCTGAGCCGGGTGGTCTCCTTGGAGGTGCCCAGACCCCCTCAATGCTCCCAGCTCCCACACACAACGCGGGGCACAGGGAGAGGCATCCCTGGCTCTGGCTCTCCCTCCTCTTCAGCTGATTGCCCCTGCAGCTGGAGTGCCTCCGAAACTGGCCCGACTGGTTTGATGCCTCCCGTGGGCCCAGGTGCTGCAGTGGCTGGCTTCCTTCTGCTCTGGGGATGGGGCAGGGTGGGGCGAGGCGCTTCTCCCAGCAGCTGTTCCAGGCCCCTTTCGCAATGCGCCCTGCTTTCCCGAGCCACTGAGCACTTCGATGCCAGCACTCCCACTCCGCAAGGGCGGCCTGGAAAGACCAGCGGGCCCAAGGGGGCGGGAGAGGGGACAGGGGCTGTGTGCTCCCCTCACTCCCTGCCCCCAGGGAACTGGCAGTGCAGCTCCTCATGCCTGGGGAACTACCTAATCTAGGCGTTCACCCCAAACTGGGCTGATGGCATTACATAGCCGATTCCCTAAGGAGGAGAAGTTTAAAGTGGCTTTAATCCCCATACTCCAGGGGCCATGCAGGGCCCTGTCTGCTCTCCTCAGTGTAAGTCACAGCAGCCTAACTTACGCTCTGCTTCCCATGGCCCCAGGGAATGATAGCATAGCTGTTGTACTGTGCGCTCTGGACATGACCCCCCACACGCCACCTTCAATGAGGATACGTAGAGTCAGAAAAACAGCTCTGCTCCAGCCAGGGAAGGCGCCCAAGCCGGGGGTTATTTGGCGGGGGCTGTTTCCTCCCACTTTCAGATCTCATGACACTGCCAGGGAATGTTGAACTGTTTGGTTTTCACTGCTAATCAGAGCCAAACCCGATCAGAGGCCTTGGTGAGATGACAGGGAAGCGCAGCATGCTGGGTAATGCAGGGGGAGATGGGAGCACAGAAAAGCCAGACCTGCAAGTCAGGAAGGCGATTTGGCTAAACATGTAATTTTAAACCTAATGGAAGTGGAATGGAAGCGGAATAGAGCTGAACAGCTTTGGCTTAGCAATGATGAGTGCTCTGCTCAAAGACTAGTACTGCAAAAATGGAAATCCAAAAAGGGACCAACAGCTGAAGACTGGAACTTCAACATCGTGAGCTTGGCCACCATGGCAAGAACTGTAAGAGAAATACCCAAGAAAAACTCAGAGATATGGGATACTTTCCTGGAGGTATCTGAATGTTCCTATTAAAGTATGGGGCCCCTCACATGTCCCCCTCTTTGAGGGGGACCAGACATCTGATTTACCAGCTTGTTACCCTTCAACGCCCCTCCCCTACCCAGATTTTTCACACTTGCTATCTGGTCACCCTACCCTCTTCTCTACCCACTTCCTTCCGGTCTCTATTCCCCTCCTCCTAATTTTGCTTCTATTCTTCATCTTATTTTAATAATTTTTCTTAAACTAGTTGGATTTTGCTAAGCAACATTGGTTTGTTTTTCAAATAATTGATTTCTTTTGTAACCATTCATATTATAGAGAACTAAATAC
Source organism: Lepidochelys olivacea (assembly GCF_965140295.1). NCBI lineage: Eukaryota > Metazoa > Chordata > Testudines > Cheloniidae > Lepidochelys > Lepidochelys olivacea. Next base: position 13,102,494 of record NC_140436.1, on the reverse strand, counting down.
TTAAAAAAAGAAAAGGAGTACTTGTGGCACCTTAGAGACTAACCAATTTATTTGAGCATAAGCTTTCGTGAGCTACAGCTCACTTCATCAGATGCATATCGTGGAAACTGCAGCAGACTTTATATATACACAGAGAATATGAACCAATACCTCCTCCCACCCCACTGTCCTGCTGGTAATAGCTTATCTAAAGTGATCATCAGGTGGGCCATTTCCAGCACAAATCCAGGTTTTCTCTGAATTTGTGTGGGGGGGGTGGAGGGTGAGAGAACCTGGATTTGTGCTGGAAATGGCCCACCTGATGATCACTTTAGATAAGCTATTACCAGCAGGACAGTGGGGTGGGAGGAGGTATTGGTTCATATTCTCTGTGTATATATAAAGTCTGCTGCAGTTTCCACGATATGCATCTGATGAAGTGAGCTGTAGCTCACGAAAGCTTATGCTCTAATAAATTGGTTAGTCTCTAAGGTGCCACAAGTACTCCTTTTCTTTTTGCGAATACAGACTAACATGGCTGTTACTCTGAAACCTGAGAAGTACGTTCGTGTATATTTTGTTGTTTGTTTTTTCTGCGACCAAAGAAAAGCCAAACCACAGCTCTGCCTGGGAAACACACAGCAGAAGGCACAGAAGAAGAGAGGCTTGAGAAGAACTAAGCTGCACAAGGGAAACAGAGTCACAACAGGGCACGGAGCTGTGTCAAAAGCAACCCAGCCCCATGCAGGTGCCAATTCCCTCCAGGAACTGCTACCCAGGTGTGGGCACAGAGATCATTGCTCCATGGAGCTGACAAACTGACTCTCTTGCAAGCAATCTGGGAAAGACACTTCAGTGCCAAGGCTTGACTCAGGAGGGGATCTGAGAGACTGTGTGGCACTGACCCATCTCTGCCCACTGGGGTGACCAGCCCCAGGCACCCACTGTCCTGAGGTTCAGGAATAATATGGTGGAGGCAGGACAGAGTAAGCCAGAATCAGACCTGGGTCCAGCTGCTACCGTATAGTGGAAAGCCTAGTAAATGGCCAGCAGGTGGGCAGAAGGGAGTAGAAGGCAGTGGAGCGGAGAGAGAGACGAACTGGCTCCAGGCGTGACTTTGGCGTTCCCACTCTGGAGGCCAGCACAGACTTGCCGACTGGATGCTGACACATCAACAAGCTGGGGCAGGGTGCTTGCTCCAGCAGCTTCCCATGGAGGAGGGAGAGAGCTGCCTTCCCCCAGTCCTGTGCATGGTCTGGGCCTGCTGGACCTGCAGGGGTGACTTATTTCCAGCTCAGATGCCAGAGGTTTCTCTGCCCAGAGGGAGGTGTCTGTACACACCCCACCCAGAGGCTCAGCCCACTGAGCTTGCTGCCATACAGTGTGGGGATTGGTGAAATGTAAAAGAAGTAACTGCTGGTTTTTACAAGCTCGCCCTCAACACATCTAAGGATTAGAGCTCAGAGCAGGGAATCAGGACTCCTGGGTTCTCTCTCAGCTCCGCCACCGACTCCTTTTGGGTACATCATTTATTGCCCAATGTGAGAGATGCTGGGCACTCTCAGCACCTGCTGATTTCAGTGAGAGCTGCAGGTCCTTGGCACCTCTGAAAAAGTCAGGCTGCTAGCCTCTCTGTGCTTCAGTTTCCCCATACATACAATGGTGATAATAATGTTGGCCTCTCTTCCAGGTCTGCTGTGGGGCTGAATGAGTTGGTGTTTTGGAAGGTGCTTAGAGATCCTTGCATGAAAGACACTAGAGTGATGTAAAGTATTGTTCCCCAACCTTTTGTTTTCGGATCTGTCTATCACCACACATCCATACTTTATCATCCATCTATCTAATGCTCATCATTGTGTGAGCTTCTAGTTTTAACCAGCATTAAACAGAAATCCGAAGGGCCATAAGCTGCAGTGTTATCGCCCACCGATTTGCTGTTTCTTTGGCATGAAAAAAACCAGCTCCTGGATTGCCAGCTTGTTTTTGGAGACAACCTCAAAAGACCATGTTTGGAAATGACAGGTTTCAGAGGAGCAGCCGTGTTAGTCTGCATTAGCAAAAAGAAAAGCAAGACTTGTGGCACCTTAGAGACTAACAAATTTATTTGAGCATAAGCTTTCATGAGCTACAGCTCAGCTCATGGGATGCATTCAGTGGAAAATACAGTGGGGAGATTTATATGCATAGAAAACATGAAACAATGGGTGTTACCATACACACTGTAACCAGAGTGATCACTTCAGGTGAGCTATTACCAGCAGGAGAGTGGGGGGGGGGGGGCGTGGAGGGGGGCTTTTGTAGTGATAATCAAGGTGGGCCATTTCCAAAGATGGCCCACCTTGATTATCACTACAAAAGCACCCCTCCTCCCCCCCCCCCCCCAACACCCACACTCTCCTGCTGGTAATAGAATCATAGAATATCAAGGTTGGAAGGGACCTCAGGAGGTCATCTAGTCCAACCCCTGCTCAAAGCAGGACCAATCCCCCAATTTTTGCCCCAGACCCCTAAATGGCCCACTCAAGGATTGAACTCACAACCCTGGGTTTAGCAGGCCAATGCTCAAATCACAGCTCACCTGAAGTGATCACTCTAGTTACAGTGTGTATGGTAACACCATTGTTTCATGTTCTCTATGCATATAAATCTCCCCACTGTATTTTCCACTGAATGCATCCGATGAGGTGAGCTGTAGCTCACGAAAGCTTATGCTCAAATAAATTTGTTAGTCTCTAAGGTGCCACAAGTCCTCCTTTTCTTTTTTTGGAAATGGAATTTCTTTTCCTCTAGCTCATTGGTGCCCTCGGATGGTGAGAACTGGAAGCAAACTGAGAGCAATACAGCCCCAGTCCTGAAACGGGACCAGGTAGAGCTGAGCAAATAATTGATTTTTTTTGGCTCAGTGGCTGAACCAAAAATCTATTATTATTGAACCGAAACTGAATCTTTCGATTTTCCTCAGTCAGATGAAAAAAAACAAAGAGATTTAGTTCAGGTCAAATGAAACATTTCAAATCTTGATTCAAATAGAAGGGCCGAAATGGTTCATTTTGACATTTCCAAAATTTTTGTTTTCAGGTTTTTTCAGCTGGAACTCTTTGCCAGATTCAACCTGAATTTTTGAATGGTTTCAGTGCTCCCCAAAATGAATGAATTGGCCAGTTTACTGTTGATACTAAAATGGGTGAAATCTGTCATGCGATTAGGGTCGTAAAGCCAGTGATAAGTATCTTAGGTCTGACCAAACTCAAGTGTCTTGCAAATTTCTTCTGCTCTGCTACTGAGCCAAGCCAAGAGAAAATGGCTAAGTCATTTCTGCCTTTTGTATGGATTGAGCCTTAGAGCACCGAAGAAGACAGGAAAGCTGCAAGTGATCAGCGAGACAAAAATGGAGACTTCTAGAAAGGTCCATCACCCTAGAGATGGAGGCTCATAAGAGTGACCAAGGAGATGGATACCACCCAACCGAGGGCCTCAAGGGTCTTCCACAAACAGTCCCAAGGTGCCCTTGGCAGGTATTCAACCACACCTCCATTACTAAGTTCTGTAAATAAGAGCCAAGGAAAAGCCCATAATGTGTTTCACATGAAGTAGATGAGCTTTGAGCTCTCGTAGCTACCAGCAAAACTCCAAGGGAGACTGTAACAGGATTGGCACCCATACAGTTCGTGGAATGGGTGGCACCCACCTCTCACAAGTGCCTCCCTCCCCATGGTCAATGGTTTCTTCAATGGGTGCTCAGTGACTCAGCTCTCCAGCTGTCTGTAGGTGGAACAGAACAAATCCCTTCTGGGGTATACAGTCTTTACCTTCTCCTGGCCCTGGAATGGGGCCATACCCCCATGGCTTCCTCACTGGAGACACTGTCTTCTTGCAGCCCTCCCTGGGCTCAGTCTTGCTCAGTCCCAGTAACCAGCCAGGACCTCCTTCTTAGCTCCCCCGTCCCTGCCCACACTGAGCTGTCTCTGGTTCTGCTGGTCTTTCAGTCAGCAAGGAACCCAGTCCTCTCTTCCAGATCCAGGCAGCAACTGACTGACTCAGCTCTGCTGCTGCTTTTTATATGACCCTCCTGGCCACTGATTGGCTGCACTCCTGCAGCCCCTCTGATTGGCTGCTTTCCCTGCAGGCCTCTTGGAGGACTTCTCTTCTGCTCCTCTCTGGGATGGGGTGTGGCAGGACCCTGAGGCCTCCAGCAAGGGGCTTCTGGGCCTAGTCTATCCCTTCCCAGAGACATTCGTTTCATCTCATGGGATGATGAAAAGGTGACCACTCAGGGGAAGAAGATTAGAGTTGGACAATCACAACTCCTCATGAGAGATGGGGACTGTGGCATGACTGGCTGGGTCAGATTTGCAAAAATGAAAAATTGCCATCAGACAACCCACCAAAGGTCTTATTAGAGAAGAATCCATCAGCCATCAACACCCTGTTCTTCCACATCCAGAACACTGGGACACCAGAATGCCAGGAAGAGCAGGACTTTGTTGACTAGCCTCTGGGTAGCACCTCCTGCTGGTAACTATCAAGTATTTGCTACAAGCAAACTCTGAGCTGACTCTTTGGGTCAGACCAATGGACCATCTAGCCCTGTATCCTGCCTTTGACAGTGGCCTGTGTCAGATGCTTCAGAGGGAATGAACAGAACAGGGCAATTTCAAGTGATCCATCCTGTGTTGTTTAGTCCCACTTTTGGACAATTGGAGATTTAGGGACATCCAAAGCATGGGATACATCCCTGCCCGTCTTGGCTAATAACCATTGATGTACCTATCCTCCATTAATTTATCTAATTATTTTTGAACCCAATTATACATTTACACTTCACAATATCCCCTGGCAACAAATTCCACAGGCTGACTGTGCGTTGTGTGAAGAAGTACTTCCTTTTGCTTGTTGTAAACCTGCTGCCTATTCATTTCATCAGGTGACCCCTAATTCCTATGTTATGTGAAGGGGTAAATAACACTTCCCTATTCACTTTCTTCCTTGGATACATAAGTCTCTGATGGTACCAAAAAGGCCGACTCAGAGAGCAGAGAATTAGTCTTATACCACTATTGTGTAATTAACTGAGGATGTAATATTAGCATAAAGTTTACCCTGGGGATGACATTTGGTGATAAGTTCACCACCGTGTGATTAGCTTCGAGGAATGAGAGCTTGGTTTGCAGTGACTGGCTCTCTCTTTCCTCAGAAGTGTTAACATTCTGTGTTAACCTCAGTCTTGTAAACTTTATTACAGTGTTGTGGAACTGTCTCCATTCGAGTTTCCGTAACTTCCTGTTTTCTTAAATCTCTAGTTTAGTTCTACAACAGATCATGTTGTCCTGATCTCCTTCTTTGAGAGAGTAACAGATTTTTTAGATAAAGGAAACGCAGTGGATCTAATTTACTTAGATTTTAGTAAGGCGTTTGATACTGTGCCACATGGGGAATTATTAGTTAAATTGGATAAGATGGGCATCAATAGGAAAATTGAAAGGTGGATAGGGAATTGGTTAAAGGGGAGACTACAACGGGTCCTACTGGAAGGTGAACTGTCAAGTTGGAGGGAGGTTACCAGTGGAGTTCCTCAAGGATCAGTTTTGGGACCAATCTTATTTAATCTTTTTATTACTGACCTGGGCACAAAAAGTGGGAGTGTGCTAATAAAGTTTGCAGATGATACAAAGCTGGGAGGTATTGCTAATTTAGAGAAGGACAGGGATACCCTACAGGAGGATCTGGATGACCTTGTAAACTGGAGTAATAGGAATAGGATGAAATTTAATAGTGAGAAGTGTAAGGTCATGCATTTAGGGATTAATAACAAGAATTTTAGTTATAAGCTAGGGACGCATCAACTAGAAGTAACGGAGGAGGAAAAGGACCTTGGAGTATTGGTTGATCATAGGATGACTATGAGCTGCCAATGTGATATGGCTGTGAAAAAAGCTAATGTCGTCTTGGGATGCATCAGGAGAGGTATTTCCAGTAGGGATAAGGAGGTTTTAGTACCGTTATATAAGGCACTGGTGAGACCTCACCTGGAATACTGTGTGCAGTTCTGGTCTCCCATGTTTAAGAAGGATGAATTCAAACTGGAACAGGTACAGAGAAGGGCTACTAGGATGATCCGAGGAATGGAAAACTTGTCTTATGAAAGGAGACTCAGGGAGCTTGGCTTGTTTAGCCTAACTAAAAGAAGGTTGAGGGGAGATATGATTGCTCTCTATAAATATATCAGAGGGATAAATACCAGAGAGGGAGAGGAATTATTTAAACTCAGTACCAATGTGGACACAAGAACAAATGGATATAAACTGGCCACTAGGAAATTTAGATTAGAAATTAGACGAAGGTTTCTAACCATCAGAGGAGTGAAGTTTTGGAATAGCCTTCCGAGGGAAGTAGTGGGGGCAAAAGATCTATCTTGCTTTAAGATTAAACTCGATAAGTTTATGGAGGAGATGGTATGATGGGATAACATGGTTTTGGTAATTAAATATTCATGGTAAATAGGCCCAATGGCCTGTGATGGGTTTTTAGATGGGGTAAGATCCAAGTTACCCGGGAAAGAATTTTCTGTAGTATCTGGCTGATGAATCTTGCCCATATGCTCAGGGTTTAGCTGATCGCCATATTTGGGGTCGGGAAGGAATTTTCCTCCAGGGCAGATTGGAAGGCCCTGGAGGTTTTTCGCCTTCCTCTGTAGCATGGGGCACGGGTCACTTGCTGGAGGATTCTCTGCTCCTTGAGGTCTTCAAACTACAATTTGAGGACTTCAATAGCACAGATATAGGTGTGAGGTCTTTTTTAGGAGTGGTGGGTGAAATTCTGTGGCCTGCATTGTGCAGGAGGTCAGACTAGATGATCATAATGGTCCCTTCTGGCCTAAATATCTATGAATCTATGAATCTATGAGACATCAAAAGAGCTGGCGAGAGACATTGCAAGGGCAATTCATTCATATACTTGCTTGACAGAACTGTAAAAAGGAATAAACGGGAAGAATGGAAGGTAAGTGGTTGGCAGGGGGCATGGGAATATGGGGGAGGAAGAGAACAATGGGAATTGGGTTCAGAGCAGGGGGATTGATGGAAGAGGAGTGGTAGGGAGGGGGAACCTTGAAAATTTTGATTGGCGTGGGATGCAAGGGAGGTAGTGGGTGGAGAGGTGGATGCAAAGGAAGTGGGTGGAGGGAACAGGGAACAATATAAGAGGGAACTGGTGAGGTAGTAATCCCAACGCTCCTCTACGGCTGTGAGACTTGGGTGACCTACAGAAAACACCTGAGAAACCAGCACTTTCTCCAGAAGATCCTCAACATAAAGCGGGGAAGATCACCGCACTAATGTCAGTGACTCCTGGAGGCCAACGCTTTGTTGAGGCCCTGATTACCCAGCACCAGCCGAGGTGGAGCAGGCATTGTGTGTGCATGCCTGATGCATGCCTACCAAAACAATTGCTGTACGCCCAACTCAACAAAGGAGAAAGGAAACAGGGAGGCCAAAGAAATGCTTTAAAGACACCCTCAAGACAAACATCCAGAGATGTAGCGTTGATACCATGCTGTCGAGACAGCAGCCCAGGATAGGGCTAACTGGCGAAGACTTGTCAGAGAAAGAACACTCACTTTTGAGGAAAATTGCCTTGCCCTGGTGGCAGAAAAACACCAGAAAAGAAAGGACAGACGACTGTCACGCAGCAACCATGACCCAATCCTGCCTTCCAACATCACAGGCAATGTCTGCCAATGAGTTTGCAGCTCAAGGATCGGACTCCTCAGTCACCAGAGGACCCATAGTTGGTCACCAGCTCCTTGATACTTATGATGGCTGCATCATGTCGAGGTAATGTCCATACTGTATCTTTGTCCAGTCACATCAGGGGTTCTCACACATCTGGGAGGCTTGGAAGAAATTGTCTGGTAGTTTAATCCTAACAGTTTGATTGACTGATAAACTGATTTAATATATTTAGATGTGGCCATCTTTTGCCTTTTTAGGGTGGGGTCACAGACAATGAGAGGTCATCAAGTTTCCTGTGTATGGTACTGCAGTGCATCACAATTTCATCTTCTTTTTAATTAATTCTAGATTTACTTCCCTGGCCCCTTTCTAGCAGGCAGGGGAGGTTATGGCCATGGTCTGCCACAGCTTCCACCATGCTGTCTCCATGTCTGTACTCCAGAATGTCTTCAGCAATGACAGCAATCCCTGCAAGTCCTGTTAGCACATCTTGTTGATATTCTTCCACTGCAGGTTTGATCCCAAACGGCATTCTCAGCCATCTGTATCTGTCGGCTGGTGCCCAGAATGTGGTGAGGTAACTGCTTTCCTTATCCAGTAACACTTGCCAATAGCCATCTTGGGCATCAAGTACTGAGAATACTTTTGCTTTTGCCAAGTCAGGTAATATTTCTTTAGTTGTAGGCATCAGATACTGAGCTCTTTATACTGCTATGTTTAAGCTGATTGAGTCTATGCAAATGCACAGCTTGGTTTTCTTCTCAATGGCTGCCATGCGGCTTATCCAACTTGTGGACTCTGTCACTTTAGCAGTGATTCCTCTCTCTTTCCATTTGCTTTATTGCTTCCATTATTTGTTCTCTTAATGCAGTGGGTACTCTGGGAGCCTGCTGATGTACTGACTTACTTGTTTTATCTATTTCTAGGTATAACATGCCTAGAAGACAGCCCCGTCCTTCAAAAATATCATGGTAATCTTTTAACAGCTTTACTGCAGGAATGCCATAATGTGTTGTCTGCTCTGGATATGATTTTTGCATTGCTTGTGTGTCTATTGTATGAATTGTTTGTCTTGGATTTAGTGTCATGCATGCATTTGAGGTTTTTACGGTTTTAGAGGTTTTTAAGGTCAGGCTTGACAAAGCCCTGGCTGGGATGATTTAGTTGGGGATTGGTCCTGCTTTGAGCAGGGGGTTGGACTAGATGACCTCCTGAGGTCCCTTCCAGCCCTGATATTCTATGATTCTGTGATTTGTTTTAGTAAAAAGCAGTAGCTTCTGTTTTGCCTGTATTACCTGAAATTTGAGCCCAGTACTCTTCCTTGGTATTCTGCTTGTAGCTGACATGGTCCGAGTGGTATTCTGATTGTGCCCACTATTCCATTTTAATTTAGCTTTGCTCGGTGGCAGTTTCACTTTCTTCTCTCGCATAATGCTGAGGAAGCCATTGTAGCTTTGCACGTTCCCTGATAACCCACCGCCTATTTGGCATTCAATTTCCTGTTTGTTTGTGCGCTGCCGCCTTGTCTTTGCTAGTCTGGGCGTTTAAGCCATGGGTTTTTGCTGTATTGTTCCTGCATCTTTCATCGCTACTCCTAATGTGTCATGAGTTAGGTTCATCTTTTAATAATCACTTGAGTCAGCCATTTTGCATATTGATGAATTGTTTTTCCAGATTCTGGATGACGCTTGTTGAAAAGATCCCTTTCATATCGGACATGTTTTGTGGGCTGAAAACGCTTTGGGCACACGTCTAGGATTGAACCTGGGATTGTACCTCCCGCTCTGCTGCTGCCATGCCCAGATGCCATTGGCGCAGGTCACTGCCTTTGTCCATTACAGCTAATAGCATGGCGGCACTTATGTTGTTTTCTTTTTTAGACAGCCCTGTTGCAATTTCATAGCTTTCCCATTGTGATCTAAAGAATGCCCAATTTCTAAACACATCCCCTTTCACGTCCATCTGCTTGGGAACGGGAATCTGGTATAGCGCTGGGATGCTGCTTTTCTCTTTGGTTTCACAATATTCTTGGTTTCTGATTTCACGTCCCCGCAGAGGAGACTCACTTCTGACACCATGCCCTGTGTGCCAGCATCCAGAAATAGAGTCAAGAGAGTGCAACATTCAGGCTGTATTCCTCCCTCCACATGTACTGTCCTTTCTCAACTAACACGTCATGAAAGTACAGTTCTCTGCACTCTTAGACATGCTCAGGCTGCAAACTCGTGCTTTAGGCTCTGGAGACCCCGGGTCCCTCCCCCGTGGGGGTGTCACACACAGGCACAGGGTTCTGAGCAGGACCTGGGGGCAGAGCCTGGTGCAGGAGGCATGTCCAGAGCAGCCTCACTGTGGGATTTGCAAAAAGAAAAGGAGTACTTGTGGCACCTTAGAGACTAACCAATTTATTTGAGCATAAGCTTTCGCACGAAAGCTTATGCTCAAATAAATTGGTTAGTCTCTAAGGTGCCACAAGTACTCCTTTTCTTTTTGCGAATACAAACTAACACGGCTGTTACTCTGAACACTGTGGGATTTGGATTCCAGGGGCTGGTGGGAGCTGGGCAGGGGGTTCCCCTAGGGACACCCTGGAATATTCGGGACACTGGGAAGCATTTCCAGCTCAGCCAGCTCAAGCTCCCTCCTGGGGAGACTCAGGATTTTGCTAGCCATTGACTGGGAACGTCCATCTCCCAGGGAAACTGAGTCAAACAGGAAGTGGGGTTGAGACACTCTGTCCACAATCATGCTTCATCTCTATGGTCACAGCAGGGCAACATTCAGTATATGGCCAAGCTTGTCCACTTGAGAAATCTCACTGACAATCTACAGAATAATTCCACCAGATGTTGCATCCAGAAGATGCTTTCACATCTGTTCACCCCTCCCTTAAGGGTTTCATTTTAACAGGTACAAGTGAAGACAGGAGCTTTTCTGTCATGTCCATGGGGACACCATATAAATTATCCTCTTTAAAAATCATTTTTTCTGCAGGTCAGATCCTCAGCTAGTATAAATCCGGTTAGCTCTGTTGACTTCAGGGGAGTGGTGCTGATTTACACCTGCTTAGGATTTGGCCCGATGGAGTCAAAATGGTGTTAAACTGGAGTAAAGCAGTGGTGAATCAAGCCAAATAACTCCGATTTTGGAGTTACTCCACTGAATGACCAATCTTGGCTGGGGCTTCTAGGAGCTACAGTAATTCAGTTAGGAAATGATCATCATAATTAATCGGCCAAGCAAAGCGAGGCCTTACACTCAACTCAGTGGCATTTTAGTTTGCCCGTCTGTCTGCAACTCGAAAACTTGAAAGCTGCATCTGATCAATTCTGAAATTTCAGGAACTATGCTTGGTCTCAGTGGGCAAAACCCTGTTGAATTTGGTGAAAATCAGAGAAGCAGGAAGGCCTGATTTCCATTAATCTAAGTATTATGATTATACAGGCTCTGGATACAGGGGTCAGGCAATGATCTCAGGCTTAGGCTAGGTTAGGGCTAGGGGTTGGGGATTTGAGTCTGGGTGCTAAGAGCTTCCTTTGCCCGCAGCACCAAATGGGCATGCTATGGGCCTGATTTTAATGGAAATGAGGCTGCTGGAAGCATCTCACACCCCCTCTGGCCAGCCCCCGAGCCGGTACCCGTGCCCTCACTCTGACCTATCACCCCAACCTCATCCGTGGGGGAGGGTGCTGGCCACAGTGGGCGTGAGGGGTCTGGCTGGGTATACAGCTCGGTCTACGTAAGCAACAAAGTGTGCGAAACCTTATTCATATTAAAAATAATTAATGATAGGAAAGTCTTTTATTCTGTCAGCGTCCAATGAGTTACTACTATGACAAATTTGGAGCTGCCTGCAATAATTTATGAATACTAATGTTTTCTATATTTATCTGACTCTCATAAGGGGAGGTTTACTGTACCTTGACTGGGATTAGTGGGATGTCTAGTATATTCATATATGGAGGGAATTCAATAGCAGGATGGTCAGGCAATGCATCCAGGAAGGGTGGGAGGTAGAATGAGACAGACGCTTCCCAGCAAACCCTCAAGAGACAATGCAAGAGCTGTTCACTTTGGATACTTGGGGCAGCAGGTCCAAGGGTGTGAGCTGAGGAAGCAAAGAACTTTGGCTGGAGCTAAAGACACGCCCTCAAGGACAGGGGCAAAGAGAGCCAAGGGGAACAGACTGAGATCCAGGGGCCTGGGGTAAGTTAGGCCTGTCTGGAAGTCTAGATAGACATGCGTGTAAATGTGGTGTTGTTTTAAAAATCCTTTTCTTTTATGCTATGCTTACTTCCTGCTGTTAAGATTAAACAATCCTTTATTTTAAGAAGGCTGCCTGGTCACTGTATTCACTGCTGGCCAGAAGCCCGTGAAGGGAAGAACTGCAGTTATCCAAATCCTATGGGGTAAGCCTGGTTGATAAACAGGGTCCTGTAGCCTAGGACCTAAGAGAGGGAAAGTCATGGGCGGGGGGAAGGCCCAGGGAGCGACACTTGAGGAGGGCACGCTCTGGGGACATCTACACTGCAGCTGGGGTGCAATTGCAGCTCATGTAGATGTACCTGCCCTTGCTTTGATCTCGCCAGCTCACTAAAAATAGCAGTGAGAACACGGCAGAGCAGGCTGCAGACTGCCTGATCTCCCTGTGAGTGCAATCGTGAGAGCCCCTGCTGCTGCATCCTCTGGTCTGTTTTTAGGGTACAGCTGAGGCATGTACATCAACACGAGCTGCCCATCTGCACTGCCCAGCTACCGTGTAGGTGGATGGACCAGCAGAGAGACCAAGAAAGGGGCCAATGGCGCAGCTAGCCCTGTAACCATGACAGCTACATTTTAAATGGCCAGCAGTTAAATAGAGCGGCTAGATAACAACTGTTAGATGCCAAATGATGCAACTTTGTAGTTGAAGAAGCAGAAAGAAAGCACCTACAGCGGCATTATGGGATCAATCCTGCGCTCTTTACTCAGCAGGAATCCCACTGGACGGGATTCTGATCTCGCTCGGCTTTCATATCAGTGCAGCCGCAATGAGTTCTTCCAGCGGGCTTATTTCTCTCTCCTTTACACTGGTGCAAACCACGAGTAACTGCAGAATAAAGGTAACGTCAGGGAGATCAGAATCAGGCCCTTGGTCAGTTTTTAGTTTGGTGCAAGGCAAGGTGGGGTCTGGAACCTTACTCACAAATGAGCTTTCATCTCAGTGTCAGGGGGAATTTCTGCACCATCTGAGTCAATCAGGGTCTTGGTATTGATTTAAGTGGGTGTGTGTGGGGGGGGGGGTCACCTTCTTAACCCTTTGTGGTCTGATTCTTCTCTCCCCTATGCTGGTGTAAATCAGGAGTATCCCCACTTAAGTCAATAGTTACGTTGGTGTAAAACTAGTGGAAATGAGAAGAGAATCAGGTCCTTGAATGTTTAAACAGTGGCCCAGGCACCACTTGACTTCTGTTTTGAGAGCTTCCATAGAACTTAAGTGGAACCTGAACCTTGGGCTGACTCTTTGCACAGGGGAGGATTTCACCCATAAGGTGCCCATGAACTATGTGGGGGCAGCCCTGTGTTTAAAATGTGTCCAAAAAACAGGTCCTCTGTGAAATCTCCGTCTGACTCAATTGTAGACAGAATGACCTAGAATTTTAATACAGGACTATGAATAAATAGAAATATACACCGCGGAGAAATGGCTTCCAGCTCACGGAATAGATTGGGGCGCTCTACAGACACCCGAACTCCATGGCTATGGCCGTGTCTTCCGCTCTCCCTATAAAGAATTCAAGGTCAGGATGAGAGTGAGCAACAACTGAAGAGGGGTCTGGGGGTATGGCTAGCAGGAGGGGCAATCGCAGCACTATATACAGAGGTCAGATGTAGCCAAACTCCTCTGCTATCGTCAGGTCTCTCTCTCTTTCCACAAAAAATTGTCTCTTCCCCAGGGCTGTATACTGGGCAGCGAGCTCCCTCTCCTTCTGCGCTCGCCTCTTCATCGCATCCCGCTCCGCTCTCTGCTCCGGGGGGATGGGCAGCGACACTTCCAGCTCCTGGAGGGGCCGACTCTTCAGGATGGCAGGAGGGGGCTGGGTTCCCCCTCCGGGACGCCAGGTAGGCATGGAGCTGAGAGAAGGGAGAGGAGTGCGCTCGTGGGGCAGAGGCACGTCCTTCCCAAAGGAGGGCTTGGTGGGAGGCTCTCGGCTGCTGCCCTGCTTCAGAGCAACGCGTCTAGGTGATGCTAAAGCAACTGGCCTTGTATTTCCTGGGGCACGATAAAGTTTGCCAGTGACTTCCCATTGTCCATCCCTCCTACCACCACAGGTTGGCTTTGGGTCCTCAGGAGGCCCCGGGGCTCTTTTGAGACCCAGCAGTGGCATTGGCCAGGCACTGGAAGAGCTTCCTTCAGCCTTGTTGGACTGCAGAGCTGGAGCTCCTCGAGCAGGGCCCAGTGGAATCAGTTTCTTTCCCAACGGGTGGAAAACCTGGATAGACTCCAGCATGTGTAGCCCCAGGTGGCTCCGGGGCATTTTAAAAGGCTCTCGTTCTGGCTGGAAGATTTTCCCACCCTCTTGACTTCCAGGTTGTTTATCCTCCGGTTTTAATTTCCCCCTGCCCTGAGGCGTACTTTTCCCCTTATCATTCCCTGAGCTGCTTAGTCTTTTGTGCTGCCGCTCTTCAGGCTTTGAAACATCTGCATGGTCTTCTGGTTTCCTCGGAGGCTGCCTCTTGAGGTCAGTTGTCCTCTGTTTCGAGTCAGCGCATGGAATGTCTCGCCCGTCCCCTAAGGCAGTTACAGTTCTGGTGTCAGTGGTGTTCTCGGCAGGGTGACGGTTCTCCAGATTCCCTTCCCACAGATCATCAGGGACATGATCCCCTGATGCTGTCTCCTTCTCATCTTCAAGCCTCTTAGTGCCTGTTGCTTGGTCCTCTTCAGAGGGCTGGGCTGGTTGAGTAGCTGCTGGCATCTCTGAACGATTTGCTCCTAATTTCTGGGGATCAGCGAGTCCGGGTCCCTGCTCAGCAGAAGGCTTGTCAGACCCCACTGGGGGCATAGTGGCAGGAAGTGTCGAGCATTCTGCCTGCTTTGAAGCTTTCCTGGGCGATTTGCCCTTCCCAGGTGCGGGAGGCGAGGCTCCGTCCTGGGATTCAGTGGTGAGTGGAGGTTTGATGATATTCTTTCCTGCGACATTCTCCCGAGAAACGTGTTTCCCTAGAGGCATCTCTTGGAGGGAATCGTTTCCTGTCACCTGCCTGGGACCAATGGGCCGGTCACTGTGTGACAAGGAGTTAGTTGCCTGAACAGACTCAATGCAGGCCATTAGCTGGTTAATATCAGGGATTTCTAAGGGGAACAGTGGTGGCCCCTGTGATCCCTGAGGCATCTGAGACCCATCCAGGGCCTCAGGAAGCATCTCTGGGCTGATGGTTTTCACTCCGCCTCCCTGCTGAGCTGAGCCTGGTTGTAGGCAGAAGGTCTTGGGCTCATGCAGCGTTCCAGACAAAGGGTCCGCCTCTGAAAGGAAAGAATCAGGAAAAGTCAGCGACGCGTGAAGCAGAAGATGTTGTGTCTGGGTGCGGCAGGGCGACTAAGGGTGAAATTCCCCCTCTGCGGAGGGGCAGCGTCAGGTTTATGGGCCACTGAAGTCTCACTATGGAAGTTCAGTTACACTGAAGCGCTGGATCAACCTATCGTCCCATTGTTGTGTCAGTGTACTTGGTTTCAGCGTCGTACCTTGTTACAATATCAATGGTCTGCGGGAGTCGAGCGCAGTAAGGAGTGGCTCTACAAAGTCGTGAACGTCCAGAATAAAGATCCAGCTATCTGTTGCCCAGGACTGAATGCGCATCAGCAAACTGGAATGTTGCTACAGCTCTGCTATCACGGCTGAGTGCTTGATGACGAAAGCTGTACGAATTTGGGATTTTTTTTCCCCCACTTCATTGGCCAAACAAAAACAATGGAAAAAACATTCTTTTCATTTCTGATTTTTTTTTTTTTACCCATTTTTTCATACAAAAATGACGTCGATTTTGTGATGAAATGTCATCTGGAAGCGAAAAACTGAAATGTTTCCAAAACATCAAAACGAAACGTGTCGTTCACTCTGAATTTTTTTTTCCCAGCTGAAACAATTTGGCAAATTGGACATGCATTCACTAGTTATTTTGGTTGCATTTTTTGCATTTTTGTCTGAAAATTTTCAACCAAAAAATTTCACCTGGCTCAATTTATGACAGTATTACAATGACCTGGCTAGTGCCCTCTGGTGGATATGCTCAGAATGGCTGAAATGTGTGTCATAGGCCCCCATACCGCTAACAGGTAGTAGAAATTTGCTTTAGCAGTGGAGCTCTGTAGGAGCAGGAGGATCTGAGTTCTGTCCCCACTGTTGCCAGCAACTATCTAGTTGGTCAGGAGGTAGAAGGGCTTCTCTTCCTGCCGTTATGAACGCCCTTTATGCACTGTCAGCTCAGGGCATTTGAGGCTGATTCATTTCAAACATAGCATGAGCAAAGCCAAGCTATATGTAGAAACCATGTTCAAGTCCAATTGCCTGAGGCAGCCTCAGCTTTGGAAGAGTCTGGCCCCATACCATTGTCCAGCCAAGCTATCTTCCCAGCCTGAATTATCCTTAATCATTTTAAAACCAGGCTTTAAAATGGTTCAGGGACCGCAGTTTCCAGCCCCGTGTGAATGGATCCTTCGTCTTCACCTCAAATTGCTCAGGACCTGATCCAAAGCTCAAGGAAGTCAATGGAAAATCTCCCAGTAAATTCAACATCCTTTAGTTCAGGTCTCAAGACAATGGAGCAATTGAAGTATGAAAGATTCACCACCCAGCAACAGGGGCTGGGGGTATCATCCCAGAATGAGGAAGTGCATTATATTAGCAGACAGGGACCCCCATTATAAGTACTCCCGAAGAACCTCTTAGCTGGATTACTAAAACTCAACCCATGGATTCATTAATGGCCTAATCCAAAGCCTTTTGGAGCCCACGGAAAGACTCCCCTTGGCTTCAGTATGCTTTAGCTTAGACCCTCTCTTAATTACTTCATCATGAGTCCCACCAGCAAATGGTCCATTCTCCCTACATCTCCCAGATGAAGGTTTTAACCCCACTCACCTGCTGTGCTTAGAAACTGTAAGTTATGTGCATTGTGCATATACTAAAGACAGAGACATAGACAGAATGGACAACTGAATGTTCCTTTCCTCACCTTTGATCCCTGGATTGATGGCCTGGGAATCCCTGGGCTGGGCTGAAACTGGATAGTACAAACTGGCCGAAGAGGATGGGCGGGTGCCCATTGGCTGGATGGCTTTCAGGACCAGAACCATTTCACTTTGGGTGTTTGCTGGCACTTTAATGATCCTGCCTCTTTGCACAATGGAGCCCATCTCTCCTGACTCCTGACCCCTCATGTCACGGTTGTAAAGGTAGGCTCCTCTCCAGTCCTGCAAAGGAACTTGCTGGCCACGGCCTTGGCTTTGATGAGCCTGCACTGACGTAGTCGGGGGCTGCAGCTGCATGAGGCGGGCATTTGCGGGAGGCTGAATACGCCCGTACAGGTGGCCCATGGGGCTGACTCTGGCGGCGTTGTTAAACTGAGGTGGTGCAGAGGGAGCAGGGCTGGGCACTTCCTGGGCTACGAGTGTGACAGGGAAGTGTGCAGAGATTGCCGCAGTCCCATAGGAATGACCCTTCACTCCCCATTCATAGACGGTGGGGTATGGAGCAGCTGACCTGGAGATCTGTATCTGTGCACTAGTGCCCCGTACCTCTGGCCATAGCCCTGTTTCTGAAGGCTGATATGTAAAAGCATTGGTGTTTCCTGGGTTAGCTTGAATGGGCTGGCTTGAGCCGGAAGGTAGGAGCCAAGCTGAGCCGGTAGCTGGTACAGATGGCCTGGAGAAGTTCTGAAGGCCTCCTCCCATTGAAAGGCTGTCCGTCACTTCGGGGAAGCTCAGCTGATCAGGGTCTGGGTCTTCTGAGGATAGAGCGTTGTAGTTCTCTGCACAGAAAAACAAACAGATGAGCCTGACATTGCCCAGGCTCCCATAGCAACCACCAGCCTTAGATAAAGGACTGGAAAACTACCCCAGACTCTGCCTTGAGAACTGGAGACCCAGCAGTGGCTACCTCAAACCTACAGCCCAACCTGCTAGTCAAACCAGGGGACAGGCAGCTCGCTTGGCCCATCCATCCACTCACCAGACAAGCCTGGGGCTTCTCTCTCTCACCAAAGTCAGTGAAGTCACTGCGGATTTACACAGGTGTAACTGAGAGCTGAATTGGGCTCCCACTGCTGTCATAAAATGGTTTGGTCAAGATTTTTATAACTCAGGAGAGAATTTTGTGTCCATGTTGCAGTTTCCCTGCACAGTCAGTTAAGGGTCCCCTATTGTTGTCTGTGTGGGTCTCTCGTGCCGCAATAGGGGAGAGAAAAACAATTATAAACAGGAAATTGAGATTGCCTCTGCTGTCACAATGCCAGGGTGACTTAGGAGCAGGGACATAAGAACTTAATAACATAAGAATGGCCATACTGGGTCAGACCAAAGGTCCATCTAGCTCAGTGTCCTGTCTTCCGACAGTGGCTGATGCCAGGTGCCCCAGAGGGAATGCACAGAACAGGGAATCATCAAGTGATCCATCCCCTGTTGCCCATTCCCAGCTTCTGGCAAACAGAGCTGAGGGACACCATCCCTGCCCATCCTGACTAATAGCCATTGATGGATCTATCCTCCATGGATTAATCTAGTTCTTTTTTTAACCCTGTTATAGTCTTGGCCTTCACAACATCCTCTGGCAGTGAGTTCCACAGGCTGACTGTGCGTTGTGTGAAGAAATGCTTCCTTTTGTTTGTTTGCTGGAACCACTGTCAGTGCCTTCGTTTTTAAATAAAGACCCTTCAAGTTTTCTCTCTTACGCTTGAGACCAACAACTCGTTCCTGGCATTGGCTGCCTTCCACCAGCCCCACTCCCCACACCCATCCCTTTTGTAAGCTGATGACATGAAAACTCTAAGTAACCAAATCCCTGTATCTTTGGTACCCCAGGTGCTCCCTTCTCCTCACCCCCACCATCTATTGCTTTCACTTGTCCAGAACCCCCAGCGTGTCACATGTTCCCCCACATGGTCTTCCTAGCTCCATGCCTAGCTTGACCTCTCCAGCTTGGAGAAGGGAGAGTGGTGCTGTGGAAGCAGCTTGACCCTTCCACATGGGCATGAGGGAGCTGTGCTTACAAATACTCCCCTCTACCTATGAATCATGGGGACCCAATCTGGCCCTCTGGACAATACCTATTCCCTACCTGCCATGACTGAGGGGAAATGACTAGCGCTGTATCTATGTCAATGTTCCTTGGAGGGACCAACTCCCCACACAGTCGACCGGAGCACACTTCCGGTAGAGAATGCTCTGTTACATTGTGAGGATACAAATTTGTTTAGTGGTAAGCCCCACGGTAACCCTGAAGATTCTAACATGTCATTGAAGATTGTGAGGTGAGGGGAAGGGCAGTGAATCTTAAGATGAAAGTTGAGGTCATAACGTGGGGGCAGTTTTATTGGGGAAAGGGATGACGGGGTTGCCACCAGGAAGGCAAGAGTGAATTAGTGAAGATGGAAAATGATCCAGCCATGGGATAAAGCCCCACAGGTGGGATAACTCAACCTCATAGCACTATACAAACATCAATGAATGACTCCTCACAGCTGTCCTGGGCACTGGGTGACACCATCCCACATGTACAGTTGGGAAAAGTGAGGTTGCGATGATAAGGCCCAAATTTTCACAAGTCAGCCCTGATTTTGAGGGTACCTCTACACTGCAATCAGGAGGCGAGGTTGCAGCATGTGTAGCTAGATTTGATCAAGATCTGCCTACCCAGGACCCTGAGTCCATATTTGAGCGGCCACCCTCCATGCTGCCATGGCTTCACTGTTATTGTTATCCAAGCTAGCTTTGATTTAGCTAAATCAAAACTAGCTCGGGTACGTCTACATGGGCGGCAATCACACCTCCTAGCTACAGTGTAGACATACCCATTGTATCAATTTCAAGCAGTATTGCCAACCTGAAGCATCCAAAAACCATGAATCAGGGCCCCTTCCCCCCAAAAAAAATCACTGGACTGGCTTAAAAATCAGGAGATTTAACAAATAATAAAGTCAGAATGAAATCCTGGTCCCATTCCCATTGACTTCAATTGAGAGTCTTCTTCATTTGCCAGCCAGCTTTTGAACCATTCAGTTTCATGATTTTAAGCTTTTCCCTGTAGCCATGAGGACTGGAATCTTACTTTTCTTATCAAACAAAGGCTGAGATTCTGTTGTATTCACACCAGATTCTATTGCTTTAAAAAATATTGCAAGGCTCATGATCAGACTGAGAGACGCCGGGCCAGCCTGACTGAACTCCCAGCGATTTCAAGGGCTGCTATGAATTCTCAGCTAATCGGAACATTGGACAGCTTCTATTCAGATGCCTAACTTGAGGCTTCTAAATTTGAACACGTTGGCTAATACCTCATCTCCCTTCTCCCTTTCAACTTTTTCATCAATAATCTGGAAGTAAATATAAAATCACTGCTGAAAAAATTGGCAAATGACTGGATGAGTGGTGAACAATGATGAGAACAAGGCAGGGCAATCAGACAGAGTGATTGTACCGCTTGGTAAGCTGAGCCCATTCACCAAAATGCATTTTAATGCATACAGCCAAATGCAAAGTTATCATCTAAGCACAAGGAAGGCAGGCTGCACCTACAGAATTGGGGAGGGGTGAGGGGGGAGCTGTGTGTCCTGGTAAGCAGTGACTCTGACAAGGATTTAAGAGTCACAATGGACCAGCAACTTAACATGAGCTTTCAGTGTGATGCTGTGGCAAAAAGGGCTGATGCGATCCTTGGATGTATAAGCAGGAGAATAGGCAGAAGGCGTAGGGAGGTGGTTTTACCTCTGTATATGGCATTGGGGAGACGGATACTGGAACGCTGCTACAGATCTGGTGTCCACATGCTTTAAAAGGACGTGGAAAAGCTGGAGAGGGTGCAGAAAAGAGCACCAGAGATGATCTGAAGGCTGGAGAAAATGCCTGAGACCGAGAGACTTAAAGAGTTTATCAAGATGAAGAGTGAGAGGTGACTTGCTTACAGTGTATAAACACCTTCATGGGAAGAAAATAGCCGGTAGTAAGGGGCTCTTTAATTTAGCAGAGAAAGGCAGAACAAGACCCAATGGCTGGAAGTTGAAGCCAGACAAATTCAAAGATGAAATAAAGCACAATTTTTGAACAGTGCGGATGGTTAATCACTGGAATAAATTACCCAGAGAAGTAGTGGATTCTCCATCTCCTGATGTCTTCAGATCCAGACTGGATGCCTTTCTGGAAGAGATGTATTAGCCAAACAGAAGTGATTAGGCTCAATACAGGGGTAACTGGGCTGTGTGGTACAGAAGGTCAGACTCGATGATCTAAAGACCCTTCTGGCCTTTAACTCCAGGAATCTATATATACCAGGGACATTTCGTGAGCCAGGCCTAAAGTCTGCATGGAAGTATTGTTGTCCTGTGTAATTTAACTGATAAAGTGCTGCAGTGTTATCTGGAGCATTTAACCTCTGGAAGGGTTCACCATAGGTGAATTTGCAATGAGGCTCTTAAACTTTTCTCTGTTTCCCTTTAACACCAAGGCAGAGGACCTTATTCTGATCTCACTTACCCCAGCGCAAATCTGGAGCAGCAACATTTGGTTTACAGTCATGCCTATAGGACCCAACTGAGATCAGAGCCCCATTGTGCTAGGTGCTGTACATATATTACTCATGATGTACACCAGGGTGAGAGCACAATCGGGCCTGTACAGCTCACCTCCATACCCCAATCTTCCCAAAATTCAGGGCTGCTGCAATCTGGGATTTTGGTTTGGCTCACATGACCTAGAATTGAATGACCAGATGGACCTAGAATTGAATTCTCCTGTAGATCAGAAGTGTCTGGACCAGCCTCCATCTCTTTTCTTACCATGGCTGGGGTGAGCTGAGCTTCCCCATATCTCCTGCCACCCCTTGATGCCTTTCCTGGAAGGTAAATCCCTTCTCTCTGTGTGCCAAGAGGCATGGTGCCTGGGGGACTGGGTTCTTTGTCTCCTTCTCTGCCTCTCCTGCACTCTGTCCTTTCTCTTGTCTTCTCCTCTCTCCTGGTGATCTCCAAACCCATATGGTCTCTTCCCTCCTCTCCTCATCCTAGCTGTCTCCCCTCTCTCCACCCCATTGTCTCATCGTCTCTCTCCCTTCCATCTCTCACAACACACTACTTTTACCTCCTTATCCCCTCCCTGTTAGTGCTCTGTCCAATCCACCCATTTCCCCTGGACAGTCCCGTGCTACAGGGCAGGAATCAGTGGCCCAGATTAAATGCACCAGCAGCACCAGGTTGGGAGCTAGGTCATAGAGGCATTCTTGAATTTTCACCCGCTGCCAAGCTCTTGCCCTCTGCATGTAGAAGAGCAAGAAGCAGCTCTTGTCCTTTGTATTACACACCCCGGTATGGAATGAGCTTTAAAGCTGCGGCCCACTTGCAATGCTCTCTCTATACCCGTCTGTCACAACATGCCCAAACACCAGGTTTATTAGGGTTCTTTTCCAAAATCAATCCTGCTTTCCCTCTGCACTAATCCCTCAGTCCCTATTCTGTCCAGTAAGCCATCACTGCTGGCTATATCCCTCCTCTCTAGCTGTCTCTATGGGGGAGAGGGTGAAATCCCCCTGTCTCTTTCACCCTCTCGTCCCCATTTCCTTTAGGCCAGGACACTCACCAGACTTTCCCCCGCTATGATGTCAACTCTCTTTTTTTTCTCACTTTGGCAAACAATATGGGAATGCTTTCTGCTGCCCCCCCCCCAGATTCTGCCTGAGGCTAGGGCTGTGGGCTGGGCTAGGCTAGGGCTGAGGCAATGGCACCTTCCCCCCACTCCCCACCCCCCAATCTGCTGTTCCTCTCTATCCCTTTGAATTCAACTGCTGTTTCCCAACTGCCATGGAACCATCCACTGTCCCTTCAACAGGACATTATTCGGTGGCTGTTGTCACCCGGTCTGGCTCCAGCAAATGACATCGCTCCTTGCAGAGGGACACACCATTCCTCTTCTTTGCGCTGGAATGTGTGTGCACATTTGGGAGTAGGAGTGGTTTATGCTGCTTGATACTTGGGATGAGTGAAAACACTGTATAGGAATCACCTGGATATCAGCTGGATATGAATCAGTGGTGTGCCCTGTTGCCAATAAGGCCAGCGCATATTGGGCTGTATTAGTAGGAGCATTGCCAGCAGATCGAGGGAAGTGACTATTCCCCTCTATTCGGCACTGGTGAGGCCACACCTGGAGTATTGCGTCCAGTTTTGGTCCCCACACTGCAGAAGGGACGTGGACAAATTGGAGCAAGTCCCGTGGAAGGCAATGAAAATGATTAGGGGGCCGGGGCACATGACTTACAAGGAAAGGCTGAGGGAACTGGGGTTATTTGGTCTGCAGAAGAGAAGAGTGAGGGGGGATTTGATAGCAGCCTTCAATTACCTGAAGGGGGGTTCCAAAGAGGATGGAGCTCGGCTGTTCTCAGTGGTGGCAGATGACGGAACAAGGAGCAATGGTCTCAAGTTGCAGTGGGGGAGGTCTAGGTTGGATATTAGGAAAAACTTTTTCACTAGGAGGGTGGTGAAGCGCTGGAATGGGTTACCTAGGGAGGTGGTGGACTCTCCATCCTGGTTTTTAAGGCTGGGCTTGACAAAGCCCTAGCTGGGATGATTTAGTTGGAGATTGAATCATAGAATATAGGGGTTGGAAGGGACCTCAGGAGGTCATCTAGTCCAACCCCCCCTGCTTAAAGCAGGACGAATCCCCAATTTTTGCCCCAGATCCCTAAATGGCCCCCTCAAGGATTGAACTCACAACCCTGGGTTTAGCAGGCCAATGCTCAAACCACTGAGCTATCCCTCCCCCCATTGGTCCTGCTTTGAGCAGGGGGTTGGACTAGATGACCTCCTGAGGTCTCTTCCAATCCTAATATTCTATGATCCTTCTGGATCAGGTGGCCATAGCTCCTTGGATGATCAATTCCCTGCAGAAAGACAAGGTGGGGGAGGTAATATCTTTTATTGGACCAACTTCTGTTGGTGAGAGAGACAAGCTCGGAAGTGTGTCTCTGTCAACAATAAGAGTCGGTCCAATAAAAGATATTACCCAACCCACCTTGTCTCCCTAATATCCTGAGACCAACCTGCCTACAACACACCTCAGAAAGACAGACAAAGCTGGCCACCTTAGATTCTCAGATATCCTATGGGGTCGTGATCCTGAGACGTGCTGAATGCCCTCCACTCCCATTGACTTTACAACACCCCTAGTGCCTTTTCTAAAGATGGGTACAACATTTGGTACCCTCCAGTCATCCAGTATAGCAGCTTTTTAAAAAATGCTGCAGCCCAATCTCTGGGACCCTCCCACTTTGCAGGGTCCTACAGCCAGGGATCCAGCCCAAGCCCTAAATTCTACACCACAATTAAACTACCTCTTAAACCCAGCCCGAACAGCCTGAATCAGCTGCAGGTGTCTAACTGCAGTGTACAGTAGACAAACCCTTAGAATGTACTGCTGGTTAGGTAGGAATCTGGGACTTCAGGGTAAGAGAGAATGGGGTGCTGGGGTTGGGCTGGGTCCCAGGGGATTGTGGGTAACAGAGAGCAGGACATTGGGACTTGGTCTGGAGTATTCTGGGTAATAGACAAGAGGGTGCTGGGGCTAGCTAGGCTGGGTCAAGGGATTGTGGGTCACAGAGAAGGGGACATTGGGGGTGGGCCCCAGGGCATTGTGGGTAACACAGAACAGGACATTGGGGTGTGGCCTGAAGGATTCTGGATAACAGACAAGAAGGCGCTTGGGCTGGGCCCCGGGGGATTGTGGGTAACAGTGAAGTAGGTGCCAGGGCTGGGCCCCAGAGAGATTGTGGGTAACTGAGAGGGGTACATTGGGGCTGGGCCCCGGGGGATTGGGGGTAACAGACAAGGGGACACTGGGGCTGGGCCCCAGGGCATTGTGGGTAACACAGAACAGGACATTGGGGTGTAGCCTGGAGGATTCTGGGTAACAGACAAGAAGGCGCTTGGGCTGGGCCCCAGGGGATTGGGGGTAACAGAGAAGGGGACACTGGGGCTGGGCCCCAGGGCATTGTGGGTAACACAGAACAGGACATTGGGGTGTGGCCTGGAGGATTCTGGGTAACAGACAAGAAGGCGCTTGGGCTGGGCCCCGGGGGATTGGGGGTAACAGAGAAGGGGACACTGGGGCTGGGCCCCAGGGCATTGTGGGTAACACAGAACAGGACATTGGGGTGTGGCCTGGAGGATTCTGGGTAACAGACAAGAAGGCGCTTGGGCTGGGCCCCGGGGGATTGTGGGTAATTGCGAAATGGGGGTGGGGGCTGGAGCTGGGCCGGCCCCTGCTGGGCGGGGTCGAGGCTCCGCGTGCCGCAATCCCGCGGCTTTCCGAAGGGGCGGGGCTAGCCGAAGGGGCGGGGCAAAGGGCCCAAAAGGCGGGTGGGGAGCGGCGGCGCTGGCCGTGAGGTCAGAATGGGCGGGGCGCGCTGCGCTGCCGGGGGGCGGCCGTGCGCGTGGCGGGGCCACGTCCCCTGCGCGAGGCCGTGGGAACCGGAACCGGAAGCGCCGAGCACCGGCTGGTTTCCGCGGGGCCGCGAGCTGGGAGCGTCTCTGGCGGGGCGCCCCGGCCTGGGTATCGGGCGGGCGGTGCTGGGCGGCGGCGCGGGCTCGGGGCCGCGCTGGGGGAGCCGGGCCGGGGCCGGGGCCGGGGCCATGTCGGGGAACGGCAAGACCCGCCTGCCGGACAGGTGAGACCCGCTCCCCCGGCCTGGGCCCGCTCGGTTGGGCCTCCGCCTCCGGCCTGGGACTCCTGCGGGTGTGGGGGGGGGTGTTACCTGGAGCCCCTCCCCCCCCTTCTTTCGAAATGGTGCCGCGTTGACAGCAGCCTTCTCCCTCCAGCCACCCCCTCCCCCCACCCCGGCTAGGGAGCTCTTGGTGCCCCCGCCCCCTCTCAGCTCCTGGCCCCTTGGCGCCTCGCTTTCCGGGGGAGATCAGGGACTTGAAATCCCCCTTTCCCCTGTTCCCCGAATCCACTGAGCCGAAGCCTTCTGAGATCTTGCCCTATCTGCGTGGGGGCGGGGGGGACCCTTCCCTGCTCTTCAGGTGCATCCCCCATGTCAGCCACAGCGTGAGGGCTGGACACCATCGTAAGGGAGCCTTTGTCCGTATGTTTCCTTCGGGAGGCTGCCTGTGAATTGTATGAAATCACTGGCGAGACTGTGCCATGAAATCAAAACGCCAATAAGGTTTACCCTCGCGTTTATCACGTGTAACCCTGCGCTGAGTGCAAAACGCTGTCTGAGCTGTGGCTAGCGTCTCCCCGGTGATTTGCATTTCTGATGACTATTTCACTACTTGTACATGTGCCCAATAGAATGTGGGGAGGAGCAGGGGGTTGAAATAAGTGTGACTTGGCCTGTTCCGGTTTTTTCCCTTGGCAATAAACTGATTTTGCAATTTACAGCAAGGGGGTTGCAGCACTAATATCAATAGCTGGGCCTAAATTACCTTGAGAAGGGCTCCATCAGTGACACTAACTGATCTGGGTTAGTTGACCCAAAGAAATTGGGATTTGGTAATAAATCTGTATTCTTTTGGAAGAAGCCTTTCCAGCAGGAAGGAAATAGAGCTCAGTAAAAGGGAGGCATGGGATGAAGACCGAATGTAAAAGGCAAGGGCTTGTCTACACCATGCAGCTTTTAGAAAAGTCAGCGTGCGTAATCGCTCTTTGTGAGTACTTTGTTGGCACTTTTGCCGACCAAATACTTTCAGCCCTGCGAGTGGCATTAGCTTTGTCGGCAGGAGAGTGCGCCTGCCGATAAAACCAGGTTCACACTGCTACTTGCGTCAGCAAAACCTTTGTCTTTCGCCGGGGTGGGGCTTTAAGTACCTATGGAAGACAAAAGTATTGTCGACAACTTCGCAATGTAGACATTCCCCAAGATTCCACCTATGGGAAGTTGTGGCATTAATCATAACATTTCTCTTCTAGATGGACCGACTATCTCCCACTTGGACAAAGAATGCCGGGTACTAGGTTCATCGCTTTCAAAGTTCCTTTAAAAAAGGTAAGTGAGAGATGATTGAGTTTGGCCTCTTTTTGGGTCATTTCGGGTCTGCAGTTTTTAACTGTAACAGAAAACATGGACTTAGTGATCTCAGAGTAGGGATTTTTCAAAGATGTTAGGGTTGGATGTGTTGAGGGGAGAACTTTATTCCAATGTGTGCACTCTTTGAGAGGAACTTATCTGAACATGCTGGCAATTCAGACCAGGTCTACACCACAGAATTCTGTCAGGGAATCACACCTCTTCACACTCCATCACCAACAGCTGGCCAGCAGAAGCCTCTAGTGTAGATGCAATTATACCAACTACACTTCTGTGGGTATACTTTCACTTGTGTGGGACAGTTTTATGATATCATAATGCACAGCTTTGTCAGTATAACTGAATCCACACAAGGAGTGCTTTGCCCATATGGTGTACTGTTATTCCCATACTGGTAAAGTAGTCCTGGTGTAAACACAGCCTAAATTTGATTTATGCTAAAGGAAAACTTGGAGATTACAACTTTTTGGGATAGAAAATAGAAGCCTGATGGGACCGTTACCCTTTAAAACTTCAGGAGAAGTAAGCTCAGAGTTAAAGCTACTGTAGTGTTTATATTGCTTTATATTGCTACCATTGTGCTTTAAGTAACAGCTCATGGAGGTTTCTCACCAAGCTTGTTGAGCATGAGTGTCCAGATGTTTAGAGATGGTATTCATCCATGGCTCTGAAAACTTGCGCCATAGGTGATTTTATGTGGCATGTCTAGGCACAGTGGGGCTGGTTTTTTGGTATCCTTCTGCTATAAAGTATTGTGGGATAGTGAGTTCCACATATGGAGCATTTTAACCTGGTAACTCCCATTCATATGAATTCCATGTATCATTTGGATGGACATCAGAGAGCTTCTTATAAAAAAAAAAAACAAAACTGACATAAATGTGGCAATCTGCATCAAAGAAAATTGTGCCTTCATCACTTCAGATGGAATCTGGAAATTAAAAATAGATCATGACGTATTTGCTGTGTGCTAAATTTAGCTGTTTCTGACAGTAATGTTGAAAGATCTTTCTCCACTATAAAGATACATGTGACTAATCACTCCTTTAAATATGCAGAACTGTCTTGGACTGTAATCTAGTACATTTGATTCAGCAATCTGTCTCCCTTGATCTTTCTACTAGTCCCAATGCTTTCAAATTAATAGCAGTGAATTACATGAAGGATATTCCTGCTGGCTCACCTCATTCACCTGGAGTACCCAGCTACTAAGGTGTTTGTCCTCTTTATCAGTATAAGTAGTAGCTGTTATTCCTTTATCAGAAATCTCTAGATGACTGTGCTTTATAGTTCCTTGTTGCCTCCTTTTGATAGTGTCTCAATTGCTATGCTGAGATTTTCATCGATTTATTTCTTTACCATGCTTGTGTATTTAAAAAGGCTTAGGATGTTAAGCTTGTGAATACTGACCGTTGGCCATACGATTGGCACCAGCAGCAACATTCAGAGATGAACCTCCTCCTCTTTAGATGCATTTCTCTGCCATTTGTGTATCGTCTTAGGATTACTGTTAGCTGTGTCTAGATGTAGAGAGCTCCAATCACTGTAGTGTGTGGTTTCAGAGTAACAGCCGTGTTAGTCTATATTCACAAAAAGAAAAGGAGTACTTGTGGCACCTTAGAGACTAACCAATTTATTTGAGCATTGGGATTCTTGGAACACAGCTGAGTAGTCTAATGCACTAATGTCAGGGAGAAGATGCTTTCAATAGATCAATATCAAGGTGCTTCAGTATTTAATGTATCTGCATATACCTGAGGCCTCTTTCTGTTTGGTACCTGGATTCTGACACCATCTACCTTTTTAGGGAGTACACCATTATGCTGTGGGTTGGTGGGGTGCATGGGAACTCCCCTCCCAAAGCTGTTGTGGGGTGTTTAAGTGCCTTGAGATTCTTGGATAGGGTGCCATAGTTGTGCACAATATACTATTAAATATTATTTCTCGCCAGAGTTTTGAATGGAGACTTGCCCCAAAAGACAGATTTTCTCCTTTTGACCTCCTTAAGAAAATTAGAGAACAGAAAGAAGAACTTGGCATGATCATTGATCTAACATACACAACACGCTATTATGGACCAGAGGTAAGTTAGGATGCAACAACTATCCTAGGCCCAAGTACTTCTGCTCCCTCACGGATTATTCTATGGCACATTGAGCATGTCGGTTAGCCTCTCTGTGCCTCAGTTTCCCATCTCACAGTGTCATTGGGAGGATTAATCCATTGAAAATTGAGACTCGGATACTGTAGTAATGGGGGTGGGGGGAAGATTGTGCCTGTGTGGATCTGAAAGCAGGATCAGGGCCTAAAAATCCTCACTATGCCCAAGTGAATGAAGTGGGCTTCAAATTTCTCTGAATATGGTGGACTCTGTAAGTGACTATGTGTTACCATGGTCTGTCATTTCACTCTCAGCACCGCTAAACAAAGGCTTCCGAATTCCAGTTCAAACTATTATTTATTGGTGACATTAATTACCTGGAAACAGTTGTTTCAGATACTCCCCTTGCCCTTCTGCTACATGCACTTTGTTTTGTAAAAGACAGATGAGAAGGAAACCTGGGACAAACAAGAAACAATAGCAAAGGAACGTGTGGGTCAAAAGTGTTTTTGATGGTACCTCACAGTTGTCACTAGGAGGACTAAGTGGGCTATCAGAACTTGCATCTTGGTAGTCACTTGTGAATCACTGTTACTAAATATGGGCTGTGTAAAGTCTCCATAATAGTCTAGTGTAAAACTACTCTAGTTCAGAACTCTTTATGGTGTGTGTTTTATTTGAGCCCTTACATCAGTTTTGGTTTGCTGGAAGAATAGTTTCAGGCAAATTTTACTCCATGTACTTACACATAATTGTATTTAAGCACTTCTGAGAGATGCATGGTAAAACTGACAATATGGTGCTGTTGTAACTTACCTGAGTTATTGCGGAGGATTTCACTTACCAGACTAAAATCTCACAGGCACCCTTTCAGGTTTAGTTTTTAAACTATAGAAGCATTTCCTTTCTATAAAGCACGTGGACCCCTTTCAGTGATGGGAATGTTTGGTTTTATGCTTCATACAAAAAATGTATTGGATTCCCCTGGTTTTTTTAGGAGCTACCAAAGACACTGTGCTACTCCAAGATCTTGACGGTTGGACACGAAGTACCAGATAACGAAACAATTTTTAAATTTAAATGTGCCGTGAAAGAGTTTTTACGGGAGAACAGAGATAACGGTGAGCATAGGTTGCCTCTAATTTAATTTCTAATGCGTGTCAATGTCACTTCCTTACAGATACTGTGTATGTGCCTTATGTTAAGCATTAACCCAGGTTTACACTCCTCAGAACTCTGCCATAAGGCTGCTCTCATATGGTCTTTATGTTCCTTGTGCGATGTGCCCATGTTTTCTCCTAAACAAGATTTGTGTTGAAATTGTGTGACCTGACTGCTTTTTTTATAAGCAAGAGTTGAATAATTAGTGATAATTAGCCATAAATGCGAGCTTGTCTTTAAGCAGTGTTGTAGAGATGTTAATTTGTTTACGTTGGCGTAATCTGTGAATGACTAACAAATGTAATCAGGTTTGCTTCCTTCTCCTTTCTGATGCACACTGCCTGCCTGAAAATGAACACTATCTTAAAAAACATAACTTGAATTTCCTGTCTCATAGATAAACTCATTGGAGTTCACTGCACGCATGGCTTAAACAGAACTGGTTACCTCGTTTGTAGGTGAGTCACCTTAAACTCTTGTAGCTGAGCTGCGCTAGATGGGTATTTCTCTAGTAGCACAAGGGATGGGAAAATTACTTATCCAATGTCTGCCTCACTATACCTAATCCTGGACTCTAATGTAAAGTGCACTAGTCAAGGGCTTAGTGACCATATAAAATCTTGGATTTCATGAACAGAGCAGGATTAGAAGTTCTCTGAGCAGATATGTATGGATGCTCTCAGGGCATATACGTTTTTTGTGCATGAGCCTTGGTATAGCAATCAGAAATTTACCTCTGCCATAAAAGCTGTGAGTATTTCTGTAGCCCATCATGGCCTGTAAATACATAATCTTAAAAAAAGCATCCAGAGAGATAAAAGTTTGTCTTTTCATTCTTAAGCGTTATTCCCATAATTAGAGCTCATGTATTATGTTGCTCTATTCAGGTACCTAATTGATGTTGAAGGCATGGAACCAAATGTCGCTATAGAGTGTAAGTAATAAGGAGATCACTGTTTTTCCTGTTTCTTTTATGGGGCGAAACACTGGCTAGTAGCTTACATTCAAAAGGTTCTAGGCTCTTGGAGAAGAGCGCAGAGGGAGAACTTGTAAGAAGTTTTGCACTATAGGAAAATGTAAGATTGGGAGAGTGGATGGATAATAGGAAATGGGAGGGCAAAGAGGAAGAGATTTATTGTGATGATGGATTGATTTTGCTACAGTGCCCTTGGAATCCATCTTAAGCCAGACTGATGTCAGTGGATCACTGGATTTGAAACCCAGGTGACTTATGGGTAGGCGTGCAAAGGAAATTGAGCAACATTCTGCTCCATTGCCAATCCATCTCATTGCGTCTCTTACTGTAGAACAGGGCTAGGCAAACTTTTTGGCCCGAGGGCCACATCTGGGTATGGAAATTGTGTGGTGGGCCATAGGCAGCGACTCCATGGGTGCTCTGGGGCTGGAGCACCCATGGGAAAAAATTAGTGGGTGCTCTGCACCCACCGGCAGCCAAGCTCCCCGCCCCGCCGCCGCCTCCTCTCCTGAGCACACCATGTCCCCACTCTTCCGCCTACCTCCCAGCACTTGCTGCCGCCAAACAGCCGTTTGGTGGCGTAGCAAGCTCCAGGAGGGATGGGGGAGGAGCAGGAACTTGGTGCACTCAGGGGAAGAGGTGGGGCCAGGGTGGGGATAAGGGGAAGGGGTTGGAGTAGGGGCAGGGAGGGGAAGGGGTTGGGGTGGGGACTTTGGGGAAGGGTTTGGGGTGGGGGTGGGGCAGGGCAGGGGGCAGAAGGGGGTCGAGCACCCACTGCCACGAGTAGAAGTCGGCGCCTATGTGGTGGGTCATGAATGCTCGTGACATTGGGGGTTGGGGTGCGGGTGCTGGGGGTGAGGTTTCTGGCTGGGGGTGCAGGCTCTGGGGTGAAGGAGGGTGGGATCGAGGGGTTCGGAGGACAGGACAGGGCTCAGGACTGGGGTAAGGGGTTGGGGCGTGGGAGGGGGTGAGGGGTGGAGGCTCTAAGTGGTGCTTACCTCAAGCAGCTCCCGGAAGCAGCGGTATGTCCCCCCTCTGGCTGCTACGTGGAGGTGTGGCCAGGCAGCTCTATGCACTGCCCCATCCACAGGTGCTGCCCCTGCAGCTCCCATTGGCCCCATTTGCTGGCCAATGAGAGCTGCAGGGGTGGCGCTTGGGGCGGAGGCAGTGTGCGGAGCCCCCTGGCTGCCCCTACGTGTAGGAGCCAGAGTGGGGACATGGTGCTGCTGCTTCCGGGAGCCGCACGGAGCAGGGCAAGCTCCCGACCCCAGTCTCTGGCAGGAACTCAAGGGCTGGATTAAAACGTCTGAAGGGCCAGATGCGGACCCCAGGCTGTAGTTTGCCCACCCCTGCAGTAGAACCTCAGTTACAAACACCTTGGGAATGGAGGTTGTTCGTAACTCTGAACAAAACATTATGGTGGTTCTTTCTTTCAAAAGTTTACAGCTGAACATTGACTTAATACAGCTTTGAAACTTTACTATGCAGAAGAAAAATGCTGCTTTTAACCATGTTAATTCAAATGAAACAAGCAGAGTTTCTTTACCTTGTCAAATCTTTTTTTATACCTTCCCTTTATTTTAGTAGTTTACGTTTAACCCAGTACTGTACTGTACTTGCTTTTTTGGGGGGTGGGTGGGTCTCTGTTGTTCCCTGATTGCGTACTTCTGGTTCCAAATGAGGTGTGGGGCTGACTGATCAGTTCATAACTCTGGTGTTCATAGCTCTGTGTCTCTTCTTTATAAACAAGAGAAGACCTGCTCTGCCCAATGGGTCATTCATGCAACCATGAGCTGTCATCAAAGGGACATTATGTAGAAATGGAGTTGCACCTTGATGTTATAAATGGCATCTGTTCGTTCCAGTCTGCATCTCTCTTCTGTACCTTAAAGGACATCTTCCTGATATCCAACCTTCTGATACCGAAATGCTTAACCTGTGCTCATGTGACCTTAACTGAATTACTGTAAATGAGTTGGGGTGTGCTCAGTGTCAAAACCAAGGGGTTAAAATCATTCTCAGAGTTCTTTATTACTGCTAATACGGTGTGCGTCTTCAGTGCTTTGCCAACACGTGATCTGCCCCCTGTCCTGAGTAGCCTAGTGTAAAATATTTATGTATAATGGTGTTTTGTAACTTAACTCTTCCCTCCTCATAGTGTTCAACAGGTCGCGAGGGCATTCTATAGAGAGGAAGAACTATATTGAGGACCTTCAGAAGGGCCCCATCAGAATGTAAGTCACTGTTTCTACATATGTTTGTGTCTGGGTGCTAGAATGAAGACTAGTTAGCTCATGTCCGCTATTTAATGGACCTGAGTTTAGCTTTTTCACTCCTGTTTGCTGATGAAGAAGCACGGATTAGTGGATAGGGAAAAGGACTGGAAGCCAGGAGATCTGGGCTCTGTTCCACATTCTGCTGGTGACCTTGGGCAAGTCACTCTGCCTCCCAATACCTCAGTTTCCCCATCTCTAAAATGGGGATCATGCCCACTTCTTGAAGTGGTTTGAGGTGCAATTATAACTGAGACCATAAAGAGTATAAAAACTTCCCTGCAACTGCATTGAGCGATTCTGTAAATTTGGGCTGTGCTAATGGAACGTTTTTGTTTAAGGAACCATGCTGCAGATGGACAAGGATTTGATTTGATCAAAGGACAAAGCAGCATGGCACCAAATTTGGATTTCCAAGTAGCTGGACATCATCTGTATTCAGAACAGCTCCCCCTGGCAGACAGCAGGTTGGTATTTAGTTTGGGTCTGGTAGAGTGGATTGGATCAAGGGAAAAGGTATATTTGTGAAAGTGACAAAGGTAAATAGGCACACAAGATTGCAAGCCAGGCACTCAAGTTCGAATCTTGGTCCCAAAACTCACTTTGTTTAGGAACTGAGTTTAAACTCAGTTGCTAAGACTGTTTCAACCATAGTACGGACAAGACCTATTGATCTGGCTGCTACTGTGGCAATTAGTTAAATTTTGCACTGTGCCTACATACATTGTGGGAGGTGCATAATAAATGAATGTAGGGGTAATGAAATAGTTTTACTACTCTAAGATACCTTAGCACAAAGAAGGGCCCTACCCTATGATTTGGACTTCAGTGACTCTTGTGCAGAATTGCTTTTCACTCATAATAAGACTGTAACTCTTCTCCTGCTCTTAGGCTCTTCCCTTCTTGGCAAGGAAAAAGAGAACAAAGGTAAATGGCTTCCTCTTTACTCCTGGGATGTAGGCATTTGCACTTCCTCCTGTCAAGTGTCATGTCACGACATGATACCACATCTGCACCTCCCACTTCTTAAGTAACCCCCTCTAATCCTTGCTTCATGGATCTGTGGGTGAACTTCCTTTTCCTAAATCGTAATAGATTATTGGGCTGAATTTAATTCTTCCATAGTTCATGATTTGGGGGTTACAAACGTGTCTGGTTGGCTTTTGTAAGTTGAAGGAGATACCCGTACAAGAATGCTCTTTAAGAGCTCAATCTGTTACACTGGAAGGTTCAGTTCTGTATTATGTATGGTTGACAATCAAACGAAAGTGGCCAGGGGAATGTTTCATACCCTTTAATTACTCCTTCTGGGCCAAAATATGGGGGGCAGGAGGGGTATTCCTCCTGTTAGGACAAACTAGAGGGGGTGGGAGGCAGGGGAAATACCTTCTGTGAAGACTTCTTGTGCTACAGTTGACTTGCATAAAAGAGGTAGGCAGTAGTAATACTTGACTCCCACTTTAGGGTACTGTAAAGCTTCATGTTTGTAAAAGATCTTAGCGTTTTTCCTCTGTGGAGCTATGTAAATGCAAAGTATTAAGAGACTGAGAGTCTTAGCATGATTTATAGGACCTGACAAAGTACAATTGGTGCCTCGCTAGTGCAGTTTATCTCTGGTGTGGCTTAGGAGCTTCAAGAGCTGAGATATCAGGAACAGGGCTCAGCCATCCAGGTAAATGATCTTGATCTTTCTTTTTCAGAGCCCTGTACCCTGTCAGGAATTTCCACGGAGTTTACAACCATGGGAGATCTGCTTATTACAAGGAATATGTCCCTACAGCCAACCTGGCCCAGCAAACACCCCCTTACAACTTGGGACCTGTCAACTACCCCATTCCCCTACCTTATAACAAACAGTATAATGGTTACAACGGACCATACTTTCCAGTGCAAAATCCTTACCATATACACCAGGAAATGTATAAAATGAAAACCTCCAGAAGACCCA
Source organism: Lepidochelys olivacea (assembly GCF_965140295.1). Taxonomy (NCBI): domain Eukaryota; kingdom Metazoa; phylum Chordata; order Testudines; family Cheloniidae; genus Lepidochelys; species Lepidochelys olivacea. The sequence continues at coordinate 13,067,067 of NC_140436.1, read as the reverse complement.
ATAGGAATCACTATACAAATTGATGTGAGGGACTCATCTGGTGGAAGAACTTGGAAGTCCGCTATATGGAGTACACTCTGTGGGTTTTTAATCTAGAAGCTTTATTCAAGAATGAGTCTTTTATTCCTTCTAATCCCTTTGCTGTGGTGCCCATTGCTGGCCAAGTGCCAGTCAGGAAACACAAAGGAAGGAATCATTAATTTTAATATTGAGACTGTTTCTAAAAGTTTTATTTTTCCTAACCACCTTCATAACAAACCCTCACCTTTTTACTGTATTAAAATATTGTGACATCCATGTTACAATGACTTATAGAGTTCTAAATGGACACCCAGGATAAACATGGACCCAAACTGAATAGGTGGTTCCCATGAGAAATGTTGTGCATTGTTTAAACTCTAAGGGAATTGTGTTTTAAACAAATGCCTTCCCCTGCAGTTGTTTATAACCAAAGCATAGCATGGCAATACCTGGAAAGGTAACCACAGTGAAACTGAGTAGTAGAGCTGGCCAGAGATCAGCCTTTCCGTTCATGAAGAAAACTCAAATTTTTGAGAACTTTCATCCCAAAGGTCAAATTAAAAAAAACTTCATGGGAAGGAAAGACTGAAAAAAATCCCACTTTGATTTCCCACAGAATTCTATGGCTTGCTGCCCAGCTCCCTATGAAGTCTGATTTCTGGTTGCCTGTTTTCCATCACAAGATCTGTCTAAATTTGTGGGTTTCTACACAATGTTTCAATTTTGATGAATTGGCATTTTGCCAAAGGAAAACCCCCCTGGAAAACTTAGGACCAGATCTACTTAATAGCCTAATTTTTCCATTGTCCAAGAGGAGTAAAATCTAGCGTAATCACTTTCATTTTACATTGTTTTAAATGTGTTTTTAACCTTCGTATTCTCCTAAATGTAACAGGGGAGGGACTGGGTGGCTCTAGGAAGCCTGAAGGTTGGTTGGTCAGATCCAGTCCAGATTGAAATTGAATGTCAGCAAGGTCATTGCTCCTTATACTACCCATGAAACAGGTTTCTGCTGCAGACCACCATGGATATCACTCTGTGGCAGTCTCGCAGAGGCCAAGGATGGAAGTAGAGACTCCCTCCTTACTGCAGAGCTGATCAGTGTGGAGACACATGGTCATTTATGTCCATGAGACTTGCATTCCTGCTCTGTGGAGAAACAGAGGAGCCTGATCTCCAGGGCTTTCAGCCTGGCACCTCTTTTTACCAGCACTACATTCAAGGATGTTCAAAGCAAGTTGCTCATGCCCTTTAAGGGAGGCTAACATAATGGTCCTAGTTCTGTGAGAACATGGGAAAGATAGTGTCACTTAAGCTTTGTCTTCACTGCTTAAAAAGGGAATTTCTTTGCACCAAGATAAATGCAGGGCTGTTCTTAATGTAACATCCTAAGTGGAGACAAGGCACTTGTGTTTTCTTTGAGGTGGTTGGGTTTAGCAGGCCAGTACCTTTCCTAGCTGCTGTGGTTTCTATTCCTGGCTCTTTCTGATGTGCTGTTTGACTTTGTACTTAACTTGCCTGTACTTCATTTTCCTCATCTGTAAAATTGGGTTATTTCCCCACACCCATCTTTGTAAAATTATTTTAAGATCATTGGATAGAAGGAGTTAAAAGGCTAGCTCAGGCCTCATGATTTTTGTGCAGGATGTTGGCATTTGGAGTTTACTGTGCAGGAGAAATGGGACTGTTATGAGAGTGTGGTACATTAAAAATTTTTTTTGCAAGGAAAACACTTGGCTCATGAGCTTTAAGCCATTGTGACATAAAGTGCCCACCTTTTCAAGGAAAGAATGCGGGGGAGGGAGAGGGTAAGAATACAGCTTACTTAGCCCTTCATCCAGCGGTATTTATGGTACAACTTAGGCATGTATTTACATGTCTCCTGGGGGTGATCTTTTGCTGAACTATGGGATGAAGTCCTTTTTGTACTGAATAGGGTGCTGAGGTGTCCCCTTTCAACATTTGTCATGCAGCTGGGGGAGCCTGGCTTGGGCACCCAGTTTAGGCCTTGCCCTTGTACGGGGCCCTGTGGGGCAGAAATCGAACCCCAGGTCTTTGGCACCAGGCCCTGTGCCCGCCTGAGCCATAGCGGGAGCTGTAGGGCTGTGAGGTTGTGGCAGGTAGTGGGGGCAGCTGTGGGCAGGTGCCATGGGCACAAGGAGGGCAGCCCCTGTCGAGGCAGGGCTAAGCCCTTAATACACCCCCCACGCCCTTAATACACCCCCACCTTATTCCGCTTAGAGGCTGTGGCCCCTTTAAGAGGCTACTCCCCTGCCCCCACAAGACCTCATAACAGGCATGACTTCACTTCCTGTCCCCCTGCCTCCACCAAGATGGCCGCCTGCGGCTCCCGCCCCGTTGTTCCCGGACCGGCCAATAAAGTTTGCCGAGAGGGAAAAAAAGTAGCGACCCCAATCCGGATAGCGGGGGTTCACTGAGACGACCCGGATGTGGAGACGCCGTCTGGTTGGCTGTTGAGAGCGAGGTGGGCCCGCCCTCTCTAGGCCGGAATAGAGCTTGTTCAGAAGGGGCGTGGCCCGTGGCCCGTAGCCCGGACCGAGGCTGAGGGAAGCCCAGCCACCCGGAAGTGGAGTTGGCTCTGGGCTGCGGGCGCCCCGCGCGCCCCCCCTCCCCCCGCCTCCGTGGGGCTGTAGAGGACCCGCGGCCGCCCCCGCCCGCCTGAGGCCGCGGCCCCCGCGGAGCGTCGAGCTGCCGGTCAGGCCCGGTCCGCGGCGGGGGGGCCTAGGGGCGCCCCGGGGTGGGGGTGGGGCCGGGGCCGGCCCTGGGGGAGGGGCGCTGAGCAGAGCCCGGCCCCGCCCCGTCTCTGGGGTTGTGGGGGGGGGGCGTGAGACCCCCTCGGCCTGTTCCCCCTGCCCGGGGGATGGGCCCGGCCCACTTGCGGCGGGCGGGGCCTTCGCTGAGCCCCCCGAGCCCCTGCCCCCCCCTCAGCGTGCCGACCGCTGCCTCGCCGGGGCCGGGGGGCCCCCCACCCTGGGGGCAAGGCCGGGGGCGAGTTTGAGAGCGGCCCCCAACAGACAAAGCGGGGGTAGCCTGGGTGAGCCCCCCCCCCCCGCCCTGGCCGCGTGTCCGGGGCACCCGTTCCCACCTCCCAGGGCGGCGGCCTCACAAAAGGGGTGACCCTGCCCCCCAACGCGTGGGCCCTTGTCCCGAAGCCTGTCCCTCCCCTGTGCCTTCCGCCTGTGGTGTCTGATCCGGCTACCTAACCCCCCCTCATACGGTAAAGGCGTATTCGTCTATACAGGGGAGTGATTTGTAGCGAAGTGGGATGAAAGCCCTGAATAATCGGGGGGGTTGCGAGGTGCAGATTGGAATTTGACCGCCAAGGCAGGTATGTGGGAGAAATGATTTCACTCTGCGCCTGGTTCTGCAGGCGCTGGACAGAGTTCAACTCTGCTCCTGAACAGGCGTTTCCCTTGTTCTTGCCTGATGGAGCTCAGCTCTCTTCAGCCTTCGGTCCTGAAAGGGGATTCCACTCTCTTATGTTTGTAAGATGAACAGAGTATGAGATGTTTAAGGGCCAAATCCTACAGCCCTTATTTAGGAAAAATTTCCATTGAGTTCACTAGGCGTTTTGGCAGAGTGAGGACGAAGAACTGCAGGATTTGAGGCCTTCAAAAGGGGCTCTTGCATGAAAGTAAAGCTGGAAATGACACTTCTTTTGCCTGTAGCCCTTCACATCCCCAGGTCCCTGTTGTCTCTGATCAAGACCTTTCCCCTTGTTTAGTGGGAGGATGCAAGAAATCATAATGCAGTGATGGTGGCAGTCACGTTGCTGAGGGATTTACAGGATGTTACAGATCCAGCACTATGATTTCACTGAAGGTTTAACCCATAAACTGACTAGTTCACAGTGGGTGATACTTGGAAACTGTCTGTTTTTAGGAGTTCAGGTGGCTAGTATCTGCCAGGAAGCAGAGAGGGCGGTCTCCATCAACTGGGCGGTGACACAGGTAAGGATTCTTGTGTGAAAGCGTTCCATTCTGCAGTGCTTCCTGAACCCTTTGCAGTGCGTTCTGCCTCAGGCTCCTGAAATTATCATTGGGAACCAGAAAGGAGGAAGGTGGTCATTCAGGAATGTGTTTGAAGGGGCCCGGATGGAAGAAGAGGGTGGGATCTGGCATTGCTAGAGTGAAGAGGGTGTTTGCAGGAGCCAGGTGGGATCATGAGCAGGGTGGGTTGGATGGGGTACTGTGCTTTCTGGTTGATAAAGGGAGATTCTGCAGATTCTTGCCGTTTATTTAGGTATCATGTATTCTGTGGCAGCGATTGCCATGGAATCAGAACACTGAATGAGAATGTGTCACTTACTGTAGGAGACACTCCATAACTTAGTTTCTTACAGTGACTGGGGGTAGGTGACTGATCTTCTTCAAGTGTCTTGAGACATGATTGTTTAAGGGGAAATGCTTGTTTAAAGAGGAGTCTTGCAAAACACCCTGACAGTGGTGGGATTCAGGCTCAGTCTGATCTCTCCTAAAAACTTGAATCTGGGTAATTGGGGCTCAGGTAATCCCAAATGAATTTCTGCCCCCAAATCAAAAATGCATGTATCTGAAAAGTGAAGTTCTGAAGAGAGCTTGGCTGTTCCTAGGGTTCCTCCCTCAGGACTGCTCAGCCCACACACTATATCCCCTTTCCTAGGAAAGCCACTCCCACCTCCCTTATGTCCCGGTAGGGATATGTCCCTGATAAATTTGGATATAGAGAATATACCAGGATAATGTCTATTTCCATGCATTGTGTTCATTCTCTTTCTAGCCTGTTGGCCCTCATGCCTGACCACACAGATGTCAGCCTCCTTCCAGAGGAGCGAGTTAGGAGGCTGATCCAGATGGGGAGCTCCGTGGAGGTGAATGAGGATGTCCCACCACGGCGCTATTACCGCTCTGGGCTCGAAATCATCCGCATGGCGACGATTTATTCTGAAGAAGGCAACATTGAGCGCGCCTTCATACTGTACAACAAGTATATCACGTAAGGGCTCCTTTGCCTTGCATGGGGATAACTTACCTCAAGCTGTTTGGGGCTGTTGTTTTATCTTGGATGTTATGCACCATACATTACAATCCAGGAGAGACTAGGAGTCAGGAGAGCTGGGGTCTGTTCCAGACTCTGCTGCTTGCTCCCTGTGTGACCTGGGGCAAGTCATGTCCCTGCTCTGTACCTCAGTTTCCCCATCTGTAAAATGGGGATGACGACCCTTACCTGCCTCTTCACAATGAATGAAAAGCACTACATAGGTGCCAAGTATTGCTACCATTGAATGGTTAGACCAAGGGATCAGTGGTCAGCTTTAAAGTCCAACATCTCCCAAACCATCCAGGCTAGAAACATTCTCTCTACCACTGGGAAGCTTGAGTTAACCCTTAAAGAACTGAACAAGTATATGGTCGCTTTATCTTTCTTCCTCTTTGCCACTCCCAGCTGCTTCCTCCTCCTCACTCAATGCCAGGCTCCTATCTCTGACAGAACCCCCTTACCCTAGAGCAGTTCTCTCCTGCTGCCCTGTCCAGCTTAATGCTATTCTCATCCTCCTTGGGTGTGCATTCTCATCTGACCTGGCATTTACTGGCCAATGAGTAGAAACCAGCAACAGATTTTGTGGTCTGGGCTTTGGGACAGGGTTGGATGTTGGGGCTTCCTTTGTTGGACTGCAGGTGAATAGCACTCAAGATCTTAACTTACCTCTTCTCTATGACCGCTGGCATAGCTCTCCCTGGTGCACCAGCACAATCTTAGCTGTGGTGGGGGCCAGGGTTTATTGCTGTCCCAGGCAAACTGGGAAATGCCCTCTCCTCATCACTCAATCACTGAATGTTCTGCTGCTGAGGCCCCTGGTCAGCTGGTACTGTCAGCCTTTGCTCCTCCTCCTGCCAGGTGACTGCAGCATTTTCTAAGAGTCTGGGAGTAGGGGCCTTTCCCAATCAGTTCTGAAACAGTCCACACATGGCATACGGTCAGTTTACCTCTTCCTGGGGTTTGCTTTTGTTGGCAAATAAATTAACAATCAGAAAGTTTGGCTCAAGCCAACCTCCCTGGCTTGCCTGCTGCTCCAGTTTCTCCATCAGGACTGCTCAGCCCGCATGCAAAATCCCAACTCCCCTATATTGAGGTGGGGATCGTGAGTCCTCTGCCTCAGTGAGCCCATTTCTCCCTTTCAGCACGTGCTGACAAATGTCAGCCTGTTACGGGGTTAAAATGTAAAATGCTCCCTTTAAAGTCACAGGTTAGACTTGATTATGCCTCTGACCTATAAAGACTTATCTCTGCACTGCAGCCATATGGCGTGAAGTACAACAGTGTCTCCTCAGCGTGGTCTTTGCAACCCTGGTTTTGAATCTGGTGCATTGTGATCCTCCTCCTCTGCTCTGGATTTATCAGGGAGAGACTCTTCCTTGTCCCCATGTTCAGATGTCACCAGCTCCTCTCTTGCGGCCATGCTGTACATAGGGGCAAGGGTCATAGCTCTATAGAGCGTCATGCCATGGCGGTTTCCAAATGTAACTATGTTGGGTGACCCAGCACTGAAATGCACCCACCCCTGGGGTGAAACCTGACAGCTGCTTAGCACCAAGCTGTGAATAATACCTTCTTGGAGTGCCTGGGATTTTTACCACGGGTCAGAGGCTTATTTGAAAGGCTGTGCCCTCACTAGTGCTGCACAGAGGACTCTGGTTCAGTATGGACGTGTGTTAAGTGCTTGATCCTGAGAGGCCGGTAGCAACTCCCACCCATCTTCGTGGGTGCTCAGCACCGTCTGGGACCTAGCTGTGAATTGCCCTCACCTACTCCTGCAGAGCTGTGGCTTTTTCTTAGAGATCTCCCATCTAATTGCTAACCCAGCCAGGCCCAGCTGGGCTTTTGCATTCTGTCAGGCTGGGATCTCAAGTTGTAAAAGGTTGAACTGTGTAGGCTGCGTTAACGTTAGGATTGTCACAGGTGCCTAAGGGAGTTAGGTGCCTGAATCCCAATGAACATCACACTCCCTTAGGCTCATTTGCAAACCCCAGCTTCAATTTATTTTATTTTTTTTCCCCTTAAAGTGCTTAGAGTTTAGGGGAGGAAAGTTTCCCTGAATCTAATCAGGAACTTAAAAAAAGAGAGGGGCCCCTTCCCAAAGTATGATGGTTACCCACAATGCCATTCAGTGTCCGTCTGGCACTTGCTTTTCCGTGGCATCTGTACAGTTTTCCTCACCTGACCTTGTTAAATTCAATACATTTTTCTCTGATTAGCTTGGACTCCAGCCTCTCTTCCCGGGCTTTTATGGACATTGCTCTGGGCTCTGTGGGAGGCTGGTAAGTGTAAAACCAAGTGGAATCTTTCCAGCTCTGTTCCTCGCACGCTGCTGCTTAAACCTCCTTTAGCTAAACAAATGATAATGGTAACAGATGGTGGTGAGCTCCCTCTCCAGGAGCCTTGACATACACGTGGCATGTACCTTTCCCTGAAAGCTATGTGGTCTGGGCAGGGAGACCTGGGTCCTGCACTGTGCTCTCCCTAATGCTGGTGAATTGAAATTAGCCTTTCATTCTACCTAGATCTGATTTACTGGGCAGGATATTTTATTTAGTTCCTCTGGTCTGTCTGGGCCAGAATTGCTGTCCCCTACTTCAGCACTAATCTGAAATGGCTCCATTGACTTCAGTGGAGTTACTCTGGACTTGTGTCGCTGTAAAGGAGGCCCGAATCTAGCCCTCTGCGTTTGCTTCTCTGTCCTCTAATCCAGCAGACAAAGGCAGAACGACATCCGGGTTGGAGGCTGAAACTAGTTGCATTCAGACTAGCAATAAGGTGCGTGTTTGGAACAGTGAGAGTAATTAACCATTGGAACAATGTACCGAGTTGTGGTGGATTCGCCATCACTCAAAGGTTTAGAGCAAGACTGTGAAAAGATCTGTTCTAGCCCAAGCAGGCATTGTGGGCTTGATGCAACAATCACGAGGTGTAACGCACAGAGTAAAGGATTATAATCGTCCTTCTGGCCTTGTACCCTCTGAATCTTCCCTCCCTCCCCCCTCCCCCCCCCTTCAGCTATAGGGCCAGACTTCCCTGTTCCATCAGTGTAACTCCAAAGTCACGTCAGTGGCTTTACCCTGAATTTGCTTGGTTAGGAGAGCAGAGTTTGTCCCGTAACAAACGGAGGGTGGGTGTGGTGTGACTATGTGCTGTAACCAGGTGCTGCACAGCAGTGTGTTATGCATCGGCTGGATTTGATATCTCTAATTACACAAGTACATCTCTGGCCCCAAACTGCCCTCAGCCTCCCTCGTGACTCTTCCTGCAGCTGGGGGCATGTTTGTGGGAAAGTAGTGGGGACTGACCTCCTGGGTCCCAGCAAGTCGCTGGCTGCCTTTGGCAACTGGCACAAGCTAGAGCGGAATTTTTCTACCTTGTTAGGGGACTGCCCCAGCACAGAGTAGTCTCAGGATCAGGCACATAAAGCCACTTCCCCTCTCCACTCCTGTCTTGCGCCGTCTGTGGCTATAGCCAGGGATCAGGGCTGTAAGCAGCCTGACCATGAAATATCCAATATTTTCAGGGCTACTTTTTTCCTTTAGTGGGCATGTCACACTGCCATGGGGGTGGGGTGCGTAAACTTGCTGTCTTGCATGCTTTCCCCAAGGCATTGGGCTGTAAAGAGATCTCCTGCAGCACTGGATCTGTGACATCCTTCAACAGATCTGCAGCATTCAGCTGCCTCCCTGGTGTGGTTTTGCATGGTGCCGGGGAGTCCCTCCTCACACTAAGCTTAAATAGAATTGAGGTGGGGGAAGGGGGGCTTGTGATTGGCTCTGCACAGAGGTGGGCTTCAGCTATAGGAGCCTTAACTCTTGACTGTCCTAACTTCGATTTTTAACCATGTGTAACTCATGCTAACGCAGTGGGGCTTATTTGTCCGCCCCCGGTGGCTGGATGACAGGCTGCTGCTGACTGTATGCTAATAGGCTGGTTCTGTAGCTTAAGCAGTGGTGGCTCATGCTTTTACTTCCAGAGCTCATAGGTTCAATCCCCACAGAAGCCTCAACTTGGGGTGACCTGTCTGGGGATTTGAAATGCTGGGGGCCCCCGGATGTATCTGTTAGCTTGGAGGCCGTGGCTGATTCGTAACCTTTTATATGTGCTCCAGCCCCAAGAGGGAGACAATCAATGCTAACAAGTGCAGCCCTGTGTGTCCGTGTCTGATACAGAGTCTTGCAGTTAGAATCCACAAGTTACGTGGAACATTAAGGCCCTGATCCTACAATGGGATCCATGCATTAGCTTCATTGGAGCTTTGCCTGGACATAGATCTGCTCAGTTGGATTCAGATAAGGGCATACTCCCACCTTGTTGCTGCATCTGGTGCTCCCAGCCCAGCTGGCTGTTGGGGCATGGGGCTGATTGGGCCCCCTGATCTCAAGCAGAGTTCTCTCTTCCTTGGTCCATTCAGTTCTTGGCCTCTCTGCTGAGCTTGCCAATACAAGAAGCCAATTGGGGGGTGGCTTATCATAGAATATCAGGCTTGGAAGGGATTTCAGGAGGTCATCTAGTCCAACCCCCTGCTCAAAGCAGGGCCATTCCCCAACTAAATCATCCCAGCCAGGGCTTTGTCAAGCCTGACCTTAAAAACTTCTAAGGAAGGAGATTCCACCACCTCCCTGGGTAACACATTCCAGTGTTTCACCACCCTCCTAGTGAAAAAGGTTTCCTAATATTCAACCTAAACCTCCACCACTGCAACTTGAGACCATTACTCTTTGTTCTGTCATCTGCTACCACTGAGAACAGTCTAGATCCATCCTCTTTGGGACCCCCTTTCAGGTAGTTGAAAGCAGCTATCAAATCCCCCCTCACTCTTCTGCAGACTAAACAATCTCAGTTCCCTCAGCCTCTCCTCATAAGTCATGTGCTCCAGCCCCCTAATAATTTTTGTTGCCCTCCGCTGGACGCTTTCCAGTTTTTCCACATCCTTCTTGTAGTGTGGGGCCCAAAACTGGACACAGTACTCCAGATGAGGCCTCACCAGTGTCGAATAGAGGGGAACGATCACGTCCCTCGATCTGCTGGCAGTGCCCCTACTTATACAGCCCAAAATGCCATTGGCCTTCTTGGCAACAAAGGCACACTGTTGGCTCATATCCAGGTACTCATCCACTGTAACCCCTAGGTCCTTTTCTGCAGAACTGCTGCCGAGCCATTCGGTCGCTAGTCGGTAGCGGTGCATGGGATTCTTCCGTCCTTATGTTCTAGCGGTACCTGCCGGCTGGCTGATGGACTGAGCTCACCAGCTCCACACAAGCCAGTGAAAAGCCATGAGATGATCAAGGATTTTGAGTCCCAGTTGGCCTGACTTGGATTCTCGCTGGGGAGTGAGAGGGAGGGGAACCCTCTGTGTCACATTGCCCTGCTTCTGGAACTATTGCTCCTGATTTGTGCATCTGGAAAGGTCGCCTGGGAGCAAAGTGGTGGCTTAACCGCTTTTGGGCCAAGGCCGTTGTTGAAAGCTGATCCCGCAGCACTTGCCCACCCACACCCGTAGCTCCATCAGGTACGCATACGCAGCAAAAAGCCAACCCCCCTGCAGCAGCGACTCTCGGCAACCCAGGCTCACGCTGTGGCACTGAAAGTAGCCGTGTAGATGTTCCTGCGTGGCTGGAACTTGGGGGCTGGGTTTCAGAGCCCACGCCAGAACATCTACATAGCTAGTTTTAGCACCGAAGCACAAGCCTCAGTGTGTAGAACCAGGCTGTGAGACTCGCTGGCCACAGGTATTTCTGTGGGGTAGACGTGCCCTTTAACTATGCCCATAAGTAGGGAGTTACTCCTGTGAGTAAGGGATGCATAAACAGAGATTTTTATAACACACGGGTGGGTTTATTTCATGTCTCTGTTCTCCGACCTGATGGATTTCATGGTACCTGCGTTTTCTGTCCTTCCTTAATCATGTGGGTTCGGCCACGTGGCTTTTCCTCATTCAGGGAATCCCCCTTTGGAGCATGTGCTGAAACCCAGCCTTCTCCACACACCCCAGATGTGCAGCTCCTGTCCCTGCCCCATCCGAATGACTCTTCTTCCTCTCCAGCTTAGAAAGTGGTTTGCAATGATCAAAGGTTCATGTCTCCTGCTTTGCAGCTGTGTGCAGGAAGCAGGAGGCCAGCAGGGAACACCAATCGGCATGAGGAATGTTTTTCATGCTATTTAATAGGATGCTGGCCGATTGGGTCATTCTCGCTCTGGTCTTTGTAGAATGGTGTATGCACTCACCATAGAGGTGAGGAGCATTCTAGGCTCCAGAAAGCTGGGCCCGTTCTCAAGGGACTGTAGCTTTAATTCAGTTTTCAGCTTAGGTTTAGCACACACGTGCTCTCTCCAGTATAAACTCCGTGATCATAGACTCATAGGGTTAGAAGGGACCATAACGGTCAGGTAGTCTAACCCCCTGCAAAGATGCCGGCTTTGTTGCGGCTGAACCATCCAAGACAGATGGCTATCTAGCCTCCTTTGGAAAACCTTCAGTGAAGAAGTTACCACGACCCCCCTAGGCATCTGTTCCATCATCCTACTATTTTTACAGTTAGGGAGTTTTCCCTGAGTTTTAATCTAAATCTGCTCTGCTGTAGTTTGAACCCATTGCCTCTTGTCCTGCCTGGTGTGGCAAGAGAACAACCTTTCTCCATCTTTTCTATGGTAACCTTTCAAGTGTCTGAAGACTGCTCTCATATCTCCCCCTTAATCTCCTCTTTTCCAACCTAAACAGTTCCCTCAGCCATTGCTTGCACTCCATCCCTTTGCTCATCTTTGTGATCACTGTGCCAGCTCTAATTCTAACTGGGTCAGGTATGGTCTGATTGTTTCCTTGTACCACTCTTCCTTGGGCTTCTGCTTAGTAGTCCTTTTTGTCCCTCTTCCCTCCACGGGGTATCTGCCAGTCATTATTGTTGCTCCTAGTGGGTTAAGCTGGGAGTGTGGCTGAAAGTCCAGTTCAGACACTCGAGCGGATGCCACATGGTGAGATTGTTACACAGCAGAAAGTGCCATGTAGCAGGTACATAAGAGTTGGCATTTATAGCTGCTTAGCCTGAAGTTTAGGCATGTGAGTAAGTACCTTGCTGGAGCAGGACTGTCATGAGTAGTCTTCTGGATCCTTTGACTATTTTTGGCTCCAGTTTTAACTCCTATGTAGCGCTTCTCTATGGGCCGTGTAAGCATTAATATGCCCCATGAGTAGGTGTTCTTATCCCACTGGGATAAGCGAGACAGACCTCTCATGGGCCAGTAACTAGTTAAAAGATAGGAAACAAAGAGTAGGAATAAATGATCAGGTTCCACAATGAAGAGAGGTAAATAGCAGGGTCCCCCAAGGCCTTAGGGGACTGGGACCTGTGCTGTTCAACGTATTCATAAATGACCCGGGAAAGCGGGTGAGGTGGCAAAGTTTGCAAATGACGCAAAATTACTCAACATAGTTTCAGGCCAAAGCTGACTGCGAGGAGTTACAAAGGGATCGCACAAACCTGGGTGACTGGGTAACAAAATGGCAGATTAAATTCAATATTGATAAATGCAAAGTCATGCACACTGGAAAATATAATCCCAACTACACATACGCAATGATTGGCCATTACGACTCAAGAGCGAGCTCTTGGCGTCGTCATGGATAGTTCTCTGAAAACCTCTGCCCTGTGTGCAGTGGCAGTCAAAAATGCAAACAGTGTTAGGAACCGTTAGGAAAAGGAGAGAAGATAAGACAGAAAATATTGAATGCTACTATATAAATCCATGGTGCGCCCGCCCCTGGAATTCTCCATCCAGTTCTGGTTGCCCCAAAAAGCATCTCAAAAAGCAGAAAAAATGGAAAAGGTACAGAAAAGAGCAACAGAAATGATTAGGGGGATGGAAAGGCTTCCACATGAGGAGAAATTAAAATGACTGGGATTGTTCATTTTGGCAAAGAGATGACTGCGGGGGGGGATATGATTGAGGTCTATAAAATCATGAGTGGTGTGGAGAAAGTAAATAAGGAGGTTTTATTTACTCCTTCACATAACACAAGAACCAGGGGTCACTGAATGAAATCAATAGGCAGCAGGTTTAAAACTAGTACTTTACACAACACACAGTCAACCTGTGGAACTCCTTGCTTGTGGATGTCGTGAAGGCCAAAAGTATAACTGGGTTCAAAAAAGAATTAGATAAGTTCATGGAGGATAGGTCCATCCATGCCTATTAGCCAAGATAGGGATGCAATCCCATGCTATGGGTGTCCCTAAGCCTCTGACTGCTAGACCTTTGGACTGGACGACAGGATGGATCAGTCAATAATTGTCCCTGTTCTGTTCATTCCCTCTGTCTCTTCCTGGTTCTCAACTCAGATTCTCACTTTTATTTAAGTCATATGAATGGGGGAAATTAGCTGATTCCCCAGTTACTGTGCAAATGGTTTCATTTCCCTCTTGCAGGCCCTGAATTAGTGAGATTCGGAAGTACGTGAGTAACCTCACTGACTTCAGGGGCACAACTGTCATGCTTCAACTCTTGTGCTTAAGTATCGCCCTGATTTGGGGCCATCATGAATAGTCTGCCGTATTCTGGATCTGTTTAATTTTACTCCAGTTTGAATTTGTTTTAATGGAAGTTGTTGTTATCCATTATCATCATTTAATGGAAATTGTTATGGTGGAGTGACTAGTAGTGTTTGTACATCACCGGGAATAGCGGGGTCCTGGTCCATGACTGCAACTCCTGGGTACTTCGATATTACAAATAATTAAGTGTTCCAGGTGCTGTACAAACACAGAGCAAAGACCGTCTCTATCCCAAAGAGCCTGGGAGGAGGTTAATCTTTGGAAGTTGCTATTGATGAGGAACGCCCAAGTACAGCATAATAGTGGACGTAAGCGTTGGGCACCGCAAGTGGGAACACAGAGCACATCTGTGCTGCGGTGCAAGAAACCCAGCTCAGAGCAACTGTTGTCTTCTATCTCTTCCTGCGTCTTGCAGGCGCCGTTTGGAAACGCAATCTTTCTGCTCTGCGTTTGCAGGCTGTTTATAGAGAAGCTGCCGAAGCATCGCGATTACAAAACCGCCGTCCTCCCTGAGAAGAAAGACACAGTGAAGGTAAGTTGTCACAGTTTGCAGTGGTCTTACCAAGAGTCTCTTTCTCTCTCAATAATTTCTGTTAGAAAACATTGAGGTAATAGATGTTGGAGAGAAGGGCCTGGTGTGTTGGGTGGTCTGTCATCCTGCCATTGCTGGGTTGTTCTCTATTGGAGCTGGTCAGGAAAATGGGGATAGGGTTCCTGTGGAAAAAATTGTCCTTTTTTTGGGTCAAAAACTTAAATACAGGAAAGCCCAAAACTGGAATTCTGGTTTGGAAATGCTGCCGTGGTGCCTCCTGGTAGTTCACTTACCTCTTCCTCCCGTTCTCCTCTGTTGGCCAGGCTTCCAGCCCTGTTCCCTATTGCTACACTGTCTGTGGTATTGTCCTATTTGCTACTCGCTCTCTGAAGTAATGGGGCTTCCACCCCTTCCTGTGGGACGTCATTCACAGTTGGGCAGGTCTTGTTAGAAAGTGTCTTTCCCTAGAATTCAGCCTAGGTCTTCCAGCATTTTGGTCCTTGGATTGCCATCATCTCCTCGATATTCATTAGTCCCTACCCTTACGTCAGTATGTGAAATGCACCGTTCACACAGGCATGTCAGGCCAGCTTGCATGTTCACCTCCCTAACCTGCACGTGAGCATTGGGGGTGTTGGGGACACAGGCTTCAGAACAGCCAAGCTGGAGCACTGGTGCACCAAAGGTTTGTCTCTGGGGTGGAGGGGAAGGGGCGGCTGAGTCCGTTATCCCAAGGTGCTCATTGCCTGCAACCCCTGTTGAATTCAGAGCACTTAGCACCTCTCAAAATAGGGCCCCAAATGACAAGTCTCCGTGATGGCCCAGGAGTAGGACACCGGGACTTTCTGAGACCCTCTAAGTGTGGTCCTGTTTTTCCCCAAACCTCATGCCGCTCTTCAGGGACGCAGATGTGCACGTCTGGATAAATGCGTGAGTGCATAGCTGGCTCTCACAGCGCCCATTGGTGCCAGGCAGCCTGGAACGCCATCTCCCCCCCAGCAGCTGGGGCGGGGGTGGGAAATGAGGACCTTCCACCCTTGATACGTCTGTATGTGATCAATGTGTCCCATTGGTGCCCTGTGAGGATGCACCAGCACCATTTGTTTGTTTCTCTCTGTGTTGAGTGCTCCTTTCTCTGACTCCTGCTTCTCTGCTGTAGTCATCCGTATCCCAGCCCCCTGCCGGTTTGTGGCTTAACCTCTCCTAATACCTGTCACTGCAGTAAGTATGGGAGCTGAGTTTACTTTGTCTCGGTGCTGTGGGCTTGCTGACCCTAGATTCCCATCTGGTCTTGCTGTCCTGACATCGCACTTCTTCTCTCTCCCTCCAGAAACTCAAAGAAGTCGCGTTCCCCAGAGCCGAGGAGCTGAAGAAGGAGCTGCTAAAGCGATACACCAAAGAGTATGTGGAATACAGTGAGCGAAAGGTGAGTAATGGTGCGAGGTGGAACGTCAGCACCACAAATAAAACCTGCAGCTGCAAAGGAAACTGATATCCAGGGTCTTCGAACCTGCAAACTGGGTAGCTGGATTCTGCAATGAAACATTGCAGCCTCAGATTTCACAGTGTTGGGAGCTAACTTCCTGAGCGTGTCGCTGCTGCCTTGTCATAGAGGGGTTGCCTGCTTCTTCCAAAATCCCCTTGGTGCTATCTCCCTGCCTGGCCCTTACGCAGGGAGGGAAAACTCCCAGTCTGAGTCCATAAGGCCAGTCACCTTCTCCTCCTGCAGGTCGTTCCTCAAACTTACCCTCTGCTGCAATGGAGACCGAAAACTGCAAGCTGAGGGCAGGTGGCAAGACACAACTGCTATTAAGAATTGCACACATCCTATTTTTGTTACCCCGTCTGCTCCACCCCGGCCTCCTTGTCTGTCTGATCCGCATGCTCAGACCTAAACCACTCAGTTCAGACGCGCTCCAGACAATGGGGGTCCGAACAAGCTTGGAGCAGTATGTGGGAGCCTGTTGGGGTCCATGGGCCAAAGCTGCAGTGGTGTTCCACTTGTTTAACATGTGATCTGGTTGGTTGCCTGGTTTGCAGCTCCTTCCTGTGTGTGGATGTGTTTTGGCTGGTCATGTAGAAGGGAAGCTATTCCCCAAAGGATTCCGGCTGGGGAAGGGTTAGTCGAAGGGATTGACGATGCCTAGGCTTCTTCCCTGCTCAGTTAACCCGTTTGTACCACAAGACCCAGTGACATCCTGTCTGTTGTCCCTACATGTTCCCATTGCCAGAAGAAGGAGGAGGAGGAGTTTGCGCGTAACCTGGCTCTGCAGCAGCAGCTGGAGGAGGAGAGGCAAAGGGTAGCCCAGATGAAGCAGCAGCAGGCAGAGCAGGAGCAATTTAATGCCTTTGAGGAGCTGATCCGGCGCAAGGAGCTGGAGAAAGAGCGTCTGAGAATCCTGCAGGAATTTGGGAAGCCAGAGCTAGGTCCTGAGTCTCTGGGAGGACCCCTGATACCAGGAGTGGAAAAGCCCCCGACTGACTTAACCCCAAAGCTTCCTGCTTCTCCTGTTGTAGGAACAGCGCTGCCAAAACTGCCTGTTGTGGACAGATCTCTGAAGCCTGGAGCTTTGGGGAGCCCGGAAAACAGTTAGTACCTTTTGGAATTAACTCCTGTTAATGACACTGGTGCCTGAACCTAGGCTGGAAGCTAATAGAGATGCCACAAACGGTGTCAGTGTCAAGTGTCCTATGCGAAAACGCACACACATAACAACATATTAGAAACTTTTCATCTTTATCTCTATCCCTCCTCATCCCTGCAGGGAGAATGGCTCCCACCCTAACTGTATGGGCAGTGAGTGCTTGCGCTGACTGAGAGAGTGTCTCTGGAGAATCCTTAAATAGCTCCTTCCCCTTGAACCTGCAAGTTGCTGAGCGCTCTGGCCCTCTTCAGTAGGACTGTTCTGCTTAAAGCTAAGCACGTACTCACGTGCCTTGCCACGCATTTTCAGCTCCTTGCAGGATTCAGTCCCTAGTCAGATTCAGATCAAAGGCTAGATTCTCCTCTTTCTTACACACTGGAGTGACTAATCAGAGATCAAAATTTGGAGCTAAGTCCGTGCTGATTTGCCGTTTTAATAGTCTCCCTCTGTCCTTTCCCTCCACATGTGCCCTAAAAATATCAATACCAATCTGAAAGCATTTCTGGTCTCTAAAGGGATGCTGTCAAGATGGGGTGGGGGAACATAAACGAGCCTGATTTTGACCACTCGCATGGGTGCAAACTGGGAGGAACTTCACTGAAGTCGATGGGGTCCCACTAGTGTGAGATCACAGCTGGGCCCAGTATGCGGTTCTCTTCTGTGTTACTCAGCCTTTTGGTCACAGCAATGGAGCATGGTTTCTTTTAAATCAAACTTCCTTTCTCCACTGAATGCTCTTGGTATTTTACCAGGCTAGAGAGAGGGGAAACGGGCTGGTCCATTTCACTTTCTGATTCGGGTCAGTTTTGCATCCTGGCTTTTTGGTCATATTACCAGAACAGCAGGGTAACCAGGACCTTTTTTTTGTGATTTTCCCATTTTAAAGAAATTCGAGACTTAGTTGGACAGCCTACTTGATTCTGGAGATATGGCAGTTAGCCACACCACTTGCACAATTACTTGATTAACGCACATAATTTGGGAAGCATGGTCCAACGGGTAGAGCACTGGACTGGGAGTCCAAACTCCTGCGGATTCTATTCCTGGTTCCATCGCTAAACTGTGTGTCTTTAGGAAGGCCCCTTCCCTTCTCTGTGCCTCTGTTTCCCCAGCTCCATCTTTGTAAAGCCCTTTGAGATCTATGAATGTGAAGTGCTACATAAGAGTGATTTCAAGTACTCATTAGGAATACGAAGAGCAGCTATTTGTGTACCTAGTTTGTTTATTTTCAAACCTCAGCCCTGAGTTGTTTGGCTGAAATGATTTCCCCTGCCTCTTTAGGTATTGACCTTTCCTGAGGCACATTGCAGTAAATTTTGCACGTTGCCACAAATCTTGCCTTGTATTCACAGCTACCCTTCCTGTCCCCACAGACGTAATGACGGAGGGCCTTCGCCATGTCGTCATCCCCAAGGTGCTCTGCCATAAGTTCCTCCAGGTAGCTGATGCTAACACTGCCCGGGGTGTGGAGACATGTGGAATCCTCTGTGGGAAACTGGTAAGGTGACATTCTGGGTAAAGCCATGTCAATATCTTTGCCTTAGGTTCCCCTTTGGGCTCTTGATCTCCTAATAAAACCTTTGTTGCAATGTCCTGCATTGACTCTAAAGTCAGATCCTACGTTGCCTTTAAATTGTCATTGCATGTGACCTTAAGATGGCCCTGTTGACTCTTTAAAGTCCCGGACAGTGCAGGCCATGGCTGTGTGTTCATTCCACCTTCACAAGCCTTGTCCTGATGGGTATTTGTGCTCTGATGTTCACCTTCTGCAGTCGCATCGTAGGCCCCGATCCTGTGTTCTGATCCATGCAGAATGGGACTGCATGCGTACAGGTGTCTCTGAAATCGAGGGGGCTCCACAGAGGTCTGTCTGCTTGAATCTGATTATGGGATTGGGCACCTTGTTTGGCTGGCGATCGGGTCTCTTCTTTGAAGTCCTGTAGGGTGTTTAAACTCTGTCCACCTTGATAGCCCTCCTTCACCACAGCTAAACATCTACAGGCTTCTTTCCCCCAAAAGGCGCCCTAATTATAGCAGCTTCTCTCCAGTGCTTGCAGCCTTTCCCACCCCCCTTCTTGTGTTAAATTCTTCCTCTCAAAGTGCTGTGTAAGAGTGAAGTATTTTATCATTGTTAATAATTTGGCAGCTGGGGGTGGCTTTTTAAATTATTTATATTATGATAGCACCCTGGAGCCCCACACATGACCCCATTGTGCTAGGTGCTGTACGAACACCGACCAAAACGATGCTCCCTTCCCAAGGGGCTTACAATGGAAGTAGTGAAATGGGCAGTTTTCCACTGGGAACTCAAACCCACCCAATAAGTCACTGGGCTGCCGTCAGAGGGTAGTAACCTTCAGTCGTGACTCGTGGGTTAGTCTATTGCTAACCTCATAATTACAAGATTTCCTGGGGTCCTAGGAGTGGCAGGGACCTCTTGGGTCATCAGATCCAGCCCCTTGCCAACCCCATCTCATCATCCAGTTCATGATTTTGTCCAGCTTAATGTAAAAATGTTCTGTTGGTGTACAACACTAAGCTTTTTTAAATAACGTACATCCCAAAGCTTTCTGGTTGTCTAGCATCCTATGGTAAAAGGACACGTAGGCCTCAGTTCTGGGCTCAGGACTGGGGCCTTGTGTAGTCAATGCAGCGATATAAAGCTGCACTGAAACTGGCTAATGCTCTGATGCGTTGCTCTGTCCACTGTAGACCGCCTTGCGGGATCAGACAATGTCTGGCTGGAAGGGATCTTGAGAGGCTGTCTAGACCAGCCCCTTGCACTGAGGCAGGACCAAGTCAACCTAGACCATCCCTGGCAGCGATTTGTCCAACCTGTTTTCCAAAAACTCCAGTGATGGGGGTTCCACAGCCTCCCTTGCAAGCCTGTTCCAGAGCTTAACTACTCTTAGAGTTAGACAGTTTTTCCTGATATCTAACCTAAATCTCTTTTGCGGCAGATTAAGCCCATTGCTTCTTGTCCTGCCTTCTGTGGACATGGAGAACAATTGATCACTATCCTCTTTGTAACCACCCTCTCCCTGCTATCTTCCAGCTGAGGAACGAGTTCACGATAACGCACGTCATTGTCCCCAAACAACACGGAGGCCCCGATTATTGCAACACAGAGAACGAGGAGGAACTCTTCCTGATTCAGGATCAGGACAGCCTCATCACTCTGGGATGGATCCATGTAAGTGCTTCCCTGAGCCCACAGGCCTGACCTTAAACTCCTATCAAATATGCTGGAAAGCCGGTTTAAGGGGATAGTTAAAGTGTCCTGTCTGGGATTTTTTCTTCTGATGCATCTGGTGATGGCTGCTGTTGGTGGTGAGATACTGGGCTAGGTAGTGTGATCCAGTCTGGCAAACCCTCTATGGGTTTGGCAACCCCACCCTCTTTGTTAGGTCATTATATTGCAATGATCGTTGTATGCAGAGCTTCCCAAACAGGCTGTGCATAGAAACAAAATCTTGGGCAAGTTCCTTCCCTTCTCTGGGCCTTCCCTTCCCCCCCGCCCCTCGGGAACATCAATACTTCCCCCTTGAACGTAAGGATCTTGAGTGGAAGCTTTCCCCCTGCAAGCCTAAGCAGAAGGCTCTGTAATTTCTGTTTGGGCTTAAGTGCCATTTCCCATCAGAGCAGAGAGCAGCGCTGGCATTTGCTGTAGGAAAGCTGGCCTGTTTGGTACGGGGCTCTGGGAGATGAGGGATTGTCTTGTGACCCCATTCTTCCAGCCCCCTGCCCTGGGAGTGCTCAAGAGGAGAAGTGTATTGCTTACGCAACTTGAGAGCTACATAGACGTCTCGGGTATTTTGCCTCAACAACGGAGCCATTGTCCCAGATGCTAAACTCCCCCTCTGAAGCTCCAGCTCTGAGCCAGGTGCCTCTGCTTAACCCCTAGGGCGGTTCCCCGGGATAGTGCTTTCCTCAGCTCCTCTTCCAGACGTCCATCTGCTGGTGAGCCAGCTCCAGATTCCTGTACAACCTCCAGAGCTGGCCTTGTTCCCAGTCCAGACTCGGCCTTCGGAGTGGTGCCAAACGCCAAGCAAAACATTTCATGCTGAGGAACGCTGTTTCCAATGTGGCACCTGTCTTGCAAACACTGGCAACTGCAGGATACTGGCCGAGTTGTCCCCCTAGGCACTAGCTTCCCCTCTCAGACAGCCGAGGGACCTGCAGAAAGAGACCGTGCTTTTTCCCATCGGGGAGGGTGAAGGGTTGTGGGAGATTTGTTCTCATATGAAGGGATCTAACTCCATTAAGTCCATCTGATGCCAATTGATCTTCATTATTTTAGATGTTACAGTTAAGGAGGCTGGGATGAGAGACACAACCAAAGGTCCTGACAGACCCCAGGACCGTTTTCATAAGAGTTGGGGTGTTAAATCCAGGGTTCTGGGCAAATTCTAACTGACTGATTGCTTTGTGCCACCCTAAAATCCCCTGCAGTCTTGACTGGATTCTAGAATCTTCTTACCTCCTACCCTGTTTGGTGTGGCTATATTGTGTTAAACAGCTAACGTGTTCCACCCCAGAAGGTGCTGCATTTTGTAAGAGTGTGAAGGGACTCCTATGTGGGAGTGCATACAATATAGCTTATAACTGTACTTAAGTGTGCTTTGAGATGCAAGATTACACGGGGCTTCTTCGGCAACCTACATCCTTTTCTGCGTCTTTCTCAGTCTAGTATCAAACAAAGGGGGGAATCTTAGTTTGAAATGGCCGTTTGGGGCGGGTGTTTGGCCTGTCAAGTACGGTAAAGGTTTAGCATGCTACTGCTCTGTTAATCAAAAAGCTTTACTTTTTGTGACCGCTTTGTCAGTCCTTGCTGCTGTTTCGAACCCCATGATCTCTGAGCCAGGCTTCTTAACTCTTTCCTTTCCTTTTTACGTGTCCATGTTTAGACTCACCCTACGCAAACAGCTTTTCTCTCCAGCGTGGATCTGCACACGCACTGCTCCTATCAGATGATGCTGGCTGAGTCCATTGCCATTGTGTGTGCACCCAAATACCAGGAGTAAGTAGGGGAGTGTGTTTGCTTCCCAATCATGTCATTCCTGGGCAGATGAGATTTTCAGAAATGTTGTTTATCAGGTGTATTACGGTAGCGCCTAAAAGCTGCAGGCGTGGCGCAGGATCCCGTTGCGCTAGGTGCTGTACAAAGATGATCCCTGCCTTACAGAGCTGACAGTCTTGTCAACTTAGGCCTTGTCTATACACCCAAGCTGTGCTGCTTTAGTTATCCTGGTGTAGTTAAAATAACACAACCCTCTGTGTGGATGCAGTTATAGGAACCTTCATATTAGTCTAACTGCGTCTACACTAGGTACTGCTATAACTGTATCAGTCAAATCTCGTGGGCCCCAACCCGACAGTTCTACCATTACAAACGCTGTGTGGAGTTTGTACAGCAGGCCTTACGTGCACATGTTCCCTGGAAACCAGGGTGATTCTAAAGTCGCTTAGACACTTCTGAAAATCCCATCCCAAGCTCTCACTAGAACTAGCTGGAAACTATTGTAGAATCATAACGTGGAATTGAGGCGGGGGCTTCGGGTTAGGGCGCATTATGAGATTCCAGAGATCTAGGTTCAGTTCCCAGCTCTGCTACACCTGCCCTGTCTGACCAGCCCCTCTTTGGCTGACCCTTTGTTCCCCATCTGTAAAATGTGGAGACTTTCTCCTTTGTCTGTGTAGACCGTAAGCTCTTTGGGGCAGGTATGGTTCTGTCTCCAGGAAGCACCCGGCACCATGGAGCCCTAACTTCAGCTGGGCCCTCTAGGGGTAAGTGTGCACTGCATTGTAAGCCTGGGTCTGTGGGACCCAGGCTTGTGGACTTGGTGTTTCCAAGTCTGCGCTGGAGCGTCTACACTGCATTGTAAACTTGGCCTTACAGTTGCTGGACCTGTGTCCTACAGCCGTGCTAAATGCGTCCATACTGCACTGGGCCAACCTTCCGACTTGGGTCTGCGGATTGAGTTGCATCCACACTGCAAAATGAGGGGTTGGACTTGAATCTCAGTAGCACTCTGGCTCAAACCCATCCTCCCGGGTGGGTCCTAGGACTCGGGTCCCCAGTGCTTGCTGACCAGAGACAGGGCGGTTGGTGTGGGGATGGGAGAAGAAGTTGGGTTCAGAGCTGAGTCTGCATTTACAATGCAATGCAGACGTACCCTTGGTGACTACTAAAAGGTTGGGGGCGATGAGGAGGGGGTGTCTGTGAGGGTTTCATTGTTAGTACGACATCAGAAGGAAAATGAGAAACTAAAACAGGTCTGACCCAAGGGATTTGCTCTGCTGATCTTTTTAAAGGCCCGAGTTGTTCAAAGCATCTTATCTCTGTAGGACGGGATTCTTCAAGCTGACAGACCATGGCCTGGAGGAGATCTCTTCCTGTCGGCAGAAGGGCTTTCATCCACACAGCAAAGATCCACCTCTCTTCACCGTAAGTACCTGAAAAGAAGGGACAGTGAGAACTGCAGCTCATTCAGCTTGTTCAATCAATCACCGAAGTCGTAGCTATACTGCAAGGCTGGCCTGTAATCCAGGGAAGGAAGGGGATGTGCGACCACCCCCATGGAACTTTGTCTGGGGTAATCAATGCAGGGCTGGGGGGCCGGACGCCTGGGTTCTGTTTGTCACACACTGATTGTTGCTGTGACCTCTGTCAAGTAGCTTCTCTACTCTGTGCCTCAGTATCCCCACCTGCAGAATGGGGCTAAATTCCTACTGAGAACATTGTGAGAGGGGACTTTGAATGTCTTGCTAACAGGGTGAGGTGGCCACGTTCATTCATGGAGCAAATTTATCCATAGGGCTTGTTCCTGTTTCTAAAAATTGTCTTGCCCCTCCTCTAATGGAGGTATCATGATCCAGTGGACAGAGAATAGGACTGGGGGCATCTGGGCTCTACTCCCAGCTCTGCCAATGACTTGCTGTTTGACCTTGGGCAAGTCACTTCGCCCTATCTGAATCTCAGTTCTCCAGCTAGGAAATGAAGGGGCTAATGCTTCCTCAGATTTGTAATACTTCAGTGTCTACTGATGACTAATGCTTTAAGTGCGAAGTATAACTTATTCCTGGCAGAAGGGATGGTTTAACGGGTAGGACGCTGGACTTGGACTGGAGAGTCCTGGGTTCAGGTCCTGGTTCAGCCACAGACTCCCTGTGGGACCTTGGACAAGTCACTTAATGTACCCTGTGTCTTAATTCCCGATTTGTACAATGGGGCTCACTGGAGGGGGTGTAAGAATAAAATCCACTGATAGAGAGATGCTCAGAGGCCACAGTGAGGGCCAATAGAATGTAAGGGATGAAGGTATTTAAATAACGTTCCCATTTCTCCTCTTTCTTTCAGAGCTGCACTCATGTGTCGATAGCTGAGGGAGATGTGGTGCTGATGGATCTTCGATAAGCCCATTGCCTTAACCTACTTCTTTACCATAAAAGAGCTAACTTGTAGGCCTAGGGAAGCTTTTCCTCCCGTAGCAAATGATTCCCACAGTACAGCGTGATTTTCAGTAATGACGGTGAGGTTGGTAATCTCTGAGCGCACGAGATCTCTGAGGCCTCTCTCTGGTCACGGGAGACGTTGAGATTCCGAGGGACAAAAGGGAATATTAATTTGGATCTTAAAAAAAGAAAAAGCTAACGCTACAAGGATTAACTCCCTAATAATCAGTCATTCTGCAGTCTTTCCAGAAGAACTCATGGCCTAAGACTTGTGAGCCTAAGGCTTGGAAATTCGATTGGGCTGACTGGAGAGCCTTTGAAAGGAAGCTCTTTCCAACCTCAGATCCCCCAAATTTAGCGCATCTTTTTTTTTTTGGCCCTCATATCTGATCCAGACCCCGCTGAACGGCCATAAGTCTTTCCGTTGACTTCAGTGGGCCATCGATCAGGACCTTTGTAAAGCTCCAACGGGTCTTAGACTCACTTACACAAAGACCCCTTTACAGTGGAAGTAAGTGACATCTTGACCCGCATTTTGATCTCCTGTGTGCTGAGAGCAATATGAAATGAGCCTTCAGAGCCTGATTCTTATTTACACAATGTCTTTCCCCCCAAAAAACCAATGGTTCAGTTACTTGACTTTAGAGCAGTGGGGGGTGGAGGGGGGGGAAACTGGTGCCAACAGCTCCGTCTCTAACGAGCAGCCCTACAATGCATAGGTAGCATGAACACAATGGAAGGAATAGATGCTAGACAGGAAACTGGTTTCAATTGCACAGTTGCCATAAATAGTTGGTTAAATCCGTTTAAAATGACAAAAATATGTTATGGGGGGGGAGAGAAATATGACCCTTTATTTTATTACTGCTCCTAAATGGGAAATAACCCTGGTCTTTGTTCTGCTTCTTTAATAGTTCAGTGTGGATGGAAGAGGGTCCTTTCTTATGGATTACTCCAACAGTGTAGCCGTAGGAAAGTCCTACAGTTCAGGATTGTCCCATGTGACAGAACATTTAAGGTGTGTTAATATCCAGCTGGAGAGAGAGGTGAAATCATGTTGTTGTGGTTCTAACACTGAGTTCCCTTGATAGATTAATTCCTGCGGGGGAATGGGAACTGTTATCTTGTCTAACCAAGCTAGAGACACTTCATGTGGGGCTTTTTAGCAAGGTCCAGCGGATTGGGCATTGGACTGTGAGTCAGGAGACCAGGGTTCTGTTCATGGATTAGTGGCTTCCCTTTTCTAGGTCTGTTGCCCAGTCTATAGAATGGGGATGATTTAAACTGACCTTTTCTCTGTCATGTGCATTGAGGTCTACAGATGAAAAGCGTCCTGGAAGAACTACGCTTTAATAGAGGCAGGGCAGTTCTCAGGTGTTTGGGGCAGGGTACCCTGGAGATCCTTTATCCACACTGGTCGGGGAAATTGTTAGAACCATACCAGAATTAAGTCCTGGATCTGCACTTCTCACCAGGCCCTATGTCCAGAATGGGTTGGTCCTCATTCTCTGGGTCAAGCATCCCTGAAGACTGGCAAAGTTGGGATCCAAATGCCTCCCTGTTAGTATTCAAGTCATGTCACGAAGAATCCACTATTCATCTCTGTAACCCCTTGCTGCTGCTTGACTTCTCCCCTAGGAAGCCAAACTCATAGGAAGTTTAACTCTCCTTGCCAAAGTTCACCCTCCCATGAAGTCCTGAGATGATCTGTTTTCGAAAGCCTGTTGTGTAGAATCACTGAATGTCGTACACAAGTATAATACGTTATTCACGTCGGATGCCAAACTGTGACTTTTCCCCTCCCACCCATTTCTTCTGTCTGTCTCAGTGTCCGTTAGTCTCGGGAGAAGAACTGAAGATAACCGCGTGTTAGAAACTGTTCCCACTGTATAATACTCTTCGTACATTCTAACTCTGTGATGTGTTAGATTGTCAATGAGCATTAAATGTTAACGAGACAGACTTTTGGCTCAGCGTAGAGTGAAAGATTTTAGGCTTTCATTCTGGAGCAGCTGATGGTAGTACATGAGATCTCCGCATCCTACATTTGGAGCCGCCTTCTTTAATCAACACATGCACAGTTGGCTTTTCATCTGGAATATAATATGTGCCCTTACTGACACGTTTTTGCTGTACAATATTTGGCAAACAAAATTCTTTGGTGTACAGTTTAATACAGATAAATGATGTTTTCTCTGATGGGTTTGTTCATTATTTGTACAGCAGTAATAGTTTGCACTGATTTAACCCTTTTCATCTCAGGATACAAAAGGAGGGAGAGATCCCCGTTTTACAGGCGGGGAGTGACTTGCCCGGCATCCCACTAGAGGAGAGACCCTGGTTTACTGCCTCCCGAGTTCTTGCTCTGACCTTGAGGTTGTAATGGGAAATAGACTATTCCTAGCAACAAGAAAGGAGCAGAGCAAATAATGCTATCAGGGACTTCCCCATACAGATCCCATTTACTGGGGACCTGTGTAGACTTGCAGGGGTTCTCCACCTTTTTCTTTCTGAGACCCCCCACCCCACCCCCACCACATGCTATAAAACCTCCATGGCCCACCTGTGCCACAAGTGTTTTTCTGCGTATCCAGCAGATGAAAAGCCATATTACACTGAGAGTTGTACAGATACACACACACACACACACACACACACACACACACACATTTGTGTTGTACAAAAGAAAAGCATAAGCTAGGTACAAAAATAAAAAAAACCTGAATATTATTTGTGTTTTACTTAGTGTGAAACTTGCTGGTGCGGACCCACAGGCTGGGTGGCCCACTGAGGTGAGTCAGAATGGAGCTGGCGCTCCTTCCCCGAGCCCTGCTGCCTGGGGCTGAAGCTGGGTTTATTTTGGCGGACCCCCTGAAACTTACTCGCTGACACCCATGGGGCTGCGGACCACTGGCTGAGAACCACTGGTTTAGAGCCTGATTCTATTACTCTTACTTTGTTTAGTAGCCCTAGATTCCATGAGTGGTCCCGGTGACCTCAGTAGACCAACTGGAACTATCCAGTGGAAGTAAGGGGTTCAGAATATGACCCTTCGATCCTAGTGTTGACCCCATCCCGAAGATGGCTAGGATGACATTAAAGATGTATCATCTACAAGGTGGAGACCATGGGTCCTAGCGAATGGAGAATTGGTCCTTCCCTTTTGGATTGGATTTTATACTAAGTGTTGCAGAGAATTTTCACCACCTTGTCTGTGTCTGTCAGATGACAATGACTCCTTTGAAATTCAGCTTCAAAATCTTCAGTCCATAGTGTGGCTCAGCTTCTGGGGAGATGTTATCTCATAGGTACCTCCCCATCTCTTCTCTGCCCCCAACATCTACCACCACAGCTGCTGCCATGGGAAAGTAACTTTGGGGAGGTATTGAAAAGACCACTGAAGAGGGGAAGGGAGATCAGCCAGGGATGGAGGGGCCCTATCTTTGCTTCTTTCTGAGCCCTGAGGGTTTCCTTTCGGGTTTACACACCCACAGTTGGGATGAGTCTGCAGTGCTGCTGCCCTCACTGCCCGAAAACTATTTGAATGCCTGTCTGACCTGAGACAAACTTAATCTGGTTGTGGAGAGATGTAAACTAAGGGACCATTATGGTGCTCTGGTCTGACCTCTTATAGTGGCTGAGTTTTGGAGACCCAACTGCTGTAACCTGTCCTCTCCCCCTGCCCCTAAGTGCTAGGTTAACGCTCTCCTTCCACTCCTACATGGCCGCATTGGAGCGGGACGGTACTCTAACAGGGCACTGCCCTCGAAGCTGGGGTGCAGCCAACACATCTGTCAAGGGTGTGTCTACACTGCAAAAGAGCCTGTTCTTAACTCTGGGTACAACAGCAGTGAAGACACGGTGACTCAATTTGGCTTTTCACTCTAGTTAGCAGCCTGGGTTAAAGCCTACAGGGCAACCTGGGGTTGAACTTGGGCTGCTAACCCGAGTTAAAAGCCAAGTTGTTGCATCTTTGCTGCTATTTTAACCCTAGATCGCGCACCCACGTTAAACGCAGCTGATTTGCAGCGTAGATGTACCTTCCAAGGGGCATAGAATATTGCTGGGGGTTTAGTCTCCAGCCAGGACAGGTGAGGGTGCGGTCAGCTGACCGAGCACGTGACTACCTTGGAGACTATATAAAGGAATGCTCCTGGTTCCGTCTTTGGAAGAGGAAGGTTGAAGAAGGACCCGGAGGGGCAGTCCCATGAGGGGAGATGGCCAAGGAAGTAGCTGCCCTCTTTCATACCACTTCACTGAAAGCTGGAAAAGCCTTGGTGGCTGGCACTAAATGTTCTGAGTTGCTTTGCTCTTGTTTGGAATCCTTTTGTGAGGATAAGGCCAGTCCTGAAGAAAAGAGCTTTGAACTGACCTCAGGTTTGGGTTCGCTTACTTTTCTCAGCGGCTGTATTTATCCTGTGGCCTATAGAAATGCGGAGGTGTCCCCGGTCCATGTCACCCGACATTTTGCTCTGAATTCTTGCTTTCCTCGGGCCTGAAAGGCAAACTGCATTGATGCAGTGCTTGTGATTTTTAACAGTCTTGCAATATTTGGTGTGTCTCTTGGAGCCCCATCTCCTGGACTCAGGGGAATATATAAGAATCTCTGCTTTCTTTTTTTTTTTTTTTTAGCAAGGATTTTTTTTTTTTTGTCTTTTTAAGTTCTTACGGTTTGGGTGAAGAGCTTGAAAATGTGACCCAAGTCCACCCCAAAGGCTCATAAACCAGAAGGCAAATAGAGAACCCTAATGCCTTGGCTTAAAAATTAGTTTTGTTTTGGTAGTGATTTGGGAGGCTTGACACGGGATTTTTTTTGTTTCTTTTAAACTCTTGGGGTTGTTCATACTTTTGACCTGGTAGAGGGTCACCCAGCTTCACGGTAAACTACGCCTTTGGCACATCTTAACATGCTTTGAGCCCACTGCTCTGTTCATTTGGGACTGTGCCTGGCCTTCCTGTGTCGTGGGTAGCTCCGAGATGGTGTTGACTGTGGCTTCTGGGGACTGCACCTGTAATTTTCTCGCGGTCCATTCAAGGCAGCTGCCGTCTTGAGCGGCAGAGTTGACGCAGCGTGTTAGAGGAGAGTCGTGCACAGGCAGACATTACTCTTGGTCTTGAGGGCTCTTCTACCTCACCCCAATTAATGACGGTATCATGGTTGCTGTCTGTATCGTCAAACATAACACATCCCGATCTGGGCTGAGCTTTAACCCTGAGCATTTGGGGGCAAAGATTGTTTGTTTTGTACTGGTCCATACATGCGATTGGAGCTTAAATATTTAATAGAACCAGTTTAAGTACATACTTGGCTCCCACCATCATGTGACCGTTTGCCAATACTTATGGATTATCCTCACTGTGAGCCAGCGGTCAGGCTCGGAGGCAGTGATTTATCCAAGTATCTCTCAGTCTGTGGGGTAGCTGGCTCTAGATCTCAATACAGTTTACAAAGCAGGTCAGTATCATCCTCCCCGTTTTACAGATGGGGAAAGTGAGGCACGGAAAGAGGACGTGACTTGCCCGATGTCACCCAGCATATGGCAGAGCCAGGAATAAAACCCAGGTCTCTTGAGTGCCACTCCAGTGCTCTGTCCACTAAACCACACTGCCTTCCGGGTCTCACAAATGCTGTCTGTTAAGTACAAGATCATCCTTCCCGAGAATTTTCATTTGGCTTCATTTCGCAGAATGCACAGCTAGTTTAAATTCCTGCCCCCCCCCACCGTACATTACTGCCTTGGCCATGTATTGAGGTGCTGCCCCATATCCTAGCATGGGGCAAGTAGTCTTTGAAATCAAAAAGCATTCTCATTTCTCCATGTTTCATCTGCCCACCTTCCCAGCTGATCCCTGTCCAGTTGCCTCTGCTGTAACCCAGTAGCAGGCATCATCAGTGCTTCTGGTTGCAGCTAACCCTGATACTAGGTGGTGTCTTTATTGCTCTGTCATCAAAGATGAGAAGCTGGAAAATGACGAGTTACGGACTTCAGGAGCCTCCCGTGCAGTGAGATATTTGGGATTCCTCGTAGCATCCTCCTGCTGGAGGACTGCTCTGTGTCAGTCGCCTGGATTCCATTCCAGCGGCTGCAGGATGCCAAGTGCGGGTGAGTCTGGGAGCTTGATTGGCTGCGTCGGTGGACCGTTTCCTTATTAGGACAGCCCTGCTCCAGGGCCGTGTGCTTTAGTGTACAGAGTTGGATTTTTGAAAAAGAGATTCTGTCTTGGAGGCGTTAAAGCTCCTGTTAAGGATTAAATGGTACTTGGTAGAGTAGACAACTTTGCTACCGTGGGCCCACACAGTGACTAGTCTCTGTTTCCTGTTAGGGACTTAAAAGGTTGCTCTCAAATAGGCAAGGATACGCCTAAATTGTGGTCCTCCTTGCTAGTATGCACCGAAATCCCGGCTTCCTGCATAACCTATTCCCTGCCTGCTAGCTCGAGGTTCTGGAATACAATTCCACCAGTTCCTCTGAGAAATTCTCAGATGCTGAACTGCTCTGGGAGGGATGCAGTCTGCCCTGTGCCTTCAGCTATCCCAGCTCTGTCTCTGCTAAAACTCCAGTGGTTGAGGACCCAGTGGGATGAAGGCTAAGCTACTTGACCAGTCTCAGTGGCAGGGCTATTCAAGGTTATGATTTAAGTGGGCTTAAAAAAAGAAAAAAGCCAACCTTTAACAGACAAGAAGCTCTTTCAAGAGGAGAACATTTTTGGAAGAAAAAAGCTTGTCTGGTTGGTAATGTGGTCTCGTGGCGAAGGCGGGAGACTGGAGCTTGGGACACCTAGGTTCTATTCCTGGTTCTGCCACTGATGGATTGTGTCACCTTGGGCAGGTGGCTTCATTTTCTGTGCTTGTTTCCCCTCCTGCCTTTCGTCATTCTTGTCTCTTTAGATAAGTTGTCCCCAAACTGTGGGCCGTGCCCCTCTAGGGGGGCACAGAAGAATGTTCGGGGGGACACGTGCCAGGGCCCAGACCAGTCTCTGCAGGTAGGGATAGGGAGGGAGCAGCACCCAGCCCAGGTCTGCCCTCATTCCCTCTCTGACCCTAGCCCCAGCTCCTCCCCCAAGCTCTTCTGCTGAGTCAACTGTGCGGTAATGGGGGGACACAGACAGATTCCATGGCTGGTAAGGGGAGGGCGCAACAGGGAAAGTTTGGGCATCACTGCTTTAGATAGTCCCCGCCCTATGGAACATACAGTCTCTCTACAGCACCTCGCACACATGGGGCCCTGGTCTCAGGGCCTTGATCTTGGGCAAGTCACTTACTCTCTCCAGCTTAGTCCCCCATCTGAAAAGAACACTTCCTGTTTCTTTGTAGATGGGACGCTTCTGGGGGCAGGGATTTGTAGATTCCAAGATCAGAAGGACCATTGTGATAATCTAGTCTGATCTCCTGTATAGCACCGGCCAGAGCACGTCCCCACAATAATTCCTAGTGCAGAGGTTTTAGAAAAACATCCCGTCTTAATGTACAAATTGTGGGTAATAGAGAACCCACTCCAAGCCTTGGTAAATTGTTCCAATGGGTAATTATTCTCACCATTTCAAATGTACATCTCATTTCCAGTCTGAATTTGTCTAGCTTCAGCTTCCAGCCATTGAGTCATGTTATACTTTTCTTGGCTAGATTGAAGAGGCCATTATGAAATATTTGCTCCCCATGTCGATACTTATAGACTGTAATTGTCGCCCCTTAATCTTCTCTTTGTTACACTCAAATAGCTCAATCTATTTAGTTTATCACTATAAGGCAGGTTTTCTAATCCTTTAATCATTCTCATGAAATTTTCTCCAATTTATCAACATCCTTCTTGAATTGTGGGCACCAGAACTGGAGACAGTATTCCAGAAGCAGATGCACCAGTGCCAAATACAGATGTGAAATACCTTCTTTGCTGCTATTCGAGGTTCCTATGTTTTTGCATCCCAGGATCACATTGGCTCGTTTGGCCACAGCGCCACACAGAGAGCTCACATTCACCTGATTATCCACCACAACCCCC
The DNA here is from genome assembly GCF_965140295.1 of Lepidochelys olivacea. NCBI lineage: Eukaryota > Metazoa > Chordata > Testudines > Cheloniidae > Lepidochelys > Lepidochelys olivacea. The sequence goes on along the minus strand of NC_140436.1, from coordinate 13,034,825 downwards.
AAATCTTTTTCAATCACAGTTTTTCAAGATAAAGTCACCCATCCTGAAAGTATGGCCTACATTGTTTGCTTAGGTCCAGTTTACCGAGTGATCCAGATGGCTCTGCGTCAGTGATCAGTCCTCTTCATTATTTACCACTCCCCCAAATTTTGTGTCCTATCCAAACTATATTGGTGGTGATTTAATGTTTTCTTCCAGGTTATTGATAAAAATGTTAAATAGCGTCTGGCCAAGAAACAATCACTGATGGACCCCACAGGAAACACACCCACTCGAAGACGATTCCTCATTTACAGTAACATTTTGAGACCTATCAGTTAGCCAGTTTTTAATCCATTTAATGTGTGCTGTGTTAATTTTATATAATTCTAGTTTTTTAATCAAAATGTTATGCAGTACCAAGTCAAATGCCTTACAGAAGTCTAAGTATGTTACATCAATACCTTTATCCACCAAACTTGTGATCTTATTAAAAAAAAAATTGAGCTAGTTTGACAGGATCTATTTTCCATAAACCCATGTTGATTGGCATTAATTACATTATCCTCCTATAATTCTTTATTCATCAAATCCCCATATCAGTGCTCCATTATCTTGCCTGGGATTGATGTCAGGGTGACATTTCTATGATTATCTGGGTCATCCCGTTTACTCTTTTTAAAAATTGGCATGACATTCTTTCATTAGTCTTCTGGAACTTCCCCTGTGCTGCAATTTTTTTTGAAAATCAACATTAACAGTCCAGCAAGCTCCTTAGCCCGCTCTTTTAAAACTCTTCAATGCAAGTTATCTGGACCAGCTGATTTAAAAATATCTAACTTTAACATCCTCCTGAGATACTAGTGGAATGGAAAGAGTGTTATCATATGATGAGTGTCATTCCCCCCCCCCCCAAAAATACAAAACAGAAATATTTATTTAACACTTCTGCCTTTTCTGCATTATTATTGATAATTCTAACATTTTCACCTAGTAGTGGACCAATACTGGTGCATTGTTAAGATTCTTTTAGTTCCTAATATATTTTAAAAACTTCTCCTTATTGTCCTTAACTGTGCTGACTACAGATTTCTTCTTGTGTCCCTTTGCTTCCCTTATCAATTTTCTACAATTCCTAACTTTTTATTTATATTCATTATTATCAACTTCCCCTTTCTTCTGTTTGCTTGTGTACTTTTTTAATTTTTGTATAGCTGCCTTCACTTCCCCTCTAAACCGGGTTGTTTTTTTATCTAGTACGGCCTTCTTCCACAACTGTGGGTTTATGGCTTTTGGGGCATCTGGTAAGGTGTTCTTAAATGCTTCCCAATTATTCACATTTTTCTGATTAAATTCTTCCTCCCAGCTGATTTGGCTCATAATTGTTTTCAGCTTTATGAAATTGGCCCTGTTAAAGCACCAGAAATATATATTACTGGTCTTAATTACTTATTACTATGCTTTCACATAATAAATGGGATCATGTCACTATTACTTGTACCTAAGTACCATTAATTTTTAGTTCTGTAATTATTTGTGCTGTATCTGTTAAAACAAGATCCCCCATGTTGGCTGCAACACTTATTTGAGTTAGGAAATTGTCATCCATAATGTCTCTTCAGAGACTGTTGTTAGGGCATACTCTAAACCCTCACAGAGGGACACTGTCTCCTGTAGCCTCTGAGCTCCAGTTCTCATATTATGTCTACACACACGATGACATCACCGCCTTGCTCTGCTAAAGCACTTTTCATCAGTAGATATCAAAGCATTTTACAGAGGAGGTCAAGTTGTCCCAGTCTAATTTAGTAACCAGGTGCACATTTGAACATGGATACTCTACAGCCATTTAAATCTGGCTTGCAACATCACTCAAATGGGCATGTAAACCAGCCATTGCATTCGTTTGACTTTCCCGCAAGCCTTTTTGAAGTGCTGTCAGATCTTTGCTACCATCCTGCTGCTGGGGCAAGGTAGCCGCTGTAGGAGCAGCTAACAATGGAAAGCAAGAGTGTTCAGTCCATATTTGGCATCGAGTGGAAGCCGTGCCTAAGCCCCAGGTGAGGAGGTGGCTAATGGCTTTGATGTTTATTTGCACTGTTTTTTAGAACCTCAAAACCAGCTGAGGCTTTTCCTTGTGTGTGTCACAGCCTGAAACTTGCAGCTCTGAACCCCTTCTATCTGGGAGCACCATAGGACTTACCAGACTGCTTCAAAGTCCTGAGTCTTCCCAGTTGGTGGTCTAGTGATTAGCGCACTCAGGAGATCTGGGTTGAATGCCTGCTCTGAAAGCCTTCCTCTGGGACTTTGGACAAGTCTCTGCATCTCAATCCCCACTCTGTTAAGTAGGGGTAATATTGTATTACCGACGTACTTGGGAGCCTGAGGCGTGGCCCAGCACAGAACAAAAAGACAGTCCGTCTCCCAAGGAGTCTAAACAAAGGGATGTTGTGAGGGTGAATACGTTAGATTGTGTGGTACATTGGCATCGGGCTATAGACTCTCTCCAGGTACGTCTAGCAGCTGTTTCATGGTAGAGGAGGGATGCAAGGAACCCTTCAGGGATTTCATATCTCGAGGACTATTCCCTCTAAGCTGTGGGCATGTGCGTGTGCACACAGATCCGAAACACCACGCACACAACAATTTGCACAAAAAAAATTTTTGCGCATACAGCCTGTCAAAAATTAGAGGGAATGTTGATCTCAAGGTGTGAGTGAATCAAACCCAACTCCTGCCTTCCCTCCCCCTGATATCCTCGGGGAAGGCGCAGAGGTAAAGGCCACGCCCCTCTTCCACAGATTTCACCCCCCCACACACAAATGCTTCTCAGCACAGGGGAGAATGAATGGGGAGTGGAACGAGTGACCCTAGCAGAGATCTATGGGCTGCCTTTCAACTTCCCCCAGTGTTGCAGCCTTAGGATAGTTTACACAGTGGTGTGGTCACTAGTGACTGGACTTATAGATTCATAGATATTAAGGTCAGAAGGGACTATTATGATCATCTAGTCTGACCTCCTCCACAACGCAGGCCACAGAATCTCACCCACCCACTCCTGCGGAAAACTTCTCACCTATGTCTGAGCTATTGAAGTCCTCAAATCGTGGTTTAAAGACTTCAAGGAGCAGAGAATCCTCCAGCAAGTGACCCGTGCCCCATGCTACAGAGGAAGGTGAAAAACCTCCAGGGCCTCTTCCAATCTGCCCTGGAGGAAAATTCCTTCCCGACCCCAAATATGGCGATCAGCTGAAACCTGAGCATATGGGCAAGATTCGCCAGCCAGATACCCAGGGAAGAATTCTCTGTAGTAACTCAGATCCCACCCCATCTAATATCCCATCACAGGCCATTGGGCCTATTTACCATGAATATTTAAAGATCAATTAATTACCAAAATCATGTTATCCCATCATACCATCTCCTCCATAAACCTATCGAGTTTAATCTTAAAGCCAGATAGGTCTTTTGCCCCCACTGCTTCCCTTGGAAGGCTGTTCCAAAACTTCACTCCTCTGATGGTTAGAAACCTTCGTCTAATTTCAAGTCTAAACTTCCCAATGACCAGTTTATATCCATTTGTTCTTGCGTCCACATTGGTACTGAGCTTAAATAATTCCTCTCCCTCTCCGGTATTTATCCCTCTGATATATTTATAGAGAGCAATCGTATCTCCCCTCAACCTTCTTTTAGTTAGGCTAAACAAGCCAAGCTCCTTGAGTCTCCTTTCATAAGACAGGTTTTCCATTCCTCGGATCATCCTAGTAGCCCTTCTCTGGACCTGTTCCAGTTTGAATTCATCCTTCTTAAACATGGGAGACCAGAACTGCACACAGTATTCCAGGTGAGGTCTCACCAGTGCCTTGTATAACGGTACTAAAACCTCCTTATCTCTACTGGAAATACCTCGCCTGACGCATCCCAAGACCACATTAGCTTTTTTCACGGCCACATCACATTGGCGGCTCATAGTCATCCTGTGGTCAATCAATACTCCAAGGTCCTTCTCCCCCTCCGTTACTTCTAATTGATGCTTCCCCAGCTTATAACTAAAATTCTTGTTATTAGTTCTTAAATGCATGACCTTACACTTCTCACTATTATATTTCATCCTATTATTATTACTCCAGTTTATAAGGTCATCCAGATCTTCCTGTATGGTATCCCGGTCTCTCTCTAAATTGGCAATACCTCCCAGCTTTGTATCATCCGCCAACTTTTTTAGCACACTCCCACTTCTTCAGAGGTACTGAGCATCTGCGACTCCCGCTGAATCTGAGAGTAGTTCTGGTCACTCAGCACCACTGGGCATCAAAAGCCTTGCCTAACCACGGGAGAAACTAGCAGGCTACACAACGGGCTCTGGTGGTTTTGGATGCTCTCCTAGCAAGAGCCTCCCTAGGGCAGGTTTTCAAGGTCTCGGCAGCCACAATCAAGCACCGGGTTTGCAAAAGGGCTTAGCTCCCATTTAGTAAGGGCCAGATTTCTTTTTTACAAAAGTGAGCAGCCCCCACCATGATGCTGATGGGCCGCTTTCAGAATGCCTCAGCACTCCCAAATGCACCCAGTGTGGCCAAGCTCTTTGGGAAAAACCTGGCTGTTGATTTCTGAACCCAGCTCCCCTTCTGGGCACAATCCAGCCCTTTCTCTGCAATGCGTCTCTTTATGCCAGGCTTTCCCTAAACAGTGCGCCCTGGATGCCATACGGGGATCAAACTGGGGCCCTCCAAAGCTACGCACATGAGCTGCTACAGCTTGGGCTAAAGCACCCTAGTTGGGCCTGGAATAGGCTCACATCCTCTGTGAATCAAGTAGGGGGGGAAAGCAGTTCCACTAGCATTGAAGACTCCTAAATCCCCCACCTTGGGTGTAGAGCAGTGTCCAGCTGTGCAACGCATGTGCACAGCTGCTGCCGTCTGTTAAAAGCTTTTTCTTTTTTCCCTCCCGGTAATGTCATATATGGCAACCCTCTGCCTCTGTGACCTCATCTTTGGATGCTGTTCAATGTAAACCTGGCATCAGTGACTGGGCGGCAGTTTCTCCGAGCAGCCTTTAATTGCAGGACAGGACTTTCTTGCAGTGTCTGTCTCTCGCAGGGCCTAGCTGGGGTTGGGGGAAGCTTTCAGTTTTCAGGGAGACCTCATGGGCTGCTGGGATTCACACAGGCACGGGGGCTCCGTGGGGAGATGCGATCATTTGCACGTCTCTCTGTTTAGACTAGCTCTTGTGGAGCAGAGCGACTGCCCTGAATTCCTCCTCCTTTTGGGACTCGCTTTAGCCTCTGGCGTGGCTCTGGGCATGCAGGCGAGGTGTGGTGTGCAACGCAGTAAGGGAGCAGGGGAGAAATTTGGTGCTAGCTAGGGCATATTTTGACATGTACCCGGGCTAGAGAATTACAAGTGTAATGAACTCTTCTGTAGGGGCAGCAGAGAGCTGGGAACCAGGACTCCTGGGTTCTATTTCCAGCTCTGGGGAGGGAAAAGAGAGCCTAAGACTCAGATCTCTGGGTTTCTGAGGCTGGGAGGGATGTGTGGCTCTTGTGGTTAGAGGTGGGCAGACTGGGAGCGAGGACTCCTGGGTACTTGTTCTGCTCTTGACTCACTGGGTAAATATCGGCAGGTTGCTGATCACCTCTCTGCTTGGCGAACTGGATGTAATTAGCACTGATCTTCCAGGCAGTGGATGAGGCTCTAATGAACGTTGGCTGGACCTTTTATGATCCTCGGGGCTAGCATTCCACACGCGGTTGGCACAGCCCCAGACCCTGCTCCGCTCTGTTCCGCCCTCGCTCTAGCCAGCTCTGCCGCTCCTTCAATGCAGTCAAAGTGCAGAAAAGGGCTCACATCCCAGCCTGCGCCTCGGGCTTTGCCAACAGTAACAACAAAGCTGCTGTTTGTTGTTTGTATTGCAGCAGCAGCAGCCACAGGTGCCTGGCCGGGGCGCCATTGTGCTTGGCGCTGTACATAGTGATAGGCAGCCCCTACCCCAGAGAGCTTACGGTCTGAACAGAGAAGATGCTCACAGGCAGAGAGTTTTGCTGAAAGCCTTGCCGTGCATCAGTGACTCTGCACTGGCAATAGAACGTGGGTTCGGGGTCTGTTACAGGTGTGGGTGGGCGAGTTTCTGTGGCCTGTGATGTGCAGATCAGACAGATGATCATGATGGTCTCTTCTGGCCTTAAAGTCTCTGAGTCTCCTGACTTCTTGGCCAGAGCCCCTATCTGCTAGACCCAGAGGACTAATGGGCAGGTTATCCCAGGAATCTCACTAGGTTCCTTGGAGCTTGGTACCAATTTTTTTTTTTTTTAGTCGAGTTTTACTTGTCAGTTGCTCTGCCCAGGTCAGGATGACTGGTGGGGCTACTCCAGGGAGCAGCTGCAAAGAAATAGTCCCATACTGGTGCTACAGGCTGGAAATGGGTGACTCTAGTAGATATCGAGAGAGGATTCTTTCAGACTCACTAGGGCAGGGGTGGGCGAACTTTTTGGCCCGAGGACCACTTCGGGGTGCGAAACTGTATGGAGAGCTGGGTAGGGAAGGTTGTGCCTCCCCAAAGAACCTGGCCCCCGACCCCCATCTGTCCCCTCCCCCTTCCCACCTCCCTCAGAATCCCTGACCCATCCAATGCTCCTTGTCCCCTGACCACCTGCTCCTGAGACCCCGGCCCCTAACCACCCCCCAGGACCCCAGCCCCTATCCAACCCCCCGACTCCCTGTCCCCTGACTGCCCCCCCCAAACCTCTGCCCCATCCAACCCACCCCCCGTCTCCTGACTCCCCCCCAGGACCTCTTGCCCCTTACCCAACCCACCACGACGACGCGCTGCCTGGCAGGAGCAGTGGGCCAGAGCACTGGCGGTGCATCGCGCTGAGGCTGCAGGGCTGGGGACGAGGGCTAGCCTCCCTGGCCTGGAGCTCAGGGGCAGGGCAGGACGGTCCCGCGGGCCATAGTTTGCCCACCTCTGCACGACGGTGTAAGCTGGGCTATTTGGTTTCGCTAGACCAGCAGGGATTGAACCTGTGACCTGTAGTTCCAAAGGCAAGTGCGTTAGCCAAGGCTGAGCATGCTCCAGCTCTAGACCAGTCACCACTAGCTAGATCACATCTCAGGGGGCTGGGTGTGGGCTAAACGTAGGGCAGAAGACAACAAGTGCCACTCAGAGCCAAAACTCAGCCCTGCTTCTCCTGCCTTTGAAGTTTATTTCCCCCCTCCCACCCCTGTGCCCTCGGGAAAGTCACTTAGAGCCAAACTTTCAGAAGAGGCCACTGATTTTTTTGGACCCCGCAATAGACGTGGGGTGCCCCACACCAGGCCCCTGAGCCTCATGTCCAGTGGTGCTGAGCACCTGCCACTCCCCTCGACGCTGACTGGAGTCACTAGTGCTCAGCACTTGAGAATCAGGCCCGAGGGGTCACAAGCCGGGCTCCCCAAAATCCAAACGTCTGACATCAGTGGTTGCTTTTGGGGGTGGGGGGGGAGTTGGGCCCTGTCCTTCCCATACCTCAGTTTCCCAATCTGTAAACCAGGGCTCACAGCTGCCTTCCCTTGACTGTCAGTGTTTGAAAACTGCTTGGACTGTTTGTTAATCAAAGACAAATGTTGTTTTCCTGAGTGCCAGCAGCTGCCTTTCCTCGCTGGGAGCTCCTGCTTTCTCCCTGGATGTGCTGCACCCTGCCCTGCCGGCGATCTTTCTCTCTCTCTCACCCTGCTGCACTCACAAGCAGGGTCCCTCCTCTCTCCTGTGCAACGGCACATTTCCCTTAAAAAGGCAGCGGGGAATTTCTCCGCATCTGGTTGGATCTCATGCCGGCTCCTTGAAGGCCCTGGGGCTTCATGATGAGCTTGCCAAGAGCTCCTCAAGCAGCTGGAGTACTCGGCGCTCTGCAAGGCAAAGGGGAGGAAGGAGATCAGGAGAGAGGTGTCACAACCGTAACCTCGGCTGGGCTTGGCAGGCCACACGCCTGCATAGACAGGGAGGTACTGGCGCCTCTCCTGGCTTGCAGGTCCCCTTTGATGACCAGCTGCAGCAGGGAGCTGGCTGCTCTCGAGGGCTTCCTTTGTGCCACATGCGGGGGGGGCGTGGGGGGGGGGGAAGCAGGGCTGGGGAGCAGGGCTGGGGAGGTGTCTGTTGTGACAGTGTCACAGTGTTCCTTCCAGTTTTACGAGTCTATGCCTTGCTCCTGCTCAGGGGGTTTTCTTCGTTCATGTGCGCCCAGGGTCTGATCCTGCCAGATGCTGAGTGCCCTAGATGCCAGCGAGGAGAAGAGGCTGTGTAGCTCACTGGTGAGCCTGTGTTACTGATCCCTTAGAGGATAGGTGTTATTAGACCCCTGTGCAATGCAGCCTTGGTTGCCTAGCGTGTGCTTCTGGCTCGGGAGGTCCCCAATTCAATCCCCGCTGTGGCAGCCCCTAGATTCCCAGGATCTTTAGGGGGCACCCGACACCTTGTGGGTAGGAGCCTTTAGTGCTCAGGAAAGGTGTCACATTGTCAGCACTGAAAGAAAAGGAGGACTTGTGGCACCTTAGAGACTAACAAATTTATTTGAGCATAAGCTTTCGTGAGCTACAGCTCACTTCATCGGATGCATTCAGTGGAAAATACAGTGGGGAGATTTTATATACACAGAGAACATGAAACAATGGGTGTTACCATACACACTGTAACAAGAGTGATCAGGTAAGTCTGATTTGTGTCCATTTATTCTTTTACATAGAGATATAAATGGACATAAATCAGACGTCAAGAATTATAACATTAAAAAACCAGTCAGAGAATACTTCAATTTCTTTGGTCACTCGATTACAGACCTAAAAGTGGCAATTCTTCAACAGAAAACCTTCAAAAACAGACTCCAACGAGAGACTGCTGAATTGGAATTAATTTGCAAACTGGACACAATTAACTTAGGCTTGAATAAAGACTGGGAGTGGATATGTCATTACACAAAGTAAAACTATTTCCCCTTGTTTATTTCTCTTTCCCCTCCCCCCACTGCTCCTCACACGTTCTTGTCAACTGCTGGAAATGGCCCACCTTGATTATCACGACAAAAGGTTATTTCCGCCCTTCCCCCCCCCCCCCGCCTCTGCTGGTAATAGCCCACCTTACCTGATCACTCTTGTTCCCATTGTTTCATGTTCTCTGTGTATATAAAATCTCCCCACTGTATTTTCTACTGCATGCATCCGATGAAGTGAGCTGTAGCTCACAAAAGCTTATGCTCAGATAAATTGGTTAGTCTCTAAGGTGCCACAAGTCCTCCTTTTCTTTTTGCGGATACAGACTAACACGGCTGCTACTCTGAAACTTGTCAGCACTAGAGACTCAGTTTCTTATCCATCCCCATAACAGGGCTCTGTTCACATACCTCCTTCCACCTTGGAGGGATCCATTCTGGGGAGGACCGGGGAGTTCAGGCTGTGGTATTTCTCCTGAGACTGGCAGCAGAAGGGGGCATCTCCTAGGCTGTGAGCTCTTGGGGGCAGGGCTGGTTCTGTGGTTGTACCGCGCCTAGAACTCTGGTGGCCTGGTCCATGACCAGGGCACCTCGGTGCTACCAACATATACATTATAGCTCTGCTCGTGTTTGGTGGTGGGTCACTTGTCTGCCATGATCTGGATTGAGACTCTTCCCCTCCCCCTGTTGCAAAAAAACCCCACCCTTTGTTTCACACAGGACACTGAACACCCAGTGGTTTGGATGGAGTTCAAGCACTAACCTAGAAATGACAAGCTCTGGGGCCAATCCCCTGAGCCAGCTGCTCCCTGAGCCTGGCTTTTTTTATGTCCTATTAATAACCTAGCTCTTGTATAACCCCCATTTTACGTGTGGGGAAACTGAGGCACAAAGAGATGCTGTGACTTGCCTAGGTCACTGAGTAGACCAGGAATAGAATCCAGGTCTCCTGATTGCCAAGCCAAAACGTTATCCACTAGGCAATACTGCCTCCCCTTTCACTTTCATGAATAGCGTAGACTCTAGCTGCCAGCTTATTAAGTACTTCACAAAGGCAGTATGTTCCCCTACGTTGCCCGTCGGTCGGAGTGCTGTGTTATTTATTACACCAGCTGCCCTGCGTTCCAATTAGTTTCAGATCCTCTGAACTAGCGTCACTGGGCATATGCAGCAGCTCCTGTGATTTAAAAGCAAGCTCTCTTTGTGTGGAAATATTTTGACTGTGGCAATTAACTTGAATCCTCTTCTGGCAGAGAATAATTAGTGTCAATGTTTACATGACCACCATCAACACTTCCTGGACACAGAGCTATTTATAATAGAAAATAACATTTTCCTTCCACGGGTGCCTTTCTTCCAAGGATCTCAAAGCACTGTCTCGTCTACATTCAACCAAGTAAGCGGCTTCCCCTAGAACTCCTTCTGACCTGCCAGATCTCTGAGCAGCTCCAAAGAATCCAAAATGTTTTCTTTCCCATTCCATCTCATCTGCCACCAAAACCGTTCCACTGCTGGCCGGCCCAAGCCAGGGCCATGTTTGGTCCCAGGCCAATGAGGGCTTTAAATCTGATCTCTTTCAGAACGACAGGGATTAAAAATGGGAACTTCATAGGATTGGAAAGGGAGATTCCCAGCTCTCCAGTGGGTGATCCAATGCTTGCAGCTAGGCCTAGAAGCTGGTGTGATGTCAGATCTACTAGTGGGGTCATTTGCATCCAGGACAAAACTATTCAAAGTCATTTGCAAGATGGCTCCATCCCCTGTTCTTCCCCTCAAGATGCACCCCCTTGCTTCCCAGGTAATGGGGGGGATCGATTAAGCACATTCACTGATTTGCCAGTCAGCACTCCTTACTGGGGGTCTCTGTGAGCACCCTCCCTCCTGTTTGCTGCAAGCTGCAGTCATCCCTAGTGGATAGAGCAATGGGCTGGGCCTCAGGAGACCTGGGTTCTGTTCCCGGCTTGGCTGCTGACCGTGGACAAGTCACTTCACTGCCCTGTGCCTCAGTTTTCCCTATCTGTAAGATGGAGGTAATGATACTGAGCCCCTTTATAAAGTGCTTTGATGAAGAGGACGATGTAAGAGCCAGGTCTTGTTAAGCCAAGATGTTGGCTCTTTTGCGGCCACAGACTAAAACATAGCGCAGGTAAGATGGGAATCACCCTGGGCATTTAAGTCTTTGGGTTCCAGGAGGAGACGACACACTGGTTGTTGTGGTCATCATTCGCTTGTGGCTGGACAGCTGATTCTTCCCTCACTTGAGCTGGTTTTGCAGCCGTGGAACGCCCCTGGCATCCCCCGGTATAAGTGAGTTTGGAATCAGGCCGATGGTGTTTGCTCTGGCAAATTCCCATTGACGTCAATAGGATTTTGCCTGGGAAACACTCAGTTTAAAAGGATCTCACAGCTTGGGCCTGTGCAAACAAGAAACACATCTTCAATGACACCAGCTACAACCAAATGCCAAGGCTTTATCAGTCCAGCTGCTCCAGCAGATGCTAATGATCAGCAGCCGGGCTCATGGAGAAATGACTCCTGTGGCATCGGCGAAGTGAACTCTATTTAAGGGAGATTCATGCTGTCATCTGAGGAATCCAGCATTAGCCGTTGCCTGAAGGAGGACATCAGATACGATGGACTAGCAGTCCGTTAGGAAGTGAAGATGGTGACAGAAGGGTGGCGTGGACACTTTGTGGAAGCTCCTGATGCTCACCTAACCATCACTGGAGCTTCATGCAGTGTAGCTTGTGGCCGTGTCGGTCCCAGGATATTAGCGAGACAAGGTGGGGGAGGTCATCCCTTTTCTTGGACCAGCGTCTGCCTTTCCCAGCCCTGAAGAAGGGTGCCGGGTGGCTTGAAAGCGTGTCTCTCTCACCCATAGAAGTTGGTCCAATAAAAGATATTCCCTCCCCTACGGAGCTGTCTATATGTCTGTCTGGTGGAGCTACAAGGCACAATGCCCTTGAACTACAGCTGAAAGCATCCAGCGGTTGCAGGATTCAAGGAGGCTTGGCTCAAGGGCTTGAGAAATCAGAAGACTGCAAGGTGGCCCCACCTTGTGCCAAAACTATGGCAGGAAGTACTCTGAGGTACTTAGAACTACCCCATTCTTCTACTGAACGGGCCCTGGGAGCTATGCAATGGTCAGATCCAAGATGGTGTGTGGGGCCGTAGCATTTTTTTATTCAGAGAGGCAGCCGGCGGGACAACAGACATTCCAGTGCAGCAGAAGTTGCGGCAAGGGGGTTGAAATAGTAATTTTCCTTGCCTAGGCACTATAATAAATCCACTTTCCAAGAAATGTTGAGTTAGTGTTTAAGAGCATGGGACCTTCATCGCTGTGACTTGTGAAAGCCTCTCGTATCTATTTGGAGCTCGTGCTATGGACCTTAGATCTTCTGTGCTCTAAGAGCACTGACTCCTACCATTGTGAGCTAAAGGAGACTCTCCACTTAGCTTTTAGCAGTATGGGGCCAGTGTCACACAACTGAGCCATTCTGAATCAGTCCAGCAGCAGACAATGGTATGTATTAGCCAGTTCACCGCAGTCCCCTATTACAAAGTGACAGAGGTGAGATCCCTTCATATTTATAAATGACTCTCATTTGTTTTGGAGTCCCATGTAAGTGTTGCCCAGCTGTCTCTCTCAGCGGGCGGCATCACCCACAGGCTATAGGAGAGCACTTTATAATGCTAGAAAGAGACATACCCGTGTGCGCTTTATAAATAGATGATAGAAAATCCACTCTGGGGGGAGGCAAAAAGAGAGAAGCCGAATGCGTCGTTCAGCATGCCAGTTAATGGGCTGTTGTCATTTGAGTGATGGGGAAGCTGAATTTTCCAGCCAGGAGGACTCTGCTATTGATGTACATTTGTGTGTCTGCCCTGGAGACCCAGCACTGGGATCTGAGCGCTGTCATTTCCATCTGGTTTGAGTAAACTAAATCTGTTACTAATGCTGTTTAATAATCCCAATTCACCATTGGCACCTGAGTTTGTCTATTTCATCCATCGGCCGTGTCCTGCCATAACCCTAGGTTGCAAGACCTCTCCAGCAGGGACTGTCTTTTTACTACACGTTTGTACAGTGTCGAGCACAATGGACCCTGATCCTCAGCTGGATGCTATTGTGATTTTTCCAGGCTCTTAGATGCAGAATTGCCATTAAAGTCAATGGGACCCCCATATACTGGACCTGGGTCTGAAATCTGATGCCTTTTCATTGCACATGCATGTTCAACCCCCCTGTAACTGTTTGTTCTCTTGTTCTTTGCCTAGATGTGCTACTCCTGTGTACTCGTGGATTAGGCAAGTACACAAGTAGGCCCAGGGAAGTTGCGAGCGCTGAGCGTGGCACACTCAAGGCGTGAGAGTTCGTAGGATTAGGCCTGTTTGACTGGCGGGGGGGGTATTTTGTTCTTTAACATCCTGCTAAATCTCAGGACAGATCCCAGGTGGTACACGTCTGCCTAGCCCCATGACTTCACTGGAGTTGGGCTTCCGGCGTACACCAGCTGAGCATCTGTCCCACTACAGCCACCATACTGGCCGTGCTCCTGCTGACATGACGGGGAGCTTTACTGCTGGTGTCAACGGCAGCGGGATCGGGGCCATTCTGCGGGATTGGCGGGTCTGTCTCTGCTCTGCTCTCGTGTGCCGCTGCTGTAAAGCTGGAGGCACTCCAGTGACTTTAGTGCAATAAGTCTAGGATGGGTGGGACGCAATAGCAGAATGCTGGAATTAAGTTGACAGCTCTAATAGAAGGGAGAATAATGTGACAATGGTGCTGACATGCTGGTATGTAATTCAGACTCTGGGCCACATCCAGCTCTTTTCTACCAGTGTAAAACCAGAGGCGCGATTCTGAAGTCTGTGGAGGTGCTCTGGATTTGCACCACACAGGTGGGCCAAATTCTGTTCACTTACACCCTGATAAAGACTCGATCCTGCAATAGGCTCAGGGCGGGCAGAGCCTTGGTGTCATCAGTGGAGCTCCATGTGTGTGCTGCAATCTTATTCCAGGATCAGGCCCTAAGTCACTGTCCACCACTGTAAATCTGGAGTGACTCTGGATTCACATTGGTTTTTAACTGCTGGCTCACACCCCTAGTTTTACATAACCAAATAAATAGCCAGACCCGTCAAAGAGCTGCAGACCACACCAAATTCCAATCATTGCTTTCAATGAAATACTTCCACTTCTCCGGCATTCCTCCTTCACTCTGAATTTTGAAGAGAGAGCGAGACCCACAGGCCAGACGGCCGAGGCCCTAATGCCATTCTTGGTATCTTTCTCTCTCCAGGAATTGTAGGTGACTCCACTTCCTTTTTGAATGTAGCTTATAAGGACTTGTGTCGAACTTGTTTATCAAAGTGTAGCATAAAAGGAACAGATTCACTAAGGGGGTGTTGCCTCCCAAATACTCTTGCATACATTTTTCTTATAATAATTAACTGTGCTTGGTTCTACCATGAGTCCGAGGTCAGTATAATGAAATAAAACACCTTATATGGCCATATGGCTCACACACCATCAGTTAGCCTTTTTAGGGGCTCTGTTTAAGGAGGATCCGCCTCTGAGGTTTCATAGTCTGACTGGTATTTATACCAAAGGCACATCAGAACGCAGTCCCAGAGGAAAGGAACTCTTGTGTACTTGGTGAGTACTGCAAAAGATCTATTCTCTCTTTGCTATCACAAGCCTTGCTAAGGTTCAGAAGGTCCATCTAGGGGCGAGATGGGAATCCTACAAGAATATTGTTGTTTTAATCGTTTAAGTCACGGGCTGTGATTGCACCTGCAAATTGCTCCCAGCGTGTGCCTTTTGGGGGGACTGGCAAGGAGGCTGTAACAGCAAAAGGGGAAGCCTCTGCATAGTCTCTTTCTTTGATCCTTTTAAATATGCATCATGTAAAGACAGACAGAGAGAAACTCTGGGATGCAGCATAATCTTTTAGTCTCTGCAGCTTTCAAGCAGGAAAGACTTTGACTGCTGCAATTTTCCTAGAATGCCTGGAGAAGCCAGGCTGCATCTACGTTTTGGGCTGCTGTGATTTGCACGCTCATGTTGTTACAGTTCGGGTTTTCCAGTAGGAAAGATAACACAGCAGCAAAGTGGGCTGCTGTTACGGTGCATTGTTTACAGCCTGTGTGCATGGCACTTACAAACAGATGAAAAGACAGGCTGCAGAGCCCCATCCTGCAAGGTGCTGAGCCCCCTTGATGAGACAGACTTGTGTGATGCACGAAAAGCAGAACTTGGTGGGTGGGGCTGAAGAACGGGGCTCTCAGTTGTGGGGAAGGAAGGTTGTTAATCTTATCCATACAACAGATCATTTGAGTTGATCAGTTTCACCTGTTTCTTATTGGCCACTTGTTCTTAATAATGCTCTGTTGTCTTCAGTGGGAACTGAAATTGACAGGGCTCAGTGGTAAATGCTGACAGCTTTGTCTCCCCCTCCTCTGGGCTGCATCTTATTGTAGGAGCTCCTCCACGTTGTCTCCAGACAGGAAGCGAAATGTTGGGAGTGGCCTTCTGCAAACCAGGAGTTGGGAAAACTATTTCCATTTTTGGGAAAGCCTGTGATGTAGGCTCATGTTTGTGTTTACTGGAGCCCCAGTGTGGTTTGTCTCAGACTCTGATTCATACTGATAAAGAATTATGGACATCAGGGACTGTTGCAAACTGGATAAAAGGAAAACTGCCCGTGTTTCTCAGAGAGCTGATACCTGCTTTCATGCCTCTGCAGTCTCTTATAACAGGAAATTTGTCTTGAAGGGGAATTGCAATATCCTCCAGGGAGAAACCATAGTTTATAGGGCTGTTCAAAGTGGAGAAGTGAACCTCAGGAATGAAGGCTAGAGTCTGATGCTGGTTTCCACAGAAGCTATTAGGCTTACTCTAGACTGGCACCTCTGTAAATGAAATCAGCATTTAGCCCTCTGTCTTCCAGTGTGCTGGAGGAATAGATCAATGTTACTGCTGCAGTTAAGCGGGGGCGTCATGTTTACCCCACTGATGCTGCCAGGAAGCTGAGGAATTAAGCGCCAATGTGAGGTTTAAAGGAGAAATATTTCTCTCCCCTTTTCCCCTCGCAACAGAATTGCCAATGTTTTTATTTCTGCTTTTATCCCAAGGGGCTTTTCTAGAGAGATGTACGGTTAAACTAAAGACAAAGGGTCAGATTCTGCCCTGATTTACAGCCATTTGAAGTCGGATTGGACCAGATTCTGATCTCAGTTCCATCAGCATAAATCTAGCATCCTTCCTATCGAAGGCGGTGGAATTGAAGAGAATCTGACTGACTACAGAAATATTTCACACATGTAGTGTGATTCCAGACCACACAACATACATAAATGTCTACAGAGGCATATCATACGCTACCAGTTGCACTGAAGTGTATACGTCACATTGACTGGACCTGGGGGGCCTAATTCTGATTATACTTACGCTAGCATGACTCAGGAGTAACTCCTCTGTGACTGGCACAGGTAGATCAGAATCTGAGCTCGCATGCATTAATTTTGACCAATCATGTTAACTTCCTCATACTTCTTTTTTTACAGTAGATTTTCCATTGGATGCTGGGGTGTCAAATATTATGCTAATTTCATGGGCAGGTCTCTTCCATCAGGGATCACACTCAAAGCAAACTCTCACTGACTTTAGTGGGAGATTTGCATGAGTAAGGACTGCAAGACTGATTATTTCTTCTAGTCCTGTAGCATCCACCAGGCATTGATCACACTAGGAGAAAGATGCAGCCCCTGCCCTGGAGAGCTTATTCGCTTTGCCACCCTTGGCTATGAATAAGGACTACCGGGGAGGTAGTGTGGCCTCATGAATGGAGCACTGGTTTGGAACTCAGGATTGCCTCTGTTTCCCCATCTGTGAAATGATACTGACCTTCTCTGTAAATTGCTTTGGGATGGATGGATGAAAAATGCTAGATAAGACTCAGCATGGCATTATTATTGCTATTCACTTTTCTTTTAAAACCAAGCAGGCCCCCAAATTAGATACACTAAATTAATGCATTGTGGGAATCTGGATGATGAATTAGCCTTCTGCTTTAGGGAAGGACGAGCCGTTTGGATCAGTAGCTTTGACAGTAAAAGAGCTAGGACTTTGGCTGGAATTCAGTCTGGTTTGATTCATAGATTCTACGGCCAGGAGGAACCATTAGTTCATCTAGACTGGCCTCCTGCATGCCACAGGCTAGAGGACTTTATACAGTTTTTATAAAATACTCTCCAAAAGCTTAAACAGGAGGGATAATTAGCCTGCCACTGGGTCTGAGTAATTCCTGGAATGACTGTTTTCCAGCAGTCGTGGGTGGGCAAATCCTCAGCTGATGTAAATGGACATTGCTCCATTGGAGCTGAGGATCTGGCCCAGGGATTTTAAAAGGGTCTGAGGGAAGCAGTGAAATGTACATTAGCACGATTTCCCCCAGGCTGCTCAGAAATGCTGCAATGCTGCAAGTCATCTCCTTCCCCAATCTCTTCCCTGGTGGGCTTCTCTGCAATGCTATCAGCTGGTCAGGAATCCCGCATTACATCCCTCTGGGATGTGAGCTCTGGCATCCATCACAGGTAACTGCACTGAAGTGGGTGCTTTGAGAGAAGACTCAAGCCCTGTATTTCTACAGTGCAGCTGCTTTCTCCTAACAGGTTCCTGGCCATAACAGCAGTACATTTAAACCAGGCATCTCCAATCTCCCCACTTTGGCTGTCCATCAAGGGGTCAGCATTATCAAGTACAGGGCAAATGAGGAAACTAACTCGTTAAAAGACAATGAGCCGTTGTATGGCTTGCTTTGTTATTTATATACAAGGGGCCAGATTCTGCTGTGTAACTTCAGAGCAACTCCTCTGACTTAAACTGAGTTATCAGGTTCATAGCACGAGCCCAGAGTCTCCCTGCACTTTGTGGCTGGAGACTTTTCTCTTCCATGTGTGCAGTACTGCACATCTGGCCAGGTGGCAGCTGTACAAACTGACGGGCATGCAATGCAGTTTAAAACAAAATACAAACCACTGGGCCATGCACTGAATGATGGACAGACAGGGCCTTTGGCCCATCTCTGGTTATATTGATGCCAATAGTGATGTTGTTATGTCTGTGTTAACTTTTACCAATGGGCTGTAGTAAAAAGCCAGTTAGGCTTGGAGACTTTTTATAGTTATGCCTGGTCTTGTATCAAAGGAAGCTCCGCCGAAGCTGGGCAGATGTTTAAAACCTATATCCAGCTCCACGGTGGATTATCCCTCTCTGAACCATTGATTTGTTTTTTCCTATTGCCAACTAGGTACATGATGTTAAAACTCCCCCTTTAGCAGGTTCATTTCTAACATCTCTCTGATTCCCGGCCTTCATGTGGGCCTTGTCTGTCAGACCAAGGACGTTCGCTCATTCAAGCTTTCAACTGTGAGAGCCGGATCCCCTTGACGTTCCATTCACTACATAGCTGCCGTCAGCCGCAGAGTTTGCACCTCCTCATTGAGCTTGGTCCATCTGTTATGTCATGGACCACACCTCTTGAAGAGCCTCAACCTATGCTCACGTAAGTCAGTGGCAAAACTCCCACTGACTTCTGTAGTGCAGGCCCTATCAGCGTAGGGAGATTCTCAAAAGGAACTTCCTTAAAGGGAGCGGGGTGAATCTGACTCTCCCTCCAATGCAACCCCATTGAAGTCCCTTCAATGGGACTTTGTTGCTGCAGCTGAGAGAAGAATTGAGGCTAGTCTCCAAAAAGGACCTGTTAGACCACCTTTAACAACATGGACACGGTGCCCCAGTTCGCCGTGTCTCCTCCATTTCTAGTTTCTGTGATTCGCTCCCAGCCTCTGCAGGAAGGACTCAAACCTAGGTCTCTTGACTTGGCTTCCAAAGCTGCCCCTAAAAGGTGACTTTTGGGGGGTGCCTGTTTAGTGCAGGCCTGTGAGATCTGTGCTCTGGGCAAGGCCCAGGCATCCTCTCTGCTTCCAAGTGCAACCCAAGGCATTGGCTGCAAGGTTTTGGAGCTGGCAACTTTAGAGGAGGCCTCTCTCCCCATACTCCATCTCAGCAGCTGAGTCTAACTGAGGTGCTTCTCCTAACAGCTCTTAGGCATGAGCTACTGAGAGCAGGAGGCAGGGTGACTGCAATGGAAGGCTGTAGAATGCTCCTTCTCTGGTTGGTCATCAGATCCAGAGTGGAAATAAGGTTAAGAATGTTAAATGTGAGGGTAATTAATCACTGGGCGTGGTGAATTCTCCATCAGCTGGATTCTTTAAGTCAAGACTGGGTCTCTTTCTAGGAGATCGGCTCTAGGCCAAACCGGAATTAGGGGCTCAATGAAGGACTCCCTGGGTGAGGCTCTCTGGCCTGTGTTCTGCAGAAGGCCAGGCTAGGTGGGTCGTAATGGTCCCTTCTGGCTTGAAAATGTACCTGCTGCAGCTTTTGGGGCGAGGCGTAAGGCTCATTTCATTTGGCTGAGCCTTTGCCAGATGGTTCTAACCACTGGTGTAGCCTTTTCGTGACTGAATTTTCTGATTGATGAATAATCTTTTGTTTTACACTCCAAGGGGGGCCTGCAGTGGCTGACACAGATCAAGCTGTCTGAGTGAATATAGACCCAGTGATATGAATCTCTTATCTCCGTCTCAATCTCACCTGCCTCTGTATGTGACCAACTATATAGTCCGTAGGATCTTTGCATTCAGTAGCCAGAACCGTAGCGGAGGAAAATTTCTGTAACTCCATTGGTCTCAGCAGAGCTACATGGATTCGCACCAGCTGAGGCTCCAGGGCATGCTTATGTAGCTTTTGTGAACTTGCTTTCTCAGTTGGACTCCTTGAAAATGTGGGGTTCGATTCCGCTCTCCCCTGTAGCACTCTGTTGACTCCTCTGCGGTCGGATGGGTGGAGCTGAGCGTGGTGTTCGGTCCAATCCTTGACTAGCCATTCAGAGCCGCATGTAATTTTTAACGTTCCCCTTCATCTCTGCCTCTTCCAGGTGCTTCTGAATTCCAGCATCTCTCAGCTCCGCCATGTGTGAAGAGGAGACCACTGCCTTGGTCTGCGACAATGGCTCCGGGCTGTGCAAGGCTGGCTTTGCCGGCGATGACGCCCCACGCGCTGTCTTCCCATCCATAGTGGGTCGCCCTCGTCACCAGGTTTGTGCAGTACCTCAATGGCAGTCGACCCCCCCCCATAAGACAATACTGTCGGCCTGAGCCAAGAGGCATGGGGAAGTCCCATTCAATCCAGGGGAATGCTGTATGGAAAATACTTGCATAATTGGGGCCGGGGTGGACTGAGTTGAGACGCTCTTTCATGTTCATCACATGTTGGACTTGGACAATACCAGCCTGGTTGGTGACCCAGCCAATCCATCCTAATCGGGCCCTAATATCTGATGAATTGTTGGCCAACTTTTATATTACAGTTCCATGTGTCAAGGCTTGACATAGGATTAATAGGTGTTTTGATAAGTGGCTGATGAATTTTTTTATAGAGTCCAAGTGGTCAGTGGGTTGCTTATAGCTATCTATAACACGGTCTGCTGATGTGCTGATAACCATCGCTAGCTCATGCCTAAAACGTGGTTGTAACATCTCGGAGTCATGTATTAAACCTATATAAATGGAATCTTAATGTAAAGGTTGATAAGCCCATTGGGGCAGGGACTGTCTTTTGATTCCGTGTTTGTACAGCAATTAGCCCAACGGGGGTGGGTTCGTGACTAAGACTCCGATGGCAATACGACTAAGAGGAGTCAGGACCCCGGGGTTCCCAGCATTGTGGTAGACTTTGGGCAAGAGGCTGAAGCCAACATTTTTCATAAGCGATGGCTGATGTTTGCGTGCCCCAGTTCTTGAGGGCTGAATCTGAGATGTCCCAGGGGGATCTGAAGAGGAGCTGAGCACCCGCAGCTCCCATTGGCTTCGGCTGGAGTGGCGGGTGGTCAGCACTTTGGAAAAAATCGGGCTTAAAGGGCCTTGAGTTGGGCCTCCAAAATGAGTGGGATGCTTCTGAAAATGTCTGTAACTGCTCCATGCCTCAGTTTACCCCTCTCTAAAATGGGGCTGGTGCTGCCCTGCCTCCTAAGGAGTGTTGTGAGGCTTAATGAATGTTTGTGACGCACTCTTAAACCCAAATTTATTCAGCTAGTCCAGCCCCTCCCGCTGAGACAGGATGAAGTCAACCTAGACCATCCCTGGCAGGTGTTTGTCCAACCTGTTCTTAAAAACCTTCAGTGACGGGGATTCCACAACCTCCCTAGGGAACCTGTTCCAGAGCTTAACTAAGATGGAAATGTCTCCTGTCCTATATGCTTCTAAATGCTTCAGGAGGATTGCATATTCCAGGGGATGCAGTTGAGGAGCAGGGAAGGGACCTGGGGTGCGGTTAGGGTTAGTACATTGGTCATCTGATCCCACTGGGGTTGATAATAAGTCAGTGTCCAGACCCAGAATGTAAAAGGGGTAGGAGTGCTGGGGTTGCATGCGAGAGCTGATTTTGGGGGGAACAGCAAGGACTGCGAGCCTTTGGCCTGTGTGTTCATGAAAGCAAGGAGGATGCAGAAGGAAAGGCTCTGCCCAGTTCAAGCCCTTTAAGGAATCTTAGTTGTAAATTACTTTATATGTGGTAAAACTAACTCTCAAAATGTGCATGTCAGCCTCTTCCAACTGAACACAGGTCACATAGTCTTTCCCACCCTCAGTCCTTCCTTCGTGATCTCCCCCTGCTGCTCTTGACTTGGCTTAGATCATAAAATCTTTACGGCAGGGAGTCAGCCTGTTCTTGTTCGTTAACAAGGTACTGTGCACCTGCCTGGCACTATAGAGCAGGTCTCCATTCTGCGGCCACAGAACCTGCTGTTCACCCCCTGCTCAGATGACATTCCTGGGCTGTGTCCTGCTACTGTCTTTCTCGGCGTTATTGGTGTACAGGAACGTCTGGACAGACCCTGGGTATATGATCTCCTCCTGTTTGGAGCCAGAAGCTGACCTGAGATGGCCGTTGTCAGAGTGCTCCAGGGTCTGTTGCTCATGATATACAGGGCGTTCAGTCTTTCTGAAGCATTCAGTGTAGCCGATCGCCGGACTTTGCTTTACCACCTCCAGGGCAGGCTTTAGTCCTAGCTGAGAAAACCATCCCAGTGGGAGTGAAACTGGGTGAATCCTCGGTGGCCTGAAACAAAGATCGTGGACCAGGTTCTCCTCTGAAAGCCGCTGCTGATACAATGCCACGGGCGTCAGCGGAGTTACCGTGAATTTAAAGATGGGGGGTGGGACTGAGCGGGGACCTTCTGATCTTTCTTTTTAACGGGAGGGCGGTTTTCTAGGATGAGCAAGGCAGAGTCACATCCTGGGGGCTGTGTTGGCCTGGTAGCCCAATCGGTAGCAGTCGTAGCCTCAGCGTGTCTTTGTAACATTGCTTGAGCAATACGAAACTGGCCACCTGCGGCTGACGCAGAAAGCTGCAGCCCAAGCGCTGGGCAGAGGGCCAGCCGCCGTCAGCCTGCTGCTCCTGCTGGCGGGCGTGGCACACGGATTGGGTCAGGGCTTTACAGCTCTGAGATGGGAGTATCTATAGAGCTGCTGGTGCCCGGCGTTGCATCTTGCCCTGGGCTCTGAGGGAAGAGGGCTTTTACCCCCAGCGTTTGCAGAGTCAAAGCAGTTGCCTCTGATTGTTTAATCTACTTATTGTTACTTAGCTGTCACTGGCCTCAAAATGCTGCATAGACATTTAACTAACCAACCTTCACAATGCCCCAGGGAAGCAGGTACCTGTTATTAACCCCATTTTACAGATGGGAGCAAAGGAGCTAGAGACACATTGCACGCTAAGCCCAGGCTCTGACACCCAAGCCCCTCTTCCATCCACACAGGGCCGTCCTTACCCATTCGCAAAGCACACAGCTGCGTAGGGCAGCAGGAAATTTGAGGCACCACGATTCCTGGTGCCCAGCACAGCTGCGTGCTGCTCCAGCTCCTGCCCCAGGGGCTCTGCCCCAGCCCTGCCTCTTGCCCCTCCCTGCTCCGCCCCAGCCCCAGCCCCACTCCGTGCCTTCCCCAAGCCTCTGCCCCTGAGGACTGCAGCAGGGCAGGGCCTACACTCGCCGGCAGTGGGAAGTGCAGCGACCCGGCCCTAGCCACGCCACCGGTGAATGCTGGGGGGCGGTTTCTCTCTGCCCCTCAAGCCAGCCCCCCCATCTCCGTGCGGAGGCCTGGGGCACTGTGTAGGGCCCCAGAATAGCTAGGGATGGCCCTGTGTCCACACGTGTGATTGTGGTCCCAGGGGGGCCACACTGAGATTGCTCAATCAGGGCAAACTGCAAAGAATGGGGCAGACAATCCCCCACACTGGTGTTTATTCTAATAATTAGATTCACCAAGCCAGCAACCAGACAGCTCCTACAGTACCTCACTGGTTACCCAGAAGCCAAAAATACAGTTCCCTTAAAACAATCCAACCTTGGGCTCCCACCCAGACAGCCAAGTCAAATATGATGAGCATTACTGAAAATCTTGTTCATTATATAAAAAGTTCGACCAATCCCAAAGGACCGGGCACATTACCCCCCAGGTCAATGAATATTTCAGATCTTACCCAAATACACGCTTACAGCCAATTCTTATGAACTAAACTAAAATTTATTAAAAAAGAAAAGAGAGAGGATAGGTAAAAAGATCATTATACATACAGGCTTGAATAAAATTCTTAGGTCAGTTTCATAGTAGAGATGGTGAGCTTTAGAGTTGCAAAGAGTTCTTTCTGAATTAGTTCCATAGGTTCATAGAAGATCAGGGTTGGAAGGGACCTGAGGAGGTCATCTAGTCCAACCCCCTGCTCAAAGCAGGCCCAATCCCCAATTTTTGCCCCAGATCCCTAAATGGTCCCCTCAAGGATTGAACTCACAACCCTGGGTTTAGAAGACAATGCTCAAACCACCAAGCTATCCCTCCCCCCTATAGTTATAGACATTGGGTTATAGTCCAATGTCCAATATCAGGGTGATCCAGACTGGAGCTGGACACCTTAGTCTTTCGACTCGCTCAGGTCAGCAGGTGTTCAGACTCTGTGCCCTAGGACTCTGCTGGGGTGGGCGTTCAGAGCCTGAGTCCCACTGTGACTTGGGTCCAACCCTGCCACTTTGCAGTGTGAACACAGTTCAAGCTGCAGACCTGAAACAGAAGCTCTGCCTGGCACAGTCCGGACATGTTAGCACAGCTGTGAGACCCAAGTCCAGCAATTGTAAACCCAGGTTTATGATGCAGTGTGGACGCTCAAGAGCAGGCTTTGAAACACTGAATCCACAAGCCCGGGTCTGCAGATCTGAGTTTACAATGCAGTGTAGACAGACCCGTATGGATTAAATGGGAATGCCAAGACTCCATAACCAGTGGTAAGCCCTGACCCTGTTCTTTGCTTAACAGCAAAACTCCAATTGACCCCCACTGGGAGCAGGCCTGAGTCTAGTGTTAGAGATGAAGTTGGGACTCAGGACTTCCAAGTGCCCAGTCCTGTGTTCAGTCCGCTGCACCTTGCTGTCGCTGTGTCATTCTGCCAACGCCATGGAAAGTTTTTAATGTTGTTTCATTCCCATGTGTACAAGCAACAAGATTGCTGCAAAAGAGGGGTGTTCTAAGGGCCAAATGCATCCCTGATGTAAATCCGTGGCAGGTAACTGATGAATTTGGCCATAAAAATGATTACTGATTGGGTCTCATTCTCAGCTGGGTTGTGCTGCTGTGAATCTGGAGTAACTCCAAGGCAGCTCCACGGATTCTGGACTAACTGGAGATCAGGATCTGGCCTTAAGCCATTTCTAAGGGCCTGATTCTGATACTGTTGCTGCTCCACGGAGGGAGGCCTGCCTACACCGTGAATTTACCCCACGTTCAGCCCCTGGTACAGTGACATCAGTGTAGACAGGCCATGCTGCAATTTGCACTGGGACAGCTCACCCCAGTTTCAAGCAGGAATAAACTCCACAGGTGCAAATAGTGGCTGAATCACATGTTCATCTGGGAACAGTCTCATTAGAACCCATTAGTTTGGCCCTAAGGTCGGACTGAGTGAAAACTGAGCAAGAACCTCAGGTTTTGCCCAATATTTCTGCTGCCAGTGATGGTAAGATAAATAGGTGTATGGATCAGTGTGCGTATCTGAGCTACTGGACAGTTTTCTTCTGCCCCATGGAGGTGAGCTTGACTGTTAACATCTCCCTTGTTGTTTTCTAGGGTGTGATGGTGGGTATGGGCCAGAAAGACAGCTACGTAGGGGACGAGGCTCAAAGCAAGAGAGGAATCCTTACTCTCAAGTACCCCATCGAACATGGCATCATCACCAACTGGGACGACATGGAGAAGGTAGGGCAGGGAGCTCTTGTTCTCCTTTGGACTCAATTGGCCAAAAAAACCCAAAAAAACCACCAAACTTTCTCCACTGTTATTTTTCAAATGGTTTTGATCATTTGCACCCATTTGCCTTTAAGAATCCCACTCTTTTGGGGAGTCAAATAGAAAAACCAGGGAGCCAGCCAAGGATTCTTTGAATTTTCCTTTCCTAAGTTCAAAATGTGCTTGCATCACTCGCTGGAGATGGTGTTGCAAGTCCCCTGTCTGTGCCTGATCTCAGGGGATGAGTTTAACAGCCCCCGCTAGGGAGGCTGGCTCTTTGGCTCAAGGTGTAGCAGCTCACGCTTTTGGCTCTGGTGGTTCCCAGCGTGTTTGCCAATGACTGTGGCGGTGACAGCTGTGTGAATTTTTTATTGTTGGGTCCAACGCCAAAGTCTTTACATTGTACATCAGCTGTGGCCAATGCAGGACTGTTTTTACAGCATTTACATAACAGCCTCCACTATGGGTCATCAGCAAGGGTTGGATCCTTTACCCTTTATCTCCAAACCACAGGCCTCTCCTGCTTGAGCTAAAGGAATGACTCCATCAGTTGCTGATGGTAATAGGCTGTTATCCGCCATGGGGGCCAGCCATTAGAGGGGGACATGGCACACTTAACAGGTGTATTACACAGATGCTATAACAATGGCAGCTACAGAAACCCCTCTAATTTTCAGGGCTTTGTCCAGTCTTCTGCCCCATTCATTGGGGAGATGACTTTACAGCCTCAGGAAGTGCTTCCTGAGGTACAGCCAGTATTCCCCTTTGCTTAACGTCCTCTTATCTCTCTTAGCTATTCCCCCCTGAACCATCCTAATCAATCCCTCTCATTCCATGTGGCTTACACACCCGATGGATGGTCACTTCCCCTCCTTCCCACTGCAGACCCCAGGTTGTATTTTAGCCCAGCTGTACAAATTCAGTTCCCTTTTATCATAAATCAAGCCCTCAGTTTTAATCTCAGATCTGGGTGGGTGGATGGAGGTAGGACTGGGCCCCAAAATCTGACTCTTTGCTTCACTCCCGTGCAGCTGTCTTGTGGCTGCATTCTAGCTGCAGTTTAATTCTGGGCTGAAGGGGTTAATGTGGATGAGTCTGGATTTTCCAGCTCAGGCCTGTTTCTAGACTGAAGTCTGGTCCATGCTGTGGCTTTACCCCGATTCCAGTCAACAGCATAGCTACACTGCTGCCAACCCCTGGTGTGGACAGGGCATATCCGTTCCCTCCATGTAACCAGTTAGAAGAACTGATCCTTCAGCACGGAGTCTGAGCTACCATTATCGTTTTGTGTCCTCCGGCCTAGATCTGGCACCACTCTTTCTACAATGAATTACGAGTGGCTCCGGAAGAACACCCCACCCTTCTCACAGAAGCGCCCCTGAACCCCAAGGCGAACCGTGAGAAGATGACCCAGGTAAAACATCAACTTCCTGGAACGTTCCCTCCATTAGTCTCATGGTAGGTACTGTCCCATCCGGAGGGAAATCTAACCAGACTGTATACTAGTGGGGGGACTCTTGCTCTTCTGGAGTCCCCGAAACATCTTTAGTGTGTTGGGATCTGAGAAGCTAGATACATAGTTGAAGAGCTTTGCTTTAGCTGCCTGATGTCCAGCCTTTGCTGATATCATTGGTGGATAAAAATGGTCCACAACTGGTTAGATGGCAAACGCCAACTCGATCCCCTCTCGGAAGTTGTCTGGAGAAATAAGCTGAGCTGTGGGAGGTGCTGGTCCATCTGTAGAATGGGATGCCCTTAGATCTTGCTCTTAGCTATGAGTGATGTCCCCTGCCCACACCTCGCAGAGACTATCCATAACTAGCAGATCAGGAACCCAGAGGTTCTGCTGTTGCAGTGGATGATGTAATTCTCTATTTACCCAGCCGAGCCCCAGCCCAGATAGCGGTTGAAGAGTTAGGATACCGAAAACTCGACCTACTTTCACTGGGCTTTTGGGTGCATTGTGGGACCCAACCGCCCCAGGTGTTTCTTAACATTTGAATGGGTATTCTTTTCAGATCATGTTTGAAACCTTTAATGTCCCCGCCATGTACGTTGCAATCCAAGCTGTGTTGTCCCTCTATGCGTCTGGCCGTACTACTGGTGAGTAGTTCTCTTCCCTCCTCTGCCACGGATGACGCGTAGGTGCTGTCGGCTTGATTTTGCAGAAGTGCTGGGCACCCACAATTCTCCCCGAATTCAATGGGAGCTGCATTTTCTCAGGACAGTTTAAATCCACTACTGGGTAGACACCCAAACTATTCGTCTGCCTAAATCCTGCTCTTTTGGGGAGCAACTCTGAGATGGAGCAGGGATGCTGGCAGCTGTGTCCCCTACAACGGATCTCCTGATGGCACAGAGTAAGCGTTCTCATAGGAGGCCAGGGGGCCTCAGTGCAGCATACATTGCTGCTCCTCCCGGCAAGAGCACAGTATGGCCTAAGCTGCCCCTGGCTGGAACTTCTTAGTGACGGTAGGGTCTGTGCTAGCCAGCTGGGAGGGCAGAGGCAGGCAAACCCTTCCATTTGAACATGTCCCCTGGGTGTACAGGCTGGCATGCTTGCCAGGGATATCTATCCATGCATCACAAAGTTATTCTAACTTCCTGCTACCATCTCCCTCTTTTACGTACTGGAGCAGAGGATTTAGCCCTGCTGGGGGCAAAAATATTTTAAATCAAATGACCCTCTCTTTGCCAATCTAAGTTATTTAGAGAGGTAGAGATCTCGGGGCCTCACACACTTTAACATATTTATACTCATATGCCCCTGTGAGGCAGGGCAGTGCTGTTATTCCCATGGTACAGATGGGGAACTGAGGCACAGAATGATTTGTTCAAGGTCACACAGGAAGGCTGTGGTGGAACAGGGATTTGAACGTGGGTTTCCCATGTCCTATGCTAGCGCTCCAACCACTGGACCATACTTCCTCCCCGAAGAGCTCAGCTTGTTGTGAGGAGTGGAATTATTATGTTAATAACTGATGCATGTGTTTCTCTTTGCTCGCTGCACGTAAGAGAGACGCAGGGCCAGCAGATCCACAGACCCTCTCTTAACTCCGCTCTTTCCATTGTCTCCAGGTATTGTTCTGGACTCCGGGGATGGTGTCACTCACAATGTCCCCATCTATGAAGGATACGCTCTGCCCCATGCGATCATGCGTCTCGATCTGGCTGGTCGCGATCTTACTGACTACCTCATGAAGATCCTCACGGAGAGAGGCTACTCTTTCGTCACCACTGGTACGAAGGGGAGCTTTTGGTCTGGTCTCTGTGGGTTCAGCACAGTGACCTGGGGGTGCGGAGACAGGCTAATGAGTGCCAAGTGGGTAAACTCAGCTTTTTGAGCCAATGGATCCCTCGGAGCACTGTGGAGAGAAGGTGCCCTCGGTATGTAGAGGGAGTGGGGAAGATTCTGATCACGAGGCAACATGAGGCATGAGGCAATACGGGTGGCATTTAATGAGGCGCTAGAGGGTGACGTGAGGCTTGTGATTGGGGGGGCAAAAGGAGGTCATAGATGGGGGACAATATTTAATGATGACACAGTTCTCTGCTGGCAGAGGTCACATCTCATGATGTGGCCAGACTAAATTCATAAAGTTTAAGGCCAGAAGGGATCATCTAGTCTGACCTTCTGTATATCACAGACCATTCAGTCGTCTCCAGTTACCCCTGTATTGAGCCCGGTAACTTGTGTTTGGTTAAAGCATCTTCCAGAAAGGCATCTAGGCTTGATTTGCAGACCCCAAGGGACAGAGAATCCACCACTTCCCTGGATAACTTGTTTCCCTTGTTAATCAGCTCTCACGGTTAAATGAAAATGGGCCCCGTAGTTCTGACAGCTCTGCTCCACCGCTGCTTGGTGCTCCCCACCCTCGGCCCAGCGGAACAGAGACTGTGTCTGAGCTGTGAGGCTAACAGTGCTTGCTCCTGCCTTCCACAGCGGAACGAGAAATCGTGCGCGACATCAAGGAGAAGCTGTGCTATGTGGCCCTGGACTTCGAAAACGAGATGGCCACAGCTGCCTCTTCCTCCTCCCTAGAGAAGAGCTACGAGCTGCCTGACGGTCAGGTCATCACCATCGGCAATGAGCGTTTCCGTTGCCCGGAAACCCTCTTCCAACCGTCCTTCATTGGTGAGGGTCCATTCAGTGCCAGCCCCTTTTCATGTAAAAATTCTGCAACTTTCAGATCTGGATCCAGAGCGTAAGGCTGTTTGGATCTGATGGGTTGGGTAGAGCCCATTTCTAAATATATTAACTGATATGGCAGGAGAGGGGAAAAGGGAGGGTAGGTTCATAGAATCATAGAATATCAGGGTTGGAAGAGACCTCAGGAGGTCATCTAGTCCAACCCCCTGCTCAAAGCAGGACCGACACCAACTAAATCATCCCAGCCAGGGCTTTGTCAAGCCTGACCTTAAAAACCTCTAAGGAAGGAGATTCCACCATCTCCCTAGGTAACCCATTCCAGTGCTTCACCACCCTCCTAGTGGTTGGTTGGGTTATTTATTTTTTCCGTCTGTTTAAATACTGGGACAGATGGGATGGGGATATACTAGTAACATCTTCCCCCACCCTTCTACATTCCATATTTTCCACAGTGGGACTCTCTCTTGTTAATGCTTGAGGCAAATTTAAGAGGGTGCAATTCCTCAGGTGATCATGGTTTGTTTTCTCTTCTAATTGCCATGAATAGGAGAAAAGGAGGAGAGCCAGACTCTGCTTGGTTATGTGGGTTCAAGGCAGCTGTCACTGAAAGCTTCACTGGTGTACATGAGAGCAGAGCTTGGCCTTTGGATTTAATTAGAACCTCTCAGCCTGGGGATAGAAGATGCAGCCATGGCTCCACAATAGACAGTGCATATATATTATTTGTATTGCTGTGGTGCCCAGGTGCTAGGTGCTGTACAAATGTCAAACCAAAAAACAGTCCCTAAAGAATTCTCAAGCTAAGTACAGGGGCTGGATTTGCTGCTTGACCCTAGGGCAGTCTGTCACTTATATAAAGTACTGATCACGGTAGTAACTATTCATAGGCCTGTGTGAAGCAACCACCCCACTAGCTAGGTGCACATGAAGATTCAGGTTATAAGGGAAGAAGGTTATGTATGCACTGATGGCCTGATGCACTTCCCATTGCAATCAATGGAGCAACCCCCACAGACTCCAGAGGGAGACGGACCAGGCTTGGAAGGAGGAAAGGTGCTGGTGAGTAGTAATACAACACTGATCCTATGCTGCTTCCCCACAGGCATGGAGTCTGCTGGAATTCACGAGACCACCTACAACTCCATCATGAAGTGCGACATCGACATTCGTAAGGATCTGTATGCCAACAACGTCCTTTCCGGGGGCACCACCATGTACCCTGGGATCGCGGACAGGATGCAAAAGGAAATCACAGCCTTGGCTCCCAGCACAATGAAGATTAAAGTACGTCTTAGTTCTTGGCTGCTATGCTTTTCTCTCCCTACATCAGCGGTTCTCAAACTGAGGGTCAGGACCCCAAAGTGAGTTGCAACTCCGTTTTAATGGGGTCGCCAGGGCTGGCATTAGACTTGCTGGGCCCTGCTGCCTGGCGCCAAAGCCGAAGCCTGAGGGTTTCAGCCCTGGATGGTCGGGCTCAGGATACAGGCTCCCCGCATGGGGCCGTGGTGCTTTGGCTTTGTCCCCCCCCGGCCCCGCCCAAGGCGGTAGGGCTTGGGCAGGCTCAGGCTTCAGTCCCCACTTCTGGGGTCGTGTAGTAATTTTTGTTGTCAGAAGGGGGTCACGGTGCAATGAAGTTTGAGAACCCCTGCCCTACACGCACCATCTATAACCTGATCACGCAGAGTTACTTCAGAAAACGTTTGGCTGTAAAACTTTTCCCAGTGAGAGTGAATCAAAATATCCATGTAGAGCCTTTGTTTTCTCACATTTAGAAGGTCGTCCGAATGACCAGCATTTCACATCCATAGTTTGATCCCCTTTGTTCCATTAACTCGCGGAACTGAGCATGACCCTCCACTACCTAGGCAGAAGTCACCTTTTAATAACAAAGTAGGACTGTTCTGCGACTCTTTTTCACACAAACTTTCCACTGTGCTCAGTATTGCAGAGCCATGCAGTGCATAGTTTGGCCGAAAAGTTTCTAACTCCAGAAAGCTGCTTGTTAACACTACAGGGGAAGATTTAATATAAAGCAAAGAACGGACTTTGAATGGGATTTATTATTATTTATGAATGGTCCTACCAGTGCACCTAGAAGCCCCAGTCATTTGGCCTAATCTTGGTTACTGGGTTTGGTGTGTGGGTGCTGGGTGTTGTTGGTAGCCTGTAATATACAGAGGGTCAGACTAGATGACCTGGTGGTCCCTTCTGGCCTTCAACTCTATGGACCAGACCCACTTTGCTAGGGGCAGTACAAATATAGACAAAAACTCCCTGTCCCAAAGAGCCTGTGCTCCTAAATCCCTTAGGAACTTTAAAAAATGTCTCCTATAGCTTATAAGGAGAAGAAATTCCCTACCACTGATTCCAAGTCAGCACGTGCAGTAACCGAAACTGGTTTGGTTTTTATGGGTTCAATCCTGTGAGGTGGAGCATGCCGTTAGGGCCTGATCCAAAGCCAGGTGGAGTCACTGGAAAGACTCCCATGGATTTCAATGGCCTTTGAGTCAGACCCTCCCCTTGCACTCAGCTCAAAGGGAATGCAGGGCACTCGGCACTTTGCAGGGTCAGACCTGTCTGTCGAAGGCCATGTCTACACTACAACTCCGGTTGTAGGTGTGCTGCGGTAGTGTGGATGCTTCCCACACCGACAGAAGGGGTTTTTCTGTCACTGTAGTTAATCCATCTCTCCGAGAGGCTGTGGGTAGGTTGACGGAAAAATTCTTCCAGCAATCTAGCCGCGTCTCCACTGTGGGTTAGTTCGACCTAACTATGGTGCTCAGGGTGTGAAATTTTTCACAGCCCCAAGCGACGTAGCTAGGTCAATCTAATTTTTAAGAGTAGACCAGCTCTTAGTCTGTGTGCCTAGGGGTCCGTACCATAACTGGCTTGTGGAGGTGCGCAACCTTGTTTCACCGGATCCTGTCTGCAATTGTTTCGACAGATCATCGCCCCCCCTGAACGTAAATACTCCGTCTGGATCGGAGGCTCCATCCTGGCCTCTCTCTCCACCTTCCAGCAGATGTGGATCAGCAAACCAGAATATGACGAGGCCGGCCCTTCCATTGTCCACAGGAAGTGCTTCTAAGAACAGAGCACCCATTCTTCAGGACCTCGGGTGCTTCCTGGTTCCTTCTCTCCCTTTGCAATTATTTCTAACCCTTTAAAAAGCATTAAAACTTTTTTTCACGCCTTCCCTGCATGTGGTGCTTTGTTCCCTGCCTTCCCGGTAGGCTGTGGGCCTGCAGTTCAGTGGGTGATCTTCTTTGTGTGATGGGGGTGGGGGGGTTTTAAAGCTGCGACCGGAGAATAAGAATGAGCGAACAGCTGCAGGATCTAGCATCCTTGGCGCAGGCCAGAGCCCCAGTTCAGCTGCGCACAATTGCCTTGTAGCATTGTTTGTGCAGCCCTTTGAAGAATTACCTGTTTATCATGATAATACTCCTTTCAGAATTGGCCCGTGTCTCCCATTCAGCCTCTTTCTGATGAGGGTGTAATTTCCATATCAAAGTTTGCATGGGTGGTGGCGGGGATGGGCAGCATTCCTCAACTGGGAGGTAGGCCCACCTAGGAAGGAGGACAGAGCCCAATTTGGGAGTGGGGGAGACGTCATGGGCCAAAGAAAGCGGGAGGAGGGAAACCTGAGTGATTGTACCCCTAACTTTCCCTCCCTCAGCAAACTTACCAGCAGCAGGTGAAAAAAACTTCCTTAGGAGGATGTAGGAGGGCTACCAGGGAAGGGGATGGCGGGAAGATTGGGGAGGGGAGCAGGGTTTGGCACCAGGAAAAGTGGATGGGACTGGGGGGGGTGGGACGGAGGGACCCAGGGAAGGGGAACAAGAAAGAAATGAAAATAAAAGGGAATTTAAAATATATTCGTGATACAGAACAGCATAGGTGCTGGAACTGGGGGCGTTGGGGGTGCTGCCCCACCCCCTGGCTTGAAGTGGTTTCCATTTTATACACTGTTTACAGTTTGGTTCAATGGCTCTTAGCACCCCCACTAGACAAATTGTTCCTGCCCCCCTGCAGAGCAGAAAAAACAGGGACAAAAGGAGGTGATAGGGGAGGGCGAGAAAAGGACAGGAAGGCAAGAGAGTTCTCTGTGCAAGCCCGGGTTTTACAAAAAGGATTATTCTTCCCCCCCCACCCCACCCCAATTTTCACCCTACTTTTGTATCATTCAAATATATACAAAATAACTTGTTTTATTAGGAAAATACCACACAATGCATGCGCCATATGTATTACGAGAATACACTCGTCTGTGTGTGTCTATGCAAAGCTGCCTGTGGAAGCGAGGCTAGAGGATACACACAATAAACAAACAGGCACGCACGCAAGCCCTGAAGTGCCTGCACATCTGAACGTACTGACGACCCTGACGCCCACCCCGGACACATTTCAAGCCGTTAGCAGGGAGCGGTTTAAAGATCTGACCCGCTAAAATGGGAAGAAAACGAAAATCTGTATCGGAGTGCGTTTCGGAACACAAGGAAGGATTCAAAAGTTTTTAAAAAACAAAACCAGGAGAAAAGGATGAAGTTGACTGTATGCGTGGCAAATGGTGTGGCCCAGTTATTAAATGTAAATATTTATAGGCTCAGTCTACAGCAGTAAACTGTTTGTTCAAATGAAAAGGTTTATCTGGGGATTAGAGAGAGATTGTTTTCTTAAATTCAGAGGTAGCCTTGTATTCTGAGTTCTGGTTTA
This sequence comes from Lepidochelys olivacea, assembly GCF_965140295.1. Taxonomy (NCBI): domain Eukaryota; kingdom Metazoa; phylum Chordata; order Testudines; family Cheloniidae; genus Lepidochelys; species Lepidochelys olivacea. The sequence continues at coordinate 13,000,629 of NC_140436.1, read as the reverse complement.
GTTCTGCAGCAAACCACATTAAATTCCATTCATCAAAGCATTCATCCACTGAATACTTCCCCGCCGTCCTTTCGTCCACCAAAATAAACCCCAATATTTACCCAGAAAAATTAATAGTTTTTTTTCCACCAATTTTCACCTGTTTTGTTGTAGTAATAAACCCCGATAAATTCCTGGGGAAAATTAAATAAAATAAAAACTGAAAAGGAAGAGCCTTACCTATGTGCCATGCTCTGATGTCGAGGGTCCACAGCCTGGAGCACGGAAGAGACGCCTAACAGAGCTGGTAGGAAATCTTCCCCCAGAACTTTCTGATGGGGAAATTGAGTTTTTGGCAAAACAAACTCTTTGTGGAAGGTGTCTGTGGTCCTTATTTTTCTTCGGAGAAACCAAACACCTGAAAATCTTCAGCTAAAAACATTTTGGATTTCAGAGATTTTTTTTGTTTTGTTTTGGTCATAAAAAATCAAAGTTTTCAGCTGAAGATTTCAACAAAAAATGTTTGTTGAAATTTTCCACTGAAACACCTTCTGTCCCCCCACCCCCATGTTCCAATCAGCTCTGGAACCCAGAGGTGGTCCAACCAAAGGAAGAGCTGGGAATCTCTGCTCTAGGGAGCAACATTGAAGCAGGGTCTGTCTGAACTTCCTAGGCCAGCTCTTGGGCACGTGTAAATGGGAACTGCTCCATTACACTGACCAAACAGAGTGCACAAGCTCTTCAGGTCTGGTTGCCAGGTTTTCGGTTTTCGACCAGAACGCCTGGTCAAAAAGAGACCCTGGCGGCTGTGCCGACTGGGCCGTCAAAAATCCGGTTGGCGGCATAGCAGGGGCATGGGGCTAAGGCAGACTTCCTGCCTGCCCTAGCTCCGCACAGCTCCTGGAAGCAGCCGACAAGTCCTTGCGGCCCCTAGGTGCCAGGGAGCCACCCTGGCCGCCCATGCGCCTAGGGCAGGGATGGGCAAACTATGGCCCACAGGCTGCTTCCGGTCCGTCAGATGTTTTTATCTGGCCCTCGAGTTCCCACCGGGGAGCAGGGCCAGGGGCTTGCCCCGCTCCACCCGTCCGGCGCTCCGCAGCCCGACGCACAATTCCCTTGATGAGCACCGTCTTCTGGCACGCAGAGCCAACCTGTGCAGGTGCGACTTCACTGTGCTGTTTCTGGGATTGGAACCCCAGCTCCTACGTGGCAGCCCCCAGCCCACGTGGCAGCATGCCCAATCCCTTCCTGGTCTCCTATGGCCCCACCCTCCAGAGCCTCAAAACTGCCCAGGGGCCACACCCGTCCCAGCTAGGGTGCCTCGGTCCAGCGCGGTGCCTGGTATGGCCGCCTTGGTATCACTGCCGGTGGAATCCCTAGGAGTCCCCGGTCCTGCCCCTGTAGAGCCCACCCCATGAGTCCCCCTTCCTCCCACCTCAGTAACATCCCTTATACAGCTTCCCCCTTGCTACAGCCCACAAAGTCCCCCTCCATCACCGGGCATTCATGGCCTGCCATACAATTTCCTTACCCAGATGTGGCCCTCAGGCCAAAACGTTTGCCCACCCCTGGCCTAGGGGCTGCATGGACCTGGTGGCTGCTTCGTGGGAGCCGCCGCCGGGACCCTGCAACAAGAACCTCCTCCTGCACCCCAACCCCGTGCCACAGCCCAGAATCCCCTCCTGCACCCAAACTCCTGGAGCCCGCGCACACCCCCCTGCCCCAGCCCTGAACCCCCTCCTGCACCCAAACTTCTCATCCCTGGCCCCAACCAGAGCCCACACCCCTCTGCACCCCAACCCCCTGCCCTAGCCCTGAGCCCCCTCCTTCACCCCAAACCCCTCATCCCCAACCCCACCCCAGATCTCTCACCCCTCTCCCACACCCCATCCCAGCCTAGAGCCCTCTCGCTCACTCTGAACCCCTCATTTCTGGCCCCACCTGAAGCCTGCACCCCCAGCCCAGAGCCCATACACCCCTGCCACTGAACCCCAAATGCCTGCTCCAGCCCGGAGTCCCCTCCTGCACGCCAAACCCTTCATCCTCAGCCTCACCCCAGAGCCTGCACCCCCATCCCAGAGCCTATACGCCCTGCGCCAGCCTGGAGCCCTCTCCCGCACCCAAACTCCCGGAGCCTGCACCCACCCCCAACACCCTGCCCCAGCCCTGAGCCCCCTCCTGCACCACAAACCTCTCAGCCCTGGCCCCACCCCAGAGCCCACACCCCCAGCCAGAGTCCTCACCCCCCCTCCTGTACCCCAACCTCCTACCCCAGCCCAGTGAAAGTGAGTGAGGGTGGGGGAGAGCGAGTGACCGAAGGATGGGGGATGGAATGAATGGGGTCAGGGCCTCGGAGAAGGGGGTGGGGCCTCAGGGCAGGGGGGTTCGGTTTTGTGTGATTAGAAAGTTGGCAAATCTATAGGAAGGCCTGGGAGAGACGCAAGCAGGGGGACAAACAAAAGGGACTGCAAAGAGGACCCTGAACAATCCAGGGAAAAACTCCAGAGTACTCCGGGCAGAAAGGCCTGGGCGTAGGGAGAGAGACGTTTGTTTGTTGGATTTTAATTGGAGATTTTGAAGTCAATTTCTGCGACTAATCCCAGACCCCAAGGAGGACCACAGGGAAAATGTGCTGAGACTATATAAGGGGCCCTGAAGAAGGGGAAAGAGAGGCAGGGTACTGCTGAGTGACCTCTGGCCGTGAGGGGGTGCTCAGGTGGTGACTGGCTCTGTTACAGATGGAAATACCTTTGCTCCCGTTACTATATCGCTACCCAGTTGTGATCAAGTGGGTAACAAATACTCCCATAAAGAAAAGGAGGACTTGTGGCACCTTAGAGACTAACCAATTTATTTGAGCATGAGCTTTCGTGAGCTTATGCATCCACTGAATGCATCCGATGAAGTGAGCTGTAGCTCACGAAAGCTGATGCTCAAATAAATTGGTTAGTCTCTAAGGTGCCACAAATCCTCCTTTTCTTTTTGCAAATACAGACTAACACGGCTGTTACTCTGAAATACTCCCATGTGAGTCACGCCAGATCTCTTTTCTGGAGAGGAGAGGTGGCATCTGATCTCGGATACAATAATCCTAGAATTAAGGTGTGGGCATGCTGAAATCGATTTAATTTACATTGTTAAGGAGTTGATTTACACTTCATGATATAAATACAGGTTTCAGTTGATTTTAACACCTTGTCTTGATTAGGAAAATGTCTGAGTTTAGGTGGTGTTTAGGTAGCACATGCTAGCTAAACCTAACCTCCCTGTAGGCCTTGTCGTCATAGAATCATAGAATATCAGGGTTGGAAGAGACCTCAGGAGGTCATCTAGTCCAACCCCCTGCTCAAAGTAGGACCAACACCAACTAAATCATCCCAGCCAGGGCTTTGTCAAGCCGGGCCTTAAAAACCTCCAAAGATGGAGATTCCACCATCTCCCTAGGTAACCCATTCCAGTGCTTCACCACCCTCCTAGTGAAACAGTGTTTCCTAATATCCAACCTAGACCTCCCCCATTGCACCTTGAGACCATTGCTCCTTGTTCTGTCATCTGCCACCACTGAGAACAGCCAAGCTCCAACCTCTTTGGATCCCCCCTTCAGGTAATTGAAGGCTGCTATCAAATCCCTCCTCACTCTTCTCTTCTGCAGACTAAATAACCCCAGTTCCCTCAGCCTCTCTTCATAAATCATGTGCCCCAGCCCCCTGATCATTTTCATTGCCCTCCGCTGGACTCTCTCCAGTTTGTCCACATCCCTTCTGTAGTGTGTATGTGTGGAGGGAACTGGACGCAATACTCCAGATGTGGCCTCACCAATGCCGAATAGAGGGGAATAATCACTTCCCTCGATCTGCTGACAATGCTCCTACTTATACAGCCCAATATGCCATTGGCCTTCTCGGCAACAAGGGCACACTGCTGACTCATATCCAGCTTCTCGTCCACTGTAATCCCCAGTCCTTTTCCGCAGAACTGCTGCCGAGCCATTCGGTCCCCAGCCTGTAACGGTGCATGGGATTCTTCCTTCCTAAGTGCAGAACTCTGCTCTTGTCCTTGTTGAACCTCATCAGATTTCTTTTGGCCCAATCCTCCCATTTGTCTAGGTCCCTCTGTATCCTATCCCTACCCTCCAGCATATCTACCTCTCCTAGGTAGATTTGTCTAGATCTGAACTAAGAAAAGGTGTCAAGGGTTTGTCTACTGAGGAAATTATAGTTATGATGGCAGAATTATACCAGTATACTGGAATTATAGGGAAGCTGTATAATCTTAACTGGATTAAGAGTGTCCACATGGAGAGTTATCCTCAGATAATTATGCTGGTAAAATTGTATTGGAAAAGTGCACAAATCAGCATATCATTATAATGAAATCTAGGTGCTGAAATGTGCATAAATCGGCATAGTTTTCATACAGTGAGATCTTCCTAGATCAGCTAGAATCTGCAAAATCGGCATATTATTATAATAAATGCTCCGTAGATAACTATCATAGAATATCAGGGTTGGAAGGGACCTCAGGAGGTCATCTACTCCAAACCCCTGCTCAAAGCAGGACCAATCCCCAACTAAATCATCCCAGCCAGGCCTTTGTCAAGCCTGACCTTAAAAACTTCTAAGGAAGGAGATTCCACCACCTCCCTAGGAAACACATTCCAGTGCTTCACCACCCTCCTAGTGAAATAGTGTTTCCTAATATCCAACCTAAACCTCCCCCACTGCAACTTGAGACCATTACTCCTTCTTCTGTCATCTGCTAGAGAACAGTCTAGATCCATCCTCTTTGAAACCCCCTTTCAGGTAGTTGAAAGCCGCTATCAAATCCCCCCTCACTCTTCTCTTCCGGAGACGAAACAAACCATGTGCCCCAGCCCCCTAATCATTTTTGTTGCCCTCCACTGGACGCTTTCCAATTTTTCCACATCCTTCTTGTAGTGTGGGGCCCAAAACTGGACACAGTACTCCAGATGAGGCCTCACCAATGTCGAATAGAGGGGAACGATCACGTCCCTCGATCTGCTCGCTATGCCCCTACTTATACATCCCAAAATGCCATTGGCCTTCTTGACAACAAGGGCACACTGCTGACTCATATCCAGCTTCTCGTCCACTGTCACCCCTAGGTCCTTTTCCGCAGAACTGCTGCCGAGCCATTCTGTCCCTAGTCTGTAGCTGTGCATTGGGTTCTTCCGTCCTAAGTGCAGGACTCTGCACTTGTCCTTATTGAACCTCATCAGATTTCTTTTGGCCCAATCCTCCAATTTGTCTAGGTCCCTCTGTATCCTATCCCTCCCCTCCAGTGTATCTACCACTCCTCCCAGTTTAGTATCATCCGCAAATTTGCTGAGAGTGCAATCCACACCATCCTCCAGATCATTTATGAAGATATTGAACAAAACCGGCCCCAGGACTGACCCTTGGGGCACTCCACTTGATACCGGCTGCCAACTAGACATGGAGCCATTGATCACTACCCATTGAGCCCGACAATCTAGCCAGCTTTCTACCCACCTTATGGTGCATTCATCCAGCCCATACTTCCTTAACTCGCTGGCAAGGACACTGTGGGAGACCGGGTCAAGAGTCGAGGAACAACACGTCGCCGCTTTCCCCCCATCCACAGGGCCAGCCCTCTCCTCACAGAAGTGGGCAAATCAGCCTCTCATTATCATGGCAACCGGTGCCAGCCTATCATTGCTATGAAAATCTGCATACATCAGCATATCATTATCCTGGCACTCGGCATATCATTACCCTACACTGAGCGACGTCAGCAGGTGACGACGACAGCAAGCTGCACCCGTCAGCACATCACCACAGGCATCGGCAGGCCCTAAAGAACGCGACCTGCGTCAGCGCGCGGACGCGGCGATCTGCGCGCGGCCGCCCCGCGCGGCGCCGCCGGGGAGGCGCATAAATTAGCATCTCATTTGCATCTCGTTGCGGGCCTGGGCCGGGCGCGCGCGCGCGCGATGCGGCCGCTGTTGCCCCTGCGGCTCCGGCGGGTGGCGGCCGCGGGGCTCCCGCGCTGCTTCGGCATGGCCCGGCGCGGGGGGCCCGCCTGGCGGCTCTCCATCGAGGGCAACGTCGGTACGGGAGGGGGCGCGAGACTGGGGGGCTGTGAGGAGAGGGGGGCGTGGGGCTGGGTGGGGGGGCCGGTGAGGAGAAGGGGTGGGGGGCTGAGGGGTGTGGTGAGGAGAGGGGGGAGCTGGGTGGGGGGCTGGTGAGGAGAAGGGGTGGGGGGCTGAGGGGTGTGGTGAGGAGAGGGGGGAGCTGGGCGGGGGGCTGTGAGGAGTGGGGGGCTGGGGGGGCTGTGAGAGGGGGGTGTGGGGCTGGGGGTTGTGGTGAGGAGAGGGGGGAGCTGGGTGGGGGGCTGGTGAGGAGTGGGGGGCGTGGGGCTGGGTGGGGGGCCGGTGAGGAGAAGGGGTGGGGGGCTGAGGGGTGTGGTGAGGAGAGGGGGGAGCTGGATGGGGGGTTGGTGAGGAGAAGGGGTGGGGGGCTGAGGGGTGTGGTGAGGAGAGGGGGGAGCTGGGTGGGGGGGCTGGTGAGGAGTGGGGGGCGTGGGGCTGGGTGGGGGGCCGGTGAGGAGAAGGGGTGGGGGGTTGAGGGGTGTGGTGAGGAGAGGGAGGAGCTGGGCGGGGGGCTGTGAGGAGTGGGGGGCTGGGGGGGCTGTGAGAGGGGGGTGTGGGGCTGGGGGTTGTGGTGAGGAGAGGGGGGAGCTGGGTGGGGGGCTGGTGAGGAGTGGGGGGCGTGGGGCTGGGTGGGGGGCCGGTGAGGAGAAGGGGTGGGGGGCTGAGGGGTGTGGTGAGGAGAGGGGGGAGCTGGATGGGGGGCTGGTGAGGAGAAGGGGTGGGGGGCTGAGGGGTGTGGTGAGGAGAGGGGGGAGCTGGATGGGGGGCTGGTGAGGAGAAGGGGTGGGGGGCTGAGGGGTGTGGTGAGGAGAGGGGGGAGCTGGGCGGGGGGCTGTGAGGAGTGGGGGGGCTGGGGGGGCTGTGAGAGGGGGGTGTGGGGCTGGGGGTTGTGGTGAGGAGAGGGGGGAGCTGGGTGGGGGGCTGGTGAGGAGTGGGGGGCGTGGGGCTGGGTGGGGGGCCGGTGAGGAGAAGGGGTGGGGGGTTGAGGGGTGTGGTGAGGAGAGGGAGGAGCTGGGCGGGGGGCTGTGAGGAGTGGGGGGTTGGGGGGGCTGTGAGAGGGGGGTGTGGGGCTGGGGGTTGTGGTGAGGAGAGGGGGGAGCTGGGTGGGGGGCTGGTGAGGAGTGGGGGGCGTGGGGCTGGGTGGGGGGCCGGTGAGGAGAAGGGGTGGGGGGCTGAGGGGTGTGGTGAGGAGAGGGGGGAGCTGGATGGGGGGCTGGTGAGGAGTGGGGGGTGTGGGGCTGGGTGGGGGGGCCGGTGAGGAGAAGGGGTGGCGGGCTGAGGGGTGTGGTGAGGAGAGGGGGGAGCTGGATGGGGGGCTGGTGAGGAGTGGGGGGCGTGGGGCTGGGTGGGGGGGCTGGTGAGGAGAAGGGGTGGGGGGCTGAGGGGTGTGGTGAGGAGAGGGAGGAGCTGGGCGGGGGGCTGGTGAGGAGTGGGGGGTGTGGGGCTGGGTGGGGGGGCCGGTGAGGAGAAGGGGTGGGGGGCTGAGGGGTGTGGTGAGGAGAGGGAGGAGCTGGGTGGGGGGCTGGTGAGGAGTGGGGGGCGTGGGGCTGGGTGGGGGGGCCGGTGAGGAGAAGGGGTGGGGGGCTGAGGGGTGTGGTGAGGAGAGGGGGGAGCTGGGTGGGGGGCTGGTGAGGAGAAGGGGTGGGGGGCTGAGGGGTGTGGTGAGGAGAGGGGGGAGCTGGGCGGGGGGCTGTGAGGAGTGGGGGGGCTGTGAGAGGGGGGTGTGGGGCTGGGGGTTGTGGTGAGGAGAGGGGGGAGCTGGGTGGGGGGCTGGTGAGGAGTGGGGGGCGTGGGGCTGGGTGGGGGGGCCGGTGAGGAGAAGGGGTGGGGGGCTGAGGGGTGTGGTGAGGAGAGGGAGGAGCTGGGCGGGGGGCTGTGAGGAGTGGGGGGCTGGGGGGGCTGTGAGAGGGGGGTGTGGGGCTGGGGGTTGTGGTGAGGAGAGGGGGGAGCTGGGTGGGGGGCTGGTGAGGAGTGGGGGGCGTGGGGCTGGGTGGGGGGCCGGTGAGGAGAAGGGGTGGGGGGCTGGGGGTTGTGGTGAGAGAGGGGGGAGCTGGGTGGGGGGCTGGTGAGGAGTGGGGGGCGTGGGGCTGGGTGGGGGGCCGGTGAGGAGAAGGGGTGGGGGGCTGAGGGGTGTGGTGAGGAGAGGGGGGAGCTGGATGGTGGGCTGGTGAGGAGAAGGGGTGGGGGGCTGAGGGGTGTGGTGAGGAGAGGGGGGAGCTGGGGGGGGCTGGGGGGGGCATGAGGAGAGGGGGAGCTGAGGCAGGGGCTGTGAGGAGTGGGGTGCTGGGGGGGGCTGTGAGGAGGGGGTGCTGGGGGTGCTGTGAGAGGGGGGTGTGGGGCTGGGGGTTGTGGTGAGGAGAGGGGGGCGTGGGGCTGTGGGGGGCATGAGGATAGGGGGGAACTGGGGTGTGAGGAGAGGGGAGCTGAGGCAGGGGCTGTGAGGGGAGAGGGGTGTGGGGAGGAGGGGGGTGCTGGGGGGGTGTGGTGAGGAGAGGGGGGTGGCTGTGAGGAGAGGGAGGAGTTGTGGGGGGGGGGACCTGTGAGGAGAGAGGGGCATGGGGCTGGCAGGTGTGGTGAGGAGAGGGGGGAGCTGGGTGGGGGGCTGAGGGGTGTGGTGAGGAGAGGGAGGAGCTGGGGGGGGCTGTGAGGAGGCGGGGCATGGGGCTGGCAGGTGTGGTGAGGGGGGGCCTGTGAGGAGAGGGGGGTGGGTGTGAGGAGAGGGAGGAGTTGGGGGGGGGGCTGTGAGGGAGAGGGAGGAGCTGGGGGGGCTGTGAGCAGAGAGGGGCATGGGGCTGGCAGGTGTGGTGAGGAGAGGGGGGGCTGGATGGGGGGCCTGTGAGGAGAGGGAGGAGCTGGGGGGGGGGCTGTGAGGAGAGGACAAGCTGAAGGAACATCAGAGCTTTGGGCTGGAGTGTGAGAGAGAGAAAGGCGAACGGGCAGTGACAGTGCCCTAGGCCTGCGTCCCTGGCTATGGTGGTGTCGGTGAGGAGTGCAGACAGATTAGAAATCTAAAAAGATTTGCTTTAAAGCTCTGTGTTGGATCTATCTTGTTAGTAACATAAGATCCCTCTATGCCCCTTATATTGCAAACTTTTAAACATGTAAGTAGTCACATTGACTTCAGTGGGATTTAAAGTTAAGGATCTGTAGAAGGGGTTTGCAGGATTGAGATCCAAAATATTATCTTGGAAGCTTGGACAGCATGCTCAGTACTGTACAGAACAGAAAGCAAGAGCCCATAGTTGTGATCTTTTTTTTCAGAATCTAATGGTGCTCTCCTTAAATAATGAGATTATGATTTTGCTTCATAGTGTTAAATTTAACACTCTAGCATTTTGCCAATTCACACTGCTGGATGGAAGATTCATTGCAAGTGACCAAACTTTGGAAACTAGTGTGGAACCACTAAAAAGCAAGGGTAATACATTTTAGTGCATACAGTAGAGTGTATTAAAATTTCTATCGTGGTTATACCCTGATGCCCCAGCTGAGATCAGGGATATACTGGGCTAGACACTGTACAAACATAGAATACAATATAGTCCCTGACTTGGAGTTTATGATCTAAGGCCCCAATCTTCAAATACTCATTACGCATAGAGATGAGTGTTTTTAGGCCTTAAAAGTTAAGGCAGACAAATAGGAATAGACCACCAGTGTATTTTTGTTAGTATTAGTACTTCATAAAGTCCAAGTAAGTTTTAGGTGCCTTTTATATGTTATCTTTGTCTAGTAAATGTATTGTTATATATTTGGTTTAAAAAAAAAAAAAATAGGGTCTCGTACTGAGTCTCCAATCTTGGAGAAGTGGGAGAAGCTGTTAATTTTGTGCTGATTTGAGAGATTTTCTTCGGTATGGAGAGGGGGATTACCAAATGGTATTTTTAATGTATTTTTTAAAACAAAATATGTACTTCATAAATGTCAAAACAATGGCAACTTAGCTACTATTGGAGGCAGGATACTGAGCTAGATGACTAAAGGTCTGGTAAGGCATGGCAAATGCTGCATGTATCATTGCCTCTATTTTTGCTTAGGAAAGTCAACTTTTTTTTTTTTTAAATTGAGCTTACCTGCAGGATCTGATAATGGTTTCCTAACCAGATTTTGACAACTGCTCTTGTATTTTAATTTGCAGCTGTGGGCAAGTCTACTTTAGTAAGGCTGCTAGGAAAAACCTTTCCAGAATGGCAAATGGTTACAGAACCTGTGGCAAAATGGCGAAAGGTTCAAGCTTCCAGTAGCAGAGAGGTAAGTGTGAAAGTGAATAAACGGAATGGGGGTTTGGGGGCGCTGTAACAAGAGTTTCCATCACCTGGCTTTAGGCTTTTCAGAATTTGTTGTGTGATTTTAGTGGTGCCTATGAACCCTGGGGACCTAAATTCTCTCTTTATCCTCAGTGTAGGTACATCACAAGCAGCGTCAGGACAGGCTTCGCTCATTGTTCTACTATTGTGCCTCAACCCTTCCCTGTAAGACAAGGTTAAGAAGGGAGTTCAGTGACATCATCAGGTTTAACTGGTCTCTATTCAAGATAGTTTTCCTCATCCATAAATCTCTTCCATGATTTGATACTTGAATAGATACATGTTTTTAAAGGGGAGATAAATGTTTAACACGCCAACTCCTATGATCTAGACTACGACTGCATCAGCTTTCTTGTACAGGACTTGCATCTTTAATTTATCATGAGCTCATTGTCATGTTTTTTTGGTTTTTTTTATGATGTGCATTATAGGTCTAATCAACCTATAGTAGCAATTTTCTATGAAGTACCACAACCCAGCAGGGGACAAGACCCGCTCTCCTCCTTCATGATAAACTCCATGGAGTAATGATAAACTCTCTGGGGTAGGCGGGTAAGGCAAGCATAATTTTTGTCCCCAAATGGTTGACAAGCAGCTGTCTGGGATCAAGGTCAAGCATGTGCCCTTGTTGCCAAGCAGGCTAACGGCATATTGGGCTACGTTAGTAGGAGCATTGCCAGCAGATCGAGGGAAGTGATCATTCCCCTCTATTCAACACTGGTGATGCCATATCTGGAGTATTGTGTCCAGTTTTGGGTCCCTCACTACAGGAAGGATGTGGACAAATTGGAGAGAGTCCAGCGGAGGGCAACGAAAATTATTAGGGAGCTGGAGCCCATGACTTATGAGGAGAGGCTGAGGGAACTGGACCTATTTAGTCTGCAGAAGAGAAGAGTGAGGGGGGATTGATAGCAGCCTTCAACTACCTGAAGCGAGGTTCCAAAGAGGATGGAGCTCGACTGTTCAAAGTGGTGGCAGATGACAGAACAAGAAGCAATGGTCTTAAGTTGCAGTGGGAGAGATATTAGGAAACACTATTTCACTAGGAGGGTGGTGAAGCACTGGAATGGGTTCCCTAGGGAGGTGGTGGAATCTCCATCCTTAGAGGTTTTTAAAGCCTGGCTTGACAAAGTCCTGGCTGGGGTTGGTCCTACTTTGAGCAGGGAGTTGGACTAGATGACCTCCTGAGGTCTCTTCCAACCCTAATCTTCTATGATTCTATGTGCGTTAGAGAAAAAAGATTATTGCTGAGTTCTCTGCTATACTACTGTGTCCAGTTCTAGTGTCAACACTTTTAAAAGGATATTGGAAAAACGAGAGGATTCAGAGAAGAGCTACAGGAATAATCTGAGTTCTGGAAAACATGCAGTAAGAGACTTAAGGAGCTTAATCTATTTAGCTCATCAAGGAAGAGGTTAAGAGGTGACTTGATCATGGTCTAGAAATCCCTTTTCAGTGAGTATAGCTATCAAAGGCAGAATAAAATCCAGTGGCTTGTAGTTGAAGGTAGAAAACTTAGAACTGGAAATAAAAAGTTGTACCTTAACAGTGAGGGTAGCTAACCATTGGAACAGCTTAACAAGGTAAATTCCTCATAACTTGGCATCTTTAAATTGAGGTTGGATATCTCTAAAATGCTCTAGTTCAGTGGCTCTCAACTTTTCCAAACTACTGTATCCCTGGCAGGAGTCTGATTTGTCTTGTGTATCCCCAAGTTTTACCACACTTAAAAACTACTTGCTTACGAAATCAGACCTAAAAATACAAAAGTGTCACAGCACACTATTACTGAAAAATTGCTTACCTTCTCATTTTTACCATATAGTTATAAATGAATCAATTGGAGTATAACTATTGTATTACATTCCAGTGTATAGCATATAGAGCAGTATAAACAAGTCAATGTATGAAATTTTAGTTTGTACTGTCTTTGCTATGTAGCCTGTTATAAAACTAGGCTGAGTTGATGTGTTGATGTACCTCCTGAAAGACCTCTGCATACCCCCAGGGGTATGTGTACTCCTGGTTGAGAACCATTGTTCTAGTTCAACTGCAAGTTATTGGGCTCAAATAGCGGTCACATACCTAGCCAAGAATAATCCTCTCCGCTGCAGGAATCCCTGGCCTATGTAATGCAGGAAATCAGACTAGATGATCATAGTTCTCCCTTCTGATGTTCAGATCTGAGTCTTGCACCAGCTCTATGCTGAGAATACCCTGTCTCTAGTCATAGGGACCCTGAGAACCTCTTTCAGTGAGACTTTCTTCTTAAATGTGCCTTTTTGCCATTCTCTAGCAGGCCTCGTCTTCTCAGAACTTTGGTAACCTGCTTCAAATGGTCTATCAGGAGCCTTCTCGGTGGTCCTATACGTTCCAGATATACTCCTTCATGAGTCGACTTAAGGCCCAGCTGGAGCCCCTTTCAGAGAAGCTGTTGAAGACCCAGGAGCCAGTGCAGATTTTTGAGAGATCTGTATACAGTGATAGGTACAGTGCTAAAAATCTCCAAACCCCTGCCTGCTCCAGCTAAACTACAGTGCTTTCTGTTAGTCAGTGTGTGCAGAGAAACATGGCAATGCCATTTAAGATACCATGCCTCTTTAATAAAAAATAGTCCATATTTGGTGCCTACTCAATAAATACTGTTTGTTTTCTAGAGGTGGGTTTCTGACACACACCCATTTAACATCAACAAACTAATCAGGAAATCTTACAACTATGTAAATAGGCACTTTTCTGACCCCTTTCACTATAGTATCGGAGCATATCACAGACATTTCTTATCGTTACAGTACCTCTGCGATGTAGAGAGTATTACCTGGTGATGAGATTACTGGTTCTGTGGATGAAGGGAAAGCAGTGGATGTATTGTATCTTGACTTTAGCAACGCTTTTGACACTGTCTCCCACAGTATTCTTGTCAGCAAGTTAAGGAAGTATGGGCTGGATGAATGCACCATAAGGTGGGTAGAAAGTTGGCTAGATTGTCGGGCTCAATGGGTAGTGATCAATGGCTCCATGTCTAGTTGGCAGCCGGTGTCAAGTGGAGTGCCCCAGGGGTCGGTCCTGGGGCCGGTTTTGTTCAGTATCTTCATAAATGATCTGGAGGATGGTGTGGATTGCACTCTCAGCAAATTTGCGGATGATACTAAACTGGGAGGAGTGGTAGATATGCTGGAGGGCAGGGATAGGATACAGAAGGACCTAGGCAAATTGGAAGATTGGGCCAAAAGAAATCTGATGAGGTTCAATAAGGATAAGTGCAGGACCCTGCACTTAGGACGGAAGAACCCAATGCACAGCTACAGACTAGGGACCGAATGGCTAGGCAGCAGTTCTGCGGAAAAGGACCTAGGGGTGACAGTGGACGAGAAGCTGGATATGAGTCAGCAGTGTGCCCTTGTTGCCAAGAAGGCCAATGGCATTTTGGGATGTATAAGTAGGGGCATAGCGAGCAGATCGAGGGACGTGATCGTCCCCCTCTATTCGACATTGGTGAGGCCTCATCTGGAGTACTGTGTCCAGTTTTGGGCCCCACACTACAAGAAGGATGTGGGTAAATTGGAGAGAGTCCAGCGAAGGGCAACAAAAATGATTAGGGGTCTGGAACACATGAGTTATGAGGAGAGGCTGAGGGAACTGGGATTGTTTAGTCTGCAGAAGAGAAGAATGAGGGGGGATTTGATAGCTGCTTTCAACTACCTGAGAGGTAGTTCCAGAGAGGATGGTTCTAGACTATTCTCAGTGGTGGAAGAGGACAGGACAAGGAGTAATGGTCTCAAGTTGCAGTGGGGGAGGTTTAGGTTGGATATTAGGAAAAACTTTTTCACTAGGAGGGTGGTGAAACACTGGAATGCGTTGCCTAGGGAGGTGGTGGAATCTCCTTCCTTAGAAGTTTTTAAGGTCAGGCTTGACAAAGCCCTGGCTGGGATGATTTAATTGGGTATGGGTCCTGCTTTTGAGCAGGGGGTGGGACTAGATGACCTCCTGAGGTCCCTTCCAACCCTGATATTCTATGATTCTACCTCTGTTTTACATATGGGGAAACTGAGGCACAGAGCTGAAGAGCCAGATTCATTGCTCTTCTGCATCTTGTGTTGTCACTTACACCAATATAAAATAAATGTAAAATGCCATCAGAACAGAGGGGTAGAATTTCATGCTGGCCATGCCCTAGTGTAAATGACTGCACAAAGTGCAGGGTATTGGTGAACTGAACCCACGGTTTTACTGAACCCAAGATTGCAGTAGAGGTGGGACTTGAATTCAGGTCTCCTGAGTCCTAGTCAAGTGCCTTAACAAGATCATCCTTCCATAAACTGCCCCAGATTATGTGTCTTGGCACCTACGGGAGCAGCAGAAAACGTTGGATTAATGGTTGAATTCTAGATCTCTGATGCACAAATCTGCATGTGTTCAAGGCTCTCAGAAATCAAACACACATTCAGGGTGTATTCTGGACTAGTGATGAGATGATAACGCAGTCCATCTGGCACTTGAATAGGCTAAAGTCCTACTGTCAACATGAACTTGAAACTGATATTTAAAAAAGAAAATCACGTATGTTATTAATAACCGATTCAGTGGTAATTGGTGTCCTATAAATACCTAAGAGAGGGAACACAAGAGGTGGTTGGATTTTCAGATTCAAATTTGTTTTTCATTATTTTTCTTGCTTCCAATTTACAACTCCCTCAGCTCAGGGAATGAAAGTAGCCTGGTCAGTTTCACTCTTAGGTGTACATGGAACTCTGCCTTAAAGGATCATTCAGGTGAGCAATAAAATGGTGGCCTGATTCATTTAGGTTAAAAAGGTCAAACGAAATTATCTTGCTGATGCCTCAAATGTCATGGGTTTATGTAATATGCACATGATATTTATGAATGTTTGACATGATTTTCATTGGAGCAGTTCATACGTGTTCACACTGCTTTCATTTACTCTGGTGTAAATTGGAAGTAACTCCATTGTAGTTACCAGTATGACTATGGGTATGTCTACACTACGAAATTAGGTCGAATTTATAGAAGTCGGTTTTGTAGAAAGCGTTTTTATACGCTCGTAGTGTGTGTCCCCACACAAATGCTCTAAGTGCATGTAGTCAGCAGAGTGTGTCCACAGTACCGAGGCAACTGTCGACTTCTGGAGCATTGCACTGTGGGTAGCTATCCCACAGTTCCCGCAGTCTCTACCGCCCATTTGAATTCTGGGTAGAAATCCCAGTGCCTGATGGGGCTAAAACATTGTTGCGGGTGGTTCTGGGTACGTATCGTCAGGCCCCCGTTCCCTCCCTCCCTCCATGAAAGCAAGGGCAGACAATCGTTTTGCACCTTTTTTTCTTGAGTTACCTGTGCAGACGCCATACCACAGCAAGCATGGAGCCCGCTCAGCTAACCGTCACCGTATGCCTCCTGGGTGCTGGCCGACGTGGTACTGCATTGCTACACAGCAGCAGTTTATTGCCTTTTGGCAGCAGACAGTGCAGTATGAGTGGTAGCCGTCGTCGACGTAGTCCTGGGTGCTCTAACTGGGCACCTGGGCAAACATGGGAGTGACTCAGCCAGGTCATTTCCCTTGTTTCGTCTCATGGCAATTTGAGTCCCACTGGCAGTGTGCTGTCTTTTAATCTGCAGCTAGCAGAAGACGATAGCCAGTAGTCATACTGCACTGTCTTCTGCCGAGCACCCAGGAGATGACGATGGCTAGCGGTCGTACTGCAAAGTCTGGTGCCAGCAAGATGTATAAAGATAGATGAAGTGGCTCAAAACAAGAAATAGACCAGATTTGTTTTGTATTCATTTTCTCCTCCCTCCCTCTGTGAAATCAATGGCCTGCTAAACCCAGTTTTGAGTTCTATCCTTGAGGGGGCCATTCAGTTTCTCGCAAAGCCACCCCCTTTGTTAATTTTAATTCCCTGTAAGCCTACACTGTAAGCCATGGCGTCAGTCGCCCCTCCCTCCCTCAGGGCAACGGCCTACAATCATTCCATGCCTTTTTTCTGTGTAGATGCCATACCATGGCAAGCATGGAGCCCGCTCAGATCACTTTGGCAATTAGGAGCACATTAAACACCACACGCATTATCCAGCAGTATATGCAGCACCAGAACCTGGCAAAGCGAAACCAGGCGAGTAGGCGACATCAGCGCGGTGACGGGAGTGATGAGGACATGGACACAGACTTCTCTCAAACCACAGGCCCTTGCAGTGTGGGCATCATGGTGCTAATGGGGCAAGTCGTGCGGTGGAACGCCGATTCTGGGCCCGGGAAACAAGCACAGACTGGTGGGACCACATAATGTTGCAGGTCTGGGACAATTCCCAGTGGCTGCAAAACTTTCACATGCGTAAGGGCACTTTCATGGAACTTTGTGACTTGCTTTCCCCTGCCTGAGGCACAAGAATACTAAGATGAGAGCAGCCCTCACAGTTGAGAAGGGAGTGGCGATAGCCCTGTGGAAGCTTGCAACGCCAGACAGCTACCGGTCAGTTGGGAATCAATTTGGAGTGGGCAAATCTACTGTGGGGACTGCTGTGATGCAAGTAGCCAACGCAGTCAAAGATCTGCTGATATCAAGGGTAGTGACCCTGAGAAATGTGCAGGTCGTAGTGGATGGCTTTGCTGTAATGGGATTTCCTAACTGTGGTGGGGCGATAGACGGAACCCATATCCCTATCTTGGCACCGGAGCACCAAGCCGGCGAGTACGTAAACTGCAAGAGGTACTTTTCAATAGTGCTGCAAGCATTGGTGGATCACAAGGGCCGTTTCACCAACATCAACGTGGGATGGCCGGGAAGGGTACATGATGCTCGCATCTTCAGGAACTCTGGTCTGTTTCAAAAGCTGCAGGAAGGGACTTTCTTCCCAGACCAGAAAATAACCATTGGGGATGTTGAAATGCCTGTAGTTATCCTTGGGGACCCAGCCTACCCCTTAATGCCATGGCTCATGAAGCCATACCCAGGCAGCCTGGACAGTAGTCAGGAGCTGTTCAACTACAGGCTGAGCAAGTGCAGAATGGTGGTAGAATGTGCATTTGGATGTTTAAAAGCACGCTGGCGCAGTTTACTGACTCGGTTAGACCTCAGTGAAACCAATACCTACTGTTATTACTGCTTGCTGTGAGCTCCACAATATCTGTGAGAGTAGGGGGGAGACGTTTATGGTGAGGTGGGAGGTTGAGGCAAATCGCCTGGCTGCTGGTTATGCACAGCCAGACACCACCGTGGTTAGAAGAGCACAGGAGGGCGCGGTGCACATCAGAGAAGCTTTGAAAACCAGTTTCATGACTGGCCAGGCTATGGTGTGAAAGTTCTGTTTGTTTCTCCTTGATGAAACCCCCCACCCCTTGGTTCACTCTACTTCCCTGTAAGCTAACCACCCTTCCCTCCTCCCTTTGATCACCACTTGCAGAGGCAATAAAGTCATTGTTGCTTCACATTCATGCATTCTTTATTCATACATCACACAAATAGGGGGATAACTACCAAGGTAGCACCAGGAGAGGTGGTGGAGGAGGGAAGGACAAGGCCACACAGCACTTTAAAAGTTTAAAACTTATTGAATGCTAGCTTTCCGTTGCTTGGGCAATCCTCTGGGGTGGAGTGGCTGGGTGGCCGGAGGCCCCCCCACCGCATTCTTGGGCATCTGGGTGAGGAGGCTATGGAACTTGGGGAGGAGGGCGGTTGGTTACACAGGGGCTGTAGCGGCAGTCTGTGCTCCTGTTGCCTTTCCTGCAGCTCAACCATATGCTGGAGCATATTAGTTTGATCCTCCAGCAGCCTCAGCATTGAATCCTGCCTCCTCTCATCACGCTGCCATCACCTTTCAGCTTCAGCCCGCCACTTCTCCACCTGGTCATTTTGTGCTTTCCTGCACTCTGACATTGTCTACCTCCATGCATTTGCCTGTGCTCTGTCAGTGTGGGAGGACAGCATGAGCTCAGAGAACATTTCATCGCGAGTGTGTTTTTTTGGCCTTCTAATCTTCGCTAGCCTCTGGGAAGGAAAAGATCCTGTGATCCTTGAAACACATGCAGCTGGTGGAGGGGAAAAAAAAGGGACAGTGGTATTTAAAAAGACAAATTTTATAGAACAATGGGTACGCTCTTTCACAGTAAACCTTGCTGTTAACATTACATACATAGCACATGTGCTTTCGCTCCAAGGTCACATTTTGCCTCCCCCTCCCTGTGGCTAACAGCAGGGAACGTTTCTGTTCAGCCACAGGCAAACAGCCCAGCAGGAATGGGCACCTCTGAATGTCCCCTTAAGAAAAGCACCCTATGTCAACCAGGTGCCCATGAATGATATCACTCTCCTCAGGATAACACAGAGAGATAAAGGACGGATGTTGTTTGAACGCCAGCAAACATACACTGCAATGCTTTGTTCTACAATGATTCCCGAGTACGTGCTACTGGCCTGGAGTGGTAAAGTGTCCTACCGTGGTGGATGGAATAAGGCTGCCCACACCAGAAACTTTTTTCAAAGGCTTTGGGAGTATATCCAAGAGAGCCACGAATGCCAGGGCAAATTAATCATTAAACATGCTTGCTTTTAAACCATGTATAGTATTTTAAAAGCTACGCTCACCAGAGGTCCCTTCTCCGCCTGGTGGGTCCGGGAGGCAGCCTTGGGTGGGTTCGGGGGGTACTGGCTCCAGGTCCAGGGTGAGAAACAGTTCCTGGCTGTCGGGAAAACCGGTTTCTCTGCTTGCTTGCTGTGAGCTATCTACAACCTCATCATCATCATCTTCCTCATCCCCAAAACCTGCTTCCTTGTTGCCTCCATCTCCATTGAAGGAGTCAAACAACACGGCTGGGGTAGTGGTGGCTGAACCCCCTAAAATGGCATTCAGCTCATCATAGAAGTGGCATGTTTTGGGCTCTGACCCGAAGTGGTCGTTTGCTTCTCTGGTTTTCTGGTAGGCTTGCCTCAGCTCCTTAAAGTTTCACACGGCACTGCTTTGGGTCCCTGTTATGGCCTCTGTCCTTCATGCCCTGGGAGGTTTTGACAAATGCTTTGGCATTTCGAAAACTGGAACGTAGTTCTGATAGCACGGATTCCTCTCCCCATACAGCGATCAGATCCCATACCTCCCGTTCGGTCCATGCTGGAGCTCTTTTGCGATTCTGGGACTCCATCATGGTCAGCTCTGCTGATGAGCTCTGCATGGTCACCTGCAGCTTGCCACGCTGGCCAAACAGGAAATTGAAATTCAAAAGTTTGCGGCCTTTTCCTGTCTACCTGGCCAGTGCATCTGAGTTGAGAGTGCTGTCCAGAGTGGTCACAATGGAGCACTCTGGGATAGCTCCCGGAGGCCAATACCGTCTAATTGCGTCCACAGTACCTCAAATTCAACCCAGCAAGGCCAATTTCAGTGCTAATCCCCTTTTTGGGGGTGGAGTAAGGAAATCGATTTTAAGAGCCCTTTAAGTCAAAAAAAAAGGGCTTCGTCGTGTGGACGGGTGCATGGTTAAATCGATTTAATGCTGCTAAATTCGACCTCAACTCCTAGTATAGACCAGGGCTAAGCAGACTTTGTTCCACATGAAGCAAGCACACTGACTGCCACCATTCTCAGCAGTTCATTTCTAAAGGATAAACGAAAAGCTTGGCCAGTAAACTAAATATTCTTGAGTTCCAAGGACTAGTTAAAGCCGATCTGTGGTGTTTGATGTGCTGTAGTCAGTTTCATTTCCTGATTCTCTTGCATTAACTTGATGCTGTTGTGGTTGGTTTTCCAGCACAGCAGAAGAATGTTAATTAAAGTGGTTAATTTAAAGGTTTATATAAAATTCATTTAAATGTTTCCATTCATATGATTTCAAAGAAACAATCTTTAGAACCTAGTTGAACATGTATTTTGAGTTGCTAATTGCCATTCATGTTGCAGACCAAAAAGAACCATCCTCACTCATTTAATTAAAGTTTCATGTGTGTACTTGGAAGGAGCTTGATGATACATTTTTGTAGCTCCTGTCAGATAATGGGACTTGCCGTGTTTAAACAGATGTTAACTTGAAAAATGGGAATTACAAGATTTTCTGTCTGCCCAGTTGTATGAAGTGGAGCATGAGGTATACTAGAAGTGTTTGTTTTCCAAAGAGGTGTCTCCTATGATGTAATGCCTTCTAGGCTATTCGGAATATGTTGGCAATAAATCTGGCTAAAGGGTCACTTATTCCAGATGCCTTGATGAAGTGGATTGGAGGTGAGATGATAAACTATGTTTATGCATGTGCTGAAAGTGAGGGAAGTGTGAACATTACATAAGAGAAGCACAAACTGTGTTTGAAGCAAACGCTTTGGGCTGAGACTTGTGAAATAGGGAAGGAATTCATGGTGTGTGGAAAAATATAACCCCTAATTATAATTCACTATTTAAAAAAAAAAAAAAGTAGCTGGCTGTTTTAGTAGCATCTCTGTAATTCGAGGCCAGCATTGCAGCGAAGGGTCCTGCAGTAGAGAGTTTAAAGTGGGACCACTCCAAAGACGCAACCAAAACTCCTCATTCTTTTAACCAAAATTTGTTAATCTTGAGGCCATGCTCCAAGACCCATTTCCACCGCTTTTGCCTGCAGACAGTGAGGGAGGGGGTTAACACCTTTTCAGTTCTGGGGATTAAGCTCTTCTAGAAGGGGAAAGTTAATGTATGATACCAATCACGTATCGCAGTCTGGGAAACCTATTTTCACTTAAATGTGTTGGAATTAAATGTCTGAGGGGATTGGTAATGAGTTAATTGAGCCTTACAACTTTAGGGCACTGTTTCAAATCACGCTTAGGTCACTAGTGACCAAAAATTGTTACTATCTTATGTCATGCCAGTTGGTGGTCTGTGTGAAACGAGTTGCTGCAGCTGGGGTGGGGACGGAGGGCTTTACATCACACCACACAGCCAACAGGGTTGGTACTATCTGAACTCCTCATCGCTGTCAGTCTCAGCAGACAGGTAAAAAGACTGAATGGTCCAACGAGAGACAACTCCCTTCCCAACCCTAGAGAAGGCCTGTTCTATTAATTTAAGTGGAGAACATATGGGCCAAAGGTATTAACATAACCCAGTCACCATCCAACACTAAACAGTCTTAAACAAGGTTCGGGGTTTGGTATACAGAGACCTCAGCCTGCTTAGCACTATAGCGCAAACACCATTAAAAATCCAGAAAAGAAGGAAAAACAGTTAAAGTATTTGAAATGTAAAGTATTAAATAAGGCTTTAATTTAACAACATTTCTCGTTCCCTTTCCCTTTGCTAGAGAGAGGTGTAAAAGGAAAAGCCCTTTGTTTGATAGCCTCTTAGGCTGTGTCTACACTGCAGACCTTACAGTGGCACAGCTGTATCGCTCCAGCTGCGCCACTCTAAGGTCTTCCGTGTAACTGCTCTGTGCCGGGAGGAGAGAGCTCTCCTGCCGGCATAATTAAACCACTCTGAATGAGCGGCAGTAGCTATGTTGGCAGGAGAGCATCTCTCTGTCATATAGCGCTGTCCACGCCGGCACTTTTGTCGTGTAACTTATGTTACACACACACTCCAGACCGACAAAAGTTTTGCTGACAAAAGTGCTAGTGTAGACAAAGCCTTAGATGGTATCCAAAACGGCAGTAACTCTTCTTTTTGGGAGGAAAGAAAAGCTTGTTGATATAGGCCAAAGCTGCTCTTTGTTGCAATCAGTTGAGAAGAAAAAGCAATCTTGCTTTACAGGCTCTTAGGTGGTAATAACTCATCCCAGATTGTGAGGTGAGAGATGTTCTGACCAAACCAGGCCAGAGGGAGGAACCCAAATGACATCACCACTTCTGTCAGCTCCAGCAGAATTCGAAACACAAAGGCCCAAGGTCGCAGGAAGTGGTAGTGGTGGCAGTCCTGACGGCGAGTCTTGCTTCAGTAGCCTCCATTGGCTCTTTGAGTGTCCCCACCCTACCCTCAAAATTCTCTATTTGTAAGGACCCAACAAGGGAGTAATGTGTGGAATAGCCCATTTCCTCATTATTTTCTCCACCAATTAGGCCTAATAGCTGACACACCAATTTTGGTTCACTCAAGTCCAGCTCCACATACTCTTCACCCATTTTTTTCCCCCACAAGCATGATTTCAACAATCCTTGAGAACTGTATCAGTAGGCCATTTTTGTTTAGACTGTGTCAGTTTTTCTGTCTCCTTTTTGTGCCGTTTCCCATCAATATTTGTTATTATAGGTTATTGGGACATCACATGAACTTTCACTCTCTTCTTACAATTAAACTCAGGACTAGGAGTATATTTATAGGCCCTATTATCACAATGGGTCCCTACAAGTCAAGTTTGAGGTGCATTGGCAGGGTGGAGTAAGGGGGAAGCTCCCCCTGCCACTGTCCACTCCATCCCTGTTCTGTAGATAAACATGCCTTCATCCTCCAGGGTCTGACAGCCCAATATCCTGGGATCAACACAGCTACAACTGCACTACCTGGTCCAGAACTAAGATAATGAACAATAGAAAAACCCTCGAGTAACTGTTCTGCTATCTAGTGTGACACTGTCTGAAAAAGCCCAGCTCAGCTCTCTTCTCTGGGTACTGAAATGTCTGTGTTAAATCTATGCTGTCGAGATGACCTCTTGGAGCAGGGGCCATGTCGTCCTACATGTCAGTGCAGCGCCTGGTGCATTATGGATCCTACCTCACTTAAAGTGCACGTTGTCATTCTAGAACTGCAGGGAGTTTGTTTAGGCAGGTTTAATTTACTTGCTGTTCTCTTTTGTCCTTCTTTCCCTAGGTACATCTTTGCTAAAAATCTCTTTGAGCTTGGCCACCTCGCTGAGATCGAATGGACCATTTACCAGGACTTGCACACCTTCCTCCTACAAGAGTTCGGGGATCGAATTGCTCTGCATGGCTTTCTGTATCTCCAGGCAACTCCAAAGGTAACTGAGAGCATGACTGGGAACTAACTAAAATCATCTCTAGTGGCTGCATTGAAGGCTGGCCTTGCTTTCAGACTGGGACTCAAGAAGTCTGGATTCAACTCCCAGCCTTACTGTGTAATTTGGGTCAAATCAATTAATCCCTGTGCCTCAGTTCCCAATGTATAAAATGGTGATAATAGCCCAGCAATTAATGGGGGGAGGGTGTCTCTGAAAGGCTCCAGAAATGTAAGAGGGTAAAAATCAATACACCTAAGGACTTGTCTGCACTAGGGATTCCTGTGATTGCCAACTTATTTACCTGTCCTAGTATAATTCTGGCACATCCTTCTGTAAATAACCTCCTTAACTGCTCTGAGCTCTCACTGTAGGGTTCTTGACACAGTTTGCAACTGCTCAAGGCAGGAAAGCGGTGAGTAGTTGAGGTCAGTCACTAGTTGTATTATGGTAGCTCCTGGAAGACCAAGATTGAGGCCCCAGTGTGCAAGGCACTATATGTATAAATAGTGAGAGACAGTACCTTTTCTGAAGAACTTACACTAAGCAGACAAGACAAAGGGTGGGAGGGGAAACTGAGGCACAAAGAGTCCAGTTACTTGGCTGAGTTTACACGGCAGATCAGTAGCAGAATCAGGAATAGAACCCAAATCTCTTAAGTGCCAATTTAGGGGTCTGTGAACTGGATTCACAAAATCATGGAGCAGGCATGATCACGGAGCAGGTCCTCAAGGAATCCATTTTGAAGCACTTGGAGGAGAGGAAGGTGATCAGGAACAGTCAACATGGATTCACCAAGGGCAAGTCAACCTGATTGCCTTCTATGATGAGATAACTGGCTGCGTGGATATGGGGAAAGTGGTGGACGTGATATATCTTGACTTTAGCAAAGCTTTTGGTATGGTCTCCCACAGTATTCTTGCCAGCAAGTTTAAAAAGTATGGATTGGATGAATGGACTATAAAGTGGATAGAAGGCTGGCTTGATTGTCAGGCTCGATGGGTATTGATCAACTGCTCGATGTCTAGTTGGCAGCCGGTATCAAGAGGAGTGCCCCAGGGGTCGGTCTTGGGGCCAGTTTTGTTCAACATCTTTATTAGTGATCTGGATGATGGGATTAATTGCACTCTCAGCAAATTCGCAGATGACACTAAGCTGGGGGGAGAGGTAGATATGCTGGAGGGTAGGGATAGGGTCCAGAGTGACCTAGACAAATTGGAGGATTAGGCCAAAAGAAATCTGAGATTCAACAAGGACAAGAGCAGAGTTCTGCACTTAGGAAGGAAGAATCCCATGCACCGTTACAGGCTGGGGACCGAATGGCTAAACAGTAGTTCTGCAGAAAAGGAGCTCGGGATTACAGTGGATGAGAAGCTGGATATGAGTCAGCGGTGTGCCCTTGTTGCCAAGAAGGCCAATGGCATATTGGGCTGTATTAGTAGGAGCATTGTCAGCAGATTGAGGGAAGTGATTATTCCCCTCTATTTGGCACTGGTGAGGCCACACCTGGAGTATTGCGTCCAGTTTTGGTCCCCCCCACTACAGAAGGGATGTGGACAAATTGGAGAAAGTCCAGCGTTGGACAACGAAAATTATTAGGGGGCCAGGGCACGTGACTTATGAAGAGAGGCTGAGGGACCTGGGGTTATTTAGTCTGCAGAAGAAAAGAGTGAGGGGGGATTTGATAGCAGCCTTCAACTACCTGAAGGGGGGTTCCAGAGAAGGGTGGAGCTCGGCTGTTCTCAGTGGTGGCAGACGACAGAACAAGAAGCAATGTTCTCAAGTTGCAGTGGGGGAGGTCTAGGTTGGATATTAGGAAACACTATTTCACTAGGAGGGTGGTGAAACACTGGAATGGGTTCCCTAGGGAGGTGGTGGAATCTCCATCCTTAGAGGTTTTTAAGGCCCGTCTTGACAGAGCTTTGGCTGGGATGATTTAGTGGGTGTTGGTCCTGCTTTGAGCAGGGGGTTGGACTAGATGACCTCCTGAGGTCTCTTCAAACCCTAATCTTCTGTGATTCTATGATCACATTGCCTCTCCAGCGAGGGTCATTTTCTTCTAAGAACTTATTCTGTAACCCAGAGGGAAAATCCATTCCCTCTGTTATGTAGTGCTGACTATGCAGCCTTAGTTCCAAACAGCTATTCCTTGCACTTGTTTTTTAAAGGCTTAGCCTCAGTATATGGGAAAGTACTTTGAGGATTGGGGGAATATAGACTGTTTTTATGGATGGATGGCTTCTCTCAGGGCTTCCTCCTGGTGCATCGTGTTGGCTCTTTCTCTAGCTGAGGATGGCTGGATTCAGCTTCTTCCAGAGCTGTATCTGTCAACGCTGACACAAGTTGCTACCCTTCTAGCACTATGTGTGTGTGTGTGTGTGTGTGTGTTAACATTCCAAGTATGGGGCCCAGTTGTGCTCGTAATGATGTTAATGGAATTTTGCCCCTGACTCCAGTGGATGAAAGGTCAAGTCCTTACATGCCCACTAAACATCTGGCCCTAGACAGTTATTGTGACTTCTAACTAGTCTGTCATGTGAAGCCATCCCTACTTTGTGTGGCTGCATCTCTCTTTTCAGCTGCCTAATGCTGAATTTGAACTGCTGCTGTTATCTGAAGTGCCCCATACCCATTGGCCCCATCCAAATGTGGTTGAGTTTGCAAAGCAGACCTCATTGAGTCTTGTGGAGTAAATGAGTGGGTCACGCTAATGGAGGAGCTGTCATTTCCTCCCTTCAGAAATGTCTGGAGCGATTGCACCAAAGGGGGAGGCCTGAGGAGAAGGCGATCCAGCTGAAGTATCTGGAGCAGCTTCACACTCAGCATGAAAACTGGCTAGTAAAGAAAACCACCGAGTAAGTGACAATAGCAATGGCTTACAGAGTCTCGGCCATGCAAGCCTGGCTCTTTAAATGGGTGAATAATATATCTTCTGCTGTGCAGAGGTGCCTGTTTTAATTTGCGGCCTAGCTCCCTACCACCCTCCTGCCCGTATAATCTGGTACCCATTCCCAACCCTAGAGATCCTCTCCCTGATGCCTCCAGCTGTCCACCACCCTTCTTCATTCCTTGCTTAGTCAGTTCCCTCTGTTATGGGTAACCCTCCCTAGGTTACCCAGCCAGCTTTCTGCCATCAATCTTAATGACACCAAACACAATCTTCTAAGGACATTTCAGCAGGCTCGTCTCTTTCAGCAGTAGGCTCCTCTTTGTTACTTGTGCTTCTCTCCGTCACGCCAAATCCTGTAGTTCCTTCCAGAGACCACTCTAACTCAACTACAGTCAGATAGCCAAGGGGCTGCTGCCTCTGGGGCTTCTCTACTGACTACTCATTTCATCACATTTCCTACCACACAGCAAGATCCAGCTCACAGAAATGAAGCGACTTGCCCAAGGTATCACAACCAAACAGTGATAGAACCCAAGGGTTTGGGTTTCCAGTCCTCTACTTTATTAGGCATGTTCCCTTCCCAGATACCAATAGGGTATAACAAAATTCACGATGGGCCTCAGAAGAGGGAGGAAGCTCATCTACCTCATGAAAATCTAAGGTGACCCCTTCCTTTCCATACTCGTACCCTAGGTATTGCTTGTATAATGTGCTGGTAATTTATTGAATCTTGGAGTCCCAACAGGGTGTAGGAATCTTGCTTGGAAGCAAGGAGAGGACTCTACCGTCTTAGGTGCTGATGCCAATGGAAGTGGAAGCTTCCAGGTATCTCTCAGCATCAAGCCCTTTGCTTGGAAATCATCTCTTTTGATGCGGCAAGGGGGAAGGGACTTGTTCTCTGCAGCTGGAGGAGTCTTGTGTTTTTGTTTCTTTGTTTTTCTTTTAATGATGGTGAAAGTCTATATGCAGCAGGCATCCTTCTTATGATAAAATAAACTTACGCTGAAGCAGTGGTGTGACACATCTGTCCTGTGTCTGGGCATATTGTCTCTTACCTATCCCCAGAGGTACACTAATAAGCCTTTTGTTCAGTTCTTGTTGTTATCTTCAGGGTTCACTTTGAAAACCTAAGGAATGCTCCAGTCCTTGTGCTTGATGTCAATAATGATTTTGAGGATGACCCAGCTGAACAAGAGGAGCTCATGAGGAAAGTAAGCAGAGATGACACCAGCTCATTTTTGCTATTCATGTGAAATGCAGAATTAGAGGTGTTCTGTGAGAATGAGGAATATTTTCTTTTTCCTTTGCAAGTCTTTCTCCTTCTAATAGCCATCTGTTACGTACTGTCCTATCAGCTGGGACTGTCCCTGCCGCAATATCACCTTACACTCTGATCCCATTTCATCCCACAAGCTAATCGATCAGGCGGGGTCAGCAATTGGGCAAGAGATCTGCAGGTGCTGTATGTGTATGTTAGCTGCTGTCTCCAGCATCCAGGCTTGGTATTAAGAGATGCTGTGCTGCTAGAGGTGATGACTTCTAGATAAGACATAAAACGAAAGGCCTGATTGCTGTGAGATCTTCAATGTCACACTTCGTGAAAGGCATAGTTCTCACCTCTTGGCTACATGCCATATCAGGTAATAACATGCTATCTATGGAAATCCCCACTGAAGTTGCTATTGGATATGATTTTCCAATTTCCTACCCTAAACCATAGCATTTTTGTAAGCTGTTAAACAGCTGACGGGTTTCACCCCAGAGGCACTGCATTTCAGTACTGGAGAAAAATGATCCCACTGAATAGATTTTGAAACTATAGCTCCTCTTATCTTTGAGGAGCCTGAATAAATAGAAGATGACAATATTACTTCTCTGATCAGTGAAAATACACCGTGAATTCTGCCAGGAAGTCCATAGTGGAGGCTTGTTTGTTTAAGAGTAGGATAATGTTTGTCAATTTTTATTATTACTACTTGTATTGTGATAGGTACCTAGGAGCCACAGTCATGGACCAGGAATCCATTGCACGAGGCACTGTGCAAACACAGAAGATAGTATTATTCTTCCTTTTATAGGGTTGTATTGATGTGGTGGCTGGCTTGCTAGAGGGGAAATACTGGTATTTTCCTTGGGAATACATTGGTGGGATTGTATTCTACCAATATTTTGTGTGTAACGCATTCATGTAGGTATGAGTCTATTAAACGAGTTACATTTCACAGACATATTAAATATGAGTACACTGCAATGTTACTGCCTGTCCTCTAAAATGTATATGAAAAATTGTATGCTTGTTTGTAATCTTCATGTGTGTTTGTACAGCGCCTGCCACAATGGGGGGCCTTGAGCTTGATCGTGAACTTTGAGCAGTACTGCAATGAAAATAGTGATATCTTCTTCATTGACCCCCTCCAGGTCATAAATTTTAAGACCTGCTAAAGCTTTTTGCTCTATCAGTATTCCTAAGAAAATAGTCTAACTTTGAAGTCCTTGTGATAACTCCTTAGCAAATAGATTGTTTTGAATGAAATGTAGAACTACTTAGGTTTTTGTTGCATGCTTTTTGTGGAGTCTGATAAATTTCACTTTTATAAAAGGTGCTCTCTTTCCTGCACAGGTAAAGGCTTTTATAAAGACTCTGTGATCTGAAGCTTTGCCATCTCCCTCCACTACCAATCCAGGATTTCTTATTTATTTGCGACCAGCTTGGGCCTGATTATGCTGCTTGCCATTAAAAGAACAAACAAAACAATCGGCAAACCTGTGTGTCAAACCTGGAAGGCCAAAAATGTAACTGAGGTATTTTAGTGAATTATACTTGAATTCTGTGTTTTTCTTCCAAACCAAGTGTTACTTTTCCAGGGAGGGAGAAAAGTTGTACAGTCACCCATGAGCAACCCTATAGTAACAAACCCATGTGGGTCCAATGGAAAGAAGAAGATTAAGAACCTCAGAAAATTAATTTTCTGATATTCCAAAGGGTGTTATGATCAGTGGGGGAAAGAAGTGATTTTAGACGTTATGAAGAATCCCTTCTACTTATGCAACAGCTTAAGTATTTCAAACTTGCTTTCCTTTCATTGATGAAGGTGATCTGCAGAAACCTTCTATTCCATTACATGCTGAATACACACAATGAGGGTGTTGTAAAGAATTATAGGAACCAATGGTCCTGATTCACCACTGCTCTGCACCTGTGCAAAGTGAATGTAATATGCTGCCAAATCAGTGTCAGCATTTCACATTCATTTAGCACAAGTGCAAGTGGTATGTTCAAGTCAGTGGAGAATAAGACCCAACCTAGCCATTTTTGGCACTTCTAATCAACTCATTGCAGTAGAAGGCAAAGTCTTATTTAATATTAAGCCAGTTTTTCTTATTAAGTTTGCAACTTACTTGGTGTATTTTCCACATCTTGGGCCTAATGATGATGAATTACCCTAGTATCATCTCATCAGCCAGATAGCTGCTGGAGCCCTGGCGGAAGGAAAAGAGAAATGGCGTACCATATATTGTCTGAAAAGTTTTTAATATTTTACATTTTAAAGTAAGTCTAATGATTTAGAATAGGGGACTGGAAGTCAGGACCACTTGGGTTCTGTTACCACTCATACCACTGACCTGCTCTGTTACTTCATGCAAGTCATTTAGCCTCTTCAACATTTATGAAATCCTCAGCTGAAAGGCATTTATACATATAATATGCAAAACCGATCCTGTTTTTAAAATACCTTGCAAAATGATAGTTGATTGACAAACTGCTCTTACCTTACCTCTCAACCTGGCACCTTGGATGTGCCGACACTAGTGCAGTCCACCCTGGGATGTTATCTGGACATTGCAGAAGCTAAGAAGGGGAGAAGAAAAAAATGAATTTCAGTGGAAGTTGGCTGCCTGCCTCCCTTAAGTTCCTTTTGAAAATCTGATCTGAAATGCAATGAGTTCAGCAATTTACAAATTTGGCTTTGTCCATCTAGCTCCCACTTTCCTCTGAGCAGAACCTTTCATTGCTGAAACATACCTGAATGGATTTGTTAGAAGGTGCAGCATGTCCCTCTAAGACCATAAAGCCTCATAAGACCAATAAGTCTTCAATAAACATGAAGAGACAAAGGAGAAGCAGGAATGGTTTTAAGACAGGCTGTTTAGAAATATCAGAGAGAAATATGGCACTGTTAAGACAGTAGCAAAGACCTTTCCAACTGTGTGTGTGCTGAGATGCCCTTTGTAATCCAGCTCTTGTGGGGCCATTGTGTATTGCATGAAATCCTGCCCAGCTGAAGTCAGTGTTAAAACTTCTGCTGACTTCGGTAGGATCAGGAGTTTACCTATTGGTGAATCAGAGGGAATTTTGTGAAATGATTGTCTGGTCACTTTTAAGTTCTAGACCTACATGTTACTGTTAGGAACTGCTGAGTGTTGCAATGTAACCTATGACTAAGGAGGACTAAAATCGAGCAAATCTGTATACGTAGTTTAGTTTTAGACCTGTTTAGTCTAAAGGTAAATAGTAAACTGTACAAACTTTTCCAGATATCACTTTGTGCTCCAAGGGGAACATAAATGCATATCTATAGATGTCTGCAGGGTGAGGAACAACCACTTCATAATGTAAATTTGGTGGACAGGTTAAATTCTGAAGGACAATTCTGTGTATTTTTTTAGCTTGTGTTAAATTAAAAATATATCACTTTTCAGCTGTCTTGTCCATGTTTTGGCTGTCCTCCAGTGAAAGGAGCTGTGTGGTGGTGAATTGCATCATCATGCAAATCGGTGTTGGGGATGACTAGTGACTGTTGGCAGGATCATCTTGTGGCTAAAGAAGTAGACTGGGAGACCTGGGTTCAATTCCTGGCTGTGCCACGTGTGTGATTATTTTTTTTTTAAATTTTTTATTTATTTATTTTATTTATTTATTTATTTTTGCTCCAGTCACTTAGAGTTAGATATTCAGAAGGGCCCAGCACACTGGGTGCTCAGCTCATTAAACAAGTCATCCATCTTCTTTCCCTTTGCCTCTGTAGTGAGCGCTGGCCTCTGCGACTCCCAGTTGGCTTCTCATCAGGCCATCAGTGCCCGTTATAGTCTCAAGTGGGACACTAGATGGCGCCTGACCTCCAAGCTCCTGATTCGATTGATTTATTTTAAAATGCTCTAAATGGGTTATTTGCTAGGAATAATAAAAAGCGTGGATGCACAGAGGTAGTTGCAAGGGCTGTAAAACAAATAAGGTTTTTTTTTATGCATGGGGAGGTCGCAGCAAATAGGGAAACAAAGAAGCCAGTGTTCCCAGGGTGGGCAATTTTCAAGACTTGCTTTTAAATAACCATAGCTGAGTATTACCCCTAATGTGTATTCTTAATCAGTTACTTAGTAATAGGAATTCTGGATCAAAAATCACCTGCCAAGAAAGCTGTCTTTCGTCTCCCATGTGGTTTTAGATCTCAGCTGTGCCGCTTCTATTATCAGAAAGCAGAACATAGGTTTGCATTTTGTAATTTCAACACAAAATAGTTCTTTTGTTCTAACAGATTTGCTTCTCTTCCCTAGTTACATAGTCATCTTCTTTCTATAGAATATGATTAAATGCACTTTCCTAGGGATAGATGGGCATACATTTTGCTGTATTTCTTAATCCCTGAAAGCAACCTTTCTTATCATACTTAGCATTTTCATAGCACTCTTCAACCCTGGATCTCAAAGTGGTCTACAATTGTGAGTTGGTATCATCATCATCATCATCATCCCTGTATTACAGATGAGGAAACTGAGGCATGGGGAGGTGAAATGACTAGCTGAAGGTACCCCAGCAAGTCAGTGGCAGAGTGGCATATAGGAATCTAGGAATCCTGACTCCATCCTCTAACCATTTTGTGAAC
The DNA here is from genome assembly GCF_965140295.1 of Lepidochelys olivacea. Classification (NCBI taxonomy): domain Eukaryota; kingdom Metazoa; phylum Chordata; order Testudines; family Cheloniidae; genus Lepidochelys; species Lepidochelys olivacea. The sequence continues at coordinate 12,968,528 of NC_140436.1, read as the reverse complement.
AGACTGCTTGGTATTTATATCTAACTTACTGCACCCTCTGTGGTACTGATCAGGCTAATTCTGGTGATCACTCTGTCAGGGGACATTACAGCTATCAGATACTCACTCCCTGGAACTGCAGGTCGGAATCTAAACAGAATCAACTCAACCTTTCCGAGGAAGATAAACTGAGATCTGTGCAACTTGCTGTGTTTAAAGGAAACCTTTGAAAACTGGGGTTCTGCTCTGACAGAGCCCATTACACTTTTCATACGAGTTAGGTATTGCCCTGTCACTAACACATGTCCTACCCCCAACATTTGTACTGCATGCTGTGTGCACCAGCTACCACCTCCTCCCGAGCGTTGATTGCATTTCAATGGTTGTGTAGCTGTAGATCTAAACCACTTTAGGATCCTTCAGAATAAAAGGTGCTACAGAAATATAAAGGATGTTGGGTCAATTTTTTATTGGTGTAAACTAGTGCATCTCCACTGACTTCAGTAAAACTGTGCCAATTTATACTAGCAGAGAATTTTGGCCTGTTATCTGCATATTGTTTGGAGCATAAGGATTGCCGGATTGGATCAGATCCAAGGTCCAGCCAATCCCGAATCCTGTCTCTGCTAGCTGCCGATACCAGATGCTTCAGAGGAAGATGTAAGAACCTCCATTGTCCTGGTCTGCACTGAAATTTGCTGCTTCTACACCAAATGGATGAAACAAATCATGCAAGGAACAGGAAGTGAAATTCTCTTCTGAGTAGGAGGAGAGTTTTTCCAGAGACACATTGTCTCTGCAAAGCCACCAGGTTGACTAAGATGCACATCTCACTACTTGTTTTGCTGTAGTGGGCCAAGCTGCTTCTACACCATTGCCCACCAGAGTGCCTCTTTAGCACTGCCTAGAGGTGGGGTCTTTAGCCTCCATGGGTCACTCATTCCTTGTTGTGGCCACTTGCAATGGCGAGATAGATTTATCATTTGGAAAATAGATCAACCCTTGCTGACTTGTGAACAGCACAGAATAATCCTTCAGCAATGTGTTTGCACTGGGATGACCTCAAGTGATACAGATGATGTAGAAAGACCTTTAGTCTCACCACATTTGGAAGCCCTGACTGTTGTGTTGGTGGAACATCACCATTGAGTTTGCTTTATCAGGCAACACTTGGAAAGTTGCATTGTAAATGTGCAGTAGGTGAATGTCTAATCCCCTTAATCCTGTATTCACAAAGCCTGACCTGGTTTTTTGTTTGTTTTTGTTTTTTTTCCCCTAACCCAAACCACTTTTAGGGAACTGGAGGGGTGAAGCTTCAAATTATGCCAAACACTTTTATGCTTTAGTTCATACATCAATAATGAAGGACAGGTGGTGTCCTAAGGTCTGTCATGCATGGGGCTGAAGTAGTGGGGCCTGTAAACAGAACTTTTATGGGAGCCCAGTCACAGCTGGTGTCTGGACAAACAGTGCTCAGAACTTGGTATGCTGGCTATGTTGAGCCAGGCTTTCCATACTGGTTGATTCCAGTGGTTATATCAGCGTAATTCAAGTCATGGAGGAGCTATTAGCTAGGTCTGATTCCTGCTAGCTACTCTCTGAGCCTGATTGTCCACTCCATTACATTGGATTAACTGGGTTGAGTTGGAAGCCAAACTCCATTGGTCTCCTTTTGAAAATCCTGTGACCTGTGAGTTGTCCCAGTGCATAAATACTCTTTCTTGCCATGTTATGTTTTCACTGGGTTGTTTGTTCCAAATTCCTTGAAGCAATGGGCTAGAGAAGTTTTTTGTTTTTGTTTTTGCTGCTGTGTAGTAGTGTGAATCCAGCCCTGGTCAGTAGTGACTGTTGCCTTGTGAGTACTGTTTGGTATCTGATGTGAGGTGACTTTCTCTTTAATGATCACTTGTCAGACATTATTTACACTCTGATGGAAAAAAGCTGGCAAGTGCAAAGACATAGGAGTTAAGGTAATTTGATTTTCTGCATCATAAATCTCCGCAAGCTGTGTAAAATTCTCACGGTTGGGCACTTTTATAAAACAAAAGGCCTGATTCTCCTCTCCCTTACCCCAATGTAAATCCATTTGAATCAGGTACACCAGTGTAAGAGGAGAAGTAGACCCAGTGATTTTTACAGTCCTGGTACTCCTGGGTTTCTTACTAAGGGTTCTCTTCTCTTCTTAGCCTGGAGTGGCAACTAGTGTCACCCGTGCAACTAACTCCAGGGTGTCACTTTGGATTTACATTGGAAGAGAGCAGAATTTTCTTACTTCTGTAACAATTCTCAAATGAGGTGGTCTTATTTTGAGACATAGGTTACACACGTCCAAATTCTGTCTCCATGTATTCTGGTACAGATCCAGTGACTTCCCTTGGGTAAATGAAGACAGAATTTGACCCACAGAAATAAGCTTTTTTTTTTTCTCCCTTTCTTTTTTCCTACTTCTGTTTATAGGTACTGGGTGTATCCCGTTTTACAGGGAGTTATACATATTTGGATTAGTTTTACATTGTGCATCTGTCTGCGTTGTTTAAACAAACAAAATTATGCTGTTCTTCAGAGTGGAAGGCTAGGGTTTGCGATACCACTGGCCCAGCAATTATTTGAAACTCCACCCCCACTCCACTCCCACCTAATGCACCTAACCCAATTATCAAGTGCTGTGGTTAGGTGAAGGACAGAATCCTAAATGACCCTATCTTGATCAGCTTATGTGTAAGTAGTAAGAGACAGTACACCTTTTTTTTTTTTTTTAAAGTCTCTACAGCAGATGCATTGTTTGTTCTCATTTGTACATAGCAACGCAGGAATGCATTGTGCTTTACATAGTGACTAAAGTTATAGGGCTGTATTCCCCTTCACGCTGGTTTTACATGTCTCCACGTTGATTGATTTCAACAGAGTTACTGCTGATTTACGCTGGTGCCAGCAAGATCAGAATCAAGGCCATGGCCCTGTGCCCAAAAGGTTTGCAATCTAAATTGATTGTGACAAGCTGCTGGAGAGGAGGGATATTCCAATTCACCAGAGAGGTTGGAGAGAAGGAAGATGCAGAATAGGGTTATGGGGTTGTTAATTCTCTGCCTTCTGAGTGCTCAGGAATCTCTTCATCACCCCAGCTTTACAAACCTATCCCCAAATACATTCAAAGGTAAATGCCTCCTTCCCCTTCTGAGTGAATTTACACAAACACATCTGCTAGAGAACTATGTGGAATATCCAGACTATGAACACACGAAAATACCAGACGGGCAGGGAGGGCTGGGTTTGGGCCCTTATCAGTGCTGGAGTGGACTGTTGCTAGACATAGCAGAGAGATAAAGGACAAGGTATCTGGGGTTTGGTTTATTAAAGGAGTCCAGATTCTTTTTAAAGTTGACTCCATTTGGCTTATTTAAAAATAAATAAGTAAATGAATTTGGTGTTGCTGAAAGGTGCTGTCTTGAGAGCCCAGCTGGAAAACTGACCTAATTCTCATTGACACTAAGGCCTTTTTATCCTGCTCTAGCCATGTGAAATGGTGAGATAGCTACCCTCTACTTTAAAGCCCCTTTATAGATCCAGGATGATATAAAGGGACCTAGTGTAATTGGGAATTCAGGACTAAAATAACCTGTTGATCCAAGCACATCGGTGCAAGCTCACGTACCCCACACTGCCCCCACCACTTGGCATGTTTACACTGCTATTGCTAATCATGTTTTACCCTAGGGTTAAACATGGGGCTGGGGAGACAAACGTGGGCCCTGTGGCTACAGTACAATTGGGAAATCAGGTTTAGATAATACGTGTTAAAACAGGACTAGCAAATGTAATGCAGACGAAACCACTGGCCAAGATTTTCAAAGAGTGACTGGTAATTTTGGGTACCCAATTGCAACCACCATAATGGGGCCTGGATGCTGAGCACTTTCTGAAAATCAGGCACCTTGGAGGCCTTTCAAGCTGGGCATCCAAAATCATTAGTCACTTTTGAAAATCTCAGACACTGTTTTGTAACCTCTGACCTGGACGGACCATAATTCAGTGGAACCTCAGTGGCCCATTCATTCATTAGTGTCTGTTGTTGGGACTGCCCACTAAAGGTTCCACTTGTGAGTGGGTTTTGTAATGGTGATGTTTATGGTCCTAACTCCTTGAGGCGCCTCTGAAAATTCCAGCCTTGGTGCCAAAGTGGACCTGCCACTTTGCAAAGAAATAGACAAGTGCCTGCCCCAAGGAACTTGCAGTTTCCTCTCTCAGTTCTGTCAGCCAGCTGTGATCTAGCAAGTTCTTGGAGTTAAAGCTGCAAATGACTAGGGATCAGACTAAACTGGTTTGTGTTCTTACACATCTCCCGATGTGCCAGCAGCATCCAGGTGTTCCCTAGAACGGCATACATGGATACAATCTTTTAAATGACTGATCTTGGTTCCAGCAGCATGTGTGAATTTCACTCAAGCAGATGCTCAGATGAATATGGATGTGAGAAATTTATTGGCATAGAACAACTCTGGGCTTAGAATTTTTTTTTTTAAATGTTTGGTCCGTGATGGATGAAGCAAGGAGAGAGAAATGCATAGAGATTTAACCAGACAGGACAGGAAATATGCTATTTCATCCATCTCTCTCTCTCTCTCTCTCTCTCTCCCCCCTGCATCTTTCAACTGAAAGCACTTCTTTGCCTTACGTTATACTTCTCAGTGCGTCGCCCCCTCTGCTGTTATTTCACATTGTAACCTTTGTTGTTTTAACTCTACAGTGTTTGGGGTTAGTTTGCACAGAAGAGGCTGAGAGCTATTAGATCACGGAACAGTCTTCTCAGGCAAGTGTGAGAACTTCATTGCTTGAGTCATTTTAAATGACTCTGGACAGAGTACTTTGTCCAATGTAGGAACAAATCCTTTATTTGATCCTACACAGGATGGACTATATGGCACATCAGTTCTCTCCAATCACTCATAGCTATAATTCTAGAGTCAACCCTGCGTCCTGCTGAAGTCATTGGAGGCTCTGACCTCTATTTCAATGAGTGCAGGGTCTGGTACTCTTTGACTGAGGGAAATAAGAAGACCAGTGTATATAGAGAATTAGGCCATGATCCATTAACTTCAGTGGGACTGCGTGCAGGCTCAGGGGTCAGAGGAATTTGAAGAATCATGACCTTAAGTGGAAAGCATACTCTTCAGTGAACTAATTTGCAGTCATGGAACACAGGCTACCACGTTGCAGCATAAAGGACTGGAAACTTTGAACGTGTGGTGACAGGTCAAGAGGAATGGAATTAGGTTCTCATTGGGAACATATTCAAATGCAGTTTGAATAGTGATCAGAACGTTCAAAACCTGATGATGTGGAAATGAAAGAGGCTGCTCATTCTTCCTAGAGCACATGAAACCAACATATGTTGATGTAAAAACCAGAGGGTTTGCCAGCACGGAACCCTTGAAAGGCATGTTATAACCATTGGAGCAACTTGCCTTCTGCAGTAAAAACCTTTAAATTTAAGAGGCCCTGCTGAACACTGCGGCAAAAATCAGCTATATGTTATTCACAGCAAACAAGCAATGAGCCTCATTTGAGCCCAGAAATCAGACCAGTCAGCTGATAGGCGATTTCCAAATCATTGGGTTGACTTGACACACCTTATTGTAAAGAGCTGGAAAATCTCCACCTCGTTTACTAAAGGCCTGAGCCCTGATTCAGCAGTTTTGGAGCATGGGCTGAACTCAAAGCATGTGCTCACCTTCTTTTAAAGACAGTGCGATGTAAGCACGTGCCAGAGGCTGGATCCATTGAAATCCGTGGACATTAGGAGCCTGAATATCTTTAAGGACCTGGGCCTAAATGCTTTGCTGATTGGGGAAGGAATTATTTGTACACTTAAAGTTAGGCATATGCTTTAAAGGCTTTGCTCAATCAGAGCTCTAAACCTTGTAACAATCTTGCATTAGACCCTGTGGGATGGATTAATGAGTCAATAGAATTTTTGACAATATTTATATAGTGATTTACAAACATTAACTAATTAATCTTTATGATCTCTTACTAGGTAGATATTAGCACCTGGTGAAACAGAGGTACAGAGAGATTTAAGGTAGGGGGGTAGGGAATTGAGTTTGTGCCCTGTGTTACTTCTTTATATTGGCTAAAGCCAGCCTGAATGGTTGTGTGTGTTTAACTGTAAACAGGTCAGGATTGTTAGTCGGATTTTCCTTGTTCTCCTGGAGTATTGTTGTTGGTCTTAAGGGTGGAGTGAACATCATCACACCTTGATTGACTTTGGGAGGCAGCATGGGCTAGAGGTCAAGAGAGCTGTGTTCTGTTCCCAGCTCTACTACAGACCTTCCTGGTGGCCTGGGCAAACCATTTCCCCACTCTGTGCCTGTTCTCCCCGAGCCCCACTCTGTGTTTGCCTTGTCTAGTTAGAATATAAACTCTTAGGCCTAGATCCTCAAGGTATTAAGTGCCTAATTCCTCTCTATTGATTTCAAGGGGAATTAGGCACCTAAATAGCTTTCAGAATCTGGGCCTGAGTCTCAGCAAATCTCTTACTCTGTATAGCACCTAGCACAATGCGGCTTCACTGTCAGGTGGCCCCCTAAGCACGAATGAAATACAAGTAATAATAGTGGTGAGTCTTTATTACAAGATCTATTTTCTCACAAGGTTTCTCAGGCCTTAAAGCAAAGACTAAACAAAGGTTTTAAATGCTCTGAATATTAAATCACTTCCAGTCTTCATTAATCAGATTTCCAGTTCTCCAGTCCTCCATAGAGACTTCCGGGAACAACAGTATAGACAAGAGCTGCTGATTTTATTTTTTTTTAAATATAAAAAACATACACAGAAAAATAAACTTTAAACACTAACAACAATAATAATAGTCCTCTCCATCCTTTCAGGCCTTCTTCACACATCACTTCTGCCCTTGGCTGGTCAAGGGCCTTGCCCAAGATCATATAACAAGTCAGCGCCAGAGCAGGATTAAAGCACAGCTGCTCCTGACAGCTAGTCCTGTACTTAATCCTGCTGCCTCTTCCATCCCGAATGTCTCCCATTCTATTAGTTCACTCCCCATAATCTGTATTCAAGTTGCTCTGAAATGTAAGGGCCTCTTTGATTGTTGTGTCTTCACTGGTTGTCTTGCGCTAGTGCCAAATTAATCAATTAGCAAAGTCCCCCCATCTGTTAGCTGGACGGGCTTGGTGCATACGTTGCCCGCATGCCAGAGAAGGAACAAACCGCGGACACTTGTGGCTCTGTAGGCAGCAGCTTTCGCGGCTGTGAGAAAAGGGAGCTTGTCTGTAGCCAAGCCAGCAGGAGCTCTGCTGCACTTGTCTTTGCTGGCACTGGTGCGTTGCATTGAGTTCGGAAAAGCTGGTAGAAAATGCAGGGGAAAGTGGTGCTGCTTCTGCACTTAGAATCAGAGAAATGTTGGGCTGGAAGGGACCGTGGAGGTGATCAAGCCCAGCAGTGAGGCAGGATCAAGTCAACCTAGACCATCCCTGACAGGTGTTTGTCTAGCCGGTTTTTACAAACCTCCAGTGATGGGGATTCCATGACCTCCCTTGGAAGCCTGTTCCAGAATTTAACTACCTTACCCTGAGAGTTAGAAGGTTTTTCCTGATATCTAACTTAAATCTCCCTTCTTGCAGGTTAAACCCATTATTTCTTGTCTGACCTTACACTGAAGAAACATGGGGTAGGATGAATATAAGCCTTTCCTTTTAGGGTTACTACCGTAGAAGCACCCTAGAGGACCCAGTCAAGGATCCTGGCCCCATTGTGTTAGGTGCTGGATGTCTCCATAACAAAAAAGCCCCAAACAGTTTGCAGCCTAAGAGGGATGACAGAGGGATACAACAGATAGACAGGAGTAGCACAAGGTAACAGTGAGACAATTGTGTTATGTAGCAAGCAACAGCTGCAGCATGCAAACTACCTGAACGTTGTTCAGTCTTTGACTTATTAAAGGTGCCCATCCCTGGCATTAGACAAACACAAATTCAAAGAGGACTGAGCTTGTTAGCAAAGCCTCTGCCCCACATCAAGAACTAATCATGGTGCCTAGATGCAAAAAGTCTCTAATTGCTTAAATATAAATCCTTAAATTATCATGATTGTTACTTGCACTAGAATAGTGCCTGGAGGCTCTGGTGCTGATTGAAGGCCTGGTATGCTGGGCGCTGTACAAAGACATAGTGAGAAACTGTCCCTGCCATGAAGAACTGAGCTCATTCTGCTTTCTCAATGGTACAGTCCATCTCAAGATGGGGAAATAGATACTGAGACTGAAAACAAATAAGGGTTATCTTGTTAAGGGCCCCTTCAAAATAAAAGCCAGGCTTACAATAACAAATCAAGGGTCTGCAGTGTCCAGGCCTTGAGAGTGACCCTACAATAACAAAACGAGAGCGTGTATGACCAAGTCATCCCCAGAGTAACCTACAATAGCAAACGAATGTGCACATGAGGCCAGCCTCCAAGAGTGACCCTCCAATAACAAACCAGTGTGTGCATAAACCCAGCTCCCAAGGTGACCCTACAATAACAAACCAGTGTGTGAATAGGCCAGGCCCCAAGAGTGACCCTTCAATAACGACCTCCCTTAGGCAATGCCAGACTCAGCCAGCAGGGGGAGCCAGAGGGAAGAGGCCAGCACCACTGCCAAGGGCTGCCCTGGCAGGGAGTGAGGGAGAGAAAGGCCTAGAGCACGTGGTGGGATGGGGCATAGGGGAATATAGAGGGCACAGAGGACACCTGCCAGGCCCCCTCCAAACTGGGCCGGCCAGGGATGCAGGCACCCGCTACTGGTGACGTGGGGATGGAAAACTGGGGAGGGGGAACACAGTGCTAGGGGGACTGCAGGTGGTGTGGGGGGCACAGTGCTGGGGGGTGGGCATAGGGAATGTGTGAGGCACAGAACTCTGGGGGACACAGTACTGGGGGGCTATGTATAGGGGTCACAGAGCAGTGGGGGCACTACTGAGGGGGGGAATGCGGGGGCATAGAGCGCTGGGGGGATGAGGCATGGGAGAATATGGGGTGACAATGTTGGAGGACATGAGAGCATTGGGGGGACAAGTGTGGGGGTTCCTTTGGGGTACCCAGAGTGCTTGGGGGCATAGGAGGCTGGGAGGGACAGAACACTGGGGGGTTATGGTAGGGGCTCAGGGGCTGCAGAGTACAGGGGAAGGAGAGGGAGGCGCTGGAAGAGAACTGGGTACATGGGACCCAGAGCTCAGAGTCAGGCACTCACCCCCATGCTGGCACAGTCTGGGATATAAACGATGGACATGGTGCTACTGGGAGGGGAGAGTGGGGAAACAGCTCAGCTGCAGAACCAGCTTCTTGTGCCTCCTCCCTCAACTTCTGGGGCACAATGACTGCCAACCACAGTCCTGGGGCCACACCTACGATGACAGCCCAGTGTGCACCTAGCCGAGCCCCACCTCCTGGAGTGACCCTACAATAACAAACCAGTGTTGTTGTATAGCCCAGCCCCAGGAGGGATGCTAGAATAATACCCTAAGGAACAACCCTACAATTACAAACTAGAGAGTGCTTAGCCTGCTGAAGCAACCCTACAACAAACCAGGAGGCGCATGGCCCAGTCCCTCGGAGCAATTCTACAATAACAAACCAGTGAGTGCATGGCCCAGGCCCTTGGAGTGACCCTTCAATAACAAACCAGTGAGCACATGACCCAGTCCCTGGGAGCAACCCGACAATAACAAACCAGGGGGCGCATGACCCAGCCCCTTGCAGCGACCAGACAATAACAAACCAGGGAGTGCATGACCCAGCCCCTCAAAGCGACTCTACAGTAACAAACCAGGGGGCGCATGACCCAGTGCCTCCGAGCGACCCGACAATAACAAACCAGTGAGCGCATGGCCCAGTGCCTCGGAGCGACCCTACAATAACAAACCAGGGAGCGCATGGCCCAGCCCCTCGGAGCAACCGGACAATAACAAACCAATGAGCGCATGGCCCAGCCTCTTGGAACGACCCTACAATAACAAACCAGGGAGCGCATGGTCCAGCCCCTCGGAGCAACCGGACAATAACAAACCAATGAGCGCATGGCCCAGCCCCTCGGAGCGACCCTACAATAACAAACCAGGGAGCGCATGGCCCAGCCCCTCGGAGGAACCACAATAACAAAACAATGAGCGCATGGCCCAGCCCCTCGGAGCAACCTGACAATAACAAACCAGGGAGCGCATGGCCCAGCCCCTCGGAGCAACCGGACAATAACAAACCAATGAGCGCATGGCCCAGCCCCTTGCAGCGACCCTACAGTAACAAACCAGGGAGCGCATGGCCCAGCGCCTCGGAGCGACCCGACAATAACAAACCAGGGAGCGCATAACCCAGTGCCTCGGAGCGACCCGACAATAACAAACCAATGAGCGCATGGCCCAGCCCCTCAGAGCGACCCTACAATAACAAACCAGGGAGCGCATGGCCCAGCCCCTCGGAGCAACCGGACAATAACAAAGCAATGACCGCATAGCCCAGCCCCTTGCAGCGACCCTACAATAACAAACCAGGGAGCGCATGGCCCAGCCCCTCGGAGCGACCCTACAATACAAACCAATGACCGCATAGCCCAGCCCCTTGCAGCGACCCTACAATAACAAACCAGGGAGCGCATGGCCCAGCCCCTCGGAGCAACCGGACAATAACAAACCAATGAGTGCATGGCCCAGCCCCTTGCAGCGACCCTACAGTAACAAACCAGTGAGAGCATGGCCCAGCCCCTCGGAGCAACCGGACAATAACAAACCAATGAGAGCATGGCCCAGCGCCTCAGAGCGACCCGACAATAACAAACCAATGAGCGCATGGCCCAGCGCCTCGGAGCGACCGGACAATAACAAACCAGGGAGCGCATAACCCAGTGCCTCCGAGCGACCGGACAATAACAAACCAATGAGCGCATGGCCCAGCGCCTCCGAGCGACCCTACAATAACAAACCAGGGAGCGCATAACCCAGTGCCTCAGAGCAACCCGACAATAACAAACCAATGAGTGCATGGCCCAGCCCCTTGCAGCGACCCGACAATAACAAACCAATGAGCGCATGGCCCAGCCCCTTGCAGCGACCCTACCATAACAAACCAATGACCGCATGGCCCAGCCCCTCGGAGCGACCATACAACAACCAAGGCGTGTGCCCGCACCCCAGCTCTCAGGAGCACTGCACAATTACACCCCAACTTGTGGGGAGCCCAGCGGCCCTTAGCACAACAAAGGAGCGTGTGTGTGGGACATGATCGCCACCTTGCCCCCTTACCCTTTCTCCCGGGAAGCCCCCAGCAGCTTATTGCCCTGGGAGCAGCCCAGCCCAGCCGCGTTTCCCAGCTGATGGATGATAATCCGCCCCACCCGCCCCGGCGTGTGCAGCCGGGGCGAGGGCACGTTCCGGGCCCGCATGTGGAAACCCTCCAAAGCCCTTGGCAGGGGGGGGGAGCCCCATGCCAGCAAGGGGAGGTGGGGGCAGCCTCGGGGCAGGGTCCTGCCAGGGGTCCCACCCCCCGGCCGGCCAGGGAAGCAGCCACAGCTGTCCCTGCAGGGGAGCGGCAGCCCCCCCTCCCCTCTCCGGGGGGACAGAGGCAGAGCCTGGCTGGGCGGATCGTGCGCAGGGTAAAGCCCCGGAGCCATGTGTCTCAAGTCAAGCGCCTCCCGGGGCTGGGCGCCCCGTTAGCCGGGCAGGTGAGTGCGGCGGGGGCAGGGGCAGCAGCCCCGAGGGAATGGGGGGGACCCCGGGAGGAGGGCCCCCCCGGGGAGGAAATGTGGGGGCGCAGCAGCCCCCTCCAACTCCCCGTGGCACCCCCGGGGGCAAGATGCGGTAGCCGGACTCCAGCGGCGGCGCGGGGTGTGTGTGTGTGTGGGGGGGGCCTCTGGTTCAGCCTATGCCCCCGGGAAGGGGGAGGTTAGCTGGGATCCCGCTAGCTCGCTGGTCCCGGGAAGAGGAACTGCTGGTCCCGCTGTAGGGGGGGTCCCCTTGGCCCCGCTCCAGGGGGGGGGTCTGGGAATTTGTGCTCCCATCTGGGGGGGGGCATCTGGCCGTAGCTTCCCCCCCCCCGCCCCTCCCGCATTGTGGGGGCGCTGCTCGGAGAGGAAGCCAAGTGGTTCCCCACGCCCTTCCTCTCCCCTCCCCGCAGCTGCCTGGAAACTTTCCCCATTGTCCGTCCCCTGCACGGGGGCTGGGGGTGAGCTCGCTCTGCGGGGCTGGGCTGGTTGGGGGGGATTCCCCAGCTCCGCGGGGCGCCGGAGCCCGCGGGGCGCCCGGTGTTTGGGAAGAGGCCCCCTCCCGCAGCAGGGGGGGAAGGAACTGGCTGCAGGGCTGGGGCTGCAGGAATCTCCAGAACAAAGAAGCAGCGAGCAACGTGCTGCAGCAGCAGCAGCTGCCTTTGCGATTTGCATCCACACTTCTGCTTGTTCGTTTCCCCTCCCCCCTTCCCTTCCCCCCCCCCCGCTCATCCTCCCTTCCCCCCTACCCCCCCCCCCCGACTTCTCCCGCATGCACTTCTCTCTCTCTCCTTCATCTCCGGGCCGATTCACACGTTTGCAGGGCTGTTCGCTGCACCTCTTGTTGCTGGTAATGGCTCTTTGTGTATTGGGGGCTGGAGGGCAGTGGGGTGATGTGTGTTTAAAAAAAAACAACGCCACCTTCCAGAGGTGGGTAGATAAACAGATCTGTGGCTATTACACACACGCACACACACACACGGTTGCAGGCAAACAAAGATCCGAAGTTAGCAGCGAAGCTGTTAAGAGGGAAAGCAGTTTGCAGAAGAGACTGAAAGTGAAGGGGTTATTAAACTTCTGCTCTCGCTCCTAGCAGCAGCTCGGCTCTGTCAGGGTTGAGGTTTAAGGAGTCCCGATTTGCCAAGTCAAGCTCGACAGCGCGAAAGTTGGGGAGTGGATCTTTTCCACCAGTGGTGGGAATTTAAAGGGGTTCTGGTTTAAGCTATCAATATCTGAGACCAGTGTTTTAAACGTACCTTTTTCCTGGAGGCAAAGTTTTTTTTTATTTTGGGGTTTGGAATACTTGCTTTCATTGAAACTTCCATATTTAAGCGCTTGTTTTTGGAATGAAAATGACTTAGTGTTGGAGAATGGCACACGGTCATTTTTAATGTTCAGTTCTTAGCCTTACCATGTAAGTTACCTTATTTTGGCACTTGATCTGGTGGTGTGAGTGGGAGTGAAACTGATTTAGAGCTACAAAATTACTAAGATTACAGTCTGTCGGTTTTTTTTTTTTTTTTTTTTTTTTGCTTCCTCCACCAGAAGACACCTTCCTGGCTCCTGTCTCTTTGAGATCCCCCCCCAGTCTTAGTTAGAGAGAGAAGCTTTACTATTGTATTGTCCTGGAGACTTCAGCAACCTGGGAGATTCCAACTAAACTGTGCAAGCTTCCAAGTCACCGCTCCCCTGCCCCTCCAACCCCCCAAAAAGTGTGGTGGCATCCAGGATGATCCCCTCACAGAGGGTCTGTGAGAAAACAGAACTCAGAGTGTGGGAACGAAGCACCCCAAGAAGAGAGAAATCACTTGGGTGTAAAACCAGATGAACTGCAAAGAGGGTGGAACGGAGCTGGAAGGTTTGGCAGAGCGAAGAGACTGAACTAGTGGAGTGATCGTATATTTTTAGCTATAGATTTGTATTCCCCATTTTTAGTAAGGGGGAGAGCCTCCCCCCTTCACCAGTTCTTTGGCATCCTTCAGTATTTAGGTCTAGCTAGAAAAAAAAAAGTGCCCCCCTGCATTGATCCCCCGGGCCAACAAGGAGCCATGAAGAAATTCCAGTCGTTGCTGCAGCTTAGGAATGAATCGGCAGGTGCCTACGGCTTCCCTGAAGGCGGCGAGATGCTGAGCGCCTGCGAAGGCGGCTTTCTGATCCTGGAGAAGAGCGACGTCTGTCTCGGAGTGGACACTGCCAGCCAGGTGCCGAAGAAACGGAAGCGCTGCGGGCTCTGCGTCCCCTGCTTGAGGAAAGGGAATTGTGGTGCCTGCACCCACTGTGTGAACCGAAGGACCAGCCACCAGATCTGCAAAATGAGGAAGTGCGAGGCGCTCAAGAAGAAAAAATCGGTGCTTCTCAAAAAGGTGAGTGCCCGATTGGGCTGTTGAATGAGCTTGCGTGGCTGGTAATGGTGCATGAAGTCTGTGCTTTACACTCCCACTCCATGGGGATCTCTGAAAGCTTAGAAATACTCCACTTCCTGCATCTTCCTGGTTTGCCTAAGTGGGGGGATAACTGGTGGAACTTCCTGGTGCAGGATAATATGGAGACAAATAGCAAAGATGCAACTCAGGAAACATATTAAAATAGGGCCCAACAGTTATGGGTGAGTCCTGCCTTCACACCTCCTGGGTGTGTTTTCTCCACTGCCCTGGCATTTGACTACAGAGAGGGGAATTTGGCTTATTGACTGTAGTGGGGTCATAGGAAAGTCAGTGAAAGCAGAATTTGGTCCTTGTGTGTGAAAAGGGTGAGTAATTGTGGTCTGTGGGGGGAGAGGTGCAGGTGGGGCGAAATTGGGCTCCCCAGTCTGGGGTTTAAGGCTCCTTCCATGTCACTTTCGGGGTGCTTTGAGCTCCTGTAAATGCAGATTCTGTTGGCTCCTACTTTGGCCTCATCTTCTCCCCGTCTCTCCCCCCCCACCCCAAAATCCCAAGCAGTATTCTCGGCCTTAGCCTATGTGAAGACAGCCTGGAGGGCAATTCCATGGCATACTGAGGGTGTGAAAGCACTGGCCCCTGCTTCCGTCTCACTCCTCCTGTGCAACCCTTGTGGAGAGCATCAGAGGTGTGGAGGGCCTTATGCTGACTCCTCTGTCCCTGGGTGAAGTTCTTCCTTTTGTGAACAGTGCCACCTGCAGGGAGGCTAGCTGAGATACAAATGGGAGAGGCTCTAGCAATCCTTATGCTTCAGGGCTCTAGCTGATCCTTGAGAAGGGTCAGGAAGAAATTCTCTTCTTTCTTCGATGGCAGAGCTTTGCATGGTTTTATGCCATTATGGAGCATCTAGGACTCACAGGACTTGTGAGACTGGATCAGACCCAAGGTCTGTCTAGTTCAGTAACCTGTCTCTGACAGTGGCTGGCGCCAGAAGCATCAGGAGAAGGTGCAGGAAACCTAATTCCTAGTACTTAGAAATTGGATTAAGACCAGGAACCTCTGGCACTGGGGACAGGATACTGGATGAGATGGACCATTAGGATATTCTGGGGGTGGGGTGGAGTAGTGGAGTTCTCAGGGTATTTGCATGAAAAATGGGATCTTTATTTCTTTAAAAGCTGACCCCGCTTCCTGTCTCTACCTGGGAAATCACAGCTGTGCCTGCCAGCTCCTCTTTGATTTCTGTGGAATTGGTTGGGGTGTCATGTGCAGAGCTTATGATCTCAGGGGGGCCAGCTATAGCGAAGGCAAATGCGCCTTTAAACAACGATCCTGTTTCCAAGCCCTGGCTGGGTAAGAAAGGACGCAGCAACGATCAGCCTGTGCCGATGCTCACAAAGGGAGTTTGCTCTTCTAGGAAGAGGTTGGAGGGGAAGATAAAAGTGGAAGTGTTTGGGCTGACGTTTGGTGGTGGCAATCTTGTCTCTCAGTGTGCACATTATCTCCCGCTGCTCTTAAGTCACACTGGCTTGCGACAGCAAAGAACATATTTGTCCAGCTTGGAGAGCTGCAGGGGGAGCGGGGCCTTGGGGAACGGCATGAGTCAGTTGTGCATCGTGGCTGGAGCTGGCTAGGAGAAAAGCCTTCTTCTGAGCACCGTATTGTAGTGATGTACCCAGCTAGGGGGAGTTGTTTGAATCTGCCGCGCAAGGTTTTTGTTAGGAGAAATGAGCCCCTGTGAACCTTACTTTTATTATGTATTTAAATCGTGGTCCGGATCGGCATGGCTGTTGTGTTAGGGGCTGCACAGACCCATAGGGAGACGGGGTTCCGGTCCCAAAGAAAGTCAAGATGCAACAGGAAAAGGAGTACTTGTGGCACCTTAGAGACTAACCAATTTATTTGAGCATGAGCTTTCGTGAGCTACAGCTCACTTCGTCGGATGCGTACTGTGGAAACTGCAGTAGACATTATATACACACAGAGACCATGAAACAATACCCCCTCCCACCCCACTGTCCTGCTGGTAATAGCTTATCTAAAGTGATCATCAAGTTGGGCCATTTCCAGCACAAATCCAGGTTTTCTCACCCTCTGCCCCCCCCCCCACAAACTCACTCTCCTGCTGGTAATAGTGGGTCACTTTGGATGGGCTATTACCCATCCAAAGTGGGGTGGGAGGGGGTATTGTTTCATGGTCTCTGTGTGTATATAATGTCTACTGCAGTTTCCACAGTACGCATCCGATGAAGTGAGCTGTAGCTCACGAAAGCTTATGCTCAAATAAATTGGTTAGTCTCTAAGGTGCCACAAGTACTCCTTTTCTTTTTGCAAAGACAGACTAACACGGCTGTTACTCTGAAACCTGTCAAGATGCAACAGGTGAGTCTCACAAAAGGGAGGAGGAGCGAGTGTGATGGGAAAAGGAACGGACAGGCTAGAAGAGTGTGCAACTTGATGGTTGCAACTCACAAGAATTCCGGGTCAAATTAGCACCCTGTCCCCTTCCTGGGGAAAAGTTACCCTGGCCTGCCTGCCTGCTTGCCTATTCTTTTAATAAGGTGTCAAGCATCTGTCATCTCTCTGTTTGCATGAGGTTCTCAAACTTTGTCACAGTCTGGACCATCTCTTCATGTTGAACGTGGCTCGAGGATCCCTCCCCTCCTGTTTGCCGGTCCCCAGGCCCCACCTCCCTTCCTGTTTGTGATCAGGAACCATCCCCGTCTGCAGCGGTTGCTGACGTGGGAAAGGGTCGTTAGGGTGGTAGGGTTCAGCACCGCAGTCGCTTCTTCGAATGCCGTTTTGCAGCTGGAACGCAAGTGGGAAGGCAGCACAGCGGAAGCGCTCTCTAGACCACTGTCTGGCAACCTTAGTGTTCTTCTTACTGCAGCGTGGGCTTGTTTGAAACCCAAACTACCCCAGCTAGAAGAAGAGCGCATCGATTCCACCATCTAGTCTGATCTCCTGAATGACACAAGCCATAGAACTTCCCCAAATAATTCCTAGAGCTGATTGTTTAGATAAACATCCAGTCTTGATTTTAAAAGTGCCCATGATGGAGAATCCACCATGACCCTTGGCAAATTGTTCCAATGGTTAATTAACCCTCACTGTCAACATTTTTTGCTTTACTTCCAGTCTGAATTTGTCTAGCTTCAACTTCCAGCCATTGGATCATGTTAGACCTTCCTCTGCTAGATTGAAGAGCCCATTATGAAATGTTTGTTCCCCTGTAGATAATTTAGAGTGTAATCAAGTCACCCTTTAACCTTCTCTTTGTTAAGCTAAATAGATTGAAACAATCCCAGATAAAGAGACCTTCCTTGGGGGGGGAAAAGAGCTCAGATGGGATGGACAATGTATGTCTCTCTTCCTGCAGCTCTGATCCTGCGTACAACTTCACCTAGGAAAACCAAAGAAACCTGCTTCATTCTGTAGAGCAGGATCCTATCAATAAAGCATCTCTGAGTGAAAGCTATAAAACAAGACTTGCAGCATTATGTAGGACAGGGATTACAAATTTCTGGTTTTACTGGCTGGGGTGGTTGCTACATTCTGGTTAAAAATGTTGCACATGTAATTCTTAAAGAGACAGAGAGATCGGGAAGTAGCAGCAAATTCCTTTCCCCTTTGGAGCATACCAAGTTGAAATACTTCTACTTGCACACTGCTGTCTGCCACTCAACAGGCTACTTTGCCCTATATCGGCTGCGTTTTAGCTGTTTGTACAAAGACTTGATCTATGCACGGTTTCATCACTGGTAAAAGTATGTCAGGGGTGTGATTTTTCTGTTTGTTTTTAAACCAATATATTTATTCTGGTTCAACCCCTCGTGTGGATACCGTTACACCAGTATCAAGGTGCCTTATATTCATGCTGGATAAAAATAAATGTTTTTTTAAAAGGATTTATTTAAAATTTAAATTAAATAAGTTTATTTTTAAAAAAGAAATGTAGTACATTTGAAAATATGGCAACCTGTGCTTATTTTAAAGAAGCACAAGATGGGGAGAGCTCAGTATAAATCTTCAAAAGTGACTAATGATTTTGAGGAGGTGTCCAAATTGAGGGGCACTTAACGGCTTGATTTTTCAGAATGTGCCATGCACTCGCCCTCTGAAAATCAAACCCCTTTAAGGTGTTGTCTCAAGTTGGACACCCCCAAAATCACTAGTCACTTAAGAAATGTTGGGGTAGTGTTTGGGGAGATCCAGAACTATTGATCCAAGCTGACATGATAACTTAGTGTTATATGGCATGAAAATAAAGACATAGCTTGTGAGTTTTTGTTTGTTTGGTTCACATCCCCGGGCTTTCACTTGAAATTACTGGGAAAGGGTATGGAAAGATGCCATTAAATAAATGATCTTGGCATATCTCCTAAAAGTGCAGGAAATGTGAAAATATAACAGACTTGGTTATTTTTGGTTAGATGTTAGCTTTCCCATCATCTTTAAATTAATCTTTCCGGGAATGGAATGCATTGGGTCTACAACGCTTTAGGTTTCCAGGGGGAAGCTTAGATATTGCTGCTGTCCTGTTAACCAGCTTCATTGCTAAACAGTGTTGCTCCTCCGGATGTCCTGCTTGTTAGAATCCTCATGCTTCAGGGCACCCGCTAGCTGTTGGGGGTCAGGAGACAACTTTCCCTGGGGACAGGTTATCCCAGACCTGCCTCCTGCAGAGTTTTGCGCACCTTGTTCTGAATCGTTCGGTGCTGGCTATCGTCTGTGTTGGGGTATTGTGCTAGATTGGCCACTACTCTGATCCAGGTATGTCACTTCCTATACGCCTGATTCTGCAATCTTCGCTCATGCAAGCTGTTGCATTGAGAGGTCACGAGGGCAACTTGCCCAAGGTAGGGACTGCTCCACATGACTGAGAGTGGCAGACTTAGGCTCCTTTTTCTGAATGGTCTTGTGTCTGGATTTCAAGGGATCTCTCTGTCTTTAGCTTGAAAACAGACTTGCTTCACTTTTAAGTGGCTGCACCTACTGGCCCAGCTGTCTATGTCAGTGTAACGATAAGGCCCCTTGGGATATCGGTGTGGAAAGTCGCTGTCTGACCGGCGCAAATAGGGATGTATTAGTGCTATTGAACAAGGCACTAGTAAGACCTCCTCCGGAATACTGTGTGCGATTCCACTCACCTGTGTTTGAAAAAAAGACTAATTCAGACTGGGAGAGGTGGAGAGTGGGGTTGGGATGGTCAGTTGAATGGTCATGAGAGGAGACTGAAAGAACTTGGCTTGTTTAGCCTAGGAAAGCAATGACTGCCAGAGGATATGATTGCCCTCTATAAATACATTAGGAGGGTAAACACCAGGGAACAGAAAGAGCTCTCCAAATTAGAGGACAGTGGAGGCTCATGAACAAACATAGGCTAGAAGTTAGAAGGTTTCTAACTATTGGAGGAGTGAGATTCTGGCCCAGCTACCAATAGCAGGAGTGGGGGCAAACTACCTAACTAGCTTGAAGATGGAACTTGCTAAGTTTATGAATGGGACCAAATGACAGCATTGCCTGTGATAGCCAGGGGCTGGACTCACTGACCCGGGATGTCCCTTCTACTCCTACGTCGCTATGTGTCGCACGGTTTTAAAAACAAACCGTGTGCAATTACGACTCCTGTCTCAATGTTGAGGTTCTTATTTTATTGTTGGCTGCCGGGTGGGGAATCTTGCCCTACCTTAAACGCCTGGGGAGGAGGAATAGAACTTTTCAGGGGGTGGGGTTTTAGACTTCTTGATTGTTCAAAGAATATCCATTCTGCATATGCACCCGGATACCCTGTCTCCCTGTGAATTATTCACCTGCTCTCACTCTCATTTCACGTTCCTCTCTCTCTCTTTCTCTCTGTCTCAAGTGTCTCCAGCGGAAGACGAGCCCTTTCCAGCGGCACAGGGGCACTTGTAACTAACTCCCGCACAGTCGGGTTTTCCGCACCATGCTGGCAGCAGCGTGAAACTGACTAAGAACAATCCTGTTTGCGGTTCATGTCCCAGCACCCCTGCTGGGGGAGGGCTCAGGTGGAGTTATGCTGGAGGAAGATGGGATTCTGCTGCTAGAGGACTGGGGTGGGGCGGGAAGAGGAGCTGCTGTACTGGCAGAGGTTGGAATCCCGCTGTTCTGCACCAATCTTAATTTCTGGGTCTTTATGCAGGGTGGATATTCCTAGGGATGGATTGATCTTGAATGATCAATGAGAGAGAAACTCAGAGGATTTAGGATGGGGGCAGTGGTGTGAAAAATAGCTGCCTCTGGGCATTATAAACTCTTTGACTGCTCGTTCCAGAGCCTGTTGGGCAGGAGGTCAGATTAGATTGTGGTCCCTTCTGGCTTTGAAATAGGTGGGCTTACATTTCCAAAAGGGATTAGTGAACTTTTAAGGTGCCGAACTTCAGACCCCTTAAAGGAGCCTGTTTCCCATGAAATGCTGGGCTCCTGCCCTCTGCATCCCAGGCCTCTTTAATGTGTCCTATTGAGGCCCCCAAAGCCGCTCTTGCAAATCTTGGCCAGTTAATCCATGGAAGATTAGAATCTGGCTGTGGCGGGTTTAAAATATATAAATAAAACCCTGGCAAAAACCAAATTTACCTGCAGCCAGGCATGTCATTTGAAATAAAGGCTGCACCCTTTAACCCACTCCACAGCTCTGAACAGCTGTTTGACCAAACCCCATTTGCAGTGACTGTCTGCTCTGACAGTGTAATCTCTGCTCAGGGAATGCAGGGTTTAGACATGTTATGTAAATTTCACTAATGAAAGTTTCTCTGGGCCTTGGGAAATTGACAGAATAGTGATTCTGCCATAGCTGTTCTGGAATAACTCCCCCATGTGGACGTTCTCTTCCAAAATATATTGACTTTTTAATCTGGATTAGTTACTCTGCTTTGGAAATGGACCAGCTATCCTGGAAGTCCCGAATAGAGCGTCCTACGTTTGAATAGCTATAGCAGAATAGTTATTCCCTACAGCTATGGCTGGCAGTTCCCCCGTAGACAGAATGCCTGAGTTAAGAGCCTCGCTGGACCCCAAATGTCGCCTGCCCAGGGCCAGTGTGGAATAGCTCTGTTTGCACCCCAACTTTTGAGTTTTTCCCCTCCGTCTGGCTTTAGCGCATTTTGCCTGCCACGGGCCATAAGCCGGAGTGGGGAGAGCAGGGGATTCTCAAGCTGTCCTGCAGCAGCGACGTGATGTGGCCATGGGCAAAGCTGATGCACCGGCGCTGTTACCAGTGTAGTTTAGTTATGTGGAAGGTGGGGGCGGCTGCCTCTCGTTCCACCCTTTCTGTGCCTGCCAGCATCTCAGAAACCTCTCCTAGTGTGGGATTGTGTGGGAGCTCTGCGTCTCTCAGGCAGACACTGCTGGGCTTGTATTCGCTAGCTTTATAATCCAGAACATGTTGCCTGTGTTGACTGACGGGCAACTTCCTGTCAGTTAATGACTAATTTTCCAGTTTCTATCAAGTTGCTCGGCTGTGTGAAGAGAGTCAGCATTCGTGGAAGAGCTGGGTGCCGTGGCTGATCAACTCATAACAAGACGTGGAAAGGATAACCGCTTATTTCTTTGGGCGTTATTTCATTACTTAGGTTTGGCGACGGGGCTGAATGTCGGTGGGGGCGGGCTGTGCTCGTCACCTGTTACGTTAGGGATTTGGAAGGAGCAGCCAGTCCAGTAACCGGCGCTCAGTGTGGTTTGGTCCTGAGGGCGGGATATGATTTGCCTGAGGTCGGTGGGAGAGCTGGGAATAAAACCCAGGTCTCCCGATTCCCGGTCTAGTGCTAGATGCATTGGGCTGTGCAACCCTAGAGTGAAAGGAACATTGAAACACAAATAAAAGCCCTTGATGGTGATAATATAGATGTGATCCCAACCTTTACACAAGTGCAAGATGAGGAGGACATATTGGCCTTTTTAAGGAATAGCATATTTTTTCTGTATTTAAGCAATGAAAAGGCTTCCAAGCAGCCTCAGATAAATTCCCCACGTTCTTCCAGTCTAAACAGCCCACTCTTCCTCGGAGGGCATGACTGCGGTTGTGGCTCCCATGGGAACATCTGGAATTATACCCTGAGGCGCTTCAGAAGGCAATGTCTACACTGGGTTTTGGGGCCCATGGGAGCAAGCCTGCCAGCCTGAGTCAAGAAACTCGGGTAGCAGGGCTCATGCTAGAGCTGTAAAAACAGCTGCGTAGCTAAGAACAGCATGCTGGGTCAGACCAATGGTTCATCTAGCCGGGTATCCTGTCTGCCGACAGTGGGCAATGCCAGGTGCTTCAGAGGGAATGAACAGAACAGGGCAATCATTGAGTGATCCATCACCTGGCATCCAGTCCCAGCATCTGGCAGTCAGAGGTTTAGAGACACCTGGAGCATGTGTTTGCATCCCTAACCATCTTGGCTAAAAGCCATGGATGGATCTGTCCTCCATGAACTCATCTAGTTCTTTTTTTGAACCCAGTTATACTTTTGGCCTTCACAACATTCCCTCAGCGATGAGTTCCACAGGTTGACTGTGCGCTGTGTGAAGAAGTACTTCCTTTTGTTTTAAACCTGCAGCCTATTAATTTAATAGGGTGCCCCCTTGTGTTATGTGAAGGGGTAAATTACACTTACTTTCCCCACACCACTCATGATTTTGTAGACCTGTGTCATTCTCTCCTGGAGTCGTCTCCTGTCCAAGCTGAACAGTCCTGGTCTTTTTAATCTCTCCTCATAAGGTCAAGGGCTGCTTACATAGCTATCTTTAGGGTGCTCGCGTGAACCCCACAAGCCTGAGTCTGTTGGCCCCAGGGCTGGGAGTCTTCCTCCAAAATGCAGTGTAAGCATACGAGAGCAGTGGGGGGATGTCCAGGAACTGCCCGGCTGTAGTGCCTAGCTGGCGGCTCATCCCCGCTACAGGCTGCCGGGCAGCTTCCCTGATTCTCCGGTGCACAAACTTCTCAGAATGACGGGTAGAGCAGAGCTTTGCTTATTGCCATCCGATGGTATATATCACTTAGCCTGGAGGCGATTGCTTGGCTATTGGAAGAGGAATTCTCTTCATGTCAGTCCCCCCCCCTCTTCCCCTCTCCCCGCCCCTTACTCCAGCCCCTGGAGTAGGTGGGGGAAGGGCAGAGGTGCTCATGAAACAGAATGCAGATGGAGGGATTTAAACTTCTCAGGCTGTGATGCTGCTTGGCTGGGCTCCCCTCTTGAGCTTGTGCTCCAGAGAATGTCCAGCATCGGGGCTTCCCCCGGCCTTGTACATTTCCTAATGCAATAAGATCTGCCAGTGTGACCTCTAGCCCTGTATCAGGGCCTAGATCCTGGCAGGACATGGACTCTAATCCAGGAGGTGTGCCCCATCTCCTGGCTTGGCAGACGTGGCTTTGAGCTTCATGGGAGTCTAGACTCCTTGGGGTCCATTCCCAACTCTGCCGTTGACACAGCAAGTCACAGCAATTCCTCATGCCTCAGTTTCCCCCGCTGCAAAAGGTGTGGTGGGCGGGTAGGGATGATGATTATCCACTTTTGTAAAGAACTCTTTGGGTAGAGATGGTCAAATATGTTTCTGCAAAGTGCCTCGCACCAGCATAGTAGGAAACCAGCTCCCCACCCTGAGAAGCAGGCAATGTCTAGCTGAAGGATGGAAGGTGAGATGGTGGCTAGGCTGCAGGACTGGGAGTTGGCAGACGTGGGTTCAAGTCCCAGCTCTGCCACTGACCTGCTGGGGGATCGAAGGAGAGTCACTACTTTGTGGGGCAGGGAGTCTCACTCTATATGTACAGTGCCCAACACATTGGGGCCCTGCTCTAGGTTTTGGGGACCTCTAGGTGCTACCATAATATAGCTAACAAGGCCAGACAAAAAGCTGCTGATATTTAGCACAAGGGTCTTGTTAGTTCTGTGTTCTTTGTTTTGTTACCCTTGGACTAGGGTTCATTGGCCTCATGGAAGAACGGGGGCTTGGAGGAGAAGAGAATAGACTGTGGAGCTGGTCTATTTTTGGGCTTGGCTCTGGGGATTAGTCCACAAAACTTGACCTATCTTCATCTGCCTGCCACTGATTTGACTCTGAGAGTCTGATCTCCCATTTGCACTGCTGTAATTCCAGAGTTGCTCCATTGACGTAAGTGGAGTGACTCTGGATTAAAGCCAGTGCCTGAGGCCTTGTCTATGCTACGGGTGCCACGGCACCAGAGCTATGCGGCTGTAGGGCTGTAGTGTAGATGCTTCCTACGGTAAAGGGACCGTTGCTGTAGGAACTCCAACAGGCGAAGTGAAAAGGAGTACTTGTGGCACCTTAGAGACTAACCAATTTATTTGAGCATGAGCTTTCGTGAGCTACAGCTCACTTCATCGGATGCATACCGTGGAAAATACAGAAACCATGAAAACACACAAACCATGAAAAAATGGGTGTTTATCACTTCAAAAGGTTTTCTCTCCCCCCACCCAAAACCTTTTGTAGTGATAAACACCCATTTTTTTCATGGTTTGTGTGTTTAAAAACATCTTCTGTATTTTCCACAGTATGCATCCGATGAAGTGAGCTGTAGCTCACGAAAGCTTATGCTCAAATAAATTGGTTAGTCTCTAAGGTGCCACAAGTCCTCCTTTTCTTTTTGTGAATACAGACTAACATGGCTGTTACTCTGAAACAGGCGAAGTGTAGACCAGGCCTGAGAGCAGAACCTGACCTTTAGCCCTAAGGCTAGGCTCGTTTCTGGCATTGTCGGGGGGTGACTTGGCTCTTCTGAGGAGCAGAATTAGCTTCTCCCTTGGGCATGGTTGATTCTCTTGGACTGCAGAAAAGGCCAGTGTGTCTGTCAGGCCCCAGATGGATTCCCCTGGCATCGGGTGTTGGCTTACGAGCTCCAGGCTAAAGCGGGCGAGTGGATTTCTGTAGGTGAGTAACAATTGTGACTCCTTTTCTCCTGCCTCTCCCTTAGGAACCCAACAGGCCAGCTCCTGCTGTGTATATTCCAGGCCCTGCATAATCACCTGGCCCCGGAGACAGGTGTGGGATTTCACAAATCATTAGTGGCGCTTACAGCAGAGTGGATTTTGCAATTGAAAGACACTCTCACTCCCAGCTCCACTTGCAGAGCTGTGAGCAAGCTGTGGGTTTGCCTCAGTGCCCTGGGTTTAATCATCCAGGTATCTAGGAAGGGGTTAGCTGTGGAGGTGGATCGGGAGATGCCTAGGTCCGTGCCCATTGTCTCTGCTTTGCTGCCCCAAGGAGTCTTGCGTTGATGGGGGGTGGGGGGGGTGTTTGGCTGATGGATGACACTGGCCACTGAGCTGAGTTTGGGTCTGCTGAAGGCCGCTTGGGCCTGGTGTCCAGGGGTGCTGAGCACCCTCAGCCTTCATTGGCTCCCCTTGGAGCAGGGGGCACTCAGAATTTGGGTCTGTCCTTTGGCAACGTAGAACTGCCCAGCGCTTATGCGGTGGAAAGGGGATGGGACTGAGAGTTGGGAGAGCTGGATTCTTCTATTCCAAGCTCTGCTGCTGACGGTCTCTGCACCCTCGGGCAAGTGCTGTCCCTTCTGTTCCTCCATTTCTCTCTGGGCTGGGGGGAAGGGGAATGGTGCTTCATGAAGCTCCTTGAGATCCTCAGATGGGAGGTGCTCTAAGGATGCTAAGTGTAGCTCCTCGTAACCACAAGTAGCCTTGTGTAGTAGGTAAATGCAGGATGGGAAGAGTGGTGTTGCTCTTCCAACTTCCAAGGACAAACAGAGCCCAGGAGAATCTCTGATTCCCAAGGAGTCCTGGGTGAACCACAGCTCGTTCGACAAATTTAGCCGTTTTAGTCCATCCATGAGCAGCCATTTTTTTTAAACCCTTTTTTCTTTTAATAGCTGGATTTGTGGGTTACTGTTGACAGATGGGTTCCGTGGGACTGGTTCCTGTGGGTCCCTCCTCAGGTTGGAGCAGACTGCGGGGGGGAAGTGGGAATGGGGCTGCTATCTGGATCCACTAACAGTGTGCCCTGCCGGGACTGCTGCAGTTCTTCTCAGGCCACTGTGGCTTCTTCCTTCCTTAAACCTCCTGGTTGACTTAGGTTGGGGAGGGCAGGGAATGGGCCCCTTCTCAGACCTGGAGTGAATGCAACCCGACTGCATTTAGGGGTTTCCCTCTGCTCAGGGGTGCGAGCTGTGTGTGTGTCCAGGATTCTGCTCAGAATGAGCCCAGAGTGATTAAGGCTGTTTCGGTGTGTGGGAGAGTGGCACTCCCTAGATGATCTGCACCGGGTAGATCTCTGTTCCACCTACACTGATTTGATTGTATTCTACATAGGCAGGCTTGGCAGAATTCGATTTTTATTTTTCTCTAACTTTGATGGATAAGATCAATGTTTATTTTTAGCAGTTGTTTTGCTCACAGTTGTACGAGATGATGCATTTTTAACCAATTTTATCCTTTTAAATGTTCACAGTTGCAAGATGTTATGGGGGGGGTGGGTGTCAGACCGTACAGGGGAGAACAAGAATTATTTAAGAAGGGTAGAGACTGAGATTCAAAAAGTTACAGCTTTATAACTGTTAAATCACAAATTGTCAATATCACGTGTCCAGATGTACAAAGTAAATATCCTTAAATCAAACTCTCAGAAGAATGCTGCTTGAGAACACACAGAATTTTACAGATAGGTCAGTAATTATTATCGATGGAAATAACTTTTTCTTACTTTGTGTGCATGTACGGCGAAATAGACGTTTACCAATAAAAATCAAACCCCTCCAAGCCTGTCCCTTGGTTTTCATATCACACTCCTCACTGTAGTATCTGAGTGCCGTCTAACAGTACCTTTAGCAACATGGTAAACAGCTGTCATATGTTTGTTCTCATCCTTCCTCCAGAGGGAGGAGCGTGGGAAGTGGACTGCCAAGTTTTGGTTGTGTTTTTTTATTTTGAATTGGTTAAATAAATATACCTGTTGCTCTGTGTTTCTGTTAGAGAGGGCAAAGTCAAAACCAGGCACTTTTGGCGCTTCGAGCGGAAAGTGGTGAGGTTTGGGACGGTCCTTAGGCTCTGTCTCCACTACAGTGCTGTTGTAACGTTGTAGTATGGACACCTCCTACATGGACGGAAGGGGTTTGCCGTCGCTTCGTTAAACCACCTCCACGAGAGGTGGTAGCTAGGTGGTTGGAAGAATACTTCCATCGACCTGGCTGTGTTTACCCTGGGGTCATAGGCACCGACTTTTACTGGCACTGGTGGGTACTCGATCCCCCCCCCCTTGGCCCTGCCGCGACTCCACCCCTGCCCTGCCCCTTCTGCCTCCAGTCTAACCCCTTCCCCAAATCCCTGCCCCGGCCCTGCCTCCTCCCCGAGCAGGCCACGTTCCCGCTCCTCCCCCCTCCCTCCCGGAGATTGCTACAGCTGTTTGGCGGAGGCAAGTGCTGGGAGGTAGGCGGAGGAGGGAGCAGGGCGGGGAGCTTGGCTGCCAGTGGGTGCAGAGCACCCACTCCTTTTTCCCCGTGGGTGCTTCAGCCCTGGAGCACCCACAGAGTCAGCACCTATGCTGGGGGTAGCTTGGTTGCTCCAGTGCAGACCAGGTGCTCGGTTATGGGAGGAGTTCACTCCACAGCCTTGGACCACCCCGAAGAAGGTTCCGTCTCCCGCACGGACAAGCTTTATTCTTATTGTCGAGGATTCCATTGTACCAGAGGAGCGGAGTTGTCAACCACGGTCCTGCAGCGCTAACCGGTCTGTTCACGGCCTGGGCCCAGGATGGGGAGCGCTTTGAAGATAAGGACTGAGCCCAGTTAAAAGGGAATAGCCTGACTTCCACTGTATTGTTTCCTCTCTAGTTCTTCTTCTGGCAGTCGCAGGAATTGGGGGAATAGGAGAGTTGCAATGCAACATCTCCCATTTCCCAAGGCGCGGGAACTGATGCATGAGGCCACTTGGCCGCTCCACTGAGAAACCACAACCTCTCCTGCTCCTGGCGGCCTGTGCCCAAACTCCCCAGCGGAGGGGAATTAGCTGTCGAACACGTTCTGCCCACACCCACCCCTGTCTGATTTACTGTACGGGAGAGGTGGTTGAGCAGCAGGAACCTGGCTGAGGAGCACGGAGGCTGAGGAGGGAGTCTCTCGGGGGGGCTTCGAGGTCACCAGTAAATCTTTGAGTCAGTCCTTTCAGCAGCAGCTGTGGTGAAGCTTGGAGGTGGAGTGCCGCTGGTGGGAAAGCCCCACGGATGTGGACAGCTCTGAGTCACAAACGGTGGCAAGGGTAAGTTTCTTGCCAGCAAAGGTTGCCCCTGCCCCTGTGCTGCAAGAGAGTTATTCAGCTGGTGGATGGGCCCTCAGCCTCAGAATTTAGGTTCCTAAATCCTACTGGCATCAGTGGGAGTTAGGTGCCTGAATACTTTTGTGGATCTGGGCCCAGGGTGTTTTCCCCTTAAATAGGGTGTGAGAGTCCCACTGTCACTAAAGTTCACAATGTTTTATCTTGCTCAACCACCCTGTCGTCCTTAAAGATCCCGAAGGGCTTTTCCGGAATCGCTTCATGCCCTGCTAAAATGCAGCTCTTTGCAGACTGGGGCGCAGCCGCTGCGTACAACAGCACACAGCAAGGCGCTGGGAGAGGGAGTGAAGAAGAATGCTGTGTCCATTTGAAACTGCAAACTGGAAGGGGGCTCTAGGCAGGCCAGAGTGTGGACTCTACCAAGGACATCAGTTAATGATGAGTGGTAGCTAGGACTTTCTAGCACTTTGTATTCTGAAAGCCCTTTACAAACCTAATCCTTGCAGTGAATGATAACGAGTCTCCATTTTACAGATGGTGAAATGACTGGCCCAAGAGCTAGGATTGTAAGCCAGGGTTCCCTGCGCCCCGCCTTGTGCTCCATCCACTAGGCCACGCTGCCTCTGGGTATAACTTCCCCGTGCTCTTGTGACAAGTACCACCGGGACCTTTAAAGCACACAAGTGGTTGTGGCTTGGGATCACCTCTGAAAAGTGGCATCTCCTGCATCTTGGGGCATCTGGCCCAGTTCTTGAACCAGCCAGGCCTGTCTTTGCATAGCCTGTGAGCTCTAGCTTCCAGAGGGGGAATGGCTGCGCACCGCAGCTGGAGCTGTGAAGTTTGAGCTGTTTAATGGCTTACATGACCCGATGAGTTCTGAGCTGCTCAGAATTGGAAGCGGTTTTGTGGATTCCAGTGGGTGTGCGGGAATCTAGCCTCCTGGTTCGGTCCTTGCGCTCTCATCGAGAACAGCATTTTGCTTCCTCTCCTGGGTCACGGGCATGAGTTACGGAGCCGCAGTCAGTTACAACAATATCATGCCAATGCTTCTATATCCCTCCCGCCATCCTTCTCTGGGCATGGTGAGGAGAGAAAGAGCTACCTGGGAAGCTATAGGTCGGAAGGCTTCATGTGGCGGCGATCCATAACCTTGTTCCACAGTGACCAGCAGAAACACTTTTCCTTTTAACCCTCATTCCCGGTGGGATGGGGTGATTGGCTGCGGATTCAGAAATGTGGGTCATCCCTGATCTCCTTGGGGCAGGGACTCTCTTTTTGTTCTTTGTGCTTGCAGCACCTAGTGCAGTGGGGTCCTGGTTCATGACTAGGGCTTCTGGGCACTGTGATAGACAGATGATAATTATAATGATCTCTAGTGACCGCAAGGCAGAAACTGCTCACGATCTCGAGAGTTCTGTAGCTCCCCTGAAAGAGGTAAAGGGCTGGGGAGGGGATCGTCCGGCCAAGCATAACTGAGCTCGTGGCTGAGTGAAGGGAGAAGGGCTTTGGAGCTGATATTTAAGATTTCAGTAGCGCTGGGATTCTTCATTCCCTTCAAGGGTTAATTTTTCCATGCTCTGGGTGGAGACCTGCAACTCCTTTCTAGTCACAAGTTTTCCCCAGTCCTCAGCCCGTTACCAGCCCTCTGAAAATTGGAGGCACTCATCCCAGGTTTCTCGTCTGGCATCTGTCCGTCCCTGTCTGTGACTCAAGGCGGCTTGAATCAGGTTGGGCTAATTATCCCCTTGCCAGCCCTCCCTCCCTGATCTGTATAGACATGCAGATGAGGCTGCAAATGCTTTCGTAACCCTTTGAGTCCTGCTGCAGTGTGCAGCCAAGAGCCATCGCCCTGAAGACTTGCTTCGCTTTGGGTCTGGACTGGTCTTTCGCTTGCCACAGACTCGGACCCTTGATCTCTGTTAGTGACCCTAAGCCTATCACCGCTAACTTATTATGTGAATTACGGTAATGTCTAGTGGTCCCGATCAGTTTTGGGGCCCTATTCTGTGGCTTGCAGTCTAAAAAGAAAAGACAGACCAAGGGTGGGAGAAAGGAAGTCTTATTTCCATTGACAGGTTTCAGAGTAGCAGCCGTATTAGTCTGTATTCGCAAAAAGAAAAGGAGGATTTGTGGCACCTTAGAGACTAACCAATTTATTTGAGCATAAGCATTTTATGCATCCGATGAAGTGAGCTGTAGCTCACGAAAGCTTATGCTCAAATAAATTGGTTAGTCTCTAAGGTGACACAAGTCCTCCTTTTCTTTTTGCTTATTTCCATTGAGACAGACCTGTGGCTCTGAGGCAGTTGCCCAGGCTCACCCAGGAAGTGTGTGGCATTTGCCAGTTGGGCTCCAAAAGGCCTGGATCACTTGATGATTCCCTGTTCTGTTCATTCCCTCTGGGGCACTGAGCTAGATGGACTTTTGGTCTGACCCAGTATAGTGGTTCTTATGTTCTGCAAATACTCAGGGCCTGGTTTTGTGTTGCCCTTCTCCCACGGTTTACAGCAGACAATTCAGGAGTGAAACGCTGCCTAATCAGAGGTGGTAGTCCTTTGCACTCCCTTTGGCCTGGCGTTAATGACACGTACCAAGTCTGGGATCTTAGAGCCGCCCATTTCAGGCATGTTTCAGAGGAGTAGCCGTGTTAGTCTGTATCCGCAAAAAGAACAGGAGGACTTGTGGCACCCTAGAGACTAACCAATTTATTTGAGCATAAGCTTCCGTGCGCTACAGCTCACTTCATCGGATGTGATCCTGTTGACCTCAGCTGCTTTCCTCGCAGGAGTAAGCGTTTTCAGCCCTAGACAGTTCCCCGCTGCTGGAGAGGGCGCGTGTCCAAGCCGTTCAGAACTGACGCTACAAGCTCAGTGATTTAGCGTAGCCGCATGGACAGGGCAAGAAGCAGCCTCCTCTGAAACCCCCCACGCTGTCCACTTCCATTAATTTGCATAAGTAATCGATGTCTTGTTAACGGCTCATTACTCTGAAACTGAAAAACATGTGGTAAAAACTTCCATTCAACATTGGGGAATTTTTTACAGGCAAATTATACTGAAGATGGTGAAGGGAGAAACTGACCAGGTTTAAAATTACAGCTCGGAAAACAACTGCCTTGGAAACCCACGCTGTGCTGATCACCCATTTTTAGATCTGCAGATAAAGCAATCAAGAGGTTAATTCTCCCCCCCCCCCCCGCCGCTGATGAAATCTCCCTTTTGCAGGATTTAATTTCATCTCCTTTCATCTCCTTTCTTCGTTGCCACACAAGCGTTTTACCAGTTTTGTCTCTCCTCCCTCGTAAAGCCTTGCCTTAGAATGCCAGATTGCTCCTTTGGCTAGACTGTCCGTGAGAGAAATATATTCTTTCCTATTAATGAGAGGCGATTGCAGGCTTGAAGCCCTCTACTGTATTTCTCTCTCTGCTGCTCTGAGCACCTAATCTCTTCCTTGGGCTAGCTTGTGTGGGAAAAGATTTACCCTTTCAGGAAGAAAGGGCTTTGAGAGTATCAAAGACTTTAGAGTGGAGGGGATGAAGGTTCATTATTTGATATCTATAACTAACCCACACAAACATTTAAAGGGCTGCTGTCAAGGTAGAAATAATTGCCAGACAACTAGTGATTGAGTGCCTTGGTGTTTCTTGTTTTGTTTTGTACTCAACTTGAGATGCCTTTAAAGGGGTCTGAATCTTTCTGAGGTGCTCAGTAAGTTCTGCAAATTGGGATGCCTTTAAAGGTATCTGATTTTGGGTGCTTAACATTGCTAGTCACTGCCCTCCCTTCCCCAATCTTGGCCAATTTGTTTAAAGTGCAAATCTGTTTGGCAAAGTGGTGTACAAACAGCACGTGATCCCTCATCTGATCTCCCCCTCCCCTGGGTGTATTGGAGTGAGAACTGCTTGCTCTAGTGCCAGGAACAGGTGGCTTTTCATTGTGACAGTCCTGCCTGCCTGCTAGCCCAGTGAGCCAGCCTACCTCTGGGGGCTCAGTTCTCCTCCTGGTGCATCAGCAGCAGTTTGCCGAGTGCAGTCATTCCACTTATGGCAGCGCAGCTGTAAAGCTGTGCCCCAGGCCCACAGAACCCATATCACTAGTGACAATGTGCGAGGCGGAAAGACACCCGGGAGACATCGTCAAAAGCACCCAGGTCATTGGGACTTAAGCACTTCAATTGCTTAAGTATTTTTGAAAAGTTCACTCCCTCCCCCCTCCGCTGGAGTCATAAGAGCCGGTGTGAGTTTGCAGAGCTGGCAGGTTGGGGGAGCAGAGGGGATGCCCCTCCAGATCCTTTTTACTTGCAAACTGACCTACGTCGTAGACTCCAGGAACCCACCTTGCCACTTCCACTGAATTGCTTTTCAGAGTAGCTCTGCGCTCTGTGGGCCTAAACTTCCCAGTCTCCTGCGCCGCGTGCTGCCGCTTACCTCCACGGCAAACTGGGTGTAAAGTGCTACCAGGGGTGTTGCAGTAAGGCTGCGTCTGCACTCGCAGCGCTGCAGCCGACGGCAGGCATTCTTCCATCGCTGTAGCAAATCCACCTCTCTGAGAGATAGGAACTGGGTCGACGGAAGGATTCTGTCCCACGGGCGGGAGATTCAAGCTCTGGTGTGAATCTGTCTCTGTGCCAAACGCTGGTGGGATTAGAGAGAATCTCGTTTAAAGCACTAATGATAAAAAAAAAAAAAAAAGTTACTAAATTTGTCAGCCCTCCGGGGAGCCAGCTGGATGTTATTTCTTTAGGCTTGGGTCTTTTTGCAGGCGCCAGAGCAGAAGGGGGACTTGAATGCCCTTGCCAGGGCAGCCCTGAATCTGCTGCTTACCAGCTTGCGGGAGCAGTTTGAGTTGCCCATGTGAAGCTAGCTATGAAATCTCATTGGCTGAGGCTGATGTCTTGGAGGGATCTCCACTGGCCCCTGCCTGAACAGCTGCTAAGGAGCAGCACTTTGCTCTCGCTTTCCTCCTGGCCCGGCTCTTGGTGTCTGCTTGGAACTCTAGGGAGTGAGTTTAGAGGGGTCGCTGCAGGGGGGTGTTGGTGTATGGGGCGAAGGAGGACAGGTCAGTGGTGAGAGCATTAGTTTAGCCATTGGGCCACTAGCCTCGGAAGATGCAGGGTTAATTCCCTGCTCTGCCACAGACTCTTTATATGACCATATCCAAGTCACTTAGTCCCTCTGTGCTACAGTTTCCCATCTGTAAAATGGGATAATAGCTCTGCCCTCTCTCCTAGGGGTGTTGAGGATACATACATTAAAGACTGTGAGGTGCTGAGCTACTCTGGTAATGGGGGGCCAGGTCAGGATTGTAGCTAGCTAGATCCTTACCTGTCTGCTGAACTGGAGCAGGACCCGATGAGCCTCGTAGTCTTGGTTTCTTGAACTGCTGTGTTAAGGAAGAGGCCGCTGCTGTCTGCTCTGTTTTGATGGCATGGGCTCCTGAGGCAGAGGCTGCTGCAGCCCTCAGCTGTGCAGACTCTGGGTACTCCCATCCCATTGCTTAGATGGCGCCTTGCCCTCGGGAGTGCTGCATAGGACCCTTCCTTGGTGGAGGATCTGTTCCTGCCTCCACCGAGTCGCTCCCCACAACTTGCAACCTACTGGGGGTTTGGTCTGCTCACGGCTCTCTTGGCGTCCCCGCAGGCCTGCATGAGATCGGCCTCCTCAGCAGCTCCAGGCAGGATCAGCCTCTCTGCCTCACCTCTGACATCTCCTGCAGCTGTCCTCTGCCTGTGTACACCCCCTGCAGAGGGGACCTATCCCCTCACTCTTCTGCTTGCTGAATCCCTCCCTCCCTCCCTCCTTTTTTGCTGCTGACGTCCCTGGCTAATGTAGAATGATGCTCAGCCCACAAGTGCAAGGGCTGTTACCATGCCTATAGTGAAGATATTTCAAATCTAGGCTGTGATGTTATCAGCTAAAAATGACTTTGCAGCAAATTGGTGTGTGTGTGTGTGTGTAAGCAACAGAATGTGTCGCTCCAGAATAAAATGCAGTGATGTCTGTCTGTCTTTCTTTCTTTTAAACTATAGTTGCTTAATTAAGTCTCTCTGGATATTAGCAACCCAGGTCAGTGGGATGAATGAAAGCATCTGAATGCTTTCTATGGTTTGAGCCTTTTGTGCTAATGCATCTCATTGGGACAGATTCCCGGAGCCAAGTGGCTAGCGAAGATCTTTGCTTGGAGGACCTGGGAGGCATATATAGGGTGAATACTGTGACCTTTGCCTCTCTTGATTGCATAGGGACACAGGGATTGCCATTTTGGATCAGACCCATAGTCCAGTATCCTGTCTCTGATGTTGGCCAGCACCAGATGCTTCATAGGAAGGTGCAAGAGACCCCCTCCTCTCCCAATAGGCAGATGGGCAACTTGCCTTCTTTGAGGCTCTTCCCAGTCCCCAACAGAGATTTGGTTTAACCCCTGAAGTGTGCGGTTTCACTCTGTTAGCACTAACCATTCTAACTCTGGATATTCTCGTTATCTGCACAAACATCCGGTCCCTCTTTGAATTTTGCTAAATTCTTGGCCTTTGTGACGTCCTGTGACAGTGAGTTCCACAGGTTAATTGCACAGCATGAAAACTATTTTTTCCATTTTTTCCAGTATGAACTGGCTACCTTTTCAATTTAGTTGAATATGTCGCCTTGTTCGTTTGTGTACTTTTATCATGTCCCCGCTGACTGGTGGTGATCTAGACTCTGCTTGAATTGCAAGGAGACTATGTCCCGTGGGATTTTCCTTGATGATGATCATGTATCCTCTTATTCATCTCCTGCAAACCATCCCAGTCATTTCATTCTCTCCTCCTATGAGAGTTTTCCTAGGCTCCTCTGGGTGGATGTGAGCTTCACAGTTGGCTCAAGACTGGTTCCAAGAGGGATGGTGGGGGGCTGATAGCACAGAGGTAGCTTGTACACAAAGCCGGGAGGAGGGATGGGAACTCGGTGGCTGGACATTGGGCTATTAGTGCTGACGGATGTTATCCTGGGTGGCTGGCAGTTGGAAAGTAGCAACAGTGCTGGTGTGGGATGGGCAGCCGGTTCTGATCCCGGTTAATTGATGCCACTCCACTGATTTAGACAGTGCTGCTTAGGACTTATGTTAGCCTGCTTGAGCTCTGAATATGGCCCACGCATTCCTGCTCTGGATTGACACCACCTAGCTGTCCGAGGTCTGAACCTGGCCGGCCAACTCTTGCGTTGCTCGCAGTGAGGTGGATGAACGGTTTAATCAGCGGTGGTTTATATCGCTGCGTGTAAAAACAAGGAGCGCTGCAGAAACGAATTGCGTCCCTGGAAGTTGGCTCCCGACCCACCCACCTGCCCTGCTGCAACTGCGGTGACGGGGGTCACACACGGTCAGATGCACTGTCCTCTGTGGCAGGTTGATGCCTTTCTGTGCAGAGTCCCTCGCTGGCTGCCTTCAAAAATGGGGTCTCACCCTAGATGGGCCATTTCTTCAGCTGTGGCAGGACAGTTCATCAGTATCCCTAACAGCTTTATTGATTAAGCTTGATATAAGTGGCTCTGTTCAGACCTCTGCCTACAGAGAGCCATTTGCCTTGGCTGAGGTGGAGGCATAGATGGAGAGCATGGTCTCGTGCCCCCAGTACTAATATGGTGGGATGGGAGAGTGTTGCCCCCACCCGGTGTTTGTCCTGTGGGGCTGGGTTGTGCTGTCAAGGAGCTTCTCTGCCTGGGCTTGGTGCTGCATTGTTATGCCATGTCATTGTGAATTGATGCAACCCCCATGGCAAGTTGCACAAACAGCGTTGTGCAATGTTACAACACCAAAAATAATAATAGCCATAGACAGCTTTCGCCCACAGATATCCCAAGTGCTTTATAGGTGTTCACCACACAGGCCTTGCAACCCTGTGTCAGTATAGGTATAGACCAGGGGTGGGGTGGGAGTGATTTGACCAAGGGTCACCCACCAAGTCAGTGGCAGAGCTGGGAATATGTCCAGGAATCCTGGCTCCCTTTCCCCTGCTCTACCTACTGCCACATGCTGCCTTTTGGCGCACTGCGTTCAGGATTCCACTCTGGAGGATGCACCCTTGGATTTTGGGATCGAGGTTGAGCTGACTGCAGTGCTATGGAGGAATTCCCTCTGCTGCCGTCCTTGGTCCATCGGATGGGGCAGATGCCGTAGTGAGATGCTGTCTGCTGCAGGGGAGTGTGTTCGGTGGCCGGTCCGCTGCTTGAAGAACCA
This sequence comes from Lepidochelys olivacea, assembly GCF_965140295.1. Classification (NCBI taxonomy): domain Eukaryota; kingdom Metazoa; phylum Chordata; order Testudines; family Cheloniidae; genus Lepidochelys; species Lepidochelys olivacea. The sequence continues at coordinate 12,931,972 of NC_140436.1, read as the reverse complement.
GCAATGAGCTAGCACTTCTGGCTCACTTCTTTTACCCTCTCGGGGGAGATGCCGCAGCTCTCTGCCCCGATAGTGCTGCAGGGGTCAGGAATACAAGGGAAACTACCCGGGAGTTTCAGGGAGCTGAGTGCAGTGGCCCCAGCTGGACTACGCTGTGGGAAATCTTGCTGACGTAGAAAGGCTGTGTGTGGTTTGGGTGCCAGGCTGTCACATGAAAGACCTGGGTTCTAGTCCCGGTTCTGCCACCAACCTAGGGCAGGTCACTTCCTCGGTCTGTGGCTCTGTGAAAAGCGTGATCAGAGTGGAGGGCTTGAGAAAGGTGCCACGGGGTCCGTAACAAGCCTGCCAGGGCTTCCCTATGTCAGCCTGTGGCCGTCACAGGGCTCACCGCGAGCACAGCCCCTCCTGCAGCCAGCATCAGGCTGCGATACAGAGGGATGAATGCCTCCTGCTGAATCCCACCCCACTGCCTGCTGCACCTGGCTACTCCCAGGAAGGTTTCCCCATCTAAGCGCTGATCCTGTTGGACGTAATTGAGCCCAGCCAGAGGAGGGATATGGCCATGTGAGAAGCTGGGCACTGTGGGGGAGAACGCTGAGTTGCCACTCAAGCATATGGGGCAAAGGGGTTTAAACGTTTGTAGCTAGCCCCCTTGCCTGTGATGGGCCGAGCCGGCCCCTTGGATCCGGCCTTCCCAGAACTTTGGGGGAAGTTCTGATCAGGATCCACACGCTATCTACATGAGTGCAGCCACTCAAGGGCCGTATATGTCCCTATATGTATCCATGACCCTGGACCTCCAAGGAGCAAGCAGCCTTGCATGCCACAAAGGGCAAGCTTGCTAGAGTTGGGCACAACTGGACGAGTGATACCTGCAGCCCTGCCCGGGTACAATAGGCTGAAACCTCTGCCTTAATTTGCCTTCTTTGCAGAAGCCCTGTGTTCTTGCAGAGAGGGTGAAGCTTGTGCCAGCCGTAATGGATCTTTAGGAGCTGAAGGGGGACGCTGCTCAATGCATGCTCTTTCTTCGCCTCTCATTCCAAAGGGAGAGGGGGCTTTTCAACTGCGGGTGTATTGTGAACCGCTGCTAGAGAAAGGGAATAGCTTTTTCTTTGGGAGGTCATTATTGATTGGGGGGAAAAGGTGAAGCCCTGCTACTTTTGGGATCACAGCAGGAGGATCTCTGGCCTGCTCCCAAAGAAACACCTCTTCCCCCACAGTGCCCGCTGACCCATTCACCACCATCCATTTTCACTGTTATTGCCCTACAGCCTTTCTCATTCTAATGAGAGCGGCTTGGCTATGCTGAGAGGCTGGTTAATGGTAAGCTCCCTGGTCAGCATGCAGAAACCTTGGGAACACAGAGGGCCATGCAGCTGGCCAAAGAGGAACCTGAGGATTGCCACGCTGGCTCAGACCTGTGTTCACCTGTTATCTGGTGTCTTGTCTCTGACAGGATCCAGCGCCAGCTGCTTCAGAGAAAGGTGCAAGAGACCCTGCACCAGGCAGTGAAGGGATAACCTGCCTGCAGGGAAGGATTCTTTCTGGCCACTGGTAGTTAGAGCTTGGCTTAGGCCCTGCTGCATGGGGGTTTATAGCCCTACCAGATTAGTTGGTTCTGTTTAGTCCGTGCTGTTGTAACTGTGAATGCTCTTGTTATCCATATAAATGCCCAGTCCTTTTAAGGACCTTGTTAAGCTCTTGCCCTCCGTAAGCTCATGTGGCAGTGAGTTCCACAGGTTTACTAGGCAATGTTTGTATGGATCCAGGTCCTTTTAAAATGAACGGGTTTTCAGTGCACGTGGCTCAATGGAGGGGCAGATTTTCCATCCAAGCAAGAACTGCTTGTCCTTTAGTCTGATCAGTTATGACCTGGGAGGGGCAGAGATCCTTGCTCTTGACATACATTCTTGGTACTCAGGCAGAGGGGCAAATGCAGCTTGGAGAGACTTGAAACATGCCTGGCCTTCCCCTGTAACTAGGGCCAGGGCTAACCTTCTTGGGGTGAGACCAAATGGAGCAGTGGTTAGAGACAAACCCTTGGTACCAACACCCCCGAAACTTTGGCGAAGCAGGGGTATGACAGATTCCAGATCTGAATTTCACAGCATCCTCCTAACCCCCTGTAATAGACTGTTCTGAACCCCCTAGATCCTCGTGCCCTCAAATGTAGAGGCACTTGCAATCCAGATTTTGCTCCATGTCTTTGGGGTCCTCTTATGTAATAGGGGCTCTCAGGTGCACTGTGTCACGCAAAGCAAAGCGGCCGCTAGCAGATATGTGATATTATTTAAATTACCATAGTGCTTAGGAGTCCCAGTTATGGACCAGGGCCCTGTTGTGCCAGGCGCTGTTCAAACACACCCTCTCTAACTACAATAGGTCTGCCTTCCATTTGCTTCAATAGGAATTGCACCTGCATGTGCAAAAGATACATATAAACTTGTGTTCTGTTGACTGCAGAGTTCAACCCGCAAACAATTCCTTCAGCTTTATGGAGGACGATACAAGCCTGGGCAAATATTATGAGTCTGGGCATGTTGTTTTTGCCTATGCATTTTTTAATACAATGCAATGTATTTAACAGCTGCTGTTTATACAGAACCACCAGTGCACAGAATTACTTATGCACAGTGGGTAGGAACAATACGGCATTCTCTGAGTAGGGCATTATGTTGATGCATGCAAATGCACACAAACATAGGTGCTGTCCGGGTGCTCCTAGGAAGTTCCAGCTGCAGCCTTCTGCCTGGATGTGGGCCCAGAACCGATCCCCCTGACCCAGACACCCACACACCTTGCATCTAGATCTGAGCTGTTAATAGTCAGACTACATGCCTATAACAGGTTGAACTAGTACCCAGGATCTGGACTTCCCAGAGCTTTGGGGAAGATCTGCAGTCACTCTTGCAGGCTCAGTTCCCTCTCTTGTTTGGAGACCTGCTGTGCATAGCGTGGTGGTTGGGTCTGTGCCCCCAACATGCTTGACTCAGCCTGTCAGCTTTTGATCTGCCCGCCAAAGTTCTGAGCCGAACGCTGCAGAAATGGCAGCTTTTCATGAAAACCCTGCAAGTTCCCATGTGGTTTTGATCTCCAAGCATGAACCCTCCCCAGACTCCTGGCCAGCCCAGGGCTGAGATCTGCATCACTAGTGACACCTAAAAAGTTTTGTGTAGCTTTTGAGGGTTGGAGTGATGAAACTTTCTCCGCGCACTCACCTGAATTCAATCCTTGTGCGTGTCCACAGGTGTGAGACTAATAACGTTCAGCGCTTATGGCCTCTTGATCTGAGCCTCTCCAAGAACTTTACAAAGGTGAGTCAATATTACAGACAGGAGACTGAGGCACAGGGAGGAAAGGTGACTTGTGCAGCAAATCAATGGCCGAGCAACTCAGATCCCATGACTCGCATGCCGGTGCAGCGAATAGTGTTCCGTGCAGGGTGAAATGTATCTTAACATGCCCCTTCTGGAGATGAGTGACTCTTCCATCACGTTACCAAATCTGCTCAGTTTCAAGCCGATTTGTATTATGGTAGTTCCCTAACCAAGATCAGGGGCCTGTGGTGCTGGACGCTGCGGAGACACTGGGTAGGAGACCGTTCTGCCTGGAAGAGCTTGAACTCTAAAGAGACAAGACAGACAAAGGGTGGAGGAAAGGAAGTGTCCTTGTCCACATTTTACAGGTGGGGACTTGAAATCCAAAGAGATTAAGGGCTTGTCTACCCTTACAGCGCTGCAGCTGAGCCACTGTAGTGCTTAGTGAAGACGCTACCTTTACTGATGGGAAGTCGCTCTGCAATGTCGTTATTCCAACAGAAGCTGGTATTGCAGACCAAGCCTAAGCGACTTGCCCGAGGAGTCTGAGCCTCTGGTGTCCTGACTCCCAGGCCAGTGTCTTGGTTGCCAAGCTGGCCTTCCTCTCTGGGAAGGGTGATTTAAAAGCCTGCTCTGGGTGCCTTCACTTAGAGGAATCTGTTCTGCAGGCGTTGGCTGGATGGGTTGTGTGCATTGTGAGGTGTGACTCTGGTGATAGGAGCTGGTGGCTGATAAAAACAATCCCCGCGGGCAAGGGTGGTTCAGAGGACTCCTTTTCCCCAGGGCCCTACGCATGTTCGGACGCAGAGCGTCGTGAGGGACAGGTGAAGCAGAGCCCAGTGGCTGCAAAGTTCAGTGAAAGAAAAACCACCCGCACTGGCTCAGGGCCCTTTTCTGTTCTTCGTGTGGCCGGGCGTGAGCTGGAACTGTCTGGTGCCCAGGCCAGCTGACCTCTCGCCAGCGCTCTGATGGCTTCGTGCTGCTGCTGTGTCACACTTGCATGGGGTCTTTTGTCCTTGGCTTCCCAAAGCCCTTTACCAGACCCACGATGAATGTCTCTGACCTCTCTTTGCATGAGTCATGGGACAACCTTAGTCTGTTCAAGGACGTCAGCAGCTTAAATCTGAGCCTGGGGTCGCCATCCCTTTTGCTCTGTTCCCAATCATCGCAGTCGGCCATAGTAGTAAATCGTCGACGGTGAGTGCCGTCTCCCCCTTTGCTCAAGAAATGGTAGGCAGGGAGCGGCTCTGAAGGAGGAGGGGTTCGTACTAGACCCACTTCCCTCCCAGAGTCAGGACTCCTGGGTTGTATCCACAGCTTGGAGAGGGAAGTGTGTGTGCTGGTTAGAGCAGGGGATGCAGGAGTCCTGGATTCTACTCCTGGGAGGGAAGAGGTACTTGGGGGTTATAGTGGGGAGGGGAGACAGAGTCAGGACTTTGGGGTTCTGTCCCCCATGCTCTAACTGCTGGAACCCCTCCCATTCCAGAACTGAGAATAGTACCCAGGAGTCCTGACTCTCAGCTGCCCTATGCTAAACCCCGGAAAACGCTCTTGATAACCAGCTCTCTAGATTTCAGGGAACAAATAATTCCCTGTGGATGGCTGACATTTCTACTGTAAAGGGCCCTTTATCCTAAACTCTCAACTTGCCAGCAAACTTCACAAGGCTACCGGGATTGCGTCAGTTACCAGCAAAATGAGGCCACCCATTTGCTGGGGCAGCGAAGTCTGGTGCTTAGAGCTGATGACTGGTTCAGGACTCTTGGATTCTACTCCTGAGTCTGGAGTGGTGTCTAGTGATTAGAATGAGGGGGACTGGGAGTCGGGTCTCCTGATTTCTGTCCCGAGCTATGCCACTCACCTTCCTACTTAGGCAAAGTCACTTCTCTGTGTGTCAGTTTTCCTCATCTGCAAAATGGGTGGAATACTACCTTGTTAGGTCTGTTGTAAAGCAAGGTGCTTATCAAGTGCTTTGAGACTGTTCTGTGGATTTGTTCTCCTGGTTCATTGCCTGCTGTCATATTGGCTATGGGTCAGATGTGAAGACTAAAGTCTCTGCTTCATCCATTTTCAATTTCCCAGCTCACCCAAGAAAAATCCCCTCTGTTCCAGAAACAGCTGCATGTTCTCTCCAGGCTCAGAACCTCTCGATGCCTCTACTTCTTCCTCTGGTCGGCTCACTGTAAAATGATGTTCAAGAAACCTATAGTTTCTAATGGTAGTAGCGGAGCAGGATTTCCACAAACTTATGTTCCCGGCATACTGTCTAATGGAGAAAATATAAGCCCAGGATAATCAGTGAACGGTTTACAGACCCTTCCAGCGCTCGTCAGACATTTGTAGATTAAGCCTGCAGCGGACCATTAGAGCATCTAGTCTAGCCTCCTAGATAACACAGGTCATAGAATTTCACCTAGTTATCGCTGTACTGAGCCTAGTAACTTGTGTTTGGCTAAAGCAAACCTTCCAATAAGGCACCCAGGCTTAAGAAGGAGAATCTACCACTTCCCTTGGTAGCGTGTTCCACTGTTAGAAATTATGCCTTATTTCTAATTTGGCTGGCTTCAGCTTCCAGCCATTGCAGCTTATTCTGCCTTTCTCGTCTAGATTAAAGAGCCCTTTAACACCTGGTATTTTTTTGCCCACTGAGGTACTTATACGCCCTAAGTCACTGCTTGATCATCTTCTTTATTAGATTGGGATCTCTGAGTCTTGCACTGTAGGGCATTTTCTCCAGCCGTCAGATCATTTTTGTGGCTCTTCTCTGCACCCTGTCCAGTTTTCCAACTTCCTTTTGAAAATGTGGCCACCGGAACTTGTCACAGTTTGCCAGTATTGCTCAATGGTTTGGAGCCAGCCAGGGTAGCTGGCGAGAGGAATATGTTCCTGTCAGAGGCCCGTGTGAAATGAATTGGGTGGGTCAAGTTTCTCCAAGAGTCCAAGGCCTGAGTGAGAGCCATGGACACTAAACTCTCTTTGTGATCTGGGGGTGGGGGTGAGGCTTGGTGGCTGGCCAGGCCGACACAGACACGTGACTGCCTGTGTGGTACCAGTTCTGTTGATATGCAGGGAGGACCGAGTTTCCAGGACTGTTGATCTTGTAAATTTCATGAGCACAAAATTCCTATCCAGTTGTATTTGTTTTTTAAACCCTCTCCCCTTCTCATGCACCCACAAGTCAAGGAACATTAGCGCCATTCCAGGAACCTGCCAGCTCCAGAAATGTGCTATAAACACCCAACGCACGCCCCCCCCCCCCGCCCCGCTATCGATATCTTAGGCATCAGCCAGAGCTGTCAGCAAGGGCCCCCAGGGATGGTTGCTTGAGGCTATGTCTACACTGCAATTAGACACCCGTGGCTTGCCCAGGTCAGCTGAGTCGGGCTAAGGGGCTGTTTAATTGCTGTGTAGTCATTTGGGACTCAGCTGAACCCTCCCATCTCGCAGGGTCCTAGAGCTCCAGCTGCAGCCTAATCGTCTACACTGCATGAACCCTTTAGTGTGTCAGTTTCCACCAGCTGCTCCCCAGTTGCCATCGCTGGCGCTGTGGATAGAAGGATATGCTGAGACAAATTCACCTCTGGTCGCTCCAGTAAATTGAGTTCGAGCTCCGGTTTCTGAGCCCAAACGTCCTCATGATTCCGGGGTGTTTTTGGCCCCATGTAGCCTCTGACACCCGCCGAAGTGGCCACGGTTGGAGTCCAGCTTGCAGAGACACAGCAGGGGTTCCCCCAGCGTTGTGTTGGTGTCCACAAAGCAGGCTGTGATCAAGAGCTTTTATGAAGTCTGAAACCTATGAAGTCTCCATCGGCCTTTGTTGTTGCCACAGTGGTGGTGGGGCCGGAGGGATGCCATTTTCCAAGATGGCAGAAGGGAGGGTGAGACTGTTTTCCGCCAGGACATGGAGTGCGAGCGATTTAGTGTTGCCCAGAAAGCAGCTGACAGCGGCTGAAGGAGGGAAATGGCCCGGCCAGCTGGAGGATGCACATCCCCTCAGCGTGCAAAGCTTCTGTGGAGCCCAGAGTGGGAATTAAAGAGCAGCTGACATTTACCACCCTAGGGGTGAATTCCCCCCTCATCCCCAGGCCTCTCTGGGTCAGGGAAGGGTAAATTCACTTCCTTGAACCAGGGGGACCTGCTCTGAAAGTCCTGGAGGTCCAAGGCAGGGAAGGTCATTACAAGGAATGGGGGAGACCAGAGGCATAGCCACCCAGTGCTTTGCATTTACAAGGGTCTTTAGGTAGCCTGGTATCAGCTCGGAAGCATTAGTGGTGTTGAGCCATTAGCAGACGTGACACTTATCAAGAGTGCCCAACCTGGCTGTAGATTTGAAGGTGCTAATGTGTCTGATCCGGGCCTAATGGTAATTAAACCCAGTAAATATTGTTTCTGTAACCTAGCAAAGAGGATGAACTTTGTTTGTATGGGACTTGGACATCTTTTATTCTGCTTTCCTGTAATCCGGGGGTCTGGATGGAATCTGCAGTCATTGGTATCCACAGCTGCCTAGGTGAGAGGTAGCGTAACCTAGTGGGTAGGGCACTGGGTTGAGAGTCGAGGTTCTAATCCTGGCTCCGTCGCTGATTTATTGTGTGACCTTGGGCAAGTCGCTTCCCCCATCTGTGCCTCAGTTTCTCCCATCTTTAAAGCGGGGGTAATGATACTGACCAGCCTTCGAGGTCTGTGGATGAAAAGCCTTGTGGAAGGATGACATAGATTCTCCATTTTTATTGTTTTTAATCATTTTGATGGATAATATCAATGTGTATTTTAAAGCATTTTTTTCGATTATCAAGTCCTATTTTCCCAGTTGCTCAAAGTTATGGGTTTTAAGGATTTTTTAACATTTATTTTTATTTATTTAAGTGTTCACAGTTGTGGGAAATTATGGGATGGGGGGGTCAGACATGAATTATTTAATGACAGTTGAGGTTGAGATTAAAAAAAGTTAAAGCTTTATAATTGTTGAAACACAAATTGTCAACATCCCATATCAGAATGTACAAAGCAAGTAGTCTGAAATCAAACTGAGTCCTCGTTTTCCTTTGCCTGTTTTGCACATTTTGATGGTTAGAGATAGGAATATTTTGTCGTGGGTATATGTGTGCACGGGGAACTAGATGTTTACCTACATTTATTGATAACAATCGAGTCCTTGCAAGCCTAACTGTGTGTGGCAGGAGGAGGAGGCAGAGAGATGAAGCAAAATTGTCCAAAGTGCAAGCCCCTTTGTACAGCACCTAGCACAGTGGGGTCCTAGTCTGTGACTGGGGCCCCTAGATGCCACGGTGATACAAATATTAATAAAGGGTGGCTGATTCAGAACAGGGTGTATAACACAGAAGCTGCTGGCTCCCAGACCTGTGATCAGTCCACTGGGCCACACTTCCCCTTAGTGAGTTGCATTTTGAGCTCTTTTGGGCATGGGAACCTGTCATTTTCATGTGTAAATTCCCATCACTCTCTAAGCCATATATTAAACCCTTTTAATTAAAAAAAATTAATTAGAGAGATCTATGGATAAAAATGTGCTAGACAAAAGGGCCAAATATTGCGGGCATTTATATACCACACCGATGAGTCATGGGTGAATGGCTAGGTAACTATTGTTATAAACTCTGCTGTAGATTGCAGAAGGGTAAATCCAGAGTGACTCCGCTGGACTGGACGTTATCAAACAGGAATGAGGTCAGGATCAGGCTTTCTAAATTCTGCTCTTGGTTACCTAGAGTTGGATGGAGGGGTGCCTAGTGGTTAGAGCACTGGACTGGGACTTGAGCAACCTGGGTTTTAATCACAGCTTTACTCTGGCCTGCTGGTGACCTTGGACAAGTCACTGTACTGCCCCATGCCTCCGTTTCCCCATCTGTAAAACGGAGACCATGCTACTGACCGCCTTTGTAAAGTGCTTTGAGATCATCTGATGGAATGTGCGATAGAACAGCTGGGGATGATGATTATTACACTGTTGTAAATCTGGAGTGACTCCAGTGGGGTGGACAACGGTACACCAGTGTTAGCGAGGACAGAATCAGATCTTATGAACAAGGTCTCTGACACTCCTGTAACTGGAGTCAGAATTTGGTTCATTGCTTTTCTGGGACTCTTTACACTGCCTCCGGCTGTTGGGATGAGCACAGAAGGAGCGATGCTCCTATGCTTTCCTGCTGCTTCTCAGCAGCGGTGTAAATCTGGAGTAACTCCAGGGGAGTTAGCCAGGTGTAAAACTGACTTAAGCAGGTGCCCACCCTCGCCGGGCCAGATCCTCGGCTGGTTCAAATGAAAACAAGCTCTTTAGAAATCTGCGACAGCTACCCGACTGTCTTTTATAGCTGGCTTGGGTGGGGAGGGAGCGAGAGAGCTGCCTGGTGCTTCGTGCGACCTGAAAGAAGTCGATACGGTCGAATCGCTAGCAGAAAAACCACATCCCCCTCTTCCTCCTCCTCTCCACACGCACGCGTGCGCGTACACACAGACACGCACGGCGAAGCCTGCGAGGATTGGCTCGCCCGCCCCCTCGCTGAGGCGGGCAGGGGAGTGGGCATGCATATCACGTCCACAGTGTTTGTTTCTTCGGGGTGGGGGGGGGAAGCGAGCCGGAGCTCAGCGGTATGATAATGACTCTAGCGTCTGGCAGAAAGAAAAAAGCCCCTGAATGCACCAGGGTGTCTGTAACCGAGCTTAAAGGAGAATGAAGCAAGATGGCTGCCGGGTAGCGTTGGATTCTCGCTGGAACTGACGAGGGCTGGGGGGGGGGGGATTTTTGTGTGTGTGTGGGGGTGGGAGATCGCTGGCAAGCTGCGAGAGGAGAGAGCATTAAAAGCAGAACGAGGTAAATATAGGCTCTGCCTTGTGTTTCGTTTCAGTGGCCTTTAAATGTGAGAGTTGCCCTCCCCCGTCCAAGGGAATTTGATAGGGATTTTCTAATAGATCACGGGTGTTTAAATAACACACAACATGCCCCCCCCTCCCCCCAGCCCTTTCTGCATGCAATTCCCTGGTAGCTGGAGAATTGTGGTCGCTTGAACTGCATTGTATTTTGACTTTTTTTTTTTTTTTTTTTTAAATTCCCCTTGCAGGTGGAAGTCGGGGACAATAAAGAAGGTGGGACGCAGGAGCAAGTGCTGGTGACAAAGGTAATCCTTTTTTTTTTTTTTTTTCCCCTTGTTCAAGGACTGAGGACAAAGCATGGAAGGGAATCTGCAGTGGGGGGTGGAATTGGCCAACCACTAGTGATAGTGAAGCATGTGTTGCGGTATTTAAAAACCCAGGCGCCTCCAGCTTTACCCCTGCTGAACTGCAGATCCCTCTTCATCCAGGCATTTGCTGTTGTTATTTAAAGCTGTAATGTTTTTGCAAGGGGGGTGGGGGGGGGGGGAAGGAATCGCTGCATTTCAGCATCTCCTCTCCTCCCGTGGTACAGGAGCAAAAATAAATAAATATTGCCACAATCCCCTCTTCCCCCCTTGTCTTTAGAGGGGAGCAGCAGCCTTTCCCCTCTCTCTCTCCTAGATCTGCTGAGCTCAGTGGTAGGGCCGGTGCAATTGACAAGAGAGACTAGACTCCCCCGCTTTGAGCAGGCATGACATCACCCTGATGTAACCATGATGATGGCAGCTGTCATACCTCGCTCGGGCGGACCCAGAGAGTCTGTCTGAGCTGCCGTGACCCAAAACTGCAACTCGGTTTCTCTGCTTCTGGGGAAAAAACGCAATTACGAAGAAGAGGGGGAAGGCAAGGTGTCTTAGGTTTTGTCACTTGAGGTTTAAGGCCGGTTTCCACTCCGTGTTATGCTGATGAGAAATCAGTGGGGTTACTCTAGATTTAGACCTGGTCCTTTACTCTGCTGCAGATCTGATGCCTGTGCCTTGGGAAAATACCCAGGAGTAGCTCACCGTGGGCGTTGCTATGGGGACAAAGTTTGGAGCATGGCACTGCAGCTTGCCTCGACGCTAATGCTCCGGGAATATGAGATGGGGGAAGAGGGAGGCTAAGAGGGAAGGTGAGTGAGCTGATTTCATTAGCGGTTTCAGGAGCGTTCCCTTGCAGGGACGGAGGCTGGGTCTACACTCGAAAATTAGTTTGATTCAACTCCATCGCTCAGGGGGGTGAAAAATCCACACCCCTGAGTGGTGGTGTTAAGCTGACCTATAGCCCCGTGTAACCGTGCGAGATTTGACAGAAGAGTTCTTCCATCGACCTAGCTACCACCTCTCGGGGAGGTGGGTTACCTACACGAACAGGAGAACCCTTGCTGTTGGCGTATATAGTGTTTACACTGAAGCGTTACAGCTGCTTGACCAATGTGGTTCCTGTGTATTCGCCAGTCTGTTTTTTGTTGTTTTTTTTTTTTAAAGTGTCCCAAGCGATGGGGTTTCCACTATTCCTCTGGGGAGACCACTCCACAGATCTTGCTGATAGAAAGGTTTCCTGATATTCAGTCTGTACTGCAGAAATAACAGGCAAGATCCTCCGCTGGTGTGAACCATTGTAACTGCATTGGCATCGGCAAAACTAGACTTTTGACACTAGCTAAGGGCCAGTCGTTGCTTATTTTATTCTCTGATTGCATTTCCCGTTCCTCAGCTGTGTTTGCCATTTGGCTATGTTGCACCCAGGAGCCAAGGGAGACCAGCTGGATATGTATGCATCTGATGAAGTGAGCTGTAGCTCATGAAAGCTTATGCTCAAATAAATTTGTTAGTCTCTAAGGTGCCACAAGTCCTCCTTTTCTTTTTATGTATATCCTGGGTATTTCTGCAGCCACTTTTACTATGGCGTCTAAGGGCGAAACAGCTCAAAAGAGGGGGTAAGGAGATATTGATTAAAGTTGAAGCTTCCAGCAACGCTGTGCGTGTCCCTGCCGTGCCCTATGTCTTGTGTTCTCACAATATAAAATATTGCCATTCGGAGCTGTTGGCCTTTGATGCCCACGTTGCACTGGGGTAAATGAGAGGCCGCAGTGCATAGCAATGGGGAATCTGCCCACGGTTTGTTACATCAGCGCAAGATCCGAGCCTGGCCCTCAGGCTCCTTGTGGCGAAGTGCTGAGCACCTTCAATTCCGTGGTTGCTGCAGGTGCCCGGCGCCTTTGGAAATTAGGCCGCTGGTTACGGTAGCTTCCCTTCTTCCCCTTTGTAACTGACGACCGTCTCTGAGTTCGGGGAGTCCTGTGCAGAGAGGAAATGTAATACTTGGAAAGGCCACTGCTCCCGGTGGTGTAATTGGCGTGGTTAAGTAAGGTTGTCCCCGGGGTCCAGAGGGAGGGGATCCATATCCTGCTTGCTGCTGTTAGCTGCGACCTAGCAAACAATGTGTCGCGTCCTCCTGCTTTATTCGCACTGGTCCTGGTTTGGATCACACATCAGTGGCTGTGGAAGCGTTGTGCCATTGACATCACAGGGCGAGATTTCTTTATTCAAAAGCACGTAAGTGAGTTAGGAGCCCATGTCCCATTGACTTTTAGTGGGCCTTGTGCTCCTAACTCACTTTGGCTGCCTTGGAAAATCCCATCCAATGGGCCAGCCTGGTGTAAGTGAGCGTCAACGTCAATGGCTAGTGTACACTGGCCCATTGGATACATGCACCTTTTGCAGATTCAGGCTCCTGCCAACGAGGTGAGCCAGAGGTTGCATCAGGGCTCTGCCAGGGAAGGTACCAAATGGAGCAGCTGTTGTTTGTTTACCAAGCTAGCATGACAAGTCCTGACTGGAGTGCTAAGTCTTTGGTGGCACCTAATTAGCACTGATGATGTTTGTTTGCTTTACCAATGTGGATCCTTTATCACAGGTAATTAGGGAAAGGGCAGGCCAGAGGGAGCTGTTTGCATTTAGAGTGAGGAGGGTGGGGAGCAAAATACCCTGGCCTGCTGCCTGACCTCTTCCTTTCTTTTGTTTTCGGTGTGAAATGCTACGCCACTGCAGGTACAAGGGGCAGATATTGTAGCAGCAGGGTTACAAAGGATGGCATAGCAGGCAAATTAGATTCCCCCCCCCCCCCAAAGGACATGGGGGGCTGGTGTTGCAAAGGAGGGAGGCCTCTTCTTCCCTCCCCAAATTCAACCCCTTAACTTGCGTTAACCAGGTGAAATTCACCCCTCCCCCTGCCAAACTGGCATCGATGGAGTTTTTGGGGGGTGCAGAATGGAATCATCCCAGCTGGTGGGCACGTAGGCCAGTCCCTTCCCGTTCCAGCTCCTGTGAGGGGCACAGTGATGAATGGACCATTCCAGCCGTGGCACCCACGTCCCTTCCACCTCTCCCTCCCCTGTGCTGTGCTCTCCAGAACTGTAACGGAGCCCCCTTCTTCAGCAGGGCATGGCCTCCCATCTCAGTCACCAGCCCTTGGGCAATGGAAATGTCCCAACCGCACCACACTGGGTTCCTCGACAGGGTGGGTTCCATGCACTGAGGTGACACCTGCCATTCCGAGGTTGGGGGGCAGCATTTTGAATCCAAAGCCCACCAAAAGGGGCCTGTGACCACGATTTTTCTCTTCTGATATTCTCTACTCTTTGCATGATAGCCGGATACCCTGCATCCGTTTCCATTGATCTCTCGGTGGTTGGGATTTCCAGGGTGCAGAGGCACCAGTGGATTTCTGCATCACCCCGCTCCCCGCCGGAGGCATGCATTCAAACCCAGATTCACGAGCGGAAATTACTTTGGGTAACCACCTCCCCGGACGGTTTGGCATGGTTCAGTGCCACCGTACGTCTTCGCTCAGGAGAGATCCATGCCTGGACTAACTGGGTGCTGGGCGGGTTGGGACTGAGGTTCATTGGCAGGGTTGGGATTGGAGGCTGCTGGTTAGGCATTAACATTAGCAGAATTGCGTAAGGTGGCAGGGAACTGGGATAGTTGAGAAGGGAGGGGATTGAGGGGCATGGGCAGAGCTATATATACGCAGGACTGCGGGACAGGATCGGGCTGCGTCTGGCACAGCGGAGGGAGCTTCTGTCAGGCTGGAGGTGCCCCAGGAGAGCTGAGGATGGTTTGTGCAGCCCTTGCCTGCTCTGACTCAGACCAGCACCCTGCCAGTCCCTTGCTTCTGCATGCCCTAAGTTCACTCCGAAATCTTAAAAACATATTGATACCCCTGTCTGTGACGTTCATCTTATTTGTGCTTTGAGTTTGCTGGAAGAGACTTGACCGATCCCGTGTTATTGGAAAAGAACCTTGCTTTTTCACTGTGCTCTGATCCAAAGGAAGTTGAAATCAAATGTGAAGAGGCTGGAGATCATAGAATATCAGGGTTGGAAGGGACCTCAGGAGGTCATCTAGTCCAACCCCCTGCTCAAAGCAGGACCAATCCCCAACTAAATCATCCCAGCCAGGGCATAGTCAAGCCTGACCTTAAAAATATCTAAGGAAGGAGATTCCACCACCTCCCTAGGTAACCCATTCCAGTGCCTCACCACCCTCCTAGTGAAAAAGTTTTTCCTAATATCTAACCTAAACCTCCCCCACTGCAACTTGGTGGGAAAGTCTGGGTCTAATCAGCTCGTCTATATTCCCTACCGATGCTTGTACGAATGGTGGAACAGAACCTTCGCCGTCAAAGTTCGTCCATTGCTGCAGATCAGATCAGTTGGTTCCAGTGGAAATGCTGTAACCAGGAAGAGATCTTTCCAAAATTGCCACTTTGCCCATCCCCAGCGCTGTTGGGGAACCCAAGAAGGATGCTTAGCATGTGGCAGTTCTGCATGGAAGAAGATTGGCTGCATTGATTCCCGATGTGCTGTCAGCATTGTTTTCGGAAAGGTATTCAAAATGAGACCTTGAGCAGAGACAATATTGCATTTTTGTTTGTTTAATCTAAAATGGCAGTTCTGTGGGTTTTTTTTAATGTACCTTCTGCAGATCCATTCCGCTGCATCCCTTTCGTATTATTATTCCCTATTAAAACAAGGCTTTGCTCTGAAATCAGCAAGCTGGGAAATGTTCACCACTGAGACCTCAATTTCCAAATGAGCCATATGAAAAAAAAGAAAAGAAAAAAGAGACGGGTTTATCGTAATAGTTCTAATTGCCTACTGCATTCTTGTGCCTCCAATCAGTGCAGCATGGAAGGTATGAAATAATGTCTGGATGGCTTTTCCCCAGGGGCCAGGCACAATTATGTACTGCTGATGTCATAAAGAGTGGGATCATGGGTCCCCTCACTTCTAGTGAATTGCTACATTTCTTTTTCGGTTGGATTTCAGGTGCTCTGCAAGAGAGAGCGCTCTCCAGCATCTGTGTGTTACGTGCAGTTGTCCATGCAGACTGTGATCTACTCAGGGCATGGAACACCCTTTCTTGTATGTCTGGAAAGCAGCCAGGAGATTGCGGGTGCTGCTTCAAATAAATAATCATGAAAAGAAACAGCTGTGGGTTTCTTCTTCGGGGACAGATGTTGTGGGGAGGGGGGAGAGTGTGAATCAAGTAATCCAGATTGCTGCAAGGATTTGCTCCCATCAGAGGATTTTTCAGTTGACTTCTTTAGGAGCAAGATTGGTCCCTCAGGGTGAGTCCACAACCCTCTTATAGCAAGAAATCCAGCCAGATCATGGAGCTGCGCATCTCTGAATTAACATGGCACAAGCTAGGTGTGTCTGGTGGAGTTTGCAGGGCCATTCGGGAAGGTTGAGGCCTACTATTTAGAGGGACAGCGAAGAGACCGAGCCCCCACTCATTGGATCTGACGCTTTGTGTGCAGGGGCTTTTTGTTGTCCCAGTTCTGAGAGGGGAAGAGCTCTGGTTCCCTTGAGGGGGACAACAACACAGCATGTATATCCAGTCTTGTGGGGATGTGCTTGCACTTGGCCCTTCGTTTAGCCTTGCTCTGCGCAGTCCATCGCATGCAGAGGTCTTTCAGTGGGCCACGTCCTAAGTAGCAGGGTGGGAGGTGGGCGAGAGGTGCATATTTATTAGGCACTCAGCTGCTACAGCGCCAGGTCCGCACGCAGGAATTGCTGGGTGGAATTCTCTGGCTTGGGGTACAGAAAAGGTCAAATGGCATTATCCCAATGGTATCGTCCAGGATTCAGGCTTTCAGGTGCTCCTGCAATGCCAATAAATAATACTAGCGGTCCCTGCTGGTTTTCAAGTCTATCAATCGTATACGTACTTACCTACCTAGATGTGACGGTTTATTGCTTGTACTTCATGGAGCCTAGGAGCCAGAGTCATGGACAATGAGCCCGTGACACTAGGGTGCTGTGCAAACCCAGAACAAAGAGCTGACAGCCCCTGCCCAAAGAGCGAGCAGTCTAAACAGAAGACAGGAGACAACAGGTGGAGACAGACAGATGTGCTGTTTCAGTTTGGTTTGAAATGGGCCAAGCTGGGACTCTTTACGCATGTGCTTAAAAATTACGAGCCAAGTGCCTCTGTGCTTGCGAGAGTGAGTGTGGGCTGAAAGGTACCACGGCCAACAACTGCGACTGGTGGTGGTTTGTCAAGCTCTTTGTTTGTACAGCACCTTGCACAGTGGGAGCCTGGTCCGTGCAACTGCAACATAAATTATCATAAGCACAGCAGATCTTTAGATCAACTCAACCCAATCCCCGATCGCTACCTGTCAGATGCACAGTAGCTGATGTCACAACTGGTAAGGTCTTTATTACTCTGACGAAGGGGAGGCTCTGACTTTTCCCCTTTAAATGCTTTCCCCAGCGAGGAGAGTTGAAATTTGCTGAGAGGTAGTTCTCTGCTCCCGTCTTGGCTCCTTCTGCGCTGGTTTCCCAAGCCTGTGGCTCTGAGAAAACGCCGGGAGACGCAGTGGTGGTTTGTGCCTATTTTTAGCCCATTTGGAGGGCCCCTTCATTCCCTGTCTGGAGACTCTGTCTCCTCGTGCAGTTGGCAGCCGGTGCTCCCGGCCGGATCACGCTGCCTGCCTGCACATGGCTTTTTTAGGTTTACAAACATTACAGCCTCGTGCATGCATCACCCCATGAGTCATCAGCCCCTTCAGGATTGCAGGACTCGCAGAACGAGGCACCGGGGGAGGGAGGAGGCGGTGTGTGTGTGCGCCTTCGTTTGTGGTGGGGGGGGGGGGCGGAAGGTGAGAAAGTGACGATGACCCGAATGAGAAGTCGGCTGGCCGCAGGAGAGAGTCGGGTACAGTCAGAACAGGGAGGGGACGTGTTAATAAGGAACCCGGAGAGGTGACGGCATGTCTGATCGGCAACCAGCAGCGGGGTTTGTAACTCCCGGACGCGGCACCCATTGCTATGGCCAGTCTGTCCAACCGGACCCGAGAATCCCCCTTTGCTTGGACCCCTGCTACTTTTTGGAGGGGGGGAACATACAGTAGCACAGCCGTGCTCGGGACAGGGGAGGGTCGAGGGCAATCAACAATGGCTGGATTATTAACGCGATCCGCGCAGCAGCCCAAGGATCCAAGCCCTCTTTATTTCTATCCAGCGCCTGGGTTTTTTCTTTTTTAAAAAAAAAAACATTTAAAGGGACATTTAAAATATTGTTGGGAGGAGGGAGCTCTAGCGACTGGGTGGATTAAAACTCTCACAGCCCCAGTGGCCTTCAGTTTTGCTGCTGTTGCAGAAGTAAGGGAGAGGGGAAAGGAGGGGTAGAGATGCAGGTAGGGAGAGTGTGTCGCCCCCTCTCCCCCCGCCCAGATCTGTTCCTCTGCACCAAGCCCAGTTACAAAGGGGGGCGGCAAAGCAGAACTGTGAAGGACTGGGGCTCCCTTGTTGGTGGGACATTCAGTGGCCTGACACCGTGGCCTGGCTTCGTTTCCCGTCCCCCTTTGGCTGTGCTGCTTTGAGAAGAGCAACAGTCCCTCCTCCCCGGCTGCAGCCTTAGGAGCGCGCCTTGTGCTATTTTTAGCTGCTTGTCTCCGGGCGTCAGGGAGAAGCAGCAGTCGGCTCTGTCTTCATCCTCACGCAAACCTTTCCCTCGCGGCTTGGGATCTGCGGCAGGGACCGGGGGGTGGCGGGGGCGGAAGGCGGGACAGACCCAGGGGTTAACAGGCTGGTTGAAACAAACCAGGTTCTGCCTTCTCTGGGATTGCCCTGGCCTCTCTCTCTTTTTTGCAGCCCCTGCTCTGCCTGCAGAGTGTCCTGGCAGCCTTAATGGAAATATGTTGGCCACGGAGGAATGCGGAGCTCTGATTAGTTCCTTCTGTTCCATGTGCCTTGATTAAGGCCTCGTAGCTGACTCCTTTTAACTTGCCTAGGACCCTAAGTCAGATGGGATGCAGGTCGCTTTGACAGCATGCTTGAATTACTGATGTGCTTGCAGCGTGCCGGATCCTATGACCAGGCGGAAAATGGCTGCAGAGGCCAGGCAGAGCTCAGATTTATCGGAGAAGGGCTGGAGGTGTGGGTGGAGGGGGATTAGAGATCTCCCTTGTTGCTCTCCTAACTGCAGAGCTGCCCCGGGCCACAGCACCGACCCTCCGTCATCAAAGCTTTCCAGCGCACATACATCAATCCATGGGAGGAGCTGTAGGGCTCGGTAACAAGATCTGCAGCGTTTCACCTCTAGGTCAACTGTGAACTTGGCAGGCAGTGATTGAAAACGTTTAACATCCGATGGCAGCTCTGTATGAGATCAGATTTCTCTGCTCCAGCTCTGCATCCCAGAAGCCACCATTCCCCTTGGGGGTGGTTGCAGTGGAGAATCTGGTGGCTCATGGGACCGAGTTCCTAAATTTACCATTGGGACAACGCTGCAGGCAGGATGGGGGTCTGTGTGTGGGGGGGTGCTCTAGTGTGGGCAGGGCTCAGGTGGCAGCTGGTGTTCTCACCCCTGTGTCTGGGGTGGTTATAAAGCTGGTGGCCATTTGTACTACACTGATGGGACATGTTAAGGGGAAAGGATGATTAAAATGACTTTAGTCGGCACACACCTTGCATGGGCAATTATTTTTGAATAACTGGGTTGATGTAGGTAAGTGTAATGTAAGGAACAGCTTGAACTCTTTGTAGATATAAATTGGTTAGTCTCCAAGGTGCCACAAGTACTCCTTTTCTTTTTGCGGATACAGACTAACACGGCTGCTACTCTGAAACCTGTCTTTGTAGATAGACGCTGGACCATGCCCCCTCTGAGAACTGGGAGTTGAACCCAGGAGTCCTGGCTGTCCGGCTGCTGCTCTAGTCCACCAGAGTGCACGCTCAAGAGTACTGGCTCCCAGCTCCCCTGTGCCCTAATCACTAGACCACAGTGCCCAGCCGGAGCTGGGTATAGAATCCAGGTTTCCTGACTGCACCGCCTCCCTAAACACATGCTCCTTAGCCGCGCATCTTTTACAGAAGAGCCCTGGTAAAAGAGCTGGGAACGGAACCAGGGCCAGTCCATGGTTTCGCGGGCAAGTGTACTGCTGAATGCACTGTGCTCACTAAGAGGCAGATAGAGAGATCTAGCGGAGTGTGAATTAGCAACCTACTGGAGAAACTGCCAGATACTATAAGAAATGGAGTCTCCCAAGAGTTATTGGTTGCGTGCTGTTGTCTACGTGGCATGTGCCTGTCTCCATCTAGCCTGGAACAGGCCCCTGAAGTCCTCTAATTAAGAACCTCAGATTCAAGTGGAGAGATCTCAGTGCCGTATGGCTAAGGGAGGAGGGATACCATGGGGAAGCTGCACTGGAAGGTGTGGGAAGGATCTTCTGCTTTGGACCTTGTGGCCTGGGTTAATGGCCATTGATTATGTAGATACCCTGTGTGGATTCCCTGAAGTGCTACTGGAGGGCATCATTTCCCTGACTGTGAGCATCAAAGGTGACATGAGCTGTGCATAGTAGTGAGATCACAACAGCCTTTAATCTCCTGCCATTCTCCCTCACTTCAGCCAAGGCCCTGAGATCAACACTCTGCCCAGTCAAAGGGACCCTGAGCACAGTCTAACTATCGCCCTTCTGCAATCAACACCTGAGGTGGAAGGGCTAAGGTAAAGAACCTGCAGTGCTAGGGGACCTGGGTACAGTGGAGTAGAACCATGGCTGGGACCAAACCTGGGTCAATTTCGCGGTGTGCACGGAACCAGGTCCCCATCTGGTGTCCCTGGGCGTCGCTCCATTGAAGTCAGTAGAATCAGATCCCCACAAGTGTAAATGGGTGTCTCTGCGCTGGAGTCAACGGGGGCAGATCCCCAGCTGACATAAATAGGCCTACCCCCTCTTCTGACATCTGTGGAGGTAGGCTGAGCTGTTGGCCCCAGGGCTGAAGAACAGTTTGGAAATGTGGTTGAAACCTGTTCAGTCCTACATCTCCTGCAAAGACAAAGCTGGCTTTTAAGGGCATCTGGGGACAAGTTGATTTTCTGACCAGGTCCCCAGTGGAGTTTTGACAATGTTGAGAGAAGATCCTAAGATCAGAGTTAAGGTCCAGTTGAGCAGCAGCCAGGGACTTAAGGAGATGCAAGGTGAAGAGTACGCAGCTCTGGAGACCAGAGGAGCTTCCAGGTGTGCAGTGCATTTTACTTCCCTGTGCTCGCTCTCTTGGCTGCAGAATGAGACCCGAGCATGCAATTGCTGGAGGAAATCGATATAAGTGAGAAACCTGGTGTCCCCAGGGACAGAAATGCCACCCTAGTGGGAAGAGCTGAGCCAGTGGCAACAGGGACTCCCTTGGCAGCAAGCCATGGGCGAGAAGTTTAATCTTTCTGCCCCCTTGCCTGCATGCGACACACACCAGCTGTCATGTGCCTGCTTCATCTTATGCTTAGGCGGCTACTCCTTCATAACGTGCTTCAAGCCTCTCCTGAGGAACCAGGCTGCCATCGGGACAGCTCATCAAGCAGCGACCCACAGAGGCATCCTGGACCTCGTTTGAAGAGCAAAGGTGGGAGGAAGCAGAACTTCCACCTGCCCCAGAGCATTATGGGGGAACTAGCTCTGCAATGGCGCGCACTCCCTCCTCCACCTGAACTTCTGCACGTCCTCCCCCAATTCTATGGCAGTTTGGTGGCCAGTCCTTCACGGTCTGCAGGGAGAACGGAGGCAGAATGGGGACTTCCTGGAGGGCACTGATAGTTAGCACTCAATTAAAAATACTCCCAGTGGCTTGGACAGCTAACATGGGCTAAACACACTGCAGACTCGAGGCCGGGGTCTGTTTTAAGGGCTGAGCAATCCTGATCATGCAAGATCGGAGATTATGGCACAGCCTTTCTCCAGTTGTCCCAGAGGTTGGGACTGGAGCGGAGTGTGGTATGACAGGGACAGGGCAAGTCAGGTGTCCTGGATCACTGTTTGAGTGTTAATGGGTTAGTGGACAGGGGGGAGGAGTTCAGTGATATTTGAATGGGTCCTTGTTTTTGTCTGTGAGGGAAAAAGGTTAGCAACCCAAGCTTATCTCTGTGGTCATATTTTAATCCATCTGAATGGCAGAGACCCCTGTTTCTGTGCCATGCTTCTGCCTTGGGTAGAAATCGGTAAGTTGAACTGCATTAGCCTACAGTGTGTACCTGAGTGGGTGTCCCTTTGAGTAACTCTGTTGCTGTACATCTGAAGTGTCTGACTCCTGCTGCCATCACCTCCGATGGTGACACGGTATGATCTCAAGCTAAGCAAGAGCTGGCTTGGGCACTTGGACGGTCACTCTGAGTCAGCCGACGTCCCCAGCTGGATGCTGTGTGGCAGGTGGTGGTGTCTTTTAGAGGAGAGTTATTTAAGTTTCCAGTTGAATAAGCCGCTCGTCCTTGATCCTGTTGCTGTATGCCGTTTAAAGGCTGCTTCCATTCACCCCAGAGGTGGCTGATCATCTCTTTGCCACTGTGCCTCACTTGAAAGCCACTTCTCTCTCTCAGAACTTTAAACTGGATGGCTCAGGGTGGTGGCCTTGTAATGAACAACTTTTCCCCTCCATGGCGCTGGTTCAGACCCAGCTCAGATTGGCCGTAACAAAAATCTGTTCCCACCTGGGGGCTCTTTGCTGATTTAGGTGGTTCCCCATGGGAAGGATTCTCACCATCCCAACTAGCACGTTTCTGGGAAGCTCAGCAGATGGGCCAAAGGTGGTGGTGCCAGGCAATCAGAAAAGTCATCTTCTGACTTGTAATTAAGGGCCGCTGCCAGAGGAATTGCTAGCGATGCTCTGAGAAACCACTGCCAGGGAAACGTAGACTCTTGTGATGTCTTTGTTTTGGTCACTTTCTGGCTATTACCACCTGTTACAAGGTGGCTAGTTCTGGACATGGCTATACTAACAGAAGAGGGTTTGTGTCTATTGCAACATGTTAGCATATAGTACCTTTGTCACAGTAACATGCTTCCCCCTTTGCTCCCCTCGTATACAAAGGACATCAGTCCCTGTTATTGATGGCTAGTTACTAGGTTGATGGCCCCAAGGTAATGAATTTCCCAGCAGCAGTGGGGAAAGCCGCAGGGAGGGGTTTGAAACGTGTATGTTTTGGAGCTGACCTAACTCTGTAGGTTGGCGGTTGGGCGGGGTACAGTTATGGCTGGGTTAGATGACACATCCGGGGTTGCAATGGGTTTTTTTTGGGGAGGGGGTTGGTAGGCAGTTGGGGGGGTCAGCCGTAAGAAATCTTCGTTTGAAGGGTTGCGTTTCTCCCGGGGAATTCTGAGCACCAGTTATATGCTCTGCCTAGCCCGTTCCGTGGTGAAATGCACCCATGGCATTCGGCATGAGCGGGATCACCCTCGTGAGCAGTAATAATCAGAGATGAGCTGTTCTTGGACCTGCTAAGCTAAACCTCTTTTGGCACTGAGGGAATCCAACTCTAGCATTCCCCAGATCTGAACTGGCCAGCATGGTAAGAGAAAGATTTAGAATAAGGGTGAAAGAACAGAAGCAAACATGGTTTCCTCTTTACTGCGTCAGGGATGCAGCTGTCGTGTCCCCTGTCATGTTCCCTGTGAAATCAGGTAGAATCCTCCATCTGGGTTACAGCCTTAAACCCTGTATGGGGGGAGTGTAAGTGCTGTGGCAATCAGGGTCCAGTGCAGCATGTACTCTGAATAGTATTATCCAGGTGAATGCGGAGATGGCAGCTAAAATCTATACTTAGCCTTTCTGATACTTCTCAGCCTGAAATCACTTCATGAACATTAACAAAGTAATCCTATCCCTTGGCGCGAGTACTTATTGTTATTTGGGTTTTGTCATGTCTCCCTCTTCCCTTATTTTTTATTCTGTACAGATGGCCTAGAATCAAAACCTTGGATTCAAACAGCCCTTTATCCATCCAATTTTTGTTAGGCCAGATGCGGGCCCTGGTTCAGCAAGGCACTTGGGTGTCTGTTTAACTTTGAGCGCATGTTTAAAGTTAAGCACATGCTTAAGAGCTTTCTTGAATCATGGCCACAGTTACAGATAAACAAATTAGGGGACAATCCAAGCCTGGTACTTCAGTTGATCAGCCATGAGGGTAAGGAAGAAACTGGTCCACTCTGACACATTGCTCAGTTAGGTGCATTACGGGGGATTTTATGCCTTCCTCTGCAGCACTCTGGCATTTGAGCCATGGTGTTGTACTAGATGAAGCCTTGTTCGGCTGTGGCAGAATTAGTCCTTTGAGTTTACACGGGCTACAGACTTTTGGTTGCCTCAGTCTGTCACGGGACACCATTGGCCTGCTTTTCACAGGTGCTGAGCATCCACAGCTCCCATTGTCTGCAGCTGGTGCCCAACCCTTCTGGAAGCCAGGCCCACAGTGCGTGAAGTTGGGAACCCAAAAGCTTAGGCACTCAAACTAAAGGCCCCTTTGAAAATGTGGCTAGTACAGCTTTCCCTCTGTTGAGCTCAGTCATTAACCATTGCAACCCACCTGACAAGTGTGTCTGCTTTGCAGAGGGGTTGGGAGAAAATGAAGCCACAGAGAGTTGGAGGGACTTTATCAAAGTCATGCAGGAAGTGTGTGAGAGAGCTGGGCATTGCAGCTAGGTCCCTAGATTTCTAGTCCCACCCTTCCTCCCTGTGTTCTCAGATTGAGGTTAACTCAGGAGTAACTCCAGTGAGCGACAGCCACATCTGGGGCAGTCACTGGGAACCTGAAATGGTAACACACGATTGCTCTGCCTAGCTGGTGGAAAAGAAAGACAAGGTGGGTGGATAATATATTTATTTGGACCAACTGTTCTGTTCATTCCCTCTGGGACACCTGGCACTGGCCACTGTTGGAAGACAGGATACTGGGCTTTGGTCTGACCCAGTAAGGCCGTTCTTATGTTCTTAACCTCTTTCGGTGAGAGAAACAAGCTTTCAAGCTACACAGAGCTCTTCTTCAGGTCTTGGAGAGGTACTGAGGCCAGACCAACCCTACACACTTACTTTGGTATAACTGTGTCGCTGTGGGGTGTGAAAAATCCACACACCTGAGTGACATCGTTATACTAACCATACTCCCCTGTGTAGACAGCAGCTTCTCCTGCCAACATAGCTTCTGCCTTTCACGGAAGTGGAGTTCTTAAGCTGACTGGAGAACTCTCTCCTCTCGGCTTAGAGCGTCTTCACCAGACACACTACAGGGGTGCAGCTGCACTGATGCAAGTTTGTGGTGTAGACCTGCCGTAAAAAGTGTTACAGCTAAATACAAGATTGAAGAGAGAGTTTGACATAAGTAGTTAGCACCTATTCTCAGGGACCATTCAAGGTGAAGTGGCCTGTTTACACCCCTATAGCCATATATCAAAAAGTGGGGTTCGTGGTTACAGATTGTTATGATAATCCATAAATCCAGTGTCTTCATTAAGACCAGAATTTATAGTGTCTAGCAAAGTTATTTATTTAAGCTTTCAGGTTTGTCTTTTGAAAGCGTTCGCAGGTTTTCTTTGAGGATGAGGACCATTAGGTCACATACCGAGTGACCTCTTTTTGAAAAGATTTCAGAGTAACAGCTGTGTTAGTCTGTATTCGCAAAAAGAAAAGGAGGACTTGTGGCACCTTAGAGACTAACCAATTTATAAAAAGAAAAGGAGTACTTGCGGCACCTTAGAGACTACCCAATTTATTTAAGCATAAGCAACAGCTGTAGCTCACGAAAGCTTATGCTCAAATAAATTGGTTACTCTCTAAGGTGCCACAAGTCCTCCTTTTCTTTTTGTGAATACAGACTAACATGGCTGTTACTCTGTAACCAATTTATGTGAGCATAAGCTTTCGTGAGCTACAGCTCACTTCATCGGACGCATACTGTGGAAAGTGTAGAAGATCTTTTTATACACACAAAGCTATTACCAGCAGAAGAGTGGGGTGGAGGGAGGTATTTTTTTCGTGCCTTGTGTGTATAAAAAGATCTTCTACACTTTCCACAGTATGCATCCGATGAAGTGATCTGTAGCTCACGAAAGCTTATGCTCACATAAATTGGTTAGTCTCTAAGGTGCCACAAGTCCTCCTTTTCTTTTTTTGAAAAGAGTTCACCCACAGATGACAGGGTGTTTTTGCCTTTTGTCATTTTCCTCAGTGAGTTCATTGAGAGCGTAGTGATTGTCTGGTTTCACCCACATAAATGTTATTGGGGCACTTAGTGCACTGGATGAGATACACCACATGTTGTGATAGGCGTGTGTAGGACTCATGGATCTTGAAAGGTGTGTTGTGGGTGGTGTTGATCATTGTAGCAGTGGAGATGTCTGCAGGTTTTGGATCTGTTGCTATGACAGGGTCTGGTGCCGCTTTGAGTTGGTGGGTCCTGGTCTGTGGGGAGCTTGCTTCTGATGATGAGTTTGGGGGGGTGGGGGGGGATTGGAAGGCCAGAAGAGAGGGTTCTGGAAAGATTTCTTTCAGGATGGGGTCCCCATTGATTATAAGTTGTAGTTGCTTGATGATATCCCATATGGGTTCCAGTGTGGGGTGTGCGGTCAGAGGGGTTTTTTATTTCTGTATTGAAGCAGGTTCTCTCAAGGTATTTGGGTAGCCTGTTCCATAATGTGATCTACTTCTCAGGTGGAGTGTCCTTGTTTAGTGAAGGCAGTTTTGAGCGTGTTAAGGTGTATTCCCCGAGCTTTCTCCTCAGAGCATATTTTGTAGTATCTCAGAATGCTGAGATAACATTGCTTGGCCGTAGATAACAGATTTCATGGTGTGTTTGGGCTGGTTACTGGATCTATGTAGGTAGGTGTGGCGATCCGTGGATTTCTTGTATATAGTTGTCTGTAGGGTTCCATTGCTGAAGCTGATCATGTTGTCTAGGAAGTTGATGCTGGTGTGGGAGTGTTCCAGAGAGAATTTAATGGATGGGAGATGGTTGTTGACGTTGTGGTGGAAGTCCATGAAGGAGTGTAAGTCATCTCTCCAGAGGATGAAAATATCATGGATTGTATCTCAGGTTTGTTGTTGGTTTTGTGGTGCATTTGTTCACAAATTCTTCTTCAAGATGGCCTACGAAGAGGTTGGCATATTAGGAAGCTGTCCTAGTACCCATGGTTGGTTCCCATGGTTTAGACAAAGTGTTTGCTGTTGAATGTAAAATTATTATGGGCTAGGATGAAATGGATGAGTTTGGCGATGTGTTTGGGGTGGATCTCTGAGGGCTGTCCATTGCCTTGTAAATATTTGAGGCAGGCAGCTGTGCTGTTATTGTGAGGGATGTTGGTGCGTAGGAAGGTGACATCCATGGTGGCAAGGATGACGTTCTGAGGGAGATTGCTCATGTGGCAGAGTTTGTGGAGGAAGTCAGTTGTGTCCTCGAGGGAGCCGGCCCTTCGTGTGTTGAGTGGTTTGAGGATGATTTCTGTGAGTCCCGATATTCCTTCAGTAAGAGTCCCATGGCCAGCTATGATGGGTCTGCCTGGGTTCCCTTGTTTGTGTATCTTGGGAAGCAGGTAGAAGATCCTGGGGTGGGTTCATGGGGGATGAGTTTGTAGAGTTTCTCTTGGAGTTGATTGGGGAAGAATTTGATGATATCTTTAAATTATTGGGTAAACTCTCTGGTGTGGGGTCGTCTTTGAGTTCTTTATAGTGGGTGATGTCAAAGAGTTGTCTGTTGGCCTCGTTAACGTCATCATCATGGTTGAGGAAAACCCATCTGCATGAGAGGAAACTTCTCCCTACTCAATTGCGAGCTACCTATAGAGCTGGGAGGGGAAAGCAGGCAAATTTGCTCGCCACAACCCACATTTATAGGGCCTTCCATAATCTTCTCTCCATCATTGCTTTTGTCCTCCCTTTACTTGTGAGTAGATAGTTGGGGCCTGCTTTTCAGAAGAATTGAGCAGCCACAATCCCAGCTGAGGTGAGTGGGAGCTATGGGTGGTCAGTGCCTCTGAAGATGGGGCCGAAAGGGGGAATTTCTGTTGAAGTGAGTGGAGTTGCACCAGGGATTACTTTGGCCCAAGGTGGTAGTATAGAAAGGGCAGGGGTTTGCTTTCCCCCATGCTCTGGAAGGGAGGGAACAGTGCACCTAGGTGCATTGAACACTCTTTGTATCTGCAAAAGTCTAGGAAAGCAGCAGGTATTTAATAGAACTGCCACCCGTGATTTACCCACCGTGACCCGGCAGATTCCTCTTGGAAACTGGCTGGAAAATCCCTTCTCCCAGTTATGCCAAAGCATCTCCTGTTGCAGCGGCCATGCCGTTGGCCTGCGAGGACTGGGCAGGGCGCCCTGCTGGTGCCATTCCTTACCTCGTCAGAGGGGGCGCTGTTGAGCAGTATGCCTTTTCTGGGGTTTAAATGGAGTATAAATGTATCCAGTGAGCACCATGAGGATATGAAGGGAGGCAGGGTGTCAATACCTGCTCTGGAGCCTGGCCAGCACGTTGGGGTTAATATTTTTCTCTCCGCAAGCTCATTAAAAACCACAGGAGATCAGGACCTTGGTTTTACGATGCACGCACCTGCGCTGACTCTAGCAAGGCTGGCATGCTGCCCACTCTGTTCAGCGTCCCACTGCAGTCTGACGGGTTGGAGTCCATAATAATAAACAGGAATGACTAATTAGTCCTCTGAGGGAGGCTGATCAGTATCATGAGCCCCCTTTTGCTGACGGGGAAATTGAGGCCCTGGGCGGGGAGGTGACTTGTCCAAGGTCGCACAACGTGTCAGTGGCAGAGGTGAGGCACCACCGTAACCCTGCAGATATGTGGCTGTCTTGGGTCTTTTTGTGTTGGGCCATGTGTGCCGGCTGTGTGCGCCGGCTTGCAGCTGTGTGTGGCCTTGTCTGTGTGTGTTGCAGTCGTGCGTACATCTGTGTGTGCGTCTCTCTGGATATGCCTGTATTTGAGCGGGGAGAGTGATTCCCAGCTTACATAGACCCGTATCTGAGCTAGTGCCTAACAGCCATGGGCCCATGGGGGCACAGGGGGCTGCTTGGGCTAGCTTCCCGGGTACGTACCCAGCAGGCTGGGCGTGGTTGTACTCAGAGCGGCTAGTTCGTGGCCACCCGTCCCACTGTAAACATACTGCTGTTTTTAGATGCTAGCTTGAGCAGACCTAGTGGGGGTAGGAATCCGTGCAAGCTGGGGGGTCGCACCACCCAGCGCAATCAGAGACGTACCCCGTGTGTATGCCTGTATGGTTTTATGTGTGTGTGTGTAGGGGGGCAAGGTGTCCGTGCTTTTGCCCGCATTTGTGTCTGTTGTGTGTGCCTGTGTGTATGCACACACATGCATGCTCTTCGCTTGTGTGCATTTGGTTTTGAGTGTGAGGGTCCGTGTCCGCATTTGCACATGCCCGTTGTTGTTTGCGGGCCTGCTGTGTCTCTGAATCCATGCTGGGGAAGCCGCAGCCGCTCCTCAGAGCGCTGCCTGGCCACTCGGTCCCTGGTTTCCCCACCCCTAGCGCGCACAGTCTTCAGCCTTCAATCCGCAGTCACTGAACAAGCGGCTGGGTTGGATTGTTTGTTTCGAAGGAAGTTTGGCGCTGATGGGAACTGGGGAAGCGCCTCTCGGCTCTCAGTTTGGCCGGTTTCCTGGTCAGGGAGGACGCAGGCGAGTGCTTGTTAGGGGTGCTTTAGGGACAGCCAGAAAACGCTGACCCGTACGCCGCACTGTATGTAACCTAATCGAGTTTATACAGCTTTGGGGATAACAACCGGCTGGAAGTTCAATCTCAGCAGTATCTCTTTGCCCCATCTCTGCACGGACACATCTCCTGAATGTGGACAGGCGCTGTTGGAGTCAAGTGTTTTGTCCTTTGTAACCAGGGGAAAAACACACACGTTTGGGTTGGGAAATCTGGATGATCCAGTCTCTCTCTCTCTCTCTTTCTCGGCAGCAGAGAATAGAAGTAGGAAATAGAGCTCTGGGTCAATTTCCTGGCTGGTGTAAAGTCCAGGCGGTTGGAGGTGTTTAGCCAGGGATGAATTTAGCTCGGTGTCTTGTGTGTATATCTGGTGCAGGGCTGATGTGTGGAGCAGGATTACTTTGTGAGAGGTTACGGGGTGGGCGCGCAGCCCATGTGTAGGACTGGTGTGCATACATCTAGGTTGATGTATTATTCTACTTTATTTGGGTAGCACCTTGGAGCTCCAGTCCTAGACTACGACCCCATTGTGCTAGGGGCTGTAGAGACACAAAACAAGACAGTCCCTGCCCCGAAGAGTTTACAATCTGCGTATGAGACGAGAGACAACGGGAGGTGGGTGCTGCAGCATTTGTGAGTGCGTGTGTGGGGAGGAGAATGGGGCTGGTGTGTGCCTCCCGGGCTGGCGCGTGTTTGAGCGTTGTGCTGCCTGGTGGTGCTGCGTGTTTTTGTGTCTCCATGCTGCTAGCAGTTGCATGTGTGGATTTCAGCGGGGTAACACCGGAGTAGCGGAGTGGTCAATCAGGGCCAGAAACACCGAAG
The DNA here is from genome assembly GCF_965140295.1 of Lepidochelys olivacea. Classification (NCBI taxonomy): domain Eukaryota; kingdom Metazoa; phylum Chordata; order Testudines; family Cheloniidae; genus Lepidochelys; species Lepidochelys olivacea. Next base: position 12,901,955 of record NC_140436.1, on the reverse strand, counting down.
CGCTTTGGCGCGAGCCGTGCTATGGAAGCTGCTGTTACTTACTTGGGGAACTGGCATGAGCCCAACGCAACTGCTGTTTCTCTCTTAAGCTGTGGGCTGTGTAGCTCGGGAAACAGCGCTGTGGATCTACTTGGCCTCGAGGCGCTTTTATTCATTAGGTCTGGTCTCTTGGGACAGTGAAATTGCAGAATGTTTTGAGGCAGAGAAGATTTACCATCCTAGGGAAGGCAGCGTATTCTACTGGGTCAGGAGTTGAAGACCCTGGGCTCGATAGCCGCCTTTGCTACAGAGCTGCAGGGCAACCGCAGACAAGTCCCTCCTCTCTGGGGATGTCTGCACTGAAAGAAGAACCTATGACACTGGATCCTCGGGCTTTAGGGCTCAAAAATAGCTATGTAGATGTTCCCACTTGGGCTCCGAGTCCCTCCCCACCTCACCGGACCTCAGAGTCCAGGCTCCAACCCGAGTGGGACCGTCGACGCTGCTAATGTTAGCCCCGTGAGTCCGAGGCAGTTGACCTGGTTTCTGAGACTCAGTGCTGCGGGTTCTTCTTTGCAGTGTAGACGTACCCTCCGTGCCTCTCCTCCCATGATCTTACGTTTCCTTTGGGTGGCAAGCTGCGTTCGCACCTCGGACTCAGGTGCTGTTTATGGCAAGGTCTTAAAGCATTTGATAAAGTGTGGGGGGGAGTCTCCTCACCCCCATTTTACAGGGGAGAGCCATTGAGTCCCAGAGAGGGGACTGCCTGATGGGGCCTGCTTCTCCCACTGATTTTTGTACCTGGTTTAAAATGAGCAAAAGACAAAGCCCACCCCAGAAGATCAATAGCTAAGACCCAGGCCTGTGCTTTGGATACCTGCCTCTCGCCAGGAAACAAGATTGAGGCATGACTCAACAAGCACCCTGCGTGATGCCCTGGAGGCAATGTGGTGTTTCTTCCCAGCTCTCCCCTACATGCAGCAGTTGCTGCTTGCTTGGGCAGCTGTTCAGAACTGGGGAATCCCCGGCTCGCCTGTCTTACTCACTTTGACACAGGTCCTGGGAGCTCTTGCAGCTACGTGAGGGACTGCACCAGCAAAGTCCTAAGCCGGCAGCATCGCCGCATGCGATTTCGTCTTGCTGCAGCCCGTGAGAGATGGCTTCTTGGAGGCTGAATCGCTGGAAAATAGCCGTTACCCTGCTTCTCTCCTTTTCGTCACTTCTCTGCGGAGCGGGGTGGGGGTGTGTATGGGGGACTGCTAATGAGTCACCGCCTCCATCTGAGCACATGGCACATGCCCCAAGAAGCAATTGCAATTAGCCTTGACGAGGAGAGCAGCCGGGGGTTCTGGAAAAGTGAATCATTGGCCTTTCTCTTCATGACTGTGTGTTCGAAATGAGCGATCGCTGAAGTCATTAGCGGCACAAAACAAGTGGGGGGAACAGAGAAGAGAGGGGGGAAAATATATATATATATAAACGAAGGAAGCTGCTCGCCCCAGACTGTCAGTTGCCAAAGCAGATGTGGAAGGTACGTGTGTCGTCCACCCCCAAGATGTTTTGTACCCCTTTAAACGTGTGTCCTTTCTGAGTGTGCTTGAAGTGTTAATTACCTGGGGAGGAAGGTGTTTTAGAGATCTAAGAGCAAGGGGAAAATGCCGTGCCCTGGGAAGCAGTGCGGGCTAGTAAATTTTGGGCTGGATCAGGATTTGGGAGAGCTGGGTTCTACCACGAGCCTGCTTTGATGACCTCGGGCAAGTCACTTTTTCTCTTGCTGCCTCAGTTTCCCCAGCTGTAAAAGGTGGATTGTGACCTGATTTAGTGAGGGGTTGGTCCTGCTTTGAGCAGGGGGTTGGACTAGATGACCTCTTGAGGTCCCTTCCAACCCTGATAGTCTGTTATTCTATGACCTCCTTTCTAAAGTGCCTAGAGACCTACAGATGAAAAGTGCTGTATGGTATCTAGGTGGCGGTCTATTTAGCAACAGGTGCGATAGGCATGATTTTATCTTCAAAGCACTTTCTGAACGATTAAGTAATCTACAGAACATACTCGGAGAGGCTGTTGTGTGTCATACAGATGGGGAAACTGAGGCACAGAGCAGGGGAAGGGCCTTGCTTTAGCGCTTCGGTTCTGTAGTGATTGTTCCTTGCAGGTGGGGCAGTTAGAAACTCATGCCCAGATCTGGGTTTAGGAACCAAGGATTCATAACTCCTGATCCAGCAGCTGGACTGTGCGGGGCGGGGCTCACGGTTGCCTGTTGGTTGCCAGCAGTGTTTGGTTCAGGTGCCCTCAGCTTCCCTGACAACAGGCAGCCGTGTATTGCTGTGTATTGCAGGGGGCCTGTCAGCACTTGCCTGTACTGGAGCATGCTGGAATCTCCACCTGCTTTTAATATACAGGTTGGGTGCAAAGAGGGAATCAAACCCCAGGCAGAAGGGGCGCATGGAGAGCCTGTGAGATGCCTCATGCCGCCTTGCCAGCCTCTGACCTGTGTCCCCCATGTGGACAAGAGAGAGCGAGAGACACTAAGATGCTGAATTCATGTGAGCCACCAGCTGGGACGGGACGGATCCGGGGACTCTCTGCTGTGTATGTGATCTGCTTGGATGGGCAGAGCTCAGCTTTTCATGGTGGTTTGAGTGTGATAATTACAGGGGATGAGAGAGTGTGTGATTAGGTATATTTACGTGGGGGCTAGACATTATCCTGGCATTTATATAGGGGGCGAGGTGCAGTTAGGGGTGGGCATTACTCTGCCTTTCATATGAGGTAGGGGCATGCGCTTGGGAGCTTTGATCTGAGCAGTTATAAGAGGAGACGCTGGTGTTTTGTAGCCTTAGTGAGATTGCTCTTCTGGGCCCCAATTCTTCCCCCCAGCTCTATGTGATAAAAGTAGCTCCCATTGACTTCAGTGGAAGTTGTACCATGGCTGGGGTGAATACGGCAGCTGTTGTTTGTAAGGTTATCCCAGCACCTCCACGTTGGAGGAGGAGTTAGACTGGAGTGAGGGCCTCCTTTATCAGCCAATGTTAAGATTTGAATGAGTTTTGCATTTATTCAGAGCAGGAGGTTGGTATGGAGGAGGTAATTTGAAGGGAGGGGTTATTCTGCCATCTAGGGGAGCATTCTCCTGGCATCTGTTAGACAGATGGGATGTTACCTGGGGATTTAAGGTGTGCGGGAGTTGACTTTTCCCCTGAGATTTGCTGCAAACCCCTTTCCCTTGGTTGGAACCCGATGGTGTCTGTCCTGTGGGCTTCCTTGTCTTCCTTCCTGTCTCACCTCCTGTGGGGTTTTTTGGGTCGAGGGCCACCCAAATCGCCGTCCCTTCAAAGCAGCCCTAGGCACAGCATCGAGATGTTCTGAGTGGTGGATGCAAGCCGGGGTGGGCACCGGGAGGCACCTGCTCTCAGCGAGGTGGGCAGAGGTCAGCTCTTCATAACTGAGTGACTAAGGAGTCGCTCGAATGCAGCCCCCTCCGCGTTCCCACGCCGCCGTGGCCAGGTGACGCAGGCAGCCTTTAGTAACCAGTAACTGGAGTGAGTGTACACCACGCATGACTGCTTTTCAGCGTGTATCTGTCTCATGCTTGGGGACCTGCCTCCGGGGGGTGGGAGACAGATGGAATATGGCCTTCAGATCATTTTCTGTGGCATCCCTGATTTCTGTTCAGTTATGCTACAGCTTGGGAGTGGCTGGTCTAGCACAATGGGTCCTGATTCTGATGTCTCTCTGGTTTGGGCTGCATTGCAGTGATTCCTGATTTGCACCAGTGTGTGGGAGAGCAGAATGATTCCTCCTCTTTCCTGGAGGCGGTAAGTATTTGGGGAGCCAGAGCCCTTCCCAGTAGCTTTCCCCCATGGATCCGGTTATTGCAATGCCTATCGCAGAGGTGGGGTGTGTGTGACAGCTGGTGTTTAGGACATATTGTCATGCTGCCACGGAGCGGGTTGCCAGTGACTGGAGATCTGGCCAACTCACTCCGTTGGGCAGGCAGCCTACAACAAACCCCACTGTATGTCTTCTGCTCCGTGCTATTCACCCACCCGACACCGAGCTGGAAAGCTGATCTGGTGGTTCAGTGTTTGTGCTGGGGGAAGTCAGCTGAGTTTGCGACTAAGAAGAGACTTGGAGCCCAGAACAAAAATAGAACACGTTTTTTCAGTTTGCACAAAAAAGGGTTTTTTTCCTCCGCCCCCTCCCCCTTTTCTTTGGAACTTGCTCCATTGACTCGACTCAAAACAGCCGCTGTGCTCCCAAGCCTGGAAAGCGTTTCCTTCTGGAACGGCCCAGCTGCCAGTTGGCTCCTCCTGAGCTCTCTGGCTTGCGCTTCACGCTGTGCCGACGATGTGATAGGAATCAGAGTTACGACCTGGACGCTAGAATGAATGGAAAAGTCAGCTGGGCTGATCGGAGCAGCTCCAGTCGAGAGGCCATTTGGAGGAATCCGTGCGCTCTCTCTGCCAACGGAGTGCCGTGCTCCACATAACCGGGGGGCCAAATGTTGCTCTTTTGGCTTCAGTGGGAGCCAGAGGAAGAAAGTTGTAATAGTGAAAGCACAAGGCCGGAGCGACGTAGTTACACCGACCTGAAACTCCCATGTAGACAGCGCTGTGTCTTCCCGCCGGCCTAGCTCCACCTCTTGGGGAGGTGGATTAGCGACACCGATGGGAGAGCGCCCATCGGTTGGTGTGGGAGCGTCTTCACTTCAGCCCTCAGGGCATCAGTGCTGCAGTCCGAGCTGTGACTCGCTGCCACGCAGCGGGTTGCCGACGACTGGAAGTCTGGCCAACCCACTCCGCTGGGCAGGCAGCCTACAACAAACCCCACTGTATGTCTTCTGCTCCATGCTATTCACTCACCCGCCAGCAGGTGTCGACGTACCGGAGCTAGCTTCAGGCTATGTCTACACTAGGAATGTCAAAGCGCTGCCGGGGGAGCGCTCCTGGTAATCCACCTCCACGAGGGGAATGGCTCCTAGCGCTCGGAGCCTGTCCACGCTAACGCTTCAAAGCACTCACACTTGCTGCGCTCGGGGGGGGGGATTTTTCACGCTCTAAAATGTAAGTGCAGACAAGCCCTTAGCCTGGCTAGCTCAGGCACCGAGAGCAGGGCAGGCTGAACAAACCTGCTTGGGACCCTGGCTAACGACTCAGGCGGCTAGCCCGTGTCATCCCGGCCGCGCTGCCCGGAACCCGAGCTAGCGAACTCTCTACCCCGATTGCAGTGTAGGCGTACCCTCCGTGACTTTCCCAAGGTGACACGGGAAGCCTGAGGCAAGGCAGGGAATTAATCGCAAGTTTCCCAAGTCCCAGGCTAGTGTTTTAACTACTGGATCATCCTACCTCTCTTATGATGCCTACCATCACTGACTTGCCATGCGACCATGGGCAATTATGACTCTGTATTACTGACCTGTCTAGGCTAACTAGCCTCAAGCCAGGAGCCAGGTCTCCTGATTACTAGTCCAACATTGTGTCCGCTAGACCAGTGCTACTCAGGGTTGTGGTCTGGTCCACAAGCCATCGGCTGCCAGTCTGCGCGCACATTGGAAAAAAAAATTGCCGGTCCCCCACATCAGATAGCTTGAGAAGCGCTGCCCTAGACCGCACTACCTCTTCAAGTTCCCTTTCTCCACATTCGTAACGTGTTCACGGGGATGATACCTACACCAAAAGGGTCGATTAGTTAACATGTGCCCCTCCCTATAGTGTATGTAGGTAGGATACAGGAAGTTCTGAGGTCACAGTTATTTCTGACTCGCAAGTAGTGGTGTGTGAAGATGACAAGATCTCAGAGCATTTCATGGGCCTTTGTTCTGGGACATTTTTTCGTGGCCTATTCATTTAGCTGGTGAAAGATTTTTTTGTTTTGGCCTCAAAATATGCACAATATCTCACTGTCATAAGAATCAGCACAGACGTCAGCCTTCGTCTAAACAGAATGTATACATTCTGTGTCTGTCCCTCTGCTCGGGTCTCCTTTTCACTCAGAAAAAGGTTCCCCCCCCCCACTATTTCTTGCCATCTGATGTGAAATGTGAAACGCATCCCTCTTTCATAATCCATAGACCCCAACGGTCTTTGCGAAAGAGAAACCAGTATCAATTATCCTCTTTTTAGAGTGGAAACTGACGCACAGAGAGAGGAAGTGACTTGCCCAAGGCCACAAACTCAGTGGCAGAGCCAGGAATTGAACGCAGGTCCTCTTCTTTCTGGCCTGGGGCCTTAGCCGCTAGGCCATGCAGCCCTAACTTCTGTTTATGGAAGATGTGCTATCCAATGTGTGCATGTCCCGGCACCATTCAGGAAGTCTGCCAGTTCCTGGGCTCGCGTGACCTTCTTTTGCATTGTATTACACAGAATCCAGATTCCTTCCATGTCGGAAGCGCAGGCAGGCGTGGTTAAAAAATAATCTCCTTTGAACTGAGCTAGGGGAATGAACATTCCTCCTCTCCGCAGAACCTTGCGTCCTTCGTGGATGAATTGTGTTTCGCGGTGGGAGATCTTTCCCTTTCCAGTGATAGGAATGGCTTCAATGGGTCATGTGGATGAATTTCACCCTGCATGGGTAGGTCTGCCCATGTGAAGACCCTTCAGGCCCCTGTAGAGCCTATTTTTGGTTAGCCAGGAGTGTACTGTCTTGTTCACTGAGTAGTACAAGCTCCTTGGGCAAATCATTTCATCCCTCTCTTTCCCCTGTTGCTCGTCGTCTGTCTTATTTTTTAGGCTGTAAATTCTTCGGGTTAGAGACTATCTCTGTGTTTGTACAGTACCTAGCACAGTGGGGCCTGGTCTCCGTTGAGGCTTCTGTAATACAAATAATAAAATAATAATCTTAGAGCCAGAGCCTGATCTGCAGTCCTTACCCATGTGGATAGTCTTTATCCACATTGTCCTGCAGAAGTCAATGGGATTGTTAGCATTAAGTAAAGGTTATGCAAGATTGACCAATAGTCTGTACTGGTGAGGAGTTGCAATGAGACCCTCCGCAGGTGTAAACGAAGTCAGTGAGATATGCCCTCTGAGGATCCGGTCATCAGAGTTGTGTTTGCAAGAAACAACCTGGTTTTCCATTGCAGCTTTGTGATGATTAGATGCAAGGGGGATAAGTGTGGTGTAAACAGAGATAAGACAACCTGGGTCTTTTGCCTTCCGAATGGCCTGTCGGTGTCAGATTTCATCTTCTACTCTAATGGCTGGTCTCCTCTCCGCTTAGATGCCCTGCCTTTCAGAAACGCCATGCGTCAAGCAATGCAGGTGTTGCTATGCAACATGGCCCTTTTAATGAATAAGTAAGTGACTGGTACAGAAGAGCTACAGACATGACATCAGTTGTAAAGGAAGGCCTGAAATGTGACCTACCTTCCTATATCTGTTTGCAGAATCCAGCGTTGTGGTGCAGAGACAAAGAGGCTGGGGACTGGAGCTGGTCGAAATAGTTTTGTCTGAACGCTTTGTCTTTTCAAAATGGCTTTTGGGGCAAAACAGTTTCTGCAGAAAATCTTCATTTATGTCCAAAATGTTCAGTGTAAAAACGAAATCCAAAAAAGTTTCAGTAAAAAAAATTCATTTTTGAAACAGATTTTTTTTTTTAACCAAAATAATTTTCTTTTTTTTAGCTGAAAACTTTTTTTTTTTTTAAACTGGGGAAAAAGCCTGGAAAGATTTTCACAGGAAGTTTTGAAAAAAAAAGCCCAACCCCAAAATGTTCCAAAATTTCTGTAGAAAAATTATTGGTAGGAGATGCTGATTACTGCGGAGAATCAGGCTTCCGGAATTTCATTCCTTATTGCCTGAAGAAAGTTTGGCTGCTTCCTTCCAGGTGCCAGGGGAGACCCATGAATCAGCCCGTCTGAGGGTCCATCTACTCTACAGCTGGGAGCGCGTTTGCCAGAAAGACGCACGGTAGCTTGGCCTGAGCAAGCCTGTTCAAAATAGCAGTGTAGCTGGGGGTAGCCTAGGCTGCAGCTTGTTTGAGTACAAACTCGCCCAGGGTACGTACTCAGGCAGCTTGTGCTACCCCGTCTATGCTGCTATTTTTAGTGCACTAGCTTGAGCAGAGCTAGTACATCTGTCTGCTGAGCTGGGAAACATCTAAGACTTACCCTGAGCCACTGGTGTTGGGGCAGCGTGGCTGCATGCTGCTCCTCACTCGGGGCTCATGGCAAAGCCAGAATTGAGCCCTTAGACTTGTTTGACACGGAAAATCTGTCTCCCCTGCCCCGGCCTTTCCTCAAGGGAGCACATCGCGACCTTAAAAAGCCCCATCAGCTCAGAAAACTCTTATCCCAGCGGCCCTTCCCCCTGACTGGGCCGGCACAGGAAGGTTGCAGTGGGCATTGTGACTGGAGCGTACGGATTGCGTGTGCAGTTATGAATTTTCCAACCTTGCTTTGAAAGGGGTCCAAGGCAGATTAACAGATGCTTTAAAGCACCTTTCCCCATGCCTTGGTAATTAGAGGAATGCTCCATCCAAACGCTGTGCTTCCGGCCGCTGCCACTTGTCTGCAGCTAGCATTCCTCCTGCACATCCCACGCTTCGGTCTGCTCGCTCCTCGCTCCTCGGGGAGCTCACCTCCTCACCAAAGGCCTAAAGTGCATTGATGGACTTCGGAAGCCATCCTTGTGCCCCAAGCTTTTCCTTTGCAGTGCAGCATGCGTGTGTGTTTCAGGGGCACGGCTACCGTGTTCCTTTGCTTGGCCCGTCTCAATGCACAGTGCATCACCGCAGGTGTGTTTTACCCTGTGCTCCCAGCCCCTTAGCTAGCCGTGATTAGGGTTCTGTAGCTGGATCAATCATACAGGCCTGATTCTCTCCTCGCTTGAGTCTGATGTTGGTGGAATCTCCCCAGAGTAAAACTGGTGTGAGCGAGATCAGCATCAGGCCCAGTAGGAATATTAAATTAATTATCCATAGAGGTTTTTTCTGAATCCTTCTCTCTGTTTCGCTGGGAATGGTAGCCGCTAAAACAAGCTAACCAATTTATTGGAAATAACGATTTGAACACAGATATCTGGATTTCAGTTATGCTGCTGTAAATCTGTAATAACTGACTTCAGTGGCGTCTCTGGGTTTACAGAGCGCTAAAGTAACCAAAAGCAGCATCCGGTGCAAGACCCTTCATCCCTACTCCATTTCTTGGCCTCTCTCCATCACCCCCCAGCCAGGCATTCTTCTTCCTATCCGCCCTTTTGCCCCCACACCCTTAGTTCCCTGCTGCCAGAGGTGACAGTTGTGGCCGGAGATGAAATACCTGGCAGCTGGCCCAGACCCCAAATCCAGGAGTTTTTCTTTCCATCTGTGGCATCTTGGTGTACTGCTGTTTTCCCTGAGGTGGCTATAAATGGCCCTTTTCTGGTGAGTGGCAGCCTCTCTTTGGCTGGCTAGCCAGCTTCCTCCTGCTCTGCAGAGTCATTTTCCCCTCACTCTGTCTGTCTAGATAGAGCCGTTCTGTTACTGTCACACACTGGAGACCACAGCCTCTTGCCTGTGTTCCTTAGGGGGGTAGTTGTGCCTAACGGGGCTCTCCTTAGAGGGTTGTTTAACTTAAAAATTCACACTCCCCCAGATGTGCACAGAAGTCCAATTATTAGGTTCCGTGTTGAGGGACAGGGAGAGGAAGGAGGATCTAAGGGTTAGAGCACTAGCATGGGACTTGAAAAATGCAGCTTCCTGTGGGAGCCAGGCCACTTAGCCTCTCTGGGCCTCTGTTCCCTATCCATAAAATGGGGATAATAGTGCTGCCTTATGCATAGGGTGTTGTGAGGACAAGTACATTCAAAATTGGGAGCCGCTCAGATATGACTGTGGCCTGGGCCAGCTAAGTACCTAAGAGAGAGAGGAATTCCTGAGCCTGTCTTAACTGTCGCACAGACTTTGTGAGCTGATCTCAGCCACCCTGGTGCAAATCCACATTGGTTCCGCTGAAGTCAAGGGAGCTCCTTCGGATTTGTGCCAGGGTAAGTGCAACCAGGATCTGGCCCCTTTGACGTACACTCTTCACCTGTGAGACAGTGGGCCAATTCTGGGCCTTATTCTGATCTCACACCAATGACTCCACTGAGATGGTGCTCTCAGCTAGACCAGCGTAAATCGAGAGTGTCTCCATTAACATGGGTTTATGCTGGTGCATGTGAGAGAAGGCTTGAGGAGCCCAAATTTGACCCTGAGCTTAATCAGCGGCATTAAGCAGCTCTGGAAACGCCTGGCAATTTGCATGGATCCCACGTGCAGCGGGGTTGCATCTTGTACACTGAGGAGGCAGAAGGGGAACAGAGCAGCAAGAAAAGCAACTAACAAGAAGATACAAGGTAAAGCAGACCCCACCCGGGGCTTGGACAACCCCCCCAGTGAATGATACTAATATAGGGCATTGGAGTCCTTTCACTGTTCCTCCACACCTCCTCCTCCGCCCCCAGCACGTGTTGCCCTGCTGTGCTGTTCCCCAGTTATCCTCTGTGGCAGCCCTGGTGACACACAGAGCTGCCTGCAGTCCTGTTGTGATACCCGCCGTCCCTCCCAGCTCTGTGCTGGGCTCATGCATGGCCTGATCGGGGCTGTTCCATCAAGTCGTAGGTCTGAAGCACTGAACAAGCCCTGGGGACTGTGGCTGGAGCAGCCCCTGTCCCCTCCACCAGCTACCCTGCCCGCCACACAGCTGATCAGAGAGTGGCTGGGCAGGACCAGGCTGACTGTGATGCCCAGGTGTTAACATTCACCAGGACTTCTGCTGGAGTAAGAGCTGCAGAGCTTGGCTTTGGTCAGGAGCCCCAAACGACAGGTCTCTTCTCCCCCTATTTCTCCAGACACGTGGGCTGTGGTTCTTCTGTGCGACTGAGCACATTCGAACCCTGGGGCCAGGGCGGTCCCTACGGGAGAGCCCCCTGCAAGAGGGGAGCAGATAGTAAGGGGCATTTGCTGCTCCCATCCATTGCCCCGAGATCACCTGTTATTAGAAAGGCCACGGTTCTGATTCTCCTCCCACGTATCCTGCTGTGAAACCATTGACTTCAGTGCGGTTTATTCCCGATTTATGCTGAGCAAAGGCAAAATCAGGCCCATTCATCTACAGAGCAGCAGCCTCGGTATGTGAATTCTCGGACATAGGATGCAGAGCTTTGCATGGGGCTGGGCAGGGGAACAGCTCCCGGATTTTCAGGGAAACCAAGTTTACGCGGTGGGGCTCTCTGTCCCTACCTAATGTCTGGACCACTTTGCAGTTCAGTCTGCTAGAGTGCTGAAGCTAGCAGACTTTTAATGCAGGTGGTAGAGGCTCTTGGGTCGAGAGATCCTGGGTTCTGTCCTCCCTGCCAGTGACTTACTCCAGGGCATCCCACCATGCTCAGCTGTGCCTAGCTGCCCAGCGCATTGCGGGTGAAGAGTGTAAGTTGCAGGGGGCAGATCCTAGTGGCGCGCACGTTGTCAGAAATCCAAAGGAGCTCCATTGACTTCACCGGGGCCTGTCTGGCTTTGCACCAGGGTGCCTGAGGTCAGAATGTTGCCCACAGAGTGTGTGTTCCAGGCAAAGCTGGGGCAGCTTAACACAGTATAGGGTGAGCTCAGTGGGGCAGAGAATCTGGTCCCTTGGTCTCCTGGAGGGTCAAGCCGGCGTCTTTCACCTGCCCTTGAATTATCCCATGTACCTGTGAAATAATAGCCAGGAAGCTGCTGGGATTCAAGCTTTTTCTATGGAGTGGAGTCAGTGGGCAGTGCCCATAGCAGTGGTGTCTTTATCTCCTCAAACCAGCCCTCACCCATTTTCCTTATGGCCTGTTTCCTTATGGTTTGCGCAAGGTGAGGCGGGATTCTTTCAGGCAGTGAGCTCCAGCACATCTGACAGCAGACGGTTTCCAGAGCTCCCTCTCCCTGAGACGCTCTCCAGGCCACCCCTCGCTGCGAGGTGCGTGTCGGACCTCGAGCCAGCCCCCCACTCTTGGCATCCTGCCTTCCCTTCTGGCTCCGTGGAATGATCGGCGTGGCTGCCTCCATAGCCGGCTCTTCTGGACGGTGTCTCCCTTAGTCCCGCTGGGGGAGCCGTAGCTTGCAGAAGGTGTGGGGGAGCGCTGCTTGCAGTGATTTAGTGAAATGCCCAATGCAGTCAGCTAGGATGTCTTGGAAAGGCCCTTGTCATACCGGATGTTGGCAATACCAGGAGGGCTGAGCTGGAGTGCCGATGAGAAGCACAGTGGGGAAAGTAACTGAAATACTTTCCTCATGCATTGTATTTTCCAAATGGACAAACTACCCTAAATTCTCAATTACTGAGGGACAATCTTCACTCATTGCTATTTTTGCTTTCCACAACCAACTCTCCGTATAAGTTTTCATAAGTGATGTACCTGAATACTTGGATGCTAATATCTAAACTGTATTCTTCAATCTACTCACCTAAATTTGGGTTATTGCTGATTATGCACCATGTCAGGGCCGCCCGGGGGGCAAGTGGGGCAATTTGCCCCGGGCCCTGCAGAATACTACAGTATTGTAACCCTTTTTTATGGAAGGGGCCCCTGAAATTGCTTTGCCCCAGGCCCCCTGAATCCTCTGGACGGCACTACACTCTATGTATCTTATGACTTTAAAAACAAACTTTGTATTTGTGGATAATCTAAGCACTATACCCAGATGTACAGACATTCATTTCTTAACCTGTGTACTATATAACTTTTTTTAACATTAGCTTTAATAAAATTTCTCATTCCTTCCATTTCCTTTTTCTTACAGTGCCCCTAGGAACATGAAAGGGAAAGATCTTCCCTTTCTTGCTCAATTCTCTTTCATCCTGCTTGTGCAGGGGTTTGTTATTATAGGGCTGCTTCTGAACACTGGCTTATTATAGGGTTGTTTGCACCAGTTTGTTATTGTAGGGTTGCTTGTGGGTGCTGGGCTGCATATGTTTATTTTTACTACTGGCTGCTGTGGAAGGATGGGGCGAGGAACAAGCGTAGAGTACACCAGGGTCTCTTGAGCTACGCATGTTCTTTGCTCTAAATCAGTGGCTCTCACCCTTTTCCAGACGACTGTACTCCTTTCAGGAGTCTGATTTGTGTCACGTGCCCCCAGATTTCACCTCACTTAAAAATGACTTGCTTAAAAAAATCAGACCTAAAAATCCAAAAGTGTCCCAGCACACTATTACTGAAAAATTGCTTACGTTCTCATTTTACCATATAATTATAAAATAAATGAATTGGAATATAAATATTGTACTTACATTTCAGTGTATAGCATATAGAGCAGTAGAAATGTCATTGTATGACTTTTTAGTTGGTAGTGACTTGGCTAGTGCATTTTATGTAGCCTGTTGTAAACCTAGGCAAATATCTAGATGAGTTGAGGTACCCCCTGCAAGACCTCTGCGTACCCCCAGGGTTGAGAGCTACTGCTCTAAACTGAATAACTGATTCTTGTATCATCCATGCGTGATCCCGCACTTTTCCCAGTAGGAGTTGGAAGTGCAGGACTCACCCTAAGAGTTGCGTGGCACACACTTAGGGCCCGACCAAATTCACGGACCATTTTTTGGTCAATTTCATGGTCATAGGATTTTAAAAATCGTAAATTTCATGATCGCGGCTATTTAAATCTGAAACGTCAGTGTTGTAATTGTAGGGATCCAGACCCAAAAAGGAGTTGGGGAGGGGGGTTGCACGATTATTGGTGGGGGTGGTTTGCAGTCCTGCTACCCTTATACCCGTGTTGCTGGTGGTGGCTGGGAGCCCAGCTCTGAAGGCAGAGCCACCGCCAGCTGCAGCCGCGCAGAAGACAAGGAGGAGGGCAGGGTACGGAACCACCATCCTGACTTCTGCCCTGCTGCCTGCAGAGCTGGGCCCTCAGCCAGCAGCCGCCGCTCTCCGGCCTCCCAGCTCCGCAGGCAGCAGGGCAGAAGTAAGGGTGGCGGGGTACAGGATTGCCACGCTTACTTCTGCCCTGCTGCTGGCGGGGTGCTGCCTTCAGAGCAATCTGTGAAATCTGTAGTGTAGGGTGAAAGCAAACAAAAGACCAGATTTCGTGGTCCGTGACCTGTTTTTCATGGCAGCGAATTTGGTAGGGCCCTACACAGATTGCATTGGTGTTTTTATTACCCGTATGTTGCAGCTAAGGGTCTGTCTACACTGTGCTATGGGGCCTGGGCTTTTTTAGCCTTAGAGTTTCCAAGCCCGCACTTGTGTGTCCACACTGCCTTATAAACCTGGGTTTACAATTGCTGGACCCAGGTCTCAGCCGTGCTAACAGTTCCACGCTGCACGACTGACTCAGGTCTCTGGCTTGAGCTGCGTCCACCTAGCAGAATGACAGGGCTTGGGCCTGAGTCTCAGCAGGACTTGGACTCCGATCCGTCCCCTGTGGGTGGGTCCCGGGACCCAGGTCGGGAGTGCTTGGTGACCCAAGGCAGACACGTCTGTGTGCGGATGGTGGAGGGGTTTGGGCTCAAACTAGAGCCTGGCTTTACCAGGCAGCCCAGACCGAGCCTAGCGGGGTTTGCTCCTTCTCCCAGAGCAGGGATCTCCCAGCCAGCACTTGTGGAGCAGCAGCAGGGATGCTGCCAGTGCAGGGAAACCGCAAGCCGAGTCTCTGGCCTGGATGAACTCCATTCGCGCGCTGAAGTGCGAGGCAGGGAGCCAGCGAGACTCGCGTCTCTTGGAAGTCTGAGGTTTCTGGTTGTCAGTGGCGTGTTTGCGTCTCCCTTGCTGACCTCCTGAGTACACTCTGCCACACACACACACACACACACACACTCCTCCCCGCATGACAGAGCTGCGCTGTGCAATGGGACGTCCATTCCTCCCCCCGCTCCTTCCCCCAAATCAGCCAAAGCCGCAGCTGATGATGGCAAAGACCTTTGTCCCCAGGGAGGTGACGGGGGTGGACAGCCGCCCCCCACATCCTCTTGCTGCTGGAGCTCATAATTGAAAGCATGAGCTGGTACAGCTTCGAGCTGATCAGCTCTCTGGTTCCCTGCGAGCAGAAACAGCTAAGCACAGGCAGCCTGGCCAGCCCCTACCGCCCTGCTTCCTCAAGGGCAGGGCTCTAGTGGGGGCAGTTTGGGTCTGTCTTTTGTCTGGTTTAGGTGAAGGATCTGCCCAGCTTTTATAGAATCCTAGAATATCAGGGTTGGAAGGGACCTCAGGAGGTCATCTAGTCCAACCCCCTGCTCAAAGCAGGACCAGCCCCCAACTAAATCATCCCAGCCAGGGCTTTGTCAAGCCTGACCTTAAAAACCGCTAAGGAAGGAGATTCCACCACCTCCCTAGGTAACGCATTCCAGTGTTTCACCACCCTCCTAGTGAAAAAGCTTTTCCTAATATCCAACCTAGACCTCCCCCACTGCAACTTGAGACCATTGCTCCTCGTTCTGTCATCTGCCACCACTGAGAACAGCCGAGCTCCATCCTCTTTGGAACCCCCTTTCAGGTAGTTGAAAGCAGCTATCAAATCTGCCCTCATTCTTCTCTTCCGCAGACTAAACAATCCCAGTTCCCTCAGCCTCTCCCCATAAATCATGTGCTCCAGCCTCCTAATCATTTTTGGTGCCAGCTTTGCAGTGACCCTGGCTGTCCAGGTTCCTTTGAGTGATCTGGGACAGAGCCATCTGTTCGCCCAGCCCTGGAGTAATGCGCTGCTTTGAATTCCCACTCTTCCCCCTCCCCAAGGAAAGCCGACCTGATCTAAAGTCTTCTGAAGTCTTTGGGGGTCTCTCCACTTGCTGCAATCGGCCTCTGGGGCAGGGGGCTTTAATTTATCCTTTTTGTCCCTCCAGAAGAGGACTTGGCCCGGGCTGGAATGAAAATCCCCCTGGCCTTTCTCCCACACCCCTATGAAGGTCTAGGGGAACGTGTGCTGCATTCTGCCGACTCGCTAGCCTAGATCCGCTTGTGCTCGGCGAGATCTTACAGCAAACCCATGGTCTCAGCAACGTGCTAGATCAGTTGGAGAGGCAGCGGTCTAGTGGATAGTGGAGTCAGGAGACTTGGGTTCCATTCCCAGCTCTGCCACTGACCTGCTGGGTGCCCTTGGGTGGGTGAGGCTTTGTGTCTCAGTTTTCCCTCCTGCCCTGTATCCATTCAGACTGCAGGCTCTCCAGGACAGGGTCTTACTCTGAGACCTTTGGGATGACAGGGCAGGGAGAGTTTTTGTACCAGCAGCATGCTCCTCATTGCTTTGACCTTGGTGTCAGCACAATTAGCCGTGCCTGGGGTAGAGTTCAGTGAAGAGAGAGAGGTGGCCAGGGGGGCTTTGCAGAAATTTCATTCTGACTTCCCCGGAGCTGTAGGAACAGCTGCTCTTTGTAGACCATCTAAAATACGTAATAGAAAAAAGAATTGAATGGGGCAAAGCTAAATATACCCTGCCTTATCATTATCTCGCCCTCCCTGGAGAAATGGGTGGGGCCTCTGCTCTGTGCCCCTTCAAACCGCTCCTTAGCACCCACCTCTGCTTCGATACTTAGAAGATTATTACTTATATTATGGTAGAAACTAGAAGTCACAACTGAGATCAGGGCCCCATTGTGTGAGGCACTGTACATACAGATAGCAGGAGGCAGTCGCTGCACCGAGGAGCTTACAGTTTAAATAGACAGGACAGACACAGGATGGAAGGGGAAACTGAGGCACAGAGCATGGGACAGGATTTGCCTGAGTTCCCACAGTAGGTCCATAGCAGAGATAGGAATAGAACCGGTGGCTTCTGAGTTCAGCCCCGTGCCCTATCTGCTGCTTCCCTTGTG
This sequence comes from Lepidochelys olivacea, assembly GCF_965140295.1. NCBI lineage: Eukaryota > Metazoa > Chordata > Testudines > Cheloniidae > Lepidochelys > Lepidochelys olivacea. The sequence goes on along the minus strand of NC_140436.1, from coordinate 12,885,241 downwards.
CTGCTCTGTAAGGCTCCTTTCTGCCCTTCAAATCTTCCCCCTTAAACTCACCCACTTTGTGCTACCTGATAAGAAATCAGCCCATTTGTGATGGCTGGATTGAGGGACAGGTGTAGCTAGTTGGCACTTACAATAAGTGTGGAAAAAAGAAAACAGCCCAGGTGTCTAGGGACATGATGTATTTGACTGGATCTGTCACTCTGCCCACGTGTCGCTCATCTCCTAAGATTGGGACGTCTGTAGACGCAGGCACCTTGCTCTCCATTACTAAGCGCAGGGATTCTCAGACTTTTGTACTGGTGACCCCTTTCACGCTGCAAGCCTCTGAGTGCGACCCCCGATACATTAAAAACAGGTTTTTATATATTTAACACCTTTATAAATGCTGGAGGCAAAGCGGGGTTTGGGGTGGAGGCTGACCGCTCGCGACCCCCCCCGTGTAATAAACTTGCGACCCCCTGAGGGGTCCCGACCCCCAGTTTGAGAACCCCTGACTTAGCACAATCTGGATGGGGGGGTCTGGGGTTGCTGCAGCCACGCCTTCATTAAACAACAATTAACTGGAGTGAATTGCTCTCGTCGCCGAGCCTGGGATTTCTCCTGGGTCCTGGGGCTGGATCCTCAGCTGGCGTAAACTGGCATTGCTCCGTTGACTCCGGCGGGAGCTGTGCTGAACGACAACGGCGGAGGATCTGATCCCGTTTCAGCACCAGCTTGTGGGGCGTGGGAGCATGACCGACGTTCTCCTGGCAGGTGCAGATCACAAACCCAGGAGAGAGAGGGGCAAGCGTCTAGCTGGGAAAGGGGAAGCGATGAGGTAGGGTTTGGTGGTTTGCCTTTTTGTTTATGCCTCTCACCAGGCTCCGGACTGGGCAGGAGCTCTCCAGGGTGGAGAAGCAACTGAATGGGACAAAGCCACTGCAGCTGGAGTGGGCGTGTGAGAACAGGATGGAGCTCTGCTTGTTTGTACCCTGCACACGCCCTTCGGTAGCTGACGTCATTCAGGCTCTGGGTCTTCCTGTCCTCGGCCGAAGTGGGTGTGCGTGCGGGTGGGTGGTGTATGTGTGCGCGTGGGTTTTGTGCGAGGGCCCATACGTGCGGGTGGAGCTGTCTGTAAGTATGGGAACGTGTGTGTGCAGACACATGCATGCGAGGTGCATGAGCACACAAGTGTGTGTGTGGGGGGGGGGGGTTATGCATGAAGCTGTGTGTGTGTTTTTGTGGACACACACAGCTCCTGTGCATACGTGTGTGTGTGGGAGTGTTTACCTGTGCGTGTGAATATGTTGGAGAAGAGGAGTGGATCCTAACCCAGGGCAGGGTTTTGAAGCCCAGGAGCCAGGGCTGCTTAGGAATTGCTTCAAGAGCTGGGAAGGCAGAATGCAGCTACTGTCAGAAAGCTCTGCAGGCAGCCAGTTGTCCGTCACCCGGATCCCGCTCTAGTTTAAAGAGCAGGGATGTGCAAACGGCTGCGCATAATGAGATGAGAACCAAGTGAATATGGTACATGGCACTTCATGTGCCCCTAAGCACCGCACAAAGAATAACCAACTCCCCTCGCGTCACCCCAGTGCGCTTCTACAGCTATAGATCTTTGGTTGCGTGAAAGAGGTGGTGAAATACCATTATCTCCATTTTATGGCTGGGGAAACTGAGGTACAGGGAAGGGAACTGATTCACACCGGTTTGCGTCCAGAGCTGGGAATAGAACCCAGGCACCTTGACTTGGTTTCCCCTGCTCTAACCATTGGATTGTGCTGCTTACATTGGGTTAGCTGCCCCTGGGTTTCACCCTCCGACCCACCCCCGGCCTGTCACTTGGTGCTGTCAGATGATATCTACTCTCGCTGGTGTGGTCCCAGCCCATTTTAATGTTTAATTTCCCTTTGTTCTCCTTTGGGGCACTCCTGGGCTTGGTAATGCCAGGTGCCCATGGAGGCAGCTGGCTGAATGGTCCCGTATTTGTATTTGTCTTATTATAAATGAGCTATTAACAGACTCCCACCAGGGAAGCTTCACTGCTAACCACACTGGGAAGTAGGGCAGGACCCCAGCTCACATTCACTTGTAGGGGAGAGCCAGGTGCCCAGCTGCCCCTTGGTGCTTTAGAGAGCCGGTCCCTGAAACATGACGGGAACAAGCAAACACACAAAAAATTCCTGCAGGCCCGAAGATCAAGCCGGGCTGGTGCTTCCTGAGCGAGAGGGATTTAAAACCTGTTCCCTGGCTTTGCCAGCTGTTGATTTTTCCTGCGGAGAGAGCGTGCGGTTTGGAGCTGGCTTCGGGAGTGACACTTGATTTACAGCGGGCAGGAAAATGGAAGAAAGTCTCGGCTGTTTTGTTCTGGGTTATTTTATTATTATGATTATTCATTCAGGAGATTTTTAAACAAATAGTCCCCAGCTTTGAACCATTTCTGGTTTTTACATGGTCTGGCTGTACAGCCAGGGGACTACTAGTCCCAGTCCGGATGAGAGATCTGGGCTCTTCTCTCGTTCTGATGCTTAGCAAAATGATGCAGGGCTGCTTTGGGATTCAAAGGCTTGTTCCCTCCTGGGATGGCAGGAGCTTGCTTTCTCCTTTGGGATCCAGTAAAACCTAAACCACGGGTTTTCTTAATGGCTTTTGGCAAGCAGCACCCGCGCCAGCTGATGTCCGCAGGTATGAGTACGCTGCCACGTCCTCACCGATATTATTATTGTTTGTCTCATGGATAGGTTGTCAACCAGATTATATATGGGCAGAAGTTGAAGCTTGCACTCTGACTGTGGGATGAGAGACAACAGATGAAAGGTGGATAAGACAAACGGGAAGGGTATAAGGCAGCAGCGAGACTGTTATGAGTGGCACTGAGATCCTCAGACAGAAGCGGAGAATTGGATTGTCGTATTCTCAGGACAACAGCAGCTTCTACCTAGCCATTTGCTCTTGGGGACTTTTGGGCTTCATGTGTCCACTAGCGTACCAAGCAACTTGTGACGTGGCGAACAAGGGTGATTGAGAAGAGGCAGCCAGGAGGTCAGCCAGCATACGGATAGCCTTCAAGAGAAGCTTAGCTGGTTTGTCTTCCGTCATCCTAACCACTTGCCCTACTCACTGAAGGAGTTGGGATGTCACTACATTTGCTATACTTAGTTCTCCATAGACCCCCTGCAGTTCCCTGTAAGAGCTTCCCCATCTGGCCAGTCATAACAGGATTTCACTCAGGAGGGCCTATTGTGAGCTTTAGAAAGTTAGCAAGGACAAGGCTTGTCCCCTTTAGCATCCAGTGTAGACCTGTCTTCCCAAGGGAATGGGAAAACTTAAAAGACGCCCACTTCACGCATGCCTTCATCCTGGGCTTCCCTCTGCCTTTGGGGCAGATAGGGGGAAATTGACATGAAATATTATTTTAAAATCCGGAAAATGTCCTGCCCCCAAGTTTTAAATGAACACTCATTCCTTTGCAAAGCGTCAGCACGGGATCTTCAGTGCTAAAAGCACACATTTCTATTGCTTGAGATTAAGTTACTCCTTTTTAGCTGGTTGCGGTAGTACGTTCTTATCCTTTGAGTCAGACATTTGAGTGGGATGCAGCACACTTAGCAAGTGTGTTGCAGAGGCAGTGTGGGCTGGGAGCCTAAGGGCAGGTGCTCAATTCCTATTAAAAGTTGCTGGGAGTTGGGCACCTCACTTCTTTTGAAGTTGTGGAGCTCCAGAACTGCCCTGTTGCAGGCCACATTTCTCTGCTCTCCCTGTGTTTTTGATCACTGCCAGTTCATACAGACCTTCAAGGGCCTGAAAATTAACTCCATATGGACCCAAACCCTAATGGGCATGTGCGATAGGTCTGTACCCCATCGGGAATAGTGATCATGGCAGCCCCTTGGGAACAACCAGAAGGTCTCCAAGGCACGGGAGCTGAGACACACCAATGCAGTGGTACGGGGGAACCATACGCTGCTGCTGGCTGCTCCGTGGGGAGATGAATGGCCTTTGTTCTGCAGGGGTTTCTGGCAACTACCAGCTCTTGGAAGACACGAAGGGTCACTTGCAGTCTCTTCCCATTCATGCCTTGTCCCATGGAGCCCCTGGGCAAGCCTCTTCCATTCCTGCACCCAGAAGATGCAGTGCTGCTGGCTTTTGTGGTTCCTTGCCATTCAAGCCGGCCTATTTTAGATTCTTTTTGAGTTCACGTGGTGCTTGTGTATTGGAAAACCCCTGCAGGAGAGAGCCCATCCGTCTCCCCACAGAGCAGCTAGCAGCAGTGTATGGTTCCCCCGTACCACTGTGTTGATGTGTCCCAGATCCCTTGTCTTGGAGACCTTCTTGCGAATGAGATGGGGAGTGAGATCCCCATGGTTCATTCAGTCCTCATCCATCCCGCGGAGACTGCCAACATGGGACCAACCTGGATGCTGGGTTTTGTGTCATTTAGCAGCTGGATCGAGACTGTCTTGTATCACGAGGAGCGGGGGTTGTGATTTGTGCCTTGTGGACGCACGCCCTCTGGAAACCAGAGACCCCAAACTCTCACCAAGGAGCCAGCATCTTGGAGTCTTTGCCCATGTACCAGGATTTGAACCGGATGACTCTTCCTTCCTTGCACCAACCTCCTGAGCCGTCTAGCTCACCGCCTTGTTCCAGGCACCTGGGATTTAGGATTGACGGACCTGCACTTAGCTCCCCAAATGCCTTGGGAGCCAGGAGCGGGAGGAATAACACGTGTAAAGCTTGTTGGATCAGTAGGTGGTGGCTCTTTCTCAGCTGATCAGTCCATAATAAGATATGACTGGAAAATGTTACCTATCCCCTCCCCAGTATTGCTGTCGAGTTGATTTTGATTCTTCTGCCAGTGAGCGGGTTACAAGTCTAGGACCTCGTGATCAGGATCCCGTGCCCCGCGGTAGGTGATTGGCAGCATGACTCTACGTAGGCATGTACGGTGGAGTGACTCCACAATTCCTTGGTTCTGTGAGCTTCCCTGATTACATCAGATGGGGAGTGAGAGCAGGCAGAAGGGTGGCCGGTTGCTTTCGTTCCCACGCAGGCTCTCCTAGATCCAGACCTGGGTTCACCCAAGGTTGAGGGGCTGCGGCGGGGGGGAGGGGGAGTGTTCAGCGAGCGCTGATCGGACTGAGGCTTTCCCACCAGAAATGCCTTGGTGCATTAAAGAAAACAGCAACCGGCCACTGTCATGTTCCCAAAAGGGAGTGCCCAGCTCTGTGTTAAGGGATACGGGGGTTGGGACTATGCTGCAGGAGCAGCATATGTAACCGGTCCCTTTAACGGAACAGTCAGGGGGCATTTAAGGTTCTTTGACTGAAGCTGGAGGCAGAAAAACTCGGCGCTCGCAAAATGCTGAATCTCCGCTTTTCAGGGGCAGGGGATTTGGTGCCAGTCGATTTATTTATTTATTCATTTCTCTATTTTGCTTTTTCAAAGCCTCCCTGAAGAGGCCGAGGCCTGCCCCCTCTGAGCCCGCCGGGGCGCGGCGTTTTATTTCAAAGGGGTGGGGGAGTTAATTCTGTCCCTCCGTCGCCCGCACCGACCCTGCTTTCTCCGCCTGCATGCAATACTGCTGCCATTCCGGCTATGTACGTGCACTGTGCAAGAAGGATAATGGCCCCTACAGCTGTTCGGCGGGGGGAGGGGGAAGTGTGTGTAGGCTGAATAACTAGATCAGTGTTTCCTCCTCTGTGGTCCTTAGTTGTGGTGTGTCACGTTTTCCTGTGGACCCTTCCATGCTTCCCTTTCCTTTCGCCTCTCTGTTTTTGGTTCTTTTCCAGTGGATTCTGCAAATGTAAGTGTTCCCTTTTGATCTTTCCCTTGTGTGCAATTTTTCCGAGAGGTCTGTCTGTCTCTCTCTCTCTGTCTCTCTGTCTTTGTTACAGAGAGTGCCAAGGTTTACCCGGCGTGTGTGTGTTTGGTTGAACCTTGGCACTGGTGTGTGTGTGTGTTAATCTGGTGCAGCTTTCTCTGGTGTCTGTCTGTCTGTCGATCTACTGAGTGCAGAGATTACAAGCTGGTGGGAGGCAGCATGTCATGTTTAAATCGCAGAATTTGCAAACCGCAGCTGAACTGGCAGACAGGGCAACGATGTGGGAGCACCGACCTTTGTAAGCTGTTGCTATGGAAAACCAGCCCTTGCTGCTCCCCACCTTTTCTAAAATATTGCACCAGGTCCATGCAGCCATCTGGGCAGGGGGTGAGCTCAGAGATAGTTTTGCTTTGACAGCATTTGCCCCCCGGGGCACCAAAGTAACTAGACGGGGAGGCGAGCGGTGGTGGTGGGGAAGACAAGAGAGGAAACACATTTCTTCAGCACAAAGGTTACCCTGTCATTTGTAAGGTCCTGGAGATCCGCGGTGGGGTTTTCCTGTAATGATCTTAAATTATAAATGGCTACTAACTTATTTTCTTAAGTAGCTTACTGAATTTGGAAGCTTTCCAAGGTATATTTGTGTGTGTGTGGTTTTCTTTCTTTTTTTGGCTGAGGCATTTAAAAAAAAAAAACTCACTTTCCCTTAAGGTGGATTTTTTTTTCCTTCTAAAAATCTTGTCTGCTTCACTTCTGGGGGAACTTAAAAACGATCATTGGGGGAGAAAAAAAGCTGGGGATTTAAAAAAAATTATCTTTATTATTTGCCTGGGTAAATGAAAGGAGAGCTAGCCCAGGGGTGCGTTTTCAAGGGGAAATGGTGGTGGTAATCGAGGTGTGTGTGTGGGGGCATATTTGTCATGAAAACTGGGGTGACTTTGTCCCGTGGGAGGTTGATTTCTACAGCATCACTCAGGCAAAAGAGAGAGAGGGAGTCTGAGTAATTGATCCCCACTAAGGAAGCAGAATGGCCTCACAATGCACACCCTGCAAGATCTTTGCAGAGATTGGCAGATCCAAAGCCTTCTCGGGGCCAAGGGAGCAGGGGCGGCGATGCTGCTGATAGCTGGGGTGTGTGGGGGGGAGAGAAGCAAGGGAAAAGGCACGAATTGTAGAGGTTCCTCCTCAGAGTTCCCCCACCCCCAGCTGTGCTGCAAAGGAACAAAGGGAGCCGGGCGGAAAAGCCGTGATGTGCAGGATTTGTTAGATAAGGGGTAGATTTGATTGGCTCCGTGTGTGAAAATCTGCCTCTGATCTGTAAAAGATATTAGATTTATAATTAACCCTTTGGGGAGCCCAGCAGCACAGCGGAATTGTGTCTCCAGGCTGCAGTCTTCTGTACCTTATCGCCCCGGACTGCAGCTCCCAGTTCAGGTATAGCTGGGACGGATGATGCACTTTGCCTCTCTCCTTCGGCATTTAATTGAGCAGAGCCTGGGGTTTGTAGAGGAACTTTTTCATCAATTCAGAAATTTTAAGGCCAGAAGGGGTCACTGTGCTCATCCCCTGGCGATCCTTGCATCGCGCCCCCCCTCTTGCTTAACTAGAGCAGATTACCTAAAGACACCCCCCCCCCCACCTTGACTGACAGCCTTCATGTGAACTTTAGTGTGATAGGGTTTTTTTTTATCCTGGTCCTTAATGGAATCCCCGGGCGGGTGATAAACACAGTGGGAGCAAAGACGACCAATGTGCAGCATGCATAGTTACCCTTTAATATCCCTGTGACCTCCCATAGCTATCACAGGTTAGCTAGTTGAGGGCATGGTCATGTTCCCACTGAAGTCAAGGAGAGTCTTGCGCTGGAGTTCTGTGAGCTTGAAGCCCACAGCCTGCCAAGCCCTGTGTGTTGCTCCTCTGGAAGACACACCTGATGTCTGATGTGCATCTAAGGTGCAGGTGTGGCCCTTGTACAGTCTGAGCCAGTTTATAGCTTTTCACTGCAGCCCCCATCGAGCCACTCGGCTTGGGTCTGCAGACTGGAGGTTCGGTTCACCAACGTTTTGTGGGTGAGGTCCGTGTCTGGGAGCAACGGCATCTAGTAGCGAGAGCAGTGTCCAAGCTCCCACGTGCCTGGCTGCCGATGGACCCCCCACCCCTGCCTGACATCCAGCTGCCGCTGCTGTTCCAGCCCTGGGCTTCCCATGCCCAGAGCTCTGCTGATTCTGCTCAGCCCTGGTCGGCAGCAGCATCCCCTTGCTGTCCTGGTTGCATGGGACTTCGTGTTTGCAAAGCCCTGAGAGGTCACTGGATGCAAGGGTTCAACTGCAACTTGTTAATATTCGTTAACACGCCAAGTGCTGTTTTCGCAGTGGTCCCCAAATGCATTCAGTTCCCCACCCCCATAATATTTCTGTGTATTTTCAACGGGCTTAAACGAAGCACTTAAAAGCTGGCGTGTTGGCCGAGCTGCTGAGAACACAGCTATAATTGTGTGGCCCTTGATGGTTTTCAGCGCCATGTCCTTCCCTTTTTCATTCCTTTTGAATTTCTAATTGCGGTTACACTGGCGTTCTCCTCTCCCCATCCACGAGACACATCTCGGAGAGGAGGAAACAGAGCAATTAGGAGGAATTCCCGCAGCCCAGTTCGTTTCAGACCTTTCCTGCCTGCCTAGGTTTTTGGATACCCTCTTCTCCTCCGTAACATTGGTGCATCCCCCAGAGATGAACACACCACATGTCTGTGAATTAGGACAGTGCTACTATCCCCATTGGAACAGATGGGGAAACTCAGGTTTGGGGTCTGTCTACACTGCAGTCAGAGGTGTGACGCTGCAGCACGTGTAGACGCACCTGAGCTAGCTCGCTCCAACAGCGGTGAAGCTCAGGCTGTAGGAGCCCAGCCGGGACCCTCGAGTGTGTACTTGAGTGGCAGTCCCATGCTGCCATGGCTTCCCTGCTATTGGATCAAACTACGCTTGGGTACGTCCTCGCATGCTGCAGTCACCCCTCTGACTGCGACATAGACATCTCCACAGAGAGACTGAAGACCAGGTAGTGAAGTGCTCAGCCCCCGCAGAGAGATCAGTTCCCATTTAGTCCTCTCAGCCACGGCCCGATTTTCAAAGGTGGTCAGCAGCACCCAGCAGCTCCCATGGGGACATGTAGGGCCAGATTTTCAAGTGTCACCTGTTTTGGCCCAAGGAGTTGGTGGCGGGGCTGAGGATTGAACCTAGGTCTGCTCTGCTGTCTTTCAGTCGGAGGGTCTTAACCTCTAGACCAGACTTCTTTCCTTGTGAGCCGAGGTCTGGAGTTCTGTGTTCAGGTCTAAGCCCCACAGGGCTAGCGAGCTAGAGGGAATTTGATGGAGAGCAGCAAAAGTGGTGCTCGGGTTGGAGGGCACTGATTTTTGGAGCAAGAATTCGATAGGTGTAGAGCGCGCCAGGGTGAGGGGGAGTTGGTAACTCTCTATGGGCATTCAGCAGACATGGACACCAAGGGTAGAGGGTCTTGTCTAGGTGATGGCCATAACTAGGAAGGACGGGATGAGATGAACGATAGGAAGACCGAGTCTGAATATCTGTTTGGCTGTGCAACGGGCTGTCCCGGGAAGTGAAGAGACACCTGTCATTGGGTTATTTAGCACACAGTCTAGCACAGCCCTGGAGAAGCAACCTAGAGCAAGGGACTGTCCTGCACTAGGCACGGACAGAATAAAATGGGTTGCATGTGTGGGTGCAGGGGGAGGGTCCCCCCATCTATGCGTGGAAGTGAGGGCTGGACGGGTGGTATATGTGTCCCCTCCCAACTGGTGGTGAGGAATCCACAGAAGTTTGGGGCCGCATTAGCTTTTCCAGGTTCCCACTCTGCACCATGAAATCTCCCTTTGCAGGGGCAGCTGTGGGGTCCCTGGCAGCATGGCTCTATGGAAGCTGGAGAGGGGCAAGGGGGCCCTAGAACTTGGGGGCAGGGGGAGTCCCACAAGGCCCCTAGCCCAAGGGATAACGATCCTGCTGATTCCATGCCCTCATGTCACATCAGAAAAGAGTTTGAGGCTCCTCCTCCCGTCTAGCACAAAGAAAGGGAGGGTGGTTGAAAATTTGTGCTCCAGCAGATCTCTGGGGTCTGAGATCCCCACTATTTGCGCTCTCCGAGAGAAGAAATTTGGGCAAGGCTCACAGAGCTCCCCTCCAGCAATTCCGCCTTGCTCCCCTCCTACCACAATTTGATCCACTGACTGGGCGCCTGCGCCATCCTATTAACTCTGCCCAGATTGGCATGTTGAGCCCATGTCCCACCCCTGTATTCCCTTCCCAGGACACCAGAATGTGGACCCTCTGCTGAGGACAACCCTCCTGCCACTTTCTCTGGGCATCCTGGGTCCAGCAACCTCGTTGCTGGGAACACAGACCTCGTTTGGTTTGTTGTTTTTTGTTAAATGCGCCGCTACTTTGCTCCTGGCCTTGGGAAGTGAAACGGCAAGGTCTCCTCAAAGACGGGTCCCTCCGGCAGCCTGGGAAATTGCTGTCAGATGTCTCCTTGGTGCGTGAGGGGGGTAGAACAGACTTCTTGTGCTCTCAACATTTGTGTCGCATTAGAGTACCGTATGGAACGTGGGAGATGGGCCCCTTCCCCTCGGGGCTCTCTCAAAACACAGGGCCGCCTTTGAAGAAACCCTCTTGTTTGGAGCTGTCTTTAGAAGATTTCCAAAGGGACTGGCTGTCCCTTTCGGGTGGGAAGTTACCTCGTTTGGCCTCTCCTTGTTATGGGGTCACAGCAGGTCTGGGGTTGTTTATACTGGCCAGCGACTGACTGCTCCAGTCTCACTTTGAAGTGGGGCCTTCTTGTTGTCAGGGAAAGTGAATTGGAAAGGCAGCTCCGACGCGAAACGAAGGCTATGTCTACATTACCGGCAACACAGCAGCATAACTGCAGCTACACCAACCTAGCACTGCAGTGTGGACGCTTACTGCAGTGACAGAAAGGGTTTTTCCATTGATGTAGTTATTCCACCTTTCCCACAGGCTGCGTAGCTAGGTCGGTGGAAGAACTCTTCCATCAACCTAGCTGAGTCTGCGCTGGGGGCGGGGGCGTTGGTCAACGTAAGTGCATCACTCTGGGCATAAAAATGTTTACAGCTCTGAGCAGTGTAGCTAGGTCGAGCTAATATTTAGGTGTAGACTGGGGCTAAGAACTGGGGCACAGTGGGAATTAGTGAGGAGAGAAATTGCTGCACAATCCCAGGTCAAATCGAGCCCTACGCTGTTAGCCAGAGGATACAAAGGCTGGCTCATAACTGGGCCTCAGGAGGCCGAAGCTTCGCTCTGCCACAGACTTCACGTGGAAGGCCTGGTCTACACTAGAAAACTAGGTCGGCCCAACTGCGTCGCCAACGGGTGTGAAAACTTCTTACACCCCCTGAGCGATGTAGGTATGCCGACCTAGCTGCTTGTATAACCAGTACTAGGTCAACAGAATAATTCTTCCAAGCTACCATCTCTTGGGGAGGTGGATTACCTCTGCTGATGGGAGGAATTCTCCTGTTGGCGTAGCGAGTGTCTACACTGAAACACTCTGCTGCTGTGGTGTTTTTAAGTGTGGACAAGGCCTCTGTCTCCTCCCCGCTCCAGGCTTCAGTATTGCTGAAGCGAAATGGGGGTGAGAATCCTGACCTCACAGGGAGCGGCATGAGGATGGCGTTCAGGAAGCACTCAATGGAGTGGTCACGCGGGCCAAAGATGTACCAAGATGGAAGGAAAGATGGTTCCACTGTAGGTGAAATGGGCTTAGGCATCTCACTTGCTCTGGCACTAATAGGCCCTTACCTTGGCAGAGAGGCTTGAGGGTGAACGAGCCATGAGATGGGATGGTTCTTTCGCCCCCTCGAAGAGACAGTGCGGGGGAAATGTGCCCTTCCAAGAAATTTTCAGGGCGCTCGGCCTGGCTCTAAATCCACACGTGGAATGAAACTGGTTTTTCATTATTTCTCTGATCAGGGTTAATCTCTGTGTTGAGACCCTCAGGATTTGGCCGTTCCTGGAGATAGCACTCGGCATGTGGAGATTGTGTTTCAGTTACAGAGTATTGCCGGAAGCTAACTCGCGCGGAGATCGTCTACATACTGAGTGGCACCCCTTGAACCGGTTTAGTTAAATGGCACAAACACCCATGTGGACACTCTTATTTCAGCTTAATCCAGGCTTATTTCGATTCATTTTAGGAACAGGTTGGAACTAAATCCAAGTAAGATCGTCCCGTGCAGAGGTGTTGCATTGGTTTAACTAGACCAGAGCAAATTTGTGTGTAGACGAGACCTCAACCTCAGAACTCCCTCTTGAGCATTGTTATCCCTGGTTCACGTATTAAATGTTAGAGGTTAAAGGAGGAGTCATAGTCAGCGCTGGTGTTAGACTCAGTGCCCGAGTCCTGATGCCAGCAGCGTTCCCCCGTTGTTGCCTGCGTTGGCAATTCTCAGTTGCTCTCTCCCTGTGAGGGACAATCCCCGGGTGAGGCTAGGACAGGGCGCTTCAGCGAAGCCAACCATGTGCTCAGCCCGCTGGAACAACACTGCTAGCGAAAGAGAAAATGGGCCAGTCCTCGGGGGGGATGCTAAGCTGGAGGCGCCTTTGCAGTGCTTCCTTTTTCTGGGCGGGGGGGCATTCGTACTCTTATCCTCCTCTCGGAGTGGCCACAAGAAACACAATATGGAGATTAAGGGGGAAGAAAACCGTCTGCCTCAGAGACCATGTTAGGTCATAAAACCCCCTTGTGTGGAAACCCTGGGCTGTTTCTGTTTGACTGTCGGAGAAGCTGTGGGGATTACAGCGCTGGATGGGCAGGACTTCATGCCGGGGGGCCTAGGCCTCCTCTTGTTTGTTTTGCAGACTGTATTTGGTTGACTCCAGATGTGCCCTCCCCACCGTATGTCCCGGCAGTCAGATACGTGCAAAGATGGAAAAGCCCTATGAGACTCCCTCAGTCCAACTCCCACAGACCCGGGCAGGATTGCTGCCTACCGTGTATTCTTCAGAGAGAGCCGTGGAGAATTCATGTGTGTATGTGCGCATAGAGACAAATGATGGTGATTTACTATTATGTGTTAATTGCTGACAGACAGCATGGTCCACTGCTGTCCATGCTCTCAGGAGCTTACAACCTAATTACAATCAGATCAAATCCCGATTATCCAGCGAGCCATCTTCTTATCTTTTAGTTATCTCCTCTCTCATCATGTCGTATCCCTTAGCTTGTGCCCATCATCATAGTATCTAGGCTCCTTAAATAAACAATGAAACAAAGTCAGGTTCGTGGGAGTTGCAGGCCAGTTAGGGTCTGTCTACACTACATGATAAACTGGGGTCTGTGGGACCCAAGCTTGTGGACTCAGTGTATCCAATCCCAGGCTGGAGTGTCCACACTGTGTCGTAAACCTGGTGGTACGGTTGCTGGACCTGGGTCTCACACCTGTGCTAATACATCCATATTGTGCCATGCAGACCTTCTGGCTCAGGTCTGCAGCTTGACTTGCATCCACACTGCAAAATGACAGGGCTTGGAACTGAGTCTCAGCTGGTCTCGGGCTCAGATCCACTCGCTCCCCACGCCCCAGTGGGTCCTAGGACTTGCACCTGAGTGCTTGCTGACCAGAGTCAGACAGATTTGCATGTAGATGGTAGGAGGGGTTGGTCTCAAACCTAAACCCGGGTTTACAATGCAGTGTATACATAAAAAGAAAAGGAGGACTTGTGGCACCTTAGAGACTAACCAATTTATTTGAGCATAAGCTTTCATGCGTGCATCCGATGAAGTGAGCTGTATGTAGCTCACGGAAGCTTATGCTCAACTAAATTGGTTAGTCTCTAAGGTGCCACAAGTCCTCCTTTTCTTTTTGCAGATACAGACTAACACGGCTGCTACTCGGAAACCTGTATACATAAAGTAAAGGTATGAGGGGACATGATAAGTTTTCAAGTACATAGAAGGTTGTTAAAAGGAGGAGGGAGAAAAATTGTTCTCCTCAACCTCTGACGACAGGACAAGAAGCAGTGGGCTTAAATTGCAGCAAGGGTAGTTTAGGTTGGACATTAGGAAAAATTTCCTAACTGTCAGGGTGGTTAAGCATTGGAATAAATTGCCTAGGGAGGTTGTGGAATCTCCATCATTGGAGGTATTTAAGAGCAGGTTAGACAAACACCTGTCGGGGATGGTCAAGATAATACTTAGTCCTGCCGTGAGTGCAGGAGACTGGACTAGACGACCTCTCGAGGTCCCTTCCAGCCCTAAGATTCTCTGGTTCCATGACTACACAGCAGTAAAACACCCACAGCTAGCCTGTGTCAGCTGACATGGGCTTTGGAGCTACAAAATTGCAGTATAGACCCTGCAGGGTCCCAGAGCTTGGGCTCCAGCTTAAGCTTGAACGTTTCTACTGCAGTTTTATAGCCCAGCAGTCTGAGCCCCACAAGCCCGTCAGCTGACGCTGGTTAGTCACGTGGGTTTATTGCAGTGTAGACATACCCTTAGGATCTCATCTGAATGACATGCCCTCATATAATGGAGTTCTGGCCCAGTGAGGTCCCCTTTTCTTTCCTGGTAGCGGAGCTGAGGGTTACCATGTTACATGCTCCAGAGCTACTTAGAACTAAGCTATACTGTGGGGAGAGAATTTCTCTTTATCTCTGGAGAACATGGCCCTTTCAGGTTTATTTTTACCATCTGTAAAGTAACATCTAGAGGTACAATCAGGATCAGGGCCCAGTTGTGTCGGGCACTGTAAATCACAACAGGGGACAGTCTCTGCTCCCAAAAATTTACACTCTAAACAGCCATAGGGTGGGAGGGAAAACAGAGGCATCAGGTGAAATGACTTGCCCAGGGTCACCCAGCGGGTCAGTGGCAGAACTCCGATCTCCTGACTCCCACTCCAGTGCTCTGTCGACTTGATTATGCTTAAGCTCCATCTACACTGTGAACTAGAGGTGTGATTTCCCTGGTCGTGTACACACCCGCAACTGATGGTTTTGTAAGTGGCATGGCTAAGCCGTGCTGCCGATGGTGCTACTCAGGCTACCTACTGCGGCGATGCGGCTATTTATACTTGCGCTAGCTGGGGGTGTGCAGGTGCTAGGGGAGTCGCACCCCTAGCTTGTCGTGTAAACGGCATCTTAGCCGGAGTGCTTTACAAGCATGCAGAGCAGTTGTTTCCACTGCAGCTAACCTACAGTACGCAGGGGGCTTCAGCTACCCAAACCCTTCACTGCAAGGCCTGCAAATATTAAATACAAAATGTAAGACTCAAGGCACTGGTTGAGGTCAGTGGGGTCCATCGGAGAAGAGAACTAATTACTCTCGGTGTTCCAAATTCTGTTGTGTGGCTGTGGAGAGTCATTCCACGTGGGAGCAGGAGCGATTTCTGTTTCCCCTCGTGGACAGCGCCCTGGGAAAGAGAGCACTTGCATCAAAGACTCCGCTAGATCCCAAGCCGTTGATCTCCCTGTACCAGATTCAACCCTCCTGTGGACATTGATTTCACTAGGCCTTGTGCCTGTTTGTGCTCACAGTGGATCGGGCCCTCTACCTCGGTTTCCCCAGCTGTAAATTGGGGAGAAGGATATAGTAGTGGGAGGGTTCTGTCACTTTAAGGATGGGCTTAGATATTTTATGGACCAAGTATGGATGGCCAAGTCAGGGCTTATATTGGTGTTTATAAGAAGCAGAACTTAAATTACCAGCTGTTTGGGGTGGGGGCCGTCTTTGTTCTGTGTTTGTACAGTGTTCCTAAAATGCTACGATGATAGAAATAATAATAGATGAGATTCTTTGCATTCTTGATCATTTTGAGCTTGCAGTCCATAGTGCGTCTGCTCCTTAGAATAAGGGTTTGCCGGACGAGAGGCTATAAAAATGATTGATTAAAGGGAAATGATCAGCTTCATATTTTTAAATTCATTTTTAAAAATGTCCATTTATTCCCCTTTAAAATTTGAACGTCCCAAAATCTTG
The DNA here is from genome assembly GCF_965140295.1 of Lepidochelys olivacea. Classification (NCBI taxonomy): domain Eukaryota; kingdom Metazoa; phylum Chordata; order Testudines; family Cheloniidae; genus Lepidochelys; species Lepidochelys olivacea. The sequence goes on along the minus strand of NC_140436.1, from coordinate 12,869,437 downwards.
TTTTAAAATTTCCATGCCAAAGGATTTTTAACAAGGGTGGTTTTCCTCTTCCCCTGGTGCATGTTTATAAGGGTCTTTGAAGTTAGCTGGTTTGTACCTTGCTAACTGACTGCACATGAAAAAATAGTGAAATCGACTACGCAAAGGGCTGTCGGGCACAGTCAGCAAATTGCAAAAACAAAATAGAAAAGAATTTAAGCTTTTAGTTAGAGAGATCTAAGGTGTTGCTTGTACTAAGAAGAAGTACACCGCTTCCAGACAGTTCAGTTCAGTTCATTTCATTGAAGCGCTGTTGGTATTGGAAAGCTATATGTGCGTTCCTGAAGCGTAAGCGAGAGACAAACCCTCAGATCTCTGTTCCTTTAAAGTTGAAATCTGAGCCCCTTTCAAGTTGAAGTCAGAGCCTCAGCTAGCGTAGATCAGCAGAGATCCACCAGTGTTAGTGGAGATTTGCTGATTTATGCCAGGTTTGTGTGTGTCTAACGGTCTTGTTATACATGTCAGAATATCCCGAAACCTTTATGACCTACGCTTGTGGCACCTACTCGGACAGAACTCCCACTGAACTCAGCAGGCGTTTTGCCTGCAGGACTGAGCTTGAACGACTTCTCAGGCAGGAAGGTCTCTTGACGAGCTGGGAGTGGCCCGTATTCCATTATGCAGCTTTTTTCTGTAGTCAGCAACATGCTTATCTGTAGTTTAGAAACCAGCCTGAACTCAAGTGGAGTGTCTGCCGACCGCAATCAGCCTTCAGACAGTTTCCACCTAGAACTACTCAGGCTTCATAAAAATGCACATGCTCTAGATGTTTGCCCTGTGCCTGTAGCTAGGGGGCTGGGGGGGTACAGTGACACTCGCATTCTTTCCCTGACCCCGCTTGTAGGAGTCCGCTGCCTTAATGCTGATCAATTTCTTAAGGATTAAGTGTACAGACATGCCCCATACTTTGAAACCTCTGCAAGGATTTTCCTGTTGTATGCTGGGATCCAGCTTGGTATGCTCACACCATCATCTCTACATGGCAGAGGGCTGGATTAAGGAAGGCTCAGGAATCCTGGCATCCGGGGCAGTGAGTCAGAGGGGTAATCAGCAGCGCAGCACCCGAGATCGCCTGTTTAGGAAGAGGATCAAGGTGAGGCTCCATCAACAGGAGTGCTGGGAGAGGTAGATCTGCTCCAGGGGTAGGAAAAATCTGTCCAGGTAAAAGGGAGGGTGGTTTGAATCACTGGGGGAATAGGCCTTGTTTAGCCTTAATTCAGCCCAGGGCATTACATCGCCCCCATTTTAACAGTAATTCCTAGGAGTCACTTCTGGGATTTGTATGCTCCCCATAACATGAGCACGTGCCAAACAGAGGGCCCAGCCTAGAGACTTTTGATGCCAAATCCGTGTAGCTCATTGATAACTCACAGCAACAGTGGCTGCTGTGCTGGGGTAATACAGCAACAGAGATACCGGTTTGGATTGTCACTAGAGCCATCAGAATTGTTTTGTCAGAAAGTTTTTTCTTTTGGGGGCGGAGGCAGGAATATTCCTTTTTGAACAAGACAGAATTTTCCGCAGGGGGGAAAAAAACGTTATTTTGTTGAAAGGACAAATTTCATTTTGATTCGATTCAAAATGAAATGTTTTCAGTGTGGGTTTCTCTCCCCCTTTTACTCCAGCGGAAAAAAGGGAGAAGAAAATGTTCAATTTGAATGTAAATGATTGGGGTGGGGAGGTTATTTCATTTACATGAAAAATAACATAAACTTCCTCGGCAAATTTTGAGTGGAATGAACTGTTTTTAGTTTCCTTGGAAATGTTTTGGGGAAAATTGGTCTATTAATGGGGATATGTTTGCCTTTTAGTAGGGATCCATCCAGCTGGTTTTACACTACCACCTATCACCATTGTATTTGAGCACCTTCCGTACACAATCAATAGTAGTCCTTATAACACTCTCCTTAGTGCAGCGGTTTTCAACCTGTGATCCGCGGGGATCCGCAGACTATGCCTAAGGTTTCCAAAGGGGTCCCACCTCCATTTGAAAATGTTTAGGGGTCTGCAAATGAAAAAAGGTTGAAAACTGCTGCACTAGTGGACTTCATGAAATCGGACACTTTTCCCTTTTGGGGGTAAAAAGCTCTGCTTGAGGTATTTGATTTGCTTGTTTGTTACCGGTGTCTACTTTTTTATTTACTGGGGGGCAGTGTGTGGGTGGCCTCAGTGTTGCAAATGTCATTCGTGCTGTGTTGGAAAAGCTTTCTCAACGGAAAGGAGTACTAGTGGCACCTTAGAGACTAACCAATTTATTTGAGCATAAGCTTTCGTGAGCTACAGCTCACTTCATCGGATGCATCTCAAAGGAGAAACTCCTCAACTCCTTGCAGGATCACATAGGAAGTTATTGTACTTCTGAGCAGATGGGTCCTCTCTGGTTTGTCCCCCAGCCGATTCAGCACTGCTCCCTACAGTACATTAATCTGGTGTTCCAACTACTGCGCTTGACGGTGGCCATATAAAAATTCTTGTCCCCAAGTGCTGGTAAACACACCACTTTGGGAGATGGGCCACTGCTTTTTTTCCAATAAGGGTTGTTATATTTTTAGCATTCAGGAAGCTCTCCTGTTATCAGCAAACTTCTAAAAATATCAGCTCGCATCCCACCTCTCCAGCTCCTAACTTCCTTTCAGCCTTGGTTAAATGTGCCACGAAGTGGGTTAAAAATAGCACCAAGGGGCAAGGGAATGTTGGGTCATGAAAATAGCATTCTCCAGTCTGCAGATCTTCTAAGGCGCCTATTCTCCTCCATCATTAATGCTGAGATGTAAGGGTTGCGAGTGAAATCAGTGCTTATCGCATGACAGGCAGATGCTAGGGGAGGGGCACCATAGATAAAGTTAGGGGTTGTCTGCATGCAAATTTGCACCAGGTGAGGCCTTGTCTGCACACGCACAAGTAGCATCAGTTTAACTTTTATTGCTGTTTAAAGTGGTTTACTCAAACTGGTGCAAAACCCTGTGTAGACGCTGTTAATTTGGTTTAGCTTAAACCCATCCCTAATTGATCTAAATGACGTTGGTAGAAGCGAGGTTAAACTGACACAGCTCAGCCCAGAGACAAAGAATGGAAGCTATACATCTGCATGAAGAGGTGAAATCAATCCCCTTGAATTAGCATAAATTTCACCCCCCAAATTGGGCTTGTAAATTACAGTTAACAGGCACACTAACCAAAGGCTCTGCTTCTTGGAATTGCTGTGGGGATTGCGTGATGCTTTCTGCAATAGGAGGGGTTATTACAGTGAGACTTGATAATCCTGGGGGACTCTTTTGAGCCTCTGGAAAAATCCCCTTGTCGTTTCAAAAGCAAAAGTTCATTCTCAACTTCCGCTCCGGAAACAGTGCATTTTAGCCTCCCTTGGGTAGAGGTGGCTGTATTCCAGTAATGAATGGATGAGCTGTATGTCTATAGAGAGTGGGTAATCCATATATATATGTACAATCTAGAAAGAGCTCTGGGTGCTTACGCAATGGAAGCTGTGGTCCAGTAGGTAGGGACTGCCCTGGTTCATTTCCCACCTCTGCCACTGACTTCCTGTGTGGCCTTGGCCAGATCACTTAGCAGTGGCCACTAATTTTGAGTGCTTTCACTTTTAAGTGCCCAACATGGGATACCTACAGCCTGGTTTTCAGAGGTGCCGACCACCCAGCGCTCCAGTTGAAGTCACTGGGAGCGGCAGGTGCTCAGCACCTCTGAAAATCAGGCTGCAAGTGTTGCAGATTGGGCCCCCCCACAAAAAATCAAGCAGCCAGAATGAGTGGAAATGTAGGCTTTGGGGCTGTGCCTCAGTTTGCCCATCTGTAATGTGGAGACAATGAAACTTACCAACTAAGGGTATAATGAGGGTTAACTGAGGTGAGCATTAAGAGTCGTGGTGGTGTTATAGAGCATGTCTGGGCATTACAATAATGCATGTATTGCTTTTCATCAGTAGATCGCAAACCACTCTGCAGAGCAGGTCAGTATTATCAGCCTTGTGCTTAGATGGGGAAACCGAGGCACGGAGCGGTGAAGTAACTTGCGCAAGGTCGTCTAGCAGGCCAGCGGCGGGAATAGAACCCTGGTCTTCTGAGTCACACACCGTGATCTATCTGCTAGGCCATAGATCTCTCAGGAGATCTTGTTTCCACTCCTGACTCTAACTCCCTATGGAAAGTCACTTAATCTCTCAGTGCCCCAGTTGCCCATCTGTAAACTGGAGGTAAGAACGCTTACAAATGCTTTGAGGTCTGCTGACGAAAAGTGCCGTGTAAGTGCAGAGTATTATACGCTGCTTGCGTTGCCTTTATGGAGCTACCCTCCAACCACCTCTCCCCGAGACTGACTGTATAGCAGACTTAAAACGTCCCCTACCCAATATACTGCATCACCCTCTGGCTGCCTGTGTCCCTGCCCCAGGGCCAGCTGTGCAGGTACTGTGATTGATGTAGCTAGGAAGCCTGCGATGCTGGAATGCTGCATGCCGGTGCTCTGGGCTTGTGAGCTGACGCTTGTTTATGCTGCTTCCACTTGCAATAAACCGGCCCACTCGGAGACTCCGCTGGCTTTCGTCTGGACTTTCACACATATCACACACAAGGCGCTGACCGCAGCAGCAGAAACAGATTTCCCAGCTAGGTCTAGAGTTGAGGTCAAACCGAGCGCAGCCTCTTGACCTACATGCTCAAATCTCTCCCTTTTGTCCACGCTTTGATCAGAACTGCCGACCTTAGCCTGGAAGTTCACTCTGTACGGCCCGTTGGATTCTTCTGCCGAGGCTGCTAACAAAGGAGCCAGTTGGTACGGGCTCTGGTGGCGATTTTTGTGACATGGCCCCTGTCTATCAGGCACTGGGGCAGAGACCCTCCAAACTTGTTCCACATCAGTTGTAAATCTTCATTGTGAGCCCAATCCACCATCGCCCTGAAAGTAATCTAGTCACTTCCATTCAGTCGGTTTCACTCACCACCCCATGGAGAGTGGAGGTAAAGAGCAGACACTGGAGATTTGCAAGCCACCCTCCAGCCAGAGGTAGAAAAGCAGTTGAAAAGAGTCCAGAGGGAGCTGCACCTGGCCTCTGAGAGATGGACTAGCTGACCCACAGTGATAGCTATTTCCGGTCTCTAACTTTTCCGATTCTGTGATGACGTTTCCTAGAGCTGAGCGACAGAGGCAGAGAGGGGAAAACAGACGGAGCAGAGGAAAAGGAAACAGAGAGGCAGAAAGAGATCCAAGCAGGTATCTTTCAGGGCTAGAATCAGTGAGGAAAGGAACAAAAGGAGCAGGGGAAGGTGAGTGAGGCTTGTGCCTTTTAAAGGGTTTGCTCGCTGGGATGGCCTAGCGAGGTATGCCCCTTGCTCCTGGGAAGATCCCAGTCAGACGCCCAGTCTTCATTAGATTTTTAACATTTCCCATTGTTGCTATCACAGGTGCATCTGGGAGCACTAATGTAGACAAGGGACTGGCGTTTTAACCCATGTGCCATAGACTTGCTGGGAGCATGTTCGGGGCTTGTCCACACACAGAGTTGCACCTGTTTAGCCTAAACCAATGTGGTTAAACTGATGCCAAATGCTGTGTGGATGCTCTGATTTCTGTTCAAACTCGGCTTGTTCCAGTCTAGAGTAAGTCGATTGGAAATCTTTGTCAGGCAAGGTGAAATAAAGCGGAATAAAAGCATCCACACGGGGGGTTGCTCCGGTTTAACAGAACCAGTGCAAGTTTACAGGCAGCCAAGGCCTCAGGTGACACTATGATTAAAAAGCTGGCGTCCGCTCTACTCCAGCACGCCCATCATTGGTACCACTCAGGTGGTGCTTTGGCCTCCTGCTGGCCCTCTCTGGGGGAGGGGGAGTAGATTTCACCCTAAAACAGGGATGGTCTGGGGATGCCAGGGTGGCTACGTGGCTATTTACCCTCTGCTTTTCTCCATTCTCTCAGACAGGTTCGGAGGGCAACCCAGTTGATGGACCCAAAACAGGCCAAATGGAAGAAGGGCCAATTAACTATGTTGAAGAAAGAAGGTTGAACGAAGGAAGCGGGCCCAGCCTGGTGAATGGGGGGAGCCAGCAGGCTGGGAGAAGTGCCCTGCTAATGGAAACCGACGACTGGCTTGCCAGCCAGCCTGTCACCCGGCACTCCAGCGAGAAAGCCAAATGGGAGAGCACTCCGGCCCCGGGCCGGGGGGACGCCGCCAACGATGCGAACCTGGAGGACGCTCGGAACCTGGTGGCCTTCTCCGCCGTGGCAGAGGCCATGTCTTCCTACGGAATGCCGGCTGCCGGGTCCCCGTCGCTGCTGAGCACGCAGCTGTATGAGAAATTCAACTTGGAGATGAGTCGGGGAGGGGCGGGCAACCCAGGGCTCCCCCAGCCCGACAGCGTCCCCGGAGGCGAGGATCTGAACGCCCTGAAGGCTGCCCTCACCCTGGCCAAGCATGGCATGAAGCCCCCCAACTGCAACTGTGACGGCCCCGAGTGTCCTGACTACCTGGAGTGGCTGGAGCAGAAGATCAAGTCGGCCCTTGGGGAGGGGCAGACCTGCCCATCCCAACATCTCAGCGACGCCCACCACCAGCCCTTAGACAAAGGTGCTACTCCCAATCAGGTGCCTGCCGTGGTGGAGACGCTTAAGCCATGCCCTTCAGATGGCCTCCCCTTTTCCCAAAGTGCACTGAACATTGCCAAGGAGAAGAACATTAGCCTCCAGACAGCCATCGCCATAGAAGCCCTCACACAGCTGTCATCCGCTCTCCCGCCGCCGGCCAGGGTGACTCCAGCCACTCCTGGCAGCCCCCTGCCATCTGTGTCGTTCGCCTCCAAGGAGCAGCTGGTCTGTTCATCCCCCTTCAGCCCAGACGAACCCCCGGTGCTACCCTCATCCAGCAACGAGCAGTACCAGAGTCAGAACGCACAACCCTACAGTGGACACAGTGTGCTCCAGACGTCTCGGGCCCTGAGGCAGTCCTCTTGGCAGCCGGCGGACCCCCAGTATATCCTCGAACCCAGCACCCCCCGGGAGCCTGCAGGCCTCTTCCCCAATTTCACCTCCACCCCCCAGAAACTGGAATTTTCTGAGCCGTGGGATGAAGAACCCAAGCCGAAAAACAACTTGTGGATGTTGAACTCCGACCTGCCCGCCTCCTTGGTGAGCGACCCGATGGCTGAGCTGGAGCAGCTGCTGGGCAGCGCCAATGATTACATCAAGTCGGTGTTTAAGAGGCCTGAAGCAATGCCCAACAAGGTCAAAGCCGTCAAGCCGAAGCAAGAGCCGCTGGTCCCGGCTCTGAAGAAGGAAGCCGGGGGTGGTCATCCCAAGCTGGCCCCCAGCCAGCACTTGTCACAGCTGCTGCAAGAAACGGACTTCCATAAGAAGACCCAAATGGTGCTGCAGCAGCACCTCCATCATAAGCGCAACCTCTTCCTGGACCAGAACCTGGCCCAGCCGGGCCCACAGGACCAGCTGCCCAACTGGTGGGCTCCCGGCTCTCAGGCCCTGCTTCCGAAGCCATCTGAAAAGCAGGGCAAAGAGAAGAAGAAGAAAATTCAGCCCGACAAACCCTCCCAAGTCAAGCCACTCCGGAAGCAAGTCCAGATCAAGAAGTCCAAGCAGAAGGATTCACAACCACTGTTCCTGCCCCTGAGGCAAATTAGCTTGGAAGGATTTCACTCAGCTGCCGCCACTCAGCTCCCAACGGAAGAGATGCAGACTGAGCAGCCTCTCCCCGGCACCCCTGTCAAGCCCCCGCCTCTTGCACTATTCACACCCAGCTCCGCTGCACGGTCTCAGCTGCAAAAGCAGCTGGACGACAGAAGCCAGGCTCCCAACACTCAGGAAACGGGCGCTCTCAGCCAAGGGAGCCCAGAGGAAAACCTCCAGCATCACCTTCACCAGAACTTTGCGTGCCGCCCTGCCCCGCCCGGCACTCCCGTCTCCAGCTATGCGCCCTGCTGCTCTGCTGTTCCCTCCGGTGACGGGCAGGACCAAGCTCCCCACAAGCCCTTAAACCTGCCAGACCCGCTGCCGGCCCAGAACTCACTCATGGTGGATGACAAGCTGGAGGAGCTGATCCGGCAGTTCGAGGCGGAGTTTGGGGAAAATTTCAGCCTGCAGAATTCTGACCTCCCGGCTCCGCTCGCTGATGGTCCGCCCTCCCAGCCTCTCTCCCACCAGTCGTCTTCTCTGAGCCACTCTCCAGAACTGCCAGGGGTCTCAGATTCAACCCTCCAAGTGCCGGCTGCCGAAGATGGAGTGCCACCCCTGGCCGAAGCTCCTGAAGTGGGATCCAAAGGCTTTTCGCTGTCGCCCGGGATGGGGCAGCATTTTGAGAACCCCTTTGCAGCTAGGTCCCCCAAGCAGATTAAAATCGAATCTTCTGGTGCTATCACCGTGGTATCAACCACCTGCTTTTACTCCGAGGAAAACCAAAACGCGGATGCCGCTTACCTGGATGGGACCCCGACCAAGAACGACGTGCCGTTCACGCCAACCCTCAGTGGATTTTTGGAATCTCCTTTGAAATACCTGGATACGCCAACGAAAAGTTTATTGGACACCCCAGCCAAGCGGGCTCAAGCGGAATTCCCCACTTGCGACTGCGTGGGTAAGTGAAGCTGCTTCTCCATGGCTTACAAGGGCCTGATTCGGGATCTGCTAGGCTGTGGGGGGAGTTTGAGCTAAATAAAGACTGCAGAAGGGGTGTGTGTGTGTGTGTGTTCACCCCTATACAGAGAGCCCACGTGAGGCCCTTTGCACCACTCCTTTGAGGATTAATTGGATTGGAGTGGTACGTAGGGTCTTGTGTTGATGCTCTGCACAAAGGATGAATTTCACTCTGATGCGAAAAGTGAACGGGTTTGCAATACAGGAGGAAATATACAAGGAGTCGAGCATCTTTGTAAGTATCCTGGACAAAATAAAGCTGGGAAGTGATGATCGGGGATTGTTTTCCCAATCAGGATTTGTGGGATATGCTGGAATCCATTGCAATTATTTTAAGGTGAACTGCAAAAAAAATTGAACTGTGGGGGAAGGGGAGGAGGGGGAAGTGCGTGTGTGAGCACAGTGTTAAAGATTCCACATCAGTAGCAGAATAGGTATGAGAGAGAGAGATGTGCCATCTATCTTGAATGGTTCAGTGGTTCTCAGCCCGTGGGCCACTTGTGGCCCAATCAGCACACAGCTGCGGCCCATGTGACATCCTCAGGGCCATATAGGTAGTATTGGATGCAGCCCACAATGGTAAATAGGTTGAGAACCATGGACAGATGCAACAAATGCTGCATCTTGGCGGGGGGTTAGACTAGATGACCCTTGCGATCCCTTCTAACCTATGATTCTACATGCATATATTCCTAATGATATACTACTAAAATCAAATTATATCTTTAAAAGGAAATCTCTATTTATGTTAATTATAATACCTCAGATTATGAAAACTGAAAGAATTTTTCAACTCATTTTATTATTCTATTCTAACATGTATATTGGGGTAATGCCCATTCAGGCCCTGCTGTGCCTGGTACTGTACAAACTTATAACAACTGCCAGTCCCTGCCTCAATGTGCTTACATTTCAACTTTAATTTTTCTCCCATTTCTTTTTGCATTTTTGTTCTTCTGTCCTTATGGGTGGCGGAATTTGAGCCATCGCCATGCCTCTGTTGATAGGCAGTTTTATTGTATGGATCCCCTTCACTGGTGTCAAGCTGCGGTGTTGGGGTTTCTAACGCTGCCAGGAATGTTTAAATTTCATCCCAACGAAAATGCTTGGTTTTGTAGAAACGGAGAATAAAGAAATCACAAAACAATTCTATTCGGAGAGGGGCCAAATTTTCAAAACAGCCTCTAATATTTGGTGCCTCTGTTTTGAGTGTCAGATTTTAGGGACATACGTTAGCTTCTCAGCTGATGTAAATCGATACAGCACCACTGGGAACTACGCCAATTCCCACCAGGCCTTAGGGGCTGATTTTCAGAAGGACCGAGGTTTTGCAGCTCCCGTAGGGTATGTCTACATTGCAGCTGGGAGCCAGCCTCCAGGCCTGGACTGACAGACTTGCACTAGCTAGTGGGGCTCCTGGAGAGGCTCAGGCTTTTGCCACCTCGCTCAGATCCAGGGGATTGCGAGGTAGAGCTGCCGCCCACACTGCTGTTTTTAGCACACAATCCTAGTAGCATGAATCCGTCTCCCCGGGAGAGGAGCCTCACACCTGGCTGCAGTAGAGACAGATGTCACTTAGAGACGTGGGTGCGCAGTCGCTCTGAAATCAGGCCCCTTTGAGGTGTTTCAAATGGAGCACCCAGAAACGGAGGCCCCTAGAATTAGAGGATCTTTTTGAAAGTTCTGGGGCTGTGCATTTTTGTGACTCTTTCCTGCGGCAGAGAAACCTACATTTTAGGGTATAAATCACTGGACCATGTCCCTGTAAAGATTTCAGTTAAATCTCGTTGAAATCGATTGACAGACTCCCGTGGCCTTCGGGTCAGGCCCTGTCTGGGCCTTTGAAACAGTGCTACCTGAACGCTTCCGTCACCCTACAAGGGGGATCCCTCGGGATCAGGGGCACGTTTGGGAAAGCTGTCCGTGTTGTACGTGCTCTGTGGACAAACCGCGATGCTCATTCTCCAGCCTGTCCCTCAGTCCAGGAGGAAGGAGGCTGGCTAGGGAGAGGTGAGTTCTCTGCATTTTCGGGGCCTTTTTCTGGCCCTTGTCCATTCAGAAGTCCAGGCAGAGTTCCTTTGGGGGATGTACACTAACTCCTCCTCAGGGCAGTGGGTGCAGTTGGAAGAATCTCTGCGTGGTGTCCCTCTCTGGATCCCTTGCTTTGACCCTGGATCATCATAGAATCCAAGGACTGGAAGGGACCTCGAGAGGTCATATAGTCCAGTCCCCTGCACTCATGACAGGACTAAGTATTATCTAGACCATCCCTGACAGGGGTTTGTCTAACCTGCTCTTAAAAATCTCCAATGATGGAGATTCCACAACCTCCCTAGACAATTTATTCCAGTGCTGAACCACCCTGACAGGAAGTTTTTCCTAATGTCCAACCTAAACCTCCCTTGCTGCAATTTAAACCCATTGCTTCTTGTCCTTTCCTCAGAAGTTAAGAAGAACAATTCTTCTCTCTCCTCCTTGAAACAACCTTTTATGTGCTTGAAAACTGTTATCATGTCCCCTCTCAGTCTTCTCTTTTCTAAACAAATCCAATTTTTTCAATCTTCCCTCATAGGTCATGTTTTCTAGACCTTTAATCATTTTTGTTGCTCTTCTCTGGACTCTCCCCAATTTGTCCACATCTTTCCTGAAACGTGGCACCCAGAACTGGACACACTACTCCATTTGAGGCTTAATCAGCGCAGAGTAGAGCGGAAGAATTTCTTCTTCTGTCTTGCTTACAACACTCCTGCTCATACATCTTCAGGCCCCATCCTTGTTTTTTAATTTTATGTCCCCTGTCCGCAGTTAAATTGGAGTCCTGTGGTCCCCTCCCTCACCGGAGAGGGTGGGCCTTCTTGTCTGATAGGCTCCGCCTACCCCCTGAGGCTTTAAATAGGCGGGGTGTTTTCACCAATGTTGTGCTCGCATAGAAAAGCCAAGGAAAGAATTTGGGGTGTATTGGAAACAACAGAGGGGCCACAAAAAGGAGACCTCATGTTTGATTGGGAGCTGGCTTCTGGCCAAACAAAAACTGAGCTTTTATGAGCAATCATCTATTTATTTATTGGCTTGTAAATTTAAAGCGGTGATTGTACCAAATGACACCAAAGAAATACAAAGAAACTCCCAGCATTTGTGGAGTTGGTTGAAACTTTTATCGTGTTTGAGTTTTGCCTCCAGTGCCAGGAAAGATTTGGCTTATTTTGGGCAGGAAAAGAAAGAAAGAAAAAGCAATTAAGTAGGAGTCGGGACTTGGTACTTTATTAGGTGTCTCTGCTGTTAGACTAATAAAATCAGACTCCTCTGTGTGTCACTTATTGATCTCTGTCTGGACGCCTGCAGCCCAGCTGAGATTTGCTTTCTCCTTTCCTTGGCATGGGGCCAGTTAGACATGATGGGAATAAAAATTAGGGCTGGGGAGGAGTGGGAAAGAAAAAACAACCCAACGGCAAACCCCTGCCTAACTAAGGAGCCTTCTCTGCTCACTAAAGCCCCAAAGAAAGTGCTGTTAACCAGACTGCAAGTTCCCTGCTTGGAGAGTGAGTTCTCTAGGCTCTCTGAGGTTGGCAAGCTCATGCTGAGTTTTATCCAAAGCCCGTTGACGTTAATGGGAATCTGATTTCCATGGACTTTGGATCAGGAATGCCCACTTTCTTCCCTGATTAGCAAACGTCCTAAGCCGTCCAATCTCCCTAGAATCCCCAGAAGAGGTCCATTAATTCTCCTGGCCCAGCAAGTTCTCTGTGAGATCACAGTCTGAACAGGGTTCAGTTAATGGTACCGGCTGTTCCACCTTGGATAACCAGCTCTCTAAAGGGCTGATCCAAACCCCATGGAAGTCCAAGAAAAGATGCTGATTGTCTCCCCTGGCCCTAAATCTTCCAAACGTCTGCAGTCCTCTGAGATCAGTTGATCCTCTAGTTGCTTCCCAGTCATGGTGATGTCCCCTTTTCTCCCCAGTGCTGGGAAACCCCATTGACTATTCCTTTAAAGCAGTGGTTTTCAAACTGTGGGTCACGACCCAGTATTGGGTTGTGGAATGTAAGGCACTGGGTCACGGTGGCTCTGGTCAGCACCGCTCACCGGGCCATTAAAAGTCCCATCAGCAGCACTGCCCGGCTAAGGCAGGCTAGTCCCTACCTTTTTCCGACACCGTGCTGTACCCTGGAAGCAGGGTCTGGCTCCTAGGCAGGGGGGTCATGAGGCTCCGCGTGCTTCTTCCCCCCGCCCCGAGCACCGGCTCTGCCTGCCCATTGGCCGGTTCCTGGCCAACGGGAGCTGGCGGGGAGGTGCCTGCGGGTGAGAGCTGCCTGGAGTCGCTTGTGTGCCTCTGCCTAGGAGCCAGACCTGCTGCTGGCCACTTCCAGGGCACAGCGCAGTCTGTGGTGCCAGGACAGGCAGGAAGCCTGCCTCTGCACCCCACTGCGCCCCTGACCGGGAGCCACCTGAGGTAAGCCCACACCCCAACCCCGCACCCTAGCCCTGAGCCCCCTCAAACCTGGAGCCCCTTCCTGCACCCCAAGCCCAGAGCCCTGACCCCCTCCCGCACCTCAATCCCCTGCCCCAGCCCTGAGCCCCCTCCTGCAGCCCTCACCCCTCATTCCCGGCCGCAGCCCACACCCCAACCCTCTGCCCCAGCCCTGAGCCCCTTGGGCACCCCAAACCCCTCAGCCCCAGCTCCGTTGAGTCACGGGCATCAACAATTTTCTTCAACTCAGTCACCAGAAAAAAAGTTTGAAAACCACTGCTTTAAAGTACAGCAGCCTCTGTTTTCATACGACTGGAGCATCCCTCCCATGAATTAGGGAGATCCTGCATGGTGACCCTAGGCAGCGCAGGCTGGAGAGCTAGAGAGGCAGAGAGAACCACAGGGTCTGCCTATGTCCGGCAGCCTCTATTACACCTCTCCTGCCCCCAGTGTTCATTCTAACCAAGCCCTGTCTCCACCAGTCCCAGCAGCACTATTCACATAGCTGTGAAGCAGGAGCAGATCCAGTTGAAGGTGGCAGGTGTACAAGTTACTGTGGTCTCCGACTGAGCTGCAGAGGCCCACCCTGGTTAACAAATTGACTTAGCTGGAGAAATAATGATAATGTATGTAATTACTTGCCCTCCCATACCCTGACCACATGGCTTATGCTCATGGGTGCTGCCAAGATCCAAAGCTGTGGCTTATGTATACTAGCCAGTCCTTGGGTTCTTCTGTCAGCTCTTTTCCCTCCAGCCCTTTGCCCTGTTTACTTTGGGCTAGAACCCCTGATCTGCTGCTCTAAAAGCTACAGCCTGCTACCTCTGGAACTACAGGGGGATCTGTGAGCTCTGTAATAACAGTAGATCTCCAAGTGCTTTGCGGGGGGGGGGGTCAGTATTGTTTGCCCCATTTTACAGATGGGGAGAATGCAACCATAGCCCCCATGTTCAAATGCTGCACACTACTGTACCACCTGTACAAAATATGCCTTTTGAGCAGTGTTACTCAGACCTCAGTGGTTCAGGAGCCAAATTAGCAATCAGCATGACCCAGAAGAGCCAGAGTCATGTGAATTCATGGTTTCATTTACTATTTTTATACATTCTCGCAGCAAAATGTCTGATCAGGTATTATTATTTTATCAACTACAGTTGGCTAATAACTTAGATTGGTTAATAATTAAATCACACAGTGTTTTAATGTGTTCTGCAAAGAGCCACAAGAGACCCATTAAAGAGCCGCTTGCAGCTTGCAAGCCTCAGTCTGAGTATCGCTGCTTTTGAGATATCCTTTTAAAATGAACAGCATGCTGTTTACACATCAAGACTATAACAGGGTTCAAAAAAGAACTAGGTAAGTTCACGGAGGACAGGTCCATGAATGGCTATTGGCAGCGATGGTGTCCCGAGCCTCTGTTTGCCAGAAGCTGGGAATGGGCGATGGGATGGATCACTCAATGATTCCCTGTTCTGTTCATTCCCTCTGGGGCACCTGGCACTGGCCACTGTTGGAAGACAGGACACTGGGCTAGATGGACCTTTAGTCTGACCTAGTATGGCCGCTCTTATGTACTGGTCAGAAATATCATTGTGAGATATAGGTGACAATGCTGTGTGTGGAATTATGGATACTCACTGAAGTTATGCTCTGATGTCTGGGATTAAAAGGTGTTTAAACCAGGCATGTCAGGTGGAGTTGATAAACAGGTTTCCTCAAGACAAAGGAAAGAGGCCAACACCTCAAACCAGGTGTGGCCAGATTCAATGGGCTATTCATTGGTATCTGAGGTTGCAGGGAGAGAACATTTTACACGGTACAGTTGCATCAGGAAGCATTGCATTGGAAAGCTGTAATCAGTTGGAGTCACCCCCTGGAGGAGACTGAACCCCAAGGGAGCAAGGTAGCCCTTGAAACCAAGGCAGACTTTGAGGTATAAGGGCACACAGAAAGACTTTGTTTTATCCTGCACCTGACGAGACAAGGAAAACCAACTCCTTGGCCTCTGCAGGGATCCTGGCTGAAAGCAAGCCAGCCATTGCTGGGCTAGGAAAATTGGTGAGGAAACTACCTTGTGCAAAGGCTGTAGCTTCTTAAGTTCTCAGTCATTAGAAAATGTATTTTTACTTCTGTTTGTCTGTAACCCCTTTCTACCTGGTATCACTTAACCTGTGCCCTTTTTGGTAATACACTTACTTTATTTTGGCTCTAAACCACCTCCCGGCTGTGTTTGAAGGGAAGGGTGTATATACCCCAGTTACCGTAAAGAGCAGTGAACTTAATATCTCCTCTGAATGTACAGCGGTAGGGGCTGTGCATTGCAGAGAAACTTCCCTAAGGAGCTCGGGGGCTGGAGTTTACTGATTGTCACCTGCTGGACTGGGAGAGCCTTGAGGAGTTTGCTGGTGAGGCAGACAGGCTGGCAGCTGACACAGTCCAATCTCCAGCAAAGCTCACTTTCGCTGAGGTGGGGAGGAAAGAAACACAGTGGCTCCCAGGTCTGGGTGTCCCCAACAGCATGTTACAGGGAAACTGAGGAAGGGAGCTCGGAAGTGACTTGCATTCCAGTGAGAGAGCTAGGAACGGGAACCTGGGTCTCCTGAATCGGTTAGGCCACGCTGCCTCTCTAATAGCATTAGAGCTTTTGGTCTGCTTGACCGTTCTGGTGTGGCAGCATTTTGCACCCATTTTGCCCTGGTATAACGACGACCCCAAGTGCAGAGCAGTGGAGAATCGGGGCTTAGCTCTTCTGGGGGCTGCTCCTACGAGAGTAACGTGCTGTGATGCTTTTTGGGAGGCTCCAGAACCGTAAGTTATCTTGTTGCCCCTCTGCCTCAGTGAGAGAGAGGTTTGCTGATGCTAAACTGTGTGTCGGCTCCCTGACGCTCCATTGTGGTAGCCAGCGCCTCAGGACCCCTCCAGCCTGGCAGGTAACACTTGGTGTACTTCATGTCCCGAACCCCGTCCAGTTTCTCTATAGCCCATAGCCCCTGTCCCAGGACACCCCCAGAAGTCACCAAGTCGGCTGTCTCCAAAGTGGCGGTGTGCACACGAGCCTGTTGGCTCAGCTGGGGACGCACTCTTTACTTCGATATTACAGCACTGGGATTGGCTTAGGGCAAAACAAAGAAGTTTATTAGTAGAGAGAGATCTTGTCAGTGATACGAAGCAAACCGAAATGGTTACAAATAAAACAAAAGTATAACATGCTGTCCAGTGACTAAAATTCACCTTTATCAGGCTACGATCTTCTGTCTAAAGCAGTTTTCTTACCTAACGTGACCTTTCAGCCAGGATCTAGGTTTCATGGATGCGTAATACTGTCCCTTTCACCTCCTCAGTGATTAGCACAGTGTCGTTTTGCTTCACCTTATATTTCCCCAAAACTCACTGTTTGGACCCCAGAGCCAAGACAACCTCCTGTGGCTTTAGCCTCTGGTGTCTTCCTAGGCTGACTTCATGACCTGGCTTTTCCTGTTGACTTGCATACAAATTGGACGTCCTTTGTGTTGATTTCACAATGCTTAATTTACATTAGAGGAAGGGCGATAATTCCTTTCCCTCCTGTCGGGAAGAAAACCTGTTTCTCCCTGTGTTAGGTTACAAACTTTAAAACATAATATCAGTGAGTAAATATGATTCCTCATATAGTGTTAATACTAGGGTGACCAGACAGCAAGTGTGAAAAATCAGGACGGGGATGGGGGGTAATAGGAGCCTATATAAGAAAAAGACCCCAAAATCGGGACTGTCCCTATAAAAATCGGGACATCTGGTCACCCTAGTTAATACAGACATTTCACACTGATATCAGTGACCAGTAAGAACATAACAGCCATACTGCATGAGACCCATGGTCCATCTAGCCCAGTATCCTGTCTTCTGACAGCAGCTAATGCCAGGTGCTTCAGAGGTAATGAACAGATCAAGGCAATTTATCAAGTGATCCATTCCCGTTGTCCACTCCCAGCTTCTGGAAGTCAGAGGTTTAGGGATGTCCAGAGCATGGAGTTGCATCCCTGACCATCTTGGTTAATAGCCATAGACGGACCTATCCTCCCATGAACTAATCTAGTTCTTTTTTTTAACTCTGTGACAATGAGTTCCACAGGTTGACTGTGTGTAGTATGAAGTACTTCCTTTGCTTGTTTTAATTCTGCTACCTATTAGTTTAATCAAATGACCCCTAGCTCTTGTGGTATGTGAAGAGGTGAATAACACTTGCTATTTACTTTCCCCACACCATTCATGACGTTATAGATCGCTATCATTTCCCCCATTAGTCATCTCTTCTCTAAGATGAACAATCCCAATCTTTTAAATAAAGGAGTATTTGTGGCACCTTAGAGACTAACCAATTTATCTGAGCATAAGCTTTCGTGAGCTACAGCTCACTTCATCGGATGCATACTGTGGAAAGTGTAGAAGATCTTTTTATACACACAAAGCATGAAAAAATAAAGTGATCACTTTAGATAAGCTATTACCAGCAGGAGAGTGGGGTGGGGGGAGGTATTTTTTCATGCTTTGTGTGTATAAAAAGATCTTCTACACTTTCCACAGTATGCATCTGATGAAGTGAGCTGTAGCTCACGAAAGCTTACGCTCAGATAAATTGGTTAGTCTATAAGGTGCCACAAGTACTCCTTTTCTTTTTTCTAATACAGACTAACACAGCTGTTACTCTGAAACCAGTATTTTAAATTTCTTCTTGTATGGAAGTTGTTCTATACTCCTAACCATTTTTTCCTTCTCTGTACTTTTTCCAATTCTAATATATCTTTTTTGAAATAGAGTGACCAGAATGTGACACTATATTCAAGATGTGGGCATACCATGGATTTATATAGTGGCCTTGTGATATTTTCTGTCGTCTTATCTATCCCTTTCCTAATGGTTCCTAAACTTCTGTTAACTTATTTGACTGCAGCTGCACATTGAGTGGATGTTTTCAGAGAACTATCCACAATGACTCCAAGATCTTTCTTAAGCAGTAACAGCTAATTTAGACCCCATCATTTTCTACGTATAGTTGGGATTATGTATTCCAGTGTGCGTTACTTTGTGCTTATCAACATTGAATTTCATCTGCCATTTTGTTGCCCAGTTGTTTGAGATCCTTTTGTAGCTCTTCGCAGTCTGCTTTGGACTTACCTACCCTGAGTAATTTTGTATCCTCTGCAAACTTTGCCATCTCACTGTTTACCCCCTTTTCCAGATCTTCTATGAATATGTTGAATAGCACAGGTCCCAGTCTAGATCCTGCCATTTACCACTTTCCATTGGGAAAACTGACCATTTATTCCTACCCCTTTGCTTCCTGTGTTTTAAACCATTACTAAACCAGGAGAAGATTTGCTTTGCTTTGCTTAAGAGCCTTTGGTGTGGGATTTTGTCAAAGGTTTTCTGAAAGTCCAAGTCCACTATATCCACTGGCTCACCCTTGTCCACATGCTTATTGATACCCTCAAACAATTCCAATAGGTTGGTGAGGTGTGATTTCCCTTTACAAAAGCCCTGTTGACTTGGTGCATCGCCGGCTTTCATTTGATACCTTGCAGGACACTTTCTGGATAATCAGGATAACCCCAGTGTGTTAGATGTAATGAGTATGTCGGGGCCTGACAAGAGTTGCTGACGCAGACTTGTGAGCCACCAATGGGCCTCTGGGTCACTCCTGTGAAGGGTGTACTGGAAGGCAGGACCAACTTTTCATCCAGGGGAAGAGAGCAGTGCACAGACACCTCTGCCCCAGTGCATTGTGGTCCCTTTCACAGCCCCAGGTGGAGGGGCTGAGAATCTGGAAAAGAGCAACGCACAGAGAATTCCAAATGCTTATGGTTTGTCATCCTCCCGTTGCACTGAGCTGTTGCCTGACTGGGGAGTGTTTTAAATGCCTTCGGACCTGGATTCGGGTCTCAGTTACCCCATTGTCAATCCGGCGTCGCCACTGTTGGAATCCGTGCAGTTCCACCAGAGTTACACCAGTCTGAGATCAGAATCCAGCCCTGAGCGAGCCGCCATCCTGCCCCTTCAGCCCCAAGCCAGCCTCCGCTCAGGCTCCGGGGTGGTTTAAGCAGCTCAGCGACAGTGCAAGGCAGCCCATCTCCCTTGGCAGCATCCAGCCAAGACAATCGCAGACAAGTGCAGCCAGCATGAAGGGGGCAAGGCAGGCCAGCTGGCTGAATAGCAGCGAGCGTGGGAGCTGGAGGGGAGCAGGTGGAGTAGGGAGGGCTGGGGCGGGCAGGGGGGTTTGTGTGCCAGGGTGCCTCTCTCTGCTAATCGGCTCTCCACAGAGCTCATAAAAATGCACAGCACTCAGCCAGCCTATGCAAATCCCGTAGCATCTGGGGGGCTGCAGGGCTGTTTAGTTTGCGATGACTGTTGCAGGCCAGTTCAGGGCTGGCGTGAGGTTATAAAGCAGGGTCTGATCTTTCAGCCTTAAGAACTCCTCCATGTTTTATTACTTGTGTCCTGCTGGCGTTGAGGTTGGGGAATGCTTTGCTGAGCGCTCCCCCGGGGGGGGGGGGGGGGGATGCAGCGGTAGCGGTGGCTTTCAATGCCTTGAGACCCTCATAAAACTGAGCTCCTTGTATGCTTTTAAGGGGGAATCGGTGCTGGGGATTGTCTGTCCTGGAGAGTGATGTCCTCTGTCCACGGGGACAGTGGCAATATAGACTTCTCCAGCCATTGTCACTAAACTGGAGTTGGAACCACTAGGGGTGAGCAGAGAGTTTATATGATAACCAGGACTGGACTCTCTGATCCAGGAGCGCTCCCTTTCAGTCCTAGGTTGCTGGAGTTAAACATACACGGCCGTTTCACGCTGTCGTCTCTCTACCGAGATTTCCGATGCAGCGTCGGACGTGCCGCTCCATTGTACGGACTTCACAGGGTTTTCAGAGTTCATATGACAGCAGCGCCTAGAGGTCGCAAGATCAGGACTCCCTTGATCTGGGTGCTGTGCCTTATGCATGGGAAGAGACAGCACTTGCCGCAAAGAGCTTGCAGTCTAATTAGACAAGACAGGCAAAAGATGGGAGGGGAAACCGAGGCACAACTCATCGCATGTAATTCTCTCCAACATCATGACATCTGTGCCTGGATTCCCGGCAACAGCACCCGGAGGAAGCAGAGGGAAGAATCCTCATTGTACCTTGATAGTGCTCACAGCCACCCACTCCTGCTGTGAATTGATATGGCTAGAAAATCCCGCGGAATATTGGTACAACACAGCTCGTTAGCCCAGGGCGAGATGTGGCACAAGGTTTTATTGGTTTTTGGCTAGGTGCGGGGCAGTGGCCAGAGCAGGGACGGGGCACCATCCATCCGCTTTACAGACATTAATGAGTTGAGCCTCACAACCCACCTGAACTATTGTTTCCTTTTTAAAGGTGAGGAAACTGAGGCATGGGGAAGGGACATGATTTGCCCAAGGTCACCCAGCAAGTTAGTGGGGAAGATGTGAAGTTAACCAATAGTTCTGACTCCTAGCCCCCACTCCCTAACCGGTCAGTGACTCAGCCCGCCCTCCCTGGTGTCTCGGGGGGCTCTGGAGAGCCAGGGAGCTGCGCTCAGTGCGGATAGTTTTGACTGACTGGAGAATTTGGCATTATCCCTTTCCTTCCTCTGGTTTCCTCTGTTTATATCCTAGCTCTTCTCTTCTCTCTGCATGTCTGTGTGAAAGCAGAATCTCTCCTGCTTTGCTGTCTTTGGCCTTTCTCCTTTTACCTGGACTTTGACACCACGTGGGTGGAGATCTGTTTTCCCATGACTGAAATTGCAGGGGAAGTTTTCAGCAAGGCAGAGTCTAATGACCAAAGTTGGTTTTTGGCCAGGATTCCTAACTCCTAGCCTTGTAGAACAGCACCATGGGATCATTAATGACCAGGTTCTCAGTTTTACAGTACATCCCCATCTCGCCACCACACTGGGACAGGTTTCAGGTTCTGGCCGTGGCCTGGAGTCCCCCCTCCCAGTTTCTGAGGACTTCCTAAAATGGTTTTCTCTTCTCCTTTGCTGTGTGAAAGACCCAGCAAACTGCAGAGGGAAACTGATCATACAGGGAGAACAGTGAAACTGCCTGTACCCTAAGTGCTGTCCAGTGTGTAAAGGAAACAGACTGAAAAGATTAGCGAGAAATATTTTTCCTAGCCCTCTGATCTCCTTCAGTTAACAGGGACCGTGCGTGTTACAGTAACAGGGGAACTGTTTTCAGACAGATGTGTGGGTCTGAAATTGATCATGTCATTTCACACGGAATGCCAAGGGCTCTGTCTGAAAACGGCTCTGGTGGTGGTGATTTTGGATGCGGGGGAGGCAGTGTGGATAGCACGCTGGACTGGAACTCAGGACGCCTGGATTCTGTTCCCAGCTCCGTCACTGCCCTGGGGCAACCCCCTCTGTGCAGGGCCGTCCCTAGCAATTCTGGGGCCCTATGCAGGCCTCCTCGGGGGTGGGGTGGGGCTGGCTTGGGGGGCAGGGGGGAACCACCCCCCAGCACTGCCGGCGGCACAGCTGGGGCCGGGTCGCTGCACTTCCTGCCGCCCAGCCCAGCCCGGCTGCACTCCTCAGGGGAGTGGGGGAAGAGCTGGAGCAGGGGCGGGTGCCCCACGCAGCTGCATACTTTGCGTATGGGTAAGGACGGCCCTGTCTCTGTGCCCCTGATTCTCCCTCTGTAGAGTGAGGATAAGCATACTGGCCTTTGTTGTGAAGCACTTTGCGAGGGAGCGATGGGAGGAGCTAGGTAGCCGTATTGTAAGCTAGTAGATCTGATGGACAGGGCAGGGCTAAATGGCAAAAGGCTTTAAAGGCAAAGGCCAAGATTTATGTTGGGAGGTGGTGGCAGAGAGGGAGTCAGTGGAGGGATGCCAAGAAGGGGATGATGTGGTTGGAGTCGTGAGCCAGGAAGATTGTCCTGACCTGTGACTTTTTGCATGGACTTGAGGCACTGTGGCTGGCATCAAAGGTGGAACAGTGGAGATTACAGTAGAGGCACCAAAGAGGATGGAGACCTGGGCAAGAGCCTCTTGGGTTGTTTATTGGAGGACCATTGAAGAGACTCTGATTCTAACCCCATTGGTACTTGCTTTCCTTTTCTGATAGTTCAGTGGTTGACACCAGCAGGCTGGGGCTGTCTAAGATAGTAAAGGGGAGTCATTATTGATGTAGGCTAAAGCAAGCTGTTGCTGAACACACTGTGTTACAAGCGTGTGGGGCCGGGCCACCCCTGTGGGAGACGTGGAGAGGGAGCAGGACTTAGAGCAGCCTGTGCTACACAGGTGGTCAGACCAGATGATCTGGTTGGCCCTTCTGGCCTTCAACGCTATGAAGCTCTAAGTTTTCTCCCTGCTTCCTTCCCTGCTGAAGTGACTTCCTGCAGCTCTTCAGTGGATGCACTCCCTTCCAAGCCAGCATAGCATGGCTGGCCAGTGTATTGGGGGCATGGGGGGGGGGAGGGAGGGTCAGTCCACGGTTCATGCCCTTGCCTGTTTAGGAGAGAGCCAAGCATGCAGCCTCCCAGCGAAGAGAGCTCTGATACATCCCTACAGGGGCCTTGATGGGTTTATCCCGCTTGACTGTAGTTCTAGTAGACTGAGCCTCAGTTTGCACCCAGCTGAATGTAATGTATTTCCAAGGGGCCTCTCACAGTGCTGTAGGTGTGTGTACCCCATGTATTAACCAAATGCACCACCTTACCCACTGCACCAAGATCCTCCATCGAAGCCTTTCCCAAGCCACCGAGCAGAGGGCTCGCTCTCCCTCGCTTCAGGAGAAGGGCTGGGAAGACAAGGTAATTAATGGCCAGCATAGGTGAGCTCTGGTGCCCTCTGTGACAGGTTCAGTCACAGAGACCCCCTTGGGATTGTCACCTGATGTGCTGGATTTACCTCTGAGCCCGTTTTACCTGCTAGCTTGGGACTCCAGAACCCGGCCTTGTTGAGCCAGACACGCCAGCCTGCTGCAACACAGACGCAGGGTCTAGATCACGCCCCCAAAACTGCAGACTTAACTGAAAACCACTCAGTAAGTCACCTATCTCCAACACCCAGACACCCAGCTCCCAATGGGATCCAAACCCCAAATAAATCCGTTTTAATGTGTATAAAGCTTATACAGGGTAAACTCATAAATTGTCCACTCGCTATAACACTGATAGAGAGATATGCACAGCTGTTTGCTCCCCCAGGTATTAATCCCTTACTCTGGGTTTATCAATAAACAAAAGTGATTTTATTAAGTATAAAAAGTAGGATTTAACTGGTTCTAAGTAATAACAGACAGAACAAAGTAAGTTACCAAGCAAAATAAAACAAAACACGCAATTCTAAGCCTAATATGTTAAGAAACTGATTACAGGTAAATCTCACCTTCAGACATGTTCCAATAAGCTTCTTTCACAGACTGGACTTCTTCCTAGTCTGGGCCCAATCCTTTCCCCCGGTACAGTCCTTGTTAGTTCCAGCAGGCATCTTAGGTGAAAAGCTGGGGTTTTCTCATGACTGGAACCCCCCTTGTCCTGCTCCACCCCCTTTTATAGCTTTGGCACAAGGCGGAAATCTTTTGTCTCTCTGGGTCCCCACCCCTCCTTCTAAATGGGAAAGTACCAGGTTTAAGATGGATTCCAGTTCAAGTGACATGATCACATGTCACTGAAAGACCTTATTCTGGCCAACATGTACACAGGAAGGCTTGCAGGTAAACAAACCATTTACAACCAATTGTCCTATGCAATGGGAGCCATTAAGATTCTAAACCACCATTAATGGCCAACACTTTGCATAATTACAATAGGACCTCAGAGTCATACTTTATATTTCTAGCTTCAGATAAAAGGATGATACCTTCATACAAATAGCATGAACACACTCAGTAGATTATAAGCTTTGTAATGATGCCTTACAAGAGACCTTTTGCATAAAGCATATTCCAGTTAAATCATATTCACACTCATAAGCATATTTCCATAAAACATGATGGAGTGCAACATCACACCCTCCTTAAGCCAAATGGGTATCCTGCTCCAGGGGTCTCTTTGGAGCTTCTGTGGGATGGCAAGACAAGCAGGTGTGCAGACAGGCAGCTGCTGCCTCCCCTTGCGTTAAGGGATGCCCCAGTTTAATGGGGGAGGAGGAGGTAGTGAAATATTGATAGTATGTGGTGCTTGCCTGTTATCTGTTACCGTGTGGCATGAGATCACCCCATGAGATAATACAAAGGGCTTGAATTGTCATTGCCCTGCGTTGTGGACAGTCATTTACACCAGGGCAAGGAGGGTGTAAAACAGTTCTCTTCTGATCCCCATGTGGCACGGGAGGTAAATTGACTGCAGAAGGTGCAGAATAAAGAATCAGGCCCTAAATCTGTGTCAATTGCTCAGCACTGCCGGACAGAAAACAAGCCCCACTGAAGCATCTGCTAACTAGCTCTTCTTCCACAGATGCAGGCTGGTTGCCTGTTCCCCACCATGTAATAGTAACTGTGATGGCCCAGGCTGAAATATCTATTTTTAATTATCTCTGTATTGGTTCTTTATCATTCAAATAGCCCAGCACTCCCTCTGAGCATGGTCAGAGCCAGGACAATCACGTTTCAGAGAAAAGAAGGCCAGCTGCATTTACACTCAACAGAGTAACCAAAAGAGCAAATCACATTAGCAGCAGCTTGCAAACTTTAAAAAAAAAAAAAAAAAAAAAAAAGCCAGCCAGGACTCTGGCCCCCATCACAGCCTGGTTGCTGTTTGTTCCAGGAACGAGGTTGGGGAGGGGGCGGTGTGGTTTACAAGCCACTGATCAGGCCTCTGTAGTGGAAGGACAAAGTCCCTGGCTCCGCGCTGAATACTGCCTGGAAAGCTCAAGTCTGGAATAACTGAACCGTACCAAGGGGAATGAAGCATCTGGGGATATTAGGGTCTGATCTGACGAGGTGCTGCTGAATGCCCTCAAATCCTAATTGTTTTAAACAACACTAACTGGTAAAATTGACTGATGTGCCCAGATCTGATTATTTTATAGGACACCCACAGAAGCCAATCCCCTGTTCTCCTCCTGGGCTCTTTGGACCCATCCTCCAGCTTGCTCCTGTAGGGGAGGGGAGTCCTGGTTGGGATGGTCTTTGAGTACTTTCCTCACATGGGGGGACCAGAGTCGCAGCTGGTGTAATGTGAGCTCAATGGAGCAGAAGGTTTGGCCCAGGGAACCCATGTGGAACAAGTGCTCCAGCCCATCAGAATCTTACCCTGCAGCCACGCAGCACTCAGCAGCAGTGCTGGTAAGGCAGTGTGTGCGTCTGTGATTACGTGCATTCGCGCCGTTCTAGATTTTGCAGCGGTTTTAAGGCCAGAAAGGACCAGGAGGATCGTCTGGTCTGACCTACTTGGTTGCTGTCTCAGCAGAGAGGCCAAAGCTCAAATGGTCGTAAGATTTCCCCCCGCGGCTGCTGGTTTTGGGCTTCCTCCAGTTTTGGTGTCCACAGGTACTGAGGAAATGCAACTCTAGCTAAGGCAGTGGAAGTGGAGGTTTGCTCCAGGGGTCTCAAGTTGAGCTTCCGGTAGTAGGGGACACTTTTTGAAAATGTAGGTCTAACTTGTTTTATTCTTAAGGGTCTTTGCAGGGAATCTCTCCCTTTGGAGCACATACCCTTTTCTGTTGCTACTCCCGCCATCTGAAGAGAGAATCTCCTGGAGGGTTTGGGACATTTGGTTATCGTGGAAGCTATAAGGCCATAAACAAATACAATACCCACATTTCTGCTCACTGCCCAGCACTGAAATCTCACACAGAAGCTTTCAAAGTACTAAGACCCTTTTCCCATGAGAATTTCTCACTAACAAGGTACTAGCAAGAGAACTAAGAAAATATACCCATATACAACAGTGGGCTCTAAATAAGCGGTTACCACCCAAGAAAGATCTTGGAGTCAGCGTGGATAGTTCTCTGAAAACTTCTGCTCATTGAGCAGCAGTGGTCAAAAAGGCCAACTGTATGGTAGGAACTATTAGGAAAGAGAGAGAAGATATGACTGAAAATATCTTAATGTCACACCATAAATCCATGGTGAACCCGCACCTTGAATACAGCATCCAGTTCTGGTTGCCCCATCTCTAAAAGGATAGAGTGGAAGTGGAAAAGGTTCAAGGAAGGCTGACACAGCTGATCAAGGGTAGGAAATGGGTTCCATACTAGGGGACGCTAAAAAGATACAGGCTGGTCAGCTTAGAAAAGAGACAACGGAAGGGGGATATGGTGGTCTATAAAATCATGGATGATGTGGAGAAAGTGAACACGGAAATGTTATTTATTGCTTCACATAACACAGAAGCTAGGAGTCACCTCGTGAAATTAATAGGCAGCAGGTTAAATACAAATAAGAGGAAATACTTTTTCACACAGTGCACAATTAACCTGTGGAACTCATTGGCAGGGGATGTTGTGAAGGCCAAAAGTATAATTGGGTTAAAAAAAGAACAAGATTAGTTCATGGAGGACAGGGCCGTCAATGGCTATTAGCCAAGATGGCCAGGGAAACAACTCCATGCTCCAGGTAACCATAAACCTATGGTTACCAGAAACCGGGAATGGAAATGGGAGTGGATCATTCCGTACTTCCCCTAGTCTGTACGCTCCCTCTAAAGCTCTGGTACTGGCCACTGTTGGAGGCAGGATATTGAGCTAGCTGGACCGATGGTCAGACCCAGTGTGGCAGCTCTCATGTTATACAAGAGACCGGGATCTGCAGAATGGTCTCCAAATAAAATGTTCACCTGTCAGTTGCTCTTTAAACACACACCTTTAAGGCTAATGAATTTTACTTTCATTTTTCTTCTGTCTGCAAAAATCCATAGGGGTATGTGAGGTAATATATTTTATTGAACCAACTTAAAAGTTCAAACAAATCAGTTCTAGGAGCACAATGCACAAGAGCGCCCTGCATTAACAAAAATGGTTGTAATACATCCCTAAAAATAATGCTTGGTCCTACAATAACAAGCTAGTGTAACCCTACAATAACAAACAGATGTAACCCTACCAGAACTGACCCACCATTCTGTTTCATTATTTTGATTCCTAGGTGTAAACGACGTTCTTGGGTAGTTGAAGATTATTTGGTCATGGAGGGTTGGTAAATTCAAGGCAGTGGGAGGAAGGGTGCTCATAAGAGGGATTCTGGGTTCAACTCCGGGCTCTGATACGTGCACCCTGTGTGACCTTGGCATGTCACTCAGAGGGAAGTTTTCAAAGACACAAATGGCAGGTTGATGCCTGACTCCCCTTGAGTTTAAATGAGAATTAGGACTGGCTCGGCACCGTTGGAGTGAGCAGGTGTTTTGCCACTGACTTCATTGAGAGCAGGATCAGGGTTTATGGTGCCTTTGAAAACTCTGCTCCTGAATTACGATGATTTTAATTAGCAGTGTTTGTATTTTGGTAGTGCCGAGAGGTCTCAATCAGTGATCAGGTCCCCATTGTGCTAGGTGTTGCACACACTGAGAACAAAAATCTTTGTCTCAGTTCCTCCCATCTGTACAATAATACTCCCTTTGTCTATCGTGTCTATTTAGATTACCAGCTCTTTGGGGAGAACGCCTCTCTCGCTGTTAGTATAGCCCTTAGCCCAGTGCGGTTCTCATCTTGGCTGGAACCACTGAGTGCTAATGTCGTATAAATAATACTAATCATTGTTATTTAAAAGCCTGCTTTTTAGAAACAAGCTAAACCCTACAATAACAAAGTCACATGCACATGACAGGAGGAGAAATAGTTTGGTGAGGAAACAGGCTTTAGCTTACTATAAACAAAGTAGCAAGCAGTGATGTTAGGCCAATATTTTAAAAATTGACTAGTGATTCCGGGTGCCTCATTTTTTGGGGTGCTCAACTCAAGACACCTTAAAAGGGGGCAGTTTCAGAAAGTGCTGAGCGCCCAGCCCAGGGAAAATCCAGCCCCTTTAAGGGATCTCAAGCTGGGCAATCGAAAATTGAGGCTTCCGAAATCACTAGTCACTTTTGAAAATCTCAGCCTTGAAGATCACTCCCCATACCACCTAGAACCCGACATTCTAGTAATGTTCTGAGCTGAAAAGGTTTGAACCAGTCATGGCTGAAAGCTACTTAAACTTGTGGTTCATCTTTCTCTCCACGAGGGTGTGGAAATTAGTAGCACAGCATCTGTAGCCAACTCACAAAATGATTGGCTGAAACCGATTCTGGAAACCAACACTGAAAGGTATTAATGCTTTGCAAATCAGTGGGAATTCTGAACAATATGTACAGTTCAGCTGCTCCTGGAGTTCTCTGGCCTGTGTTGTACAGGAGGTCAGATTAGATGAACGCAGTGGTCCCTTCTGGCCTTGGAATCTATGATGAAGCTTTGCTGTGAGTCAGGCAAAAGGAGAGCTTTGAAATCAGAATTTTAATTTAGGGTGAATTTGTATAAGTCTCCCCCAAATCCTCTGGAAGCAGAAATGACTGAATCGGTGAAGAGGCTGCCTTCTTCCATACAGGTGCTTGATTCTTTCTTGCATGCTTTAGGGGTAGCCAGCTGGCATGGAGACATTCCAAAATAGTAGCATTTGTTTGCAACGAAGCGAAAAAGTCACTTCCCAAATCTGTTCGCCTCTCATTTGGATCATCTCTAACAATGTTCCCGCCGGGCGGTGATGCCAGGTGTAATGTTGCCTCAGTTTGGCCTCTCTGATCTTTGAGGCTGAGTCCACTCTGCGTGTGCTCAGAGGGTAATTGTACTCCGGAAAAGGAAGCAATTTGCAACCTCTTGTTTAGAAACAGGAAATAGAATTTGGAGTGGTCCCGATTTCTTGCTGAGAGACAGAATTATGGACGTTCTTTCCTGCTCTTACTAATCCAAATGCTTAGACGTTCCTTGCAAATCTGGAAAATGGAAAGTACTTTGTCTTTGGCACTGGGGCAGGTAAATCTCTTCTGAACTCAAGTGAACCTGATAGATCCAGCATTTCTGAGAGCGGCATGTGCCGGGGAACAGTCCCCTAGACTTTTCTCCTCTTGCCAGATGATTTGGTAGGTCATTGTGATTGATAAACATTTTCTTGGGTTGCATCTTTATATATTTTTGCTGTTACATTTTCATCCTGAATATTTCTAAGTGCTAAAATAGTTTTTTTTCCTGCATTTGGGCACCATCACATTTGGAATAGCTGAAGACAGATCATAAAACATATTTCCGTTCAGATTAGTTTTAAAATTATTTATATTTTTAGATGTTTTGAGTGTAATCTCATGTAACCAGGATCTCTCTTTCCTAATCTGTTTATGTCTATCTGCATGTCTTAATCTAGCTATAAATCTATCATTTTTCTCCTCTATTTATCTGACTTGTCTCGCTATCTTTATTTTTTCCTGTCTTAATAGATTTCTCTCTCATTTTTCCAGAATATTAGTCATTGCAGTAGCTAGTTGCTGGGCCCCTGACAGTGTCACTTGAATTTGCAGTATATATTGGGTTTCCCAATTTAAAGTAAGTAAATAATTTAAATCAGAAGGATGCTGGATTGAAAATACTTTTTTTTTTCTTTTTCTTTTTTTTTTTTTTTTTGGCTGTGTGGTAGAAAGACGATAGTGAAATTAATAGTAAGAGACACTGTCCCCCCTTTCCCTTGCAAACATGCAGAGACACTATATCACTGTCCCCAATTGAAATAGTCACCTAGAGGGAGAAACTGAAGTTTTGACAAAACCAAGTTGTTTGGCTCTTTCTGGCAAAAAGCTTTTAGGGCCCGATTTTTATAGGTATTTGGGCACCCAATGCCTATAAAAAAAAAACAATGGGAGTTAGGCACCTAAATACCTTTAAAAGGCTGGCCCTTAGGCCTGGTCTGCACTACAGAGGTAGGTTGATGTAAGCTGCCATGCACTGACCTGCTGGGCATGTGTCTACACGTAAATTTGTCTCCCACTGATGTAAGCTCTCCATTATACGACATAGTAACAGCACCTCCTTGAGCGGCGTTGAATCATGGTCAATGTCCTGAAGTCAACGCAGCACTGCTGCAGATACTGTGTTAAATATGTTGACCCACGCAGCTGTCCCACAATGCAACACACTGATCACTCTGGTCACAATTGTTAATTCCACTGCCCAGGGGGTCACAGAGACCAGAAGCCTCCTCCCACCAAAACCCCAAGAATTTTTGAAATACCTTTTCTTGATTGCCCCGCTTGGCGAGTCCACCTAGCAGCTTTCCATGGTTATGCACAAGGGCCCAGCTGACCATGCTGGCTACGCAATCCAGGCGCACTCCCACCTGGAGTACACAGGAGATATTGGATCTCCTGGGCCTGTGGGAAGAAGAGGCTGGGTAGGCACAGCTAAGGACCAGCCATAGAAATGTGAAGATCTCTGAGCAGATTGCACGGGGGATGCAGGAGACGGAGTACGACAGGGATCAGCAGCTGTGCCACGTGAAAGCGAAGGAACTGCAGCAGGCAAACCAGAAGGGCAGAGAGGCTGACAATCAATCCAGTGCCGAGCCGCAGACCTGCTTTTACAAAGAGCTGCATGCCATATTTGGCGGAGACCTCCCCATGCACCACCCTGGGTACCGCCGTGGAGCCCGAGACAGAGGCCCCTGGCGTGAACAGTGAGGATGAAGAGGATGAAGGACATGTGCCAGGGAGGCCCAGCTATGCCAAGAGCCAGGATCTTTTTGAGACTTCACCATAGTCCAGTTGGTCCCAGCTGTCAAGCGTGATGCAAGGGAAGGAACCTCAGGTAAGAGGGTAAATTTATTTCCCATTACAGCGATGATGCCCCCAACTTAGCAGGACAAAGCTATCGACTTTTCCTTAATGTACGCATGCTAGACTAGGTAGCGATACAACAAAGAGGTAGTGTAGTTATCTGCTTTTCATTCCCCTCTAGAGTTAGACGGGTGGATGGAGCGGGATTGTCACGCGTAGCAGTGTGTGTCTGTACACAGGGATGTGTCTTGAATCCTCCCAAGAGATCTTGAGGAAAGGTTTCTAGGGCCGACAGCCTTATTTCCCCCTCTGCGGTAGGGTGCTTTCCTACGCCAGTCAGTGATAACTTCAGCAGGCACCGTTGCAGTACGCACGCTTGCAGCACATGGGCCTTGGGAATGCAAGCTGCAGCTGTGCTCTCTGTGCCTTTGTCACCCTCGGGAGTGGGATATCAGCTCAGATCGCCCCAGCCTGTGGAAAATGGTGCCAGTATTCAGCGCCATTGCCCTGTACTCATAGTTTCATGCAACCGAGCAATACCCTCCTCATTTCCCTCAAGTGCGGTGCCTGGTGCTGTGCACGAGCACTTGGAAGCAGACTGTCAGTCAGGAGGTCTTGCTTAAAGCATCCGGGGAGCATGGGAAGGGAGTTCAGAAACTTAACTTTCACTTTCTGTTTCACGTACTGACAGCGGTACCTTTGTGTGTTCTATCTGCCACTGCCGCCGTTGTGGCCTTCAGGGGTTCCCCCTCTACACCTGTGGAACGCTTGAGTCAGAGAAAGAAGAGGACTCAGGATGACATGTTCGGCAAGATCCTGCAAGACAGTGCTGCATCAGACTGTGAGCAGAGGGCCTGGAGGGTGAATATTACAGTCTGGATGGAGAGGGAAAGAACAGACAGGAGAAGATCCAGGAGTCTCAGCAGGCAAAGGAGAGGGAGATGCACCAGGGGCTTCTCCTACCGCTCCACACTAAGGACAACCACAGTATCGCATACACTGACCTTTGAGAGCCATGGTTGATGTATGACTAACTAAAGTGAACATGAATGTTCCTTCCTCTTCTTTAAACTCTGATCCATAAATTTATTAAGGTTTTAATATATTTGCTTTTAACTTGCACAGAATTTCTGCTGAAGTGTTTTTGTGAGTCAATTAAACTCTGTTGTTTGGAGAATAATTCATTTTTATTAATCCCAATGTATGATGCGGAATGGCTGATGGTAGTGAGGGCACCCGCTTACCTGTTATCATACACTGTGACAGCTCATTGGATCAGTGACACACACAGTGTAATGTTCATAAATGTACAGCAAGCACCACAAAATTCAATGTTATGTTCATAGATGTGTACCAAGCAACGCACAATTCCTAACAGGCCCCCAAACTGCAGGGCTGAGTAGAGCACAGTCCACCACGACACATTACTGGGGCTCATTGATAAAGTGCTCTTTCAAAGCCTCTCTGAGCTGGGTGGCTCCACATTGAGGTCTTCTAATAGCCCTTGTGTGTGGTTGTTCAAACTCATCAGACAGCTGCTCCACCTGCACCCTCTGCCCCAGCAGCAACTTTTACCCCTTTGTGTCACAGATATTATGCGGGACGCTGCAGGCAGCTCTAACCACTGGGATATTTTTCCTCACAGAAAATATCTGGTGAGTAAACAACACCAGCGTCCCTTCAGCCTACCAAAAGCACATTCAGCTGTCATCCTGCACTGGCAGTTGAATCTTCCCTTGGTGCTGCCAAGGTGCCCAGTGTACAGCTTCATGAGCAAGGGGTAGGCTGGATCCCCCAGGATCATGATAGGCATTTCAACATCGCCAATGGTAATCTGCTGGTCATGAAAGAAAATCCCTGCTTTTAGCTTTCTGAATAGTTCTGTGTTCTTAAAGATGCAAGCGTCACGCACCTTCCCTGACCAGCCAACACTGATGTCAGTGAAGTGTTTCCAGTGATCAACCAGCACTTGCATAACGATAGAAAAATAGCCCTTTCTGTTGATGTACTCTCTGGCAAAGTGGGCTGATGCCAAAATAGGGATATGCGTGCCGGCTATCATTCCACCACAGTTTGGGAACCCCATTGCTGCAAATCCACTATGTCCTGCACATTGCTGAGAGTCACAGTCCTGCAGAGCAGGAGACAGTTAATGGCCCTGCACACGTGCATAACAACAGCCCCCACTGTAGATTTTCCAACTTCAAAATGATTTTCCCGTTGACCTGTAGCAGTCCAGTGTTGCAAGTTGCCACAGTGCGATCGCCGCTTGCTTCTCCATTCTCAGTGCAGCTCTCAGTCTGGTGTCTCTGTGCCAGGGGACTGGGATGAGCTTGGCACACAGATCCAGGAATATGGCCTTTCATATCTGAAAGTTCTTTAGCCACTGCTCGTCATCCTAAGCCTCTATTACAAAGGGATCCCACCAGTAAGTGCTCGTTACTTGGGTCCAGAAGCGGCACTCCACTGTTTGCAGCTGCTCCATGAATACCACCAGCGGTATTGAATTGGTTCTTGCTATGTTACACAGCAGTCTGCCCTCCCAGAAATCACCATTTTCCCCTTTGCTCTTCTTGCGGCTCTGCAAATACCAGAGGATCACGCATCCTGTTCTCACCGCACTCGTGACAATAATGCAGAGCTGTGCAGCCTCCATGCTTCGGTCAGAGATAATGGACAGCGACAAGTCCGGCACAGGTTCATGGGATTTGCAAAATAGGTGCGACAGTTATGGGACAGAGGTGGCATTATGGGATGGGGAAAGTTGCATGATGGGAACTTGGTCCCACAATCCAAGTCTCCCCTTACGTGACTCATTTCTGCCCTCACCATACATTGTCAAAACTTCCCAAAAAAGAGTGTGCTGGATGATGGTGAGTTGCACGCTGGGATGCCTCCCCATGGTGCACCGTGCACTGACATGAATGCCCCTGCAGTGCCAAAGCAAGGAGCCACGTATGTATGTGCACGAGTGATATACTCGGTGCAGCAGCCGATGTCAACGTCAGTTGCCTCGGCAATAGTTTGCCGTGTAGACGTGCCCTTAGACAATAATGCCATGGGCTTGGGGAAACGTGGATCTTGGCACTGCCCCCTGAACTCCAGAGCGCGGGCTGTATCCATGCATTTGCTGTGCCAGGCCAATTCTACCTCCTACACAAAAGCACAATGGAGGAGGAAAAATGTAGAAGTCGGAGCTAATTTTTGGCTAAGCTGGGCCCTGAAATGGCTCTCTAACTCTGGCCATTTCTGCTTCTTCCCGAGTAGTCCTACTAGCTACTAGCCCCCAGGTGTCTGGTATCCAGCAACTGCACGAGTCTCTCTTTTTCCCCCTGCTGGTTGGACTTGAGTTCTGTGTCCCGTCATGCGTGCTGGGGCGGTGAATGTTACAGTGGGTGCCGCCTTTGATCGTGTAGCTCATGGCCAGGATTTGCAAAGAAACTTTGGGATAGAAATTCCCAGCCTACCACCTCTGGTGCCTTCACCTGCTCCCACGGCTTCAGTTATCTCTGCCGGGCTGATGACTCCTGAGCCTGCTAGGCCTCTCCTTCCAGATCTCCTGCTGGATGCCCTACTCTTGCCTCCGACGCCAGGCCCCATTCATCAGTGCCCTGCTCCTGGTGGAATCATTCACAGCCGTGCAAAGAGGGAGTCAGATGATACCAGGTCATTCGGTTGTGGTGGCACATTGCACTGCTGTAGATGGCTCCATGTGGGGTAGGGGCCCACGTCCCTGAACTTCTGATTGTTTCTCCTTGTTCCTCTCCAACTCGCTTTCCCATCTCCCAGGTGCTCAGCCAGGGGGTTATCCGTGGCTCTTTTCCCTGCTGTAGCTGGGGCTCTTGCTCAGTTTGGTCCCCTCTTCCCGTCTAGTGTCATTAATTTCTGCCCATCTCTCACCGTTCCCGCATCTCCAACTCTTGGCCATGTGCTAGGGACCTCTCGGGGTCGGTGGAGTCTCCCAAGGGTACCAGTGGTGTACCTGAGAAAGGAATCTGGCCTGCACTCAGATAAATGACTCTCCCGGTGATGTAAGTCAGGAGTAACTCCATTGTAGCCAGTGGGTCAGATGCTCGGTGTAAATGGGGGTAGCTGATCTGCAGTGGTTGAGGCTCTGGGACATCAGAGTTACACTGGATTAAAGGAAGAGGTATAAACACGTATCTTTACCTCTAGGCCGCCGTTCGTGCCTGGATGTGGCATTGAAGGGGATTTTGCTTCTTGCACTCCCTCTGGTGGGCACTTCCTTTGCCCGGATGGTCAGCCCCAACCAGTCCCTTCTCCAGAGTGCCTTGCTTGGTCTTCTGTGGCTCAGTTCAGTCCCATTCTGGGTTCAGCTCTAAACAAAAAACATAAAAAGGATCCTTTGCCCCTCCTCAGTTCAACTTCAACTCCTCCCCCTTGTCAAGGTACTGACCCCCTGATTTTTCCCTGCAGGGAATCCAAGTGCCATTTAAGCTAGCCTTCCACCCCTCCTGCGCGTCTGTCTCATTCCCTGGTCTTCATCGACCCTTGCTTGGGACTCCTCTCCACTCTACAGCTAACCCTACTCTTGTCGTTCCACTTTCTGGCCAGGGCCAAGCCCTGCTACAGGAAGGGACTCTCCCTAGTTCGTCTCTGCCACGCCTGTGCTCTCTCAGCTCCTTGTACAGCCTCGCTGTCCCCACTCTGACCCAAGAGGCAATCGATCACCTCCCAGGTGCAGAGCATAACTAAGTAGGGTCTTTCCCTTGCCTTACAGGTGCCTATGTTTGAGATGAAATAGCACCGGTTTACCCAGCTGGGCAAAGTAGATGGCTTTGGGTCACAGCTGTGTTCTTTGCTCCTGTCTCTCTCCAGCTTCACCTTGATCCCAGGAGGCTGCGAAAAGAGAGAGGGAGAAAATGTTCCATGTGGGCCAGAAAATATAGCAAAATCTGCCCCTGCCAGAGAGCTGGTTAATCCGTGATTTAGAAACCTCTTGCTTTTCTCCCAATATAATCCGGCTTCTCAGCATTCACCAAACAATCTTGTTCCAGCTGATCGGAGGAACCTGACTGCGATGTCTCCAGGCAAGGAACTCATGCATCCTGTGCAGGGCTGGTAGCTGCGTTTGCATCGCTCACCCCTGTTGGTCATTGCCCTCCAGAGGCCGGCTGTATAGAATGCAATGAGTGCCAGGCCATGCTTGCTTGATGCAGTGATGGCCTGGCTCTGTATCTAGGTGCTTGGTGCTGGGCCATGCCTGAAGCTATTCTGCTGAACCTGAGTTGTGTGTGTGTGTGTATATCTTGTTCCATCACATGCCACAAGATTCACTGGGTGGGACTCTCCACTGGTGGGAATTACCGTAGCTGTACCAATTTTAGGGGAGCTCTGCTGATCTGTCCCAGCTGGGGATCGGGCCCGTTGTGTCCAGTTTCAGGAAGGAGGGGTGGATTTGCATGTATCTTCCCCACGCGGGTTATTGCGAGAAGCTGCTTTTCTCCATGGCTGCATTTAAAGGGCGTGAAGTGCGCTGCGGGCAATGCTGCCAGGAATGGCTGAAAACCTGTTTCTTGTCACTGAGTGAAAAGGGAGGGTGGTTTTGATAGGCGTTGGCTGTGTGTTAAAAGCAGGCACACCTCTGTTTGCTAAGGGCTGGATTGTGCTGCCTTAACTCATGTGAGATATGACCTAGTTCAGCCAGGAGCCCACTGAAGTCACAGGGGAGAAAGGCACTTCTGATGAGGAGTAAGGGTGGCAGAAGCTGACCCCTTACAGCACAGATGTGGGAAAGGACTATGCAATTAAGGCACCGCCTTGCTTATCAGCATGGACTTGTGGTTAACAAAGCCCTGGCTGGCATGATTTAGTTGGGGATTGGTCCTGCTTTGAGCAGGGGGTTGGACTAGATGACCTCCTGAGGTCTCTTCCTACCCTAATCTTCTATGATAATACACTAGGCAGGTGCTCTGCAGATCCATGTTCCATTCCTGGCTCTGCTGTATGTGACTTAATATATGTGCGCTTTAGTCCCCAGCTGTAAACTGGGGGTAACAATCCCACCTTTGTGTGCTTAGATTGTAAGCTCTTTGAGACTGGGGCTGTCCCATTGTGTCTGTACAGCGCCTAGCCCAGAGGCACCTGGATCTAGGTGAGGACCTCTAGGTGCTCCTGTAAACTAAGCATTACTAGTCATAACTTTCTCTGTGCGTACACCCAGAGTTCTGTCTGCTCACTGGAGATGCAAAAGTAAGCATTGCTCTCTCTAACTCTTGCTAACCCTGCAGTCCTGGGAAAGGAAGCTGAGGGCGATTTCTTATTGTGCATCGTCAACTGAACGCTTGGCTAAGGGCTTGTCTACACCTGGAGTTAATATCAGGACCAGCTGTTGCCCTTTAAATTCATATCTTGCCTTAATCTGAGTTCACTTTCAAGTGTGGACAAGCCTCAGGCCTGGTCTACACTGAAAATTTCTATCGACCGAGCTTTAGCACTCAGGGCTCTGCAAAATCCACTGCCCTGAGCGCTGTGGCTACACCGATATAACCCACAGTGTAGACACAGCTCGGGTGACGGAAGGATGCTTCCCTCAACGTCACCGCCTCTGCTCGGGAAGGCGGAGTTCCTGCAGCGACAGAAAACGGCGATCGCTCCGTCGCTGTGCCGCCTGTCATGTGAACACGCCCTAAGTGTGGTCGGCTGCAGCTCTGCAAACTCGGGGATCGCACTGAGGCTGCACAGGTGGTGCTGGTGGGCGGGCGTCTTGTGAAGAGCGTGGGGCCGTCCTGATTTCACTAAGGACTTGCGTTAGCCTGCAGGATCTGCCTGGTTCTGGGGAGGGTAGAGGGGGTTGGCACCGGTTCAAATGAAGTAATCCCCCCCCCTTGTTTTTCCTAGAACAAATAGTGGAGAAAGACGAGGGACCATACTACACCCACCTGGGATCAGGACCAACGGTGGCATCTATCAGGGATCTCATGGAAGAGAGGTATGTCACGAATGGTTTGCAACAAGTGAGACAGGTGGAGTAAAATCCCTCCCTCCTGTTCAGAGGGCCCCGTGGAAGAGGGGCTATGCTGAATCAGTGCATTCCTTAGCTGCCCCACCCCTGCCTCCTCCACAGCTGGGGCTGCTCACTTTTCTGCCTTGCAAAGGACCCCCTGGGAAGAGGGGGGCGATTGCAGATGCTTCCAGTGCCCTCTGCTGGTCATGCTGCCACTGAGGGCCCTGTGCCAGGGGCTGCAGCCACATCACCCCAGGCAGAATCTAACCCACGGGCGTCTTCCAGGAAGGCTGGTGTTGTCGCCCAAGGTAAAGGCTGATCTGGGCAGCAGAGTGTCCCGCTCTGACGCTGGGCTTGGCGGTGGAGCAAGCACCGTGTCTGTGCCAGGGCAAACAATTCCTCCAATTTATCAGGCACAGCTAGATTTCTTCTGCACCAGGCATGCATGTCACCTCGGCCCACCGCTTCCCTCCAGCTGGCATGGTGCTTGTGGACAGCGTAAATGGGAAGCCAAAAAGCCGCCCCTCCTGCCCCCATGCTTCCATCTCCGCACGTGTTCTACTCGTGCTTGGATTCACCTGCCTGTTGGTTGCGTTATCCCGGGGTGGCGACGCAGGACGGGGCGTGGGATTTTTGCTCTCCCGGCTACCGTTCCGGTGAAAGTTGTCCGGGATTGTCTGGGTTTGTCAGCAGTCCCTGGGAGAGGTGGTGGTGAATACAACTTTCACGGGTCCCTGAAGGGTGTGTCTGCACTGCCATCCGGAGGCGTGAATGCAGCACTGGTGGATACACCTGAGTTATCTTTGATCCAGATCTATGGGGGTGGTGGGCACCCCAGTATGTACCCAAAGTCCCTGGTAGGGAGGGATGCTGCTTCTGGGGGGTTTCACTGCTATTGTTAACTCTAGTGTAGATCGGTCTACGGCACGTACAGCGGTCGCACCTCCGACTGCACATAACCTAAATCACCGTGGCCGTGGCTAGACCAGGGTTCAGAGTTGGTAGAGGGTATTAGCTGACATATTCTGCCTAACACTCTGGAAAGTCTAGTGAAGGCACGGCACCCTGCCTTGAACACGGGCTAAGGTGGTCAAGGGAAAGCCTTGGTGGGAACTAGATGCCTGTGGGAAACCACGCTGGTTAGTCCAATTTGCTGCAGGGAGTCACTTCAGGCTTGTGTTGGCCAACCGGTTTGCTTTGATTCCCACAGCCAGGGCTGGCAGGGCTGCTGGCAACTCATGCACTGCCTGGGTGCACATCTGCATGGTACGCCAATGAGTATCGCATGACGAGACGTATCATTTGCCTCCCACAGACAGTTCGACAGCTGCCAAACTAAGCAACTGGCCAAGGGCAAGTCAAAACCTTTCACGGTTACTATTAGTTATGACTGCGGTCAAGTCAGTGAAATTGGCAATAGAAAAGACCAATGGGGTCACCCAGCCTGTCCCTCTGCCAGGGCAGGATTCTTTCCTACTGTTCGCTTTCCAGTGTAGTCCAGGATTTTTGGCGATGGTTGTTTTTTGTCTCAAGCAACAGGGCTTCCGCCCCTTCCTCTGGGGAGACTGTACAATCTCACTGGTCACCAGAGCCTGCTCGCTGCTAGTTATGTGTAAATTTTTCCGAGTCTGGCAGTGTTAGGTCCTACCGTTAATAGATCTTGCTGTTAGGAAACATTTTTCCCTTTGCTCAATTTCATCAGATAGTGCAGGGTCCTACCACCCAGTTCTACCATCTCCTGCCTTGGTTATTGCACCCCGGACATATTTGTGCAGCTGAGTCGTCTCCAGGCCCACGTCCTCCCCTTTGCAGATTGAAAAGGAGTAGAAGGGACTTACGAGGACAGACGCATGTTGCCTGAGCTGGCTCAGTTCCAGGGTGTTGTTGCTTTTCAGCAGCTGTAATGTGGGGAGTTGGGAGGGAGCAGCTTGCAGATCGCAAGGCAGCTGTGCAGCTGGACGGTCAATGGGAGTTAAATGGGAGATCTCTGCCCATCCATGCACCAGGACCCTGGTTTTTTGGGTGAGTCTCCCGGCTAAGATGTCCTGCTCTCCTCCTGCCTGCACTGAGCATCATTCTTCTCAGCCCCTTACCCATCCCCGGTCAGGAAAATCAAAAGCAGGTGGTGCTGCCTCGATTTCTGAGAGCCCAGTTTGCCGTGACTTGGGGCCATGGGCTCAGCAACAGCCCTTAGGTTGGGCACCGAAAATCACTAGAGGAAACCCTCAGCCACTGTACACACCTGCCATGGAGGGGCTGCTGGCAGCTGATAGGGGAGCATGTGTGCTCCCTTGCCCCCTTGTCTTGTGTCCCACCAAGGGGCTGGGATGTTTGGACTTGGCAGGGAAGGGTTGGTGTGCTAATCTCAGGCTAATCTAATCAAGCCTTTCAGGACTGGGAAAATTGCAGGCCAAACTCCCACGGATGTCATTGTGGCCAGGATTTCACCCTGGGGTTGGAGATGGGGACGGTACTAGCCAGGGGGAGGGGATGGGCTTTGCACCAGTTGTGCTCCCCCTGGGTTCTGGATTACTCTAGGGGCCAAAATACACCCCCCTTTCCCCCCGGCCTAAGCAAACATGGCCTATCTCAGCCTGGCTCTGGCAAAGCCCAGAATCCTGCTCCAGGCCTGCCCCTATGTTATGCCTTTGGTGGCCCTACACTAATGCCTGCTCGGGGGGGATTTCTCTCCTAACCTATTGCAGCAGAGGCCCCTGTATGCTGCTGAAGTGGAATGGGGTGTGTGTGTGTGTTGGGGGGTGGGGTAGATCCCTGCCATAGCGTTGGCGAGTGTTTAACTAATGGGATGAATGGGCTGGTGTCGGATCTGCTTGTTCTCCATTGTGCAGCGCGCAGAAATATGCCTGCAGGGGGGAAAGCAGCAAAGTACCATGCAGGCAGGTGGGGCACAGATTAACTGGGTTACACCCCTGGGATTGAGTCACGGCGCTGAGTCAGCCAGAAATAGAGCGTCACCAGGGTTGATGGCATTACGTCACCCACCTTGGGGGCACAGTGATTCACGGGGGAACAGGCATGCTATGGAAGGGAACCCACAACCCCCTGGGGGAGCGAGTAATTACTGACTCCACATGAACACCCTCATAGCCAACAGACAGTGACTGATCCTGATCCAGAAAGGTACCAAACACTCATGAGAGGTGTTGACTGACCTCAACTCCCATGCAAGTCAGTAGTGCTTGGCAGGATCGGGCCCCTAATGAGGCATAAATCCTCATTGGCTTGGAGTCTTACCTCTGCCACCAACTGTGTTAAGCAAGCCACATATTAAAATCACTCTGTGCCTCAGTTTCCCCATCTTCCTCGCCTCCCAGAGGGTGTTGTGAGGTTGAAGTTAGGGAATCTTTGTGAAGTTAATTGAGGCCCTTGAATAGAAGGGGGGATGCAAGCGCAAATTATTTTAAAAAGTGAAATCAGCAGGCTTTGTTACTTCATGTTCTCAGTCTGGGCTTGTGGGAATTAAATTTCCTGCCCGTCAGCCTGTGCAGTGAGCGCCCCCTGTGGATTCTGGAAGCTTTGCAGCTCAGGGCAATAGAAATTCACCTGCACTGTTTCAGCAGATAGTCTTCTCTTAGCAATAATGTGAAGTTTGATGGTGTTTTTACACCTGCCTGCACTTCTAGGTCAGGGGATACAGCATTCGCAGCTTGGGATGACTTGAGCGTCAGAACAGCACGTGTCAGGCCAGGCCGTGTGCTCGGTCAGGGTAGATCTGGAAAGCACTGCACTAGTGCCGGTGGCTATTTGCCAGTTCAGCTGAGAGCACAATCTGGTCCATGGGGCACCATAGAGCTTTGGTGGAATTGTTCCTTGAAAAACTCCCACCAGCAATCCCAGTGTGCATAAGGGTGTCTGAGCTCCCTTCACTAAATGGGCTAGATTTAACTCAAGGATGGGAGTGGACATGTTCTGTCCTCCCCAGCACTGGGGCTAGGTTTTCTCCAAAGCACCCAGCGTTGGTCCTCGCTCTGCTTCCAGTGAAATCAACGATAAAGCTCCCATTGACTTTAGCGGGGACAACGCTGAGCGCTTCAGAAGATCCCTCCCGAGATGCGCAGCAGCAAGTTTTGGTCTGTCGGATGCCCCAGTTTCCATCGCTG
This sequence comes from Lepidochelys olivacea, assembly GCF_965140295.1. Taxonomy (NCBI): domain Eukaryota; kingdom Metazoa; phylum Chordata; order Testudines; family Cheloniidae; genus Lepidochelys; species Lepidochelys olivacea. The sequence continues at coordinate 12,827,483 of NC_140436.1, read as the reverse complement.
GGGCAGGCAGGTCATTGTAGGGCAGGTTTAGGACCTGGGGTTGCAGGGTCCTGGGTGACCGATGCCTCCACCTCCCCACTGGGGAGCCAGGTGAAACAGCACCCAACAATTACTGGTGGGTTAGGCACTGCAGGAAGTACCGCCCAAAGAAGCTAGAGAGCAGAACCCTGCAGCCGCCTGATTGGTCAGCACCGACTATTTAAAGGAGGAAGCTGACCCAGGGAGCTGTCTGAGGAACAAAGCAGATTCTGGCTTGCTACTGACCTCATCCTTCACCCCGTTTTGGTCCTGATTCCTGCCTTTGACCCTGTCCCAGCTCGACCTTCGTTCCAGTTTCCTGACTCAACCTGGCAACTAGTTGTGACTGCTGCCTTCGACCCTGGCCCAGCGGACATCACTGTCTACGCCCCGGCCATTACAGTCATGAGCGTTGATGGGGCCTGGGGAATGGAAAGGTCATGCTGGAAATCGCCTCCCATTCTCAGCTGGCTGCCAGAGGGGGTGACAGCACAGGCCAGGGGCTGCAAGCCCATGGGCTCTCACCTGTGTTTAAAACCCTTGATAGTGACCTACTGCAAGTGGTGATGACGATGCATTCTCCTGCTTAGTCTCAACTGCAATTCCTACAACAGCGGCTTCCGTTTCCTCATCAGCCTCCTGGCCACCATTCCCCAGATGCCAGGGCGAGCTCTGGACTTGCTTTGCGTTGGTGAAGCAGGTAGTTATTAGGAAAGTGTGACGCTGAGTCTTGCCTTTACGTTCCCCCTAGTCTTCTTGGAAGTGTGGTATCTGGATAGCGTCTCTCTCCAGTCGGTCAGATGTAAATGGACGGGTGTAGAGCAGGTTAATGAGACGTACGCACCAGCTGCTGCTGCTCAAATCTTCCCATCGCTCTCCATGTTCCTCGTGGGTGAGGGAGATGAAATCCAGTCCAGGAAGTTCCCATCCACCCTGTAGATCAGGAACATCTGAGCTTGGGAGCCGAGCAGTGGAGAATTCTGTAGGGCCGACGAGATGCTTTGGGGGGAGGGATAGCTCAGTGGTTTGAGCATTGGCCTGCTAAACCCAGGGTTGTGAGTTCAATCCTTGAGGGGGCCATTTAGGGATCCAGGGCAAAAATTTTGGATTGGTCCTGCTTTGAGCAGGGGGTTGGACTAGATGACCTCCTGAGGTCCCTTCCAACCCTGATATTCTGTGATTCTATGCCTGGCTCCATCTTCTCTTGCTGGTGCCGTTCGCTTCTGGAGGCTTTCAGCTGAGAATGGAATAACTAGGCGGGTTGATCCGCGTCAAGGGAATGGCCAGCCATTAGATTAGCTTATTTGTTGGCTCTTAGTGGAAGTGCCTGTCAAGGGGAGGGCAGTGCTTTCGAGGCAGGAGGATACAACACTGTGAGATCATGAGATGAAGAGCAGGGCAGGTTGTCAGCTCTTTGGGGGCAGGGACTGTCCTTTTGTTCTGTGTCTGTACAGCGCCTGGCACAATGGGGGCCTGGGGCTTCTAGGGGCAACCACGCTATAAATCATAATATGCTTCTGTGCAGTAGAGATGTGCTGCAGTTTGCTCTGGCTTTCCAGTTATGCTGATGCATGAGATGGAGCCTTGTGCACAATGTGTCCTTGTAAACTTGGGTGTCTAGGATTTCACAGCCGTTGCTATGCGATGGGGACTGTTCCCGACGATGAACCGCTGCTGCGTGGTCTAAAGCAGTATGGGGCCTAAGCCACGCGGATAAGCAGTTCCGATTCCTTCCAACAGAGGGCAGTGGGGTGCATGCCCGCCGCCCACTCCGCGTCAACGTCTCATCTAGATGAGTAGCAATTTTACATCGAGCGGAAATCCCACTTGTCTACAGTGGGAACTGCAGAGCAGCAGCGTCTTTCGCTGAGCCTGCCCACTTTGCAGATCTCCCCTTCTCAGTGGAGGTTGCCTGCGTTGCCTGGGAATTCATAGGAATTGCCAAACTGCATCTGACCCGAACTCAGTCCATCCCAGTGTCCTGTCTCAGGTGGTGGCCAGCACCATACGCCCCAGAAGAAGATGTGAGAACCCTGCAGCAGCAGGTATGGGATCATCTGCCCTCCACATTTGGTCTGATCCTGACCCCCAATAGTTAGATTGGCTCAAGCCTTGAAGCATAAAGGTTCATATCCCTGCCAACACTTTTGCCGGCATTAATATGCTAACTCTGAATATTCATATAAACGCCCAATTCCTTTTTGACTCTTGCTCAGTTCTTGGCCTCAGTGACTTCTAGTGGCAATGAGTTCCACCGGCTAATGACGTTCAGTGGAATCTAGGCACCCGACTGCCATTTGTCCATTTGAAAATCTTCCGCAGGAGCAGTGTGTGTTGCAGACTGTTATGCGCACATCAGCTGAAGGTATTAGTGATAGTTATAAGCTATGGTTGTAAAGCAATCTATCGACCTATTTTTATGTCATTATTGTAGTGCCTAGGGACCGACCAAGAATGGGACCCAGTTGTGTGAGGTGCTGCACAAACACATAATAAAAGACGGTGCCTACAATCTAAAGAGATAAAACAGATAAAGGGTTAAGGGGAAAGGGTTTAACATACAGGCGGAGTAATTAGAGTGATGGTTTGCAAATAGTCCCGCAATTTTGCAATTGATCGCCCATGTATTAAAACACCCATCTGACACAAATTAACCTCTTATCAACTGTTTACAAATGTCCCCGCCCCGGAAAGTGTGACCAAAATGCAGTCGCTTCGGCTCTGTTTTTTGCATCAGAATGCCCCCAGCCTGTCTTTTTGTGTCCCCGTCCCGCTCCCCTCCTACCACCGGTTCCCAACATCTGCAAAATCTTTGAAGCGCCTGGCTGTTCTGCTGGCACAATGGCTGTGTGGGTGCGTTCACCCATGAACATCAGCCGGGGCATGGGAATCCTTGTTTAAAAGTGTCTCGCTAGCAAAACTCAGCAGGGCCGTGTGGGCCGGCTCTCTTCCCCCGGGGGTGACGGATCGTGCTGGCTTCAGGAAGCGGGGCAGGAGGTAGCTGGCGTAGTTAATTAGTGCTTCCAGGAAGGAGGAGAGTGGGAAGGTTAATCTGTGCTGATTAGCTCCAGCGAAAACCCCAGGTTGCCTGATCAGTTGGATGAGAGCATCTAACAGGGCACTCTGGTCTGTGTGCCAGAGGGGAAGGAATGAAGAGACAAAGGGTCTCTCCCCGTGGTGTATGTCGGAAGGAACACTGTTGAACTCGCTGGGCATGATTCAGCCCTCAGTCCCACTGATCGGAGGCCAATGGGATAACACCAGTGTAGGACCGATATGAGGGCAGAATCAGAAATTAGGGCCTGATCCTGCAAGGAGAGTGTAAGGGCAGGAGTGGGGGGATGGGGACTTAAAGTGGTCTCCCTCAAAATTACATCCTTTCCCTGGCTGCGATAAAATGGACCCGATCCTTGAGATACCCCAGGTGCTCAGTGTGTCTCAGGGTACGTCCATGCTTGGAGGGAGGCGTGCGATTCCTAGCCTCCCCCGAGGTCCAAGAGTAGACATACCTGAAGTGTAGCTCCCGAGAATGAGAGGAGTGGGACGCAGCTCTGCTGCGATAAAGGATTGTGCTACCAAACTAACGTATGTGTTGGAGGGGTGGGGTTGACTGCTAGGCAGAATTTCAGGTGTCCTTAGGCCTTAGTCTTGCTTCCCAGCTGCAGATCCCTAGTGCAGACATGATTTGCACAAGTGCTGCTATGTCTCAAAATCCCAGTGTAGACGAGACCTAGGCTGACTTCCAGCAGGGTGGCTAGGGAGAGGCGATTTGGACCCAGCATGGGCTGTGTTGAGGAAAGCACTTGTCTGCGCAGCAGATGGGTTGCGTGGGATGAGTCACGCCTGTCCGATGGGGTTAGACGCCAGGGCTAGTTTGGTTTGTGTCCAGCTCCCATCCTAGCAAGAGTAGAACCACAAGTGATTTCACGCAGGCCACGGATCAGCCATTAGCTGGCTGCCCTTTGCAGGCAATGCTGACTTGGGTTTACCAGTAGCTAAGAGCTGCAGCCACCCTCCCTCTGGGAATCATTCTGGTTGCGCAGCTAGGCACCGAGGACTCTTGTTGCATTGGCCCATGGTCTCAGACCCCTCTAATGTGCAGCTGAAGCCCTGTCCTCTCGCTCCTGCTCCATGCTGGGTGGAAAGAGAGGAAAACAAGGGTGTAGGGCGTGGGAGGGGAAAGCATGCCTCGCGTGCCGCCGGCATAAGCAAGGCTCCCAGGAGTTAACATAGCTGTGAGGTCTGCAATCTTCTGTTCTTGGAGTCCGGCTATCTACCCCATCTCTTCTTCCCCTGAGAAGTCCGAGGGAAATCCACCCACACCCATTTGCGTGGCCAGCACAGAAGAGCTGAGTCGTGGCTCAGAGAGGGGCTGCTCTGCTCTCACATTCGTGGAACCGGGTGAAATTCAGGGGTTAGATTCAGACCCGAGCACCAGCTGGGTCCCACTGTTTGGAGGGTGTAGGTGGTGCACAGACCTCTGTGCGAGCACCCTTCACGAGCGGGGAATCTCACACCATGTGAACTGCAGTGAGGGCAGGGCTGGTTTCTGCACAGGGAAGTGAGAAAGAAAGTGTGAAACGCAAATGGCTGTATGAGTGAAAAGAAGCGTTAATGATGCAGTGGGCTTGGGATTCAGGAGACCGGGTTTCAATTCCTGGCTCTGCCATTGACCTGCTGGGTGACCTCCAGCAAGTAACTTCCCCCCTCCGTGCCTCAGTTTCCCCATCTGTAAAAAGGCAATGATAATACTGACCTTCTTTGCAAAACGCTTTGAGATCTATGACTGAAAAAGTTCTATAGAGGAGCTAGGAATTCATGTTGTTGTTCTCTCGTTGTTCTCTCTCAGTCCCTTTAGGGACAGTCTGTTTTTTTTAAATCACATCCATTCTGGCAACTCAGTGGATGCTGATTCTTTTGTGGCATGTGTGATGGGTTGGATCACAGAAACCCCCTTGGGAGCTGCCAAGACTACTTTTGCCCAGTCAGCTTAGGACTTCAGTGCCCTGCCTGGTTTGAGCCAGACCCGCTAGCCTGCTGTAAACCCAGACCCAGGCCTGAACCACGTCCCCTAACAGCTGTAAGTTCAATTGAAAGCAGTTTGCAGAAGTGTGCCTATCTTTAACACTGAGATGCCCAACTCCCAATGGGGTCCAACCCCCAAATAAATCGGTTTTACCCTGTATAAGGCTTATACAGGGTAAACTCATAGATTGTTCGCCCTCTATAACACTGATAGAGAGATATGCACAGCTGTTCCCCTCCCCCCCAAATATTAATACATACTCTGGGTTAATTAGTAAGTAAAAAGTGATTTTATTAAATACAGAATGTAGGATTTAAGTGGTTCCAAGTAGTAACAGACAGAACAAAGTGAATTACCAAGCAAAATAAAATAAAACACACAAGTCTATGTCTAATCAAACTGAATACAGATAAAAACCTCACCAGTTCCAGTAAGCTCTCTTTTACAGACTAGCCTCCTTCTAGTCTGGGTCCAGCAAGCAATCACACCCCCTGTAGTTACTGTCCTTTGTTCCAGTTACTTTCAGGTATCCTTGGGGATGGAGAGGCTCTCTCCTTAGCCAGCTGAAGACAAACTGGAAGGGTCTCCCACAGGCTTAAATAGACTTTCTCTTGTGGGTGGAGACCCCCCTACTTTCTGCTATACAAAGTCCAGCTCCAAGATGGAGTTCTGGAGTCACCTGGGCAAGTCACATGTTCATGCATGGTTTCAGAGTAGCAGCTGGGTTAGTCTGTGTCTGTAAGAAGAACAGGAGTACTTGTGGTACCTTAGAGACTAACAAATTTATTAGAGCATAAGCTTTTGTGGGCTACAGCTCACTTCATTGGATGCACACAGTGGAAAATATAGTGGGGAGATTTTATATACACAGATAACATGAAACAATGGGTGTTACCATTCACACTGTAACGAGAGTGATCAGGAAAGGTGAGCTATTACCAGCGGTGGGGGGGACCTTTTGTAGTGATAATCAAGGTGGGCCATTTCCAGCAGTTTACAAGGACAGTAGGAGGGGAAATAAACAAGGGGAAATAGTTTTACTTTGTGTAATGACCCATCCACTCCCAGTCTCTATTCAAGCCTAAGTTAATTGTATCCAGTTTGCAAATTAATTCCAATTCAGCAGTCTCTTGTTGGAGTCTGTTTTTGACTTTTTTTTGTTGAAGAATTGCCACTTTTAGGTCTGTAATCGAGTAACCAGAGAGATTAAAGTGTTCTCCGACTGGTTTTTGAACGTTATAATTCTTGACATCTGATTTGTGTCCATTTATTCTTTTACGTAGAGATTGTCCAGTTTGGCCAATGTACATGGCAGAGGGGCATTGCTGGCACATGATGGCATATATCACATTGGTAGATGTGCAGGTGAACGAGCCTCTGATAGTGTGGCTGATGTGATTAGGCCCTATGATGGTGTCCCCTGAATCGATATGTGGACACAACGGGTTTTGTTGCAAGGATAAGTTCCTGGTTAGTGGTTCTGTTGTGTGGTGTGTGGTTGCTGGTGAGTATTTGCTTCAGGTTGGGGGGCTGTCTGTAAGCAAGGACTGGCCTGTCTCCCAAGATCTGTGAGAGTGAGGGGTCGTCCTTCAGGATAGGTTGTAGATCCTTGATGATGCGTTGGAGAGGTTTTAGTTGGGGGCTGAAGGTGATGGCTAGTGGCGTTCTGTTACTTTCTTTGTTGGGCCTGTCCTGTAATAGGTAACTTCTGCATACTCTTCTGGCTCTGTCAGTCTGTTTGAATCTTTTTCCCTAAGTTAAGTATCCTCACACCTTCTTGTCAACTGTCTAAATGGGCCATCTTGATTATCGGTACAAAAGTTTTTTTGTTTCTCTCCTGCTGATAATAGCTCATCTTAATTAATTAGCCTCTTACAGTTTGTATGGCAACTTCCACCTTCTCTGTATGTGTGTGTGTGTATATATATATATATATATATATATATATATCTTCTTACTGTATGTTCCATTCTATGCATCCGATGAAGTGGGCTGTAGCCCACGAAAGCTTATGCTCTAGTAAATTTTTAGTCTCTGAAGTGCCACAAGTACTCCTGTTCTTTTTGTGGATACAGACTAACAGGGCTGCTACTCTGAAACCTGTCATTGTTCCTTCAGTGCTTCTTGATTGAGCATTTAACTTTGTGAATTCCTTTTTCCAGGAACTGACCAGATGCTCTACTAAGGTTATTTAGAAATCAAGCCAGTACACAGCCAATATTCGTAACTTTGAATACAAAAATGATACCTGCATACAAAGAGGATTAATAGATTCAGTAGATCGTAACTTTTACATGGATATGTTACATGGCATGTGTAGCATAGAACATATTTCAGTTATGTCATATATATTCATAAGCATATTTCCATAAAGCCTTATGGGGGGCACTGTCACAGCATGTCCTTGCTCTTGCCTACACTCATTTGATGCCTTTTTCCACCAGGTATGGTGAGAAGGGGAAAGCCATCAGAATCGAAAAGGTCATCTATACCGGGAAGGAAGGCAAGAGCTCCCGGGGCTGCCCAATAGCCAAGTGGGTAAGTGCCATCCATCTCGGTGGGCTTTCATATTTCTTTTAATATGACTGACTCAGGCCAAGAATGATTTCCCAACTCTTCTGTCATCTGAGTGTGATCTCAAAGTCACCTTGTGCTTTGGGGAGGTGGGGTGATCAGAGAATGTATCTACGGTAAAGGTGCAGGCCCTCAGAGGCCGGTGGGGATGGGCACAGAATGCATGGATGGAGGGATAGATGCAGAGAGAACATTCACACGCTCCATCACCAGGTGGGATATTTTCGTTGGTCTCATGTTCAGAAATGTGAGAGAGCGCTCTCTCTTTTTTTAACTCAAATCCGTCTAATTTTATTTCATTTGCTTAATCTAGCCATCTAAGCTAATCGATTGGATCTGATCTATCTGAGGGGATCTAATCTGTTTTTGCTAATCTGATCTGCATCTAATCTGTGCAATCTAATCTGTTTGATTGGCTTTCGTAATCTAATTATGGGGAGGAGGATGGTTAAAACGCTCGACTGGCACTCAACCAGTCTGGGCCCAATTTCTTCGCTATGTGACCTGGGGCAAGTCTTTTGGAAAACTACCCTCCAGCTAGACCACAAATAATGGTCTTGATTCAAGAACTGCTGGATGAAATCCTATGGCCGGTGTTATGGAGAAGGTCAGACTAGATGGGCAAATTGTTCCATTCTGGTCTTAAAATATATGAAAGTCACTTATCTCTCTGTGCCTCCAGGCCCCGTCTTTAACATGGGGGTGACAGTGCTCCTTTTGTGTGTCTTGTCTGTTTAGCTTGTAAATTCTTTGTCTCGCACTATGTGTGTGTACAGGTTAGTTGGAGCCTCCAGGTGAAACTGATATAAATAATAATAATCTAATCTACCATAGTTTATCTAGTTATTCGTGTCCTGCTCATCACTGTGGTATTTGGGCATCTCTTCTCTCTCCTCTCTTGACACTGACCCTCCCTGTCTCTCCTCTCCCATTTCTCACTGTAATCACTATCCCATTCCTTTCCCCGCCTGGTCCCTCTCCCTGCCCGGAGCATGGCAGCCAGCTGGCCACTGATTGGACCTTCTGTGCTTTCCAGCGGCCACCTCGAAATGGTAAAAACTCTAAATAGAATACTGGGCCTGATTCAGATCTCATTGGCACCGGTGTAAATTTGCTTAAGGCAATGGAGTTACATCGCTGTAACTGAGATCAGAATCTGCCCCATATGTTGAGAAATTTCTGATTCTTTTCTCAATGACATGAGCATAAATCAGGCGCAACCCCCTCGAAAGCAACTGGAGAGACCGTATCGGCCCATCAAAGTTTCTAATGGCTCAAGCTTGGAGCTGGTATCTCTGGGTTACCAGGAAGTCGAGCTGCCTAGGACCTGCTAGGATGTCTGGCCAAATTAGATCAGTTCCTTGTGGCCATTCTGTAAGAGCCCACCGTGGGAATGTCTCTCGCACTGCATCGGGAGGGACTGAGCTGAGAACAGGTGTCCAGTGAAGATTGCGTTGCTGGAAGGGATGAGCGTGATCACCGGGACAGGGTTTGTCTCCGCACTGGGCAGAGAAGCTTGAGAGTGGCTGATAAGAGTGACCACCGGGGAGCATATGGGAGGAGATAACGCTGGCCCAACAGGGACCAAACAGCGCAGTGCCCTGGGGGGTGGAAGCCAGCTGCCAGCCCAGTGGTGTTTCTCCACATTGCTCTGTGCTGCTGGCCATTGTGGGGAAACATGAAGGACTTGAGCTCAAGGGACAAAGTCTGACTCCTACATTACAGTCCAGGCGAGAGCCAACTCTGTTGCTGGTTCACAGAGAGAGGGTAGCTGGGGCAGTGCTTCTGGCTGAGAGGGGATCCCCGCAGGAGGCCTCAGCACACGGGGCCTGTTAGCAGGGCAGCTGCCTCTGACAGGAACCCTTTCCAATGTGTTTGAAAGCAGGGAAGGTGCAGTTCTACCATGGTCAGGGGGACGTACCGCGATGTCAGGGTAGGGGTGCTGTCCAGCCGTGAGTGGGCAGCTGCACCCCGATGTCAGGGAGAGGGTGCTGTGCATCTGTCAGGGGGCAACTGCACCCCGATGTCAGGTTGGGGTGTGCAGCTGTCAGCACTGGGGTACTGTGCAGCTGTGCACCTTGATATCAGAGTGGGGGTGTTGTGCAGCTGTCAGGGGGAGCTGCACCCCGATGTCAGGGTGGGAATTAATGTTCTTCGAGGGTGGGAAAAGAAAGTCAAGTTTGAACGTTACCCATGTCCAGAGGGCCGGCTCGTTGATTTCTTTTAGAGCATGTCAGTTGCATTTTTAAACCCATTTTTTGCCGGTGTTAGGGAACAGAAAAAGGTAATTTCTATCCTGAGGTCCTTGTGTTTCTGTGCAGACACGTTGGAGTGTTTGTGTGCGTGTGTGTGGTCGAGATGACCTGGATTCAAACATCCCCAGACACTGGGAGGAGAGGGGGAGGCATCACTGATGCTTTCATAAAACATGGAAACTCCCCCAGATGCAGATACAGGCTGAATGGCAAGTGTGTTTCCTTTCCCGTGACCCTCTCAGATCCCCCATGCTAAGCAGGGCCAGGACGGGGCTGAGAGATCTGCGTGGAGAACCTAGTTGCTCCAAGAAGCAGTGTCTGTGTACCAACAGGAAGTAATCTGAGTTGCTGCGGGATGGCTGCCACCAGCCAGGTGTAGATGCTGCCTTTGGAGGTCAGACATGCAGGAGCCCTGGTGACTGGTGGCGACACTGGGGGATGTGGTTTAGAGAAGCAGCCGGGTGGGTGTAAAAAGCAGCCAGTGTGAGGAATTCCCCGTGTCTCAGCAGCGGGAGGCGAATGAGTGAGTGAGCCCCAGGATGTGAGAGTAGCAGCATGTGTGTAATGGACTAGCCGATATGGAAGTGAAAGGCCGTGGCTGAGTAGGTCAGTTGAACCTTGTCTACGTTAGGGAAATTTTGCAGAATTTCCCACCGTTGCTAACCCCCGCACTCAGCTCTGCAGCTGTAAACACCCTGCTCAGAGCAGGTCTCATAGACATGGGGTGAAATCCTGGCTTCTGGGGGTCAGTGGGAGCTTTGCCATCAACTTCATTGTGGCCAGGATTTCACTCTTGAGGCTTAAAAGGCTGGGGCCTGTCCACACTAGGGCTATCAAGGCTGCTTGCACTGGTGCAGACGACACCTGTGTTAGCAGCGGTGGGAAAAGTTTGCAAAGTCTGCGTGTAATTCCCAAGCCCCGGGGAGGGTCATCGGCATCAAACCTGGGACCACGTGCTTTTAGGGTCTGAGCTAAATGACCCACATCTGCTGGCTGATAGTGTAGCAGGCTCACCAACCTCTGTATGATGCCCAGCCACCACTGGAGAGGGGGACAGCACCTCACTGAGTGATAGGCACATTACCCAGGTGTCTGAGAGATCATTTCAACCCATGCTGATGTTAGAACGTCTGCCTGACTTCAGTGCTTTAGCTCATAGATCTGGTATGAAGTTGCTGTGATTGGCCAAGTCATGACACTGCAATTCCAGTGGCACTCATTGAAATCAGTGGGGATTTTGCCCAAATAAGGGATTCCAAGGTTTGGTTATATATGTTAATAGAGACGTACACACTTTTCTCATGCCTGAAGCTGTTAGTTCGTTAATTCCTCACTGGGAGCTTTGCCCAGATAGGGACCTGAGTAGAGCTTGTTGGGATTTCTTCCGCAAAGTGCTTTTCACCAAAAAAAAGCCAATTTGCTGAAACCTGAACTGTTTGAAGACAGTATTGGTAGAGCCCTGCATGGATACTAAATTTGGATCCGCCTCCAATCTGCCAACATGGTCCGTGGATAGCCGCAGATTTGCAGGGCCCCAGCTGTAAAATTTGGATCCACATCCATCCGCGATCCGCAACCATGGTCCGGAGGTATCCACAGGCATACAGTGGATAACTGCAGATTTGCAGGCCTCTAAGCACGGGGTTCAATGAAACACCCAGCGTGAAAAATTGGGGGTTAAAAAAAAAGTTTTAAAGTTGTCAAACCAGAAAATTTAAGGTTTTCAAGCCTAAATGACTTTTCATTTCCAAGGTTTGGAAAATTTACACTAAAAAAGTTTGTTTGGGATTTTTTTAAAGAAAAAAGGGTGAAGCGGAACCCAAACATTTCCATTGACCCAAAACCAATTTTTTTTCTTCAGATTTTCAGTTTGCAGAATTTTTTGACATTTTGATTTTTCTCCGCATTTGAGGCAGGAATAAATTTTGCAATGTTGAAAAGTCTTGTGGGATGGGAAAGCCATTTCCTGCCCAGCCCGAAATCTGAGTGAAAACTAAAGACCTCAAGATCTGGCCCCTTAATAGTTCTGGGGATCTATACAGGGCTTCCAAAAGTGACTCATGATTTTGAGACATAATAACAGGCAGTGACTTTCAGAAAGTGTGGAGCACCTCCCACTCTGAAAACCTGGCCCCTTTAAAGTGGGCAGCCCGGTTGACTTTTGAGAATCCCTGTCACCTGCTTATAGGGCCAATATTTTAAAAACATGTACCGAATTTAGGAGAACAGTGGTGGGACTTGTGCTCCTGAATCCCATAGGGCTCTTGAAAATCTTTCCCTTCCAGTGGATTACGTTCTGGTGGAAGAAGCTGGATTGAGAACCCCAGAGAATCTAGTTCCATTTACCCACCAAGTGTTAATAGCACAAGCAGCGTCTGTACAAACCTCCACCGTGTAACAGTGCCCTTGGTGTGTCTCAGCATTGAAGCGACCCCTGAGGGAGGGGGGTTCAGGTTGCATGGCCCATTTAGTCCTGAGATTGCCAACTTATTTTGCCTAGACCTCTGACCCCTGAAATGCAGTATGGCCCAGTGGGACAGGTTGTATTCCCAGCATTGCCCATCTGTGCAATCTTCAGCTAGTCACTACACCTCCCTGTGCTTTTCTTTCTCTTCCCACCCTGTGTCTTGTCTGTTTCGACTGTAAGCTGTTTGGAGCCAGGACTGTCTCTTACTAGATGTCTGTACAGCACCTACCGTGACGCGTCCTGCTCTTGGGGCGATCTCCAGGAACTCCAGTAGTACAGCTGTTCCTAACAATAGTAGTGACTACTGGTCACTACCGAGCAGATCTAGGGGTTGGATATCCCATTGCCGGTCCCCGACTGGAAGGGCCTGCAAGCTCCTCACAGCCATTCCTGGCGAAAGCGAGAAGGAAAACATGCATCTGCGGGCGGTTGGCTCCAGACGTTTTCCGGGGACGTAGCTTCCTGTCTCCACCCTTGCCTTTCGCCACTAACCGTGCATGGCTGCTTTCCAGGTGATCAGGAGGCACAACCAAGAGGAGAAGCTGCTCTGCTTGGTGCGGCACCGAGCCGGTCACCACTGCCAGAATGCCGTCATCATCATTTTAATCCTGGCCTGGGAGGGCATCCCTCGCACCCTGGGTGACATGCTGTACCAGGAGCTCACTGACACGCTCACTAAATACGGAAACCCCACCAGCCGCAGATGCGGCCTGAACGACGAGTAAGTTTCGTTTGCGCTGCAGCCCGGGCGCTGTGATTTCCCTGTCTAAACAGGGGCCTTGGTCAGTGTTTGCATGGGAGATCTTCCCAGGGCTCTTCGGGGTAGGTGACGTTCAGAGTCAGCACGGCCCTGCTGGTGGTGCCGGAGGGGCCATCTTTCTGGGCGGCGTATCCACCGGAGGCCCTGGTGGCTTGTGCACATTACAGATCTCATGGCGCTTCCTTTCTGCCAGAGTCCCGGTGCTAGCAACAACCCTACATAGGTTCCGCAATGGCATGCTGCGTCCATGGAGTCTTGGATGGAAACCAAGGGGAGTTTCGAGCCCAAATCTGTTTCAGCGGAGGCTATGTCTGCCCTGCAGCTGGGAGATAGAATTCCTAGCCCAGGTAGACATGCATGTGCCAGCTTTGATGGAGCTAGTGTGCTAAAAAGACCAGCACAGCTAAAAAGAGAGCGACTTGGACTAGCCACCTGAGTACAAGCCCGTCTGAGCTCCTAGGTGTGTGCTCAGGTGTCTAGCCCGAGTTGCTGCGTGTGCTGCCATGGCGCTATTTTTAGCGTGCTGGCTCGTGTACCTCTGCTGGGAATCCCACCAGCCAGCCGCAGCGGAGACATAGGCTACGTTTGACTTCAAGCTTTCTGAGGCTGGAATTAAGGAGCTGCAAACTCCTGCAAGGAAACGGCTGCATCAGCCCCCTGTGCAAAGGGGAACTAATGAGGGGCACCCAGCTCTGGGCTCGCCCTGTTACAGATTTTTTGTGTGTGGCATGTCGTAAAGACTCACCCGGGTGCTGCCTCACCCAGAGCCAGATTCCAACTGGGGTCAGTGCGTTCTGCCTCCTGGAATTCCCGCTGCAGTGCCCACTGGACACTACGTTGGCTGGAACAGAGCTGGCATCCCCAGTGAGTGGAATTCCGCCTTGTTTTTCTCTTGCAGCCGGACCTGTGCATGTCAGGGCAAAGACCCCAACACCTGCGGTGCTTCTTTCTCCTTTGGCTGCTCCTGGAGCATGTATTTCAATGGATGCAAGTACGCCCGAAGCAAAACTCCCCGGAAGTTCCGACTGGTGGGGGACAATCCCAAAGAGGTCAGTGAGCCCCCTCTGCCTGCCTCCGTTAACTCAAGAAGGGAAGGTAGTGCTGGGGAAAGGTGCTAGAGAGGAAGCTCTTTATCAGAAGAGCCTGGCTTTACAGGTGAAAGGATATAAAAAGTAGTCCCAGTAAAGCATTTCTGAAATAGCATTTCTGTTAAACCCATAGGGTGAAATCCTGGTCCCAGTGAAATCAATGGCAAAATTCTCATTATCTTCGATGGAGCCAGGATTTCACCCCGGGGATCTCCAGAGTACGGGGTGATGCAACGTGCTATAAAGCTTTCACAGCCACTCAGTTGGGATAACCCAGACCAGGTCATATAGTTACCTACACAGGGAGAAGTTATCTGATGCTCGAGGGCTCTTTAATCTAGGAAGCAAAGTCAGAACAAGATCCAGTAGCTGGAAGCTGAAGTCAGCAAAATTCATACTAAATATAGATGCGTATTTTTGACAGTGAAGGGAATTGGCCAGTGGGACAGACCCCAAGAGATGTGGTGGATTCCCCATCACTTGGAGCCTGTTGGGTGTCGCTTTCTGTAAGGGACGTTCTAGCTCAGCCACAAGTAATTGGGATTGGTGCAGGAATGCCTGGGTGAGGTTCTCTGGCCTGTGCTAGGCAGGAGACCAGACTAGGTGAGCACAATGGTCCCTTCTGGCCTAAAGACCCGCCGCCTGCGTAGCTCACACATGAATTCTCCTCTTGCGAGCTATCTCCCCCTTGTGCTGATGCAAACGCACCTTGCCCCGGTGCGTTCCCCACCCAGACCGTGATCTGGATGAGACGCTGGAGAATAAACACTCCCTCTTTATTCCCTTTCCCAGGAAGAAGTGCTCAGAAACAGCTTCCAGGACTTGGCTACTGAAGTCGCTCCACTTTATAGGAGGCTTGCGCCACAGGCCTATCAAAATCAGGTACCAAAGAAAACCGTTCTTCCTCTCACCTTTGGTATTAGCATTACAGACTCTTAGTTTAGGGCTACTTGGTGTCTGCTTGGATGAAGATCCCACCAGCATAACTGCCCTGATATGGCCACAGTCCCAGCTGGAGCTAACTCTAGGAGAGGTGGGACGGGGTGTGAAGGAGCTGTCCTGTCATAGACTGACACAGCCCTGAGCCTTTGAATTTCCCCCAGCAATTCTCTAGCAGCGCAGAGCTAATTTTGCCTGGTGCAAACCCATGGAGGTTGGGGCTGGAAATGTAGGTGCATGTCCCTGGTGATACAGCCCAGAGCGGCATCCCTGTGACATGTGGCACGGACACAGCCCTGGGTGGGTGACGTGCCAGCAGAGTGAAGACTTCACTAGGTGCTAGGCTGACAGCCCCAAACTCCTGTGTTTTTCCACAGGGTGGGCTTCCCCTGGGGGAGACCCCCCTCATCTCTGGCTGTCTCCGTCATCCGTTCAGTCCTTAGGCTGCCAAAAAGGGCACCACGGGCGGTGAGGTTTTATTATGCCAGCGTGGAAGAAAGGGTCAGTCCTGCAAGTCCTATTGTGCAGCCACCTGCTCCGTTGAAATCAGAGGGCACTGAAGGAGCTCAGCACCTGGCAGGCCAAAGACCTCACTCCGAGGCTGGCCATTGTGGGTTGTTATAAAGTGATAGCATCCGGCCAGACGTTGGAGCTTTAAATGCCTTTGGGGTGCACTTAGATTGCACTCTGCCCCTGCGATTGCACGACTCAGCCCCATCGGGACTGATGCAGGCTGGGGATTTTAGTGGCAGAAGCCAGGAAGCAGGATGCTCAGATCACGAGCAACACGGGTTCTGTTTCCAAGGAGGACGTTTGGCAGCAGCTTGGAGAAAACACACCCAAGGGTGGGTGTCCACAACAAGGCCGGGGAAGCATATATAGCCTGGGCTCAGCTGAGGCTCTAAGGCATAGAAGAGAAGGGTTGCTGTTCAGGGGTGATGACTGGAGAGATGCCCAGGGCAGGTGTTACGTCCATGCAGGAGCAGGCTCACCCCTCTGGCTTTGGATTTATGCTGGTGGCATTGAGATCAGAGTCTGGTATCTGGGACACAGCCAGCCATGTGATCCCTGCCTACCCTCCTTCGCCCGTCGCACAGCCAATCTGGAGGCAGTCACGACTGAGCCCTTTGTGTGTTTTATTTCAAGTAAAATACAGTGTGTTTGTATCTCTCCCCTCGCTCCCTCCATGATGTACCAGGGTCCCACATTTCTCTCAATGGGCTTTTTTGTGATAATAGCCCTTAAGCATTCACCGACTTAAAAATGCACACATGCTTAAGGTCTAATTCTCATTCACACTAAAGCTTCTTTGCACTGCTCTGGCCTTACAGGATCTGCCTACGCTGCACTGAAAACCCGGGTCTGTGGGATCCGCTTGTGGACTTGGTGTTTCCAAGCCTGTGCTGGAACAGCCAGACTGCACTGTAACCCTGGGCTTGCAATAGCTGTGCTCGCCTGTCCATACTGTGCCATGCAGCCCTTCTCACTCGCGTCTGCAGCTGAAGCTGTGTCCACATGGCAGAACGACAGGGCTTGAACCCGAGTCTTGGCAGGATTCGGGCTCTGACCCACCTCCCTGGCAGGGTCCTGAGTGCCTGCTGGCTGAATCAGGCTGATTTGTGGGTGGATGGAAGGAGGGCTTGGGCTCAAACCTGAATCAGAGCCTAGACTCAGCATGCAATGTAGAGGTACCCAGAATGGGTGTAGATGATCCCACTAGAGTACAGCCAGAACAGTATGAAAGGGCCTCAGTCTAGTTGTGAATTGGGCCCCTACGTGTTTTGCTGGGCTGAGGCCTACATCAGCTCTCAGCCTGCGGGTTGCTCGTGCCAATGGAGGCTCCAGCAGTTGTCTGGAGTGTCACAAGTCTCTTCCCAGGCCCCTGATTCTGGCCCATTACTGAGGTGGCTTTGCTCAGTAACAGGTACCTCCGATATGGGCAGGCTTCCATGTGGCAGCGGAGTAACAGGAGCCGTCTCGTTTCCCTTGGGCTAGGTTACAAACGAGGACATCGCAATAGACTGCCGGCTTGGTCTGAAAGAAGGAAGGCCGTTCTCTGGGGTGACTGCGTGTATGGACTTCTGTGCGCATGCTCACAAGGATCAGCATAACCTCTACAACGGATGCACGGTGGTAAGGAGGCGTTTTCATTCTTGGCTTAGGGAAAGAGGGAGGGGAGAGCACCCTTCTCTTGCAAGGTCATCTCGGTGTCGGGTGAAAGGTGTCTGGTCTGTAGGATGGATGCAGTGTGGCAGCACCCCTCCCTGCCATCCCACCTCCGCTCTGCAAGGACCACCTTGAAGTCGGGGTTTGGTCTTCATGGTGCACTCAGACATTTCCAGTAGGGCTGCTGAGGGATAATCAAGGGAGGCAGTGTGGCTTAGTGGAAAGATCACTGGGTTGGCGCTCAGGAGACCTCGGTTCTAGTCCCAGCCCTGCCGCTGGGCAACCTTTGGCAAGTCACTTCTTCTCTGTGCCAATGGGGATGGTGAGGCTGACCTTCTTTGTCAAGTGCTTTTGAGAGCCACTGATGAAAAGCCAAGAGAAAGTAAGAGCCAGGTGGTGGTGTTAGTGAGTGCCAGTTACACTAGGCTGGTTGTGTGTGTGAGTGAGAGATGCAGGTGAACTGAGAGCCCCTAACTGTCCCTCAGACAGAAACATTTGATCCCTCTGAACTGGTTTGGGATCCAGCAGCTGGGGACAAAGGCAGGCTGTGGATAAGGCTGAGGTTTTAGGACTGCTTTCACTCACCGAGCAAGGGGCCATGGGCTAGATCTTTAGCTGGTAGAAATTGGTGAAGCTCCACTGAAGTCCCCAGAGCTGTGTTGATTTGCATCAGCTGAGGGTCTGGCCCCACGTCTCAAACTCCAGGCGTGTTCTGCAGCAGGTGTCCGTGTGCCGGCTGCTCCTTGCAGTGGGGGAGGTGATAAAGGTGACTCACCTTTGCTGCACCCCTCTTGAGTTGCCTCGAGCATATGCAGAAGGCTTTGAAGACTGAAAGTGCTGCCATCTGCTAACCTACAATATTTGTATTCCCCCCCACCCCTTTTTTTCAGAGAGCCTGATTTCAATAGCGGTGCCTTTGAGTTTTGATTTAATTGGAAATTCGCTTTCTAGGGAAGGAATTATCTCTACCTATCAAGGGTTCTGTGATCCACAGCTGAAAGATCTGAGAGGCTACATACTTAATTATGACACCCTTCCCCCCCCCCGCACCCCAACACACATATTGAGTACAGTACCCAGTTATTGCAAGCCAAAATATCAGCTTTCACTCAAATCTCTCTCTGTGTAATTGCCTGAGAAAGCAGAAGGGACATCAAAGCCTTCCGATTAATGAGTTAATCTCTGTACAGTGCTGTGAAAACGCCAGGGCTAGATAAAGGACAAGTGCTAATTACTGTTATTAATTTGCCGTCATCACCAGTAGCAGCACCAAAATACGTGGGATACTCCTGAGCTCACGCCTGACAAATCTGGCAGAATTTTCTGGGAGGCAGTGTCATGGAGTGGTTGGAGCGAGATTTCTGGGAGGGCTCACTCCTGGGTGCTCTGACGCACGGTGGGTGATAGTCATGCCTGTACAGAGGGCCCGCACAGTTGAGCTAGGGCTTTGGATTGACACTCTGCGTAAGGATCATTTTCATCCTGCATGAGCTCAGAAAGCCGCTGTGCTACATTTTTCCAGGGGGTGATAAGTAGTTCCCTACCAGTTCTCGAGGGGCAGGGGGGAGAACGTGAGCCTAATTTCAATAATGTGTGTAAACACCTAAAGTGAAGGGGACCTGTCGGAGTGTAAGGTGTTTTTATTTCAGTATAGAAAGGCTCTAGGTGGGGAAAGCAGTGGCCATAATTTCCCTGGACAGGAGCAAATTGTTTGCACAAATAAGTCACTGAGGCTACGTGAAAGCAGGTGAGGATACTAGATCTGCCATATTATCCATGTAAATCCTCCCTGCCGTTTCAGTGGGTATGTAGTATTCTTCGCAGCCTGTCTATTGTTGCAGTGGTGCTGTGCGCCGTTAAACAGCGGCCTTGCTTCGTCCTAGAGGTGGCCGCATTTCAGTGGTGGGCAGAGTGATTCTTTTTTACATATGGATTGTAAAGTGTTTTGGATACTTTGCAATGAGAGGTGCCGTTCATCATGGGTCTGAATTATCACCACTGTAGCCCCAATTCAGGAAAGCACTTAAGCCCATGCTTAATTTTAACCGTGTACTTCTGTCCCACAGTCGTCAGCTTCGCATGTATTTTAAGTGCCCTTCCTGAATAGAGATGCTTTCAGGGCGTATGATGTTAATGGTTTGAATGGGGCTTTCAGCTTCCTGGCCATTGGCTAATTGGTGCCTCTCCCCTGTCCACCCCAGGTGTGTACCTTAACGAAGGAGGACAATCGGAGCATTGGGAAGATTCCTGAGGATGAGCAGCTGCACGTCCTTCCGCTGTATAAAATGTCCACCACGGATGAGTTTGGCAGTGAGGAGAATCAGAACGCAAAGATGGGCAGCGGGGCCATTCAGGTGCTCACCTCCTTCCCGAGGGAGGTCAGGAAGCTGCCTGAGCCTGCCAAGTCTTGCAGGCAAAGGCAGTTAGAAGCCAAAAAGGCAGCCGCTGAGAAGAAGAAAATGCAGAAAGAGAAGCTAATCACCCCTGAGAAAATAAAGCAGGAAGCACTAGAAATCCCGACACTCCAGCAAAATACAGGTAATGGGGGCAGGGCTCTGGGTTTGCTGTTTCTCAGGTGTCTTGCACAGTTTTGTTGCCCTCGGATATGAATACATCAGGATGCTTTATAGGAAGGATCCTTTGTGGTGCCTCTTTTATTAGCTCACCAGTTCCCTCGATAGCACAGATCCTTTGTGTAGCATGTTTTGCGTTGCACTAATGCAGCAGCTCACCAGTACGCTTCATGGCACCAGAGGCTTTGTGGTACCCTGTTGTACGGATCCTTTTTTCTGTTGCACTAGTGCAATAGCTCACAGTGAGATTCAGACCACAAACCTGCCGGTAGCTCAGGCATATCCAGGCCCCTTTCTGGCTTTTTCATGCGATGCTGGTGGGGGGGCTTTTTTATTTGGGTCTTCTGTGTACCAGGACAGCTGCGCTTTGCTGCAAGGCATGCAGCGTACAGAATGTTATAGGCACGTGACCGACAATCAGACACAGCCAAGGCCTGCCCTCTAAGCAACATTTGGACGGCATAGCTCTTCTATGTAAGTCTTGTTGTACATACCACCAGTTTAGAAACCAGCATTCTTTTGACATCTCCAATCACATAATAAGTGGCGTGTGACCCTCGGTGAAGCTTTGGCAGTGATTAGTTCTGGGGAGAAGATCCTCAGCTGGTGTAGATCAGTAGATTTCCATGAACTCCAGTGGGGCTATACCGATTTACACCAGCCGAAGCTCTGGCCCATGACTTAACCTTTGGCTTACTAAGGAGACTCCCCTAGGCTGTATGGCCAGTTACCATTGTGCTGTGTGTTTTGCCCACAGGTATGGCGTTGAAAAATGGACTCCCCCAGCACTCAGTCAAACCTTCCATCAAAGTTGAACCTCAGAACCATTACAACACTTTCAAATACAACGGCAATGCAGTGGTGGAAAGCTACTCCGTGCTGGGGAGCTGCCGCCCCTCAGACCCATACAGCATGAACAGTGTTTACTCTTACCATTCCTACTATGCACAGCCTAATCTGCCTTCCATGAATGGGTTTCATTCAAAGTTCACTTTTCCCTCCTTTGGATATTACGGATTCTCCAGCAACCACATGTTCCCCTCACAGTTTCTGAATTATGGTGCCACTGAGCCGAGGAGCGGGGATTGGGTAAGTAGCAGCTATGAGAAGAAACCCGACCTCCAAGCGTTGCAAGATAACCTTAACCACACTTACAGGAATTCAGAGTTCTCAGAGCAACTCTCACACTCTGTACGAAACAAAAACCACCACCAGCGGACCTATGAGAGAGCCAACAGGCATGCCAGCCAGAAGTCTATGGCCATGTCCCACAGGACTAACTCGGTCCCAATGGAAACCCCACCGTTTGCACAAAACACAAACTGTTTCAGCAATCGAGCAATCAAACAAGAGCCTGTAGACGCCTTGTCACACATCGAGTCCATTCAAAGGGCTGCCATGAATGTACAAAGCTCGAGTCTCAACCTGTCCGCTGTGCCCGTGTCATCTCAGAACGGCAAGCAGGAACACCAGTGGAGCCCCTACAAAGTCAACAGGAATGTGTCTCCTTCTGACAGGACTAGTAATGCAGAGCGTTCTTGGAATATGTTTACGCCCAGTGACAATACCAACTTACCCAACACGAGCATGCAAGATAAACTGAATTCCTTCAATGGACACTCAAACGCTACCCGGTTACCCCAGTCTCACCTCCAGGAGAAACAATGGAACGTATTTCCTGGAGACGGGCAGGCAACGCAGCATAGTTCTAGCCTGCTTGGGAAATCATGGAGCCCTTGCAAACTCAGCGAAAGCCCTTCGATCTTGCCTAGTTCTGCAAATTCGAACCTGCAGGAAAAACCCTGGAACCTCAGCCAGCTGAACTTCAGTTCCACCCTCAAGGGGAACCCTGGGTTTCAAGACGAGCTGTGGAACTCGGTCAAGGTGGACGAGAGGAGGACTCCAACACCTAGCTCGGGGCTGCATGAGAAGCCATGGGATTCCTTTGGCTCATCGGCCACCATGGGGTCAAGTGTGTGTAGCGAGAAGCCATTCGGCACCTTGAAAGCAGATGGTAACGCGTTCTTGCCCAGTATCCATCATCAGGAGAAACTATGGGACCCCTTCAGCTTGGATGACAGCATGGAAGAACTGCCCGATAAGACCCTCAAGGAGGAGGAGGAGGAGGATGAGGAGGAGGAAGAGGAGTGGTCAGACAGCGAACACAATTTCCTGGATGAAAACATAGGCGGGGTGGCGGTGGCCCCAGCCCACGGCTCCATCCTGATCGAATGTGCCAGGCGGGAGCTGCACGCCACAACCCCGCTCAAGAAACCCAACCGGTGCCACCCCACCCGCATCTCACTGGTGTTTTACCAACACAAGAACTTGAACCAGCCCAATCATGGCCTCGCCCTTTGGGAAGCCAAGATGAAGCAGCTGGCTGAGAGGGCGAGAGCGAGGCAGGAAGAGGCAGCCAGGCTTGGGCTCCAGCAGGACACCAAGCCATTCAGCAAAAAGCGCAAGTGGGGAGGCGCCATGGCCCCCGAACCCCAACACAAAGAAAAGAAAGATTCTGTCCCAACACGGCAAGCAGTGGCTATTCCAACAAACTCTGCTATCACTGTGTCCTCATATGCCTATACCAAGGTAACTGGACCATACAGTCGCTGGATATGAGATTAATACAGCTAATATGGCCATCTTACCTCAACGTCTGCAACACTGGACCACAGTGTTGCTTTGTGGTGCTTTCTCCTAATGCATGTAGGGGGGAAAAATCTACTCAAGTGCAAACCTTCTAAAATCTGCACTTTGAGAGGAGTTAAAAACAAACAAACACTTATTGCTGTTAACATTTTTCAGTAATCTAATATTTATATCTCTGCATTTTTTTAATCTATCCTTGTACATCACAAGAATGGAAAAGAAAAATTTATAGTGTCCTTTCACAAAGGAGAGGTTTTTAATTCCATTTAAAATATGTATTTATTGGATTTTTTTTATTATTACAACAATGAAGCAGATCTTAAAAAAAAAAACACACCAAACCAGCTTGAAAAAAAAAAATCTGTACAGCTCACTCATGTTAACGCTGGTAGGGAATTTCAGCTTGGAAACCATCTGGAAACATGTGCTTTAAAGTCAATCGAAAATGGTTTGAACATCCGGTTTTTCAAATGAACTAAAGTGCATATTTTGCAGCTTGACTGATTGTTTCTTATAGATACAGTAACCCTCTGGGGCTGGGAAATATACAGAGAATTATGTGGAAACCAGTTGCAGATAGAGTAATGGATTCCCACTTCTAGGCAGATGCCGGGGTTTTGAAGATGCTTTGTTTAACAGAGGTGTTTTCTCCTAACAGCTCCTGTTTATCGGTAAAGGGTTTGATTTGCCTCCTACTTGCCTCAGGAATAAATCCATTGAAATTGATGGAGTTATACCAGTGGAAAACCAGAGCCTGTGTAAACAGGCAGCAGAAGTCCCTAAGTCTGACTTAAGTGGTGCTATGCCTCATCCTGGCCCCTCTGCAAAGGGGTAAATTCCTAAGTGGGAGGACAGTCAGGTCTGATGGCTTTAAAATGCTGTGAGTTCAGAATGTGAGCTAACACCAGACACTTTAGATGAATACATTATAAACCAGGTTGAAAGCAAGACCAAATTATCCAGGATGATTTGTCTTCATGCTGAATAGTTTATCAGCTATTTTGATATTCTCACCAAACTCACATTGTTATGTACTCAGCTACAAGGTGACAGCAGAGAGGACAGTAGGTTTCTTATACAAGAGACAGAAGCCTGGGACATCCAGACTACTTTCCGTGCTATTTTTGTACCGATCATATACTGCCACCTTATAGCAGTAAAAAAAAAAAAAAAATCTGGTGGGGGGATGAGCGGGGGTTACTGTATCTTCAAGAACCCAACAAAAACTGTGACTAGTAAGTGTTGCTCTATGTACTCACTGTAGCCAAGTTTGGTGCTTTCAGTCTCAAGGGGACGTTCTCTGTTTGATCAGCTCTGGGAGGAGTGAATACCGAAAATGACTTGCAAGCCGCCTTCTGCATTTTCCAACGGTGCATGCTTCCGTACTGTAAAAACTCCCCTATGACAAGTCGACGTTTTCAAACACAAAAATGAAATTGACGACCGTTTTCTGCAAGCTAATTATTTTCCCGGTGCCATTTTTTTATAACGACGATGATGATTACAGCAAAACTAAGTGGTGCTTATTAACAATCTGAATCATGACTTCTTTTCCCCCTCTACAAAACTGTTGGGAACGATTGATTCAAATAATTTGCTAAATAGGAGTGACGGGTGGGAGGAAATTCTGTGAAGCTAGAGAGTCGCTCTCCGTGGGAGGGCTGGATTTCTGTGATGTTAGCAGAAATTATATGGAGCGATCCCCCCAAAAAATGTAGGGAGAAATTCACCCGTGTGCAGACGTCTTGCACAATTTCTGTGCACAACTTAAGCCCTATCTGAGTCCTCGTTGCTTAGGTCTCGCCTGGTGTAAAAAGACCATTGATTTCACTAGAGTTACAATCATTTACCCCAGCTGAGGATCTGGCCCTGAGGGTTTAAATGGTATTTAAGTGATGCCTGGGCCCTTGAGCATGTTCTCTACAGGGGTGAATTTCTTCCTTCATGGAAACTAAGCCCTGAGATAAATGATAAAGTACTTAATGGATAACAGGTGCTATCCTGCTCCCATTGAAATCACTGGCAAAATTCCCATTGACTTCAGCGGGAGTCAGAGTAAGTCCATTGCCTGCTGTTCCTACAGGACATTCTGTGGGAAATTCTAAACGTAGAAGCCTGGTTCTTTGGCTGAGTGGTCCCATTACTTCTCGGGGGCGGGGGAGCTGCTCCCCTGCATAAGATTCTGAAAGATCAGGCCTGGTAGACATTTAAAACTGGATAACAATACTCAGTCATAATTCTGCACTTTCAGGTGCCTTTTGGAGAGTCAGAGAGAGAGAGCTGAGAACTTAACCGTACATAACGTTTTGTTTACTGTAAACCTTGTTCCTCGTGCACTGGCACAGAAAATCACAGGATCGCTGTAAAACATCCTGAAAGTTCGTGTGGTCTGATTTTAAACTGTAAATAGGGAAAGATTTTTTTAAAAGCACTTTCACCTAGATTTAAAAACAAAACAAAAAACAAAAAAAACCCCAAGAACTTGAAAGCAGTATGTTTTAAACAGATTATTGTGGGAGAACTGTAAATAGTGGCAAAATATTTAACATGCTTTGTCCGTCCTTCATAATTTTTTTTTCTGTATTCTGTATAGTTGCATATATTTGACAAGGAAAATCAACGAGCTATTATTGCTTTGTTATAAATACCCAAAATCATATCAAGGCTGTAGAATTATTTCAAGTCAGATTTATAGGAAACCCTCTGAACTTCACAGTATAACAAACTAAAGCACTCAAGGGGGTAGATCCTCAGCTGGTGTAGATCGGCCACTGTCTTCAGTGGAACTATGCCAGCTGTGTCTCTGGCCCTCAGTCTTTATGGTCCTGTCGTGCACTATTGAAGGCAATGGGAGTGTTGCCATTGACTCCGATGGTTGCAAGATCAGGCCCTTAGTGAGCATGCTAATTTTCTAGCTTTGAGGAAAAGTTGGACCTGAACTTCTAAAAAAAAATGGCTTCTTTTTGTTGTGGTGGTTTTGATTTCTTTCCAGCATCTGTACTTTTCACCCGGGTCTCATTCGACTTCCATATTTTAGGTTGTTGCATGGGTGCCTTGAAAGCTTCTTTTAGATGACTTTGGAGAGTGAGAAATTGTAATATTTGGGTTGGGGGGGAAGGGGAATGCATTTTAAGAATGTGACAGTCCATCTCACCTGTCAGAGTCACACTTCTTTGTAGGTTTCTGTTTAGGAATTTTTAGACTGATCTGATTGTGATATATTATAACATTTGTGAATATACTCATGTTCAATGTATGTCCGGTCATATCCTATTGGTAATAGCGGTGATATTATTGGACGGAGGGGGAGAAAATGACAGAACGGCCAAACCCTGCTTGCCTCACTCACGCAAATAATCCTTGAGGGCCAGATTCTGATCTCAGTGACCCCATTGTAAACCCAGAGTCATTTCACTGCAGTTGGTAGGATTACACTGCCATAACTGAGATCAGAGTCTTGACCCTTAGTTTTGGCCCTTTAAGTCTCTCCACTCGCTCCATCATGCCAGTTTTACACCTGCATAACGGGGCACATAATCAGGGTCATGACTTCATATTCTGATATTATCTATGTTGGTATAAATCTGGAGTGGAATTACACCAGAGTAAATGCGGTCAGAATCTGGCCTATCGTTTTCCCAAACAGCTTTAAAATAGATCGTTTTGGTTTAAAAAACTAAGGCTGTTCCAAGGCAAAGCAAAGCAAACCTCCCAATTCCAGCCAGCACAGCTAAAGTGGTGTTTTAATTGCTAATGAATACTGTTGCAGTCTCACATTGTTTTACACTACATATATAACCTACCTCAAATCTCAGTCATTAAAAATTAGCATGCTTCAGACTTCTATTACAAATATAAAACTATGCACAGCTATTAACCCCTTGCTGCTGAAAGTCTGTTTAAAATATTTTTCTTTATTTTCTATTGGCACTATCATTTGTATCTAATGTCATGGCAATCACAGTTGTTTTTAACCATGAAAAAGCCATTGTGATTCAAAGCATTAAAAGAATCCCATAGCATGAGGCAGAAATTGACCCTATATCCAGCTGTATTCTTAGGATGGCCACAAAAGATTAAGACAGTGGAGCCATGCCAGTATATTCTGCTGAAGATCTGGCCCTAGGAGTCTGTTCTCTCTCATAACTGAAGGGTACACTGGATTCTGCTCTCATTACACCAGAGTAAATTTGAAGCCACTTGAAGACATAGGCTTGATTTTTGCTCTAATTGCGCCTGAGCAATTCCACAGATCCTCAGCTGTTGTAAAGCAGCCTAGCTCCATTGATGACAATAGAGCTGTGCTGATTTACACCAGGCCAGGCGGCTTCAGTGGAATTACTTCTGGTGTCCACTGGGAAGTGAGGTGAGGATCCAGGCCCGCTGATTCCACTGTTGTAACTGGGTGACAGCCAGCCATGTGCAGAGAAACAGGCAAAGGCCGACGCACCACTTCAGCTCATGTTGGCTTTAAGTGGAATCTAAGCGGTGCAGAAGCGTTCTGTGCAAGGGTGAATTTTACCCACTCAGAACAGAATCCAGCCCAGCGTCCCACCACATTGATTTGTCTTTAATGTCATAACACAGGCGAAATGACAAGATCAGAATAGTGCGAAGGGATTTTTATTTACTTTTGGTGTAATGATTTGCAGCAGGTATAACCAACAAATGGTGCTAGGACAACAAATAAGTCTATAACCCTGGGGAAATCTTGACAAAAGGGCCTGCTCCTGCTCCCATTAAAGTCATCAGCAAAGCTTCCATCAACTTCCATGGGAAGAGGGTTTGAGCCCAAAGAGGTTGTTTTAATGTTTTTCTTTTGGGACATCAGTCTCTTCATCTGTAATGCTTTGCCTTGTTACCCAGACACAGTGGAGTGGACTGAAGTCTCTCACTTTTGGCACTTATTTCTTGCTTTCTTTGCTCACAGCAAAAGGGAAATGAAGGGAATGGACAGGAACCAAATATTGGCCCTGATCCTGCATTCCCAGCCTCCCTCACCTATCACTGAGTTCAGATTTTGCAAGGAATCCAGGATTGCATTTGATGTACTGCTAAGTATTACTTATGCAGAGTGAAATTCACCCTTGTACAGAGGACCAGCATGAGTACACACCACTCAAATCCCATAGATCTGACATGGCACATAGGCCTTTTGCGGGCCCTCTGCACAAGAACAGATTTCGCTCAGAGTGATTAGCAGACAGGTTGGGGGAGGAAGCTTCTTCCTGCTCCCGATGAGGTCAAAGGCAAATCCTATGGGCCTAAAGTCTCATTGGGAAACCAGTTAGGACCATTCCTCATGTACCAAAACTGTAGCTGTGTCCTGTAATAAGGCATAGTAAAGAGAGAGAAAAAAGAATTCCCGAGGTGCCTCAACTTTTCCTTTTAATATTGGAGTATGCTTTGTGGGCTATATAAGGCATATTTTTATTAAATGAAATCTAATAAAACGGTGCTACGGTGTTTTAACAAATTGTATCGTGTTTTGCCTGATTCCATCTTGCTGAGGTGCTACTTCTGTGTATGTAAAACCAGAGAACCAAGAAAAAAAAAGTTAGCGGAGAATCAAGTTTCTTTTTCTTCAGTGATAGCTTTTAGCATCTCTGCTCTGGATCTAAATAGAGAGCCAGATTCTGAGCTAATTCATGCTGCTGTAAATCCAGCATAATTTTACTGGGATTACTCTGGATTTAGACTGGTGTGAGATCTGAATTTGCCTCGTAGGGCCAGATCCTCAGCTAGTGTAAATGAATGTAGCTCCATATGACTTACATGAAGCTGTGATGGTTTAGATGCGCTGAGAATCTGGTCCCTATAGTTGGTATTTGTTCAGCTAATTGAGGGTTAATTCCTGCCAGCTCCTGGAAAAGTTCTGTAAATTGGAAAATGTGGCAGAATCAGAACCCAAGCAAATAACTGTAAATCTTATGACAGTGGGTAAAAAATGAAAGTGGTTTTCTTCCTTGGCTTTCTTCTTGCAGGGAAAACAAATGCACTTCATGGTCTCAACTGCACCCTTAGTTACACTTGTGCAGTCTTACTGAAGATGCACAATGCAACGAGGGTAGAACTGCTGCCCTGAATTTATAGTTTTTATGCAAAAATAAAATTGGTGCAGAATTGAAGTTTTAGAGTTGTCCGATCACAGAATGGAATTTTTTTCCCCCCATGAGTAGGTGGCAAATTCCATCTGTGTGAAAGGAGGAAAAGAAAGGAACCGTCTTTCTATGGACCCAGAGCAGTTATTCTAAAAGTTAATGTAATATTCTACTTCTTCAGCTCACTTTGTTTCAAAGCAAAAAGTAAGGATTGAGTCCTGTGGGGCCCTGATTCTGCTCTCCTTACTCACAAAAATCTCCTACTGGGCCAGATTCCGTTTGCAGTGATGCTGGTGTAAATCTGAAGAAATTTCATTTAAATCAATGCAGATGTTCCATGTTTTCACCAGTGTAACTGAGAACAAACTCTTCCTTTTGCATTCAGTTAGGGCCTGATCCAAAGTCCAGTGAAGTAAATGGGAAGCTTTTCGTTGACTTCAGTGGTCTTTGGACCAGGCCCTGACACGGCTGTCACATGACTGAAAGTCAAGTGACACTGATGTAAATGACAGCTGAATATAGCCCAGTGGGAGTTTTTTGTTTTTTGCAGGATAGACCGTATAGCTGCTTCTCTTAGGAATACCTGCTTCAGTTCCACAGCTTAGTCTGACTTTTCTTTGTATCTCACTATTTGTGGCTAGAAACATAGAGATTCCTCAAACTTATACAAATACTTTTACGTTTCCTTTTTTTCCCCCCACTTGTGCTACTCTTTTTCTTTTGGGTTCACGTGATTTGATGTTATAAACTGTACAGATACCTGAGTTTTGTTGTGTAAGCTTGCTGTTGTCACGATACATAAGAAAAATACCTCAAAAATAGACTGTCGTGGCAATTTATGATTCAACTATAGATAATGGAATAAAGATAGGTAAAAATATTAAAAACTAGGGTATACATTTGGTCAATTTTACACTGTACTTGACATTTTAGAACTTCTTTGGCCTGTTTAGCTCTATTCTTAGGTGATTTCTCATTCATCTTACTCAATACCCTTGTTCATTTTGAATAGGACCTAATTCCATGTATAATCTCATGGATGTCTCGTCTGGTATAAATTGGCATCGTTTCACTGACTTCAGTGGAGCTACACTGATTTACGTTAGCTGACAATCTGGCTCAATGACATTGCTTGTAAAATAAAGAGCTACCCACGAATGGTATCAAAAGTCCGGTCCTCAGTCGCACTGGGGTAAATCTGAGGTATTGTGCACCGGTTGAAATCTGTGGTGTTTATTCTGGATTTACACCAGTGTTGTTCAGAGCAGAGTTTGACTTGCATACCTTACTAGTCTTTTAAACAAAATTATAACAAACAACTATATTTACTTCTTTCTACATAGTCAGGGGAGAAAATACTCCTGGAAATATTAGGGCTTGATGCTTCCAATCCATTTATCCTGCAAAACTTCTGTGAGCTTCCATGGGATTTTTGCTTGAGCAAGGATTGAAGGCGCTGGGCGTGTTAATCTGGGTGCGAGTTGAAGAGTACAGTCACGAGACATAATCTGGTGAGACTGGACAGTGACACTTAGTGCAAGATTCTCAGCTGGTGTTAATCACCATCATTCATGGCGCTTACACCTGAGGATCTGGCTCTGAGGGTCTGATTGTGGACAGTGCTGAGCACCCAAAACTGATCACAAAGTCTCTTCTGATTAGTCCTTTGAATAACAATGGTCTCACTGGCTTATATTTTGTAACTGTACTCGTCAGCTCATACATGGATTACTTTCCAGGTGCCAATGCTAAATCATATATCCGGTAGTAATGGGGACCACCTCTGCATTCTTAACGAAGACAAGTATCCCATTAAACTCAACGGGGCCTAGTGCTCATTTACATTACTGTCCCTTTACTCAGCCAAAGTGGTAAAATGGGCTTTAATGTAAATGAGAACCAGGCCCAATGGGAGCTTTGCCTTTATAAGGGATATGCAGGTTCAAGGCCTAGATTTTATGTTGCTCTTTTTGCCTAAGAATAGCAGAGCATACTGGCCTAATTCTTCTTCTGTTCCAATATCAGGGATCCTTTTTATAATTATTTTTATTCCCATCTTTTCCTCATTTTAGCATCCATTTTTCAGGGATTACTCACCGCTGGTCACACTTTGAAAACATTTTACTGTTAGCTGGTTTTCGACCTCCAAGTCTTTATTTTTAATACTTTTTTTTGTATGTAAAAAAAACAAAAACCGATTAAGTGTAGGTGTGATGCTGTCTTTTTTTTTTTTTTTCTTAACAAAAAATGCATTTTTAATTTAAGAGAAATGAGGAAACAGGTTGGATTGTGACAGACTCATTCAGTTTAGTTAATTTTAAAGCCGTAACTTCTCGATGTATTTGATTTCTTGTCTCTTTGAATTCATATTTGGTGACAAGGCCTCCAGTGGTGGCATCCTTGTGAATCACACTTGAAGATTTCTTTGTTGACTTGTGACTGTGGCTACTTGAAATGAAGTTTTATCTGGGGTTGATTGACGAATGGTAGATTTTACAATGTCTCAAGGCAATAGGATTAATGTGTATTAAACTGTAGATATTATTAGTACAGTAAATTTATGCTGATAATTTTATTTTGTATAATTTCCCCCCTCTTTTTCATTTGTATTTTTTCCTTACACTTTTTTTTCTCCAGTGTTTCAGTAAATTTATTTTTTAGGATGCCTAAAAATTGCAAGTATGGATCCTTTTTTTTTTATTTGTATTTTAAGTTACACACAACCAGCCGGTTTGTGAAATGTATTATTCCTGATATCTTTAAAATATTGTGGGTGTTTTAATAAATTTTATATTTATTTTTTGCACTCAAATTCAGTGTTTTTTTTTCCTCTCCCCCACCAAACTTAATGAAGATGAAGCTGTTTCTTATTTGATGATGACTTGGAAAGATCACACAACTGGACTTTAAAGGTCACATAGACCGGGGACTATTAGCCTGAGGTCTTTGAAGAAGTCTAAGGGAAAAGGTTGTCTGACTCCCACTGAATTTCAAGGAGATTTGGGCAACTGGCGCAGATCCCCAACTTCTGAGGAACTGGGTCATCATTCCTTAGGGTCCCTGGAAAATCTCCTCCATTTTAAGAAATCTAGAGCCAGATTATCAGCTGCTGTAAATCAGCGTAGTAAATCAGTTGGATAGAAATATGCTGATTTTTCACCAGCTGAGGATCC
Source organism: Lepidochelys olivacea (assembly GCF_965140295.1). Lineage (NCBI taxonomy): Eukaryota > Metazoa > Chordata > Testudines > Cheloniidae > Lepidochelys > Lepidochelys olivacea. The sequence goes on along the minus strand of NC_140436.1, from coordinate 12,795,694 downwards.
AGCCTCTGACTTTTAAGTGTTCTAGGTCAAAATTGGGTGTCTAGAATTCGGCACCTAAATCCATATTTGAATCCAGTGGGAGGTGCGTGTGCTTTGAAAATTAGGTCACAAAGGGCAAGGGTGTCCCAATTTTATTCACGGTGACAAGTATCTGACGCTGTGAGAAGTCCGTTTGAAATCAGTGAGACAACCTGCATAATAAGTCACTAGTCAATGTGACAGAATCCAGTTCTTCATTCAGTACCACACCCACATATGAAAAATTTGCCCCTACAGCTCAACATCTTTGGTTTTAAATATTATTAGAGTACATAAAGAATACACAGATTAACACAGGATGGTTAAAATGGACCCACCCAAAAAGGATGAAATTCAGGCCTTGTGCAGAAAGCCTGCACAAGGCCTATCCTACTTAAACCCTATTTTGAGGGCATAAAAGGGACTTAAACGGTGCATCAGCTTTGTGCTGGCCTGTGCGCAGAAGTGAACTTCACACAATGCACACAGGGCCTGCATCTTCCACCTTTACTCAAACAGATAGGTCCCATTGAAGTCAAATTGCCCACAGTTTATTGACAGCACTTTAAAGTAACTTCTGCTTTCCCTAATTTTGGAGGTAAGCCTGCCAATAAGAGTCACACATGTAAACATCCAGCCCACATCAATGAAAGTAAAAAGATCCTGTAGAGCTAAAAAAAGAAGTTTGAGGCTGGTATATTCAAAGGAGCAGAAGGGAGATAGATGTTCAACTCCCAGTGAAATGAAAATATCAGCCAACAATCTCTTTATGTGATCAGAAACCAAAAAGGCCAGGAGCGGGAAACCCCGGGGAAACTGCATGAAGAAGTGAAATCTGTTTTAAATATCAAGGTTCAAAACCAAACTACTAGAGAAAAAGTTATGATTTGTATATAGAATTGGATTCCCCAACGGCTGCTTTCTCTTGAGGCCAGGACACTTACAGAATACAGAGCTACAGGATGTTTAGAAAGCAAGGGTGAAATCCTGGTCACCTTAAAGTCAATGGGAAAACACCCATTAACTACAGTGGAACCAGGATTTCACCTCAGGAATTAAAGGTTGGTGTTGAGTCTTGTGTTTATTCACTCGTCGGGAACGAGAATAACCCAAGCAGAAAAGAAGAGGGACAGAAAAACGCAGTGAACTGCTCTTAGCTGTGCCACTAGACAGCTCGATACTCAGCGGGTCTAATAATCGATTCACTCTGATTTACACCAGCTGAGGATCTGACTCAGTCATAGGAAAACAGATGCATCCCCAAAATGCATCAGCAAAGGAAACAAGAGAAACATTTGAACAGAGCAGCATGAAGTTAAGATTCCGACGACGATCAAAGCCCAATCTTCTTAGTAATGAGTGGTTGTTTTGGATCATAGCAGCAATGGGAAATGCCTATTATTAATGTATGGATTTCTTATGCCTGCAGGGGTAGGATAAAGACTACAAGTAAGGATCCTACATTATCCGGTTTTAAACTGACATTATTCTTGATCTTGGCCAAGAGGTATCTTTCTTGCAAACTGTATTCTCAAATGCTCTACAGTTAAATAATACAGTTACAAAGTTAAGGCCCAATTCTATAATTCCCAATCTTGGGTGAAATTCATCCCTGTACAGGGGGCCAATACAAGACCTATAGACTACTTAAATCCCCAAAATAGGGCTTAAGTGGTACAGACTTTGTGAGAAAGAGCCTCTGCACAGGAAGAAATCTCACCCTTAATGTCTGCAGAATTGGGCCCATTAATAAAGATAACAGAAGAGATACGTTAAGATGTATAGACCAGGAAGAAAAGGATCTTCTCGTGATGAGCGGACATATCCAAGAATGCAGGCAGCGGCATTGCCACTTGATATGATGTCACGTTCTAAACCAGCGTGTTCTAAAAACGTAACTGGAAATTGGACAACAGATTGCTAAAAGGCAGGAAAGCCCTGTTCAGAAGAAATGTGGTCAGGACTTTGGGTGAAATGTAAACAATGGAAACAGTGGTAAAGAGGCATTTACAGCAACGGTGGTGGACTATGAAAGGCAAGTAAAACTGTCTGAATAATTTGTTAATTTCAAGGAAAGGGCAAATACAGGAGGAGGTGCTGAATCAACTAAATAAAACAAGGAGAAGTTGTTAAACTGATAAGACCTTGTAAGGCCTTCCGAGCACCCTAACCTCTAGAGAACAAATATGGGAAGAAGGTCAGGTTCTGGTATAACCTTTAAAGTTAAAGGGAAAGGAGGATGGCCTGTTGATTATGGTACCGTACTGGGAGTTAGGAAATTTGGCCATGATGGGTGCTATTAAAAACCATAGTGAGAGAGAAAACCTCAGTGCCCTTTCTGGCTCTGCCTTGGACTTGCTAGTTCTTTGCTTCAGTTTCCCCATCTGAGAAATAGTGCTGATAAGATTGGCATGTTAGGGAGACCACCTCCCTAAAGAACTTTGCAGGCAAGATCCTCAGCTGGTATAAATCAGCTTAGCTGCATTTTGTTGTCTTCTCAGCTTGGAAAGAAGAGTTTGGGCACTACTGGAAATAAAAAATAACAGCTTCTATTGGCTTTGCCCCAACAAAGAATACCTTGTATCCTGAATAGACTCCTTTGAAACGACGACACAGCTCTGATAAAACAGTAACCATGCATGGATAACAAAATGCTAGCTCCTTAGTGTCCATGCCACTGTACTATACTATGGAGAGAGAGAAGCCTGAGTAGTGGAGCAGGGGGCTAAGAGCCTGATTCTTCAGCGTAAGTCATTAATTCTCACAGCCCCAGGTAGGTGATATTAGCTCCCTTTTTTACGGAACGGGAAACGGACACAGAGCAGTGCAGAGATTTGACCAAGGCCACCTGGAGAGTCAGTGGCAGAGTCAGGCATAAAACCCAGAAATTCCATGCATAGTCCAGGGAGCGGGTGCTACACAGGTTTGCTTCTTGCATAAATGCAAATAGCATTAATAACGTCCATTGTTCTTTTGTAATGTAAACTGAGATGGGAGTATATCAGCAAAGAAACTAGCAGTGACATGACAGGTCAGTTACTATGCTAATTATACACTATACAAATTGTATTATCCCAAATATCATTGGGGGGCGAATTAACAGGAGTGTTGTATGGAAGACACGGGAGGTAATTGTCCCGTTCTGCTCAGGGCTTGTGAGGCCTCAGCAGGAGTACTGTGTCCAATTCTTGGTCCCACACTTTAGGAAAGTTGTGGACAAATTGGAGAGTCCAGAGGAGAGCAACAAAAATGATCAAAGGTTTAGAAAACCTGCTCTGTGAGGAAAGGTTAAAAAAACTGGGCATGTTTAGTTCTGAGAAAAGAAGATGTGCGGAGGAAACGTGATAACAGTCTTGAAATATGTTAAGGGCTGTTATAACGAGGGGGGGATCAGTTGTTCTCCATGTCCACTGAACTTTGGACAGGAATTAATGGGCTTAATCTGCAGCAAGGGAGATCTAGGTTAGATATCAGGAAAAACTTTCTAGCTCCAAAGGTGGTTAAATTCTGGAACAATCCCCGTCATTGGAGGTCTTCAAGAACAAGATGGACACACACCTGTTGGGGTGGTCTAGGTTTATTTGATCCTGCCTCAGTGCAAGCAGACTCTTGAAGTCTTTTCCAGCCCTACATTTCTATGATTCTATAGACAAGCCCAATGCATCAAACAAAAATCTCAGCCTTACATCCTCTGCTGTGCCTAGCTAGAATGTTAACTAATGCTAATGTTTCTGATGCACACATCATACAGGATTCACTGAAATGGTTAATTATTTTATTTTTTACCACACAAAGTGTTTGAACTCCTACAGTCCCTTTCTAGTCCCACAATTTAGTCCATGTATAATTTTAGAACCAGTTTTATCTTGGCTCTAAGGAGCTTTGTCTGTATAGAGAAAATAAAATAGGGCATAGCTGTAATGTCCTCACAACGGAAGCGTTATAAGGTGCTCTGATGAATTTCTCATATGTGGGATGTAATTATTACTCCATTTATTTATCACCTTCTGCTCAGAAGACAGGTAGCTAGTGATTGAAAATAAAGAGCCAGAAGTAAAATCACTGGACCAGATTGTTAGCTCAGTTCCACCAATGTAAACCCACAATATTACCTTTAAAGTCAGTAGGCTGATGTAGGCGGAGCAGAGATCAGAATCTGGCTGATTACTGCCATTAGTGTGGGCTGAACACTAAATGGTTCTTGGAAGGCAAACCTATTCTATCAAACAGATTCAATCATGTTTAGCCCATACATTAACATTTTTGTTTCAGAGGGAGATTTCAAAGCACCTTGAAGACTTGCACATTTATTTATATAACTTGACGCCGTGTGGGCCAATGGATAGGCCACCAGAATGGGAGGCAAGATAAATGTTTTCTATTCCTGGCTCAGCTGATGACTCACTAGGTAAATCGGTGGTTCTCAAACTCTTTTTTTTTCGTGGACCATTGAAAATTGGTGAGGGTTTCGGCGGACCCGTTAATGATCTTTCCAAATGTTGTTTGTACCATTAGCTAACTATTGTAAGGCATTTTGATTAAAAGCACTGTATAAAAAAACCCTTCATAATAATTGTTTTTTTTTGTTATACAAATAAAAGCCCACAACTCATATTTTAATATCAGTAGTCTCACCTTTCTAATGCGATGGATGTGCCCTCTCCTCCCTGCCGTGGCAGCCCCTGAGCTGGGGCTGCGAAGAAGGTTGGGTGTCTCTCCCTCCCTCTCTCCCTCACTGCAGCAACCCTAACTGGGGCTGGGAAGGAAAGGGGGTCTCTCCCTGGCAGCCGCAGCCTGGAGCTGGGGAAAGTCACCTCTTTCTCTGGCCACCGCAGCCCTGCATGTCCCAAATTCCCCCCACCCCGTCTTCTCACTCCACTGCCCCCTCCCACCAACGCCTATTGCCCCCAAGGCCGCCACCTCACCTTACATGTGCGTCTTCTCGAGGTTCCAGGCACCTAATGAGTGGAGCCATGCCTGCGTGGCTCCACTAATTAGGTGGGTGGCCCTTCATTCTCTTGTGTGCGGCTGCCCAGGCATGCACCTTAGAGGGAACTATCCCCGGACCACGTGAGTGGAGCTTGTGGACCACCACAGTTTGAGAACTTCTGAAGTAAATCATTTAGACCCAAATCATTTTAGTTTTTTTCTATCACACCCACCACTGTAGTTTCTAAACCCTTTCCATGTAAACTAGAATGGCATGATGAACTGCCTGGAGCCTCCAAAGAGCCTTATTTAAACCATATGAAAGGGCTCACTCAGAAAGCACCCCTCTAGCACTGGGAGCTGTTTAACACCAGGCCAGTCGTAGGGTGCAGGATTTCTTTCTGGACTGTCGCTAGGAGCCAATGATCCCACTAAATAATAAGCTCTTCAGGGGAACGAGTGTGTCTTAATCGGTGTTTGCAGCTTGTAGATTCAGGGTGCTATAGAGATTATTTCGAATAACAATACTAGCTTTTGAATGTTGACAGTTGTGTCTATAATGGTCGGGAACATGCATATTCTATCCATCTAGCCATCCATTCGCTGGGACCATTTGCGTACTCCGGTGGGCTGCTTATATGGGAGCGCGTACGCTGGGACATTTCGCAGGCCAGGAGCTAAGGAGCTGTCTCCCAGCAGCCTCTACAAAGAAAAATCAGGTAAGTTTAAAGCCAATGTTATGTTAAGTTCCCCCTCTTACCTGCTGCTGTTTGTGGCATTTAGTTAGGGTAGCACCCCAAATTTATACGGGTGAGCCCAGGTCCTGAAACAGCTTAAGGGATCATGTTACTGCTGCTGTGCCCCAGGGAGGGGATGAGGCCCAGGAAGCAGCCCCATGTGGGCAATAGGCTCTGGGGAGGCTGGGGGGAAGCAGAGGGGTGGGAGGACGGTTGGAGGCTCTGGGTGGGGGGGGGTTGAGGGGAGAGCAGCCCCATGGAGGGGGTGGGAGGAGGGCTGGAGGCTCAGGGGGGGGGTTGAGGGGGAGCAGCCCCATGGAGGGGGTGGGAGGACGGTTGGAGGCTCTGGGTGGGGGGGGGTTGAGGGGAGAGCAGCCCCATGGAGGGGGTGGGAGGATGGCTGGAGGCTCGGGGGAGGTTGAGGGGGGAGCAGCCCCATGGAGGGGGTGGGAGGACGGTTGGAGGCTTGAGGGGGGTGGGAGGACGGTTGGAGGCTCGGGGGGTTGAGGGAGGAGCAGCCCCATAGAAGGGGTGGGAGGACGGTTGGAGGCTCTGGGGGCGGGTTGAGGGGGGAGCAGCCCCGTGGAAGGGGTGGGAGGACGGTTGGAGGCTCTGGGGGGGGGTTGAGGGGGGAGCAGCCCCGTGGAAGGGGTGGGAGGACGGTTGGAGGCTCTGGGGGGGGGGTTGAGGGGGGAGTGCCCCATGGAGGGGGTGGGAGGACGGTTGGAGGCTCTGGGGGGGAGCAGCCCCGTGGACGGGGGGGGAGGACGGTTGGAGGCTCTGGGGGGGAGTTGAGGGGGGAGCAGCCCCGTGGACGGGGGGGGAGGACGGTTGGAGGCTCTGGGGGGGGGTTGAGGGGGGAGTGCCCCATGGAGGGGGTGGGAGGACGGTTGGAAGCTCTGGAGGGGGGGAGTTGAGGGGGGAGCAGCCCCGTGGAAGGGGTGGGAGGATGGTTGGAGGCTCTGGGTGGGGGTTGAGGGGGGAGCAGCCCCATGGAAGGGGTGGGAGGATGGTTGGAGGCTCTGGGGGGGGGTTGAGGGGGGAGTGCCCCGTGGAGGGGGTGGGAGGACGGTTGGAGGCTCTGGGGGGGGTTGAGGGGGGAGCAGCCCCGTGGAGGGGGTGGGAGGACGGTTGGAGGCTCTGGGGGGGGTTGAGGGGGGAGCAGCCCCGTGGAGGGGGTGGGAGGACGGTTGGAGGCTCTGGGGGGCAGTTGAGGGGGGAGCAGCCCCGTGGACGGGGTGGGAGGACGGTTGGAGGCTCTGGGGGGGGGTTGAGGGGGGAGTGCCCCGTGGAGGGGGTGGGAGGACGGTTGGAGGCTCGGGGGGGGGGTTGAGGGGGGAGCAGCCCCGTGGACGGGGGGGAGGACGGTTGGAGGCTGGGTGGGGGTTGAGGGGGGAGTGCCCCATGGAGGGGGTGGGAGGACGGTTGGAGGCTCTGGGGGGGAGTTGAGGGGGGAGCAGCCCCGTGGACGGGGTGGGAGGACGGTTGGAGGCTCTGGGGGGGGTTGAGGGGGGAGTGCCCCATGGAGGGGGTGGGAGGACGGTTGGAAGCTCTGGAGGGGGGGAGTTGAGGGGGGAGCAGCCCCGTGGACGGGGGGGAGGACGGTTGGAGGCTCTGGGTGGGGGTTGAGGGGGGAGCAGCCCCATGGAGGGGGTGGGAGGATGGTTGGAGGCTCTGGGGGGGGTTGAGGGGGGAGTGCCCCGTGGAGGGGGTGGGAGGACGGTTGGAGGCTCTGGGGGGGGTGGAGGGGGTGGGAGGACGGTTGGAGGCTCTGGGGGGGGGGTTGAGGGGGGAGCAGCCCCGTGGAGGGGGTGTGAGGACGGTTGGAGGCTCGGGGGGGGTTGAGGGGGGAGTGCCCCGTGGAGGGGGGGGAGGACGGTTGGAGGCTCTGGGGGGGGGTTGAGGGGGGAGCAGCCCCGTGGACGGGGGGGAGGACGGTTGGAGGCTCGGTGGGGTTTGAAGGGGGAGTGCCCCGTGGAGGGGGTGGGAGGACGGTTGGAGGCTCTGGGGGGGGTTGAGGGGGGAGCAGCCCCGTGGGGGGGGGGAGCAGCCCCGTGGGGGGGGGGAGGACGGTTGGAGGCTGGGGGGGGGTTGAGGGGGGAGCAGCCCCGTGGAGGGGGAGGGAGGACGGTTGGAGGCTCTGGGGGGGGGTTGAGGGGGGAGCAGCCCCGTGGAGGGGGGGGGGAGGACGGTTGGAGGCTGGGGGGGTTTGAGGGGGGAGTGCCCCGTGGAGGGGGTGGGAGGACGGTTGGAGGCTCTGGGGGGGGGGTTGAGGGGGGAGCAGCCCCGTGGAGGGGGAGGGAGGACGGTTGGAGGCTCTGGGGGGGGGTTGAGGGGGGAGCAGCCCCGTGGAGGGGGGGGGAGGACGGTTGGAGGCTGGGGGGGGTTGAGGGGGGAGCAGCCCCGTGGACGGGGTGGGAGGACGGTTGGAGGCTCTGGGGGGGGGTTGAGGGGGGAGTGTCCCGTGGACGGGTGGGAGGACGGTTGGAGGCTCTGGGGGGGGGTTGAGGGGGGAGTGTCCCGTGGACGGGGTGGGAGGACGGTTGGAGGCTCTGGGGGGGGGTTGAGGGGGGAGCAGCCCCGTGCAGGGGGTGGGAGGACGGTTGGAGGCTGGGGGGGGGTTGAGGGGGGAGCAGCCCCGTGGAGGGGGTGGGAGGACGGTTGGAGGCTGGGGGGGGGGGTTGAGGGGGGAGCAGCCCCGTGCAGGGGGTGGGAGGACGGTTGGAGGCTGGGGGGGGGGGGTTGAGGGGGGAGCAGCCCCGTGGAGGGGGAGGGAGGACGGTTGGAGGCTCTGGGGGGGAGTTGAGGGGGGAGCAGCCCCGTGGACGGGGTGGGAGGACGGTTGGAGGCTCTGGGGGGGGTTGAGGGGGGAGTGCCCCATGGAGGGGGTGGGAGGACGGTTGGAAGCTCTGGAGGGGGGGAGTTGAGGGGGGAGCAGCCCCGTGGACGGGGGGGAGGACGGTTGGAGGCTCTGGGTGGGGGTTGAGGGGGGAGCAGCCCCATGGAGGGGGTGGGAGGATGGTTGGAGGCTCTGGGGGGGGTTGAGGGGGGAGTGCCCCGTGGAGGGGGTGGGAGGACGGTTGGAGGCTCTGGGGGGGGTGGAGGGGGTGTGAGGACGGTTGGAGGCTCTGGGGGGGGGTTGAGGGGGGAGCAGCCCCGTGGAGGGGGGGGGAGGACGGTTGGAGGCTCTGGGGGGGGGGTTGAGGGGGGAGCAGCCCCGTGGACGGGGGGGAGGACGGTTGGAGGCTGGGTGGGGTTTGAAGGGGGAGTGCCCCGTGGAGGGGGTGGGAGGACGGTTGGAGGCTCTGGGGGGGGTTGAGGGGGGAGGGAGCAGCCCCGTGGGGGGGGGGGGAGGACGGTTGGAGGCTGGGGGGGGGTTGAGGGGGGAGCAGCCCCGTGGAGGGGGAGGGAGGACGGTTGGAGGCTCTGGGGGGGGGGGGTTGAGGGGGGAGCAGCCCCGTGGAGGGGGAGGGAGGACGGTTGGAGGCTCTGGGGGGGGGGTTGAGGGGGGAGCAGCCCCGTGGAGGGGGGGGGAGGACGGTTGGAGGCTGGGGGGGGGTTGAGGGGGGAGCAGCCCCGTGGAGGGGGAGGGAGGACGGTTGGAGGCTCTGGGGGGGGGGGGTTGAGGGGGGAGCAGCCCCGTGGAGGGGGAGGGAGGACGGTTGGAGGCTCTGGGGGGGGGGTTGAGGGGGGAGCAGCCCCGTGGGGGGGGGGGGAGGACGGTTGGAGGCTGGGGGGGGGTTGAGGGGGGAGCAGCCCCGTGGAGGGGGAGGGAGGACGGTTGGAGGCTCTGGGGGGGGGGGTTGAGGGGGGAGCAGCCCCGTGGAGGGGGAGGGAGGACGGTTGGAGGCTCTGGGGGGGGGTTGAGGGGGGAGCAGCCCCGTGGAGGGGGGGGGAGGACGGTTGGAGGCTGGGGGGGGGTTGAGGGGGGAGCAGCCCCGTGGACGGGGTGGGAGGACGGTTGGAGGCTCTGGGGGGGGGGTTGAGGGGGGAGCAGCCCCGTGCAGGGGGTGGGAGGACGGTTGGAGGCTGGGGGGGGGGTTGAGGGGGGAGCAGCCCCGTGGAGGGGGTGGGAGGACGGTTGGAGGCTGGGGGGGGTTGAGGGGGGGCGCTAAGCCCCTGAGGGAGGAGCGTGGCGGGGCCGCCGCGGCGCCAGGGGGCGCTGGATCGCGGGGGCTCGATCCCGGGCGCTCGGACTCTCCCTGCGGCCGGTCCGACAGGGCCCGCTCGCCGCCTCGCCGGGACATGGCCGCCGCCATCAGCGCCGGCATCCTGGGCCGTGGCCGAGGCCACAGGGTGAGGGGGGCTCAGGGCCGTGGCAGGGCCCCCCCGCGTTGGGGAGGGGGCTCAGGGGGCTCAGGGCCGTGGCAGGGGGCCCCCCCTGTTGGGGAGGGGGCTCAGGGCCGTGGCAGGGGGCCCCCCCGCGTTGGGGAGGGGGCTCAGGGCCGTGGCAGGGGGCCCCCCCCGCGTTGGGGAGGGGGCTCAGGGCCGTGGCAGGGGGCCCCCCCGCGTTGGGGAGGGGGCTCAGGGCCGTGGCAGGGGGCCCCCCCCGCGTTGGGGAGGGGGCTCAGGGCCGTGGCAGGGGCCCCCCCCCGCGTTGGGGAGGGGGCTCAGGGCCGTGGCAGGGGGCCCCCCCCGCGTTGGGGAGGGGGCTCAGGGCCGTGGCAGGGGGCCCCCCCCGCGTTGGGGAGGGGGCTCAGGGCCGTGGCAGGGGGCCCCCCCCGCGTTGGGGAGGGGGCTCAGGGCCGTGGCAGGGGGCCCCCCCCGCGTTGGGGAGGGGGCTCAGGGCCGTGGCAGGGCCCCCCCCCCGCGTTGGGGAGGGGGCTCAGGGCCGTGGCAGGGCCCCCCCCCCCGCGTTGGGGAGGGGGCTCAGGGCCGTGGCAGGGCCCCCCCCCCCGCGTTGGGGAGGGGGCTCAGGGCCGTGGCAGGGCCCCCCCCCCCGCGTTGGGGAGGGGGCTCAGGGCCGTGGCAGGGGGCCCCCCCCGCGTTGGGGAGGGGGCTCAGGGCCGTGGCAGGGGGCCCCCCCCGCGTTGGGGAGGGGGCTCAGGGCCGTGGCAGGGGGCCCCCCCCGCGTTGGGGAGGGGGCTCAGGGCCGTGGCAGGGGGCCCCCCCCGCGTTGGGGAGGGGGCTCAGGGCCGTGGCAGGGGGCCCCCCCCGCGTTGGGGAGGGGGCTCAGGGCCGTGGCAGGGGGCCCCCCCCGCGTTGGGGAGGGGGCTCAGGGCCGTGGCAGGGGGCCCCCCCCGCGTTGGGGAGGGGGCTCAGGGCCGTGGCAGGGGGCCCCCCCCGCGTTGGGGAGGGGGCTCAGGGCCGTGGCAGGGGGCCCCCCCCGCGTTGGGGAGGGGGCTCAGGGCCGTGGCAGGGGGCCCCCCCCGCGTTGGGGAGGGGGCTCAGGGCCGTGGCAGGGGGCCCCCCCCGCGTTGGGGAGGGGGCTCAGGGCCGTGGCAGGGGGCCCCCCCCGCGTTGGGGAGGGGGCTCAGGGCCGTGGCAGGGCCCCCCCCCGCGTTGGGGAGGGGCTCAGGGCCGTGGCAGGGGGCCCCCCCCGCGTTGGGGAGGGGGCTCAGGGCCGTGGCAGGGGCCCCCCCCGCGTTGGGGAGGGGGCTCAGGGCCGTGGCTCTTGCACTGTCCCTCTGTTAAGCCATGTGTGGTGTCGATGCAACCACTGGACACGCCACCCCCCATCGGACTCTGCTGTCGCTGACCCCTCAGCGGGGCTCTGGGAGCCATGAATCCTCAGTTCTCACAGTGCCTTGCCCAGCCAGGCCTCCAGCCCTGAGAGCTGGCTTCCTGGCCCTTCTGCAGCACAAACCGTTCTTGCCCCTTCCCCGCCTGCCTGCAATTTTATCTGTGACGATATTGTCCCTTTTCTATGTTTCTTCTGACTGCTAGATCCTTCTGCTGTGCCGCACATGGAGAACGTTTGCTTCACAGACTGATGGGGAAGCCAGGGTGATGCAGGTCCTCAAAGAAAAATTCCCTCAGGCTTCGGCCATCAAAGTAGTGGATATATCAGGTAAGTAGAATCGTACAGGCGGGATCTGTTTTATGGTTTGTGAGGGACGCAAAGACAACTTCCAGCTGTGACCAACGTAGCTCAGCTTTCGTGATCTGGTCCGGCCAACGTGTCAGCTTACCCGATGGCTTCCATGTAGGGACCAGGAGTGTCCAGGTTCAAGTCTCAGCTGCGGGGTCTGATCTGCTTTTCCAGAGCATCGAGAACAGGGATTTTTGTTTTCTGGGAACTGTCTTATAAACTGCTATAAACCCTCCTCTTCATTGTACCTATTCTCTCTAGGTAGTCTCCATCATGGTTTTATAATATAGGCCTTGTCTACACTGACTTCCAAACATGACTGTCTTTGCCTCTGCTAAGTGCTAAGTTTAACATCATTTTCTAGTGTAGACACACTCAGGATTTATCAGAGTTGAAAAAATCCTTGCCCCCCACTGCTAGCAACCCGGGTAACAAATTGTGGCTATTATTTATAGATAGCTGATAAATAAGGAGACAAAATTGTTGCCCGTGGGAACTTAAAAATCATGGAAGAATGATCTTGTGATTAGAGTACAGGGCTGCAAGACAGGAGATCTAAGTCCAATTCGCAACTCTGTCACAGACCCATTTTGTGTCCTTGAGCAAGTCATGTCATTTCTGCCTCGGACTATGTCTACACTGATGCTGGGAGGTGTGATTCCTAGTCTGGGTAGACAGACTCGTCCTAGCTCTGCTTGAACTAGCATGGTAAAAATAGCAGTGTGGATGTTGTGGCAAGGGCAACTGCTCGGGCTAGCCACCTGAGCTCAGACCCAGGTGGTCAGGCAGGCTTGGCCCTCGGGTGGCTAGCCTGAACCACCACCCGTCCACACTGCTCATCAGAACACTTTCCTCCAGAGCTTGGAATGAAACCCACGATTCCTGGGTTTCACCATTCCTTTGCTGTCCGTAAAGTGAACCCCACTGGCAAACTGTCTCATCTCCCTCAAGTGCTTGACTATGTAGAGGATGACAACCTACTATTGCTATCAGTTACTCTGTTAGCTCAGGTGGCAGAGTTCTGTGTGGTGGAGCTAAAGGTTCCAACTCTGCTGATAAACCACGTGGCTGTCAATGATGGAATTTCTGTGAGTTTCTTTTTTTCAATTTGTTTTTCAAAAACTAAGAAAAATCCAGCGTCAGTGTGTTGTGTGTGTAAATGCCAGAGTTAAGGTTGCCTGTGAAACCTTAATTCAGCCCCCTTGTGTGCTTGCATTATGACCATAGTCATCCCGTCCCGGCCGCCCCCCCCCCGACTCCTCCCTCATTTAGTGCACAGGCTGGACATGCCCTGGCAATGAATCAGGATTATGTAGGGAAGGAGGCTATTGTCTGTAGGATCTCTGCCTCAAATATTGCAGAAGTTAGAAGGTGTGTAGGGAATGAGGTAGGGGATTGCAGGAAGAGAAAGGCGGTCTCATGGGTAAGGTGCCCTGGAATGTGCCTCTGCCACACAGTTTCTATATGATGCTGGGCAAGTCACTTAAACAACTTTTCAGAGGCGGTCACGAATGGTGTGTTTCTTGATACCCTACTTGAGACCTTGTGGTCCAGTTTTCCGATGTACTGAGCACTCACAGCTACAACTGAAGTCATTGGGAGCTGTGCTTAGAACATATATGATGCTGTGTAATGCTAAATAGTTTCAAAAAGCCAGTCCTAAACATCTCAATTTGAGCACCCAAATTAGTGGATACTTTTGACCTTTAATCTCTCTGTGCGTCAGTTGCACTTCTTTAAAAGAGAACTCCCTCATCTCTCAGGGGTGTTGTGAAAACAAATTCATTCATGTTTGTGTGGGTTTGAGTAGTGTGTAGTAAATAGGGCCTATGGCCACTGAATTACAAAGATAACAAAAAATATTGAATAGCTTCTCACACAGTGAGCAGTGCCCATTCTGAGCACTGAGTGAGGCATGGGTTTTGTGGGTGGAAAAAATAGAATGTGATCCTGTAATTAAAGACAGGATGTAAAGACACAATGTATATGCACAAAGGGAGTGAATTCAGGTTAAAGAGGCAGTCTTCAATCTGGCATTTCCTAACTTTTGAGAGCTTGACTTTGCAACCTTAATGTTCTTTTAACGTAGTTTGTGTGTGTGTAACATTGCGTAGTCTAGTGATTCTCAATCTTTTCCATACTCAGACCTCCACCCTAGGACTTCGCTTCCATCTACGCAGGACCTCCCTTTGGTTTAGCAATAAGGGAAGTGAAACTGATTAGCCTGACTTAATTGTATAAGCTTAAATACTTTTCACAATTTATGGGTTTGGTTTTTTTTTTAAGGAAGACTTTACAGCTTTCAGACATGCAGCATACGCTAGTAATTTGGACAAGGAAATCTGTTTAAATGACCTTTCCTGCCAATGCCCCTTAAACAATAATCAATCTGTATACTGCATACAATTGTAATGACTAAGACACTGATATAATCAATGTAATTTTGTTTTAAAGGCGGCTGTGGAGCAATGTATGAAATTCATATAGAATCTGAAGAATTTAAAGAAAAGAGAATTGTCCAGCAACATCAGATGGTTAATCAGGTAAGTTGTGTGGTGGGATCTGGAAGGGCAATGATACTCCTTTGTAATAACCATTGGTGTATTAATTCCACCTTTTGGAGTGTGGGAACTTTCCTACAAAAACTAAATATGTGCTGATGAAGTGGGGGGATTATTTCGGGGTATGTCCAGGACAGTTTGCCATTACCTGGCCAAAACCACTGCCAAAGGTGTTCTCTTAGTTATAGCTAACAGTTTCAGGACTTGGTACAACAGGGTGTGGAGACCCCACAACCCAATTAATTTCAATGTGTGTAGAGCAGATTTAGGAGCTTAAGGATTAGGTTTTGAATGTTGACTTTCCCACACCATCAATAACAGATTTCTCAGGGTTATTCTGTGTGGGGAGAAACCACCTGATCAGACATAGAAAAGCTATAGGAGACAAAGACCTGTTGGATCATCTAACCCAACCCCTTACTACTGTAGGATTCTTCCCTATGGGATTGTCTCCAGTCTAGTTCAAAAATGACCCAAGTGATGTGGCTTTCAGAACTTCCCTTGGGATGGGAGGTGCATTACACACAATCCCATATCAGAAAAAGTGTCCTGACAGTTTCCCTTTCTTAAATTGCTCCCAGTTTTATCTCCTTGCACCTCCCAAATGGTTCTGCTTTGCAAGGGGTCTTATACACTACTATAGTCTCCTTGCATGATTATCATAGAATAGACTATCAGGGTTGGAAGGGACCTCAGGAGGTCATCTAGTCCAACCCCCTGCTCAAAGCAGGACCAATCCCCAACTAAATTATCCCAGCCAGGGCTTTGTCAAGCTTGACCTTAAAAACCTCAAAGGAAGGAGATTCCAGCACCTCCCTAGGTAACCCATTCCAGTGCTTCACCACCCTCCTAGTGAAAAAGTTTTTCCTAATATCCAACCTAAACCTCCCCCACTGCAACTTGAGACCCTTACTCCTCGTTCTGTCATCAGCTACCACTGAGAACAGTCTTGCTCCATCCTCTTTAGAACCCATCGAGGAGAAGGCAGCTGGAAATAAGTTCCAACAAACCTGCAGGCACCCTAGCAAAACTAATAGATGGCTAGTGGTAAAGTTGGGGCTAAGGAGGATGTGGACCTTACAAATACCACCCCCACAACCCTCCTGATTTGTCCCATTACAAAACTTAGATGTCTCAAAATCTAAATGTTCATTAATAACTATAGTGCCCAATTGTGTGATAAGGACTCTATGCATAGGACTGTTCCTTGTCCTGAAAAGCTTACAACTGAATGTAAGGTGCTCAATACATTGAATTCAAAAAGCTTAAATTGTAGACTTGTGTGGTATATGCAGAAAGATTTTAATTGATATAACCTTAAACTTGGATTGCATGTGTTCCACACTCATTGGTCTAGGTTGATTGGAAAGAACATTCCTAGCACCATGTCCTTTCCTCTGAGGGTTGCCTTGGGTTTTCTTACAAAGGTGTTTAGACCAGTGGTTCTTTACCTTGCACCTCCACTTACCCCTGTCTGTGCCCCTACCCTGCTAGACTGGGGACGCGGACAGGAGTAAGGGAGCCGAGGCTGGGGCTGAGGCCGGCGGCCTGGGCTTGGGCCCCAGCTGCGTCCCCCGGAACATTCCTCTGTGCCCCCTAAGGAACCTCTGATTTAGACTGACCTAATAACACTTTAAAGAGGCATAGGAACTTGAAGTCTATAAGCGTAGTTTTGCGCTATCCAGAATTCTGTTGAAATGAAAGCAGTTACTTTGAGGAAAAGAAAGAGGTAATTATTCTTTATAAAATTCCTACCTGATGCATGTACTTCCTACAACTCTCATTTCTTTAACTTGAAGCAACTTCTTCAAAGTAATTCAGTTTCTGAAATCTGATTTAGTGCCATTTCTTGTGAACTCTTGTCTGGCATCAGGGCTAGGACCACTAGACAGACCACCAAAACACTACAGACCTGGTTTTAGCTGAAGTGATAACCTGGCAGTGAAAGGCTCTTTTGTCATCATCAATCCCCCTTTTCTGGAATAGGGAGCAATGCAGAATAGCTGGAGGCTCCACATCTAATTGGCTAATTTATGGAGACCAAGCAAACTGGGTTAACTACTGCATGTGGTTGAGTTTTTGAGACATTCTTTAAGAGGAATTGCAATGAATTCACAATGTACTGGATCATTCTAGCAGCCTGAGAGTTTTTCCCTCTGTCCCTTTTAAGGAATAAAAACAAGATGGCTACATCAAGGAAGTATTCACCTAAAATCATGCTGTTAATTTGTCTCATTCAGTTTCAAGTGAGGAAGTCTCTCCCCTCCTGCCCAGTACCAAGTAACAGACCAGGGTCCAAAATCAGTGCTTGCATAAGGAACAACTGCTGTTCTACCATTATCTTTATAATGGTATTGTGGGCCATCTGCCTCTACCACAGACTTCTGTTCGGTTGTGCTCAGTTGAGTTGCTTTTGTGTAGCTTTGTTCAAAGACTTGTTTAATTTCTTATTTTAGGCACTAAGTGAAGAAATTAAAGCAATGCATGGACTACGGATATTCACATCTATTCCAAAGCACTGAAGATTAACCAGGCAGCATGGTTAGAAACATGGGAGGAGATAGGACAGGAAGCTTGTATTTTTTGGATTATGGACTTGTTTATCTTTAAATAATCAATATTTAATGGTCGTAAAATAAGGACAGTAAGTATTTCAGAAGCTATTTAAAGAGAGCCTATTTCATGTTTATTTAATTTTAACTTGTAGATTGATTTCTTATCCGTTCATAAAGTATGCCAAATCTTAGTTGGTTACTTTATCAAAAAACTAATCCCTGTAAGTCAAGGATGGAACTGGAATTCCATGGTTTGTGGCGCATGCTGCAGAGAGAAGTACGGGCTTCCAAAGTATCTTTCAGTACTAACATCTAGTGGAAAAGGACCACAACCGTGGTGATTCTACGAAGAGATCACGAACTAAAAAAAACAAAATAATAATCCCTGTTTTTGCTGTCTACTTGCCTAGTGTTCTGTTGTAGCGAGGAAACTAGCTTACAAAGAAATTATTTCAGAGGCTGTATAGTCCCCTATTCAATGTGCCTTCTCAGTCAATCATCTTACTTCAAACATGGCTTTGTAAGAGAAGCTTGCAGGATAATCCTGAGCTGTCTGGCACAGCTACTGTATATGAAATTAAGACTGTTTCTTAATAAATGAAAGGCTTTAAGTTACATTACTTCAGTGTAATGTCTTTGAAAGGATAAGGTGCCCAGGTTTCCTACTGGGCAAAACTCAAGGCATGATGCTCGGCGTCTGAATTATGAGGATCACCTTTCCTTCATGGCATGTGTGAAAGTGCTTGTTTTACTCAAACTCCTATGAAGTGTCAATGTTTGTCTTTGATAAGGATCTGTTATTCAGCTTTTAGTTGGGCATGTCTATGCCTTAAGTTCAAGCTTTCTCATGGCAGATTTAATTGTACCTCAGCCAGTTAATTGTTAGCTATTAAAATGAGAAATTAAGTTTTATTAAGGTTTTATTGCATTATAAGTAATTATACATTCATATTTTTGAGGAGCAATGACTTTTCTGGTAAGTATATTAGTCAGTGACAGATGCTTGGTAAGCATGGAGGAATAGTAACTGTAGTTAGGTAAGCCAAATCCTTGCACCTTGATGCTGTTTTTTTTAAATTAACAATCCATATAGTAAGTAGAACACTGACTAGAGGAGCACTAAATTACCCCTGCGTGGCAGGATTTTAGAAGGTTGGAGTCTAGCTTCTTCCTCTGCTAGGGCCACCTGTTATCAGGCAGGGAAGTAGAGGTGCAAAGTATTGCACCTACTGAAGGATTTTCCTTACTATTTATTTTGCAACTGCTGCAAGGCATGCTGCTGGTTTAATGGACATTAGTTACTGTTATTTAAATAGCAAGAGATTTCAGTTATGTCCTACCTACCAAGACTGAGGTGTTGCACTAAAACCTCTCTACTTAACTGATAGCATGTTTGCAGGTGAGTGCTTCTTGATTCATGAAACAAACAGGACTAAATACATAATGTGTCTTGGGAATGTAAATTCTGAAATGCATAAGATGTCTGTTGTTTTAAGTAGCTATTTTAATCAACATACACACTTTAAATATTTCTGTACTGCTTTAGTTTGGGAGTGGTATAGCCATGCTGGCCCAGTAATATCTTATCTTTTTACTGGACCAACTTCTGTTAAAAATATTACCTCACCCAACTTGTTTCTAATGAAATTTTAGGGCCTACCTGGATGATTACTGCAGTGCAGGGTGCTGTCTCGTAAAGCTTCATGGAAGTAGTTGTTGAGGAGAGCTGTAGCTAGTAGCGAGTAACTGGAAATATCTCATTAGTTACTGCCCTAAAGTTATTGATGCAAAGAACTTGTTTATAGAGGCTGTGAGGCTTTTTTTTTTCTATGTAACTTTCATCAGAACTCTGGTGCCCATGTGTCTATTATTGCAGTCATTACATTTTGTTTGAAGAGCCTGAGGTAGGCCTAACTCAGCCACCTCATGCAACAATTTTGAAAAATATCCCATCAAAACCGCTTCTGTTCAACAATAGCAGAGGCTAAGAGCCTTTACAGTGATACAGTTCAGCTCTTCTGCAGCAGCTTCAGTTTATACAATGGAAAACTTTTTTCCATAGTAGTAAATATCAACTGAAGTACTTTGCACATCTATAGCACATTTCTTGGGAGGACAGACACTGCTTCAAAGGTATTACCAACCCCTCTATGATCACTTGACATATTTGGGAAACAGAGAAAAGATTAAGTTGCCCAATCTCATGCAGGAAGCATAGGGCAAAGCCAGGACTAGAACTCTGCTAAATCTTCTGCCTGTCCTTAAAATATGTTACTAGGAGCCAGAAGCAGACTGATACACCGGCTGTAGACAAACAGTCCAAACAATTTAAGTTAAAGTAGAGCACATTGCCTGTAGATAGAGTCCTGGTTTTCCCACTCAGTGTTGTTAACTTCAATTGTAAGTTTCTACAGCTGCATTTCTATAGAATTTCCACGACTATTTCCTTAAGATCTGTAACAGGCCTTTTTGAAAATTTTACCCTTTCCCTGAAAGTGACTTTTCTTTTTTTGGATAAAGCACGATCTGCTGTTTAAGGTGTTTCTGAAAAGGTGCTTCACGTCTTCATACTGCTAGAAAGGAGATGCAACATAAGATACTAGTATGAAGTGTTCCATCAGCTTTCCAAAATGAACAAATACTGAATTCCCACTACACTTCCCTTCCCTGAACATTTAACTGTGGAGGTGACAGCTGCAAACAGAGAACATCATTGTTACAGTATAAAGAAAAAGAGTAAGAAGCAATGAACAAACACTATACAAAGCTATCGCTACACTGCAGAGACTGACAATCATTTGTGCTTGTTGTAACTGGTATAAGTCTGTAGGTTAAAATCCCTTATAGCCTCAGTGTTTTCACCTGTTTAAACCAGAAAAGCATTTGAATACCACATGCTTTATTATTTGATTGAATGGAAGTTACAAAAGTAGATACAAAATATTTTGTAAAAAGTACAATAAATTTACCTAAAAGTAACCAAAAAAGCCCGAAGTAAAAACTTTTATTATAACTATTAATGTAAAAATACTATTAAAATTTTCATATTAAATTCACTAATGTTAAACAGTTTTTTTGCCATGGAGTAACGGTTTAGTCAAGTTGAAGGAAACATGCAGGAAACCACACAAGGCAGAGCAGCAGTATTGATTTGTAGTTAAAGTTTGTCCCTAACACTGAAAGTAGCAAGAGGTCTAAATACTGTAACCAGTATTTGATTCACAGCACCACTCCCCTGCAATGCAAGTTAAGATGTATCAACATTGTCCGAACAAACTTTTCTGCCTACTTGAACCAGCTGCATGAAAGAAGCTTGCAACCCTAGTCCATTCTGAGGAAGTGTGTGTATTGATATAAATATACAAAGAACTTCAAAAAGTCATAATCTAGTACAGGATTTCTCAAACACTGTCAATTTTTCCTTTAACAGACAGAACAGCCTACCCCTCTAAATGATTAATTTCCCTCCTGAATTCTTAAATTAACAGTGCAATTCAGAAAACTATCTAGAATCTGACCAGAGAAACCCAATAGTTTTGTCAGGAGTTGGCTGAAGCAGATCACTGGACACTTGCTGAGTTTCAAGTGAGATCTGTCCACTAATCTGCCCCTCATCGCTGGAGTGACCAGTGCCTGCCTTGGAAGAGGGCAGAGATTGAGGAACAAAATACAGCTTAAAGCTAACTAGAAAAAGTTCGTTTGCCTTAAAACAAATGAAGCCTTACCTACCTTTCTCAATGATCACAGCAATGTTTCTTTATAATGGAAGAAAGGTTGAGTAATCTCCTATACTGAAATCTATTCATTGCAAGGAAGCTCAGAACAGATACATAAGCACTTAAGGTAAAACTAAATTATCAAAAAAGTTGCATTTGTGCAAGGCCAAGGAGAAAGCTTGCTCATTACAGATGCCAAGCAAAAACCACCAGTTTTATTCACAGTCCTATTATGAGGTTTTAAATATGAGCAACTTACATAAAAACATTGCAGGCTAACCCTAGAACATTGTGGTTTTAAACTAAGTTTAATTTGTACAATTTTTGACAAACGCTGTAAACTTAAGTAGCTGCTATCTGTCCATTTTGGGTTGGTGAAGCAGAATGATTTCAAAAAAAGCTTTTAGCCAGTCTTCCCTTACAACCTGTAAAGGCCAGATTCTGCAGCGTGCTGCATGCTGTCCATTCTCCTTAACTTCAATCAGAGCTTGCTGGACTCTAGGTAAACCAAGCATGAATGTTTTTTGAATTTGACTGATTCGAAAAACAACAACAAAAGGGACCGGCTAATTAAAAAGTGAATTCCTTCAAAGCCACGTGCCATTTCAACCACTGAAGTCCAATCAGTAGGCTATAAAAACATTCCTGCATTTGGACAAAGCATCTGTCTTGCTGTTTCAGACCCCAGAATGACTTGTGCAGCACTGGTAGTTAGGAAAAAGACTTTTATAAACTGAGTCAGTTTGAAATCACAGCCAAAGTGTATAGGAGACCATACAATTTTACTTTTGTCCCCTACCCCATGTCCACCCTTCAAAGTTAACAACTACTGTACTTTTCAGAAGTTAATTATGATGTTCAAAGCGAGCACTCGTTTGTTCAGAACATTTTGTTCTTAGTCAGCAGTGCTTGGTCAATGCATGTGCAGTGTGAGAGCAGATAAATAACGGCTAAGCAAGAATACAAAGTGTGAAAAATACTGACAGAACATAGCTTTGGCAATGTTGTACTTTATGGTGTTGGCCTGCTCACTCAGGGACTCTAAGATAGGATGACAAACGAATCAGCTGAAATGTGGCAAAAACGGCTTCATCTTGGGAACAGGCTATATATGTATTTTACAGAGATAATTCAGTGGGTCACTGGAGTTACGAAGTTTGGATTTTAGACATTTAAGATTGAAAATAAAGTCATCTTGTAAAAAAGCTACATACTTTTGAAATCTCCCAGTACAGACTAGTTGCTTTGACACCTAGGGCGAACAGTGGTATGGGTAAGCAAAAGCCGTACGGAAAGGAATCATTTAACACACGCTTCTGTGTGGTTCCACTAGGGGCAGAGGGGCCAACAAAGGCAGAAGTGGCACAGGATCCATATGGATGCAGGATTTCAACCCCACAGATCCCTAGGCAGTCACGTGGGACTCTCCTGGACCAGTAGGCAGAGTGCCATGACTGCTTGCCCATTCAGGAGCTTCACAATCCCTGAGAGTGGGGAGAATTACACAGCGTGCAGTGGATTTACTGGTGCTTTAAGCATCATTAATTTTACACATCACTGAACTGCAGTTCACAGGTAACAGGCCTGCAAAGAGAAAAGAAAGGGGCTGTGCAGAAGAGCAAAGGTGGTGAGGTGTGGCAGGGGGAAATGGACCATCCCCCATGGTGCTGACTTTTCCCTTTGCACAGCTCCAGCCCAGCTTTTGCTGGTGTTTCTCCCATGCACCATGTAGTCAGTTGGGCAGAAGAAGCATAGGGGACTAGATTATTAAAAAGAAAAATGCTGGATGCCCCCTACACCAGCAAGGGAAATTAAAAGCCAAAGCTACCTAAAAAGAAATATCAAGGTTGCAACACAAAATTCCACCTATTATGGGTGGAACATGTCACCTGTCCCAGCTAGGACCCCTTTGTCTCTGAATTGCAAAGTCTGCACTACAAGTTAACTTGGTTTCTAAGAGACTAGTATTTAATCATGTAAATCAATACTGTGTATTAAAACAAAATGACCTCCAAGCTCTAGAAACCTGTCAGCCACAAGTTTCTCTCCTGGAATGACACATGCCACAAGTAACATCAGAACAAACAGGATGAAAAGAACTCAGGATCAGGCCTTCAGAATGGAATGTTTTCTTGTTTTTTTTTTAAACAAAACACCGTTAATGATACTCATGATGTCTCACAGTCCAGCAAAGAAACTAGGTCTCTGCAGCTCAGATTTTTCACAATCAGATGGTGCTGGCGATAGTGTCTTAATTTGTCAAAATACAGTAATAACTCCATTAGTTAATGGTGACACTTATTTAAAAAAAGAACCCTCTGCAGTTCACATTGGGGTACATGCAGACTGTTTCTCTTCTAGTGAAGCTTCCACACTTATGCTTTTGTGCCAGTCTTAAGTTTTTCATCTGATTTTTTTAAGATGGGTTCTGTTTTGCTTTATCTTAGTCACTTTTTGGATCATAACTTCATGTCCATGCAACTCATGGCTAGTCTACTATTTTACTTAAGGCTCTAAGGCAAATTCAAAGTGCATCTAGATACAAACTTAAAACAAACTACTCAAAAAAAAAAATTAAAATAAAAGCATTCGTAAGGAATACACCGGTAGTTTTTCCTCCTATTTTTGATCCAGCATTTAAAAAAAAGGTTTTGAAAGTCACTCAATGAGTTTCAGTGAATTAAGTTACCTTTTTCCTTTTTTTAAAAACCACAAAGACACACATGAATTTGAAATGGCGTACACTGAAACAAAAATCCACAGGTGTATCCAACTGTTACTTAGATTTTTTTAAAAGGGAAGCACAGGGCACACACACACACACACACACACACGTGTGTGTGTGTGTATATATGTGCAATTCAAAGTCATAACCAGCTGAATACCAGATTGTTTTTTAAATTGCTTTGGTTGCTGAAGCTACATATACCAACCTATACCTAGTAACAGCCTAGTTCTAAGAGAAAAATGCGGTGTGTTTTAAGTGTAAATTGCATCCATCATAAAATTTGCAAAAATAGTTCTATTTCCTACATAGAAAACAGTGGAATATCAAAGTTCATAACGTAATGCACTTATCAGAAGTATTAAACAATTTTGATACTAGCAAACAGAGCTTTAAAATGGAACTTTGTTGAGCAACTAAACGCTGGATGGAATAAAACCCAAACCAAAATATTTGCATTTGCAGTTTTGCAAACAATTTCTAGCCAAATATAGTATCTACAGAATCCTTACCATCTGTTGTTTCATGTCAGATACATTACAATAGCCACATTTTTGGACGTGTTTGAAAAATTAAGTGTTATGTGGCCAAATTTTTCCACAACTCTCCTGTAAGTGTTACGCATCCAAACTCCTGAAGGTACACTTGAACATTAGGCAAACATCTCCCCCATCCATGCACACAAATTTAGGAGATTGTGCACAAAACCTCATATGCCCAAAACTGCAAGCTGAGTTGAGGTCTCAAAGTACTTATCCATCCAGTTTCTAGAGCAGAAAGTTAATTCTGGAACTGCTAATGCAAACTATAATGATGTAGTTCTGCATAGAAAATTATGCAAAATTTCACTAATTTCTATAGATTGACATTGCAGGGATTAATGCATTCATGAACCCCACCTTTCCAAGTAAAAGATCTGATAAAGTAGCTTTTAGAATTCATAGCTACTTTGCTCTCAAGACACTTTTTCTGAATTGCAGACCTTGGATTTTACATGAAATTTGACCTCTTTGCAATGAAGCCCTCACACCAGCTACTACGATGGAAGAAGGGCAGTAACTGTGCTAGACTGGAAAGCATCTGTTTTAGACTCGCTAGCTGTGGTACCTGGTTTCTCAGGGATTGTGACGCTAAAGACAAAGTGGTAAAGAAATAGCTGCAGCTGGTATACGAAGCAAGAAAGAGTAACCATGTTTGAAAGCAGAAAGAATTCTTCCAGGGAAAATTTATCTGTCTTTGGATCCTAGCTTTTCAATTAGTTCCTGAAGAGGAGCCAACTCACGCCTGTCAATCAAGTTGAACTCCTGCAGGGGGAGAGAGAAACACAAAACAGGATCAATTTAAATAAAAATTGCAGTAGACAGAATAAGTGACATGCAACATCCATTTAATTCAAAACTAAGGCAAAATAAAGAATTCCAGCAATTTACAACAAATAGCTTGATACAAGTGACTTTAAAATAATACTTTGTTTATTTGATAAATGCTAATTAATCCTCTCAAAGCCCAGTCTGGTTGATATTCTCTAGAGCTAGACTAAGTTCTCCCCCAACAAAACTGAAGTTCTGTGAAAGCAACTACATTGACTAAATTTTTTAGAGAAAATTGTTAAAGACAAATTTTGATTTGAAATTAAACAAAAAGTTGGTTTTGTTTTGATATTTTTCATTCAAAACTGCAGTCAGCTAGCCGTCTAATATTGGCAGCAGAAGTTTGTGTTAAGTGTCCATTGGAAATATTATCTGAT
Organism: Lepidochelys olivacea; assembly: GCF_965140295.1. Classification (NCBI taxonomy): domain Eukaryota; kingdom Metazoa; phylum Chordata; order Testudines; family Cheloniidae; genus Lepidochelys; species Lepidochelys olivacea. The sequence goes on along the minus strand of NC_140436.1, from coordinate 12,770,675 downwards.
TTCAAGGCCAGAAGAGCCATGGTGATCAGCTAGTCTGACCTCCTTTAGAACACAGGCCATTCAACCTCCCCAAAATAATTTCTAATGCTTATCTTTCAGAAAAAGATCCAAGCTTGATTTAAAAATGGTCAGTGATGGAGAATTCACCACAACCCTTGGTAAATTGTCCCAATGGTTAATTATTCTCATTGTTGAAAATGTATGTCTTATTTCCAGTTTGAATCTGTCTAGCTTCAACTTTCTGCCATTGAATTGTGTTATACCTTTCTCGGCTAGATGGAAGAGCCCATTATTAAATATTTGTTCCCAGTATAAGTACTTATTAACTATAATCAAGTCACCTCTTAATCTTCTCTTTGTTAAACGAAATAGATTGAAGCTCCTGGAGTCTATCACTATAAGGCATGTTTTCTAATCTTTTAATCAATCATTCTCACAGCTCTTTTTTGAACTCTCCAATTTATCAACATCCTTCTTTAATTGTGATACTGAACATAAGAACATACAAATGGCCATACTGGGTCAGACCAAAGGTCCATCCAGCCCAGTATCCTGTCTACTGACAGTGGCCAATGCCAGGTGCCCCAGAGGGAGTGAACTTAACAGGTAATCTAGTGATCTCTCTCCTGCCATCCATCTCCACCCTCTGATAAACAGAGGCTAGGGACACCATTCCTTACCCATCCTGGCTAATAGCCATTAATGGACTTAACCTCCATGAATTTATCCAGTTCTCTTTTAAACCCTGTGTGACAGGGTCAGGCCAGATGGCTACAGGAGAGTGATAGAAGGCAGATATATTAGCCCCAGGTTAAGTAGGTCCCTTTCCCCTGAGTAAGGTAACAGGGAAGGTTTCAGAACAATCAGGAACTTTCTGGAAACAATTAAGGCAGACAGGCTGATTAGAACACCTGCAGCCAATCAAGAAGCTGCCAGAATCAATTAAGACAGGCTGGCTAATCAGGGTACCTGGGTTTTAAAAGGAGCTCACTTTAGTTTGTGGTGTGAGGAGCAAGAAGCTGAGAGTGAGAAGTACAAGCATTACCAGACATCAGGAGGAAGGTCCTGTGGTGAGAATAAAGAAGGTGTTGGGAGGAGGCCATGGGGAAATAGCCCAGGGAATTGTAGCTGTCATGCAGCTGTTACAGGAGCCACTGTAGACCGCTGCAATCCACAGGGCCCTGGGCTGGAACTTGGAGTAGAGGGTGGGCCTGGGTTCCCCCCAAATCCCTACTTGATACCAGAGGAGATACCAGTTGACCTGGACTGTGGGTTCCACCAGAGGGAAGATCTCTGGCCTGTTCCCCTGATCCACTAGGTGGATCAGCAGAGACTGTGGGGATTGTTCTTCTTCCTTTTCATGCTGGCCAGTGATGAGGCTAACTGAGTGAATGGCAGATTTGAGCCATGAAAGTGGCCAAAATGAGGGCTGCTTTGAACCTCTGAGGAGAGCAAATCTGCCAATAAGCGCAGAACCCACCAAGGTAGAGGAGGAACTTTGTCACACCTGTTATAGTCCTAGCCTTCACAACCTCCTCAGGCAAGAAGTTCCACAAGTTGACTGTGCGCTGAGTAGAGAAGAACTTCCTTTTATTTGTATTAAACCTGCTGCCCATTAATTTCACTTGGTGGCCCCTAGTTCTTCTATTATGGGAACAAGTAAATAACTTTTCCTTTTTCACTTTCTCCACACCACTCATGATTTTATAGACCTCTATCATACCCCCCTTAGTCTCCTCTTTTCCAAGCTGAAAAGTCCTTGCCTCTTTAATCTCTTCTCATACGGGACTCATTCCAAATCCCTAACCATTTTAGTTGCCCTTTTCTAATGCCAGAATATCTTTTTTGAGATGAGGGGACCACATCTGTATGCAATATTCAAGATGCGGGCGTACCATGGATTTATATAAGGGCAATAAGATATTCTCCGTCTTATTCTCTATCCCTTTTTTAATGATTCCTAACATCCCATTTGCTTTTTTGACTGCCGCTGCACACTGCGTGGACGTCTTCAGTGAACTATCCACGATGACTCCAAGATTTTTCTCCTGATTAGTTGTAGCTAAATTAGCCCCCATCATATTGTATGGGGTTATTTTTTCCAATGTGCATTACTGTACATTTATCCACATTAAATGTCATTTGCAATGTTGTTGCCCAATCACTTAGTTTTGTGAGATCTTTTTGAAGTTCTTCACAGTCTGCCTTGGTCTTAACTATTCTGAGCAGTTTAATATCATCTGCAAACTTTGCCACCTCGCTGTTTACCCCTTTCTCCAGATCATTTATGAATAAGTTGAATAGGATTGGTCCTAGGACTGACCCTTGGGGACACGGATTTCCAGCAGCATTATACCAGTGCCAAATAGGAAGGTAAAAATCCGTATTTCTACTCGAGATTCCCCTGTTTATGCATCCAGGGATTGCATTAGCCCTTTGGGCTACAGCTTTGCTCTGGGAGCATGTGTTCAGCTGATTATCCACCACAACCCCCGCAATCTATTTCAGTCAGTTTCCCAGAATAGAGTCCCCCTATCCTCTAAGACAGACAAGATGTATACATTTACATGTAGCCATAGTAAAATGCATATGGTTTGCTTGCGCCCAAGCTTACCAACCGATCCAGATCACTCTGTATTAGTGACCCATCCCTCTTCATCATTTACCGCTCTCCCAATTTTTATGTCATATGCAACCTTTATCAGTGATGATTTTGTTTTCTTCCAGATCATTTATAAAAATGTTAAATAGTGTAGGGCCAAGAACAGATCCCTGCAGCACCCCACTAGAAACACACCTGTTCAATGAGGATTCCCCATTTACAATTATGTTTGAAGACCTATCAGTTAGGTAGCTTTTAATCCACTTAATGTGTGCCATGTTAATTTTATATCTTTAGGTACCAAGTCAAATGCCTTACAGAAGTCCAAGTATACTGTGTCAACACTATTGTCTGTATAAACCAAACCTGTCATTTCATAAACAAAGTTAGTCTGACAGTATCTAATTTCCATAAACCCCTGTTTGGTATTAATTATACTACCTTCATTTAATTCTTTATTAATCGAGTCCTTTATCAGATGCTCCATTATCTTGCCTGGGATTAATGTTAGACTGGCAGGCCTCTAATTACCCAGATGATCCGTTTACCCTCGTTAAATATTGGCCCCTTAGCTTTCTTCCAGTCTTCTGGAACTTCCCTAGCGATCCCAGACTTATTGGAAAAAAAAACATCAACATTTATGGAAACATTTGTATTAGTCTTGTAGATTCTGTAAATCTGTTTTATATAAAACCTTCGTTCTGGGTCAGATTTAACTTGATAGTGTCCCTTTAAATTTGTCTGTAGAATGAGTCACTTTAGGACTAATAGCTAGTAATTTAAAACTTACCTGTACAAAGAAGATAAAGTGCTTAAAGGAGGTGTTGAGATGGGCCTCCTCCTGGAGCTGCATCACAGAGTCAAAGTGCTGGTGGTAAATATGGGCATAGACCCTAAAGAGACGCTTCAATATAGTCTTTGCCACAGACATGAAGTTCTTAGGAAAAGGGACACCTGAAATGTGCAAACAAATGCAGAACATTTTTTAATCCAGTTTCATATATGAAAGCAGAAAGCCCAGCTGCTGAATGAAAATTTTCTGCCAAAGGGCACTAGACTTAATCAGAAACAATGAAACCCCAAGCTTCAGTAAGGGCATAAAACTTATTCTATTCAGTTGTAAAAATCTAGTCAATACACTTTTAATAAATTATATAAGAAACTGAGATATGGAGCAAATAATCACTTATGCAAAGCATCACTCACATCCCCTTTCCACAAACTACTGAGCATCCACAGTTCTCTTTGAGGTCGATAAGAACTAAGGGGACTTAGCACCTTTTTAAAAAAACAGATCCTTTGTGCATATAGGCCCTGATTCAGCAAGGCACTTATGCACATGTCTAACTTTAAACATGCAAACAGTCTCCCTGAAGTCAATCATAAACAAAAGTGCTTGGCTGAATAGGGATGGGATACCCACTGGCCATAGGGGCCAAGTCTAATTATCTAACATCTGTATTCTAATTCTTGTTCTGATATGGACTTCCTGTGTGACCACACAGGGCAAATCATTTAAATGATCACCCTAATCTGTAAAAAGAGAGTTAACTCCCTTTTGGAGAGCTTCTTAGGCCCCAATCCCACACACGTTTACATACAAGCTTATCTCTACTACTATGGGCAGTCCCATTGACATTAATGGGACTATTTATGGAAGTGAAGTAAAGCATGTGTGTAAGTGTCTGCAGGATTGGGGCCTTAGCTATACTCCATAAGGATTTTAAATCAATGGGACTAGTACTCTTTAGTCACTTAGGTACTTTCAAAGATCTCACCCTTAGAAGCCTAATTATGGACTTTAAAAATTTTGGCCAGTATCCTAAAAATGTTCATCCTAACTGTGTTAACAAATCGAAAGTCTAAATAACTCTTAAACTGAAGCAATTTTGTTTTCAAGTCACAAAGATTTTATACCATCCAGAGGAATTTTCATTAAAAATACTAATTTATTCCCTAATGCTGCAGACACTTATGCACCATTTTAACACTAACCATGCATAATCCCACTGAAGTCCTTGCAGCTATTCATATTACTGTAGGAACACGTTTGCAGGATTTTTTTGACTAACAGTTTTATAAAATTCAGACAAGATCCCCTACCAGTAATTACATATAAAAACAAGTTTCAGAGTAACAGCCGTGTTAGTCTGTATTCGCAAAAAGAAAAGGAGTACTTGTGGCACCTTAGAGACTAACCAATTTATTAGAGCATAAGCTTTCGTGAGCTACAGCTCACTTCATCAGATACATATCGTGGAAACTGCAGCAGACTTTATATATACACAGAGAATATGAAACAATACCTCCTCCCACCCCACTGTCCTGCTGGTAATAGCTAATCTAAAGTGATCATCAGGTGGGCCATTTCCAGCACAAATCCAGGTTTTCTCACCCTCCACCCCCCCACACAAATTCACTCTCCTGCTGGTGATAGCCCATCCAAAGTGACAACTCTTTACACAATGTGCATGACAATTACAATGTAGTTCATTATACATTTTAACCTACATTTGCAAAAGAACACATTTTCAAATTACATTTACAAAGCTTCAAGCTCATTTAAATTGATTACAAAAAAACAACTAAGTGACTTAAATGGATTAGTTAAGTCACTCTATACTTACCTTCAACAAACAAGTATTAGTAGACAGCAAAATAGGAGATCATAACATATGGAAATGTCTACTGCTTTTTCTACCCCAAAAATCTGCATATTGAATTAAATTCAGAATGAGATTTGATTTATAAGGAAAAGTTAAGCATTTTAAACAGTGGTGGTCCATAGCTTGTTCCTCCCCTCTCCCATCCAGAGCAGGAAACACTTTCAACTTTCTCTCTTTATTTGGGTTACAAGTGAATTATGTAACTGGAACCATGATACTTGTGTACTTAGGCTAAGTTTTCATTGCAAAAAAGGTGCATTTTTATGCTGTTAGGTTTCTTGATGCAAAATCCTACTGGAGACAATTTGCAAGTAGTTTTTACCCAGACGTACCGAGTTGGGGTAAACCACAGATTGCAGGGCATGTACTGTATAATCTATGAAGCAGTATTAATTTTCAGTGAGGTTCGGGCAGCTAACTGATCCTTAAGTGTTTGAAACATTAGATTTTTAAATGATACCTTTTAACTACTCTACACAACATCATGTCTACCAATAAGAGAGTTTTTAGGATGCACTGCAAAGAACATTAAGAACTTTTTCTTATTTTAAACAAATTTCAAAATAAAGTCCATGGCTGGCAAACACCTGGCAACAAATCTCATTTGAAGAGTTCTGAGTTTGTTCTTACTGGAGTTTACTTTCTTGGCCATGTTATACCCCCTAATCCTCACCATGGGAGATTTCTATCACTTAGAAACTTTGAGATTAGATTTTTCTGCTTATTTGGAGATGTGAACCTGACATACAGTAGCTTCAGTAAAGACACAGATTTGAGGTGAGACTTTACGAGGGATGGTGTTAAATTCTAGTTCTAGTGCAGTGGTGGGCAACCTGCGGCCTGTCAGGGTAATCCGCTGGCAGGCCGTGAGACAGTTTGCTTACATTGACCGTCCACAGGCACAGTCACCCACAGCTCCCAGTGGCCAAAGTTCGCCGTTCCCAGCAGATTATCCTGACAGGTCGTGTGTGGTCTGCAGGCTACACGTTTCCCACCATTGTTCTAGTGATTATAGGATCAGAATCTACCCCACTATCATAGCTGCAAGTTTGTCATCATGGGAAAAATGTCACAGATACCATGACTTTCCCATGCGTCTACGACCTGTCTCTGTGTCCATGACTTCAATAAACTCGCCCTGCAACAGCGACTGCTGTCGCTCCTGTCCCATGGGGCTGGGGCCCGATTTCCAGCTTTGGGCATTGCAACCTGGCACACGGGCTCACAATGCTGCTCAGGTTTGGCCCAGCTGCCCCTCCACCATGACGAGTGGGGGGCCAGGCCAAATTTGAGTTAGTGGTGTTGCGACCTGGTGCATGGTGTTGCAATGGTGGTCAGGTTTGTCCCAGCTGCTTGTGCATCACATCATGATGGACGGGCACCCAGACCAAACTTGAGCAGTGCTATGACTCCATGCACTAGGTTGCAACACCTGGAGTGGGGAGCTGGGTCTAAGCCCAAAGGACAAGAGCTACCCCTAAAGGGTGAGCACAGGGCAGGCTTGATCTCCAGCAGCTGCACCCCTCCGTCCCACCTCTTCATTTGTCACAAAACCCATGACTTTTACTAAATGTACCATAACTACTCTGATTTTTTTTTTTAAATGCTGTGACAAATCTGCAGCTCTACCCATGGTATATATTCACACAGGAAGGATTGGGTGACATGATTTGAAAAGAGAGAGCCTGGATTCCCAACTTCAGACTAGATGAATTTTTATACCAGTATTATCCAGTTAAAAATAGGATATAACAAGAGAAATATGCCAACAACCAGTGACTGCCACCATAGCTTCTCTCTAATGCAGCTAAGTACTTTTATAGCCCTCACCACCACAGTACTCCCCTGCCTAGTGCACGAATGTCATGATTTCACTTACCAATCTTTGAAGGAAAGAGGGTTTCATCATCCAACTGGTCCTGAACCCATGTCATCAAATAATCAATGTACTTCGGAGCTGAACATTTAATTGGTTTCTTTATATTGGTACCATCTGCCCAGTGGTATTCATACCTATGGAAAAAACCAAGGTTTCTTTAAACAAAGAAAAATAATTTTACTTTTTCAGATACTTCTTTATTAGGCACAGGCTCTCCCTGTTTTACTTGTTAAACAATGGTAGTGCAAACAAATTTTTTTTAGCTGAACCATGATTAAAAAAGGGGCTCGATCAGAACCCAACCAGGAAATTGGAATTTTGGGTTCTGGCTTAAACCAGCTTCCATGTCATTTTTATACACAATTGTGTTAGTTTCTTTTTCTTACGGTTTAGAGTCTCCACTTCCTATTGTTTCCACAAAGCGTACAACGTGGCGATTGTGCAATTGAGGAGAGCTGACCACAGCTCCCTTTAGAGCCAATTAATAATGCTGCTTGAGCTGCCATGAGGAGATGTACTAGAGAGGTCCCATTTTCCCCTTCCAAAGTTTAAGTGATCTGCCTCTGCAGCAATCCCTTGTCCTGCTTGCCCTGGAGTGAAGGGTCTGGGCCAGAAGCCACTGCAACGCAATAAAGATGGTTCTCTTTCTTTATAATCTATTGGGAAGGTAAAGATTTTTAAAAAGCTGGAGTAAACTGATACACAGACAAATGAAATAGCTTGCCCGAGAAGTCCAAGCTGGGGACAAAAGCCAGCATTCCCTATTTCCAGTTGCTATTTGAATCATTTGATATAGCATTGCCTTTAATATTTCATAATGGCTTCTTTGGGCTTGAACCCATCGTTCCTGAGTTATGGTAGAAGTATATGTAACAATGAATACTGCATTATAGTTGACGTTCTATATGCAGTAACAGAGTCAAAGACAGAGTCCCAACTTTAAATGTAACCAGGGTACTTTGTGAATATGTAGTATTTTATGATTCTGTGTGTAGAATTAACTTTAATGTCTTAAATGTGCAATGTGACACATTTGACATGGAAATCATGGGCCAGATCCTCATCTAGTGTGAACTGGCATAGCTCCACTGAAGTCAATGAAGCTACATCAATTTATGCCAGATGAGGATCTGGCCCTATATCTTTAATGTGATTAAATTTAACATCCTTGAGGGGAGAAAGAGGCCAGAGAAACCCACCACAGCAGCATTTAACTTCAAATAGGGGAACTACACAAAAATGAGGAAGCTAATTAAAAGGAGCAGTTGCAAGGGGGAAATGCCTGCAAACTGCATGGAGATTCTTTAGTTTGAGCCTCTATTATGGTATTTTTAAATGTATACCTCAAATAAAAGAAAACAGTAAGAGGACCAAAAAAATACCACCATTTCTAGACAAAACTACAGACTAAAAGAAGCAATTAGAGGCCTTTTAAAAATTGGAAGTTCAATCCTAGTGAGGAAAACAGAAAGGATTGGGATCTACAACATAATGAGTGGCGTTGAGATAGCAAATAAGGAAGTGTTATTTACTCTGTCACATAACACAAAAACCAAGAGTCGCCCAATGAAATGAATAGGCAGCAGATTTAACACAAACATAAGGAATTACTTCTTCACAAAACGTACGGTCAGTCGGTGGAACTTGTTATGATGGGATGCCGTGAAGGCCAACAGCATAACTGGGCTCAAAAAAGGATTAGATGAGTTCATGGATGATAGGTCCATCCATGGCTATTAGCCAAGTTGGTCAGGGATGCAACCCCATGCTTCACATGTCTTTAAGCCTCCAACTGCTAGAAGCTGGGATTGGATGGACAAGGAATGGATCGCTCAAAACTGCCCTGTTCTGTTCATTCTCTGTGAAGCACCTGGCACTGGCCACTGTCAGAGACAGGATACTGGGCTAGATGGACCATTGGTCTGACTCACTGTGACCATTTTTATGTTCTTATGCTCCTGGTTTCTGACATTTTAAACTCTTAACGATACCCCAGAACAAGTTTAATTTTGTAATAAGATTAAACAAAAATCACTAAAGGGAGAGTGCTAATGAGTTTATTACAGGATTTATGCAACTTATGTTTCCTACACTCTGTGGGAGTGTACTTCAGAGTGTGAAATGAAGTGTGAAATTAGAGGCACTGAGACCCAGCTGTCCTGGCAGTCTTTCTAATGAGCCATAGTGCTTTTCATTTCAAAGCATCCACTCTGGACACAGTGGATTCTGGGATGAATAACCCATAGCATAGGAAGCTGAAAATTTTAAGGGCGTGTCCCACCTTCCAGGCCCCCTCTAATACTAGGCAAAATTCAGAGATAATGAAAAGTTACATTGGTGGGATGTATGCATTGAGAAGCTAGGAGAGGAGTGTGTAAGACTGTCTAATATAAAGCATTCTGTTGGTTGCTTTTCCTAATACACCCGTTCCGTCTGCCCATTCAGCATTTAAGTCAATGATCTCACACATCATCAATAAACTCACATTAACTCTGAATCTTGCCCGCCATTGGTGGGAGGGAAGGGAAGAAGGCAACCAGAACGACTAGTTCAGTACAGACAGCTGCCAGGATACAGGAGGGTCCAGAGGATCAAAGTCTGTATGTGAATATCCAAAAATGGTGTATACCCATAACTGCGCTGTGTGTGCCCTTAAATCGGGAAGGAAAATACTATGCATCTTTATTTCTTACATTTTTCCAAAACTTGGCAAAATGAAGAGTGAATCTTTTCTGTGGCTGAGAGATGTGCTAAATTTTAAACCAAAACCATTTGAGTTATTCCAACATGCTAAAAAAGCACATTTGAAAAATGCCTTAATTGTAGTTTTCACCAGTGTTCTCATGCTCAGCCTAGCTGACTGTCTTCCAAGTTCCCTTTTACCCCACCCCCATGCAAAAATCATTTGGGACTGGAAAAAAGAAGAAAATTTTAGTCAAAAAGGCATTTGGGGGGGAACTGAAGGTACATGTAAAAAAATCACAATTAGAAGGCACTGTATTATGCACTATATTCCTCATTAAACGGGCATCCATCAGAACAAACAGCGAAGAGTCCTGTGGCACCTTATAGACTAACAGACGTATTGGAGCATAAGCTTTCGTGGGTGAATACCCACTTCACTGGATGTATTCACCCATGAAAGCTTATGCTCCAATACGTCTTAGTCTATATGGTGCCACAGGACTCTTTGCCACTTTTACAGATCCAGACTAACACGGCTACCCCTCTGATACTTGACACCATGAGAACAAAGAAAGCTCAGCTCAGACCAGATGCGGTAGCAAGCAGTAGCCAGCGAGCTGAGCCAGAACAAGAAGATGAGCTGACCAAACCATATAGATAGATAGATTACTGGTTGTAGGAGAAGGAAAGAAGTTATAAGTTTGGCATGTTATCCTGCAGTTACCAAGCAGAAACTGACCACAACTGTTGAATGCTAGAGATGGAAGGAAAAACAGAGTCATGAGTGTAGCTCATTAGGATTTAGCCAGTATTACAAAAACATCTATCTGGGGTCTGATTGTACAAGCTCTTTGTGCTTGGGAATCCCATAGGGTACAGTGAGAATTTGGCTCACTTGAAGGCTTGCAAGGACCTATATAATTCACAAGGGAACTGGTGCTCTATAAACATTTGAGGGAATTTTTTTTTTAAGTCTTATTACAATATACCTAGGGCTGAATACTGAAGCCTTTATACATGCAAATATAAAGTATGACTAATTCCATTAAAGTCCAGTGGACTACTATTCAGGAAAAGCATTTGCAGGAAAATGGATGTTGTTTTGCTAAATGCTTTAGCATCATTTGTTAAAGAAGTTATTTAAAACGTTCAGGCCCTGATCCTGCAACGAAAACCATACAGCAGACCTCTATAGAATCGCTTGATTAAAGTTGAACACATAGCTAATTGTTTGAGGAATCCAGAGCCTTTGAGTGTAAGCTCATTACAGCAGGGACTGTTCCTTTATCTGTGTTTCTACAGTGTCTCACACAAGAGTCCAAATCTAGACTGGGGCCTTTGGTGCTACCACAACAGAAGTGTTTTAATTCAGATCATCAGTTACTTTGTAATGAGTGAAATTTAATAATTTTGATCCTGAAGAAAGTGACCTCTATATATTTTAAAAAAAAAACGTTAAGTTAAAGCTGGCAGCTAGAGTCCCATTTTAAAAATTGTTTTCAGGGAATGTTGAGGAAACTAGTTTGAGGAATTATATGCAGTATCTATTGCTGCTAACATCCTTTTGCTGATCATGAATCATACGTCCCTCCATTGGCTTCCAGTAAGGAGAGCAAAGGCAATTCAAGCTCTGAAGACATCAGCAAGACTGTACATCTGCAAAAGTACATCTAAAACCCTGAGTCTGAGACTGATGCACAGGGTTTTGTGATCTAAGTAATTTCAAGGGACCACCCAAACCTTTATGTAGGAATTGACAGTAGGTCTCCAAGAAAGCAATCTGAGTTCTGCAGTGTTACACAGAAAACTTGGAAAAACTGCATACTTTACTCATATGAAGTTTCTCTCTCGCTAACAAACCCCAACAGTCAAACTAAAAGCAGACATCAAGTGTTCCAGTTCAAACAGGAAGTGTTGAAAGGAAAGCACACCAAATATAGAAACAGGAACTTTCTAAGCTAAAACTTTCAAGCCTAGATATTACCAGTTAACAAATAAAATAAAATCATAGGACACGGTTTTACATTGAATACTGCAGGTCAGCCAGACTCCTTTTTCACTGAGTCATAGTTGTAAACTTTCATTAGTCTTTGCTGACTATAGTGAACAAAAATCTTCTACACCTCCAGAAGAAATGCCACAATCAGAATACCTAGCTGTGGCATGTGCCACTAAGCTCCAATCTAGTCAGTGTTTGCAGTAAACTGCTGGAAGAAAAAAAACTGTAGTGAAACTTGTTTCTTTCTGCCCCGAAAGAGATGCTTTATATGTGCTACCTGCCATATTAGACACATCTGAATATGAGACAACTCTCATGTGCATTCAAACCCATTACGTACTTCTCTTTACCCCCACAAGACATCAGACCTACTGCCTGCAACACTTTGCCACAAGAGCATATCCTTTCCCACCGCAAAAGATATATGAGCCTTCCTTTGAGATGACTAGACCCTTTCCACAGAACAACTGGCACTATTAGGTTGCTCCAGTAGATAACACATCTGATCCTGTGCTGCTAAAAACCACAATGCTTTATGAGTGCATGGGAAGTTTTTGTGGACATGTGTGAAGCTACAAAACAAGAGTCCATTACCGCTGCAAGAATTCAGAATACTGTGTATACTTGGCATGGAAAACACAACCTACACCAAATTAAATAATAATAATAATAAAAAAAAATTAAAAAATGGAGCATGTTACTACAAAAGTCCCTAGTCCAAATAAAGCAAAGGGTTTTTATGAGATATTCAGCATTGGGCTTGATATATTAATGTTTGTGACAACAAAGTAAGTAGTCTATTATATTGCTGAGTTTCTCATATATGTTTTGTATTCTTCTGAAAGAAGTCTGGAGTTCCTGTGAAGGCTCTCCTTCCTGTTTTGAACCAGTATAATCATGACCATTCAGCTTCCCCTATTTCCAGCCATCCATCTCTGCCGGGTGAGGTCACTGGACAGAATTTATGACTTTTTCTACCCCCAGGTACAGAGCCTAGATGCTGTGGGTGGGTGTTAATGAAGTGAAAACAATTGTTTTTTAGTTTTCAAAATCAGCATAAGTGGTCTGAGTAAATTCTTCACACATGTGAATAATCTAAAAAAAGATTCTTGATCAATAGATTAATATGCAGTTCTGTAAGTAACTAAGGTGCTTTAAAACAAAATGTTTTCTTGAAAAAAAGTTTCACTGAATCAATATATTTGGATCATGAATATGACAGGAATCTCTGTGATCTTCAGACCAACAGAGATAATGTTGTGACCCATCCTTCACTCCTGTGTAAATATACAGTATTAAAGACACCAGATTGAACCAATGATATCTCTAAGTCCAACAACCTCCCTCTGACAGCACCAGTACCCAACAGCTCACAAGAACGCAAAGTTCCCCAAAATGCACCTTGTCAATTTTGCAGTGCTGTATGTGGGGGGATAGGAAATATTCACAGGGGCATGACAATGAGGCAATAAAACACCAAATGATTATCTGTTCTTTTTCCATTAATGTTGCATGTTTTTTTATATTTGTGACCTACCCCTGTTTATATATTACGACTGGTCTACTGCAGTGAGTTTCCTACCTTGGTCCAGCAGACATCACTGGACAGCTTGCTTCTGTGCAGAATTCTGTGATGGTCCCATATAACATATTGATCTGATTGAAGAAATCCACAGCTGTAAAGATAACACATCAACTTTAAGTGTACATGGAATTTAAAGACTTATGTTGATGTTATCTTCTCTGGTGGATTATCTGGTCAGATGGAAATACCATCATCACTAGTGTGAACACAACACATCAGTTTCAGAGAAAAGTGGTTTTCATTCTGTATTGCATCACACTGCCAGTAACAACCTTTTCAGAGTGAAGATTTCTATTCTCTAGCCATTTTGATCTGACCTTTTTTTTTTTAATTGGAACACCATAGTCCTATTTCACTAAAATATTTAAGTCTAGTGAGCAATTTCCCTTGGTTGAATTCAATCTTTTGGGAAAGCCATGTAGTGGCTGCCAAGCTCAAAACCTTAGAGTGCTGAAAACCAATGTCTTAACATCTGAAAATAGACTCCCCAGCTTGCAAACAATACGGGGAGTCAGCATTAATCTGTAAGTGTAGTGGTAAAATATCACATGCTAAAATCATGCCGAAATGACTTTCAAAGTCTTTAGTTTGAAGACCAGTGCAAACATTTTCAGGATCAGTAATCTTTTTCTAACCACTAGTCCTAAAGGAGTGCTCAGAAAAAAAAAATCCCAATCCTTGCACTGATTATTACTCCACTAGTAAAACACGGGTATTACAATGTGCTCCTTACAATTTAAGGCAGACACTTTCAGACTAAAGATAGCCTGTATATAATTTTCTTGTTTAGTTTGAGAACAGCCACTTAAAATTTCTTAGAATATATTAGTATAGATTAGTCTATACCTGGAAACCCTTTTAAAAAGGGGAAGTCTAGTTTAAATTGTTTCATTGTAGTCCAGCTTGGAATTGACACTCGTGTTGCCAGTGAATTAGTCAAGATAGGAGTTTTAGTGTAGTTGAACAACAAGATTACTTAAACTGCTATTAAATAAAAATTAATCCACATTTATTAATAGTTTTAAATTATCAAAATTGATCCAGTGTTCATATTATGTACAAAAGATACTATGCTTATATGGTACATGTCTTGGAAAATATGGAGTGTGTCTACAAGCTTCCATCACACACATTCCTGCCTGACAGAATGTCATCTGAGCATAAACCAAGAGTTAAACGGTGAGAATGTGACACGTGTTCTAGGCACCACTAACGTTCTTTTTGAAGCCTGTGACAGTTACTGTTTGCTTAATAATCCAATATAATAAAACAAAAAGCAAAAATAAAATGAACAGAGAAATATTGGTTTGGAAATATCCCTCTCCCCTCAAAAGAATTAGGCTCAGATTCTTCAGGTATGTAAGTGTTGCTGCACACAGCCTCACAACGCCTAACCAATTTAGGAGCCTAAATCACATTTTCAGAAGGGATTTAGGCACTTAGGAGCCAAAATCCCACTGACAGTCGATAAATCTAAAAATGAAGTATCCAGTCAATATTTGTAAGTGTGAAAAGATGCTTTAAAATACACAGTTTTCTCAAGTATGCAGCCAGTTATTTTTTCTAAGGACTTACTGTTAACTGCAATCCATTCATTGAGGTCCTCTCCTTCTGGCAACATAACTGCTTGTCTAAGATTACCACTTCCCAAGGTTGCTTCTGCATGTTTCAAGAGCTCGTACTGATGGGAGCCTTCAGGAATATTCTTCTTGGGTTTGAATGTTTTAGAGGACCGACTGCCACTGATAGAACAGATACGGATTTTCAATTATGTTGTCAATAGTAGTTCTACATTTCAAAGTGGAACTTTTAATTCCAAAGACTATATATTCTCATATTTTATTAAACATCTAACGGAACATTTATCTGTGTACTATACTAGCCTTGCTGAATTCTCCTTGCTCCTGGCAAGTGACATTATGTTTTTCATTATCACCTTTCTGGTAAAAGAGCAGGGTGAGCAGATTTTGTGCCTGGGCTGGTAAGTTTTCATGACAAGACCATACCATACAACCACATGACATGAATTACTGTAAGAAACACTGAACAGAATGTGGTTGATATTTAACCAATTAGATTTCATTTCAAGTTTGGGGCCTGACCATGAAATACTTATGAATGTAGTCCTTAGACATGAAAATACTTCAGTGAGAATAATCATGTGAGTGAGGATTATAGGATGCTGCCCCATGCAATTATTTACATCAGTCAACTCATTGGCAATGCGTTTAAAGTATGATTGAATATTTTGCATGACAATTTTTAAAAAAACTTTTATAGTACCTTTCAGCCAAGGAGTTCACAGTCTGTTACCAACAATTTAATCTCACAACACCCTGTGAGGCAGGTAAATATTCCCATTTTACAAATAGGGAAACTGAGGAATAGATAGGTTAATGCATGTCCAAGGTCATATATCAAATCACTGGTCAAAGTTGGAATTAGAACCTAAGAGTCCTGGCTACCTAGGTTCCCCTGACCCATTTTAGCCAGTCCTTCTCTAATAGTAACTGTTTCATGTAATACAATGTTCATTAGCACGACAGATTTGCTGATGGAGAGATAAACCCAAATAATTATAGAAAATAGTTATCTACAGAACCACACCACATTGAGTATATGCAAAAAATACAAGTGTCGTTACAGACCATACTGCAAAAAAACAATAATCATACAGGAATCCTTTACCTAGGATCAAAGGCTATAGTGATCACCCTAACTCCCAGCATAGTTACCTCTCCTTTCCAGCCCGTTTTTAAACAATTATGAACATCACCTTCAAAAGCCCAGCATGCTGTTCAGCAGAAATGGCCCTAATTCATTGTTAAAAATCTATATTTTCCTGGACATACCTATGATGATCCAGACTACCAGTCAATTACACGTTTGGGCTGGATACCGGGAGCTTTTCTCATGTTGAATAGTACTTATGAGAACAGTCCCATTGAAATCAATGAATCTATTTGTGCACATTAGTCAACCCAAGTAAGAGCTGCTGAATCAGACCCTTTGTGAGCAGAAAGGACACAAAGAAAAACATATATAAATTTTATAAATTATAAAACCAGGTTCTTCTGACAAATAGCGCCTATCCCACTGGAGTCCAGATCCTGAGCGGGGCCTCAAAGGTGCCATTACAATACAAACAACAAGTAGCAGTAATAATAATAATACATGGCAATTTAGGGGGCCATGTACACAAATAGCCAGAAAAATCAGGTTATCAGAATGTAAAGTGGTGAATCCAGATATCCTTAAACAGCAATAGCCACTTGCCTTTGTTGACCATGAACAGGGGGCTAATTCTTCTCTTGCTTACACCCGTGATTTACACCAGTGCAAGTGACAGGAGAATCAGGCCCAAAGTTTTGCTGTTAACCCTATGATGGAAATAAACACACTAGTTTGGTGCAAAAGCTTTGGTACTACCAGCAATACACTGGCAAATCAAGCTCGTTTGGCTCATATGCGTGTCCTACTAACTGCCTGGTACAGCCTGAGTCAACGGCGAAATGCTAACGGTGCAGATTCTGGACTCAGTGGAGTTCACCCTGCACATGACAGAGGCCTCTGCCTTGAGCACATCAAGCTTTCAAACCATGCCAGTGTAACCCACACACTGTGTGGTGTTGTGTCCCATCTAGTGGCACTGAGACCACTTAGAGAGAGAGAGAGATGAAGGAGTTTGTTCTACAGCCTTAGCGAACAGCCAGTTGGCTTTTAGCTCATGCGGTAGAGGCTCATGCACTAAGCTCCAGAGGTCCCGAGTTTGATTCCATCCACCCACCCACGACTGGGGTCTGCGGCGTTACACCAGCATCTCCCCTAGAGCAGCAGGGTCAAACCTGAATGATAGAGGACATCTACCCGGTGCCAAAGGTCACAGCCCTGTTCCCTGCACCCGGGGCTTCAGGCTGGATTCTGCAATCCTCCTCTCAACCCTCCCTGCTCACACATGGCACCTGCCCTACATGCAGGGTCTGCAACCCCCCCCCCCGTCA
The DNA here is from genome assembly GCF_965140295.1 of Lepidochelys olivacea. Classification (NCBI taxonomy): domain Eukaryota; kingdom Metazoa; phylum Chordata; order Testudines; family Cheloniidae; genus Lepidochelys; species Lepidochelys olivacea. The sequence goes on along the minus strand of NC_140436.1, from coordinate 12,753,258 downwards.
CGGATTCCTTCCCCACCAGGCCGAGAGCCACCAACCCCCTTTCCCCCACTCCATGCCACTTCCCATGCCAAGGGCCACCCCCCCCACAGGCCACCGATACCTTCCCCCCCAACCTCTTCACAGGTCCCACCCCCACCGAACGAGCATCCCCCCTACCCCATGGGCTACAGATCCTGCCCCCCGATCACCCCCAACTCTCCTCCCTCCCCCCACCAACCTCTTCACAGGCCCCCCCCGATCCTCCCCCTCCTACCCCACAGGCTACAGATCTCCGATCACCCCCAATTCTCCTCCCCACTCCCCAACCTCTTGACGGGTCCCCCCCCATCCTCCCCCACAGGCTACAGATCTCTGATCATCCCCAGTTCTCCTCCCCCCTTCCCAAACCACTTCACAGGTCCCACCCCCGCCTAGCGAGCATCCCCTCCTACCCCACGGACTACAGATCCCACCCCCCCAATCACCCCCAATTCTCCTCCCCCCCCGATTCCCCCCTTCTATTCCATGGGCTACAGACCTCACCCCCTGCAATCACCCCCAATTCTCTCCCCCCCAACCTCTTCACAGGTCCCCCCCCGATCTTCCCCCTCCTACCCCACGGGCTACAGATCTCCGATCACCCCCAATTCTCCTCCCCCCTCCCCAACCTCTTCATGGGTCCCACCCCCTGATCCTCTCCCTCCTACCCCACAGGCTACAGATTTCCAATCACCCCCAACTCTCCTCGCTCCCCTCCCCAACCTCTTCACGGGTCCCACCCCCGCCTAGCGAGCATCCCCTCCTATCCCACGGAGTACAGATCCCGCCCCCCTGATGACCCCCAATTCTCTCCCCCCCGATTTCCCCCTCCTACCCCACGGACTTACAGATCCCGCCCTCCTGATCACCCCCAACTCTCCTCCCTCCCCCCGCCAACCTCTTCACAGGTCTCCCTCCCGATCCTCCCCCTCCTACCCCACAGGCTACAGATCTCCGATCACCCCCAATTCTCCTCCCCGCTCCCCAACCTCTTGACGGGTCCCCCCCCCATCCTCCCCCACAGGCTACAGATCTCTGATCATCCCCAGTTCTCCCCCCCTTCCCAAACCACTTCACAGGTCCCAACCCCGCCTAGCGAGCATCCCCTCCTACCCCACGGACTACAGATCCCACCCTCCCGATCACCCCCAATTCTCTCCCCCCCCGATTCCCCTCTCCTATTCCACGGGCTACAGACCCCACCCCCTGCAATCACCCCCAATTCTCTCCCCCCCAACCTCTTCACAGGTCATCCCCCCCCCCGATCTTCCCCCTCCTACCCCACGGGCTACAGATCCCACCCCCCCGATCACCCCCAATTCTCTGCCCCCCAACCTCTTCACAGGTCCCCCCCCGATACCCCCCCACCCCACGGGCTACAGATCCCGCCCCCCCGGCCACCCCCAACTCTCCTCCCCGCTCCCCAACCTCTTCACGGCCCCACCCCCGCCGCCTAGCGAGCAGACCCCCGCCCCGGGGCAGGCTCCCCCCCCCCTCGCCCCGGGAGCCCCCCGGCCACTCACAAGAGGAAGCTCATCTTCAGGCTGCGGAAGGGGGAGGGGGGTCCCGGCGGGGGGAGGGGAGGCGCCGCTGGCTGCGTCCGGCCCTGAGCTGCGCAGCGAGAGCGAGCCGCCAAGTGCCTCCCAGCCGCGAGCGCCGGGCCGGGCGCAGGATCTCGCGAGAGGAGCGCGCGCCCCCGCCCCGGGCAAGGAAAAGGGCGGGGCGGAGAGGAGGGGTTGGCTGGCGGAGGGAGCGGGTGGGGAGGGGAAGCAGGATGGAGGACAAGGTGAAGGGGGGAGGGGGCGTGAGCGGTACAGCCCCCGCCCCCACCCATCCGCTCTTCTGCCCCGTGCGTGCCTCTGGTTTCCCTTCCCTCAGGCGGGGGGACCCCGACACCGCCAGCAGTTCGGTCCCACGTCTGCATCAGCCTGCCACTGAGATACCTACCTCTTCGGGTCAGGCATGGGGGGCTACATCCAAACGGCTTTTACAGGCCTAAGCAGGACAGAAAATGCATAGGTCCTGCGTGGAAGGGCATCAGCCTGCAATCAAGGGGCTTTGGCCTATGGTGCTGGCACAGTGGTGTTTTGGGTTAAGGGGATATGGGGAGGGTGGGGGCTAGGTGATAGCACGGGGGGGAAGGTGCTTTGACCTATAGGCTGGGGGGCTGCGGCCCAGGCTCAGACTGGTATAATTGTTCCCAGTTTGACATCCGATGATTTTATTCTTCTCCCTTGCCTGTGATTATGCATCTTTTGCCTTCCTCGCCTAGTAATGGGAGATTCTCTTATTGTTTATAGGAATTGCAGGAACTGTGTCTCTTTTGTCTCTGCTGCTGCCTGACTGCATACTTCTGGTTCCAAATGAGAGGTGCGGTTGACTGGTTAGTTCACAACTTTGGTGTATGTAACTCTGAAGTTCTACTGTATTAAGATCCAGTCTGCGTTATGAAATAATCATAGAATATCAGGGTTGGAAGGGACCTCAGGAGGTCATCTATAGTCCAACCCCCTGTTCAAAGCAGGACCAATCCCCAATTTTTGCCCCAGATCCCTAAATGGCCCCCTCAAGGATTGAACTCACAACCCTGGGTTTAGCAGGCCAATGCTCAAACCACTGAGCTATCCCCCCATGGTTTAAGAACCCCCTGGTCTAATTGCTCATTCTTTCTGTATTCTTGATGAAGCTATCCCAGAGGCATAAAGCAGACATTTGAATGATAAAATCCTGTGTTACATAGGAGAGCTGCTTTACAGGTGTGTCCTTAAAAAGAATATCAAAACAAGGAAGTATCCTTGGCAACTCTGGGTAGGATGCATCCAATGAAGTGAGCTGTAGTTCACGAAAGCTTATGCTCAAATAAATTGGTTAGTCTCTAAGGTGCCACAAGTACTCCTTTTCTTTTTGCGAATACAGACTAACGTGGCTGCTACTCTGAAATCTGGGTACATTAAAAACCAAAATACACCCAGAGGCATGTACACTGTATCTTTACCATCTTGTGCAAAGCTCCTGAGAGCTCACATGAAGTAGGTGGTGTCAAACCAAATAAGTACTTGCATAGAAAAACTCCAGGATGTTTCAGGAATTTCAACAGGTGCCACTCTTTACTGAATCAGTATTCCACTCAACTAGCTGCTGGGGGTAGTGTGCTATGGCAGGTGCCACACATCATTTTTGCAAGGGGAACTAGGCACTAGTAGAATACAAATAATTATTAAGTCTCTTGTTATTCCTAGGAGGAAAGTAAGATATCAAAGAATCATTCCACTGTGTACTGTGCTGGAATGAAATGTAGCAATTTAATAGCATACTTCATCAAGTTAGCACAGGAAGTCAAAGAGATTGCTGTAGCCAAATGAAACTGCAGGGAGAATTTAAAGGAAGCAAAATGTCATTTCATGAGTGGTAATTTTGCAAGGGCATAAAAACATCCCTGCTGGTAAATGGAGGAATAAATTGCTCATACACACTGTGGGAGAGCAGTGGTAGCAACACCTTTGTCAGGCTTCACCCTTGGAAGAAAAACAGCTGTTGCTTACCTCTCTTTCAGATTAAATTAACTGTACTGAATTAATCAATTTAGCAAAACTGGGGAACCATATATATATGTGTGTGTGTTTAACTGTAGACCCTAGCTATCCGCAGAAGGGACTGCTTAGCGGTCTAAGCATAGCGATTGTAATAACACCAAGACTTCCAATCCTGCTTGAATGGAAACCACAAGTTCAAATCGTTTGTGGTTTGACTCAGCCCTGAGCCCATCATCCTCTCTCAATAGCAGCCATGTCTTCAAAAGCGTTCACTGATTTTTTCGGATGAGGTGTCTCAAGTCCAACACTGATGCACTCAAACTCAGCAGGCGTGTTTGAACCTTTGATCTAGATCGATCGATTGATTGATTTTTCTATGTTGTTTGTTCTTTTCAGACAAAAATCTAAGCCAGCCTGATGTAGCAAAGTTCCGGCCTGCTCTGCCTGCCTATCTTTCAAATGCATGGTACGATTGACATTCCCCTACAGGGGATGTTTCATGTTTCACAACAAGGGCTGGGGTTTGTCCTGCTGCCCTTGCTCAATGTTTCCTTTCCCTGTGCTGGGTGGAGGCTATTAGTTGTGTCCAGGCGCTCCCTCTGCTGTGGTCATGGCCTTGGCTGCACACGGCCACTAGCTGGCTCTCCTCTCTCTGCAGGAGCCAGCCTCCAGTGCCTGGTGCAGGACGGGGAAGGTCCCTATTCACCCCCCCTCTGAGCTCAGAGACAGGCCCCGCCTGTGGCTTATGCAACCCTCAGACCCAGGGACAGCCACCCCGCGAAGAGCCGGCCAGCGAGCAAGACACACCCCTCTATGGCCCAGTAAGCCCCGCCCATCGCTCCCGAGCTTCACCAATGAAAAACCAGCACACGTGCTTTTTGTCCCCCCCCCGCCCCCCGTCGCTCAGTTTCTCACGAATCACAGCCTGGCCCAACTGCGTCCCTTTATCTGACCCAATCACAAACCGAGACCGGTGCTAAATCCTGCCCCTTCCTTGTGTCCGCCAATCAGATCCCTTTATCCAGTTTCCTTTGCGTTATCGCTGTCGCAACCAATCGTGGTCCAGTTACGTTATTTCCCCGCTCTCCGGCCCTGTTTTGCCTCAGCGGCTGCGTCACTCCGGTCGTCCACCAATCAGCGTGGGGCCGGCTTGTTCCGCGCAGTATGATAGGCGCTGCTCCAGCCGATGGGGGTGGGTCTGGCGGGCTGGGGAAGCTATATAAGGGGTTTGTTAAGCTGGCTGCTTCCCCGCGCGAACCAACGGCTGCGTGTCGCGTGTGGCGGCCGGGCTCGCCTCAGCTGAACCATGGTGGTACCCGCGCTCGCCCCGAGCCTGCTGCTCCGAGCCCTGGGCTGGGCGGGACGAGCTCCCCGCGGCTGCTGCTGTGCCCTGAGCCCCCGTCGGCTGCACCTCACCGCGCTCAGGTAGCGGGGGGGGGCTGGGAAACGGGGGGGGGGCGAGAGGGTCCCCTGGGGGGGGCGGAGTTCGGGAGACGTCTTTGTGGGGGAGGGGTAGAGAGGGGGTCCCCTGGGGGGAAGGGTGGAGTTGGGGGAGACGTGTCTCTGAGGGGGGGGTCCCTGGGGGGGAGTGGGAGAGAGGGGGGGTCCCTGGGGGGGAGTGGGAGAGAGGGGGGGTCCCTGGGGGGGAGTGGGGGAGATGTCCCTTTGTGGGGGGGGAGGGGGAGAGGGGGGGTCCCTGGGGGAGATGTCCCTTTGTGGGGGGGGAGGGGGAGAGGGGGGGTCCCTGGGGGAGATGTCCCTTTGTGGGGGGGGAGGGGGAGAGGGGGGGTCCCTGGGGGAGATGTCCCTTTGTGGGGGGGGAGGGGGAGAGGGGGGGTCCCTGGGGGAGATGTCCCTTTGTGGGGGGGGAGGGGGAGAGGGGGGGTCCCTGGGGGAGATGTCCCTTTGTGGGGGGGGAGGGGGAGAGGGGGGGTCCTACTGAGGTGAAGAGAGGGACCCGCTTAAGGTTCATGCGATATATGCTTGGGGACTCTGAATTAGATGGGAAACTGGCAGTGCAAAGCCCAGAGACGTGCCACTGGGCAGCCAGGGTGCTGAGGGGAAGATGGGGGTTGGGGTTGAGGCGTGATCTCACTGGTGTCTGAGAAATGAGACACAATTTTCCAGTGAAAAAGCAATGCGGGAAAACTGACTCAGGGTGGAGAGACCACAGAGCCACCCAGCTGGGGAAAAAACAAACTGGGCATCCCCATCCCATGCAGATGGTGGCTATATTGGGGATCTAACCACAAATACTCAAGCCCTGTCCAGGGTAGATGCTGAATGCAACAGGGAGCAAAGTCTAAACATACTGAGAAATCTGAACCATGCAGTTACTATGCGGGATTGCAACCCCCATCTTGGGCAGATGGTGGGTACAGTGGTGATGAAACCCCAAACACTGGAAAGCTGTGTCTGAGGCTGATGCTAGATGCATGGGAGGGGCGATGTTAAATCCCAAACATTGTGAATCTTTCTGTCAGGCCAGGACTTGTATTTACCCAAATTGAAACCCAGGGTTTGCTGTTGTACACTTGTGTTGCCCGTAAAGTACAGTATTGCTGAAATGAATGGGAACTTCTGCTCTGTTGGCCACTTTGCTTTGGTTGAGTACTCCCAGTGGCAGATAGCAGATCTGCAGGCTGATGAAATCCTATTCCCTGCTTGCATGGAATAGCTGCTTCTAATGCTCAAGATCCAGGGCCCACACTGACTTTGCTCTAGGCAAAGCACTGCCCTTCTGGTCTCCCCACACTCCTGGTGTGGCTGTGGGGGCACAGGTGTAACTGAGTTAAATGTAATTATATGTGGAGGGGAGAGAATACATTTTCTGGGTCTGAAGAGTAATTTAGTGCCAAGGAAAAATCTAAAAGGAGTGGGGAGAATTCTCCCTACAAATCATCATAAGCACTTTCCTTTCAAGCCAAAGACCATTCTGCCAGAAAGGGAGGCTCTTTTGCAGACAAATTTGAATTATCTAATCTGACAACCTAATTCATGATATTGCTTTAATTGTCCACCCTATAGAGTTGTTAGAATTAATTAGTACAGCCATGAAAATTTACACACCCAGACATAGAAATCTCACCTGCTCTCACCCTGAGGAGAAATCTTAACTTGGTTGTCAAAAAATCACTTGTGATAGAAAAGTATCATTTTGCAAGTGTGAATGAATTGTATATTTTAAGTAAAATGTTAAGTATGTATTAAATTATTGGTATGTGAGGGAAGAGCCAAAAATTTCTTTCTTCTCAAAGGTTTCAGAGTAACAGCCGTGTTAGTCTGTATTCGCAAAAAGAAAAGGAGTACTTGTGGCACCTTAGAGACTAACCAATTTATTTGAGCATAAAAAAGCATGAAAGCTTATGCTCAAATAAATTGGTTAGTCTCTTAGGTGCCACAAGTACTCCTTTTCTTTCTTCTCAAACTACCTGTTTCCCAGCTCTGAATGTTCCGTCATTTCCCAGTAGCAAGAAATGTATTTTTTTCATCCTTTTTTTCTGTGGTTTCCATTATCGCTCAAGAAATACATTATGCTACAGTACTTGCGTCAGTCTAGCTTTGAGACCTTTCTGTTGCTCCTCCCCTTTCAGGAACTCCTACAGAAAATTGTGGCTACGTGCTGTAACTGGGCAAAACTGCCTTCCAGTGAGATGGTGCTGTCTCAAGTGTATTAAAATTGTTTCTGGCTTGCTCAAGATGCAAAGTGCCTCACTTGTGTTTTTCAGACTTTTAAAGGAGTACTTCTAACTTTTCTTCACCCTTAGGCTCTTTGATATATCTCAGCGCTTGACTCTCTTGGAGGGGCATGGGGGAGAGAGGTTAATGCTCCTGCCAATAGATATGGAGCTACATTCTGGTCTTACAATGTGAATTTGAAAATTATTCCACTGATGTCAACCTATTTAACTGCAATCAGATCAGTGGTAAAATATTTTGGGGGGCTGGCGCTCCTGTGCACCTGTTACATCTCGTCATCTCTCTTCTTGCTCCTACACCCTGCCCTCCCCCTTTTGTTCAAGCCTAATGTCTAGTCAAAGAATTATGTAATGAAAAGCTGCTGCCAAGGTTTTGCCTTGGCATTCCTGTAGACTCTGGCAAGGGATACATTGACACTTTGACCGAAACTTAGATTCTTTTATGAACTTCTAGTTCTGTTTATAGTAAAGATGACTTTTAGGAAGTCCAGCAAGCTATTATGTGACTTAGTGTATGTGTGATATTAATCAGCATTTAGCTCTGCAGTTAAAACGTTTAGCATTTGAAATGGTGCCAGTAGGTTCATTTCCCTGTTAGAGGGAATAATCTCAGTTACATTTGGTAGTACCTAAAAAACTATCTGACTTCCTTAGGCGATCGCCTTTTGGGATTGTCAGCTAGGTATAACTTAATTTCACAATAAATTTACCAGACAGTTGGATAATCCAGTTATTTAAATGAGGTTTGTGCCCCAAAAGAATCTAAGGAGAAACATTTAAAATCTCCAAACTAACACACTGCTGCGTCAGATGTGTTAGAGTACAGATTGTCCTACAGAAATGTTCACACCCCAAGCTACTTTGTGTAGTGCCCCCTGTCCATTCTGGTACCTCCTTTAGAGCTAATCTCCTTTTGGGTTTTGATGGACAGGCCTGTGTTCTTCTGGGTCCTGCCACCCACTCAGCAGGGTGCAGCGCTTTTCTTCCCACATGAATTTATTTCGCAGTGCCTCCACCCCTCTTGTTCCTTCTTGGCAGGGTCACCAAGTCAGCTTGGGGGGAAAATTCTAATCACAGGGTAACCCTCACTTATTTGCCAGATAGTTGGAGACTTCCAAGAAATAGCACAAACACATACAATATATTTAACACAGTAATTATATTAAACGGGAGATAAATATAACAGGGTAAAACTATTCTCAGGGTCACTGGTACCCACTGGTAATACCTATGAATTTCCTATCGTGATCTGATACAGCAAATGTCAAATTAGTGTCCTGTTGGTACACGTACTTTATAGGCGCCCTTGATGACTTGTGACCATGATATCTTCTGTGCAGCAGTGAACAATGTGACTGAATAGATTCAAGTGGGATATGGTGATAACTCCCTCCACAGATTTAACAGGCAGCAGGTTAACAAAATCCCCAAATCCTTACCCCCTGGCTTGAGGATGCAGTTCAGGGCGAAAGGGGTCTCCCAAACAATTTCCCTGACTAGCTAATGAGCCTTAGTGCACTCTCAAACAACTGTGAATGATCCTCAGATTCAGAGATGGCTCTGGACTCCTCAGTCACTGGAGCGGGCTGATGCTACTGCAGGCAGGTGTCATAGAATCATAGAATATCAGGGTTGGAAGGGACCCCAGAAGGTCATCTAGTCCAACCCCCTGCTCGAAGCAGGACCAATTCCCAGTTAAATCATCCCAGCCAGGGCTTTGTCAAGCCTGACCTTAAAAACCTCTAAGGAAGGAGATTCTACCACCTCCCTAGGTAACGCATTCCAGTGTTTCACCACCCTCTTAGTGAAAAAGTTTTTCCTAATATCCAATCTAAACCTCCCCCACTGCAACTTGAGACCATTACTCCTCGTTCTGTCATCTGCTACCATTGAGAACAGTCTAGAGCCATCCTCTTTGGAACCCCCTTTCAGGTAGTTGAAAGCAGCTATCAAATCCCCCCTCATTCTTCTCTTCTGCAGGCTAAACAATCCCAGCTCCCTCAGCCTCTCCTCATAACTCATGTGTTCCAGACCCCTAATCATTTTTGTTGCCCTTCGCTGGACTCTCTCCAATTTATCCACATCCTTCTTGTAGTGTGGGGCCCAAAACTGGACACAGTACTCCAGATGAGGCCTCACCAATGTCGAATAGAGGGGAACGATCACGTCCCTCGATCTGCTCGCTATGCCCCTACTTATACATCCCAAAATGCCATTGGCCTTCTTGGCAACAAGGGCACACTGCTGACTCATATCCAGCTTCTCGTCCACTGTCACCCCTAGGTCCTTTTCCGCAGAACTGCTGCCTAGCCATTCGGTCCCTAGTCTGTAGCTGTGCATTGGGTTCTTCCGTCCTAAGTGCAGGACCCTGCACTTATCCTTATTGAACCTCATCAGATTTCTTTTGGCCCAATCCTCCAATTTGTCTAGGTCCTTCTGTATCCTATCCCTCCCCTCCAGCGTATCTACCACTCCTCCCAGTTTAGTATCATCCGCAAATTTGCTGAGAGTGCAATCCACACCATCCTCCAGATCATTTATGAAGATATTGAACAAAACCGGCCCCAGGACCGACCGCTGGGGCACTCCACTTGATACCGGCTGCCAACTAGACATGGAGCCATTGATCACTACCCGTTGAGCCCGACAATCTAGCCAGCTGTCTACCCACCTTATGGTGCATTCATCCAGCCCATACTTCCTTAATTTGCTGACAAGAATACTGTGGGAGACCGTGTCAAAAGCTTTGCTAAAGTCAAGAAACAATACATCCACTGCTTTCCGTTCATCCACAGAACCAGTAATCTCATCATAAAAGGCGAAAGGTGTCGTCTTCATGCAGGAGTCAGGCTGCTGCTCATGCTTCATGCAGGTGCCAGGATTTCCCCTTACCAAAAAGGGCTCAAGGTGCAGATTACAGAACTATACTAAAATCCAAACTTTAGTCTCCCACCCTAGCGCTCATATACTATCAGCAGGCAGCAGCCTTGGACTAGCAGCCGGAGCAGAGCTGGCCATGTGGTGACTGATCTCACCTAGGGAGCTGGAAGGCTAGCTCAGCTTGGCGGGGGGAAGTTTCCCCAACAAAGCTCAACAAACTGGAAGTCACCTTGGAGCTGGAAAGGCTCAAGCTAAGGGATCTTGCTTTTAGGTCCCCAGAGGCCAGTTTTCAGGGGGAACCCTGCACGCAGGCCTGGGGGACTCACCAGCTCCCCACACAGCCACTCCTGCCCTTTCCCTGGCTGGCTAGTCCAGATTGCTCCAAAATGGCTTCTCCCTCTCCTTAACTCCCTTGGAAGAGTTTTTCTCTCTCTGTTGGTTGCTGAGCAGACTGGGTCCCCCTCCGTACCAGGGACAGCGTGCCTCTTCCTGATCTACCAGCACACAGAGCCCCAGGAATCTAAGTAATCTCCTTGGGGGTTACATTTGTGTAGGCATCAATTTCTGCCTTGAACTCCCTTCAACCAGACACAATCTGTATGACTGTTCCTATAGCCTACTTTCTCTCATTGAGGCCCTAATGAGAGAGAGGGACCCATGGCTAAAGCTCCAGGCCTGGGATTGTACCCTCAAAGGAGACTATTGTCATTTGGTTAAAACAAGGGGAGTGGAGGGCAGGACTTGCAGTATGACCTTGAGAGGAAAGTCACTTAAATCTTTGTTCAGCAATCTAGAAAAATGGAGTATAATATCTGGTATGTGTGGGTGTTAGTATTAATGCATGTTTGAAGTGCTTTGACAACTTCTGTTGAAAGGTGAAGGTTTGAGTGTTTAAAAGAGAACTAGATAAATTCATGGAGGTTAAGTCCATTAATGGCTATTAGCCAGGATGGGTAAGGAATGGTGTCCCTAGCCTCTGTTTGTCAGAGGGTGGAGATGGATGGCAGGAGAGAGATAACTTGACCATTACCTGTTAAATGCCCCAGAGCGAGTGAACCTGGCATTGGCCACTGTGGGCAGACAGGATACTGGGTTGGATGGACCTTTGGTCTGACTTAGTATGGCCGTTCTTATGATATCAGACAGTCAGTAATGCAAATTAGGAGATCTTTTTAGTTTCCTCCCTTTTTGACAATCCTAGCCTAATCTATTTGACCAATGACTTTCCTTCCTAGATGGTAAGAGAGTAACCCTAGTAATCAAATTTGTGGACTATTCTGAATGTAAAGTACTCTGCTAAATTTAGAGCTGTAGGGTATATAATTTTGGAAAGCAGCCTGGAGCAGTTCTTGAAAATAGCAAATTTAATTGGTTCCAAAAATTATTTAGCCTAAAGCTAGTTTAAAATAGTATCTGAAGCTTGAATTTGAGTTTGTCTTGTAAGAGGCTTGATAAATTTTTCCTTTGTGGCTTTTCTGCCCAGATGTGGGGAAGACCAGTATTTGACCATAGTATTGTGGATCATGCTTTTCCCTGGTAGTCATTTGCAATTTCACGGCCATGAAAAATAAGTCCCGGACCGTGAAATAAGCCCTTTTCCATGAAATCTGATGTCCCTTTGTTCCTAGGAGCGCCCCAGCAAAGAGGCCTCCTAGCTCTGGGCTGGGGAGTGACGGGACTTGTCCATCCCCTGCACAGCTGCTTTGGGGGGGTGGGGGTGGGCAGGGGGACACTAGACCCACCTCCGGGTGCCTCCCTCCGCTGCAGGATGCTCTGGGACTGGGCAGCACCCCAGGGCTGCTCTTGGGTATCTTTTCCGGCTGCAGATAGCTCCGCACCCTCTCATCCCCACTCTGTTAAGCTCTGAAGGCAGCACAGAAATTAGGGTGGCAATCCCATGACCCCTCTACAACAGGTTTGCAACCCTCCCCTCCACAATCCCCTTTTCAGTCAGGACCCCCACAGTTACAACCCTTGACCTGAAAACATGAACTTCACCAATTTTCAAATCCCATGGCTGTGAAATTGACCATAATGGAGGTGAATCTGGTAGGGCCCTAGTTATAGTTGCCACTAAGTGAAAAACTCATTATCACCACCCCTTGTTCCTGCTGCTGGCCATAATAGTCTAGCAGGAACAAAACTAATATTTTTGTAAGTTTTGCTCTTGATAAGAGAGTGAGTGCTTTTTATTCAAGCTGTGATATTAATACATTTTCTGAAGCTCGGATGTAAAGGAAGCTGGTGTGTAGCCTTTCAGTTAGTGTAAATTGGCAGCTGTGTAACCCCTTTGGCTAGTACTATTTCTGTCAGCTTTCCCTACTGTGTGGTTATCCAGTTTCCTGGAATGCATTGGCAATAGTTATGTATTCCTGATACCAATATAGATCAGGAATGTATGTAGGGGCTTTTTTAACATGACTCAAATGTCAAAGATAAACACTTGTATTTTATTCTCTCTGCTTCAGCAAAATTTCATATATTGATCAAGTGTCAGTAGCCTGTTTTTAAAGCTGTACTCATGACACTGATACTAGTTTTTGCAACGGTACTTGCATATTAAGATAATTAAAAACAAGCGGAAGAATACTTGTTGGCAACAAATTCTAAGATAATATGTATCTAGGATATTATTCTGTTCCTTTACTATGAATATTATTCATACTCCTTTACTAACCATTTTCTACTGAAGTTTATCCATTATAAACTTCAGTGGAAAGTGGTTAGTAAAGGCATATGAAATCTGAGTAAAGGGCAAATAAGATAAACTTGCATAGTTATGTACATTATTCTGAATGTGCTGTGGTTTTTGACAGGGAATTAATATGGACTTCGATTTTTGCTTGTGCAAATTATCCACTTTAAAAGATCTAAGTGTTAAACTGAAAAGTTAAAAATGATCCAGTAGAACTTAGCTGTAGTGAAATTCCATTTATAGTGAAGCAAATTGAAAGTCCCACATTTTGTTTCAAAGAATTTTAGTTATAGTAAAAACTCTGCTAAAGTGAAATTATGTACTTTGTATTCAGGGAGGGGAAGAGGATTATTTAGCTATATGAGTTTTATTTGCTTGATTGCTGATTTAGAATGTAAAATGTACACTGGACAAAAGCATGACAGGAGCGTGGCTTTCCAGGAGAGAGCAATCCATGAACTTTCTCAAATTACATGAACGGTCAGCAAATATAAAACAAACTGGCCTAGGAATTGTCTTCAAATTTATTGGCTTGAGTATGCATCATTTGATTTTCCTCAGAAAAATCTATCATCTTCCAGCTTTGCTGCTATTAAACAGGATATCTAGCTAAGCAGAATTGATTCTTGTATTGGCCACTTGAAATGGGTTTTATACAAATGTGAAGTATGGAATATAATATTTGTGCATAGGTCTAACTCGCTACAACAGGAACTGCTGTAATGATCTACGTTAGCTGAATTTCTTGACTAAAACGTTGGGGGTGAAGTTTGGGTAGAAAACTCAATATGGAGTGAATGTTTTTAAAAAAGGGTCCCTGCTCAGATAACATATTTTCTTATTTTTTTCAGAAATGATGCAGTCATAATTTCTGGAAGAAAACTGGCTCAGCAGATCAGACAGGAAGCCCGACATGAAGTTGAACAATGGGTAGCAGCTGGTAACAAGAGACCCCATCTCAGTGTGGTTCTAGTTGGAGAAAATCCTGCAAGTCACTCCTATGTACTTAACAAAACCAAAGCAGCTGCTGATGTAGGTAGGTTCTTGCACTCCTGTCTTTGTGCCCTAACTAATAGGACACTTAACAAGAAGTATCTTTAATTTAAGACCCTAATTTAAATTGGACTTCTCATATGCTGGATGAGGATACGCAATTTTCATCTTGCTGCCCATGGAGACTTTTATCTAGTTAGCTTAGTAGTGGCCCTAGTGAACTCCCCACATCTTCCAATGCTGTCTGCCTGCTTTCAGCTGACATGGAGGTACAGTCCTGAATGCAATGCTCCATCTTCATCTGTATGATAGACCAAGCAGGAGCATTGTGGTTTGCATCTTGCTATTTGAATGTAAGATATTTAAGTCCATGGTATGTAATATCTGTTAATGGAAGATTGAGACTTTTAAACTTGTCAATAGAGATTATTTCTGTAGTGTAAAAATCAGTATGAATTAAGAATGTTCATTTCTGGACTTAGTCTACATTTGAACCTCTCCGTTAATGTGGTGTTTAAAATGACACTCTAGGAATCAGCAGTGAAACAATCCTGAAACCAGCCTCCATCACTGAAGAGGAGCTGCTTGATTTGATCAGCAAGCTAAATGATGACACCAATGTGGATGGCCTATTAGTGCAGCTTCCCTTACCTGGTGAGTTGGTGGAATTTTGAGGAGCTCTTACTTGGCTTGTCTTCGCTACTGGGAGATCCATGCAGTGGGTGTCAATTTAGCAGGTCCAGTGAAGACCTACTAAATCGACGGCAGAGTGCTCTCAAGTCAACTCTCTCTCTCCTCTTCTCTCTTCCCCCCCGCCCAGTGAAGACAAGATCACTGTGTTTGCACCTTTACCTAGAAAACTTTCAAATGTCTTGTGTGCAGTGAGAGATCAAGTTAGAGTATGGCTCTGCCCTGAACCTGCTGTGATGCTGCACTTCCGTTGCTCTCGTGTGTGACGCATATGAAGGAAATGGCATTCTGCCATTATGCTGTTCAATGAAGAAAAGTTGGTTTGACTTCCTTTGTAGTAGCAAAAAGAAAAGGAGTCCTTGTGGCACCTTAGAGACTAACCAATTTATTTGAGCATAAGCTTTCGTGAGCTACAGCTCACTTCATCGGATGCATACTGTTGAGCATAAGCTTTCGTGAGCTACAGCTTACTTTACTGTGGTTTTCCACAGTATGCATCCGATGAAGTGAGCTGTAGCTCACGAAAGCTTACGCTTAAATAAACTGGTTAGTCTCTAAGGTGCCACAAGTACTCCTTTTCTTTTTGCGATTACAGACTAACACGGCTGTTACTCTGAAATTTGTAGTAGCAGTTGAATGTGTGCAGGTTAGATATGTTTTCACCTTTCTGGAGTAGGTTTCAGAGTAATAGCCGTGTTAGTCTGTATTCGCAAAAAGAAAAGGAGGACTTGTGGCACCTTAGAGACTAACCAATTTTTTTGAGCGTAAGCTTTCGTGAGCTACAGCTCACTTCATCGGATGCATACTGTGGAAAGTGTAGATGATCTTATTATATACACACAAAGCATGAAAAAATACCTCCTCCCACCCCACTCTCCTGCTGGTAATAGCTTATCTAAAGTGATCACTCTCCTTACAATGTGTATGATAATCAAGTTGGGCCATTTCCAGCACAAATCCAGGTCGGTGTCCCCCCCGCCCCCGCCAAACTCACTCTCCTGCTGGTAATAGCTTATCCAAAGTGACCACTCTCCTTACAATGTGTATGATAATCAAGGTGTGCCATTTCCAGCGCAAATCCAGGGTTTAACAAGAATGTCGGGGGGGGGGGGTAGGAAAAAACAAGGGGAAATAGGCTACCTTGCATAATGACTAAGCCACTCCCAGTCTCTATTCAAGCCTAAGTTAATTGTATCCAATTTGCAAATGAATTCCAATTCAACAGTTTCTCGCTGGAGTCTGGATTTGAAGTTTTTTTGTTGTAAAATAGCGACTTTCATGTCTGTAATCACGTGACCAGAGAGATTGAAGTGTTCTCCGACTGGTTTATGAATGTTATAATTCTTGACATCTGATTTGTGTCCATTTACTCTTTTACGTAGAGACTATCCAGTTTGACCAATGTACATGGCAGAGGGGCATTGCTGGCACATGATGGCATATATCACATTGGTGGATGTGCACGTGAACGAGCCTCTGATAGTGTGGCTGATGTGATTAGGCCCTGTGATGGTGTCCCCTGAATAGATATGTGGGCACAGTTGGCAACGGGCTTTGTTGCAAGGATAGGTTCCTGGGTTAGTGGTTCTGTTGTGTGGTATGTGGTTGTTGGTGAGTATTTGCTTCAGGTTGGGGGGCTGTCTGTAGGCAAGGACTGGCCTGTCTCCCAAGATTTGTGAGAGTGTTGGGTCATCCTTCAGGATAGGTTGTAGATCCTTAGTAATGCGTTGGAGGGGTTTTAGTTGGGGGCTGAAGGTGACGGCTAGTGGTGTTCTGTTATTTTCTTTGTTAGGCCTGTCCTGTAGTGGGTGACTTCTGGGAACTCTTCTGGCTCTATCAATCTATTTCTTCACTTCCGCAGGTGGGTTTTGTACTTGTAAGAATGCTTGATAGAGATCTTGTAGGTGTCTGTCTGTCTGAGGGGTTGGAGCAAATGCGGTTGTATCGCAGAGCTTGGCTGTAGACGATGGATTGTGTGGTGTGGTCAGGGTGAAAGCTGGAGGCATGTAGGTAGGAATAGCGATCAGTAGGTTTCCAGTATAGGGTGGTGTTTGTGACCATGGTTGCTGCTTGTTGGGACTGCATTGTATATGCAACTGCAATCTAGGTGGTCTAAAAATAACATCTCCAAATTTAAAGGGGTATTTTCACATTCATTGCAAGAAATATTGAATGCACAGGGGTAAACTTGAAGTCCCTATGGTTAATTCCTTGCTTGTATTCAAGGAACTATCGAAAGCCTGTCAAATTCATATAGCTGTAGGGCTAATATAGCCACTTGAGATTGCAATAGAAATATTTACACATGTGAATATCTGGTATTTGAGTTACATGAGGTAGCCTCAAGTTTGCCATAATGCTTTAGAATAGAGGCTAAAGTGATCATTCTCAGCTAATTACATTTTCTTCAGCTGATTAAATGGAGTTGGCTGCACCCTAATGTTGACACTTACTTTTTTTCAGAGCATATTGATGAGCGAAAGATCTGCAATGCTGTGATCCCAGAAAAAGATGTTGATGGTTTTCACGTGGTGAATGTGGGGCGCATGTGTCTGGATCAATATTCAATGCTGCCAGCTACACCTTGGGGTGTGTGGGAAATCATCAAGAGAACTGGTAGGGGTCATAAGAGCAACATTTTAAGTGCTGTTCATCTCCATTGCAGTTTAAAGTTGAGTGAGTTTTAACTTCTTTTCCAATCCCATAGGAATCCCAACCCTGGGGAAGAATGTAGTAGTGGCTGGCAGATCAAAGAACGTTGGAATGCCCATTGCAATGTTGCTGCATACCGACGGCAGACATGAGCGCCCTGGAGGTAACAGCTCCACCACATCGTGCTGTGTTCTTGTCAGAGTTTGCAGGCTAGACACAATGGTTCACTAAGAGGGGAGACGCAGAGAAGCCCGTGTGCTGTAGAATGTAATACTGATCAATAGTTTCCTGATTACTGGATCACTGCTCGTCCTTGCAGTCAGGGTGGTGGTATGTACTACAGGCCATGCTAATTTGTGGCTAAAGATTTCATGGCACTTGTAAGGGTAAACACATTAACTGCATTGTCCTTGAGTAAATACATGGGGCACAAGTTTATTGAAGTGAAGTGATTTCCCCCCTTTCTATCAGTGGTTCAGTAAGAGGAATCATAGAATATCAGGGTTGGAAGGGACCCCAGAAGGTCATCTAGTCCAACCCCCTGCTCAAAGCAGGACCAATTCCCAGTTAAATCATCCCAGCCAGGGCTTTGTCAAGCCTGACCTTAAAAACCTCTAAGGAAGGAGATTCTACCACCTCCCTAGGTAACGCATTCCAGTGTTTCACCACCCTCTTAGTGAAAAAGTTTTTCCTAATATCCAATCTAAACCTCCCCCACTGCAACTTGAGACCATTACTCCTCGTTCTGTCATCTGCTACCATTGAGAACAGTCTAGAGCCATCCTCTTTGGAACCCCCTTTCAGGTAGTTGAAAGCAGCTATCAAATCCCCCCTCATTCTTCTCTTCTGCAGGCTAAACAATCCCAGCTCCCTCAGCCTCTCCTCATAAGTCATGTGTTCCAGTCCCCTAATCATTTTTGTTGCCCTTCGCTGGACTCTCTCCAATTTATCCACATCCTTCTTGAAGTGTGGGGCCCAAAACTGGACACAGTACTCCAGATGAGGCCTCACCCATGTCGAATAGAGGGGAACGATCACATCCCTCGATCTGCTCGCTATGCCCCTACTTATACAACCGCATCCACAGCCCACTTAACAATATGGGAAAAGCAATGATTGTGATCCATACACTGAACTCATGATCTTTGCAGACTGTAAATCAGTGGGGGATCCTTCAGAGTGAAAAGCTAGAATTTTTCATGTCAAAACCTGAGAAAATGCTCATTTGGTCTAATCTTGCAGGTGATGCAACAGTAACAATATCACATCGCTACACTCCTAAAGAACAGCTCAAGCAACACACGATTCTGGCTGATATTGTGGTAGCAGCTGCAGGTAAGACCATTAAACTCTTTGCACTAAAGGCAAGATTCCCACAAGAGAGAAACTTCCTGTACTGATGCTGCTTTATATAGGAATCCGTGTACTGAGGATAGCATCAGGTCTTGGTGCGGTGTCCTCCATGTCCCATGTGCAGTTTGTGCTCTGTGAGGCTGGATGGCACTTGCAGAGTCACTCCATGCTGCTGCAAGGAGCAGCCAGAGGGAGTTGTTGGAATGAGGAACTCCCTTCTGATCTCCTGTGTAACAGAGCTGTTGCAGCCAAGCCAGGTCATTACATTTTAAATGAATGTGGACAATCATTCTCTGATAAATGACTTGCCTGCTCCCACTATCTGAGTGAAAGGGCAACATAATCGAATTGCGAAATTGTAGTGGAAAAACCCTTAAGGCTGTGGACCTATTTTACTATAGCAAGTGAGTGGTTGATGGTGGAGAGTCAGGTTGAGCTGCAATGCTAATGTTCTGTGAGATATCATGCAGTAGTTTATGCCATCTGGTTAGATCCAGGAATAGCTCAGATTGTGGGACCTGTGTCCCTGCTCATCTCATCTCCTTTTTCTAGTGCAGTCACAAACAGTACATGTGCAGAGGAGCGTCAATGGGTCTCTGCTTAGCCATGGAACCATGCAGGTGGTGGAAGGCCACACTAAGTATGGGGCCATCAGCAAAACTTTGGCATGAGTGCTTGGGAGCCATGAGGACACTGGATGAGGAGGAAAGGGTTGAGTGAGCAAAGAATCACAGAACAGAATGAATATCATGTAAAGAAAGACAACGATAGTGAAGGGACTGAAAAAGGTGATTGGGCTGAAGGTGGAAGCACACAAGGAGTGAAATAGTTCATTTTAAGACATGCATTTTTAATGTAGCTCTGTAATGTGCCATCAGGAAAAACAAATGCAGTGTAGAGGACATTTAATGGCAGTGTTACTGAAACCAAATCGCAGTCACTAAAGACTTAACTATTTCTTCTTAGGGATACTCGTGACTTGCGTGACATAAATTTAACTGGCCATCCTAAATGTCTGGTAGTACCTGTTAAGCCTGGCCCCACCCCATCAGCTGCTATTTACCCACATCTCTGGCACTGATAGCTATGGACTCTACATGCTCTTGCGGGACTGCCTTCTGTACTAAAACTGAGAATTTTCCCAATAATTTCACTTTTTTTCCCCTTGATATAGTGTTCTTGCATTACATTCACTTGATGACTTTGGCACAGGCCTGTACTAACGCAAGGCAAACATACTGGTTATATAAACTTAAGCACTTCCAAGAACTAAATTTCTATTAATTTTTTAAAAAAAAAAAATTTTGGTTCTAAGCTACTTGACAGCTCTTTTTGAGGTAAATTTAACTTTCCTACTATTTCCATTTTTTCTCTTGAAAATTACTTGGATATAATGGACTTCAAAACAAATCAAGCTGTTGATCATTAATCCATAAAATGGAGTAGAATAACTAATTTATAAAATGCTTTTGATGATAATGCATGATGGTTTGGATGGACATACTTAGATTTTAGTTTTGAGAATCTGCTTTTCTGTCTCTTTGCGGTGGGCTTATTGACTAGTTTTACAGCTGTGCGTTTTATTCAGTATCAACTCACCATGGTGTAAGTGGTTGGTGGTTTTTAAATTTCAGGTATTCCTAATCTTATCACGGCTGATATGATTAAAGAAGGAGCAGCTGTTATCGATGTTGGGATAAACAGAGTGCAGGATCCTGTTACTGCCAAGTCCAAACTAGTTGGAGATGTGGATTTTGAAGGTACAGAAGCTGTTTTTTGTATTAACTACTTTAAGAGCATTCAATGTCTTGAGTATTTAGAAGGGCAGGGAAACCCCACTTATATGACTGAACTGATTTAGACTGACATTGAGAAGGTCTCTTGAATCTGATCTTGTCCCCTACTTGAGAACTACTTTGGGAACAGTGCTTCCTGTGCCATGGTTAAACCATGGGGCAATTGACATGTCGAACATCTGCAGCGTTCAGTCACTTGATCTAACTCCATTTTCACAGCTGCACAGAGAAACCTTTCTCTTCACCTGATAGTATGCAGGATTGACACCTAATTACCTGCTTTGATCATGCAATCAAACTGTCTTTTGAAGAGTTTTATGTAATGTTAGGTCTAGGTAGTTAATGGTGTGTGTGACAGGCAAGAGACAGCACATGTTCAGACTGTTTAAACTCCTCTTAATTTACACAGAACTGTGCATGGGACTTTGATCGTTGCTGATGTGAGTTCAGTAATTACACATTAGTTAAGATGCTTGCATTTTTCATTTCAGTGTAGCCTTTTATGACTTATTAGTGCAGCTTCTCAATAGGACAAAAGTTTTGAAAGCCTGTGTAGTGCACCATTCTCAATTCTAACTCTCCTTCCAGGGGTAAAGAAGAAAGCCAGTTACATCACTCCGGTCCCTGGGGGAGTTGGGCCCATGACAGTTGCTATGCTGATGAAGAATACAATTATTGCGGCAAAGAAAATGCTGAAATCTAAAGAGCTTGAAGCCTTAACTGTTTAATGGTGGACTTATAACATTCCAAATCAACTCCCAAAAACAGGCCGATAGAAATGCAATATTTTTATTTATTGTATAGAAGTGAATTCAATGAGACTTTGAAGTCATGAGATATTTATTTAAAGCATAAGTATACAAACGATTGTATACAAAGGCTTTAAGCATCTAAATACCTAGGTCACTCCATCTGTTTAGTTTGTAATGATTCCCAGTGATGTTGGTGGGGTTTTTATATTTAAACTAGTTACATTTTGAGAAGTCTAAAATTTGCAGGGTGGAGAAAATCAGCTGCAAGTGCTTCTTATACAGAAATGTACAGTACTCAGTCTTTCAGAGGGTTTCCAACTTGCTAGCTTCTAATATCCTGTGTATCATTCCAGAGTGAAAGAATAATAATCTTCAAAGTAAAGTGCTTTCATGGGTCCTGACATTTGACCACATTTATAGGATTGTTTGCTAGCATTGTTGGACACTAGGGGGTGCAAAATAGTATATTGCATGTTGAGCTCAAGTTATTTTTCTACAAAAAAAAGTTACCTAGGTTTTAAAAACGACTTACAATGGAAAAGCTCTTAAGTCTAACTACTTGTTCACATCTAGGTAGAAGATGTCTTAGCAAGATTACCTTTCAACCTGTTTGCTCTTAACATTGAA
Organism: Lepidochelys olivacea; assembly: GCF_965140295.1. Taxonomy (NCBI): domain Eukaryota; kingdom Metazoa; phylum Chordata; order Testudines; family Cheloniidae; genus Lepidochelys; species Lepidochelys olivacea. The sequence goes on along the minus strand of NC_140436.1, from coordinate 12,731,571 downwards.
ACAGTTCTCCCAGCTATTGGTATGTAGCTAGACCAATATTCAGTACTGGGCACAAGTTTTCTTTAGCCAAAGAACAGAGGTGGCTGTTGACTCTGCCTTCAATATTTTCTACTACATTGTGAGGCGTGAATAACCCAGGTTAATTTTGATTAAAAAAAATTATTGAAAAGCTTGGTATTAGGAGTGGTGTGTAACATTCTTGATCATATAGCCTGCCAGTTAAAGTGCTGCAGGGCATTTGGCTCTATATATAGTTGCCTTGGATAACTTCTAGAGAGTTTAAAAGTAATACCAGACCAGGTATACCAACTGCCTAAAAAGAGCTGGGATAACTTTTTCTCCACACAGCTAAACCACTTCACTTTGGTTCTGGTCAGACAGCCATTACACCAAATGGTTTGGTTGTCTATTCTGGACTAGTCAGACTCAATTGCCATTACTAAACTCACTTCCATTTTTGTCAAAGAAGCAGACTGCTTTGCATTCAGATTTTTTTTAAGGTGATAGCTGTCAGCTGTAGTTGGAGCTGCTGCAGCAGAAGTGAACTGTAGTTTAAATTCATTTCTACTGCTTATCGCTGAGAACTGCACCAGAATTTGTAGAATAGCTTCTTTAATGCTATCGGTACAAAAGGGACTTTTCAAGTTTCTTTCCATCTAAAGGGAATGTGGCTTCATATTAACTAGGATGAAGAAGATTGGATTTACATTTCTTTCTAGACACTTGCCTCGACAGCAAGTCGTGCTTCTTCTGAAGGCAAAGCCGCATACGTGCCCTGGAACGTAGTTTGAAACACAACCGGCTCCTGCTGCCAAATCTTGAAGAGGAAGAGACCTTCATTGTGAGCAGAAACATCACTGGCTGCCTTACCTGCTGGAGCTGGGAGTGCCTCTAAGGACTGAAAGCCTGGCTAACTGCAAATGACTGTGCTGCTAGGTCCAAGAACACCTGTTGTCATATAAGTGTTACCTGGATTTCTCCACTAGACTGGTCTTATCAAAAATGCATCCCTCCTATACAACAACTTGCTGAGAGTAAAATTCAGGTTTCATCATGAACATGCTACAAAGTGAAGAGAATTTAATGAGATTTATTGGATTGTTAATAAAATGTAAAATAGCTACTGTATTTAGTAGCTAAGTAGGCTGCTAGTCTGGTACTTTTGAAATCACTTTGCATATACAAAAAAGTGTAAACAGCCTGAGACACTGAAAACTGCATGGATTTAATTAAAACTGATACTGTACTTTATAGCTTCCTTGATTTAAAAGTCAAGCATATATTCTTGTGCTACATGGAACACTTAGCTGAGTCAACAAAGCCTTTTCAATTTGCTTTGAACATTGAAACTGAATGGACATATTACAATCTTAATTACTTTTAAAAAGGTTAATCTATCATGCTTTAGCTACCACAGACAAGACTGATACAAAATAAACTAGAAAATATACAGAACCAAGTTCAAATAATTATTAGGTGTTAAGGTAAAAATTAAGTGGCTGTCACTTCACTGTCAACTGGAGTAATACTGTTTTATTAATCTCACATTCAAAAACAGTCTTGTTGGGTACTCAAGCTAGAAAATTCTATAAATAAGAAACTGAATTCAAGTTTTCTTTTTGCTTAAATATTTACAAAGAACCAGCATCTGTTTCAGTCTAAGGTTCAAAGCAGTTGCAATATTTAACCAGCATTCCAGAACCCCCTGTAAAGTGGACTTTGTCAGAACCAGGGCTTTATCCTAAAAAACCTTAAGCCTACTAGTAAAGATGCAAGCAGGTGGAATTTATAACAAAGCACTGAGGGCTCTCTGCAGTAATCTTAGATAGCTGATATTTTCTAAAAAATAAAAATCAAGTTTTATTCAACAAAACCCCCAAGGCAATTTTTTTGTTGCTTTCCTTTCTGAAAAGTGCAACTATGAGTGAGTAGGTACAATAACATTAACCTTTCCAAACAGTAACAGGTCTTTTAGACATCTATTTCAGATGGGAGTGAGTTTGCTCTCAAAGTCAGTTCACCATAGGGCAAAACTGCCAGATGCTATAAGCCTGCTATGCACAAGAGCAGAAGGGGCAATTGTAGAGGAAACAAGGGTAGACAAAAGAGAGAGTACGGAAGATGCCCTAAGTTTAAGGGTTGAGGTGTTTGTATAAAGATACAAGCTAAAGTGCTGTGAACTAAACTGGTGCAAATACAGACTGAGGTTATTTTGTATTTACATAAATGTAAATAAACTGAATTTCCTGCCCCTTAATGATTTTGAAAGCATGGGGGACTGAAAATCAAAAGTAGAACAGTCTCTTAAAAACAAATTCAAAAATTCTTATCTGTGACCAGTACACAAGGGACTGCTGCACCTTATAATCTGAACTAAGAAAAAGGAAACATGTTTCAAGTCACTGACTTAACCAAGAATGAGACTGGTCTGGAGTTGCAGAAAACTTTTGAGCCCAGTAAACTGGGAAGTGTATCAACCAAACTGTTAATTAAAACTGGCACAAATACACTTATGTATATCACTGCCCCTTCTAGACACAATTTGAGGATGGTTATCTAATATGCTGTCACCAATCTACTTATCACTTACGTTGAGGCTAAGTAGCAGATAGTTTCCTTTCACCCAAGTTATGGATGAAATTCCAATTCAACACAAGTCCTTTGGTTTCATCCCACAGTTAACTGAGCTGTCTGTAATCCCTACCTCTTTCCCAGTAGCACAGGGGATGGATAAGGCCAGCACTCCAATCTGACAGCTATCAAGCATTCATTCTAACCATTTTTTAAATGAGGAATTAAGGTTAACTGACAAGGGCATGTAAGTCACTTTCCAGCAGGACTGCTGTTGCTACTCAATTGTCATAGGACTTATTCTAACAGAGAATCCCTCTAGCTCAGGTGGCAGGAGCTGGTGCTTTCAGCGCAGGAAGTTCTATTGTCTAGCTGCCTCTGGCATCTACCATAAAAATATCGCAGGCTGTGGATTTCTCCACTCCTGTTTGCTGGAGGGGAAGGGAATTGATTAGATCAGTTAGGGCTCTTCCATCTCAAACCCTGAGATTAACCAAACATTTCACAGCTCATAAGTGCTTCTTACCTTCCAGACAATTATTTGTGTGTGGCTGGGTTGAGCAAGAGTATGGACGGTCCTTTTGAGGAAGATCTGTGCTGGAGTAGAACATGCTGCAAGGTAAAAGCTGGAAGGTCATTGCCATTGCCCCTGTAATGGTTACCTGTGGGACTTACTTTCATCAGCTGACATGGGTGGGGCCAGCTTTGATGGTTGTGGGTGGGTTACAATGAACCATTATTTCAGTCTGACTGGCCTGGACAATGACTGGCTTGTGGGTGTCAGCCTCTTATACAAGATTCTCCATTAAAAATAGTTACAAAGTCTCCTTAGAACACTATAATTATAACTTGGAGGGGGGGGGGGTGCATTAGTATGAGTGTGGGAAATGACTGAGTTTAGCTTTTTTTGCAAGCCTAACCCCTTAAAATTGCTCTTGGCCCCAGAGAGTGAATGCCACTGGGTAACAGAGTTCCTATAGAAAACACCCCCTCCCTGCAGGACAGAAGCTGATTTAAAGGGCTGTATTTTTAAGCAGCAGCCAGGGAAGTTTTCCACTTTTAAGCTCGATTCTAAACATTCCATAACTTCCCAAAAGGGGAATTTTTCTTAGCCCTGTTTTGTATACTTTGTGCATTGTTTGCTGCATAGGGTGTATAAAACATGCAGTGAACTGCAGTTTGCAGCCCCCCCCCCCGGAACGTCACAGATTACTGCTCAAGCATTGGGTAGGTGGTGCTCATCTTATCTGTGAATTCCCCCTGGGCCAACTAACGCTAATAGGGGCACAGACTACACGCGAATGGTGGAGTTGAAGCTTGCACCGGAAAGGGCATGACTCTCCACAGCTGGTGATGTCAGGGTCCAGATGCTGAAGGAAGGTGGCCCTGCTATCTTCAGAGTCTTCATTGAAATAGCAACAACCGCCTGGGGCCTAAGGTCCCTTATTACTGCAGGGACCAGAGTCCTAAAGTACCATTTCCACATTTCTTGCATTGCTCTGCAGCTGGCGGTGGTTTCTTGGCCCAACTGAACGGGGTGGAATTCCACAGCAGTTCTAATTTATTATGCTAAAAGCTAATGGAGAAATGAGTCCTGCGGACCAATGATCTCCTCAGTCTGTCACATAGAAAAATATGCCCAATTTTCTTATTTATATATCATCACAAAGGAAGGGCAGTGTGGGACTACAGTGTGGTCTCGCTGCCCATGTCCCGAGGGTGCTTTTCTGTATCACTGTCTTCATAGTCCGACTCCATCTCTATCTTCACCTGGGGCACGGCGCAGAGAGGGTTTCGGGAGTAGTTAAACGCAGGAGATGATGGGCAGGAAATCTTCAGGTGAAGCGTAATACTAGAACGGAAGAAAGCACAAAAAAGGGATTACTAATTCATGAGGCTGGGTTAAAGCCATAGTCTTTTATCTAACGAAAGCTCAGCACAAGGAAGTCCTGAGATCTAGTCCCACCTTTGACGCTGGCTACCTATAGCTTTGGACACGTTCTTCATGGCTCATTTTCCCCATCTGTATAATGAGGATCTTGTGGGGAAACCTGGATCCAGCTGTCAGTCTGTTCAGCTTGGGCCCAGCTCTCCTATAGAGAATACCGAACTCACAGAGGTCTTGAGAGAACTAGTTAAGATTTGTAAAGTACTTTAAGAGATGAAGAGTCCTGTATATTAATTCTTCATGTTCAAATCTTTCAAAACACCCCCGAGCTGCTCCATGTTTTCTGAGCTTGGGAGGCAGAATAAAAGGAGAGAAATCTAATAAGAAAGAAGGAAATGCTGTTCCCATGTGTTTTAATCTGTGGAACTTACAGCTACAGGATATGATGAGACAGATAATGTTGTTGGCAAGCTGTTCAAAAATGATTACACACCTAATAGTAAGCCTGTTAAACTAGATATGATCAGAATTTCAAGGGCTATTGATTCTCTACCAAATTCATGGCCATGAAAAACACATCACAGACCATGGAATCTGGTCTTTTGTGTGCTTTTACCCTATTCTATACAGATTTCATGGGGGAGACCAGTGTTTCTCAAATTGGGGGTCCTGACCCAAAAGAGAGTTGCAGGGGGGTTGCAAGGTTATTTTAGGGGAATCGTGGTGTTGCCACCCTTACTTCTGCACTGCCTTCAGAGCTGGGTGGCCAGACAACGATAGCTGCTGACCAATGGCCCAGCGCTGAAGGCAGGAGACAGAAGTTAGGTTGGCAATACCATACCAGGCCGTCCTTACTTCTGTGCTGTGGCTGGCGGCAGCTCTGCCTTCAGAGCTGGGCTCCTGGCCAGCAGCTGCCACACTCTGGCCACCCAGCTCGGGCAGCAGCAAGGGTAGCAGCATTGCAACCCCCCGCTTCAAAAACCTTGTGACCCCCCCCCATATATATATATATACACACACACACACACACACACACTCTCTCTCTCCCTCCCCCACTTTTTGGGTCAGGACCCCTACAATTACACCACCATGAAATTTCAGATTTAAATAGCTGAAATAATGAAATTTACAATTTTTAAAATCCTATGACCATGAAATTGACCAAAATGGACGGTGAATTTGGTAGGGCCCTGACAATAGGGCACCAGCTGATTCATAGTTGAACAACAATGCTCATCTGCCCCCTTGGCCAATGAAGTCCTGCGTGTCTCAAGCTGGGACCCAAAAATGATGGCTTCCACAATGACTGGGCACTTCTGAAAATTAGGCCAGCATTTTCACAACCCACCTCAAAGACAGGCAAGTATCTCCAATATACAGAGGGCTAAACAAGGCCGTAGACAGGCTACGGTCAATGGGACTTGTGCACCTAAGTCATGGAGCTACCTTTGAAACTCCCACCCAAGAACAACAAGCTTCAAGCTTTCGTAGGCACTAGACAATCAATCAACAATGCAGATCCCACTGGCTGGAGAAATTCCATCACTGTGAACAAAACCTCAGCATTTAGACAGGGCACGTGTGAAGTGGAGATAAACGTGTCTCACTGAGTGAGAATGTCAACCAGGCATATGCACACGAACCAGAGCACTAGAACGGACCCCAAACCAAACCTCCAGATGCCAGGAGAGTCTGTGGGGCTGAAAGCATCCTGGCCTGACTGGTAAATGGATCACATCAAAACAGAAACAAAAAAACGGCCAAGGCATCAGTAAACATTCCATGGTACGATCTCTCATGAACCACCAGGTCTAGAAACTCATGCTGTGCCCCCTCACTATGTGTCTGGGAATGCCAGCTAACCGGTGCACTACAGAGCTAGTGTTCTAGCTTCAAGGTGCTAGGAATGTGAGACTCTAAGAATCACACTGTTCAGTTTGCACGACCACTGCATCTAATCCTTGCAGAGTAGCATCTTGGCCTGTGACCCAGCCAGTCAACACCTGCACCAGGGCAAAACAATCCCGGGAAAGAGCAGATCCAAACTCTGTGACTGGCCCACCATATTTATTGTAGGCCCAACCAAAACCCAGGATCTGAACTTTGGCGGATCTGGACCTGAATGGTACAGCTCAGGCCCATTTCTTTCTATTTCAGTGTTGCCAACTCTCATGATTTTATTACAAGTCTTGGATACCTGATGTTTTCCCTAAAGCCCCAGCTCCTGGAATCATGTGATGAGGTGAGAAGCTCAGCTTTCATTAAAAATAGAGAGGAAGTTTCCAGTGCTCATGGCTGAGGAGAAAGGCAAGAAAACATGAACCTAAAGACTCTTAAGAGCAGAAAGAAAAACAAACCCAAAATTATTTTAAAAAATCTCATGCTTTTTAAGCCAATTCATTGTTTCAAGTGCCGGGGGCTGGCAGTGCTGCTATTATGCAGATGAGGGTGCTCTGAAGTGAAAGGGCTTCAGTATCAGGGTCAAAAGCTTCACGTGAAGCAGGAGTAAGAAAGGAGGAGACAAGAGAACTGGAGGTTCAACAATCCAATGAATTCAAAGTGGGACACAGTTATTCAGTCAAGTAAGGGGATGGTCTTCCCAAAACGAGCTCCCAAAATCCAGCTGTAGGGTTGCCACATGAAGCATTAAAGTTTTTGGAAGGGAAGGATTGGGGACAGGATTTCTACAGATTTAGAGCCAAATCTTGAAAATTGCCATCAAAGGAAGGATCAAAGCCAATGACAATCTGGTCCGTCCCCCATGCCAATGCACAATTATTGCATATGGGGCATTTCCTAGTGCGCTGTTACAAATGGCCCAAGTGAAGGGGCTCCCAACCCTTTACCCTCTGGAGAAGATTCCACATCTCACTGCTGGGAAGCTCTTCCCTGGTATTCAGTCTAAACTTTCCCTTTTGTAACTCCATTCCATTTCTCCTGGACTGGTCTGCTGTACCGCACTAAGAGTTGAAGGAAAATATGAAGAAACCTTCACCTTATACTCAGATTTGAAGGAGGAAAAAAACTGGTACTTAATAAAACAAAAAAAACTTAAAACTTTTCTTGTTTCCTTTTTAGGCATTTTCACACAGCCTACCCATCTACTCAGTCTTACACATCCAATCATCCCTCCGGGTATTTATTCTACTATCTACAGGCATTTGTAGCATTAGCTCCCTAGATTCATTCTGGGACCACCGCTGTTAAACTACCAGAGGGGAAAGCGTCTTCCTGGGGTATTTCTGGCCCAACAGGGAAGTGGAGATACTAGAATTTTCACAAGTGACAGTTCTCTCCAGCAAGAGTTCCTGCCCAAATTTTGTTGAGCTCTGGATAATTCGGCCCAGTATCTGATCTGACCTGACCTCCAGGCCTTTGGAACTTTGCCCATCTCACTAAAACACCTGCATGTCACACTACACCACCTGATTAGACGCTGCGTGGCCCCTGGAGTGTTAGCTGCAGGGAGAGCAGAGAGCGCCACTGGGGCTTAGTTCTCCATGTGCCACTTTGGAAAGTGGAGAGATATTGCATGGCAAGGGGGATGCAGAAATACCAGATTACCTGCCCGTGCCAGATACACAGACAGCCTGGGGAATTTGCTATGTCAGAGGTCAGTACTCAGCAGAGCAAGGAGCAGAAAGGACATTTTTTTCCATTATGTGCAGCATTCTGCAACCTCTCAGGTGCATTATGGTTGGGCTTCCCCTTCCCCCCACTCCTTTCTCTGGATGATGAGATCTGCTCTGGCGACATGGTCTGCTCTGATCTGCTACGACAACAGCAAAACCATAGAGGACAGGAATAGCAGGGGTGCTGTGGGTCAGCTCCAAGCTCTGCACGGGAGCCCTGGGCTGGAAGAGCAGGGGATTCCATGAGTTAGCACTCTGGTGCACTGGCAGGGGGACTGACACAGCAGGAGGGGCTACAGATTAAGGTTGTGCCCCCCCCACCCCGTTTTGATGGCATCAGTGGTTGTGAACAGCGTAATGAATGAATAGTATGTGGGTGCTGGGTGCAGCATTGGTGGCCTGTGATATGCAGGAGGACAGACTAGGTGATCTGGTGATTCTTTCAGGCATTAAACTCTGTGACCTTTAATAGCTGTGACTTAAATGACCAGGCTGTTTGGAATCTGTCTGGCAACCCAGTAACTTTTGGAGAGAAGACCCAATGCTCCTCTCGCCTGCACCCGTCGGTGTGGCTGTTTACGCTGGGGTTTTAGTGCTTTTGCCCAGGTGTATCTGCAATTCCTTCGTGAAAGTGGGCTGCGCCGATGTAAAACGTGCCGCTGGGATAAATTTTCCATGATGACGTTCTTAGTAAAGCTTAACTGCTACCCCCTAGTGTCCACTTTTTGTGATAAACAACAACATCTACACAGCAAAAAGAACAGGGGGACTTATGGCACCTTAGAGACGAACAAATTTATTTGAGCATAAGCTTTTGTGAGCTACGTAAGCTTATGCTCAGATAAACTTGTGAATCTCTAAGGTGCCACAAGTCCTCCTTTTCTTTTTGCGGATACAGACTAACACGGCTGCTACTCTGAAATCTACACAGCAGTGCAATTTAGGTATGGGACCGACATATCCCTATTCAGGGCCAGTTCTAGAGGGTGGGCGAGTGGGTTGCCAAACCAGCTGACTGCCTGGTTTTAATTTTTGCTGCCACTGAGGAAGGTGGGGAAGGCAGGAGGGGGCTGAAAACGTTTTCCACTCTGGCTGGCAAACAGCGAAGGCCGCTCATGTCTCTGTTCACCCTGATTCAAGTCAAATTTTCTTTAGCTTTGGGAGAACAGCGCCACTTCACTCTCTCTAATGAGGTTAAACAAAGCAGTGTTTAATTAGAAAAAAATCCAACAAATTTCCATACTTATGTTACAAATGAGACCTTGATTATGAAATCAGAAAGAAAAAAAGTCTAATTTGCACCCTTTGCTTGTTGCATGTCTCTCATTTGGGATAACGAAGACACACCGATCAATTTAATTTTTGCTAACAATCAGGTCCTAATCAATTTCACCTTCAGGATCTCATGCATCAAATCCAATGCTGCAATCTTTAGCGATGTAAGGGGGATCCTGATTGGCTTTAAAAAGCCAAGTTTCCATTAGAATTAAAATTAAAAAACATTATGGAATCATTTGTACCAGCCTTTTTGTTTAATAAAAGCTCCATTTTTACAAAGTCCAAAACAACGAGACCAACTTAATGGGACAGCGTCCCTTTGCATAAAAGTTCCATCTGATCTTCAAGATGTCATGTTTCAGAACAGATTCACTGGGGTTACGCCAGGGCTGAATTTGACTCATTGCGTTTCAGAACCTAGCTAATGACATATATCTGGAATGGTGCAGCAAAAAACCTACAATCCAGAAAAATCTGAATGCAAGATTGATGTCTTATCTTTAACTCTCACTGACTCCCGTTTGGAAGTTTAATCTCTGCTTAACTATTTCCATAAGTCACAACATCCGAATATAGTCACACTAATGGGGAAAGACTGCAAGGTGCTGTACACAGAAAGAAGATCCTGACAGCTGGTACTACAGACGCAGTACACATAGGAACATCAATCCCCATTTTCTTTGTGGGCATCACGAATTTCATGCTGGTGGGTACACATCAGCCTATTTGATAACTGGGATTGGTGGGTAGAATCAATCAAAGCAAAGGAAGGGGGCCCAAAACCTAGAAATCAACAGATCATAGGGGACCTAAAAAGAAACAGCAGGGACCGGTATGCAGGTCACAGCCCTGGAGGTTAACGTCCTCTTTTTATCTGCGGAACAGGTGTAGTACTGACAAGCTTTTCTCACCCTGCCATGCAAGGACTCACTAGCCAAGAGAGGGAGGAAGCTCAGTCCTTGGCTTCTCTACCAATGAAGGGATCAATTCATATGAATTCTCTTGACAGTTTTGAAATCAGACTGAGATCTCCCAGCTCTGCCAACACAGGCACCGCGGGGCCAGCAGACAGCAACAACCTGTGCTGGATTTGAACCAGCGTCATACACTTGGTCTGGTCACAAGGGATTGTATGATTCAGGGGACCCAGAGACTTTTATTTCCTACTCTTTGTTATCGACAGACACACATCCAACCCCCTAACTGAACTCAGACATCATTTCTCCAACAGACTGTAGCAGTGTGTTGGCTCATTCAAGCACCATCAGCCATGGTACGGGGCCACAGACAGTCTGTTTTCTAGACTAACCCGCTGGCCGATGCAGTGCTTCCTACAGCAAGTTAAACAGTGCTTTTAGCTAGCTTTGTTTTAAATCTCCCAAGCAAGGGGGTGACAACTGCCCTTGAGAGGCAATTTATACCCTTTAGGGTATGTTCTCTCAGCAACGATGGGGAGTTATTGCAGCTTGTGCAGACATACCCAAGCTAGCTTCAATCTGCTTCACTGCTCTGGTATCCAAACTAGCTAGATTCAAGCTGGCTCAGGTATGTCTGCTCAAGCTGCAGTCGTACCTCGTGACCCATAAATCACCCCGTTGCAGAAGGCAAGCACAGGCCTGATGCCCCATTTAAACCCCTGTGATTTAAGTGGCCGATGGGCCCTTGTGTTGGCACAAGGGTGAATTCCATCCACAGAGTCCATTGTTAGAATTTTTCTTCCTCCGATCAGCCTGAGTTTTCCCTCCCTTCACTTTACCCCGTTGCTCCTAACTAGACCCTCTCCTGTTGCCTGAACCAATTCTGATTCCTGCCTGGCGTTCACACTCATGGAGGTGCCTGATAGGGCTTATCACTGGGGAGGGATGATGAGCCTGTTAAATGTCATTTACCTGCGATCCAAGTCTGAACCGTTAGGAGAGGAATCAGAACGCAAAGCTCCAGCTGGAGGACCTCTTTCCTGAAGGGAAACACAGATGCATATGAAACCGTTTCAGGGTGAGGAAGGAACAAAAAACAAAACAAAAAAAAATCCCCAGAGACCATCCCATTTAGAGGGAAAAGGCTGGCACGGCACTGCACAGCTGGGGCTATGCAGGAATGAGTCCTGAGACCTCAACCATAAGTTCAGTGAACTTGCATGGTCATCTCCCTCCACCCACTAATTGGTGGGAGAAAAAAAACCATTGGAAATACTGCATTTTTAAATGACTACGGCAACAAAGGGGAGTGAGCGTCAAAGGCGCAAATGGGAGTTAAGCATCCAACTCTCTGTTGAACGTCGAGGTGCTTTTGTGTCTTTGGAAATCATCCCCTAATTGATGCAAAAGGGGAGACGTGGATACAGAAATCTGCTGCTTTTAGCTCTTTGATTCCAGATTCATCTGACTAGGTTTTCCTTTTAAAATTTTAAACTCACTTTTTCAAGCATGGAAGCCTCAAGTTAGGTGCCTAAATAAGGATTTAGGAACCCAAGTAAAATGTTGCTGAGAGCCTCTAGCAGCCATCAATTTCAATGGGAGTTGTGGGAGCTCAGAAACTCTGAAAGTCCAGCCACTTTTATTTAGGTGGCAAAATGTGGGTTTAGGGAGTTTAACTTTGGGCAAATAACAAAAAACTAGAGGAAAAGCAAAAAGGAGCTAATCTCTGCTAGTTAGTAAATGTAGGGTCAAAGGGTGCAATTTTCAAAAGTGTCTCTGTGACTTAGGAGCCTAAGTGCCATTTTCAAAAGTGCTTTTGGAGTTAGGAGCCTAAATTGCATTGAAAGTTGATGGAAGCTAGGCTCCTAAATCACTTAAGTGCTTATTCTTTGGGGGCAAATCTTGATCCCATTGAAATCACTGGCAAAACTCTCCCTAACTGCAATGGGAACAGGATTCCGCTCAAAGAATTGGCATTGGTTTCCTCACAAACAGGAAAAATAAATCCACCAGCTAGCCACAGAATCCACACACTGTAGGCCTGGGGTTCAACCTTTCAATCCAGATGCAAACTGCTCCCAAGTTCAGGGTTGCTGGGATCCTCTTGATGGAGAGCCATGAAAGAAAGACATGTTTATCAGACAAAAGGGAAGGGAAGTTCAGCGCACGTCACAATTCAAATCGCTGGCTTTCCTGCTGAGATTGCCAATGATGATGCTGGACTCTATCCACTGGGAACAGAACTAGACTCTTAACTTCTCTTTTATAGGCAAGAAAACACCCCTCAGATGGTATCAGCTCTGCATCTCAATCTAGCCAGGCTGGCTTCAAACCTGTCTCAAGCCCAAAGGCCCTGTGTAGCCTATTGCCAACCCACTGATCAGTAGAATTTGTCTCTACAAGGCTTGCAACAAAAATGGAGGCCAATTGCCTCAGTGACACTTGAAGGACAATAGATCAGAGGATTGATACTGAAGGAGTTTCACTCTTGGAGAACGGACTTGGGAGAGTCCGGGCTCACTGGAAACAGGACTATTTAGAGAGCCAATAAATATCCTGAATCTCCATCTAAATAGGAACCGGAAGCCATAAATGGGGTGCCATTTGGATAAAGCCTGGAGTCCGCATGAGTTGCTGACAATGGCAAGTCCCAATTCACTTCCAACAGAAGATTAAATGTTATGGTTAAAGTTTTCAAAGCAGCCTAAGGCAAAGAGGTGCCCAAATCCCACTGGGAGTTGTGACCGTAAGTACTTTAGTCCTTGTGAAACCCCAGAGGAGACTGTCCCATAGAGCGACCATGAGGAAAGAGAGAAGGAACCGTAAACAAGGACAGCTACAGAGAACCAGACATGAATGCTGACCATTTATTTCTCTTCCAGGAGAAGTAAAGGCCTTTCCCTAATATCCCAGCAAAAGCTGTGACAGGCCATGTGTCAGGATACCACAGTGTGGAATAATTTATTGGTTCTAAGAAGTTCAGCCTCCACATGGCTGACATCAGAGGAATCTCATAGGATAAGGTGGATCAGATGGACATGAGTGGCCAAAGACAGGACAGTAACTGAATTTAGAGCCGGTGCATCTTACGCCTTCTGCTGCGCCTCTCAGTGTGCAGCCTACACCAACTTAGACATGTTGATGGGTAACTTAACACTCCCCAGACATCACCACATCTGGAATTTGCTCACTGAGCCTGAGGGATTCCAAGAGGGCGAGTCAAAGATGGTGGCGATCACACACTGAGGAGACCACACAGTAAATGATGCCGGCTTTAAGTCCTCAGACTCCACCTCGGAACCTGGCTCTTTGAATTTTGGGCCAGCCCTTCCCCTCGCAGGGCAGCGGAGTTGGCAATTCCCAGTACAAGCACTGCCAGTAACTGGATGCTCTGTGCCTCAAGCCCACTCACATACAAGAGAGATGGACGCAGCGAACACCATCGGGGAGGTTGGAGTGGAGCGGAACTTGGGAACATTCAGAAGGAAGCGTTGGCTCTCCACCAGTCTCCCCCAGAAAAAGGCACATTCCAAATAAGCCAGCCCCCTTTCCCAAAGTGAGAAGATAACGTTTTACTGAAGGACTCAGGAAACCCTCTGACTTGCAGTAGCCTGGGACAGGAGAGACAGCAGAGGGGGAGGGCTATTAGCACAGCTGGCTTTCAAGAACGCAAGGGAGTCACCTTTAACCAGACAAATGCACGTGAATACGAGTCTATTGTGCACAAATGCAGCTTTGGTTAATGATTTCCCTGGGCTGTCACGGCTTCCTGCACCAGGCTGCAATGACAGAGGGGACAGGCCCAGAGAAGACAGAGTGAACATTTCCCCCAAAAGGACCTGTCATTTCCGGTGCTGAGCACCCGCAGTTCCAACAGAGCTCGGCATGTGCCCAACACTCCTGAAAACCACGTCTGAGGTGCCTGAAGTTGGGTAGCCAAAATCAGAGGCCCCTTTGGCTGCTGGTCATTTGCCTGTCGTCCCACAGGGAGACGGTAACTAGAACCCAGGTCTCGTGACTCCCAAACCGTCTGGCATGTTTGAATCTTTAACAGCAAGCAGCAGTTTCCACTTTACCAGTGCACAATGAGCAACACTGTACACCCATTAACAAACAACATTCTCATCCCCCCTGCCATGGGGCAGCTAAAGTGTTATCCTCTGCATATTTACACATGGGGAAATAGGCACAAGAAGGTTTGTTCTCCATCCAGGTTCTGATAAATGCACCCATTGCTATGGGAAAGTGACTTGCCTAAGGGCATGCAGTATGTCAGTATCAGAGCCAGGATTAGTACGACGGAGTTCCTGGCTCTTGGTCCGCCTGTGGGCTGGTAACCCCAGAGGAACAGGTTCTTGAGAGAGGTTTCTGGCATTTCTAGGCCAGAATGCAGCGTTTTCAGGCAGCAAAACAATTTTAAAATCAAGTTTAGATCTAAAAAGCAGCTGACGGATCCGTGTGTGTTCTTTTCCTCAAGCCTGTTTGCGGACCTCTTATCTAGACATATCTACAGCTTCAAAACAAGCCAAGCCAAGCACCTGCTTTTGGTTAGACTTTGATTAGTCGCAAAATAGAGCAAGTTGTCGAGGGTTAGTAAATGGTAGTAACGTTGGAACCTAAGCACTGTACTTACTGGTAATGCAATGGATACCATTTTGGGGGTCTGATTGGACGGGTTCCATTGGGATCTTTATAACTGAGGGAGTTGGGAACCGAGGCTAGGAAAAAAGCGGGAAGAGCCAGTGAATACATTGATTCATACAGACGTGTCCGGGGTTAGCATGCCTGAAAACATACTCATGCTGATGAAAATACAGATGCCCTTCCACATTAAATGAATCTTTCTTATGCATATGGCAGAAGGCCAGGATCTTCAAAGGAGTCTAAAGGATTGGGTACCCAGTTCCCATTGAAAATCCTACCCTAGACATCTATGTATCTATTTGCATGGTGGAAAGATCAGCATCAGTAACACCAATTAACATTAATCAGGGTAATATGTTGCCTGCCCATAACAATAGCTTACATTTCTAACACCATTCATGCTAAAGGATCCCACATAAACTATGGTAACACCATTTATTTGAAATGGTTTGGGGACATCAGAAACATCTGGCTATAACAAGGGGATTGGATGAGAGAGTTACATTACTTGGTAAATAATTCACAAAAGTGGACATAACTAAGATTAGAATAAGCAAGATTTCTGGGTCAGAGATATTTGGATAAATGAGATCCTCCTACACACAGAAGTCACCCTCCACTAAAATGCAGCCAGCTCTGGGGGGGAGGTAGGGGGAATGTGGCAGCTCTTTAACAATGAATGCTATGCATCAGTTTAAGACAGGCAGTGAAGAGAACCATTGTATCCAATTCAAACAGCAAGTGGAGACTACATAGGTAGAATCAATGGGGAAATAAACCACATAGTTTGTAAAGCTCGGATGTGTCTACAAAATTTCATCCAGATACTTAAACACAAGGAGTTTGGTGATCAGTTTATGCCCAAAAGCATAAACCCTGATGGCCCTTGTAACTTTTACCTTAGCTAGTAATATAACTGTCACTGCTAGTTTTAGTCAAATAAATGCCTCCTCCTTTGAGTCTTACGGAGACAATTGCTTCAATACTATCCTGCAGAGGTGAGTTCCACAGGTTAATTATGCATTGAATTAACAAAGCAGGTCTTTCTATTCATTTTAAGTGCGTTGTTTTTGAATTCATTATTCTCTTGAGTCTCCCACCTGACTGAAGTCCTTCCCTTGAGGCTTCTAATCATTTTGGTTGCTAGGACTTTTGAGGATGAGGTGACCAAAACTGAACACAGCATTCAAAACATATTTGAAATCATCCTTTATCCCCAAACTGCTCACTCAGGCCCCTATTCGAGACAGCACTTAAGTCCCAGTGAAGTCAAAAGGACTTAAGCACATGCCTCAGTGCTTTCCTGAATCGGGGCCCCCAGTAGGTGCTCTCCCTCACCCTTCCCAAGCATGCTGACAGGCAGCCACAAATGGGACACTGGGTGCCCAAGTCCAGTTGAAGCCGGGTGCCTACTGCCCTTTGTGACTCTCCTTTTTACGGGGTAGTGTAGTTGGAGGGGTTCATTGGCATTCAGTACCCAAGAGTCCTTTCTGTTCCTGGCCCTTTGCTGACAGTCCAGCCATCAGATTTTTGGTTTCCCTTCTCTTCCATTTATACAACACGAAGTGGTACTAGTCACGGTTGCATTTTCGCCTTAAAAGTTCTTTATGGGAAGTGCAGCTGTCTCAGTGATACGGTGAGAAGAAGAATCCACAGGAGGGGTTCCCTTAGCTCCCAATCTCTATCCATAACTCCGCTAAGGATTTTCAAGGCTAAAGCTGGTGTTTTGTTAGTTCAGCCATGTGCTTTTATTACTCAGGTGACGCAGACAGTAGACCAAGTTACTGTGGAACAGCAAAGGGCTCTAGACAGCCCTTGAGACATGTCACTAGTGCTAACGGATGTTATGCATGTATCCTCATTGTGGGGATAATGGATTTGCTAAGCCTGGAGGTTGTTTATTGTAACCCTGCAACAACATTGGAGAGACTTGGAACTAGGGTTGCCAACTTTCTAATCGCAAAAGAACGAACACCCTTGCCCTGCCCCCTACCCCACCCCTTCTGTGAGGCCCAAGCCTTGCTCACTCCAACCCCCGTCTCTCTATTGCTCGCTCTTCCCCACCCTCACTCGCTCATTTTCACCAGGCTGGGGCAGGGCGTTGGGGTACAGGAGAGGGTGAGGGCAGGGACTCTGGGCTGAGGCTGGGGTGCAGGTTCTGGGGTGCAGGAGGGTGCTCTGGGCTGGGGGATGTGGAACAGAGGGGTCTGGAGTACGGGAGGAGCTCTGGGCTGAGGCAAGGTGTTGGGTGTCGGAGGGGGCTACGGACTCTGGGCTGGGGGTGCATGTTCTGGAGTGGGGCCATAAATGAGGGGTTCAGGTGCAGGAGGGGGCTCTAGACTGGGGCAGAGGTGCGGAGGGTGTGGGCTGCGGGCTCTGGGAGTGAATTTGGGTGAGGGTAGGGATTCTGGGCTGGGGCAGGGGGTTGAGGTGTGGGAGGGGGTGTGAGGAACAGGATCTGGGCGGCGCTTACCTTGCAAGGCTCCCCAGAAGTGGCAACATGTCCCTCGGCTGCAGCTCCTAGGCAGAGGTGTGGCCAGGCAGGTCTGCACGGTGCTGCCACCTGCAGGTGGCGCCCCAACAGCTCTCATTGGTTGCAGTTCCCAGCCAATTGGGGCTGCAGCCAGCGCATAGGGTAGGGACGGTACACAGAGCCCCCCTGGCCGTCCCTCTGCCTAGGAGGCCAGAGGGACATGTCGCTGCTTCTGGGACCGTGCAGAGCCAGGCAGGGAGCCTGCCAACCCCACCAACCGGACTTTTAACAATCCGGTCAGTGGTGCTGACCGGAGCCGCCAGGGTCCCTTTTTGACCAGACACTCTGGTCGAAAACCAGACACCTGGCAACCCTACCTGGAACACAAATTGTGTTCCAAGTGTGGTTCTACTCAAAGAGTGACTGTGTAAGAGATGGTACCACCTTAGCAGATCTGCTCCCTGTTTGTGTTGAGCCCTGCTCAATTTAGTACTATAAACAGGTATTTACTGATTTTGATTCCTGTTATCCCATCGGAGCCAACCCAACCCCGAGAGAGAGAGCTGGATTGTATTGCTTCTTCTGCATCATCTACAGAATTGTTTAAATTGCAATCAGTTGCATTTGGGGCTCTTCACAGAAGGTCTGCACAGGTGTCCGTGAGGGGAAAATGTGGTTTTATTCCTGGGAGATAATGCAAGAGAGACCCTGCTTGACTCTCAGTTTCCAGTTGCAAGCTTTGGCAGGTTGAAAAAAAACAAAAAAACCTTCTCAACTTGGAAACTGAGCACACTGAATCTGCAAATCAAAGAGACAGGACCACCACCACCTACCTCTTCTCAAACACCTTTCATGAGTAGATCTCAAAGCGCTTTTCAAAGGAGGTCTGTATCGTTCTCTCCATTTTACAGATGGGGAAACTGAGGCATGATTAACATGGACCCTCACAATACCGTTTGGACAGAACTATTTTTCAGAACAGAACTGCTGTGCAAGTGGGAGAATCCTAAGGGCCTTATCTGAGCACTGGAACCAGTGAGTGACATTAACATCCCTGAACACCTGTAACACTAATGGACTGTAAGCCCCTTGCTGTTTCTCCCAAGCATGGACACACCTCATCCTCACTCTCCTCTTCCCCTTTGTTGCCTTTCTTCTTCTTCTTCTTGTCATCTTCCTTCTTTTTCTCCCTCTCGGGGATGATGTTATCAATCCAGGCCAGGTCGTGTTGGGAAAAGACGAAATCCAGCATTTTCCTCACTAAGATTAAGGCTAAAATCTAAGGGGGGAAAGGGAGAGAGATTTAAACCACCACTGCCAACATGGACAGAACAGATCCAGATTCATGTCTAGAGTCCATTGAAGAAAACAGGACAGACTCTGACTTGCGCTATAGCGACAAAACACAGTAGGGAAGGGGCAGCTGCGGGGCCGACCAGTGCAGAACAGAGAAGGGGGCCTGGAGCTTCTGGCTGCGGGCACCAAGACAAGTGGCTGTCCCCTCAGGACACGCTATGAAACCTTGGCAGCCCCAGAGAAAACCGTGGCTGGTTACATGAAACACTCCCCATGAGGGAAACTTTATGGAATGTAATCTATCTGCATCAGAAGTACTGAATGACTGGAACCAAGGGATTCAAGGTATGTCAAGCCCCAGGCTGACACCTCCTTTCATCTTGGGAGAAGGCACCTGCTAATACCAGTCACTTTGTGGAGTGCTGACGGCATCCCAGGAAGATGAGCTAGTCTCTTTAGTCCCAACTCAAGGATATGGTGAAAGGCTGAGCTTTAGGGGGAAGCTGGGAAGACCTGCTGAGAGAAGGCTTTTGACACTCAGAAAAACAGACCTGCTGCCTTAAGGCTTTGGTCTCTATTTAAAAATAAAGACAAAGCCCAGGAAGATCAGTGGTTGTATCCCTATTGGGGATGGAGCGGAGGGGACCGCATGGGGACCCCAGCTGCTCACCCCCTCCCCACACCAGCTGTCCCAAGGAACCCCCAAGTTTGTGTAGCAGCCCTACCATCACAGGGAAGATGATAGCCGCCACAGTGGACTTCAGGATCCAGAGGATGGCTAGACAGACGATCTGCACCAGGGTGAAGAGGTGGATCCGGCGCAGCGGCACATGGCGAAGGAAGGCATAGTCAGGCTGGTGCTTGGCTGGCATCAGGAAGAGCTTGCAGCGGTCCCAGAACTGCCAGGGAAAAGGCGTGTGTTATTCGCCATCCTCGAGGAAAGGCTGAGCTGGGCTTGGTTCTGAAACGAGCAACTGTCAAGAGCTGGCTGGAGAGAAGAGTGCTGCACGGACACCTGCCAAAGGTTTTGGCTCAGAATGGTCCTTACTTGGCCCCAAATTAGGCCAACTTCCCATTAAGCCCAATGGGAGATTTGCCTGAATGAGGACTTCAGCTCTAGCCCAATGGGCTGCTACACAGATTTCAAGGCTAGAAAGGACCATTGTGATCAGCTAGTCTGACTTCCTGCATTACACAGGCCAGAGAGCTCCCCCTGAATAATGCCTTCTGAACTAGATCAGCTCTTTGTATCTTTTACACAATACGCTCTCAACTGGAGAGGGTCATTGCAATCCAGTTTGTGGTTGCACATGTTAAGACTGGGTAATTAGATCTCATGCTTCAGGGCATATACTGATTGTCACTAGAGGTCAGGAAGGAAATCCAGCCCCTGTCTACCTCCCTGCCAAATGTATCACCGCATGCCTGGCCAAGTGAATTATTGGATAGGAGTTGGGGGGTTACCTTCCTCTGAAGTCTCTGGTATTGATCACAGCTAGAGACAGGAGTGGGATCTGCTCTGGAAATCCCATGTTCTAATTATATAAAGCATTAGCCAGGAAAATGATCTTTCCTCATTTGTGCAGTGCTAATACTCAACCGTGGTTTCCACAAACAAACTCTTCAGTTCGTATTTATGCTCTTGGGAGCTAAAGCTACAGCATCTGCCTTAAAATAGTTTCTGTAGTTCAGACCATATTAACCTGGAGCCTAATTTTATCTTAAATATAGCTTTAACGTCCATTTCAAAAACAAAACAAACAAACAAACCAAAGTGATTAAGACTCAATGGGCCAAATTCCTTTCCGATAACACCATTACAGTCAGTGACATTACACCAGGGATAAACTCTGTCCCACTATGTTTAAACTGAAATTATCCTTTGGGTTAACATGAATTGGATGTCAAAAAATTCTGGTCATTTAAGGAATTGCTGTGTATCCTCCTGTCCAACTGACCCAACCCCACTTCTATCCATCCACCCTTCATCACTGTAGTATCTGAGCACCACAAGAGCTGGGACGTCTGCATTCAGACACCACCCTCCAGAGCTCAGAGTGAAGCAAGAGGGCGTGATTCCCACGGAGGGTTTTGCTGCATCCCTGGGTCCACAGCCAGCTAAATCCAGCAGTGCTCACAGAATGTTCTTAGAATGGCCAACTCTTGGTCCTGAGCCAAAGGCTCTTTTCAAGCTCAACGTTTTAGTAATTTCAAATATTGCCTGATTAAATTTCAGTCTCTCCTTTCCAGGAACAGCCCTTAATCAGTCAGGCAATAAACCATGTGTCTGGATGAGTCAATCTTCCTGCACTTTGTAGGACCTTCACTCGGTCTCCAGGTTCTGTGTCAGTTTCCCAATGCAAGGCAAGTCTGCAGCTGATGGGGAGGGGTGGATTATGCGCCAGAAGGGAAGAGGGATTTGAGAAAGCTTTTCCACCATAAACAGAATGATGTTCATAGCATCAACCACTGCCCTCTCCCTCTCCCCAAAGCAGAGCTTTCTATAACTGAGGAAGGGCAAAGAGCCACAGACTCCCTGAAATTCTCTTATAGCCAATCTTCCTTATGTGGAAAATGCTCAGATACTATGCTGATGGGCCAAACCCTAAAACGGACAGAGGTCCCAAGAAGTGTATCTCATTTACTCTCAGTGCTCCGAGCCTCCCCTTGACTACAGATCTCTCTAGCAATTGGAAGGACCCAATTCCACCCTTAACCATACAGGAGGTTGCCCGTGGGTCCATTCAGTTTCCTCTGCAGCTAATAGCATTGGTATAAGCAATAGACGAGTCCGTTTTTATCAAAGTGGTGTAAACAGATGAGGAGCATAAAGATGGAGACTGGGAATATGGTAGCAGCACATGAAGGGAACAAGCTCAGTAACACAGATTAAATTCTTACCTGAATGCCATTCAGAGAGGCAACTCCCATGTAGAGGAAGACACCATACAACACTGGCATCGGAATATACTGTGGGCAGAGGAAAAAGAAGCACACGGTGCTTAGATGTCTCCTGTGAACCACTGCAGAAAGAACATTTCTAGCAGTGTTTGTCCAGAACGACATCCGGGGGAAATCCTGGCTGAAAAACAATCCTGGTCCACAATCAAGCAGATAGATGCTGTAGTGACAGGGTACTACAAATACCATATAGAGAAGAGGCAAAACGAATGCCTAGGGTTGCTTCTGGGGAGATGCAGCCACACGCTCTCCCTTACTAAAGTCTCAATTGAGCCCTACATTTGGAGGTTTTTTCCCCTTTTCAAACGTTTCTACTGTGATTGACTTGAAGTGGACCACATCTGAGCTGAGCAAACAGGATACTGCTCTGACGTTTTGGGGAGGTCAAGCCACACCTGTAAGGGGTCATGTCACCACCTGCCCTGTTACTCCGGGTGCCGTAAAATGCTATCCTGGTGTAGCTCAGAGCCCTGACACAGACAGCCAGCACGCAAGTTACCTCCTGGCTCCCACCGCCCAGTTCCTTTTTGCTGGGTGACCCCAACACCTTCCCAGTCCTGAATTCCCCCTAAACCATCTGCCAATGTGACACTCTGCTGAGGTTCCCAGAACTGAGTTACTGGGTACAGATCTACACTATGATAAAAGACCCACGGCACAGCTGAGGCTGGCCCAGATCAGCAGAGCTTGGGCTATGGGGCTTTAAAAGGGGCTATAAACTTGCAGCGCAGATGTTCGGGTTCAGGCTGGACCCTGGGCTCTGGGACCGTCCCTTCCCTCCCGTGCTCCTGACGGGGAGCAGGTTGGTGGGTGGGGGCACCTATTTTTCCGGGGCCCACCAATTGACCCGGGGCCCCTGGGCATGGGTCCCGTTGGCCCAGGGGCTAATCTGCTGCTGCATTAGTGAGCTACCAAGGGCCACAATGTTTTACTACTTTTCGGATCACTGTTTGCTGTTTGTACAGGACCTAGAAAATCTGATGGTAACTCTGAAAATAATTGCTAACACTCATTTATAAACCCTGTAATAGTCAAAGCCATCCTGAATTTATCTGGTACTCATATATCAAGAAGAGACTATTACTGTTATGGTCAACTGATTAGTGTTCCTTCCATGAGACAGAAAGAACTGCACAACTGTGTGTCATAGGCCCTATATCACTAAAGAAGATTCTCCTTTAGCTCAAGTGGCAAGGAGAAGAAGGATCTGTGTTCTCTTCACATGAAGTTCTGAGTGACCATGGCACATAGCATAGCGAGCCCAATTTGTTCCAGTAGTTACCTGTCAACGGGGTGTTAGGTGGACTTCATGCCAGTCTAAAAGAGAACTCAATAACTTCACAAGAAAGGAGAGCATGTCCTACCCTTTCAAGAAATGGAGTCAAAATGGAATGGGAGCCAGGCTATGATCTAGTGCATGGGATAATATACTGTGGGATTCCGAGACCCTTCTCTGGCACAGTTATCCAGAAGGCAAAAAAAGAAGAGCTTTCCACCGTAATCCAACAATACCTCACTGGGCCATTGGTTCAGCACAGACCTGTATTCTGCTTGGTGTCTTATAGTTATCTGAATGCTGACTGGACCCCTGGGCCTTCATCAGCGAACTGTGCAGTGAAGAATGTTGTGTGAAGTAGAAAGAGGAAATTTTACCTTCAGAATTGGAGCCAGGAAGACCGATATCCCAGTCAGGACAAAGACAATGATTCCGGTGACTCTCTGCTCCCTGGCAAAGAGCAAAGACAGGCAGAGTGAAATGCGGCATCGGGGTGGGACAACTTCTTGTGTTTGCCTTATGTTCCTAGGGTGAAATGAACGGCTGGGACATTGAGAACCAACGGGCGTGTGTGGGTCTGCTGGCCTGTCTCCCCAGCCCAGGAAAGACGAACAGCAGAACGTGGTTTATTCATTCAAACACAAAACTCACAACCCAAGCAGGCCGCAGAACCCAGGGGCCTTTCCCCATGCATCTCTTCTCCCTAACTCCAGTGCCTGCCACAAGCACTAACCTCCATCTCTAGCTCTCCCGCCTCCCAACTGAGCTCTCTTAGCTCTTCTTAGAAAACACCTGACCCCTTCCAGCTGGATCTGATAATTGAAGCTGGCCACAGGCCCGCTGACCTTTAAAGATGACCCTGTTATATTGCCAGACATCTACAGAGAGGAATCTAGACAGATGGACATATATGGGGATAGACAGCCAGCCAGCCTGCCTCTAGGTAGGTTTTCATTACAACATTCCTCTCTTCTGCTCTCTGCTCCTGTTGCAGTCTCCCTAGTGTGATCTTTAACTCCCTCCTACTCTGGTCTGTTTGTCAACCCAGTTCTTTATTGAATTTCTCTCCCCCTCTCATATTCTTTTCTTTGTGAGAAATAAACCCCAGTAACCTTTGAGGTCTGAGTCAAACTTTAAAACCCGCAGCGTTTGAGAGGATTCAGCATTAGGCAAAACAAATCCAGAGATTGCCTCGATCCCACCGGCACGAGACCACGTCCTGCAAACCCCCCAGTTTGCAACATTTTAGAGGGCCTTAAAAGCACTTCCGTGGCACTCCCAATCCCCAAGTCATCACATCACCAGGCAGGAGTTTAGCTCAAAGAGCGAAAGCCCTGATGTCCCACTGACTTTCGATGAGATTTCGCCTCCTTTTGAAGAAGGGGCTTGCGTCCTTTGGTAAATCTGACAAAATTCAGCCAACCCTGGGCCTCTCCTGATTTTGCTGCTAGAGCTGCAGGGCTCCACATCTGTGACAGTGTCTTTGGCTCACACTGCACTTAACCCCTTGTGCACTCTGGCACACAGTATATCCCGGGTCTTTCCCTCTGCCATGCTCCATCGTGACACATCTACTCTCAGCCAGACAGGAGCTGTTGGGGTATTGCTGCCAGACCTGAAGCTACAGGGAGAGACCAGATGCTTGGGGACCCCACCAGGGATAGGCTGAAATACTAGTGTGAGAGTTTCCTGCTCATGGTCCATGCGGTCCAGGGCAGGAGCTGGATGTCATGGAGAGCGCTTGGGAATTAGGGGGTTTCCATTTTAATTTGGCTGAACCCCGGACGCTATCCCCCATCTTCCTCCACACACACTGCCAACACAGCCCAGCCTCTGGACCCGATTCTCCACACGCCTTACACCTCAATTTACCCCGGTGCAAAGTGAGCAAGAAGTGGATTCCACACACACGAGCACCAGCACAGAGAGCTCTGGTCTGGGGGTGTTTTACAGCCGCTGTGCATGCGAGTCAGTAGCTACAAAAGGCACAAAGGGCAGGGGAGAATCTGGTCTGTTACTTAGGTCTGCCCCTCCTGCAAAGAGATTTGAGACAGGTGGGGAGGAAAAGGGTTTGCATGCAGCACCCTGCCCATTGCACCCAGAGGCCCTTAATGGAATCGCTTTGCAGGCGCCCAAAATTTACTGCCCTGCAATGAGGTGGTGCAAAATACAGCTCTTCTGGGGAATAGCCCATAACAACTAACTTGAGGTGCTGGAAACGTGGCTCCCATTTCTGTAGCTAGAAGCATGCCGGGATTACAACCTACCCGACCTGCATGCTGCTTCGTGGCGCCCTCGGCCTCCGCTCTCCAAACCAAGGTAGCTGCACGCTAGACTTGGATATGAACGGATAGTGGCATGGCCTTGTGAGAGCCCTCACCTCACTCCCAGGAACTGGGGCTGCTCCCCTGGCGCGCTGGTCTCCGTCTCCATCTTTAAGCTGTCGATGTGGGCTATGGAAATGACCGTGGCCGCCACATACCAAGGCAGCCCCATGAACGAGCACACGGCCATCAGGACCCCTACCCAGAACAAGTCCAGGTGATAGCCTGCCGCTTTCTGCAACAGAGCAGGTTTCTGGTTAGGCAACGGGGGCCTGACCCCATCCTCTCTGCTCCAGAGTGTGAAATGTTTAACACCGCTCCCAAGGGGGGATTTTCAAGAGGAGAGCAAGGGAACTTGGCACCCACCTCCCATTGAGTTTCAGTGGAAGTTGGAGACCAAACTCCCTTCAGTGCCTTTGAACATCCCTGTCTAAAGAACTACAGAGACTGAGCTTTTCTCCCTTGACATTTCAGAAGTGCTCTAATTTCACCAAAACACCCCAATGAAATGTAAGGGTTTTGCACCTGAAAATAGAACCAGTTTGAGGAGAAGACAGGAATTACGATTTATTTCTATTCCTGCAGCTCCTAGGAACCCAAGGCATGGACCCCGCTGTGCCAGGCACTATACAAACAGAACAATAAGATAGCGCCTGCCCCAAAGAGCTGATTCTCTAACTGCCAGACTGGATCAAACCAGCAGTCCACATTGCCCAGCATCCTGTCTCTGACAGTGGGGCAGTATCCGCTGCTTCAGAGGAAGGTGTAAGACAGCTCTGCGTGGACAATTATGGAATCATTTGCAGTTGCGTCCCTGACCTTCTGTTAGAGTTTGGTTTATATCCCTCCCATACCTTATTATCTTGATAATTAAAGAGCTCGTTTTTTGCAGCTAATCCCTGGCATTAAGATCCAAGAGGTAAACAAAACAGCCATAATTTTAGTGGCCATATGGTGGGTGCTACGCTGGAATTCTGTTGTAGTAGGACCTTGCTAGTTCACCCTTTCATAATCTGCACAAAGCAGAGCTCAGACCCCAAATCCCAATCGTCTGTCTAGATTGCTCCAAGATTTAAGAGTCATTTCTCTAGAGAACACACTTTAGAAGGCACCAGGACACACCACACTTAAAGAGCAGCACAGCATTCATGAACCTCTTGAATCCCACCTAGACCCTATTTTGACTAGCATAGTCCTGTCCAGGGGTTAAGCTCACCTCATATGAACAAACGGAGAGGTAAGCATTGATTCCAATGTCCATAGAGCACCAAATTCTACCCTTACATGTGCCCAGTTACTTCTGTTGAAGCACATGTGTAATCAAGGGTAGAAGATGGCCCCATTTCTGTCTGTTCTATGGTTTGTTGAATAGGTTTACACCAGTTCCAGATACCATTAAAAGCCATACCCTCAGTTTGTGCTCCTTCCTATTGACTATGACGGCTGTGATTTGCTGGTCCATGAAGATCAAGATGGTAACCAGCAGAGCTGGAAGGGCGCTGGCCAAGTAGATCCACCATGGATTCTTACCGAACGGGAACACAAACCATCCTCGATCTAAGCGAGTGGGCTAAAAACATAGAGCAAGGCAAGGGTTATTGCATGCTGCATTCTGATTCTGGGTCATAAAAATTACATTTCAAGAAAATGCCATTGCATTTGGGCAAATTTGTATGAAATCTTGGAAGAATACAAAAACCGGAGTCTGTTGTGAGCGTAATCTTGTTCCAGGACAATCGGAACCTAATCCGCATTGGGAACTGACCACCACCCTCCTGAACCACTGGATAACCATTCTGACCCACAATCACAGCGTGGTGAACTGGCTAGCAGGTATGCACATCACTTCCCCCTACTGGATGGAATTAGAATTGCTCAAATGTGGGTCATAGCCACAGGCACTGTGCCACTAACATTCAAGGGATCCTCCTTTAGCTCAAGTGCTAGGGGTCTGGGCTTTGGCAGCCAGAAGTGCTGCGGGCATTCTGTCCCCATTTCAGCATGGTTTTCTGAACAACCCTGGTGCAGAGCATAGTCACAAGCATTGTCTCATTGCTTCTCGTGCTCCCCTATCTGTCTACTGCATGGCCCGGTCTACACGACAAAGTTTTAGCAGCATAGCTATGTTGGTTAGGTGTGTGAGCTCTAGTCTGTGTAGCATTGACTAGCCCCGACATGCCACGTCTACACTAGGAGCACTTTCCTGGTGTAAGAATACTGGTATGCCATATGGGCAAAGCACTCCTGGGACAGACACTGCTTAGGTCAGCAAAGCTGTGCTCTGGACTGGCATTGTTAGACCACCTCACACGAATGAAACAAGCTAGAGTGGTAAAAGTGCAGTGTCTACACTAGTGGCTTTTGCCAGCACTACCCTGTCGGTCCGGAATCACACCTCTTCACATCCCTGCCCGACAGAAGTCTGTAGTGTAGACATAGCTTTATACTTAGGCTTGGTCTACACTTAAAAGTGAGGTCAACATAGCTACATCCATCAGGGGTGTATAACACCACCCATTTTTTCATGTTCTGTGTGTATATAAATCTCCTCACTGTATTTTCCACTGAATGCATCCGATGAAGTGAGCTGTAGCTCACGAAAGCTTATGCTCAAATAAATTGGTTAGTCTCTAAGGTACTTGTGAATCATAGAATATCAGGGTTGGAAGGGACCTCAGGAGGTCATCTAGTCCAACCCCCTGCTCAAAGCAGGGCCAATCCCCAATTTTTGCCCCAGATCCCTAAATGGCCCCCTCAAGGATTGAACTCACAACCCTGGGGTTAGCAGGCCAATGCTCAAACCACTGAGCTATCCCTGTCACAAGTCCTCCTTTTCTTTAAGGGGTTAGAGAGGCATAGCTTCGGCGACCTAGCTGTACCCTGATAGTCTCCATAGCGTAGACATACCCTTCGAGCGTAAGCTCTTTGGGGCAGGGACAGTGCCTTTGTTCTGTGTTTGTACAACACCTAGCAAGATGGTGCCCTGAACAGGACAGTTCCTTCCACTCTCCTCCCCCACCCCCCCCGGGCGCTATGCTCATAAAATAATTAACAGCAATAATAACTAACTGTGACATCCTAACACAGCCGCAGATTTGTAACAATATGCATCTTGTCAGAGAGAGCTGAATACTTCGAAAGGGACGCTAGTGATTTTACCTTAAAATCGGTAGGCACTTGCAGTTTAGGAGTATTCAGTCCAAACAATACATCGAGACCAACGAACATTAGTATGGACATGAAGATAGAGAAGTCACTAATAAGTTTGCGTAGCTACAGAGAGAGAGAGAGAGCACAAATCAAACACAAAGAAAAGGCAGAAAAGTGGCAGAGTTCGAGCATTAATCAGAGAATGAAAATAATTTGTGTGAGACGCAGTGTTAGCCGATTCATTTCAACAGAGAAATGGAATGGGTATCTACTGAGATCAGTATCAGCTTGCATCAGCTGGAGTTGGAGTCATTTCCGAGTGAATGATTAATATCTACCTAAGGTACTCATATGGACACTGTTACCTTGTGAGCACCTTCCATTCTTTAATGGGGATGCTATTATCCCCATATTACAGAGGGGAAACTGAGGCACAGAGAGGCTAAGTGACTTGCCCAAGGTCACATAAAAAGTCTGTGGCAGAGCAGGGAATTGACCACAGGTCTAATCCCATCCTGGCTCCTTAACCACTGACCCATCCTTCCCATCCCCTGCTCTAATCAATGTATATTGTGTGCCAGGGGATAAACTTCCTTCTATGTGATGTTTGCACATATATCACTGAGGCTGGATGTTCAATGTCCATAAATTTGATGGCTGGGGGAGACGGGGTGCTCAAGAAATATTTTTGCCAATAATTTCGCCACTGAAAAATCGGATCAGCCAATAAAGTGTTTTGGAAACTGAATCCCTTTCATCCCATTCCTAATGTAGCTGTTGGAAGGACAGTCTCAAGGGTTAGCTGAAAGGAATTGGAAGGGACAGAAATCAGGAGAGGAAAGAACTTCAAAACTGCTACATTCAAACCTTAATTATACTGGGAACATGCAGCTTTGGAGTGTCCAGGCCAAACCAGGCATCTATTCCACAGAACAGCAGAATGGAGAAGACAATGGAAAAATCAGCAATGAAGGCCCTGACCTAGAGGCAGATGGGGTTGGGAGGGAAAGGCTGGTTAAACAGGGTGGTTTACAGATCTCCAAGCATGCAGTACACCACAGGGACATTAAGAGACACACATGCCTGATCTCCTTCTCATACAGGTATAACTCTGTTGATGTCAAAGGAGTTACTTTTGATTTGCACTGGTGTAAGTCAGAGCATCCACATCAGCATTACCAGTTTTCGTGATTTTATTGCTCGTCTCACAATACATGCTGGTTTTATTAAATCCCAAGCTCCTGGAGTCATGTGAATATGTGAAACTCTCAGCTTTCATTTAAATGTTCCTAGTCCTTCTGGTTGTGGAGAAAAGCTTGGAAATGTGACCAAGCGCAGCTTAAAAGCTCACAAATCAGAAGGCAAATTAAAACAAAACAGTTAAAAAAAAAAAGCTTATGTTTTCAGGTTGGCAATATTGGCACATTGCTTTATTAAAACATCAAATCCTCAATTGAAATCTGGAAGAGGGTTTTTAAATGGCAGCAACTTGTAGTTTTCCAGCAAGTTAATGCAAAGTTTCAAGAACGTTCACTTGTCAGATGTAGAAAAAATAAACTCAGAAACATGGCTCTATTCCTCGTAATTCTGCAGTTGGCAGAAATATCAGCTCTTGGTGGCTCGGATTCTGCTACTTGTAAATGAATTGTATGCATAGAAAAAGTTCAAGAATCTTTTAGAGAGACGCAGACTTCACAGAAATGGGAAGTGAAATGTATGTGGGCATCTTAAATTGATCCTGAATTTTAAATGTTAAAAACTTGCCATTATGAAAGCTATCACTAATAAAAATGTTCCCACAACTCAAAAAAGGCATCCTAATGAAAGCAGTATGCAGTGTTTGCAGACCAACATTGCTACATCCAAAAGTGAAATGGACCATAAATAAAAGCAAAACTGACTTCACAGATTTTCATTGTCCAAAGTAGGTGAAATGCAAAACCCAACAAAGAACATCCATAGCAAGCAGCATACTGGATTTTTACATTCTTTCATTTTTAATAATCTAAAGGACACCTGCTGGATAGGTTAAGCTCAGAATTTTGTTGCTGTAAAATAAAGTGTGTGGAAGGGAAGGATAAAAGCTAATATGAAAATGTTTGCATGGATTTCTATAAAATAAAATTAATTTCCTTTGAACAGGTGTCTAATTACAAATCATGGGGCAAGCTAAAGAGATGTTCATAATAAAAAAAACAAAAACAAAACCAACCCCAAACACCCAAACTAGAAATCTTGCATGCTTCTACTTCTTTTTCATATTCTCCCCTCCCCTCTCTGACCTGCACATTGCTTCAATAAGACCCTGATCCTGCAATTAGATCTGACCGGGTCGGCCTTTGTGCCTGTAGAGAAGCCCTCTGACTTTGATGGGACAACACCCAGGCATAAGAATCTGTCCATGCAGATCCAAATGCAGGACTGGAAGCCATGATCTGTATTTCAAGTTCCCCGTGTCACTCCGAAAGGGACCAGCTTACAGGTTTTGGTGGAAACTGAACTACAGATGGGTTTCATGGGCTTTGTATTTTTTCTTACCTTTGTAGGAAAGTAGCGACTGAACTTAAATTTCTTCAGCGTTACAGTCATGGAATAAGTCCCAAAGAAGAGGATGAAGGACATGAGGGCTAAGTCAGGAACAAATTTACAGGATTTCCCTACTAGGCTTCCGCCATACTTTAGACATTCCTTCTTACTCAGCTGGGTCCAGTCCAGAGCTGTTACGTTAATAGCATTGTACTTGGAATCGAAATGTTGAAGAGAATAAACCAAAATACTTATTAATACATTGAGCAATTCTCGTGTGCAGGCAAATGCAATTAGTCACATGGCACTGCTTAGGAGCGCCACTACAATTCTGGGGAAAGTTAAAGTGCTCTATAAAATATACAGAGCAACGCATCACAGAGCAGCGGAAGGCAACAAAAATGCTTAGGGGACTGGAACACATCAGTTATGAGGAGAGGCTGAGGGAACTGGGGATGTTTAGTCTACAGAAGAGAAGAATGAGGGGGGATTTGATAGCTGCTTTCAACCGCCTGAAAGGGGGTTCCAAAGAGGATGGATCTAGACTGTTCTCAATGGTAGCAGATGACAGGACAAGGAGTAATGGTCTCAAGTTGCAGTGGGGGAGATTTAGGTTGGATATTAGGAAAAACTTTTTCACTAGGAGGGTGATGAAACACTGGAATGTGTTTCCTAAGGAGGTGGTGGAATCTCCTTCCTTAGAAGTTTTTAAGGTCAGGCTTGACAAAGCCCTGGCTGGGATGATTTAATTGGGGATCGGTCCTGCTTTGAGCAGGGGGCTGGACTAGATGACCCCCTGAGGTCCCTTCCAACCCTGATATTCTATGATTCTATAATCATAGTCACCCGTAAGAACTTGGCTCAGAATTTGTAGTATTCAATGTATTTCCTACAGTAAGTATAAGGATAACTGTAAATAGAAGTAACAATATCCCTTTATTCAATGGCAAAATTGTCAAGTTGTTAAGGGTGACCACTTTCATGACATTAAACTTCAGTGGAATTAAACCAGATAAGAACCATGTCTCTTAATAATGAGGCATTCAGTGCTTGTCTGGTGCCGAGATATGAAAATATTTTCAAAAAGTGCCGAGTGATTTTTGGATTCCCCAATTTGAGACCACTAAAAAGGGCCTGATATTTGGAAAGTGCTCAGCTCCTGCCTGTGAATGTCAGACTTCTTTAAGGTGTCTCAAGTTGGGCACCCACAAGCTGGGGCACCCAGGATTACTCACAACTTCTGAAAGTCATGACCATTGTTTGTATCTTGGCTAGTGTAAAATACACACCAATATAAAAGTAACTATCTGTTCCATGGTCTTGGATTCTCTACTTATTCTAACTTGTGAGTGTAGACAAGCCCTAAACTGGTGCAACTTTTCTAAGGGCTTGTCTACACTTGAAAGTTAACTAGGACTAAGGTAGGGTGTGAATTTAAAGTCTAATAGCTACTCCTGAATAACCCGTGCGTAGACAAACCCTTGCTCTGGTGCATGTCCCAGGTGGTTGGGAGCTCCTTAAGCCGCAGCACACAGTTTCACTGGTTTAACTGAAAGTGTGATTTTAAATTGAGGTAAACCGCTGTGGAGGGTCTTTTTTCAGCTTAAACCAGGCTCTTCAATTTCAATTAAGTCAGCTAGGAACAGCTTTAAATTCAACTGAAATAAACTGCTCTTAAATGGAAATAAGCGTGTCCACACAGAGGTTTGCGCTGGCTTAAATAAGCCAGTGGAACTAGGCGCATAGAGAGGCCTTACATTCAGTGGTGAGGTACATGCATTATAAGTGCTTGACTGATTATGCCTGCACGGCACACATATGGGAGATTAAACTAACCCAGCGTGCACTGCTATGGATTCTTTGCCTGCAGTCTGTTCTTTGGTGGTTTATAATATTCTGGTTGGGCACGTGAAGGGGATGTTGCCAGGCCATTGCAACTAGAAGGAACAGACACACAGTTCCCATTCCGCTCCTTCCCCAAAGCCGAACGTTGATTCCATGCCGTGATTTAATTCATTTGGTTGGCAAGTCATATAACTAAAAAGTTGATTTCTAAAGAGATCGCTGTAGGCTTTGATAGCATCCCTGGAAGAAGACTGAGTGACTGATTTAACCGGTGGATCCCCATGTGTCCCACTTCCTTTCTTTCTGGGCTAAGAAAGGATCCAGAGGGCTTGGCTACCCCCTACTTGAATATACATAAAACAAAACTACTTACCACAGAAATGTTAGTGTTGTTTGGTGCCAGCGGAGCTGAAGCATTGAACAATGTTGTATTCACTGCAGAAAAGGGGTTTGTTATTAAGGTTTTATATATATGAAAACAAATAGTCAAGTTCAACCCAGCATGGAAATCCTGTTTAAGCCTAGCGGACCCTGCTGGCTCAAACCAGTAACCGCCCTTCCATTCCCAGGAGAGAGCAAAAAACTCTGCGTTCAGTTCCCAGCAAGGGTTACCTAGCGGCGCACACAGCTATGGGCCATTTAGACAGTTCTGTCTACACGGAAGGGAAAGAATGTAATGAAATCCAGGATAAGCACATTATTACAGACCTGTTGGGAAGGGAGGGGGATGGGATCCAGGAGTGAAACCCAGCACGAAGGGCAGAACACAGATTTTGGGAGCTAGAGTGTAAACCCTGGTTCTAACTCCAGCAGCGACTTCTCCCTGATTAATACGGTGTGTGGCCTTCCATTTAGACCAGAAAATAACCCCCGAGGGCTGCATTAGCAACTTGCCAGGAGCCTGAGAGATGCACTTAATTGTAAGAACATTGATTGTACCTTCCTTCAAGAAGAAAAGGAGTACTTGTGGCACCTTAGAGACTAACCAATTTATTTGAGCATGAGCTTTCGTGAGCTACAGCTCACTTCATCAGATGCATATCGTGGAAACTGCAGCAGACTTTATATATACACAGAGAATATGAAACAATACCTCCTCCCACCCCACTGTCCTGCTGGTAATAGCTTATCTAAAGTGATCATCAGGTGGGCCATTTCCAGCACAAATCCAGGTTTTCTCACCCTCCACCCCCCCACACAAATTCACTCTCCTGCTGGTGATAGCCCATCCAAAGTGACAACTCTTTACACAATGTGCATGACAATCAAGTTGGGCTATTTCCTGCACAAATCCAGGTTTTCTCACATCCCCCTCACCCCCATACACACACAAACTCACTCTCCTGCTGGTAATAGCTCATCCAAACTGATCACTCTTCAAGTTTAAATCCAAGTTAAACCAACATTCCACACAAAGATGGACTACAAGCCGTCAAGAACACTATCCCCGATAATGTCACGGCTAACCTGGTGGCTGAACTTTGTGACTTTGTCCTTACCCATAACTATTTCACATTTGGGGACAATGTATACCTTCAGATCAGCGGCACTGCTATGGGTACCCGCATGGCCCCACAGTATGCCAACATTTTTATGGCTGATTTAGAACACCGCTTCCTCAGCTCTCGTCCCCTAAAGCCCCTACTCTACTTGCGCTATATTGATGACATCTTCATCATCTGGACCCATGGAAAAGAAGCCCTTGAGGAATTCCACCATGATTTCAACAATTTCCATCCCACCACCAACCTCAGCCTGGTCCAGTCCACACAAGAGATCCACTTCCTGGACACTACAGTGCTAATAAACAATGGTCACATAAACACCACCCTATACCGGAAACCTACTGACCGCTATTCCTACCTGCATGCCTCCAGCTTTCACCCTGACCACACCACACGATCCATCGTCTACAGCCAAGCTCTGCGATACAACCGCATTTGCTCCAACCCCTCAGACAGAGACAAACACCTACAAGATCTCTGTCAAGCTTTCTTACAACTACAATACCCACCTGCAGAAGTAAAGAAACAGATTGATAGAGCCAGAAGAGTTCCCAGAAGTTACCTACTACAGAACAGGCCTAACAAAGAAAATAACAGAACGCCACTAGCCGTCACCTTCAGCCCCCAACTAAAACCCCTCCAACGCATTATTAAGGATCTACAACCTATCCTGAAGGATGACCCAACACTCTCACAAATCTTGGGAGACAGGCCAGTCCTTGCCTACAGACAGCCCCCCAACCTGAAGCAAATACTCACCAACAACCACATACCACACAACAGAACCACTAACCCAGGAACACTATCCTTGCAACAAAGCCCATTGCCAACTGTGCCCACATATCTATTCAGGGGACACCATCACAGGGCCTAATAACATCAGCCACACTATCAGAGGCTCGTTCACCTGCACATCCACCAATGTGATATATGCCATCATGTGCCAGCAATGCCCCTCTGCCATGTACATTGGTCAAACTGGACAGTCTCTACGTAAAAGAATAAATGGACACAAATCAGATGTCAAGAATTATAACATTCATAAACCAGTCGGAGAACACTTCAATCTCTCTGGTCACGCAATCACAGACATGAAGGTCGCTATCTTAAAACAAAAAAACTTCAAATCCAGACTCCAGCGAGAAACTGCTGAATTGGAATTCATTTGCAAATTGGATACTATTAATTTAGGCTTAAATAGAGACTGGGAGTGGCTAAGTCATTATGCAAGGTAGCCTGTTTCCTCTTGTTTTTTCCTACCCCCCCCCCCCCCAGATGTTCTGGTTTAACTTGGATTTAAACTTGAAGAGTGGTCAGTTTGGATGAGCTATTACCAGCAGGAGCGTGAGTTTGTGTGTGTATGGGGGTGGGGGGGATGTGAGAAAACCTGGATTTGTGCAGGAAATAGCCCAACTTGATTGTCATGCACATTGTGTAAAGAGTTGTCACTTTGGATGGGCTATCACCAGCAGGAGAGTGAATTTGTGTGGGGGGGTGGAGGGTGAGAAAACCTGGATTTGTGCTGGAAATGGCCCACCTAATGATCACTTTAGATAAGCTATTACCAGCAGGACAGTGGGGTGGGAGGAGGTTTTGTTTCATATTCTCTGTGTATATATAAAGTCTGCTGCAGTTTCCACGATATGCATCTGATGAAGTGAGCTGTAGCTCACGAAAGCTTATGCTCAAATAAATTGGTTAGTCTCTAAGGTGCCACAAGTACTCCTTTTCTTTTTGCGAATACAGACTAACACGGCTGTTACTCTGAAACCTACCTTCCTTCAGTTATCCGAGGAGGGGCAGCCCATGGAGACTACAGGTCCCATGGTGCAACACTTCATCTTAGGTCACATGACCTCCAACTCGGCTCCCAGGCATCTTGGGATTTGTGGTGTCAATGGGCTTCCCCTCCACTTTAAATGACCACATTTGATCCATGGACCACATTCGGCTGCTACCTAGGCCACGGTCAGAAGCACTGCCTCTCAGCCTAAAGAAAAGAGTGGCCATATAAATACACAGAACCCATTTTGGTTTTTTGGATAGCTTCCAGGGATATATACCAATGGGAGCCCTCCCCCGAATCAAATCAAGCCATGCCCCCTGCCACCCTCTTCCAGCTCGCTGAATGTCCCCTCAGTTGTTCATTGTGTTCTCTGCCATTATAACATATACTGTTGTGCTTACCACCAATTCAGAGAACGCATGACGCAGATGTGGTTCCTTCTTCAAAGCCTTCGCTTTTCTGTATGTGGTATGGGGCAGGGGATCATAGTTTGAAAGGTAAGATGTCCATCTGAAAGAATTGCCATTCCTGGGGGAGGGGGCACTGGAGAGAACCCAATGTCTCTTTCTCCTGGAGCAGGTCTTACCCTCATTCTTAGAGGGTCACTCCTTCTGTAAGAACTTTGTGGCGTTTGGAGAGATCCACTGGGGCCCACCTTTTTAGAAACAAGCTGGGGAAAAAGAAACCCTTCTCTCTCCAGAAGCTGCTTTTGCTCAACAGGTCACCTCTCATCTAGGGTGAATCTCTTCCGTTGCCATCCTGGATTCTCGCTGCAAGAAAGAGGCTTCCCCTCTCTAACCCCATCCAGCCCTTTTCAAGGAGAAAATGGATGGCGAGAGAATGCACTCTCTCACACTTGGAAACCCAAATGGAGAAAAACTAAACCACAGCACTAAGGATGGTACTTAAAGCACTTCTCTGGAGCCTTTTGCTGGAGGATTTTAAAGGGCTTAACTAAGTGGCAACATTCTTGGTATGTTGGTATTATTCCACCCATTGTACAGATAGGGAAACTGAAGCACAGAGAGATTAAGTGACTTTCCAAAGTGACTTTTTCATTCTGCTTAAAGAATACCCTGCAGAAGGATGGATTTACTGGAAAAAAAAACCCCTATGCATAATTTACTTGGGTTTTGAACCTAATTTTCCCACTGCTGCAGATGAACTTGTTAAAGTCATGAGGTTTCTTTTGGCAGGCATGGATTCATCATGGGAGCTGTAGTCTCCATGGGCTGCCCAATCCAGTTAACAATTCTTCATCTATGTTAAAGGTTGCTATAAAGAGGGCAGTGATCAGTTGTTCTCCATGACCACTGCAGGCAGAATGAAGAGTAATGGGCTTAATCTGTCGCAAGGGAGATTTAGATTAGGTATTAGGAAAAACTGTTTAACTATAAAGGAGAGTTAGCTACTGGAATAGGCTTCCAAGGGAGGTCATGGAATCCCCATCAGTGGAGGTCTTTAAGAACTGGTTAGACAAACACCTGTCAGGGATGGTCGAAAGTTGACTTGGTCCTGCCTCAGCTCAAGGGACCGCACAGATGACCTCTTGAGGTCCCTTCCAGCCCAACATTTCTATAATTCTGAAGGTGGCAAACACATAACATCTAACGTCCTGCCTCAAGATACTGTCATTCCTTTCCCCGATGAACTACACAGGATAATTAATGAAGGAGAAGTGATTGCTGGGTTAGAATCAGAGCCCCTGGTGCTACCAAAACAATACTCTACCACCAGAGAAAAAGGAAGGGAAAACTGAACTAATGTGACTTTTGGTTCGATTAACTCCAGACTTTACAGTGTTAAAGGTTTCTTTCGATAACCTTTAGCTTTTCCAGAACCAGACATATTTGCAATTTCTACTGCTTTAAATTGTTCATTGCCCATCTTAAAGAATACTGTAGCATTGGCTGTATTTTTCTGAGAAGGCCCATAAAAGTGCTTTACACAAATGGATATATTGGACTCGAGATAAAAGTAGGAAACATTAAAAAAATAAAAATAAAACAAAAGGGTAAGAGTATCAAATATTAAATAATTTTAATATTTATAAAGCGATACTCACTTGAGATTGAAAGCAGCCAAATAGATGTGTGCAGCAGAGACAAATATGGTACAAATCAGTTACAATAGTCAAAAATCAAAACTAACAAAAATAAATAAAAGGACCAAAAGGAGATTAACACACTCTCAATATCTGGAAGAGTGAAATGTCCAAATCGGAGACCACTTTATTAGATGCCCAGAGCAACCCGGGTGAAAGATCAAGTCTAAGCGTTGCTGCTGTTGGGAGGAGATTGAGGGTTTACAGCGTAGAAAAACTTCTAGAGGAGAATGGGGTTTCCATGTGGACTTCGGGGTTTGTGTGTAACAAAGGAGATACGTGTGGTTTTGATTTGCTCAGCTCAGATTTAAGTCACTTAAAATACATTTTATTTTTAAATTAACTCAGTGATGGTAAAAAGATGCCAGCTTGACAGCTCTGGAGACTGAAATCCTTTGTCCACAGAACAGATACTGCATGGATGAAAAGAAGGTTAGCTGTCCACACAGACTTGGCCAACATGCCTCAAACTCTGTCCTGAGGGACTGCTTCTAGGTGTGAGAGTAATTCAGTCTCCGTGGGCTAGATCATGTTGTTTAGACACAGTCCAAAGGCAGAAAGTGCCCTGTGACTCCCACGCGCTTCTGTATAGTTCACCTGTCACTACACCCCGATATGGGTTTGGGTTCAAAGGAAGCTATTACTACAGGAGACCATCCTGCTAAAAAGATGATGATGAAGAAGCCAAAAAGAAACATTCTTTTGTGCTAATGTCCTCAGAAATCAGACGAGTTGATTTAGTTCCCTCTAGTTCAAACCTGGACCCCAGATGGTGTTCACAGGAAACACATGTGAAATGTGTGGGTTTCAGAGCAGTTTGCGGGAACCCACTAACCCCCCATTACAACTGGTTGTAATAGACGGGCCATCTCAGAAGTCAAATGAGCCATGGAGACTATGCTAGCAAATCATCCCTAGAGATGAAGGACCTGATTCTGTTCTCACACTGATTTTAAACCAATGTAACTCCATGCTTGGAGTTTTTCCCAGTCAGAACTGAGTGAAGTCTCCGGCATTGCACGGGGCAAGCCTGCACGGCCACAACTGTCCTTTGGCTCACTAGTGGATTTCAGCTTCCACGGCTCTTGCCTCTGTCTACTGATGCCTTCCATTTGGGTATTGCTCAGCAATGTACGGAAAAGAAAGTGTTAGCAAATTTGTGCAGAAAGTTGCGTGTATATGCAACATTTAATCAAACTGGAAAAGTTCACCATTGTTTTGGGAATATTTTTGTGGTAACTTTGCACACGATAGTCCATTTCTTTTTTGAAACAGTCCTTTTCTCCCTCTGCATTGCACCAGACAGAGACAGGGCCCTCTCTTCAGATTTCCCTTTTTTATATTTAATGCTTCACAAGGTCACCCAGACTGTGCCCAGGGAGGGGAAGCACTTTTTCAGGCTAGCAGACCTGTGGCCACTGAGTGGGAAGTGTTGTTTCAGAAAAGACGACTCAAAGGGTCAAATTCTGCTTTCTGGAAGGGCCTGATCCTGCACCACCGCAGGCTTCTACAGCATCAGGTCCTTACATCAGTTGAAATGAGAATCACTCCACTGAAGTCTCTGGAGTGACTCCAGATATGCAGTGACTTCACCAAGAACAGAATTTGATCCTCTGGCAGCAAGAAATTGCAGCCTCTCTAGTCAGAGTTTTAAAATGTGGGATGATTTAAGAAAAGTGATTAAAAATAGACCTGGAAAAGAAAAAAGTTAGAATTTCTAAGCCAGTTTAAGAGGCTTGATTTTCCTGCCAAACAAATAGGCAACATTTTTGCAAAGACAGACGATTTTTCAATTTCAGGAATAACTCAATTTTCACTGCAAAAAAGAGCTAAATAAACGAACCGTTTATGCAGACTGAAATTTAAGAGGCACTTTCAAGATTAAATTAATATAGTAAAAAAAATCTTGTGATATGTGATTAAAACTGGAATATAAAAAATGAATTTACTTTTCATTATTCACGAATTTTATCTGCATGGATTCAACTCAGTTTAGACTCAGTGAAACTAGACTGCTCAGTTTCAGTATATTTATGTTAAGTTTCACTTTCTGTCTTATTTGCACTAGGATGATGATTTATGTTTGAGTTTCTAAAACTGTAGGATGATGAAGGAGTACTTGTGGCACCTTAGAGACTAACCAATTGATTTGAGCGTTAGCTTTCTTTCAAAATGAGGGGGAAGGGGTCAATGCAAATTCCTCCTGTTTTCCTTGAAATGTAAGTGTCCTGAAAATCTTTCTAGTCATATTAGTTGTGGTTTTTTCAAACAAAATCCAAACTTTTGCTTTAAAATATTTGACAGTTTCTCCAAACAGGAAGGGAATTCACTGAGATATGCATGAAAGAGCTGGTTGGAAAATGAAGGGGTTTTCCCTGCAGAAAATTCTGACTTTTCGTGAAAAAACCCTGATTTCCCCCCAGTTTTTGGCAACTGAAAACGAATAAAATTTTGGCCAAAAAATTTGAAAAAAGTGTGTTTGTTAAGACTTTAGTTTTCCAACGAGAAACTGAAATTTTTCAAGAAACATCTGAATTTTTGTCTAATGGAAAACTGGATTTTTTTGACCAAAAATGAACATTTTACCAAAAAGTGTTCTGGTGGAGAATTACTGGCAGACACCAGCAGGCAACATTTGACATGCATCTTTCAGGATGGCACTGTACATATCCCTGCGGTGACCTCGCCAATTGCATGTTAACAGGAACATGTTTCCAATCAGATTAAACCGTAAATTCCAAGTCAGAGAAGATATTTTGTTTGTTTTTCAAAACGAAAAGAGCTGCTGTTTTCTGTCCCCATTTAGAGAAAGTGAAGGTATGTGTCAGCAAGGTAGCAAACGGAAATTGCCCGCAGGCCAAGTTCCCACGCTGCTGCAAACAGGACATGCACACCCCAGACCTGGTCCAAACTTACCTCCTCCACTTCCTGGAGTCTGTCTTTACTGTTATCTTAGAACAACCAAACATAAATCTCTTAAGCTTTCTCTAGGGTGGTTCCTATAGTTTTTACCCTAGATGGCCACACACTGTCTCAGGCCCTAGTTCTTTTTGCCCCTCTAACACTGTAAGTGGGAACCAACAGGATCCCATCTGCCCGTATGAGTTGTCAGAAACAGTTCTGCATCTTAATGCACCTGCCGATCCCTGCATTCCTGTGCGCGTTCCCGGAACCTGCCATTGGATTACCGCTCTACTCGGCCTTTAATATATATTGTGGAAATTTCCCTTGCCCTCTCGCACTAGCTGCCTTGACTACCTGATGTATCATGTACACCATGGAGAAACATAGCTCCAGTGATCCCCGTGCACCAAGTATATTACCCTTGAAGTGCCAATGCTCCATTAGGTAAACTGAGTAATGTGCCCATGCACACACAGCACTTCTGTGGCAGAGCTAAGAATAGGACCCAAAAGTCCTAGCTCCGAGTTCCCTGCTCTAATAAATTTGTTAGTCTCTAAGGTGCCACAAGTCCTCCTTTTCTTTCTGCTCTAACCACCACACCAAGCTCAAATACTGCCTGGCAAGGAGACAATCCAGCGGGTTTCTGCAGAACTGGACTGAATACAATTGTGTACTGGACCAGGAATTTTTCAATTTCCTCTGAAGCATCTAGTAAAGGATGCTAGAGATAGGATATTAGAGACCTGGGTTGATGGACAATTGTTCTGTTTGGTATATGGGCATTCTTATGTTCCTACAAAAAAGAGGAAGAATGCTTATGCTGACAGCAGGTCTTTCTGAAAGGTTACTTGCTACTGATGCAGGAAAAAACTTCAACAAACCAATATTTAAACACGAGCAAAGCCAGCTAAATGCTTCAGTGGCAGCATTTACTGCTCAGCAGATTTAATATTCGGATCAGACCCGTTTACCAGCTTTGGCCAAGACATTTTAGAACACACTGTAGGAAACAAGCCTGCACTGGCTGAGGATACGGAAATC
The DNA here is from genome assembly GCF_965140295.1 of Lepidochelys olivacea. Taxonomy (NCBI): domain Eukaryota; kingdom Metazoa; phylum Chordata; order Testudines; family Cheloniidae; genus Lepidochelys; species Lepidochelys olivacea. Next base: position 12,689,450 of record NC_140436.1, on the reverse strand, counting down.
AAAGTCCGTAGTTTCTATGATTTTACAAGAGTAAAGATGGCAAAGGACCAAACAAACCAAACTGTGCACAAATGCTCAGTGATGCACTTCACTGCGGACAGATTTCGAGATGGGATATTACTTTTTTCTACAGTCAGCACAAAGGTGCAAACTGAAGTTTCAGCAAGACGCTTTGGCAGGATGACCATAGGGCCTTAACCACAAAGCAAAACAGCCACTGCAATGCAGAGCAGGGTGCTGTCAACATGAGAAAACACAACAATGACACCACTGAAGAATTCCAAGAGTCCATGAACTTTTTCTTGTCTTCGCTGCGGGCTTGTCTCCACTACCACTTAAGTCGATGTAAGTTATGTCGCTCAGGCGTGTGAAAAAGCCTCTGAGCGACGTAAGTCGACTTACACCGGTGTCCATGCCGCACTATGTCGGCGAGAGACGCTCTCCTGCAGACATGGCTTGCCCCTCTCATGGAGGTGGAGTAATGTTGTTGACAGGAGACAGCTCTCCTGTTGAGCACATCTGGCAAAGATGCACCGTGGCCAGCGGCGCAGCTGGGCCGACGTAATGCGGTAATATAGGCTAGCCCTGAATGAACCGATGGGAAAAAAAACGTAGAGATGCTTCCAGACCAAAACAACCCGGGAAGAACTTGCAGCAGTCAGTAGCATGTTTCTGCCTGCTTAGCTTGAAAGGAAACAAATATAGTCCCTAAGACTCTCCAGATATGGGGAATGTGAGTGGAGAGTCCTATATTGATTTAAGCCTGTATCAAGCATTCTAGCTGAATTCAGCAGAACACTTAAAGATGTGCTTAACTTTAAACATCTGCATAGTTTCATTGACGACTTCAGTCAGGCTACTTGTGTGCTTAACTTTAAGTGCATCTTAAGACTTTCACTGGATCAGGCCCAAGTGCTCAGCCCTTACAGGGTCAAGCCCTTAGTTTGGAGCTGAATGGCTGCAAGATTGTTATAATTATTGTCAATTAACATGTCAACACACTGACACTCTTCATAAGAAGAAAAAGAAAACACACATAAGGCTGGTGGCACAGTCCACAGTTTCACAAGTGAAATCGTGACATCACGGTACAGCCTGATTACTCTCGTTACAGTGTGAATGGTAACACCCATTTGTTTCATGCTCTCTGTGTATATAAAATCTCCCCATTGTATTTTCCACTGCGTGCATCCGATGAAGTGAGCTATAGCTCATGAAAGCTGATGCTCAAATAAATGGGTTAGTCTCTAAGGTGCCACGAGTCCTCCTTTTCTTTTTGCGGATACAGACTAACACGGCTGCTACTCTGAAACCTCACAACCCAGTGTCCTCATGTCAGGATGATATGTCAACAAGTGACCTAAAAAGCTTGCTAAAAAATAGTGATGCGGACAGCACCAACGTGTATGTACCCAGAAGCTTCGCAGATCTAGCTAGAGTACAGCTAGTCCAGAGGTACACCTACAGGAGCTGCAAATCACACCCCAGGCTGCCGTGTAGACATGCCCGCTGTGTCACAATGAGACGATGCAATATGATCTGCCTAGGTATCCGTAAGGGTGCTCATCACCACGGTATCTGAGCTGGAGGTGACATTACACACAGTGTTGTGGTTGGTTAGTAGCACAAATGCCCATCGTTGATGGCCACGAGTCAAGAAAAGAAACCAAAAAAAGCGACGCATGTTACTTCCCGCACATCAGATAAGCGGCTAACGTGTAATGAAGTGCAATCAGACAGATGTCTATGGAGGTTATTTTGCAGGCCAGTGCTTATTTCTACATTTCTGTTTCCAGAGCGTGGGTGATGTTGTCGTACCTTTCTACCTTCTCCTTCCATAGTGATTTTAAAATCTCCAAGAGCATTTTTCTCCCCTTAAATAAATCAGCAATTCTGAGGGAAAACATTTCCTGATACCATGACAATAAAGGACTCTGTTCCCTTCTGAGTGCTACAAGTACTTTTACACTACTCAGTGTGAATCTGAATTCTGGATAATTTGGAAATTTACTTCCAAGAGCAAATATGAACATTGAGTATGAAATAAAAATAAAAAGCTGTTTGGTTGGTTTTGGTGTGATATAAATGAGCCTAAATTACAGCCTTCTTCAATACAGCCATTGGCAGAGAACGGGTACATCTTGGCTCTGGAAAAAGTTTGTTTTCCTCTCACCCAGTGTCGTTTTCCTTGAATTGCCCTCTCCCTTTGTATCTTTGCGGTGGTAGAAATCAGCGCAGTACCGTACGTAGCTGTTAAAAATCAGAACAAAACACCCCACCCCCAACTCCTACACAGATGCATTTCTAGAAAAGGACCAAGGGGTGAACCAGTCAAAAGGGTTGTGGCAACCTAGTGAATATCCCACGGAAGTCCTGTCACTGAACACACTTACAACTGGAGATGATAAAACCATTCAAGAATATACTCTCGGGAACAATCCAGCATTGTCTGGAAGTTGGATCTAAACAAGTCTTCTCCATCTCTGATTCCTATGGTTTCACATCTGGCCATCTACAGAGGAGGTATTTTGCTGCACTATCTCAGTGACCGGGGATGGGCTGGCCTGCCAAGAAGATGATGTTTTTGTTCCATTTTGGGAGCACTGCTATAGGGAACCAGAGGTACTGTGCCCACAGGTACACTGCCACAGCCATCATAACCTCTCTATCGTGGGGGTGTGAAACTTGTATCCAGGAATGTTCTTTGAAAGTGCAGCTGGCCAAGATTTAATAATCATATTGTCAGGAGATCTCAAAGCACTTTACATAGCTGGTCAGTATCATACCCCCCCCCCACACACACACTTTACAGATGGGGAAACTGAGGCACAGAGACTTGCCCAAGGTCACCCAGCAGGCCAGTGACAGAACTGGGAAGAGAATCTAGGTCTCCCAAGTTCCAGCCCAGTGTTCCAACAACTAGGCAGCACTGCTTCCATTTAAAACAAGCTGCTGGAGTAAATCACCAAATGAAGCTCATGCAGCAAAGGCTACCCGCCCCTCCACAATTTGCAAGGACCAATCAGGAAGCTGTGCAACACTCTTTCTCAAGAACTGGACCTCAGCATGACCGCTGCGTGGTTCAAACAATCGGCAATTTCACAGTGAAATTTTCAACAGGGAATAGGACTTGTACTCACCTGGGTCAGGAGCAATGCACTCGCATTTGTACATGGTCACGTAGTCTGGTTTGAAGTCTGCATTGATAGGGTAATACTTAAAGGCTCCGATCATCTTCTTGATAGCATCATAGATGAATATAAAGCTGATGAGGGTGGAGAACCCCTCCTCAGTGAAGCGCGTGATGTACTTTATAATGAAGCTGGCGTCTGTAGCCACCAGGATAAGGCACTGCAGGGCAGAATGTAAGCCGATCCACAGGCGGAACTCCATGTAGTCTATGCTGTTGCCTCTGGAATTGTGCACAACAGAAGTTCAGAACAAAACGACAGCTCTGCTCAGGAAAGAGAGATACGGCATCTGAGGGCTCATGGAAAGTGTCACCATATCTGATCTCCAGTGAAAGGAAGAGCTCCCCCCCATAGGGGTCCTTTCACCCCAATAATAATGGCCACCCTCCTGGAAAAAGAAATCAGAGTCTGTAGCTCACGAAAGCTCATGCTCAAATAAATTGGTTAGTCTCTAAGGTGCCACAAGTACTCCTTTTCTTTTTGAAAAGACAGACTAACACGGCTGTTACTTTGAAACAAATCCGAGTCTGTGTACTTATATGGCCTCCATTTCCATCCTTATCTATTCTTGCAACACCCCTGTGAAATAGGGCAGTGCTGGTATCCCCAACTCAGAGGGGGAACTGAAGCACAGAGACTATGTGACTTGCCCAAGGTCACATGAATAGTCTGTGGCAGAGCCGGGAATTGAACGTAGGCCTCCAAAGTCCCAGTCTAGTGCCCTAACCACTGCCCCATCCTTCCTCTCTAACTCTGAGGTACAGGGATGGGGATGGACTCAAAGGTGCAATAGAAGAACCCCAGTAGGGGACACCAAGCAGAGAACCCCAGACAGGGTCTCTGCTCCAAGAAGAAGAGATCAAGAGAGTCATCCACAGGACAGGTGTGGCACGAGTCTCCTCACTCCACCCTGCCAACGTTCCCCTAACCAGCACAGCACCTGCCACTGACAAGGGTGAGAGGTAGCTCAGTCTCCATGGCCCATCCAGTCTTCGGCCACTGGGCTGAGATGGCCAATGACTGGGCCGATTGCTGATGCCCTGCCCCAGTAAGCAAACCCACTGGGGGAGCTCCCCCAGCATCCGCCGAAGAGAGAACTGTGGAAAAGTTAGGGAGAAGATGGGGGAAGCTCCCTCTGCTCAAAGCAGAGGAGCAGCAGCTGTGTTCCCTTCCCCACTCGCTCTGCTAGTGGTCTCCTGAGCACCTGCTTCAAAACTGTACTCACTGGGGGACTCGCAGAGCTGTAGAGTAGGCTCTCTCGGCCTCTTCTCTCTGGTAGACCCACCTGGAGTGCTGCCCACAGCCATAATGACATGGCTAGAGGGACGGTATGTAGGCCTCAACCATGACTCTGAACCTGTCCTGCTCTTGTGCCCTGCTCCCCACTTTGGCATTACCGCTGTGAGGGCCGCGATTCTCAGTGAGCTCCACCTACTTGCTGAAGTCGAAGAGTAGCTTTTCGAAGATGAGGATGGGCCCTGTGCTGCTCAGGATAATGAGCGGCTGCCCGGCAAAGAAGCAGAACAGGGAGCCGGCCATCGCCGTGCCGAGGAAGCTCTCCATGACCCCCTTTGGGAAGAGAAACAACGTGGGGAGAAGGTCAGACACATGCACTGCGTTGCAGCAGAGGAGTCGTGCCGAGGGGAGGTCTAATCACAGAGCGTGACTGCAGAACACACTCACGGCAGTTCTCCTGCACTTTCTTCCCGGCTTGTGTCTCACTGGAATCAGGCAGCGCAAGAATCCCCGCTCCGTCCCTCAAGACCCGTGTCAGCGGTTTGGGGAGGATACTAAGCTGAATGGGCGTTGGTGAATTACCACGCTGAGCACAGGTGCCGTGCGACAAACAGGCAGGAAAAATGCTAGCAGAAGCAGCGATTTCATTACAGACTCGTCGCACTGTGAGGTACCTGTGTGGCTCAGACGTGGCAGTTTGAGGGATTGCAGACTCCAAGATGCCCCCTCAGGCTGAGTGACGGTTACGTCCAAGTCTTAGCTAGGAATGGCTTTTCATACCAAGGACCGCAGTCCTGCCCTGTGCCATGGAGGTGCACCGGGGTGGAAATCTCACAGCAACAGGGCGGGGATATTTAGCTACCACATTAGGGAGGAGAACTGGCTGCAGCTCCACAGGAACCTGGCCTCCTGCATACGGGTTATAGCCAGCTGCTGTGAATCCTGCTATCTGCCCCATGTGTTATCAAGGGGCAGGAGCTGCAATGTCTCACCATGCAGCACAGCTAAGGCACGTGCCAACAAAAGCCACCCTGCAAACATTGGGGCATCTGCGGCCAAACTTTCTGGCTGGGGTCCAGCTCTAATAATCCTTTGGAGAAGGAGAACTCCCTGGGCAGCTCTTTGGTTTACCTGGTAGTTGTCTGTAGCATCACCAAGCAGCCCCCCAAATGTTATGGCATTTGTGATGCAGCCCAGGTAAATGAAGAGGATGGCGGAGATAGACTGGATATGAAAGCCTTCGTAGAAATCACTGGGGAACCAGGGCAGTTTCCTCTTGATATCCAAATACAGGCCGCCGCAAAACCTGGGGGAGACACGCAGCAGGGTCCCAGGTGTGGCAATCCCATGAGCTCTCAGTGGAACTAGGCAATTTAGGGTTATTATTTGCGTTGCCGTAGTGCCTGGGCTCGGGACCCCACTGCACCAGGTATCGTATAAATGCATAACAAGGACGCGGCCCCGTCCCGAAGAGTTCACGAGGGTGTGCGATAGCAGGGGATGACTGCTGTTTATGCAGCCCTACTTGAGGCTAGCTTTAAATCAAGCTTTAGTGGACTAGCCTCACAAGTAAATACCCACAGTTCCAGGCGGGCTTGGAGTACTGGGCACTGAAGCAGGTTTTGCTGCAGGTCTCTTGTTCCAGTTGCTGTGCCAGCTAGATTAAAGCTCGCTCAGCTTTGGCTACACAAGCTGCAGACACACCCTGTGACTGCAATACAGACATACTTTAAGCATGAGAGAAGAGGTGAGGGCAACAAACGGATGAGGAGGGCACAAGCAACCAACGAGCCCCGTGTCAACCGTACGCATCAGGGATTGCGTTCTGAGGCACGGATGTTTCTGTGGCGTGCGCCGACCCCAAGGCGGAATCTAGTCTGACACTTGCTCTGACTTTTCCTGGCAGCATTTAGCCACGAGACTAGGTCAAGCAAATTTTGCTTCTTGGCATTCAGCTGCAAGCATAAGCAATTGTGCACGCATGCGAGATGTTGGGTGGGCAACTCCCCATTTTGCACACTCAAAGGCACTTTTGCACCAACACCCATCAGTGCTGGCCTTCACCTTTGTAAGGATCTGTGTAAATCAAAGCATGACTGAGGCCTCACGGACATTTGGGGGGAAGGGCAGGTTGGGAGGGGAGGACTAGAACCATTATCACCACTGGGGGTGTTGGGGAGTGTGCTGGGAGGGGGGCAGAGGTGCTTGTATCTGGGGTGGGGTGGGGAATGTCATTTATCCTTGAAGGGGAAGGGAAGATGCGAGGCCAGAGGGTGGAGGAGGTTGTAGGAGAGGGCATATTGCCCCGAAGCACAGGACCCAGGCTGGCACCATCCGGCGCTCTCGTCGGTGCACTGCGCAAGGTTTCAGGGGCCGAGGCTTTGCTTACCTGCCTGTCCAGACAAGCTCTTCTCCAGCTTCATGCACTGCTGGCATTTCTCCATCCTCGCTGCCGCCCCCTCCACCACCGCCGCCCCCTCCTGCCGCTCCTCCTGCGGTGCCGTTCATCTGCCCTGCTTCGTTCAGCGAGAACACGGATTTCCTGAGAGAGACACTGGGGGCCATGACGGGAACAACAGCATCTCCCCTCTCCTCAGAAAGGGCTCAAGGCACTTCGCAACCAGCAGGAGTTTAGCCTCCCTGCACCCCGAGGGGTTGGTCATTCCTGATTCCCCTTTGTAGATGGGGATAATTGAGGCACATGGAGGTGAAGCAACTTCTCCAAGGTCACACGGAGAATCAGGACTTCCAGGAGTCTTGACTCCCAAGAGCCCGGCTGTACACGCAGGGCCTCCCTTTAGCACAGTTGTGTCTGGGGCAGCATTTTGATTTTTGGTTGGATTTGCCTTTAGGATAATCTAGGGCTTCCAATAATAAGTAAACACACCTAGCTCTCCTAGAGAATGTTTTATCTCATCTCAAAGCACTGCACAGTATCATCTCCATGTTACAGATGGGGAAACTGAGGCACAGCAACTTGGCCAAGGTCACCCAACACACCAGTGGCAGAGCCAGAAATAGACCCCAGATCCCCCCACTCCAATGCTCTGGACACTAGGCCACACTGGAGGGCTCTGCCCGTTTATTGCAGAGTGAAGTACAGAACAACCTGAATCTGTGATTGCGGGTGAGGCAGACAGATTCTTGCACAACCTGGTCTAGTCTACACAAAAGCCAAGGGTTGTGTAGGAGCCTTGAGTTTTATACCAGCTACCACATGCCTGTTATTTCCTTTAATGGTATAGATCATTAGCCTATTGTTATTTTTCCATTTACATGGAACCTTCACAAGCCTCACAGTCATCTTAGAAGATTATAGAGGATACTTATAGAAATTGCTTCCATTGACCCACAAGCAGCCACTGTAACACTGCCAGCCACACTGCAACAACTGCCAGAGGTGAGGAATGGTGCAACACAAGAGGTGAGGAATGGTGCATACTGAAGAATCACAAAACCCACATTTGGATTTCCTTGAGAAAACCATTTAAAAAATAATATGAAACATCAAAAAATGCTTTCCATGAGGGATAGAGGTGTAACCCAGCCCCCAGCATTCTCTTCACTAACACCCGACACACTGCTCTTGTGCAAAACCTGGCCACAGGGGGTCACCCAGGAGGTGCAGTTAGAAAATTAGTTCCACTCTCCACCCACCTTCTCTGTTCCTGGAGTTTTTCCTACCAATAGGAGAGAAAAACTCACACATGCTCCAGTTTAGGTCATGTGCACACACTGCGAGATAATCGACCTTTAGTTACTGGATTAATGCATCATGAAAAACGGAGCATACTGCACCCGGGAGTGGGATATATTTCGGTAAGATGTCACTTGGATCTAGCATTTCTCTTGCCCCAAAAAGCAACTCTCCACAGCCTGAGATTGTTCTGTAAGTCTTGAGAAAGTTGGTGTTTTTCTCCTTAAAGTGCCAGCTGCTGGAGGCAGGGGATGAGCTAGCTTTTACTTAAAAAAGTAAGTTTCCAGAGAAACCGGTTGCAGAGAGAAACTTGAAAATGTGACCTCTAAGGGTGCGTCTACACAGTGAGCAGCGAGTCTCAGAGCCCGGCTCTACAGATTCATGGGGCTCCTGCTAAGGTGCTAAAAAGAGCTATGCCTCCTCTGTAGGCTTCGGAGCCTGATCTCTAGCCCGAGACCAAATCTCTGCATGGCTATTTTTAGCACTCTAGCACGAGCCTGGATCTGTAGACGCGCGCTCGGAGGCCTGCTGCCACGGGCCGCTGCTTGCTGTGCAGATGCCACCCTAAAAGGCTCAAAACCCGGAAGGCAAATAAAAACGCTTGAGTTTGGCAACTCTGAAAAGTGCCATGGAATCTTTCTATGTTATGCCACAGTAAGGGAGCATGTCGCAATCTTTAGCGTATTTTGTCCTTGCAAAATGAGGTCCTCCATGCAGCAAAAGTGCTGGAATGTTGTTCCAGAGTGTTCTGGCCCTGGCACAAGAGATGGATGGATCCCTGCATAATCTGTATCCCTCAGTTTAGAGGGTTACATGCCCACAGATTACTTTAGCATCTGCATGCAATGCTTGTATCTTGGCTTGAAAGAAGAGATGGTACTTAAGTAACTTTGCATTGAGTCACACAAAATATTATACAAGGCAGATTCCTTAAAGATTCCTCACAGTAGCTACGTTTACATTTGTCTAAAAAGGGATAGTGCCGAGTTCCTAAACACAGAGGCTGAATGCTAGTAATGGCCAGGCTAATACAAATTCTGCTAATGAATGGCCACATTTCATCCATTTCATTGGCTGTGTTACCCAAAATTCAGCTCAGCTCCAGCTCATTGAGTCTGATGCTGCTCCCCTGGTTGTGCTGGTTTTACATCAGTGTAATTCCATGGACTTGATTTACACCACTGTAACTATGAACAGAATCAAGTTCATTATGCTGCTAATAATAATACTTAGCTCTTATTTAGTGCTTTTTAATCCATAGATTTCAAAGTGCTTTACAAAGGGGACATTATCCCCATTTTATAGATGGGAAAATTGAGGCACAGGGAGTTGCCTATGGTTACCCAGTAGCAGAGCCAGGAATAGAACCCTGGTCTCCTGAGTCCCAGTCCAGTGCAGTATCAACTGCACTGCAATTAACACCACCTACCTCTTCTCAGCAGAAGGTACTTTTTTGGGTGGCTCTATTCTAATGTTTGGATCCCACTCCCCTGGTGGGAGGACAATGACTTCATCCAGAAACTCATCTATTCCTGCAATCAGGTCATCTCGGTCCCTGGCCTTGTAGGCCACATCACTGAAAAGCTGGGAATACACAGAGTAGACAAACGGTTTAGGCAAACTGTTAGCTAGGCAGTGGGAGAGAGGGAAGAACCAATTCTGCTAGAAGAAGGGCTAGGCTTAATCTAAAATGCTTTCTAGATCAGAGAGATTTTGGACCACGGATTGTGGCTCACTCATTGCTAGTGTGAATATCTGTGCTTGTGAACAATACCTGAATGAATCTGTGCTGCACACTGGAATGTCACACATTCACTGGGATAGAACTCAGACCCTCCTACTCTAAAAGCCCAGTTCCCTGTCATCTGAATGAAAGAAGAATCTTTGCTAAGTGTTGGCAATATGGAACCTATGACACATAGCTGAACAGATTCTATCCAAGGGAGGACAGCATGCGTACATCCCCCCCCCCCCCAATATTTTAACTTTATTCCTATGGGCAGATCCCTCAGCTGCTATATCTCCATTGACTTCCATGGAATTGCACAGATTTTTACAGCACCTGCCAAACTCAACTAGTCTTACGGTTTTCATTCTGGTCCTGGAGCTCTGATGGGACGTCTCATTTCACCTCTGGGAAATCCCGTAAACGTACGGACAGCCTGGACATAGCGTACGTGAAGGGAATGCTACAGGAGCAGGGCTCTGCCGTCGGATTTACTTACATCATCGACCATGAGGGTAGCGATAGCTCGGCCGATTTCATTGTAGGATTTTGCCTTTCCTGAAGGACCCAGGAGAATAAAAATGAACCTGGTAAAAGAACAGAACTCATGAGCTAATGGCCATCTTTGCACTGTGTGGTTTAAATTACAACTCTTGACAGTATGCAGGACTGGTCTAAAGGTATTTGGTAACCATTCCAATAGGAGCAGTGGTGGCAAACAATCAATCAAACTTATTTCAAGATGGAGCTTGATAAAGTTACAATCAGAGTTATATGACAAGGTTACCTGCAATAGCAGGGGACTGGGCTCAATGGCCCAAGATAGAATCATAGAAGATTAGGGTTGGAAGGGACCTCAGGAGGTCATCTAGTCCAACCCCCTGCTCAAAGCAGGACCAACCCCAACTAAATCATTCCAGCCAGGGCTTTGTCAAGCCTGACCTTAAAAACCTCAAAGGAAGGAGATTCCACCACCTGCCTAGGTAACGCATTCCAGTGTTTCACCACCCTCCTAATGAAAAAGTTTTTCCTAATATCCAATGTAAACTTCCTCCACTGCAACTTGAGACCATTACTCCTTGTTCTATCATCTGGTACCACTGACAACAGTCTAGATCCATCCTCTTTGGAACCCCCTTTCAGGTAGTTGAAAGCAGCTATCAAATCCCCCCTCACTTTTCTCTTTTGCAGACTAAATAATCCCAGGTCCCTCAGCCTCTCCCCATAAGTCATGTGCTCCAGCCCCCTAATAATTTTTGTTGCCCTCCACTGGACGCTTTCCAATTTTTCCACATCCTTCTTGTAGTGTGGGGCCCAAAACTGGACACAGTACTCCAGATGAGGCCTCACCAATGTCGAATAGAGGGGAATGATTATGTCCCTTGATCTGCTGGCGATGCTCCTACTTATACAGCCCAAAATGCCGTTAGCCTTCTTGGCAACAAGGGCACACTGTTGACTCATATCCAGCTTCTCGTCCACCATAACCCCTAGGTCCTTTTCTGTAGAACTGCTGCCTAGCCACTCGGTCCCTAGTCTGTAGCGGTGCATGGGATTCTTCCATCCTAAGTGCAGACTTTGCATTAGTCCTTGTTGAACCTCATCAGATTTCTTTTGGCCCAATCCTCCCATTTGTCTAGCTCCCTCTGTATCCTATCCCCTACCTCCAGCGTATCTACCACTCCTCCCAGTAAAGAGGTCCCTTCCAATCCTGGGCTCCTCTGTAAGCAGTTTAGCTGCTCAAGAAATGCAGGATTAGGCCCTTTGATTTTCACCAGTTGGGTCTCTCGGATACGGCTTACTCCAGCTCCCACTGCAACCCCAAGGAGTCTCTCCATCAAGTTCAATGGGAGCTTTAGTTTGTGTGTCAACCCACACTAACACAGCATGTCCCCTTCTAATGGCTAGAAAGCACAGAACACGTAATGAGCCTGCTACTGTCTTAGAGTTAATGGATCTGGCCCTTTATTACAAGCAAGAGAGGCTTGTAGACCCAGAGGGCCCAGGTTCAATCCCACAGATAATGTAACCAGGGTTATGTTTACAGCTACACAAGGGTCTCCTCCCCTTCAAATAGTGGCCGGTCACTGGGATGTGTGACCTGAAATGTAGGAAACCTTTAATACCCGTAAGTACCAGGAATCCTGTTCTCATGAGAATCCCAGCACCATTTTGCAGACTCAAGCAGGAGGGCTGGAACAATTTGTGTAGTGGGGGTGCTGAGAGCCATTGAACCAAACTGTAAACCCCGGATAGGATGGAAACCACGTCAAGCCAGGGGGTGCTACAGCACCCCCAGTTCCAGCCCCTGTGGACTCAAGGCAGTTTGAAGATGCAAGCTATTCGAACAGGAACAACTCAGCGTTTCTGATCACTGTCCAAAAGGTGAGCTTTTCAAAAGCTCTCAGAGCAGGCCAAACTTTGCAAAGACGTTAAAATTCCCATTGACTTTAACAGGAGCAGAGTTAGGCCACCGTGGAGAGTTTTTGAATACCTTGCCCCAAAGCATTCTACTATTGTTGCTCTACATAGCCCCGGCAAATCCTGGCAACGCAAGCCAGATCCTAAGGATGTCTACAGTTCATGGCAGGGATGGTGCATGGGGCTAAATATTTGCCTTGGCCTTCGTTTCATTTGGGGCTTTTGGAAATATTTTTTTACAAGTCTCAAGGAGGCACTTCTGGACCCCCCAAAATGTGATCTGCTCTTCTGATGGTATATCAGTCCCTGAATGGTGAAAATACCATAAGGAGACCAGACCTTGTGCTACTCTTACTATCTTAGTTCCTTATCTGGCCCCCCGTTACTCTAGTCTCTGAGTGCCTCATGACCTTTAATGCATCTGATGAAGTGAGCTGTAGCTCACGAAAGCTTATGCTCAAATAAATTGGTTAGTCTCTAAGGTGCCACAAGTACTCCTTTTCTTTTTGCAAATACAGACTAACACGGCTGCTACTCTGAAACATGACCTTTAATGGGATTTATCCTCACAACACTGCTGAGAGGGAGGAAAGTATTTTTATCTCAACTTTACAGATGAGAACTACAACCCAGGTAAGGCAAGTGATGTGCCCAAGGTCACACAGGAAATAGGGGATAGAGCAGGGAACTGAAATCCAGGTCACTCAAGTCCTAAGCTAGTGCCCAACCAGTAGGCAATGCTTCTTCTCTGGCTCCACCAAACAGGCCCCTGGGTTAAAATTAAAAAAGAAACTGATTAAAGTACTTAAATATTTAGAATAATATCTAATAAAATACTAAATGTTGTATCAAATATACTAATATAAACATGTGGTTTTATGCAGGTTCCTCCAGAACCCAAGTGCCAAGCCCTACTTTTCCAAAAAGAGGCATTTAAACGCCCTATAACAGGGGTGGGCAAACTTTTTGGCCCGAGGCCTACATCTCGGTATGGAAATTGTGTGGTGGGCCACAAATGCTCACAAAATTGGGGGTTGCGGTGTGGGAGGGGGTGAGGGCTTCAGCTGGGGGTGTGGGTTCTGGGGTGGGGCTGGGGAGTTGGGGGTGAAGGAGGGTGCTCCGGGTTGGGACCAATGAGTTCAGGGGGTGGGAGGGGGATTAGGACTGGGGCAGGGGGTTGGGGCACAGGAGTGGGTCGGGGTGCAGGCTCCGGGCAGTGTTTACCTCAAGCAGCTCCTGGAAGCAGCAGCATGTCCTCCCGCAGCTCCTATGCAGAGGCGCAGCCAGGAGGCTCTGCGTGCTGCCCTGTCCGCAGGTGCCACCCCTGCAGCTCCCACTGGCCACAGTTGCCAGCCAATGGGAGCTGCGGGGGCAGTGTGCAGAGCCTCCAACTGCTCCTATGCGTAGGAGGCGGAAGGGGGACATGCCGCTGCTTCTGGGAGCCACACGGAGACCTGGCATGCATGGAGCAGGGCAAGCCCCGGACCCTGCTCCCCGGCTAGAGCGGGGCAAGCCCCAGACCCCGCTCCCCGGCTGGAACTCGAGGGCCGGATTAAAACGTCTGAAGGGCCAGATGCAGCCCCCGGGCACTGATGTATGGAGGTGAGTTGGGGTGGACCAAGGGACCTGCAGAATATTCTATGCCCCAGACCCAGAAATCTGCAGACCACTAGTTAAAGAGTGTAAGCAGCATTTACGAGGTGCATGCGCTTTGCGCTGCCCCCTTTCATCCACTGTGCCCTTTTCATTTGTAAATATCAAAGTACTTAAGGTCAGTATCATTATACCCATTCTACACATGGAGAAACTAAGGCACAGAGCAGGAAAGGGGATTCATACACCGAGTCAGTCGCGGAGCTGGGAACTGAACCCAGGAGTCCCAAATTAGCCATCCAACGCTGCAAGAAAATATAGGTTAATAAAAGCTCTATTCTCTCTCCAGTCCATGTAGGACCTGGCTGCCCCACTATCATTAGTGAAAGTTACATGGGCCATTTGAACAGTGCATTAGACTTTAGGAATCCGTAGCCTCCTGAGACAAGGGAAGAAAATGTTGTCCCAGCTAACATGGAAGGTAACATGCTATACTGCTAGAGATGGGCAATGTTTTTTGGCTGAAAATTTTGTGTCGAAAAATGCAGATTTGGCAACACAAACATTTTGCAAATTCATGTCAGTTTTGTTGAATTGTTTGTTTGGGGGACCCCCCCCTCTCCAAAATTCTAAAAAACCCACCAAAATACTAAAAAGTCTTCTCTCCATTTGAAATGACTGTTTGCTTTGAAATTTCCTCCAATTCTATTTCAAATGTTGAAATGGTTTGAAAAACACTAGCAATCAAAATAAAATGTTTTGTTTCAGGTCAAATGAAACATGTTTGACCCAAAACTATTTTAAATTTTACTTTTTACTTTCTGGTTTGCTGAAATTTTTTTAAACATGGTTCATTTTGGGTTGACCTGCAACGATTTTTTTTAACCTTGATTTTTCAAAACAGCTAGCGAATCCAAAAGTCTGTTATTCACACAGCTCTAATTAGACCTCTTAGGAATCTGTAGCCGTCCAGAGACAGAGGAAGAAAATATTGTCCCACCTAATCTGGAAGGCAAGGTGTGCTATACTGCATCAGGTTTACATGAGAGTTTACAGCTGAAGCCCCAGTTCTGAACCACCAATACCTTTCTTCAGTTCTTGCAAAAGCACATTTTGTTTGTTTAAACAGCTGCGCACCTAGTGGGGACGGGAACTTCCGTCACCCCGCCCAGCATAGTGGACTGTATGAGCCTCACGAATGCCACAAATGGCTTATCCAGGAAGTCCACCTCTCCCACCAAGACATTGGAGGCTTCCGCGTCTTTGGGGATCTTCTTTATGAATTTATTTTTTAGCTGTTGGGGGAAAAGAAAGAATTCAATGATGGGTCAGATCTTCCTTTACTTTACTTTTTTTTTTTTTTAATAAAACAACACCATGACAACCTATTTCTGCTCGACATTTAGGATGCTAAAAACTGCTGAGCTCCTGCCGTGAAATTGGAGTTTTTCCTTTCCTCTAAGCATATAGTTGCACTTGGGTACGAGTTACTAAGTTAAGGCAAATCAAAAGTGTGAAGTCAATGCACTGAATTAAAGCATTTTAAACCCACATTGGTGTGGATGCTTCTCAATCAAGAGTAAAGTGGCCTTGGTTTTCTGTAACTTAATCCTCCTTGGCAAATTTCACATCCCATACAGCACCGTGACAAGGTATGTCTCCACTGCAATCAGGATTGATTGACTGCAGCTCAGGTGGGCATGCCCCAGCTAGCTTTGATCTATATGTGCCCAAAACCCACTGCAGTCCAGTGGTGACATACTATGATGGTGCCAACACTATCTGAAAGCTGAGATTCTCATGTATCCCCATGACTCCAGGAGCCGGGGCTTCAAGGAACACATTAGATACTACGAAACTCATCATAAAATTGTCAGAGTGGGCAACACTGAAATCCATCCTCAATGGGAACAGCCCATAAGCATGTGCTAAACTTTAAGTGCTTAAATCTGAGAGGCTTGAAATCGGACATGAGCACATTGAGACAAGTTCAGCACATGCTGAAGTGCTGTCCTGAATAAGGACCTAAATAAACACACAACACCACACACCACCTCCAAATTGGACCCACAAAACACCCACACTCAAGTATGACAAAAGAGCAGGTCTTTCCACCGGCTCCCCACATATAATAAGGAAGGAGGATTCATTGTAATAAGTAGCTTGAGCTTCCATTTTGTAGTTCATTCTCCCAGATCTCTTCTTCGGAAAGGGAGCAGATAATTGTAGGCAGTGGCCTCATTTCACAGATTTATCCTTGGGGCTCTTGTGGCCTGCAGCCTTTTCATTATTATTGTAAAAGGGTTCAATACGAACCCAGGCAGGATGTTGTTATAATCTATATGCCAGCATGAGGAGAGGCATGTGAGCCGGGCGGCAAGCTCCCCCCATTCTAATCTTTTAAATCCAAATGGGAAAAAAAATAAAATAACAATAAAACCACTCCTCCGATACAGCTTGGAATAAGCAAAAGCAGGAGTTAAGGGCGACCACTAAGCTTCACGAAAAACTTTAAAAGTCCCTTTGTAGTGGGTCTAATAGGCTAATTAAAAACCAACATTCTTTGGAACGAAATGGTTTTCATATCTTAGCATTAACCCTTGACGCACTGACGTTTGATTGTAATGTTTGGATTTTCTTATCAGGGAATTTGCTTTAATTACAGCAGCTCTAAACTAAGAGCACCCACTGGTAAAATCTGACTGTGGAGAGCTCTTAAGCAATGTTTCCCATGGTAAATTTTTTTCCCAAACAGTCCACACACTCTGCTTCCATTAATTTATCTAAATGCCACTCAGTGCCCTGGAAAGGGCGTGATTCTGATATCCAGGCTGCAATCCTGAAGCCCTCTGGATGCATTACTGAGCAAGTGTTCACCACAGAAAGAGTCTCTACACCTATTTCAATCAGACTAAACCACAAAGGCTGCGACCCCGCTCTGCGGGACTCTCTCTTCCAGCTCCATCTCACATAGATCGCATGGCTAGCAGGGACTGCTGTGATCATCTGATCTGACAGCTGGTATAACACAAGCCAGAGGACTTCCCTGAATTAATTCCTCCAACTTAAGTGTAAGGTCGACAACACTATCATAACAAAGCATGGCTACCCAGGACTTCCAGGTTGTCACTCTGCCACAGTGACAGCGGGGGAGAGAACACAGATCCACATCCATGTGTCCATGATCCACAAATCCCTCCCCAGCTCAGCTAAGAGGGAATCTCTTTAAGCACTCAGCAATAAGGGACCGTGACAGAGTTTTCCAAAGGGTGGGTCACCCATAGGGTGACCAGATGTCCCGATTTTACAGGAACAGTCCCGATTTTGGAGGCTTTTTCTTATATAGGCACCTATTACCCCCCACCCCCGTCCCGATTTTTTACACTTGCTATCTGGTCACCCTAGTCACCCACCAGTGGGTCATATGAAAATTCCAGATGGGTCACCACATCCAGGGCTGGACGAATTTAGGACTGGCACCCGGCCTTGGTAAACAAACACTTCTCCCAGCCCGGTGCAGACGGGAAGCCTGGAGAGATGTGTTTTGGAGAGCAAGCCTACCTCGACCAGCGGGGCGGGGCCTAGCTCCCTGCTCCAGCTGTTGTGACCTGTCACAAGCCAAACCTGAATGGCGCTGCGACCCTGTATGCCAGGTCGCAACCGGGCTGGGATTAGGGCTGCAGTGCCAAGGCAGAGGATGCATATATGTAATGGTGGGTCATCAAAAAAATAAATTAAATTAAATTAAAAAAAAAAGACAAAATGCAGTTGGGAGGGCCGCCATACTAAAAAGTTTGGGAACTCCAGGGCTATGAGTAGTTCTGATTGCATCCATCCGATTGCACACGCTGAAAGCCAAGCTTGCCTGCTGTAGCCTGGAACAAAGAGCGCGGAGTGCTGACGCTATAATGTGACCTGGCTTCCTCTTTGCTGGACGGCAGCATACACAGGGCTCCAAGAGGGAGTTTTGCATCTGAGGTTCCACACTGTGCAGGGCAAATAAAAGAGCAGGATTTCTTTGATGAGGCACCTTCCCCGCCTCAAGCCCGTTGCTCCTGTACCAACAGGAGTATAGCCAGTAAACAACAACAGTACCTGGCATTTCTCCAGGGCCCAAAGCATTAACTCATTGATCTTCACCCTGACCCTGAAAGGTAAGTATGTGCACCGCCTGCGTACAGATGGGAAAACCACGGCACGGAGAAGTGAAGAGATTCATGCAGGGAAAACGTGAGGCAGAGATGGGAAGAAAACCCAGATCTCCTGGCTTATAGGTCTGTGCTTTAATTTGATGTGAGGAGAAAAAAAAAAAAAAAGCAAAGTGATGCATGGGTAGGATTGAAAGCAGCCTAGCTCCTACTCCAATGCAGGAACAAGTGGATTTTTAACCATCCCTACACTCCAAGTAGCAACACGCCACTGAGGAATTCCTATTGACTTAAATAGGGGCAGGACAGAGCTGTAAAAATAGCACTGTGGGGTTCTACACTGATCCTCTCTCGCTAGCAGCCAGTTCAAATTTGGTCAGGATACGAGCCAAAGGATAGTTTGTCTAGTGTCACCAGGATTCTGCAAATCCATCTAGGTTGTTCTTTTCCCCCCATCAACGCTAGTAACAGAGATTCTGTCCATCAGAAAGTGGCTGAAAAAAATTCAGTGGATAATGCACAAAGCAGAAAAGAATCCAGCTTTCCCCCCTCTTGCTGTAATAACTCCACACAATCTTGTGGGTGTCAGCAGAGCTAGCAGAGGTGGCTTGTATGCATAGGAAGCAGATATGTGGAATAGGGAAGTTGCATTTCTTGCAAACTGGTAACCACAGGACCTCAGCAGTGTTACGGCAGAATGACTTCCCAAATGTTGGGAAATGTGAGTGTCAGATTTACAGATTCCAAGGCCAGGAAGTACCACGATGATCATCTAGTCTGACCTCCTGTATAACAGGCCAGAAACCTGCCCCACAATGACTCCTAGAGCAGAGCTTTTAGAAAAACATCCATCTTGATTGAAAAATGGTCTTTCAAGGAGAATCCACCACAACCCCTGGTAGATTGTTCCAGTGGTTAATTACTCTCACTGTTAAAAATGTACGCCTTATTTCTGATCTGAATTTGTCTAGCGTCCACTTCCAGCCATTGGATCATGTTAGACCTTTCTCTGCTAGAGTGAAGAGCCCATTGTTAAATATTTGTTTTCCATGAAGATATATATAGACAGTAATCAAGTTACCCCTTAACCTTCTCTTTGCTAAACTAAATAGATTGAGCTTTTTGAGTCTACCATTATAACGCAAGTTTTCTAATCCTTTAATCATTCTTGTGGCTCTTTTCTGACCCCTCTCCAATTTATCAGCATTCTTGAATTGTGGGCACCAGAACTGGACACAATATTCCAGTGGTGGTTGCATCAGTGCCATAAATAGAGGGAAAATAACTTTGCTGCTCCTACTCGAGATTCCCCTGTTTATGTACCCCAGGATCCTATTAGCTCTTTTGGTCACTGTATCACACTGGGGAGCTCATGTTTGGTTGATTATCCACCATGACCCCCATATCTTTTCCAGAGTCACTGCTTCCCAGGATAGAGTCCCCCATCCTGCATTCTAGGTTCCTCCATGCATATATTTACATTTAGCTGTATTAAAAACATACCGTTTGCTTGTGCCCAGTTTACCAAGCGAGCCAGACTGCTCTGCAACAGTGACCTGTCCTTTTCATTATTTACCACGCCCCCAATTCTTGGGTCATCTGAAAACTTTATCAGTGACAACTTTGTGTTTTCTTCCAGGCCATTGATAAAAACGTTAAATAGCATCACATGTGCTGGATAGAAAAGAATAAGATGTCACTGGTAAGGTTTTGCATTAGAGTGCAAGCTTAATGAAGCCAGCATATACGCATATTGCTGAAGATGCCCAAGACTGCCCAAAGACATTAATTTCTAACACCATTCCAGGCTATAAAGGTGGAAGGGAATGCATGAGTCTTTCCCCTTAACTTCTTATTTCCTTGCTTTCAAGGTTTTGCGTGGATGGATTGTGTCCTGCCGCAACCTTAACTGTTAATGAATGCAGTTTTTTCATTGAATCCTAGGACTGGAAGGGATCTCGAGAGGTCATCTAGTTCAGTCCCTGCACTCATGGCAAGACTAAGTATTATCTAGACCATCCCTGTTTTGTTTGCTAATCAGATGTGTGTCTCCATTAAGAGAAGTTGTGTAAACCCTCTAGGGCTGATTCAGATGTGGCGTCACTGAGCAGTCATTCCACTGAAGTCAATGGAGTTACAACAGTGTATGACGGGCAGGACGAAATGAAAATCGGGTCTTCTCTTTTTATTGTAATAGGTCAACTCCTGAAACTGTTAGTCAAAAAGCTTGCTTAAAGTAAATGGAAGTTTTGCTGGAGGTATGAAAACTGAGTAGGGAGCTCAGGATATGGCTCAATATGGCAAACTGTGACGCTACAATGTACCTCCATTAAATAACTTTAGCAGAGGAAGCATGGTCCAATAGCTAAAGCACAGGAGAGGGAGTCAGGAGATCAGGGTTCAATAATACCAGCACTCACACCAATTTGTGAGAGCTTGGACATGTCACTTAATACCTCTGTGTGACTCAGTTTCCCTGGCTGGAAAATGAGAATACTATTCTATTTTACAGTGTTCACTGTAAATTCACCAGTAGAATGATGGTTTGTTCTCCTTGGTTCTCTGTGTAGTGCCCGACAGGTCATCCTGGTCTACGAAACCCTGGATCTCAGAGGTCTTCACTTGCCACCACTTGTTTTTGATGTCACATAGACTCCTTTGGATTTTGGCTTTAAGCAGGTGATCGGCCTCATGTTTTCGCTGGTTAGAGGAATCATTTTGCCAGTTACAAAATGCATTTCTTTTCTGTTGAATTAATACTAGGATTTCCTCAGTTTTCGTCAAATCAGTCTTGGTGCTAATGAGTGGAATACCCTATGGTTTCAGCACATGCATTGTGAATGGTGTTTTTAAATTGATCCCAGTGCTCTTGAACGTCAATGTTGCTGTCAGGAAGGTTAGAGAGTTTGTCCGACAGATGTTGCTGGAACGTCTTGTAGCTGGCTTGATCCTGAAGTGCTTTGACGTTGTATCACTTTCGCTTAGTCTTTGGGTGTTTGCGGTGTGGTGAAGTGAGCTGCAGGTACATGACTGATCTTACTAATCAATGGTCTGTCCAACAGTGATCAGTATCTCTCATAGCTCGTGTTATATGGAAGTCGGAAAAGTCTTGGGCTCTGACTATATCATCATCAAGGAGGTGCCAGTGTTTGGTCTGAGGATGTTTCCAGGTGGTCTTAAATTTGTTACTCTGCCTAAAGATGGTATTTGTGATGAGCAGGTCATGCTCCACACATTTGCTCTTGAGGAGAATACCATTGGAGTTTACATTTCCCACCCCTTCTTTGCCTATTGTACCTCTCCTTTGGGAATCCCATCCGACTCTGGCATTGAAATCTCCCAGGAGGATGAGTTTGTTCTGCCTTAGAAGTGGCTGTGAGGACTGCATTAAGTGTGCTATAAAACTGCTCCTTATTGTCTTCCTCATTATCGAGTGTTGGGGCGTATGTGCTGATGACCGTGGCATATTGGTTGTTGCTAAGCTTGAGCCAAAGAGTCATGAGACGCTCATTGATCCCCACGGGAAGCTCCAAAAGCTGACTGGCGATCTTATTTTTGATGGCAAAGCCAATCCCCTGAATGGGTCTCTCTTCAGGTGCCTTTGCTTTCCAAAAGAAGGTGTAGCCACCTCCATCCTCTTTTAATTGGCCCTCATCGGCCTGGCGGGTCTCACTAAGAGCCGCAAAGTCAATGTTGAGTCTTGCCAGTTCTCTGGCAATTATGGCAGAACAGGAAGTCAGTGTAATACAATGGAATACACCTTACATGCAGAAGGGAATTTTAAGAGGAGAACTAGAAGTCTGAGAGGACAATCAAATAAAATATACCTGGAAGGGCACCCATATGACAAAACGTTCAAACTATACTTTCTCAAGGTGCAGCTCTTCCTAACAGCAATTGTTTAGCTCCAAGCCCCAAAATGAACATCAGATTAAAGTCAACTGCATGCTCTCTTATCCTATGCCAGGAATGGAAATAAACCTAGAATGGATTTAAAATGAACAATGCCAACTTCATGAACAGCTTCCCAGCATGCTTCAGTGGGTCATCATCTTTGTCAAGAGCAAATATCTGCGCATCACAAGTATTTAAGTACTGGCTCCTCCCCACTCCTCAGTATCAAAAGCCAAAGTTTTAAAGTGATAGTATGGAATTAAAATTACATTAAAATTACATATTGTGAGCCAAATCCTGCAGTTCATATTCAATCCTTCAGCTGGTAGCAGTAGTAAGCTTTTATCTTCTCATTGGATCCAGCCTGAACAAGCAGGCATGGTGTGTCACACACTCCCAATGTCAGGTGAAGCATGTCCCAGTCGTCCTATCTATACAAGAGTTCAAGTCACTACTTTGTATCAAATCACGTGCTTCCATTAACAATGACTATGCTGTACCAAAAGTACACACTTGTATACGTATGTGCTCACACGGAGGAGGTAGGACTAGAATCCTGGTCATTCAGCCAGTGGGAATTTGGACTGATTAAATAGCTCAGGATTCAATCTTTCAAAAACCAGGGAAGGAGGAAAATCCAGTAATAATCTACAACCATTTGAACTCTGATTATATAGGTGCTTAAACACATTGTCCAAGGAAATGAAAAATTCCAGAGCTCCTTTACGTGACAGAACAATAGCAGCTGTGACAACAGCACAGGCTTCGATGTCAGAGCAAAGAGAGAATTTCCACTGAATAATAAATGCTTCTATGAAGTCAGAGCATATGATGACCGTGTGAACAAACCAACTCGAAACACTCCTCTCCCCCAAACTTACTTTTTTTAAAATACATCTTGTAACTCAAAAATTCCACAAACAGATTATTGTAACATTTTGGGAAAAAAACGTATACTGTTTCACACATGAAGAGCATGGCTACTAAATTAATTGTTGGGACCAGCTGGCAAACATCCTGCTGAAGGGCTGAGATTCTACAGTGGTGTGTGTAGTGTGTTTGAAATCCTCAGTTCAGAATTGCGGTAGGAGTGAAAAGTAGCATTCTTACCTGCTCCTCACTTGCCATTTTGCCTTTTGTCTCACGTCATCCTGAGCGGTCATTTCTGGAGGTGCCTAGACCAGTGTTTCAGATAAGGGATTCTAATCTCCAAGAAGTTAGCATTCACAGCCCGACATGGTTAAAACTACTGTGCCTATATTTGTATACTAAGTAAAACTATTTCCCCTTGTTTATTCCCCCCCCCCCCACTGTTCCTCAGACGTTCTTCTTAACTCCTGGAAACGGCCCACCTTGATTATCACTTCAAAAGGTTTTCTCTCCCCCCACCCCACTCTCCTGCTGGTAATAGCTCATCTGAAGTGATCACTCCCCTTACAATGTGTATTTTTTCATGGTCTGTGTGTATATAAATCTCCTCACTGTATTTTCCACGTTATGCATCCGATGAAGTGAGCTGTAGCTCACGAAAGCTTATGCTCAAATAAATTGGTTAGTCTCTAAGGTGCCACAAGTCCTCCTTTTCTTTTTGAGAATACAGACTAACACGGCTGCTACTCTGAAACCGATATTTGTATGTAGCTTTTTGTTCCAGCAGTACCATTTGCTCCATTAAAAAGAAAAGGGGTCATTAGCATTTTTGATGTTCAGAAGATCAATATCTATCTAATAGACTTACTTCTAGAAATGGCAGTTCAGGATGATGTGAAGCAAAGGATTAAATGACAGGTGAGTAGCCATATTCCACAGGTAGGAATACGGTCCACTAATACAAGAACTTTTATCTGAGGATTTTAAACATGTCCTCAAATATTAAATCTTACAACAACCCCGTGGAATATTTTACCCACTTGACAGATGGCTGAACTGTGCACCCAGGGATTAAGTGATCTGTCGAAAGCTAAACACTGAATCAGTGGCAAAGTCAGGAAAAGAACCCAGGAGTCCCAATGGTCAGTGCCTATTTTCACTTCTACGTAACACTCCTTTGCATAGCTAGGGATAGAAGCCAGTATTCCTGATTCCTAGAGCTCTGCTCTAACCACTAGACAATCTCTCCCATAACAGGGAAAACAGGACAGCAGTTCTGACTCCTAGTGACCTACTTTAACCGACAAAGTATTCTTTCTACAATTGAGAATAGAAGCCAAGAGTCCTGACTGCCAATATTTTGCTCTAGCCACTCAATACACTCCCTCTCTGAAACAGAATCTCAGCCTTCGCTAGTGTCCCTGTGACTTATTTGAGCTTAATCCCAGATCTGTGCAGGGTTAATGAAATTGTGAAGGGGCACAGACAAATCTGAGGTAGGAACAGAGTGTCCCTTCCTGATGGTGGGAGATGATGGAGGTGGAAGATGATGCTTTGAGGTCATGTCCAGGATCAAACTGAGCTTTAGTAAGATAAAGGATTTCAATGTGATGGATGGAAGGGCAGGGGGAAAAAAGCCCATGGTAGTCTCACATGAGGCACTTTGGTGGTCATTGACTAGGTGAAGCAGCACAGATTTCTATTTAACAAAACTGGAACATACCAGCCAGACCTGGACACAGAGAGAAGCTGAGAGCAGTATCCATGTTTCGTTAGATTGCCTTTGCGTTAGAGTTGTTTTTATGCTTTGCACACCACATTAATGGGGATTTCACCTGCATTTAAACACAGCAGTGGTGAAAAGGAGAGCTAGCCTGACAGCACTCCATACCACATGGAAGCAGCACGGTTATACTGATGCAGAACATTACAGAAGAGGCATACACACTGTGCTCTCACCTAGAGACATTATTTTTGTTCTTTCTTGTTGCTTTCACTTCATCCAAATACAAGTCAGGCTAACGGGTTGCTCTTTGTGCATGACCGTCTCAGTTCTTATTTCCTCATGATCTCCTGCTTTTTCATCCCTAGACTAGCAATATTCCTAAATATTCCACCTTGTCTTCATCTCTATTATATTCCACAAACCACCCCACCTCTTTACAACCCTATCTATCCTTCCCACCCACACCCTGCTGCCTCTTTTATTGAGATATTCCTTGCTATCTTCCTCCCAAAGCTTTCAAGAGCTTTTCTCCTCGTCCCAAGACTCTAGAATCCTCTCTGCAGAAGTATTTTCTGCTGTGTTTTCATACCCCAACCTGCTTTTCCTTGCTGCCCTGAATCTGGCACTGGTATGATTTCCAGGGCTGATGTCAGCTGAGTTACCAGAGTCCAATACATGTACTAAATGCATTAATTAGAAGTCTGTGCATTTCCATTCCAACGTAAGAGGCCCATGAGAGTCTCGTGTTGTTATTGATGAACACAGAGAAGCCCTTTGACACATCAACCCTCAGTACAATCCATGTCATGGATACAACTCCTGTCTATTCCCAGAGGATCAATCAGAAGGACACATTGTCCTCACCCTGGCACACAATGCAGTTCAAGTTTCATCTGAGGGTTTCAAAGGGCTTCAACAAATATTAACTAAGCGCCAGGGAGACAGGTCAGTGATATTAAAACTGAAGCACAGAGCAGGGAAGTGTTTTTGATTTTTAAACAATGTTTAAACATTTTAAAATGGCTCTGTAGCTGGTGTGATCGATGCTTATCACATTGGCTCCTTGTCTTCCCTTCATCCCCTATCTGTTTATTGTATCTGCCTGTTGTATACTTAAATTCTACGCTCTTCAAGGTGGTGACCATCCTTTTTATTATTTGTTTGTACCATGCTTAGCACAATGGGGTCCCGATCAGAGTTTTTAGGTGCTATGAATACAAATGAATAATAATAATAAATTACTCCAAAGGAAGCAACATGTAGTATGGAAACTCAAGTTACCCCCAAACCATGCACCATACCTATGACATGAGTGTGACAACACAGGAATGTGTATTCAGTATATAAATTAACCTGCGGAACTCATTGTTGCTGGGTATTCCTGAGACAATTCCTTGGCAAGATTCAGATCACTCTTTTAAAAAAAAATCCTATCTACTGTAACCATGAAGTTCTCATTATCCATATAAATGTCTAATCCTCTTCAGAATTCTACCAAGCTGTTGGCCTCAATTATGTATTGTGGCAATGAGTTCCACAGGGTAATTCTAAGTTGTGTAGAGAAGAATTTCCTTTTAAACACTTCTAAATTTGCTGCCTTTCACTTTCATTGGGTGTCTGCTTGGCTCACTTGGCTCTCTTCTAGAGACAGGTTACTCCGTAAACATCCACCACAAAGATTTTTTTGCTGCTTCCTCTGAAGCATCTTGTATTAGCTGGGAATAGAATACTGGACTAGGTCAGCTCCGTGAGTCTTACCAAGAGGTAGATAAATTGGAATGTATGTAACAATTTGGTCCTGATTGGCCGGGGACAGGGCATCACAGATGCAGAGTGTGGATTAAAATTAGACACAGAATGCTGCTAAACATAGGAGGTACGTATATTTGCACCTGTCCTGCGTGAACACAATCAGCTTTGAGGCTGCTCATATTTACGGTTTATGGATGAGAGTATAACAGCGGATATATGTTTTTCCTCCCCTCTTGTAATGAGAGGCCGTCGGTCATTACGATACACAGAAAACCTTGGTCCACAAAAGACTTTTAGAACTTACTACCTGATCTGTGCTTGGAGTATCTGTTATGTCATTCATGCTTCTGCTTTGCGCATGGCCTAAAGAAAGCACAAGGGAAAGACATGGTGAGAAACGTTTAGAGGCCACAAACCTTCAATGTACAGATTCACAGGCCCATATTGCGCCCTTCACCTGCGTGGCTGACAAGCTGCTGAAAAGGAGAATGGGGTCATGAGTTGCCTCTAGTGTGGTTCATTTCTATAGTAGGCCAGAGTCTGGTCCCATTTACAACAAGATAAATCTGGTGTGGCTCACCTGGACTAACTCCAGATTTAACATGGCATAAATGTGATCAGAACAGAGTTACCCGGGTGGAGTTCACTGGATTTATACCAGGATATATATAAATATAAATATATATACTAGGATCAGATTCTGGCCACATCTTGACACTTATCTCTTACACTGCATGGGCCAAATTTGGCCCTCACATTTGCATTTACAACTCCCGCTGAGTTAATGGGTATGGCACGGATGGAACTGGGGGGCAGAATTTTGCTCCATTTTTGGGGTCCCTTTCCCCTCTTCCTGTGACACATTGCCCCAGCTTCCGTCTTTTCCCATCAGGGCTTTCTCAAGGTCTGTGCGAAGCTGCAGTTCCAGAAGAATTCATATATGTAAAATCAGTGGATGGTTAACGAAAGCTTTGCACACAGTCCCCTTTGGGGGGTGACAAGCCACTCATCTCTCAAAGTATAACCAAGCTATCAAATTCCAGGAAACATGCAGCAAAAATCAAGATGATATATGCCACGAATGCCTGGCAATAAAGAGGAGGCAAAGGGATTAATTCTGTTACTCAAAGCTTCCCCCCCCTTCTTTTTTAAGGGCTACATAAATGTAAACTCATTTATGACATTGTTTCGATTTTAAGCAACAACCCACCCCAAGTCTCTCCTCCTCAATTTTGTGGTTTTATAATTTCCTATTTTTCAAAATATATTTCTCTTCAGAACCCAAAAGGGGAAGCCAACTGCCAGAAAATACAGGGTGAAGAATGAAATTGACTCAAACTGAAACACAGTGCTGCCAAATATTCAAAGAAAGCCATCTGAAAAAACCCCCAAAAACGATCCGCCTTCCCTAATTTCTTTTAGTTACAGTAATTTTAAATGTGACTTGTAAAAACAGCCTGTAGAACATTTTCAGACAGCTGGCCTGGTGCCTAGGGACTCAGGAGGTCTAGGTTCAATCCCCAGTTTTCCTACAGAGTTCTTGCATGACCATGGCCCACCAGTTTAGGACCAGAACTTTAAAAGGGAGATAGGGAGCTAACACTCTTTTTAAATCTGGCCCTTAGCGTCCTTGTGCCTTGATTCCCCATCTGGACAATAATAATTCTTCTCTTCCACTATGTGTCTGTCTCATGCATTCAGACTGTAAGCTCTTTGGGGCAGGGACTGTCTTTTACTATGTATATATACACAGCACCTAGCACAATGCTGCCCTGATCTCAGATGAAGCACATAGAAGCTACAGTAATATCAAGTGTGAGCTTAAAGTTGACAGGCTCCCTTTAATTACTTCCTATTATGATCTTGGAACCAAATGATTAAAAAAAAAAATCATTAATCAAATCCTACTGCTTGAACAGAACAGCTTAGACAGACTAGAAGAACCAGCTCAGAGCTAAGCAAGTTCTAGAGCTGGTCGCTAGCTTCCAGATGAAATTCTCCAATTCATTGAAGCTGCCATTTTTAAGATGGTGGGATTGCTAATGGGAGCAAGAGGGCATGTCTACTGCAGTACTGCTGTAGCGAGGATGCTTCCTACATCAACAGAAGCGTTTTCACCATCCATGTAGTTAATCCACCTCCTCAAGTGGTGGTAGCTAGGTTGATGGAAGAATCAGGGGTTAGGTCAACCTAGCTATGCACACAGCGGTGTGAATTTTTCACACTCGAGCATGACACAGCTAGGTCGATCTAAATTTTAAATGTAGACCAGGGCTGAAGCAGTTTAAAAAAATTATGACCATTATTCTATGCATTTTGATTGTTTTCTTGTTCTATCGTCTTGCGATTCTCTTCAAAGCTTTATATCTCATGTGTCACTCCACCATCATCCATAACAGGAGTATTCATCTGCCGGAGGGTTGTGGGGCAATCAATGGCCAAATTCTAAGGTCCTTACTCTGTTTTTACTCATTTCTCACCCCTCTCAACAACGCTTTCCCCGACTAAGCATAACCCACTGGTGAATGTGAGTATCAAGTCCCCCGCTACAGTGATCCACAGAGGATAGGAGCTGATACAGCCACCAGAAAGGGATCCTGTAGCAGCTCATGCTGTTGTATTTGGAGGTCCCTGATTCCACCCCCAGTGTGTCGGCCAACACCCCAGCCATGACAAACACTTGGGGCGAGATTCACACAAGAATTTAGGCACCGAACGGCCACTTTAGGCACCTTAATCTCACAATCATCCCCCTGCCCCTGGGATTCACAAAAGCCCTGTTCAGCTGCCCGGTAGGTAGCTAAATGTTTGCAGGAAAAGTTCCCT
Source organism: Lepidochelys olivacea (assembly GCF_965140295.1). Classification (NCBI taxonomy): domain Eukaryota; kingdom Metazoa; phylum Chordata; order Testudines; family Cheloniidae; genus Lepidochelys; species Lepidochelys olivacea. The sequence continues at coordinate 12,660,370 of NC_140436.1, read as the reverse complement.
AGGTGCCTGTGTATCTGACGTCTGCAGCCTCACACTAGGCATCTGGACACCTGAGCCTCAGCGCAATGAACGAACCAGCGGAAGAGGTGTTCCTCCGCCTAAATCACCTGTGGGCCCCTACCTGGGAGGCGAGCCCTGAATACAACTACCGAGCTCACACAAAACAGGGGAGGAGAGCCTCTCCCCTTGTGTCTTAGCCCCGTGGTGAGGCTGCTCACTTGGGATGTGGCAGACCTCTGGTTCAAGTCCCCCCTCCACTTGAAGTGGGAGCGGTCACCTCTCAGGGGAGTGTCCTAACCACTGAGCTATGAGATATTCTGGTGTGGGGCTGCCTCAGTCTCTCCCATTAAAATGGTTCCACTGTGAATAAATAATTAAGAGTAATTGGGCCAGAGAGTGCAAGGACGAGAATGACTCGGTAGCCTAGTGGCTGCAGCACTCGCCTGGGAAATGAGACCCCCAGTCTCCCTGCTGTTGATGAGCCACCTTCCCCTGCCCACCCTGCACCCTGGCTTCTTGCATCCTTGGCATCTCCCATTGGCTAGCTTAACTGGCACCTGGCCTCCAGCGTGCTGGCTTTTGTGAACCCCACTCTGAGGCACCTGCCTCTCCCCAATAACTGTACAGGGAGCCTGGCCACCAAACTCAGGTTTTGTGATTCACAGTGATTTTCTAGGTGCCTACATATTAGGTCTGGCGATGCTCAGCATCACCACTCCTAAGTGCCTTTGTGAATCCAGCCCTTCAGGCTTCGCCTCGGTTTAATTCGATTTCAACATGAATGACACCCACTATAGTCATCGGAGCAGGCTGAAAAACGCAAACATTCCCCCCCTCCCCAGATATTCATCTCAGGGTGAGATTGTCACTTGTTCTGCACCCCTACGCGGCGGGATAAGGAGTTGTAAGGTACAGAGGGGGAAGTTATCTGTACCAACTATCCAGCTGTCACAGTCTGTGATGAAGTCACAACATGGATCCTGAAGCAGTGTAACTATGCTCCTTGCACAGGGCTTGTTGCAAAGCAATTATTTGTAATTTTAAAAACCTTTAATTTTCAGCTGACACTTTGCAATAAGTTCTACCTGGCAATACACTGGAGCTATGCTTTTTGATACCTAGAATTGCCACCAATGCATAAAAATGGAAGGAGAACTACAAGGCTCAGGATAACTGCAGTGTAATTGAAATGTAGGTAAACACACCTGGGCTCCAAAAAGCAATGCAATAAAATGAACACCCAGAGGTGTAACCATAAGGGAGTCTGTAATGCAGTTCCCCTTCCGGTTATCTGAATTACTTGTAATTGAAAACCGTAGCCACAGTGTAACTATGCTGCAATTGCAACATAAGTGCACTGTAACTACAATCACCATGGGATAAAGTGGCATCCATCTTTCTCTAAGCTCTTTCAATCACAGTAATTTTAGAGTTTACTTCGAGCAACATTTGCAGATGGAAAAGTGATTTTCAAGTAGACCATTCTTGCTTTCTCACTCTAGGAAATAGTTGTTTACAACCGATGCCCAAAGAGATTATGTGCTTTGCCAAATGTAAATCAGAGAAATAACCAGGATTCGAACTCAGGATTACAGACTCTCAACCAGGTGTTTGTTCTGGTAGACACTGCTACCTCACTGAACAAGTAAGTAGCTGTTGTTCAACTTACGTAAACGTCCATAATTTGCGTTCTGTCTCATTCTAAGATCTTCGGTGGAGCGGTGGAAGCTGGCCCCTGCTGCTGGGCTCCGGACAGGACTACGATCTGAGAGGGAGAGAGCATTTAGATCACATACATGTACACAATAAGGCTGTCAGCAAATGCTGCCAGCTTGGATCACGTGTGACCATCAATGAATACAGCTTGTCATTTTCAGGTATTGAAACTTGGGTGGCAATGGGTGAAAATTAATTGTCCAGTGCTTAACTTGGATAGATTTCACACACCTCTTGATATTCTGCAAGTTTGGCAATGAATTCAGCAGCATTTTCCACTTTTGGCTCAGGCCAAGTAATTTTTCTGTTAGGAAGGAACGGCTTTACTTCTGACAGAGTATTTTTAATATTTTCCTTGCTGTGCAGAGGGCCAATGCAAGGCTTATGCCACTACCTTAGTCCCATTTAAGCCCTATTTTGAGGCCTGAAGTGGCATTTGACTGGTGCACAGGCCCTCTCTGCACAAGGATGAACATCACACAGTGTGAATACAAGCTCTACTACTTACAACTGGCCCTCATGCTCAGATACCGTGGTTATAATTGAGGCAAGAAACTGAGCAAGACAATGGAACTTGGCATGGTGTGTGACAGACTGATAATATTCTGTATTATCCTGAAGAACTGTTCTGAAATTAAGATAAACTTCATTAAATTAAATTAAACCTCATCGAATTAGAACTAATACCTTCAGGGCACACTGTATTAAAAATGGTGTGTTATTGTGGCACTGTATGTACTTTCTCTAGTAGGGAAGGGGGGGATGCTAATAACTTACTCTGTTATCAACCCTTTAAAGCCACCCCCTGGCTTATATGAATTCAAACTGGAGTCTCCAGCAGGGACCAAGAGACAAAAAAGGGGTTTGGATAAACAGCCTTCTGCATGATTCAGTGGATGGTCTGGACCCCCAACCCATGGAGGGCCCCAATCCCTAGGGTAGGGTTGAAAGGACTGAGCCTCCTGAGGACACACAAACCTGGGAGCTTGTTCTGAGCTGAAGCTGTGCTGAACTTGTGACCACAAAGGAATCCCCGTGCGTTGGGGGTTGAAGGACAACTCTTGCCAGCATCCCTGAGTGGGTGCGGGTGATGCTTGGTAAGCTTATTAGCAAGCGTCCAAGTTCCTTTATTGTTTTTAATATGATTTCTCTGTAATCCTTTTTACCTCAGAAATGCAGTAGGCTTGCATAGGAAGTGCTGTGTGGTACCTTGTAGCAATTACACCTGTTAACCATCTCGGGAGAGCAAGCAAGCAATGTCCTTGGGCAACCTGCCAGTGCTGGGAATACACACAAAAAGGCCTGATTTTGCTCGTGCTTACATGGTGGGTGTAATCCATTCACTTTACTGGAGCCACTCCTGATTTACACTGGTGTAAATGAGATCAGCATGAGACCCAGAGAATAGATCTTTTGATTAAGAAGGGGCCATTTTCAACACAGACACTGTTCAGGATAGAGCTGCATTGCAAGCATTTACGGAAACCTAGCACCTCCCCAATGTTAATTCAATGCCGCTGCCAGGGCGGGATCTTGTCTTGTGATAGAAAACTCCTCACTAGAGCTGGTCAGGAACTGGAATCTGCATTTTGCAGGAAATCCCAACATTCTGAAAAATCCCCAAAATGTCCTCAAAATGAGCATTTCAAAAAATCTTGCTAGTATCAAAAACCATTTGGCCTTTTACATTACATTAACTGTTAACTATAACATACACATAATAATCTACACACAATATATTAAAAACTATATTTTAATAGACTATAAAAGTCAAAACAAAACTGAACTTTGATTCAAAATGTTTTTGACATTGTCAAAATAAAGCATTTTTAGTTTTTCCCATTGAAAATGTTGTTGAAATTGACGCGTTCCCATGAAACATTTAGATTAAATGGCATTTTTCAATGGAAAACTGTTCTGTCAAAATTTTTTTTTGACCAGCTCTACTTACGACTGATATAGGCTTGAAGCAACAAGAAGAATAGCAGCCAGAACAACAGCAATAACAATCTTCCCTGCAATTTAATAATGGGCCCAACGCAGCACCCACTGAAGTGAACGGCAAAACTTCCTTTTTGGGTAAACAATCTGCCCCTGTATTTTCCTATATGTTGTGAATATTCATTCCAAAGACTTATTTCTCCTTAATGGAAAAAGACCCACAGTGTAAACATCGATGAGGAGTAATAACCACAGCCAAAACCACCAAGGCTAGAAATCACTAAAGTATGAGCAAAGTTCTGCTCTGAGCTGTTGGGTGAATCTCAGTTCTGCTACACTGCTCTCCCTAGAGGCATGGATGCCTCGCTGAAGTCAATGGAAGTATGCATGCCGGGACAGCAGGCTATCAGAGATTACATCTGATGTGCAGAAGCAAAACCTTAAGTTTGCCCTTTAGGTTAGTCTAGAGAGTGGACAACTTAAGGTCATTACAGCCAAGATTCCAAAGTGCCTCCCATTTGAACCCAAGTTAATATCCTAGACTGGAAACAGAGAAATCCCCCTTTAAAAGGGCTAAAAACAGGAAATCACAAAACAGACTGGGTTCAAACAAAAAGGAATAAGGACCTTGGGATACAGCCATGTGTGAACTGAATCTTGTGAACTCACTTGTGGTGGATGAGACCGATTTGCCAATGTCTGCCAAGGATCGGTGGATCGGCTTCTTGGTCTGGTGGCGATGTTTCCTCAGGAGCACGTAACTGATTTTCTCTCTCAGCTCCGGCCTGAGCAGACCATCCTCTATCTGCTTTTCAATAACATCATCTGAAAGAAGGACATTGGAAGTGCACGCGTGACTTGCTGGGCTGCGGCATGAAAAGTTCTGTTGCAAAAAAAAAAAAAAAGCTCCTCCTTGCAAACCCTAAAACTGCATCATATGCCAAAAACTCAGACTTTAAGGTCATGAGGGACCATCATGATCATCTAGTCTGACCTCCTGCACATCGCAGGCCACACAACCTGACCCCCCACTCCTGTAACGGACCCCTCACCTCTGGCTGAGTGACTGACGTCCTCAAATCATAATTTAAATATGTCAAATTACAGAGAATCCTCCATTTACACTAGTTTAAACCTGCAAGTGACCCATGCTCCATGCTGCAGAGGAAGACAAACCACCCCCCCACCCCCACAGAGTCTGTCAATCTGATGCAGGGGAAAATTCCTTCCTGACCCCAAATATGACAATCAGTTAGACATGTTGGCGAGACCCACCAGCCAGACACCTGGGAAGGAATTCTCTGCAGTAACTCAGAGCCCTCCCCATGTAGCATCCCATCTCCAGCTACTGGAGATATTTGCTGCTAGCAGTCACAGATTGGCTCCATGACATCGTAGGAAGTCTCATCATACATGATGGTCTGTAGAGGCTATATGGTGGGTTCAGATCATAATAGACAAGTTCACGCTCATTCTTTACTCAGAAAAAAATCCCAGTTAATATCCTTGCTTCCCCTGGGGTTTTGCCTGTAGAATGGAGTGTTGAACCAGGGCCATATTACTTTCCTTTTCTTAAAGGTGTAGTGCCCAATCCCTGTTTGTCCTGTACCTTCTTTCATCATTTACACCCGTGTGGTATCTGTGTAAAATGCAGCCATTCAGATATGTCAGGATGTTGCATTAACTTTGCACAGGTGTGAAATGATGGCACACAAGGAGCACAGTAGTGAAGAATCAAGCCCGTGCTGCCTAACAGGCCAACTCCTGCAGTTCTTCTTGGGCAGGGAAAACTCCCACCATTGGGAAGAATCAAAGCTACATGATTTGGCTCTAAACTGTCAAAACAAGCAATATGCTCTCTCCGAGATGCTCATCATCACCACAATATCTGGGCATCAGTGAGATCAGCAGCGATTCACAGAAGGGACTATGATGTTTTTATATGATAAAAACCCATCCCAGCATGCAGTGCATATTATACACACACACACACCCCTTCGAAGCAGTTACTATGCCAAGCTAATTTGAATGGGTTGGTGATGCTGATTTAGCTGCCTTAGGTCTTCATCTATATGCAGACTTGCACAGAAATAACTAAATCAGTTTGGACTCTCTCCTTTTGTTATTTCAGTGCAGGTCTGTGGGTAGACCAGCCTTTATATGTACTGAGAGTGAGCTCTTCTGATACTGTAAATTAATTCTGCTGTCCTCTCTTTACCCCAGTGTAAATTCCATTGATTTCTACAGAGTTGCTTATTATGGCACATTAGAATCAGGCCCACAAAGTTAAATTAAAAAGTACATAAAAGGCACATCATACCAGAGATAATAAATCAAACAAACAAACAAACAAACAGAGATGATTAATGAATAAATAAGAATGGCAAACCTCTACCGAGCTCCTCACTAAGCATGTAACAGTGCAGCAATTTGAGCCAACATTTTAACATATGCAGTGGGTTGTTACTTTGAAAGGCTGACTACTACACTGCCTTTTAAAAAGTGTAGTTATACTCTGAAAAGGGACAATAAAAAGGAAGCTCTCGAGTTCTAAATGTATTGAGCTTTCTCTCATTAACTTGAAGAGCAAATCCGCTGAGTTCATGAGTCACTTGCTGTATACAGAATCACAGAAACGACTGAGAAGTCATCAAGTCCAGCCACTTGTGCTGAGGTAGGACCAAGTAAACCTAGACCATCCTTGATGGGTGTTTGTCCAACCTGTTCTTCAAAACTTCTGTGATGGGGATTCCACAACCTCTCTTGGAAGCCTATTCCAGAGTTTAACTAGAGTTAGAAAGTTTTTCCTAATGTCTAACCTAAATTTCTCTTGTTGCAGATTAAGCCCATTATTTCATGTCCTAACTTCAGTGGACATGGAGAACAACTGATCACTGTCCTCTTTATAGCTGCCATGAACATATTTGAAGATTTATCTGGTTCCCCACTTGCCTTCTTTTCCCAAGACTAAACAGGACCAGTTGTTTTAACCTTTCCTCACAGGTCAGGTTTTTAAAAACTTTTAGTGTATTTATATGTAATGACGTTTGTACGTAACTATATATAATCAAAGGAGAAAAATAAATAAGTAAATGGATGCACAGAGATTAGAAATCAATTTTGTTTTCATTTCTCAACTGTACCACATAACCTGCTTGACAACGGTTACATTCTCTCTGGCTTATATTACGTAAGGCATAATGAAATTAACATTCATCAATAAAAATGAAAAAAGTGAAACCCAGCATAAGGCACTGTTAGTTTTGACGTAATACTGCATCCGCTCTTTTCAGCTTTTCTTCACCTATCAGGTTTATATAATCTCAGGATGCTTTACAAACATTAACTAGAGCCTGACTAACACCTACAGGTCTCAGAATAGAACCCAGGAGTCCCAGCTCCAACCACTAGTCAGAGCTTCCTCGACACACAAGTGTGGGGTTTTTTGAGCCGTAAGCATAAGACCCACCAGAGAGACAAGGTGGGTGCGGTGAGATCCTATCTAATATTTGGGGACTGACATGGCTACAGTTACACTGCGTAAGACCCACCAGGTAACAGAAACTAATCTAGCAACAACCTCCTCCTCCTCATCCTTTCATTGCCTAATGTCATATTGGATGGATTGCAGTGGAGTGATATGTATTAAAGAATCTCACTGCACCTGACTGCAAAGGTGTAAATGTGTAAACACAGAAAAGTGGGAGTCAAATGCAAGCATGTCAGAGCAGTAGTGATTTACAGTTACAGTGCATAATCGACTTTAGGTACGTATCTGGCCCCCAGATGCTCGAAGGTGTTTAGGGATTTAACTCCCATTGGTTTCAATAAAAGTCAGGAGAGCTCAGTACCTTTGAGGATCGGGGCTTATCCACTTCACAAACTTTAACGTGTTTAGCCTCAACACCTCTGTGGGGTGGGAGGGGGCAGCACTGTTATCCCTACTTTCCAGATGAGGAACTGAGGCCCCGAGAGACTAAGGCCCCCGATTTTTAAACAGAATTCAGGCATTGCTGCGCTAAGCATTGCAATACTTAATTGATGTAGGAACCTCATTTTCAAAAGGGATTTAGGCACTTAGGAGCCTACATAATTTGGATATTGGCTCCTAATCCCTTTTGAAAATGAGACAAGGGCTCCTAAATCAGTTTGGTGTTGCAATGCTGAGTGCGTATCATTACAAATCTGGGCCTAACTGAGTGCCCAGGGCCACACAGGAAGACTGTGGCAGATCAGGGAACTGAACTCCACTCTCCCCAAGCCTACCCTAGTGGTCTAACATCCTCTCACACAGAATAAATTTATTGTCCATCACCGTAGCCACTTGCCCACATTGTCTTATTATTTACATTACACTATCTTACTATTTACGCAAGTGAATGACTACACAAGTGGAGAATCAGGCTCGATATGGTCAGTTACATTGTGCGCCGTTTGATGTGCCATTAACCCTCCCTTCCACCATGAGTGACACATTCCTCTAGTTCTAGGTCAAGCTAGAGTACCAATGAAACCACCTCAAGAAAACCCCACCGCTGTTTGTATTGAGAGGTTAATACCGATGATCTGTGGTAGGGAGTAGCCGTCTAAGTCTAGTAGCACCGTCCCTGTCTGTAGACACGTGCGTAGTTCAAACAGGCTGTGCAAAGATAACGTTGACACATGAGGTTTGCTCCATCTCTCCCCTCCTTCTTCCACCTTTTCTTCGAACTTTATCCACCTGAAACAACAAAAGCCACAGGTGTGATCGGTACAGGGTACAAATGCATGGCTGTAAATTGCACATCTGTCCAAAATGTGCACCAATCAGGTGATCAGGTACCAAGGTGATGGGTACAATGTAAGAACTTGAACAGAATAGATCTATCACAGGGCAGCTGCTGTACAGCCTTTGTGCATTTTACAGTTAGATATATTTATCAGCAATAATCTGGATGAGTAAGAGCGGAGGTGCCTGGAGGAGCCCTGGGCTGGAACAGCTGAGGACTGAGAGGCATTGGCAGAGCATGGTTCAGGGCTGGGATATCTAGAAGAGTCCTAGGTCAGGGTGGTGGTGCATTGGCAAAGCTTCATAGCTAGAGGAATCTTACAAGAGCTTTATCAGCGCTATGTTATATGAAGCACTCCTTTCATGAGTCCAATTCACACATGGTTTTAAATGACCTTTTTTATTAAAGGGAGGTAATGCTTCACATGAACATAGATAGCACTTTCCATCTGCCAAGCGCTTTACGAGCTTTCACCAATTCACCCTCGGACCATCTCTGTAATGTATGTCTGCATACTACAGATGAGGAAGTGGAGGCAGAGAGGTTAAGTTATTTGCCTAAAGTCACATCATCTGAAAGAGGAACAGAACCTGCTGGGTTGGTAAATCTCACTGCTGGGATCAGGCCCTCCCCCCTCCTCTTTCTCTCTCAACATAATACTTATGTTGCTATGAAAAAAAATTGATTGTAAAGTCTTCAAGGCAGGGAAAGCATTTTATTGGTGAAGTGCCATGTGCATCTATGAACTAATAATGTGCTTATGCATACAGCGAACAAATACTAAAAGGACGGTGTCCCAGTGTGCCTGGAGCAAGGTGTCTGATGAGCTCTTTGCTCATCCTTTAACAATTAATGTTCAACCCCCAAAATTGGTCACCTGAGCCCTTAAACTTCAAGACAAAACCACTAGTTTATTGGACCCCTTCAGCTGAAGGTGCAGTTAGATGGTTAGGTTCTGAGGGCCTGGAGTTCTGGGTTAGGGCTTGGGGAGCTCCCCTCCTCTCCCAGCTTCATCCAGCACTGCCCCCTACAAAGAAGCAAGCAAGCCTTCTTATATCGCCTGGTGGGTCCTGATTGGCTAATAACTCCTCCCACTCCTCTTCTAGCCCCTGGAGGACCAAGTCTTGTTGGTTCGGCAGGTACCAGAACCTGAATGGCAGTGTTCTGAGTTCTAACTCATTGCCCCTCTTTCCCAGCCAACGGTTTTCCTTTGGGTGGAGCGTGTTAGGGTGGTGATGCTGCATTGGGGGCAAAAAAGGCCTGGTACATCTGTCGCGGTAGGACACTGGAAAATTCATTTAATCAGCTTGATAGTGATCAGAGTTCCCAAAACCTTGACCTGCTCTATTCATTTCAGGGATGGGTTAATTACATTTTGGCTGCGTTATGTGTGTGAAGGATTTCAGCATCAGGAAAATGTGAAATGGCAAATGAGAGGATGCAGCATGCTGACTAAGCAGTTTCATGCCCGGTTATGTAGCATTTATAACACACCTCCACCATTCAAGGTGATTAAAGCGCTTTTGAGACATTTGTTAATTAACTCTATTGGGGCGATTAGACCATTTTTCAGTGACTAAACTGGGATGCTGAGCTAACCTGACGTCACTCTCAGTGGCAGAAAAGAACTTAGGAGCTCTCCCTCCCCGTCCACTGCTCCAACCTCTAGACCCACAATCCCTTCCGAGATCTGGGAACAGACCATAGAAGTCTTGACTTCCAGACCCTTCTCCAACTATTAGACCATGCTCTTCTACTAGACCTGAGAAAGGAACTCCAGAGTCCGGGCTTCCTGCTCCAATCACTAGACAACGCTCTCTCCCTTTTAAAAAACAAAAACAAAACTCTTCTGCTTTTAATGTTCTGCATCAGCTTCTTAACATTCACCATGAAGAGGAACACAAATAAATGAATGAGAGCAGATTTCTGCAGGCTCCCTGAGAATATGACTCGTGCTCCAATTAAGCACAAGTAATTCTCGGCAACGCGCCTGTATTTATTTTGGAAATAAAGCTGCTGTTCCTTTAAATCAGGTTTGCAGAGACCCAACTCCACGAATTCTCATGGATTAGTCAGTCTAGGGCTTAACCTGGCAGCTTTTAACTGGTACAACTTGGATTTTAGCTCATGTCACTGCAGTGGGGACAGAGGGAAAGAACAGAGGACAACAGGGGCTTTTAAAAAAAAAAAAATTAGCAACAGAGCATATGCTAATTCTGCCTGCAAATACTGCAAACAGCTGTGGATTATCCAGGCTATGGTCAGGGACATACATACCTGGTGGTTCCTCCTCCCCTTTAGGTTGGCATTTACCTGGATTAGAGATCCAAACTAATCCAGGTAAATGCAGAGGGGAGGCAGAGGGGAGGCAGAGGGGAGGCAGATTGACACACTTCAATGCTTTTTTCCCAGCGGGAGAACTATTTAGATATTCTTTCCCACTGCAGCTTTGCTGCTCATTTAGGATTCTGGGATTCATTGCTCTTGAAGCCGGGAGGTTGAGGGGGATGACACCCAGGATTCCTCCTGGTTAACAGAGTAAAGCAGCATTCGCCCATTTAGCGGCAAAGAAAGGAAACAGATTCTGGGTGCTGTAAGTCTGATTCAGGGCAAGGCAACAGGCTACTGTTACCTCACCCAGATTTTGCACAAAGTGTTTGAAGAAATATGGTGGCTATTGTCCTGTACTACTATTGTAGTATGATGGACTGTGAAGGCTGATTGACAAACAAAAGGCCATTAATGCAGCCAGAGAAGGAGACAGTGTAATGTATTGGTTAGAGCACATGCGGTTTCTAGTCTCAGCTCGAACATGGACTTAATGTGTGATCTGGGCAAGCCACAAATGGCCTCTGGAGGCCTCAGTTTTCTGTGCCAAACCTGACACACAACAGGGCCTGCATTAGGAAGTGCTGCGCACCCAAGACTGAGAGCTGCGGGAGTGTAACATCTCTGATAATCGGGCTCAAGTCGGGCTGAGCAATCTGAAGCAACCCTAAAAAGAAAAAAAAAACTGGCCCTTAAACTCTCTGGTGCCTCAGGTTCCCCTCCTGTCAGAGGGCAACCATAATAGCTACTCACCTTTGGAAGGCACTTGGAGATCTTTGAATGAAAAATGATACATGAACACAAAATGATGCTTGTTAAAACTAGAGAAAGGCAATCAGTGAATAGTATTTTAAATAAATACATAAAGCTGGGAGGGCGCTATACTGGAACCGAGTCAGGAGATACTGCAGAGCTTTATTTAGGAGAAATTCAAGGAATATTTTAAAGAGCATCAATGTGAGATTCATTATTCAGGAAGGAAAAAGTCCTGGTTTGTTACATTTTTCTTCCTACCACAATGTAGCTCCTTTCACCCATTGATCTCAAAACTCTTTACAGATATTCGTTAATAAACCCTCACCATAGGTCAGCTTTAGCTCTCCTGTACTATTTACAACGTATCACTGTCCTGTGTCTTTCACACTATAGCAGAGGTGGGCAAACTATGGCCCGCAGGCCACATTTGGACCGCGGAACCGTCCTGCCCGGCCCTTGAGCTTCTGGCCAGGGAGGCTAGCCCCCGGCCCCTCCCCCACTGTCCCCTCCCCTCGCAGCCACATGATAGCGTGAGCAGCTCAAATTTATTGTCGCTTGTGAGCGGAGGCAGGATTTCACTTCAGATCACAAAGTTAAAAGGCTTGTGCCTTCACCCCCCCCGCAACACACAGTCCAGTATCCTGCCTATGGTTCTGTGAGAATTTACACCAGATGACGATCTGCTCACTACTGCTTCAAAGGAAGAAGACACCCCCTAATGCCCCTTTACAAGCTGCAGTACTCACGGAGATGAGTGAGATTCCACCACCCCATCCTTAGAGGTTTTTAAGGCCCAGCTTGACAAAGCCCTGGCTGGGATGATTTAGTTGGGGTTGGTCCTGCTTTGAGCAGGGGGCTGGACTCGATGACCTACTGAGGGCTCTTCCAACCCTAATCTTCTATGAGAAAAATTCCTTCCTGACCCCTGCACTGAAGCATGAGTTCCTGCTACCTTTGGCCTATTATGTTTTATCATTTGTGTGACAGTTGCACCTAGAGGCCCCAAGTGAGGTCAGGGGCCCATTGCGCTAGGTGCTGTACAAACACACCCTGAAGGTAGTCCCTGCCCCAAACAGTTTATAATCTGAACAGACTTAGTGTGACCAGGTGTCCAGTTTTCGACCAGAATGCTGGTCCCAAGCCAGAGCCCTCATCCCCCCCCCCACACACCTTAAACCCCTGCCTCAACCCGCAGCCCCCTCCCACATTCCGAATCTCTTGGCCCCACCCCCCAACCTGGAGCTCAAACCCCTCATCCCCAGCCCCACCCCAGAGCCCACACCCCCAGCTGTAGCCCTCACCCCCTTCCGCACCCCAACTACCTGCCCCAGCCTGGAGCCCCCTCCCGCACCCTGAACTCCTCAGCCTTAGCCCCACCCCAGAGCCCACACCCCCCGTTAGAGACCTCACCTCCTCCCACACCCCAACCCCCTCCCCCAGCCCAGTGAAAGGGAGTGAGGGTGGGGGAGAGTGAGCCACCAAGGGAGGAGGAATGTAGTGAGCGAGGGGCGGGACCTCAGGGAGGGGTGGAGCTAGAGCGTTCGGTTTGCTGAGATTAGAAAGTTGGCAACCTTAAACAGACTAGACACCGTCACCACAGCAAGTGTAATTTACAAGCATCGTTATCCCAGGCGTGGCAATCTAGCATGCAATGCCTCACCCTTGGCCTTTTTGCGCAGTCAGCTTTCGCCCCATGTTAGACTCCCGGAGCCAAGCCCACACTGTCTTGATGGCTGCTTGGCTCTGAAGATGAAGTTTCCTGTTTAGGCTTGCCAAGGTTTTATTTGCAGGTAGTGCTCACGCAGCGAAGGAGCTGGCTCCCCGCAGCTAAAGAGGCTGTGAATTCCTGACCCAAGGAGAGAGGAAACAGAGCCTGCAATTCGGCAGCTTTTAAACCTGCAGTGGAAAGGCTCGCGTGAAGTCCTGGGCTGCCCCTGGAGACTGAAGCCCTCTATCTCCAGAGTGGGTACAGACCAGCCAGTAGCACTGTAACCTTCTCCCCACACTCTCTCGCTAATGCACCTGAACCCACTCCGACTGGGTGAGAGGGAGTCCAGTCTCCATGGCCTATTCACTCCTTGGCCTCACTACTGAGGCTCCTGGCGAGAGGGCTGATTAGTGTCAATTGTGCTGATGACTTTTAGGCCAGTTAAACACACCTGCCGCCTCAAGGGTCTGGACAGAGATCCATCAAACTCCTTCTGTAACCTGCATCTCGGAGAGCATTAAATTCTGGCACACACCTAGCCCCACAGAATAAGGGTTCATCATAGAAAGGAATAAAACCCTTTGGGGAAAATAGTTAAATGGCTCCCTTAGCAGTGACCAAAAATAATATCATCTATTAGAAACATTAACCTGTAGAATGCTGGTGTTTTAATCCAGGCTGGCAAGAAAACGAATGCTTAGGATGTAGATTACATATGCCCAGTCTCCAAAGGGTTAAACCACATTCAGCAGACACCTACCAGCCCTGGGGTTGTAGCTCCGTGCGATTATGCTTCTGCCAACAACCCAAACACTTAGGATATGTCTACACTGCCCATGATGGGGCATCCACACTGCATTGTAAGCATGGGTTTACAATTGCTGGATCCGGGTCTCACAGTCATGCTAACACATCCATACTGCACGACACAGACCTTCTGACTTGGGTCTGTGGCTTGACCTGTGTCCACACTGCACAGTGACTGGATCCAAGTCACAGTGGGACTTGGGCTCTGACCCACCCCCCCCTTAGTAAGATTCTAGGGCCTGAGTGCCTGATGACTTGAGTCAGACTGATCTGGGTGTAGATGGAAGCAGGGAGGAGGTGGGGATGGGAGCTTGGGCTCAAACCTGAATTAGAGTCCTGGCTTAGTGTGCAGTGTAGACATACCCATATAGAGCCAATTTAGTGTGCAGACAGGAAGACCAAAGGAAAATGAAATACCACCCTAGGGAGGGATTTTCCAAATTATTCAAGTGAGTTAGGAGAACAAGTCTCATTGAAAGTCAGGGGGACTTGTGTGCCAGCTCACTTAGATGCTTTGGGAAATCGCTTGCTTCCAAAAACAGACTAAAAGTTAACTAAATCAGTTGTCCAAACAGGCTCAACAATGTCTAATGCCTCACACACATGCAGTTTCTTTGGATCCTCGCTGATGGGACAGGGCTGGATCCTGCCAGGCTGGGCCACGTTCTAAGTGACACCAGTTCCCACTGAAAATAAAGGAAGTTGATGGACTTAGTCATTGCAGAATCAGCCTAATAGTGATGAAAACACTTTGTGCTTCTAAGTACCTTTCATCCAAAGATTTCATACAGCTTGCTAAACATTAGTGAAACAAGCTTCACCTTTTAAGATAGGGACGATGACCTACATTAATAGATTCCAAGATCAGAACAGACCATTGTGATCATCTAGTCTGACTTCCTGCCTAACTCACGCCATGGAAGTTCCCCAAAATAATTCGTAGACCAGAGCTTTTAGAAAAACATCTAATCTTGATTTAAAAATGGCCACTGATGGAAAATCCACAACTCTTGGTAAATTGTTCCAATGCTTAATTACCCCTGGTTCTCATGGGTACTTTAATTTTCCTGATATCTGCTGGGAGAGCAATACAGCGGTGCATAGACAATCCAGGAAGTTTTTGGAAAGCGTAGGGGACAATTTCCTGGTGCAAGTGCTAGAGGAGCCAACTAGGGGGGGAGCTTTTCTTGACCTGCTTCTCACAAACCGGGAAGAATTAGTAGGGGAAGCAAAAGTGGATGGGAATCTGGGAGGCAGTGACCATGAGTTGGTTGAGTTCAGGATCCTGACACAGGGAAGAAAGGTAAGCAGCAGGATACGGACCCTGGACTTCAGGAAAGCAGACTTCGACTCCCTCAGGGAACGGATGGGTAGGATCCCCTGGGGGACTAACATGAAGGGGAAAGGAGTCCAGGAGAGCTGGCTGTATTTCAAGGAATCCCTGTTGAGGTTACAGGGACAAACCATCCCGATGTGTCAAAAGAATAGTAAATATGGCAGGCGACCAGCTTGGCTTAACGGTGAAATCCTTGAGGATCTTAAACATAAAAAAGAAGCTTACAAGAAGTGGAAGGTTGGACATATGACCAGGGAAGAGTATAAAAATATTGCTCGGGCATGTAGGAATGAAATCAGGAGGGCCAAATCGCACCTGGAGCTGCAGCTAGCGAGAGATGTCAAGAAGAACAAGAAGGGTTTCTTCAGGTATGTTGGCAACAAGAAGAAAGCCAAGGAAAGTGTGGGCCCCTTACTGAATGAGGGAGGCAACCTAGTGACAGAGGATGTGGAAAAAGCTAATGTACTCAATGCTTTTTTTGCCTCTGTCTTCACGAACAAGGTCAGCTCCCAGACTGCTGCGCTGGGCATCACAACATGGGGAAGAGATGGCCAGCCCTCTGTGGAGAAAGAGGTGGTTAGGGACTATTTTGAAAAGCTGGACGTGCACAAGTCCACGGGGCCGGACGAGTTGCATCCGAGAGTGCTAAAGGAATTGGTGGCTGTGATTGCAGAGCCATTGGCCATTATCTTTGAAAACTCGTGGCGAACGGGGGAAGTCCCAGATGACTGGAAAAAGGCTAATGTAGTGCCAATCTTTAAAAAAGGGAAGAAGGAGGATCCTGGGAACTACAGGCCAGTCAGCCTCACCTCAGTCCCTGGAAAAATCATGGAGCAGGTCCTCAAAGAATCAATCCTGAAGCACTTACATGAGAGGAAAGTGATCAGGAACAGTCAGCATGGATTCACCAAGGGAAGGTCATGCCTGACTAATCTAATCGCCTTCTATGATGAGATTACTGGTTCTGTGGATGAAGGGAAAGCAGTGGATGTATTGTTTCTTGACTTTAGCAAAGCTTTTGACACGGTCTCCCATAGTATTCTTGTCAGCAAGTTAAAGAAGTATGGGCTGGATGAATGCACTATAAGGTGGGTAGAAAGTTGGCTAGATTGTCGGGCTCAACGGGTAGCGATCAATGGCTCCATGTCTAGTTGGCAGCCGGTGTCAAGTGGAGTGCCCCAGGGGTTGGTCCTGGGGTCGGTTTTGTTCAATATCTTCATAAATGATCTGGAGGATGGTGTGGATTGTACTCTCAGCAAATTTGCGGATGATACTAAACTGGGAGGAGTGGTAGATACGCTGAAGGGCAGGGATAGGATACAGAGGGACCTAGACAAATTGGAGGATTGGGCCAAAAGAAATCTGATGAGGTTCAATAAGGATAAATGCAGGGTCCTGCACTTAGGACGGAAGAACCCAATGCACAGCTACAGACTAGGGACCGAATGGCTAGGCAGCAGTTCTGCGGAAAAGGACCTAGGGATGACGGTGGACGAGAAGCTGGATATGAGTCAGCAGTGTGCCCTTGTGCCAAGAAGGCCAATGGCATTTTGGGATGTATAAGTAGGGGCATAGCGAGCAGATCGAGGGACGTGATCGCCCCCCTCTATTTGACATTGGTGAGGCCTCATCTGGAGTACTGTGTCCAGTTTTGGGCCCCACACTACGAGAAGAATGTGGATAAATTGGAGAGAGTCCAGCGAAGGGCAACAAAAATGATTAGGGGTCTGGAACACATGACTTATGAGGAGAGGCTGAGGGAACTGGGATTGTTTAGTCTGCAGAAGAGAAGAATGAGGGGGGATTTGATAGCTGCTTTCAACTACCTGAGAGGTGGTTCCAGAGAGGATGGTTCTAGACTATTCTCAGTGGTGGAAGAGGACAGGACAAGGAGTAATGGTCTCAAGTTGCAGTGGGGGAGGTTTAGGTTGGATATTAGGAAAAACTTTTTCACTAGGAGGGTGGTGAAACACTGCAATGCGTTACCTAGGGAGGTGGTGGAATCTCTTTCCTTAGAAGTTTTTAAGGTCAGGCTTGACAAAGCCCTGGCTGGGATGATTTAATTGGGGATTGGTCCTGCTTTGAGCAGGGGGTTGGACTAGATGACCTCCTGAGGTCTCTTCCAACCCTGAAATTCTATGATTCTATACCCTCACTATTGAAATTTTAGACCGTATTTTCTAAGTTTGTCTAGCTTCAGCTTCCAAACCATTGGATGATGTTATATCTTTGTCCGCTAGATTGAAGAGCCCACTGCCAAATATTTGTTCCTCATGTAGGTACTTGTAGGGCTTGTTTAATGGTGCCATTGTCCGCAATAGAGGGGCACCTGCATGCTGTGTGCTGACCCATGTTTCAAACAGAACTATGTTACCATGCATTAGGGAACTTTTCGTGCATGCCAGCCGAGTCCACATCACCAGTTAGCGTGCAACACGCTGGTGGGCTTTAGAATCTACACCCCTGTAGTATGGACTAAGGCACCGGGGAGGCAAGCCCATAAACTGTGATCAACTCATCCCTTAGACTCAAGAAGCTCAATTTATTGAGGTTATCACTATAAGGCAGGTTTTTGAAACCTTTATTCTTTCTTGTGGCTCTTCTCTGAACCCTCTCCAGTTTGTCAACATCCTTCTTGAATTGTGGACAGCAGAACTGGACATGGCGCCAAACAGAGGTAAAATACGTTATCTAATATTACTTGAGCTTACAGATGCTGAGGCAAGGAAAAGGGAGTGTCTTGCCTAAGGGTCACACAGCAAGTCAGTGGCAAGATCCTCTGTCTTGATTCCCAGTCTCTCCCCCCACCCCCTAGAGAATACTCCCTTCCTGGAGTTGGGAATAGAAACCAGGAGTCAATTCCCAGACCCCCCCTCCTCTAACCACTAGACCCCACTCCCTGTCCAGAACTGGGAACACAATCACTTGCCCAGTGGTTCAAGAACTTTAACACTCAAACCACCAAACTAACTGTGATTTCCTTCTGCACCTTGAATCCAGTAAGTCTTTGCAGGCAAAAAAACCCTGTGATCATGGCAAGGAACTATCGGTTTTAGTAGCCATCAGGTTTCTGCAAGGTGAACTTTTTCAGGGTGGTGGGTAGATCTGACCATTACCCAGTAACCTTTATCTATCTTAGGTAGATGGAGATCATAGAATCCCCAATATCATAGTACCTGTGAATGTCACAGTCTTTAATATATTTATCCTCACCACATCCCTGGGAAGCAGGGAAGTGCTATTATCTTCATTTTACAGATGGGAAATTACGGCACAGAGGCCCTGATCCTTAAAGGTGTTTAGGCAGCTAACTCCCATTTAAATCAATAGGGGTTAGGCTCCTAAGTCCCAAGGTCACATGGGCTGTCTGGGGCAGAGCATGGATTTGAACCCCGGGGTTCTGGACCACCCACCTCTGCATGGCACGCCGATACAAGAGAGGCACCACGCTAGTTGGTACAGAAAAAATGGGGTCAGTAGGACAGTGTGTGCCCATCTCATTGTCCCAGTAGCTGAACGCGTAACTCCCTGGGTGTCAGAGAGCAAGCACGTCCCCTGGCGCTGGCCCTAAGTGCACATTAGACAAGGTCATTTTGCGGCACAAGTGGGATGCCCCTGGTGCACGTGGGCAAGACGGAATTAATAAAAATCTATCTTATTAACTGCCTGACCTCACCCCATCGATCCCATTCAGAATGGCATGAACATACACAAATCCCTTTGTGTTACAACAGAGAAAGGGCTCAGCTGAGCTCAAAAAGCCATCTAAATCCCTGGCGCAATAGTGACTCCTTTTTCAAAGAACGAAGCTCGCTAGGGAAAAAAAAACAAACAAAAAAAAACCTAATAATGCTTACAAAACTTACGCTAGGAAGAGAAAATTCCACATGGATTTGAATTTTTTTTACTTGGTTAAGCTCATAATTCCATAAAACGAACACTATTTGTGGTTCCTCTAATACTTTTATTAAAAGTTTGGGGTTTTTTCTTTTCTTTTTTTTTAAGATCTGGAACAGCAGGGCACGTTAACTCTTTGGATGCCCACGGAAAGTGAGAATGCAGAAATATTAGACAGATTGGGCTTGATTTTTCCACGGTCTTGAAACGTGGTGGAATCTTTTCCAAAAGCTGTAAACAAAGGGTGTCAAATTCCACCCCTCTGATCTGGTAGCATTTTGCACCAATTTTCTTTGCCATGCTCTGCCTGCTCCATACCAGTTCCATGCTTATGCTATGCCAGTTCCATACAACGTTATGCAATGCCAATTCCACGCGATGCTCATGCCATTTCATTCTACTGAACTCTTATTTCACAGGATACCAGGAATAGTAACGACTTCATTTCTTAAATCCACTCACGATCCAAGCACAGAGGCAGAGGCTGGAGAAATGAAACTGAAGCCACCTGCCTAGCACATGCTGCGACTGCTGCTTATCGCACTGCTCAGAAGTAGAGCTGGGCAAAAAACTGAATTTCCAGTTTGGTTGTCAAAATGAAAAATCCAAAAAATGTTCCTTTCAGGTCAGCCTGAAATGACCACCTTTTTGTTTTTCTTGCTGAAATGATAAATTGGGGAGTGGGGAGGGGGAAAGGGGGTGAATAAACTATTAAAAGTAAATAAAAAAATTCACCCAGCTCTATTTGTAACTGCAGCCTTGCCCAGACTCAGGGTAATACGTTAATAAATACTGGGGTCTTTTTATTTGCTGTCTGGTGGTGGAGCCTGGAGTGTGTGCTATTTTTCTCCACAACCATGAGGGCTAGAAACTTCTTTCTTGCCACCTCCCTATTTGAAGTCAGTGACTTTTATAACTTTGTTCCAAAACTCATGCTCATACACGAGGCTGTCATGAAGATTGGTCCCTCTGAGACCTGCTGATATTTGGTCCATGTACCTAGTCTTTGGTCTCCCTCTTTTTCATCTTCCATCCACAATCATAGAATCATAGAATATCAGAGTTGGAAGGGACCTCAGGAGGTCATCTAGTCCAATCCCCTGCTCAAAGCAGGGCCAATCCTCAATTTTTGCCCCAGATCCCTCAATGGCCCCCTCAAGGATTGAACTCACAACCCTGGGCTTAGCAGGCCAAAGCTCAAACCACAAAGCTATCCCTCCCCCACAATCACTACAAGAGCTCTCTTATCTCTGCAAGATATGCCCACACCAACATAACCAAGCCTCCTTCAACTTGTCTTCAATTGGAGCAACCCACATTAGGCCCCTTGCCAGCTGAAGGGCTAGAAACTTACTCAAAAAGATAGTTGAGATTCTCACCTAATCACATGCCTCCAGGTGCTGGGGCTTTAAGAAACGCACCAAATATTGCAAGACTCAAGATAAAATGGCAAGGGTTGGCATTAATACCTTGCACTTCCTACATCTATAAATTGTATCTACACGTTGTCTCTTACCTTTAGAATGTAAGTTCTTTGGGAGCAGGTTCCATCTTTTTTGTTCTGGGTCTATGCAAAGCCTAGCACAATGGAGCTCTATCCCGGACTGGGACCCCTATGTGCTAGTGAAATACTAATGTATACACATATTGCCCTTTACCCAAGAATATATACAGTAGGTTCTTTCCAACCATCGTATTTCTCCATTCCACATGCAGCTGGGGTTTTTCAACTCTGGAGTGGGCTCCAAGAAACAGCTATATTTCTAGCCACCATGTTTTACACTGCCCCTCTTTCAGGATTTGTGCCACTTTGCATGGTCAAGCAATGAACTGGCCCATACTTGCCGTTTCCTAATCAAGGTCAAAACCAAATCACCCTGGTGCAATTTGAGGATGGTTAATAGATTTAATCAGTGTGTTCAGTCTCAGCATCAGCACTGGCATGAACCCACTGGGTATCTCCTGTGAAAGCACCATGTGTAACTTCACTATGGTCGCAAGCAATTTGTGAATTTTCTTTTGCATCATCTTACTTGAGATTATAACAACTCACTGCATTTCTATAGCTACTTTAATCACGCAGGCTCCCACAGTGCTTTACTAACTATGCACTTAGCAGAACCGCTTCATCCAGCACAGAAATGCAACCCCCTCTGGGGTGGAACGTGATACCTGCTCAACAGCGCACAGCAACATGACAATAGTTTGCATATTGCCTTGTCTACACGCTGATTTCCCCCCATCCCTTACAATTTGCCATCATTGGGAGCGCTAACGTATACAAGGCTTACCATTGTGTCATCTATACCTGCTCTGAGCTGGCTTAGGGGAAATGGTGCTTAAAATGTGAGAGACTTCCTGGAGCCATCTGCCCTAAAGCACTCATCAATATTGACACTCATGGAGCTGAACGAGTGGGAACAATGGTGGGATATTTTGGGACCCTATCCGGGATCCCCAGGCAGGAGACAACCAGCTGAGTACTAACTCGGGGGGAAAAAAGCCATCTACTCGATCATCAACGATACCTCCAGCACCGCAGTGTCTCCTAACGCTATGCTGGGTGCACTCGGTCAGTGCTGACGTAGACTGGAAGCTGTTTGGGGCAGGGACCACCATCTTGTTCTGTGTTTGTACAGAACATGATTGTGATCCATGATTGGGGCTCCAAAGCCCTACCACCCTACATACATAACACCACTACCTACTGAGGTGTCCTCTCCTTACCTGGCAGATTCTTTCCACTCCATTTCTTCCCCGTCGTGCTGCAGTGTGTCCATCTCAGTGAACAGGGTGGGGTTTGGAGGGTCATCGTCTTCACCCAGGATGTAACGAAGGCGTTCAGCAGCTGGAGACACTAAAGCAAGGAGATAAAAGAGTTCATTTAACCCTGGGCAACTGTTGATGGTTCCCACCCCAATCCGGCTTCAAAATTGCTCTAGGAACCTTGTGAGAAATGAGCTTTCCAGTGAATATGTCCTGGTTCTAGCCATAGAGTCACAGAGTTCAAGGTCAGAAGGGACCACCAGATCATACCTCTCACCTCCTGTATAGCACAGACCACCAACTGCACATCAAGCCCAGCAACCAGAATAAGACCAAAGTACGACAGACTTCAGGAGACTAAACCAGTGCGTGCCACAGATAGAGAACACCAGTGACAAGGAACTGATTAAGTGAGATATATCTATGTGGGCAAGAAATACAAAAAGAGTATTTGCGGGGGAGGGATAGCTCAGTGGTTTGAGCATTGGCCTGCTAAACCTGGGTTGTAAGTTCAATCCTTGAGGGGGCCATTTAGGGATCTGGGGCAAAAACTGGGAATTGGTCCTGCTTTGAGCAGGGGGTTGGACTAGATGACCTTCTGAGGTCCCTTCCAACCCTGATATTCTAGGATTCTATGAGTTGCTTTGCTTGTGATAATTTGGTCCTTTCAAACTCAGCCCTAGCCAGAACCAGGAAGCAAAGCAAGAAAATGGAATTTGTTTCTCCAAAATGTTTTGTGGGCTCGGGTTTGAGTTTTGGGTGGCGAGTCAGATCAGCTACTTAATCAAACCTGGCCAACTGTTGGGGAAACCATCTTTGATTTCTCTTCCATTTTGCGGATGCTGAAAAATGGACTTGGAAAGACCTCACTGCGCATCTTGCGCTGGAGTGATGGCAGCGGAGTTCTTCGCTGCCCAAAGCGCAGCTGTAGCAGTTCATTTCGGCGGCCTGAACAGCAGCTCCCGGGCTCTAGTTTTTTAGGAAAGACGCTGCAAAGGGAAAAGGGGTAATTTTGACGGCAAACAAAAGTGATTCAGCATTTTTGGAGCAGCAAGATTAGTCAGTCCTGACCCACAAAGCTTTGGAGAAACAGAACGGAGGGTAAGGATGGAGGAGGGGAATCAACGGGCGTAACTTAGATCCTGAAGTGAAAAGGACATTTTGAGGACAATAAGCCGGTTGAGGGAACAACTCATTCAGAAACAAGAGGCCCATTGAGGAGCAGGGAAGGCCGAGACAATAAGCAATTCAGGCCAAGTTTCCTCAACAAAGAAGGCTTGAAATATGTAACAACTGGCAAATGAAATGAATGGAGGGCACACACTCGATTTTGGTAATCAGTGGATACAACCACCAGCTAGATTCAGAGGGTGAAATCCTGGCCCCATTTAAGTCAATGGGAATTTTGATATCGGTTACAGAAGGGCCAACATTTCACCAATTGAATTTAAGGCCAGAAGGGACCATGATGTTCATCGAGTCTGACCTCCTGCAAAACACAGGCCAGAGAATTTCATCTCCTACACCATGCCCGTACTTGTGGTTGAGCTAGAGTGCGTATCTTTTCAGAAAGGGACATCCAATTTTGTTTAAAGACATCAAGTGATGGAGAATCCACCACATTCCCCAGGGAAGTTGTTCCTACGGTGAATTGCCACACTGTTAAAAATCTGTGCTTTATTTCTATCTTGAATTTATCTAGCTCCAGCTTCCAGCCCTTGGATCTTGTTCTGCCTTTACCTGTTAGATTAAAGAGCCCTCAGCTATCCCCAGGTAAGTATTTATGGACTGAGCTTCTTAACTCTTTGGACCCCGGGGAAGAAACGTGATGAGATATTGTACACACATGGTGATGCTCTTTGTGTTTCCTTTAGGTGTTAGGGGGCAGAGTCCTGGATCAGGAAGGTTCCACCATTTCAGTGAGAAATTCTGGCTTTGCAGCAGTGGATGGCTCAGGGGACTGATAAGTGGATACAGAGCATTTAACTTCCAAGTCACCAGCTAGAATCCAGTCCAGGTTGGGGAGTGACTGATAGTTACCACCACCTGATGTCTGCTGCTTGATGGCTTATGTGAAATGAGTTTGGTGCAGTCCAACCCCAGTGCACAAGTGTCCATATCATAAGAAATACCAGCACAATTGCCCAATTCCGTCACGTCACGTCGTGGCTTCAGTGGAGAAGCCAAGGCTCGTATGGGTCATGAAGAGTGAACCCTCCCACCTCCAGCTCACAGAGGGATGTT
Organism: Lepidochelys olivacea; assembly: GCF_965140295.1. Classification (NCBI taxonomy): domain Eukaryota; kingdom Metazoa; phylum Chordata; order Testudines; family Cheloniidae; genus Lepidochelys; species Lepidochelys olivacea. Next base: position 12,636,102 of record NC_140436.1, on the reverse strand, counting down.
GAGAAGCTTGCTTTCTGCTGTGCCTGCTGCAGTTAAACATAGGGCTTCAATGTCCAGAGCTGTCAAACCAGCTTCTTCTACCAGCAATACAGCCCTGTAAGAAACAAGAAACCCTGGTCTTGAACACAGGGGAAAACGTTTTCATCCTCTTTTCTATGCGGTGTTTTCCTCTGGATACTGAGCCGAAACATGAGGTTGTTGCTCAGACAAGACTTCTGTTGAGGTCATTGGGAGTTTTGCCTGAGTGAGAGCTGTACAAATCGGCCCAAGGTTTTGGTGTTAGAAACGATATTTTTTTCCTGCTGACATGTGAGTTGCTGGAGGTTCACCCATCTTTAATCAAATTCAAATCGGTTTCAGGGCTCTCTTTCTATTAATCTATTCTGGGATTTTCTTTTTTTCCCCCCTTCTCAACATTTTCTGTCTCTCGATCTCAGAAAGAAAGCGAAACTCTGAGATAAAGAGAGAGAGAAAGTTTCTTGGAGTTTTGCGCTCTCTCTCTCTGTCTCAGAGTTTCCCTTTCTTGCTTTCTTTATGGCTCGAGCCTCAGGAGCAAAGCCTCATGCTCCTGTCATAACAAATTAACCTTGTTCCCCGCCAAGTGTCGAGAGGAGAAAAGAGCAGTCGAGACAAGCTCCGCGATGGAGTGGCTGCGTCAGAGTAAGCTTAGGCCCGTGGCTGTGGCATGTCACCCAGGGATGCGGACAGAAATTTCAGCAGCACAGGACATTTTTAATTACTGAAAGCGCTGGTTCATTTCCTTTGAATTGTTCCGCCTGAGTGACTCTAATGCATTCCCTGTAGCCGTGCGAGGGGGGCGGGGGAGAGCACACACTTGCCCTCCTGACTGCTTGCTCCATCGCTCAGCGAGCTTGATGGATTTTCTCTTAAATCTCTGTGTTCACATGCTTTTAGATCTCTTGGCAGCATGCAAGGCAGCTGGCAACAGCCCGCGCAATGCGAACCCACTGTTGAGGTGCGTGAGGTTAAGAATAAATGTTACTTTAGCCAGGCTAGGAGAGACATGGACTAGTGGTCTGAATACCGGGCTACAAGCCATGAACTCCTCAGTTCTAATGGCGTCTCTTACTTACAGAGACAGCATTTTAGTCTCTACGGCCAGATGATGATAATATAGCCTGACTTTCCATGCAACCCAGCCCAGAGAATTTCACGCAGTGATTCCTGAAGTGGATGGGGGTTATCCATCCCCACGGCGTAAGAGAACACTAGTGAGTCCTATTCCATGAATTGTATCAACATAGTGCCTAGGAGTCCTCATCATGGACCAGGACACCATTATGTTAGGTGCTGTACAAACTCAGAACAAACACGGCCCCTGTGCCAAAGAGCTGAAGCTCTAATTGTAATACAAGAGTCTAGATAAGGAGATGGACAGGCAGGGGAGTACAGGGAAAAGACGAGACTATATTGGCAGTCTTTTTGAAATGTATCCAGTTGTGATTTTAAGACTCCTAATGAGGATGAACTAACTATTATTTGAGTATCTCCATCGGTAAAACGGGAGTAGTGCTCATCTCCCACCCAAGCTTGCTGTGGGTATTTTGAAGCTAGAAGGCCCTAGATAAGAGCGTTAGAGAGAGGCAGGGTAATCCAGGGCTTAGGGCACTGGAGGAGGACCTTGGAAACCTGCATTCAGGTCCTGTCTCCGCCATTAACTCACTCTGATCTTGAGCAAGTCACTTTCCTCACCTGTGAAATGGGGAGAACAATCCTGCTTTTTGGTAAGGATCACAGAATATCAGAGTTGGAAGGGACCTCAGGAGGGCATCTAGTCCAACCCTCTGCTCAAAGCAGGACCAACCCTCAATTTTTGCCCCAGATCCCTAAATGGTCCCCTCAAGGACTGAACTTACAACCTTGGGTTTAGCAGGCCAATGCTCAAACCACTGAAGCTTAGATGGAAAGCACTGAGTGATCAATAATGAGATGCATGATTAATAATACCCAATTAAAATAGCCACTTCTTCCCCATTCTGAAAAGCAGCCACCACCACAACAATTCAGATGAATTCCAACTGCATCTACAGGCTGCTGTCCTTACACAAAAGTTCGGGGAGTTAGAAAACTATCAGTTTTTATACTAGTACCGTGTTCTTGAATATAGCATCATTACACCAAAAGTGATTCACAAACTTCCCCACACAACATAACTAGGAATCGTTCGCTCCCTAGTGAACGGTGTGAAACATGACAACGGTTTAACAGAACATAGCTACATCACATGACAACTTAAGACCGGACACTAAGAATACTGTCTATCTACAGGTGCTCCCAACGAGTCTCCGTCGTGGTTGCTGCGGGAAAATTTGCCATGTTAAATTCCAGCTGAAATAAAACTGCTCCCCCTTTGAATGGCATTTCAGAGGGACCATTCTGACCCTCTCGTCTTACCTCCTACACAGCACAGGCCATAGGATTTCACTCCGTGATCCTTGCATTAAGCCCATAACGTTGTTTTTGGGACTCAGCTTTGACTATCACAACACACGTTCCCTCTCCCCATACCAAAGCATACATTTGATTGCAAGACACTAGCATTCTCCGGCCTCGCCTATGTTAAAGCATTTTTGTAAATGGATAGAATTTTCAAGTGACTAAGGTAGTCAAGCACTTAACTGCCTCAGATGCTTTTGCAAGCAGTGTGATCGAGTGGTTAGAACACTGGACTGGGAGTTAGGAGACTCGAGTTCATAGAATATCAGAATCATAGAATATCAGGGTTGGAAGGGACCTCAAGAGGTCATCTAGTCCAACCAAATTCCAATCTAGTCCAGTTCTATTCCTGGCTCTGCCATTCAGCAAGTCACTTCCCCACTCTGCCTCAGTTTCCCCATCTGTGAAATGGGGATAATGATATTATCCTCCTCTGTAAAGAGCTTTGATATCTACTGATGAAAAGCGCTAGGTATTACTATTTCTCCTACTGTGCTAACACCAGCTAAATTCCACTGGTGGTAGCAACAGTGGGAGCATAAACAAGGCTGTTTTTTCTAACTCCGCTCAGAGCAGATCTAGACAACCTGGCGATAAAACCGCTGATGGCTGGTTTATGCTAGGTTTCCCACCAGTGGTACTGGTGTAGGGGAAGTGGTGCAATAATCATGGTGGGAGATGTTCATGAAATTGCCGGTGTAGAAAAGACCCGGGAGCTAGCATTCGCAGCTCAAAATGGGCAGCGGAGGAGCGCTCATACAGAGAACCAAGATGGTAACAGTTCTCTAGGCTCTAAGTTACGAAAAGGTCTCATGGAATAATAGAAAGTGGTAGTGTTTCTGTAGTTTTGGTACCATCCGGTTTAATGTGATAGAACAGGAGAAACTTTCTACAGATTACCTCAACCACCGTACTGAATTTGAGAGATAATTATCTCTCCCTGATGTAGAATTCTATGAGATGGTTTAGCAAACCTACACAAAGGGTCACATTCATCATGAAATTCTATAGGTTTTTCAGAGTAATTTCTAGGGAGCCTTATTACATTTCTATAACCCCTATTGTTTCCATCCCTATTACATTGTACAGAACTTTTTCATGAATGGAAGGAACGTGAAGGGGCCCATGTGGAAAGAGGAAGCCTCAAGGTGACCCATTAACAACTTGAATGTTATGAAGGGCAATTGATAAAACTGACTGAGAATTCTCCCAGGTGAGTGATTCTAAACTAGGGCCAGAAGCTAAAAATTAGGAAAGTAGAACTAAAATGGAGATAATCAGGGAAACACCATGTGCTCACTTCATCGTATTCATCGGAGCTGTAGCTCACGAAAGCTTATGCTCAAATAAATTTGTTAGTCTCTAAGGTTCCACAAGTACTCCTTTTCTTTTTTAAAAGAATCATTAAAAGGATTAGAAAACATGCCTTCTAGTGATACATGCAAGGAGCTCAGTCTTTTTAGCTTAACAAAAAGACGACTACAGGTAACTTGATTATAGTCCATAAAGTACCTACACAGGGAACAAGTATTTAATAATGGGCTCTTCAATCTAGAAGAGAAAGGTCTAACATGATCCAATGGCTGGAAGTTGAAGCTAGACAAATTCACACGGGAAATAAGGCATACATTTTTAACAGTGTGAGTAATTAACCAGTGGGACAATTTACCAAGGGGCATGGAGGATTCTCCATCCCTGGCCATTTTTAAATCAAGACTGGATTTAGTAAAAGATCTGCTGTAGGAATTATTTTGGGAAAGTTCTACAGGAAGGTCAGACTAGATAATCATAATGGTCCTTTCTGGCCTTGGAATCAATGAAATCTATGAAGCTCTGGAGGTCCCCAGTTCTATCCCCTTATGTGGGCCATTCATACAGACCTCTGATGAGAAAGTGGCCAGAGTCTACTGGTCACTGGAAGGCCCACTTCCAGTCAATGCTATCAGCATTTCTGTTGTTAGGTTTAGTGTGCGGGTGCTGGGTGGGGTTGTGTTTGATACACAGGAAGTCAGGCTTTCAGTGGTTCTCAACCTGCGGCCCAATCAGCACACCGCTGTAGCCCATGTGACATTCTCAGGGCCATACAGGTAGTCTGTGTCCCACAATGGTAAACAGATTGAGAATCACTGGACTAGATGATCTGGTGATTCCTTCTGACTTTAAACTCTGACTTACTGAGTAGCTCTAGTCAAGGCAACAAAGGAATGTGGTCATTCCCGGCAGCCCCGCAGTAGCATCTATCTACCAATGTAGGTGCCACATAGTGTTGGGGGAGCAGAGACTCCTATGCAGCCTTGCCTAGAAGGCAAAGATACTGAGGGATGAAAAAGGCAGTTATTATCAGCAGTCCTCCCGCCCCATGAATCCCGTACTGAGTTTCAGGCCAGCTCTGGTAATCCTAGACCATTGTCTATTTCTGGGGGATTTGCAGGAGATAGTAGAAAAAGCAGGAAGGTGGGATCTGCCAAGTAACGGCAGTTGTGTTGGGCCAGGAGGCTTTCCCTGTTCCTAAGATTCCTTAACAATCTGCTCATTTAAGGGCCTACTTTATACAGAGCAGAACACACCAGTTATTGCAGGCCACAAGACTCTCGCTAGGAATCTGGCAGAAGAGCGTGCCATGCGCCCGGTGTGTTGGAATGCTAGTCACTCGTGCTATTTGGGTCCGCTTCCAAACAGCTGAAAAATGCCTGTGGCGGAGGAACACCTTTGTTCAGAGGTAATACCACTGTGGGATTCCCAAGGGAGAGATCCTGGGGCCAACTTCAAGGCCGTACTCGTACGTTATCGCATGGCACGTCCAGAGGTGCCACAACTTATGTAAATTAGTGGGGGCGGGGGGAGGAGAGCAGGAGTGAAAATGCAGCAGTTTGGAAGTGATGTTGAGGGGGGACATCAGCAGGAGAGTCAAAATTTACAGAGACATGTCCTTTCTCTTCCCCGAGCAGTTACAGCAATAGGTACATAGGACACAACGTACATAACTTAGGCAGAACAACTACATTAAATGGTGGGGAAAATTCCCAGAGGGCTTAATCCCAGTACTTTTACTAGATTTGGATTGTTTGCTCATAGTGTATGTGACTGGTCTAATCTATTAATTTTAAAATCAATTCCCTCCCGCCTCTAATGAACAGCACACGTGAAAAAGATATGGAAACATTTGGCCCTTTACATTACAGAAAGGTGGGATCAAAAAGCTAAGTAATATGGGCCAAGTATTGAGGCACACAAATCCCCTGGGATGGGGAAAGAATGAATGAATGGAGAACACACACACATATGAGGTACACTCTTAAGTGTGAGCACCTCTCTGAACATCCAGCCTCTTCCCCTGATGCTGCAGAAATCCTGCCTTCAGCATATTTGCTAGTGTTTTGTCCAGTCGGGTTTATAAATTCCCACCCCTTCCCTTAGGAGACTATTCCACAAGCCAGTAATCTCACTATCAGGGAGCTCTTCTGATACTCAGCCTAAATGTTCTTGCCATTCATTCAACTGCTTTAGATGATCCTTCCCTGCTCCTGGGTGCTTACAGCTTTTGAGTGTTTCCAGGAGGTTTTGACTGGCCCTTCATTGTCACTTCGCCAAGCTAAGCATGTCTACTTTTAATCTTTCTACCAAAAACTGCCCCGCTCCAGATTCTTCTTCTTCCTCCTTTTAGAACTCCCTCCCTTTCATCATCAGTATCCTTTGAGCCCTGAGATACCCAGAAATGACCACAATACTCAAGGTGTGGTCACGTAAGAATCATAGAGAGAGGTGCTTTTTTGAAAACATTACCCTCAGTCTTTGGGAGCATGTCTATATTGCAATCAGAAGGCGTGACGGCAGATAAAAATTTAATCTACCTAGTCTGGGCCCTGGATACACAAAGCCACGGCAACGAAAGCTTCAGCAGAGCCTATACACGACCGAAGTGGCTTCACTGCGGTGGGACCCAAGATAGCTAAATTAAAGCTATCACACCTGTGACTGCAGTATAGAAATACCCTTCGGCCCTAAGTCCTCTTTCAGTGGGATGTAGGCTACCGCAGCCCAGATTCTCAAAGGGATTTAGAGTAGCAGCCGTGTTAGTCGGTATTCGCAAAAAGAAAAGGAGGACTTGTGGCACCTTAGAGACTAACCCATTTATTTGATCATGAGCCTTCGTGAGCTACAGCTCCTGTACATTACACGGTTTTGAGAATTTTACCCAGGTTGTAGTAGATCCCCATTCTGGGACATAATGGCCTGCCCATATACAGGACCAAAAACCAGAAAAAAGGGCCAGATTCTTGGCTGGTGTGAATCATTGTCACTCCATTGAAAATATTGACCCAGGTTCAGTGAAGCCAATGGAGCTATACCAATTTATACTGAGTGAGGGTCTGGCCCAGGGCCATAACTCATAAAAATAAAGAATGAATGTGAGATAGAGACACAACTCCAGAAAAACCTCACTCTGGACTCATCGACACGAGAAGGTTGCACCAGTATAATTTGAGATGTGAACTGAAACCAATAGAATGACACTGGTGTCAAAGACCGTGTGGACACCTATTTTGGTACAAGGGAGGCCTTTTCCCAGTTTCGTTTAACCGGTTAAACTAATACTAAACTGGGAGGAGTGGTAGATACGCTGGAGGGGAGGGATAGGATACAGAAGGACCTAGACAAATTGGAGGATTGGGCCAAAAGGAATCTGATGAGGTTCAATAAGGATAAGTGCAGGGTCCTGCACTTAGGACGGAAGAACCCAATGCACAGCTACAGACTAGGGACCGAATGGCTAGGCAGCAGTTCTGCGGAAAAGGACCTAGGGGTGACAGTGGACGAGAAGCTGGATATGAGTCAGCAGTATGCCCTTGTGCCAAGAAGGCCAATGGCATTTTGGGATGTATAAGTAGGGGCATAGCGAGCAGATCGAGGGACGTGATTGCCCCCCTCTATTCGACATTGGTGAGGCCTCATCTGGAGTACTGTGTCCAGTTTTGGGCCCCACACTTCAAGAAGGATGTGGATAAATTGGAGAGAGTCCAGCGAAGGGCAACAAAAATGATTAGGGGACTGGAACACATGAGTTATGAGGAGAGGCTGAGGGAGCTGGGATTGTTTAGCCTGCAGAAGAGAAGAATGAGGGGGGATTTGATAGCTGCTTTCAACTACCTGAAAGGGGGTTCCAAAGAGGATGGCTCTAGACTGTTCTCAATGGTAGCAGATGACAGAACGAGGAGTAATGGTCTCAAGTTGCAGTGGGGGAGGTTTAGATTGGATATTAGGAAAAACTTTTTCACTAAGAGGGTGGTGAAACACTGGAATGCGTTACCTAGGGAGGTGGTAGAATCTCCTTCCTTAGAGGTTTTTAAGGTCAGGCTTGACAAAGCCCTGGCTGGGATGATTTAACTGGGAATTGGTCCTGCTTTGAGCGGGGGGTTGGACTAGATGACCTTCTGGGGTCCCTTCCAACCTTGATATTCTATGATTCTATGGTTCCTGATAGACCTGAGCTAAGCCAAAATAAGCCACCCCTATACCACAGTAAATACCCACGCAGCCTTTTGCACTGGTTTATATTGGTTTAAAAAGAGATTTAAGTTATAGCGGTGCAACTTTCTCATGTCGACAAGCCTTGAGTCAACGTATATATTGTAGATCTTACAACGCTCACACTACTTATACTCAGTATTACAAGCAGGAGAGTGAGTTTGTGTGGGGGGGCGGAGGGTGAGAAAACCTGGATTGGCGCAACTTGATCATCATACACATTGCAAGGAGAGTGATCACTTTAGATAAGCTATTACCAGCAGGAGAGTGGGGTGGGAGGAGGTATTGTTTCATGGTCTCTGTGTATATAATGTCTTCTGCAGTTTCCACAGTATGTATCCGATGAAGTGAGCTGTAGCTCACGAAAGCTTATGCTCAAATAAATTGGTTAGTCTCTAAGGTGCCACAAGTACTCCTTTTCTTTTTGCATCCTCATTCTGACATTTCTCTCCCCCTTGTAAGTGGTTCCCCTCTTATATACAGTACTGAATCTTCTCCGTCTACATGGCATGCTTATCCAAACAAACGCTCCCCCTCCAAAGCTGTGTAAAACAAAACAATCCCCCCCAAGCAAGAGCGACACCCATTCTACATGCATGCTGGGATCAATCCAGTAGTAATCATATTCCACACTTCCACAGTGCCTTCCACTCTAAGGTCTCAAAGCACTTAGATGATTAACTTAGCATCACAACACTCTCAAGAGGTTGGCAGGGCATTGCCCTTCCCCCACCCCCCTGGTTTTACAGGGGAGGAAATGGAGGAATACGAAGCTTACTGGATGTGCCCTAGGTCACACAGTGAGCCTGTCTAGGCCCATCCAGCCATGTTCTCCTCCTCGCCCCCCATCACCACAAGATCAGAATTTGTGGCAAAGCCACGAATAAAATGTAGGCCTCCTGATTCTTCTGATGGTCTCTCTTCATAACAGGGGAAGGACTCCAGCTCCTTTAATCTCCCCTGCACACTGGCCTATGAAGCATCATGTTCACAACAGACATGGCTGCAAATGGAGAGACTTTTTTGTGTCCCTAACTTGAGGGACAAATCTCCTCTCCAAATTGCACACGGGAATCTCTTCCAGCCTATTCCCCACTCCATGCATGCACCTGAGTTACACATAAGAACCACCTTTGGAGAAGTGTGCTCGGCAAAGCTAAGCGGGGAGTTTAAACCTATGCTCGCAGGATGAAATCCTGATTCAAACTTCCAGCACTGAAGTCAATAGAATTTTTGCCTGAATAAGGACTTCCGGACTAGCCTATCGTTACAATTATTTCTAACATTCTGACAATACTCTTGGCACATTACAAAATAAAGACAGTCCCTGTATCCAGAAGGGCTTACACTGTTAGAACCGATTGTGTCTCCTAATTACGCTGGCATTTCATTAAGTAACCTGGACACAAGGACGGGAACCTCCACAAAGGTGCAGAGCAGCTGTTTTGAGTTGGGATGGTTGTCTCCTCCGCTGTTGGCAGGGAGTTGTTCAAACAAGGGTTTAACCCAACCACACGGTGGTCTCCTCAGGCACAGTGTATTTTAATAAACTGTTGGGTTTTAGTACTTCCTTAATATGTCAGATGTTAATCCATTTATGAAAAATGTCTTTGCTAATGGAATCCCAATGCTCTAGAACTTGGAAATAAGAAAGTCGGCCAAATACGGTACTCAAGAAAGGGGCTAATTAAATCGGTGTGTGTGTGTGTGTGTGTGTAAGTAAAAGGAAACCTCCTGTTGCAGCCAGAAATAATCTGCCTTTCCCTTCCATAAAGATCAGGTGAAGCAGAATTTATAACTGCTGTGAAAGAACAGGACGTCCCTTGCATTATAGCTTAGCCTGCTTTACTGCTTAAGACCCTTAAGCCACACCACCAGAGACTTGATCATTATTATCATCAATCATTTAATATGTCCATCACTGTAATGGTGGGAGGCGCTAGTTGGAATCAGGGGCCTGTACAAACACAAAGGAAGACAACCCCAGAGAGTTCACATTTCAGAAGCTCTCTCGCAAAAAGCGATGCTGGGATAAAAGCGGAGGATGTGAGCTGAGGGGCCAGTAACGCTCTCGGATCCGATCCCTCAGCCCTGCAATGGTATGGGGGGGCTCATGGACATGAGAAAAAGGATGGTATCAGTCCCATTCCATTGCAATGCTACAGTCACTTGAGGTTCTAGCTTTGCACCCTTATGATGAGGATGTATTCTTTGCATTGTGGTAGCAACACAGGGCCATAAGCAAGGATTGGGACCCCAGTTGCGGTAGGTGCTGTACCTGCACAAAACCAAAAAGCCCCCCCTCTTCCTGCCATCAGGGAGCTCCATGGCCAGATAGCCAGCGTGGCTTCTGTTATTCATAGAATATCAGGGTTGGAAGGGACCTCAAGAGGTCATCTAGTCCAACCCCCTGCTCAAAGCAGGACCAATCCCCAATTTTTGCCCCAGATCCCAAATGGCCCCCTCAAGGATTGAACTCACAACCCTGGGGTTAGCAGGCCAATGCTCAAACCACTGAGCTATCCCTCCCCCCTTATGCAAATGATTAGCCCCCTTCTCCCCCAGATCAACAGGAAAGCTGTTTGTGATCCATCAGCCCTCTGAGAGGATGAACAACATGGGTTAAAAATAATAACTATTATTATGTGGCAGCCAGCAGGGTGCTTCACAGCACACACACAAGACAGGTCCCTGCCTTGAAAAGCATAAAAATCTACATGATAAATAAACAAATGCCGCAGTTGGGGGTGGGGGCTCTCAGGCTTTGCCCCAGGAAGGGGGAGGAGTTGGGTGACAACTTCAACTCTATGCTACTTTCTCAGCAGGAGGGAGAGGACCTTTCCCCTGAGAGCGCAGAGCTCTTGCTGGCTGGGGACCCTCCAAGGGCTCTACACTACAGGGGCTGTGACACCAAGGGAGAGATGGACAAGAGCTATTCTGTATTGGAGTCTCTGCTGCCATATGCAAGAACTGAGTTAATTATTCCTAGACCAGCCTTAACAAAAGGGCATACCCTAGTCCAAGCCTGGAACTTCTCCACTGAGGGGAATCCATAACGGCCCTTGGAAATGTCTCCCATCACCTGCAGTAACTATTTTAATCTAATCTATATTTTCCCTACTGTAGCTTCAGCCAGTCACCTTTCTTCTGTCTCTAATGCCAGAGAGGAATTTTGTCCTACCTTTAACATCCCTTTGCAAAGTTCTAGACACCTGCTTTTCTCCAGGCTGAACCTTCCCAGCTCTTGGCCCTCGCCTAGGACTTGGGAGATCCTGCTCCACCACAGACTTCCTGTGTGTCTTTGGGCGAGTCACTTAGCCTCTCTGTGCCTCAGTTCCCACATCTGTACAGTGGGGATAATAGCACTGCCCTGCCTCCCACCGGTGCTGTGAGGATAAATGCATGAAAGGCTGTGAGGGGGGCCACATCTGTACCTAAAGGTGGTTTAACATTCTAACTTTCTATTCTGAGTGCATTTGTGAAAAAATTTGTCAGCCATTGAAGAAAACAAAAGACAAAGGGGAACATTTACCTAGAAAAGAAGGTTTTTTCTTTCTTTCTTTCCCCCAGCTTAAGGTCTAAGCCGATCTGTCTACGCATAACATGTACTTTCTGCACTGTGCAGTTTTGCTGGGATCCTTGAGCTACTGCCTTCCCTCCAGTCACAGCACACCTAGTCATTCAATATCTTGCAAGTGGAAGGTCTGAAGATCGTTTTTCAGGTCTCTTCCTCCTCTAGAGTCTTAGTCACATTGTTCCCCTGACCGGGGTCACTGACCCAAACAAAGAGTTATTTGCTAAACCAACATAGATAGGACTTCACTGAGCAGTGGGGGCAGGAAGCTGCTGGAGAGAATGCTTGGTATTTATTCACCTGAGGGATCTTTTCCGCCCTGAAATAAGCAAAGCCTATCTTAGTTTCAGGCACTTATGTGGATCTTATTCATTTTTCTCAGCTGGTAAATCTGATACATCATTCAACTTCATTAATGAAGATACCAGATGTTCAGTTAGGAAGATGATGTTTAATGGTAATTTATTTTTGAGCATGCAAACTGGGCATCTTCGAAGAAGTGCTGATACAACATTCTTGCAAGGTTTTGACATCTCAGCCTTATTAAAACTATCCTCATTAGAATGCTCCCTCAATTTGCTATTTGGAGACAATAGCCACCTTGCAGGCGCTGGGTTAAGAGAGCATAAGAACGCCAATGGCTAGATTAATAAAAGCTTTTTGCTCATTCTGAGCAAGAGTGACCCAATGCTTGCAGAGTTTTTGCACTTTTGAAAGGCAATCCACTAAAGCTAAACCAGAATGCATACACTGATGCATCTAAAGAAGTGGTTTACCACCCACAAAAGCTTATGCCCAAATAAATCTGTTAGCCACCGGACTCCGTGTTGTTTTTGTGGATACAGATGAACATGGCTACCCCCTGATTCTTTACACTTGTGCTAGGAAGTTTATCAAAGGTCATAAAGAGATCCACTGGTTGGGCAGGAATAGATCACATTAATGCAATTTAAAAGAAAAAAAAAGAATTAAGAAAGATACTGCCAATAGGACAGATTTTGGTCTGCAACTACACTGGCTTTAGTGGAGTTACCCCTAGTTTAAACCACAGTGAGATCAGAATCAGGCCCCGAACGTTCCAGAGCTGAAGGTTTAACGCAACATTAACACTACAGATAAAACAGGCTGATTATATTAAAATGGATAGTTGCACAGAACAACAGAACATAATACTCTGTATTGGTACATGCATGTATCTATTAAAGATGCAGCAAACCCACAGAACTACTTCCCCAACATGATGAAAGCCCCAGCTGATGTGGTTTTGCAAAACAAAGGCCAACTCTGGTTTTGCTTCTCTTGTGTACCCTATATGTAAAAAGTGGCTGCCATGACAAGAATAAAAGCAGCGCACAGTATTATCTGCAGTGGCTGCAGTTTTCAACTAGACTTGGCGTAACAAATAACTGACAAGCACCTAGCATCGGTTTGAAATGCTAACTATCGAATGGTGCTTGACAATTGTAATTATCCATTCCTTCAAAAGAGAAACATTTGTTTTCTGCAGGTCTCATTTTGCAGGACAAACAGAACATACAATGGGCTTTCTTCTCCTTTGCGATCCATCCCTTGCCCCTTAAAAAGGAGAAGGATAGATGCAACACTGGTTGTTCAGTGGAGATGATCCTTGCAACTAGCTGCCTTCTACAATGAAGCATCCCAACAGCAGCACTTATTGAACCTCAGGACCGAGAGCCACTTAGAGGATTTAGATGCCCAGTTTCCATTAATTTTAACGGGAACTGGATGTCCAAATTCCTTAGGATGCATTGAAAAGCTCAGCCCACAGCTCTAAATTATCCCTCTGTCTAGAAGTCCAACATCCCATTCTAGATGCAATTTGCCTCTTCTAGCCCACTTCCAGAACACTACAATGCAGCAACGGGCTCCAAAATGGAAGGTGCTCTCTCTCTAGTGTGCATGTGGGCTTATTGCTAAACTCCCTTTGTTATATTTTTTGGGGTCAGCTGTGCCACTTTTTTAAGGCGCAGTATCCCTCAGTTTGATCTTTGTTCGTCTGGAAGGGACAGTCAAAACCACCTTTCTTGCCCCCTCAGAGGTGAACAAGCTGTGTTTGCTACCAAAAAGTTTATTTTCAGCAAGCACATCGGATTCCAAGATACCACACTGTATTGCTAATCAATTTCTCTTACACTTGCAAACAAACAATGCTGTCGCGTTTTCCCCACCCCTAGATCAGTTAAGAAACAGCTTTTGTAAGCAAGAAACAAAGCCCAGGAACACCAAGGTTTTTAAGTCTGGAAAGAGAATGGAAACAGCATGTGGAATAGTTCTTACCTGGAATGGTTTGCATTCTTTCCCCCGTTAAACGTACACCACACCAAACAAAAAACACCCTAAACTTCCTCCTTTATCCACTCAGTCTTGTTAAACTCCACGGCTTAATGAGCAGATTATAGAGAATATAAAGCACTTTCCTCTCTCGTCGGCTCTCATGACGTGAAGTTACCAAATCCACCGAGATGCCTGCATAAGAGGTGAGCGGACTGGTGTGTGTGAGAGAGTGAATGAGTGGGGGGGGGGGGGAAGGAAATGAGAGAGGTGGGAGGATGGGAATGGCAGCACAGGGTTTGATATAATCCCTACAACTTCAGAATGCTGCACATATTTACCCCAAGCACGGACAGAGCCCTGTGCCTCTTTATTCAGGCAAAATTCCCCTCAGAAGTCAATGGGAGTTCTGCCAAAGTATGAGCTGGAATTGTTGAACAGGCCCTATCTTAGCTGGGTTAAATCCTAAATGTTTTGGATTCTCCATGTGCCTCATGCTTTAGTATTCTTTGATATTGCATGCTGGGCCTCATCTTCAGATACGGACATCCATCCATCCGGAATATTGCAGTGGATTTATTTCCTTCAAGGTAAGGGACGGCAAATTCAGGACTCTACGCAGGGTTAGAGTGCTCTACTAAGTGCTTTGGAGACTGTTTCAAATACACAATTGCCAACACTTGCTTTGTAAATTCTGCATTATTCAGAAACAACTTGCAACTACAAAGGACTGTACACCCCTGAACTAGCCACAGTCAGAAACCTTTACCATTTCCAGCACCTTTTATTGGAGGCTGTCAAAGTGAAGACAAGCCTGCGCTATCATTTAGCTTTAATGCACGGCCTCAATATGCAAGTCACACTGAATAACTAACTGGGACACTAGGCTTTGCCAAGTGAAAGAAAACAAGAAGTTTAAGTATAAAGAATTACAGGCATGATTTCCAGACTGGTACTCTGGTTTTACAAGTGCACTTTTGCCAGGGAATTGCTGGAATGCTTTGCCAGTGAAAAGCATGAATGAATTGCAAGCAGAATCTCTGGTGAGTACAGAATTGTGCCCTTAAAAAGAGAGGATTGAAAAGCAAATCCCGATAGCCTGTCACTTTTTGTGATCCAGCTCCTACAGCAGTTTGGTTTAGTGCACTCATAAACGAGCAAAAAAAGAAGAGAACATCTATATTGGGGCTAAATCGAAGATTGACAGCTATTTTGCTATGTAAAATGTTAATCTTTCCTAAGGAGCTTTAAAAACTAGACTGGACAAGGCTCTAGGGAATAAACTGTAGGGAACAATCCTACTCTGGTGAAGAAATAGACTAGATGTGACCCAATAGGGTCTTTACTGTCTCTAACAACTATGATTACATGACACCTTGAAATGTATTAGAGCAATGAATACATTTTATGCTAAATTCTGGTCATTCTGCTAACTCACCCTCCCACTCATCCTCCTACCCCCGCCAGTCTTCTCTGTTCACCTGTCATGTCCTGTCTGACATCTAGTCTGTGAGTTCTCTTGGACAGGGACTCTCTTTTTTGTTATTTTCTTTGCACTGCATAGTATAATGGGGCCCTGATCCTCAGCTTCGGTTCCTAGATGCTACTGCAATTAGAATAATAAACTAGGAGAAATAATAATACCTAGCTCTTATATAGTGCTTTTGCATCAGTAGATCTCAAAGCACTTTATAAATGTTGCAATTAAGTCAGGATGGAAAAAATGCAAAAAGTCAGGAAATGGTCAGCAAAAAGGCACTGCATTCAGTCATAATTCAATGACCAGAAATATGGACTATTAATTAACTCTGTTGAGTAAGAAGTAGGAAATAACATTAATTACTTACAGTACAACACCACTTTGAAAAGACAGCACTGAAATGAGCTTGCTGCATTATATACTGACTCTTTCAAAGGCTCACATACTAACAAAAAGGGGTGTTTTCAAATTGCTGCTGTCATAGGACTTGAAAAATTAAGGCTGTGTTCTTCCTGTTTTGGGTACCGTTTAGAATAGCGAAGAAGAGACCACAATTGTACCTACAGGCTGCAAATGCTACATTCTTTACCATGTTTTATCAGCAGAGAACGAACCCAGGACCTTCAACACTAAAAGCAAGGATGGCTACCATTTGAACTAGAGTACCACCACATTTGCTATTAGCAGTATTAGGCTCATGTAGGCTTATGTGGACCCATCACTACAGGAAATACATTACACATGTCACACACAATAATCAGTGGGTGGGTTTCATCAACATGCAGGATGGAGAGAAATTTATTTAGTGCAGCTGGGACACAGGGCATAGCTATGAGTGGTCAGATGAAATTATGCCGAATATCAGGATAAAAGTTTCCTAACAATGAGATCTATTTGGCTGTGCATTTCCTGAGGAAAATGATGGAAGTCCTATTTGGGGGGAGGAGGGCGGTGTAAAATTAGACTGGACAAACCAGTCCAAATATCTCTATTATATTGCATGGAGGATGGGTCCATCAATGGCTATTAGCCAGGTTGGTCAAGGAAGCAACCCCATGCTCTGAGTGTCCCTAAGCCTCCAAATTCCAGAAGCTGGGACTGGATGACCGGGGAAAGATCATTCAAAATTGCCCTGTTCTATTCATTCCCTCTGAAGCATCTGGCACCAGCCACTGTTGGAAGACAGGGTACTGGGCTAGATGGACCATTGGTGTGAGCCAGTGTGGCCGTTCTTATGTTCCAATTCTACAGTCCGAACTTACCTGACAAGTCTGCTGATGCTGCACAAAGCAGAACAGAATCCAGCTCACTCTTCCTAAACTGCATAGGCTGAAAGAAGCCCCAGCAACAAGACCCTTATGCTTCAGCAGCCCTCAGGGGCCTGAACAGACCCTTTGTGGCCAGTGCAGCCACCTATAATTTAGAGAAGCCTTTAGGCCATTCTGTACGCAGCTGAGTACCAAATCGGCCCCTGGCAGCTGTGGGAATTAGGGGACCACAAAGGCAGCTCTGGAATATCTGATCGCTGTCCCCATGTGGTGATGTTAGGCACAAAAGGTTGTGTTAGCCTGAGTGCTACAGAGGACTAAAATTGAGTGAATAATGGATCCGGGAAAAACAAACAAACAAACAAACAAACAAACACAAATTCACCAATCTGAGCCAAAATGAAAACTTTTTCAAAAAGTTTCCATTCAATTGAAAAGCTGAAAAAATTTCATTTTCAATCCAGTGGAACGTTTCTATTTACCTCTAAATGATTTTTCCCAATGTTTTGATTCATTTAGAGTCAACTGAAATGTTTTCAGTCAACTTCAAATGATTTTGTTTTTTACTTTTTCATTTTGATTTGGCTGTTTTTGGTGCTTTTCACACTTTTTTTTTTTAATTGGCCAAATTTGGAATCAAAACACCAATTGGAATCCAAAAGCCGAAAGAAAACGTTTCGACTATTTTGAAATTTGTTTACAATGGAAACGATTCATTTAATTCAACCTGAATCAATGAATAGTTGCAAGCCCTGAAAAACGCATTTTTTTAAATGAAAAAACACAATTTGTTGAAAAAACGATGCAAGCATTGTAGAGGACCGCGGAGACCACCTCAGGAAATCTGATCTAGCGACAGTCCAATTCCTTCTCTTCTTGATTGCGAGGAATAGCACAACTGGGACTTACTCGTCCTGCTGGCGTTGTCGTTCCCATTGTCGTAGCTTGCCTGCCCTCCTTCATCGGTATCGGATCGGTCCTGGCGCTCATAAAGCCTTTCGTTCTCGCTAGTTTTATCCCGGCTGGAGGTGGATCTCCGCCTGCGCCTTTTCCTCCTGTAGCCCCGTGGCATTGGCACCCCGATGTAAATGGAATGGTAGTCTGCAATGGAGAGAAAAAAGAAACCCACCAAGGAACTTCGCATGGAGCAGCAGGGCTCTGGGCGTACAACCCTCACCGCTTTTCACCTGTGAATAGAAGCCAGCACTTCCATATGGTCTCCCCACGCATCTCCCATTAGGCCTGAAACACCAAACATTACTATCGTGCTAACAAGGATGTCTGGCTACTCCCAAACCCATCGATGTCATGGAGTCCACAAGTAGGCATGCCCTTGGGTTTTGAGTCTCATTGGCACCCCCAGAAGCACCATTACACACATCCCCACTGATACATCAGGGTGGAAAGGATGTTTTTACTTATTTAAATGGAAACAACAAATTGTATCCATTCGGCCTTTTGGGTTAAATTTGGCATCACTTCAAGGAATATTACCCTGCTAGGTAGTCTTCAAACCAACTGAACAGCCCTATTCTGAGATGCGCTGAGTAGCTGCAGCTTCCACTAAAGTGGTGGGTGCTGAACGCCTCCCAGGATCAGGCCCCAGCTATATATTAGGAAGTCCAAGGCAATGTTTCTCAAAGTCAAAAATGTTCATGTCCCCCATACTGTTAACATAGGTACATTTAATATAAAAGCAAAAAAAAGTAAGTCTGTGTGTGTTTTGAGAAGTTGATAGAGAATACTTGACTTTGAAGAGTAAGGGTGTGTGAGGAGTGAGATTTTTCTCTTTTCTTCAGAGCAAATACAGTTTTCAATGCCTTGCAACCCCTTTGGTTGTCGTGACCCATGAGCTGAGAAACATTGGTCTGTGGATAGATAGGGCATTAGACTAGGACTCAGGAGATCTGGGTTCAATTCACAGCTCAGCCACAGAGTCCCTGTGTGTCCATGAACATGTCACTTAGAGCTGTCCGGGGCCTTAGTTCTCCACCTGTAAATGGAGATAGCACTTCCCTACCTCCCAGGAGGGTTTGGGAGAACAAATCCATTAATGATTGCGACATACTGCAGTGATGAGGGCCATATAAGTATGTAGGTAGGTCGATCACTGAAGTCAATGGGAGTTTTGCCATTTACTTCAATGGGAGAAGATCAGCCTCCAAAGGCAAACTGGGGAACACCCGGAATTTTTCTTACCTTCTTCATCATCATATCTCTTCCTGGAGTTGCTGAGACCTCTCTCACTCAGTCCATCATCTTCATCCATCATGACTGCACCACTAGAGGAAAGAGCTGACGGATTCAAGGGGGAGAATAAAGAAAATAATTAGAACATGGCTTTTAAGAAAAAACATTTTCATTTTAGATCAATAAGAGATTCTTTAGAGAGAGGCATTTGGCTCCACATCAGTGGTAAGAGACAATTATTAAAATTGTCATCTTTTTGGGGTGGGGCCAGCCTTTAGTTTTGTGTTTGTACAGCGCCTGGCAGAGTGGGGCCCAGTCCTTGTGCTAGATGCTCCTGCAATACAAATAAATAATAAATCAATACTGACGAAGGCTGGGGTATCCTGCCGACCCCCTGAGGTGGTTCTGCCGGATCTGGGCTAAGACATGTTGCTGGGGGACAGCGTGGAGGACATTGCTGAATAAAATATTTGCGTAACAGTAGTGCCTACAGACCCCAACAGAGATGGCGGCCATTGTGCTAGGCGCAGGACAGTCAGCTGGTGAGAGACAGTCCTTGCCCCAAGAACTTACAGCCTAAATAGACAAGACAGGCAAAGCATTGGAGAGAGGCAGGTCTCAAGACATTGTTTCATTCTGTGTTTGTACAGGGCCTAGTAAAATGGGTTGCTCGTCCATGATTGGGGCTCCTAGCTTCTACTGCAATGCGCATAAATAATTACAAAGGAAATATTTAATAAACAAGAGGCCTAAATTCACAGATGTGATTGGGTTTTTAATATTTTTGTAAGGGAACTAGCTAGGTTAGGAGACTTGTAATGAGATACAGAAGCTATCTGAGCTGTAGGGACCTGATCCAACTCCCATTAAAGTCAAGGAAAAAGGCTTGCCTTTTTATTACTTTTTATTATTTGTATTCCTGTAGCATGTAGGGGCTCTATCATGGACCTGGACCCCACTGTGCTAGGCGCTGTACAAACATAGAAAAAATGGTCCTTTTGATTCTCATTTGGGCTGCACCAGGCCATACATCACCAAATTCAAATGTGACTCATGGCAATGGGTGGTCAAAAGCCGTTGCTATCAAATGTTCATCTGGTGACTTGGGCAACATGAGGGTCTCAGCTCAGTTCCGAGCATCAACATCACAACCACTGATTAACTGGCTGTCTCAACAGAAAGGCCAAGAACCAGACAGGCCATGGAGACTGAACTACACACTCGCTCCTAGAGATAGTGACACATATGGCAATTTCCTGAAATATCTTTGGGAGAACTCATTGTGGGTCCGAGACTGTATGAAATTCCACTGGGGAGAGTGACCACAGCCCTCCAGGAACGAAGAACAGTGGCTGGAAGTGGAGGGATGATTAGGCAAATTTACTCAGGTTTTAACATGTCCATAGGGGCCCCGCCACCTGGAGAGGCTAACAGAGACGGCTTCAAACCAGATTCTCCAGAAGCCACCGGACAAAGAAAGGACTTTTGGATAAATAGCCTGAGTTTAAACTAAGGGCTCTTTTAGATCCAGCCAACAGACAGGACCTTTTGTCCAAGGCAGGGGCCAGGAGTCTCAGTCCTTAGGGAACGGTTGGAAAGACTGACGCCTGTCAGAGCCTGAGATTGGAGTTGGTGGGGGGTGGGAAATGCATGTTTTTTAGCAAGCATGTATGCTTTTAATATGTTTTAACTGTAATGATTTCCCCTTAAAAGCGCTCGTTTAGAAAGACCTGTGGGCTAACTTGTAACTGCTGGCAATTCCGCAGTGGGACTGGGAGACAGAAGGCCTGGGTTCTAGTGCAGACTTTGCTTTGAGACTTCTGGAAAGTCATTCCACCTCTCTGCCAAAGTTTCCCTCCCTCCCCCCCCCCCCCCAGCATCTGACAAAATGATACTGACCTCCATTTATGAAGTGCTTTGAGGATGAAAAAAAAAAAAAGTATTTAAAAAGTGATCTACAGATGCAAAGTATTATTGTCCTGCTGCTTCTCTTAAGTGGAATATGCATTTTCATCATGCACCGACACATTTTGGTAAACATTTGCCCAGCTTTTGCTCATAATTCTCACATACTGTCTTATTTTGAATGGAGTTTTTGCATTTTCATCAAGAATAATAATTAGTTTCCTAATTATCTCACCTACACTGATTGCCCTTCACACTTGATGAAGGCGAGAGGATGGTACTAGCAGTGGCAGTAAAATCAATGCCTTTCAAAGTCACTTTGAGAGTGGTCAGATAGCCAGCTCTGGGCTCTGAGTACCATTGCAAACTAACGGCCAGCTCTTGTTTTCTCAACAAAAGGCATAAAACATTATCAGAGCTGATCAGTTAAAAAAAAATAAATAACGATTTGCAAAATTAATAGTAAATAAAAGTACTGAGTTCAGGTTGTTGAGGGAAACATGGTCATGTTGTTATTCTCTATTTGCATACCAGGTATGTGTGGAAGTGAAAAATCTTTACAAATGATTATCTGTCCATATATTCAGACCATTATCCCAGTTTAAAAGCTGCAGTCAGCCAAACAGAATAACCCTGTCATTTATCATCTTATTTATATTACAGTAGCATTGAGAAGCCCCAACCAAGCTTGGGGCTCTATTGTGATCGGTGCTGTGCAAAAATCAATATTAGAGGTAGTCCTTGTCCCACGTCAGTGAATCAGGGTTTATTTACAGTTTTTGCACTGATTTAACTAAATCAATAGGTTTCTTTCTATTTAGTTAAACCAGGGCAACCCCCAAGGGTGGACTGATTATAGTGGTATAAAGATGTTTCCGATGGCAAGTGCGTCCACTGACTGAGGATGTTCTGCTTGAAGTGGCATTTCCCCATGTCAGACCAGGTTACAAAACAAGGGGCCTGCTCCAAACCCTATTGAAATCAATGGGAGTCTTCAAATCAACTTCAGGGCTTTGGATCGGGCTTGGTGCCCAATCTTGCTGCGACTGAATTAAATGGCCTAGCTTCAATGGGAGACCCTAAATGATTCCCTCTTAGAAAGCAGAGCTCTTGGTGTATTTTTGGGCTGAATCCTTAGATCCAGACTACTTCACTGTTACACAGGCAAAATGTCTATGGACTCTGTGGGTGTCTTTGCTTACATAAGTGCAGCTGGATTTGATCTTTGTATATGGCCAGGTCCATAAACAAGAACCTGGTCTGTCCATTGCACTTAAGGTACAAGTCAAGGGCATGTTACTAATAAAAAATAAAACTGTTTCTCATTCCTAGATATGGGTGGGAGTGTTCTCTAGATTATCTTTTTTTTTTTTTTAAAATTCATGTTGGTGGGCTTGGCCCTAAAAAGTGAATCAATTTCAACCTCCTGGAACCCTACCAAAACAAACCAGCATGACAGCCCAACACACCGAGAAACCCTACAAAAACCAAGCCATTCGGCCACCACTTATAAGTAGCCTCACAATAATAAGCCAATGAGCGCAGCCAAATATTCACCGTAACTGGAAAATTAAATTTAAAAAAAAAACAAACAAAAAGATAATAACCACACATCCCTTACAGAACACTTTTCCGCATAGATCTCAGGGTGCCTTACAAAAGGTGGATCAGTGTCATTAGCCAGAGCTGACAGAGGAGGAGCTAATGTCACAGTAGAGAACAGAATTTGGGTTTCTTGACTGCCAGCCTAGTCCTGAGCCATTGACATACACTGCCTCCCCAGTGGAGGAAGAAGGCTCAAAGTGTTTCAGATAAGAATTTTATTTAGGCCATAGAGATTAATAAATACATACTGCAACATTCTTAAAAAAAAATACAATTTATTGGGTCTGATTTTCAGGATGCTGAGACGCAAACTGCTCAGTTTGGGTACTCAGTCACCACAACTATGTGCGCCAGATTGGGTGTGTATCTAGCACCATTTATGCAGATAAACACCCTCTTTTGGATATACAATTGTGCACACAGTGAGTGCTCAAACTGCACTCGTGCAAATGCAATCTGACATCAGGCCTTGATTTCATGAAACTAAGGTTATCTGGTTATATTCCAGGATTTGAAGTGAAGATGGGAAAGTGATGTTAGAAAATGTGTGATGGGAAACAATCACAGGTACCGTGAGGAACAGAAAGGGTCCAGCCAATATAAATGTCAGACTAGGATTTGGGATGGGTGACTCAGCTGATAGATAAGAGAACCTGAAACCGTGACAGCCCCTTCTAGCTCACCCTCAAAGAAATCCCGACAATCTGAAACCAAGCAACCACATAAATAAGCTTAATCCAAATCAGAATTTACTCCTTGAGAAGTGAGAATAGTCAGAGACTATGAGGTCCATAAGGGACTTGGTTATGGATATCAATTGTATATGGAAGGTGCTCAGATACTAGGTGATGGAGGACCATATAAAACCCTAAGGCCACTTAAAAGCTTTGCTGGCATAGCTATGTTGGTTAGGGGTGTGATTTTTTATTTATTTAAGACATGACCTAGCTATGCCTGCAAGAACCCTAATATATGCAGTTACACCAGAAAAAAAAACCCCAAAAAACACAGACAAAAACCCACAGATTTTGCTGATATAACTTATTTTGTTTGCCGAACCAGGAAAAGCTACACAAACCAAAGGATTTATTTTGCTACTACAATTGCATCTACACTAGGAAGTTTTTACCACTATAGCTATACTGGCAAAACTTTTAAGGGTACATAAGAACAGCCATATTAAGTCAGACCAAGGGTCCATCTAGCCTAGTGTCCGGTCTTGTGACAGTGGCCAATGCCAGGTGCCTCTGAGGGAATGAACAGAGCAGGTAATCAAGTGATCCATTCCCTGTTGCCCATTTCCAGCTTCTGGCAAACATAGGCTAGGGACACCATTCCTGCCCATCCTGGCTAACAGCCATTGATGGACCTATCCTCCATGAATGTATCTAGTTCTTTTTTGAACCCTGTTACAGTCTTGACCTTCACAACATCCTCTGGCAAAGAGTTCCACAGGTTAACTGTGTATTGTGTGAAAAAATACTTCCTTTTGTTTGTTTTAAAGCTGCTGCCTATTAACAAGACAAGGCCAAAGACAGAAAGGAAAAGGCAGCGATGGGGCATGAAAGGAGGGCAAAGAAACAAGTGATAGGTACCAGAGATGCAGAAGGGAGTGAAAAGAATGGACTGGAAGGGTAGACTTCTTATACCATATATAGTGTACGAAATAACAATCCCTTCTAAACCAAAAGGTAAATCAAGTCTAATTCCATCCTGGGGTCTTCAACAAACCATCTGAGCTTAACTTTTCTGATCTATGATGTCTGGTATTAGGATGTGCTGCCATGAAGTTGTGCTCTTTCTAAATGCCTTTTTGAGTAGGGAGTCTTCTGAAGGGACACATTTTGCATCTCTGCAAAGGGCCCTTGTTAACATGGCCACCAAGACTCTGGTAAAACAGGAACAAATATAATCTGCATCCTGATTGTATGCGGCGTTATTCTCTTGTCCTTTTCTACTGGTTCACTAAGAGATAGATCCAGACAAAGCTGTTTCTATGGTCTGTTCTACACTTATCGGCAATCTGGCGAGGATGATCTCTTTCACATGTTTTATTTTTCATGGGTCCTTT
The DNA here is from genome assembly GCF_965140295.1 of Lepidochelys olivacea. Taxonomy (NCBI): domain Eukaryota; kingdom Metazoa; phylum Chordata; order Testudines; family Cheloniidae; genus Lepidochelys; species Lepidochelys olivacea. The sequence goes on along the minus strand of NC_140436.1, from coordinate 12,611,734 downwards.
GGTGACTGAGGAGTCCGATCTTTGAGCCACAGGCTCATTGGCAGACATTGTAAGTGGTTTTGGAAGATGGGTCGGGCCACGATCGCTCCATGATGGTTGTCTTTCCTTTCTTTTCCAGTCTTTTTCTGCAACCAGGGAAAGGCAGTTTTCCTCAACAGTGGACGTTCCCTCTCTGACAAGTCTTCCCCAGTTATCCCCCAGCGTGTGGCGTCACTTATACCAACATAGCTATACCAGTCAAGGATGTGCAAAAAAAAAAAAAAAAAAAAAAAAACAACACAAACCCCTACACCTTCTAGTGACTCAGCTATGGCAACAAACCCCCTAGTGTGGATGTAGTTATGCCATTAGAAGAGAAAAGGAGGACTTGTGGCACCTTAGAGACTAACCAATTTATTTGAGCATGAGCTTTCGTGAGCTACAGCTCACTTCATCGGATGCACACTGTGGAAAGTGTAGAAGATCTTTTTATACATGCTTTGCTCAAATAAATTGGTTAGTCTCTAAGGTGCCACAAGTCCTCCCTTTCTTTTTGCGAATACAGACTAACACGGCTGTTACTCTGAAACCTGTCATTAGAAGAGAGTGTTTGTCGGCACAGCTAATGTGGTCAGGGAAGTGATGTTATTGTACTGGCAGAAAAAACCTTCTGTTGACAGATGCTGCATCTACATTAGGCAGCTAAAACACCTTCTGTTGACACCTGAGGCCCCTACACTGGGGCCTATGCTGCCACAGGCACTGTAGTGTAGACACAGCGGACTATAAGTATTCTTTAGAGAGATTCATAATTAAACACATGTACATCTACTGCCCACGAAGACGTTTCGGGGAATGTTGCGAGCAAACGAAAAAGCGGGCGTGACACAATGGAAAATGCTTCTCAAATATGCAGGCTAACCTGCTGTATCCATCCACACTGCCACATTTGGAATGTTTCTACAGATCTAGATCCACGTGCGCACGCAGATATTTTTGTTAGCTTCAGATGTTTTAATCTCAATGTACAGAACTTTATCTGCTTATACGGTCTCCATCACAGTTGTATCCGAGCCCTGGCCTCTACAAAATTACAGCATGTCAGTTTAACTACATCACTCTGGGGTGTGGAAAAATCCACATGGATTATAATGACCGAATCCCCGGTGTAGATAGCTTGATGGGAGAGCTTCTCCCATCGAAGAAGCTACTGCCTCTCAGGGAGGAGAAGTACATATGCCGACTGGAGAAGCTCGCCCTTCGGCATAAGTAGCATCTTCACTATGTACACATCGGTGCCGTGCTGTAAGCGGAGAAACCCCTTGAGTAGCTGCCAAGCATTTCAAAATAGAAATAACGTTCTCTCTCCAGCTTCCAAGCCTACGGGAGAAAAACGCAGTTCAATAGTAACTACTGATTATCGCCTTGTTTTAAACATTTGGAGAGATTCCCCCAGCATGAGGCTGGTGCTCCTAGAGTTTCTATTTGTACCATAGAAATATATAAACATTGGGGAGGGGAATTTCCTAGCGTTTATGTGCATGAGTAGAATTTATAGACACTGACAACAGGCACTCTAGCAATAAAAAGAGAGAGAGAGAAAGACGGAGACTCTTCAGATTAAAATACATAACATCTAAAAGTCACTCATATTCCACAAGAGCATTCCTTAAAAATCGTGACAACTATGCGATAGATTATTGTAGGGCAAGAGAAAAAAAAAACATTACTTTTCTTAGAGGAGCTGTCATCTTATTACACACCAAAATGATACAATTAAGGATAGAACACCAAGAGCAGTGAAGCAAATCCATTGAGGACCCTGGGTATTCACTCGAGCGGCTAGCCCGTGCCACCATGGCTATCATTATTCAGGCTAGCTGGATCAGAGCTAGCTCAGGTGTCCCTACACATGCTGCAGTCACACCTCTGACTGCAGTGGAGACTTACCCTAACACGCGCCTTAGTTGAACTTGATTACACAGATGTTACTAACCAGCACTGTTTGGACCCACAACATTCCATAAAAGAGCTCTAGTTTTAATAGGCAACCTTACCTTCTAATCCCTTGAAATGTTCAAAACTAAGCAGAAGGGGGATGTCCAGCAGCCGATCTGCAAAAGCTCTAGGATGAAAGAGTCCTGGGTGCTGCAGGGTGAGGAAGCCTAGTTTGTCTTGACAGAGAAAACTACTGATGAAAGCATGGTATTGACTTCTAATGTCAAAGGCGCGAGTTAAAATGTGTTTTGCGCAATGTTGATTGACTTTTAGAGCGGAGCAGCATCACACCACATCACAGGACACAAATAGATCTCAGTGGAGGATGTGACATGCGAACAAGCGAGGACCTAGCCTTGTACAAATCATAACAACAAATGAAGGGAAAACCAGCAAGAGCATAAAAACAGAGCCATCAAATTCTAACCTGGTCCCTCTTCTGTGCTGCCCCGGGCATCCTGTCTTGGGTGCATCAGTCTTGCTTAGACTGTCATTTTCCCCCCTTTGGACAGTAACTGTCTTCATTTAGCGTTTTGTACAGTGTAAAATACGCTATCAGCGCTTAAGAAATGATCAACAGTAATAATAATGAAGCAAAGTTGTACTGCACAGGATGGTCCAATAAAACCTATACACGAAAAGCCCCACTGAAGTCTATGGCAGCCTGATCAGATCAGGCTCATGGGCTTTTAGATTATAGTTACTTTTTAAAAATAAAAACAGATAATTGCATTGCAGGCCATTTAGCAATCTCCGAATTTTATCTTTTTTTGTGAAATGTTCACAAAATGAGAGCTTCCACCCCAACTGCCCCCTGCAAGAACACCCAACTTTGAAATGCAAACAAACAAAAACGATTTTCACTGAAATTGCATTTTGAAAAGTCAATAATTTTGAAGGTTTCACCGGAGTATCAAACCAATTTTTGCTGAAAAGGGGCCCAATTTCCACTCCCTAATGGCCTACCAAAAGAAATAATGGAACTAACATGACATTTCTGCCACCACATTATTCACTCTGCTTGCATGTTGCATCCCTTCCCTCCCACTCCGTGTTGTTCTTGTCTATTCAGATGAGAAGTTTGGTTCTTTGGACAGCACCTAGAACTATGGAGTCCTTGTCCATGACTGAGGCTCCTAGGCGTCCAAACAACAAATAAAAACCCTGATTTAGGATAGCGGGGCTAAAAATAGCAGTGTAGACACTGAGATCAGAATGGAGCCTCAGCTCTGAGACCCTGCGAGACCTGGGCTCCGAGACCTTTTAGCTCCAAAGGCTGGGCCCTGCGAGCCTGAGTTAGCTGACCCAGGCTCTGAGGATCGGTGCTGAGGGGGTTTTGATTGCAGCATAGACATACCCTAAGCGTCCGCAGGATCTGGCCCTTTCAATTAGGCTTCTGTTCCTACATCACTTAGATGCCATGAAGGGACTGATTCTGCAAGGGGCTGAGCACCCTCAACGCATACAGAGTTCAATAAGGATGGAGGGCACTCAGCACTCACAGGATCTGGAGTTAAACACGCCGTTGTGAAGTCCAGTCTCCTGAATTGCACAAATAACGGTATGAATTTTAAATGATGATGTAGGTGCAGCCATACCAGTGACAGGGCCCCTGTCCTAGCAGAGGAGGGACTCCCGAAAAACCAAGCTGAGAGTAACCTCTGCCTCTGCTCTCTCTGAGGCAGGAGAGCAGGCGCTGAGAATGAACTGCTGTGTGATGCAGGGCTTTGCGGGCGTCCATCAGCTGCTTGCAATGGCTGCAAGTCTGGCCCCACTGTGATATACGGAAAACCACTGCCCATCAACCCTTCTCTGTTTGAATGAGGACCTTGTCACTGCACTGACTGCACAGAGGTCTGGACCAAAACCACGGATTAGAACCACCGCCTAAGATCTTATGTTTGTTGGGACCATTAGAAATAGGGACCAGCTGGAAAATTCAGATCAGGGCTCTGATTTTTAACACCCTAGAGTTCTGATGTGTTGAGCTAGTATTTTTCATTTGGGTTTCTCTCAAATGGAACCGTGCATTTCCAATGGGCTTCTGTCCTAAATCCTCCATGGATTCAAATTCTGATCTCAGTTTTGAGTTTGTTATGATCTCGCAAAATGGGTATGTTTCATATGGCTTTAGGTTTTCCTGAGATTATTGCACACATCCCTGTGCTTTACATGGAGACATCCATTTATATGCACACACATACACACACAGATTATCTGAGCTGTCCAGTTTTATTTCACGCCTGGGCTGTTCAGATCTACTTATCCTTTTAACATGAAATATCAATAAATCTACATCACAGCTGTCAATATAGTTTCTGGATAGCTAGTCACACTGGTAAGGAGAAACAGGAATGGGAAGTGACATTTTGCAGCTTAAGATAATGTGATAGGGGCTTTCCCAATTCCTTTTGGGAGATTATTCCGCACTCTCTTTTCCTGATATTTGGCTTAAAACTTCTTTTGCTTAGTATCATCCCCCTGGTGATAGTTAAACACCATCCTGCACCGTTTCGCTCCCTCCTGAGTGTTTTAGCCCTTCCAACACTTGTATACAATTTTCTTGGAATTGTGTCCTCAATGGAAAATGAAGATGATCCATTTCTAGAGACAAAACTGCACAGTAATCAGGAATAATCCTGCATTCACTGGGGGGATGGACTTGCCTCTTACTCCTAGATACCTTTCCCATCTCTACTTTCTATGGTTCTGGTATTCTAAAGGCTAAAGCGGCGGGACTAGGAGCCAGGACTCCTGGGTTCTCTTTCTGATTAACTTTTCTGTACCAAATCTGTAGCATTTACTCACTTCACAGGAAGAAAAGGAGTACTTGTGGCACCTTAGAGACTAACAAATTTATTTGAGCATAAGCTCTCATGAGCTACAGCTCACTTCATTGGATGCTCATCCGATGAAGTGAGCTGTAGCTCACGAAAGCTTATGCTCAAATAAATGTATTCATCTCTAAAGGTGCCATATGTACTCCTTTTCTTTTTGTGAATACAGACTAACACGGCTGTTACTCTGAAACCTGTCACTTCATAGGGATGTTCTGAGTCTTAATTAGTTTTTCCTAACGTGTATAGTGCCAGGGATCTCAAAACAAATTCAAGCCTACACCCCAACCCCGGTTAGTGGTCTCACAATGATAAATTGCATCTTTAAACAGTTTGCAAATCCATCTCTCTGGAGACTCCTTACATCCCAAACTTCCGACCTGCTTTGAAAGGTGCCATTGCAGAAAAACCAAACCTGGCCCCAAACCATTTCTTTACTCCTCATGTGGATTCCTCCCCACCCTATGCCCTGAATTTATATTGATCTGAGGTGCAAGATGGGTCCTGTATCAGTCACAGGTTTAAGGTCCAATATCATTAGTTTAAAGGGCTGGATATCCCAAAGAAGAATCCTCCCTTTGCACAGCATTTGTTTCTAACCTTCGTAAATTGGAAAGCATCAGACTAACACTGACATTCTGGGTTTAGGTCATTTAAGAGTTTCATTCATTATTTTTAGATTACTGTGGCCCCTACATACTGCAAGCAAGATCAGAGCTCTATTTCTTCTAGATGCTTTACATTCAAGCTGGTGAGGAATTTTTCAGTAAAATGCTAATTTGTTTAAACCAAAACTTTTCATGAGAGTCAGTTTCAACAAAGTTAGGCATGCAAAAAGATTTTCAAAACTTTTTTCCAAATTCTCGAAACATCCCATTTTGACATTTTCTAAATGAAACATTTCAGTTTTCCAGTTCCAAATATCTTTGTTTTCACATGTACACTAATTATAGAACGTTTTTAAATAGTAAAAAAAAAAAAAAAAAAATCAAATATTTAAAAATGATCAAAACTAAACATTTTGATTGAACTCCCCCCACCCCCTTCAGATTTTCAGTTTGTAGAAGTTTTCAAAACTTTGATTTTTGGTCCCAATTTGGGCTGGAAAAAATTTCTGAAATCTCAAAAATGTTAATGGGATAGAGAAATCATTTCCTGTCAAGCTCTCCTGCGTAGACACATAGGAAGACAGTGTCTACACCCCAAAGATTTTACAAGACAAGATGGACAAATGGTAGGAGAAAAGAAATCTCTCCGTTTTGTAGATGGGAAACTGAGGCACAAGAGAGGAAGTCATAGAATCATAGAATATCAGGGTTGGAAGGGACCTCAGGAGGTCATCTAGTCCAACCCCCTGCTCAAAAGCAGGACCCATCCCCAATTAAATCATCCCAGCCAGGGCTTTGTCAAGCCTGACCTTAAAAACTTCCAAGGAAGGAGATTCCACCACCTCCCTAGACAACGCATTCCAGTGTTTCACCACCCTCCTAGTGAAAAAGTTTTTCCTAATACCCAACCTAAACCTGCCCCACTACAACTTGACCAAGGTCACAGAGGGAGTCTCAGGCAGAGGTGGGAGTTCAATCCAGATCCCCCAAGTCCAGTTCATCGCCTTAACCACAAGACCAGTGCTCCACACCCCATTTTGAACTCCCTGCTAGCATGGAATCTCAATTGCTCGACCTCAAGTTAACCTGGACACCGAGAATTCTTAGTCCTTGTCTATAACAAAGTGACAATATGCAACAGTTCTGCCCCCAGAAAAATGCTACATACTAAATTACAATGCAACCATTTTTATTAGTAGATTCTTTTTTAAAGCGCTGACACTAGGATTTTGAGAAACTCCGGGGACTCCAGCTCACTTTTAGTGCCACTGAAGCTGCACCCTGTTTATGCCAAACGTGGACCTGTCCCTTTGGCTGAAGGACCAGATTTCTCTCTGAATTGTATCTTAAGAATGGTTTAGTGAAAAGCAGAAGGAGATGGTATTCTTCCTGTCCACAAGATGGTACTACAGCCCCACACTTTCCCTCACCGCATGCCATGCAGCAATGGGCTGTTGGTGCAGTCCACATCATTACTCACTTTACCTTGTGTGTTTTTCAGGCTCCATTTTTCTTCAGCCTTTGTGAAACCTCCACATTCCCAGATCTCTCCATGGCAGTCATCTCACAGCTGGGCCTCTCCGAGCAAGCGCCTGGGTGAGCGCTACTGAAAAGGTTACTCCTGAAATGTTAAGGGGAGAGGGGGGGGAAAAAAAAAAAAAAAAAAGTCACATAGCTCATAAAAATGTCTATAAATTGCTTTTGAAAAGTACCTATATGCCTGAGAGCGCAGACACTTTCCTGAACACAATCCCATTTTTAAAAGCTGTAAGTATTACTATTAATCTTCACTGGGAGAAATTACCAAATTCTAAAGGGCTCTTTAATCTAGCGGAAAAAGGCAGAACAAGAACCAATGTCTGGAAGCTGAAGTCAGACAAATACAAACTAGAAGTGAGGTGCACATTTATAGCAGGGAGGATGACTAACCATTGGAGCAAGCTACCAAGGGAAGTGGTTTACTCACCATTTCTTGCTGTCTTCAAGTCAAGCCTGGATGCCTTTCTAGGAGATATGCTAGAGCCAAACACAGGTTATTAGGCTCAGCACAGGGGTAACTGACTGCAGTTTAACGGCCTGGGCTGTTTAGATTGTCCCTTCTGGCCTTAAATAATAAATCCATAGAGTTTACGTACAAACAGTGTACTCATAAAAGCAGCATCTTCATGCTCAGCAGATCTGCCCCTTACAAGTGCTGGGTTTTTGCACTGGCTCTGCACAGGGGTGAGTTGCTCTACCCAGCTGAGTCACTTCTGCTGATTTTAATGAGACACAGATGCTTGCCTTGTTATCCCTGAGCAGCAGCTGCAGCTATCGGAGGGTCAGCTAGATTCTCAGCAGGCTCATGCATCAACCACAGAGCAAACAGCGAGGGTCGGACTGCAGAATCTTTATCCCTGCCAAAAATGTAAGCAGCAGCAAGAACAGTGTCGGCTTTTCAGAGTCCAGGCTCTGTGTCAGGGCTAGCCCTTAGAAAAATCATCCTTTGTCTTATAAGCTGAGTGAATGCAATTGGGAGAGACTAATATTTGAGCCCCTTATCTGATTCATCACATGTTCTGGTTTCTCCTGTCTCTAACCTGATTCCTCCCTTACCTATGAATGGGATTGCTGTGGGAACTCCACCCCTCTCTCCATTCAGACACTCCTCTTAAGGGCAGGGCTCTCCTAACTCTGTGCAATTAACACACACTCTACTTATAATCACTGTGCAGAGCTTAATATTCCCTTCTATTTATACTGCATATTCCATCTGAAGGATTTCAAGATTTCCGGAAAGTCAGCTCTGTCCTTCTCCCATTGATGCCTCAGGAGTTTTCCCTCTGACTTTAATGGCTTGCAGGCCTGTAACGTACAGGGATAGCATCCCCATTCTCCTGGGCCCCACGTAGAATGCAATCTGCGGCTTCACAAAGGAACGCACCATTTCCCTTCCTGACACGTTATTACATACACTGTTACTGTCCGTCCCCCCTGGCTGTTCTTACAGACTTATGGGTAGGTGACTGCAGGAGAGGAGAAGCAGCCAGTTGGGTTTCCTAGGGCCAGCCAGTTATTCCGGGACAAGGATACTCCTGTCCCACAGAGCAACAAAGCCTTGCAGAAGGGATAGTGCCGTAGCTATCTTTCAGAGTGCCTGAGCTTGTCAGGAGAGAGAACACTTGTAGCTGCAACCAGGCAGGAGTGTTGCCATCCAGAGACTGATGCCCTGAAAAGTCAGCCCTGGGAAGGCAATTTAGTTCCTTGCTTAAAAATGAACTATATGCTAGTCACGGCAAATAAAAGTATTTAGCACACAGAGCACACTTGGGTCCTACTGATTAAATACTCATTGCCTAGAGCACTGGTTACTTACTAGACTGCACAGCAGAGAACATTTTAAAGACAGATGATGCCTACTGCCTGTACTTCATTTAAGGAAAAGTAGAGTAAGCCGAATGGTCCATCCACGGATGATCATTTGGACTTGGTAATTGACAGGAAAGGTGCATGCCATATTTATTTAGTTGTGTTCATTTGGAGGATGGATGGTGGAATTATTAATTGCAAATAATGGCTGTTGCAAATGTAGCCCTTCTTTCCTGCTCATGAACTCACCCTGACTTTTGCCAGTGTATCTACGATTTGCCACGTAGTTTGAGTGAACAATTCTCAACCTATCAGTTATTCATAAACTGTTCACTTTGATTATTTCACTATTTGCAGTGTGGGGCTGGTGACTTACTTATGAGCTTTTGCTAGATAGCTAAACTTTTTTAAAAGTGGAGAACAAAAAAGTGCATAACAAATTCTATGAATTTTTGGATTAATATTAATTTACGCTATAATTCACAAAACTCCAAGTAACCGCCACTTGGCGGAATATTTGGCAATCCTGTAAACAACAGTGAACTGCACTTGATTGATAGATAACACAGCTGGCTGGGGAAACTGATATGTTTGGTGATTTTTTAGAAACCTTTCCTACAAATTCCATAATTTTTTCAAAATTTCATCAGAATTCTTCAGAAGTGGAAAAATTCTGACTGGCTGGGTGTCATCATTCTAGTTTGACTCACCCCACCCCACACAGGTGGGCATGGCATCGCAAGTGAGCCCTTAGCTGGTTTTCCCCTCAGCAAGGGTATGAGCAAGTCCAAACACCCAGTGAAATTCTAAAGCTAAATGCTACCCCTTCGTGCAGGGTCTCCTTTATTCACAGAAAAGCCAAAGCAGAACATAAACAAAACTTTCACCCCAACATCTCCATGGGATGACTAGGTCAATCTTAGGCCATATCTGCCACCTGAGGCCAATGATCGCCTCTACAGGCTCTTCCTATGGGGTTCTCTTGGTTCCAGTCTCTGCCTCTGGGGTTAGGCCTCTTGCTCCTACTGGAGTAATATCCTTCTCTGGAGATGTCCATCCACTGTGCCTCTTCTCCAGAGATAGCAGGTGATCCTTGCCAGGTCAGGCTTCTGGGAAGCATCTGGGAGACCTCCTGGATGAGACCAGGTCCTCTTAGATACCTGCTGACCCCAGTCCCCCTCTCTAGGGGCACCCTCTTACAGGCTCCCCAACCGGGAAGGTCCCCCAGGGAGCTCACCTTCTAGCTCACCCAGACTTTTTCTGGGCACTCCCCTCCATAGGAGCCTGCCATCTCCCTTTGGAGTACCTCTCTAACTGAGCTTGGGGAATGTTTATTAGGTCCATGTGCTCGTTTACTAATCAACCGTCTGGGGCAGCCAATAACCCCGGGTGGGGCCTTCATAAGGCAGTCATGGGCAGAGTGGGCTCTAGCTCCCCAAAAAGAGCAGATTCCCTGGGATGTTTTGGTTGAGAACATGAAAAAAAATGCCAAAATGTCATCAGTGTACATTTTTTTTAATAAAAAAATTTCAACAAAAATGTGACTGAAAAATGGAAATTGGAAAATTTCAACCATCTCTTATGGAGAGCAATTATTTTTAGATTTGTGACGAAGGCTCCCATGTATGACTGACTGTATTAATGGAAATCTTGCTTATTGTGATACTTTTGTTCACAGCGAGGCAGAACGAAGGTCTCAGGTGGCTGGATTTCATTGGAATGCCATTATCTATGTATGCAGCAGCTCCATGGGAGTTTCTGCAAACATTCAGGATGAAATCCTAGCCTCTTTGAAGTCAATGGCAAACCTCCCACTGGGGCCAGGACGTCACCCTCAATACTTAAGCCTCGTAAACCTGCTCTGAAGCAAATGAAATGCAACATACCTGTTAAATAGCTGGTGCTGCAGAGAGGTTGAGCAGCACCATTGAATCAGTGGTGGAGCTGGGAACAGAAATCCTGACTTCATGTTCTGTATTATAATCACTAGACTATGCTAGCAATCCTCATTATAGCAAAGCCTCCCCCACCGTTAGGGTGAAGTAAAGGGCGGCGAGAGAATGAAAAGAGATGAGAGACGTCTCTGCATGAAGATTCCTCTGTGTATGGTGCTTACCATCAGCCACCTCCATCCTGAGGGCCATAGCTGGCTTGGTCTCCATTCAGAATACTTCTTCTATTGTTGACTGCTTATCAAACTGCAAAAACGAACAAGTCACAAAGCGGCAGCCTTCGTTAGTCATTCTGCAATTGTTATTCCCGGCCCACGCCGGGCGAATTTGAAAGTTCCTGTGATGAATGTTCTAACCTTTCCCAAGCTTGGCTGAGTGAAAGTGTCATAATTGTTTCCTGGCCTGCCCTTTAGCTGGCCAGTATTTCCTTGGACGACTCTTTCTGCCCCCTCAAACGCTGTCTTTTTTCCCCCTGTGGAAACAATTGTGGGTACAGGCTCCTCTCCAGCCTTATCCTTTAAATAACTTGGCACTCTTTTCCACCACAGATTCCACCTGAGTCCCCTCAGCTTTCTGTTGTTCAGTTTACCCTTCGCTATAGTACACTCTCTACTTCCACAGACTGCTGTCCTCAACAGAGGGCATGCGTGACCCATCCTAAAAGTGCATGTCCCCATTCTAATGGCTGGTCCGCATCGGAGGTTTATGAGTCTCATATGGGTTCTGTAAAGGAGACCGGCTCATATGTTTAGTGCTGAAGGTTCTGGGTTCAAATCCCAGAGTTGTGCCATGTTGGGTGGAAAATGGGTTTTGAACCCAAGACCTTCAGTGCCTATATGGACCAGCCGCTAATAGAAGAGGGAGACCCACTCTCACTTAGCGTGGGCTACACATGGTTTTAGGAGGCAGTCTGTGTACCTAGGGTACTTATATGGTCCCCGCTGCCGTAGTATCTGAGCAGCTCACAGGCCTTAATACATTTATCCTTACAACACTGCTGAGAGGCAGGACGGCACCATTATCCTCATTGTACAGATGGGGAACTGAGGCACACAGAGGCCAAGTGGCTTGCCTAAGTTCCCCCAGGGAGTCGGTGACAGAGCTGGGACTTGAACTCAGATCCTCGATTAGTGCTTTAATCACTGGACCATCCTTCCTCTAAGTGTGTGGCTAGATCAGGGGCTGTTGAATGGGCTATAACCCCAGCTCTGTAACTGATATGGTACAGAATTTTTGGCAATGTTATTAACCAGACTAGAACCCGGCCAGGGCACTGAAGACAATACTTGTAAACCGTATGGCCACAGGTGTCATCCCTTACCCAGCTCAAGGGTTAAATCTGGGACCTTCCTGTGCAGCAACTCAATACAGCTAAAATAAAGGGAAGAATTGAAAAAGATTAAAAAGAGCACCTTTTCCAGGCTGCTGCCCCCTGAAAGCATTTGTGAAAGAGAAACACACCAGACATGTGTCTCATCATGCGCAGTGTTTACGCCAAGTCATCCCTCTTCACCCAGAAGTGCGATAGGGAAATGATTTTTTTTTTTTACACAGGGATTATCTGCTAAGACTGACAGAACGGCAGCTGCTTGTAATGAGAGAGAACATTCCCACTGCACTCTCCTAAACACATCTGTGAGTAGCAAGGTGAAGTGACATCGCTAATGCTGATGGGTGCCATTACGGAAATATTAAGCATCTCTCTGTTAGACTGATGTTGAGGGCTCAGCCTCCTGCTCTACAATCCACCCCGCAAAGAGCCTGACTCAAAACCTATTGAAACCAATGGAAATCTTTCTATTGGCTTTGATGGCCTTTGGCTCGGGTCCAGAATGACTTCATTGCGTCCTTTACTGCCACTCGACAGACTATTCAAACCATTGTGTGTATTTATGAATCCTGATAATTCAGGCAAAAACCTTGGTTATGCAAAAGTCCAGTGGATACTGTAAAATCTGGATTTGGGAGGGAAACTAGGAATTGAAACACTGGAGCTGAACATTTACTGGATCAGCCCAATATCTTGTCTCCAAACATGGCCAGTACCAGCTGCTTTAGAGGAAGATGCTATAAACCCTGCAGGCAACAGCTATGGGATAACTTGTCCACAGGGCAGTTTATTTCAAACTCCATTACATGGCTAGATCCCTGAAACTGCATGAGTGTGTGTTTTCCAAAGCTTTTTTAAAAATCCTTACCATTGTATCTCTGGACCCATGCAATAGCCTGCAGGCAAGATAGGGACACATGGGCATTTTGGGGTTAACAGCAGTTTGTAAAACTGAGGTTTACCTGCATCAGCAAAATGAGACATGCTAGCATGAGATGTTTATGTACAGCATATTCATATGTATTATCCTAGCAGTGGGTGACTATCGCTAAAGCTAAAATCCCTCTTTAATCTGAGGCCTATCTTTCATCTCTTTTTTGCTCCTTATATATATATAATTAGAGAAAGACAAAACAATAAGATTCTTTCATACAAACCATTGTTAGATGTTAGATGGACATCCCCAGACAGCTGACTCCAGAGAAGGATTCATAGATACTATGGTCAGAAGGGACCATTATGATCATCTAGTCCGACCTCCTGCACAACGCAGGCCACAGAATCTCACCCACCCACGCCTGTGAAAAACCTCTCACCTATGCTACTGAAGTCCTCAAATCATGGTTTACAGACTTCAAGGTGCAGAGAATCCTCCAGCAAGTGACCCGTGCCCCATGCTACAGAGGAAGGCAAAAAACCTCCAGGGCCTCTTCCAATCTGCCCTGGAGGAAAATTCCTTCCCGACCCCAAATAAGGCGATCAGCTAAACCCTGAGCATATGGGCAAGATTCACCAGCCAGATACCCAGGAAAGAATTTTCTGTAGTAACTCAGATCCCACCCCACCTAACATCCCATCACAGGCCATTAGGCCTATTTACCATGAATATTTAAAGATCAACTAATTACCAAAATCATGTTATCCCATCATACCATCTCCTCCATAAACTGATCGAGTTTAATCTTAAAGCCAGATAGGTCTTTTGCCCCCACTTCTTCCCTTGGAAGGCTGTTCCAAAACTTCACTCCTCTGATGGTTAGAAACCTTTGTCTAATTTCAAGTTTAAACTTCCAAATGACCAGTTTATATCCATTTGTTCTTGTGTCCACATTGGTACCGAGCTTAAATAATTCCTCTCCCTCTCCGGTATTTATCCCTCTGATATATTTATAGAGAGCAATCGTATCTCCCCTCAACCTTCTTTTAGTTAGGCTAAACAAGCCAAGCTCCTTGAGTCTCCTTTCATAAGACAGGTTTTCCATTCCTCGGATCATCCTAGTAGCCCTTCTCTGGACCTGTTCCAGTTTGAATTCATCCTTCTTAAACATGGGAGACCAGAACTGCACACAGTATTCCAGGTGAGGTCTCACCAGTGCCTTGTATAACGGTACTAAAACCTCCTTATCTCTACTGGAAATACCTCGCCTGATGCATCCCAAGACCGCATTAGCTTTTTACACGGCCATATCACATTGGAGGCTCAAAATCATCCTATGATCAACCAATACTCCAAGGTCCTTCTCCTCCTCCGTTACTTCTAATTGATGCGTCCCCAGCTTATAACTAAAATTCTTGTTATTAATCCCTAAATGCATAACCTTACACTTCTCACTATTAAATTTCATCTTATTACTATTACTCCAGTTTACAAGGTCATCCAGATCCTCCTGTATGATATCCCGGTCCTTCTCTAAATTGGCAATGCCTCCCAGCTTTGTATCATCCGCAAACTTTATTAGCACACTCCCGCTTTTTGTGCCGAGGTCAGTAATAAAAAGATTAAATAAGATTGGTCCCAAAACCGATCCCCGAGGAACTCCACTGGTAACCTCCCTCCAGCCTGACAGTTCACCTTTCAGTAGGACCCGCTGTAGTCTCCCTGTTAACCAATTCCTTATCCACCTTTCAATTTTCATATTGATCCCCATCTTTTCCAATTTAACTAATAATTCCCCATGTGGCATGGTATCAAACTCCTTACTGAAATCTATGTAAATTAGATCCACTGCGTTTCCTTTGTCTAAAAAATCTGTTACTTTTTCAAAGAAGATCAGGTTGGTTTGGCACAATCTACCTTTTGTAAAACCATGTTGTATTTTGTCCCATTTACCATTGACTTCAATATCCTTAACTACTTTCTCCTTCAAAATTTTTTCCAAGATCTTGCATACTAGATGTTAGATGGATGTTCTTTTAAATTCAGCTAATGTATATGCTTCTCTTTCAAGTGTGTCTGTGTTTCCTCCTTGTCTAATACCAGAAAGTAAAGCAATGTAATACCACAGAACAAGTGAGATCTCTATCCCAGCTTTGTCCAATCAGCTTCTGATAAGGATCTGAATTTTGTAAATCACATAAGAAGCGGAATAATTGGATCTCTCTTGGATCTTTATTTTTAAAGTAGTCTGGATTAATGGATTGTTTTCCCTTGGTCTGGATTCCAGATAAACCTGAGATTTGTAATTAATCCATGGTCTTCTGAGCAAGGGAAGATTAGATTCAGTGGTGAATTCTGAGAAGCAACACAATGCATTACAAGCCTGCTGACTGCATTTCATTCCCTAGAGGTCACACAGCCTTTATGGGTCTTGGCAGTAAATCTCAGAATGTTCAACCAAGTGAATGGAACATGATGAAAATACCTTAAAAATGCAGCAAAACACATCAATTCTCTCGGCTACGGGGCTGCCTCAACTGCAGACACATATGCCTTTACAGCAAAATTGTACTTACTGCAGTGCTAACGCTAAACGAGTTACTTACTGCAGTGCTAACGAGGAGCGAGTTAAAGTGACTGACTCCCTTCTAGTGGACACTCCTCGTTGAATCCAGTTAGATAAAGCTTACACAGGAATTAACAAAAGATGAAGTTGGAGGCAAAAATATTGCATACCCATATGGTAATGTAGTAGGTTCTACTGGGAAGTAATGCCATTAAATCATAGGTGTGGACTAGATATTTAAGGAGCTGATGTAGGGAGATGGAGTCTTTCATCTCACTGAGCCATTGGTTTGCATCTAATGGGTAGCGGCTACAAGTCGTGCATGTCGCCAGAAAGTACATTCAACAGCTAATTTTACTTAAACCAGGAAAGAAGATTCCAAAGCAGCAGGGATCAAAACTCCTGGTGCAAATGGTTTAGAAATCAGCTTGCTTCTAACACAGCTGTGCATACGCAGATTTTGGCTAAACTCAGAACACCGGTTGCATTAATGCATCACCTCAAGATCATGTCTCCATTAGACTTTTCTCTTTAAACTTTTCCACGAGCGGTAATACAGTGACAGCATTAGTGCAGATATGGCTGCAGGCCAAAGGCTGCAGGGCTTTATCTACTGTGTTATTTAGCACTGCTCGAAGCAAGGTGAGATGACATGGCGATTAAAATACTGGCACATACCTCTAGTCCTATTAACATCAGCGCTCCCATCATTGAAGGGCCTGCACCAATGAAAAATTTTAAGGGGGAAAAAAAACCTACTCTAGAGGGCTTGAGTGGTAGGAAAAGAACAGCTTGAGTGGTAGGAAAAGAACATGAACTCCATATAAATAAACTGAGAACTAATTAACCATTATTGTACATTGTTGGAGTAATTCACTGTTCCAAGCACATATCCAAATATTTTCTTAATGCTGTTTTCAGCAGCAGAAGAGTAAACACAGCTGCTCCAATTCTTTCGGAGAAGACGAAGAAAAGAGACCAATTTAAATGCCAGTCTTTATGTAAAATCATCACTAGCAGCAATTGCTTCCAAGACTTTCTGATTACATGATCATAACTGAATCCTACTGAGAACAGAGCACATGTTTATGGATATGCAGATAATGGGAAAGAGAGCTGTGGCTCTTTGAATGTGAAAGGATACGCATACTCACTGGAAAACAGAAGAAAGGCTAAGAAGAGCCAACAAGCTAACAGTGTGGTGAAAGTGCTTAGCAGAGACCGGGCAGGAACTTGCAGGTGCATAGGCACATTGGAATAGCAAAAAGAAATGGATTTCTTAGACTAAAGCCAGAACAACCCATTGTGATCATCTAGTCTGGCCTCCTGCATCGCACAGCTGTTGTGTCTTCTACTATTTACCTAACAATCTACAATATGACAAACTTCAGGAGCACATCTGGGTCCCAAATAACCTTGTTTACTAATGACATCACTAAAGAGCAAGGTGTAGCTACATACATGCTGCTGCTCTGACTGGTTTCCAGCAGTTTCTACGACACAGAACCCAGTGAGTGCCATTAGAGAGCTCACAAAACATTTAAAGGGATACTACCTGTTTTGGGAGGTAGGGAGAAAGGCTGATGTGACTATTGGCCCCACAGTGTATCCCTATTGTGGGCTCAAATGTAAAAAGCACTAGGTCAAGTTGGTTACAACGTTGAATGTTGCAACAAATGCAAGCGAATCAGAGAAAGAAGCTGGATTTGTCTAAACCAGGGGTTCTCCAACTGTGGGTTGGGACCCCCAAGTAGGTCGCGACCCCATTTTAATGGGGTCACCAAGGCTGGTGTTCGGCCCTGGGCCCCAGCAAGTCTAAGCCCAAGTCCCACCGTCCAGGGCTGAAGCTGAAGCCCAAGCCTCACCGCCTGGGGCTAAGGTTACATGGTCTTCAGCTTTGGCCCCTCCCACCCTACCTGGGGCGGCGGAGCTCAGGCAGGCTTGGTCTTCGGTCCCCCCTTCTGGGGCCATGTAGTAATTTTTATTGTCAGAAGGGGGCCCCAATGCAATGAAGTTTGAGAACTGCTGGTCTAAACCAAAAAAGACCACGTTGATATAATCCAATGACTGTTAAAATTATGCTTGGTGAAAACAGAAGGCATGGAACCAGAAGTTAATAGACCAAAATTGGGGTGATGGCTATTACTAATTGGTGGAGAAAATAATGAGGGGGATGAACTATGCCACCCACTTTTTCCCTTTCGACTTTGGGAAAAAAGGATCCATTCAGTTCAGCTCTCCCATCCCACCTAGCATCCCAGCTCATCCCCCGACCTGCCGGCCCTGCAACTCATCTCAACTCATCTGAAGGACCGGCAGGTCTTTCTCTTGTTAAAGGAAATTTGTTTTCACCTGTGAGTGTTGAAAGTCATCACATCATCATGACATCCAGTCCTCAGCCTGCCAGTGGGGATATCCAATTACTAGCACTGCAAAGGCATATGAGATCATATGGATGATTTAGTGGGTGTTGGTCCTGCTTTGAGCAGGGGGTTGGACTAGATGACCTCCTGAAGTCCCTTCTAACCCTGATATTCTATGATTCTATGATCCTGCATTGTATTCCCTTCTTTTGTTGAGGTTATTTTCTGTTTCTTTCCTCCTGTGCTTTCTCTTGGCTTTTCATCGAATCATGAAGTCAATCATATTGCATCCATCCAAACCTGCTCCGTCTAAGGAGAAAGGATCCAACTAGATCCCAGCCCTGACCAGATCGTAACTAACCAGAGTCCAAGCATCAATTGTTGTGGTTGACTTGCCAGCCAAAGCATCCACTCCTAACTAACCAGCAGCCCAGCGTTCCAAAAATATCAACAAAAACTGTAATTCACTCATCTTTTCTATCCCGTCTCTCCTCCACCTTGTGTCTGTGTGTTTGATAAGAACAGGATGAGTGAATGCCCGTCACATCGGGGCCTGAGAGTAAAATTAACCTTCTTTTCTTCATCGAAGAAAGGTTGCTCTGAAAATAGACTCATATTTTGACTCCAAAAAGAGAAAGACTTTGATAACATCTAACTAAGTTTGTTTTGCATCATCACTCAACCATTGTCTCAGTAAAAAGGCCTGTTTTCTTTCTTGTGTTTAATCAATAAACGTTCAATTTAAATAAATGCTTTTGGGTGTTTGCCAAGGAACTGAATAAAACCAAGTGCTCTGTTTAAAAATAACCTCAAAACTTATCACTTGTTTAATGTTGGCCAGTGTGAGAGTTTATAAACAACTTCAGCTCTTTGGGCCTTTGAAATCAATATCCATACAACTGGCCTCTGCCTGGAGTGTCCTCCTGTGGCAGACCATGGCATGAGAGGTGCCTGCCTCAATTTCTCAATTTCAGAGTCCCCAGTAACTCCATTTCAGGCTCTCTTGGTTAAATAATACCCTTCTTTGGACTGGGTTGTTACCAGAACATAGTTCAAATATTCCCCAACAAAAATCTCAAATATATCCCTTTCCTACACTGTTCATAGTCCTTAAAACCCTGCTCTTCCCAGCGGGAACCCCACCCCCTGAGCCTCTCTGCTGGGAATGAATCCTCACCATACTCTGGTCACCTTGTTGGTCCTCTACTGTCCTCAGCCAGGACAGCCATCCAGCCCTTGCAGCTGAAGTGCTACCCTGGTCTTCCCAGTGGGAACCCCCACTCTGCTGGGAGATCATCCTTACCAGGGGAGGGCCCCTCACTCCCCACTACCCTCTTACTGTCCCCCTGGCTCCAGTGCTGAGACATCAGTTGATAAACCCTGCCACTGTTCCCCTGCCCTCGGCTTCAGCTCTCTGGCTTAGATGTCAGTAGATAACTCCCGCTGCTGATCTCTGGTCTTCAGCCCTCTCTGATCCTGACTCTCTGGCTTGGGTACACAAGCCAGCCAGCAAACTCCTCTTGTTTTCTCCTGCCTTCAGCATTCCTCCAGAAACCACATACAGCTTCCTTCCAACACCTTCCCTCGTCCTGCAGTCTCCGGTAGCTCTCACCTGCCCCTTTGCCTGACTGGACCCTGCAGCTGGCAATCCTCATTCTCCCGGTCTCTCCCCCTCGAGGGCCCAGGTGCCTGCTTTGTATTCCCCATTCGCAGTTTGCCAGCTCCTGGGACTCTGGACTGAGGCTCTAGGGAGTCCTACCCTTTGGGCTACAACAATAATGTCCTCTGACACCATTTCCCAGCGGCAAGCACCAGGGCAGAGGTTTGAGCCCCATTTCGGGGGAGGCGGCTACTGCACTAGCCTGGGTCCCTCTTAAAAGGGGCCAGTACAGGCCAGAGAATTTCACCGAGTGCTTCCTGTGTCTGGCCCGACAACTGGAGACTGAAGGACAGCAGGTTTATTCTAATTCCTAGATCCTCAGAATCAGGAGCAGTGGCTACTTTGGTGACAAAGGTTAATAAAATAAGTAAGGAGTCATATGAATTGCACTGCACTAATAGAGCCGCCCTGCAGTTACAGCGAAGATGGCAATTTTATTCTATGGGCTGTCCTGTGCCCAGTCATTGAAAAAAGAACAGGACAGCCGCTAATTCTGAACCCTCCCCCCTACCATACAATCGATATACAGTCAGTCATGCCAGGTTGCACATGGTTCCATGGAGCCATTATAGAACGGCGAAAGCTGCAGGTATCCTGATAAGGAACCTGCACTGTCCTGCGCTCCAGCACGTGTGATGTCGATGGAGAAAGCCAAGGTAGATGGAAAACAGGCCAAAAACTATTCTGTGCCTGCACACACAGGCTAGAAACTCTTATGTTCCCCATGTGCAACACACATACAGAAGCCACAGAGACTCCCCCTGTGTTTCTCAAGATGCTGACATGTTATTCTGAGCCACCAGACCACAGAGACGACCTGGAGTGAGTCAGCCCGGCTTGCCAAGTTTCCTGTAAACTATTGCATGGTTGTTCAAAGTAGTGACATGACATCGTCTGTCTTTTCCATGACCTCTCCCATCTTCCCCCAGACTATGTCCCCAGTTCTGCTATCTGCATTCTCTTGTCTCACAGCCGCAGTGCATCGTACCATTTGTAGTGTATATAGGTTCTTATCTGGCCCTCATCACCTCAGTATCTGAGCACATTCCCGTAGTGCCTTAAGCAATGTGACTAACAATTTTCGCATGTGGTTCATTCTCTCTCTCATTCGCTCCCGGGGGGGGGGGGGGGGGGGGAGAGGGGGAATTGTTCCTGCAGTCCAAGGGTTTGTCTTAGTAGGGATTTGGGGTTAGGAAGGGGTGTGTTTTTTAACATCCCACACTGCTTTGGAGGGAAGGCAGGTCAGAGAAGTATGCCTGGTATTGGAGTGAGGTTCGTGGTGGTCTTCAGTTCTGGTGGGAGTTCATTCCACAGGCTGGGACCAGCCCCCGAGAAAGCTCTATGTCTCTTGCACAGATGATCCTGACCCTTATAGGATAAAATTTTATTTTGCCAGAGGAGCAGATTTATCGTGCTCTTCATTCTGGAGCTTTAGGGGAGATTTTAGAAATGTTGGGCCCAGGCCACTGAGCACACTGAAGATAAGGATCGAGACTCTGAACTTGCCTCAATATTCTATGGGAAGTCAGCGTAGAGAGCAGAGGACAACATAGTGTGGAAATCCTGGCACATCCGCATTTCCCAACTGCTTGGGGCATTCCCAAAACCATCTGCAAGGCTAATATTTGCTCCACAGTTTTAGAAGAGTTATTAACCTGACTGACTAACCACTGCAGTATACAACCCTAAATTCTCTACTTTTCAGTTTTTCTCATTTCCTTTTTTGGGCTGAATTTTTTCATGTCGTTTCTTAGTGGAGAAGAAAAATTTTCTCTGTTCACGGTTGTAATTTAAAGAAAATCCATCAAGTCATTTTTAACCTGTCAGAGTGGGAAGAACTTTGAATTGAACCAGGGGTTGCTCTGGCCCATTAGCCAATTGGCATAATTCACCCCAGCAATGGCTGCCTCTCAGAGGAACTTTTAGCTTCACTCATGGGGCGACATGCCCTGATGAAACACACTTCCCACATTTTCGACCTAGGCTGCAATTACTATACAATGCAATTTATGGTCACATTAATAAATCCAGCTCCAGGCTTCAAAATCATTCCTGATTAATATTAAGAGGTGCATCAAAATATGATCATTAAAAGGGGCATTTGCAACAGTCTTTTGTGAGGTCAAGACAGTCACTGTAAATGTATTCTCACTCCTAAAATTACAGCTTTTGCATTTAATGTTAGAGATTATCATACTGTATGTTAACCCTGAAGGCCAAGTGTTTCACCTGGCCTATGCACCCGCTATAACTCCAATGGGTAATAATGGGAGTGAGGTACATTCACAGATGAAGTATACATCTCATATCTACAGTTATACCTCTGTAGTTACTGAGCTGCTTCTTTTGCTTAGGGATATTAAAGACATGTTTGCCATTCATCAGAGAAACATGCCAAAGTAATGGTGAGGCAGCAGTGTTCAACCCTGAGACTGAATAGCTGGATGAATTATGCATAGCATTTTCCAAAAAAGAGTTCGAATTTTTCCAATGAGTTTAAATTCATCACCTTGAGAATTCTCACTGGAAGTCTGCTTCTTAGGCTATGTCTACACTGCAAGGGAAGGGTAGGATCATTTTTTTCACTGGGGACGTGGAACATCCAAACTGGCGGTCAGACTCCTCATAGCTGTGAGAGAAACCAACCAGACGTGCCCAGAATTACAGCCGCACAGTCCTGGAGATGCAAAATTCTCCCTGCCCTATAGATTGAATTTCACAAATAACATTGGTTTCAGAGTAGCAGCCATGTTAGTCTGTTGCATCCGATGAAGTGAGCTGTAGCTCACAAAAGCTTATGCTCAAATAAATTTGTTAGTCTCTAAGGTGCCACAAGTACTCCTTTTCTTTTTACAAATAACATTGAGTTCTAGTAAAAGAAAAAGAAAGAAAGACAGAAAGAAAGAAAGACTGACTCTCCCTTCCGACAGGACAGGTAGAAATTTAAGCCTCCTGGGGCCAGATCCAGTCTTTCAACTGACTGCAGTGGGTCCTGGACAGGCCTGTGTAGCATAATTGTTAGGATGCCAAAAGAAGATGAGAATCCCAGACCGAAGTTGCATCCTGCCAGATCAGGACCTTTGAAGAATAGCTAGCGGCAGAAGCGTGAATGGTCCAGGCAGTCTGGGCCAATGCTACTTTCTCCGGGACAAAGGTTTAAATTGTATCCATCTCCTCCTCTCCTCTTGTACTTTTGCCCTCCAGGTTAGTTTTTTTGTCTTTTGTTTTTTTACAGACTCCTCTGAAACCTTGAAGTTTACACATTGAAACAGTTTCTTAAAATAAATAAATCAAGTAAGAGGTGAATTACTTGCTAAATGATTTATGCTTCCCTGCTGTATGCATTATACATCATAAGGCTCAGAAGCCAGAGTTTTAAAAAAATGTAAAGAAACAGTCTTGTGGATGACTGCTTCCTGATGTGACAGCTTGGTTGGGGAAGACACAGAGCAGGCAAGGGACCTGTCAAAAAGCTGAACAAGGCAGATACCTCCATAGGAGGGAAAAGAAAAATCTCAAATCTCAAACAGGGAAACTAAAATAGGAAGAGGTTATTTAGGTTAAACTAAAGGAATTTTTAAAAGAAGATCTTTTCTGGAGCAGGGTAGGGATTAGAACATGGAAGGCGGCTTTGGAAGGTCTTAGGAAAGTTACAGGTTTCAGAGTAACAGCTGTGTTAGTCTGTATTCGCAAAAAGAAAAGGAGTACTTATGGCACCTTAGAGACTAACCAATTTATTTGAGCATGAGCTTTCGTGAGCTACAGCTCACTTCATCGGATGCATACCGTGGAAACTGCAGCAGACTTTATATACACACAGAGATCATAAAACAATACCTCCTCCCACCCCACTGTCCTGCTGGTAATAGCTTATCTAAAGTGATCATCAAGTTGGGCCATTTCCAGCACAAATCCAGGTTTTCTCACCCTCCACCCCCCCCCCCCACACAAACTCACTCTCCTGCTGGTAATAGCCCATCCAAAGTGACAACTCTCTACACAATGTGCATGATAATCAAGGTGGGCCATTTCCTGCACAAATCCAGGTTCTCTTACCCCCTCACCCCCCTCCAAAAAACACACACACAAACTCACTATCCTGCTGGTAATAGCTCATCCAAAGTGACCACTCTCCCTACAACGTGCATGATAATCAAGGTGGGCCATTTCCAGCACAAATCCAGGTTTTCTCACCCCCCACCCCCATACACACACAAACTCACTCTCCTGCTGGTAATAGCTCATCCAAAGTGACCACTCTCCCTACAATGTGCATGGTAATCAAGGTGGGCCATGTCCAGCACAAATCCAGGCTCAGTCCTGCTGTAATTGCAGACAATAAGTGGCTTGGTTTTCTAAAGTGCACCTGACAAGTCCCACTGAAGTCAATGGACGTAGTGGATGCTCAGCACCTCTGAAAAATCAGGCCCCGGCAGTTTTACCATTAACTTAAAAGGGAACAGGCCTAATAACCTAGATGCCTTGAATTCCTGTCTGCAACTGATCAGAAACATGGGATTACCATACTTGATCAGACACTTGGTACATCAGGTCTGGTATCCCACTTGCTGCAGTGGCCAGCAAAGAATACTTCAGCATGGAGAAAAAACCTTCCATAATGCACCTACGCATTGTGCTACTTTCTACTTGATTGATTTTGAAGCTTTCCTCTGCAGCTGCAAAAATGTCCACCTACTCTGAACACAGGCTGTCAGATAGGCATCAAATTCCAGCATGCCGTTTAGCAAAACCCAGGGAATAGAGGTGAACAAGCATCCTAAAGATGAAAGGCTCCACATCCCATTTCTAGCCCCCTAACTCCTGAGCCATCTGCGTCAATCCAAGTTATACATTTAATAATAGCAGAAACTAGTCGTCAGTTTCAAGATGGATAATTTCATAACATTTGAAGACTGAACAAATTCAGACTAGAAATAAAGAACAAATTTTTAAACAAGAGTAATTAACCATCAGATCAACTTAACAAGGGTCGCGGTGGATTCTCCAACTGGAAATTTCCAAATCCAGTTTGGAGGTTTTTCTCATTCAAGCACAGCTATTGGATTTGCAGCTAGAATTAATGCAGGGAAATCTTACAGCTTGTGTTATTCAGGTGGTCAGACAAGACAATCACAGCGATCCCTTCTGGACTGGGAATCTATGACTATGAAAACAAGCTTCTATCACATTGCAGTAAGGTCAAGTACAGACATTGAAGCGGGTGTTTTTGTTTTCCTGAGGATAAGAATTAAAGCAATGGTTCACCAGTGATGTTTTGGAGGGTTTAAGAGCCCTACATAGTCTCATTACCCCGGGAATCTCCCCTAGCTAAGCAGCAGCACATATACTCACAGCAATAACCCAAGATTTGGCTCCCCATTCTGACTCATATTCCTGGAAAAGTCAATTCTTTTTCAAGACAGCTATTGGCATCCTCCAATGAAGCAAGCTACAGGAGAACCTCTGGGCAAGTGGGTCTGCGTTCCAGTTACCTAAGAGATTGTAAAAGCTACCTCTTTACTTTTAGATAGTGCCTTCCATCCTGACTGAAGCCAAAGAACTTTTATATACAAGTAGACAGGGGACTCCTTACCCTTCACTGAAATACAGCAGCTATGTAACTGAGCACAGCAACACAACTGCTAAGGACAGGAGGCAACGAGACAAACACGTCCCACTAGAAATACAAGGAGAATGTAAGGAAAGAGAATGTAATTATCTAATGTGGATATTGAAATGACCACTACCTACCATATATCCCAACTTGCAAAAAGTGCTATGGGAACCTCGATAACCAAAAATGGTCAAGATCTCACTTTTATGGCTCACCTGAAAACTATTCATGGTGTCAGCAATATGCTGGGAGATGTTGGTTCATTATGGCTTAGAAGGAAGGCCCCCTACTAGAGCAGCCAACATCACCCCTCATGAGCGGAGTACTGCGGTCCTCAGGTGATGCAGAGCTTGGCCTGGAGTTCCAAAAAAGCCAAACAACCTCCTGCCCCTGACCTCTTTCAGGAGCAGAACCACATCAGTTCCACTGGGCCATAACTTCCCACTGCTGTGGAGAAGGGCACAAGATTTGACCCTTGCGCAGCTTTAGCAGTAAGTCAAGAGAGACAGCTGAAATGAAGGATTATATAGTGATGATAATATCAAACATTGTGCAGGTAAGAACAGGCCATTCAGAACACATTTTTGCAAGAGATGATAGTTATAATGACATTCTCTTTGCAGACTGGCCTTCTTTTCTTTGTGACTAACTCAGGATATTAAAACTCATACTTCCATAGCTAACTGCAGTTTCTACCAATTCCACACCGTTTCTGGAAGCTAAAAATATGCATCCAAAACAAGAAAGATTAAAAAAAAAGTTACATTTATTTTGAAAAAAGGAGATATACACAAATACTTGGGGTTGCGAAGACAGTGCATGTAAGCTATGGAGCTTTTGTGTGCCTTCAGGGTGTGTTGATTCTTACTCATGCAGACATGTTAAGTTATTTTAGAATTCTTGCTAAGATATCCCATGAATTTGAGGATGAAGCATGACTGGGTGTAATGTCTAGTTATTTCCCTGCTTAAGGTTCATCTCACATTCTCTAGTCCATGCCTTCAGGTGTGCCGTGCTCTGAACTGCCACGCTGAGGATACTGGTACCTCTTCACACTTTACTTTGACTGATAGCCCCTTCATCATCTTCATCATCTGTGACATTGACAGGAATGTAGCCTCCTTCTCTGGGAAAACACAAACACCAGCCAGCCCCTGTGAAGTCCACTGCTTTGAAGTCTATCACCTCAAGTATCTTGAAATCAACAGTGTCCGATCTGCAGTATACGTCGTCAAGCTTTCGCCAATATAACCAGGCCATAACCAGGCCAAGTACCTGCAAGAAACATTCATTGAAAGGGATTAGATTTAGTGATGTCAACTCTTTATGCAGTTCCTTAAATACAAGAACTTTTTATTTTAGCGGTCTTTTAAACCTCGCCATGTTAATAAATCCTCAGGTCTCATACGAGGCAGGACTGAGCCTCATCGGAACTTGGATGGGAGATGTCCAGGGAAAACGAAGATGCTGCAGGGAGAGATGTCAGTGGTACTATTCAGCTCTAAGTCTGTACTGAAGGTCCCAATAAAGCAGCTAGCACTGCTGTGTTGATATAGGTGCAGTCTTTTACACATGCTCGGTAAGTTATCCCCCCAACATGTTTTTTTCCCCAAGAGGAGGTGTGCTAACCCTCGTGTCCTGGTCAAATTCCAGTAGGGCTCAGTCCATTTTGCCTCCTTGAATTTCCCATGGAGTTTCAGGTGGAGAAACTGCTCTTAAAATGCGCCCTGTAAAGTTATTCGTGCATAGCAGCAAACGTGTACGAGGGAAAAGCTGGCTGCATTTCAGTGGTAGGTAGGTGAGTATCCTATCTTTGGGATTTGGGATCCTTCAGTGGTACATAACATCACTACTGCTTCGGTAGGTGAAGGTGCATTAAAAGGAACAAGAATTTGATTTAGTTTGGTGAACATCTCTCTTGGCCTTTTCCAATTTCTCCCTCAGTCGCTCAAAAGACTGATTCCCCTTATCTGCTGTGACAGTCCTAAATGCCTCCTTGGTTTACATGAAATGCCCAGACTTGCGTCCTGGGCACAGTAATGATAGCATAAGACAGTCAGGCTCTTATAGGTACAAGAGACGAGATGTAACATATCCAAGAAATCTGTGACAGTTCAACTATAAGGGTTTAAGCCAGACAGTCTCCTGTGGCTTCTCCAAATGTAGATAAGAAAGTGCAATAATTTTTGATTTTCATTATTTATGCATCCAAACAAAGCCATCAAAGCAAAAATATCAGCATTACATGAGTCGATGTTATTGTCCATTTGAGTGAATAAATTCACAAAAATGGCTCAGACCATGAGGTCTGGGATCTTGCCTTCAGCAAAATCCAATACTAAATACTGCAGAGAAAGGCAAAAAGCCAATACAGTATAATGCATCTAGTCATTTGTGTGGCACTATGTATAGGAGAACAAATCTCCTCTTAACTCCTGAACGGTATCAGATCATGCTCTGAAGTATGAGGTTTGACTAACTTGGCTTTGAGTGGCCTATGCCCATAAACAGGAACCAGAAGCTCCCAGGTTCTAATCCTGGTGTTGATATTATCCTGCTAGGTGACCTAGGACAAGTCATTTCCCCACTCTCTGCCTCAGTTTGCCCATCTGTACAGAGAGGACAGGCAGAAGTGTTCGCAGAAATACATGGCTAATGCTTGAAAAGGACTTCTTTGAGATTCTTGGATGAATGCAAATTACTGAACTGGGATCCCTGAAGAGTGAAGTTCTCTCTTGATTAGCCGCACACGCAGTGGCAGCATATCTTCCTCCACAGCAGCCTGCTAATTTTTGTTATTCTGGCTCTAGGAAAAAGGTTCCGTTTCAGTGGTGCATTCGGTCTTTGGCCTCCCCGCTGAGGTTGCCCGCAGGGGGACAAGTCCCATTTATTAGGAATGGAACTGGGGTACCAGCCATTTCATGTGGATCAAACAAGAGCCATCAGACAGGCCTGTCTTTTCTGCTGATCTGGGATGGATATGAATGAATGATGTAGACCAGAACTGGATTTGCATCCCTTCGTTAGCAACTTCCCGAGTTAGCTGTAGCCTGACTTTCAGCTCCCATTAACTGTGGCGCAATGTGTGGGCGCTCAGTTCTTCTGAGCCATTAGTTTCTCCATTCTTTCAGGTTTAAGGCCCAGCCTTTATACTCAGAGTCGATCTGTTTTAGGTACTTATATGGCCCCCATTACTGCCCAATCTTTTACATATTTAGTCTCACATACCCCTCCGAGACCGGGGGTAATAGAACTGCCCTTTGTACAAGTGAGAGAATAAATGAAGGGCCCAGCATGACACACAAAATCTTTAGTCGGGCAAGTGCTTAAACCATGGTCTCCCAAGTCACAGGCTAGGGCCCTAACCACTGGGCCATCCCTCCACTGCAAAGAAGGCCCTTAATCTTTCAGCTATCTGCTCAGTTTCTCTGGTAACCCCCACACGACAAATGAAGAAACAACGCAATACAAAATTACAAAACCAAGTTCCCATTAAATTCTCAGCTAGAATAATGGCCTCATTTATATCACACTCTTAAATGTCTTTATCTCATTAATTACAAGACGAGTACCTTGCTAACCAGATTACAGTTAGGTCTGAAATCACAGTATTGTACAGTCACAGTGCACATTATGGGAATAGTGGCAAATTATTGGATTTTTTGCTGAAAACTTTGTCATGCCAGAAGGAAAGATGTGATTCAGTGTGTTATTTATATGCTGCTATGCAGAGAAACAAAATAATGAAGCATTTTGGTCTAAAA
The DNA here is from genome assembly GCF_965140295.1 of Lepidochelys olivacea. Classification (NCBI taxonomy): domain Eukaryota; kingdom Metazoa; phylum Chordata; order Testudines; family Cheloniidae; genus Lepidochelys; species Lepidochelys olivacea. The sequence goes on along the minus strand of NC_140436.1, from coordinate 12,582,838 downwards.
GAACTATTTCATTAGCACAAGATTTAAAGTATCACTTTGCGTTTACCTGACATTTTCTTATAAATGCCACAACGGCAGTGATTATGAGCAAAATGCTAGGGAGATAATTTATTAGGGTAAAAACAGGTACAAGACACTATTTGCAGAACAGACGATGATAATAATAGTAATAATCAGAGGTTTCCTGAGCTCATTTGGAACATCAGGCGTTCCAGTAAAATCAGGCAAGTGGCTTATTTGGTATTAACCCCCTCTATTACTCAGATTTCAGAGGATAGCGGTTTCTTTGGAAGAAAAAAGTTTTGGGCCAATTTCAAACTCAGGTGCCCATGGGTACAACTGTGTTGACTTCAGTAGAGAAGGCTCACTGATATGTGGGCTGAATATGATGTTATGAATCCACGTACAGTGGAATGACAGACCAGAACGAACAATAATGATGACTGGTGGGCATACATCAGATGCTTAGGCTTGGTTTGGATAAGAGTTCTAAAGCTGAGATGCTAATCTGACCATTGTCCAGACTCTTGGGTCTGCAAAATTGGAAACCCAACCACAGTAGACACACCTCGTTCGTTATCTTTTGCTCTGGAACCTTGTGTTTCTTTTAGTTCTTCCAGCTCCATGCTCCTGGCGAGAAACAATTCAATTTGAAACATCTTGTTGTGAAAAGGAAGAGACTACGAAGTGGTCTGTAAGTGGTGAAGCCTTCTCTCAGAAGGCTAAGCAGCCTTTGCCTGTGATTCATTGTTTTGAGCCAGATGGGTTCAATTTGGAAATACAAGTGCCTTACGGACTTCGGGATCCATATTCAGGTGCTCCAATCACATTAAACAGGTGCTGACACATTCAAGTGCCAAGTGAGAATTCCAATATAGAATTCGAATGCATTGTTTGGATATTTATGTTTGAAAATTGCACTGGCAGTATAACCGGTAGACCAGCCCTAAACTGCTGTGCCGACCTCGCTGCCATATGCTCATGCACTTGGATGTTCTGCAAGTTTGAAACAAAGGAGCGAGGGCAATCCCTCAAGACCTTTCACTGTTCACGCAGTGCTAGCATCCAAGAGCAGGTCACTCCCATGATATACTACTGTGCAGCTATTAGAGTAATGTGATGGGAACACACAGGGCAATAAGTCTAATGCATGGACAGGAACACAATGTTTTGAAGTGAACTGAACTTTTCCGAAGTTTGTGGTGCGGGGGGGAAGGGGTGGACTTGCCCTCTATATAGCCCCCTGTAGGTGATTGTTTTTTAAGTTCTGAACGACCAGATCAGCCCCGAGATATCGTGCAGAAAGAGCACACATACCAGCTGGGAGAAGCATTAAGAAAAATATGTTACCAAGTTACATGGAGTTTATTCTCCCAAGCAATTAACTTCATACCATGGCATAGGAGCTTTCTGTAAAGACTAAAGTTATATAATCCTATGGTTTAAAATAACCTAATTTGAAGTCCACAGGGCTTTCCCTATCATTTTGCGAATGCTATTAGCAAACACGTTTTCTTCTAACGTTGCTTAAAGGACACTGAAGCCTACATCAGGAAGTGACCAAAGTGCATCTGCCACGTGTATTCATTCGAGTCTAACACATTATTGTGGCATATTGTTCTTAGAGCTGAAAGATTATGCTAATGGTTTACTTGGGTCCTAATCAATCTGTGAAATTGTCTGGAAACTGGGAATGTTAAGAGGAAGAGACAAATGGGGATAAATAGGCCTGGGTGTAATGCACTTTAAATTACACAACAGTTTTGCCATTAAGTAGAATGGAAAATGAGTTTGCCAACAAGAGGCTACACAATTTACAGACAGACTTAACAGCAAATTGACTATGGGGAAATAACTAATCAAATCAGTGGACTCCAATGGACAGATAAACATTAACAACATCGGATTTATTAATTTGTCTTTGGAGAAAGAAGGAAAGCTCTGCCATTCATGCTAATGGTCTGGCAGGTGATCCGAAAATTACGCTTGAAGTTGACTCGGCCTCTGAGACCGACCAACAATTTTGCACTTCCCATGGAACACGAATACTGATGGAGCCTACAGATGTCTAGTTTTACTTTACAGTTGTTCAGTCAGTCACAAAAATAAGAGAAGGCTGTGACCAATTAGGGCACATTGCACACTCCCCTAATAGTTCAGTATTGTTCCCTACAGCATGCTCTTGGTCGGGTCTAGTTTCAGCCATCCATTGCTGTTGCGTCATCTTATGAATAGCACGCTGTGCAACATCTTTTATTAAAACTGATCACGAGAATGACTTGCCCAGTGATGGGATCTGTTTGTGGGTCAGGCAGCACCTATGACAGTGCAGTACACATTGCTGGTATGGAAGTTGCGAGTACTTGACCCTATCCAATCTAAAGCTGTAACAACAACATTCTATGCAATGGCTCAGAGTAAGCAGAATCATCTAGTACATGCAGGGGTCTTCCCTTATTCACAGGTTATAAAAATAAGGGAGCTGGGAAGCTGTATAGCAGAGACTAGGATCAACCTCACAGTGGCAAGCACACCCTTTGATAATTAAAAGTGAAGTACGATAATTGTTTTAAGAGTCCCAGTCATTCCATCCTCGGGGCTTCGCCGAGCATCCTGTCTATTTTATGTCTAACTTATAGTGGAAGCTCTTCGGGGCTCATCCTTGTGTTTCCTGGTTTTATACCATGGATCACATTACTGGCACTTGAACCGTATGTTATCATCATCCTTAGAGAGGTGCTACAGAATGGAAAGTTAGGCTTGGCAAGGCGGTCAGTCGACTGGTCAAATATCAGCTGGCAGTCAAATACTGTCAAATAGTCTGGCAAGTGTTCCCCCCAAGGTTTTGTTACTGATTGGTTTCTGTGGTCATTGTTCAAATAAATTAGTGCTTTAAAATATTTGACCATCTTTTGACAATATTTGGCCTGTCAACTTACCAATTATTGTTGGATCCATCAAATGCCCAACCTTAGAAGTGTTATATTAGGGATTCTTCTTTTTGAAAGACATTATATAAATCAGGGGTGGCCAAACTTACTTACTCTCTAAGCCGCACATGACATTCTTCAGAAGTTTGAGAGCTGGGGCACACCTGCTCATGATACTTTGCCAGAAGCTGGGAATGGGCAACAGGGGATGGATCACTTGATGATGACCTGTTCTGTTCATTCCCTCTGGGGCAACTGGCATTGGCCACTGTCGGAAGACAGGATACTGGGCTAGATGGACCTTTGGTCTGACCCAGTATGGCTGTTCTTATGCTGGGGCTTGGGGCTTTAGCCCCACAGAAGATGGCTGCAGGGGCTTGGCCCTGATCCTGTTGAAATCCCAAGCCCCAGCAGGTGTGCCCCATGGGGCTGAAGCCCTGAGAACCCCCTCTCCACTGGGCAGAAGGCCCTACCCCACCACCCTGCTGCAAGGCAGAGGTCCTGAGTTCCCCACCCCCAGTATGGTAGGTGGAGAATGGAGTGGTGTAGGGGGGTCTGCGAGCTACACTAACTGTAAAAGAGATGCATGTGGCTCGTGAGCCATGGTTTGGCCACCCTGATATAAATTAAATACTAAGGTTTTATTTGTATTATTTGTTAAAAACTAAAACCACAGAAACAGAAAGAAAAAAGTGAACATTAGACTCTTCAAAACACTTCACATCATTTAGGTATCCAGACGGCCTGAAATCAACATATCTTGAAGATCAAATGATCTTCTAATAAGTTTGTTTTGTGCCCTGTGGCCTTGAAAACAATTCATTACTAAAAACAGACGGTAATGTGTCCTCATGCTATTCTTTCAAGAATCATGCATGATTAAAGGCACGTGAAGTACATTAACCTCCCAACACTATTTACAACCCAGAAATTGTGCAATGGAATATATAGAACTTCTAAGGTTTGACTGATTCTTATGCCATAGAATTGAAGCAGAAAGAAATAAGCAAAGCACATTGACTTCTAGTTGATGGACTCTGATAGCCATCTTAGAAATTCAAAACACTTTATTTCATCACGTATTCATTACTGTTGCTATGCGCATTGCTGGGACAATTGCAAACTCAGGTCACAAACAAAAAGGAACGTCATGCTCTAAAACAGTAGGCAGTGCTCTCCTGAGCCCACTAAGAAAAAGGTTTAAGATTTGCATTTCAAAAATCTAATGCCACTTGTTAGATCTTTCCAGGTTCTTATATGAGAGTGTCCATCACTGTGTAAACTAAGGGCCAGGCTGTCCTTAGCAAGAGCTTAGTGATTTGCGCAAGGGCACATGATACTTCAATGGCAAAACCCGGATGAGATCTCACATGTTCCTGACTTCCACTCCTGTACTTAAGTCCATTAGACCATGCTGTCCTGGAATCAGCAGAGGAATTTAGGCTCCAGTGCTGTTAAACTACCAGGAGAGATTGAAGGAGCCCACATTAGAATATCAGCGAACCATAGGAATGTCAGGCTGGAAGGGACCTTGAGAAGTCATCTAGTCCAACTCCTGTGCCGAGGCAGGACCAGGTAAACCTAGAGCATATCTGTCAGGTGTCTGTCCTACCTGGTCTTAAAAACCTCCAATGATGGGGATTCCACCACCTCCCTTGGAAGCCTGTTCCAGAGTTTAACCAACCTTAGAGTTAGACAGTTTTCCCTACTATCTAACCTCAATCTCCCTTGCTGCAGATTATACCCATAACTTCTTGTCTTACCGTCAGTGGACAAGGAGAACAATCGATCTCCTTCCTCTTTATAACAGCCCTTAATATATTTGAAGACTGTTATCAGGTCCATCCCCCCCCCCCCCCCCGTCTTTTTTTCTCAAGGCTAAAGAAGCTCAGGTTCCTCATAGGTCAGGTTTTTTAAATCTTTGATCATTTTTGTTGCTCTCCTCTGGACTCTAATTTGCCGCATCTTTCCTCCTGTGTTTTACATACAACACTCCTATTAACGCACTCTAGAATAATATTAGTCTCTTTCACAACATCACGTTGTTGACTCATATTAAATTTGTCATCCACTATCACCTGCAGAACCTTTTCACTAGTACGACCACCTAGCCAGTTAGTCCCCATTTTGTAGTAGTGCATTTGACTTTTCCTGCCTAAGTGTAGTACTTTGCATTTATCTTGATTGAATTTCATCTTGTTGATTTCAGATCAATTCTCCAATTTGTCAAGTTTCTTTTGTATTCTAACCCTGTCCTCCAACGTGGTAGCAAGCCCCTCCCAGCTCGGCTTCATCTGCAAATTTTATACGCATGCTCTCTGCTCCATTATGCAAGTTATTAATGAAAATATTGAATACTACTGGAGCCAAGACTGACCCCTGTGGGATCCACTTGACACACCCTCCTAGTTTGACAGCAAACCATTGATACTAAAGTACGGTCTTTCAACCTCAGCTTATAATTTCATCTAGACCGCATTTCTCTAGTCTGCGTATGAGAATGTCATGTGTGACTGTGTCAAAAAGCCTTTCTAAAATCTATCCCACATAACCTGGAGACTGCTCTAAGGGGGCTAAAAGTTACAAGGTGGGCTGGCGCCCCCAGCCATTCCGTGTGGAGAGAGGCAGGTCTCTAACTCATTCTCACAAAAAATGACCTAGGTGCCTAAGCTGGCTGATTCCAGGAGAGGGGTCCCCAGCTGTGGCTCACTAGCAGAGATCGGTGCCTCCCTGCAGCCTGAACTGAGGTACCTCTCTCCACGAGAGAGGCAGGGCTTAAGACACACTCCTCTTTTCAGAACTGCCCCTTGGCTAGTTTAGGCAGCTCCCTGTCTAATGTGCCGTCTTTTGTCTTAGGCACTTATCTCTCCCCAAGGACTGAATAAGGAGCACAGGGACCTAACTCAGGTTTTGTGCACCACGTTGTTGTTTCTGTGATTTTCTAGATCCTTTGGAATTTCCATATCCTCAACGTATGGCCCTATTGTTCCACCTCTCGGCCACTTTCAGGTGGTTATCAAAGGGTTATAGCTTTGTCTAGAGGTTAAGCATTGCAATGCCCAGTGCTACAAGGCCGGAATCTCTTTCTGGATCCAGGCCTAAGTTCCCCCTTTCCTTACTACACTGAAAAAAGAGAAGAAAAAAGGTTAGGGCAGTAAGAGGGGACGCAGAAGGCTGTATTTGTTAATGAACTCCACCAAAAGAACATTATTTCTGGAACAGTTATTGAATCCTTCAACGGATTAGCCACTGGGATGACAGGACCTGTGCCCAGGGGCTCCAGCTAACTGGGAGGCCCCGGAAAAAATCCACCTCCAGACGGAAGCTGCCACACTCCAACCCTGCTCCAGGGCAGCAGCCAGGGGACAGAGGAAGCCTCCCTTCCAGCGGCACCTGACTCTGGCAGCAACCGCGGGGCGGCAGGGCAAGCCCCACTCCAGTGGCCCCCAACCCCGCTCTCCGGCAGAAATGGTGGGCAGGCAGGGCTGGAGAAGCCCCAGCACCCCAACCCTGGTCCCCCACAAAAGCACAAGGGGTGATGGGGGAAGCCCCAGCAGAAAGGAGCAAAAGGGGTTGTGGAGCTGTAGTGGGGAAGGGTGGAATGGGCAGGACCCTGGGTGGAACAGGGGCAGGCCCTGGGGAAGAGGCAGACAGGGGCAAAATGAGGGTGGGGCCACAGGCAGAAGCAGTGGCGAGGGGCCCCCCCACTTGTTCTAGCCCAGGGCCCCGGGAAACCTTAATCCACCTCTGACTAGGAGCCTATGCAATGTTCTCTTTTGGTGGATCCGCCCTCCTGAAAAATGTTTTATGATAACCAGGGAAGTAAAGAGGGGAAGGCAAAACCCACTGCTGACATGCAGGGAAAGCAGACCCGCACAGACCTTCCCAACTGCCATATGATTTGATGGAGAACGTTCATTACCTTCCACTCCACCGGTACTTTCACACGCCTCGAGGCGTGGCACTTTTCCCTCGGATCACATGAACGCGGTCACCTTCGGAGCCCAAACAATGGGGAGGTGGGGTGTCACTAGACAGCAACGTGACACGCTAGCTCCCAGACTGGGGAGCGAGGGACCAAGCACCTGGCGCGTTGTGCATGTGACAGACTGCTCGCAGCAGCCCCCTGATCACCGCTAGTGCTGCAGGATGAAGGGGGCCGCAGGCTCAGCTGCGAGCAATTAAACACTTTCTGTTGGGGGATTATGAGCATCTGGGTGGTAATTCCTGGGCTAGGGATGCATGTGGGAGGGTATAAGCAGAAACAACAGGAAGCCAGGGGAAGGTGAACTGAGCTGAAGAGGTAGGTAGCATGGAAAGTGCCTGCTTCAAGACGCCTTTGTTATATTGTGCGTGTAAATGTGTGGAGGAATAAAAGGGACATGTGCAAGGGGCTGCCTCAGACTGATTCACTGAAAAGCTCCCAGACTGTTCTGCCTCTGCAGTAGGCATTTTTTTCTCCTCAGGTTCATGGATGTACTGTGGGCATTGGACTGGTTTTCTTCAAGAGTATGAAAGATGTCATAAATCTATAAATACTTGGCACACAAGACCGCATAAGTTGGTCCCAGACAATGAAATATTCCAGCTCTACCCAGCTGCATTACCAAATTCATCTTGGCACAAGTGCTCTCATTAAGGAGAGCTAGCTACAGAGAGAAAATGAGGCTCAATTTAGTTGAAAAATAATTACGTGGCAGCATTATTCATTTGTGCTTGAAACTGACAAGACTGCAGGATATTTTCATGCAGTATGTTGTGTATTTCTAAGTTGCAGTGGGCAGTCCAAAGAGACAGCGATATTCTGACCCTTTCAGTAAAGTGAAAATTATCCCCCTTGTCTCGCATTTTAATGACTCAAATATCTAGCGCCTCAAAATTTTGTGCTATCTATGGGCCCTGTTTTCCTGATGTAGATATTGGAGACCTCACGGCGACTTTTGTAACAGCCAGTGTTTATAGCGCTGCTTTTGGCCAAAGTTTCCTCTTCCCTCACTACTGTCCTGTGTGTTGGGTGGTTTTTGTTCCCCACCCCAGAGGTGGCTGTCTCTGAGGGTATGTCTACACTGCAGTCAGAACTGTGACTGCAGCAGGTGTAGACATCGCTGAGCTAGCTTTGAAGATGCAGCAAAAGCAAGTGAAGCTGTGCCAGCATGGGCTTCTTGCCCCTGTAAGACACAATATACCGTGTGGTTTTGCTCAGGTTACAAGGACTAGCTATAGTAGGTCACGTACAGTGCTGAGCACACTGACTGCTTAATGAGAACTAAATAATAATTGTAATAATGGTAATGAGGCTCAGTGGGGCTGATAGGCTCAGGGGATTGGAAATGGCATCCAAAGCATTTCACCTCTAACTCCCCAATTCAGATCTTTCCCAGGTGACTCTGTCATGATCAGCTTTTGCCCAAAGGCTTTGAGGTATCCTAATTAATATGTGATGAAGGAAGGTCAGTGTGGGGTGTTTATAAACATTCACCAACTGCACTGAAAGATGCACCTGACCTTGGTAATTAATTCTGGTCTGAAGAATTGATTAGCCATCACTAAAAGGTTGCTCAGGGGCCCCTTGCAAATTACCTCCTGTTAATTAGAACAAATAAAAGGAAATGTTATGTTGCATAGCAGATAGTATAGCTATGGAGAAGGTCAGGGCCAAATATGGCAGCTGGGTGTAATAAAGGTCTGGATAATATTAATGGCCAAAGAATATTTGCAGGTATGCAAACTGAAGAGAAGGAAGGGTGCGTGGAAAGGAAAGATGTGTGTGTGTGTGTGCAGGTGTTTTTCACCTCCACACACTGAACAAGTGAAATTCTATGCTGATATGAATGGGTGCAATTTCACTAACTTCCATCGAGTTTCCCTTGTTTACACCAGCACAGAATTTGGCCCAAGATTATTCGTATTTATATTATTTTGTTCTGTGGCAGTACCTGGGAGTACAAGTCATGGACCAGGACCTCATTGGGCTAGGTGCTGTACAAATGCCTCCCAAAAATAATACAAATATAACCCAGATCTTACACAGCACTTTACTATGGAGGTCAGTATCATTATCCCGATCTTACAGGTGGGGAAACTGAGGCACGGAGCAGGGACATGACGTGCCAGCAGGCACAGAGTCAGGAACAGAATCCAGGTCTTCTGCATCGGAGTCCACTTTATATAGAACATGTTTTATCTCAAAGCACTTTACAGAGAAACTGAGCTAAAAGCTCCTCCATTAGAAGCCCTCACTCTGGAGCGCAAAGCCGTAGCTGCTTAAGTGTGCCCAGCAACAGTACTCAAGAATTTAGGACAGGAAGTGAAGCGGCGAACCACATTCAGTTGAAACTGCAGGGGGAATGTAAGTGGGGAGTATGCAATTACTCGCACTGACGTATTCATGTGGATCCCTTCCCTCTTACTCCTCTGCATGTGCTACCCAGCCAAGTGGTCCCTTTTCTGTCCTGCTCCCCTGGGCATTTCCCTTCTGATGGGGACACTGGCCAACAAATGCAGCTACTGTTTCCTCTCCTTTTCCACTTACTCAACCGTGGCCTTTAATGGAGGCAGCTGAGATGCCGCCTTGTTGCTAGCTCCCCTCATATTCCCAGGCTCTCTTTTCAGCAAAGAGCTTGGAGGCCTATAGGAGCAGCAAAGCCAGGTCTCCGCAGACTGTGAGCAAGTGGCCCACAGACCAAAGACGAGAAACCACTAGACGAGATGCATGCGGCACAGGAGGGAGATTTACACCTCAGGGTGAAGCATTTGGTATTAGCCACGCTGCTCCCGCCTTTTCCACCAGACAACGAGCACGATTGCTGTACAGCGCTCCCAGACCATGGAGACAGCTGAGTCCGCACACGCACTCTTCCCAGATTTTGTCGTCTTGAGGCCCGGGGGTGCTGGCAGGCAAACCAACTTCTCTGCACATTCAGTTTCCATCTGTGGAATGGGGAGGGTAGCTATCCACCTGGAGGAGCTGAGAGGCTTACCTGTGGAATGGGGAGGGTAGCTATCCACCCGGAGGAGCTGAGAGGCTTACCTGGAAGGTTACATATTGCTTAGGAATTAAACTCTCCAAACAGTAGCAGCACAGAGCGAAGCCAACTGTACCAGACCTGCCTCTTGCGTTTCAATAGGAGAAATCGCACCAGGAGGCTCAAGCCTCAGCAATTTCAACCCTATTCTACCTTCCGTGACTACAAGGCTACAATGGGCCACCTGAGAGCGCGACTGCTGACAGGCAATGAAGCAGATGTATCATTTGTACTCATGATCCTTTTCCTATTGACCTATTAAAAACCTTGTCGCTGTCACAGGCTCTCTTATGAGCCATATTTTCCCTTTCTAATAGAAATGTCTTATTTCCCAAAGAAAAGGGGTGCTCATTATTCAAAGCCTAAACAATGCTTCACTCAAACCCCCCTGCTGTACTTACTCAAGTGGCTCATTCATATTTTCCTGTTCAAAGCAAGAATCTTGTAAGGGGATCTCCTTGCTGCGTTGGTATCTGACGTCAAGAAATCTGCAATGGAAACTCAAGGGTCTGCTTAATGGGGGGAGACTGTGTGCATTTAACTGAGTGAGAGAAAGGGATGGCAGGAGGGACAAGTTATTAAAGGCTCTTACGACATTATGCTGAGTGCTTGGTGGTGCAGGCAGTGATGCTACTGTGTGTGTGATCGCAGGTGGATAACTTCACCGAGCTGTCTGAGGCAGTGCGTCCAATGGTTGGAAGTCAGGGCTTTCATCTGGACACATGTGGCCAAAATTTTCAGAACAGCTGGCAAATCGACCAAGAGTGACTCATGTCTTCCTCTTACTGGCTGTCTTCCTAGTGGACAGGTGTTCACATCCACATTAAAATTGGCCCCTGCCGGTGTAAAGCAGCAAAGTTCCTTTCCCACCCCTACATTTTTAAAACAGCCTCTAATATTGACTACTTCAAATTGTCGATGGCCTGGACTCCAGTGGAAGTCAGCAGGAGCTGTGGGCACTCAGGAACTCTGAAAATCAGCCAGTAGGTGTCGCATGCTGGACACCCAGTAATGGGGCATCCAAAATTAGATGCTGCTTTTGAAGTGTCTTTCTGTACCTCGGGTTACTTGTGTGTTCAATGGAGATAACGTCCATAGGGATGCATGCTGTGAAGGGCCAATTCATTGTTGTTTGCAGAAAGCTTTAGTATCTTTCAAATGAGAAACTCGAACAATTAATTTATAAAATAAAAGATTTGGCATCCCTTTGGTATAGCGTATGATGCTGGAAAAAAGGAACAGCGTTAATCAGCATTTAAAGTCCGATCCAATGCCCTATGCAGTCAATGGGAGTTCTCCCACTCATGTCAACGAGTGCTGGATCAAGCCCCTAATGAAGAATAAGAATTTCAGCTATAGTTACTGATCCAAAGAATTTTATTTCAGGCAACTTGAAGCAGTGACAATATTTGAACTAACACAAATTTAGCATATTAGCAGGTGTCCTGGTTTGCATTGCTGGGCAAGGCCAGCATAATACCCCCAAGATCATGTTAGCTGGTGGGAGAAGTAAATTAATTACTGCTTCTTACAGAATGAATTCAATTTAATCAAACAGAGATAAGGTTTACAGCATTCCGCAGGCTGAGAGCGCAGACAGCTAATTCAGCTCTGTCAATCTAAGATGGAGGGAGTGGCTTTTCATAATAACTGAGATGTGAGGGGAATACAGAACATAGGTGGCCAGTGGTTTCAAGAGGGGATATGCCATGATCCCCTGTATTGTAAGTGAAGCCTAGGCCTTATTAGCTGGATTCAATCACATTTAAACTGAGTCCATTTCATTCTTCTTTTTTCATATGGAATAGCATAAAACAAAATCCATTTTTGTTGGATTGGGTTTGAACTGCCAGTACTGAAAGTAGTTTTGCATCCTCTTCAGATCAGCATTAAAGGTGTCTTCCGCAAGAGTGACAGTGGCAACCTTCACATGGTCCTCCCCGTTAAGTACCCTTTAATCCACGTGTACGAACTAATGGCACCACCTGGGAGATTGAAGGTCATTCATTGGCCCCCGAGTTAGAGCAGCATTCCATTCCATATCAACCTAACACTGAAATATTACAGAAGTTCCCAGGATCTGTGCTTGATATTTCCTTCCAAAGAATAAAAACTTGCATGCACATAGCACCACTTTCCTCTAGGAGGATCCCACAGCACTTCCAAAACTTGAGCTGACCAGAGGAGTTGAGCAGAGGGAATTGCCTCTATCTGGGGCTGGATGACATTGTGGGACAGTTTTAGGGTGTTTTCCACAGTTTTATTTCACCCTTGCTTAGTGCGCCAATGTATCAAGTTTTTACAAAGTGCAGCAAATGCAGGATAAAATTCACACTGGACAGAGGGCTCCCAGGAGTGACACTACACCTCATATTCTTCATAGTGATATGATGATGATATGATTATAGCATAATTATGATTATTTTATGCAAGATGGGACATGTGAGGTGTCATTGGAAAAGTTATGATTTGCTAAATATGATTATCCTATTTGCATGCATGTATCATTTTTGTATCTGAAGTTATGAATATTGACTAGGGATCTGTAATTCAAATGGGCTTACTCTGGAAAACACCCACAGCCAGCTTTTCAGGTACAACAATGAAGAAGGCAGATGGGGCTAAAGCAAGTGCAGCTTACTCCTTAAGAATCTGAAGCCTGCTTGTATCATTTCTCAGGGTGAGAATTTCATAGAATCATAGAATATCAGAGTTGGAAGGGACCTCAGGAGGTCATCTAGTCCAACCCCCTGCTCAAAGCAGGGCCAATCCCCAATTTTTGCCCCAGATCCCTAAATGGCCCCCTCAAGGATTGAACTCACAACTCTGGGTTTAGTAGGCCAATGCTCAAACCACTGAGCTATCCCTCCCCCCCAGTTTGCTAATTCATATGCAATCTATTTAATATATTAAGCTTAGTTTGCATTTTTTGTTTATTTACTAGGTAATCTACTTTGATCTGTATGCTATCACTTATAATAATTTAAGATCTCTCTCTTGTAGTTTAATAAAACTTGTTTTGTTTGAATCTAAACCAGTGATCTTTGACTGGAGTGCTTGGGGAAAATCTCTGCTTGGTTACCACAAGTGAGCATTGTTCTCTTCACATTGAGGGAGAGGTGGACCAGGTATTAAACCCATATACTGGCCAGATCTGACCAGGACAGGACGGTACTGCTCTGGGGTCCCAGGCTGGGAAGCTGGTGGTTAGACAGCCTGAGTGTAACTGCAGCTGGCTGTGTCCCTACTTGTGGGAATGCTGGTGAAAGTGCAGGCTCGAGGGCTTTGTAGCTTGTCACAGCAGCACAGTGTGAGAAGGAGCCCAGGCTGATGGGTCCAAGGGCTCTGTGGTAAGAACATAAGAATGGCCATCCTGGCTCAGACCAAGGGTCCATCTAGCCCAGTATCCTGTCTTCCGACAGTGGCCAATGTCAGGTGCCCCAGAGGGAATGGACAGAACAGGTAATCAGCTAGTGATCCATCCCCGGTCACTCATTCCCAGCTTCTGACTACCTTTCAAATGAGGTCTTAAATCCGATACCACTCAGGGGTGCCGGAACCGGGGGACCAGGAGGCCAGGCCCCGCTCCTTTTAAATCCCAGGTGGCCCCTCAGGGGGGAAACCGGTCACACTGTGCACCATTTAAGTCCTCAAAAAAGCTCATTAGGGGCCAGATTTTTACAGATATTTAGTCACCTAAAGATGCAGAATGGCCCCTTTGAAAATCCCACGAGGCACCTATCTGCATCTTTGGGTGCCTAAGCCTTTAAAAATCTAGTCCTAAGTCGTGTGCAGGCCCTGTGCTGGTCTTTTCTGCACAGGGCTGTATGTCACCTCCAGGCTTGATGAATGAGATTTTGCCTGGGCCTTGGATTAGGCACGTTATTGGACAAACTAACCTCATCTTTGCATCTAGTTTAGAACTGAACTAGAACGATAGTCAATGCTGGGCAGTGGTGCTTTCTAAAAATGTGGAAGAAGCTATGTCTGAGCACAGAATTGCTTCCAGTGGCAACATTACTAATGCCATCACATGCTCTCTTCCGCATCAAAATCTTTTAGCGGTTGCCAAAGCTCCCCATGTCTGTCAGACCCACTCCCTCAATCCCCCCACAAAATAAAGGCAAAAAACCCACCACTGTGACTGAGGCTTGTTCCTGTGCTACTGGGTCAATGGCTTTAGCCACTTCTAGGGTTGCCAACCCTCCGGGACTGTCCTGGAGTGCCCAGGAATTGAAGATTCATATTTAATTAAAGATTTTGTCATGTGATGAAACCTACAGGAATATGGCCAACCAAAATTGGCAACCCTAGCCACTTCTACAATTTAATTTTTGTTATAAATAATATATTTTTGTTGCTGCTTTTATAGACAGCGGAGATTTCTTTCTAGCTCTAAATAAGAGATTTGGCAAATGCAGGGTAAGGACTTGCCTGGGGTTTAATCAGGGCATTGTAATAGGTAGGAGTGGTTACAGCCACCTCTCTGCCTATTTGCTCTTAGTCAACCATTTACAAAATACGAATTAGGAAACAGGGCTGAGATGCTCTCCTCCTAAAGACCCCAAAGCTGGGGACTGGTTTGTATAAAACCCAAAAGTTTTGGATACTTATCTTCATGCAAATGAAACTATTACGGTGTCTTCCTGCAAGCAGGGTAACCAGACACAATCCATATTAAAAAAAAAAAAACAATCCAAGGACGAGAGTTCAGATTTTAGCGTTGAGGTGAAATCTGCATGTTTTTGAACTGGATGTGAATAATGTGTTTATGTTTATTATGTGGGCAGCACAAGATTTATGATGCCCTTAACTACTCATTTCCTTCCTTTTAAGTGCTAGAGTTTTTATAAATGAGGTGTTTGCTAAGTGGCAACAGGGTATTAAGCAATCTTAATTGGTTTTTGAAATGAAATGTTTTAGACATAGATGTCAAAAGGCAGGAGTCTCATTGGGGTTGTCAGCACCAGAGAGGGGAGTAACTTCTCTGAACATGGTACTGCTTTGAAAAGTCTCTCTTAAAAAAAAAAAATCACGTTGTGGGCTTTGATGTTCATTGTCTCTTCGTGACTGAGTATGAGATGAGCTCAGTTTACAAGTAAACCAGTCGTTTTACCCTTTTTCCTCACTGCCAGCCCTGCAAACGGTGCCTGGGTTCAGAGTCAACCTGAGTTCCTTCCTTCTCACGCCCCACAACCAGTAATAAAGGTTTCCAACATGCAGCACTTCCAAATTCTGCTCTCAGTGATTCTGCATAAGTGTGGCAAGTTGGAACTCAGCAAACCATTCTGTTGAAGATGCACAAAGACGAAGAGAGTCTTGCTCACTTGCCCGGAGTGCATAACCAGCAGGAGGAAAAACAGTGAGACCATATGACCCACTACATGCAGAAACAGTTCTGCATGTAGTGTAGTACCATTTTTATATTGATGCTTTTCAGAACAAAACTGTACTTGAAAAACAGTTCAGTTTCCACCAGGTTTGAGATTTGGGGTGGATCCTTGCTTTATTTGAAGCAGCTGACCTCTTCATAGTGCTATCCAACGCCACTCGGATGACTGACAAGAACTAAATCATTGCAAATGTAGGGGCTATGAATGAACCCTCTTATCAGTAGTCTACTGAGTTTGGAGGAAAAAGGAAGAGAAATATTCAAATCAGAAACATCAGAGAAGCAGAAGTCCAGGGTTATGTTTATAGTAGCATGTGAGAAAGCTTCCCCCTTCTAGAAACAAAGTTGCTCTGCCAAAAATAAACTGCCTGAAAAAAATGGATGGCACATACCCTGTGCCATCTATTTCACTTGTTGCAGGAGATGGATGGTTGTGATTATTTCAAACTCAGAAACATTTCTGGGAAGCAAACCAGGAAAGGGACCAAACAATATGTTGCAAATTATTAGGTAACCATTAAAGAACTTGAAAACAGCAGATGTTTTTCCCTCAGTAACTGAGGCGCCTGAGTGCTCCCGGGTAGAGCAGGTCTGGTCAGCCACTTAGTCAGGGGGAGATGAGTCAGTGAAAGTTTGCACCCTGGGATTCTCTGCTGTACCTGAATGATGCTCAGCTTCACTCCTCAACACACATGGGCATCAAAGAACAAGGAGCAATGGTCTCAAGTTGCAGTGGGGGAGGTTTAGGTTGGATATTAGGAAACACTGTTTCACTAGGAGGGTGGTGAAGTGCTGGAATGGGTTACCTAGGGAGGTGGTGGAATCTCCATCTTTAGAGGTTTTAAAGGCCCGGCTTGACAAAGCCCTGGCTGGGATGATTTAGTTGGGGATTGGTCCTGCTTTGAGCAGGGGCTTTGACTAGATGACCTCCTGAGGTCTCTTCCAACCCTAATCTTCTATGATTCAAAGGCAGCAAGACTGCATAGCAAGTTGCTCCATGACTGAAGTCTGTGCAAGTATGAAATGCAAACTACCTTTCAAATGAGGTCTTAAATCCGATACCACTCAGGGGTGCTGGAACGGGGGGACCAGGAGGCCAGGCCCCGCTCCTTTTAAAACCGGGAGGGCTATGCCATTCCACTTTTTACTGACCGTAAGGGCGAGCGACGGGGGGGCAGAGGACAGAGAGGAGTGAGCAGGGCCTCAGGGGGAAGAGGCGGCGTGAGGGCAGGGACTCCGGGAGAAAGGGAGGTGTGGCACAGGGGCAGGACCACGGCCGTCTGTGGGCCTTCTGCCCGCTTTTAGGGTGCTTCTGCTGCTCCTGACACCACTGCAACCTGGAGAAAGCAGAAATCTAGAGAGCATTTTCTTAGGCAATCGATTACCCAGGACCCAATTTGCTTCCTGTTCACCTTGGGGAAAACTGGGAAGCAGGTGGCTCAAGGGAATGAGACATGGAGTCCTTCACCTGAAGCTAATGGAACATGTCTTCTTTGGTAAAGAGCTTCGAGATCTACTGATGGTAAAACCCTACACGCAGGCTCGGGCTCTAATAAGTGCAGAAAGTTGCATTGCCAGCATCCCTTTTGTAACTAACTCCATCTCCAGAAGCCGTAGTCCAGCCCTCCCTGCCAGTATGCACTGAACAGAAGGATAATACAGTTACGTTTGAAAGTACTTGCCAGGTGAGCGAGTGAGTAACGGTGGCCCCCAGTCACACTCCTAAGAGGGAACTAATCAAGCTCACACTAAAATAATATGTACACTAAGGAGCTAATCCATCAGCCAGCAAAATACAAAACATCAAAGCTTCTAAAGAAAGGAAATTCTGAAACAGAATCCTAGAATCGTAGGACTGGAAGGGACCTTGAGAGGTCACATAGTGAGTCCCCTGCACTCATGGCAGGACTAAGTATTATCTTCTCTAGACCATCCCTGACAGGAATTTGTCTAGCAAGTCCTCTGGCTCACCAAGAGACAGGCATCAAAGTCCAAAGGTTTGTACATTAAGTAGGTTAATATTGTAGACAGAGAGCAGAAAACAGAATATAGACCCACATGGTCATCTTCAGGCACTGTTTACAACTTCGGAGGCCAAACGGTTATCTTTCTCCTGCTCTCCTAGCCACAGTGTTACATTGCTTTATATAGTATGGAAGCCCTTAAATGACCATTCCAGGGCTCATGGTGCACGAAAGGATTTGCTAGATGTTTGAGGGTGGTTTTAAGGTATTACACTCACCCCTGTGGAGACACCTGCAAGGGGGCACAAATGTCAGAAGCTGCGCTTTGAATACTAATCCTGATTTACCTGTGGAAAACTGGGTACTAATACTATAGATTTCTAGCTTTGAGACCAGGAGAGGAAGACGTTCATCTGAAGAGAATGCACAGTATGAGACTGCTCAGGGACAAAGCCTCATCAGCAAAGTGGCCTTACAATAAAACATTACAGAAAATCTAATTGCATTTGCTCACAATCATTTACAATATGCTCCCGTTTATCTGAAACCCTATTACCCGAACCTCTGTGTTATCCGAATCCCTTCCTTGTCCTCTAGGATGAGATACATGGGAGACAAGGAAGGGATTTGGACAGTGCAGAGGTTCAGATAATAGAGCAGAGACCCCTGACCAGGACTGCGAGGAAGACAAGGACAAGCTCCTGGCCATGGGGGAGGGCACCCTGTTGCTGAATGGCTCCTGTCCTCTCGATTATCCAAACAAAATCCATGTCCCCTCTGCTATTCAGATAATGGGGACTGTACTGCACACTGAATCTGTCTTTATGCAAACCCTGAATGTGCTTTCACCCCAGCCAGGAAGACACTTCTTTGGTCAGATGACTATAAATCTGGAATTGTGCTAAATAAAATAAAAATCTAATGATCTCAAATTTGCTCTGCAGCTAATCAAATAAAGAACATGCATTTCTCTCTTAATGGCTTTAGCTTCCTCAAATTGCTATTTTATAAGTAGGGCTTTCATGGAGGCGTGCACCACAGAACACTTGTTTTACCATCTGTCCCAAGCATGCATCTCTGATTCTAAGTAGTGATTTGTCTCTGCATTAACCTCTGCTGTTATCTTGTAAATTTAAATTTAATACTGAACTTTCTAGGCCTTTAACATTTATTTTTCTGGACTCTAATGTTCTAGAAAGGCAATGCACATTCCAGAATTTTGTTGCAATATAGCAATAGGCTGTATAATTCCAGCACTTGCTCACAACTATCAGCCTTTGAGATTTATAAAATACCAAAGTAAAACGGAGGTGGATTTTAATCAACAGTAGCCATTTACTGTGAGTGGGCTGCGGTACAAACTAAATAGCTATTATCCCTTAGAGGTGACCTACAAGGGATTTAGAAAAAAAACTGGACTTGTGCCCTCTTTTTCTTTTATATGACGGACAAAGGTGGCTTGAAAAGCTTTTTTTCTCTGCTTGTTTTTACCTTATTAAAAATCAGGATCACCAGTTTTGGTCTTTTTTTTTATTATTACTTTGAAAGACCACCATTGGGAATCAAAGAATGTCTACTGTAAGCCCTTGGCTTCTGTGACTCTGTCTTCATCTGGTTCTCCTCCAAACCCTTTAATTGCTCCTTCAATGAGTCCTTCAAAGGATCCTCCTCATCCTCCTGCCAACTTTCTGTGAGAGGTCCCCAGGGCTCTGTCCTTAGTCTCCTCCGCTTCTCCCTCTACGCCCTATCACTGGGTATTCCATTTGCAAACACAAATTCAACCACCATCTCCTTGCTGTCTCTCAGTTCTGCCCCAGACCTGTCTCCTTCTGTTCAGACTGAAATCTCGGCCTGTCTCTCTGACATCTGCTTGTGGCTATCTAGATGTCAGCTCAACTTCAACCAGGCTAAAACAGAACTCTCAAACTTTCCCCCGCAAGCCCTCCCTGCTACCTCCTTTCCCGATCACTGTAGACAACACCTCCATCCTGCCCATCACTCAGGCTCATAACCCTGTCGTCACTGTCAACTCAGACCTCTCTCACATCCAGGTTATACCTAAATCTTGCTGATTCTTCCTGCATAATATCTCTAAGATTTTGCTTTTCCTATCCATCCAGGCAGCTAAACTCATCCAGACTTTCATCCTCAATTACTGTGACAGTATTTTCTTTGGCCTTGAATGTTTCTGCGAAGGTTATTCTCCTAGCCCATTGCTTTGACCATGTCACCCCTCTCTTTGCATTCCTCCAATGGTTCCCTCTTCTCTACACCATCAAACATAAGCTACTTGCCCTCATGTTCAAGGCCCTTCATGGCCTGCCCCCACCTACCTATCATCTCTCGGTCACAGCTGAGATGTCATCTCCTGCCTCTGATCAGCCCAGGAGGCCAGCCTCCTTTGCCCACGCATTAAATTTCCAAACAGTGCTTTTCCCCATGCTTGGAAGGAGCTCCCTGTGAACACCTCCAAAGCAACCTCAGGTTTCAGAGTAACAGCCGTGTTAGCCTGTATTCGCAAAAAGAAAAGGAGTACTAGTGGCACCTTAGAGACTAACCAATTTATTTGAGCATGAGCTTTCGTGAGCTACAGCTCACTTCATCAGATGCTCATGCTCAAATTGGTTAGTCTCTAAGGTGCCACAAGTACTCCTTTTCTTTTTCCAAAGCAACCTCATTATCCTCTTTCAATTCCCTCTAGAAAACTCTCCTTTGTTGTGAGGCCTATGAAAAAGTTGACAGCGGTTAGGCTGCTGATGTGTTGAGACCACTATGGGGCATGATGACCTATACTGTCTCGTTGTTACCTTGTATGCTCCCATTGCAGTGTCTGTATCCGCGCATTGTCCCTAGTTCAAAGCCATACTTCGATTGTAGGCTCTCTGGAGCAGGGCCCATCTTTTTGTTCTGTCTTTGTACAGCGCCTAGGACAGTGGGGTCCTGCACCATGACTAGGGCTCCTAGGTGCTACCGCAACACAAACAAATATTAATAATGAAAGGGTGATGAGTGTGCTGAATATTTAACAGATGCTTCACTGCACTGAAGGGAACTTTGCCAGAGGATGTTGTGAAGGCCAAGGCTATATCAGGGTTCAAAAAATAACTAGATAAGTTCACAGAGGTTAGGTCCATCAATGGCTATTAGCCAGGATGGGCAGGGATGGTGTCCCTAGCCTCTGTTTGCCAGAAGCTGGGAATGGGTGACAGGCTCACTTGATGATATGGATCACTTGATGATTACCTGTTCTGTTCATTGCCCCTAAAGCTTCTGGCATTGGCCACTGTTGGAAGACAGGATACTGGGCTAGATGAACTTATGGTCTCACCCAGTATGGCCGTTCTTATGTTCTTAGGGAAGGATGGTTTTGTGGCTACTGCACAGGACTTGGGCAAATTACTTAACCCCTTTGGAACCTAATTTCTCCATCTGTAAAATAGGGATAATACCTACCTGCACAAGTGGGTTGTGAGGTTTGGTTCTTCAAGGTCTGTAAAGTGCACTGAGATCCCCAGACAGAAAGTAATAGGAAAGAGAGAGAAGGGTGAATTACAGTGCGCAGGAAAGGAAAAATTATACAGTCCATTACACTGGCCTTTTCACCTCTCCAATGTAAAGGTTGCCATGCAGAAGTTTCACTGCCGGGCATGCCTTCCAACCCCAAACAGTTCCTGCACAGTGCAGGATAAGTCCCCTAGATTTGTATTTGGTGCCCTGCAACACAAGTATTTAAGGACAGTGAAGCCATCACAGCCTTAGGATACAATGTTCTAGTACCAAACAACTCAGATATTCAGCTTTACTATTGCACGTGTGAAAGAAAAGAAACACACAGGAACAAAGGAAATGTCAGACCGGATCAGACCAGTGGTCTGCTTAGTTGCATCTGGTCTATGCTGCAAAGTTTTGCTGGCATAGCTAAACCAGTTAGGAGTGTGAAAAAAACACCCCACTCCACCCCGCCAACGAAAGAGTGCTTCCATCCCTTCGCTAATGTCAGTCAGCAAGGTGATGTAGGAGAACATCTCCCACTAGGGGGCTCTGCTGGCATGGCTATCCTGGGGAAAGCTCCAGTGTAGACAAGCCTTCAGGCTACTATCCAGTGGCAGCAGCAGATGCTGCAAAAGAAGGTGCAGAGCTCCACAGAACCCAGAGAGGGTTGTGATCGGGATCTCTCACACACCAGGGCAGAAAGAAACTAAACCCAAGTGTCTCCCATACAGAGCAGAGACACAAGCGCCTGGATCTCTCTCTCAGCTGCAGTCTAGCTTTATATTTTGGACTGTAACCCCAAAGAAACCCATATGTTTGCTGACAGACTCACCTAAACCACAATGTGGGTATTTTCTTTTAAATTAAGAAACAAACAAACAGGCCATAGAAGAATCTCAGATTGTTTTGACGGGTGTTGATTTCCCTTTGGAAGCCGCAGTGAAGAGGAGGCAGAGAGAGCTACCCAGTACTGCAGAAATATAGCCTGTAATTAGAAGGCACTTGTTGTGTCCACAACAGCTGGTTATATTAGTCCTCCTTTTGGGGTCAGCATAAAGACAACTATGAAAGCAGCAGTCAAGGTTTTACTGTTGCAGAGAAAACACAGGGGTGTCCAAATGGGGATGAGTGAAGTGAGATTTTAAACCAGTCGTTAACTCCATGGTATAATCTTCCTCTGGACAGATGCTCCTGCCTCACCGGTCTGGGAAGATAGTATAGCAAGAATACATTTCATATGCAAGAATAAAATTGATATGCTCCATTGCACCTGTTGCGAGATACAGGTTTGCGCCATAATTAAACACAAGTACAAGGCTGCAGTGTGAATTCACTGCTGACTGCCAGCAACTAAATTACAATATCCTTTTCAAACTGCTATGAGATGCATGGCTGTTTGGCCTCAGACTGCAGCTTGGTTGAGATTAATGGCAGAGAGGCACAAACATTACTAGGGAAGGGAGCACAGGGGAAAAAGAAATACTTAAAGGTATTCTGCAAAGGCGGAAAAAATAATTGTGTTTTGTGCACTTCTGCTTCTTCATCATGAATGAAGAATGCCTGAAATAAAAGATCTTTTCTCAATACTCCTTGAACAAGATTTTTTAATATTTGTTTTTATTCCCCCCTCTGGGTTTGTCTAGCCTGTTCTTCCTGGTAGACTCTATGGACAACTGAGGAAGAAGTATATTTATCACATAAAACCTGAATCATTGCTGTCAAGTGTCAAGATTTTACAGACATGATAGGTGGTATTTCTCTTAAAGCCCTAGCCTATGGAGTCACGTTATTACATTAAAAAAAAACCAAAACAGATTACATTTAACGTTTCTAGTTTTCATACTTGTGGAGAAAAGCTCAAAAATGCAAACACGAAAAGATCAATAATTAGGACACAAATAACATGACCCCCCCCAATTTTTTTTTTTCAAATCTCGTGATTTTAAGCCAGTCTCATGATTCTGGTGGCCCAGCTCATGTTTTTTGCATGCTTGGGACTGACACTACTGCTACGTGCAAGGGGCGTCTTATTCAGAATGTTTGAATGCTGGTTTTGTCAGGAGAATGGGCCTTTTCACAGTCTGCCCTAGCTCAGCACACAGGCACTACGTGCTTTGCTCTGTGTGCAAACAACACGAGCAGAGAAAATGGTATGCTCCCCCATTTCCAAAGGGCTGCCCACACTACAGTGATCTTGTCTGTTTGACTTTGCTGCTCTGCTCTAAACAGGAGCAGGGACAAGCCAGGCTGAAGCTAAGGAACAGGAAAGAGAGAGCATGTTTAAGAAATAGCCTCAGAGACCCTCAAACTCAGTTCCAGATCAGAATTTTGCAGCTTGGACTCCTCTGTAGTCCATTTCCAGAGTACAAGAGTGAGGAGAGAAAGAGGGACACAGAGGCAGAGATTGCTGAAGTATTATGCTGAATTACAGCAGCATTACAGCCCTAGAGAATGCACCAAGCCCAGTGTTTTTATATTACTGTATAAAGCAGGCATTGCAATAAAGACAGTTATACAGTATACTGTATAAAGACAGTATAATGGGGCACTGCTATTTACCCTGTAATAACTTTTTAATGAGAGTTGTAGGAACAAATGACCTTTTTGGTTGGGGCTGTGATGCTGTTGATTTACCTCTGATTGTCTAGCACATGTAATAGGCTGGAGCTTCATCGAACCAAAAGGATTCGCCATTTTTGTCTTTCCCTCATAAAGAAAACCAGGCAAAGCAGGGAGCAAAGAATAGCATTTTTCAGATACTTTTGAATATAAAAGAGATTTTAAAAAGACAAAACTTCAGCGGACGAAAGCCTGGAAGTTTAATGAGTCTTTTGTCTTGACGTTGTTCCTATGATCCAACAGAAGTATAAGCTACTGCTTCTTGGCCTCGATCCAATGGCATATTAGTTTCACTTTGACACATCCTGTACCAGAGGAACGACTCAAACCAATCGCTATATTTGCAGAGGAACAACTCAAACCAATCACTCTTTTCTATCGTCAACTACCTTGTTTCTAACTGCAGTGGAGGATTATTTTCTAGCTGTTTCTGAGTCCCTTCAATTGCTGGGTGATTTGCTTAAAAACAACCCAAGCCATCATGCGTCTTACAAGATAAGATATGCATCAAATGTACTAAGAACCTCTCTCCTGAACTGGATCATGGAGGGGCTGGGCTAAAGGGGTGTTATATAGCTTCCAATACTGTGAATACATGAGCACACACACATACAACTGCAATCAAATACACCACTCAAAACAAATACATGCTTTGCAAACACAAACACTGTATTGTTTAACTGCTTTATAAAGATACCCATAGAAAACCAACTATTAGCAAAATTTCTAATACCCCTTGTCCCCAGTACAATGGAAACTCTAGGACTGGGAACAATAATTGCTTAAAGGAATATACCCACAAGGAAATTTCTTATTCTGCCACTAGTGGCAGGTATTTCACTGGACAATTGGAATATAAACTTTTCAGTCGGGGTAGAAATTAACACCTGTGCAGGAAGTCAGCATGAGGGCTATTTAAATCCTCATTTGAGAGCGTAGGCTTCATGCTGGCCCTCTGCATGGGGGTGAAATTCACCCTTTGAATGAGTATCATGGAAACATGAGCAAGCCCTTGAGTTTTGTTTCCTTACAAGCAGTCTTAGGGCTACCAGCAGTGACTGATAGGCAAACCTCAGTCCTGATAAGGACCCAGGATTTCAGGAAAGATGGTGCTGTGGCTAAATCACAACTAGGACACAGGACACTTTGATTCTGTTCCAAGTTCTGTCACTGACTCCCTGAAAGATCTTCACCAGACCAATCTGCCTCTCTGGGTCTCAGTTTGCCATGAATGTGTGAGGATGAATAGGTCTACGGTGCTTTGAGATCTTTGCTGCTATTATGGATAGTTTCCCCATTTTGCAGATTAGGAAACTGAAGCACAAAGAGATTGTGACCTGCCCACCATCACACTGAATTGGTAGAGCTGAGAATACAACACAGGAGCCCAGTCCCATAGTCTAACCCTCAGAGCACAGTGGTCAGTTTGGATGAGCTATTACCAGCAGGAGAGTGAGTTTGTGTGTGTATGGGGGTGGGGGGATGTGAGAACCTGGATTTATGCAGGAAATAGCCCAGCTTGATTGTCATGCACATTGTGTAAAGAGTTGTCACTTTGGATGGGCTATCACCAGCAGGAGAGTGAATTTGTGGGGGGGGGTGGAGGGTGAGAAAACCTGGATTTGTGCTGGAAATCACTTTAGATAAGCTATTACCAGCAGGACAGTGGGGTGGGAATAGGTATTGTTTCATATTCTCTGTGTATATATAAAGCCTGCTGCAGTTTCCACGATATGCATCTGAGGAAGTGAGCTGTAGCTCACGAAAGCTTATGCTCTAATAAATTGGTTAGTCTCTAAGGTGCCACAAGTCCTCCTTTTCTTTTTGCGAATACAGACTAACACGGCTGCTACTCTGAAACTTCCAAAGTGGTGTCACCACAGAACTGGACAATTTCTTAGAATGAATGGAGGAATTTATGATAAGACAAAGGAAGTGAAGTTAGTGAACACAATTCAAAAAGTACATAGACCAAGTGGCAGTTTAACTACTTAGCAAGTCTTCACTCCCACTGTGATAGAATTAGAAACAATATGTTGGTTATGTACAATAGCCAAGGCTTTCAAAAGTGCGTAGTGATTTTAGTAGCCCAACTTGAGACATCTGAAGGGGCCCTGACTGCCAGGGATCAGCTGCTATTAATTTTTCTTTACCAGTGACTCAAAAAAGAAGCGCCTAATTGAGTTATACAGTTAACGCACACAAGTCAGAAATAGCATATGAGATAATATATTTAATAGGGCTGTCAAGCGATTAAAAAAATTAATCATGATTAATCGTGTTGTTAAACAATGATAGAATGCCATTTATTTAAATATTTTTGGATGTTTTCTACATTTTCAAAAATATTGATTTCAATTTCAACACAGAATACAAAGTGTACAGTGCTAACTTAATATTTATTTTTGATTACAAATATTTGCACTGCAAAAACAAAAGAAATAGCATTTTTCAATTCACCTAATACAAATACCATAGTGCAATCTCTTTATCATGAAAGTTGAACTTACAGATGTAGAATTATGTACAAAAAATAATTGCATTAAAAAATAAAACAATGTAAAACTTTACAGCCTACAAGTCCACTCAGTCCTACTTCAGCCAATTGCTCAGACAAACAAATGTGTTTATATTTGCAGGAGATAATACTGCTGGCTTCTTGTTTACATGTCACCTGAAAGTGAGAACAGGTGTTCTGATGGCACTGTTATAGCCGGCATTGCAAGATATTTACGTGCCAGATGCGCTAAAGATTCATTTGTCCCTTCATGCTTCAACCACCATTCCAGAGAACATATGTCCATGCTGATGATGGATTCTGCTCGATAATGATCCAAAGCAGAACAAACAGACGCGTGTTCATTTTCATTATTTGAGTCAGATGCTACCAACAGAAAGTTGATTTTTTTGGTGGTTTGGGTTCTATAGTTTCCGCATCTGAGTATTGCTCTTTTAAAACATCTGTAAGTATGCTCCACATCTCGTCCCTCTCAGATTTTGGATGGCACTTCAGATTCTTAAACCTTGGGTCGAGTGCTGTAGCTATTTCGAGAAATCGCACATTGGTACCTTCTTTGCGTTTTGTAAAATCTGCTGTGAAAGTGTTCTTAAAACGAACATGTGCTGGGTCATCATCTGAGACCGCTATAAACATGAAATGTATGGCAGAATGTGGGTAAAACAGAACAGGAGACATACAAGTCTCCCGCAAGTAGTTCAGTCACAAATTTAATTAATGTGTGTTTTTGTTTTTTTTTAAATCGAGCATCACATCAGCATGGAAGCATGTCCTCTGGAATGATGGCCGAAGCATGAAGGGGCACAGGAATATTTAGCATATTTGGCACATAAATACCTTGCAACGCTGGCTACAAAAGTGCCATGTGAATGCCTGTTCACAATTTCAGGTGACAGTGTAAATACGAACCAGGCAGCAATATATCCCATAAATGTAAACAAACTTGTTTGTCTTAGCGATTGGCTGAACAAGAAGTAGGACTGAGTGGACTTGTAGGCTCTAAAGTTTTACACTGTTTTGTTTTTGAGTGCAGTTATGTAACAAAAAAACCCTACATTTGTAAGTTACACTTTCACGATAAAGAGATTGTACTACAGTACTTGAATGAGGTGAACTGAAAAATACTATTTCTTTTATCATTTTTACAGTGCAAATATTTGGAATAAAAATAATATAAAGTGAGCACTGTACACTTTGTATTCTGTTTTGTAATAGAAATCAATATATTTGAAAACGTAGAAAAACATCCAATAATATTTAATAAATTTCAATTGGTATTCTATTGTTTAACAGTGCAACTAATCGCGATTAATTTTTTTAATCATGATTAATTTTTTTGAGTTAATCGCATGAGTTAACAAGGACCTGGGGATTACAGTGGACAAGAAGCTGGATATGAGTCAGCAGTGTGCCCTTGTTGCCAAGAAGGCCAACAGCATATTGGGCTGTATTAGTAGGAGCATTGCTGAGGGAAGTGATTATTCCCCTCTATTCGGCGCTGGTGAGGCCACACCTGTAGTATTGCGTCCAGTTTTGGTTCCCCCACTACAGAAGGGATGTGGACAAATTGGAGAGAGTCCAGCGGAGGGCAATGAAAATGATTAGGGGGCTGAGGCACATGACTTATGAGGAGAGGCTGAGGGAACTGGGGTTGTTTAGTCTGCAGAAGAGAAGAGTGAGGGGGGATTTGATAGCAGCCTTCAACTACCTGAAGTGGGGTTCTAAAGAGGATGGAGCTCAGCTGTTCTCAGTGGTGGCAGACGACAAAACAAGCAGCAATGGTCTCAAGTTGCAGTGGGGGAGGTCTAGGTTGGATGTTAAGAAACACAATTTCATTAGGAGGGTGGTGAAGCACTGGGATGGGTTACCTAGGGAGGTGATGGAATCTCCATCCTTAGAGGTTTTTAAGGCCTGGCTTGACAAAGCCCTGGCTGGGATGATTTAGTTGGAGATTGAATCATAGAATCATAGAATCATAGAATATCAGAGTTGGAAGGGACCTCAGGAGGTCATCTAGTCCAACCCCCTGCTCAAAGCAGGACCAATTCCCAGTTAAATCATCCCAGCCAGGGCTTTGTCAAGCCTGACCTTAAAAACCTCTAAGGAAGGAGATTCTACCACCTCCCTAGGTAACGCATTCCAGTGTTTCACCACCCTCTTAGTGAAAAAGTTTTTCCTAATATCCAATCTAAACCTCCCCCACTGCAACTTGAGACCATTACTCCTCGTTCTGTCATCTGCTACCATTGAGAACAGCCTAGAGCCATCCTCTTTGGAACCCCCTTTCAGGTAGTTGAAAGCAGCTATCAAATCCCTCCTCATTCTTCTCTTCTGCAGGCTAAACAATCCCAGCTCCCTCAGCCTCTCCTCATAACTCATGTGTTCCAGTCCCCTAATCATTTTTGTTGCCCTTCGCTGGACTCTCTCCAATTTATCCACATCCTTCTTGAAGTGTGGGGCCCAAAACTGGACACAGTACTCCAGATGAGGCCTCACCAATGTCGAATAGAGGGGAATGATCACGTCCCTCGATCTGCTCGCTATGCCCCTACTTATACATCCCAAAATGCCATTGGCCTTCTTGGCAACAAGGGCACACTGCTGACTCATATCCAGCTTCTCATCCACTGTCACCCCTAGGTCCTTTTCCGCAGAACTGCTGCCTAGCCATTCGGTCCCTAGTCTGTAGCTGTGCATTGGGTTCTTCCGTCCTAAGTGCAGGACCCTGCATTTATCCTTATTGAACCTCATCAGATTTCTTTTGGCCCAATCCTCCAATTTGTCTAGGTCTTTCTGTATCCTATCCCTCCCCTCCAGCGTATCTACCACTCCTCCCAGTTTAGTATCATCCGCAAATTTGCTGAGAGTGCAATCCACACCATCCTCCAGATCATTTATGAAGATATTGAACAAAACCGGCCCCAGGACCGACCCTTGGGGTACTCCACTTGATACCGGCTGCCAACTAGATATGGAGCCATTGATCACTACCCGTTGAGCCCGACAATCTAGCCAGCTTTCTACCCACCTTGTAGTGCATTCATCCAGCCCATACTTCCTTAACTTGCTGACAAGAATACTGTGGGAGACCGTGTCAAAAGCTTTGCTAAAGTCAAGAAACAATACATCCACTGCTTTCCCTTCATCCACAGAACCAGTAATCTCATCATAAAAGGCGATTAGATTAGTCAGGCATGACCTTCCCTTGGTGAATCCATGCTGGCTGTTCCTGATCACTTTCCTCTCATGCAAGTGCTTCAGGATTGATTCTTTGAGGACCTGCTCCATGATTTTTCCAGGGACTGAGGTGAGGCTGACTGGCCTGTAGTTCCCAGGATCCTCCTCCTTCCCTTTTTTAAAGATTGGCACTACATTAGCCTTTTTCCAGTCATCCGGGACTTCCCCGGTTCACCACGAGTTTGGTCCTGCTTTGAGCAGGGGGTTGGACTAGATGACCTCCCAAGGTCTCTTCCAACCCTAATCTTCTATGATTCTATGATTAATCAATAGTCCTAATATTTATTATTACTTCATAGCTATTAAAAGCCTCCAGTGAAATAGAAATTGAAGAGTGAATAATAAAGACACTTCATTTATCTATATGAAGCAGGAAATCCCATTATGTCAGGTAGCTATGGGGATTAAAGAATGTTTAAAGAGGACAGAAGAGAAAGTCAAGGACAAGTAATTAATTTGGAAATATTAATCTTTTCCATTGTCTAGTGGGAAGTGCTCTACAGATACTGGCTCTTGGGAAAGAAATTTTACAAGTGATTAAACTGCCAACCATAAAGGCGATGGCAGAATATTTAGCAAAAGTGGGAAGGTGGAAGGACTCTGACAAATTGTTTGAGAACTAGAAGCTGCTCAGATTGTCAAAGAAACAGGAAATATTATAGTGCCAGGGCTATTGAGTCTAAATGCCATATGTTCAACAGAGTGAAACGTGAAATGGCAAAATATAAGGTACACTTGGTACTATGAATTTAATTATATAAAGCGAATATGCTAATAATATATTAGGAAAAAAAACCACAGGCAGGGGTTCAAAGTCCATATGCATGAATTTGGATGCATTGATAATAATGACAAACCAATCTGAACCTTCAGGAAAAATTCAAGTCAAACCTTTCATCTGATTTCTTATCCTTCCCTTGGGTCTTTGCACTTGCTGGGTCCATCAGGAGGCACCAAAATACTACAAGAATGAATATTTTTGCAATACTCCCAGAAGCGAGGCAGAAATTTCACAATAAGGTATGCTTTCATGAGGTTTAATACATTGCATTTATATGGTGCCTCTGAACAGAAGAGCTCAAAGGGCTTTACAGAAGAGGGCAGACATTATCTCTAACTTAAGGATTGAGAAAAGTGATTAGGGATCATTATCCCCCATTTTACAAATGGGAAATTAAGGCATAAGGTGGCTTGCTCAAGGTCACCCAGTTGGTCAGTGTCAGAGGACTCCGAGTCCTGTGCTCTAGCCATTGGACACTTTGACTCCCTTTCCATCTCCCTTTTGCTAGAAGGGGGAAGAATTTGTTCTTTGTTTTGATAGAATTTCACTATGTCAGAAGGAGCCAGCTAGCCTGCTCAAAAGCGTGTTAAGAAGTGTTAGAAACTTATCAGGCATTGCTCTATTTCTTATTGTCTTTGTTCATTCATTCTGTCCTCCTCAGTCAAGATCATCGTGTTCGTGAGTTAATTGCAGTGCAACAGACGGCTTGTGTAACATGCTCTTAGACTACTGAGGTGCAGAAGGAAGGAGGTTCTTTTATTAAGTTGCATTTTCATATCTACTGAACTTTAATCACATTTTTAAATTTTCTAACAGTAACATAGCAAGAATACTTTACCCTTTGATGGTGCTAGTCATCCAAAACACCGTACAATTGCCTAGTAACGATCACAACTAGAGTTGGATGGGAAACCGTTTTGCCACCCCAAGAAGATTTTTGAAATTTTTTCCCATCCTGAATTGGGACAAAAAGTCAAAAATTTTGAAAATGTTCACACACGGAGAAACCAAAAGATCAGTTCAGAATATCAAATCATTTTGTGTTTATAATTTCTAAATGTGACATTTAGAATTCAACTATGGTTTTAATTTAAAAGTTTTTGGTTTGTTTTTTATTATCGTTAGCTTAGGTTTCAAAACAAAAAGTCATTTCAAACTGGAAAACCAACTTTTTTCATTTTGAAAATGTCAAACCACGATGTTCTGGCAATTTCAAAACTTTTTTTCAAAATTTATTTGAGGAATCGAGAAATTTGTCAAAACTGAACCTTTCCAGCAAAAACTTTCAGTTTTAATGAATCAACCTCTTTTTTTGGACAAAAAACGTATCAATGAAAAGTTCCAGACCAGCTCTAATCACAACACCCATGTGTGGTAAGTAGGAAGTAACAGAGAGATTCACCTATTTAACAGTGCATAACAATGTATCCCAGAAACTTAGGTCCAGGGTGACCAGATGTCCCAAATTTATAGAAACAGCCCTGAGGGGGAGGAATAGCTCAGTGGTTTGAGCATTGGCCTCTTGAGGGGGCCATTTAGGGATCTGGGGCAAAAATTGGGGATTGAATCATAGAATATCAGGGTTGGAAGGGACCTCAAGAGGTCATCTAGTCCAACCCCCTGCTTAAATCAGGACCAATCCCCAATTTTTGCCCCAAATGGCCCCCTCAGGAATTGAACTCACAACTCTGGGTTTAGCAGGCTAATGCTCAAACCACTGAGCTATCCCTCCCCCCACCACTGAGCTATCCCTCCCCTCCTGCTTTGAGCAGGTGGTTGGACTAGATGACCTCCTGAGGTCCCTTCCAACCCTGATCTTCTATGATTCTATGTTATTCGGGCCTTTGTCTTATATAGTCGCCTATTACCCAACCCCGACCCGATTTTTCACACTTGCTATCTGGTCACCCTACTTAGGCCAGGAAATTTATAAGAATTGCTCATCCTATCGAAAGTCTGTAACGCAGAACGTACTCACTCCCTAGCCAATTTATGCTTAATCCTTATTTTGGTTGTTCAATATTTATCTTCTGTTTGACAAGTGTTGCAAAAACAAATGTAGAAGAGCCTTGCTGCAGTAACATATGCTCCAATGAAAGCTTCGGTTTTATATATTATTATCTTATCAATAATAAAATTTCCGTGCTGCGTTAAAATAAAATCTTTGCAGTAATTTAAAGCGATTAATACGGTAAAGCACATCCTGAAATATACAATGCTCCGAATAGGTTTTTAGGTAAACAACCTATATCCTCTCCGTGTGTAAGCATCACTTCTTTCTTAGGGCTGCTGAGGTAGGATAAACAACAACGGGTATATAGAATCACAGAATCATAGAACTGGAAGGGACTTTGAGAAGTAATCTAGTCCAGTCCCCTGCACTCGTGGCAGGACTAATTAATGCTAAATATCAAGTCGCAATCCGGCCTCCCTCTGTGTTAGCCTCTAGTGTATTGTTATATGTCTCCAGCTTGGGTTCTTTTGGTAGCAGTTCCAAGCACCTTATGTCAAAATTAAATGGGTCCATTAAATATGCAGTCAGCTGAGAAAGCAACCCAAAACCAATCAGTTTAGAAAGCAAGCCCCCAAACTGGCCATAAATGCTTCAGATTCATACTATTCAGAATCCAGATTCCTTTCACCATGAAAGACTGAATGGATCGCATATCTGCACAGTTAGAGAATATTTTGTAGCAGGCACAGATAAACTGTATGCACCAATGCATTCCACAACCTTTCTTTAGGAGCAAATAAAAATAGAAAAAAATTACCACATATCCAATATTTTAGGCCATCACAGGTTAATTGGTGAGGGATGCGACTTGTGACACAAGAGTATGCTCAAGAAAGTTTTCTAGCAACATACCAATGTAATTAGAATAGTGTACCTGACTTACAGTGACTTATTCCTCTGAACTACAGGGTGCAGTAAAAACCGTCGGTGCTGACAAAGTGCATTGCTACTGGCAACAGTGTGTGCTCATGGCTAAGTAAAAGAAGAGGCTGTATGTTCAGCTCCCACAGTTTCTATGAACACCCTGGTCTTGCAGAAAGAGGTTTCTGCTTAAGAACTAACTGATGATTTTTCAATGCTGTGCACTCCCTCTGGAACAGGGAAAGTTCCCCTATTGTGTCAATGTATATCTTGATGTTCACATTCAAAGAATTCTCTGTAAACAAAAATCAGAGGTGGAGCAGAACCAGTTTTGTGGGAATCACATGAGATGGGACCTGGATCCAAACCACTTCTGGTTTTGCAAAATCAAAGCCGAGAGTTAATACTTGTTGGGACAATATAGCAGAGGAGCCCAGGGTTATAGTTATGCTCCAAAAGATGGTGGTCCTCTCTCATGCGTGTCATATGGTTTTACTCCTGGAAGCGCACTGAAGCAGTGGCTTGCCTTAAGGACAAAGTACCTAATTTCATTCCAACAGTTTATAAAGGATACAGCAATGTCTGTTCTCCTACAGGAGTGAACACAAAACAGTTCAATACATTACTTGCAGACTTTACCTGCCAAGAATCCAGAAGCCCAAAAGTGCTTAATGCCTAGCTGGCTAACTTCAGGATGCGTACTGCTGTTAAATTTTTGGAAAGGAAAACAAGAGGAGCTTTCCCGTGTCCTTTCACCCCCAAGGTGTACCCTACACTACATGGCACTTAGCTGAAGAAGTGTGATAGCCCATCTAATTTTAGCAGATCAGTACAGCAGGTAACAACCATCCTTCCCTATGTCCTCGTCAGAGGAAGCAGAGGACCATTTTCCAGCTGACACACAAAGCTGGAGGTGAAAATAAAGTAGATTTCCCCCCTTTTACATAACCCTGCAAGTAATGACTGGAAAAGGGCAAGTCCCTTAGGATGATGATAGTGAATGACAAAGAGTTCTCACGTACCTGTGGAAGCAGCAAGGAACAAACTATCCCAAAAGTGACTTCAAAGTTGTCTTTAAACCACAGGCCAACTGCATGGATACAGCCTCGCACATGGATAATGTCAACCAGTTGCAGTCGCTGCAAGCAGAACAAAACCAGGGAGTAAGATACTTTGAAAACCAATGGGAGTTGGGAGCCTGACTGCTCTTTGTGCCTTTGAAGTGATCCGGGTTGCCAGTGATTAGATTCCAAGGTACATGTTACACCCAGGTGTAACTTGTTTCTTTGCAATATTCACTTCCAAAGCTTTTTATACTAGGATGCAACCACTAAGTATGTAAAAAATGCATCTTTTTAAAGAGTGGATGCAATTCTTACACAATGCACGGAAATCAGGGTAAATCTCATGGTTAACCTTTACCTTCCTTGTGCATTTAAAATTCAAGCCCAAAGCTTTTCTACCTAAAACTATAACAACTTCAACCAGCTCAGTTTGATCTGCACTTTGATTGGCTGTGGTTACTAGATGTATTTTCTGTGAGATCTCTAGAAGTGCGTCACCATGCACAGACCTCTCTTTCCTAAATGAGCCCACCTATCTGCTAAAACCTGGGAACAAAATAAGGGACAGCCATAAATGCTAAAGAAGGATTGCTTTTACGTGGCTGTAATTTCACTGGCCTTGATAGAATTTGTGCAGTGCAGTAGCAGCAAAATACATTGCAGTAAATTATGGGTATTGACCTCCCCTGCCTACAGTGGAGGCCTATTAAAATGACCTATGATATCTAAAGTATTGGAACACATTTGAGTCAGCAGCTGTGTTTAACTCCTGTTTCTGCATTGGGCTTATGGTACTGCTGTTGCTTTTCTTAATCCCATAGAGAGAACAGAGGCTGCATTTTGATGATGTATGATTTTAAGAGGAAACTAGCTGGAAAATATTCAAGATAGAAAAAAACGAATCCAGAGTCTTAGAGACCATTCACAAATTAGACGACAAAAAGGGGTGAATTCTAGTCTCATTTATGCCTGTATACTATAAATCCACAACAGCTAATCTGGTGTATCCGATTTTGGAATTGGCCCAAGAAAGACTCCTTCAGCTCAGAAAGATGTGTCATGATCGGTGAGATGGAGTCTTGCACTTCTGCTGAGTCACTGGTTTAAAACCATTCCACGTTAATAGTGGCCAAAAATCATTAGCATAGGCACCCTAAATGAAATAAGTTGACCGTCTTTAGAGTGCACCTGTGCATCCACAAGACAAAACGATTGCACAGCGAATACCCCCGTTTGCAGTTTTTGAAAAGATGGGAGACTGAATCCACTTGAGGACTAAGAGCTGTATTAGGGGAACTTTGGCTTGCGACTGTTACCAACACACTGAAATTTACAAGCATTCAGAAGGGGGAGGTCATGAGGCAGATGGTAGATTTCACCTTCTTAAAATTCCTATTGCACCTGGCTATAAACTGGAATTTTTCATTATGCTTCTATAATATTATAAACATAGACCAAACAGATTCTGGGCTACATTACAACTACGCCAGCCAGAGCTGTGCCAAGGTGCTGTCTGGAAGCATCCTACCTATGCTGGGCAGGAGCTGGGGAAAACGGAGCAAACCAAAACACACAAACTGCAGCGTGTGCTCCTAGCAGCATTGTTAGGTGTGTACTATGGGCGGGGCTCTGTCCATGTACCCATTTCCACCTGGCCCTGTCCCGCTTGGGGCGTACAGCACTGTAAGCAGTGCTAATGGTCCTCCACTCATACCCTGTGCTCACGAAGCACTAGCTTTAATATTGAGACAGCTGCAATTTGGCCCTTAATGTTGCAGTCAATGAGATAATCCTGTATGTACATGTAACATATACCTGGAAAGGTCAAGCATTGGATCTAGAAGCATGAACCTCTACTGCCTGAGTAAAACACAAGTTTCATAGCTCAAAGGCTGTACAGACCTCTATACATGAGCCAGCCACAAGAGGAAGGAAGACAGGCAGCCACACTGCGTAGGGTTACATGCAGCACCTTAAAAGCCTCTTCTGGAAATCAGAGAAATGAATATTCAGTTCCCTGAAGTTCTCAAATCAGATCACTCAGGAATTCAGTGTCAGAAAACAATCTAGTTGCTGTTACTTGGAGAAAATGCTAATAGGAATATAAACACCATCTCTCCCTCTCTCCTGTATGCACTGCATGCCCAAATCCCATCCTACACAAACGGTTTCCCAGCAAACCACCATTGCCTTTTCCACTTGATCGGTTATGTCTTTGATTTGCCTTCAGATTTCATAATTCCCTCTCCTTCACATAAAAACAAAACCCAGAGCAGTGTGAGTTTCTAAGCCTTTGAGATGATCCGTTTGCTGAATTCCTGACAGACTGGATTCAGAGTGGCAGCCGTGTTAGTCTGTATCTGCAAAAAGAAAAGGAGGACTTTTGCACTTCTGGCACCTGCCATCAGAGGATGTCAAAACATTTCACATCAGGCAGAAAAGATGCATGGACCAGACTCTGGTGAGGAAGGGAAGTATGGTGCCCATTTTACAAGATGTGGAAATTGAGGCAACCCTAGATCACACAGTCTGAAAGATACAGAACAGAACCTTGGTCTCTCGACATCCAGTCCTGGGATCTAACCACAAAACCAACCTGCCTCACTTTAATTAATAGTTGTGAAGGAGGAAAGGTGCTATAAAATGGAAAATCTTTATTTTTATTAGCAGCTTTTACAGATGTGTCTCTGATGCACTTAAAAATGCACTCAGAGACTGTAAGCTCTTTGGGGCAGGGACCCTCTGTTCTTTAGCAAAAGGGGGCCTGATCCTTGAGAAGGGTGGACAGGTACTACTGCAAAACAAATAAATAACAATACTGTGTAAATAACGTGCTTCACAACAGCATCTGCCACCATGAGAGAAGAGATTCCTATAGATGGGGCAACTTCAGGCTGTCAGGAACTCAGCTGGCTCTAGGCATGGTCGTTTAGCAGCCCAACGAGCTTGGCTGGGCTCAATAAACAAGTGACTGTGGCTCTGACCATTGGCTTGTCCTCAACCACAGCTCTGATTCTGCTCTGACCACTAGGTTGCATCTCCTACACCCTGGTGTGTTACACAGGCCTTTGCTGGTGGAATTAACAAGTTATCCACCTTGAAAAGCTCAGCAGTACTCGTTGGTCAACCATCTGAGGTAAGAGCAGGCCCCCTCCCCCCCCACATTGTGGGTCGGTTACAAAAAGAAAAGCAATTGCACAGAGAGAGCAATCTCTGGGCAGCCATGGAGAGGAAAAGCAGCCCCACAATCCAGAAATGACATCCTCCTCAGAGATTAAAAGGATGACAGTGAAATGCTCCCTCAATGAAGTAGTTGAGTATGACAGGTGAGGACACTCCGCACGTCTTTCCAAGCCTTTGTAAGACAGGAGACAACCTTCCTGTCAGATTTGGAGTTGAAAGCCTTTCAAAGGACAAACCAACCTGTCATGAAAATGCACGATTCATACACTTTGCTTTACCCCCTTTTAGTTGTTGTTGTTGGACAGGCTGCACCGTGCCCTCCTCACCTTTTTAATTATCATGTTTGTCACATAGAATCAGCTGGGGATGAGGAGATGACAGGTTTAATGATCTTTCGAAGCTGTAAACACAAGTTACCATTTGCAGTGGACATGTTTATTTTTGGAGGCATCATGCTTCTGGGCTCAGGATCCGCATGACAAGCCAGTTGTAATTGATACATCAGACAGTCCTTTATAAAGGAGAGCTTAGCATTCTGGCTTTCTAATTTATTTTTCTATTTGCCTAGCAGCTTTTTAACTTAATTATCCCCAAATGAATAATGTGCAGGTGGAAAAGGTTCTGGGTGAACGACCTTTATTACAAAGTTACTAAAGAGCATTTTACAGCATATTTATTGTATTTATAGCGGCAGCTGACGCTTGAGCCTCTATTGTTTGTTTTCCCCTTTGACAGTAATGAAATCTTTCCTTTCACCTATAGCCAACTAACAGACATCATAGTTATGTACAGAATTAACTAGGTGGCAGGGCAAGGTTTCAAATTTCATTCTAATGTGGCAAGGATGGCTCAGTGGTCTGATAATCAGATTTGAAAGTTGCTTTGAAAGTACCTTGAAAGGTAAAGGTTCAAATTTGGCCCTTGGCCTTTCTGAATTTGATAAGTTGCACTCCATTCAATTTACTCATTATAGACGAGACTTTGAAAGTCTCAAGGTCTTCCCGCTCTGTGCAGACCTTAGAAATCTGATGATGCTTATAAGAAGAGTGGGGGTCGTGCTCTGGCAGCATTGTTTAAAAATGTAATCCTGCTCCTATGGCTGAGGCAGGGACCAGATCTTCCTCTTTGTTTGGACAGCAGTTGGCACAATGAGGTCCTGATCTTACTGGAGCTGCTGAGAGTGACCCCAATATTAAGCATGTAACAAGAATAATAAATTACAGGGATTGTGTGGGGACTACTGCATGCCCCTCTCCAGAGACGGATGCCCTGCATTTTAGTGGCGACATGATGTCCTTCGGAAGGCAAGGTGCTGAAAAAAGAATCCACTATTTGTCTGTCTTGTGGTAATGACTATTAGCCCTGGCCATGGATCCCACTGTGCTAGATGTTGTAGACATTACAGCAAGACAATCACTGCCCCAAAAACGGACATCACAAGGACTTTCTTCTGTCCATTGCTCAGACTGCTGGAAAGCAGACTGCTCTTCTCTGATAAAAGTTTTCTTTAAAAAAAAAAATGAAACCCGTCACAAAAATAGCTTAGTTATAAAAATACAGAGAAAATACCCCCAATTAAGCCTTCTTCAGCTCATCAGCTCTTAGAAAAGAAGGTACATTTATTAATTTTGCTTGGTTCTGATGCACCAGAGGATTGGATTTATAGCAGATGAGAAAACCCAGAGAGACACCTCTCTCATTTTTAGGCACCTGAGTGGTTGATTAGACACATGACCAATCAATAGGAAAATGAACAATTCATGAAGTAGGACATTGACCAAATAACCCAGCAGCACAAATAAGATATACCGCACTCTCCCCAACACCACCCCTCAAAGCAGTATTCCTTCCTGAGACTCCTCGTAAGAGAGTGTGCCTGAATCATCCAGTCCTACATATAGCTCCTAAAGTAGCATATGCCTTTAGAATGGATGGCCCATGAAGAAGTAGCCAGCAAGCAGAGAATCACAGAATTATAGAATATCAGGGTTGGAAGGGACCTCAGGAGGTCATCTAGTCCAATCCCCTGCTCAAAGCAGGACCGATCGCCAATTAAATCATCCCAGCCAGGGCTTTGTCAAGCCTGACCTTAAAAACTTCTAAGGAAGGAGATTCCACCACCTCCCTAGGTAACGCATTCCAGTGTTTTACCACCCTCCTAGTGAAAAAGTTTTTCCTAATATCCAACCTAAATCTCCCCCACTGCAACTTGAGACCATTACTCCTTGTTCTGTCATCTGCTACCACTGAGAACAGTCTAGAGCCATCCTCTTTGGAACCCCCTTTCAGGTAGTTGAAAGCAGCTATCAAATCCCCCCTCATTCTTCTCTTCCGTAGACTAAACATCCCCAGGTCCCTCAGAGATACATTGCAAATAAAAGGTGTATGTTACCTCTTTTTCAAGGGTCTTGTATCCACACAGAGTGTTGATGACTTCTCCAGGGACCTATTAACAGGAAAATTGTTTCAGGCTTAGAGCTGAGTTTTGAGGAAATGCAAAAAAAAAAAAAAATCCTGAGACATATACAAGCTGCTCCCACTGTCTCTGGAGCTTGTGTCTCAGACTTTTCATCACAAACACAAGACAAGTAGTTAACAAGCCTCTGACTCTGACATCAGTGGGGACTTTTTCCAACACAACACAAAAGCTACAGACTAAGCAATATACTCCCAGAGCTTTCTAACGGATGCCTGAGAGTCAGTAATATGCATGGAGTTTTTCCCATAGCAGCAGTGAGGTCTTTCCCATCCAGCCATCTTAGCTAATTCCACGCTGGCTAATGCAGAGCTGCCACCTACAATGTGACGTCCAGTGTTTGCTAGGTCCAGTTTGCAGCGATTCAGGGAGGGGCTCCTACCAATTCATTTGGGAGTTTATGCAGCTTCCTACTGGGAAATTTTTCTTTATTTTCTCTTTGTTTAATTTCACTCCATTACTCCTAGTTATATGGCCTATTACACCACCCTCAGTAACATCTCTCCCTTTGGGGTGATCTAAGTGCTTCAGGAATCAGGGTCTATACCCTCATTGGAGAACGTGATAACGTTAGAACACAAACTCTCATTCTCTATGGTCCATGGGACTTTTCCAAGAGAGGTTTAGAAAGTGGCTTGGGAATTACAAAGGAGCAGGTTTCACATGAGCGGCCCACCATTTCCATCCCAGTTCTGTCAGAGAGCGGACCTTCTTCTGGTTTTTGGTCATTTTGATTCTTGATAATACCAGGAAAGGCAGAGAAGCCTGAGAATTGTCAGGGAAGTTAGCAGAAGGCCTGCTGAATACACTGATAAGAAGGAATTCACCATGCCTCAGGACCAGGACTATAATGCATGTTCGCTTATTTTGTGGATCAAACAGAAGCTTTCTTATTTCAAGGCAATAAACTGAGATTAGGTGTATATTTCAAAAGGTGCGTTGTGTCCATACAATGGCCCCATTGAAAGCATAATAATTTTAGCAATGAGACAATTTTGGCAACCAGTAAAAGCTGCTAGACAAGAAAACAAACTTTCCATGTTTTAGAGGCACAGAGATGAAAAGGAGAAATGTGCACATTTTGGAGAAAATTGTGCTTTTCTGTAAAATGTGGCATAAAAGAAACCGTAGAACAGGCTGCAGCCATTAAGCCCCAGTCTGGTCCTTCTATAATTGGTGAGGAAATTATTCTAACATTTCTTTACCACAAATAGTTGTTTTGACAATATGTCACTGCTCAGGGCTATTGTAAAACACGCCTTTTTCCATTTCCATTTATGCACTGCTAATCTGCCTGTCTGTGGCAAACAGAACAGAGTTAAAAAGGCTGATATAACTCCATTGCTCAGGAGCGTGTGTGCGTGTTATATGGGGCACACGGGTGAAATCCTGGCTGCACTGACGTCAATGGGAAAGCTCCCGTTGACTTCAGTGGGATCAGGATTTCATCCTTTGGGTTTGCTTCTCATTTGCACCATTCGGACAGTGCAATGGGGCCTCTGAATGAGGGCAAATGTAATTCACGCCTGTGTTAAGGCGCCATGATGTTGCCAGAATGGTATAAAGGGGGCTTTGGTGTCACTGAGGATGGTGTCATCCTTTTAAGGATGCGTCATCACTTACGCTGCATCGGCCCAGCTGTGCCCATGGGTGCACCACTGTAGCACTTTAACGAAGAGCTCTCCCGTCGGCGTAGACAAGCTCCCACCCCGAGAGGCAGCAGCAATGCTGACGGGGTCGACATAGCACCGTCTACACAGTGGGTTAGGTTGGTATAACTATGTCATGCAGGGGTGTGTTTTTCACACCCTGGAGTACAGAGTTGTGAAGGAGCTGGGAGTGGGGAGGATTGACCTGGGGATGTTGCAGGGGAGTTTTACTGGGACTGTCTGCATTGGGGATCCTCCACACTCCATGACAACAGTTATACCAGGCCTGAATCTTGCTTGACTTATAGTTCTGGAGCCTTGCCATTTCACCTGTCCTACATGAAAGCAGGGTTTTTGTTTTTGTTAAACATGTTATTCAATGGACTGCACCCTGCATAGCAACACAATTGCTGTAGGACACATCTCCAGGACTGTACCAGATACAGGGCCCAAGGACCTCCCATGCTGAGCCTATTATGTCCCTCCTGAAGGGCTGATGCTCCCCCATAGAATGGGGTCTACAAACGCAGCTGTGGTTTAATGCCCCCTCAAGTACTTTTTGCTGTGGAATGCAACAGTGAAGCCATTAAACCAGCTGTCCTCTGCACAGGGCTACTTTCCCTGAAGGGAAACATGATGTGTAATGTGTTTAATGTTTGCAGACCTTTAGGTTTAATTCATACTGACCAGCACACGTTCCCCCTCCAAGCTCATTTTTAGTGCCACCAGAGCATGTCCAGGCACTGGAGGACAATGATACTTACCCACTTTTGTTAAGCACTTTGAGATCTATGGATGAAAAGTGCTGAGTATTAGGGGAGAACTTCTCATTGCAAGCAGCGATGATTCGCTGTAGAGCAGCGAAGATGCTGGCTCACCACGCAGGTTCACAGGGCTGAGAACAGAACTGCCAAGTCGATATCACAGCTCCATAGTTTTAGAGAACCCCCCACTCCCGCCGGAAGGGAGTACTAGGATGAAACTAGAGCTGGATGGGAAACAATTTTCCTACCCTGTGAACATTTTCCAGATATTTCCCATTCTATATCAGGACAAAATTGAGGTCTTCTGAGGTTTTTCACAGAACAGAAGGTGGGGGGGGGGTGGTGGCAAGGAGTGACACACATACATCCTAGGGGTGACAGTGGACGAGAAGCTGGATAGGAGTCAGCAGTGTGCCCTTGTTGCCAAGAAGGCCAATGGCATTTTGGGATGTATAAGTAGGGGCATAGCGAGCAGATCGAGGGACGTGATCATTCCCCTCTATTCGACATGGGTGAGGCCTCATCTGGAGTACTGTGTCCAGTTTTGGGCCCCACACTTCAAGAAGGATGTGGATAAATTGGAGAGAGTCCAGCGAAGGGCAACAAAAATGATTAGGGGACTGGAACACATGAGTTATGAGGAGAGGCTGAGGGAGCTGGGATTGTTTAGCCTGCAGAAGAGAAGAATGAGGGGGGATTTGATAGCTGCTTTCAACTACCTGAAAGGGGGTTCCAAAGAGGATGGCTCTAGACTGTTCTCAATGGTAGCAGATGACAGAACAAGGAGTAATGGTCTCAAGTTGCAGTGGGGGAGGTTTAGATTGGATATTAGGAAAAACTTTTTCACTAAGAGGGTGGTGAAACACTGGAATGCGTTACCTAGGGAGGTGGTAGAATCTCCTTCCTTAGAGGTTTTTAAGGTCAGGCTTGACAAAGCCCTGGCTGGGATGATTTAACTGGGAATTGGTCCTGCTTTGAGCAGGGGGTTGGACTAGATGACCTTCTGGGGTCCCTTCCAACCCTGATATTCTATGCTTCTATGATCCCCCTCCCCAGAATTGTTAATATCTCTGTGGTTAGGGCATTTCTTTGGAATATGAGACACCTGGCTTCAAATTCCTGCTCTGCCTGATTCAGAGCAGATACTTAAAGCCAGGTCTCCCACTTCCCCAATAAATGTGCTAACCACTGGGCTCTACACACAGATACAGATTTTGACTAGCAATTTCACCGTGGACCCAAGAAACCTTTCCCGGTGAGAGTTTTGTCAGAACCAGGGTAGTTTCTTGTGAAAAGTTTCAGTTTTGACAAATCAACATTTTCTGACGAAAAACTATTTTGTTGAAAAATTCCCAACCAGCTCTTGATAAAACTATGTGGTGAGCCTTGTGGTGGGTTTTCCCATGTATTCTCTTCCCATGGGTTCT
This sequence comes from Lepidochelys olivacea, assembly GCF_965140295.1. NCBI lineage: Eukaryota > Metazoa > Chordata > Testudines > Cheloniidae > Lepidochelys > Lepidochelys olivacea. Next base: position 12,539,442 of record NC_140436.1, on the reverse strand, counting down.
ACCCAGGAAGGTTGCATTAGGACCTAATAACATCAACATCCATGAAGTCTTTTGAGCTGTCTTTGCAAGACTTCTTCTGCACTTCTGGAAAAGTCCTACAGAATTTAATCACAGTGAAACTGTCTACAGGTTCTGCATCTTATAGAATGTAAATAGAAAAGCATAGCCCTGTAAGGTTCTGGGGGCTCGGTCTTGTATTTCTAGGTGTTTGGGTGTGAATACAATATATCTATAATGCTGCTGCTTTGGAATTCCAGGGGTTGAGCCAAAAATCTATTGCATGGGTAACTTTCTCACTCAAATTCCATAGAAAATGTTCTAAAAACCTATGCAAACCTGTTGAATTTCAATAAAAATCCTACTGGCATAATCCCTATTAAATTCTATAGGATTTGACCATAAGGTTCTGTCATCAATTAATTTTTGAAAATGTATTTGTCTGGCACTTTCTCCTATTCCAGCTATTTCCAACTTTGCATTAAATGACTCAGGGTTCTTTTATCATCTCAATTTCCCGACCCGGTGCCCACACAGCCTTCAGGTTCAGTAATGACATCATGACACCTGCTCCCAGCTGCATCAGATATTTCTGGTACACCAATCTGATCTACTTAGATTTTAAATATGTCTGTCCTAGCTTTTGGATTTCATCTGTGCCAATCTCTTCTCTTTCTATTAAGAGATATTTTAATTTCCTTGAACAGAAAAACCTTGATAGATAAGATGCGGGAGAAACATGGGTTTTCAAATAACATTTATATTCACTGTATTATTGGCCCATTATCAGCAATATTAATTTTAACATACAAGGTGGCCAATAACAGCTTGCAAATAGTCTTTCTAAATACTGACAAATTTTACAAGTGCTTGTATACTAATGCTAGAAGTCTAAATACTATGATGGGTGAACCTGACTGCTGTTTTTAAATGAGGATATGGATATAATAGACATTACAGAAGCTTGGTGGAATGATGCTAATCAATGGGACACAGTAATACTAGAGTACAAAATATACCGTAATTACAGAGTAGGTCATGCTGGTGGGGAAGTAGCATTATATGCGAAAGAAAGCATAGAGTCAAATATAGCAAAAATCTTAAATGACTCAAACTGAACCACAGAATCTCTATGGGTAAAAATTCCATGCTTTAATAATAAGAGGATAGGAGTAGGAATATATTACCAACCACCTGACCAGACTGCAAAATACTCAGGGAGATTAGATTTCAGAGTAGCAGCCGTGTTAGTCTGTATCCACAAAAAGAAAAGGAGTACTTGTGGCACCGTAGGGACTAACAACTTTATCTGAGCATAAGCTTTCGTGAGCTACAGCTCACTTCATCGGAGATTAGAGAGGCTACAAAACCAGAAAACCCAATAATAATGGGGGGATTTCAACTATCCCCATATTGGCTAGGTACATGTCACTTCAGAATGGGATGCAGAGATAAAATTTCCTGACATTAATGACTGCTTCTTGGAACAGCTAATCCTGAAAACCACAAGGGGAGAGGCAATTCTTGATTTAGACCTAAGTGGAGCACAGGATCTGGTCCAAGAGGTGCATGCAGCAGAATCGCTTGATAATAGCGACCAAAAGGTAATTAAATTAACATCCTTGTAGGGGGGAAAATACCAAAGACACCCACCACAGTAGTATTTAACTTCAAAAAGGGGAAAGACACAAAAATGAAGAATCTAGTTAAAGGGAAATTAAAAGGAACAATGAAGTGCCTGCAGGCTTAATGTAAACTATTTAAAACACCATAATAGAGGCTCAAATTAAACATATTCCCCCAAATAAAAAAAAATTTATAAGAGGCCCAAAAAATGCCATCCTGGCTAAACAACAGAGTAAAAGAGACAGTCGCAAAAAGACATCCTTTAAAAATTGGAAGTAAGTCCTACAGAGGAAAATACAAAGGAACATAAACTCTGGCAAGCCAAGTGCAAAACTATAATTAGGCAGGCCAAAAGAGAATTTGAAGACACAAAAACTAACAGCAAAACCTCAGAAGTCACTAAGTAATAAGTCCCCAGGACCAGATGGCATTCACCCAAGAGTTCTGAAGGAACTCAAATATGAAATTGTGGAACTACTAACTGTGGTACGTAAACAATTGCTTAAATTAGCCTCTGCATCAGATGACTGGAGGGAAGTTAATGCAACGCGGATTTTTAAAAAAGGCTCCAGAGGTGATCCTGGCAATTACAGGCTGGTAAGCCTGACTTCAGTACCAGATAAATTGCCTGAAAGTATAATAAAGAATAGACACATAGATGAACACAATGCGTTGGGGAAAAGTCAAAACGGCTTTTGTAAAGAGAAATTATACCTCAGTCTATTAGAATTCTTTGAGGTTGTCAACAAGCATGTGGATACAGTGATCAAGGGGATATAGTGTACTTAGTGTAGAGAAGTACGGGCTGGATGAATGCACTATAAGGTGGGTAGAAAGTTGGCTAGATTGTCGGGCTCAACGGGTAGTGATCAATGGCTCCATGTCTAGTTGGCAGCCGGTGTCAAGTGGAGTGCCCCAGGGGTCGGTCCTGGGGCTGGTTTTGTTCAATATCTTCATAAATGATCTGGAGGATGGTGTGGATTGCACTCTCAGCAAATTTGCGGATGATACTAAACTGGGAGGAGTGGTTGATACGCTGGAGGGCAGGGATAAGATACAGAGGGACCTAGACAAATTGGAGGATTGGGCCAAAAGAAATCTGATGAGGTTCAATAAGGCTAAGTGCAGGGTCCTGCACTTAGGACAGAAGAACCCAATGCACAGCTACAGACTAGGGACCGAATGGCTAGGCAGCAGTTCTGCGGAAAAGGACCTAGGGGTGACAGGACCTAGGTGTGTCCAGTTTTGGGCCCCACACTACAAGAAGGATGTGGATAAATTGGAGAGAGTCCAGCAAAGGGCAACAAAAATGATTAGGGGTCTGGAACACATGACTTATGAGGAGAGGCTGAGGGAACTGGGATTGTTTAGTCTGCAGAAGAGAAGAATGAGGGGGGATTTGATAGCTGCTTTCAACTACCTGAGAGGTAGTTCCAGAGAGGATGGTTCTAGACTATTCTCAGTGGTGGAAGAGGACAGGACAAGGAGTAATGGTCTCAAGTTGCAGTGGGGGAGGTTTAGGTTGGATATTAGGAAAAACTTTTTCACTAGGAGGGTGGTGAAACACTGGAATGCGTTGCCTAGGGAGGTGGTAGAATCTCCTTCCTTAGAAGTTTTTAAGGTCAGGCTTGACAAAGCCCTGGCTGGGATGATTTAATTGGGGATTGGTCCTGCTTTGAGCAGGGGCTTGGACTAGATGACCTCCTGAGGTCCCTTCCAACCCTGATATTCTATGATACTTGGAGTTTCAGAAAGCCTTTGACAAGGTCCCACACCAAAGGCTCCTAATTAAAGTAAGTAGTGATGAGATAAGAGAGAAGGTCCTCTCATGGATCAGAAACTTGTTAAAAGATAGGAAACAAATGGCAGGCATAAATAGTCAATTTTCACAATGGAGAGAGGTAAATAACAGGGTCCCCCAAAGATCTGTACTGGGACCAATGCTACTGGGTAAACAGTGAGGCAGCAAAGTTTACAGATGATACAAAGTTACTCAAGACAGGTAAATCCAAAGCAGACTGCGAAGAGTTACAAAGGGCTCTCACTAAACTGGGTGACTGGGCAACAAAATGGCACAAGAAAGTCAATACCGATTAGTGCAAAGTCACATGTATTGGAAAACATAATCCCTGTTAGGATAAAGATATTCAGGTCTGTCTGTAAAGGCCTAGACTCTAAGAATTTAGGTGTATTCTTATCACTTGGCTAGTGATAGAGGTATAAAAGAAAGAATCAAAATCACTGTCTGCTGGTGTAAGGGCCTTCTCTTACTGTGACAGTCTGAGGCCCTGTTCTTAGGCTAAGGCCTTTGGCTAAGCAGCAGAGGCAGCCATAAGCTGGGAAGCGAACGGTCACCTCCTCACATTCCAAACTAGTCACACTGAAATAAGGTGCTATTCGGCTGTTAGGAATACAATCCTGTCCTGATAGTTCCTATCACCTCCAGAGAAAGGGAAGTGCCTAGAAAATGTAAAAGGAAACTTAGTTTGATAGCATCCTGTCTGGCAAGAACTCACTTATCAATAGCTGGGATGTGAAACCCTCACTTCTGTATTGTCTTGTCATTATAGTTTCCACTTTGCTATTGTTCGTATAATCTCGGTCTGGTTCTGTGATTGTTCCTGTCTGCTGTATAATTAATTTTGCTGGGTGTAAACTAATTAAGGTGGTGGAATATAATTGGTTACATAATCATGTTACAATACGTTAGGATTGGTTAGTTAAATTTCAGGAAAATGATTGGTTAAGGTATTTTACTATATATAATCTGTAGTCAATGAGGAAGTGGGGGGGTGGGCATGTGGGTGAGGGAGATGGGAACAGGGAATGGGGGTAAGGAAATTGGAATCATGTTTTGCTAAAGAGGGAAATGGGAACAGGGAATGGGAGTAAGGAAATTGGAATCATGTTTGGCTAAGGGTAGGAATGGGAACAGGGACACAGGTGTAAGGCTCTGTGGTGTCAGAGCTGGGAAGGAGGATACTAAGGAAGGAAACTGGAATCATGCTTGCTGGAAGTTCACCCCAATAAACATCGAATTGTTTGCACCTTTGGACTTCGGGTATTGTTGCTCTCTGTTCATGCGAGAAGGACCAGGGAAGTAAGTGGGTGAAGGAATAAGCCCCCTAACAATCCCAACTACACATACAAAATGATGAGTTCTAAATTAGCTTTTTTCATTCAAGAAAGATCTTGGATTCAGCATGAATAGTTCTCTGAAAACATCTGCTCAATGTGCAGCAACAGTCAAAAAAGCTGACAGAGAAGGCCAACAGAGCTGGGGGAAGAGGTAGATACGCTGGAGGGTAGGGATAGGGTCCAGAGTGACCTAGACAAATGGGACGATTGGTCCAAAAGAAATCTCATGAGGTTCAACAAAGACGAGTGCAGAGTCCTGCACTTAGGAAGGAAGAATCCCGTGCACTGCTGCAGGCTGGGGACTGACTGGCTAAGCAGCAGTTCTGCAGAAAAGGACCTGGGGATTACAACTGACGAGAAGCTGGATATGAGTGAGCAGTGTGCCCTTGTTGCCAAGAAGGCCAAAGGCATATTGGGCTGTATTAGTAGGAACATTGCCAGCATATCGAGGGAAGTGATTATTCCCCTCTATTTGGCACTGGTGAGGCCACACATGAAGTGTTTTGTCCAGTTTTGGTCCCCCCACTACAGAAGGGATGTGGACAAATTGGAAAGAGTCCAGAGGAGGGCAACAAAAATTATTAGGGGGCTGGGGCACGAGATTTACAAGGAGAGGCTGAGGGAACTGGGGTTGTTTAGTCTGCAGAAGAGAAGAATGAGGGGGGATTTGATAGCAGCCTTCAAGTACCTGAAGGGGGGTTCCAAAGAGGATGGAGCTCAGCTGTTCTCAGTGGTGGCAAATGACAGAACAAGGAGCAATGGTCTCAAGTTGCTATGGGGGAGGTCTAGGATGGATATTATAAAACACTATTTCACTAGGAGGGTGGTGAAGCACTGGAATGCGTTACCTAGGGAGGTGGTGGAATCTCCATCCTTAGAAGTTTTTAAGGTCAGGCTTGTCAAAGCCCTGGCTGGGATGATTTAGTTGGGGATTGGTCCTGCTTTGAGCAGGGGGTTGGACTAGATGACCTCCTGAGGTCCCTTCCAACCCCGATATTCTATGAATAAAAATGTTTCTGAACAAGGAGAGATTAAAAAGACTGGCTCTGTTCATCTTGGAAGGATATTGCAGAAGCCTGTAGAATTGTGACTGGGTGGAGAAAGAGAGTAAGGGAGTGTTATTTACCCATTCACATAGAACACAAGAACCAGGGGTCACCTGATGACATTAATGGGCAGCAGGTTTAAAGCAAACGGAAGGAAGTACTTCTTCACACAACGCACAGACAACCCATGATTCTCATTGCTAGGGGATGTTGTAAAGGCCAAAAGTGTAACTGGGTTCAAAAAAGAATTAGATCAGTTCCTGGAGGATAGTTTCATCAGTGGCTTCTAGCCAAGATGGTCAGGGACAGAACCCCATGTTCGGGGTGTCCCTAAACCTCTGACTGCCAGAAGCTGGGACTACATGACAGGGCAAAATGGATCAGTTGATAAATTGCCCCGTTCTGTTCATTCCCTCTGAAACACCTGGCACCAGCTGCTGTCGGAGGATACTGGGCTAGATGAACTATTGGTCTGACCCAGTCTGGTCGTTCTTATGTTCTTGCCTAGATGCAGAGCAGAATTCACACTTACAAGCATAACAGATGGTAGAAAAGTTGAACTTGTTCCCACTGAAGAAATCTGAATTTCACTTTAAAATCCTCACCTTCCACCCACTGCCGATGTTTCAACAGCAATATTTCATGGCTTTGCTTTAAGAGAAGTGCTGTGACTTACAACTGGGCATACTGACAGGGGAACACAAGACGGAGAGAGTCAGGAGATCTGCATCCTATTCCCAACTCTGTCAGTCTGCTTCTGTGACCTGGGGAAACTCACTTCTCTGTGTGTCTTTTTCACCATCTGCAAGATGGAGATGGATAACAGTACTTAACTCCATGTAAGCAGCTTAATTCCTTAGTGCATGAAATATACCTATATGCAGAAGGCCATCATGAGCCCTATGCACCACTTAAATCCCTAATTGTCCTCGAATACTTACGAGGCACATAGCCTTGTTGTAGCCCTCTGGAGTGTTTGCAAAGCAATATAAAAGTGGAAAGTAGTATAACTAATAGGAAAAGGAATAGTTAGTACACATTTTTTGCTTTAGGTGTTGTAATAGAGATCTTGTTCCAATTTCTCAGAGCATTCCTTGTGAGATTTACATAAATGGTGACAGGTGGACTTTTCCAGTAACCCTCTCTGCCTCACTTTCCTTTCTACAGAGAGAAATCAAGAGTTTTACTGTGTGCCCAGAAAATATCAGTCTGTGGAAGAGAAGACATCTAGTGACAGCACCCCCAAGAAGCAAGCAGGTGGAAGCCTGACATCTGCCCATCTTTGTTGCTATTTGTCTCTGATATTGGAACTAACTTATTTATAGCAGATTCGTTTGAAATATGACATCAGATCTCTTGGCAGTGAAAGTAGGGGCTTCTGAGAATTCTAGAGGTAAATTGTGATGACTGCAGGGATTAAAAGCAGCATGTAAAGTGCCTCCAGAAACCCTAAAGAAATGGGGAATAATTCCAGGTTGCCTGCAGCCATGCCATGTTGGGCTGTGATCGGAGCACTCACGAGATAAGTAGGGACAGAGCAGCGGGACACCACTCTACAAATTGAGAATGGGGTCAGAATGGAAACAATGCCACAGAATGGTGCTACAAGGTACTGCATTTCAGAAAGATGCAAAACTGAGCATTTTTTCTAAAATGAATTTAAGTAAAAATGTAACTATACAAATTCAGCTGCTCAAAGTTATTCTGACTCCGAATCAAGACCTTATGAACACTATTGTATGATGGATTCTGTCTGTCCGTGGGCCTCATTCTGACAGCTGTGTTCAGTTTTTTTATGCCTTTCTGCAGATGATAGGAGTTTTGCCTGAGTAAGAGTGAAAACTGAGTACCCTTTACCCTCGGGATATGGCTCAGTTAAATTAAACAAAGAAGTAAATGTAATATTTGGGAATGTAACTCATGCATGTGAGAAAGGTCTTGGATGCTGGCCACACTGTATATAGGGAGAAGAAAAGCTAGAAATATTCTCCCCTGGGGAATTTTAATCACAAAGCCCTACATTACATATTCCTCTTGGAGAGCAAAACCTCAAAAAGAATTTCCAGGTGCAAGTTAATTATCAAAGGGCTCCTGAAAGAGCTTCAATTAAATGGGATTACTGAGTCCTTAGAATCTCTGGTTTCAGAGTAGTAGCCGTGTTAGTCTGTATCAGCAAAAAGAAAAGGAGTACTTGTGGCACTTTAGAGACTAACCAATTTATTTGAGCATAAGCTTTCGTGAGCTGTAGCTCATGAAAGCTTATGCTCAAATAAATTGGTTAGTCTCTAAGGTGCCACTAGTACTCCTTTTCTTAGAATCTCTCTCAGTCACAGGCTACTTGGTATTTGAGGATGATCTTAGTGAGTGGGCCTGTTTTCTGTATGGGGCCAGGGAGAAGACACTTGTTATTCTTTCCCTTTTTGTTTCTCAGTGAATTACATGCTGGTGAAAGGTGCCAGATGGACAGTCCAGTATGTATCCATAGGACAGAAACAACACAAGTTATGGCATTGCCCGACACATCCCTCCCGCACCAATGTATCTTATCCCTGACCAGGAGAGAAAAACTCTAGGGGCAATAGTCTCCTTGCTCAGTTCTTGACATCTCTGCTAAGATACACACAGAAGGCAACGTCATCCAGTGGACAGAGCAAGGGACAGGGGAGCCAGTTGCCACTGACCTTCTATCTGTCCTTTCGCAAGTCAGATCCCCTCTCTGAGCATCTGTTCCCCTCCTGTCCTCTGCCTTGTCTATTTAGATGAGCAGTCCCCATGCATGTACAGCACATAGTACAAAGGGGCTCCGTTATTGGTTGGGGCCTCTAGCAACTGTAGTACAAATAATAAATATTGCTAGCAGCAATTGATAGAGGAGTTTGTGTGATGTGGGCACCTATGAATTAGGAAGCACACAGATCTTCACCACATTTCACACAGGTTTCAGAGTAACAGCCGTGTTAGTCTGTATTCGCAAAAAGAAAAGGAGGACTTGTGGCACCTTAGAGACTAACCAATTTATTTGAGCATGAGCTTTCGTGAGCTACAGCTCACTTCATTGGATGCATCCTGTGGAAACTGCAGAAGACATTATATACACAGAGACCATGAAACAATACCTCCTCCCACCCCACTCTCCTGCTGGTAATAGCTTATCTAAAGTGATCACTCTCCTTACAATGTGTATGATAATCAAGTTGGGCCATTTCCAGCACAAATCCAGGTTTTCTCACCCCCCCCACTCCCATACACACACAAACTCACTCTCCTGCTGGTAACAGCCCATCCAAAGCGACCACTCTCCCCACAATGTGTATGATAATCAAGTTGGGCCATTTCCAGCACAAATCCAGGTTTTCTCACCCCCCCCACCCCCATACACACACAAACTCACTCTCCTGCTGGTAACAGCCCATCCAAAGCGACCACTCTCCCCACAATGTGCACGATAATCAAGGTGGGCCATTTCCAGCACAAATCCAGGTCTTCTCACCCCCCGTCCCCCCCCCCCCACACAAACTCACTCTCCTGCTGGTAATAGCTCATCCAAACTGACCACTCTCCTTACAATGTGTATGATAATCAAGGTGGGCCATTTCCAGCATAAATCCAAGTTTAACCACAACGTCTGGCGGAGGGGGGGGGGAGGGGGTAGGAAAAAACAAGGGGAAATAGGCTACCTTGCATAATGACTTAGCCACTCCCAGTCTCTATTTAAGCCTAAATTAATAGTATCCAATTTGCAAATGAATTCCAATTCAGCAGTTTCTCACTGGAGTCTGGATTTGAAGTTTTTTTGTTGCAAGATAGCGACCTTCATGTCTGTAATTGCGTGACCAAAGAGATCGAAGTGTTCTCCGACTGGTTTATGAATGTTAGAATTCTTGACATCTGATTTGTGTCCATTTATTCTTTTACGTAGAGACTGTCCAGTTTGACCAATGTACATGGCAGAGGGGCATTGCTGGCACATGATGGCATATATCACATTGGTGGATGTGTACGTGAACGAGCCTCTGATAGTGTGGCTGATGTTATTAGGCCCTGTGATGGTGTCCCCTGAATAGATATGTGGGCACAGTTGGCAACGGGCTTTGTTGCAAGGATAGGTTCCTGGGTTAGTGGTTTTGTTGTGTGGTATGTGGTTGTTGGTGAGTATTTGCTTCAGGTTGGGGGGCTGTCTGTAGGCAAGGACTGGCCTGTCTCCCAAGATTTGTGAGAGTGTTGGGTCATCCTTCAGGATAGGTTGTAGATCCTTAATAATGCGTTGGAGGGGTTTTAGTTGGGGGCTGAAGGTGACGGCTAGTGGCGTGCTGTTATTTTCTTTGTTAGGCCTGTCCTGTAGTAGGTGACTTCTGGGAACTCTTCTGGCTCTATCAATCTGTTTCTTCACTTCCGCAGGTGGGTATTGTAGTTGTAAGAATGCTTGATAGAGATCTTGTAGGTGTCTGTCTCTGTCTGAGGGGTTGGAGCAAATGCGGTTGTATCGCAGAGCTTGGCTGTAGATGATGGATCGTTTGGTGTAGTCAGGGTGAAAGCTGGAGGCATGGAGGTAGGAATAGCGGTCAGTAGGTTTCCGGTATAGGGTGGTGTTTATGTGATCATTGTTTATTAGCACTGTAGTGTCCAGGAAGTGGATCTCTTGTGTGGACTGGACCAGGTGGAGGTTGATGGTGGGATGGAAATTGTTGAAATCATGGTGGAATTCCTCAAGGGCTTCTTTTCCATGGGTCCAGATGATGAAGATGTCATCAATATAGCGCAAGTAGAATAGGGGCGTTAGGGGATGAGAGCTGAGGAAGCGGTGTTCTAAATCAGCCATAAAAATGTTGGCATACTGTGGGGCCATGCAGGTACCCATAGCAGTGCCGCTGATGTGAAGGTATACATTGTCCCCAAATGTAAAATAGTTATGGGTAAGGACAAAGTCACAAAGTTCAGCCACCAGGTTAGCCGTGACATTATCGGGGATAGTGTTCTCGACGGCTTGTAGTCCATCTTTGTGTGGAATGTTGGTGTAGAGGGCTTCTACATCCATAGTGGCCAGGATGGTGTTATCAGGAAGATCACCGATGGATTGTAGTTTCCTCAGGAAGTCAGTGGTGTCACACAGTTACTGAAGCAGGCAAGCAGCTCTATGGAGCAGGGACTGGCTCTTTGTTCTGAGTTTGTACAGCACCTCGCTCAGTGGGATCCTGGTCCGTAGCTAGGTAGTATGATAATACAACAACAACAGAAGTTGGTCCAATAAAAAAACATGACTTCACCCACCTTGTCTCTGTAATTTTCCCAACAAGTTGGTCACTGCCAACAGGATGCCCAGAAATGAAGATTTTATTTTTTTAAGTTTAGAGCGGTGAGACCAAGAGATTGGAAGTCCCAATGACTTAGTTCTAGCCTTACCTCAGCCCTGGCTTGCCCGGGTTCACACAACTCACTTAAACTACTTGCTGCCTCAGTTTCCCTGTCTGGAAAAACAGACTGCAACATGGATACTTTCAGAGGGGCGCTAAGACTTGATTCGTGTTAGCAAAACACTTTGCGACCCAACAGCAGTTTTCAGCTCCAGAGCTCAAAGCACTTGTGACAAAGCAGTACCATTATCCCCATTTTTTCCCCTGGGAAAACTGATCCACAGGAGAGGTCATAGCAAGTCAGCGGCAGAGCTGGGAACAGACTCCATGAACATGGACTGTAAGCCCAATGTCCTTTTCACTCACCCACACACTAGGACAGAAATGCACAGCAATGGTATTCATGCTGAGAAAAGCTTATCAACTTTGACAGGTGGGCTGAAGCGGGACAGTTTTCCTTCACGAGGAAGGCTGGGGCTCCAGACAGTTCTCCCTCTTGCAGTGCCGTGTTCTGTTCATGCACAGAAAGCTGATTCCAATCATAATTATTGGAAAATAGAAAAGAAAAATCAAATATTGATCTTTTATTTTCTTAATTATGCACTTTCTCCTTCCCCTTTGCTAACGGCACCTAACAATTTAATGTAAAACACTTCAGCAAGTTCTCATCAGGGTAGCTGAGACCTATTAGCCCCCATCAGAGCCAACCTTTTTCAGAGCAGAGGGCAGAATTTATTACTGCAGTGGATTGGCCTGAAGTGATTTGAGACAAGCACTGTTGTATGCAGGGTTGTTGTAGCTGCGTTCTCCCAGGATGTCAGAGAGACAAGATGGGTGAGGGAATCTTTTATTGGACCGATACACTGGACCAGAAGTTGGTCCAATAAAAGATATATTACCTCACCCACCTTGACGCTTTAATACTAGCATGTCATTTTGGCAAAGGTCATCACACCCTGTGCAAATTCCAAAGATGTGTTTTCCAACCTTGGCCTCTATCCCAGCAGACATTAAAAAGCTCCTCTTTGTGTTCACTTTCATCCACTGCCTTCTCTCCTAGTTTATTTCTCTCTTATAATTTTTATTATGGTAGCACCTAGAGGCCCCAACCAAGACCAGGAACTCATTGTACTGGGCACTGTACATACACGAAACACAGAGGAAAAGTGACTTGCCCAAGTTCATACAGGGCATCAGTGACAGAGTTGGGAAGAAAGCTCAGGTCTCCTGGATCACAGCCTGTACTCTGATCCATGCTTTTTCCTCTTCCTTGTTCCTTTGTTGCTAGGCAAGGCTGAGAGATTCTTAACAAGGCGTTGATCCCTAAGCCCTTTAGCACCCATCAACCCTTAACCAGGGGGCAGAGCTACTCAGGAAGACCAGGGCTTTAAAAAGCCCCTCCTAAGCGACCAGAGGAGCTAGCAACCAGGAGTGGCTCACAGGGGAGTTTTGTGAGGGAGTTCTCCAGGTGAAGGAGGGGTCATTACGTGACCCTTGGGGTATGTCTGTTGTTTGTAGTGTGTGTTTGTGGTGTGCTTGTTGCTTGACTGAAATATACCGTGTGGTCTGTTTGCTTGGGGGACCATGTGCTGAGCCTAGCAGCCTGCTAAGCAAGGCTGAGAGTTTCTTAACAGGAGCGGCTAACAGGGGAGTTTTGCAAGGGAGTTTGGGGGTGGGGGGGCCTAGATACACTTAATATTCTTTAAACTTAAAGCCAAAAACACTCCCTGATAAAAACAACACATCAACAAAGGAACGAGCTGCAGGACTAAAAAGGAATCCAGGCAGATGTCCAGCAACAGAGCGGGAGCTACCCAGTTTATTGCACCCAGTGCAGCACGTATGATTTCCTGCCCTATGGGCAGGTGGCGAATGTGCGCGTTTGGGGCAAGGAGCTCCTGGCTCTCAGAGACAGCGTATGGGCTTTGGAGACCAGAGTGGCTGAACTGGAGGAGCTAAGGGAAACAGAGAGGTACACAGATGAGACTTTCCGGGACACAGTAGAACGGACCCACCCCCGGTCTGACACCCTCTGTGCTGTTGTGGGGGATGAAAGTCTCAGGCAAAAAGAACATCAAACTGGAGCGGAGGGGAATGATGCCATAGTTGGGATCCTCCTTCCAGATGATATCATGGTCTCCTCTCGCACTGAGGATACCTCTCCAGGGGAGGGAACTCCAGTTATTAGGAAGAGACAGGTAATAGTTATGGGGGACTCTATCATTAGAAACATAGATCGCTGGGCTTGCGATGACCAGGAGAACTGCATGGTGACTTGCCTGCCTGGTGCGAAGGTTGCGGATCTTTTGAGACATCTAGATAGACGTATGTGTGGTGCTGGGGAGGAGCCGGTGGTTGCGGTACATGTAGGTACCAATGACAGAGGGAAGGATAGGAGAGAGGTCCTGGAGGCCAAACTTAGGCTGCTAGGTATGAGATTGAAGTCCAGGGCCCCCATGGGAGCATTCTCTGAAATGCTTCCAGTTCCATGCGCAGGACCAGTCAGAACTGCAGGGTCTCAATGCATGGATGAGACAATGGTGTAGGGAGTAGCGGTTTAGATGTATTAGGAACTGGGGAAACTTTTGGGAAAGGGGGAGCCTATACAGGAAGGATGGGCACCATCTAAACCAAAATGGAACCAGATTGCTGGCACTTAACATTAAAAAGGTCGTAGAGCAGTTTTTAAACTAAGGGCTGGGGGAAGATGGGGGTGGGGGGAACAACACCGACAGGTACGGAGGAGCACGTGGTTGGACAGAGACATCCTTTAGGGGAGGATCTATTAACGGAGATTCTCTATGTCCCAGTAAGGAGGAGAGGATGGAAGATGAGAAAATACAGGTAAGATCTGATGACAAACAGTCAGCCGAAAGAGTGTCCCATTCAATTACATCATGTAATGGCAGATAGCTAAAAAGTGACAAGTTTTTAAACTGCTATATACAAATGCTAGAAGTCCAAATAATAAGATGGGCAAACTAGAGTGCCTCATATTTAATATTGATGTAATAGGCATCACAGAAACTTGGTGGAATGAGGATAATCAACGGAACACAGTAATACCAGGGTACAAAATCTATCAGAAGGACAGAACAGGTCATGCTGGTGGGGGAGTGGCACTATATGTGAAAGAAAGCATATAATCAAATGAAGTAAAAATCTTAAATGAACCAAAACTGTACCACAGAATCTCCATGGGTCGTAATTCCATGCTCAAATGATAAGAATATAGCAGTAGAGATATATTACTGACCATCTGACCAGGATGGTGAGTGACTGTGAAATGCTCAGGGAGATTAGAGAGGCTATAAAAATAAAAAACTCAATAATAATGGGGGATTTCAACTGCAGTGGAGTTGCATCATACTTGCATTTAACTTATGTGAACTATACGTGCTTGGCAAAAAAAAAAAAAACAACAACGCGCGGCAGTGGGGTACTGTAGAGGAGTCGACGGGAGCGCGCTCAGGGGTTGATTTATCGCATCTAGATTAGACGCGATAAATCAACCCCCGCTGGATCGATTGCTGCCTGCCGATCCGGTAAGCATCTCGCTGGGCTGAGTGAGATTCTAGTGTCTAAAGAGAACGTATTTTTCATACAACATGGCCTCTAAACACAAGCTAACTTCTTCATCTGGTGCTCAACCGAAGAAACAGAGATCTGTTCCAACGCTGGAGGAAAAACTGGCTGTGTTGGACTTATTGAGAGATGGTATGTCGGTCTCCAACGTGGCGTGTAAATATGGCCACAACGAATCTAGCATCTGTGCCATCAAGATTCAAGAGAGAGAACGTCATCAAGCCGTGGCATCAAGTGCTCCAATAACTGCTAAGGTGACGAGCCAGATGTGTGGTAAGACTAAAGACTGAAAAGGCATTAAACTTATGGCTGGAAGACATGAACCGTAAACGTGTGCCTATCGATGGCAACATGTTGTGAGAAAAGGCTCTTAGCCTCTATGCGCTGTTCAAACCTCCTGCCAAAGAGGGACAGCCTTCTGATGAGAAGGAATTCAAAGCCAGCCAAGGTTGGCTTAACAGTTTTAGGAACAGCTTCAAAAACGTGCAGACTACTGGTGAAGCTGCATCTGCCAATGAAGAGGCAGCAAAAGCCTACCCCGAACAATTAAAGAAAGTCATAGAAGAAAAGGGCCATCTTCCGGAACAAATTTTTAATGCTGACGAGACTGGGCTCTTCTGGAAAGAAATGCCCAACCACACTTACACTTTGAAATCAGAAAGACAAGCCCCTGGCTTCAAAGCAGCTAAAGACTGTGTGACTGTTTTGTGGCAATGCGCCTGGGCACTTAATAAAGCTGGGTTTACGCTACAGGGCTGCAAATCCCTGTGCCCTAAAAGGCAAGAACAAAAATCTCCTGCCTGCGTTCTGGCAACCAAATAAAAAGGTTTGGGTGACGGCAGCATTATTTCCGGATTGGTTCCACACGTGTTTCATTCCAGAGGTCAAGCGGTACCTTGAAGAGAAAAGACTTGACTTTAAAGTGCTGCTGATCGTAGACAATGCTCCTGGCCACCTTGAGGCACTCTGGTTTGCGCATAAGGACGTTGAAGTCGTCTTTCTCCCTTTTTTATTCTTCCGTCTCTCTCTCTTTTTGACTATACACGATTTTCGCCTCACGTGCTGACTTTAGAACCTAACCCCCGCGTAAGATGCGACTCCACTGTATCCCCATATTGGCTGGGTACATGTCACCTCAGGATGGGATGCAGAGATAAAGTTTCTTGACACCTTAAATGACTGCTTCTTGGAGCAGCTAGTCCTGGAGCCCATAAGAGGAGAGGCAATTCTTGATTTAGTCCTAAATGGAGCACAGGTTCTAGTCCACGAGGTGAATATAGATGGACCGCTTGGTAATAGTGACCAGAATATAATTAAATTTAACATCCCTGTGGTGGGGAAAACACCACAGTGGCCCAACACTGTAGCATTTAATTTCAGAAAGGCGAACTACACAAAAATGAGGACACTACTTAAACAGATATTAAAAGGTACAGCACCAAAAGTGAAATCCCTGCAAGCTGCATGGAAACATTTTAAAGACACCATAATAGAGGCTCAACTTAAATGTACACCCCAAATTAAAAAACATAGTAAGAGAACCAAAAAAGTGCCACTGTGGCTACACAACAAAGTAAAAGAAGCAGTGAGAGACAAAAAGGCATCCTTTAAAAAGTGGAAGTTCAATCCAGTGAGGAAAACAGAAAGGAGCATAAACTCTGGTAAATGAAAAAAAATACAATTAGGAAGGCCAAAAAAGAATTTGAAGAACAGCTGGCCAAAGACTCACAAAGTAATAGCAATTTTTTTTTTTTTTTAAGTACATCAGAAGCAGGAAGCCCGTTAAACAACCAGTGGGGCCACTGGACGGAAGATGCTAAAGGAGAGATGCTAAAGGAGCACTCAAGGACGATAAGGCCTTTGTGGAGAAACTAAATGAATTCTTTGCATCAGTCTTCATGACCAAGGATGTGAGAGAGATTCCCAAACCTGAGCCATTCTTTTTAGGTGACAAATCTGAGGAACTGTCCCAGATTGTGGTGTCATTAGAGGAGGTTTTGGAACAAATTGATACACTAAACAGTAATAAGTCACCAGGACCAGATGGAATTCACCCAAGAGTTCTGAAGAAACTCAAGTATGAAATTGCAGAACTACTAACTGTAGTTTCTAACCTATCATTTAAATCAGCTTCAGTACCAAATGACTGGAGGATAGCTAATGTGACGCCAATTTTTAAAAAGGGCTCCAGAAGTGATCCTGGCAATTACAGGCCTGTAAGCCTGACGTCAGTACTGGGCAAACTGGTTGAAACTATAAGTAAAGAACAAAATAGTCAGATACATAGAGGAAAATAATTTGTTGGGGAAGAGTCAACATGGTTTTTGTATAGAGGAAAATAATTTGTTGGGGAAGAGTCAACATGGTTTTTGTAAAGGGAAATCATGCCTCACCAATCTACTAAAATTCTTTGAGGGGGTCAAACAAACATGTGGACAAGGAGGATCTAGTGGATATAGTGTACTTAGATTTTCAGAAAGCCTTTGACAAGGTCCCTCACCAAAGGCTCTTAAACAAAGTAAGCTGTCATGGGATAAGAGGGAAGGTCCTCTCATGGATTGGTAATTGGTTAAAAGATTGGAAACAAAGGATAGGAATAAATGGTCAATTTTCAGAATGGAGAGAGGTAAATAGTGGTGTCCCACAGGGGTCTGTACTGGGACCAGTCCATTTCAACATATTCAGAAATGATCTGGAAAAAGGGGTAAAGAGTGAGGTGGCAAAATTTGCAGATGATACAAAACTACTCAAGATAGTTAAGTCCCAAGCAGACTGTGAAGAGCTACAAAAGGATCTCACAAAACGGAGTGAATGGGCAACAGAATGGCAGATGACATTCAAAGTTGATAAATGCAAAGTAATGCACATTGGAAAACATAATCCCAACTATACATATAAAATGATGGGGTCTAAATTAGCTGTTACCACTCAAGAAAGAGATCTTGGAGTCATTGTGGATAGTTCTCTGAAAACATCCACTCAATGTGCAGCGGCAGTCAAAAAAGGGAATAGAATGTTGGACATCATTAAGAAAGGGATCGATAATAAAACAGAAAATATCCTCTGTCCAAAAGAACAAATACAGCACATTGAACTGTAATGCAAACTTCTTTCCTGATAACTTGCTAATGCAACTTAAACATAAGAGTAAGTCTACACTGCAATAGAAGATGTTTTCATAACTCTGGTTAGCTAACCTGCATTCGCTAACTCAGGTTAAAATAGCATGAAAGGCAGGGCAGTTTGGCTTTCAACGTGGGTTAGCAACTTGAATTCAACCCCAGGCTGCCCTACAGGCTTTAACTCAAATTACTAACCCGAGTTAAAAGCAGAGTTGCTGTGTCTTCAGTGCTATTTCAACCCGAGTTACCTAACGCCAGTTAGTTAACCCAAGTTAAGAACATACCTTGTTTTTCCTCCTCCAGGGCAGACATACCCTAAGGTGAGAGGTCTGTCTCCAGGCCCATTCAAACCTTGACGACTCTACTGGTACTGCCAACAAGGGGAGCAGTAACTGCCAGTTGCAATGGTGGGGTTTGTGATATGGGGATCTAGCGACAGAACTGAGATAACACATCCTAGCTATCGGGTCTGAAGATACTTTGGTCATTATTACCCTGCACTGCAGTTGAACCAGTGACCTACAGTTGAAACTATATGACTAGCCCAGTGTCATCTAGTTCCCCCAAAAGTAGCCTTTTCAGAGCTTACATACTATGGAAACCTCTATGCTTCAATAAGGTGATGTAACCAGCAATTGAAGGCAGCACAAGGACGTATGTTTTGTCCCCTGTACCAGCTAATTTAGGCAATACCGAAGTAGTAATATGGATTATAACTCAATTAAATTTAAATCAATGCCCCTACTTACGTTTCAGATTTTTGTAGAAAGAAATTGAAGGAGCTGGGTGACTAATGCAAAAACCTGGCATGAATATGCATTTACTTTTTAAATAAATTCCCTTTGGTCATGCTCATGCTCCTTATGTTCACTTTCTGCAAATATTCATTTATTCAAGTTTTATTGGCATGCATGTTTGTGAAAAGTGAATTTCCAATTTACATGTGTGAATATGTACAGAAAAATAGTTTACACACGGAAGAATTTCTGTCTTTGGGTTCATCCAATGAGGAAGCAGAAACCCCAACATGCAACTTATCTGATCCATTGCAACATAACTCAAGTTTATAATAGCAAATGCATACAGCAAACACATTCTGATGTTTCCATTGAATAGTGAAAGCCACTGAACCGTTAATAAAATTTGAGTAAGTCACACAAAAAAAAAGACTACGTTCATTAGACATTTTACCAGGTGCAAATTCCATTCTAGACAGGGAAATAGTTATAATAGTGACTATCCCTTCCCTAAAGTCAGAGGGCTGTGCCTCATTAAGCAACAATAACCTGCCCTAAACAGGTGTACATAGTTCTATGTTCCTACAGGCTAGTTTACACTACACGGTTAAGTCCATAGAAGATTAGGGTTGGAAGAGACCTCAGGAGGTCATCTAGTCCAACCCCCTGCTCAAAGCAGGACCAACACCAATTAAATCATCCCAGCCAGGGCTTTGTCAAGCCTGACCTTAAAAACCTCTAAGGATGGAGGTTCCACCACCTCTCTAGGTAACCCATTCCAGTGCTTCACCACCCTCCTCTTGAAATAGTTTTTTCTAATATCCAACCTAGACCTCCCCCACTGCAACTTGACCATTGCTCCTTGTTCTGTCATCATTGCTCCTTGTTTCGGTGTCTCTGAATCTACATTTTTGTTGAAAAAAATTTCATCTGAAAATTTTCCCTAGTTTTGTTCAGTATCCATTTCCTTTTGAATGCTGAACAGATTATTGAGTGAAGCCTTTTATTTAGCTGCAAGTTTTAGTAACAATTCTTAGATCTTCTAGGACACAAAGTGCTTTACAAAATGTATATAAGAGTCATTAGCCCCATTTTACAGATGGGGAAATAAAGGCACAGCGAGGGTGAAGTGACATGTCCGAGGTCATAGCACAGGTCAGTAGCAGAGCTGAGACTAGAACTCATCTCTCTGGACTCTCAGGCTAGTGCCTTAGCCCCAGGACTATATATACTTCCTCTCAAGGAGGCTGCATTTGTGCCAGAGGAACCGACTGGAGGATACATTTTTGTAACAGCCACTTTATATGTCCTTAGGCAAGTGCAGAAAATACATTCCACTCAATCAGTTTCAGTGCCAGCAATCAATCATGTCTTTTCCTGAAGTCTTATATATGCAAGTGTCAGGGGGTAGCCGTGTTAGTCTGTATCCACAAAAACAAGGAGTCTGGCGGCACCTTAAAGACTAACATGTATTTGACCTTAAGCTTTCGTGGGTAAAAACCCCACTTCTTCATAAGCATGGAGTGAAAATCACAGATGCAGACATAAATATACTGACACTGAAGAGAAGGGAGTTACCTCCCAAGTGGAGAATCAGTGTTGACAGGGCCAATTAGATCAGGGTGGATGTAGTCCACTCCCAATAATAGATGGGGAGGTGTCAATTTCAGGAGAGGCAAAGCTGCTTTTGTAATGAGCCAGCCACTCCCAGTCCCTATTCAAGCCCAAATTAATGGTGTTAAATTTGCAAATGAATTTTAGTTATGCAGTTTCTCTTTGAAGTCTGTTTCTGAAGGTTTTTTGGTCAAGTATAGCTACTTTCAAATCTGTTATAGAATGTCCAGGAAGATTGAAGTGTTCTCCTACTGGCTTTTGTATGTTACCATTCCTGATATCCGATTTGTGTCCATTTATTATTTTACATAGGGACTGTCCGGTTTGGCCAATGTACATGGCAGAGGGGCGTTGCTGGCACATTATGGCATATATAACATTAGTAGACGTGCAGGTGAATGAGCCTCTGATGGTGTGGCTTATATATGAAGTTTTGGATGTTTTATGCACAGGAGTTTATACGAGCTGAGTTCCAACACCCTCCTGCCCCACAGCAGCAGTTGCATCCCACGCTTGAGAGCGGAACAACAGGATTTAAAAAGCAAGAGAATGAAACAGGTGTTGGGGGGGGGGGGTTCCTCAAAGGTTTTCACACTGTTGACTCATTCTGAGTGTCCTGTGCATGCCTTCCCTCCGAACCACAACACGTCCTCAGTCCCACCTCCCCTCCCCATTTGCGACTGTATAACATCCTTGTGCCAGTTACAGCAATTGCTTAAATGGAAAAACAGCCTCAGGGCAACATTTATCATAGAATCATAGAATATCAGGCTTGGAAGGGACCTCAGGAGGTCATCTAGTGCAACCCCCTGCTCAAAGCAGGACCAATCCCCAATTTTTGCCCCAAATCCCTAAATGGCCCCCTCAAGGATTGAACTCACAACCCTGGGTTTAGCAGGCCAATGCTCAAACCACTGAGCTATCCCTCCCCCCAAGCATAAGCATAAGCTATCCCTCCCCGCAAGCATAAGCTTTCGTGAGCTACAGCTCACTTCATCAGATGTATTCGAATGCATCTGATGAAGTGAGCTGTAGCTCACGAAAGCTTATGCTCAAATAAATTGGTTAGTCTCTAAGGTGCTACAAGTACTCCTTTTCTTTTTAGGGGGGGATTAAATCCTAAACTGGCCAGCAGATTGAGTCCAAACCAGTAGATCTGTTTTGTCTCTAATTCTAACTTCAGGTCTTGTGACTGTGATCTTGTTACCTTCTAAAATGGCAACTATCATATAACAAGGCCTTGGTGTGACGGGGCAGCCCCTCCACTCCCATAATATCCTCCTCCACTGCAGCCCCAGGGACCTGGTACTTGCCTGTTGAAATTCTAGCGCCATAACAGAACGTTGGCACTTCCCACAACACTGCTGGTTGCCATCCACTGCAGCCTTTGGGATCAAGGTGCAAATGCCACATGGGAGGGAGCGTAGAAGATGCTCTGCAGAAGACACCTGAGCAGCAATACTCCCCATCCTTTGCATCACCAGATGCATATTAATGTTTACGCTCTCCTTCTGCACCTCATTCTTGGGAGGAGCTCCCCGTAAACATCTGTAAAACGACCTGGATGATTTAGTTGGGGTTGGTCCTGCTTTGAGTAGGGGGTTGGACTAGATGACCTCCTGAAGTCTCTTCCAACCCTGATATTCTACGATTCTATAACCTCATTAGCCACCTTCAAATCCCTCTGTAAAACTCTGCTTTGCCTCCAAAAAATGTACCAGGTAGGCCCGTGGTGTGCGGAGAACACTGGCCATCATACTAACCTACACTGTCTCACGGTTTCCCTGTACTCCTCAGTCTGTATCCATCTGTTCTCTCTTCTTTTACACTTTGATTATAAGCTCCTTGGGGGAGGCACCATCTTTCTATTCAGTATTTGTACAGCACCTGACGCAATGGGGTCCTGATCCATGACTAGGATTCCTAGGTGCTACCACAATACAAATAATAAGAATACCCCTACCAGTCTGCTGGTGCAAGTGACTTGCAGTGATTTGTCCATGAGCAGAAGCAAGTGTTCAGGTCTCTTTTTGCTCAAGAAGGATGGAGATAAATTGGAAAGGGTTCAGAGAAGAGCCAAGAAAACGTTTAAAGGTTAGAAAACTCAAGGAACGCTATCGGTTTTGCTTAACAAAGACAAAGTTAAGGGGTGACTTGATCACAATTTATAAGTCTCTTCATAGGGAAGAAATATTTGATACTGGGCTCTTCAATCTAGCTGACAAAGATATAAAAGATCCAGTGGCTGGAAGTTGAAGCTAGACAAATTCAGACTGGAAGCAAGGCATCAATTTTTAACAGTGAGAGTAATTAACCACTGGAACAATTGACCAAGGGTCACAGTGGATTCTCCATCAATGATGCTTTTTAAATCAAGATTGGATATTTTTTTAAGCTATGCTCTACTTCAAAAGGAATTATTTTGGGGATGTTCTATGGCCTGTGTTGGACGAGGTGATCACTCAGATTCCAAAGCCAGAAGGAACCAATGAATCATTAAAGGACAAGACTTTTATGTTAAGTATTTTTAATGATTCCTTTCTAGATTTAAACCAATAATTCCACTGAAGGATCACCCACCTAACAGAAGGTATATTGAAAATAATTTCTTAAACTAAATATGTATCATTGCCCCTTCTCTCCAGATGAAACCACCCTATTGCCAAACTATCCCACACAAGCAAATGATTAATCTGAACCACAAAATATCAGGCACAAATGCTACATTGTTCTATCACCTTGCAATTAGGGGTGGCAGAACCAGGAGTAGGGGAGGCCAGACCCCCCCCCCCATGGAAATATTGTGGGGTGCTCTGCCCCTGTGTAAAATCATGCATGTATAAGGGGGGCATGGATGGGGACCCAGAGGGGCTGGAGCGGCTGCCACAGGGCCTGGGGTTCAGGCTGGGGAACAGGGAGGGGAGTGAGACTCGTAGGTGCTGGAATGGGCCCAGAGTAGGTAGGAACACCCAGGAGCCTCCTGCCCAGCCTGGAACTGGCTAGCACTCCCTTCTCTTTCCCTGCCCACTGAGTCTTAGTACCTCCCCTCACTTCCCTCCTATTCCTCTGCTCCCCTTCCCTCTCCCCTGCTTGCAATCATTGTTCCCATTACTCAGAAGATTTCACCTGCACATAGGAAACTTGCCGCATGATTTTTTGAAGCAAACTGAGTTTCTCTGGTTTAGTCTCTCTGAGGAACGACAGGGCACTCCTCACTGCTCATATAGAGATTGAGAATCCGGAGTCACAGCTTACTTCTAGGGAGATCTACAATCTCCAGGGACTGCTCTCTCTTGAGCTGCTTGCACAACTAAGTCAATACCCGACAGTCTCACTAGGGAGCAGTGATCAGAGGGAACTGAAAAAAGAGCCTTCCTCTCAGGAGCTCTGAAAACACACTGCATCACCACATTCTTTAAAATGTACTGCATAGAAATAGGATAATATCCTTTTAAATAGTGTGTAAATCCTATAGTGGCACTTACAGCGTTCTAGGTTTGAGAAGCCACAAGAAACCAGCCAGAGCAGCAACATAGATTTAGCTAAGCCTAGCATGTTTATGTACAGTTAGTAAAACACAGTTATTTGGACCCAACTAATAGGTCAGCTACATTCTAGTTCGAACAGGAATTATTCTGGGGAAGTTCTGTTGCCAGTAGTTGGACTGGAGAATCATGCTGTCCCTTTCTGGCATTAGAATCTCTGAACTCTGCCTCAGTAGTTTTCCTCCTACCGCTATTATTGTGTGAAAAGCGAAAGACACAACCACGGAATCACCCTGTGTGAAATTCAGTGCTTCTAGAACAGGGTACATTCTGAACTGCAGGCCATGGTTTGACACGCAATACAGCCAGCCATTTCATTCCTTTTACTGCACCAAATGCATCGCCACTTTGATCAGGAGGGACAACCTCTAAGGGTGAGAAGATAGTTCACACTCTGTTCCATTCACCAACCAACAACAAAAGAAAGTAATCATTCGCGGTTATGGCCACAAGCACTCCTTTTCTTTTTGCGAATACGGACTAACATGGCTGCTACTCTGAAACCTGTTATGGGTTAGTTTTTTCCCTTAACCATGGAGCTGGAGTGCTTTATAATGAAAAGACAGAAGAGACTGAGGAGCAAAGAGTATGCATTAGCTCAAAATTACAGAGGCTCATTTCGTCAGGTTCGTCAGGATTGTGAAACCATTGTTCTCTGCACTAATATTCCAGTAATTTGGTCAGTGAGTGATGTGGACAATTTCATTAGTTCTAATTCCACTGGCAAGATATGGTTCCCACTGCTCTCAGTGATGAGTAACGCACAGCAAGCCATTTCCTGCCACATCAGGTGGAGTATTTTACACACACCAAATCTATTTCATTTCACAGCTCACTCCAGGCAGTTTCTCCGACACCACCATTGACTGAGCAATAATGCTTTGGAACCCTTTGAATCTGCTGCCAACCTCAGTGTCCTTGCCTGTGGTCTCATGTCCCTTCCTGAGTGGAAAAGCGGGCCTCCTGGGATCCATTTCTTGCTCCAGGAAGGCATGTGCTGCAGCTAAACCAAATCAATTGACTTATTCCTTTCTCTCTACATTGATAGATACATACACACACAGCGTTTGGCAATGCCAAACAACCTATGGAGTGGTTACAGAGTTCCTGGTCCTCCATAGTTACCAGAAACCACCAGTGTGGCAGCGGGGAGCTTAACAGATGTCAGAACTTCCTGGTCAAGCTTTTCTCTAGTTGCTGCTTAAAGCATGGCTCTTTGTGTCTATGTCCTCACAGTACAAACCCCATAGTCAGTGCTAAATAAATATGGGTAGAAATAGTATGTATGTAGGCAGAAATATATGGTCCATGCACACACCACCCTCCCCCCCCACACATCTGCCCATTTGTTTATCACCAATCAAGTGCTTGACATTGATAAACTCCACAGGTCAGGGACTATACACATTTTTTCTTGCGCAATCTAAGAGAGGGATAGTTAAGGTAGAATACCCTGATAAACGCAGAGGAGGGAATAACAAGAGTTTTATTATTATTGGCGGATTTCTTTACGTAGCAGAGAGGTGCTTAAGACAGACAGTCGTTGTTTCACCTCCCAGCAGCCACAAAGATCTGAACAGAGTCTCTTGTGGGTTGCGAGAACACACTTCACACTAGCATCCTAGATATTATATTTCTGATCAAAGGGTTATCAAGGTCATGGAACAGACACTCCCACTTGAGCCATCATGCTCCGTCAGAGTAAACAGGAGCAGGTACACCCAATGAACCCTTCACAAAGACACCCTCGTTAATCAGATTCACACTGATGTTTTCCCCCATCTCCCCGAATGCAGGGGAGACCAGCAATAATATCATTGCAATGGCTCTGTCAAAAGATACATTCCAGCTAACACAGATTGAAGTGCTGTGCTCTTTCGAACACTGGAAGGTGACAATGAAGCCTAATAACTTTATTAAATCAAGAGACTCAGAAACAAGGCTGGCAATGGAGTTAATTATGTTCTTTTTCTCTGCTGTTCGATGTGGGCCTGAGAAATTTTTATTAAGCTTGCTACATGTCACAGAGAAAGGCAAAGAACAATCCCAGTGAATTTATTATAAGCTAGCTAGAAATGGAAGTGTGAGATATTTGTTCTTTGCAGAAAAGCTGGTGCATGACTAGCTGCATCTTCTGGGATGGTAAGAATTCAATCTAAGTAATTAATCAAGAGATGAATTGATTCAAGAGGATCAGGACCATCCAGTGAAAACAGCAGGCAGGCAATAGCAGGGAGATAGGGAATCTAATGGTTACCATAAGAGGCCTGGTTAACAAGGCTCGTTACTTGGCTTTGCCATCCACTTATTGTGTGATGTTCGGGGCCTCCCATTTCCTCAGTTTCCCAAGATGTACAATGAGGATAACATTTTCCTAATACCCTAGTATATCTCAGGATTTAGAGTCTGATTTTTAAATGACGGCCTCCCTTTGTGTAGTCACATTTTGCACTTGCAAGTGAGGATATGCAAACAACTGCAGAATGGCACCTGCAAATTTCTGTCCAGGTGGGTCACTCCTAGTCCCAACCTGAAAGCTTTCTGCACTCAGAGCCTTCATTGGCTTTAATAGTAAAATAGGGTACACAAGCAATGAGTGATTTGGGCTAATATCGTGTAGTGGCTGCATCACACTTGATTTCATTTAATGGAGTCTAAGGGCAGAAGGGACTATTAGATCACCTAATCTGACCTCCTATATATCATGGACGATTACATTTCACGTAGGTACCCCTGTATTGAGCCTAATAACGCGTGTTTGGCTAAGGCATATCTTCCAGAAAGGCATCCAGTCTTGATCTGAAGACTTCAAGAGATGGAGAATCCACCACTCCGCTTAGTAGTTTGTTCCAATGGTTAATCACTCTCAACTGTTAAAAATGGGTCTTATTTCTAATTCAAATTTGTATAACTTCAGCTTCCAGCCACTGATTCCTATTCTGTGTTTCTTTACTAGATTAAAGAGCCCTTTAATACCTGGTATTTTCTTCCTGTGAAGGTCCTTACACACTGTAATCAATCCACATCTCAATCTTCTTTTTGATAAACTGAACAAATGGAGCTCCAAGTCTCTCCTGGTAAGCCATTTTCTATAGCCCTCAAATCACTTTTGTGGCTCTTTTCCTCAACACTCCCCAATTTTTCAACCAACTTTTAAAAATGTGGACACCAGAACTGTAGACACGATTCCAGAATCAGCGTCAGTGTCATAGACAGAGGTAAAAGTCACCTCCCAACTCCAGCTCATGACTGCCCTGTATCCAAGAATCACATTAGCCCCCTTGCTTCAGCACTATACTGGGAGCTTATGGTCAGTTGCTTTACCACTATGACCCCTAAATCCTTTTCAGTCACAGCTTCCCAGGAGACAGCCCCCCATTCTGTAGCTATGACCCACATCCCTTTGTCCTACATGGGTAACTTTGCATTTGGCTGTATTAAAACCCATTTTGTTTGAATGGGCCGACATACCAAGCAATCCAGATTGCTCTATATGACTGCCCTGTCTGCATCATATACCATACTGTTAGGATATAGATATTCAGGCCTGTCTGCAAAGGCCTGTACTCTAAGAATTTAGGTGTATTCTTATCACTTGGCTAGTGATAGAGGTATAAAAGAAAGAATCAAAATCACTGTCTGCTGGTGTAAGGGCCTTCTCTTACTGTGACAGTCTGAGGCCCTGTTCTTAGGCTAAGGCCTTTGGCTAAGCAGCAGAGGCAGCCATAAGCTGGGAAGCGAACGGTCACATCCTCACATTCCAAACTAGTCACATTGAAATAAGGTGCTATAGGGCTGTTAGGCACTATCAGGACAGGATTGTATTCCTATCACCTCCAGAGAAAGGGAAGTGCCTAGAAAATGTAAAAGGAAACTTAGTTTGATAGCATCCTGTCTGGCAAGAACTGACTTATCAATAGCTGGGATGTGAAATCCTCACTTCTGTATTGTTTTGTCATTATAGTTCCCACTTTGCTGTTGTTTTTCTGTATAATCTCTGTCTGGTTCTGTGATTGTTCCTGTCTGCTGTGTAATTAATTTTGCTGGGTGTAAACTAATTGAGGTGGTGGGATATAATTGGTTAAAATGATTGGTTAAGGTATAGCTAAGCAGAACTCAAGTTTTACTATATAATCTGTAGTCAATGAGGAAGTGACGGGGTGTGGGTGGGGGTGGGCATGTGGGTGTGTGAGAAGGGAACAGGGAATGGGGGTAAGAAAATTGGAATCATGTTTTGCTAAAGTGGGAGATGGGAACAGGGAATGGGAGTAAGGAAGTTGGAATCATGTTTGGCTAAGGGCAGGAATGGGAACAGGGACACAGGTGTAAGGCTTTGTGGTGTCAGAGCTGGGAAGGAGGATACTAAGGAAGGAAACTGGAATCATGCTTGCTGGAAGTTCACCCCAATAAACATCGAATTGTTTGCACCTTTGGACTTCGGGTATTGTTGCTCTCTGTTCATGCGAGAAGGACCAGGGAAGTAAGTGGGTGAATCTTTGTCATCTGCAAGTTTTATCTGCAATGATTTTACATTCATGTCCAGATCACGGATGAAAATATTAAATGGAACTGGAGTAGTACTGATCCCTGAGGAACTTCTCTGGAAACATCTCCATTTGATGATGATGATTCCCCATCAGTGGCTACTTTTTAAGATCAATTTGCCTATTCCTCATCAATTTCACGTGTGCTTTATTGATAGTGTATACTGCTAACTTTTTAAATCGGGATGTCATGCAGTATTAAGTCAAATGCCTTACAAAAGTCTAAGTATATTACATTCACTCAGTTATTTTTCATCAACCAAACTTGTAAATCTCCTCAAAGAACGAAATCAGATTTGTTTGACAAGACTGATTTTCCATAAAACCATGTTGACAGGCATTAATTATATTCCTGCCCTTTAATCCCTTTATTAATTGAATCCCATATCAGCTTCTTCATTTCCATTTTTTTGCCCTGAATAGATGTCAGGCTGACCGTTATAGTTGCTGTTTTTGAATACTACATTTCCTTTGCCTAAAAGACTGGCCGGTGATTTTCTGTTCATCTCTTACGCAAGCTGTCAGTCTGCAGCATATTAGACTTTAAGCAAGATGGAAATAACCAGATTGATTGCTAAAAAGAATTCAGAAGAAACTCATTAAAATGGGAAACAAATGTTGTTTGAGCTACATCTTACTTTATGAATAATCACTAAGTAACTGCAACTTCAAATTTAAAATAAAAACCTATAAACCACAAACTGCAGCTGCTAACGTGGACGCCTTCAAAACTTCAAAAACACATTTTGAGGATTGCATACTGTGTTCAAGCAGGCCACTTTCTAATTACGTTACAGTAAAAGAATATCTGAATGTGCCAAGATAATAACACCACCACCTAGCTCTTATATAGCACTTTTCAGCTGTAGATCTGAAAGCTCTTTACAAATGGAGGTCTAGTTTGTTATCCCCATTTTACAGATGGGGAAACTGAGGCACAGAGCACCACAGTGACTTGCCAATGGCATCTGCTTTCTGTTCATTCACCAGATAAAATTTACATACTCATGAATTATCTGTATTCTGGTAGCACAAAGGAGCCCCAGTCATGGACCAGAACCTTGCTAAGTCAGGTGCTATACAAACACAACACAAAAAGATGGTCCCGGCCCCAAAGTGCTGACAGTGTAACTACCTGTAATTTTTCCTTCTCCAAAATGGGCACCTCGTGGTCCTGGATCCATAACAAGCAGGCTATTCCTCTTCATTTTCCAAGCATAGAGGGTTTTTTTTTGTTTTTAATTCTCTCTGGCTTCACAGCATAGTGCCAACTCATGGAGCTGTTCAGCCAACTGAGTGCCTCTAACTCCCCAGCCAACCACCCGAGCTGAGAAAACAAACCATAAATTCTGACTAATAACCATCGCAGACCACTAGCCATCTCCTGGCAGGATATTTAATCAACTTATTTATGACACGAAAACTGGAAGTGAAGACTAATGGCAAAGAGCCCAATACGAGAATCCCAGCCCATCACCATTACTCTCCGGGAATGCTCCCTACGGAATAAAGGAAGGGCTGACCAAGCGTAGGGGAGGAGGAGGAGAACAGACTGATCTTTGCAAAATGAAGTATGAAATTGAGAGAAAAAAAAAGTGTGATTTATTTCAGGTATTTTCCCTACATAGGTCTCTTTTGAAAGTCACATATTCCAACAATGAACATTCGAGAGAACAAACATCCCAAGATAAAACACTGTAATAACTGAGGGGCCTTTTATGGTATGAAATTGCAGAATTTGGTTCATTATTGTAGGGAGGATGCGCTGCACCTTTATCTGAGGCATCCAGCATTGGCTGCCGCCAGCAACGGGATACTAAACTATAAGGGTATGTCTACATTGCAATTAAACACTGTGGCTGGCCCATGTCAGTAGACTCGGGCTCATACTACAGGACTGTAAAATTGTGGTGAAGGCATTGGGGCTGGAATTCGGGCTCTGGGACCCTTTCCCCTTGCAGGGTCCCAGGGTTCAGGCTCAAACCCAAGCCCGAATAGCTATACCGCAATTTTCCAGCCCTGTAGTGTGAGCCTGAGTCAGCTGACATGGGCCAGCCACAGGTGTTTAATTACAGTGTAGACATACCTTAAATGATCCTTTGGCCTGTTCTGATGCGGTGATTCCCAAGTCTACCACACTGCTGAGCTCTAACCCAGATGTACTAACTTGGGACTAAAGCCAGGTCCCCACTAGAAACTTTTGCCTGTATAGTAATGTTGGTTAGGGGTTGAAATTTTCTTTAATGACATTTCTATACCAGCAAGTCTTAGTGTATACCAGCAAGAGTGCTTTTCCAGTAGAGCTTGTCTTGTTCTGGGAACTGGTATAACCTATACTGGCAAAAACACTCGTCCTGGTACAAAAACTGTGTCTACACTAGGAGGTTTTGCTGGTCTAGCTATACTAGCAAATCTTTACTAGGGTTGGCCAGGCCAGTGTAAACAGAGAAAGCAGGCATGGACTATACTGTCTTACTGACAATATTTTACTTCAGCGGGAACATCAGTATATAACATATATACCTTTTATCCCTGGCTTACTGAAGACTTAAGTCCCTCCACCCCTCTGGAAAAATCTACTGGGCCTGATCTAGATTGTTTCCTTTTATCTCCTTGGACTCAAGCACGCTCTCTCCCAGAACATACCTGAGGTGGCTTCATCTTGTAGCCTTCCGACTTGATTTTGAGAGGTGCCACCCACAATTCCTATCGACTTTGATAGGAGCTGTGAGCGTTTCAGTAACTCTGAGAATCAGGCCATCAGTCTCCTTGACCTTGTCAGCTCTTGGGATTGTTATGCCAGATATTCACTCTGTCACAATCAATCAGGCTGCAGCCTTCACAGATTTTCAAAGCCACCTAAGGGCTTTGGATGCCCAGTTCCCACTAAAATGAATAGGCTCTAGATGCTTAAATCCTTTTAGGTGGCCTCGAAAAATCTCAGACTAAAACTGTCCACGTCTGCTAAGAGTGACAAATGTTATAGGAACCAAATATTGGTGAAGATTTTTTTATTCTTGTCTTGCTTTCCCATGCAATCCAAGAGCCCATATGAAATCAAATTCCAACATTGCAAGCATTCTTGCTTGAACAGGCATGATTTCTCAGCAGCTCATCTTCTGCCACTTCCTTTTTTAAATAGTTTAGATGGGTGAGGCACTCATTGTCAAGTCTCAATTACGGCAAGTAGCAGTGATGCCATACGCCGTCTTATCTGGAGGGGATGTGAACTAATGAGCGCTTGGATTATTGAAACTATTTCTGAAAAGTTTGGCAGGTCTCCCAGCTGACGTTAATCTCCCCGTCCTCACAGCACTGGCTGAAATACAGGGGGAAGCTGCCCACCCCCCAATAAACGTCAGATTCTGTAGCTATGCACCAGGCTTGCTGACACTGGCTACATCATCAACACTAGGAGCTAGGGGTGTGATTTACTGAGTTAGCGGCAGCATAAATAGCAGTGTGGCTGCAGTAGCATGGGTAGCAGCAGAGGGAAATGGCTCAGCTGTGCTGAGTACGTACCAACCAGTTTCAGGCGGGTTGTGCTTGGCTCGGCTAAGCCATGGTCCTGCTACTAGCATCTGTGCTATGCAGCTAGGCTGCTATTTACGTTGGCTCTAGCTCAAGGAGAGGAGTACGTGTACACAAGCAGGGGAATCACACCTGTAGCTCAACATGCGGATGTAGCCTTAAAAGAGCCACCAGCAAACGCGGTCTCGTATTTGAAGGAACATTAACCCAAACTGGATTCCGTGCTGTGAGTGAAAGGCTTCCATTTCAGTTAAGCTTGGATAGACTAGGATGGGCAAATTCCAACTCCCAGTGCTGATTGTGCGAATAGCTGCCAGGGTAAAATGTATTGGCTGGCTTGCTGGATTTGGGTCTGATTTTTTAAAGTTCTGTTTTGTGAATTTCATGCGTGAGAGATGCTGGGGACAGGAGTGCTGCGTGCGGCTTTAGAATCGCTGCAGACCTCAGCAGCAATGCATGCCAACCCACCCCAGTGCCTCAATCACTCTCTAGAGGAATCTCCTCCAAGTCCATCTCCATGGCTCAAGTCATAACTGGCCTGTCATGTGAGACTGCTAACAAGGGGACATCCTCATCAAACTGTGGTGTATTTTATAATGTGGGTCACTGTCTATTAAAACCAGAATTGAGATCTCCCCCTACAGCTCATCTCTTGCAGATCAAGCAGATAAGCACAGCCTGGCTTGGATTCTGACCAATAAGCTAGAAATGAAAGGTTCTGTATAGAGCTGGTTGAAAAAAATGCCTTTTTTTTCCCAGGGAAATTCACAAAAAAAATTAGTCTTTGCCAGATTTTCTGTTAAAATGTTTGGTTTTCAAAAACCAATTTCAGTAAAAATTCTTGGGTTTGAGGGACTTTTTTTCCATTTTTCACAAACCAAACCCAGAATATTTTTGTTTGCCAATATTTTTGTTTGATGAAAACTGTTTTCATAAAATCAAAGTTATCTGACAAAGCAAGTTCTAGCTGCAGTTCTATATGCCGTGCTAATCTGGAGTGTCTAATCCCACCATGCAATGCAGTTGTTGAGCCTAGGTAAAATTAGTCTAAGAGGAGAGAACACCTCACACACTCTCTGCTTACTGAGAGCACTAATAGCCTAACTTCAAACCCCCTTTGCTTGCAGGGAATTGGCAATAGGAGGGGGAAAGTAGCTTTGTGTATTACATAGTTTAACCTTGACACGTTCTAGCCTAGCCCATCAATGGAAGCTGAAGAAGCGACTGGCTAGCAAAGCCCATATAGTGTAAATATTTAAACAAAAACAATTAAGGAAGTCTTGTGATTTTGGGTACCCAGCTTGGCAGTTGGTCTGATTTTCAGATGTGCGGAGCACCCATAACTCCAAAAATAATGTTCATGGGAGCTGCTGGTGTTCAGAACCTCTGAAAGATCACTTAGTGTGTCTAGTTGAGCATCTAAAATTAGTGGCTGCTTTTGAAAACGTTTCCTTTCTCCACCCGCTGACCCAGTCAGGGCTGCAGGAGTCTTAGACAAGACCATAAACAAGTAAGGAAAAGAGCTGTTAACATAAGCACTGTGGCAAAAACCTTTTTTCAGAGCCACTATAGCTTCAGAGAACATCTACGTGATGTGCCAGGCAGGTGGCGGAAGAAGGAGATTTTGAGAAGCAGAGCAAAGGAAACGTCTATGAATTAATAAGGATACAAAGTCTCCTGGGTAAAGGAACATGCACAGTAGGAGCAGCCATTAAAACCTTTCCAACAATTCAGCCATGCCTGTAGTGTGTTATGGGGTAGTTTTCAGAAATAGTCAGCATTCTTCAACCAAAAAATGAGAGTCTACTACTCCTGAGAACAACAAATAACTCAAGTTTGAGCTAGACGTAGTGGAGACAGATACTGGCAAACTCATCCTGAACACAGCTGTGCCAATGTACCACAATTCTTATCTTCAGCACTAGCTGCGATTGCAGTCCTGGGTCTCACCCAGAGCTCTGCCAATACACCTCCATCCTGACCTGCTTCGGTCCCTTACTATTCCAGTCCTGCCATTGTCCCAAGCCCCTCGGTCAGCTAATCCATCTCTGTTCCAACCTACGTAACCTCCTGCTATCCCAGTCCACAGGCTAGCTGTGTGAATACATACCTAGGATCTGGGTTGGGTTTGTATAACCCGTGCTGCTAATTCAAGCAAGCTAGATCAAAGCTAGCTCAGGCATGTCCACACATCCTGCAGTTCCGTCTCTGAGTGCAGTGTAGCTGTACCCTTAGACTCTTTGGAAAATCCCACCCTACACGGCCCGCCCAACACCATACAGCAATGACCCGATTATCAGAGGTGCTGAGTGCCTACAGCTCCCAGAGGAGTTAATGGGAATCAGAGCTGCTCAGAGCATTGGAAAGCAAAGCCCTACGTCACATGACTCCCTCTAGTCCTTCCTCCCTTCATGTTCCCTATCAGAGGAGCCTGTTATAACTAGCCTGCATGGCACTACTGGCCTCACTACTGGCCCAGATGTGGTATATTTTTACCTCTAGCTGCATCTTGGCATAGCTCCTGGTACTCTATTACAAGGCACATATTAGACTGGTAACCACCAAAAAGGCCACTGTATTAATGATGATTGATGCTCAAGCAACTTCATAGAACTTAGCTTATTCTCAGTGAAAAAGGAGCTTCAGTAATGGGAGCCGTACTTTCAATTTACAATTCCTTAACGTACAATGTAGCAATTTACAGTGGGCTTAGGTATAATTATTGTAGTACAATGCATTTAAACAGAACAACATATGTATTCGCTTCCCTTCTCAACTGCTTTTCCCGTTTACATGGGGGTTTGTAGTTAATCATTTGATGTGATGATATATAGTTATGTGACTGACTGTATTATTCATCTATCCTTGCAGTTCATTTATGTAGAATTAATGTGTGGTTAATAGTTAAGTTGTAGGATAAGGATAAGTAAGATGAAGGCCTTACATTGCAGCCTTACAGGTTCAGAAGAATCATCCCTATGTTAAGTACATTCTGGTCTCTAATCAACAGAGACTGCATTGATTTTTTAAGTAAGGCTAATGGTTTTACTGAGTGCCCCTTTCAGGGTCTCTGGCAAAGGCCATCACCCCAGTGGACTTTATAGATTTTCTCACTAGCTTGGACTTGTCATCCTGTCTTTTTACTGCATAAGAAGAGCAAAAGGAACTCTCCTATGTTTCCGACCAAACGGATCAAATGTGCACACGCTACTTACCACAGTGAAGAGCGCATCAGAAAAGTTAAAGAGTAAGGGGCATAACAGCAAGAATATATTCAACCCTCTCCTCAACACTAAGGGGAAGCAACCAGCTAATTCCCCATGGATGTTGGAAACCTATCCTAGAGGTCTAGAAGTGGCACAATGGAGCTAACTCAGTCCTCCCCCAAGCATTGAGCCTGCCAGGATGGTCTCTTGAGTTCTTGTAGCATCCAGGGTAGTCGATCCTTTGTTTTTGCTGGTTCTTCAGTTACGTTTGAAGATTTGAGCACACAGATTTTCAATGGAGCGGCCCTGTAGGGCTGCATTTGAAGTGCCATGTGTCCTGGATTTTCAAGGGATTGTTCCGATTTTGTCAGAGTTGAGCCCAAATCCTACAAGCCAACTTTGTAAGCTGCTGACTAGCCCCCCAAGGCAACATTAGATGCTTGTGAAAGATCACGAGTTGCAACAGGACAGTGCCCTGACTGTCAAGAGGCCACTTCGAAAAAAGTTGATGCAGTGTCATGACAAGTAGGGTCCTCCAAATGGGCAGCCCTCTGAAATGCAGAGCGTGCGCACACATATACAAGCATGCTGGAGGATATTAACATCAACTCCTCCAGGATGTGATACTGCAGGAGAGGGAGCAGAGTCTAGTGGTTAGAGGGGTGCCAAGCAGGCAGCATTCTGAGCAAAGCCTGGTCTACACAGGGTGACAGATAGAGCTGGTCTGAATGTCAAAATATGCTGTTATGCTGACACTTTAGCTTGGGTTGCTTTTGAGAGAGATTCTATAGCCTGGTGATATAGCTACTGGTCCAGCAAGTGGGAAATCTAGGTTCAAGTCCCTACTCCGCTCTGCATGGTTTAGCGTGATCTGGGATGAAAGACTGTTCTGAATGCAGGCCAGTATCCTAACCCCCCAGGCTATCAAGAGTGACTAACACATGCAAATGTTTCACAAAACCGCTTTGAAAGGTTTTGTTTTCATTCCAAAGCAGAATGAAAAGAATTTGTAACCTCAAAAGTTGCTGTGAAATGGAGTTGTCGTCCTCCGGTCTGTTCGAGTGATAAATGTAGGACAGTCTATAAAGAGGCTAATGGTAGAGAGTGAGAAAAACAGACACAAGTAGGCAGGGGAGAAAAGAAAAGATCCGTTATGTGAGAAGACACACGTGAAGGCCGTTTCAGAAGATGGCATAAGCAGAGAAGATGGCTCTCATACCAGGAGCCACATTGTGAGAAGTGACAGAGGAAACATATGCAAGAAGGCCCGAGCGAGTTGTTATATGGCTGTTTTAATTAACACTCTTCAATTTCTTGTCTTAACAGCTCAAGCTCCCTTACCTTCTTGATACAGCAAGTGTATGGAACCCCGCAAGCCAGAGGACCACTGCCGTTGCATGAATGGTACTGATTGACGTTCCAGTCTTTATATTCATCACCTCCACAACACGAGAACTGTGCAAACAAAAATTAAAAAATGCATCGTAACCAAGTGATAAATAACAGCATGTTTGTAGTAGGATAAATATTTGAAGCATTTAACTGAAGCTAACAAGAAGGGGATTCCTTATTCATGCTACCAGACATGGGCCAACTCTGAGGTTCTCTCGGACTCTGTACCATTCAGACTAACACAGCCTTATGTAATGTCGTCATATTGGGGTTTTCCCTAAGTCACGGCTTGAACTCAGTAATTCTGGACCTACAGTACAGGAGTCAGATAGAATATTTTTGGCATGGTCAGTAAGAATTGCAGAGGAAGGATAGGAGATTGTTAAGTTCACTTAGTTTCCGGCCAAGTGCAGCATTTACTTTTCCAAACTAAAGCAGCTTTCCAGATGACTAATCAGTCAGGACTGTGAGGTTAAGAACAGCCTCAAGATGGCAAGGCAGCCTTGACATGCCAGAAGCACTGAAGCAGAACAGGAAAGCTCAAGTAATTTTTTAATACTGAATACTTTCAACCCATCTGTACATATATCCTCTAAGCCCATCACTCCCCTGGGCACGGCACGGCACGGCACAGATTTCAAGAGCGTTTGTGGAACAGACATTACAAGAGCTCAAATTATTTCTTGCTCAATAGAGCAACAAACACAACTGAACAGAAGCAGGAGTCAGTTTGCTATGAACAATGAGAGTTACACAAAGTCCTTTCAGCAGCTTGTTCTTGAAGGCACAAAGATTTCAATGTAATATGCATTTGTGGATTTTCCTTCAGACATTTGGATACTACAAGAGTATGAGTTTGTGTAAAACTACAAGGCACTGCTGGCCTAAAAGACCGCCCATATGGCATCCCACTAGCCTGAGCTGACAGCTCACTTGCAGTAAGATCTCAAATACTGGACCTGCACTGAGATATGGTAAGCAACTCCCTTTTCTATAATGATCATCAGAGGATGGCCTCACATCTCTGTTCATTTAAAACAGGACAAATGACTGGAGAACATGCAGGAACAATCCTGCCAATGACCAAAAGGGACAAATGATTTGATTATATACATCTTTTTAAACACTAAGGTAAGACTTTCGCTCTTTCTATCTTTATAGCAGTGTCATATGGGGCTTTTTAGTGTATTAGACGGTTACTCTTTTTAGTCCAAGTGGTTAGTCAATATTTGGGGTCTTTTGGATTGTTTCCATTAGGAGAAGAAATTGATGAAAGAGTCAGGTATTTATTGCAATCCTATTTACAAAGAATGTACACAAATTCCTATTTCTCTGAACAGAGGAGGAGTCAGTTTCCTTGTTCACACTTCCAAGCCTCTTTCCAACCAATTCTCTGCCCCAAAAGCTCTCTCTTAGGGCCACGTTAACCATTGTTTCTCTCATTTCCTGGCTCTGTATTTATTTTCCTGCTCCCGGCTGCTTCTGACTTAGACAAATACAGCTCCACCGAATAATACCCAGCCCCTATATTTGCATTCAGTCTCCAGGGGAAACCCCCCCCCCCCAGATCACATGGCTCAGCTCCTACTCCAACCTTGCGCCAAGGCTGGTCTGTGATTTGAGTGGTGGCTTCTGTTGTTTCGGCTATCACTAAACATCTAGCTGCTCACTCATTTTGCCTGAGCGGAAGGCTACTATCGTGCCAACCAGCTTCAAGTTGGTTTGTGATTGCCAGGGGAGTATATCTTTGGTTTATGGGAAGTCACCCAACCTCCTGCACCAGAGTGCTAAATACACTGATTTTTCCAAGTGTTGACTTTTGACTTTTCGTTCTATTTGGCTTCCAAGGACTGTGTTATTCTCTCATTGCAGCTTTTCAGAGATTGGTACCAGAAAAAGAATGTGCTGGAGTGAGTTATAATTGTATAACTGACACTCAACTTGCAAATGAAAATGCAAGAAAAGCTGTAGAAGGGACATATTTTTCAAAAAATTACAGTCAGTTTGACAATAACTTTTCTCCTCTCTCCTCCCACTCTAGGGCCTGAGAACAAGATTGCATGGGCTAGTTAAGTGAAACGTAACTCATGATGATGGTCAGATTTACTGGCCTTAAATTAATCTTTTTTAGATAATTTAGTCTAGAAATAAAATTATTTTCAGAAGACTTGTAAGTGAATTTAGTCCTGGTTGAAGGGGCCAATTTGACAGCCCGAGAGACTGAAACCCTGTCTGTATTCACATGAGACACATAGCATAGGGAGTAGCACACCAGATTTCATCACGCTTTCCTCCATCTGTATGACTGGCCTCTGAATTACAGGGTCCACCCTCTAGGATCAAGAGGGCAGGTCGGTCTTCATGACTCAGTCAAAACCTGCAAAGACTAACAATAATAATTGGGACCAGTTTTGGAAGTGGTTTTAGTAATGTGGTCACCCATCCCCCTAGGTGCCACTACCAATAAGCTCAAATGAAGTTGAACAAGTCAAAGACAATGACTGAAAATAGTGCATAACTGAGATCCACGGTGCTACTTGTCCTGATAATTGGCCTCTGGCTAACCTGGCCCCTCAGAAGTGCGGTGTGAGCACTAGAGCAGACAGCTGGAGATTGGCAGGCTGGAGAACAGTATAGTAGCTTTGTTTGAGGCAAGTCTGTAATCCAAATTGTACGCCAACTTGTGTGCACCTTTGGAGACATTTACATTGAACCAATGCTTCTCTAATTAGGATCTTCGTTTCCTCTCTCCAATTCTAATAGATTTTTCATATTTTCTATGACTAGGACAAATAGCAGCTGCAGATTGGGTTGTTTTTTGTTTTTTATTTCCATGTGTGAGCAGATCTATTTCAGCCCAGGAAAAATCAGTCTTGTTAATCTTTCATTCACGTTGATCTAACTAGAGGCAACTAGGATATGTCCTTATTTCTTTCCCTTATGATCGCAATTAAGAGGTTTTATTTTATGGTCTTTAACTATTCTCAGTTGTCTCCGACACCCAGGCTAGCTGATTCCATTCCACAAAATGCCAGTCAGACTCCACTCTCTAATGGGGATTTCTCTCCCCAGGTCAAACTAAATTAGAGATCAGACTTACAGCTAAATAGAAGGTGGTTTTACTTTTTTCATATTCACAAAATACAAGAGAGAGTTCAAGGAAAGTCATTTTCTGTTCTTTGCAGGATGGAACTAAGCTCACACTACATCATGTTTATTTAATTGGGACGGAGACTGTTAAATGAGCTTGCTTAAATTTTTACCTTGAAAGAAATGTCCATTTGTTGCTGGCGGGGAAAGGTGTCAGACTGACAGTCTTGGATAACAGTCCTCTTATTACCCCT
The DNA here is from genome assembly GCF_965140295.1 of Lepidochelys olivacea. Lineage (NCBI taxonomy): Eukaryota > Metazoa > Chordata > Testudines > Cheloniidae > Lepidochelys > Lepidochelys olivacea. The sequence goes on along the minus strand of NC_140436.1, from coordinate 12,499,664 downwards.
CCAAAGGCATTGTACAAATAACAGGAGGGCAAGTGTTCTGTCTTTCCCATATTACCTGACCAATATATTCAAGCCTGTTATGGAGAGAGGACCTCTAAAGAAGATAACGGAGTTCAGTCTCTATAGTCCATTTAGCTCTTAGCCTCTCTGCTCAGATTACATGTGACGGTGTCAGATGTGGTGGCGAGGAGTTTAATAACTGGTGTGTGTCCACTAGCAATTGGACCGAGACCATCAAATTCATTGCACCCAAACTGCTGAACAGGTCGGGTTGTTTGTCATTTTAATTAAAATGTTATTTGTCCAACACAAAGGGAAACCACATGCTTCCAACGTGAGGGATGCTGTATTTCAGAATAAGAGAAGACAAACAGAAGAAGAATAAACGGTCCATGAGGGAGCACCATGGAAGCCTCTCCTGTAGAATAGCACCCAGCAGAAAGCAGCCTTCTAAAAGTTTAAACGTGCAGAACATAAAACAAAAACGTAAGTGTATAACGACATACATCAGACATTGGTATAAGTGACATACTTGGTCCCAGTGGTAGCTTCCCTGATGTCAGAGTTTACCTGTTATGTCAGAGAAGAATTAGGACTACATTCAATATTTTACCCATGAGAAGTGTTCATTAAAGTTGCACAATGAATACATAACGAATAGAGACATTATACAAGTGGTGGAATCCAGAAGTCTGAAGATAAGGCCCAACTCAAATCTCATTTTCAGACATACCAAGACTTTGGGGGAAATTCAGAACTGGATTTGAACCTTGAAGTTCTGGCCTTCCCATAACTTTTCTTTTAAATCCACATTCTGTGGTACTAATAGACTTGGTGAGGCAGCTGCTTATACAGCCCGCCCACTGTGTTCCCTTATCCATTTCCAGAATCACAGTTTTGACTTCAGCTATTTGAAACACCCTTTTGCTGTTATGCTTATGGTAAGCACTTCCCACCGCCATAAACAAAATAAAAGTAACGCCCGTGAACTCGTCGTTCGATCAGTTGCACAATCCTGGTCGTTTAAGAACGAGATAGGGCTCTGTCATGCACATGTCTCCCATAAGCACCACATGACATGAGTGCACATATTGATGACGGATAGATGTCTGAAAATGCAGACCTCATGGCCCCTTTGGTGCAGTAGAGATAGCATCATGTCCCAGGGAAGAGGAGACATGGATTGAAACTTTGATTTGATCTCTCACCCTCCAAACCCAAAAGCAGTTGGCTCAGGCCCAGCTCTTCTGCCAACACCCCTCTAACTGAAATTTCAAACTTTGGGGAAGCTCAGATTTCCAACGTGCTGGCAGTGAGACAGAAGTGGCACACCTAAGAGCCTGGGAGGAAAGTTAAAGGGGGTGAACTGACCCGAGTGTGACACTTTGCTAAACTCGGAGTCTGCACCCACGTCTCCCAAGTAGAGCTGAGTGAAATGGATGAATAATGTATCTGACGGAAAAAAAATGCAGTTTTGGTCGAACCAAAACAATTCCTGAATTTGACACAAATAGTTTTGGCCATTCACAAAATGGCCAGAGGAGGAGAAGATGGGGGTGACTGTGCTGTTGCTGTTCCCCTCCCCCAGCCTTTAGCCAAAGGATTAGGACATTCACCCGGATGTGGGAGAGGCAGGTTTGAATACCCTCTCTGGGTAATGGACTTTTTCAATTCACCAAAAATTCTGAAAAATTCCATGTTGAGTTTGATTTGACTTTAAAAAATAAAATAAAATTTTAAAAAAAATGTTCAGACCCCAGAAAAGATTATTCACCTAGCTCTACTCCTGAGTCCCAGCTGACAGTTCTGACCACTAGACAACACTGCTCCTGATTTCATACTCCTGCTGCTGAAATTGGCTGGGTAGCTCTTGTGCCAGACTGTGGCTGTGTGAATTGGGGCCACCTAATCCTGAAGAGAAATGGGCACCATGTACTGAGAGGCTTCAGGCTGGGATGTTCACAGGTGCCCAAGGAAATTAGGTACCAAACTCCCATTGAAAATTCAGCACCTAACTCCTTCAGAGTCCTTTAAGGGTCTTAGCCCGACATTACCGGGTTTTGATTAGAACATGACTCCCTGCTTCAGGTACAAGGCAGCAGGTTAGTTCTGGTCAAACCCAATGTTATCAGCAAGCAGCTGAGCAAGAGGGACACAAGGGTTTTAGATTTCTTAGCAAGAACGCAAGTTGAGCAGGCAGATTAGCAGGAGTGACATTTTTGAGGCATTACAATGTGCTGATCCCCATTCAGTTCCGCAGAGAACAGGTTAAGGAAACTATTCCTGCGTCCTTAAGATACGGAGCAAGAGAGGACATTTGGCAAGGAACAGCTTTCCCCAAGGAATTTCAACCCTGTAAACTTCAGCCCTCCTTCTCACTGACAGGTCAGTGGCAAGGATCAACTGTATTCTCGGCAGACATCTCTGGTTCTCTTTCAGGATAGTGGAAAAAAAAATCTGGTTTTAAAAAAAAAACCAGTATATTGCTATTTTCTCTCTTCCCTGACTTATCCTTAGCCAGGCATTTATGTCCAAACCTTGTGTGCTGGGTTTTTTTTTTGTTTTGTTTTGTTTTTTTTAAAAACACAGCATTTACTTAAGAGTTTGAACCAAATCAACCCCGCCTCATTAGAAACGTATCTTCCTCCCCTGCCTAAACAGTGTTTAGATGATGATCCAAACTTCATGGCAGATACCTCTCAGTTGAATCCAAACGCTCTCCAAAAGCGTTAGAAAAGTTGAGACCTGAACTCCCGAAGTGCCAAAGAAAAGAACACCACATTGATCACCTCAAATATATTTACACAGACTGACATCCAGTGTAAAATGTCCATTTTGTTTTAACACTATTTTTTTATATTCTGTTCTGGACGTTGTATAAAAGTGTTATTGTGATACTTGCTTTGTAGAGAATATTTGACAGATGTCTTCAATGGTTAGTTGTAAATATACTGCAAATGCAGATCTTAAATAAAAACTATTTTGATCAAAAGAGCCAGCAGATCAGCAAGCTCCTCTGATCAACAACCCAGGTACATCCTTCTGGTATGAGATACAAGACTGGTATAGAAATGAGCTCGCTCTCAAGTACAAGACTTTGTAAAAATGCAAGGATGGTTTATTCAGGATATTTTAGAGAGAAATAACATGGAGAGATCTGTTACCAAGAGCAGTAAACGTGGGCTCTCTCACCCCCCTCCTCGCTTCACAGAGGAAAACCTCCATTTCAAACCCACACAAAGAATTACAGAAATACCGAAGAAAATTTCTTTTAGAGGCACTTTCAAGTCTTCTTCATTTAACTTAAAAGCAAACATGTATGGCTGGGAAATGTTTTGGTTATGACTAAGGGCTTGTCTACAAGATGCTGCAGTGTGGTCTCTGGGGGTTTGAATTGTTTGAATTGCTAATGTGTTGCTTGAACTGCCCAGTTTGTGTTGACGTAGGACTACCTTAATATGCACCCAGCCCCTTTTAGTTTGTGCCAGCATGGGCTACCTGGGGCAGTTAGAACACAACGCTTTAGAGCGTTCTACAGTTCACACTCACATAGATCACACTGTGGGATTGTGTAGACAAGCTCTAAAACTCATGTTTCCTCTTAAACCTTGTGAAAACCTTGCAATCCCTTAATGCTTAAAGATGGCACAAGCCTCTTTTGAGATGCATGTTTGCAAATATCTTCTCTAAATGCAAGCCTGCGTACAAAAACTTCTCGATACACATTATGTAAATAGTGAGATCGTTATATGCGACATTACAAGGTCATTTGATGCTAGAAGAAGCCATTGGAGTAGAGGATATTTATATTAATTGGGGTATTAATTAGGTATCTGGCAATGCCTAAGCAACTCCTTACTGGGAGCAAAAAAGACAAGAATCACCACGCTGAGGATCGGTGTCAAGAAAGGACAATAACATCTTTGATGACTGCCACAGAACTCTGCCCTCAAGCATGCCCCCTTGTGGCCCTGCAGCTACACTGCACACAGCCCCTCATGTTCTTTCAATCAACTACCCAGATTGAGGTTGGTTCAAGACACGTAACCCCGTTCATGGGGTCTGATTTACAAAGTCGTTCTACAAAGTGTAACTCACTCTGTTAGTTGTGCCAGATCTCGATGCTCTGGATCCACATAAGAATCTTGGTCAGCTCTTGTCCCAGTTCAGGAATGGAGCAGATAAATGCTATTGTAACTGAAGGTACCAGCAGCTTCTACTGTGAAACGCCAGTCTACTTAGACCATGTATTTCAAGTAAGATACATAAGCTAATCTTGGTAAATAGAGCGAAACAGTGGGATTTAATTCAAATTTTAAATTCTTAATAATTTATTAATTTGTCTGCCTCAAGCCAGCTCCTTGAATGGCGTGTTTTAAGTAACGGATTTCAAACACTTTCTTTGATTTCATAGAATTTAGTTAAGATTACTCATGTTGCTTATTTATAAACTCTTTATGTTATCCATGATAAAATGAACCGCACTCACCAACCTTAAAATGAAAGTCCTTTTTCCTTCTATAAACTGCATCATTTATCTAGGACACGCTGCAAAATGCAGCCTGGTCTATAGATTATGAATAAGAATTTCCAGTTATCGCTTTGAAAATTGACAGGTCCTTGTCCCAAGATCAGGCCCAGTACTATTAAAATGATTATATAGATGGGAAGCCTAACATGCACAGCTGCAACAGTCAAGCGACAGGAACTCTTCTATATTCCCAAATAAATAATTTATGAATCCATTTAGCAAAATCACAAATACTCTAACTCAGCAGGGTAGATGGAGAGATCACAGGATATACACCTTCCAGAAGCTGGTGTTAGCTCATGTTTCTGTGGTTAGCGGATATCATTATGGACAAAATTCCCCCTTACACTTGACTTCCAGTTCCCCAAAAACTTATGGATTATGTATGTTTATCTGTGTAAAAGTTTGTAGGCCTCGAGCATGGGGCTAGCTGCTGAAGCCAATGTCTTACACAGGATACAGGCCTATAGGTTCCTTGCATTACTGCTGAATAAAATAAAGCAGAATATAATGCAAAGCAGTGAATAATAGAGGTAAGCTAGCCCACTGGGCTACAGGAAGGACTCACTTCTAATTTGGAGGAATGATACTCTGGTTGTAGTTTACTTAGAGATGTGTCCCATCTAGGATAGACCCCACTTTTGAGGTGTAACCTCTGTTAAAAGCTTCCACAGAGGGGCATCGAGAAATTATTAGAACTGAACCAACCACTGTTTGTGCCTTGTTTCATTTTGCTTTTACTCCCCCACCCCTTTTCATTTAGTCATAGTTAATCGCTGTGATTGCTGTGCTTAACTGTGGGGTCTCCTAAAGCATGGAAAGAACCGCATGTGGCAGACACAGTGGGAGTCACATCCGGGGATTGGCACTGAGAGAGACAATTGCTAAGAACTGGCCCCTACCATTTCTCAAGACTACACTTTTATTTGGTAAATTTTTTGGAGATAAAATTACTCGGCTCTCGGGAACTTGAGATGTCCCTTTCTAGTGCACAGTCCCACATGAAGTTTTATTGTGCATGCCCACTCTGTGGGAAGAGATTATATCACTACAGCGTCAAAAGTCTTACACGAGGACGAATGGTGGAAGAAAACCTGGTGTGGATTCTTCATGGTGGCATTTCTAGCTCCTTCAAAGTGTTGGTCAGGATCTTGGAGGGGAAGTTCTAGATATATTCCTAGCTATTTATTGTGCCAGTATTTACTTCTCACAAGAGACCACACTTAAATGTGTTTTTAGATCTGAAAGAAGGATAAGAGCTAGTTTTCATGTTTTTTTCCTTGCAACACTTTGATGGAACCCAACAGATATGGCCTTACGGGTCACATCATCAAAACTGATCCATGCTGAGGACAGGCAAGATATTGTAGATATTAGAAATCTGATGGTGGTATTACAATCCTGTGTTCTAGATGGTTGTAGCAAGTGTTTGTTAAAACAAAAAACACACATCCCAGTGACAGACTCATGGGATAATGAGCAAGACTGGTGAAAGAAACCTTTCATCTTTTTCTAAGAGACTAAAAAGGAAGAACATGTTTGCAAAAGAAAAAGCTCATTTATAGGCAAGCAGTGGGCCTGAATTTTCAATCTAAAGAATGGGACACAAAAAATTTCTTGTATGTGCAAACAATAAATCTGAGCTAAGCAGCTAACTTGTTTTACACATTTTTCCATTTGTTTTTAAATGAACTATTTTTCAGAAAAGAACCATAAAGCAAGGGGAGGAAGTGGCTCTAATATGCCTAAGAGATGGAGTTCCACTGGTCCAAGTCACTTAGGATAGGTCTACACTACAGGCAAGGGGCGTGACTCCCCAGCTCATATACACATATGCTAGCTCTGATCTAGCTAGCAGGAGTATAAATAGCTGTGTAGACACAGTAGCACCGGCAGCGTTAGTCAAGATACAGCTTAGCTGCTTTGAGCACAAACCCCCGGAGAACTGCTATTTATACTCATGCTAGCTCAATGCGAGCTAGCACAGGTATGTGTATATAAGCAGAGGAAGCACACCCCTAGCTCGTAGGGCCGACATAGCCTTAAACACTTTTGAAAACCTCCCATCCTCGGTGGTATGGGGAGGAGGCTTTAAATCAGGACCTAGGAGTTCGATTCCTGGCTGTGCCACTGAGAGATGCGCTACATGATCTTGTGAAAAAAAACTGTTAGCTCTCTGGGCCTCAGTCTACCCATTTGTAAAATAGGTATATTAATACCTATTTCATAGGGGAGTTAGGAGGCTCAGGGCAGGTGCACAAGCAGAGTTGCACCAGCTTAATTTAAAAGTGTTATTTTAATCCAGTTTAGTTAAACCAGTGCAAGTGTGTGTAGACACTCTTATTTCAGTTTAGATTAAATTGATTAGGAATAGGTTAGAGAAACTGAAGTAAGGGCTTATCTACACTACAGAGCCTTTGCTGGTATGGATGGCAAAGACCCTTAGTGGAGATGCAGCATATGTCAGCACAACAAGTTATATTGCTGTGATAGCTACACCACCTCCCTCACTCTTGTCAGTATACTTGTGTCTACACTGGGAGCGGGCGGAAGGTTGCTGGCATAACTATGTCAGCTAGGGAGTGTGATTTCCCCGCCCCCACACACTCTTAGTCAACACAGCTGTGCTGGCAACACTGTATAGGGTAGATCAAGCCTAACGGCAAAAGAAGACCCACGGCGGCGAATCTCAGAGCCCGTATCAACTGACTCGGGCTCATGATTCATGGCTAAAAACAGTACTGTAGACATTTGGTCTTGGGCTGGAGCCTAGGCTCTGAAACCTGCTGCCAGGGGTCTTTTTTCAGCATAGACATACCCTCAGAGTATATAGGAACACACTTGCACCAGTTACATGATGCCAGTGTAACCCAATTCCATTAAACTGGTGCAAGTGTGTGTAGACAAAGTTTGAATTGACATTTGTAATGTGCTTTGAGATCCTGGGTGTTATTGAAATGCAGAGTACTTTGGGTCTAGCAGACTGCAAGGGTAGTGCATGAAGTCATAGAAAAAGGACATTTACAAGACACAAATTGCACCTGCTGACTCTTGCCTTTGACAATTCAGTTGCTGAGATTTTTGCACCCTTCAAAAATTCACTATGCTGCTGACACCCACACACTGAAGTCTATTTGATATGTAGATAAAAAACAACAGTTGTCATGAGACCAGTATTATCAATGTTCAGCTACTACTTCATATGGTGTAAGGGAAACTCATCCAAATGACTTATTGAGTCCTAACCAATCTCCTTTGCATTATTACTTGCATTATTTATTACCTTTGACAATATATAAAATCTAGTTTATTTATTATTTCCTCAGTTAAGGCAAGTGAATGAGTTCTGAATAGTGGTATGACTTTCAAAAACTGCCAAGCTTTAGCAGTAGTAGATATCAGCTTTGAAGCTATTTCCAAGCATGTATAACGCATAAATTTGTTATAGCAAGAATCTTGTTCTTCACACTTTGTTCTTTCAGTAATAAGAGGGATTGGCTTACTTTTCCATTGAAGAAGAATGATATTAGTCAAGGTAAAGAACTGGAGTCCAGTTCCTGGATTCTATTCCTAGCTCTGCTACAGATTCTAAGGGAAATTTACTCCCTCCTTTTCTGTGCCTCAATTTCCCCACTGATGAAATAAGGATAACACTGACCTCTCTCTCAGGTCTGAGGAGCTAGGTGCATTATTTGTAAAGTGCTTTGACATTTTACAATTAAAGGGGCTATTCAGATGTGAAGTACTGTATTACAGTTCACTCTCAATTTGAAGTCAAATTGCAAAGCTTTTGATTTTAACAGCTAATCAGAGGGTTCGGTATCTTTAAGATAGTCCACTGGGGCACAATTTCACATTAAGTTATTACAAATCCTCTTTCAAGCTTAGAAAATAAACTGGCTGAGTTAAAAGGGAATAGTCCTGGCCCAAGGTATTCCTACCTTTGAACCATCTGGCTATGGGATGAGTCGGATCCAGTATGGTAATTCTTAGGGTCCTGTGCATTCCTGCAGGCTGCTACTGTGTGGGTGGCAGGCTGCCGTCAACACAAAAGGAGTTTAACCCTTGGTAGATTTGTTTTGCACCAGTTAGTAGCTCAGGCAGCAGGCCTCGTCAGTGCAACAGCATGATTTTCCTTTCACAGTGAGGAAACCTTGATGGAAAAATCTTATAAAAATGAATAGACTGATGGAAGGCCAAGATCTGCAACTCATATTGACTTTCAAGGGGAATGGGATGCCTATCTCCCTCCCTTTGAAGATCCTGGGCAAAGCCAATAGAATTCTGTAGAAATGCATAATGGTTTTAAAAGAAAGTTACTCTGAAACCTAAAAGAATGAAATCTAATCTCTACAGATTCTGAACCCCTGGCAACCCATATCAGTCTGTTAAATTCTATGAGATGGATTGACTAGCCAGCAAAAGGGTGATCTGTTAAATTCCATAAGGGAAAGAACTATAGAAATGTTGGAAGATTAACCCTGCTGATTTCTGGTTGAAAAGAGGCTTGAGACATGAACAAGGAACACGTACCCTTCTCAGCTTTCAAGGGTCTGACTCGTGATTCGAGGTTTCATTCAAAGATATATCTACAAAATCAGGACCTGGAACAGTTTCCCCAAGCCTGTGGGTTGCAATATTTATTATGCTAATAGTTTAACTTCTATTGCTCCCACACTTCCATCTGATGATACCAGAAATAAATGCAATAATGCTTGATCGGGTGCCCATTAAAGGGAAACTACAGTAAAGTCAAATTACTTTGTCTCAAATGTAAAAAACCTGTGCAAACACTGCATACCTCCCGTATAACATGCAAATCTAGCCTAATCGGCCTGAAATAGAACCCAAAGGGAAGGCCTGAATGAATGAAAAAACAAAACAAAACCAACAACAGATACTGGGGTATATAAAGCAGGTGGAGTATGAAGAGCAGGCAGGAAGAGGCAGAACAGCCAACAGTGCTAGAAACTCTTATGAGCAAACCCCCAAGACGTCCAGCTGAGCACAGAGATTTTAAGATGCTTTCCATACTATCCAGTGATACTGCACTGGAAGTTGAGAACATAATCATGTTCTCATGTTTCCTGCTTCTGGTCAGGGTGGAAATGCCACAAGAACAGCCTCTCACAATAGTATGGCATCTATTAGCTAACGTTTGACGTACAATAACAACTTGCCGTGACTTGTCTACCAGTGATAGTATCACTGGTAGACAAGTCATGGCAAGTTCTTAGATGCAGTGCAAGTACAGAGTGCATTCAAGGTGCTATTGCTGTATTGGACAGCTTACCAGTTTTCACTGATCTGCAATAAATCTGACCCTCCCAAAAAAGCAACACTGGAAGGATATTGAAAAAAGTCCTGTGTATTCCCCCTGATGGAATAGAACAGATAAGTAATCAGAAAATGCTTAACGAGGACTTTCAAGGCCTTTTCTCTTTCAGTCTTAACTATACATGGGATCATCAATAGCAAAACCCTAATGATTTGTAGAAACCATCCCTGTTTTCAGAAGAAAGCACTCTGGAGATTTAGTTAGCCAAATCTAGGTGCTTGGCATTGCTGAGAAATAAAATAAGGGAGTTCAAGCTTAAAATATTGGAGCTATGTGGGGAAGCCAGGGATGGGGAGGAGAAGACAATGCAGAACAGAGGACAGGAACTGCCAGTTATGGGAAGGGGTTTTGTGGATGAAATGGGTCTTACTCATTTAATTTAAAGAAACAAATTGAATCAAAGAGATAAAAGTACATTGCCAGCATCAGTGATGGGGAAAGAATACAAAGCAACATTAGCACCTTGGATTACTTCTCTCTCCAACTTCACTGGTCCGAAAACCAGCAAAAAACCAAGGAAAAGGAAGCTAACCAAGTCAGAAAGGAACTCACTTCCTGCATTCTACACTTGATGCAACGAAGATGTGTGGACCAGATTCAATCCTGGACTGTCACTAGTGATCTGCAGCAGGGCTCTGTGCACCTTCCGAGACTCAACTATGCTCAGAACAGCACGTTTTTGGCAGCACTGGACTGTTCCAGTGAATTTGAATCCAGGCTTGACCTTTAAGAGATAAAACATTTCGCAATAGGACCACTCCTAAATTCAACAAAGATGCTGAAAACGAACAGCACTTGTCACTTAAAAAGAAAAGGAGGACTTGTGGCACCTTCGAGACTAAAATTTATTTGAGCATGCTCAAATAAATTTGTTAGTCTCTAAATTGGCACAAGTCCTCCTTTTCTTTTTGCGGATACAGACTAACACGGCTGCTACGCTGAAGCTGGTCACTTAGAGTCCGTCCTTTCCACAGGCTGCATTGTGTGTTACAAATGCTAATGAAAAACATTAGTTAAAGAAGCTGCAAGACCCTGGTCAGTTTGGGGACTAGGGGAAGAGTCTCATTGTGCAGACAGGAAATCTACACTACAGAGAAGGTAACAGCCTGATGTTTTAGAGTTGGTCGGCCTCTAGTCAGCATCTGTATTCAGCATTTTTGAAAAATCAGGCCACGAGAGAGACTGTATAAAGTCAACCACAAAATCTGTGGCAGAACCAGCAATGGACTTCAGATGCTTTAAGTCACAAGATCCTTCCCATTTTGAAATGGCCAGATGCCTGGTGAATGGTGTCATTTGATACCCTGGAGGAGTCAAATCCTCTATTTATCCATAAAGCAAGTAGAGCGCTCGTACAGACAGGACAGGTTCAGACAGATACTTCCTTCAGCTCCAGTGGCAGACCATTCTGGCTTGCAGTCCTACTCCCCATGCCACCCACATGTGGCTTAGCTGCTCACTGTGCTGCGAGCGTATGCCTGTGCTTTGAGATTCATGACAACTATTCACAATGTACAGAAGGAAGTCAACATTAAACAGGGACGAAGCGTGACTGAACAGTTGACTGGCGAGAATGGACTGAAACATTTAACCATTAACTTCCCGTGCAAAAGGCTTACGTGAATGAGTAATTAGTGGGCAGAGGGGACCAGCACTATGTGAACTAATTAGAGTTAAAAAAAAAACCAGATAACATCACTCAGTTACTCAGCAGAGATATCTTACAGATAGTGCAAAAGAGACTAGTTTATCTAACCGACTTATTGAGGCACATAATTGAAGATCTGCTGCTCAGGACTTTGTGAATATCCATTCTCTGTGTTATGCCTTTACCAGAGCAAACAAGACTATAAAAAGAGAACAGTGTTCCTTTTTGTGATAGGGACCAGTGACTCTCACGTTGCCTGGCAGTTATCCTTCCTTAGATCCCCTACAGCAACACCACATTTCCCAGGAGCCTATGTGACCAGAGCCTGTAGTCAGGAAGTGAGGCAGAATGGCATGATTTTGAAGCTTCCACATTCTCTGTTGTGCATCTCAATCTGGTCCTTAGCAATTTTTAAAAGACCTACCAGGAGATATTAGTTCTTGCTATTTTTAAAGAAACACAGGGTCCAGCAACACTGTCAAATAGCTATGAAAAAGTACCAGCTCAGACACAAAGTCTGTATCACCCCCACTTTCCCCTTCTCGTAAGGATGGTAATAGAACTATTAATAATCTGTCCACTTATCAAAAAACCCCTTGCTGTGGGTAACTGGTGAGAGAAATCTCATAAGGCTGATACACATATACATCAAGGCTGTAGGTTATTAGCTCCCTGCACACAGGAATTACTTGGTATTTCTGTACAAGTCCATGTATACGACACCCAGCTACTCTAGTGAGGAGTGCCACACAGATACCTGTAATAAAATACGCACATCTCCGGCCAGCAGATACAAATCAATCAATTCACTAGTCATTGCACAACTGGTGTCTCAGCTGGAGCTCATGCACACAAGGAGGTAATTCACACTCCATGCCTTGTTCCTTTCTTGACCTCTGTGCTGAGAATCCCAGCAAAGGTGATAATGATGGCAGGTTTTGTGATATAATACCTATCCAGTAGGAACTACAATGCCATCAATGCATTTCATACAAACAACCTTATGGGTATCATAACAACATAAGAATGGCTATACTGGGTCAGATCAAAGGTCCATCTAGTGCAGTCTTCCGACAATGACCAATACCAGATGCCCCAGAGGGAATGAACAGAACAGGTAATCATCAAGTGATCCATCCCCTATCACCCATTCCCAAATTCTGGCAAATGGTATGAAATGGTGTGATAAATAAAGTGGTGGGGTACCTCCCTTTGATGGACACCCAGCCAGCCGGTTGGCTGTAAAAAAATCTCTCTTGGTAGCTTTTCTCTGCTTGCTTTACTTGTAAAGGGTTAACAAGCCCACAGGTAAAAGAAAAGGAGTGGGCATCTGACCAAAAGAGCCAATGGGAAGGCTAGAACTTTTAAAAATGGGAAAGAAACTTTTTCTTTGTTGTTCTCAGGAGAAGGAGGTGGATCAGCAATGCTATAAGCAGGAACGCTGTGTTAGGTTTGAACCAGGTATGAATATTCATCAGATCATACCTAGAATTACTTATTTGAAACCCCCCCAAAGTACGTACGTAAATTAGGAATGTTTAGCTAGACGCAATCAGGTTCATTTCTTTATTTTGGCTTGAGGATCTCCTCTGTGCTAATCCCTGATGCTTTTGTTTGCTTGTAGCTTTTAAGCTGAACCCCCAAGAAAGCTATTTTGGGTGCTTAATTTTTGTAATTGTTTCTTTTAAGATCTAGCAAAAACCCTAAGTTCCAGATGTATTTTTTTCCATTTTGTTTTTAATAAATTTTACCTTTTTTAAGAACAGGATTGGATTTCTGGTGTCCTAGAGGTTTGTGCATGTTGTTTATTTGGTTGGTATTTAATGAAGCACAGGTGGCTCTTCTGGAAGCATTGACTGAATTAGTGTGTCAAGTCAATCTTTACAATAACATGCCAACACTTTAAAAAATAAAAAAAGTAAAATAAAAAAAAGTAAAACCACAGCAAAACTAACCTTTTCTTGTACAAAATCCAAAATGTTCTTGAAATCCAGGTCATCATAATAGTGCCGAATCCCCTCTTGGATGTTGGAATGGAAAACTGCATTCATCTGGGGAAACAAAAAGAAGCACAATACCAAAGTGAAGAAGATGCTTGGAAAAATACCAAGAACTGAAGACAAATACAAGGCTACAGAGATGCCAGCACCATCTTTCCAGATCACTGTCCAAGGTTTAGGCCTCAGTGTTGCTGTGTCTTGTGATTTTGAATCTCACAATAGTTGGTGGTTTTTTAAAGCTCCAGCTACTGGAGTCAGGTGATTACATGAGAATCTCAATTTTTATTTAAAAAAACAAATAAGCAAACAAAAAACACACATTCCCAGTCTTTGTAATTGCGAAGAAAAGCTCGAAAATGTGATCCCTAAAACCTGAAACAGCAGAAGGCAAATAAGAATCCATTTATTTATTTTTTAAAGTCTCATGATTTCCGGGGCCTGACTCTTGATTTAATGAGCCTTCAGGGTTAGCACTCTTGTATGTAACCTCTGCTTTTATTTGCTGCATACTGCATCTTTAAATTCTAAGGCCATGTCTGCACTACAAAAGTATGTCAGCCTAAGAGTCAACACAGATACTAACTTGCCTGTGTGCGCACGCTTGCTTCCTTGTGTTGGTGATGCACGCCCTTACCAGGAGTGCTTGCATCGATTGTACTGTCCTGGTGGGGCATTGTGGGACAGCTCCTGAAAGCCAACAACAGCTGACACAAGCAAAGCAGTGTCCATGCTGACACTGCGTTGACCTAATGACAACCACCATGACTCTACCCAGCTCGGGGAGATGGTGTTACTAAATCGGCGTAGAGAGGCACTTACATCAGCAGGAGCGAAATTTAAGTGAAGACACTTCCACAGCTAGGTCAATGCAAGGCAGCTTACGTCAACCTAACCTAAAGGCTTTGCTGTCTACAGACACAGTCATTTTGTGTTCAGGTCATTCCAACTGTCTTTCTGGATCACAGAGAGAGTATTCTTGCTCCCTTAATCTCGACTTCCCAAATAATCCAAACTTGACAGGGCAGTCACACACTTTGGTATTCTGACTAAAATATGGCCAGGCCCTGCCTACTTAACCTAGAAGACAGGCCACAAAAATGTGCATTCCTTTAACTGCTCAGTTTTTCCTAAATCTTGTCTACCAATTCTGTATTCTGAGATAGTTGCTGAGGGGAGCGGACTCTGGGAAGTCTTCAAAAGGAGCCAGCCCTGAGCAGGGCAGCTACAAGTCAAACCCCAGAGCAGGTCACCACCTAAGAATGGATAAAATGACTCTGTTAAAGGAACCTTTTCGCTTACCCAGGCTGAGGTAAAAGCTGGGCCCGGGGACAGATTGGTGGGATTTTGAGTTTTACTTTAGAGTTGTTATCTGAATTAACCCAGACCAAGAAGGGTGTAGTGATTGGCTGAGCAAAGGTGCACAGGGGCTGCGTAACAGGGACTGGTAGAGGGGAAATAAAGAGCTGGGCAGTCCTCGGCCATGAGGGGACAGACTGGTGATGGCCAACTTGTTTACAGAAGTTTGTTCCACTCGTGCAGTACAATACCTATTGCTTTCAATGGACGCTGCTCCTGTGTAATGGATTGGGTTGCTAATTTTGGTTGGACGTATTCCTGGAGGTTTCTGTACATGACATCATCTTTAATTAAAAATTAATCTTTAATTCTGGGATACTCCAGGACAATCCTGGAGGGCTGGCAACTCTAGTAAGGGACAGCAGAATCTGACCCTTATGGTCAAAGACCTATCATCATGTACTATTTTCCCCCAGAAGGTCATGAAACACAGGACTCTGCTACGCAGACCGGGACACACAAACAACAAGTTGACACAGATCTCTAATGCAGAGCCGATACAAAAGGCACCAGCTGGTTCTAAACAAATACAAATCCTTTATTTTCAATACAACCTCAAGACCTTCAGTAAATAAAAGCATCTTTATCCACCTGCCTGCCATTATCAGTGAGACGCGCATAGACAGCTGTCAGGGAAGCCCACAGCATCTTAGATTGTGTCTGTAGAAAAATCCCTCCACAAAATGGGATTAATACATAGGTATTTCAGCCCTTTGAAGACAGGGCTAGGCAGCACAACGAGCCATGAGAGTTGTCGTGTGGCTGTTGGCTACAATTATGATTTGTTGTATTGGATCGGATTCTTTCCCCCGTTTTTGTTTATTTACTTTTTACATGTTTGTGTGTTGGTGTTAGTGAACTAATGTTATGCTGCTACTAACACCAGAGATCCAAGTATTCTCTCCAAAGAGCCCTTCGCATATTTAATTCTCTCCCTACTTAACATTTTTCAGCCTGTTAGTAACATTGTTCCTGGACTGCATCACATAAGAGCTTGAATTGCAACATAATAGCTAGTTACATAGAGAGGGGATCTGGGACATATTACCAATAACTTAAAGAGTTTCTTTAGCTCATGTAGTAGGGATCTGTGTGTTTAAGAGTTTAAGAGCAAGATATGTTAAGAGTAACAAGAAGGGTTTCTTCAGGTATGTTGGCAACAAGAAGAAAGCCAAGGAAAGTGTGGGCCCCTTACTGAATGAGGGAGGCAACCTAGTGACAGAGGATGTGGGAAAAGCTAACGTACTCAGTGCTTTTTTGCCTCTGTCTTCACGAACAAGGTCAGCTCCCAGACTACTGCACGGGGCAGCACAGCATAGGGAGGAGGTGACCAGCCCTCTGTGGAGAAAGAAGTTGTTCGGGACTATTTAGAAAAGCTGGATGAGCACCAGTCCATGGGGCTGGATACGCTGCATCCGAGAGTGCTAAAGGAATTGGCGGCTGTGATTGCAGAGCCATTGGCCATTATCTTTGAAAACTCATGGCGATCGGGGAAAGTCCCGGATGACTGGGAAAAGGCTAATGTAGTGCCCATCTTTAAAAAAAAAAGGGAAGGAGGAGGATCCAGGGAACTACAGGTCAGTCAGCCTCACCTCAGTCCCTGGAAAAATCATGGAGCAGGTCCTCAAGGAATCAATTCTGAAGCACTTAGAGGAGAGGAAAGTGATCAGGAACAGTCAGCATGGATTTACCAAGGGAAAGTCATGCCTGACTAATCTAATTGCCTTCTATGACGAGATAACTGGCTCTGTGGATGAGGGGAAAGCAGTGGACGTGTTGTTCCTTGACTTTAGCAAAGCTTTTGACACTGTCTCCCACAGTACTCTTGCCAGCAAGTCAAAGAAGTATGGGCTGGATGAATGGACTATAACGTGGATAGAAAGCTGGCTAGATTGTCGGGCTCAACGGGTAGTGATTAATGGCTCCCTGTCTAGTTGGCAGCCGGCATTAAGCGGAGTGCCCCAAGGGTCGGTCCTCGGGCTGGTTTTGTTCAATACCTTCATAAATGATCTGGAGGATGGTGTGGATTGCACCCTCAGCAAGTTTGCAGACGACACTAAACTGGGAGGAGAGGTAGATACGCTGGAGGGTAGAGATAGGGTCCAGAGGGACCTAGACAAATTAGAGGATTGGGCCAAAAGAAATCTGATGAGGTTCAACAAGTGCAGAGTCCTGCACTTAGGGCGGAAGAATCCCATGCACCGCCACAGACTAGGGACCGAGTGGCTAGGCAGAAGTTCTGCAGAAAAGGACCGAGGGGTTACAGTGTATGAGAAGCTTTATAGGAGTCAATAGTGTGCCCTTGTTGCCAAGAAGGCCAACGGCATTTTGGGATGTATAAGTAGGGGCAATGCCAGCAGATCGAGGGACGTGATCGTTCCCCTCTATTTGACATTGGTGAGTGCTGGAGTACTGTGGCCAGTTTTGGGCCCCACGCTACAAGAAGGATGTGGAAAAATTGGAAAACATTCAGCGGAGGGCAACAAAAATGATTAGTTGGCTGGAGCACATGACTTATGAGGAGAGGCTGAGGGAACTGGGATTGTTTAGTCTGCGGAAGAGAAGAATGAGGGGGGGATTTGATAGCTGCTTTCAACTACCTGAAAGGGGGTTCCAAAGAGGATGGATATAGGCTGTTCTCAATGGTAGCCGGTGACAGAATGAGGAGTAATAGTCTCAAGTTGCAGTGGGGGAGGTTTAGGTTGGATATTAGGAAAAACTTTTTCACTAGGAGGGTGGTGAAGCACTGGAATGCGTTACCTAGGGAGGTGGTAGAATCTCCTTCCTTAGAAGTTTTTAAGGTCAGGCTTGACAAAGCCCTGGCTGGGATGATTTAGTTTGGGATTGGTCCTGCTTTGAGCAGGGGGTTGGACTAGAGGAGCTCCTGAGGTACCTTCCAACCCTGATATTCTGTGATTCTAAGACAAGGGTTCCAGCCCCCATTTCTGGCAGCGAGAGATACTGATCTAGTACCAGTGTCTGACTGCAGCACATGGAAAGCTGGGGCGGGGGAGGAGGGGGGGAGGTGGAAGGAGTGGATGGGGGGGGGCTAAGGGAAAGAGGTGGGGCCTCGAGAAGGAGTGGGGCAGGGGAGGTTCTGGCACTCCTGCTGGAGTGTCTGGTTTTTAAATATTACCAAGGTGGCAATCCTATGTGCAGCTAAAATAAATCTGAGACCACAAACAGACATGCAAAAAGGCTTTCCTCACCAGTTCCTTCCCTCAGTGGTGTCTAGCCATGAGCTAGTCCGATCTCTTCAGAGCTCAGCCTTTGGCATGCTTGAGAGAAATTACTTAACTCAACACAGCTGGCCTGTCTCTGCCACCCTCACAATCACTGTATTAAGGGCACGCAGCTGTGGTCTCTTCTTAGTGACTGTATTAACCCTTTCGCTGCCAACTCCTACATAGGGCCCCCACATTTTATCACACTGAATAGCAGCCTCTTCCTGATGCCAAAACACGTTTAAGGAAAGGTCCTTTGCACCCAACTGAAACTCAGATGAAATTTAAAGCAATGACACTGCTGATTTTATTCTTTTGCAATAAGGAACATCGGGAGAGAACGACTTTCTGGTTTGGATATTCAATTTTCAACCCCAGGTGGTCAAATTGCTTAGTGGAGTATCCTGATTACATGGAGTGTGGTGGGAGGGGAAAATTGTTCCCAGCTGAGGATGACAAGCATGGAATCAAGCCTGCTTATCTATTCACTAGTAAAGAGGAGGCAGAATTCTGGTTCCCTGTGTAAAATCCCACGCTCCATCCAGGGAGCTTTACAAGACAGGGAGAAGAGCAGAAATGGCCTTGAAAAAATGTGGATTGCTAAGGCTGAAGAGAACAAACAGCTTGCTCAACTTCTGCAGCAGCAGGAGGGTTGTGTGTGTGTCTTTAAGATCCTCCTCACACACTTAAAAAGCCAGTTATGTTGTGGTATACCCTCAAGTATCATGTCACACTGTCCTCCCCCACATCCTTAGAGTCGCTGTGTCCTTAGAGCAGTGGTTCTCAACCCACAGTCCACTTGCAGCCCAATCAGCACACAGCTGCGGCCCATGTGACATCCTCAGGACCATACAGGTAGTTTTGGATGCAGCCCACAATGGTAAATAGGTTGAGAACCACTGCCTTAGAGGCTCTCCCTCCTTTCATTGTCAAACTGCAGATGCCAGACTGAAGTGTGAGTCTTGAACCTGGCACAACTGTATGCGTGGAGTTGGCCCAAGCTAAATAAAGAACATTTCAATGGAGTGAGGGAACTACAAATGGGAAAGAAGCCCCCTGCAAGCATTAACACTGCTTACCAACCTTTATCCAGTTACTTTTTGGTAATTATGCATGTAGCTACATTAAGGGAGAGACAGAGGTAGCCAGTCAAGGACACATCCTGCAATTCCTAGAGCACAAATCAAGAATACTTTGACATGTTGGATACTTCAAAGCAGTTCACAGATGCTTGGAAAGCTTATTAGCTTGGTCAGAGCAAAGCCTCTAATTCTAAACAGCAGGCCCTATTCCCAGAGTATGTTTGTGGTTTGACTTCCGACAAGATAGCGCCAGCCACAAACACTCAGAAATATTAATGAAGGGGCGGGAGGTTTGGGAGGGGGGGGTTGTTTTGCATAATTAATTCTGACATGAAAATCAAACATTGGGCAAGCTGGGAATAGGGAAGAAGAACACTAGAGGAATTTGAAAAAGAAGAGGTTAGAGAAGACACAAATAGGCTCCCCACAGGAGAAGATGCAGCCTGCTGAGATGGAAAAATTAGCAGGATATTCTGAAAGTGCTTTTAAGAAATCGCTCATGCAGAAATTTATTAAAGTGTTAATTCTGATTTTTCCACATCTAAAGATAGACTGCTGGGCATTTTTTATGACGATCATTAGCTTGAAGACAAACAAAATAAAGCCGCAGGTTTGCCATAGCTGGCAGCTCTGCCACAGTTCAATAATTTTTGAGGTTTTTCAATTAAAAAAATATTTTTAGTTTAAAATTTCATTTCATGGAATCATAGAATCATAGAATATCAGGGCTGGAAGGGACCTCAGGAGGTCATCTAGTCCAACCCCCTGCTCGAAGCAGGACCAATTCCCAGTTAAATCATCCCAGCCAGGGCTTTGTCAAGCCTGACCTTAAAAACCTCTAAGGAAGGAGATTCTACCACCTCCCTAGGTAACGCATTCCAGTGTTTCACCACCCTCCTAGTGAAAAAGTTTTTCCTAATATCCAACCTAAACTTCCCCCACTGCAACTTGAGACCATTACTCCTTGTCCTGTCCTCTTCTACCACTGAGAATAGTCTAGAACCATCCTCTCTGGAACCACCTCTCAGGTACTTAAAAGCAGCTATCAAATCCCCCCTCATTCTTCTCTTCCGCAAACTAAACAGTCTCAGTTCCCTCAGCCTCTCCTCATAAGTCATGTGTTCCAGACCCCTAATCATTTTTGTTGCCCTTCGCTGGACTCTCTCCAGTTTATCCACATCCTTCTTGTAGTGTGGGGCCCAAAACTGGACACAGTACTCCAGATGAGGCCTCACCAATGTCCAATAGAGGGGGACGATCACGTCCCTCGATCTGCTCGCTATGCCCCTACTTATACATCCCAAAATGCCATTGGCCTTCTTGGCAACAAGGGCACACTGCTGACTCATATCCAGCTTCTCGTCCACTGTCACCCCTAGGTCCTTTTCCGCAGAACTGCTGCCTAGCCATTCGGTCCCTAGTCTGTAGCTGTGCATTGGGTTCTTCAGTCCTAAGTGCAGGACCCTGCACTTATCCTTACTGAACCTCATCAGATTTCTTTTGGCCCAATCCTCCAATTTGTCTAGGTCCCTCTGTATCCTATCCCTGCCCTCCAGCGTATCTACTACTCCTCCCAGTTTAGTATCATCCACAAATTTGCTGAGAGTGCAATCCACACCATCCTCCAGATCATTTATGAAGATATTGAACAAAACCGGCCCCAGGACCGACCGCTGGGGCACTCCACTTGACACCGGCTGCCAACTAGACATGGAGCCATTGATCACTACCCTTTGAGCCCGACAATCTAGCCAACTTTCTACCCACCTTATCGTGCATTCATCCAGCCCATACTTCTTTAACTTGCTGACAAGAATACTGTGGGAGACCGTGTCAAAAGCTTTGCTAAAGTCAAGAAACAATACATCCACTGCTTTCCCTTCATCCACAGAACCAGTAATCTCATCATAGAAGACGATTAGATTAGTCAGGCATGACCTTCCCTTGGTGAATCCATGCTGACTGTTCTTGATAGCTTTCCTCTCATGTAAGTGCTTCAGGATTGATTCTTTGAGGACCTGCTCCATGATTTTTCCAGGGACTGAGGTTAGGCTGACTGGCCTGTAGTTCCCAGGATCCTCCTTCTTCCCTTTTTTAAAGATGGGCACTACATTAGCCTTTTTCCAGTCATCCGGGACTTCCCCCGTTCGCCACGAGTTTTCAAAGATCATGGCCAATGGCTCTGCAATCACAGCCGCCAATTCCTTTAGCGCACTCGGATGCAACTCGTCCGGCCCCATGGACTTGTGCACGTCCAGCTTTTCTAAATAGCCCCTAACCACCTCTTTCTCCACAGAGGGCTGGCCATCTATTCCCCATGGCCATCTATTCCCCATGCGCAGCAGTCTGGGAGCTGACCTTGTTCGTGAAGACAGAGGCAAAAAAAGCATTGAGTACATTAGCTTTTTCCACATCCTCTGTCACTAGGTTGCCTCCCTCATTCAGTAAGGGGCCCACACTTTCCTTGGCTTTCTTCTTGTTGCCAACATACCTGAAGAAACCCTTCTTGTTACTCTTGACATCTCTTGCTAGCTGCAGCTCCAGGTGCGATTTGGCCCTCCTGATTTCATTCCTGCATGCCCGAGCAATATTTTTATACTCTTCCCTGGTCATATGTCCTACCTTCCACTTCTTGTAAGCTTCTTTTTTAATGTTTAAGATCCGCTAGGATTTCACCGTTAAGCCAAGCTGGTCGCCTGCCATATTTACTATTCTTTCGACACATCGGGATAGTTTGTCCCTGTAACCTCAACAGGGATTCCTTGAAATACAGCCAGCTCTCCTGGACTCCTTTCCCCTTCATGTTAGTCCCCCAGGGAATCCTACCCATCCGTTCCCTGAGGGAGTCGAAGTCTGCTTTCCTGAAGTCAAGGGTCCGTATCCTGCAGCTTACCTTTCTTCCCTGTGTCAGGATCCTGAACTCAACCAACTCATGGTCACTGTCTCCCAGATTCCCATCCACTTTTGCTTCCCCCACTAATTCGTCCCGGTTTGTGAGCAGCAGGTCAAGAAAAGCTCCCCCCCAGTTGGCTCCTCTAGCACTTGCACCAGGAAATTATCCCCTACGCTTTCCAAAAACTTCCTGGATTGTCTATGCACTGCTGTATTGCTCTCCCAGCAGATATCAGGAAAATTAAAGTCACCCATGAGAACCAGGGCGTGCGATCTAGTAGCTTCTGCGAGCTGCCGGAAGAAAGCCTCATCCACCTCATCCCCCTGGTCCGGTGGTCTATAGCAGACTCCCACCACTACATCACCCTTGTTGCTCACACTTCTAAACTTAATCCAGAGACTCTCAGGTTTTTCTGCAGTTTCGTACCGGAGCCCTGAGCAGTCATACTGCTCCCTTACATACAGTGCTACTCCCCCACCTTTTCTGCCCTGCCTGTCCTTCCTGAACAGTTTATAACCATCCATGACAGTACTCCAGTCATGTGAGTTATCCCACCAAGTCTCTGTTATTCCAATCACGTCATAATTCCTTGACATCACCAGGACCTCCAGTTCTCCCTGCTTGTTTTCAAGGCTTTGTCCATTTGTATATAAGCACTTGAGATAACCTGCTGATCGCCCCTCATTCTCAGTATGAGGCAGGAGCCCTCCCCTCACAGACATTCCTGCCTGTGCTTCCTCCCGGTATCCCGCTTTCCCACTTACCTCAGGGCTTTGGTCTCCTTCTCCCGGTGAACCTAGTTTAAAGCCCTCCTCACTAGGTTAGCCAGCCTGCTCGCGAAGATGCTCTTCCCTCTCTTCGTAAGGTGGAGCCTGTCTCTGCCCAGCACTCCTCCTTCATGGAACACCATCCCATGGTCAAAGAATCCAAAGCCTTCTCTCCGACACCACCTGCGTAGCCATTCGTTGACTTCCACGATTCAACGGTCCCTACCCAGGCCTTTTCCTTCCACCGAGAGGATGGACGTGAACACCACTTGCGCCTCAAACTCCTTTATCCTTCTTCCCAGAGCCACGTAGTCCGCAGTGATCCGCTCAAGGTCATTCTTGGCAGTATCATTGGTGCCCACGTGGAGAAGCAGGAAGGGGTAGCGATCCGAGGGCCTGATGAGTCTCGGCAGTCTCTCCGTCACATCGCAAATCTTAGCCCCCGGCAAGCAGCAGACTTCTCGGTTTTCCCGGTCAGGGCGGCAGATAGATGACTCAGTACCCCGGAGGAGAGAGTCCCCGACCACCACCACCCGCCTCCTTCTCTTGGGAGTGGTGGTCGTGGAACCCCCAACCTCAGGACAGTGCATCTCATGCCTTCCAACCAGCGGAGTCTCCTTCTGCTTTCTCCCCCCAGACATATCATCTGGTCCACTCTCCGCAATGGTACCTGTGGAGAGAACATGAAAGCGGTTAGTTACCTGTGTCCGCGTTGCTGGAACCCAGACATTCCCCCTTCTTCTTCTGGAGGTCACATGTTGCCAAGGTTCTTCACTGGCCTCTTGGCTCCGCTGTGCAACCTGCTCTAAATCTTTAGAGCTTTGTGCCCGTAGAAGCATATCCTGACTTTTGTCCAGAAAATCCTCTGTTTCTCGTATGCAACGCAGGGTCGTTATCTGTTGCTCCAGACCTTCAATCTTCTCTTCCAATATGGAGACCAGCTTGCACTTTGTACAGTTGATTTTTTCCAGTGAAAAAGCAATTTTTTGCCAATTCTTTTATCAAGATTTTTAATTGCAAACTCATTTTTTGCCAGAAATTTTCTTCAATAAATTGTTTGCTTAAAAATCAAAATCTTTGCCAAAAGATTTTTTGAGGTTATTAAATGAAAAATTTATTCTTTTGGCCAAAACTATTTTAATTGATTTTTTGATGGAAAAAAATCAATGCTTTTCCATTTTAAAAAGAAACTCAAGTGAAAAATGAATGTTTTTGACCAACATAACGTTAATAGTTTTTTTTATGAAAAATTGGTGTGTTGCCAAAATATTTTTTTAGGTTTTTCAGTTGAGAGATATTTTTTTTTGGCTTAATATTGAACGGCTTTCATTGTGCATGTTCTGAGCGTCGAGCACTTCCCTGTATGTCTTCATGGGATGATCAACACTGATTTTAGAACAGACAAGTGCACACACTGTGTCTCTTTGCTGGCAGCATGAAGATGCAAGTCTTTGCCACTTGTGTTCATCTGCAGGAAGGCAAAGTACACCCTGAGAATGCCTGTAAAGTGAACACTCAGGCTGCAAGGTGTTGGGGCACCAGTCTTTGTAATGTATGTACACGACCCTGTCACCACAGTACCTCACAAACGTTTAAGAATTTACCCCCTCTGAGGTAGGGAAGGATTTATCCCTATTTTTCCCAATAAAGATACTGAGGAACAGAGAGACTTGCTCAAGGTCGCACAGGGAAGGAGTCGCTCCTGCTTCCGAAGGCCTGAGCTCTTATGGTCATTTGGTGTTAGAATGAGGCCATGGTAGTAATCCTCTTCTCCCCAGCTATCCAGAAACTTTTAAGAGCGCTCTAAGAACCCACTGCACCTATAAATTAGGTAACTGTTTGTTTAGTGTGATGAAGCAATTTAAAGCAAGACAGTCTCATAAGGAGGCTGTCTGTGACCATTTCTATGCTTAGCTGTATCTAGAAGCTACATGATCCAGAATATTTAATATTGTAGGCCCCACGGAGACATACTGTTCCCCCCTTGAAAGAATCTTGTACTCTAGACCAGTGGTACTATCCATTCACAACATTCTGAATTAAATCTAGACTTTAAGACAGTGGTTAAATGGCCGAGGGCTAAATAATTTTAGCTGCATAAAGAAAAGGAGGACTTGTGGCACCTTAGAGACTAAGGAATTTGAGCATAAGCTTTCGTGAGCTACAGCTCACTTCATCAGATGCATTCAATTGGCACAAGGCAGCAAAAGCAGGTATTTAATTTAAATCTGCAACTCCATGAGCACATTTACATATCAATTGGCATAATTAAATGCCTAGTAGTTTATTCCAAATGCAGATTCACATTTGCTTTGTGCAGTGTGACAATTATAGGTCAAGAAGATTCATCGCTTGTTAAATCTCTGTTCTCTCTCACCAATTGCTTGATTTTTAATTAAGTATTTATATCGCCCATTAAATTAAATTAAGGGATGATTTAGATGATAATGGTTTTACTCAAGCCACAAATTTAACCGACGGGTTGCAATTCCATTTAAAAATGTTTGCAGCTTTTCTCCCTTCCGCTGATCATCCTCTTCCTCTGGCGGGTTGGCATGTGTTATTAATAAAAGAGGAAAAGTTGGGGAAATCTCAGTGGACAATTACCAGAGCTCAGTCCCAGGCTGAGGTGGTGGCGAAGGAACTGAGGGTGGTTCTATACAACAACGGCACGGGGCACAGGGCCGACTAACGCGTGGGCCGAAGAGACACTGCTATGAGCAACCTCCAACTGAAGACACAGGGGCTACTAACACACCTAGAGTGGAGCACCTGTAGGGACACCACGTGAAGAAGAAATCAGAGTTAAGAAGAAGGGCCTGATTCCTCATCCTTCGCGCTGTCGGTTACGGTTGTGCACCAAAAAGAGAGCCCTCTGCTCCGTCATGCAACTGGAAGGATTTTACACTCACTGTCCCCAGGGACACATGACAACTTACGTTGCAAGGCAATGAAGAATCAGGCCCCACATCTCTCACTTCAGGTGACTCAGCCTGTTTGGAATACGATGGCCTAACGCAAGAGATAATCCATCCACGGTACCAACCCAGGAGGAGGAACTGGAAGCCTAACCCATAACAAATGGCATCTGTATCTCCTGTAATGCAACAACGAGCCATGTGAACTTCTGTTTCACTACAGGGGCTCATGAAAACCTTTTCTTTGGCTATGACTCAGTAGGATCGAACCTCCTGAATACTGATTTGTGTTTAGGGTTTGAGGTCACTGAGGAGATAATACATTCTTTAACCCCACCCCCCACCCCGCCACCTATTATAGTGCTAAAGGAGCCATGAAATCATTTATACAAAAACGAACAGATTTTTTATAAATCCCTTAAGTATGCATTTTAGAAATGGTTCAGCCATACTGAGTATTGTGTGAGCCAGCAGAGATTATGGTTCTGTATTTAAGGCATTTAACTGACTGTGATGTTAAGTTAATACTGGAAGTAGCAGGGTTTCTTCAGCTTAATTCAGAAGTGGCAGAAAAGAACAACTATTGTAAGCATTTTTAATCTCTCCATTACAGTGATGTACAGGCATCATACAGGCAAAACTTTCAAGCATCATTTAACATAATTGAGGCAATAAGCTCAGCACATTTCAAAGAGGATTGGGGGGGGGGGGGATATCAATCCTTTGCTGGAAAGACTGCAAAAGGGCTTAAGTGATGCATAGGGCTTTGAGGGGGGCCTTGTACATAGGAGTGAATGTCACCCTCCAGTATATAACTAAACTAGGGTAAAAGTGACAAGGACCATTAATCCTAATGCTTCAGGGCAAACTTTGATCCTTAACTAAGATCAGGAAGATCTCTCTTCCCCATTATAACACAGAGCTCCATATTTAACCGGGTGCATCATGTGAGTTTCACAGATTCACTGCAACACTTGGTAGTGACCACTGGGTGAGAGGAGACACTGCATTTGATGCAGCAATTGTCTGTCCCTGTCTCACAATTCTTCTGGCCCTATAAAATTAGTCAGTAAAGAAAAAATTATCAATGGCCTTTATTTTCTTTGACATTACAAAAGAGAATGTCAGGAGTGAATGTAACTAAAGTTTGGAGAAGATTCCCTATGACTTTTAGCAATTTCAAGCCCCTGAACCAATCCTCCTGCTATTTTGAAAGCAGTCTCCTGGAGTGACATGCTCACTCAATACTCATGCCCACTTTCTGCTCTTGCTGGCCCCTTTATTGTTTTGACAGATGTAACTAAATTTCATACAAAACAGTGGCAAAAGTCGGAGAGCTCAGTGGTCGGTACAAGAGGAAGACTGGAAACTGTTTTCCCAATGCTTATTTAACACTCCCATTAAGCTGTGTAATTAGGATCCAATATGAATTTTATTAATATAAATCCCATATTGAAACCAACTAACTACAAAAGAAAACACAGTATAGCCCCTAAAGCAACAAGTTAAAACTTTTTTGCATATTTTACATTTCTAGGACCATTTCCCATCCCACAGTACTTCACTGTCTCTACTGTAGTAATAAAACAAAACCAACACTATAGCAGGACAGTACCGCAGGGTGTCATGCACAAGCTGGCAAAGCAACATTGCACAAAACCCACTATCCTTACAGAAAGTTCCTGTGGGTTTTTAGCTGGAGATTTACAAAGCTGACTAAGGATATGGATGCTCAGTTCCCATTAAAATTAATGAGAAATGGGCATCCAAACCAGCTAAGTGTCTTTGAAAATCTCACCATTAAAGTTCAGGACATTGTTTCCCCAAGGGAATAGGGAGCCTGGAATACCAATTGGGATTTTCCAAAGGAACTGAAATACATTAATCACCCAACTCCCACTGAGTTCTACTTTCAGTTGATTTAATATCCTTAGGCCCTACGCAGGCATTTGAAACTTGATACAGTGGGTGACGGAGAGCCAATGGAAGGATCCCCTTTCAAAAATTTTCCCATGAGGAACTTTAATCCCCAAGTTTAGTCAGAGAATCTTGGTTGTATCTCTCATCCAAGAGACATAAAAGTTCTTCCCATCCTTTGTTTACAATATTTACCCAACCCTTCTAACAATGTGGTCATATACCAGGAGAGAGAAATTTCTTTAAAGGTATCAGTTGAGTCGGTAAATTGAAACCTGGTGTTCAGCTCTGGTGCCAACATCTAGTGTATCTCTAACCTAATTTGTGGGCAAGAGGAAAGTTAAAGAGCATTGTATTTTTATTAATAATTCCGACATAATTTCTCCTAATTCAGAGTGTACAAGAGACTATATAACTGCAAAACTAACACACAATATAGGAAAAAATGGTTAATGAGAAATATTTAGCTGTCAGCCATGCAGAAAAGAAGAAGAGGTGAGAGTCTCTTAAATAGACTAACACTGAAAACAATGACTTGGGAGAAAACAAATTCTCCTTTGCTCAGGTGAATCGAGCAGGCAGTTCCTCATTCTTCAGAGAGGACAAATGTGATTTGCACGCTCCAAGTAAAAAGTTCAAGAAGCTCACCTTGTTTTCGAAGATTATTTCAATGAATATCAACAGCACCTCAGTGATGAAGATCACCAGAAGGACCCAGAAGAACTGCATAGAAAAGACAAAGTAGAACATTAGTATCGTTCTAGCCAAAGATGTATTCACTCTGACTCATTACAATTCTCATAAGACATGAACAAAAGGGTGATATTACTTACATCAAATTCTTGTTTGAGGAAATACTAGGGGGTTATAGCAGTAATATATATACAGACATTTATCATGAAGGACCATAAAGCGTAGCCCATACTAGGCATATTTTAAGTATCGCCTCACCCACCACTGAAATGCCCGAGTGCAAAGAGACTTTGGGCAAGCCTCCACTACAAAATTAAGCTGACCTAAGTTATGTCGCTGCAGTAATTGAATTGCTTTTGCATGTCCACACTATGCTCCTTGTGTCAGCAGTGCACGTCTTTACCAGGAACACTTGTGCCAATATAACTGCCAGTGTGGGGCCTTGCGGGATGGCTTCTGAAAGGCAGCAACAGTCGACGTAAGCGATGCAGCGTCTATACTGACGCTGCGTCACCCTGACTACATCAACTTAAGCACTATGTGGAGGTGGAATTATTAAAGCGAGTCACATCAGTGGGAGCTACATTTTAACGTAGATGCTTACAGAGTTAGGTCGATGTAAGCTGCCTTACGTTGACCTAACTCTATTAGGCCTGGTCTACACTGGGGGAGATTGATCTAAGCTACACGAATAACGTAGCTGAAGTCAGCGTACTTAGATCTACTTACCATGGGGTCTTCACTGTGGTAAGTCGACGGCTGATGCTCTCCTGTCAACTCCACCTGCCCCTCTCGCCCTGGTGGAGTACCAGAGTTGACGGGAGAGCGCTCGGCGGTCGATTTATCGCATCTAGACTAGATGCGATAAATCGACCCCTGCTGGATCGATCGCTGCCTGTCAATCCAGTGGGTAATGTAGACGGGACAGGAGAGGACAGAAAGGGCTCCAGTCCAATTGGGAGTACACGAACAGTTTTAGGGCAGCAAAATATAAGGACTCAGTTGGATTCTAGCTGGGGCTCTAGCAGACAAACAGCCATTAGCTGTCAGTTAGTTTTTACCAAGCAATTCTCCCAAAGTGCTAATCAGCTTAGCATCTAGTTGCTGTATAGATAAGCATAGAAACACACAGGCGAGAAGCCAGAAGACCAAGAGGAGATGAGAATTGGTCGGAGGATTGGTCACAATTTTTATACCCATGTATTCATGACATCTTATTAACCATAACTCCACGGCAGCACTCCACTCATCTGTTTGTAATAGCCTCATTATGCCTCTCCTTTTATTGCTGGTCTTTCACATATGTCTGAGTCAATGTTATTGCTCCTCATCATAATAGATTTAATGTAATGAAACACTCACAAGAGTTTACTCCTGGCTTCTCCTCACAGGGTACCAGAGACTTCCTTGTTGATTTGCTTTATTGTCACTGCAGGTAATTAGGGCCTCCTAGGATGCTGCTTCTCATTGCGTGAGTGGGGATGTTTAAACACATCATGGCTCAACATTCCATCCCCTACACAAATTCCTTTGGTTTCCACCAGGAAGGCCCAATCTCACACTACTGAGCTCAATGGAAATTTTGCCCCTGATTTCAATGCGAGTGGGAGCAGGCCATAACTTCATTGCTGTCTGCGCTGAACTATATAGTTTCTAATGACCAATGAGCCCAGCTGTTGCAAAGACTTATGCTCATATGTCCTAATTCTGGGTTTCTCAACCTTTTCAGGTTGGCGACCATGTATTCAAAGTCAAAAATGTTCATGATTCCCCACTTACATTTACTGTAAGAATAAAACAATGCAACAACGATAAGGCTATGCACTGTCATGGTATGTGTTTTGAGAGGCTGACAGAATATCTGATTTTGAAGGATGAGGGTGTTTTGGGAGTGGGGGGGGGTGTCAACTCACTTGTTGAGAAACAATCTTGTCCTAATTGACAGCTGCTTCTAAACTAGTCTGATCCTGACATCACCATATCTGCTAGATGGTGCCCTGGGCTTACAGAATTTAAATGCTAGAGAAATGATCAATAAAAAAAAAAAGTATTTTATTCATAGAAAAACAAGAGGCTTCAATGCAGCTCTAATCAGCAGAAGACAGTTGCTGTTAATTGACTGACAGGGTGCAAGGACGTCACTGGGACCCCAATACACAAAGGGTTAACTCTCTGGCTGTATAAGAGCTGCTGGAGAGAGGAGAGAAAGAATGCCTGGGAGAAATTCCAGATCAATCCATCCAGGTTTTGAAGGAGGAAGATCTCGCCTGGACAGAGCTCACTGCTTGTCACCTGTGTTTGGTTTCTCCCAAGCTATCCCACCAGTTCAGGCCACGTCTATACTAGAAACAAGGTGGGCTTTTAACACATTAGCTAAAACCCTAGTGTAGACCAGGCCAGTTGTAGTTTTAACACTACTTAGCCCTGGTCTACACTGCGGGGGGAGAGGGGGAAAAAATCGATGTAAGTTACGCAACTTCAGCTATGTGAATAAGGTAGCTGAAGTCAACGTACTTCAATCGACTTACCATGGTGTCTTCAAGGTGAGTCGACGGCTGCCGCTCCCCTGTCGACTCCGCCTGCGCCTCTCGCGGTGGTGGAGTACAGGAGTCGATGGGAGAGCGCTCGGGGATCGATTTATCGCGTCTAGACTTGATGCGATAAATCGACCCCAGCTGGATCGATCACCGCGGGCAGTGTAGACATACCCTTAGCTGGTCGAGGTTAACCCTACACGGCTGCTAAGGTTGGCCTTGACCAGCTATCATATTACACACCAATTGTCCTGTCTACACAAAAGTACTAACATGCATTCCCTTCTTCCCTACTGACGCCAGGGTCTTACAGTGACAAAAAGGGGCAGAGATTTTTTCTTGCTGTCATAAATATAAAGGGAAGGGTAAACCCCTTTGAAATCCCTCCTGGCCAGGGGAAAGCTCCTCTCACCTGTAAAGGGTTAAGAAGCTAAAGGTAACCTCGTTGGCACCTGACCAAAATGACCAATGAGGAGACAAGATACTTTCAAAAGCTGGGAGGAGGGAGAGAAACAAAGGGTCTGTGTCAGTCTGTATGCTGGTTTCTGCCAGGGATAGACCAGGAATGGAGCCTTAGAACTTTTAGTAAGTAATCTAGCTAGGTATGTGTTAGATTATGATTTCTTTAAATGGCTGAGAAAAGAATTGTGCTGAATAGAATAACTATTTCTGTCTGTGTATCTTTTTTGTAACTTAAGGTTTTGCCTAGAGGGGTTCTCTATGTTTTTGAATCTAATTACCCTGTAAGATATCTACCATCCTGATTTTACAGGGGGGATGTCTTTATTTCTATTTACTTCTATTTTTTATTAAAAGTCTTGTAAAAAACTGAATGCTTTTTCATTGTTCTCAGATCCAAGGGTTTGGGTCTGTGGTCACCTATGCAAATTGGTGAGGCTTTTTATCCAACATTTCCCAGGAAAGGGGGGGTGCAAGTGTTGGGAGGATTGTTCATTGTTCTTAAGATCCAAGGGTCTGGGTCTGTAGTCACCTAGGCAAATTGGTGAGGCTTTTTACCAAACCTTGTCCAGGAAGTGGGGTGCAAGGTTTTGGGAAGTATTTTGGGGGGAAGGACGCGTCCAAACAGCTCTTCCCCAGTAACCAGTATTAGTTTGGTGGTGGTAGCGGCCAGTCCAAGGATAACGGGCGTAATATTTTGTACCTTGGGGAAGTTTTGACCTAAGCTGGTAAAGATAAGCTTAGGAGGTTTTTTCATGCAGGTCCCCACATCTGTACCCTAGAGTTCAGAGTGGGGGAGGAACCTTGACACTTGCCCTTAGCCCTCCCACCCAAGCTCTCTCCACAGAGCTGAGAACCAGCTTCCAGAACAGCTGCTGGCTCGTATGGGCATATGCAGGTTGGTAACAGAGGAATTGCTGTACCAGAGTAGAACAAAGGTCAATCTCTGACAATGGCGAGCACTGGATGCTCTAATAATCCCATACAAGACAACTAAGCAGTAGTCAAGGAAAGTTACTTCCCGACCTCAGGCAGTTTGTAGCTTGCTTAGGTCCTGTAGGATTCCAATACATGTTCTAGTTTTTATGTCTTTCACAGGCTTTTGTGCCCCTCAGGAAGCCATTTATGCACCAAGTTATATGAGAGCTGCACTGTGTGTGATAATTCAGTTAGCGGGTAATGAGAATGTAGCGAGGTGACCAGATCTTGTGTTTAGTCCCATAAATATTTCCCTTAGACAAAGACATTCCTCCACACACAAGTATGCAAACTCAGGTATCGAGATCAAGGGCTTCTTTTGGAACCTGAATGCCTTGCTAGATCTTACCAAACAGGCCAATGCAAATCCACTAAGATATGGGGCTGAGCCTATCCAATTAGTGCCTCAGAGACAAATTTTATGCTCAGCACATGGATCTAGATTTTGAGTGCTCTAAAGTTTAGGATATTCAGATCAGGGTGCTTCATTCTGGGAATGAGGGGCGATCAACAGGTTATCTCAAGTGCTTATATACAAATGCACAAAGCCTTGGAAACAAGCAGGGAGAACTGGAGGTCCTGGTGATGTCAAGGAACTATGACGTGATTGGAATAACAGAGACTTCGTGGGATAACTCACATGACTGGAGTACTGTCATGGCTGGTTATAAACTGTTCAGGAAGGACAGGCAGGGCAGAAAAGGTGGGGGAGTAGCACTGTATGTAAGGGAGCAGTATGACTGCTCAGAGCTCCGGTACGAAACTGCAGAAAAACCTGAGTGTCTCTGGATTAAGTTTAGAAGTGTGTGCAACAAGAGTGATGTAGTGGTGGGAGTCTGCTATAGACCACCGGACCAGGGGGATGAGGTAGATGAGGCTTTCTTCCGGCAGCTCGCGGAAGCTACTAGATCGCATGCCCTGATTCTCATGGGTGACTTTAATTTTCCTGATATCTGCTGGGAGAGCAATACAGCGGTGCATAGACAATCCAGGAAGTTTTTGGAAAGCATAGGGGACAATTTCCTGGCGCAAGTGCTAGAGGAGCCAACTAGGGGGGGCGCTTTTCTTGACCTGCTGCTCACAAACCGGGACGAATTAGTGGGGGAAGCAAAAGTGGATGGGAATCTGGGAGGCAGTGACCATGAGTTGGTTGAGTTCAGGATCCTGACGCAGGGAAGAAAGGTAAGCAGCAGGATACGGACCCTGGACTTCAGGAAAGCAGACTTCGACTCCCTCAGGGAACGGATGGGTAGGATCCCCTGGGGGACTAACTTGAAGGGGAAAGGAGTCCAGGAGAGCTGGCTGTATTTCAAGGAATCCCTGTTGAGGTTACAGGGACAAACCATCCCGATGAGTCGAAAAAATAGTAAATATGGCAGGCGACCAGCTTGGCTTAATGGTGAAATCCTAGCGGACCTTAAACATAAAAAAGAAGCTTACAAGAAGTGGAAGGTTGGACATATGACCAGGGAAGAGTATAAAAATATTGCTCGGGCATGTAGGAATGTTATCAGGAGGGCCAAATCGCACCTGGAGCTGCAGCTAGCAAGAGATGTCAAGAGTAACAAGAAGGGTTTCTTCAGGTATGTTGGCAACAAGAAGAAAGCCAAGGAATGTGTGGGCCCCTTACTGAATGAGGGAGGCAACCTAGTGACAGAGGATGTGGAAAAAGCTAATGTACTCAATGCTTTTTTTGCCTCTGTTTTCACTAACAAGGTCAGCTCTCAGACTGCTGCGCTGGGCATCACAAAATGGGGAAGAGATGGCCAGCCCTCTGTGGAGATAGAGGTGGTTAGGGACTATTTAGAAAAGCTGGACGTGCACAAGTCCATGGGGCCGGACGAGTTGCATCCGAGAGTGCTGAAGGAATTGGCGGCTGTGATTGCAGAGCCATTGGCCATTATCTTTGAAAACTCGTGGCGAACCGGGGAAGTCCCGGATGACTGGAAAAAGGCTAATGTAGTGCCAATCTTTAAAAAAGGGAAGAAGGAGGATCCTGGGAACTACAGGCCAGTCAGCCTCACTTCAGTCCCTGGAAAAATCATGGAGCAGATCCTCAAAGAATCAATCCTGAAGCACTTGCATGAGAGGAAAGTGATCAGGAACAGCCAGCATGGATTCACCAAGGGAAGGTCATGCCTGACTAATCTAATCGCCTTCTATGATGAGATTACTGGTTCTGTGGATGAAGGGAAAGCAGTGGATGTATTGTTTCTTGACTTTAGCAAAGCTTTTGACACGGTCTCCCACAGTATTCTTGTCAGCAAGTTAAGGAAGTATGGGCTGGATGAATGCACTACAAGGTGGGTAGAAAGCTGGCTAGATTGTCGGGCTCAACGGGTAGTGATCAATGGCTCCATATCTAGTTGGCAGCCAGTATCAAGTGGAGTACCCCAGGGGTCGGTCCTGGGGCCAGTTTTGTTCAATATCTTCATAAATGATCTGGAGGATGGTGTGGATTGCACTCTCAGCAAATTTGCGGATGATACTAAACTGGGAGGAGTGGTAGATACGCTGGAGGGGAGGGATAGGATACAGAAGGACCTAGACAAATTGGAGGATTGGGCCAAAAGAAATCTGATGAGGTTCAATAAGGATAAGTTCAGTGTCCTGCACTTAGGACGGAAGAACCCAATGCACAGCTACAGACTAGGGACCGAATGGCTAGGCAGCAGTTCTGCAGAAAAGGACCTAGGGGTGACAGTGGACGAGAAGCTGGATATGAGTCAGCAGTGTGCCCTTGTTGCCAAGAAGGCCAATGGCATTTTGGGATGTATAAGTAGGGGCATAGCGAGCAGATCGAGGGACGTGATCGTTCCCCTCTATTCGACATTGGTGAGGCCTCATCTGGAGTACTGTGTCCAGTTTTGGGCCCCACACTTCAAGAAGGATGTGGATAAATTGGAGAGAGTCCAGCGAAGGGCAACAAAAATGATTAGGGGACTGGAACACATGAGTTATGAGGAGAGGCTGAGGGAGCTGGGATTGTTTAGCCTGCAGAAGAGAAGAATGAGGGGGGATTTGATAGCTGCTTTCAACTACCTGAAAGGGGGTTCCAAAGAGGATGGCTCTAGACTGTTCTCAATGGTAGCAGATGACAGAACGAGGAGTAATGGTCTCAAGTTGCAGTGGGGGAGGTTTAGATTGGATATTAGGAAAAAACTTTTTCACTAAGAGGGTGGTGAAACACTGGAATGCGTTACCTAGGGAGGTGGTAGAATCTCCTTCCTTAGAGGTTTTTAAGGTCAGGCTTGACAAAGCCCTGGTTGGGATGATTTAACTGGGAATTGGTCCTGCTTTGAGCAGGGGGTTGGACTAGATGACCTTCTGGGGTCCCTTCCAACCCTGATATTCTATGATTCTATGATTCACCCCATTCTAAAAGCAAGGCCATTTACAAAATATAAATCAAGGTTTGGATTATGAACACCTCCAAATTTTGTGCATCCTGATCCAGACTTTTGCTCCTCTCATCCTAGCCAACCAATCTCTCTGTGGAACTGGGATCTAAAGAGGAAAATCTTATATAATATACGCTGTGAGACAGAGCAGTGAAGCACCAAATGGCATTGGTACACTGCATTACCCCGTTGCAGACAGGGCCTGCACTTTATCACAAGCTGTTCTCTAGCTGTATGCGTGACTCCACAATGATGGATGAAGCCAAGGGTCCTGAAATAGTTCTTGCCACAGTAATTCAGAGAAGCTTCTTTGCTGACAAGTTGGGTTTGAGACGGAGGTCCTGACGTGGCAATGAGGCCCGGTGGCCCTGCTAAAATAGAATCCGCCCAGTCCTGCAACCAGTGAAAATCATGATGTTTAGCAGCTTAGAGAATCACAGAATTTAAGGGCACAAGGGACCACCAGATCTAGTCTGACCTTCTATGTCTCACAGGCCACCAAACACCACTCAGCCCCTGCACTCTAAACCCAGCCACTGAAATTAGATCAAGGTATTACAGTCCAGTATTATGTGCCACAGGCAGAGAACAGGAGGGATCGAGGGGCACCAATGCCCAAGGCCCCTGCAACAGCAGAAAACTGAGTGTGTGATACATACCCAGATGATCCTGGAAAGCAGACTGCACTTCACACTGCAGAGGAAGGTGAACACCCCCCCTCCCCTCCCCGCAAGGTCACTGCTAGTTTGACCTGGTGAAAATTCCTTCCCGACTCCATGTATGATGATCAGTTAGACCTGGGCACTATGAGTAAGAACCAGCCAGCCAAGCACCTGCGAGAGAAAATGCTCGGTGCCACCTCAGAGCCCTGGCCCTCCCCATCCAGTGTCCCATCTCCAGCCATCCTGGATGCATCAGAGGAAGGAGACTAAAAAAACCCCACCAAGAATACATTTTGTGGGGGGAAAGAGTAATCTCTTCCTGACCTCTGTAGTGACTATCTAAAGCCCTGAGGCATGACATTTAGAAACATCTGACATGAAGCAGAAGGGACCCTCCAGACTTTTGACTCCACCAAGTCCTGCCCCCACACAATACCACTCATAAAATTAGTCCAGCTCTCTCTCATGCTACTATGCACCCAGCTATACTCAATGGTAGTAGAAATACCTGATGCTCCAAGTGCTTTTCATTCACAGATCTCAAAGCATTTTACTCCCAACTTTGTAGCTCAGGCCCATGCTTATCAAAAAACCACCCACTGATCAACTTGGACTCCCCGATAAGAATGGAAGGATGTCCTCTGCACATTTTACAGTGTAGAAACATATCCAAATGCGCTCTTTCGTGCTCTCTCTCTCTCACTCGGCTCTGATAGTTACAAGGTAACTCTTTTATTTCCAGTGGATTCTAACTACCCCATCAGACGCTGTCTTTAAAATACAGAGCAACTTTATAAAGGCAATTTACTTACCCAGTCATTAAATTTGATCCTTGCGTCATTAAAATGTGCATTTACAAAGCGCCTTCCAAGGCAAATATCCAAGGGAGTTGTATGGAAAGAAATCATTTACCAAACTCAATGAGTCCAGTCAAAAGGCTTAAGGAAGTGGTGACAATTTAACAGCACGGTTACAATGAAACAAACATGCAGGTTCACAGAATACGCCACTGGAAACAGGAGTGATTATTTGTAAAACTACAAGGAGTAGTTTACAAGGAGGGCAACAAAAATTATTAGGGGACTGGAACACAAGTTATGAGGAGAGGCTGAGGGAACTGGGATTGTTTAGTCTACGGAAGAGAAGAATGAGGGGGGATTTGATAGCTTCTTTTAACTACCTGAAAGATGGATCCAAAGAGGATGGATCTAGACTGTTCTCAGTGATAGCAGATGACAGGACAAGGAGTAATGGTCTCAAGTTGCAGTGCGGAGGTTTAGGTTGGATATTAGGAAAAAAACTTTTTCACTAAGAGGGTGGTGAAACACTGGAACGCGTTACCTAGGGAGGTGGTGGAATTGCCTTCCTTAGAAGTTTTTAAGGTCAGGCTTGACAAAGCCCTGGCTGGGATGATTTAGTTAGGATTGGTCCTGCTCTGGACAGGGGGTTGGACTAGATGGCCTCCAGAGGTCCCTTCTAATTCTGTTATTCTATGATTCTATGAGTCCGGTGGCACCTTAAAGACTAACAGATTTATTTGAGCATAAGCTTTTGTGGGTAAAAACCTTGTTGTTTTTGTGGATATAGACTAACACAGCTATCCCCCTGATATTTGTTAAACTGATAGCAATCAGGAGCAAAGCTTTGATTAACAATTAACTGTTAGGGTTTGTTGACATAGGGACATCCAGAAAAGTTAAGCCAAATTAATTAAAAGATGTGAATTTGAAGTGGGTTAGCTGCATTCAGCTCCCTCATTCAGAATTAATCTGATTTAGTCCACATTGGAAGTGAATTAAAATAAAAGGCCACTTTAATTCTAAATGAGGGTATTTACATAGGGGCTGAATGCAGTTTAACCAATACACTTCAAATTCACACCTTTAATTAATTTGGATTAACCTTCTTAGATGTCCTCATGTCAACAAGCCCTTATAGGCCATGTCTACATCACAATAAAACACCTGCAGCTGGCCCATGTCAGCTGATCTGGGCTCGCATGGGCTTGGGATGTGGGACTAGATAATTGTAGTATAGACATTTGAGCTTGGGCCAGAGCCTGGGCTATGAGACCACATGATGGTGGAGAGTCCCAGATCCCAGGCTCCACCCCGAGCCCAGAAGTCTACACAGCAATTGTATGGCCCTGCAGCCTGAGCCAGCTGACAGGCCAGCTGTGGGTGTTTTATTGCAGTGCAGACCCAGAGAGAGCACTGTAGAAATGTCACCCCATGTATTATAATCTAGATCAGGACAGAGTGCGTCTAATGTAATCAGACAAGGAATTCCATAACAATTAACCAAGGGTAAAACCTGCTATATTAATTTGGGCATGGTGGATAGAACAGTAAACTGGGGCAAATATGTACAAGAAGGAATGATATATAGAGAGGAGCCCAGCAAAGAAACCCCCAAAGCAGTGATGGGCATACAGGTTATAATACTTGAGGAAAGGAAGATCGTCTCATGAGCAGGGCACCAGAATTTCAGTTCTGTTCTCACATCCGCTTAAGATTCACTGTGTGACCATGGGCAAGTGTCTGTCCCTCTGTGCCTCAGTTTCCCCATCTGCAAAATAGAGATCATGCTCATCCACCTTTGCAGAGGGCTTTAAGATCTATAGAGGGAAAGGTCTATTATTATGGGGAAATAATTGCTTCATGAACTTGTGTCATGGACTTTCAGTGTATCAGAACAAAATATTTCTGCACTACTTTGCAACTAAAGAAAAATAGTGAACGTGTTTCATCGGCAAACAAACACAGCGCTCTCAGAAATCTTTCTTTAGCTCTAATCCATCTACAGCACAAGAAAACTGAATGCAACCTACCAGCATCCAGAGGAAATGAATACAGATTTTTATTGATCCTATCTTGGATTAAATCACTGGGTTTGGCACTCATTTCAAGTGAAAGTAATTTTAGAAGGGACAAAATGGTCATACCCATAGACTCCTTGCGATCACACTCAAACATGACTACTTCTTGAAAGAATTATAAAAGGGACACCAGACCAACACTCATTTAGCCCTAAAATGAACTCTTCTCTCTGCTAGGGGGAGCACAGGAATTGTTGATAATGTGGAAAACTGAAATGAGACCTCTTAGAAAGCAGAGAGTCTGCAAAGAACGGCCACTTAATTAACTCTGTAAATTGCAAAACTTCAATTTGTCAAAGAGAAACCCCAAGTAGATAATTAGATGTGTAATTTTTCTTTGCTTTCCAAAGAGTTTGTCCTTCACAGATCATATACTGAATTCCTTGTCAGTTCTTGGCTTTACTTTAATCCTCTCTATTCATTTCTGTTAATACACCTGTATCTCTGATTTCAGAGTAGCAGCCGTGTTAGTCCGTATTCGCAAAAAAGAAAATGAGAATGCATCCGATGAAGTGAGCTGTGGCTCACGAAAGCTTATGCTCAATTAAATTGGTTAGTCTCAAAGGTGCCACAGGTACTCCTTTTCTTTCTGTATCTGAGTTTCCATTAGATACTTCTTCTAAAATTGTGACAATCATTAAGTTTCTATTAGAGAATTCAGCCTCCGTGTTAATTAAGAACACACTTGATCTGATAAAATAGAGACGGCCTTGTTGGCTTATTAACATATTTGTATGTGATTGGCATAATTCCAGGGGTTGAGATGTTCTTGTTTATTCTGTTACATTGTAGTGTGCCCTAATGTTTGGCTTCTAATGCTTCCTTTGATCCAGTGGGTCAAATTCACACCTACATACGTCAACTGATTGTACAGACATGCACGGAGCAGTCACTTTCACCACCATTAATTGTCGCCCAATAGAGAAGGTGAGAACCCAGGACCAGTGCACACAGCGCCACCCCATGGCAGTTTAACACAAGAAATGGAGAACGGAGCTACTTAGGAAAGCAGAGTGGGTGGTGCACGTAGCTAGTCACTGAATTCTATTCAACCTTAAAGGGTGAACTCGGCCTCTTTGCCTGTTAGCACAGCAATGCCAGAGTTCGTTCAGAGTGGTTGCTGACTTGCAGAATGAGCCATGTACACTGTGCTTTCCTTTGTGTAGTCTTTATGTGTGACCTGTCTTTCTTAGTGGTTTCCTTTGCTTTAGAATAAAAGCCATCTGCACTGAAACTATTTTTTGTAGAATAGGTCTAGACTGTAGTCACTGGGCATAATTGCAGTTGGAGAGGGCCTGCCCAAAATAGCTTTAATCGAGGTAGCTTGGCTCTCAAAATAGCGAGGCTGCAGCACTGCGAACCTCAGTACAGGCTCGGGCTGAGAGTCACTACCCTGGGTTCTGGTTAAGTCTGCAGGGCCCACGTTGCCACAGCCTCACTGCTCAGGGACCTGAGCTAGCCAGATTATAAAGTGAGTTTGAGAATATCAATTTAAACTACAAAAACATCCGGTGACTGCCGTCTAGACATACCATTAGTCTATGTGGAAACATAACAATATAATTAATCAAGATGCTGCAATTTCATGATGATGATGGATGATGATGATAAATACTCAGATAAGGCAGAGGAGTTGAAATATAGCCAGGACACTTAGGTTAGCCCCTCCTCTTGAATGAAGAGTCAATGGTTAATGTCTGCTGCACCTGCTATTAAGAGAAATGCCCTCTTGGCGGTGATGCTTTTATCAGATTGTTCTGAATTTAATTTTCAATCCTAACATAGCACAATTATTAGTTGTTAATCACCCTGTTCATGGCGGATTTCGTCAAGCCAACTAAATGCTCCCCCTAAAAATGGGAACGTTGAGGACTTCAACAGAATTTTAATTACTTCAGTACCACAAACTGCGCTGGCAGGGTGAACAGATGATGTACGTTGTGAGCCTTCTGTGACCAGTAAGGGGTTAAGTACTGCTGAAGAGAGGAGACTAATGATGGAAAGAGAATGGCTCAGTGCACAGGGGCGGGGAGTCATGCGAGCAAAGTTCTATTCCCGCTCTATTGTAAAATTTAGGAACCACTACAAGATGGCATATTTCTTTATTGAGATCACATAGATATCTATTTGACACCCTTCATCCATCGTCTCTGTGAAGCAGCAGAAACGAATTTGCTCCTTAACCTTTCCCCTGCTTCCCACCCATCCTAATACACCTCTCCAACCGTGTTACATTCTTGCTTGT
Organism: Lepidochelys olivacea; assembly: GCF_965140295.1. Lineage (NCBI taxonomy): Eukaryota > Metazoa > Chordata > Testudines > Cheloniidae > Lepidochelys > Lepidochelys olivacea. Next base: position 12,458,140 of record NC_140436.1, on the reverse strand, counting down.
CTTAATTACTGAAAACCTCACATTTTACCAGTTGGACAGCGGCTTGCCATCGACACTAGGACAAACTGCAACACTTGTTACACTACAGATTGTTTGGCAATGACCCCTTTGCAAGACTTTGACTCCTTTTGGCTAACGGTATATGTATAAAGTCATCACATTAGAGTCAAGGAAGTTGTATCAGGGATATATTTAACTCAATGTGTCCAACTCCTTGACAACTGAGCAGCCACCTTAAAAACAGGCAACACAATTCCACTCAACTTTAAAGAGCAAAAATAGCTAATAAAGGTTGTTTGCTACCAATTTATCCTGCTCAAAACAAGCCAGATGAAGTAGGAACAAGTTCCTGATTTCTTATTAAATTAACATTTGCCTGAGCCAGTTCCTTTTAAAAAGTTCATCAATCCCAATGTGAGCAATAAATTACACTTATTGTTTGCTCAGATGCTTTGGAAAACGATTAATCATTTCAACTGCTGTGAAGCCGCTCCACGGACTGCTTTTTACTCATTTTAAAAAAAATAATTTTTTAGTCTTGTCTACAGCAAAATTGAGAATCGACATAAGGCTCACAGGGAGAGAGGATCATAATACATGACCAGTACCCTTTGTCCCAATCAGTGACGGACCCAAACAAGAATGACTTCACCTTTGATTGGGGCTCGGATGAATTAACACCTGGATCCAAACCAAATCTGGCAGCAATGCAGCACCTGTCCTATTCTATCCAGTGCATGAGGCAAAAATCCCTAAATTGGGCTGCACTGATATTTGCCTACAAGATCAGAGGGTTCTCTGTCTGGGTTAAGACAGGGTCACAAGGGCAGCAGGCCAAACACATCCCCCCCATTGAGTCTGACTTGATCCCTGCTGTACACACAGGGGTAATGGGGTTTCCTTCCAACAGCGAGCTTGGGGCAGGGTACTCTTGGTACTTGGACCCAAGTGCTCCCTTTAAACACCAAGGAGCTGGAAAAAATGCATCCCACACTAGAACTTCCAGGATTCCGCTGACCCAGAATTGCCAGGTATTTACAGCCATGACAGGAAGCCTCCAAAATCTTGCAAGAAAGTGCCTCAAGAGTTCCAGCCCAATTCCAGATTCAGGAGGAGACTGAATATCTTGGGTAATTATCTGAAACCAAACCTCAAAACACTTTGAAGTTCACCCTTCACTACGCAGCTTCCCCTGAGGAATCAATCACAATCAGCCTGACTTTCAAAGGTACCGAACACCAGCAGTTCCCATTGACTTCACTAGGTGCTCAGCATCTTTGAAAGTCAGACCATCAGTAGTTACTACTTAAGAGGACCACTGGTTGGTACAGATTGGCATATGGATGGGAGGCTAGCTGGTTCCTCACTAAAAAAAAAACAAAAAAACCACACACACACCCACCCCCAAATTGGAAAAAAGATGAGGATAGGTGGATTGGTGACCCATGTGATGGGCCAGCACAGGTCTGATGCACCACTGAGCAAAAGGGAGAATTTCACCAATGGGGTAAAAATTTTATATATATATATATGGATGAAGTACCAAAAGCTTGAGCAATGTGGTTCTGCCCTCCATTTTATAAGAACGGCCATCCTGGTTCACAGACCAATGGTCCATCTAGCCCAGGATCCTGTCTTTCAACAGTGGCCAGTGCCAGGTGCTTCAGAGGGAATGAACAGGACAGGCAATCATTGAGTGATCCATCCCCTGTTGTCCACTCCCAGCTTCTGGCAGTCAAAGATTTAGGACATGCTGGAGCATGGGGTTGTATCCTTGACCATCTTGGCTATTAGCCATTGGTGGACTGTCCTCCATAAACTTATCCAATTCTTTTTGAATGTTGGCCTTCACAACTTCCCTTGGAAATGAATTACACAGGTTGACTCTGCATTGTGTGAAGTAGTACTTCCTTGTTTGCTTTAAATAGGGTGACCAGACAGCAAACGTGAAAAAATCGGTACCGGGGGTGGGGGAATAATAGGAGCCTATATAAGAAAGACCCAAAAATTGGGATTGTCCCTATTAAAAAAAATCAGGACACCTGGTCACCCTAGTTTTAAGCCCACTGCCTATTAATTTCATTGGAGGACCATTGTGTCCTCATTTCATTGGAGGACCATTGTGTTATGTGAAGGACCAACCAACCAACACTTCTTTATTCACTTTCTCCACACCATTCATGATTTTGTAGACCTTTAGCATATCCCCACTTAGTCGTCTCTTTTCCAAACTGAAAAGTCCCAGTCTTTTTAAAACTCTCTTCATACAGAAGCTGTTCCATATCCTTAATTTTTTTGTTGCCCTTTTCGGTATCTTTTCCAATTCTAATAGAGATTTTTTGAGATGGGGCAACCAGAACTACATGCATCTACTCTAAACCATCTCTACCCACTCATACCCATCTCTACCCACTTCTACTCTAAACATGGCCGGTAAGGATATGAAAAAAGGGTGAGTCAGCTATGTCAAAGGTTTCTGGATATTACCTGCATTGTGGAAGTAAAAGGCCTGGGCAGAGACCATCAAATCGTGGAAGTCAATGAATGGCTATGCAGGTGGTATCAGAGAGAAGGCTTTGGATTCTTTGATCATCAGATGGTGTTCCAAGAAGGAGTGGAAGGCAGAGACGGGCTCCACCTAACGAAGAGAGGGAAGAGCATCTTTGCAAACAGGCTGGCTAACCTAGTGAGGAGGGCTTTAAACTAGGTTCACTGGGGGGAAGGAGACCAAAGCCCTGAGGAAGCACGAGCAGGAGAGTGCAAGCGGGGAGGGCTCCTGCCTCATACTGAGAAAGAGGGACGATCAGTGAGTTATCTTAAGTGCTTATACACAAATGCAAGAAGCCTGGGAAACAAGCAGGGAGAACTGGAAGTCCTAGCACAGTCAAGAAATTATGATGTGATTGGAATAACAGAGACTTGGTGGGATAACTCACATGACTGGAGTACGGTCATGGATGGATATAAACTGCTCAGGAAAGACAGGCAGGGCAGAAAAGGTGGGAGAGTTGCATTGTACGTAAGAGAGCAGTATGACTGCTCAGAGATCCGGTATGAAACAGAATCCAGAGACTCTCAGATTTTTAAGTTTAGAAGTGCAAGAAACAAGGGTGATGTCGTGGTGGGAGCCTGCTATAGGCCACTGGACCAGGGGATGAGGCTTTCTTCCAGCGACTCATGGAAGTTACTAAATCACAGGCCCTGGTTCTCATGGGAGACTTCAATCACCCAGATATCTGCTGGGAGAGCAATACAGCGGTGCACAGACAATCCAGGAAGTTTTTGGAAAGTGTAGGGGACAATTTCCTGGTGCAAGTGCTGGAGGAACCAACTAGGGGCAGAGCTCTTCTTGACCTGCTGCTCACAAACTGGGAAGAATTAGTAGGGGAAGCAAGAGTGGATGGGAACCTGAGAGGCAGTGACCATGAGATGGCCAAGTTCAGGATTCTGACACAGGAAAGAAAGGAGAGCAGCAGAATACAGACCCTGGACTTCAGAAAAGCAGACTTTGACTCCCTCAGGAACTGATGGGCAAGATCCCCTGGGAGAACAACATGAGGGGGAAAGGAGTCCAGAAAAGCTGGCTGTATTTTAAAGAATCCTTATTGAGGTTACAGGAACAAACCATCCTAATGTGTAGAAAGAATAGTAAATATGGCAGGCGACCAGCTTGGCTTCACAGTGAAATCCTTGCTGATCCTAAACACAAAAAAGAAGCTTACAAGAAGTGGAAGATTGGACAAATGACCAGGCAAGAGTATAAAAATATTACTCAGGCATGCAGGAGTGAAATCAGGAAGGCCAAAAATCACACCTGGAGTTGCAGCTAGCAAGAGATGTTAAGAGTAACAAGAAGGGTTTCTTCAGGTATGTTGGCAACAAGAAGAAAGTCAAGGAAAGTGTGGGCCCCTTACTGAATGAGGGAGGCAACCTAGTGACAGAGGATGTGGGAAAAGCTAAATGTACTCAGTGCTTTTTTTGCCTCTGTCTTCACGAACAAGGTCAGCTCCCAGACTACTGCACTGGGCAGCACAGCATGGGGAGGAGGTGACCAGCCCTCTGTGGAGAAAGAAGTTGTTCGGGACTATTTAGAAAAGCTGGACGAGCACAAGTCCATGGGGTAGGATGCGCTGCATCTGAGTGCTAAAGGAGTTGGTGGATGTGATTGCAGAGCCATTGTCCATTATCTTTCAAAACTCATGGCGATCAGGGGATATCCCGGACAACTGGAAAAAGGCTAATGTAGTGCCCATCTTTTAAAAAGAGAAGGAGGATGATCCTGGGAACTACAGGCCAGTCAGCCTCACCTCAGTCCCTGGAAAAATCATGGAGCAGATCCTCAAGGAATCAATTCTGAAGCACTTGGAGGAGAGGAAAGTGATCAGGAACAGTCAGCATGGATTCACCAAGGCAAAGTCATGCCTGGCTAATCCAATTGCCTTCTGTGACGACATAACCGGCTCTGTGAATGAGGGGAAAGCAGTGGACTGAAAGAAGTTATTCCTTGACTTCAGCAAAGCTTTTGATATGGTCTTCCACAGTATTCTTGCCAGCAAGTTAAAGAAGTATGGGCTGGATGAATGGACTATAACGTGGATAGAAATCTGGCTAGATCATCGGGCTCAACGGGTAGTGATCAATGGCTCCATGTCTAGTTAGCAGCCGGTATCAAGCGGAGTGCCCCAAGGGTCGGTCCTGGGGCCGGTTTTGTTCAATATCTTCATTAATGATCTGGAGGATGGCGTGGACTGCACCCTCAGCAAGTTTTCAGATGACACTAAACTGGGAGGAGTGGTAGGGACAGGATGGACGTTGGAGGGTAGGGACAGGATACAGAAGGACCTAGACAAGTTAGAGGATTGGGCCAAAAGAAATCTGATGAGGTTCAACAAGGACAAGTGCAGAGTCCTGCACTTAGGACGGAAGAATCCCATGCACTGCCACAGACTAGGGACCGAATGGCTCGGCAGCAGTTCTGCAGAAAAGGACCTGGGGATTACAGTGGACGAGAAACTGGATAGGAGTCAACAGTGTGCCCTTGTTGCCAAGAAGGTTAATGGCATTTTGGGCTGTACAAGTAGGGGCATTGCCAGCAGATCAAGGGACGTGATCATTCCCCTCTATTGGACATTGGTGAGGCTTCATCTGGAGTACTGTGTTTTGTTGCAGAGGGCAACAAAAATTATTAGGGGACTGGAACACATGAGTTATGAGGAGAGGCTGAGGGAACTGGGATTGTTTAGTCTGCAGAAGAGAAGAATGGGGGGGGGGGGATTTGATAGCTGCTTTCAACTACCTGAAAGGGGGTTCCAAAGAGGATGGATCTAGATTATTCTCAGTGGTAGCAGATGACAGAATGAGGAGCAATGGTCTCAAGTTGCAATGCGGGAGGTTTCGGTTGGATATTAGGAAACACTATTTCACCAGGAGGGTGGTGAAACACTGGAATGCGTTTCCTAGGGAGATGGTGGAATTGCCTTCCTTAGAAGTTTTTAAGGTCAGGCTTGACAAAGCCCTGGCTGGGATGATTTAGTTTGGGATTGGTCCTGCTTTGAGCAGGGGTTGGACTAGACCTCCTGAGGTCCCTTCCAACCCTGATGTTCTGATTCGCACCTTTAAGTGCTTTCTCTGAAGATGTTATTGATACAGCAGGTGGCTTGCTGAGAGCCTAAGAGCCCCAACTCAACACAGAAAATGTCAGAGAGTGCACTTTCCTTCTTGATTATATATTTCCATTTCTTAATTCAGCTCAACAATCACAGGAAAAAGGCCTATGACAGAGAAAATGACTAATTTTTAAAGGGCAGATTTTACAAGCCTGAATCTATAAATAAAATCTTATGTATACTGCAGGGGGACAAGAGGATTCCCACAGGTAAAAGCTAAACATACCTTTAAAAGCTAGTGAAGTCTGAATATCTTTGGGACAATTGGCCCTTGTCATTTCAGTTTGGTATTACTGGAGATGGGCCACTTTGGGATTAAGCTAAACCACACGCAGGAGGCGGAGCAGAATGGTCCCGTAAAGACACTGAAGTCTAGACTGAATATTGGTGTTTGGCCCTGCAAGATATACGAGTTGGGATATGTAGGTACCTCATCATTTGTTGATAAAGGCTCAAAGAAAGAGTGGGAAGATAAGACTGTGCAGGTGTGTATTGACATGGCAATGAGTTGACCAAGGTTAAACTGTTGTTGAAATATATCTATCATTTCAAAAAATTTTGAAGATTACCGGAAAATTAAGTCGGCAGGATTTAGGTCAGCATACAGCCACCACAATAATTACTGGTCCATCGCTCGGGCATGTTTACACTTTGCCCACGTGCACTACAGGCCCTTGTATCCATTAGATTGTCAGCGTGGGATGGCTCCTGAAACCCAGTGACAGTTGACAGAAGCAACACAGGTTTCCGAGGAGCAGCCGTGTTCGTCTGTATTCGCAAAAAGAAAAGGAGGACTTGTGGCACCTTAGAGACTAACCAATTTATTTGAGCATGAGCTTTCGTGAGCTACAGCTCACTTCATCGGATGCATGCCGTGGAAACTGCAGCAGGCTTTATATACACACAGAGAATATGAACCAATACCTCCTCCCACCCCACTGTCCTGCTGGTAATAGCTTATCTAAAGTGATCATCAGGTGGGCCATTTCCAGCACAAATCCAGGTTCTCACCCTCCACCCCCCCACACAAATTCACTCTCCTGCTGGTGATAGCCCATCCAAAGTGACAACTCTTTACACAATGTGCATGACAATCAAGTTGGGCTATTTCCTGCACAAATCCAGGTTCTCTCACATCCCCCCCACCCCCATACACACACAAACTCACTCTCCTGCTGGTAATAGCTCATCCAAACTGATCACTCTCCAAGTTTAAATCCAAGTTAAACCAGAACATCTGGGGGGGGAGGGGGTGTAGGAAAAAAACAAGAGGAAACAGACTACCTTGCATAATGACTTAGCCACTCCCAGTCTCTATTTAAGCCTAAATTAATAGTATCCAATTTGCAAATGAAGCAACACAGTGTCTACATTACCTTGACCTTGACTCTATGCTGCTCGTGGGTGTGGAGTTAAGCCGGCGTAGCGGGGCAGTTACATCGGAGGGAGCAAAATTTAAGTGCAGACACTTCCATAGTTAAGTCAATGTAAGCTGCCTTGCATAGGTCTAACGCCGTAGTGTGGACCAGATCAAAGAATACAGTATGTGTGCAAGCTGCATGAGGTAGTGACTAGAGCAGGGACTGGGCACGAGCAGGGCTTCTCAGAGTTCGGTTCTCATTCCCCACAACCACCGATTTGTGCAATCCTGGGCATCTCACTTCACCTGTAGGTACCTCTGCCTCCCTCCCTCCCTGTAGGCTGGGTACAATATTTACCTACTTCATGAGAGTGTCAAGGGGCATCATTCCTGGTTGTAAAATGCTGGACGGTATTCTAGACAAAGACACTGTAGCACATAGGCTTTTTTTTTTTTTTAAATTTTCCTCAATATCCATTTTTGAATATAGAAACAAACAAAATGTGTCGTAGCGTGAACTGGCATCAACAGTCTACAATAAAGGATTCCTCAGATCTTGTTTCTTAAAAGGGATATTTTAGAGACTTAGGACTGGAACCACAAAGGAAATTAGGTATTACAACGCTCAGGGTCGCAATGCCTAAATTTTAGATGCCTAGATAATTACAGGAATTACACAGCGATCAACAAAGTCTGAGTTAGACACCTAGTCTCCCTGGGTCCTGATTCAGCAAAGCACTTAAGCACATGCTTAACTGATCTGACTGCGGGATCCGGACCTAAATGAAACTCATTTTGATGGAGGTACAGATTCTCCATTAGCATTACTGGGAAGTTGTATGTCTGTGTATATCAAAGAGAATACACCCCATACTTTTGATCTGGAAGCTCTAGTATCTTGCAATTAAGAAACTTGCTTAAGACAGGTAGAACTAAACAGCTTTTCACAAACCGGATACTCAAGAGTTTAAAGACAATGTATTTTCCTCTCATGTTCTTATGGGAACATTGTGACAAAGGATGACATACCAAACTGCTCTCCCTAGCTGTTTAGAAACATCCCTATCATTTTTGCCTACATCATATGTCACTGAAACGATCTTAAGAAATCTAATCCTTGTCAAAGCAGCCAAAGCAAAGAATAAATAGATGCAGAGTGTAATAGTTCACAACTTCAGTGCGGCAGGTTTGCTCATTAGATGGGATCATTTTGAAAAGCAGGTGTAATATAAATATATAGTATCTTTATAATAAAGAACTGCATGGGGAAATTGCACCATTTGCAAATGAGCCAAGAAAAATAATAATTCTCTTCTCACTGATTTTGCAAAAGGCTAAACATTTTATAGGTTTCCCTTGACTGTGTATCATTTACAACAATAAGCAAACTTAATATATTACAACCCTTTAATTGTACCATGAAAGTGATTTTTTCCCCCCTCAGCAAAAGGCTACAGTTCTCGGGGCCTGATGTTACAAAACTCACATAGGAAAGCCCTACAATATTTAAACAAAAATGATAACCTAAGATTTTTGGAATTTAAGGATAATGCCCGTTATAGAATTCTTTAGGAATGCTCAAAAAACCTATTAAATCCTTTTAATACAGAATCGGTTTCTTTTAAGAGCAATTTCTGTAGAACCCTATTGGTTTATTTTCCATTAAGTTCTATAGCATTTTCCTCATAAGAGTTTACTTACACAAGTAATCCCACTGAAATCAAAGAGACTATGTCCAGGAATAGGGTTTACAGTATAAGACTCAGTTTTCATACGACAACTCACTATCCTATGCTCAATAATGCAAGATTCTGCCCACATGAAAAAACGTTTCCTTCAAAAACTCCTGTGAGATTACCTTGCAGTGAATGAACCTTATGTAGATAAAGGTTGCAACACTTTAGTGTACACCCTATGCATTGGGTTATACTGACAAAACAAACGTATAAGCGAGATAATGTCATTTAACAGGTAAACAAGGGACTGGGAAGCAAGAATTTCAGTTTTCAAGTGGATAGCAAACTGGCTTTTTGCTTTTCAAAACAGTAGTATGGCCGCTGTAGCGTGGCACACAGAGGACAGCTTCTTTTTGTGGGGATCTCTCCGACGATGACTTTGACCAACGTTTGGTCGCCTTCTTAGGTGCAGGGTCCTTAGACATGGTTTGTGTGGAACCCTTGTCCGAGGCTGCTGCCGGAGACCGTTGGCCAGGAGGAGTCCTGGTCTCCGGGTTGGAGGCTGGCCGAAGGAATTTCTCCATCATCGTCATCATAAATTTTAGCTGGAGGTCCCTGGCTTTCAGTGTCCTAGCAGATCATTTTTTGCAGTGTGGACACTTCTGCGGTACGTGGGTTTCCCTGAGACAGCGGATGCACAGAGCGTGACCATCCAATACAGGAACTGATAGCCTGCAGGATAGGGACTGTTTCAATCTGGGGGAACCAGGCATGCCTTAGGAGGTTTGGAGTTCAGTCACCATTGGCGGAGGCCCACCGCATGGGGGGAGGGACAGGAGACGAAGAATATAAAGTGGTTTCTTTTTTGTAAATGGGTAAATAAGGATGGGAAGTGGGGAAGACGAGAAAGAACAAATAGAAGTGAAGATTAAGCCATATACAAGTTAGCTGGAGCGTTGCCGTCATTCCAACCAGAGCCAAAGGCAATGGAGAAGGAACGGCAGGATCGCTGCACTGCTACTACAAATCTCCGACTACGAGCGCAGGGCCCCATGACACCTGAAGTGGAGCACCCACAGGGCCACTCCTCACAGAAGAGCCTCTCTCTACGGAACAATTGCCTTGTGTGCTTCCTCCGACGTTGGCTTCAATAACAGGTGGGGTAAACTTGCACTCACCACATATATCAGTAGATTTAAGTGAAGACCTGGGCAGTCAGTCACAGAGAAACTGATGCCAAGCGTCCTGGTACTGTTGTACAATGAAAGTACAAAACCGCTGGTTGGGAGGGACATCATCCAATTGTTAGGGCAGAGAACTGGGAGTTAAGATGGAATTAAGACTGAGCTCTATTCCATTTTAGTTTCACTGAGTGACCTTGTACAAGTCACAGCTTGTGTGTGCCACAGTTTCCACAGCTGTAAAAGGGGCATGAAAAAAAGCATCGAGTATCATGAGAAAGGCTTTGGAGGTCCTCCAAAGATGAGCCATGTAACCACTCCACCCCGAAATCCTTCAAAACCCATTGTTTCCTCACAGTCCATCAAACATTCCTTTAATCAATTCTTTTTGAACAGAATGTCACTATACAAATAAAACAGGAACTTACTGTTTACTGTGCAACACAAGGAACCCTATCACCTAATTCTGTGTATTCCTCTCATTTCTTTTCTCCCCAGCATCCTGTCGGGTCATGGTCTATTGAGTTTGCAAGCATGAACCACACATTTACTTGCTATACACTCTGGAGGTTTTATAGAGAAATGCTCCATACTACACAAAATATGATTGTTTCTATTATAGTAGTGCTTGGAGAGAAAGTAGGCATGGGGATATCTTTTATTGGACCAACTTCTGTGGGTGAGAGAGACAAGCTTTCGAGCCACAGAGAGCTCTTCTTCAGGTCTGGGAAAGTTACTCCCAGTGTCACAGCAAAATGCAAGGTAGAACAGATTGTTGAGCACATATTGTAAGGGACCATTCAAGGGAAGAGGCAGTCATAGGACGAAAAGAAGGGGTTAGTGAGTTACTTATTCTAAACAATCAGTTCTACCCTGAATTTCGCTGCGACTCTGGGGGCAAGTATACACTGCAAAATTAAGTCCACCTAAATTACGTCGCCGTACAGTCACTGCAGTAATAGAATTAGTTTCATGTCCACGCTACGCTCAGGTCACCAGGAGCGCTTGCAACAATCTAACTGCCAGCGTGGAACATTGTGGGACAGTTTCTGAAAGGCAGCAACAGTCTATGTAAGCAATGCAGCATCTGACACTGCATCGACCTACCTACACAGATTTATGCGCGATGCCTCTTGGGGAGGTGGAATTAAGGTTATGTCTACATTACAGCCTATGCCAGCAAAGATTCTATCACTCAGAGGGGAGAATATTCCACTACCCCGAGCGGCAAATTACACCGACATAAGTGTTTGCGTGCACAGAGCTACATCAGCGGGAGAGCTGTTCCCACCGACACAGCTTATGCTGCTCACGGAAGCGGGTTTGGAGAGCTCTCTCCCGTTGGCATAGAGCATCTTCACCACACATGCTGCAGTGGCTACGTATAGACATGGCCTAAGTTGGTGTAGTGGGCGAGTTACATCGGTGGGAGCTACATTTTAGTGTAGTCACTTACAGAATTAGCGTGACTAAAGCTGCCTTCTGTCAACCTATCTCTGTAGTCGAAACTAGGCCTACGAGTACCTTTCCCAGAGCAGAAGAAGAGCTCCATGTGGCTCGAAAGCTTGTCTCCCTCACCAACAGCAGTTGGTCCAATAAAAGATATTACCTCACCTGCCTTGTCTCTCTAATATCCTGGGACCCACATGGCTACAACTATGCTGCAAACAGTCATGCTCAGAGATAGTCCCAGCTCCAAAGACCTTACAAACTAAAGACCAGGGCCAAGATTTTCAGTACCCAACTTGAGGCACCATAAAAAGGGTCTGGCCTCTTAAAAGTGTCAAAATGGGCATTAAAAAAAAAAAATATGGAGGCACCCAGAATCACCACTGGCTTTGGAAAATCTTAATGAAGATACAGCAGCTGAGTGTAAAACAAACAAAGGGACAGGAAAGAGAGGATAAGGGTTGGAACACTTGGTTATGCAGATAAGCTCTATGCACATGTACCTGGTTCTGAGTTTGCAAGAACTTAAAGACAAGAACCTTTAAGTTTTAAGATGTAAACTAATGGCCACTTGCCTAACTATTATCACATGACTATGGTAAATATAATTTACAGGGGGAACTTTCAATACATTTCATTGCATCCTAACACCATTCACATCTTGCCACAGTCCAACAATGACCTTAGGCTTGCCTGCCCACAAGTGACCCCACTCAGCATCTCTATTGCTTTAATTAAATTTTCCTTTTTGTCCACCCCCAGCTTTTCATTTCAACACCCGGTAGCAATAAATGCACCCAAACTAGGCAGACATTGGAAGCAAGGCATTTTATGTAAAGATGCAGAGATTTCAGCTAATGCACTGATAGTTGGGCCTGGAAAGAATCCACGTTCTAAGTTAGGATTTGTCTTTGTAGCTATTTGGTGCAGAGAAGGAAAGGTTTTAGAAAGGTATCCTAACTAGTTGCAAATATCAATCACTTAGATCTGAAGAAACTAAGCAATTTGTCATCACCCAGTGCCCTAAATATACAGACCTGTTTTCCTGACTCCATGATTAACATTTTGCTCCAAATCTAATCTACTTTGGTTTTTCCATAATGGCAAATCAATTAGGGTTAATCTATTCCCCCTCCCCTCTTCAATCTAGAAGGGCAAAATCAGATTTTAAGGGCTGCTTCTTTATTAAGAACCAGCCACTTAAATGTGAACTATTAATACAGATTCAGACTAGTTAGTTTCACTAACATTACCTTCCCAGAAAAGATTTTAAAATTAAAAATACACCATGCTAGTTCTCTAACCGGAGAGGCATGAGATTTTGGAGATAGCAATCCTCATGAATTTTAACTCGGAGTAAATGGACAAAGACCCAAAGGGAAAGACTCTTTCTGATTGGGATAGTCAAGAATCAAAATTCAGGATTGCTCCAAACCAAATTCCACTCCAAACAGTGTGGGATACTCCTGGAAATTGTGTGCATGCATGCACTAAGAAAATGTATTTGCCTAATTTACCAGCATAAATCCCCATATGGATACTCTTATTCTGGAATGAGAAAGTGTCCATGCAGGGAGTTGCAAGTATATGTGGTAGAATTATATGGATATTTTCCCCGTGCAGACAAACCCTAAAGCTTAAACGCACTTGAGGTACCTCTATACTATGAACCAGGGCTGTGATTCCCCGCTCACATAAGCGGAGTCCTAATAACTTCCCCTGAGCTAGCTCACTAAAAACAGTAGTGAAGCCACAGTAGCAGGGCAGCGGCTTCAGCACAGGCTAGCTGCCCTGAGCGCAAACCCACATGGTTCAGGCAGGTTTCCATCTGGGGTAGGTAGCCTGTGTCGTGCTAAAACAGTGGTGTAGCCACTGTAGCATGTAGTTCGATAGGAGCTAGCATCACTGCACACTCATCTTGGGAGTGACACCCCTCACGTGTCATGTAGACGTATCCTTGGGGTGGGCGGGGACATTAAACATCTACAACTACTGATCCCGTCAAACTATGGGCTGACAAGGCCACAAATGGATGGCAACTTAATGTTCCCCTTTTAGGCCTTGTCGACACTACGGGGAGGAGGGGGGGGAAGAGATTGATCAAAATTACGCAACTTCAGCTATGTGAATAACGTAGCTGAAGTTGACAGACTTAGATCTACTTACCACGGGGTCCACGCTTCTCGTTTAGGCGGACTACAGGAGTTGATGAGAGAACGAGTGGTGGTCGATTTAGCGGGTCTTCACTAGACCCGCTAAATCGACTGCCGATGCATTTATCGCCGTGCATTGGACCCCCTGTAAGGTTAGACAAACCCTTAGAGATCACCATCTCTGATTCAGAGTCATGACCATAGGTCACTAAACCACTGTGATTTCCACCTTGAACCGGGCAAACCTAACTTTCATAGGGTTTTGTGGTGCTGCCCATCTGAGCACCTTCTATGCAAAAATCAACAGCAAAGTCTACAGTGGACTTCATGGTATTTCTGGCACTCCCCTTTTTGGCATAAAAGCTCTGCTGGAGGGGCGGGGGGAGGGGAGGTGGGAGAGAAAATTGGGACAGTATCTGTTTGGTTTCTAAAAACTTTTAGATTTACTTGTAATGTTAAAGAACTTTCCATATGATCTGCTGGTGTTTAAACAGAGCAATTCCAAACACTTCTCCTTTTATGCAAGTACCACAGAGGTTTTATCTAAAGCTGGTAAAGGTTATAGACAAGGGAGGAGGATTGTGATGATACTGGCGAAAATCACCTAGACCAGTGGTTCTCAACCAAGCATATATGTACCCCTGGGGCTATGCAGAGATCTTCCAGGGGGTACATCAATTCATCTAGATATTTGCCTAGTTTTGCAACAGGCTACATAAAAAGCACTAGCAAAGTCAGTATAAACTAAAATTTCATACAGACAATGACTTGTTTATACTGCTCTATATACTGAAATGTAAGTACAATGTTTATATTCCAGTTGATGGTAAAAACAACAAAAGTCAACAATTTTTCAGTAATAGTGTGCTGGGACACGTTTGTATTTTTTGTCCGATTTTGTAAGCAAGTAGTTTTTAAGTGAGGTGAAACTTGGGGGTATGCAAGACAAATCAGGCTCCTGAAAGGGGTACAGTCGTCTGGAAAGGTTGAGAGCCACTGACCTAGACAATGATCCTGCAACATGGGTGGACCCTAGCACTCAAATCCTGCAAGGGTCCATGATTGCAGGATTAGGACCCAAGAATGTATGTGCGATGGAAGGATACATTAAAGGTAAGGTTCAGAAGCATGAGCACCTACCTACCTCCACAACTGATCTTTGGCTGATTAATTCTCCTAATGACTTTTTAGCATTGATACTTTAATAGGCTTTATTGAAAAAACGGGCACTTCTAGTTCCCTACAAAGGTTTGTTCTTTTTGTTACAATACTGGTTTAAGAAATCTGAGGCAGGAACATACAGAGCTGAAATACCAAGTGTGGAATTTTAATGTACCAGGAGTTGGCTGGTAGAGAAAGCATACACCATGGAGAGAATAATGGATTTTTCCCCCCCACGTCACTCAATTTTCCCAAATTGTTCACATAAGGAGGATGAATGGTGCGGGGGAGGAGGGGACGACACTATAGTGAATTAAATTTGAAAGTTCAAATTATTATAAAGTCAAGAGACGTCATCTCCTCTGGAGAAATCCAGTAAAAAAAATTACACACTGTACTGAACAATGCGTCACCTGCACAAGTAAATTCAAGTGATTTAAAAGTCTTAGAGCTCATGGACAATTAATTTAAACCAATCCTTGAGCTCATAATAAACCATATAGTGCTCAAAACTTTCACAATATTAAGCTTATCCCCACAGGGTTACCAATTAGATGGGTTAAAAAACACAGATTAACTTTGTTTAGAAATCAAAATCCTTGGGCCTCCCACAACTTCACAGCAGTATCAAACATATTGTTCAGCGATTACCACAAGCTGCAATTTTGATGTTTGGCTAGACAACAGAAACTCCGAAAAGACGTACAAATACAAACACCCTCAAAAAGCATGGTTCCCACCCCTTTATGCTTGGAATACAAAGAGCTGACCCAATTCACTATGGGACCTGAATAAAAAAAAGCAGATATCAGATTTTTATAAATCTGATCCACTGTCTTGCTGCCCAAGCAAAGAACCATGAGGCCGAGAGCTGCTCTATACTAGAAAATTAGATCAACACAGCTATGTTGTTCAGGGGTGTGAAAAATCCACACCCCTGAGCGATGTGGTTAAGCTGACCTAAACCCCTGTGTAGACAGTGATAGGTCGACGGAAGAATTCTTCTGTCAACCTAGCTATCACCTCTTGGGGAGGTGGATTACCTATGCTGACAGGAGAACCCCTCCTATTGGTATAGGTACTATCTATATGGAAGCGCTGGGCCACTATAGTGTTCCAGGCGTAGACACACCCTGATTCTCTCCTCAGTTAGACCAGTGAAAAAATCAGGCAAAACTTAATTAGAATATTAGAAGCATAGGGCTGGAGAGATCTTAAGAGGTCATCTAGTTCACTCCTCCCCACCCTGTAGTGCTGAAGGAGAATTAAGTTCAGATTTTTGTCTAACTGTTCTTAAAAGTCTACAATGTTAGGGATCCCACAACCTCCCTAGGTAACTGTTCCAGTGCGTATCTATCCTTAAAGTTAGAAAGCTTTTTCTAATTTCTAACCGAAATCTACCTTGCTGCAAGCTAAACTGAATACCACAGACTTACACTGGGGTGAATCTGGAGTAAGCAAGAGGTGGCAATTCATCTTCAAACCGTGTTTCAAACAGTAACTGAGCCTCACACCACGCACGTGTGGCCAGAGCTTTAACAAACCGGTGTCCAGTGGGGGGGACGGGACCCTTGACAGCTGAGTATTAGAGAAGGATCTTCTAAGTGATGGGGGAGGAATCAAAATAGAAGTTGGGGGGTACATTCGCAAGGAAATGCTCTTTTGCTGTAGTAGAATTTGTTGCAATTCCCCAAACTCAGTTGAATTATTGTAGTGTAACAGACAAATTACATTCAGTATTTAGCTGTGTCTTTACTAAGCAAAAAAACAACTCCTCGCTGCTGACGTGACAATTGGCCATATGCTTCTTCTAAACATCTATTGTTTGAAGATGGATCGTTTATTCTGAAAAGCTTTGCCGCTGGGCCCTTGAACATTAGTACATTGCTACAAGGACAGACCAATTCCCCATGGTAGGTTCCAAAGAGCACATCCACTTCACTTGTGGATCAATCATTAGCATTTCCGAAGTACATAGTGATAGTTCTCCAAACAAAGAGAAGACACTGATTCAAAGCCACATCCTGGACCCCAGCCAGCAGTTTAAGAGCCTGAGCTTTGGGATAAGTCTCTCCCTACGGTATGTGGGAAAGAGCTGCCCGACCTGCCCAAGAAGCAGCAGTAAATCCAATATCTGGCTGCTGCTGTAGTCTCAGGAATGCCTAAATCATGGAAATTCCTACCTTCTCCTTCAAGGGGCAGGAAGAGAGAAATGCCTGGCAGATACGCCTTAGCCATGGAGCCCAATTCCATCACTAAAGAAAACAGTACATGTTTGGATTTTGGGCAGCCCACTGCAGCAAAGCTCCTGGACTCTTAAGGGGCTCAGAGCTGATTCTGTACCTATCACTCTTACAAAACTCCCATTGACTTCAGTGGGATCCATGCCTTTGCAGACTGTAGGATCTGAACCAAAGTGTAGCAGTCTCCCTGGGGCACCACCCCTTTGCTATATCATTTTTCACTACTGAACAAGGAGAGAGAGAGAGCTTCCCCAAGATTTCAGAGTTTGCTAGTCAAGGGTTTCAAGTCTGAACTCCATCTCTTATTTAGACAGGTAGAAATGTACAGATCTATTTCCTCCCTTTGGCCACGGACAGTTCCGTCCGATATGTAAGGTTTCCATTCTGTTTGTTTCCCCTGCTCACTGTGTGAGGCTCTATTAATTATTTGGCAAACAGTGAGAAGGAAGTCAACCCAGAAAACACACTTTTTTCAAGGAGGGGTGGCATCGTACTCTTTAGAGATAAAGAGCACCTGTTACAAACCAGAAAACGTTTCACACTGGCATTGCTTGAATGCAGAAGGAAAAACAGTCAACTGATGCTGAAAAAAATACCAAGGTGAATTCAGGAATTGTCTACACGGTGGGGGGACATGTGCTCTACAGAGGTGTGATTTCTAATGTTGTGTATTAATTGGTCTGTGCAGACCCAGCTAGTGGGCACTAAAGGTTTCCTACTGTGTTTTAACAAAGTACCTTTTCAAACAGCACTATGTTAAAGGGCACCAGCCAGGTAGATATTGACAAATTAATGCACAACGTTAGTGTACTTTAGAAATCAGACCCCGTACAGTGCACTACCCTACCATGTAGGCTGGCCCTAAAATTAAGCCAGGTAGCATACAAAGCCTTAAATTCTCTCCTGTGGACCAGCAAAACAAAAAGAGACAGTGCTCAAAGGATGTTCAACCAAGTTTGAAGTGACTTTAGGTAAAAAGGAGTTTGCCTTTACAGTATTAGGGATATACTTTTCTCTTCTGATATTTCTCCTTCCAGAGCCCATGGAGCTAGACTTTTCTCAGTGGCGGCAGATGACAAAACAAGAAGCAATGGTCTCAAGTTGCAGTGGGGGAGGTTTAGGTTGGATATTATGAAACACTATTTCACTAGGAGGGTGGTGAAGCACTGGAATGGGTTACCTAGGGATGTGGTGGAATCTCCATCCTTAGAGGTTTTTAAGGCCTGGGTTGACAAAGCCCTGGCTGGGATGATTTAGTTGGGGTTGGTCCTGCTTTGAGCAGGGGGTTGGACTAGATGACCCTCTGAGGTCTCTTCCAACCCTAATCTTCTAGGATTCTATTCTACTCTGTCCTTCTGTGCTCATCCACTTCTTCCCCAGCTTCCATTTGCAGTCTTGGGCCATATTCTCAAGAAGTGTAAATCAGCATAGTTCCACCACACTCAGTAGAGCTATGCCAACTTACTCCAGCTGAGAATCTTGCTCTTTTGTTCCACTCTTCTCCCACGGTAACATATTCCTTTTGTTTGAGACAGCTACTCTGGAGCTCCCATGCATTCAGCTTCCTGAGTTTAGGACTGGGCCACCTTAGTGCTCTGAAAGATTTGCTGGTGTCGAAATGTTAGGCTGATAAAGCAGAGGAGGATTGAAAGGAGTTGATAAAAGCAAAGCCTCTTTCTTAATTTTCTGCTTTAACCACTCAAAGGGCTTTCAAAATCTATGAAAGTGGTTTGCTAATTTAGAAATCCTTTAATTATAGATATTATATAATTACTACACTTGACAATAAATATCTTTGAGAGAATCTCCGTAAGAATGATTTAAACTCCTCCCTTTTTGGTTGTTCTGTGTTCTAATTACCAGGGCTTCGGTCTTCAGAAATCTACCCGCCCTGACAGTAATACAAAGACAAAATGTCAGTCACCGTGGGGGCGGGGGAAAAGAGGAGAAAAAAATATAAAATATGAACAAACCCCACTGCTACTCCCTCCACATCAATCTTTTTCATACATGTGGAAAGAAACAGCCATTTTCCTTCAGCTCCTAAAATCCAGAGGCACTGTGACGGGATGCCAGGGAAAAAATATTGGTGGTAAAGTCTATTAGATTGAGAATAATCTCAGAGAAGTGGTAGAAACCTCACTGCTTTGACATTGGAAGCTCACACAGGAGTTGGACGTGTCAATTTAGGTGATTTCCTAAAGTCCTGTGTTATAAAGGAGGACAAACTAAATGATCACAATGGTCCCTTCTGGCCTTGGAATCCATGAAGCTGAAGTTCTATTTAGTAAACATTGCAGGATAATGTTTTCAGTTGTGACTGTTCTGTACTTGGGTTGTGAGAAGCAATCAAACCTGAGTTCTAAGACCGACTTTCCCCCTGAAAATTCCAGATGTTCATGATGTGCAGCAGAGCGACAGCTTTCAAGTCTTAACTGGCCACAGATTTGTGACAATACTTTGAACCATGTGTATTTGGAAGGTTAATCTGCACTGCACTACCTCAAGCGAACAACAGTAGCTTGGGAAAACTGATTAATTTATTTCATAGCAACGGATCTGGGGTATCTCATGCCTCCGTATAGCGTCAGAGGTGGCATTAGCAGTGAAGGTTTGTGATGTCTGAAAGTGGGTAGGTGTTATTGACAAAGATGCCCTCAGAGCCAACAATTAGCAGTGGGTGAAAATCGTAATGGGTTAGAGTCTCACTCTGCCTGGCCCAAAGAGCCTTCCCTGTAATCGTGGGCACTGCAGTTCCATTTCTCATTCAAAAATTTAAAAACCAGGAGGAGAATCTATCTGCCAAGGTTTCCTTTAGTGCTCAGTGTGGAATATCAATCCAGTTCTATTGGTGAAACTATTAAGGACTCAGATACTACAGTGATGGAGGCTATACAAAATCCTAAAATACATAAGTAAACTAGTTTTTACATTCAGATGGAGAGTCAAGTTACCCAAGCTGCTGTTCTGTATATTTCATTGAATGGGGAATCTGTCTTCACCTGCAAGGACCGAGGATGCTTGAAGCAGAAGCAGACAGGTGGAATCATATGCTAGGGTCTCTTGCTGGATGCAGCTAGGAAAGAACTGGTAATTCCCCCTCTGCTTTATCCAGCAACAGAATGCAAATGTGAGAAATGCAGATCAGATGCAGAAGACAAGAGGGGAAACTAGTTAATTTCTAAGAGTTATTGTTTTAGACTAGAGCTGGTTGGAAAATACTGCTTTCTGTTGGAAAATGCCGAGTCAATAGAATTGAAACTTTCCATGGGAACGTGTTCAGTTCTGTTGAAATTGTCGATAGCAATCAGACAGGACAGCGGGCCAGCCTGCCTGGTGATCATCAGGCTGAACAGCTTCCTGGGCTGCAACTGCCTAGCTCCCTAGTTCTCTAAACGGCCCCCCGATCCTCAGGCTGGCTAGCACATGGGCTGGCTGGCTTCACCCGGATTTTTTGAAAAATTCTATTTGGGCTTTTTTTTTTTTTTTAAAATACAGTTGAGTTTTGTGGGAAATTTTGCAATTTCTGCTTTTTATTCCCCATCAGAACCAAAAATGTGAAATTTATAAAATTTTCAATAGATCCAAAAGCCATTTCCTGCACATCTCTACTTTAAGAATCAAGAAGTTCTTTGGAGTATCATTGGTTGCACGTGTTTTTAAGGTAGTTCCCCCATTCTTTTCCCAGCTGCTTGAAACAATAGCTACAGATCTTCATTTAAAAGGATGCAAGTAGTGCAAATGAGAGTAGTTTTGCACACAGACATGCTCATTTTGCACTGTGAACCTGACCAATCTCACCAGCTGGGCAATATTGTTTTCCCCATCTTTCACTACCACTTAGCTATAGTAAGAAGATGTCATTTTCAACCTCATACCAAAAGACACCACCGGACTCTGCAGAGTTCAGCCGTACTGCTTCAATATGTACTGATGAATGAGAAACAACTTCCTTCCTTGCTGGAGTAACACACAGTGCATTTCTCACAGGATGCCTGTGGTTTTGCTGGCTTAGGAATAGGAAGCGGATTCCAGAGTTGAATGAATAAAAATAGAGAGGTAAATAAACTAAGCCCATTTTTAGTGAATCAAGTTAGTCTCTTCTGTCTGGCTGTTTTTCCTGGAAGTTGGTGACTGAACAAAAAGACAAACTTACTGCTCAAAAGCAAGATTACCCTCTCTAACTCCAGATGGTCATGTTGCCTTCCAAGAGTCACTCCCCATTTAACTGCATCTAGAAAAATTAACTTACTGTCAAAACCTTCTAGTTACTTACAAAATTGTTAATATGGAAAATAAAGTTTGGGGAGGTTCACGATAGCCTGTTACACGCAGTTGGCATTGGCTTCAGCCAATGCAATGTGGAGTATATGCCGGTAAATACAGTACTGTGAAATCAATGCTCTCATAAAAGCATGAAGCATTTTAAACTAATCTATTTCCTAGACACTTCTTTTGTATTGCACTAGGAATCAGAATTGCAAATCCTTCTGCTGGTGCATACCATCATGTCACTTGCCCACACTTTGTCCGTAACATCTTCTCTATAGTTGGCAAGTAGAGGAGAAGCTGACAAACTGAGCAGCACATTTAAATGGCCTGCGATGTGAGACCTCTCACTCAATTGCAAAAGATCAGCTCAAAAGGAGAACCTGAGCTGGAACCTCATTCACTCCTAAGAGAAGACAGCTAGCAGGGAGTTCTCTTGAGATTGGGGGGGGGGGGTGGGAGGAGACGGACAGACATATATACTGTGTGCTCAAGGCAGCTTGGGTCTTTTTTTTTAAAAAAAAATAAAAATGCAGCCTATATTAGGAAGGTCAAAAGAAAGGCAAAGGACCATCCTGCATTGCTCACTACCCACTCATCCCTCATGGGATTACGTCTTCTTTTTAAGAACGCAAAGAAACACATTGGTGTGAAAATCAATGTACAGGGGAAAATGTCATCTCCTGCAGATAAAGATCACTCTCAAACAGAAGACTGACAGCTATCGGAAAAGGAGAAAAGATTTGGGACAGGCAGAAAAAGGGCAAGCATCCCATCCATCCTCAAGTCTGACAGCTTCAGTGGGGGGCATGCAGATGCTACGGCAGCTCTGGGGTGGGGAAGATTGAACAATACCACAATCCTGACGTGAAGGGTGGGCCAAGAGATGGTGGTTCAGACTCATTGGACAATTAATTTCTTCCTGCTGTGGCATATTGCCAGCACTACTATGATGGGTCCCGCGGGGTTCAAGACACCCTTTCTTGCCCCTCATCTGGGGTATTAACTGTCCCACTCATATCCCAGAGAAGGGGAGTGGAGCGAGAGGGACCCAAGCCCGCCCTCTACTCCAGGTCCCAGCCCAGGGGCCCTACGAGTAGCAGCAAACCACTTGAACTAGCGATTCCTTCCCCTGGGCTACTTCCCTTTCCGGCTCTTCAGCTTGTGGGGCTTCCTTCAAACTGCTCTCTGCTCCAACACCAAACCACTCTGCTTCAACTCCTCCAACTGTCTGGTTGGAGCAGGGATTTTTATCAGGTGACTGGCTTTGGGCGCTCTAATTGGCTTCAGGTGCTCTAATCTACAGCAACCTCTCTTCCCTCTACAAGGGAATAAGGCTCTCATCATCCTGGGGCTTATATATCTCCCTTCTATCACCCTCCTGCTGCCCTCTGGCCATGCTGTATCACACTGCGTAAATGTTACATTGGGTATCTGTCTACACTGCAAAAAAGACCCAAGTCTCAGAGCCTGGGTCAACAGACTCAGGCTCATGCTATGGGGCTAAAATTAGCTGTGTAGATGTTTGGGCTGGAGCCCAGGCTCCAAGACCCACCCCTGCACCAGTTTTCAGAGGGCAGGCTCGAGCCCAAAGTGTCCACACTGCTATTTTTAGCCCCATAGCCCAAGCCCATGTCAGTTGACATGGGCTTGGAGACTCATTGCTGCGGGTCTTTTCTGGCAGTGTAGACATACCCAGTAAGCAAAAGAAAAATGGATTTATTTTTTTTAAGCAAAGAGTAAAAACAAAACATCAGAGCAGAAGATATTTTAAATATAGGTGAATCACCTACATATGTATATGCGGACAGCTATAGAGTTTTAGATTTATACACATATATACATTAACACACACTTGACAATTTGCCTTACAGTCTACTTCCATTCAAAAAGGAACAACAAAGAATAAACAGAAGACACACGTTTTGAGCGTTTTCATACTGACCGACTTAGCACTTCTTTTAAGCAGCTGATGCAGATCATTGGATAATGCAAGTAGATCTTAACAATATGGAAGAAAGCTCTGTACAGCACTGCCATAATCAAAGGCTACATGAAATGGAAATATAGTTCTCTCTGTAACTGAAAATCTAACCACTTGAACTGGCTCAAAAGGGAAAAATGTTGGTTTAAGTATTTGCTATTCTAATTGCTGCTTTTCAGAAACAGCAGTGTAATTGGGTGGGACTCACCCCTGCAGCACCTCCTGCTGGTTGTCCTTGGGAATTAGCTCACCAGCCTCTGGAGTGCCCTCTGCCATCTGGTGATCCACCCATCACTGGCCCCTGTGTCCCTCCCAGACCCAGTCCCCTTTTGTCTGGGGTGCTGCCCCTCTGGCAGTTACCCCTCAGTCTCCCCACCCACTATCCCCACTTCACCTCAGTCTTGGCTACTGCCAGTCCTCACTTAGCCCAGCTCCCTGGGCAGACTACAGTGTATCAGCCACTCATCACAGGCGAAGGGGTTTGGAGCTGTTGTCTATCTGTGGGCTGCCCCCTGCAACTCCAGTACCTATTTGGCCTTACTCTAGGCCTGCAGCCTGGGGGTTTTCCAGGCCAGAGCTCCCCAGCCCTCCCCCAGCTCTGCTCCACCTCAGGTACTCTCTCAAGCTCCCCAACAGCCAGGGCCTTCTCCCTCTAAAGGCAGAGAGAGAGTCCTCCTGGCTGCCCTGGCCTTCTTATACAGACCAGCTGGGTCCTGATTGGGGCGTGGCCCAGCTGCGACTACTTCCCCAATCAGCCCAGTTTCTAGCCCACAGCCCCAGCCCTCTCCAAGGGCTGGCTTTTCAGCCCTTCAGGGCAGGAGCGGGTGACCACTCTGCTACAAGCAGGAAGTCAAGTTTCAAAGCACTGTAGCATCTAACTTTCCCCATGAAGGAATTTATCTTTCCCTGTGAATGACAATCCACTAACTCTGCAACTGCAGCCAATTTAACATTTGCGTTATTCTTCCTCCATTTTAAGTTTAAGATAACTGCATTTTTCTAGTATTTGATGCGTGTGAATCAAAGGCCCTAGAGTGGTAAGAGGTGCACCTGAAAATCACTTTCTGAAGTCTCATCCTGTGCTTGATCTTTAATAGAAAAACTTGTGAATAAAATGAGCAGTAAAATTATTGAGGGCTCTACAGTTTGCCTTTTAGGTGTTTTACTACTGCTGAAATACGAAAAATGTTAAAACCTCACTTGTAAGAGGCTGAGGGGCAGGGTGGGTCATTGATATAACAGCTGACATTTCACTTCTGAAGATATTAAAGAGACAAGGTGGGTGAGATAATATCTTTTATTGGACCAACTTCTGCTGCTGAGAGAGACAAGTTTTCGAGCTACACAGAACTTCTCCTCTACCTTGTGAGGACACGAGTTCAAATCCTGCCTAAGGTAACAAGTGAAAGCAAGTTTGGTGGTGGTTTCACCTTAGCCCCCAGTGGAAATCTGACTAGGAGCGGGTAAAATTTCTTGGCCAAGGCTTTTTTTCCCCCCATTGAAAAATGCAGATTCAAGTTGACCCAAATATTTTTCGAATGTGCGCAGAATGTATTGAATTGCTTCAATCCAAAATAATGTGGGGGTGGGTGGGGGGGAATTAAAGCATTTTGTTTTGACACATTCCATTTTAAATGCCCACTTGTTCTGCATTTTACTGAAATGTTATTTAAGAAAAAAATTCATTAAAAAAACCTGAACAGAAAAGAAAACATTTTGTTTCAAGTCAAATGAAACATTTGTTTGACCCAAAACAGTTTTTTAAAAACTTTCGTTTTGCCAAAAAAAATTTCATTGCAATTTTTGAATTTTTAAAATGATTTTTCGATGTAGCCACTGAATGGGAAAAAAAAGTATCAGTGATTTGCACAATTTTTTATCCAACTCTGTCATGGTACCACCATAAATGGCACTTATTTCTCAGCAGCCTGGGGCAAAGGTGGAGTTTTTCAGGATTATGGTCCGTTGGCCAGGGAACCCAAAATGTCAGTAGAAAGCTGTGTTAACAGAAGCGTGCACAACACCTTGCATGTGCAGGGCTGGTGAGATAAGAAAGGGGTTAGGGAAAAAGCGACAGGCAAGTATGCTCCGATATGACTTTCATAATGCATTTGATTCCAAACTGCATCAATCTTGAGAAGTCAGATACTACTCCGATGACTATGGGATAAACGGCTAAGCAGGTAACTAGACAAAGCTCACGCTATGCCTGTCACCATTGAGTGCTATTAGGTACTTACATTCATGAACACCAAATCTGCACATAAATCATGGGACTCGGAAGAAATCGAAGGACTGGATCTGCTCAGAGCAGCACCCTCTCACCAACCATAACAGGAAGAGAAGACTGAAGTCCCAGAGAGGGGACCTGGAATTGTGAAAGGACACTGACCAAGTTCCCAAGGAATGCTCAAGAGTGGCGAGGAAACAGAGGCAGGGAATTATATATGGACGTTTCTTATTTTGCATCAATCTGTATCTCTCTTGGGTGGTTTAAAAGTAAAGAATGATTGATTGAAAAATCCCTCTGCAAAGTCTATGTCTTACTGGCTACAACTATCCTGTGTCCACTACAAACCAGAGTACCTGCTAGAGTGGAGCTCTGGGGAGGGTGTGCTTAAAGCTGCAGGGAAACCCAGGGGGATTCAGCACCCGTCTTGTGGCATAGGGCGGCTGGACTCTGAGGTCCCATTTCTGAGGAACACCAGATAGAGCCTACGCCTGGGAAGTGAGCTTAGAGGCCAAAGAAGGAGACAGTGCCTGGAACGTACCCAGACACAGGGGAGCTTAAAAGCACCCCAGCATGTGGTTCCAAACACAGCAGCCTGGTGAGTAAGGGGAACTTGAGTAGTGCTGTGACAAGGTACTGGTAGGAAAGATGGTCTGGAACAAATCCTGGTCTTACTGAAATCAATAGCAAAACTCTAAATTGCTTCCAGTAAGAACAGGATTTGGTGATCTATAAATGCAAAATACTGTGGTCTGCGTAAACAGCACTGAAACATACAAAGTGTTCAACTGCACCAAGGTGCCCATATAGAGCCATTTAAATTATCTAGAAAACAGAGGACATGGTGTACTTACTGACCTCACCCAGAAGGTTAAATTTCCACCTAGGACATGAACAGACAAGCCTTCATGATAATTTTAAAGCATTTTAAATTTCAGATAGAAATTTGCAAAGCTCAGATGAGCATGCAAATTGTAATTGACAAAGGAATAAACTCATAAAATTTAATCTGAAGTAGGAATTCCTATCCCACCTATTAAATATGTGTATTCATAATGCTGATTAAATATACCAGTAACCAAAATCCCTAGGTCTTCTCTGTAATTTTTTAAATAAATTTGTGATTAGAACTGCAAGTGGGTTGAAGGTTTTATTGAGTAGTCTTTGCCTTGGATATTACAGAAGTAATTAAAGGGTTGATAACTCAGACCACCAACAGGTAAGAGCTGCATTTATTTCCACAGCACAAAGGGGGGAAAAAAAACCTAAATGTAATTTCAGTTAAAAAAAACGTACAGAAGTGATATTGGAATCATATCAATTTCCAGAGTTCGAAGGTTTGCAAAATAGTAAGTTATGAAAGATGTAAATTTTGTTTGATTTCTGTCCAGAGAATTGGGAAGGAAGAAGCAATGAACTAGCACAAAATTATCCAGAGTGATGTAAAGTTAACAAAAGCACCTGCACCTATTCTCTATAATCTCATTTTAAAAAGATGTGTTACAAATGTTTTGTTGTTCCTGGCTTTTTAGGTACCAAAACGTTTTTCTAAAATGCAAGCTCTTACAAAACAGCATTCCAATTTTCAAATGAAGTGATAACAGATTTCATTTTTATTTGGTGGTGATTTGACATCTAAAACACTAGTCGTCAGCGCTGGCATACATTCTACAAAAGAGAACACAAACATTCTCGTTCAATCTACTTGAATCCCATTGAGAGGACTTGCATGCTGGCTCTTAGTAATTAGTATCTATGTTTTTTATACTGTGCATATCATAGCACAAACCCTATGAGCTATTCTTAATGAGCTGTTAAGTTCTGTCTACACTACAACACTCCAGCCATGTTTGGCAGCTTTCTTTTCACCCCATTCAGTTAAATGGTTTTGTCCTTTTGCTCTGTACAAGATCAACTGACAGGTTTCAGAGTAACAGCCGTGTTAGTCTGTATTCGCAAAAAGAAAGGGAGTACTTGTGGCACCTTAGAGACTAACCAATTTATTTGAGCATAAGCTTTCGTGAGCTACAGCTCACTTCATCGGATGCATACTGTGGAAACTGCAGAAGACATTATATACACAGAGACCATGAAACAATACCTCCTCCCACCCCACTCTCCTGCTGGTAATAGCTTATCCAAAGTGACCACTCTCCCTACAATGTGCACGATAATCAAGGTGGGCCATTTCCAGCATAAATCCAAGTTTAACCACAACGTCGGGGGGGGGGGAGGGGTAGGAAAAAACAAGGGGAAATAGGCTACCTTGCATAAGGACTTAGCCACTCCCAGTCTCTATTTAAGCCTAAATTAATAGTATCCAATTTGCAAATGAATTCCGATTCAGCAGTTTCTCGCTGGAGTCTGGATTTGAAGTTTTTTTGTTGTAGGATAGCGACCTTCATGTCTGTAATTGCGTGACCAGAGAGATTGAAGTGTTCTCTGACTGGTTTATGAATGTTATAATTCTTGACATCTGATTTGTGTCCATTTATACTTTTACGTAGAGACTGTCCAGTTTGACCAATGTACATGGCAGAGGGGCATTGCTGGCACATATCACATTGGTGGATGTGCAGGTGAACGAGCCTCTGATAGTGTGGCTGATGTTATTAGGCCCTGTGATGGTGTCCCCTGAATAGATATGTGGGCACAGTTGGCAACGGGCTTTGTTGCAAGGATAGGTTCCTGGGTTAGTGGTTCTGTTGTGTGGTATGTGGTTGTTGGTGAGTATTTGCTTCAGGTTGGCAGGCTGTCTGTAGGCAAGGACTGGCCTGTCTCCCAAGATTTGTGAGAGTGTTGGGTCATCCTTCAGGATAGGTTGTAGATCCTTAATAATGCGTTGGAGGGGTTTCAGTTGGGGGCTGAAGGTGACAGCTAGTGGCGTTCTGTTATTTTCTTTGTTAGGTCTGTCCTGTAGTAGGTGACTTCTGGGAACTCTTCTGGCTCTATCAATCTGTTTCTTCACTTCCGCAGGTGGGTATTGTAGTTGTAAGAATGCTTGATAGAGATCTTGTAGGTGTTTGTCTCTGTCTGAGGGGTTGGAGCAAATGCGGCTGTATTGCAGAGCTTGGCTGTAGACTATGGATCGTGTGGTGTGGTCAGGGTGAAAGCTGGAGGCATGGAGGTAGGAATAGCAGTCAGTAGGTTTCCGATATAGGGTGGTGTTTATGTGACCATTGTTTATTAGCACTGTAGTGTCCAGGAAGTGGATCTCTTGTGTGGACTGGACCAGGCTGAGGTTGATGGTGGGATGGAAATTGTTGAAATCATGGTGGAATTCCTCAAGGGCTTCTTTTCCATGGGTCCAGATGATGCAGATGTCATCAATATAGCGCAAGTAGAGTAGGGGCGTTAGGGGACGAGAGCTGAGGAAGCAGTGTTCTAAATCAGCCATAAAAATGTTGGCATACTGTGGGGCCATGCGGGTACCCATAGCAGTGCCGCTGATCTGAAGGTATACATTGTCCCCAAATGTAAAATAGTTATGGGTAAGGACAAAGTCACAAAGTTCAGCCACCAGGTTAGCCATGACATTATCGGGGATAGTGTTCTTGACGGCTTGTAGTCCATCTTTGTATGGAATGTTGGTGTAGAGGGCTTCTACATCCATAGTGGCCAGGATGGTGTTATCAGGAAGATCACCGATGGATTGAAGTTTCCTCAGGAAGTCAGTGGTGTCTCGAAGGTAGCTGGGAGTGCTGGTAGCGTAGGGCTTGAGGAGGGAGTCTACATAGCCAGACAATCCTGCTGTCAGGGTGCCAATGCCTGAGATGATGGGGCGCCCAGGATTTCCAGGTTTATGGATCTTGGGTAGTAGATAGAATATCCCAGGTCGGGGTTCCAGGGGTGTGTCTGTGCGGATTTGTTCTTGTGCTTTTTCAGGGAGTTTCTTGAGCAAATGTTGTAGTTTTTTTGGTAACCCTCAGTGGGATCAGAGGGTAATGGCTTGTAGAAAGTGGTGTTGGAGAGCTGCCGAGCAGCCTCTTGTTCATATTCCGACCTATTCATGATGACAACAGCACCTCCTTTGTCAGCCTTTTTGATTATGATGTCAGAGTTGTTTCTGAGGCTGTGGATGGCATTGTGTTCTGCACGGCTGAGGTTATGGGGCATGTGATGCTGCTTTTCCACAATTTCAGCCCGTGCACGTCGGCGGAAGCACTCTATGTGGAAGTCCAGTCTGCTGTTTCGACCTTCAGGAGGAGTCCACCTAGAATCCTTCTTTTTGTAATGTTGGTAGGGAGGCCTCTGTGGATTAGTATGTTGTTCAGAAGTATTTTGGAAATATTCCTTGAGTCGGAGACATCGAAAATAGGATTCTAGGTCACCACAGAACTGTATCATGTTCGTGGGGGTGAAGGGGCAGAAGGAGAGGCCCCGAGATAGGATAGCTGCTTCTGCTGGGCTGAGAGTATAGTTGGATAGGTTAACAATATTGCTGGGTGGGTTGAGGGAACCATTGCTGTGGCCCCTTGTAGCATGTAGTAGTTTAGAAAGTTTAGTGTCCTTTTTCTTTTGTAGAGAAGCAAAGTGTGCGTTGTAAATGGCTTGTCTAGTTTTAGTAAATTCCAGCGACGAGGAAGTTTGTGTGGAAGGTTGTTTTTTTATGAGAGTATCCATGTTTGAGAGCTCATTCTTAATCTTTCCCTGTTTGCGGTAGAGGATGTTGATCAGGTGATTCCGCAGTTTCTTTGAGAGCGTGTGGCACAAGCTGTCAGCATAGTCTGTGTGGTATGTAGATTGTAATGGATTTTTTACCTTCAGTCCTTTTGGTACGATGTCCATCTGTTTGCATTTGGAAAGGAAGATGATGTCTGTCTGTATCTGTACAAGTTTTTTCATGCAGTGCAATACCCTTTTTAAGATCTTTCCGCTCTAACTTCTATGTAACTATCTCCTGCCAGATAAACACTGCTCTACAAATGAGTGAAGGTCGTGTTTTCCCCACACATTTAGGATGCTTGTTCATGTAAAAGCAAACCAACATGTAGCTCCCAAATCAGCCTCCCTAGAAGAAGTAGCACTGCAGGGACAGAAGTCCTTTGAAACAAAAAGAACAGAAGTACTTGTGGCACCTTAGAGACTAACAAATTTATTTGAGCATAAGCTTTAGTGGGCTACAGCTCACTTCATCGGATGCACGCAGTGGAAAATACAGGAGGACAATTTTATATACACAGAGAACATGAAACAATGGGTGTTACTATACACACTAGAAAAAGAGTGACCATTTAAGGTGAGCTATTGGTAACGCTCATTGTTTCATGTTCTCTGTGTATATAAAATTGTCCTCCTGTATTTTCCACGGCGTGCATCCGATGAAGTGAGCTGTAGCCCACGAAAGCTTATGTTCAAATAAATTTGTTAGTCTCCAAGGTGCCACAATTACTCCTGTTCTTTTTGCGGATACAGACTAACACAGCTGCTACTCTGAAACCTTTGAAACAAAGCGGCCAGATACCTTGTGTTGCTCTATAGCAAACCTTGTCATTGGAAGAACTCCCAGATGAGCTTCAGTGGGGAGTGATGTCCAGTCCTTGGACAGCAGGAAGGTAACTGCAACAGAGACTTGGCAGTATTTATCATCTGATGATCTTAAAGTGCTTCACAGAATGTTAACACAAAGCCACAAACCCCATCTTACAGAGTAAGGAAGTACTATTCGTACTTAACAAGTGAAGAAATGGCACCATAGAGATTTGGGGCCGGATTTTTAAAATCTGTTCTTGGTTTTTTTAAAATCTGGTTTTTAGGCAGCTAGTGGGATTTTCAAAAGCATGTAGGTGCCTGAAACCAATCAATGTCAGTGAGGGTTAGGTACCTAGGTGCTTTTGAAAATTCCTCTAGGCACTGATATATCTTTAAAGCTCTGGCCCTTAGTGATTCATCTAAGGTCACACAGCAAGCTAGCATCAGAGGTAGAACGAGAAACCCAAGGCTCCTGAGTTCCCACTTCGGGGAGAGACTGAGGCTCCCTTTGAGGTGTATTTTTACATCAACATGATGACTAATGGTTTGCTGTTTCTTAACTCCCTGCTGTGTTCAGTTTTGTGTTCAGTTCAGTGAGATCCATCCCAGAGGAGACCCTGTATGCTCTCTCCTAGAGACTTTAATTTGGTTCTGTCCAAAAGAAAGGCCATTCTATTGTCAGTATGTGTGTGGATAAGGCTAGTACCATCTGTGCAAAGAATTTTAGAGCATGGAGGTGCACTTCTTAACTACTCTCACTGGTTATAGACAAGTACTGAATGCTGCCAAATCCTTTATTTTCCTCACGCAGAAGCAACCATCATAAGGAATTTTTAAATGGTTCATCTTTGGTGAAAAGGAAACTCTCCTGGAGTTTTCCCCAGCAATGCAGCCTGACAGCCCATTGGAGGTGTTTTGGCTTGTTTTGTTTTGCTCTCTTCTGGTTGGTCTGCCATTTGTGTTGACAGCTGTCAAGCTTCAGACACTGAAGATGAGAGCCAGTGCTCCAGTGGGAGGACTGGGTCCTGTTCAGCAGAGCAAGAGCAAAGTTTGGAACATAAACCTCTCTGAGATAATGAGGATGTTTGTGAACAAAAGAAAATGAAACAAGCCTTTTAAAAAACCTGACCAAGTTGAAGGAGGGGAAATCAATCAGTCTAAACACGATACTGCAGGATCATTTTACCATATGTTCCTTATGGAAGAGTTTCAATAGAGATTAATCAACATCCTACAGAATTTTTAAACGAATATACAAAATTCTACTGCCAGAATATAATTCAACTGGCTGGTTTAAAAGATAGCTATAGAAAGGGTCTCCTTAAATTCCATATGTTCAAAAGGCACAAATCGGAGCTGGTTGCTTAACAGTCTTTTGTTAAATCTCCCACTTTAAGAGTAATTTTTCTAGAACCCTATTTAGTTTCTGAAATCTATTGCTTTCATTCTTTGTTCTTTCTACCTGTAGGAATTTACCCAATATGGATTTTACACAGTGCAGAATGTTTTACTACACTGAATGTGTAGGCTTAGGCTCAAATCCTGCTC
This sequence comes from Lepidochelys olivacea, assembly GCF_965140295.1. NCBI lineage: Eukaryota > Metazoa > Chordata > Testudines > Cheloniidae > Lepidochelys > Lepidochelys olivacea. Next base: position 12,425,748 of record NC_140436.1, on the reverse strand, counting down.
CATTCCTTCATATATGTTAAGGGCTGTTATAAAGAGGACAGTGATCAGTTATTCTCTAGGTCCACTGGAAGCAGGACAAGAAGCAATGGGCTTAATCTTCAGCAAGGGAGATTTAAGTTAGATATTAGTAAAAGCTTTCTAACTCTAAGGGTAGTTAAGCTCTGGAAAAGGCGGTGGAATCCCCATCACTGGAGGTTTTTAAGAACATGTTGGGCAAACACCTGTCAGGGATTGTCCTGCCTCAGCGCAGGGGGCTGGACTAGATAGCTTCTTGATGTGCCTTCCAGCCCAACATGTCTATGGTTCTATGAGAAATGTGTGTGTGCGTAACTTTACTCACACAAGTAGTCCATTTACATCAATGAGATACTCAAGTGAGGAAAGTTACTGCCATGCATAAGCTCCGTGGGGCAGGCACCATCATTTTCTCCTGTGCGTTTGTACAACGCCTAGCACACTGGGGTGCTGGCCCACGACCGGGATTCCTAGGTGCAACCACAGTACAAATAATTAATAATAATAAAATAATAATAAATTCATACATGGGGCGGGCTGGGGCCGTAGAAACTACGTGTCAAATACTACAAGCTGGCAGGATGTCATATAGAGTAGACCAGGTACGAAAGCCTTTTAAAATATTAATTTTACTTAAAATAATCTACATTGCTATCACACCTCTCATTTGAGGATCTCAAAGCACTTTGCAAAGAGCTGATTAATGGAAATATACATATTTTACATCTAAACATTTTCCATATGGGGAAACTGAGGCAGGGGAATGCTGTGATTTGTCCAAGGCCATGCAGGGTGTTAGCATCAGAGCTGGGATTAGAATGCAAAAGCTCACAGCTCTCTGCTGTAATGACTCCACTCCCAAGCCTTGTATTATAGCAATATTGTACGTACTGTGGAAAGGTTTTATTTATTTATAAATAATGTTTGTGACAACTAAACGGAGACATGTTCTTTGCGTGGACAAGGTATGAAAGGGTTCTAGCTGGGATGTATTACCTCTGCAAATGCGAAAAGAAGGAAAATATTTTCGATGGTTGGTAAAGTTCAATTTAATAGACTGATTTTTATCACCTAACTCAGTGAGCCCGATATCTTAGTCAATTTAGCTTTAAATGGACCCTTCTCTCTTTGTCAAAAAATAAATCATTGCGTCTGTTGCAATCTAAATGGGAAGAGGAAGGACTGAAGCACACAGCGTCCCTCCTGATTCCGAACATGGATATCCAATTTCAGTGCTCCAAGTGAGGGATTAATAAAACCAGATAATGATAAGCACAAGGCAGGCAGAGCGCAAGCTGCAAATTAACGCTGGGCCAGTTCCCTATTTCACGCTGCTTGAATGTCTCCTGGTGAAAAACTGATATCCCTCCAGTTGAATATTTGAGAGAGACACACACACACACACACACACACACAAAAAAGAATTTTTTTGCTCTTCTGTGATTCCGAAAAAAATTCCATGCGTCACATTCATATTTTCGCCAGGCTGCAGCACCTTTCCTCATCTGCAGTTCTCCTCAGATCCTGACTCCTCACAACTTTGGCAATGCACCACAATCCTGACCTGCAGTAATCCCTAAAATTCCAGTTTCAGGCCTTGGCACCGTTTTGTCAATTCAATTATACCCTACCCTGCAGCCTCTCCATCTATCTGTTCCACTCATAGAAACCCACACAGCACTGGTAATGCTCTCATTCCTAACTCCGGCCATTCTAGTCCTTTACCCATCTCTCTCACTGTTAACCTGCAGTAACTCCTACAGCTCCATATACCTTTACCAGTGTGCTCCATTCCTTACCTTTGCCCTGCCTTTGCAGCCCTGACCTCCCTTGAGCAAAGGATCTGCCAGTCATGCTACATTTTGTTATATAAAATGGATGCTAGAGAGATACCAAACACTTCCACTTGAGATTCAAATCAGGATTTAAGTAAGTAAACACAGCTGGAATGCTTTGCACTACCCTGCAGCACTTAAAGAAGCATCTGTACTGCGAATTAAATGGTTCCTTACACACCATCTATAACAGTTTCTAATTTAAAAAGGTAAGAATGGAATCTATATGTCTTTTACAATGGAAGGGAATTCGTTATTTCTACAAGCATTTCTTTTGTTTAATCTATTCATTATTATTATGAAAGGAGGCAGCCTTTTCCAGAGGACTGTGGTCTGCACTGGAGTTAGACATGGGTTGACAAAGCCCTGGCTGGGATGATTTAGTTGGGGATCGGTCCTGCTTTGAGCAGGGGGCTGGACTAGATGACCTCCTGAGGTCCCTTCCAACCCTGAGATTCTATGATTCTATGATTCATAATTTGTAATGAAAGAGGTGCTGGGGCTCAAGCAGTTAGATGCTGGGACTCAGCCCTGGCAAGCCCTGGCACAAATTAAGCACTGGTTTGAGTCCTACAGCTCCCACTACCCTGCTGGATGATTCCCCTCTCTGTGCCTCAGTTTCCTATGGATGAAAAGCACTTGGAGCTAAGTACTGAACTTTACCTTTGCCTACCCCATTTTCCTCCATCACCTAAAATTCCACTCCTCTCTTTGAGCGTCCTAAGCCCTTTACGTGGGACATCTGTTTGGAAACCACCCTTCACTGTGTGGCACATTGGGATCTGAAGAAGTACTGGCAGCATGGAAGTCATGACAGTTTGGAAGTCTCTCAATTACATTTTTGAATACTGTATAACCAATCCCTGGGAAATGCCATATGTATAGTCTACTCCAGGTTTGCTTCACTTGGGCCAGGAAAAAGCAGTCAAAAGGCAGGTTCTATTTCGTAAAGCCTAATTAGGCAGAAGGAATAAAGAACTCAATAATAGTTTATTTCAATTGTCCCCACATTGACTGGGGACGTGTCACCTCAGGACGAAATGCAGAGACAAAATTTCTCGATCCTTTAAATGTCGGCTTCTCGGAGCAGCTGGTACGGGAACCAGAGAGGCAACGCTCGATCTCGTCCCGAGTGGGGCGCAGGATCGGGTCCAAGAGGGAACTGTAACAGGACCGCTTGGAAAGAGTGACCATGATATAACAACATTTAACATTCCTGTGGTGGGAAGAACACCTCAACAGCCCAACACTGTGGCATTTAATTTCAGAAAGGGGCACTATGCAAAAATGAGGTTAGTTAAACAGAAATTAAAAGGTCCAGTGACTAGAGTGAAATCCCTGTAAGCTGCATGGACACTTTTCATAGACGCCATAATAGAGGGTCAACTTAAATGTATATCCTAAATTAAAAACACAGTAAAAGAACTAAAAAAGAGTCACCGCGGCTTAACAACCATGTAAAAGAAGCAGTGAGAGATAAAAAGGCATCTTTTAAAAAGTGGAAGTCAAATCCTAGTGAGGTAAATAGAAAGGAGCATAAACACTGCCAAATTAAATATAAAAACGTAATAAGAAAAGCCAAAAAGGAGTTTGAAGAACAGCTAGCCAAAAACTCATAAGGTAATAAATTTTTTTTTAAATACATCAGAAGCAGGAAGCCTGCTAAACAACCAGTGTGGCCCCTGGACAATCGAGATACAAAAGGAGCACTTGACAATAAAGTCATCGCAGAGAAACTAAATGAATTCTTTGCTTCAGTCTTCAGAGCTGAGGATGTCAGGGAGATTCCCAAACCTGAGCCATCTTTTCTAGGTGACAAATCTGAGGAATTGTCCCAGACTGAAGTGTCACTAGAGGAGGTTTTGGAATTAATTGAGAAACTTAATGTAGTAAGAGGCCCTGAAACATAAACCCTTGGTCTGAGGCCTAAAGCCTGAACCAAAGTACTTCCAGGCATTGCTAAACAAAGCTGGGCTGTGAGCCAGAGGCAGGCCCTAATTGCAGAACTTGGTAAGAAAAGGGCTGCTAGAAAGCAAGTGCTAATGATATAAGTAGTAATAAGAAGAGGAACATGTGCCAAGATGGCACCTGGACATCCCGATACAAGGACACTTCAGAGATAACAAGGAACAGCCAGGTGCATCCCAAAGACAGGGTCAAAAGGACAGTATGATGGACAGATCTGCTTGTTTGAACCAACATGATCAAAAGGGGGAGACAGCACCCTAATGAGTCAAGGGGCTGTACCTCAATACACCAGTAGGGATGAGTAATCTGTCCTGCAACTGTATAAAAATAGGTCCCTTTGTTCAGCCTGGGGGCAGTGGAGTGTCCCGCCACTGACTGAGCTGTGTCCACTGCCAAGGGGCACATATTCGTAGTAAGTCCTGTAGAGTCTATAGGCGCTTCATTTGACAATAAACCTGGCCGGGTGCCTTCGTACCTTACTAGAGTCTGTGGTCTCTGGGGGTTCTCTCAGGGTCTGCTGCGTCAGCTATCTGCGCAGAGCCGGGGCAGCACACAGAGGGAACACGCACGCAGCCGACTGTTATCATCATCGAACCAGAGTAGAGCTCCTCCCCGGTAGCTACCGACAACACTGAACAGTAACAAGTCACCAGGACCAGATGGCATTCACGCAAGAGTTCTGAAAGAACTCAAATGTGAAATTGCGGAACTATTAACTATGGTTTGTAACCTGTCCTTTAAATCAGCTACTGTACCCAATGACTGGAAGACGGCTAATGTAACGCCAATATATAAGAAGGGCTCTAGAGGTGATCCTGGCAATTACAGACCGGTAAGTCTAACATCCATACCGGGCAAATTAGTTGAAGCAATAGTAAAAAATAAAATTGTCAGACACATAAAAGAACACAAATTGTTGCGCGAAAGTCAACATGGCTTCTGTAAAGGGAGATCATGTCTTACTAATCTATTACAGCTCTTTGAGGGGGTCAACAAACATGTGGACAAGGGGGATCCAGTGGACATAGTGTACTTAGATTTCCAGAAAGCCTTTGACAAGGTCCCTCACTAAAGGCTCTTACGTAAATTAAGTTGTCATGGGATAAGAGGGAAGATCCTTTCATGGATTGAGAACCGGTTAAAAGACAGGGAACAAAGGGTAGGAATAAATGGTAAATTTTCAGAATGGAGAGGGGTAACTATTGGTGTTCCCCAAGGGTCAGTCCTAGGATCAATCATTCATAAATGATCTGGAGAAAGGGGTAAACAGTGAGGTGGCAAAGTTTGCAGATGATACTAAACTGCTCAAGACAGTTAAGACCAAAGCAGACTGTGAAGAACTTCAAAAAGATCTCACAAAACTAAGTGATTGGGCAACAAAATGGCAAGTGACATTTAATGCGGATAAAGGTAAAGTAATGCACATTGGAAAAAACAACCCCAACTATACATGCAATATGATGGGGGCTAATTTAGCTACAACTAATCAGGAGAAAGATGTTGGAGTCATCGTGGATAGTTCTCTGAAGATGTCCACGCAGTGTGCAGCAGCAGTTAAAAAAGCAAACAGGATGTTAGGAATCATTAAAAAAGGGATAGAGAATAAGACGGAGAATATCTTATTGCACTTATATAAATCCAAGTTGAATACTGCATACAGAAGTGGTCCCCTCATCTCAAAAAAGACCTTTGGACCTTTGGTCTGACCCAGTATGGCCATTCTTATGTTTTTATGAATTGCATAGCCGTTGTCAAGGATAAGCCCTTATCTTCCATGGGGAGCCATACGAGTATAGCAGTCCATCTGCACAGATCACAGTGCAGGAAATTGAAGGGTAATCCATAGGCAATATGGTATGTAAAAATACATTCAAAAAGCCTTAGGCAGGACAATCATGGCAGTTTACATTCTTCTGAGTATTCTGATCCATTTATATTTAAGATTCAATAGCCTATATCAGCAGTTTCATGGAGTCATTTGTAGTGGTCTACAGGACAAACAGAAGAACAGAGGATGTGAAAGATGAATTCAAACTGGAACAGGTGCAGAGAAGGGCAACTAAGATGATCAGGGCAATGGAGAGCCTGTCTTACGAGAGGAAACAAAGAGCTTGGCTTGTTTAGCCTAGCAAAACAAAGGCTGAGCGAATATTATTGCTCTCAATAAATACACTAGAGCAATAAACACCAGGGATGGAGAAGAACTATTTAAGCTAAGGGACAGTGTTGGCATAACAACAACTGGATATAAACTGGCCATTGATAAATGCAGGCTGGAAATGAGAAGAAGGTTTCAAACCTTCAGAGGAAGGAGGTTCTGGAGCAGCCTTTCAATAGGAGCAGCGGGGGCAAACAACCTAACTAGTTTTAAGTTGGAGCTTGATAAGAGATTGTCTGACAGGACTGCCAGTGAGAACAACCCTGGACTTGGTGAGCCAGAGGGTCCCTTCCAGTTCTTAGTTATGTGGGGATTTGACATCCTCAGGTGAATAGCACTGGTGAAGACATCTGATTTCACTTTAAGCAGTTCTCTCTCTGTAAAGGTACTTCTTGGCAATGCACGTTTATGTGTACAAGCCTGCTGTTCAGATAACTGGAGCTACTTTTGAGTCGGTACTATTCCAAAGACAAGTGTGTTCAGTGATAGAACTAAATAAACCTTGAACAGCAGTGCAATGGCTGTCAAGTAACACATTTTTAACAAACATAGCTTCAGATCAATGTTAATTAAAAATATGTAGGATATCTTAGCTGTACAGGAAGATACTACTTTATCAGCTGAAACCTAGCCCTGGATCCTACCCTCTGATCTGTGCAAACAGGCCCTTCAGCCCATGAAGAGGCTCACTGAAGGCAAGGAGTCCAGGAGTTTCCCCGGGCAGAAACAACTGCTGGATGAGCACGCTAGCCTCATGTGAAATGTACAAGTACCAGCAAACTGCCTCTGCCATTCCACATTTCTTTCTGCAAGACACTCTAAGGTCTAGTCTATACTAAAAAGTTAGGTTGACAGAGTTACGTGACTCAAGAGTGTGAAAAATCCATCCCTCTGGCGTAGTTAAGCGGACATAGCCCCTGGTGTAGACAGTGCTAGGTCAGTGGAATAATTCTTCCACAACCTAGCTATCGCCTCTTGGGCAGTGGATTATTTACACCGATGGAAGAACCCCTCCCATCAGCACAGGTAGTGTCTACACTCAAGAGCTACAGCAGCATAGCTGCTGCAGTGTTTCAAGTGTAGACAAGCCCTAAAGGAATAGAGTTTGAATTACTGACTCACTTTGCCAACGCTACCTTTGTTCCTGCACAAAGGTAGTGAAATAAGCAGCATTAACTGATCAGGTCAGACCCAATATCAGACAAGTTAGCTAGAGTGAAGACACAATGAACCAAATTCTGCTCCATCATGCCAGTGTCAAGGAGAACAGGACTTAAGAGTGGTGGAACAAAGCCGAATCTGATCCACTTTTACAACATTCCCACTCGATAGGCAAATATTCTCTGCCTCCTCCAGTTTATTCCTTTTCTCCAGAATGACACAGCCCAGCTATTACCAACGCTGTAGAATTTGATCTCTTAATTAGACATCTGTTGCCTCTCAATGGAGCAGAGAGAAGTCACTTAAAAGTGTCTCTTGAGCTGATAAAAAATAAGTTGACAAACTTTTACCAAGATTAACTGCTTTCACTTACAGTGACTGACAGTTGCTATAAAAATCAGAGAGTAGCTATTCGAAGTGTCAAATCAATGCAACAAGCTTCAAGGACACTGTATCTGAAAGACATTCCTTTTATCTAAGGAGGAATTTAGCACTTACAAAAGGTTTAATGAAAGCATGGTCTCCTATAAATGTACATGTCATAAATATAAAGGGAAGGGTAAACACCTTTAAATCCCTCCTGGACAGAGGAAAAACCCTTTCACCTGTAAAGGGTTAAGAAGCCAGGATAACCTAGCTGGCACCTGACCAAAATGACCAATGAGGAGAAAAGATACTTTCAAAGCTAGAGGGGGGGAGAAACAAAGGTTCTCTCTGTCTGTGTGATGCTTTTGCCAGGAACACAAAAGGAATGGAGTCTTAGAACTTAGTAAGTAATCTAGCTAGATATGCGTTAGATTCTGTTTTGTTTAAATGGCTGATAAAATAAGTTGCGCTGAATGGAATGGATATTCCTGTTTTTGTGTCTTTTTGTCACTTAAGGTTTTGCCTAGAGGGATTCTCTATGTTTTGAATCTGATTACCCTGTAAGATATTTACCATCCAGATTTTACAGAGGTGATTCTTTTTACTTTTTCTTCAATAAAAATTCTTCAAGAACCTGGTTGCTTTTTCATTGTTCTTAAGATCCAAGGGTTTGGGTCTGTGGTCACCTATGCAAATTGGTGAGGATTTTTATCAAACCTTCCCCAGGAAAGGGGGTGTAGGGTTTGGGAGGATTTTGGGAGGCGTTACCTAGGGAGGTGGTAGAATCTCCTTCCTTAGAAGTTTTTAAGGTCAGGCTTGACAAAGCCCTGGCTGGGATGATTTAATTGGGGATTGGTCCTGCTTTGAGCAGGGGGTTGGACTAGATGACCTGAGGTCCCTTCCAACCCTGATATTCTATTCTATATTTTATGATTTGGGGGAAAGACATTTCCAAGCGGGCTCTTTCCCTGTTATATATTTGTTAGATGCTTGGTGGTGGCAGCAATAAAGTCCAAGGGCAAAAAGTAAAATAGTTTGTACCTTGGGGAAGTTTTAACCTAAGCTGGTAAAAATAAGCTTAGGGGGTTTTTCATGCAGGTCCCCACATCTGTACCCTAGAGTTCAGAGTGGGGAAGGAACCTTGACAGTACATCAAATCTGACTTGGAGGGACTTCTTTAGGATTGAAAAAGGAGCTCAGTTCCCATGATCCACTGGGTCCTTGGTGTCTCCACTAAAACACTATTAGAAAAAGATGGTCTTGTGGTTAAGACATTGAACTGGGACCCAGCAATAAGGGGGTTCAGATCCCACCTCTCCTGCAAGACTGATGCTGGGCAAGTCTCCAAGGCCCATATTTTCAAGAGAGTGTAGTGTCCCATTCTGGCACCTAAATAAAGTGGGCAGATTTTCAGAAATACTCAATAACCAGCAACTCCCACTGATAACAAATCTGGTTGTATTTTTGTTTTTAAATCATTTGATTGATAAACCTGAAGCATAGAGTGGAGAGTGTCAGTGTCTAATGAAACCACAATTACAAAAAAATAGTGCATTTGCTGCAGGTCTGCTCTGTGTTTAAATCAGATGTGAAACCTCTCCCTGTCGTGCCCGAGAAACTCCTACCTCCAAGGTGATATTTAAGCTACAGAGGTGTTCTTGGGTGTCTGACTTATAGTAAAAAGAAAAGGAGTACTTGTGGCACCTACAACAGCTAGATGCAACAGCTAGATGCATCCGATGAAGTGAGCTGTAGCTCACAAAAGCTTATGCTCAAATAAATTTGTTAGTCTCTAAGGTGCCACAAGTCCTCCTGTTCTTTTTGTGAATACAGACTAACACGGCTGCTTCTCTGAAACCTGACTTATAGTAGTTTCATTCTAGTAGGCCTGGTCAAAATATTTTGATGGCACAGTTTTCCACTGGAAAACTCTGTTTCATCTAATGTTTTGAGGGAATGTGTCATTGTTCATATTTTTGGACATTTTAGATGGAAAGGTTTAGAAACGGAATAGCCATTTGAAAAAATAGTATTTTATTTCATGATGAAATACAAGTACATATTAGAGAAACTGTAGAGAACATGTAGAGAAACTGGAAACGATCCAGAGGCGAGTGACAAAGATGATTGAAGGGCTGGAATTCAAACCATACACAAGCAAAGATTGAAGGAACTAGGTATGTTTAGTTTGGAGAAGAGGAGATAAGGGGGGATATGATAGCAGTCTTCACATACTTGAAAGGTTGCCTTAGAAAAGATGGAGAAAAGTTGTTCTTTCTTGCCACAGAGGGCAGAACAAGAGCCATTGTGTTCAAACTACAGCATAGCAGATTTAGATTAAACCTCAGGGGAAAAGCCCTAACTGTAAGAACAGTAGGACAATGGAACAAACTGCCTCGGGAGGCTGCAGAAGCTCCTTCATTGGAGGTTTTCAAAAGGAGGCTGGACGGCCATCTGTCTTGGATGGTTTAGACACAACAAATCCTGAATCTCGACAGGGGGTTGGACTGTAGTTCTATGATTCATAGACAGCTGAAGGGAAATTTAGAGACTTGTGCCGAAGCAAGTTTTCCCTAAAAGCACTGAAGAAGTGCTTTAAGTCTTACTCTCACACTGAACCATGAGGAAACTATGCACAGCCATCTGAATCACAATAATGTAATCAACTGGCTAGTGTGCATTTATCAGTACACCCACCAGTTTGTGAGCATGCAGGTCACCAACATCCTCTAATGGATGGACTTGGAATTACTCAACAGTGTGTCCAAAGCCCTAAAGGGCAAATGTAATTTCCTCTGAGAGTTGGACCGAGTGGTGAGCAAACAGCATCAGGTATTTTACCAGTTTGCTGGTATGCAGTATATTTATTGCGTACTCCTTCCTGTCCGCTGTATTTTAAAAACTAGTCTGGACTAAAAAAATGCTCCTTAATAGACTCCTCAAATCATTAGCAATAAGTCATTCAACTTCAGTTATTTGGAACGTTGCCTCAAACATATCATGAGTCACCGTAATATCGGTTACTGAATCATGTTACTGCAGCTTACAAATATGTTTTCGTGCCCTAGATCTTATTAAAGCAACTCCCCCATTGTGATATGTTCCGCGTTCCTGTACCTTTACATTTGTGGTCCTGGTTAAAAGGCAAGTTTCCTGCCACATCTGTTAAAGTTAGATGCACGTGCCAGCTCTTATTCATTCATTCTTGTATACCACTCATTATTCCTAGAAAGATGGGAAAGTACTAAAGGAGATTAGTACTAAGAGAGAAGTACTAAGGAGATTAGTGGGTGTTCAGAAATATCTAGCTTCTTCTTAACAGAAGACAGACACTGATGTCACAATGAAAAATGCAACTTCACTGTCCCAGTTTCAGGTGTTTTCTTGTTCTGCATCTAATTCACATAGGAAGACCGAAGGTGAGTGAGCCCCAGGCCATTCTCCGTTATTATTTCCAGGATGTGTATGATCCAGTGAAAAAGGCACTGCACTGAGAATCAGGGGACCTGGGCTCTAGCCAGGTCCATAACATTGATCAGCAGGATGACCTTAGCCAAGTCACTTTGCCTCTGCTTCCCCTCCCTACCTCCCTTTGTCTTGTCTTTTAGATTTAAAGTTCTTTGGAGCAGTGGCTATATATTATTCTGTATTCGTACAGCATCTGGTTCAATGTGGCCCTCAATCTCAACTGGGACCTCTAGGTGCTACCATAATACAAGTAAGTTATTATTTCTATTGTGATAGTGGCCAAATGCCCCAACCGGCATTGGAGCACCATATTGTTAGGTGCTGTACAGAGTAAAAAACACCAGTCAGTCCCCTACTCTAAAGGGCTTAGAATATATGAAGGGGGACAGGGACAGAACACACGAAAGCGACATATACCCCTCCTTTCCAGATATAATTATCTTTATGAACTGCCCTCCAGCTAATCCTCTAACGAACGATTGCTTGTTTGATCACTAAATCGACTTATCCCGGACATTACTTTTATTTTCATCTGTACCCATTTCTCCAATTAATATACATCTGCCCACTGATTAGCGTTGACAAGAAAAGCACTTAAATATGCAGAATTCCCCTCCAAGCCAAAATACCTTCTTAAACAATTTGCACCCAACATCCATTAGGATGGCAATTCTCAGTCTGGCTTTAAAATGTACCATCCAGCTAGCCCATATTCCATTCCATTAACAGAAATCTCACACTCCCCAATGAGTTTGCACATGGGGACTTCCAAACAATACTTACTATGAAAATAAAAAAAAATCCTTTAGACCTGCCTCTCTCCTCTCTGAAACAAAGTGCATGTTCTTCTCAGCAGTGCACGTTGGAATCTCATTTACAAGCAAAGAATTCGTTGCACTGCTGCAGGCTTGGGGGCACAGGTGAAAGTGAATTACAGCAGAGGGGTTCCACTGAAGGCCTGTGTAGGGACGCTGGCTGCATGGTGGGGATTTTCCACCGAGCTGTGAAACAGCAGATGGAGCAAACAGGAGAATCATCACAAGAACATGAATTGTGCTAACAGGATGGCAAAAGATTAGCCAAGAGGTTAAGGAAGGTAGGTCACTGTGACCCAGTGGAACTGCTAGATGACGGACTTCTACTCCTATTCAGGAAGCAAAGAACTTTGCAGGTCATTCTCTAAGGCTAACAGCTTAGATGGCTCCGTTGCAAGAAAAGTGTTTTACCTATCCACGCTTACAGAAAATTCATCGCTATAATGTCATTTGATTGCTGCTGACATTGCTTGGCATTCTGTCATGCGGAACGGTCTTGAAAAGAGTAACACTGGAAACAGCACATGGCCATGCAACTTCCTTCAGAGGATGAGAAGTTGTGTGTGAGGCTGGAACATGCTGCTGGGAACACCCAAAGCTGGGAGCCACTGTGTTTCCTCACTGCTTCAGCAAGAGTGAGCTCTGCTGGAGATTAGACTGTGTGTCAGCTCCCTGCCACACCAGTCTGTGTTCTTCACCAGCTGACTTCACCAGGCTCTCCCAGCCCAAAGCTTGCCTAGCAAGTAACAATCAGTGAACACCAACACCCCGCCCCCTGCACTTCAGAGATGTTTCTCTGCAATGCACAGCCCCTGCCGCTGCACATTCACAGAAGATACTAAATTTGTTGCTATGTTAGAGAGTTGGTACACTGCAGCTTATTACTTAACTGGGGTTAACATACCCTTCTCTTCAAACGCAGCCTGGCGTTGGTTTATAGTAAAAGTAAAACACATTTATTAAACAAAAGTCATAGGTTTATATAATATCCAGTAGAAGGAATAAAGGTAGAAAGGATTACAAAGAAATAAAAGAAAAAATACACTAAGATGAAAACCTAACTTAAACTAGTGCTTTTTAGTTCAAAGCAGTTTTCTCAGGATAGTCCTTATTCTACTATGTCTTGCTAGCTCTTAGCCAGAATCCCCACAGAGCCTAAGGTGCTGGTATTCCTTTTCTTGTCATTCGAACGACAACTTTGGCGTTCCCTCCCCTTCTCTTTATAGTCCAGTAAGCCATTGAAATGTATTCTTCTGAAATAAAGCTTCAGATAAAGTTAATTTCCCCTGCTGGGTGTAGCATCCAAGCCGCCTTCTGGTTATCTTTACAAAGCAAAGGATCTCTTCCTGAGACCATTGAGGCAAATGAACAGTTCAATGAATTTGGCCACACCTACTCTTTCCTTTGTCTGGAGGAACCCTGTCTAGCAACTCCCCCCGACATGTCTCGTTTGAACACCTTTTAGTCAGAGACTTTAAAGCTTAATATCCGTGAGTATCCATAATTCCACATATGGCATTGTCACATACATTTCTTAATGACATTATTGACCAATGTGTTATCGGGTTTTGAAGGATACCTCAAAAACATATTTGTACAAATATTATTGCAGTAGTGTGTAGGGTGTACTTAGCTATTGTACCAACCAGCCTCTTTCATATATTCTTGAAAAGACTGGCTCAAGTAGGACGATTGCTTTTCAAAGCTGTTGTCAGCCAGCAAAGTAACTTACACCCATAACGGAGTGTAGAAATAGAAAATAGAAATAGAAAATGCATATAACTTTTTAATGTGGGAAGGAAATTCTTTGATCCTCCTTCCCATATGTTTATTTTTAGACTGACAACTCTTCAGGGAACCAGTTCTCTTGATTTCTTTGTTAAGTACTCCACAGAGCACCCTGTTGGTGCTAACCAAACTGCATGATCTCAAACAAACAATCTCATGTACTTCCATAGAGACTTTTGATCAAGGAGCTCACTACTAAGTAATTAAACCTCACAATACCCCTGGGTGGTGGACAGTGTCATTTGCTCCATTTTATAGATGAAAAAACTACGGCACAGAGAGAGGAAGTTACTTGCCCAAAGTCACATGGCAAATCTGGCAGAGCAGAGAACAGAAACCAGGAGCCCTGCAGGTTAATAATAGATCTTGCATAATAAGCTGGCACATGAAACCTAGCCTACTGTTAAAGTCCTTCTAACAACTAATGGTAAGTAAACATTTAAAAGTTCATAGTTTAGGTTAAAAATGATTAAGAACCTAAAAACCCCTTGAGACTACATGAATGGGTTGGTCACTGGCGGAGAAGTGACCTTCTTGGAAGTGGCCTTCTCATTTTCTCTGTATGTGCTGCCAAACAGAATCCTGAAATATAAAGATGTGCCAGAGAAGAAGCTTTCCAAACAGTTCTCAAATATCTCTGTTTTTTTTTAAATCATTAGCAATTCAGCTATCCATTAAAGCCATCTGATGAAAAGCTTCTGTTAATTGGGTTAGTTTATATGTACAGTCGAAGCAGTTCACAGCAAGATCCCTGGCTTTTAGTCACACAAGGAGAAATTCGCGCATGTCCAGTTGGCTAGTACAAGGTTGACCACCACTTACAGCCTGCTTACCTCTATTTTGGAGGCTTAAGGGCTACGTCAATGATTAATAGCCCTTGTGTGAACCCTTGGCAGAGGTGAGTTTCATCCTATGTGCAGGTACCACTATCTCCTGCTTTGCAGTATATCTGTACTTCTCAGATAGCGTCCAGGGCTACATTGAGATATCCTTACTCACCCTAACTATCTCCACTGCAGCTAAAAGGGATACTTATGGAGTAAGGTACTATGTCCTGTGATTAAATATCACAATGCAGCTCTCAGTGAATATGCACAAGCTACAGTGAAGAAGCCATTCCTTGTTTGCATTAGTGAATCTTGGGTTTCATTTCAAGTTTGCTTGCACAGAAGTTTGATATGTAATGTCCCATTAGAGAATTAGCCCTGGTCTACACTACGAGTTTAGGTTGAATTTAGCAGCGTTAGGTCAATTTAACCCTGGACCCGTCCACATGACTAAGCCTGTTTTGTCGACTTAAAGGGCTCTTAAAATCGATTTCTGTACTCCTCCCCGGCAAGGGGAGTAGCACTAAAATCGACCCCCCTGGGTCAAATTTGGGGTAGTGTGGATGCAATTCGGCAGTATTGGCCTCTGGGAGCTATCCCAGAGTGCTCCATTGTGACCGCTGTGGACAGCGCTCTCAGCCCAGATGCACTGGCCAAGTAGACAGGAAAAGCCCCATGAATTTCATTTCCTGTTTGGCCAGTGTGGCAAGCTGATCAGCACAGGTGACCATGCAGAGCTCATCAGCACAGGTGACCATGGAGTCCCAGAATCACAAAAGAGCTGCAGCATGGACCGAATGGGAGACACTGGATCTGATCGCTGTATGGGGAGAAGAATCCGTGTAGGCAGAACTCCGTTCCAAAAGAAAAAATGTCAATATATTTGCCAAAATCTCTAAGGGCATGATGGACAGAGACTACAACAGGGACACACAGCAGTGCTGCATGAAAGTTAAGGAGCTGAGGCAAGCCTACCAAAAAACAAAGGATGCAAACGGTCGCTCTGGGTCAGAGCCCCATACGTGACGCTTCTATGATGAGCTGCATGCAGTTCTAGGGAGCGCCCCTACCACTACTCCACCACTGTCCGTGGACACCTGCAAGGGGGGAGTCTCACGCAACAGGGATGAGGATTTTGTGCATAAGGAAGATGAGGAGGAGGTTGAGGATAGCGCACAGCAGGCAAGCGGAGAATCCCTTCTCCCCGGCAGCCAGGAACTGTTCATCACCCTAGAGCCAATACCCTCCCAACCCTCCCAAAGTGGACTCCCAGACCATGAAGCCGGAGAAGGCACCTCTGGTGAGTGTACCTTTGTAAATATAATACAGGGTTTAAAAGCAAGCGTGTTTAATGATTAATTTGCCTTGAAGACTTGGAATGCATTCACGGCCAGTATAGTTACTGGAAAAGTCTGTTAACGTGTCTGGGGATGGAGCAGAAATCCTCCAAGGACATCTCCATGAAGCTCTCCTGGAAAGTTGACGGTGACATGACATGGTACTGTGGACGCACTTCGCCGACTTAATGCACTTATTGTGGACATACGCAATCGACTGTATAAAATCGATTTCTAAAAATCTACTTCTATAAGACCTAATTTCGTAGTGTAGCCATACCCTTAGATACTTCATCACTGCCTGTTTTTCCTCAGGGCAGAGGTAGTCAGTGCAATTAATCTGAAGAGAGCTGGCTACCGCTGTTGATGATGAAATACCTTTGGAAAATGTCTTTAGAATGGAGTTGAAACAAAACTGCTGATCAAAATTCCCAAATATTTTTGCATCTCCAGGCTAGAGCTGGGTGGGAAATGGGTTTCCTGTCCCACAAACATTTTTGAAATCTTAATAATGTTCTCATTCTGCACTGGAATAAAACCACAATTTTTCAGTGAAAAAAAAAATCAGACACCCAGCCCAGAATAACCTAGTGATTAGAGGGCTTCCCTCCGATATGAGACACCCAGCTTCAAGCCCCTGCTCTAAATCCGGCAAAGCAGAAATTTAAACCTGGATCTTCCATATCCCAGGTGAGTGCTTTAACCAGCAGGCTATTTTTTTGTGGGGGGAAGGGAAAAAAGGGGATGTCGTAAATCCTGGAATTGAGAAACCTTCCCAGCAGAGAATCATAGAATATCAGGGTTGGAAGGGACCTCAGGAGGTCATCTAGTCCAACCCCCTGCTCAAAGCAGGACCAATCCCCACTTTTTGCCCCAGATCCCTAAATGGCCGCCTCAAGGATTAAACTCACAACCCTGGGTTTAGCAGGCCAATGCTCAAACCACTGAGCTATCCCTCCCACCCTAAGAGGTTTTGTTAAAACTGATACAGTCCCATGAAAAGTTTTGGTTTTAATGAATCGGGATTCACAGACAAAAGTCACTTCTCAGAACAATTTCCAACCAGCCGTAGTCCTGTCCTGGAACTGACGGTTAATCCCCTAATCAATTGCTATCTGGTATCGACAGACTGCTCAGGCCTAACTGTTGATCAGGGCCCATAATAGCTAGAACCCAGCCGATGAGCTCCAAAACTTTTCCATTGTTAATAAATGAAAACTCGCATCCCTATTGAATTCTACTGGACCTCTCTACAAATGACATATAAAATTCAAAAAGATAGGTTTATTTTTGATCCTTCACACAGTATGTTAGAAAACACTTGTGCTATATAAGTGATTTCTAAGGGCCCTAAATCAACATGAAGTGTTCCATCTGAACAACCCCTGCCAACACATTTATTTTAGGAGTTGAACATAGCAGCATGAAATAAAAAGCACTGGTAGGGGTGGTTGTTTTATTATGGTAATTCCAAAACTTTACAATATACATTTTACATCATTCAATGCTGGACATGTTGCCGTTAATATTCACAGTAAAATATTTTTATCAATACACACACATGGCAGTGTTTTACTACAGAACCGAGCCTACTTCATGAAATTGATCAGATTTTGCATCCGCTGCCCTCTGTCACCGTAAGCATAAGATTATCACTGTGTTGTGTGTCTTTCCCCCAGCTTTCTCGTTTATCCATAGGCACAGAAAAAATAGAATGTTAGCCATAAAGAGGAAAAAAAGTGAGATATTTGATTAATCTATTTCAAAGTTATGCACTCAAAATTATCCTTCTGTAGGATAAGAATAAGAAGGGAGAAGAAGACATTCGATATATGTTTGCTCTGGAAGGAAAGAGAAAGGGAAAGGTTGCTCCTTGGAAGCACGTCAGTAAATGCTGGTTAAAGGAATTCCACCGTTGATGTTATGTTACTGCTGGTGTCTAGAAGCAAGGGTAATAAAATTGCTTCTAGACATCAAGAGTAACGTCTAGAAAAAAATTCTAATGCCCTGTATTATAAGGAAAAGATTGAGCTTTCTTAATAGCCATAAAGAACAGGAAAGAACTACTTATATGCAAGTAGGGTTGGTGGAGATTTTTCAGTGCTAAATTTGCTGAACTGTTTCAGTTAAAAAATAATCCCCAAAAAGTTGAAGTGTTAATTTCAACAGTTTCAAAATGTGTTGATTTTTCAGTTTGAACTGACTTTTTGTTTTGAATTTTAGTTCAAATTTTCTTTTTAAAAAAGGTGTTAAAAACCAACCCTCAAACACTTTATATTTGGGTACAAAAATGTTTAGTTCAACTGGATATTTTTTTCTCCAATTTTTTGGTTTGGCCACCGAACTGAAACCCACCCACTCCCCACAATTATTTGCATAGTTCTTTATGCAAGAGTGGTTGGGGAGAAAGCTAAGATCTGCTTCTGAACACATGTGTGTAGGAAATCTGAACCCAAGCTCCTCATGTGGCATGTTAGTGGATGTATTTAGATGGTGATGGTAATGCTACTATGTGGTATGTTTTTGGATCTATTTAGATTGCAAGGGAGGTCGTCACTCATTTTTCACTCATCCCTTAACTCAGGCAAACTCCCACTGAAATTAATATGTGTTTGCCTAACAACAAGCAGAAAAGCAATATAATCAAAAATTGATAAAGAAGTTTACCCAAAGCTAAATATTTCAGCAAAAGTAACAGAGCAGATAAAGAGAAGCATAACAGGATTCTCAAATTTTGCCTTGTGTGTGCAATGATTTTAAAGATTTGTCCAAAATTTGAGAGTTGTCTCCTGTTGCAAGACATTTCAGCAGGATATTTTGATGTCACAAATTACCAGGCAGCATTAACTGAAATTGGCAATTCACATTAATGAACATAGTATATGAATAATACATACATATTTGTTAGTACTTGAAATAACTGCTCTTCCTGCTTGCTCATTCATTATGATTCCTTTGTATTAGCTGAATACTTATCAGTATAATGTGAATAACCAAATGTTCCAAGCAACATGTCTTACATACATACATATCACTTGCACAGTAGCTGCAAAGCAAGCTGGGAACACAGAAGCTATGATCATCTTATAACATCAGAGGCATTTATTGCCAGAGTAGCAAAGACAATGGTGATTTGTTTCCCTAGTTAAGGGAACATTGATATCAATTCAAGATGCAAGTGCACAGCCATTAAAAACAACGCTATACTTAAATGCAAGTGACCATATGCTCTTATTGGTATTTCATTAAAACAGTAGGAAGAAACAAACAGGACTGGCAGCAGACATAGATTTGAGAGTTGTTAACTTCACTATCCAAACAATTAATACTCTCTGCACCCACAGACAGACAGACACACACACACACAAGCAAAAATCCTCTGTGGAGCATCCCAGATCATTGAACTGAAAGTGAGATACTTACTGAGAAGGAATTCACTGTGGCTGAACAACTGCTGATGTGTAAACAGAGCTGTCATGAAGCCACACACTGAGGTCATCCTAGCAAAGTGTAACGGAAAGATTTGTCTGTGTAGAATCCAAATCTTAAGGAGCGGAAACTAGCTGGCATGGATTGACTTGAAATATTGGCACAGTTTTTCCTGTAGCATCACTGAGTTGGGCCAAGGGCTATCTACCTATGTAGGTACTTATGGAGCTCCCATTTCTAGAGTATCTGACCAGCTTCCATTTGTGCAGACACTGATGGAGACCCCAAGGAGCACAGAGTCCAGGGGTAAGAGGTTGAGCAAGTACAAAGAAGCTGCTGACCTCACTCCTGCTAGTGGGGGCAGGTCCCAGGAGAGGCAGCTAGGGAGGGGGCAAAACTTAGGCAGCTGGGGATGAATCCATATTGCATATCTCACAGCAGCTGAGATATCCATATTGCATATCTCACAGCACTACCCTAAAATCTACCCTTTTCAGCAGGACCCTACCTAAGGGAAGGTAGGTAGCAGCAACCCTACCTGCCCTTGTTCAGAGTAAATCCCCCAGGAGGTGCAAGGAGGCTTGCAGGCAGAGAGGGCTATTGGGTTTCATTTCCTCTGTAGTCTACAGCCATGGGAGGGTGACGGGTGATTATACACTTAAGCATGTCTGACACATCCTTCAGCAGAGGACAGTGGCAAGATGTATTGTAGTCTACAGGTGAGGCAGTAATGCAGTGAGCCTACCAGCCTCAAGGCCTGTGAGACAATAGCTTAACTAAACAAGGCATAAGGCCCAAAAGCCTTAGCGTAAGCAGCTAACCAGGAGTAACCCTAGATCATAAGCTATCACAAGGTAGAATGGTGCAATGAACACTGTTGACAGGTGCTAGTTATTCCAGCTTGGGATATTTTAGGTTGGGAACTTCAGCAGATGTCTGACCAAAAAGTGCCATTGGTAACTGACTGACGTATTACTAATGAGCTTGAGGTACCAGGCCTAGTAACCTATGGGAGAAGGGCACCTCTACGTTAGTAGGGTGAGGATATGCAAATAAGGAAAAGGGGAGAAACTCCTTACTGAATATGCATTAGGCATAGTGAAGTCAGTGTAACACATTGTAAAAGTTGTATCCTGGCCAGTGTGCCTTGGGAGATGCCAGGATAATGACCACTGGTGAGGAGGAGGAGGAGGATGACTAACCTTTTGGATCCTTTTGCAGAGGATAGTGAGTATATGGATGCTCAGATGCGCATTCTGTGTTATCTCCATCTACCTTACTGCGTTGGAGTGTTTGAGCCTTTGCTAACTGTTATTAAAAGCTATTTCAAATACAGAAGTGAGAGTGTTGTAACTGCCCATGTCAGGGTTACTAGCTAAATTTTAATTTTAATAGCACTGGGCCGGATATTGGGACAAGAACCTATCAAACTTCAGATTGTTAACCGGGAATTCTTAAGTAATCAACATAATTAATACACAATCAGACAACAAGGAACAGTACACAACCCATTCTTGAACACAGGCATGGCTCTTTGCCCCACTCTTGTGACTATATATGGCACCATTATGAACCAATTATTGTCTCTAAGCTGAAGGACCAGGCTCATTAGCTCACAGACAGCAGCAGACTGATGCTTTTAGATGCAGAAGTCCTGGGTTCAATCCCCACCAAGAAGCTTTCCTGGGGCATTGTTACAAATGGTGGCCTGTATGGCAATCTGAATTGCTATGGACTCCTGAGAAAATCAGATCCAGCTTCCCCGGCCATGGGGAGTGACACCCATTCTGATGCTGTGTGCATACGGGTTTATGATTCGAAACTACTGCCTCCAAACAAATGGAGCTAGTTCTTCAAACCCATGAGCCTCTGCTGCCTGAGCTAGAGCCAGAGGTCCCAGATTCAAGCCCCACAACCAACCTGACAAAGGGCATCATTACACATGCACCTGGCAGAAGGGCAGACACACAAAGATAATGTATTATTGTAGAGAGTGGGAAACTTGTGATGACCACTGGGTAGATGATGGCTGGCTGATGGTAGAATGAACCCAGTGTCAGTGGGATGTCAGCTGGAGCAGGGGGAACAGGCTGCCCGTTATTCACTTTGGAAACGGGCAGCTTCACTTCCCAGAGATGGGATGAATTACATCTTTTGAAATCAGGGCTCTTCCACATGATGGAAGTACTGCAGCAGCAGAGACCCAGCTATGGGAAAGTGGCCTTCAAACCTCAGAAGACCTAGACTGGTTCTAGGTGACTCACCTGACTAGCTGCTTCAATGTCAGTGTTATCCGACAAGCTCAGATCTGGGAGGTACAACTCCCCAGAACCCCTGGTATCTTTTCGATGCCCTGTCAACATGAGCAGAGTTGCACAACGAGGGTCTTGCCATGTTTCACTCCAGCCTTCCAGAGCAAGGACAGACAATGAAAATGCAGCGAGCCAAAAATGTCAGTCGAATGCAGTAACTCAAGGCTCCAACAAAACCTTCAGAAAAGGGTTAAGAATCAAAGGGGATGGCTCTGCTCCTGATATCCTGCAGCTCTGAGTTGTTACAGAAAAGGGAATTCTCCTTCACCCCCATCCCCTAAAAATTCCCTCACAATAGGAACTAAAGCTGTTTGTTCTTGGAACTGTCTGAACTAAAATAAACTTAACAATGGGGAATTTGCTAAACCAGAGATGGAATTGCAGCCTAAAAATAACTTTATAGTTTAACCCAGAAGAAACCTAGCAACACTTTCCGCAGATGCTACTAGGCATTCAACCGTAGATAATAAGAGAATGCTTCGGTATCAGCTTCGCAATTAAATTATACCAGGCCATTGCTACAGTGCTGGCTTCTCTGCGGAAGTTAAAATATCGAGTAGTAATTCCATACAAATATACCATCTCAATACCACAAGACCGGGTACAAATATTAGCTAGGTGGCAGATGATATATGTGAAATTTATAGGGCATAGTTGGAAGAATACCACAGGAAGGAGCTGAAGCTGTGGATGGACCTGAGGACTGAAGCTTAAATTGTAGCAAATTCATTGCTACCTAGGACTTCATGGTTGTTGCTGTGCAACACACCACAGCCACTTGGAATTTATAGCAGCAGGGAGAGAACAATTTTCCAGTTCCAGAAGCACAGGCTCCTACCACATAAGCTGATGGAGAATCTCCAGGGCTTGTTAGGGCTTTTCTGCCATGACACATCTGAGCAGTTCGGGTTCTATCCAGCAGATGAGAGTGGTGCATGCATTTGCACAAACCCCTATGTGTCAGTTCACTGCAACAGGTTTAGGAAATGAAAACGCAAAACTCTGTTAAGGGTGGGAAAAAAAGAATTCCAAGACTAGCCAAAAGCATTTGTAGCAAAGGAAAAGGTAGTTTGGAAAGCACATGTTTGGGATTCCCCTGTCCTCCCCACTTGTTTCTAATAAACTTTTAATTAAATG
The DNA here is from genome assembly GCF_965140295.1 of Lepidochelys olivacea. Lineage (NCBI taxonomy): Eukaryota > Metazoa > Chordata > Testudines > Cheloniidae > Lepidochelys > Lepidochelys olivacea. Next base: position 12,403,132 of record NC_140436.1, on the reverse strand, counting down.
AATAGCTGCCACTGCCCTATGGGAAAGATTTTGCCTTGAAAGATTGTTCTCCAGCACGATGAATCTCCACAAGCAAGAGTCACATATCATCTCAAGTATCACGCTCCCATTTCTACCTGGATGCACTACGAACTGTTGATAAAATAGTATATATAAGTATAGTACAGTATACAAGTATATAAATATCTGCCACAACACATGGGCTCAGTTTCCTACTCCAGCCCTTCAAACTTATCCAGCTCAAGTCACAACACCGTGCCATGCAACAAGCATTTATCGAGTGGTGCTACCGTGACTTTTTTGTGTTAATCAATGGAGCAACATTGAGTCCTACGAATCTGTGGCTAACAGACAAATACACTCTTTTCTCAGACTAACAGTCATTAGGCCGGGCAATGGATTTGCAAAGACACATGGTCACCAATCAGTTGCTCCCTAGGAGTACTTTGAAAGGCCTCCATGATGTAAAACTGATCATACAGCTTCAGTTAAATAGGTTCATTGGAAAGAACTTTTATGAATGAAATACTCCACACTAGGTCAGCCTTTCTCTAGTCCACCTTCTCCCACAAAGAAGAATCCATGCCACAGGCAGATGAGGGAAAACCCATTCAAGATTTTTTTAAAAAGCCAGCTCCACTATAGGTTCAGGGAGATCCTGGAATGTTAAGTGTCTCTCACCCTTCAGCTTGTAAAACATGGGACGATGACTCCACAGTGTAGAACAAGAAGGATATAAAGCTCTTACCATCTTCAGCAGTGTCCTGTTGTCTCTGAGGGACCCAATCATTCCAATAAAGGAAACAGCAAACATTGTGATGCCCAGTAGAAGGAGAACCACAGCTGGAGCTAGGAAGATCCCTTCCAAGGTTCTGTGCTTCTGTCTTTCCACTTCTGCATAGATGCCGATGCACAGTATCCCCAAGCCGATTATCTGCAATAGAAATACATACATTATGTCAGACTCAAGGGCTGCAACAGGGTTGCTGTAAAACAAAACCAGTTCTTATATGGAGAGACAGAAGGATGAGATGATTTGGAGTTAAACTCACCAGGGGCCAGGTCTGATCTCGTTTTCACCAGCATGCCACGAGGGATGGTTAGAAAACTTGGTTTGCCATGGTAGCCACCCAGCACTGGGGATCAAAATCTTGAGTGAAATGCTTTGGCTCTGCTGTGGGTACCATAGCAAAGTGAATTCAGCATTAGTGGAAATCAAAGCTAACTCCATTGAAGTAAATGGAGTTCTATCTGGGTGGAAAGCAGCGAGATCAGAATGATCAGGCCTCTGAACTTCTATTAAAAAGATCTGTCTCAGCTTGGACCCTCATAACCCAACCCGCAAACTCTGCATGTCTGAAATACAAACTCTGATCTGGCTTTTGCAAATGGCCTCTATCTTTCTAGTGAGCCAAACAAACAAACAAAAATCTAGATGTAAATGCATCCCAAACATTAGGTGCTTTGAAATGTGAACTCAAAGATTGTAGCTTCCACCCCTCAATACCTGTGGAAAGTGAAACACCCTGAATTAGAGAGGGATGACAAGGTATGGAAAACCAGCAGAGGAGCCCGTGTTTTGTTCTCCATTGCTCATTGGGAGCTGATGCGTCGTGCTAGCTTTTTGTTCTCCAGCTTATGTGAGATATTGGAGCAGCACTTCTGAGTGAAAAGGTTCCTTATTGTTTCTACTGAAGTGAGAAGGCATTATGTAAAGGATGGAACAGAAGGTGAATGGAAATGAAATTTAAAAATTCTACAGCAAAGAAGAGTTAGCTCTCTGAATTCTGTAGCAGCTTGGTCTGCAACAGTGACTTTTTAATATGTACTGTAACTCTCTGGACTCAAGAGCAAACACTTGCTGAGTACCCCCTAATGCCTCTGACTTCAACAGGATCAGCAGATGCTCAGGACCTTTGAAAATTATGCCATTAGTGCTCAACATGTTCACTTGCCATTTTATTCAGTTTGGATGCGATAAATTACTTTACTGTTCAGCATTTCACTGTCTTAACCTAATAAGCGCAACTGCTGCTGGAAATAGCAGTTCTAGAGGTTGGGCTCTCCTTTCTAAGTCAGTAGTGACAACTCCCCAAGTACTGGACAGGATACTGGATGGGAATCAAGAGATATGGCTTCTCTTCCCAGATCTGCCACTGACCAACATGCTTTGGGGCAAGTTGCTTCTCTTACGTTACCAGCATACATAAAGAGAAGTTAGATAAAAACATAAAATACTCTTTCAAGCAGGTGCCAACAGAATACCAATTTTATTTCTTAAAATCCAGAATCCTAACACACAAGAACCAAAAACAGGAGGCTGAAAGGAAAGGAGGCTGCTCCATAAGGCCAAGAGACACAATTCACGGCAATTTGCTCAAGCCTGGCTCAACTGCCACAAGACCCAGACCCAGATCACTTGCTTCCCTACAGACCCTCCTAGCTTGCAAGCAGGACCAGGAAATCCCTTACGCTTAAAGTCATAAGTAATTTTAAGACCATTTTCAGTATACTACAACTTTCCTTCTCTGTGCTTCCATTTCCTCTTCTCATCCCTTTGTCTGTCTTACATGTTTAAATTCTAAGATGTCTGGAGCATGGATTGTCTCATGGAGTGTTGGTATAGCGACTGGCAGAAAAGGGGCCCTAAACTTGGTTGGGACTTCTAGGCTTTGTTGTAATACAAGCAAGCAATAACCACAACCATCACCCACACTGTGCAATCATCTTTCAGATAGCCTTAAAAATCAAGGTCCTGCCCATTAGATTATTACAGGGAGCTCTGGCTGCTCAGCATTTCTAAAAAACCAGGCCCTGGCCAGCCCAGGTATCCACACATTAAGGTTGCCAAAGCCAGTGTCCACTTCTGAAACTATTTTTTTAATCTTAACCTCTCCATGCTTGTTACACTGGCTATACAACGGGGTAGCACTTGCATATCCCACAGGGCTGTTGTGATGCTTAATTAAATGATTTGTGTCTACAAAGAGCACTGAGATCGTCGGATGACAGCATGATATACATGTGCTCATTACTAAAGATGCAGAATCTGAATCTTCTCAAAATATAGCAAAGAATGGTTAAGAGTCAAACATTGTATGTGTTCTCAAGTCTAGCTTCTGTTTCTCAGGGGGTTGTCTGTAATTCTTAGGAATCATTCTACCATATACACAGTTTATTAAAAGGATCTTGCATGATTCTCATAAGGGACACTTGAATTTACCTACTAAACTAGACCTGCTTTGGTTTCCTATCAGTCGAAGATGTTTAGTGTCTAATATCCCTTATATACTAGTGCCAATCAGCAGCAATTCCACTTAAGACAGTGAAATTACACCAGTGTAAAACTAGTTAAATGAGATCTGAATCAGACCCCGTGTCTCTTTTCCTTAACCTACTCCAAATGGGCAGTCTCTTAGTCTATCCACTAGAGAACAGGAAATAATACAAACACGAGGCAGCATGATCCAGTGGATCAGATATTGAACAGTGTTACATAACCTGGAATCTGTTCCTGGCATGTGCTGCATGACCCTGAGGAAGTCATGTCTCCTTGTGCCTCAGTTTCACAATTTATAAATTAAGTAAACCATACTTATTCATGACTCGAAAGTTCTTTGAGATCTATGGTTGTAAAGCACTATGCAAGAGCTTCCTATTCAGAGTCTTCCCTCCTCGACCACTTTGAGATGGCCCTAATTTAAAAAGAGAACACAGCATTTCTACAGGTTTCAGAGTAGCAGCCGCGTTAGTCTGTATCCGCAAAAAGAAAAAGGAGGACTTGTGGCACCTTAGAGACTAACCAATTTATTTGAGCATAAGTTTTCATGAGCTACAGCTCACTTCATCGGATGCATGCAACATTTCTACAAAATAGGTTCCTAACAAGGGAAGGCTTAAAACTCTACATCTAAGAATAGGCTGTTGCACACATACTGATACAGATAAAGCTGATGGGTGACAATTTATCTGAGCCACTTGCATGCTTCAGATTGAAGCTGGCAATTAGTTCTGAAGTGCTTCACGTTGTCAAACGCTGGTTTGCTTTATGCCCGTCAACTATGCAGCACCACGGCTGTGCAGAAATGGAAGGGGAAGAGAACTGATTACTTCTCAGCCAGCTTCCAGCTGACATCTGAAAAGGTTAGCAAGAAAACCCAAGGTGCATTCAGCCTTAACCACGCTTCATGCTTCCACAAGCACTGCAGAAAACAGTAGTTTCCAGCCCTTTCAGTTTCCTTCTCTGCTAGAAAGAGTTATGGGGGATTTGAAATCCTGTAGTGTGCGAAATATCCAATGACAGTCTGCGAGAATCAGGTGAATGCATGAGGAAGGAACATTCAAACATTCAAACTACTATGATTCTATGATTTAATAATTCAGAAGAACCCTAATCTCCAAAGACAAGAGAAACCCAACTTCCCTGTCTGGCATAGACTCCTGTTCCCCTTGTGCCTCCACACTAGCAGGGTGTATTTCAGCATCTTCTGTCAGGGAGGAAGGGAGAGGAGGCGGGTGAGAGAGAGAGACTGGTGCTCGGGCTATTTAGGTTCAATTCCTGGCTCTGCCATGGGTTTCCTGTGTAGTCTTACGCAAATACTCAGTTCCCCATGTGTAAAATCAGGATGAAACACTCTCCCTCACCCTCTGTCTCTCTATGGAGATTGCAAACTCTCCAAGGCAGGGTCTCTTACTAAGTGTATATACCGCATCTAGCACAATAAGTCTCTGATCTCATTTGTGGCCTGTAGTTCCTATTGTCACACGACTGCTTTATCAAGTGCTAGCGTTGCCCCCTGGAAAGGAAAGCGCTCCTTATTTTATTGATAGAAATTTCTTGGACACTAATCATACTAATCACCATAATATCAATATAACAATACAGAAATGCAATTTCATATTGCCCAAGTGAAAACTCAGCTCTCTACTTTTGCGCAGCAAGTATTTCAGTGACATGACTTTGCCTTTCCAAGCGAGCTATACAGTTTCACTGCTTCTGTCCTAACCATTTCATTCAATTTCTCCAGCGTTTTCATCCTAATTTATGTTGGTATGTCAATCCTTAACTTTCATCCATCTTCAGTCCTTGCTCTTTTCTGGAGTTTTTTAAATTGTAGACAGATTATTTCTGAAACATAATTAATGTCTGGTTTATGTCCATCAATCACTATCGACCTTCAGGCTACTAATTTTTCATTTTTAAAAGGAAATTAAATCTATAGAAAAGTGAACGTTTTACTCATGATACTTTTCGTTATTTAAAATCGAACTGGCAGAAATTATTCTGATAAAATGCCATTAATCATTATTTTATCTTTAGATTCTATGGGGCACTGGGGCCAGGTTTGGCTTAAAGTTACTTTAAATCTTAGCTAAATAAAAATAATAATAAAAATAATAAATTAATAAAAATAATGCATCCGATGAAGTGAGCTGTAGCTCACGAAAGCTTATGCTCAAATAAATTGGTTAGTCTCTAAGGTGCCACAAGTCCTCCTTTTTTTTAAAATCTTAGCTGGCATTCCAGACAATACACCAAGATTTGGGCAATCAAGGAAAAAACAAGTCCTCCTTGATCAGTTTCTCTATTGTTCCTAATCTTTGTGTCACTGTTTGAAGTTGATGAGCCCTGAACACTTCTTGTTTTTTAATTAATGAGTATGTCATTATGAATTATGAAACAGTTCAATGGCACCTGTGTATATAAGATTTTGAAGCTGGTTCAAGATTTGACTGCTCAGGTGCTCTAGCAAGAAAATCTTGACTTCCATTAATTATTGAAAGCTTGTGAAACTGTCAAAGCAGGACCAAAGGAAGTACACCCAATGTGCGACACTACCCATGAATGTAAACCCATGCTTATGTAAAAGTGACCCTTCTGGGACTAAGGTTAACATGGTATATCTGAAACAGGGTTTGTTCTAAGCATATTCCAAAGTGTGGGGCTGCTCAGGGGCCCTCACACTTTAAAAAAAAATTATTTAGATGGTGCTGGCTTCAGAATAAGAGATGGGCAAAAAATTCTGGGTGAATTTTTTCCCCAAAAAATGTAGATTTGGGCCAACAGCTGTTTTGTGAATTCATGTCAATTTTGCCAAACTGTTTTGGTAACAAACAAAATACAAATACAACTAAATTTCCTTTTTTATTCAAAATGCCTTTTCATTTAGAAATTTACTTCAATTTTATTAAAAATAAAAAACATTTTAAAAACAGCTAAATATCAGAAATGCTTCATTACATGCCAAACTAATTATTTTTTAAATTTTTTTGCAGTGCCAGTGAACCAAAAAACCAGCTATTTGCATAGCTCTAACTGTAAGCAACCTTCCCCATAAGAACACAGAACCCCTCACTGACCTCCAGTGATGGACTACAGGACTCCCAATATCTACCTACTCCCCCTTGTAACTGATTAAAGCTGACTCCCTGCGGTGGTGCTCACTCACCCTTAGAGCACCCACTTGCATCAGTGCAGTATGTTGCCGCTATCCTTGGCTTCAGCACCTCGTGCTGGCTGCCTACCTCTGGCCCTGGATCTTCTGTGGCTCAGCCCAAGTCACCTAAATTCAGACCCTTGGGCTACTGAAGTCTTCTCTTCTCTGCTTACAGGAAAGCAGGAAACAGGGTCTTTGAGACCGATTACAATGCACATGGCAGTGAATGTCCCAGCCCAGATAGACAGACTCACCCTCGCAGGGCTCAAAGTAGCACAGTTCGGTCTCTCACGCCCACTTGACCCACTGGATCCAAGCTCGGGTGGCTAGCCTGTCTCTCCACTGGCACCACCATGTCCTCATAGCCATAGGCAGTTTTAGCATGCTAGCTGATCAGAGGCCATTTGTTAGAGTCTACTGAATCAAACAGCAGCCTGATGCTAACAGGTATTTAAGAGTGCATCCACTCAGCCTCTTCCTATCACCCCCGCGCTGTGGAATGGGCTCCCACAGCACCAGCGGCTCTGGACCCACGCTCCAGCACAATGCAAGGGGATGTAGTATCTACATAACGATTCAGAAGGTCATCATATCATAAAATACTCTCTGTAAGCGGGTGGGACTCACCCCTGCGGCGCCCCGTGCTGGGGTCTTGGGCATAGCTCTACTTCCAGCCTTGGAGCGCTCTCTGCAGGCCGGTGTCCCGCTTACGCCGGGCCCCCCCCGTGTCCCTCCCGGACCCGGTGCCCCTTGTACGCTGGGGAGCTGCCCCCTGGCAGTAACCCCTCACTCCCCACCCCCTATCTCTACCTCGCCTCAGTCGTAGGCTACTGCCAGTCACCAGCTAGCCCCCGCACCCTGGGGCAGACTGCTGTATGAGCCGCTCATCCCAGGCAAAGTTGGGTTTGGACCTGCTGCCTCTGTCTAACCTTGGGCTGTCCCCTGCCACCCCATAACCAGTTGGGCCTAATGCTAGGCCGCAGCCTGGGGCTTTCCTGGCTGGAGCTCCACAGGCCCTTCCCCAGCCCTGCTCCAATCCAGGTACTCTGCTTAGGTCCCTGCAGCCAGGTCCCTCCCTCTCAGAAGCTAGAGAGAGTCTTCTGAGCTACAGCCCAGCAGCCCCTTTATAGGGCCAGCTGAGTCTGTTTTGGGCATGGCCACAGCTGAGGCTGCCTCCTGATCAGCCCAGCCTAAGGCTCCTAGCCCCGGCCTCTCCCAGGGCTGGCTTTTAACCCCTTTGGGCCGGGAGCAGGTGACCATCCCGCTACACTCTCCTATCTCAGAGGAGGTATTGTGAGTCTTATTTGATATTGAAGTGCTTTGAGATCCGGATGAAAGGCATGATGCAGGGGAGGAGAGTTATTACAGCTGGCAATAAACACATTCAAATCCAGCTTTCTTTACATTGCCCAAATTAAAGAGAGACCTGCATCTCTCATGTGGACCACAATAAACTGCAACCTTTTATTCCAAGCACGGCAATGGAGCAAAGGAATCAGAGTTGGCAAATATTGAACTAATATGCTGCGGAAAATCTTGAAGTGCTTCTTCCCATCAAACACCAGTTTAATTTCATTTTGTAAAAGGTCAGCCATTTGAACCAAGCAGTAGCAGACGCTCTCTGAGTGAAACACAGCCTTCTCCGTTTCTCGCTGTCTCTGTGCATAGACAGCACTCCTCATCAGACGCTTCCCATTTTAAACACTTCTGAGCACTCACTTTCGTAGTGTTTTTCCTCCACAGTCAATTTAGATTGTGCCAATCATATCTGCTCACTCTATTTGTTTGAGTTTAATTTTAGTTCCGAGGAGAACAATTGGTTTCAACACTTTGATGGCTAGTATGTCATTGTTCCAGATCTGGTCTAGCTCTGCCTGCTGGACACTGCTGTGAAGGGATCCAAAGGCTGAATCCCGCATGCCCTTCCCTTGCTGGAGCTGTGTTACCGGGGAACCTGCAGTCCAATTGCCTAGGTGCTGTTGTTAGTGCTGTCTCCTACAGGCCTCCCCACCAGCATGTTCCCCAGAATCCCATGGAAGGCCTGAGCCTTCTAGGTTACAGCTTACTCTTCAGGGGCACGTGGCGGTGAAAGTAAATAGACACAGAGTTAGCAAAAGGTTTCTAACTCAATGACTCTTTACTCAGGAGGTAAAGCACAAGAGGAAACAGAACATTTAGAAAACAAACTCCCTGAATGCAATGCTACTCACTGTACCTCACCATTCCCTAGGGCATCAGCCTGTGTTCAGGTTTCCTCCTCTCCCCCAAATCAGCCTTCCCTTAGCATGAGCTGATGAAAGTGGCCAGAGGCTCTGAGTAGAACAGCTCCAGCCCTGTTATAGCCGCCAATCTCCTCTGTCATGTGAGTTTCAGGTCAGTCTCAACAGATGAGCACAAACTAGATTAGCTGACTCCATTGCCAGACAACCTCTCCCCTGCAAAACTATTTCTGGTGGGTGGGAGTCAGCCTTTAGTCGAGAGTGCTGCTATTTGAATGAAGGACCATCAAGGTTAAACGACCCTCTCTTGTTAGCCCTGTGCCGCTCTCTACCCTTTGGAATTCCAGTCTACCATGGGCCCTCAAAAAAAATTCAACAGCAGTAAGGTTATTTCCCTGGAGTCACTTTAATCTTTATTAACTTTTTCAAAGATGCCTAAGAGATTAGAGCAGTTCCCTTACAGAATTCATACTGCTTCTTATCCATGTCTTGTACTAGCCTATTCTCAATTTCACTTGGTTTTCCCTATTTTCAAGGGGAGGCTCAGCAATCTATAATTATGGAACTACAGATACAAGGAGTTTCAAGTCCCTGAACTGGGTTAAACTGATATAAAGAGCCTGTCATGTAGGCTTTCCTTCAGCTATATTGGTAGTGGTTACACAGGCAGGTGCTTGCGCGTGAGCTGAAAGGGAGGGAAGGTTACAAAATGGCAGCAGGCTAAAAACCAGAAAAACAATTGGAGATGGATTTCCTTTCTCTGAAATAGAATAAGCTTTTTGCAGGTCAGTGGAGTTTTCTAGGCTATGTAAGCAAGGGTTTGTGGCTATATAAGATCCAGTGGCACTTCTTGGAAGAGTAGTGATGTTCAAGGTAATCCTAATACACTGAGCAAATTCCCATTTGGATAATTATATACTGCCTGACTAAAATCCCCTCTAGTTTGAATTGACCAGAGCAGTGGCTTTTCACCTCTTCCCTCTGGACCTTGGACAATGTATCTGAATTCACGACAACTGTCCCAGACATTTCAAACTGTACATTCAACTACTATGAAGGGAAGGTTTCACAGTAACAGCCGTGTTAGTCTGTATTCGCAAAAAGAAAAGGAGGACTTGTGGCACCTTAGAGACTAACCAATTTATTTGAGCATCAGCTTTCGTGAGCTACAGCTCACTACAGCTCACTGTAGCTCATGAAAGCTCATGCTCTAATAAATTGGTTAGTCTCTAAGGTGCCACAAGTACTCCTTTTTATGAAGGGAAGAAAGCTTACAGAGAAAAAAACAACAGAAATTCAGTGCACATTACAATAGGAAAGCATGAAAATGTAGTAAACTGGTGATTTACAAAAACGTTACCATTATGTTTTTCCCCCACAAACAGCAAATATATACACTTTCAGTCCAGATACAATAGTTTAGGCTGAAGGAAAAACAACAACAAACAAAAGCAAAGTCTCCCAGAGAGAGCGCAGTGTGCTACCCAGCAATGGCCTGTAACAATTCTGTCTCTAAATAACTGTCTCTCTCTTTAGAAAGCAAAGTCCTTGACATGTATACATGCAGTGAGCTGTAGCTCACGAAAGCTTATGCTCTAATAAATTGGTTAGTCTCTAAGGTGCCACAAGTCCTCCTTTTCTTTTTGCGAATACAGACTAACACGGCTGCTACTCTGAAAAGTATAACAGTAACAGACCCACATTCCTTGACAAGTCAAATCTTAACACCTTTACACACAAGTACGATCGCTGAACGCACAGGCACATGGGCCCATTCGATTTCACAAGTGTGTGTGAGTATTTACTGGATTGGGGATTAGTTTATTTTAAACCAATCCAAGGCAGTATGTACTGAAAAAATTGTTGGATCAGTTAAAAATTGATCCAATTTATTCAATGTTCCTTAAATCAGTAAAATTACTTGTTAGGATATAGATATTCAGGCCTGTCTGTAAAGGCCTATACTCTAAGAATTTAGGTTTATTCTTATCACTTGGCTAGTTATAGAGGTACAAAAGAAAGAATCAAAATCACTGTCTGCCAGTGTAAGGGCCTTCTCTTACTGTGACAGTCTGAGGCCCTGTGCTTAGGCAGCCATAAGCTGGGAAGCGAATGGTCACATCCTCACATTCCAAACTAGTCACATTGAAATAAGGTGCTATTGGGCCATTAGGAATACAATCCTGTCCTGATAATGCCTGTCACCTTCAGAGAAAGGGAAGTACCTAGAAAATATAAAAGGAAACTTAGTCTGATAGCATCCTGTCTGGCAAGAACTCACTTATGAATAACTGGGATGTGAAATCCTCACTTCTGTATTGTTTTGTCATTATAGTTCCCACTTTGCTATTGTTTGTCTGTATAATCTCTGTCTGGTTCTGTGATTGTTCCTGTCTGCTGTATAATTAATTTTGCTGGGAGTAAACTAATTAAGGTGGTGGGATATAATGGTTACATAATCGTGTTAGTTTTGGTTAGTTAAATTTCAGGAAAATGATTGGTTAAGGTATAGCTAAGCAGAACTCAAGTTTTACTATATAGTCTACAGTCAATCAGGAAGTGGGGGGGTGGGTATGTGGGTGGGAGAGATGGGAACAGGGAATGGGGGTGGGGAAATGGGAACAGGGAATGGGGGTAAGGAAATTGGAATCATGTTTTGCTAAGGGCAGGAATGGGAATAGGGACCCAGGTGTAAGGCTCTGTGGTGTCAGAGCTGGGAAGGGGGACACTAAGGAAGGAAACTGGAATCATGTTTGCTGGAAGTTCACCCCAATAAACATCGAATTGTTTGCACCTTTGGACTTCGGGTATTGTTGCTCTCTGTTCACACGAGAAGGACCAGGGAAGTAAGTGGGTGAAGGAATAAGCCCCCTAACAATACTTTCTGAAACAATAACTTGGTTGCATTGCCATGGTAACAACTATCAAATGATATATCGAATGCCTTGGTAACACATGTCTTTCCTGAGGAAATCAACAGTGTTCCTCACATCTAGTCTGAATTTGATCCTTCTATAGTTTAACTTGCACACAGGCCGCATTCTGCGCTGAGTGTGTGTGTACCTGCCTGCCTGCCTGCCTGCGGATACGTGCAAATATTTCAGTAACTCAGTGTGAAAAATCAATAACACTTGGTCTTCTTGCTTTCCTCTCACATCACCATCTCTATTTTTATTATAATCTTTCCTGTATGACACAGGATAAACAGCTAAATTTACCAACCTTTCCGCAATATCCCCATATACCTCCCTATAATTACAAAAAGAAAGGACGGATAGAGCTTCAAATACTTTAGTCGAAGGCAACTGAGGAATTTAAGGACCGCCACTGTGCCAACTAACCTAAGAACAGTCTATGTTTAGGCTAAATGTGTTTTCAAGTTAGATTTAAACCTCTTGCGGGGCTCAGAACTAGCGATGCAGGAAGTTTCATAATTACAGACCGGTGAGTGGAACTGATAAACTCCCCGGCAACGCTTTTTTGATGGACGATTGCTTTTTGACAGAATGGGGAAAAAATGCATTCCCAATGAAAAGCTGAGTTTCTGTTTAAAAACAGAAAAGGGGCGCGGAAGGTTAATTTTGTCAACATTTTAGTTTGGGGGGATCTTTGCCAAACCCAACAAAATTTCAAAGAAAATTGACAAAACTAAAGAAATATTTTTTAACAAAAAATGGGGGGGAAACCATTTCTCAATTGGCTATGCTAGCAAGTCCTTTGAACCATGCATTCTGACCAAGCCAGCCCTAGGGTGTTACAGCAGTTTTCAGAATTACTGTCAAAATATCACAGTGGATAAGGGAAGTGTTCACAACCAAATCCAAAACCACACTAACCTCCCACTAGGTTCAGGGTTTTGTTACAAACTAATCAGCAAATCTCAGACCTCATCTTCAAAATATCTGCTAAAATTCATAAGCCTTTCAAATAGAGACAGGACCAAGCTACAACATTCCTATCTTGATTTGAGTCCTAATTTTTAACCACCTGCTTTCCCCAAAGTGTAAGGGCATGTGTGGTTAGATTCAGGTTTCTGGTTTCTATAAGAACATTCCATTCTCCTCTTTGATTAATCCTTAGCAGACAGAAATCAATATATTCCTCTCCTTTTCCCTCCCTGCCCTGCCATTATCCCCCACACCTCCCTTTTCATTCCTTTGCCTTTACAGCCCTTCTACCCCCATTATCCCTTTACTTTTGGAAAGATTAAATAAAATAAAAATAATAATTAAGGGGAAATATAAGAAATATAAATACGCACCATGCTATTGTGCAGCAGCTACTTACAAAATAGCAACTTTGGAACAGCAGCTGTTTGGCACTGCCAAACAGAAAGACAAGCTGGAGAAAAGTATTTAGAGAGCAAATCTTCAGTGAAGCGGGTTAAAGACCAGAAGATCACTAGGGAAGGCATTACGTGATCCAGCATCTTTGAATCAAGTACGATATAATAGGTGTGTGTAACTTTGCTGGCCGGCTGCAAGCAAGCCTGCTGGTTTTGCTTCTAGAGCAGAGGTTCTCAACGTTTTTCTTTCTGAGGCCCCTCCCAACATACTGTACAAACTCCATGGCTCACCTGTACCACAAAAACTGTTCTCTGCATATAAAAGCCAGGGCCTGCATTAGGGGGTAGCAAGGAGGGCAGTTGCCTGGGCACCGGGAAGCTAAGTTCCTCAGGCTTCGGCATCAGCCCCTGATGGTGGGGCTTAGGGCCCACGTGGCGGACCTTCGGCTTTCTGTTCTGAGCCCTAGCGAGTCTAGTGCCAGCCATGCTTGGCAGCCCCCTGAAATCTGCTCGCAGCTCCCCAGGGGTCCCTGGACCCCTGGTTGAGAACCACTGTTCTAGAGGAAGGATCTCTCTGGAGTCATACAAGGTTTTTACCACTCCTGCTCCAATAACGTGAGTTGCACACTGTTCTCTCAGTTGGGCTACTTCTATGCTACCTCTTAGGGAGTCCTTAGGGCCTGATTCTGCTTTCTGGTATAAGCCCACGAAAGCTTATCCTCTAATAAATTTGTTAGTCTCTAAGGTGCCACAAGTACTCCTGTTCTTTTTGCAGTCAATAGTTACACGACCAAAAGTGAGAGCAGGTTCAGGCTCCACCATTCTGATTGGGGAGTGGTTTTACACTCTCTTTGCATAGATGTAAGATATCTACACCAGGCACAGGGCATCAGAGGCCATATCTATACTTGGAGCACTTTACCCACATAAGTATGCCGGTATACTATACCAGCAAAGCACTCCAAGTGTGGATGCAGCGTATATCGGCAAAACGGCCTATACAGCTTATTCCCGCTGCCCCCAACCTCCAGAGAAGTAAACTACACCAGCAAAAGCCAGCTTTGCTAGTTCATAAGTACACTAGGGGTTTTCTCGGCACGGCTATATCAGTGAGGGAACACGCCTCTTCACATCCCAACCAACAGTGCCAGCAGACGTGGCGAGAAAGTCAGGCCTTGTATATAGATTTCAGGATCAATTCTGAACTCTTCCAGCAAGCACACTGAATACGAGTAGTTTGCCAAGTGGTCCTCCTTCCCTCCTTAGTCATGGAAAGTGTCTTTGTTTACATGGAAAAAACAAATGAACAGATTCCTCCTCAGTCTCTTGGCCTAAGTCTCAGGGAAGCTGTGAGCAGCCCCCCAGGATGCAGTATTTATCAGAGGCTGGAGAGAGAGGACAGGTTTCAGAGATGGGAGTACCTTGTTAAAGTACTGGCAGTCATCACTGACATCAAACCAGGTGAAACTTGGTGGCAGTAGCTGACATGCTGAAGTTTTGAATTCCTTTGAACTCAAGCAGCAGGAAAAGTTTGCACAATCCACACTGCAAAGAAAACCTGCAGTTGATTCCCTGACTCTGGGTTCTATCACTGGGGTTTTTTCTGTGGGAATTTGATTAGTGCCAATGTTTTTGATTCACAGTGGCACAAATATTCTCTGCCACCCACTTTTAATTACTTAGCAACACATATAATAGAGTTTGCTGGTAAATCCTCTGTAATTACATAAAGAAAAGGAGTACTTGTGGCACCTTAGAGACTAACCAATTTATTTGAGCATGAGCTTTCGTGAGCTACAGCTCACTTCATGAAAGCTCATGCTCAAATAAATTGGTTAGTCTCTAAGGTGCCACAAGTACTCCTTTTCTTTTTGCGAATACAGACTAACATGGCTGTTACTCTGAAACCTGTAATTACATAGTAATTTCCTAGTGCTCTCCTCTTCAGCAGCCTGTAATTACTATGGGCCCTGCACTGCATTTGAGGGAACATAGGCAGCCTGCATTTACCCTGTAATGAGATGGTAAGTACCCAGTTACTACATGGCAATAGCCACACAATTCAATGATCAACATTCACAAGGTTAAGTCAAGAGATAGCAACAGAGACTGTGCAAAAGGAGGGGGGAAGGACAGAAGGGAACGGCCTTGCGGTTAAGGCACTGGACTGGGATTCCCAGCTCTGCCACAAGACCCCCGTTATGACTTTGAATAAGTTATTTAACATTTCTGTGCCTTGACTCCCTTCTGCAAACTGGGGGATAATATGTCCCTTTCTTACCGGGGTATTACAGAACGAACTTCATCAACGTGGTAAAACCGTGCCTATGCTAAGTGGTTGTCTCCTGATAGAATGATAGTAATAAAAAAAAACAAAAAACTGTAGGCCAACCCTAAGACAGTTGCTGAACTTACACTTTTAACAGCCAAGACAGACCAAAGGTTAAGAGGAAAAGGGAATAATGTACAGGCAACGTGAACTGAGAAATGGGCAGCAAGGTCACATTAGTTCCTCAGTGTCTGTTTAGTTTCAGTGTTTGTTTTTGATTTGGGATGGAGTTTAGCTAAGCAGAGAGAAGGGGAGGGCCTGGGAGGAAGGACGAAAGGGGGGGTCAGAAGGGGAAACATATAGGGCAGGTGGAGAGCAGGTGAACTGAAGAGACTAGGTAGGAGGGAACTGGAACAAACAGCCCATCAGCACAGGGGAGAGAAAATCAAGGTGAACTGAAAAAAATCAGTGGGGAACTGATGCCATCATCAGGGTCAGCTTTTTAGAATCATAGAATCATAGAATATCAGGGTTGGAAGGGACCCCAGAAGGTCATCTAGTCCAACCCCCTGCTCGAAGCAGGACCAATTCCCAGTTAAATCATCCCAGCCAGGGCTTTGTCAAGCCTGACCTTAAAAACCTCTAAGGAAGGAGATTCTACCACCTCCCTAGGTAACGCATTCCAGTGTTTCACCACCCTCACAGTGAAAAAGTTTTTCCTAATATCCAATCTAAACCTCCCCCACTGCAACTTGAGACCATTACTCCTCGTTCTGTCATCTGCTACCATTGAGAACAGTCTAGAGCCATCCTCTTTGGAACCCCCTTTCAGGTAGTTGAAAGCAGCTATCAAATCCCCCCTCATTCTTCTCTTCTGCAGGCTAAACAATCCCAGCTCCCTCAGCCTCTCCTCATAAGTCATGTGTTCTAGATCCCTAATCATTTTTGTTGCCCTTCGCTGGACTCTCTCCAATTTATCCACATCCTTCTTGTAGTGTGGGGCCCAAAACTGGACACAGTACTCCAGATGAGGCCTCACCAATGTCGAATAGAGGGGAACGATCACGTCCCTCGATCTGCTCGCTATGCCCCCACTTATACATCCCAAAATGCCATTGGCCTTCTTGGCAACAAGGGCACACTGCTGACTCATATCCAGCTTCTCGTCCACCGTCACCCCTAGGTCCTTTTCCGCAGAACTGCTGCCTAGCCATTCGGCCCCTAGTCTGTAGCGGCGCATTGGATTCTTCCGTCCTAAGTGCAGGACCCTGCACTTATCCTTATTGAACCTCATCAGATTTCTTTTGGCCCAATCCTCCAATTTGTCTAGGTCCTTCTGTATCCTATCCCTCCCCTCCAGCGTATCTACCACTCCTCCCAGTTTAGTATCATCCGCAAATTTGCTGAGAGTGCAATCCACACCATCCTCCAGATCATTTATGAAGATATTGAACAAAACCGGCCCCAGGACCGACCCCTGGGGCACTCCACTTGACACCGGCTGCCAACTAGACATGGAGCCATTGATCACTACCCGTTGAGCCCGACAATCTAGCCAGCTTTCTACCCACCTTATAGTGCATTCATCCAGCCCATACTTCCTTAACTTGCTGACAAGAATACTGTGGGAGACCGTGTCAAAAGCTTTGCTAAAGTCAAGAAACAATACATCCACTGCTTTCCCTTCATCCACAGAACCAGTAATCTCATCATAGAAGGCGATTAGATTAGTCAGGCATGACCTTCCCTTGGTGAATCCATGCTGGCTGTTCCTGATCACTTTCCTCTCATGCAAGTGCTTCAGAATTGATTCTTTGCGGACCTGCTCCATGATTTTTCCAGGGACTTAGGTGAGGCCGACTGGCCTGTAGTTCCCAGGATCCTCCTTCTTCCCTTTTTAAAATATTGGCACTACATTAGCCTTTTTCCAGTCATCCGGGACTTCTCCCGTTCGCCACGAGTTTTCAAAGATCATGGCCAATGGCTCTGCAATCACAGCCGCCAATTCCTTCAGCACTCTCGGATGCAACTCGTCCGGCCCCATGGACTTGTGCACGTCCAGCTTTTCTAAATAGTCCCTAACCACCTCTATCTCCACAGAGGGCTGGCCATCTCTTCCCCATTTTGTGATGCCCAGCGCAGCAGTCTGGGAGCTGACCTTGTTAGTGAAGACAGAGGCAAAAAAAGCATTGAGTACATTAGCTTTTTCCACATCCTCTGTCACTAGGTTGCCTCCCTCATTCAGTAAGGGGCCCACACTTTCCTTGGCTTTCTTCTTGTTGCCAACATACCTGAAGAAACCCTTCTTGTTACTCTTGACATCTCTTGCTAGCTGCAGCTCCAGGTGCGATTTGGCCCTCCTGATATCATTCCTACATGCCCGAGCAATATTTTTATACTCTTCCCTGGTCATATGTCCAACCTTCCACTTCTTGTAAGCTTCTTTTTTATGTTTAAGGTCCGCTAGGATTTCACCATTAAGCCAAGCTGGTCGCCTGCCATATTTACTATTCTTTCGACTCATCGGGATGGTTTGTCCCTGTAACCTCAACAGGGATTCCTTGAAATACAGCCAGCTCTCTTGGACTCCTTTCCCCTTCATGTTAGTCCCCCAGGGGATCCTGGCCATCCGTTCCCTGAGGGAGTCGAAGTCTGCTTTCCTGAAGTCCAGGGTCCGTATCCTGCTGCTTACCTTTCTTCCCTGCGTCAGGATCCTGAACTCAACCAACTCATGGTCACTGCCTCCCAGATTCCCATCCACTTTTGCTTCCCCCACTAATTCTACCCGGTTTGTGAGCAGCAGGTCAAGAAAAGCGCCCGCCCCTAGTTGGCTCCTCTAGCACTTGCGCCAGGAAATTGTCCCCTATGCTTTCCAAAAACTTCCTGGATTGTCTATGCACAGCTGTATTGCTCTCCCAGCAGATATCAGGAAAATTAAAGTCACCCATGAGAATCAGGGCATGCGATCTAGTAGCTTCCGTGAGCTGCTGGAAGAAAGCCTCATCTACCTCATCCCCCTGGTCCGGTGGTCTATAGCAGACTCCCACCACTACATCACTCTTGTTGCACACACTTCTAAACTTAATCCAGAGACACTCAGGTTTTTCTACGGTTTCGTACCGGAGCTCTGAGCAGTCATACTGCTCCCTTACATACAGTGCTACTCCCCCACCTTTTCTGCCCTGCCTGTCCTTCCTGAACAGTTTATAACCAGCCATGACAGTACTCCAGTCATGTGAGTTATCCCACCAAGTCTCTGTTATTCCAATCACGTCATAGTTCCTTGACATCACCAGGACCTCCAGTTCTCCCTGCTTGTTTCCAAGGCTTTGTGCATTCGTATATAAGCACTTGAGATAACCTGTTGATCGCCCCTCATTGTTTCTGCATGTCCCCATTGAGCAGTTTCTTTCTTCTCTGCGCTCACATGTAGGGCTGAAACTCTCGGTAAATGAGTTTCCTCATTCTGAGTGACCTTGACAACAGCAGCCCTCACCAAGTCAGACGAGAGGAACATTTGCAAGCGACGATGGAAGAACAGCGTGCTCGGCCATTACCCGCGCAGTAACAGCCCCACGGATTTAAAGGCTTCAGCCTCCACTCTGTCAGTGTTTGCCGCCCCTCTCCCATCTTAAATGTCTTTGGGGTGTCTACACTGCAACCAAGAGGTGGGATTGCCGCCTGTGTAGACATACAGGAGCTAGCTTGGATCTCGCTCTCTTGAACAACCACCACAGTGAAGCTGTGGCAGCCCAGGCTAGCCACTCAAGGGCATACCCATGATCCCAAGCAAGCTGCCAATGCGGTCATTGTTTTACTACCATTATCTGAGTCAGCTAGATCAAAGCTAGCTCATGTCTGTCTACACAGGGGGACCAGATAGCAACTGTGAAAAAATGGGACAGGGGGTGGGGGGTAATAGGCACCTATATAAGAAAAAGTCCCCAAAAACAGGATTGTCCCTATAAAAACAGGACATCTGGTCAGCCTATGTCAGGGTTCCCTCCCCACTCTGAACTCTGGGGTACAGATATGGGGACCCACATGAAAGACCCAGATTATAAGAAAGATTATTTCTACCAGCTTAGGTTAAAACTTCCCCAAGGCACAAATCCTTCCCTGTCCTTGGATGGGTGCTGCTTTCACCACCAAGTGAGTTAGACAAAGATTCAAGGAAAAGAACCACTTGGAGTTCCTGTTCCCCAAAATATCTCCCCCCCCCAAACCTCTTGCAGCCCCTTCACCCACTTTCCTGGGGAGGCTTGAGAATAATATCCTCACCAATTGGTATAGGTGAGCACAGATCAAATCCTTGGGTTTCTAGGACACTAAAACCAATCAGATTCTAAAAACAAACAGAACTTTATTATAAAGAAAAAAAAGTAAAAGAAACCCCTCTGTAAAATCAGAATAGAAGGTAATTTTACAGGATAATAAGATTCAAAACACAGAGGATTCCCCTCTAGGCAAAACTTTAAAGTTACAAAAAACAGGGATAAACCTCCCTCTTAGCACAGTGAAAATTCACAAGCTAAAACAAAAAAGATACTCTAATGCATTTCCTTGCTATTACTTACTATTTCTGTAAGTTAGATGTATCATTCAGTAGGAGCTAGATTACTTGCTTGGTCTCTCTCTTTGTTCTCCTGAGAGAACAAACACCCAAAGCCCAAAACAAAATCCTTCCCCCGCAGATTTGAAAGTATCTTCTCCTCTTATCGGTCCTTTTGGTCAGGTGCCAACCAGGTTATCTGAGCTTCTTACCCCTTTACTGATAAAGGAGGGATTTTATGCTACCCTTAGCTGTACGTTTATGACACCCTATAGCTACATGTACTGCAGTCACACATTTGATTGCAGTGTAGACAAACCCTTTACCTTGCAAGGCAACAAATGCCCTCAATTCCTTGTAACACACCATTAGATTTACTATGGGCCTGCTCCGAAGCCCACCGAATTCAATGGGAAGACTATCATTGACTTCCAAGCTCTTTAGATCAGGCCCTAGACTCAGAGCATGTCTGACATCAAACCAAGACAAGGGCACTCAATACCTTGCAGGATTGGGCCTTAATTCCCTTTCAAAGAGACTCGTGTGTATCTGCTTTATTTCCCATCTGCTCTGTTCCTTTCAGATCAGGATATTCAGTTTGAATTGCTGAATTTTTCATGTCAATACAAGTCATTGGGACTCACAATCCCAAAGGCAAGAAATAAGCTACACAAGACTTAAATTGCTTGCTATCATTTTAGCATTTCAGAATTGCAATTAGACTTTGGGGGTGGAAAGCAGCAAAGACTAGAAGTTCTGACAGGTTGCACCATGTTGTGACATGTTTTTGCACATCACACTAGAATCTGCTGTGACAGAAAGTGCTAACACAGCCTGATGTTGCATGAGCCATGAGAAATTAAACTCTGGATTTTAGGAACACTGACAGTCTAAAGAACACTTTTCTCTAGGTTACAATGAGCTGCATGTCTGCTGAAACTTTTTCCACTTCTCTCTAAACTTATTATTTGGGAGGACTGTGGGGAAATAAATTATATCCTTATGATACCTTGTCCATAAATTTCTCCATACAATTGTATGGAAAAACAACAGTTTTGTTCATAACCAATGCTCAGAAAAGCAAAATGGATTATTTCCCCTTTTCTATGAGCATGTGAAAAGGGTAGAAATGACCGTCACAGTGATGATGTAGGGAACTACATTGTGAAACTCCTCATGAGCAAATACATAGAACAAAAGAACCTCCATAACAGATCGGATCAATGGACCATCTATTCTAGTAACTTGTCTTGGATGTCTCCCAGCATCAAATGCTTCAGAGAAAGTGTAAATTCCCCAAATTATCAGGTAATAACTAACCTATAGGAGAAGTTTTTTTCCTAATCTCAAGTAACAAGCAAGAAGGTTTTTATGCAAAAGCATGGCAGTTGATAACCTTTATAATCTGTATTGTAGCTAGTGCAATTGTGAGTGATGGTCTTATTTTTCATAGAAATATCCATCCTCTTCTTAAAAAGAAAAGGAGTACTTGTGGCACCTTAGAGACTAACCAATGTATTTGTCTCTAAGATGCCACAAGTACTCCTTTTCTTTTTGCGAATACAGACTAACACGGCTGTTACTCTGAAACGCATCTTCTTCTTGACTCTTTGTAAGCTCTTTGCATCAATATCTCCAGGCAGCAAGCTCCACAGGCTAATTCACACTCCCCCTGACACAGACTTTGGATGCAGGGCCAGATTTTCAGAAGTGAGCCTCTTATTTGCACTCAAAATGTGATGCTTCAGAGGAAGAAATTGCCGTCCTCCCTCCTGTAGAAACTATTATGTATGCAGTCAGTTTTGCAATGCTTTCCTTGGATTGGAAAGGAAATTCCTATCTACCTCTTCCCATGCAGTTCTCCATTTACACCCCAGGGCATGAGATTTCATGGCCTTTTATTTTTGTATACACCCCCTGTTTCCTGATGGAGCTGGCAATTTCAAACTTTCAAGGATCTTTAATACTTTCCTTTTATCTGCTCATTAACACTTCACAATAGCACTTCTCTCCAACTTATTCTTATGAAGCAGCAATTAGCTTTCAGGCTAAGTTCACCAGGGATCCAGCTCTCTAAACCCCACTGCCTTTGAGAGATGCTGTTCTTTAACCTGTCACTTAGACTGGATATTGGTGTCATGGGGCTATTTCCTCTCAGGAAGGCAACCATGCATAATTGTCTACAGGAGAAAGTCATAGACTTGCATATGGGACAATCCTCACCCAGTGAACTTAAGAGAAGAATGTAATTTGAAAATGGAAATTTATTCTCCTACCAACTAAGCCTTGATCAGCAGGGCTTCTGATGATGCATAATCACCCAGGACTAATATCACTTACTTATGGTACCACCTGGTATGTGCAAAGCATGTTCCAAACACATAAAGACAGCCCGTGCTACATTTAGTGATAAAGGCAGAGCCTCTCTTCTGCTGGACATGAGTAATGTAAAGCTCAAGGACCTGGGGTCCATGTTCCAGAGGTCAAAACTCTTGCAAAGCAAGAGCTGGAAGCTCTGCGTGACCCCTGCAGCTTAGTGACAAAACTCAAGGAAAGGAAATGCATAACGGGAGAAAGCTAGTACATAAATAAGAGCACGAGCTAGGGCATCATTCAAAACACCTTTGAGGAAGAGAAGCAACTCAGTTCAGGGACAAACTGCTGTATTCAGATGAGTAAATCATATGTGAATGAGAAGCCAGTAATTCATCGCTTTCAGAAACATCAATGGGTCATGATGATGACAGCTTCAAGGCCACATAGCTCTTCACAGAAAAATCAGATTATTCTGAAAAGCCAAATCCATATCAGGAGAGGGGTTCGTATATGTGCACTGGACTTCCTGAATAATTTCTGACTGGGGTGCGGGAGATGATGTGGATACATCCCTCTGGTCTCAGCTTCTGTTCCATGTGGGTGTTACTTATGATGGGTAAACCTCAAAGGGTGGGAGCTGGGGTTGGATAAGACCCCACAAGTCTGGATACTTATCTGAACTCTAAGACTCTCATGAATCTGTAAAATTTGGATGAAAATCTCACAAGAGGAATTTCCTATTAGGGCCCAAGCTGCAAAATTCAAATCTGGATTTCAATCCCTCTGCCTAAAATTTTGGACTTTCTAGACATAAGGTTCAGATTTATTACTGATTAACCAAGATTTTTGGTAGCTCGTGCTTCTAGCTGAGTTAGAAATACTGTAAAGCCAGCTTCTGCCGACTAGAATTTCTGCACTTCTAGAAACAGAAATGCCCAAATATAACAAAAATAGAATGGGATGTCTGTAGTGTATATCTGGAGTGTGTGCATGATGAAGCCCTGGCTGGGATGATTTAGTTGGTGTTGGTCCTGTTTTAAGCAAGGGATTGGACTAGATGACCTCCTGAGGTCTCTTTCAACCCTAATCTTCTATGATTCTATGATATGGAATCTGGCAGGACATGTGTGGAAGTTAACCAAACTTTTTAGAACTTAGTTAATTTTGCATTCTAAAAGAGGGCTACAATCAGGTATTGATAGAGAATTCTTATTTCCCCCCAGATCCAAACCACCCTATTTTTTAATGTTGCAAAACTAAAAACCAATAATCTGGACACATCTCCAGTTTGCTGAAACCCACTACAATTGAATCTTCCTAACTGGTGCATCCCATTGGAAATAAACGTGCCAATTAAAAATGTTTTTATCAGAGGTCTATAGGAACATAAGCCACTGGGAAATGGTCACTTTAAAAAAAATTGCAGGGAAAAGACAAATGAGTCCAGTAAAACATTGACAAGTACATTGATCATGGTACTGAGTCATTGTGTCATCCAGCAATGACCCCGTCAGATGACCATGTGATATCTGAGAGCTCAGAAGTGGGAGCAACTAAGAACAGGAGGGGATAAGCCATCTCTCAGCTAAGCCACACTCACTCGAAAATTCAAGAACAGCAACAACACAGAGATGAAAAATGAACTCCTGGCATCTGACTTAGAATACGAGTTACAGTTGACAGTCTGCCACCCTAGAAAACCAAATTCTGCAGCTCTAGGAGTGTTCATGATTTTTGAAAGCTGGCCCAGGCTCATCATAAGGCCTTCAAGTTTCAGACAAGTTGGAGTCAATTTATGGTCTATCACTTCAATAAAGAATGACCAGACAGACGAACCAGATGAAATAGAAGTGGTATGAATTTTCTCAGCTCAAAACCAAAGAGATTGTTTGCACAAACCTCTGAAAAACACACAGCTTTGGCTATTATCCCTTTAAAAAAAAAAAGAAAGAGAAAATCTATAAGGCCGAAATCTGCTGTAATTCATACCCTGTGTATCCTGAGTGACTTCAGTCAGACTTGAACATGAAACTTCAGAACAATTGAATCTGCTTGGCAGAACAAAACTGACAATCCTTTGTCCCTCTAGCACATACTTACTCTGAAGATCTCAAAGAGCTTTAAAAATAAAGACAGGTTTCAGAGTAACAGCTGTGTTAGTCTGTATTCGCAAAAAGAAAAGGAGTACTTGTGGCACCTTAGAGACTAACCAATTTATCTGAGCATAAGCTTTCGTGAGCTACAGCTCACTTCATTGGATGCATAAAGTGGAAAATGCAGTGAGGATGTCTACACACTGGGTAGAGTCCAAACTTACCCTCCCTTCCTGAGATTTGCCTTGAACAAAGAAATCAACAAGATAACAAAGCTCCGCTCAAATCACTCCACAGGCGTGGCTGCTCCCTCAGGACTGAGATCCTTTCTCCCATTCCCACTCCCTTACATCTGGGGGAAGTCGCAAGTCACTCAGTGAAACGCTACAACCCACTTAACCTTTTCCTAGCAGGATCAACACCTACTAACAGGGTGGGTATTACAGGCAAACACTGCCAGTATAAGTTCATTCATCAAAAATTCATTCTCAAAAGGTCATTTGTTTGTATTCCAGTCTGAGTCAGCAAATCAGGGAGCTGAAGCAATACCATGTGACCAACAATACACTAAAAATGTGGAATACCTAGTAGTAAATAATTCATAAGATGAACATGATTAGTCAAAACTGTCAAATATTTACAAATAATCAATAGGATTGGTTCACGAATGACTAATCAAAGAAAGGGAATAACTTCATAATAAATAGTCTCACTGAATAATTTAGTTATAATAAAATTTCACAAGCAATCCTGCAATGCACAATGTCTAAAGCAAGAGAAATAATCTACCCGCTTGCTGTTCTGCTGTGTGTAGTTACTGTTTGCAGAGACTAATGTGACTTTTCCCTTCCTCTCATTTACATAAACAAGGTCTGCACAGCTAGTATCACACTGACCTGGTCTGCATTAAGAATTTACATCTTCAAAATTCTGCTGATTAAATGGAGATTTTTTTAAAAATTAAAAAGGATAAGTCTGGCTAAAACCACAACCAGAAGAACTCGAGGCTATTAGTAACCACAGCTGGCAGATTTCACATCCAATTCCTGCCTGATCTCCATTGAAAGAGACAAGGCTTTAAGCATGGAGCCAGAGGCAAATGTAGAGTATAAACAATCTAGCTGGGAGTATTGAGAAGTAAATGTTTGCACCATTAAGATGTTAGATTCCTGAAGTGATTTGTATATTTAAAATAAAGGCTTATCTGATATCTGAGCCAGGTCACGGCTTTTTAAAGGGGCAGAGGGAGGGGGAGAGATCAGGCAGAAGGAATATTAAATCCAGCAAAATGGAGATCATCCTCTATTAAATACAAACAGAATAATAGCAGCACAAGTGGGCACCTCCTACAGTGCAGCCCAATTCCAGACAGCATTATTGACCAGTAGATTTTATATTTCAGAGGGTGAAGCTCTTAAGACACAGAAAGCAAAACAAACCACCAGGCAGGTATTGTGTGTTAATTCCCACAGACAACATAAAAGTTGGAAATGGTTGAAACACCTACCGAAAACAGGGTGGAATAGGCAGAGAGAGCAAATTTGATGCAGTAGTAACAGAGGAGGGGATCTTTCCCCTCTGATTCTTTTGCCATCTTTTCAGCTCACGCTCTTGTGTGTGTGGATTGGACCCTCCCTGCTTTGACAGTTTCAGGTCACAGTCTCAGTGGCTGGAATAAAAAAAAAAAACACCCTTAAACTTCAGCAGCTCTCTACAACTTCCGCCTGGGAGAAACAGAAAGCAATTAGAGGGGAGGCAGGGACATTAACCCTCTGCTGCATGTATTGCCTAATGGAGCCAGCGTGTATTTGTTTCTCAAATAAACGGGTTAAGATTCACTACTTTTTTATTATTTCAGTGCAATATGGATATTCAGAAAATAGGTGTAATCAACAACACAGGCAGCTGCCTACCCTTTGAGCTGCCTTCTTTTAAAAAATAACTGGGCTACAGGCAACAAATCACAACGGGAGACACTTGTCTAGTCCTTTATGGCATAAAAAGCACACAGCAATTCTAATGTGATCTTAGGGGTATTATTCACTTCTATAAAGCTCTGTTTTACAGATGTGGTAGTGAAGCATCAAGAGGTTAAATGACTGCTCAACGTGAAAGAAGGAGTCCGTGGCAGAGCTGGGAATACAAATCCAGATTTCCCACCTTCCAGTCTTGCGTTCAGCCTTCAGTTACCTGCTGTGACACATCCTCTGACGGCTGACATCCTTACAGCGGGAGATGGGCTCAATGGTCTAAGAGTCAGCATTTTCCAGCAAATGGGGTTCAAGATGCGGAGGTGGAGACCAAATATAGATATTCCAGTTTTGGTGATGATTTACTATGTGTATGGTCAAAGTTTCAGAAGTGGTCTATTCTGGGGGGAGAGGCCAACTTGAGACAAGCAGGTTATGTCTACACTTCAGATGGGAGCGAGCCTCCCAGCCCCATAGACTCATGCTAGCAGGGCTTGAGTTAGAGTGCTAAAAACAGTGGGGTGGACATTGCGGCTCTGGCTCCCATGCCCACCCTAGGCTTGTAGGATCTGATTATCAGAGATGCAAACACACAACATCTGCTTTTGCTATGGATACTAGTAATATTATATGATGGGGAAAAATATTAAATAGCCCAAAGGAAGTGTCTACATTCTAAATCCAAGAAGGTGAAGAGTTTTCATCAACTTCTTTTGGGCTCCACATTTGTTCTCTAAATCTTCCAAGAGATTCTTCAAGGACACACATGGTACGTCCTAATACACCTGACTGAATAGCACAAGCAAACTTACTCTTGAAATGATCCCATGCTAGTGGATGCTTTAATAAACTGGTGTATTTTCCAAATGAATGCAGCAGGGTAAGATGTTTCAGATTTGATGGGAAAGCCATAATTATATACAAAAAGAAAAGGAGTACTTGTGGCACCTTAGAGACTAACCAATTTATTTGAGCTCACGAAAGCTTATGCTCAAATAAATTGGTTAGTCTCTAAGGTGCCACAAGTACTCCTTTTCTTTTTGCGAATACAGACTAACACGGCTGTTACTCTGAAACCTATAATTATATACGGGACTGATATCACCACCTATATTAAGGTTGCTTGACACTTCCCATTATAAGACCCTGTTTTCAGCTGCCTATAACTTTCCTAAACTTTAAATGTTGGATCTGAAAATGTACGTGTTAAGTGTCTGCCTCAGGCTGATTATTTATGGTTATTTTTGTTAGAAGGGAGAATTTCAGCCAAAATACTGCAGCTATTTCTGCAAAAAGGCCAGGGAAAAATACGTTGTTTTACCCATAATAAAAAGCAATTGAAACCTTTTCTTTGAAATACTCTAGCACCACCATGCTTTGCATATGCACAAAAGGGCCAGATTAAGGTGCACAAGCAATCCCAATTCTGACATTTCCTAACTTTTGAGTGCTTGACTTTGCAAACTTAATTTCTTGTTCTGAGTTAGTCTGCTGTGTGTGGTGGTACTGT
Source organism: Lepidochelys olivacea (assembly GCF_965140295.1). NCBI lineage: Eukaryota > Metazoa > Chordata > Testudines > Cheloniidae > Lepidochelys > Lepidochelys olivacea. The sequence continues at coordinate 12,375,481 of NC_140436.1, read as the reverse complement.
ATGCTTTATGGGTGCTTAATGAGGACAAGAACCCCAAATTTCACTGTTTATTACACTCTCGTCCTGATTATTAATTAATTATCAGCAGCAGAATGGCACTATATGGTACCTCTCCTCCTTCAGTAAATAGTCTAATAGGATGGGATTTTCAGAAGCATCCAGCAGTGTTTGATTTTTAAAGACAGGTGGGCTGCTAACTGTCATGTATTTTTGCAATTCTCATCCTTAACATTTGAGATGTCATAGCCATGGAGAAAGAGAGTTCCAGCAATGACATACAGTATATGCTAATTACTTAGCCACAGTTCACTGAACGTAGAGAAGATCTGGTTTGAATAAGTCAGAGAAACTGGTCTCCTTCACCGTCATGGACATTACTCATCTGTATGTTATGTTTGTAATACCTGGTATCTCAAGGTGCCCTTTTAGTAGGTCTTTTGTCCTTACTCTACTGTTAGCATGTTTATTATTGGCATGCATTGTGGAAACACAAAGAATTCATCAAAGAGCCTTCGCACCCACTGAGTTACTTCCTATTACTACTTCTATAGCTTCCTCTCCAGCATTTTTCCCAGTGGGTTCTATTTTGCTACTTAGTATGTGACCCTGTTCCAAGTCATCTGGTTTCAGTTATGGTAAGATTTAACAATGTCTGTACTTTAATGAAGCCCATATTAAGGAGAAGACTAGCAGCAGCTGCATTAACAACACTTAACCAGGCTCATGGGCCGGACTCTCTGGTCTAAGTCTACTTCATGCTGTGCAGACAGTGCAAAATGGACAGATTCCAGCTGTAGGTGGCCGTTGGAGAATTCCTTAGTAGAGGGGAAATCTGTGCTAGAACTTGGCTTGCAGAGGCTGCTGCTATTCTATTCACTTCTCACCTCCAGCATTTCAAAGGCTAGGTAGAAAGTGGGCAGAACTCTATGCTTGCTCCACTGGTGTAAGGTCATTGAGGGGCCTCATGCCAGTGGCATAAAATAGAGATGCTCCTCAGCGTCTCTCAATTATTATGGGACTAGACTATGTGGGATTAGGGCTGATGCTCCCGACCTAATAACTCCACCCCCATCCAAACGGAGTGTGGATAATGTAGATGAAAACTTAGCCTTTTGTATTTACTTAGCTGTACACCACATAAAAGGAGCCCCTATCTATACACTCAATGTCCTCTAAATATAACTTAAAACATAAATATCAACATTCCCTTCATTGTGACTTTGAAAAAAGTGGAAGAAATCTATGTCATTTTTATGAATACTATGTGTACCTCTGTTTGACTGTCATGATGGGGGTCTGCCACATGGTGTTAAGGAGTTATTTCAATGCCCCTGGAAAGCAGCACCATGGCTTCAGATAACCAGCCACCTACCAACACTTGAGTCAATGGCATGCAAAACACGAGGGCCAGTGTAATTCCATCGGGATAGGTGTTTGAGAGGAGAAGTCAGATATGGACCACATTTTTTTTAGTTTATACCTTATAGAAAACCCAGCAGCTTCAGAGGGATTGTAAGGCAGAGGGCAGTTCTGGATATATTGGAGTCTGTTTTAAACATACTTGCCGAAGTTTGAAAGAGCCAGCCTGTCAGGAACAGTTGTCGATGTCACATTACTGACAAGAGCAATAACAACGCATCAGCAACAAGCGAGGCATTACACCCATGAACTGAACAGTTGCCCATAGGAAAGCGAGTCCCCACATGTCAACACGGCCTGCTGCTTACTGTGCATCTTCGCAACACCGCCACATGCTCCTTTCTACTTCACTTCACTTTGATCCTTTTAAGTAAATAACGTCAAAAAGATTCGCAGCTGTATGATTTGACTGAGTAATTCTGAGATGCTGCTGCTGACACCTCATGGGGGTGTTCAAATGAAGCAGAGCTGGATGGCTGGGACTGCATTCGGGGGACCATTAATAATGCACTCCTAAGATGCTTTTGAAGGCACGAGGCCACAGCAGTTCGGTTTGTGCAGCTGTGTTCCTAACCAATATCACTGACTTTTTTAAAACGATCGTTTAGAACATAATTGGAAGTATGTGCAATAATGACAGGCCTCTGCCAGGGAAAGAAGAGCCTTGACACATGTGTTATTAACTGAGCTGTGAAAAGGCACTGGTGTCTGTGGAATTACGGTCTATGACCAGATTCTCTTATCTGCTCCCCCAAGCAGAAGACAGCCAAAAAAACAGCTGGATTCTAGGTGAGGAAGGAAAGGATAGTACTAGAACCCGGAATACTACCTCTGTTTGGCACCCTGCAAAGGCAGCTTCGCTTTAGCTCTATTAAGTAAGGCCCCGGCAGGTATTCAGGGTGAACCCAAGGAGCAGTTACTCTCTGAAACATGATCCCCTTTTGACCACATGACTAATCAATCATTAATTCTGCATCATTGAACCTGGCACGGTTCCCTCCACAGCTATTACTGTGAAGGGGAAGAGGGGCAGGGCCAGCAGTGTGAAGAGACAAGGTCCTTGCAGGTCCCCCGAGATTCTCCATGGAGCTCAGGGCACCTGCTGGTTTTGGGAACACCAAAGCTATGGAGTCTCCCACACTATGCACATGAAAAAGCGACGTGGGGAAGAAAGTGGCCCTTAAGACACAGTAAGTGGTATCAGACTATCAGCCTAAGTATCAGCCATGAATAAGACACAAATGTTTGTGTCTCCCTCCTTGCCAAGTTTATCTTCCTTACTTTCACTAGGCTTTTAAATACCACTTAGGCCATGTCTACACTAGCAAGATTACATTGGCACAGTACAACTGTAAACTGTACACACAGCAGTTGTGTAGCCGCTCTATGCCGATGGGAGAGAACTCGTCGATCGACATAATAAAATCCCCCAAGTGAGCAATGGTAGCCATGTTGGCGGGAGAGCCTCTCCCGCCAACATAGTGCTGTGCACACGAACGCTTATGCTGGCAAAACTTACGTTGCTCAGGAGTGTGAAAATACACCCTCCCGAGTGACATAAGTTTTGCCAGCACATGTGGAAGTGTAGACATGGCCTTCATTAACACTAGTTAATTTAACATGGGTTAAAAATACATCTCTTTTCCTAGTCAAAACAAGACCACAATGGATACTTGATCCACACACAGGCCTGGCCAACCCATACCTTTTGCGTTGGCTTCACTGTTTTGGTTGCAATGAAATTTTCTTCAGAAATACTTATAACAGTACAACCAATCCAGTTATATCAATATGAAGTGCCTTATACCAGTATAGCTTACTCCCCTTTCTGTATGGGAATAAGAGCTTGTCTACTCTGCTACATACACACTGACGGAAGAGGTTCTCCTGTTGACGTAGGTACTCCACCTCCCCAAGAGGCAGTAGCTAGGTTAATGGGAGAATTCTCCTGTCCACTTAGTGCGGTCTAGACCAGCGGCTAGGTTGGTTTAATTGCGTTGCTCAGGAGTGTGGATTTTTCACACCCTTCAGTGATTGTATTATAAAGACCTCATTTCTTAGTGTAGTCCAGGCCTAAGTTATAACCACATAAACAGCTTTATTCCAGTATAACTGCATCTACAGTATAAGAGCATGGCTACACTTGCAGATGTAGAGCGCTTTGAGTTAAACCAGCCTTCGGAGAGCGCAGTAGGGAAAGCGCTGCAGTCTGTTCACACTGACAGCTACAAGCTCATTGGCGTGGCCACATTTGCAGAATTTGCAGCGGCATTGGGAGTGGTGCATTATGGGCAGTTATCCCAGCATGCAAGTAACTGCAATGTGCTTTTCAAATGGGGGCGGGGTGGGATGGAGTGTGACAGGGTGTGTGTGTGTGTTTGTGTATGTGGGGGGAGAGAGAGTGAGTTATTAGGGGGCTGAGAGCATGTCAGCATGCTGTCTTGTAAGTTCAGACAGCAGCAGACCCCGCTCTCTTCCCCCCGCCTCTCTCTCTCTCTCTCACAGCATTCCACACTAATGGCTTGCTTCGTCTCGGAGCAGATAAGCAGCCGGCTGTCAGAAACGGAGCTTTCAAAGGGCATATTTGCATTCCTGCAGCAATTCAAAAACAATGACCAGAGTGGCCACTTGACTTAAGGGAATTATGGGACATTTCCAGAGGCTGATCAGAGCGCAGTAATACAACACCTCGTCCACACTGGCACTGTGGCGCTCCAGGGGGGCGCAGCAAACATTATTCCACTCGCCAAGCTGGAGTCCCAGCAGTGCTGTAGCCGTGGAGTCAGAGCGCTCTACGTGCCTTGCCAGTGTGGACAGGTAGTGAGCTAGTGCGCCCGGGGCTCCTTTATTGAGCTGTAACTTGCAAGTGTAGCCAAGCCCTAAGTGTTTGTACTGAATTATACTGGTATAGTTAAAGCAGTACAACGTTTGCATTTAGATGAGCCCATAGACTTATGCTGAAATAACTAAAAGTGTGAGTTAATACTGATTTAGTTACTCCAGTTCCAGCTTATGTGTAGACAAGACCTTAGGGACAATCCTTGCCCCAAAGATGCTAAACAGATCAGACAGACAAAGGGTGAGGAAATATTAACTATCTCCATTATATTAGTTGAGGCAGAATTTTTTTTTTTTTAGCCTGTATATTCAATATTCAGTTAAACTGAGAGGATCAACTTGAAAAGCCCAAGTGTCAGATAAAGTATATTGGGATATCACGATTTCTTCATGTAAGGAAAAGTCTTATGGATAAATGAGCCTTGATGTGAGAGATCCGGGAAGAGAAAGTAATTGGAAAAATTAGTCTTTATTTTAAACATTGATCTTTCAAGAGGGAATATAATTTGATTGTCTAACAGAAAGTGTTTGTTTTTTTTAGTAAGCATCAGATGCAGATTTCAGACATGCAAATATATGGAACATTTTTCATGTTATTTCCCGCTCCTTACTAGGTATGTGACTATTTTACAAAATCGAGAACAGCTTTAATTTCATGAAATTGCTAACAAGAGCTCATTACTTGGCCTTGCATAGTGGTTAAAAAAAAAAATACCACAAAAACCACCTAAAGGGAAAGTGGTTTCAGGCTCAATTCATCTGACATCAAATAAACATGTTAAGGAAATAGTCGTTGGCAGAAAGCATTCATTAAAAAGAATGAGTTCTTTCCCTGATCTTTTACCCTGTGCAGACTATAGCAGTCAAATCCCACAGCAATAACCAGATGTCAGTTTAGCTGGTATTGGAGTAATGTCTGATCAAAAATGCGGCTCAGATAGTCTCTCTGGTCTCATTTCCTTTAATCAAAACTTAGTTACTGCTTTAAAAGTTGTTGTTGATGTGGTATTTGCACAAAGCCAATATTTCTCTTTGCAGGCTAATCCCAGGCATGAACAAGAGAGAGGCATTTTGACTATGTTATGGAAAAGTAAATACTGCCATTCAGAAACATATACTGCATAATATTTACTTGTCCTTAAAGGGAGACTTATCAACCCAAGTCATCTTCAGGCATCCCTGACTCATGTTACTAACAGTTTAGATGAGGAAAATGGGGAATTCTAGAGGGTTAATTTAATTGTCCTCCATGAACTTATCTAATTTTTTTGAACCCAGTTATACTTCTGGCCTTTGTAACATCCCCTGACAATGAATTCCACAGGATCACCATGTATGTACATCACTGTTTACATGATAATGGATTACTGTCTTCGTTTCACTTAGCTTGGTCAGTGAAACTAGAATGATCAGTTTTATTTTAGGGACTCATCCTTCCCCCACTGAAAACAATGATAAGTGTCCTATTGACTTTATAGGAAACTGGATCTGGCTCTACAGAGCAAAAAAAAAAAAAAAAAAAAAAAAAGGGAAGACCTGTGGTGCCAGATCTCAGAGCCCAGGTCAACCTACTCAGGCTCTGGCTGCAGGGCTAAAAATAGCCATGTAGACATTCGGGCTCTGGCTACCTGGGGTCTGAAAACTGGCAAAGGAGAGGGTCTCAGAGCCCTACACTGCTATTTTGAGCCCTGCCACTCAAGCCCAAGTCAATTCTCCCAGGCTCTGAGAGTTCCTGCAGGGTTTTTGTGATGGGTTTTTTTTTTTTTTTGGTGTGTAGATGTACTCTTAGGACCTAACCCTGCAAACTCTCATTCACAGGAGTGGTTCCACTGAGCTCAATGTGAGTTTGTGAGAAAGTAAGGACTAGTCACCTGAGTAAGGGTTCACAGAACTGGATTTTTAGAGCTTGATCCAAATATCATTGAAGTCAATGGAAACATTCTGATTGATTTCAATGCGTTCTGGATTAGGCTCTCGATCCTACAAGTTGATGAGCAATCCAGACCTGATCCAGAAAAACACTTAAGAACATAAATGGTCCCAAATGACTTGACCTGGATATATTTGTTCAAAATCCATGACTTCCTGTAACAGGTTGGACTCACTGCCGCAGTGCCTCACACTGGTTTTTCCAGGAGTTAGCTCTGTCCAGCTCTGGAGTGCCCTTTGCAGGTGGTTTTTCACCCGTTGTTTGCTCTGCTATTTCCTCTGCCTGTGGGGGCCCGCGTCGCTCCCGGACCGCGACGTCCTCTTCAGGGCCAGGCCCTCCGACTGTGCCCCACCTCCGTTGTCTTTCCCCGTTCCGGGGGAGCCGGCAGTCCTTCACCCGGCTTCTTGCTGCAGTGGCGAACTAGAACCCGTAGGCCAGGCCCTCAATCAGGGCAAGCTGCAGTCTTAGGTGGAGCTGCAAACTGTCCATCAGGCTAGCCTCTGGTTCGGAGCGGGGCAGTAAACAAAGTCTCGCGGCTCCCCCTGTACGCAGGTGGGGCTGCAGGCAGCTAACGAGCCCAGGCTCTGGTTCAGAGCTGGGTGGAAAACGAAGTCTCTCAGCTTGGGCCAAAGTCAGTTACCTCAGGCTTTCTTTCAGTGAGCCTGAGGGAGGGGGGGGACTTGGGTGTCAGGGGGAGGACACAGGCCCTCCCACTCCACTGCGTCCTGGCCCAGGGCCCTAAGGGTGCCGGAGGGGTCGGCCACTGCGTCAGCGGGGATCCGAGCTCAACACGCTGACTCACCCTCTGCCAGCGTCGCAGCCAAACAGGGGTCTGCTACCCCTGGGTCACTTCCACACGCCCCCTCCGCGGGTACCTGCTGGTCCGGTGAGCTCAGGTGATCTGCAGGGGCCTCAGTTGCCAGCAGAAGTTCTGCCAGGTTTGGGCCAGCCGGCAGTCCGGGCCAGCCGTCTGTCTCCTGTGGAGTCGGGTCATCCAGGGGTCCAGGTGGTCTGGGCCAGTGGTCTGCTTCCTGTGGGGCCGGGACATCCAGGTCCCGCCTTTATACTTCCAGCCCCACCCCTTGGCTTCGGGGGGGCGGAGCTAGGGGCAGGACTCCGCCCATGAGGGGGTGGAGTCACCTTCTTCCTCTGTGTCCGGGGAGGGCCAGTCCACCTCACTGCACTCCCATTCTTGTTAAGATGATCACTCAGAGTCCTAATTATCTTTAGCCAAGCCGCTCAGGCCATGTCTACACTAGCGAGCTTACAGTGGCACAGCTGTATCGATGCACCTGTGCCATTGTAAGATCACTCATGTAGCTGTCCTATGCCAACGGGAGAGAGCTCTCCCCTCGACATAATAAAACCACCTCCACGAGTGGCAGTAGCTAGGCCTCTTTAATCTAGCAGAAAAAGGCATAACAAGAACCAATGGCTGGAAGCTGAAGCCAGACAAACTCAAACTGGAAAAAAGGCACAAATGTTCAACAGTGAGGGTGGTTTAACCATTGGAACAAACAGGTGAAGTGGTGGATTCTCCATCTCTTGATGTTTATAAAATGACTTTTAAAACATTGTAAGGAGTGTCATAGGTCAAACATGAGTTCTCTGAGCTTGCTGATGGCAACCCCCCGTTTATGTTAGTGTAGGGGTTGTCAGCTTTTCTCCTTCTGAGTCCCCACTCCCGCAACATGCTATAAAAATTCCACGGCCCACTTGTGCCACAACTTTTTTTCAGTAGATTAATAGCCGGGGGTAGGAAGCAGAGCACTTGTCCAGGGCCTCATGTTACAGGGGGCTCTGCAAGGCTAAGCTGATCAGGCTTTGGCTTCAGCCTGGGGAGGAGAAACTTGGGATTTGGCTTCAGCCCAGAGCAGCGGGGCTCAGGATTCGGCTTTCTGCCCTGGGTCTCAGTGAGTCTAACACTGGCTTTGCTCTCTGGTTTATTTTCGCGGACCCCCTGAAACCTGCTCACGGCCCCCCCAGGGGGCCCTGGACCCCTGGTTGAGAACTGCTGTCCTAGGGCACTGGATGTATTGTTCCATTTAGGGGATTGAATTAGGTATGGCATCACACCAGGTAGAGCTCTGGCCCTGCTCTCGATTTCAGCTGCTACAGTTTCCCTTACTATCTCAGGAGATGCACATGAGCCTAAAATATAGTAGCTGCTCAGTGATTACAATAACACCCCGCTCTCAATAAGTAAATTGTTCTTTCACCAGCTAAGCTGGGTCTGCCTGGCCTTTAATCAGCCCAGGGAAGGAAATGTTGCCAACATCATTAACATAGAAGCTACCTGATCCTACGGTCCTTGTGCAACACCAAATTCCTATTGACTTCAACGGGAGGTTGGACTCACATAAGAGCTACAGGACTGGGCTACAAACCTCTCTCACCTTTTTCTTGCCATTGGCTCAGATTAGTTTCCTTTTATTTAATAATAAAAATAGGGCTCTTCTGATGTAACCAAGTTACTGTTTAAGGCAACAAATAGGACATGATCCTTCAATCCTTTCCTGCTCAAGTATCCTCATTCAGTTCAATGAGAGTCTCAAGCATACGGGTAATGACCTCCAGCATGGCCAATCACCAAAGACAGAACCCAAGACCTTCAGCTCCACAGCACAGGTCTCTATCACTTGAGATAAAGGAATAGCTCCATTAGTCAGTAGCAGTATGCTCTTATTGTCTCTCCCACTGGTGGACTAGGCACTAGAGGGACTCATGATGCCTTTACCCTGTGTAACACAAGGAAGGCAGGACCAGGCTCAATACAGGTAACTATTATGCAAGGAAAGTATAGTATCTCTTCCTCTTTGACCCAACTGAAGCTTTTCAGCTCCTCCGTCTATTGCATCTTGGCATTAACCAAGATTGTATGTTCTGCATCTTTATTATATTTGTACAGCACCTAGCACAATGGGGCCACGATCTTATTTAAGGCCTGTAGGAGCTCTTCTATAATGCAATAAATAAAATGAAGGACATACATAGTTCTCCTGCTCGTTTGACTGGAAGGTTATATCAGTTGGCTATTTGGGGATATAAAGAATAAATCTTAACTAGTGGCACCTAACATAAGAACATAACATAAGGATGGCCCTACTGGGTCAGACCAAAGGTCCATCTAGCCCAGTATCCTGTCTTCCAACAGTGGCCAGTGCCAGGTGCCTCAGAGGGAATGAACAGAACAGGTACCCATCAAGTGATCCATCCCCTGTCGTTCATTCCCAGCTTCTGGCAAACAGAGGTTAGGAACACCATCCCTGCCCATCCTCGCTAATAGCCATTGATGGACCTATCCTCCATGATATACATACATGATTTTATGATTCAGTAGAACGTGAACCTATAAATAAAAGGCTTGATTCTAATCTCCTATGCTGGTTTTACACCAGTGACTTCAACAGAGTTATTTCTGATTTATACTGGAGTTAGTGAGAACCCAAAATATTAAATGCAATAAACCCCCCACCATCCCTTCCAGTTTATGTGATAATGTTGTCATTACAGTCCTCAGACAGTGAAATTGGGTTAGGTGTCTTAGGGTAACTGAGATAACTGGATTTGGTAAAACAAATTGGGCTTTCTTAAGACACTATTACAGAGTTTTAATTAGAGGTAATAGGCAAGTTATTCCATTGTTACTGAAGAGTTAACGTATTTCATTAGCTTGCAAAGTTTGGATGAATTAATATAAAGATTAATTATGAAAATCCAAGTCTAATTCTAATTCTGTGGATTCAGTTAGCACAGTTGATAGTATTAAATGTGAAGATGAGCGAGTACATTGCAAACTGTATAAACCCTGAGTTTTTCCTCTATTGTAATCTAAACAATCAAGTATTTAAAGGGGGTGATTCTATACAAGAGTCCTATTGTTCCGAGACAGTGATTACATTAATAATGGTAAACGTTTCCCCTTAGTTACCTAGACAATAGCAGTGGTGGGAACAAGCTTTTTCCTTTCTGGCCTATTGGGGGAAGGGAGGAGAGGGGAAGAGATGAGCAGAAAGGGGTCTCCTAGCTCTAGTCAGCAACAGGTGAGTTTGATGCTCTAATTAGTGAGAGGGCTGGTCTAGAAACTTTTAATAGCATTGCCTGTCATCACACACTTTTCATGAGTGGAAGACTGCGAGGGGTGGTGGTGTTATTTTGAACATGTGACCTATTAAAATCCAATGACATGGTGGAGCAATGAGGCCACAGATTTGACCATTGATCGGATAAAAAAAGCTACATTTCCGCACAACAAAAAAGGGGGGGGAATAAAGATGGCTGACATTTGGATAGCATCTGTCATCTGACCATCTTAAAGCACTTTTAAGACATTACCTCTCCCCATAATCTGTTAATTATTATTATTCCCTATTCACAGATGGGGAATCTTGACTGAAAGGTTACCTGATTTACCAGAGATCTCTCACAGCAAGTCAGTGGCAGACTGATGCACAGAACCCACAAATCCTGATTTTGTCCTGGCTCCAACCACTAGACCACATAACTCTTTCATGGCTTGTGACAGAACCCTGTGGTCATGGTCATAGTCATGGTCCTCAGTCCCTTGCTCTATCCATTGAGTGAAATTTCACAAATGTAACGCTCAGTTCATTGACTTCACCGTGAACATTTTCTTCAGTTCTGCCCGCATGGGTTTGCAGATTTGCTTTGAATTCCAGCTTCAAAAGAATTCCAAGTCTGATGATAAAAACAATTACAGATGCAAAGTTTCTCTTGGTTTCTTGGAGAAGACCAGTGAAACAAGCAAACTTTCTATGATTTCAGTGCAAAACATAACAGCCTACGTTAAGAACCTAAGAGCATAAGAACGGCCATACTGGGTCAGACCAAAGGTCCATCTAGCCCAGTATCCTGTCTTCCGACAGTGGCCAATGCCAGGTGCTTCAGAGGGAATGAACAGAACAGGGAATCATCAAGTGATCCATCCCCTGTTGCCCACTCCCAGCTTCTGGCAAACAGAGGCGAAGGACACTATTCCTGCCCATCCTGGCTAAAAGCCATTGATGGACCTATCCTCCATGAATTTATCTAGTTCTTTTTTGAACCGTGCTATAGTCTTGGGCTTCACAACATCCTCTGGCAAGGAGTTCCACAGGTTGACTGTGCTGGAATTAGAGCAGGCATTTTCGCATCTGACATTTCTTTGATTTTTATCTCTTGGTTTAAATAAATCTGTTTCCTTTTCTTTGCTCTTATCAGGCACCATGGCAGATCTTGCAAAACATCTTCCTTGAGAAATGTCAACTTCTGATTCATCTTCAATAGATATAAGTTCAGAAAGCAGATGACTGGAATGCATTGCCTGAGCTACATCTTCAAAGCCCACCAAGGCACTGGCCCAAGTTACCAGAAAGAAATGCACAGGGATCTGACCTCCCCGACAGCTTTGTTCCACTGGCAACATGAAACGTGTCGACCTTAAAAATGACATGTGTACGGTTTTCTTGCCAGTAGGCCTACGGCTATAAAACATGATTCTGGAAAAGGCACTGGCCCAAGTTACCAGAAAGACCACAGGGGTCTGACCTCCCCTGACAACTTTGGAGTCTTCAAAATCTGAATCTAGATTTTTGTAGCTTGAGGCCATCTAATTTGAACCTGGTTCTAAAACATGGTTTGCAAGTTGGTTTGTACCCACACTAGACAAGCACCCGAGTTTTATACAAGTTTTAGCAGGTTTATTTACTAGGGGGGTGTATCAAATTCAGTAGGAAAGACATGGGTTCCTCCCAGAAGGGTACTTACTTTGTTGCTGTTTGGCCTGTTGTAACCACTTAGTTCCAATTTTGCATTTGGCTTGACCGGAACTCTAGCCTAAACCTGATTTGGATCTGGATGCTGCTTCTCGACTCATCTCTGATATATGCAAGTTTGGTTCCCAATGAGATATTATGTCCATTTCTTTTTAAAAAAGGACGTTGCAGCATGTGAAACACACAAAAGGAAAAAAAAAAACCCACCTTCTGTTACACTAATGCTGTTTTGCTTCTCAAACATCTTGCAGATCCTTCAGTTTTTACAGTGTGTGGGTGCAGAGATTACAGGCATATTTTCAACTCATTGCACAGATAAATAGTTGAGTTTTGTGACTAATTTCCCACACACTGAGCTAAATATATAAACTGTTTTCTTCTTCTTAATTAGTGAGCAAATTTAATGCTTAGAAAGTGAGGGAGAAAAGACACTTTGTTGAACCAGGAGTAACACAGGCAGGTGTTGTTAAAGGCACCCGACATACAGTACCTATGAACTTAATCCTAACCAGCAGAACCTCCAGATAACCCATTCCTGATACCACAGGGACACCCCTTGCTCCTGCCCTGTTCTATAAATGCTTCTCAAGGCCTGCGGATCCTTCAGGCATTTTGAAACCTGGGCTCTCATATAGTTACACCAATCTGCTTTGACCTGGAGCATGTGTAGGTATGTGTACACTGCAGCAGGCAGAGAGGCCCCCAGCCCAAGTAGACAGACTCATGCTAGCAAAACTCGAGCTAGAATGCTAAAAATAGCAATGTGGATGTTCCCATTGAGGCTGGAGCTGGGGCTCTGAAGCTTAGGGGGTTAGGTCAGGTCGAGAGCCTGAGTTTCTGCTCGAGCCAGAACATCCATCTTGCTAGTGCGAGTCTGTCTGCCCGGGCTGGGAAACGCACTCCCACCAGCAGTGTAGACACACCCCGTGAGTCCTGCTATACCAACCTGGTGTCTACACAGCTCACATACCAGAGCTGGCAGTTTGAATGGTTTGGCCCAGTGGACCTGCTTGTGAGCGATTCAGAGCCATTTGTTCCAGGCAGTGCTCACGCCACACAAGTGTGATGCTGTCCAGTCCCTAGGATAGCACTCACTTGTTTTGAGTGTAAATTCTTCAAAGGAGAAACCTTTGAGGACCGGGGGTGAAAAAAATCCAGCTCAGAGATCAAAATGGGGCAGTCCGTGCTGTCCCAATTTGAAGACTGCCAGGGCCCGGTTTGACCCCCCTGTCTCCCAAGCACAACTGAAGACAGCCCAAGTAGCTACCCTAACTTGTGCTCTGGCTGCAAAACCCCCCCGGGCCATTACACAACCACAAAATAGTGAGCGCCCTGGTCATCTTCTCATCACTCCAACGCTAGGGCTCTCAGATGGGTGAAGCTTGCCTTAAAGTCATATATATTGGCTCTGCAGCTGCTGAGGAGGCTTCATACAACTGGGGTGTTCCTGGGGGAACTGTAGCTGCCTTGTGGCCAGTTTACGCTGGCAGAACCATGTAGTGTCCTTGTTGTCTGGCCCATTGGCCAAGCACTTACAAAGAGTTGCACTGAGATCCAGCACAGGATCCAATACGCAAGTGCTTCCTTTGGGAAATTGCCCTAATGCGTTTTCACGGACCGTGACCTATGACAGGACACCAAGATCCAGGTCTATAAGACAACGGTTGTTCCTACATTCCTCTATGGATGCGAAACCTGGGTGACACATTGACAGTACCTCAAGAGTTTGGAGAGGTACCACCAACAATGCCTCCGGAAGATCCTTTGCATCAAGTTGGAAGATCGCCGCACTAACACCAGCATCCTCACTGAAGCCAGTGTCACCAGCATTGAAGCAAATGATCCTCATGCACCAACTTTGCTGGGCTGGACACTGTGTGCAGATGCCAGACTCTCGCCTCCCAAAACAAGTCCTCTACTCTCAGCTCACCCATGGTCAGAGATCCCGAAGTGGTCAGAGGAAACGCTACAAAGACACACTGAAAATGTATCTCAAGAAAACTGATGTGGACATCACAAGCTGGGAGGAGCAAGCCACCAACTGACCCCATGGCGCCATATCCTTCATCAGGCAGTGGCCTGCTTTGAGGAGAAGCACCTTCCCCTTGAAGCTGAAAAGAGAGAGAGGAGGAAGGAAAAAAAGAACTTTTTCCCAGCAGGCAGCTGGCCCTCCACAAAAGGTCTGTACCTACTGCAGGCGGCTCTGTAGTTCCGGGATTGGACTCCTGAGTCATGTCAGGACCCAAATGTAAATCCATGGTAGAGATCATCCCGAATCGAGGGATCACCAGCGATGATTTACTGCTTAGTGACATGACCCATGAATCAGATTATCTAAGCAAAGAGAATAGAGAGAGTGGATTTTTTCAGAATGCTTCTCACCACAGCAGCTCCACGAATGTAAACCCAAACAAACAATCAAACCAAACCAAATCCTGTCAGGCTGCAGTCAGCTTTGTTGCAAACAAATGCAAATCCTCCAATTTCAAAACTGATCCCTACCAAACTATATTGAATAGTTCATTCCCTGTTGCTATATATTCAATAAACCTCATTACTGTTATCTATACATGCAAGGTTTTCTTCACAAAAGAAAGCCTAGAGACTTGATTGAACACTTTATGTAGAAAATTTCACCGCTCCCAGCTCTTGCCACCCTCACTCCAAAAACAACTCTGGGGTTTGTGACTCACGGTTCAGAATTATTGCATTAATGGAAACTGCACTTTGCAACCACTTTGCTCATAGGCATCTGTTCTACTAGATATAATGACAGCAGCTGCAGCGAATACATGCAAGGATGCCAACTGCAGTACCCATTGTTCACTCAGCCTCAGTGAAGAAGGGTTTATCTTTAGTGCACTTGTAGAGAGAGCTCCTGGCAGATAGCCAGCCAGAAGGATGAGGCACAAAATCATCAGCATCTAGTGAATGGCTGTATGGAGAACATGGAAAAGAGATGGGTGAACTGATTAAAAGGGAGAAAAAAAGGCAAAAATCCCCTTGAACCTTTGCTGCTTTCTAGAACTGAGCCTGAACACAACCTTGCTGATGGTTCCAGTTTTGTTTCAGTATTTCCAAATCAGCCTCTGCAAAAGACGTTCCATGATACTGCATTGCAGCACTTCCGGTCCATTCAGAAGGATTACCAGAAATCTCCAAAGATCTTTTCATCAAGGAACCAGCTCAATTTTGTAGGACCAAGAAGCCACATTCTACACTTGTGTTACTACTTTGGTGTCCCCTGTATTCCAAGGGGTGTGATTTTTATGGGGACTGCAGGGAAGTAAGTGCAGAATTTATTCCATAGTATTTTGATAAGCATCTGAAGTTTTGGATAATTTGAATGTTTTTCAGATCAGATTCCCTAACTGAGGGTTTGACCATCACTGGCTAGGAACTGTGGGACAACAAAAACTGAAGGCTAAGCACTCCATGGGGAAGGGATAACTCAGTGGTTTGAGCATTAGCCTGCTAAACCCAGGGTTGTGAGCTCAATCCTTGAGGGGGCCATTTAGGGATCTGGGCCAAAAATTGGGGATTGATCCTGCTTTGAGCAGGGAGTTGGACTAGATGATCTCCAGAGGTCCCTTCCAACCCTGATATTCCAGGATTCATGTGAGCCTTCCCTCTGGAAAGACCTGACAGTGCTCAAACGAAACACCAGTCCACAAACTCTGCTGGGAGAGAGCGGAAGTAGCTGGAGAGGAAATCAATACTGTCATTTTTATTTCCCTGAAAGCCCTTTAGAGACTTGTATGCAGTTCTGAGCAACAAACAAGCATAGGAACATAGGATTCAAATATTGGTTATTAATGCAGAAGCAGGTGAAATTCTCACACATCCTATTTTAAACCGCAGCTATCTTATGAATTCAGGGGCTCTCCATCTTTCCATGGAACATCAGAACAAAGTCAAACCAAAAAACCACAGTTAATGTAAGTAACCCTGGAATATTGCATCCATACTCCAATCTGTTTGTTGAACGCTGGCATTTCCCTAGTTGCCTGGCAAACGTATGCACAGGAGATTGTGTACCTTAATCTACAAACAGTGAACACCCTAGTTATTAACCACAATTTTAATTGTTCTCTAGAAAGTGGATTTGAACTTTGAAGGTTTGGAAGGTCAAATAGGCAATAAAACTATACCATTATTTATATATGATCATACTTACATGGCATCTTTCATCCATATATCTCAACAAACATCAGACCTAATTTTCCACCGCTTTAACTCCTCATCTTGCTTTATATCTGTGCAAAGTGGGTGTAAAATGCTACCAAATCACAATTTTCCCCTCATTTTCCCCAGAGAACTCAATTGATACCTACTTTGCCCAGGTGTAAGAGACTATACAAGGCCAGACTCATCTTGTCCTATGGTCTCCTGGCACTAGATAGGATGTTATAAGCCTAGATAGTACTACCAATATAAGCCTCCAATGCCAGGAATACCTTCGGTGCTGAGAGCCAGTATGCCAGGCACGGGATGCAGTGTAGTGATGGACTAGAGAGTGAATCCGGGGAGTAACAGCTGAGACAGACCTATGTCCTGATAATTCTGTGCATCTGCTTGTAAACTGCCCTAGTCTGCAGACCTTGAATATAAGAGGTACAAGCTGCTTTTCCTCTGTATTTGCACCCATGGCAACACAGGCCTGAAGAGGAAGACTGGTCCAATGGTTAGTGCATAAGCCTAGGAATGGAGAGACTCAGCTTCAATTCCATGCTCCACCACAGTGTGTGTGTGACTTTGGGCAAGTCACTTAGTCTCTGTGCCTCAATCATCCATCTGTAAAGTGGGACTATAGCACTGCCCTACCTTACAGTGGGATTGTGAAGATAAATGTTAGCTTGTGAGGTACTCAGATAGGATGGTAAGGGGGGGCAGACAAGTGCGTAGGACAGAATCGGTCCTGCAAGCACTGTTCCCTTTAAGCTGCACACAGATCCGAAACACCACATACACAAAAATTCGCACAGAAGAAATTTTTTGTGCACACGGCCTGTCAAAAATTAGAGGAAACACTGCCTGCAAGGCAGTGGAAAAATCAGCTGGCCCATTAAGCCTTACAATAACCCTGTGCTTTATAAACTTACCTGAGTGCACAGATTATTTTAGTGGCAGAGCAAAGAATAGAACTCAAGAGTCCTGACTTCCTTCCCATCATCTGCTTGAACCACTAGACCAAACTTTTTTTTTATATAAATCTAAAGTTACGTGTTTCATGAAAACATCCATTTCTGATCACAAGGACATGTACCCAGGAACATGTATCCACTTGGAAAAGATATATAGACTGAGCTAAAACAGCACTAGGGTCTCTACTCTTGCATGCTGGGTATCTGTTGCGGCTGTCAGGGAAAGTAAATTGCAATGACTTATCTGTGACTCACTTATCTTTGAGAGGCTTCATAAAGTCGAGTCACATACCAAGGCTGGAATTTTTAAACACAGAACTTCCCCTAGGAATTTCAGATCTTTCATTGAATGTTCAGAGATGGTGGATGTGGTTTCATTTTTAAATTTTATGTTAGAATCATAGAATATCAGGGTTGGAAGGGACCTCAGGAGGTCATCTAGTCCAACCCCTGCTCAAAGCAGGACCAATTCCCAACTAAATTATCCCAGCCAGGGCTTTGTCAAGCCTGACCTTAAAAATATCTAAGGAGATTCCACCACCTCCCTAGGTAACGCATTCCAGTGTTTCACCACCCTCCTAGTGAAAAAGTTTTTCCTAATATCCAACTTAAACCTCCCCCACTGCAACTTGAGACCATTACTCCTTGTCCTGTCCTCTTCTACCACTGAGAATAGTCTAGAACCATCCTCTCTGGAACCATCTCTCAGGTAGTTGAAAGCAGCTATCAAATCCCCCCTCATTCTTCTCTTCCGCAGACTAAACAATCCCAGTTCCCTCAGCCTCTCCTCATAACTCATGTGTTCCAGTCCCCTAATCATTTTTGTTGCCCTCTGCTGGACTCTCTCCAATTTTTCCACATCCTTCTTGTAGTGTGGGGCCCAAAACTGGACACAGTACTCCAGATGAGGCCTCACCAATGTTGAATAGAGGGGAACGATCACGTCCCTCGATCTGCTGGCCATACCCCTACTTATACATCCCAAAATGCCATTGGCCTTCTTGGCAACAAGGGCACACTGTTGATGCATATCCAGCTTTTCGTCCACTGCAACCCCTATGTTGTTTCTATTGATGATGTTATAACACCATTTCCTTTCTGAAATCAAGAGGAAATGGCTGGTTTCATCTCTAGAATCCAGCCATACTTAGGGAATGATCCTCCACCTAACACAGATTCATTTTTATTTCACCCAAGGACCCTTCATGAATTTGCACTTAAAAATGCTTTGAGATCCTTAGATAGAAGGCAATCTGCAAACTTTAATTTAGGCTACAACTACCCATATGAGATGGGAATGATACATTATCTATTTTAGTGAAGAAATTTAGGCTTACATTTGATCAAAATGAACCTTTCAGTATTGTAAGTTCACCTAGTTGCACCTACAGTTTTGCTCTGTTTAACAATAGGAAAATGGATCCCCAGTGAAGAATCAAGATCTAAATGACTTGTCCTACGTTAAGCAGGAAGCCTGTAGAAGAGATGGGAATAGAGCCAGGCTTTCTGAATGGCCCATTTTTTGCCTTAACTGCAAGATTACTCTTTCTTCACCTCCATCTGCATCCCGTCCTGACGTCCCACCTGCATTACACACGTTCCCTCCTCATGAGATGCTGTTGGACTGCGCAGAGAGGCAGTGGAAGAACAATGAGCAATCAATCTGATAGCGCCCCACAACAGTGCCTCTGGCAATAAATCATCCTCCCTGAACAATTTCTATTTGACACAAATGGCAGTGATGCCAAAGCACCACTAAGAGTCTTTGATGGTGCTTCCTGAGGAGCTTATTTGATCCTTGAAATTGGAAGTCACAGTGCATCCGGCACCATTAGCCAAGACAGACACATGGAGGCTAGAATTTTCCTGCCAAATACCTCATGTCTCTCTCTCTCTCTTTTTTTTTTTTTAATTCCAAAGAACTCATTTCCCCATAATTACATTTGCTGCTTGATTTGTTTGCAGCATGTAGGATAGGTGGAGGTTGTTGAAAGCTCAACTCCACGGGTCCACTTAAACCCTGACCTAGCACATCCAGGAAGGAGCAAAACCTTATTTTTTGTCTTTAATGATTAACTGCTTCTGGCAGTGCCTCACTAAACATTTGCTCTGTCAGATCACACCTTTTGCATATGCCTTTGTATTCCTCTCATTAGTTGCCCATAATGAACTGTCTTTATTTCTCTTATCGATAATTTTACTTCATCATTTACTACAGACTCCGAAAATAGGCAGTATTCAGGACACCATACGTGGCTAAAATGCCACGAGAACACGCACAGATATTTGGAAAAAGAAAAGGAGGACTTGTGGCACCTTAGAGACTAACAAATTTATTTGAGCATAAGCTTTCGTGAGCTACAGCTCACTTCATCGGATGTAAGGTGTTTGGAGCATGACTGGCTTTTTTATGATTGTATCTGAACCATTTTCATCTGAAAAGTGAGGGCTGGCAAAAGGCCAATCTTATGTATCATAATGAACTGGCTACTATGTGTGCACACCACCGCCCTGTACTGGGTAGAATTGGAGCTGTTCAACTGTGTGTCATAGATCCTTTACTGCTTTTGGAGCAAGTGGGTCTAATTTCTGGCCCCACTGTTGCAAGTTCAGAGTGGCCACAGCTCACAGCATCACGACAACCAGGAAGTTCTTAGCTATCCATGGCTAGATATTCCCTTGTGCGTCAGGGAGAGGGTGTGTTGCAGGGAGTGGACCTTGTGCTTTCAGCATGCCTCATTGAATCAGTGCAGTGTAACTCCTTCTGCCTGTGGGAAGCACAGCAGGGCGGAAGCCAAACTCTGCTCTCTTTTCTGGGTAGTGTTCTACTGCAGCCGGGGACAACTGCTGTAGGTGCGGGCTCTGGGGAGGGTTCAGTGACCTGGAGAATTCCTGCCCCACCTAGCTTTGCAGTCACTCACACACACTGAAACTGTTTTGTTGGGTGTGGAACACCTGTTTGTTGTTTTGTAGAACACCTGTTCTACCTATATGGCAGAGACGGTTCCTGGCAGCGCTCTCATTTCTACTTTCAGGGGAAGAGTTACTCATTTTAAGAGAATGGAGGAAAATATATTTCCTCTCCCGCACTCCCCAGCCAAGCCACAGTGTGATTTCGTTTCAGAGATAGTCTAAGGTTGTGTGTGGGCTTCAGGCTCAATGAGAGTTAGGGATCAAGGCTGAGATTTGCTAGCACCAATACTCCAGAGCTGTTCTCGCAAGATTTCAGCCCCAAATGGCAGAAATGTCATGGGAGCTGCAATTAGAAGATAGGCTCCTTGAAGGTTTGCCTCCAGCCCAAAACCAAGGGATATATTCAGAAGCCACAATTGGAATCAGACTCTCTCATGCCACATTGCCCCTGAAAGCCACAAGCACCTCAGCCAACTAAATTCTGCATCCCACAATCCAGTGCCTCACATTTGATTGCCACAAAGACCAGTTCCCAACAACAGTACTGGGCACTGTGGGTCAGGAATTTCAGAATGGTTGAACCACAGCCAGGACCGGCTCTAGCAACCAGCAAAAGCAGGCACGTGCTGGGGGTGGCACATTTCCAGGGGCGGCGTTCCGGCCACCCTTTTCTTTCGGGGCAGTTGAGCTCTTGGAGCTGTGCCACTTAGACGGGGCGAGGGCATCACGCCCCCGGCCGCAGCGGGAAGGGAAGCCCCAGCCCCGGGATGCTGAGCTGCCAGGGCCCAGCTGCTACCTGGGGAGGAGAGGGAGCGTCCTGCCGGGGAGCCGGGGCTGCGCCTCCTCATCTGCGCCCTGGCTGCTGTGGTGTTTTGTGCCACCCTTATCTTGGGGCTTCTCTGCGCGGCCGGGCTGGGGATTGGGGGGGGGGGGACAGCCCCTGCAGGCGCTGGGAGAAGGGGACATCACTCCCTCCGCTTCCAGCGCTGCCTGTGAGCCCCAGCCCCACCTGAGCTTGGGGGGGCAAAAAACCTAGAGCCGGCCCCGACCACAACTGATCAACATGCTCCAGGTCGATGCCCTAAACCTTCACAGGGTCAAATGAGACAGCTGACCATGCAATCAATGTCCCGGCATGTGTTCAGAACGCTGAATGTGTTCAGAAAAGCTGGTACCCTAACAAAGAGCCTTAACATATTAATTATAGAACAACATTATTGCCAACCTGCAGCAGAACCAAGTCATCCCAGCTGGCATGGCAGTGTTGTTACTTTCTGCTATGCCAGTTTAATCTTTACTGAAGAAAAAGATGGACGTTTGTCCCAAAGCAACAAGATTTCCAAGAACAGATGAGGGGCCAGATCTGCAGCTGATGTAAATCAGCGTAAGTCCATGGAATTCAATAAAGCTAGGCCCAGTTTTGCACACGGTGCATCAGGCCTGAGGAATGTGATTGACTGACTTTATTAGAAGTGGCTTGAAGGTGCTGAACATGGATAAAGCACTAGGTACACAGGCTAACCGGCCAGGAAAACCACAGTGGGCAGGAATGTAAATGGAAAGCGCTTTAGTCTGCACTTCAAACTCGCTCAGTTTGGAAAGGCAGGGAATGTTAACAACATGCTGTCAGGGCCAGGAAGTAGGCAGCCTGGCCTAGTGGCTAGTACAGGGCAGGAGGCTAGGTCCCCATGCCAGCTGGGTTCAGAACCAGGAGGTCAGGAGCTGCAGTTAGGAACCACAAGCCAGATACCAGGAATCAGGCCGAGTCAGAAAACCAGGAGGTCAAGACCACGAGACAGGGGCAGATAGGGCTGGTGAACAATCTAAAGCAGGGAGGAGCTAAGCTGTATGGACGACATCCTGTTCCTCTGTCTGGCTTAAATACGGGGAGTGGGCCCAACAGGAGCTCTGGTGTTCCAGTTTGGGGCATGGGGGTGGTGCCTTCTATCTGAGCTTCAAGGAGGCCTGGTTCTAGATGATGCCAGGAGGTTGCCAGGGCTGGAGCATAAAGACGCTCAGTAACCCTGTGGACCTGGATTCAAGACACTCGACTCATGATACCTTCTTCAGTCTGAGCCATCACTGAAAGAAAAGGAAGAGCCCCACCAGCTGAGATTAACTTTTTCAGTTAAGTGTGTAAGAAGTGTCAGAAATCCAGAGCTCAGAGGGATGGGAAAACTGGCTTGGATAGGTAATAGGTCATTTGTACTTCCATAGTGCCATTCATCCATGGCCTCATGGGGCTTTATAAAGGTCATTCAGCCTTTCACCACTCCTGTGAGGTAAATACCTAGCACTTATCTAGCACTTTTTATCTGTAGATTTCAAAGTACTGTACTAAGGAGGTCAGTATGATTATCTCCATTTTACAGACAGAGAAACTGAGGCACTGAGAGGGGACATGCCCAAGTCACCCAGCAGGCCAGTGGCAGAACCAAGACTATAACCAGATCTCCGGGTGGGTGAAATGACTGCCGTCACTTTAGCAGCTGTCTAACAACAGACAGTAATACCACACAACAGTTTAGAATGGGAAGGAGAAAAAATCACATATCCGTGGCTTGCAAAGTTCACCTTCCTCATTCACTCCGTGTTTGATTTTTTTGGAGGTGTGGGGGGGCAGTCCTGGCATGTAAAATGTTTTTCATAATGATCTTGGTAAAGGATGGGTGAGCTGATTTAGTGCTTTGGCTGGTAAATGTCATGACAAATGTACAAGACTTGCTGTATCCAAGTATGAAAGTTGCTGTATGAAAAGGCAGTTGGAAAATAAAGGAAGCAGAATGTAATTACTTAACTTGGAAATTGCTCAAGACATCATGGTTACCCAACTGGACTCAAAAACCATGGGATGTTTAAGAGCTACAAGTGGTCAGGATCTTGGCTTAGCCATCTCATCAGGAAGGAGAGTTTCTCCAACAGCACATAGAATCATAGAAATATAGGGCTGGAAGGGACCTCAAGAGGTCATCTATTCCATCTCCCCACTCTGATGCACATATCTAGACTATCCTTGACCAGTTTTTTTGTCTAACCTGTTCTTATAAACCTCCAAGGATAGTGATTCCACAACCTCCCTAGGGAACCTGTTCCAGAGCTTAACTGTCCTTATAGTTCAAAGTTTTTCTTAACATCCAACCTAAATCTCTTAAGCTGCAAACTAAGCCAACTGCTTCTCATCCTACCCTTGGTGGACATCCGTCCTCTTCATAACAAGCTTTTACACACTTGAAGATTTAAACGATTTAATTTAATGATTTAATGATGACTCAGAGGGACAAAGCCACCCAGCAAGTCCTCATCACCACCTCCCTTACCTCCTTGGGTGTTCCTTGGAGGTCTCCCATCAGAATATTCACCCAACACAATTCAATTTTAGCTTGTGAAATCTGGAAGGGTTTTAGCACTCCAACCTCTGGCCCAAGCTATGATCAAACCCAAGTCTCTCTCAACAATTTCAAAAAGTTTGGTTAGTTTTGTCTGCATTTGTTAACTCTTCATCCTCTTCAATACTCCCTACTTTCAGCTGGCAGGAGGAGTGAATGTACTGAAATACCTTGGGATAGAGAACATTTATTTCCATCCAAAGCAAAGCCCAACATGGTATGAGAGCATCATAAGGAAATCTGTTCTCATGAGCTCTTCAGTCAGATTTCCAGGCCAAAGATGGGTTTGGATCTACATTTTTGGATACGCTCCAAACTGAACTGAATCTCTGACCCTGTAGTCATATACTCATCACTGTAACTTACTGATAGTGCCAAGAGTTTCATAAAAGATATTTGCCTTTACTTGCTTTATTGTGTGTATCAGGCCATGGTGTTTGCTCACGTCCATGAGTATTGTGACACTAATCATACATTTGGAGACTTTTAGTTTAAAGGGAAAAGAACAAAGCATGAAAGAAGAGAAGTCTCCAAGAGACAGTACAGTGCATATTTCCTGTGTATCATATCTGAAGTGAACACAACATGGCAAATGCCCCTAGCAGAAGGCAGATGTCTAGACATTTAAAGATGCAGTATGCAAAAAAAAAAAAAAAAAAAAGTCAGATACATTCTCATCCCCATAAACTGCTTTTGATTTTTGTCTTGGTTCAGGTATTTAAAGGAAATATTGATGTCTGTTCAATTCTCAACCACCCAGTCTATACAGCCCACCTTCCTCTTACCTGCTTTTCCAGATTAAAACAAACACAAGCCTGTTTTTAAAATGACTACTGTAAATCCTATCTCCTATATGATGCTGGACATTTTAAATGAGCGTGAAGTGGATTAAATGGTTCAGTGTGTTAGAAGGTTTATTTTTATGTTGTATATGTGTCTTCATGAGGCAGTAAGTTTCCTTTTGTAGATTTACTGCCCTGCCAATTCAAAGTGCTGAGCCAGGACTCCATGGCTAGAAAAGCCTCACTGGAACACGCATTCCACAAATTAACTTGTTGTGATCTACAATCCACTTGTCAATGGATAGCAGGTGCCATCAATATTGTTGGTTGATATATGCCCTCCTTCAAAATAGTCCACAGGTACGAGGAGTCTCGAGGACACGCTCACTCTCACATACTGTGACTGTCTAGGATGCTGGTAGATAGCACAGCTATGTAAAGGTGCAGGCTTAGGGCCAATTTACGTCAGTCACTGAAGATCATTTGGTGGTTGACTCAAAAAGGGAAAAGGCAAGGCTCCGAGTGACTGCCCTGAGGAGGCACCACTGCTAAATCTTATTAGTTTCTACTGCATTATTTACTGATCTGCCCCTTGCATCATTATTTGCAAACTTAATGTCTAAGTCATTTATGTACAAATATATCAAACTGAGAAGTCCGAGGTTCAATAATTAGAGAGAAGATCTTCAACGATTCATCCAACTTGCAGTAAAGTGTCACTGCATGACCTTCGCAGAGATCTTTGCAATAGTCTTTCTCAGCCACTAGATGGAAGGCAAGACACAGACACCAGACCCTGGCGTGTCCCACCACTTGCCAGCGTCTTCCTCTCTCAGCTAGTCTGGAGAAGAGCTCTGTGTAGCTTGAAAGCTTGGCTCTCTCACCAACAGAAGTTGGCCTAATTAAATGCATTACCTCACCCGCCTTGTCCCTCTCATCTCCTGGGCCCAACACTGCTACACCACCACCATCCAGAGGCTTACTATTAACTTCTGTCCTTGGCTAGCTAATGAGGATCTCAGTCTTGCAAGGTGCTAACTGCATCGGCCCTAGTGCGGTGAGGCAGTTAATTACAGGCTCAACTTTCTGCCCAAGTGAGCCCCAACTCATTTACTGAAAGTTAAGCCTGCTGTCCTGGAACAGAGCAAAAGTGCCCAGGATCTTGCAGGGTTGAGCCCCAGATTATTAGGAAAGATGGTGCCTTCTATTCCTGTGCTACCCAATACTTTTTAACCTTATAATTTACTCTTCTTTACAAGATTATGCCAAAAACCTTTATGAACTCCAAGTAGAATGTATCATTGCATCAGCAGCTCAGTTCTCTTGAAAGTACACAGGACTTGCCCTGACTTGATTCAGATTGTTGGTCCTTTAAATCTGGTACCTCACCTCTTGCACAGACCATTAACTGAATCTTCAGAGAGAGGTAACTCCCACCTATCATGTACCTACCTAGGTATGCACTGCTATAAATGGATGGAGGAGAGTCCCTCTTGATCCCTGCAGCATTCGCCATTAGACTCAAGCACTACACTGGATAAACCTTACATTAAAATGTTACTACCGGTCAAAAGATCCTGCATCCCCCTTTTAAATCCAGCTATAGTCTCAGGTCTGGAGTCTGATCTCACTGACTGGAATAACTCTGTGATTTGCATCTGATTCCACCAGTATAAGCAGAATGAATCCATTTGCCTTTTGAGCCAATGACCTTATGGGGCTGTGAATTCTGTAGGATAACACCACACTGTGCGGAAAAGAGTGGCATTGCTTTCATATTAAAGAACAGCATAAAAAGGATGAACCGAACAATCCTTACTTCACCCTTCTTAAATACTTCAGTAATAATACAACATTCGGCTCAGACCTCTATCTTCTTTGACATTTTCTGGACCTTTTCAATCTTACCGAAGTCTTTTTCTTTTTTCTTTTCTTTTTTCTTTTTTTTAAGATTACAATATCCTTTTAGTGCCTGTACTCAAATGAATGTGTAATACAATCTTATTTTAAAAAATGGGACTAAAAAGGCACCCTGGCATCTTGTTTGCTCTTTTAGCCACTAGCACATCAGTAATCTAACCACACTGATTCCCAGAGCGTCCTGCAAGCTCATCGACAACGAGAACTTGTAGGATCGCAGTCAATATACTCATAGACTATATTTCCCAGGGGACAGTACTTTACAGGTACTCTAGTTAATTTCCTCCATCATTGCATTGCCCTGTCCCCCAAAACATTTCCAGGACAGGTTTTCAATGGGATTTGGGCATTTTAGCTACCCTTTACACCTTTGAAAATTTCCCCCTTAAAGTCCATCTGGAGTGCCTCATGACCCCTTCTTGTTTTTACTGAAAGGGGGGCGGGGGGCAGGAAAACGAAGAACCAACTTAGTGTCCTCAACAGAGTTCTCCAATTTGCTTTCCACTTCCTCCTCCAAGTCATTAACAACCTGATTGCTTCCTTCTTAATAGATTATACTGAAACCTTTGCATCCCTCTAATGATCATCAAGCTAAAGTGATTAAGCAAAGTTAGCCAACAATCACATTACCGGATAGTGATGATGACCTAAATGTTCTGAACACAGCTATCTTAATAATAAAGGGAATGAACAAAGGGTATGTAGAGTGAGGCCGAAGAAAAGATTATTTGTATTGGATATAGAGCACATGAGAAGCACCTGATACGTCATCCTAAGACCACATCCCCTGTTTATCATGCGCGCACGCACACAAAGAACAACAGCAGTTCAAGCTTCCTCTGCACTCTCCTGGAGTTGGTCCCTTATCATTAGTGACCATCAGTGATGTACTTGTTTGTCAGGCATGTTTATTGTGCCACTGACTATCTTAATGTCAAATGCATTTATTGATTTATATAGGATTGCATTGCAACCAACTAGAGATGAGTATGTTACTGTAAATATCTGGGTCAGGTTTAGCGCTCCAGACGGATGGCAAAGCTTTAGGACATGCCACTAAATCCCTGAGCATTTCTCACATACACAACCCTTTCCCTGCCCCCCTTTTTTCCTCCTCATTGAATTAGCTACAGGACTGGATGGGGTTGAAACACCATAACCTCATGCAGAAGGTAGCTGATCAGCTATTAGCCATTTTTCAGAATGACACAATAGGGCCTAAATAATGGAGACTTCCATTTAACCTTAGCAAATGAGGTGCTGCTAACACTCTCATCCATGTTCCTTTATGAAGGAAACCATATTTTAAGGAGATAGACAGACAGTGAAATGCAGATGATACAACCATTTCATGCCATTGAACAAATCCCAGATGGCACGGGTGCATTTTCCATTGATATTCCATGTGTTACAATACCATCTGATTGAAAAGAAATAGCTGCTCAATTACCAGAAATCAGGGGCCATAATATGCAATAGAAAATTAGTGTGTTTCAGGATGCTGACTCTTCCGAGCTATTGCATCAATTGCACTGAAGAATGGAGGCTTTCCCTGGCCCCCGTCCCCTGAGTGAAACTTTCTAATATCCATCGTTGTACTCTGGTCCTAAGCAGCCACTCAGGTGAGTAAGATCTCCGTGGCTATCAGCATAGGGTCTACCTGGATTTGGGGTCAAGGGCTGCATAGCCAACATGCCCTCTTGCAGGCAATCTGATGGGGAGAAGATGATAGCTCAGTGGTTTGAGCATTGGCCTGCTAAACCCAGGGTTGTGAGTTCAATCCTTGAGGGGGCTGTTTAGGGATCTGGAGCAAAAATTGGGGATTGGTCCTGCTTCAAGCATGGGGTTGGACTAGATGACCTCCTGAGGTCCCTTCCAACCCTAACCATCTATGAATCTATAAGCCATGGTTCTGCCCCTCTTCCCCCCTGCCAGCTAACAAAGCTGTTTGGATGTGAGAGAGGGGGTATGCCACATACTGTCTCTTCCCATGCTGAAAACGGGAGCCTGGATAGAAATGGTCACTGGTGAGTTCCTAGTGCTCCTCCTGGGGAGGCAAATCTACCCATTGCTCCAAACTCAGGGCTGAGCCTGAAAACTCAATCCAGCCCTTACTGTTTAGCTCACTGTTAGACTCTGACTCAGTGACTGAGCACTTCTCGTTTTCAAAGCACTTTGCAGATTCTCAAATCACCCCTATAAAGCGAGCACTGCTTTTATAGACAAAGTATGTGAGACAGGGAGACTAATGTCTCCTAAAGTGGCTGCTGATTTTAGGTGTCTAACTAGTGACATACACGGCCTGGTTTTAATTGGAGCTGTGGGTGCTCATTATGATGGATGTGGAGCAGCTATACAAGTTATGAAAGCTGTGTGGTGACCTAGTTAGTGGGATGTTTACCGCCTGACTATACTGTGTTAAATCAACAGGGCTGCTGGAAAAAAAGCACAAGAATGGCTTGAGATGAGCCACTTCCCTGGTAAACACTTCAGGGTTGTTAAGAGACAATGCCCATGTTCAATAACTGAGCATTCCAGTTCTGGGTTCCAGAATTTCTTTTGCCACATGGGGCTAGTGCAGGGAGCCAACAAACCAAGAGGATCAGAAACAGTTGAAGATTCTCTGTCATGAGGTGGCAGTTGTTGGGGAGCTGTTCAGGCTGCTTGCCAGGACCGGCTGCAGTGTCTGGAGAAGCTAGGCCTGCCTGGCCCACTGTCACAGGTGGCAGGGCTCTAGGTAAGACAGAGCTGTGTCTAGACTGTTGGTTATTTTCAAATCCTTTTCCTCTAAATTTTTTGTTCCTACTGTTATGATTAAATGATACTTTGGTTGCTGTATTCACACTCTCCTGAAGGGAAGAAACACAGGTGATGAACCCAGATGGACCTGGATTTACAGGGTGCTGCAGCCCTGGGCCTGGTCTAAGAGAGGGAAAATTGTATGATTCCATCACTGGAGAAGTAGGGGCACAAGACCAAGGCCTGATAACTCAGGACATGCACTCAGAGAGAAGACAGAGGTGCAGCCAGCCTTGTAACCATGACACTCACCGCTTCTGAAAAATCAGGCCAATGCAGTCTCCAGATGGGCACTCAAAAAATGGAGGGACCTCAGATCAGTGGCCACTTTTAGACTCTGGCCTAAGCCACTTGCCCAAGGCCACAAAAGGAATCTTTCAAAGCCAGGATAAGAACTCTGGAGCATCTTGGCTCCTGACACCTGTGCTCAGGTCAGTAGATTAAAATTAACCCTGTTAACTGGTTTAGGTGTAGACTATGGACCCAAATGCAAATGGTGATGAAAGTGACTTAGAAGACAGGGGTCAGTGCACATAAGTGGCAAACATGTGTAACTTGCATTGACCTACCTGGCAGCTAGTGGGTGTGATGAACAAGCATGACTTCATGCTGGCTAGGTGGCAGGGGGACGCAGCAGGAAAAGCAATTAGTGGCTGGAATGGGGGCAACTTCTGCAGTGTTGGAGGTGTGCCAGGAAGGCAGGATCAGGGCCCAGTTCTGGCTGTTCTTCCCTTGCAAAGGCTAGCGATATTTTCATCTCATAATGCATCAAAAGCCGCGTGCAACAGCAACCACATCCCTTTCGAATCAGCGAGACGTTGAAATGACAGGGTCATTTGTGGGCTCACAACAATCCATTACAGCATCACTGGTCAGGTGCAAAAGATAAAAAGAGTTTTAATGGGGCACCCCCGCCACAGACTCATTCAGCAGCAGCAAGTCACTGGTTATGACTCACAACAATCGCCCCACATCAGGCCTACCTTCCCTTAGGGAGGCTCTAGAAGGCTGCTCTCTTTACTCAGACCAAGCTGAAGGTTTGCCTTCCCTACCAGCCAGCACCCAGCTGCGCTGGGCCCTCCCCAAGCTTGACGCCTATTTCAGGTGCCCTGGGGCAGGGGTGATTGAGCCCACAGCAGCTCATTAACCCTTTCCTGGCCAGCAAGGGGTTTGTATCCCTCATCATAGTCGCCTGTAGCTGCAAACACCAAATTACAAGAAAATTCAGATAGGTCGATTTAAGCATGACTGAACTATAACTGAGCGGCTGGGGCTTTTAGGGCACAAAACCTTGTCAAGCAAACCTGCTGGAGGTCCCATAGCTCAGCTACCCATCCTCAAGCCATTGGGCATGAAAGGATCATGGGTGGAATCAAGACAACATTTCTCCTCTGAATATCATAGGGCAGTTGGAGAGGTTTACACCTTGTGCACCACACCTGTCGTTAGGCACTATTGGGATAGGTTAGGCATGAAGGATCATTGTGCAATTAAGGACTGGTTCTGACACAGATTTCCTATGTGATCTTGGACTCTCTCTGTCTCTCTCTGCCCCATTTTCTCCAATCTATAAACTGGGGTTATAATACAATGCTTCACAACAGTGTTTCACTAATGTTTGTGATGTGTTTAGATGAGGTAAGTAACTAGCTAGAAAGCTAAATCATTGCACCCAGATTCTGAAAGTTATTTAGGTTTCTATCTTGATGTCAATGGAACTTAAATACCTTTGAGGATCTGAGCCTTAGTCTTTAATAATAAATCAGTTCTTGTTCCTCCCTTTGTTAGCCCCATAAGAAATCACACAACTTTTTGTTTGCTTCTTTCCAATCATATTTCATGCTACTTTCAGATCCCAGGCTTTGTTTTGACAGATGCCAGAGGAAGACAAAGTTTCCTAGGGTCCATGACTTCATAGCTGATATTTATGCTAATCTTGAATTCGTTAGTGAACGTTGATGTGGGATTTTTAAAATATAAACACATTTCTCTAGCCAACCCTTTGATTGAACATGTTTGTCTATTTCTTTCAACACTGTCTTTGCTGAAGCTAATTCTAGAACTATGGGAGAGTAGCAGCCCCACGGCCCATTGATACAAGGCCTTAGCACACAGACATCCAGGGGCTTTTGTTCTTAGAAAACAGCAACCAAGCTGGCTAAGAATACCCTGCCACGCTACTTTTTAATCTGCACAGAGAACAGCAAGTCATGATTTGTTTGCTTTGCCTCCCTTTCTAACAGTCCATTTGAGAGCCACATCTGTCATATTAGCAAGCCAGCCAACCCCTTTCAGTGTTTGCCATTTTTCAGCAAAACATCCAGTCATTTTTCTTTACGGGATGAATAAACCCAGCTCTTGGCATGAAATGAAACATTGCACATTGCCAGTCTGCAAGTGGCAAGGTACAAACAGGCCCTAAAAATTATGTACACCCTGCTGTGCTGTTTTCCAGGCTTCACCATACCTCTCGGTGTCAGATTAACGCTCCAACCTGCTTATTAAATACACAGCTGAATGAAAGGGCCTGCCACACTGCAATTACACTGCTGTAATGACATGATGGCCTATAGTTTTACAGGCAAGCCGTGATTAAATTCCAAATGTTAACCCCTACCACTATGCACAATGAGACCGCTGGCTTTAGACAGTTGTGAACATGGGGCCATAAAGGACCAAGGGGCACCGCAGGTGGCTGGAAGGAATGATTGCTTAACAGAGTTAAGTTAATAATTGGGGATACTGGAAGATTACAAGTAGTAATAAAACTGAGGCATTAAAGTACAATTTTCCAATTTGCAAGATGCTTTGATTAAATGTGTATGGCACCAGCATGCTAATACCTAATTAGTAGATTCTGAAAACTTGCTTGCGACAGGCCAAATGGTGTCATTTATGCACTGGCCATCGCTGCAACATCACAGCAACTCAGGGAAGCTCTGTGAGGGCTGCCACAGCATGCTGGTATTCAGGGTCAGTGACTGGGATGTGGGCAGGCAGGCCTAGTGGATAGAGCAGAAGGCAGATGCTAGAGCCGAAGTCAGGAACTGACGCCACGGGGCCAGAGCCGGAGTCAGAGGCCAGGTCTCAGAGCCGAGGGTCCGATCTGAACTAAAACGTCGGAGCAGCATCAGGACTGAGTTACCTTGAGCGAGGTAAGGCAGGGGCAAGATAGGAGCAGGGCCAAGGCAAGAGCTGGGCTGCACCCAGTGGACACCAAAGCTATTGCAGCTGCGGACAAGTGTTTTGAACAGCAGCGGAATTGCAGCTGCTGGGCTTCACAGCCAACTCTTCCAACCAATCAGGCGGTGTAGCAGGCTAGGCAGCCTGCTACAGGCCAGCTGCACTCGTTAGGATGCCCAGAGCCTGGTCCTGCACGCCCTGCTTCCTGACATTCAGGAGGCACGTGCATGCATCCTGCACCATCCCACTGGAGCTGGAGGCCCCTGTATTGTTACTTGCAAATGAGGAAATTCACACTCGAGCATTTTGCTCCTCATCATTCTCCTAAACTAAAATTCAGCTGTGCACTCAGGGAGCCAAAATGACAATAGAGAACGTGACCCAGATGACCAGTCACTCAACAGGAATTGTGAAGTGTCTGCAAGCAGCCCACAAGCTAAAAGTTGTTCAAATCAATGTTTGATTCATAATAATTATTTCATGAATCTGTACAAAACAAAGTTTGCTCGCAAAGCATTAAGATTATCAACATTCATTGCGGACATTTGTTATGAATAGTTGAACCAGTTCTCCTAATGCAGGGTGGGCAAACTTTTTGGCCCGAGGGCCACATCGGGGTGGGGAAATTGCTTGCAGGGCCATGAATGTAGGGCTGAGGCAGGGGGTTGGGGTGCAGGTGCGGGATGGGGTGCGGTGTGCAGGAAGGGGCTCAGGGCAAGGGGTTGGGGCAGAGGAGGGGTGTGGGGTGTACGAAGGGATGCAGGGAAGGGGGCTGGGGTGCGGGAGGGGGTGCACAATGCAGGAGGGGGCTCAGGGCAGTGGTGCAGGGAGGGGTGCGGAGTGCCGGAGGGGACTCAGGGCAGGGGGTTGGGGTGCAGGAGGGGTGCGGGGTGTGGCAGGGGGCTCAGGACAGGGGATTGGGGGTGCCGGGTGCAGCAGGGAGATCAGGGCAGGGGTTGGGGTGTGGGCTCCGGCCTGGCGCCGCTTACCTGGAGCAGCTCCGGGGTGTCAGCGGCGCGCACTGGGGCCAGAGCAGGCTCCCTGCCTGCCTGCCCTGGCCCTGGCCCCGCGGCCAGCACCTCGTCCCTGCGGCCCCTGGGGGCGGGGGGCAGAGGGCTCCGCGCTGCCCTTGCCTGTGGGTACCTCCCCCGAAGCTCCCATTGGCCACGGTTCCCCGTTCCCGGCCAATGGGAGCTTCGGGGGTGGTACCCACAGGCAAGGGCAGCGCGCGGAGCTCTCTGGCCCTCCTCCCCCAGCGGCCAGCACCCCGTCCCCCCCTCCCTCAGGGGCCGCAGGGACGTGGTGCTGGCCGCTTCCCGGGTCAGCACGGGGGTGGCAATCCCGCAGGCTGGCTCCAAAGCCCTGAGGGGCCGGATCCGGCCCGCAGGCCGTAGTTTGCCCACCCCGGTCCTAATGCCACTTCTCCATCTCTTCATCAAAGAGTCTCTAATTACTTTACACCCATTACTTAAGCATCAGCACTGCCACAAGGTAGGCACTGTCCACATTTTACAGACCAGTAACCTGAAGCACAAAGAGTTTAGGTGACTTCTCCAAGGTCACTCAGCACATCAGTGGCAGAGACAGAGTGGAACCCAGGAGCCCGCTTGCCTGAACCTCACCCCAACATGATCTCACGTAGGCATTGTTTATGACGGAAGCGGTATGGAGGGTACACGTCGCTACCCACTACCATGAAAAGCAGGCTGCATCCACTGCATGGTTACGTGGGGCAACGAAAGACTTGCAGGAGGGTGGCAGCGGGACACTACACTGCTAAAAACACCAGTATAGCTGTGGGATGCACTGCTTGGCCATGTAAAGTACATACCTAAGGTTCTGACATTTTTACATGCCTAATCCATGCTTCACCGTCTACACGGCTATTTATCAATTTATCAAATCAATGGGTTACAGCATCTCTGGGAGCAGCTGGAGCTCCTCCCAGGAGCACATCAAAACAGTTCGAACTGACCTGCAGTGCTCACCTGGTGAAGCTGAAGAGAGATGGCAGGTCACTTGCGGTGACAGAAATTGGGTTGCTTTGGCTTTTGTATCCCGGGGAAGAGAGAAGAACAGTCGGAGGCGGAGATTAAGGACGCAGAGAGCGCTGAGGCGGAGCACGGGGAGGCACTTGTAAAAACTACTAGTCATGTCCCATAATAAGCAGTTTACAATATAGCGGCTATTCCCGGCTTTTGCTGTAGAAAATACGAGAGCATCTAAAAGGGAAGTGGAAGGTGGGGATCAACAGGAGGAGGGGGAGGGAAAAGCTGAGACTGTTACAGTGCTTATGGAAAGGGGTAAGGCCGAGCGCATGAGGAAGTCAGGAGGGCTTGGGGGGGTGGAGGATGCACTGAACGACAGAGGCGGGGAAAAGTGGGAGGAATATTTGCTCATGTGCTGTACCAAGCCTAGAGTGGATAGAACCCAATGCCTGGGTAGCTCCTTTGTGGGAGCTTTTATGTTAGATTAATTTCAGCAACAGGTGCACCCTCTCTTAAAAGCCTGTTAGGTCTTTGACAGTGAATATTGAGCATTGTTGCCAGATTCTGAAAGGATGCATGGAATACTCAGACTGGGTGGGAATACCAAGAAACCCTCCTGGTCATAGACACGCAAGAATATGTGGCACCTGTATTGGTGGACGTATTAGAAACACCTCCGGTGTAGAGATTAGACAGATTTACTGCCCTGCTGAGCTGGGATTTCAGGTGTTTGTGAGGCTTAATTGATTTTTGCAGAGCATTCTGAGAACTCAGATGAAAGGTGCTAGATACTTAATTACCACAGGTTCTGCTTCTTTCATTATGGTTACTGGAGAACAACTCTAAGATTTAAAAGCTTTATGAAAATACCTCAGGCTATCTTATCTGCATCTCACAGACACCATCACTATCTAAGCTTCATTTGAACTAACAGTGGGCCAGATTTTAAGCTAAACTTTATGCATCTTGGAGCAGGGAGGGCAGGTAGAGGGGGATTTATGCTTGGGGCAGCTTGCATATACAGCTGCCTGCAACAGCACTCTGTGAAACATGGCCACAACCCAGAATAACCAAAGCAAGTGTAGTCTCTGGGCACCTTCTGGCACACTCCTACACTGGCAGACTGCAAGGGAGAATAGCACAGGGCTCTGCTGATCCTAGGACACCCAGGGGAGCCCCCTAACCAAGGGGAATGGTCTGTGGGCCAGTTCCTCTGGCTTTGTGGCCCGCTTTATGCCACAGTGGAATTGACAGTCGATGTGTTTTCCCAAGTATCAGAGGGGTAGCTGTGTTAGTCTGTATCCACAAAACCAGCGAGGAGTCCGGTGGCACCTTAAAGGTTAACAGATTTATTTGGGCATAAAAAACCACTTCTTCCAATGCTTCAGTGTTTTCCCGGTCATAAGAATACAAACATGACTGTTTTCCTTAAATGACCACTGGTGACCATGGCTTCAATTCCACAACTCATCTGAAAGACAGAGCCTCCAGGAGAACAGTGCCTCACCCAGCTACCATGCTGGGCAACTGGCTTAGTACCAATGTAGAGAAATGAGTGCTATCCAACCCCATGAGGTTTTCTTGGAGATCCCATCTTAGTACTGACCCAAACCCCAGCTTGCTTAACAGGGTCGGATGAGATCATGGTGCAAGACTGTATTAACTGCAGGCTACTTCATTTGGGGAGAGAATGAATGAATGAGCCTGATTGTTTAGGATAACTCTCTAAACCTAATCAACAGACAGCAGCTCATGGTGTTGCTTTAGACAGTAATAGAGCTGTCTGTGTGATGCATCTGGAACAAAATTATTTAGTGA
This sequence comes from Lepidochelys olivacea, assembly GCF_965140295.1. NCBI lineage: Eukaryota > Metazoa > Chordata > Testudines > Cheloniidae > Lepidochelys > Lepidochelys olivacea. The sequence goes on along the minus strand of NC_140436.1, from coordinate 12,339,587 downwards.
ATGGGGCAGTGGAACTAACATGCAGATTTAAGTATCAGATTTAAGTATGAAATACAGTTGCTCTGTGCACATGAAATAACATGATATACTGTATTATGGTTAAATCCATCAACACATTTTGCAATGAATGGGGGGGGGGGGAAACACTGGCAGCCTAGACTATGATTTGGCTTATTTCATTTCTCCTCCTACTCTGATTTTTGCTGCTTTACTTTGTTTTCCTTTTTTATCTAGCCAGGTACTTCTGTGCGCATGACAGTAATATCTGAGAGCCTTATTTTATTTATAGGGGGAATTTCCCCACACTAGAACTGAGCACTTGGCAATTAGTTTCCTATAAAGTGTTTTGGGATGTGGATTGTATTACCACCACCATCAAATATGCTGCATTCCCGTTCAATACCCAGCGAGCTAATCCCCTCTTATTTGTCTTTATGTGGGAAATGAGATTAAAAGGTATATTTTATACTGTGACTAATACAGCTATATTTTAAGAAGGAGAAGTTCATAAGCACCTAAAGGAATTTAGACACAAGTCTCATTGAAAGTCAATATTATTTGTTCTCCCTTGTAGGCAATTTGAAAATCCTACTGTAGATTTCAATCCATTAATCTGGGATTTTCTATAGTGCCCATCACCATTATATCTAAAGCCCCAGTTCAGGAAAACATCCTTATTCAGAAGTATCAGGAGTATGGCCCTGCACCTATTGAGGCTCTGGGCATGGGTGCAGCTGCAGCTGCTTGGTCTCCAGCCAGCCTGGGTCAGCTAAACTGCCTAGCAGAGCGCCCTGCCTGACAGGCTGAGGAAGCTGGCTGCTTAATGCATATGCCTGTGGTTTCTCGGCCTCCCTGTGCTTGCTTCAGTCCAAGCCCTGCTCCTGCTTTGCTTTGCTCCTCCACTGCTCCCGCCTAGACCCTGCCCTGGACCCAGCCTGGACCCAGCCCTGCACCACTCCTGTGCAAACCTTGCTCCTTCATGCCTTTCCTGACTCCAGGTAATCCAGTTCTGGCCTTTGGCCCCACTCCCTGACTCTACTTGGACCCTTGACTCTGGCATTTGGACTCTTGACTATGGTTCTGACCAAGGCTTCAATTCTCAGAGATTATTTCCTGGGGCTCTCAGGGCTTCAGCCCTGCAGGGTGGAGCAGGAGAGGGGGCTTGGAGCTTCAGCCCCACTGGATGCGGGGCACCAGGACTCAGAGCTTCAGCCCCACAGGAGATGGGGTGCCAGGGCTCAGGCTCTCAGCCCTGTGGGAGGCAACAGGGCTTAGGCTTTCAGTCACACAGAGCTCTTCTTCAAACCTGAAGCTTGTCTCTCCAATATCCTGGGACCCACATGGCTACAACTACACCAGATCCCCATAAGTATGTGGACTCCTTACTTCCATTAGAAGTCTGGGCCATTGTGTCTAAGAGTTTTAAGATTAGGCGTTAAATATTTTAGACTGAGTTTTACCAAAGAGATCTGAGTCAAGGATTTAAAATACATTGAAAACAGGAAGACAACATAACAAGATGCTCTCATTCATTCTGCAAACTGGAGTTAGGATTTGTTTGTTTATTTGTTATATTAATGTAAGAAACTGTAATTGACTATTTAAAATACATATCTAGCATTTCCCAGTCCTGGTAAGAAACATTTCCTGTTAGGTTTTTTTTTTTCATGTACACATTGAAATTTATTCAGAGAAATGAATATTTAACAGTTTACTTTCAGGATAACTGAGATACCTGGAACCGTTATGCTGAATAAATGATAAAACCACAGGCTACAGAATTTATTCAGTACATTAGCAAGGGACTCTGTGTGGGAAAATCTTCACCCACTGTGTATGGAAGTTGTCAGAGTAGGCTTAATTATCTGCAAATAATTTTGAGCATCTCTTTATATTGTCTTTCTTATTTTTAAATGAAAAATTACTTGTCAGTTTCTTAATTTAAGATTTCCGCAGAGTGCGAACCAATGCAATTAGGAAGCTGCAATGTCAAACCTCGTAATTACTCCTTGGGTGATTTGCCCCACTTTTTTTCTGGGACAATTCCACCCTATATTAAATCTGAAGCAGAGTGGCTTGGTTTTGGTGAAGATGTGGTAGAAGTGATTGAAAGGTGAGTTTAAAAGCAGGAAATTATCATCAACATTAACAATGGAGGTAATAGTGCCTTCCATAACTTGCTGGATGTGACACAATTTTATTTTGTATTGCATCTGATGGATGAACTTGATATACAGTATAATAAATGCACATGCATCACTGCCCTCTATTGGAGGGAACGACTGACCTGTTCAAGTCCCCATGACTATATCTAGTGGCGGCAGCCTACAGAGGCAATAAACCGTAGTACAACAACTAAGAGAGATTCTCCATTAGCTCAACTAAGAGAGATTCTCAGTCTCAAACGGTAGGGTAATCTGTGCTCATTAGAGCCTAAGGCCCTAAAATCTTACACGAGCTGTAGTTCTGTAGCCACAGAGTTACTACATATTACCTTCACCTTGATCACCTTCACCCATCAGCCCTCGCAGAGAGAGTGCCAATCACAACACATCATTCATGTTGTTCTAGCCAGAACTTCAGCCACCCGCTGGCCAGGCTGTCAGTGGCACTGGGCACCCGAGCAGCATAGCATACCGCAGTCCAGAGCCCCTGAGTGATCCGCCAGCCTCAGCGTCCCAAGTAACTGGGATTACAGGTGCATGCCACCTCGCCCGGCACATATTACTACATATCTTTCACACAAGTTGTATCCCAAAGCATCTTCCAAAGCTAAACAATAGGCCTCTATAGAAAATACCCTAGAGGCTTACAGAACCGTAAATTGTAGACTAAAAATCCACATCAGGAATGATGAGAAAAGGAAGGTAGCAGAAAGACCAACAGTTTTGTGACGGAGGGTGGAAAGATGAACGTCGTGTGCAATGAGGACAGACAGCTTATTTGGACAAAGCAACTTTTGCCCCAAAGCACTTTGGACACTACCGTAGGGGTAGAGAAATTTCACCACCGACTGCTGGGGTGAAATGTAGCAGCTATTTGAAATCGCGTAGCCACACTCCCCACATTGGATCTAAGCAAAGCTCCCAAATAGCAGACTGGCAAAGCTGGATGGCTTTAGTAAAGCTGATGCGACTCACCACTGCACCTGAGTGCTTTAATTAAAGAATCTCTGTAGCCTGGAACACCAGCCTCTTCTTTCTCTTTTAAAATGTGTGTCCTGTCAGGACAGTTGAACACAGCACCGTAAATTTTCAGTTTAATTACAGAGCTCAGTGATAGGCTTGTAGGTTCATCAATGATTGGTCCTATTGCTTTTCCGCATTTGTCAATGTAAGGACAGAAAATATCACGTCTATGATTCTGTCTCAGTTCATGGGGGGGTCTGTATGCTGAAGAGGACAGAATATTGCTAGAAAGCAGGTAAAATAGACCAGCAAGAGGCAGCAGAAACAGCAAAACAGCTTTAGACATTAATTGGGAGAATAGATCTTTTGGGGGTACAGTGGCAGAATCAAAAAAAGGTGATGTCCCAACAGGTGACCAGCTTCCTTCCATTGGCTATTTACAATGCCAAATTCTCTTGTCCAAATCACATAACTACCTGCATAGCCGCAACATTGTTCTCCAGTTTGTTTAGCCCCCGAGTTCCTCCCCTGCTTTCTTCTGGGCCTAGCAGAATATTTAAAAAACATTCTAGGTACATCATCCAACACTGCATCAGCAGAACAAAGGCGGTAATAAGGTGACACCTTGCTTATCAAAAAGAAAAGGCGTACTTGTGGCACCTTAGAGACTAACCAATTTATTTGAGCATAAGCTTTCGTGAGCTACAGCTCACTTATAGGAGCTGCTCAGCAACTCTCAGCATCAGGCTGTGCACATTAACCCTGTGGAGGTTCACTATTCAGCGGTGTGTGTGTGTAAAACACTGCAAAAGCAGTGTCTGCTCTTCATGTTCATATGGTGTTGCTCAAAGCTGCTGAGTGGGCAGAACCACAGGACATGCCCTTCGTCCTCAGGTTGGCACACTAGCGACGTTCTAGCAGGTATGTAAGGTAGAACTGGTGTGTTTGTTCCATGTATTGTATGTTTGGTTCACAGCAACAAAGCAGTTAACAGGCATGTGTGTTGTTTGATAATCTTGTTGATGGTTGAGACAGTCCTGGAGACTTAACATTACACCTGTCCTAGAAGAAGGGAGAGTGTGTTACAGAAACCTGCTGTTATTCAATAGAGCTCACCTTTCAGGGCAGCAAATTTGCTGCAATGTAGCCAGAGTTTTAAAGTTCCTCAACTGTGTGTGCAAGCACACGTACACAAACACACACTAAAGTGTGTAACAGTGTCTCTTCCCCAGCTGAAAGTCCCTTTTGTTTTGATTGCCAGTTGCATCAGAAGTTTAAGCCTTTGACTTTCCCCTGTTGTGTCAAAAACACTGAGAAGAGAAACGGAGCCACTGGAAGGCTGAAGATAACCTGCAATTGACTGGATACCTGCAGATGAGCTTGGCAGAGAAAATTTTCACATTGAATTAAAAGCACTCACCGCTCAGGCTATCACAAGAGACTACTTACAAGACAAAATGTAACAATGACCCCCTCCACTTAGAAAAGCTGAAAATGTCAGGTCCCAATCAGGTTTGAAACTACATCCTTTCAAGTTCCCCAAAGGGATGTCTCAAACCAGCTCAATCAAATATGACTAAGGGAAAAGCTTTAAAGCTGCCCTGGAGAGCAAAAAGCTGAAATCCACAGTAAGAGCAGATTATGGAAGGCAAATGCAGTACTTTGAGTGCTCTGGGTTATGGTGCCCGTGGGAAAAACAGCCTTCCTCAAAGGTGAGGTGGTGGTAAGGCAGTCTTGTCACTGGAGAAAGTATCTCTGTGGATCAGGGGGTCAAAATCCATCCCAGTATAACTACTGTGTGAAAGAGAGTTAAATCTGAGGAGCCAATTTTTGTCCCAGGTGCAGCATTATTCCTTCCTAACTTGACCCTAGAGCTACACCAAAAGAGACCTCGTTGTGGTTTGTCCTGGTGGAGGAAATGGCTGCGTTACTCTTCATCGCCATAGTTTAAAAAAAATAAGGTACATAACAAGGTGATATTTGTGTCTAACAGCTCTATTTTATGCGGAAACAGTAACACAGAGGACATTTTAATCAGAATTGGAACAAAAACATCGTCAACCAGTATTATTTCTCGTTAGTGCCTTTAAAATATGCCAATTATACTGCTCCATGTTAATTTAACAACCTGAGGTTCCTCTGGGCAACCTCACTTGGATGCAGAGAGCTAGCAGCACAAGATTTGTATTGACTGAACACTTTTCTGGATTCCTGGGGAGAATTGAGGAAAAGGAGGACCCCCCACTTGGATACACGGGGCCACTTTCTGCCCTTGGGTTGCATCGATAGTTTCACTGGGAGCTGCAAATGCACATCCAAGGGCAAAATTTTATCAAGAGAAACAAGTTTGTAGGGCCAAAAACTCTTCTCTCTGCTAGATTATTGCCATCCTCTTGAAATCAGTATACAGTCAGTGAAGTTACACTAGTATCGATGAAAGTAGAATGTCATTGCTTGTTTATGTCGCATACCCCCTTCTCCCCATTTCTGGTCAGTGCTTACAGCGAGATGTTACATACAGCATGCATTAGATCAGAATTAGAGCTGTGCAATAAACTTCTGTTATAAAACCCCAAGCCAACCGAGAGTCTTCTGGTCTGTGATTTCACTGTCAGCTCAAAAAGCAGCTCCCATTTCTTAGAGAACCAGAACTGTTTGTGCAAACCTCAGCCCAATTTTGATCCAAACCCAGAGATTACATTTCAGATAAGATTTGCTTTGATCCATCAGGTTTACCTGAATGTGCATCATCTGTCCTGCAGTCTTAAGCCCTGCTCAGTACTCCAGTGGAAAGTGAGAAATCCCAGAAGCCAGTGCCCATCCATCCCGAGGAAAATTCCCTCCTGCCTCCAGTTCTGCATAGTGGTTTAAACCTCCCTATGACAGCAAGAATCATTGCAGTCAAAATGTAGTTCCATCTGAAAAATGCCATCATAGGGTTCCATGTTAATTGTCCCTCACCAACTCCAGATCAGGGGTTCAGTGTATAAGTTAAAAGCTTCTCTCCCCTGTCCCACAACTGCCCAGCTTGCACACTCACCCCTGGGAAAGTCAAGCTGGATCCCATTTGACACATCACCCTCATAAGAAAGTTCAGAAAGCAAAATTCTACCTTCATTGGACAGTGTAACTGAGGGCAGAGTTGGGAGGAGAGTTGCAGCAGGAGCTTAATAACTCTGCTGATGATATGTGAGTCACAGTAGAATCCAGCTCAGCCTCCCAATAGTATCCAGCTCGCTGAGGTGGCTCTGAAATGCTAACGTAAGTACTAAAAACTTATTTTTATCAGTAACATTCGGAGTGATGAATACACACAGGGAGCAGAAGGGATGCCTAAGATACCATCTCAGCATAGTCAGTTTTCAGACAGGAACTAAACTTTAAGTGTCTATTCCTATTTGCACCAAACACAACTCCAAATTTTTCCCTGGTTTGTAAAACTTTGCTCCTTAGCTTGTACTTTTATCAGGGCTTCTTACACTTGGTTGGAAAATTTGCTGGTATATGCTCCCTTTCTCTGGAATTATTGTTTTTATTAACACTTCCTGAAGCACATTCACTTTCATAAGCATTTCTGGGGCAAGCACCTCATTTGAGGTGGAATCATTTTCAGATTCCACTGCTAGGTGGCCCAACTTAGTTGTTCCTTAGATGACACCTGCAATATTAAGTTTTCATTACAGCTTTCATCAGCTGCTTCAGTTTCCCATCTGCCATTATCAGGGGAACTTTTCATTTTCTGGGGTAGAAAAGCAAAGGGCATTTATCCAAATGGTTAGATTTTCTTTATTTGACTCTGAGAAAAACTGCAGCATGAACAGGGTGGTGGGGATGGAGAGAAGTTAGCTCCACCAGGCCTACTGTTGTGTCCTGGACCTGCATTCCAGCAAGAGGTCCTACCACGGACCCACTCCTCTCAAGCATGAATGCTAGAGGAGGGGATTTTAGCAGGATGGACCCAGGATTGTCCTCAGGAGGACAAGGAAAGGGTAGTACAGCAAGGGCCCACATGATCCTCACATCCCCTTGAACCGCCTGTAAAGACCCTGGATTTTGAGTATGAACTTCTGGACTCTGCTTTCTGAATAGACCAGGATATCTGCCGTTGTTGTCAAGAAGGCCAATGGCATTTTGGGATGTATAAGTAGGGGCATTGCCAGCAGATTGAGGGACGTGATCATTCCCCTCTCTTCGACATTGGTGAGGCCTCATCTGGAGTACTGTGTCCAGTTCTGGGCCCCACACTACAAGAAGGATGTGAAAAAATTGGAAAGAGTCCAGCGGAGGGCAACAAAAATGATTAGGGGACTGGAACACATGACTTATGAGGAGAGGCTGAGGGAACTGGGATTGTTTAGTCTGAGGAAGAGAAGAACGAGGGGGGATTTGATAGCTGCTTTCAACTACGTGAAAGGGGGTTCCAAAGAGGATGGATCTAGACTGTTCTCAGTGGTGGCAGATGACAGAACGAGGAGCAATGGTCTCAAGTTGCAGTGGGGGAGGTTTAGGTTGGATATTAGGAAACACTTTTTCACTAGGAGGGTGGTGAAACACTGGAATGGGTTACCTAGTGGGTGGTAGAATCTCCTTCCTTAGAAGTTTTAAGGTCAGGCTTGACAAAGCCCTGGCTGGGATGATTTAGTTGGGGACTGGTCCTGCTTTGAGCAGGGGGTTGGCCTAGATGACCTCCTGAGATCCCTTCCAACCCTGATATTCTATGATTCTATGATCTGTCTGGACTGGGCCTGTCCCCCAAATCCCAGCATCAGGTGGACTGCCAGGACAGCGGAACTTTGGGAGCCCACGTAGGAACCACATGGGACATAAGTCACAGAGTTTAAAGCCAGAAGAGACCAGCGGGCCATCTAGTCTGACCTCCAGTACAACACAGGCCACCAGTCCCACCCAGCACTTGCATACTAACCCCAAGAACTGAAATTAGACCGAAGTACTACAGCACAAAGGACATGAAACTACTATGTGCCACACGCAGAGACTCAGCGGGACTGAGGTGCACCAGAGCCCAAAGCCCCCACAATGGCAGGGAATTGAGTGAGAAATACCCAGATTAACCTCGCAAGTGACCTAGAGCCGCATGGTGCAAAAAACAGCAAATAACAAACAAACAAACAAAACAAACAAACCCCAAAGTCCTCTTCTAGAAAGCTGCCTCTTTGATGAAAGAATAGGGAAGCTGCCGAAACATCATCAGCCAATAAAAATGGCCAGTGAGATGGGCAACCAGGGATATATTCTGTGTTATATTTTTTATATTTAAAAAATATGAAGCAGCAAGGAAACAAGCCAAGGACATTAAATAGTAAATAATAATCTCAAAATAAAATTAAAAACACTGAAATAGCGAACATTTCCTGAATAACCACATGGTCTTATCAGTGTTACCTTTGCCTTTCCCTCCCCGCCATGATGTCTTGTTTGACATTTCAATTGTAAGCTCTTCTGTAGAGCGTCCAACAAAACGGGGTCCTGACCCTGACTAGGTCTTCTAGGTCCTCCATAATACAAGAAATAATTAATAACAACAATATACTAGAACAAGCTGCAGTTTGAATGGTAGCCTTAAGCAGATCTAATTTTTAGTGAATTTAGTGCTTGGGTTAGGCACTATGTTGATCAGACTGGAGAACAAAGACATCTATTCACAGAACACGTATGGCACAGGCATCAGTAATGCAAGCTAGGGGCCAACCTCCCCACCTCCATGCAATCCTTTTACTCTCCTGATGATCAAATCCTAGAAATATAGTTACTGGAAGGGATCTCAAAAGGTCATCAAGTCCGATCCCCTGCGCTGAGGCAGGACCAAGTAAACCTGGATCATCCCTGACAGGTGTTTGTCCAACCTGTTTTTAAAAATCTCCACTGACAGGGATTCCACTGCCACTCTTGGAAGCCTATTACAGAGCTTAACCACCCTTAGAGTTAGAAAGCTTTTCCTTTTATCTATCCACATCCATCTGAAAGTGTGGTGCCCAGAACTAGACACAGTAGCCCTGCTGAGGCTTCACCGGGGATGGTCCTTTCAGTGCAGTTTCCCGTACAGCCACTTTTTACATTTTTACAGCCACTTATTCATTTTGTTAAATATGGCTGCACCTCCTTGTACGTTATGGCAGATGCTATTCAACCTCAGTTACTGAGGCTTGCCACCTCTCCAAAAAGGAGCTTGCTGTCCCCTATAATAGGGCCTCATATAACAGAGATGGGCCCTAATCAACACCCTCAATCCTAACAGCCCTGAACTTTGAGGAAGTTCAGTTCCGGTTAGATGTGGCTCAAGCCCATACCTCACACAGACATGAGCATGCATGATAATCAAGCCATACATTAACAGGCCTACCTACTGGGTGGCTTTATGCTTATCCCCAGTCTTCCTGCAAAAAAAGGAAATTAGTGCTTCAGCTGAGGAAAATGTCCATATTCAGGAAAGTACTTACGCACATGATTGACTGTAAGTGCCACCGTATTCAATAAGACTTAAGCACATGGTTAAGCACAATCTTAAATGCTTTCCTGAGGGAGAGCCTACATGAATGAGAGAGATGGTCTTGAGGATCTTTGAGTGGCTGCTGAATAGGGTGATCAGATAGAAAGTGTGAAAAATTGGCCTATGCAAGAAAAATTCCCAAATATTGGGACTGTCCCTATAAAATTGGGACATCTGGTCACCCTCCCACTACTGCTGGGGCTAAGAAGAGTCATCTACTGTCATCTACTGACTCTTCCAAACAGTGAGGTGGATAGCCAATCAGACAGCCTGAAATAGGCTATCTGCACTGATTAGGTGGCCGGGAGAAGGGCTCTGCTGCAGGTCCTGCTTCTGGACACTGCGGGAATTACTTGGGGAAATTTTGTTATTTAAAAAAAAAAAAATTAGAAGTATGGGGCCTGGTGTTCTCTTCCACTCACGTGGCTCGAGAGGGGCAAAAGCAGACAAAGATGGGGCAGGCACTACAGAACCGAGTGGGGAATCAGTGTCTGGGCAGCATGCTGATATTTTTCGAGGTGTGGAGGAGGGCCCTGTGGAAGCCCCTCCCATTGCTCTGCATTGTGGGATTGTAACAGTAATTGTAAGATGCGTTAATTCTGGTTGACAGGAAAAGATAGAGTATTAAACCCCACAATCTGCGATCATCAGTGCAACGGCCTTGATGAAGGTTAATAATCAGTTTCAAGTACACTTGGCCATTTACATTGCAAATCCTTTTTTACAACTAGGTTATATTTCCCTTTAAAATGTCAATCCAACTTATCTACAAGATATTTTAAGATCAAGCAGGAGGGAATTTGAGCAGAAAACCTGCTGCCAAAAATAGTTGAACTGGTAGCTTCTAGTCCCTTGAATATCAAGACATCTAATGCTGCAGGCCCTTTTAGAGCCATGATAATAAATACCCTGCAGCACAAAATGAGAGAAAAGATGGCTCCACAGTTAAGGATCTTGGAAAGGTCAAGCTGACCTCGAGCAATTTGCACCAAGTTCCTATTCTGAAGTCTCTTTGGATGCAATGTCCGCAAATGTAACTCAGCTTTCTGATAACAGCTGATCTCCAACGGGCATATTGCCTTCTCCAGAATGAAGTCAGAGCTAAGAGAGGAGAACTCCATCTCTGGCCCCATTCAATAGAGCTATTTAAATGAAGCGTATTTAGATGGATTAATGCAAGGTGTGAAGCATTGATGCTGGCGGGTAAAGCACGAAGAAAATGCTCAGGAGAAAAGGCCTGGCACATTTTCTTACCACTGTATTTTGCAGCATAATAGAACAATGATCCTCTGATGCGGCTGAGCTACTGAATATCCAGAACTCAGTTCAACCAACTTTCCACACCAATAGAATGTTCCTTTTCCACCAGCCATGTCTCCCCAAGCAAAATTACAAAACATCCCAACAACCTAAGGTCCATAACTTCCATATGTCACCAGAGAGTTCATAGAATATCAGGGTTGGAAGGGACCTCAGGAGGTCATCTCGTTGACCCCCCTGCTCAAAGTAGGACCAATCTCCAATTTTTGCCCCACATCCCTAAATGGCCCCCTGAAGGATTGAACTCACAACCCTGGGTTTAGCAGGCCAATGCTCAAACCACTCAGCTATCCCTCCCCCAATCTTCTTTCTATCCTAACTCAAAAACATTTCTGAAGCATTTTCTGGGTCATTACAAAAAGGGGGTGATAAAACTGTTTACATCTCTAACCCCAAGACAGTGTTTTGAGAAGTCTGGACAAGTGGGACAAACAGGGATTTGTGTATATGATTCAGTGAGGTTTAGGTTAGACTAATGGGAGTTATTTCTCGGAGTAAAGATTAAGTGATAATTGGAAAGAACCTGAGGATTTGGCCCCAAAACAGGATAATTTTGGAGTGGTAATCTCCAATCTCGCAGATTTTTGGTTTGTTTGGGGTCTTTCCTCTAAGGCCTTGTCTACACGACAGGGAAAATTTGATCTAAGCTATGCAATTTGAGTGACTTGAATAGGATAACTCATAGAATAGAAAATCAGGGTTGGAAGAGACCTCAGGAGGTCATCTAGTCCAATTCCCTGCTCAAAGCAGGACCAACACCAACTAAATTATCCCAGCCAAGGCTTTGTCAAGCTGGGCCTTTAAAACCTCTAAGGATGGAGATTCCACCACCTCCCTAGGTAACCCATTCCAGTGCTTCACCACCCTCCTAGTGAAATAAAACTCAAATTGATGTCACTTAGATCTACTTACTGCGGGGTCCAGTACTGCGCAATGTCGACAGGAGACGTTCTCATGTCAACTCCCCCTACTCTTCTCGATCTGGTGGAGTACAGGAGTCGACGGGAGAGTGATCTGCGGTCAATTTAGCAGGGCTTCACCGGACCGGCTAAATTGACCACTGATGCATCGATCGCAGCGCATGGATACCCCGGTAAGTGTAGACAAGCCCTAGGTAAAGTCAGGTCATTTTCATAAACTTCAAACAAAACAGAAAATAGAAAACACCAAGTGGGAAGAGATGGAGCAAGGGGATGGAAAGGAAGAAGCAAACACAGTATATATATATGAGGTCTCAATTCATGCCAATCTAGATTTTAGGTGCTCATCTATCCCTAATACATAATACACACTCCCCTTTAAGTAAGGAAGGCATAGTACAATTGTCGAATCCTTTAGGAGTAGTCCCTGCTGTAGGCTTCAGTTACAGGAAAAGAAAGCTTATGAAGAAGAAAGGGGAGCATCCATGTACCAGCAACGCAGATACAGGTAAGTAACCGTTTTCATGTTCTCTCCATAGGTACTAATGCGGAGAGTAGACTAGATGATACATCTAAGGGAAGGGAACGGAAGGAGACTCCGCCAATTGGAAGCCACGAGATGCACTGTCCTAGGGTTGGGAGTTCCACAACCACCGCTTCCAAGGGAAGGAGGCGGGTGGTGGTGGTCGGGGACTCTCTCCCCAGGGGGACTGAGTCATCTATCTGCTGCCCTGACCGGGAAAACCGAGAAGTCTGCTGCTTGCCAGGAGCTAGGATTCACGATGTGACGGAGAGACTGCTGACACTCATCAAGCCCTCGGATCGGTACCCCTTCCTGCTTCTCCACGTGGGCACCAATGATACTGCCAAGAATGACCTTGAGCAGATCACTGCAGACTACGTGGCTCTGGGAAGAGGGATAAAGGAGTTTGAGGTGCAAATGGTCTTCTCGTCCATCCTCCCCATGGAAGAAAAAGGCCTGGGTAGAGACCGTCGAATTGTGGAAGTCAATGAATGGCTACGCAGGTGGTGTCAGAGAGAAGGCTTTGGATTTTTTGACCATGGGATTGTGTTCCAAGAGGGAGGAGTGCTGGGCAGAGATGGGCTCCACCTAACGAAGTGAGGGAAGAGCATCTTGGCAAGCAGGCTGGCTAACCTAGTGAGGAGGGCTTTAAACTAGGTTCACTGGGGGAAGGAGACCAAAGCCCTGAGGTAAGTGGGGAAGTGGGATACCGGGAGGAAGCACGAGCAGGAGCGCGTGAGAGGGGAGGGCTCCTGCCTCATACTGAGAAAGAGGGACGATCAGCGAGTTATCTCAAGTGCCTATACACAAATGCAAGAAGCCTGGGAAACAAGCAGGGAGAACTGGAAGTCCTGGCACAGTCAAGGAATTATGATGTGATTGGAATAACAGAGACTTGGTGGGATAACTCACATGACTGGAGTACTGTCATGGATGGTTATAAACTGTTCAGGAAGGACAGGCAGGGCAGAAAAGGTGGGGGAGTTGCACTGCATGTAAGGGAGCAGTATGACTGCTCAGAGCTCAAGTATGAAACTGCAGAAAAACCTGAGAGTCTCTGGATTAAGTTTAGAAGTGTGAGCAACAAGGGTGATGTCATGGTGGGAGTCTGCTGTAGACCACCGGACCAGGGGGATGAGGTGGACGAGGCTTTCTTCCGGCAAGTCGCAGAAGTTACTAGATCACAGGCCCTGGTTCTCATGGGCGACTTCAATCACCCTGATATCTGCTGGGAGAGCAATACAGCGGTGCACAGACAATCTAGGAAGTTTTTGGAAAGTGTAGGGGACAATTTCCTGGTGCAAGTGCTGGAGGAACCAACTAGGGGCAGAGCTCTTCTTGACCTGCTGCTCACAAACCAGGAAGAATTAGCAGGGGAAGCAAAAGTGTATGGGAACCTGGGAGGCAGTGACCATGAGATGGTCGAATTCAGGATCCTGATACAGGGAAGAAAGGAGAGCAGCAGAATACAGACCCTGGACTTCAGAAAAGCAGATTTTGATAACCTCAGGGAACTGATGGGCAGGATCCCCTGGGAGAATAACATGAGGGGGAAAGGAGTCCAGGAGAGCTGGCTGTATTTTAAAGAATTCTTATTGAGGTCACAGGGACAAACCATCCTGATGTGTAGAAAGAATAGTAAATATGACAGACAACCAGCTGGGCTTCACAGTGAAATCCTTGCTGATCTTAAACACAGAAAAGAAGCTTACAAGAAGTGGAAGATTGGACAAATGACCAGGGAAGAGTATAAAAATATTGCTCGGGTATGCAGGAGTGAAATCAGGAAGGCCAAATCACACCTGGAGTTGCAGCTAGCAAGAGATGTTAAGAGTAACAAGAAGGGTTTCTTCAGGTATGTTAGCAACAAGAAGAAAGTCAAGGAAAGTGTGGGCCCCTTACTGAATGAGGGAGGCAACCTAGTGATAGAGGATGTGGAAAAAGCTAATGTACTCCATGCTTTTTTTGCCTCTGTCTTCATGAACAAGGTCGGCTCCCAGACTACTGCACTGGGCAGCACAGCATGGGGAGGAGGTGACCAGCCCTCTGTGGAGAAAGAAGCGGTTCGGAACTATTTAGAAAAGCTGGACGAGCACAAGTCCATGGGGCCGGATGCGCTGCATCCGAGAGTGCTAAAGGAGTTGGGGGATGTGATTGCAGAGCCATTGTCCATTATCTTTGAAAACTCATGGCGATCGGGGGAAGTCCCAGATGACTGGAAAAAGGCTAATGTAGTGCCCATCTTTAAAAAAGGGAAGAAGGAGGATCCTGGGAACTACAGGCCAGTCAGCCTCACCTCAGTCCCTGGAAAAGTCATGGACCAGGTCCTCAAGGAATCAATTCTGAAGCACTTGAAGGAGAGGAAAGTGATCAGGAACAGTCAGCATGGATTCACCAAGGGCAAGTCATGCCTGACTAATCTAATTGCCTTCTATGACGAGATAACTGGCTCTGTGGATGAGGGGAAAACAGTGGATGTGTTGTTCCTTGACTTTAGCAAAGCTTTTGACACGGTCTCCCACAGTGTTCTTGCCAGGAAGTTAAAGAAGTATGGGCTGGATGAATGGACTATAAGGTGGATAGAAAGTTGGCTAGATTGTCGGGCTCAATGGGTAGTGATCAATGGCTCCGTGTCTAGTTGGCAGCCGGTATCAAGCGGAGTGCCCCAAGGGTCGGTCCTTGGGCCGGTTTTGTTCAATATCTTCCTAAATGATCTGGAGGATGGTGTGGATTGCACCCTCAGCAAGTTTGCAGATGACACTAAACTGGGAGGAGAGGTAGATACGCTGGAGGGTAGGGATAGGATACAGAGGGACCTAGACAAATAAGAGGATTGGGCAAAAGAAATCTGATGAGGTTCAACAAGGACAAGTGCAGAGTCCTGCACTTAGGATGGAAGAATCCCATGCACCGCTACAGACTAGGGACCGAATGGCTAGGCAGCAGTTCTGCGGAAATGGATCTAGGGGTGACAGTGGACGAGAAGCTGGATATGAGTCAACAGTGTGCCCTTGTTGCCAAGAAGGCCAATGGCATTTTGGGATGTACAAGTAGGGGCATTGCCAGCAGATTGAGGGACGTGATTGTTCTCCTCTATTGGACATTGGTGAGGCCTCATCTGGAGTACTGTGTCCAGTTTTGGGCCCCACACTACAAGAAGGATGTGGAAAAATTGGAAAACCTCCAGTGGAGGGCAACAAAAGTGATTAGGGGACTGGAAAACATGACTTATGAGGAGAGGTTGAGGGAACTGGGATTGTTTAGTCTGCGGAAGAGAAGAATGAGGGGGGATTTGATAGCGGCTTTCAACTACCTGAAGGGGGGTTCCAAAGAGGATGGCTCTAGACTGTTCTCAGTGACAGCAGATGACAGAACAAGGAGTAATATTCTCAAGTTGCAGTGGGGGAGGTTTAGGTTGGATATTAGGAAACACTTTTTCACTAGGAGGGTGGTGAAACACTGGAATGCATTTCCAAGGGAAGTGGTGGAATCTCCTTCCTTAGAAGTTTTTAAGGTCAGGCTTGACAAAGCCCTGGCTGGGATGATTTAATTGGCGATTGGTCCTGCTTTGAGCAGGGGGTTGGACTAGATGACCTCCTGAGGTCCCTTCCAACCCTGATATTCTATGATTCTATGATTCTATGAACCACAAAAATACATGTTGGCAAATCATTGTGTTTTATGTGTTCCTAACAACCCTACCTGGAGAGATTCAAAAAGAGTAAATGAAATGTAAAAATATGACAAGTGCTGCAGGAAAACAGGAAGTCAGACCAGACAAACAGCATGTGCAGTCTCTGAGGGGGAAAGGGTAGGGAAGCCCATCAGATATAGAGATGAAAGCAAATATATTATCCAAGTGTCAAGGGAAATTATCTCAGCACCTTAAACTGCAGGATAATTTCAAATGTGTGTTCTGAGCCAAAATTAGAACAGTGTTTAATATATTGAAGGGAAGCAATTGAGGTATAAAAATTATACAGTCGTTAAGGAAGATGAGACACTTTTGGAAAGATTAGTACGGTTACAATGGCATCTTTCAGACTAGGAATGGGCGAACTAGTGAGGATGAAGAACTGCCCTGAACTTTTGCCCCAAGCTCCTAGGGGATCTTTGGTAGAACTGGGATCTGCTAATAGAGCATAAGAAATCTGCTGGGATGACTCACTAGTGGCAGCAGCAGCAATCTCTTATCGACGTAAATCCGGCTGAAGTTACCAGCGGCAAAACCAAATCTGACACAACCACCCTTCAGCCTGGGATTCAGCCGTTGGATGTTAAGTCCTTTCTACGCCATGGACATTCTCTCTCTCTCTCGCTCTCCAGCAGCCCTTTCCCCGGAGACAAACACCCATGCAAGGGAGGTGGCTCACGACGCTGGACTTAACCCCTTGTGTACTGAGGATCAGGTAACGCTCCCGTAGCCTGTCACAGCATGTTCTCCTTTAAAGTGCTTTATGAACATCAAGTCACAATACTCTTGCAGTTACATGTAATAATGCATTCTCTCTCTCTCTCTCTTTATAGACGGGGAAACTAAAACAGACTCAGTGATTTACCCCAAGTCACAGAATTAGAACATGAGGACTGTAGTAACATTGTAGCCATTATTGTTATTTACACATTTCTCTGCTTCACTAAGTCTTGCATTTGACAAAATGGATGTCCTAAGCTGTGTTAGAATTAGCCATGGTTTCATGTGGTTTATAGGCCTTTAATTAAGCTTCATTTTGGTGCAATTATCTAAGGAAGGGGCTTTCTAGCACCAAAACCAGAAAAATTAACTTCTTTCTTACTAATGTCTCTCTGTTGACATTACATCCAACCACCTAATGTCTTTCTTGTGGCTAATTTAGCCCATGGAAATTGTTGCACTAATTGTTCTTTTACTAAAAGAACAATTGTACCGTCTGATGGGTAAGACAGAACAGTTATTCTGTGCACCATAGAATCATTGAATCATAGAATATCAGGGTTGGAAGGGACCCCAGAAGGTCATCTAGTCCAACCCCCTGCTCAAAGCAGGACCAATTCCCAGTTAAATCATCCCAGCCAGGGCTTTGTCAAGCCTGACCTTAAAAACCTCTAAGGAAGGAGATTCTACCACCTCCCTAGGTAACGCATTCCAGTGTTTCACCACCCTCTTAGTGAAAAAGTTTTTCCTAATATCCAATCTAAACCTCCCCCACTGCAACTTGAGACCATTACTCCTCGTTCTGTCATCTGCTACCATTGAGAACAGTCTAGAACCAGTCATGGAGCTCTTCCTGGTGCTCTACAGATTAAGTCCCTGATCCTGGGATGAGCTCCACATGAGCAGACTCCTATACCAACACAGAGCTCATTGTTGGATGGGTGTCTTAAACATTTTGACAACTG
This sequence comes from Lepidochelys olivacea, assembly GCF_965140295.1. Classification (NCBI taxonomy): domain Eukaryota; kingdom Metazoa; phylum Chordata; order Testudines; family Cheloniidae; genus Lepidochelys; species Lepidochelys olivacea. Next base: position 12,321,809 of record NC_140436.1, on the reverse strand, counting down.
AGCTATGGAGTAATTGAAGTATGAGAAGAGAAGGTAGCCTAGTGAAAGTGTCTCTTTAAGTCATCAGAAATACACTATGGTTTAATTAACTGGTTCAAGTAAGTAGGACTTGATCCTAACTCATCACGCAAGCTAATTTCTACTCTAACGAAAACACAGATCCATATGCTGACATGAATTGATGCTGCAAGCACAGTCATTTCCCCCATAATTTCCACCCTGCCAGCCTGAAGATATCATATTCCAGTTCAGTACTCTTGAGGCTTGTCTTGCACTTAGATACCATTTTGCTAGTCACCTTAGATATAGCTTAGACAGACAAAATGCATCGGTAATAAGCATGTTAGTAAGAAAGATGCGTGTGCAATCCTTGTGATACTGAGCTCAAAATAGCTAGAAAGCTACTAACTAATAACTGTGAGTTAAAGCTTCAGCAACATTTACAATCTTACTGAGGCAGGATTTGCAGCTCTATGGTATAGGAACAGGGACAGCAAATAGCAAAAGAAGAGGTCCCCATGCCAACATTCTGAAGTACAAGCTGTTCAAAAATCAATATTGCTGGGCTAAGAGCTTTCGCCCACTTTTGCTTTTTAATATGAAAAGCATTCACAGTTTTAGAATCTATATTTTTATAAACAAAGTGGACATCGGAAGCAGATAAGGCATTGGACAAACAAATTGAATGTGTATGTTTATCTATCACTAGAGATTAAATCCCAGTAAGAAAAATTTGACAGAGATGGATCTGAAAAAGAAAGAATTGTTGTTCAACTGAGGCATACTCATTCCTGTTATTCATCGCCATGCGAAACCTTTGGCTGTCCTTAAACAACCATGCTCAACAGTAAACCTGGAGGTGACACACATAACATAAGAGAGGTGTGTATCTCACAGGTACATTCCGTGCATGGTCCAACTTCTGAAGCCGATAATGGGGGACCAGCTAGTATCAGTTGTATTTATGTGAATTATATTTGTACTGTCCACTCCTCCACGATGCATCTAAAGTTCATTTTATTACAAGCATTTACAAGCACTGAGGTTATCTGGGATCCTTTCTGGCTTACATTGACACATTCAAAATCTCAGTCAGAGCAACCATATGTCACATGCTTTTGCTCCCTGCAGTGTTATCCATCAGCCAGGAAACCAAGATTTATTCAGCTGGACAACTCTTCCTAAAAGTGACCAGTGATCATGCTTAATTGTATTTCCATTGGGAGCAATTTTCAGCCTACTATGTGTAAAATACAAGTTAACTTTCCATTTTGGCTTTGCAAGCCAAGTTATGGCCTGAATACCCATCAAGGATGGCCATGGATGCCTCAGGGTGATCACGGAATTTAATGACCAGCTGGATGAAAACTCTGGTGACTTGTTATTCTAATGTATGTCACAGCTGAAAGCACTCTGTGACAGATATAACAAAGCTGCAAAGCCCAGCATTGCTGAGTTGCTACATAATCTCCACATTGGGAACACCCAAGCATGGTGCCAAGCAACACTTAATTCATCCATCCAGGTACATTTATGGGCCGTCACTGTCATTGTATTGTGATGACGAGCACGGTATATAAACCTGTACAGACTAAAGTAACATAAAATCTGAGTGCCTCATTATTTATTCATAAGTAATGAATTTATCCTCATAAAACTCCTAGGAGCTAGGAAGATATTACTGTCCCCATTTTTCAGGTGGGAAACTGAGGGACAGAGCTATTAATGGCTAAATTTTCAAAAGTGCTTACCACCAAAACTGTGGCAAGATTTTCAAAAGAAATTAAGTGGCCAGGTTGTCAGGTCTCAGCACCCCACAGCTGCCATTGAAACTTCTTCTGGTGCCTAAAACTTGATTTGGGTGCTGAGCTCTTTGGAAAATCTTTCTGTATATGACTAGTCCAAGATCACACAGGGAGCCTGTGGCAGAGAAAGGAATTGAACCCAGCTCTCCTGACTTCCAGCCTAAAGCCTTAGCCATGACACCATGATTTTAAATCCATGGCATTCAAAGTTTTGTTATATTTTAGGACAAAAACAGTGACTGCTCTCAAGAAGTCTATCTTCTTTTACTCATATACAGATATTGTAGGTGACTGCATATGGGTATGACATAATTATTACATTGCATTCCACTGTATAACTTGACTGAGTGAGTCAGTACAGAATAGTAATCCTTTGCTACACGAAGTGAAAGGCCACAGTGGCATTTGGAATAGAAGATGAGTGAAATGCACAGTTCTATGAAAGTAAAAATTTCGGCTCAGAAACATGTAATCAAACTTTTGAAGGTTGGGAACTGTTCAGTTGTGCTGGAACTCATAAGTCATTCGCATATCTTACAGCAGAGGGGGAGATTTCCTTCCTTAACAGACCCCTTCCATTATTCCCCCTCCAAACTAGGGGCTGACTCCTGATCCAGCTGAAGCCAGCTCAAGTTCTGCCACCGATTTAAGCCCATGGAAGTCAAGTGGGGAGGACGGGGGGGGAGAGAAGGAGGTCTTTCTACTGACTTCACTGGGCTCTGAATTAGGCCTCTAGAGGGAGCAATTTTTCACTCTAGCTATGGTACTGGGTACATTTAATGCTGCCCTGCATGGAGTCCATCCGTGGACTCCATTTTTCACAACTAGTGAATGAGAAGGTGACAGTGCTGATAACAATAGTGAAAGGATGCAGTACTCCCATCACTGATTGCCTGAATCCCACTTCATTTCTCATACCTCTTTAACCTGGTTCAGAAATAGAAAGCAGTTATTATAAGCTGTTTGTTTCTGTCAGAAATTCTATAGCACAAATCATATTCCACATGGGTCTCTGTGAATTTACTGTGTGGTTTAAAGACAGTGAGTGTCTAGTTGATTAAGCACAGGACCTACGGGTTCTTGGGGTTCTTCTATTCCTTGCTGTGGCACTAACTTGTGTGACTTCAGGCAAGTGGACAACTTGTCCTTTTCCTTCTCTTTAGCATGAGGATACTACTTAGCTCCCAGTTGGAATATTCATTACTTTGTCCTGTAAAATCCTTTCAACATGTAAAAGCTCTACAGACCTAAGTGTTTTTATTAAAGTTGTGGGAGTTTGTAACGTTTCATTAAAGGGGGCAGGAGGACGAGACTGTCGTTCCTGTTATTTTTCCACACCAATATCTAGATCTTCCCCACAAGTCATCTGAAGCATTACAGATGTCACTGAGACTGATGCTCATGCTGCATGGCATGAGATTGTGTTTTCTTTGTACCATCGCTGAGAGCCTTGAAAGCTTGCCATTTTCCAAAGCAGGAGGACTCTTGCCTACATACGGCCTTATTTCAGTTTCTTATTCTGTTCTCTGGAGGCTCCAGTGATTTTGAATGCTGTTGTCTTGATAGAAAAACAGTGAACACTGATTTCATTATTACAACTAACTCCACGAGAAGCCTGTTAAAGGAGAGAACCAGCTAGGTTAACAAAGGAGGAAAATAAAAAGCAAGAACATTTGTGAAAGGGTCAGATTATCATTTGTCAGATGCCAGTATGGAGAAAAAAAACCTTGCTTCTAAAATGAGTCTGCAATGAATAGCAAGCACAGTGTGGGTTCTCTGTATGTATTCAAAAGATTGATATTACTAATTAGTGTTAGTATCTGAAAAATCTACAGCATGCTCTCACATGTGCAAATTGAGAATGGTCCATCCGCTCAGTTAAGTCTGACTAGACCCCATGGACTGCCAGCATAGCGAGCTTCACATTCATATTGATACAATAGCACTCCTTACTGCAGCGAGCTACTGCTAGCTGTAAACATAAGTTTAGATTAAAAAAATCATATGATGGGTCTACAGGAATAAACCGTGCTGTTCTTGGCATCCATCAGTTCTCTTTCCACTCTCTGCCCGGTGAGTCAATAGCAGCGAAAGTTCATTTCACAAACAATCATCAGCAAAGAACTTTTTGACAGGAACCACATTTTGCTTATCTAGAAAAGCATGACAAGTTCTTTTGGTTTAATAATCGCTGGGCTTCATACAGCATGTTTCATGTACAAAGTAGTTTACAGGCATTAACCAATTTTCCCTCACAACTCCCTTGTGAAGATAGGTGGGTAAATATTATTTACCCATTTTACTGTTGGGGAAGCTGAGGTAGAAAGAGGGGAAGTGACTTGCTCAAGGCCACACAGTAAGTCAATGGCAGAACCAGAATCAGAACAAAGGATCTCCTAACTCTTAAATCTGTGCTCATTCCACCAGTCCACACTACCTTCCAGGAGGAAATGCCCACTATAATTCTAAAGCAAAAGATTTACCCTATGTTTTTTGCCCTGGTTTTGTGTTTTCCCCTTTTCTCTGGCACCTCCCTAATAAGAAATAATAATTTGCATAAGAAAGAGTATTATAAGGAAAGAGCAGACTCAACCATTCTTCCATCACTGAGAACATCTCTCTCTCTCTCTCTCTAACGTGACTGGCTCTAGGATGCAAACACATGACTGCAATTCAACCCACAGAGAACTCAAGGAGTCCTAGAGCTTGGAAACCATCCTTTGTAACTGATGTGGTTCTGGCAATTCCAGTATACGTTTGTACGTGTGGACAGCTGTATCAGAACACTCGCCTTTCCTTGATGCCTTCTGGGGTGCGCTTCTGGATCAAATGCCCTTTGAAGAGTCTATTCTAACACATGCAAGAATGCGCCTCTAGCAACATAACAAAGGCATATGCCTGTTGGACAGAAGTGTGACGTGCTGGAGCAGAGAACGTTAATAATAAATCAATAAGCAAATGCTGCAGATTCTCTTTTCCCATGTGCAAATATATTACAACCATTATGCAGTATGGGCAGCTGAAAAGCTAAGAGCTGGCGGGTTTCCCTACAGCATGCAGAAAGAGACGACCGCTGGAGTATGAGATCCCTGCACTGTTCTGTCTGGGAGAGGCCCTAACGCTATTATTACACCTTACTAATTAAAGGGCTTGGATGAAATTCAAAGGAATTGCATTAAACTATACTGAAGTTAGTTTTTCTCCCCACTGTCAAATACACCAAATGGCCCAATATATCAGCAATGGCCAGCAGCCAGGAGTTGCTGTTATTTAAAGCAAATTTCAGTTATGAGAAATTCCATCACCTTTTCCTTTCCTTCTAAATTAAATGCTTCAGCTATAAACTACCCTGTTGTCTCCTGGGTACCTCTGGCGGTAGGAAATGCTGTAAATAAAGGCTTGTCTACACAAAGAACTCGACCAGTGTATCTATAGTGGAATAACTATCCTGCTATTGCTTTTCTGGAATACCTCCCTGTACAGACACTCTATTCCAAAATAAAAGTGACTTTATTCTGCTTTGGAAGAGGCGTAAATATCCTGGAATAAAATCACTTTTATTCCAGAATGTGTCCACACAGGGGAGTTATACCCAAATAACTAATTTATATTGGAGTGGCTATAGAAGGTAGTTATTCTGCTACAGCTATGCCAGGAAATGAAGCTTCAACCAGCAATAAGACAGAGCACAACGGCCCTGAAATCCTGCTTAGATTATACAGTATATGAAACCAACTCCAAAAATTAAAATAGGTGGTTGACAAAAGGCCTTGTCTGCACTACAGAGTTAGGTCGACGCAAGGCAGGTTACATCGACCTAACTGTGTCTATACTAAAATGTCAGTCCCATCAATGTAACTCGCCTATTACCCCAACTTAACTCCACCTCCGCAAGAGGCGTAGCACTTAGGTTGACGTAGTTAGGTCGACACAGCATCAGTGAAGACATTGACTGTTGCTGCCTTTCAGAAGTTGTCCCACAATGCCCCACACTGACAATTAAATCAGGTGCAAGTGCTCCTAGTGAGGATGTGCATCACTGACACAAGGAGCGTAGTGTGGACATGCAAATGTGATTTAATTATTGCAATTACTGTATGTTGACTTAACTTAAGTTTGTAGTGTAGATTTGCCCGTAGAAGATGAATATTTAATAATAAGAAAAAAATGTCAAAAAGTCCTTGCAAAAAGTTTTCTGTTTATCCATACAAATCAAGGAGTGAAACTGTTTGATTAAAACAATAGTAACACTTCGTGGGCCGTTACTAGCTTCAGCTCGGTGTTTGTAAAGGGCTTTGAGATTGCTGCAGGGAATGGAGACTACAGAAGTTTATAATAACCAAAGACAATATACCATGATTCCTCCCACACAGTGTCCATGCAACAACGATACCGAATCCTGAAAAAAATCTGTGCCTTGTTCAAAATTTGGCACCTACCTTATTTGATATGATATAAAATGAATCACCATGCTAGAAATACATTTTAATCTCCACTTTCTACATTCTCCCAAAGCTAAGAACATATTAATATACATTGGCCCCATTCTAAAACTAACCCCGGCAATGTGGCTGAAAAAAGATCAAACACACAGACCAGGTAAGTCACTGCCACAACTTTATTTTGTAGTTGCAGACATGTTGGTCCCAGGATAGTAGAGAGACAAGGTGGGTCAGGTGATATCTTTTAATGGACCAGCAGCTTCTGTTGGTGAGAGAGACAAGCTTTCAAGCCACACAGAGTTCTAAGAAGGAGGAGCTCGGTGTGGCTTGAAAGTTTGTCTCTCTCACCAACAGAAGCTGGTCCAATAAAAGATATCACCTGACCCACCTTGTCATAACATTATTTTGACACAACTGGTACATATAAAAGGCACCTATATCCTGCAGCGATAAGGTGAAAAGAATTAGCATGCTTAAGGAAGCAGCAGGATCCGGTGGCCTGGGAACTGGATTGGGAGTCAGGAGACCTAGGACCTATTCCTGACCTGCCATGTGAACTTATACAAATCACTTCACCTCTTTTTGCTTCTATTTCCCCGACAGCCCTTTGTCTTTTATTGAGATTGTAAGCTCTCCAGGGCATGGACTGTTCTTACCATGTGTTTTTGTACAGTGTCTACTACAATGGGGGGAGGCAATCTCATTTGGGGCCACAAATGTTACCATAATACACCTAATAATGAGGGGGAGGGTCAGAGGCATGAACTATGGGAGCCACCAGAGACTGGGGAAGGTGAAATGTCTCTGGGATCCCAAATTCACTATTGCTTTGGGGACATGTTACTCAATCTCTCTTCTCCATTCAGCCACACATTAAAGAGACTCCTCGTGGGATTGTTTGGTCCATTCAGGTGTGCACTGATCAGCTAGCTAGGGGGCCCCTGCAAACAGGGCAGTCAGATGAGTCTAGGTAGCTGCATCCCTTCAGTAACTGTGGCATCCCCTTCCAGCCATCTCAGTGAGGGCTGCATCTGAAAATGTCTCTAGGTGAAATCATAACTGCAGGAGGTGAGATCGTGTGGGCAAGGCACCACTATACAGATAAGTATTCCCCCTCCAGGAGGGCGGTGCCTGTTTTGCTGGTTGTGGTGGAGGAAGCAAGAAGCTCTTCATCTTGGAGACTGGAAAATATTGGAGAAAGTTGTGGAGAAAGGTTGTTGGGAGGTGTAAGGACATTCAGTGGGTAAGTAGACTGATCCAGGAGTTTCTGGCAGCAACACGGTAAATAAATGTAACTAGAACAGTGAGTTTCAGAGGCTGTAAGGGCAGAATTTGGGTTTGTGTCAATAACAGAGGAAGGAGGGAGAGATGCAGCGAGTGGGTCTAACTCTGAACTCACTGCATTTGACAGGTGTTTCTAAAGAAGAATCTGATCCAATAACCCAGAGCCAAACAGCACTAGAACTTTTGGAGTGTTTTAAATCTCACCCTAGACCCAGCTTTAAATTTTATAAATGGCTCCTCCGGATCTGAACCATCCCTGAATTTTGGAGGGTTAGAAAATCTGGATCCAGATCAAAATTTTGTGCCTTGATTCCATCTCTTATTCAGTGATATTTAAGATTCTCTGACCCTGAAATAGGCTTCAAGGGGCTGATGAATTGATCCCCAGGTATAAAGAGAACCTGGAGACTTTGGTTATAAGGTGAAGGTACTGAGTTGTAACTCTCCAGCACAGCAGAAAGAATTAGAAGAGCTCAGATACCACTTTGATCAGTTGTGCATGAAATGGATGAATAAACAGGTGGATGGATATATGCATGGACAAAGGTCCATGAATAGGTTGGAACATTGGAAGTGGAAGGGGTTTCTAGCCTCAGGAGGAAGCCAGTACCTTCTTAACTGCTCACTTCTGGCCCAGTCTTGTCCCAACACAGGAGGTACAGGTGACATTTTTGCCAGATTCTTCTCTTCATGGACCAGAGATTACATGTGATGGATCCAACAGACAACATTCACATTGAGCTATATTCTCTACAGGTGCAAATTGTTCTGCAGCTCCATTGATTTCAAAGGAGCTGTACCAAATTACTGAGCACTGGCAGCCGAATTCTGCTATTCATCCCCTTGTTGGCCTTCCTGTTGTACCGCACAAACCTTATCCACTTAGCAGGGGCACTCTGAGGTTTAATCCATTCAGGTTTGCAAACTGAATGGTGATGGGGTGTTGGAACCTCTTGCAATGTCAGAGAACTCTACATTCTGAGAGTCAGGACCTCATCTTTGATCGCAGAGACCCTGCTGCTCCAGAACATTCTCCAACAGCAGGTTACACAATTTCTCTGTCCAAATTCGATGGCTTAAGCCATTCTCAGTCTAAGAGGGATCTTTTGTTTTAAGTTTCAGAGTAGCAGCCGTGTTAGTCTGTATTCACAAAAAGAAAAGGAGTGCTTGTGGCACCTTAGAGACTAACAAATTTATCTGAGCATAAGCATAAGCTTTCATGAGCTACAGCTCACTTCATCGGATGCATTCTCCCCACTGTATTTTCCACTGAATGCATCTGATGAAGTGAGCTGTAGCTCACAAAAGCTTATGCTCAAATAAATTGGTTAGTCTCTAAGGTGCCACAAGTCCTCCTTTTCTTTTTGTTTTAAGTGACTGTTCATCACAGTGCTTCATTCCTGCCCTGGAGGAATTCCCTGGAGCCGCTGGCTGAGAGGAACGCTTGTGCAGCTGAGCTTCTGTGTCTCAGCTTCCCATGGGTTCTGGTTGAGGGGAGAATCATCGCAGGGATCAGCTGCCCCACGTCTCAGCTTCTAGAGCCGGTGGCCGGGGGGAGAAATACCATGGGGTCAAGCTGCCCTGTATTTCAAAAGCCAGTCAATACAAATTGATTTATCTTCCTGTATTTCTTCAGGTCTGAACCAGTGGTTTGGCCATACTGCCAGGTCTGAACAAATCCAGTTATTTGCTAAGTACAGTGGAGACCATGGAACTTCTCTGAGCCCCCAACCAAGGGGAAAGATGCTCAGGGCACGAGCTGCCCTGTATTGCAGAATAAATCAATCCTCATTTTGTTGTTTCTCCAGCTCTGAACAACCACTTCTTTCCCCCCAAAAAGCATCTGGTGGAGGAGGAAAAACAGACTTACTCATCCTAGCCCAGGGGCCACCTCTCTGCCTAAATCAGTTGCCCACCATGCACTCCCCCTCTCCCGTTCAGCCTGACCCTCTCCATCCTCCATCCAGCCACATTCTTGTGCACTTTTCCCACTACTTACCCTTCAATGTCCACACTGTTCCTGCAGCCACATCCCCATCATATAACATTTGCACAATCTTTGCAAAATCAGTCTCAGCTGGAGGGGAAACAACATGGACCATCAAAGTAGGGACTAAGTTAAAATTCTTTCCCTCCTGCTCCTCTTCAAGAGTGGGTATATTATATACTTCAAGATAATATTCTTCAGGGCCTGATCCTCCATTGTAGTGAAGCTTGTGGGTCATTTTATCTGTGCAAAATGAGTATAAAATTCTGCCAGAGCAGAATGGCCCTTTCACACCCTGTTATGGGGTGTTGTTGACCTGTAATATGGAAAGTCACATCCTCAATGTTTCCCTTTCGTTAGCATTATCATCCCCATTACATTTAGCATTTTGCTTTTCACATGTTAACTTTGTACCCTGATAACTTTGTGAATTTTAAATTTTTTGCTAATGCAATAGGTGGAGAATGCAGTAAGGATTGCTCAGATAAAATAGGATATGTTTTGTCTTCCATTCACTGATAATACAGAATCTGATGAAGTGAGCTGTAGCTCACGAAAGCTTATGCTCTAATAAATTGGTTAGTCTCTAAGGTGCCACAAGTACTCCTTTTCTTTTTGCGAATACAGACTAACATGGCTGTTACTCTGAAACCTGATAATACAGAGTATATCAGATCTTGAATTAGTTGGACAAAGGTTTCTAAGACAATCACATAACAGTGTGGAGAATGGACAGTCTTGTCTGGTCCTTTTCCCTGACAACAAATATCCATTGGTTCTCGCTGGGTCCAGTTCTAAAGGGGTTTGTTATTTCAGTGAGTGAGGCCAAGATTTTCAGACGTGATGCCAGGTGCCTCACTAAGACATCCCATTGAACGGAACCTGCTCATTCGTACACCTTAACAGTGTCACACCAGAATGGCTCCCACAACAGGTGGGTGAGGGATTTTTTTATAAGGTGGTAGTCACAGAGAATAAAATGTACTGTTTAGATGTTACTTCATGGCAGAGTTTGAGGTCCTTTCTCCTTCATTTATCTGTCCACCCCAGTGACCCAGGCAACATTGCCCATCCTTCTTCACTGGAGCTTGCAGATGAGAGTTCTGGGAATGATTATACATAGCAGTCGTGTTAACAGCTAACCCAGCCCCTCCTAGCAGCTTGGATTTCAGAGCAGTCTCAGCACAGCCAGACCCAGAGGAGAGAGAAAGGGAAAGGGGCCTGTGCTCTGTGGCTGAGCAGGCATCAACTCTCCAGCTACAGCCTCCCAATCATAATAAAGCCCCATGGAGCTCCTGAAACTCAGCAAGCTCCCCCTTTCCCATGCTGCCACAATCCCAGTGTTTCGGGCCACTCTCCTTCCAAGGGTTTCCTAAAAAAGAAAATCCCATCGGAGGCTGGTCCCTTTCCCCACCTTAATCTTCAATTCCTTGAGCCCTCAGGCCAAGAGGGAGAGGCACCCTGGGGCCATGCCCTGTTTCTCAGCTCTCCGGAGCCACCAATCAAAGGCAGAGATGCCCTGGGGACAAATTGCTCTGTGTTTCAGAAGTAGGTGAAGAAATTAACCCTTTTATCTTAGTTTCCCAGGTGTGAATAAGCGTCCACATTCCACATGTGGAGTAAATGGGGGGGGAAAAAGAGGATGAAGATAGATTCAGAGTCACAGCTCGGGTGGTGGTGGCATCCCTGTGACCCATGCTGCTGTCTCACTCCCACCCACCTCGTTGCTTCCCATCCTCCAGCTAGCCTCATTCCATATCTCATCACCACCATCCACCTTGCCTCTTCCTCTAGCCCACAATGCCTCCTCCCCAGCCACCCCCAATCCTGGGGACTATTCCTGTGTCCTAATCCCTATGTCCCAAAGACCCCCCGGTCTTTCCCTGCATCCCATCCACTATGGCCCCACACTCCCTGAACCTCCCTCCCCCTCCGGAGGATTCTTTTTGGCCCTGCCCCTTCAATCAGCCCCATGGACCCTCCACCACTAGGACTCTCCACAGTCGATCACCTGCAAGTGCCACCTTCCTGCCCCTGCAGAGCACAGGACGGGCACCAAGACTTCAGCACCGAGCTCCTGTGACCGCACAGCTTCCCCTCGCTCTCCATATTTATCGGTCACAACATAACTGAGTGGCTTTTCTACATACAATGTAAAATATTCGTTAGCTGTCTCCTCGGCGAGGATTCTGCCACTATTCTGATGGTGTCTGCATGGGCAGACTCTGCATCGCTGCATGATGACACCGGGAGAATCCTGCTGCCAGTTATGTTCCCCAGACAGACTGCTGCAGATTACAGACACCACATGCCTTCTCGATAGGAAGGGCTGAAAACGGTCACATGGAAAGTACAGCAGCAGCAACAGCTGCAGAGACCCTCTCACTGAGACAGCTCTGCACCTGGGAGGAAGATGAGCTCTGGTGTCTCAAACTCAAATGATCAAGGAACCTACCACTGAGAAATTTTTCCGCATATGCAGTCACCTCGGTTCACTTAGGGTATGTCTACACTTAAACCTCTACAGTGTCTCCGTCAGTGTGGACACTACCAGTGCTGACAGGAGGGGGCCTCCTGTCCGCATAGGCGATGCGCCTCCCTGAGAGGCAGTAGCTAGGTCAATGGAAAAATTCTTCCATTGACCGTGCGCTGTTTATACCAGGGGTTAGGCTGGCATAGCTCCTACTCTCTGGGGTGTGGATTTTTCACACCCAGTGAGATGCAGCTGTGCGGATGTGACTTCCCAGTGTAGACCAGCCCTAACTCCTCTCAACCAACAGAACCACATCATGCAGATTAAGTGGAGGGGGAAGGGCGATTAGCTCTGATTTTACAAATGATACTACTTAAGAATGACCTGAACCAATTACATCTGATTAATACCTTTGCTCGATTACTATCTAATTCCTTTAAATGTAAGATACATATGAAAATTTTGAAATGTTTTTCCATTGAGATAATTTGAGCCAAAAAATTAGACAAGCTGAATTACAAAATAATGTTGGTCAGATTCTGAATTTCACCTCCTATCTTTAAGGCACCTGGACTCAACCAGGGAACCCAGTCCATAGTGTAAATCAACGCAGCCCTTGGGGTTACTCTAACTTACATAAGCTTTGAATGACACTCTACTGGTCCAATGTACATGGTGGATAGTGCGCTCTACCAACAATCTCTCCCTCCTCCAATACACCCTTAGCACATCATATGCCAGAAATTGCAAAGGCGGGGGCATTGTATGGCCATTATTCCAACCCTCTGCCACCCTGAGAATTTCCCCCTCCATTGTGAGAAATCCAGCTGCTTTCCCCACCCCCATAGGCTGCTGGAACAACATAAAGGGACTGGAATGTAGCCAATACACCGTTTTAAAAACCTAGTAAGTTAATTGTGTTCTGAAGAACAACGGAGTGAAATTTGGAATCTTAATTCACTGCGTAAAACCATAATTTTAGTCCTGACTTCAGTGAAAATCTCAGCCTTAACAAGGGAGGTGCCTGCCTGTTCATGGGTGTCTAGCAGGCAGAGCAAGAAACAGGTGTCCAGACTCCTGGGTTCTGTTCCCACCTCTGCTACTGTCTTGCAGGGCAAGCCATTTAACCTCTCTACTGAGTTTGTAAAATTGGCTTCCTAAAAAAACTAATTAAGTCTGGTATCTTTCACGCCTTTAAGATTGCACAAAAGCAACAGTCAGATGGGTTGAAAGAACTCTGTGTAGCATGTATGACAGTGAAGGAAGCCAAGTGGAGGATATTTACACTACAAACTGGATCCAAAGAAAGCCTGATATTGCATGGGAACAACAATCCTAACATGAACCGACATTCAGACCCATGAATATGTAATTAATAACAGAATATTGCCACGTCCAGATGAACTACTTATATCAAACGGTATTTCTCAACCAGTGTGTGTGTGTGTGTGTGTGTGTGTGTGTATGTGTGTTTGTGTGTTACAAAAGGTAATCAGTGGGGTTGCGAGGCATTGAAAATTTTCTTACAATCTAAAGTAAAGAAAAATTTGCTCCCCCACCCCATGTATACCCTTTCTTTTCAAAGTCCTTTCTGTCAGCCCCTCAAAAAAAACCCAGTTATATCAACTCATTGTTATCATTGATACACTTTTTACTTTTATTGCAAATATAAAGGGCTTGTGAAAAGTTTTTACGTCATATAAAGGATCATCAGCCTGAAAAGGTTGAGAAATACTGGTATCAAAACCTATTTTCTGTTTCAAATAGGGATTGGGGAAAAACTTCAAGGAAATCCAGACACCACAGAGGAACCTTTCCAATGAATGATCAGACCCTTCTGGCTGAAATGGAAAGAATGCTGCAAACTGTCAGTGGCAGAAGTCATTGGCGATTAGTAAATGATTTTAATCTTGAGCCTGAAGAAATGTGACAGTACAGATTGTGAGAATTTGTAGCTTAAGCTCCCCCCTCCCAATCACTTATAGCTATGTTATTTCAGAGGCGTCTCACCAAATGGTCTATGTAAGACACTATGGGAATTGAACATTCCTCAGTGGTTGGCTTTGTAAATATTTCCAAGAATCATGCACACATAAAACCAACACAGAGACAAGATGGCTCGTGGGATGGATAATAGGATTGCCAAGCCTTCTGCCTCTAAATCTGTGGGTTTGGATCCAGATCAATAGTGCGTGAAAGTTATCATCTGATAGCTCTTTGGTAGCCTACATGAAGTGAGTTTAGAGGTCTTAGCCTGGCTGTCAAGTGGCTCTTCAATTGGCAGCTTTCATGGTAGCCACAGTAGAGGTATAAGGGACCAAGCAGAGTGAATGTCCCCCTGGAAACAGTCCCTTTACATCAGGGCAATGGTGCTGGAACAATTTGTATAGTGGGGGTGTTGAGAGCCATTGAACCAAACTGTACATTATATATATATGATGGAAACCACTTCAAGCCAGGGGGTGCTCATGCACCCCTAGTTTCAGCACCTGTGCATCATTGGTGGGGCATTGTACCAATGTCCTGGGCCTACTTTAATAAATAGGCTATTTAGTTATGCTCTGAAGGAAGTGGATTAATGTCTCCATGCTTATCTAGCCAATATGTTTAACCAAACAACATTTGTTTTAAAAGAAAAACCTCATGAAATATTTTAGGGAAAATTCCCATGCCATGCAATATATTCAATGTTGCCATGTAGTAAGTGAGCGAAAGTTCTGTGGCTTTAGCCCAAGAAGCAGACTGCAGTTCAAGGAACTAAGTCATGCAACAAAACTCAGAGAGCACTCTTTTGGGAAAAGCAAAATATTTGGCTATCTGTAGCTCAAACCTTTTGCAATTGCCAGCAGGGAAGTTGTCAAGAACAGCCTGGCAGTTTCAAGGCAAAAACATTAATTTGAGAGCAAGTTGATGAAAAATTAGTTTGAACGAGGGTATTATTTTGATGGCTTGCTGCCAAACGCTGCATACAACAATCAGATCAAAATCACACTGTCAACCTCCTGAATTCTTGTGTAAATTAATGAAACAAGACTTGGGTCGAAATCCTGGTCCCATTAAAGTCAATGGGAAAACTCATTAATGTGAGTGGAGTCAGGCTTTTACCCTTGCTGAGAGAGAGACACAAACAAAAAATACTATATCACTGCTAAAAGAGAGAAATATTTTAATTAGAAAAGCATCAAACTAGGAAATAACCATGAAGCACAATTATCCAGAAACAAATCTTATGAGTGAGACCATTAGCATTGGGCTTCTAATTCAGCAGACATAGGATGCTAAAGTGTTTGACTTTTATATCCTTAAAGCTACTTCAGGTTGGCTTGTTCCTGCATCTATCTTCCTCCACTCAAACTTTTGTTCAAGGTCAGAGTGAAGTCTTAATTTTATTTTAAACAAATCCATTAACACAGGGCTATAATTCAACTCATTTTCTCAAACCCATTGTGGTCTCTGGTCTTGCAGGTTGCTTGACTAGAAATTCAAGAGAATGTACTGTACCCACAGTAAGCATCTCCAGAAGTACAGACAGAAGGATTGTTTAAGTGCAAAGGAAAAAAAAGGGCTTTAATCTTTTTTGGATTGCTTTAATTTTGCAACATTTCTGTATCTGTCTTTCATCCTCCTAGGTTTCTTATTAACGTGGGTTTTTTCTCCTGTCCATCACACACACACACACCTCATACAAAATGAGAGCTGTCAACCTATTCTCAAAACAAGATTGAGGCAAATAGTTTGTATTCGTAGTTACAGCTCAAGGGTAAGTGACAGAAGCATATTTAGCTCATCAGTCTCGTTTGCAAAACACAGCTATGACTTCGTTTTCAAAACATGAAAATAATTCATGAAGTTATAAATGTGAGCAGCCATGAAAGGCCACATGATTCACCCAGTTTGACTTTCTGCATTTTGCCAGGCTTCTCCCTAGTTCATTAATTGGATCTGCTCTTGATTATCTCCAGAGAAGGGCCTCAGCCACTTCCCATTGTAATCTATTGAAACGTTCAATTGTTTTAACTGCTAAAAACCTGAACTATAGAATAATTAGCTTCAGATCAGTGCTTCTTGACTAATCAGCTTCTGGAATTCAATAGACCCTTACATCATTTATACTTCTTTAAAGATATTTATAGGTGGCCTTTGTATTTGCATTACATTCTTCTTTTTGCAGAATAAAAAGTTTGAAGAACGATGTAAACCACTTTATAAATCCTAAATTTTAAGTTACTGTTATTAAGACACAAGAGTTACAGAGTAGAGCCAGAAGACCTTGAGAGGCAAGCCTATCAGATTATACAATCTAAGAAATCTGGGTTTTGTCAGTGCTTAGATGGAAGTCAAAGAAACAAAGAACCAATTACTGCAATTACTACTGACACATTGTTTGGGCCATTTAAAACTAGCCTGGACTAGTTAAAGTAGAACATTCTTGCACCAAAGGCCTGAACTAGATGACTTAATACTGGGGCATTGCTTTTGAAGACATTTCATGGCATGGTTTTTAAAAATGCCGAACACCTGCAGCTCCCAATGACTTCAGTAGCATTTGTGAGTATTTGGGATTTCTGAAAGTCAGGTAATTCATTCTTTGGCTTAGTTATTATATCTGGGTCCCTTGCAGTTTCTGGTAGATTTTAAAGTTTTCACGGTACATTTTGAAAGGAGAGCAAGTCTTGTGTCCTGTCCAACACTTCCTCTCTCAATGAAGCAGTTTGATCCTAAAACCCAAGGCTGTGAGTGAGTTTTCACTAAATGCACAATAGGTCATGTTTTTGGCAATACAGCCGTTACAGCATCAGTATGTGTCTCATTGCTCTGGGATACCTTAAACATGAAAGGCATCATATACCATCAAATTCAATTCCAGAAGAGCAGTGTGGTGCAGATCCTCAACAAAATATCAGGAAAATGATAACTTACAGAATCTGAAGTAAATACCTATTGTGTTTTACCAATCTGTCAATAAAAGTATTTGATTAAATTACTAGGGTAACTGAATTTTGACTACTAGTCTGTCAAAGGACCAGCTTTATGAACAGATCCAGTCTGGAATATGATTAGCAATGCTATATTTTGTGAGTGTGTACACACTGACACACACACAATATGTAGTTAACTATACACATAATTAATAGCTATTAACTATCAGCAGTTTAGTATTCAGTGTTTTATCCAGAGATCTCAAAACATTTTTCAGATGGATGAATCAAGGAATAGATAGATTAAGTGATAGTCAAACCGAAGAACAGAAGATAGGTCAAGTGATTGCAAACCAAAGAACAGAATGCAAGAAACTTGACTCTGTCTCTTGCTTTAGCTAGTAGACAACACTCTTCCTCTTAGACTATAATTTTTTCCTCAGTGCTTTTCTTTGTCTTTTGAACTCTTGGAAACAATTTCAACAATTTATGCAAGCTATAAGGAGTTTGGGAAACTAATCAACTCCTCATGATTAGGAGGATTGATTGGGTTTTACAAAACCCTCTTAATTTGCATTATGACAAAGCCTGTTTTGGGGAAAGTTTGCAGTAAAAAACTAGAGAAAAAATCTGAAATCTTATAGAAAATGTAAGGACAGTCTAGGTTATGAGGTCAGCTGAAAATAAAAATGTTCTAAATTAGGGGAAGTCACTATGAAAGGCCTACATTTCTTCTTCTAAGTTCACCATTTCAAAAAGCATGGTCTGAGAGCACTGCAGCCAAGGTCACAAGGAGCCTTGAATACATTTAGATTCTGCAATTAAAACTTGAAGGTTATAGCAGCCTCAAAGCCAACCAGGTGTTGCACATGGTGGTTAAACCGATGCAACCCTGTATATCCCCTAGCAAACTCTTTCTACATAGGAAAGGCAAAGAGAGGCTCCCCTACATCAGGGAAATTCTCAGGTGTGAGTTTAAGGCAGCCTTATATGTCCACTGTTCCAAGATGGTGCTAAGGGGCTGATGATCTGAGGCCATCTTCATTAGATAAACCCAACTCAGGCAGAGGTCTCCCTAGATCAAACACTGCATAATGTCATGCCCCATCATGCATTTGCTTTTATGTAGACCTTTTTGGAGAGCTGCTTCTACTTCAATTGTCCCAAAATCATAAGCAGAAACACAGAGGCACTATTCCCAGGATTTAGAGCAAGAAGGTTTACTGCACCCATCCAAATGCTAATTGAGCACTTGCATTATATAGAAAGAGTGCAATAGATTGTATAGGTCTCTGGCAAGACAAGAAAAAAATAACACTTAGGACTTATCTATAATCTATTCAAGTGCTTTACAAAAGAAGATCAGTATCAATATCCCTATTTTATAGTCGGGGAAACAAACACACAGATGTGAAAAAACTTGCACAAAGTCCTTCAGCAAACCAGCAGCAGACAAGAATAGAAGCCTGGCTCCCTGTCCAGTGCTCTACCTACAAGACCATGCTGTGAAACTTAAAGTATTTATCAGGTGTAACAAAACTTGGAAAACTGCAAAGCACTATAGGTAGGCTAAATATTATTGCTAACAAGGCAATCCAAGACAATTCGTTCTTTTCTTAGCGTCTAGAGAGCGTCTCATAAATGCTGTTGAGCGTGTCAATTGTAGGTAGGAGCCCGACCTGTTGATCACACAGCAGGTTATTCCGATCATCTTGCCTCAGTCTGAATTTGCTGTAAAACAATTGAACCTGCCCTAGGCACCTCAGAGATGCAACAAGCTTCCTCTTGTTGGGAAAGAGCCAAGGGCCACATGGAGAATGTAATTGACACCGTAGTTTGCTATTTCAATTAAATGGATAGCAGGGAATCAGGACAGAACTAGCCAGGAGATGAAATGCCTTTGGAGTGTTTCTGGCTATTGTTCAAACAACAAAAAGTGTTACTGCTTGCTGCAGAGTTGGGCAGGAGATCAGAACAACCACTTACACGCCAGTTTTTCCATGTGGAGGGGCGAGAAATTAACAGCTTTTAGCGGATTTTATCACCTGCAAATTATCTTCTACGTTGAATTCTCTAGTGTTTGAAATATGAATTAGTTGCCTAAAATATATGCCTGGCTGTGAACGGCCAAAATAACTGTAGAATCAGAGGGAAAGAAACAGAACCCTGAAAGGGAGTAGCGACAATGGAGTAGAGAGGAAAACAAATCAATTGTGTTGTAGATGCTCGCTACATATATCAACTTTACAGGGTGTTATGCTGGATTAACCATTCCCCACGTCTGGGACATTAGGGCACCACCAGGGCCCCTGTCAGAGTGAGAAGAGGAAGCTCCTTTCTTTTTTGACAGCAGCTCTGCAAAGAAATATCTTCAAAATGAGAATCAAACCCTGATTTCCAGTATAACAATGCAGAACACTAACAAGAAAGCAAACAGACAAACTGACGTCTGTATTAACCTGTGTGTCCTTTCCCCACACCTGTCTCTGTGCCCTTTTACGCTGACCCTCGCCACCACACCGCCACCTTCTCAAAACTTTCTTCTTTCAGGCAACCTATAGTTTATAATCAGATGTGAAAAAGAAACCTACATTGAAACACAATGTGTTTCAGATCTTTCTAGTCACCATGCTCATTGTCTTCGCTTTCACCCATCACGTCTCTTCCATCTGTTATTTACTCTTTTTTGTATATATTGTATGCAGTTTTGGGCAGGAATCCATTTTTATTATTTATACCTTTATAGAAACCAGAGGCCCCAATCAGGAATGGAGCCCCTTTGCGCTTGATGCTGTACAAAACACATAAAAGTCACTGCTTTGAGTACTTACACTGTAATTAGACAAAAGACAGTCCAAAGGTGGAGTAGGCTATGTCATACAACATATAGGCAAAGTCTTCAGGGTGCTGGTATGTTACTTTCTTTTCTTTTGTAATTACTATTATGGGATTGGGTGAGGGAAAGTAAATAGGAGCAAAGGAGAGGGGAGAAGAAAAGACACGAAAGACAGTGAAGAGGGAATGGAGAAGGAAGAAGGTTCAGTTTGTTTTGTAACACACCACTTGAATCTATGGCATTGGGATAGCACCATTTGCATTTATGTAAAGTAAATAAATAAAAACAGACCTGTAATATTCTGGGCAGCATGTGCTGTTTGTTCTCTTCCACATATATTGTAGGTAGCATCTCTGCACCTAAGAGATGAATCATATAGGTTAGACAAAGAACAATCTTCACTGACAAGATGTACAGCTTCTTAAAAAAAAAAAACCTAAAAAACAAAAAAAACCCACTTTGCCAAAATGAACAGTATTTCTCCCAAGATCTAACTGCACAGAACTTACAAGACTACCAGCAAAATTTGCCTCTAAAGAACAGAAAAATAGAAGAACAGAAGAGGAAAGTGTTGAGGACATTACACGCAGTCAGAGCTCACTGTACCTTTGGCCGTTAGAAGGAACTGATGGGAGGTAAAAAAGACCACAATCCCATTTAGACCCTCAGAATCCACACAATGGGGAGGGATGAGGGTGTCCCACGGACACTGCTCCCCAAAGATTCCGGGATGACCGTGCAGGCATCTTGATCCCACAAGTGGATTACACACAGAAGCCACTCAAAGAAGAACTCTTAGACCCTAAAATCATTTTGTTGCTGCTGTTCAAATCTCTATATTGACTTTTCTAAGCAAGGTCCCCCCAAACACACACACACATACTCACACAGATGGGTGATGACATAATCACAAAGATCTTGCAGAATTTGCACGGGCAGGAACGGCATTGTTTGTGTGAAATGTGCCTTTTTTTTTTTGGCGACAAATTACTGGAAAAAGCTTTTGTTAAGGGTGAAGCATTATTAACAGCTAAGCTTGTCCTGCTGTGGCAGTATACCAAATGTTGAACTTGGAACCGTAACACACCTCCTTAGGGAAAGACTTTTAAGCAGAGATTCCCAGCTTTTTCAAACCATGATTACGCGTTCAACATTCATACCTGTTACTCCTCAGATGTGTCCCACAATCCTTTGCGCTGATTCCCACAGCACTGCGGACGCAGCCATATCAGTAGATCCTGACGAGGTGCTGTGGGAAGGAGTATGTTGGTTTATAATGCAGTAAATTGAGGCTCTGGAAATGACTCTTGCAAACAGCTGAGACAAATCCATGGCATCTCAACCTCAGAGACATGGAGTAGCAGAGTGCTAACATCTCTTTGTCACAAAAAACAAACAACCCCCCCCGCCCCCCGACACCCACACATTGTTGGAAACCACTGCCCCTGGAGAAGCCCTCATGAACCAGCTGTCACCAATGGGTATCAAAAGTTTGCTTAGATTTATTTCTGCCTCCTAATGCCATGCAGGAAAACCGGAAGGAGATAATGTCTGTACGGATCCCTGTGCAGTATTCAACTACCATTCCCACATCGTTAATAGTCCCCCGACACCTGGTGCAGCCCCAGGGATACAGGGAAAACCAGGACTATCTGTAGTGGTCCGGTGGTCGGTTGCTGTCCTCTTCTTCCTCCTTGACTCCCAGACTCCCTCCAGAGCTGTGCTCCCAAGGACTCCTTGGTCTCATTGTCCCCTAACGTCTCTGCGGGGAGGGGTGATGCACACCTATGCTGAACATACATACACTCGTAGGTTGTACTGACTCTCTGCCAGAGACTCTCTGAAGGGCTGGAGGAGTGATTTGTCTCTTCCCCGCCTTACACCTGGACCTTCCAGTCTCCGCCTGGCTGCACAGAGAGGCCTTGGAAAGGGGAAGAGGAAGGAAAACAAGCTCAGAGGTGGCTGTTCCCCTCCCCTTTCTAATGTCAGGAGACGATCCACACACAGAGGCTCACCATTGCACCCAGATTCAGAGGCAGGGAGTGGAATAATAATCATAGAATCATAGATTTTAAGGTTAGAAGGGACCACTATGATCGTCTAGTCTGACCTCCTCCACAACACATGCCACAGAATCTCACCCACCCACTCCTGTAACAAACCCCTAACTTATGTCTGAGCTATTGAAATCTTCAAATCGTGGTTTAAAGACTTCAAGGTGCAGAGAATCCTCCAGCAAGTGACCTATGCCCCACGCTGCAGAGGAAGGCAAAAAAACCCCCTGGCCTCTGCCAATCTGCCCTGGAGGAAAATTCCTTCCTGACCCCAAATATGGTGATCAGCTAAACCCTGAGCATGTAGGCAAGACTCATCAGCCAGACACCCAGGAAAGAATTCTCTGTAGTAACTCAGATCCCACCCCATCTAACATCCCATCACAGGCCATTGGGCATATCTACCACTAATAGTTGAAGATCAATTAATTGCCAGAATTAGGCTATCTCCTCCATAAATTTATCAAGCTTAGTCTTGAAGCCAGATATGTCTTTTGCCCCCACTGCTTTCCTTGGAAGGCTGTTCCAGAACTTCACTCCTCCGAAGGTTAGAAACCTTTGTCTGACTGGGGGGCCACAAAACGAACAGAAGTAACTGATGTGGTGGCCGAAATTCTGATTCCCCCTCAGTCACTCTGCAGCAACTGCTCCACCCCAAGGAGAAATCCAGTAGAAGCCACCCTGGCTTTCAAACAATTCCATAAACAGGCAGAGGCTGCTTGGTGCTGCTTCTGCTGAAGCATCACCACAACAATGCGTTGGGACAAGATCGATCTGCTAATGTGCTTTTAATCACCCCGGGACAAAGCACGTCATATCTGGTTGTAGCAAAGTGAGACCCACCGGTGTGGTGCCTCCTGCTGGCTATCCTGTGAATTAGCTCGATTCCAGCTCAGAGCGCCCTCTGCTGGCCGATGTCTCGCTTGCCTCAGGCCCCCCGTGTCCCTCCCGGACCCCGGTACCCCTTACCCTGGGGTTCTGCCCTCTGCAGTACCCCTGCTCCGCTCTGCTCCAGGAACCCTTTTCTCCCCAGCAGCTAGGTCCTTCTCTCTCCACAACTGGAGAGAGACTGACCCAGCTCCTCCCTGAGCCCTTATAACAGGGCGAGGTGTGGCCTGATTGGGGCGTGGCCCCAGCTGTGGCTGCTTCCCCAGCCAGTCTAGCCTTTCTTCTAGGAGTGGGGTAACTGCCCCGCTACATAGGGCATTAGCTTAGCAACATTTGAGACGGTGCCCAAAGCAGTAAGTCAAAAAAGCAACAGCAGCAATGCATAATTGGGCTTAAATTGCTCAGAAAAATCCTTCAATTTAACAGTGCTCCATTTAATTTGGTTACATCATCAGGAACAGGACAATCTGTGTTACAGGTAACTGCCGCTCATTTTGATCACTTTTGGCAGCTATTTCTGGGTGGCTATTAGACTATTTCCATTAAATAAGGAAGACCAACATTTCGAAGGAAACGAAGGGAAAAGCGTTTAGAGGAAGATTCATGGCAATAAAAAGGAAGACTTTCAAGGAAAATCCAAGTGACTGGGGAGATGGTGCTGGTGAGTCAGTGGACGGCACTCTGCCTTGGGAGTCGGTATCGAACCAGTGCTGTGTGGCGTCTCTCTAGCTCTTGCCTCTTCCTGCAATTTCTAATGAAAAAAGCATCCACTCATTCTTCACCACTTTTACCACTTGTCAGGCCCCCGTTGGAATAGAAAATGTCCTACCCAATTGTTTCATTTCTGAGCAAGGACATCACCCCAATGTGGACGCAAACAGCTTGCTCCCCCTTTTCTTCAGACTCTGCAGGCCTTGCTGTTGCCAAGCAACGGCAGTTGGGCCTGCTCTCAACTACAGCCTGTTAGAAGAGTTCTTCCGAAGCTGTAGCAATATTCAGCCCAATTAATGTTCAACATCAACTCCAATTACGTGCGCTGTTCTTCCACACGATGAAGGGCCACCATGACGGGCAGTCTTCTCCAGTGCTCACTCATCTGCTGTTTACTAGCATCGGGCATGGTGAAAGTACAATAAACTACCCCCCAAGCTACTTTAGGCAGCATAAGATGGTATATTTGCCATTACCCCTTTGAGCGTTGTCTTCTCACTTATTGTACGACTGTGGGGCCAGAGTTTTCCTGTGAAATAATCAATCTTCTTTTTAGTACCTAGCACTGAACCTCCAATCGTTCATATTGTGGCCAGTGACACTGAGTTGCTGAAGATGCTGTCCAGTTTGCTATCTGAAGAGTTTGAGGGAATTACCCTATCCTGTGCCAGAGATGCAACAGCTGCATCCACCTTTTGCAAGATGAGCTGAGCTTTTGAAGCTCCTGGATCTTAAAGAATTTTAAAGCCTGTTTGCTTAAACATTTGCCTTTAGCTAGGTTCTCATTCCCCTCCAATCACCCCCTTGGAGGGCAAGTGAAAAGGTAAGGCTGTTTTGATTTTGGCCTTTGATGACGGCTAGCTGCCAATTTTTTCCTCTACACAGTATCAAATTTGTCAGGAAGAAAAAAAAGTCTTGATTTTCTGAGTCCTCGTCTTTTCCAGATCCAGAAAATTCTCCATCCACTGCAGAGGAGCTGAACACAAGAACAGCCATACTGGGTCAGACCAAAGGTCCATCTAGCCCAGTATCCTGTCTTCCGACAGTGGCAAATGCCAGGTGCTTCAGAGGGAGGGAATGAACAGAACAGGGAATCATCAAGTGATCCATCCCCTGTTGCCCATTCCCAGCTCCTGGCAAACAGAGGCTAAGGACACTATTCCTGCCCATCCTGGCTAAAAGCCATTGATGGACCTATCCTCCATGAATTTATCTAGTTCTTTTTTGAACCGTGCTATAGTCTTGGGCTTCACAACATCCTCTGGCAAGGAGTTCCACAGGTTGACTGTGCTGGAACTAGAGAGACATTTTCGCATCTGACATTTCTTTGATTTTTATCTCTTGGTTAAAAAAAATCTGTTTCCTTTTCTTTGCTCTTATCAGGCACCATGGCAGATCTTGCAAAACATCTTCCTTGAGAAATGTCAACTTCTGATTCATCTTCAATAGATATAAGTTCAGAAAGCAGATGACTGGAATGCATTGCCTGAGCTACATCTTCAAAGCCCACCAAGGCACTGGCCCAAGTTACCAGAAAGAAATGCACAGGGATCTGACCTCCCCGACAGCTTTGTTCCACTGGCAACATGAAACGTGTCGACCTTAAAAATGACATGTGTACGGTTTTCTTGCCAGTAGGCCTACGGCTATAAAACATGATTCTGGAAAAGGTCAGGATGACCTAGCCTTCTCTCAATAACACCACCTAAACAACAGAAATAGAACCACCAAACAATATAGAAAATAAACTTAGTCCAGAACCTGTAGATGGGAGGGGAAAAGAGTGTGTGCGTCCACTCTATAATTTTAGGAGGAATTCAGAGAGATAATATGGTGATGGGACCCATATTAATTTATTTTAAAAATCAAATAGGTTAGACTGATATACAACCTTTCACCTCTTGGTCTGACTTAGTCTATGACCACGTCTTTAAGAACATTAGCAAGTTTTCCTCTTAAAAAAACCTAAGCCCAATGTAAGCCTACATGTCTCATGTATTCTTTTACACAGAATTTCTCTATCATTTGTGACATTATTGACATGAACTGGGACCGTATAGATCATTGTTGCAACCAAAGTCCTGTAGTGGCACCAAATCTTGTATAAAGGGGGTCAAATAAGGTGGCTAAGACAAGGTTATTGTTTGCTGGTTATGATTATGCCACTGTACGCATGTATCATTTTGTAGTTGAAGTTGTGAATATTGTCTCTATACTGTCTGTATTTTGTATTTGGGTGACATCCCAAACAAGTTGGTGTCAGCTCTGCCTAGCCTGCTTGATGGCTCATTAAGGACCATCAGCTATACAATTGACCCATTCAGGGAAGACAGACATACCTTGTGACTCAGCAAGGTATGCAGGGACCTGCTTATGGACAGAACTCTAAGGTTTTTCTATGCCATGTGCTGAATAGGGTTCCTTGGGACAAAGAAAGCAAAGACCACATGGCAAGAGACTATAAAGGGCTGATGCCTCATCTCCATCTTGTCTTCAGTCCTGCTTCTTATCTCTGGAGAGACTTTGCTACAAACGGAAACTTTAAACAAAGGACTGATGACCCATCCCCGCTGTGGATGTACTCCAGAGACTTGATTTGAACCTGCAGTTTATTTCATCACTGCTACAAGCCTGAACCAAGAACTTTGCCATTACTGTATGTAATTGATTCCATTTCTAGCTCTCATCTATATCTTTTTCCTTTTATGAATAAACCTTTAGATTTTAGATTCTAAAGGATTGGCAACAGCCTGATTTGTGGGTAAGATCTAATTTGTATATTGACCTGGGTCTGGGGCTTGGTCCTTTGGGATCGAGAGAACCCTTTTTCTTTTACTGCGGTATTGGTTTTCAAAACCATTCATCCCCATAACAAGTGGCACTGGTGGTGATACTGGGAAACTGGAGTGTCTAAGGGAATTGCTTGTATGACTTCTGGTTAGCCAGTGGGGTAAAACCGAAGTCTTCTCTGTTTGGCTGGTATGATTTGCCTTGGTGTGCAAAGGAACCCCAGCCTTGGGCTGTAACTGCCCTGCTTGAAGCAATTTGTCCTGAATTGGCACTCGCAGTTGGGTCCCACCAGAACCTGCATCGTTACACCATATAACTTTTCTTGGCATTTCTACACCATTGATCTAGTTCTTCTTATCCCAACGCTTGTATTGTATTGCATGAGCTTTTTTTTTTTTTTATAATATATTAATTGCTTAAGACAGTTGTCATGTGAAAGTTGTGGACTGCTACCCCTGGAGGGAGATTAAGGTCCACTTATCTATACCAGGGGTATATTGCATAAGTACAACAAGCTATTAGCCTGCCAATGGGCCTCAACCTGCACCATCCACCTCTAGGATGTTAACAAAAATTCACTTTCTACAGCCCTTTCAGTCTTTGTTCTCAGTGCTGACATTGCAAAACAAGGAGCCAATTAGGGCCACATGCACAGGTAGCTTTGGGGATGTAGACAGCTATTCACTAGGAACCTGGGACCAGCAAATTAATTTCATATATATTAAAATGGCCAGGTGGTTAATGACTTTCAGTTACCACTGACCTAGGATAATTTTGAAATCATGGCCTTCAGATGAAAGTATCTTTCCTCTTGTTAGTCATTTAAACCATCTTGTACCCCTGGAAGATCCTCTTCTGGATTGTGTGATGGGGATGAAGCTGGTGGGTGGGTGGAACACGGTTTTGTCAGTGGGTTTCCTAAACCTGTGTGGATAAGTGTCACTGCCCAAAAGCCAACTAACATGGTCCCATTCCTTGTGGATCTCTGTACTGGAAGCTTCAAGAAGCAAATTTGTTTCCTCATTAGAAACACATACATAGATACGGCCAGATTGAGTAAAGGCAGGGATAAAATCAAGAGCTGATGAGCTGCAATAGTGTGACATTTTTTGCTCCTCTTATAGGCATGGAAGAGACAAGGACTGGAGAGTTTTATTGAATATTTTAAACGATGTGCCCCTGGCTGTAAAATACTCTACCACCTTTCAGGTATCGAACAGCCCTTTGCAGATGGATTAGCTGCCACCCAGATCTGTACAGAGATGGAGACACACAGACAGGTTGAACTCTCCACAAGAGCCATAAGCTGCGAGATAGCCCATCCCACACAAGCAGTTCAAATGAAGCAAATCCCAGAAGTTCAGCTTGTGTGGGGAACAGCACTGTTACCAACAAAAAAAAGTTTTACCATTGTTTTAAAAACGAATGGGCCGTGTTTATCCCTGGTGCAACTCCAGTGATGTCTATGGAATTATGATGGGATGAATTAGACTCCACTTCCCTGAAAGGCACTGATGGAAGGACAACATTATATTTCAGAACTGGTTAAAGGTGGTCAGCCTTGCAAGGCGAAGTCCTGTATCTCCAAAACAGCTACAGCTAGGACAAATTTTCCCCACAGTGGCCCCTCACCTTTGTTCTTCACTAGAATTTCTAAGGTAGAGAAAGTTGTACCTGTGTTTACCTTCTGCCCTTAATCCTGTACTTCTAGGGTACAGAGGACAGTGCAGTCTTCATCACCTATTCTGATATTGGCTTCTCCGGTACTCTGGAGGATAAAGGCATTCATAATTGCATAGGATTAAAATGATTTTTAAAGTTGTGGGGAAGCAAGATATAAATCCATTACCTGAGTGTGAGGCATCTAGGCCTTAGGGCAATAAAGACATATTTCATCAACATCCATTCCACAGTCTTCTGCTAGTACAAGTACTCAGCAGTGCAAAATATACCCCTTGGGTCTTCATTATATCTTATGTCAACACCAGTCAAAACCCCCGTCAGCCAGGCACTTTAATCATAAGTCATATTTCATGCAAATTCAGGGGTGAAAGTAAGTCCAGTGACTTACCGGTACTCTGGGGCCAGCTCTGGCTCCCAGAAGGGGGGGGCTAGGGCAGAAGGGGTGGGGCTGAGGGGGTCAGAGCCAGCCCCAGCCCACCCTGTAAGGTAAGTGCCCCCCCCACCAGGGTAGCAGCAGCAGCCCGGGGCTCCATGGGCTATTTAAAGGGCTCGGGGCTCCCCTCTTCCACCGCCCTGGTCCTTTTAAATAGCCGGCGGGGCTCCAGTGGCTATTTAAAGGGCCCGGGGGGTAGAAGCAGGGGAGCCCCAGGCCCTTTAAATAGCTGCCGGAGCCCCGCAGCCGCTACCCCAGGGCTCCAGAAGCAGGGCTCTGGAGGCAATTTAAAGGGCCTGGGGCTCCAGCCGCTGCTGGGAGCCCCAGGCCCTTTAAATTGCCCCCTGGGGAAGCCGGGCTGCCCCAGTACAGTGCACCGGCTCTTACCGGTACGCTGTACTGGGGCGTACCAGCTTACTTTCACCTCTGTGCAAATTTGTTCTGAGTCAGCACTCCTACCCATATCTGTAGCAATTTCACTCACATTCATTTATCCTCCAGCCTAGCTCAGTTATTCAGTGCCTTGGTAGGAACCTCTGCATTGTTCAGATCTGAGTTTATGGCCGATTGATTCAAGAGACTCATTTTTTTGCCTGAAGCAGCAACCGCTTTACGGCACTGGAATATGAAGGAGTACAGTCTGCGTAAAAACTACGTATGTGGCATTCATGAATTTCTATTGATGGGGCTCTTTCCTATGGGGGTACGAGATGAGTGTGTCAATAATTCCACTGACAAGGTGCGGGAGGTAATATCTTTTATTGGACCCAACTTCTGTTGGTGAAAGAGGTGAGCTTTCGAGCTACACAGAGCTCTTCTTCAGCTCTGGGAAAGATATTACCTCACCCACTTTGTGTCTCTAGTATCCTGGTACCTACAATTCCAGTACAGATCATCATCTTTTCATTTATCTTTGTGCCGCTTGGAAACAATTTATCTGTGATGTGGCAGTTCTTGCATAAAGTAGATGATGGATGTAACAAGTGAGATTGGGCTTGCTTAATAAAGTTTTTTAAATCTGAAAGAGCTGTAGTTTATGAACTCAGAATGCTCTGTACTATAGCCATTAAAGGGCTTTTTCAATTTATGGTTACACTACCAATAAAGTGTTCCCAAAACGGCGGGTTTTTTTACAGCATACATGACCGTCAATCGTCTTTATCCCTTACTCCATCTCATGTTGGTGACGCAGATCAATGTAGCAAGTTCGGACTTAGCTTCAAGAGTTTGCACTGCCCAGCCTACACCTGCATCTTTTGCCACTCCCTCCCCTTGTTCTGCTAACAAACCCCAACTGAGGTCTACTTACTCATCTTCACAACTTCTTCCTTCGTGTCCCTGACTTCAGAGCTCCCTCTTTATCCTTGTTTGCCAAGTGAGCATCTGCATTTTTGCCAAGCCCGCCTATACTAAATCATTCCAGTACAAATGCAGATACCAACTAATGAGTGGTCTAAACTAATGAGTGGTCTAAAGTAATACTTTCCTCTGAATTGTGTCAGTCTATATTTATACTGCAAACTCTTTGGGGAAGGGATTGTGTTCTTCTGTTATATCTAATGCTGAGCACACTGTTCACGCTTAAATAATTCAGTGAACTAGCGTGTGTGTGCACACTCCATTGCCCTCCAGTGGATGGGTTTTCAGAACTTGCTAATAATATTTCATACAGCTAGCAGCTAAAGGAGATCCTCCTTTAACAAATCCATAGCTATGTAGGAACTTCACTGTTGTCTCTATTCTACATGTCAGTCACTTGGAATTTCACGGCAACAACAGAGAGATAATTTGTGCTCTGGGCCTGTACTTTTGGAGCAGCAAGAATTCTATCACTGCTGATGTCATGAAGTCCCAGGTGACTGTAGCATGCAGCATCGACACAACTGTGTTCTAGACAATAACAGATTTAAAAAATATTATTAGTACAGTTCGAATGGGAGGGGAGAGGGGATGGGGACAGGGTAGTTGCCTCCCTCCTCCCCACAGTCAGTGCTGAAAAATCAGGGAGTACGGGGAAAGTAGCTGGAGAAGAGCACCATCACCAAAACAAACAATGATTTCCAGACACTGAGGTCTCATTTCTGGAAATGATGCCTTAATAAGAGAAGCCATCCCTCCCCTAGAAGGACCAGTACTGACAATGGACAGTAATCCCTGTAAGTATTGCCTGGGGACAGAGGTTTCCCCTAGGCATGCCACTACAGTGGATTTGTTAGAAAGTGTTCCTATTAATTGCTAATACTTATACAGCTCCTTGAATCTGAGAAGCTCAACTTTTAGCTTAGCTTAGCTTTTATTTAGCACTTTTAGGCTATAAGTCTCAAGACAGTTTACACAGTAAGGAAAGTAGTATTCCCATGTTAAAGATAGGATAACTGGCACAAAAGTGAAGTGAGTCATCCACAATAATACAGCCGATCAGAGGAACAAAACCTAGCTCCCCCAGTTCTTAGGCCACAGGACCAAACTGCCTCTCCTAAGGGAAGTATTGCGCTCATTTGGTAAATGGATATACTGAGGCACAGAATGGTAAAGTGACTTGTCCAGGATCACAGCAACAGTAATTAGCAGAGGCAGGATCAGAATCTGGATGCCTTGACTAGAACATCTCTTTACACATTACTTTTTAAAAAAGCAGAATATAAGACTTTGATGCTAACTGCTGGTCTTTTCCTAATGATTTAATATACTGCTCCAAACTTTTTTCCCTCTGAAGTATAACTTTTTCCTATATGAAAATGACCTCAATTTACTATTCTTGCCTCTCCAAGAAATTATTTTTCAAGTGTTCATTTTCATCTCCAGTTGCGAAATTCCACTTGATTTTCCTCCTTCAGAGAACATTTTTGCCCTAGAGTTGCTCCTCACTTTTCATGTTGTACATTCACTTGTTAATACTTCAGTCACACTGCTCCTCATCAGCCCTTGTTGAAAATTACTCCACTGCTGAAGTTCTCTTTACTGACTTTGGAGTGCTAAAGTGAGTGTTTCTAAAGAGATGATTTCCCTGTTGAGCAATAATACATCAAAAGAATGAGCCTGTACTCTGATGTACATTTTAATGTGATTTTTTAAAACTAGAGAAAGTATATAATATCATCAGCTAGGTGGAACTTTCTTATGGGTTGAGCTAAATCCCCATTGAGATTGAAAGGTGTGAACTCACCTTTCAATTAACATAACTGTAAACACAAACCTCCACCTAAGACAAAAAGTGTGTGTGAATCCATCCAGGAGCTTTTGCTGAGTATTGGTTTGGGTGGGAGGTGTGCGCGTAGGGAGAACAAAGAGAGATAGCTGAAGGAGGAATGGAAAGCATGGTCGCTGACCCTGGAAGAAACTTGGGAAGAAATTTTTGGGGCACGGGTGCAGGGTGAAGTGAATGTTCTTGATGCTGTGAGTAAAAGAAGCTCTTTCCTGCTAATTGATTCCTTCTGCATTCAGAGACACAGGACTTTGTACATTCTTTGTGAATAAACAAAACTGAAGCAAAAAAAAAAATTGATCACCAATTTCCACTCCCAACTGGAACACCCACAGAGCCGCAAACATTGACTAGCCCAGGGCAAAAGGGGCAACAATATTAAATATGTGGGGGAACATTCCATGACTTGCCAGAGATTAACATCTAAAATTTCCAAAAATTACATCCACTCTGAGCATGTTTCAGCCCAGGGCAGCAGGGGCAAAGCTGAACTTTCCCTGTGTGATGTTGTCTAATTAATATAGACATGCAAATAATTATTGCTACCACTGTTATATAACTGCAACAAATATTATACAAAGTGTAACACATGGCCAGTAAGGGTTAAACAGTTTGCAGGCTAACTAACCCAAAGCCAGCCTTTAAAAACATGTTAGAGAGGCATGTGAATGGTAATTAGGGCCATTGCATGCTAAATAGGCTAGGACTTTGAAATGCAAACCTATATTGGTAGAAGTGATATTAACTGTGTACTCAGGAATGTTAGCCATGTAAACAGACAGTTCCTGTCTGTCACTATAACTATTGATTCAGAGATCAAAAGGGAATGTTAATATTTAGATTAATCTTGGGTGAAATAATGTCATTGTCTATATGTCTCTTTGAAGTTTGTGATAGACTGCCTAATGGATAAATTACCCTATGTTAATTTGTGTAATTAATTACTGGTGATGTTTAGAAAACAGAAGGTTACATCAAAAGCCTATTGTTTACCCAGGACTGCATGAAAAGTGGATGCTAGAACACTGTATAAAAAGACCCTTGGGCCCTGATCCTGTTTATCTCAGATCTGCTTAAGCTTCATCAGGGGAAGTTTGAGTTGCAAGATGAGATCCCCATTAAGCTGGTACACCCTGGATATGATATTGGACATTGGACTATAACCTATGAACTAAATTCTAAAGAAACTCTTTGCAGCTATAAAGCTCACCATCTCTGCTATGTATCTGAACCTCAAGAACTGAACTCATGTCTGTATCTATACTGATCTTTTAACCATACTTTCTCTCTCTTTTTTTTTAATAAATGTTAGTTTAGTTAATAAGAATTGGCTGTAGTATGTATTTGGGTAAAATCTGAAATATTCATTAAACTGGGAGATAATGTGTAAGATCCTTTGGGATTGGTAGAACCTTTTCTTTTAAACGATGAAATAAGATTTTCAGAATTCTTCATCATATTGGACTTGGGTACCTGGATGGAGGCCT
Source organism: Lepidochelys olivacea (assembly GCF_965140295.1). NCBI lineage: Eukaryota > Metazoa > Chordata > Testudines > Cheloniidae > Lepidochelys > Lepidochelys olivacea. The sequence goes on along the minus strand of NC_140436.1, from coordinate 12,288,812 downwards.
GAGTCTGGGTTACTTTAAGGAAACTGTGTTGTTGGTTTCTGAACAATCAGTGAGGTAATAAAGAAGCTGTTTTATGCTGGCTTGGTAAATTTAAGTACTGAAAAGATCCACCAGCTTTGGGGATTATCTGCCCCATTCTTTGAAGTTTACCCTAAATGAGTGATCTCAGCTGGCCCACACTGGGACCCCGGTCATGCCCTGCATTTGCAGCTCCCAGTTGCTGTGCAGCGTCAAGTCTTAGGCACAAAAAGTGAGAGCAAAGAGACTAGGACTGAATTAGGATGGTGGGAAGACTGGGATTGATTGGCCAAGGAGATTGGACTGGAAGCCAGGAGGTATGTGTGGGGGAAAGGCAATGGGTGGTTAGGTGGAGACAGATTGGATGAGTGGACTGGAAAAAATTGGACTGGTTGGGCATAGACTGGGAATAAGTGGGGCAGTGGGAAGGAGGGGGAAGGGGAGGGAAGACAGATCTGACAAGTAATTAGGCTGTAGGAAGCGAGGAGACTGGGACAAGGATGCACAGTGGTTTATATGATAATCCAGAATTAATAAAATAGGAGCTAAATCGGTCTGCTCCCTTTTTCTTTTCCAGTATCATCCCATCCCCTAATCCCAGATCTTGTTTTCAGTAATTGAGACCTTTCAGAAAAACTCACCTTTGAGGCTGACTTTTCCAAGCTTGGTCTCTGTCTGAAGGTCAATTAAAAAAAAATTAAGCAAACAACGGGTCAATTGTTTGATTATAAAAAGAATGAAGAAATCCCATTATAAAAATTTCTTGTGGCCTTTATTTAGAATATCTTCATGGTTGAAACAGTTGGAGATGGAACGCTGAAATTTGATAGGGAAGCAACCCTTACTGAGAAGTACCTTTGAGCATTCAGGTAAAATATTATTTTAATTTGACTTAGTTATGAGTCTTTGAAGAGGATAATTTAAGAGGTTATGGGATTTGAAGATAATTTAATTAGCTGCCTCTTGGTTTCAGCCCAGCTCTCTATCGGAGAGCAGGTAAAGCTAGCAAAATGCAGCTGTTACTAGAAAATCCTTTCTTGATGCTTTTCCACCGGTCACAAATGATAAAGTAATTGTGGACACAGTCCTTTTTACACAGCAAGCAATAACTGGAACTGTATGGAAATTTTGTGAGGGGAATCCTCACTTCGTTTTGTTGCAAACATTAAATATGGATTAGGTTTTCCAAGGCTCATGACATTTTCTGTGAATTTGAGCTAAACATGCCTGGGTCAGAGCTGGGTTTGAGAAGAAACCAGGAGAAGCTCGCCAGCTTTAGAGCTTATTTGAACCCAAAGATGAGGCTTCCAAACCTCACAAAAATAAAAAAAAAAGTGAACATAGTTACTGTTCTCTTCCATAGCATCTTTCATGTGAGAATCTCAGTGATTTGTAAACCTTAATGAATCCTCATAACGTGCAATTCCTGTGAGGAACCTGGTAGTTTTATCCACATTTTACACCTGGATAACTTGAGGCAGAGAGTATCAGGGGGTAGCCGTGTTAGTTTGTGTCCACAAAAACAACAAGGAGTCCAGTGGCACCTTAAAGACTAACAGATTTATTTGGGCATAAGCTTTTGTGGGTAAAAAAACCACTTCTTCAGATGCAACTAAGGCAGAGAGTGAACTGCCAAAAAACAGGGAGATCCACATAATAGCAGCATATACTTTTCAGTGTTTCCTTTATTGATAACTAACCTGGCTGTAGTTTTTTGCTTTTGTTTATATCCTTTGCTTGTAAACTAAGTGCTACTTTTACAAGTTCAGCTAGGTAAAAATCCTCCTCTCTCAAGACTAGAGATGATTGAATAATGGATTTTTTGGTTTGAGGGCTGAACCAAAAATTGTCTGGAAGGAAAAAAAAAATCTTGTTCTATTTCAACTGAAACAATTTTTTTCATCAAATTTTAAAAAAATAAAGAAACCCCAAAAAGTTTGTTGTGAATCAACCAAAATATTATGGTCAACTCAAAGAGATTTTTCCCCATAGTTTTTCATTTTTATTTTGATTTGTTTTTTTAAACTGGCCACATTTGAAATCAAAAAGCTATTTCAAATTGAAAAGTCAAAAGAAAAATGTTTTAAAATGAAGTGGTCAGTGGGGAAGGTTCCAAAAAGAATTTTCCATTTGGAACTATTTGTTGAATTTAACCCGATTGCATGGTATGCAGCTTCACTGAAAAAAACCAAAACAGTTTGTCAAAATTTTTTTAGCTGGCTCCTCTCAAGATTGCTTTTAGATTCCTTCTTCATTTGGGCTGCCAGACTGCAGGACTGATCCATCCATTATGAAGCATGCAAATGCTTGAAAGCAAGTCAATTCCCTCGATAAAAGATCTTTAGCAGGCCTGGTCTACACACAATTTTTGTACTGGTATAAGTATTCAAGTTAAGGGTGTGATTTTTTTTAATGAAATAGTTATAAGAATACAACTCCCTAGTGCAAACATAATTATACTGGTATAAATATGTCTTATACCAGTAGGCCTTATTCCTCTTCCTATACAGGAATAGCTGTAATGTATAATGATGCCATATGCCTAAACGCAGGAACATTAGGCAGAGTGTGCCACTTCAACTCTACTTGTATAATTAAAGCAATACAGCTTGGATGCAGACAAGACCAACGAGAGAAGGAGTTGAGTGTGGAGAGAGATGCTGGCTCGGTAAAAATATCACCAGCCCACACACTTAAAATTTTATAAGCAGGCTTCAAGTAGATGCTACAAAATTTTTCCGCCCTGCAGAGTCAATCTGAAGAGAATGAACTAGGTTGCAGAAGATAGCAGAGACAGACAATTTCTTTTTCTGCTCATGATCAAACTGAAATGGAAAATTTATATGGCAAATTAATGCCATGGGAGTGTGTCATAAATATAAAAGGAAGGGTAAACACCTTTAAAATCCCTCCTGGCCAGAGGAAAGACCCTTTCACCTGTAAAGGGTTAAGAAGCTAGGATAACCTCGCTGGCACCTGACCAAAATGACCAATGAGGAGACAAGATACTTTCAAAAGCTGGAGGGAGGGAGAAACAAAGTCTTTCTCTGTCTGTCTGTGTGATGCTTTTGCCGGGAACAGAACAGGAATGGAGTCTCAGAACTTAGTAAGTAATCTAGCTAGATATGTGTTAGATTCTGTTTTCTTTAAATGGCTGAGAAAATAAGCTGTGCTGAATAGAATGGATATTCCTGTCTTTGTGTCTTTTTGTCACTTAAGGTTTTGCCTAGAGGGATTCTCTGTGTTTTGAATCTAATTACCCTGTGAGGTATTTACCATCCTGATTTTACAGAGGTGATTCTTTTACTTTTTCTTATATTAAAATTCTTCTTTTAAGAACCTGATTGCTTTTTCATTGTTCTTAAGATCCAAGGGTTTGGGTCTGTGTTCACCTATGCAAATTGGTGAGGATTTTTATCAAGCCTTCCCCAGGAAAGGGGGTGTAGGGTTTGGGAGGATTTTGGGGGGAAAGATGTTTCCAAGCGGGCTCTTTCCCGGTTATATATCTGTTAGATGTTTGGTGGTGGCAGCGATAAAGTACAAGAGCAAAAGGTAAAATAGTTTGTACCTTGGGGAAGTTTTAACCTAAGCTGGTAAAAATAAGCTTAGGAGGTTTTCATGCAGGTCCCCACATCTGTACCCTAGAGTTCAGAGTGGTGAAGGAACCTTGACAGAGTGTAATAAAATTTCATCAGTGGAAACTTTAGTCAAAGGAAAAACAACAGTAGGCACCAAACTTTATTACTGATTACCTGTCAGTTCCTAAAACGAATGTGAACTTTCACTGGGTGTACCCACCAAGTTGTATTGCAGTGACTGTTCCTAATTTTTTTAAATCACCTTTGCAATTAAACAATGTCAGTTTTCAAAGTATAAAAAATACCGCAATAATGTAATCTAGTCATAAAAGGCAATGCTAGCATGTTTAACAGTAACCACTGTGCCTGCTGCCGGTACAAGCATAGATGAAGGTAAATACTTTGGCTGGATAATGGTATGGCCAACAATATGGGTAGGTAGAAAAGATAAGGAGAATCAAATTTTATACTTCAAGGCATAGGCTGATCACATAGAGGGTCAGAAGGAAACCACCTTCTATCATGTACAACAGTGGGGGAGAGAAAGATATGAGTGGGCTTTATATAATGTCTTTTAGGGCCCATCTGCCTAGGTCGTCTTGAACCTCAGCCATTCTAGGGCATGTAGCTGGCAAAGGGCAGCATGAACACTGTACCGCCATCTGTGTAATATTATGCTAGATCAGGGATGCTGGATCTGGGAGTCATGACTCCACGGATATCAGCGGGGTCATAACCACTCTGCCCTTCTTATGTTGCTATATGGGTGGGGAACCTCACTATGGAAAATGCTGAGAGTCACTGCCCTTGACAATGGCAACCACATACTTCATATTACGTGTTTATAGCCTAAAGGGCTCTGTGTAGCTCGAAAGCTTGTATCTTTCACCAGAAGAAGTTGGTCCAATAAAAGATACTACCTCACCCACCTTGTCTCTCTTATTACATGGCAAGTTATAAAAGCACCAAGCCATTCTCATGCTAGCTAGATCATTTCATTTTGAGCCCGTCTGAAGTTGAAGACACCATTGAACCACTGAGCAGAGATCAGTTTCCAAGTAATTATACAAGAAAGCTCTTCTTAGGAACTAGAGGAGAAAAAAAGCTGATGGCCTCATGCTTTGGAAATGGATATTAAAGAAGAAAGAACAGTTCAAAATCTTTTTGTATTTAAATGACTTGCACTGGGTCGTCTCTAAACTGTCATTCAGTAACTGCTAGTTATAGTGGTAAAATATTGATTATGGCAAGAAAGAGGTTATGTAGTCTATTCTAGGTTGGTCCACAACTCTTGGCCTTCTGAGGCCCAAAACCAGGACTTTATTGTTGATGTATAGACTGGCTAGTATGTTTGCCACTGCCCTCTACTGGATAGAATCAGAACTGTTCAACTATATGTCATAATCCCCACGCTCCACAAGCTGAGATGCTCTTTTAGCTCAAGAGATAGGGGCCTGTGATTTTTGGAATAGGTGGATAAGATTCTGATCTCTGCTGCCCCTGGTTAGATACCAGTGACCATGGCATGCAGCATAGTGACGACTACCTGGTCAAAAATTTATCTTACTTAGAGGAGACAAATCCTGACTGTTTGTTAGTTGAGAAAACAATCGTGCAATGAGTCATCACATTTATGTTTACCTTAGACATACATTTACCTCAGATTAAGGCTTGGGGCAAAGTTACCAGTTCAATAGTATATCCGTTCCCTCTGATAGGAGGGGTTTTGAGGCGAGTTGACTGACAAGGCGCATGGTCTTCCAGTTCTGTCTCCATGGACCCTGAGATACACCCCACTTTTTAGCTCAGTAGGTGAAGACCACAGCTTGGGGATCAGCACCAATGCAGCTACGCCGCATGCTGGCTGTGAGTGGCTGAGCTGGGGCTATGCCTGAGTGTGAAGCAGAATGGTACCTAGAGGTTAAATAAGTAATCTAATCAATAATGTGGTATATGACTGCACTGTCAATTGTGGTCTGATGTGTTGTTGAGGGAGCATTGGTCCCAAGATATGAGAGAGACAAGACCTGAAGAAGAGCTCTGTGTAAGCTTGAAAGCTTGTCTTTCACCAACAGAAGTTGGTCCAATAAAAGATATTACCGCACCCGCCTTACCTATTGTGGTATTATCAATGATCTTTGGCCCAGATATATGGTATTCTCTAGTCTTCTAGAATGTTGAGGGATTAGTTTGTTTGCTTGCAAAGAGACTATGGGTAGGATCATATAGTTAAATGACAGGGTTGCCTGCTGTAGCAGGGGACAGGACTCAGTTACCCAGTAGGTCCCTTCCACCCCTACGACTCTGTTAGTACACATGGACTCAGTTTCTTAAAGGAAAGTTAAGAGCACAAACAAGAGAACAGCAAAGCTGCTAATGTACAAGAACAAGAAACGGCAATGAAGACATGTAATTCCATTGTCCTTGCAGAATGAAATGCTGAGAGTATTTATGGTAAAGAGTCATTTTTTAAAAACTCTTTCCATTAATGGTAAAGAGTCAATTTTATGGTAAAGAATCAATTTTAGAAAACGTTTTCCATTAGTAATCCTAGGTGGCATTAGTGACCAATAGGAGTTCTGAAATATGATTTTTATTTCAGTGTCTATAACTAGAATGTCATTGGCACCATTGTGACCAACAGCCTTTAATTAAATTCAAGCAAAGCAGCAGAGCCTCTAATTGACATTTAAAAGGGAAAGTGCTTTATGGACAGATGATATCGCATGACTGCATTTTTCAGTCTTGGGAGGACAACATTAGAAGGATCAGCACATTTCAAGCTGAGCCAATCGGACAAGGCTCGTAAAGTGACAAACTTCCATGGAGTTATTGACACCAACCAATCGCATTTTCATTCAGCTAATTCATTTAAGTGCCCATTCAAAAACTCCATCATTAAAGGGCAATTACCTTTTTAGTCTGTGAATAGCGTAACACGCTTCTGGGTTATTTTAAAACCAGTTCATTTCAAGGACAGTTTTCCTACCCCAATTTGTTGTATTTAACCATACTAGACTCAGAAAGGAAAGGTTGGAAAAACTGTTACAAGAGTTTAAAAAGGAATCATCCCAAAATCATAATCTTCAGTTTTAAGCCTTTGGATGTATAGTGTCACAGGGCAATTGTGGTCCAACATCTTGTGGACCCTGCATATATCTGCCAGGAAGTAGGCTAGGGATAGCCATGGAGAGAGAGTGTTTATGGATTGAGAGACACTGAATCAAGTTTCATTCATTATTTAACAAATACCTAAATAACCTAAAAAAAGCATTTAACTGAAACCTAAGGCTTCCTGCTTTCTCAAGAATACTCCAGTGATATCTGTGCCTAATTGGTACTGTGCCTTTAAATTAGGACATGGGCCAGAACCACTGCATTCAGACCCAGGCCAGATCTTGACCAATTTTTCAACCCAGGTTCTCAAGTTTGGCCAAATGTGAAGACAGATCCAAAGTCTGTTGACATCTAGATTTTGGTTTCTCCCCGCTTTACTCTAATGTAAGTTTCCAGCACCGTGTAGTGAGGATCCACTGGGGAATCAGTGATTTGTCTGTAGAGGGGAAAGCCAGGAAAATCCTCCCCAACAGGTATCACATTATCATTAGTAGGTCAGATTGGGCTACAAATGACCAATAGCATCCCAGCCAGGAATTGTTTTTCCTCACTCCACAGTCTTCCTCTCAACATTTTTCTGTGGTTTGCATCATTCACTAACTATTACTATGTTTACAGTGTTGCTATGAAACCTGGGCATGAATTCTCTCCTGCTACTGACCCCACCCAGAAATCCCTGGGAATAAGTCAAGAAGAAGAAGAAACTTCACGAAAGAGTGGAGAAAAAGCCAACAGCTGAAGAGAAATAAGACATGGGCTGAATGAGTCCAGCGGATTGCAAGGGATCTCTTTCCAGTATCTGCTTTTACATTCTCATGGGGCATGACAGCTATACATGGAGGAAAAGGCTAACTTTCTAGACTAATGTTGTCAGCTTCTGACATTTGGTCTTTTGGGAGGGAAGGATCCAAAGAATGTATATAGTAAGAAATGGTCTTCTTGCCAGTCCCTTTGTTTGCTATTTTTTAGTAGGAGATCCAGGAGATTAGGGACCAGTTGGAAGAGGGTAGCATCAACTCCATCTTCCTCACCAGCAGGGACATTGTTACTGAATCTGTCCTACTCTAAGAGCCTTCTCGCATCTGAGCAAGTGACAGAGGTGAATTGTAAGTGGTACACACCAGCCCTTTCTTTCTCTTTCCCTGCTTATCTCCCCCAATTCAGAGCCACCTTTGGATTTCCCTTCATTTCTTCCCAAGAGCAGCCCCTTCCCCCTATTTAAATGGCCATTATTACCCAAAAGAAATAGGACCAGCTTCTTCTCTTCATTTCTTCTCCACAGAGTTTGGCTAGGTTATGTGTTTAGCCACCACCTGATTATGGACGTGCCAGGCTGAGACTAAATGAGCCACAGCTAAGGCAAAAAGTTTCAGGGGGTGGAATTAGTAGCTACCAAGAGATCCTGTAGAAATATTCAGAAAAAGAAAAGAGTACTTGTGGCACCTTAGAGACTAACCAATTTATTTGAGCATAAGCTTTCGTGAGCTACAGCTCACTTCATTGGATGCATGCATGAAGTGAGCTGTAGCTCACGAAAGCTCTTGCTCAAATAAATTTGTTAGTCTCTAAGGTGCCACAAGTCCTCCTTTTCTTTTTGCGGATACAGAGTAAAACGGCTGCTACTTTGAAACCTGTAGAAATATTGTGCATTCTGAATTCTGACTGGAGTCAGACTGGTTCACTACAGTCTTCAAGTTCTGCCCTGTGAGAAAGGCAACCCCACAGCCAGCTCAGAGCTTGTAAGTGTAAAATGCAGTGAAGATGTTTTTTGTTTAGAGCTGGTGAATAAAATATGTTTCCATGAAATTTAGTGCAAGAAATTTTTGTTTTCGAAAACAAAAATATTTCTGATTTTGATTCACTCTCCATTTTCAGGGGGAAAGGGATGAAAGGGGAGGGAAGGGAAGCCCCACAAAACAACTGCCCCAAAAAACAAAAGACATGTTGAGATGTTTGAAAATTGAAATCAAATAGCATTTCAGTTAGAAATAAAACTTTTCATTTTGATTCAAATGTTTTTCATCAAGAAACTGACCAAAAAAAAAGTAACCTGCACTAATTATCATTTAAGTCATCAAACAATTTTGAACATACATATGGGGTCAGTCTGCTCAGTAAGAAGGTGTCTTTTTTTAACTAGAGTCACCCATAATAAAGGTCTTAATCCTAAAATGAGCTCCCAGCAGCTGGAACCTTGTGTCTGCATAGAGCCCATTAATTGAATTGAGGTTCTGCCTCTACAGAGTTTATTACAGGATTGGGACGTATGTGATTGCAAGTAGAATTAAGCCCCATAATTGAAACATAATTAACAATTCTGTGACAGCTCCTTCAGTCATTTTTCTATCACTTAATCACCAGCTGTCCTCTTTCTTCACATCCCCATGTTCTCAAGCAGTATATGAACACACATATATTAATTACTCTGCCAACAAAGTACCCCAGTCTTTCTCCCCCGCATGTCTAAAGTTGTGATTTATATAGATACATTAGATGACTAGTTACTGCTGCAGAAAATTTAGGAATTCAGTTCAACATCAGTGGATCAGCATTGAATTATATGCCATGGTTTTAAATGGATTTTTAAAAGACACTATCAATCTACTCAAGTGGGGAAGATTGATAGTACATATTGTACTATACAAAAGATAAAGCTGGTGTAATTACCTATGAAACACCATCAAAGTGCTTGCCTTCACTACTACAAAGTTGCCTTTCTTAAGATATTATATCCCAGTCTTGCATGAGAAGATTCTAATGCTTGTTCAAAGCTCCAGGGTCAATTTTATTCTGCTCAGATTTTATACTGTGCCCATCACTGTTGTATCTGAGCTCATCAGTGGCACTCCACACAAGTGCAAGGATTCACTCACACCTATCCAATTGCAAGATCAGGACTATGAACTAGAAGTATTTCTTAAGCCTTTAAACAGTAAATATTTCTTTGATAGATTCCGGATTTTTAAATAAGGCTCTTCAGCATAGTGTGAAATTTGAATGCCTCAAAACTAATTCTTTTGGCATTTTGTATAGAATTTTAAAAAAAGCATCTAATTTGGTAGAATGCTTGAGATTTTGGCTGTTTTATTCCACAGGAGGATCATTTGGAAAGAAAGTGAGCCATTTAAAATTTCTATTTAATTCAGATGAACATCAATTTCTTTTAATCACTGGCTGGGATGATTTAGTTGGTGTTGGTTTTTCTTTGAGCAGGGGGTTGGACTAGATGACCTCCTGAGGTCTCTTCCGACCCTAATCTTCTATGATTCTATTATATGAAAAATATTTGCAATTTCTCATTGTTTCACGTGAGAGTATCCATTTTATGAAAATTCTGTGAAAATTGACATTTGAGGGCTAAGCAGTGGCCTAGAGCAGTGGCTAATTTCCAGACTAATTCACCCCTTTCAGGAGTCTGATTTGTCTTGTGTACCCCCAAGTGACACCTCATTTAAGAACTACTTGCTTACACAACCAGACCTAAAAATACAAAAGTGTCCCAGCACACTATTACTGAAAAATGGCTGACTTTCTCATTTTTACCATATAATTCTAAAATCAATCAATTGGAATAAATCAATCAGAGCAGAGTATATAGAGCAGTATAAGCAAGCCATTGTCTGTATGAAATTTAGTTTGTACGGACTTTGCTAGTGCTTTTTATGTAGCGTGTTGTAAAACTAGGCAAATATCTAGTTGAGTTGATGTACCCCGTGGAAGACCTCTGTGTACCCCAGCGGTACCCATACCCCCGGTTGAGAACCACTGGTTAAAAACAACTGTGTGTGTTTGGTTAGGTATTAAGTCCTAGTCCTGGATACAAAAGTACAATGAAATCATTTTACTGTCTCCAATAACCTAGCATGGCGTTAGAGGGTGTTGGGCTGCTGGGGTACCATCTTCTGGGGGAAGCTTAAAAGAAAGGCTCTGACCACTTTTGATCATTGACCTTTCTGCAAGAGGTGTACTAATCAGAGAGGCCTATCCAAATTCCAAATTACATTCATGCTTGGTTATACTCTGCCCTCTTCACTTTTACCACAGGATATGGCATTCTTCACTTCCTGTCCTAACGGGTGCTCAGTGCTGCTGCATCCTCTTATACAGCGACTGCATTCCAGCCAGGGTGGCCGCACTTCAGTGGTCTCTAAGCACCAGCGTGGCGAGTTCTTTGGGATCCTTTGCAATTAAAGGCACAACATGAATCCAAGACGTTGTTATCCATAATTATTAATCAGCCCAAAGAGAACCAAAGGAAGAAACGACACACCAGCTCTCATTCTCCTTTCAAGCCTATGCTGGAACCTATGATGGTAGTTTCTGTAGCAAATGCCTTCCTGAACTCTCAGGCAAAGTGACTGGAGCTGCTGCAATGGGGCAGGAAAAGCCCTGATTGTAATTGATAGCATTAGTACCAAAGTGCATAAGGACCTTCTGGGAGTGTTCTGAGTGTTTTGTACCACCAGAGGCTCTCAGCATCTTGCAGGATCAGGTCCTCAGTATGAAGCGGGGGGAAATCACTCATTTCACAGGAGAAGTCATGAATGGTGCTGAACACAATTACACCCCGGAGTTAGTCCCATTGAATTAGTTAGTCCCATTTGATTTCAGTGGGAGCAGGCCCATAGCACCTCTCTAGGGCCCTGATCAAATGCATCTATATTCAGAAAGCATTTGAGTACATGCTTAAAGTTATGCTTTCCTGAATACAGATGGGCTCAAACACCTGCTTAGGTGCGTTGGGGCCCAGAATTAGCCCATACAGTATATGCCAAAAGCATTTTACTTTTTTACTTATCAATGTAAGTAATGAGAATGGAACGTGTTGGGGAAAAAAAGTCCTATTACCGGACACACGACAAGGAGCTGACTCATGGGACAGACGACAAGCGGATGTCCTCGATAACCTTATTTCAGAGACGGCAGTTTAAAGCACTGATTTTGCACAACCACGCTCATGAATTAGCTCCACTGCCTACCAGAGAACAAAATTGCTGAGAATGGTTACCATAGTGGCATTTCAGTTAACAGAGCAAACTTCAATTAACGGGCAGCTGGGTTTATGCTATGAAGATTTATGCTTCTTTATTGGATAATAAGGCCAATTTCCCCCTTTTTAAAGCAATTTAAAATTATGAGGTTTCAGGGCCCCCCGCACCTAAGAAGAGTGACTCAACCTTTGCCTTTCTATAGTACTTTTCATCCAGGGATCTCAAGATGCTTTATAATGTTATTGATTTCTAAGACAAGCCCCCATAATATAGACCAAGTCCAATAATATTTCCCTTAGTGGATGCAGCTCCATTGAAATACATGAAGTGGCACCCACCTACACAGAGTCTGTGTTTGAAGCCAGGTGTATACCTCTCATCCCTGCACTATTTCCCTCTGGTCTCTCTATTCTCTAAAGCAGCGTTTCTCAATGACCAGTCTTGCAGTCACTTGCAAAACGGTCACTTAGGACAGTAAAGTTTCAGCTCCGACCAATTTGAAGGGTCACCCCCAAAGGCATGCTGGGAAAAATTGTTTCTATGAGAGAGCAACCCTGCAGTGGAGAGGGTTATTATGGGACAAGCAATCCTGAAGAAAAGGAAGTCTGGGAATCGGTGGTGTGTTTGTGTTGTGTGCCATAGCTGAGGAAGTGAGTTATGAGGAGAGGCTGAGGGAACTGGGATTGTTTAGTCTACGGAAGAGAAGAATGAGGGGGGATTTGATAGCTGCTTTTAACTACCTGAAAGGTAGATCCAAAGAGGATGGCTCTAGACTATTCTCAGTGGTAGCAGATGACAGAACAAGGAGTAATGGTCTCAAGTTACAGTGGGGGAGGTTTAGGTTGGATATTAGGAAACACTTTTTCACTAGGAGGGTGGTGAAACACTGGAATGCGTTACCTAGGGAGGTGGTGGAATCCCCTTCCTTAGAAGTTTTTAAGGTCAGTCTTGACAAAGCCCTGGCTGGGATGATTTAGTTGGGATTGGTCCTGCTCTGGGCAGGGGGTTGGACTAGATGGCCTCCAGAGGTCCCTTCCAACTCTATGATTCTATGATTCTATGAAGTGGCTTACTTATGTGTTTTATTTTAAAGCAATGGTTCATGGTGTTGATGAGCTATTTGCAGACAGCCTGGTAGGAAAGCATCCACTCTGTTCTATAGTGTTCTTTTTGCTTGCATGGATCTCATTGGTAGCAGCAAGGAGAAAAACAACCAGTAGGGCTCGTTCAGGTTGGGGAAGGAAGGATATGTTAACATGACAGCACTAAGTTATAGGGGGTGAGCAAATGCCTTGAATACAGTAGTTAGCGCAGATGGGGAAGTTCCTGACTATAGAAAGATCTACACTGAAACACAGAAAAGACCTATTGGACACATCCAACATCTTACCTATTTACCTGTATTTACCACCAGTAGCTCAGTGAAATGCCTGATTAGATGGTATTAATTGTCCTTTTTATCTGACAAAGGAGTGCAATGAGATGTTGACTGCAGCTGATACTCCTTTAAAATTCTGAAAGGCATGAGAACTGACTTAGTTCCCAAATGTTACACTTTTGTCTTGGGAGCTTAGTTTGTGGTTTGGAACCAGTGGGGCTGGAAATCATTAATCCTGAATGGACCTAGATCAAGTGAGGAAGAAGAGAGCTGCTAGTAAGTCCAGACGGCTTAATAATGTCATTTACTTTTGGTTTCCAACGAGAGCGAGGTGAATAACTGATTCCTCCAGTTCGCTGGCAGTTCTGAAAAGTTAACCAGCCAATCTGTTTGGATCCAAGGAAACATTTACTTTTCAGACACTTTTTAACGTAAGAGTAAAGGACAGGAAGTGATAGAGACTGATGAAAAAGCAGCTACCACCATATCTCCTTTCCAATCTTTAGCCCCATAGTTAGGGGCACTTTCCTAGGATGTGGAAGATCTGGGTGCAATTCTCAGGTGAGTACCCTACCCGCTGAGCTAAAATCCTTCAGAGCGGCGCTCCTCCTCTGGTGGTTTTGTGAATGGCGCTTAAGCCCTCAAAACATTTTGGCCCAAAACTATGTGGTGATTTCATGTCAAATTTGTGACTAGTTTCAGGTCAATCAAAACGATGTTTTTCAGGAAACAAACAATTAGTGCCAAGTTTCACCCTGCTCCCTTTCCAAGTGGGATTTCAACTTCACCTTGTATGTCAGAGTCTTGAAATCAAAGCCTAATTTTTTTTTAGCCACTGTGACTTTGGGATCAGAGGACTGGGAGTAAGATCCACAAATGGGCAAAGCTGCCTATGCTGGGAATCTGTGCAAATCCTGTATCTCGAGAAGATTCTTTAGAGACTTATGCTATGGCTTTCCACCCAAATGACAGATCTACCTATCAACGATCAATCGCGAAACCTATGCCCACAATACATAACTTCCTGCGATTTTGAGGGAACATGACAGAGATGGATGTGCGGGCAGAGGTGTTGAAAACATATATTGCTCCTTTTAGAAGTACAATTCCTAATTTGTGCCTTTGATAACCACTCTGTTACCAACAACATTCTGCCATGCTCAGGAAATCCATTAAATGGACGAACACTGCTCTGAGCTATGCACGGTACAACATGGGGAGGATGCTGTTTTTTATACAGAAAACAGGATTGGTGTCTTCAAAGAGCCTTGCAAACATTGAGTAACCCTGCCGGATTTACCATTTCTCAAAGCAATATGTAAGTCTTTTCCCACCCAAGTCTTTTCCTCCCACTTTTGCTTAAAGTATTTCCTTTCGACACAATCACAAACAAAGGAAGTCACCACTTCCTCTGGCAAAATTACCATCCAGCCTACATACAAATCAGATGCCTTACCAACCAGCCAACTTAACACCCAAACACACGGCTCATTTCCAGTAGGCTTCCTCTCATAGCCAGCGTACAATTGCACTTCTTTAATTCAGATCTCAGGCTTTTAAGATACAATTATAGCTCATGAAAGCTTATGCTCAAATAAATTGGTTAGTCTCTAAGGTGCCACAAGTCCTCCTTTTCTTTTTGCGAATACAGACTAACACGGCTGCTACTCTGAAACCTGTCATTATAATTACAGTATTTGTATTATTGTCGCATGTAGGAGCCCCAGTTATGAACCAGGCCACCATTGTGCTAGGTGCTGTATACACGCAGAGAAAAAAAGACAGTCCCTGCCCCAAAGAACTAACATCGGAAGTAGCAGTGACAAGACCCCTGTTAGGTAAGTGTCGGTAGGTACCACGACTCTTAACTCTAACCTTCAGGCCCATCTGAGTTTGTTGTGGATGGCTGTCATGCCAGAGGTAGAAGGGAGTTTCCTGTGGATGGCGCGAGTGCACACGGATGTCCTGGTGGATGGAAAGAGGTGTGAGTTTTGGCTAGTCTGCACATGCTGGGGAGAATGACTTCTCCTCTGACCCCTAGACCTGCTCCGTCCAGGGCTGAGCGGTGACTCAGCAGCAGGGCCGCGAGGGAGGCCTGCGCGGGGACTGCCTGGACTGCACACAGATAAAGGTCCTTGCCCTCCAGGGCTGTCTAGGCTGGCACCAGGTCCGGGGCGAGGGCTTGGAGGTGCGATGGGGTAACAGCAACACTTGGAAGGGTTTTAAATCAGCTCTCCAGCCCTTGCTTGCTGTCTCCACTCCGATTTCTTGGCAGTGCTGCCACCCTGTGGCACAAGTGAAAGAGCAGCATTGGCTTGAGAGCTTGAAGCAGCTGCAGACTCGGCAGCAGTAGCCTGTGCCAGGCCCAGGGTGTATGAAAGCCAGTCCGCAGCCCTCTGCCCTCACGTATCCTGCTTTCCAGGAAGAGGGTTAACCGACGTGGGGCTGAGGCACACAGTACGGGGTCCCCCCTCTCACTTTTTGGTTGTTTGCTTAAGCCGTCAGCACGTTGCTTTCACTTGAATTTCAGGCGTACTGGGGGATGGATTGGCTCCTGCGCCACTGAACGTGTATGAAGTGAATTGCAGTGGGGGTTGGTTGTTACATTACCACAGTGCCTAGAAGCCCCAGGCTGGACCAGGACCCCATTGTGCTAGGTGCTGTACAAAACACAGAACAAAATAACAGCCCCCTCCTCCCCCCACACCCATTGCAGATCTCTTACCGCTGGGCACCTTGTCCCCTCGCGGCCAGGTGTGGCACTGAGGCGACTCCATCTTCGTTTCCCTCACCACACAGCTGTGTGGCCCTGCTGTGGTCGGTCTCTCCTCAGGACTCCAGCCCTCCAGCCAGGGCATTGATAATCTCACTCCTCCCAGGATAATACATAGACCCAAGGCCAAAGTCCAATGCCCACTCTGGGAGGCTTTCCTACCCCTTTTCTGGGGATGGTAGGGGACCTAGACCTGCCCTCCGCTGTGGGTTCCAGTCCAGGGACACTGTGTTTAAGCAGCCAGGACCTGCTCCTCAGAATCCCTCACGGCTTTCTCCTGTCTGTCCCCAGGCTTCTGTCCTAGGAGGACTCCTCCAGTTCCCTCTCTCTGAAACTCCCACTCCTGGTGTAAATTCCTGCCTATCTGCTACAGAGGAGACTCCTCTCATTACATCTCTTTGGCAACCACCCCCACCCCCAGCTCTGCAGCCTTCTTATCCCAACTTTCAATGACCCAGCAATTAGCCACAGTGAAGGCAGTAGCTAGCCTACCTGTTAACGCCTTAGGGTTTGTCTACACTGCATTGTAAAACTGGGACTGTGGGACTCTGGCTTGTGGACTCAGTTTTTCCAAGCCTGTGGTGGAGTATCCACATTGCACTGTAAACCTGGGTTTACAATTGCTGGACCCGGGTCTCACAGCCATGATAATGTGTCCGTACTGCACTACACAGACCTTCTGACTTGGGTCTGCAGCTTGAGTTGCATCCACGCTGTCCATTCAGCTGACCCATACCCCTTAGCAGCATCTTAGGACCTGGTGTCACGGAGTCCCCGGGCGATGCTCTGGAACGACTCCCTGCGAAGCCAGTCAGGACTCTGGGGGAGCCTCCTTTCCGTGAGCAGACTGTCTTCAGGGCAAAAAGCTCACACAGCTTCCACCTTCCTGGGTCTGACCTCAGAGCATTCAGCATCCCCTTCCACACCATGCGCTTCCCCACAGCAAGTCCACACAGGCGGGGCTCCTGGGGAAGCCAGAGGGTCCTGCACCCCAATTCCGCAGTCAGACGTGACTCTCAGCCAGCCAGTAAAACAGAAGGTTTATTAGATGACGGAAACTTTATTAGATGACAGAAGGTTTATTAGATGACAGGTCTAAAACAGAGCTTGTAGGTACAGAGACCAGGACCCCTCAGTCAGGTCCATCTTGGGGGACAGGGAGGCCAGAGCCCCTTCCTGGACCTCCCTCCATTTCCCCAGCCAGCTCCAAACTGAAACTCTCCAGCCCCTCCTCTCCTTTGTCTCTTTCCCGGGCCAGGAGGTCACCTGATCTCTTTGTTCTCCAACACCTTCAGTTGGCACCTTTGCAGAGGAGGGGCCCAGGCTATCAGTTGCCAGGAGACAGGGTGTCGGCCATTCTCTGTGCAGACCCCTGCACACCTCTGCCCCTCTAGGGCTCTGCAACAATCATACACCCTTATCCCACCACCTAGATACTTAAGTACTGCATAGGGGAAACTGAGGTACCCGCACAGTATTCAGAGCAAACATTAAGAACATTCCCACTTTGTCACACCTGGGTCCTGAGTTCTTGCTGGCCTGAGTCAGACTGACTTGTGTGTGTGCACAGAAAGGGGCTTGGACTCAGACCTGAGTGAGAGCCTGGGCTCTGTGTGTAGTGTGGACAAACCCTTAGAGGTTGTAGTAGGATGGGGTCTATACATACCATCTCACTGCCTCGGAGGGTACACCTACAGTCAGATAAAAGAGCTGCGGCTGGCCGGGGAGAGCTCACTCGGGCCCTTGCAGCGTAAACATTTGGGATCAGGCTGGAGACTTGGGTCTGGGACCCTCCCAGCAGATGGACATATTCAATCCTCCCATTAGCCAGACTGCTTGGTTGAAGCTGCATCATGTAGCCAGTTAACTCTGCACTACTGTTTGGCTTTAAAGGTGCCCTGCATAAAAAAAAGGTAGGATTATGCCTCTTTTTCATGACGTATAAAGATGGTCGGAAAGGTGTGCATTTTTAACTCAAACCTAAGATTTTCTGCTCCCCTTCCAAATGTTTTGAGTCGTGTGCACTCCTGAGAACTCTGCAGATCAGAGGAGGAAGGTTCTGGAACAGCTCTTCAATAGCAGTAGTGGAGGGCAACCAACCTAATAGTTTAAAATGGAGCCTGATGAATTTATGAATGGGATGATCGGACGGGATTGCCTGCGATAGCCGGTACTGCGCTCCATGACCTACGCGGTTCTTCTGAGCCCTAGCAAGCACCTGTAATAAGGGCATGACAGAGAAGTGCTGATAAGGCCGCTCTTTATTTCCTGGCTTCAGTCACCTGACATGGGTCAGGATTGCCAAAGTTTAATCTCACTGTCGAGGGACAGCTGTCAGTAGACATTGATTCCAGTGGTTACTATTGGCAATATTACAAGTATCAAGGAAAAGAAGTGAGTGAGATGGATGAGAATTTTCTTCAGATCATTAAAACCTCCTGTGCCTATTGAATGCAGATCTGAGTAACACTTTGGAGTCTTTTTATATCCCAGGTTGGGCTCCCTTGGAAAATAACATCTCAGTACCTTATGCTCTGCCCTGTCATGATAGCATCTGACTGCACCACGTTCACGAATCACTTTATCCAAACATCTCTCCATGGTAGGGAGATCTCATCCTCATTTTACAGATGGGGAGCTGGGGCGGAGAGTGGCTAAGATGTGGTCAAGGTAACACAAGGAATCTGTGGCACAGCCAGGAATTCCTAATGCAGGTACCTTAACCACAAGACCATTCTGATGGTCTGAAGATAGAGTTCAAGCGGGGACAGAGCACTAGACCGGGACCAGGACATCTGGCTTCTGTTTCCGCTTCTGACACGGTGTGACATTAGGCAATTTGCTTCACATTTCTGTGCCAGCTATAGAATGCGGATGAGACTTGCCCTCTTTTGCAAAGCACTTTGCGCTCTATGTGTGGATTGCAAATGCAGGAAGCCCATTAATATCTCTCTGCATGAGGACAGTCTAAGTTTTCTTTCCCTCAGTTTCATCCCATTAATCTTATTTACACCTCCCTGTTGCATCCAAGCTGATTTTTCACCCTCTTTGGGGCTTAGCTCATTTCAAAACACTTGCATATGATTATCCTATTCCCGTTATTCATTGCCTCTTCGTTCAAGGCAGTATTTCTGCTCCGAAGGCGGCTCCTGATTGACATGTTCACTAAAACAGAAACCATCGTTAGGCACACCTGAGAAGTCTTGGTTAAGAGGGGATTGGTATGCAGAGTTGGACAGATGCCTGGAATGATCAAGCCCTGTTAAACAACTTTGGACTGGCATTTGGCACATACCTGCAACCAGCTGCAGCGTCTCGACACTCAGGGCCTGATAACTTAGAGTGAATTGTCCAAACAGCTGACTGTCCAAACAGCTAAGTTCAATGTGTATCAGAATGCTGAGTTTACAGTATCTTTCGTCTTGAGACTGACCTTCCCCCAGCTCCATTATCCACAGCAACACTTCATCGGCACTATGAATTAGAAGATCCATTGGACATCTGTTCCATTAATTGGCTTGTGCCAAGATAGCTCTCTACAGAATGTTCTCTAGCACGTTCCCCCCCCCCCGCCATCCAATATTAATTGGAGCTTGTGTAGAACCGGTGTCAGTGAGAAGTCCCCCTTTGGACTTAAAACCAGTCTATCTGTGAAAGGAACATGAACCATAACCTTTGCAACATCAGGCAAATCCCCATAGCTACACATTCTCCTGGTGAGTGAAAAGTGACTGCACTTATAATGGATAAAGGATAAAATCTTCAAAATTAGCCATTGCTTCTTGGTGCCCAACTCGAGATGTCTAATCTTGCAGAAGTGCTGAGCAACTTGTAGTTGCGTGATCTGGGAGCTTAGCACCCAAACCAGGCACTTTAAGGTGTCTCAAGTTGGGTTACCAAAACTGGAGGCACGCAAAACACTGCCTTAGTTTTAACCTCTCTGCCTCTCTCTTCCCCTTCTTTAGAGCAATCTCACCTACCTGAAGGGGTTAATGTTTGTTAGCACTTTGTGCACGTAAAGCGCTGTATAAATGTCATGTATTAATCATTATAGCGTCCCCTGGTTAAAATGTCCATCATTCAGGTTCAATCACTGTACACGGTCTTCACTAACAGAAGCGATCTGTGAAATGGTTACTGTCGTAGAAATGGATTTGCACTGGAGCAGAATATGAGAAACCAACACGATGGGTAATATAAATAACACCAAAGAGTGTAATTGCCTCTGTGTACGATAACAGACGGATATCAAAATGGCCTTGGCTGGTCATTGAGCCAAGACGGCTGGCAACAAACAAATTAAACTACACTCCTGATACTGCAGCACATTTGGTTGCAAGTATTTCAAGCAATGAAGCAATACCTTGTTGTTGTTTTTTTAAAAAAAGATGTACTCTTTTTTCTCAGGTCCCAGTCAGAACATGACTGGGACCTGGACAACATGAAATAGACAACAAGAATGGAATTGGTATTCAGTATCCATTTCTTAAAGAATAAGGCACGAATAACGCAAAGCACTGTAGATGCACTAGGTAAATTGCAAGGGATGGCTATAGGGAAGGAGGGAAGAGGTGTACTAATAACAAAGCAAAGATTTAGGAGTGTCCAAGTCCTAATCCCAATTTAACACCACCCTGCTCTGACACTAAATCCAGATGTTCACAAGCGCCTGTCCACTTGCTTTGGTTGCCCAACGTGAAACACTGAGGGCTTGTTTTTTGCAAGGTGCTGAGCACCCATAGCTCCCAATGACTTCGGTTGATGTGGCAGGTGCTTGGCAACTGAAAATCAGGCTGTAGATGCCTCAATTTAGGCCCTGGAAAAATGACACCCACAGCTAGTGGATACTCGGGATGATGTCCCTGCGCATCAATTTACTCACTGATAAAACTGGGACTACATGAAGACAGGTTAATATTTGTAACATGCTTTGAAGGTGAAAAGTATTCAGCAGTATATCCATATCTGAACAGTGTAAAAGCAGCTATTTGCAGTTCACTCAGCATATGAAAGGCTTCTTTCACAGCAGCTACCTAGCATAAACCTTTAACAAATGACAGAGGGCTTATGAAATGAATGACTTGACAGACCTTAGTTAGAGTGGCACTAGGAGATGCTGTTGTAATGTTAATTTGATTTCTGCTTTTGATGCGTTCTACTTGGATACGTCTGCTGTAAAGTGCTACTTTGAGAGATGTTTGGTGCGTGGTAGAATCTAATCTTTAATTGTTGCATATAGGAATGGTTTCATGGTTGAGTATTCCTATTGTAGTCCTCAGGGCAGATATGCTTTGAGCGGAGCGTTATTTGTATACTACCATCACTTAAAACCCCCCACGTACTTAATGACTCTTTCTCTTGCTTTCTAAGGACAACTGTAAAGCATAAACTGTCCACAATGAACAAATACATTGGACAGATCAGATTTGTGTGGTGTCCCAAATATGACAGCTTAGTTTTGCATGGAGGGAAGAGTTAATGTTGAGGTTCCCATTAGATATTGCCACGTGTGACACAGCGGTTCCTAGGCAAAGGGTCCCCTGTTCTTTGCAAACTCTTCTAACCTCAGACCTGACAAACTCACTGCATCAGACACATCTTACAGGATATTTATCCATAAAGAGTAACATGAAAGGTATCTACAGAAAGCTCATAACTTGGTAAGATTCATAATCATTTCAAGATATATGTATGGGTTATATTTAAGGAATAATGCATTTATACTGAAAGTATGCGTTACAGACTTGGAGTAAAAATTAGTCACTGCAGAGAATATGTCTCAGTCATGTCTCATTCAGGAAGGAGACAGTTGTCACCCCGCGCTGTTTAGTTGGTGATGCAACACAATGCTCAACTCAGTTGTTTAGCTTTTCCCAATCCCAAGACTTTCAAGGCAAATCCATCAGAGGCAACTGAAAACAATTTATATCTCTTGAAGATAAAAAAAAAAGGAACATTACATTAAGACAGGAGTTTGTGCTGTCTATGCTTAGAATCAAAAGACTGTTTCAGTATAACAGAGGAGCGAGAGATACTGTGAATCCTTTCACTGAGGAGACACCTTGAGAAGTAAGGTGTGCTCATGAAAAATTGGATCCTGCTTCCTGTGAAGCCAACCAGCTTTGCAACTGAATGAACTTTGGCGGGAAAAGCCTACTTTATTAGACAGGAAATGTGACTATTAATAAGTGTAGGCCCAGGTTCACATTTCACGGTTTGGTTTTGTATTGTAAACTTTTGTTTCCATGCTCTCTCGGTTCTAGCAGAATCTCCCTATTCTTTCTTAAATAAACCTTCTTTTGTTTTTTTATAAATGCTCACAAGAGCTGAGGCTTGCACGGGAGTGATGGTTTAAAGGTTGAACTGGGACACACTGCTCCTTTGGGGTCAGAGATTCTGGAGTTTCTGTGGGTAAACAATCTCCAGGGCTGTATATCACAAGAGAATAGTTCAAAGGGACTCCTTTCTTGTTGAAGAGCAGTGATATATTTGCTATATGCCTGGGGTATATAAACCACAAACACAATAGTCAGTGTCAGTGTAGGCCACATAGAAGAACCTGTAAAAACTCTTCAAGAATCTCTGTGCAGGAAAAGGCTGTGTTCAAATGGGTCTGTTTTCTATAATTTGATCACGTACTGGAGGGAGCAAAGGTATCTTATACTGCTGTGCGCTAACAGTTAATCCAGTAATACACTACAAATGCTATTTGCTACTGTAGCTCTAATGCTGGTTAGGAATTCAGAGTAAAATCTGAACTAGGAGTCTTACAAGTAAATACTATGTTTTAAACTGCAGGTGACTATTTAAAATTACTTAAATGAAACAAGGGTTGAGCTAATGTATTATCATGCTTATTAAAGAATAGCCAGTATATTGAAAAACCATGCTGGGGAAACAAAACGTACCTGGGATTTACATTAGTGCCTGATACTGCAATTACGATGATTAATAAGTTCTTTTCGTCTATACATTTCAAAGTGCTTTAATATCATTCTCATTTTACAGATGGGGAAATTGAGGTACAGGACAGTGACATGACCTGCCCAAGGTCACCCGACAAGCCAGAGCCAGGAATTAAACGCAGGTCTCCTGAGTCCCCATTTGGTGTCCTATACATTAAACCACACTACCTCCCTTAACACATATATGCTTTGCTGAATCAGAGACTCAGTTCTAATAAAGCACATGTCTAAAGTTAAGTACATGTTTAACTTATTAAACTCCTATTCAGCCATCTCACTGACTTCAACTGTACAAGTTCCAGAGTAGCAGCCGTGTTAGTCTGTATCCGCAAAAAGAACAGGAGGACTTGTGGCACCTAAGAGACTAACAAATTTATTAGAGCATAAGGTTTCGTGGGCTACAGCCCACTTCAGTAATGATTTGCCAAATCTGCCAGCAGAACTATATCAGTATACTTATACCAGTGTAGTTCCTCTGGTAAATTTTCCCATGTAGACAAGCTCTAAATGGCTCAGGATTATAGATCTTAATGGCCGATTGAATTTCCACATAAACAGATAACAAATCAGAGTACAAACCACAGTAAAAAGGAAGCAATTGCCTCCTACCCAGATGCATCAATGTGTTTTGTTTACAACCATATTAGCAGACAAAACCAAGGATAATGTGCTGAAAAGGCTGTAAGGGAAGATCGGTATAAAGGAATCCGGACAATATTCTTTTTAAAAAACCTGCTTTTATTTTTAGTAGCTATGAGCAGGTAACATTCAATACACAAAAATCCAAGTGAAATCATAATCAAAGTCTGCCCCGAGCCGCATTCCTGTCATCGGGCTGACATGGTTAAGGCATGGGGGGTGAGGGAATATCTTTTATTGGACCAACTTCTGTGGATGAGAGAGACAACTTTTGAGCTACACAGAGGTCTTCCTCAGGTCTTACATTGCTCTGGGTAAGCTTGAAAGCTTGTCTCTCTCACCCCCAGAAGTTGGTCTGACGTCACCACCTTGTCTCTCTAATATCCTGGGACCGACATGGCTACAACATTGCCAACAGTACGAAGGGAGTGATGGGGCCAGCACAACATCTGTCTGCCTTTGATCACCCTAACCCCATGCAGCAGGTACCCATTCGTCACTGGCTGCCCTGGAAGCAGTCCTTCTGTGTGAGATGGAGCAAGTTTTGAACCCACCATGTTGGGAACTGTAGTCAAACCTCAATCACACTGACCTCACAATACTTCAGCATAACTTGCATGTCAGCTCACAGCTGATTTCTAACAGTCACGCTTTAATAGGACAATCGGCTGGCTGGTTTTTCTACAGGGCCAGATTCTGCCACCCTTACTCATCACTCACACGGAATAGTGCCTTACTCTGCAAATAGTCAGTCCCACTGAACTCAGTGGCAGGATTTGTGGAATCAGGTATTACTCTGAGAAAGGGAAACAGAGTATAGATCATAGAGCCAGGTTCTCTCTTCCTACACTGGTGTCAACCAGGAGTAACTCCATTGAACGCAATGGCGCTTCACCAGTGTAAGGCCAGCATAAGTGAGAAGAGAATCAGGCCCCCTAGAGTGATTCCAGATACAGTCTGTGTAATTGGGATCAAAATGAGGCCAAGAAGAACGAACAAATAGTGAGCTGAAACTAGAATATTGTGATTTCTTTGTAATTTCAGGCTCTCAAGCTTCTTTATGATGGATTTAAAGGTAAGAGAAGGAAAAAAGTGTTGATTTTTAAACCATCCTATATTCTGTTGGTCAAAGCATGTCTACAGTTGCTTCCAGGAGAGCATTTACTGTGACTTTTTAATGGATCATGACAGTAATGAATTAACGATGACTTGGTGCTTGCCCATGTCTCAGTGTCACCTCCTTCCCTACCAGCTTTAAAAAACAACCTGTTAGAAATACACTGCCAGTGTGAATACGAAGCTGAATGTGCTTGTTAAATCCAAGAGCAGCCCTTACAAATGTAAAATCATAGATTAGCTGGGCTTGTTTTAAAAATATGGACATAGTATTCTCCTCCCCACTGATATCCGTGTGTGTTGTCTGGGCTGGTCTAAATACTATTTTTGCACAGATTTCACTTATCTGTTTAGAAACTGATATAGTTACATTGGTACAAAAACTGTGTATAGATAAGGCCTTACTGTGATTGCTGAGAGACTGGGGAAATCATCAAAGCCAGTCTGGGGGCAGCCTGGCTGCTGTGTATTTTGTACACATCTCTACAGAGTGCCTGGCTTGTTGAAAATGGACTATTTTCTCCAGTGAATTCAGTACTTGATACTCTGGTTTGGCATCTCTGGAGACGGAGAGCAAAATGCCACCCCGGTGGAATTCTACCTGCTTACACTAGGCTTGAATTTGCCCCAAATCTTCTATTTACTTGGAGGCACATCAGAGGCAGTGTAAGCTCCTCTACATTGGCAATGGCAAACTGAGGCTTCTAATGAGGGGAACAGTGCTAAGGACACTTCTCCACTGTGAACATCTCACACAGGCCACCAAGCAGCTGTCTGATGAGAATGTCTGGATATCACCGTATGATGTGAGTCAGATTCACACTGGGTGGAAAAGTTCCCCATGAAGTATCGTTTGCCATCCCACTGCTTCTCGTACAAGAGCCTGGAGCACGGGCGATAAACTTCTGCTGCCATAGGCACGGCTGGTGAGTTCAACAAGCATCCATACCCATACGGGCAATGTCTAGCTGCAAACTACACCCAGGTATGTGGCCAAGACCGGGCAGCACCAAGCCAGATACAGAAAGGGTCACTCATGTAAAATACCAGGGCAAATCTCTAGATAACTCCAGCAAACTTGGGGAAAATTTGGATCAGAGTCATATCTGAAGCCAATCTACATTACACACCCAAGTGGGTGGCTAAAGAGTCTACAGGCTGGTGGCAAGGCAGAGGGAGAGCACAACAGAAAGGTGTTTATGGTACATCTTCCATAGCATGGCACTGGGCAAACAACACAAGCAAAGGTCATATCGAAAACACCGGAAGCCTAAATTTGGTCCGTTAAACCCAGTTGCACAGGAGAAAAAGCTGCAGAATCTGTGCTTGCATCTAAAGTGTGGGCTGCAGCTCACTGCTCTGCTCCCACTGCCCTTGTGTCCCATACTTACCCACAGTGTGCGTTAACCACTGTCAGTTGGGGAGAGTAACAACACCCTTGCAGAAGCTCTGCACAGGTCAGAGCAACAGGCCCCATCACCCACCACTGGACATGTACCATGTCCGTTCCCAGAATCAAGACCCCGTACAATGCAAGCAGGGATGCATGTGCAATCCCCACTGGGCAGAGGGTTACATGGGCTGCACCCACTCTCGGAATTCTACCGGCCAGAATCCCAAAGGAGCCCCAGATGCCTCTGAGCCCGGCATGCTGCTGAGATATCCCGGTGCACAAGCTACCTCTGCTGCGCACCCTGCAAAGAGAGGCACTTGGCCAGGCAGTCACCAGAGAGGGCCACTGTGTGCTGGATCCAGACCCCTCCTTTGGGAGGGACAGATTGATGCACAAAACTCACTCCCTGCATAGCCTGCAGGCCTCCCAGGCCGCCTGCCCAGAGATGAATGCAGGAAGCTCCCCTCCACATCCACGCACAGTGCACAGAATAACAGATGTAGGTGCAAGTCTCCCTCGCCCCCCAGGGCACAGGGCCTCTCTCCCTCCACCCCACAGCCGCCTGGGTCCATTGTTGCCCCCTTGCAATGGCATTTGCCAAACTGAGCTGGGAAAAGTCCGCTCCGGGAAGTGTCAGCAGGAGAACAAGGCAGAAAAGCTGCCTGCAGCCTGCATTGAACCGGGGGGGGGGGGGGGGGGCGGGGATGCACCAGCATGCTCCCGCCTGGATCTAGCTCCGGCTTTGTCTCCCTGCGAGGCCAGGCTCAGGAACCTCCAGCCCGGACCCTGCCAATTCCAGAGCGGCAGCCACCGCTTCTGTACCCCGCCCCAGCCACGAGATTCCCCTGGGAGGGTCCCGCCTGCCAGGGCTGCCCGTGGCGGTCACATCTGGCCAGCTGTTGCTACCCCCCCCCCACCCCCGAGAGGGTGGCAGGGACCGGATTTAGGCGCAAGCAAGCCGGTGGAAGGACCCGATTTCAGCCTCCCGCCTGCATCAAAACCACCCCAAAACAAAACAAACAAACAAACAAAACAAACAAAAAACCCGGCTGGGGGGAGGGGGGGCACCCCGATCCAGCCCCATTTTGGGTCCCGGCTCCCCAGATCCCGACGCCTCCAGCAGGATCCCGGCGGAGCGAGCTTTCCCACGCGTCCCTGGCCGCATCCAGAGGTGATGCCCGCGCGGACACATCTGCCCAGCTGCTGCGCCGCAGCTGGGAGGGAGGGTCCTGAGCGCCGGCTCTGCCCAGCGCTCCTGACGCGTGAGCGGTGCCGATATAAAACCCCTCTGCCGCCCAGCCCGGGCTCCAGAGCTCCCGATCTGCGCCGGGAGACACCTGGGGCTGCCAGCTGCTGCCCGGGCTGCGACCGGTGCAGAGAAGTTTACACCGGGGTGGCTTCACTTTCTCCCCGAAAGGGCGGGGGCTGGGGGGGGGGAGGTGTGTGTGTGTGTGGGTGGGGACGGGGGGACACACAGACTCACCCCGCCACCTTTCCCTGCACACAGCAGCAGCTCGATCCGCGGCGCAGACAGCTGCCCGGTATCCTTCGCAGAACACTCGGGCTCCAGAGACCGAGCCGACAGATGTGCCCCACAATTCCAGATGTACCACAGCTGTAGGCGGCCCCGCCTGCCCAAGCCTTCCTGACCCGCTGCCACCTGGCCCCGGCGGGCTAGGCTCTTCGCAGAGGGCTCCCCGCGGATTATCCCGGCGCGGCGGGGAGCGGGGGAAGATGGACGAGGTCTTGTACGCGGGGGGGGACTCTCCGCTGTCCCACAACGCGTCTGCCAACGAATCCGATGCCAACCCGTTCGCCCAGCCCGCTTGGCAGATCACCCTCTGGGCCGTCGCCTACTCGCTCATTGTGATCGTGGCGGTGGTGGGGAACATCGTGGTGATGTGGATCATCCTAGCCCACAAGAGGATGAGGACGGTGACCAATTATTTCCTGGTGAACCTGGCTTTTGCAGAAGCCTCCATGGCCGCCTTTAACACCGTCGTCAACTTCACCTATGCCATCCACAACGAGTGGTACTACGGGCCGGTCTACTGCAAGTTCCACAACTTCTTCCCCATCGCCGCCGTGTTTGCCAGCATCTACTCCATGACGGCCATCGCCGTGGACAGGTGAGGCCAGGAGGTGGGATTGCCAGGCCGCACGAGCTTGCCGGGGGTGGGGGTGGTAGGAACGGGCCCAACGACAGGCAACAGCCACCACACCCGGTTTCCGAGCCTGGGTGGATTTTTTTTTTTGTTTTTAACCTGGCCCTTGCTCCCCTTTAGTCAACGGGTCCTAGCACACAAGGCTGCAGGCAGGAGCCTATAAAGACCCCCGTCTATAATTCTGCAGCCATCCAGTTTCCAGGCTCTGGATGGAGCTGGGAGAGGGTGGAAATCAGGGCATGCAAAAGAGCTGGTCCATGGGGCATGACAAAAAAAAAAAAAGTGTATTTATTATTCAGTTCCCCAGCTTTTGGGGCTCTCATCCTTTAGATGATAAAGTTCTGTAGTGCAGGGGCTCTCAGCCTTTCCCGACCACTGTCCTCCTTTCAGGAGTCTGATTTGTCTTGTGTACCCCCACGTTTCACCTCACTTAAGAAGGACTTGCTTACAAAATCAGACCTAAAAATACACAAGTGTGACAGCCACACCATTACTGAAAAATTGCAGACTTTTACCACATAATTATAAAATAACTGAATTGGAATACAAATCTTGTACTTACATTTCAATGTACAGTATATAGAGCAGTAAAAACAAGTCAGGGTATGAAATTTTACTTTTGTACTGAAATTGTACTTTTGGAAGGGACCTCAGGAGGTCATCTAGTCCAACCCCCTGCTCAAAGCAGGACCAATCCCCAATTTTTGCCCCAGATCCCTAAATGGCCGCCTCAGGGATTGAACTCACAACCCTGGGTTTAGCAGGCCAATGCTCAAACCACTGAGGTATCCCTACCCCTCAAGATGAGTTGATGTACCCCCTGGAAGACCTCTGCGTACCCCCATGGGCACAGGTACCCCTGGTTGAGAACCACTGCTGGAGTTCCTTCTGCTGCCTTAGCATCCTGTTGATCTCTTCCCTACACACACAAATATTGCAAGAGAGATAATATTTTAAAAGAGCACTCAAGATAAGGGTTACCTCCCCCTCCCCCCCCGCCCGATAATTCTCTCCAGGAGAATGCTGTTAGCTTAATGAAAAGGGTCTGTTTTAATTGTGCCCCAGAGAAGCCTGTGGCTATTTTCTTTTTTTTTTTTCAGTCAGAGGAAATCTATAGTCTTGCCCTCTACAATTTCACTCACTGTCTTGATTAATTTTCCTGGTTTCCTCATTTTAGATTAAAATCTATATTTAAAACAGCATGGTATAATCCAATTACATGAGATATATTTATAGTTGAACATGCATGAGACAGCTGTGGGCCAAATACTATAGATCTTAACCGGTTTCCTGATTTCAGTTGGAAATTGCCTGTGTAAAGACCTCCAGGATTTAACCCTCTGCCTGGCAAAGGTGCAGTTCGATATTTGCTGCTTTATATTGTTCTGAGATGGACATGTGGAAATTTTAGAGCTGGGTACAAATGTGTTCACTAAAGGCAACTTGGTTGTTGGAATAACGTTACTTTTATTACAAAGTTGGGGATGGAAAATGCTATTTTCTATCGCTGTTCTGTTTGTCCTGTGACTTGTACAGCTTATAGTGAGTGATAGATACACCTGTTTTCTCTGTGGCTTGCCAGCACATACCAGCATCTCGTTCACATTTTGTTCTCAGAACACAAATTCAGCAACCAGCCAACTTGGTGCTGAAGCAAGGAAGCAAATGTCTAGACTGGCGCTTGGGGTTTAAATGTAAGTCAGTGGAGGGATGAACTGTGATCTAGTGGTCAAAGAAAAGGACTAGAGGTTAGGACTTCTGGGGCTGAATTGGGTTTTGCTGCTCTTTAGCAGATCTTTTCACTGACTTGTTATGTGGCTGAGGGCAAATCACTGAGCCTGTCTCTGCCTCAGTTGACTCCTTTCTAAAATGATGATAAATTTTATTTGTTGGTACCTCCTAGAAAACCTTGTGGTCCTTTGCTGACACTTGGTATTTAAAATTCAAAATATAGAGAGTGGTGTTCTAGAATTTCCCTCTTTCTGGTCTTTTTCCTCATCTGCATGTTCTGCAGTAATTAGAAACGAGATCGAGTGAGATCATTTTTTTGCTGAGGGCATTTTGGCTAACCTGTTAGAATTAGACTGACTTGAAAAGTAAAATGCAAACTGTTAATGGAAATTTCTGAAGGCAGTTGACAGTGATGTCATTACTCATTCATCTACAGCTTGTGAAATGTAACTTAAGATTTGTTAGCTTGTTTCTAATGACAAGGGGATGGGAAATCATTGACAAGTTTAATCTCTTTATCATGCCGGGCTTGAGAGCGTGAGCCTGTTTCTCCTCTCACTTACACTGGAGTAAATCCAAAGTAACTCCACTGAACTCAATGGAGTTACACTGGTGGAAATAAGAGGAGAAATCAAACCCCACATGGTAACGCCACCTGCAATTACGAAAACATTACTCTAAGGCAGTGGTTTTCAATCTTTTTTCACATGCAGACACCTAAAAAAAAGTTTCAGAGTAACAGCCGTGTTAGTCTGTATTCGCAAAAAGAAAAGGAGGACTAGTGGCACCTTAGAGACTAACCAATTTATTTGAGCATAAGCATTTTATGCATCCGATGAAGTGAGCTGTAGCTCACGAAAGCTTATGCTCAA
The DNA here is from genome assembly GCF_965140295.1 of Lepidochelys olivacea. NCBI lineage: Eukaryota > Metazoa > Chordata > Testudines > Cheloniidae > Lepidochelys > Lepidochelys olivacea. The sequence goes on along the minus strand of NC_140436.1, from coordinate 12,258,076 downwards.
ATAAATTGGTTAGTCTCTAAGGTGCCACAAGTCCTCCTTTTCTTTTTGCTAAAAAAAAGTGTGAATGGAGGTGTGGACCCCTTTGGAAATCTTAGTCTGTGGACCCTCCGGGGTCCATGCACTACAGGTCAAAATATCACCCATCTATGGTAATGACAACCTTTCACGGACCCCTTAGACATAGTCTGCAGCCACCCAGGCATCTGTGCACCATAGGCTGAAAAGCACGGCCCTAGGATCATAGTTGTTCTTCATGGAAAATGAAGATCCCATTGCATTTTCCATCAAAGTAGATGGGTTTTGTTTGCCCTGAGATCCTTGCCCAAATTCCTCCCCCGACCCCAAATCTACCCCAAATATTGTGTAGGTTCCGCTCCATCCCAGAAGGATCTGTATTTCAGGGGTGTTGTACCTACCCAGCATCACTGTGGAAAGAGATCCTTTGGGCTGCAAAGCATTCAAAATGCTCTATTAGTACCTAGTTTTTCCAGTTAGTGCAGAGTTCTCAATAACCATTGACTGCAAGGATAACTAGTTTGTAAAGCGAATCTTCCGAAGGAAAACCTGAAAATCCGCACTACTTGCCAATGAGTATTTTCAGTTAATGGAACACAAGTAGGTTATTGCAGGCCTGGGGCTGGACATCTGTTGCATTAATATTCCAGACTTTCACGCACACAAATACTTTAGAATCTTTTCTAGACCCACTTTTGTTGGTGAAAGACAAGCTTCGGAGTGCCGCAGAGCTCATGTTCACATCCTGAAGACGAGCTTGTCTCTGCCACCAACAGAAGTTGGTCCAAAAAAAGAGATCACCTCCCCCACCTTGTCTCTTTCGTCTCCTGGGACCAAAACGGCTACCACAACCCTGTGAACAATCATGGGGTCTTGTCAGTTGCTTAATCAAGCACTCAGACAGTGGATCAAATTTTCAAGAGCTCCTAAACAACTTAGCAGCCTCCCTCCCATTGACTTGCAATGAGACTCAGGCCATGTCTACGCTTGAGAGCTTACCATGAACCTAACTGTGCAGTGGCAGGGGGTCTCCAACGACAGGGGGGCCCCCGAAATGCAGGACAAATATCTGACCACCTGTCCCTGAGTCCCAGCCGGCGGGCTCAGACAGACAGGCAGGCTGCCTGCATGCCATGGCCAGAAGCAGCCGGCTTCTGGCACGTTTCTGCGCACCCGTGTGCTGCACCTGCCCCGGGCAGTGCACCCAGACCCGCTGCCCCCGGCCCCCCAAGGGGCATGCAGCAGGGCTCAGCCGGTTCCCCACCCACTCTGCCTCCCTCCCTCCATGCTGCTTCACTCCCGGAAATGGCTGGCATGTCCCTGCGGCCCCGGGTGTGTGTGTGTGCTTCCACGCACTGCCCCCGCGGCTAACTGCGGCTAATGGGAGTAGCGGGCACGGTGCCTGTGGGCAGCAGTGCACGGAGACCCTCTGGACCCCCCCCAATTTGGAGTCACTGCTTGGGGGGTGTGTGTGCGTGCTGGTCACTTTGGGAGCCACGCCACCCAAGGTAAGTGCCGCCCCCTGCCCCCCTCCCACACCCCAACCCCCTGCCCCAGCTCAGAGCCTGCACCCTGCACCCAAACTTCCTCCCAGATCCTGCACCCCTCACCCCTCCTCCCACACCCAACCCCCCTGCCCCAATCAAGGTACCTTGCTTTATTTTCTATTACTTCCCATTACTTATAATATAGGAGGAGGATGAAGAAAAAAGAATGAAAAACAGGGGGTGGGAGTGGGGAAGATAAGAGAATGTTCTTTTTCTTGGCTGCTTCGGGGTGGGGGCGGGAAATGAAGCTACACCCAGAGCCCCACTAACTCGAAATCTGCCACTGATCTGTGCAGCTGTAAGATCTCCCGTGTAGCCGGTCTATGCCGACAGGAGAGAGCTCTCCCGTGGACATCATTAACCCACCCCCCATGAGTGGTGGTGGCTGCTATGTCAGCAGGAGCATGTCTCCTGCAGACTTAGTGCTCTCCAGTCCAGCGCTTCTGTCAGGGTAACTTATGTCACTCAGGGGTGTGTTTTTTCACACCCTGCCCTGAGTGACAGAATTTCTACCGACACAGTGTTAACGTAGACCTAACCTTAGGCTCTCAAGTACCTAAATTACTTTCAACAAAGGCTCTTGGGTTCTTAAGGTGCTGTTGAAAAGTGGGCCTGATAGCTTGATAAATAACAAATTAAATTTAATGTACAGAAAATCTAGTGCATATGGTATCAGTACGTATGTTCCTAGGTGCTGCATCACACAAGAATTGGGCTCAGTCAGTTCAAAGATAAAATGTCAGCTGAGGGAAAAAGAGATACTGATTAATGACAATAGGCAAATATAGTAAAGGCCGCAGTATTACAGAATAAGATGCTGATGGCAGTGAATTATCGGATTCGTTTGTTGATGCCAAATCTCACATGAGTTATTGTTCTTTGGAATGTGGACTCAGGGTGGCCCCTGTTTCTTTTTTCCCTTCGGTCGAGAAACATGGATAGCGCTGTAAAATCCCTTGTTATCTTGCGTTTGGATCGAAAGCATTCAACTACTTTAGCCAGGTATTTCACTCCAGACTTGTGTGCTTGAGGAATCAATTTTGATTGTGGTGTGGTGTTTCAAGACAAGAGCTTATAGCGTGGGTTAAATTAAGTATCTCATTCCAGCAAGGGCTCGGACCAATGCTTCCCATTCAAACCGCAAACCTAAAGATAGTCCATGCAGCAAGGGAGAAAACATGTACTGGTCTCAATGACAGCTGTGTAGTCTCAGCAAAGCAGGGGCTGGTTTACAGCTAGGAAAACGCACTTGAAATCAACGTATTTTCAGTAGATGCAGGGGGGGGGGGAGGAATAAATACATAAAGAATTGAATGGGTTTATATTCCCCAAGTGGAGTGATTCATCTCTGTCAGTAACTTGGATATGTAATCTAAAGGATGCTTGGCGTATTAGCCATCAAGTTGTTCACAAGAACATTGCTTCACAAAAAGCTGAACAACCTATTTCAAAATGTGCCCTCTATAAATAATTTCTATAGCGCACTTGCCAGAGGATGCGAAATTGCCTTCTAAAGAATGAACAAACCCAATGCCACAGTCAATCAGCAAACATTTTCCAAGCTGTTTATGTAAAATTCACACATAATAGAACTTACGTATACCGAATCTGAAACTGGATTGTGCAAGTAGCTTTAAAAAAAATTATTTTACTTGCAAATATAGTGCCCGGTTTTTTCAGAGGTGCCAAATTTCTAGCATAAGTTAACAGGAGCTGCAGGTGCTCTGAAAAAAAAAATCAAGATATTTTCCACAGGAGATGATAATCAGCCTGAAGCACCACAGCCTTTACAGCAAGGCTAGGAGCTAATTGTTACAGCAGACAGGTGGCCTGCTCCTGAAAGGGGATGAGTGCGTTCTTAACCGCTGCCAAATTTAAGGGAATTGAGACCATTCAGCACCACGCAGGATTGGGCGGAAGAATTGCAAGGGCTCCACCGCTACCTCTCTACAGACTTTTGGTAAGAACCTGCTGCACAAGTCTGGTGCTGTGCAGCATTTCATTTCTATGTCAGTGGGAGCAGAATAGTACTTGCTAGCTGCACGGGCATTTCCCAGATTCCAGTTTCACATTCTTCCAGTGACGGCACTCAATACCAGGTAAATTGGTTGAAATGATAATTACAGACAGAATTATAAACACCAAGCTAGGAAAGGACAAGCCAGCATGGCTCCCGCCTAGAAAAATCATGCCTCTCTAATCTACTACTTGAGCTAACAAAACCCTGGTTCTCCTTTACTCACTAGTTAATACAGTTTATTTTGACTTTTTAAAAGTCTTTGACAAAGTCCCTCAGAAACAACTATTAAGGAAATGAAGTCAGAGGGTGAGAAGTAAACTACCACCATGAATTAGAAACTGGCCGAGACAAAAGGAAAGAGTAGGAATAAGTATGTGGCATCAATGGTCAGTTTTCAGCACGACTACAGGTTTGTAGCAGGGTGTCTCCAAGCTCTGAACTCAGATCAGGGTTTTGCTTTATTGGTCTGGAAAAGAGGTGAGGTGGCAATGTTTGCATGTGACAATAATTTGGATTCTAATTCTGGTGTGTTGAAAACAGTGTTAAAATTGTAAGCTATTTTTAAAATTCTCATGGGTTTTCCTGGGCCTGCTTGCAGGCTAGGGGACTTTATACAGAAGTGTGCAATCTAGGTCTTCAGCGGTCAGTTTGCGAAGAGCCAGCCTAGATCACCAGTGGAGGACAGCAGGGAGGTAGGTTTCCCCTCCCCACACTTAACTTATCATAGAATCTCAGGGTTGGAAGGGACCTCAGGAGGTCATCTAGTCCCACCCCCTGCTCAAAGCAGGACCAATCCCCAATTAAATCATCCAACAGATTTTTGCCCCAGATCCCTGAATAGCCCCCTCAAGGATTGAAGTCATAACCCTGGGTTTAGCAGGCCTATGCTCAAACCACAGAGCTATCCCTCCCCGCAACTTCCAGATACTCTACAAGGAAGAACCTGCAATGGGAGGAAAATGGCACATTGCTAGTATCACTGCACTTCCTCTGACTGCACCTGTGGGGGTCCCAGCCAGACCGGCTTCCTGACTCTGAAGGTTTCTGCCCACGTCCTTGTTTTGACTAGCTGGGAACACAACCTGCATGCCCCCACCAATGAAAGCCAGGCTGGGGGAAACACCTGGTGAGAAAGGTATCTGTTGGTGGAGTCCCTGCACAAGCAGATAAGAGCTGCAGGAGGAGGTGGCTCATCTGCGTAGCCTCCAGAAGCACAAGGACTTTATTGGCAGGATGTACCTGGAAACATCTGGGAGAGAGGATGCTAGCTGACTACAGTGGCACCAGAGGAGGCAGGAGAACCAGCTGCTCTACGGGGAGGAAACTGGCTGCTGGCTCTCTCGGGCAGTAGATGGTGCTGTCCCGTGTCCATTGAGGTGAAGAACTGGTATGCTGTACTGGCAACAGGAGGACAGAGGCAGACCCCAGTGGCTGAGCAGGAGCTGCCATCTGTCCCCAAGGCTTGGAGACTCATCGCCACCACACCTAACAGGAGGCAACATAGGGTGCTGGAGGTCACCTTCTGTACTGGTCAGAGGAATTCATCTGCTGACCTGACATCCTGGGAGATGTGCCGCCTGCCTGGAGCCCATGCCTGAGACATTACAGAACAGTTGCTGAGGCTCATCCATCCCTCTGGCCACTACTCCAGGCTATTCATCCACATGGGCACTAATGATACTGCCTGCTATAACCCTGAGCCAATCAGCCGTGACTACAAAGCTCTGGGAGTGAGCATGAAAGGGGCAGGGGTGCAGGTGGCTTACCCAGTTGAGGGTAAGGGTCCAAGCAGGGACACACGGCTGCAAGATGGTGTTGATGGGAGGGCTTTGGCTTCCTGAACCATGGGATGCTGTTTTGGGAAGGAGGTCTGCTGGAAGAGATGCGGTCCACACAGGGCTTAATTTGTAAGGAAAGAGGTGCCAGGGCTCAAGCTATTTTTTTTGGCATTCATAGCTGATGAAGCAAGCCCAATTTATAAGCACCTAGAGCATAACAGAGTTATAAGTAATAGCCAACAAATATTTGCTAAGAGCAAACCATGGCAAAACAAAGTAACCGAACACATTTCTTTGGCAGTAGCTGTGTATTTGTACTCAACTGATGCACTCTGCTTGCTCCTGTAGTTCTGTCTTGTGACACTCTTTGTGCTGAGTATCAGAGGAGTAGCCGTGTTCATCTGTATCCACAAAAACGAGGAGTCTGGTGGCACCTTAAAGACTAACATTTATTTGGGCATAAGCTTTCATGGGTAAAAAACCCCACTTCTTCATCTGGAAGCGTGTTGGCTGCTGCTTCCCGCAGCCTCCATTGGCCTGGGACAGCGAATCGTAGACAGTGGGAGCCACGATCGGCTGAACCTGCAGATGCTGCAGGTAAACAAACTGGCCTGGCCTGCCAGGGGCTTACTCTGATGGGCCGTGTGCCAAAGGTTGCCGATCCCTGTACTAGCCAATGTACTATCCAAAGAATTGCAGAACCATCAATGACTATGCAAGTAACTTCTTGTGAAGTATGTATACTTGACACCTCTGTCTGCAGCTGATTCTTTAGGTTTAGGTTAGTGGTTCTTCTTTGACAGGGCTACTGGCTTAGTGGATTGGGGGAAGTTGTAGACATGATGTATCTTGATTTTAGTGAGGCTTTTGACACAGTCCCATGTGACATTCTCTTAAGCAAACTAGGGAAATGTGGTCTAGATGAAGTTACTATGAGGTAGATGCAAAACTGGTTGAAAGACTGCACTCATAGAGCACTTATCAATGGTTTGCTGTCAGACTGGAGGGATGTATCTAGTGGGGTCCCATGGGGGTCTGTCACTATTCAATATTTTCAGTTGCTTGGATAATGGAGTGGAGAGGATGCTTATAAAATTTGCAGATGACGCCAAGCTGGGAGGGGTTGCAAGCACTTTGGAGGACAGGATTAGAATTCAAAAGGACCTTGACAAATTTGGAGAATTGGTCTGAAATCAACAAGATGAAATTCAATAAAGACAAATGCAGAGTACTACCTCTAGGAAGGAAAAATCAAATACACAACTACAAAATGGGGAATAACTGGCTAGGCGGCAGCACTGCTGAATAGGACCTGGGGGTTACAGTGGATCACAAATTGAATAGGAGTTAACAATGTGATGTAGTTGTGAAAAGGTTGCTGTCACTCTGGGCTGTATTAACAGGAGCGTTGTATGTAAGAGATGGCAAGTAATGGTCTCTCTCTACTAGGCGCTGTGAGGAATCAGCTGGAGTACAGGGTCTGGTTCTGGGTGCCACACTTTAAGAAAGATGTGGACAAATTGGAGAGAGTCCAGAGGACAGCAACAAAAATGTAAAAAAACCCAAACACTCCCCCGCCCCCACTGCCCAAAAAGTAGAAAACCTGACATATAAGGAAAAGTTTTTAAAAAATAAAATCCTTCAGCTCCTTCTGTTTTTGCTGTACTGGCTCCTCAGGACTAAATACAGGGGGAAAAAGACACTTATTTCTGTCAGTGAAGTAGCCAACTATGACTCCGAATACATATGGGGCTATATTCACCCCTGTGCAGAGAGCCAACACGAGACCTATGCACCACTGAAGTTCTATTTTGAGGACTTAGGTGATGCAAATTTGTGCTGACCCTGTGCACAGGGGTAAATTTCACCTAGGGAACATATTTGAGTAGGATTTCCAACCATTTTTTCTGAATATTTGGAGGTTTATTAACCTTAGCTCTGTTCCAGCTCCTTTGTCCACCCACCCGCATACCCTGCTGTCACACCTGCTTTCAGTTTGACACCCCTGCTGTCATGGGATGTGCTGGAATTCAGCAAGCAAAATGAGAGGGCCATCAATGTCATAATATGCAGCTAAGTGAGAAGTTTAAAGACTCTTCAGTATTCAAACAGCACGCACAGAGGAAACAGTAAATCGGGATAAACCTTTATTCCTCCCGTATGGCTAATAAAAACGCTACTGCCCGCCATCAGGAACTGAGCCTACATTTCTTTTGTTTGCATTGTTTGAACCAAAATGCAGAGGTAAAGACTGGGGGATAACGGGCTCCGCAGCACTGCTGAGAAGGATCTGGGAATCGTGGTGGATCACCACCTCTCCGTGAGTCAGCAAGGAGGTGCTATTGCAAAAAAAAAAAAAAAAGGCAAATGAAATTTTGGGTTGCATTCACAGAGGCAGAGCATGCAAATCATGGGAGATGATAGTTCTGCTCTACTCGGTGCTTCGTTAGGCCTCAGCTGGAATACGGTGTCCAATTTTAGTCACCAATGTATAGAAAGGATCATAGAATATCAGGGCTGGAAGGGACCTCAGGAGGTCATCTAGTCCAACCCCCTGCTCAAAGCAGGACCAATCCCCAACTAAATCATCCCAGCCAAGGCTTTGTCAAGCCTGACCTTAAAAACCTCTAAGGAAGGAGATTCCACCACCTCCCTAGGTAACCCATTCCAGTGCTTCACCCTCCTAGTGAAAAAGTTTTTCCTAATATCCAACCGAAACCTCCCCCGACTGCAACTTGAGACGATTGCTCCTTGTTCTGCCACCTGCTACCACTGAGAACAGTCTAGATCCATCCTCTTTGAAACCCTCTTTCAGGGAGTTGAAAGCAGCTATCAAATCCCCCCTCATTCTTCTCTTCTGCAGACTAAATAATCCCAGTTCCTTCAGCCTCTCTTCATAAATCATGTGTTCCAGCCCCCTGATCATTTTTGTTGCCCTCCGCTGGACTCTCTCCAATTTATCCACATCCTTCTTGTAGTGTGGGGCCCAAAACTGGACAAGGATGTAGAGAAACTGGAAAGGATCCAGAGGCAAGCAACAAAGATGATCAAAGGGATGGAATGCAAGCCATATGAGCAAAGGCTGAAGGAACTGGGCATGTTTAGTTTGGAAAAGAGGAGATTATGGGTGGACATGATAGTGATCTTCAAATACTTGAAAGGCTGCCATAAAAAAAGATGGAAAAAAGTTGTTCTCTCTTGCCACAGAGGGCAAAACAAGAGGCAACGGGTTCCAACTACAGCAGAGCAGATTTAGATTAAATCTCAGGAAAATCTTTCTAACTGTAAGAACAGTAGGACAAGGGAATAAACTGCCTGGGGAAGTCATGGAAGCTCTTTCACTGGAGGTTTCCAAAAGGAGGCTGGATGGCCATCTGTCTTGGATGGTTTAGACACAACAAATCCTGCATCTTGGTGGGGGGTTAGAGTAGATGACCCTTGCGGTCCCTTCTAACTCTATGGTTCTATTATTCTACGACTGACTATGCAATTAAGTCCGCAACTGATTGGACCTTTGAAATCCCTCTTCTCGGTCCCTATACACTTTTAAATCAGTGTGTGACACATCGCTTTTTCTTAGCCATAAAGCCCACTCTTTTGACTGTTTGGCTTTTTAAAAGCACTTTAATGAGATACGTCTGAATCATGTAGCAACATGGGCTTTATTGGGCCTCTCTCTAAAATGCAGCACACACCATCTGCACACAAGTAGCTGGCATAATCTTGTGAATCATCTGAATGTCAAATGTGTAATAATGAATTCAGAGAAGTGAGCTGTAGCTCACGAAAGCTCATGCTCAAATAAATTGGTTAGTCTCTAAGGTGCCACAAATACTCCTTTTCTTTTAATGAATTCACAGATGATCTTGCAGATTCTTTGAAAGGTGACAGATTCAGCTGGCTGTAATTTGACGTAACTTGTCACCCTTGACATTTTTAATTATTCATTGTAAGCCTCTGTGTAGCTCCTTTATCGTCATGTGGGTGGTGAAGCGGGGGGGGAGGGATAGCTCAGTGGTTTGAGCATTGGCCTGCTAAACCCAGGGTTGTGAGTTAAATTCTTGGGAGGGCCACTTAGGGATCTGGGGCAAAAATTGGGGGTTGGTCCTGCTTTGAGCAAGGGGTTGGACTAGATGACCTCCTGAGGTCCCTTCCAACCCTGATATTCTATGATTCTATGTCTAAATCAGTTTATGTTGTCAATCTGAACACCCCATCGGGCAAAAGACAGCACTTGCATAGGTGCTGGAGATGCTTCTGTACCCTCTGGCTTGAAGTTATTTCCATCATATCTAGGCTTTATAGTTTGGTTCCATGGCTCTCAGGGCACCGACTATACCAATTGTAACTGAGCGCTTGCTCTGCAAGCACAGTGTGTAAAGGCCATGGATGGATGGAGAGGATGGAGTTAAAGGAATCCAAAGAGGTATTAGTAGGGATAACAAAATTAAACTGATCATAGGCCAGAACGGGCCATAATGTGCCACTTGCCGTATGGAGCAGCTGTAAACACTGTTTAACCTGCTGGAGCATTGCAAAGCCGCCAGAGGCTACTGGTGAATCTGGACTAAGGGCCATAGGAGAATTCCTAACTATTATAGTATGTCTACACTGCAACGTAAACCCAGGATTAGTGGGACTCGAGGCAGCCGGTCCGTGTTAGGGAACCCTGGACTTGAGCGTCGACATCGTATTTTAATCCAAGGTTAAAAAGTTTCGGACCTGTGCTCAAACCTAAGGTTCTGGCATCCACTCTTGCAATGTACAGACTCGAGTCAAAGTAACCGTATCCCAGAGGCCCAAGGGCCCCACCCCTCCGACATGTGGCCACTCTAGCCGTAGGATCATGGTGCACTGTGGGAAAACGTTACTGCCCGCTCTGCACATTACCAGGAAGCACCTCGCTTTGCCAAAGGCTCGATGGGTTTGCTCTCCATTGCAGACCCAGGCGGCTCTCTGACAGTGTGCTTGTAGATCGGTGATCAGGAGAGAACGGGTTTTATGCTGACCTGAGCTCCTGCCGTTTGCCAAGTAGCTTCCATTTTCAACAGAGGGGGGAGGCTTCCATTTTCAACAGAGTGGATTGCAGATTGTTGGGCTAGAGAGGACGACGGAAGTTGTCCCATGGAATCGCGGGGTACTTCTGGATGGCTTCAGGGACTTGAGTCAAGCAGGGCTATGGCTACACTGCAAAGCAATAGGGCTTGGACCCCGGGTCCTGGCTTGACTTCAGCATGGATCTCCCAGCCCTGCAAGCTCCTGGAACCCTGAGTCCAAGCCCCGAGTTAGCGCAACTGTAGTGTAGACGCAACGGGTGTTGGGGGGAGGATGTAGCCTTGAGCCCAGGCTCAAGCATGGGCTTACGCTGCAGTGAAGCCTTACACTTAGAACAACGGAGTTGAGACTTGTGTGAGAAACAAAGCTGTGCTGGCTGGAGAAGATCACTTAACCAGGCTTTCTTCTAAGCTCTGGGTTCAGCAGCACCCACAGCAGCCCACCGACCAGAACATCCACACACCACAGAACTAGCTGGGGGCCAAAAAGGGCCCAGCAGGATTACAGCAGCTAGACATTCAGTCTACAGGGCCGCACGATAAAGACTAGAAAGGTGGGGGGATAGGGGCAGCTCACTCTGCTAAGCCAAGCTTCTCTCCGCTCTAGTCAAGGTTCTGCTATGCTGATTCCTCATGCAGCTCCCCTCCTGCTTTCTGAGCAGTCACCCCTCCTCTTTTGGGGGCAGGGAGTCAGCACTGGGAAGAAGGAATCCCTAGATCCTGGCCTTGCTGGGCACTGCCGGAGGACTTTGCGTCTGAAGCCAGATCAGCCGCAGTGGTGCAGCTGCGGTGCATCATGTCGCACCAGCCTACTGGCATAATTTGGCCGTGAAGCCAGCCTAGCTGGCCCAGGCAGGGTCATCCCAATCCCAGAGTATTACTGTACTCCAGTCGAGCTGCTATACAGGTTCAGATGCATCCTACCCTCCCCTGTTGCCAGTGTTGCAAGAAAAAGAAAAAAAAAAAAAGACAGGCAAGGTCCAGGTGTGTCCCTACTTCACACTGATCCGAGGCTGCATCTTCTCCCCCTGGCGGCTGGAGACTGGCAATAGCTTGGCTTGAGCTAGTGTGTTAAAAATAGCAGCAGGGACACTGCAACATGGGTGGCGGCTCGGGCTAGTCCCCTGGCCCCCTGGGTCTGAGCTTGCGTGGCTAGCCTAAGCCACTGCCCATGTTGCAATGGGCAAATCACGAGACCCCAAGCAGAAAAGCCTATAAACAGAGATGAGATGACGCTTCTATGGAGACCACCAAGGACTTCATTTTGGCCATCAAACTAACATGGAAGGTGCTGTTACCACAGTGATGGGCGTCAGCATAAAGCCTGGGAGCCAAAGCAGTTTCAGTTAGTGTATTTGCAACTTAGAAACCACACGAATATGGATCAGAGTGGGTCAGATTCCTAGGGATTTTAAAGTATCACATCAAAGGGAAGAGAACATCATTAGAGGGGGCGGAGAATTAGAGGACTGCGCTGGCATTACACTAAGATGTGGAAATGCATCAACAAACTCTCTGAAAGCAGGACGGAGAGAATTAAAGCCTTTCTGCGGAGCTGTCAATTCAGAGAGATCCCTGCGGATGGGGAAGTTACCTGGGCAAACATTACCCCTTGTAAAGGAATTGATGGATGACCTGGGAAAGCGTGAGGTCTGTTTTGTCTGATAGCAGCTGTGAGGATGGGACTGAACGTTATTTTCAAAGGTGGAATGGAGGAACATGGAGTGAATCTATCAGGCTTCCAGGCGGTCTGCCAGTGATGATCTCCTTCTCCTTGGACTCCCTGATGTAGCTACGAGCCAGCAAGCAGCACGTAAACAGTGGAACATTTCACAGAGTACTGAGTAGAGGCAGAGGGTTCTCTAGAGCCCAGGGAGCCAGGAAGCTGAATTCTAATTCTGGTTGTGACACCAACCCTCCATAGGGCCTGATAGAACGCTGGCTTAAGTGACTTGCCAAAGGCCATGAGTGGCCACTAAATTTTGAGTTCTGCCAACTGTTGGGTGCCCAGCTTGGGACATCTAGGGGCTGATTTTCAGAGGTGTTCACTCAGCACCGGTCGGTACCATTGACTTCAGCTGAAGCCAGATGCATTTAGCACTTCTGAGAATCAGGCCCCAAGTATCTGGGTTTAAATACCCAAAAGTATAAGGCCACTTGGAAAAACTTGGCCTAAAACTCTACCTCCATTTTCCTATCTATAAAATGGGGCCGTTACTAATTGCCTACCTCAAATAAGAGAAGCTAATCCTCACTCTTTCTACCAGCATAATTAACTATGATGGGAAAATTAACAGGCTCGGTTTAAAAACCTTGGCTCAAGAACCAAAGCAGGGCAAGGGCAGGAAATCCAAAGTTCTGGACAGAATATTTCCAAACCAACCAAGTGTCTGACTGCAATAATTGAACCGCATGATCAGCAGATGAGCACAAACTTGTTAGGGATCAGCTATGGGCTGCAGTTTCTTTATACAAATGAGTTAGAGAATAGTATTTGCACAGAAGATCTCGAGTTGTCGATGATATAGGAACCATGAAGCAAGACAAATAAAAATCCATAATTAAATGGGTACACAATCAGACTGTATTATCACATACATGATTGGGAGCTAAACTGAATCCTCTTATACTAACTGCTTTACTTTGCTCCTACCCACAAATCTGATCCACTGAATAGGCATGAAATTTTGGCAGTAAAAGTCTGTTATCATTAGTACAATACAGCGTGCTGCTGCTGAAAATAACCTTTTTAAATCTGGTTTAAGCTGTATTTGTCACGTATCACTTTAAAATTGTCGGTGGCTTCTGTACACCTGTGTAATACATTGCACTACAGTATGTAAGTGCTGTGACAGAAAGTGATGTGTAAAATTGAAAGCAAAACACTTCATTTTCTTTTCTTCTCTTCCCTCCTCCCCTCACAAATAACCTCTACTGATATGCCTTGCATCTACTCAGTTGGGATTTATTTTAACAGTCGGAATCTTTTAAAGACGAAAATGCCTGCAGGAGCATTCAGTACAGATAATATTCTGAGTGCAAAAAACCAGAGATGTTTGCAAACTTTTCAGAAAAATCTCAGGTTACTTTTGCTGGTATATGACATATTCATTTCTGTAGGAGGGTCAGGAGAACATCCCTGAGCACAATGGCAAATTGCAGTGGAATGGAAAATGCGGCAACATATTGGCTAGGGAAGAGGTTCGGGGAAACGGCACAAATATCCCCTACAGCCTTCTGCTCTACGAATCAGCTTCAATGAAAGCTCAGTATCAGTCAGATCTCATTGCCTGAGGAAGAAAACAGAAATGAAAGCAGACAGCATTGATGTAACTTCAGAGAGCAGCTGTCCTGTCATGAGCGCTGGCTTTGAAAATGCTGGTTCACGTATTTCAGATTGTGTATCTCTGCAAGGCACACAGAGAAGAAGAATGGAATTACACCAAGAATAGGAAGGCCATCCTTAGTTAAAAAGCAAACGAGGTACTAGATTAAGTATGGAGTGGGGATTTGTACAGATGACTTTGACAGGCTTCTGTGAAGACCCTTATTCTTGCCTGTAGCTTCAGCAGCTATATCCCTTTGATAAACACCTTAAGGTGGCTGAGAGATGGAACAATAGGGCCATACCTTGAGGATATGGAAATCAAACAGGGGCAATCTGTTGTGAGCTCTTGAGTTCCTTGAACCTTAAGATAATGGGGGGGAGGCAGGGAGACCACCAGAATGCAGGTTTCAGAGTAGCAGCCGTGTTAGTCTGTATTCGCAAAAAGAAAAGGAGTACTTGTGGCACCTTAGAGACTAACCAATTTATTTGAGCATGAGCTTTCGTGAGCTACAGCTCACTTCATGCATCCGATGAAGTGAGCTGTAGCTCACAAAAGCTTATGCTCAAATAAATTGGTTAGTCTCTAAGGTGCCACAAGTACTCCTTTCCCTTTCACCAGAATGCAAGAATTTTGGGGCAACCCCAGTCTTAAGCTTATTCTGTTAAACACTTTGGAAGTTGTGAAGTGTCAGCAGGCCATGCTGTAATCAGGGATGAGGCCTGTGATCTTGTCCCTGGGATTATGTATGGTGGGGAGATCTGTACAGATGGCACTTGCAGGCTTCTAGAGAGGCCCTTACATGTTTCTGAACTCTGGCTAGATGACATTCCTCGGTTGACTTTGGCACAGTTGGTAGCAGCTGATTGTAAGTATTCAGCATCCACGTGGATGTTAAAGTCATCAGGCACTATCCGCTTTGGAGTCTCTAATGCCACCATGGTCCATTTACGTGGGTCATCGAGTACATCAGAACCAGATATTGCAACCTAGCCCTGTTCTGAGACTTTCAGATGAGACAAATGCAATGGATTCCATTCCAGTTCTGGGGTAGGAGTATTATGTACCAGTAACGAGTAGAAAGGAGAAAAATGTGAATTTTCATTACTTTGACAAAGTACGTGCAATGGTGCAAACAACCTCAAAAACTAAATCACATCCGCTTTCTGTTTGGATGCCAACAATGCAGAGCTATCACCTCTACTGTGTGCACGTACTCTTCCCCTGCCTCGTTCTAGCATTACAAACCCATTCAAGGAGCACAGGGTAAGAACTCCAGCTGAAAATAAAGAGATTAGAAGGATAAAGCCATTGACTTTTGGCAAGGGAATAAACTCAGCAAATGGAACAAACTCCAATGGACGCAACTGGAATGTGTGAGCTGCATAAGACCTAGGTTACTAATTGAATCTAATGAGAAGAACTAGTTTCTCAATAAAGAAATGTGGCAGGGAGAATACGAAATTTGTGGGGGATTGTTTTGACTCACTGAAGCCTATCTCCAGTAGAGTAAATACCATACAAAGAATTCATAGAAAAATTCATTCACAATCTCGGTGGGAACATGTCCACAGTCACTCTCCGGTTAAATGTTTTCTCTTTTCCTTTACATGCAGATTTATAAAGATCCACATTAGTAAGTGTGACATCTTTTTCATATTTGCCTGCGGTTCAGAATGCACTGTAGGCTGATAATCCAAAAGGTCTTTTGTGAATCCAGATGAGGATATGAAGGTACCTTGTCAAAAGTAATGAAAATCCCCATTTTAATCCTTTCTACCCTTTACGGTTGTATAATTCATTATTGTGGCACAAAAGTTTGGAAACTAAATCACAGCAGAGAAGAGGGACCAGGCTTGTAGACATTTCCCTTTCTGTAAGATAGTTGCTCCAGGCTGGAAATTAGCTCCAAGTTCTGCTCTCTAGCTACTGAAGATAGGACACTGGGTCTGTTACATCCATTTGTAAACACTCGGTTCAAGCACAATAAGTAGCTCTGTTGCCAGCAAGGATGAAACTGGCTCCTTACATGCTTTCTTTCAAAGGCATTCCAAATCTTTCATTTCCACTGTAAAAATTTGTATAGGGTATCATGGACAGGGGAAAGTAAAATAAGCTTTCCAGAGTTAGACGGGCCCAAATCAGACCCACTGAGCAGGATTCCTTCAAATTTTGGATCTAATGTTTGGCTCTTATGTAGCCCTTGGAGATCTATTGTTGAAAAAGAAGGTCTGTAAAACGAGGAGTGCAATACTGATCAGGAAACTGAGCCACCAAGAGAAAGTGTCTTGCTCAAGGTCACGCAGCAGGTCACTGGCCAAAGTAGCCATTGAACCCAGGTCAATGCCCTCTTGACTGACTCCTGCTGACTTACTAGGTCCAGTCTTCAAGTTTGTCCCATGATGTAGCAGCAGCAGCCAGTTATGAACAACTGAGCTGATGGCTCAGACCTATCCCTTGTTGTGGCCAAAACCTTCCAGAGAATGGCCACTGATTTTCAATGCCTCAACTTTTAAGGGCCCTGGGGCTCATCTGCAGAAGTGTTGATTAGCCACAGCCGCCAATGACTTTGGTTAGAGCGGTGGCTGCTCAGTACTTCTGAAAAAAACCAGGCCTATGGTGTCTCAAGCTAGGCACCTAAAAAGCCGAAGCACCTAAAATCTCTGGCCACTCCAGGAAACATTGGCCTCTGACCTTTGAAAATGATCCTATAAAAATCAGTGTGCAACAGATGAGCTGCATGCCGGCAGGCAGAAACTAACCTGCATGTACAGACCTCCATGATCATGTGTCCTCTGGAGTGCTTGGCACCAAAAAGCCCATTGTGTAATCACACATGTAGAAAAGAAAGCCCCTGTTTCTCATCTGAATTATGTGCATTCATAACAAACAATACTGCATAGCATTCATACAGTGCTTTTTCACACCCAGATCTTAACGGGCTTTATAAGGGGGGGATATGAATATTTGTAAAGGGAGTTAAGGTGACTGTGACTTGCCCACGGTTGCAAAGCACGTCAATGGGAGAGTTGGGAATAGAACCTGGGAATCCTGATTCTTGGCTTTAGACTCAATTGCCATACTGGCTATATTCACTCTCCAGCAAATGTTTGAGATTTTAGCCTATGTTTTAACAATTGTTGGTTTTGGGAGGTGGTTTTTTGTGGGGGGAGAGGAAGAGGATGGTAGAGGTATCTTGTTTTTTTCCCCTCATTGGAATATAGGGCAGTAATAGTGTCTGTGCTCCTTATTAATTTATGGCTTGGACAGTGGTCCATGTATTTTTATATTGTAAGCTCTTTGGGTCAGAGGCTGTCACTTTCTATGTCTGTAGAGCACCCATCGCAATGGAAGCTATGCTTTTTTACAATAGCTGGAGATCTGGTCCTCTCTCTCTCTCGGGGCAGGGTTGTCTGGTGTCAAAGCAATATGCACAAACAACCAGCGGCTTGTCTTGCCTCATTGTCACTGTTATGGTCAGAGGATACGGAGGTCAGCAATCCTTCTAGGCTGTAAGCCAGACATTTGGTGAGCGGATATTAAGGGGCTAGAGCGGGGTCAGCTTTGCTATTAAACATCTGTTTCAGTGAAGATGTATTACACCTAGCAGTTGTCTCCTGTCTGTCACTGGAATTGCTAGCTGTAGCAGCTGAGTATTTGTTGTCTGATCCCTTCCCCATGTGCCATAGCGTCACTTGGCTTTGACGATCCACTTTCATTTGGGCTTTTCTCTGACGGCCCTACTTTTGCTTTGCCAAATTTCAAGCCTTTCCTTGCTCGCTTCCCCCAGAGCCGGTCAGTAAAGACTCCTCTGTGCATGACAGGACACTGAAGTTCTACTAGGTTTGCTCTTTTTCTTTTCTCCTCAAGCTTCTTTCCGTTGCAAGTCAGCCAGGTTGTCTGTGTCCTGGTCCCCTTGCCACTAGGGCTTCCCTTTGCCTTCCGTTTAAACTCTCATCTCCACTGGAGACTCTGTGGTCCCCAAGATGTACATCCGTGCAGCAGATGGCTCACACAGCTTCAGATATACTATTCATGTCCTTATTCAGCATCAAAAGAAAAATTCCCTTATAGTGTACTGTTTTGATGGGTATCACAAATATTTGCTGAATAAATAACATGTAGCACTTATCACCCGTTAATGTCACAGAATTTTGCAAAGAAGGGAATAAGTATCATTGTGCCCATTTTACATATAGGGGAAACTGAGGCATGGCAGTGAAAGGCTCTGGCAGGAGGGAGGCAGTGGGGAAAGGCTCCGGCAGCAGGGAGACCCTGCTAAAAATAGGAGGGCAGACCGGGGAGGCACTGCTTGGGTGCATAGTGCAGGATACATACCCATAGGTTCACGTCTTTACTCACCTAAGCAGTGTCGTGCCGTCTACACTACTGTTTATACCTGTGCTAGGTATAAATACCTGCAGAGTACGTACTCTATACACTGCCATAAGAGCATGCAGTGTTGACGTACCCGGGTTTACACCTACATAACTGAGATAAGAAACCAGCCCTTAGTCTTCTGTCTTGATTTCTATGGGTCCTTGATGGGCTGCTCTTTCACAGGACATTACTCGTGAACCTTTTATTTACTTCAGCTGGCAGCTCTCTTGTTTCTATGACAGAACTGAACCATGCCCCTAGCATGGTGTTAAGGGGGCTCTGTGCTGCTGGCGGTCTCTCAGATGAAACCTACAACGGCTTGCGGTCTGATCCCATAACGATAACAATATCTAGTCTGATTCATAGCATCTCTTTTCCTGTGTGCGCGCATGCAAGAGTCTTGGTGTTCATCGCCCTGTTTCAGTCCAAATTCCATTTTGGGGCAATGGCATCCCACTGAACTGAAATTCCCCCTTGAGTTTTATTTGGGTACAACGTTCTTCTTTGTGTCCTGTCCTAAACGGTTGTGCATTATCACCATATGCTGCTAAACAGCTGCCGTATTTCAATGGCTGGTGCAATCATCCTTTATATATAGCGTGTGTATTAGTGTGTGAAGCAATTCAGGAGCCTTTGGGATGAAAGATGCTTCATAAACGAAGATTTTATTATTAGATTAATCTTGCCTCCGTAGGGGTGAAGATAACCGCCTTCTGTTAGTTATCCAGGCATGCTCTAGATTTCTAGACGCAAGGAATACATAAAGTATGAATTTTATTTTTATTTAATAACCAAATGTACTCTTAGCTGTCCAGACGTAACCCTACACTCCAGGGATATTTTATCGTCATGGTAACAACTGAAAAAAACAATAGACAGACAATTTTTTTTTAAGGGAGGAAAATATCTGGCTGGCTAGGCTGTGCACCCAGTGGCAGTCCAGTCCAGTCCATTGACTATGGCAGAATGCTCAAATGGGTCTTAGAATGGCTTCTGCCACTCACCCATGGCTCAATCATTGCAGATCTCTAAGGCGTGTCAAAGGTCAGATGCGTGAGCGGCTTTCTCTGCCTCTGTCAAAGCAAGGTTTTGTCTCTGTGCAGCTGGTCTCTTGCACGTAGAGGTGTATACTGGCTGTTAACCTTACTGCACTGTGGTTCATTACTTTAAATCACAAAAGGCACAGGTGAGGCTATTCCTAGCTCCCCTCTTAAAAGGCCAGCCAACGCTGGACATAGGTGAATCCACTCTGGCTGCAGCTAGCTCCAAGGCATGTCTCTAGGTGAGGATGGATTTCTGTGCAGCAGACTCCAGCCAGGATGCTGATGGCCAGATAGCAGTAACATCAACTTGTGAGCTGCTAGGTAGCCATTCCTCTGGACCAGAGTATAGGGTTCTTGCTAAGCTTTTTAAAGTTGTGCTTCAGTAGTGTATAGACTGTGCACTGGATCTCTGCACAGGAGGAATTTCACCCTAGGTAAACAGTAGGATTGTCACCCTTCCAGGATTGTCCTGGAGTCTCCAGGAATTAAAGATGAATCTTTAATTAAAGATGTCATGTGATGAAACCTCCAGGAATATGGCCAATCAAAACAGGCAAACCTAGTAAACAGCTGATCAGAATTGTGGGCAGGTCTTGAATTTTTCTTGACCCATCTGGTATAATTGAGATAAATGTACTTTACACCGTAATAAAAATTCTCTCTCTCCTTTACTTTGATATAATCATTGCTCAAACCATCTGATTTTGGGGCTTCTGAATATAGAATTTAGAATAGAACGAGTTTCAACAATACCCTGTATAAATACAGTGCAAGTTGATAGCAATTAGAACTAAAACAGCTGAGATTTTGTCCTTTTTTATTGAAAGAGGATTAGATGTAATTTTCCACACGCGGTTGAAGAAAAACATACAATCCCCACCCTCTGACATGCACCCTTTCTCTCTGTTTAGTTGCCAAAGCAAAGATTAAGTAGAGTCAAAGGAGACACAGCCAAGACAGACTATAATAAGCAATTTTCAAATATGCCGTTTTGGTTCTGGATTCATAGCGTCTCTCTTCCCTCATCTGTGGCTGGTAACATTCCCAGAGAAAACAACTGAATTTCCAACTACACACCATACATCGTTGGCAGCCTTTGTGTTGAGATTTCACCCTTACCCAAATGCTAGCAAGTACCTGGGAACTTCCTGTGGAGATAGGAGTTGTTTGGCAGAGGAGGAATCTGTTAGCAAAGAAGCTGATGTGCTACAGAATTTGTCTTGAGCTGCTTGCGTGTTCCTTTTATGGTTCGGTCATGAGATGGAGTGAGCAGAGATTAGCACAGCTATGAAACTTACTCCTGTAATGTCTTTGAGGTGAGCAGGGTTCAAGATGTTATTGGCAGAACTGTGTGAATAACTAACTGATTTTTTGGCCAAACCAAACCAAAAAAAAAAAAAAAAAACCAGGAAAGAAAATTCAGGGTCGACCTGAAATGAAAAGTTTTGGAATTTTTCAGAAAACCAAAAAAGGTGAAAAAAATTTAACTTCAGGTAGAACAAAATATTTTGTTCTCGCTTTTTTTTTTTACACTCTAAAACTTATGTAACGAAATTGAAGTACCTTTCAAAATGAAAAGTATCAACAAATTTAAATGCTTTGTTTAAAAAGCTCAATTAAATATTTAGATTTTTTCCAAATTTTTTTTTTAGGGAGAGGGAGCTGGGTTTCCAGACCAAAACAATTCAATGTGTGTGTGGGGTGGGAGAAAAAAGTTTAGTCCAAAAATTTTTGCCCAGCTCTAATCATCCATCAGGAGGGTTCCCAAGCAACCTTGTACAATCTCCAAAAGCCCTGTGGGGTCTGATTCTGCTCTGAAATGGTTGTAAATTCAATAACGCCACTGAAGTTAGTGTGACTGATTTACAGCTGTCTTGCCCAGTGTGTAGCAAAATGGATGTGAAATGCTTCTGAATCAGAATTCTCCACTGCCTCACACAGAGGGTAGCATTTTACACCTCACTTTGTACAGGTGGAAACAGCTCCTCAAGGGAGAAGGCAGGGGTGGATTGATTTACACTGCTGTAAGTGAGAGAAGACACCAGCCCTGGGTAACGGCTCATTAGGGTGACCAGATATCCCGATTTTATAGGGACAGTCCCGATTTTTGGGGTCTTTTTCTTACATAGGCTCCTCTTACCCCCTACACCCTGTCCCGATTTTTCACACTTGCTGTCTGGTCACCCTACTTCTCATGCAACAGGAAGAGGGTATAACTAGTAACAGGTTTCACAGGGGATTTTGGGAAGTCGTGGAGAGTTCAAGTGCTGGTGTGGTTTGCAGAGTGGGGTTGACATATCCCTGCTCATACAACAGACACAGGAGCCTTCCCCAGAACTACGCTGAGAGAGGACCAGGCTACACTGACTTTTCTCCCTTCCAAGCTGCTTTTAGAGCAACGTGCAGAATAGAGCAAAACCTTCTCTATTCAAAAAGTCCAGCATCCTCAGGACACACAGGGAGATCAGTATCTTGGCACTGCACTCTGCAGATTTACCTAATCCAAACAGTGCTGCACAAAGGTGTATGTTGGTTTTTAAACAAGCCTGATTGAACATAGTGTTTTACCCACTGACCGGTTCTCTTCCCTTAAGGTGAAACTAAGGAAACTATTGGAGTACATAACAAAGAGTCTCAACTGTACACCCCTTGAATAGGGCAGTCTCTTAGGGGAAACCAACAGAGCTATGCACACAGAAATTAATGGGCTGGGATATGAACTAGTAGTAGAATCATTCGCCTCCTTCTTAAATACTATTCTTCCCGACCAGAGACTGGATCTTGTATTGTTGAGCTCAATAAAAGGGCTGGTTCAGTTTAAATTCCGGATTCTGTCTTTGATCATGGCTTGACTCCCATCATAAACCCAGCCTTGTGTATAATGTTTGAATGCTGTTTTGTGCACGAAAGCAAAGCCGCCTCTTGCCATGTGCTCTTCATGTAGGAAGGCTCAGGCTGAGACCCATCTCCATTGGAAGCAAGTTGGATGGCTGTCGACCTCTTCATGGAGAGGCCTATATCCCGGCTCCCACAAGCTCCACCCTGGAGTTTGTCAACCGAGGAGCCTCATGCCCCCTTTATCTCTATTCTCTGACCTGGAGTGACTCCCCTCTCTTGGGGTGAGGGTATTTCAGCCTCCCTACTCACCCCCTCTCTGTCGGCTGACAAACTCCGGGGTCACTTGTTCACTGAGAACTGGAGGGAACCCACTAAGGCAGAGGTGGGCAAACTATGGCCCGTGGGCCACATCTGGCATGCGGGACCGTCCTGCCTGGCCCCTGAGCTCCCAGGCAGGGAGGCTAGCCCCCAGCCCCTCCCCTGCTGTCCCCTCTTCCCCTCAGCCTCAGCTCACCGCGCCGCCAGAGCTCTGGGCGGCAGGGCTGCGAGCTCCTGCCGGGCGGCAGGGCTGCGAGAGCCGCCAGGGGTAGTGTATTAAATTGCTCCCCATAGGAACGTGCTCCCCATAGGAGCACCATGACTGGCAGCCATAACTAGTACACCGTAAGTAGGACATTCCTACAGGGAGTAATTTAATAGACACCTGGGTAGGGAAGGCTGTGCCCCCCAAACAGCCTGGCCTCCGCCCCCTCCCACTTCCTGCCCCCCTCAGACCCATCCAGCCCCTCCTGCTCCTTGTCCTCTGACTGCCCCCTCCCAGGACCCCCAGCCCTAACCTCCGGGACCTCACCCTCTATCCCACCTCCCCTGTCCCCTGAGTGCCCCGACCCCTATCCACACCCCCGCCTCCTGACAGGCCCCCCGGGACTCCCATGCCTATCCAACTGCCCCCTGCTCCCTGTCCGCTCCCCGGGACTCCCTGCCCCTTATCCAACCCCGCCCCCCCCACTCCCCGCCTCCTTACCATGCTGCTCAGAGCTCCAGGGCTGGCAGCTGTAAGTAGTACGCTGTAAGTAGCACATTCCTATGGGGAGCAATTTACTACACTACACCAGCCCGCCATACAGTTTCAGAACCCCGATGTGGCCCTGGGGCCAAAAAGTTTGCCCACCCCTGCACTAAGGGCTAGATTGAGAAGGAGCCTGGGTTCCTAACTCAGGGTCATAAATTCCACTGGTCAGCAGGGCACCTAGGAGGTAGGCATTACAAGGCTGAACATTACACGCCCATCGCGAATCTATCTTCGCACAGAATACCAAGCACCCTCCAGCTACCAACCTGGGCTGGATTCAGACTGGGGAGCAACAGGTGAAAGGCTCCATACCCTTTTATTAGTCCCCTGAGCAGCAGCCCTTTCTCAAAGTCTGCTGGGCTAGTGAAGAAGGGAAGCTGTACTTTTCACACGCAAACACCTCTGTGGTCCCTTGCGTACACACCAGCAAGGAAGCGATCCTGTTCACTTCCATAGCGGGCTGGGGCACTGGGGCATTCAAACCGCACATTCACCCCCGGGGAGGTGTGCTTAGCCTCATTTTGCAGCGGAGTAACTGTGGAAGTGCAGGGGGATTAACGGCCTGTTTTCCGGAGGGGCCGAGCACCCAGAACTCCTGTTGAACGCAGTGAGCACTGGGCATGTTCAACATGTTGGCAAACAAGCCCTGTAACATGCTGATAGTCTGTAGCAGAGCCTGCACCCAGATCACTCAGGCCTGTGCCTCTTCCACATGGCTTCCTCCTGCTCTTTTGCGTGGACAAGTGAAAGGCAGGATCTGGCTGTGACTCATTCTTTCTTTTACTGTTTGTCTAGTTATGGCCGTCACCAGCACAGTATCTGAGCCCCTTACAAACATTAATGCAGTTCACCTTCACCACCCTCCTATGCGCTAGGAACACATTTTATAGATGGGGAGACAGAGGCACAGAACCCATAAAGGTATGTCTACACGGTATTTGGGAGTGAGCCTTCCAGCCTGGTGGACAGACAGACAGTCTAGCAGGGCTTATGCCGGTGCTCCATAAAAAACGGTGTAGCCAGCGATTTGAAGTCAGGGCTTGGGCTCTGAAGCCTAGGGAGGGGGGTGGGCTTCAGAGGCTCGCTCCAAAATGCTGTGTAGACATGCCCACTCTGAATTCCACCCAGTGCCTTACCCACAGGGCAGTTTCAGAAGGACAGCCTTAACTACTTCAACCTCCTTTTCGCTTTCCTGCACCTGCCATCAGGCCACATCTATCCACCCAAGTCCTGCACACCACAGACGTTCTGTACCCTGCCTGTGAAATCTAATTTCCATTTTAATGGAAACTTGCTCATTTAAAAAGAAAAAAAAACCTGCAGAGATTTTTTTCAAAGCAAAATTGAAATTGATGTGTTATTTTCCCCCAGTAATAAATTATTGACATTGATTTGGTTTCAGTACATGCCACAGTTAGTTATCTTACATCTAATCTTTAGATGGTGGGGGGAGTCGGTCTCTCTTTTCCTTTTGAATCAGATGTTTTCATGTCAGCTGGGCTTGAAAATAAATTTAAAATTCATGTCCTTCCTCCCAAAGGGGCCTCTGGAAAAACGTAAACCAACTGAGCAGGAAGGAGCTTTCCAGGTGAAGCCTGCCCCCAAACAACCCTCTGTTAATTTGCGAAGGGTGAACATTAACAAAAATGACACACACAAGTTGTGGAAAGGATACAAACCCTCATGCTTCAGGGCACACGTCAACCTCTAACTAATGGGGGTCAGGAGGAAACTTTCTTTGGGGCCAAGTTGCAGAAAACTGCCTATTGCAGAGTATCTTGCACCTTTCTTCAAAGTAGCTGGTACTGGCCAAACCAGGGATGCTGCTAGTTATGGTGTAGCCCACACAACTGACTTTGTGTAATAGGATGTGTGCCCTCCATGCCCATGGCATGCCGAGCATGCTCCTGCAGCTCAGAGTGCTTTGTTAAAACAAAAAGATGGGAGTCCCAGCCCATGTTTTGGTGCCAAGCCTCACTCCCGCACAGCTGTCTTCAAGTCTGATCCCAACTCATCACTCTTTGGAGCAGCGTCCTTGTTTTCCTACACATGTTAGATGCTTTATCAGATGGCTGGTGCTATATAAATAAGTGTGAGTGAACACTGCCATAGAGAGGGAGAGAGTCATTGGGTGTTTTAGAGCCAAGGACAGGGAGACAATGTTTTGGGTTCTATTCCCTGCTTTGGGAGGGAGTGTGGTCTTAGTGATTATATCAGGTTGTCTGGGAGTCTGGAGTCCTGAAGTTAGCCATTCAGTAAAATGGGTATAGCAGCACCTACCTCAAAGGGTGTTCTGAGGCTTA
This sequence comes from Lepidochelys olivacea, assembly GCF_965140295.1. Classification (NCBI taxonomy): domain Eukaryota; kingdom Metazoa; phylum Chordata; order Testudines; family Cheloniidae; genus Lepidochelys; species Lepidochelys olivacea. The sequence goes on along the minus strand of NC_140436.1, from coordinate 12,232,700 downwards.
ATATTTTCTGTGACGCCCTTGAACAAAATGCACGATAGCAGTGCTAACTATTATTAGATGGTGCTATTGAGTAACCACAGCCAGAGCGAGCTCAGGCAGATGTAAACGTGAAGGTAAATGGCTTAAGGAGAAGCGAAATCTAGACAAGGCTGTGGAAAAGGAGGGAATAAAACATTTGTTCAAGTCCCTTTAATCCCTTCCCGTATATGTGTTAAACGACAGATGAGAACAAAACAGGAAGAGGGAGAGGGAAAGCAGTGCAGAAGAGTGTTGGTCTTTTTCTTGAAAAACTTTGTATTTTTCAGCTCTCATTGAAATTTCAGGTTTTTTACCAGTTCTAATAAATAAGCCCCTCAGTACGATTCTTTAAGATCCTCCTAGCCAAGAGATCACAGCCACAGACCGAAGCCGTGATGTCACTACTGTAAGATATAGGATCGGAACACTAACAACATTAATAATTAGCATCTTGCGTTGTAGGGTCTGAGAAGGCTTTATAGAAACTAAATAGCTGTGCTGACTGATGCCCCTCTTTCCATGCTGTTTTATCCCCATTTAAAAAAAGGAGAAACTGAACCACGTATAAGGGAAGTGAGTTACACGAGGTCCCCCACAACTGTGGTTTTCAAACATTTTGAGCTGAGGCCCCCACTTTGAGTTACAATTTTTGGTTGAGCCCCCCCACCCCATGCAGACAAAAATAGACACAATACTTGCCTCTCCTCCCTCAGGCTTTCAGGGTGGGGGAAGGCACGTGTGACACCCTCTGGGGGAGGAGGCAGCGCTGGGCGTAGAGGCTGCCAGGAGTGGAAATCGGTGTGGCCGCGGTGGATGTGGACACTGACTCCCAGTGCTGGAGATGGTACTCCCTCTCTGAGCCCCGCCACATGGGGTGGGCCCAAGCTGCCTGGCGTTGCATCTCAAACCACCTCCCCCACAAACATTCCTCCGTGCCCCCATAGAATCCTAGAATATCAGGGTTGGAAGGGACCTCAGGAGGTCATCTAGTCCAACCCCTTGCTCAAAGCAGGACTGATCCCCGACTAAATCATCCCAGCTAGGGCTTTGTCAAGCCTGACCTTAAAAACCCCTAAGGAAGGAGATTCCACCACCCCCCTAGGTAACCCATTCCAGTGTTTCACTACCCTCCTAGTGAAAAAGTTTTTCCTCATATCCAACCTAAATCTCCCCCACTGCAACTTGAGACCATTACTCCTTGTTCTGTCATCAGCTACCACTGAGAACAGTCTAGAGCCATCCTCTTTGGAACCCCCTTTCAGGTAGTTGAAAGCAGCTATCAAATCCCCCCTCATTCTTTTCTTCTGCAGACTGAACAATCCCAGTTCCCTCAGCCTCTCCTCATAAGTCATGTGTTCCAGACCCCTAATCATTTTTGTTGCCCTCTGCTGGGCTCTTTCCAATTTTTCCACATCCTTCTTGTAGTGTGGGGCCCAAAACTGGACACAGTACTCCAGATGAGGCCTCACCAATGTCGAATAGAGGGGAACGGTCACGTCCCTCGATCTGCTGGCAATGCCCCTACTTATACATCCCAAAATGTCATTGGCCTTCTTGGCAACAAGGGCACACTGTTGACGCATATCCAGCTTCTCGTCCACTGTAACCTCTAGGTCCTTTTCTGCAGAACTGCTGCCTAGCCATTTGGTCCCTAGTCTGTAGCGGTGCATGGGATTCTTCCGTCCTAAGTGCAGGACTCTGCACTTGTCCTTGTTGAGCCTCATCAGATTTCTTTTGGCGCAATCCTCTAATTTGTCAAGGTCCCTCTGTATCCTATCCCTACCCTCCAGCGTATCTACCTCTCCTCCCAGTTTAGTGTCCTCTGCAAACTTGCTGAGGGTGCAATCCTCACCATCCTCCAGATCATTTATGAAGATATTGAACAAAACTGGCCCAAGGACCGACCCTTGGGACACTCCACTTGATACCAGCTGCCAACTAGACATGGAGCCATTGATCATTACCCGTTGATCCCGACAATCTAGCCAACTTTCTATCCACCTTATGGTCCATTCATCCAGCCCAGACTTCTTTGACGTGCTGGCAAGAATACTGTGGGAGACCGTGTCAAAAGCTTTGCTAAACTCAAGGAACACCATAGGAGGGCACACCCCACCGTCTGAAAACCTCTGCCTTAATTACTTATGCTAAACTAGCTGTTCAACCTTGTATTTAGCTGTGACACTCTGAGTACCTCTCCCAGACCTGAGGAAGAGCTATGCGTAGCCCGACAGCTTTTCTCTCGCTCCAACAGAAGCTAGTCCAATAAAAGATAAAAGGCAGTCACCTTCTCTCTCTAATATCCTGGGACGGCCATGGCTATAACCAAACTGCATATGAAGTCAGTCACTCCATGGCAGAACTGGGATAGAATGCTCCAGAATTCCCTGCTCTGAGCCCTACATGACCCCTCCAGTTTGCGTTTTCCTCCCTGAAATATATTTTTGTTTTAGGTTAAGCTCAGTGAACCCCCAAAGCAGAAAAGTGTTGGGAAAGAAGTTTTTACTTAAAAAACAAAAGAATTTACAAATTTAGCATTTGTGCAGGGCTGAAAATTATTTGAGATAGGTGGTGGCTTTTCTGCAACCTCAGCCCTGGGAGAAAGAGGTGCAAGAGAGACCAAGATTTAACAAAAACAACGAGGAGTATGGTGGCACCTTAAAAGACTAACAGATTTATTTGGGCATAAGCTTTCTTATGACTGGGAAAACACTGATGCATCTGAAGAAGTGGTTTACCCCCCACGAAAGCTTATGCCCAAATAAATCTGTTAGTCTTTTAAAGTGCCACCATACTCCTCGTTGTTTCTGTGGATACAGACTAACACGGCTACCCCTCTGATACAAGATTTAACAGAAATCCAGAAAAACTAATTTTTGAAAATACCAATAAAACCCAATTTTGATTCTCCCCCCCCCCCAAAATGAGCCACTGTGTTCCAAAAGTAAACACTGAAAATCAGAAATAATAAGAATAAACATCACTCAGAACATACCCAGGAACTGTTTATGTTGAATTGCTGTTTCTTGGCAACTCAGGGTGTGAATATCTATATGTACCTAGCGATTGCACATTCCATGGCAACAAGCTGCAAGCCCAGGATTAGTACGGCTCTGGGTTGTGTCCCTTGGGTCAGAGAAGAGACAGATTTAGTTTGCTATGAATACACAGAGGGATTCTTCATTGAGGCTGCTGGACACACACTGACCATGTGGTTCTTTCTGGGTCTGTAACTCCCAGAGTAAGGGCTTGTGCTACCTAATGTCACCAAAGAGGGTCTTCCCTAAACTCTGGCTTGAGCAAAGTTGGTAAAGAGAAGGGACTGCCAACTGCACTATGCAAAGCAGAGCTGAGATGAAAGAGAAGCAAGGCTAGGAGACAGGAAATTCCCATTCAGATACACCCCGAGGGAAACTACTGTATAGAGATGGGCCTAAACCATAAAAGCCTGGATTTCCTTCTGGCAGTTCAAGAGTGTCCAGCTCTGGGATTTTGCTTCAGACCCATCTCTGAGTGTTGCAGGGAAAAAAAATTACTGGCACGTTCAATGGTTTTCATATAGAAACAGAGAAAGCCTGGTTTACCTCCCACTCACATTGGTGTAAATCAGGAGTAGTCAATGGGGTTAATGAGATGTGGAGAGAATCTAGGTGAGAAGATGAGAAAGAGCTGTGCTGCTTACCAAGGCATTTCACACACTGTATTGCAAGGACCTGCGTGGGCGAAAATCAGATACCTGATTCTATAATATACAAGGCACCCTGCGATTACAACTCAAACGGCCATAGCTGAGTTAACTTTAATCTCTCTATCTCTGGTCCCAGAGCAGCGTGGAACCCTGGGTAATCACTCGAGGAACTAGCCTGTGTGCTATCAGTACCCGAGTTGGATTAAAGCTAGCTCAGGTATGTCTATTCCAGGTGTGAAACACCCCCCTGCTCCCAATTACAGTACAGACATATCCTAATACATAAGAGCAGCTGTTTGCTTCAGAAGAAGCTATATACCCCCTACCCAATATGTTTCGATAGAAATGTATCTTTAAAAACTGTAGAATTTAATCTCTGGAAGTTGTGAGCTGCCCTCTAGAATTCTACCTCCGGGATACAATTCTCTAAGAATGAGCTCACTGCTACTAAATTCAATAGTCCTGCTCCATAACCTGCCAGCATGTCTGGTGCATGGGCAGGGAGAGATCAGCTGTCAAACTGGCAGGGAGGATGTGATACTTTTCTCTCACAAACGCACGTGAGCTGACAGCCCTGGTTCTATTCTCTTATCGTGGAGTTAAGGAGGTTGCAGGATCACATTTTCCCCCTTGTATTTCTCGTCAAATGTTCATGTCAAGAAAGAAAAAAGAGACGGTGGTGATAATGATATAATTGTTCTCTGCACAGTGATACCGTTATTATATAATTACAAGATATGTTAATATGAAATCGGGGTATAATTTCATCATATGTTTAGACATTTCCATCTAACTGAACTGCTTTCATGGCCCCCATTACCATAGTATTGGAGCATTGTATTTATTTTACTTTTATTGTATTTATACTCTCAACACCCATGTGCGGGGAAATATCTCAGCTTTCTTTCCGATGGGTTGTTGAGGCTCAGAGACGCTAAGGGTAAAAAAAGCACCTGACTGACGTAGGCTCCTAAATTCAATTTTCAAAAGTGACTTAGGGCCAGGTTTTCTAAGGTACTTATGAACCTAAAGGTACAGGAAGGCGTCTAGTGGGATTTTCAAACTCACCTAAGCAGGTTTGGCTTCCTTACCTGCTTCGGCAGCAATGTAAGTCCTCCTAAGCACATATCTGCATCTTGGGTGTCTAAATACCTTTGAAAACCTGGCCCTTCCGGTCCCAGCTGTCTAAGTCCCATTGACAAGACTTAGGCCGTAGTAGCCTTAAGGTATGTCCCCACTAGAAATGTTACAGTGGCACAACTGCAGACGCACAGCTGTGCCGCTGGGGTTCCTGTCGCTAGAGTAACTCCACCTCGCTGAGAGATGGTAGCTAGGTTGATCAAAGAATCATAGAATATCAGGGTTGGAAGAGACCTCAGGAGGTGTCTAGTCCAACCCCCTGCTCAAAGCAGGACCAATCCCCAACTAAATCATCCCAGCAGGGCTTTGTCAAGCCTGACCTTAGAAACCTCTAAGGATGGAGATTCCACCACCTCCCTAGGGAACCCATTCCAGTGCTTCACCACCCTCCTAGTGAAATATTGTTTCCTAATATCCAACCTAGACCTCCCCCACTGCAACTTGAGACCATTGCTTCTTGTTCTGCCATCTGCCACCACTGAGAACAGCCGAGCTCCATCCTCTTTGGAACCCCCTTTCAGGTAGTTGAAGGCTGCTATCAAATCCCCCTCTCACTCTTTTCTTCTGAAGACTAAATAACCCCAGTTCCCTCAGCCTCTCCTCGTAAGTCATGTGTCCCAGCCCCCTGATCATTTTCATTGGCCTCCGCTGGACGTTTTCCAATTTGTCCACATCCTTTCTGTAGTAGGGGGCCCAAAACTGGATGCAATACTCCAGATGAGGCCTCACCAGTGCCAAATAGAGGGGAATAATCACTACTAATGTAGCCCAATATGTCATTAGTCTTTTTGGCAACAAGGGCACACTGCTGACTTATATCTAGCTTTTCATCCACTGTAATCCCCAGGTCCTTTTCTGTAGAACTGCTGCTTAGCCAGTCGGTCCCCAGCCTGTAGCGGTGCATGGGATTCTTCCATCCTAAGTGCAGGACTCTGCACTTGTCCTTGTTGAATCTCATCAGATTTCTTTTGGCCCAATCGTCCAATTTGTCTAGGTCACTCTGGACCCTATCCCTACCCTCCACCTTATCTACCTCTACCCTCATCTTAGTGTCATCTGAGAACTTGCTGAGGGTGAAATTCATCCCATCAATCAGATCATTAATAAAGACGTTGAACAAAACCGGCCCCAGGAAGAATTCTTCCGTTGACCTAGTGCTGTCTACATTGAGGCATAGGTGGGCTTAGGTTGGCTTAACTACGTCTCTGAGGGGTGTGAATTTTCACACCCTGGAGTGACACAGCTAGGTGGACCTAACTTTCTAGCGTAGGCCAGCCCTGAGTGATGGCCTAAGGTCCTTGCCCAGAGCAAGGAGCTGAACCTGGGGTCTCCTAAGTCCCAAGGCTATCCCCTAACCTTCTTTTCTTCTCCCTGAATTGCTTTTCCTCATCAGTATGCCTATGCAGTATTGCCTCTTTCCCCTCTGTCTCTCACACTCGCTCTGTGCCTTTTCCTCCTCCAAAGGACTTGCCACATTTATTCTGGTGTCTTGCCTCCATCATGAGCACTCCAGCAGCCAGTGTCATAGACAAATTGATGACAATTAAAGGGATCTCTAGGCCATTTGGCTGGATTTTATTTCATCATTATGACAATTATTTGTCCATTTCATCATCTGGACAGTTTTCACAGCTGTGAAGCACTAACGGAGAAGGAAAGTTCTCTAGATGTGTTGCCAGAAAGTTGATTTGAGATGTAAAAGCGGTTATTTATGTCTGATTGCAATCCGCTATTAACGAATGAAACTGCATAGCCCAGCAAACAATGGATCTGCTTTACGTCATGACTTCAAATCCTTTAAAGTGGCACTTGAGCACTGAGTAAGGGAAGTAAATGCCCAATTTTTAAACTCAAAGCCAAAATTTTCATACTGGGATGAACCCACAATAAATCCATAGCTAGGCACCTAAACAAAGAAAACCTCACATTCAGAGGGGCTGATTATCCTTCTCTTGCATCAAAGTCAATAGGAACGTTTACTCTAGGAATTATCTTGGGAAGTTCTATGGCCTGTTTATGGAGGAGGTCAGACTAGATGATCATAATGGTCCCTTCTGGCCTTGGAATCTAGGAGACCTGCAGGTGCTCAACCCTTAAATACCTACATTTTGGCACCCAAGTTTCAAACTTTTGCCTTGAAAGCCAAAGGTATTTAGGTTTCAGAGTAGCAGCCATGTTAGTCTGTATTCGCAAAAAGAAATCCGATGAAGTGAGCTGTAGCTCACGAAAGCTTATGCTCAAATAAATGTGTTAGTGCCACAAGTCCTCCTTTTCTTTTTGCAAAGGTATGTAGGTAACCCTCAAAGCTATGCAGGCTCCTAACTCCCATAGATTTCAATGGAAATCAGGAGCCTAAATTCTCTTTGAAGATCTGGGCCTCAAGTCCTAAATTTTCAAAAGCAACTAAGGATTGCAGGCACCTTCATTCTTGTCTGCCAACTCCAAAGGCCTTAAAAGGGGCCCAATTTTCAGAAATGCTGAGCATCCGTTCTCAAATCCAGTCCCTTTAAAGCATCTCATGTCGAGCAACCGCAAGCTGGGGCAACCAAGTCCAGGGACACTTTTGACAAGGTTGTTCGCGAAAGGGTGGGAAGCTTCTTGAAGCGCCTCCGTGACTCCGAAGCGCCAGTCCCATGGACTGTCAATGGTATTTGTGATAGTGAATCACTTGGATGGCTTCAGAAAAATCTCTTCCTTACTGTGGACAGAACTTGATAAGTTTATGAGGGGGATAGAATGGTGGGGTTGCCTGTGATAGCAGGGACTGCACTCGATGACCCAGGAGCTCCCTTGCAGTCTGATGTTATGATTTTCCAAAAGTGCTGAGGGATCTGCAGGTTATATTGAAGCTGAAGATGCTTGCCATCCTTCCAAATCAGGCCACTGAGTGCCCAACTTTAGGTGCCCAGGCATAGATTAGCTAGGTGCCTAACTCACATTGGAAGTCAAGGGGATTTAGGCCCCTAACTCAGAGAACAGAAGGCACGAGGGAGCTGCCTGCAGGAGACTCGAGGCCTGGAGCTGGCTTTTGCTGTATGAGCCAGCCAGAAACGTGGCACAGGGAAGGGAGCTTGAACAGCTGGCTCCTTATAAAGGGAGCTGAAGCAGTCCTTGAGGGGTGCTGACTCTGGGAAATCTGCGAGGGAGTAGTCAGCCCTGAGCCGGGCTGCTGCAAGCCCAACCCCTCTTAAGAACTGATAAAGAGACTTTTCCTCTCATCCAGGCTCTGAGGTAAGAGCCAGGCCCTGGAACAGATTGTTGGGACCAAGTTTTCCCTCTGGCGTTTGTTTTATTTGAGTCAACCCAGACCCCAATAAGGGCATTGTCTGGATGAGCAAAACGTGAAGTCTGGGTAAAAGGGCCTAGAAGAGAGAGAATAAAGAGTGGGGCAAGGTAGAGGCACCCCAGTCTCTGAGGGGGGCACACAGGCGGTGTCCAACTTGTTTACAGTGCCTTAAAAATACCTCCTCCCCCACATGTGGCTGAAAACAGAGTCCTAGGGTCCAAATTTTCAAAAGTGGCCACTGATTTTGGCTGCCTCAATTTTAGGTGTCCAGCTTGAGCCACCATGGACCTGATTTTCAGAGGTGCTGAGAACCGGCGGCTCCTGTCGTCTGCAGGTGGGGTTACGGGAGTTCGGCCCTCTTGCAAATCAAGCCTCCAGTGTCTCAAGCTGGTACCATAAAAACTGAGACACTCTGAATTAATGGTCACAACAAGGACTGGGAATAATGTATAGTGTAGCTTGGCTGGCTGATGACAGAGGGACGTAACTGTCAACAAGAATTCAAAAGGCATCCAGAAGGAAGAGGAATTCTTTTGGAGTGGCCCCAGCAAACAAAGCTAGGAATAATGAGGTGAAAATAAAAAAAAAGGAACATTTCAGCTGTGTAGGTGGAAAAATTCCTTCGCAGTGAGATTCATTAGATTGTTAAATATTCTCCCCAGGGCAGCCCGGGAAGCTCCACTTACTTGCATCTTTAGAACTAGATTTGAATTCAGGTACCAAATGGCTGACGGAGACTTCAGATGGATAATTATCAGGCTGGATAAGCTGAGAGAGACTGATAAGGCTTTGTGGTACCCATGGGTAGAGGCACATAGTTGGCAAGGTGCATCTCCCGCATGTTTCTACATAACATTCTCTCTTTTTCCCCCCCCTCTGCTGCGGGTCAATCTCTCGTGAAAGGGCGATACATTGTCCATTTTAATTTTACAAATGAAAACTCAACTCCTGCCAATCAAACACCAAATGCAGCAGCTCGGAGTATGTGTGAGCTGATGGGCTGGAAGAATTCGGCTCTGTCAGCTTGAGCGCTAGGATCAGCAATAGTAGGGCTGACAGACCACATAGTAATGCAGGGAATTTATTACAAAAAGCCCCACATTGCTATGCCTGTATTTCTGCAGCTGTAAATAATTCTAGTGTAATCCCCTTCCCATGATTCCTCCTCTGCGATGAGATTCTTTACCTCTCCGAGCTTTCAATGGATTCATTTTCATAAACACAGAATTTTGTCTCAGGATCTGAGTCCTGAAAGGTGTGGACTGTTCTTATAGGACGCTGACTGCCCTCAATGCTCTAACATCAGTGGGAGTTGAGGGTGCTCAGCACCTAACAGATGAGCTCAGGACCTTGCTGCGTCAAGCCCTAAATGGGTTTACAAAGGAGACCAGTGCTCAGCCATCTCAGACGTAGCACGTGCTACCATGCAGTGGGGGTCACAGCTCATTTCAGTCCATTAAAACACAACAGCCCTCTTGCTAATAGCCTTAATGGTAGCCACCATATAGTAAGCACTAATGTTTTGAGCCATTACCGCAAACTCGAGGTGAGCTCAAGGCAAACTCCTCGATCCAATTTTGGGGTTGGGGGGGAGAAAGGGAGGCATTTGCATCAGAACTTGACTTCATACACTGAGGGTGAAGAATGGTCCCATCTTCAGAAAGGCCTGACCCCAAACTCCAGATCTGAATACGCCTCCAAATTTGGGGTGTTAAAGTCTGGATCCAAGTGTTATGGCTTGAGTCTATCTCTGCTGTAAAATGCTGCCAGGTCCATTTTACAGGGGAGCTCATGGACTATCAAGGAGGGAGTGCTTCTTTTTTCTCTCTAACAACACTTCCTCCCCCCTTTGGGAAACTTAAATGTTGAACAAGGGCTTTGAAGGAGAACACATCCAGTCCTCAGAGAAATGAGGACTGTACTGTAAGCTCCGTGGGGCAGGGGCTGCCTAGGAACTGTGTTACAAATAGTAATACAGATGCAGCCTGGGAGTGCATGTGAGGCATGAACTCAAGGGCAGAATAAAGAAAAGGAAACCTTGAAACTTGAGCTATTCTACATCCCAATCCCATAGGGAGGAAAACCAAAAACAAAGGAGAATGGGGTGAAGAGATAAATATTGCAGCCTTAAAACGGCCAGAACAACAATAGAAGGTAACTTTGCCCGAGGCGTCACTGAAGCCGTGAATAGAAAGGGCCAAGTTCTCCTCTTGGTTATGCTACTGTGATTCCACTGCAGCCGTTGGGGCAGCGCTACGGGACAAGAGGGGAGTTTGGCTCAGCCTGGGATGCAGAAGTTGAGTCTCCGACCACTAAACAAGAGAAACATCCCTTTGGAAACATTTCCCGTCTGGGAGCAAAGGGAGAGTTTCTCTTTCCTCCATTTGACACGAGACGTGTGTTGTTTAATAACTTCTTGTTTTGCATTAATCAGCCCCGTCCCTTTTGCATCACTCATGAATTCCTATGGAGACTGTAGCTTCTCCTAAGGCTGCTTAGTAGCTTGAGAGATCCAAGGCAACTCAGGATCCATAATACAGAAAACAGAGACTGTGCCTATCTCCCATTTTATTCTGGGAGGGTTTAAAAGCCCACGCTGAGCTGCAGAAATATTTACATTCAATTTGTGATATAAAGGAGCTACTTTGCAGGCAAGTGAAGTGGCAGGAAGCAGAAATCTGGCATAGTATGGAGTTACTGGATGTACAGATGGTGAGACTCCTCTGCATGTGTCTTTCATTCTCCAAGTATGAGACGTCATATGCATCAGTACGCATGCTGAAACCAAGAGTCAGTTTCCTAGGACCAGAAAAGGACATTTTTCCCCAAGCACTTGAGGCAAGCGGGAATTTTTGCCATTTCCAATTAATCCTTCCAAAATGGCTGGCTAACATCTGCGTTGCACAACCAGATTTCAGAAAGGTGAATTTCACCCTCTGTTTTTGTCGTAGTAAAAGCAGCCAGCCTTATGTACTACAGTTAGTTAGTTGTATTACAATATCACTAACCAAGACCAGGCACAACTGCTGGGCAGTGGACTAACATTTCCAAGGGACGGTCTATGCCCCAAAAAGATTACAATCTAAATAGACAGGACAATTTTTTTTCTCTTTTTCATGGATGAGAAACTAAGACAGAGAAGTTAAGTGATTTACCCAAGATCACATGGGGGAATCTGTGGCAGAGCCAGGATTTGAATCTGAGTCTCCTAAGCCCCATTCTAGCCTTAATGTCACTTTTTCCTTTCCCAGAGCTTTCTAGTTTTGCAACACGTAACTGAAACTTTACCTTTTTCATTGCATTTGAGAAAACAGATCACGTGATCTAAAAGATTTTAGACATTCACCCTCTATAAAAGTGGTTCTCAACCAGAGGTCTTCCAGGGGGTATTGTCAATTCATTTAGATAGGTCTAGTTTTACAGCCAGCAGCTACATAAAAAGTACTAGCAAAGTCAGTACACATTAAAATTTCATATCATGACTTGTTTATACTGCTCTGTATACTATACACTGAAATGTACGTATTAAATAAATCAATTGGAATATAAATATTGTAATTATATGGCAAAGATCAGAGTCAGCAATTTTTCAGTAATAGTGTGCTGTGACACGTGTATTTTTGTGTCTGGTTTTGTAAGCAAGTAGTTTTTAAGTGAGGTGAAACTTGGGGTTTAAAAGACAAAAATCAGACTCCTGAAAGGGGTACAGTAGTCTGGAAAGGTTGAGAATGACTGCCCTATAAGATGTCACAGTAATATCCACAGCTTTATACAGTATTTCCTGTTATGGCAGGTGTCACCAGTGGCACCCTTACACACGGTTTTACAAATTCTTTCCCTCAGCCTACACGCACTGATCAGCTTGTGAAGAAATGTTGCACTATTGTTTTGTGATGATGTTCCATTTCAAGGGAGCTGTGGCAAACAGAGAGGCTGCTCTCTGCCTTAATCTCTCTAACCAGAGTCAATTCTTGCCCTTAGGAAGTGGACATTCAAGTTTTGGCTGAGATTCCTGAAAAAAGGATTGCCTGCATGCTGTTTGTGACTACCTCTGTTCAAGGACTGGTGTATACTGCGTAAATAAACAGTTGCATTAACAATACACCCAGACACCGCATCACTGATTTCTCCTCCAACTGGAAGCTATCCTGCAAGGCATCAGCATCTGCTACTTCAGGGCAGCTAGCAGGGACACTATTTTTTCCTTCAATATTATTTATCTTTACCAGTGATAAGCCCTTTTGCATATTATCCCTGCTTTTTGAGCTCTTATGAAATTATTTATCATTGTCATTATTTAAAGAAAACCAGCAACAAATCTACGAGATATATAGATTTCCCCCCTTTCCTCCTATTTGGCTTTATTCTAAAGAAAAAAATAAATAATCAGCAAGTTCTGGGAAATTGCAACCTGCCTAAAGGTATTAATGTTGATTACAAAATATACACACAAGTAACAGAGGTTTTCTGACACAGAAAGGCATAATGGCTCTGGCTGCAATTTAGCGCCACATTTAACATGAACACCTGCTTGACTAGCTCAGCAGACACAAATTACTATTGTGGGTTTAGGCACAAAATAACCCCTCTTTTTGTATGGCAAAAGTATCAGATGCACTGAGGTTTGGGCTTGACAAAAATTGCATACCTGAAGTCAGGAAAAGGAATTAACACTATATAATAAAATAAATTGCATGTAATTATATACTCACCATGACAAAGGAAGTAAGGGAAATGAACAAGGAAAAACTGCCAGATCAGCAGCACTCAGATGATTTCCCCCCCAAATTCCTTGCAGCATGAATCCACTGAGGAAAACCATGTGGTTATTATTACCTGGGAGACACCTCAAAATTGTCAGTGATATCTGTAACCCATGCCTATGAACTGCAGCCACAGAAAGGGCTGAGAGGGTTACCCCATTCCTATTCCCATTGGGGCATTCAAAGAGGAAGGATGGTCTGGTGGTTAAGGCAACAGGCTATAACTCAGACAATGTTGGTTCAATTCCCAGCTTTGCCACAGTCTTCCTGCATGCCCTTGGTCTGACTTGTTAAAGGTATTTAATTACTGCACTGCCATTGATTTCAATGGGAGTTAGGTATCTCAATACCTTTTAAAATCCGGCTCCTTCTCACAATGGTGTCTCTGTGCCTCAGTTCACTATCTGTACAATGAGGATAAACAACATATTCCTACTTCACAGAGATGCAGTGTGGACAGAAATTATTAAATGCTCCAATACTACGTTGATGGGGGCCTTAAAGTAGCTACAGATTCATCCCTTTGTCTCTCTGCTGAGATTACTCATTAGCACCAGCTGGAAAGAGAACTATGGTTACTTGTCTGTTAGGAACTGGATTAAGCAATCACTTTGTACAGATCAGATGTAGCACTGGGCGCATCATTTGTTGAATTTCCCCTCTGTTCTGATTTATGAATGTGTTGCGGTGTTGTCACATTTATTCCTCACTCAAAATGATGCAAAGAACTTCTGCAAATCATTCTTCATCCCAAACTGGCTAGAACTAGATAGGGAAACCAAGCTCTATGCGCTTCCATGGGAAAGAGCCTCCCCAAAATGGTAAAAAGCTATTAAAGGAGGAGTTTGAAAAAAAGACTTGAGAAAACACCAGTTAATTGAGAAACCAACAACTTTATGCCACCAAATCACTATCAAACAAGCCAATAAGCAGTACTCTTTTTTTGGGGGGGGGGTTATCTAACATGGGTGTATGTGTGTGTTGCATCCTCCCTCTGCTGCCCGGTCCATATAGAGATAGTACTTTAGCTCAAATGGTGCTTTAACGTTGCAGGTCATGGGTTCAAACCCCATGAACAGAGATCATTACAAAATAAACAGATCTCAGCTATTCTTGTGCTGCCACATTCTGCTACCTGCAATCCCATGGAGAAGATCCTTTACTATGTTAACAGTCTCATTGAAGAAGAATCCATGTCTTTTACGTGCCACATTGCGCTGCTTCATTTTTAAAGCCCTGCTCTCGCTCTCTCTGTTACAGGTACATGGCTATTATCCATCCATTGCAACCCAGATTGTCAGCCACAGCCACCAGGGTGGTCATCGGCATTATTTGGTTCCTGGCTTTATTGCTGGCATTCCCGCAGGGTTATTACTCTATGACAGCAGAGCTTCCCAACAGGGTGGTGTGTCTGCTGGAATGGCCGGAGCACGACACCAGGGCATATGAAAAAACGTGAGTCTTTCCTTTTCCTACAGTGAAAAGCAAGGGGGTGGGGGAGGCTACACAGCATAGAAAGGATGCATTCTACAGAGGGAAAAAACTGTGAAATATACACAGACACAGAAGGGGGCGGGGAAAGATGGGAAGGGGTGCAGGCTCCTGGCAATCACAGGACATTTGGTTTGATGGGATACACCCACCTGATTTCAATGTATGCCACCTACTCAGTGCTGTGGGAGGGTTCCCATACAAATATTCCCACTATTATATTCCATGACGAAAATGTCTTCCCTCTCCTAAGTTTGTTGAGCCCCTGAAGCAAGATTCAGTATCATGGCAATATTTTAGCCCTTATACACTATAGCTCTTCCTTCACTTGAGAATCTCAGAGCACTTAAAGGAGGTTATCACTATCCCCAGTTGAGGAAACCGGCACACAGAAATGCAGGGAATTGCCCCGGACACAAAGTGGTGGAGCCATGAACAAAACTCAGGGCTCTTGACTCTGCATTTAGCGCCTTAGCCACTGGACCATACAGCCTCTGATCTAACAAAAGCATCCAATTCCATTTACAATGCAGCATACGAGCGTACAAGTAGTTACCAATTTTCTTTTTTTAATTCTAGAAAGGATGTAAGTAAACCCTATAATATCCCATGGTACTGCATCCATTGTATGTTTACTTTACACAACAATAGATTTATTATCTCTTTCAGGCAAGGTACATACACTTAAGGTCAAGAACTTTTAAATATTCTCTCTCATGTACCCCTTCTTAGGCAGTTGAATAGGAGGGAGGGAAATGAGGTCAGTACAGAACAATAGTTTGGTTTTCTCTGAAGGCCTTCCATACAAGTATTGACCAAGCTTGAATGCAAAAGAAAGTCATATTGGCTGATCATGACAAAGATGCTGTTGCTGGTAATGTATTTTTTCCCTACTGAACTAATTGGGCCACACTTATCCATGGTCTAATTCCAGAGCTACACCAAAGACAAATTTGGCTCATTGCACCAATGTGCAATTCAGTAGTGTTATGCAGGAACTGTAAATTTCCATTTTGCAGAGAAATTCCCCACTTTTTAAATCTGCTTTTGTTCTGATTCAGAACAGAGACCTCAAATTTCAAAGTATCCATGACATGATTTTTTTTAAATTGTTTTGGGTTAATTGAAAATTTTCATTTTTATTTAGATTTTTTGCAGTGTTATATTGTTTTACATTATATTATAAGTGATAAAAATAACTTTTGAAACAAAAAATCAAAATGTTCCATTCAGCAGAGATCAAAATGTTTTTTATGCTTCATTTCCATTTTTCCCCCCTAAACAAAACTTTTCCCACACATTCCCACAGAACATTTAGACAAAGCAACATATTCCAATGGAAAAATTCTGTTGGAAAATTTTTGATGAATTTTCTACAGTTTAACTTCTATGATCAGCTTGGGAAGACTCTTGGGAAGACTCCAACTAAATGGAGATAAAAATACAAATAAACAAAACCAACTAAGATTATTGGTGGCCAGATTCCGATAACTCATGGGTAAAGTGCTATTCAGAGTGAGTAAGGTTCTCATTTGTGGATTAAGGAACTGTTCAGCATAAGGGCCCTAGGTAACTAAATCCTATTGAATACATGGAAATATAAATTAAACTGGATGTGGTACTACCGATGATCAAAATGCTACACCAGAGCCATTGCTGTGCCTGGCTGTTTTCTGTCCTTTAAAGCTAGTTCTTAATGGAAATTTCATTGAAGGGATGATAAAATATCCTGTCCTATCTCTGCGGATGCAGATGGATTGTGCATTCCTCTTAGGGCATTATTTATGCTTGTAGTTTAATGCAGCTTTATTTTGTATGGCACCTTTCATGTAAACTGTGTCTTAAAATGCTTCATAGAGTGAGTACAATTCTGGAAGGAAATGGCAAAATGGAGCTATATCAGAAGGACGCTGACAAAATGGAGGAAATTCAGGGACAGGTAACTAAAATGATTAAGGGTTTGGATTTAAGGAGGAGAGATGAAAAGAGTTTGGTATGGATGGCTTGGCTAAGCAATGAGTGAAAGGGGCATGAGAACCATCTCCAAGTAAATACTTTGAGGCGGTAGAAGAATTGGCGAGGGTGGGCCAAGGATGGAAAGCTAGGAGTAATGGCACAAAGTTAGGAAAAGGAAATACTTCATTGTCATGAGGAATGTTAGCCTGTGGAAAAGCCTCACAAAGGCGGCCATGCAAACTTGGCAAAGCTCCTAAAACCGTACAGTGCCGTACAGAATAGTTCTGCGTTGGCTGGGAGGGATGGAACAGCTGACTGAAAAGATCCTTTCCAGCGCTTATGTCCATGATTATGTGCCAACAGCAGCCATTTCTCCATTATACCTGACCCTCTCTTAACTTGAAATGCAGATATGCTTCTTTGGAGTGTATGGGCTCCTCCAGGATGCTATTATGACCTTGCCATGCAGGATTTAAGACCTGCTGAACCTAAACTCACAGAAATTCAGATTCATAGAACACTAGAACAGCTGGGTCAAACATGCTTTGCTTATAAAACAAAAATCCTGTGGTGGAAGCCAATAGGTTTATATTAAAAACTACTCTGAAAATCCTATTGAATTCAATAGCGAATTAAATCCTTCCTAAGGGCATTTTGAACCATCTTCTAAAATTTTATAGCAGGGATAGGATTCTCTTTTAAATTCTCCAGCATGGGTAAGAGAAAGGAGATGGCCCCCTACATAAACTTCTGTAGGAATTTTCCTTAAGAGTTGACCAATCTATTTCTAAACCATCAACCCAGCCCTAATTAGTACAAATCAGCCCTTTAGCCTTATGCTGCCCCATCCTTGGGGCCAATCTTGAAGAGGGTCAGACTCAAAGTCAGAAGGGACCATTGTGATCATCTAGTCCAGGGGTTTTCAACCTTTTTCTTTCTGAGGCCCCCCTTCAACATGCTAAAAAATGCCATGGCCCACCTGTGCCACAACAACTGGTTTTCTGCATATCCAGTAGATGAAAAGCCACGTGTTAGGTGGTAGCAAGCAGGGCAATTGCCCAGGGCCCCACACCATAGAGCTAAGTTGCTCTGGCTTTGGCTTTCAGCCCTCAGTGGGGCTCGAACTTTGGCTTTTTGACTGGGCTGCAGCAAGTTTAACACTGGCCCTGTTCTCTGGTTTATTTTGGTGGAAACCTGCTCATGGCCCCCCAGTAGGCCCCAGATCCCTGGTTGCGAACCTCTGATCTATGTGTCTAACACAGGCCAGAGAACTTCCTCCAACTAATTCCTAGAGCAGAGATTTTAGAAAATCATCCAATCTTGATTTAAAATGTTGTCAGTGATGGAGAATCCACCACGACCCTTGGTAAATTGTTCCAATGGTTAATTACTCTCACTGTGAAAAATTTACACCCTATTTCCAGTGTGAATTTGTCTAGCTTCAACTTCCAGCCATTGGACTGTGTTAGACTTTCCTGTACTAGATTGAAGAACCCATTATTAAATACTTATTCAACATGTGGCTCGTAGTAGATGAATCTAGTCACCCCTTAACCTTCTTTTTGTTAAGCTAAATAGCTTGAGCTCTTTGAGTCTATCACTATAAGGGATGTTTTCTTTAACCATTCTCTGGGTCTTCTCTGAACCCTCTCCAATTCATCAACCTCCTTGAACTGCGGACTCCAGAACTGGTCACAGGATTCAGGCAGCGGCCATACCAGTTCCAAATACAGAGGTAAAATAACCTCTCGGCTCCAACTTGAGATTCCCCTTTTTATACACCCCAGGATCATATTAACTCTTTTAGCCACTGGGCCACACTGAGAGCTCCAGAATGCCTCCTTAATTTTCACTTAAGCCACTTGTGAACGAGTAATATAACCATCCTAAACTCATGCCAAGAAACAAACACTTTAACATCAAATCACCCAGGTGCTCTCTCTCTATGTGTATATTATAAAGCCTGAGCAAGACTGGCAGATGAAAGACCTGGTAGGAGTTTACCTAGCATGCATATATTTTCCTCCTACTGAGGTTCCTTCTAATTATTTCTAGCATTTCAAGGTTCTGGGTGACCCCACTGCTTTGACAGCAGTGCAGCCATCTTTGTTTTGCACTTCTGATGTCAGGGAGGCTGGCTGTTTCACTTCCTTTCTGTAGAAGCTTAATCAGAGGGTGAGTGAAATGTCACGAGTTCAAAAAGACATTAGCGATCTAAAACCCAGAGGAATGATCAGCTAGGGTTCAGGTTGCTAAACTCATTATCAAACTGGTTGAAGCCAAAGCAAATATTTCTCTAAGAGCTATTTCAAGGGTATCAAATCTTGATGCAGCGCCCCAAATCAGAGACACGTAATGGCCCAGAATTCATAGTAGAGATGATCTAGTCAATTATAGCGACTGGGGAACTTCAAACATTGGGAGGTTCAGATAATTAGTATTATTTATTATTTGTATTTATGCACCTAGAGTCCTGACTTAGGCCCCTTGTGCTAGGCACTGTGCAAATACATAGCGAGACAGTCACTGCTGAGAGACCTTTTAGTTTAAATAGACAAAATGGAACGGGTGGGAGGCAAAGGGACTTGACCAAGGTTACACAGAAGGTTAGTGGCAGAACTGGACTAGCACCCAGATCTCCTGACTCCCAGCCCAGTGCCCTATTTACTTGACAACACTATCTCATGCTAGTTCACGGATTGAATCCTTTGAGAAGTGTCACTGTGAGGCAGATTAATCTACTGATGTGCGATATGAGCGAACGTATCTATATTATTGCCATTGCATAGACCGTATTACACATGGCGGCTCTTTACACATCATAATCGATGGATTTGTGACAGTGAAAAGTTTGGGGAAGCCATGAAGCTTTTGGCTGGATTGTCTTGGACGGCTGGAAGCACATGTGGCCTCAGCATACAATTCATGCAGAAAAATAAATTAAGCATAGCTCTCAATATTTCCTTAGCTACATTCTTTCTGCTCTACAAGCCACAAACAAGTACTACAAATAGGTGAATTTTTCTGGTCATGGTTGTATAAAGAGAGACAATGTCTCTCGCTCTGAGCGCCAGAGACTGGGAAATTTGTTCTCTTGTCAGTCTGTCAACCGGAAGGCTCAATGTGCCCCCTGCGTTTCATCCCCTAATTGCATTTTGTTAGTTACAGTGACAACACACTGGCTCAGAGGCCCTGGGCAATTCTTATGACGCTGATGAGCAGCAAACAAGTTACTAAGGAGGAGAATGTTAATTACGCCTTTCATGACAAAATTAGCCACTGCTAAGATGAAAATGCTCTGAAATCCCAAGCACAGCTACTCACAGTTATACCAGCTTTGGACCTACCTGCTGCAGCAGAATGTGGTTGCATAACGGATAACAACGACATCACAGCTTGTTAATTATTCGTATTACCGAAGCACCGAGGAGCTGTAGTCATGGACCAGGACCCCATTGTGCTAGGCGCGGTACAAACACAGAACAAAAAGACGGCCCCTTGTCCCTACAGCTTCTGATCTAAGCACAAGACAAAAGACAACAGGAGACAATAGGATAGACATGGAAGCACAAAGAAATAATGCTGGTCAGCCTGATAGGCTGGCTTATTCAGACCCAGCTCAACATAGTCCAAGTCTGCGTGGCGGGTCGAAACCGGGAGGGCGGCTTGGTGGGTCAGTAATAATGTGCTTGTTTTGGAATGGAAGATGCGATTTCAGGTGTTGTTGGGTACGTTATCCATAACATGCTGGATAGGAAGTTCTGGGTAGTCTCTGGCGCGTTGTAAGTTCTCATGCTGTGGTTATATCTCGACAGATAATAGGTACAAAGGATAGAGCCCCCATCTTGTAATTATGGCCTACATTAAAAAAAAAAAGGTAGGGTGGGATAGCTCTGTGAAGACTTGCTGGAATTGGGCAGTATTTGGTGACTTCGCTTCACGGGATTATGGCCCGGATACGTCAAGGGAGCCTAAGGTAGTGAGGTTCCCAAACCCTTTAGGCTCCTTTCAAAAACCCAGCCAAAATACACAGTATCCCTGGCATGGAGCCATGAAGGGAAGCAGAGGCAATGCGTGGGGGGCAAATGGGATCATGTCCCCGTCCCGAAATTTGATGCTTGGCTTGTACTGACACGAACACTGCTGAAGCTGGTTGCCCTCACCCCCACTATTCTCAGGCGTGGGTTGTCTCTGCAGGGAAGCTTGCCCTGCCACTGCCCACACGAAACACTCTTCGTGCAAAGTAGAGGAGCTCAGGCTCTGATCACAAACTCATCTAAGGCGGGAAGGAGGAAGAAACTGAAAGCAAAGATCAACTTCCGATGAAACACTGCCATATTCACCTCCAGCCTGTCGTACGGTTTCAGTGACTGACTTATTGGCAGGCGGTACGTAGCTGGCTTGTTACTTTGTTCAGGATCATGCACTGTAGTCTAATTAAACCAATGGGTTTTCAGAATTTGGCAGGTCATTAACCTAAATCTTTAGACTCAGCTTGGAGGCAGAGTGAGGATCCAATGCTTGTTAACAGCTTGGGGGGCCTTAATCACCAGATCACGGAACAGATTATTTCTTGCATTAATAAATACCCAGAGAAAGGGAGCCTGGACTCTGAGCAGCCTCATTTCTCCATGTCTCCTTTGCCTTTGACGAAACGAAGCACTTCCACAGGTTACAGCTGGGACGAAATCCTGACTTCCGTTACGCAGGCAAGTGTCCGTTGACTGCTATTAGGAAGGGGGACAAGGCAGTAGCAGCTTTGGATACTGCTTGCCCGACATTCCACTCCCTTTTTAATATCACAGCGTAGGTAATAGAGCAGAGGCTCTCAAACTGAGGTACATGGTAGAATGTAGTCTGGGGAGGATGCGAGAGATGCGTTAGGGAAGGGGGGGCAGGGAACAACTTACTGCGCTCATTCAGAGCTGGGTGGCTGGAGAGCAGTGACTGCTGTCTGGGTGCCCAGCTCTGAGGGTAGCATCACCAGCAGAGAAGTAAGTGTGGCATTGCCATGCCAGGCCACTCTTACTTCTCCGCTGCTGCTGGCGGCCGCGCTGCCTTCAGAACTAGGTGCCTAGCCAGCAGCCGCCGCTCTCCACTCTGCCTTCGGAGCTGGGCAACCCAGAGTGGTGGCTGCTGGCTGGGTGCCCGGGGAAGGTGAACTAGTACAGACACTAAGAAGGGCGGCGGGGGGGGGAGAGCAATCAAATACGTTTGAAAACCATGGTATTAGAGGAGCAGGGAAGTCTCAAAGGTCCAGAGACTTAGATAAGCCCCAAAATATAGGTGCCTGTCTGAAATGAACGAGGATTTTATGCCTCTCGGTGCACAATGATTGATTCTGTTGCTTTTTCTAATGCGTGCCGAGAGATGCTGCACAGGGCATACAGATAGAAGCAAAGAATCTCTGCTATAATTACAAGAGAGGGGACTCTTTCCTGGGAAGCAGTGACGGTGAAAAAGACCAGGGGCTCTAGCGGATAATCAACCGAACATATGCCCCCAATGCGATGCGGTGACCAAAGGGGCTAATGCAATCTTTGGTTGTATAAGCAGGGGAGCAGAGGAGGTTTCTTACCTCTTTCTTTGGCATTGGTGCGATTACTACGAGAGCCAGTTCTGGTGTCCACAATTCAAGAAGGATGTTAACTGGAGAGAGTTCAGGGAGCAGCCGTGAGAACGATTAAAGGCTTGGAAAACCTGATTTATGATAGATTCAAGGCGTTCCATCTGCTTAGCTTAGCAAAGAGAAGGCTAAGGGGTGATTTGATCACAGTCGAGAAGTTCCTATTTGGGGAACAGAAATTTGATAATAGAGGGCTCTTCAATCTAGCAGAGAAAAGTAAACAAGATCCAATGGCTGGAAATTGAAGCTAGACAAATTCATACTAGCAATAAGGTGCAAATTTTTAACAGTTAGAGTAATTAACCATTAGAACAATTTACCAAGGGTTAGTGGTAGACATTCTTAAAATCGAGACTGATGTTTTTCTAAACTATAAATTCAAGTTCAAAACAGGAATTGAGGGAAGTTCTATGACCTGTGTTTATACAGGAGGTCAGACTAGATGATCACAATGGTCCTTTCTGGCCTTATAATCTATGAATCTTTCTACACGTGTCAGCAAAAAGCACATGCTTTGCTCTTGCACTTGTGACTCCGTGTCCAAGTTGAGAAGTAACAATGCACAGTGAATTCTTTGATAATCTCTCTGCAGAGAGGTGTCCGAATATAAATACCCCACATGAGCTAATCTCTGCCAGAGACTTTAGAGTAACAGAGCACTTTCTCCAGTCTGCCTCAATTCCTCGCATGGTAACCACTTTGGATGTCAGTTTACAGCGAGGTGATCTTATCCAACTAGGCCCAGGGTCATGCACACACTTCCTTTCCCCCTCCCCACTCAACTTCAACAATCAGCATAGGACATGCACGAGTGTACAATAGTCTGTCTTCTGGGGGCAAAACAATGGAGTGCTGTTTAAAAAGGAAGCAATCAAGGAAGCATCTTGGGGCTTGTCTACATGGAGAAATTGACCAGCATAGCTATTCCATAATAATTATTCTGCTGTAGCTATCCCGGAATAGCTCCCCTTGTGGACACTACTTCAGAATAATAGTCATTTTATTCTGGAATAATTACTTCACTTTGATGGCAGAGTGATTATTCCAGAATAAAATCTCTTTTTCCAGAATAGCATCCACACAGGGGAGCTACACTGGAATAGCTACCGTAGAATAATTATTCTGGAGTAGCTATGCCAGTCAGTTTCCTCTGTGTAGGCAAGGCCTTGGTGATAAAAACAGAGGAAGGAGTCAGGACTTCTGGGTTCTTTTCCTGGCTCACCCAATAGGTCTTCCCTCAGAATTCATCCATGACTCAGCTTCTTCTGTAAAATGGGAACATTAACGCCCTCAGATGAAAGGTGTGGCGTAAGACATCAGGCAGGTACCTGCTGTGGAACCAGCTCAGTAACTGTGCTTGGAATTGCTACATAATTGAGGCCCTAATCCAAGCCCTGAAACTAAATTATCCTCTCAGTTGGACCATTAAAAATGCATAGACTCAGACTGAATTAAACTAGCGTTACAGAAGAATGTATTTCAGCGACTCTCTTGCATCTCAGCCTGGGAGCACTGCTAAACCAGGGTTCTCTAGTTATGAAGGAGGGGCAAGGATGTGAGTGAAACAAGACTTTGGGTGATTAAAGAGCCATGTTGACTGGTTCCAACATGAGTCCTATTTAGCCTAGAGATTTTGCTACACAGCTTGAGGGGGAAATCCTCGGAATTCCAGTAAAGATACAGAGGACACCCTGTCTTTGGGTGGAATAAACATCTGTTAGGGAGTAATCCGCACGTCTCCAGGCTGAACTACAATCAAATGCAGGCTGCTGTCATCAGAGGCTTCCTCCAGGCTGCTCTGAGTGCTCGCAAACAAAATGAGACTTCCCAATTATGTGTTGTTCATACTACAATGTCATAAGAACGGCCGTACTAGGTCAGACCAATGGTTCATCTAGCCCAGTATCCTGGTTTCCAGCAATGACCGGTGTGTCAGAGGGAGAGAAGAGAACAGAACAGGGTAATTTATCAAGTGATCCAACCCTTGTTGTACAGTCCCAGCTGCTGGAGTACAAGCTTGGGCTGCTTTTCCATGCAGATTCTTTGTAACTCTGTTTCCCTGGGAGAATTGGGAAAACTTGGGCATCCTTTTCAAGGGCTGACTAAATCCACTCTCCTCACTATTTCTTTCAAACAAAAGCCTTTGTGATCCCGTTTAGAATTCATCCCAGGTACGCTGGCACTCTTGATGCTTGTCTAGCGTCTTGTCAGCTGAAGAAAAATATCCAGCTAAGCGCTCTAAGCCTCTGGCTTTGAATGGGCAGAGCCATTGCATCTTGCATTGGGATCACCCTCATTTAAAACCTATTTATCTTCACCGAGGCTGTCAGGAAACCAGCGACACTTAGCGAAAATGTCACATTTTTCTATCAGTTCCTTGTAGAAATATCCTTGTAGAAGGGTTGATATTGCAGAAAATACAAGGCAACTTATTGATGATCGCAGGGCGTTTGTCCTTCAATTAGCATTGGGTGAATGTGTTCCGTTATCCCTGCCTTCAGGCTGTTTTTTCCTCCAAAAAGCTACGCCTATCCCGAGTTACGAATGATGAAGACCATGGGGCTTTACAGTGGCTCTGATGAGCCTGGACAGCACAAACAAAGCAAAGGACACGTTTTGCATGAGTGACCATGCCTGCAGATGTGATACCTTTCGAAGGAGCAATGCTTAAGGACTGGGAGACATGCAGGGAGGGCATCCCTGGGGGTGAGGCAGTGTAGCCAGTGTCCTCCACCACACAGCCATCCAGGAAATCGATGGGCCACCATTGTTCTACTGTTCCTGCCAAGTGCGCTAGCTGACCCATCCCCAACTGAGCTCAGGGCCCCGTTGTGCTAGGTACTATACAGACATCCAGCCAGAGTGAGTTTATAATCTAAACAGACAGGCCCAGACAAAGGGTTGGAGAATGGAAAAATTATGGGGGAGCACAAAGAGGAAGCAAACTGCTTTAGGTCAGGAGTCAGAGAGATGGGAACTGAGCTCCGGCCTGGGTCCTAGGCCAGCCGATTAACCTGCTGGGAAGGGCTCGCTGGGTCCTCTCCCCAGGCTAGTGTACCCTACCACTGCTGAGCAGGTGGAATCTAGCTACCCGTATTTTGGTGAATCCTGCTGTATGTACCAGCAGCTTTAAGAGGCTGTTTTGTACAAGCCATGTGTCCTGCAGCCCACCATGCAGTTGCACTGAAAGGTTCTTCTCTGAAGCGCTGCTGTTCATCTCAAACGGGACTAAGTGTATTACCCTAATGGGGCAGCAAACAGCAAATCACTCCAGCGTGATTCGTGCAGGGGAAATGCTGCTCCATCGTGCACTGAGGCAAACCTTTGAGTCTCCTCTGCTGCAGGAAGTCGACCAGGTGGCTGGAAAGGCATTAGAAACAAATGAATTGGCACAGCTAGATAATAATTAGGATAGAGAATAAAACAGAAAATATCGTAATGCCACTATACAAATCCATGGTACACCCACACCTGGAATCCTGCACGCAGTTCTGGTCACCCCATCTCTAAAAAGATGCATAGAATTGGAAAAGGTATAGAGAAGAGCAACCAATTAATCAGGGATATGGAACAGCTTCTAAATGAGGAGAGATTAAAAAGACGGGGACTTTTCAGCTTGGAAAAGAGGAGACTAAGTCTTTAAAATCATGACTGGTGTAGAGAAAGTAAATAAGGAAGTGTGACTTACTCCTTCTCATAACACACAAACTAGGGGTCACTCGATGACATTAATAGGCAGCAGGTTTAAAACAAACATAAGGAAGCACTTCTTCACACAACGCACAGTCAACTTGTGGAACTTGGTGCCAGCAGTTCACGTGAAAGCCAAAAGTATAACTGGGTTAAAAAAAAAGAATTAGATACGGTCCTGGAGGATAGGTCCATCAATGGCTATTAGCCAAGGAGTATGCAGTGTAGTTGTGTCGGACAATGTGGGTTTCTCTGTCACCAACAGAAGTTTGTCCAATAAAAGATATTACCTTATCCACCTTCTCTCTCTGATTAGCTAAGATGGTCAGGGATGCCATCTCATGTTCTGGGTATCTCTAAACCTCTGACTGCCAGAAGCTGTGACTGGAGGACAGGGAATGGATCACTCAGTAATTGCCCTGTTCATTCCCTTTGAAGGATCTGGCACTGGCCACCTTTTAAAGACAGGATAATGGGTTAGATGGACCATGGGTCTGACACAGCATGGCTGTACTTATGTTTTTACCAGGGCCTCCAGGTTGGCATGCCGAGCACCGAATATTTCATTCGATTTTGTTGTCAGTTTACACCCTCTGCCAAAACTAGAGCTGCACTGAAAAAGCTGGGCTGGGAAATCCCAAGCTTCCTCATACCAGAGCTGATCACACTGCGGAGGGTCTCTGGTTCATCTAAGCCAGCATCCTGCCACCAACGGCAGTCAGCGCTGGATGTTTTAGAAGGCGGCATATAAATTATACAATGTACCTAATTGCAACACTACACAATGGGGGGAAGTGTGGGTGAGGGGGCAGATTTCTCCCTGAGCCCAGCTGGTGATCTGTGCCCTCAGATTATACCTTGGAAGTGTAAGGCTTGATTGCAAGTGTCACTGCAGACACCACTCATACAGGGTGAAACTAATCTCTGGTGCACTGTATTGATAATTTCCTGATCATTAATAATGAATTGATAACCAGTAATCGATTACAAATTTTAACTGTGATTAGAGGTTTAAGCAGAGGGGTTTCTCTCAAGTCTGGATTAGTTCATCAACAACAACAAACCTTGGCTAAATCCATTTTTATTTGATTGGATTTATTGATTAAATAGCAAAGCCAGCTCACACACAGAGAGGCACACAGTTACCAACAGCCCCTGTAGCTCTCTGAGAGCCTACATCCAGGCTGCATAGTTCTACTTCCTCATGATGTTTTAGGATAAGCATAACCTTTCTTTCCCTTCTTGTTTATCACACTAACCCTTACCCGGTTCCTTCTTTTGGCACATACTTCTTATCTTGGGTTATTTTCTCCAGATAGTTACTCATTGTTTATCCCCGTATTTGGGCAATTTCATCTGTTGTATCTTTTGCACCTATTTTGCGGTTAATATTGCAAAAATATCTGAACAGCTATTTTTAACAATACACCACAGATTCCTGCTCAGCAAAATTTCAGTTCTTACAGTTACCTTTCCTACAAGCCAGCTTGGGACTTCTGCTCCCAGGCAAGACTTAAGTTCTCTCTCTAGCCTATCTGAAATGGCAACAGAAGGTGGGCAGTGCTAAATCCTCCACACCCCGGAAGCCCCACATAAGGCTTCATGCATCTTCCCCAGGCTCTGCATGCTGCCAAACTAGTCCCTTGGCTGGCACATGCTGGGGCAGAGCAGGAGGTCACCTCGACAATGGCCTTGGGAGTGGCTACAGACTGTCCTTATGTGGATCTACTAGTCCCAGGTAAATGTGCAACCAAGACAGGGAGATGCGACTATCAAGTTCTTAGACTGAAAAAAAAAAACCCTGGAACTGGGGGCAGGGGGGAGAATGAGAGGCGGTTGTACACAGGGGGTGAAGGGGGTCACATGCCAACCTAGTGTCCTGGTTCTTGGCTGGAGGTGGCTGAACTTTGCCTCCCTCCACTGATATAGAGCCCTGATGGAATGAATAAGGTTTAATCTGCAGTTCACCTGGATGTGAATGAGTGATGAGGATTTCAGCACCTGCCCTTGGAAGACAGTTTTGCTGGTCATAGATTCTAAGGCCAGACGGCCCATAGTCTGACCTCCTGCATAACATAGGTCATAAGACTTCCCTGAAGTAATTCCCATTTGAATAAGAGCAGGTCTTTTACAAAAACAGCAAGTCATGACTGAATTAAAAAACTTCAGTGAAGTGGAATCCACTGGTAAATTATTCCAACGGTTAATTACCCTCACTGTTAAAATTTTCACTTTCTTTCTAGTCTGGAGTTGTCTAGCTTTGTCTTCCAGCCATTGGATCTTGTTATACATTTCTCTGCTAGACTGAAGAGATGTCTTATCAAATTTCTGTTCCCCAGATAGGAGCTTATGGTGATCAAGTCATCCCTTAACCTTCTCTTTGTTAAAGAAAACAGATGGAACCCCTTGAGTCTATCATAAGTCAGGTTTTCCAATTCTTTAATCCTTCCCATGGCTGCTCCCTGAACTCTCTCCATTTTTCCCCCTGCATTGGAAGGTCTATTTGTGGTGATTGTGAGCTGTTAAGTTTTGATGCCTGTATAATCAGAATTATTATTCTGCTGCCTGGTGTATAAACATGAAGGAATAGGCATTACCTTTGAGTATGGCTCATCTTTTGTTAATTAATTTATGCATAAAATGGACCTAAAACCTACCTCCTAGCGGGATGCACTAAATGATTAATACTGATTGATGTTGGCCAAATGCTCCAATTGCTTGCATGAACGATCTGTAGGAATGCAAAGCAATTTGCAACTGCACACACTGCTCAGAGCAAAAAGGCACCTGTCCTGATGGAATCCAGTCTCCTTACTTCCACACAGGCCTGTCACTGTTGCAGAGATGTGGATACATCAGGGAATGGCGCTCATTTAAAATATTGTCTTCATCCATTAAAGATATTAAACCTAATTCTCCCCTGGAAATCATTGCAGTTATAGTGGTGTGGATCTGAAATAATGTAGCAAAAGAATCAGGGCCATTCATCCCGTGCTGGTTTTAAGTTCCCTGCACTTTTACATCTTGTGTCCCTGATCTCCCTTGCAGTTGGGTTTTGGCGGGCTGTGAGGTCTGTGGGTCCCAGTCCTAACACTGCCCTAGTAATGGGAAGCCAGTGTTAATTCCGGACGCTGTTTTGCTTTTCCTAAAATAACTTTGAAGAGGCAGATGGCTGGGCTGGTGTCAAATGCCACTGACACTGTGGAATGACTTGGGTTTCTTTAAGGAAGGAAATGCTGTCACAGCTAGCTTGTTTGCAGTCTCATGGCCAAGATAATGGGCAGAGAGCTTGAAATGGGAGAGGAAGGAAGACAGAGGCAAGACAGGTGGGGACAGAGCTCCAGCACTGCCATACTGAAGCACTCCTGATCATAACAAGTCAAGGATACAACATCATTTAGCCTTGCCGTGTTCATGGCACTGAACCATGTCTACACAGTATTTTTGAATCATGCTTTGGTCTTTTGTGGCCCAAACTGGGTGCTTAGTTGGGATGCAATTTTGTCCTCTCTCCACTCAAGTTCCAGCCATGTACTCACCAAGATGGGGGTTACCCTGTCATAACCAGGTTCCCCATTATGGAAGAAATTGACAGAATACTTGGAACCAAAGAGATATCCGATACCTTGCATCAGTAGCTGGAAGCACTCACAGCAGGTCTGAATTTGGCCCTTTGTGCCTGACAATTTTCATTTCTCAGAATCCACGTTAGGGACAAATCCAGATAAACAGACTTTGGGCTGGGGCTCTCTGTCTGGATAGAGAATCTTCCTGGCATAGGTCACATAGCATCTTGGTCAATGTACCTCTCCTCTGCTGCAGGTGGTATTGGCCCGTGGCTCTACGTAGCCATGGAGATGCCTTGTTAATGAACAACATGAACAGTTAAATTTCATGGTGCATGTTAGGATAACTGCAAGAGAGTATGAATCATAGTTACGTACCATGACCACAAAGAAGGCTATTGAAAAATCAATAAGTTATTTGCTTTAAATTAAATGATCTGTTTATTTTTTCCCCTCCCCATTGATAGTCATTTTTCTTGTTCTTTGGGTTTGTATATTCTGAGCACACAGAAAATCAGAAAAGGGAAATCAGCTAGCAATGCAATTTCATTCTAGCCAGAACTATTCTACAACATAGACTATTAGGGCATAGTCCTGTCAAGACTTTCTTACAGATCTTTACTCAAAGGAGAAATCCAATTAACGTCGGTGGGACTACTGATGTCAGTGAGTTTGCAAGATAGGGCTTCTATAAGGCACTATTCATCTCAGAAGTAACTCAGGAGGAACTTAAACAACAGCTACTAAAGTCAGATATTTTAAAATCAGCATCTGAGAGTTTTAAAAGAGCTGGCTTAGGGGCAATCTGGACTGTTAATGTGACTTTCAATATGTCTTGGAATGCTGGGAAAGTTCCAGAAGACTAGAAGAAAGCTAATGTTGTGCCAGTGTTTAGACAGGATGATGTTTTTCTAAAAGATCATTCCTGTTTGAACTAGAGCATAATTCATAGATGTTCTTTACAGGACTGTCTTATGCAGGTCGTCAGACTAGAGGATCACAACAGTCCCTTACGGCCTTATGAATCGACTTTTCTTTTGCTTTTGTTCCCTTAGATTTAGTGATATTTATCATCCCGCTTGGCATTTGATATCCCATTTCTTTTCAGAAAAACCCAACTCAATTCACATAACTCACGAAGGTTAGGACAATTAGTAAAGATGATAGGAAAGAAAAGGCTATAATAGAAACATTGTCTCTGGTAGCCAAAGACAGAGCACATGGGCAATATCATGTACTTCCTGGGGGGAGGTGGCTCACGAAAGGAAAGAGCTTCTTTATCTAAGGAGATACCTTATTTGGGAAGATAACTAAACCTGAACAATTCTAATAACAACGTAACAAACATGGGCACCTATCACTTCCTAGCTGCCACTAAGCTACACACCATGGCCACTTGGAACTTCAAGGCAGTGAGGATACAACTTGGATCCTGCTATACCAAGAGATCATGCATCTACCACTTGAGTTAAAGGAGAATCTCTCAGTGGGCTGCTAGCAGTATAGGACCTATGACACCCAGGTGAACAGTTCTAATTCCACCCAGTAGAGGGCAAGGGTGCTCATGCACACTAGCCAGTTCATTCTCCTCTTTGCACTTACAAAGAACCTTTCCTAAAAGGTCAGAGCATTTCTCAGACATGAATGAATAAGACAAATAAATCCTCACTACCATGGTAAGGTGAAGTAGTTATAACAACTAACCTAGATATGTATCAACAAAAGCGCAGAGAAGAGGTCTGTTCGGGTCTCCTTTTAAAGCCCAACCCAAACTCAACTAGTCCATAACCGATCGGAACCCACTGTGAGTGTTGAGTCATTTTCAGACCCAACCTGAACCCAACGTTTGCCCTGGAATCTGTCTCACTGCTGCCATCTCTGCCTTGTCTTTGGGGCCTGGCCCCATGCCCACAATCCTCCTCTGGCTGCCTCCTGCCCATGGGGTTGCCGTGTGTGCCACAGTCCTGCCCTCTTGCTGTGCCGGGCATGCTGCAGAGTGAGAGACGCTGCAACTCTTTGGCACGCTCGCTCCACAGCATATTCAACGCAGTGAAATGGCAGCGGTCAGCTGGGAGCATGACATGCAGCCACTGCGTGCTGACCACCACGGGCAGGAGGAATCGATCAGAGATTACCCACCTCAAGCGGGTCAGATTGCTTTCAGACCCAACCCGAACCCGACACTTGTAGTTGGGTTGGGGTTGGATTGCAAGGGTCTAGGGCAGAGAATTAAATCATAGAATCATAGAATATCAGGGTTGGAAGGGACCTCAGGAGGTCATCTAGTCCACACCTCTGCTCAAAACATCCCTTAACCCCAATTAAATCATCCCAGCCAGGGCTTTGTCAAGCCCGACCTTAAAAACTTCTAAGGAAGGAGATTCTACCACCTCCCTAGGTAACGCATTCCAGTGTTTCACCACCCTCCTAGTGAAAAAGTTTTTCCTAATATCCAACCTAAACCTCCCCCACTGCAACTTGAGACCATTACTCCTTGTCCTGTCCTCTTCTACCACTGAGAATAGTCTAGAACCATCCTCTCTGGAACCACCTCTCAGGTAGTTGAAAGCAGCTATCAAATCCCCCCTCATTCTTCTCTTCTGCAGACTAAACAATCCCAGTTCCCTCAGCCTCTCCTCATAAGTCATGTGTTCCAGACCCCTAATCATTTTTGTTGCCCTTCGCTGGACTCTCTCCAATTTATCCACATCCTTCTTGTAGTGTGGGGCCCAAAACTGGACACAGTACTCCAGATGAGGCCTCACCAATGTCGAATAGAGGGGGACGATCACATCCCTCGATCCGCTCGCTATGCCCCTACTTATACATCCCAAAATGCCATTGGCCTTCTTGGCAACAAGGGCACACTGCTGACTCATATCCAGCTTCTCGTCCACTGTCACCCCAGGTCCTTTTCCGCAGAACTGCTGCCTAGCCATTTGGTCCCTAGTCTGTAGCTGTGCATTGGGTTCTTCCGTCCTAAGTGCAGGACCCTGCACTTATCCTTATTGAACCTCATCAGATTTCTTTTGGCCCAATCCTCCAATTTGTCTAGGTCCCTCTGTATCCTATCCCTGCCCTTCAGCGTATCTACCACTCCTCCTAGTTTAGTATCATCCACAAATTTGCTGAGAGTGCAATCCACACCATCCTCCAGATCATTTATGAAGATATTGAACAAAACCGGCCCCAGGACCGACCCCTGGGGCACTCCACTTGACACCGGCTGCCAGCTAGACATGGAGTCATTGATCACTACCCGTTGAGCCCGACAATCTAGCCAACTTTCTCCCCACCTTATAGTGCATTCATCCAGCCCATACTTCTTTAACTTGCTGACAAGAATACTGTGGGAGACCGTGTCAAAAGTTTTGCTAAAGTCAAGAAACAATACATCCACTGCTTTCCCTTCATCCACAGAACCAGTAATCTCATCATAGAAGGCGATTAGATTAGTCAGGCATGACCTTCCCTTGGTAAATCCATGCTGACTGTTCCTGATCACTTTCCTCTCATGTAAGTGCTTCAGGATTGATTCCTTGAGGACCTGCTCCATGATTTTTCTGGGGACTGAGGTGAGGCTGACTAGCCTGTAGTTCCCAGAATCGTCCTTCTTCCCTTTTTTAAAGATTGGCACTACATTAGCCTTTTTCCAGTCATCCGGGACTTCCCCCGTTCGCCACAAGTTTTCAAAGATAATGGCCAATGGCTCTGCAATCACAGCCGCCAACTCCTTTAGCACTCTCGGATGCAACTCGTCCGGCCCCATGGACTTGTGCACGTCCAGCTTTTCTAAATAGTTCCTAACCACCTCTTTCTCCACAGAGGGCTGGCCATCTACTCCCCATGCTGTGATGCCCAGTGCAGCAGTCTGGGAGCTGACCTTGTTAGTGAAGACAGAGGCAAAAAAAGCATTGAGTACATTAGCTTTTTCCACATCCTCTGTCGCTAGGTTGCCTCCCTCATTCAGTAAGGGGCCCACACTTTCTTTGGCTTTCTTCTTGTTGCCAACATACCTGAAGAAACCCTTCTTGTTACTCTTGACATCTCTTGCTAGCTGCAGCTCCAGGTGCTATTTGGCCCTCCTGATTTCATTCCTACATGCCCGAGCAATATTTTTATACTCTTCCCTGGTCATATGTCCAACCTTCCACTTCTTGTAAGCTTCTTTTTTATGTTTAAGATCCTCTAGGATTTCACCATTAAGCCAAGCTGGTCGCCTGCCATATTTACTATTCTTTCGACTCATCGGGATGGTTTGTCCCTGTAACCTCAACAGGGATTCCTTGAAATACAGCCAGCTCTCTTGGACTCCTTTCCCCTTCATGTTAGTCCCCCAGGGGATCCTACCCATCCATTCCCTGAGGGAGTCGAAGTCTGCTTTCCTGAAGTCCAGGGTCCTTCCCTGTGTCAGGATCCTGAACTCGACCAACTCATGGTCACTGCGTCCCAGATTCCCATCCACTTTTGCTTCCCCCACTAATTCTTCCCGGTTTGTGAGCAGCAGGTCAAGAAAAGCTCCCCCCCAGTTGGCTCCTCTAGCACTTGCACCAGGAAATTGTCCCCTACGCTTTCCAAAAACTTCCTGGATTGTCTATGCACCGCTGTATTGCTCTCCCAGCAGATATTAGGAAAATTAAAGTCACCCATGAGAACCAGGGCGTGCGATCTAGAAGCTTCTGCGAGCTGCCAGAAGAAAGCCTCGTCCACCTCATCCCCCTGGTCTGGTAGTCAATAGCAGACTCCCACCACTACATCACTCTTGTTGCTCACACTTCTAAACTTAATCCAGAGACACTCAGGTTTTTCTGCAGTTTCGTACCGGAGCCCTGAGCAGTCATACTGCTCCCTTACATACAGTGCTACTCCCCCACCTTTTCTGCCCTGCCTGTCCTTCCTGAACAGTTTATAACCATCCATGACAGTACTTCAGTCATGTGAGTTATCCCACCAAGTCTCTGTTATTCCAATCACGTCATAATTCCTTGACATCACCAGGACCTCCACTTCTCCCTGCTTGTTTCCAAGGCTTTGTGCATTTGTATATAAGCACTTGAGATAACCTGCTGATCGCCCCTCATTCTCAGTATGAGGCAGGAGCCCTCCCCTCACAGACATTCCTGCCTGTGCTTCCTCCTGGTATCCCGCTTTCCCAGTTACCTCAGGGCTTTGGTCTCCTTCTCCCGGTGAACCTAGTTTATAGCCCTCCTCACTAGGTTAGCCAGCCTGCTCGCAAAGATGCTCTTCCCTCTCTTCGTAAGGTGGAGCCCGTCTCTGCCCAGCACTGCTCCTTCATGGAACACCATCCCATGGTCAAAGAATCCAAAGCCTTCTCTCCGACACCACCTGCGTAGCCACTCGTTGACTTCCACGATTCGACGGTCCCTACCCAGGCCTTTTCCTTCCACGGGGAGGACGGACAAGAAGACCACTTGCGCCTCAAACTCCTTTATCCTCCTTCCCAGAGCCACATAGTCTGCAGTGATCCGCTCAAGGTCATTCTTGGCAGTATCATTGGTGCCCACATGGAGAAGCAGGAAGGGGTAGCGATCCGAGGGCTTGATGAGTCTCGGCAGTCTCTCCGTCACATCGCGAATCTTAGCCCCTGGCAAGCAGACTTCTCGGTTTTCCCGGTCGGGGCGGCAGATAGATGACTCAGTCCCCCGGAGGAGAGAGTCCCCACCACCACCACCCATCTTCTTCTCTTGGGAGTGGTGGTCGTGGAACCCCCAACCTCAGGACAGTGCATCTCATGCCTTCCAACCAGCGGAGTCTCCTTCTGCTTTCTCCCCCCAGACATATCATCTGGTCCACTCTCCGCAATGGTACCTGTGGAGAGAACATGAAAGCGGTTAGTTACCTGTGTCTGCATTGCTGGAACCCGGACATTCCCCCTTCTTCTTCTGGAGGTCACATGTTGCCAAGCTTCTTCACTGGCCTCTTGGCTCCGCGGTGCAACCTGCTCTAAATCTTTAGAGCTTTGTGCCCGTAGAAGCATATCCTGACTTTTGTCCAGAAAATCCTCAGTTTCTCGTATTCTTGGTCAAATGACTTGACCAAGATCATTTTAAGTTAGTGGCAGAGCTGGCAATGAAATCCAAGAGTCCTGACTCAAAGTCCCTTACTGCAGTTAGTGGACTACTCTGTCCTGCTATAAGGGATACTGAGAAAGTAAATCTTAACTTCTTTCTTTATGGAAGTTAAGCCCCTCTCGAGTGGATAAAATACCGTGCCTGCATAGACCCCTGTGAATTAACACCATTTTGGTGTCTACTTATAACTTAATCTTACCATTGTTAACAAATTATAATAAACAATTGCCTTTGTTTTTAAACTGAGGTCTAATCTGTTCCAGTTCTATTCGCTGCTGATTCAATGCTTTTAAATTTAGGAGAAGGGGAAGATGGTTGCACTTGACTGCTAAGTAAAATAAGCTTATTTTTCTTTCATTTGCAAAATAAAAGGACAGAGTCTTACTGATTTACAGTTCACAATCTGGAGTCTTCTGCATGCCAGACCAGCTGGGTAAGTGATGTTCTCTTGATGCTCTCATTCTTTTTCACTCGCCTGTTTGCACTTCTGCAAGCTTAATATCCGTTTTTAAAGATATCGATTTTCCCCTGGCACCTGCTTTAGGGTGGTAATTCCGCTGACTTCAATGAGGTAACTGCCGATTCAGACCAACGAAGGCGAGACAACAACCTGGCCCATTGTTGCCAAGTTACATGTATATTTGACTCGTGGATTGTTGATGCTCTGACCAGGAAAGAAGAATTTGAGAGGCACGTCCTCAAAATGCAACCAAAGTCTGCATGATTGTGCGCTCTGTTGTCCATTTGTGCCACAATGGATGCCCCCAGCAAATTCTGTTGGCACATTTTAAAAGCCATTTTTAACTATCTGGCCTTTAGCGTCTGAAGTTTTTCATTTAATATTTCATTTGGCATAAAACCAACATGGGTCCAAATCCCTGGCTGGCTGCTGTATCTGGACAATGAGAAAGGTGGGAGAAGTGGGTAGTGAAACTTAGTTTAAAAGTTATTAGTGTCTGTCTTGCCTACTTATAGTGTGGGCGTCTTATGGCTCTTATAAAAAGAAAAGGAGTACTTGTGGCACCTTAGAGACTAACCAATTTATTAGAGCATAAGCTTTCGTGAGCTACAGCTCACTGATGAAGTGAGCTGTAGCTCACGAAAGCTTATGCTCTAATAAATTGGTTAGTCTCTAAGGTGCCACAAGTACTCCTTTTCTTTTTGCGAATACAGACTAACACGGCTGTTACTCTGAAACCTGTCATTATGGCTCTTATATGTATCCACCAGCACTTCATCTCACTCAGGGCTGCTAGTTGCTACTGTAGTATAAAGAAGATAATACCTTACCTGCTAAAGGCCTGATTCTACAAGGGCTAAACACCTGCTAATTCCCCCAAAGTCAACGACAGCAAAGGGCTGTCATAAGTCTGGGCCTGATTCTGAATTAAGCCTGCACCCTGTGACTATTTCAGGGTGCGGTGCGACATGAACGAGTCTTTCACAGGTGGGCTGTCATAAGAATCACGTTTGATCAATTTAACAGGCAGTCTTTACACTTGGAGAGCAGAGTGACGTTTGGCACCGCCAACCGTTCAAACTTGTTCAGATCAAGCATCTCTTCTCTTGATAAGAGCCGTCAACTGATCCTTATTGAAAGGAAGCTGCAATAGGGTAGATTAAATATTCTTTGGACCACAGAACAAGAAAGGCGGACTCTGCAGATCAATGGTTAGTGCACTCAGATGAAAGGCTCTGCTCTGAGACGTGGTAGGGACTTGAAGGTGAGCTCCTACAAACCAGGTGCTCTAAACATGGGACTATTCAGGGGTGGGTGTCTCTCCCTCCCCACCACCGGGGTTTTCGAAGGAAAAGGTCTCCATTTCATCCCAGGGTAGAATGGGAATTTTTCTGAAATTCTGAAACTTTCATGGGACAGGGTGGGCTCACTGTCCAACCATCAAATGCCTCCCTCAGTGATCATTTTTTGGAAGGGTGGGGGGCCTCAGTTTCAGATTTTGCCCCAACCCCGGAAAACCTCTGTGCAGCCCCAGCTATCAGCTGTTACAGCCCTCAGCTGCAGAGCCCTGGCACTTTAACTGTCCCCGGTTCAATCCCCCAGTCAGCCAAGAAGGCAGCCATCACACCAGTATTCTTAAAAAACAGCAATTGGGATTTGTTTGTGCATTTGAAAATAGCTGCTTCCTGAGATAACACAGCTAAAAAAGGCTAAACCTGGCATTTTTATGAATGAAAATTCACATCTGTGCAGCATGTGTATGCTATAAAACCATCACAATGCAATTCCTGGGGAAACGAAAAACAGCTCCGCTCTCTGGATCCCAAATCCATTGTAAACAGGATTTTTCAACCCGCCTCTCTCAACCAGGCTTAATATTTGCCTCCAACAAAGGAAGGAGGGAGAGACAGTGAGCACACTCCCATGTCCCATGTTACTTTCTAGCAGTAGCTAAGTAAACACTAAATAGCTGAACCTCCAAGCTGAAATGCAATCTGCATGTTTGCCTGTGGATGTGGAAAGAGATGGAGGGCTACTGCAGGCTTTTTTAAAAAGGACTTTTGCTGGAACAGTAAAGACATTCCAGTACTGCAACTGGAATCCTTCTCATTGCTCAGTGCCGTATTTCCCCACTATCATGAGTGTGCATTAGCGTCATGGGGTTCCTTGCGCTTGTCAGCGTCTTTTTTAGCTTCTGTGTTGACGAAGGGTGCCTGGCTTCCTACCCATCACCCTCGGCCCTCTGCTTAAACTCAGACCTGGTTGCTAGAGAGGACAGCTCAATCTCCTTAGAGTCTCTGCTGAGAAATTCACCAAGTGAATTGCACCCAGTTCTAGTCATTTAGACTAGTCCCTGTTCCTCAAAAACAACATAACATAACAGAGAAAAGACGCAGGACATTTCAAATGGCTACGTGTTGTCAATCCTGAGTAACATGGGTCTGAAAAGCCACAACGCTCTTGCTCCAAAAGAAGCAAATTCCCCCCCACCCCCACTATGGCTCCTTTTTTAAAGGGACGCCTCATTTCTGTCTAACGTCACTCCCAGAGTCAAGTACGTCCTCCCTTTTTGCACTGAGATCTTTCCGCTGCCACTGAGCAATTGGATTCAGCTCTTTGAGACTGCTTTAGAGCCTGCGTTTAATGGGGATCGCAACGCAACCTTAACTGTGGTGCTGCGAAGGCACCTCTGTAATGAGCCAAATAGAAAACAGCCCTACAAAATTAGATTAGTATTTCATGGAGATGAGGCCAAATGAGATTCCACGTACAAAATGAGTAGAAAATGGCCCTCTAATTGATACTATCCCTGGAGCAGCTCCGCTGGAGCCAGTGAAGGTACACCAGGGATGAATCTGGCCCAATAATTACGTGCTAAACCCTGGAGTTATTATTCAGTCAAAGCTCCTATTAAGGCTTAACTAGAGTCTTGTCCAAGGAAGAACTGAGTATGGCTTACAGTGTTTGGCCTAAAAATATTTAGACAGCAATACAGCACCTTCTGTCTGAGGAGCTCTGATTGAGGTCTATAAAATCATGATGGGTGTAGAGAAAGTAGATAAAGAAGTGTTGTTTACTACTTCTCATGACACAGAAGCTAAGGGTCACCCAATGAAATTAATAGGCAGCAGGTTTAAAACAAATAAAAGGAAGTATTTCTTCACACAATGCACAGTCAACCTGTGGAACTCCTTGCCAGAGGATGTTGTGAAGGCCAAAACCATAACAGGGTTAAAAAAAGAACTAGATAAATTCATGAAGGATAGGTCCATCAATAGCTATTAGCCAGAATGGGCAGAAATGGTGTCCCTAGCCTCTGTTTGCCAGAAGCAGGGAATGGGCAATAGGGATGGATCACTTGATGATTGTTTGTTCTGTTCATTCCCTCTAGGGCACCTGGCACTGGCCACTGTCGGAAGACAGGATACTGGGCTAGATGGACCTTTGGTCTGATCCAGTATAGCCATTCTTATGAGCTCAGAGTACTTTGTAGACACTTAAATCTCTCCCATGAAGCAAGTGAGCATTCTACTCAGAGGTAGAGAGACTATCGTGCACAGGTTAATGGGAAGATTGTGAGCTCCCCGTGCTGCTCTCCAGATACGCCATGCTGAGGGACAGTAGCCAAGGCCTCCACCCACAGTTTCTGAAGCACCGATCACAGCCCCATAGTAGATACAGTACTAACGATTCTGGGGTTATGTGCTAGCTAACAATATTGATGAATGATGTCCCAAGCTGCACAGGGTTAAACGGGAGCAACCTCTAGTTTGTGGCAGTGGAGAAAAGCAGGCGTTACTCTAAGACACGTAGCAAGCGGCATCTGTCCGTCTCTCCCAGAGCAGGTTGGAAGGGGAATCAGCAGACCTCCATAGTGTACAGCGAGTGCAGTTCACCCCTGCTCAGAGAGCCAGCGCAAGGTGTATTCACCATTTAAGCCCTCGTGGCCTTCTGAACAGGGATGAATTTCACCCAGGCTGAATGCTGGGAAGAAAGTTTGCCCTAAGTGAACTGTCTAAGGACATGCAACACATGGGCAGCAACAGAACCCAGGGACCCAATGACTAAAGACAATGAGAAATTTGGCAGAAAGATGCCATATATGGAGTGGAGGGTGACTGGATATGTTTTCAAATGACTGCTTGTGATTAGAACACGAGTATGGATCTGCAGGAGTGTTGTACTAAAAAAAGCAAACCGTACATGCTGCCTAGCTGATGAAGGACATGTTTGGATGAGCGCATAGCGAAGAGACTCTGCTTTACTTATGCATTGCCAGTTTAGCTGAATCCTTACTTTGCGTGGCTGTTCATTAAACACCAACTCAGGCAAAGCAGAAGGCATCTCCTGAGGGTGAGTGACCAGCTGGGAGGGTCGATTAACTGTAGCTAGTGGTTTGTGCCCCCAGAAATGCCCTGTGCCAACATCATTGATGCTATTTGCTAGCCTGGGTCTTTTTAACAAACAAAAAATAAGTGAAAAGAAAAGGAGGACTTGTGGCACCTTAGAGACTAACCAATTTATTTGAGCATGAGCTTTCGTGAGCTACAGCTCACTTCATCGGATGCATACCGTGGAAACTGCAGCAGACTTTATATACACACAGAGAATATGTGCTTTGCATCCACTCCCTTCTGCTCCTTGTTAGTTTCATTCCCTCATGCAAACAGGACCAAGCTAAGTTTGTGCAGCACTGCCTTTGTGAGTCCACTCCCATGTGGTGAGAGTGTTATTTAGGAATAGTTTGAGGTTTTTGACATGGTCCGGATCATATGCAATGATACATTCATTCGTTACAAATCTGTGCATTTTACCAGTTGGGTTTTGGTGTCCATGCTTTTAATGCGATCAGTAGCAATTGTGAGATAGATCCTCAGCCGTTGACTTCAGTCAGAGTGTTCACCCACTGAGGATACCTTGATCAAATGGCCTTAGATCTGCACCACAAACTCTACCCCACTTCTGGAAATGG
This sequence comes from Lepidochelys olivacea, assembly GCF_965140295.1. Taxonomy (NCBI): domain Eukaryota; kingdom Metazoa; phylum Chordata; order Testudines; family Cheloniidae; genus Lepidochelys; species Lepidochelys olivacea. Next base: position 12,191,952 of record NC_140436.1, on the reverse strand, counting down.
CAAAACCAGATTTCAAACTATCCGAGGAGGTGAATGTTAAGGGGGATGTGAAATTCAGCTATCAGAAAGCAATTTAGCTGCAACCTTAACCATGGCGCAGCTAGTGGTTGCTCCATACTTTGTCAAGTAGCGTCACCTGCTTCCTGGATTATGGGAGAGCCCGCGGATGGGAGCTCCTTAAAATATCGGCTGCACCTCACTGATGTGTTCAAAGGCCTTTGGCATCAGTAAATCAAAAGGTGAGAATGAAGATGAGAAAAGGCAGCAGCTGGCTAATGCGGTCACTGTTTATTTTAAACCCAACATCGTTCCCAGTGGTGAGTTCTGAAGTAGGATGGCATGGATTTCCCCCCCCCCCCATAGAAAAGTACAAGAAGGGAAATAAGCTGAAGTTGTGGAGGCTTGAACTGCATATTCAGGTCTCCATGAATATCTATGTCACTGTAATTAGTAAGTTCTAATTGCATTACACTTCTAATGACAATTAAAATTAGCTTCTACTGACATTAATGTCCTGAAATGTAAGTAATAGATGTGCGACAGCCTCACATGAACCCAGAGAACAGGAATGCACTGCTGAGTTCATGAAACCATCTTCCTCCGTGCTGTATTAATTATGTTACGTAGCGGCTAATGCTGGGCAATGAGTGCAAAACGCTTGCCACCAGTGTCTCTCTGCATTCTAAGCAAGCCTGCGTTGACTGTCTGGGGACTTTTCTAAACAGAGTCAGGCCATGTCTTCACTACAACTTATGTCGGCAAAACTTATGTCACTTGGAAGGGGGAATCCAGGGCACACATTGTGGCCTTGTAACTCAGATCCCCTCTGTTTCCCAAACCCCAAATTCTGCCCCTCTACCCCAAAGCTCCTGGGTGCCACTGCTCCACACCTCCAGAAAATCAGGGTTGTATTCCACTTCAGAACATCCTCAGAAAGCACACGCTACATCTCTCATCAGGAAGCAATGCCCCACATGTTCGGCCTGCTGAGATTTGGCTCTCACGTAAAAACATAAGAAACTGTTTGCTTAAAACCTTTACTCATTTCTTACCTTTAGGTGTTTGCCGCGATGCTGAGATTCCGATGCCATCACTGTGTGGCTCCTGAGGTTTAATTAACCTCTGCAACAAACATGTGTTTAGGAATAATAATGCTACATATAATTCATGCTGTCAGGAAGTTTGCTCACTGCTTTGCGCTTTTATTCAATCATACAATTTTCTGATAAGTAAAACACACACAGTCATTCTGAACCTACAGGATAACATCTGGCCCTGAAATTAACTGCACTGGTATGGAACTTGGGTGATTACAGACTGCAATCATGATCCATCAAGAGTGCATGCCACACAGACTTGACAGCGAGCTGCATAAAACACAGCAGCCGCTTTCACAGACACAGTGCCAGAGTCTCTACGGCAGAGTAGTTGGTTTTTTCAGCCTCCTGGCACGGGTGTAAATGACTTACTCCCTGTGCAATGCCGTGGAGGAACAGGCAGCATGGTATATTAAAAACAAAGGTGATCGACCAGAAAAGAATCAATGGCCCCTGTTGGCTATAAGAGCCCCAGAATAAGATGGATTCCAAACTCTGTGAATGATGGACCTAAAGTGAGCATCGTATAAATTATAATGACGATGCACTTGGACATAGTAAATACCAACCTCGATGTGGTTACATAAGGAAATGACAATCCCTGTTTGTCTTGTCAGAAGAAAAATCTAATTGTCACTCGCTTGTAAAGTGCATATCACATCCCCCTCTGGTGGCAGGTCCACAAGGAGGATCAAGTCCTACTGCTGGCTAATGGAGTTACTCCTTTAGCTGAAGTGGTAGAAGGCTGTGCTGAAAGTCCAGGCTCAACGCTTGCCCAAGACCAGTGGTGTGGACAGTCAAACTCAGGCCTCTTCCTAACACCTGTGATTTCACTAACTGAGATAACCAGACATCCTCAGCACAATGCTGCTTATCAAGGGGATGAATCTTTGAATCACAAACTCCACGTGGTGTCAGACACTGGTTCAAAGGAGCAGTGGGTGCATTTGTAAGATACCAGCAACAGAGACTGTATTTACCTGCTGAGGAAGGTATTTTCTGTAATTTAGCACAGTGAGAAGGGATTGAAGCTGGGGAGGGGGAAAGCTGCTGAGGATGGGGCAGCGAAAGAAAGAGGGAATTCTGTTCTTGCATTTAATTCTGGGCCTCTTTTGGGTATCCTAATGGTTCTTTGATTGTCTGTGTCAGAGTTCCCTCCCCACTCTGAACTCTGGGGTACAGATGTTGGGGCCCGCATGAAAGACCCCCTAAGCTTATTTCTACCAGCTTAGGTTAAAAACTTCCCCAAGGCACAAATCCTTCCCTGTCCTTGGATGGGTACTGCTTTCACCACCAAGTGAGTTAGACAAAGATTCAGGAAAAGGACCACTTGGAGTTTCTATTTCCCCAAAATATTCCCCCAAGTCCCTTCGCCCCCTTTCCTGGGGAGGCTTGAGAATAATCTACCAACCAGATAGGTAAACAAGGTGAACCTTCTGAAATCCCGACTCGAAGCCACAACAGAAAACTCCCCCCGTGGGTATCTGAGGCTGTGACCCAGAGAGGCTCCGTTGAAGGCTGTTGGCCTAGCACATGTTGCTCTAGGAAGGCAGATACTAATTCTTGAGACTTGAAGAATGCTTTTCATTTGATTTCCTGCTCTTCCTGAGTGCTGGGGTTTTACTGGCGGTGCTACAAGGCTAATTGCTCAGGGTAACATTCTGCTCCAGGATAGGCAAGCCAGGGCGGAACTATATCTTGCTCTCTCTGTAACATGAGACCTGAGCACACAGGAAGAGCAGAATATCAGCTATGATTAAGGATAATAAACCTCTTAAAGCAGAACCATAAACCCACGAGAAGCCAGGGTGGAGTCTGGCTCTGTCTGTTACCTTGTGGCCAACTTAGAACTGCAAAATCTGCAAACACTGGTCGATGCTGTTTTCACAGCCTGAGGTTCCCACCAGGACCCAGCAATTCCCTTCCTCCCCCCAATCCTACCCTTACCCCCCCTAATTGCTCCACAGGTACAATTCATAAAACAAGTCTTAACTAGATACAGACTATACGCATCACACACGCCATTTCTCCTAGTGTCTTTGAGGCGTGGGTGCGGGAGACACTTTCCCCAGCCTTGGGAGATGTGGGGCAACAGCTGAGAGCCATAGCAGCTCCTCCCCCGATTCAGGAAGATCTGCGGTAGGGCTGAAGCTGCTAAAAAAAGTAATAGCTGAACAGTGGTCTGCCAAAAATGCAGTTTAATCAAAATCAGAACGTTTCACCGGAACATATAAATTTCAACAAGATTTTCAATGGGAAAAAATCTAAAATGAATCATTTTGATTGTCTCATTTTGATAATGTCAAAAGGTTTTAATCAGACAAAAACCTTGTGTTTCAACTTTAATGTTTCAATGCATTTCAGTTTAAATATCATAACGTATGGATTTAAATATACTGTACTCAATATTTTAATTGAATGTAGAAGTCAAACCAGAATGTATTAAAATGATCAAGTTAAAACTGCGTGTTTTGACTTCATTGAAACAAGAGGATTGGATTATCCTGAATAAAAATAGTTCTGAATTATTGTTTTGGGGAAAATTTTAAAATTTTTGGCTTTTGTTGCAGTTTGAAACAGAAAAAAATTAAGTGTCAGAATTTCCCTCAGAAGAGAAATTCCTGTTTCCAGCCGGACGTATTCTCAGAGCCTACACAGCATCGGCATTCTCTAGCATCCATCCTCTATATGTTCTGGGGCATCTTATCCAGTGTGGACTGCTGGCTAGCTTGACCTATTTTTAGCTACGGGGCAAAGGCCTAGGGGTGTCTACGCCATTGCAGCCCGTGCAGCATCTGCTTTGGTTGGAGTGGTGAAACAGCGTACTCCTGTGCTCTGTGAGAGGAAGACCAAAACCCCGGCCTTCAAGCAATACAGCAGGGCTTGGCGGGGTTTCAACCCTGAGAGCCCAGTTTGTGTAACCCCTACAGGGTTTGGGCACTTTGAGATGAGGATGTGAGAGCAGAATTTCAACCAGACTTTATATGGCTGTGTTGGGGTACGTAAGGGTTAAGTAAAAACCTACTCCGGGTGACGACTATCATGGTATCAGGCAGTGAGGCACAGGCAAGCACCATGTAGTAGGGAGAAAGGGACAGGCACGCAGCCATTCTTTTCCCTTCCCTTCTGCTCGTTAAGGATAGATAAGCGTTGCAGCTATATAAGGAATGCGGTTGTTTAAAATATACCCTTTGAGTAAAGAAGTGTTATCTCCCCCTCCCTTCCTTTCCCAGCGGCATAGATGAGCTCGGGGTCATGGCCCCTTCCTCCCTCCCCTGTGAACGGCTGATTAAGGGAACATGAGATTACAATTACTGCAAAGAAATGTATCTTCACAGTAAAAATGTCTGTATAATATGCTTAATGCTGTAAACAATATATATTCAGTATATAGCTATTAATATTCATTATATGGGCGTTCATATTATGAAATAAGGGTTTGGGGGGTGTTGTAGTAAATGTGGGCATTTACATTTTAACTTAAATAAAAAAGTTGTAATGTAATTAACTCAGGGCTTACTCGACAATTGGGTCTAGGGGAACAAATACCGCAGTAAAGAAGCCCATTTACTCAATCCGCCTTGGGTCCCCCTGCTCTTCTTCAAACAGTCTGATCCCCATTTCTCCTGGTAATATTCGAGCTTAGACACCCAGGCAGTATTTAGGGCATAAAAAGCATTTCTCTGCGCTTAGATACCTCAGTGACCGATATTTTATAAATACAGATGGATGGACAGAGTCACAGACAAGACACAGATGTGCCTGTGAGAGTCTACAAACTGGTATGCTATTCAGTTTAGAGCACAAAGAAAATTACTGGTGATCAGCAACCAACGTTAGTTATTGCAATAAATGCGTGACAATAGTGCTGGGAAGAGATCTAAGTTTATCCCTTGACCCCAATCACCTGACAGGACTCTGGGATATGAAAGGTCACAGGCCAGGACTAGCCTCCAGTGCCACTGGCTGCTAACAGAGTTCTCCTAGTTTTCATTAATCCCATTTAAAGGCATTTCACTTAAGACAATAATCATTCAAAAATTCCTGCAAAGCCATACTTGGCATCCCGTGACCCAAGCAGGGTACGGATCACTTTCTTTTCTCATCCATTTTTGGATGCCCTGTTACGAGCCAAGGTTGAGTTATAAATCTCACACAGCTCCACGGTGACAGGGTGCTGTGTTTAACAACATGTCCCACCGCTTCACTAGTTTGCGGCTAGCAAGCAAGCTTCCAATTCATTCTATGTTTAATTACTTATTTTTCTAGAATCCCACATTAATAAATACGTCAGAGCCAGACAAAAAATTACACCCTGGCTATCTGGAACAGTATTCATGGGATCACACTCAACCCGAAGAGATGGGAATTCCGAGTTAATTACCAATACAACTTGCTACTTGACACTACCAAGATGTACCAATCTCCCAGCCTCTCAACTCCACTGGCTTTTCAGATTTAGAGAAAAACCACCACCGTAGTGTCTCTTTTAGACACTGGGGTCTTTGGTGCAGAGACTGTCTTATTTCTGTTTGTGCCACGTACGCTGGAGTTCTTCTAATGATGAATCACCTCTTTAACAATTCACTGCTCAACTGTTGGAATACTTCCCTTGGTAACACAAGAATGGCTGTACTGCGTCAGACCCACGGTCCATCTAGCCCAGTATCCTGTCTTCTGACAGTGGCTGGAGCCAAGTGCTTCAGGGGGAATGAACAAAACAGAGCAATGTATCAAGTGATCCTTTCTCTGTTGTCCGGTCCCAACTTCTGACAGTCTGAGATTTTGGATCACCCGTTCTGGGTGTCCCTATCCATAAGGTAAGTCTACATTGCAGCCAGGGGTGCGAATAGCAGCTGGTGGAGATGTACCTGTGCTAACTAGCTAAAAATAGCAGGGAAGACGCTGTAGTTTGGGCCGCACAAGCCGCCTGTCTCCTCTAGGTACATACTCGCTAGGACAGCTGTGCTGAAGCCTGTGCGGGAGCATCCCCACTTCTGATTTTAGTGAACTAGCTATGGTACAGCTGGGCAGTCCAATTACACGAGCTGCCATTCACACCCCAGACTGCAATGCTGACCTACCCATAGTGCCTTGTTTTATGGCATTTCCTAATCAGTGGGGAGTCAGCGTTCTGCTTTATGTCATTGTAACAGTGCTTCCTGTGGAGATCATCAGATGAAAGGCCCTATGGCAGAGTGCTTCATACATGTTAAGGAAGCCACACAATGTCCCGACGATGCCCAAATCAAACCTTTGGTCTGAACCTCCCCCGACTCTGAGTGGGTTCAGAATCTGATCCCCGATCGCAGTTGCAGAGCTGGCTCCTGTCTCTATAATGGACCAAATCAAGTGTTGTGCAGGAATACCCTTGAGGCAGGGAAGACCTGAAACGCAGCTACCTTAAAGCTGCTGTCTCATCACACCTTACAGCGTGCCGTGGTCATGCTCCCAAGCTGTTTGCTGTCCTCCAGGCAGCCTGCATACATAGTGGACCCAAACCTCTCCTCTTGTACCGACGTAAATCAGAAAGTAGCCCGTATAGTCCAACTGGTGTGAGAGCTGGGTCAGGCCTGCTGTGCATGTATTCTCCTTTAGTATTAAGCAAGATGCAGATCCCCAAACTTAGAGACACACAGGAAGGCCCAGACCCGCAAAGGTATTCAGGCTCCCAACTTACACTGAAATCCGTGGAAGTTAGGAGCATAAATTATCTTTGAGGACTTGGGCCTAAGTGTACAGCACCAACTCCCCTGTACACTGCACCACATCCCTCATTCTGAATTCTTCAAGTCAATTGCTCCTGGCAACAGATGCTCCATTGGGGTGTGGGGATAGCTCAGTGGTTTGAGCATTGGCCTGCTAAACCCAGGGTTGTGAGTTCAATCCTTGAGGGGGCCATTTGGGAGCTGGGGCAAAAATTGGGGATTGGTCCTGCTTTGAGCAGGGGGTTGGACTAGATGACCTCCTGAGGTCCCTTCCAACCCTGATATTCTACGACCCCCCCAGAGACTAATGCACATGTATCGTTACAAGCTTTCCCCATTTTTCCCAGCTGATCCACGTGCCTCCTGCTTAGATGTGCGGTTGGGAAGGTGGCCTTGGTGACACAGATACTCACCCATTCAGAACTTGATCAGGACCCCCAAAATATAAACTGGGCAGAGACATCCAACTCATTTCATATCAGCCACTGAACTGCCATCAAGTGAGCTCATGTCTATTTAATTTTACTTATAATTTTGATGGGGCACTTTGAATTGCCCACCTGGATTCGCAACTGAGGGCGTCAGGCCAATCTCGTCATGTTTTGCAATGGAGTTGGTTTTTTAGGGTTGCAATCTTGTACAAAATAAATTCTTATTCGCCCAGGGCTGCAATCACAGTGCAGGCCTGCAATGATGAGTCTTCAGCCACTAGAGGGCGCTTCTAGCTTTGCTTTCGTGATCTATTGCCTTCCTGGAACTGCTAATGTACTGGGGGGGTGGGAATGGGGGTGCTGGAAATCCTTTGAAGCAACAGCGACCATAGAAATACACCATTTTGTAGATGAGGTCATTTTATGTTGCCATTTCCGTACCCTAGGAAAAAGCCGATGCTTTTACACAAAGATTGAGTGAAAGGGCAGTCAGAGGAGCCTCTTTGTTTTCAGATGGAGTGGTTAAGTACACGGCTTTAAAAAAAACAAACCATTACATTTATCAACCTGGAATAGGCCCAAATCCCATGAATTACCCTGCTGCAGGTTTCAGAAGAGCCTAAAATTCATTGACTTTCAATGGGACTTTCACTCCCGCACCATCTAGGCACTTTGGAACATCCTCCCCTTGATTAAATCTCCTGCTGTAAAGAGAGTTCTCTATCCCATTCTATATAGGTGCTTAGCACGTGCTCATTGCCGCTGTATCCGAGTGCCTTTCAGCCATGCATTACACCAGAGCGACTAACCTCTCTGGATTTACACCATTGTAGCCGAGGTCATTACTTGCCCCAACGGACCTGATTTTTAAACTGACTTAAAAACAGCAAGTTCAACTTCCATAGATTTTCTCCTGACATGCATTGAGTAACTGAACTAAGGGCAATGTGCCTTTTAGTGGTTAGAGTCAGACCGGGAGTGGGCACTTCTGGCTCTGTTAGCTTTGCCAAAGGATTGCTGTATGGTGAGACTTGAAGGCAACTCGCAGAGCTGTACCCTACCCCTGGATACCTGTGCATGGCTCCCACTAACACCCAGTGGAAATCATACACACCTGAGTGAGGCACTTATCCTTAATCCTTCCTGGTGCCTGTTTCCAGTTGTATAACGGATCTAACATAACCAATGCTACTTGAGAGGAGTGCTGAGAGATTTAATACTTGTAATGCACTTGGTAATCATCAGGTCGTGTTTAGATACCAAACACAGTGAGTGACAAGAGCTAAAGTGATATCTGGTTTCCAAAAGCTGAAGTCCCATTTCACCATCCAAGACCAGGAACAGACAATGTAAACGAGGCAATAGATACTGGAGAAATGCTTGAACTGGACAGCAGCTTCTAGGGAGCCTCCATCTGTTTTGTTTTTTGGATTCCAATATCTTTGCTGTCCAAATATATGGTTTTGCCCTTGAAGGCAGGAGAGGAACAATGTAAACTTAGAAGGCAGGAAACTGCAACTGTTGTAAACGCAGCAGAGCATCTGGGAAACTCTTGTGGGGAGAAACATCTCACACCAACTGTAAACTAGAAGAGGAACCAGAAGCAAAATTTTCCTACGTAATTTTTGAAAATGGGGCATAAAAGTTCTGTCACATTCATGACATACACACAGAGAAGTTAGATACAAAAATACTGTTGCTGGAAGGTTGCAACGTAACACTACTTTATTTCTTGGAATTCAGAACCCAAGAACACAAGAACCCCAAAACAGAGAGAGATGAAACAGGCTGCTCCTTAAATCAGAGAGCCACAACTAACCTAGTCTTACTCTAGGCTGGCTTTTCTGAAGACTGCCTTTGATAATTGCATGCTTCCCTACAGAGCCCCTGAGGCTTCAAGCAGGAACAGGAAAACCCTCTGCCTTTAAAGCTTGCAGCTCCAACCTAGTCCTCAGTATACCACAGGCTCCTAATTAGCATAAGCACTTCTGAAAATTTCACCCCCAGCAGCAAAGTACAGATCTGAATTTCCCCAGGGTTTGGGGATACACAGCAATCAGGTGGTTACTGATTACTAACAGGTTTAAAAAAAAAAAAAAGCTGGTTGACTTTTCCTCAATGTCAGATAGAGGAAGCATGATCTTGTGATTAAGACACTGGACTGCAGTTCAGGAAACGTGGATTCAGTTCCTGGCTCTTATGTGGCCTTGAGTAAGTCACTTGGTATCTCTATACCTCAGTTCCCTACCTGTAAAATGGGGGTAAGTCTTCCTTTCTCCCTGATATGTATTTAGATCATAAGCTCTTCAGGACGAGGGCTACATCTTACCATGTGTATGTACAGCACCTAGCACAATGAAGTACCAATGCTGGTTGCTACTGTAACAAAGAATAATGTTAAACCTATCTCTACACTGAGTTCTCCTATAGTTCAGTGTTTATTTCTCTTTATACCAAGCTTGGCCTAAAGAAACCACGGCATTTTGTTTCAAGTGAATTGATAACTAGCTCAGTCCCTCCTAGGTAGGTGAGTTCTCAATGGTGTACTTCTTCCAGTCTCAGTTGATAAAGGAATGTAGATGAGAATAAGTCAAAGCCTGGGGCCGTGTTTTCAATACTTATTTCAAATTTGGAACGTACAGTGTTTTGAGGGCATCTGTGGATTAGCTAAACCTCTGTGTAGGGAAGGCTGGGTGAGGAATGGGCTTTATAGGCTTTCTGTAAGAGGTAGAGCTGGTCAAATTTTTTTCCAATGGAACCCTTTTCTGTTGGAAAATGCTGATACCACACAACCAAAATGTTTCATGGGAATGCATCATTTTATCAACATTTTCATGAGAAGTCAATGATTTGTTTTGTTTTGCTTATGATACATTACATTTTGACTTTATTCATTATAAACATCAAAATGAAATGTCAGTCAATGCAAAACTTTTTGGAATATTTCATTTTGAAAAGAAAAAAAAATTGAGATTTTTTACTTTGTTCCGATTTGGGACAAAACCAGATTTTGAAATACTAGAATTCCCTGAGGGCCTGAAGGGGAACTCTGGTAGACTGGATCAGAGAATGAGGTTTCAGGAAGAAGGTTTTGTATGGAGGAAGGTGCAAAGACAAGTAGGATTCTACATTCTAGGGAAAGAAGTGCCGTGTCCAATTAGAACATAGTTTGTAAAGTGCATGCTTTCCTTTTTCTTGGAAAGGTGCTAATGTCAGTCACAACTAAAACACAGCAACTCAGTTCAGCACGGAACATGGCATTGCTTCCATGGGAAACTCAAGATAGACAGCAACATTCCAGTTCTGCTTGTGAGCTCACTAAAATGTTTACACGGAAGCCATTTGTAACATTTCGACAGCAAGAACGATAGCATGCACGGGGATGGCGATCTCCTTTCCGGACAGCTGCTTATTCAGGCTGGCTCTGTGTGTGTTCCCATCAGGGATGAATATGGCCTGATTGATAGCCGGCTGGGGTGCGAAGCCCTTTATTTATATGGGATAATAGGATCTCTCTTCAATAAAATGATGACAACATGAAGCAGTGTCAGCTCCAGAAACAGCTCAGCCACACTCATGATTCACTGCCTAAAAACAAAAATCACTTCTCAGGAGGATGCCCCAACAATAATAGAATTCAGGAGGTTTTGAGATTAGCTGCAGCTGAGAACAGAAATTGACTGCACTCTGGACACTAAATTGACTTGTAGACTACTCACATGTAGTGGCCCCAAGCACAGAAATTAAGTAAGGAGGCAGCCTCCATCCCAAAGAATGCGTGTCTGGGATTGTCAAAAGGGCATTGGATTTCAGTGGGAATTCTAATTCTCTCGAGCCCTTTTGAAAAGCCCAGCCTTCAAGGTGTATGAAAAGATCCAACAGGTGGAGGAAGCAAACTAACAGGTAGTTTAAACTAGGCTATCACAGAGCACTCCCTCATCTACCCAGTGTGCCACGCTGCCTGGCCCATTTGGGTCGTCTCTAACTCACAGCATACACACCGCCTGTTCCTTTTCCCCGTGTCTACCTTTCACCTTCAGATTCCAGGCACTGCAGAATCCAGTACAGGCATGTGTCAGGAGAAGCCTGGCACCCATCGTTCTCTACTACACCCACCTGACTCTCTGAGCTCCCCCTTACTTCCTGTTCCTGCCAATTAGATTTCCCACTTATTGGTCTAAATATCTCATTAGCCTAATCATTGCCCCACAAACGTCAACAATCCCTATCCCAGTAGGTTAACGGATTCCAGTGAAGCCTGCAAACTTCTCCGGTCAGTCAATTATCTCAGCGAGCTGGGTACTACCCTGCCACATAGCCTTAACATTTTTCCTGCAACGTGTAGCAAAGTCGAAGATTCACCGGTGTGGCGCCTCCTGCTGGTCGTCCGGGAATTAGCCCTTTTTCCAGCGTACGGCGTGCCCTCTGAAGGCTGGTGTCTTGCTTGCTACTGGCCCCGTGTCCCTCCTGGACCCTGGTGCCCCTTATCTCGGGGTTCTGCCCCAGCAGTACCACCAAGCTCTGGGTCTCCCCTCCCAGGAGAACCCCCAGCCCTCTATGCCCACCTTGCCTCAATGGCTACTGCCAGTTGTCATCCAGCCCCCTTTCCCTGGGGCAGACTGCAGTCTGTAATGGCCACTCATCACTGGCAAGGGGGTTGGACCGGCTGCCTCTTCCTGTCCCTGGGCTGCACCTCTGCAGCCCCAGTACCTGTTTAGGACTTGACCAAGGCCTCAGCCTGGGGAGTTGCCAGGCTGGAGTTTCCCAACTCCTCTTGCCCTTTTCCCCAGCACTGCCTGCTTCAGGTACCATATGTTCCCCAGCAGCTAGGCCCTCTCCCTCCAGGGCTGGAAAGAGACTGCCCTGCCTTCTGGCCCTGCAGTTCTTTTATAGGGCCCAACCTGGCCCTGATTGGCTGCCTCCCAGCCTTTTCCGATTGGCTCCCCCGGGCTGTTTTTAACCCCTTCAGGGGCAGAGCAGGGCGACTGCCCAGCTACACCACGCTTTCGTAAGCGTGTCGAATGCTTTGCTGAAATCCAACGACCAGACTTGCCAGAAGTACTGAGCACTCACAAATCCTGCTTATGTCAATGAGGACTGCTGGTGCTCAGCGCACCCGAGAATCAGACCCCAAATATCCTGCCTGTTTTCCTGTGCACTCAACCGCATTTTACCGGGACAAACTTTCAGGTATCAATTCTGCGTGACCGTGCTGATCTACTTCTTGCCGCTCCTGGTGATAGGATGCGCCTACACGGTGGTTGGCATCACTCTGTGGGCTAGTGAGATACCCGGTGATTCTTCTGACCGCTACCACGAGCAAGTGTCTGCCAAGCGAAAGGTAAGCAACTTTCTGGCCTCATGGCAGAATAATTGGGGAGTGGGTGTGCAAAGGCAATTGAACAGACTTGGGGTCTATAGTTAATTCACTCTCTCTCAGGCATTCTTTAAATGGAACGTAGCGTATACACAGCGGTCAAATTTCTCAACAGTGGCCACCAACTTTGGATGCCTTGGTGTATAGTACAGATGAAATCAATAGGAGCGGCAGTTGCTCAGCTCCTTTGAAAAATCAGGTCCAACAAGATGCCAGCTGGAGACCCAAAAACTCCGGCACCAAAATAGGAGGGGTACATTTTTAACAATGTGGCATTGAGTGCTTGGATACCAAACTGAAATTAAGGCGTGCGTTGTATTTTGGAGAGACTGGGTGGCTCAGATAACTGGTAATGGGATTCTGCTCGGGACAGAGCCACCATTTCAAATCTAGCCCCAGACAGCAGTGGCCCAAAGTCATTGATATAGGGCGGGGTGAGGAGAATATGTTTGGGTTCAATCCATTTCCTAAAGACACGGATCCAAAGCCCCCACCACTCTCACAACAGAAATAATTGCCTCCCCTGGTTGAAAATCACAATAGAAAGACCAAGGGTTGAAGGAAGGAAGAAGACCACTACTTACTCCTTGAAGCGGTCCTTTCCAGGGCAGAGTTGAAGCATATGGAGCACAAGTCTGCCTTGCCGATCTGTTTTTCTGTGGATAAACAGAGGACTGCTCGTCCCAGGACGGCCACCCCGCCATTCTCCCCCTAGTCGATCACGCTGGCTTCAGTTCTGTTTGATACGCTTTGCTCAAAGGGTATAGCGTAAACTTCTATAACCAGGTCTCTCTCTCTCGTGTACAGGTGGTGAAGATGATGATCGTTGTGGTGTGCACGTTCGCAGTCTGCTGGCTGCCCTACCACGTCTACTTCCTCCTGCATTTTTTTAACCCCGACTGGTACCAGGAGAAGTTTATCCAGCAGGTCTACTTAACAGTAATGTGGCTGGCCATGAGCTCCACCATGTATAATCCAATCATCTACTGCTGCCTCAATGACAGGTGAGTTATGAGCTTGACTGAGTGCAATAAAGGGGAGATGTGGGGATGGGTTGGGTACAGAAGAGGACCCTAGCCATGGTGGTGAGTTGCAGCTTAGCAGGGAGCCAACACATCAGGGGTGGCTGTTCAAATTACTCAGCAAATTGTTTGGGTTTTCATAGAATCATAGAATATCAGGGTTGGAAGGGACCTCAGGAGGTCATCTAGTCCAACCCCCTGCTCAAAGCAGGACCAATCCCCAATTTTTGCCCCAGCTCCCAAATGGCCCCCTCAAGGATTGAACTCACAACCCTGGGTTTAGCAGGCCAATGCTCAAACCACTGAGCTATCCCTCCTTTTCCTATAGCTGGAGTGTACCAAATTAACAGCTACACCAGGGCTTCTCACTACCAGTTTCTTAAATTAAGGGGCTGATTTTCCCAAGTACTGAGCTCCTACATCTCCATCGGCAGTCAATGGGAACTGCAGGTATTAAGCACCTCTGAATAATCAGGTGTTATATTTTCCAAGGCTTTAGGCAGCCAAAGTCAAATAAAAACTCCAAGCTATATCCAGGACAGTTTTCCCTTGTCAATAGGGCTACAGCAGATTGTAGATCAGACTCACCAAAGTATATATTTCTAATAGCTCCTCTGGGATCCGATAGTGCAGTCTAGTGGAGAATAATGGTCCTCCCCATTTTAGCTAGATGAAAATCCCTGCTAGAGCTGGGATATATCCAATCTTTATTCAGTTACCAAAAAAAGGCATACTCAAATCGCTTTAATGATGGTCAGCTTGTATTTTCTTAAATGAAAAAAGTTCAGCATGAAATAAGTTCTCATTTCGACAATGTGTTTTTCCTTTAAAAGGAAACACTTTCCATTTTTCTCCATGGGGGTGAAAAGGTGCTTGGCTGTTCCCCACTTTCTCTCCCTTATCCCCTACTTTTCCAGGGTCAAGGAGGAGGAAGAAAAGTTAAAGGGGGCAACCCCAACATTGAATGAAACCTTTTCCTATCAAACAGTCTTTAGGCAAACCTTAATTCCTAAAATTTCAAAACAAAGCAATGCAGTTTTGAAATATTTTGCAAAAATACCAACAAATATCAGAAGGCTCTAATCCATGCCCAGAGAGCAGATAGCAGCAGTATGCCTGGAATGAGATACCCTCTTTCTGCCCATCTGGGTCTGTATTTGTAAAGGGACCCATCACCCTGGCATGAGTGGCAGCCTCTGGGTTAATAGATTATACCAGTCCTACCCTCCCACCATAGCTATGATCCCTGCTTTATATAAAGACACATTTATGTGCATTTAAATAAAATTGTTACTGTTCTAGCACATACAAGATTATAAAATTGGGCCAATCCTGAAGTGTCTAGTCTGTCAAACTCCCATGGCTCCAGTGGGTATTTGGATGGAGTAAGATTTTCAGTTTAACTTGTATATAACGTCATCGGTTCATGCAGAATTGAGTACGGCACACTTCAGGCACCCAAGAATTTCCAATCTAAACTTGGTGTGAAACACACAAAACATTGCTAAAGCCCTTAATCAGTATTACTACGTAAACAGATGCATAAAAGCCATCAAGAGTTCTACCCTTGGAAATAAGAACTTGGAATGCAAAGAGGGACTGGGTAAATCAAAACTTGTTTGAGTAAATTTGTCAGTTATATGCCCCAACTGCAAAAGAGTTTGGTAAGCCTCTCTCATTTACCAAGTATAATAGCAAGGTAGTGATGGTTGATTGACTGTTGGCAGTGCAGTCCAGTGGTTACACTGGGATGGATTAGGGATCACAGCACAAGATACTGTTCTCAGTTTTGCCATTAACTTGTGTTGTGATGCTGGGGGAAGTTTGATATCTCTGTTTGCCTACTGGAAATGGGAGCATAGTACTGATTGTTGTATTCACTGGAATAATTATTTATTAAGCACCAAAATGAAGAATACTTAAGAAGAGCTTTTAGATCCTGGATTAAAAAGTGTTGTATGATAATACCTAGTTCTTATGTAGCACTTGGCATCCAAAAGATCTCAAAGTGCTTTTACAATGGACAGAAAACTACGAAGTGGGGAATAACTGGCTAGGCACTTGTACATCTTAGAAGGATCTGGGAGTTATAATAGATCACAAATAAGAGTCTGCAATGTGAACCGGTTACTAAAAAGACTAATGTCATTCTGGGGTATATCAACAGGAGTGAGTGTCACATGTAAGACACAGGAGAATTGTCCAGGTCTGCTTGGCACTGATGAGACCTCAACTGGAGTACTGTGTCCAGTTCTGGGCACCACACTTTAGGAAAGATGTGGGTGAACTGCACAGAGAGACAGAAAGAGTCCAGACAAGAGGTTTAGAAAACTTGAACTACAAGGCCCAGTTTTTCTAACCTTTCATGTTTAGCCTTGAGGAAAGCAGACTGGAGGTGGGACCTGATAACAGTCTTCAAATATGCTAAGGGCTGTTGTAAAGAGGACAGTGATCAGTTGTTCTCCACATCCACTAAAGGTAGGGCAAGAAGTAATGGGCTTAATCTTCAATGAGGAATATTTAAGTTAGATATTAGGAAAAGCTTTCTAATTCAAAGGGTAGTTAAGTGCCGGAACAGGCTTCCAAGGGAACTTGTGGAATCCCCATCATTGGCCGCTTTTAAGAACAGGTTGGACAAACACCTGTCCAGGATAGCCTAGGTTTACTTCAAAGTGCCTCAGTGCATGGGGGCTGGACTAGATGACCTCTCGAGGTCCCTTCCAACCCGACATTTCTAGGATTCTCTGAAATCCCAATGCCCACTTTACAGAAGGGTAAAGACTTAAAGGTCACATGGTGAGTCAGCAGCAGAGATGGGAACAGAATGCGGCAGTGTGGTCTAGTGAACAGAATACTGGACCATAGGGGTATTAAGGTTTGAGAGTTGGTCACACTTCTTGCATCAGTGCATATGCTGGGGGTCTCCTCCTACGGATTGCATTGAAAACATTCTGAAACCAGCTCAGCACATGCTGGGCCTAACATCCCTGCACTTGGCTGTCTCCTCAGATTCCGCATTGGCTTTAAGCACGCTTTTCGGTGGTGCCCTTTCATCAGTGCTAGGGAATATGAAGGGCTGGAAATGAAGTCTGCCAGGTACCTCCAGACCCAGAGCAGCATGTACAAGGTCAGCCGGATGGAGACAACCGTATCCTCCGTCACCGGTAACACTGAGGAAGACATTGAAGAGAGCAACAAAATTAAGCGCCTGTCCGTGGATATGACATCCAACGGCTCCTCCCGCAGTGACTCTAAAACCATCTCCGAGAGCTTCAGCTTCTATTCCAACACGCTCTCCTAAGCTGCCATCCAACCGAGCAAGGGTCAGAAAATATTGCATATACCTATGCCCCAGGTCTCCATTAACCATATATCCAGGTGTGCCTGTATTCACCTTTTCCTGATTAGGATGCTATGCCTTGGTTGTGACAGTAGCCACCTCTCAACAGTGTGCCTGTCTGACCCAATGTAATTACACCAGTTAACACTGACAATATCTTCTCTCTCTATGGGATCTTGCAGTCGTTTGCTGAGCTGAATGCTTAACAGATGCTGTTCACTGAAAGCAGATCTTAATTTAGGATACAGCATTGGTAGGTATCAGAACCTGGCCTGCAGTGATGCTGTTCATTCTCAAGCTATGCTCTGCCATTGATCAGTGTCTGAATGCAATATAGATTTCCACTGGCGGGGGGAGGGGGCGTTTTCCATCTGCTTTCCCCACTATTTTTGTTGTCCTACCTCCTCCCTTACTTGCCATTCACTTGTTGCTGGTTAACAAAATGGAGAAATGGTATCAAAAGAGGAAGATAGAGCTGGTGACTTCCGAACCAACCAATACGAAATGAGCGTCCACCTCCACTAGCTTAGTAGGCTACGCTACAGCAAGGCTGCCTCTCTTGCATGTGGTGTGTTAAACACGGAGGATTTCAGTTCCTTTTAGGTGAAGGAAAGATAGAGCTCTTGAGGTTTATTGCTACCATGCCTTTCTTTTTATTCTCCACTGCTCAACTTTCTGTCAAAGTATATTCCTCCTCCTTCTGAGGATTCTATTTGTAGTGTAGTCCAGCATTGTTTACTGGATTCAAGTTAAAATTGACCATGTGACGTGTTCCGCTTCTTTTGCTCTTACCCCTGAAAAGGTGCTAGCACAACCTTTGATTTCATCTGGGTCTCCTAGACTCAACCTCATGATGCAAAGACTTCATCTCAGATCATCGAGATCTATGACTGCAGAACCAAGCCGAAGCTTGGGTGTTTGCTCTAGCTGGTTGGCTCTGGGGGTTTCAGATACACCTCAATCCATTGTCCTCACTCTAATTCCTACACAAAGCTAATTCGACACTCTAGAGCTTGGAAATGCCTTTGGTTAAAGTTCTACATGGGGTTTGTGGCTTCTATCATTGTCTGGATAGCCCAAGAGACGCACAATACCAAATTCACTGATACATTCTTCCTTTTTTTAACCCCCCCAACACCCACCAAGTTATTCTTCATATATAAAGGGAAATACAGCAAGAAACAAAATGTCTTTGTTAGCCCTAATCGTCAGGAAATAAATATAGTTTGCAAACAGGCCTTCAGCAGTGCACACTTCCCAGCCTCTCAAAACATGGCCTGGGTTTTCCCTGGATGTTTCCCAGTTAACTGCTGACCAGACCTGACTCTGCTTCATTTGGGACACCAGAACAGCAAGATCTTCAGAGTGCCAAGAGACGTTTGTCTCCGACACATGCAATTGCGATTGGACAGTAGAGATGGCAAAAAGCATCTTTTGAATGAATGAAACCTCGTAAGTGTGCAGGTAGGGCTAGACTATGGATAATGAGAGAGATAGCAGTAGATAGTGCATGTAGTCAGATGTAGGCTTAACAATGCCAGTGGAAAGTAATTTTGTAAATAAGCATGGAATAAGGGCTAACAGGAAAGAATATCATGTGTCATCTAACACAAATGTACTGTGTAACTGAAAGGTACAAGGAATGTCTAACACATTTACAAACAAAACCTACTAAAAAGGAAGTGGTATATGTCTATTGTGGAAGATGCTTTCCAGTGTATGCTTTGCATTTCAACACCATTACAGAAGAACCTCAGAGTTACGAACTGACTGGTCAACCACATCTCATTTGGAACTGAAAGGACGCAATCAGGCAGCAGCATAGGCCAGAACCCCCCCCAAACAAAATACAGTATAGTACTGTCTTAAATGTAAACTACTATAATAAAGGGAAATCAGCATTTTCCTTCTGCATAGAGTAGTTTCAAAGCTCCATTGAGTCAACGTTCCGTTGTAAACTTTTGAAAGAACCACCAGAACGTTTTGTTCAGAGTTACGAACGTTTCAGAGTTACGAACAACCTCCATTCCCGAGGTGTTCATAACTCTGAGGTTCTGCTGTAGTTGCAATATACCTTGAAAAACTTGAAAAACTTGAAAAACTCTGATTCGTTGTAAGAGACTGAAATACCTTGCAGATACATGAGTGGGGCTAACTGTGGGGTAGGGGAAGGGACTGCCTATCCTTTGGTTAAATCCCCTGAAATGTATGGAATTAAGACAGAGATTACATTTGGGAGGTACTTTATTATGCAGCCTGTGAACTGACCGCAGGAAGATACAGCTGTTAAATAAATCCCCATCCCAAACTGTTTTCATTGATGGCAGAAATACCTTTATTTAATGTAAGTAAGGATACCACTAGTAAGTCCACAGATTTCTCTCATGGTTGTTGCTAGGTAGAACTAGCAAAAGCCACACTATCCTTTTTTAGTCTACATTCTGCCAAGCAGGACATATCAGCCTGCCATTCTTTATTGTGATGACCGTATAAGGTTATAGGGTGCCACACTTCATGTATACCCTTGCTACAGTACCACCTCCTGTATATTATTAACGTCTCCTTTCATCCAAGTCCTGGTTGAGACGATCTCTCATGCTTCCCGTCTTGTGGGACAAGAGCTCACACTCCTTTTCCCACTGCTGCTGCCTTATTCTTCAGACCATTTTCTAGTAGCTTGCATGATGTGGGGAAAAGGAAGGGTCACAGACGAAGGAGAAGATTTTTTTTTTTTTTTTTGCATGCAGACTTCAGACCCACTGCTTGGAGTCTGACCCTATATCTACACCACTTGGTATCATGCTGTCGTACAACATTTAAGTACCCAATGCACAGCATAAGCCCAGTGAACGGAAATGCCTTAGTGGGATAGTAGCAATGTAGTTTATGATGCAAGCAATGAGTTTTTGCTCTGACAAAGTTCTGTGGAATTGATCTTATCAAAGGTTTTTAACTGGATGTTGGATAATATCCTTTTTTTGCAAAATTTATCAGAGCTGCACTGCCAATATATAAAGAAGAAGGTGCTATAAAAGCAGGAGTTCATTTTTATGACAGTTCAGCGCGAAACGCTGGTTGACTTATTCAGACAAGCAGCCCCAACAGAAATGTCAAATCAAAGTAAAACCACATGATTCAAAGTAAAGCTCTACGTGAGAACATACATGAGTAAGGCAAGCAAGATTTGGCTTGTACTCCCAATATTATATACACAAAATTTGTGCTGGGCCGGTACCTACAGGTTGACCTTAAAAAATCCAAACACACACCTAACCAGCCTACATTCCTGCATGCTTTATAGTCGTTCCATACTTACAAGGCACACAGGGAGAACAAGAATTATTGTTTTCTTTTATCAGTGGCCTACTTACAGTAAGTTTACAACCAATACTAGATGTTAAACATGGGAGAGTCCTAAGGACATGCATCGGGATAATGAAGTCACCATAGTTCACAACATAAGATACTTCTTGTTCATACTTGTTCAACTTTACAAGCAACTCTGTTTATACCTAAGTGTTTTTACTTGAAGTAATAACTCAGTGAGAAAGTAGTAAGTAATGTTACAGTTTTTGTGGTGAAATTAAAAGTGATGGAATACACAATCATCAATATCTGTATGCTGTAATTGTTTATAAAGAGTTTTGAATGGTTTACAAGGTTAGATCAGGGGGTCATTATTATTATCATGTGTGTGAACTATATGCAGGCTGCAGGCTCAGAATCTTAAAATGAGGCCTCATGTAGCATTCAACTGATCATTCGAAAAATCATTTTATCTGTCTCTTGAAATAAAGTGGGCCAGGATGCTCATGTGGTGTAAATGGGTATAATGCAAGTGACTTCAATGGAGCCTCAAGCATTTATACCAGCTCAGGATCTGGCCCAATGACTAGGACATTTCCAAAGACTAAGCCACCAAAGGTATTTCTTTCTATTCGGTGGAGAGTGGGTTAGTAAAAACCAAAGTGTTCAGTATAAAATGGGCATAGTTAAAAGCTAGAGGGAGTCCAGAGCCAAAATTTCCCAAAAATGCAAGGTTATTTGAATTAGGGGGTTGGCCTCAGCCTGTTGTAGAGACTCTGAAGAATTAGGATCTGGAGTTCGGCTTTTGGTTCAGGTCCACGTCTATTAGAAATAAATAAGACGTATGTACATGTATGCAACAAGTTAGCTAGCTCCGAGGACCCTCTTGTGCAATGAGATAGGGATATTGGCATGTAAATCTTCTAAGCTAATTGAAGAGCTCATGAAAGAGACATGGGGACCTCTTGCCCCCGCACAAACACATTGCGAGTCTAAATACTATTGTACCTTTCCTTTCAAAGCGTGTAACTGTATTGCACAGTCCTTGGGCTTTATCTGTTTCAGGTTTACTCTCAATTCTTTTATCAGAAATCCAATTCCAAAGCATGGTGATTTATTTCCAGGCTTTCTGCAATGCTGAATAATAATATTCTGAGATAGTCACATAGGAGATCTATTCCTCCCTTGTTACTCATACATATTACTCCTATTGACATTAATGGAAGCTGCATGTTCTCTCCTGGGAGAGCGAAGAGATGCACGAATATAGTAAACAGCAGTATATTTACTAATTAAGCACTCTACACACTGGAGTGTCAGGACAAATACAGCTTTTTCTATTTATTCAAAATCTAAGGATGTCAAGCAGACTTGACTCCCACACAAAACTCTGCCTCTAACCACCCCAAAACATTGGGAAGGGGAAGGGATTTGTGCAAACCAAACCTAGGTCTGATTGAAAGCAACCCCTATCTTTATAGAGGAACCAAACCAAAACACTGTGTCTGAACATCCCGAAATTGAAATCAGCATCTAAAATATTCTCTTTTGGGAACAGGTATAATGAGTCTCATCCCTCTAGGGGCTGGCATATGGTATCCAGTTGTGCATCTGATGACAGACTAGTGCTGAAAATCAGTAGCACTTGTACCTTGAACCTGGTTCCCCTGTCTTGCCCAGGCCTTAAAATAGATAAGTACAATAGGCCAGATTTGTGGAGTTCAGGGGCTGTTCTTCACGGCTAGTCCTCACACAGAGAGGCCAAACAAGATGACATACAAATCACAATGCCAAAGTGCAGCAAGGTCACAACCTCATGATATAAAGACATCATCTCAGATCGTCAAAATCAATGGACTGACCCCTAACTTGAATTCCCACACAAAGCTGATTAGATCTTCTAGCCCCGACTGTGGGCTATATCAGCTCACTAACACATTCTTCTCTATATATCCCCAGACACCCGCCACATTATTGTCAGTGATCAACATACATACAACAAGAAGAAAATTAGCAGCTCCGTCTTATTTGCCACAATCTAGAATAAGTTTTCAGAGAGGGGAAAGGGGATAGCTCAAGTGATAGGTGTAACCCAAACTGCCATTACTTGTGGCCCATGCAAGAGAAATGTACTTAGCTCTATGCACTGGACAGGATGATCTGTGGCTATCATGGTCTTCAGACTACCATTACCAACCACGCAATGATCCAAAACTAGCTGCTTGGCTCATTTTGAGGCATTAGCGTTTCTACTATGCTGACCCAACAGGTCCCATTCCTGTACGGAAGAGGAGTGTCTGCAGTCTTCTACATTTATGCAACATAGGTGAAGCCCGCTAGCTCTTGGCAATCTGCCCTGAGCTGGGAAAGCACAGTTGCCTCTCAGCTAGAATAATCTTGCAGGATTTTATAACCACAACGGGCTTCATGGACCTATTCTACAAGATTCAATCTTCTTCCTGTCATTAGAGAGAGACATCCAGACTCAAATCTTTTAATGTCATGTTCATAATTTCCCCACCCCATACACTATATAAAGAATGTCACAGCCCAAGACTCAAAGATTTGCCACCTTGTCAGTCCACTCACAAAATCCACAGGCCAGTATTTTAAATGATCTGAAATGGTTTGCATGCAGATGGCTGAATCACAGTAAAACCTCTAGGTTGAGCTTCATGATGCCCTGGAGAAGGGGGTAATAAATCTGAGCAACAGCTGGAGAAAGGTAAAAGATCACAGTTGGCTTTCCCTGAGAGACTGGGGGTTTTTTGCCTTCCTCTGCAGTGTGGGGCACTTGCTGGTTTGAACTAGAGTAAATGGTACATTCTCTGTAATTTGAAGTCTTTAAATCAAGATTTGAGGACTTCGGTAACTCAGCCAGAGGTTAGGGGTCTATTACAGGAGCGGGTGGGTGATGTTCTGTGGCCTGCAAGGGTAAGAGGTCAGACTAGATGATGGTTTCATCCAGTCTGAGTCTAAGCTTTTAGCCCTGGACAACGTGATTCTAATTCTGTGCAATATGATACATTCAGAAAAAAAAAATCACAGTGTGATGTACCAATGGCTTGTGATGTTCAATTCATGGTCCAGCTAATGATTACAGTATTGTATGACGTGCATTTGGTGGTAATGTCTATGTAAAACAAAAAATGTTGATTTTGTTTACTGTTAAGTCAAAAACATATTTTCATAAATAAACATTTATTTCGTGAGGCTGTGTTGCAAACCGGCTGCTGGATAAACAGTGATTTCAGCTGTGTGTGGGTTGTTGGTGATGCCAGTCAAGAACTGGAAAGGTGGGTGGGCGAGAGGTATTCTCTCTGGGTTTGAACGAAGGGGCAGTCACTTTCCCTGGATTTAAAGACCTTGATACACAAGAGCAGAAGGAGATGCTGCAGAACTCAGAGTCCCAAGGAGTAATGATACATCTGTAATGATACATCTATGAACAGCTAGGGGAGGCTGATCAGGGGAACAGCCATATGTGAGCAGATCAGCATTCCATGAAGTGGGACACACTGCGTCCGAGAGTGGCTGTAACGTTTTAAAATGTGATGTACTTACCAGCTCCTTTCTTTACACTAAGAGTTGCGGTCGGACAACTGGGAAGACCCTTCTGGCAGTAGCCTGTAATAACACAATTATTTTCAATTATGTAGCGCCAACAAGCTTAGACGTATAAGACCTGACAAAGCATTTAAACATGTGCATGAAACTCCAATAGGATGACCCACGTGCTTAAAGTTACACATGAGCTTAAGGACTTTGCCAGATTGGGGCCTTACACAAACCAGAGAGCAACACCACTAAGATGCAATATAAATACGGGACCAAATCCAGCCCTGGTGCGAGTAGGCACAATTCCCGTCGACTTCAACAACAGTTGCGTCTATTTATGCAAAGGCTGAATTTGGTCCTTGGTGTTGCAGGTGATCCCACTAAAATATTAATACCATTATGCTAATCAGCTCTCAGGTTTCATGGGGAAGGAACCACTGTGAACACACTTCATCACTTCTATAGCCTTCTCAAGCACACCAGGCATGCTCCTGGCAATCTATCCCAGCCTGGCATGAATATATCATCCTGTCACTTCTGTGCTTTGTACCATCATATCTATTCTTACAGCTACTTCTAAAAATTGGACCACAACCAGGGCCGGCCCTAAACCAAACGGCACCCCAGGTGAAGAGGGTCTGCAGCACCCCACCCCCCATTCGTTAAACTTTAGAATACCTTATTTTTTATTGCATTTGTAGCCCATTTCACAACTTTGATGCATGATTTATCCCTGTCACATAAGAGGATACATTTGCACACTCGAATCTGTAAATCTGTATTTACGGAAAGTCTCAGCAAGTCTGGAAGGTACCACAAGATTCTACAAAGGTCCAGAACATTCTGGGAGATTAGTGAAGAATGAATTTACACATTGAATACCTGAAACATGTGACTCCAAATGTTCTATTTTCCCTTTTGTTGCTAACCACAAAAACAGCCCCCTCCGAGCCTGGCGCCCCCCGAGCACAACACCCCAGGGTCACCTGCCTCTAAATCCGGCCTTCACCTCAACAGTCAGTGCATATTTAAGTGGTTTTCTCTAGATGTACCACTCATAACTATTCCTATTGAGGGGGAAAAACAGCCCCATCCTTATTCCTAAAGACAGCACAGACAGTATTGCAATCAGTAGCTGACTATTCCTATCACACACACAACCCCTTTTAATTATCTCCAGCAGATTGTAATTTACCATTTTTAATTGAACTAGTGCTGCAAAGGCAAACCTGATAGGCATCTCCGCTGAAGTCCCAGCCGCACACATGCTCATCTACCAAGCCTTCAGCAGATCCCTTTTCATTACCGATCACTTCATTGGGGCGGGGGGAGGGAGGAACCCTAATGTATTTTTGCCATGGAACAGCTTTGTGCTGGCCTTCCTAAGAGGGAACATCACAGCTGAGTGGAGATTACAGCTCCTGGATGCACGTTCTTCGTTAGCTGCACGTCAGGTAGAGAAAAGGGGGCTGTCGGGGATGATTATCCACCTTATGTGATTGGAACTCACTTAGAGTGAGGGGAAGTGAGTGCAGGGAGCCAGAGGCAAATCCCTGCTCAGCTGTCACCCAGCCCCAAGGCAAGTTAGAGCCACACAGGAGCAGCTCTAACTTACACTGCTTGCATAAAGAACCTTATCCTGCCAGAGGCTATGGGGTAGTGGAGCTCCAACTCGCCTACAATATGTCACACTCCCAATCCCCTTAGGGCAGAGCTGTCTCGAAGAGCTTTACATCAGTGGAGAGTTCCCCTGCACCACGAGTTCTCCACTGGCTATCTACAGTCATTAAGGACACCTTGCATCACTTTCAGAAGAGATAGGTTATGCTTTGTGCAAAGCGGCCATGCTGGGCCATAGAATCAAGCCTCAGATGATCTGGCAGAGTGTCTTGTTTTTGATCTTCCCACTGGTGATACCTCTGTCCAGTGGTCATGCTCAAATGCTAGAAGAATTCCCCCTTAAAGGGCTAACCTAGGCTTCTCTCATCCCACGCCGGCCTCAAAGCAGAATTCAAATTCCCTCTCTTCTCAGAGGGACAAGTTATCACCAAATTAGCTGGGATGGAGCAAACTGAATTAGTCTCAGCCTACGCAAAAGCAAAAGTAATATAGTGTAGCTCTGTCTCCCTCTAGTGCCAGGGCCATGGAGAGTGGCTTGTGTGTCTGCTAAATCTAATGGACGTGTGTCTAGATTTTTTTAAAGATATGTAGGCACTTTAAGTTGGAGATAGATGCCCAGTGAGGTTTTCAGAGGGCTTAGTTACCTAGTTCTCATTGAAGTCAATGGGAGTTAGGCACATCTGAAAATTTCATTGGGCACCATCTACATTTTAAAGAGCCTAAATACCTTTAAAAGGCCAGCCTGTGGTCTTTTAGCTTAACCAATAGGAGCTCTTCCTCGGAGATCCAGAAAGCCCAGGGTCAGTCCCCCCCAGACCAAAAGCATCGTGGACATCTGGTTTCTTCCAGTTTAGTCACAAAATGGCTTAATCTAGTTCCCCGACGATACTGAATTCAATTCAGTCCTCAGAGGTCTTCTTTTTTGTCCTTGCTTTTATAACATTGGCCAATGTATCACCTTATCAATATGTGCTATTCACATCACATATATTAATATGCATTACGCACACAATATCAATATAACAATGTATTGCATATGTATTTCTAGCAGTTGGCCTGTCTTTCTATAACCCGGTTCACATGTGCTAGGTATCCCATAACACTTTGCAAAGCTGAAAATCATCTTTGGCATTAGAAAACGCAAAAAACTTACATCAAAGGCAAAATACATCATTGTTTTGTTCTGGCACAAACTGGGGAGGTACCTTCACTGAACAGTACCTCAGATGCTTGTATCCAAAACGTAGTTAAGGGAGGTACAGAACAACAAGTTAAGGAACCGGTACAGATGGATGGGTCCGATTTTAGTGATTCTAGAGTTTTGTAAGCTATACGCTCATCCTATAAATACTACTAGTTGAAATGTGTCACTTTGGAAGCACACCTTCTGCATAAGGTGAATTTAACAACCCTGCATGAGATGGCTTCCCAGAAAATGGTATCATATTGAGCCTTTCTTCCTGTACTCTACTACTATTGACTTTTAGCAATAAACCTGTCTGATATTCGTTATTTGGTCTCTTGAATATATTCCACACCTAATGAAAGCATGGTCAAGCAACTGACCATACAATTTATCAACTGTGCATTCCTTTGGGTTGGGCTAAATTAAGCCTGGAAGCTCTGGCTCTCAGCAAAAGGTTCCTGAACTAAAGCATCTTTCCCTGTAATGCAAGATTGCTCTCCAGCGTGAGCTGGTCAACCACAAATAAAGCCGTGTGGGTCACTGAACAAGAATCAAAGCTTTCCAGCTGGAGCCATGTGGGTATCAAAGTACTGACTGCTCTCACAATCCTACTACTCCTATCTTGCTGGCAAAGGGTATGATGCATCTCCCTCTAGTGGCTGGTTCATTAGAGGATAACAGCCTACTATGGCTACCAGTTAAGGCATTAATTCCTTTAGTTCAAGAGATAGAAAGCTGGACACTGAGAATCCCTCCCTATTCATGCCCCAGGCAGTGGATCATTAAATTACAAGTTATACACTAGATGAACCATCTCCAGATCAATTCGTTAATGGTGGCAACACTTGAATAATAGGGAGCTAACGGGGAGAGGCTCTCAGCAATTTATTCTCACTCGCCCTGGGCCAGACCCACTTTCCATTCAGCACCGCCTGCTTCTCAGGTGATACTCAACAGGCATATCCCACGTCTTTGTCTTGGATCATAGTTTACTCAGGCTATGGCTACACTGCAGGGCTTTCGGAGGCCCATCTGTACCGATGCAGCTGCATTTCCGTCGGGCTGCGAGTGTAGATGGATGAGCGCCCTCTCGTTGACTTAATTACTCCAGCCCCTGCAAGTGGCGGTAGCTATGTCGGTGGGAGAAGCTCTCCTGCTAATATAGCACTGTCCATAGCGGCGCTCAGGTCAGTGCAACTTGGAGTGTGAATAAGCCACCCCCTTGAGCAACATAGCTTATACCGACTTAAGCTGTAGTGTGTACGTAGCCTTAGCCTCTCCCTGGTTCCTTCTCTTTATTGTTCTCTTCTCTATACATCCCAGACTTTGCACCTATAACCTCACCTACTGCCTGTTGGGATATGCTACACAGAGGGTCACAGGACATGTCAGCCCAGAGACAGGTGCAATACAAGTTTTCACACCCAGAAGAATCTAAAGTCTGATTCTCCAGTGCCTTGCACGATTATACAAATCTGAATGGGAGTATTGTACATCCACACTGGATCGCTGAAAATGACTGCACACAGCGCAGAGCAATGGAGGAAAAAACGGCCCTGGAGTTGAATCATAAGGCAGGGGAACGCTAGGTTCCAGTTATTTTTGGAGCACGCTGAATAATGCAGAAGCCTCAGGGGTATCATAAATTGACCTGGCTCCAGCCCATGTTGGCAGTGTTCTATAGTATGCATCATATTGGAGGATTCCTTTTGCAAAGCTGACATTTGCAGGGCAATATATAATGCATTTACTGGCTACTTATCACTCCACCAAATGACTTAATACAGAGTGTTACTAAACTGCACTGTCAACCATCTGAGGTGTTCCTAAGTTTTGCTTTCAGCTCTGCTATGAAGCCTTAAACTTCTCAAAGCCTAGTTCTGCTTGCCTGATCCCAAGGCAATATGTTGTTAACCCCTTCCTGCACTGACTAGGTGCCAGGTAGAAGCACCCCTCCCCATTTCAACAGAGGCCCCAGGTGCATGTTGAACAGGAACTGTGCTCCAATAGATTTCTGCAGAGCCCCGCAAGAGCTCCCCCCCTTCAGGATAGAAAAGCAATTAAGCTGTCTTCAAGAGGAAGGGACAGAGCCGTTGAAGACTGACCAAGCGAGTCAAGAAAACATCATGACCAATGGTAGCAAAGGCTGCTGATAGAATTAAAATGGTTAGCCATTAAAGACAGAAGAGTCTCTCCTGAAAATCTTTACTCCCGTTGATCCTTTTTGCATCAACTCCTCCTTAATAATCCTACCTGATGCTTTGAAGCCCTCCATGAAGTCTATTGGCTGAGATCTGTTTCTGGAAGTTAGACTGAGTCAGATTTCCTCTGGGGGCAGGTTACCCCATCAATACCCGCTTTTTGCACTGTCCACTGATACAGCTGGGACTGGAGTGTTAGAGACAAGATATGGGACCGTGGGTCCCATCTGTTACATTTCCTGGCATACACACAGAAAGCCATCTCTCTTGGGTGGTTTAGACACAACAAATCCTGCATTTTTGCCTCTGTTTTCACTAACAAGGTCAGCTCCCAGACTGCTGCGCTGGGCATCACAAAATGCGGAAGAGATGGCCAGCCCTCTGTGGAGATAGAGGCGGTTAGGGACTATTTAGAAAAGCTGGACGTGCACAAGTCCATGGGGCCGGACGAGTTGCATCCGAGAGTGCTGAAGGAATTGGCGGCTGTGATTGCAGAGCCACTGGCCATTATCTTTGAAAACTCGTGGCAAACCGGGGAAGTCCCGGATGACTGGAAAAAGGCTAATGTAGTGCCCATCTTTAAAAAAGGGAAGAAGGAAGATCCTGGGAACTACAGGCCAGTCAGCCTCACCTCAGTCCCTGGAAAAATCATGGAGCAGGTCCTCAAAGAATCAATCCTGAAGCACTTGCATGAGAGGAAAGTGATCAGGAACAGCCAGCATGGATTCACCAAGGGAAGGTCATGCCTGACTAATCTAATCGCCTTTTATGATGAGATTACTGGTTCTGTGGATGAAGGGAAAGCAGTGGATGTATTGTTTCTTGACTTTAGCAAAGCTTTTGACATGGTCTCCCATAGTATTCTTGTCAGCAAGTTAAGGAAGTATGGGCTGGATGAATGCACTATAAGGTGGGTAGAAAGCTGGCTAGATTGTCGGGCTCAACGGGTAGTGATCAATGGCTCCATGTCTAGTTGGCAGCCGGTATCAAGTGGAGTGCCCCAAGGGTCGGTCCTGGGGCCGGTTTTATTCAATATCTTCATAAATGATCTGGAGGATGGTGTGGATTGCACTCTCAGCAAATTTGCGGATGATACTAAACTGGGAGGAGTGGTAGATACGCTGGAGGGGAGGGATAGGATACAGAAGGACCTAGACCAATTGGAAGATTGGGCCAAAAGGAATCTGATGAGGTTCAATAAGGATAAGTGCAGGGTTCTGCACTTAGGACGGAAGAACCCAATGCACAGCTACAGACTAGGGACCGAATGGCTAGGCAGCAGTTCTGCGGAAAAGGACCTAGGGGTGACAGTGGACGAGAAGCTGGATATGAGTCAGCAGTGTGCCCTTGTTGCCAAGAAGGCCAATGGCATTTTGGGATGTATAAGTAGGGGCATAGCGAGCAGATCGAGGGACGTGATCGTTCCCCTCTATTCGACATTGGTGAGGCCTCATCTGGAGTACTGTGTCCAGTTTTGGGCCCCACACTACAAGAAGGATGTGGATAAATTGGAGAGAGTCCAGCGAAGGGCAACAAAAATGATTAGGGGACTGGAACACATGAGTTATGAGGAGAGGCTGAGGGAGCTGGGATTGTTTAGCCTGCAGAAGAGAAGAATGAGGGGGGATTTGATAGCTGCTTTCAACTACCTGAAAGGGGGTTCCAAAGAGGATGGCTCTAGACTGTTCTCAATGGTAGCAGATGACAGAACGAGGAGTAATGGTCTCAAGTTGCAGTGGGGGAGGTTTAGATTGGATATTAGGAAAAACTTTTTCACTAAGAGGGTGGTGAAACACTGGAATGCGTTACCTAGGGAGGTGGTAGAATCTCCTTCCTTAGAGGTTTTTAAGGTCAGGCTTGACAAAGCCCTGGCTGGGATGATTTAACTGGGAATTGGTCCTGCTTTGAGCAGGGGGTTGGACTAGATGACCTTCTGGGGTCCCTTCCAACCCTGATATTCTATGATTCTATGATCTTGGAAGGGGGTTAGACTAGATGACCCTTGTGGTCCCTTCAAAACCTATGGTTCTACGCTAGATAAAAAACAAAATACTGTTGATGGACGGTTGCAATGTAACATGACTTTGTTTCTTAGAATTCAGAACGATGCTACACAAGAACCCAAAATCAGAGAGGGAGAAAACAGGCTGCTCTCTAAATCATCCCACCTTACTTGAGGCTGGCTCTCTGCAGAACTGACTGCTCAGGTCACAGATCCTCCATGTCCCTCCAGAGCCCCCTAGCTTGGAAGCAAGGCCAGGAAGACCTGCAGAAATTTAAAGTGACAGACTACACAGTTTTAATACCCCCACATGATCCAGTCTGGCAATCCCTACATTCCGATCAGCAAGATGTGAAGCGATCCATCACCTTACTCCGCCTGTCCCTATGCCCTCTTCATTTCTCTCCTATCCCTTGTTTGAAGTTTAAAAGTATCTCTCCTGCCTCTTCAGGGACACGGAGAGTCTGGGCTTTTTAAACGTGTCTTTCATTCCACATAACTGATTCCCTCTGAAGTTAGCAGCACCATTCTGCCTCTGGGAGACCACCAACCATTCAGAGCAAAATATTAAATATTTCATAGAAGACGGGAGAGAAGGATTTTATATCAAACCCATCTCAGAAGGGTTTTTATTGGAGCAGAACTTGTTGGAGGGGTCTGAATTTAATTGATCGCTGCTTCATTTTAAAGGATGATTGAGAAAGAAGAAATTTGAATGACAGCTCTTAACTCAGCAGTGTAGTCCCCAGCCAACTCATTCAGATTAAGGAGGAGCAAACCCAGAGATTTCAGCCTTTGTGGGTGCCGGGGGCGAAGATGAGATTTTCACCCCTGATATAGCACCTATACACCACTCTACCAGTGTAAAGAGAATAAAGAGCGGCCATACTGGGTCAGACCAAAGGTCCATCTAGCCCAGTGTCCTGTCTTCCAACAGTGGCCAGTGCCAGGCGCCCCAGAGGCAATGAACAGAACAGGGAATCATCAAGTGATCCCTCCCCTGTTGCCCATTCCCAGCTTCCAGCAAACAGAGGTTAGGGACACCCCTCAAAGAATTCTAGTCGATTGGTGAGACATGATTTCCCTTTACAAAACCATGCTGACTCTTCCACATCAAATTATGTTCATCTATGGGTCTGACAATTTTGTTCTTTACTATAGTTTCAACCAGTTTGCCCGGTACTGAAGTCAGGTTTACCAGCCTGTAATTGCCGGGGTCACCTCTGGAGCCCTTTTTAAAAAATTGGTGTCACATTAGCTACCCTCCAGTCATCTGGTACAGGAGCTGATTTAAATGATAGGTTACAGATGAGAGTTAGTAGTCCTGCAATTTCACATTTGAATTCCTTCAGAACTCTTGGGTGAATCCTATGATGCGCTGGGTCACAGAAAACCCCTTGGGAACTTCCAGCTGACATGCTGGGACTACCTCTAAGCCCATTTTCCCTGGGAGCTTGGGACTTCAGAACCCTGCCTGTGACAGACACGCTAGCCTGCTACAAACACAGACCCAGGTCTGAACCACGTCACACACAAGCTGCAGGCTTACCTGAAAACAGCTTAAGAAGTGTTCCTGTCTCCAACACTCAGATGCCCAGCTCCCAATGGGGTCCAAACCCCAAATAAATCCGTTTTACCCTGTATAAGCTTTATACAGGGTAAACTCATAAATGGTTCGCCCTCTATAACACTGATCGAGAGATATGCACAGCTGTTTGCCCCCCCGCAGGTATTAATTCATACTCCGAGTTAATTAATAAGTAAAAAGTGATTTTATTAAATACAGAAAGTAGGATTTAAGTGGTTCCAAGTAGTAACAGACAGAACAGAGTGAACTACCAAGCAAAATAAAATAGAACATGCAAGTCTATGTCTAAGAAAAAACTGAATACAGATTAAAAACCTCACCCCGTAAGTTTCCTTTTACAGACCCTTCTAGTCCGGGTCCAGCAATCACTCACACCCCCTCTAGTTACTATCCTTTGTTCCAGTTTCTTTCAGATATCCTTGGTGGTGGAGAGGCTCTCTCTTGAGCAAGCTGAAGACAAAATAGAGGGGTCTCCCAGGGGTTTAAATAGACTCTCTCTTGTGGGTGGACATCCCTCCCTCCCCCTGTGTAGAATCCAGCTACAAAATGGAGTTTTGGAGTCACATGGGCCAGTCACATGTCCATGCATGACTCAGAACTTACAGGTAGCAGCCATGGGTCACATGCTACTTTGAAGGTCCTCAAGTAGACTTCTTATGTGGATTGGAGCATTCCAAGATCCATTGTCCCTTAAGTGCTTCTTGATTGGGCATTCAATTTGCCCATTCCTTTCTGAAGAAGCTGACCAAATGCTTTACAAAGGCTACTTAAAAATCAAGCCAGTACACACCCAATATTCATAACTTTGAATACAAAAATGACACATACATACAAATAGGATTAATAGATTCAGTAGATCATAACCTTTACAGAGACATGTTACATGGCATATGTAGCCTAAAACATATTCTAATTATGTCATATATACATTCATAAGCATATTTCCATAAAGCCTTATGGGGGGCATAGTCACAAGTAGCACCTAG
Organism: Lepidochelys olivacea; assembly: GCF_965140295.1. Classification (NCBI taxonomy): domain Eukaryota; kingdom Metazoa; phylum Chordata; order Testudines; family Cheloniidae; genus Lepidochelys; species Lepidochelys olivacea. Next base: position 12,158,530 of record NC_140436.1, on the reverse strand, counting down.
AAGTCTGAAACATAATTCTGGTTCAGTGCTGAATGGAACCTGCATTATGCACAGAAACTACATGGTTTCCCTTAAAAGTGAAGTCCAAGAATGGCATGTCTCTCCAAAATTCACGGTTTTAGATCCAGGATACAGTCGTTTAATGTATATATTTTATTTAAATCAATGCCTCACCATATTTACTCCCAGTTTTTAAACACATACCCCTGCATTGAGTAAAATGTCTGGGCTGTGCTTATTGGAAAGGATTATCAATTAAGCCTCAACTGCAAACTGATAGGATACAAAGTCCTATGAGCTAACTGGAATTCACACTACATCAGCCCTGCCTGGTTTGAAGTCTATGGAGGAAGAAAGTTGCATTCTCAATGAAATAATTACATTCAGGAGCGCAGTTATTGTGCCATTCAGAAAATATTAGAGTTTGTCTAGTACTTAAGAACATAGGATTTGCAGAACCGGTCTCTTGGTTGTATAGCCCGATTATCCAAAGATGGTCCTGACAGTGAAATATGTTCAAACGATGGAATATTCTCCAAATGGAATGGGATTGGAAACCCCACCATTTTGGTCATTAAGTAAAGAATGAACAATGCACTAGAAAATTTATTGTAGGAAACTACCCTACCTTAGCCAGAGAGAGAGTCCCTCCACCCCCCATCTCTACAGCTAATATAGGCCTTGCTTTAATCAGGATCCTTGAAACAGAATGCCTTCTGCAACATGTTGAATGCCCACAAGTCTGAATGTGCTTATCTGGGGTTAAGGCAGCTTAGCACCTAGCAGGATCTGCTCCTTAGTGTGTGAGATGCGAAAAGTTCACTCAGAACCCAGGGTAGTATGAATGGCACAGGTCTCAGAAAATCCTAAGTGAGAGAACGCATGGTCCAGTGGATAGAGTAAGGACAATGGGACCTGGAGTCAGGAGACCTGGGGTCTAATCCCAGCTCTGCCAGTTTGCTTGGAAAAGTCTCTGCTCCTCCATCTACAGAAATAGGGATAATGACACGTCCTCCTTGCTAAGGGGTGTTTTGAGATCTCCTAGCTGAAAAGCACGAAATAAATTACTCAGGGTGGCCTAGTGAATAGAGCACGGGGCTGGGACTCACGACACCTAAATTCCATTCCCAGCTCTGTCACTATCCCGCTGGGTGATGTCGGACCAAGTTGCTTTACCTCTGGGCCTCAGCTTCCCCATCTGTAAAATGGAGGTAATGAGACTGACCTTCCTAGTAAAGTGCTTTGAGATCAGTTGACGTAAAAGCTAAGGATGATTATTATTACATTTCAGGCAGTAGAAGGTCTCTGACTTTTATCTGAGTGATCTCATATTATGAGCATTCGCAAGGCTTGAAGAGCCATACCTTGAAGGGATAAATAATTGCTGCACCAGTGTGTGTGTGTGAGTGAGAGAGAGATTTGTTTATATAGCACCTAGTACAATGGGAGTAATGATCCCATTGCAATAGAAATAATCAAACCTAATTGCTAGGCATTCTCAATATGCCCATCACCGTGGTTTCTCAGTAGGGGACACCCCACCCCTCAGACCAGGTGACTGTGGCAAGAACAGACTCCAGACGAGGACAGGTTTCAGAGTAGCAGCCATGTTAGTCTGTATTCGCAAAAAGAACAGGAGGACTTGTGGCACCTTAGAGACTAACCCATTTATTGAGCCTGAGCTTTCGTGAGCTACTAAGGTGCCAGTAGTACTCTTTTTCTTTTTGCAGAAGAGGATAGCGCGTCTGTGCTCCATGGAATCTCTGCAGCCAGAGAGCAAACAGCAGAAGGTTCTTCTCTCCACGCAGATTCTGCTCAGCTCCGAAAGGGTGAATGGTTTGTTTTCTCCGGACCAGAAAGGCAACACCTACATGCGTTTCCTTTTGCAAGCTTGCCAGGGGGAAGAGATTCGCACTCTGGCTAATGAAGTTCCTGCAACAAGCAAGTTAATTTGGCTAGGGGTCACCAGTGTTGAAAAAGAACAAAGGGGCAGTCTTCTACACTGGAAACAATTTCAACTTCTTTGCTGCTGCCAGGCCTGGCACGCCATGCCACAGCCGTCTTTAAGCAGCTGCAGAGCCGAATGCATCGTTGGCTAGGGTATGTAGCAGCGGCGTAGCCACGGGAGGGGGTGGGATGGAGGGGGGGGTCTGGGTGGGCTGCAGCCCACCCGCTTAGCATCCAGGCCCACCCAAATCTGAGCAGGGGTGTAGGGTTGCCACAGCAGCCCACAGCATCCCTTGGGCCCCTGAAATACAGGACAGAGCTCTGCACCCATCCTTCAGAAAGCTATGCTCCGGCAGCTCTGCCTTGCCGGGTTCTGAGCCGCCCTGTGCGCGTGCCCAGGTGAAGCTCTCTGCCTGGAGGCACCAGGGCTAGGAAGAGGGCGTGGCGTCGGCAGAGAAGCTGAGTCTGTCATTGCCCATCCACCTGAAAGTCGGGTCCCACCCAAATTTCCACTCCTAGCTACACCACTGGTTTGTAGCTGGATATACATCCAGTATGGTTAGTCAGGTCTTGTTAGTGGAGGTCCTGGTTTCCCAGAGAGTAGCTTCTTCCAATTTGCCCTGCTAATAGATGGTGACTTTTCCTCACAGATAAGGACCCCACCATAATTACCCAGGCTTTCTTCCCTCCAGATTGGATCACTGCAAAGCTCACTCTGTGTAGATTGCTAAAACAAGGCCTCGGCACCACCTGAGTTCTATTGTGAAGGCCTACATGGACCACTGAATTTCACCTGCCACCCCATGGTGCTCATCTTCAAGACCAGTAAAGAACTTTAGTTACTGCAGTATGTTGCTGCCCTCTTAGAGCCCAATCCTACAAAATGCCACGCACTCTCAATTGCTATTGAAGTGAGATTTCAGCATGCTCAGCCATCTCCACAAGGCACTCACAGGATCAGGCCTTACACCTGTCCTGGAACAGAGATGGTCAAAAAGCATGCACGGCAATCTCTTCTTCTAGCCCCACACCAAAGCTTAATTCCCAAGGAACAACTCTGCCTTATGAATGGACTTCCAACAGAGGCTAAGGGAGAAAGCAAACTCTCTTGGTGATATCCACCTTCCTTCTCCAAGAAGCATCACCTTTGTATAGGACCTTGTATAACCCAAAACTTTCAAACACCACCAGCACCGAACATCTTCCCAAAACTGAACATTTGCTCACATGCTAAAAAAATTAACTTTGCAGATTTGTAACAATGCCACCTAGTGACACCTGCCCTAATATTATTTACTAGTCACTTTCCAGTATTTCCCTACTGTGTATAAAGCTGTACAAACATACAAAGTCCCCACCCCTCAAAATTACAGTCAAAGAATATTTTTGCTTTAGCATTATCAAAAGTCCAATGTGTCTTACCACTAACGTATAACTTCACAGCATGAAATAGTTTTATGTAGAATTTGAAAAGGAGCAAGTCAAAAATGTTTTGCAAGATTGACTTGCTGTGCATTACAAATTCATTCTCTCTGTTAACAACCAATAGGCCACTTTATTCAAATGTAACCGAGCAAAGTTAAGCATTCAGAGTCATGACAAGTTTGGATTTGACATTGGCTTCTAGAATAAATAGGCATTGCTGAACGTTAAAGTCCACATATACATTTATGAAGATATTAAACACTGCAATGCTTCTTTTATAGATGTCAGGAAGAAGAATCAGTCTTCAAAGGGTGAGTAAATTGTGTTCGATTTAGAACACAAATGCACAGCTGGTGTGAATCCATGTAGCTCTGATACTCAGTTCAAGCTATGTGAACATGCCAATTTGCACCAGTTGAGAACCTAGCTAATTGCTTTATAAATCAGATGTGCAGGGACAGAAACCGTAGCTGTCACATTACCTATAATGCTGGGTTTATTATTCACAACATAACAAAAATCCCTTTCAGGCACAGACCATGTTTTTGTTGTGTATGGACAGCTGACTATACAATAGGTGCCTTTGATCACAAGTAGTAAATATCAGAAAAGTCCAAGGATATGCAAAACACTTCCATTAGCAAGGAGAGATTGAAACTAACATCAAAATTAGAATCTAATTTTGGCCTGTTAAATTTGGGCAACATTTTCAAAATGACCTTTACCCAACCTCTGAATTTCTGTGCTCAGAACTGGATCTGTAGCAAATACAAGTGCTCTCAAAAGTATCTGATGTTACCTGTGAATAACACAAATGGGACTGAGGAATTTGGTGGCAGCTCTAATTGAAGGGAAATTGGCAAGAGCCAGGAGCACTGGATGGGGATGAGTGGAGAATTATATTAACACCCGAATATCACAATGTGTTTTACAAATATTAGCTATGACTAAGGATGCACCTGGCATTGGCCACTGTTGAAAGACAGGACACTGGACTAGATGGACCTTTGGTCTGACCCAGTTTGCAGAGATTCAGACTCTGAGAGCCCCAGCTGCAGTCCTGGCATCTGATGGCGCTCAGCACCTCCGGGGAGGGGGGAAATAAATCAGGTCTTGGGGGTTAATTGGGCTCCCAAAAACTCGAGGCATCCCAAAATAGGGGACGCTTTTGAAAATTGTTGGCCTAAGAGAATTGCTCCAGGCTACACAGCAGGTCAGTAGCAGAGAAGGGGATAGAAGTCAGGAAACCAATACCCTGTGCTAGGTCACAGGCAAGGTACCAGAAAGGAAGAGCTCCTGAAATCTAATCTAAGCTACCATAAAGTTAAATCTAAATGCAAGAATTATTGGCCTGAACAGAAAACCCAGGTGGTTCTTCTAGAAAAATGAGCTAAGAAAATACCAATTCACTTCTGCTATGAGGGCATTTTGGTCCTAAAGTACAGTTGTATAAAAACAAATAGGCTTTGGGTTTCCTATTATGTGGCCTCGACCCTGATCTTTGGATGATTTTACATTGTGTGAAACTAAATGTTGGCATGCGGAAATGGCAGAGAACAAACAGACACAGATGGGTTGTTGGCTGACAGCTAATGAGAAACTCCTGAGAGAATTGTTCTGTGCAAAGGAAAAAGGGTTTTATTTTTGTTTTTTTGGTCGTTACATTTCCGACAGAGAGACCACAAAAGAAAATCATATTTCAATTGCTGAAAAGTAATTTATATCCAAGGGACGATTAAAGACGTTGCCAGAATCCGTAAAAGAGTGATTTAAAGAAGCAACAAAACAAATTAACTTGGCATTTGAACAAAACCATCAATCATATCTAGGAACTGTCAGAAACAAGAGTAACATAATTTTGACTGAATCCAAACTGCCTGGAAAATTTTAACAGAGAAAAATGCATGGGGATTATTTTCTACATGCTTGGAGAACTAGCTCCAATTTAGCAAGTCACTGTGCAGCCACTTATTTGCCTTGAAACTTCATCTTCCTTATTTTCAAGCAGAGTCCACTTCTACTAATTATAAAAATTCATACCCACCTACCATAGATGCATTTGCAAAGTTACAACCGAGCTCCAGAAAACATGACTGATCCCAGTAAAGGACCGCTAGCAAACAGTGGACTGCTTCTATATTGGTCCCCAGATCCCATTGTGTTGGTGGGTACTTACACTGTTTATGGGTACTTGCATTGTTATGTGACCTTTCTGTGGATGGAAGTGGACCAAAGACATACCAGCTTCATACCACCTTGATTCACAAGGGAGTGGGGTTCCTCCAGACTCACTGAAAAAAGAAAAGAAAAATTTGCTACCACGATCATGCTATGGGCCAGATTAGTCATTGCCTTATGGTGTGTGTTGGTCTTAACCTCTCTCAGGGTATCATCATCCTCTTTATGCTAGGCATAGAGCTGAATCCAGGGGCAAATGGAGACACGGCCAATGACGACCTGTGTCCTAAAGGCCACTGCACCGTGGCAACAAGAAAGAGCAGCCCATGGAACTGCCCTACCCTGCACTGAGAGCTGATCCAGCCCCCCCCCCCCCCGGCCTCCCAGTAACTCCTTAATAGGGAAGTCCAACCCCTGCCCTCTGCCCCCATACTAACACAGGGATACATCTACTGCTGTGGGACCACTAAGTCTAGTATTCTGCCTCCAGCACTGGCCAATATCAGATGCTTCTAAAGGAAAGTGAAAAAACTAATGCATCTAAATCAATAATACTGTGCTATACATGTTGCTGCACATGGGTGAAGAATTCCTCCCTGGCCCGTCCAGTGACCAGCTACATAAGAGCGAGTTTATATTATTTTATCCTGCACGCTGCAAATGGTGTGGGTCATAAAATTATCCAGTCCTTTCAAATCAAGCAAAGCACAGCCAATGTGTTGAGTCTTCTTCTTCACTTTCATTCCACAGTCTGAGGTTGAGATTTCGCAGGACGACTAGGGAGTTAAGTCACAAGACTGTATGGGCTAGATCCAAGTTGTTGAGCACCAAGTAATGGTATTCCAAAAAACTATTAAAATGCATAAACTACAGAAACAAGAAAATGCAGGGGCCAAATCTTAAGTTCTCTCTCAAATGTCCATTCAGAGATGTGATTCCCACTATTTTAGTCTCATGAGGTTCTTTGCCAGGCCTTAGGGGATGCCATGATTAAAAACAAAATAATTATGACGACTAACTGGCTGTTTTATTATTAAAGGGGGAAATTAAACACAAACAATAAACCATGTTTATTTCAGTTACAAATTATTTGTATGTCTGTCTGCCGACAGCCTTGAGGAATTACACCTTTGAGAGTGGCCCTGTCTTTGGTAGCTCTAGATAAGACTAAAGTATATCATTCTGAACTCTCAGATCATCTCAGTTTTAGCTCTTTCTTGTATTAAGTCTGATATATTCCTGAGTTTTATTGGAACTTCAACTCATGAACCATGTTTCAAACAAGTGTCTTAGCCTTGAAATAGTCTTTAAACTTACGTGATTCTTAAAGAGTCTTTAGCTCAAATAGTCCTCCAAAAAGGCATTGATTTGTCTTAAGAACCACCTCTCCAAGAACTGTTATCTTTCTGAGTTTGGTAGGGAAGTTGTTTAAGCACTCCTAGGTAACTAATTAATTGCCCAATCAATACCTTGTACTCAGATGGCTTCTTATATTAATAATCAGTGATAGTATACATGTGTATAAAACATACAATTGTTTATAGAACAATGGCATCATGCCATTATTGTAAGGCTTGCATTTAAATACAAAAAACATTTACAAATAAGCACTCAAGGAAGCTTATGCTATTTTTAAGGATTTAAAAAATAAAAGTTTTCTACAAACTGTGTCGCAACTGTGCATGTAACTTTAAGGGAAATATGAATTCATTTTTAATAAGAATATTCTGAAAATTCTGTGTGTGAATTTAAAACTGAAGTTTTTCTTTATGAAGCTGGAGAGAGGAGGCGCCTGTCTTAGCTTTTGTAGCCTTGACATGCCAGATGCTATACCTCTCTTCCCTTCGGGATCTTAGAAAAAGGAGAATATACACATTTCTTAACAAAGGGGGAGGTGGGTTGTTCTTTGAGAAGACACTCCTGTTCCCAAGTAACCAAACAGTTCCCAAGATTACAAAGTGTGACCCTAAGAGCATCCCTATGCCAGATGGCCAGGGGCTTGCTCACTGCTATCGGATAGTGAGTGTCAGTTGGTCGGATCAGGTCAGTGGACCCCAATTCACTTACGCAATAATATGGATCTACTAGGGGGTTATGTATAGTATCACTGGGAAAAACCACCACCACCACACTGATCATTAATATTCTTGCATGGTGTATGTGTTAAATGCCAAAAGGTCTGTACAAATATGAAAGAAATATGGGACTAAAATGTGGTTGAATCAGACAAGCCTGCTGCCCCAGACAAAGGAAAGGCCGAAACCTCCATCAGGTGCAATCACAGACAACTGACAATCATAGCTAAGTGACCATTCACTGACATATTGGAGGCTGCAGGGACAGACAAATTTGCCTGGTAGAAAGCACCAGCTGGGAAGAAGCCAGCATGACTCCCTGGCACCTTTCCTCACAGTTGTTGTATATTATTAATCTCCAAGCCCCAAGTATTTCTTCCAATTTAATGAAGGTGGATGATTTAGTTGGGGATTGGCCCTGCTTTGAGCAGGGGGTTGGACTAGATGACCTCCTGAGGTCCCTTCCAACCCTAATCTTCTATGATTCCATGAAGGTGCAATAAAGTTTATTCCAATCCAACATAATAAGAATACATTATATTTTTTTAACTAACCATTTTTGCATCAAACATTGAGATTTACCACCTACAACTCCTATTGGAAATTAATTGAAGTTGTGGAACTAAATCCCCCAGTTGGTTAGAAAATGTCAGCCGACAACATTGCATGGTGTTTTGTAGTTATGTGACTTATTTTGCTCTGCGTGAAAAGCAGCTTCAAATCCCTAGGAGCCTGCTTTCTGCAAAGTCAACTGCCATTCTGCAAAGCAGACCTGATGTAGAGGCTCCTTGCTGATAGTTATTACAGACTTCTCTTCAGTTCTGCTTTATAAATTAGCTCTGTAAAAGATTAGCGGGCATCAAGAACCTCTTCATTAATTTTTCTTATTGTACCTTCCAATTCTTCCTGGCAAACTGCTTTGGTTGTCTACAGAACTACATTTCTTACACTGAATCAATATTGTTCTTTCCACACTGTTTTCTGCCTGAGGCTTTTGTGAACTCTGCATAGGGGCTTGAAGGTCTCATCCTTCCATGAGTTTTCTTCTTGTCCCCAGTGATACTGTATTTCCCTGAACAATACTGTCAGATCACAGCCTCAGAGAGGCCTTTCTCCAAGCAGTTGCATAAAATATATGCAATTTCTCCTTCCTTATTCCCACTCATCTCCCTTTTCTTTCAATCTTCCTGGGCTTGAAGCTTTGCCAAAACCAGCTGACCTTCAAAGCGGACGCAAGATCTTCATTAACTCTAGAATAAGCTCCACAGATAGGGTTACTCAAGTTAGGGATCACTGATTCTCACTCTGGAAGATACCCCTGCAAGCACAACGGTGAGGAACAGAATAGGCACCTGCATGAAACCTGGAGGGAAGAGCACAGGTTGCAGGAGGAAAGAGTTTGGAAGATGCACCAGGAAGTCAGTCTGTGTGCAAATGGCTGGAAAATTAACTGCAGTTGCAGAACTTCTGTAAATAGTTCTCTTAATAAAGAGACAATTTAGTTTTACAAGCCTGGAGCCCTCTCGTGTTATTATCCAGCATACAGTGCATGAAACAAAAGCAGAGCGAGGGAACTTTTGCTGTAGACCCTGGGAGATCTTAAAATTGCCCCTGGGGGCAATTTGTAAACAAATAATAAGTTTTCCACGCCTTCTCCGTGCTGCGATTTTAGCCGCTGGTGTAAATAATGCAACCACAGCCACACTAGTGTCTAAAATTCCAACGTAGACAACACTGGTGAGACACCAAATGGGGCTAAGGTCTGGCTCCCCTGTGCGGGAACACAATGAGGAGCAGAAAGCCTTCTCCATGACATCAGGTAGCCAGAATACGATGGTAGAGTATGTTCTCTGGGTGTGTTTGCCTCACTGTGTCCTCCCCTAGTACAACACAATACCACTGCCCCAGCACCTCCCTAAATCACTAGTGGCATTAAAAGCCAAACTCCCTCCCCCTCCTCACATTCATAGATTCAAAGAAGGAACCAATGGAATAATCTAATCTGATCTCCAGCATAACATAGGCCAAAGGACTTCCCCAAAAAATTCCTGCTTGGATGATTTTCTGCTCCGGTTCAGTCTTGATTTAAAAATGGCCAGTGATGGAGAGAATCCTTCACGACCTTATGTAAATTGTTCCGATGCTTAATTACTCTCACTTGTAAAAAACTGTACACATTATTATGTCTTATGTCTGCAGCCTTGGAGAGAGACTTTCAGTACAGCCATTTTTAGGCAAGATTAGACTGCGTTTTCCCCCTAACAGGGCCTCCCCGTGTTCTGGTATGGGCTTATCAATTTAATCAGTCAAGAGCCCTCTGACAAAGCTTTGGCTCCTTCATAGCCAGGAGCAGATTCTCATCAAGGCACACATGTAAACCCAGCACAATCAGAGATGACAAAGCTGCCTAATTGGGCTAGAGCCTAACCTTCCCTAGGATGTGCCTTTATCTCACACGTCCCTTTTCCAAAAAAAACAAACCAGCAACCACCACAAAGGACTGGATAGAAAAAAAACTGAAAACATGCCGAAGAAAGCAGAGACGTTAATTATAAAATGCTAATTCAAAGAGCTAAATTGACTGTGGGTGGGGAGGAGGGAAGAATATAAATTGCTGAAGGCAGGAATGTATTATTACAGTAGCATCCAGCCGTCTCAATGGAGATTGAGGCTCTGTCGTGCTTGCTGCTGTATGTACAGTCTCAATCAAGACAAAGGAAGGGTTATTAGACCTATTTGTACAGATGCTGTACTAAGCAGGAGCAGTCAAAGTGTCCTAAAAGTGCTGGGGGGGGCGCAGGGGAGCCCACAGGCACTTGAACGGCGGCACTCCCTCCCTCGCAACACCTGCCTCTTCCCCCAAAACCCCACCCCCTGCTCACTTCTCTCTGTCCCCTCTTGCCTGTCACTTGCCCGTACGCCCTTGGCTGGGATGATTTAGTGGGTGTTGGTCCTGCTTTGAGCAGGGGGTTGGACTAGATGCCCTCCTGAGGTCTCCTCCAACCCTAATCTTCTATGATTCTAAGTGGGAGGGCATAGCCCTCTCATTTATAAAAATGGGGGGCCATGACGCCCGCCCCACCATTCCAGCACCCCTGGTCGTGAGGCACTGACACTGAGGGATGGGATTTGATGTTCACAATTGCTCATCATTGGCTTAACGGCTTCCCTTTAAGTTCTCAGTAGAACTCCAATCAGCATCAGTAGGAGCTGAATTTGGTCAGTGCAGAGCATTTCTGAAAACCCAGAGGGTAGGTCAGCCTGTGGCAGCAAGCCTCCCGGCCTGGGTCAACAGACTTGGGTTCGCCGGACCATGCTAAAGACACCTACGTAGACAGGGCTTTGAAGTTGCGGCTTGGGAGGTGGCACTAGTTCTGAAACCCACCCTCCTCCCTAGGTTTCAGAGCCCAAATCACAACTTCAAAGCAGTAGCTACATAGCTCTCTTGAGTGTGTGATAGCGTGAGCCCAAGTCCGTTGACCCAAGCTGGGAGGCTTGCTGTCCAGGGCTGTGTAAACATACCCTGAGTGACTTAACCCAGGTCACGGGCTCTGTGTACACTAGGACTTCAGAGGGGATGTTGCCATGGGTTTAGCAAACATGCTAACTAACATGTTAAAAAAGGCACTAATATAAGACAAGTAAATCAACAGCAGCAAACACCTTTCATAAACTTGAAAAGATTTGGAAATGTAGCCCGAGTGGCACTGACAAAAAAAGTTTTAACACTGCCATCCTGTCTGTCCTCCTTTGTGGATCAGAGGCATGGAAATCTGAAACAAAAATGGATAAGATCAACTCATTCCAGAGTCAATGCCTGCGAAAGGTCTGCAGAGTCCATTGGAAAGAGTTTCTTTTAACAGCAGAAACTGTAAGTAGACCAAACCAATCAAAAACATCCAATACAGTAAAACAACAATGATGGATACATTTGGGACACACTTTAAGGATGTCCCAACATGACTTCCTGGGCAAGTGATAATACAGACACCACTTGGGAAGAGAGAAAGGGTGACCTCGACCCACTCTACACCCAAACCTTAGGTCGCCCTAGTTACGTTGTTCCTGGGTATGAATAATTGGCACCCTGAGAGAGAGAGTTAAGCTGACCTAACCCCTAGCGCTGTGTAGGACAGGTCAACTGAAGACCTAGCTACCGCCTCTCAGAGAGGCGGATTTACAACAACAATTGAAGAACCCCTCCCATCTCTGTAGTGTTTGTACAATGACTTTAGCTTGTCCAGTTTAGCATATTAAAGTGTAAACTTACGGCTACACTCTCCCTTAATGCTGTACATGTTAAAGGCAGGGCGCTTTATCCACATTAGACTTTTAAAACATGCCACTTGGCAAGTGTTAGCTAACACATGTTTAGATCATATCTTAGATCTAGGCAAGGCTACAGCCAGCCAGATGCTGAGACAAGAATTGAACCCCAAGTCTCAGACCATGACTCAACCACATGGCCATCTTCTTTCCCCACAAACTTTGTTGAGTGATTTCCAGCCCCATTTACTTTTCGCTTATTAGAATGAAAACTTTTAGTTCTCACAAATTCAGGGTGCTACTTAGAGGAACTAACTTGAAAGCTACCTGGTTTTGAACACAACCTGAAGCAGAAATGTAGCCCCTTAATAAGGTCCATGACAAGCAGTAGTTTTGAAGATAATGATGACACACCAGTCAGGTTAGAAAGCTTAGCAGAAAAAGCTTTGATCTCTGTATCTGCAAAATGAAATCTCTCTCATCTTTTCGAGTGACAAGTTTAACGATCTGGAAAAGATCCAAATATAGCTTTAATTGAAACAGCAGGTGAAGGGGAAGAAACAGCACTGACAAAATTGTACAGCAAGATGAGATATTAAAGAGGCAGCATTCGTCTTTCTGTTGCTTTTGTTAGGGCTGGATCAGCACTTCCAAAACAATCTCCCATTTGCTGAGAATCCTAACATCAGCATCTGGCTGGCTGCATTCTCAGTAGCTCGCCTTTGAGCAGATGTAACAGGTCCCACTCTGTGCTCCATAGAGGAGATGAATTGTTACAGGCCCCAGCTAGGGAGTCTTGGCTTTGTAGCTCAAGTAGCAGCTTATGCTGTCAATTTTGGAGGTTGCCAGTTCAATCCCCAGTGCATCAACAAAAATGGCGGCAATCACATAACAATTTATACCCTCTGTGGATTGGCACATACAGGGACCTGTAACACGGGCTCACCTGTGGTTTATACCAGGACAAGGTTTATGCAACTAAGCCGAGATTTTCAAAAAAGTGCCTGCATACCCAAATTGGTATTTCCTTTTAAAAGGGACCCAATTTTGAGCAAGTGCTGGGCACCCCATCCCCCACCTCTGGAAAAATCCTGACAGAGGTCTCAGGTCAAGCACCCAAAAATTAGAACTTACTAGGCACTCTTCAAAATCTTGGCCCTGAATCCTAGCACCAACCTATGAAGGAATGAGCCTGTTCACATCTGCACAACAGGCCCCATTCCAGAATGGCTGTTCCTTGATCTACCTTACACCATTGTTCATAGTGGCAGTGGAGACAGGACCCAACTGTATCCCTCAAACTTGGTTAAGAACCTTGGACAGTCCAAACCTTTAGCCCAGTCATGATTAAGACGATCTACCACCACAAAAGGCTTTCTATTACCCAAATGAAACAAGGCCGTACTCAACTCAACGGCCTTTCTGTCTAACACAACAACTTGCCATTGATCACTTCAACAGCTTCTGGGAACATCCCAGGCCTCGGTGGGCAGAGCCCTATTCACTTTGGTGAAAACTGGAAAGCCAGAAAAATCTAATTTCCACTGGTGTAAAAGTCAGAGGAAGATCAGGCTCAGTTTGGGGCTGTAGGCAGAGGACTCTCCCTGACAGCCCCCTGTCACAGTTTAATATGCTGCTCTCGCTCATTAGTTTTCAGCTCAGCCTACATAAGCAATGGCGTGTGTGACCCTCTATTCGTATCTCAGGACAAGTGTGTTGCAATCTGGCTCAATAATAGTTGCACAGCACCATCACCGCAAAATTTTGGACAGCAAGCAAAGAATACTGTATTCACTTGAAACTCCATGGGCGAATTTAGACAGAGCAGAATGAAACTGCCTGAACTTGTGGGGTCTATTACTTTGGGCTGATTTCGGTTGTTGGGTAGAGTGGGCAGATGCTGGGCAGCGTGGGTCAGACTAGTTGATGGCGGATTCCTTCTAGCCTTAAATCTCTCTGACTCGGGTTTTGGGAAAAGTCCCATGAAATCTGAGTTGATCACAAATGGTCAGGACCCTGTCTTTTGATCTGATCTGACAACAGAGAGAGTGTTCCATGGCCAACCTCGTGCCTTTTAGAGTCAAATCGATGCTCCGTGCTGAACAATACACACAACAAGGACAGTCCATGCGCTAACTAGCTAATAGACACAAGAGGATGGGACACACTGGGAAATGCAGGAGGGGAAAACTCATTTCTCACAGCCCTGGTTATTGGGTCAAAATGTGAATTCAGCCCATTCTGCTTAAGTACCTTACCCCAGAAGCATGGGCTGAAGCTGCAGAATTAAAGTCACTTTGAATTTCCTGGATCCAAATCACCACTGTGTTATTTCCGTCTTACACTGGGCAGACTTCATTAATCCAGTGTGAAACTGGAGTCCAGTAATGGTGAGTGAGTCCTTCTGCTTTTTATCGGCCTGAGTAATATTTAAACAATTTGATATTATAGGGAGGTCATTCAGGATCAAGAGAGAAATTAGCACAAGTATTGTTTTATTTCTCTGAAAAGATCAGCACTTGAATTTTTTGAGTTTTCCCAAAACCTCAGAAAGACCCCAAGGGTCCGGCAAGCATTTTTCATCTAACTCTCTTTCAACACTACTGCCATGTCAATTTCTTCATTAAACCATCTGTACAGCCATCTTTCCCTGCCCTTTGAAATTCTTTTGACTCCCACCCCGGATCAAATGATCGCTTCTGACAGCATTCAAAGCTTGCCTGTGCTCTGTCTACATTACAAAACCTTCTCAAACTCAATGTCCCACATCACTTTATGAGAGAGAGGTAGGCCTCAAACTTAACTGTGTGAATCTGAAGGTGGGTCATATGTTGCCAAAGCTGGGTGATATCTGGATCTGGCATTTTTCGCCTGGCCCGATCTCCAGCAGAACTGGCATGAAAACAACTTCCTTTCTCCCCTGAAAATAATTTTCTCATCTTCAGGAGATAAGAGCAGTTTTTACTTGTATTTAGTGCTGTCAATAGTAATAACTGAGTGTGGTGGAATGATCAGGAGAGAGTTCTGCAACCCTGGAACTTCTCAGAAGAGTCTATTGTCCCCTCCACTCTCCCATGTCACGTACACCCAATGGAAAGCTTTGGAAAAAAAGGAAAAAAATGGTTTCTCAAACATTTTCAGCAAAAAAGGTCTCACTTTTGGTTGTTTTTTTTTTTAAAGAAAATTTTCAAGCATAGGACTTTCCACAAAAATTCTCATTTTGGTCAAAAATCCAATTTTCCAGCAAAAACAGTATAACGGAGAATAATGTCAGAGTCACCTCCTCTTTGGAAGATACAGGTGCTCAGAGTAGGTTTACAAACATTAGACTGGACTCTTCTGAGCACCTGTGGCAAGGTGTTGGATGCCCTCAAGTGCCTAATGAATTCAAACCCAATTCCACTTCACAGGAAGCACTTGGCACCTTGCAGGACAGAACCCACGGTCACATCACTATGTCATGAAAAAACACTAACCCTGCCATTTTACAGATGGGGAAACTGAGGCACAGAATAGGGAACTTGTTCCCCCCAGAGCACGCAGGGAATTAGCAGCAGAGCCAGAAATAGAAGCTGGGGGTGGGGGGAGAACTGGAAGAGTCTTACTGCTTATTCTAACCCCAAGATGACAGCAAAGTGAAAGGAAGAAAAGGAAATCCAGTCCAGTTACAATCCCATATGCACGTGCAAAGGTTGAATCCCCAAGCTGGTCTACAGTTTGCCAATGCATGGGCTAGTTTCAGCTCCCTCTGACAGGCAGGGCCAAAACTCAGAACATCTGATTTGTATTTATCTATCTATCTTTAAAGAAGAGCACAGAGCAAGTGCTTAATAGAAAACAGATGATATTTAATTACAGCCAGAGATGACGGCAGAGGCATAACCTGACTGCCTAGTGCCTTAGGGGGAATTTAAGTCTGATGGCTCTGATCCACTCACTCAACACTGTGCAGAGGAGCATGTCTTCACTCAATAAATGGAAAGAGCTCTTGGCTTTGTTGTATACACTGTCAATCAGCACGTGTGCGCGCGTGCAGAGAGCTTGGTATTTGAAGCCAAACGTTCGGGCAGGCAGGGTGAGAAGTTCAGGAAAGCAGCTGTCTGATTTATAAGAAAATACCCATATCATAAAATACGAAAGAGTCTCCAAACATGTTCGATTTCTGTTGGAAACAAAATAAGCAGAAGTTGCAAATTGGTAACATATTTCTCTCCCCTCTCATTATTTGTAGAATCATGACTTGCCCTAGGTGTTCTATCAGCCAGGGTGGAAAATGTTTTCTACACCCCTGGGAAGTTTGTGCCTAGGGTGAAACCACCCTTCGCGCCTGTCCCTAAAACCATCCCTAGAGGCAACAACTGGGTCAGGCCGCACTGCATTAGCTGCAGCATACACATATAGCAAGAGACAGTCCCTGCCCCCAAGAAATTAAGCCAAGGTTTTCAGACATGACTAGTGATTTTGGGGGCCTCCAGTTTTGAGAGTCCAACTTGAAATATCTTAAAGGAGCGCAGTTGTCAAAGTGCCAAGCATCCACTCTGAAAATCAAGCACCTTTAAGGTCTCTCAAGATAGGCATCCCCGCCCCCCAAAGCAACTGGATGCTTCTCAAATCTTGGCCAAATTTGTGTTTAAACAGAAAAGTGCATTAACATTTGGCACTCCAATCAGGCTATATTCCCCGTGCAGAGGGCCAATACAAAGTCTATGGACTATTTAAGACCTAAAACCAGAAATTTAAAATTCTCTCTAAATGAATATCTGGGCTCAGATTATTCAATGTCCTGACCCTGGATCAGAAAAGAAGAGGCAAAGGGGTCAGTCTTTACATGTCATTGCATTTCCCTAATTCAGTGGTTGGAATGGCTCCCAATGTAAATTACAGCCATCCATAGGTATGTCCAGGCCACACCCCTTTTCTCCTAGGAAGTCACGCTATGCAAGGGGCTGGAAGTGGGAGGGGCATGGCCCATCATTGGTGGCACCAGAGGAGTCCACCACTCTGCAGGAATCTTGGAGGATAGATCTACTGAGCCACCAGGTGCTTCATGCTGAGAACGGGGCTCTCTCTTTAGGTTCTATAGAGATCCTACTAGACTAGTTAGGCAATGCACATAAGTTAAATGTGTTATTTATGGAGATGTTATAATGGATGAAGAACAGATGCCAATATAATACACCAATCCCCATTAAACTATGTACTCATTTTCTGGAGTTGGGGAGCAAGGACATTCCCAACTCTTTGCATTCATCATCATGTCACTTGGTGTCCAGCAGTAACACCACTGCACCAAAAGGTCTTCTAGGACACATTGGCATTCCAATGGCAGGCGGCATGTTGCAGAGTGGCCGAGGCTGGTGTGTGCAATGGATTGTTTTCATGGTTTAATCTGAAGTCTGTTGCTAAGCATTCCTACAAACCTTAGTTCAAAATTCAACTCACACACCCTGCCTATAGAGAACAAGGCATTTTTGCTAAATCTTTAACCCAGGATAAGTCATCAAACCCATTTAAAAGTCTTTAGTACGTGCACTGTTATCAGATTAATAAGGAACAGTCAAGGGGATGATTTGTATGTTGGATAGTACTTTGGCTGTGCAAAATTATCAATACAAAACCAGCAAAGAAAGTAAGTTTCCTTGGATTGGATTCAACAGCGCCAATATGCCTCCCCCTAACCTCTGCCTTTTGCTTAGGGAAGAAAATTAGTGTAACATGTTATGCATTCTAGTTCAGACAAACATCCCTTTGATCACTGGAAGGATGGGCCAGGAACAAAAGATTGAAGCTATCATTTCCTATTTTCACAGAGCCTTGAAGCACAAAATAGTAAGTGAATCATTAACAAGAACATAACACCCTGGTCATTCCCACCTCTGGAGCTTCCCAGTGCATCCTGTCTATTCAGGCGTTGAAAACTCAAGGCTAAATTTTCAAGGACAACTCACTTTGGCCTTTGTGAGCATGCAGTATCTTTTGCAACATTGCTTGCATGTATATAACTGAATTAACTCCTGCCAATCTGATTTACACTCATTTGTGCAGACAAATGGCATTTGCCTTATCATTGGATTCTCTGCTGCACTCAGTTTCTAAAGAAAATTCGGCAAAGGAGCCAGTTTCATTCCCCCCAAATCTGAGGCCAGTTTTATGCTGGCTGCAGCCTCAGGGTAGTTTAGATCAACCCAGAAGCTGCCCTACACTTTGCCAACTGGATGTGGCTCCCAAAGGGCCTTCCACCAGCTAGGAATTGCTGGAGTGCAGTAGCAAAAGGGCAAGAATGAGGAGGTGACTCAGGTTTTTAAAGTCTGTTGTCAGCGCAATATGTAAAATGCATATAAAGTTGCATGGGAACAAATTATCATAGCATCATAAAATGTAGGGCTGGAACGGACCTTAAGAGATCATCTAGTCCATTCTCATCCATGCTGAAGCAGGATAGAATCATAGAAGATTAGGGTTGGAAGAGACCTCAGGAGGTCATCTAGTCCAATCCCCTGCTCAAAGCATGACTAACACCAACTAAATCATCTCAGCCAGGGCTTTGTCAAGCTGGGCCTTAAAAACCTCTAAGGATGGAGATTCCACCACCTCCCTAGGTAACCCATTCCAGTGCTTCACCACCCTCCTAGTGAAACAGTTTCCTAATATCCAACCTAGACCTCCCCCTCTGCAACTTGAGACCATTGCTCCTTGTTCTGTCATTTTCCACCATTGAGAACAGCCGAGCTCCATCTTCTTTGGAACCCCGCTTTCAGGTAGTTGAAGGCCGCTATCAAATCCCCCCACAATCTTCTCTTCTGCAGACTAAATAACCAGTTCCCTCGGCCTCTCCTCATAAGTCATGAAGGATGAAGTATACCTAAGTCACTTGTGACAGATATTTGTCTAACCTGTTCTTAACCTCCAATGATGGGGATTCCACAGCCTCTCTAGGTAACCTGTTCCAGTGTTTAGCAATCCGTAGAGTTAGAAAGGTTTTCCTAATGCCTGACCTGAATCTCCCTTGCTGCAAACTAAGCTGATTACTTCTTGTTCTGCCCTTGGTGCACATGGAAAATAATTGATCACCATCATCGTTATAAGAACTTTTTACTCTTGAAGACGTACGTCCTCCCTCAGCCTTTTCTCCGAGACTAAACATGCCCAGCTCTTTAAGCCTCTCATCGTAGGTCATATGTTCTAAATCTCTTATCTTTATTTCTGTCATCTCGACTCACTCTCTTTTGTCCCTTGCTTTCTTAAAGTGCAGTGCCCCAAACTGAAAACAGGACACCACCTGTAGCCGCTCCAAGACCTAGTAGAGTGGAACAATTACTGATAAACGTAGACCAGAGGTATTTTTAATAGGATATTCTTCAGATGAGTGAGGTGCATGCTCTGTTTGTTAATTAGAGAGTTTTACATAATTTTCATTTAAATAAAAACAGTCTTCCTTGCCACAAGGAAAGCACTTACCAAGGATCAGAAAGAAACAAATGAGGTCTCTCTCTCTCAAGGTATGTTTAAAATTCATAATCTAATGGTATGAAGGACCATAAAACAGAACCAAAATCAACAAACAAATTAGTACCTGCCCCATCATTGCCATCCAGATGCAGAGCACAAATGGACATCCCACCCCCAAACATTATTGGTGCATGTCAAGAAAAGTATCTTTGTCAGTTCTGAAATGTTATCTAGCTTGGGACTAAGGGAAATATCTAGACAGACATTGGATTCATTAATAAACAAACCAGTATTACTTTACACAGTTTCTGATCCAGGACAGCAGATTGGGAAGTACACCCCTATTCAGGACAGCACATGCTTAAAGTCAAGCACATGCTCAAGCCTCATTCACAAAAACCTATGCTTAAGTGCTGTCCTGAACAGGGAAGCTTTCATTAATCAGGACCATAGTCCCTAGGGAATGGATCCTCTTAAAAAGGTTCAGAATTTGATTTCACTTAAAATATCTATATTATATAAAACATGTCACTCACACACAAACTTTGGGACCTGGATGTGGAATGCTTGTTGATCCAAGACAGCCAGACTGTGTGTGTTTGGTAGAGGGGGTTAAGAACATAAAAACAGCCATAGTGGGTCAGACCAAAGGTCCATCTAGCTCAGTATCCTGTCTTCCGACAGTGGCCAGAGCCAGGTGCACTTCAGAGGGAATGAACAGAACAGGTCATCCATCATCAAGTGATCCATCCTCTGCCACCTATTCCCAGCTTCTGGCAAACAGAGGCTAGGGACACCACCACTGCCCATCCTAGCTAATAACCACTGATGGACCTATCCTCCATGAACTTACCTAGTTCTTCTTTGAACCCTGCTAGTGTCTTGGCCTTTGCAATATCCTCTGGCAAGGAGTTCCATGGGTTGACTATGCATTGTGTGAAGAAATACTTTGTTTTGTTTTAAACCTGCTGCCTATTAATAAAAAACTTGGTTAGAAGCCATGAAGTAAGTGGCAATGCCTTAACCGTGCGTGTGTTGTAAAGGTCAATAGGACCTCTTCCATTCTTATCAAAAGGAGTGCTAACCTTCTCTCCTTTCATACAACATATACAAGTGAGTATGATCCCAGGTTTACCATGAAGCGTAGACATAACCAAAAGAGCACAGAGAAATAACAAAACTTAAAGGGTATAGGGCTGAGTGCGGGGAGGGAGTTTAACCAAACTTTTCTGAACCTCAGAAAAGATTGGGATGAAACAATGGCTCCAATCCTGCAGATAGATCCATTAGAACTGCCCACTTCACCCAGGGGAATTCTCTAGGAGTCAGCCAGCACAGTGCTCATTGCAGGATCAGAGTCTCTGGGTTTGTCTACACAGGGAAATCGACCAGAATAGCTCCTTCTATGGACACGCTTATTCCAGAACAGGAGTAATTTTATTCTAGAATAATTAGTGCACTTCCAAAGCAGACCAGTTATTCTGGAATTAAAATGCCTTTTCCAGAATAGTGTCCACATAAGAAGCTATTTTGGTCAAGTTCCTTATGCAGACAAACCCTATGTTAGGAGCATTCCCTTTTTTATCCATGTGAAGGAGCAGAGAGAATGCAGCTGGGCACAGCAGGGGTTAAAGAACACCTGGGGGTTCATCTAGTCCGGCCCATTATACCTGCAGCCAATGCCAGGCCTGGAGGGGGAGAAAAGATGGGAGCCTGGCTCAGTCGGGGGCTGACTGGCGAAGAGGCAGGAGCTCTCTGTATGCCTGTCTGAAAGCACAGACCTGCCAGCGCAGCTGCTGGAGGCAAGTAAGTCTTCCCCAGCCAAGGGGATCTACAGAGAACCCTTAACTGCGGGGCAACTGGACTTGTGGGGCTACACCCCAAACTAAAAGGACTTGCATAGGGGGCAGGCCAGGAAAAGAGGCCCTGAACCCTCCCCTCACAGCTGGGAGGAAGGTCCATCTCCCCTATTTAGGGGTTGAGCAACACAGGACCCTGGGCCAGGTTCTGAGGGAGAAGAAGGGGTCAGGTCCCCCAACCAACCATCTAGCCACTAGGCTGCCCGGCCACTGAGGGCCCTATCACAATCTACATGACATGTCCCGTCCCATTCCTGCTCCCCCTTCCTTGTCCAAAGCCTTCATTTTGCATTAGTGGGGGTATAACAAGGAAAAAATTAATCGAGTTTGTAGGAGTTATCTTAGCTGAACTACAATTATCTTTCCTGTTGAAAAACGTGAAGGAAAAATTATAGGGGAATGACTGATTCCCTCCCTCAAAATTTTATTCTATTTTAAATATCAAATGTGGGATTGTTTTGCTAGAAAGGAAAGATAAAGCTTTGTTTAAAAGGGAAGATTTCAATCTGAAAGATTATTTGGTTTATTGAGAAATGAGGAGGATGGCAGTGCCAGGGAAACAAAGTTCTTATGGTTTTCTAAAGCCATTTGCTTGTTAAATGATTATCTGGACAAAATAAAAAAAATTAAACCCATTTATGGTAGAAAAATTAATTTGTTCCACTTCCATTGTTTGTATTAGGAGCCTTAGCACGTGACACAGAAAACTAAGTTCAGCTGTTTTCTACAGAATAAACTGTAGGAAACAATCCCATTTTAGTTTAGAAAACAATGGGCTACATGGTAACAGTGGGTAATTTATAACAGTGGTACTTTACAACCCAGTAACTTACTCTTTCTAGGTTCTTCTCTAGCACCCCTTCCCCCCATCATTATGAGCATTTAGGTTAAGATTTTAAAATCCAGAAAAATTGAGCTTGAAGTTTGGCTGCTAAATCCATATCCACCCTTGAAACGCGTGGCCTGATGGTCAAAGCAAGGCTGAGCATCCAGCAGGTTTCCATGACGGCAGTTCACAGCTATTGATTTGACAGGAGAGCGCTGCCGGCTGTAGGAACCCTGCCAAGCCGGGGCTCTGGCCTCTGTGCACACTGCATTAGGTCGAGCCAGTGAAGCAGCAGCAGCCTCGCTTCCCCTAACAACTTGAGATCCACAGCAAAGCACTGAGCGGGACTGCCAAAAGGATCCTCTCAACTGCACGGAGAGCCAAGGTGGAGCTGCGGTGCCCCACATGTCTAAGGTTTCTACTTCAACCGCCCACTTCTCACAGAGGGAAGAGGAAAAATTCACACACACACACACACACCCATCTCACTTGAGCCTGATTTTGGAAAACCTAAGTGGTGCATGGTCTTGTTCTGGCCCCTATGTACCAAGGTGAATGTCAGCTAAGGGCCTGGAGAGGAGGAACTGTTGTGGTTAATGTCTGCCAGGAGAGACCAATTATCTGCCAACTTTCTCAATCCGAAGAGGATTCTGCTGGAATATTTCGCTGCTCATTCATTTTAAATATTCTGGCTTCCCCCATCAAAGCCAGAGGGGACTCAAAAAATGGCAAGAATCCAGTTTGCAAGAAATGCAGTTTGGAAGAAATGGCAAAAATCCAGTTTGCTCTCTGCTTTCCAGTCACGTCTCTGCCTGAGAAAGGGGATTTGTTTCAGCTTTTGCCTTTTCCTACTGGGTTTGGCAGCATGTGACCTCCAGAAGAAGAAAGGGGAGCGTCCATGTACCAGCAACGCAGATACAGGTAAGTAACCGTTTTCATGTTCTCTCCACAGGTACTAATGCAGAGAGTGGACTAGATGATGGATCTGAGGGAAGGGAGCAGAAGGAGACTCCGCCGATTGGAAGGCATGAGATGCACTGTCCTAGGGTTGGGGGTTCCATGACTACCGCTCCCAAGAGAAGGAGATGGGTGGTGGTGGTCGGGGACTCTCTCCTCAGGAGGACTGAGTCATCTATCTGCCGCCCTGACCGGGAAAACCGAGAAGTCTGCTGCTTGCCAGGAGCTAGGATTCACGATGTGACGGAGAGACTGCTGAGACTCATCAAGCCCTCGGATCGCTACCCGTTCCTGCTTCTCCATGTGGGCACCAATGATACTGCCAAGAATGACCTTGAGCGGATCACTGCAGACTACGTGGCTCTGGGAAGAAGGATAAAGGAGTTTGGGGCGCAAGTGGTGTTTTCGTCCATCCTCTCCGTGGAAGGAAAAGACCTGGGTAGAGACCGTTGAATCGTGGAAGTCAACAAATGGCTATGCAGGTGGTGTTGGAGAGAAGGCTTTGGATTCTTTGACCATGGGGTGGTGTTCCAAGAAGGAGGAGTGCTAGGCAGAGACGGGCTCCACCTAACGAAGAGAGGGAAGAGCATCTTGGCAAGCAGGCTGGCTAACCTAGTGAGGAGGGCTTTAAACTAGGTTCACCGGGGGAAGGAGACCAAAGCCTTGAGGTAAGTGGGGAAGTGGGATACCGGGAGGAAGCACGAGCAGAAGCGCGCGAGAGGGGAGGGCTCCTGCCTCATACTGAGAAAGAGGGACGATCAGCGAGTTATCTCAAGTGCCTATACACAAATGCAAGAAGCCTGGGAAGCAAGCAGGGAGAACTGGAAGTCCTGGCAAAGTCAAGGAATTATGATGTGATTGGAATAACAGAGACTTGGTGGGATAATTCACATGATTGGAGTACTGTCATGGATGGATATAAGCTGTTCAGGAAGGGCAGAAAAGGTGGGGGAGTTGCACTGCATGTAAGAGAGCAGTATGACTGCTCAGAGCTCAAGTATGAAACTGCAGAGAAACCTGAGAGTCTCTGGATTAAGATTAGAAGTGTGAGCAACAAGGGTGATGTCATGGTGGGAGTCTGCTATAGACCACCAGACCAGGGGGATGAGGTGGACGAGGCTTTCTTCCGGCAACTCACGGAAGTTACTAGATCACAGGCCCTGGTTCTTATGGGCGACTTCAATCACCCTGATATCTGCTGGGAGAGCAATACAGTGGTGCACAGACAATCCAGGAAGTTTTTGGAAAGTGTAGGGGACAATTTCCTGGTGCAAGTGCTGGAGGAACCAACTAGGGGCAGAGCTCTTCTTGACCTGCTGCTCACAAACCGGGAAGAATTAGTATGGGAAGCTAAAGTGGATGAGAACCTGGGAGGCAGTGACCATGAGATGGTCGAGTTCAGGATCCTGACACAGGGAAGAAAGGAGAGCAGCAAAATACGGACCCTGGACTTTAGAAAAGCACACTTTCACTCCCTCAGGGAACTGATGGGCAGGATCCCCTGGGAGAATAACATGAGGGGGAAAGGAGTCCAAGAGAGCTGGCTGTATTTTAAAGAATCCTTATTGAGGTTACAGGGACAAACCATCCCGATGTGTAGAAAGAATAGTAAATATGGCAGGCGACCAGCTTGGCTTCACAGTGAAATCCTTGCTGATCTTAAACACAAAAAAGAAGCTTACAAGAAGCGGAAGATTGGACAAATGACTAGAGAAGAGTACAAAAATATTGCTCGGGCTTGCAGGAGTGAAATCAGGAAGGCCAAATCACACCTGGAGTTGGAGCTAGCAAGAGATGTTAAGAGTAACAAGAAGGGTTTCTTTAGGTATGTTAGCAACAAGAAGAAAGCCAAGGAAAGTGTGGGCCCCTTACTGAATGAGGGAGGCAACCTAGTGATAGAGGATGTGGGAAAAGCTAATGTACTCAATGCTTTTTTTGCTTTTGTCTTCACGAACAAGGTCAGCTCCCAGACTACTGCACTGGGCAGCACAGCATGGGGAGGAGGTGACCAGCCCTCTGTGGAGAAAGAAGTGGTTCGGGACTATTTAGAAAAGCTGGATGAGCACAAGTTCATGGGGCCGGATGCGCTGCATCCGAGAGTGCTAAAGGAGTTGGCGGATGTGATTGCAGAGCCATTGGCCATTATCTTTGAAAATTCATGGTGATTGGGGGAGGTCCCGGACGACTGGAAAAAGGCTAATGTAGTGCCCATCTTTAAAAAAGGGAAGAAGGAGGATCCTGGGAACTACAGGCCAGTCAGCCTCACCTCAGTCCCTGGAAAAATCATGAAGCAGATCCTCAAGGAATCAATTCTGAAGCACTTAGAGGAGAGGAAAGTGATCAGGAACAGTCAGCATGGATTTACCAAGGGAAAGTCATGCCTGACTAATCTAATTGCCTTCTATGATGAGATAACTGGCTCTGTGGATGATTGGGGAAAGCAGTGGATGTGTTATTCCTTGACTTTAGCAAATCTTTTGACACAGTCTCCCACAGTATTCTTGCCAGCAAGTTAAAGAAGTATGGGCTGGATGAATGGACTATAAGGTGGATAGAAAGTTGGCTAGATTGTCAGGCTCAACGGGTAGTGGTCAATGGCTCCATGTCTCGTTGGCAGCCATTATCAAGCGGAGTGCCCCCAAGAGTCAGTCCTCGGGCGGGTTTTGTTCAATTTCTTCATAAATGATCTGGAGGATGGTGTGGATTGCACCCTCAGCAAGTTTGCAGATGACACTAAACTGGGAGGAGAGGTAGATACACTGGAGGGTAGGGATAGGATACAGAGGGACCTAGACAAATTGGAGGATTGGGCCAAAAGAAATCTGATGAGGTTCAATAAGGATAAGTGCAGGGTCCTGCACTTAGGATGGAAGAATCCCATGCACCGCTACAGACTAGGGACCGAATGGCTCGGCAGCAGTTCTGCAGAAAAGGACCTAGGGGTTACAGTGGACGAGAAGCTGGATATGAGTCAGCAGTGTGCCCTTGTTGCCAAGAAGGCCAATGGCATTTTGGGATGTATAAGTAGGGGCATTGCCAGCAGATCGAGGGACGTGATCGTTCCCCTCTATTCGACATTGGTGAGGCCTCATCTGGAGTACTGTGTACAGTTCTGGGCCCCACACTACAAGAAGGATGTGGAAAAATTGGAAAACGTCCAGCAGAGGGCAACAAAAATTATTAGGGGACTGGAACACATGAGTTATGAGGAGAGGCTGAGGGAACTGGGATTGTTTAGTCTGCGGAAGAGAAGAATGAGGGGGGATTTGATAGCTGCTTTCAACTACCTGAAGGGGGGTTCCAAAGAGGATGGATCTAGACTGTTCTCAGTGGTAGCAGATGGCAGAACAAGGAGTAATGGTCTCACGTTGCAGTGGGGGAGGTTTAGGTTGGATATTAGGAAACACTTTTTCACTAGGAGGGTGGTGAAACACTGGAATGCGTTACCTAAGGAGGTGGTGGAATCTCCTTCCTTAGAAGTTTTTAAGGTCAGGCTTGACAAAGCCCTGGCTGGGATGATTTAGCTGGGGATTGGTCCTGTTTTGAGCAGGGGGTTGGACTAGATGACCTCCTGAGGTCCCTTCCAACCCTGATATTCTAGGATTCTATGACCCTGCTCAGTCTTCCTCCAACACAGATGAATCTCACAGCTTGTTTAGCATTGACACAGGAGTTTCCTAAACTTGCCTCTAGAGCCCTCTCTTTTGGTCCCTGGTGGAGGTTGTGGATGTTTCAAAACATACATGCACAGAACATTTGCCTGGAAGATCTGACAAAAAGAAACCCTTCACAGGTAGATAAATAACCAAGTCTAACTAGCTAGTGATCTGCATTTCTAGGGTACTTCACATCACAGCTATTCCATACAGGATTACAACGACATGCTTCTGGAAGGGAATCAGTTCTCTATCCTCTTTGGAGGAGACTGGAAGTTTTTGATGTGTGTAGCTGGGTTTCTCTTTCAGTTTGGTTATTGGAGGGGATGCTTTGGAGGGGAAAAAAAAAAGGGTGGAGCCATGTGCAATGGAGGCCCTACATGACCCAGGAAGAACAGGTTGCAACAACCAGGCCTAGTTAAAGAGTTTTAGACAAAACATTTTCCCTTCTTGAACACAGATTTTCATCAAAATGGAACTTTTCTGGGGGGTGTAAACCCAATTCAAAATAGGGGCATCTCAGCACAACCTTAGTGCCGAACTGCCCGGCCTGGAACCCCAAAAAGGTTCCTGGGACAGGGCACAAGGGCAGTCCCTAGTCAGAACCTA
Source organism: Lepidochelys olivacea (assembly GCF_965140295.1). Lineage (NCBI taxonomy): Eukaryota > Metazoa > Chordata > Testudines > Cheloniidae > Lepidochelys > Lepidochelys olivacea. Next base: position 12,131,283 of record NC_140436.1, on the reverse strand, counting down.
AAGAGTTAATGCATCAGCCGATTAACTGACTTATTAGAAGGACATGGGGAAATACAGGGGCTACCTTGGGAAGGAGGGGTTGGGGAGAAACAGCTGGGTGTGAGCTAGAGGCCCACCTGCAGATGTGTAGGACGATGGAGACTATTGGTTGTAGTTGCTCATTTTGTTTTGCTAGCACTGCTTTGTTCTGTTTGGACTTTCTATAAGTCCCCATGAAGATGGGAAGAAGGAACCACAATTGACTGAAGGCTGCCTGGCTTACCTTGGGCTGGGAAAGCAGCACACCAGCCCACAGTTTACTCACTTTAAAAAAAAAAAAAAAAAATCACGACGCTACTGGATTAGATGACCTCCGGAGGTCCCGCCGAGCCATAAATTTCTATGATTTAGGCAGGTTTCTTTGCCGAGAATGCCTCATTTAAAATTCTCTAAGTACTTATGAGAAAATACATTTAGGCTTGGAAAGGAAGGATATTCCTTTTTTGCTTCTGTCCCTCTCTTTCATCTTGGCATGTACATTGATTAATTGCACATGGCATAATGAATCAATGGGCTAATCAAATGTGAGACTGGGCAATGTCAATGCTTCGAAAACTCAGAGAAGGTCCTTGCCAAAATATAAAATCAAATAGGATACCTCCGCTTTACAATACTTATTCCTTATTAAGAGTGCTCATTAGGGTCTGATTTATCTGGGAACTACTAGAGTGAGCTGGAAAGACATTTTCAAACGCTGCATGTGGGAAAGTTACAGGCACACATGTGCAATTATTGTAAATCAGACCTCATTATTTCTAATGGAGCCAGTTGATAATGTGCCCCTAAGCAACAGCAAAACCAACTAAGCATTGCTCTGTGTGCACATGCCTCAAGCCACATTTTCATAAACACAGCGGATGAGTTGATCAAGCCAGGAGTTATACTCACGTGGCTTTAGGTGGGTAAATTCTTGTGAGTTCTACTGATAATCAGAAGGGTTGCTGCAGAGTGATCAGAAACAAGCCTAACCTGCAAAGGCTTGACCTGGACCCAAAATGTTCTAACATTCAAGCATGGTCTTGAATCAGCACCTTGGCTCGGATGATCTCTGCGAATAAGGAAAGTAGTTAACCATATGTTTTGGCAGCCCCATCACCTTCATATCAGGGTCTCTCTTCACCGTAGAGTTAGCCTAGGCTCTTACCTGAGTGTTGTCTCTAATCCCGCTCCCGTCCACAGACACAACCCTCTCACTGAAGTTTGGTGGTGCTTTCAACAAGGACTAGCTAGCTCATTTGGGATTTCGTCTCAAGCCAGAAGGAGGCTTTCACTTGGGCTGGTAACCCACCCACTTTGTGGTGAGGGCGCAGGTCAAACGACTAGTGTGGATGCCTTTCCCCATACCCTCCTGGGGCCCAGGACGGACAGAGATCTTCTACCATTCACCAGGAAAGAATCAGAGCAGCTCAGCTGACTGCAGCAGGTGATATGTCTCCAGATGTCCTTGCGACACACACAGGTGAGCGTAGCACAACCAAGGACCCAGTAACTCAGGTAAGGCTTTGCTGTGCAGCTCCCACCCGGGCTAACCTATCCTGGGTGCCAATCACCCACACTAGCTACTGTGAAGGCATACCCTTAGATTCTATTAGAATTTGCATGCTGAGAAAGGCATGGTTCATGCAGGACTTGGATAGAAGACCTTCAAGGAATACCGAGATGCTTCAAGAAGTGGAATTGGTGATTGAGTAGGGCTTAAATGGGGGCACAGACCACGGGCTGACCCCATGCCAACAGTGAATTGGGTCCTTGATGCTTCTGGATCATCAGAAGTTAGGCAGGGGAGATGTTTTTAAAAGTTCACATCTCCTTCAGGAATGTGCCCCTTGTACTGGATGCAAAGCACTAAACAGTTCTATTTGTAGATCCATGGCAGGGAGACAACATGATCTAGTGACCAGGGAGTCTGGAGCAGGACTCAAGACATCTGGTTCGGCTGCTGACCTACTGTGTGATGCTGGGGAAGTCACTCCCCCCCCCACTCACCCTTCGTTCCAACCTCTGCCTGTCTGGTTTAACAAGGTCGTAAGCTCTGTAGGACAAGGATTGACTCTTGCTGCGTGTATGTCTAACACCTTGCACAATGAGGCTGCAGTCTTGGAATACAGATAACAGTCTACAGAGGAATGGCAATTCACATTATTCAAGAAGTTTAATTACACAGAAAAGCAGTATTCTGTGTCACTTCACCATGATTTTAGAGTTCCAAGTAGGCTGTTTATCTTCAGTTCTTTTTTCATGACTATGAAAAGTTATGTTCTCAGACCAGTGGTGTTTTTTGTAATAGACGATCCTACAGTATCATTAGGAGATGTTACTGCATCCTATTTCTGGAGGGAATGGGCCAGAGGGATGGTGATTTCATTACAGCCAAGCACACCTCTGATAGCACAGAGTGGTCCTACTTTGAGAAGAGCCCGAAGCTACCCAAGCTTTCGCATCACTTCTGCGTCTAACAGCAACCGAGTCCCTGGCTGAAAAGGGAAAGATAATGGAATTTGTTAGGAGGAAAGTGAAAGGAAACGTAACCCAACATTACACAGAATTCAGAGTAGCAGCCGTGTTCGTCTGTATCCGCAAAAAGAACAGGAGGACTTGTGGCACCTTAGAGACTAACCCATTTATTTGAGCATCAGCTTTCGTGAGATGAAGTGAGCTGTAGCTCACGAAAGCTTATGCTCAAATAAATGGGTTAGTCTCTAAGGTGCTACAAGTCCTCCTGTTCTTTTTTCATTACACAGAAGGCATTTAAGCCATTCAGTTCATATTCAACTCTCGCTTGCCTAGGTCTGCGGCAAAAGAATTAACGAGCCGAGTATTTCAGCAGGAGTTGGGATGAATTGAAATGGGAAGTTGTTTCTCTAAGAGAGAGAGAGAGAGAGAGATTGCAATGTACTTGAAACAGGAAAAAAAAAGTCTTAAGTAAACTAAAACCAGTTTAGAGAGAGCAATGGAGACAGGCATGGTGGGAGGGGATTGAACCACACAGACAGACATGGGGTGTGTGTGTGGGGGCGGGGGAGGTCACTGTCATCCTCTCAGCAGAGCTTAATGTGCACCATGCTACGGCAGCCCTGCTTTCAGTCCAGCACTCCCCCTCTTCCCATGCCAGAGCCATCTTCTACTGCTGCCTCCTTCCAATTCCCCAAGTTCCCCAAGCAGTAACTTCTAGCCACTAGAGGGGGACCTCATAGCACTGCAGAGGATGCGACTTTCTAAAGCAAAAATAGCATCCTTCATTCAGTACGACCCCGCACTGATGGAAGATGCCATGTTGCTCTACGAAAGGACATCTTCCATGCCGTGTGGGATCCCAGGAAGAAACAAGTCATTAAAATAGCGCCATGCCAGTGAAAGGTTTGGGAACTGCTGCAATAGAGGCTCATGATTTTACATTCAGAAGTCCCCTGCCCAATCCCCAGAGACAACTCAAAACCCATCTCTTGTATGCTTCCTATAACGATCTGTTGCCCAGTCACCCACATAATCTCTTACGGTTTTGAATCTTGCATGCCTCTCTCTTTGGGTCAGAGAGATGGGAAAGTGACAGCACTCTCCTTAACCTCTATTCATAGCTCCCAAGCAGCTGGATGTTTTGGTTAAATGTTCAGCAGTAAAATACTGAATGCTGATGTTTAAGTGTGTGTCATTAGGCTTCAGAGTCAACACTCCATTGAGATGAATGGAGCAATCCCCATATTTCAGGGCTTTTGGTGTGAGATCATTAGTACAGTACATGAAAGATGGGTGCTGCATTTGGACGGACAGCAGAATTCTCCATCTGACATCACTTTTGTCGTGAACAGAGACTAAAATATTCCATCTGGTCATTGATTGGATTCATCCCATTAGGTGTAGGAGATGCCATTTGTACCAGCCACCCTTGGGGGCTCAGAGAGAAAACAAAATCAGTACTGCTCCACGAAAGAGGGACATCTTTAAACTCCAGCAGTCAATGCAGCACTGCTCACAAGGACTAAAAATCGCCCCAAACAGTCAATACCACTGCCTAGCTCTTACAGAACCTGATTCCAGGGCCATTAATTGATTGATTTCAGTGGGGATTGGATCAGCTTCACAGTGTTTTCCATCGATAGATCTCAAAGCACATTTCTAATGAGACCGGTATCACCACCCCTCATTTCTAAAAAGGGGAAAACAGAGGCACAGAGAAGGGAGGTGGCTTGCCCAAGGTCACCCAGTGGCAGAACTGGAATAGAATCCAGATCTCCCAAATCCTGGTCCAGTGCCCGTATTCGTTACCTTAGATCCTCTTTGTTCATAAGCTAAAATGACAATAGGATTTATCATCGCCACCTTCTTCATTGCTTTGAAAGGTCCGCTTCACTCATCTAAGAGATTTAACCTTCATTTGTCCCCTTTAACAACTGCTGCCATTGCCTTTCTGAATGTGTCAATTAAAACTGGAATCGGGAGAAGCAGCTAAATTTGGATGCATGTACATGTAAGCTAGGCAGACTTTGTCCTCAGCCTCCCATTAAATCAGATGGTGACAGCTGATTTAGATCCTTGATTTAGTCCTAAGTGGCGCACAGGATCTGGCACAAGAGATGAATGTAGCTAAACCACTCAGTAATAGTGACCGTAGTTAAATTACATTTAACATTCTTATAGGAGGAAAATGCTACCCCAGTAGTATTTAAACACAGGGGTTTCATAGAATCATAAAATCATAGAATATCAGGGTTGGAAGGGACCCCAGAAGGTCATCTAGTCCAACCCCCTGCTCGAAGCAGGACCAATTCCCAGTTAAATCATCCCAGCCAGGGCTTTGTCAAGCCTGACCTTAAAAACCTCTAAGGAAGGAGATTCTACCACCTCCCTAGGTAACGCATTCCAGTGTTTCACCACCCTCTTAGTGAAAAAGTTTTTCCTAATATCCAATCTAAACCTCCCCCACTGCAACTTGAGACCATTATTCCTCATTCTGTCATCTGCTACCATTGAGAACAGTCTAGAGCCATCCTCTTTGGAACCCCCTTTCAGGTAGTTGAAAGCAGCTATCAAATCCCCCCTCATTCTTCTCTTCTGCAGACTAAACAATCCCAGCTCCCTCAGCCTCTCCTCATAACTCATGTGTTCTAGATCCCTAATCATTTTTGTTGCCCTTCGCTGGACTCTCTCCAATTTATCCACATCCTTCTTGTAGTGTGGGGCCCAAAACTGGACACAGTACTCCAGATGAGGCCTCACCAATGTCGAATAGAGGGGAACGATCACGTCCCTCGATCTGCTTGCTATGCCCCTACTTATACATTCCAAAATGCCATTGGCCTTCTTGGCAACAAGGGCACACTGTTGACTCATATCCAGCTTCTCATCCACTGTCACCCCTAGGTCCTTTTCCGCAGAACTGCTGCCTAGCCATTCGGCCCCTAGTCTGTAGCGGTGCATTGGATTCTTCCGTCCTAAGTGCAGGACCCTGCACTTATCCTTATTGAACCTCATCAGATTCCTTTTAGCCCAATCCTCCAATTTGTCTAGGTCCTTCTGTATCCTATCCCTGCCCTTCAGCGTATCTACCACTCCTCCCAGTTTAGTATCATCCGCAAATTTGCTGAGAGTGCAATCCACACCATCCTCCAGATCATTTATGAAGATATTGAACAAAACCGGCCCCAGGACCGACCCCTGGGGCACTCCACTTGACACCAGCTGCCAACTAGACATGGAGCCATTGATCACTACCCGTTGAGCCCGACAATCTAGCCAGCTTTCTACCCACCTTATAGTGCATTCATCCAGCCCATACTTCCTTAACTTGCTGACAAGAATACTGTGGGAGACCGTGTCAAAAGCTTTGCTAAAGTCAAGAAACAATACCTCCACTGCTTTCCCTTCATCCACAGAACCAGTAATCTCATCATAAAAGGCGATTAGATTAGTCAGGCATGACCTTCCCTTGGTGAATCCATGCTGGCTGTTCCTGATCACTTTCCTCTCATGCAAGTGCTTCAGGATTGATTCTTTGAGGACCTGCTCCATGATTTTTCCAGGGACTGAGGTGAGGCTGACTGACCTGTAGTTCCCAGGATCCTCCTCCTTCCCTTTTTTAAAGATGGGCACTACATTAGCCTTTTTCCAGTCATCCGGGACTTTCCCCGTTCGCCACAAGTTTTCAAAGATAATGGCCAATGGCTATGCAATCACAGCCGCCAATTCCTTCAGCACTCTCGGATGCAACTCGTCTGGCCCCAAGGACTTGTGCATGTCCAGCTTTTCTAAATAGTCCCTAACCACCTCTATCTCCACAGAGGGCTGGCCATCTCTTCCCCATTTTGTGATGCCCAGCACAGCAGTCTGGGAGCTGACCTTGTTAGTGAAGACAGAGGCAAAAAAAAGCATTGAGTACATTAGCTTTTTCCACATCCTCTGTCACTAGGTTGCCTCCCTCATTCAGTAAGGGGCCCACACTTTCCTTGGCTTTCTTCTTGTTGCCAACATACCTGAAGAAACCCTTCTTGTTACTCTTGACATCTCTTGCTAGCTGCAGCTCCAGGTGCGATTTGGCCCTCCTGATATCATTCCTACATGCCCGAGCAATATTTTTATACTCTTCCCTGGTCATATGTCCAACCTTCCACTTCTTGTAAGCTTCTTTTTTATGTTTAAGATCCGCTAGGATTTCACCATTAAGCCAAGCTGGTCGCCTGCCATATTTACTATTCTTTCGACTCATCGGGATGGTTTGTCCCTGTAACCTCAACAGGGATTCCTTGAAATACAGCCAGCTCTCCTGGACTCCTTTCCCCTTCATGTTCGTCCCCCAGGGGATCCTGGCCATCCGTTCCCTGAGGGAGTCGAAGTCTGCTTTCCTGAAGTCCAGGGTCCGTATCCTGCTGCTTACCTTTCTTCCCTGCGTCAGGATCCTGAACTCAACCAACTCATGGTCACTGCCTCCCAGATTCCCATCCACTTTTGCTCCCCCCACTAATTCTACCCGGTTTGTGAGCAGCAGGTCAAGAAAAGCGCCCCCCCTAGTTGGCTCCTCTAGCACTTGCGCCAGGAAATTGTCCCCTATGCTTTCCAAAAACTTCCTGGATTGTCTATGCACCGCTGTATTGCTCTCCCAGCAGATATCAGGAAAATTAAAGTCACCCATGAGAATCAGGGCATGCGATCTAGTAGCTTCCGTGAGCTGCCGGAAGAAAGCCTCATCGACCTCATCCCCCTGGTCCGGTGGTCTATAGCAGACTCCCACCACTACATCACTCTTGTTGCACACACTTCTAAACTTAATCCAGAGACAGAGTTTCCACACAGTAGCGTTTAACTTCAAAAGGAGAACTATACCCCCTCACCCAAAAAAACCCCAAACCCTCCCCCCCCAAACCCTAGTTAAATGGAAATTTAAAAGGTACAGTAACAAAGGTGAAATGTCTGCAAACTGCATGGAGTCTATTTAACACCAACATAAGAGGCTCAAACTAAACGTATACCCCAAATAAAACATATATATATAAAAACGAGGATCAGGAGAAAAAAGCACCACCCTGGCTAAACAGCTGATTAAAAGAGGTGGTTAGAAGTATTATCCATTCAACACAACACAAGAACCAGGGGTTAACTGATGACATTAATAGGCAGCAGGTTTAAAACAAACATAAGGAAGCACTTCTTCACACAACGCACAGTCAGCTTGTGGAACTCAATACTGGGGGATGTTGTGAAGGCCAAAAGTATAACTGGGTTGAAAAAAGAATTACATAACTTCATGGAGGATAGGTCCATCAATGGCTATTAGTCAAGATGGTCAGGGACGCAACCCTATGCTCTGGCTGTTCCTAAACCTCCAATTGCCAGAAGCTGGGACTGGAGGACAGAGGATGGATCATTCAAAATTGCCATGTTTTGTTCATTCCCTCTGAAAAATCTGGCACTGGCCACTGTCGGAAGACAGGATACTGGGCTAGATGGACCCTTGGTCTGAGCCAGTATGGTCGTTCTTATGTTGGATTTGCTTTTTATTAATGCTACATAAGAGTTTGCAGTCGGTCAGTGCATAGCTGCACCCAATCCCATCAACTGTCTTTCAAACTGGGACAGTGAAAGAGAGTTCAGCTCCTTGTTTTGCATAAAGGACATTAGACCTTTATTGTTGAATAGATCATTGAAGCAGTATGTGGCACCGTTGCCTTTTTATATAGTCTAGAGGGGTTGCAGAGAAGCTTATGAGCCATTCAGTGAAAAATGGATTAAGAAAATTAAGTGCCTGAAATCCTACATTTCTTATCCTCCCATTCCCAGACCTCTTCATACTAGGTGGAATGGGTAAGTTCAGGGCAATCATTCCAAATTTATTTTTCTAGGGTTGTTTAATAATAGATATAGATTAGGGCCATATGGTCAGGATGGGAATGTCAACATGGCAGCAGGTAGGATTTCTAAAGCACACCAACATGTTGTGCGTTAAATTGGTCCACATTGACCCTGCTGGTTAACACTGAATGTTGCCTAGCGTGCTTTAACATAGTATAGTTTCAAACACTATGCTTCTATGAGCAGCGGACCCCAGCCCCAGAACCGCAGCAGGTTGGAACGATTCTTCTGCAGCATTGTCCTCTTTCTTCCAGAGACATAAGGAAGTCCTTCCATGGAGTTTGAAATCTGCACATGGGGAGGGCAAGTATCTTCCTCCCTCACCAACACCATCGAGCTTGCATGGGTAATTCTAACAATCAGCATTATAGTAACTCAGACAGCTCAGCACGTAGCTCTGCAGTTGCAGATTTTAAGGCTAGAAGGGACGTTAGAGCATGCAGTCCGACCTCCTGCATATCAAGCCCTTAAATATGTCCCAAATGCTTTACAAATATAAGACTCCTGTGAGAGGTGTTACGATGGGTAAGTAAGTATTAGCCTCCTTTTACAAATGGGCACACCGAGACCCAGAGAGGTGAAGGGACTTGCCCAAGGTCGCCCCAGTGAGACAGTGGCAGAGTTGGACTAGAACCAAGGTTCTCTCACTTCTAACCACAGGACAACTCTGTCTCACAGGTTGCACCTGTGCATAGTTGGTAAACTGGAGGAAGTGGTGCACAGAAAACACACCTGATGTCTCCGTACAGCCTGCAGTTCATTACTGTGTGCTGGGATTGTTAGAACATGTGGATGGAAACGGAATAAGACTGGAAGATAGCTAGGGAAGCAGAGACAGACTTGTATATGGAGAGCCTTCTCTGACCCGTCTCCCCAGTTAGCCATTGCAGGCTGGGTTTTCATATGCTCCCGCGTGAGCTAGGAGGAGGAGACTGATTGACTTTCAATAGGACACGTGGTCCTAATAGGACACGTCTACACTTCATCTGGGAGCGATCCTGCCAGCCTGGGTCTACAGACTCATGCCCCCGGGGCTTGCACTAGCATGCTAAAACTAGCCGTGTAGAAACTGCTTTGACGTTAGGTCGGACTCTCAGCCCAACCCCTCTCTCAGGCTTGAGGGTCTGAGTTGCAATATTTACTCAGCTATTTTTAGCACGCTACCCCGAGCCCTGCTGGAACCTGGGCTGGGAGGCTTGCTCCCAGATGCAGTGTGGACAGACCCTTAGGTGCTTTTGAAACCCCTCAGCCTCACTAATAAGGCGCAGCTCCATTGCTCACTTGTATCGTAGCCATACACATGCTAGCTTTGACTGAGCTAGCATGCTAAACATAGCAGCAACAGGAGCTAGCCACCCTCCTATGTACCTAGAGTCTCAGAGGATTGTACTTGAGTGCCTAGGCCATGCCACCGCCTCCACGGGTACATGGCTATTTTTAGTGCTCGAGCACACTGTTTTCTCAAACTTTAGCAACCCGAAGACCCCCATTTTGATTTAAGTTTTTTCATGGACCCCCAAGCCTCCCGCTCAGGCCCAGGCCCCGCCCCCACTCCACCCCTTCCTTTTCCCCACCTCTTTCCACCCCTCCCCCGAGCATGCCCCATCCCTGTTCCTCTCCCTCCCTCCCAGTGCCTCCTGCACGCCGCTGAACAGCTGTTCTGTGGCATGCAGGTGGCACTGGGAGGGAGGGGGAGGAGTTGATCAGTGGGGCCGGTGGCCCCGGACATGACTCACAGACCCCCTGGAGTACCCTTGTGGACCCCCAGGGGTCCACGGACTCCAGTTTGAGAAACCCTACTGTAGCACAATCCAGGGCACTTACATCGACCTACCCATGCTGGAAATTACGCCCCTGGCTGCAGTGTGGATGTACCCAAAGACAACAGGAAGAATATTGGGCAGCATTTTACAAAACAAAAAGTGAAATGAATCAAAGCAATCTAAAGTAACCGCTAAACAGCTCTGTGATGATGAAAGCCAGCACTCCAGGAGCTGGAAAGCTTAATCCCAAAATCGCTGGACAAAGTCCTTGAAAAATAAAAAGGTGGGAACTCCCACTAATGATCTGCCTGCGTTGAGAAGCTGACGAGGACGCTGTGTGCACCGGGCAATTGAAGCAGAAAAGATTGTCCCTCTCATGAGGATGTAGCTCAGCATGGCAGAAGCGGCATGGGTGGAGCGTTTTCACGGGAGGTAAGAGCACTTGTTTTCAGCACAATCCCCAACCCAGTTCTCCTGGGCAGATCTTTTGAGAGCTATCGATAAATGTGGAAATTAGAAACAATGTCTCTCTTCAAGCACAGCCTCCCTCTGGCCCTGTTTTTGTAGCCCTGCCATTTGGGGATTTATTACTTTCACACACTACGGGTACTGCGATCAACTTGTTGCTGCTTGTAAGAACCGATTGTACACACACGGCATGTGCTTCCCGGGGAGTCTTTATGAATTAATAGTTGCAACCCTGACTGTAATCAGAACCCGGGGAAATGGCTGTTATTAGATTGTTAATGCCTCCGTTTAAAATTCTGATGATTGATTTGTTTTTCCTCCTGCTCCCAGGAGAGTCTCTCAAGATCAACAGAAATAAAGACACTGCCTACCAAGTAACACCAAAGAAAGAATAGTTTTAAAAAACAAGTGCACCAGCCTTACCGGTCTGTCATGCCAAACCATCAACCCAGCTCCAAATGTGTTGGACAACCTCAGTTGAACGAAAGAGACCCCCATTGTACAAAGCACTGTACCAACAAACGCCACAAAGACCATTCCTGCCTCCCAGAGCTCTTGATCTAGGATATAGAAAGCAGGCAGAAGGTGAATAAAATATACTTGTCAAACCTTATGAGGAGCGGGATAATGGAAAAAGCCCTAATTCCCACTCCCCCCCCCCGTGCAAATGGGCAAGTAGAATTTTGTAAGGGGGTGTCACACACTCTGATGGCATTCAACAGGGCTTGTGCTGGGTGCAGAGAAAACCTGCGATGACCCTTTGCTGGCTATATGTGCCAGCTGAATGTTGTGAACGAGAAAAAGCACCTGAAACAGGCAAGCAGCCGGATATAAAATTAAAGCAAGTGTAACCAACTGGTGAGCGTGTTCGACAGGTCCCCCTCTGTGCCAATCCTCAGATGATCGGAGTCTGTTACAGCCCGCAGCTACAGAGCGTTGGCTCATTAGTTCAAGTTGCAGTAGCTCATGCTTTTTGCTCTGGAGGTCCCTGGTGCGACCCCCGGTGCATTGGCCGAGAGGGCAGCCACCCCATAAGAACAAGGAGGAACAGTTTTGCTGGGGGTATATCTCCTAGCACTCAAAGGGGCTGTCTACACAGCAACTGGAACATAAGAATGGCCATATTGGGTGAGACCAAAAGTCCATCAAGCCCAGTATCCTGTCCTCTGACAGTGGCCAATGGCAGGTGCCTCAGAGGGAATGAACAGACAGGTTATCATCAAGTGATCCATCCCCTGTCACCCAATCCCAGCTTCTGGCAAACAGAGGCTAGGGACACCATTCCTGCCCATCCTGGCTAATAGGCATTGACGGACCTATCCTCCATGAATCTACCTAGCTCCCTTTTGAACCCCGCTATAGTGTTGGCCTTCACAACACCCTCTGGCAAGGAGTTCCAGAGGTTGACAGTGCGTTGCGTGAAAAAAAACTTTCTTGTGTTTGTTTTAAACCTGCTACCTATTCATTTCATTTGGTGACCCCTTCTTCTTGTATTATGAGGAGTAAACAACACGTCCTTATTTACTTTCTCCACACCACTCATGGATTTTATAGACCTCTATCACATCCCCTCTTAGTCGCCTCTTTTCCAAGCTGAAAAATCCCAGTCTTATTCATCTCTCCTCCTATGGAAGCCGTTCTATGCCCCTAATCATTTTTGTTGCCCTTTTCTGAACCTTTTCCAATTCCAATATATCTTGGCAGCTGCAACTGCAGCACGGGTAGGCAAACCTGAGCTAGCTTTGAGTGTGCAAGCTCACTAACAGAGACAGCATAGTTGCCTGGGCTAGTCCCCTGAATACAGCCCTGCCTGGAATCCTGCGTACAGATTCAGGTAACCATCAGAATGCTACCGCAGCTACACTGCTGTTTTAGTGAGAGCTGCCTCGAGCAAAGCTAGCTCGGGTGTGACTACACATGGCTGTCCTGATGGCAGCGAGGACCAGCCCTGAAATGCTGGTGGACGGCGAACATGGGTTGGGATGAATGGAAATGAGTGTCTACCCATTCCTAGCTAGTCTGGCAACCGAATGAATATAAATACCTGCTGTAAGAGAGAAGTCTCCGAAAGATGACTAGGCATCATTCCATCACACGGGGATTCCTGGGCATCCCGGAGTGCGGATGGGACAAGAGTCACGGCTCTGCCCACATGCTAGCAGTGAGAAATAGCTCGTGAGCAGCTCGCCTTGTTCTCCTCCCTAGGACTGGAGTCACAAACTGAGCAGGGCTGAATGGGAACCTTCCCCCTCTGATTCCCCTGCATTGCTGACAGTCTGGCCCAGGTCTGATGCTCAGCAATCAGATCAGCCCAGATCCCTGGACTTTGGCACATCTTTGGTGCTTAGCGATAACCACCAACTTGCTCAGCATTCTTCTGTTGTGCAAGCAGCTACCTGAATTTAGACACTGAGAACCGTGAGCGCCAAGATTCATCTTTTCTGATTGTGAAGTGCTGGGGGCGTGGACAGATCAAGATTAAATAGCTGGTTTGAGGCTGCCTTTATAAGCTATTGTAATTTTTCTGCTTGGTCGGTTTGTCTAGCCAGAATGCTAGCAGCATAAAACATGGCTTCCCTGGAATAATTGGTATCCATTTAAATGACAAACCCCAACTGGTCATTACAGCTATTGGTCCCTTAAGCATCATCCGCATGGATTGTTTGCTGATACTCTGCATCGGAGATAGGGCCTGTTATTTTACACCAAGGAAGCAGGATATGCACAGTACTCCATTCTCAAGGGGATACAAGTACTGCCTTTGACAGCAGTATCTGATGTGCAGGAGGACATTCAAGGAGCACTTTAGCGAGCTGGTGTGATGTAATATACAACAGCTTTGAGCAGGCGAGCACCGCCAGATTGCACTCACAATTATGCTGAGCAAGTTGGGGAGGGGCTGGGAGAGCTCCTATTGACGTAAATGCAAGCTCCTGGAACTGCATGCCACTCAGGATCACACGCTCCGTTCTGCAAGGTGCCAAGAACCTGTTGACTTTATTGGGAGCTGCTGAGGTGGGCAGATACCTGTGCACCATTTCAATATATAAACCAGAGATGGCAAGAATGAAGAGCAAAAGTGATAGAGAGGCTAGTGGAAGGCAGAAAAAATTGAGCCTTATTTCTCTCCTGTCTGCAAAATCTTAGGAGAGGGAGAACATTTCTTTTTGCAAGATTTCAGGCATTTCTGCTCTGCTCAAAAGGGGCATGCGATGGTCTCCCCTATACACAAGGGAAAGGAAAATAGAAAAACAAAGAGACACCAAAGTAAGGTCTCCATAACAGACAGCGCAAGCATGCCATGCGCTCATCTCATCTGCAACAGGTTGCATCCAATGGGACCACAAAATAGCAGCTGTTTCTAGCAGGAGCCTAGATATTTAAAGGTGCAGTACGCAGAAAAAATCATTCCTAGCAACCTGCATGACCCATAAGGCCATAAGAACATGAGGCGGGTTGGTGTTTTGGTTCTGCCATGTTGGGTCCTATCTAGGATCCAGGAGTTAACACTTCCTAAACTTTAAAAAATATTTTGTTCAGGCTGAGAGTCAGACGAGTTCTTCCTTCCCAACTGATTCATCCATCTTGAATTAATGTAATGGACCCTTTAAGACAGCAATATGCACCTGTACTGGCCCCCATCCCAGCTCCCTGGCAGTGTGATTCCATCCAAGCCATGCTACCAGACTGACCTGTTGGCTGTAGCAGCCCTGGGGTAGGGCTATGGAGAAGAACCAGACAGCCTGAGGGGACAGCATCTTTCCTGAAGGAGCTGGGAGTCAGACCCACGTGCATTGCTTGCTTCAGCGACTCCTCTGGAATAGCTGGCCATATTGGCCGCAAATACAGCACTGTATATCTTCTACCCAGCCCTGATCTGCCTACTTTCTACCCCCTCCCCAAGACGACACAGTTAGGAAAGGCCGCCACAAGGTCCAGGTGAAATGGATAGGGTAGCTGCTGACGCATCCCCAGAATACAGGACTTACAGAACGACATGGGCATGCCCCACCAGCATAACTCCCTTACTCCCCTAGGCATGACCTCACAAGCACCATGTGTGAGGTCACAATGGGGACAGAGAGATGGGGTGGAGCAATGCATTCTGCAAAATGGTATCCTCTGTGCATCTGTGGGGATACTGGACAAAACCACATCTGGTTTTCTATCAGTATGTCAGAAAAGCAAGACTGTCTGGCTTAAAAGGGGGCAAATGGCCTGCCTGATCATGGAGATGGCTGGGTCCTTCTTCTGCAAGGAAGTGGGGAGCCCAATGAGCTGAGAGAGTGTCCCTCCATGTGCGGATCCAGAAGGGCCAATCCCTAGTCTTCAGAGGTCCGTAAGGGAGTTTTGGCTAAGTGAGAACCATAGTGGTTTGGCCTACACTGCAGTAAACGCAAGTCCCAAGTTCCTTTAATATACTGCACCACCCATACTCCAATCTGGTTCTAGCCAGAAAATCAAATGATTTTCTTTTATGAAAAATTAACTCCAAGAGGGTTTTGCCCTGTAGTTACAGATGGATGCTCTCCCTCTGGGATCTGACTGGCTTTTAGAAAAGACAACATTGCCTTGGAGATGTACCCCACTTGTCAATACTCCAAGGAAGTAGCTCAGGAAGTTTATTGACATTGGTACATCTTTTCGCAGCTGACACAGAAGGCAGACAGGTTGGCAGGATGTTAAATAAAGCCATCATCCTAATTACCTGCATTGGGAAAGATGCTAACTCAGCTTAATTAACATAGATGGATTCCAAAGCGCTTGCATGAAATGAAGTAACTAAAAATATCAGCAGTGTGTGAAAATTGAGGAGAGTTAATTTGCTTTAGCAATGCACCACTGTGAATCTACAAGAGTTTCCACAGCATCTAAAAGTCTTATGATCAATTATAACTTTGTAAACTAAATGAAAAATAGGATGGATTTTTCATAGGGTTCGTTTTTCAGGTTACATGTTCTGAAATTGTATTGTACATAAAACCCAACATACTGGGTCAATGGGCCATCTAGCCCAGTACCTTGTTGGACAGTGGCCAGTACCAGAGCTTCAGGAGGAGTGTACAGAACAAGGCAATTTTGGAGTGATCCACTCCTGTTTTCCACTCCCAGCTTCTGGAAGTCAGAGGTTGCATCCCTGACTATCTTGGCTAATATCCTTTGTAGGACCGGTCCTCCATGAACACATCCAGTTCTTTTTTGAATCCAGTTATACATTTGGTCATCACTACAGCCTACGGCAACAAGTTTCACAGGTTAACGGTGCATCATGTGAAAAAGTTCTGCCCTCTTGTTTGTATTAAGCCTGTTGCCTATTAATTTCTTCCGGTGACCCCTGGTTTAAACAGCACTTCTCTGTATGCTTCCCCCCCCACACCATTCATGATTGTATCGACCTCTATCATAACCCCTCACCCCCCCCTTGGTCGTCTCTTTTCTAAGCTAACCAACCCTAACCTTTTCAGTCTCTCCTTGCATGGAAGTTCCCTGTTGCCCTTCCCTGAACTTTTTCCAGTTCCACTAGATCCTTTTTGGAGATGGGGCAACTGGAACGGGACACAGCATTTGAGAAGTGGGGGCACCAGGGATTTCTATAGTGGCATTATGATCCTTTTGTCTTATGGTCTATCCTTTTCCTAACAGTTCCTAACATTCTCTTAGGACTGGTCTACACTTGCAACACTACAGCAGGGCATCTGCATGGCAAGAGTGCTTCAGCATAGATGCTACCCGATTCGATGGGTTCTCTCATTGGCATAGGAAATCCACCTCCCCAAGAGGAGGTAGCCAGGTCAACAGAAGACTTCTTCCATCTATAGCCCTGCCTACATGGGGACTTGGGTGTGGATTTTTCACACCCCTGAGTGACATAGTTAAGCTGACCTAATTTTCTAGCATAGATCAGGCCTTAGCCTTTTTTCACTGTAGCGATGCATAGAACATTTTCCAAGGACTATCCGTGAGGACTCCAAGATCTCTTTCTTAGGAGGTAATAGCTCATTTAGAACCATCATGTAGCACATGGGTTTTGTTATACTATCAAAACAACAGACTTTGCCAACTCTTTAGTGACCGATGTGGTTACAACACGGAAGATTACAGATACTGCTTTCCAGCAGTCTGACCTATTTAGACAAGCAACAGTTCATTTTTATTACTGAAGGAAATGGGTTGACTGTTTCCTAATGAAAAGTTTGAAAAACATCAACTGCAGAAGACAGCTTGATAATAAACTTGTTCAGTAAAATGTGAGAGGGTAGCTGCAGTTTACACTCATTTGTTGTTGCATGAGTTTAGGGGAGCTAAGTAAAGCCCTTTACGCACTTAACTCAAAATGTCTTTTTTTGCATTGGTAATGCTTTTGTCTAAGCAGAGAAATTAATAGCTATGGAGCTTATTAGGAGTGGGAGTGTGGTGGGTGGGAATAATTATTGCTAAGTAGAATGGTTAAAATTGAGAATTGCTGTTTCGTAAGTCAAACCTTATTAATTCAAGTCTCTTTAATAGGAAGGAATTTAAGAAGTTAAGGGATTTCTGATGGAGATAGAGCAGAACTTGCAATTGCAAATAAAACTCAAAAAAGAGGACGACATTTATCCATATAGATCATTTAAAATCCTCTGTGTGACTGCAAGATGCAGCAGAGACTGCTTCTATACCTGGCGTGCATCACTGGGACAGAGGAGAATTCAGGGTGACCGATACCCCCTTTTAGGGCTGTCCAAGAGAAATAGGAAGGGGTTATAGAATCCTGGAGACTCAGTGACCCACAACCCTGGCCTGAACAGTGGGGAGAGGCAGGGGCCACTTTCCCATAAGGGGTGCTTTGGGAAAAGTCCAAAAGAATGAAAGCTACAGGATGCCACAAACGCTAGTCTAAAAACCGGCCTAATTTAAACGGCCAGATTCAGTTCCTTCTTGTGGTGTGCTTTACGTTAGAGCTTGTATTTCACAATTATGTTATTTTCATTTAAACATTACATGCCACAGCAACGCGAGAGCCTACCCGTCTGTTCTGCCCCCAGCCCTCCAGAGCCACCTGGGGTTTCTGCTGCCACACATTGAGTCCTTCCAACAACAGCAGCAGCTGCTCCCGTTGATTCCAGGGGTGGTTGGAGCAGTG
Source organism: Lepidochelys olivacea (assembly GCF_965140295.1). Classification (NCBI taxonomy): domain Eukaryota; kingdom Metazoa; phylum Chordata; order Testudines; family Cheloniidae; genus Lepidochelys; species Lepidochelys olivacea. The sequence continues at coordinate 12,113,550 of NC_140436.1, read as the reverse complement.
CGTGCGGAGAGAGATTTGCGGAGGTGCCAAGCGCCTATGCTCTCCATTCCTTTCCCGGGAGCTTTCCACACTCATGAAGATCAGGCCCATGTGCACAAGCTAGTTCATTTTAAACGCTGCCGGTGGAGTCACTGGCTCGTGCTGTTACACAGACTCCAACAAGATTTTTGTCAGGGCGTGTCTACACTGCAGCTAGGACCCTGTTTCCCAACCTGGGCATACACTCGCTAGCTCTGCACGAGCTAGCATGCTAGAAATAGCGGTTGGACATTGTGGCCCGGGCTAATTACCTAAGCACAGAGTCAGGGGCTCAGGTGGACTTGTCGGCTAACCCGAGTTGCAACGTCCACGCTGCTATTTTTAGCAGAGTTAGCACATCTGCCGGCCCGGGCTGAGAGGCATGCTCCCCAGCTACAGCGCTGTCTATTCCCCTAGCATCTGAGCCCTGCAGAGTCTGAAGAAGGGCTCCATTGGTTTTGGTCACTGCTGTGTGGAAAGGGTTGTAGAGACACTGAAAAGGATCCAGAGGCAAAGGTAACCAACGGGATGGAATGCAAGCCGTAGGCGTGAAGGAACTGGGTATGTTGAGTTTGGGGAAAAAGGAGATTAAGTGTGGAGGGGGAGAGAGTCTTCAAATACTTGAAAGGCTGCCATCAAAACAAGAAGATGGATGAAAATTGTTCTCTTGCGCCACGGAGGGCAGGACAACAGGGAACGGGTTCAAGCTGCAGCATAGCAGAATTAGCTGGATCTCGGGTACAACCTCCTGACTGTGAGAACAGACTGGCTCGGGAGATTGTGGACCCTTTCACTGGAGGTTTTCAAAAGGAGGCTGGATGGCCATCTGTCTTGGATGGTTTAGACCCCACAAATCCTGCATCGCAGTGGGGTGTTCGACTAGATGACCCTGGCGATGCCTCCTAACCCTATGGTTCTATAATTGTTGTTTTATGATGGGGGCTCTTTTTGCCAAAGGTGTTACAAACAGCGGGAGAATTTCCTCTTTACCTTACGCTCTACCTAGAGTCAGTTCTCAGGACAAAGTTGCTTTCTGAGAACTAGACATTAGTGTTAGGGCTGTGACCCCCCCAAAAGCAGCAATGGTGTCTGTGGCCACCTCTATTCAAAGACAGGTGTGAATATAGTATAAATGAGTTACAATAATTAGATACCAAGGCGCCACATCACTGATTTCTCCTGCACTGAGAAACAGAGCTGCAAGGCCCTGACACGTGCCACTATCTGAAGAGGGCAACATTATATATGATGTAAGAAAAGCTACTTCTTTGGGAGTGCATGGGTAGGTGAGTACATAACATGAGTGAAGCATGGCCATCGGGATTTATGGAGTTTTGTGTATCTACATTTTCTCCGGTTTGGATGTTCATGGATTCACCCCTGTCCTCTGAGTTTTGAGCCAAAATACTGCGAGAAACTTCACTGAAAGTTTCTCTGAAGCCAGTTCGAGATCCAAATCTCATAGGATTAATTGCTGAGAAGTTGGAAGAGGTTCGTTTTGAGATGGTTTCTGGAGCACCAGCAAGAGTGAACTTTCCCCCAAACTTTGGGTTTGTTACAATTTGTTTTGGTCTTTGGGGAACTCTGAGAAAGCGATTGGGCCAGAGAGATAATAGAGGGCTGAATCTGGCCCTCAGACACATCCATGAAACTCCAGGAGATATAAAAGCAGAGGAGAGCAGGTGAGCAGAGAGAGGTGCCCGGACAGCGGATGAATTGCTCCTGGCAAGCCCAGGGAAAGCAGATCATATATTTGGTTTAAAAATCGCTTGGTGTTATTTTTTAGAATAATTAAGGGCATGCTCACTGGGTGGTCTTCAGCGGCTTGGTTTGTTGGAATGGCTCCAGATGCAAAAAAGTAACTTTGAGATCATTCAGCTGAGCACATCAGCAGCAGGGAGGCTTTGCCAGAAGAAAGGAGGAAAAAAAAATCCATAATTTACATCATCATCATCCTGCTCCAAGTGAATTGAAAAGTAGCTCTGTCTTGGACTGCAGCTAAATTGGGATCAAGACCTTGAAATGTATTTCAAACGGATGTTATCTGAGCAGGCTTTTTACTTAAGATAATCTAAGTGTGTTAGCAGGCGTACATACACTGTTTCAGTGACTAACACCCGATGCCCAGTTCTCCACTGTTTATTATTTGTGTTGCACTGGTTCCTAGAGGGCCAGAGGGATGCGCGTTAGGTGTTCTACAAAGAGAACACGACAAAGGCCTAGCTCCTCAAAGGGAGCTAGGCACCTAACTTATTTGATTTCAGTGGGAGTCAGGTGCCTGAGCACTTTGGAGGATCTGGGCCCAAGCTTTCTGGGGATAAAACAATCTAAGACAAGATACAAACAGATGGAAGCTAACGGCGAGACCTCAAGGTATCAATGAGAAGATGAACTGCGGCTGCAACACACCAATTGCCTGGCAAGCGTGCAACCTGTTGGTCAGTGAAACGCCAGCGATGTCCAAGTTCAAGGGAGTGACCCCACTCTACGCCGCCAATTAAAAAGTGCAATTGTAGCCCAGGCAGGCAGACCTGTGCTGGAGGTTAATCTAGCTAAGGTGGTTAACAATAGCGTAGAAGGGGAGGCATGGCCTTCAGCAGGGGCGAGTGCCTGCCCGCTGGGGACCAGGGGTAGGTACTCGGGTTGCTAGTCCATGCCATCACCACATCTTCCATTAGTACTGCTACTGCCCATGTTAGCTCGGTTAAAACTAGCATAGGTAATTATAGAGCAAGCGGGCATCCACTTTAATTTGCAGTGTAGTCCTACCTTAAGCGTTGACCAATATATGCTGCCTAGCATGTAAACGTATGCATCATATTATGATGCATCATCCTCAGCACCATATATTTTAGCATGTATTAAGCACAAATAGCATTGAGCACAAATATTATAGCAGTTATATAACCTAATTCGGCCTATACCTTTACTATAATCCCCTTCACTTATGCTCAGTATCCCATGACAACTTGTATTAGCTGAACTAATGTTTTAGGAAAGCTGTCGGGATCAGGATGTATGGGTATGTTACCATAACAACAGGTAGGGAGTTATTCTCATAGGCCAGTACTAGAATATGCCAAAAGAAGAGGATGAGATATGAGATTATTCTACCCTGGTAAATCCCAGAAGGTACCTTCATGGACCACTACCTGGGAAGCGTGTATCCAAAACAAAGATAAGGAAAGGAACAGAACACGTTAATGAACCGGGACAAAGCGATGGATTGAATTTTAGTGACATGCAAAAGAAATGTGTAACTTGTAAAATCATCCAATAAATTCTACTGGCTGACATGTGTAATTACGGAAGCACATCTTCTGCGTAAAGTGAGCCTAACTCTGGGTGAGACTGCTTCCTGGAAACTGGTATTACGTACAACCTTTTCCCTCTACTGCAGTATTATTAGGTTTCAGAGTAACAGCCGTGTTAGTCTGTATTCGCAAAAAGAAAAGGAGTACTTGTGGCACCTTAGAGACTAACCAATTTATTAGAGCATAAGCTTTCGTGAGCTACAGCTCTGAGATGCATCCGATGAAGTGAGCTGTAGCTCACGAAAGCTTATGCTCAAATAAATTGGTTAGTCTCTAAGGTGCCACAAGTCCTCCTTTTCTTTTTGCAATATTATTGGCTCAGAGTAATAAACCTGACTGACATTAGTTATTTCATCCCTTGAATATAGATCATAAACCAAAGCATGGTCAAGCAATGGACTACACAATTTATCCACACTAAGGCTCATGAGGGATAGTGGAAAATCAGGTCCTCTTTGCACTTTTAGAGTGCTTCCTAGTAAGCTTTTCATAGCACTTGGATTCCCACTAGCTCAGTGGTGGTTCAGTATTAGACCCAGTAAACTGAAGCACAGGGGAGAGAACATTGTAGCACAAATGCAGTTACGTTCTCTTTGTGTAGAAAGAGCAGCCCCATATATTCAAAGGGGATGTCTATCAAAAAGGGGTTCAAAAAAGCATTAGATGGGTTCTTGGAGGATGGGTCCATCAACAGCCATTAGCCCAGATGTCAGGGATGCATCCCCATGCTCTGGGTGTCTGACTGGTCTGTATGACACATGATGAATCATTCAAAATTGCCCTGTTCTGCTCATTTCCTCTGAAGCACCTGGCATTGGCCACTGGTCAGAAGACAGGACACTGGGCTAGATGGACCATTGGTCTGACCCAGTACAGCCACTCTGATCCTGCAATCATGAAGTATGACTGCAGCCTGAGTAGGCATACCCAGGCTAACTTTGATCTAGCTCGCTTGGGTCTCCGAGCGGTGAAGCCGCAGTAACGCACGCTTCAGTGCGGGCTGTACAAGCCCACCTGGAACGCTGGGTAAATGCAGGGCTAGCCCACGATTGCAGCAACAGGCTGTATATGCTGGAAGCTTTAAATAAGATGCTGCTGCAGACGAGGCCAAAGAGGAGAGCAAGGCCCTGTATTCCATTGGCATGGGTGTATGTAGAGGGGGAAGAGGGCAGCAGAGGCTGCGAAGCAAGGTAGAGGGATGAAGCTTAATACTCCCTGCATCTGCAGAAGGGCTTCTGGAACACAGCTGTTTATTTTCAGCCTCAAACGGAGCGCTCCTGTTGCAGCCCCCATGGATGCAGCATTCCCTCCTCTTTCTTTTGTTCCCATGAAAGTGAGTGGGCAGCTGCTGAAGAATCCGAGAAGCATGTGAGATGGGCCAGGGCACAGACCATGCCCACAGCTTCTGCATCTGTGTTGCCACATGAAATTGCCTAAGCAGTGGGACATGTGGCTGCCCCCAGAGTCCCGAGGGCAGCAAAAGAAGATTGCCCCTGTAACCCCAGGTATTAGGTCACATCTTCTTGCTATTACACCTGGGTTCATTCCCTGAAAGCCAGTGGCAGGGCTGAAACCTTGCCGAAGCACAGAGGGATTTGGAGATTTGGTTCAGCCCTTTGCAACAGATAGAGTGATGGCCATCTATGAATTTGAGATCCACCCCAGCATTGTGTCCCGCTCCAATACCCACACAGTTTGAGAAGGATGCGGGTGGTGTGGGCGGTTGGGTGATGGAGAACAGGCCTGTTTCTGGTACTGGGTAGTAGGCCTGTATTGTCAAAGAGGCGGTGACTGATCCTCCTAAGCACTGGGAGATGTTAAGAGAAATTTGTAGCATACCATTCTTCAGCCTGGCCGACGGTGGGAATTTATAACAATGCAGCTGCATCAGTGCAAGCCTGGAGCATAGGCAGTCTAAGCCATGATTCACATTGGCAGAGTTTACTGGGGGTCAAGCTCCGGTAGTGCAAATTGCAGCTTCTCTTAACTGCACTGCTGCAAGTCCCTAGTGTAGACAAGTTGGTGGCTGGGTATTGACAACTGGAATTGGGGCAGGATTCTAGCATACATAAGGCCTTAGACAATAGTTATACCCCAGCAGCAGGGGTCTCTCCTTAGTAATCCTAAAAATCAAGGGCCTACTCTGCACTGCTTCACACCTTGTGTAGTCGGACACGTACAAGAGATAATAGTAAGATGCTGTGATGCTCTTGGAATCATGTATGTGAGAATCTCAGCTTCCTTTTTAAAATTTAAGTGAGTTTTGAGAAGAAAAGCTTGAAAACAAACTTTTAAAAGATAAAACCCAGAAGCCAAACAAAAGAACCCCAAATGTATATATTTTAAATATCATGATTTTAAACCAATCTCATTAAAATTTTAAATACTTGAGACTGGCCATACTGAAAATACTGCTATGACAGCATTTTACAACCACATTGCACACCAAATCAGGTCCTTAGCAACCTGCACAGAACTTGGAGAAAGGAGCACAGATAACAGGAGGGAATTATTTGGGAGAAGCACCAGAAAGTCAGTCTGTGTGCACATGGCTGGAATGCTAACTGCAGTTGCAGCATGTCTGTAAATAGTTCTCTTAATAAAGAGCCAGTTTAGTTTCAGAAACAGATTCCTCATATTACCCAGCATACATGGGTACACAAAACAGGGCCGACAAATATTGCTGTTTGTTAAAGCCACACGCATCAGTGGAGTTACTCCAGGATTTACACTGGAGCAACAGCAGAAATTAAACCACAACACTTCAGTCCTACTATCATTTCCTCCTATGTTGATCATAATGAATGGAAAGTTCAATTCTATTATCAAAGCAAAACTGCTGATTAAAATAATGTATTTCCAGAACATTAGGGAAGATATCACTGTAATAACTGGGTGTCTAAAGAGAAATTAAATCTTCCATAATAATTCAATTTGATAAATTGTTTAAGCTATCAGTGTACATCAAGAGTAGGCTGGTGTGGAAACTAAACTGTGTTATTTTAATTAAGTACTAGATTCCAGTGATGCAAGTTTGACACTATTTCTCTGTAAATAATTACTTGATGTAAGCACAGATTATTCCCATGCCTATGTCTTATGCAAATGAGGTTCAACCACCACAATTGGTGCATTAATCTTCTGGTATTTAGACATGGGTCAAGTTCATTGTTTCGCCATATAAACAGAATACACCACGGACACAGGAAATTGGATAGCACAGAAATTTGGGAATGGGTCACCCGTTCTAATCTAACCCAGGTTTTAGTGAGTGAAGTATGTTGCCCACCAACAATTGTTGGCCTACTCCTGCTCTCTTTAAAAGAGAATAGCAAAAGATGGTGGCATTGCACAAGGCGGATTATGTAGAATATGTCAGTGGGTTCTAGTCCCGTTACTGCTGTTCAGTCAGCAAGTCAAGGCTGGGCCCAGGACTCACAAGCTGAGTTAAAGATAGAACTCAAGTCTTTCATAGCCTTGGTCAAGTTCGTCTGTCTTATCTATTAAGATTGTAAAGGGGTGGAGCGCTCTGTATGTACAGCTCCGAGCACAGTGGGGCCCAGATCAGTTGAAGCCTCTAGATGCTACTGTAATACTAAGAAGTGTCCCTTTCACCAACCGCTAAATTGGCAGCAAATGGGGCTTCGGCCATCTAAGCATTCAGGACAAGGAATTAACGGATCATGGAAGTGATCCACAACAAACCCTTTGTCAGAGGGGCTGGATTGGCAAAACAGCATACGCTTTCATTGCCACTCAGTACAATGGGGACTGGAATTCGCCTCAGTTGAGGTCATGAAGGGAGGAGGGATAGCTCAGTGGTTTGAGCATTGGCCTGCTAAACCCGGGTTGTGAGTTCAATCCTTGAGGGGGCCACTTAGGGATCTGGGGCAAAAATTGGGGATTGGTCCTGCTTTGAGCAAGGGGTTGGACTAGATGACCTCCTGAGGTCCCTTCCAACCCTGATATTCTAGGAGTCTATGAAGGCTAGGCCCTACTGCCACTTCAGTACCACTTACTCCCTGAACTGTGGGCAGGTGCTGAAAGGTCTTGCAGTGAGCCTCAACCACTGTGGTGTTCTTCTTTGGGTTTTGTTTTTTCTGCTGAGGTGGTTTTGGAATTAGACAGGCTGGGAAGCAGGGTCTGCTCACTTGTTTTTAAAGAAGCGAGAGAGCTCCAACGTGCTGGAATCTGACTGAAATCTAGTCCAATATTTATCTGTTTACATCTCAAGACTCCTGGCTCCCAGTCCTCACCCATTCGAATCACTAAGTCCGTACTTCCTTTTCAGACCTAAGAATACAACCCTGGAGTCCTGCTCCCCAGTTCTTTACTCCCAACGGTCCATGTATAAAAATCCAATTCTACCGCGTTTGCTATGATGCAGTCCTATGTGCCTATGGGGCAATTCTGGGGGGGAAAAAGACCTTCCTTAGGTCCCTAGTTTCCACCAAACAATGCTGCCCGGCCAAATAAAAATCTCCAGTTTGCCGCATCTTGGAGTCTGCATCCCATAGCACAGACAGATTAGGTCTGTACAAGATATACTGCCTATCTTCAGACGCCAGCACCAGTCTTGCAATATCCTTAATTAAACCCTTAATGAGGTGACCTAAAACTCTGACGGAAGGATTGTGCAAGGCCATTCTTTTGTATACAACAGCCAACATAACCCCGTAGGCTTTTGGAAGAAAAATACCTTGCAGTAACCCTGACAAACCTGGAGACAAAAAAAACCCCTCACTCCATTAATTTTCTAGGTGCTGAGAAGGTGGCTATGAAGATGTCACTCTTCGACCTTGGATAGCAAGGTTCCACTTCACTGCTGGCAATAACATCAAGCACTCTGCCGGAGAGCGCTCCATTTTTCAGAGTGGAAGGAATTAAAGAACACCAGCTTGGGGGGCGGAATCCTTATGGAAGGCTAGCGTTTAGCAATTGAAACATTTGTCTGGGATCAACGTAGGCCCCTTGCAGTGGCTAAATGCTCACGTGTAATTTTAACCCACTGCTCACCATCATTTCAAACAGCTATTGGAGGAGACGTCTACCGCCAAAGGGACTGGAGCAAGAGTCAAGAGATCCAGGTTCTATTCCCATCTCTACCACCCGCTTCCCACTAAGCCTCCCTGAGACCCAAGTTTCCCCAGCTGTAGAATGCGGATAACAATACTGCCATTCTCCTTCACTATGCCTGCTGTCTATTTAGGCTGTACGCTCTGCGATACTAGGGGGCTGTCTCATTGTGTGTACATTCAATAAGGAGAGGGGTAACCTTTTCTACTGGATAGAGAGTTCCAGTCCAGTGCTGACGACGCAGGTTCTATTCCCAACTCTACCATTGGCCTATTGGGAGACCTTGCACAACTCACATTCCCTCTCTGTGCCTCAGTTTCTCCCATATATAAAATGGGGATAGGAGTCTATATAAAAACTAGGTACTAAATTATTACTACTAAGGCACAGAGGGTCCTCGATTGTGCCTGAGGCTTCTAGGTGCTACTCTAATACAACCATCCTGTCATGCTAGGAAATTCAGGACAGCAAAGCTCACTTCGGTGATCTCTAGTACTTGGTGATTTTGGGTCAGGCCAGCCATACCGCAAGAATAGCCTGTCTCATGATATCTGGGAACTTCAGCTTCCAGCTGAAAGCAGAAAAGGGAGGCCATTTTCAGTGCAGTTTGATAAGATGGTTTCTAACCTCAGGTGGGTCTGTTTGTATTTCTCTCCAATTAGATACCAAGGCAAACAGCTCACTGTGGCTCTAATTATCCCAAATAAAAGGACAAATGAAAAGTAAATTACCCACTGCATGTACATTTGCAGTGCAGCTTTTTCCCCCCACTCCATTCATTTTATTTTCATTGTTTTTAAATAGTGGAAAATCTTACTTTTAACTAAGCTGGGGAAAACATCTCTATGCAGCTCAGTATCCTGACCTGAATAGATTTAGGATAGTTTGCAACAGGAGTCTGTTATTGTTATACTCCTGGTAATCAGATTTTGTAGATCAGATTTTAATGACTGCCAACAAGCACCATCTTTGATCTATACACAATCACAAACAACATTAGAGACAGGATGGACATGCTAGCTGCCTTTCATTTAGGCTGAATGGAAGAATCAATTAAGCTCCTCTATGGAATATGATAGCTAGAAACAATCAGAAGTCACCTCCCAAAGCACTGCATAGGAATGCCAGAACCTCAGGGAGGATAAGAGGGGTTTCCCTGGGACTGACTGCAAACACAAGGGCTGGGCATCCTTTGTTTGGAGCTGTGCGTGCCCGGGTAGGTGAAAGCAGCCATAAAACTAGGAAAAAGTGAGGAGTCCTGAGTGCAGCCCTAGAGGGAGCAGACCCAGAACTTTTTGGGACACAGGACTGGCTGGAAAGCAGGCTTGGATTTCTGGACAGGGAGACTACCTGCTGTTTTTTCCTACAGTATTCATAGAAATAGGACTTAGTGTACATGCTTTTGTACGTAAACAGGATTGCTCCAAAGAAATATCTGACTCATCAATTTCTCCTCCTCATGGAAACAACATGGCAAGGTTCCAAATACTGGCTAACAACATGAACCATAAGGGGAAATAAGTGTAAGCATTCTTGGTGTACTTCAGAAAATCTAAGCAACAGTGACCTGAGTCTGCGGGTCAACTCCCAACGGAAAGAGGGTCTTTGTGGTTAAGGCACTGGACTGGGACTCAGGAGGTTCAGGTTGAATTCATTCCTGGACATGAAACAAGCCTGGGGAAGGCAATCACTGAATCTCTAGCGGTATGACAGGTTTCAGAGTAACAGCCGTGTTAGTCTGTATTTGCAAAAAGAAAAGGAGGACTTGTGGCACCTTAGAGACTAACCAATTTATTAGAGCATAAGCTTTCGTGAGCTACAGCTCACTTCCTCAGATGCATATCGTGGAAACTGCAGCAGGCTTTATATATACACAGAGAATATGAAACAATACCTCCTCCCACCCCACTGTCCTGCTGGTAATAGCTTATCTAAAGTGATCATCAGGTGGGCCATTTCCAGCACAAATCCAGGTTTTCTCACCCTCCACCCCCCCACACAAATTCACTCTCCTGCTGGTGATAGCCCATCCAAAGTGACAACTCTTTACACAATGTGCATGACAATCAAGTTGGGCTATTTCCTGCACAAATCCAGGTTTTCTCACATCCCCCCACCCCCATACACACACAAACTCACTCTCCTGCTGGTAATAGCTCATCCAAACTTACTCTAGCGGTATAATACTCTTCTCCTACCCAGAGTCTGGGTTGCGCATTGTGTTCTCTTTCGGGCAAGGACTGACTCTTGCTACGCGTTTACACAGCACCTAACATAGTGGGGCCCTGATCTTAAGTCAGAGTCTCTAGATGCTATCAGAACCAACCATTGTTGAAGCAGCTAGGGAGGCTCCAGAGGAACACATCTGTCCCTCCAGCTCCACTCCACCTGGAGACCTGGATGGCCACAAGAGGGCCTTCTGTGGAGTTGAGAGGGGATCATGTTGGGGAGGAAGCGGTCTCCACTTTTGCACCTCCTCCAAGCAGATCCAGGCTTCTTGTGCATTCCACTCGTGGAACAGGCGGTAGGACCAACCCTGTAGAGCTTTCCAAAATGGTGCTGCAGTTTCACCCCATGTACTTACGCAGCATCTGGGATCTGGCATGGCTGGATGGTTAGAAGTGGCACTCCTTGTGGCATCCCTTTCCATGGATATTCAAAATTCTCTTCCCAAAAAGAAGATAAACTGATCCCACTCCCACCCTCCCCACCCTCTGCCCCACAGGCAGGTTTTCTCCAAGATGTCCATCTTGGAAACTCACACAGCAAGCAGTAATTCTCCACACTCATTATGACTGTACTCCATTATTTGAATAGATTAATTGAATTAAACAACACTCATCTCACTTGGACTGAAGACATTTTATAGTGTACTATCAACAGGGATTCCCCCCACTGGCTAATTAAAGTGCTGCCCTGAAGGACTGTCTGAATGAAAGGCAAATTCATTGCTCCTTAGCCAAGGAGATGGTGCCTTATCGGTGGGGTTCAAGAGTGGGATACTTAACTAACAAAGTAGTTATTCAAATATTATCCATTGATGGTTATGTTACATGGCATGCATCCAGAGAAATTAGATAAAAACCATGAATACACTGACTAGAAGGTTGCAAAGTAACAACTGTTTCTTAGAATCCAGAACGATAACACACAAGAACTCAAAACCAGAGAGAGAAAACAGGCTGCTCTCTAAAACAGCAAGACAACTTAGGAAGCTTAAAGCAAGGTGGGGGTCTTTCCAGATTAGGAAAGTGCCCAAAGAGCCCCCTACCCTGCAAGCATGACCAGGAACCCCCCACCCCACCCCACCCACACACACACTTGTAATTCCAACATAGTCCTCAATATGTCAATTGTCCTCAATAGTTAGCTGGTTGAAACAAACTGCTTGCCGTAGGCTAGTTCCTAGCAGAGAGGTGTGCCCATGCTAGTCATTCTTTGTTAGCGCTCTGAGCAGAGTGGCCAAGGATTGCACTAAAGTGCTCTTCTACTCCATTCCATGATGGAAAGACCCCTCCTTGGAGTCAGAGCTATACTGCAGAAATAGCATATGAATGCATGCACTGGGGGAGGCAGGAAGCTCGCAAGGTTGCCACTGATGTACCTGTTCTGGGGTAGGGAGAGGTCTGAACGCTTCAGTTCCATCAGTCTTGTCCCCTCCATCTCTATTAAGCAGATCCAGAGCAACAGACAAATGTTCGCTGTAGAGAAGGGATGTTGGGCAGTTCTAGTCACCCTCAAAGGGTTATTTAGTGAAATTGAAAGAAAGATAGCACATTTAGAAGAGTAATTTTCCCGTCCAATGCAAGATTAGCCTGTAGAATTCACTGTCAAAAAGACACAGAGTCAAAGAATTCAGGAAGATAGGATGTTTTTATTCATCTACACAGTTTGAGTTTTGACAGTTGGGTGGTTGCTGTTGTTTTTAAGTTCACAAAAATACAAATTTTCATGTTTCAGGGCATGAGCCAGTCTCTAGTAAGGGTCAAAAGGAAGCTTTCCCTAGGAGAGGGTTATTCCCTAACTGCCAGCTACAGGTTGTTTCTTTTTTTACAGCTTTCTCTAAAGGAGGCTCCACTGGCCCCTGTTGAGACAGGAGATTGGATTATATGAATCCCAGTCTGATCTGTTCTGAAAATTCTTATCTCCAAACCACAAGATTTGTAGATTGGTGGTACCAGAAGCAAGTTTTACTATTCATGCCATTAGCTAGTGCTAAAAAACAATGAGTTTAAAAAAAAATTCCCAGATGCAAAGTCTCTAAAAATACCAATGCAACATCAATCATTCTCGGAAACTTTTTTGGCTTTACATTTCAATTCCATTGAGGGGCTCTTCTCAATAGTAACGCCCCCAAAATTGCATATTAGAGTTTCAAATCATCTTCCATTTGATTTGCAGAATAAATCACCCTGAATATTCCACGTCAGCACCTCTTGTTATTTGCATCATTCCCCTCCCCATACTGCCATTTTTAATTGCTAAACATCCCACAACATGTCAGATTTATGGAACAAGTTACGCAACAAACATTACTTTGGGATATTGATTCACTTGCTTATGTTTTATTGTCCTGGTCATTTATTGCAAAAACCAATAGCCTGTCCTGTTGGCTCAGAACTAGTCAAGAGGCTAGTTCTCCATGACCTGACAGCTGCTGTGGGGGAGCATGTGTCAGCCTGCAGAGTTGTATATCAGATCAGGGCCTAAAGTGGTCATTTTTTCCCCTGTTTCTCTCCATGTGGTGCAAACCTGTCCCAGACCGTCTCCTTTTGCCTCACAGTAGCATTCACAGGAAGTGAACAGGAAGTGAACAAAGATCTCCTGTGCCCCACATCTGCCTATGGTGTGAGCCCACTGAAGTCAAGAAAGAATCTAACCCGAGCAACCCATGGTAGGACAATCAACATATGATCTAGCAGTAAAGGATCATGGTTCATTCTGCACATGCCAGCAAATCTCGCTGATTTGAATGGGACTGGAGGGTGCCACAACACCCCACAGGATTGGGCCCATGGTGGGGCCACAGGTACTCTATCAATAAAAGGAATATTTGGAGACGGTCTCATTTATCTTTCTCTGCCCATTTGTCTCCTACCCCTTGGACAGCCCATAAAAATAGATCTTCCCATCAAGTATCTCATACCCATTGCCTTGGTATTTCCTTCTCTAGCTCATTTCAGAGATGTGCCCCAACTGGATTCCCAGATGCGAATGCCAACACTCGCCAACCCTTTTCCTAGCCTTGGCTCCAGATATGAACCGCACAACTGGTCTCTTGCTGTATTAATGGAAAAAACAAAACTAGGCATTGGACACACCCCCAAACAAGCTTTGGAATTAGATCTGAACTTTGCAACCAGGGCTTCTCTTTCTAGAATGGACCATGCACACCACCAAATTTGGGAAAGGGGGAGGAAGACATGGGGCGTAAGAGGAAGAGTAGAGTTTTCACTGGGATCAGAATCCGGGAGAGAGAGTTTTGTCTTAGCAAAACCCAAACCGAGGTAGTTCCATATAAACTAGATTGCGGGAGTGTTTGGATCAAAGTTCTATTTATCTGAACCCCACAAGTTCAGAGGGAAGTGGCAGGCTGGACCAAGAACTTTGGCGTGGGATATTCTCTCCACAAGCCTAGATTCTGCAGTCAGTATCTTTCTGTGGGGAAATCAGCCGCTTTCCCTACTTTAGTAGTACTTGTTTCAAAATATTAAATGCACAACCCTGCTCTGCCCCATTGAAGTCATTGGCAGAGCTCCCACTGAGTTCAATAGCAAAAAGGATTGGGAGCATTAGAAAAGCTATCCCAGGAAATTTAATATTTTATGCAAATTGGTCAGTTAGCAAGAGGTTAATCATCATACTGCAAATAATTTTCGTGGCTCTGGAGAGGAAAAGTTCAGGACATGTTTGCCGTAACCAAGCAGTAAAAATGAGTTTGTAAAACTTCTTAACAATCTTCGCTAATTATGGCTCGGTTAACACCAATGATTGGAAAAAATGTCACAGCAAATTGAATTCTCTCTGCCAAAGTAATTACGGACATGGCAGGAAAATGAGACTGAAAATGCAGCGAGGAGCTCAGAGGAATGAGCAACTTTTAATATTTTAGCATTGTACTCAACAACTAACACCTGGAGGTTCGGGGACAGAATAGGCCCACTGCTCCTCCTGCATGTCATAAGAGGCGACTAAAAGGAAGAGGGATGGGCTCCGCCAGGTTAGAAATTTGCCGAAGACACACCATAGGATGAGCAAGTCAACCATGTCCATACCGGATTGGTCACAGCCCGGGTTAATAATGACCGCACCAAGTGTCTCACCCTAGGGCGGATGCAACAAGTATACTACTGATGTAACCCCACCATCACTATAGCCGCATGGAATGTAAGGACATTGAAACAAACAGGAGGTTGAAAGAACTCACGTACGAAATGGAACAATGCACAGAAATCTCTGAGGTCAGATGGAAGAACTTTGGACTACCGGAACAAGGCCATGTATTCTATTTCAGTGGCGAGGACAAACATGTCAATGGTGTAGGATTTCCTGTGCATAAAGATATCAAGAATTCAGTAGTAGGATGCCACCCATATCCAACCAGGCTTATTTCCATTCCATCTAAAGGCAGCTCCATTTAAGATCACAGTGGTACAAGTCTATGCCCCTACAACAGACTATGACGATGAGCAAATTGAAGATTTTTACAATCCACTCCAAGACATCATCGATAAGGTACACAAGAAAGATATCCTGATTGTAAAGGGAGATTGGAATTTGCAGTTCTGCAGAAAAGGACCTAGGGGTTACAGTGGACAAGAAGCTGGATATGAGAGTCAACAGTATGCCCTTGTTGCCAAGAAGGCCAATGGCATTTTGAACTGTATAAGTAGGGGCATTGACAGCAGATCGAGGGACATGATCACTCCCCTCTATTCGACATTGGTGAGGCCTCATCTGGAGTACTGCGTCCAGTTTTGGGCCCCACACTACAAGAAGGATGTGGAAAAATTGGAAAGCATCCAGCGGAGGGCAACAAAAGTGATTAGGGGCCTGGAACACATAACTTATGAGGAGAGGCTGAGGGAACTGGCATTGTTTAGTCTGCGGAACAGAAGAATGAGGGGGGATTTGATAGCGGCTTTCAACTACCTGAAGGGGGGTTCCAAAGAGGATGGATCTAGACTGTTCTCAGTGGTAGCAGATGACAGAACAAGGAGTAATGGTCACAAGTTGCAGTGGGGGAGGTTTAGGTTGGAGATTAGGAAACACTTTTTCACTAGGAGGGCAGTGAAGCACTGGAATGGGTTACCTAGAGAGGTGGTGGAATCTCCTTCCTTTGAGGTTTTTAAGGTCAAGCTTGACAAAGCCCTGGCTGGGATGATTTAATTGGGGTTAAGGGATGTTTTGAGCAGAGGTGTGGACTAGATGACCTCCTGAGGTCCCTTCCATATAATGAGAGAGGACTGAGACGGATTTATGTGCATCTCCATGCATGTGACACCATGGTTCGTGGGATCGCAGCAACAATGTTAAGTTGCATGGTTTGCAAGAGACCCCAACGCTGCAAGGCCCTGAACCGCATTCAAGTCTGTCAGCCATGAAATCTCAAGTAGCAATGGGGTGCAGCAGTCAAATCTCACATGGTTACAGATTAGTATAGGTTGGACATATCTTTAACCATGTCTAACAGTTACCAGACAGCATGTCAAAGCAGCTAAGAAGATATGTAGATTACGTAGCCCTTTTATGGGCAGCCAAATTAAACAAAAACAAGCAGCAGCTTCAAGCTGTATCTTGATTGATAACATCTAAGTGCTCTGTAAAACCCAAACCTCATAGCAAGCAAATAGAGACTGGTTCATTGTTAGCTCCTGAAACCGGATGCTGTGTGACTCACAACAAACTGTCCCTTGCTGCATTTGTCTAACTCTAGTCTGAAGCCACAAAAAAGGGGTTCTGTTTTTATTTTTTGAAGTGTGTGGTTACTTGGTGTACAGGTCAAAACACTTTAAAAAGAAAAAAAAATCAAGAAACTAAAGGAACATTAAGGTTGGGGTTGCTAATGCACAGAAATCAGCTGATCCAAAGTTAATGGTTTCCACAGTGAACAAAACTAGCATTTTATATGTACGTACATATTTGCGAGACAGACACAGGCATAAAACAGCAGATACAATGAGATATAATTAGTCTTGGAAGGATCTGATTTTTATCGGGAAGTGTCAGTGAATGTCTATTCACCATACACATGAAACAAATGAAAACATTTCCATCAATAATAATCAAAATTTATAGACAGACAAGAAAAATGCTGCTTGAAAACTTAGAGTTTGAGTTAAGGGTATTTACTTTGTGTAGTTTGACATGTCATGTTGACAATTTGTGTTTTAATACTAAAGCTTTAACTTTTTGAATCTCAATGTCTTCTGTCAGTAAATAGAATTAGAGACCCACAATTTCCTATCCCCATAAGGTTCCACAAATGTAAGCTTTTTTTTCATCAATTTTAAATTTTCACAACTCATAATTGTGCGCAACTGATTCTTTTTTAAAGAAACGTTTAACGTTGATATTATCCATCAAAAGCGTAAAAAAAAAAAAAAAAATTAAGTCCTGCCAAGCCCAAATACTACCCCGCTCTTACAGCACTTATCAGTAAATCTCAAAGCGCTTTCTCGAAAGAGGTCAGTATCGCTCTACGTTTTGCACATTGGGAAACTGAGACAGTGAGGGATGATACAACTTGCCCCAGGCTACCCAGTCAGAGCCAGAAATAGACTCAAGAGCCCTGAGTTTTATCTATGGTCTACCAGACCACAACTGCTTCTCAGTTCTGCAATCCAATCCCTGCTTGCATGTGGAGTCACACTGACTTCAGCCTGCCTGCATCAAATCAGATTGTAAAGCTGGAGGCCTCTGTGATAAATGCAACAGTCGCCCGAGTCAAAAACTGTCACAAACCTTGGACAATCTCACCTTCACTCTGCTCACTATTCTCTCTGTGCCAGGACTACTTTTAACATCTCAGATCTATGCAACTTCAAAGCAGATGTTACTAAAAAAAAAAAAGGAAACCTCAGCCAGGTAAGCATTTCCTTTTCCCCCTCACCAAATGTAGAATCACTCTCCACAAATTAACATGGTAGAAGGTCAATATTTATTCCTGGATCAGTGACAATTTAAAGTTATATATCATGCATGCTAACTGGGCTGGAAAAAAAGAGTTTCATTCCATTTAAAAACTAGAAGTCCCCATTTCAAAAGGTATTATGTGTTCAGATACCACAGAGACACACATGGTGTAAAAACCTAAACAGATAGATACAGTGCATCATGAGAGGATACAGCTGTGTAGGGATGAAAATTCCCTTTAAAAAGATATTGAAGTCTGGCTTTGTTCTGGATTGGAATAAAATTCAATTTTCAGAATTCCCTTTGAGAGATAATAGGGAAAAAATTGTCTGGGGGTCAATTGAAATGTTGTTTAAACAAAATCAAAGTGGTTTTGTATTATAACACAAAATTAAAATGCCACACAAAGCAGCTTCAGAAAGAAAAATTAAAAAACGTTTTGTTCCAAAAGGGACTTTTCAATGTAGACGGAACATTTCCCCCCTGGTTTTCTTCTAAAAACAAAATTCCAGTGAAATTCACCTAATATCGCAAGGCGTTTTGATTTCAACAGATTGTCTTTTTGTTGTGTCCACACAGCACCTAGTACAATGGGGTCCTGCTCGTGACAAGGGACCCCTAGGCATTGCAGTAATAGAAACAAACAGCAGCATATTCGGAGAGAATGTGGTTCAGTCTAAGTTTCTCCGACCAGCTGTATGAGTCTATATTACCTTGGACTTAGAGAGTCAACATTATTAGGTTTGCTCTGAGATCCTGGGAACTCCCTTTATGAATATTAATTTCATAGCACCCCTGTGAGGCATTGTTACACCCATTTTGCAGACGCAGAAACCCAAGCACAGAAAGGTTAGGTGACTTGCCCAAGACACTGGATGTGCAACAGCTACTAGAAGCTTGGAAGAGTTTTGACTCCCTAACCCAAAGCTCCTGCCAGCCCACACCCACTCCCAGATCTTCAGGCTTTTAGCTGTGGATCAATATGGAAGATACAGCTGTTGCTGTCTTGGCCACAGTTTAAGGCCAGTAGGTACCACCAGATCATCCAGTCTGACCTCCTATATAGCACAGGCTCTCAACACCACCTCACACCCGCACACTAACCCAACCACGAAAACAAGACCAACATATTACAGCCCACAGGAGACTAGAGTATTACGTGCCACAGGCCGAGAATAGGAGGGACTGAGGTGCACCAGTGCTTGAGGCCCCCCACAGTGGCCAAAAAATGATTAACTAGGGATTGCAACAGTACAGAGTTTTGGGCCAACATTTTCAGGCTTGGGCACCTAAAGTTATCCTCTTAAACCCCCAGTTCGGCCGTTAAATCCAAAATGGCCTGATCTGCAGAGGTACAGGGTACAGGGAATTTCCATGACAGTCACCTGGAACTGCGGGAGCTCCGCACCTTTGAAACGTTAAGCCATTTCTGCAGTAGCCTCAATAGGGATTTACAAAAAGAAAAGGAGTACTTGTGGCACCTTAGAGACTAACCAATTTATTTGAGCATAAGCTTTCATGAGCTACAGCTCACTTCATTAGATGCATATCCGATGAAGTGAGCTGTAGCTCACGAAAGCTTATGCTCAAATAAATTGGTTAGTCTCTAAGGTGCCACAAGTCCTCCTTTTCTTTTTGTGAATACAGACTAACACGGCTGTTACTCTGAAACCTGTCAATAGGGATTTAGGAGACCAATTTTCGGCACCTTGGGTAAAATGTTCAGCAGGGCCTGAGTCCCACAGATTTCCAGGGCGTCTTGGAGCCCAAAAGCACTTGAGTGCTTTTGAAAAAACTTTTACCCCTTGGGCTTACATTTCAGAGGTGCAGAGCATCCCCAGTTCCCACTGACTGTAAAGGAGATTGTGGGGGCCTATGGAAACAGCATCCCTAGATTTGCAGGTGCTGGCCTGATGTTTTAAATCTGTCTCAAGCCTCAGACTCACAAATTAAAAAGCAACTTGGCGCGGGTTTCTTCCAACTGCGTTAACAGTGGTTTCTGCTACCGCATTCCACTTGGAGAGCGACAGAATCCCAGAGGCCGGTTCCTGGAATCAAGTTATTGCCAGCATAGGTCAGTTCCTTTCCCGTGGGCTGGAGGTGAAAGGCTGCGTCAGAACTGCTCTGCTTGTTTCCCGTCACTGAAGTCAGAAGGGAATCTCTTGGAATACATCAGGATAAACTGCGCCTACACCACAGCCAGGCGTTGAGAGACCAGGACAAAGCTGGGGAAAGGACAGAAAGAAGCAGTCTGCTGATGGGGCTTCACAGCCGAACAGCCTGCCTGCGGAGGAGAATTGGCTTGGGATCCTGTAGTGAAACGCTTCACTTTTTATAGCAGTTATTCACAGGGCTGGTTAGTCTGTGAATTCCACAGAGCTGAAAAGGTAGGGAGAGGAGGGTGTATTATCCAACTGGCCACCTCCTGCTTTCCTTCTCAAAGCTGCCCACTCGAGCAACACTTCGCGGCATATCTGCTGCCCCACCCTGCAATTGCCATGCAAGCACAGGGAGGGCACGAGTGTACGCTAGCATAACAAGACCAAGATAAATCGTGAACTCCCACTTGGTTTGATCCGAAGAGGTGCTGAGCATCTGCTATCCCCTCCACATCAGTTTGAGAATGGAAGCTTTCCTCCAGTGACGCGAAGGGGAGATTTGCTCCCAGGACGGACTGGGCATTTAGCCTTTCGACTCCTCAGTCTTACAGGTGCTAGCTGGCATACAAACCTCGCTAGATTACAGTGATGGACAGACAATGAAAGCTGCAGCATGCTTAGATTGTAAGCTCCTTGGAGCAAGGATGGTCTTTCTGTTCTGTTTGTAAAGCACCTAACACTGCGAGGGCTTGGTCCTCGACTAAGGCTCCTAGGCAATAAATAATGTTTGCCGAGCACTACTCCCATCTGGCAGGTTTAATTGGAGAGCCAGTTCTCTTAGCTCAGGAGTCAACTGTAATCCATGCTGATGACTGTGTCGTCCTCACGCACACTGAGAATGACCTTAAGCCCCTACTGGATTTTCTTGCACAAGCTACCGAAGCCTAGGACTCTCATTAAATATTGAGAAGACTAAAGTGCTCTATCAGCCTGCTTCAGGCCTTGCTCATGACCCACCATAAATCATCATTGAGGGTCAGACTTTGGAGACAGTTGAGCACTTTTGCTACTTCGGTCTATAAGACAATGGTTGTTCCTACACTCCTCTATGGATGCGAAACCTGGGTGACCTATCGACAGCACCTCAAGAGTTTGGAGAGATACCCCCATGGATGCCTCCGGAAGATCATAGAATAGAATATCAGGGTTGGAAGGGACCTCAGGCGGTCATCTAGTCCAACGCCCTGCCCAAAGCAGGGCCAATCCCCATTTTTTGCCCCGATCCCTAAATGGCCCCATCAAGGATTGAACTCACAACCCTGGGTTTAGCAGGCCAATGCTCAAAACACTGAGCTATCCCTCCTTCCTTTGCATTAAGTGGCAAGATCGCCACACTAACGCCAGCATCCTCACTGATGCCAATGTCACCAGCATTGAAGCAGCGATCCTCATGCAACAACTTCGCTGAGCTGGACATTGTGTGCAGATGCCAGACTCTCGCCTCCCAAAACAAGTCCTCTATTCGCAGCTCACCCATGGTCAGAGATCCTGTGGTGGTCAGAGGAAATGCTACAAAGACTCACAAAGCATATCACAAGTTGGGAAGAGCAAGCCACCAAGTGACCCCAATGGAGCCATATCCTCCATCAGGCAGTGGCCCGCTTCAAGGAGAAGCACCTTGCCCTCGAAGCTAGAGAGAGAGGAGGAAGGAAAAAGAAATAAAACTTTCTTCCAACAGCTGCTGGCCTGCCACAAAATGTCTGTCTACCTACTGCAGGAGGATTTGCAGTTCCAGGATCGGACTCCTGAGTCATCTCAGGACCCAGATGTAAATCTGTGGTAGAAATCATCCTCGAATCAAGGGATCACCGATCATCAATGCAGGAAACCCCACTGTCTCTCTTCTGAGCATGGCGTAGGCTACGCAAGTCTGACTGGAATTAAAATGGTTTTCTCCTCTAGCAAAAAAGCCATGGAGTCTCCACTATTCCCTTTGACATCAATGCAGAACTCCCATCAACTCCAATGGGAGCAAGACTTGCACGACTTACGGACACGTTTCCTGCCCCAGAAGGAGCGGACACAAGTCTCTCCACTGAAGCAGTGCCAACTCTTAATCTCTTGCACAATATCTATTCCCAAAGCACTTTCCCTGGATCTGGGCTCCTTGCCCACACCACAGGACAAGTGTCCTGAAGAATTTATAGCCCTCTGATGCACCCCTGGTGTTTTGGGTCTGGGTGATTTTAATTCAACTGCCGCTTCAGGTCTTGGGAACTTATTGTAGTTCATCAGACTGCATTGTGCCCAGTGATCTATAGGCTATTGCACTTGTTTTTATGACTCGGTTTTAATGAAGATTTTGTATTGTCAAAGCAAACTTCTCACTGGGTTTAAAAACTAACTGAAATATGGGGTACAGAGCAGGAGGGGAAAGTGATACACAGCAATAGTCTGTGGTAGTCAAGCCAGGTGAAGGGACCACATGTATAAATATTATGGAATACTCCTCAACTTTTGAGCTATGAGGAACAATTCAGAACTTTTATTCTGATTTTCAGAGAAAAGGGGAGGCTCCTTAGTTACAGATAATAATTTGACCCCTAATTGTTAGGCATTGTGGGAATACCAAAAGGTCTCAACTGCAACTGGGGCCCCGTTGTGCTAGGTGCTTTACAAATACAGACTGTTCCTGCCCAGAGAGCTTGCTATTATGTCCATCTAACAGATGGGGGATTGAGATACATATGGACCTGAAGAAGCCCACTGATTGCAATGGGATTGTTTTCTCTCCAGAGATGTTCCGCAAAGTTGAATTCTTGCTTCTTCAGGTGCATTTCACTGTTGCAATATTTGTAAGACGTTTCAACCCTGGAAAACCTCCAAAGCCTAGGAGGGTGACATATATCAAACAAGGAGCTCCTAATGAGCCACAGAACAGATCTGCTGATTAATGGAACAAATCATGTGAGGGCAGAGCCCTGTACTACTGCACATTAATCCAGCTACGCTTCAGAAAGGCAGCAAAATCGGCTACAGTGATGTGGTATTTTTAATTTCAAGAGTGATCTGGCAACATTTACCTGCAGAAAAAAAAAGGAACAGAGTTTCAATTTGTTTTGCTTGTGTTCCCAAGCTTTGTTATAATTGTGTTTGCGCAAAAAAAAAAAAAAAAAGCCAGATTTTTGTACAGTAGCAGCTGAGGTGGTAAATTATTCTGTCACTTTATTGCTGGCAGGGTAGTTTATAGTCCATTAACATTTCATGCTCAAAATCCCTTTGATTGAACAATCAATGGCAAGAATTGAAGTAACAGCTGAAGAACTGAAAGGTACATAGGAGCTGGGGGGGAGGAAGTATAGCGTTTAGCTCTGGAGTGGGGAGAAGGAAGAGGGAGTCATCAGGAAAGTTTAGATGCGAAAGGATGGGCCTTTTAAAAATGAACATGTTACTCCACTGGAAATCTATCACTTACTGGTTGATGGGTGAATTATGCAAGTTTATCTATAACAGAGGCCATAGCATCCATCAGGCTGAGCATAAAGGTTACATGTTGGCTCAGAAGGATGGCTTTCTAGTTTGGTATCCTGTTTTACAGTTTAGTTTGGTATATAGCTGGTTCAGAAGAAGAGGCAAAGAACTCTGTATGAAATACATTGCCCAAAGTTCCACTATGAGGAAGCAGTTGGTTTATCCCTGTAAGCGTGAAGGTTGAGAATCCTGATTTACTTTTTATTATACATACATACAGAATACATAGGGCTGGGATTTCCAGAGACTATGGGAATTAAGCATCAAAAGCCTGTTATAATTAATTAGGAGCTGGGTGCCTGTACTCAGACAATCCCAGATTACTCGACTCTATATTAGTAATTTAGCCAGAGGAAGTTTCACACTAAACACTTTCAAGGAGCAAGCCAACACTGTTACCGCAGCATATAGGAATCGGGTAATATCCATTTGGATAGCTTGAGAGCCCCCTAGTGGCCAATGTTTCAGAAGTGACCAGAACTTCATCGATGAAGTGAGCTGTAGCTCACGAAAGCTTATGCTCAAATAAATTGGTTAGTCTCTAAGGTGCCACAAGTCCTCCTTTTCTTTTTGTGGTTACAGACTAACACGGCTGCTACTCTGAAACAAGTTTAGCTAGGCCCTGCATGTTATGGGGTTTAATAAACATGGTTATTTGGACCCCCGCCATACCCAGGTGATTCCTACATATTATGCCTGTTGTGTAATGAGCAAAAGACATAGCAGGTACCACTTATACCAAGTGGAAGCATCCTTTCTGGTTATAAATGAACAGAGCTGGGATAGGACAGGGGAAGGTTACGCACCACTATGTAGGTCAAGCCAGTGTTACTTAGCCCTTCACAGGTGCTAGAATTCTATTGATACTCTTTATAAGTGCAAGCTTTTCCATCAGCATGCCCCAACCCGGACAGCCCACTTCCAGGGATAAGCAGTTAGTTCAGACTCCACATCATCTATGCCGAGAGTTCACCCTGTTCAAGCATGCACTTAGGTGTGGTCTTAAGTGCTTTCCTGAAACAGGGCCACTGACAATTAATGCCACGTATGGGGTTTTAGTAACATGGGCAACCTGCCCATTCGGAACAGGGACCCAGCAACTCATTTTACTTAGGCTGCTAATCAACCAATGGACAGTACCAATTTTAAATTACCACCAGCCTCGCCTGGATTCAGACCAGCCATATGGAGGTGAAAGATTCCTATTGCATTACCAGCCCCTGACGCCGTCAATTCCCCTGTGAGCTGAACCTTTAATCCCAGAGGCCACTAAAGACTGGAAAACATAAGAATGTCAGGATGAGTTTCTCCACTTATTGAAAAGCTATTGCAAGTGATTTAGAATCCAGAGTATCTCCCCAAGGGGACATTTAGTAACAGCAGAGCAGGGTCTAGAAGCTAGGACAGTCTCCCAGGCCAGATCTCTGTCCACAGGACCATGCTGTCTACCTCTCGGTCAGAGTGTGACCTGGGCACCCCTTCGTGGCAGAGGGCATAGGATCTTACAAGGATGCATAAGGGTTCACTGAAGCATGGCGTGTGAGAACTCTGTTGAGAGCTAGTTGTTCACTGGTTGACAATCATTGTGCAATGAATGCATGGATAATATTTAAGGAGTTATGGATCTACATTGAACTTTAAAGTTCTTAAGGTCTTGGAGTAAGGCAGGTCACCCACAGGTGATGTACCTTGGAAATGTTCCTTCCAGGCAGGAGGTAAAAAGACACCTATCTCCCTGTCTGGCCATTTAGCTATTGTGCATTGTATGCTTCATACTGCGTGGCTCTTGGCATACTAAGCCAGCAGTGAAATGAAAGGTTGTGAAATCTATACGATGAAACAGACAAGATGGGATGTTCTGTTTATGAATAAAGACAAAAAAGTATTGGTCTGGTATCCTTTGGAGTGTAAGGAAACATCGTGAATCCTTCACCTATGAGGCAAGCTGTCAGCATGTGTCTGTCTCATGCAAGGAGGGTCCCAGCCAAACCTGGATGTAAAGTGCTGCGAGGATTTTGGGTGAGTTACACCTCTACAAGATGGAAGTATCTTGTTAATTAAGCGTAGGCTCTAGAGTAGGTGTTATGATTTTATTCAAGATGTAACCATTTCGTTCCAAAACTTCTATTTGAATCTCAAGGCTTTGTTAAATATATGCTTGATTTCACTATTAACTTATCTCAGTGCTGTGAATGAAGTGGAGCGGGGACCTGAGGTGGAAATGGTAAGATAGAGTGTACCGTTTCTTCAGAAGCGGTGAATACTTCAAGTGTCCAGTGGACTAAGGGCTAGACGCTCTAGTGAGACGATCGGAGGGTGAGACGCCAACATGTGAAATAACAGGCATGCCTGGAGCCTAGAGGGGAGCTGCTGTGTTGCCTGTGGAGTTGGGGAGCTGACCTGCCTTCCCTCCAGACAGACAAGACTTCCTGATGCTAAAGGCAGGTGGTAGCGAGATGCTTCACAGCCCTGGGTATGCCGAGGAAGCACCACACAGAGTCCACCACTTTAGAATTGGACAACTTACCATTGGCTCTCCAGAAATTCAAAAGATTTCCTTGAGCTCTGGGATACAGGCTTGCTAGAAAGCTTAGCCCCTATAGTGAATGCATTCAGAGACGAAAAGAGGGAAAAAAGCAAATCGCTTTTTTAAAAAGTAAAAAGATGGGTTTAAAATACTATTCTTTGAAATATAGCCTCAATTAAAATAAAGCATTCCTCTTACCATCCTGAGAGCAGTGGAGTCAGGAATTAATTCAGTTTTTATAATGATTAATTATTAGTTACAGCTGCTGTAGTTTCCATAAGAATAGCCTGGCAACTCATTCAAGTGATTAATAAGTAATTTGCAAATCCAGCTTGAGTCCCATAAAACATCCTCTCTGTGCGTCTCTAAATTATTAGCAGCATTACAGTAATGACGAGACCCCCAGATCCTGGTGGGGATCTATGTGCCGTCCAAAGAGTAGGAAACGGACACCGAGAAAGCAAGCCACTTGCCCACGGTCACACAGAGTCTGTGGGATAGCCAGGAAGTAAACCCAAGATTGTCTTGTCCCAGTTGAGTGCCTTAACCACTAGACAATGCTACCTAACTCTGCTTCATTCTCCAAAAGCATAAATCACTTTACAACTGAATGAGACACTTCCTCTATTTCACGGTTAAATAAATGGAAACTCCCAGACTCACTTACAGTTAAAACACCTGGAAGCCAAGGTGTTTGAATCCTACCTCGAGCCCCCCAACCCCACTTCATTCATACTAATGCTGGAAGCATTACAGGACTGCCATGTGTTATTAAGCCTGCTGAATGGTGAGATCTGAGACTTCGCGCCCTGTATATTAACAGATCTGCTAGAAGGCTAGCAGTTCAGGGCTCCACGAACGATTCAAATGAAAACAGAATGGAGCAGATCCCCACTGGTAAGATAGCTGTATTATATGTTTAGAATGACCAGGATAATCTTGCATGTGTTGGCTCAGCTATGAAGCAAACGGGAGATTTATGGATAGGATCAGAACATGTTCAGGGAATATTCCTAACGCGCCTTTTTAATTCAGGTTGTCGCAGCCGAGCATTTGTGAACAGAACTGCTCTGCTGTCTTGCTAGAGTTCTTAGGAATAGAGTCTTTCATCATCATTTCTGCTTTGCTTATTCAGCTGCTCTGTTAGCCTGCCAGGTTCATTGCACTTACTGGGCTAGATGGTGCCCTTGTATTCCGCTATCAGCGGAATAAAGTTATCCCCAAACTCCCCTGCTTGGCTAAGACGGAACCTGCCTGAATCTTGAGTCTGCGTCTGGTGTGGAGCACTGCTTTACACTCACTGCCAGCAGGGGGTGACGACACCGTGGCTCCACTCCTCCCCACACCCCCCCAGCAAAAATACCTAACCACACGCAAGAGTCAAAACAAACTGCAGCTTTTCCCAAGGACTGCAGCACCTTTCTGGCCCCTGCAGCAGGAGAGGAGAAACTCTGACTCAAAGGGACGTGGTTTCTGTAGGGTTGCCCACCCTCCAGGATGGTCTCCAGGAATGAGAGATTAATCTTTAATTGAAGGCGGTCCTGTGAGATGTGACAAAACCTCCATGAATACGGCATACCAAAATTGGCAACCCTGGGCTTTTGCCACAAGGTGTCTACCTTCCACAGCAATTTCTCAGCTGCAGCAGCCCCTCAGAGCCAAAACTGGCTTCAAGGAGAGCCATGGGGTAGGGAGAGCGCATGACGTGTTTACCAAGAACAATTGCTTAGCATCTAAATCAAGTTTGGATCAGCCACGTTCACACCCTTTTCAGTTAGCTTTCTGTGAACATTTAGGGCAAGTGTGGTCGTGTTCACATAGGCATTCTGGGGGTAGATCATACATAACAGGGACAATAGGCCATCCATTTACACTAAATCTTGTGCTAGGGACTGTATACACAAACACACGCACAGAAAATGGGGCCCTGTTCTAGCTATCTGTTGCCATAATACAAACAATAATATCCATTTTTTTGCTGGTTGTTGCCATAGGAGGTAGAACAGGTTGTCATTTATGCAAGAGATATTCCGGCTGTTGGAACTGTGAAACAGCCCCTGGACTTGGAACAAGAGTGTGTAGCTGAAGCTGAACACACACACACCCCTTTCACTTGCAGAAGCATGTGGGCAAACTGAGGCACTTGATCGTGGGAAGAGGATGGTTGGCTTCAGAGCAGCAAGATTCCCGTGTGACCTGGCCCAGAGATGGTCTATGAAACAGAGCTTGCAAGAATCCTCATTATTCTGTATTACACTCAGTGGAAACAAGCATAGCAAGGTAAAGCCTCTGACTCTGACACAGTCCTTGATTCACTGGTTTCAATATACTTTAAAAGTTTCCTGAGCCACTCCCATGTCTATTGGTCCATTTGGTAACAGCTCTAAAGGGCAATCATCCTTCAACCAAGTCACTGTCACCCAATGATGTATTTGCTTAATTTTCAGTTAAACACAGGACATGAATATTTCAGTCCTCCCTAGTAATGTTTAGTGGCTGAGAATAATTGAGCTTGCTATGTGTTGTGACTTTCACGGCAGGAATAATTTATTTGACTGTTAAGAGTCATCATAGCTCCTTCACTGACGTTTGTAGCTGGAAGTGTCGATTTGTTTATGGCATCCATTAGAATTTGTACCACAAGGACTTTCTGCTCACAGAAGGAACAAGGAGTATTATCAAGCAGCAACCTTGCTTTTAGACCAACTTCTGGATTCTGTTTTACTAATGGAGCTACATCTAAGGGCATCTGCACATAGTTTTGGAACATTATATTGATTTAGCTATAAAGCAGTACAACTCCTGACTGTGGACACAGCTCCACTGATTTAAAGGTGCTTATATCAGTACAGCTTGCCCCCTTAAATTATTGTATGCAGTGTCGTTGTAGCCATGTCAGTCCCAGGATATGAGAGAGGCAAGGTGGGTCAGGTGATATCTTTTATTGGACCAACTTCTGTAGGTGAGAGAGACAAGTTTTCAAGCCTCCCCAGACCTGAAGAAGAGCTTGGTGTAGACTTGAAAGTGTGCATCTGTCACCTACAGAAGTTGGTCCAATACAAGACGTTACCTCCCCCACCTTGTCTCTGCCTTAAAATGATAGCAGTGCAAGAACTGTGTGTAGACAAGCCCCAAACATTTTGATGAACTGAGAAACCTGGGGCATGTGTCTTAGGGAAGAAGGTACAAAAGGTCCAGATCCTGACATCCTTAATTTGGGCCTAATTCTGCCACCCTTGCTCTGGACTGGACACACAGGTTTGCAAACAGAGTTACAGGTGCAGAGGCTAGGCATTTCTTTACAGACAGAAGCCTGTTGACGGATCGATATTAATTCACAAGCAGAGCCTTGGCATTAGGGACATGCTTCAGCTAGTTGAGTTCAGATTGTGAGCTCCTTGGATAAAAGGTCCCCTCTCGGTCTTGAATGCAGAGTTGCTACAGCTTTGGTGTGGCATAACAAGCTGAATTCTGCTTTCAGACACCACACTTGGATATGGCAGTCTAGTTCCAGTCCATGACTCATCCGCCCTAGGGTTAAATACACTAACGGATCAAGTTTCTGAACTGGGAGCAGGTTGGAAGGTCTGTCTTTGATTGACCATATCCCCTGGCTCTTTGAGGCTCAAGGTCTCAGTCCATGGTTAGTTTATTAGTTTTACACGGTGATGTCAGGCTTCTTCTGAAGAAACCGTTCTTCTGTTCAACAATATGCTTTCTCTGTTTGCAGCAGCGTCGGTTCTACCCCACTGGAAGCTCAAGAGAACAAGATTTCAGCTGGCAGCCTAGCTCAAGCAATTCTGTGGTCACCCAGGACAGGACACGACACAACAGGGGTACATTCCATTTTATCACTTGCACTGTGTGCCCCTGAGTGTCCCATTGTACTAGGTCATCGCCCGTGAGCCACATACGGCTCTTTTCATGTTAAAATGTGGTTCGCAGAGCCCCCCCATGCTGGGCAGAAGCCCCCATT
Source organism: Lepidochelys olivacea (assembly GCF_965140295.1). Taxonomy (NCBI): domain Eukaryota; kingdom Metazoa; phylum Chordata; order Testudines; family Cheloniidae; genus Lepidochelys; species Lepidochelys olivacea. The sequence goes on along the minus strand of NC_140436.1, from coordinate 12,083,874 downwards.
CTCCACCTATCAGACTGGAAGGAGCTCTGCCTTTTAGCGAGATGGTGGGGTAGGGGCTTCTACCTAGTGTGTGTGGCGGGGGGGGGGGGGGAAAGAGTCTCAAGGCTTCTGCCCAGCAGGGCACACCTGCCTTCAGCAGGAGCAGGGTTGAAGCACTGGCTCTCAAACTTCTGAAGATGGTCATATGCAGCTCAGAAAGTTTGGCCACCCCTGTACTAGGCACTGCATGTACCACAGAAAGGCAGAGGTTGGCATTTTAAAAAGTCAGCAGTTGGCAGAGTTTCAGAGGGGCAGCCCTGTTCGTCTGTATCCACAAAAACAACGAGGAGTCCGGTGGCACCTTAAAGACTAACAGGTTTACTTGGGCATAAGCTTTCGTGGGTAAAAAACCCGCTTATGGCATAATAGCTCTCTACACTTAGAAGAAAAATGAGCTCCCAGGATTCCAGGACAGGCAAACAGGTGCCTCTTCCTGCCAACCCGGTGTCTCCCATACACCCAAACTCCAGATTGGGTGAGCGGGAGGGGCTGAGAAGATGTGGGCGGGTGCAACTCTCCTCTTCCAGGTGAGGCGGAGGGGAACTGTTGAGTAGAAAACAGGGGCCCAGTTCTGAAGGGGAAACCCTATAGAATTGATTTGTTTTCATACATGCACCATAAAAAAAAAAAAAAACCCTCCACAATAGTCAATTTCCATTCTCTGAGATAGCAAGAAAACAAGAGTCAGCCATGACTCATTCAAGAGTGGTTAAGGGAAATTTCCTGAAAGGGAACTGCAGATGCATACGCACACAGACGCAGTCTCCTGGGCCGACTCTGACAAATCATCCCCGAGCACATCCGTCTCCTATCTAGCCATGTTTACAACCCAAATTCAGTTCAGACGAGACCCTATTTTTGTTGCCTTTCCAGCCATTCAATGCAAAAAGGCAAATCAGTGTCAGAAACTGTGTGCACGCCCTCTCATGCAGGCCTCCTATAAGTGGATGGTGGAGTGAGAGATTGGAATCAACTAGGGGACGGGGTGGGGGATTGTAAGGTTTGCCGAATGGTCTTACTGTATAATATGCTTTTAGACCTGTGTGATGGTATAATTAGCACAAATGCAATCAGATGCAATATGATCTAGTGGATAGAGCACCTCATTAGGACTCAGGAGACCTGGCTCTGCCACTGAACTGCTTTGTGACCTTTGGAAAGTCACTTCACCTCTCTGTGTCTGGGTCCCCCCACACCTTAGCCTGTAGTATTTATTTAATTTTGAGTTCTTTAGAGCAGGAGCTCCCTTACTACGGGTATGCACAGTGTCTCGCACAATGGAGCCCTGAGCTTGGTTGGCACTTCTTATCACTTCTGTAATGCAGAATAAAAATTGTATCTATCCAATGAGTCCAATTAACTCCTGTTAGAATTTCTTTGAACTCAGTGGTATTATCCTCAGGATGGATGTGCGGGTTTTCTAAAAGTTTAAATGTACCATCAGAAAGCCTGATCTCTCTGACTCAGGGTCTACAAAAGCAGCTGTGTTGTTCGAGGTAGAAAAAATATCTAGTTAGCTAATGACATGGCAATTAACTGCGATTTCCACAAACATACCAATCCTCTTTTGCGTAAGATGCAATTAGGGGGCAGCAGTCTATGGTGAGGGAGACGATCAGACCCATCTGCTTGCAAATCAGATTTCATTCCAATTGTTTATTTCAGCCCAGGGACTGTTCGCTGCGTCGCTCCCCGGGAAGGGTAGCCACGAAAATAGCCTCGATTGCAATTCAGAGCACACACGCGCCAAAGAAATGAAACGTCGCTGAAAAGGGATCATTTCATCTTTATGGAAAGTAGGCATCTGAGCTCATAGGTTTCAAATATTCCACTGCACATGCCCCGGGGTCCCATATGCTAACAGGACACAGTAATCACAGGATCGTTAACCACCCCTCTGAACAGGGCCACAACACTCCCTGAATATGGCAGAATCATGTGGGCACGTTCTAAAGGGGAGGTTTAATCAGAAATGAATGCACCTGCCCGCATTTCCAATGAAAACGCCGCCACAGGGTTCAGGAATTGCTCCCCTACACACCACAGAGAGTTGAAACGTCTCTGCTCTGCCATTTGGACCCACCGCACTTCCCTTCGTATTCAACTAAGTTCAGGGCCCCATTGTGCTAGGCGCTGTACATAGACAGTAAGCTCGTTGGGGGGCACTGGCCGTCTTTTGCTGGATAAGAGACACAGGAACTCCCCATTTTGCAAACGGAGCATTGACGCATGAGGAAATTAAGTGATTTGCCCAAGGTCAGACAGAAAGCACATAGCAGAGGTAGGAATCAAACCCAAGTCTACAAGTCCAGTGCCTTTAACCACAGGGCCATCCTTCCTCTCCAACTAGGCATACACCAGGGTGCCATGATGGCAGACAGACAACCTAGCGAGGTCCAGGAGAACGAACTGAAAACACTGGAGACGCCTTAAGTGACCCTTTCAGTGTAAGGTGGCTCATTCCTACAGGCTTCCTTGTAATTTCCTTAGTTTGTCCCTTATCAGTCAGATCACGCACACTGGAGGAGACAGACGCCAAGCATTCCATTGCTGCCTTAGCAATGATGAAGGGAAGAAGAAGAAGAAAAAAAAACCCCAACGCTGCTGTCTAACAAAACCTTGAGTCAATTAAATGAACCTTCTGCCCCATACATGTCCCTGCCATGATAAGCAGTATGCGCCTTCATAGGTCACTTGAAATCAGATCAGCTTCTCACCTGATGGATTGCAAGAAAGAAATCCTTGCCATAGCAGGGTAAGGTTCATACATAGGTCACAGCAGAACTTACCTTTGCTGGAATGGGATGCTGTGAAGATCAGAAGCATTTCAAAAATAAATGTAAGAGTCCCTAGGATTAGGATGTCCAAGTCCATCCATTAAATTCAGAGCAGCAGCAGCATTCCCCCCCCCCGCCCCCCCCACCAACAGGATGCAGATCAATAGCTGCCGATGCCCTAGATGAAGTTATTCCATGAGAATGAAAAGGATTATGGCCCCTCGAGATGCAATGCTATGAAAGCGCGAGCCAATCTTTGCCAGCTCCCTGAATCACAAACATAACCCCCCTGGAAACACAGAGATTTAAAACAGGTTTAAGAAATTCACCCCTGTGCAGAAAGCCATGCACCATTTACTTTGCACTTAAGCAGTGGCAGAAGCCTTGGATTGATCATCTTTACCGGGGTGAATTTAATCGTGTGCACGCATAGTTAGTTCCCAGAGCTAAATTCAACCCTGGTGTAACAGGTGCAACTCTGCTGAACTCAATACAGCAGAATTCAGCCCTGCAGCTGTTATGATTGTATCAGTAGACTGCCCTGGGGACAGAGCTGCAAGTGGCTCTTTGATGAGTCTCCTGTGGCAATTTGCAGCATGTGATTTAATTATTAACCAAACAGTGTGTGATTTAATTATTAACCAATCAAGATGCTTTTACTAGGTTAACAACCAGTTGTAGAATAGCTGGTAAGTCATTTTGCTGTGACAATTTAAATATGTTCTATATAGTCGATGAAACAATGAACTCATACGACTGTGGCCCTTTTGGGTAACGTTAATCACTCATTTGGCTCCTGAACCACTGAGGTCCGAGCATCACCGTCTTAAAATGTCGCTTTCACAGTGTGGGAAGAAAGCAGGATGCTGCCATTAGAGTGACAGATTGTGTGCGTGTACCCCTTTGAAAGAACCCAAGCAAGACTGGATTTCTAGGTGTTCTAGCAGAGGTCCCAATAGACACATCAGGCGTTCGAGTGAAATGAAACGGCCTTGGCAGATCAGAATAGAGACTGGAATAGTTTAATTCGAGGATGCCTCTGAGAAATTACAGTTTTTAGAAACAAAAATGTTCCAGAGCTCAAACTTCTGATTGCCCCAAAACATCACAGCAATTTAGATTTTAAGAGCAAAGCCAGAAAGTGTCTGGGGGGAGGAGGGGAAATCTATGCAATATTTAGTAGCCAAGCATGGTTCCAAAGGAGACCAACGCCTCAAATCTTTCACCAGCGTTTACAACTGACCAAACCCTGAAGTCCCAACTCATTAAATGCTCCCACAGGTATTAAAGGGCTGCAGAATTGAGGCTATAGAGCGAGATTTCCCCCTCTTTGTACATCTCCTGCCCCAGGTCACCTCTACATATCCTACCCACAATCTAAAATGGCTTGTTTCTCCTCCCTCCCGCCCCCGCCACCAGATTGCACTGCAAGCCAATCCCCACCACCACCCCTAGGTCTTTTTCTTATATAAATGTCTTTCCAGTTACAGTATCTCACTAGCAATTCTAGCTAGAATTTCCAAGGTCAGATAGGGGATTATTTAACCAGCTCTGAAAATCTCATCCTTTGGTTCTACGCATGTGCGAGCTGCGTTCTCTAAGATCAATCATTTTCATTTGTTGCCTACCTGTTTTTAAACCCTCTAACACCCAGATTCCAATCTCCGCTATGTTTGCTGTAAATCCAGCCGAGCCCCACCGAGTTACCCTGAATTTACTACAGCACAATTGCAAGAGAGACTCTTGGTCCCCCCTCTTCCCCAAGTTTATTTTTGTTCTGGCTGTCCATTCTCATCCATTCACCCACACCCCACCTGGTCACCATGAAAACAAAAACAAAGAACTACTGCAAGTATTTCAGGGCCTGATTTTCAGAGAGGGAGAGGACACGTCAGCACTTATTATTGGAGGAAGCGTGTGTGGGGTGTGTGCACGCACACTTAGGATGGGTGGGATATTGAACCCCAGTGAACTGAACCCTTAATGCACGCACAAGGGCATGTATGTTTGATGGATCTTGCATGCAAGCTGGTGTGTGCGCATACATGCCCGCCTTGACAAAGCCTTGGCTGGGATGATTTAGTTGGGGTTGGCCCTGCTTTGAGCAGGAGATGGGACTAGATGACCTCCTGAGGTCTCTTCCAACCGTAATCGTCTATGATTCTATGCGCTCTAAGTCTACATCATTCGTCTTTACAGTATGGTCCAAAATTGCTTTGCCTAACACCATTCACAGTGTGCCTGTCCGTTTTGGGCACTTTCAAATTAGAAGAGTTGGCTTTTGTTTCACCTTTTGCTTCAGTTGAACATCAGTGATGTATATTCGATCTCCGGATCCGCACCCTGCCAGATGCTGCACAATAAACACAAGTAAAACGTAGAGGGCTGTACTCCATGAATAAAACCAAATAAAATTAACATCTGCGATATTTACAACTCCTTTTTAGACCAAAGATCTATTGATCTCGACATTTTACGGTACACCATTTTGCATGGGCCATGTTAAACCTTTTCCTTCCTGACCTAGCATGGGTAGAGCAGGGGGACGATGAATCAGGACTCCTGGGTCCGTCGCTGACTACGTGACCCTGAGCATGTTCGAAGATACTACAATGAAGTCATTTATATTGACAGAAGTCGCTGAACTCCCATGCCTCAGTTTCTTCAATTGTAAAATAAGGGTGTAGCCTAAGCCTCACTTTGATCATCAGTTGATGCCTGTTTGAAGCCGCACCAAGGCTAAGGAGAAAAACAGTCTATCAGACAGCCTTCAGCAACAGCAAGTAGGTCATTAGCTATGCAGAGCAGCTTCTACATTATGACCAGACCAGAAGCTGTCAAGGAGCATTTGGAAACAGTGAAGAGAAAGATGCTGAGAAGAGACAGACACTAAAAGGGAAGAAGGTGGGGGGGGAAGAAATAAAGTGACTTCACAAGAGCGTCGGCTGCAGAACATCAGAGCCCAGTGGAACACTCGCCCACTAGATGGAACACTTACCAAGACAGCTGTAATTCAGCCAGCTCCTGTTGAGCAATAAAAATCACAGGGAAACAGACTGAGTGGTTGGTACAAGAAAAAAGCCCAGAAACTTAATTAGAGCCAGTTGATTGTAAGCAGTCCCAGTAAATAGAAGAAAAGCAGATGCCCTTGGATTACTTATCAATGTATTCATTAGCCACAGAAAGAAAGAAATTTGTTACAGCTGTCAACCGTTTCCTTGTTGTCACCACCATTAAAAGGTTTTGTACAAGGAGCTTAGCTTAGTGTATAGAGCATAGGATTAGGGTTTACGAAACTTCAGTTCCATTCCTGGCTCAACCACTGGTCTGCTGGGTGACCTTGGGCCTGGCCCTGCACCTCTGTGCCTCAGTTTCCCAATATGTAAAAACAGGGATAATCCACTCAAGTGCTTTCGAGTTCCACTGACAGTACATAGCTCATCACCTCCCTTCTTTTCTCTGTTGCCTTTTACTCCTGAGTGTTGGAATAATTCTAGATCTCTAAACTGCCTGTGTGATTGAATTACTCCATTTTGTGTAGCTAGGAGACTGATGCCTAGGTTTTCTTTACCTTTACATGTCTAAGGTCTCTGCACAGAGGAAGTTAACAGCCCATTTGACCAGAGAAACAGAAGCTGTGCCCTTTCCTGGAGACCTACTTTTGTTCAATCTTACTGTCTTTGAGCTAACAGAAAAGTTAGAGCAAAATATATATTGTTAGTTTGGACTATGTGCATAGGAACAGTGATAGGAAGCAGAAGTAGAGGAGATATTGGAAAGGTTTACAAAGATACCTAGGGTTACTTGGTCCTGCCTCAGTGCAAGGGGCTGGACTTGACTTCTCAAGCCCAACATTTGTAGAATTCTATAAAATTAGGTTTTCCCCCTTAAATTCTTGTTCTACTTCCAAAAACCAGCAGATTACTTAAAAGAGAAATATTTGAGGAAACAAGAGATTTTACAGCATGTTGAGTATGAATTCTGTTAGCATACTAGAATCCTGATTTTATGGACACCAGTCTTACAAATGACCACTTATACAAGCCATTTCCCCCCCGCCGGGAGTGGAAGTAGGGGAAAACGATAATTACAGTGATGTTGACGAGGAGCAAGTCACCATTCCTTCACAATACCAAGGCACTAATGGCATCAGAAAGAGCTTTGCAGCAGTTTGAAGGACAATCAAGCAAGCAAAGCAATGCACCATACTGCAATTTATGCACTGTACCAGCTGTAATTGAGATGTCCAATTTTACAAATTTTGATTTTATGAACTGATGAGTTCATAAAATAGGAGATATACTGTAATTGGTTTGGGCTAACACTGCATAAGCCAAAAATAGAAAACGATTCTGCCCTAGAGAACTTAAGATGTGTCTACACGGCAATTAAACACCTGCAGCTGGTGGCTGACTCAGGCTCAGGCTGTGGAGCAGTAAAATTACTGTGTAGACGTCCAGGTTCAGACTGGAGCCTGGGCTCTGAGACCCTGCACTATCATGTATCCTTACGGGCTAAAAGTTGCTCAACACACAGTTTGTGCACGTTTCTGAAAGTGATTCAGTTAAATCAGTACCACCTGCCTCGTTTGCAGACTCTTAAAACAGCGTTCAACGAGTTTTAACACATTAAGCTTTATGGCCTGTCTACACAGGTAAGTATTTTTTCCCAGCAGAACTTAAAGGCGTAAATTTAAGCCCATACAGTTTGACCGTTGTAACCACCACTATGCTGACACGCTTATTCTGGTATAAGATGACTTGCTGCCCTCTCCAGACCCTGGGCTAATGTCACTTAAGAAGAGGATTAAGGTTATTCCAAAAGCCATTCGTAGAATCTTAGAAATGTAGGACTGGAAAGGACAAGAAGTTTTTCCCCTAACATTAGTTGACTCATTAGTTAGTGATCTGCTATAACTCCCAGATCTTTTTCTGCAGTACTCTTCCCCAGGCAGTCATTCTCATTTTGTATTTGTGCAATTCTTGTTCTTTAATTCAAATCTGCGTAAAAAAAGAAGCAGGTAAACTAGTGTATATTGCTTATGCGAGTGCGAGGGTTTGAAGACTTGAAACTATGGCCTTGCATGCACGCTCACTGAAGTTAAGGACATGTTCATCTCAGAGTAGAATGTGGTTCTTCACCTTACCCATTACAGAATTGCCCTTGACCACCGCAGCTGGAGGGAAATGTTTCATCAGAACGCTTTGCTGTCAGAAAATGCCAATGTGTCCAAAGCAAAGCTGGTCAACTTGAATCAATTGCCACGTAGAAGAAAAGCGACACAAGTGATGTCATCACAATGATGGTTTCAGAGTAACAGCCGTGTTAGTCTGTATTCGCAAAAAGAACAGGAGGACTTGTGGCACCTTAGAGACTAACCAATTTATTTGAGCATAAGCTTTCGTGAGCTACAGCTGATGCTGAAGTGAGCTGTAGCTCACGAAAGCTTATGCTCAAATAAATTGGTTAGTCTCTAAGGTGCCACAAGTACTTCTTTTCTCATCACAATGATGAGTTTCAATATTTTGATTTTTTGGAATAACTGTTTCTAAAAAATTTTTGTATAAAAAAAAGAAGTTTCAAAGCAGTCAAATCAGAATGAAACAGTCTGATTTTATCAAAACCATGGGCTTTGATTGAGCAAAAGCCAAGGTTTTTTTTTTCTCTCCTATAAATTAATTGTGAGGAGGAATTTTGAAACTTTTTTTCTTTCTTCCAGACCACACAAATATTTTCAACTCAGGCAATTCCTAGAAAAACTACCCACCCAGCAACACTAAACACAGTGTCTTATTGTGAGGGACTTCAGGGCTGTAGAAAAGTTGACCTGGGGAACAATTGACCAATATTTAAAAGTCCCCTATAGTGTTTTTCTTCTTCCCAACTGGTTTGTTGCACCCTTTCCACCGTGCAGAGTTGGTTTCCAGATTGCAGTGTAACAACAATGCTAACAGACTCTGAATACAAACACTTCCTTAACCATTGCTACAAGCAACAAACAATCTTCAGGTCTTGCATTGTCTATTGTGATACCAGAGGAATGGATGGTTGCTCTGGAAACTGTAGGCCAGCTCACAAAATGCGTCATTTACTTCTCCAGTAAATTTCCCTCTTGACCTGTAAATTAATGGAACCTTTGGATTATCCCTGGGAGCAGTCTCAATGCTCAAGGATGCAAGTCAGAGTGAGTACATCACACCTTAAAAGGACTAGGGACGTAACCAGTCAAGATAGCATTCTATTCTATTCACGACTGATTCATTTAGTTCCTGAACCAGTGTATCATTTATTTTTGTGAAACACTTTGCCTTAAAGAAACAAGCAATAGAAAGGCGCCATACGACATGACAACTTGGGCCAAAACAAAGCATCAAGGCTGCTATGCGTGGGCACCCCTCATCTCCTGAAACCATCCTAGTGATGATTTGTGAAGCATAATTCTATAGAAACTCAATAACTTACACTGACTTCTTATTTTAGTATATTAAACGCACACCATATGTCAAAGACATGTCTCTTTGAGGAATAGAAAATAGAATATATGTCCCACTTGGCCAGGTTAGTATTACCAAGGCAACCTTGAATTTTGAACTACCTGGCTTTTGAGCAGTTATATTCTTAGCCTTAAGAAAAGTTTTTGTAGTTTAATTTCCCTGTTGTATAACTAGCCAATTATTGTTAAGAACCTAAAGCTATAGTCGTTTCCTTGCTTGCATGATCAAAGACTAGACACATTTTGACTCTTCTTATCACTAAGAACTTTGTGGAGAATAATTTAAGATTCAAAACAAGGAAAGTCATAAGCCACTTTCCATTAATCAGGGCTCTGGGAAGGTGACTCTTAGCCCTAGATACATTTAGACACTCATGGTTTTGCGGCCACCAAGTTAACCCTTGAAACTTTAAATTTAACTTTCCATTTATACAAAAAATGCACCAAATTGCAGCAGTCCTGTCTCAGAACTGGGACTAGACCCTGGGATTCTAACTGCCCAGGCCCTGCTTCGTCACCGATATTGTTGTAACAACGTTACCCAGATCAACTGCTGTTCACACACAGCACTGCAGAATGTAAGAGCCGTTGAAGAATTATGCGACTGTTGACTCTGTTTGCGTGCACCACATCTTAAAAAACTGAAGGGACTCTGCTCTGATGGTCTGCATTGACCGCCACTGCAGAATGGCTGCTGGTGTTCTTTGCCAGCAGCAGCCATTCTGCAGTGGGGGTCAATGCAGACCATCAGAGCAGACTTACACACTATGCGCTCTCCCTAAAGAATTTAACCTCCTGGAAAGCAGAGAAGTTTGATTTTGAAAGCGTCTCTCTTGCTACTCTCCAAAGCTTGGAGAGCAGTAAATTCTGTAAGAAGTGGTGGACCTTTGTGAAGCAGCTTTTCATGTACGTTCCCTGGCTACGTATGCCCCAAGTTAGACTAGAAATATGGGTGTTCTGTTAGCAATGAGTGATGCCACAAGCAGGCAGATCTGTAAAAAAAAAACAAAAACAAAAAAACCCAACAGGTTTTATTTGACATGTTGAGTGGCCCGTCACTGTGTTACTTGAAGAGAGTCTGATATTTATGGCCCCGGATACCAACCAGATCCTCTTTCTCCAGTTCCACTCGTCACATTACAGCAGGAAAAGCCATGGATAATGAGATCAGTAGCTAGCGCACAGTGAGTTACAGTGTCTATGAATGGCAGGGTGCTCAGAGAAGTGTGCAAAGAACAGGTCTGGGAATAATGAGGAGTCCAAAGGAATTCACCCCCCATCAAATTGCAGGCAATTTCTAAAATTAAAACTCTTGTTAACTGGAATGATCAGTGTGGAGAAAACAAGTCTGTTTGGTATCGATTAAAAGATTAAGAGAGCAGCGTGTGTGCGTCTGCTGACGGCCAGTATTAACCTGACCACAGAATAGCTGCTGGTCTGTGTCAGCAGAGTCTGTCCGGTCTTGAAAGATGCAGTGCAGGTAAGCAGAGTCGCAGAGCTACTTGCACATGGGGGGTCTCCCAAACTAGCCTTTGCTTCCTGCAGAGCCAGCTGATGAAGTGGCAAGAGGGTAAAAGCCACGCCCTGCACCGCGTGGTGTGGGCCAGCAGGCCCATGGATTCAAGCTAAAACCAACAGGGGTCGTTTGACTTCTATATCTGGGCTTCTATTCAGCGGGTTGTGGTGCCTCTTCCCATACCTGAACTGTGTCCCTGGTTTGCTTGTTACCCGCCTGGCTAAATGATCTCAAAGCGTCTTCCCATTTGTCTCACGTGCACCACCTTGTGGCAAGAAGGGAAACTGCAGTATGGGTGGGGTTTGAATTATTTATTTTTTTACATAGACATTAGCTACAGCAAGACTATGTCACTTCTGACACGGCCTTCCTTATGGGGTATCTGATCACCTCTTTCCCCGGGCCATATATTTACTCTTAATAGTCCTGCCAACCAGAATAACTTCAGTGGCCTTCGCTTTGCGGTGGAGCAGGATCTGGGCCCCTAAAGCTTAACGCAATGCAAGTACCGCAGGCTCCTGCCCATGCAAGATGCAGCTTAATAGCCACTGCACTAATTAGACTTTGCCTTTTCTACAGCCACTTCCATCAAAGGGCCTTAAAAGTCTTTGCAGGTACGGAGTCTCTCAGCATCCCGGGGGAGTCCCAGAACCATTTGACTGGTAACACAACCAAGGCACAGCTGGACTTGCTCAAAGCTCTACCATTGGGAACCAACCCCAGGAGACCCAGGGCCTTGGTGGATCAACTTAAAGGAGCATTGTCTACTTCTCAGGAGCATGTTAGGCTGGAGTGTGCCATAACTGGCTGAGATACACTGGAGGGTACGTGTCCATATCGCTGAAGAAACAGAAGTGTGGAAAACCAAGAGGAAGCAGGGCTCATTTCTGGAAGTGGAAGTCAGGTAGGAGACCCTTGCAGCTGAAGAAAGGTGGATCAGGACTGGCCTGTGGATAATCACAGCAGCCTGTCCTCCATACGTGTGCCATGTCACTGAGTGAATGCTTCGAAGCGGGACAGGAGTGGCCTTGCACGTGAAAATTCCAGAGGCTCTTCAGAAAAGTTATAATCATGATGGTCATCTCCTTAACCTCCCTGCCGCCCCAGCCCTTCCCCTTGACTCACTTCCCTCCGAGAAGATCCATATGCACGAGCAGGCACAGTTTGCCCAAAGCCAGAGTATCAGGATTCAGTCCCATGTAAACCTGAGGTGCCCCCAATATTAGCTAAACAGGTCCACAGCTGTTGGGTTTTGTAGATCCTAGAAGCCCAGGGTGGGATTTTAAGGGAGCCCTAAAAGAATTAGGTGCCCAGTTGCCCTTGGACTTCAATAGGCACCTAAATCTTAGGCTTCTTGAAATATCCCAACCCAGGTATGTTTGCTTTAGCACACGGGCTTCCTTTCCCCTTGTGTCCCACGCTCCCCTCTGCAAGAAGGGTCTTGGCACAGAGGACAAGGAAGCGAGAAGAAACAGCCAGGGCTGCAACATCTCAAGTTGTTATGCAGGCTCTCAGAGACGGAGATTTCAAAATCCACTTGGAACGAACACTGTGAAGTTTCCGGAAGCAGGGAGATGAGGCGCTTGACCTTAGCAGCTGGTCCAGAGATCTTTTCTCAACGAGCTACATCGGAACCAGGTTTCCTTTTCCTTTGAAACAGTCATTACAGGCAGCCGGATAGTAACACATTAGAAGCTATTAAAGCAGTTATCGAATCCCAAGGTTGTGTTTAAACTGAGTCATTACCAATGTTGTACCAAGAATCCCACTCAGAAGAGCGAATATTTTCCCTCTTCAGCAAAAAGAAAAGAGTTCAATTATGAGACCTGGTCTAGCCCACACAAACCAAGAGTGGGGGAGTGAGTTCTTTTCTCAGCTCTCACAACCAGCCCTGGCTCCAGTCCCAGCACCGCTGCTGATTTACTGTATAACCTTCAGCAAGCCACTTAGGATAAAAGAGGCATAGATGGGGAAACTGAGGCACGGGTTAAGGCCCAGATCCTCAAAGGTATCTATCCTCCTAAATTCCATTGAAATCATTGGCGGTTAGGTGCCTTTTGAAGGACTGGGGCTTAATTGGTGCCTCGGTTTCCCCATCTATACCTCTTTTACCCTGTTTGCAAAGTGGGATAAACACTTCCCCGAGGGGGCATGGAACAGCATTAATGTCACACTACCGGTCAGTACTCAGCCAGAGCCGGGGAAGCTAATGATCCAACCAGCGGGCCAAATTCAGTGATGAATCCTGGTCACGTACCACCACGCTGTGCATACACTAAGACCACCACTTCCCAGACTCATATTGGTATTGAGAGGCATATTTAATAAATGGTAGGGAAGCACTCGGATCCTCAGGTGGAAGGAGCTTTAGAAATTCAAAGGGTCAATAATTATGCTAAAAAAAAGTTAAAACCGGATAAGAACAGCCATACTGGGTCAGACCAAAGGTCCATCTAGCCCAGTGTTCTCAACAGTGGCCAGGGCCAGGTGCCGCAGAGGGAATGAACAGAACAGGTCATCATCCAGTGATCCATCCCCTGTCGCCCATTCCCAGCTTCTGGTAAACAGAGGCTAGGGACACCACCCCTAGTAGCCTGACACCACTGTTTATACTGTATGCGATAATTCACGTGTATATGGTACTTTCCTTCCTAAGTAAGCCCTAAGTATTTTGAAAGCTTACGCACAAGTTATTTGCAGGAATTATTCCACCATCCACCCCTGAAATGCAGCCACCTCTAGGGCTGAACACAGCAGCTCTTTAACAGCACGCAGGGACAGCAAATCGTTTCAGGAGAGGAAGCGACAAACAGCATATCCAAAAGTGAGCATGGAACACAACTTAATGAGTCAGAACGCAACTTAATGGGAACAGCAGGACTAACTCCTACGTCCTGCTCTACCATTGCAAGAGGTGTCCTTGGCTCTTTGAGGGGCTACACGCTGCCATTTCACATCTATTTTTTAAAAGGATTAGGATTATCTGGAGACATGGTAAACTGCACTTGGAATCTATTTGGCTCTTCTGGAGGTTCAAGCTAGGCCTTTACAATAATGCAGCTGCCTGTGGCTTGATCAATACCAAGCACCATGCTTGTTAATGCACCCTAACGAGCGCTTGCACAAAAAAAACCCCAACCTTTCCCTTCCTAAAAGTTTCCAGTACTTATCATTTGCATGCTGAAGCCCAAATGCATTAGATGCCCGGACAAGCAGACAAAGCTGTTTTAAATATTCTGGCTTAAATGCACTCCTCTGGATCTGGGAATCCTTGTTCAGTGCGTGGAGAAAACTCTTTGAAACCATGAGAGTTTTGCCAGCCTGAAGATTTGATTCAGCAAGGATTTGGCTTGGTTTACAAGAGGTGCACAATGGAAGTTGTCCACAGCACAAAGCATCTTCTCCCAGTGGCAAAGTTTAGCATCAGCTGTAAATTGGGTTCAAGAGACTGACTCCATGCTGTACTTCATTGTCCCGAGGCATTGCGCATGATGGGTGGATCACATACCAAGTGTTGGAGTCATCCAATATGTGCAGTCCTATTCCTTAGGAGCAAGGAGTTGTCTAGCTGCAAAATTTGTACCAGTTACACATTCGCTGCATGTAGACAAGCCCCAACTCTAAGAACTGGCTTGAGGGCATTTCTATGTTTGTGTATTCATGTCAACCAGATTGTCTTTATCTTGCCTACAAGTTAAGCGTCTTTTCCACCCGCTTGGCAAACTAAAGAGGAGGTCTGTCTGGCACATGTGTCACTGACAATGATTCTGCAATCAGAACCCAGGTCAGTAGTTCTTTCGACGATGTGCCAGCCAGAATAGAAACCAGCTCACTCTCCTGAAGCGGAAATGGTCCAAGTTCACTGCACAGGGGGAACAGTAGGAACTGGAGGTTTGCACCTCAGGAGGTGGAGTGTGTCACAACCGGGGCATGTGTAGTCAGACCAGGAGTTAGGCCTACTGGTTGGAGCAGGAGCCAGCATCCAGGAACAGGGCTGAGGGGCAGAGTCAGGACCCAAGCAGAGCTGGAGCAAGGCTCCCGACTCTGGCTGTTGTGGAGGGGTGCCCGGAGCCAAGTCACAATGCCTGGAGCGGGGAGCCAAGCCCAGACAGCCTTGCAAGACAGGAGCCACTGCTGTGGGATAAGCATGGGACAGACTTGCCCTGCAAACCCCTCCCCAGGTGCAGCACCCATCCCCATTTAGCCACTTCAGATGTTGGGAGATGCGTTCATGGCATGCCCAACATAAGAGATCATGAAAATTCCTTCCTCCCATCTTTTGGCCTTGTCTATTTCCAATGTAAACTGTTGAGGGCAGGGCCCATCTCTGACGTGTGTTTGTCCAATATCCAGCACAAGAGAGTCCCAGACTCAACTGGGGTCTGCAGGCATCCCCCAAATATCAGTAAGAGTCTGGCCTGTTGCTGTAACCATTCTGTGACCCTCTTCCCCCCCCCCCCCCCCCCAAGCCTACAAAACCTCAGAATCCTTTGAGCCCAGAAACTCCATTTCCTTGGCTCACTCTGGACATTCATCAACATGTTTATAGGCTAACAAGTGACCTTCCCGCCTCTACAGTTGTGTCTGTTGCCCTGTAAGCTCACTCACCATGGGAGCTGCGTACCTGCCCTTTTATTTTTAAGCACAGGGGCTTGCATTTGTAACTCATTGCTCTCTTCACTGGGGTCTTGGTAACCCCCCCATTCCAAATGTAGCACACGCCTTAGCTTGAGATCTCTCTGTTGGACTGCACGGCGCATTCGGTACATACAGTGTCACAGTAGCCGCGTCAACGCCAGGGTCTGAGAGAGACAAGGTGGGTGAGGTAACGTCTTTCATTGGACCAACTTCTGTTGGTGAGAGAGAAACTTTCAAGCCACACAGAGCTCCTCTTCAGGTCTGTGTGGCTCAAAAGCTTGTCTCTCTCTCCCCAACAGAAGTTGGTCCAATAAAAGATATTCCCCGTCTTTGCCAGTCACTAGACAGGGTCCAAATGCAACCTACCTCTCTAAATTCAGTACAAGCTTTAACATAGCATCATTGGGAAGACAGATAGTGGAGTTCAGAGGTAAAGTGCCTCACATATATTGCTTATGCTTATTTGACAACCAAGGGCCCAGAGTACTTTGCAAGCCATGTAGAACACTAAAGAAAGGCAGCCACCTCTGGGGTGGAAGGCAACAGCATTTGGAAAACAGGGGACCTGGATGCAAGTGACTATTGATCATGAAGAGAAGCGTAGATCCTGGTGCTCAGGGGATGCATGTGTGTGGGGGGGGGGAGGAGTTTGCTTGAGCAGAGGATGTTTTTCTGTCTCTCTCCAGAAAGACCAGTCCAGTACATTGCAGCTTGACTCAGTTTACTCACAGCATCAAGGCAGAATATGCTGCTTCAGTCTGATGCTACACATGGTCTAAGGGAGACCGTGTAACTCCATACTGACACTTCCCAGAATACAGCCTGGAGAAAATGGCTGCAAGCCTGGAGGGCTGGGCAAAGAGGCATAGCACAGGCCTGGACCCTTGCTCTGCAGGGTTGGGAGCATCCTCCTCTTGGAGTCAGGTCATTCAGTGCACTCCTTCCCTGCAGGGTAAGGGATCTCTTGCAGGCCAGGAGGCAACACAAGACAGCTAGATTGCACCATGGAAATCAATGGCAGCCGTTAGTGCTCAGAACTTCTGAATGTGCCTAAACATATGTTACAGAGCCACAAGGTCTTTTAAACGGTCCCTGGGATGAGCCCCTACTGTGTGGCAGACCCCCCAAAGGGTCTCTACACATCCTTACGGGCAGGCCACCAGGACTCCTTCACACCATGGGCTCTGCCCAGCAGGTCCAGCTGGATGGTCTCTAACTAGGAGTCCTTCGTGCTGGGGTGCATTGCTCCCCGAAGAGCATAGATTTGCAGGGACCCCAGGGAACCTTTTCAAAGAGGGAGGGTTTGTTAGTCAGCTGGGACACAGCATTGGGAAGTCCTAAGGTCAGCACGGAGAAATGCAACTTAAGACAGAATCCAACCTGGCCAAGCCCATGCAACCAGCCGGCCAAGCTGCTATGGATTCCTGTCAGTGTCAGTCCCAGGAGAGAGCTCTGTCTCTCCAAAGGGCCATCTTTACTCCAGGCATCTGACACCTGCTTTATTATTAAGCTGGGGCCTTTGCTCTGCTTCCTAGCCAAGAGAGGGTATGTGTGTGGGGCGGGGAGGGGGTAGTTCCCTGGCCCTTGGGGTTCCTGCTGTCTTCTTGGATTCTCCACTGATATGGATCAGTTTGAGCACGTTCCCTAACTACTCCAGACCAGACAGTAACACAAACTCCTCAAGCCTCCCGGTTCTGCCCCAAGAGCAGATTTAATCCCTTTTCCACCCCCTTGGGTAGCAATGCAAAGTAGAGAGGGAAACTGAGGCCCGAAAAATATTACAAACCATCCCCACGTTGTCACACCTCAGGCGCTCCAACTGGGACGTTCGGACCTTGGATTGCAAGCGCTTCAGAGAGGATTTTACCCTGTCTGTCACCAGAGCCACATGCTCACATAAAGGTGTGACAGGAAGAACAGCCTGCAAACCAGCCACTGCTCTGTCCAGCTCACCAACCACCAGGCCTGCCGTCCTGAAGCCAACAGAGTTGCAGGGCTTGACATGTCACCTGCGCCTTCCAGCAATTGGACTAGGCACAAGCGAAAACCCCTTTTATTCCAAGAATCCTGGCCAGGGACCATTTCTACAGGGTCAGTTGTCAGCCCTAGGAGCAAGTGCTGCTTCCTTAGAGAGGATTGTAAGGACATGGGCCAGCGCACAGCTCTGCCCCTTTAGCATTTCAAGGGTAGACAAGCCCTCCATCCGGAGGGGAGGAGCGGATTAGCTATTGCTGGCTACAGAGCTAGAGCCAGCCCACAGAGCAGCCAGATTTAACCTTGACCACTTGATCCTTGTTTAGAGAGGACTTCAGCAAAAAGAGGGCAGTGAAGGAGAATGGAATGGAATTAAAGACAGGGACGATTGAGGCTTTTGGGGCCAGGGGTGTGGAATATTTCCCCTCACGGAAATATTCCCTTGGGGTCAGACCATTCCAGAAGGAAAGAAACCCCCACTGCCTGAATCACAGAGAGACACGAGAGTCCCTCGAAAATACACCACAGGCTTGTGCCCCCAGGCAGCCTGGAGTTACAGGAAACCTCCCCAGCGAACGCCAAAAGCCGGGCTCCTCCACGAAGTCCCCAGCCCCCTTCTATCCCCCTCCACTGCCCCACTGCCACCCACAGGCAGAATCGAGAACAGCGTCAACGGGGCTCCTCAGAGCCAGCCCAGCCCCATCTCCCCCAGTCCGTAAACAAAACCACCCCTACCTGCTGCCCTCGCATGGGCCAGAGGGAGGATCCCGCCACCCGCTTTGCCCTCAGAGCTCCTGTTAGCTGGGCCAGTTCTCTCCCCCAACTGCCTTTCCCCTTGCTGATTGAACGGGGCGCCCCGCCTGCGCTCAGCCCCATCCTATGGGGGCTCGGGTTGCTGAGCAATGCTCCCAGCTGCTGCCAGTTCCCTAATCAGGGGCCCCGGCTTTAACCCTCTCCTTGCCAGTCACTAGACAGGGTCCAAATGCAACCAACCCCCACTGTCACGTGGCTCTCTCTCCCTCTGGCGGCTACACCACCTCTAGGGTTTAGGTGTCTACTACTCTCTGCAAGTTAATGGCCCCGGACACTTAATTAAGTTAGGCACCCTAATTCCCACTGAAAGTCACAGGGATTTAGGCACCCAACTCACTTAGGCCCTTTTGAAAGTCCCACTACACGTCCCTATACCTTTGTAAAGCTAGACTTTGGTCCTTTAGCTGAAGTGGTTGAGACTTGTTAGCGCCAAAGATCCTGGTTTCAGTCCCCACAGATGCCCCAGCAAGGGCCCAGGAGGCCAGACAATTTGAGAAAACATCTTTTGTGTGTGGACGCAAGGCCGGTCATCACAAAAAAATTCAGGTTAATCAGAACCAACTTCCCAGCCTAGACAAGCCCTTAGCCACAAACCCACACTTCAGAGGAACATGTGAGGGTCCCCACAATGGATAATCAGGGAATAACCAGCCCCTTGGGGGTATTTCTTCCTAACCCCGCAGTTCAGGGCTCCCTTATTCCCTGAAGCAGGAGGATGTATATCCCTACTTTTTACGCTGCCTGACATACCACAATGGTCTTCTCTGTGTAAATGCCTAATCCTTTTTTGAACCCTACTCAGCCTCGATATTGTTATCTAGTAGCAGGGAGTTCCACACGCGTTATGTAAACAAGTACATATGATTGCATCTGTTTCAAATGTGTTGCCTTTCAGTTTCTTTGAGTGTCCTCTCTTGCGATGAGACAGGGGAAATAGGAACACTCCAATCCACCTTCTCTATCTTATTCATTATTCAGTGTATCGGCGTCGTGTCTCTTCCTCTTTGTCTCCTCTCTGTACTAAACAGCCCCTGTCTTTCCAATCGCTCCCACATGGAAGTCTTTATGGGTTTCTAACCAGTTACTCAGTTTGAGCTGGGTGATTCGGTAAACACAGGGTGAAATTCTCTGTTGGTGTAACTCTTCTGAAGCCAAAGACATTACACCAGCAGAGAATTTGGCTCACCATTTCTGGTTATATTTCCTTCCCTCCAGCCAGTAATCTGCAAGCTGCGAAGAGATGTTTACACTGTTATATTCCAGAACTGCAGTTTCCTAGAGAGTTTTGCCTGATATTCTAAGTAGGCTGCTGGGTGTTCTAATTAGCCACAATGTTTATCACCTGCTGCATCAGACACGATTCCAAGAAGTTCTTTGCATCCAGGGTGCAGCTCCCAAACAAAGATTCAATACAGGCCCAAATAGCCCAATCCAAATTTTCACCTCAGCCCCTTCTTAATAACTGCATCACCCTGTTTTCTCTCTGCTATGCAGCCCCCTGACAGCACTAGATAGGCTAGGGAAGAGATCTGCAGCCCAAGCATCAAAATTAGTTTATGCATGGAATAAATAAGATGCATGCGACATTCGAACAGCTGGATGTTCATGAAGGAACTGGCTCTTTAAACAATCTCCAGCAGGTCTGATTCTCCTGGCACTGGTGAAATTTCATTGGAATTGCTCCAGATTTGCACCAGGGTCAGTCAGAGGAGAGTCAGCTAATGCTCAAGCAGGGGGCTGGCTTGTGGTTTCAAGTCCTGAGTCCCCCACTGATTTAACCAGCTGTTGGGCAAGTTGCTTAGAGCCAGAATCTGCCCACAATTATACAGCAGTAGGGGAGGCCTTGACGAGCATTCTCCCCTTCTTGCATGGCCCTTGTAAAGGGAGAGCACAGACTGCTCACAGCCTACTCCCTGAGGGTGTACAGCAGGGCCCATGGAGAGGGGAGGAGCGTGTGGCTGTGGTTCTGACCTTCTGCACCCGTGTCCTGCTCCTGTTTAGTGACCTCTGAAATGGGGATAGCAATAGTTACCTAGCTCAGAGGGTTTGCAACATGCTCAAGTGCTTTGAGATCCTTAGGCAGATAGAAGACCATATTTTTATCTCTGGGTGTATCAGCACTGCAGGGTTTTTTGCCCTGCCCCCACGCATTTTAGCTACTCTGTATTTAGAGCTTGATCTTCGTGCCCTATCAATTGAAAAATCCCCACTGATCTTATTGGAATCATAGAAATGTAGGGCTGGAAGGGAACTCAAGAAGTCATCAAGTCCAGCCCTCTGTGCTGAGGTAGGGCCACATAAATCTAGACCATCCCTGACAGGTGTTTGTCCAGCCTGTTCTTCAAAACCTCCCGTGATGCGGGTGCCACAATCTCCCTTGGAAGCTAGTCCAGAGCTTAGCTACGCTTCGAGTTAGATAATTTTTCCTAATTGGAAAAATTGGAGCAGGATCAAGCCTTAACTCATTTGAAAGAGAATCTGGGAGAGAGGCCAAAGCGTGAATTTTAAATAGTTCCCGTAGATTCATAGCTTTCAAGTCCAGATGGGAATGTTACAATCAACAAGCCACCAAGAAAAGCAGGGCAGTTGAGAAATTGGCTGTAAAGGCTCAATAACTCATTATCCATCACTTGGGATGGGATTCCAATGGGAGTTAGGCACCTAAATACCTTTGTGAATACCCCCCTTAACCTCTCAAGCCCTGTTATATGCCAGGTGGTGGATTTTCTCAGTATCTTGCTTTTAATATCGATTGTATTTGCAGAGGCTTACTTACTTTCTCTTTGGTATTAGCCCTGGTACCGTCAGGAACATATTTACCTGCACTTGCTGGGCAGTCTAAAGTAAACAGATGAGTGGCTAGCTGCTGTATTACATGTGGGCGTTATTATTGTGCGTTGTTCACCAATTCAGGAGGAAGGAAACATAAGCTCTATTCAAGGGATTTTAGGGATATTAGCAGTGTGTTTCCTTTCTGAGAAATTTGCCATAGATCTTCAGGTCAGAAGGGACTGTTATGATCATCAGATAGGGAGAGATGCCTAGCAGATAAAGCACTGGATAGCGCACAGGAGCCTTGGGTTCTGTTTCCCAGCTCTGCCACTGGGTTGCTGCATGACCTTGGGCAAGTCATTTCACCTTTCTGTGCCTCAGTTTCTCTCTGGTATTCCAGGGATAGTGCTACTTACCCCCTTTGTAAAGTGCTATGAGATCGATTGATGCAAAAAGCACCGTATAAGGACTAGGTAGCCGATCTGACGTGCTACAATACACAGGCCAGATGATTTTTGCCCAGCAACTCCTGCATGGAGCCCAGGAACTTGTGGTTGAATGAGAGTGTGTCTTCTAGCAAGACATTAGCGTCTGATGTAAAGGCTGCAACGGATGGAGAATCCACCACGTCCCTCGTGGAAGCTGTTCCAACGGTTAATTACCCTCCCCTGTGAAAAACGTGCAGCTCGTTTCCAGTTTGAGCCTTGGTAACTTTAAAGTAATTTAGCAAAGAAAATGTAACAAGTGGATGGCCGAGCAAATCTTAGCAGGCTCTTTTGGCATGATTTAGTCAGCAAAGTCAGACACGTTTTGTGGCACTGGGATGTGGGTTAAATCACAGGTGAGTGTTGGAATGGGGATGGAGCTCGGCTGTTCTCAGGGGTAGCAGATGACAGAACGAGGAGCAATGGTCTCAAGTTGCAGTGGGGGAGGTCTAGGTTGGATATTAGGAAACACTGTTTCACTAGGAGGGCGGTGAAGCACTGGGTTACCTAGGGAGGTGGTGGAATCTCCATCCTTAGAGGTTTTTAAGGCCTGGCTTGACAAAGCCCTGGCTGGGATGATTTAGTTGGGGTTGGTCCTGCTTTGAGCAGGGGGTTGGACTCGATGACCTCTTGAGGTCCCTTCCAACCCTGATATTCTATGATTCTATGATGCGGAGGTCCTCTGCCCTGCTCTGACCTCAGTTACACTTGTCTGATACAGAAACAAACTCTTCCAGGGGGTCGCCACCAATCCTGACCCTGGGCTGCGCTGTTAACAGCTGCCTTTTTGGATGTTGGTGGGTGTGAGTAAATCCAGGTATTCATGTCTGACGAGCGATGACATAGTAGCAGAATTTCACGGTCCACTGCCAACCTCGAGCGGTCAGCCGCTGACCTTCCAGTGACCTGCCAACACCAATCTCGTGCATGGTGCCTGCGTCACTCGCTTGATGTCAATGGAATTCCACCAGGGATGAAATCTAGCTGTCGTTGTGACAGGGGTTATATGCTCTGACACAGCGGCGCACGACCGTTCTTTATAGCTTAGAAAACTGGGCCACTTTGTAACTTTGGCAGGTGGGCAAATACCAAATGCAGCCCTGCTTGTTTCTGCTTAGGGCTGGACTAGTTATGATGAGGAGCCCCCCCCCCCCCCCCACACACACACACCCACCCCATGTCCTGCAGATGCCTGCAATTTCCAGGGATGTCTCACTAAGGGGTTTGTTTTTTTTTGCACTGAAAGCAAAAGTGTTTTTTACACCGAGGTAGCTATCTTGATGTGAAACCATAGTGGAGACAAGACACAGGTTGTTTTTTTCTTGCTGGAGCTAGCTGGTGTCAACCTTATAACTCCACACCTGGCTTTGAAAACACACCTCTTTTTGCAGCAGAGACGTGTCTGTCACAGCTCGAGGTACTTGGGCTGCAGATCTCTTCCCTAGCCTGTCTCATGAAGAGCAAACATTTCACTTCCAGTTGAACCTGAAAGGTTCCCCTCCCGCAAAACGTGGCCCCGATGGTATACGTTGATTGACAATGAGAAGTGATGCGATTGTCACTCTCGTACAGAGGACTTGCTGCAGTGGAAGAAACCAATGGTCCATGAAGACCAGGGGCCGGTCTATAGCAGTGGCTAGGAACGACAGCTTCAAAGGAAGTTGAGGAACGACCATTGACCACAGTGCCCCTAGCCACCCACCACAACCACATGGGAAGCTTTATCATGACAGCTGCGGGCACTGGCCAAGTCTTGAAAACTCCAGTTGACGCCAGACTCATTTAAATACATGACAATGGAAACATTCTTCCTCTTCTTACTATGAGCAGCGCTGAAGCAACGGCACATAGAAAAGCGAACCTGGCTTCCCAGCAGGGTTGCATGAAGAGTTTGGCAACCACTAGGAAAGAGATTTTGCATGAATACCCAACAGGTTGCTGCATTGTGTTGCTAAGTACGTTTATGGCAGTGCAGGCCCTCCCTCTAGTGGTCAAACGAATACCTAATTTTTGTCTGTTTTTTGACCCACGGTTTTTCCAGGGTGATCAGTACGTAATTTGTGTCAGGGCTGATCCCCGGCACCTCTGTGCCTGGCAGTTCAGAGCCCCGGCACCTCTAGGCTTACTGCGTCCATTATGAATGTAAAAATCTTGCTTGAGCACCAGCACCTCTCTCATTACAAATTAAGCACTGAGCATGACGGCTGAAGTACTGGAGGTCAGCAGAAAAGGACCCTACTCTGACTTACAGTGGGGTTTTACAGAGTAACTTTTGATTTACACCAGGTTCTAGAGGACAGAATTCTGTTTGAGTTCTTGTTTTCTTTTTATGTATTTGGGGGAGAGGGAAAGGGTGGGCATATCCCCATTAATTTTTTTTTTAAACAAAAGCTGGGTTAAAAACACTTAAACAAATGCAAGAGAAAGGTCAAACTAGAAAAAGGTCTGTTAGAGAAAGAAAAATAGCTGCAGGAAGTTAAATAATAAATGCCTAGCTCTTATATAGCATTTTCACGCATAGATCTTCAACCACTTTACAAAGGAGGTTAGTATCATTATCCCCATTTTACAGATGGAAAAACTGAGACACAGAAAGGGGAACATGTCTTGCTCAAGGTCACCCATCAGGCCAAGGGTAGAGGTGGGAATAGAACCAAGAGCTCCTGTGTCCCACCCCAGAGCTCCAGACACTAGGCAACACTGCTCCGTAAAAAGAAATTGCCAATCGGCCATGATTCACTGTGGCTTGACTGTCAGATACAACGAGTACCTAGCACTTCCATTGCAGCCACCGAGAGCTACAGGTGATCAACCCTTTTGAAAAAAAATCACATCACCGGTCTACACCGCTTTTTTCCTGGAATAGCTGTGTGGGTTGCAGGTTGTGTGTGTGTTTCTACCTTAATAGCAGGCTAGATTATTCTCCTTCCTGTACAAGGATAAGCAATGCCAGTATAAACACCTGTATGCTGGTAGAGCTGCATCCACGCGAAGGGCAAGTTGACACTTAAAACACAGCAGTACCAATGCAGCTAGAGCACTTAAGTGAAGACACTTAGCCCACGTCCCCGAGAGGCAGTCGCTCTATCGATGGGAGAAGCTCTTCCGTTGACATGGAGGTGAAGGTCGGTGTAACCAGATCGCTCAGGGATGTGGATTTTTCACACCCCTGAGCAACACAGGTACACCGACATAGATCTGTAGTGTCCGCCTGGCTTACGGGACTTTACTGCTACAGCGAAAGCAGGGAACGATACCGGTACGGTATAGTTAACACGTACATCCTGTGTATTCAGACACACACTCAGGTCTTATTCTCTCTTTCCCTTTGGCCCTTTGGCCCCAAATGAACATTAATTAGGTCTTGTTGAACTTGACAATTTAAAAGGCCAGCCCTTCTCCGTTTCCTTCCAGGCCAAACTAGGCTAGGCCCAGCAAAGCTCAACACTGCAGACTTCAAGGCAATGACAGGTCAGACGAAATGGCTCCCAAGAGGGGTACAAGACCATGCTCCTCATTTTACTAAGTCCCAGCAGAGGGCTGCATGCTTGGGTTAACGTCAGGAATGGTGGATCCTATCCCTTGCTCTGCCTATGGCATGCTGGGTGATCAAGGGCATGGCTCACACCAGCGGGGTCTCTGGTTGCCCATCGATAAAACAGCCAAGAACAACGCACACCTGCATTTCAGGGGATTGCGATGTTCAACTAAAGTGGATGTGCAAGGAAAGAAAGTCGGATCTAGGCCTTTTGGGGCTTGGCTATGACACATATAAGGCTGAATAGTGCTCATTGTGGGAGCTTTTAAAGGGTTTTTCTTTGCTGCTTATTTTTTCTTCCTTAGATATAGCCAGAATATCAGGTCTTCACTTGCTGCATTTTGTTGGAGAACTTTTGGCATTACTCAAAGAAACTGGCCATTTCTTAGCCCTTAAATGATGGGGAAGGGCCCTTAACCCTAAAATCCCTTCTCTAAAGCACTCTTCATAAAAGCGTAAACACTCTGAACAAGACCACTGCCATTTTCAGATCATCGGATTTCACTTCGCTGCTATTGCGGATGTCAAACGTATTGTATTACCCAATAGCACCAGAGGCCCCGGTCAAGATCAGGGCCCCATTGTGCTGGCGCCATACAGACATGTAGCAAGAGACTGTCCTTGACGCAAAGAACTTACGATTTGAAACAAGACAAAATGTGGGAGGTGAAACTGAGGCATGCAGGGACAATGACTTGCACGGCTGTGGTGGAGCGAGAAATAGAACTGACAAGCGAAGCATGTTCCTTAGTATATTAGGCAAATATGTTCGGGGGAGAACTAGTGTAGGATTTGGGAATAGAACCCGGGCCTCCTAACTCCCCATCGAGCGCTCCAGCCACTAGACAGCACTGCCTTCCTAGTACCTCTTCCAGGATTGGGAAGCCCCTGGCTTTCTAGTGTTAAGAAAGCATTGACAAATGTGGAGGGGGGGAGGAAACCACATTTCAGGCCTCCTTTGTGCATCACACAGAATTAAAAACAGGGCAAACACCCTATTCCTTGTCTTGGTTTCATTTAGAAACATTACAGTGGCCCATAGAGGATTAAGCGATCCTTGAAAGAGAGGTGCTAGACGAGTGTTTATATATTTTCTCTTCATACGCCTTGAAATGTACAAACTCCAGCACCAGAGCTTAATAGTCTGTAGTATGTCAGGAGGGTC
Source organism: Lepidochelys olivacea (assembly GCF_965140295.1). NCBI lineage: Eukaryota > Metazoa > Chordata > Testudines > Cheloniidae > Lepidochelys > Lepidochelys olivacea. The sequence continues at coordinate 12,057,664 of NC_140436.1, read as the reverse complement.
CGCTGTCTCAAGCCCTCCCCTCCCCGCACTGTGGCTTCAATACAACTAAATGAGTCTGTATTGAAGGGCCTGTGTGCTCACAGGGGGTCTCAGGAAGCATCACATCAGCAAGACACCATGTAGGCAGAAGGGGATGATCTGTGCGGATCCTTTGAAGGCTGGGCCTTAATTAAGGTTCTGTCCACGTGGATCTCTTTGCGAGATGAGATTAAGATGTTCTGAAACTATTTGAAAAGAACCACACAAGCCCAACCAGATAAAGTTGTGCCTTGGGGAACAATTTTTATTTGTCAGAATAATCATCATGCCTTGGGGAAGCTGGAAGTACAATACCATACTAAGAAAAACGGTATGAAAAGTACAAAAATAAGGAATCCTATGTACGGCAGTAAATTACTAAAAATAAATATTGTAAACACAAAAACAACAGAACAGCTGAAATCTACAGTCAATCATTTCTGCTAATAGCTGAACGATCTTTGGCTTTAAATCAAATCTCTTCCTGCCCCTTAAGGAGCCCATTCCGAAGACCTCGTTAAGATGCACTTTTCTTTGTTTCAGGCCAATAAAGAGAGTCCAGACTGTCTCTGGGACTAGCTCACATTTTACAGGAAGTCTGTGAAATAACCTCTCTCTATCTGAAATATACTAGGAGGACTTGTGACACCTTAGAGACTAACCAATTTATTTGAGCATAAGCTGTCGTGAGCTACAGCTCACCTCATAGGATGCATACTGTGGAAAATACAGAAGATGTTTGTTTTTAAACACACAAATCATGAAAAAATGGGTGTTTATCACTACAAAAGGTTTTCTCTCCCCCCACCCCACTCTCCTGCTGGTAATGGCCCACCTTGATTAACATACACATTGTAAGGAGAGTGATCACTTTAGATAAGCTATTACCAACAGGAGAGTGGGTTTGTTGGGGGGTGGGGGGTGAGAAAACTTGGATTTGTGCTGGAAATGGCCTACCTTGATTATCATACACATTGTAAGGAGAGTGATCACTTTACATAAGCTATTACCAGCAGGAGAGTGGGGTGGGGGGAGAGAAAACCTTCTGTAGCGATAAACACCCATTTTTTCATGATTTGTGTGTATAAAAACAAACATCTTCCGTATTTTCCACAGTATGCATCCAATGAAGTGAGCTGTAGCTCACGAAAAGCTTATGCTCAAATAAATTGGTTAGTCTCTAAGGTGCCACAAGTCCTCCTTTTCTTTTTGCGAATACAGACTAACACGGCTGTTACTCTGAAACCTGAAATATACTATGAATCTTACAACACAAGGTCACCTCCAAAAAGTAACGCTCCATCTTTAATGACGGCTTTAAAGCAATAAGGAATAATAATTCTTATCTCTTTCATAGCATTTTCCTCCCGTAGATCTCAAAGTGCTTTGCACAAAGAATATGCAGTATTATCCCCATTTTACAGATGGGGAAACCAAGGCGCAGAGATTTTTTGATTTTTTTTTTTTAAAAAAGGCCCTAATTTTTAGTGGGACTGAACATCCACAAAGCCACTGAGTTCAGTTGGGGTTGTGGAGGTATTCTGAGGAAAGCTTATGCAGAGAATCAGTGGCAGAGCCGGGACTAGAACCCAGCTTTTCTGAGTCCTATTATCCACTGGACTATGTTGCCTCTGAAATATTCTACTGCAATTTAGAGACTTATTAGATCGTGCGTGTTGCTTAAAGGCAGATTTCACTATAATTTGCACCTGGTCTAGCTCATTCTGCTCTGAGATCTGCAGGTTAAGGTTCTTCCTACCATACACAATATTGCATAGTTTGTCCAATAAAAATTCCATCCAAGGTAACAGCCAAGTGAATAATTTGTAAGGTAGAAAGAATGGTTCTCTCTCTCTTACCCCTGGCAGCTAACATCCGGGAGAAAAATAAGTGCCGGCTTGCTGAAAGTTGAATCCCTGCCTTTCTGGAGAAGAAATAAACCTTACAATAAAGAGAACAAAGAAAATGCATCTTAATGGGAACGAAAAATAAGCCATCCTGAAACGTGTGGCAACATTTTCTTAGTGGAGGAAAGACAGAGCAGCGTTGAGAATCAACGCCCGTCTACATGATCTGATCTTCCTTTCTCATTCTGACACACATTAATACAACACCCCATTGTAATTTCTGGTTTAGAAGTTACAATCCCGCTTTGTCATGTTTCTCGGTTCCATTTCACATCGGCCAGCTTCTGAACCAAGAACAACGTCCCCCTGAAAAAGCTGCATTCACAACCTGCCATCAGCTATAAATTCTTAATATAGTTCTCCTAGCTCCTAAGCTGGAAGGAATGGTAAGACAGTAGCAGCTTTCTATATAGTGTACTGATGCTTTCTCTTTCGATACAGAAAGGTGCACAAACTGTACTTTTAAAGCGAACAGAGGAAATATTCCGCATAGACACAACTGAGCCATATGCCGAAGACATATATGGTCTGGAGATGATCTGCTGCAGCTTAATTCAAGTGTACCCAGTGCATCCCTAAGAAGCTGTACAAGGAGGTACAACAGGCAGATGGGTCCTGAACTATCCACCCCAGATCCAAATTGTGGGGAAGCTCGGAGACAGCCTTCGCAACTAGCCCATTGCTCTGTAACTGGGCAAACCAAAAACTCAGATGGGAATTCCCTCTGAACTTTGAGAAAGTTTGGATCTGGCTCTCACAACTTGGTAGCACAGAGATTTTAAAACAATACTTCCCACATGGAAAGGCTTTCCTTTTGCACTCAAGAGCGCCCACCTCTTTGCAGATCTCATTGAGCCTACGCTGGGGAGAAATCCCACCAGCCACATAAATACACACTTGTCAAGATAAGAAAGCTCAAAGAGAGTCCTGGTAACTTATCCTGCTGCCATTATGCCTGTTCCATTTGCAAGAGAACAGGTATTTGGTGCTGAGCACCACCTAAAACATGTCGAGAAGCCTTCCACTCCCAAAGTCAATGGGAATTGCGGGTGCTCAGCAATTCTGGATCTGACCCTCATTCAGAGAACTTAATGTAGCTTTCCTTGCTCACCCAATTAAGTGCCATTGACTCCAATGGGACTACTCACCAAAGCCCAGATCCAGCAAAAAACTAGCACCTGCTTAGCTCAAAGTGCATGAGTAGTCCCATTGACATCATGAGATTACTCCCATGCACCGAGTTCAGGGGGCACTTCAGGGCCGAGCACTGCAAAGCCCATTAAGAATCAGTGAAAGGACGCCCATTCACTTCAGTGGTCATTGGGATGGGCCCATAAGCAAGGGGTGAAGGACCATGCCCAGGGGCTGGTTCCATCTTGCAACCCCTTATTCATGCAAGTTGATCCACTCGCGTCAATGCAACTCCTCAGGTGAGAATTAAACCATTCGCACAGTCGTAACCCACTGTACTGCAAGGAAACGGGGCAGCCAGCATTGCCAAGCCCCTGAATCAGCAGAGCACTTAAACATGCCCTTAACCTTAAGTCACATACCCAAGTGCTTTGCTGAACCAGACCCCGAATCAGCTACAAAAAGGGATTGCCTTGGCCCCCCTATGTCATTGATTGCAAAGAAAGCATCTATGTTAAAAGTGAACTCATTCACTACTGGTGAAATACAGTATACAACCGCCGGATAATCCCTTGTCTTCAAGTTTATAAATATATCCCCAATTGTAACCCTCTCCACTGTACAGTAGATATAATCAAAGCAAAAAATGCCTTGATCAGTAAGCAAATACTAATAATCCCAGTAAAAGAATCACACACAACTGCTTGGTGTTGGATGAGATGGTTTTCTGTTTTTTTTTTTTTTTTTAAGATAATTTATTTAAATTCATCTAAAGTTTCTAAACTGGATGATTCTCTTACATTATTTCTGTACACATCAATTTTGATTTTTCCATTTCTTTTATACTGTAATCGTGTGGCTTATAAAAAAATATAAGTATTTAAAATGCCAAGAGACACCTGTGGCGTGCTTTAAAATGGTGCTATTGGAATGGACACCCTATATAGAGATTCTTTTGGTAAAGAAGTTACCCCAAGCAGTATAAAAATATACAAAAAAAAACAAACAAAAAAAAATACACACAATTCTATATCCCTCCAAACGGACGGTCAGTTTGAGGTTTTTATGTGTATATCACCAGACGTGTGTTACCTCGTGTTAAATATTTACAAAAAAGTTTGTGCGAGGGTGGGTGAGGAATTGCATAATTGTGTGTGTGAATTTGCTGGTTTTGGAAACAAGAAATTGGAGAATTGAGTTCGTCTGCACAGGTTTCTGTTGGCAAAATTATTAACTCTTTATCATAAAAGGCAAAGTGGTGGGGAGAGTTCTGCTCCACACAGCAAGCCTGCTGTTAGCTTTGGGGATGCCAGTTTGGAAAACCAGAAGGATTTTGAAATTTTGGGTGACAAAATTACCTTTATTTCTTTGCCACTAGTGACCCAAGCTCCTGCACCCTCACACACGTGTTTAACTTTAAGCAGGTTAGTGCAGCCATCAACGGCAGTGGGTTACTCACATGCTTCAAGCAAAACACTGTGCGTGTTTGCAGGACTGGAACTGAATCTTGTAAGAAATTCCGGCCTGATTCCCAACTGGTGTTGAAGCCAATGGTAAAACTCCAGTTGCTTTCAATGGGAGCTGGAGGCGAAGAATAACATATTTGCAGAATAACCCTTTAGATTAAAAACAGCTAGAGCCTAATCCTGGTTTATTCCAGTGAGTAAACCAAGGACCTGCTCCTGCACTGCTAAAGTCAAGGGGAATTTTGTCACTGACTTCAGTGTAAGCAGAATTAGGACTGTGCTTGCCTCAATGGGGGCTTGCTCCCATGAGCAATGATTACTCATGAGTCAGAACTAGCAGGATCAGACTCTGAACTAACTAATTAATTTGTTCCCTGGCTGCTGCTATTTCTTTTAGTGCACTAAATACATGGCCTTCATACTTCCATTTCCCCTGATAATACAAGACCTGAAATGACTGCACCCCTCCCGTACATCGGTCCTCAGAAATTTCAGTCCTTCCACCTTGCTCCCAGACAGTTACTTTAAATAATAATAAAAGAGCATTCTGCACTAGTCTCTCAAACCACATTAAAACTAGTCCATAACAATCCCCCGTTCGCAACTATATACATAAAAGACGTAAGATCTCTCGAAACATAAATACAGTGCATAAATCCAGACGTGACCTATGGGGTTTTTACGAATAAAGATACAGAGCTAGTTCACAGACAAAAATAAAACTAAACTCACCACATCAATTGAGGGCACAGTGTTTGAACGGTTGTGGAAGAGAAACGGTTCATTTCAGCGATGTTTTTTTTCTATGCACGCATGCGCCAGTAGGGGCCGCCAATGGCTGCACTGGCCAACTACTATATTAATAGGAGAGAAGCTGGGAAATGGGACTACACCCTGAGTCCCCAAGTATTTCCAGGCACATGCTCTGCTGGTCAAATTAAAGAAACACCTTTAACTTGATCCAGCAGGTACTTTAATATTACTCATCACTCGTACGGACACTTTGTATCCTTCGGCGCAGATTCAAACGCACTGGTTTAAATGCTGCGCCCTGTGCTTTTAAGAGCATTACCATGACTTTCATGGAAATAACACAGCCTTGATCAGGGTAAAAGACTAGTGGAGGTCTTTAACCCAATCTTAAACGAGGTTTTGCTTTCTAGTGTGCTGATGTTAAGACTTGGACATATACAAATAGGTATTGTTTACTACCAAAGTGACAATGCAGTGTCTTAATTGCTCCGGCATTATCCTTCTACTGCTAAAGAACAAACGCCATTGCGGCTGGGGAGGGAGGATTAGTATTTTAAATAGGCTGCGGTGAAACAAAGAGGGCTTTGACTGGAAAAGTAGCTACATGCCCCGATGACACTTTTAGCTTTACTTGATAGGTAGTTTTATGGCATGCAATAGAACTCCTAAGAAAATAACTTCGAACACACGGCATCTCCGGTCTCAGTGGTGGTATCTCGATAGAACAAGCAAAGCGAAGAGTCTTAGGAGCTTGAGGAGCAGGAGAAGGAGTGTGTGTTGGAGGGTGGGAAGGGGGCCGCTGGTTTGCTCTGTTAAATCCAAGCCTTCCGAAAGACCCCTCTTATCGCTGCCCGGCCTCCCGGATCCGGCACGCCACCGCTGTGATGAGTGCCGCCCCCTTGCCGCTGCCATCTTCTGATTGGAGGAAGGTCACTTCGCACTTCGGGGTCAGCTGCCTCACCGTTTCGTGCATGACTGAGGAGAAGCTGCAGCGGGTGGAGGAGGACAGGAATGAGTATATCTATCTCTGATGCTCCCCATCTCGACCCTAGGGTTTGGCCTCAGTTCATTTTAATCTTGGCTAAGAGGATGGTCAGAAGAACAAAGAGTTTCCCCCCAGCACTCCCACAATGACCATCTGGATGCATCATCTGTGGGGAATGAACCTGAGCCCTCTGCATCTAACAGCATGATCTCTACTGCTTGAGCTAATGGAGTAAGGCACCCATAAACCTCTCTAGGTGGGCCAGCCAATCGATGGAAAGAGAGGCCCACTCTGTATTGAGGTGGGTTACATTAGGCACCATCCAACAGTACAAACTTGGACCTGAGCAGTCAGGCTGTGGACTAGGGAGATGCTCTGGGACGTGGTGAGGAACAACACCTCCCAGTCCGGCAGAGAGCCATTTCATGCCACTAGTACAGCCTCATGGCTATAGTTGGTACCTGCTCTTTGTGAACGAGAACAACAAAGAGGATTTCGTCCCTGACTTTCGAAAAGCTGAACTGCCCAAAATGACATCCTCAAAGCTGGTCTAGCCCATAATGCACTGCACAAGCCATCCCGGGGCAGAGGGAAGAATGCTTCTTGAGCCCTGCACTGACTCAATTAGCAGTGAAAATGCAGACACAGCAACATGGTTATTCACAAACGAACGGCAGTCATGGACATTCAAGACCAGCTGGATACAGTCTTTAAAGCATGTCTCCTGGTCTCTAAAGTATGTCTCCCAGCCCTTTCCTAAGTGACCAAGACAAGGGTGCTTCCACCCCTTCCCTGCAGAACATATTCCATCATCTAATGGATCAGAACTCCTTCCTCCCCCGCAAATCTGGCCTATTAATTTCATCCCACTGTTTTAGGGCTGCTTGAGAAATGGTCACAGATTTTTGGCAAAAGATTTAGAAACAAAAATCTCAGTTTTGCACGGACTTTTACAATTTTTTCATCTCAATAAAATAATTTGTTTCGACACAAATTTTTCCCCTTTCATTCACCCCTTTTTCAGTCCCTTGGGAAGGAGAAAGGGGGGGAAACCAATACCCCAAAAGTGAACATTTTTTTCATTTCAATGTGAAACAAATGTTTGGTTTCCATGGGGGGGGGGGGGGGGGGGAGAGATACCGAACTATATGAATATTTTTGGATTATCCAGAAAAAAGGTGGATGAAAAGTTTCAACCAGCCCTGGTTCTTATGTCTGCCATCGTAGCCTGCTTGTGACTGTCGTATCTGGCCGCTAACGTCCCCTTGGAACAATCTCTGGCCTCCGGGGACTCTCACACAGGGTAACTTACTGAGGGTGCAGTTTGTAGAGTGTCCCGTCCACACCAACTGTGACCTTAAGGAAGTCCAGCTTGCGGTTCTCCCGGATTTTATCCACCACAGCTGCCATGCCAGCACCACAGAGCTGAGCAGCACGCCGAGCTACCACAGTGCAGACCTCCTTCACGATGATACTGTCATCACACGTGCTCTCCAGGCCCAGGTGCTGGAGGATGGAGCGGACCTGGAGCAGAGCAAGGCAATCGCTGGAGGAAGGCAGACAGGGCAGGATAGAGGCATTAGAAACGTAAAGAAAGCCAGCTGTCGACATCAGAATGCAGGGACAGTCTGAACTCAGGATGCCTTTGGAAGTATAATTCTAATCTAAAGAATGACCTCAATTCATTCCTTCTCGGGCAGCATGACCTGTCATAAAAGCTTCTGCGGGCCAGGTTCTGCCTTTGGTGCAGCCCCACCGCTTGCCCTGGGCGTAAGTGATCAGAACTCGGCAAAGAATCCTGTTGATGATGCACAAGGAAGAAGAGATTTTCCAACTCGTTCTCCTGCAGCTGAGCTGGTTCCGAGGGACTAAGAGAGTGAAAAGCAACAAGGTCTAGATTTTTAAAGCCTGATGCTTAACAATCTGTCCCACCTTGTGTTTAGCTTGGACACTCTGGTTACCACCTCTGGTCACTATACGCTGGAGGGTAGGGATAGGATACAGAGGGACCTAGACAAATTAGGAGATTGGGCCAAAAGAAATCTGATGAGGTTCAACAAGTGCAGAGTCCTGCACTTACGACGGAAGAATCCCATGCACCGCTACAGACTAGGGACCGAGTGGCTCGGCAACAGTTCTGCAGAAAAGGACCTGGGGGTGACAGTGGATGAGAAGCTGGATACAAGTCAACAGTGTGCCCTTGTTGCCAAGAAGGATAACGGCATTTTGGGCTGTATAAGTAGGGGCATTGCCAGTGTTGGATCATATTAAAGAAGTTCTGTATTAAAATCACAAATGAGTTTGATTCCCCATAGTTTAAATTCCAGGGTATTACTAATTAAGAGGTCTCTTGGTTTTTGGTACTGTTTCTCTCCCTCTGTGTGTGAAACTTGCAAGCTGCTAATCGTGTTAGTACATTCTAAAACAGAGTCTGTTCTCAAAGCAATTCTTTGTAACAACAGAAACAGCACCCAGAGACTCCCCGCCCTTTTGTTGTATTCATCTTGCTTTGTTAACAATTGTGATTAAAATAGAGATAGAGGATGTACGTGGATGGATGCTTGGTGTGGATAATAACTGAATGATCAGGGAGGTGCCAGCCTAAGAATCCAGTGTCCATCGGCTGAAGAAGGCGTCAAGTGGAAACAACCAGAGGGCCCTCCCGGAGGGCAGACTGGAATCCACCCAACAGCCTCAAGAATGGGCGAACCAAAGAACAAGATAACATCTAGCAGCACGGAGCCGTCAGGAATGTGCTATCTGCTGATTGATTCAGCAACAGCATGATGAAGCAATTCCCATAGACTGGCATAGGAAGAAATTCCTATAAAAATGGACTCTAGAAAGTGAGAACTTTGGGGTCTGATTCTGCAAAACAACTTCCAGGAGCATCAGATGAGCATCTGACAAGGCCCTGCTCACTCCTCATGTCCAGGCCACCTGGCCAGTGGCTTGGCATGAGCAACTCTAAGGCTGGTAACTATGATAACAACCTTGCAGAACCTGTGTGTGTATGTTTGTATGAATGAATGTGTGAATAAATATGAAATTGAATGGAATGTTATAGCTATAACTAACTGCTTACTAGGATTCTTTCTGTATTCACAATAAATGTGACATTTTGCCTTTTCCCCTTTAATAAGATCCTGCTGGTTTTTATTTTATTGGTATAACACCAGCAGATCGAGGGACGTGATCCTTCACCTCTATTCGACATCGGTGAAGCCTCATCTGGAGTACTGTGTCCAGTTTTGGGCCCCACACTACAAGAAGGATGTGAAAAAATTGGAAAGCGTCCAGCGGAGGGCAACAAAAATGATTAGGGGACTGGAACACATGACTTATGAGGAGAGGCTGAGGGAACTGGGATTGTTTAGTCTATGGAAGAGAAGAATGAGGGGGGATTTGATAGCTGCTTTCAACTACCTGAAAGGGGGTTCCAAAGAGGATGGATCTAGACTGTTCTCAGTGGTAGCAGATGACAGAACAAGGAGTAATGGTCTCAAGTTGCAGTGTGGGAAGTTTAGGTTGGATATTAGGAAAAACTTTTTCATTAGGAAGGTGGTGAAGCACTGGAATGGGTTACCTAGGGAGGTGGTGGGAAAAACCTTTGAGGTTTTTAAGGTCAGGCTTGACAAAGCCCTGGCTGGGATGATTTAGTTGGGGATTGGTCCTGTTTTGAGCAGGGGTTGGACTAGATGACCTCCTGAAGTCCCTTCCAACCCTGATATTTTATGATTCCAGACCTGAGGAAGAGCTCTGTGAAGCTCAAAAGCTTGTCCCTTCCGCCCATTCAAGTTGGTCCAATAAAAGATAGGACCTCACCTGCCTTGTCTCATTTTGTTTTTGAAAAGGTATTTAGGTGATGCTCCAGTCAGTGTTGCAACGCCTAAGTGACTTAGGAGCCAGCCTCATTTTCAAGAGCACCTAAGTCACTTAAAGTGCCTTTCAAACTTAATGCTTCTATTTGTCACTCAGCTCAGCAGAGCTGACTGAATACCCAGGAGGCAGATCTGTTGGGTAGTAACGGGGCAGCATTTCACGTACAGTGGGAGTTCCAAAGGGGTCTAAGGAAATTAGACACCCCACTCTCACTGGATTTTAATGAGATCTGGGTACCTAAATCCCTTTGGTACCTTTGAAAATCCCTGTTTTTCCACTCAGCAGCTCTCACGAGTGTGAACTAAGTTTACATCATAATCAGAGTGGTGATTGCTTCATAAAGCCCCTGATTATGAGTGCAGAAGTTGCTCCTCCAGTTAACAATAGCTTGTTAATATCTAGTGCAGCGGGAATAGAGAGCTCTGCAGTCACTGCTTTGGTTCTTCCTCCACCACCCAAAACACCCACAACTTTGACAGTGTCACAGCCAGAGCCCTGGGATTCTACCTAGTTATTTACATGGAACTCATATGTACATCTGAGAATTTGGAAGGATTCTGGATCTAATATGACTCGGATGAAATTCCACTGACTTCCTTAGAACGACATTAGAGGCTCCTGATTGCTGCTTGCGTGGCAGATTTTTGGGAATTTTGGAATTTCTTGTGGAGTTTTATCGTGTGAGTCAATCAGGAATCAGAGCCTCTTCCTACCCCTCCCCACGTTCCCCCAATGCTTTAATGGATGACATTTTTTAAAAACGGCAACAGTTAAAGATCAACACTGCAGCCGAGCAGGGCGTGCAAGGCAGCATCCGCGAGTAACCACACAACAAACTGTAGCATGCGTGCGCAAGAAGGAAAGTATTTCAGGAAGAAAACATTGCGTCAGTGATATTACAAACAAATAGGGATTAACAGTCACTGCTGCGCGGGGGACTGGTTGTAATGCAGCATGAAAACCCTGGGCATGACATTGTTCTGCAAGAAGCAGACCCTGCAAGGGACCGAGTGGGATAAGTGGGGGCTAGAATCCGGCAAGCTGCTGAACGCTGAAAACCACAACTGGGCAAAATGTTTTGTCTGACACGGGGGGGAGAGACAAAAAAATATATATACGGATTTGGCAACACCAAAACATTTCGCCAATCATTTCAATTTTAAAAAAAAAAAATCTGAAAAAATATCAGTGTTTTATTTCAAAATGTCCTTTAATTTTATTAAAAACTCCAAAATGGTACGAAAAGGCTTGAAATCAAAACAAATTGCTCAGTTTCAGGTCATATGACACTTCGGTCTATGAACCCCATAGCAATATTTCCATTTGCCAAAAATGTAAAAAAAATTACATATATCAATTATGGTGAAACATGAAAACTATTTTTTATCCAATATTTTGGAATAAAATATTGAACCGAAAAAAATCTATTCCTCTCCCCCCTCCCCTCCAGCTGTACTTAAGACCTTGCTAAATTTCATTGTATATACTTTCCCCAACTCGATTACATCCCATCTGTAGGAAAGGAGCAAGTGTCTTCGTTCACCCACCTTCCCTTTCTTTCCAACCCCTCCGTTCTGTGTCTGGAATCTCACCTCTCAATTTGAGACAGGAACTTCGTCTCAAATATCCCCCTGGTCTTCAGCCTTTCGGAGATCCGCCCCCGGAACAGCAGCCCCCGCTTGGTGAAGTCGATGAGGATGTTTCGGACAATCTCGCCCAGGTACATCCCGCTGATCATTTTTTCAAACCTGGAGTTTGTTAGGATATAGATATTCAGGCCAGTCGGTAAAGGCCTGTACTCTAAGAATGTAGGTGTATTCTTATCACTTGGCTAGTTATAGAGGTATAAAAGAAAGAATCAAAATCACCGTCTGCCGGTGTAAGGTCCTTCTCTTACTGTGACAGTCTGAGGCCCTGTGCTTAGGCTAAGGCCTTTGGCTAAGCAACAGAGGCAGCCATAAGCTGGGAAGCGACCGGTCACATCCTCACATTCCAAACTAGTCACATTGAAATAAGGTGCTATAGGGCTGTTAGGAATACAATCCTGTCCTGATAATGCCTGTCACCTCCAGAGAAAGGGAAGTGCCTAGAAAATGTAAAAGGAAACTTAGTTTGATAGCATCCTGTCTGGCAAGAACTCACTTATCAATAGCTGGGATGTGAAATCCTCACTTCTGTATTGTTTTGTCATTATAGTTCCCACTTTGCTATTGTTTGTCTGTATAATCTCTGTCTGGTTCTGTGATTGTTCCTGTCTGCTGTATAATTAATTTTGCTGGGAGTAAACTAATTAAGGTGGTGGGATATAATTGGTTACATAATCGTGTTACAATATGTTAGGATTGGTTAGTTAAATTTCAGTAAAATGATTGGTTAAGGTATAGCAAAGCAGAACTCAAGTTTTACTGTATAGCCTGCAGTGATCAGGAAGTGAGTGGGTGGGTGTGTGGGTGGGGGAAATGGGAACAAGGAATGGGGGTAAGGAAATTGGAATCACATTTTGCTAAAGGGGGAAATGGGAACAAGGAATAGGGGTGGGGAAATTGGAACCATGTTTGGCTAATGGCAGGAATGGGAACAGGAACCCAGGTGTAAGGCTCTGTGGTGTCAGAGCTGGGAAGGGGGACACTAAGGAAGGAAACTGGAATCATGCTTGCTGGAAGTTCACCCCAATAAACATCGAATTGTTTGCACCTTTGGACTTCGGGTATTGTTGCTCTCTGTTCATGCGAGAAGGACCAGGGAAGTAAGTGGGTGAAGGAATAAGCCCCCTAACAGAGATGAAAAGGTCCAGCTGAGCATGGGGTAGGAAGGACAGGCTGGGGGTAAGGCAAAGGACTGGGACTCTGGAGATTTTGGTTCCACGCCCAGCTCTGCCACCAATTCCCTGTGTGATCTCAGGCAAGCCACTGAATCTTCCCCCCAGTGCCTCAGTTCCCCACCTGTACAATGAAGATAATACTCCCCCCTGCCTTAGCTCAGCTGCAGTGGGGTGAGAACCACCTGGCTCTAGGATGGGTTTGTAGAGGAATTCTAGACTGCCCTTTAAATACTTTGCGTCTCTCACAGCACCTTCTTTCCAACGATCGGAAAACAATGGGCTGGATTCCCCTGCCACTTAACAAGGGTGCACATCAGTGTAAACACCACACACTTCAGCAGTTACTCCTGATTCGCACCAGGGGGAGAGTGAGAGGAGTATCGGGCCCAGTGAGTTAAACCTGACACCATCCCAGTCAAGTTGTAGCACGATCCCCCCGCACGCTGTGGGGGAAAAACAGAGGCACAGAGAGATGAAAAAGAAAGATGATGCTCACAGGGCTTGCTCCAGCCCCCTGGTGTCAGTGAGAACAGGGTCAGGCCCTTCGCACTAAACTAGCTGACTTTTTCGTAAGCGTCCAAATTTCCATCCCAAGTTCTAGCCTCAGTTCATTTTAAATTCTGCCGAGGCGATGGTCAGAAAAACGGGGAGGAATCTTCGTGATGCTCAGGTACCATGTCATGAAGCTAATGGGACAAATCCTAGTCCCTGGACTGCAGCCCAGGATGTGCTAGAGAGATCCCTGAATGCCATGTGTTCTCCAAGAGAGCGTGGAAAGCACGGCAGTCTTCAAAGCTCCGCGCACGCACACACGCACCTTTGTTTCCCAGCATTGAGAGAAAGTTCGTCCACAGCCACATCAAACTCTGTCCGGAAGTCATCCAAGCAGCCGTTGTCCCCGAACGCCCCCCACTCCATGTTAATGCACATTCTGCCCTCTTCACCCTCCACCAGCTCCACATTCCTCATCTCCTCCATGTAGCAGGCGTTGCTGCCCGTGCCTGTGGCAGAAGAGCACAGAAAGGTCTAGAGGCTCCCGAAACATCACTTGCTTTGAAGGGGATGGAAGGGAAAGCAAAAAAAAAAAGGGGGAAGATAAGAGCTCTTCTACTACTGGTAGTTAAGGGAGACTGGGGAGAGAACTATCCCAGATGCTGTCAGTCGCTGGCCACACGCAAGTAAAAAGCAACTTAAATTTAGTGGGGGTTTTTTAGACAGAAATATAAAACGTTCAGCTCACCCACCCGGGGCGGGCACAGAGGCTCGGGCTTCCCCCCCGCAATGGGGCGAGCCGGTGTTCATGGCACCAATCCCACAGGGAGACGCCGAGACTTGCCACAGGCTGGATGGAATTAAGCAGTGGGCCGGATCCAGCCCGCGGGCCGTAGGTTCTGCACCCCAGTGCTAAAGCTTGCTGAAAGTCACTTGGGCAGAATCTAAATTTTCCATGGGATCATGTAGTTTTCGACAACAAAATTTTGCCAAGGAGAAAATGGAAAGAGTTTCCCTTGCATGCATCTGACGAAGTGCGTATTCACCCACGAAAGCTTAATCTCCAATGCGTCTGTTAGTCTATAAGGTGCCACAGGACTCTTTGCCGCTTTTACAGATCCAGACTAACACGGCTACCCCTCTGATGCAATTTCCCTTTTGACATTTTTGGAACAGAACATTTTGGTTTTTCTTTTCTACACTGATTTTATATCGTCCATAAACTGAAAAAAGGTTGACATCGAAAGAAAAAGCCAGTTAAATTGACCCCAAAGCAATTTTTCTTCAAAATTTTTGTTCTGTGGAAATTTTGAAATTCAGTGTTTTGTTCCAATTCAGAACAAAAACAAATTTTGAAATCGCAGAAAATTCCAGTTCACAGTCTGCTGAAGGCTAAATATTCTGCTGACAATTCCACTGAAGTCAATGGAGCTAACCCGGTAGATCATTGTCCGGTATGAGTTCAGACATGCTAAATTAAGAAGTTTCTTTGTTAGAAAGCGGGCAACAGAGTTTGGGGGTTTTACTATTACTCTGTGCAACCCTGTCGATGCAAATTTCACAGTCTTATGTGACACTATCTCTGCAGCCTGGGCTACACAACGGCCGTTCTCTTGAGCTTAAACAGCTTGGGAAAAAGCAATGAGCCTTACGTGAGCCTCTCAAGAATGAAGCGATAAGATCACCCTGATGGCTTAGGCCTGCCAAAACACGCCACCCACGAAACCTAAAGTATTGACCAGGAGGAATTCTTTATCATTACCAGCATCCTTCATAGTCTTTCACCATGGAAGGTAATAGAATTACACCTGCTTATACCACGTCTGAATTTGGTCCCAAATACTCAAGGAAATGAAGTTGTTTGGGGATGGGGGAAAGCAAAAGATTTTCACTGGCTGCCATTTTTCATTGAAATTTTAAAGATTTTAACATTTTTCCCCACCACTGGTGGAAATTTCTGATGTGTACTAGCTCTCCGGGGGAATAGCTAAAAGAAAAAGGACATGAGTGGTGTACAGAATAGGAACTGGGTACGGGGGAGAGATTGGTTTGTTATGTAAAGCTTCAGTTCTTACCAGCGATGAGTCCGACTTCACAATAAGGATCTTCATAACCACAGGTCATCATGGTGCCTACTGTGTCATTCACCACTGCTACCACATCCAGATCAAACTCCTGGGGAAGAAAGGGCTACCATGCGTTATTCTGGAAGAACCAGCACCTTCTATGCGCCCTTTCACTGTTGCATTCAGAGCAACACCCAACGTGAATGATGCAGAGCAGAAAGGACCTGACTTTTTGAAGTCTCCCTATGTCGGTTTTATACATCTCCCATTACTGGGATCAAAGCAACTAAGGGCACGTCTACACGGCATTTAGACACATGCGGCTGACTCGTGCCAGATGACTTGGGCTCAGGCTAAGGGGCTTTTAACTGTGGTGCAGACGTTCAGGCTCGGGCTGGAGCCTGGATTATGGGACCCTCCGACTTTGCAGGTTGGGAGAGTCCCAGAGCTTGGGCTCCAGCCGGACTCGGAATGTCTCGCTGCTATTTTTTAGCCTCATGGCACAAGACATGGACTCAGACTCGCAGACGTGTCTCCTCCCCACCAGTGTAGACTTGCCTCAGATGGCCATATTTTGTATTTAGGATTGTTCATCTGCAGAGCCAAGCACTTTAGGAAGCTGGGCCTGATCCAAAATACCCCAAACAAGGTAAAACTGCCTGTAACTTGGCTCATTTACACTGGCATGCTGAAGAGCCGGGATGACCTTGCTAGTGTTAGAACCTGCAGCTGTAAGAAGTTCACCTAATGCCCTTTTTCAGAGCACGTTATGTGTTCCCGAATTCACAGCAGCACAGCACACCTAAATCTGCTACAGTTGCCAGCTAGGGCCTTAGTCCAATCGCTCAAGCTGTAGAGACCCTCGCTTTTAGCTTTGGAGGTCCCAAGTCCAACCCTTGGTGAGGAGTAAGATACGACAGTCATTTAGCCATTTTCTGACCTTACGCTCAGCCAAGTAAATTTCCTTTCTAGCTGCAGTGAGAATTCCAAACAGATCTGGATTATCTGAGTGACTAGTCGCAAATTCTCCCTTTCATTTGCACACTGATCGCTCAGATCAGTTGTCCCATGGACATTCACCTCTCTCCTATGAATAGCTTCTTTCAACAGGTTCACCACATCTTCTCCTTCACAGCCAGTAGCTTTGAACCCTTTAGTCCATTTCAGAAGTATCCCCTTAAAAAGAGAACAAAAGATACAATACAGTCACTTAAGATCTGTTCCGGTAAGAGTGCTTTTTGTAGCTACATCTGTTCACATACACGGCTAAAGGGGACTGTGGTCAAGATTTAAGATCAACTAGTAATTTTAGGTGCCCAGCTGGTGGTAACTTAAAGGGTCTGATTTTGAGAGTAAACCTATTAGCCAAGATGGTCAGGGATGCAAGCTCATGCTCAGGGTGACCCTAAATCTCTGACTGCCAGAGGCCAGGAAGGGAAGACGGGGGTGGATCACCCCAATTGTCCTGTTCTGTACAACCCCTCTCCCTCCTAAAGGTCTGGCACTGGCCACTGTCGGAGACAGGATATTGGGCTAGATGGACCATTGTTCTGATCCAGTATGGCCATTTTTATGAGAGAAGGCTCAAGAATTCCTTAAAATCAGGCCCCTTTAAGGCAACAAGTTGGGCACAGTGTTCAAACTCTTGGCCAGCCTACTCAGAACCTATTTAAGGGAGAGCTTTAAATCACCTTTTGATATAGGAGGACACCAGCTGACCTGAATGGTACATGTTTTTCAGCAGATACTGCTATACACAGAGGGCGGAGCCTAGATATTGTTTTCGTCAATATTAACTAGAGCTGTGTCCTCCTCTTTGTTGCAATGATACAGGTTATTAACACAGGAGGAGTTTTTTTAAGGCATCAATGGATGCCTAGCTCCCATTCCTGCCTGGGGAAAAGCTTCCCATTGATGTTCCCATTAGTCCTGGCAGATGTTCACCGAAATATTTGCAGTAAATAGCTCTGCGACGTGACATCTTAACAAACCAATTCCAATTCGTTGTTTGTTTGTTTTTTAAAACACACCAAGCTCTTTCACACATGGCATTGCAATAGGCTTTACAGGGAGAGTTAAGATGCTAGAAAGAAAAGGAAGGTTTAAGGTGAGGTTTAAAAAGGAAAGGACTCTGGATGTTAGAGGGTGGGGGGGGGCGGGGGTTGGAAAGTTCTTGGTAGGGAAAGGGTTAAAAATGAACTAAAGCGACAAAGTGGATGGTCAGAAGGGGAAGTAATAAGAAAAAAAATGAGGGATTGCAGGTCTTGAATCTGGGCCCCTGGAGATTACAGCCACCACTCAGCAGCCTGCTGGCACCAGTGGGGAGCACGAGCCGGTGGACCCTAGCTCACCAGAGGCACCACCCATGCAACTCCTGATTGGAGGAGACATCTAGCCCCTCTGATTGGCTCAGACTCATTATTTAAGCCAGAGGAGGCACAGGAAATTGTCCGAGCAACTAGGTGAATCCTTGGCTGGCTGCTACATCAGAGGCCCTGTCTTCCTGCTTTGTTCCAGTTCCTTGCTTCTGCACCCCAGCCCACGATAGTGACTCTGGCTCCAACCCTTGGCTTGATTCCTGACTGACCCCCGGCTCCGACCCCCCCAACTCCAATTCCTAATGCCTGCTCCAACCACTAGGCCTGACCATCACTGCTCTGACAACTAGGTCTGACCACTCGCATCCTGGTCCACGACAGGAACTAAGGAGAGCCAGGGAATAATGTTGTATTGCACCCTCTATCTACATTTGCTCTATTTAGATCATAAGCTCTTTGGGGCAGGGACCCCTCCTTTGATATGCCCAGCATTGCTTGTGGGTGGAATTAATAAAAACATACATAGTAATAATGACATTTAAGAACTATCACAGACGAGGGTATGACAAGTCACAGGACATCCCTCCATGGAGAGCAACCTGGAAGGGACAGACATGAGGACCAAGAGAGTACAGTTTGCGAAAGACAACTATGGGCAGCTTTCCTCTAGTAGGATTTAGCCCCAGGATTGCTGGGACACAATGAAGATGAGATTAGAGTGGTCAGAGAGGCACAAAGAGAATTTTGATGTGGCTAGGAAGCCCGGGCAGGTAACTAAGGAGGAGGTCGACGATGGTCCATCTTGGAGCAGAACTGCTCTGCCAACGGTGTTCTGGAAGACTATGGAAGAGGGAACTACAATAGGATGGAAAGGGGGTAGGGCATAAGCAAGATTTCAGGTCAGGTAGGGTCAAGATAAGGAGAAATGTCTAGAGGTGGCAACAGACTCACAAGTGAAACAGGAAAAGGAAGTTTGAAAATGAGGATGTCATCTTCTAATCCTTCCCTCTGTTTCTGAACAGTGTAGCAATACAGGCTAGTTAGTAGGTACAGATACCAGGTAGCTGGATATAGGTTACCTCATCAAGGTTATTCTGTTGGCAAGGGAAAGAGAAGGTGAATCCCATAGGAAGTGACACGCCCTTCATCCCCATGTATTCCAGGAAGTCAGAAATGCAGTGGACGATGTGATCGAACAGCTGTAGACAGACAACCAGAGGCAGTTGCTTTAGTAACTGCGGAAAACTTGATTAAGTACCAGGCTACCAGCTAAGTAAGAGTGTGTCTGCTGGTACTAGCAAAGATCAATGGGCTACCACGTCAACTCAGCTGCATAACCAAGTAGTGAAAAATCCATCTCCATTGAGGTCTTCCTCCTGTAGCTAATTATACAGCGGCACCTAGCTATATATAGTCAAAATTTAAAACACAGTCACATTGGGCCTTATCCTGAGCACTGAATTCAATGGGAGCACTGGAGGGCTTGATGGGGATAAGTTACCAGCAACACAAAGTCTAGAGCCATAAAAATCTAACTCCAAACTCAGGTGATGCCTGAATCCAGCATTTGGGGCTGGGTTACCCATCTGCAATGGGATACAAACCCCACCCCATCTCAGCCCCAAAGTTATCACCTGAAGTTTCAGGCTTTTCTCCTTCAGCCCCCTTTTCTTTATTTAAAAGATTTTTCTCTGCATTTCTCACACAGGTTAAAAAACGAAACAAACTGTGTTGGTTCAACGTTAATACAGTGTTCTTCACCCAGAGGAATGCAAAAGCTCTTTACAAACTTAAGAGACACATGCCTTGTAGTGAGAGGCTACAGGAACTCAATCTATTTGGTTGATCCAAGAGATGGTCAAAAAGTGACTTGATTATGGTCTGTAAATACCTACACAGGGAAGAGATTTCAGATAGCAGCCAGTTCTAATTGAGCAGAAAAGGGCAGAACATGATCCAGGGGTTGGAAGCTGAAGCTAAAACAAATTCAGACTTTGAAAAAAAAAAGCTCTTTATTTCTAAACAGTGAGATTAGCTCACCATTGGAGCAACTGACCCAGGGATGTGGTACATCTGAAGTCTTTAAATCAAGACTTTTTCTCTTTTTAAACAGTTACGCTATAGCTCAAACAGAAGTTATGGGCTTGATGCAGAAGTTATTAGGCAAGCTTCTTTGGCCCTTATTCTGCAGGAGGTCAGACCAGATGATCACAACATTCCCATCTGGCCTTGAAATTGATCAGCCGATGAATCTGGGGGCTGATCTGCATTGCCGAGATCACGCTCCACTGTCACTGATGCAGTGGGTGTTGAGGAGGCTCAATCTCTCCAAAGAGCTGTTTGGCACCTCACAAGAGGGGGCATCATCAATGCAGCCACCTCTGGGGTGGAAGCCCACAGCCACCTCTGGGGTGGAAGCTGTCCACCAGCACAGAGCAACACTAGAATTAAGGTTGTGTTCGCATCAGTTATCCTGATCTAAAGAGCTTCTCTGCATTATGGGGGCTATGCCACTATGGCCCCACATAGTGTAGCTGCAGATTACAGCAGCAGAAGGGGGTTTTCCGTTGCTGTAGGAACTTCACCTCCCCGACTGACCATAGGTAGGTCAACTGAAGCATCCTTCCATCAGCCTAGCTACTTCTACCCCCTGGGTTAGGTTGACATAACTATGTCCCTCAGGGGTGTGGATTTTTCATCCTAAATTTAAGTGCACACCAGGCCTAACTGAAATTGCAGGGGAAAATTATAAGCAGGAAGAAAATTCTTCTTCAGTACCCTCTTCATTTGCTTAGTGCTGGGATAAATTCTCTGCTGCCTGAATTCTACCAGGGCAGTGGGTTTATAACAGCAAGGAATTTGGGTCATGCTGATTTCCCAACATTTGCAGCTCTATTTTAGAACATCTGTGATTTACTCTCTTGCGAGTGGTATGGAGGGTAATGCGTCAGTGAGTCATTTCAATGCATTGGAGAGGCGGGAGTTAGGGGAGAATCTCCTTTTCTTAGAGCCTTGTTGCTTGTTTTCCAGACTCAGGAGATGGGTTTCAGGGACAAAGCAAGAGCTTGAGGGGTCAGGCTGGCTGCTAGAACAGCTGGATTCCTTGGAAGGCGGCCGTGTGACAGGAGATATGAGCAAGGATGGATTAACAGAGCCCCATGGGCATGATATAGTCAGTACAGTGCAAGATGGGAATGCTAAATGTGGGGCACTGTTCTACAACCGTGGACCTGGGCCCATGGTTTTGATCTTACTCTGGCTGTGAAATATTAGCGAGGCTTATTTCTTTGGTCTTTTAACAGGAACACACCCAGCTAGGCTGCAAGCTGAACTGACACCCCAAATCTCATCTTCTTGCAGGTGTCTGAATATTTACATGGCATGAATACATCACACCGACACCCTGCTCCCCCTCTCCTCACCAAGCCCTCTTGCCGTGGTCCCTTATTATCATTTATAACACTGACAAGTGAGCACAGAACAGCTGCATCTGTATACATTTTATAATGGGGCAAAAGGCAACAGTGCCCAGAATTTGCTCCAGTGCAACTACTGAGAAATGCTACTAAACAGCCTGAAATACTTTGCAGAATTATACTTAAGTCACCGTGTGACTCTGGGAAGTCACTCAACTTCTGTGCCTCCGTTTCACTACCCATAAAATATGATCTTTGCACACCTTTACGAAGCGTCTGCATTCTATGGATGGAGAACACTATTGCAGCAGTATGAGTTACCTGAAATGGTTTTGACGGTTCTACAGATAGACGTTACTAGTGCATCCATCTTTGGTGTCCATGTCGGTCTGCTGGACTGTGTAATTTCAGATCCTAAACCACACTATAATAACAACATTTCTGTGTAACTTCTCACCCTTAGATGTCAAAGCACTTCGCAAATGGTATCACCACCCCATTTTAAAGACGGAGGTACAGAAGGGGGAAGGGGCTTGTCCAGGGTAAAGAACAGGCTGGGGCAAGAGCCACGGCTAGAAGCCAGGTGGCCCAGCTCCCACCCCGTACCGTAACCACTAGGACACTTCAGGCGAGATGCCCCCTCTTCTCCTTTCAAGCTGGCCCTGGCTCACCTCCTCTCCTGTCCCCTGCATGACCTCCTGCGGGATGGAGTAGATCTTGTTGTGCATCTCAACGCCGCGCCTAATCCCGCTCCGCACACGCACCAACAGCACACGGAAATTCGTTCCCCCGAGATCCAAGGCCAGGAAGTCGCCTTTTTCTGAAACCCAAACGAAGGCAGTTACAACACTGTCCACAGGGGCTGCCAGCGAATGATGTACCCAGATCACCCCAAAGACCCAGCCAGCCCCAACCTCTCATCTGCAGGCAGCGGAGCACCCGAGGAATGCAAAGTAAAGCGAGCAGGCGACACGAAGAGCCTGGAAATGGAGAGGTTAATCCCAACCTCATAGAGACCAGTGAAAACTGATGTCATGGGAGTTAAACCAGTGAGAGATCAGAATCCACCCTCTGAACTCTTCTGTTCTGGAGAATCGGAAGGAACCATGGAGGACCAATTCTCCGTCCCCATTATGCTTTGTACCAAGACAACGCATAGAAACCTCAACTGAGACGAGGGCCTCACTGTGCTACGTGCTTCAATCTAAATGGACAAAGCGGACAAGTTTCAGAGTAACAGCCATGTGAAGTGAGCTGTAGCTCACGAAAGCTTATGCTCAAATAAATTGGTTAGTCTCTAAGGTGCCACAAGTACTCCTTTTCTTAAAGCGGAGAAGGTGCAGGAGGGGAAGTAGGGACACAGAGCATGGAAGTGACCTGCTTACAGTCACGCTGCAAGGTCAGTGGGAGAGTCAGGAGTAGAACCCAGGTGAACAAAGTCCTAGTCCAGTGCTCTACCCACTGGGCCACGTTTCCTCGGAAACTGTTCCGGAACTTTCTTTGCTTCGAAGTGTGCATGAGAAACCCCAACGGCATGTGCAAATCTGAAGTCCAAAAATATAGGGCTACAGTCCCCAGAGCCACCCTGTTCCTCAGTGACTCGTGTTTGTTAATGCCCAGTGCCAGCTTGAGAGTCCACTCTGAGACAGGGCCTGAGTGGATTAGGCAGCACACAAGCGCCAACTCCGTGGATGCTCCGGGGCGGGAGCACCCACGGGGGAAAATTAGCTGGTGCTCTGCACCCACTGGCAGCCAAGCTCCCCACTCCTCGCCTCCTTCTCCCCACCCCGAGCGCGCCACGTCCCCCACTCCTCCCACTTCCTCCCAGCGCTTCCTGCTCCCTCCCGCTGCCGCCTAACAGCTGTTTGGCGGTGCTTAGGAATTTCTGAGAGGGAGGGGGAGGAGGTGGAGAAGAAGCGGGGCAGGGGCGGGAACTTGGGAGAAGGGGTGGAATGGGGTCAGGGCCGGGGGATGCCAAGCACCCACCAGGCAGAGCAGCCGAGCACTCACCAGGCAGAGCCCCAACCAGGCAGATCCAAACCCTGAAATACAAAGGAGCTCAGATTGCAGGTTCTGGCCCCTTGACAGTCTGATGTTCTATCCGGGAGGGGACAGGAGCGTTCACACACACAGGGTGTTACCTGTTCCATCTGGAGTGGCACACACGTAAGTGGGCAGCATTTTCACAGTGGCGTCCGGGTGCGACTCTTTGTTCAGTCCCCTCTCCATCTCGATCCTCATCCTATTCTTCACCTCCAGCAGCTGTTCATGGCTCAGCTTCAGGGCTTCCAGGGTCTTCTGCCTTGCCTTCTGCTGGGCTGCTAGCCTGTAGGCCACTGCCGTGACCATAGCGGCCCCTTTGCCGCTCCCGTCTTCCGACCGAACGAATCGGATGTCGCAGTCTGGCAGCAGCTTCCGCACGGTCTTCTGAAGGCGCCGAGCAAAACTGCACAGACAGAGGGGGAAGTGAGTGTCACCCACTGAGCGTGGTACTCCAGGCCCCTCTACTGGTGGCTGGCCCACATATAGACAGCTAAGGGAGACTCGTGCTTTTAGATCCAGAGGTCCCAGGTTCAATCCCTGTTGCCTATACCCCACTGAGCCTTACGCAAAGCTAGACCTCATTTAGGTCTGTAGCGCAAGATCTTATCCACTGATGGACAAGCTTCTGAAGGCCTTTTCCTGCAGCTCTTTAACTTCTTCCATGCCCTCCTGTAAAGCCCTTTCACTCAATGCATTTTTACAAACATTAACACTGGTGGCACCTCAGACTGGCAGGAAAGCTGGGAAAACAGAGTCCCAGCACAGCTGGGATTAGAACATGGGTCTCCACGCTCGTAGGCCTGCGCCCTATTCACTGGACTACCCTGCCTCTCAGATTGCAACCTACGGGGGTCCAATTCCCAGGCTTCATGCTCTAAGTTCCAACACAAATTTAGAGGCTTGTTACAAACCATGCAATCTATTAAAAGTGACCTTGCTTGTGCCTTAACTGATACACTACTGATTTGGGCAATTGTAGCGGGGTGGTCACCCGCTCCCAGCCCAAAGGGGTTAAAAGCCAGCCCTGGGAGAGGGCCCGGGGCTGAGAGCCTTAGGTTGGGCTGATAGGGAGCCAAACAAACAGACTCAGCTGACCCTATAAAGGGGCTGCTGAGCTGAAGCTAAAAAGACTCTCTAGCTTCTGAGAGGGAGGGACCTGGCTGCAGGGACCTAAGCAGAGTACCTAGATTAGAGCAGGGCTGGGGAAGGGCCTGAGGAGCTGGGGGAGCTCCAGCCAGGAAAGCCCCAGACTGCGGCCTAGTATTAGGCCCAACAGGTACTGGGGTTGCAGGGGACAGCCCAAGGTTAGACAGGCAAAGTTGGGTTTGGACCTGCTGCCTCTGTGATGAGTGGCTCATACTGCAGTCTGCCCCAGGGCGCGGGGGCTAGCTAGTGACTGGCAGTAGCCTACGACTGAGGCGAGGTAGGGATAGGGCGTAGGGGTTCCCCAGGGCGGGGAGACCCTGCAAGTGAGGGGTTACTGCCAGGGGGCAGCGCCCCGGCGTACAAGGGGCACTGGGAGGGACACGGGGGCCCGGCGTAAGCGGGACACCGGCCTGCAGAGGGTGTTCCAAGGCTGGAAGTGGAGCTAATTCCCAGGACACCAGCAGGAGGTGCTGCAGGGGTGAGTCCCAGCCGCTTACAGCCATGAACAGCATACAGGACTCTCACGGACATTACTGGGAGTCACAGCCCTTTAAGTGCTCTGGGACTGGGTTGCTTTCAACCCCATCGAGCTGCAGAATGACCCCCAGGGCCATTTCCTCGCAAACGCATTGCTAGCCTCACTTAGGTCCTCAGGCTTACTGGGGGTGCTTCTTGTACACCGAGCCATCCACGCCGACGGTGGAGCGGAGCCTGTCGACTCCCTTGTTCTCCTTGATGCGGCGCAGCACTGCGGCCAGGGTAGCAGCACAGAGGTTCGCCGAGCGTGTGGAGACGATCTGGCAGATATGCTTGGTGGCTATGCAATCTTCTGCAGATGGGTCCAGGCCGAGCCTGGTCAAGATCTCGTGGGCTTTTTGTAGCCCTTCCTTCTCTCTGAAGAGCAAAAAAAGGAGTTCAGTGGAGTAGCCTGAGATACTGTTGAGTTAACTCAACGTGTTACAGGCCCAAGATTTCTGCCAGTCCCACCTCTTATCCTGGAGGTTAATGACATAGAAATATAGGACTGGAAGGGACCTCGATAGGTCGTCTAGTCCAATCCCCAGCAACGAGGCAGGACTAAGTATTATCTAGACTATCCCTGACAGGGATAGTCCAACCTCTTCTTAAAAACCTCCAGTGTTGGGGGTTCCACAACCTCCCTTGGTAAATTTGTTCCAGTGCTTTTACTCTTAAGAGGGTGATAAGTAACAGCCAACATGGATTTGTCAGAACAAACCATGCCGAACCAACCTCATTTCCTTCCTTGACAGTATTACTGGCCTAATGGATAGATGGAAGCAGAAGGCGTGATGCATCTTGATTTGAGCAAGGCTTTTGAAACAGTCCCACTTGACATTCTCATAAACTGGGGAAATGAGATCTAGATGAAATTACTTGAAGGTGAGTTCACAACCGGATGAAAAAACATACTCAAAGAGCAGTTATCAATGGTGGGCTGTCAGACTGGGAAGTTTCAGAGTAGCAGCCGTGTTCGTCCGTATCCACAAAAAGAACAGGAGTACTTGTGGCACCTTAGACTAACAAATTTGTTAGTCTCTAAGGTGCCACAAGTACTCCTGTTCTTTTTGCAGACTGGGAAGATGTAACTAGTGGGCTCCCACAGGGGCTTGGGGCTTTTCAATATTTTCATTAATGACTTGAATAATGGAGTGGCGAGTATGCTTATAACGTTTTTAGATACTTGGTGTCATCACTCTGGGGGACAGGATTAGAATTCCACATGGACTTTAACAAATTGGAGAATTGATCTGAAATCCATGAGATGAAATTCAATAAAGACATGCGCAAAGTACTACACTGAGAAAGGAAAAAATCAAATGAAGTAATAAAAAAAAACCAACCCCGAAGAAGTGTAGTACTGAAGAAAAGGATCTGGCAATTATAGTGGATCACAAACGGAATACGAGTCAACAACATGATGCAGTTGTGAAAAAGGCTAATATCACTCTGGGGTGTATTAACAGGAAAATCAACTATAAGAGACTGGAGGTAATTGTCCCGCTCTACTCGGCTGGATGCTTGTGGATAAATGGAGAGAGTCCAGAGGACATCAACAAAAATGATTAGGGCGCTACCAAATTAATGGCCATGAAAGATGCGTCATGGACCGTGAAATCTAGTCTCCCCCAGTGAAATCTGGTCTTTTGTGTGCTTTTATGCTATACTCTACGGATTTCACAAGGGAGACCAGCATTTCTCAAATTGGGGGTCCTGACCAAAAAGGGATTGCCAAGGGGCTGCAAGGACATTTTAGGGGGGTTGCGGTATTTTCACCCTTACTTCTGCCCTGCCTTCAGAGCTGGGTGACCGGAGAGCAGCGACTGTTGGCCAGGTGCTCAGTTCTGAAGTCAGCGCCCCGCCAGCAGCAGCAGTGCAGAAGTAAGGGTGGCAAAACCATACCGTGCCACCCTCACTTCTGTGTTGCTGCTGGCAGCGGCCCTGCCTTCAGAGCTGGTCTCCCAGAGAGCAGCTGCTGCTCTCCAGCTGCTACCCTGCTCTTCAGGGGAGCAGTACTGCAAACCCCACCTCCCCCACCGTACAAAATAACCTTGTGACACCCCCACAATTCCTTTTTGGGTCAGGATCTCTACAATTACAACACCCTGAAATTTCAGATTTAAATAGCTGAAATCATGAAAATTTATGATTTTTTAAATCCCATGACGGTTAAATTTGCTTTGAAGTGTGCATTAGAAACCCAACTGCATGCGCAAATCTGCATGGATTTGGACCATGAATTTAGTAGGGCCCTAACAATGATCAAAGGTTTTCAAACCAGACCCAGGAGGAAAGGTTAAAAACCTGAGGACGTTTAGTCTTGAGAAAGGAAGACTTGAGAGGGGGTGGGTGGGGGCACGATAACAGACTTGAAATATATTAAGGGTTGTTATAAAGATGACAGTGATCTCCACTGAAAATAGGAAAAGAAATAAATGGTTTAATCTACAGCAATGGGAGATTTAGGTTAGACAGTATGAAAAACTTGATAACTCTTAGGGAAGTTAAGCTCTGGAATAGGTTTCCAAGGGAGGCTGTGGAATCCCCCTCACTGGAAGTTTTTAAGAACAACTTGGACAAAACCCTGTCCAGGATGGTCTAGGTTTACTTGGCCGTGCCTCAGCGCAGAGGACGGGACTCGATGAGCTCTCAAGATCCCTTCCAGCCCCACATTTCTACAGTTCTATCTCTTAAGTGATCACATCACACAGAGCAGGAGCGGGGGGCTAACCTGCTCAGTTTCTACTTGGTGTCTACACAACAGATCACTCACCGTTGCCTTGACAGACCTTTTCCTTCCCAAGAGCACAGGTCTTGAAGAGGGGGTGGTCTCCCCTCCACTGTTGGGGGTTCACTGAGGATGGAACCATTTGCTCAGGCTCTTTCTTACTTACTTTTCAATAGCAGACACAAATCCAGTCTCGAAGTGTCCTGTGGTGAGCAAGCTTGGGGTGAGCCTTCCACCGAATAGCAGCTCCTCCTTGGCCATCTTCACCAAGATGAGCCTGACCAGCTCTCCCATGTACATGCCGCTGATCATCTTTTCAAACCTGCAGAGAAGTTAAGCACAAGGTTCAGTCCACTGTGCAAGCCATTCT
Organism: Lepidochelys olivacea; assembly: GCF_965140295.1. NCBI lineage: Eukaryota > Metazoa > Chordata > Testudines > Cheloniidae > Lepidochelys > Lepidochelys olivacea. Next base: position 12,029,603 of record NC_140436.1, on the reverse strand, counting down.
ACACTGTCACTTTAAGAGGAAGGATGTGGAGACATTGGACAAAGTACAGAGAGGGGCAACAAAAATTATTTAAGGTCTAGAAAACAGGACCTCTGAGGGAAGATTGAAAAAATTGGGTTGTTTAGTCTAGAAAAGAGAAGACTGAGAGGGGACATGATAACAGTTTTCAAGTACGTAAAAGGTTGTTACAAAGAGGAGGAAGAAAAATTGTTTTTCTTAACCTCTGAGGATAGGACAAGAAGCAATGACTTAAATTGCAGTAAAGGAGGTTTAGGTTGGACATTAGGAAAAACCTCCTAGCTGTCACGGTGGTTCAGCACTGGAATAAATTGCCCAGGGAGGTTGTGGAATCATTGAGGATTTTTAAGAGCAGGTTGGACAAACACCTTTCAGGGATGGTCTAGATAATACTTAGTCCTGCCACGAGTGCAGGGGACTGGATGAGACGACCTCTCGAGGTCCCTTCCAGTTCTATGGTTCTATGATCTCAGATAGCAGCCCAATACAGATACACCCAGATTTTGCTTAAAATCACTGGGGGACATTTCAAAACCTTCAATAAAAAGACTGGGGAGCTCTAGTCTGGAGAAACATCTGTGCTTTGTAGGAGCTTTGCTTTAGCCCCAGGGAGCGTGAGAGTTCTGCAGGAGTGGAGCCACAGTGCCTGAGGCAGGATCTACACACAGAAAGGGCTTTGCTGGCGTAGCTGTAGCTGCATACTATACCAGCCCAGCGCTCCTAGTGTGGACGCAGCTTATATTAGTATAATCACTGGTATAGCATATTCCAGCCTCCCCACCCAAGGACAAAATAAGTACAGCTTTTCCCAGCCCAGCTCCGTCAGCCTGGGATCACACCTCTTCAGCACCCCTGACCAACACAGCTCTGCTGGCAGACGCTTGTAGAGTAAACAGGGCCTGAGGATACAGTCTTTAGAAGCGCTACGCAGCATTGAAAGTCAGTGGGACTTAGGCTCTGAAATCGCTTACAGGCCAGGTCTACGGTACGGCTGCTACCATGACACTGCTACGGCAGTATAGCACCATAGCGTAGACACTTCCTACAGCAATGGAGAGGTTTTCCCGTCAGCGTAGGTAATCGCCATGGGGCAGTAGCTAGTCAATGCAGCACTCTTCCATTGACTTAGTCACAAATTCACTGGGAGTTAGGCTGGCGCTCAGGGGTGTGAATTTTTCATCTCTCTGAGTGATATTGCCAGGTCAGTCTAAGTTTTAAATGTGTCTAAGGCTTGGTCTATTTTTCAAACCATCACCCTGCAACCCTGTGGACACGGCCATTCGTCACGTATTCCAGAGTTTTGGTTAAACCACAGTAACATCAAGGCTCCAATGTAACAATGAGCACATACTTGACGGAGGATTCTGGCCTTCAAATTAAAACAGCTAGAAACACTGCGAGAGATTTTCCAAGATGCACATGGGAGTTGAGTGCCTATCTGCCCTTTGGAAATATACCCCACTTCTCCCATCTTATCCTGCAGTGGGTGAGTCTGTATGGTCTGCAGAATCCTGGGGAAATTGCTAAGGTACATGCTAGAACTTCTCCTGTGGGCACGGTTTGAGCTGCCTTGATAATAGCTGGACTGAACTGTGCGCACAGAAAGAAATGCAACTGTAAATGCTTAACATATACAGTACATAGATTAAAAAAAAAAAAAAAAAAAAATCAAGCCTTCAGGTGACTTCCTCTCCCATCCATTGCAATTAAAGGTAAACCTGAACCAGAACCAAACTATTTCTGCATCTTGGAGGAAGCTCAGATCCAAGTTTTATGGACTGGGTCCACCTCTAATTTAAAAATCAATCTCTCAGTCACTGAGTTTGATATCTGAGTTTGATATCTGTTGGTTGCACTGATGTATGAACACTGGGTGACACTGTTTGCCTTCAGGTGAAGATCATTACATTGAATGGGAAATCCAGAAGTAGCTGTTATTCCATTCATTAGAAGATGAAGCAAAGCTGATGACGGGGTTGCTCTTGGTGGTTCGTACAGAAATACCAACCCAAATTTGTGCTACAGTCCTAGTTTGCATTGGTCTACCTTGCATCCGGTAGGGTCCTGTAACCCAGTTAACGTATATGACCTCCTCCTCACACCAAAACAATCACAATAGAAGGACAAACAATACAAAATAAACCACCCCCCACATCTGAGCCAAAGCCAGGAATCTGCTTACAGTTGTTTCCCTGGATTGAGCGAACCCATGTCGATCTCACGGTCGAACTCTGTCCTGATGTCATTCAGCACGCCGTCATCTCCGAAGGCTCCCCACTCCATGTTTATGCACATCCGCCCTTCGTCACCTTCCACCAAGTCAATGTGACGCATCTCCTCCATGTAGCAGGCATTTGTACCAGTTCCTGTGCCAAACAGATCACAAGTCAGTCACCTGGGAGAGGGAGGGATGGGGTCTTCGTCACTGCTTCCCACACAGAGCTCCTACCCATCCTATAAGCATGGCCTAAATTGTTTGTTCTTAGATGCACACATTTACACTTGGCCATACTGAAATGCATCTTCTTTGCCTGAGACCAGCTTATCATGCGATCCAGCTGGCTCTGTATCAGAGCCCTCTCCTCGTCCTTATTTACCACTCCCCTTCTTTGGGTTGTCTGTAAACTTTGTCAGTGATATTATGTTTTCTTCCAGGTCATTCATAAAAATGTTCCATAGCGTAGGACCAAGAACTGATCCCTGTGAGACCCCGAGTAGAAACACTCAGTGATGATTCCCCATTGACAGTTCTATTTGGAGATCTGTCAGTTAAGCCAATATTTCATGCATGCTACGTTCATTTTGTATCGTTCTAGCTTCTTAATCAAAACGTTGCATGGTACTAAGACGAACAACTTACGGAAGTCTTTGAATATTCCATCATCGCTATTACTTTCCTCAGTCAAACTTGTAATCTCAAAGAGACCTCGAATGGTTGGACGGGATCTATTTCCCATCAACGTTACACTGCGTCTTACCAACAATGAGCCCAACTTCGCAGTTGTGATCATCATAGCCGCAGGTCATCATTGTCCCTACGGTGTCATTTACCACGGCGACCACGTCAATGTCGAAGTCCTGAAACAGGCAAAGGGGAGAGACATCAAGTCAAGTTTGACCAAAACTTCCCGTTCCCTCATTACTAAGATTGATTGTGGGGGTTGGGGAAATCGTTACTTTAGAGGATAGAAAGAGTGAGGCTCCAAGGCCAAGATTTGGGATCCGTGCCTACAAATATTCAGCCTCATTTGGGCCAGGATTATCAGCTGGGACTAATTATTTTGGCTCGCTCGATTTCTCAGTGCTCAGCTGGAGACACCATGAAGGGGAAGATGTTCACAGAGCAGGTGGCTCAGCACTTCTTATCAGCTCCCTTCTTAAGGCATCTCAAGGTCAGCACTCAAAATCACTAGCTCCTTTTGAAAACCATGGCTCAAGTGGGGCTAAACGTTCATCAGCACAGATTCAGTGACGGAAGAACATTAATAGGCTGCCTATCTTTAGTAAAAATTGTTCCTTTTATAGTGCTATTCAATGTCAAAGCACTGCACAAACATTCATTTAGGATCTCAACACCTCCTTGAGAAGGGTAGCTAAGTAGCCATGTTACAGATGGATTTATCTAGACTTCTATCAACCACCTGTCCCTGACTCTTCGTGTTTTTAGAAGACTAAAAGTTATGATACAGGAATGAAAACTTGCAACAAATGCAATAAACCGTATAGACAATGTCATCATGCTCATGGAAGTAACTTCACATCCAGCCAGTCCACAGCCCTCTCCTGCCCCAAAATTTAGGAGGAATCCGTGTTGATTGGTGCTGCGTTCATAAATCTAAGCTCTGGCAGATCCAAACTAAGAAATCGAGGCTCTTGCAATGGGAGCAATTTTGGAGGAATCGACTCCTCCTGAAAGACTCCTGGCCAACATCCCTACTTCCTGTTTTAGTCACAGGGCTATCAGCTCAAGCAGTCAGCTGAGGAGTCGGTAATGTACAAGGAAGAGAGGCATAGCCAGATCTCAAGCCGTTTAAGGCTTTACAGGGAAAGATGGGGAACTGGAGGCAGAGGTTACTACATTTGTTTTTCTCCCTATCTCCAGTCCTTCCGAATGCCAGAATAACTGTGATATCAGAAGGTACACCAACAATATGCAATTCAGAGCAGGGGTGAATTCAGCGCTGAAGTAGTTCTTTGAGTACACCCACTTTCACAGCTGATAATGCAGTCTGCAGGAGAACAACATAAGAAAAGAGCAGAACACGAGCATGAGGAAGCACGAGGTTTGCTGTAATCCTCAACCAACAGAATCTAATCTGATTTTAAAAAAAAGAGGAAGTTTGTTCAGGTTTTTTTTTTTAAAAAGAGCACAGCTGTCTTGCACTGGTTTCCAGATGAAGCGTGCATCAATCCGACCGACAACCCTTGAATGTGTCGGGTCTGAAGCCAAGTATAGCCACTGCTGGCATTTAGATAGTGCTTTTCCCAACCTGGAGGAACCCAGTCTATGCGAACACCTTGAAATACAATACCTTCCCTCCTGCGTGGAGGGCTGTAAGCTAGATCGAGACCAGGATCTATACATATTCTCTTTCTTCTGTTCCAAAGCCGAATAGAGTGCCCGGGGCGGAGCAGCTGATTCCCAACAACCTGGGAGTTCAGCACACGGGTAATGCTTACCCCTCGTTTCTTGATGGCTTTACGTATCATGGCAACCACGTCTTTCCCCTCCACGCCGCTGGATTTGAACCCTTTAGTCCATGTAACAAGGATACTCTACGAAAAGAAATCAGAACACCATATTATCAAACATGGAGTCTTCAGCTGTCTTTCACTAAGGCCCTATCGCTACCCTGGGGATTTTTGCAAAAAACCAAACAAACAAACAAAAAAACCCAACCAAACATAAAAACCCTTCTCCACTGTAGATCAGCTGCACTGGTATAAAAGACAAGGGTTTCCACTGATGCAACTTATTGCAGTAGGTTCCTGGGATGGGTTGCAGCACTGTCGTGTGTGTAGGTTATGACTGTGTAACTACATCAATATGAAAAGGAGGACTTGTGGCACCTTAGAGACTCACAAAAGCTTATGCTCAAATAAATTTGTTAGTCTCTAAGGTGCCACAAGTCCCCCTTTTCTTTTTGCGGATACAGACTAACACGGCTGCTACTCTGAAACCTACATCAATATGGTTACACTGGCAAGGAGTCTACACTATAAACTTACATCGGTATAACTACATTGCTCAGGGATATGAAAAATCTACATCCCAGAGCGATGCAAGGTATACAGACCTGGTGTAGACAGCGTTATGTCAACGGGAGATGGATTAATGACACTGACGTGACAAGCAATCCTGTAGGCATAGCAGCATCTTCGCTGCAGCGTTTTACGTGTTAACCTGCCTTGAGTCTCAGCAAGGCCCAGATTTCTGGAAATGCCATCAAAATATGGATGGGATGGGGAATTAGTCATTTACTTCCACCCGCATTAGAAATGCGAAACACAGGGTGAGGCTGACCAGATTCTACAGAGTCAAGTTTACCAGGATGCTTCCCAAAGAGCTCAGGGTGTCATACGACTTCTGATTAAAAACAGTCTTTGGTGCTTGAGGTTTTCCAAACAAATCTAATAATCTGCCCTGAGCAGCAGAAGGCACTTTGCACCTGGGACTTTTACTATGATTAGTAGGTTTAAGAGATACTGATAATAGCAGGAATATTTTGGCCGTACAGCCGTGGAATTTGATTAGCTCCCACTCTGAAAGGGTTTCAGAGACATCTTCCGTTCTCTCTTATACAGAGCTTTTCTTCCCTAGGTCCCAAGGAGCTTTAGAATCATAGGGTTAGAAGGGACCACAAGGGTCATCTAGTCTAACTCACCATCTGTGAAATGGAGACTTTGTGAGTATCTTGGCAGGGAAACTGAGGAAAAAAAGACAGAGAAGTACCTTGCCCCAGGCCACCCAATGAGTCAGTTTCCGAACCAGGAATAGAACCAAGATTTCTTGATGCCTCACCCCACAGCTTTCCACTAGATCACCCTACTTTCCCCAAGAGAGCAGTATAAAGGGAAGAAAAGTGAATAGAAACTTATGCAGCATGTGGGTGCCTTTACGATGGAGTATTCGCTGCACATGGAGGATGTGCCAAAGGGACAGAAAAATACCCAGATGGCTACATTTCTGAGAGGTGAGTAGAATTTTTAGCATTCCAGTTATAATGGCAGGGAACGGGTAGAAAACGAGACCCACACAAGGATGCTAGGTACCAGAGGAGAGGGTACATGACAAGTGAAATGACCCGCATGCATCCAGAGGGCGCTAAACGAAATTTCACCTTGGGAACCCAATGCCACAGACAGTCCATCAGGTCACCAGAGTCCCTCCATGTAACAAGTCAATGGCTAAGTACAGCTGACAGCACATCAATCCCTGCAGGAGTGCCAGCCCCCGCTCGGTCGCTGGTAGAAGCATTGCCAATGACTTCAGTGGGAAGAGGAGCATGGTACACCATGAATGATGCGGAGCTTGACATGTCTGTTTGCATGTAGCGAGGGGACACATGTCCTGGGGCATTTGGAGCTGCTTTACCTTACGCTGCACACCTTCCCCCTACCCAGTGCCTGCATTCAGTTCCTTTTCCACCTGCCCTGCTTCCATCTCAGTCCTCAGTGTTACCTTTGTCTCTCCTTTCTGTACCTGGGGCTCCAGATCTGTCTCCACCCTGCCCCCTCTGCCACTAACAGCCTCTCTCGACTTATGTGATAAACAGCTGCCCCCATCGGCCATCCAATCCTTCCTCTAAAATCCTCTTCTCAGCCAGCGTCCCAGCACACAGCTGGTGTTATTCACAAAAACAATCCCAAAATATAATCAGCTCGGAGCCTTATAAATAACACTCCCTTTGCAAGCTAGGCTGCCCTCAAGAGCAATTTTACCCTCCCCCTTTGTTTCTTGTCCTTTCCCCACCTTCTCCTAATGGTTTCTTGTCATATCTCATTATCTTATTTCCCCAATTTGGAGCGTAAATGCCTCAAGGCAGCAAATCTTCTCGGTTACTTGTCAGTAAAATGCCTTGCACGTTAATGGTGCCGTAGAAACAAATCAGTAATAACCACCAAAGAGTTGAAGTTCCATGCGTCAGCATGCAAAAGAGGCACTTCCTTACCTCAAGTTAGCTAACATGTGGTAACTAGCAAGAGATACAACCCACATGAAGACAGGGCAGTTTGTTCAGATTTTACTTCATGTTAAGTACCGTATGGTACCTAACGCACCTTTCTTCCTCGTGAAGATGCGTCCATAGTGTATGAAGACACGCTTAAGGTCTTTGCCGGTTTAAGGGAACAGATGTAAACTAAACCGAAGCAAGCCAAAGTCCACACTGCTTGGCACCAGTTTAACTAAATTGGTTTAAAAAAATCAATTTAAGTCAAATTGACGCAACTTCCATGTGCAGACCAGGCTAAAATCATATGGTGTGATAAAACCTAGCTACTCTTCTCTTTTGCCTCGCCTGGTGGCTGGTAGAAGCCCAAGCCTCAGCCTGCAGGTCAATCTATTATGGCTTACAAGCCAGAGAAGGTAAAAGCTTCACTTACCTCATCCAGTTTGGTTTGGTGGCAAGGAAAAGAGAAGGTGAATCCCAGGGGCAGCTTCTTGTCCTTCATGTTCAGCTTTTCCATGAAGTTAGCCAGGCATTCGGCAATATGATCAAAGAGCTGTAGAACAGAGATCACCACCCGTTAGGCTGCTCAGACCCTGAGTCGCTCTAATCTGTCTATTCAGCGTAAAGACCCAATCCAGCACCCATTGGAATGGATCAACACAAAGTCAAGTCAGGATCATTTCACAACTGAATGCGCTGGATCCTACATTACACTGGGTGCCATTGACTGTGTTTCGCTTGCCAATGTCTCTCTCCTTTATTCAAGCAATTCAGCTATTAGAGAGTAACCCTCCCCACAAAAGGAAACTTTTGACCACCTCATGTAAGCCTACCCATAACACTGGAGGAAACTTTCACAGGCATGTTAAGCATTCCCTGTACTGCACCTGTATTCCTGATTGTAACTGGTTTGGTATTCTGGGACTTTGCAGACCACATTGTAATAAAAATCCAAACAGTTATTATTAAGACTCACTTATAAGTTGCCCATTACCATGGTGTCTAGGTGTAGTTTGCTTAGTTTAAAATAAATCCTTAAGCATGTCTTCTCTGTATCAGCCTGGAAGATTTTCAGAGACAGACAACTTTTGGGAAAGGAATTTGATCTCGTGGTTAAAGCAGGAGATTTGGGATTCAGGACTCCTGGGTTCTCTCCTTAGTTCTGCTGGTGACTCTTTGCAAGTTTTGACAAGTCACTTCACCTCTCTGCACTTCAGTTTGCCCCCTGTTATAGCGCAGGTAGACGGAACTACCTAATTTTTTGTCATGTGCTTTGAGGTCTTGGAATCTAGGGTATTAGAGAGAGCAAAATACTAGGATTCCCCATGACAGTTCAGGATGGTCCAGTACTTTGATAAAGAAAAAAACCTCTCTTCCTTGGTTCTTTAGACCTTGACTGCACTGAAGATTTGCAATGAATTTTCACAGAGATATGTTACCATAATAAATGCAACTGAGATTTAGTTATGTCTTCACCAAAGATTTGCAGGGTAGCTCTTTTAAGCAGTAGCCGCCCACCAGTGCAAACCCCTAGCGTAGACAAGGTAAACGGCAATAAGCAGCAGCTTTGTACTGGTGCATCGAACTCAGGTGTCAAGCAGGGGTCAATGCCAGGGCGCAAATTTGTCTATCTGCACATGGGGTCCAGTGGGTGGCTGGAATGGAGATAAATTCCCAACACAGACAAGGCTCTGCCTGCTGCATCACCCAAGCTGACTGTGGATCGATCCTCAATATCCGTTAGTTTCCTTCTTCTAAGTTTTCAGCAGAGAACAGAGCACTGAACTCGAGTTCCCTCAGCTGTTTATTCCAGGCATTTCCTCCCCCTTTGCCAGACTGTAAACCCCGGGTAGTGACGAATCTCATTTAAAGCATTAACATCTCTCTGCAAGGCACTTTAAAGCGCCTTCTACGCACAAGGCTTTAATGAGAAAAGCGAAGACAGCTGGACAGACAGATTACACCAGTTTGTCTTCAAGTGGTATAAAGCAAAGAGGGTGGGGCGGGGGGGATGACTGGATTACAGTTTTAAAACTATATTCCCTAGGACTCACACACAACATCCCCCTTAACAGTCATTTACTATTATCTTATTCTGTTTGCATTTATTTTGTGTCAAACTCTATTTTCTCCCATACAATGCACACTGTTATTTTATTCCATTTGTATTTATTCTGAGCCAAAATCAACAGCCCAACAAAAGGGTTAGGAGACAGTCGGACAACGTGTTTCATCATCTGCCTGCCTCTGTACTTTACACTTACACAGCTCTTTAATGAAGTACTTTGAGATGGAGAGAGAATGGTGGGCATCATTAGACTCACAAGTCAAAGGGAGAAACAGAAGCACAGAGCAGGGAAGGGACTAGCAGGTTGGTGGGAGAGGTGACAATGGAACCCAGGTGTGCTGACTCCTAACAACTTTAATTCCCACCACGTCAGCATCTTGCAATGACACTAAAATTTCCTTGCTCCACTCCCGCCCTCCTCTATCCAGAGAGCACAAGCCTCATACAAAGCTGCAGAGGATGCTCTCTGAGCACGTGTCATCACAGTACCCGCTGGGTGTCACCCCCTCACGTGGACAGCGAGAGAGATTTCCCTGGACAAGAAAGTGACTATTGATGATTACTTCTGACCAACCAGAGGAGCATCTTTCCACTGCATGGTGCCTGCAACTCCCGAGGGCAAATATGATGCTGCAAGATGACATGTGAACTGATGGGCGGTGGCCGTGCGGGGGGGGGGGGGGGGGACCTTTTATGTAAGATTTAAACTGGGATTAGGCACAGTTGCGGGAGGATGGAATCAGAGGGGAATTAGAGCTACATGCGCTGTGCTTTACTCCTGTCCTTTCACTGCTGGCATCATCTCAGGGCAGACCAGAGTACCACCCTCTCTGGGGCCAAGATTTTTAGTGACTGGCAGTTTTGTATACTCAACATGAAACACCCTCTAAGGGGCCTAATTTTCAGAGAGTGCTGCGGACCTGCCTTCTGAAAACAAGGCCCTGTTATGGGGTCTCAAATTGGGCATCCAATGGCGGACACGTTGACACTAGGAAAAAAGGTGCGTTTAACACTCATTAGAAATCCCTAGTGGAGAGATGGCAAGTTGTAGTCTGAACACGTTAGTTGTGAACCCTAGTGTAGATACCTGCCAGCTACCACATGTTAAAACACAAACTGGCCTGTCTACACTAGGGTAATGGGTGTTAAAAACCCACCTTCACTAGTGAAGGCAAGGCCCAAGGTACCTGAAAATTATTAGTTGCTTTTAAAAGCCTCGGCCTTTTGCACTTACCCAGCCCCAATGGCTGTCGCATCTGAGCATGGGTTGTTTCCTTCTCGAATACCCAGGAGAATCACGTCAGGAAGACATAGCAGGCTGAGTGATCCAGCGAGAAAGTGTGTTCAGGAATAAAGGGTGGGGGGGGAAGGGGGAGGAATATTAAACCTACCTGTACCCCACTCCCACGCATGAGATCCTCTGGAATGGCATAGATCTGATTCTCCATTTCTACCTTCCGCAGGCCATTATCAGACACCTTCACTCTCAGCACACGGAAGTTCGTGCCGCCAAGATCCAAGGCCAAGAAGTCTCCATTCTCTGCAGGCGCAAAGAGAGAAGAATATCGTGTTAGAGGCCTCTGTCTTATTCTCACACACACACACACACACTTAAAATGGAGCTATGAAATGACTGCCTATTTACATGGGCCAGATATGCTACCGCTGGCAGTGGTACTTGGCTGCTTTTAACAATAAGCAATAGTGGTTTCATGCACTTTACTGATTTGCTGAAATCTCTCCGTACAGTGCAATCGTCCTGCAATCCCTGCTCGGGCAGACACAGCCAGCCAGCTCCACTGCAGAAATAAGGCACAGTCAGGAAAAGGGCTGAGTGAGCCTCTCTCCTGGCCAGACCCCCCTGACACAGCCCTGAACAGAACTTGAAGTTTCTCTCAAGGAAGAGCGATGGCCATACTCCCAATGCCTGCCCGCCATGAGGGAATCCCTACCCTCAGCACAGCTATCCCCTAGGGTGGAGGGGGTGAAAAGTACCCCCTCAGGGATGAATCTGACCCTACATCCAGGGACCCCTTCAACCAGTTAAAATGCAAGCAGCTCTGTGGTGGCGGATGAGGCAACAATGGGCCACAGCAAGTTGCACAAGGTAGTTGGGGAACTGTGGCCTGTGACACAAATAGCTCACACAGAGGAGTTATGAGATCTTCCGTGTCCACACAGAGCAGACAGCAACGCTGTTTTTGAGGCTGGAGCAGCCTGGTCTTAGTTAGAGCAGAGGAATTGAGCCAGGAGACCAGATGCAGTTCCTGACTTTTCCACTGCCTTGCTGTGTGACCTCAGGAGAGTCGCTCCATCTCCATGCCGAGTAATTCAACCCCAGGGGACCGGTTTCAAAGCAGGGCTTTTCTGAAGGAAGGATTCTGAAGTGTAAATAGGACAGACTGAGTGATCACAGAGGGACAGAATGGAAAGATGCCTCTGAACCATCCCAGGACCATTGCCATGCGCTTGGGCAAACTTTGTAAAGACGGGGCTCCATTCTCCTCTCATCTACACTGGGATAAAACCGGCACAAAGCCCTGTGGCCAACAGGGAAATGGGAGTAAGAGCACTGTACTAGAAAGAGAGCTTAACACATAAGGCTCTGTATCAGAGGCCTGTTGTGAGGCCTGAACTAAAGTAGTGGTCAAGCCTTGCTAATATAAAGCAAAGTTAGCAAGAGCCAGGCGGAGAGCAGGAGTCAGGTTCTTCCCCATAGGGTCCAGGTGGGTTTGTACTCGACACGGTTAGGTACCACCGCTTGCCACAGCCCATGCTAGCATGGCTAGGCTACTATTTGATGACAACTAGCGTGAGCTGGTCTGCTCGAGCTGGGAATCACACCCCCCAGCTTCAAGTGTAGATGTAACCTAAGATTGTGAGCTAGTCAGATCCTATGGCGATGTGACAGAGGGAGGCAGAAAACAACATAAGACAGATATACAACCCTAAATCTCAAGGCTGTCTCCAAATCCCTCATCATTAGAGGGATGCAAAGCAGCGTAAATCATCTACTACTTGAAAGCAGTGTAATCTACCAGCATGACAAGCAGCGAGGGAAAGTGAATCGAGTTTATCTGCCTGTTTTGGTTGCTGTTAGCGGAGACACAACACAAATGCAGGCGAGAGACTCAGATAACGCAACATGATTTGGCTAGGTCCCTCGGGCATAGCTTAACACACAGCTTCTCTGGAGTACGGCCTCCCTTTAATTAATTTGCGTTAGGAAGCCTGTAACGATTCACAAGTATTACTGAGCTGAACCCACCTCCCAAAGGAGATGGGAAGCTAATTCTATTTTTTAAAAAAGCATTGACTTTGCAAGAAATGCAAAGCGGGGGGGGGGGGGGGTTGGAAAAAACAAATCAGAGCTGAAACAATTGCTCATTTCTGTAAAGCTGCCTCTTCTAACCCCCTACCCTAAATCTCCTGTTTAAAATACCTTGTACTCCTGGAAACTAATAACTTGCCAAGACCAGATCCCAGGGGATAATTTCTTTAAAAATCTCATCCAAAATCATCCTTCCACAAGAGATCCCAAGCTGCCACGATGAAGAGAGTTTAAACTTGAACCAGCTCAATCTCTTAGCAGTAAGGGCGGTGTGATGCCCCATGGGACACCAGAGTTAGAGGCAGTGGCCGTGCACTCCCTTGCGAGAGATCAGAGTTGGATCTCTCACTCCTGGGGCGGGCAGGCCTTGTGAGGAAGGTGGCTGGTCAGCAAGGAAAGGAGGGAGAAACAGGTGCCAGATTCTCAAGGACAACCTCCTATCAATCCCATTTTATCCTCAGCAAGCTAGGAAGAGAAAGCTTTGCCCGGACTGTAACACTCTGGTTACGCCCTAATTACTTACACTCATGTTATAAGGAGGAGCTGCCAAGCTGGTCAGGTCATTATCTAGCAAGCACTGGACAGCCCCCCACCAACCCATCTTTATAAGGATTCAAACAACATCCCCACGCCCAAGCCAAGCACCCGAGAACTATGGAGTGTTTGAAACTGGGACCCAGATCACAACTTGTGCCTTCTCTAACAATAACTCAATGCCTTTGAGCATCCTAGATCAGGGAACTGTCTCTCCAGCAGCTGCATACAACAGACATCTGCTTACATGAAAATCTAGAGCTTGGGATAGGTGCCGTGAGATTTATTTTTAAAAATAAAAAGTAGACACTTTAATTTTAGGTAGGCTGAGAATCAGTGACAACGAAGCTTGGCATAGTACCCAGATGATAGAGCAATTTTTAAATATAAACAAAGACTCTTTCAGCCACTCTGCAAGGTAGATTTAGCCTCATCCCCATTTCACAGATAAGAAAACTGTGGCAGAGAGTGGTGTCTTTTGGGACTTGCACAAGGCCACAACAATTCAGGGGCATAGCTGGGATTTGAACTCAAGAATCACAAACTTCCATTCTATAGCCATAAAACCCCAGCAAGGCACCACTGCTTCTCTCCTTGAGATACCCAATTTGCAGGTCAGGTAGCTTAGATCACCCTTGCATCAAGGTAAGAGGGTCTGAAAACTAACAAGCTTCTTAGTTTCTCTAATTCTTGTAACGGTCACCAAGACAGCCCTTGTCTATATCTGGGACTCAACCACCAATGAGCAGCAATGGGTTTAGCTTCACCAGTACAACCTGTAGGGAAAGCCAAGATCTGCACTGTGTTCAAGACAGGCTAATCCCAGTTACAGAGAAGGCCTGTGTTTCATTTCCAAAAGCATTTCTCAAGTGATCGGTACAAAACACCTGAAGGGACATTTAGAAGCTGCCAGGCTCTAAGGATTTTCAACGCCCGTTAAAATCACTGACTAGGACCGAGGGTGTCAACGATGTTGTCAGATGTCACCAGTGTGGTGCTCTGCTCTGTTCAATGTTGATAACAGCCGGCTGCGTGCGTGTGTTCCCTCTCTGTGCTGCCCCGGCTCCGCAGATCGCCGACACAGAAAACCCTGAGAGAACCCCCAATGACCACAGACTCCGATAAGGTACGAAGGCACCCAGCCAGGTTTATTATCTCTGGATCAGATGTCCACAGTTCTGCTAGCACATATGTGCTCCCTGACAATGGATCGGCTCAGTCAGTGGCAGGATTTGCCATTGCCCCCCTAGGCCAGACAATGAAAACTCTTCAAGGGTGCATTCTTATACACAAGTACAAACAAGTTTCACATCACTCCTGACGTATTGAGGTACAACCCCTCGACGTAGTAAGGTGCCGCCTCGCACCTTGCACATATTGGTTCGAACAAAACAACTCTATCCATCATAGTACCCTTTTGCCCCTGTCTTCAGGATGGGTCCGCCTGTTCTCTGTTATCTCTGTGGAATGTGCAAGTATCAGAGTGTTCTGGTATCATCCTGGCATATGTTTGTATCTCTAGTGCCCGGGACCTTTTAGGTATGTGTATTTTTGCAACATCAGCCCTTTCTTTGCCAGCTTCTGTGACAGGGCCTGCCTCTGGGTCACAGTGTAACTTTGCTTTATGTTAACAAAGTCTTGACCATTACTTTAGTTCAGGCCTTAGGCCTCATACTAGGCCTCTGATACAAGGGTTTATGTTTCAGGGCCTCATCTTACCACAAGCCCCTTGTGGGAGGTGCTCAGAATCTGGCAGCATCAAGCCTTTTGAATGTGAAGTCCTTAGGGCACAGACTAGGATTTCCTCTAAGTCTTGTACCGCACCTTGAACACCAACAGCAGCCAAGTATTCAGTAATATGGGATGTGCAACATACCCAGGGTCACACAGTCTTACCAAAATAGCATCCATCCAGGGAGCAACTCAATACCTGTTGCCATAAGAAACACGGTAATTATAGTTGATACCAGCACGAGGATCGCAGGACACACGAGCAGCAGAAGTAAAACAGCCACCCCTGGGGCTTTTAGGATCCGTTTTAATGTCAAGGTGTTATAAAGTGTCCGATGGACGGGACTGGTCATCCAGACTGACTCCCAGAGTTTTTGGGGGAGAGGAAAATGTTCTGGGGTAGGAAAGGAAGGCTTTTTGGGCAGGATGTTCTTACGAAGTGCAAAATCCAACTACGATTGGAGATGCCAATTAAACAATATTATTTGCATTATGGTAGTGCGTGGAGGCCCCAGTGGAGATCATGGCCCCCCTTGTGCTAAATGCTGCAGACACTCAGGGTATGTCTACCCTGCAATCAGAGGTGCGACAGCACCACATGGAAATATACCTGAGCTGGCTGGCGTCTAGCAACTGCAAGTACCGACGGCCGTGACCCTGCGGCAGCATCAGCTGTACAAGCCTGCCTGGGAGGCTGGGTCATTCCGCAGGCATCCAGTCTGCGCTGTAACAGCGTCCCTGCTATTGGTAGCTGAAGCTTGTCTACACTACAGCGGCACAGCTACGGGGCGGCAGTCGTGCTGCTAATACTGTAGTATTGATGCTTCCTACCTTCCTTCTGTCGACCTCGCTGCATCTACACCGGGAGGAGTGGGGGAGCGACATGACCCATGCTTGTGTGAGCTTGAAGAAATAAAACTGAAGCCCCGAATCCAAAAGGGGACTGAAATCCTGTGGCTTACACCATCCTCGGCCTGATCTGAGTAAACAGGTGCTGGGACAGCAGCTCTGGAAAGGGTTATTTTTCGCTTAGCTTTAAAATGTACTTTTAAATTTGTTTTCCCCCCGTTCTCCCCACCGCGCCCCTTGTACAGAACTTTAGAATTCCATGACTGTGCAGACTGAGACTCCACTGACTCACACGCAGGTCTGCTGAAGTGATCTGGAATATTCAATCCAGTCAGCTTAAAAAAAAAAAAAAAGAGAGAGAGAAAAATTGGAGCCGCTCCAGACTTTGTCCACCATGGAAACAAAGGGGGTAGGTGGGGACACACCACAACACAGCTTTGTCAATGGCTTTTCTGTGCCTGTTACAATCTCATTGTTGTGGATCCACCAGCTAATCCTATTGCTGGGATTATTCCATAAAGTTTGGATCATTCTAGCAAAAGAACCAGGCTGGAAAAAAGGGCAAGCGTTCTAAACTTCAACACAGCTGTGCCAAATTCGGCTGGCACAGTTATAGGAGTAGCCGAATATTGCTTTCAGGTCAGTGTAAACATATGGAGGAACCCCCAGTGTAAACCGTCAGTTCAGAATCAGGCCCAGTAAGTTAAGCAGTTTAACCTGATAATTAAAATAAAAACCTATCATCAGATGGGAACGACTTTGTTTGGTTCTGTCAGTACCGAGTACAATACAATACCAGAGCTGCAGTTTCATGCAGATCAGACATTCTCTATAAACTATGAGGAGTATGCTGGCACTTTAAGGACTAACAAATTTATTTGGGCACAAGCTTTCATGTGTAAAAAAACCCCACTTCTTCAGATGCATTTTTGCCCACGAAAGCTTACGCCCAAATAAATCTGTTAGTCTTTAAGGCGCCACCGGACTCCTCGTTGTTTTCGTGGATACAGACTAACACGGCTTCCCCTCTGATCTATAAACTGTGATATATTTAAAATCCTTCAAACCCACATGTGTTGTGACCTGGCTTTTCCAGATGGGGCAATCACACAGTTCTCCCATTTACTTCAGGTATGGGTGCTCAGCATTTGGGGGGGGATGGGGGGGGGAAATCTGGCCTTGAAGTACCTAAGATCCCCTGAATTTCAATGAGTTTTGGACTTCTAATGCCCTTAGGTTTCTTTCAAAATCCCATTCTAAGTACACTGATCTACTTGGGGATTCAGGCATTCCACTGAATACTGTGTTAGTCTAACTCCAATGTGGGTATTATACTCATGTGTATGTGCAATGGAGTACCTGTCTATGGTAACATGGGGAAGGACGTAACATGAAGAAGAAATTACATCTTCGGAATGAAAGTGACATTTCAGGATTCCATCCCATAGGGCAAAGCAAAGGAGCAAAATATTCCAGTAACCTGGCTACCACAGATTTCAAAGAAAAGTAAAACAATCAACTGGCAAGGTATATGAACTGCCTACGCTGTTGAGAAAACAAACCGAGCCTCCGGAGATTAAAATCTGGTAATTGAACACACCATTCTTTCCAGCAGGACTTGTGTTTGCTCAGGGTCTAAGCAAGAGGGCACAGGGATTGGGTCTCCTCTCGCTTACTCTACAGTGCAAGTCAGGAGAAACTCTGTTGAAGTCAGTAGTGAAAACAGAAGAGAATCAGCATTGCTGAGAGCAAGCTGCGTGTTCATAGCTTCCAAGAGCCATTTCGCTTAATAAAGAAGGTGTGGCATAAAATGGGTATGCAAACTATAACACTGCACCCTCCTGACTAATGCTTCCTCTATTTGAGGCCAGTGAAGAGATGGGGAAGAAGGAAATGGACAAATGCCACCCACACTTTCAAGTGCTGAGGGGAAAACCCACAAAGCTGAGAGGCACATTTAGATCAGACTTCACTTTCCAATAAAATGTGTCACTTGATTTGCCTTAGATTCGTTTTCTCTCTTGCACCATGTTGTTAAAGCTAGACATGGTGCTGGAGCAGTCACAAGCTGTGTCTCGATTAACCCTTCATGTGGCAAACAGGCAGTGTGAGTGGCAGGAGCCAGCTTACAATGTTCTCCTGGGGACAGAGCCCAGCTGCTTGTCCAGATGCAGCTGACCCATCTCAAAAGCCCCATATTTCATATGGTATTCAGAGCAAAACATTGGTAGCAAGAGTGCCTGGTGACCCAAAAGGAGCAGTAAGGATTTCCTTTAAGAAAGATCCAGCTTGAACAATGAGAGGAACACAGAGCTCTGACAGTACAAGGTCAGTTGCCTCACTTTTGCTATATTACCTATGGGGAGATCGCAGCCTAGAGAATAGGGTGTTGGACTGAGAGTCAGGATACATGGGCTCAAGTTCAGGATCTGACACTGCCCACCTCTTAGGTCTCAGTTTCCTCATCTGTGAAGTGGGGTTAATGACGCCTCCTTGCCTTCGTAACGTGCTTTGAGATCTACGGATGGAGAATTTGAGGACTTCAATAGCTCAGACATAGGTGAGAGGTTTTTCGCAGGAGTGGGTGGGTGAGATTCTGTGGCCTGCATTGTGCAGGAGGTCGGACTAGATGATCATAATGGTCCCTCTGACCTTAATATCTATGAATCCTGTATAAGAGAATTACTATTGGTCTTTGTCTACAGGGGAAGTCTCCTTTATCCCTAACACCAATTCCCTCTTAGCGAAGACTCCAGAGACCCTGCTGCCCATTACAATATATTGTACCAAACTGAGAATTGAGCTCTTTTTAACTGTCCAACCCATCTCATTTGAGTAGGTGCCAATGTATTTGGGAACCTGATCCTGCAAGATACTAACAGCCCTCAACTCACCCTGAGGAGGTGCTGTGCAATGAGCACCATCAACTCCCATAGGGCCTTAAATTTGTAACATCTGTCTGCTTCTGAGCAAGACTGAGTGGATTACAATTACTTCTAAAATGTGGAAGGGGCATTCATGTTAAGTATTAGACAACCAAACAATTCCATCTAGATGCTTATACAGAACAAGGAATTGAACCCAGTGCCTTAGCCACAAGACCCGGAGCAGAACCTATGATGGAAATGTATCCCCACCCCGCCCAGATTAATATTTAAACAGGACAGAACATGTGAGCATCAATCACTAAGGAAAAAGAGCAAATGGAGTGGGGACAGTTTGTTAAAAAGTTTATGGTGGGATGTGTCCATCAGTGACACAATCATTTGGCGATTCAATATTAGGGATAGATTTGAACCGGGCTCTCGGTTTGCACCCACACAGCAGCGGCTCAAAGCTGACAGCAAGGGCCAGATTCTGCTCTCACTTAGGCTGACATCAAGGGAGTAACTCTCTAGAACTGACGGACTGAGAGGAGAATCAGGCTCTAAGATGTTCAGGCTGCTTAAATCTCAGCTCCTTTTTAGACTATGGGATCTCAACCACAGGAACAAACTGAATCTAACAAAAAATAAAATATTCACCCCTGATGGAAGAACCTGTATGATCAGAGAACTCCTCTCCCCGCAAAAGATATAGTTCTCCTGAGAGAAATCCCTCTGCTGAATCTTTGCCCAAAGGCATAGGAGCAGCAGTAGACTGGCAAGTCACTGTGCATCATTGGATGAAACTTTACCCAGGGTAAAGTTTAGAGCTTTATTGTTTAAAAAGCAGAAGATGCAGCAGCTCCAGGAAAACACCAAGATCCCTTCAACGCTGCCTAAGGCTAGCGAAACCAGAAACCACCTCCGGATGGGATTTGGCGTAGGGTTTGTATGGGGACATTGACATGCCTAGCAGAAACCCATGGCAGCGAATCTCAGAGCTCGGGGCTACAGGCTCGCGGGGCTCGGGCTACGGCACTAAAAACAGCTACGTTGACATTCGGGCTCAGGCTGGAGCTCGGGCTCTGAAGCCCGGGGACAAGGGTGAACTTCACAGCCCAAGCCACGATGTCTGCCCTGCTGTTCTGAGCACTGTGAGCCTGAGTCTGTAGACCCGGGCTCTGAGACTCACTGCTGCAGACACACCCTATGATGGCTCGGGGTCAGTGACACCAATGTCAGAGGAGCTGTTCTCACGAGACTGCAACCCAAAGAAGGGGACGCTCCGGGGCTCAGCTGGTCTTGCCAGACGCCTGCGACGTGGCTCAGAAAGGTGGATGAGTTACAGCGATGGAACAAGCCCTTCCATATACACTAGGACATTACAGCACTATAGCTACCCTGCTGTAGTGTAGACAGGACCACAGACAGAAGCAGCCAGGGGAAAAAAAACCCAAAGCAACAGCAGAGCAGCTGGAGACGGGAGGAGAAATGCAGACGGGTGCCTTCTTCTACGGCTCAGTTCCTCCTCCCTTTCCCTCTCCTGGATGCTGGCCACCGGGTCCCAGGTTGGTCGTTTCGATACAAAGTCTTTATAGCGGTGCCACCGAGGTCACCACGCTCTTTGGGCCAAAGAACCACTCCAGGACACACGCAAATACAGGTCCAGTGAAGTGGAATTTGCCCCAGAGTCTTCCAGATCCTCTACATACCCCTAGCTCACCCAGCTGATCTCCTATCTCAGCAGTCGTTGACCCATTCCCCACCCCTTTCCCTGCACTACTGATGCTGGTTCAGCTCCCCCAGGGCAGCAACGTTGGGAGAACCAGCGTCACAAAGACACCAGCTGCTGCCAGCATTTCAGCCGTCATGTCTCCTGTCCTGCGCAAGGTCAGTCTAATCAACCGGGTTACTTAACACCTCAGCCTCTTGGCTACCTTAGGGCTCCCCAATGTTCAGCTCTGCTGGAGGGAGGTCAGCAACTGTGGGAAACCACTGCCAAATTTCCTTCTCATGTCTCCATCAGGGGCCAGGGGTTATTCCATGTCACCCGCTGCATGTAATTGACTCCCTGACTTTAAACCAGAAATCCTTCTTTTCTCCCTAACCTAAGCCTCTCAGCGCTCTTTAAAGAAACAAACAAATCCTACACCCAGTTTCCTGACAGTCATTTATCTAGAAACTTTCCTAACAAATACCCCAGTTGATTTATTTATTGCTGGTCCTGAACGCTTTAGCAGATGTTACATCAGCAAATCAGTTTTAAAGGTAATCTGGTGATTGCACAGAGATTACAACGATTGGAGGGACAGTAATAAGCTGCCTTGGCTAGGGGACCTGGGAGAACAAAGCTGTCAGCCATGGGAGGAGTTTGTTGCATCTATCTAGGTTATTATACCAGCATCATTGTAATATCTGAGCACTTTCTGGGCACTCCTATGCTAGGATAGTGGCTGGCAGGAAGTGTTCAGTTAAAAGGCTCGACTGTGAGTGTGTATTATGGGGAGCTAAGGTTTCCCATTGTCACTCAGAGGTCAGTTGGCCTGCTGGCACTCCCAGCCCCTTGTGTTCTACCTGAGACTGTTTCTGTCCTGCAAGAAGGGGCATTCTCGGCTTGCGACCCCAGTGTGAATTAGGCGCAAGTCTCTTCAAGTCAAGAGAATTACACCACCAGGGCAAGTCGGAGAACTGGACCCTTCATTCCCCAATTCAAACACAACAGGAGGACAAAACAATCAGGAAGAGGGTGTAGAGAGGAACAAATAAGGAACAGAAGAGCTCATTCCTCCACCAGCACCCCCACCCACGTTGTACACAGAACAAGCAATTCCTTGCAGCACTTTACCTGTTCCATCCGGGGTGGATCTCACAAACGAGGGCAACATTTTCACCGACGCTGTGGGGTTGGTGTCTTCTCTGAGACCCTTCTCCATCTCCTTTCGGAAGCGCTCAGACACCTCCTGGAGCGTTTCATCGGAGAGCCGCATGTGATAGAGGTATTTGTCAATCTGAAAGGTGTAGGAAAGCCAGTGGGTCAGCATGGGGTCAGGCATTTTGGATGGACCCATGAGAATATTACCCAACCACGGGTCCTCGCTGGGGACTGAACCAGAGACCCTCAGCACCAATGCGCACCGGCCTCTCTCAATGGAGCAAAAGGAGTAATTCTTTTGGCAACAGTAGACTATCGTCTTCTCTATGGACCAGCTGCTAGCATGGTACATTTCCATACAGACATAGCACGGCGTTTGAAAAGGACCAAATCAAGCTAACGCCTCAGCTCAAATCACAACTAACACTCATCAGCTGAATTGAGTCACTACAGATAATACTTTGTGCTTCCCACATGCGTTCCTTCTCAGTGTCAAAGCGCTTCTCACATTAAGGAAGTAAGCCTCACAACCCCCAGGCAGGTCAGAATTATCCCCATTGTACAGAGGGGGAAACTGAGGCATGCAACTGCCTGGTCTGCTCTTCAGAGTTGCCAAGCACCCATCACTCTCATCAAACATTAATTGGAGCTTCTGGTGCTCAGCATCTCTGACAAATCAGGCTATATGTTATTCGTCTGTGGCCTCGTAGAAAAATTGAGGCAGAAGTAGGAACTGAATTCAAGATCCTCAAAGGCCACTGAATGCCTTAGTTACCAAGACTCTCCTCCTTAAGGCCTTTGAAACTAGCCAGCCTGTCGGTCTCTGGGAATACCAGTTTTATATCAACAGGGCAGGGTAAGCTGCTGGCCTCTCCCCCCAGCCGGGAAGGACAAACACCATGGCAAAGTTAGGATCAGACTTTCCACTCTGGGCTTCCTTTATTATTCAAACACAATAAAACCGTCAGAGTTCCACACCTAAACTGAGTCTTTTCCCTGACCCTAGACGGAGACAGCCAGCCCCCGATTGAAAACATCCCTGCAGTTTAATTACTTGGTTTAAACAAATTAAAAAGGCACGTTCAAGTGTCAGTGAAGTCAGAGGAAAGCTCTACTCGCCCTGTTCACATAAGGCAAAGAGCGCGCTTCACCAGAAATTACGTGGGAGGCTTTTAAAAGTGCTGTATTGAAAGAGACGGTTGGCATTTCCTAGGCCAGCAACATCCAGCTGGCTGAGAAGTGACCTCCTTCATGGACGTGGCCATATGACCACTAGGGTGAGCAAAATAAGTATCATTTTAAGGGCTGCTTTCCCCCCTTCCCCTTTTTCATTCCTTGTGTGTTTTCGGCCACACCGCCTCCTAGTTGCTCATGCATTTGGGGCCAGATCCTCAGCTGGGCTAAGTCAGCTTAGTTCCATTCAAGTCAATGGCTCTACACCAATTTACACCCCCTTGGGATCTGTCCCTTGAATCGCAAACATATCTCTGCTATCCAGCCAGGATATTCTTACTCCCTAAGGAAAACTTCTGGTGTGCTGAATAAAGTCACAAAAAGAGGCCAGCAGAGGACAAGCTGACAGGCAGATGTGAACATGCAAAGAGTGACATCTGAAAGGGCTTCTCAGAGCAAGCTAGACAGGATTCCTTTATGGGACCTTTAAATACCATACAGTGGGGAAGCCAAATACTTATCTCCGCTTTCCCAGCTATGTGCTTTCACTCACAGGAAATCAGTTCCCACACAGCCCACATACCAATGCTGAGGTAACAGCCTTCAGTTATGTGCCCCTCCTCCCACTCGGAGTGGAAAAAAACATGAGAGGAAAAGCACATGCCCAAATCCTCATTTTTGCAAGAGTTCAGGATCTAGGACTCTGGGCCTGTCCCATCTCCAGACTGCTCAGATGTTTGGACATGCTGGAAGGTCGAAACAAGAGCATAGCCAGGGCAAGTGGGAATGTGCTTGCTTTTTAAAATCAGATTAGCCAGGCTGTTTGTAACATTGGAGCCTTCAAAGCCTTCAGGAGCGGTTAGTAGTTGATGCATTGGACACAGGGCAAGGGGCACAATATTATTTCTCAGCTGTGAGCTTAATGCTGGAGGAATGAAGTCATTGTAAGTATCCTGCACCGCGGGTCTTTGCTGTTCTTCAGTTGTGCCCTTTTATAGTCTCCTTGGGAGAAGCCAGCCGTGCAGTTAACCAAGAACGAACTCAGCCATCTAGCAGGAAGATTTCACATGGGGTTTTCATCAGGCTAACTAGGCCTGCACCCCAACACCCTCAACTCTTGAAGATCCATTATCATCACACCCTGGGCCTCTCTTTAGTGAGAAGTACAGGCAGTTTTGAGGAGCCCAGTCGGGCCGTCCTCACCAGAGACACACACCCTCCTTCCCAAGCCAAAGTATTTATTTTTCCTCCCTTTCCCCACTTCACTTCTGATCCTTCTCTCCCGCTGCCCCATGGTGCTGCTGGTGGAAAATCTTTCCTTCCCCACATGGTAGCCAAGTGCTTTCCAATCACTTGCCAGCTGAGATCTACAATATTTGCTCTTCCACCTCCACCTATGGCAAGGTACAGCGAGCAGAGAGCATGCAATACTCTTGCTCAACAGCAGATGCCACGGTGCCCGGTTTGTGATAACATGGTGATGCACCTTGGCTGATCCCCACAAACCTCTCTCACTATAAGTCTGGTGCTTGCCAAGATCCTGATGTACTTACGATTCCACGGTATTAAAAATGTCAAGAAGCGGGGTGACCTTCCGCTAATTCCACAAAGCTCTTTAAAACCTGGATCCATCATCTCCTACACACTTAGACTGAGGCTACTAGCCATTAGTCTACCTTCTAGCTAACACAGGCAAGGCTGTAAGTCATGCTATCCCAAAGCCAGTCTGGGGAATAGCATTAAATGAATTTAAAAATACATATAATGTCAGCAACTACATGAGCTAGGTTAGAGAAATGGCCAAGTTTGGTTTCAAACTGAGGTCCCATTGAGCAAATAGTCCCCGCAGCTGAGGTATTAAGGCCCTGATTCAGCAAAATACTTAAGCATGTGCTTTACCCTAGTGATTTCAGGGACTACACCGGGTGGGACATCACCAGTCTGAAACCAAGACTGACCATTCTCATGGAGCTCAGAGTTATAAACAAGTGTTTTATTGAATCAGGGCCAAAGTGATGACTCTGGACTCCAAGTAAGTTATAACGAAGCAGCATTTGTGGCTATTCGGACGGCATATGGGATGCTGAAATGCAAAACTATTTGGAAATTGACTGTGTTATTTAGGAATGAACAGGAATGAAACTATTTGGCAATTAAATATATAACCCCACAATGCTATGTTGTTCCAATTAGCCATCTGTATTTAATGTAAGTAAATTTACATCTAATTATACAGGTACGATCTGGCAAGATGGGAGAATTAGTTTGTGACTGTGACAGATGAATGCCTTTGGGGAGGAACATCCTCGTTGGTTGTTCTACCTTTTTAAGATCATTGTCAATCTCAAATCAATAAGTTACTCGAGTGCAATCTGGAAAAGGAAATTTCTTTGGGATGGAAAAAAGTTTCACAAGTTAATGGTGTTTCCCTGAGGAAATCGAAACCAGGTAGGTGGCAGAAAGTTGTAGTACTGAGTTTAAGATGGCATGTGTTATACACATTCATAGCACACACAGCAGAGAAAAACATTACACTTGGGCAGAAGTTTAGTTCAAACCTCAGGAATTGTTAAGATTCCAGCAGAATGAGACACGAACAATCTGGAATGAGCTACGGAAAGACACCTAAAAGATTCATTTCCTGTTCCTTATTCTCCTATTAGCTATTGTCCAGACACTGTAAAAGCAAACCCTGAATCACAATTAGAGATATAAACTAAAGCAGGTGTAATGAGTAGGGGGCAATTTAAAATAGCTACCAGCTATTCAAAAATACCTCCAAGCGTATTCTGTATAAAGCAGAAAATCAAAGTCTAAAAACTAAGTCCTTGAAAAACTGACTATGGGGTAGTCTGCTTCTTGTCCTAAACTGCTGAACAGCTGCCGTGTTTCACCCCAGAGGTGGCTGCATTTCACCCGTGGGTGACAGGGTCCCTACATAGCCCTTACTTCACAGGTGTGTTAAGAGGCTTATGTAGTTCATATTAGAGAAGTGTTTTTGAGATGCTCAGCTGACAGAAATTGTAGGAGACCTAAGCAATGATTATGAATAACTGCAATCCCTATTTGTGGAATTCAACCAAAGAAGGGAAGAAACTGCAATTACACATCTTTTACCATCCCGCATGATCTCTGTTGGCAGCGTAGCTTTGGGAGGAATAAAGTGGAGATGGCCCTGAAACCACAACCCCAGAGTGAAAGCAGCCCCAAACTTTAAATTCAGATCCACATCCAAATTCTGCAGCTCAGGCCCATCTCTGTGTGCACATGGCTGCATTCCTGTAATGTGGGGACTGGTTACAGAAACCCTGTGCAAAGTCCAGTGTTATTGCCAATATGTTATGACTGAAGCCTCCATCAAATTATAGAGAAAAGGGAAATGAATATTTTAAATATATACTTATTTCACCTTTAGATAATGGTTGGACTTTTTGAGGGTAGGAAGTGAGGAATGATTAATACAAAACAAGGGAGCTCATGGCTGAAGAACAAGTCTCAGCTAATTTTGGGTGGCCACTTGAGAAGAATTTGTGCAGTAGCAAAGGACAGGACAGATGTACCTTACTCAATGGACAAGTTGTGAGGTTTCTCCTTTTCCTGCAAACTCGTCTCCCTCCTCTTGAGCACATGAGGCTAGCAAGGGGCTTGATTCTGTATTTATGTCCATTTTGTTTTCTGGCTGGATAAGATGTAAACCTCCGGGGCTGTCGATTTAGCACTTGGTTCATTTTCTGTCTTGTTATGTAGCATGGCCTACTGGATAGAGCACTGGGCTAGGGCTCAGAATACCTGGGTTCTATTCCCAGCTCTGCTACCTGCTAGGTGACCTTGGGCAAGTCACTTCCCCTCCCCGAACCTCAGTTTCCTCATCTGTAAAATGGGCATAATGATATTGCCCTCCTTTGTAAAGCGCGTTGAGATCTACTGATGAAGAGCGTTAGGTATAGTTATTACTTTATTAATACACACTTATATTATCTTAGCACCTAATAGCTCCAATCAGATCAGGGCTAGGTGCTGTACAAACACGTAATAAAAGACATTCCCTGGCTTTAAGAGCTCACAATATAAAGTGTACACCTTAAGCACCTGATGCTACAAATATTTAAGCGTGTGAGGAGTTTTGTTCAAATTCAGTGCAATGTTTTCATGCGGAAAGAGTTAAACCCCATGCTCGAGTGCTTGCAAGATTGGTACCATCAATGCAGCCACTTGTAGAAGTAAAATCACTCAGGAGTAAAAGCACACAAATGCTTGAAGAATCAGCAACTCCCATGGAGTTAGTAACAGTACTAGGAGCAAAAGGAATGAAGAATCAACCTAATGGTTAAAGATTAAGGGTAACATTGTATGGATTAAAGCAGTACTCCAGTTATGTGGATCTTTTGTCTTGATTCTGTTTCCCCAATCGAGTGGCAACACTTATCTGACTACATCTGAATGTTTTGTAAATCATAGCATGATAGTAGCTTCCTGTTAAGTACAAACACTTCCTGCATAACAAAGATAATGCAGCATGGGAAGTACTACAGAGCTGTTTATTTTAATGCAAAAGAACCTGGGCACATGCTTGTCTTAAATTATTTTTGCATGCTGGCCTTCTGAAGGAGAGCAATGCCATTTGCCTTTTTCTATGAATCATCACTTCATTTTTTGGCTGATTTGTTCAGCTCCACAGACATGGCAAGAATTAAATTCAGAATAAATGTGTCCGGCTCTACAGTGTTTTCTCTCTCTAGTTCTTAGATCTGCTTGTGCATTTTAGAAGCACTGAGAGAATTTAATGTTAAAAAACATTAAAGGCCTTTTTTTTTTGTGGTGGTGGTGGTGGACTGAAAGTTCGGTGTGTGTTAGAAAGAGCTTGTGTTTAAGTTGCAAAGTTTGGATCCGGATTTAACAGCCCCATGGTGATCAGATCAAATCTGGGATTTTGGTTTGACCTGCTCCACTGACAAGCCATTTACAATAGCCAGCCACAAATCAGGCTGTGAAATACCCTTGAAGTTCGGAGGGTTAGTTTAGGCCTGATCTCTGCATAGAAGTTCTGCTTGGTATCAGGAACCTCTTCCCAAGTCCCACAGGATGGTGGCCCCAGTAGGTTTTCATTTTTACTCCCTATCCCAGCTACGGATTAGTAGAAATGTAATTAAAAAATGAAAGTTTCTCAAATTCTGAAGCACAAAATAATACTTTGAGGTCCTCTGATGAAAGACACTGTACAAACATTAAGCAATTCTCAAAACATCCCTAAGAGGCTGGCAGATGGATCACCTGACCTGCCACTAAAATGCAGTCAATTTGGTGGGGAATGCAGCAAGTGTTTAACAGCACAGAGTGACACTGCCCCCAGTTTAGGACAGGAAGCAAATAATCACCCATCTAGCACTTTGTATCATCAGCGGATTTCAAAGTGCTTTGCAAAATTGGTGTTTTTATCCCCATTTTACAGAGGGGGAAACTGAGGCACAATGAGGTGAAAGCGACTTGCCCTAGGTCGCATTCTGAAGCCGCAGGAGTGCAGGGAACAGAAACCATTTCCCAGCTTGGGCCTACTGCCACAGCTAAGACCATCTGCAAACATACTGGTAAATTTAGGTCGGCAAATGTGATCACACGGGTGAGCATCAAGGAGTGGCCTAACACAACCCACACACACACACACACAGAGCTTAAAATCTTAGGGACAGAAGGAAGAAATTCTGCCACCTACTAAATTACAAGTCACGATATGCTGCGTGATTGTGTTTTGGGTACGGATTGCTAGTATTGACACTGATCCAGGAATTGCTCAGCATTTTGCAGGAAGATGCTGCCGGCCCTCACCCGCAACTGACTGCCCTGGAAGAACTCGGCACTTTGCAGAAATAAACCCCATTGTGACTTTACGAGAGCAGCAAAGCCTGACACTCCTCCCGGATCCTATTGCAGCACACTACAGCCTGAGTCAGACAATTTCCTGTACAGCCAGTTTCCTCCCCACCCCCCTCCCTCAGGAGTCTCATTTTACAGGACAAAGCATGCGAACGGGACGCCTCGAGGGGTGGGGAGTAAGGAACCGATTACTAAGAGAAGTCATGCTACAGTGCATCATCAAGGACCGACATAGTCAGTCTTGCCCTCACCGAGTATTTTACGAGAAACCAGCTGCTGTTCGCAGCAGCCTAAGTGCAGCCCCCAGGAAAACCCCCACCCCAGCGCAGGGAGCATTTGACGCTTGTGGCTCAAAGCACAGAAACCAGAAGCTACTGTGTATTCCAGCCAAGCTTCCATTCAGCTGCTATCAGCTACTGCTGTTGCCACAGGACAAGAGAGGCCAGACAGAGATGAACTGTGATAAAACAGCCTCTGGGTTTTGTTACCTCATTTGTCTCCCCCCCCACCCCACATACACTTTATATTGCCAACTCTTAAAGCCAGGGAATGTCTTTTATTACGTGTTTGTACAGCACCTAGCCCTGATCTGATTGGAGCTATTAGGTGCTAAGATAATATAAGTGTGTATTAATAAAGTAATAACTATACCTAACGCTCTTCATCAGTAGATCTCAACGCGCTTTACAAAGGAGGGCAATATCATTATGCCCATTTTACAGATGAGGAAACTGAGGTTCGGGGAGGGGAAGTGACTTGCCCAAGGTCACCTAGCAGGTAGCAGAGCGGGGAATAGAACCCAGGTATTCTGAGCCCTAGCCCAGTGCTCTATCCAGTAGGCCATGCTACATAACAAGACAGAAAATGAACCGACAGCCCTGGAGGTTTACATCTTATCCAGCCAGAAAACAAAATGGACAGCAGGAGGACCCCACCAAAGTCCCTCTACCTTGATACGATACTATTGTCCAGCTGGCTCACACTCACCGGAGTGTGGTGGTGGGACTTTATCCAGTCCCCCAATGGCAGGTATCCACAATGCAGAAACCACCACAATGGGACACTGAGCAGAGAGGCCCTTAGAAGAGCTGCCTGCAGGGCAAAAGTGAAGGTTATTGGCTGGGTATTTTGAGAAAGCTTGTCTGCCACAGACATTGCTGGACTCGTTCAGTGGCTGGAAGTTGCCAGTGTCCAGGGAACCATCCACCCACCATCCTTCCCCAGCATAACAACAGTCACAGTTTAAAAGAAAGACAATGACACTGAGATTTAAGAATGACTCCAAGTGACAAGGGGAAGAAGACACTTAAATCCTTCCTCTAAGCAAGCGAAAGAAAGAGCCAGTCACATCAGAAAATGGTCAGATGGACTGGTATCCAAAGGAGAGTGGAAGTTTTACAATTCTGCAGAAGATGGAAGGTTGATGACTTCCACATAGCCGACTTGACTTGAAGAGACAGACAGAGACACTGTACTGAAAGGGCGGCCTCATTATGAAAGTAAAATTAAATAACTTAAACTTAGCTATTATCCCTAATTCGTACCTTTAGCTAGAAGGAAAAGAAAAACATACCAGCCCAATTTTTCAGCTCTGAATCACAAGTGTCCACATGCAGTTAGTACTTTTCCTAGCATTATTTCTGCCACAAATGACAGCAGTTAAAACATAATGGTTCAATCAACATTAATGTATGAGACATGCAGCACCGACCCAGTAAACGTGCCACATTCAAATATTAATAGTCTTAGTGTTTTTAAAGCACCTTTCATCTGTGGATTTCAAAGTGCTCTGCAAACATTCATTAAGTTTACACAATCCCTTTGAGGTTTGACAAGTGTTACTTCGACCCAGTCTACAACTGGGCAAACTGAAGGTGAAGTGACGTATGATTAGGACCCTACCAAATTCACAGTCCATTCTGACAATTTCATGGGATTTAAAAAAAATTGTAAATTTCATGATTTCAGCTATTTAGATTTCACAGCGTTGTAACTGTCGGAATCCTGACCCAAAAAGGAGTTGTTGGGGGGTTGCAGTACTTCTGCCCTTCCTTCTGCATTACTGCTGCCAGCAGTCCTGCTTTCAGAGCTGGGCAGCTGGAGAGCGGCGGCTGCTGGCCAGGAGCCCAGCTCTGAAGGCAACACCTCACCAGCAGCAGCGCAGAAGTAAGCATGGCAATCCCGTACCCCACCACCCTTACTTCTGCCCTGCTGCCTGCGGAGCTGGGTGGCCGGAGAGTGGCGGCTGCTGGCTGAGGGCCCAGCTCTGCAGGCAGCAGGACAGAAGTCAGGATGGCATGGTATTGCCACCCTTACTTCTGCTCTGCTGCGGGAGGGGCGCTGTGTTTAGAGCTGGGCGCCTGGCCAACACCTACTGCTTTCTGACCACCCAGCTCTGAAGGCGGCACAGAAGTAAGGGTGGCAACACCGCAACCCCCCGCAAAAAAATAACCTTGCAACCCCCCTGCAGCTCCTTTTTGGATCAGGACCCCCAATTTGAGAAACACTGGCCTTCCCCATGAAATCTGTATAGTATAGGGTAAAAGCACGAGACCAGATTTCACGGTCCGTGATGCGTTTTTTATGCCAGTGAATTTGGTAGGGCCCTACTTATGCTACATCCTGGCAACTCAGTAAGTGGGGAACAGAACCCAGGAGTGCAAGCTCAGAGACTCAAGCTCTAATCAAGAGACAACATGACCTCTTGAACAGGATTGTGATCAGGAACGGTTTCCATCAGCCATGGTTGGAGCAACAGGATCAATAACCTGCTCAGATTTTTTTTGATTTTTTTTTTAATATGTAAATACTCTGTTCTTCCCCGGTCAGTTCCATGAAGATGCAAGTTAATGAAGTGTCATTTCACTAAATCAGTCGGCCAAGGTTATTGGTGGTTCTCCAACTGTGGTTTGCAGAGGGTGGGCTGCCTACCTGGATCTCCTTGTTTCCAACTGCTAAGGTGCATTAGAAACAACAAAGAGATACATTCACTACTTTCCGAATATTACTTTCCCGTGCATGCAACTGCAAATGGGAGACGTGATGCAGTCCACACTGAAAAAGCTGGAGCACCTATGCGTTATTATTGTTTGATTTTATGGTGTCCAGAAGCCCCCAAGTAACAATGGCAGACCCATGGCAGCCACATCGCAAGAGACAGCCAAACACAATCTACTGTCTTGACAAAGAAACAGCACACTCGGCGTTCAAAGTAGCATGGCCATTAGCTAAAGATTTTGGTTTTTTAAAATAAGAGGGCTTACAGAAGCTTATTTAATACACAATTCTGAAAGAAATCCGAAGTCTGGAAGGAGTTATTTGGGGAAAGTATCTGTAAACCTATTTCATCATACATAAACGCAGCCAGTGTAGCTGAACCTTCTTCTGTTGAGTGAAAAGAACTCGTGGCACCTTAGAGACTAACAGGGCCAATTATTGCTTGCAACTTTTTCCCACATCCGAACAATAACCTTTGTTTGCTCTCCCTAGCAAAAGTAGTTACTGAAACAGAGGGACAGACCATGCTTTGCACACCACGTTCCTGGTTTGGAACCAAGTGAAATTCCTTAAGAAAGAACTTTATGCTAAGTTACTGATAAGGGCATAGCAAACTGAGAACAGCAAGAAAACCCAGAGCAAACGCACCAACACTATTTGCCTACCTCCTGTGTCTTGTTACATTACATATATCATAGGAGCTGATTCCACTGTTACACAAGCCCCGTTATATCTAAACGCAATGGAACAAGACGGAAGCCTAAACTATATTTCTTTACATATCAACTTGATTTTTGCTAGGTATTTTTACTTCCAATTTAATGCAACCACCAGCAGGGACATCACGGACATGGTAGCATTTCTTAGTTTTACATCTGGTCTCCCTGGCCAGCGGGTTCTTATCTGTGTCACTGTTGCTACAAAGGGAACATATAGTACTAAAACGAGGAAGTGATTTTTTTCCCCCGCTAAAAAGGGAGCATTAATTGGAATTTCGAAATCCTGATCAGCAGCTTCAGACGAGCTAGAGCATCTGTGAGCATGTGTGTACAGCAGCATATGACCACAGCACTGAGAATTGAGCTTTACTGGGTGTCCATATATGTAACAAAAAGCTGGTCCGTCTCTAAGATCTAATTTAAGGACATTCACCAGACTAGCTGGAGAATTCAGAATCCATTTTCAGACAAAGTTTCACCATCAGAGTGACCCCCCCCTCCCCGCCAAAATAAAAAGGGGGGGGGGGATTCACCTAACTGTTCATTTTCAGAGACCAACAGCTGGTTCTGTTCAAAGCAGGACAAATACATTTAGCTTACTCAAATAAGCTAAACGAACACTAGTACATTTCAGTATGTCCACATTCTGAATACATAATTACTTGTGAAAATTGTAACTATACAATAATAGAGTGAGATCACACAATTTGTTGATTTGCATTTTCAATCCAAGGACTGAGACCGTGGTTTGCTCAAGTTATGCATATGTTTTTTGTATTAATTTTTCTTTTTTTTTTTTTTAAAAAAAAGCACTGTTGATATATTTGCCGTTCACTTTCCAGACAAAGCGGGAGGCAGAGTTAATTTTTTTGTTTTCTAACTGGTATCGAAAAACACATTCATGATGTAACACAGGTTTGGTGGGGACTAAAACTGGGTTCAAAGTTCCCAGTCACAACATAATTCACTGCCTCCCCCTCTCAACTTCATCAAAAAGCCATTTATTTGGTTTGCAAATCCTGAGTGACCTAGACTATCTCCTCAACCCTGCTCTGTTACCAAACCGGACATTCGGCATATATCCACACTGTGTCACCATCCTGCTAATGCTGATGCTCAGTGTGTCCCCAGTTAAACTCCCCTACCCCACAAGATGAGGGGGAAAGGGAAAGCATTGAACTGCAGGGTTTTGACACATGGCATCACTGAAGAACCCTCTTCAGGCTTGCAGGGAGGAACCCTCCAGGGAAGGTTTTCACATAAATCTAAGCATCCCACTCCGACACGTCCTAAAATAACCCTCACTCTTATAGACAGAGAGCCTAACCCTAAAGCAAAACTTTAAATCGCAAGGTCCCCATCCTCCCGCCCACCATGGAGCAGGCCAAGGGGAGAGAACAATACTGGAACCCAAAGAAGGATTTATATTTCACCACTGGCGCCCTAGGGGGGTGAGGGGGGGGCGCTCTAACCATGTGGCTCAAGCTAGGCCTGGGGATCAGGAAATCTGGGTTCACCTGAGCTCTGCCTTGGCCTTCCTGTGGGACCTTGGGTAAGTTACAACCTGTCCCTCACCTCCCCTAGCCCCCAGCTATAAACTGGGGGACAATACTTACAACCTTCTGTGACTGGGGGTAAGAGCCCTGGCTGGAACAAGCTACAGGAAGGTTATTGTCTATAATGGGCCAAAGCAAAATCTCAAATCCACGGAGCGAGGAACTTTGGGATGCTTTAAAAGAAACAGTTCTGTTGGCTGGCGGGAAAGTGCCCCCTGATTTCCCAGCCGCCCCACCTACTCCAGGGCTGGGAGGGAGGAGATTTAGCAGGCACTGAAAGGGTCTGGCGGACAGGGACATACATGGGTCCTGTAAAACCCAACAGCAGGAGTGGGATCTGCATTCCCAAACTGCCAGGAAATTAATCCCAGGGGCGCCCCCATCCATCCTGCTGGGCCAGGCTTTGGCAGCAAGACAAGGGGAGCCCGAACAGACTTCCCTCCCCACAGACACTTTGCAGCCGCCTCCTTTCCAAGCGCATCCCTGTGTTGGAACTAAACCCCTGGGGAGGGGAAAACACCTTCAGAATCGGCCCCTTCCAGGATCAGGTCACATCCTTCCACCCACCCTTAGCCCGGTGGGCAGAACCCCCCAAACCAGAGGCACTTCTCCCCACAGCCCATGGGGGGTGGGGCGGAGACATGAAGTCAAGGCAAGACCCCCTGGGGCCGGGGACCCCCCCCTATTCTCACGATAAAAGCAAGGCAGTGGGAAGACCGGCCCCCCCTGCAGCTGCGGCCCAGGGGGTTAGGGCACCCCCCGCTTGCCGGATTTGCAGAGCGAGACACAGGACGTGGGGTATGCTTGGAGTTTCCCAGAATGGGACCTCCTAGGAGGGACCCTGAGCTGCCCCGTCCACCCTCCGCCCGGGGCTCCCAGCTCCCCGGTACTGGGAAGGGGGGGGGAGAAGCCCACTTCACACTCCCACTATTCGCGCCCCCCCCCCGAAAAATAAATCGAGAGGGACGCACAGCCGAACACGGGTCAGCAATTCAACCTGACCCGGGGGGGGGGGTAGCGCTGCAGCTCCCCCACAAGGGGATGGGGGGGGTAGCGGGGAGTCGCTGCAGCTCCCCCACAAGGGGATCGGGGGGGGGGGGTAGCGGGGAGTCGCTGCAGCTCCCCCACAAGGGGATCGGGGGGGGGGGGTAGCGGGGAGTCGCTGCAGCTCCCCCACAAGGGGATCGGGGGGGGGGGTAGCGGGGAGTCGCTGCAGCTCCCCCACAAGGGGATCGGGGGGGGGGGTAGCGGGGAGTCGCTGCAGCTCCCCCACAAGGGGATCGGGGGGGGGGGTAGCGGGGAGCCGCTGCAGCTCCCCCACAAGGGGATCGGGGGGGGTAGCGGGGAGCCGCTGCAGCTCCCCCACAAGGGGATCGGGGGGGGGGTAGCGGGGAGTCGCTGCAGCTCCCCCACAAGGGGATCGGGGGGGGTAGCGGGGAGCCGCTGCAGCTCCCCCACAAGGGGATCGGGGGGGGGGTAGCGGGGAGTCGCTGCAGCTCCCCCACAAGGGGATCAGGGGAGGGGGGTAGCGGGGAGTCGCTGCAGCTCCCCCACAAGGGGATCGGGGGAGGGGGACAGAAACACCCCCCCCACCCGGAGCCAGGTATCGCCCGCTCCAGTCCCCGGACCGGTGAGTTCTCTCCGACGGGACAGGCACATGGCCCCCCGGCTCGGTATCGATACCCACCGCAGAGCTCGGGAACGGCCTCCCCGCCCAGTCCGTCTGTCCGTCCGTCCGGGGATGGGGGGGTGGGGGGGGGTATCGATTGTAGCCTGCAAAGCCCGCCTCGATCCCTCCTCCAGCCCCGGGTCCCGCTCCGAGCCTCACTCACCCCCTTACACACACACACACTTATTTACACACACACACACACACACTTATTTACACACACGCGAGGTATCGATGGGGGGGGCTGCGCCCACCTTCTGGCCTTGGTCATGGCTGAGCTCGGTGAAGAAGTAGGCGACCAGGTGAGACGCGATCATCTTCCGCGGCGGGCGGGAGCCGGCGCCGGTCTCGATCAGCCCGGCCCCGGCGGCGCAGGAGCGGGCGGGCAGCAGCCGGCACGTTGGTCACTTTCCGCTGCAACAATGTGGCTCATTCAAGAGATTCCCCCGGCCCGGGAGTGACGCGCCCCCGCCGCCCGGCTCCCATTGGCCAGGGCGGGAGGGTGTGTGCTCCGCGGGGGGCGGGGCGCGCGCCTCTGTCTGTCTTGTCTGTCTGTCTGGGCGAGCGGGGGGCCTGTCCGCCCAGCGTGGGTCTGGGCGCGGGTCTGTCTGCACTGAATGTGGATATACACATGGGTCTGTCTGCACGGCCCCTCTATGCATGGGTCTGTCCGCCCAACATGGGTCTGTCTGTCTGCACTGAATGTGGATATACACATGGGTCTGTCTGCACGGCCCCTCTATGCATGGGTCTGTCCGCCCAACATGGGTCTGTCTGTCTGCACTGAATGTGGATATACACACGGGTCTGTCTGCACGGCCCCTCTATGCATGGGTCTGTCCGCCCAGCATGGGTCTGAGCACGGGTCTGTCTGTCTGCACTGAACGTGGATATACACACGGGTCTGTCTGCACGGCCCCTCTATGCATGGGTCTGTCCGCCCAGCATGGGTCTGAGCACGGGTCTGTCTGTCTGCACTGAACGTGGATATACACACGGGTCTGTCTGCACGGCCCCTCTATGCATGGGTCTGTTCGCCCAGCGTGGGTCTGGGCGCGGGTCTGTCTGTCTGCACTGAATGTGGATATACACATGGGTCTGTCTGCACGGCCCCTCTATGCATGGGTCTGTCCGCCCAGCATGGGTCTGAGCACGGGTCTGTCTGTCTGCACTGAATGTGGATATGCACATGGGTCTGTCTGCACGGCCCCTCTCTGCATGGGTCTGTCCGCCCAGCGTGGGTCTGGGCACGGGTCTGTCTGTCTGCACTGAACGTGGATATACACATGGGTCTGTCTGCACGGCCCCTCTATGCATGGGTCTGTCCGCCCAGCATGGGTCTGAGCACGGGTCTGTCTGTCTGCACTGAATGTGGATATGCACATGGGTCTGTCTGCACGGCCCCTCTATGCATGGGTCTGGGCGCGGGTGTGTCTGTCTGCACTGAATGTGGATATACACACGGCTCTGTCTGCACCACCCCTCTATATATGGGTCTGAGCACGGGTGTGTCTGTCTGCACTGAATGTGGATATGCACACGGGTCTGTCTGCACGGCCCCTCTATGCATGGGTCTGGGCGCGGGTCTGTCTGTCTGTCTGCACTGAATGTGGATATGCACACGGGTCTGTCTGCACGGCCCCTCTATGCATG
Source organism: Lepidochelys olivacea (assembly GCF_965140295.1). Lineage (NCBI taxonomy): Eukaryota > Metazoa > Chordata > Testudines > Cheloniidae > Lepidochelys > Lepidochelys olivacea. The sequence continues at coordinate 11,992,526 of NC_140436.1, read as the reverse complement.
GGTCTGTCCGCCCAGCGTGGGTCTGGGCACGGGTCTGTCTGTCTGCACTGAATGTGGATATACACACGGGTCTGTCTGCACGGCCCCTCTATGCATGGGTCTGGGCACGGGTCTGTCTGTCTGCACTGAATGTGGATATGCACATGGGTCTGTCTGCACGGCCCCTCTATGCATGGGTCTGTCCGCCCAGCGTGGGTCTGGGCACGGGTCTGTCTGTCTGCACTGAATGTGGATATGCACATGGGTCTGTCTGCACGGCCCCTCTATGCATGGGTCTGGGCACGGGTCTGTCTGTCTGCACTGAATGTGGATATGCACATGGGTCTGTCTGCACGGCCCCTCTATGCATGGGTCTGTCTGCACGGAATGTGGATATGCATGAGTCTCTCTGAGCCCAGGGATGTGTGTCTTCTTGTTGGCCCTGTGCATGGGTCTGTCTGTCTGAGCACAGGTCAGTGAGTCTGCACGCACTGCATGTGGCTATGCCTGCGTCTGTCGGAGCATGGGTGCCTCTCTGCACTACATGTTAGAGAGGCAACTTGGGGGCGGTAATATCTTGTATTATACCAGCGTGTCTGAGCACAGACAGGGCTGTATCTAGGTGTGGGTCAGTCCATCTGAGCACAGAACTATGCGTCTGTCCGTGGTGCGTGGGTCTGTGCATGATTGGCTTGAACAAAGAAACCTTACAAACAACTACGTATATACAAGAAACCCAGGGATTGCCACACCTACCTTCACAGATCCAGCAATCACCCCAAACACACCAAGAAATGTATTCTCTACAGCCAGGCTCTCAGATACCATAGAATATGCTCTGAGAAGAAAGTCCAGGATCGATACATGAACACACTAAAAACTGCCTTCACCAAAGAAGGACACCCCACCAGAGAAGTAGATCATGTCGTGAAATAGGCCACCAGACAACCTGCTTCAATATAGAAATAAAACCCCTTCCAGCCCCTAGTTGTCACCTGCCAACTGACACCAAAGCCCATATTAGGTATCATCAAACAATTACAGCCCACACTCGACAGAGACCACATCCTGAAAGAAATCTTTCCTGAACCCCCTCTTCTGGCCTTCAAACAACCCTCTAGCCTCTCCAAGCTCATCATCATAAGCAAGCTCCCCATAGACCAGAACACACCAACTTAAAAGTGGCACCGGACCATGTCAGAACAACAGATGCAAAACCTGTAGACACATCTCCATTGTTACAATCATCAACATCCCCCCACAACACCCCTTTCAAGATCCATGGGTCCTACACATGCCTATCACAACATGTGGTGTACCTCATCCAGTGCACTCAATGCCCCAATAACAACTATTTGGGTAAAACCAGACAGTCGCTACACTCTTGAATAAAACTCACACAGAGAAATGATAAAATACAAAAACACCCTATCACCTGTGGGTGAGCAATGTTCACAAAACAATCACTCTATCTCTGACCTCTCCGTCCCCATCCTCAAAGGAAACCTGCACAACTCCTCCAAAAGATGAGCCTGGAAGCTTACATTTATAACTTTGCTTAAAGAAAAGGAGGACTTGTGGCACCTTAGAGACTAACCAATTTATCTGAGCATGAGCTTTCGTGAGCTACAGCTCACTTCATCGGATGCAACATGTAACTTTGCTTGACACTAAAAATCATGGATTGAATAGAGACACTGGATTTATGGCTTATTGCAACAATCTCAAACCCCTCCAATTGCCCCACACCACCAGCTTTCCCCCTGCCCTCCCTATGACTGAGAGGTGTTAATGGTCCACTTCATTTTGAAGGGTCCCTTGAAAAATGTGCTAACTACTTATGCTAAACAATCCGCTCCACCTCCTATTTAGTTGTGACACTCTGGGCTTGTCTTCATGTACAGCGTTGGCCCAGCACCACCGTGGTACTTTAGTGAAGACGCTCCTATGACCCTGGGAGAGCTTCTCCCGTCCGCACAGTTAATCCCTCTCCCCAAGAGATGGTAGTTATGTCTGCACCATGGGTTAGGTCGGTGTAACTACATCACTCAGGGGGTTGGGTTCACACCCCTGAGCGACATAATTGTACTGATGTAGCTACGTAGTGTAGACCTGGCCTCTGACTACGCTTCCCAAGAATATTTTGTATGTGTGTGATGTGCATGTTTTGTATCTGTGTGAGATTTCTATGTCTACATTTGTGTGTGTAGTGCGTGCGTGTGTGTGTGTGTGTGGAGGGGAGTTGTGCATGACATATATTTCCCAGACCAGAAGAGGTCTGTGGAAGCTCGAAAACTTGTCTCTCTTACCAACCGCAGTTGGTCCAATAAAAGATATTACCCCTCACCCACCTTGTCTTTCTAATATCCTGGGACCGACACAGCTACAACAACACTGCATACGCATGGGTCTGTCTATCTGAGCACAGCGCTGTGTGTCAGTCCGCATTGCATGTGTCTATACATGGGTCTGCCTGTCTGAGCATAGGGCCGTGTGTCTAGGCTGCAGAGTCTGAGCGCCAGGCTGCGTGGGTCTAGTTTGTATGGCTGTCTGTGCACGGGTCATCTGCCTGTGGATCAATCACTGCACGGACCTCTCAGCCAACGGGTCTGTACATAGGAATGTGTGTGTGTCAGTTATTGAGTGAGTCTGTTTTTCAGAGCTGGCTTTAGGATTTTGGAAGCCCCCAGCAAGGTTATTCAAGGGGACGGGAGGGAGGAAGCTGCTCCCTTCCCCAGAGCAGGAGGATCGTCCTGTTACAGCACAAGATAGACAACAGCAGAGCCCATACTCGTCTCACAGTAAAACTGAGAGTGACTCACAGAATTGCTAACAGGGCATGAGCACTCACACACACAAACACATGGACACACAGGCATGTCATGTGCAACACAGGATAGCAGGGGGCTGCGAGTTCTCCTGGGAACACGTCTTACGCGCCTCTCTCTCCTGCTAATTCGACAGGAGTCAGCCTCCGCTGCCTGTATCATTTCTACCATCAGACGGGTCTTAGCAGCCTCTTTTCTTCATGCCTGGAGATTTGTGTATGTGTGTGTTTGTGTGTGCAGTGCTTATTTAACCATTATGGATGCTCTGACCTCTTCTGTGGAAGCCGTCCTTTCAAACAGTTTTAAGAAATTCCAACAGTCAGCAGATGTGTCGTAGAGTGATTACTTTGGGAGGATATAGAGTCAAGTTCCATTTCAAACCCTTCTACCAGTGAAATTCAGGATTTCAAAGAAAGCATGGAGCTTGTCCAATGCTGCCAACAAAGCCTGCTTTCCTCAGCCAAACTCCATCCTTTTTGGTTTTTTTGTAGGTAAACCAGGCCTTGGCTGACCTTATTTCATCATGCAAAAGTTAGAGCTAGGCGTGTGCCTCTTAAAGCTGGGGAGAGTTACGTCAAGAGATGATTCCATATAATCTTTTCAGTGTGACTCCATTTCATTGGCCCCCTCATCCAGCTTTTGCTAAGTACCAAACTCTTTGTAGTGAGGGCAAAATTAAAACATAGTGTTGGATAAAAATAACGCAGCACATCTGTCCCTTTTCTCCCTATGCTGGGGTTTGAATCATAAAGGGAACATGTGTCTTCTGGAGGTTAGAACAGGAGCCTTGAAGCCAGGTCTCCTCCTCTAGATCTTATTCTTGCCTTGCTTTGCCTGGTCAGTGCCTCACTTAACTTTTCTGTTCCTCAGTTTCACCATCTGTGAATCAATATATTTGGGTCAGTGATGGAGTGGATTGGGCACTAGACAGGGAGTCAGGAGACCTGGAGTCTATTCCCACCTCTGCCACTGACCTACTGGGTGACCTTCGGCAAATCCCTTTGCCTTTTCGTTTCCCTCCTTCCCTATGTTTGTCTTATGTATTTAGCCTGTAAACTCTTCAGAGCAGGGATTGTCTCTTGCTATGTGTATCCACAATGCCTACCACAATGATCTTGGGTTTCAATGCATGCAATATGTTATGTTTATTTCATGGCACAAGCTCTTCCATTTCCTTTGCCCTTGATTCTGCTACCCTTACTCCCCATTCTTCTTCGGGCGTAGCCCCACTGAAACCAGTGGGATTATTTGCAGAGTAAGAGATTACTCAGTGTAAGTAAAGGTAATATAACCTGGTATTAGATTGCTTTATGACATTCTAAATAATCCCATTTTTAAACTATATCTTCAAATAAATTATTTTAGAATTCCTTTCACACAAAACAGCACTTCTCAGCTGTACAAAGAGACTGGCAATCATGCCAATAAACCCAGAATAGAGTGAACAATGATTCAAAGGCATTTCAAGCTGCACACTTCACCAAAACGCTGGAAGCAGCGAAGAAAATTATTTAATTTGGGGGATGGTTCATGAAATTGGATAATATTAATAAAAGAGCTATTTCCATTGACACAGGTTTTTTTAAAGACAATTGCAGATGCAGAGCTGTCTTATTATAGTGACAATAGCTTCTCCTTAGCTTTCAAGAAGGGAGTGTTGTCTAATGATCAGAGCACGGGTTTGGGAATCAGGAATCCTTGGTCCTATCTACAACCACCACTGACACACTGTGGGAGCCAGAGGCAAACTGGGCCTAATCCAAAGCATGCTGAAGTCAATGAAAAAGACTCCCAATGGGCTTTGGATTGACCCACTGTACCTCTGAACCTCATTTTCCCTATCTGTAAAATAGAGGTTCATTACTCATGTTTGAGGTCCTTGAGTACAAGATGCCCTAGAAGAGCAAACCATGGGCCAGATTCTGAGCTAGGGTAAATTGGCGTAGCCATGGAGTTACACTGGTTTTTCCCATCAAAGGATCAGGCCCTCTTATAATCCTCCACCCAGCTATCCTAATTTGCCTGAAGGAATCTTGGAGATCACATGACAAGAGCAAATACAACTTTCAGCTGCGCCAATGTCCCTCACCATTGCTCTCCAATCAAACAGAACATATTGGATCAAATTCAGCACTCCACGAAGCAGACATATTAATACATAGTTCTTACATAGCACTTTTCATCCGTACATCTCAAAGCAGTCGGTATCATTATCCCCATTTTACAGAGGGAGAAATGAAGGCACAGAGAGGTGGAGTGACTAGAACAGAATCTAGGTATTTGGGGAGCCAATGGCCATTGTTTGTTGCACCTCTTTTCTGCAGTGCTGTAGGTGTCCCGTTCAGAGGTATTTATGTGCTATTCATGTAATGAACTAGCTTTAAAACCCACTTGGCTGAGTGTGGTAGATATCTGGGATTATCTCAAAGCTGGAGGAATTTCAGAAGCTGCACCCAGTAAATTCTTGGGGTGTATTGGGGACAACTTTTTGTTTCAGAAAGTGGAGAAAGTAACCAGGAAGACAGCCATTTGGGACCTGATTCTGACTAACAGGAAGGAATTGTGACTCTGAAGAAGGAAGGCAATTTGGGTGCAAATGACCATGAAATGATAGATTACCTGTTTCTAAGGAAAGGAAAAAGTAAGAGTACCAGAGTAAGGACAATGGCCATCAAAAAATGGACCTTAAATTCAGAGAACTGGTAGGTAAGGTCCCATGGGAAGAAAATCTAACAGAAGAAGGAATTAAGGAGAACTGGCAGTTTCTCAAGAAGATAATATTAAAGGCACAACTGCCAACTATCCCGATGCAAAGGAAAGACAGGAAGAATAGTTAGAAGCCAATATGGCTCCATCAGGAGCTTTTCAATGACTTGAAAACCGAAAGGAATCCTACAAAACATGGAAACATGGACAGATTGCTAAGGAGGAGTACAAAAGACCAGCACAAGTATGTAGGGACAAAATCAGAAAGGCTACAGCACAAAATGAATGACGCCTAGCAGGGGACATAAAAGGCAAGAAGAAGAGATTGTTTAAATACATTAGGAGTAAAAGAAAGACAAAGGAAAGTGTAGGTCTACTACTTGTGTGGGGAGGAGAGCTAATAACTGGTGACATCAAGAAGGCTAAGCTGTTTAATGCCTATTTTGCTTCGGTCTTCCCTGAAAAGGTTAATGGTGACCAAATCTTCAACACAATTAATATTAACAAGGGGGAAGGAACATAAGCCAAAATAGGGAAAGAACAGGCTAAAGAATATTTAGCTAAGTTAGACATATTCAAGTCAGCAGGGCCTGATGAAATTCATCCTTGGGCTCTTAAAGAACAAGCTGAAGAAATCTTGGAACCATTCGCAATTATCTTTGAGAACTTATGGAGGACAAGTAAGGTCCCAGGGGACTGGAGAAGGGCTGACATAGTCCCTATATTTTAAAAGGGTGAACAAAGAGGACCCAGGGAATTAGATCCCAGTCAGCATAGCTTTGATACCTGGAAAGATACCGGAACAAATTATTAAACATCAGTTTGTAAGCACTTAGAGAATAATAGGATTATAAGGAATAGCCAGCATGGATTTGTCAAGAACAAATAAGAACATAAGAACACCCATATTGAGTCAGACCAAAGGTCCACCTAGCACAGTATCCTGTCTTCTGACAGTGTCGAATGCCTGGTGCCCCAGAGGGAATGAACAGAACAGGTCATCATCAAGTGATCCATCCCCTGTCGCTCATTCCCAGCTTCTGGCAAACAGAGGCTAGGAACACCATCCCTGCTCATCCTGGCTAATACCATTGATGGAGCTAGCCTCCATGAATTTATCTAGTTCTTTTTTGCACCCTTGTTGTAGTCTTGGCCTTCATAACATCCTTTGGCAAGGAGTTCCACAGGTTAACTGTACATTGTGTGAAAAATGCTTCCTTTTGATTGTTTTAAACCTGCTGCCAATTAATTTCATTTGGTGGCCCCTAGTTCTTGTGTTATGAGAAGAAGTAAATAACACTTCCTTATTTACTTTCTCCACACAAGTCATGATTTTATAGACCTCTATGGTTTCCCCCCTTAGTCGTCTCTTTTCCAGTCCCAGTCTTATTAATCTCTCCTCATACGGCAGCCTTTCCATCCCCCTAATCATTTTTGTTGTCCTTTTCTGAACCTTTTCCAAGTCCAATATATCTTTTTTGAGATGGGGCAACCCCATCTATACGCAGTATTCACGATGTGGGCGTACCATGGCAACAATGGTATATAGAGGCAATATGATATTTTCTGTCTTATTGTCTGGCACATGAACTTGGCAAAGGTATGGCAAGCATTGCTAAAACACAGGCACTCCTAAGTAGGCGATATTCATGTAAACACATTCCTGGGGGATGGCTCAGGAACACACTGACTCGGAGCAAGACAAGGATGGGAGGACAGGATGATGGATGGAGACATTTTGTTCAAACCAGCAGGTACAAGGTGTCGGGTTGGGAACTACATTAGGTGTGTTATATGGAACTCGTTTGTATCAATGTATAAAAGAGAAATCATAGGCATGGCACCTTTGTCCAGCCGAGAGGGCAGCAGGAAGTCCTGATGCTGACTGACCTGAGTCCAATGTCACGAGCATATCCGTGTTAGGGTACCTGTAGGGACTATGGGGCACAAGGACCAAGTGGACCCAATCAACCATGTAGGCTGCAAATGGGGGAGACTTAGGCTAGGGGAAGCTGATTAGGACGAAGCTCACCTGTGAGGGAACAAATGGGACTTCTACAAAGGAAGCCTGCAGTCCCTCTCCATGAGGTAAGGGATGCATCCGATGAAGTGAGCTGTAGCTCACGAAAGCTTATGCTCAAATAAATTTGTAAGTATCTAAGGTGCCACAAGTACTCCTTTTCTTTTTGCAAATACATTAAGGGCTCTTAGAAAGAGGACTGTGATCAATTGCTTTCTATGTCCACTGAAGGTAGGACAAGAAATAATTTAGGTGAGATATTAGGAAATATTTTCCAGCTATACGAGTAGTTGAACTCTGGAATAGGCTTCCAATGGAAGTTGTAGAATCCCCATCGCTGGAGGTGTCTAAGAACAGGTTGGACAAACACCTGTCAAGGATGATTTAGGTTTATTTGGTCCTGCTTCAGTGTAGGGGCCTGGACTTGAAGACTTCTTGAGGTTCCTTCAAGCCTGACACGTCCATGATTCTATGATTTACTTGTATTCAGGCACCTGCCATCGACACATCTACCCACAGCTGCATCAGATACTTTCTGACAACATCTCATTAAGCCCACATCCACACACACCCTGAATTTAAAACAACCACTTCTTTACATTGCATTTTCTCACACATGTACCAGAAACCTTTAATTCTATGCCCAGCTGGCTCACGTTTCATTGTTTGAAATAGAAAACTGGCCTGGTTACTTTTGTTTCTCGGGCAGATGTAAGACAAAGCAATGGAACATATCCACCCCTCAGCTGTGCTGGAAGGCATAAATCCAAGATCCTGCTGACCTACGAGCCACTCTGCTAGGACGACCCATACCTCCCGATAGTGGGCGGGGAGGGGGCACAAGGAAGGGCAGAGTGAGGGCAGAAGCTTCAGCAGATGTTACTGAGCATGCTCAGTCTGTGTGATCATGCTCAGTACAAGCCAAGCAGTTAAATCTGAGGGGGGTGCCGCCCCCCCCCCCACCCCCCACATTGCTTCTGGACTAGCTGGCATGGAAACAGGCGTGGGATTAGAGCAGGAGTGGGAGCAAGGGCTGGCAGGAGCAGGAGGAGTTTGTCAGCACCACTAGGCAACACAAATAGGCTGGAACTAGGGGTGCTGCAGCACCCCTGGGCTTGAAGTGGTTTCCATTATATACAGGGTTTACAATATATATACATGCGTAACAGCACCCCTAGTATACAAATGGTTCCAGCACCTCTACGAGGCAATGGGAGAGTTCCCAGTCAGATAATGATACTAAGCCGACCAGGAAGGAAGACTGCTTCCCTTAGGGTCCTATATAGCACCCTTGGGATCACCTGGGTGGATCCTTGCCTGTGGACTGGCTGAAGAACCCTGGCTGAATGGGGTGGGGCCTATCAAAAGAGGTCATTGTCTCTGACTCATCACACTCTCTGGCTCAGGCTCAGAGGTGACTCAGGAATGACTCATCACACAATCCCCACTCAGCACAATGTCCCCTCCAGATTCCTAAGGGCTTGTCTACACTACAGACGCGACAGCAGTGCAGCTTCTGGGTCACTACAGTGTGGACCCTGTAGTGGTTTTTCTGTCACTGTAGTTAATCCACCCCAACAGACTATGTTAATCTACGTGTCTGATAATTCTGTTCTGTACCAGAGCTTCAACCAGTTTGCCTCCTACTGAAGTCAGGCTTACTGGCCTGTAGTTGCCAGGATCACTTCTAGAGCCATTTTTAAAAATAGGCATTACATTAGCTACCCTCCAATCACCTGGTACATAAGAAGGCCCATACTGGGTCAGACCAAAGGTCCATCTAACCCAGCATCCTATCTTCTGACAGTGGCCAATGCCAGGTGCTGATTTAAGCAATCGTTTACATACCAAAGTTCTGTAATTTCATATTTGAGTTTCTTCAGAACTCTTGGGTGAATACCAACTGGTCCTAGTGACTTATCACTGTTTAATTTATCAATTTGTTCCAAAACCTCCTCTACTGATACCTCAATCTGGGATAGTTCCTCAAATTTGTCACCTAAAAAGAATGGCGTGGGTGTAGGGATGTAGACCATATCCTCTGCAGTGAAGACTGATGCGAAGAATTCAGTTAGCTTCTCCATAATTGCCTTGTCTTCTTTGAGTGCTCCTTTCACACCTTGATTGTCCAGTGACCCCACTGACTGTTTGGCAGGCTTCCTGCTTCTGATGTACTAAAAATAAATTGCTGTTATTCTTTGTGTCTTTAGCTGATTACTCTTCACATTCTTGCTTGGCCTGCCTTATTACACTTTCACACGTGACTTGTCAGAGTTTGTGCTCCTTTCAATTTTCTTCACTAGGATTTGACTTCCTATTTTAAAGGATGCCTTTTTGCAACTAACTACCTCTTTCACTCTGCTGTCTAGCCACGGTGGCATATTTTTGGTCCTCTTGCTGCTTATATATTATAAATAATTTGGGGTATACATTTAGTTTGACCATCTATTATGGTGTTTTTAAATAGCTTCCATGCACTTTGCAGGCATTTTATCCTTGTGACTGTACCTAATTAATTTTGGTTTAACTAGCTTCCTCATTTTTGTATAGTTCCCCTTTTGGAAGTTAAATGCTACTATGGTGAGTTTCTTTGGCATTTTGCCCCCTACAAGGATGTTAAATTTAATTACACTTCGGTCACTATTACTGAGCAGATCAACTATATTCACCTCTGGGATCAGATCCTTGTGCTCCACTTTGGTCTAAATCAAGAATTGCCTCCACCCTGCGTGGGTTCCAAGACAAGCTGCTCCAAGAAGCATTCATAATGGTGTCTAGAAATTTTATCTCTGCATCCCTTCTTGAGGTGACAGACCCAGTGGGTGTAAGGATAGTTGAAATCCCCCATTATTATTGCATTTTCTGCCTTTATAGCCTCTCTAATCTTCCTCAGCATTTCACAATCATCTGTCACCATCCTGGTCAGGTGGTCGGTAGCCTATTCCTACTGCTATGCTCTTGTTGGTCAAGCATGGAACTTCTATCCATTGAGATTCGATGGTACAGTTCGAAGATTTTTACTATATTTGACCCTTCGCTTCCTTTCACAAATAGTGCCACTCCCACACCAGCACACAAGTGCCACAAATGACAGAGCCTTGCTTTAGCAGCATCTGCCGTTCAATCACTTCACATTCAAGGTAAACTGCTCTTTAAACTCTACTGGTGCCATGGAAAGAAGAGTTTTCAGAATATCCCAGGCACTTTCCTGACCCGTCACCACAGCAAGCAGCTGTTACCCATCCTGTGAGACATGGCGACCTCACTTCCTGTTTACCTGCAAATCCTTAGTCATCTGGAAGACCTGCAGGCCCGGGGGAGCGTGACGGTTCTGAGTGGGGGACAGCCATCTGTGTTTTAGATCTCGATTTAGATCAGATAGGCCCTGTAGTGGGGTGGCAACCCCACTCCTGGAGAAGAGGGATTGAAAGCAGTCAAGATAGGCTGATTGGGGAAGCAGACAGAGCTGTGGCCAGCTCAATTAGGGCCCAGCTGGCCCTTATAAGAGGGCTGGGGACTGGGAGCCGGAGGAATGTCACTCTAGCCCTGGAGTGGGAAGGGGTAGCTGCCTGGGAGCAAGGTACCGAAGCAGAGCCGTGCTGGGGAGCTCCAGCCTGGTAGCCCCCCAGGCTGCAGGCCTTGTGGAAGGCCAGTGAAAGGTACTGGGGCTGCAGAGGGGCAGCCCGGGGATAGGCAAAGGCAGCAGGTCCGAACCCTTTGTCAGTGATGAGTGGCCGTTACAGACTGCAGTCTGCCCCAGTGAGCGGGGGCTAGATGACGACCGGCAGTAGCCACTGAGGCAAGGTGGGTTTAGAGGGTTGGGGGTTCCCCTGGGAGGGGAGATCCACAGCGTGGGTACTGCTGGGGCAGAACCCCAAGGTAAAGGGCAGCGGGGTCCGGGAGGGACACGGGGCCAGCGGCAGGCAAGACACGGGCCTGCAGAGGGTGCGCCGTACGCAGGAAAAGAGCTAATTCCCAGATGACCAGCAGGAGGCGCCGCACTGGTGAGTCTTCACTTTGCTACAGGCCCCCTTCATTTTAGCCTTTGTGTCACCTCTGGACCCCTCAACTAGGGCCTTATCTATCAGGCTCTGCAGGTGAGATGAAGGAAAGTTTTGCTACTGGAAGTGCAGAAGAGAATAAAGGAAATAGTCTAGACTAGAGGGCAATCACTCCAATTTCCCTATCAGGTTTCCCTCAGAAATTCTGGCTACAGCTTTGTCTGAGCATGACGAATGGTAAAGACCCCTCAGGAGCCAAAACAGGCCCCGGGTGGTCGTGGCAACCCCCACCCCAGATTCTTTAGTGTCGCGAAGCAACCGGCGACTGGTTGGTTGGAAACCTGAACCCCGAGTCATTTCCCTTGGGAGCTCAATAAAGGAGGCAGGACAGCTCAGGACAGGATTTTCAAAGACACATAAAAAGGACAGTCTCATAGGAAGCCTGACACCAGTAGAAAATCCCCTCTGTTCCCTGAGGAATGGCTGAAGTTGTATGTACTTTTGTTGGCTTACTTTGCCAACATTGTAAACATTGTCTAAATATGCAGTCAGTGGCCACATGTCCAGAGCACAGTAGGCACTAAGTGGCAGCCACTCCAGGAGAGGTTGGTGCCTGCTATGGACTCTGCTCCCTTTCTTGAGGTGAGCCCTATGAGTCAGGTTTGAGGCAACTTACCTGCTATCTGGAAAACCGTTCCCAGAGAGTAGTTATCAGAGGTTCACAGTCAAGATGGAAGGGCATAATGAGTGGGGTCCAGCAGGGATCAGTTCCGGGTCCGGTTCTGCTCAATACCTTCATCAATGATTGAGATAATGGCAGAGAGAGTACACTTATAAAGTTTGTGGATGATACCAAGCTGGGAGGGGTGGCAAGTGCTTTGGAGGATAGGATTAAAATTCAAAATGATCTGGACAAACTGGAGAAATGGTCTGAAGTCACTAGGATGAAATTCAAGAAGGACAAATGCAAAGTACTCCACTTAGGAAGGAACCATCAGTTGCACACATACAAAATGGGAAATGATTGCCTAGGAAGGAGTACTGAAGAAAGGGTTCTGGGGGTCATAGCGGATCACAAGCTAAATATGAGTCAACAGTGTAACACTGTTGCAGAAAAAGCCAACATAATTCTGGGATGTATTAGCAGGAGTGTTGTAAGCAAGACACGAGAAGTAATTCTTCCAATCTACTCCACGCTGATTAGGCCTCAGCTGGAGTATTGTGTCCAGTTCTGGGTGCCACATTTCAGGAAGGATGTGGACAAATTGGAGAGAGTCCAGAGAAGAGCAACAAAATAGATTAAAGGTCTAGAAAGCATGACCTATGGGGGAAGATTTAAAAAATTGGTTTCAGAGTAACAGCCATGTTAGTCTGTATTCGCAAAAAGAAAAGGAGGACTTGTGGCACCTTAGAGACTAACCAATTTATTTGAGCATGAGCTTTCGTGAGCTACAGCTCACTTCATCGGTTTGTTGAGTCTGGAAAAGAGAAGACTGAGAGGGGACATGATAACAGTTTTCAAGTATGTAAAAGGTTGTTACAAGGAGGAGGAAGAAAAATTGTTCTTCTTAACTTCTGAGGATAGGACAAGAAGCAATGGGCTTAAATGGCAGCAAGGGAGGTTTAGGTTGAACATTAGGAAAAACTGCCTAACTGTCAGGGTGGTTAAGCACTGGAATAAATTGCCTAGGGAGGTTGTGGAATCTCCATCCTTGGGGATTTTTAAGAGCAGGTTAGACAAACACCTGTCAGGGATGGTCTAGATAATACTTAGTCCTGCCACGAGTGCAGGGGACTGGACTAGACGACCTCTCGAGGTCCTTTCTAGTTTATGAAACACAAGGAATTCGGTCCCAAGGCTCACTAGCCCAACACCTTCAATACACCCACACACAACAACCAACACACTGAATGGGAGCTTTACTGTACTTTGTGAGTGGGAGAGAAATGTCTCGGAACTTCAGCAGGGCAGGATACTCGACCATGCCTTTAAAAGCATGGCTGCATCAGAACAAACTGTAATTGGCCACCCGCGGGTGGGAGCTGGAAATTCCTGAGTTGTACTCCCAGTTCTACCAGCAGCCCAGTGTGCAGCCTTGGAAAAGTTACTGATCCTTCAAGTTGCTGAGCCCCCTTGCAGGGCGCAATTTGGCTCTCGTGGGCTTGGCTCCTCCGTCGCTCTGATCCAGACCAGTAAAATAGGGATAGCGGTACTGACTTCACAGGGAGGGTCTGTGAGGCGGAGTGCCTACAGGCTGCTTTGAGATCCTCATAGGAAATGCACTGCCAGAGTCTACGCATCCTTTTAATATTATGCCACAGTTATGTAAAGTCAGGGTCCACTGAGGTGAAACCTAATTGAGGACTAAGAGAAATGCCCCACAGCCAGGAGAGGGGCTTAGATAAGATTTCAGTTGAACACAGAAGAAATCCAACTTGGGCATAAAGAAACACCTTCTCCATGCATAACTGATGGTTATTTGGCATGTTGTTGCATGAAGCTCATCTGCTCTTGCCAAGGACAGACTTACTTTCTATATGCCAGCATCTTCTGAACGGCACAGATGTCTGTCACGACAGATGTGTTGCTCATTTTTATTATGATTGAGTTATAGCTGTGGCAACTAAATCCTCCCAAGGATTTCCCTGGCTACTTCACTAAATCTGTAATTCTGCTGGACGTTTGTAAAGGAATTTAAAAAGACAAACCGGTTCTTTTTTAAAACAAGCATTAACAGAGACCTCTGATGTATTTTTAAAATATGTCTCTGATGTGATTGCATCTGTCATTTTAGAATCATAGAATCATAGAATATCAGGGTTGGAAGGGACCCCAGAAGGTCATCTAGTCCAACCCCCTGCTCAAAGCAGGACCAATTCCCAGTTAAATCATCCCAGCCAGGGCTTTGTCAAGCCTGACCTTAAAAACCTCTAAGGAAGGAGATTCTACCACCTCCCTAGGTAACGCATTCCAGTGTTTCACCACCCTCTTAGTGAAAAAGTTTTTCCTAATATCCAATCTAAACCTCCCCCACTGCAACTTGAGACCATTACTCCTCGTTCTGTCATCTGCTACCATTGAGAACAGTCTAGAGCCATCCTCTTTGGAACCCCCTTTCAGGTAGTTGAAAGCAGCTATCAAATCCCCCCTCATTCTTCTCTTCTGCAGGCTAAACAATCCCAGCTCCCCCAGCCTCTCCTCATAACTCATGTGTTCCAGTCCCCTAATCATTTTTGTTGCCCTTCGCTGGACTCTCTCCAATTTATCCACATCCTTCTTGAAGTGTGGGGCCCAAAACTGGACACAGTACTCCAGATGAGGCCTCACCAATGTCGAATAGAGGGGAACGATCACGTCCCTCGATCTGCTCGCTATGCCCCTACTTATTTTAATAACTTCCGTTTGTGTTTTGACTCCAAAGCAAACTGAAGGCATTAAACATCCAGGGCCAGATTCGCAGCATGACTGCAGTGGAGCAAGGCCGACTCTCGCCAGCTAAGACTGTGCTCTCCCAAGTGCTCACAGCTCTTAGAGCAATTCAGCGGGCTACGAAAGAGCCAGTGCATTTAGGTCATAAAAGCTCAGTTACAAAGGGCCACATTTCTGCCTTTCAGCTGCATTCAAGAGCCAGCCTTAGCCTGCTTTGCTGAAGACAGAGGCAAAATTCCCATTGACTTCCTACAGGAGTCACGGGCCTGATCCAGCATCCAGCGGAGGGACAGTCTGTGGGAGTCTTTCCTTTGACTTCAATGGGCTTTGGATCAGGCCCCAAACCCTGCCGTCCTCACAACTGCCATTGACTTAACTGAAAGTAGCACTGGGCCCTTTGCTTTGACAGATTTTCCTGCTCTCTCACCACACCATAAGAAGGTTAAGGGGCGGGAGAGTTTAAATCTAATTTCACTCCTCGGCTAAGAACGGTGGTGTTTCAGGACATGAGGCCCCCAAAGAAGTTGGTTAAAGTGTTTGAAAGTATGTTAATGACTAAGCTTGTCTACCAGGCAGTGAATGAGTGTGTGTGTTTCCACAGAGTTGTAATAATACAGTGCACATGGGCAACCCTTTTGTTTGAGGGTCTCCTCGTGCTTTACGAACATTAATTCATTCTCACAACACGCCTGCAAGGTGAGTCAGGATCATCACTGCACGAGTGGGGAATCTGGAGCACAGAGGCAAAGTGACAGCCATGTACACAGTGAGTCAATGGCTCAAGAGGAGACAGAAGCCAGGAGTCCTAACTCGCAATTGTCTCTTGCAACTGACACACATGCTGCTTATCAGCATGAATAATTTAGCCACAGCTCTGCTGTCCTATCCCAGAAGAAATTGCTGCATTGAAAATTCTCTGGGCTGGTATGAGAGGGGGAATCATAATTTTATGGCTTAAGGAAAAAATATTTCTCTGTTTTCTTGTCTTTTGCAAAAACAAAGCAGTTTACACAGACAGACAGAAGTGCCATCCTGCTGGGGAGTAAGGGGAATAAATAAATTGTCTCCAAAAGCTGGCAAATAGACATCTGAGTAAAATATTCAATATCATCAATATTCCTAGCTTTTGCTCAGAGATAGTAGGTCATTTTTGCTACCAAAGAGATGCTGCTGTTTTCTTTGCCAGATCTGGCAAAAAGCAACTTTGACCCTGAACCAGAATCTGAAATCATTGCATCAGGCTACTTGTCAAAGTTTCCCTGAACGAAAGTCTGAAACTCAGCTGGATAGTATAGCTAAACAACAGCATCCTCCTGCAGTGAGGGTGAGTGTCTGTCAATATCACACACCTGCCAATCTCATGTACCCGCGCCCACAAAGCTCAGCCAAGAGTTTCAACCCACTAAACAAAAACTTTCCTTCTGTCTCCCTTCAATTGCACCTTTTGCTCCCATTGGTTTCCTGTAAGGCTGCTGTAAGAAAAGACCATGTAGAAACGACATTGAAATCTACACTGGAAATTTGCCCATTAGAAAAAGGCTTTGATAATTCCCAACATGACACAATCCTCTGGATTTTAAAGAAGTCATTTAACACCCTTGAGTAATCATTTGCTATTAGTTCGCCAGGACCAGTCAAATGATCTCCTGATATCCAGGTCAAGCCGAGATGTAGCTGGTATCCAGGTCACTTCCTACCCTAGGTAGCAAATCTGCAATCAATTGAATACCCATGTGTCCTGTCTGGGGAGCCTTCAGGTTACACGGGGATGGAGCAACTGCACTACAACCTATTACTAGCTCCTAGCTAGGAGGATGAGAATAGGCGGTTAAACAATAAAATCCCTGTACCTGAGGGAAGCCAGGCCCATCCTTCGCGTTCACTGAGCTTTCAGCCGACATCTTCTACTTCTGGAGACAATTTGGGCTAGTGGTGGTGTCGGGATCCCCTGCCCAGGAGAGGTTCAGAACTGAGGAAGTTAGCGTAGAGACAGCTTTATCATCTCTGATCCTTGCAGAGGGAGGCCCTGAACGTCAGGCCTGAGGTCACTGGCTGGGCAAAGTAGAGCTAAATACGGATTTCAGCAGCCAGTGATTTAATCCCAGAGATCGTGATGAGCACAAATAACTCATTCCTCTGGAGAAAGAAAGAGGCCTAGGTTAAAAAACTAAAAACCAAAGCAACCTTGGAAGGATGGGAAATTAACTCCAGGCCAAATTCTGATCACTCTGACGTCTGTGTAAATCCAGAGCAATTCAACTGAAGGCACTGGAATTCACTGGGATAACCGAGGACTTGTTTGTGCTGCAGTTTTGGCACTGATGCTGCAAGAGGGAGAACCACCAGTGTAGTTGCACTGTATTAGTGAAAAGAGTGACTTGCACCTGGGTTAACTGCACCAAAGGCGGCAGTGTTGCCTAGTGCAGATTGCCTAGAACGCTCGACAGTTTCAGGAGACTTGGGTTCTATTCCTGCCTCTGCCACTGTTTTGCTGGAGGACTTTGGTGACTCCCCCAGTCTGTGGCTCAGTTTCCCCATCTGTAAAATGAGAGTAAAGGTACTGACCTCATTTATAAAGGGCTGTGAGATCTCATGAAGAGCACTATATAAAAGCTAAGTATTACGATGAAGTCACGCATGCAGCACGCCAGGGCTAATGGGCCTGACTCGCATTGCCTTGTGCATGTGCTTCCATCAGTGCACCGTGGGCATCAAATGCTACCAGAATAGACGTGTTTTTACATCCACGAGCGTAGATGACTGTCGAAGGTACAGGGCAACAAAGAATCAGGCCCTAGGGTAGTGATGTATTAGTGTCATTACAATCAACCCTTTGGCACTACACGAATCAAAGTAGCAAATAATCTGTGTAGCTGTACCCGTGCAAATTCCGCAGAGCAAAATTTAAAAGGCAGCTATTGTTTCTAACACAGATAACACCATTCATACGATTCCTCAAAAGCCTTCACTTAGGGCTTGTCTACATGCTGCTGCAGGGTGGACAACAGGTGTGTGAATTGTAGTGTGTGCTAACGTTGTCCTGGGTAGACCTGGCCGGCACAAACTAAAAGGTACCCAGTGCAGGTTAATGCAGCCCTGTTTACATCAATGTAAACTTTTTAGTTCATGCCAGCAGGTCTACACATGGCAGTTAAGGCACAATGTGTTACTGTGCTCTACAGTTCACATCTTTGTAGTCCGCACTACAGCACCATGTAGGCAAACCCTTAGAAGAACTCACTGCATGGCTTGCCCCTTAAGGGCTGGGGCTAGCCAACCCTGACCACAGAATGAGCAACGTCTGGGAGAGATCATGGTGATTGCCCTATAAAGAGCAGCAGGAGGTGGCCATGCAAGTGGGCTGCATATAGTTTGATCGCACACGGTCAGGAACCAAAAGAAAATCTCTTGGGTATGAAAGCGAAACCAGACGCCACGTGTATGCAGTAAACATCGCGGGTTAAAAAGCTTGCTTTTAAAATTCCAGGGTATAGGGCCTTTAGACAAGATCAAAAGCTAGGAAGAGGACCAGGCATTTGTACTTTCATAAGGGAAAGCTTAAACTACACAGTAGTAGAGAATAAAGAAGTAAGTCTCGAATATAATGCTGATGAAATCCCAATGCAGAAAAGAAATTGTCCTTTAAGGACTTATAATATCTATAACCCGGGTAGGAAATTAGAGAGCTCGGGGTTACAGGAAATAGTGAAGAATGCTAAAAGACCCTATATGATATGTGGTGACCTAAATAGTCATCAGACATCCCCACAATGTAAGACAACTGATAACAAGGGCACATGCTTAGAGAAGTTAATTGTTGAAAACAATCTAGTGGCACCCCCAATTATATTTAATGCAGCAGATAGTAGGTAGTTCTTCTTGTTAGACCTGGCAATTATAACACCAAATATTGCAAGTAGATACAACTGGAAATAAATAAGGAAGAAGGACTGGGGAGTGATAACTTCTCTATACTTACTACTTTTCAAGTCAAAAGTAAGGTTAAAGGTAAAGTGAGCTGTAGCTCACGAAAGCTTGTGCTCAAATAAATTTGTTAGTCTCTAAGGTGCCACAAGTCCTCCTTTAGATTTTTTTAAAGTATCAGGTGGGTAATTTTCCATCTGGGAGCTGAATTTGTGAGCTTGTAAAGATACTGAATTTGTGAATGTTCATTGTTCCTTCCTTAGAGGTTTTTAAGGTCAGGCTTGACAAAGCCCTGGCTGGGATGATTTAACTGGGAATTGGTCCTGCTTTGAGCAGGGGGTTGGACTAGATGACCTTCTGGGGTCCCTTCCAACCCTGATATTCTATGATTCTATGATTGTGTGAGTGATGACATAGAGAATTTCAATGACCGTGCATTCAAGGGATTAATAGCAGCAGCTACAGCAGCCATACCTAAGATACTCAAGTACCACATGCTGGAATGCAAATGGTAATTAAAAAAAGAAACAAAGCCTATAAAAGAGCTTTTTGCTATTCATTGTATTTTTTTGCTAGTGAACTATAAAAGAAATAAGGCAATAGTACAAAGACTTATAAAAATATCAAAGAAAGTGAGTTGGTAGAAGTATTGTGGGCAGATAAGGATACCAAGACATCACAAATATACAGGCAAATTAGAAGAATGAATGGAATTCAGACTAAGAGCAGTCACATCCTGGGTCTTATCAGTACTTCTGTTTTGTCAGTTCCAATAACAAGAAAGCAGAAGTTTGAGCAGAAACTTTCTGAGGGACAATCATCAAAGTGCAGATTAGAAGTCAATTCATTGAAGAAAATCATGAACTATTACATAGGGGGAGTAAACATGAAGACACTATACTGAACGAATAGTTTTGTAGGCTGGAACTTGAGCTAGCTATTGGTATCAGTAAGAATACACCCCCAGGAAAAATTATACCCTACCAAATTCATGGTCCATTTTGGTCAATTTAATGTCATAGGATTTTTAAAATAGTAAATTTCATTATTTCCATTATTTAAATCTGAAATTTCATGGTGTTGTAACTGTAGGGGTCCTGACTCAACTCGGAAGGCAGCAGCGCAGAAGTAAGGGTGGCATGGTATGGTTTTGCCACCCTTACTTCTCCCCTGCTGCTGCTGGCGGGGCGCTGACTTCAGAGCTGGGCACCTGGCCAGCAGCCACTGCTCTCTGCCACCCAACTCTGAAGGCAGCACAGAAGTAAGGGTGGCAATACCGTGATCCCCCCCCCACCCACAAGAACCTTGCAAAGTCCCCCAACCCTCTTTTGGATCAGGACCCCCAGTTTGAGAAATGCTGGTCTTCCCCGTGATCAAATTTCACAGGGAAGATCAGATTTCACAGTCCATAATGAGTTTTTCATAGCTGTGAATTTGGTAGGGCCCTAATTATATACGCAACATAATGTTTAACTCTTTCTCTGAAAGCAGTTACATAGTTCCAAGAGAACTTTCAGATATTGTATGTGGAAAAAGGAGTGATACACGCACTAGTAATTCCAATATGGAAACCAGGCAAACTATCCACAGAAGTGGATGTTGATGGACCTGCAGCCCTTACATCCTGGCTGGGTAAAATTATGGAAAGAATGGTGAATGGAAGATTGCCTAGTTGGAAAACAATCGCATTATAGATAATGGTGGTTGTTGGAGATGAAGCAGCCCCACTGATCACATTGTTAAATTAGAAACTGAAATACAAAACCATGTGAGGCACAAAGCTTTCATGACAGCTGTCTTTCTCGATGCTGAAAAGGTGCATGACATGCTACAGAGGGAAGGCTTGTTCAAAATAGGTGCACTAGGGATAACGGCATGAATGTATGGAGGGATTAGAAACTTTTTTGAGTAAAAGGACCGTGCAGGTCAGAGTTAGGCAAGTTATGTTGACTATATATAATATTAAAAATGGTACACCACAAGGAAGTGTTATTAGCCTGGCCTTATTTAGTATTACAATAAATGATCTCCCAAAATGACTCAAGTGAGTGAGTGCCAAGTGAGCGTCACTCTGTTCACGAATGATTGTGCATTGTGGGTTAGGAACAGGAATATTGAGATGGCAGAAAAAGAGAATCAAAAAAGCGTTACGAGACACTTCTGACCGGGCAAACGCATGGGGTTTCAAGTTCTCCATTGCCAAAACCAAAGGACTGATCTTTACAAAAAGGAAAATGACAAAGGAGTATAAACTGTATCTGTATGGAAAACAAATACTTATAGTTAAAAGATTTAAATTCCTCGGGATAATATTTTATACTACATTACTTTGGGAAGATCATATAGAGTTTATTAAAGATAAATGTAGAGGAAGGATTAACCTTCTTAAAAGTCTTGCTGGGATTGATTGGGATGGGGGCGGTAGACAAGAAAACACTGCTGATAGTATCCAGAGCCTTATTCAGACTGGTTTCGGATCGACATCAAAATTAGAACTTACAAAATTAGATTTAATACAAGCCCAAGCACTACAAATAGCATGAGGTGTGTTTATTACAACACTTATATGCATGCTACAGATAGCGTCTAGTGAAATGCCAGTTACACTATGAATGAAACGACTGAATCTAACCTTCTGAGCCAAATTTAATGGGAACTGCAACAATGAAAGTACCAAATATATGAGGATGGTTGGGAGTTCCATAGGCGGACTATTGCACGTGATGTTTGAACCCCACATGCCACTCGAGTGACAGCGTGGATGCAGAATTTGAAAGACAGGGAAAAGCGAAACGATATCAGAACTTTTAGACATGGGGAAATGTGTTCTGGATGCAGTCACATGTTCCAACATGAATTCGGATTTATCTTATAAACTTAAGAGTAAAAAGAGACCGTAGGTATTAAAAATGAAAAAAAAAGATGAAAAGTGGAGTCAGTTTTGTCAAATATATGCTGATGGGTCCATAAAAGAAAAACAGGAAGTGCAAGGAGAACATATTTGTATACCACAATTTGGAATTAGTATATCTAAAAGAATATCCAATTTTGTAGCCGTCACGACAGCTAAACTAGTAGCAATAATGCTAGCAATAATGGCATCTGGGATGTATGCCCAGAGTGATGGTCTTTTCTTTTTTTATTTGATCTCCAGCTTTTTGGCAATAAAAAAGGGTGTCTCAAGAAGTAAGAGTGATTTAACCAATGAAATTCTATTTCTAATAACAGAACGAGTGCAGATGGGGTCACATTTAACATTAGCTTGGATCTCCGTGTATATTGGGGTAACGGAATGAAATGATGGACAAAGTAGCTAAACACGCAGTAAGAAATGGAAAGATTGACATAGAAATACCCTATTCAAAAGCCTAATACAGAAAAATGTAAAAGAGAAATGGTGAAAAACTTGCACTAACAGAAAAAGAGGAAAATTTTTTTTTAATTGTGCCCTAGAGTTGAGGATAATGACATACTTCTGGGCCTGGATAGGAAAAATGAAGTGCCATTGTGGCTTAAACAAAAATCTTTTTTTAAATAAATAGACACAAAGATGGATCAGTCCACTCTGTAAGGTGGAAGAAAAGACTGAGCACCTTTGATGGGTCGGTAACGGCTTTGATAAAGAAAGGGAAAAGCTTGCTGAGGAATTCAAACATCCTAAGGTAAGAAAAAAAGTCACATCATGTTATTTAGCAAAATCAGGGAAATGGGGTTGTATTAGGATTGTTACATTACCTGAAGGACACAGGGCAGAGCAAGAGACTATAAATGACTGGCAGATATAGACTATTAAGTTAAGTCTGCTTCACCATTAAAAAGAAGAAAAAGAAAAGAAAACAAAGGGGAGAACGCACAGGGATCAGAGATGGCTAGGAGTGAGCAGGGTCCATTAGACAGTCCTGGGAGTTAGGACTCCAGCCAGGTGTGGTCTCGGGGGTGGTTTGCCAAAGCAGGAAAGGTCCCAAGAAGGAAGAGAAACCTTTGTTGCATGTGGACTTTCGGATGGACTTTGAAAACTTTGTTGTGAGTGTTTGTAGCTTTAATAAAGCACGATCTGAGAAGGGATGGGAATGGACAGAAGAGTTTATTAAACAGTCCAAGAGGGGAAACTGAGGCAGCCTGCCATTAGTGTGACTCTAAGTCAGGAGGGAGCACATGGGAGGTGGCCAGCCTGGTTACACTCACCATGTGTGATATTACACAGCCTCCTTTACAGCATGATGTCCCCTAAATCCGTAGCACAAAAACAATAATACCACACACATCTATAGTGTCTTGTGTTTGGGGCTCTGAAAGCACTTTGCAGACACTAATCCACGCAAGAGAGAAGCATTCTCTACCTTTGTAAACATGCTGCTCAGAGCAACCGAAACCAGGGCTCGTTATTAAAGAGGATGCCTCCGAACCAAAAAATGCATTACACAAGAAACTAGCACTAATTCAGAAGCAGTTGAGTAAACTGCATCACTGGCAAGGGGTTCTAAAAGACATCAACAGGCAACAAGGAAAAAACCTGCAGAAATGCCTTTACCCGCTAGCAGATTGAGAACAGGCTTCTGCTAGTATTCATTCCCATGAAGCAGACATGATTAAGGGAGGTGGTTGAATTTAAATCTTTGAATTGTATTTGTAACTTCAAGCAAAGTGGAATTGATCTTCCCACCTTGCATAATCGGTGATGTAATTTGTAGTATAAATATAAATAGAATGTTTCACTGCATGACAGTGGGACACAGCTAAGCGTAAAATAAATGGGAAAGAATGTGAAGGGTTTTTTATAAAACAAAACAAAAAACCGCAGCTGGATGTGGAAAGAGTCAAGATCCTCTAAGCCAGTGTTTTTCAAGGACCAGTCCGTGGACGGGCGCCGGTCCCTGAGCTCTCCCTGACACTGTTTAGGAAGGCCGCAAGCCGGTCCCTGGTACCAAACAGGTTTGAGAAACACTGCTTAAGCCAGTGGCTCTCAACCTTTGCAAACTACTGTATCCCTTTCAGGAGTCTGATTTGTCTTGCGTACCCTCAAGTTTCACCGCACTTAAAAACCACTTGCTTACAAACTGAAAAATGGCTGACTTTCTCATTTCTACCATATAACTATAAAATAAATCCATTAGAATATAAATATTACACCTACATTTCAGTGCATAGTATATAGAGCCATATAAATAAGTCAATGTCTGTATGAAATTTTTAGTTTGCACTGACTTTCCTAGGGCTTTTTATGTAGCCGGTTGTAAAACTAGGCACATATCTAGATGAGCTGATGTACCCCCTGGAAGACCTCTGAGTACCCCTGGTTGAGAACCACTGGCTTAAGCTGCATCGAGTTAGTTCATCTGTTTGTATATTACTTGAGCCTACAAATGCTTACTACCAGTTACAGCTGTCAGTACTGAGAGGCGTCCCATTGACTTCAATGGCTCCTATTGACTTTGGTAGAGCTACACCCAGCAGTATGCACTACTAAGAGCAAGTACTTGCAGGATCAGGCCTTAGTATTCATTATTTTTATATGCAACCAGCACTACAGAAACATGTCCGTAACAATTCATGCACAAAATAGCCTGGCGCCAAGTCTGATCTCACTCGTGCCGGGTGTGATATTCCATTAATTTTGGTGGAGTTATTCCTTCTAGCATAACTCAGATCAGAATCAGGCTCCGTATTCTTTGACCTACCTCGCCAGGGTGTTGTGAGGCTGATTAGTATGGACCATGTGAACTGGAACCATAAACACACTGAACATTAAATCCCACCAAATGAGGGTAAATCCATCCTCATCATCGTATCTACTCATTATACACTTGAACATAGCCATTATATGAACAGCATACCCCCATATCTCGATGTCTGTACTTTGACCCGGTAAACTTTTACCCCCAACTGGGGAGACTGCAGATTATGTATTCCTTACGCCAACCGTTTCTAAAACGAATTTCGCACCCCTTGATAATCTGTACCTTATTCCCTGATAACCAGAAACTTCTATGCTTAAACTCTGTACTGTTTTTTTTACTTCAACATCATCTTAATAAAATTATTAAATTTGCTAAGCACTTTGACAGTGCTTCCTGCTGAGTATTGTTATTCACTACAGAAGCAGAGAACATTAGGATCATAATTTGCAAGTAATTCATTTTAATGAGGGGAATTTGGTTCCACCCCAGTTTCCTTCCAGACTGAGCCCAGGGCAGTTTCACTTTTTAGCCTGTCAGCCACAGCTAAAGCATTACAATGTTCATTGGCAGCTGCAGCTGTTTTTTTAGCAATAAGCGATGCAGCAGGCAGGCAGATTATTGTAGGAAAGATCTTTACTAAGCAGACATAGAGGCTAGGGCTAATGCTGAGAGGTTGAAATGTTCAGGCTTGGGCTTGGCCTCTAGGACCCCGTGAGATGGGAGGGTCCCAGTGCTCAGAATGTCTACACCACAACTAAACAGCCCCGCAGCCCAAGCCCTGCAAGCAGGGGTGCTAGAACAATTTGTATAGGGGGGCAGGGCCGGATTAACCCATAGGCTAATAAGGCTGTAGCCTTAGGCCCTCCAATTTTTAGTCCCTAATTTTTAGGCCCTACTGTAGGTACTCCATTCCATACTGAAGTTACAGCTGAGCGGGGCCATCAGAAATTTTTTGTCTCATTACATATTGCTTTGTATAAATTAATCCCTCAAGATTGCAAACTCAATTTATGGCTGCAAATTCAATTTATCCTCTCCATCCTCCCTTCTGTCTTCTAACAAGGGCCAAAAATGTCCTCCGATCCACCATGACTCAAGAGCATCTCAGTGCTTTGTCCCACTTGAGCACTTAGAATGAAATAGTCAGGTCTTTGAATTACGATGACATCATTCATGACTTTACCACAGCTAAAGCTGGGGGTGGGAATGGTTTGTTTGAAAAGTTAAGTGTAGTGAGAGTAGAATAAACTAGTTAATTTGACGTAAATAAATAATATGTAACTATGCATATAGATAAATATTTGACTTTATAATTTTTTTTTTTGCAATATGTAATTCATACTTAGGTTCTTCCCTCCCATTAGCCTTAGGCCCCTCATAACCTTAATCCAGCCCTGTGAAGGGAGGTGCTGAGAGCCACTGAACCAAACTATATACCCTGTATATGATGGAAACCACTTCAGGCCAGGAGGTGCGGCAGTCCTCCCCCACCCGCCCCAGCAACCCTTGTTCTAGCACCTATTCTTCAAGCCTGAGTCAGCTGGCACGGGCCAGCCGTGCGTGTCTACTTGCAATGTAGGCATACCTTCAAAGCCAGGCCTGGCCCCTGAAGAGCAGAAGACCTGGATTCTATTTCCAGCCACCTCTGCCAATGATTCACAGCATGACCTTAGATCGTCTTGGACCTTAGTTGGTGTTGGTCCTGCTTTGAGCAGGGGGTTGGACTAGATGACCTCCTGATGTCTCTTCCAACTCTAATCTTCTACGATTCTCCCCTCTACATCCCTCTGTTTCCTCTCCCTTTGTCTCTTCTCTCTTCAGAATGTAAGTTCTTGGGGGCAGAGGCTATCACCAGGTGTTCCTATGAATGGTATTATACTGAAGTAGATTCCTCCTGAAACCTGGCACTTTTCCTCCAGTCCCCGTCATTCTACTACAGCATCAGATTTTTAATTCTACTTTGTATTGAGAAACTAAAGGAGGAAATCAAGAAGCAGCCCTTGTTTAGCCTTTTTCATGAGGAGTGAAAGTAAAGTGGTTAACAGCCAATTTAGACTCCCCATAGAAGTTTTTAAAAACAACCTATAGAGTCCGATATGAATTCAATGTGCAAATTTATAAGACTGTTTTAAAAATTCTATATAAAGGATCTCATTTGCTATTAAATTCTATCTATAGGTTTTTAGAATAATTTCTACACAACTCTACTTGGTTTCATCCCTATTAAAATCTACTGGACTTAATATCAGTAAGGAGAAGTTAGAAGCAGGTGGGGAAAAAGCCCCGGCTAGCAAAGGAGTTTGTTTTTAAAGGATTTTGTGTCTCTTATGAGCCTGAATGGTGCTGATCTCTTTCCATATTGAAGTTAATATTCCAGCCGTCAAGATGTATTGATATAAATACTTATGAAGAGCGAATGATAAGTTAAGAAAATCATCTAAAATTGCCACAACTAGCCCAATGCAGTACGCATATGGCTTTTGAAATCTGTGTTTTGTTGGCTAGTTATTTACTACTTAAGACTAGAAGCTCTTTGGGATTGTCTTTTTTTCTATATTTGTACAGCATGTAACACAACGGGTGCTGGGCCATTACATTACTTGCTGGGCTCCTAGTAGTCACTGCAATACAAATATACGAACAGCAACCACCATCCAATCATGGAAAAGAAGGGGACTTATACAACCTACCAGCAGCGAACAGCAAGTCTTTACAACGCATCCTTCAAGAAGTATGTCCAGCCTAAGAATCAACCTGGGAAGAAAAACCCACAACATTTTTGGACTAGATTCGAATTTTGCAAGCTGTTTGTGGACAAATGAAGAGCCATGAAAATAAAGGACTAAATGAATCGTTGCCAACTTGTTTACCCCCCTGTAGTGTGGAGCTCTGAGGTCAGTGGGACTTGAGAATGGACTGGGGCTCCACTCTGCCTTTAAGGCCCAATCCTGTTCCAGCCAATGGGCCTAATCCTGTGAAAAGCTGAGCAGTTTCTGCAAGACGCAGAGTGTTCTCCGTTCACATTGAAGTCCTACCCTGGCATGTCTTCAGCCTGTCCCCCTAGGGTAGGGGATTTAAAAGGAGCTGAAGATCTGGCCTCTAGATTAGATATGATGGATCATACTCTAGTGGACAGTCCTGCCTTGAGAGGCAACATGGTCCAGTGGCTTTAGCAATTGACTTAGAAGACATGGATTCTATTTCTACCTCTGCCAATAATTCACAGCGTGACCTTGGGCTTGGACTTCCCCTCTACATCCCTCTGTTTCCCCTCCCTTTGTCTCTTGTCTCTTTAAAAAAGCTCTTGAGGGCAGAGGCTCTCACTAGGTGTTCATACAGACGGTTCCAAGCACAATGGGGCCCAGATCTTTGCTGGCACCCCAAGGCACTACAGTTATACTGCTATTAATACACTGACTGGGAGAAGGACAGGATAACCTCCGTGATCTTTCCCTGTCTGTGAGTTTGTGTCGATGAATCACAACTGTATGAAAGTTACACTTTGCAAGAGCTTCCCCCGAGAGCGGAAGTCAAGCAGGGACCAAAGCGCCGAAGCACACAGAGCATGTATTTGAACCAGTCAGTGAGCACGGTTCTACGCAACCTATTTTCAATTGGGTGGAAGGTGATTGAGGAGGGTTGTGATGAAGAAATGGGGATGATTTATAACCCTTCCCCCAGGGCACCTACCATGAGATCCAGAGCAAGGCAGATGTGCGAAAGGAAACAGCTGCCCAGGGGGTGTCTGAAACCCACATCACAGGTATTCCCAACACTCTGCACTGGAGAGTGTTAGCATTAGGAATGCAAATAATAATTAGGGAGACATGGAAGCTATTAGAAAAACGTACCACGATGCAAACCTAGGGCTTGATCCAATGAGAGAGAATCCCATTGACTTCCAAGCACAGTGGACTGGGCCCTTAGCATTCACACTGATTGTACTTGGCTGTGGGAGAGGCGTGCAGGGGGCTTGAGTGGGAAAGAGGCACAGGAGCCTTCCTCTCCATCCTTCCTGCAGGAAGTGGCTTGGCACAATGGCAGTCTTTGTGTTCCTGTGCCCCCAGGGACTGCTCTGACCAAGCTGTGCAAGAGTATTCCCTTGTGTCCCTTGAAAACTGCCTTTTCAGGGTGACTCCTTCCACTTGTATTTCAGTGGCTGTAACGTGAACTCAGCCTTGTGATAGGAGCAGTGCGATCCAAGCCCCAGGGCCAGGTGTAGGGACACCCTCAGATTCCTCTATTATTTGCAGTGTGAGCGAGAGGGCTTGTGAGTACAGTTACTTTGGACTGAAGTGTATGAAACTTCATAGATTCTAAGGACAGAAAGGACTACTGTGATTATCTAGTCTCACCTCCTGCATAACACAGGCCATAAAATGTCCCTGACACAGAACATCCCCGCCAGGGGATGTTTTGAACACCAAAAGTATAACTGGGTTCAAAAAAGAATTAGCTAAGTTCCTGGAGGACAGGTCCATCCATGGTTATTAGCCAAGATGGTCAGGGATGCAGCCCCTTGCTCAGGGTGTCCCAAAACCTCTGACTGCTAGAAGCTGGGGCTGGACGACAGACTATCACTTGATAAGTTGCCCTGTTCTGTGCACTGCCTCTGAAGCATCGGGCATTGGCGACTGTCGGAAGACAGGATACAAGCTAGATGGACCATTGATGTGACCCAGTATGGCCATTTGTATCTTCTGTTTAAACTTTACCCACCAGTGCTTTTCCAGATGAACCATATAAGAACCAAGCAGTGTCCAAGGAAAGGCAGAGGCCTGTCTGGAAATGCTGGAAGGCTTGGCACTCAGGAGAGGCATAGAAAGTTCCAGGGGGGAGGAAGGGGCTAAAAATGGCCATGGCTAGCAACTTGCTTCCTGATTTTAGGGTCATTTACTTAACCCCTGGGGGCAAAAAGGTTAGGAGTCCTGCTGCTTATACTAATCCATCTCAGCCTATAAGCTTCCTTCACCTGTGTCCTTCCCTAGGAAAATCTCTTCGGAAGCTCCTTATGTATCCTTATAAGACTAGCACAGATCATAAACTAACACAGGAACCCTTCATTTCCTGATGCAGTGAGAGCTCCTGATATCCAAGGGGCAGGCAGTTCAGTTTACTCCTGGTACCACATGGTGTTCTTCAGTGATCGCTCCGTGCTTAGGGACCCTGTATTTGCAGGCGCTGAGCTCTGCTGTCTTTTGTCCGGTGCCAGTTGGCTTTGCATAACAAGAGCTTCACAGTGTCCCACCCAGACTGCGTCTGATGGGAAGCTCTGCCCTTAAAAGCACAGTCCCTAATACCACAAGCTCATGATGATGTTTCTGTTCCCTAATGGGATGAGCATAAAAATCAGTGTCTATTGTGACTCCAAATTCATGTATAGGAGACTATTCTGGTTTCAGATACATTGGATCAGATTCTCTGCTGGGGCCTGGCCCAAAAACCCATTCAGTGGCCTTTAGAATCATAGAACGTCAGGGTTGAAAGGGACTTCAGGAGGGCATCTAGTCCAACCCCCTGCTCAAAGCAGGGCCAATCCCCAATTTTTGCCCCAGATCCCTAAATGGCCCCCTCAAGGATTGAACTCACAACCCTAGCTTTAGCAGGCTGATGCTCAAACCGCTGAGCTATCCCTCACTTTAGCCTACTAGAGTCTCTCCGCTGACATTTGTCTTTGAATCCTGCCCTGGTGCATGACAGTTTAGAGCAGGCGGAGGATCAAGACCCCTATTTCTACCAATCTTCCTGACGTTAATTAGAACATCTGAAGGCAGCGTGAACCCTGCCGGAGCCACTGTGTTTAAAGATCCAAAGCCCAGTGGAGTCAAGGGAAAGGCTCCAAAGCCATCTTGAGAGAGGGAGTTTCTTGCCCTGAGCACACGAGAAACTGTATTCCCGGGTCTGCACGGGCTCTCCATTGGCTCTCCGGCGGAGTTCAAAGTGTTGTTTTTAAGCTATTAAGCTGTAGATCAAGATAAGACGTCTCTTTCTAGAAAAGAAGATGCTCTAGTTCGTCCACAGGACACGGGCTTAACTCGGGATTTACTGGGTGCCATCCAACGAGTGGTGTTCCACAGGTCAGACCAGATGATCCTAATGGTCCCTTCTGGCCTTATGAAGCTATCAGTAGCCTAGGGTCTTCCTGCCTCAGCATCTGCTCTCAGCCCATAAACTACTGCTGCAGTTGAGATCAGAAGGGGTGGGTGAGTGGGAACCCCCTATAGGAAAAGGGGGCTGCTGGCAGAGAGTTCATTAGGATGGTCCCTTTCCCCTGGCATGCACTCTCCTATCCCAGTCTGAGACAGCAGGATGTCCAAAGTCCTGGGCTGAGTCTTCCTCCTTTTGAAGGCAGTGGAGGCCTAGGGCGGCTAAGGGTGGGATTTTACCGGGATTTGACAAAACAAAGCATCCACAGTGCTCTGTGGTTAAGTGCTCACTTTACATTTTGGATGGGATCCTTCTGGTTTTCAATTTTTTTCTGTTGGTGATGACCCCTTTCACACAGCAAGCCTCTGAGCGTGACACCCCCCCGCCCCTTATAAATTAAAAGTGTGGGGGGGTATTAATTTAATGAGGGCTTGGGGCTGTCAGCCCAACAGAGCTATAACAGTCTGTGACCCCCATGTAACCACCTTGCGACCCCCTGAGGGGTCACGGCCCCCAGTTTGAGAACCAGGCCATGATGCATCTTTTAGATCAAAAGGTACATTCATTTTGTCACAGCCTCTCATGCTGCTGGAGGACATTTTAAGAACACTCAGGCGGATAACCCTGACAGAAAAGCTGCATTCAGTTCTCTTTTGCAGTTGGTAAGGGAGCAGTGTTGCCTAGTGTGGACAGACACTGGATTTGGGAGACCTGGGTTCCATTCCTGGCTTGGCCATTGGCCTGCTGGGTCGCCATGAGCAAGTCCCTCAGTTTATCCATCTGCAAGATGGGAATTAAAATGCTGACCTCCTGCGTAAAGCTCTTTAAGATCTACTGGTGAGTACCAGTGATTAGTTTTGGGGCGGGGGCTGTCCAGCACTTGAGGCTGGAGCTAGGGGCATGGTAAGGAGACCTTTCTGCTGTCCTGCATCCTTGGGAATTCACTCTTGGGGCACTGGCTCAGCTGTCTTCCTTTCCTGTAGCATCTGGGCTGCAACAATTTCAGCACATCTTGTGTCACTGACAGATCCTTGGCTGCCCTCCAACGGGGGTTCCAGCAGAAGGTGGGAGTCTAATCTCCAGCATGGTGGGGGCCATTCTGACCTCATCTGTGCCAGAGTGAAAGAGAAGTTACTCTCTAAAGTCGATGGAGTTACAGCAGTGGCCCATGAGAGCAGAATCAGACCCAGTCACCCACACTATGGCCTCGGAGCCAAATTCTACCAACAAAGATGAGCATGGTTAAAAGATGCCAAGTGAAACAGATGATTGAAATAGGTGGACCTGATAGCAAACTCACCCATACTACTGTAATTGCATTGACTTCAGCACAGTTACTCCTGATTCACAGTGGTGTAAAAGAGATCAGAATTCAGCCCGTCTATTCAGAGCTGAGCACACCCAGCGGCCCTTAGAATTTGGGCCTTTACCTCTGCCTCGTTTTAGGCTTTGATTGAAAAAGGGGGAAGAATGTCCCTTCTTTTCCTCCCCAGGGTGTTGGGAATCTTAATTCATTAAATGTATGGCAAGGGCTTCGAGATGCTCAGATGAAAGGAGCTGCAGAAATACAGAGGATTATTATAATCCTTTTCCCCCTCCTAACCCCCCCTTTTGTGCTGCGCCCACACACGACCCCACCCATTCACATGAGCTCATCCTGGCCGAAGGAAAGCCTTGATCGGCCTAGAAGAGCCTCTCTCCTAGCAGACGTGCAGCAAGGGGAGTGGAGGGGGTGTGTGAGGCATGTGTTCATTCACATGGCTTTTAAATGGATGCCCTCTGAAGTGCTTAATCAGCTCAGCAGCTGCGGGCATCTGGTGCCGCATCATGTGAGAACAGCTTCTGTGCTTATTCAGAGCACTCTGAAGGGACCCCCCTCCACCCCAAGAAGCAAAAGGGGAGGGGCAGGGCAGAAAGCGATGCATGAATATCACTGAAACAAAGAGACACAGAGAAATAAAGGGAGGCGAGGACCTGGCAGCGATGGAAGGAAAGAGCTGCCTGCCTGAGCACCATGGCAACATGCCATCAAAGCCCGTCTCCACGGCTGAATCAGCCTTCCCGGTACGTGATCTCAGGCATGCAGGCTGGGGCGACTTTCCCTCGCCCATGTCATGGGATTTGAGTTTATGAGCTTTAAGCAGAGGCACAATTAATTCAATCACATTTAGATTATATAGGTTTGAGAGCATGCCATCGCATCAGCGCCCGAAACAAGCTCTTCCCCTGGAATGACCTGGCCTCACCAATCAGGTCTGACCCAATTCTCTGATCTCATGGTGCAATGGGCAAGCTAGGCAGTGTCTGACAGCGGGAACCAGAGCCCCTTGCTATAGCTCTGACAATAAGATGGAGGGAGACATTTGAGATGGGGTCACCTCTCTCTCCTGCCCTCCCCTCTGCCTGGCAGAGACAACTGATCCTCACAAAGCAACTGGTTTTTGCCTTCAAGATTAACTGAATTGTCACAAATTGTAGCCATTAAAATAAAACATCCCCAGGGAGGCTGTCTACAGATCCTTCAAGGTCTTCACCCCCCCAGTTGCAGTTCCCCAAGCAGAATATTATCAAGTTACTGTATATACCTCCCAGGCATCCAGGATAAATGTTTCCAGCAACTTCATGCAAGTTTGCCAAGTATTGTTCTTTCTTTAGATGGGAAAACAAAGGAACAACGTCCCTAGTCTATCAACAAATGAATCCCTGCTCCAAGGGTTGGTCAAAAGGGAGAAATTGGTGTTTAAAATATTGGTAGTGCACACTGGCCCATATGAGAGACCTATGTTAACTGCCCTGGCAGCATGTGTTAGAAAAGGAAAAAAAAGCTCCTCCAGTTGAATTTGCAGGGGGAAATGGGTTTACTCAAATCCAAATCTTACCATAAGACCAGGATCCAGATCCTGGTCTCAGTGCTGCTGGTATAATTTTGTGTCACCAAGATGCATTAGCCTTTGGTCAAAGTAATCCCTGGGCTAATATGGTGAGGATAGCATGGGATTATTGAGAGCAACCAATTAATTATTTCTTGGCTTTCTCCCAATGCACCTGTCCCATTCTATGGCCAAACCACGACTCTGCTAAACCCCACATTTCTGAACCTTACAACCGATATAAGCAGAGGAAAGAAAAAGCCTCTCAGAGTATCATTCTAGCTAGGGCACTATACAGTGCAAGTGTTAATAGTTATAGGTGCTACAGAAAGACCCAAGAGACAGATAGCGCATCTCCCATCTGAGGGATCTCAAAGCACTTGAGAGACCTTAACGGCTAGACTGTTCTCTTGCCTTGCATTGCCACAGAGGGATGCTGGGAAGGATGCCCTCCACACCCAGATATTCAGAAGGGGCAGGGCAGGGGGGATAGCCTCCCCGAATGGGGGGTTCACGTACCACCTATGCACACATGCCTTCCAAGGAGCAACTGAATGGAGCCCTGGCCCCGACATGCCGGTCAGCAGAGCTGGCTGGCCCATGGGGATGGGTCTGATGCCAAGGTTAAAGTAAGAGGGAGCAGGAAAAAGCACAGACAGCTCCCCCAGCTCTGCTGAAAGCAGAAGTGGGGAGCTCCCCCTCTTCTGCCTGCCTTGGGGGAGCAGCACTCCCCCAGTGCACCCCCACCCCATCTCCCTCTGATCCTTGGCTGTGCAGTGAGATCTCCCCTTTCGCCCACCCTCAGTTCATTTTACTTGAACAACTGCAAAAAAAGGGGAGGGGGTGGATTAAGAGTTATTCCTGCCTCACTGCTCCCTGGTACAGCTAGGGACCCCTGGGGGCCCAGCACAGCTTGTTGCTTCGAGCTGTGCCTAGCTAGCGTCATTGTAGCTCTGAGGCCAGATCAGTGTAGGGAAAGTCCTCCCTCCAGAACTGCTTCTAGCCACATGGAGTCTGATGGAGCTTTGACTTGGATTGTAAGCTCCTTGGGGCAGGGGCCATCTTTGTGTTTGCACAATGAGGCCCTGAGGCAGCATGGGAATACAAATAAATGACAGGCCTGGTTATCATTTTTAGGGAGATTTCCACAGCGTAGGCCAGGCCCAGAGGAGAAAGTCCCTCCACGAAGCAGCTGAGGAGAAAACTGATGCTCCCAATCACACA
Organism: Lepidochelys olivacea; assembly: GCF_965140295.1. Classification (NCBI taxonomy): domain Eukaryota; kingdom Metazoa; phylum Chordata; order Testudines; family Cheloniidae; genus Lepidochelys; species Lepidochelys olivacea. Next base: position 11,957,719 of record NC_140436.1, on the reverse strand, counting down.
GCGAGTCCCAGAGCTGGGATTATAACTCACCGCTGCCAGCACACAGCCCATGGCTCTGATCACTGTACTGTGCTCATCGCAGCAGACAATACCCCCTTTGTATCTTCACTTTGCTACATTTCTAAGCACTATGGACCCAGTCCTGCAGGGGGAAGGCCCCACATTTACTGGGCAAAGAAAGCAATCTAACAAATAAATAAATGAATGAAAACAAACGTGTGTATGTTAGAGGAGGAAAGATACAGAAAATGGATTTTAGTGTTGTGCTTTAGATAAACCCTCTGGAAGCTTACATACATTTTGAAAATTATACAAAATACCTGTACTCCAGGACCTTTTAACTAAGCCTTTTATGATGATTTAATCAGTGTATGTTTCCCTTAATGGGCAAGCTTTTATTGTAATCACGTCATGATTACTTGAGGCAATAATCTAATCCGCAAATAATACTGATTAGTCCAGTTGGGAATGTTTGCTTTTCAGTTCACATTCAGAAGGTTTACGACAAAAGAGGCATGAAAGAGAGGGTTATTTTTTTGTTGTGGTCAGGTAGAATTTTGTTCTGTGCAACAAATTCCATGGAAAATGTAATAGCTCTGAAAGTTTTGCCAAATTCTTCCTTGCCACAGTCTTGGATATCATTGAGTTTAAAAATCATTCCGCCTACAGCCTTGGAGTCTTAAATTTCCACCTGCCTGCAGACAGGGAGGGTCTCCTTCACAGAAACTCAGTGTAATTCACAAGAGCAATTGTAAGTCTCTGGGAGTGTATCTAAGTTCATTCCTATTGTACTTATCATTAAGTCTGCAACCACTTTCCACTGTGGGCTTAATTCTCAGCTGAGGTAAGTCAGCTCAGCTCCTTTGACTTGTACACATTCACATAGATCTTCAGCTGGTACATGTTGTCATCGTAGCACCTGGAGCCCAAGTCATGGATCATGACTCCCGATGTGGGCGCTGTGCGATCAGAACAAAATGGTTCCTGCCCCCTGGTTGGGTTACAGTGATTGGATTTCCAACTCTTGTGATTTTATCTTGCGTCTTGCAAGTTTTGATGCATTTTTTAGACCCTAGCTGCCAGATTCACGTGTTTATGTGAGAATCTCAGCTTTCATTTCCAAGACAGCTTTTAGCCCTCAGTGTTGCAAGAAAAGCTTTAACAATGTGGTCCGAGGTTGACCCTAAAGGCTCAAAAATCAGGAAACAAAAGTTGCTGGTATTTAGTTTAACATTTAAAAACAAAACAAAGTGTGATACAAAATGCTTAGAGTCCCTGCACTAAAATATTACAAGCTAAGACAGAGTGTGAAAAGGAAATGGTATCTCCAGTTTGCAGATGGGAAGTTAAAGCCCAGAGATTAAGTCACTTGCCCAAGATCCAACTGGATTAAACCCCAGATGTCTCAAGTCTTTATCCACTGCCATAACCACAAGGCCATCCTTTCTCTCAGCTACTGCACCATTATCCTGTTCTCTCAGATATTGTACCACGATTATCCCCATTTAACGGACGGGCAAAGGGAGGTACAGACATAGGAAGAATTCAAGGTTTCACAGCACATAAGTGGAAGCCCTGGGTCTAGAACTCAGGGTTCTTAGCTCCTAGTCTAGTGCAGCGGTTCTCAACCAGGGTTACGTGTATCTGTGGGGGTACTCAGAGGCCTTGCAGGGGGTACATCAACTCATCTAGATATGTGCCTAGTTTTACAACAGGCTACATAAAAAGCCCTAGCGAAGTCACTACCAACTAACATTTCATAGACAATGATTTATTTATACTGCTCTGTATACTATACACTGCAATGTAAGTACAAGATTTATATTCCAGTTGGTTTATTTGATAATTATCTGGTAAAACGAGGAAGTGAGCAATTTTTCAGTTATAATGTGCTGTGGCACTTTTGTATTTTTATGTTTGATTTTTTAAGTTTTTAAGTGAGGTAAAACTTGGGGTTACACAGGACAAATCAGACTCTTGAAAGGGGTACAGTAGTCTGGAAAGGTTGAGAGCCATTGCTCTAGTGGACCATGAAACCTCCCCACTACTTGATGGGGAAGAATGGGAATAAAACAAACCTAACCAGGAGTTCCTGGACCAAAGCGTGGCCTGCAGTTCCTCCAGATTGACACCAATGTAACTTTGATCCCTTGACTTTGAGGGCAGTTGTTGCCTGCTTGCTCCAGGCCAGGAGTTTGGCTCATGCTGTTTTTTTGGAGACACTTTCTGTTATTTGAAAACATTTATCTCTGCAAGCTCCAACACAGCTAAAGCACTTAGGAAAGAAGCATGCTGCTGATTCGAACAACTATAGCCTGACATTGTTTCCCCTCACCCAACGGGCTTCCACCACCTGAACATCTCAGGGAAAGCTAGTCTTTAAAATCACTGAAATATGAAACACTGGCCAAGTGGAGAGAACAGAGCGGGCTTTGTTTACTCCCCCTTGCTACTGCTTCAACAAGAGACAAAGTGCTGCATGGTGGGTGATTGAGGGTATATCTTCTGACATGTCTGCATTTAGATCATACCAGGAAAAAAAAATGTGACAGTTATATAACAATCAGTGCTGCGAAGAGAAAGATCTGTAATGGAGCGGCAGGCTGGGCTCAGACTTAGTCCAAATTAATCAGCGTAGGAAGGGTACATGATTGTAGAATGCAACCATATGTCATAAAACTTCAAGACCACCGGAGCTGGTCCGAAGGGAGAAATGAAACGCTGGTTAGGGTCACCATTAGGTTGTTGCTGGAGACTTTTTTTACCCGCCTTATATCGCGCCACTCCGCTTAGTGTCTGCTGCTGTTTCTGTACTTTAGCTCGGGGCAGGTTAACTTGGAACAAGAGGCCCAAGCTTGGATTTCCTTCCCTTGAAAATCAGGCTAGTTGTGTGACCCATCTGCAGGATCTAAATTCACTCCCGCAAACAATTCCATCCAAGGGCTCCATGTAGGCACAATAAGCAGTATGCAGACTCATAAATCTTGCCCAGTCATAGACATCTGGAGAGTGTGACTTGTCTTTGGCATACCGGGCTGAGAGTCACCACCTGTCTCCAGTGTGCGGGAATCTAGCCTGTGCCAGCTGGGTGTTCGTGCCCTAACACAACCAGCCTGTCAGATGCTCAGCCCTTCTCCTCTGGTGACAGCAGCCTCACCTTTGCCCTGCGGGTTGATGGTAAGTGCACCTTAACCCCTAAGTCCCTTCAAAAGTGGTGTCCAGCCCCGGATCACTGGATACTCACAGAAATCCCAGATCCGCTGTTCCCCAAGGAACAGTGTACCCCAGTTTACCAGCTTTACTTTAGACACTACTTTTGTATCACCCACGGCCCTTGAATTCAATTTTATTGAGGAAAGAATAGAGATTCAAACAGAAACAAGTGAGAGTGATGGAAACAAATGGTTACGTACCAAAGAAAATCACAAAACGTGAACCGCAGCCTACACTTATTCATAGGGATTTTTTCTATCTGATAAAGTAAATTCTCACCCCAAAATTCAGCCCTAGTCATTCATGAAGCACCCCCTCAAGGTATCTCAGTGAAAGGATCCAGACTGTCCTTCTCCACCTTTTGATACACTGAATCAGACTTTTGTCTTTATTCACAGACTGTTATATTTCACTTCCAAGTGGTTTGGATGTTTATAGTTTATCTTTGATGGTTTTCCCTTGACTTTTCAGGTTTGGTGCCAAGGTACACAGTTGAGCAAGACATTATAATTGGCTAGCCAGGGACGGATGACAACTTCCTCCTGCTTGAATGGGCCATCACCAAGTCATATTATTAGCTGGTGGCTCCATTTTACTCTAAGATAATAAGGTCATGATATCAATATAGTTACATTATTCCTTAAATAGTCCCTGTATGCATATCTCGCAATGATTATGAGTATCAATAAGTTTCATACTTCCAGTAGAGACCTCACATGCCATCCTTTATGTATAAATACTATGAAAGCAGTTTGTTAGTTGTAGTGAGTTTGTCAGTTCTGAGACAGGAGTTGCTTGTAAAGAACAGTGAACCCTTTGCCAGTTGGCACCAGTGGGCCCGTCTCGGTGTCCTGGAGGGTCTTCAGACAAGCACAGGATTGGGAGGTACAAGACAGATATCAGGGTGATGGACACAGTGCCCAGAATCTGGACAAAATGGAGTACAGAGATAGAATCTAATTCTTCCTCATTTATACCAGTGAAAATCCCTTGTTTAGAGTGGAAACCTCCTGATTTACACCAAGGTATGCGTCAGGAAAGTCAGACTCCTAAATTTGACTTCCTGCTCTGCCACAGACCCACTGTGTGACCACGGGCAAGTCACTTAACTTCTGTTTCTGCCATGTGCCCCCATCTGTGAAATGCAGACATGGGTACTGAGTGGCTTGATTCTTTAATGTTTAATGAACGCAAATATCTATTTGTACTGTACTTATCTGTATCCCCTTTTATGCCAAGGGATTTCCCACCCACCTATGCTATAAACATGGGGGCCTGAATTTCACAGGTGCTGAGTACCCACAACTCGCACTGAGACAGTGGGAGCTACAAGTGCTCAGAGCCTCTGAAGATTAGGCCAATACAAAACCACTGAAATGACTGTACCGTTGCTGGCAGTGGGGGGGTGTGTGTGTGTGTCGCTGGAAAGGGGAAGGAGTCAAGATATGTTAAATCTGTGGCTTAAACCACTAAGCTGTCCCCACCCTGATGTTAACAGCTTCCAGAACAAAGAAAATGTGGCTAGCGGGTCCTCATTGTAAGAAAATATTTGAAAACCAGGCATGTCAGCTTAGCAATTGCATTTTTCCTGGGTGTGCTGCACTTAATGAGTCCCATTGTGCTTCCTGAACATATATCATTCATAAGGGTAATATAACGTATTGTGGGTTGAAAGCCCCTCTGATCTGCTAAGCAGGAACTAGGCATTTTTAGCCCTGCTCCTGTTGAGAGACGTCTCTGGAAATAGTCAGTACTGAGAAAGGTACTACGATGCTACAGAGTACTAGACAGAGCTGGTCAGTTGCAAAACCCTCACAAGGAGGGAGAGCTAGGATCTGGTGAATCCCTTTGACACAGTGTTCACTATGTGTTTCCCACAGCCATTTTTAAAACTCCCATTTTATTCAAAGAGAACATTCTGTGCCTCAGTTTCCCCACTGTAAAAAGAAAAAATACTTGGAGAAGCTTACAAAAAGATACGGTATATAGTGCAGTGAGCTACCCAAGGTTGCAGTGAGTCAGTTGCACAACCAGGAATGGAAGCCAGCTGTTCAACATCCTGCCATCTTCTTTGAAGACTGGCTCGCACTTTCTCATCACAAAGGCTAATAAGCCACCTGTAGATCTGTGGCACACTGTGGAGGGTGACAAGGACTGAGATGCTGAAGGAGAGATGGAACAATCATGTGTGTTCTGCTGGGGCACCAGGAATTACTCTGATTTATATGAGTTTGATGTTAGGAGTCCAATTCTGATCTCTGTTTTAAGTCAGGTGTAACACAACTGAAGTCAGTGGAGTTACATCAGTATGAAAACGCTATCTGGACTTTCCTTAACACATAAGTATTCAGATATCAGCTATGTAACATCCCTTGTGGTAGACAAGGCACTGACCTCTGTTATAATACAAAGGGGACTTTGAGGCTGCTGGACACAGACACACCCTGTGGTTCTCTCTGGCTCCCAGACTGAGGCCTGGTCTACACGTAAGTTTTATCAGCATAGCTCGCTCGCTTAGAGGTGTCTTATGTTACTGATAGTGCTTTGAGGGTAAAAGCCCCAGTGCAGATGCAGTTATACTGGTATAGCTTATGACAGCTGGGGGAACCGGCATAAACTATACCAGTATAGAAGGCACTTTAAAACCACTATAACTGCATCCCCACTGCAGGGTTTTGCTGATGTATACTGATATGATACCACCTAAACCTTCCTAGGGTAGAGAAGGTCTCCCTAAGACAGCTAGTGCTACCTGATTTTCCACAGCATCTTCTCTAAACCATGCATGCACTTCCCTGTTTGAGTGTTACTGAGAACGGCTCCTAATGTCTCAGCTCAGGTCAGAATTACCTCAAAGTACAGGGACATTAGGGTTCAGGATTCAAGACTCCCTCTTTACTGCTGCAGGGTGTCCTATATTCTTGCAGGCCAGTGTCAGGTATGAAATCCCTGTGGACAACAGCCAGTGGAATTTCAACCACACTCAGCTCAGGAATCCCAGCTCGAAACCAGGAGCATCTGACCGCAGCGAATTCCTGGACACAAATGCCAGAATTGAACGGTCGTTTCAGGACAAGGCTGACCCTGAGGGAGGGAGAGAAAGAGAGAGAGAGAGCGAGGGAGAGCATCAGAGCGTCAGCCCCTGCTGAGCGGCTGCATCAGTAAACCTTCCAGACACTGCTTTTTGGAGCATGCCTCTTCCGAGCAGAGCCAGCCCTGGTAACAGCTTTAATATTTAGTGTCTTTCATTCAAAGCCATCTCCCGCTAGTGTAAAACCAAAGCACCAATGTGACACAGGGAAGGAAGCAATGATAGAAAAGCCCCAGCTCCTCCAAACAAATTAGTAGCAGATTCCATAACTCCAGAAGTCCCTGACACTGATAATCCACCATCACCCTAGGTCAGTGGCTCTCAACCTTTCCAGACAACCGTACCCCTTTCAGGAGTCTGAGTTGTCTTGCGTACCCACAAGTTACACGTCACTTATAAAGGACTTGTTTACAAAATCAGACCTAAAAATACACAAGTGTCCCAGCACGCTCTTACTGAAAAATTGCTTCCTTTCTCATTTTTACCATATAATTATAGAATCAATCAATTGGAATATTTATTTTGTACTTACATCTCAGTGTGTATAGCACATAGAGCGGTATAAACAAGTCATTGTATGAAATTTTAGTTTGAACTGACTTCGCTAGTGCTTTGTCTGTAGCCTGTTGTAAAACTAGGCAAATATCTAGAGTTGATGTACCCCCTGCAAGGCCTCTGCATACCCCCAGGGTGCAAGTACACCTGGTTGAGAACAACTGCCCTGGTGCTTCCCACTGGGATGCTACAGGAATTTGCAGAGTCTCTGGAATGCAGCCACCTCCCGGCTTAAGGCAGCAGATTCCAGTGAATGGAGACACCACTGAGAGAGACAAAACAACCTAGTTAAGGGCCTCATCCTGCAAGGTGCTGTAAAGTCAAGAGGAGCTGAGCACGTGTGTTCAGCATTTCACAATATCATGTCCCAACTTTCCAGAGCAGCAGTGTAGTTTCCTGGTTTGAGCAGAGGGGCTAAGGGTGCTGGGCTTTATTCCCCACCTGCTCACTGTCTCATGAAGACTCAAGCAGGTCCGTTAAGACCTGATCCAAAGCCCACTGAAGTCACAGCGGACTGGATTCTGCCATCTTTACAGTACTCACCCCTTGCAGAGTAAGGTGCCGTGCCTGGTGTATGAGGGTGGTAGAAGTGACTCAGTAGGGGTACCCTGAGTGCAAGGATGGCATGAGCCTGCCCGGAACCTCTCTGGGCAAATGAGGGCCTGATTGTGACCTTGCTCACACCATCATAATTGTGTTGAGCCAGCTGGAGCTGCTCTGGGTTTACACCATTTTAGGAGAGATCATTGTAAGGCTCAGTTTATCCATCTATCAAAGTAAAAGCGCAATCACGCCCTGCTCACAGGTGGCACTTTTCCTCTGCAGATCTCAGAGCACTTTACTAAGAAGAGCAGTATCGTTGTCCCCATTTTACAGATGGGGAAAGTGAGGCACAGAGAGGGGAAGTGACTTGCCCAAAGTCACCCAGCAGCAGAGCTGGGACTGGAACCCAGGTCACCAAAATTTCAGTCTGCTACAGCATTGATTTGCCTAAAACCAGATTCTGCCACCCTCACATACATGGAGCCTGGGCAGTACCTTACTTTACAAGTACTCCCATTGGGGTCAGTTATGCCTCTGTCCCAAGCCGCACCTGGGGGCAGTGTGTATACAGCCCAGGAGCAGATAGATGAAGAGTCACCATCCTCTGCAATTGCCCAGCGGGCTGTACTCTGTGCAGACCCACACCTGGTGCAGTGTTTGTCCCCCAGCACAGCTGTGCTGACCAGTGCTGTGGGGGTGGGAGCCAGGAGTACACAACCCCCCCCCCCATGTATCCTGGGAGGTAGAGCATAGATGCATTGGCTAGCCCAGAAGTAGGGTGGCACAGCCAGGGCTCCATCCATCCAAGCAGGAGGGGGAATAGCAGCCCCATGGCTGTGTAGCCAGGCCCCCCAAAGTGGCCCTTACTTCTAATTTTCATTATACTAAACCAAAACCGTTCCAGCCGGTCCAAGTCGTTGGGGGAGCAGTAACACGCTTCCCAACAGCTAGAGTCACAGCCAGAGCAGGGGCGCACGCTGGGGCACCCTGGAGAAATACAAACGCTCCAGAAGATTTTCCGTGTACCTTTGGGACGAAGTTACCAAACTGGTGCCTGCTGATTTTTACACCCTGTTAATGTCTCGGCTCGTAGACTACAGCACTAACGAACTGCTTCAAGAAGTGGCCTGCCCTTCCCCAGGTTTATGTGCCAATGACACATCAGCACCCGATCCTGACTGGTAATCCCAATCTGGCAGCTGCCCAGAAGTCTTTGGGTGGTGGCCGGCACCTGACCAAGAAGCTTCTTGCCAGTACCAGCTCTGCCTAGCCTGACCTGTCGTATCGCATCATGTTAACCTCAGCTATGTCAGCCGAGGTAGAGCCAGGTGACTCATGCATTCTGGGATGATGTAAGTCTCCAGTTGCTTCCTCCTCACCCTGACATTAAAGTGGTGGAGAAATTTTATGTTATAGTCTATGCAGGAGTGGAAGCTCCCTAAAAGTGGGGGGGCCACTGGCGCCCAAACCATGGCCCCGCCCCCTGGGCCGCCCCTTCCCCTCGAGGCCCCACTCACACTCTGCCCCTTCTCCTTGAACCCCTACTAGGGTGACCAGCTGTCCCGATTTTATAGGGACAGTCCCGATTTTTGGGGCATTTTCTTATATAGGCACCTATTACCCCCCACCCCCGTCTCGATTTTTCACACTTGCTGTCTGGTCACCCTAACCCCCACCCTCGCACCACCCCTTCCCCTGAGGCCCCGCTCCCGCACCACCTCTTCCTCCAAAGAATCTGCCCCCTGCTCGCTCTTCTCTGCCCCTCCCCTGCATCGCTCGGCCTTAGCGCCGGTAAAAGGTGATGGAGCCATGGCCTCCTGGCCCCTCCTGTTCCACCGACACTGAATCTGTATTAGCCAGTCAGGTTTCTAGAAGGTCATCCATCGTCATTATTTATTTGTATTGTAGTAACAACTAGGGGCCCCGGTCTTTGGCCCGTTGGGCTAGGCATGGCACAAAAAAGACAAGACACACAGATGACCCCTGCCCCAAGAGCAATCTAAACATAAGAGGAGGTAAGAGGTGCATTCAGACAGCAAACCAGGAAACAGTGAGACGGTGCATTGCTCCGTTGTGCATTTCATCTGCAGGGCCGCCTTCAAGAGTTGGTCATTATAATTATCCCCATTTTTACAGGTAGACTCCGTGTACTAACATGACTTTAGTCAGTCCCAGAGACAGGCAAGAAAACTCTGGTCTCCTGACGTTCCCGTATGAGATGACAGCTCTCTCAGTGGTAAAGACCTGCAGAATGAACCTTCAGCTCACCTTCCTTGGAACTAGCTTCTGACCCAAGTTACAAACAGAGCTGATCAAAATTACTGACATATAGGAGTTGTGTTAAATTTCCAGGGGACTCAGCCACCTCCATGGCTGTTTGAAGTTTTCTGGAGACTGGGGAAATGGTTGAAATCAACTCCTTTTTGATTTTTTATTTTGGAGACGGTCAAGAATTTTTAAAAGCAAACAAACCCCTTCTGATGAGCTCTCTTTACCCTGGTCGTCTGAGAGACTCCAGTTGAATTGTATGAAGTGTGAGTCAAAGTACCATGTCGATTGCTAGGCTTTAAAAAAAGCCTGGGTTTTTGTTTTGTTTTTGTTTTTTGAACAAGCCTGTGCCTTTACAGGCCATTACACAGCAGACAATTATCTTGTCACAGCAGACAATTATCTTGGCTTTTCTAGGCCCTTTTTTTCTAAAAATCCTCACTTGTTTTAGAAAACCAAAGCCCCATTTCGCCCCACCGAGTTGGTTTGAATATCATCCCCATTTTAGAGGGGAGGCAACTGAGCCCAGAGAAGTTAAGTGACTTGCCTGGGGTCAATGAGAGAGCCAGGACTAGAACCTGAGTTCCAATTTCTAGCTTTAAGAAATCAAATGGATTAAAATATTCCTTGGCTGCAACTACCAGTGTTGGTGGGAGACCCCCCGAGGGGCAACGTCAGTATGGTCTCCATGAACCACTGAAATTTTGGCCTTCCTTCAAGGGTCACCACTAATACCAGCTGTTGTGTGGCTTTGGTGTGGCACCTCCACTTGGAAACTGGCTGACTGAGGATCCTCTACACTCTGAAAATATTTCGTCCTGCCGTGAGTGCAGTGGACTGGACTAGAACACCTCTCAAGGTCCCTTCCAGTCCTATGATTCTCTGGTTCTATGATTGAAAGCAGGCCACAGAACAGCTATCAGAAGATACCTTTAAGATCTATGAAGCGCAACATTATTTTGGTCCTGAATCTCTCTGTTAAACATGTTTCAGAGTAGCAGCTGTGTTAGTCTGTATTTGCAGAAAGAAAAGGAGGACTTGTGGCACCTTAGAGACTAACCAATTTATTTGAGCATGAGCTTTCGTGAGCTTATGCATCCACTGAATGCATCCGATGAAGTGAGCTGTAGCTCATGAAAGCTTATGCTCAAATAAATTGGTTAGTCTCTAAGGTGCCACTAGTACTCCTTTTCTTTTTGCTGTTAAACATCTGGCTTGTTGCCCCCTTGGCTGAGTATCTCATCAAAGCGATCACTCTTAGTAGCACATAAATAAGGAAGGAGAGATGAGCAGCCAGGTTCCATTGGCACAAAGGCCTTCTAAAGGGGATGTACTTTATAGGGCATCACTGGAGGTGCAATTAGCAGCTCCCCAGGGGTTAAATCTCTGCCATGAGTGGCTGGGAGCAGATGGGGGGGGATCAGGATTTGGAACATAGTGAAGCTTTTGCATAAGAATTCAGAGACAGCCAAACAAAGGCATTCCTGACCCACCTGCATGGGGAGTAGCAGTCAATTTGCTACTAGTCTCCTCTCAGAGTAGTGTAAATAGGGGTAGGTTATGTTGGCTTTACACCAGCGTAAGGGATAGCAGAACAAGGCTCAAAAGGTGCAATGGCAGACCAAAAGGTACAGTGAATGGGCAACTAGCCAAGGGCAGAAGAAAAGTTTTCCCTTTTCACTAATGCAAACTTCAAAAGCCAATCCACCCCAATTCCCTACCCTGCCTGAGATTTTAGCAGGGAGCTGTTTGTTTCCTTCCCTCCATGGGCTCCATCCTCATATTTACAGACTACCTGAAAGGGGGTTCCAAAGAGGATGGCTCTAGACTGTTCTCAGTGGTAGCAGATGACAGAACAAGGAGTAATGGTCTCAAGTTGCAGTGGGGGAGATTTAGGTTGGATATTAGGAAAAACTTTTTCACTAGGAGGGTGGTGAAACACTGGAATGCGTTACCTAGGGAGGTGGTGGAATCTCCTTCCTTAGAAGTTTTTAAGGTCAGGCTTGACAAAACCCTGGCTGGGATGATTTAATTGGGGATTGGTCCTGCTTTGAGCAAGGGGTTGGACTGGATGGCCTCCTGGGGTCCCTTCCAGCCCTGATATTCTATGATTCTGTGGAATCTTTCCAGGCTCCTTATACATTTGCTACGTGTCTAATGAAATGTCCTCAGATTGCTCATTGGCTTGAGGTTTCTAGTCTAACGACTTGGTTGCTTTCATCTGAAATTCTCATTCCTAATGTCTGTTCGAACCTGCCTTCACTCTTTATATATTTGCATGGGTACCATGAATAGACAAGGCAGATATTCGTCTAGGAATCAGTATTGCCAATCGCAAATGTTCAAAAATATTGAGTCAAACTCACCAACAATCATGAGATTATGTAAAGTAATAGAGTTGGTGTTCTTTTTATTTGCCTTCTGCTTCTGAGTCTTTAGGGTACATTGGGAATCCCATTTTGAAGCTTTCTTCACAGCCGCGAGGGCTAGAAACTTACTTTTTCTTTAAGAAAGAAGGCTGAAATCATCGCATTTCTCCATGACTCCAGGAGCTGGGGCTTTAAGGAAAACAATAATTATCATGACACTCATGACAAAATCATGAGAGTTGGCAACACTGCGTTCTCACCTTAGTTCAATGGATTTACACTGGTATGAGTTACTCTGCAAATTACACATCTTAACTGAGATCGGAACCTGGCTTTGCGTCTTTTGGTTTAATTTAAGAGAAACTCGCTTAGCCATGCTAAATCAGGCTATGCAACTGATCCTACTAAAGTGTTAATTACAAGAGGATTTTTGTCATCTTTATTCCGATAACAAGGCTAATCCAGCCAACAAGGCACCTACAGCACTTGATTAAGGCGTATTTAATCAAGAAAACACACGATTATGCAGGGATTAGGTACCATAAGCAGAGCAGGGATACTAAAGATCAGAGTCTGGAAGTCAAATGGGAAACTGAAATCCATGGGCCACTGATTTCAATGGAAACAGGATCAGGCCCTGAATGTGGAGAGCAGCTTTGTTGAAATTTTAACATGCAGCTCAGTATTTAAATACTATGTTTTCCCCAATTAATCTTTTCAAAATATTGTTTGCAGTGTTCTTGTAGCTGTATTGATCCCAGGACGTTAGAGAGACAAGGTAGGTGAGGTCATATTTTTTATTAGACTAAATTTCTGTTGGGGAAAGAGAGAAGCTTTTGTGCTTAGACAGGTCCCTGACGAAGAGCTCTGTTTAGGGCGAAAGCTTGTCTCTTTCGCCAACAGAAGTAGGTCCAATAAAAGATATTACCTCCCCCACCTTGTCTCTTCAAAAGATTTTAAGAGTCTATAGGATGATAAGGGAAAATTTTGCTATTTGAATAACTAATCCATTCAAAGAGAGATCAGGCCTGGTTCATTAAAAGCCACTAACCTTAAGAAGGGGCTACTTTCTTAAACAGTAGTACGTTATTCCCTGATAACCAGAAACATCGATGCTTAAACTCTGTACCATTTTCTTTTAATTTTAACATCATCTTAATAAAAATTTTAAAACAAGTAGTTCAACCAGATCCCTGTTCCACAGACATGGCTTTATCCAATAAGTGCCTTTTCAGAAAGGATCTCTCCTGAGATTCAAGCCAACAGACCCTGGCTCCAAAGAGCATATTGGCCTACCCAGAGATTAGATCTAAAATGTTTGCATTATATACGTAGCCAGGAATTCAAGTCATTTGGATAGCTTTGCACTGAGACATGCTAAATTTCAGAATGTTTAAGAACATAAGAACAGCCATACTGGGTCATACCAAAGGTCCATCTAGCCCATTATCCTGTCTTCCGACAGTGGCCAGTGCCAGGTGCCCCAGAGGGAATGAACAGAACAGGTAATCATCAAGTGATTCATCCCCTATTGTCCATTCCCAGCTTCTAATGTTTGTCAATGGCTCACCCTCAGCCATGGGCCCAGTACTAAAAACTGCAGCTGACTGACTGTTCTGAGATGGTCTGGAGCTAGGGTGACCAGATGTCCAGATTTTAGAGGGACGGTCCCAATATTCGGGGCTTTGTCTTATAGAGGTGTTTATTCCCACCCCCACTCCCTGTCCTGATTTTTCACACTTGCCGTCTGGTCACCCTGTCTGGAGCTGGGTGTACTTGCTTCTTTATGTTCATTGTCAAAGGCAGGGAAGGAACTGTTATATTTTACATGGTAAACAGGACGACAGAGTTTGGGTAAGTGACGACTGTCAGCACTAAGCAAGTAGTAATTAATGGTGTGTGGCCAGCATGCTTGTTAACTAAGAGACACCAAATGAAAATAATCCCTTCTGTGAAGAGCTGGTAGCTGAAACATCATGGGCCTGATTCGCTACTGCCTTGCGCCCTGTACAATCCTTTACCCCAGTGCAGAGTGGGTGTAAAATGGTCCCCTGCTGATTCGTTGCAGTTGTACATCCACTTTGCACAGGTGGAAAGGGACTGCGTAAAACAGAAGGCAGTAGGAAACCCAGGCCCACTCTGCACTGCTGTAAATGATGGCACATTTGTAAGGCTGTTGCAAGGGGCTTGACTTTTTTACATCACTTGTCTGTGCATCTGAAATCTCATTGCTCCAGAGGGTCCAAGAATATTTTGGATCCACACAGAGTCTGTGTCACAACTGTTCTTACTTAATATGTCCTCAGCAAAGTGTTCCCATATGCCTGGATCCAGCCAAGGATTTCAGAGTGCTGTACCAGCAGTTCATCTCTCAACTTGCCTTTGCTGCTCCTGCAAAAGCATATGGACTCTTAGTATATCAGCCTACCACTCCTTTCAACACAGGTCTGATAGCACATTTAGCTCTGAGCTTGCTTGGGACAGGCAGACCCCGGATTTCAGACTTCTCATGAGGCAACACACTCAGTACCCCCTGGGTGCATGCATGTCCAGGCGTGGATCAGGAAACTTGGCCGGCAGTGTTTGTGTAATTGCACAGGTAATTTGTAATTGGCTGGACTTGAAAGACGGTGATCCTGAAAGAAGCAAATCTTCCTGGGTCATGCTGGAGCAAGGGAGCCGGAAGTCAGGAATTGTTCAGAGCAACCCTTGCACAATTGTGACACACAATGAAAATGTGTCCTCACCTCTACTCTGCTCTCAGCCTCAGGTGATGGTCTCCCAAGGTACCTTCCAAGACAGTCCTCCATGTGTCTTTCTGGATGAGCCGGGAGGGCTGCTTTCAGTCCCTTTCTGTAATTTATCAACCACATGGTACCACAAACAAGCCCATTCTCCGTTTTATCCCTCAGCGAGCCAGGCTGTGATCACCATTACATCATTGTAAGTCAGGAGAAACTGCAATGCCGTTTGAGGTTAGACTCTTGAAGACTCCAGTGAGGAAGAATCTCTAGAGGGGATGCATGTTTAGGGATGTGTGTGAAAGGAATGGGATGCAGAAGATCTGGATTCAGTTCCTAGCTCTGCCGCAGGCTTCTTGTGACCTTGGGCAAGTCATTTATGGCTAGGTTTTAAAGAGTGCTCAGAAAGTTGAGTGCTCAGTGATTAAAATCTGTCCCTTTTCTCTGCCTCATGGAAAATGAGGATAACACATGCTTTCTCCCACCCTGTATGTCTCTTGTCTATTTAGACTGTAAGTTCTCTAGGGGAAAAACCAAGAGATCTGTGTGTAGAAAAACACACTGAAAATTTAATCCAATGTGAACATTTTCTGTAAAAGCGTTGGAAATATTTGATCAACTCTGCTCTTTAGAAATGGGCCTAACAGTTGAAGAAGAGGGGACTCGTTACACAGTGGCCTCCTCTTCATTGTGCTGCTGGACTTCAAGGAATGCTGGACTTCAAGGAAGGTCAGATTGCCATATAGCCACAGAGGACCATAGTGGTAGCATTGCTGAAAAGGGTCTGGGGGTGAGAGTGGATCACAAATTGAATTTGAGTCAACAATGGGACGCCATTGTGAAAAAGGCTAAAATTCCAGGCTGTATTAGCAGGAGTGGTGTCTGTCAGACACATAAGTAACTGTCCCACTCTACTTGGTACTGGTGAGGCCTAGGGCAGGAGTATTGTGTCCAGTTCTGGGTGTCACACTTTAGGAAAGATGTAGACAAACTGGAGGGAGTCCAGAGAAGAGCAACAAAAATGATCAAACATGACCTTGGAGGAAAGGTTAAAAAAACTGGACATGTTTAGTCTTGAGAAAAGAAGACTGAAGATGGGAACCTGAGACAGTCTTCAAATATGTTAAGGGCTGTTATAAAGAGGACAGTGATCAATTGTTCTCCATGGGGTAGGACAAGAAGCAATGGGCTTGATCTGCCACAAGGGCGATTTAGGTTAGATATCAGGAAAAACTTTCTCACTCTGAGGGAAGTTAGGCTCTGGAATAGGCTTCCAGGGAGGTTGTAGAATCCCCTGGTCATTGGAGGTTTTTAAGAATTGGTTGGACAAACCCCTGTCAGGCATGGTCTAGGTTGACTGGGTCCTGCCTCAATGCCGGAGTTGGACTTGATGATCTCGAGGTCGCTTGTAGCCCGACATTTCTATGGTTCTATATTTATCCCTGTTATAACCCCACTGTACTCCACTGAATTTGACCTCATGTATTAGCTCACTAGACAACTAGTGAGCCTCCCTAGCTGCCGTCTATGCTTGAAGGTCTGTATGTAACTCGGAAAACAGGCATATGCTTTGGTGAGCAATTCTCTGTGGCCTTAGATCATCCTGGAAGGGGATGTTATAGAAATGTGAATAACAGTGGTTTTCAAGTGGGCCACTTGGGTGAGAAGGCAGCTCAGAAGGAGCACCACGTTCCCTTTCCACCTCCCTGTTATCCTGCAGTCAGCCGGGGACAGTCTGGCTCCCAGCACAAGCTGTCCCGGTCACGAGGGACATTCTCTTGGCAGGCACCCCTTTGGACTGTTCCACTGGCTGGCTCTTGCCAGTGTCTCCTCACAACCCCTGGCCACCTGCCTCAGTCCCCACCCCTCACTCCACCTGTATGCTACCAACAATTCTCTACGTTTGAGGAATTTCATCTTGCCTTTCAGGGCAGCATGAAATCTTTGCGCTACTGGAAAGGTGCAAAAAAAAAAAAAGAAAAAGGAAGACCTGGCCCTCAGAATCGGAACCCAGCCTGAAATGTGCAATTTCCCCATACATCTATGTTGAACCAAACCCAAACCTCAGCTCTAGCATCCCTGGGGCTTTGGGTGTATTCAGTCTGACCCTTATTCTGCAGCTCTGCCCTCAGTTGGCTCCAAGAAACCACCTAATGCCTATTGCATAGGACCGATCAAAGGGCTAGCCTGCCCTCCTAAGCTGTAAAAAGCAGAACTCGGCTTTTTACAGAGCTCCCTGAGAGGATGTAACAGCTGCCCTTCCAGAGTTGAGCTCCCTTCCCTTCCCCGCTCAGTGCTGCCTGCAGCCACACTTCCAATGGGAGAGACCAGTGTCCTCACATCCCACTCATAGCATAAGTCTAGCCCTGTTGAGTTCAATGGGACCACTTGCGTGATTAAGGGCTGCAATGGGGGAAAGCTAGAGCGATTTTGTCTGGGTCTGAGCAAGGGGCCTGGCTTGGCAACCTGTCTGTCATCAGGACTATCCCGGCTGGGCATGCACAACATGCCAAGCTCCCCGTGGGAGACACAGAACACCCCAAATACCCTGGAAGGCAGAGGGAGACTATGGCCCTCAGCCTCATGCAGGATCAGGCCCCACGTGCACGTCTACTCAAGGCATTGCCCAAAGCCTCTCCTCTCTAGTCCACGGATACCGTGTCTGGCTTCAGTCCAAGGAAGGACGATTGCGATGGTAATCATGGAGCTACAGGGTATGAATGATCCTGCAGCCCTGGCGCTAGGCACCTCAGCTGACCTTCCCAGAAAAGTCACTGCAATAAAAAATGATGATCCATCCTATCATTTTCCAATCGCAGGCCAAGTGCAAGTGTCACTCAAGCCACAAAACCTTCCAGGGCATCAGCTGGTGCCATTCACAGGCCTACAAGACTAGACACAAGGGAGGACTGAATGTTGGACTGTGCTGAGAAATAGCCCAGCCAGTCCATTGGCACAAGCCAGATGAACGCTTTGGGATTGCATTAATTACTTGCTACAAAGCCCAGCCTTCAACTGCAAGCGCTACTGAGGCAAACAGCTCAGGGTGGTTCAGACAAAGGGATTAAGCATAGGTATGAATGACAGTAAGGAGGTTAAAATTATAAAGCCTCCATGGACATCCATGCTTCAGGGAATAAGCTGATCCTTTCTGGGGTCAGGAAGAAAACTCTCCAGCATTGTTGTGGAGTGGATTCTATCTTCCCCTGGTTTCAGAGTAACAGCCGTGTTAGTCTGTATTCGCAAAAAGAAAAGGAGTACTTGTGGCACCTTAGAGACTAACCAATTTATTTGAGCACAAGCTTTCGTGAGCTACAGCTCACTTCATCGGATGCATACATCTTCCCCTGGAGGAACTGAGCCAGTGAAGAGAAGCGTCATGCCCCTGTCCACTTCGTAATTCTAAGCAGAAGCTGACAGATAGATAAGGACCAAAGTCTGTATTTTCACTGGTGTAAATCCAGGACACCGATGATTTCAGGTGGATTTGCTTCAGATTTGCAACAGGGCAACAGGACAATCGGTCCCATTTCTCTAGCATGACTGCATTAGTAATCACCACAACGTCCTTCTCATCAGATCTCCCAAGCTCCTGTTTGTCTACGATATGCCTCGCTGGTCACTTGGGCTTCCCACATGACTCACTCCCATGATGATCATCACAAGACACTGTCTGTTCTTGCCAGTTGTGCCTCAGTTGACAATAATAATTAGTGACCTTATTGACAAGGAGCTTCACGCTCACCAGCCTTGATTCTGGGCAGATGCCATGTAACACACAGGGCCCTATCTCTGCACCTGATCCTGACCTGGCAGTAGGTTTACACTGATTTGCATCCGATGAAGTGAGCTGTAGCTCACGAAAGCTTATGCTCAAATAAATTGGTTAGTCTCTAAGGTGCCACAAGTACTCCTGTTCTTTTTGCGAATACAGACTAACACGGCTGTTACTCTGAAACTGATTTGAGTGTAATTCCTTCTGTTTTATAGCAGGATGAGCAAGAGCAAGGAAACTGAATTGAGATAAAGTAAATTAAGGCCATTTTAATTCTGAATGAGAGTATCCATCCGTGTGTGTGTGTGTGTGTGAAGTGGGAGGGGGATTTATGTGGTTTAACTAATCTTCTTTAAATTCAGATTAATTTTTCTGACTGTCTCCATGTAGACAAGCCCTGGGCCTTTATTTAAGTGTTCCATATGATGCAAAATAGCACGCCACTAAGGGGGCAGAGTTCCATTTCCACTTGAAAGACAGATCAGATAATATCTGCTGTAAATTTGCTGTCCAAACATAGAGCTAGATTCTTAGCCAGTTTACATTAGCTGAGGATGTGGTTCAGAGTGCAAAGAGACAGAATAGTATCTCCCCGCTCCACATATACTTCGAAGCAAAGCCGTCTCTATTTGAAACGTCTCCCTCTGGAAGATGGAGTTGTTTTGTTTCTTAAAACTAGCTGCAATGATGTGATGTGACCACACCAATTCAGTGGCCTTGTACTTTGGCTAGTGGGGAGAGAGTGCATTAACATTTAAGTTGCAGTAGTACCTAAACCCCACAACAAGGTTGTGCCCCATTGTGCTGGTGCTGTACAAACCATGAGTAAATAATATCCATAATATCTCTTTGTGTGTGAATAGACATAAATACTCTTACACAGCATTTTTCATCAGTCGGTCTTGAAGTGCTTTGCAATCAATATCGTTATCCCCATTTGACAATGGGGAAACTGAGGCAGATCAGTACAGTGACTTGACCAGAGAATGACTGTGCTGCTGTCCCTATTTCTTAACACCAGCTCAGCAGGGACATCTCAGTCTGACTTTTGGATAGGGAGAAGGCACCCAGGTGTTGGAGGAAAGGGGTGCTTTGTTGTGTGTCACTGGATAGATATGGTGTTAGGAAAACAGTATGCTGCCGTGACTTGCCAAAGGTCATCCAGCAGGCCAGTGGCAGAGCTAGGAATAGACCCCAGCTTTCAGTCCCAGGCCAGTGCCTTAGTTACTAGGCCAGTCCCTCCCCCAGCCAAGAGGCAAGATGCAGCAGCTGGATGAGGCAAATAAGTAGGCTGGGGTGCAATGTAGGGAGATCAGGGAACTGAGATCATTAGGGCCCAGCTGGGAAGAGTGGTTTTACAGACTTACTCCAACACAGCCAAACCGAAGCTAGCAGAGTGTCCAGTACAGGCATAAATTTAACTTTGCTGAAGTTACTCCGGATTAAAATCGACACAACAGAGCAGGATCTGATCCTCCGCCTAAAACTGCTAGACAATGGGGGCCAGACCCTCGGCTGGTGTGAGCAAAGATCCATTGCCAGCTGAGGGTCTGACCCCAGTTCTATTAACAACAGTGTAACTCTATTCACTTCAGTGGCATGAACCTGTCTTTAAACCAGTGTGAGATCATCAGCAGGTCCAATGGCATCAGTCCCTCATACCTAAACATTCCCAGTTATCAAAATAAGGGCCTGTTCTTCTCAGACTAGTTTGACACTGGTGAAACTCTGTTGGCTTTAGGGGTGTTACTCCTCTTTAGCCTGGTATAATCAAGACCAGAATCAGGCCCAAGAGTTCCAAGGTTGCATCAGGGCCTGGCCTCCCCCGTCAGTCCATTGCACGCTTATCAAATAACCAGTGCCAGGCTGTGATATATTTAGTAAGGAGTGCAACACATTTGTAGTGAGCAAATTTTGCCCTAAATTTGCCATCTGGACAAAGAGTTTATGCCGCTAGCTCTGTTCTATCACAGACGAATCCATTCTACGCTTGCATGCCTTAGGTCCTCCATCCTTTCTAGTGACGTTCCATGAAATGGCGTTTTCCAGGCGGGGCAGCCTTGCATGCAGGGTGCGTGCAAGGTTGCGCCGTGCAGAGGATGCCATTTTGTTCTATAATCTACGTTTGGGGTCCGGATGCAGTCCATGGGCCACCGGCTGGACTATGGCTTTTGTGAATTCTGGGGCTTGGATGCACGCATTGCATATGTAGGTGGCATCTCCCTGCAAATAACCTGCAGGTTTCCATTCTGAAAGCTGGCTCAAGCGAGCACACAGCTAAGGGGGATAAAAAGGAATCCAATCAACAAGCAAATGACCTACACAAAATGCAGCATGGCAAACTCTCTTACATAAAGGCAATCCTCAGAGTCAATCTGCTTATGTGCAGCCCTGGAAACCTGACAAACCTCATCTGATCATGAACCAGCACTTCAGCAGCTACCGCCGTTAACCCCTCCCTTGCACTGCATTCTGACCAGAATTCCCTAAGTAATGCCAAAGGCAAATTAGGAACAGCAAATTCCAAGACATCCCATTTCCTGCCTCTGGCACTGGCCAAGACCTGTTGCTTCAAGGGAGGGCGATAAATTGCCGTAAGGCACCTGTCTTCACCAGTGCTGCAGACAGGCCCATTACAGTCTGTGGGATTCCTTCCAGGGCTTTCGGGTCAGGCCCATAAAGTGGAAAATAATTTTGTCCTGGCCCTGCGCAATTCTACACCCTGAAGCTTTAGATTCGGTTACTGCTCAGTGTACCCAGCTGTAGGTCTGGCCTATTTAAAGTTATCCATCTAAGACAGCACAGAGCCAGTGCACCCTTAAACCCACAAATTAGGGCTCAAGTGGTGCAGTGGTCTTCTGCTCGGCCCCTGCACAGGGGGAACTGTCGCCTTGAGGCATGGGTTGTAGCTCTGTGGGGTAGGGGCTGTCTTCCTATGGGGTTTGTGTATGCAGCGCTTGCCCTTTGTGGGTCCATCAGGAATACAGTGACGCCATAATAAAAGGCAGGCAGGCCAGGGCTTTAGGGGTTTTTTGTGCAGTGGCAGGAGTGGGATTTTGTGACCCCTTTTGGAAGCAAACTTAGAAGGGCTCATGCAACCCTATTTAGAGAATGATCCGCTGTGGATGAGCTGCCCAAAGCTCTCACTTCCTCTCTGCACAACACCCCCTCCTAGTAGAAGTGATAGTTGCTGAACTCACCCTGCACTGGGAGGGACCCAAGACTGAAATCCATCCAGTAACCTGGTGTCCCTTGCACTCTTTGCAAAGTGCTACTGGTATTTCTTTCCTACACAACGCTGCCAGTGCAAGACAGCCCGATGAGCAAGAGTCTCAGATGTATCCTCCTGCGTCATATAATCAAGCAATTTTATCCACCAGGTTGGCCCCATGCCCGTATCTGGTGTTGATAAGCAGCTGTGTACGTACTCAAAGACCCACAGGTGGCATGTGATAAGATACTGTATGCAATGCCACATGGGGAACCTATCTAAAATGCGAGTTGAATTCAGATTTACTAAGATGCATCCGATGAAGTGAGCTGTAGCTCACGAAAGCTCATGCTCAAATAAATTAGTTAGTCTCTAAGGTGCCACAAGTCCTCCTTTTCTTTTTAAGATGCCTTTGTATGCCAGCAGTAAATTGTACAGAAGGAACGACTGAATTCTATTACATTATACCTGTGGGCAAGAACTAGGACCTTACGTGGTGATCCCTTTTCAGATCTCTCAGCTCAGTCACAGATGCCCTGTGTGATCTTAGGCCTGTCACCTACACCCAGATCTAGGTATTTAGGTTCCTAACTCCCATTATTTCAGTAGGATTTAAGCACTTAAATACCTTTGCTGATCTGGGTCCTTGTGCCTAATTTTCAGAAGTGCTCCAGTTTCCATTGTAAATTGTGGGTGCTCAGCATCACTAAAGAGTCAGACTCTGAAGCCTCCAGTTTTCCCATCTCTAAAGTGGATTATTTCAACACTCAATTCTTTAGCTTATAAAGCAACCCAAGATCCTTGAATTGAGGGCACTAGAGAAACACCAACATCCCTCTCTGTAGTACAAAGAGTGCTTTAACATGAAGCTTGCACAAGTGTTGTTTCCCATATACCAATAAGTTCCTCACCCTAAAGACAGAGGTGTCAAATGGGACCCTCCCCTTTTGGTTATGGCGTGACTCGCTGGTCAACCTCATGCCTCTTTGCCTCAGTTTCCCACTTTGTGAATGAGGGAATAATGAGACCGACCCACGCTCCAAGTGCTAAACAGGGTCACTGTCAAACCTGTATCTCCCGCATGCAGTCCAATGGGACTGAAATGAGCGCTCTTTGAACCTATGCTTTAAAGAGGGAGCCCTTAACCACGCACAGATTTAGCACTGCTCTTTGCCAACGGAGCACAGAATCTCCCCTTGTGACTGAAGACTGGGGAAGAGAACTGTGCAGCCAGTCACATCAGCTGCCTCGTGAAATAGGCCATGTCAGATCCCAAGTCACGTGTTTTGGCAGACGACCTTGGGGAAGCTCTGAGCTGGCATGAGAAGCTACAGTAGTAAAACAAAATATTCAGATGCACCGGTGCCTGTTCTCAGATCTTGAACGTGGCCCCTTTCCTTTAGCCATCTCAAGTGCCTTTCAGGCCAGCAAACTCCAAGAGAAGGAAATCAGACCTGTGAAAGTTGAAAGGTGATGGAAAGATTTTTTAAAAGATTTTTAATTTTTTTAAAAGAGAGATGAAGAGAGGCCATCCACAGAGACAATAGGTCCTTTAAACAGAACCACTCATTTGCCATTTTTCAGTAATTCTGTATGGGAAGCTTCCTAAATTCCTGTCCTTGAGAGAAATTGTACTGAATACTATGTGCCAAGTTCATGCCTGGTTTAACGAATGACGTCCACACTTGGGATCAGCTGGGGCCCATAGGTCAGCTATGCCAACCGTCCTGGCTTCGGGGAAAGCAAAAAGCTACCACACCATACGCACACGCACAGCATCAGAATGCAGAGGGAACATTCATAGTCCTTGTCTACCCTGGGGGCCCCATTCCCCACCCACTTTCTCTTTTACACCCATGCAGAATGGGTGTTAAATGCTGTCAGATCACACTGCGAGTGTCGTTGTGCCGCCTTCACACAGGTGAAGGCTGCAGGGAGTCAGACCCTTACGCTGTGTTTTGCACACACGGACCATCTACTGCCAGGCCTTACATGGGTGCCGGCAGTTGTAATCAGGGCGTTGGAGCGGAGCCCGGAGCTGGAGCATGGAGCAGCTCCGGAGCAGTGGAGCTGCAGGTTTTTGCCTGGAGCTGGAGCAGAGCCGGAGCACAGCTCCAAAGCCCTGGTTGTCATGTAGCTGGAAGTCGGTCTCAGGTCCTATCGACTCAGAAATCAAAATGCCAGGTTTGCCTTGGGGGCAGCTACAACCCTGGCAGTGTGTTAACGGATTGAAATCCAGAAGCCCCAGGATTCCTGTATTCCTGGGGCTGCTCTTTGCACGGATTTAGCTACACCTATTCAAAACCAATTTTGTTACATTGGTAGAAGGAGTGGGGAGAGACAGACTGTTTTGACAAACCCTCAGAGTCACCTTAGGGTCAGGGTAGCATAGATGTTTCTGAATTAACTCTTAGGGGCAAGGCTTGGTCTTCACCACCACAGCAAGGGAAGTTTCCTTGGGGAGAAACTGGTGCGATTCTGCTGCTCAAGGGAGTTCAAGACTCGGTGTGCCCTCAGATGGGGGATGAAGCATGAAAGGAGTAAGGGTGGGACAAGGGCAAGCCAGAAAAAGCAGGAAGCTGTTCCACCAAATGGGAATGTCGGGGTGTGCCTGGCTGGGCCAGCTGCTCCGGCTGGGTGCTGCAACCAGGATGCATCCCAGAGGGCCAATTTACAGCTGCTGCCAAGAACAGGGGATGGGTACACTTTACACCTCTGCCATGCTTTGGCTGGTTGTAGCTGGGAAGTACAAAGGGGTCCGTGGAAGCGCTGTGGACCTATGACACAACAGTGGGCTGTGGTGGGGAGCTGAGTTACAGAAATAGCAATGTGCCACCATTGAGCATCCCCTGCCCCCCGAGCCACAGGGGGGCTGATCCCGGCTTCTAGCCCCTGCAGGCATAATGCTGCTGGCAATGGAGCACCACCTTCTGTCTCACTGCCTCCTTCCTATTTCTGATGCAGCGGTATCTTAGTGATAAATGATCCCTTATTGCATATCCCTACAAGGTACCCTATCCAGCCCACACCTGCTGTAGAACCAGGGTATTTTCATACAGGTCAAGAGAAGCAAAACCCCCCCCAGCTTAGAACTGGAGATGCTTGCTGCCTCTTGCATCTTTAAACACCTTTCACTTCCCCTCTCATCTCTCCCCCTTGGGCTGTAACAGGCGATTGCTATTTATAGTGATTTATTTTGTTGCAAACCAAGATGACTGCATCTTGTATCAGGCTGGAATAACCAAAGAGCTTTCCCAGGCTTTAGACCATTCAGCTTTTAGCTAGCTCCCAGGGACCGTTCCTTTGTAACCTCCAATAGGCTTCGGCACTTATATTAGCCTTCGTGCTGCACCAAACGGGGAAAAAACCAGAGGTAGCGGACTCCCGCTGGGTCCAAAGGCAGAGAGTTTATCCTTGCATAGAACGTGACAAACTGCACGTGGATAACAGACAGCGGTGACCAGAGATATTATCACGGTCTAGTACCCAAAGAGAGCTCACCCCAGCCAGCTTAAACAAACCTACTGGGGAAGCAGGCACAAAGGACCCCCTCGGATATCAAAGTTGTTTAAACATGTAGGACTGTCATTGTCATGACTTGGGACCATGTGATGGCACGTTACATGCGTGTTCTGTCCATCCCAATGCTAGGTGCTTGTGTTTTTAGTTACGTTCCCTAAATGATTTCTCCAGGCTAGCCAGTGACTGATTCATGTATGTGCGGTTTTGCTGATTGCCTGTCAGCTGATCTCATTCACTTGTCACTGCAAGCACGTTGTGATCTCCTCAGATCAAAGATATGAGGGAGGGAAGCATGACCTACTAACCAGTGGAAATCGGGAGTCAGTTCTAATTCTTGGCTCTGCTTTTAGCTTGCTCTGCGATTCAGGATAAATCCCTTAGGGCTGAGCGGGGTATTTGGATTCCTAACTCCCACCCTAAAGACAGGGGTATCAAATGGGGGCCCTCCCCTTTTGTTTATGGCATGACTTGATGTGACCTTTCTCCTCTTTGCCTCAGTTTCCCACCTAAAACTTAGGCTGGCGTAGCTACAATGCTCAGGGCTGTGAAACATGTCATGCCCATAGCTCCAGTTAAGTCACCATAACCCTAGGGCTAGGTGGAAGGAAGGATTCTTCCCTTGACCTAGCTACCATCTCTCGGAGAGGTGGATTAAGTACATCAGTGGAAAAAACCCTTCCATTGATGTAGGAAGTGTCTACGGTACAGAGCATAGACATACGCTTAGGGTCTCGCCCCAGTTTGCAGCAAGCCAGTGGCAGAAGTGGGAACAGAACTCATCCCACCAACGCCTGCTCTAACTACAGACCATTCTTCTGGTGATTCTTTAGGGATTGTTTCCATCTCAAAGGAACACAGGTGCAAATCGTAAGATGAGAGTGGCTCAGTGCTGGGGATAGGCAAGTAACTGAACTTTCCTCTCCCTCGGCCAAGTCAGAGATTAGGAGCATCCAGGAGGCACTACCGGATAGCACGCAGAACCGTTCTGCGCTTTGCCTGTTCTCTGCTGCTCTCGATGACATCCGTCTCCAGAGACACCTCTGAAATTTGCCCCGAGTCTCAGCTTTGTTTGCTGTGCTGCCAGCCACGTGGAAGGCATAGGGAGTGCTGCGCCTGGCGTAGGCACTCTCCATCTTGGAGAAATAAGATCTGGTGCTTGTAATAGAGATGTGATGTGCCACTCAGCCCGTCTGCAACCCCTTCCTTAATGAAGGTAATTGAGCAACCGGTTGCTAGAGCTGGTCCCTCAGCTAGAGAGGAAAGCTGCTAGCTAATTAAGTCTGCAAGATGAGATGTGGCCCCAGTACATCCCTGCCTACAGGTCTAGTCATTTCTCGTAAGTTACAGCATTTTGCATTAGCATCACTATGCAGTAAAGGGTCTGTCATTGATTCCACTGCTTTGTGGGGTTGAAGAGTTAAGTGTGAATGAGCTATGGGTAGGGATGCCAGCTTCGGTTGGATGAATTCCTGGAGGTTTCATCACATGACTTAATCTTTAATTAACCTTCCTGGAGACTCCAGGACAGTCCTGGAGGGTGGGCAACCCTAGCTATCGGCCAAGCCGCAGATCCTCAAAGGTATTTAGGCTCCTAACTTCATAAATCCCTTCGTGGATCAGGGCCCAAGACCCTGTATTCAGAGTTTCAGCCCAAGAGCAATGTTTTGGAAAAGTCTATTTCACAGTATGTGATAGAAGCACAAAACCCAGGGCAGTAGTATGCAGTGGTTAGTTCAGGGAGACCCAGTTCTGTGTTAGAGATACTGGCAGGAGAGCAGTGGGGATGAGCACCCTTCAGTGGAAATCCTGTGGGGGGCTAACCTATGTTTCTGCCCTGGCTGGGAACCAACGTTCCCTGTAAATTCATGCATGATTCCGGAACTGGCCCGGAGAGCCAGATAGGAACCACTGGGACTCCTCCTTCTCAGCCTGGAGCTGGCTGCTTCCTCTGCTGAGTCTCATCTCCCATCGCTCCCCATTCCCCCCCATCCCTCCACCTACCAGTTCCCATTCGCCGCAAGCTTCCGCCACCTCTATTGCTGGGAGGGACTCACACCCCCGTCTGTCACAGGAGTCTGACAAAGCCAAGAAAGAAGCCAGCTGTGATGACTTTGTGTTATGTGGATATTTATCCACTGGGAGGACTCATTTTTTCCATGATCGCCGATCCTGCTGTCCTTTGCGTGGTGCACGATGGTACCAACGTAAGCAGAGTCAAATACAGCAAAGTGGCAAGCATAGGGCCTCTTTGCTGAGCAATAGTGAATCACAGGCCACTCACTTGCAAGTGCCCAGGCTGGAGAAGGGGCAGGGCGTGGGCATGTCTGAAGAGACGTGAGTTTAAGCAAAACCCTCATGCTGCTACAAGAATTTTGCTGTGCACGCTTGTGCATCTCTTACAGCTTGGAAGGAATGACTTGGCAGCCTCACAGCAGTGATCAGCCTCCCTTGTGCGTATGATTGTGAGCTGGGCAACTCCCTATCTGCACTGAAGAAGAATGAGACTTTAAACTATAACAACTTTTGGTGGCTCCTGACTAGAGCTGGGTGAAAAATGCCAAACCTGAAACAGAAAAATGGCAAATTTCCTGTTTTATGCAGTGGTGTTGTAGCCATGTCGGTCCCAGGATATCAGAAAAACGAGGTGCAGGAGGTAATATCTTTAATGGACCAACTTCTCTCAGTGAGAGGAAAATTAGCAAATGTTTTCAGTGAACTAGAGGAATCTGCCAACCCATATTCCAACCAGTGACCGAGGAGCAAAGGGGTTCATAGGGCATTAATTCCCCAAGGGATCCAGTCCCCCCGGAAAATCTGAGCACTTCACTTTCCAGTAAGGATGCCTTCCATCGGAGATGGAATTAAAGCCACTTGCCCTCAGTTTAATTTGTAAAATCAATTCTCCAGAATGCCGCCCTGATTAGGTTAGCAATAATGTGATTACACAGATCTGCCTGCTGGATACAGTAGCTCATTACAGAGGATTAAAAAAGGAAATTTAGATTTTCAGGGTCCTTTGGCAAGGTGGTCATAAAAGCCTTGGTGGATAATTTCCCCTCCTCTTCTGCTCTCTTTGCAGCTCATTTGCCACAGTGCTCCTGATACAGACCCTCAGCTGGGCTCTGCCTGTGAGACGCATTTTCCCCCAGGGTAGGGGGCCAGAACAAGGCCTGGGCAGACTTTAGCCCCATGTTCAGCACTCACACAGGCCTTGCAATAGCCCTCTGCACAGGGGTGAGTTGCCCTCAGAATGAGTGAAAGCAATAAAAGCAGTGCAGCTCTTTCTCCAAGGACAAGAATGGACCAGAGCTGGGAAGCGCGTGGACCTGTGCTGAAGAACCAAAGCGTGGTGAGTGACTGCAGCTCCCAGGGACTTCAGATGAAGTGGGGATTCCTCAGCAAAAAAACAAAGGCTTGAAGGGCTCAATCCACAGGAGAATCTAAGCTGGGATAAATCAATGCCTTTTAGCCCCATAAGTGTGCGGTTATAGCCTGAGTCTCATACCTATTTTGAGTTACATGCACATCATCTGTGAGTCTAACCCAGTGTGAGGGCGTTTGAGTCTAAGCTGGTGTTACACATACCCCAAGGGGCTGGAAGGAAAAAGCGACTAGCAGGTGAGTTTAAAAATGTGTAAATTAAGGTGGTCTGCCCTTTCTTCTGAATCCACAGACACGACCCAGCTCTTAGTGAATGCTTTTTATCCATAGAGCTCAAGCCACTTTACAAAGAAAGGTATCGTGCCCATTTTACAGATGCGGAAACTGAGGCACAGAGAAGCGACGTGACCCAGCAACTCAGAGCTGGGAGTAAAACCCAGGCCTCCTGAGTCCCAGCACTGTCCAGCAGGTTGCACTTTCTCACTCAAGTAGAATAACCTGAACAGAACCCTCAATGGGCCAGGGTTTGAGACCTTCAGGTTTCTGGCCACGAAGATAATGCTTACACTTCGCCATCACTGTGGTAGCCTAGTGGATCGAAAGTAAGATAATGCCTTGCCTGGGGGTTTACACTTTGCATCTCAAGATCTCAAATCACTTTATGAAGGTGGGTAATTATCCTTATGCTCCTTTACACATAGGGAAACCGAGGGGATGTGACTTGTCTAAGGGCACCCAGCAGGCCAGTGGCAGAGTTAGGAACAGAGCCAAGATCCAGTCCCTGCTGCAAACACAAGACCATTCTGTCTCCTCTGCATAGTTTTAATCCTCTGACTGTGGTGGTGGTTATAAAAAGTAGACTCAGGGATTCATTTTCCCTCCAAATAACACTGAGGGGGAACTACTGAGGCGTATACAGATATGCACACATGCGAGCTCAGAATAGAGTTTGAACCAAGAAGGATACTGACCATGCTGTACCTACTAACAAATACCATCAGCTACTGCTCCATAGAACTGCACCTAGTTCTCATCAAGACAGCCACGCTGAATTTTATTAACATTACTCTGCACCCTGATGTCAGAATTATCCAGACCAGTTTAAATGTTAGATCCGTGCGATGAACAGTCAAGCTCTGTTTTGCAGCTGCATGGCTTTGTAATGTCAAACGTTAACATTTCCCTGAGCAGAGAGAGAGAGAGAACCACTCCATATAAAAGGCAGTCTTTCTATAGTGCACCTTTCTCCAAGTAGCCAGCTCGGTTCTTATTCAATGACCAAGTGTTTCCCAGAAAGTCCACCCAGTGAGCAGAAGGCAGGAGCATGTGCACGACTCAGTGACTCTGAGAAAAGCATGTGGAAAGCAGAAGAGAAACTATTCATAAGAAAAGTAACACACACACACCCACTCCAGAGGAAGAAGTAGTATGCTCTATAGGACGTGCAAAGCTGCATGCCTCACAAATTCAGTGAATTGAGAGAATTAAGGAGACAAATCTGGCCCTATTTAGAAACCCCTAATGCCAGCTGAAACAAAAGCAGTTATATAAGATCTTATAAAATTTGAAAGATGCGCTTAAATATTCAAGCAGATCACAGCAGCTTAGCCCGACCATCTGAGCTGCAGCAAGCTAAACCTACAGGATCCGGGTTCAGTTAGGATTCACGCCTCATGGGCTCTTTGTCCAGACTCCTTGCACAGGCACAGAAGTTGCCTGATCAATACAGGTCTCACATGGGCTAAGGATAGAACTGGTAGAAAGCAGTCAAAAACGCAGGGCTGCAGAGATCACGTTTCATGAAGGGGCAGAGGATTTATGCCCCCAGGACAGGCAGTGGTTTGGAAGAAATCCATGGGCCTCACTCGTCTTATGTACACCAACATAAATCAAGAGTAACTGTTGGAAGTCAGGTTTCAGAGTAGCAGCCGTGTTAGTCTGTATCCGCAAAAAGAACAGAGGACTTGTGGCACCTTAGAGACTAACCAATTTATTTGAGCATAAGCTTCCGTGAGCTACAGTTCACTTCATCTAATGCATTCAGTGGAAAATACAGTGGGGAGATTTATATACATAGAGAACATGAAACAATGGGTGTTACCATACACACTGTAACCAGAGTGATCACTTAAGATGAGCTATTACCAGCAGGAGAGCGGGGGGGGGGTGCGGGGGGGACACCTTTTGTAGTGATAATCAAGGTGGGCCATTTCCAGCAGTTGACAAGAACATCTGAGGAACAGTGGGGCAGGGGGAGGGAGGGAGATAAACATGGGGAAATAGTTTTACTTTGTGTAATGACCCATCCACTCCCAGTCTCTATTCAAGCCTAAGTTAATTGTATCCAGTTTGCAAATTAATTCCAATTCAGCAGTCTCTCCTTGGAGTCTGTTTTTGAAAGTTTTTTTGTTGAAGAATTGCCACTTTTAGGTCTGTAATCGAGTGACCAGAGAGATCGAAGTGTTCTCCAACTGGTTTTTGAATGTTACAATTCTTGACATCTGATTTGTGTCCATTTACTCTTTTATGTAGAGACTGTCCAGTTTGACCAATGTACATGGCAGAGAGGCATTGCTGGCACATGCTGGCATATATCACATTGGTAGATGTGCAGGTGAACGAGCCTCTGATAGTGTGGCTGATGTGATTAGCCCTATGATGGTGTCCCCTGAATAGATATGTGGACACAGTTGGCAACGGGCTTTGTTGCAAGGATACGTTCAACGGTTCTGGTGTGTGGTGTGTGGTTGCTGGTGAGTATTTGCTTCAGGTTGGGGGGCTGTCTGTAAGCAAGGACTGGCCTGTCTCCCAAGATCTGTGAGAGTGATGGGTCGTCCTTCAGGATAGGTTGTAGATCCTTGATGATGCGTTGGAGAGGTTTTAGTTGGGGGCTGAAGGTGATGGCTAGTGGCGTTCTGTTATTTTCTTTGTTGGGCCTGTCCTGTAGTAGGTGACTTCTGGGTACTCTTCTGGCTCTGTCAGTCTGTTTCTTCACTTCAGCAGGTGGGTATTGTAGTTGTAAGAAGCTTGATAGAGATCTTGTAGGTGTTTGTCTCTGTCTGAGGGGTTGGAGCAAATGCAGTTGTATCGTAGAGCTTGGCTGTAGACAATGGATCGTGTGGTGTGGTCTGGATGAAAGCTGGAGGCATGGAGGTAGGAATAGCGGTCAGTAGGTTTCCAGAATAGGGTGGTGTTTATGTGACCATCGCTTATTAGCACCGTAGTGTCCAGGAAGTGGATCTCTTGTGTGGACTGGTCCAGGCTGAGGTTGATGGTGGGATGGAAATTGTTGAAATCATTGTGGAATTCCTCAAGGGCTTCTTTTCCATGGGTCCAGATGATGAAGATGTCATCAATATAGCACAAGTAGAGTAGGGGCATTAGGGGACGAGAGCTGAGGAAGTGTTGTTCTAAGTCAGCCATAAAAATGTTGGCATACTGTGGGGCCATGCGGGTACCCATAGCAGTGCCGCTGATCTGAAGGTATACATTGTCCCCAAATGTGAAATAGTTATGGGTGAGGACAAAGTCACAAAGTTCAGCCACCAGGTTAGCCGTGACATTATCGGGGATAGTGTTCCTGACGGCTTGTAGTCCATCTTTGTGTGGAATGTTGGTGTAGAGGGCTTCTACATCCATAGTGGCCAGGATGGTGTTTTCAGGAAGATCACCGATGGATTGTAGTTTCCTCAGGAAGTCAGTGGTGTCTCGAAGGTAGCTGGGAGTGCTGGTAGCATAGGGCCTGAGGAGGGAGTCTACATAGCCAGACAATCCTGCTGTCAGGGTGCCAATGCCTGAGATGATGGGGCGTCCAGGATTTCCAGGTTTATGGATCTAGGGTAGTAGATAGAATACCCCAGATCGGGGTTTCAGGGGTGTGTCTGTGAGGATTTGTTCTTCTGCTTTTTCAGGCAGTTTCTTGAGCAAATGCTGTAGTTTCTTTTGGTAACCCTCAGTGGGATCAGAGGGTAATGGCTTGTAGAAAGTGGTGTTGGAGAGCTGCCGAGCAGCCTCTTGTTCATATTCCGATCTATTCATGATGACGACAGCACCTCCTTTGTCAGCCTTTTTGATTATGATGTCAGAGTTGTTTCTGAGGCTGTGGATGGCATTGTGTTCTGCACGGCTAAGGTTATGGGACAAGTGACGCTGCTTTTCCACAATTTCAGCCCGTGCACATTGGCGGAAGTACTCTATGTAGAAGTCCAGTCTGTTGAAGTCTGTTCGACCTTCAGGAGGAGTCCACCCAGAATCCTTCTTTTTGTAGTATTGGGAGGAAGCTCTCTGTGGGTTAGTATGTTGTTCAGAGGTGTGTTGGAAATATTCCTTGAGTCGGAGGCGTCGAAAATAGGATTCTAGGTCACCACAGAACTGTATCATGTTCGTGGGGGTGGAGGGGCAGAAGGAGAGGCCCTGATATAGGACAGTTTCTTCTGCTGGGCTAAGAGTATAGTTGGATAGATTAACAATATTGCTGGGTGGGTTAAGGGAACCACTGTTGTGACCCCTTGTGGCATGTAGTAGTTTAGATAGTTTAGTGTCCTTTTTCTTTTGTAGAGAAGCAAAGTGTGTGTTGTAAATGGCTTCTCTAGTTTTTGTAAAGTCCAGCCACGAGGAAGTTTGTGTGGAAGGTTGATTTTTTATGAGAGTATCCAGTTTTGAGAGCTCATTCTTAATCTTTCCCTGTTTGCTGTAGAGGATGTTGATCAGGTGGTTCCGCAGTTTCTTTGAGAGCGTGTGGCACAAGCTGTCATAGAATCATAGAATATCAGGGTTGGAAGGGACCTCAGGAGGTCATCTAGTCCAACCCCCTGCTCAAAGCAGGACCGATCCCCAATTAAATCATCCCAGCCAGGGCTTTGTCAAGCCTGACCTTAAAAACTTCTAAGGAAGGAGATTCCACCACCTCCCTAGGTAACGCATTCCAGTGTTTCACCACCCTTCTAGTGAAAAAGTTTTTCCTAATATCCAACCTAAATCTCCCCCACTGCAACTTGAGACCGTTACTCCTTGTTCTGTCATCTGCTGCCACTGAGAACAGTCTAGAGCCATCCTCTTTGGAACCCCCTTTCAGGTAGTTGAAAGCAGCTATCAAATCCCCCCTCATTCTTCTCTTCCATAGAATAAACATCCCTAGTTCCCTCAGCCTCTCCTCATAACTCATGTGTTCCAGTCCCCTAATCATTTTTGTTGCCCTCCGCTGGACTCTTTCCAATTTTTCCACATCCTTCTTGTAGTGTGGGGCCCAAAACTGGACACAGTACTCCAGATGAGGCCTCACCAGTGTCGAATAGAGGGGAACGATCACGTCCCTCGATCTGCTGGCAATGCCCCTACTTATACATCCCAAAATGCCATTGGCCTTCTTAGCAACAAGGGGACACTGTTGACTCATATCCAGCTTCTCGTCCACTGTAACCCCTAGGTCCTTTTCTGCAGAACTGCTGCCGAACCATTCGGTCCCTAGTCTGTAGCGGTGCATTGGATTCTTCCGTCCTAAGTGCAGGACTCTGCACTTGTCCTTGTTGAACCTCATCAGATTTCTTTTGGCCCAATCCTCCAATTTGTCTAGGTCCCTCTGTATCCTATCCCTACCCTCCAGCGTATCTACCTCTCCTCCCAGTTTAGTGTCCTCTGCAAACTTGCTGAGGGTGCAATCCACACCATCCTCCAGATCATTTATGAACATATTGAACAAAACTGGCCCGAGGACCAACCCTTGGAGCACTCCAGAGCATAGTCTGTGTGGTATGTAGATTGTAATGGATTTTTTACCTTCAGTCCTTTTGGTATGACGTCCATCTGTTTGCATCTGGAAAATCATCATGTGCCAGCAATGCCCCTCTGCCATGTACATTGGTCAAACTGGACAGTCTCTACGTAAAAGAATAAATGGACACAAATCAGATGTCAAGAATTATAACATTCAAAAACCAGTCGGAGAACACTTCAATCTCTTTGGTCACTTGATTACAGACCTAAAAGTGGCAATTCTTCAACAAAAAAGCATCAAAAACAGACTCCAAGGAGAGACTGCTGAATTGGAATTAATTTGCAAACTGGATACAATTAACTTAGGCTTGAATAGAGACTGGGAGTGGATGGGTCATTACACAAAGTAAAACTATTTCCCCATGTTTATCTCCCTCCCTCCCCCTGCCCCACTGTTCCTCAGATGTTCTTGTCAACTGCTGGAAATGGCCCACCTTGATTATCACTACAAAAGGTTTCTCCCTCTCTCCCTCCCCCCACTCTCCTGCTGGTAATAGCTCACCTTAAGTGATCACTCTGGTTACAGTGTGTATGGTAACACCCATTGTTTCATGTTCTCTATGTATATAAATCTCCCCACTGTATTTTCCACTGAATGCATCCGATGAAGTGAGCTGTAGCTCACGAAAGCTTATGCACAAATATATTTGTTAGTCTCTAAGGTGCCACAAGTCCTCCTTTTCTTGTTGGAAGTCAGGGGAGTTAATCTGGTATGAAACTACCAAGGGCAATCAGAATCTGGCCCTGTGTGTGAGGCAGCCGCTGTTCGGAAAGAGTGTTTCAGGAGGCAATGTTCTGTATTGAGTGGTACATTCAGTCATACTTAACTTGGTCCCTGGTGTCCAGATGTGGGTCTCAGAGCTACTCAAATAATAGTGTTTGCTCTTTAATGATCTCAGTACATGGGACCTGGGTAAAGGGTATACAGGGGCCTTGACTAGCGCTATGCTAGGTTCACTGGCAGTTCAAACAATGGAAAAGGTTTTGGTTCATGAACATCCACCACCTGGTGAATCACTAGCATAGGGCAGACCCAACCATTTAAGACGGGAAGTAAGACCATCACAGAATCCATCTGAAACAAACTGGTGGGACATAGGCAGTGTTCGGCTTTGGTGATTACACTGGGTTCATACCCCTCTTCACACGAATAGAGGTTTGGGGTTGCTAGTTAACAGATAGCCTGGACCCTAGTTTTGTATCTCAGCCAAAATAAACCACCAGCATTTGCATTCTCTTGTGCGAGGGTGGGACACTGGCTCTAACTTGACTCATGGAAGACTGCCACCTGCTGAGTCACGAGCATCATTTCCAGCAACGCAGAGATGTTCCTTGGGGAATGTCTACACTGCAAAAACACCCCCACAGCAGTGACTCTCAGAGCCTGGGTGAGCTGACGCAGGCTTATGCTAAGGGGCTAAAAATAGCAGTGGAGACATTCGGGCTCAGACTAGAGCCTGGGCTCTGAAATCTTGCGGGGGGGGGGGGGCAGGATCTCAGAGCCCAGGCTCCTGACGGAGCAAGAGCATCTGTGCCGCTATATTTAGCCCCACAGCCTGAACCCTGTGAGCTGGCGGCAGTTCACCTGGGTTCTGAGACTCAGTTCTGCAGGTCTTTTTTTTGCAGTGCGGATGTATCCTTAGAGGCTCCCGTAAAAGTGCTCATACCTTTTGATTTGGTAGGATCTGATAGGCTCACAGCATAAATCTGTTATAAGTTATTTGATTGTGATTGATGCATCCGATGAAGTGAGCTGTAGCTCACGAAAGCTCATGCTCAAATAAATTGGTTAGTCTCTAAGGTGCCACAAGTCCTCCTTTTCTTTTTGATTGTGATTGTATCTCCACAGAGCTAAATGCAAACACTTCTTCCTAGGGAGAACAGTTCACCCTTCTTTAGTTGGAGGTGATGCTGCTAACATTGAGGTATCTCAATATTAATACTCTTCCTGAATAGAGCTGGGGTAAAGTTTTGCATCAGAACAGTTTTCTGTCCAAAAACTGTTGATTTGACCTAGTCAAAGTGTTCACAGAAACATGTTGCCATTGATTAAAATTTGTTTTCAAAAATATCTAAATGAAGTGTTTCCAGTATGCTCAAAGTGTTCTAATTTGACCCTGTTGAATTGTTAGATTTTATTTCCAAACAGTGCTTTCACTTCAAAATCTATAAGAAGTTGCAATCAAAACAAACTATTTTTTATCTTCTTGTCCACCCAAAATGAAGTTTGGGTGAAATTTTGAAGTGACCTTTTGGAACAAAAACCTGTTTCACAATCACAGAATTTCCCATCAGATGGAAATTCCAGTTCCAGCACCGCTCTAGCCCTAAATAGCACTCAAGGGGATTCTCCTTCATCCTTTCATTAGGAGCAGATATCAAGTCGATTGAAGCCAATGGAGACACACCCATTGACTTCAGTGGGTGTGGAAGCCAGATCTTAGCAGTCTGAGACTTGTTTTCACTTATAGTGCTGCAGCTGTGCCTCTGTGGTTCTTCGTGAAGACACTACCTACACCAATGGAGAATTTCACCTCTCAGCGTAGTTAATTCACCTCCCCCGGTAGCTATGTCAACGGGAAATGTCTGTACCAGGAGTTCAGTCGTGTCACTCAGGGGTTTGTAGTGTAGACCAGGGCTTTGCATGTGGGAAGCTTCGCCAACCATGAGGGGAAGTTACAGAGGGATGCGTGGGGAGGAATGCTGATAATTGAGCAACTCCTCTGAAATAAAACTATTTCCCCATGCTAATTTTCCCCCTGCTGTTACTCACACCTTCTTGTCAACTGTTTGAAATGGGCCACCCTGATTATCACTACAAAAGTTTTTTTTCTCCTGCTGATAATAGCCCATCTTAATTGATTAGTCTTGTTAGAGTCGGTATGGCAACCCCCACTGTTTCATGTTCTCTGTATATATATATATCTTCCTACTGTGTTTTCCACTGCATGCATCTGATGAAGTGGGCTTTAGCCCACGAAAGCTTATGCTCAAATAAATGTGTTAGTCTCTAAGGTGCCACAAGGACTCCTTGTTCTTTTTGCTGATACAGTCTAACACGCTGAATCCTTTGAAATACACTCCCACCTGTCATCAGTGGGGTGAGGAAAGATGGCTTTCATTAGCCTTTTGGAAGCCTTCCCATTATAATCCTTGCTACATAGAGTAAAAGGGCCTTGCGTTCTTTGATCTAACTTTGAGAGAAAATGCAAATCCAGTTTGTATTCTATATGCAATCATATCTGAGCACATGAGTTGGCTAAATACACCTATGACCCATTCCTTCCAGTAATCCCTTAATTTGAAACAAAATCTGGCTCCATTAAGTTTCTTTAGTGTTTTTTATCTTCAGTGATTCCTGTGCTAGTGAAGCCCTTGATTTAACTTCCCTGGAGTGTGAAGCCTCTTGTTAAATCACAGAACATGCCCAGCAGGGCAAGAGTCCCACAATGCCCTGGGAATGCTCCTTAACCGTCACCTGCAGGGACCTTCTGTAGGAGCGAGAGGAGAGTTCAGTCTTTGGCTTCTCTGTGGTAGCTGCCAGTTTGGGATAAGCCGTGGTTATGATTTTTGTTGTTATAATATGGACACATATCTACTGAGAGTTGGTCTCTGAGTCACTCTCCATTCAGAGGACACTTGACAACAATCAGATGGGTCGTATGACCTTATGCTGCTCCTCTGCACAGGGATGAATTTCACCCTCAACAAATTCTCTATGAACTCTTCATTGCTCTAACAAAAAGAAGCCTGTTTCCTATGACATCTACGGTACTATTTGTATTTCCATCACATTAGTGACATCATGCACTATGGGAAACAATATCCATCTTCTATCCCACCCTGAGCACAGGTTTCAATGAACATAAGAACATAAGAATGGCCATACTGGATCAGTCGAATGGCCCATCTAGCCCAGTATCCTGTCTTCCAGTAATGGCAAGAGGGAATGACCAGTATAGGGCAATTATCAAGAGATCTGTCTCCTGTAGTCCAGTTTCAGCTTCTGGCAGTCAGGAGTTTAGGGATACCCGGAGCATGGGGTTGTGTCCCTGACCATCTTGGCTATTAGCCATCGATGGACCTGTCCTCCAAGAACTTAGCTAATTCTTTTATGAACCCAGTTATACTTTTGGCCTTCACAACATTCCCTCAGCAATGAGTTCCACAGGTTGACTGTGCGCAATGTGAAGAAATATTTCCTTCTGTTTGTTTTAAACCAGCTGCCTATTAATGTCATCGTGTGACCCCTGGTTCTCCTGTTACGGGGAGGGGTAAATAATACTTCCCTATTCACTTTCCCCACACCAGTCATGATGTTATAGACCTCTATCATATCCCCTGCTGATGTCTCTTTCCTTTTCTTTTTGCGAATACAGACTAACACGGCTGTTACTCTGAATCCTAAAATGAACAGTCCCAATCCTTTTAATCTCTCCTCATACAGAAGCTCTTCCGCGCCCCTAATAATTTTTGTTGCCCTTCTCAGTACCTTTTCCAATTCTAATAGATCCTTTTTGAGATGGGGCAACCAGAACTGTAGGCAGTATTCAAGGTGTGGGTGTACCATGGATTTATATAGAGGCACTATGATACTTTCTGTTTTCAAATCGCTCTCTTTCCCAATGGTTCCTGCCCTAATAACTGTGCCAGCACCATGAAAGGCTTTTGCATCTCCAAGGGCAAACAGAACAGCTAAAGCTTCCACATGATGCCCACTGCCAGCTAACACTCCCTCAGGGGACTCTATCTTAATCTTTTATTAGCAGGCTATAAGGCGGATGGTGTGGATCTCTGCCAAGCCAGGATCATTGAGGGCAGACCGCCAAGTCCTGTCAGTAACCCATATCGGACTGAACTGCTAACAACATAATGGCCTGCCCGTGCATGCAGGGTTACCAAACAAGTTTCCAAAAGTGCTTAGCAATCTACAGCACTTACTGAAGTGTGTGTCCTCGTTAGGGGCTGCGGGATGCTGAGCCCGTTGGAAAATCGAGCCACTGCATGTAGGTGCCTAAATGGGAGCTGTTGGGTGCTGTGCTGCCATCATTTGAAAATCGGTCCCCACGCTGGGTAGCTAAAGATGATTTCCACTGAAGAGTGAAAATGAGTCAACGTTAGTCTCTGCCACTCATCGGGTCACTCCTTTCACTACAGCATAATATTAATATAACATAGAAGATGATTCATATCAAGAGCTACATTCAGGTCAGAATTAACAGCCCATTTACACAGGAGCCTTCTGTGTTTGTCAGATGTACAGCTCATGTGATTCAGTGATTAAAAGACACACAACTGGGGCAGATCCTAATTTTTCAGTCCTCACGCAGGCAAAATTCACTTTCAAGAGTAAAGAGTAGAGGGCCTGGCTCTTGACTTTCAAATAAATGAACCCCCTTGCTGTCATATAGAAGTCACCCAACTTCCAGTTATGAACAGACTATATTAATAGGATATTCTAGTATCTTGTAAAATACTTTACATCCTTTTACTATCAGCTATAGAAGGGGCGATATTATTAATCGCTAGACCATAGGACCTGGAGTAGACTCCTGGATTCTATTCTCAAATCTGCCACTGACCCATGTGACCTTATGTGAGGGTTAGTAAGTGCCTCAGTTCTGGTACATGAGGATTTCAGCCTAGTGTTGCAACAGAGCAGCTTCCAAAAATTAGTTCAGCCGGTAGAGCATGTTTGTTACCTTTTATGTTATCCTTAATGTCAAACACCGGCATCTATGAATGACCAGGGTAGTAGCAAAGGAGTAAATGTGGCACGACTCAAACAGAGAGCAACTGAAGAAGCTTCATGCAAATATTTGCAGACCCTGAGTTTTCATTGCTTCCCTTCTCCACAAGTTGGCTGTTATTTGCAAATAATTTAAGGACCAGTATACGATCATGTATTTTCTCCAAGCTACAGCACTTTTGAATTGTAACAGCATGAAGGCAACACAGTAATGGGAAATATCTTTTAAATCCTGACTGATGGTGGTGATATTTTTGTCATTTTGTGAGAAGAGAGGGAATTATATGGTAAGAGTAGAAAATAGGTAAAATAGTGACATCTAGTGTTACATTGCAGCTGTTGGCAAAAAATCCCTCTCATCACTAATAATCAGATTCTCAAAATAGCAAAATCTGTCCCTAAGTTCGGTATTTAGGAGATGAATACCTTTTCATGCAGGTTATGATCCACACCAATCTTACACTCAAGTCAACCGGCCGATCACAGCGAACTCTGAGTAACAAAATTGAGGATTAACCTGCTGAAAAGCCTATAACAAATTGCCATGTTGCCAAAGTGTGTGTGTGTGTGTGTGATGAATGAATGAATGAATGTCAACTAGAGACTAGATCAAAACAGCCAAAATCCTTTTAACTGAAACTTTAGATACATCTGAACCCAGGTTTCCTGCAATGAATATTTTCTTACTCATTGAAGGAATTGAAATCAATTTCTCATCTGTTAGACTGTTATAAATGTGTAGTAACTCTGTTGAACTGCAGATTTACACCAGTGTTAATGAGATCAGGATCTGGCCCTAATCAATAGTGGACAGAGTAAAACCTTGGCCAGGTAATACATTGTTAGAGCAATCCTAAAGAGTGTGGGGAAGAAAGGAAGTATTGTATTAACATGGGCCAGGACCCCACTGTGCTAGGGACACAACAAAGAGACAGTCCCTACCCCAGATATGAAAGGTATTTGGAAAGGTTTCTAGAGCAACAGAGGCAGCATGCTGTTCTGTCCACAAAGACAAGTATGCAAGTACACAAAGGATGGGAGCAAACCCATGTAAGAATTAGCAAGAAAGTGTGCATGGTGCTGATTGTAAGGGGGCTGAGAAAATAAGCCCCACACTAGCATCAATGCATTGAGCAGGAGGTTGTTGGATATGATGGGGGTCTTGTTTAGATACTTATTATACCATTAAGGAGAAGGAGAAAGTTTGCTACCTAAGTGGAGATGGGCTCATGCCACAAAGTTTGGACTTAGATCTCAACCTCCGTAAAACCTGAGGAGTGTGGTTTGGATCCCGAGTTTAGGTCCAGGTGCAAGGTTTGAACAGATGTTTGTTTGGGTGTAAAAACAGGGGATCTCTGGTGTACTGGCCTAGGAAGCATGGAGTGGAATAATGCCTTATTAGGACATATCATCTGTGAACAATAAAAAAGAACAGCACGAGAGAATCTGCCACACACATGCTGTAGCTATTCTGGGGTGAACCAGAGGACTTTGGTCTTCTGGGCTATCAATGTGGGAGCTCACAAGAGCATTACATTTAGTGGAGTTGTAAATATTAATATTTTGTTCTTTCATGGCACTTTTCATCTGATAATCCACAAGTTTTACCATAATCCTGTGGTGGTATTTTACATATGGGGAAACTGAGGCACAGAGAAGTTAAATGACTTGCCAAAAGTCAGAGGTGGAACCAGGAACACCACCCAGATCTGTATCGCTTGGTGCTGTGCTTTAATTACTAGATAATTCTGCCTCCCATAACTAAATAGAACACAGCAGATTTGATAAATGAGTGATAAAGAGAGACTCTGCCTTTAATTTCTTGGCTCCAGTTCTAGCCACTGTAGTGAAAGTGAATGTTCCCAGCTCACGTGTGCCTTGGTATATGCTCTAGTTCAACCACAAAAGATATGGGTTTAATGCAAGAATTATGGGGTGAGATTCTATGGCCTGTCACACTAGGTGATCATAAAGTCTCATAGGCTCATAGACTTTAAAGCCAGAAGGGACCATTCTGATCATCTAGTCTGACTTCCTCCATATTCCAGGCCACAGAACCTCACCCACCTGCTTCTGCAAAGGCCCATAACCTCTGGCTGAGTTACTGGAGTCCTCAAATTTTGGTCAAAAGACTTCAAGTGACAGAGAATCCACCATGTACTCTAGTTCAAACCAACAAGTTACCCATGCCCCATGCTGTAGAGGAAGGCGAAAACCCTCCGGGTTGTCTGCTGATCTGATCTGGGGGGAAATTCTTCTGCAGCACCAAATGTGGTGATCAGTTAGATGCTGAGCATGTGGGGGAGACCCACCAGCCAGACCCAGTCCCTTCTAGCCAATGAATATATGGTGCAATAGGTGGTTAATGAATATATTAAGTTTAGAATCACACTTGCAAAGTGTGCACATTTATTATAAAAAGAACAGGAGTACTTGTGGCACCTTAGAGACTAACCAATTTATTTAAGCATAAGCTTTCGTGAGCTACAGCTCACTTCATTGGAAGCTTATGCTCAAATAAATTGGTTAGTCTCTAAGGTGCCACAAATACTCCTGTTCTTTTTGCAAATACAGACTAACACAGCTGCTACTCTGAAACCTGACATTTATTATAGAATCATAGAATATCAGGTTTGGAAGGGACCTCAGGAGGTCATCTAGTCCAACCCCCTGCTCAAAGCAGGACCAATCCCCAACTAAATTATCCCAGCCAGGCCTTTGTCAAGCCTGACTTTAAAAACCTCAAAGGAAGGAGATTCCACCACCTCCCTAGGTAACCCATTCCAGTGCTTCACCACGCTCCT
The DNA here is from genome assembly GCF_965140295.1 of Lepidochelys olivacea. Lineage (NCBI taxonomy): Eukaryota > Metazoa > Chordata > Testudines > Cheloniidae > Lepidochelys > Lepidochelys olivacea. The sequence continues at coordinate 11,914,725 of NC_140436.1, read as the reverse complement.
GGTGAAAAAGTTTTTCCTAATATCCAACCTAAACCTCCTCCACTGCCATTTGAGACCATTACTCCTTGTTCTGTCATCTGCTACCACTGAGAACAGTCTAGATCCATCCTCTTTGGAACCCCCTTTCAGGTAGTTGAAGGCTGCTGTCAAATCCCCCCTCACTCTTCTCTTCCGCAGACTAAATAATCCCAGTCCCCTCAGCCTCTCCTCATAAATCATGTGCTCCAGTTCCCTAATCATTTGCATTGCTCTCCGCTGGACGCTTTCCAATTTTTCGACATCCTTCTTGTAGTGTGGGGCCCAAAACTGGACACAGTACTCCAGATGAGGCCTCACCAATGCTGAATAGAGGGAAACGATCACATCCCTCGATCTGCTGGCAATGCCCCTACTTATACAGCCCAAAAAGCTGTTAGCCTTCTTGGCAACAAGGGCACACTGTTGACTCATATCCAGCTTCTCATCCACTGGAACCCCTAGGTCCTTTTCTGCAGAACTGCTGCCTAGCTACTCGGTCCCTAGTCTGTATTTCCACAGACCCTTTAAGACCGCAGAGCTGCAGCAGATGGATGGTTATTTCTTGAGCTGTTTCAGCCACATTATAGTGCACTGACAGTTTCATACATCCTTTATTTCCTGTTGCTCTAATCCCAGTAATCCAAAACAGACTGTGCTTTCCTGTTTGACCTGATGCAACTCCTTGGAGTGCTTGTCATCTCATAATTTGAGAGCATTTGCCTTTCTCTGTAACTGAATTATTCCAATTTACCCAGGCCTTTGGAGCTGTGCTCTGGCTCCACTCCAGCTCCAGGCAAAAATCTGCAACCCCACTGCTCCGGAGCTGCTCCACGCTCCAGCTCCAGGCTCCGCTCCAAAGCCCTGAATTTACCTCTAGTTTAATGAGCTCTCTGGAAAAGCCAACCTGCAATGCTATTTTTGCTGATATATTAGGTCCAGCTCCTCAAAAGTATTTAGGCACCTAATTTCCATTGATTTCAATAGGCATGAGGTGATGGGCCTGAGTGAATATGGACCCAATCTTGCAAACCTCTGCACACGAGTGACATTACACATGTGATTACTCCCAGTGATTTCTATCTAAGGTCAGTATCAGGCCCTCTCCACCATAGTATCTGAGTGCTTCACAATCTTTAAGGTAAAGGAGGACTTGTGGCACCTTAGAGATTAACAAATTTATTTGAGCATAAGTTTTCGTGAGCTACAGCTCACTTCATCAGATGTGTCCTCCAGACACCCCTGGGAAGAGTATTATTCTCCTCTATATCAGCTGGGGAACTGAGGCACTCAGGCAAGTTACTGGGTGTTAGGTACCCAAATACCTAAGGATCTGGGCCAAAGTGACTTGCCCGGAGCTGACAGGAAGCCTGTCGCAGAGCATGGGTTCCCTCAACATGGGTTACCTGGCTCTCTCTATGGAGCATGGAAAGAAAACCGAGGAGGGGAAGGTGCCCCAGTGCCTGGCCTCAGCCCCCCATTATGCACTGGGAAGGGGAAGGCACCCTCAATGCAGGGCTGCAGCCACCCCATTATGCACTGGGGGAGGGGAAGGTGCCCCCAATGCAGGGCTGCAGCCCCCCCACTATGCACTGGGGAGGGGAAGGTGCCCCCAATGCAGGGCTGCAGCCACCCCATTATGCACTGGGAAGGGGAAGGCACCCTCAATGCAGGGCTGCAGCCACCCCATTATGCACTGGGGGAGGGGAAGGTGCCCCCAATGCAGGGCTGCAGCCCCCCCCACTATGCACTGGGGAGGGGAAGGTGCCCCCAATGCAGGGCTGCAGCCACCCCATTATGCACTGGGAAGGGGAAGGCACCCTCAATGCAGGGCTGCAGCCACCCCATTATGCACTGGGGGAGGGGAAGGTGCCCCCAATGCAGGGCTGCAGCCCCCCCACTATGCACTGGGGAGGGGAAGGGGTCCCCAATGCAGGGCTTCAGCCCCCCATCGTGCACAGGGGAGGAGGGGAAGGGGTCCCCAATGCAGGGCTGCAGCCCCCCATTATGCACAGGGGGGAGAGGAAGGGGCCCACATTGCAGAGCTGCAGCCCCCCCATTATGTCCTGGGGGAGGGGAAGGTGCCCCCAGTGCAGGGCTGCAGCCCCCCATTATGCACAGGGGGGAGAGGAAGGGGCCCACATTGCAGAGCTGCAGCCCCCCCATTATGCACTGGGGGAGGGGAAGGCGCCCCCAATGCAGGGCTGCAGCCCCCCATTATGCCCAGAGCCGGGCAGATCCCCCCCGACCCACGGCTAACCCCCTTTCCAGCAAGCGCTGAGAGGCCCCTGTCTCCTGTGCTGTCCGGGGGCTACCCCAGTCCGGCCGCGGCCAGCGCCCCCCGGCGGAGAGCGGGGCCGGGGGCGCCCTGCGGCAGCCCCAGGTGCGGCTCCTTAGGGACGCAGCGTGCGAGCTGCTTAGCGCGGGCTGCGGGCCAGCGACTTACCCCCGGGGCCTCCAGCGCAGCGTCTCCAGGGGGGAGCGAGACACCTGTCCTAGGGCTCCCTGCTGCCCCTCCCCCGGCTGAGCCAGGTAAACCCCCCTTGCTCCCCCCCTCCACACACAGAGGGGGTGAGCAGGCCCCCACTTCTTCTACCTCCCTCTCCCGGGGGGGGGCGCCTATTGTATTCTCTATTGACTCCTGCACCCCCTCATCACAGGGAAGTCATGCACATTTGGGGGGGGGATGCTAGGGCGCCCCCATTGCACCTCTGTGGAGTCCTACACCGCCAGAGTCATAAGTGGGCAAGGGACACCCCGGAAGGACTGCTACTGCCCCTCCTTGTGTTTTCTGGGGGCTCCCAGAGCGGCTGACCCTCACCCCCCCCACCCTGGTGAGAAGTGCATTCCTCCACTGTATTTTCTGGGGGCTCCCAGAGCGGCTCACACCCCCCCCCCCCGTGAGAAGTGCAGCCCTTCATTGCATCCTCTGGGAGGGGTTCCACTGTGGCCACCCCCAAAAATAGAGCTGGTGAGCTCTGTGTTACCCAGGAGGAGGTATTTAGTGCTCTCTGCTCCCTGGGGCTGTCAGAGCAGCTAGCCACTGTCCCCAAAATACCCCACAGGTGAGTAGTGTCCCCTGTTATCCCTGCTAGGTCCCCCTCCCCAGACTCCCATGTTCCTGCCCAAAGGAATAGCCAGCCCCATTACCTGGGGCCGTGAGCAGAACAAGGAACGCGTGCTCTCTCTCCCCCCCCTACCTGAGGTGCTCCCGTGCCTTCTTGGACCTGAGGGGCAACTGATTTGCTTTGAGACCTCACAGATGGCGGAGCAAGTGTCCGAGGAAGAGGAGCCGCAGCAGCACCGGGTGCCTCTGTTGGTGACCCCCGTGCCTGAGGTGCTGGGAGATGTCCTGAGCGAGCAGTTTGGCCCCCTCCCGTTCATGGCAGCCATCACCAGGATGAAGAGGCAGGCCTCCGGGCACTACCTCTCCACCGAGAACCTGGAGGAGGTCTTGGAGAGGAGACAGGCAGCTAACGCCAAGGAGAGAGAGAGGGTAAGGGGCCTCTTGTTCCCCCTCAAAAATAAACTGCTGCTTTTTGTTTTTTAAAGCTTCAGTGGGGCCAATAAGCTGTTGGTGAACTGGCTGTGGGAGGAAATGAGTCTGAACTTCTACATTTTGTTTCTGTGACGTTCCAGCAGGATCCAGTGAGCAGGGTGGGAACGTGGTGGGAACAAGGTTCATGGTGGGAAGAAGGAGATCCTGATCCATGACTACAGTAATACAGAGAATAAGGGGAGCATTTTTCTGCCTGCAGTGGATGGGGGTGTGAAATTCTCACCTCAGTCTGGGCTTCAAACACTTCAAATCGTGGAGGGATGCTGATACAAAATTTCAGTTCCTGCTCAACTCTTCGCTAAAGGGCGCAATTAATTATTAGCGTCTAGCTTATCTTTGGCTCCTTTGGAGATCTCTAAATTATTATTCAATGCTTCTGTTGGGTGATGCCGTAAAGGTGCAGTCAGCTCTGGCTCCCCTTGTGCAAGGTCAGGGGTGGGCAAACTTTTTGGCCTGAGGGCCACATCTGGGTATGGAAATTGTATGGGGGAGCCATGAATACTAACGAAACTGGGGGTTGGTGTGCAGGAGGGGGTGAGGGCTCAGGCTGGGGTTATGGGCTCTGCGGTGGGGCCAGAAATGTGGAGTTCAGGGTGCGGGAAGGGGCTCTGGGCTGGGGCAGGGTGTATGTGTGTTTGGGCTCCACCTGGGGGTGTGGGCTCTGGGGTGGGGATGAGGGACTGGGGATGCAGGAGGCTGCTCCGGGCTGGGACAGAAGGTTTCAGAGGGTGGGTGGGAGGGATCAGGTTTGGGGCAGGGGGTTGGGGTGCGGGAGGGGTCGGGGAGAAGGCTCCAGGTGGCGCTTACCTCAAGCAGCTCCCGGAAGCAGTGCCATGTCCCTCCTCTGGCTCCTATGTGGAGGCGCAGCCAGGCAGCTCTGCACGCTGCCCCATCCGCAGGTGCCACCCCTGCAGCTCCCATTGGCTGTGGTTTCCTGCTTCCTGGCAGGAGCTTGAGGGGTGGATTAAAACCTCTAAAGGGCTGGATGCAGCCCTGGGCTGAAGTCTGCTGACCCCTGTGCTAGGTGCTGCCGGACATAATGACAGTCTCTGGGTCTCTAAAGAACTTAGAATGTAAGAGTGAGGTTTTTTTACCCTTCCTTTTGGAATGACTTCACTCCCGCCCCAACCGATGCAGCTCCCCAACTTTCCCTGTGCGGCCTTCTTCAAATTAATCAGATTTGATACTGTTAGCCTTGCTACAGTAGCAGCTCCATGCGCAGAGCTATTCCTCAAATCAATGGGAGCTTTACACCTGGGGCAGCTACAGAAGAGGGCCCATGACATGTGCCCGGTCGCTTGGTTCAGCAATAGGTGTTCTTTGAATGCTTGTGAAAGTGATTCTTATCTGCAAACTATGTATTCTAGATAACCTATCCAAATAGAGAGATGCCTGGGTGATCAGCACTTGCCAAACAGGTGTGCAAGCTTGCTTGTTGCTGCAAAAAACTGTTTTTGGAAGACCTAGGTGTACAAGCAACACTAGAGATTTCTATTTGGCTTGTCACCTACTCCCTCAACATTCGCTCAGTATCAATAATGTTATGGTCTCTGTGCAAAAGACTCTGATGCAACAAAATAACCAAGTTGTTATGAACAAAACGTTAAGAGATTCAAAATTCACAGCAACTCTAAGCTGGCACCGTAGCGAGTACAGACTGAGGAGAGAGAACTAGAAGGATGCACGGTGTCAATGCAAAACCCATTTGGCAGGTGAGTTTCAAAGAATGGCATGCTGGCGGAAGTGCAGCGTATCAGAATGCTGTGAAGCACCTGGGATGGTTAGAGTGGTCAGTAAACACAGCGGCAGCATGTGCAGTACGTCGTTCCTTTCAAACATTGTCAGATAACTAATTGCGAACGCGCAACTTGGTCCAATATGCCGAAGGTCCTTGCCCGCAGCTGGAGTCAGATCCTGTGTGCACGCCTGCACCAGTAGTCCTTCTGGATTCAGCGGAACTACTCACGAGTTACTTGCTTGTGTGTAAAGTTGTCTATAGCGTTGTGGCCTAAGGCCCAGATGTTTACAGGTGTTTCTGTGCAGTCAGTGTTGCCACGCTAAACCGATTTAGGAGCCTCAGTCTCATCCTCAAAGAGGAGCGAGGCACTAAAAGGAGTTGGCCATTAATGGGATTTGGGCTCTAAGTATCTAAATCCTTTTGAAAATGAGACGGGGGGCTTCTAAATCGGTTTAGCATTGCGAGGCTGAACGCAGCAACGCCTAAGTACCTGGTGAGCTTAAAGCTTTCACGTCAGAATTGCTGTGAATGGGAGCAGTGATCGTCTTAGGCATTCTGTTCCTAATAGACCTTCTTGTTTAATGCTGCAGCAGCCCCAGTTCCAGTACCTATGGCCTCAGCTTTGCTATTTGATCATAACTGTGCGGTTACCTTCGTTTTCCCCAGGACACGCAGGTGGTGGATTATCCCACATATTGTTACTAATTCAATTGCACTTTATATTAAGGTTCCATTTATAAAGAGTTAATCAATGACTGATGCATGCGGTAGATGGCACATCAGTGGAAGGTATTGCAGATGGTTACAAGCCACCTGTCCGTGTGTTAGACTCTACAACCATCGATTAAGCATTTATTGAAACTGCATTTAATCTTTTCATAAAAGGCCACCAATTATTCTTAATGCAGAATGTAACGGATCTATCCAGTTTAAAATGAGCTGCCTTTAAAAGTTTCCCCTTTTCACCACTGGATGGAGTTCTGCAGCTACCGGGCTGAATTTTGTTTAATTTCCTCCTTCCATATCTTGGATAGATAAAAAACTTGAACAGTGGCTTTTCGAAGCTGAAGACCATCGTGCCTTTGATACCTAAAGACCGGAAGCCTAGTAAGGTCGACACACTTAAAGCAGCCACGGAATATATACGCCTGCTCCACTTGATTTTAGAAGAAACTGGAGGCTTTGAGGTACACAAGAACCTTTCCCTCTCTGTAAAATCCATCTGTAATTCTCTCAAAGGGTCGTGGTACCAGCATGTATGTGAATGCAACTTAATGACTCTTAATGTCATCACTAACATCCAACCAGAATTTGAGCTTAATTCATGCGTATCTTGCATTCAGTATTTAATATAATATGTGTTAAAACATCATACCCCCTTTCTACCTGTCCCTTCTACTTCGCAGATGTTTAATTGCAAAATAAAGCAGCACTTTAGCAATTGAAAAGCTGCCATTTTTAATGTTAAATGTACTGTATTTGGTCAGCTCTCCCTGCCATAAATGCTTCCTGTCAGTTACTGATTCATAGGAATACAAAAGTAGCTGGGTTATGAAACAAACCTTTTGTCATAAATATAAAGGGAAGGGTAACCACCTTTCTGTATACAGTGCTATAAAATCCCTCCTGGCCAGAGGCAATATCCTGTTACCTATGAAGGGTTAAGAAACTCAGCTAACCTGGCTGGCACCTGACCCAAAGGACCAATAAGGGGACCAGATACTTTCAAATCTGGGGAGGGGGAGAGGCTTTTGTTTGTGCTCCTTGTTTACTGTGGTTGTTCTCTCTTGGGACTGAAATCCATCTTCTCCAACCCATCCTAATCCAAGTTTCCAATATTGCAACCAGTATAGGTAAACTAATCCTCCTTGCCTGGCTTATCTTTTTATGTGAATTTTCCTGTGTTAAGAGGGAGGTTTATTCCTGTTTTCTGTAACTTTAAGGTCTTGCCCAGAGGGGGATCCTCTGTGTTTTGAATCTGAATACCCTGTAAAGTATTTTCCATCCTGATTTTAGAGAGAGGATTTTTACCCCTTTTTTTTTTTTTAATAAAACCCTTCTTTTAAGAACCTGACTGATTTTTCCATTGTTCCAAGATCCAGGGGTTTGGGTCTTTGACGATTTTATAACCAATTGGTTAGGATATTATTCTCAAGCCTCCCCAGGAAAGGGGGGTATGTAGGGCTTGGGGAGATATTTGTGGGGGAAGATGTCTCCAAGTGGTCTCTTTCCCTGTTCTTTGTTTAAAACCCTTGGTGGTGGCAGCATACTGTTCAAGGACAAGGGAAAGTTTGTGCCTTGGGGAAGTTTTTAACCTAAGCTGGTAAGAGTAAGCTTAGGGGGTCTTCCTGCGGGTCCCCACATCTGTATCCTAGAGTTCAGAGTGGGAAAGGAACCCTAACACCTTTCTTATGAGCTAAGTAATGATTCTACAGCTATAACCCTTGGGAGCTGCTTAAAAGCTCTCAGATGAACTTTTTTTGTTGGAAAATGCAAGTTTTTATTTAACTTTTTTTGGGGCGGGCAAGCGGAGAATTTTTGTTTTTTGGCTTCTGGAAACTGAAGAATGTGTTTTGGTTTTTAACCTTTTAACCCTTTCTCTCCCTCCCACTCCCCCCCTAAAAATAGGTGGGGGGGGGAGTTGGGTGACCAGATAGCAAGTGTAAAATATTGGGATGGGGTTGGGGGTAATAGGAGGCTCTACAAGACTAAGCTCCAAATATCCGGACCTTCCCTATAAAATCAGGGTGTCTGGTCACCCTAGGTGGGAGGGGGAGGTAGAAAACTGAACGTGAAGAAAAACCCACTGGAACTATTTACGGGGGGGGGGGGGGGTGGGCAGGGAGGGAAGTCAGCTAAAGTCACTTTTTTTTTTCCAACTTCATTTTCTCTTACTTTCCCTCCACTTTTCAAGTGGAAAAAGTAATGGAGGATGGGTTTCCCCCCCCACTTTCAGTTTACCTTTATCCAGTGGCAAAAAAGAGAAGGAGGCGAAATTCCAGTGCCCAAACTTTTTTATCCCCCCCCCCCCAAAAACCCTGAAAGGGTAAAATTTTTTATTTGAAATAAAAACTGGAGTTTTGAAACTTCCTATTTTTTCTATTCCCCCCACCCCCCCCCTGGGGGGGAAGGGAAATGGAGGGGATCCCAATTCCTCCCCTCCCCAACTGGCTTTAGTCCTTCAGCCTTTTAGATCTAGAGGTAGCTTCCAGATTGGCTAGATCTAAAAATACTTCACTGAAGCTTTCGGGAAGGTAAGTGAACCCAGTCAGGGTTTGTATGAAGAAGCCTGCAGAATGGAGCAGAAAGCTGGAGACGCACGGAGCCTTCACGATAGGGTTGGCCCTCCAGTGTTTTTTATGCACTGCAGCATTTTGTCATGAGCTACAAGTATCTTTGAGGGAAGTCCTAAAACTCTGCATGTGTATAAAGAAGTTTAAGCTGGCATAATTTACATGCTAAACATCTGGAAGAAGGTCTATGTTGAAGCAGGGGGGTAGTCTACTTTCAGTTCCATATTCTTGCTCTCTCCTGGCCTCTTGGTAATTGAGTTGCACAAACTTAGATGCCTGTATGCCCAATTTGACACTGAGCCCAACCCAGAGGTGATATGCACTGAGGAGTGGGAGTTTGATGTCCCTATCTGCATAACCTGTATGCTGTGGGGGCTAGAATATGGTACAACTTACCCCCTGGGATCCTTCTAAGATTTCTAAGACTCCTGTTCTACGAAGACACCTTCAGCCCTCATCGCTTATATTTAAGGTTATAGAGCTTATTCTTTGTTACCACTTACTCTCTGTTTTAGTCCTTCCTTGGCTCCTGTGTAGCAGCTGCCATCCTCTCCTTTTTTTTTAAGGAGGCCAGTTGGGTTGGCTTCTTAGTACTGGTTTCTATATGTAATGGCTTACTGCAGTAGAGACATCTGCAATACCTTGTTTGGGGGATGGTTACCTAAGCTGTCCTGTCTTTACGCTGCCTTCTGTTGCTTCTAGAAATTGGAAGACCCTGTTGATCAGGAGTTAGCCAGCAGCGTTTCCATGCCCGTCTCCTTAGAGGAAGGTTTTGGGGGAAATGCCTTGCCACAGAGCGCCAGCTGTTATATCAGGACTGAAAACGACATGAGCGTACCTTGGACAAGCAATGCAGTGGAGAGCCCTGTGTATGTGTGGGGCCGGAGCATCCTTCCTTCTTACTTGGGGATCGTACAAATCCAGAAGAATGGACGGCTGGTAAGAGCGAATGTCTGAGTTTTATAGAAGTGGGGCGTGGGGGTGTATATTCCACTTGCTCTGTAGGTGACTAGATCGTAGAAATGTAGGGCTGGAAGGGACTTCAAGAGGTCATCTAATCCATACCCCTGTACTGAGGCAGGATAACCCCATACCTACACCATCCCTAGATGTACTATTATAACCTTATTTTTTTGACCTCTAGAGTCCTAAATGACCTGCAATCTTCCGACATGGGAGATTGCTCTCCTTGTGTGACGCTGCCATAGCTGTGATCAGCAAAGGTGCTTGAGTGGAAGGAAGTAGGTGTGGCTCTACTGAAACGTCCTTAAGTTGCATCTTTCTCCCTTGCCTGTTGGTCCACAATTGCTTGAATCTGTTGAGCTCTAGGGCATGTTGCAAAGTCCACCTCTTCTCACAGGCATCCAGAGAAGGCTTGGGTTTGGGCAGTTAGAGGGTGGGGGATTTTTGTTGAATTTAATTCTCTTGGCTGGCTGGCTTTATGTGGACCACGTTTTTTAGCTTTGGTTTTTTGGAACACTTTTTTATGAATTCTTGTAGTTCAAATTTTGCGAGTATGTTTAGATCTCATGTTAGGTATCTAAAAAGTGAAACCAGCATTATGCACTTGTCTGTCTAAATTAGGCACCTAAATAAGTGGGTTCCCCCAGAGGTGCAGTGCACATGTGCTTCCCCATGACTTTAACAAACTCGATGCTCAGTAATTCTGAAAATCCAGCTATTCAATGAAGGACCCTTCCTTTAGAGCATAAGGGGTTTTAAAAATTGTACATCCTTGTTTAACATCAGGCTTCTGAGTTGCTCCATCCCAAGACCCTTATTGTAAAGTTCACCTTGTGGGAAAAAGATCCTTTTTTTAAAGTGCTGTAATCATTAAAATAGCATGAGGAGGAGGGCATTGTGCATTGGCCAGGCCTCTGAGAAAGCTGCAAAGCTGGTTTCCAATCTTGTAATTTAGAGTTCTACAAAGTACACAGTAGTTCACACAAACAACTACTTGGCTGCAGGCAACTCTGTTTTATCTGTAATTGTAACAGACAAGAGCATGAGAGGAAGTTTCAGATATTGATTCAGAATACAACTTGCTTCTGTTAGCTGAGGCTTTATTATCATTATTACAGGTCTCAGAGTAGCAGCCGTGTTAGTCTGTACTTGCAAAAAGAAAAGGAGGACTTGTGGCACCTTAGAGACTAACCCATTTATTTGAGCATTTATTTGAACTACAGCTCACGAACGCTTATGCTCAAATAAATTATCATTATTGTTTACGAAGGCACGTGCCTAACTGCAAACCCTGTAGCTTTTCTAGTATTCATCGAGCTCAGGTCTATTCGGCGTGTGCATGTCTCTTTAAGAACTGTCCTGCTGCATTTGCTTTCAAATTTGATTTAATGCAATCCTCAGAAGCAACTTCATGAATATCTTTGAATAAAGTGTCCGAATTTCTTTTTTTAAAGGTGTATCAAACAAATCACTAAAATGGCCAGCTCTCCTGACTAGGCTGAAGTAAGTTGTCTGTACTGTCTAATAACCTGGTGCAGGGCATTTTTAGTTTATTTGCTGTCCGATTACAGTGCACGGAGCTTGATACTACAAATCCTCATGCAGTGCTAGGTGGGAAAGCACAGGTGTCTGCTCTCCATAGTGAGTGGAGGCTCTGGGCCAGCTGCTGGAGCTATCGCTGATTTATGCATGCTGAGGATTGGGCCCGAGGTATGGCTACAGGAAAGACGGTGTTTCCTCTGCCGTGTGTTGGCATGCCTCCTGCATCCGCTCCTTTGCAATTTGTGAGGGTAAAAATCAAGGGGTGGCATGAAAGTGGAGGGGATGAGCCCCATCATAAATAAATCTAGGTAAGCCTCTGAGGGTGTCCACATTCTAGGTATATCTCGCTTAATAATTTCAGGGGCACCAGGCATTGATGTGCCTCGGTCCCTCCTATTCTATGCCTGTGTCATTGAACAGTCTAATCTCCTGTGAGCTGTAATCTTTTGGTCGTTGGCTTTCGTGTGTGGGTGCTGGGTGATGCTAGTGGCCTGTAATACACAGGAGGTCAGATTGGATCATCGGGTAGTTCCTTCTGGCCTTAAACTCTGACTCTTGACAAGCCCTGCCACTAGATATTTTTTTCATTGCCCGGTAACTTCACTTCCTAAAACTGCTCCAAGTTATGGTCTCTTAACCACACTGTCTTTCAGGTGTCAAACACTATGGATTCGTGGATGATCTTCTTTTCAAGTGAGATTTAATGAAAACTTGAGTTTCCCGGGATGGGTTTTTTTTTGCTTTACGAAAACTTTATTTAAAAAATTCAATAAACTACCAGAAGCTGAGTGTTCTCTCTAGCTTGTGGTTTTTTTCACTCTTGAAGCCTGATCTTAGTTTTATTTCGCAAAAGAAACGCTTTTCTTAATGGCTATCAGATGCACAGATGTGCACAGAAATAAGTAGAGCTGGTTGGAAATTATTATAATTTTTTTTTACTAAGGTTTTTGTTGGAAAATGCAGATTTATTGAAATGGGGAACAAAAACAAATTATGAAATGAATATTTTTTCCAGCCAACCCTAGAAATAACAAAAGGGGTGAATGAAAACAGCTCTAGTTATTTTGGTGCAAATCTGTGTGTAGACAAACATTAATATAGTAAACAAATGGACTGGTGTTATAAAAACTTCCTCCTTTTATATAAAGTTAGCTTCTGTCCTCCGAATTCCGCAATGAACTTTTCATCTTTAAACTGAGATGCAATTACAAACCAGCATTCAAGTCCAGATTTTCAAAACTGGCCCCTGATTGTTGTGTGCTGTAGTTTTGGGGATCCTGTCTCTTTAAAACACCCTGGACCGTCTTTTCAGAAGAGATGAGGTGCTGAGCACCTTCAGGGCTTATTGATTTCAGCTAAAATCAGTTGCTCGGCACTCCTAAAAATCCTCCCCCAAGCATCCCAAGCTGGGGAAATGATTCTTCGTAGAGCCGGGGCATGGGGTAGGGATATGTGTGTGATCGTCCTTTGAGCAGGGGATTGGACTAGATGACCTTGTGAGGTCTCTTCCAACCCTAATCTTCTATGATTCTGTGGTACATACCGCCTGTCTGAAGAGGTAACAAAAGGAAGAACTCTCTTGTAAGGGAGACTGCAAGAAAAGCTATCTATTTGACTGCTGGCGTGTTCTGGTATATAAAGCAGAGGACAAGAGTGACCACGTGCAACTTTGTTCCAACCCTGTCTGATGTTACCTTTCTGCAGCTTTGGACAAATGAGTTAGTTAATTGTATTTCCATTGCCATATCTATAAAATGCGGCTAATTCCTCCCGTATGGGGTGTTAAGGCTTAATTAGCGCCTTACATCTTCAAAGTTTCTTTTGATAAATATTAAGGATTAGTAGTATGTAAAGTGAGTGAGCAGTCTGAATATTACTTGTACTGTAGGGCCATCCTGAGGCCTAATAGGACAGAGGCGCCACAGTGCTAGGGGCTGTACCTAATCTCACAGTCCCTGCCCCCAAAGAGAAACACGCTCAGCATTGGCCTAGCTCTGCTTGCACGGAAGTCAATGGGAACTCTACCTTTGACATCCAAGTGAGCGGAGTGAGGCCAAAGCAGAGTGCTTTTGAACCCCCCCTCCCACCCCCACTACAATTGAGTGGTTCGAGCAGGGGCTCAGCCGCCTCGGGCTCCTAAAATCCGAGGCTGTGTCTATACTGAACTAGGGGCATGATTCCCCTGCTCGCATTCAGCTAGTGCAAAGATAAAGAGTGTAGCGTAGCGTAGCCACGCTGAGTACAAACCTGCCTCAGTGCTACGCATCTGCTGCCGGTACCCATGGCTATGCTGCTGTTTATACTGGTGTTAGTCATGCACACAAGCAGGAGACTCACACCGCTAGCTTGTAGTGTAGACGTAGTCCACAGTGATCCAGTGACAGAATTAGGCTAGGGCAAGTAAACATAACTTCTGCAAAGCTGAGAATACCTGCCCCCCACGCCATCATGGGGAGCACTAGCAAAGGGCCAAGTATCTCTCATTACCTTTCATCGCCAAGCATTTTATCCACAGGAGCTGTTTGTAATGATCTACCAAAGAGAACTTGCATTGCTTTGAGATCGTGAACTTTGCCTAGATTGACTTAAGCCTTCTTGAGCAGCTCCCAGCAAGCTGATGGAGTGTTTACTCACACCCGCAGCTTCTGGGCTAGAGCTTGACCGCTGTTTAATCTCGCACAGGAACGCTATGCAACCGTTTAGGAAGAGTGTGAAGAAACAGTCAGGGTTGACTAGAGTGGAGAGAGGAAGGATGATCCTGGCAAGATGGAGCAGCTGCTACAGGACTCAATTAATAAAGAATTAAAAGAGGGGAATATAATTAATGCCAATTAAAATGGGTTTATGGAAAATCCTTTTCTGATGAGATTACAAGTTCAGTTGATAAAGGTAATACCGTTGATGTAGTACTTGGTGCTGCAAAATGTTGTAGGAGGAGCATTGCCAGCAGATCGAGGGAAGTGATCGTTCCCCTCTATTCGGCACTGGTGAGGTCACACCTGGAGTACTGCGTCCAGTTTTGGTCCCCCCACTACAGAAGGGATGTGGACAAATGGGAGAGAGTCCAGCGGAGAGCAACAAAAATGATCAGGGGACCGGGGCACATGACTTACGAGGAGAGGCTGAGGGAACTGGGCTTGTTTAGTCTGCAGAAGAGAAGAGTGAGGGGGGGATTTGATAGCAGCCTTCAAGTACCTGAAGGGGGGTTGCAAAGAGGATGGATCTAGACTGTTCCCAGGGGTGGCAGATGACAGAACAAGGAGCAATGGTCTCAAGTTGCAGTGGGGGAGGTATATTAGGAAACACTATTTCACTAGGAGGGTGGTGAAGCACTGGAATGGGTTCCTAGAATCATAGAATATCGGGGTTGGAAGGGACCTCAGGAGGTCATCTAATCCAACCCCTGCTCAAAGCAGGACCAATCCTCAACTAAATCATCCCAGCCAGGGCTTTGTGAAGCCTGACCTTAAAAACCTTGAAGGAAGGAGATTCTACCACCTCCCTAGGTAACCCATTCCAGTGCTTCACAATCCTCCTAGTGAAAATTTTTTTCCTAATATCCAACCTAAACCTCCCACACTTCAACTTGAGACCATTGCTCCTCATTCTGTCATATGTCACCACTGAGAACAGTCTAGATCCTTCCTCTTTGGAACCCCCTTTCAGGTAGTTGAAAGCAGCTAGCAAATCCCCCCCTCATTCTTCTCTTCCGCAAACTAAACAATCCCAGTTCCCTTAGCCTCTCCTCCTAAGTCGTGTGTTCCAGTCCCCTAATAATTTTTGTTTCCCTCCGCTGGACGCTTTCTAATTTTTCGACATCCTTCGTGTAGTATGGGGCCCAAAACTGGACACAGTACTCCAGATGAGGCCTTACCCATGTCGAATAGAGGGGAACGATCACGTTCCTCGATCTGCTGGCAATGCCCCTACTTTATACAGCCCAAAATGCCCTTGGCCTTCTTGGCAACAGGTGCACACTGTTCACTCATATATCCAGCTTCTGGTCCACCATAACCCCTAGGTCCTTTTCTGCAGAACTGCTGCCTAGCCATTCGGTCCCTAGTCTGTAGCAGCGCATGGGATTCTTCCGTCCTAAGTGCAGGACTCTGCACTTGTCCTTGTTGAGCCTCATCAGATTTCTTTTGGCCCAATCCTCTAATTTGTCTAGGTCCCTCTGTATTCTAGGGAGGTGGTGGAATCTCCATCCTTAGAGGTTTTTAAGGCCTGGCTTGACAAAACCCTGGCTGGGATAATTTAGTTGGTGTTGGTCCCACTTTGAGTAGGGGGTTGGACTAGATGACCTCCTGAGGTGTCTTCCAACCCTAATCTTCTATTATTCTATTTTTTGATTTTAAAAAAAATCTAGAATGATATAAAATCAACATAGTGTGCATTAAACAGTGGTGGAGAGGTCTCACTGTAATTGTTAATGGTGAACCATATCTGAGCAGGTGTATTTCTAGTGGGATCCCACAGGGATTGGTTCTTGACCCCATGCTATTTAACATCTTTATTAATGACCTGGAAGAAAATATAATCACTAATCAAGTTTGCAGATAACACACAGACTGGGGGAGTGGTAAATAATGAAGAGAACAGGTCACAGCTTCCCAGGACAGAGTCCTCCATGGAGTAGGGCCTATAGTCTTTGTTCCGAGACATATACATTTAGCCATATTAAAAACACATTGTTTGTAGCCAGCTTACCAGGCAATCCAAGCAGTCTCTCTGACAAAGATTTAGGGATCATGGTAGATAATCAGCAGAACATGAGCTCCCAGTGTAATTCTGTGGGACAAGGGCTAATGCAATTTTTGGATGCATAAACAGGAATCTCAAGTTGGGTTCCAGAGGTTATTTGACTCTGGTGTAACCGCGGCTGGAACACTGTGTCCAGCTCCCATGCCCACGGTTCAAGAAGGATGTTGTTAAATGGAAGAGGGTCCATAGCAGAGCCACAAGAATGATTAAAGGACTAGCAAACATGCTTCATAGTGAGAGATGCACAGAGCTTCATTTACTGAGCTTAACAAAGAGAAAGTTAAGAGGCGACTTGATCACAGTTTAGAAGTAGCCGTCGAGGGAGCAAATGTTTGAAAATGGGCTCTTCAATCTAGCAGACAGATATAAAATGATCCAGTGGCTGGAAGTTGAAGCTGGACAAATTCAAAGTGGAAACAGGGTGTACGTTTCTAACAGGAATTATTTTGGGCTGGCTCTGTGGGCTGGCCTGAGTCATGCAGGAGGTCAGACTAGAAGATCACAATGGTCCCTTCTGGCCTTGGAATCTCTGGTTTGGGCACTGGCCTATGACTTGAGAGACATGGGGGGGGGGTCAATTACCTTCGCCACAGACTTTGTGTGTGACCTTGGGCAAGTCATCATGAGCTAATTCAGTTCAAACTGAATGGAAGGATTAACAAAAATAAATCTGCAACTAGGGTTTTTGATTTCAAAAGGGCTGACTTTCAAAAATTAAGGAAATTAGTTAGGGAAGTGGATTGGACTGAAGAATTTATGGGTTTAAAGGTAGAGGAGGCCTGGGATTATTTTAAATTAAAGCTGCAGAAGCTATCGGAAGCCTGCATCCCAAGAAAGGGGAAAAAATTCATAGGCAGGAGTTGTAGACCAAGCTGGATGAGCAAGCATCTTAGAGAGGTAATTAAGAAAAAGCAGAAAGCATATAGGGAGTGGAAGAAGGGAGGGATCAGTAAGGAAAGCTACCTTATTGAGGTCAGAATATGTAGGGATAAAGTGAGACAGGCTAAAAGTCAAGTAGAGTTGGACCTTGCAAAGGGAATTAAAACCAATAGTAAAAGGTTCTATAGTCATATAAATAGGAAGAAAACAAAGAAAGAAGAAGTGGGACCGCTAAAAACTGAGGATGGAGTGGAGGTCAAGGATAATCTAGGCATGGCCCAATATCTAAACAAATACTTTGCCTCAGTCTTTAATAAGACTAAAGAGGATCTTAGGGATAATGGTAGCATGATAAATGGGAATGAGGATATGGAGGTAGACATCACCATATCTGAGGTAGAAGCGAAACTCAAACAGCTTAATGGGGCTAAATCGGGGGGCCCAGATAATCTTCATCCAAGAATATTAAAAGAATTGGCACAAGAAATTGCAAGCCCATTAGCAAGAATTTTTAATGAATCTGTAAATTCAGGGGTTGTACCATATGATTGGAGAATTGCTAACATAGTTCCTATTTTTAAGAAAGGGAAAAAAAGTGATCCAAGTAATTATAGGCCTGTTAGTTTGACATCTGTAGTATGCAAGGTCTTGGAAAAAATTTTGAAGGAGAAGGTAGTTAAGGACATTGAAGTCAATGGTAAATGGGACAAAATACAACATGGTTTTACAAAAGGTAGATCGTGCCAAACCAACCTGATTTCCTTCTTTGAGAGAGTAACAGATTTTTTAGATAAAGGAAACGCAGTGGATCTAATTTATTTAGATTTTAGTAAGGCGTTTGATACTGTGCCACATGGGGAATTATTAGTTAAATTGGATAAGATGGGCATCAATAGGAAAATTGAAAGGTGGATAGGGAATTGGTTAAAGGGGAGACTACAACGGGTTCTACTGAAAGGTGAACTGTCAAGTTGGAGGGAGGTTACCAGTGGAGTTCCTCAAGGATCAGTTTTGGGACCAATCTTATTTAATCTTTTTATTACTGACCTGGGCACAAAAAGTGGGAGTGTGCTAATAAAGTTTGCAGATGATACAAAGCTGGGAGGTATTGCTAATTTAGAGAAGGACAGGGATACCCTACAGGAGGATCTGGATGACCTTGTAAACTGGAGTAATAGGAATAGGACGAAATTTAATAGTGAGAAGTGTAAGGTCATGCATTTAGGGATTAATAACAAGAATTTTAGTTATAAGCTAGGGACGCATCAACTAGAAGTAACGGAGGAGGAAAAGGACCTTGGAGTATTGGTTGATCATAGGTTGACTATGAGCTGCCAATGTGATATGGCTGTGAAAAAAGCTAATGTCGTCTTGGGATGCATCAGGAGAGGTATTTCCAGTAGGGATAAGGAGGTTTTAGTACCGTTATATAAGGCACTGGTGAGACCTCACCTGGAATACTGTGTGCAGTTCTGGTCTCCCATGTTTAAGAAGGATGAATTCAAACTGGAACAGGTACAGAGAAGGGCTACTAGGATGATCCGAGGAATGGAAAATTTGTCTTATGAAAGGAGACTCAGGGAGCTTGGCTTGTTTAGCCTAACTAAAAGAAGGTTGAGGGGAGATATGATTGCTCTCTATAAATATATCAGAGGGATAAATACCAGAGAGGGAGAGGAATTATTTAAACTCAATACCAATGTGGACACAAGAACAAATGGATATAAACTGGCCACTAGGAAATTTAGATTAGAAATTAGACGAAGGTTTCTAACCATCAGAGGAGTGAAGTTTTGGAATAGCCTTCCGAGGGAAGTAGTGGGGGCAAAAGATCTATCTTGCTTTAAGATTAAACTCGATAAGTTTATGGAGGAGATGGTATGATGGGATAACATGGTTTTGGTAATTAAATATTCATGGTAAATAGGCCCAATGGCCTGTGATGGGTTTTTAGATGGGGTAAGATCCAAGTTACCCGGGAAAGAATTTTCTGTAGTATCTGGCTGATGAATCTTGCCCATATGCTCAGGGTTTAGCTGATCGCCATATTTGGGGTCGGGAAGGAATTTTCCTCCAGGGCAGATTGGAAGGCCCTGGAGGTTTTTCGCCTTCCTCTGTAGCATGGGGCACGGGTCACTTGCTGGAGGATTCTCTGCTCCTTGAGGTCTTCAAACTACAATTTGAGGACTTCAATAGCACAGATATAGGTGTGAGGTCTTTTTTAGGAGTGGTGGGTGAAATTCTGTGGCCTGCATTGTGCAGGAGGTCAGACTAGATGATCATAATGGTCCCTTCTGACCTAAATATCTATGAATCTAAGTCACTAACCTTTCTGTGCCTTTGTCCCCTGTCTGTAAAATGGGGATAACAGCACTGCCCTACCTCACAGCAGTGTTGAGGGAAAATACATTGAAGATTGGGCAGAGCTCAGATACTACGGTGTGACTGGTGACATATGAGTACCTTAAATAGAATGGAGAAGCACCATCTACTACAGTACACAAATGTGCTCTGCTGGCCTGATTTCTCCCCCCCCCCCACTTAATACAGACAAAATGTCCATTAACTCTAGAGAGAGCGTGGCTGGCCCATCCCATGGTAGCCCCGTTCCTCTTTGGAAATAGAACTGACCAGTATAAAACCCTGACCATCTCTTCCCTGGGAGGTACATAGAACACCAGAGGTAAAATGCAGCACCAGTTGGTTTCGTCTCCACCAAAATTAACAGCCATTTTCACTGTACTAGACACAAAGGCCAAATCCTAGCTTTAGCTGCTGGATCTGAACTTGCTCATCACACAGGGTTGCTTGCGTGGGCATTATGGCTTAACTCCCTGTCTGTCTTAAGCTTTTATACTGCTGCATGTCCCCACAGTATCTTACCCTGAGTTGCTGGAGCCTAATGGTGATATACGTATGTCCTTCCAAGCCATAACTCCTGCACTCAGGTGCACATGGCTATGCATCTTCTGCAACAGACCATCCAGCATGGAGCTGGTTTGCTCATCAGCCATACATGGCCTTGTAGCAGAGGTCACAACGTTCTCCGCTACCTTAACGGCCACCACGTTGCCACTCCCAGCCAGCGTGCAACTTGCGTTAGCCACTTCTTGTGTGCTTTCCAGAGTAACATCATCTCAGTGACACTGCAGTCAACTTGCGAGTGTCGCTTCACGGGAAAGATCTTATTGCCATATTTGTTTCCCAACGGCTCTTCTCCAGAGAAGCTACAGGCTCCAAGGTCTTCTGAGTACACGTTCTCTTCTTGATCTTGGACAGGATTTGAGGCTTTGATGTTGAAAAACAATAGCTGAGTTAAAAAAAAAATTAGGGTGTGTGTGTGTGTAAATAAGAGAGGACCATGCTAATTTGAAACCTTGTGGTATGTTATTAATGGAATAATTCTCACCCACTCAGCACCTTCCCTCTGCTAGTGCAGAATTGTTCCATAAACTGATATTCCTAATGCTCTTACATCATGTCCCTTGGGAGACTATTCCACAATCTAACTCAGTGACAGGATTGTTTTTATTCAACGCCAAAATAAAAAACCCAGTCGACAAAACTCCTGGCTCCCAATAGCTTTCATTAATCTATGGTGGAGGAATTAGTTGGATGGCTGCATCTATATAAAAAACATGGTCATAAAAATGCCTCATTGCATCATGTTTTCCACACTGCAGCAAGAGAGAGTCAGTAAAGGATGGCAGTCCCTAGCCCGTGCCCTGCTGTTGGGGACATGTGCCACTAGAGGGTGCCCGGAATGCATAGGGAGTTGGCCTTTTGTCATCAAAGGTATTGTCAAATAGACGCCTTCCCCTCCAACATCATGTGAGCCCTGGATTTAATTTTGATGCCAACGTAAGGAGGGTGGGAGGAAGTGAAGCCTCCCTTCTGCATTCTCCCCCGCCCCCGGGTCTGTGCGGGAGCCCTAATTCTCTTCCAACTCTATGTCCGGGTGATATTGGCTGGAAAGTGGACTAGCGGGCAGGCGTGGTGAGGAAGCTGTTGCAGCTGACCTGTCAAATCAGAGAGCCTGCAGGATGGATGGAACAAGCTCATCTGCTTAGCTGTTTCGATTGGGAAGGCACAGGAGAAGAGATTAATCACTGCAGATATCAGGGCTGGGAAACAGATACTAGAAGATGCTTAAAGAGGTAAGCAATTTTGGACTAATGCAACCCCTCACTCTTTTGGCTGTTCTGTTTGTGTATCTACTATATATTTGTAAATTCAAGCCAAGGTTCCCTGCTCCTTGCTAAACCCACGCAGGTCTCTGAATGCCAGTGTGGCTGGGAGACTTTGGGCATAGTGATGTTGATGTGTTTGAATTTAATTCCTGCAAGTCTAACATGGTGCATTGTCTGCTGCCTTAGGTGGAGTCTCTCAAGGACTAATAAGTGCATTCTCCAGGGCAAGTAAGATGGGAGTCAGTGCCTTTCTTGAAATGGAATGCTCCAAAAGCATAATTTGCAAGAGATAATCCCCCCTCCTACCCCCCATCTGACTGTATTCCAAATATCTGCAATAGAAGATCTTGTTGCACATTTTAATGGGGATACAGGAGAGATCATACACCTCAGACAGCTGAGTCCCCCCCCATCCCAAATGCTTTTATTTAGGGACAAAAAATGTTTTTTGTCTGGTGAGACTGCTGTATGGTTTCCGCATCGTTTGATCTCAGGGAATCCCTCTTGTTTCCTAGGCAGCAATTCCTGCAGGGACACTTGGCTGCAGAGGGGCTGGTCTGGGTCTTGTGGAGTGGCTGAAATGTTAAACCTTTTGATGCTGAGACTAATACGAATGACTCACTGTACTATTTATTTTGCATGTGCTGGTTCTCTAACCTTTTCCAGGGCAGTTAAGAGAGCAACTTTAAAATCACTGATTTTAGTGTCCCTCCTGTATAATTTTTTTGGAATATCTGGGTTTGGCCTTCCCCACTGAATACAAATCACTTTCTTTTGTCCTCCCCATCTGAAGCTTGATACATTTATCTCTGTGACACAGGGTCGCTGCACATCTGCTCGCTTCTCTTCCCCACCCCCGCTTCTTCACAGTTCTCTAAAGTACCGTCAGATCAGCTGTTCCCCACTGAGCTGAACCCAAGATGTATAATGTGCCTGAATCTGGCACTTCATAGCGTCCAAGTCTGTGGACAACAACCCTTTCCAAGCATGGCCAGCACTCTGAGACATTACGACTATGGTCAGAATTTAAATAAAGCTATGTCTGCCCATTTATATCAATCCTTAATTATAGGTTTTTGTAAATACTCAGCGATATGAAGTCACTTGGAGGGATATTTGGGGGTTCTCTGAATATCTGTAAACTGGGGATATCTCTTCTTCTCCTGCTGCCTCTCCCATGCAGCTTGATTTTTTGGTTAATTCATGGAACACCATACCACAAAGTAGAATTGGAATCTCTGGTGCTCCCAGGTGCTGAATATGGGGACCTTGAGGATGGAAACTAAAGTTTCTAGGCACTGAAATACTGTATGTCTGACAGATCTGGGTTACAAAGCCTGTGTCTGCGCAGTTAGCACCTGCAACTCACCCCGATACAGCTTTGCTGGGTGTGTCAAAGGTGCAGGCTGGTGTGTAGATTCAGGGGCTTTTACTACCGTATCTTCTATTCTGAGGAAGATTAGGGGACACAGGTAAGATTCTGGCATTTTATCAATGTGCAGGCCTGCGGAGAGAAATTTTCATCCCTGGTACATCATGTTTGCTACATTTCACTTGCTATAGATATTTGGTGGGGGGCCCTGAGCCAAGTACAATTGTCTCCCCCCACCCCCTTTTCCCCACTCTCATCAGCCTTGTCTACATGTCCTGTTCCACTGAGCGGCAAAAATTACAGGTCCTAATTTTCCTAGCATAGTCAGTGCCACAGAGACTGGGTGTGTCGACAAGACCGCCTGGGAAAGGAATGTCTTCTGTCAATGCAGGGGACATGACCATGATAATAGTCTAAACATGCATGTGCAGGCTTTGGGGAACATTTATTTTCAGCAGAACCTGAAGGACTTAGACAATGGAAGTTCAATCCCCTTGAAAGTAATGGGATTGAGGTGCCAAGATCTCAAATACTTCTGGACATTTTGCCCTTCGTCTTTCTGTATCAAAACCCTTTATCCCAGATTAAAAAGTGAGTGGCAACTAAATTTAACCCTCTTCTATTCCAGTGCCCCAAAATTCATAACTTATGACAAAACTAACTTTTTCTGTGTCAGTTCTTTGATCAGGCTTGTTGATGTTACCTATTCACTTCTCAGTTTAGAAAAAACTCGTTCACGCCTGTCAAAAGGCCTGTTCCGAAGCAATGTAAACTCTCTCTTACGCCTTCTGATTTAACAACAGGCGGGGTGGGGCAAGGGGATGAAAAATTTTGTAAATTAGTGTCAAATGAGCTTGTGGCATCAAAATGCTCCAGAGGCTAAATTCAGCCAGACACAGGTGTTTCTCCCTAATGCATGACATGTGGGAAGAGGTCATTTGTGATAACCTGTCAGATGTGAACCTGTGGGCTGGAGTTTGGTCTGGATCTCCATCATCAGACCCGCATTAGTACGTGAACCATCTCTTAGGAAGTAACTTGGCCAGTAGGGTTTTTACTGCAGAACAAGAGAGCATGACTAATCAAAGTGTCGGGGCATTTGGGGTTTTCTCCTGAATTCTAATCGCATACAGTTGAAGTCAGGGGAGTAGTTGCATCTCCAGAGCTACAAAAACATAACTCATCAGGTTATTCGGCGGGCCAGAGGTGAACATAGGTGTATGACCTTTAGGACAGCAAATCACGGGGAGGAAAGTGTGTGTGTGTGTGTGTGGAGAGAACCACTGATCTGCTGCTACATCCTGGATATTCACTGTAGCCGACAATCGAGAGATGTGGTTTACATCTAGGTGATCAATATGCAAAACAAGAGGTCACTGATTCTGGGTTTGTTACTAGGCTCCCTTGTTTCTCTGACTCTGACTCCAAATGGATTGTTGCTGAATGCGTTTATAAAGGCCTGTTCCACACACCACCTCCCCTGCTGATAAATATGGGGTGAGAAGCTAATACACAGTAAGCTCAGAAACCATAAGCATGGTCACTATTCTTTATTTCTATTACACTAGTTCCTAGAGATCCCGCCCCCAACTGAGACCCCATTGTGTCTGGACAGCACATACCACAGGAGCTCTAAAATGCAATTAAGCATAAAGTAACACATTTCAGGTGCTTGTGTATCCTCTGAATAAACTGAAGGTGCAATTTACCTTGGCCTGGCTAGTTCCATTTACCCCTTTTATGTGACTTCTTGGACACTGCATTTGCACACAGACGTGGACGGTGGGTGATAGACAGTGACACCAAATAGCCAGTGACTAAGTTGGCTTCTCATCAGTACTCTCAGAATGTCTGAGCTCTTGAAACTTAAACATGAACGAGTCTCTCGGGGTACTCTTGTTCTTCTAGGTTTTATTGCAGATGTATGGCTTTAAGGTCAGGGCCAGACTTAAGGGGAATTCAGTTCTTTGAGACTACTGCTTAGCCACAGTGCTTCATAGCTGGAGTCCCTCATCTACCAACAGGAGTAGAGAAGGTGAACCTGGCTTTACCCTAGAGTTCTTGCTTGAAGTGCCACCAATCATAGGCCCAGACCAGTATGAGTTTGTAACTTGCCCCAGTCTCTGAAGTGTCTAAGCTTGGGATTAATTTTCCAACCTCTAATGTATTGTGGTGTTGCAGCTAGGGTATGTTTCCCAGGCAAAAAAGATGTGAACAGGCTTTGCGGAGACCTGCTCTATTGAAGAGCTGCCATCTTGGATTTTTGTGTCAAGATGGAGCCCGCATCTCCCCACCTGCCAAAGCCCAAATGTAGCACGCTATGTGTGAGAGACTCAGAATGAGCGTTGCCCTGACTATCGATGCAGGACAATCAAAAGGTTGCATGGCATTCCTTCCTTTGGTATAACGACTTAGCCTTCCTTTCCTGATTCCTTATTTCTGAGGTAAATTTTCAGCAGTAACAGTGAGGCGATACCAGGTCTATGTGGAACTTTGGGACTAAAGTGATGTCCCTCAAAACGAGGGACACTTGAGCAGCAGGATTGAAGGAATGTCAAGTTGGTGAGTAGCCCTGAGTGAGCAGAGGGGGCATCATTCCTTCTCTTAAACCTTGTGCATCACGATGCTTCCTCTTCGACTGTTGTTCAGAATTCCTTCTACCGATGTGACCTCACAGCTGCTCATTTTGTTTTAGTCACATTTATCTTAAATCAGGGTTTCCTTTACCTTGTTCTTGGAATTTAACAATGAGCACTAAAATATGTATGAGATTTATACTTTTGAGATATATACTCTGATGCAGTTCACGGGGATATTTCAAAAGGACCAAGCAGTCCTGCTTGGATAGTGTTTATATTTAGTAGAGAACGGAGCAGGGGCTCCCAAACCAAAAGGGCCCTGATCTTGACAGGGGCTTCTGATTACTACACTAATTGTTCTCCATGGCAGGAGAGTGGATTCTCCATTTTTCTCAGTGGGTGCTGGGCTCTTATGGAAAATTTGGCCACTTTCATTTAGGTGCTTAAATGAATGCTGGGTTCTTTTTAAAATTTGACCCTAATTGTGGGTACTGTGCACTTCTGGAAAATCTGGCTGGCCAAGAATAAGTGTCTGAATCTTGCACTGCAGCTTACATATCAGTTCTTCCCCCAGCATATCAGTGGAATTTGTAGC
Source organism: Lepidochelys olivacea (assembly GCF_965140295.1). Classification (NCBI taxonomy): domain Eukaryota; kingdom Metazoa; phylum Chordata; order Testudines; family Cheloniidae; genus Lepidochelys; species Lepidochelys olivacea. Next base: position 11,889,239 of record NC_140436.1, on the reverse strand, counting down.
CATTATGATTGGTCTTCAAAAAGAACAGGAGGATTTGTTTGGGTGCAGTAATCTGAATGTAGAGTGTTTTGTATATTTTAGGACACTGGTCACCCAATCAGTTTTTTTCTTTAGATGGGCAGATTTGGCTGTAGTGAGATCCTTAATATATATGTGGTGACTTTGGAAAGACCTGATTAATTCTGACTACTAACTGAGCCATAAATAAAATGGACTGGGGTAACTGGCACCATACACAAGACATGTATTAGCTCCTCTGCCTATATTGTGTTCCCCACTCTTGACATGCTCTGGTGATGAGTGGTAAGACTGGTCATTAAAAGCAATCTAGGAAATAGTCTAGTTGCTTTTGTGGATCTTCATAAGGCTATGGGTCTCATCCTCAAAGACCTCCACAGGCTCCCTGTCTACTGCAGAATTACTCTCCTGATTTCCAAAACCCTGCATAGCTCTGCTTCATTTTACTGGGTTTACAAATGCAGCTCAAAGCCTGTCGTGCACCTGCTGCCTGAGCTCTGGAATCAGGACACCAGCCTCCCATGGTGACTCGTTCCCTTTCGCGTCCCCTGCTCCAGTTATAGAATCCTAGAATATCAGGGTTGGAAGGGACCTCAGGAGGTCATCTAGTCCAACCCCCTGCTCAAAGCAGGACCAATCCCTAACTAAATCATCCCAGCCAGGGCTTTGTCAAGCCTGACTTTAAAAACCTCAAAGAAAGGAGATTCCACCACCTCCCTAGGTAACCCATTCCAGTGCTTCCCCACCCTCCTGGTGAAAAAGTTTTTCCTAATATCCAACCTAAACCTCCCCCACTTCAACTTGAGACCATTGCTCCTTGTTCTGTCATCTGCTACCACTGAGAACTGTCTAGATCCATCCCCTTTGGAACCCTCTTTCAGGTAGTTGAAAGCAGATGCAAAGTAATTACAATCTCTCATCTTTGGAGATGCTCCTGTCTTTAAGAGCGTTAACTTTTCCCTCCTACTGCCTGCTCTAGCATTTAAAGGAACATGTATTTTTGGATTTCAGAGTAGTAGCTGTGTTAGTCTGTATTCGCAAAGAGAAAAAGAATGCATCCAATGAAGTGAGCTGTAGCTAATGAAAGCTTATGCTCCAATAAATTGGTTAGTCTCTAAGGTGCCACAAATACTCCTTTTCTTTTCATGTATTTTTAGGTACTGGAACAAGCACTTTTCCCTTTTGGGGTGTGTTCTTGCATGGTTTATTCAGTGTTTCATCTGTCCAGACCTCCACTTACAGCTTGTGGAGTCTTTCCTTTTTAGCCTCAGTGCTGTCACATAACTCATTTGCCTCCCCCCTTGTTCCAATTTGTCTCTATGTAATTAATCTCAGCTGCCACTTCCTCTGCCTCCCCACCTTGTTCCCTCATCCCACGCAGATCCCTGAGCCTCATTCTCCCACTCTGTTCTGCATGCCATCCTCTGTGCCCCTCCGTGAAACACCTCCCACTCCTTCAAATGCCTCCTTTAAAATTCCCGTGGCCCTCTGTCAATCATCTTCACTTGCTGCTGTATTCTCAAGAGGACGGTTGCATGTGCGTTTATTGACTTGTGCGTGCAAGTGGCTAGATGCATTTTCCCACTCGCCAGATTTGTGTGCAGTCACAGCATTGTGCACGCAATCTAGATGCATAACAGCATACCTAAATTGCCTACAGATGGTGCCTTCTGTGTATTTTCATGGGCTTTTAGCTAATGTAGGCATACAATTGTGTAGCTAGACTGTGTGCATGTAATTTAGGGTTCTTGAACACTCAGACATAAACAAAAAAGACGATCAGGCTTCAGAATTTTTAGTCATCAATAGCTTGTTGAAATCCATAAAAATGTTTTCTAGTCTTCATGTTGCATTCCCTTACGGGCACAATCATTTACCTCTTAATTCTGCAATGTGCATACCAGACTGCGTAAACACTCTTTACTAACCATTCCTATCTAACCCCTCCATTCTTGTACCCTGAATAAATTACTGCTTTACTTGGAAATTCATAGAATCATAGAATATCAGGGTTGGAAGGGACCCCAGAAGGCCATCTAGTCCAACCCCCTGCTCAAAGCAGGACCAATTCCCAGTTAAATCATCCCAGCCAGGGCTTTGTCAAGCCTGACCTTAAAAACCTCTAAGGAAGGAGATTCTACCACCTCCCTAGGTAACGCATTCCAGTGTTTCACCACCCTCTTAGTGAAAAAGTTTTTCCTAATATCCAATCTAAACCTTCCCCACTGCAACTTGAGACCATTACTCCTCGTTCTGTCATCTGCTACCATTGAGAACAGTCTAGAGCCATCCTCTTTGGAACCCCCTTTCAGGTAGTTGAAAGCAGCTATCAAATCCCCCCTCATTCTTCTCTTCTGCAGGCTAAACAATCCCAGCTCCCTCAGCCTCTCCTCATAACTCCTCATAACTCAAATTCTGTCTTTCTGACTGCAACGCATCCTCCTACAACTATAGGCTCCATGTTCTGATACCCTAGCTGGCTAAATGAGGAAGATAGTCTTCGTTTCCATGGTTATTTTATATTCAGCTGAAATCCTTTAGCTGCTCTCTGAACAGAGCATATGTTGAGTAAAGCAGGAATTGTCCATTCTCATGTGGATCCTACATTTAAATCTAATGGATACATTTTAAGAGGCTTCAGAGTAGCAGCCGTGTTAGTCTGTATTCGCAAAAAGAAAAGGAGGACTTGTGGCACCTTAGAGACTAACCAATTTATTAGAGCATAAGCTTTCGTGAGCGATTCTGGATAGGCAAGGTACGAAAGTACTGCTTCCTGAAATTTACCAAGATGGTCTGTGACTGCCCTTTTTTGGGGCAAACCTTAACCCCCGACCCCAATTACATCATTGTCGAATATCAAACGTGAGGCCCCATCCTAGAAACCGTTACTCGTGTGATTAGTTCTTGATAGCAGTTCTGTTCTAAACAGGTGGGGGTTGCTCTTATGAGTCCAAGTTTGAAATGAGTGAAATTTAATTGGGGATTGGTCCTGCTTTGAGCAGGGGGTTGGACTAGATGACCTCCTGAGGTCCCTTCCAACCCTGATATTCTATGGTTCTATGAGTGGACCTGTGCTGGAAGCTCTTTCGCGCAATGGCATTGGGTAAGTCCTCTCTTCAAGAGAGGCTAAAGCACTTAGCCTGAATCCCATTGACTTTCATTAAAACTAAGGCTCTTGAGTGCTAAGTCACTTTGGAAATGGGACTTAAGTGCTTTTGAAAAATTTATTACTTGTCCTTTGTTTGCAAATTGCCATGTACACTTACACACCATATAAATAATAATGTGTTTACTGTTTGTATCCAACTATGACAACTCCTATTTCTGTAATGGTCTGACCCCCCTGCTCTCCATGTCCTTCAGCTTCTCCAAACAACTCGACTCCAACTTAGCAGCTCAAGCCCATGTGTATTTGAAACAGCAACTTATTTCCTTCTTGAAAACTTTCCTCATCATTCTTTTCTTTTTGGGGGGAGGTGGGCAGCTAACAAACCCCTGTGGGCAATGGAGGAAGAGAGATTCATGAAGGAAATGATCTAGGTTTTAAGCATCTCATGTGGCCATATTAAACATTGGGTTGAATTTTTTTTTGTTTTAAATGATGGCAAAATGCCTTGAAGGCTGTAAAGCCTTTGCTGGTCAGTCTCATTTTTCTCTGCAAATGAGCAGGAGACAGATCAATCTTGGAAAGCTTCCTAGAAAGACATTTCACCCGGCAAGATGAAAAAGTGGGTTGACTGGGAAGAACACGCTATGGTGCAGATATTAGGACACTTTCTGCCTTTTGGTTTACATCCATCTAACCCTTTTGAAACCAGCAACTTAACAGTATGGTTTCCACTTATTCCACTTTATCGCTAGGTTATAATGACCCGTGGCTCCAGAAAAACAGATGGGTTCTGATCTACCATTCCTTGTGCACTTAAAGAAGTCAAAATTTTCGGTACGCAAAGAATTTCATTGCATTATCCCCTATTCCAGTGCGGGATCCGAAAGGACCTAGCCACTTCTTGGACAAATCTATATTTGACTTTTTCAGCGGTGTTAACACATGGTAACTAACATGACTGTATATTCTAGCATCACCACCTTACAAATGTTTGTTCCTGAGTATGTAGCTACGGTTAAACACAAATAAGGACTAATATTTGTGTAGTGTGCATACTAGAATCAGTTCATTTCCGTAGGTTAATTACATATGTTAACGTGACTGAAAAGTCAAGTGTAGACGTACCCTTTCAGGGCAAATGGGGTGTCCTTGCCAGCTCTAATGGGCTTGCTTGAAACCGGCTATGCAGGTGCTGTTTCAAATTCTTGGGCCCCTTATGGGAGCTGTGTGCTACACCACCGCCGATTCATGACACAGAGCCCTTTGGATCTTGGATATGTCAACATGCATGAAACATACAACCTGGGCCCCACCATGACTTAAAGTGAACCCCCCTGAGACTTCAATGCCGCGGAGCAGATGCTTGGGCTGGATGAATAATTGATGCTTCTGCCTGCAGCCAGAAAGCACTCTGGGAAATGGCATTAGAAGTGCGTCTTTAATCAATGATGCGTTTGAATGAACCTGGGAGGTGGGGAAAGGAGACGGAATGCCTGCTGGTCTGGGAAATCCCTGTGTGAATTCAGTGCTCCTGACGAGTGCCAGATAGACGGCTCTGGAGATGGATGTGTTTCAGGTACTGTGTAAGTTTCCTTCACACTTCCACGGTCACTGTGCCTCAGCTCTACCAAGAGGCATCATCTCGAGGGCCAGGGGGGACACATTCAGGCGTTGGTGCTTCTGCTGAGGCTATGAAACAATGCTGCCAATGCAGTGTTGAGCTTTATGATGTGGACACATAAGCACCGGGATCTGAATGGATGTTACTACTTAAATAATAACGTTCCACTGCTTTTATTAGCGTGTTCTTCGCTTTCGGTATTTTGCAGAACAATCCTCCCAACCATTGTTGGAGTGACTACAATGGCCCTTTATCAGTGTTCTTTCAGGTCACCTGTCTTTCTGATTATCTGCCTTGCTTTGCAACTTGTGACCCCTTGTTTACAAGTTGTAAGAATAAGTTTTGGAGGACGCATTGAAAAAAAAACAAAAAAACTTCCACTGCAGCAGTAGTTCGATCGAACGTGGAGAGGAGACTTACACGCTTTCTATTGCTCTGTTTCTAAAGACCACTGCGGATGCGCCTAGCTCCAGTAAAGCCCTATATTACATCGTTCCCTTTAACAGCATGATAGAACCTCAGTTAGCTTCTGAAAAACTCTGAATAACATTCAGCACAATGTTCGCAGGGTGGGCACGGGGCCCGTCTTCTGAATGAGCCCTAACGGGGCACTACCACTAGGAAAGATTGCATTTCCATCCATCGCCAGTCGCACCTGAAGGAATTTTAAGGCCTGGCTTGACAAAGCCCTGGCTGGGATGATTTAGTGGGTGTTGGTCCTGCTTTGAGCAGGGGGTTGGACTAGATGACCTCCTGAGGTCTCTTCCAACCCTCATCTTCTATGATTCTAAAGAGGTTAGAGAGACAAAACACATTCCATTTCACTTACTGTGAGGTTTTCTTCCCTCCCTTTGTTGCTCCGTGGCTGACGTACAAACACGCTGCCCTTCCGTTAGGGCAGACCGTGTAGCCACAAACTAGCCTGTGACAATGATTTCCAAAGACCACATCCTCCCCTTTCCTCACAGGTGTCTCTGAAAATGGATTTTCTAAAACTGGTGCCAGTGAGAAGGGGCTTATTTCCGTAGAGACTGTCTGCCCCAGATTATCTTCTCCCTGATGCAGGAGTAATTCCGCTGAAGTGAGTTGATTTCCACCAGTGTGAAGAGAATCAGGCCCTATCCCTCTGGTGTCTAAATCACAGCACTTGGTGCATCTGCCTGGTACAGAGCCATATTGCAAATTCCACTGTTGTACATTATTAATACACTTATAAAACGAAGCTGTGTGAGTGAGCATCTCTGAAAGATTAATCAGGCACTGAACAGCAAGCAGGTGCTTCCACTCTGGGCTGCGATACTGTCAGCTCTCACATGCTGGGTGTGTTCTGTACGAGGAGCAGAGTCCGCCACGTAAGCCCAGCAGGCTGCAGAAAGTGACGGCTTATTTGGCAACACTCTTGCCTTGAGCTAAGTTCTGCATTAAAGCCTCAGCACAGGGGTCAGATAGCGAATGACGTTCGGAGGAGCCCCTCTGTCATAAATTAGCTGAAAGACTGTACATGGCTTTAAGAGCCCACTGCAATCTTAGCAGAAGTTGAGCTGCTTGCCTGGCATCCTAGACGAATTCCAGTAGGGGTTATTCTGCTCTCTGGGGACCTTATTTGCAGCCTTCTGTTTGCTCCATCTCCTGTCTTTCCATGGTGTTGTCCTGTATTGCTGAAAATCCTCTGTGTTCCACCTCACATGTGGCTGTATGTCAGTGATGGGTAAAATCATCCCACTGTGTTTAATATAGGTCTATATGAATACTGCTGCACTCTGCAGGTCAATAAGTGGGCATAGTTTACATGCTGAACTCACAGAAGTGTGAGGCTGAAGCAGAAAAAAAGATAGTGGGAGAGTAAAAGGCTATCTTGGTTTTATCTGACACCTCTTTAAACCCTCTACTTGGTGGATTTTCCTGCCATGTTCCCTTTCTCCGTCTCGACACGTGCATTGTATTCACTGCTCACAATAGCAGATGCCTATTTACTGCGGTGCTGTTTACATGGGTGTTTATGCCACCTCTGAATCAGGCCTTTAAACACAGTTGCTAGCAGCCTGGTAACACTGTTTCCCTAATTACTGCAGATGAAGATGATCCCTTTTACCAATGCACGCCATTCTGCTGTATCCATACCTACAGCCACAGATGTAAAATATTTAAATATCTCTTGCTAACATAGCTCTAGAGTGAGCAGAGGCTGGGCCATGCTGAATGGCTTTGGGGCGGGGACTCGCTAAGGACAGATCTGCAGGACTGACTTCCTGGTTGAGCAGAAGGAGATCAGGACCTTGGACAAGGCACTGTCCCTGCTAGGGTATTTACTGTATGTGTTCAGAGTAACCCAAACAGCGATGCCCCAAGACAACAAAACAATCAGACACAATCCCTGGGAGTGTTGTTCTGCCTAGTCGCCCCTCTCCCTTTCCTGGTCTTTCTGTTCAGCAAATATACTCTGAACTAAACAGCACCTCTGACAGCAGTAAATAAACAAATCCTGGAACAAACATCATGTTTGCTGTTGTCACATAGATCTTTCTGTCTCTGTGTGTTCTATTCCTTTCCCCGCACCCTTTGCCTGTGAGAAATGTAACTTCTTCAGGGCAGGGAACTACCTGCTCTTGGGTTTGTACAGCCCCTAGCACCATGGAGCTCTGCTCTTAAATGGTCCATAGGCACCACCAAAATAAACATTAGTAAGAAACTCAGGATCTGTGTCAAAATCTAAATCAAGCCTGAAGGGAGGTAACTGTAGGCCCTTGATGGGTCCTGATTTGCTAGGTTCCAAAAAGCCAGGTAACATCTGTGAATGTGCTGTTAGCTCTGGGGAAGTTCAGCTACATTTCTCCTGTGGAAGAGCTATTGTTCCCACTCAGCTCGTCCTGATTCTGTCTTTTGTCTTAGGCTAAGGCAAAGTGGCCTTATTTGTTGTTTCTTTACATGAATGTCATATTCAGTTCTGCACATAAGCGGCTGTTGTTTTAGCAAGGGGTTTTCCCAGAAGTATTCCTCCTTAGCCTTGATAAACCCAGTGTCTCTGGAGTGTGAGGAAGTGTCAAATCTATTGGCTTATTTTGCCGATTAAAGAAACACTTCTCATCATAACCACAGCAGTACTGTTTGGCAAGCAAATGTAGTGTGTTCTACTTTGCTAGAAGGGCTTATGCCTTGCATCACAGAAACTATGCTGAGAATCTTGGGTGAAATTCTGTGGTCAGACTCAGTATGATCCTTTCTGGGATAAAAATCTATATCTTTAATAATATAGCACAGTGTTTTGCAAACCACCATGCTGAACCTCTTCAGACACATTGGCTAGTTTTTATTTATTAATAATATTATGTCTCAGAGCTTTGGTGCTTGTAAGCATCGCTTCATAAGGAGGACCATGTTCAGTAGCACATTATCAAATTGCTATATATTATTTAGATACTTTTACTATGCTTGGCTACCCCATGGATTCCCATGCAATCTTGTTTTCACACATTCTTGTTGAGCCCCATTTCTGCATCAACACCAACAAAGAGACACAAAGTCAATTTTGCTTTTGTTAGCAATTGATTCCTTAGGGGTTTTTTATTAGTGGCCATCGATAAATAGACAATCTGGGCTGCATTTCAGTTTCCAGCAGGGTTGACTTTTATAGAAAGGCCCTGCTCCAAAGAGCTTCCAGTCTACATCAAATGTACAAGGAATGAGGAGAAAAGAAAGGAGGGGATAGAGAAAGGGGGGACCATGGTTAGACAGTTAAATTGGACTATATGCTTGGGCGTGGGAATAAGGGGAACCACCCCTTTCTGCCTCTGCCTGGGGTACCTGGATTTTGGGTCAGGCGTGCAGGATTAGAGGAGGAGGAGGAGAATGAACTGAACCTCTCCCTCTCCAATGCACTGGCCAATGCAACTAAGCTGATGCCGGGAGATTGTAACTTTCTCCTGGCATAGGCTAGCAGAAAACTATTCCTCACCAGAGCCATGGGGAAACAAGGAGGGGATTGTGTCTGAGTCACAATGCCTTCCAGAGTTGTTAAAGGACTGGTGCAGCATACACCCCACTCCTTGCTCAGAGCTGGGCTGACCGGTGAAATCTGCCCTTTTGATGTTCGTCTTGGGCTCCTATCCACAAGGGAGAGAGGCAGCAATAGAAAGCATGTGAATCCTATCAACAGCTGCCTGAATTTTATCAATTTTGGAATGAAAAATGGCTCTTTGACCCAAATGAAGAATTTTGTGGAAAATCTTCACTGGAGTTGAAATTTTCTAAGTTTTTATGAAAAACTGAAAGCTTTGCCTATTTTTGGCTTCCTTTTTTTTTTCCTTCTGCAAAACGTGCCTTTTTGGAAAATTTAAACAGTACATAACGCCCTATGAGAAATAATTGGCATCTTTCAATCAGCTCTTGTCACATCCTATTGTGAACAAACTTTTCAGGAATCATAGAATATCAGGGTTGGAAGGGACCTCAGGAGGTCATCTAGTCCAACCCCCTGCTCAAAGCAGGACCAATCCCCAATAAAACCATCCCAGCCAGGGCTTTGTCAAGCCTGACCTTAAAAACTTCTAAGGAAGGAGATTCTACCACCTCCCTAGGTAACGCATTCCAGTGTTTCACCACCCTCCTAGTGAAAAAGTTTTTCCTCATATCCAACCTAAACCTCCCCCACTGCAACTTGAGACCATTACTCCTTGTCCTGTCCTCTTCTACCACTGAGAATAGTCTAGAACCATCCTCTCTGGAACCATCTCTCAGGTAGTTGAAAGCAGCTATCAAATCCCCCCTCATTCTTCTCTTCTGCAGACTAAACAATCCCAGTTCCCTCAGCCTCTCCTCATAAGTCATGTGTTCCAGACCCCTAATCATTTTTGTTGCCCTTCGCTGGACTCTCTCCAATTTGTCTACATCCTTCTTGTAGTGTGGGCCCAAAACTGGACACAGTACTCCAGATGAGGCCTCACCAATGTCGAAGAGAGGGGAACGATCACATCCCTCGATCTGCTGGCTATGCCCCTACTTATACAACACAAAATGCCATTGGATTTCTTGGCAACAAGGGCACACTGCTGACTCATATCCAGCTTCTCGTCCACTGTCACCCCTAGGTCCTTTTCCGCAGAACTGCTGCCTAGCCATTCGGTCCCTAGTTTGTAATGGTGCATTGGGTTCTTCCGTCCTAAGTGCAGGACCCTGCACTTATCCTTGTTGAATCTCATCAGATTTCTTTTGGCCCAATCCTCCAATTTGTCTAGGTCCCTCTGTATCCTATCCCTGCCCTCCAGCGTATCACCACTCCTCCTAGTTTAGTATCATCTGCAAATTTGCTGAGAGTGCAATCCACACCATCCTCCAGATCATTTATGAAGATATTGAACAAAACCGACCCCAGGACTGACCCCTGGGGCACTCCACTTGATACCGGCTGCCAACTAGACATGGAGCCATTGATCACTACCCGTTGAGCCCGACAATCTAGCCAACTTTCAACCCACCTTATAGTGCATTCATTCAGCCCATACTTCTTTAACTTGCTGACAAGAATACTGTGGGAGACCGTGTCAAAAGCTTTGCTAAAGTCAAGAAACAATACATCCACTGCTTTCCCTTCATCCACAGAACCAGTAATCTCATCATAGAAGGCGATTAGATTAGTCAGGCATGACCTTCCCTTGGTGAATCCATGCTGACTGTTCCTGATCACTTTCCTCTCGTGTAAGTGCTTCAGGATTGATTCCTTGAGGACCTGCTCCATGATTTTTCCGGGGACTGAGGTGAGGCTGACTGCCCTGTAGTTCCCAGGATCCTCCTTCTTCCCTTTTTTAAAGATTGGCACTACATTAGCCTTTTTCCAGTCATCTGGGACTTCCCCCGTTCGCCACGAGTTTTCAAAGATAATGGCCAATGGCTCTGCAATCACAGCCGCCAATTCCTTCAGCACTCTCTGATGCAACGTGTCCGGCCCCATAGACTTGTGTACGTCCAGCTTTTCTAAATAGTCCCTAACCACCTCTTTCTCCACAGAGGGCTGGCCACCTACTCCCCATGCTGTTATGCCCAGCGCAGCAGTCTGGGAGCTGACCTTGTTAGTGAAGACAGAGGCAAAAAAAAGCATTGAGTACATTAGCTTTTTCCACATCCTCTGTCACTAGGTTGCCTCCCTCATTCAGTAAGGGGCCCACACTTTCCTTGGCTTTCTTCTTGTTGCCAACATACCTGAAGAAACCCTTCTTGTTACTCTTAATGTCTCTTGCTAGCTGTAACTCCAGGTGTGATTTGGCCTTCCTGATTTCATTCCTACATGCCCGAGCAATAATATTATACTCTTCCCTGGTCAGTTGTCCTATCTTCCACTTCTTGTAAGCTTCTTTTTTATGTTTAAGATCCTCAAGGATTTCACCGTTAAGCCAAGCTGGTCGCCTGCCATATTTACTATTCTTTCAACACATCGGGATGGTTCGTCCCTGTAACCTCAACAGGGATTCCTTGAAATACAGCCAGCTCTCCTGGACTCCTTTCCCCTTCATGTTAGTCCCCCAGGGGATCCTACCCATCAGTTCCCTGAGGGAACTGATGTCTTAAGGATGGGAAATTTACTCAGCCAGGGGAGGTGAGCAGGGGGTTGGACTAGATGACCTCCTGAGATCCCTTCCAACCCTGATATTCTATGATTCTATGATATGTAACCAGTTATTGAGGGACCGAGTATCTCAAGCTGCCGATTGTCTCAAATAATGATTGCGAGGTCCTCAGCTCCCATTGACTTCATGGAGTGTTGCAGATGCTCCATGCCTCAGAAGTCTCTTGGTCCTAAATAACAGGCCTGATTCTGCAATGTCTTTCTAACACAGCAAGGCAGGGTATAAATCTATAGTATGTCCGTTTGCCATGTAGCAACCTCCTATGTGGATGCAACAACAGCGCCCTGAAAGTGCTGGAGTGTGGCTTGGCATACTAGACTTGGCTACTTCGCTTTCAAGCAGTATTACGGCAGACTGCACTCCAGGACTTTCACTGCCTCATAGCGGTGTCTACACAGGAGAAGGGGCACTGTAGATTCAGGGGCACTGTAGATTCACACCCTGACTTGCCACATGGTAATGCACCATAAAGACAAGCCCTAAGAGCTGCTAAATACCTTCAACTCCTTTTGAATTCTGTAGGAGTTGTGGGTGCTGAGCGCCCCTCAGAATGCTCAGGACCCTGTAAGACTAGGCCCTGTGTTCTTGAGACCCCGTGCTACTTGCTAAGAGGATGAGAGGCTTGATTTGTGGGAGGAGGATACTCTCTCAACGTGATGAAAAATTGAGTATGTCGCCAGACTGCTGGGAACAGATTCTGCACTCGGTTACATCAATGTAAATGTGACCTCGTAAATTACTCCATTGCAGCTACTCTGCATTTACAGCAGTGTGGATACAAATGGCTACATTCTGCTAGCATTTTCCCTTTTAAAATAGGTGTTGAATTTACCCTTCATTTTCAGGCTCTTTTCTGCGCAATGTGCTTCCTAAATTTGTCAATTTATTAAAAAATACAAACAATAGACGGAATTATATTATGTTCTTTTTATATGGTACTTTTGCTCTCAAAATACTTCATTTATGAAGTCCTCCTTCAATATTCTACCTTGTGATTGTTCTCAGATAAATCAGGGGTAACATTAATGAAACAATCTTGCACTTAATTAACATCTTCATTTTATCTATCTGGGGAAAATACCTGTGTTTATATAAACAGGCTGCTAGATATTACCATTTTATGGTAGAGATTTTAAAAGCTGACTAGGGGCAATTACAAATAATGGGAATTGTGTCCCTAAATTCCATAGCTAGATTTGAAAATACCAACCTCTGTTATACCTAAATTGCAGTACAGTACCTCCATTTTCCTTTTTTATCATTTCCATTTTTTTCCATTAAGCTTTGGCAAAAACAGGACTACACTTCGTTCTGTCATGAGTAGCTAAAGCAAATTTTGCACAGCAATCATGCTAGCTAAAGGGAAGTGCAATAGTGTATATTTTGGTTACTGTGTACAAAATGTTTGTAAGTATACAATAGTGAACAGCCAGAGCCAATCCCAAAGGAGATCTGACAGGTTCATTATTCATGGGATATAACCTCTTGAGAATATGCTCAGAGGCTGTTGTCTAGCTGCCATCTTTAAAGAGGGGGATCATCACCCGAACAGATTTCATTTTGCTTTGCTTTGGTAATGCTTCCTGTGTAGCACACTCTCAAACCTAGTTTCTAAAGTAATGTGTTTTGCAATAATATCAAAATCTAGGTTAGCATATTTTAAAACTCGACACCAACACTTCTTTCAATCTGAGCATTTTTGTACTTCACCTAGGCTGGACTTTCAGGAAAATACAGCAGAGAGCATCTTGCAAAATGCATCTAAGAAAAGATCACGTTCACCCTATCATCTGCACTGCACAAAGAAGCAAGATTTGACCAGGTGGAAAGACAAATTGTTTGTCATTTTTAAAAGACACCCCCTTCTCCCAGAAGAGCATCAATCACTGTGGCCCCAATTCAGCAGAGCACCTCTGTTTAGCAAAGCACTCAAACACGTGCTTAAAGCCCAGTGAAGTCAACAGAACTTCAGCATGTGCTTTGCTGGATATGGATGGGTGCAGGGGGTATGTGCTTCGAAGCAGGGCTGCAGTGGAGCCTGAGCGGGTGATCTCATGGAAAACACTGTGAATCCTTAATGTGGGGCGGGGGAGGGAGAAAGACCAAATTTTAAAAAACCAACTAGTTCCTCAAGTCAGTAGAGCTACTAAGATTTACCCCAGCTCAGGCTCTGCCACTTTGCCTGTTACCCTCCTTATTGCACCAAGGATTTATTTTTAAGGTAGACTTGAAGCAGAAGGTACTTTTGTGCCTGGAAGATGGAACTGTGAGTGACGAGACGCTCATTCTCCCAAGTCTTGTATGGTCCGATTTTTCCAAATACCTTTGGAAGCTGCTTGGATACCATAGTAACGGGCTTGGGAGGAGAACCGGATGCTCCATTCGAACCTAGCAGAATCAGGCCAAGTGGCAGGCCCAGTATTAGATAGCATAGAGTGGTTCTTGAGCCATACAGAGCCTGCACCGAGTATAATTCACTGGAGTCTTGCCCTGGACTTCATTGCAAGCAGGAGAAAATTCTAGCTGTACCTGAGGGCACTTGCACATCTCAGGATCATGCCTGATTTCTAAGCTGGTTGTGACCTACCTCGTTTACAGGCCACCCCACCATATGCATTCCCTGCTGTCACCCCCATCATCCCATCTCTGCAGTCTCGGTCCTGGGTTGGCATCGACAGCCTGGCTTGCAAATCGGTGACACAACGGTAGCACCCAATCAAAAGGGAAGAGACACAGCAAATGACCTATCAGGATGCTTAGGCTAGGGACCACCCCACTTTGAATCAAAGAACGATCCCCCGCCTGTGTGCTGCAGCCATGGAATGTAGCAAAATCTTCTTAGCAGACTTAATCATAGAAGATTAGGGTTGGAAGAGACCTCAGGAGGTCATCTAGTCCAATTCCCTGCCCAAAGCAGGACCAACCCCAACTAAATCATCCCAGCCAGGGCTTCGTCAAGCCGGGTCCTAAAAACCTCAAAGGATGGAGATTCCACCACCTCCCTAGGGAACCCATTCCAGTGCTTCACCACCCTCCTAGTGAAATAATGTTTCCTAATATCCAACCTAGATCTCTCCCACTGCAACTTGAGACCTTGCCATCAGGCCTTAAGCAGAACCCCTGAGGCCAGTGGAGAGTCCTGCTATCGGAGGGCCAGATCTTTGAAGTCATTAGAGTTACTGATACACCAGCTCCCGATAGTACAATATGACCCACGGGTTGACCTACTTTGGTGGAAGGACAATATAAGCTTTCAGGATTCTTGGCCTGCGTGTGAAGGCCTTGGTGTGACATGAGCATATTTAGGGTTTTCTGTATGTGGTGGGTATTTTCTGATTTCCCCTGCCTCCCCCCCCACCCAGTGTTTAATAAATAGGTAAACTAAAGTTGACTCTCTCTTTCTTGGAGTCTGAAGCAGGGTTTTTAATGACTTCAAGTATTTTTCTCTTGAATTGTACACAAAATTGGGCTCCCTCTGAAATGAGAGATTGGTGAGCAATGGTAAAACGTAGGTTCACACCATACTTATTTTCAACACTGCAAAAACTGTAAAAGTCAGGGATTTTCTGTGTGTATTTAATACAAAGCGGTTTATTTTGCTTCTGTTGGATTTTATTGGGTTTTAACCCACAGCAGAAGGGCCCATGTGTATTATAACAGCTTATGGGTTTGAGTCAACTGATGTCAATTGGGAGCAACTCCATGGGCCAGATTCTCAGCTAGTGTAAATCATAGAATATCAGGGTTGGAAGGGACCTCAGGAGATCATCTAGTCCAACCCTTTGCTCAAAGCAGGACCACTCCCCAATTTTTGCCCCAGATCCCTAAATGACCCCCTCAAGGATTAAGCTCATAACCCTGGGTTTAGCAGGCCAACACTCAAACCACTGAGCTATCCCTCCAACATAGCCTCAGGGACTTCCACCGAGGGACAACTTACACTGGCTGAAGGTCTGGCCCAATGGAGTGAGGAGAATTGGGTGTTGTGTACTTCCCATGCTGATTTTTCTGAGCACTTTAAATGATGTCATCCAAATGAGAAGTAATTCTACAGCAGGTGAAAATGGATCTGGGGCTTCTCTCGCCCCAGCGTGACACGGGTGTAACACCACTAAATTAAGTGGAGTCACTCTTTACGCCACTACAAATCTGGGGAGCTGAATTCAGCCTACCAGCGTGAAAGTTGCAGTTATTTAGTCAAGGCTTTCACCTTTGCCTTATCAGAATCTCCATGTCCCTTGCCATCTCTTTGTACTGAAAGGAGGTTCAGCTTGCTGTATGCTCAGATTTGCATTAAGAGACAGCGTGGGGCGTTTGGGGGAGGAGCAGAGAGTGGGCTTTTCATTGCCCAGGGGAGAAATGGGAGAGGGAAATGAGATGCAGCATGTAAATCTAGGAATACATACATAAACATAATGCTCTGTGAAAGCACAGACAAATAACCTATGTGCTCTGCAATCTCTAATACTAAACACCAGCATAAAACACACTGTTTTCATTAGATTTCCTGCTGTCTTTATTAGATTTGCAGGACAATGGTTCTTACTATTGTATTTCTTTCCGTAGGGTTCTGCTACTTTTTTTAAAGGTTGGGTACGGCAAGCAATGGAACACACACACACACACCCATAAATGATGCATGCTGCAGGTGCTGTTATTGCATCTGGTTCAAACCCCAGCTCTGCCCAGTTAAGGGCTTCGTTAGCAACTTGCCATGGGCCTGCAGCTCTCTTCTGATTTGCATGAAATGGAGCAGATTGCAGCTGCCCTGGTCCTCCTTTAGTCTTGGCGCTCACTGGAACAAGGTTTACACCAGCATGGTCAACTTCGGTGGAGCGGCTCTTGATTTGTATCCGGGCATGAGGAAATCAGAATCAGGCCTGGTTTTGTTCAGTATGATCAGCTTCCCAGAAGGTTAGGAGACTTGATTGGCCAGTTCCCGATTCCCATTACATTTTTCTGGGAAGTGGATGTCCATATCTCTTCTGTGTCAGACTTTTAAAGCTGCATATGTATTTTTGGGCCTGGATCCTGTTAGGTGCGCTGAGAACCTCCAGAGACCCCAGGGGAGATGAGGGTGCACAGCAATTTGCACAATTGGACCTTAGGAACCCCAGCCACGGACCAGGACCCCCCTGCTGACTCCGAAGCTGGAGCACCCATGGGGGAAAAGTGCTCAGCACCCACTGGCAGCCCCGCGGATCAGCACCTCTCCTCCCTCCCAGCACCTCCTGCCTGCCGTAATCAGCTGTTCAGCGGCATGCAGGAGGCACTGTGCGGGAGGGGGAAGAGGCAGGACAAAGGTGGAGCAGGGGTGGGAAGAGGCTGGGTGGAGACTTGGAGGAAGAGGTGGAGTGGGGTCAGGGCCTGGGGCGGACCGGGGGTCGAGCACCCCCCAGGAACAGAGGAAGTCAGCACCTATGCCCCACTGGGCAAGGTGCTGTACAAACACAGAACCAAAAGATGGTCTCTGCCCCAGAGAGCTCACAATCTATGTATAAGACAAGAGGTGTCACAAAACACAAGACTTCTTCTTTAGTTCCTTAGTTTCTCTAAGCAGGACTTAAATAGAATCATAGAATATCAGAGTTGGAAGGAACCTCTGGAGGTCATCTAGTCCAACCCCTTGCCCAGAGCAGGACCAATCCCAACTAAATCATCCCAGCCAGGGCTTTGACAAGCTTGAGACGTCACCTTGTCTTTGCCCTGGTCCGCTCTGTAAAAGGGAACGTCACCCAACCCAAGGAAAATAAAACGTCAAACCTGCCTGGAAATACGGGAATAATCTTCCTATTAAAAGAGAATAGTATTAAGGGACATGCTGTTAAATAGCTGCTCGGTGGATAATTCAGACACTAAAAGCTGTTGGGTGCATTTGCGGCAGAAATCGTCCTGACTAGCTATAGGGGAGGGACTTTGGTGACCATTTTGGCCCGTTTTTTTTAGAAATTGTATGTGTGCTTAATGGCCTGTCCTGGAGCATCAGGCAGACCTTGCCGTACACTTGAAGGAATGAATAAATTACTGGTTATCCTCAATGGCAGTGATTGATGAATATCATGCTAATTGTGGGGCCCAATCCTGCATCGCTTGCCCACCCAAACAATCACTGACTCCTGTAAAAGCCAGGATTGTGCAAAGAAGGCCGGAGCAGACGCAGTGGAGCTGTGGTGGTAATAGAAGAGAAGGCAGGCCAACGAGAGGCAAGTAGAAATACCAGATACAAGAAATGTCTTTCCCAGGCTACACGAAAGTAAACTGTTGCATAGGGCAAAGCAGAATTTATCCCTATTTTTTTAAAATGGAGATACCCAGATTTTCCGGCCAGGAGCCCATGGTGTCTGTTCACTCTGACCACCTGCTTAACGCAGACCAC
Organism: Lepidochelys olivacea; assembly: GCF_965140295.1. NCBI lineage: Eukaryota > Metazoa > Chordata > Testudines > Cheloniidae > Lepidochelys > Lepidochelys olivacea. The sequence goes on along the minus strand of NC_140436.1, from coordinate 11,871,498 downwards.
AGAACTTCATGGCTCGTTCTGATGCCCAACACAGTAATTACAGTGGAACTAGAGTACGTTTTCTAGAAAGACATCAGGTTTTGATTTAAAGGTTGCGGGAGATGCAGCCTACCACTCGGTCAGCTGTACCAATGGTGAACTCCTTCGCTGTTAAATAGATTGCCCCTTATTTCCACTTTGATTCTGTCTCGCTTCAACTTCTGGCTCTTGTATCTTGTTATGCCGTTTTTTGGCTATGTCTACACTACCCGAGTAAGTTGACCTAAGCTACGTCAACTCCAGCTGCATGAATAGGAGCTTAGGCCGACTTACTGCTGTGTCTACACCTGAGTTGCAACGTGCACGTTGCAAAGCGTTGAAACAATCAAATGCTTTCACACTACTCCACATGGAGTCCCTTTCTATGAATCTACTCTGCCCCAAATCCTCTTCCCGGCTCTCGTAGTGCCATGAAAACAACAAAGAGTCCGGTGGCACCTTAAAGACGAACAGATTTATTTGGGCATAAGCTTTCGTGGGTAAAAAACCACTTCTTCAGATGTTTACCCATGAAAGCTTATGCCCAAATAAATCTGTTCGTCTTTAAGGTGCCACCGGACTCCTTGTTTGTTTGGTGGATACAGACTAACACAGCTACCCCCTGATACTTGTAGTGCCATGAGTTTCTCATTTTTGTATTTCTGCATATTGTTCCCATCAGTTGGTGTCAGTTTTTTTCCCATTAGTTCCATGTTTTTTCTTAAATATGGCCTGTGTTTGGATGTTTCAACTTACAAGTATTGGATCCAATCCAGACACTTTAACACTGAATACAACAGGACCGCTTGCGTGCTCAGAATCAACCAGACGCTTAAATACTTTGCTGGGTTAGAGCCAGGGTTAGTTAGATTTTTCAGCATCTGGGTTTTCCCCTTTATCTGCCCGGTGTGGTGGTTGGGAAACAATCAGGTGCACCTCTATGATTTCCATAAGTTAATGGATTTTCTGGAGTATTTCTTTGCGCCGCTACCAGTTTGCAGATTCCAAAGGCGCGTGATTGCATTTGCACCCTAGGGTACGTCTGCCCTACAAATGGAGAGGTGACTGCATTCCATGTAAGCATACCTGAGTTAGCTTTGATCTAGCTAGCTTAAATAATAGCAGTGAAGCCAGAGCAGGACGGACTGGCCACTTGAGTGCACACCCAGGCTCCTGGGTGGACTTGTACAGCCCATGCTGCCGTGGCTTCACCGGTGTTGCTGTTGTTGGAGCTAGCTAGATCAAAGCTAGTTCAAGTCTGTCTACACATGCTGCAGTCACACCACTGATTACAGTGCAGACCGACTCCTAGCATGAAATTGTCAAGGGATTGGGCTAAATGGATGACCGAGGGCCAGAATTTGGGAAGGTGTAAAGGGGCAGAGGCAATAATTATGTTCAGCTGGAACGTATTTCAGTTATTCCTCCATCTTGAAAAACAACCGGCAAAGGAGAAGGAACAGGCTAAGCCTATTAAACTGGAGTAAATCCGGTGGAATTACTTTGGCATTGAGCCAGCGTGAAGGAGTAGAAAGTAAATCCTAGTTGCCTGAACTGAACACTGGGAGTCAGTTACTCGCCTGGTGAAAATGGGTGTGACTCTGTTGTCTCTGAGGATCTGGCACGTGGAAGTACAGAGGGCAAATCAACTTCTGGTCCTCACGGCAGTATTCTTAAGGGAATAACAAATCTGAAGCTTGGTTCTTGTCCTTCTTGGTAGGGGTGCCGTGCTGAGGGCACTTGCTGGCTTTCGCCGATCCAAATAGCGCTGTTAAATATTCAGATGAAATGGCAGAGGGAAGGCAATTAGAGCAGGCTGTTATCAAAAGGTAATCATGTCTCCGGAGGAGCAGAACCAAGGAGTCTCCTTTGTGCTTTGGTATATCTCAGCCCTATGATTATCTCTCCTCTTAATCTTGCCCTCCACACTGCCCCATCATTCCTGGTGCCGGTGGTTATGCTGTTCAGAGGCACTCAAGGCCTATCTTTATTCTCGACCCTCATAGAAAGTTCTCCAGCTGCTGTGGCCCTGCTTTGGTAAAGAGATTACATCAGTTTCCTTATGCACACAACTCTCAAGAAGTTGCACCAGCTGGATATGCATGCCATGTTTGCTACATGGCAACTTAAAGAAAGAGCTCCGGATTTACTGAGTTTGTGCCTCTCATTTTCATGGGGTCAGGGCTTGTCAGGGGGAACTGGCTTACTTGCCCAAGGGATCAGTGCATGCTAACTTGACACCTCCACAGACCTGAGATCAAAGGCGTCTTCGGTCGGTTCTCAAACTCGTAGACCGTGGATCAGCAGTGATCCACGGTTGGCCTGTTAAATTAACCCCTTTGAGAACCAAGGAGGAGAGGTGGTCCCTGAAATGCGCTCTCAATGATGAAAGTGCAACGTGCAATTAAGTTACAGAACCGCTGACTGATATCCCACACGCAATGCGTTAGACGGAGCCCTCTTCCCTAGAGGACAGCATGCTGGTTCTGCCACCCGCTCTTTTTCAGCACCGACCTGTTGTGTGATTTGGCCACCCCAGGTAGCCCAACATCACAACCCTCCCATCGGACACGAGTCTTGACCCATAGACCTGAGTTCAGTAGGTGTTTGCGAATGGGACAGGCAGCTGGGTGTATTTTGCAGTACTTGCCATATCGGAAACTGGCAATGAGGGACCCATCAGCTGCATATAGACTAGGAGAAGAGATATTGCTTTTCCCTTTCATTCTTGTTGTTGGTTGCTCTTACTTTCTGCTCTGGGCTCGGAGGAAGAGCAGACTTCTAGCTGATCGAAAATCACACATCAGTTCTTAATTTCCCAGTTGTTTTGCACACTAGAAAGAAACACTCCGCTCCCAGCTACTACTGGGCAGCGGAAATTCATGCCCTTTCAGCGGAAGCTTTAAAGCACTTTCTCTGCCTCTGAAATACCTCCGGTTCTTCACTTGTGTGAAATCTGGCAGCTCTCTGTCGCTCTCCACAGCTGGTGGCCACCTCTCTGAGTCCCACTTACCAGCTGCTACTCTAAAACCTTCCCATAATCCTTTGCAAAAAGAAAAGGAGTACTTGTGGCACCTTAGAGACTAACCAATTTATTTGAGCATGAGCTTTCGTGAGCTACAGCGAAGTGAGCTGTAGCTCACGAAAGCTCATGCTCAAATAAATTGGTTAGTCTCTAAGGTGCCACAAGTACTCCTTTTCTTTTTGCGAATACAGACTAACACGGCTGTTACTCTGAAACCATAATCCTTTGCATCATCCTAAAGCCTCTTGTCCCCTCCCATTTGACTCCCTGTTCATTGCAACACTGGCTGATGAGCAATAGAATGTGGAGCTTGACAGGACCAAGTGCCTGTAGCCACGAGTCTTCTCCCTTGTGGTTTCTCCCTTGTTTCTTACGTTGGAAACTGACACCGAGCGTTGCTACAGACTAGTAGCTTATATCAGTGACAGACTCTGTGCTCCAGCCTCATGGCTTGCATCAGCTGGCCCAAGAGTCAGGAGTTCCCCGGGAGACAAAGAATGTGACAAAGGGGAACGATCAGGGGATGCTGAAAACTTGCTGCCAAGGTAACCTCATCTAATGATAACTGCCCCCAGCACTGATGAGCAGCATGTTGCAGACAGGCTTCGGGTCAGCAGCATTCAGCCTCCAGTGGGAGACACACCGCTCAGATGTTGTTGCAGGCCTTGTCTTTTATTCGTATTGCAGTTGCGCCCAGGAGCCCCAGTTATGGACCACCACCCCAGGGTGTGAGGTGCTGTACGAACACAGAACAAAAGGACGGTTCCTGCCCCCAGAGAGATTACAATCCAAGTTCTTAGGGATTTTTTTTATCCAGCCACCGTTCTACCACAGATGCTGCATCACCAGAGAGTCTTATGGAAGAATGAACACAGGACGCCACTGGTATTTTAACCACTGTGTTGTCTTGAGTTAAAGATTTTGTGGTTACAGTGCCAGCAATCCTGAAGTCGCTACGTGTGTGCGTGTAAGGAAATTATAAAGCTAATTTTCGCACAGCCTAAGAAATCAACAAAAGAATTCAACCTATTTAGACTGCAGGTACATCTACATCTGAGCTGGGAGCAATGATTCCCAGCGCATGCAGACATACCTGTGCAAGCAGTGTGTCTTGTAGCAACCCGGGTGGCCGCTCAGGGGAGCCACCCTGAGTACCATCCCACCTGAGCCCCCCAAGCAGCTGCCCGTGCCACAGATATACTGCTAGTTTTTGGTGCTAGCTCAGGCAGAGCTAGTGAGGGCATGTCTACATGAGTTGGCTCAAATGTAGATGTGCCCATCGCAGTTTCAGGGTAACTGCACCCGCATTCCTTCCTCCATGGTTCACTCCCTGAGTGCCCAGACAGGTCTCAGGTCTCCAGCCATCACCTGGAAGGCAGGGCAGGGACCCTGTCCCACTGGCTTCTGACTGGGAAATTTAAGGCCTTATCCTGTGATATCAACAGTCAGCCAGACTATGTAAAGGTCAGCACCTGTGCTTTGCTTTCGCCAGGGCTATGAATGTTGTGTTGCCAGCAGTTACGAGTTACTACCCAGCTCTTTCTCAGTAAGCACCTTTATTCTCAAGGTAAAAGCACCACAGAGAAAACATGTTTCAAACAGTGAAAGTTCTTCTATGCATATTAAAAGCTCACCAGAGGTCACCTATCAGTCTTAGGGGGCCTAGTAGGCCAAAGTGTTTCCAATACTTCTACAGGGGTTGGGACCCTTGGACAGAAGGTCCATGTCTGAGTCAGTTCAAAATCATCCCTTTGTACCAAAAGCCCTTTCTTTGTCTTGGCAAAACCCAACCCAAAGCAAAATATGGAAACCACTCTGGGGATGGTACCTCTCTACAGTTGTTTAATCTCAGTAATTCACCTTAATACAATAGGATCCCCAAAGATACTGCAGGGGTGGCGATATCTGTCACGGTACCCTGTGGGCCATGGAGGGGTCACAAGTTTCCACTAGTCACTGTTCCGGCATATGGGTTAGAGCTGTGACAGAAGCGGCCTGCCAGTGGAGTGGGGTGTGAATTCAGGGTTTGTGCTGGAGTTGTTTAAGCTTTATAACACCCCGTGTGACGTAACAGCCGCGTTCCCATTTTGCAGACAGGGACAAGTTGGAGCAGAGACAGGTGTCTTTCCCACCATCACACATCCCATCAGTGACAGAACTGGGAATAGAAACTCAGGAGTGGAGCTGGGCTAAACTATTTTCACCAAAAGAAAAAATGTAGTTTCAGGTCAGACTGAAACATTTTGTGGATTTGGGTCAAATTATTTTGGCCATAAACGAAAAACACAGATTTTTTTTTATTGGCCTTTTCTAAACTAAGGGTTTCAATTGTTTTTATTTGAAATGCCATCTCCTTTGGAATTTCACTGCAATATTCTTTTTAAAAAAATACGTCTTCCCCCCAAACACAATTCATTTCGTGTCAACTGAAACGATTGCTTCAAACTGAAGTGAAACTTTTTTCTCTTTCTTGGTTCAGCCGCTGAACTGAAAACTCATTATTCCCCCAATTCCACCCAGGAGTCCTCACTCCCCGTTCTTTGCTCTAACCTACCAGGAGTCCACGCTGCTCGCTCCCTTATGATGAAACGCCAGCTACCTATGGATCTGGCCATGTGCTTGGGGGAAATGTTACTGGATGTAAAGATGGCACAGAAAAGCAATGTGTGGACTCTCTGCCATGTTTTGCCCAAATTGCTAAAAGGGTTTGTCTAAAAGATGCACGAAGGCTGAGGACTAATTTAAGATGGCAGTTAGCAGTGCTATCTCTGGGTAGCTAGTTGGCTTTTTCCAGCTGTGTTGTACTTACTGGAGGACAGATGGAGGGCGGTGACCTACTGTATCAGAGAGCTTATCTGTCAGTGAGCTTGTTTCCTAGTTCTGCAAGCTTCATGATGCTGTTCAGCATCATTGTTCTGTAACACACGTGGACGCTGTTATAAAGAGGCATTCTTTCTAAACCAGCTTTTTACACAGTTTCCATTTTCCCCTGCTAGACTGGGGAGATTTATCCTGAATTTCTTAGAGGAGTTACCATTGTGATCAGATCAGACTGAGGTCCCATTTACTACAATTCTTTTGCACTAGAAATCTCTGTTTCGGTGGCACAGGTAATTCTGATCGTGTGACCCACATAATGTCTTTGTTTTGTTCATTTGCAGTGCTAGTTATACCTTATCTGGGGTGGAAATACTAAGAGATCAGAGAACGTGACGTTTCCCTCCTCCTAGAGCTAGAAGAGTGAATAATAAGCTGCATAGTCTCTCAAAAGTTCTTGTTGTGCAAAAACACAGATGGTGGGGGTGCACTTCCACATAGAGATTAGAAAAACGCAATGCAATGTAGATTCTTTCTAATCAGTTTGGTGACATTTATACTTGAATCTGGTGCATTCAAAATGATGACGGCAAGATGTGATTTTTTCCTTTTTTGTTTTTGTTCATTTCTGAGCTCATGGGTAAAATTTTCAGAAGTGCTTATGGGACCCTAAGTTCCATTTTCAAAGGTTACTTAGGTTCTTAGGAGCTTAAGTCCCGTCATGGCACCTAAATGCCTATATCCAAATCAGAATTTAGGTTCTTAAGTCTCTTATGGGCTTGAAAAACTTTATCTACCACTTTCACATCTCAGCAACTTGCTCATTTATACAAATCTGTTCTTATGCCAGAATTGTCAGCTGGTCCATTTACATGAGGGATCTGCACAGAGTCTAGTGTTTTGGATTTGTGTTTCAAGCAGCGTCGGGGAGTTGGATTTTTGCTGCTGTTCTCTTACAAGCCTGAAACGCAGGCCAGGCTCACGGTAAGCGACTTGCATTTCTTTGATATCTGAACACATTTGGCTTTGGGCCCTGTGATCACGGCCTGATGTCAAAGATTTCCGATTGGTGTGGGGTTCTTCAGTTCTTAGGTGCCCAGCTTGAAACACCTTGTGCCTAATTTCTCAGAAGATCTGAGCACCTACTGCTCCATGCAATGTCAGTGGGAGCTGGGGTGACCAGAGAGCAAGTGTGAAAAATTAGGACACTTTTTTTGAGTGGGGGGGGAGGCGTAGGCGTAAAGATGTGTATATAATTTAAAGCCACTAATATCAGCATGGTCCCAATAATATCAGGACATCTGGTCACTCTTAACGGGAGCCCCGGATGTTTGTCACTTGTGGAAATCAGGCTCTAAGTGTCTCCAGTTGGGCATTGAAATCTGAGAAACTGGCTGCATGCCTGTACGTATCCAGTCTAGCCGCTCATCTTGTGTGTCCCATATTGCACTGGAGAAGCTTTTTTTTCCCTGAACCCATCTGCTTTCACGCCTCCTTCAAATCCCTTTTCAGAAACTTCATCAAGGAGGCTTATGAACTGTGGCATTTTAAACACTTAATTTTTTTAAAAAAATGTTTCCTCTGCATCAGATCACACTCTCCCTCTCTCTTCTGGTTTCCTACCCTGTCTCCTTGTTTGTCCTTGTTTGTATTCAGGCCCTGAGTTTGCCGGGACAGCCACAAGTGTGAACTCATCTTCCCCAAGGAATCCCCTTGTTGAAAATCTATGGAACTCCATATCTGCATCTGTGGATTCTTTTGCAAGACCAGGCCCTTGGACTCTAATTCTGTGATTGCACCCACATTGACTCTAATGGGAATCTGATGAGGCATAAAGAGCTGCTTGTGTGGGGGGAGGGATAGCTCAGTGGTTTGAGCATTGGCCTGCTAAACCCAGGGTTGTGAGTTCAATCCTTGAGGGGGCCATTTAGGGATCTGGGGCAAAAATTGGGGATTGGTCCTGCTTTGAGCAAGGGGTTGGACTAGATGACCTCCTGAGGTCCCTTCCAACCCTGATAGTCTATGGTTCTAGGATTGGGGCTTTAGAGCATAAGCCCTATAGGGTAGGGAACCCATCCTGGCTTAAGTGTCCACTTCACATCCGTAAGAAACAATAACGGAGCATTTTAAACAAGACCTGTATTTGCAGTGCCACAGATTTACTCTCTCCTGTGAATATTTTTCTGATGGCTGTTGGGAGCTGGTTAAAATGATACCTCACAACACAACTCTTCAGAAATAGCTGCAGTGAGATTAGTGGAAGCTTTATGCACTGAAAGTACATGGCATATTTAAACAGACTTTAGTCCAGTTTTACAGAATCAAGAGCCCATTTGCTGTAACGTTAAACAGTCAGACAGCTGAGGCTTTTTCAGAATTTAATTTTCTCTGAGAAAATCAGTGAGGGGTTTCTCTTTAGTGGCTTTTACCAGGGACTTTTCTGTAAAGGTGTGCAACGTTCAGAGATGCTGTGGGCCTGATTCTCTTCAATTTCACAAATTTTACTGCCAGAGTAACTCTGTTAATTTCAAGGGAGATACAGTGGTATAGGACAGGGTGTAAGTGAGCCGAGAATTGGGCTCTTTAGAACACACAATGTCCCCCAAAATTGTCCCCATTCTACATGCTTTGTTTAAAACATACTCCAAACACATCTTTTACCAGAGCAGTAAATATTGCAATCTGTGTTTTAGATTGCATCTCAGAATACCAGGTATAAACTATCAAACCTGGGTTTATGGAAAATAGATCCCATCAAACTAACTTGATATCTTTTTTTGATGAGATAACACATTTGGTTGATAAAGATAATAGTGCTGTTTTAATAGACTTCTGTAAGACATTTGACTTGGTACCACACAATATTTTGATTAAAAAACTAGAACAATATAAAATGAACATGGCACACATTAAAGGAATTAAAAACTGGTTAACTGATAGGTCTCCAAATGTAGCTGTAAATGGGAACTGTCATTGAGTGGGTGTTTCCAGTGGTTTGGTTCATGGCCCCACACTATTTAACATCTTTATCAATGACCTGGAAGAAAACATAAAATCATTGCTGATTAAGTTTCTAAATGACACAAAAATTGGGGAAGTGGTAAATAATAAGAGTACAGGTTACAGATTCAGGGTGATCTAGGTCACTAGGTAAAGGGGGCACTAGCAAACACTAGGCATTTTAATAAGGCTAAATGTAAACGTATACTTCTGGGAACAAAGAATGCAAGCCATATTTGCAGGTCAGGGGATTCTGTCCTGGGAATCTGGGACTCTGAAAAATATTTAGGGTTGTATGTGGATAATCAGCTGAACTTGAGGTCCCAGTTGCAATGCTGTAGTCAAAAGAGCTAAAGTGACCCTGGGGTGCATAAACAGGGGAATCTCACATAGGAATAGAGAGGTTATTTTTCCCTGTATTTGGCACTGGTGGGACCGCCGCTAGGGTACTGTGTCCAGTTCTGGTGCCCACAGTTCAAGAAGGATGTTGATTAAATTGGAGATGGTTCAGCGAATAGCCAAGGGATTGGTTAAAACTGCTTTATAGAAATAGACTCAAGGAGATCAGCCTATTTATCTTAACAAAGAGAAGGTTAAGGGATGACTTGATTACAGGCTATAAGCACCTCCATGGAGAACAAGTATTTATTAATGGGCTCTTCTGTCTAGCAGAGAAAAGTCTAACACAAGCCAATAACTGGAAGATGAAGCTAGACAAATTCAGAGTGGAAATCAGGCGTAAATTTTTAACAGAGAGGGTAATTAACCATTGGAACAATTTACCAAGGACTGTGGTGGATTTTCCATTGCTGATAATATGTAAATCAAGATGGGATGTTGTTCTAAGAGATCTTCCCAATTAAGATCATAGCTCCATGGTGCTAAGTGCAGTACATATACATAGTAAGAGACAGTCCTTGCCCCCACAGAATTTGCAGTTTGTGCAGATAAACCAAAGGTGGGAGAAAGGGACCAATATCCTCATTATACAAGATGGGGAAACTGAGGCACAGAGGGAAAGTGACTTGCCCAGCATTATACAGAGAGTCTATGGCAGAGCCAAGACCTGAAACCAAATCTCCTGAGTCCCAGTCCAGTGCCTTAACTGCAAGACCATGACACACAAGCTGGGTTACATCCCATGCAACTCCAGTGAAGTCAGCGGGATTGCTTGGGGAAGATGGCAGGTCAATGCAGAATGTGGCCCACCATGTTTGATTGGGAGTTATATGGCGAGAGATGGGCAAGCAGGTCCCCTTCTCTATCCCCACTGTTGATCACTTGTTTAGCACTCTGGAATTATAACGTGTGTATATTATAATTGTAACGTGCGTATTCATGGTAGCATTAGAAAGTGGTGGCAGAATTGAGGCACTGATGAAGTAAACTGCGAGCAGAAGGTGACTGAAGGAGTTAAAAGGCTTAAGAGTGAAAGTGAAGAGAAATAACAATCGGGGGGTGTCTGCCTAGAAAGAAATCTGAAGCTGCTCAGTATGGTTCCCCCACCCCCACCGCTGCTCGTGCGTTAATGACCTGAACAGAAATATCTCTGGAGAACTTTTATTCTAGCATCTGAAAAATAATCCCTGCATGCACTGCCGCTGAGTTGTCATCTGTGAGGTGAGCCACGCCGGAGTAACCGGCGATGGCTGGTAGAAGCTGTCAGGTGAGAGCGTGATGCAGAAGAAGAAGAGCTTTTCTGTTTAACTCTGTAGAAAAGCTTTGGAAATATATAGCCATCTTTTCTGCTGGTGCCAGTGGGCACAGCTCCACCGACGTCAACCAGAGCAGCGCTGGGAGTTAACACCACATGGTGAGGGCCCAGTTCAGAGCTGATGTAAATGAGGGCAGCTTCGTTTGGAATTAGTGAGTTTTGCCATTTATTTTCTTACACGGGGGTAGGATTGGAGCCTTATTTCGTACAGCAGCTTTGTATGAAAGTGCAAACCTGACTCCAATCTCACCTGGGCTAACTCTACCCCCTGACGGGACTCCATTAAACTAGTCTGATCTTGGGTCTGGGCATGGAGTTACGTAAGAGCAGAGGGAGTGAGAAGGTAAAGTGGAATGGGCCAGGGAAGAGAGACAGTCTTCACTGACGCCTGCCTTGAGATGGAGAACCCAGTTGTGTGGAAATGATGAAACGTAATAAAACTTGTATTTGGCTGCTGTTTCCATTAGATGAAAAGGCCCTTGGATTAGGAGATCAGATCATCTCTGGGTCATTTCATTTAGCAAAGCGCTGGTGTTCTCTAGCAATGCACTGAACTGAGGACTACACAGAATACTAAGTATCAGAGGTGTAGCCATGTTAGTCTGTATCCACAAAAACAAAGAGGAGTCCGGGGCACCTTAAAGACTAACATTTATCTGGGCATAAGCTTTCGTGGGTAAAAAAAACACTTCTTCAAATTCCATGCACTTGAAGAAGTGGGTTTTTGTTTTTTCCCCCACGAAAGCTTATGCCCAAATAAATCTGTTAGTCTTTAAGGTGCCCAGGACTCCTCATTGTTTTTACAGGATACTAAGACCTGCTGTTAATGTGGATGGACCTATCTACCTAACATTTGAGGCCAACTGTTTGAAACCTAAAGTTAGGCTGCTAAATCCATATCTATGCCCATCTGTAGAAGGATTTTTCAGACGATACCGTTCTCCCCCTGTATGCCCATTGAAGTCAATGGGAGCTATACGTGCTCAGCACCTTTGGAAATCATGCTCCTTCTTCTGACAGGTTCCATATTTATACCCATCTTCATGCACCCCTGTTTGAAAGTGCTGGCTCAAGTCTTCAGTGGTTTCTGAGCATAAATCAGCTTAGTTTCATCAGGTCTCCAAACTTTGCCCCAACCGGGTATGTTTTTCTATCCAGGCCACATGAAGATGAAATCAGACACCCCTTTGTTCGTGTGTATTAACTTTTGTTGGTCTTCCTAAAGCGATCGCTTCTGTTGGGCTTAATACAATTAAATTAAATGGTGTTCTATCCGGAGGGGCTTGTAAGTGGGTCCCAGCCTCCTCCTGACAAGTCAATGGAATTCTGACCTTATCCCATTAAGTATGGGGGGAAGTAAGAGGAAAACCTGTGTGTTACATAGTGATCCTCTTTGTGTCGGATGACATGCCAGGCACAATGTGTTAGAAGGGAAATATATTGCATACAGGACATCTTATAAATAGAGAGAATTTATTTATAGAGTTTCCAAACCCCCGCCCCCTGCGATGCCCGGGTGTACCCTTATTTAAAATTTAAATCTGTTGCCTAGGGCTACCCACAGGCATCCCAAGTTTTTATGCTTCCTCTGAGGATGGCTGCTGCAAATTAGCCAAAGAAGATGAGCCAATTAAAAAAACCTTCACAGATGTGGCTCTCAGTTAGCTAATTCTGCCCTTTAATATATCTTGTGCCCTTGGCATGGGATGAGAGACAGCTCCTCCATATGTCCAGGAGGAAGGCAAGTTCCCAGAGCAGTGCATTTGGGAGACGGGTAGGGGGCAAATTACCCTCATGCTTTCGTAATATATCAGATGGGAAATATCTTCAGGCATTGACTATTCATATCTTACACAGTCGCTCTCTAAAGCCCCGGCCAAAATAAAACACTGTTGTTCTAGGTGTTAGAGGGGCACATGATAAGAAATTTCTCCCTTCCTCCAAAAGAGCTGACTGGAGGGGAAGCCGAGCAGTGACTTGCCCACAGTCAAACAGGAGGTCAGCCGCTGAGCTAGAAACAGATCCCAGCTCTCCTGACACCTAGACTAGTGCTCTGTCCACTAGACCAGCGTGGCCCCTTCAAAATAGGCCGTGTTTATGTTTATACGTGCTCAGATTTATAGGCCATCGTTCGTCGCAAGGGAGCCTAAGACACTTCCCAAACTGTGGGCCAAATCCTGGTACAGTGAAAGCTAATCTGAAATATTGTTCAGCTGACATCTGCGGCAGGAATCCTGCTGGCTGTGGCCACCATTTGCTCCAGCAGGGCAATGAGGGAGAACTGCAGCTGTTCCAAACAAGAGCAGCATACATCTTCTACTAGCACGGGCTGCAGCCTAACGTGCCAGCATGGGCTCGCACAGGGGTGGGCAAACTTTTTGGCCCGAGGGCCACATATGGGTATGGAAATTGTATGGTGGGGCCATGAGTGCTCATGAAATTGGGGGCTGGGGTGCAGGAAGGCAGGAGGGCTCTGGCTGGGAGGGGGTGGGGGAGGGGCTCTGGGGTGGGGTTGGGGATGAGGAGTTGGGAGTTCAGGAGGGTGCTCCGGGCTGGGACGGAGGGGTTCAGAGGGCCGGAGGGGGAGTAGGGCTGGGGTAGGTGGTTGGCAGCGTGGGAGGGGACCAGGGGGGCAGGTTCCAGGTGGTGCTTACCTCAAGCAGCTCCCGGAAACAGCAGCATGCCCCCCCTCCAGCTCCTACACAGAAGTGCAGCCAAGTGGCTCTGCACACTGCCCTGTCCATAGGCGCTGCCCCTGCAGCTCCCATTGGCTGTGGTTCCCGGCCAATGGGAGCTGCGGGGGTGGCGCTTGGGGCGGGGACAGTGTGCAGAGCCCCCTGGCTGCCTCTACGTGTAGGAGCTAGAGGGGGCACATTCCGCTGCTTCTGGGAGCCGTGCGGAGTGGGGCAAGACCCCGACCCTGCTCCCCGTCTGGAGTGTCAGAGCGGGGCAAGCCCCGGACTTCACTTCCCGGCAGGAGTTCGAGGGCCGGATGTGGACCCTGGGCCGCAGTTTGCCCACCTCTGGGCTAGCATCAGCCCAAACCCTTTGGGAACTGTGGTGTGTGAACCATTGCACATCTTGACTTCTCTCCGGGTGCTTTTATGGCTTTCTATTCCCAGTGCTCTGCTGTTGGTGTGTACAATCAAGGTAACTGATCTCTGGATGTTGGAACAAACAACATTCACAGGTGACTCCAAGCTGCTCCTTGGAATATGCAACATGGCATTTCCATGAGCTGTCATTTATTCTTATAAGGATCATCGCTTAGACTGGGATATTTAAAGCCAGACTGGGAGCACTAGAAGAATACTCTGCAAGGAACCAGCTCTGCTCTGGTAGAGGGAGAATGGATTGGAGAAGAAGACTGGCTTTGTGGTTGGATGGTGGAGCAGCCCCTAGAGGAAGTCACTCTGCGTAAGAGGTTATACAAGGCAATGGAGAATCAGGCCAATTCATTAGGATTCTTTTTGTTTTAATGTTTTGTATTTCGGAATTTTAATTGCCCCAAGTACCGTACCAATTGGCAGCCATAAGTCAGCGTGAGCGGTGGTCTCAGATAAGGGTTTTCTCCGAGCTCGGTTAAGATGATCGGGTTATTTATTAGAGCTGTTAAAAAAAAAATTTCAACACAACAGGTTTCCATCGGAAAATTCAGTGGGATCAAAATCAAAATGTTCTGTGGGCATGTGTCCGCTTTGACAAAATTTGGTGGGGAAAAAGTCAAAACAACTCATTTTGACTTTCTAGTTTTGATTGTGGTGAAGCGTTTCGATTCATTTTGGTTTTGATGCTTATATAATATTACATTATTCATTCAAATATATATTTTATATCAGAATGTTTCAACATTATCTAAACGAAGTGTTTTTGTGTTATCGAAATGGACCGTTTCAACATTATCAAAGTGAAACTATTTGATAATCCCAAATTGATTTTTTTTTTTTTGGAACTTTTTGTCCACGGGAAATTTTGATATTTTGGCTTTTTGCTTCAGTTTGGGGGTGGGGAGGACTGTTGGAATTTTCTAACCAGTTCTATATAATTTTCCAAGCAGTTCTATATAATTTTATATTTCCTGCATTATGGTCCTGAAAATCAATCCCCTGTGCTGTTGGCATAATCCGAACAATATACTGAGCCACTTTTTCAGCTGGTATAAATTGGTTTAGCGTCACTGAAGCCAATGGAGCTATGCCAATAAGATCTGGTCCATTATTACTGCAATTGAACTGTGAGTTTTACTAAATTCTCAGGAGTCCTCCGCTCCTTACATTATTTTAATTTTCATGAGTCATGTTAGCTTTTGCTTAACTCCAACCTTTTACAGGCTTCGGTCTTCACTCCTTCCTGGCATGACTGCATCTCATCCCCACAAGCCATCTTTCTGTTCTCAATGAAATTTTCTGCTGTGGGACTTGTCATCCTTTTAACTTTTCTTCAGCAAAATAAGGTTGTGTTTTTTTTTCTCCATGCAGCTTCAGTGAAAGCAACTTCATTAAGGCATCAGCCATCTAAGAAAAAAAGCGAGGAAGGAGAATTAAAGACTTTTCTCCCCAAATCCTGTAATGGCTTCTGGCAGCCTGGTTTTGATGATAGCTTATTAAACACTGCCGTGTCAATGCAATGCCAGCTCTGGTTAGATTCTTAAGTTGCGTTCAAAGTGCGGTGAGATCAGAAGTCCTAGGGAACAGTGTGCTGTGTGGGTTGTGCTATGTGTTGTGTTGATTTTAGGAAACTTTGTAGACACCCAGAAATCTTAAATAGACAAATCTCTGCGTTTCCCATGGTTGAGGAATAAGGATGCAGTGGGTGGGGTCAGTAGAAATGTTTTGAATTTCAGTGTGTGGGGAGGAAGAGATGGGGGTATTAGAGGAAATTATCTTGATTTTCCTCTCTCTCTCTCTCACACACACACACACACACACACACACACACACACACACACACTCTGAAGCTGGTTGAATATTTTTAGCTGGAAATTTAGGTGATAAATCACTAATCCCCCCCCCACACACAAAATCTTTTCACTCAGCTGTCTTTGGAAGAGTTTGTGCTTTACGGGAGGGAGACAAGTTTTACTGCCACTCCGCGCAGGCATAAGTATTTACACAAGGTGCAAGCCAGTGGAGAATCAGGCCTATTGTATTTGTACATACAGCAGAGGAAAGAGATGTCATGGAAATCTTCAGACTTTAGCCATATAATATGGCTCCAGAGTGCCGGGACGCTGTCTAAATGGAAATTTCCACTACATGCATCCAATGAAGTGGGTATTCACCCACGAAAGCTTATGCTCCAATACGTCTGTTAGTCTATAAGGTGCCACAGGGCTCTTTGCCGCTTTGTCTAAATGCTGTGACCACGCATGCTAGCAAATGGCCCATTAAAATGGCAAATAAAATGCAATTCCTTATCTCAGCCTTCCCAGTTATGCACAAAATAATGGCCTTGTTACGTGAGCTAATGTTCTGAATCTGCTTTCACTTTGCTGTGAATCAGGGGCAGCTCTGCTGATGTCAGTGAAGTTATATGGGGGAAAGCTGGAGAATCAGGCCTTTTTGTAGTCGCTAGACAGGAGCACAGGTATGCTGCTTAAACGTTTGTCCTTTAAGGCATTTACCATGTCTGAGCTATTTTGCTCTGACTCTTTGCTGCACCACGGCACTGACCATATAAATCAGATACAATCCCTCACGTAAAAAGAAAAGGAATACTTGTGGCACCTTAGAGACTAACCAATTTATCTGAGCATGAGCTTTCGTGAGCTACAGCTCACTTCATCGGTTGCATCCGATGAAGTGAGCTGTAGCTCACGAAAGCTCATGCTCAGATAAATTGGTTAGTCTCTAAGGTGCCACAAGTACTCCTTTTCTTTTTGCGAAAACAGACTAACACGGCTGTTACTCTGAAATCCCTCATGTGGCTTTCTGGTGTACTCATTTATTGATCTATGCAACATCAAGCTCTCCAAGGCAGGGGCTGTCTGGATTGTCTGCGTTTAGCAAACATTGTTGGCACTTAGCCAACAAGAGATGCGCCAGGTGCTTGACAGAATTACTGCGCCCACCTCTGAAATGCAGCCACCTCTGGGGTGGGATATGGCAGTATTTAACAGCACATAACAATGTCATTTATTATTTTTTTATTTATACTTTATTTTTGGTGTGGCCACGCCCAAACTGTGTGAGGTGCTTTCAAAAGAGAGGATAAACTAGCTCCTGCCACAAGGAAGCCTCATTGTTAAAAGGCAAGCTGCTCTGGACACGCAGTGATGCAGAATGCTTTGTACAGTTGAAACAAGCTGGTTGATGTATGCAGGTCAAATGTAATTACTGGACAGGGCAAGTTGCAGAATTTTCAACCCCGTGGTGCTTAGGGATGTATGGAGTTGAGGGGGGTGGGAGAAGGTTGATTTAATCCATTTAGAAATGGGGCAGACTCCCCTGATCACCAAGCTCAGTTGGAATTTGGCCAGGGCACTTGTTCTACGATCATCCCCTCTGGCAAAAAAAAAGTTCCTGGGCTGAGTCAGGGCCTGAGTTTTGCATCTTTCTTGAAAGAACATAAGAATGTTCATACTGGGTCAGACCAAGGGTCCGTCTAGCCCAGTGTCCTGTCTTCTGACAGTGGACAGTGCCAGGCTAGGGACACCATCCCTGCCCATCCTGGCTAACAGCCATTGGTGGACCTATCTGCCATGAATTTATCTAGTTCTTCTTTGAACCCTGTTATAGTCTTAGCCTTCACAACATCCTCTGGCAAGGAGTTCCACAGGTTGACTGTGCATTGCATGAAGAAGTACTTCCTTTTGTTTGTTTGAAACCTGCTGCCTATTAATTTCATTTGGTGATCCCTAGTTCTTGTGTTATGAGCAGGAGTAAATAACACTTCCTTATTTACTTTCTCCACATCAGTCATGATTTTATAGACCTCTATCATATCCCCCCTTATTTGTCTCTTTTCCAAGCTGAAAAGTCCCAATCTTATTAATCTCTGCTCATACGGCAGCCATTCCATACCCCTAATAATTTTTGTTGATGGATGGGGCTTTCTGCCAGGCTGCTTGGGGATTCATATCCTTCATTGAGAGCCTTTAATTAATACCTTAAGATTCAGTATTAACAAGCAGGTTCATTAGATACAACTAGCATGGGCAAGAGTCCGCTAACAAAGATCCCAGAGTGACCTGTCTGAGGCTGCAGCGTGCGCTAGATTTTATGAAAACCCTGGAGTTGGATACAGTGAGGCCTGTTCCTTTGTTGTGCCAATAAGCTGGCCTGGAACGCAGGGAAGATCATTCTACAGCATTAGATTTCTTGAGCTTTCCATTCGGTATCAATAGGGGCTGGGCCACACTTTGCATCTCTGAATTACAGTATTGTCAGCCTCAAGCATTCAAGAAATCAGACTTATAAAATCGTGATTTATTTAAAGCAATAAACCTGGGCTTTTTTAATTTACTTTCTGGTTCCAGAGCCTTTAAGTTGCACTCACTTAAAATTTGCCTTTCTCTGCAACAAGGAGCCCTAGAAACTTATTTTTAAAATGAAAACTTGAGATTCTCATGTGATCTCTTGCTTCCAGGAGCTGGGGCTTTAAGAAACATGTCATGAGAGCTGGCAACACTCGAACTAGCCGTTGTTAGTTTACGCATAAGTCTGGCAGAATTCAATTTTTTTATTTTTTATAATTTTGGCAGATAATATCAAAGTTTAATTGGAAGCATTTTTTCCCCTATTTTTATTTATTTAAGTTTTCACAGTTGTGGTAAATTACAGGGAGGTCAGGCAATAATTATTTAATGATAACAGACATTGAGTTTCAAAAAAGTTAAAGCTTTACCAGTATTAAAACACAAATATCGCATGTCAAAATATACACGGTAAACGTCCTTTCCAACTTGCAGTTCTCGAGCAGCATCCTTCGTACTTTTTGCCGATCTGTAAATTTTGATTACGATGGAAATAGTTTTTGTGTGCATCTGGTGAAATCTACGTATACCGACATTTACCAATGAGAATCGAATCCTTCCAACGCTGTTTATGCTCTTATTTGGTCAACAGGCACATTCGATTGCCGGAAAGTGGCGTGGAAAGACAGAAGCCCCCACCAAGCCTTGGTGGTGGCACCCGACACAGGTTCAGGGGGAAGCATCTGGTTCAGGTTGGGTCAGTTCTGAAAACAACTCAACGCTCTTGGGTCGGATCGGCTGTGCTCAGTTTGGGTTTGGGTCGGCCTTTAAAATTTGGCCCGAGCAGAGGGCTAGTTTGCTCCAGCGTAACTAGATCAACTTTGAAATGCTTTCGGTTACGTTGGCACAACTTCAGAGCAGGCCATGGCCTGAGAACTTTCAAGTTAAAGTCCAATGAAAAAGTAAATAGGTAAAGGCTGACTTCTTCCCAAGGATTGTTGGGAGCTATTTAACTCATCGGGTGGACGGAGATAGCATATGCCAGGATTTCTGCCAGTTTCCCATGTAACTGCACGAAGGTTTCCATAGTTAGGTTGAAAAAATGAGACAAGTGAAACAAGAGCAGTTTGGATGCAGGCCGGCCTGCTCAGAGCAGAGGGACATTGAGAATGCAGTGTGATTGATGTTCTGCTGAATTGTATTTATTGGTTCCCCTCTCCGATTTGGGCATGTAGTTAATCCACTTTGAAACCTGGCTGTGTTAGCAGCAGCCGCTTCAGAATCGCCCGATGGTTCGTGCCAGAACCGCGATTTCCCTAGGGAGGTCAAGCAGAGGGCTGAGGCTCAGGGTATTGTTAAGGTGATAGAGAAAGGAGTATAGACTGAATTATGGAGTCAGCTGCTGGACTGAGAGACCATGGGACACAGGTCAAATAGTGTGGGCCAAATTCTCTGCCCTGGTTACAGCGACTTCAAAGGCATCTGCTGGAGTCTAACAAAGGCAGCATCTGGCGATGGGTGTTTACAAAAAGTCACACCACCCTTTTTCAGTCCATGGAGCCATTCAGTGCCTCCTGATTTGTTCGCCCCCCACCCCCATGTTAGGTTTCAAAATCACTGCTGTAAAAACAGTGTTGAATATGCATTTGGGAGGTGCATGTGGGCATTTCTGAATCTGCCTCTGCGTTCAGTGAGGATTTGACACAGGTAACCCCCACATCCCAGAAGGTTACCATCCACGAATCCATCCCAATCCAGTGAAATATGGCACGGATCAGGTTTGCATGACTGAACCTACTCACACGGTCTGACATGCTGTTTAGAGGGAGGAATTGCCATCACTGTGCGAAGCAGCCTGGTTTAGCGGTGACAGCCGTGTGACTCATGCTTCCAGCCTTTTGTGGGAACAGCCTTCATGAGCTTCTCCAGCCGTAGAGGATATCATGCGGCATCTAATCCCATATTCACACCCTTACGCTATCTTCCCTGACCTGTGTCCTAGATGATACACTCTCTGCAGGTGGGACTGTTTACTGGTCTCAAAGAACCATGCATAGCTAATAGCTCTAGAAATATTATTAACAACAGCAGTGCTTGGGGAAACTCAGTCAAACCAGGGATGGAATTCAATTCTCTAAGATAGCATTCAACTGCTTTACCCAGGAGACCCTCCTGTCTCTTCCTGGCGTTCTCTGCATCATTCACCGCAGACCTTCCAACTTCTGCAGTATTTGAGGCAGGGGTCTTACAGGCAAAAGCGTCTTTTGCTAGGCAACCCTGATTCATCCCCAGAGCAGATCTCTCCTGTGCACTGAATGAGGTAGGGATCCCGTGGGGAAAAGGGATGTGATCATATCATTAAAAACTGCATCATAGTGCATATACGCAAGCAGCCATTTTCTAACTTATGAGAGCCGATGATTGCAAAATCAATGGTCTTTTAACATTGTGTTGTTTGTTATACAGTCTTGCTGAGTGTGTATGTGACACAAAGACCCAGCAAAGGATACAGCCATTTAATTCATTCTTGGGGAAATTGATCTTCACTCGTCAGACAAGCGCTGATGACAAAGAAGTCTCAGATTGTCAAGGATGTCAAACGGTGCTGTTTTTAATAATAACGCTTAGCTCCTACATGGTGCTTTCCATCAGTAGGTCTCAAAGTGCTTTTCAAAGGGAGGTAAGCAACACAAGTTGGCAGGAGCTAATGAATTTTCTTCAATGTGACATACGCCACTTTCCCTGCAGAGGGCACTGAGGAGCCCAGAGTCAACCCCCCAGCAAACTGTGAGTTTGTCACTGCTGAAGAATATTGCAGTGCTTTATAATAAGGGGTGTGGCATATCCTGCTGGGTCTTCTCCCTTCATTTCCCTGTGCTGAAACCTCTGTAAGTTCTGCAAAGTGCATTTTTCCTGGAGACTCAAGGTATGTCTACAGTGCAATTAAAACCCCTCAGCAGGCCGCGGCTCAGCTGACTCTGGCCTGGAGGGCTTGGGCTAAGGGGCTGTTTAATTAAGGTGGAGCCATTTGGGCTTGGGCTAGAGCCCAGGCTTTGAAAGCCAGGGAGGAGGGAGCATCTCAAAGCCCAGGCTAGGGCCCAAGCCTGAACATTACACTGCTATTTTTACCCTGCAACGCGAGTCCCAGTCAGTTGAGCTGGGCTCTGAGACTCGCGATTGTGGGTTTGTTTTTGCTGTGTAGACCCATCCGGAGTGAGCAGTGCTGCCCCTTTAAGAGAGCTCCCCTTTTCTCATGGGAGGAGTAGCTCTTTACTCCAGCACGGTCTGTATTCCACCCACCCCCATCCTTAGATCACTCTTCTTCTCTGTGTGTCCGTAAAAAAATGTGACCCTTCCCCATCAGGCAGCTCTGCTCTCTCGAATGACACTCAGTATGATGTCTGCCTGCCAGCATTATTATTTTCCAAAGGACCATATGCCAGAACAGTTTCCTGCACAAAGGCATCCTTGCAAAAGCAGACCGCTCCCGATGGGCAGTTTTTAATGCACTGCCTATAGACTTCCATGCAGCATCCAACGATTTCATTGTCTGACTGATGATTTGCCCTGCCTCCTGTATATTCATTTTAATTGAGCATGCAGGGCAGCCTATTGATTTGCGAGGCTTGACCCTGAATAGGCTGTGACCATGGCCTCTTTGTGCGTTCTGTTTTCTCCCTGCAATGCGCACGTGCTTCCCAGCTGCAAAACTTTGTTGTTGCTAATTTTGGGGGGCGAATGTGGTAGACGCTGAGGGCTTGTGCAAGCAAGAAATGCGGCGTGGACAACTTAGCTGCAGCGTGGGAAGAGCTTACGGTGTTCAGATACCACTGTGATGGGGACTCTAAAGGTAGCTGAACTGCACAGACTTCTATTCGAACCGCCCAGCAGACTTCTAGCAAGGCACCGTAATCCTAACCTGCAAGCAGCCCTGCGGCTCTGACCTTGCACGGAGACACAGTTTCCAAGGAGTGTTCGCAATGCCCTTTGTGACATTTTTGCATGTGTCGTACTGATTGGTGTGTGATTATGTCTCCCTCTAGAGGTTCCCCATGACTGTAGCAGCCTGCTACGAATACAGAGCTAAGAGCTGCTCTTTCTGTTCAAAGGGCATAGGTGCTGGAAGTCGGGGTGTGGCAGCTTGAAGCGATTTCCATCACTTACATGAGAGGAAAGTGATCAGGAACAGTCAGCATGGATTCACCAAGGGAAGGTCATGCCTGACTAATCTAATCGCTTTCTATGATGAGATTACTGGTTCTGTGGATGAAGGGAAAGCAGTGGATGTATTGTTTCTTGACTTTAGCAAAGCTTTTGACACGGTCTCCCACAGTATTCTTGTCAGCAAGTTAAAGAAGTATGGGCTGGATGAATGCACTATAAGGTGGGTAGAAAGTTGGCTAGATTGTCGGGCTCAACGGGTAGTGATCAATGGCTCCATGTCTAGTTGGCAGCCGGTGTCAAGTGGAGTGCCCCAGGGGTCAGTCCTGGGGCCGGTTTTGTTCAATATCTTCATAAATAATCTGGAGGATGGTGTGGATTGCACTCTCAGCAAATTTGCGGATGATACTAAACTGGGAGGAGTGGTAGATACGCTGGAGGGCAGGGATAGGATACAGAGGGACCTAGACAAATTGGAGGATTGGGCCAAAAGAAATCTGATGAGGTTCAACAAGGATAAGTGCAGGGTCCTGCACTTAGGACGGAAGAACCCAATGCACAGCTACAGACTAGGGACCGAATGGCTCGGCAGCAGTTCTGCAGAGAAGGACCTAGGGGTGACAGTGGACGAGAAGCTGGATATGAGTCAGCAGTGTGCCCTTGTTGCCAAGAAGGCCAATGGCATTTTGGGATGTATAAGTAGGGGCATAGCGAGCAGATCGAGGGACGTGATCGTCCCCCTCTATTCGACATTGGTGAGGCCTCATCTGGAGTACTGTGTCCAGTTTTGGGCCCCACACTACAAGAAGGATGTGGATAAATTGGAAAGAGTCCAGCGAAGGGCAACAAAAATGATTAGGGGACTGGAACACATGAGTTATGAGGAGAGGCTGAGGGAACTGGGATCGTTTAGTCTGCAGAAGAGAAGAATGAGGGGGGATTTGATAGCTGCTTTCAACTACCTGAGAGGTGGTTCCAGAGAGGATGGTTCTAGACTATTCTCAGTGGTAGAAGAGGACAGAACAAGGAGTAATGGTCTCAAGTTGCAGTGGGGGAGGTTTAGGTTGGATATTAGGAAAAACTTTTTCACTAGGAGGGTGGTGAAACACTGGAATGCGTTGCCTAGGGAAGTGGTGGAATCTCCTTTCTTAGAGGTTTTTAAGGTCAGGCTTGACAAAGCCCTGGCTGGGATGATTTAATCGGGGATTGGTCCTGCTTTTGAGCAGGGGGTTGGACTAGATGACCTCCTGAGGTCCCTTCCAACCCTGATATTCTATGATTCTATATCCAGGGTTTACAATGTGGTTCAATGGCTCTCAGAACCCCCACTGTACAAATTGTTCCAGACCCCCCTGTCAAATGGTAGGGCCTTGTGCTTTAGTTGTGGAAGATCTCAGAGCTGAGTTAAAGGAACAATTCCATTAGATGGTAGCAGTAGTAGATCCTTATCCTCTTTTGTGGACAAGGCACATAAAACACCCCAGGATTCCCCTAAGCCTTTTGCTGCCGTAAATTACATGGCGGGGCGGGGGGGGGGAAGAGATCATGTTGCTACCCCAGCTAAAGGGGAGACCACTCTTGTTCAAGCTGGATCTGCATGTTTTTAGCAGAAGGTTTCTCTTCTGCATTGCCAGCACTTTAGCCACAATACCTGAGGCAGCTGGTACCCGGGGACTGGGATTCTTTGACCCCAGAATGGCTTTTTGAATGACTTGAAACCTTTTTTGTCTTTCCAAATGTCTTGTTTTTTCATCAAACCCCCCACCCCAATATTTTTTTGGGGGAGGGGGAACAGGGAGTCCTTCCCTTTTCTGACGTGAGGGAAGCCGAAAAATTGAGATGAAGCAGCTGGGGATAGACCAACCCAAAAAAAACCTGTGAATTTTATTTTTTCTCAGAATGACGTGGGGGGAGGGGGTAGAAATCCGTGCAGATTTTGGGGGAAATTCATTAAAAACATTCTTTTGAAATATTTTTATGGAAAATACCACTTTTCGACCCGCCCTGAGGCACACTCAGCACAGACTTGCAGATGCTGCTCTGCGTGGTTCATGCCCTATGGGATTAAACACCCCTTCTGCCAAATGGCCTTTGGCGGGGTCCCCCCCCCCAGAATGAGTCCTGTGCTATTGATTGCAAAGGGCACCCGTTTCAATGGCAAACGGCAGGGTTAACATGATGGGAGCATACCACCGGGCGGGTGTGTGCAGCGAGCCGTACCTTATGATACACACTTTGTCCTGTTAAATCCAGTATTTATCAAGTACACAACCCCTTGCAGGAGAAGACTATGTGGATCAGTGTAATCCTGCACCCATGGCTTTTCCGCATTAAAATTGGATTGGAAAATAATTGCTGGATTGTGCTCTTGGTTGGAATCTGTTTGCTTATGGAAAATGTTACCTGAGCTCATATGCCGGGGACGATTTAATGGAATAAACATACAAGTTCAGATCCTTGGTTGTGGAGTGCAAAGCCCGGCTCAGGAAGGGTGTACGACTATGCTTCCCCAATCCCGGGGTGGCCACTCCCTGCTCCACTCCCTGGGTGTAAATTAGAGCAGCCTTCAGTCTTCTCTAAAATATGCCAAGTGCTTTTTGGTCCCAATGGGCTGGAACATCGGCAGTGTATATGGAACACCTCTCCCCGCTCCCCCAGCTGCAGCATTGATGATTGTGTCGTTTTAGTCACTAAGCTGGTTTCATGCCATCAGAAGATTACCTGATGGAGGGGACGTCATCCTGTGGCTGGCCATGCCCAATTTAGGGAAGCTTGGCACTGGGGGGCCACACCATCAGGCAGGATCCGGGCCAAGCCCTGAACACAGGTAGGCCCAGACTCAGAAAAGTGGCCAGCTAAATGTGCCAGGACAACGTGCCCAGGCAGCTATTTCATACACACAGCTTAGAGTAATTGCACGCACAGTTCTGCACCCCAATATCTGTTATGCCTGGGCACAATACTCTGTTCTGCTTGCACAGATTCAGATGTGTGCAATCATTGGAAGCACCCATTCGGCCTCCATGACTAAGGTGGCTTCAGTAGGCAGCTGAGCCACCCAGGCTGCAGGAGAGGGGAGTGAAATCTCCATTATGATACATTGCCTCTGGTGCAGGTGTCCCACCATAAGTCATCACCTCCTTACTGGTAGTTGTGGACACCTGCCCTACTGTGGCTGATGCGGCGCGGAGAGACGGGCGCCATGGAATCTGCCCCGACAGCTCCCCAGTTACGCCGCTATTAACACGCGGAATGAAGCCTTCCCTTTCCTCCGCTCATCAGTTTAACCGCATCCTTCGCAGTCTGCGGTGGCCAAAGAGTGGAGCAAAATGCTGCTCAGGGCGATGTCAAGCTTCCTCTTAGGTTATTCGGGTTCAGCTGAACAGCCCAAGGTGGCGGCTGTGAAGCGAGCTGCCTTCCTTGTAATGAAACCGGAAACACCGCCAGCCACTCCGTCTTCCTTGAGCCCAAGTATACGTACCCGTTTCTGAAAACAGGGCATTGCATGGTGGCCTCTTATATCTGGATTTCCGACATACTCTCCAATCCATTTTCGGAATAACCTTGTAGCAGCTGCATGTGTTCATAAGAACCCCAAATAGCCTCCACTAAGGCTGGTGCGTGCAAAGCAGCCAGTAGAGGAAAATTGGAGAAAGAAGAAAACGTCTAGGTTCATAAGAAAATGTGTCTCTCCAAACTAATATCCTTGATCCAAACACTCCTGCACGCTGGGGTGCACTGATCTAGTTGGAGCCAGTCTCCAAACACAAATGGCAAACAGCTTTCTGTCGCTCCTTTTCAATTATTTCTAGATGAAACAGCCTTTCTTCTCACAAACCCATTGCAATGGCTGCGTAACCCTATCAGGAGCCAGTGGAACCAGGTGATCTTGGTTTGCGTGCAGAAATGGAAAAGATGCAATTTTCAAGGTGCATTTTCCTGGGAGCAAAATTTGGGACTGGCATGAGGCCACCGTGACTCCGTGCAGGTGATCTGGTAACATAAATGAGCCCCTCAAGCATGTTGTCGTCTCAAGCCCTCCAGCGGATTACAACCTTTCATTCCTCCCGAATAACGGGAATAGTGTTACAAACATTGGTGCCTTGTGTTAAAAACATGTTCCCCGCAGTAGCAGCCTCTGAAAGCTCCTGGTTCTGCTAGAACCATATAGGATCCAGAAAGGTCCAACCCATTTGTTTTCCTGCTGTGGAAATCCTGTCCTTATTTAATACCAACCGTCCAGCCGCCAGTGAGATATTCCTCAGCAGTGTATTGGATGGACTGAGGATACAATATCAGATTGACTGCTATGCTGAAGTCCTTCAGTACGGTTAGCCACAGAATATGCATGGCTTGAGCCCCATGGCACTGCAAGCTTCTCCCATGCTACCCTGCCCCTATTCCCGGCTTCTAACCCCTGCAAGGGGCAGTCCATTCTGCATGGCTCAATCCCCCGCTCGGACTGCCTACAAGGGGAGCAAGTGCAATCCTGGGGACGGGACCACTTATCCACTGGCAGCTGCCCTGAAAGGAACCCAAATCACCTCCAATGAGCCACCGAAACAGGAATTGGATGGCAGTGCCTCTCAGCCGCTCCCCTCCAGGGCAAAATTCTTTATGCCGCTTGCATTTCACGCACTGGGTTAAACGCAGAGCAGGCTGCTAGCAGGTGCAGCTGCAGTGGCTTGAGTGGTTTTTATTTCCACGTCTGAATTTGCACCACCGACTTCATGCACCAAGCTACTTAAAATGTGAGGCGGCTCCTCGGGCTTGCCCACAAAGTGTCTGACTGGCTGATGAGATGCAGTTGAACTGCGTAGTTTTAGGTCTAGACGCGGTTGTACTCGGCCTCCTTTTAAGAGGTGACTTTTCTTTTTAAAATATACATGCCCTGGCATGAATAATTGATCCAAATAATTAAAGATATTGGCTGAGACAAATAGGCAGCAATTACTTTATCCACCGAAGAGGCCAGGACCTATGGGATGAAGTGGGTAAGAGGCAAAGCTGTGGGCACTGCAAACCCTGCTATGTCTGCCTGCTATGCAACAGCATGTGCCAGGGAACTCTTAAGCAGAGGGGTAGAAGTTCTTGTCCTGAACGTGGCTCCTCTCAAAACCCATGGAGTAGAGACACAACGGGAGCCACAGAGGGACCCAGAGGTTGGCAGGTATGTATAGATGGTGGGTAAGTGTGCCATGGCAATTGGGCGCCTCTTATTTATGTTCCTGGCAGTAATGCTGCGTTTACAGTGTGTAATGTGCTCTTTGGGGAAGGGATTGTCTCTCACTGTGTCTAGACCGGGGTGGGCAAACTACGGCCCAGGGGTCGCATCCTGCCCTTCAGACGTTTTAATCCAGCCCTCGAGCTCCTGCTGGGGAGTGGGGTCTGGGACTTGCCCCGCTCTGGCGCTGCAGCTGGGGAGCAGTGTTGAGGGCTTACCCCAATCTACGTGGCTCCTGCAAGCAACAGCATGTCCCCTCTCCAGCTCCTACGCATAGGGGCAGCCAGGGGGCTCTGCACGCTGCCCCTGCCCCAAGCGCTGCCCCTGCAGCTCCGATTGGCCAGGAACCATGGCCAATGGGAGTTGCAGGGGCGGTGCCTATGGGTGGGGCTGGAGGAGGGACATACTGCTGCTTCTGGGAGCTGCTTGAGGTAAGCGCTGCCTGGAGCCTACACCCCTGACCCCCTCCTGTGCCCCAAACACCTGCCCCAGCCTGAAGCACCCTCCTGCATCCCCAACCCCTCATGCCCAGCCCCACCCCAGAGCCCGCACTGCCAGCTGGAGCCTTCACCCCCTCCTGCACCCCAATCTCCAATTTTGTGAGCATTCATGGCCTGCCATACAATTTTCATACCCAAATGTGGCCCTCGGGCCAAAAAGTTTGCCCACCCCGGGTCTATACAGTACCTAGAACAATGGGGCCCTGATGGGACCTTTTAGTGCTACTTTTCAGAGTAGCAGCCATGTTAGTCTATATCCACAAAAAGAAAAGGAGGACTTGTGGCACCTTAGAGACTAACAAATGTATTTGAGCATAAGCTTTCGTGAGCTACAGCTCACTTCATCTACTGTAATACAAATAAAAAATAATAAAAGTGAAGAACTATCAGAGCCTGCCCCTGTTGCTGAATAAACTCGAGCAATTTAAGAATATGGCAGGCTCCCAAATTTATGTGAAAAGCAGGGCTGTCAAGCGATTAAAATATTAATCATGATTATTCGCACTGTTAATAATAAAATAGCATTTATTTAAATATTTTGGATGTTTTCTACATTTTCAAATATACTGATTTCAATTACAACCCAGAATACAAAGTGTACAGTGCTCACTTTATATTTATTTTTGGTTACATGTATTTTCACTGTAAAAAAACCAAAATAGTATTTTTCAATTCACCAATACAAGTGCTGCCGTGCAATCTCTTTATCATGAAAGTTGAACTTACAAATGTAGACTTATGTACAGAAAATAACTGCATTCAAAAATAAAACAATGTAAAACTTTAGAGCCTGCAAGTCCACTCAGTTTTACTTCTTGTTCAGCCAATCGCTTAGACAAATACATTTGTTTACATTTGCAGGAGATAATGCTGCTCGCTTCTTGTTTACATGTCACCTGAAAATGAGAACAAGCATTCGTATGGCACTGTTGTATCCAGCGTCACAAGATATTTATGTGCCACGTGCGCTAAAGATTCATATGTCCCTTCATGCTTCAACCACCATTTCAGAGGACATGCGTCCATGCTGATGACAGGTTCTGATCGATAACAATCTAAAGCAGTGTGAGCCAACGCATGTTCATTTTCATTAGCTGAGTCAGATGACACCAGCAGAAGGTTAATTTTCTTTTTTTGGTGGTTCGGGTTCTGTGGTTTCCTTATCGGAGTGTTGCTCTTTCAAGACTTTTGAAAGCATGCTCCACACCTCGTCCCTCTCAGATTTTGGAAGGCACTTTGGATACTTAAACCTTGGATCAAGTGCTCTAGCTATCTTTTGAAATCTCACATTGGTACCTTCTTTGTGTTTTGTCTAATCCGCAGTGAAAGTGTTCTTAAAATGAACAACATGTGCTGGGTCATCATCAGATACTGCTATAACATGAAATATATGGCAGAATGCGGGTAAAACAGAGCAGGGGATATACAATTCTCCCTCAAGGAGTTCAGTCACAAATGTAATTAATGCATTATTTTTTTAACCAGCGTCATGAGCATGGAAGCATGTCCTCTGGAACGGTGGCCAAAGCATGAAGGGGCATATGAATGTTTAGCATATCTGGTATGTAAATACCTTGCAATGCCAGCTACAAATGTGCTCTGCAAATGCCTGTTCTTGCTTTCTGGTGACATTGTAAACAAGATGTGGGCACCATTATCTCCTGCAAATGTAAACAAACTTGTTTGCCTGAGCAATTGGCTGAACAAGAAGTAGGACTGAGTGGACTTGTAGGCTCTGAAGTTTTGCATTGTTTTGGTTTTGAGTGCAGTTATGTAACAAACAAAAGCCTACATTTGTAAGTTGCACTTTCACCACACAGAGGAGGGGTAGGAAGTGAATTGAATTGCATACTATTTCTTTTGTTTATCTTTCACAGTGCAAATATTTGTAATCAAGAGTAATATACACTTTGATTTCAATTACAACACAGAATACAATATATATATAAAAATGTAGAAAAACATCCAAAATATTTAATACATTTCAAGTGGTATATTCTATAGTTAACAGTGCGATTAATTGGGATTAATTTTTTGAATTAATGGTGTGAGTTAACTGCGATTAATCGACAGCCCTAGTGAAAAGCTCCTGTAACTCCCATTTGGACCATCCCAGCTTAGATCAATGAATGCGTTCCTCTATCCTTTTGTGTGCTGATGGCACACTGAAAGGCTACGCTATGTAGGGGCAAACAGATTGGGTTTATTGCAAACTTCTCTCTAAGAGCCGAGTGACTTGCTGGGTCACTGTTCTTGGTTAATGACAGTTTGGGGGTGGGGGGTTCGCCTGAGAGTTGGCCGTGAATGCTGAAAAATGTTTGGGTCTGGCACTGTGGCTTGCTCTGCAGCATGTGACAGTTCCTGGGTGGCTCTTAACCAAGTGCCTTCTAAGGGACAGAAGCACAGTGGTTTGAGCATTGGCCTGCTAAATCTAGGGTTGTGAGTTCAATCCTTGAGGGGGCCATTTGGGGCAAAAATTGGGGATTGGTCCTGCTTCAAGCAGGGGGTTGGACTAGATGACCTCCTGAGGTCCCTTCCAATCCTGATATTCTATGTCTATGTCTGTATTGGAAGCTCTGGCATGGCCAGAACATTATGCTCCGGTGTCTTAAGAACAGGGGGAGGCTGGCGGGTAAGCAATGTATGCCGCTGCTGTTTGCCTTCCATTTAAAAAATGCGCTATGTAACTATAACGTGCTTTACTGATGGGACTGTTAACCCTACGCTGCTGGGATGTTGGCTTGCTGACAAAGGGCAAACAATCCAAGACTTAAAAGACACGGTCACAGCATTGCTACTGGCTGAAAAGAAAACCAGTGATTAGATCTGCTTCACAGCCAGGATAGTGAGTGTTGCTGCGTATTGTTAACGACCTCTTGTTGGGAGCTTAGTTAGTGTTTCTAACGAATTCTGAGATCCTCTGAGATGAAAGGACTGTCCTTAGTTCACAGGCCTGTGTGCAGTCAGCGTGTTTGTAACCTGCTTAAACTCAGCTGGAGTCTCGCGTTCTGTGTTCAGTCTCTTTCAGCCTTAATAGGGATCTTTCAGAAGTCTTATAAGAGAACCAAGCAATGTGTTTAACCCTCTGCTGTGTGGGGCAACGTTCCTGCAGCCAGTGGGTTCTTGGATTTGATCCTGCGAGATCCCGAGCCTCGGAGGGGCTGAGTGACCCCCAGCTCCTGTTGAAATTAGAAGAGGCTGAGTGTGCCCAGCATGCTGCAGAACCGGATCTTCCACAAAGGAGCTTTGAGCCTGGAAATTCAGATCCAAAATCGGCTCAGAATCTGTTCAGAGCTGGGAGTTCTGATTCAGGCCTATCTAGAATCATAGAAGATCAGGGTTGGAAGGGACCTCAGGAGGTCATCTAGTCCAACCCCCTGCTCAAAGCAGGACCAATCCCCAGTTTTTGCCCCAGTTCCCTAAATGGCCCCCTCAAGGATTGAACTCACAACCCTGGGTTTAGCAGGCCAATGCTCAAACCACTGAGCTATCCCTCCCCCCCCCCACATCTGATTCCTTCCAGCTTCTTGGGGAGGGGAAAAAAGAAGAGGTGGGGGGCAGGTTTAAGATCCAGGGGTCATCTCTAATTGAGACACTGGAAATAGCTCAATGTGCAGCTAATCGTGCAGTGGCTTCCTTCCCGCCCTGCAGATAAGAAGAATTAATGCAATTAAATGAACTCAGTGTTTGCATACTGCTGTCACTAATGTAAGTTTTGAACATCTATTTCAGCAAACATCTGACTTTTGAACCTTGAATCCCCTCCTGTGTCCAACCTGTCCTGCTTGAGGTTAGGATGGAGCATCACAAAGTTTATGGGTTTGGATCAGAACAAGTAAAGAGCCCCCTGCCTAAGAGCCAGATGTCTTAGAAAGGTTGGACCTAGTTTTCTTCTGCCCGGCACCTCTGTCTCTTCTCTCCACATTACAATTCTGATTGGGGAATCATAGAAGGTTAGGGTTGGAAGAGACCTCAGGAGGCTATCTAGTCCAATCCCCTGCTCAAAGCAGGACCAACCCCAACTAAATCATCCCAGCCAGTGCTTTCTCAAGCCGGGCCTTAAAAACCTCTAAGGATGGAGATTCCACCACCTCCCTAGGTAACCCATTCCAGTGCTTCACCGCCCTCCTAGTGAAACAGTGTTTCCTAATATCCAACCTTGCAGTGGGGGAGGTTTAGGTTAGATATTAGGAAAAACTTTTTCACTAGGAGGGCGGTGAAGCACTGGAATGGGTTACCTAGGGAGGTGGTGGAATCTCCATCCTTAGAGGTTTTTAAGGCCCGGCTTGACAAAGCCCTGGCTGGGATGATTTAATTGGGGATTGGTCCTGCTTTGAGCAGGGGGTTGGGCTAGATGACCTCCTGAGGTCCCTTCCAACCCTGATATTCTATGAACCTAGACCTCCCCTACTGCAACTTGAGACCATTGCTCCTTGTTCTGTCATCTGCCACCACTGAGAACAGCTGAGCTCCAACCCCTTTGGAACCCCCTTTCAGGTAGTTGAAGGCTACTATAATGTTTTGCCCTCACTTCACACAGATGTCAAGGGGGGAGAATGAGTCCTTAGAATCCCCCACTCTCCATGACTCTTCCAAGTGTCTTCAGCACGGTTTATCTGCTCAGTCCATAGTAAAGTCAATAGATTATGCAGCCCTATCTGTCAAGGCTCAGCAAAAAAATATTCCTTGGGATTCTTCCATGTGATTAACACTTGCTGGGGAGCTGCCTGCCCCGTCCCCCCGTTTAAGAGCATTGTATCAGGAATATAATGAAAATACCTTTATATTGACAGTTGCATTAGCCACTGTGGTGTTTTTTATGGCCTCAGGTAGCCAGCAGTGTCCTAGCTTTGGAGCCTGGTGGTTAGCTTTTGGTTCGTATGTCAATATTACAGACAAGCATGAACCGAAAGCATATTTTAAACAGGCAGCAGATGAGTGAGGTTGCCATACTGCAATGTGCCACCCAGGTACCTGATCCTGTGAGCTGCTGAGCCAGTCTGGAAAGGTGCCACTGAGCTGAGGGTGCTCAGCACCCTGGGGATGCACTTAGCACCTCTTCAGCGTAGGTGCTAGCTGCCCGTGTGTGGCAGATGACTGAATTCCTAAGACTTAGGGTTTTGCGTCAGAAGACTCCAGGGGATCTCTCCCAAGGTACATTCCCAAAGATGGGCAGAGATCAGTCTGCTATTTATCTGATCAGAACAGCAATTCCCCCAGCGTAGCTCCCCACTGCCTGAAACACAGGGCTTGATTTGCAGGCTGTAGTGAGCACGTCTGCTATAAGGGTTTCCTTACACCACCTCCTTTGACTGGATCAGGTATAGTACATCTCTGTGCTGGCGTAGATCCTACCTGTCTTGAACTAGCTGGTCCATTGGAAGGCAGCGACCAACGGATGGACACAGTTGCTTTGTGCACCGGCTGGGTGCCCTGGGGGCGAGGAGGGGTAGTGGGGGCTCCGATTGCCCTGCGCGGGGAGGGGAAGTAGGGTCTCTGATGGCCCTGCAGGGGGAGGGGAAGTGGGAGCTCTGATGGCCCTGGGGGCAAGGAGGGGAAGTGGGGGTTCCTCACAGCCCTGGCTTTCTCAGGGGGTTGAGATTTGCCTCTCCGTTGTCTCTGGGAAACTCATGTTTGTCTTAATGTGACCACACGTGTTGCAAATCCAGCATGTGAGAGGCTAATGCCGGGGCTGATAGTCTAGTGCCTTGGCAATGCTTGTACAGGAAAATACAAATTGTGGGTAAAATTGACCCTGCTTCAAAAAATATCCCCTTTGTTTCTGTTTCTGAAAGCACATCGGGTGGCTGCTTTTCATCTTGAGCCCACGCGCTCCAGGACACGCATCAAGCAGAACTCCAGAGCGAGCTGCTAATCCCAAAGGGCAGCTTCACACAGCTCATGTCTGGGAAATGCCGGGATGGAACAAGAGCTTGCCAGAGGCCAAGCTGGCCTGCAGGTTGGGGAGGGCATACACCGGTGGATCCCAGGGGACCTACGCAAAGACAGTAGGGTTGAAATGATCAAAGATGCCATGCAGTGAGTGTGACACAAGATGCGTGGTCCTGATTGGGCTGTGAGCAGGGGGACCCCCCGAGTCTCTCCCACTTGAGCTAAGGGGCAGCTACATGCAGGTGTTGAGGCCCCAAGCTCTCCTTGCATCACTTGGAGACGCATGGGCCTTTGGCCTGTATTTATATCTGATGGGCCCAGTTCACTACCCTGCACAGACAAAGGGGGTTAGCATTTGCACTCCCAGGCAGTGAATCTGTGTCCCATCCAGATGCACGAGAAACACTGCCAGGCCCTTGGCTACAGTAATCTGTACCGCACTGTACTAGAACGTGGCTCTTGCTAAATATTTGGGCTGCGTTCTCTTCTTACGTACACTGGAACAAGCCAATTGACTTCAGAGCCTTTGCTCCTCTGCATCCAGGTGGAGAATTAGGTCTGTATTTATTTTGTCATACAGGGTACGTCTACACTGCAGAGTAAGCCCAGGGTTCGAATTCAAGCTCAAGCCTAACCCCCTTTCTGTCCACATACAAATCAGGCTAACCCAGGCCTTGGACCCATGGTCCCGGGACCCCATAGGGGTTGAAGGATACAAACCTGAGTCAAGCCAGGACCCAGGGCTCAAACCCTTTTGCTTTGCAGTATAGACACAGCCCCACTGGATTTACGCTCTGGGAATCCACCATTAGTATCCCACAATCCCACAGGCCGATTTCCTTTGTCCTCTGGACAGTCAAGTTTGGTGGGCGGTCCCGGAGTGTTCACTGCTCCATGAACAAACGGCTAGAGCAGTCACATTTGGGGAGGGTGCTAGGAAGTCTGGGATGTGGGTGGTTGGACCCAGGCCTGCATAATGCAGCATAGGCTGGGACCCAGGGTTCAACAAATCCTAACCTGGGATTACAATTTAGTATAGATGCTGAAGCCTTAGGTTAACAAACCCAGAGTCTGCTAACTTGCGTTCTATCCAACCTAGGTTTACATTGCAGTGTAGATGGGCCCTTCCATGCTAGCTTAGGGGCCTTCTCTGCATGTGGCCGAATCCTGTGGCATTTGAGGAGGATTCCTTTCAAGCAGGGATCAAAGTTGTATGGTGGAAGAAGTGCACCCCCATCCCTTCTTCTCTAATGCTGTGATCCTTCATCTCCTCCTTGTGCTGCTGGCACACGTTGCATAGATCAACTGAGTGAAAGCCAATGCACCCGGTTCATATGGGTATGAACTGCTAATGGCCAGCGGAGACTTTGTGAAGTTCATGCTTTTAACCTGCTTGTTTGTCAAGGTAGAAAATGAATTTTTGAACATTAATCCCAACTCCCTTCTCCTCGAGCGCTCAGTTTGTCTGTCTATGTTGGGGTGACCACATGTCCCGATTTTATAGGGACAGTCCCGATATTTGGGACTTTTTTGAATATAGGCATCTATTACCCCCCACCCTTTGTCCCGATTTTTCACATTTGCTATCTGGTCACCCTAGTCTATGTATATATCTCTGTAGCATCGGAGTGTCTTATTGCTGAGGTGGGAGGGCTTTTTCAAGCAAGACCATTACCTATGCCATTCCAGATTGCACCACCGGCCAATCTAGCTGGATCACTGCTAAGGGCAGAATGCCCCTGCCTCACGTTTCTCAGTGGGCAGAGAAAACCTTCAGCAATCACCATGGTGCAGTTCTGTACAGGGGGTGGAAGGAGAGGAGTGAATTCATTCCTGAGCACTACCGTGAGCATTGTTTAAGCCCTGAAGCATGAGATTTCAAGTATCCTTACCTTAGCCAAAGAAAGTGCAGATGTTAATAGAAATTGGCCCCTGTAAGAACTCTGATGCAAGCCTTCCTTCCAAAGCCAGTATTGCCAAACACTCCCCTCCTCCCCTGCTTTAAGCAATTCACCATAGGCCCCTAAAGTTCATGGATTTAACATCCCCACTTCTCAAATTTACTATTTTTAAAAATCAAATTATTTTCAGTTCACTTCCTGGGTTTTGAGCCTGTGGGGTTTATCTTTCTCTGCAATCACAAAGTCTAGAAACTTTAAGTGAGAATTTCAGAGCTCTTTTATTTTTTTAATCACATGCTTCCAGGAACTGCGACTTAGAGAAAGAGCCCCAAATACCGTGAGTCTCAATGATCAGTCACAAAAAGTGGCAACACTGGGAAACGCTGAGGAAGTTTGGATCTGAAAGCTGTACAATGGTCTGAACCAGAACATGGAACCCAGAAGGTTCGATTCAGCTCAGAGTGCAGATTTAACCATCTCTGATTATTACTGGCCCCTGAGTGCTCCATCCGCTTCTTAAATCGGGCTGCAGGACCTCCGGGTGCCAAGAGGGCACCGTCTCTCAGCGGTGCAGCCTGCAAAGCCGTGCACAGCCAGTGACTCGGGCCGTGTCGCATTTGGGGCTGCAATGGTGGGAGCATTTCACAGTGCTACCCAGGCATGCTCCTTGCTCGCCGGGGAGCCGCAGCACGGAGTCTGCCACTGGCAGACGGCAGTGGGCTAGCTTGGTGCTGCTAAACCACTCAGTGTGCTTGCTCTGTGCTCTAAGCAATGGCCCCACCCCAGCCTGCTTTTCTGATTAGCCTCGTCTTCCCAATCAGTCTGTGCACAGCCATCCACTTGGCTTGCGAGGCATAAAGAGTCCAGCAGCATCCAGCCGGCTTTATCACCCCGGATGTCTGTATTTAGGCAGCAGGCAGCTGTGCCGTGGTGCTGCGGTACCTTAAGACCCTGGGTAACTAGGCAACAGGTCTGATGCTCCTTTCACCGGAGCAGAGGCGAAGGGAAACGACTCCGTTCTGCAGATGCTGGGGGAAAGACTTAGAGAAAGGGGGAGACTGAGCTCCCCAAAATCAGGACCTTGGAGACTGTGGCTTTTTGGAGAGGAGGGTCGTGGGCACATAGTTGGTCAGGAGTCTGTAGGATGTACCCAGCCTTGCGTTTCCCTTGCTCGGTGAATAGAAAGTACTTGCTGGGGTGCAAACTAAAAGGAGAGGCTGCAGTGTTCCCCGCGCTCCTCCATATCCTGCCACCTGTGTCCTCATGCTGCAGCGATAGGGTGCCAGCATGTAGCATGCCTCGGGCAACGCCCTACGCATTAGGGAAGGACCATCAGGCTCCGCCATGGAGCCTTCCTGACCCCAGTTGTGATCCGCTGACACCCTGATGCATGAGGTTGCTTTACCCTAATCCAGTGCGGCAAATATGATTGGTCAGGAAATGATCCGACCACAGCTTGTTTCTAGGATGGATAAGATACGGCTTCAAGCTGGATCAAATCCGTGGTCCATCCAATCCAATATGCTGGGGCTTTAGAGGAAGGTGTCAGAACCCCGCAGTAGCAGAAGTGGGATAATCTGTCCACCCACATACATTGGGTCTCATCCTTCTCTGACCATTGATGCTGACAAGTTTTTGGCAGCTTAATAAACCTTATGCTTCCGGACGTAAGCCAGCCTCGAGCCATTAGAATTCTGGATAGCCTTGCTATCCGTATAAACGTGTACTCCCTTCCTCAGTCTTGCCGAGTTCGTGGTCTCCATGACTGCATGTGGTAATGAGTTCCACAGGCTAGTTACAGGTTGTGTGGGAAAAAGTTTCCTTTGTATCCGTTTTGAATTTTCTCCCTCCAGGCCCATCAGGAGAAATTTGGGGGTTGAGGCCCCACACCCGTTCGTATCACTTTGTTTCCATGGATGTTTGGGAGGGGGGGCCCTGATCTTGGAGCCCTGGTACATTTGCCCCTCCCCACCTCTTTGAACTCATTGATGATGACCTGTTCTGTTCATTCCCTCTGGGGCACCTGGTGTTGGCCACTGTCGGAAGACTGGATACTGGGCTCGATGGACCCTTGGTCTGACCCAGTATGAACGTTCTTACATTATGTTCTTATTGAATAGGCTTTTCCTCTTGTGTTAGGAGACGGGGATAACAGTAAAAAGAAAAGGAGGACTTGTGGCACCTTAGAGCCTAACCAATTTATTTGAGCATAAGCTTTCGTGAGCTACAGCTCACTTCATCGGATGCATTCGATACATCCGATGAAGTGAGCTGTAGCTCACGAAAGCTTATGCTCAGATAAATTTGTTCATCTCTAAGTTGCCACAAGTACTCCTTTTCTTTTTGCGGATACAGACTAACATGGCTGCTACTCTGAAACTGGGGATAACAGTAGTTTCCCCTCTCCCTTTTCTAAACTACTCTTTATTTTATGTATTTCTATCATGTCCTCTCTCATTAGTCTCCTTTCTAAGGGAAACAATCCCATTGTTTTCAATCTCTCTTCATAATGGTTTCCATGCCCCATACCGTTCTTGTTGTCCTTCTCTGAACGTCCCCTAATTCTGCAGTAACAAGTGCGCTCTGAATGAGTCACATACACATGGGCCAGGTCCTGGGGCCAGGCTCTCTGCCAAGCTGCAGTAGCCAGGCTCAGTACAGGGTGGGGCATTCTGGAGAGGAGGGAGGAATAACTCTACCCACCAGCTCAAGGGTACTGTAGTAGTCCCCAGTCATTCCGCCCGTGCCCTTTGGGGAGCAGCTTACGTTGTGTCAGTAGCTGGAGGATCCACCCCTGTTGAACATCAGGACCACACCACTTCCGATGCTTTTGTGGGAGGCGATTCAGTAGCAGAGGGGGTCAGGAGTCGCCTCCGTGCATGCAAATGCTGACCAGTGTCTTGATCCGCTTCTGAAACCACGGGCATGTGGTTTGCTCTTTCACAGCCGATGGGGGAGAGGAAAAAAATGTAACCAACGCTGAGAAGAGCTGTGGAGAATCAGTGGCTCGTGTGCAGCAACGGAAGCAAAAAGGTGGGGAACCATGCCTCGGGGGGCACTTTGATTTATAGCCTGGACCTCGAGCCCAGCCGGCAAAGACAGACCCTGGGTTGTGACCGTAATGTGCAGAAAGATGTGCAGCATATGTTTGACTAGACCGTGTGAGAGCTTTCCCCAGAGGACATCATGAAAAATTTGGCAGAAAAGGGGGAAAAACAATATTTTTTTTTCTTGCACGTTTCTCCCCACCCCCGCCCCCCGGCTTTTTTTGGCTATTTCTTTGTATGCAGGAATCTCATCCTAGCAACTAGATGTGACTAAGGCTTCTCGAGCCGTTTTAGTCCTCTAAATGAAGGGTTGATCCCTGCAACATATATTTCTGGAGCAGCTTTCACCATGGAAACCAGAGAGCTGTTTTACTTTCGCAAAAGAAGCAGAGAAGCATGGGGAAGAAACGATCAGAGTTCAAATCCTTCGTAGCCTGGTAATCCCCAGCATTCCCCATTGCTGCTGGAGAGAGCTTCAAAAGACAGGGAAGGCGCACAGACTGCAAGCGTCTCCGAGGCAGGGGAAAACAGATTGGAACAAAACAGTCACCAAAAAGTGCTTGGAAGACAAGACGTTTCCTGGCGCAGGTGATCAAGGGACAGTAAAAAGGTGGAGTTTGGCGAAAGCAGAATGGGCATTTTATTGCTAGTATCAAAATAATGTATCGTGCCAATATCTTAAATCCTTGGCCTGGCTCCTTAGCTGGTGTGAATGGCCATAGCCCCACTGACTTCCCTGGAGCTGTACTGATTTACACCAGTCTCTGATATCCAATCATAGAATATCAGGGTTGGAAGGGACCTCAGGAGATCATCTAGTCCAACCCCCTGCTCAAAGCAGGACCAACCCCAATTTCTTTTTGCTCCAAATCCCTAAATGGCCCCCTCAGGGATTGAACTGACAACCCTGGGTTTAGCAGGCCAATGCTCAAACCACTAAGATATAGCAGAAATACCAGACAAACATGCTCACAAATCTACTGCTTTGCATGCATGTCAGCGAAGCAGGGTGCAGGTGGGTTAGCCCGTGGAGGGGAACGCACCAAGGAGAAGGCCAGGATTCCTAAGGGAGAACAGAGTAGGTGGCTCTCCTCCCATGGAGTCAGCCTTCTGTTCTGTTCAGGTTCTTGTACTGTGCCCGTCACCTTGGTGTCTGAGCGCCTTGCTGAGGGTGCAGGGTGAGTGGCAGAGGCCGCGTCCCCCAAACAGGCATGGCAGTCGCACTGGGTATGGTAAGTCCATAGAGAACTTCACAAAGTAGGGATATTCTCAGCCTCCCAGCCTGCACTGTCCTGTTAATTAACTACACACCTGAACTCCTTCCCCTAGTCGGTCTGGAATCAGTTGCCCTTCAGCTCCCCCGTAAAGGGATGTAGGGAAGCAGGTGCGTTGCTGGACATCATGATCTCTGGGGATCATTAAACATCCCCTGGCATTCATCATAAGAGCAGGAAGGTCTGCCTCCGTGTTCTGTAGTTATTTGTATTGTGCAGCCACTTCGGAGCCTTGTTTCCTGGCACTTCCCCATCTGTCTGTATCCCTCTGTTCTCATCCTGAGATTGCCATCTCTGTGGGGCAGGGACTGTCTTTTTGTGCTGGGTTTGTACAGCGTCTGGCACACGGGGATCCTGCTCTGTGACTGGCCTCTGGGCGCTACAGCAATTCAAATCTTAAATAATCATAAGTGGGGCCCGGTAATGACTTCCTGCCAATCTGATCACCTTACAAAGATGCAGTTGCTTATGACAGTCTTCTTCACCTCCTGCCCTAACCTGTTGTGTAGTATGGCTATGCACTGCCTCACTCCACCCCAGAAGTGGCCGCATTTGCATGGGGAATGAAAGGACCCTATATAGTCTTTCGAGCTCTGTAAATGTGAACAGCTGCTGCCGTAGCTTCAGCAGCATCCGCTTGGAGGAAACCGATGTGCATGCAGCAAAGCCAGGCACTGGCAGACGCAGAAATGTCAGCAGCAGAGAGACCTGTGCTGTGGCAGATAGGCTGCAGGCAGGGAACAGCCTCGCTTCTCGCCCACGCAGGCGAGCTGCCAGCACATGTGGGCTTTCCGGCGTGGCTCCAGCAAGCCACTCTGGCTCCAGCGTTCTGCCCCCTGCGTCTGCTCCGAGCTGGGTGCCACCTCGGCTGATGGTACGAGCCCACGGGGGCAGATTGCTCGGGTGCACAGATCCTTCCCTGATGCATTCTGCGAGGGCCGGGGGGAAATCAGACTGCTCCGTCCTCGGGGAAGGGAGGAGGTTTGCGCCGCCCTCTCTCAGCTCTGCATCCTCCCCTTGTCCTGGCGGTGACAAAATGCCGTGAGAGCTCCGAAAGGGTCTGCCAGCATCACGTTTTCCATCCGCCGTGCTTTGCCCCGAGCCGTGGGGGTGCTGTGTGCCCGTCTGGCCTGTGCGGCCTGGCTTTAGTGTAGCCTGTTAATGCAGGGCGACCTGTGTATTGTTTCAGTGACAGTGGATCCGTCTCTGCGAGCTCACCTGAAGGGCCGGGGCACAGCTGAGGCTGGCAGTGTCGATCAAGGCTCGTGCTTGGTTCAAGACAGGCAGGCACGTGTTGCCCGCGCAGTTGTGCGAGGGAGGGAGTAGTCAGGGGTGCAGATGGGTCTTCCGCAACCTGCCCGGTTTCTCTCGCTGTCCGTTTCTCATTCTCTTTCTAACTGCAAAGTCTGCGCCCAGCGGAGGGGGCGGGCAGGCAGCGGGACAAGCTCAGCCGTCAGCACCAGGGGAGCTGAGCCTGGTGGCAGTAAAACACTTCAGGAAGCTGGATTTTCTCTGAGAACAGCTCCAGCCCCCTCGGGAGAAGTCAACATCTCGGGGATTCGTTTAGGGGCCGACATGAGGCTTTGCTCTTCCAAGCGGCACTAAAAGCTTTGCTTTGAAGCAGAACTTTGGATCTGAATCGAAACCCTCTGACCCGTGTTTTCCCTATAGTTTGTGTCTCAGCGACGTCTGAGGCAAATCCCGCAGTATAATTTCACTCTAGCCTGGGCCATGCATATCCCTAGGTCTAGAATGTAGTTTGGGAGCAGAATGCGATCCCTGACTTCACTGGGGGCATTCCCCTGTTCCCACCGTTCTCTGCAGTCTCTGTTAACATTGCACTGGCTAGAAGCCTGCAGGCTTCACGATTGCTGCAATGAACCTGTCCCCTCACAGTTAACCACCCAGTAGCACTGAGCTCAGGCACACAGCCCTGCGATGCCCCCCCGCCCCTTGCAAGATGAATGCTATTCAGTCTCATTGACCTCCTGTGAAAGGCCCTCCCTGTAGGACAGGTGCAGGTTTAAGTCTCCGCTGCTGCATGCCTCCTTCTCCATGCTATAAAGCCTGCCTTGCTGTGTGCAGACTGCACGATTCCAGCTTGCTGGCGGCTTGCAAAGAGCAGATCGCGCCCTGGCTGAATGCTGCCGGCAGTGGCTCGGCCATGGCCTTGCTGCTAGGCGCAAGCTTCCTGTGTGCCCTCTAGGGGCTAATCACCATTGCCATCTCAAAGGTCTGCCCCCAAGGGGTGTAGGTGCTGGACAGACTTAGCCCTCTGTACTCAGCAATGTGAACTGCTTCCCTAGCTGAGAAGAGGAAAGACTAACCCTTAAAAGACCTGGTTCTTGGAAGGAAGCGTCAAAGTCTCCCGGCCCCCAGGCTCCAAAGAGTTAAGGTGCTGATGCATGTCTTCCTTTCTCTCCCTCTGGATTGTAGCTGAGAGATGTTCTGTGCATCCAGCCCCTGATGGGACCAGCGCTCCACCCCCCCACCCCCTTCTCGTCAGGGTTATCGCCCTCAGCAACGCCTGCATAACACCCCCCGCAGGTGCTGCGGAAACCAGATTAACACCAATGCCAAGAGCAAAGCACGTACGTGCCGCGGAAATGGGTCTCTCTGACGCAGAGCTGCTGCTGGCTGCGAAGACACTGCCCTGTTCCCTGGGCGAGATGCCCACAGCGAATCTTATTGCCGTGGCCCCAGCTTGGCTCCGTTCCAAGCGCTGAGGCCAAGGATGCTGCAGAAAGTCCTCTCCTAGGAGCCAGGCCGAGGAGGGGACACTCTGTGCAGGCTGTGTCCTGCCACTTGTTAAACTCACAGGCCTGAAGATGATCAGGAAGCCGAAAGGGGACTCTGCACTCTGAGCGCGAACTCTAAAATCCCGGCCTTAATTAAGCCTGCTGCTCCGGTGTTCGGAATTGGTCCTTACTAGCTGATTCCCGAGCACACCTGGAGGACGCAGGGAAACACTACCGATCTGAGGGCATAAAGGCAGTTCAGCACATGAGTGCATTAAGGTTTTGCTTCTGGAGGCGTAGGTTTAAGTGCTGGTTTAGATCACAAGGGAATTGAGTTTGGTGGCATCTCATCTTCGTCCACGTCTGTCTTCATCACAAAACCACTGCGCGGAAGGATAGGGGAGCCCATTTCTGTTTGAAAGGCTCAGAGGTGGAGCAGCTGGGTGTGCTGCAGGACGGGACGGAGGTGCATCGGGGAGCAGGAATGGGACTTCAGGGGGCGCCGCAGGACGGGACGGAGGTGCCATTGTGTCACAGACGGGCTAGTGACTTGCCCAAGTATAGCAGGGCAGGGAATTGCATCCAGGTCTCCCAGCCACCTTCTTCTTTGTGGCTGGTTTGAATAACTCAGATAATATGAAACTCTAGTATTCAATATTAGAGAAACCATAGGGTATGTTATCCTAGGATGGCCAGGTGTCCAGTTTTCCATCACAAAGTCTGGTCGAAAAGGGGACCTGATGGTGTCCGGTCAGATCTACTGACTGAACACCCAAAGTCCAGTTATCACCCGCGCCAGCCCCTGCTCAGCCAAGGGCACCTCCTACCTGCATCGGGTGGCTGCAGCTCCCAGCCCCGGCTGTGCAGGCGAGTCCCTCCTGATCCACACAGGGTGGAGGGGAGAGGGGGAAAAGCAATGAGCGATGGGGTGGGGGGGGGGAAGAGAAGAGGGCGGGGCGGGTCCTCGGGGCGGCAGGACAGGTCCTCGGGGAAAGGGATGGGGAAGGGGAGGTTCCAGCAGTCCTGCTAGAGTGCCCATTTTTTAAATAACAAGGAGTCCGGTGGCATCTCAAAGACTAACAGATTTATTTGGCCATAAGCTTTCGTGGGTAAAAAACCCACTTCTTCAGAATGTACAGATGCAAATTAAGTTTTTTAAATATTACCAAGTTGGCTACCCTATGTTATCAATATAAGGGATACATGCCATGCACCCACCCCAAACCCCTGCCTCCCATTATTGTTAACTGAGTAGTACGTCATCCACTATCCCCCCAGGCAACATCCAGAATGTGTTTTTATGTTGCTGTCAGAAGTGCAAAAAAACCCACATCCAGTCCTGCTGGCGGCTCTTGACCCTTCCATCTCTCCGCACAGGTACCAAGAAGTAAACTCTAGACAGCTGTGAAGATGAGCAACGAAACCACCCCAGAGGGAGTCTCTTCCCCCCCGGTCTCCTCCCCGCCTCCCCACGGGCAGCGTTACTTCGATCGGTTCTCTGAAGATGACCCGGAATATCTGCGCATCCGGAATATGGCGGCCGATCTCCGGCAGGACTTCAACATGATGGAGCAGAAGAAGCGAGTCACCATGATCCTACAGAGCCCAGTGCGTAGAGAGTGCCTGGCAAATGGCCAAAGCGAGGGAGTGGGAGTCAGGGGTTTTTATCCCCCGTTCTGTCTCTGTATCCTAAGACCTAGCTTCTCCACTAGCGGGCTCTTTGTTACAGGTGCCTCTATTTATTTGTTTGGAATGCCCAGCTCTAGAAACCAACTGAAGTCACTAGGAGCTGTGGCTGCTCAGCACCTCTGCAGAGCAGACCCACGGAGCCGCCAAAATGAGTGGCCAGATTCTTAAAACCCCTCAGCACGTTGGGTGCTGAGCACTTCTAAAATCTGGTCCCGGTTTTGGGTGATGAGCCCTTGAAAATGTGGCCGGGAGCTCTTCTAAAATCTGGCCCTAGGTGTCTTAAAGTTGGACATCCAAAAATTGAGACTTCTCCCCCCACCCCCAGTTATTAAAAGCTCGTTCTGCAAGCATGAAGCATTCTCCTCTTGGAGTGGTCACCGGGGCAAGCTCTGTGCTTAAGGGACGGAGCATAGAGAGAGCAACTGATGCCCAGTGTCCTCCTTTAG
Source organism: Lepidochelys olivacea (assembly GCF_965140295.1). Classification (NCBI taxonomy): domain Eukaryota; kingdom Metazoa; phylum Chordata; order Testudines; family Cheloniidae; genus Lepidochelys; species Lepidochelys olivacea. The sequence continues at coordinate 11,826,638 of NC_140436.1, read as the reverse complement.
GTGTTGCTCATTCCCCTGTGCCAGCAGGGCTGTGAGTGCCAACCGTGTTTAATGTGTGAGGCCGGGGAGCCTATTTCCCATGAAGCGCCTTGCCTTGGCGAGGAGCGCTGCCGGCTTTGTCAGGAAGATGCTGGCTCTGTAAAGTTCACGGCGTGGCTGTAAGGCAGCGTGGGCGCCGATCTGTGAAATCGCTGACGATTCACTGTCTGCCATGCTGTTTCAGTCTTTCAGAGAGGAGCTGGAGAGCCTTATCCAAGAACAAATGAAGAAGGGGAACAACTCCAACATCTGGGCCCTGCGACAGATCGCGGATTTCATGGCCAGCACTGCTCCCTCCGTCTTCCCCACCTCTCCCATCAGTATGTTGGTGGATAATTCTTCTTGGGCTGGGGTGGGGGAGGCCTGCCTTGTTGCCAAGTTACCAAACCAGGGTGGGACAGGCATTGCAGGATTCGGAAAGACAATCAAAGGCACCTATGGTGCCCATCTCATGAATGTCAGTTGGACTGAGGTGCCTAATTCCCCTAGGCTAACAAGAACGTCTCAGCTATATCTCTCCCTTCTCTGGATGGGGTTGTTCGAAGTGCTCATGGTTTCCAGTGAAATATTATCTGGTTGCACTGATTTCACATACACCCATACAGTGGTCAGCTTTAATGGCAACCAGCATGGGGATAAATAACATTGGGTTTCTGCCCCTCTTTGCTTCTTTATAATGCCCAAAACAGGCCTTGAAGACTGTGTTTTGCTGACTCTGTTTTAAAGGGTTTCCCCTCTTTATATTTCACCTTAAAAATTCCAGGATTATCAACTCATTCTCTGTTTTTCCTGGATGTCTCCTTGGAAGACCAGAGAACTGTAGTGGGAGCTTTTCTGGCCCTTAACTAAAGAAATGGGTGGCTGTTTCTTTAACAAAGAGAAGTTTCCTCCCAAGTGGTTTTCATACACTTGCGTTGAATAAGTGATAACAAAAGAGGTATTTTAAAATACCCTGAACATTATTGCCTAAAAAAGGTGAACATTAGGGTTGTCTGAAATTTTTTGTTCAACTGCTTTTTGATGAAAACCGTCTGGTTTTTTTTAAATGGAATGTTTTGCAAACAGTTGGTTGGGTTTTTTTTTTTGAATTTTCCAGGTTTCTGATCAAGCAAAATGTTGCTCTTTTGTTCCCCATTTTTCCTCCCCGCCCTGATTTTTTTAATGGCAACGTGTTAAAAAAAAAAAAAGGAGAGTTAGAGTAAAGGGGGGGGGATTAAGGAGGGGAGATCCTACAAATAAAATCAACCCTAACCCATTGCATTTAAAAATGGGGCTGGGGAGGGTGCTCCCCTTGTGTTTTTTCTCCAGCGATCCCCATCCCCAGTCTAAGACTGGCAGTGATGTGTTCGGGAGTTCCACAGATCCTTCCACGGCCCTCGTGGGCTGAGAGGTAAGGTGTGAAGGTTCAGGGAAGGGAATCCACCATGGGAGTCAACACATACGGACTGAAGAGCTTGGGGAAGTATCCTGCCTCTCATCTAGGGGAACAGATAGAGATTGGATGGGTCAGATCCAATGGCCTGGAAGCCTCCTTGCTTCCCAAAGCACCTCCTAGCCAGGAGCCCCTCAAACCGGCTAACCGATCTCCGCTTCTCCTCAGGTCTCTCCATGGTGACGCCCATCAACGACCTCCATAGCACCGAGTCGCTGTCCCTAGCGAAAGGGGAGCGGCTCATGCGTTGCAAGGTTGGCAGCATCTACCGACTCCTGGACCTGTACGGCTGGGCGCAGCTCAGCAACACCTACGCCACGGTGAGGGGGGAACCCCAGTGGTAACATGGACATGGGGCCATCTCCGTAGTGAGGATGGAACACGACTAGGGCCCTACCAAACCCCACGACTCCTTTTTGGGTCAGGGCCCCCAGTTTGAGAAACGCTGGTCTCCCCCTGTGAAATCGGTATAGTATAGGGTAAAAGCTCACAAAAGACCAGATTTCACAGGGGGAGGCCAGATTTCACGATCCGTGATGCATTTTTCACAGCCATGAATTTGGTAGGGCCCTGCAGATGACCGCACACTGCCGTCCTCCTGCCTTTGCCATCCACATCCTTGTGTGGAGCTGAGATGGAAGCGTAGAGTTCTTGATCCTCCAGTTACCGGAGTGGACCAGACTTGTGGGGGGAAGGATATAAAGAGAGGGAGTTCCGACTGGGAGACTGGTCTCATCTTTTCTACTAACCTCTGGCATCCCTCAGCAAACACTATACCATGTAGCCAGTGCAGGAATGTAACGTTTGGCACAGGCTGTCTGTGCTGGTATCTTGCAGAAGTCAATGCGTGACCCTTCAGAGGAAGGGGAAAGAAAAACCCTCTCCAACCTACAGTGCTTAAGCACCGGCTCAGCAGTTTAATACTATAGGTGGGAGTTGGGGGTTCAAAGTGAATTCTCTCTTGACATCTGCTCAGCTGTGCCCTGCATCAGATGACCCTGATCTTAGCTCACATACATGCCCATGTGCAGGGTCATTGGGCATCCAGCTGTGACTTCCACAGGCTGACTTTACAGTCCTAGCTTGGGAACTGCTCCTCAGCTGGTGAGATAAGAATTCCCTTTCAGGCCATTCCATTGCTCACTACGCAAAGTGGGCCAGATCCTCAGTGGAGCTATACTGAGCATCTGGACCAGAGACAACTTGTCAACACAGCAAAAAACCCCGTAGTGAGTGGCATAGATGCTACCGAGAAATGCCATATCCCTTTATCTTTGTGATCAAAGGCTAGGAAATTTAGCAGCTCCAGCGCAGCCGCATGATACATGATCATGGAACATACGGCACTATACTCTTTGAATTTTTCTCCGTCACTGACTTCCTTTTTTCTTCAGCCCCAATTTCCAGCTGTTAAAGTTCTTGCCCATTGTGTGACCCAAGTGGTACAGTACTGAGACCACGCTTGGTCAGTCATGTTTGACTTTCCCGGAGATCTGAAACCAAAATGAAACACAGTGGAATCTCAGAGATTGGAGGCTTGACTGGAAAATGCAGATGAAAGGAATTATGTTTGGTTTCTTAGCATTATAGGTGGGCTTGGAAGGATCTAGGATTCCATCCCAGCCCAAACATCTACACTGCAACTGAACAGCCCCTTAGCCCAAGTCAGCTGTCACGGGCCAGCTGCGGGTTTTTAATTGCGGTGTAGACCTATCCTTAGTTCTGGCCAGGAGTATGCAGTCATGGGATGGACCCTTGACTAAGCAACATAGTTTGGAATGGAAATGGCTATAGAAAAGACAGATACTCTTAGTAATATGAAGGACTCAGAACGCCCCACCAGGAAAGTAAGAATGCACATGCTACTGAAAATTATCCAGTTAACCTTAACTCGCCTCTTTCCCCCCACTCCTGTGCATTTCTTTTGGTAGATGCGTGTCAGCAAAGAACAGGATCACTTCTTGATCTGCCCTACAGGTCTTTCGTGTAATGAAGTCACCGCTTCTAGTCTGGTGAGTGTGCTAAATAACACCCTCTCCCTTCATAATGAAACCCTCCACTTTCTCTTTCTCTCTCGACGGTAAATTAAATCCATGCTGGTAATCTGGGACCGCTTTGGGGGACGTTGATGGCAAAGAATTCTTTATGAGAGATGGTTTAAAAAAAGACCAAAAATTATGATTTTTTTTTAACAAATTCCACCTCCACTCCCACTGTTTTTTCTCAAAATTTTGAAATTTGAAATGCTCCAGAGTGGTTTGAAGACTGCGGTGTGAGGGGGAGAGAAATACGTGTGGCAATCTCACCATTTTTTTCACCCTGTTTTGGTCAAAATTCAAAGTTTCATGGTTTTTATCACCATTTTGGAAAAGATAGACAGTGAACATTCAATAGCCACCTGATGCATGTTCTCTTCATGCATGCATGGCACACAGTAGATTGTGATCCCAGCAGATGTCACAGGCCGTATGGGAATGGGCTGAGTTGCTGTAGAATTGACGGACCTGAGTCTGTATCCCATACCTACCTCGCAGGCTTAATTAATAGATTCCAAGGCCAGAATGGACCATTGTGATCATCTAATTTGAACACCTGTAGAGCGCAGGCCAGAGAACTTCCTCAAAATACTTCCAAGAGCAGATCTTTTGGAAGGAAGCACATTCTTTGAATGCAGAGCCACCTGGAAGGTGGATCCAACGGGTTGATGAGGGAGCGCAGTGGTGTTCTGCAGATCTGGGGTGAGCCATAGGGAGTGTGAATTCCTCCCCTCCCCGGTAACTCTCCTGCGGCCTCGTTTCTTTCCTGCTGCAGATTAAAGTGAACATCCTGGGTGAAGTGGTGGAGCAGGGCAGTACCAGTTTTTCCGTGGACACGAGAGGATTTGGCCTGCACTCAGCCATCTACGCAGCCAGACCCGACATCAGGTGCATTATCCACTTGCACACGCCTGACACTGCAGCGGTAAGGAGCCCAATCAGTCATGCTGACGGGTTTGCCAGGGTCAGCCGCTGTACGGTTTGTACCGCAGCCGTAGAGAGCTGCAGAGTTCAGCTCCGGCTCTGAACATCCTGAGTGAGGTTGGGAGGATGGGGAATCCAGGGCTTCGTTCAGGATCATTGCTGATAACACCCTGCTTGCCTCAGTGGCTTTGAGATCCATGTGTGGCATCCCCACTCCACTCGTCTGTCAAACACATCGCTCCCTCAGAGGCCGATCCACATCCCGTTAAAATCAGTGGAATTAACGGGGCCTCTGACACAGTGGTATTAAGTTTCATTTCCCTTTAGAAACCCTGTGATGCTTTGTAAATAGGATAGGTATTTGCATCAAGTACGGCTGTTACTTTAGCAGCTAAAAAAACAGCAGAACTTCTGCTCAGGAGAATGGCCTCTTGTTTCCGGACAGCCACAGCATTTGTTGATCCTGGGACAAAACTCAAGGGCAGTGACTTCGTTAGTCTGAATGTCTAGCACAAGCCCATCTCTGCTAAGTAGCGTCATTCGTAATGGGTTATGAGAGACCAGTCCTTACTGAGGCTTATTTTCCAATGGGTTTCAACCTCGACTTTAGAACTGTACCCGGGACTTTAGAACACCTCCCCGCAACCCCCTGAGCATGCAAATGGTCTTTGCTCATGTGAAGATGAGAGGGATGAAATTCACCCCAGTGCAACGGATTTGCACCAGACTGTGTGCACCTCTTTGAACGCCATGTACCCTTTTGAGGGGCCAGGACTCAGGCGTTCAGAGTTCTCTTGCCACCTTGGTCACAGACAGTGTGACCGTGGGCAAGTCGCTGAATGGCTCTGTGCCTCAGTTTCCCCACCTGTTCTGTGGGGATAATACTTGACTTACAGGAGGGGTGCTGGGAGACGACCTGCCCTCTCTTGCCCCTGGCATGCTACTGCTCAGGGGGATTACACTAGAACTGGGCAAGGTCTGTGCTCATTCAGTCTTTCTGCACAGTGGAACTGTGCTCTGTCTGCTGCACTGGGATGCTGCAGGGCCCCGAGAAGGGGGCTCCGTTTGCCCCTCACTTGAGCACTTCTCGGACATGTGCATGTTCCGTCATTTAAGAAATGAACATTTTTTTATCCCCAAACTTCATGTGACTCACCTTCGGTCAGTTGCTTTATGCTTCTAATGTGAGGCAGAAGCTGTGGGTGGGATGCGTAAAAGTAAGGGAAATATGCAGCCCCTGGGAGGAGAAAGGCCAAAATATGTGACTGCTACAAAACTGCTGTTTTCCTGGGTTCCTTTTGTTGGCGCTGATGGCAGAGCCTCATTGTTCATACTGATCTGCCACTGCTGAACCTTCATGGCTTCATATGCCTGCAAACTGATGCAGCCGCTGGTCTGAGGGGCCAGTCCTGGGAGATGCTGGGCAACGTCTGCACCCGTTGATTCCACTGAGAGAGAGGGAGAAGGATGCTCAGGATATTGCGGGATCAGGGCCGTAAAAGCGCAACAACAGGCCACAGGTTGCCGGTTTGAAAGCTGAGCGTAGACTCGACAGGTGCGTTGGTGTAAACGTGAGGGAACCAAAATGCTGATCTTCCCCTTGGCTTCCTGCGTTCTCTCTGTTTGCCAGGTGTCTGCCATGAAATGTGGCATCCTGCCTGTATCCCATGATGCCCTGCTGCTAGGCAACATTGTGTACTTCGATTTCAATGGAGAGATGGAGGAAGAGGCAGACAGGATTGAACTACAGAAGTGCCTTGGACCAACCTGCAAGGTTAGGAGAAAAGACACACTCCTCCGACTGAAAGATATTGTGGCTGATCAGCCGTCGGGCTAATACAGCTCAGCAGGGTCAACAAACGTGGACAAGGGGGATCCAGTGGACATAGTGTACTTAGATGTCCAGAAAGCCTTTGACAGGGTCCCTCACTTGTGGAAAAATTGGAGAGAGTCCATCTGAGGGCAATAAAAAGGTTAGGGGACTGGAACACATGACTTATGAGGAGAGGCTGAGGGAACTGGGATTGTTTAGTCTACGGAAGAGAAGAATGAGGGGGGATTTGATAGCTGCTTTCAACTACCTGAAAGGGGGTTCCAAAGAGGATGGCTCTAGACTGTTCTCAGAGGTAGCAGATGACAGAACAAGGAGTAATGGTCTCAAGTTGCAGTGGGGGAGATTTAGGTTGGATATTAGGAAAAACTTTTTCACTACGAGGGTGGTGAAATACTGGAATGCGTTACCTAGGGAGGTGTTGGAATCCCCTTCCTTAGAGGTTTTTAAGGTCAGGCTTGACAAAGCCCTGGCTGGGATGATTTAGTTGGGGATCGGTCCTGCTTTGAGCAGGGGGTTGGACTAGATGACTTCCTGAGGTCCCTTCCAACCCTAATATTCTATGATTCTATGAAATTAAGTTGTCATGAGATAAGAGGGAGGATCCTTTCATGGATTGAGAACCGGCTAAAGGACAGGGAACAAAGGCTCGGAATAAATGGTAAATTTTCAGAATGGAGAGGGGTAACTAGTGGTGTTCCCCAAGGGTAAGTCCTAGGACCAATCCTATTCAACCTATTCATAATTGATCTGGAGAAAGGGATAAACAGTGAGGTGGCAAAGTTTGCAGATGATACTAAACTGCTCAAGATAGTTAAGACCAAAGCAGTCTGTGAAGAACTTCCAAAAGATCTCACAAAACTAAGTGATTGGGCAACAAAATGACAAATGACATTTAATGTGGATAAATGTAAAGTAATGCACATTGGAAAAAATAACCCCAATTATACATGCAATATGATGGGGGCTAATTTAGCTACAACTAATCAGGAGAAAGATGTTGGAGTCATCGTGGACAGTTCTCTGGAGACGTCCACGCAGTGTGCAGCGGCAGTCAAAAAAGCAAACAGGATGTTAGGAATCATTAAAAAAGGGATAGAGACTAAGACGGAGACTAAGACGGAGAATATCTTATTGCCCTTATATAAATCCAAGTTGAATACTGCATACAGATGTGGTCCCCTCATCTCAAAAAAGATATACTGGCATTCAAAAAGGTTCAGAAAAGGGCAACTAAAATGATTAGGGGGTTGGAACGGGTCCCATATGAGGAGAGATTAAAGAGGCAAGGACTTTTCAGTTTGGAAAAGAGGAGATAAAGAGGGGGAGATGATGGAGGTATATAAAATCATGAGTGGTGTGGAGAAAGTGAATAAGGAAACGTTATTTACTTCTTCACATAATATAAGAACTAAGGGCCACCAATTGAAATTAATGGGTAGCAGGTTTAAAACAAATAAAAGGAAGTTCTTCTTCAGTCAGCGCATAGTCAACCTGTGGAACTCCTTGCCTGAGGGGGTTGTGAAGGCTGGGACTATAACAGGGTTTAAAAGAGAACTGGATAAATTCATGGAGGTTAAGTCCATTAATGGCTATTAGCCAGGATGGGTAAGGAATGGTGTCCCTTGCCTCTGTTTGTCAGAGGGTGGAGATGGATGGCAGGAGAGAGATCACTAGATCATCACCTGCTAGGTTCACTCCCTCTGGGGCACCTGTCATTGGCCACTGTTGGTAGACAGGATACTGGGCTGGATGGACCTTTGGTCTGACCCAGTATGGCCGTTCTTATGAGTTGCTCCAGGAATGGGTTTGACCCAGTAATATTTTCATTGGAGATGGGCCGAAGAGGTGGCGTTCAGATCTGGGTCCTGTGCTGGGGTTTGGGTTCTGGTTTGCGGTCCTGTCGGGGCTTCACATTCTGACGTGTTGTGAGGTTTGGGCCCGTCATGTGGCAAAAGCACCAGGCTGAGAAGGCTGGGTTCTACAGCTGGCTGGGCGATTGCCCTGCTGTTTGAGTTTGGGCCTCCCAATTGCTTTGTGCCTCAGTTTACCCACCTGTGTCCTGAAATACCCGGGGTTTGATTCATAAATGTTTGTAAAGCTTTTCTGAGACCAGACACAGCAAGAGGAGTGCCACATAGATTGGATTAGAAGGAAATGGCCAATAAACCAGGTGAAGTTACACGCAGCTACAGACTAGGGACCGAATGGCTAGGCAGCAGTTCTGCGGAAAAGGACCTAGGGGTGACAGTGGACGAGAAGCTGGATATGAGTCAGCAGTGTGCCCTTGTTGCCAAGAAGGCCAATGGCATTTTGGAATGTATAAGTAGGGGCATAGCGAGCAGATCGAGGGACGTGATCGTTCCCCTCTATTCGACATTGGTGAGGCCTCATCTGGAGTACTGTGTCCAGTTTTGGGCCCCACACTACAAGAAGGATGTGGATAAATTGGAAAGAGTCCAGCAAAGGGCAACAAAAATGATTAGGGGTCTGGAACACATGACTTATGAGGAGAGGCTGAGGGAACTGGGATTGTTTAGTCTGCAGAAGAGAAGAATGAGGGGGGATTTGGTAGCTGCTTTCAACTACCTGAGAGGTGGTTCCAGAGAGGATGGTTCTAGACTATTCTCAGTGGTGGAAGAGGACAGGACAAGGAGTAATGGTCTCACGTTGCAGTGGGGGAGGTTTAGGTTGGATATTAGGAAAAACTTTTTCACTAGGAGGGTGGTGAAACACTGGAATGCGTTGCCTAGGGAGGTGGTGGAATCTCCTTCCTTAGAAGTTTTTAAGGTCAGGCTTAACAAAGGCCTGGCTGGGATGATTTAATTGGGGATTGGTCCTGCTTTGAGCAGGGGGTTGGGCTTGATGACCTCCTGAGGTCCCTTCCAACCCTGATATTCTATGATTCTATGATTCTAAGTATCAGAACTACTCAACATCTGGGAAGTTACAAAGGGGTTAAATTGCTGTCACTTTTTACAGAACCTGTCATTCCGAATGTGAGCTGAAATAGCCTGCAAGTCATTCGAGGGACCTTCAGGTGCTGGGCAAAAACCCAGACTTGTCGATGGACTGTATCTCTGAGCCTCTTTAGAAAGAAATGCATTCACTGGCAAGGACTGTGTTAGCTTGTGTTTCATTTTCCCCGCAGATCCTGGTGCTGCGAAACCACGGCGTGATCACTCTGGGAGACACGGTGGAGGAAGCTTTCTATAAAACCTTTCACTTGCAGGCTGCTTGTGAGATCCAGGTGAGCGACTCCACTGGGGCAGCAACTTGGAATGAGCATCCGCCCTCGTTGATGTGTTTCCAAGGTCGCGTCTCATTACAATGCTTTGTTACTCTGCTTGCTATGTAATCTAGGTGAATATTCCATCTAACCAGCCACCTAGGTACTTATGATTCTTGTCACTGTAGAGTTGGAGTGTCTCCCATAAGCTAAAGACAAAACGACTTGCTCTCTTTCCCTTCCCTACCGCCAGTATAGACTGACAGACAGACTCACAGTGATAACTTGCTAAGACAGGACTGCATTGTGTCTGGTATGCCTAATATGGGGAGAGACCCAGGATCATTATAACCCCCCCTGTACCAGACTCAATGAGTCCTGTGTTTGCAAGTTATCACTATCGTATAAACTCCAGCGTTCTAAAGCCTCCATCCCAAATGCTACATCTTGCAGGATTTCCAGCCACAACTGTGAAATACTCAAGTGCTTGGTGTAGATGGTGGGCTGCAGGATGGCAACATCTTGTTTTGACCCTGGGGAGATGTCCCCCAAGGAGCAGATTAGGGTTTGCGCCCTAGGAGAATGCTGCCAGGAATACACCAATTCAATCTGGCTGCATTGCACTGATCATTTATCTCCCTCTACTGGGCAGTCCCTGGAACAGACTTCAGGACAGAAACCAACTTCTGCAAATACAGACTAACACGGCTGTTACTCTGAAACTTCCAGTGTGGTTTTTATTTTTTTTTTTACAGCTTTATATACGGTCGTGGCTTTCAGTCACTCCCAGGTTAGCCTTGAGTTTCAGCTGCTGCCCTGTTACTTGCTCAATAACTTGAACTGGGCCTTTGCTTTCTCCTCCGCTGTTGACTGTTGGTTTGGGGTGGGATTTTCAGAAGTGTTTGGCACTAGCCTAAATGATTTCCCACTGACTTCAGTGAGAGCAGAGATTAGCAAATGCTGATTTGGAAACCTTGCCCTCTAAGCCTTCAGAGCTCAGCAAGAGCTCAAATGGGGATGCAAAAGTAGTGATTGCGGTTATTGTTCATTATTTATACGGTGCCATAAACGTAAGTCGTGCTTTCATGATGAATAAAAGACAGTGGCCCTGATTTGGATCTTGCAAACACCAGCATAAATCAGGAATAACGCCACCAAAGTCAATGGCATTACACCCATGTAAAAACCAATGTGCGATGTGAATCGGGCCCAAAGAGCTCACAGTAGAAGAGAGGGTGTAACGTGGCAAGGGACAGTATTTCAGGCGTAGTGTGTGTTTGCTGGGCTAGTTTTGGGAGCATTTGCCTTCAGTACACCATCTAGGTGCACCTGTTCAAACGCTTTGAGACCATGGTGTCGCCAGTTTCAACCTGAGCCATATCCAGAAAAAGTCTTTGGCTTCCAACCCCTCACGACATTGGCACTGCTGTTATGGTAGTTAAAATGATTATTATTTATTATCAAGCACCATCCATTCTACCAATGCCACGGATTCATTTCTAGGCCTAGATCAGAGCAGAGAGCTTTGCCGGCACACTGGAGGCTTTTGACAAATGTTAAAAACATCCAAGGGCACCAGTGCTGTACTCCACACCTGCCACTTTTACCCTCTTCCCTCCTGCCGTGTCCCCCTCACTCTCCTTCCTTTCAATGCTCCCTCTCCCTTCTCTTTTCTTTCCGTTTAGCTGATCCCCTCCTAACTAAACCCAAAATTGGAACATGACCTTGGCTGCCACCACATTGTTCACTCTGCTTGTGTGTTATGGCCTTTCCCCCACCATGTATTTGTCTTGGTGTTTCCCTTGTAAGCACTTCGGGGCAGGGAATGGGGAATACTACAGTGGAGACCATCTCTTGGCTGATCCTTAGGGGCACGACCATCATAAACGTGATTCTATCTGATAACGATATCCATCAGCACATCTAGAAACCTAACCTCCCTCGGGTAATCAACATTAGCCACCCAGAATGTTAACAGGCAAACGCCCTCAGTTCTGTCACCAACTCAGACCCTCACCAGGCTTCCCAAATCCCCATAAACATAGCACGCAAAACAATACAGCATCTGTCTCGATCTGAACAAACCAGCCAGAGTCAGCAGGAGGCACTGGGAAGAACAGAAAAGGGAATAAACAGGGGTTGGACGGTTCATAGCTTCTTGTTGGCCACATGGAGTAAACCGGTCTGTAGGAAGGGTTTGCATTAAGAAAGGACAGTCGTCCAGCTGCTCAGGTATTCCATGCACGGAAGGGGTGATATGGCCACGTCTGGGATGATGCCACAATCCTCAGAGGTTGGCCCTGTTATCGGCACTGGAATCGCTGAAGACACCAGTGCTCAGATCTCTGCCCTGGCTCCGTGCCTACAGCCAAACCTCTTGTGGCCTCACCTACAGCTACTGTCGATTTCCTTTGTGGGTTGGTTTTCGATTTTTGATTCTTTTTAAACAGTGGCTTGTCAGCAAAGCCTGAATATGCAACATGATGATAACTTTCTCCTGCTCTGCTCGGCTCTTCCCATGCGCTGCTGACGCGGCTGTAACGACGCGGCGGGTTTGGTTGCGCTGGTTAGGCAGCTTGCTGGCCGTCGGTGACGTTTATTATAAATGCCGCTGTCCTCCTCTCTGCACGCCGACCTACTTTAGCTGGGGAAACGAGGTCAGCAGCGCTTGCTGAGGCCTGGTGCAGGAGCCACCTGCAGGTGAAGGGCGGGGAATACATGCCCTCTGCAGACTGCCTCCTTCCCACGTGCAGCTTTGTTGACAAAGGGCTTTGGGATATTCCTGCTACTCATGGGCCCCGCTGCCTGTTCCCTGTCTGTCCTCTCCGCCCCCACTCATTACTCTCTCCTCATTAACTCCCCAGCACAATAGCGGCATTTGAATGCCCAGTGACTCCCGAGGCTGCTTGGCTTTGTTTCCAGACTGGCATGCGCTCTGCCTCTGTGGCTGGCAGGCGGGGAGCGCTCTGGGGTTGGGGGCTGTTACATGTGTGCCTAGGCCTTCTGAAATACAGCAATGCCGGGGCAAGCGCCACGCTGCTCTTTCGGTGCCGTCAGCTGAGGAGTGGAAAAGGTCGTCCGTAAATACGTGGATTGGGACCGACGCTGCAAACCGTCCGGGTGCATGAGTAACATGCATGTTGGCAGGATTAGGGTCTCACATGGCAAACCCTTCAGGGCAGGGGACATTGTTTCCATTCAGGGGCCCGGGCCAGACCCCATGGGGGGGCCGGAACGGAGTGCCACCCAGCTCCGCTGCTGGTCCCAGCTGCCAGCCCCGTGCCCAAGGCTCCACTCCTGGTGAGGTGCTGCACGGGGGCTCTGCTCTTGGCCCCCGCTGCTGGCCCTGCGCCCGGGGCTCTGCTCCCAGCCCTGCACCCGCCCCAGCTGTGGCCCCAGCCTTATCCCCCTTACCCCTGTCTGTGTCCCCCTCTCCCAGAGCTGCACCTCTGGCTCCAGAGGGTGGGAGGGGGGCACGGACAGGGGCAAGGGGGGTGCAAGGTAAAAAGTTTGGGGACCAGTGGTGTAGGGTAACTCTGGCACGCCCCCAAGGCTGGGCTGGCGAGTAGCTGCTGCAGGAGTCCACTGTAGAGGCTTTATTCCATTCAGGAGCTCCCTTCCACCAAGGGAATGCTCTGCTGGCCAGAATCCTTCCCCTTTCTGCCGAGCAAACGGGGGTGGCGCGTAACCAAGAACCTGGCCCTTTCTCAGCGGCTTCCCCAGCGGCTCCTGTGTTGCTGTCGTCTCTGTGCTTTGCTCTAGGTCTCTGCCTTGTCTAGCGCTGGGGGAGTGGAGAATCTGATCGTGCTGGAGCGGGAGAAGTACAGGCCCCACGACGTTGGGTCAGTCCGATGGGCCGGGAGCACGTTCGGACCCATGCAGAAGAGCCGCCTGGGAGAGCATGAGTTTGAGGCCCTCATGAGAATGCTGGACAACCTGGTGAGTCTCCAGCCGATTTAGCGGTGACCCGTTACTCGCTCTCCACACTCCCCTTCCACCCGCCTGGAGCCAGTGCAGGCAGGTTTACACAAGCTGTGGATCACATCTCCAGCTGCAGTGTAGACGTGCATCTTCAGCATCTCACGGGATGTGTTCCAAGCCAAACAAGCAATTTGCTTTCCTGCTAAGGATTCTGCCTCGAAACATCAGGCATGCCAGCTGAACAGACTACAGATCCAGTTCGGGGCATCATGAGTGCTCTCTTCCTGCCTCTGGGGGAGCGAGTTTACAGCAGTCTTGGGAGGGAAGAGGCAAAGATCTAGGTTGTAGATAGCCCTTGTTTGACCACAGGGAGATGGGCAGATAGCACCGCTGGCCAAAAATGCTTGAATGAAGAACTGTTTCAAAACAAAATGGCCTTTATTCAAAACCATTAAATGCGACAGTCTTAAATTTTATTCTGGGGTTTGTTTGTTTGTTGCAACGCTTTTAAAATTTTCTTGTATCAGAAATGTTGTTGCAGACATCATCAAAACTTTCATTCACTGAAACCATTCCTAAAAACCAGGATTTGAGGAGACAAAAAATGTTAATAACAATTTCAGTGGTTTTGCAAAAAGGGGAAAAAGCAGAATCAAATCAAGCACTAGATCTGGTTTGAACCCTGTGGCATTTTTCTCTAACGTTTCCCCCCCGATTTTTTGCCCAGTCCTAATAGCTAGAGCAGTGGTCCCCAAACTTTTAACCTCGCACTCCCCCAATCCCTGTCTGCACTCCCCTCCCGGAGTCAGGGACGTGGCTCAGGGAGGGGACGCAGACCTGGGTAAGGGGACTGGTGACTGGGGCCACAGCTGGCGGCCGGGACCCTGGGCGTGGGGCCAGCAGCCAGGACCGTGGGTGCGCTGCCGGCAGCTGGAGTTGGGGCCAGGAGCGGAACTGGGTGGCACTCCCTCCTGGGCCCCAGCCACGCCCCCTGAACGTCCCTCCGCCCCCACCTAAGGGGGCGCACGCCACAGTTTGGGGACCTCTGCCCTAGAGTTTTCCAAGTAAAGAAGCATTTTGTTTGTGTCCTTCCAGGGTTACCGAACAGGCTACAAGTATCGGCACCCCTTTGTGCAGGAGAAAACCAAGCATAAAAGTGATGTGCTGATCCCTGCCACCGTCACAGCATTCGTCTTTGAGGAGGAGGGTGCTCCCATCGCCACCCTCCGACAGCATGCCCAGAAGCAGCAGAAGGAGAAGACCCGCTGGCTAAACACGCCCAACACTTACCTACGGGTGAACGTAGCTGAGGAGAACCAGAGAAGCGTGGGCAGCCAACGGACTAAGACCACGGTAAGGGGGAATGCGCTTTGTGTCCTGAGTTTGAGGCACTGTCATAAAGGAACATGGCCAACTTCCTCCACAACAGCGGAGCACAGCGGGTAAGGAGTTGAAAGGCCCAATAGATGCTTGGAGCCAATCTAGACGTTCTCATGATATTTCTGGTTGGACTCGGTATACCCCAAGCACGGCCTCTCCCAGAGTAACTGGGGCTCAGGCCAGGCCCAGAGTAGGACAGCCTGTAAATCGTTACCTTCAGGTTTTAGGGGAAGGTTTTGGGGGGAAGAGGCAGTTTGTATTCAAACCAGTTCACACATCGCTGAAAACAACCCCTCGGCTTGCAGGCATCAAAGCTGCTTTCCAGCAGCAACAGGTACCATGGGGAGCCCTCCCAAAATTGGCGACTGGTCTGTATAAAAATCATAGAATATCAGGGTTGGAAGGGACCTCAGGAGGTCATCTAGTCCAACCCCCTGCTCAAAGCAGGACCACTCCCCAATTTTTGCCCCAGATCCCAAATGGCCCCCTCAAGGATTGAACTCACAACGCTGGGTTTAGCAAGCCAATGCTCAAACCACTGAGCTATCCCTGCTGCCCCCCACAATGTTCACCTTCCTCTTCTATTGGAAGATGCGCTAACCAGCTGGGGTTTCCAACAGAGTGGAGTCACCTGGGGCATAGACAGGAAGAGTGGGCCAGTGGTGAGGGTGCCTGGTCAATCCCTTACTTTGCCATTGACTTCCTGTGTGACCTTGGGCGAGTCACTTAGCCTCAGTTCTCCATCTGTACAATGGGATAATAGCCCTGCCCTGCCTCACAGGAGCGTGGAGGAGAAATACATTAAAGGTGGGGAGATGCTATGGTATTGGGGACCCTACAAGTTCCTAAGCTAGATAGACATTTGGACAGGGATTTAACAATTGCTTAGTAGACACAAGTCAAGGCAAAACCCTGAAGTGGCACACACCAGAATCCAGATGTGTGGAATTGAACCCGAATGGGCTGAACCAAAACCTTGAACATCAAGGAAGGGGGTGGGTTAGATCTGAATCCAAATTCAGATTTCTGAATCTTGCAGCTGGCTCCTTTCTCCGTAAGGGATTCTGCCCAGCTCTGAATGTCTACAAAATTTGGAACATCTGAAATTCTGTGGTGGGTCAGAAACCCATAGGCTGGGCCCATGTTTCTCCTGGATCTTAATGATAGTGCAGTTCCGGGCTTGATGCATTTTCTTTGCTCTTTCCCTACCTATCCTCGGTACGGGCCAGTGGATGAAGGCCGATGAGGTGGAAAAAACCAGCAGCGGGACCCCGATCCGAATTGAAAACCCCAACCAATTTGTGCCTCTCTATACAGACCCACAGGAAGTGCTGGAAATGAGGAACAAGGTGTGTCAGCTCTCAGATGTCTCTCTTGTCACCCCATGCTCTACGGCAGGTCTTAGTTTCCAGGTGGCCGAGAATCAGTAGATTCCTTGGAGACTCCAGTGACCTGACTTTCCTGCAGCTGATGGGGGAACAGATGACCCACTTCCTTTTTACTTTTTCTCTTCATTTTATATTAACAAGTTTAGTGCTGGTGGCGAGGTCCAGACTTGCAACTTTGAAGTCCTCTGTTCACCACCAGAGCAGGCACAAGGGTAGTTTGCCATATACCCTTTCCCCAACGCTGCCTTGTAAACACGATTCAGCCCTGTTCGGAATGAACCACCCCTAGGTCAGAGGGAAATTCACTCGGTGACCCAGTCGGTGCTTGGCCTCCTGGCTGAGGCGGACGTTCCAGATAGTGCCAGAGTCACGCTCAACCTCCCTGTCCTCTAGGAACGGGGCTGAGACATGCTGACTCGTTTCACGTAGGCCAAGGACCGGGCGTTGGATGGCAAGAGCATTCAGTCGCTACTGAGCTAAACTGGATTCAGATGGGCAGCCAGGGAGAGAGAGGTTCTGTGCTTGACTCTCTGATTCCTTGGTACTGGTGCAAAGAGCTTTTTACACTACTTTAGCCCAAGTGTAAATGTCTCTCCGAGGTGCAAAGCAGTGGCAATTCAAGGCCCGCTCTATCTATTACCGTGCCCCTAAGCCAGCTAGGCTAGACTTTTATTTCAGCTCTTTTTATTTATTGGCTGATTTTTCACCCACAGATTCGGGAGCAAAACCGCCAGGATGTGAAATCGGCAGGACCCCAGTCCCAGCTCTTAGCCAGCGTGATAGCAGAGAAGAGCAGGAGTCCGGTACTCTTATTAACGAAGGGGCTAGCTTCACGGGGAAAGTTACAGAGCAGTAAACATCCCTGCTCTCTGCCGATTGAGGCAGAAGTCATGTGTGGATTAAGGGTGAATAAAGTCATAGAAGATTAGGGTTGGAAGAGACCTCAGGAAGTATCTAGTCCAACCCCCTGCTCAAAGCAGGACCAATCCCCAACTAAATCATCCCAGCCTGGGCTTCGTCAAGCCAGGCCTTAAAAACCTGTAAGGATGGAGATTCCACCACCTCCCTATGTAACACCCATTCCAGTGCTTCACCACCCTCCTATTGAAATAGTGTTTCCTAATATCCAACCTAAACCTCCCCCACTGCAACTTGAGACCATTGCTCCTTGTTCTGTCATCTGCCACCACTGAGAACAGCCGAGCTCCATCCTCTTTGGAACCCCCCTTCAGGTAGTTGAAGGCTGCTATCAAATCCCCCCTCACTCTTCTCTTCTGCAGACTAAACAAGCCCAGTTCCCTCAGCCTCTCCTCGTAAGTCATGTGCCCCGACTCCCTGATCATTTTCGTTGCCCTCCGCTGGACTCTCTCCAATTTGTCCACATCCTTCCTGTAGTGAGGGGCCCCAAACTGGACGCAGTACTCCAGATATGGCCTCACCAGCGTCGAATAGAGGGGAACAATCGCTTCTCTCGATTTGCTGGCAATGCTCCTACTAATACAGCCCAACAGCCCTTCTTGGCAACAGGGGCCCACTGCTGACTCCTATCCAGCTTCTCGTCCACCATAACCCCCAGGTCCTTCTCTGCAGAATAAGCATGCGAGCTCCGGTTATGGAGCTCAGATCAGGGGAATCCTGACGGCGATGTGTTGGTGTTGAAGTGGGGCGCTTCTCTCCCAGCTCAGAGTTGGAGTGGAGCTGCCCCGACCCTGTTAAAGCTGCGCTGTGCCCCAACTCCATGGCTGGCAGTATCAAGTGAAGACACAGAGTAATGGATCCACTAGCCCAACCCCCCATAGCAGCCCCCTAAGGTATTCCTCCCACCCTGGAGCTGAATTCATGCCACGCAGGGGTTATGTGCCTTCCCCATAACCTGCTCCCCTTGTGCATGGTGGAATTGCATCAGTTCTGCTGGATGTGGGGCTGTGCTCCCTGCAGATCAGGATCAGCATCTGTGAAAACAAACACTTAAGCCATGGGCTGGGCTCCTAGAATACTGAGCCTCGGTCCGTGACAAAAGAGGATCGCTAGCTTAAGTTAGATGGCCCATAAAACCCACTAAACCATATCCCCAACCCTTGTGCTGATGGTGCAATGTCATGTCTGCGGTTGGTTTCAGTCTGCGGAGAGTAACCTGGCTTCCAAAGCAGACACGGAGACAAAAGAAGTATCCCAGGAGGAGATACCGACCGAGCCAGAGCCTCCCAACCCATTCAGCCAGCTAACTGACCAAGAGCTGGAGGAGTACAAGAAAGAGGTGGAAAGAAAGAAACTGGGATTAGATGGTAAATAACCGGAGGGAGCGGCTATGGCTTTGTTCAGTCACGTGAAGTGTGTGTATGTTGCGGGGGGGGGTTAGCTAGGGCACTGGCCAGGGAATCCAGGTTCAGAGCAGAGTTTTTCCTCCCAGATTGAATCAAGCAGAATAGGGACTTGCTTCTGGCTCTCCCACATCCCTGGCCAGTGCCCTGTGTATGTACAGCGCTCTGAGAAAACCCTTCCTATGGAAACCGATACGTCTTCAAAACATTCAGGCTTGGAGGAAATATTTCCAATTAGCCGTACCCAGAAGACAGGCAAGGAGTGTGTCTTTTGGGATCTCATCCCCCATTTTTTACATAGCACTTGGATGTCTTCTCTGCTCCTAGGTGAGAGAGACGTGAGCGTAGAGGAATCTCAGGCTCCTCCGGTGAAGTCCCCCTCCGCTTCCCCGGAGCAAAGCCCCACAAAGTCGCCACCAAAGAGCCCATCCGTGTCCCCCGCCAAGTCTTCAGATGGTAAGTTGAGCCTCCGTGCCAGGCGGTGGTTATGCTGCATGGCAGGAATTGAAGCATTTGGGGGTACTGTCTAGGGTGGATGCAGCAGTGTTCCTGCAGTTGCATCCTGGGATAAACCTGAGCCCTGTCACATGGGCAGCAAGGCCTGGGCATACTGTAGGCTTGGAGGGGCATCTTCCACCAGTAGAAAGGCCTCCTTTTCTTTGTTAAAAGGAGGGTGGGTTATTATGGCCATAAGTTCTGCGCCACCTTTGTCCCAACAAATCACACAAGAGGCCTTTGGAACGAAGATGTGTCTATTTCTTTATTATTTGCACGGCAGCCGTGCCCAAAGCCCTCACCCGGAATAAGCTCTCCATTGTGTTAGGCGCTGTACAAACCCATAGAAAGACACAGCCCCCGCCCCAAAGTGTTGGCAGTCCAACTTGAAACAAGGCGCAACCGGTGAGCAGAACAATACGTGTCATAAGAAACTGCTGGCTATGGACCTGATCCAAACCCTATTGAAATCAATGGGAGTCTTTCTACTAACTCCAGTGGGCTTTGGGTTAGTCAGATGTGTGTGAGTTGGTCCCAAAGATTCCAGAACATTATACATACATATATATATATATATATATATATACATACATATATATATATGATGGTATTATGTTGCCTCTGCTCTTACATTGAAATCCAAGGCAGGAGATGTATAGATATATAGATATATGTTCCAATTCTAACATATATATGAAATCCAATTAGGATATATATATAACACCAACAGTGGCCATCTGAATGACTATGAGTTCAAATGGCCAGCATCAAAACTGGCCAGCAAAGCTACTTACGCTTGCTATAAACAGCTTTTCTTGCCGTTCTTCTGTGTGTGTGTGTGTATATATATATATATATATATCCTCCCTTGGATTTCAGTGTAAGATCAGAGGCAACGTAATACCATCAGAGGGTATCAGATAGATAAAATCAAAACACGTTAGTGTTGTGTTAATCAGTAGCTGGGCATAATGCGGGAAGAGAAATAGTGCGAGTTATTAGCATGCTCCTCAAATCAGATGCGCAGATCACTGGAGACAATGAAGATCTGGCTGTCCTAGGCAAAGACATGACCTGGTCCATGAAGGTCAATGTGGTGGCGTTACGTTTTTTATTGTTCTCATTGTGTCGCATTGTGTCTCATTGTGTTGGTGTATGTTTGTCCCCACAATTTCTTCCTTTCTCTTTCCATGTGTTGCTTTCATCAAAGGACTTACCTCTGATTCTGAATACTTGTCACTGTAGTAAGTATAGAGAGGCTGTTTTCTAAGCTCACATACCATCACCTTGCGGGAGGTGGGATGCTTCTCACAGGGGAGATAGAGGGTGGGTGGGGAAAATCTTCCAATACGTTCACAGCAGGGATGCAGCTCCATGGAGAAGCATCCAAATGTGCTAGCTTTCAGTTCGCCCAGTATCCGTCTTTCGTTGTATGGGAGACCAATAGGAACCAGTTTTCAAATGTTGGGCACCTTAATAGAACCTGCATGTTCTGCATTTGGCTGTTTCAGTCAGCGCTTAGGCTCAGAGGCAGGGTGGCCTACTGGACGGTGCACCAGAGCAGCACTTAGAAGACCTGGGTTCTATTCCTGGCTCAGCCCCTAGCCTGTTGGGTGACCTAGGGCAACTCACTTCCCCCCTCTATGCCTCAGTTTCCCCATTTTACAAATGGAGATCATGCTACTGACCTGCTTTGTAAAGCACTTTGAGATCTACTGTGGGAAAGTATTATACGAGAGCAAAGCATTATTATTATCCTCATCAATTCTATCTGTCATTTCTCTAGAAACTTTCACCATTTTGTGTAAGCATTGATACTCGAAAGTTCCCACTTCACCTGCCTGTGTGCTGATTTGACCATCCAACTGTGTGATTTAGACCTCTATTAAGATGCTGATGCTTCTCACTTCAGAGGGATTAAGAAAGGCTCCTTTCTTATATGCTGTTTCAGAAGAGTTGCCCTGACTTTTTCCTTGCTCAAGATTTTGAGAAGGATTTATTTTTATGCCCCATTTTTATCTCCTATCTCTCTTCCACCTAAAGATAGTCCTGAATGCTGTAAAAAGGAGCCAGCTGTAGCCTCAGGTCTTTGTAGAAGGAATCTCCCACCCTCAAGAGCACCGCACCAAGATCACAAAATCTGCTTAATGGACAAAATTCTACCCAGGAGGGCTTGAGAGTTTTCTTCTTGCCCTGTTCACAGAACTTTCGCTGAGCTCAGTGGGTAGCCTGACCAGACAGCAAGTGTGAAAAATCGGGACGGGGGTGAGGGGTAATAGGTGCCTATGTAAGACAAAGCCCCAAATATCGGGACTGTCCCTGTAAAATTGGGACATCTGGTCACTCTATCAGTGGGGGATCTGTGCATGGGGGAGGAATGGAATATCCAATTCAAGATCTGCCAGGCGGATCTGAGAGCAG
Organism: Lepidochelys olivacea; assembly: GCF_965140295.1. NCBI lineage: Eukaryota > Metazoa > Chordata > Testudines > Cheloniidae > Lepidochelys > Lepidochelys olivacea. The sequence continues at coordinate 11,805,221 of NC_140436.1, read as the reverse complement.
AGCTTTGTCCTAGCTTACTGATTTCAAAACACCAACAATGGCCATCTGAATGACTATGAGTTCAAATGACCCGCATCAAAACTGGCCAGCAAAGCAATTTACGCTTGCTATAAGCTGCTTTTCTTGCCGTTCTTCTGTCTTTCCCCCATCGCTTCCCATTGTGCATATCACTTTCTGCTGTTGCATACACAATTTGTGCCTTTAGTGTCCTAAAGGACAGCATGGAAAAAGGAAAGCTCTAAAATTTGATGAGGTTTCTGATGGAAAGTCATTACTTGGGTCAGGGGTGGTAAAATGAAAAAAATCGATGTTATAGATACTTCTAGGGACCGTTTCACCTAGCAGCTCCCTCTCTGCCATGCAGGAGACCAGAGTCTGGGCAGGTTTCAAGCCGTGTATGTTTAAGGATATTGCAGAGCGCAGGGTCTGGGGGTGATGCAGTGTTGCATTCCTCACGCCGCCTAATGTGAGAGCATCTTACAGAGGCAAAGATTTTTTTCAGAACATTTTTCACTTGTTTTTTTCCCCTATCAAACCAATTTGGTGAAACTGACATCTCGTGAAATGTCTTAGCGTCGCCAAATCTGCATTTTGTTGGGGGGGGGGGTTAAATTTCAGCTGAAAAATTTCACCCATGTACTGAATACGCAGCCTGTCTGAGAGCTGAAGCTACTTTCATTCTTCAGTCCTAGCCAGCTTACTACCCCTTTGCATTATTTCTTTACTTGGAAATGTGTGGCTGAATTCTTACACGAGTACGTTCTCAGGACTCGGCACTGGGCTTCTCTCGCCAAAGTACTTCTCACTCCAGCCACTGACTGGCATACCTTTGCGTAGTGATGAGTGTTACTGTTTTAAGTAGGCTACAATCTTAGGGCTTGATTCAGTCAAAATTACAGATGGACTCCGGTCTGCTTCAGATTTCGGAGCTTTCTCGGCTCTGACCAATCTCCTGTGATGGGAGGGACGGAAGTAAGGGCTTGTCTACGCAGAGACTTAGTGCAGGGCAAGCCAGGGTATGAACGTAGAGTGTGCTCGTCTGCTACCGCCCACTAAAAGTTCCGTGGTGTGCTTTGGGGTACATCAAAGAGCACTCTGGAACTTGGCATGCATGGTAGTTGGGTCCATGTGGTGACTTAGTCCACGGCAGGCTAGTGCATGGTACATTCAGACCCTGGCTTGCCGTGCACAAAGGATATGTCTACACTTTGACCTGGGAGTTTGAGGAGACATACTCACCTCACCTCTCATCAAGTTAACACAGCAGCGTGGGTGGAGGGGCGTTCTCGTGTCTCGGACAGTGTCAGGGGCTGTGGAAGACCATGCTAGTGGCTGGGACGTGGGCAGTCTGGCTGGTAGGCAGCACAGTGTTCAGGAACCGGAGATCAATGGGCAAGTCTGAAGTCAGGAGCCAGGTGTCGGAGCCGAAAGTCAGACAGGAAACAGGAGCTAAAGCCACGGATCAGCACTCTGTCAGAAACAAAGAGCCGTTGCCTAGGGTTGGAGCCAGAGCGGTCGGAAACTGGAGCAACGAGGTTCAGGGACTGGCATAAGACTGAGCGCAGGAGCCGGGAACAGAGCAGGATCAAAGTCAGGAACTGAGGATGAGACCAGGAGCCAAGTAGCGGACAGCAGGGGCTGTGGCAGCAGCAAGCCAGGATCCACCTTGTCGCACAGACCGCTTCTCGTGTCTCTTCCTGGCTTCAGTAGCGTACCCGGCCCAGTCAGGGACTCCAGAGCGTCTCCAGTCGGGTCCCTGTGGCTGGTGCACTTAGTGGAGTGTTACACCTTCGGGCTCCCAATTCCTCAGTCACGAGTTGGCAGGTGGTGGTGTGGATGCGGCAGTGGCTGAGAGCCCATCGGTTCAAGATCCCAGGATCCTCTCAGACAGATACATACTCAGGGTGCCTAGTTTCAGCTGCAATCTATTTTTAGCGCACAGGCTTGCTCAGAACTAGCACAGGTATGTCTCTTTGAGCTGGGATCCACACCCCAGCTTGAAGGGTAGACATACCCTTGGTCTCTGCATAGACAAGCCCCAGGGTTTTCTAAACTGTATTACATCTTGAGGGTCAGATTCTGTCACCTTCATTCATTGCAATTAGTCACAGGAACAACCCCAGCAGAGACAGCACTACGCATTGAGTAAGTACCTCTCTGTGCCCGCCAGGATCGTGCTCTAAGTCAAGGAGCGCTGAGTGGGGGTGCAGGCAGGCTTGGAGTCAAGCGAAGAGCCAGGCCTTACAAATGAGAGCAGCCAAGATTAGGGGTTGACTGCTTGATTCCAAATGTTCTCTGCTCTGCAGGCCCTGGAAAGAAAGCTTCCTCCTCCATGCCGTTTGCGCTCTATCCCAAACCCTTATGGAATCACGGCAGGGATGCCTGCAGAAACTGTATTCACTGTCTGAATTAGCAAGGTTAATGTGTCCTTACAGCCAGCCTCTGGGGGGGCGCGGGGAGTTTGGAGAGGGGAGATCCAGCTTTCACCATATCAAATGTTATCCATATTTCGATGCTAGCTGTATCCCAGTGACAAACCAGCAAGCCCGGCAAATACCCAAGCCGTTGTATCACCATTTTAAACGTGTCCCATATTTGCCTATGCAGAAGGAGTGAAAGGTAGTTTGTTGGCAAAACAGCCAGGGAGCAATATATTCATGATGAATATGTACAAAGGGAACCGCTGCTCTGCTACGTATATTGCATGGGCTTTACACAAGCTGTGACAAGTATCAGCCAAGAGTGCGGTCTAGCAATTAGAGCAGGGGATCCATGGGTTCTATTCCTCACACTGTGTGACCTTAGGCAAGTTGCCGAAATGATCCGTGCCTCAGTTTCCCTATCTGTAAAACGGAAATCATATTGTGTGCCTCACAAGGGCGTTGGGTGGCTCAGCACCTCTTTGTAAAGCCCTTTGGGATCCTTAGTTGAAAAGTGCTATGGAAGTCTGGTGTGTTAATTATAGTTCTCTTGGTAAATCCAATAAAGAAATCTAACGGGACAAGGGGAAAAAAGAGAGAGGGAGAGGAGAAGGAAGAGGAAAAGAGAAGAGAGGCATGCATGCAATTGTTTAATTGCTTCTTCCCAGAACACAGCTTCCTGAGTTCATTGTCAAAGAGGATCATTCATTAACACTAGTTGCAAAAGAAGCCCTTTGCAAAACACACACCCCAGTCTGTGTTTGTGGGCTCGGAAGAAAAAACAGCATGTGTGAGCAAATGGAAAACCCAAGTGCCTAGATACCCTTAGCACTGTTTAAATGTACAGCTCATTTAGCAGACAGGCTTCCAGGAGTTCTGACCATCCTCGGCCAATCTGCTGCTGTTGGGCATTGTGTTCGGTTAGCAATAACCCCTTCTTCTCCGGATTGCTGTAGATGGAATTTGCAACCTCTTTTTCCCAGGGAGGAAGTTGAGAGACTTCTGGTTTTAAATCTAGGCCAGATTTACACGTAAAGCATAGACTGACCTAGCTACCTTGCTTGGTGGCTCTGAACAATTTTGCACCCTGAACACTGTAATTAGATTGACCTAACCCCTGGTGTAGACATGGCTAGGTCGACGGAAGGATTCTTCCATCAGCCTCTTGGAGAGAGAACCCTTCCACTGCTGTAGGAACTGTCTACACCACGGTGCTACATATGCTTTATGTTACATGTGCTTTAGCAGCATAGCTCCGCCACTGCAGTGGCTATCGTGTAGACGTATCTTTAGTTGCGAATTCTAGCTCTGCCTGCATTCAAAGAGGGAAAATGAAACCAAGGAGGCAACATGAAGCACAAGCTCTTTCCCCAGCTCTAGGACATGTGAAATCAATCTGGGTCAGAGGATCCCTGGGGGGAGGGATAGCTCAGTGGTTTGAGCATTGGCCTGCTAAACCCAGGATTGTGAGTTCAGTCCTTGAGGGGGCCATTTGGGGATCTGGGGCAAAAAAAATTGGGGATTGGTCCTGCTTTGAGAAGGGGGTTGGACTAGATGATCTCCTGAGGTCCCTTCCAACTCTGATAGTCTATGTTCCTTCCCGGCCATATTGTCTCAACCCATCAGTGTCCTGTTTTCTCCCCATCACAGCAAAACTGCTCTGGCTTCTTTTGAAATCAAGGGCCAAATTCCCATTCAATGGGAGCATGATATGGTCTAGTCTGTGTAAATACCATGGGCCTGATTCCCCACTGCTCTGCAGCTCCTGTGCAAAGTGGATGAAACACACCACCAACTTCAGATCACACCCACTTTGCAGAGATGTATAAATACCCAAAGTGCACGGCATAGGAGAGCCAGGCCCAGTGGACTTACGATGGTGTCAGAGAGAAGGGAATCAGGCCATGACAATTTCCTTACAGCGTGGGCCAGATTCTGCTTCTATTTAAACTAATGTCAATCTAGAGTATCCTCATTGAAGTCTCTGGTGGAATGATTATAGTAAGGCCGCAGGGCTAGCTCTAGGCAAGCTGGAAAATGCCCACCCCTTATTAGCCGGCAGTCTCCCAGTTGAAACCACTTCTTCGATATTCTGCTGACCCTTATCTTTAGCAACCCTAAAGCAATCAGCTGTTCCATCTGTATGGCAAAGCCAGGCGATCCGGTCCTTTAGCCACACAAAGTAGTAGTCCTTCTAGTGAGATGGGGGACCCTGCCTCCATAAATCCTCATGCCTTATGTCTTTCTTTTGTCAAGGTGCTAAGAAGACGGACACCAGCCCAGCCCTTGCTGATCCCGCTGCTGCTGGAGAGATGGCGCAGCCGGCAGCAGTGATTGTGAATGGGAAAGATGATGACCAAACTGCAGAAGACACCCTAAGCAAAGGAATGAGCCAGATGACCACAACCACAGATGCTGACCCAGATGCCCCTAAGGACAAAACCGAGTCAATCACCAGTGGGCCTGTGTCCCCAGAAGGCTCGCCATCCAAATCTCCCTCCAAGAAGAAGAAGAAATTCCGGACCCCATCCTTCCTGAAAAAAGGCAAAAAGAAGGAGAAGGCTGAATCTTGATTCCTCTCCAGGCCTTCTCCTCCTGCTGCCTCCTTCCTTCTCCCCCACCCACCAAGGTTACTAGAGCAGTAGAAGAAGCTGATAGCCAATAGCTGCCTCTCCTAGAATGGTTTGTGCTGAGATAGAACCAGAGGTTGAGGGTCCCGGAATGACTCCTGTGTAATACGTGTGGCTGAGACAACACCTAGACTTTGGGGGGAATGAGGCAAATTTTATGGGTACCCATGGTGTGAGATGTATCATTCCCCGTTAAACCGGTTTTTGAAGAAGTAAGCGAGTTTAGGAATGATTGTGGTCCTTATTTTCTGCTCAAGGGAGCTAGTCACTAATTTCACAAGCTGTAAAACTGGTTCTCTGTACCAGTTCCTCCTCGTCACAGCGCTAATGCTCCAAACCATTTATTTCCCGTGGGCTGAGGTCTTTCCACGTGCTGCTACCTTTACAGCCCACGTGGCCACCTTTCAGAAATAATTTGGTGCAAGAACAGACCCTCACGAAACAGGAGGGGACATTGACAATGCTTGATTCCTTTTTTCCAGTTCTGCAGTGGAATCCTGGCTAATTACTTTGTTGCAATTCACTGTATAATCTCAAATGGAGACCATCCAATTTATCAAAACCCAAAGGTGAAGGATTGCTCTCCTAGAAGGAAGGGTCAGGCTGTGGACCCATGACCTTTTGCTTCCTGGGTGACTACCTTGCACCTAGGCTAACAAGCCATCTTCAAGTTCCTTTCTAGCCAGAATGGTGACACCAAGTTATCTAACGATCCATTTGCTGCGGTAGTGAAGCCTCTTGGAAATGACTATTGTGTCTCAGTCGGTGGGGAAGTACACAAATCCCTCCCCCAGAATAACACACAAGATAACGTGTCCCACTATAAATATAGTGGTAAGAGCAGGGAAGGAAAAAAAGCCTCCAGGAACTCTCTGTGTTAAGTTTAAGAAGCAAGGAAATTTCAGTCACTAAGTGCTACTTTGTTAGTTTGGAATAAATGCATGCTGACGATATCACTCCTGTAATAATCACTGCAGAATGAAAAGCCTATAGAAAATGCGACTTCACCCCCACTTGCTGCGCTACTAATTAATTACACTTAGACGAGGCTGTGATGCAGATATGAGACCTGTTAGCGCTTTTCATTGCGTTCAGCTTCCGCTGGCTCGGCAGATGTCATTCCAGATTGGCAGCGAAGAGGGGCTGTGAGTACATTCCCTCTTCCCCACCCGCCCCCTCCCGCCAACCCCCAACTCCAGAGTGAAAATGAAACACGAGTTCACTCCGGTGACATGTTATTGCCAACTGGCTTAACCTGCCTCCCCCCATCTCTAACCTTCACCCTCTCTTCAAAATAAGACAAAGTTACCGACAGTTGAGGATTATTACAATTTCCAGTTCAGAGAATCTTAGAAATATAGGGCTAGAAGGGTCCTCGAGAGATCATCTAATTCATCCCCCCATGCTAAGGTAGGATTAAGTAAACCTAGACCATCCTTGACAGGTGTTTGTCCAACCTGTTCTTAGAAACTTCCAATGATGTGGATTCCACAACCTCTCTTGGTAACCTGTTCCAGTGCTTAACCATCCGTATAGTTAGAAAGGTTGAACTAATATCTAACCTGTCATGCCACAGTTAAAGGAGATAAACAGGCCAATGTTCCTCTGTCACTTTTAGGACTCTGGCATTAAGGGTGCTAACCAAATGAGATCTTGATCTTGCCCCATTGAAACAGAGGTTTTCCATTGGCTTAAATGGGAGCTGGCTCAGACCCTGAAGGCTTAGGGTGGCCGTTCTCAAACTATGGGCTATTGTTAGTCCACAGAATGGCACCTGGAGAACCATGCAAGGGAGTGGGGGGTGGGTTTGAGAAGCTGGGAAAGAGGTGGTCCATGGAGAAATCTTTCTCTGTCATCAGGTCCACAGAATGGAAGGCTTGAGAACAACTGACTTAGGAGGATATTGTAGTCTGTATACTGATGCGGTGTTCTGGTTCAGGTTCATCTCTAACATCTACCCGTAGATCTGTAAAATCAGGAAGCTAGCCCTCTTTCTGTAGTGGCCTGGACTTGAAACCGTGAAACCAAACTCCAGTGAAGTTTGGATTTGGATGTGATTCCGGATCCTTAATTTGTATGTGTATGAAGCCAACTGGCTGGAAAAATTCTGATAAAAAAGCAACAACTTTCATTGTTTTGTTTTTTTTTAAATGTTCCAGCCCTGTGGTTTTCAGAGTCTCATCTTTGTTGGAATGAGGCTGTGGGGTCCAGTGGTTAAAGCACATGACTGCCTCTTAGGAGACCAGGGTTCTATTCCCAGCTCTGGCCTGGTGGGTGGCCTTGGATTAGTCTCTGTACCTCAGATTTGCCTATGTGGTTTGAGCTCTGCTGTTGAAAAGTGCTCTATGTGAACACTAGGTATGGTTATTTATTATTCCCTTTCATAGTAACAGCATCTGTTCCGGCAAAATGTCCTTGAAATAATCTTTTTTTAATAAGGCTCTTGTGGTGGGGAATCCAAGAACGTGCATTCTAGCAAGATCCACACTGAGAAAGTAGCTGATGCATTTTCGTCATAGGGTAAGGAATCAGCTCCCCAATCTTGCATCACGATTTGCCTTAATACAGAACTATGGGGTGATTCGCAATTTTTAATAAGCACCAAAATCTTGCTTTGCTTTTTTTTTTTTGGAGGGGGTGGGAATAGGCTGGAGGGGAAGATATTTTGAAAACACAAGATCTTTTTGTTTTAAAGAGCAAGTTACTAGGTATGCTTGGCAAATGTGGAACGTGAAAAAAAATCAACAAAAAAACCTCAATGGCAAAAACAGCATACCTTTTAGATATGTACTCTTGGTGTTCATGTATGCTAGATAAATTAAATCCAGGTTCTTGAGGATAGCTGTGGCTTAAGTTTCTGTTGCCTAAATCCATTGTATGCACGATGGGCAGATTTTGACAAATTAAAGGCCCAAACCTATAAACATTTACTGTTGGATATTGTGCTTATTACCGTTAGATTTTAAGGCCAAAAAGGCTCATTATGACCATCTAGTCTGAATTCCTGAATAACACAGGCCAGAGAATTTCACCCTGAGTGATCCCGCTGAGTCAATGGTTATTATTGACCATGATGTCTTATTGTTATTTAATATCTGAATTACAACTCTGCCCAGAGGCCCATGATCGGGATTGGGGCCCCATTGAACTAAGTGCTGTATAAACATAGATGAAAGCATGGTCCCTGCCTCCAAAGAGCTTGAAAACTTGGGTCGTTCTTCTGCAACAGATTCCACAGACACATGTGAAGGGGTCCGTCTATGTGGTGTCAGTCACAGTAATGGGCCTATGACCTCGGTCCTGCAGTCAGATCATCTGGGGTCCCACAAACTCCAGTGGGGCTTCACATGAATGCGCACACGCCATGTGGATCAGATTGCAGGACTGGGAACTAGAGTGGTGACTGAGTCTTATGCTGAGGTGAATTCCACCCTTAGTACAATTAATACATGGGGCAAAATTCAGACTTCATATAGCTAATAAGTTCCATTGACTTCCTTATTTGCTACTTGAACTGGAGTTGCACCTGTTTACACCAGCTCTGATTTTTGCCCTGTAGTGTGTCCAGTTTTAAGGTATGGTGCTGGGTGTTGGGCACCAAAGAAGAAAAACATGAGCAAATGGTCTGCTCCACAGAAAGCAAAATGTTGAGATGGGTGACTGGGGTAAGCCAAGAAGGGCCATGTGAGGAACATGTAGGTTAGAGACATGCTCAAAGTAACAGCCATAAACTAAAGAACGAGGGAGTGCAGGCTCAGATGGTTTGGTGATGTAAAGCGCAGTCTAGACAATTGTGTGGGTAAGAGAGTCCACGAGATCAAGACTGAAGGGAAAAGACAGAGAGGCTGACCCAAGAAGAAATGGTGGGATGTCATAAGGGAAGACATGGTAGTTTGTGGTGTGATAGAAGCTATGGCATTGAGCAAAGTGCTTTGGAGAGAGAGAGGACACGTAGAGCGGACCCCATATGATGGGATTAACGCCAGGAAAAAGAGGAGGCGTGTGCGTGTGTGTCTAAGTCAAATAAATAGGTGCACAGAGCTAGGCTTAATGCCTGAAAATATCATGGGGAGGAGAGGCAAAAGTAATATGGCTCCCCACATTGTATTTCGAAGAAAATAAAGAAAGGCTCAGAGCTAAGTTCTTGGAATGTCTCAAGTCACCATTCCCCCAGATGCCTAAGAGGTTCACAGCTTGGTCCTAAGGCTTTTTACTTTTCTTCTTTTTCCTCTTTCCTATTGCTCTTTTGTGTCTCCTCTCACCCCTTCTGTACTCCTGCTTTCCTCCACTCTTGTTTTCTATCTACCATCTTGGATATGTTTGTTGATGGCACCATGGCCGATTGCCACTTCCTTCCCCTTCCTTCTGATGCAAGGTTGGCGTCAGCTTGACATGCGCCCAATTCAGAGCTGTATTTTGGGTATAGACACCGGTACCACCAAAGTTAAGGGATGTTTAGATCCAGTGTTCTTGCTGGACCTGTCCCTGGCAGAGATGAGACCATTTCAAAACCCATGATCCAAATTTTGCAGTCTGGGGCTGGGGATCATCTTTAATCTTACCAGTCTACTAAATTGCAGGCTGCCTGGCTTTTATCACACTAGGCAGTAAAGGCCACAACCCAACATGCAAGATCAAGTACGATGAGATTCTGAACCATGAAATGCAGCAAGAAATCAATATAAGTCTTCATTCCTTCTGCTTCTGCCTTTTTGTTCTTCAGTGAAATGTCACACTCAGTATTGGTTCTAATGCCTCTCTTTGCAGCCCTTACACATAGAATCATAGAATCATAGAATATCAGGGTTGGAGGGGACCCCAGAAGGTCATCTAGTCCAACCCCCTGCTCAAAGCAGGACCAATTCCCAGTTAAATCATCCCAGCCAGGGCTTTGTCAAGCCTGACCTTAAAAACCTCTAAGGAAGGAGATTCTACCACCTCCCTAGGTAACGCATTCCAGTGTTTCACCACCCTCTTAGTGAAAAAGTTTTTCCTAATATCCAATCTAAACCTCCCCCATCTGGACTCCCATTCAATTAGGGGGAATTTCACTTGTGTGAAGCATACAGCGCTGGGGTCTAATAGACTGTCTTTCAAAACAGCATTAGTTATAAGCATTAATTTTAAAGTATAGGAATTAAAAAGGGATAAGCCATTCACCAACTGGGATCAGAAAGAAACTGCTACTGTCCTTGTATGGGGAAGTATTGCATTATTAGATACAATTACAAGGTATTGATCCCTTCTTCTCAAGCACTGTCCACTGTGAGAGACAGACCCTTGGACTAGATAGATCATTGATCTGTTATGGCCACATTCCTATGAAATGCCATGATTTCCTATGTTTAAGACTGAATGTCTAGCAGTGGTTACATATGAGTTTGCATGTAAAAACAAAACAAGCCCTGAATGCCAGAACCTGAACTGCCAAAAGAGGCCTGGCAAAGTGACTGGGAGCCAAGCCAAGCCCCAGACATGATTTAGAAGTGTCAGATAAAATAGCCTGAAAGGGACCTGAACCAAAACCCCAGGTCTGATCATTCCTGAACTGTGATGAAGCTTGGATCTGAATCCAAATTCTTGCAGCTTAAGGCCATCTCCTCTATAATAGCCCTTGGATTTGACCCTAATTTGGAGCTGAAACCATACTGGTAAATATTACTCACTTTACTGAATATATACAACATTCCTCACAAGTGATTCATTTAATAGTTGTGCTGGTGCCATTCAGGATCAGACTCTGAGCTTCCATTAAGACCCGCTGAAGTCCTGATTCTAATCTCGCTTCCCGTGGTTTCACACCAGCACAGCACCATTGACTTTAGTGGAGTCAGTCATGATTTGAGGCCTGATCCAGAGCCTGCGCAAATCTATGGAAGTGTTTCCATTGACGTGTAGGGCTTTGGATCGGTCCTTTTCATCAGTATAAAGGAGAGCCAAATCAGGTGTGGATATCAGGGGGCATTGTGGGCGCTCAGAATCAGGCCCATGAAGAGTCAGTGAGAGCCTTTCACACATAAGGCACAGAACTGCAAAAGCCTAATGCACCAATTCCCTCAGAATAACCAGATCCACATAATTTAGGAATCTCCAGGGCTTCTGTTGTCTTTTTTTTGTTGAGCTGTTCTGAAGAGAAGCACTTGAGTTAATAAGGAACAATGACCATAGACTAGCTCTGTAATTACATGATATTTACTTACTGGTTATTCATTTATAAGTTTACATCTGTTCATGGTAACACTTGTGCCATGTAATCATCAAGGCATAAATAACCATATAATTATTCTGAAATTACCCCCTAATTATCCCTGCCATTATGGATCTGATTTATGGTTATTTGTTCCCGGGAAAGGGGAGTGGGGGGGGAGAAGAGGAAGAGCTCCATGTGAAGCAATGGCAGAAATGTACGGGATCTAATTCTGTCTTCTCCACCCTTCCTGAATGCTCCCAATGCTTGGCTGGATTCTTGGAGAAGGCTTCATGCAGAAGTGTTTTGTGATTCACAGAGGGCTGGACTGGCACCTGGCAGTCCAGCCACATTAAGGGCAGCATGGAACTGCAGTGCCCCAGGGAAAGCACGCAGTCTCCATTGTGACTGTGAGAATCACAACTGGATCCCTGCTTCCTCTTTTTTCCACAGGGGAAATAATCTTCCCCAACCCTTTTATTGGCACACGTCACTTCCCTCTCCAGCTGGCTCAGTTATGTTGGCTGGCATGTTCGGGGAGGAGCCAATGCCCATCCCTCCCTGCCCACCTGCATCAGAGGGGGTTTGGCAGCCGCTTTCCCCGCTGTACAGGGGCTGGTGCTGCAGGTATCCAATCCAGGTGAATATAGGAGCATACACCTATATGCAGCTGGGCTGCTGACTGATCCTGGAGATGCTTGATCAAGGTTATAGCCGTACAATTTGGAGACTGGGCGGAGAGGAGGGAGAGGGCTTTTTAAAATAACACACACAGCCTGTAGCTCTTTTCTTGCAGTCACACATACACTGGATTTTGAGCACCTACCCAGAGAAACAGACTGCTTGAAATATGAGTTAGAGGGAGGTTGTGACTATCCATTATCCTGTGTCTGAGTAGAAGAGCTTCATTCTTACTTTCAACCTCCTACAACAACGCCTGCACTGTGGACCATACCACACAGGGACTGTCTTTGTCTTAAGCAAGTATTTTAAAATAGCCCCAAAGCTTCCAGTTCAAATTTGTTTGCTAGATTTTTTTCTTTTCTTTTTTTTTAAAGAGAGACCCTGGGCCAAATTCAGCTCTGGAATAAGCAGGCACAAATCCTCATTCTCTTCTGTTTAGGTTCATAGACTGTGCTCATCACCATGGTATCTGAGAACATTGAACTGGATTCTCCTCTCACTGATACTAGTGTAAAGTAGGAGTGACGCTATTGAAGCCAATGAAGGTGTAAACACAGAGGAAGGTCTTAATCCAATGCCCACTGAAGTCAATAGAAAGACTCCATTGTCTTCTGTAAGTGCTGGATTGGACCCTCTATGAGAGTAGCATAAGGCTTGTTGAGTTAACTGGTAGGTGCATTCACTCACAAGACCTTTCGTCCCACCTTTGCTAGGCTACTGGGCTGGTGCTTTGAGCAATTATTTCCATCAGGTTTTTCAATCCAAGGCCAGTGCATATGCATTGGTCTGAACTGAGTGTTTGGGTGTTAGCCTGACAACTGTCAAACACCAAACAGATTGGGAGGGTGGAAGAAACTTGTCTTTCAAAGAAACATTCATCTAGAACTGTAGTCCCTCGTTTGTACGTGTTCATTGAGTTCACAACCAGTAGCTGGCCTGATTTGAACCACAGTTGCAGGGAAGTCAAGGCAAAAGGCTAGGCACTCCTCACATTTCAGAAATAGACATCACAATAATTCAGCCCCCTACCAACATGAATCTTAGAGAAGATTTCAGAGTAGCAGCCGTGTTAGTCTGTATTCGCAAAAAGAAAAGGAGTACTTGTGGCACCTTAGAGACTAACCAATTTATTTGAGCATAAGCTTTCATGAGCTACAGCTCACTTCATCGGATGCATAAAGTGAGCTGTAGCTCACGAAAGCTTATGCTCAAATAAATTGGTTAGTCTCTAAGGTGCCACAAGTACTCCTTTTCTTAGTGAAGATGAACTTTGCAGAGAGACCCTCCGTGCTTGGCGGCGAGGGGAATAAGAATATGGCAGTAGCGGGCTGCTAAAGCAATGGAAATGGCTAACAGGTGACATCAAACCAATGGAAATATGAAATAACATCAGATTTCCCTTGCTGATTGACAGGTGAGCCTGCCTCAAATCCACAAGCAGGTGTTTTCCATCCTTCAAACCAGCTCTTTATGCTTTGCCTGTCACAGCAAATTGGCCTAGGGTAACAGTACACTAAAATGTATAGTAACCCAGGGTAGCCTGATCAGTATATTAACAATAACCAAACTAAGTAAGGTACAATGTTCTGTATATCAGTTGGGCTGTTAAAGTGAAATGTCTGTGTCTGACAATCGTTGCTTGAAAGTGCTATTTAATGTCTTTGTCTGTAAATAAGCCCCAATGGTTGGGCTTTTGCTAATATTGTGAAGTTTTACATTAGGGTTCTGGTGTAAAGAACTTTATTGCTACTTAGACTCTGGTATCCTGTATGTGTGCATAATTACTTGAAAGCTATATTTTTTTCTGTATGTCAACATACACTTTTTCAGTGTGCGGGACATTCAGATTTGCAGTTTGTTTCCTGGGGGTTTTCCTTCACAATTTTATATTCTGGTTTGGTTTTTAATCTTTCAATATCTAAGTCATCCTGCTGGTTAAAAGAGAATGTTGTGGTGTGATTTCCGAGGCCTTTATCTGCATTGGGTTAGAGTTTTGTTAAAACTGCATGTCCCTGCATACAGATGATTGTATATGCTCTTCTTTACTGAATGGATTTTACTGTATTAAAGCAACTACACTCAGTGTGGGTATGGTTCTCTCTTTAGGCCTATGCAGGTCCAGCCCGAGTGATGTCAGGACCAGAGGGTTGTTGTTAAAATGCTATTCCCCTTTGATAGCTCTGGAACAGCAGCAAATGAAATAAACTTTCACCATAACACTTACAACACATTTTCTTTTCATGTGATTTTTGCTTTGGTAAGTTAAATCCTCCCATGAAGCCACTTCCACGATGCTGGCCTGAGCTGGAGGTAGCTTGAGGCAGAAGAAGGGTGTTCAGTCTTCCTGTCTTTCACTACTATGCTGAAACTGCTCATTAAAAATGCTACTGGCGGCTTTCCTACTCAATGACTGAAACTTCCCAAACAGATTTCACACAGTTCTTAGATCACTTTTAGTCATTACCACCGTGGGCTGGGCTGAACCAGCAATATAGAGGCAAACAGCTGGTGCACCTAGCTCATTCCCTGAACTATCCAGCTGCTTTAGAACATTTCCTCGAAGACCGGTTACAAGCTTTTCCATAGGCCCTGTATACCAGCACTCAATGTGGCATTATTCTCTCAAGCTCCACTTATGACACCAAAATGAGACACTGCTCAAATTAAGTTGTCCAGCAATTTATAATATAATTGTCTCTCTTCCTTCTTGAAAGCTTTGCCTAGCACTGAAGTAGTTAGCAATGTTGACGTACCTTACTATCATTGAACTGCACCTCCATTGTGGTTCACTAAGGGTAGTTTACACCATTTTTTCAGGCTGTCTGCATTTCAGGCAGACACCACGGCACAGGTTTACATCTGGTTCCCGTTTTTAATGTTCTCTTTGGAATTTTAAGGGCTAGAGCCTTTGTTTTACGGGTAACTGAAGATTCTAAAGCACATGACAGAAGTCCTGGAGAAAATACCAGCATGATAAGTTGATATAAACCAGCCCAATCTGACCAGTGCATAAGATCCCTGTATCCAGTCCCTGTAGTCCCATTTGTCCTTCTTTAAGACGGTAGGAATTCATATGGGTCTTTCTCTGCCAGGCTGCTAAATTAGCAGCTCAGAGAATCCATGTAACACAGCTGGAATATGATACCACCCCCAAAGTAACATGAATTGATTGTATTAATGCCCACAGTTATTCAAGCCTTGGGTTTTATATCTTCACTGAAAGATGGCACCTCCTGATGCTATGCTGGGTTATTGTCTCACTACTCTTTCACAGGGAAAAGTACCACCGACTGAATCACTGGCATCTTGGATGTCTCCCACCAATACAGTGATCCAGCCCAAAGCTACTTAGATTGCTTACAAGATATAATGTGCTGGTCAAAATATAAGGTGGAATGGCTGTAAGGAATTATGGTGTGGTAGGAGGAGAAGGAGAGAACTCAGAAGCATCACAAAAAACATAGCTGAGTAGAGAATTAAGTGAGAATCCAACACATTTAAGAGAAAGGAGCATTGGGAATTAAGCTAATTTGTTGTAATATACAGAAGGAGGATTTCATGGCCTGTGACCTCTTATGCTTCAAGATTACACTTAGCCTGAAGGATCCCGGGGTGCCTACATATGTAACACCCCTGAAATGCAACTACCTCACAACTGGAGGACAACAGCTGGTGCACAGCATGCTGCAGACAGCAGGGAGAAAGGAAATTGTGTCCACGGACACTTATGCAATTCCTGTCCCTTCTGAAAAGTTCCCTGAGATGACTAACGTCTAGGCAGAGCAAACAGGCCTCAGTTCATAGAATCATAGAACTGGAAGGGACTTTGAGAGGCCATCTAGTCCAGTCCCCTGCACTCAAGGCAGGACTAAGTATATTATCAGTTCTTAAAGTCTCATCTCAGAAGCGCACACACACACAATGAATAAATTCCACAGAACCTTGCTAGATGGAAAGGCTGCATAGCTAGCCTGACACTGAAGTGGCTCAAGGCTTGATTACCCACGCCATCTTTGAGCCACGGGAGTAGTGATGAGCACACGACGCAAGAAAACAACGTTTGGTGGGGGCAAGAGAGTGATGAAAATATGAGTGGCAGTGTCTGAAAGACGGAGTTGTGTGACTTGTGACTCACACGTACGTGCAATCACCAATACCCTTGGGTATCAGTCAGCCCCCCCCCCCCCCGGCGCGCAGCTAGGTAAAATGTTGTGCGCAAGCCCTTGTGGTTGTGAAAAGGGCTGGCACGCAGCGACGGAGAAGACACGTGCGCCACGGAGCACGAGCTGGGGCTGAGCTGGCAGCACGAGGGATCCCAAAATGGAGACAAATGCTTGGGCGTTAACACGTCGTGGGTGGCGGGGGCTGCGCTGGGGCTTCAGCAGGGAGGTGCGCGGACGCTGGGATCTTGTCCTGTCGGCGCTGGGATCTGTGGCCACCGGTGCAGCCCAGCCGATCCCCGGGGTAGCTGCGCTGGTGCAAACAACGCAACCGCGGCGCCCACCGTGTCCACACTCGGGGTCTGCTGGGGTCTAACTCCAACCCGGGCCAGGCCCTGAGCCTACATGGGCTGGGCACTGCAACTCGGGACAAACCCTCGTGGTTGGGCCCTGCCATCTGGTTGGTGTGCGGCGGGCGCGGGGGAGATAAGGGCAAGACTGTGCCCTGCGGGGCCTCTCCAGGGGCCCCGCCCCAGCCCAAAGAGGGGCTCAGGGGAACCCCATCGCCCCGGAACCAAGCATGCGGCGGAGCGAGTTCCCAGCCGGAGCCGGAG
Source organism: Lepidochelys olivacea (assembly GCF_965140295.1). Taxonomy (NCBI): domain Eukaryota; kingdom Metazoa; phylum Chordata; order Testudines; family Cheloniidae; genus Lepidochelys; species Lepidochelys olivacea. Next base: position 11,788,526 of record NC_140436.1, on the reverse strand, counting down.
CGGGGACGGACGGCCCACCGGAAGTGCCCGGCGGACGGTTTTTCTGCCGGATGTGCGTGCCGGCTGGGGGCTGAGGCCGCGGGAGCCGTTGGGGTCCGGGCTCGGCGGGATGGTCCGGAGCCGCTCCAGGTCCCCCCCGCGGAGGGGTGAGCGCCGGGGGAGGGGGCGGAGATACCGGGGCGCCCCCTGCAATAGAGGAGGAGGAGCGGGGGGGCGGTCTCACATGCACCGTCCGCCTGGGGGGAGGGAACCGCTGGTCCGCGGCCTACGGCGGGGGGGAAACACCTCCCTGGAGTAGGGGGAAGGAGCCCTTGATCTTTGCCCTGGGGGTCAATGGAAGTCCCCCCCCCCTCACCAAGAGAGGAGGGGAGGCGTCTAAATCCTTGCCCAGGGTGTGTGGGAGACATTAGCCCCATCGTCCAGAGACTGGATCTTTGTCGGGGGGGGGGAGTATTACCCCCACCCAGAAAGGCAGGACTCCTCTGACCTCTGCCCTGGTACAGGGGATGAGTTAGAGATCGCTCCGCAGCCAGGGGAGGGACCCCATGAAGCCAGATAATGGGGAGACCTATTCGCATATGGGGGTAACAGGGGAGCTTTGCCTCCCTCCAGGAGAGGGGATCTCTGATCCCTACCCTGATACAAGGGTGGAGGGGAGATGCACCACAAAGCAAAGGGAGGGGGCCGGCTGTTAAAGGAAGGGAAACGAGCCAGCCCTAGAATCCAATCCCCCTGTGGCAGCGGCTCGCTGACCAGCATCTTGTCTGTTAGGAGGGATGGTCCCTATTTCTACGTTGGTAATAGAGCCTTAACCGTTTTCCTTTTCTTTGCCTCTGAAAAGTTGAACTCAGAATTTTGCAACGAGTGCTGTCGTGCGTTCCTCATCTTTCCTTCTCTGCTCTCGTTGCTCTTAGGACAATCCTCTTTACCGCTGAGCAAGTCTTGAGGTTTAGGGGATGGAAGAAATCCTTCTCCCCTTCTTTTAGTTTTAGTCATGACTGATATTCCCTTATAAACACAGGGCTTTACTGAAGCTATAACAAGGGTGGTGATAGTTCCAGCTAGCCAACACTAATCAGCACTCCCCGCTTCTTTCAGAACGTAGGCGCTCTCGTTCTGCTTCCCGGGAGAGGGAGAGGAGGCGACGGGAGCGTTCGAGGTCCCGGGAGAGGGACAGGAGGAGGAGTCGTTCCCGTTCCCCGCACAGGAGGCGATCCAGGTGAGAAAGTATCTGAATTATCTGAAGCCAATAGGCAGAGCTTCTAGCTGACAGCCCCATTCTCCCACTGTTCTTATTGGTGTAATTCTTACTGTGATATCAACAAGGTGACAGGGTACTTCCTTTCCGTGGTGTGGGAAATGGTTTTTGGGTAGGCTGAGGGGAGCAAAAAACAATTCTACAGTCAGACAGATCTCACGGTTAGGAGGCTCTTTACTAATATTTAGCCTGTGTTGTCCTTTACTTAACTAGAGCAAATGTGATGAAATTATGCCTCCTTGTATTGTTTGTTGGTTTGTTTGGAGTGCGTTAGCACCTGTGGTCTCGTCATGGGTCAGGGCTCCATTGTGCTAGGTGCTGTACAAACACAGAACAAAAAGATGGTCCCTGCCCCAAAGAGTTTACAGTCTAAGGGTAAGATGAGACAACAGATAAAAAGTGTTTCCTTGTGCGCCCCCTCTGCCTGTGTTTAAGACAATGCCAGCCATTGTAACACCACATAACCATTATTCTGCTTCCTTGCTGTCACACGTAAAGCTGTAGGTGGGATTGTAGTTGAGTGTTTGTTGTAGATTCAACCTCCAGCACTTGTTACTGTGTTAACTGCTGCAATAGTTTCCTCTCTTGTTGTTAGATTGAAATCTGTACTTGTGTGAAATTCTAGGTCCCCGAGGCGGCATAGATCCAGCTCTTCTTCGCCGTCCCGGCAGAAGGAAAGGCGAGACGATGAAAAGAAAGAAAACAAAGATGCCAAAAGCAAAGAGCATCAGATCACCGGTAACAGAGCAGAGTCCTAACCTTGGGAAGCAAAGCTGGCTCTTGCGGCTTTGTGTTGATCTTACCTTAATGTGTAGAGAACCAGTTAAAATCTACTGGACTTAAATAAAATTGGTAAATGGAGTAGATGCCTGTGAAAGTGAGGGCCTCTGCAACTGCATAAACCAGGATTACTAAAGGCAGATGCTAGTCAAATTTTCCTTCGATTATCCTTTTTCCATCTGCGAGTGCACCCCAGCCCTGGACCCATGCAACCCTTTTTAATAATACTTTGCCCTCCTAGGCCCTATTCCATGTGCTTAGTCATAGTTAATGCACAAAAACTGTTCTGGAAGAGATATGAAACCTCGTGCTTTAGGGCACAATTCAGTCACTAACTAGTAGGAGTTAGGATGTAGGGCAGATCATCTCATGCTGCCTACGGTAGGGTTTCTGGCATTTTCCTCTGAAGCATTTAGTGCTGGCCACTGTCAAAGACAGGAACTAGATAGACTTTGGGTCTGATTGAATTTGGCAACTCCAGTATTTCTGCAATTGGTTCTTCAGGGGCAGGCATTTGCAGCTTCATGGAGGTCCATGAACTGCAAAGGGACTCCATGCAAGACCGAAGAGTCAGCCCTTACAGATCTGATCCCAAGATCTAAGGCCTGACTGTGTCTTTAAGAGGATCTCTAAGCACTTTACAAATGTTAATGAATTAGGCAGCGCACGCACAGGATGAGGTAAGGAATTTTCCCCATCTGTATAATGGGGCAGAACTGAAATACAGAGTAGTTGTGGTTTGCCTGGTATTGTGCAGTCCATCCAAAGCACCAGCGTGGATCTTATCTGCATTCCTAACAAAGCAGTTCACTTTCCTCTCTCATCTGCGATACTTGCTAAGTTTTGCTTTTAAAAAAAGGGATCTCAAGTATATGTGTAAAAACCAAAAAAGAAATTGAAACCACATTGTCTCCCCTAGAGGAAGTTTCCCTTCCATTTTCTGTTGCCTCCCATATCCCACCTTAATCGTCCGTCATTGTATGCTTCTAGTTATATAGCTCTGTCTAGCTATGTCGCAAGCTCCTGAGGGCTGGGATCTTGCACTCCTATTCATCTGTAAAACATCGTGCACACGTGTGGTACTGTGTAACTAATACATTAGTAAGACTGAATTTAAAAATAAATCTCAATTTCCCTGTGCTCTTCTTGCCGTTCTCTTTGCTCAGTTCTCCGCTAGCACAAGGGTTGCAAACACTGTAGGGGAATGTTTGTTTTTCTTTGGCATTTAAAAGCAAAGGAACTTGGGAGTATTTTCATTAGATATTGTAAAAACAGACATCTGCAAAACCTCCATTTTTGGGCCAGATCTGACCTTGCGTTGTTCCTCTACCCCCTGGACCAGTTTTCTGTTCCAGAGCTGTGTTTGGTCAGACCAAAGAGCCAGTTTTGCAATACACATAGTGGTTTTGTCATACGCACAAATCTTTATTCCCTACCTTCCTAATCAGCATGTTCAATAAGTTTCCATCAGGTGCCTGGTAATTTTTCCTAGTATTATATTTCATATCCCTCTTGTATCTTTCTGTCTTTTCAGAAGAAGATATGGAAGGCAAAACAGAGGAGGAAATTGAGATGATGAAAACAATGGGCTTTGGATCCTTTGACACAACAAAAGTGAGTGGACTGTTCCATAGAACTTAAGTAAAAAGTCCTGACCTTCTTCCAGATTATATTTACAATTCATTCTTGGGTATAGCCAAGCTATCTTGGTAAGTTTAGGAAGATCCTTTACAAGAGGATGGAGGAAGGTTCGCTGTTTTGCTGTAATATTAAATCTCTCAATGTTACAGGTCTGTGTCTCAGCTTTTCAGTTTGTCAGTAAGTAGCAAGAAATAACTCATCAGTGTGTTGAAACATTGCATCAGAAGAGTATTGTTGATAGGAACTACAGAGGCGAGACAGTATTGATCTTATAATACAGAATTAGCATGGGACTTCAACATACTGGTCATGATTGGCAGCTCTGCCCCCTTGTGCTGTGAGCCCTTGAGCCCTCACAAGACAAGTAAGGTGGGACCAGGTCAGTGCTGTGCTGGGACAGAGGGGGTGTTGCGCTGGATCTTGAACAGATACCCCAGTGTGGTGCTGTGCTTCTAATGGTACTGGCTTTCAGGTGAGATGTTAAACCCTGTGGGTTTCCGAGGGAGCAGAACTTCCTATATTGGCTTCTATTGTGGAAAAATGCAGATGTACTGATTTTATTTTCTTGTCGCTTGCCTCTACTGCTTTTGATCTGCTAGCTCCTGGCTACAGCCCCACAGTATGGAATTCTAGTTGCAGAGCTTGGATCAGTCTTTTAGCGTGACTCTATACTTCTCCCTAAGAGTGTGATCCTGCAAACACTTAATACTGGTCATAGTGTTTACTACCCTATTGGTGCTAATTAATCATAACTGTATGCACCACTCATGTTATAGCACCTTGTAATCATTATTTGCCCCTCAGAACTCCCCTGGGGGTAGGGTGGTATCATCCCTGTCTTACAGATGAGGCACTGTGGCACACAGAGGTTAAGTGACTTGCCCAGGGTCACACAGGGAGCTTGCAGCTGAGCCAGAAATTGAGCCCAGGTCTCCTGAATTACAGACAAGTGCCCTATCCAGTAAACCATCCTTCCTATTCCTGATGGGTGCTAAGGCCCCTTTTACTCAGAGCCCTGGGGAGGCCTGGTTACAGTGCATAAAAACATGTTCCAACTGTGCCTCCTATCCATGCTACAGCCTTGGTTAGACAAAGCTGTATCCTGCCACTGTTCTTCACGGCACCCCCATGGAAGCAGGTGGGAGTTAACACTGAGCTTTGTGATATGATGTGACCTTTGGAAAGTGATTAGGTCTGTAGTTAGTTGCTTCTGAAAAGGGGGTTTGCTCTGTTAGTTCCATTCATCTGCATTGTAAAACTAACCTAGCAAAGATCTAGAAAGTTGGTACTAACTGGTTTCAGCTTACATGCAGTGTTGCTGTAGGCTTCAGTCTGTGTAAGCTCGAAAGCGCGTCTCTCTCGCCAGCAGTAGTCGGTCCTATAAAAGACATTGCCTCACCCACCTGGTCTCTGGTTTCAAGTTGGCTTGCCCTAGAGTGACATACCCTGGGTTAGATGTGTTGATCCCAGCTCCACAACCTGTGCCCTTGTGTTGCTATGCCTCTTCCTAAACAGTTCTCTGTAAAACACACTGAGTTTTGGAGCTCTCTTTCCCATTGTATCTTTCAGGGGAAGAAAGTGGATGGCTCTGTAAATGCCTATGCTATAAACGTGTCACAGAAGAGAAAGTACAGGTTTGTGTTTCTACCACTTGGACAGACTTGCTCTGATTTGGAGGCTGTAATATCTGCTGCCTGCATGGGTATGTTGGGGGAGACATAATTTCTTTTCCAGGACAATCTGATTCAGAGAAGGCTTTGTAGTCCTGGTGAGAAGTATGGCGGTCTTTTGGGTTATTGACTGAGAGGTCATTCTCATTTGTATTGAGGAGTGCTTGTTGATTTTACACCTCAGCAGTTGTTATACACTACTCAAAGCAAATGTGTTTCTATACACTACTCGAAACAGATATGTTTCTTGCCTCTAGTTTCTCTAAATCTCCATTGCTAATGGAGAGAGGAGTGAACCAAAGAACAAAGGTGCACTTGCTCCCTGTTTCAATATATGTAACTTTGTACGAAGCTCAGATGCTGTGGCAGTAAACACACTGTAAACACTTGGCTAGAGTGGGACAGAATGTCACTGGGACTCTTCTCCCCCTGCTTCTTGTAACTGCCTGAAAAATGTAGCCTACCTTCTCTTTTTTGTGCACCGTGCATCTCTAAGTTAAACTTAAGCACCAGTGAAACATACTGTATTGATGGCCCTGCGGACTGAAGTCCTTTAGCCACTGAACACAAACAGCCTGGCAAAGGCATGGCAAGTTTCCGAACCAGTGTGCCGGAGCCTGACATAAGCCAGGTTTGCACTAGAATCTTTTGTCAATATAGCAGGAGTGTGCTATCTGTTTTGCCAATATTTCTAAACTGGCAAAAGCCCTAGAGCAGATCCAGTTGTACTGGCATAAAAGTGCCTTTGTCAGTATAACTTATTTTGATCACTACATCAGGAAAAGCTATACTGGTAAAGACCTCCCTCTCTCCTCTCTCCCCCTCTTTTTTTTTTTTTTGGTGTGTGTGTGTGTGTGTGTGTGTGTGTGTGTGTGTGTGTGTGTGTGGCCAATATAAGCTCAGTCTAGACATGAAGGGTTTGCTGGTGTAGACCTGATTGTAGTGATTAGCTCCAGTGGTTGGGTGAGTTCTCCATGGCTCATTCAACCATGACTTCTTCGCTAAGACTCCCAGCAGACATACCAGTTAGTGCCAATCCTGTTTGGTATTTCTCAAGAACACCCAGCTCATGTCACATGAGGCACGGACAAGCTGTCGTAGAGTGGGAGCAGCATTCTGTCCCAGCCAACCTGTGCTGGATTTCCACCAGCACTTTAATAAACACCAATCCCATATGAGTAGATTGGAGCTGCTAAAGCTCATCACAAGTACAGACAATTAAGTTCTAACTATGCTGATTTCTTTCCCCTCATCACAGGCAGTACATGAACAGAAAAGGTGGATTCAACAGACCGTTGGATTTTATTGCTTGATGTCTAGTCTTGTTACCTATGAAGAATGACATCTGGAGCACGAATGGTTAATATTTTATTGTCTCGCTGTGACTTGTGTGTGCTGGGGTCTCCGAGACAGGAACTCAGCTTCTCACTGTAAAAAGAAATCAGCTTATTTATGAGAGTCCAGAAACGCTTGCTTTGCCTGCAAAGAGAGGGAAGAGAGGGTAAAAATGATGCTTTCTCGAAATGTTGGGTTTGAATATGTTCAGGCCTGTTTTGTTCCCTGTCAGGACTTTCCTGTTAGATGTATTTTTTCATTTCTTCTCTGAGTTTTTTAAAATAACGAAATGTTGTCAGTTACAATAAAAACCAGTATATATTTACCCCCACCCCAGAATTAAAATATGATGGCGTTGCTCAGGAATAAAGCACCAGGGAGGAGGCTGCTGGAGATGTCTGGGCAATTATTTGCCTGTCAAACAGAGGGATAAATCACTGTGAAGATAAATCTGGTTGAGGGTTTAAAACAGAAACAGAATTATTTTGAAAGTGTGCTCATGGGAGAATGTTGAAAGAGAACTGTTTTCCTAATTTAAGATCTCCCCCCACCCTTACTTTTCACTTATCCCTTTCCTTACTAGTTAATAATCAAAGTTGTCAAGAACTACCGAGTAGGATAGAATAGCATAGTGTCAAAGGGTTGCAGTGAGTTTACTTACTGTTTGGCTTGGAAAAACGTAACGTGTTTGAATATTCCTCAGTTTTCATATTTGTTTACAGATTTGTTACTTAAAATTCTTCTTGAGGCTGATGCTTCTCTGAGCAAAGTTTGGAGGTAAATCTGGGTTATATTAAAGACCCAGAGGTGAAACATTTAATCCTTCCGCCTTCATTGCTTACTATGCATCTAGATTATTTTTATAAACAACCATTTTCAGATGCCATGGTTTATTTGCTGTACCATTTCACACACATACCAGCAGGTGGCAGCACATGGAATGGCTAATTTTTCAAGTGGCGGCTTAAAACTTATTCGTAGAGTAGACCACACGCCCATGTGACATAAAACGCCTAATGAACACCTCTGCTCCCATTCGCAGTCATGTAGACCACCTCTCCCATTCATGATTGCATAACGTCCCTGTGGCAAATACCGCCATTACTTTCATGGCAAAGGAACATTTGAAAAGTGCTGCGTGTATTTTAGCTCTTCCTAGTTCAGTGTTTGTCCTTTGGAAAATATTAATCCTGCTCTCTATTATTCTTCATCTCCTCTCTCCTCTGTCTGTGGGACCTGTCTGCTGTCTCTGAACCACCAGCAGCTGATCCTAAACCACCAGTAGTCTGTGGACTGAGATTTTGGGAATGTCTGATCAAAAGTTTGATAGCTCTCACATTATGCAAATAGTTAAAATCTCTTGCATTTATGTACTTTTTAACCTCTGAGACTTGGATAGCGAATAGCCTTTGCCTTAGATGACCTGTTTTTCTTTTTTAATCAAGCTAAGTATTCATGCCTTGGCAGGTGAGATTGTTTCCTAAAGCCCCTCTGCTACTCCATCCTTCACATTTTATCACAGCTTTTCCAGTAGTCTCCATGACCATTGACAAGCAAAACATGATTTTATATTTTCCTTTCCCCCAACTAATCTGACAGCGGGAACAATCCAGATTAAAGTCACATGTGCAACCCTCCAGTGACCTAGAATGGCATTAGGATTTATTCAGCCCACACAAATAAATGTAGGGACCTGACACTAGTAGGATGCCACGCAGTCAGAAAACACTTGTGCCAAGCACAGTGTGAACCCTGGTAATGGAGACTGTTGAAATTGGGCAGGCAAAACCAGTAAACAAAGGTATGGCCAGAGCCTGTTTAAAACAGTGAGTAAAGATCGTACTGCATATAACAGAAGACTGAGGAAGTTGACAGCCTGCAATGTAGAACTGCCAGTCATTAGATGAGGAGGAAGAAGATTTTCAAAGGCACAAATAAGTTTCAGGTGTTCAATTAGATTGATTTTCAGTTGGTGCTGGTTGGCTAAGCATTCTTTGTGTCTTCAAATATCTCCCTGAAGTCTGGAGAGGGCACGCCAAAATACCCTACAGAAATTTCTTTACAATACCAAAGACCAAAAAATGATTTGTCTGTTGAACACTCTTGAAAAGAACCTGCATTTATGAGCGATGCTGTATGTGTGTTGTCAGGTTCTGCTGTGTATTCTTGAACATATAAAATCATGCCTTGTTGGATTTCTTTTAGAGATGTGGGGGGAAAGAGAGATCTGGAATTTTACATGCAAACCCTGAGAATGATGTCTGAATCCTGCACACAGAAGTCCAGCACTGTGGGTCACAGTAAGGAACCTAAAGCCTGTAGAAAATCTAAATGTCTAACATTGTCTAATTTGTGCTGGCTTTTGTAATTTTTTTCCCATTGGGAAGATTCTGTTTTACATGAGGACAATGATATTCCCCCACCCCAAAACACAACCACAGCGGAGATGAAGATGTTCTGTTAAAGCTCATGCCTGATTCTTAATCTCAGGCAGGATTCCAGTTTTCTACTGGGCCTGTGACAAACATAGATTAAAACAGCCTAGAGGTGAGGGCAACGTCTTTATTCCAAGGTTTTATCTTACCCTAAGTCTTGATTAGCACAATATAGCGGGAGGCCTCTTTTTTGCTGACCTCCGATAAATTCCCTCTGGTTGCCTGAACCATGTCAAGTTAGGATGTGAAATAGAGTATTACTACCTTAAATCCTTAACTGATTGATTAAAAAACAATCATTGGCAAGTGTCTGGTTGTCCTAGAACACTATGTCCTGGTTTGTTGATGAATTCTTCACCCTCACCTCTAAACCTGGGAGGTGACTGCTGCCTGAGGAACTCCATACCAGTGCAGAAACAAATGTTCCTCGTCAAGCACTAACTTATCTTCTCTGTGCATTAGAATCATGTGATGCTTCTCTGGGAGATCATTGTCCTGCATGTCTCAGTGAGGTGTGGGCTAGGGCTAAAGCAACTCCAGCAATCCTTCTATAACAATATAAAATAGCTTAATTCTAGGTGTTTCAGGAATCCACCTGCAGTTAACATTGTACTCCCGACACCCCCCCCCATCCCCCAACACTACTAGCCACATGCTTTGAGATGTAGCTTTGCCTGACATTGTCCTTGGAAAAACTGAAGGACTGAAAGCCATGGTATTATGTTCATAATAAGAGAAGAGGGTTTGCTATGCCCTCTGTCACAGTGGGAAATCCCCAATTCAGGCAACATGGTTAACAGATTCCTAGGGACCTTTACTAATGTATATTCCTACTATCTATCAGAGTAATATTGAGCCTCTACTCTGATGTTGCCTAACTAGGTATCCTGGAGACTACTGAGTTATTGGAAGTGTAGCATTATCAGCTGGAAGAAAACATACAAATTTTTAGAGGGTTAGGTAGACAGTGCTCTGGAGAAGCAGAAATGAAGAGAAGGTGGGAACAGGCTGGGATACACAGGAGGAAAAAACCTAAGAATAGGTGAGGGGAGAGAGGCACAATTAGAGAATTTTGTGGGGTTAGCAAGAGTCTCAGGGGAAAGCAAATATTTGAACTAGATGAAAAATAGCAAAATGAGGCTGGAGGGAATACAGACACTGAAAAAGACCAATACACTAAGATTAAATAGGAAAAGTGGAGGCTAGCAAGCAGGAAAGAAGGAGAAAAGGCAGGCATAGTAAGTTTTTGTGTAGACCTGTTTGCTCTAAACAACTGTGACTTAATGGTAGTTCAGCTATTTGCAGCAACATCAGACATGCTCCTCCCTGGTATTTGGAAAGAGGAAATTGACGATCTTTGACTGTTGTGAGTTCCCCCTGCTCTTTCAAAAGAGCAGAGGTAACCTGCCTTTCTCTGCTGCTTCAACTGCATGCTATTTTCTGTGGTTGCTTTTCATGACTCCATTTACTGATTGGTTTTTTAAAAATGAATCTGAAACGTAGTTGTCCCTCATTTACATGTGTCGGTTATGGTCAGTGAGGCAAATGTTAGCCTGCTTGTCTGAATGCTGTATGCAAGAGAACACCTGCCAGTCACTTCTGATCATGTAAAAGTTGTTTGTGCACTTCCTTTGTACATGAAGTCATGATCTGATAGGACATGGCGTGATTTTCAAGAACAGAAACCAAGCATGTACAGCAATCTATGTTTTATTATGTTGTCAGGTTAAATGGTCAAACTACTGTTTAGATTTATATGTCAGAGTTCATACCAGAGGAATCATTTAGGGCCAAGTTGCAAACCCCCAGTGACAGGTGGTTTCTTGGGAGGCTGGTCTGACAATAATCAGTGTGTGCTCATTGTTTGAACCAATTTACTGAGTTGGAGCCTTCTCCATGCCTATCGTGCCCTGTTCTACTGTAGGCACCTTTACCAGCGCAGTTCAGCTTTAAATAATCACAGATTGTGGCAGAAGTGTTTGAAGCAGCCTTTTCCCCAGAGCGGGTCTGACTTTGTGCCCATGAGCGTGAAGCAGGTAGTACTGGCATATCAGCACAGGGCAAGGAGAAGCAGCCTAGACAACCAGTTTTAAAAAACCTGAAGGGCCAGTTCTAGTGATACACAAAATGAGGGGAGTTCCTGATCTATACCTAGAGAATAATAGAAAGGGAGGGATGCACTAAAGCCTTGCAAAACATCATGCAAAAGCCCTCCCACGTGAGTCCTGCGATGTTCTGTTGTAAAAGGGTGGGGATAGGTTGTTTTTTTCGGGTGGCCTTTTGTTTTGTCTAATCATCCGTGTTACACTGCACATGTCTGCAGCTATATCCCCCAGTGCATCCAGCCACCTGGACCTTCTACCCTCCCTATCTCTTACATGCTGTCTCCAGCTTTCATCCCTCCCTGCACCTTGCCCCTTGAATCCAGCCCCTTGCACCCTCCCTGCATCCCTCTTGTCTCCCCCCTTGCACCCCTTCCTGCATCCCCCCCCCCGCATTGCCCTTTGGAATTTCCTGGTCCCTGCATTGTTAGGGTCCGAAGCCTGACACCTGGCCCCGGGGGCTTTGTCCCCGCCTCTTTGGCCTTGCTGCTCGCTGATTGGTTTGTTCCGTTGGAAGGAGCCAGTGGACGGTTGAAGCTGCGAAGGGGGAGACTTACACAATAGAGAGAGGGCCTTTGGGAAGGCTTGACCAATTAGAGGTAAGAAACGGGGAAGGGGTGGGGCATAGTTGGCTAAGCTTATTGGACAAGACTGGGGGGGCGGAACAATGAAAGTCCTAGCCAATCGTAGCTTCCAAAGGGGAGAGAGGGGCGGGGCCGTGAGAGCAGTTGTCCTTTTGGACCGCACAAAGGGCGGGGCTTCCTAAGATTTGGCCAATTAGGAGGTAGTGAAGGGATGGGCGGGGACCTAAGGCTACTGGGCCAATGAAAGAAAAGAGGCGGACTTATACTCAGGAGGCGGGCATATGGACAAAAGGACCAATCATAGGTGAGGATAATAGAGAGAGGCGGGTCTTTATCTGAGCAGACCAATGAGAGGCTGGGCGTTGGTTCTGGGTATCCAATGAGCACCGCGCTGGCAGGGGGCAGTGGGTTGGGTTGCGGGCGGCGGCGGGGGGGGGAGGTTGGTTGCCCGGGGTCTGTCAGAGCGGAGCCGGAGGGAGGGGGGTAAACATTCGGGCTGTGGAGACCGGCTGTTGCAGCTGCTGCTCCGTGAGGTTCCGCGGCAGGGCGAGCGCAGGGCCCCGGCAGTGGCGTAAGATGGCGGCGGCGACCCGGGTCTGTGTGAACATCCAGATGCTGCTGGAGGCGGCCGAGTACCTGGAGCGGAGAGAGCGAGGTACCGGCGCCCCGGAGGCAGCAGCCCTCCCGGCCCCGCTCCTCTGGGGCCTGGCCTCGGGGTCCCGCCGCGGCCTCGGGGATAGCTCCCCGCGGGAACGACCCCCCTCAGGGCCTCCCCTTCAGTTCCCCCGGGAGAGACCCCCCCCCGGCCCGGCCCCTTTCCCCATAGGAGAGACCGGGGCCCGGTTTCGCCCCCACGCAGGAGAGACCGGGGTGTCGCCCCCCCCCCAAAGATTCCGGTCCTGCCCCCCCCCCCCCGTCGGCAGCGAACGAGATGCCGCCCCCTCGGGACTCGCTCTCCGGCTCCCGTCCCCCGCCCGGGGCGAGTGAGGGTCCAGGGAGCAGCCCCCGGGAGAAGGGCCTCCCCCGCGGCCGAGCTCTCCCCGACGGGGGGGGCGCTGAACGGAGACCGCCCCCGCCCCCCCCCCGAGGAAGCAGCAGCCCCCCCCCCCCTCCCCCCACCCGTCGTCGGCAGAAAGCGGAACCGACAGGAGCCAGGATCCCATCCCGAGCGGTGACCATCGCCCACCCCACGGGCTCCCCCTTCCCTAGCCCGGCTGCTCTCCTCTCCCCCCCCCTTCCGCTTGGCTCCCCCCGATCGCCTATCTTGGGGGGGGGGTGGAAAGATCCTTACCCCCCAGGCACGCACTGCAACTCGTGGGGAATAATCCCGCCGCGCGCAAACGCCCTGGCTTTTTGTGTAGCTCCTTCCATGCAGGGGTGTCCCCTCCAAGAAACAAGTGTTCTGGAGGAGACCCCCACGTATGGGATGGGGAGAAAGGGACCCTACACAACCCATCTTCCAGATCCCCACTTCAGAATCCCTATTGCTTGCCGTCTACTTGTCTCCCCCCCCCCCCATGTATGGCGTGGGCATGTCATCCCCGTGCTGGAAACAATGGATTCCCTGGCCCCGGAGGGTTTTGTTTTAGGCTCTGTGTGTTGTTCTTCAGCAGATAACGAAGTAATCTTACTGATTTGCACCTTTGGACTTTCAAATATGTTCTCCTCCCACCCCCAAATACTCCTGGATGTCTGTATGTTTTGGGCTAACTTAATGATCAAGTGAAACCCTGGCTTTTTTTAGAAGCTGAACATGGCTATGCCTCTATGTTACCCTACAATAACAAGGACAGAGATGCCTTAAAACGGAGAAGCAAGTCCAAGAAAAACAGCAGTAGTAGCAGGTAATGGCAAATATATGGTACTTGCATCTGTGTGTGAGCGTGTGTGATATCTGACTTACGCAGAAGCTTGTGGTGCAAAATTCTGCCATTTCTAGTATGATTATAGCTCTGAGAAAACGTTGGGTATGTCTTCCAACTTAAACCTCACCATACAGTGATATTTTTAATTGAAGGGTTCTTTATCACTGTGTGTTTTCTCACTTGACAAAGTCCTTGTGTTAACTCAGATTTTAAAACTTTCTGTTTCCTAACTTATTTAGGCTTTTTACTTCTATCTTTAACATGGGAAATGTTCTACTCAGTTTCACTTTTGCTTTCAGTCAATTGTGTATTTAGGCTTTTCTGCTTTAACACAATGGTTTTATGTTTGGATTGCAAACACTGCAGGGGTATGTCCTATTTAGTTTCAATGCAAGCCATTTAAAAAAATTAATTGAGGCATGATGTGCTTATAATAAAGGTAATATACTGTAATTCTATAATGCCTCAGTCAAATTTGGCCCAAACTTTGGTTTTGGCACTTCAAGAAAGCAGAAGTATTTTTTAACACACCTGTTCAGATATCTTTTTATGTCAGTGAAATAAAACTTTTCCACTAGAGCATGGATACTCAAAGGTAAAATTTACAATATTTCTTACTGAGATAGGTGTTCATACGTTTAGACTACTTTGTGCATGTTTAACTGCTGTAATACATGAACATAGTCAAACTTTTTGACACTAGTTACTTTCTAGGGAAACCTCTAAAGAACAGAAACTGTCGTTTTTTGCTGTATTTATTTTTTTCTCAGGAAACAAATCATGTGGAATTTTGCCATGCAACATGGTAGAAATATGTGTTTTCTACAGCTAATGTGAAAATTGAAGGAGTCTTATCTTTAATTCAAGATTCATGTGCAATGTTAGACTCAAATTTTCTAACATTTTCTATTTCACTTTAAGTGTTTGTGCAGGAATTCTTAACTAAAGCTAAATTGTATGACTGAGTGCAGAAAGTGACATAGTTCTAGTTTGACACTTAGATTAAATCTTGCTTCCAGTGCCACTTTTGTTTGACAGCCTGATTTATTTATTGTTCATCTTGAAATCCATCTAGAGCTTTGCTGCAGATTATTCATTTTGTATTTAATATAGATCTTGTTCTTGGGGCAGCTAAAATGCTACATTACCTAGTACTGGAGATGTTTTGCTGGGATTTAATCCATCCAAATTCATTTCAGTCCACGCTGTTGAACTTTAAATTGGATCAGCAACTTCTGCAAGCCTTTTTTTTAGTGAAGACTTTTAGGTCCTAAAGACTTGCAGGTTAAAACTGAAGTTCCTGTCTTGTTTTTAGGTGCTTGCAACACTCTCCATTTAGTAGCATTATGTATAAATGCAAACTGCTACTTTTAGGTCATGCTTGTGCTGTGGTGGAGACTCATAAAACCCAGGAAGTTCACAGTTAAAGCTCTGTCCTTAACTCACCCTGTTTTGACTGTGGTTAGTGGCCTAAGATCAGTACGTGATGTGCACCATATGTGCTGCAATATTTAGGTACAGCATAGCAAAAGAAGGATGGAATTTCAGTGCGAACTTCAAACTTGGGTTTGTGTCCCAACCTCAATGTTTGGAATCTTACTTGGGCTGTAGACTTTCATTTCAATGCATGTCTAATACAGTAAGTATATTGACCAGTGGTAGAGAAAAGTCTAATAGTCCTAATGACTCCTTTGCATCTCTATACTAAGAAGAACATATTTCACAATGCAGATGGAAGGCCTCTCAAATGTCAAGAGGGTTTTGATTTTTTAGACCTCCTTTAGAAATGGAGGTTGACAGTACAAGAGCTGACCTACCTCTTAATGTATCTAGTGAAAATCAACATTTTTTTTCAGCCTATCTCTCAGAATTCTGTAATTACAATTCATTTTAATAGTTAAGATTGTAAAGCTCAACTTTGTAACTGACCTGCAGGAATAGTGTATTTAAAGGTGTGCAGTGTTGGCATTGAGGAGTGAGCTCTTTCTTATGTATACATTAGGTGCCCTAAAGATCAAATCATAATTAATGGAGAAATAGTACGATAGACAGAGAGCAGTGTGAGCAAATTCATCTCTAAATATCGTCTGGGTGAGCACTTCCTTTCTTACTGGCCTGTTTCTAGCTGTTCTGTCTAGAGACTAAATATTTCCTGTTTCATTAGGAAATGTGAAATGACTCCTTGTTTTAAACAGTTTGATTCTTAAGTTGGCAGTGTCCCTTTAAACTTTTTAACAAAACAGAGATTTTGTCTTAGTTTAAGTAATACCTGATATTACAATAGCTGAAATATTATTGAGCAGGGGCATAGAGATGGGCAATTACTCTGCTGGACAGCTCTGTGTATAGTCAATTTCAATCTTTCATCTGTGTAGTCTTTTAAGGCTCACCTGACTACCCCTGACTTCAGTGGAGGGCAGATTAGGTCTTCTATCTCCTGTTTGTGTGAAACGTTCACTGCAATGGGGAAAAAGGCATATGTTAAATAGGAACATCTGATTGTAAAACACAGCTTGGCAAGTGGCCCCAAGGGCATGTATAATACCTGAAGCTACTTCTAATTCTCTTTTTAAAGATGGTTAAATTACAATCTTAGAAACTTAGTTCTAGCCTACGTTACAATGGAATGAGTTAATACTGAGTTCATATGGAAAATGGTGCAGCCATTTTCCTTTATCTGTAATGGAACAGGTGTTCATTAAAAGGTCAAAGTTCAGAAGTAATCCTAGTTGCATGCCCAAATTCTGCATTTACATTCTAGAATGTGATCAATATTAACTATAGTATAATGATAAATAGGTCTGTGTGACCAGTATGATTGTTAGCTGATATTAGACAATAAAATGGTCTGTCTATTGGTTGTCAGGGAGAGGGGAAGAGAGGTGAGGGTATCTTTTTATCTTGAGTTTAAGGTTGGCATTTTATGCTAGGTCTGCAGACCTGTCACTGTGCCATAAGCATGGTTAAGCCTGCATCTTTGGAATGGAAATTCTGCAACACTGCAATTCACAAAAATGTGGCAGTGGATCCTGTAGACAAGCCAATTAGAGACACTGTCGCTTTCCCTTTTGGAAGGGGAAGAAGATGGGTACTGTGTACACTGCACAGCCAATTAGCTACTGCAGGTATGGCTACCATGTCCTTCTCTATATTAACTCCCTGGAAATGGTGTCTGTTCGTTCGGAGTTCTGAACACAAGCTGATTGCTATCAATGTTGCTTTGAAACTGGTAAACAAAACACTAACATTTCTTGAAGTTATTATATTCAGCCTTTTCATTTCAGATAAAAATGGTTTTGAATACATTCCAAGTAAAGGCAATTAATGTTTATCACTAAGAGCTGAGAATCTTGTCTACATGGTAATATGCAAACTATCCACCTTAGGGTTTATGTTGTAAAAATAGAATTCACCAGCTAATAGAACTATATTTTTGGATACAGAACTTACCATTAGTAATGTGTTCCTGGACACAGTTGAGTCCAGAGAGGATGTATTCTATTAACAAACTAACAGCCGTGTTAGTCTGTATTCGCAAAAAGAAAAGGAGGACTTGTGGCACCTTCGAGACTAACCAATTTTATTGAGCATAAGCTTTCGTGAGCTGTAGCTCACGAAAGCTTATGCTCAAATAAATTGGTTAGTCTTGAAGGTGCCACAAGTCCTCCTTTTCTTTTTAGTTTGTAACAGACATCTGTAACTTTTGGTACCAATATTGAATTGATACGTCCTATTTATGACGCAACAGCCCACAAGTTCATTGTAATGTCTTGGACTCAGGAACTCATAACTGGGAGGTGAGGAAGGGCTCAAACTTATACTTCTTTATTTCTCTGCTTTTTATCCAGAAGAGGCAGATGAGGAAACTGGTGGAACCAAAAATATGTCTGTCCTCCTTTCAGCCATTTACAGATGCCCTGGCAGGGGAGCTTGTGTTTCCATTACATATCAGACTAATGTGCATCCATTTAAATGATCTACTAAGAAATATGGACCTTTTATTCTCAGTTGAAATCAAAATATCTTGTGATTTTTAAATTTATTTGGAAACTTAATGTTTGTGTTATTTAAAGTGATCTGTTCTGAAATGCAATCTGAAAGTAAACAAAAGGAGCTATGTTAAAATTAATGTCATTAAAACACTGGGGGGGGGGGGAATAGCTTACCAAACTAAGAGCAAACCATTATGAAATATTATGAATGAAGTTTCTATGAGGGATTGCAAGTGGGTAAAAATACCAAACATACAATTTGCGGTGTCCTCAAAGTATAAGTTCCTAGCTTATTTAACAATAAAATCTGCTTAGTTTATTGAAACGTCTAGAAAACACAGTGGGAAAACTGACACTCTGGCTCAGGCACAGGATAAGTCAGATGGAAGGCTTCAGATATATACATTCCTTTATCATGGTTGTGGTTTTTCCTTTGCGTCTTCTTTCCCACAGTAATGCTGTCCCTGAATGATAACAGGCTTCATTTAAAGCTTTAAAGAGCGGTTGTGGCAGATTTCTGTTATGAGCATGTGTGCATATATTAGGAGTCCTCATTTCAACATTAAATCAACAGTAATTTGAAAACTATTCAAATCTCTGTAGTTATTCTGGGTCATCTTATTTCTGAGAGAACCCCGCAATAGTTCTTTTTTCGTTTTGTTACAGTTTCCCTAAAATCTTGCAAGGGGAGAAGGAAGAACTTCTGAATTATTTGTAAACCAGTTTAATACCAACCTAGACTACAACCTCAAATTTAATGTGTCGTTCTTCCATTTAAGAATGAAACACATTATAGTCTATTAGCTTCTGGAAAAGTTTTCTACAGCTCTCCTGTATTCACATACCTGATCTTCAGGATATTATTTCTCTGCAAAGCTGGTGACTTAGTGATTGAATACAGTGTGCAGGTCACATGGTTCAATTGGTATCAGTAGGCCGTGGGATCAAATCTCAGGTTCATGCTCATTGCTGCACTGTTCAGGGTGCTATCCTTTATGAAAAGCTGGAAGCAAAAGTTAAGAATTCAGTAAAAGTTAACGAGGAGTCCAGTGGCACCTTAAAGACTAACAGATTTATTTGGGCATAAGCTTTCATGGGTAAAAAAACCCCACTTCTTCAGATGCATCGACATTAGGTTGTGGTGTCCCGACTGTTTGAGCACGTGTCTGCTATTGTATTAATTATTGTTGTGTTATGTGGTACTTACCTCATTATTTTGTGATATCTGATGTTAAAGGTGCTTTTTAAAACCATATTCTATTCTGCAATATAACTTTTAAAGACACAAACCATATAACAGTGTTTTCAAGCAAAAGTTACAAATACCACCTAAGAGTAACAGAATTCAGGCAACTTTTCTCCATCTCTTCAGTTTTTTCTTACTTTATATGTAAACTCTGATAAAAAGCAAAGCTGGCTTTTCTCATGATGGGAATCTTTTGCACAGCAATAGGGAGAGAGATACTTAAAAATCCTCTCCAAACCACCAGTTGGCAATGCACTCAGGGGCATGTCTGAAATTATACTTGATGCTTAATTGACGAGATGTCAAATAGAGTGTTAAGATGGGGCAATTTGCCTTTCTCTTCCTATGCTAAGATAACCACATTTTTCGTTTGCACCACCATCATGCGCTTGGTTTTGCATCTCTTTCTGGGCTTATATTGCCATTTTGCTGGCAGAAAACCCATACTGTGTTGCTCCACACTTCTTCACTTCATCCTGGTTGCTTCCAACCTTTTTGCTGCCCCAGGATAGCTAGCAGCTTTCTCTGAATTTCTTAGTGGCTTGCTCTTGCAGTGAATGGTTACAAAAACTGTTGCACTGATATTCTTAATCACAGTGCCTGTACTTATCTGCAACTGATAATCATTAAATAACTAATTCCTTGTTTATCTTTCAGGTCAACGCACAATGAAATGGAAAAGAACAGGTGAGTTTGTAGGATTCATTAAGTATTTGCACTTACTTTTATTGCATTCCCCTGCATATCCCAGTGGGATTGTCCAGGTCCTCCTCAATGGAGCAGTAATATTAGGGGGACATGCAAGGTACATCCTCAGGCAAGACTGATTCTCTGATCAGCCTCTAAATCTAAGAGTTCAGTTTTATTGAAGTTGGGTTTGGGGGGGCGGGGGGATAGACAGGGGTAAGCTAAAATGTCACTTTAAACTGAAACTAATGTGGTCAGAAAGCAGGAGATACTTCCACAACATCTATCTGCAGTAAGCAAGCATAAACTGCAATGTGGGGAAGAATGGACAGTTCCGTGTGAGCGCAGGTTTGTGCATTACAGCAACTAGAGACTACTTATTCTAGGAATTATGATTTCATCAATCCCAGATCTTCGAAGGCCTCTTACCTGGAATATGTTTTTCATCCTTCAGAGTCTAAGCACTGATCGGGAAACATTTCCTCATAACCCCCATGTGCAGTTATTCCATAACTGCTTTCGGCAGTGTTTCTTGGACCTTTCCTTGAAGCCTCTGGTTCTGGTCACCTTCTGTCAGGGTACATAAGTCTAGATAGACCGCTCATCTGATCAACTACCACACTGTTTGTGTCCTTAGCACTCACAGAATTTAACCTGTTTTTTGTTGGCTGTTTTGACAGTGTTGTGGGATCATTAAGTTTGCCCTTTTACCCTGTATCTTGGTAAATGTACTTTGCAGTCAAGATACAAGAACATGGTTTTAAAGACTGTAACTCTTTAAAACTGGAGAACTTCATAAGAGGGTTTAAACTTTGTTTTCAGTTCTTGTGGCTCAGTCAGTGTACTTCTTGCAGGGAGGAAGGGGGCTGGGAGAAGGGCTATTGTGTATGAACACTTGCAGTTGTAAAGTGAGGTATCCTCGTGTTTGTGGTGCTTCTATAAGTAACTTGGTAGTTTGGGAAAAACATGGCAAGCTGACGCTCCCATTAGTGGGAAACCCCAGGCTACCATAATAGTTCTATGGCTTTTGATGCTCTATTACAAGATGTAAATTGCAAATTTCTCATTAGCTAGCTCTCTCAGAGTTCATTGTAAGCTTTTGGGTGGTTGCTTTCCAGAATACTTCTTGTGTATTTTACTAGATGGGAAGTATCAATACAAGAGAACTTTCGTTTATTAGAAATGGACTTCAGTAATCTTTAGTAGCTTAATGGAAAAGTGCCTTTGTACCATTTATGAGCGTCTCCATTTCCTCTTCAAAAGTCTGATTCTGCTTTCAAATGTTGCAGGTATGGTATTGTCTGTTGCCAGTTAACTTGTTTTGTTAGCCTGGCTTGTGATATATCCAGTGTACGTCCAAAATGACTGAGGTTAGAAGAGAACGGGATAACACACTCCAAAATCTAAACTAGTCACAAAATTATCACTTGAAAACCTCAGAAACTGAAGAAAAAATACTTTAAAAATTACTGAATGCAATGCATCTCGCCTACTTACTCTGCAGTAACTACACCATAGTTGTATTGAAATCCTGTTGCCCAAACAATGAAGTACAGCAAATGTCATTTATTTTAAGCTCTTATCAAAAAGGTGATTAGGAAAACAGCCAGTGTATTTCTCTGAAATGTATTCTCTTTCTAAATAAAATTGTTATTCGCTCATTGTTATACATGTAGGAGTGAATGTTTTGATGTCTGACTTTAACTGCCACTAGTCTCAAAAGTTAACTGCTTAGATGCCTTATGGAGACTTTAAAGTGGCTCCTCTACATTTCTGTACACAAAGGGTTAATATCTAGCTGTTAGAACTTTGCAGATGTTCAGAAGTCCTAATTTTGAA
The DNA here is from genome assembly GCF_965140295.1 of Lepidochelys olivacea. Lineage (NCBI taxonomy): Eukaryota > Metazoa > Chordata > Testudines > Cheloniidae > Lepidochelys > Lepidochelys olivacea. The sequence goes on along the minus strand of NC_140436.1, from coordinate 11,767,092 downwards.
GTCAACATTGGTTATCTGTTTGGAACTTGAATAGTATGGGAACCAGTTTAACTTGATAGTTGGGGCCAAATTCTGGTTAGATACATACCACATTGCATCTAAGATGAAAATTAGGCTCGTTGGTAAGCATTATCTTTAATGTGAGGAATCTGATTACCTGTATTACAATGGACTTGAAAGAAAGTCCAATTGTCTCTCTGACAGCAAATTAATTGAGGAATTTGGCTTTGCCAGTGGGAGAATTTTGTCTACTTTAAAAACTGCGGTTATGTTGTCACTTATTAAAAATGAGTCTGAAATATGCTTTAAAAGTAGAAGTTGGAGCTGGAAAATCAAGGGTCATGGAGAGTGACATGCTAGATTTCTAGGAATCTCACTTTCTGTTGTACAGTATGTGCAAACTCCCTAACGTTAAGGGTTTGACTTCTAAAGTGACTTTGAACTTGACCTGATGCCTACTGCAGTCTCTCGCTTAAGTATTGTGGATCATAGTTGTAATACCTCTGTAGGTACTTCAGACAGCTGTTGTGTAACTCCATTGTGTAACTCACAAAAGGCAGGTTGGATAAGTCTGTTCAGAAGGAAGGAGATCTTATTTTGGGGTTGCAAACAGTGTTAAGCAGGGATTCATCACTGGGCCCCAGCATTGGATTTACCCTAGGAGTAAAGATTAGCCACTCTGTTTGTTTACATAAAATGCTTTCAGAACTACAGTGGAAATGATTGTTTAACTTGTAGTGTGCTTAGAGCAAGATATGCAATTAATTGCAACATCTCAATTTGAAGCTGCCTATGACAATTAGACATTTCAAAGACAGGTTATATTGCAACCACTGCCAAATGATGTGACCTAAATGTCAGGATCAACAAAAGCATTTGAATAGTATTGAAACTCACCTGTCTTGGAACTATCCTCACTCCTAATATCCTAGTGAAGCGGTTTCCTTGAGTATCTAAAAAGTTAGCTCTGCATATTGTCATCCACATAGCTGCTGTATGAAAACAACTGGGCATATGCCTATGTGCAAAGGTCAGACTAAACAGTGTACCCTCTATATGGACTTCTAACCACTGTCAAAGTGCTAGAGAACTCCTGTAGTGGAAGTTGAATACTGTAGCATAGCCTTGATGAGGATGCAGCTTAACTAAATTGATTGTTTATGAATGGAGATGCATACACCAGAGCAATTGATCTGAAACTGGCTGATGGGAAATAAACAAAGGTAGGCAGAGGAAACATTTGTAAAGGTGCATTCGCAGTTTAAAGCTGTGTAATATTGACATGCTTGGAGCTACAGTTGTCAATGGAATTAACAAGATGGGGTGAAGTTTTGTGAAAATAGTTGGTGCACGCAGGAAGCAGTGTCAGGTAAGCCGTCAGTTGCAGCTGATGTCATCCTTGACAACACTAGTTGCAAATCTCCTTCTGACAACATGCATAAGGCATTTATCCTCTGTGGGCTGGAGACTGGGCTCTGGGACCCAACGAAGGGGGAGTGTCCCAGGGCTGAGGCTGGAGCCCAAGTCCTAGTGTCCTCACTGCAATTTTACAGCCCTGCAGCCTGGCCCCTTGAGCCCTAGTCAGCTGACTAGGGCTCGCTGCAGGTGTTGTTGCAGAGTAGACATACCCAATGGGTGGGATTTTCGAAAGCTCTGAGCTTTCACTTAACTCTGCCTTGGAGGTGTGGTGAGACAATGAAGGGCTTGGCTTCTCCCCCCCCACCCCACCCCCCCAAGATGCTGAGTAGCCATAACTCCTGTGAATAACTGTGGGAGCTTGACACTGCTGAAAATCAGGCATAAGTCACTGGCTCAAGGTCCTATACATGTATGGCAGAGCTGGACTGTGACTGGAATTTAGATGTCTACTGATTAGAGGAAAAGACTGGAGCCAGGACAACATTCCAACAAAATGAAAGTTGTGTGAAATGTCTTGTTTCTCTAAAGCATTGTGACCAAAACACTCATCAGTCAATGCTTTTTACCTTAAATGTAAGGTTAATACTTGAATGGTCAGGTCTGTATTTGAAGTGCTCTTAACACTTTGCTGATTTACAAAACTTGGATTGTAATTCAGAAGATGACACTTCATAGTGCTGTTTCTTGTTCAGTCTCTCTTTCTCCTGGCTACTCATAGATTATTTTTAAGATACCTCTGGTTTTAAGAATATACTTACACTGTCTTCTGCACAATACAGCAAAAGGCTGATCTACACAGTACCACCAGAGAGCCAATGTAAAACACTTTACAGAATGGAGAGAGGTAAATAGTGGTGTCCCCCAGGGGTCTGTACTGGGACCAGTACAAGTCAACATATTCATAAATGATCTGGCAAAAGGGGTAAACAATGAGATGGCAAAATTTGCAGATGATACAAAACTACTCAAGATAGTTAACTTCAAAGCAGACTGTGAAGTGTTGCAACAGGATCTCACAAAACTGGGTGACTGGGCAATAAAATGGCAAATGAAATTCAATGTTGATAAATGCAAAGAAATGCATTTTGGACAACATAATCCCAACTATACATATAATATGATGGGGTCTAAATTAGCTGTTCTCACTCAAGAAAGAGATCTTGGAGTCGTTGTGGATAGTTCTCTGAAAACATCCACTCAATGTGCAGCGGCAGTCAAAAAAGCAAACAATGTTCGGAATCATTAAGAAAGGCATAGATAATAAGACAGAAAATATCATATTGCCTCTATATAAATCCATGGTACGCCCACATCTTGAATACTGCTGCAGATGTGGTTGCCCTATCTCAAAAAAGATATATTGGAAAAGGTTCAAAAAAGGGCAACAAAAATGATTAGGGGTATGGAACAGCTGCCATATGAGGTGATATTAATAAGACTTGGACTTTTCAGCTTGGAAAAGAGACGACTAAGAGGGGATGTGATAGAGGTCTATAAAATCATGACGGGTGTGGAGAAAGTAAATAAGGAAGTTTTATTTACTCCTTCTCCTAACACAAGAACTAGGGGTTACCAAATGAAATTAATAGGCAGCAGGTTTAAAACAAAAGGCAGTATTTCTTCACGCAACGCATAGTCAACCTGTGGAACTCTTTGCCAGAGGATGTTGAGGGCCAAGGGTTCAAAAAAGAACTAGATAAATTCATGGAGGACAGGTCCATCAATGGCTATTAGCCAGGTTGGGCAGGGATGGTGTCCCTGGCTTCTGTTTGCCAGAAACTGGGAATGGACAACAGGGGATCTTACTTGATGATTACCTGTTCTATTCGTTCCCTCTGGGGCACCTGGCATTGGCCACTGACAGAAGACAGGACACTGGGCTAGATGGACCTTTGGTCTGAACCAATATGAACGTTCTTATGTATTAGTACTCCCTATACAGTAACTGTAAAAGTGGGGCTCTATCAGTCTGGTGGACTCTTTTTTTGCACTGTTGAACATTTCAGAATTGAAAGGCTTTTCTAATAAGATGGGAAAGCATAATTATCTGAATCGACTATTGGCTCAACAAATACATCAATTATAAAACCAGTCTTTCAAAACAGTTGCTTTTCTTAAAACTTATTTCAAAGTACTACATACTGGGTATAGCAAGTGGCAACATGTCTTGTAGCTGAGAGTAGCCATTTCTGATATAAAAGACTATTCCCCTTAACATTAAAACCTGTCTTATCCTGGAGGATCATTATTATTGTACGTGGAATTAATCTGTTTACTGACCTAAAACTTAAGGACATAAACAACCTGTTGTAGTAAATGGTGCAGAAAGGGAAAGGACCACAAAAGCAGAATTATAGATTGTCATGTGAAATGTTTGATCTGGTCTAAACTTAAGTTTTGCCAGCATAGCTACACTGGGGGGAGAGAGGGAAGGGAGGGGATCATACCCTTTAATTGACATACCTATGCCAGCAAAAACACTAGTGTAGATGCAGCTGATATTGGCGAAAGTCCTTTTGTTGCTATGACTAATCTTTTTCAGGGAACGAGGATAAGCTATAGTGGCAAAAGCCCTCTTTTACCAGTATAAGCTGTGTCAAAGCTAGGAGGATTCGCCAGTATAGCTATATTGGCATATCCTTTCTCTTGTAGACAAGGTCTTAGTAACCAGCAGTGGATATGGCTAGAAATGCTCAAGGAAGAGATTAAGTCTGTGTTGAATAAGGTGATGTATCTGCTCTACCTCACATGGTAGCACCTGCAGTAGACGGTCACAGTAGTTACTCTGCAGTAGAGTAGGGAAACTCTATACCACTCGAGAGCTGATTGGTGGAGGAAAGCATTAATTGGCATGCATTGGGCTTTACATGATGTGCAATGTGATGTTGCTGTTCCTGTTTTCATTTTTAATTATACCATCTTAATGACTGATGTAGTTCTTGCATTTTAATATGCACGGAGATGGTCTTGGGTATACTGAGTTGTACGTTGAAATTTTTCTCCAGCTTGTCCCCCTGCTGCTTAACATTCTCAAGTGTAATTCTTTGGAGAAATTTACAATGGCTTGGAAGAAAGTATCTACATTTCTGGAATGCTAGTGCTTCAAAGCACAGCTCTAAGGGAGAAAATGCGTCTGAAATTATGCCAGGATGCGCTATTCATCTTCCAAAAATAGAAAGGAATGGATAGCCTTATTCTTCCAATCCCAATTACCAACTGCTATTGTCACCAATTATAACATTTACCTTTGTTATATTTGCCATAGCTGCTTGCACATGTGAGGTACTCTTTAATGATGCCTAATCCGACCTACTTGCTGTGGACCACAGAATGAATATTTAGCATGATGTATGAACTTTGGATTTTACAGACGTGCTCATCTGCGGTTGTGTCTGGAGAAGCTGAAAGGGCTGGTACCACTTGGGCCTGAATCCAATAGACATACTACACTGAGTTTACTAACAAAAGCTAAATTGCACATAAAGGTGAGTTCAAGCCAGTTTTAATCATAAGTGAGCACGCCAAGTATTACTGAATAAAGTGCTGTAAATACAATTGCTTGACAACAAATTGTATGGATAAAATCCTGCTTCAGGACCAGTTCCTTAGTTATGTCCACTTCTGAAGTCTGTCTCCTGCAAACAAGAGAAGTAATCTTCAAACATAGGACTGAAATGGCATAGGGATGAAAGTGACAATGATTGTTCCCCAAAATAATGTCCTGCTGATGCTCTTTGTAGCAATCAGTGAAGACCAGTTTCATCTAAAAGTTTTTAACTTAATTTCTCAGTCTCTCCGGGGGGCCTAAAAATAAGTGTCCACTGGATGGACTGTTTCTTACCACCAGCTGTAGGTGGACTGGTCAATGCTTAAAGTAGCAGGGTGAAGCTCTATGCCACTGCCAGTGAAGAGATGGGAGAAAAGTTCCCAAGAGGGTCACTTCTGTGGGTTCCAAAAAGCTTCAGTGCTCTGGAAAGTAGAAACCCTTTGATCTTGACTCAGACGCTAAGATCAGGTTTTATTCTGACGCTATAATTGTTTAAAGTTGTTTTTTTATACTTTTGTTGAGAAACATCCGTGTCCTGATGCTGTGATTTGTCTCAAGGAAAACACTGACACACACTGAAACATGGAGTCAATATGAATTGCATATCTGAAGACCTTACTATTTAAAGGAAGAAATCTCTCTCTTCTAGCCAAGAGTCAAGATATAACAATACTAGCTTTACAATAGCATCCTGACGGAGAAAAGGCTTTGATTTCTAAGCTAACTGTGATGCTGTAACTTATAGATGCTAGTTGGTTAACATTTTTCAAACATGGTTAAACTGGCTGACAGGGCATTTGTGGACTCAGGCTATTGTGAACCAAGACTCTCTCCTTTGTATACAAATTTTTCTTGTCAGAATTATCCGTGGACATGATTTTAATGTTGCGTCTCATGTATGTTACTGTAGCATCAAGAGGCCTGAGTCAGGGTTGGGACCTTCATACTGATGGGCATTGTACAAATATAAAATAATCTGTGCCCCAAAGAGTGTCTCAATATTTGTACTGTTCAGTAGCTTTTTTTTTAAGAAAAGGAAGCAAATATTTAACTTTCAGTTGAATGGTTTTGATGTCTTTAGCAATACCAAATATTTTTAGAGTACATAGTATTAAGTGGAAGATAAAGGGGGTGGCATGGAGGGACTTGGTTGGCGTCAGCTAGCTATTTGTAATCAGACTATCAAAGACTTGGAATGTATGTTAATAGGATTGAGACACTGCCAGATAATTGCATAAAAACAATTTTGAGAGGGAAGCATTATTTATACACATCCCCATGTGGCCATTAGATAATTCTAATCCAGCGATAGCTCAATCCTAACCTCTTACCAGAGCCCTGTGAGATCTGGCTCCTGCACCAGAGCCCTGCAGAAAAAAACCTTTCCCCATTGTGGCCACTCCATGAGAACACCCAAACTTCATTTCTTTCCCACTGTCCAAGTAAACAGGAAAAGTCTGCTTCTGTAAATTCTAATGAACTCTGTTTACTTCCAATATACGGGGTGGAGTGGAATGGAGACAAGGGGAGGGGTGAGATGAGTTGTCTTGAGAGTTCAAAGAGTTCCTGCTCTGGATAAGCAAATGTGCATTGGTATATGGGGCATTTGGAATAACTTTGGTGGTGTTTTTGAAAACATCTTTACTTGGCAGTTACCTTTATTGGTGGAGATGCTCACAGTACATATGACAGCACAGGATGATGCTCCGTGTACAGATGGCAACACAAACCTCAAACCTTTAGCAAGTGTGAAACACTGACAGCACAATTAAGGGTGTAATAAAGCAGATATATTTTTCACTTGAACTATCTGCTTCAATTGTTTTCCTTTTAAAATTTTCTTTGGCTCGTAGCTACCTCTAAAACAGATTCTTAAAATGTAGTCAGCACTTTCAAACGCAAGTACCTCTCATCAGTCACCTAAAACCATAGTTAGGTGCCTAAGTGACCTGTCTTCCAAAGGTGCTGAGCACCCATGTCTGAAAATTAGGCCACTTGCTTAAGTGTGTGAGCTTGTAAACAATGGCCTTCGTCCAGAATGTGCAGAAGAACTAACAATGCCTTTTAACCCACAGAAGCTTGAAGACTATGATAGAAAAGCAGTACACCAAATAGATCAATTGCAGCGAGAACAACGGCATCTGGAAAGGCAACTGGAGAAGCTGGGCATAGAAAGAATAAGAATGGACAGTATAGGGTCTACTGTTTCTTCAGAGCGTTCAGATTCTGACAGAGGTGAGTCCCCTCAGTTGGCTGAGAATATCTATACTTGTAGCTGAAACCTTAAAATGCTTTATCAGGTTGGTCCAACACTACTCTCTTTTGCTTACAGAAGAAACTGATGTGGATGTCGAAAGCACAGACTATCTAATGGGAGACCTAGACTGGAGCAGCAGCAGTCCTAGTGATTCAGATGAAAGAGGAAGCATGCAGAGCATCTGTAGTGATGAGGGCTATTCCAGCTCTGGCATTAAGAGATTAAAGCTGCAGAACAATCACAAGCCTTGTCTCAGTCTATAAGAAGCAACTAAGTAGCTGTTCCATCCATTGCAGTTTCCCTGTTGGATCTTATTAGGTAGTATATTGGACCGACCCACAATTCTCTTGCACGTAAATTTAATGTACCACCAACGTTAGCGAAATCAGCTTTGCCTAAGTCCTGAAACAATGCATAGGGTTGTGGGTTATAAGCTACTCTCTGGAGCACACATCTGATTGCATCCACTAGCTTCTCTTTCTGTCAGTAAACTCATCTCTGTGAGACTGTACATTCCAACCAAATTTTGAAGTACCCAAGAATATTTTAGCAGTAATAGAGAGCTAAAAAACCCTCTTCTTTTTTTCCTTGATATTGTCTAGTATTCTAGACCTACCTTGTCTTTGCTTAGCAACATAATGTATCTAATATCCAGAACTAGTGGCTAAACATAATTTTGTTTGATCAACAATCTGAAGGGGGAACCCAACTTCCTCGTAGTACAGATCTGGAAATGGATGGACTAAACTTTCAAAAGTAGAGTGTGGAGCATTTTAGCTGTCCTGACTCTGATACTTGTGAGAATTGTGTAGCAACCGTTTGAGATTTTGTTTTGGAAATTTACTCCTATATGTTATGGGTATTGCATTTTTAGTAGTGTAGCTATATTACCACCTGACCCAGTCCTGTTGACCTAACTCATTCAAAACTCCCATTGACTTAAAGTTCAAAGGGCTGTATATTTGCAGCCTTTACTTTCAAGAGTAACCCTATTGAACTCTATCTCAGATTAGCAGCCAGCAAATGACAGTGGGAGTTTTGACTAGTGCGGGACAGTGGGACCAATCTTGGGACATTCTGAGCAGCTCTTGCAAGATTGTAGGCACTCAGCGCCTCGCAGGATTGGGCTGCAAGACTTTGGCAACACAGATATACTACTCCACCTCTTGCAGGTACCTTTATAGGATGTCTTCAACCTTGCACATCCCAGTTTCTTTAATACCTAAACCCAAATGGTACTATTTCTCTAGTGCAATTTATTGTGACCTCATTGCATTACAGCTGCATATTACTATTCTAGGCAAGTTTTCCTAGAAGTTTTTCTTGCTTCTCATCTCTGGGACAATTCTTTTCTACCTCAGAGAGATGAACAAAGATTATCTCAATCCCTTTAGCACAAAAATAATTATGCCTCATTTGTTTCAATAAGCAATGCTTGGTCCTCTTCAAATCTGTTTTACTGCAAATTTTAGCAATAACTGAGTGATAAAGCTAGCTGTGCTAACTTTGGGTGTCAGTGATTGGGCACATTTTACAGGATGTTGCCAATACTACGTTACTACAATTATTCAGTGAAGTGCTATTCGCATTAAAGCACTTCCTCATCTGGTTGAATTATAAGGCACTCTAAAACTGGTTCAAAGGATTTTGTTGCCAGCTTAAACCTTAATATTTTCCCCCAAAAATGTGGCTTTCAAACTTGCAACATTTTCATTTAAGCTAAATAGAGCACATGTAAATGTACATAATACACATGATCTATAAATAGTATTTATTCATTTTATATAAAATTAATGTAATGGAGATGCATTCTTATGACTTTGTGCTTTTATAGATGTTCTGGAAACTTTGTATGTAGAGGTCTGCTAACTGAGATATATGTAGACAGATTTCTTCAGTCCTCTTTGCTTGAAACATTTTAAGGTCTTTATATTCAGCCCACTTGGCAAACTCCTCACAATGAATATTCAGTATTTGATTCCGGTAATGCAACCAGCTGGTACAAGGTGACCAGAGAAGCCCTAATATCCAACTGAGCAATTTCACTATATAAAAGGGCTATGTAGCTTATTTAGTGATGGTCAACAAAAGTGGGCTTTCACACTTGCCTGCAGTCTTTAAAAATGCAGTTCATGAGCCTGAACTAGTCAAGCTGCCAAAAGCCACTAAGACACTCTGTAAAATGCAAATGAGCAAACTATATAAAATGAGATTTGTTTTCTTAAAATATCCTCAAGCTATTTTTGGATCATTTGACCTCTTTAAAAAAAGAAAAAGATGGGAAATGGGCTAGTGGATTGCTAAAAATCTCCAAAGTATATTCTCTTTGTGTGAGCTATGTTTAAAAAAAAAAAAAGGAATTTTTTTAAACAGCTGGAATTTTCAGATGTCCAGCAGATTTGCACTGAACTACAACTTGTATGCCTTTTGCATTTTTAAGCCTGCTTCCTGAGTACAAGCAGAGAATCTTCAGAGAGCTAGCTCAAAACCTGTAAACTTAAAAAAAAAAAAAAATGTTGAATATCTGCACTTTGAGGTCCTTTGCTCAATCTTTTTTCCTTGAGACCTCTTGCTTTTTTTCCCCTTCAAATAAGTGTTGCATAAACTGCCTCACAAAACCAAACCTAGAGTTGCAGATATTACGACCTTTAAAAAGGTAGTAAAGTAACTTTAGATATTTGGAAAGTGTCGGGGGGGTGTATCTGAAATATTAAATTGTGTACTTTGTATGTTTTTTTATTTAGAAATACCGAGTCTTAAGGATTCAGCATAAGGGGTTTTTAATTGTTGTGCCTTTTGAGTTAACTACTTTTTTTTGTGTGAAATACTGTGTTTTGTCCCTATATAAAACAGTAATTATTTGACCTTTGCACTGTTTGGATGTGGTCCTCTCAATTTTGATGGCATAGAAAATGTTGAACTTTGAAAATGATGCACTAATGTCAAAACTGACACAAGGGTATACGTGGTGTCTTTTCCAAAACTCTAGGCGGGTGCAGTAAATTTTGCTACTGTGGGCTCCAAGGCCACTTTTGTATTGGCTAGGACCATCCTTGGCAGCTTCAAATCTCTCTGGTCCTCTTTGCTAGTCAACAAGCCCAAGCCTCAGGCAGCTAAGTCTACTTCCAAGGCTGCTAAAATGGTAGCATTTTTGTGTTTTGCCAGCCTTTTCCTCGAATTCACTGATCCACCAGCATTATTACTAAATAAGCTGCAGAAAATAAAAAATTTTGTAGATTGTTAGGGGAGTGAGGGACTACTCGTATATTCCAAGTTTACGATTGATAGTTGCACAGATGTGTGTGAATATAAAACACACTTTTTCTTGTGAAAAGGGCAGAGTAAAAAATACTGCCATCAGTAGCTAAGTTTCAGTGAAAATGGTGAAATGAAGCACACACTCAATTGGAAGAGAAATCAGAAACTCTTGCACTTAATAATCAGAGCAGAGAAGAAAAAATTGCAGTAACTTATGTGTTAATGATGGTCTGTCTTAAACATCCTAAAGTATTGTTTGTACCTTTTGAGCTTGTTTTCCTGAGTGTTGAGCACCCAGAATCTAATTTCTTCTACAAAGCAGAGCTTTCAACTCTTCACGGTGCTGATAGTCACATCTTTTGAATTTCCAGGGTCATTGCTAATACCAATTTATGAAGAAAATTCAAAGAGCACTTTTTTGAGCAGCACCGAAGGTGCCACTAACTTCACAACATCTTATAAGATGATCTGAAACACTTCTGAGCTCTGGACGTTAACAGGCCATGGTCTGCCAATTGCCACGTTAGCACTTTGTTCTCTAATAAGGCACTTCTCTCCCCCAGTCCCAAACCCACTACAGTGCTATATTGGCTCTGAAAACAGAGAGCTCTCTCTCTGATGTCACTCCAGAACTACAAATCTGTGCACTAGGCCTACAATCCTAGCCAAGAGAGAGCCTATGTTATAATGTATGGTGGCTTCTCCTTGCTCATTCAAAGTGTGTGAACTAGATGAAACAGGCATCTGAAATACTATTTAGCAATACGTTCGGGCTTTGAGTTCTTCTTTTGCCCCTTTTGTAACAAATTTCAGGTTTTGACACTGTAATGTATTGGGAAGAATTCTGCTTTTGCCAGGCTATGTATCTGCTCCCCTGAAAATGTATATTCTGTTGCTTTTTTTTATTGCTGCTTGGTCTGCAAATTGTTTATACTGTCTAGTAGTAGAAACAGGTACCTCGTTCCGAAGCATTATTGAAACATGTGACAGCTGTTTGAATAGCTAGCTGAGTAGACATCTCTGGGGTATGGAAGAAATCACGAAAAAATTCCAGCCCCAAATAGTCATCTAGTGTTCAAGCATCTCTGTTATAGCCAGTTTTTTTTTTAAATCTGGGGTATAATAAACTTGATCCCTCTTTTTTATTTATTTGGAAGAAGTTTTTTTTTTGTACCTTGTTGTTTAGGTGAAAGAATAAACTCGGAGGCAGTTCTACCCGGTCGCTATTTGCTGAATAGCTGTTGCATGACTGCAAAAAAAAAAAAAAAAAAAAAAAAATTCCAAGTACCTATGTCTTCTAAAGTGCCCAAAGCTTAAGCAACCTGGAGTTTTGACCAGTTCTATTTTTGCTGTTTTTTCTTTCAAATTGATAAAAGAACCAAACTTGCCTATCTTCCTTTCTCAAGTTGGTGCTCTTAGCAACACTGCTGTTGAACCATCCGTTTTTATTTTTGGCAGTCTTCCAAATAGTAAACAGGGGAGCAAGCAGGTGGGAGAATATGAATTCTGTTTCCAGATGTTAAGTTCCTAATGTAAATACCACATCATTATGAATCCTGTGTCAAGACCATATAATGGTGCTTTTTATTACAGTTAGCACATGCATTTTTAGAAACTACATGTTTTAGAAGACCTTGCTGTGTATATGTATACTTCTGTATTGTTCAACTGTTAGATAATAAATTATTTCATTACTAAAGAGAAACATGTCCTCCCAGTGTTTTTCTGGTTTGACTAGAAAATGCCTTGTGGCATGCAACAATTTCACTGATTTGTTGGGTACAGTAAATGGCAGTCAAAATGTTACTAGCAATCTAGTGATGAAACTCATTATGGCCTCTTGGGCACCCAAAAATTGTCACCTGGAATCACATTATTCACTTTTGAAAACCGTTTCTAGGAGGCAAGAAATTTAGTAGGTGGAAAACACTTAGTTATTCCCTTCCCTTTCCATTTTAATGACCGTAAGGGGAAGAATAACCTTCAAATGTTGCCTGGACTAACTCTTTCGGCTTCCCTTTCAGCAGTAGTTTGTCCCCCAGTAGCTGCTTCCAGTTTTTTGTACTAAACCTCAATTTTGAATACTGGGCATCCCCAGTTGAGATTCCTCAGAATGAAGTGAGCAAAGTGCTTGAGAGGGCCACAGACAACTGCTGAAGGGAAGAGATTGTTTGGAACTTTCTCCCCTTCTGTTCAGGTCTACAGACGCTGTGTCTGTATGCATTAACGTTTTCCAGCCATACAGTGGGAAGAGGGCGTGACTTCATCTCTGCGATGGGGTCGCAACTGTGCATATTGGATAGTTGTGCAGGAGTGTGACTTCACTGGAAAGTCCCAACTAGATAGCGTCCAACGCTGGTGGGCTTGGCACTCTAGAAAGAGCACTCTGGAGCTTGAAAGCTTTTCTCTTGCACCAACAGAAGCTGGTCCAACAAAAGAGATTACTTTTCCCAGTTTGTCTGACTGTACAAAAGAAGATCCTGCCCTATCTGCTTAGAACCTGCACTGTGAGTTAGACAAGTTTTGATAAGATCCAGTTCTTGGTCATCTTGAAGCAATGCAGATCCTTCCTTGTTTGGAGACTGTCAACTTGAAACCTAATCATATATTTTAAAAAGTAGCTTCAGGGTTTGTTCCTTCCCTCAAGTCTCCATGCAATTTTTGTGGTTTTACAATCCCTTCTCTTTCTCTCCCCTATTTCTATATTAAGGACCTACACAACCAAGGAGAACTAATTGTGTATTTGTCAGCACTGGGACTGAAGTGTATTGAAAATTATTTTTCCTTCACCTGTTAGTCTTGGTTGCTGCATGTCACACTAGCAAATGTGCAATCTTAGACAGAATTGTGAAATCCCTTCTCCCTCCCTCCTCCCCCCCGCCCCATCTTAAACCACACCTGATTCTCTAGTAGGTTAGCCTTGCTTGCAAATTCAGACCTTAGTCGGCCTTTAACAAGGACTACACTCCAGAGAAGTCTGAATCACGAAAACCATGCTGAGAGGAAATGGTTACTACTGCATGATTAAAAATGGCTTTTAATGGCCCTTCCTCTAGGGGAAGCTATTCCTGTTTGTGTAGCACACCAACTGCAGGATGCTTCAGAAACCGGGAGTATGACAACATCCCAGCCTCAAAGAGCTCACAATCTTGACCACGGTTAGAATGCTGTCTGATCTAGTCTGTAATGCTGCTCGCTCTCGTTGTCATAACTGAAGTGTGTATTGAGAAGAAAGTGGCCAATTAACTCAAGCTTGGTAAAGGATTGCCTGGGGAGGGCTGATACAAATTGCTTTAAAAAACTGAATGGTTTTATGAGTCTCTTTATCTGCTTGTGTTTGCAGATTACAAACTCTAGGGCAGGGACGGTGTTTTGTGGGCAAACCTGGCATAATGCCGGCACTAATGGTAGACAGACAGTAGGGACCCTGATGTACAAAAGCTTCATGTAGGCAAAGCACAGATTCATTTTTTGAAGGTTGGCATTAACTTTAAGAGACGGAGATACTTGTGAATCAAAAGTAAAGCACAACTTTTCCACTGGATCTTTGTACAAGTGTTTTGGATCTATGAATGGGACCTTATTTACCACTTTTTCATACCCGGGTTATGACCGCCAGAAAGACGGCGTAGCCCAGAAATGTTCTCGATAGACCTGACGTGATGTGCACCCTGCGGCAACTCTTGAGCAGCTCTTTAGGATGTGGAAATCCTTGAGAGTAGCCAGCTGCTGCTGTCAATTTCAAAGATGTCCACAGTTTGACATCTGCCTCTATGCTGGCTGCGCATTTGTGCCTGGATTACAAAGCACCCATCGCTCCCAAGTATGCTGAAAGGCAGAGCTGCTGCGTGAGTTTTCAGTATTGCAAAAAATACAATTTAAAAAAGTATAAAAGCAAAGACTTGTGAAGTGAGTATGAAAGGCAAGGCTTTATGGATGCTACAGCATCTTTTCGAGAATGTTTCCTCTAGGATGTAAACAATATACCAGCAGACCACATTATTGAAGCAGTTGAAGGTCCTTCTGATTTGGCAGGACCATCTTTAGTGGGATCTATGTAGTTATATGGCCCCCATTGGACTGGTATTGGAGAACCACACAATTATTTATTATTACAGCCTAGCAGCACACAGGGAGCCTGCGGTAGAGGTGAGAATTGAATGTATAATAGAATCTCAGAGTTACCAACATCAGTTATGAACTGACTAGTCAACCATGTACCTCATTTGGAACTGGAAGTATGCAATCAGGCAGCAATGGGGTCGGGGGGGGGGAGAGTAAATACAGTTAAGTACAGTACTGTGTTAAATGTAAACTACTAAAAAATAAAGGGAAAGCTTTAAAAAAAAGATTTGACAAGGTAAGAAAACTTTCTGTGCTTGTTTCGTTTAAATTAAGATGGTTAAAAGCAGTATTTTTCTTCCGCCCAGTAAAGTTTCAGAACTGTGAGTCAATGTTCCGTTGTAAACTTTTGAAAGAACCACGCTAACATTTTGTTCAGAGTTACAAACATTTCAGAATTATGAACAACCTCCAAGCCCGAGGGCTTCGTCACTGTGTGAGGCTCTACTATAGGCCTTCTGAATCCTAGTTCTGGGCCTTAGCAACGCAAATTGCCAAGCGTTTCAATAATGCTTTTCCGTGCTGCGTCCAAGTAACGCAGCAAGGCTCCTAATTTTACAGGGACCAGAGCGTTGACACTATGACCAGGAGAACTGATTTCTGTTATAAAGGTAGATCACAGGAGTTTACTTTTAAGGGCACACTGATTTTAAAAACAAAAAAAATCTTTGAGCACACATTTTGTTTTCTAGATGATTACCAGAACCTCAAATCTACCTTTCACTCCCCTGCCCCCATGATGTCAGTGGGCTACAAGGATAAATCCAGACCACTTATCTCACTGTCAGGTACTAGCAAAGAAGTAGCGTTTGGGGCGCAATCCATGCGAGGAATGTTTTAAATCTGACCCATTGTTTGTTGTGGAAATACTTGATCTGATGTTTGGCTCGAGCTGATTCCTTTCACAGTGGTGTGAACCAGAAGGACCGGCTGGGTCGCACATGCTGTTACATTGATGTCAAATGAAATTAAACATCAGGTTCAAGGTGTTTAATAGCCTCAAGTCCATGAACATTTTGAGTTTCTGATGAAATGTGGGTGTAATCCAGCCGGTATTGGCTTCATACCTAAAATTCCCAACTTTTTCCTTTCACGTTTCTTCTCTCTGCAACCTTGGACTGTTTTCAGAGGGCGAGATGTAGCAAAGGGCTGGAATTCCCCTGTGATATTGAACATAGCCCCCAGATTAGAAGCTTATCGGCTCCTGTTGAACTTTGCCCCCACACTCATGATTTGTTTGCTTAGACGTATGAAAACAAGTTGGTTGCTTTCGATGATACTTTCACTTACTACTTAAAGGCTGTAGACTTCTGCATGCTGGAGTGGGAACAGACTCCTTAGGTCAGTGGGTTCATATCCCTGCTAGAGCAGGATTGGTTCTTACAGTCCCTTGTCTAGCTTTAAAAAGCTACAACCCAGTATTGCTAGCAGCAGTGGGCTGGTGGTCAGAGGTCAATGGAGATGCGTGGTCTCCTTCATTGCAGGAACAGATCCTCCAAGATATTTAGGCACCTAACTCCAGTTGAAATCAATCAGCATTAGGCCCCTAAATACCTTTTGAGGATCTGAGCTTAACCTCTAAATGGGTCCTTAATGCATTGATGATGTCAATTGCGTAAGGACCAACTGAGCAAACAGCTTTCAGTTAAGGTTCCCTTGCATTGGCTTTGCAGTCCCCTTACTGCTGGGCCGTTTTGTTCTGGAGTGGCTGGTTGCCCAGCCTCTGTCACTTCGATGTCGCGCTTTAATGGACAGATGCATCAAAGGACTGTAGTCCCGTGACTGCTACGGGCTGTGTGCTGTCAGGATCTGTGAGCACATCCCCGTCCTGCCATTGGTAACAATTAGAGCACATGTCACTCACACAATGCCAGCAGCGTAGGCAGAGCGTGAAGGCAAGCTGGGCTGGGGGTGGGGATTAAAGCCCCAAGGTTCAAACAGCTGTGGGGACAGAGCCAGCTTGGCTGGAGCCTGTTACAATAAACCCCTTGCAATGCTATTCATCACGGAGAGTGGTGCCCCAAAGCCCGAATTAGAACCTTGACGTGGGGATGGGGATGGTTCAGAGCAGGGTTCTAGTCCCAGCTTGGATACTGCCATCCTGTGTAACCTTTAGCAAGTCACTTCCCCTGCCCTGGGCCTCAGTTTCCCCATGTGTAAAATGGTGATAATGCTAGTGCCTTATAAAGAATGGCACCTTGAGAGCTGCAGCTGAGAAGTGCTATATAACAGCTGGGTGTGCCAGGCTCTAGTGAATATAGCTTGTAACCCCTATCAGCTGGAGGGGCGGGAGGTAGCATCCCCTTTCTACAGATGCAGGCGTGCACACCACTCAGCCGGGGTGGGGGGTGACTCCCTGCAACGGTGCAGTGCTGTGAATCGAGGCCAGGTGGCTGCTTCCAAAGCAGACAG
The DNA here is from genome assembly GCF_965140295.1 of Lepidochelys olivacea. NCBI lineage: Eukaryota > Metazoa > Chordata > Testudines > Cheloniidae > Lepidochelys > Lepidochelys olivacea. The sequence continues at coordinate 11,750,077 of NC_140436.1, read as the reverse complement.
CACGCTCAGTGATTCCAGCCACCTGTGTGACGGCACCAAGGCAAACCACGGCAGCTTTGCCCGCCTACATTAGGGCTTTGACCCACTGCAGCTGTGCCTGGCTTGCTGCAATCCCCAGGGGCAACAACGCCATACACATAGCATGAATCATGTTTATTACAGCAGTGCCAAGCTCACAGCCCCATTGGGCTAGGCACTGTAGCCGTGGTTGTTTTCTTTAATCTACAGTAATACCCTCCTGGCCTGGAAGTGCCTATTTGTGTGCAGTAATTCTAACAAGGCCAAATCTGGGTGCCTTGTAGCTATGCCTGGGAGCAGTCAGCTAGGGAGAGAGATACAAGGCCTGTCCGGGTCCCAGTGGCCTTAATAAAGAATCTGCATAGTCACCATTACAACTGGGTCGCGGCTTTTTTCTGCCTCCAGGGAACCTGTAAAACCTAATGGTACTGAATAGCACCAAAGCCTCAGCATCCCTGGTTACCCTGGCTTGAAGGGGTATGGAGAGCCAAAACTGGCTGAGTCCCCCTTCCACCAAGAGAGACCAAAATCACAGTCAGTCTTATCAGGGCTCGAGGCAGGAAGGGGAGGCTGATCCAGCCTGAAAAACCACAAGGCACGTGCATGGCGGAGTCCAGAGGGGGAAGGACCTGGAATGCTGAGTTTGCATTTAGTGAGGCAGAGGACCGTTTTCGTGTGTTGGTCTGTGAGTCATTCAGCGGCCGGGAAATGTCGTCATTTGGTGTCTGGGAATGAAACGGGGTCTGCCCTGGTAGAACATGCTAATGCTGGTAACTCAGTGATAACATGCTCGGGGTGAGTGTGATCGCTTCCCTGCCAAGCTCTCCCAAAGAACCAGGCCCTGATGCTGTGATGTGTGCAGGAGTCCCGCTGCCCATTTCAGTTAGCAAGACTTGAGCCCAACTCAGGGGCTGTCTAGCTGAGAAATGGACTGTGGGCCAGAAATCCACCTACATTCCCAGCTATTGGGCTTCCCACCCTCTCTCCCCAAGACCCTGTCGCAGTCCAGAAAAACTGCACCTGTAATCTCCCTCTGTAGTCCCTCGACGGCACCCACCCTGGGCTCCTCAGCCGTCACCTCTCTTGGGCAGAGACCCACATTTCCCTCCTAATCAATGTTTTTCCAAGCTGCACAGTTCCCTGCCTACACGGTGATATCCCTGTGCTTTACTTTCTCTTCAAAGGCTATGAACAGCTGTAAGTGCCTGCAGTTATAAGTTAACAAACGGCCCTTTCTAAACAAGCATATGTGTTCTTAAGGTGAAAGCATTACAGAAAAAAAACATATAAAACCAATAAATGATCCTATACGTATGCTAATACGCTCACCGGAGATCATCCTCTAACTCCAACGCATGTTCTGGTAGGAGTCAATCCTTCGAACCCCACCAAGGAGGTTTTCTGTGGTTACAAGTTCACCGCAGCCTTAGCTCAGAACCAGAACACCCAGGAATACTCCCGTCTTTCCTTTACACAGCTTGGGCCTTTGATTTTCAGACTCTGGGAACAGATAACCAGCAGAGGGTAGTCCTCTCTTCAGGGCATAGCTTCAAAAGGCTGGGGTTTTGCATAGCGGAAAGGGGGAATCTGCATTCACTTCTCCCCTGCAGTGAGTCCCCAGGCAAACACTTGATACTATTTGTCGCAAAAGTCCATTCTTGTTTGGCACGTCGTTCAATATAGTCCTCTGAAGTTCATATTACTTCTCAGGGTTCATATCCCATCTCCCTCCTTGAGAGTTTACACACATCCCAGCCCACAGTAATATATAAACAATGGACCTCAAAGACATTTAAACTTAATTCAATAAGCTCTCCTAGGGCTAGTGCAGGAAATTGCCCTATCTGTCACAGCCATAGCACTAAGCATTACTAAATCTGCCTAGAGACCTGCTTCCTCTTACAGATCATAGAGTCATAGACTCTCAGGGTTGGAAGAGACCTCAGGAGGTCATCTAGTCCAACCCTCTGCTCAAAGCAGGACCAACCCCAACTAAATCATCCGAGCTCCAGATGGAGCCTCTTGGAAGGATAGGTCCTGGTTTTTTTTCTTTCCCTAGCGCTGCATCCTAGTCCCATGACAGGGAGCTGCAGAAATGCTCAGGGAACACCGGTCTGTTTCCTTGGCCTGTTTTTGGAACTGAAGATCAAATCTAACCCTGCTCTCCCAGGGCATGCTGGCATAAGGCTCTCCCTTCACTAGAAGGCTCACTGTTTTCTGCTTCCTGCCCGCTGTGTTTTGACAAGCCGGGAACCACTCTTTTGGAATGTGTGTTTGGAATGAACAGCTTGATCCAAAGCCCACTGAAGTGGGTGGCAAGGCTCAGTAGCCTTTGGCTCAGGCTCTAAATACCTAGCAAACGCTCGGAGGAGATATGCTAAGTGTTAACGGACTATCTAGCAGAGAGTCGGCGTTAGGCTCCCTTGGTCTGTATTGCTCCAGAACAGAGTGGGGCTGGAGGGCACTTGGACTGGCAAGGGACTCTACGTCACCTGTAGGATGCTCATCCCGCTTTGTAGTGACAGCAGCTAGATGCTATCTAAGGCTTCCATGAGCGGGGTCAGACTCCCACTGAAGTCATTGGGGCTTTGTGTGGCTGCAGGGGGGCTTACGGTGCAGTGGTCACTGCAGGATCGCCACCTGGACGGCGCAAGTTTGCATCTCGACTGAGAGGTGTCCGCAGGGCACACGTCACTGCCAAATCCACAGGGGCTGGATGACAGCCTCAGCGGAGGCACCCATGGGCTGAGAGCCACAAAAGCTGTAGGCAAAACCTGGGCTAGACCTGAACATCTCCTGGTGTCCTGATGCCCGGTTTCTTAGGGGACTTAGCCTCAGCGTTGCAACACCTACCTTCCAGGTGCCCCGCTGCCTCATGGGATCCCTGCTCTGAGTTAGCACCCAGGCTCTAATGCATGGGGGGAATTGGGCACCCAAGAATGGGCTTCACAAAAGCCAGCATGCTGAACAGGGAGCAGCTTGATAGCCAATGGGAAATGCCAAGGAGAAGAGTGAGGCCTAAACTGCCCCCCCTCAAAGGGAGTTAGGCACCTCGATCCATCTGGGATTGGCAGCTCTGAGCCCCTCCTGGACTTAGGACTGACCTGGTTTAGATGCTGCTGCCACCGACTTCACCCAATAGTTAGCATCCTCACCCAGGTTGTGGGAGACCTGGGTTCAAATCTCTCCACTGACTTAGAGAAGGGATTTGAACCCACCTTTCCCCATATCCTAGGAGGAAGTACTTACCCACTGCGGCTATTGAATATTCACAGGTGCCAAGCCCAGAAGGAACCACTGTGATCATCAAGTTTGACTCCCTGTATAACACAGGCCAGAGAACTGCCCCAAAACAATTCCTGGAGCAGAAAACAGCCAACCTTCTGGGTCGGGCTCTCTCCTGCTGAACCTGTTCCACTTTCTGTAACATTAAAGATCCATTGGGCCAGGGAGGGTGAGAAGGACTCTATAAAGCGGTGGTTAGGGCACTTCCCTAGGGGTGGAAGCCCTGGATTGAAGTCCCCACTTCAGGGGAGAGCTCGATCCCCAAGGAACAACTGAGATGGCTGGCTCAGAACCAGAACGGCGTCTCTCTCTTTAAATGGGCCTAATAGAGCCTGGCAACATCTCCAGCGAGAGGGCGTGCACACACCGGCCCAGTGAGGCCTTGCTAACAAAGGGCTTGTGCCCCTACGGGCAACATGCTCCGAGGACATGAAGCAGAGAGGCTCCTGCTCCTTGGCTGTGCAGTTCCCCATGCGGCGGTTGCGATCCTGCAGCCGATCCTTCCTGAAGCCATCCCGCAATTAGCTCGCCGCCGTATGTTTTTCGGTCCAACCTCGTTGCTTGGTAAACATGACACCGAAACAGGAGGGCCGCTAATTGTTCTTTTGCCAACATCTTCTCTAAGAGCCACAGGATCCCCCACACTGATCCCAGATGCAGCAGTTCGGCAGGGCGAAAAACCTGCCCAGCCTGCCAAGTAAGAAGGAGCAGTAAGAGGGAAACTGCTGGGACATTTCTTTGTGACAGCTGCCTCCAGCCCTGACTCTCCAAGGATGGGTTTCAGAGTAGCAGCCCTGTTAGTCTGTATCCACAAAAAGAAAAGGAGGACTTGTGGCACCTTAGAGACAAACAAATTTATTTGAGCGTAAGCTTTCGTGCATCCGATGAGGTGAGCTGTAGCTCACGAAAGCTTATGCTCAAATAAATTGGTTCGTCTCTCAGGTGCCGCAAGTCCTCCTTTTCTTTCTCCAAGGATGGTGTCTCTGGATATTTAGTGCACACGGGCTAAGCCTATTAAAGTGGCCAGTGATTTTTTTTCTTTTTCAGAACCCTGGGGGTTGGTTTATTTTCGGGGACCTCGCGCCCCCTGACAAAGGCCTGGTTTTTAGGGAGCGGGGAGCGCCCGCCACTCTGAAAATAAGGTCCCTGTGCGGTGTTTCAAATAGGGCCCCCAAAGCCCCTAGCTTTCGTATCGGGGCTGCTCTGGGCAACAGAAATAAGTCTCCTCACTGCACTTGCAGGCTGGGACCTTGCTGCTGTGTTTAACTGCATGACTAAGAGCTGGGGGGGAGGAGAAATTCCCTCTGATGAAACAGGAAGTAAGGGAGGGGAGCGGCTCCAGCCCATAATACTCTGGGTCACCCAGGTGAGCCTGTCATGGCCACTTAGCTGCACAAGTTGCTTTCTGGGCAATCTCAGTAGTGGAGGTGCCAGCTCTGGGGTGGGAGCTGCCGGGGTGAGTGTCCAGAACTGTGTCCTCCCCCCACATGAGCTGCCCGGATTTTGGTATTTAGAGGGACCCCGGTATGGGTTGGCCGGAGCTTTTCCTGGCATTCTGGATGCATAAAGGCAGTGACTGGGCTGTCCCTCCTAGCTATGCCCCCCGCTCCACCCCAGGCATGCTTCCCAAACACTCTGACCCCCCACGGCTGTCCCCCTCCTCTAGGAAGGGCAAACACAAGGTCTGTGACCCTGTTGATGCAATAAAAGGTGCCCCGTTTTCATCTCTCCCTTGCTGCGCTACTGAGGACCACAACGGTGGCTGCTTCCCGCTGACTGTAAGTCCCCGAAGGCATGGCCAGCTTTATGAACTGCTGTTTCATTCATAGTTGAGCCTGTTGTTTTGTTCTTCAGTTTAATGCCCTTGTGAAGTGCCACGGGCTGGCTGAGGGCGGCCTTGCTGCCTTTAGCATGCGGCATGTCCCCTTCGGTCTCTGTGACCCGGTAGCTGCGTGTGGAAAACGTTCTTTGAGAACCGACGCTGATGCCTAAGGAAGGCAGTGTGTGGTGGGGCGGCCAAGCGGCTTGGGGCACTGGACTGGGAGTCAGGCCTGGGGTCTATTACCAGCTCTGCTGCTGACCGGCTGCGAAACTTGGGGCGAGTCACTTTCCCCGCTCAGTGCCTCAGTTTCCCCTCTCACCTATTGTCTTGTGTACTTAGTTTAAAAGCTCTCTGGGGGCAGGCACTGTCCCAGGGCTGGTCTTAAGTAAAATGGCACCCTGGGTGAACTTGTATTTTGGTGCTCCTGGCCCCCACTGCCTTCCTGGCCTCCCCACTCACCCCCTCCAGCCCCCACTACCTCCCTGGCCTCTCCACCCACTGCCCCAAGCTCTCTTCCATGGCCTTACACCCCAGGCACAACCCACTTCTTGCTTCTTATGCTACATCACCCACCCGTAAGGCCAGCCCTGTCCTGTCCTTACTATGGTAAGAGTCTGAGCCAGTCCCCCTCCCTTGAAGTCAGGGGAGCAGGCACAAATTTTGATGTAGCCAGATGTTGATATATGGAATAACATCTCCATGAGGAGATGCCAATAATGAGGGAAGTGCTGTCGGACCTGGGGGGCAGAGGGGAGGCAGGATGTAGTGGGAAGGGGATTCTTAAGGAGGATGTCTGGCACTCCAGGACTGGGTTGCTCTGAGCATGAGGGTGAACCAGGAGAGTAGGCAAGGCAAGGCGAAGTCTGTGGGATCTCTTCTGGGGTTTCGTTGTGTCCCCCTCCCGCAGAAAGCACTGGGTCAGACACTATGGTCATTGTACGGGAGAGACAATCTTGGTGGGATTGTTGGAACTTCCACTTTAACTTGATTGCTGGTGGGACATATGGATCTTCCACATAAACAGTAAAAGTCCAGTTCTTTCTAGACTTACATTGGTGCTTTCAGTGACTGGAAGTTCCCCAGAACTGTTGCCATCTGATGGCTCTTCGGTGATCTATATGAAACCAAGGAATAATCTCACCTAGTCAGCACATTTGATTGGCGGTTTGAGAGCTCTTTGCTGCCTGTTGAGAGAACCTGTTTTCCACCCCCTAATCTAGTCAACATCACTGTTGCACCATTAGTGGTCATGGAACCTGAAGCACCCTGGCCCAAGAGCACCTAAAAGTCCTGAGGGCATGAAGAGTCCCTTAAAAGCCAGCAGCTAGGCAGGTCGGGTTCAGTGTTGCTCTTACTCCGCGAAGTATACTCATCTTTCCTTGGTTCTCTCAAGGTCTATTGGCTGGTGGGCTGGGTTGCAGGTGGGCATGGTAAAGTGAAGAAGCTGTCTGAACTATGGCAAAAAGCTCTTTGTGAAAATACTGGAGAGTTTTAAAATGCTCATATCCGGCATTCTCATCAGGCTTTTGAGTTTTCCCCTCTGTGGTTTCCTCCTTCTTTTCTTGCCTCCGAAAGGAGAGCAGGAATCCCATACTCACCGGAAACTGGACGAAAACTTGTTCCAGTGGAAAAATGGCACTCTGCCCTAGAACCGAAGTGGTCCTCTGGGCACGGCCCTGCCTGGTGCTAGGGGGCAGATGTGCGTCATGTGAGGGATTGTGTCTTTGTGCTGTGTTTGTACAGCGTTTAGCACAATGGGGTCCTGGCCCGTGCTTGGGGCTCTGGGGCACTATCCAAATAACTAACCATGATAAGGAACAAAGGAACGAATAGCTGGATGTTAAGACAACATGGTGGCTCCTCATTCAGCTCTGTCTTTAGCATCAGGGCTATTTTCCCCTCCTCTTTAAGAAAGAAATAAACTTCAATGGCATTTAACAAATCCACAGTGCAAAGGAACGCACAATGGAAAAAATAATCCCAACTCCATATGTATAATGATGGGATCTAAACGACTGGTTCCCTCTCAAGACAGAGATCTTGGAGTCACTGTGGCTCATTCCCTGAAAAACTTCAGCTCCTTGCACAGCCATGGTCAAAAAGGCTAACAATGTTAGGAAAGGGATAGAAAAGAAGACAGAAAATAGCATAATGCCACTATATAAATCCAGGGGGCATTCGCATCGTCACCTACCCGTGAATGCTGTGTCCAGTTCTGGTCGCCCCATCTCAGAAAGGATATTATGAGCTGGGAAAGGGTCAGAGAAGGGCAATAAAGATGATCAAGGGTATGGAACAGCTTCCAGATAAGCAGAGGCTAAAAAGAAGAGGATTGTTCACCCTAGCAAAGAGATGACTAACGGGTGAGATGAGAGAGGTCTCCAAAACCATGAATGATGTGGGAAATGTGAAGAGAGAAATGTTGTTTACCCTTTCCCGCAATACAAAAACCAGGGGTCACCCGATGAAATTAATAGGCAGCAGGTTTAATTCAAACAAGAGGAAGTACTTTTGCACACAAAACACACAATTAACCTGCGGAACTCACTGCTGAGGGATGTTGTGATGACCAAAAGTATAACTGGGTTAATAAAAGAACTGGGCAAATTCATGGACAGGTCCATCAATGGCTATTAGCCAAGATGGTCAGGGATGCAACCCCATGCTCTCTGCAACCCTAAACCTCAGATTTTCAGAAACCACGAGGGGAAGACTGAGTGAATCACGCCAACTGCCCTGTTCTGGACACTCCCCCAGAAGCTCTGGCCCTGACCACTGTCAGAGACAGGATACTAGGCTAGATGGACCATTGTCCTGACCCAGTTTGTCCGTTTTTATGTTTGCCTGTGCAAATGTCATGCTCCTTCTGGCAGGAAAGTGTGCATGGGGAGGGGGCATTGGAGTCATTGGAACATTCAACACAGGGAGCTTTGTGATTTGAGCCATTCCTGTATGATCAGAACAAGGACCTGCAAGTTATTGAGCTTGATTCAGGAATCACTGGGCGAAGCTCTGGCCTGCATTGTGCAGGAGGCCAGAACAAAAGAGTCAAATAGGTCTTTCTGGGCTTTAAATGGTGAATCTTTGATCTGAAGTAGTTAGAGAGCTGGTTGGATGATTATTTTTTGACAGAACAGTTTGGTCTTTCTCCTGTTGATTTCTTGAATTCCACCTTTCCTGTAACATTTCAATATCTGTGTATGTGACGGATATTATATTTTATATCGGTTTGCCACTATCCAGACGAAGCATTTCCATGCTCCTGGATCAAAATTTCTCTGCATTTTCATTCTGTGGGACACTTTGACTTTTCATTTCAATTCAGAACAAAAACAAATCTTGAAATGTCGGAATTTCCTGTAGAACGGACATTCAATTTTCTGACCATCTCTAGTAAGAGATGACCAAGGTCAGGGACCTTCTTGTTCGTCTGTGTATGTACAGCACCCGGCACAAGGAGACCTTGGTTCCCGACTGGTGTGCCAAGGTGCAACTGAAATACACATAATTAATAATAACCAAATTCCCCTCACCTGAGCCAGTTGCTGGTAAAGGTTCAAATCTGGCTCCAAACTTTGTGGCTCACGTCTCTGTTATTTACCAACAAACCTAGCAGAGTGCTTTGACTCTGAGTCATCCCTCTAGTGCACACCATCTCCTGGATTCTAATCTGCAAGCAGATCAGCTCGCGTGCAACCCGATCTCTCAATAAATCACACTTCCCTATGCTGACAGGGGCTTCCCTCTGGTTGTTTTCTCCACAAGGAGCTAGATTTGAACGCATGCCCACTCCTCTTTCAAGCAGGCCGGCAACCCGTTTTCCACTGGGTCTGTGAGTGGGCGGGGGAGCGCCAAAGCGTGGCAAATGCAGAAGGAAACGGTGCCCCGATTGTTGCTTAGATATTTGCACACAGATTTAAAAAAAAAAAAAAGCCTGAATGTTTACTGGCTGCTTCGGGAGCACCTGCAGCGCCTCTGAGGGTACGTCTGTGCTGAACACTCAGATCTGTGAGTCCCGGGCTTGTGGGCTCGGTGTTTCCAAGCCGACATCGGGCCGGCCACGCTGCATCGTGAACCTGGGCTTACAGTGGCTGGATCCAGGTCTCAGAGCTGTACCAAGGGGTCCCTACACACTACGACTTGGGTCTGCGGCTTGAGCCGCGTCCACGCTGCAAAACGACAGGGTGTGGACCTGAGCCACCCCCTTCGCAGGCTGCTAGCACCTGGGTCCTGAGTGCTTGCTGACCCGAGTCAGACTGGTTTGTGTGTGGACGGAAGTGGGTCTTGGGCTCCAATCTGAATCAGAGCCCAGGCTAAGTGTGCAATGTACACTGACCCAACAGCTCTCAAAGTCTCCAGGGCTGGCCCCGAAGTCATGACTCAAGCAAGAATCCCATTGAAGCCATCTTGTCTTGTCTATACTGCAATCTGGGGGTGTGGTTGCAGCTCGGAAGAGATACCCAGTACCTGCGCTAGCTTTAACTGGGCTAGCATGGCTAAAGCGGGCTTCAGCGCGTGCAAGGAGAGCCATGCAAGTAATTGCTTCCAGGTGGGCTCATACGGTCCACACTGAAGCCTGTTCTGCCACGCCTTTGCTGCTGTTTTTAACCATGCTGGTGCACCTCCCCAGGTTGCAATCACACCTTGGACTAGGGTGACCAGATAGCAAGTGTGAAAAATCGGGACGGGGGTGGAGGGTAATTGGCACCTTTATAAGAAAAAGCCCCAAATACCTGGCCTGTCCCTATAAAATCGGGACATCTGGTCACCGTACCTCAGACTGTAGTGTAGACATGCCCAAGTGTTAACTTCCTCTCTGAAAATAACATTTTCTACATGTTGGTACTGGCTTCGCACTGGGAAAAACTGGAAACCAGTCAGCGAGGAAAACTAGGCCCTGCTCCCCATTTAATGTCTCAAATGCGCCTGCAGGAAAAGCGATTTCCTAACTGGAAAAATCTCAAACGGGAATTTTTTCATTTTCATTTTTGCAGGAAAAATCTTCCCTTTTCAGCCCCGTTTTGTAATTTCCTCCTTAAAAAACCCACTTTCACTGTGCTGCCTAGACTGGACCAGCTCCTTGTCTGATTTTACTGGGTCCACAGGTTGAGGAGTTGACCCAGTGAATTATGTTAGGGATTAAATAAAAATCCCTAGTCGTTCCCTGTTCCCCAATTTCTGTCTAGTTGTCTGCCTGTCCTGAGGCAGTGAGCTCCTTGGGGCAGGGGTCATCCCTTCTCAAATATCTGGAAAGTAGCTAGCACATCATGAGTAACTAGTGGGGCTGGGTGTCGAAAGGAATTCCAGTTGGCAGAGGACTTTCTCGTTTGTCTTTTCAGTCCGAATTAGTTTTCAGTCCACACTTGAAAACCCCAAACGCTGAAATTCTCTGAAAGGGAAGGGAGCCCTGGGGCAGTCTTCAGTGGAAGGCAGCAGGCGGAGTTAGGCTGGAAGCAACTCAGCCACATGGACAGTGCACAGAGTTTCATAAAGCTCAACTTCACCCGCATTCGGCTGCGTTCTTTGGTATGCTCACGGTAGGATGGCCCTGGATCTGTGGAACCTGGAAGCCCTGGGGTAGGTTGGCTGGTGGGTGAGCTCCAACAACCCCTGCCTCTGTTCTACTGGAACGTCAGGAAAATCAACAGCCCCTGCACAATGTTTAGATTGCACCGAATTGGTAGATTCTCACCAAACAATGTTTCCTCCGAACTTTTCCAACCAGCTCTAGTAGCTACCATGTGCTGCTAATCATCTTTTGTACCCGCTTCCCCTTCCGAAGCACTGGCGACAGCCAGAGAGTAATAAGAAAACAGCTGCTCAAAGACACTGAAAAGGAAAAAAACCATCTGTTTCAACCCGCATTTCTCTCTGTTCCAACTGGGAGGGAGGGAGATGGGGAAATGTGGGTTGACAGAATGAGTTTTTGATCAGGTTGCTACATGGGGGCGGTGGTAATGACCCCGCAGGCCTGACCCATAGGGGACACGCATGTCGCCTTCTGGTCATGTGATGCCATTTCTTCTTGTCACCGCTGTTCCCTCTCAGCTGTGCGCGGGTGTGTGTACACACAGATCCTAAACCCTGGAACGTTGCTTGTCACGTGATGTCCAGTCTGGCATTTTGTTTTTCCGCTGGTGAAAATAGACACAGGCTGCCTCTCTCTCTCTTTTCTATGTTTAATGCCAGCCCATTGCATGCTCCCAAAACATAATTGCTGACTTAGAAAACTACATAAGGATGGCCCTACTGAGTCAGACCAAGGGTCCATCTAGCCCAATATCCTGCCTTCCGATAGTGGCCAATACCCGGGTGCCCCAGAGGGAATGAACAGAACAGGGAATCATCCAGTGATCCATCCCTTGTCGCTCATTCCCACCTTCTGGCCTAGTGACATCCTCCCTGCCCATCCTGGCTAATAGCCATTGATGGACCTATCCTCCAGCAACAAGAGAAACTCCCCCTTGCATTTTAACACAGGAAAGGGATTATGAGAGCACAAAAACGTGAGACAGCTTTTCTGAGTAGTTATCTGTACACGCCAGAAGGAAAATATTAACACCTCATTGAAACTGGCCCCTTTCACTGCAGAATGGGAAATTCTTAGTCCCCAGGAAAAACAGACTTGGAGACAAGGTGTTTAGGAGCAAATTCTCCTCCGGTGGTGTAAATCAATTCATGCCGATAGAGCTATGCTGCGCTACACCAGCTGAGGATCTGGCCCACTGGGGTTACCCTGGTATAAGGGAGGACAGTATCCCGCCTATTAAAAAAGCAGGCGGGATACGGGTGCACTGAGAGCAGAGCTTCATGCATGGCTTCCTCACATGCTCTCTCCCTGGTCAGAGCAGCGCTAACTTGTGTAATCTGCGGTGTCTAGGAGCCATTACTAGGCCCAGCATTAAGCGCCCACATGTATTGACAGCTTTCCTGACCCACTTTTCCTAGGGCATGCCCCATGACACCCCGGTCTGTTGGCAGTCCTGGAAAGCCTGTTGTGGCGTTGAACTCCGTACAAGAGACTAATGAGTGGCTTCCACTCCTGCAGCTGGCACTCCTTAACTTTCTGGTGCCCGTGTTGATGCTGCGCTGGCATGAGCAGTGCTGGGAACTGGTTTGCGGTAGCTGTTGATGGGGGTAATTTGCTGTCTTCTGCTTCTCAATGGGAGATTTGTATTTCTCCTTAACCTGGAATAAATCCTCCAGGCTGGAAGCACATACCTTGCTCTCTTTCAAAACCACAATAACCGCGCCGAGCATCCACGAGCCCGTGCAGCATGCTACTCGCTTTTTAGCTGACAATTTGAATTGTCTTGCCACACTGCCTCTAGCAGGTCAGGCAGACCTCTGGGGCCTGGAGTGTCCTGTTGCTTACTGTGGTTCTACACTGGTTGAGCTCCACCAAAAACTGTGGGAGCCACTCCCACTTTATCCTGGAGATTTGGGCCCCGGGTACTTACAGCTGGGATTTTCAAATGGTCTTCATGGAAGTAGGTGCCCAAATCCAATTGAAAGTCAGTGAGAGCTGGGTGCCTAACTCCTTTCACGCTCTCGAGAATCCCAACCCAATGCGGAACGCCTGCCCGACAACCCGCATCGGGGTAAGCTCCCCAGAGCTGGAGTTAGAAGCTACGCTCTCAAAGCTCTGTACGTGCAGCTCACATTCGCTCTGGCTTGTGACGTTCGTTTCCCGGGACAAGTGGACACTTGAGTCCAGCTCTGCACAGTGGTTTCTGCTCTTACACCTGGAATGTGGCTTGGGGGCAAAACGCTTCGGTGGATCAAGTACTTAAATATCAATGACCCGACTGGTGTGTGCGTACGCACCACTTGTGCTCCCAAATCTGGGGGGGTTGCACCTGCCGAAGGCTGTACAGACAAATCTGCCAGTGTAAACAGAAAAGCGGAGCTGAGGCCCCTTGAATAACACGGCATGATACTCACTTCCACAGTCAGGAAACGTAGCATAAGGAGGAACCCTTAAGTGGACTTAAAAACAGTCTTAGGGCATGGAGCCAGGAAACGGAGGGTGGAGACAGGTAGCATGTGAAATGCCGCAAGACACAGCTGGGAAGGCTTGAGCCAGCTGTGCATATAAATGACTTTTAGAAGAGGTTATAATGTCTAAGGTGGCCAAAACCGGCTGGCACCGCTGGAGGCCAAGGTGCGGTCAGTGAATGCAAACAAAGCCAGGCTGCATGGAGAGACAGCGTGGGGGTGGGGTGGTGGTCGGGCGTTTGTATCCGTAGCCCATTTGGGCACTTGTGCAGCTGCTGGTGTATTTAGAGACGGGGCCGACTAGTAGCACTGAGGATCGCTAAATGGGTGAATGTGTGTCCCAGAAAGTCTCGACTCGGCATAACAAGCGCGCCCACCGTCCTCTTCCCAAAATCAGGGGCATTGTCCAGGGAAACCATCATTGTCAAGAGCTGGCTCTTGTGTGTCCGCTGTGCTCTCTGGGATGGAACTGGAATTGTTCCCCTGTGGGTCATGGGCCCTACACTGGTAACAGCTGCAGTCAGGTTTCTTTCAGCACCAATGGTAGTTGAACCCAGATGAAATCAGATAGGAAATAAAGCATAATTTTTTAACAGCGAGGGTAGCTAACCAGTGGAACTACTTACCAAAGGTTGTGGTGGATTCTCCCTCACAGGCAATTTTTAAATCAAGACTGGATGTTTTTCTGAAAGATCTGCCCTAGCTAAAACAGGGATTATTTGGGGGAAGTTGTATGGCCTGTGTTATGCAGGAGGTCAGACTAGAATAGATGATCACCGTGGTCCCTTCTGGCCTGGGAATCTGTGCATCTATAGGGCCCTGTGTTTATGGTGTGGGAGCCAGGCTTCTATCCCCACCGCTGTCAGGAAGTTCTGGGTGGCCCTGCTGTCCAGCACAGCAACACCCACAAAATTCCTAAGTGGCCACAGACATAGGTGCCAACTCCGTGGGTGCTCCGGGGCTAGAGCACCCACAGGGAAAAATTAGGGGTGCTCTGCACCTACTGGCTCCTCGCCCTGCCCCACCTCACCTCCACCTACTCCCCTGAGCGCGCCGCGTCCCCGCTTCTCCACCTAACTCCTAGCGCTTGCCGCCGCAAAACAGCTGTTTCGCAGCATAACAAGCTCCGAGAGGGAGGGGGGAGGAGCGGGAACGTGGCACGCTCAGGGGAGGAGGCAGGTCCGGGGCAAGGATTTGGGGAAGGGGTTGGGAGGGGGCAGAGTTGGAGTGGAGTTGGGGCGGAGCCGGGGGCAAGGGTGGGGGGTTGAGCACCCACCAGCACCAGCAGAAGTCGGCAAGGGAGCTGGGTGGCATAATGGGATGAAGGAGTGCCTGGCGTAGTGACCTGACACACAGCTTCACAACACCACTCCAATTTGGCCAGTGTGGGATCCTTCCCGCTACCCCCACACTTTTGCCATCCTTCCAATGTCCCTGCTTCAGGGGCACTAACCACTAACTCCATATGGCACCTCAAGGCTTTTTAAAAACCAACATGAATGGCTTTCGATACAGATAATGGCACTGTAACTCCTGCTAACCAAACTGGTCTCTGCTGGTGGTACTTTAACTACTGTCCACAGGGTGTGGTCTGTTGGGCTGAGTTACTCAGAATGAAACCTAAGCTCAGTTTTCTTGTTTAAGAGCCAGACTCAGACCAGGAGTCTGGCCTCCAGCTTATCTCAAGGTATTCTCCCCACAGCTGTCTGGTATGTGACAGACGTGCCTACAGAGAGGAATGAAATATTGGCTAATCAGCGGTGAATCAGCTGCTGCGTGTTATCATGTCAGCTGGTTACAGGAAAACATGAGGGGAACTGTGGTACATGTCACCTTGATTGCCCTTATCAGAGAAGGAAACGAAGCTTTGCGTTCTCTTAGAGATCCTTGTGTTTGTGTGCCCCATGGATGGTATTTTTCTCAGATGTGTATAATGTATATATAAAGAGGCTATTAGATTTTTGGAACTGGTTTAGAAAATAGATTTTCAGCATTTTCATTTCCCAGATCTTATAACAGGCCCCATTTCATTTTTTGTGACTCTCGGCACAACAGTTTTCTGAAGCGGACGCTACCTGCTGACCGGCAAGCCCAGTGTTTGGTAAACAAAAACCAGAACGTTTTGCTCTCTTCTGCAACAGTTTCACAAAAGCTCCAACTTCAAGTCTACAGCTCTTCTGTGAACTTTTCTTGAGGAGAGCTTTGTCAGAAAATGAAAAGGACCCCTGGCTCTACTTATGGTGTTCGTCTCGCAAATCAAGGTGAAGCATGGGGTTGAATGGTCAGAAGAAGCCTGTGACAATGTCCTGTGTTGCATGCACCTAATTCTTAATCTTGCTGTGAGTTTAAGAAAAATAGAGAAGAAGTTTCTCATCTAAATGGAAAGTGTATAAAGACATTGCCACTGTTCCCTGCTTAAGGAAAATATGGTAGTTTCTCTGTCCTTGGGTGAATATTTCAGCCTTTGCAGGCTGTCCTCCGTACAGAACTTAATTAAGAATGAGGATTGTCTACTAGAAACCACGAGATGAGACAAAGGGTAAAACTTTTCAAAAATGCCCAGGCCCTATTTTCAAAAGTGGCTGAGTGCCCATGTCACTTTTGAAAATGGGACTTAGGTTCCTAAGTCTCTTATGCACTTTTGGAAGTCTTAACCCAGGACATAGAAATTGTCATAATGAGATCCAATTCATCAGCCCGATCCGCCCAACTGAAAGCAATGAGTTCATGCATCCATTGAACTCTGCCTTCTTCCAACTAGAATTCTATATTTTGGGACCTGAAGGAGCATCTTCTAAAGGTATCCTTCATGGCAGTCTTGTCTCTCTCTCGGGCTGCTGCTGCAGAGAATGAGCAACTGACTTCAAGCCGACGCAGAACAATCAGATTCCTCTCCAGCAAAACTAGGGAAATGTCCCCAGCTACATCAGAACAGTGGGCAGACATGTGCATGTAGCTAGCTCACCTGTGTCTCATTTCCTGCCCCAAAGACTTGCAGGTAGCTATTTGCAATGAGTTCATACTGATGATAAAACCCACCCAGATGACTGATTGCCCCCCTGCTGCCCCTGATCCCATTGTTTTCAAGTCACCAGATGGTGATGTCCCAGAGCTCTGCAGTTGATAGGATTCACAATATTTCTTGTCACAACATATATTTTTCAAATATTAACAAACAAGCCAACCCTCTCTCTTTCTATAGAGAGGAAAACTGAGGCATGGCAGGTGACTTGCCCATGGGACAAAACTGGGAATAGGACCCAGGCCTCCTGCTGCCCATTTTAGTGCCCTGTTCACTGGGCCAAACTGCTTCAGCTATTTTGAGGGTGGGGGTCAGGCAGTTCCTGTAGAATATTAGAGCATTTTGGAGACTGACTGGCGCTGCTGCAGGATAGACCTGTAGCCAGGAATGCATGTACAGATAATATCAATGACTGCCGTCCATCTGTCCATTCCAGCTAAACAACCTACAGGGAAACCTCCCTGCGGCTAACGATAAAGCAGATTGCCAGCAGGCTCCATATGCCAGCAAAGAGATTGTCCACTAGCACTGGGACCTTCCATTAAGCCTCAACCCAACATTCCAAAAATGTATCCAGGAAACTAAAACCTTCTGGAAATGTGGGACTTCTAAGGTTATTGAAGCTCTGGTCATTGCAGGACTATTACCTATAGGTATCAAGTGCTTTGTCCGGTTTCGTGTTGAGTATTTTTATGGGATGGGGTTTGCGTGACTTCGCAGTGTGGCAGCTGCCAGCTGGTGCTTGCAAACATCTGAGATATAGGAAATCGCTTCGTGGAATGCGGTACCTGGCACTCACCAAGTGTGATCTCCACCCCTCCACCTCCACCTCTGTTATCTGCTTGTCACTGCTCTTCCATCTTTTACCTCTGGCTGCATGGGACAGTAAATCAGTTTCACTTGCTGGTCCCTTTTCTCAGCAGTGGGTGGGTACTGATGTTGGAAAGTGACGCCCACGGTTGCTCCAGGAATGGATAGGCAGTCTCAAAGTCCAGAGGTGGGGCATTTGGTTCACAGAGCAGAGTGCCTGCTTACTACTCCTCTGATTGTGTTCCCTTCTTGCCAACACACTGACAATAAAGCTGGGGTCATTTTCCTCCTATCCAGCTTGTTTTAACAAAGGACAATAAAAAATGAAACTGGCCTAAAGCAAACTTCCCCACCCACTTTGGATCTAAGCACCCCAAATCGTAGTACACCTGGGGAGAGGTACTGAGAAATGTTCCGTGTCTGGATCAACAGGTGAACCATGTAGCAAGGGGCAGGCTGCCGGGGGCTGACAACCAATGAAGGAAGAAAGCCGGATACTCCAGATTTACACAGGTTCAGGAAGAGAAATTCCACTGAAGCCAGGGGCAACACCAGTGTAACGCCAGCAGGCGAGAGGCGATTAAATTTGGGGTGAGCTGGATGATGCGAAGGGCTGTGTCACTGTGGGATAAAAACAAGCAAAGGCAAATTTGGGGAGATCTGGTCCTAACATTCTGTGATGGAAGCACTTCCACGCATGGTCCCCTTCTTGAAACTCTAGCACAGCAAGATGGCAAAGAGGAGAACAGTGGATGATCCACCATCACCTGTGTTCTCCTGGAATCCAAGCCAGTTCAAGCATCTGAGTAGAGAGGGCCAAATTCTTGGCTGGGGTCAGTGGGCCTGATCCTCAACTGGTTCAAACGACAGCAACAACACTAAATTGTTTGACAATTAGCCTGGGCCAGAACCTCAGGTGGTCCAATCTGGCCTAGCGCCACTGAAGGCTTTTAGGAGCTCAGAGTCCTGGGGGTCAGGGAAGACACATCACTGCTTCTAAGGGGGAAACATCTTAGACGGCTGGTAGACCATAGTATATTCTGCTGAATCTCTCTATATATACCCCTATCTACAGGGAGAGCAGGTCATTTGGAAAGACCCTTCTTCTGCAGAAGAGAAGAGTGAGGGGGGATTTGATAGCTGCCTTCAACTACCTGAAGGGGGGTTCCAAAGTGGATAGAGCTCGGCTGTTCTCAGTGGTGGCAGATGACAGAACAAGGAGCAATGGTCTCAAGTTGCAGTGCGGGAGGTCTAGGCTGGATATTAAGAAACACTATTTCACTAGGAGGGTGATGAACGGGTTCCCTAGGGAGGTGGTGGAATCTCCATCCTTAGAGATTTTTAAGGCCCAGCTTGACAAAGCCCTGGCTGGGATGATTTAGTTGGTGTTGGTCCTGCTTTGAGCAGGGGGTTGGACTAGATGACCTCCTGAGGTCTCTTCCAACCCTAATCTTCTATGATTCTATGATTCCTCCCCCTGTTTGGAACAGTAGCTGGAGATGCACCAAGAAGGAGAGTCACATGTTCATATTATGCTTCCTTCCCCCCCCCCCCCATCCTTTCAGGGTAAAGGCCTGCACTTCAACTACGTGACTTCTCCACACAGCAGACTCCTAAACCCATGAGATCAGGAGTTTCCTGCCCAGAGATGTCATGGGGTGACTGTAAAAGGGGGAATGGATAGAGGCAGTTCTTCTTGAGAAGCTGGATCTGCGTCACACTGATGTTGCAATGGCTGTTTGTGCAGCCCTTGGAAGGTGTGGCGCGTGTGACTGAGCTATTAGGTGTCATCTTGGGCTCTCAGAGCAGCCACTGACGTTCCTCCATGTCTGGTCAGTAGCGATCCCTAGTGACTGCTGTGGTTCATCGGTGGAGCTTCCAGATAGGGTGGAAGGATGAGTAAGGAGCTGGAGTGGAGATCCAGGGTAAATTCCAAGCTCTGCCACAGACTCTCAATGTGGCCTTGGGGAAATAGTGTCCCCTTTCTGCCGCAGTTCTCCAGCTGTAAAATAGGTACAATACATACACCGCTAAAGTTGTGATGTTAAAATTGTGAGCTGCTCAGATATTAGAGAGATGTGGGCCTGCTAAGTACCTACCCAGTACCTACCATGCTCCTGTTTGGTATAAACTATGTTTCCAACCCAGTGTGTTTGCCATGCAGGACAGCTGTACAGCTCTAAATTCCAGGTTCTCATGTGTCTGTGTCTAAATCATAAAGAAATCAAATCTTCAGGAACGATTTAACATCTTTAGTCACGGACACATCTCCTGAAAAGATCCAAACAATTACCAGAAAATGTATACCCGTTACACGTATTTCTGGTTTGGCGGCACAAGCTTTGGAATTATTGTTCTGGTTCAGACCCAGACACAGTGTGGCAAAGTATAAGGGTGGGGGCAGCTAACCATGGGAACAGCTTAACAAGGGATATGGTGGATTCTCCACCATTTGGAGTCTTTAAATAAATCTTGGCCGTCTTTCTGTTCCACCGCACGCTAGTAAGGTCAATGCAGGAATCACCCTGAGTGAAACTCTATGGCAGGGGCGGGCAAACATTTTGGCCTGAAGGCCACATTGGGTTTCCGAAATTGTATGGAGGGCCGTTTAGGGGAGGCTGTGCCTCCCCAAACAGCCAGGCGTGGCCCGGCCCCCGCCCCCTATCCGACCCCCGCCTGCTTCTCGCCCCCTGACAGCCCCCCCGGGACCCCTGCCGCATCCACCTCTCCCTGTCTCCTGACCGCCCCTGGGCCCCCCGCCCCTGACTGCCCCCCGCTGCCCCATCCAACCAACCCTTCTCCCTGACTGCCCCCCGACCCCCCACCCCGACTGCCCCTCGCCACCCCATCCAACACCCCCCCTTTCCTGATTCCCCCCCCCGGGACCCCTGCCCCCATTCAACCCCCCTGTTCCCCGCCCTCTGACCACCCCGACCCCCATCCACACCCCCGCCCCCTGACCACCCCCCCGAACTCCCCTGCCCTCTATCCAACCCCCATGCTCCCTGCCCCATTACTGCGCTGCCTGGAGCACACCAGGACAGGCAGCCACAGCGCCCAGCTGGAGCCAGCCACGGACCGTGCAGCACAGAGCACCGGGTCCGGCCGCGGCTCTGCAGCCCGGCCGTCCAGAGCCTTGCGCCGGCAGCGCAGCGAGCTGAGGCTGCGGGGGAGGGGGAACAGCAGGGGAGGGTTGGGGGCTAGCCTCCCTGGCCAGGAGCGCAGGGGCCGGGCAGGAGGGTCCCGCGGGCCGGACGTGGCCTTCAGGCCGTAGTTTGCCCACCTCTGCTCTATGACCTGTATTATGTAGGAAGTCAGAACAGGGATTGCCAGACAGGATCAGACCCAAGGTCCATCTTGTCGCGAGTCATATCTCTGACAGTGGCTAGCACCAAATATTTCAATGGAAGAAACCGATGGTGCATAAACATGGGACAATCTCCACCTCACAGTTGGTCTCATTCATATTTTAGGTAGGCAGAAATTGGTTTGAGCCCTGAAGCCTGAGATTTAATATCCTTTCCAAATATGTTAGCATTAAATGTTATATAACTTTGAATATTCATATTATCCTTTTAAGGGTCCAATCTTTTTTTCTTTTTTTTAATCTTGCTGAATTCCTGGTCTTGTCTCTTTCCTGTGGCAATGAGTTCCACAGTCTAATTCCACATTGTGTGGGAAAGTTGCCATTTATCAGTTTCAAATTTGTCACCTCCTTAATTTCATTAACTGTCCACTTGTTTTTGTGTTATAAGAAAGGGAGAAGAGAAGCTCCCTTAGGTGACTACAGATTAGATTCTCCTAATAATTCCCTCTCAGCTTGATCCATAAAACAAATGCGTTTTCTCATCTCGTCTACAGCCCCAGCCTCATCTGGACTCCTTTTTATAATGTCCCCAAGAGTCAATTGTAGCTATCCCTCCATTTTGAAGAGCACCATCTAGGGGTCCTGATTAGCATGGGTGGGAAACGATTTCCCCATCCTGGGCTAACTGTTGAGATTTTTTTTAAAGATCCTGTTCTGCATTAGGACAAAACAGACTTCTTGATATTTTTGAGACAGATCTGTACCAGAATAGCCTATAGCCAGGTAGAGCATTTGCCTGGGATGAGGGAGGCACATGGACTCAAACTTGGGTCCCCCATGTCCCCAGTGAGTGCCCTAATCCCCAGTCTAGTGGCTATTGTGGGGTGGGTGTCTTCTGTGGTTTTGACCAGAAATCCCATTCTGAGAACCCTTCCAAGCAAAAGTTTAACTGAAACCAACCCTTTCCCCTGGAAAGTTTCTATTTTGATGCATTGACAATTTCCGATGGAAAAACTATTTCATTCATTCAAAAAAAAAATCCCAACTGGTTCTAGTCCATATCCTGCAGTCTGATCCATACGGGTGGACCCCGGTGCCGACGCACTATTCCATTGGCTTTAAGAGAACTCAACATGAGCAAAAGGACCTGCCTGCATAGAGCCCCATGACAGTCTGCAGGTGTCCGCTCATGCCGGTCGTTGCCTGGGAGTGAAACTGAATAGCAGCCCGCTCTTCTTGCTGTTCCCTTCGTTTTTCCTCCGCTACACGGACGGGCTCCGAAAGCACATTACAGCCCGAGGGTGTGTTAGACCAACAATCTTCGTCCTCTCACTATGTACTGGGCTAATCGCTAAACCAAACAGCAGGTGAGCTTTTTGCGATCCAGATGCCAATGAAATCTGTAGGAGCACTGCCATTTCATACAGGGTTTGAGGCCCCTGTATGAAATCACTCAACTATTTTTGGTCCTGGACTGCATCAATATTTGCAGGGAGAGGGAGGCCAGAGCAGCTGGCTTAGGTACACACTGGTTTGGAGGGACATTCCTTTTATTTTTTGCATGCTACCGAGGAAGGAGTTGTGATGAGTAGCCGAACCACCGAGGAAAGAGTTGTGATGAGTAGCCGACCCACCTAATGACTCATAAAGGTGTTTCCTCCCATTGGGATAATGACATATAAGTAGGGTTATGGTTTCCTTGTTTTATTTTTAACCTGTACCTAGGCCCTTCCCACCAGATCAGCCCACTGACGATGGAGCCCTTTCTTTGTAGCCAGAAACAGACGGTGCCATTGGATTGGCTAGTTCAGCGTTAAGGGATGGAGGCTAGACCAGTTCTTCGATGTGGTGTTTGCTGAGGGATAAGGAATGTGGGTGGTTCTGCTGGGGGGGGGAAATAACTTGCTGTGCTATACAGAGTGTATGACCTGTTGCTTAGAGCAGGAATCTAGGAGCAAAGAGATCCGGCATCTAATCCCCTTTCGGCTGCTGAATGCCCTTGGGCAAGATGCTTAACCCCAGTGCCTTCTCAGCCTGTAAAAACGGGGGTTGGTGAATAGCTAAGGTCAAAGAGCTCGGAGTTCGCTGGTGTCTTTCATACATGCACCCTGCTGTTGTATATGGGAGCTTGAGTTTCCATTAACTTATTTCAAATCTATCTTTGTACGGCTTCTCTTTAGAGACCGAAGGGAGGGTGGTGCACAGCAACAGGTAGCCTGGACAGAGTTGGTTCAAAAAGCAAGCACTCCTTTACATATCTGGTTAACCTGGGTTTATCAATTGCTGGACTTGGGTCTCACAGCCATGCTAAGCTAAACTAAGCCAGGCTGCACTACACCGACCTTCTGACTCGGGTCTGCAGCTTGAGTGCGTCCTCACTGCAAAATGACAGGGCTTGGACCAGAGTCTCAGCTGGACTCAGGGTCTGGCCACCTTCTCGCAAGGTTCTAGGACCCGGGTCTTGAGTGCTTGCTGAACCAAGTCAGACTGACTAGTGTGTGGATGGAAGGGGGCCTTGGACTCAAACCTGAGTCAGAGCCTGAACTTAGAGTGGTGTGTAGACATATTGTATGTGTGTGTGTATGTGTGTGTGTGGGGGGGTATTTCCCCTCCCTCCCCCCTTGTGTGCATGTCAGTATTTCCTTGTCTTCAGCTTTTAAAATGCCTCCCCTTAATGATGCAAGTTAAATGTCAAACGAGGTGACGGATAGCACTTCGTCCTACACACCTTGCTTTGGAAGGGAAGTGGTAGTCACCTGAAGGTGTCAATTGCCTACGAAATTACTCATCCCTCCTGACAGTCAGGACAGTCTCCTACAAGAAACCCAGTTAGTGTTTGGGTGAGACAGCCGCTGGATGAGGCAGTGTCTTGTTTGGTTCACTTGCAGCACAGCGAGAGGAGGGAGATCTTAGCCTTCGAGGTCATGCGTATGCATGAAGAGAGGACTACTCACCCCACAGTTCATGACAGTTCATGACAGCTTTGAGTACACACCCGACTGAATGGCATTAATCATCTGCCTGTCATGCATACACACGGCATTTGAACGCAGATTTGAGTAGGCCTCAGGCTGCTTAGCTCGTGAGACGGGAGTGGGCCTGCTCAGTATTTGGTTGGGTCACTGAGGGAGAGGCTGGGTGTTTCTGGTAATGGTGTAAATCATTCAATAGTGGCGCTCTGCCCCTACACTAAGTAGGTGTCAGACCCTTACCTCTACTCGGTGTCCTAAGGGTATGACTACGCTGCCATAAACAAAAAAAGCCAGGACCAAGCCTCAGAGCCTGGGGCCAAGAGACAGAGCCAGTCACAGAGTGGCATCACGCTGACTTCAGTGGGGTGATTTCAGCGTCACACTGACATAATGGAGATGGGAATCTGGTGCTCAATGTGGCATAAGAGGAGCATCCCCAGTACGTGGCCTCTGGGAAAGGCTTCTTTGGGCTACAGTCAACAGCTCCCTATAACAAGCTCAGGCATCAACATAAAGCTGAGCCCTGTTCTCTGCGTTCTGGGAGCGGGCATTGACGGTGTGGCTAAATGGGTCATGGCCTAATGAGCATACTGGCCTTAAACCAGTCAGGGGTGGGGAACTCACCGATTCCAACCCTTACGACCGGGCTGGAAGAAATTGAGCTGTGAAACTCTTTTCTCTGTGGGTGTATGTGTATTATGAGAAGATTGTAAATTTAGGGGCCTACATCCTCTGAGGGGGTCTGTTTTCATCCCCCAACAGACCCCCTCAGAGCTGTCTGAGAGGTTAACATGGACATTTGTGTGTGTTGAACCAGAAAACAATTTTGCCCTGTATAGGAATTGGATAGTCTCCTTTTAAATTGTGATGCTCACTGTGTTCTGTCTGGGGATCTGCCAGAGCAGCAGTATTTACTGTATGTAGCTAAACCTTGCAAGGTGACATATAGCTAGTAAATGGTTATCAAGACACAGCCATGTCTGTGGCTTCTTCATATTTAACTTGTGTAAAGAGCAAAGAAACCCAACAACGGGTGACCAGGATGGGGAAAGGTGAAACAGAGTGACTGGAGATGCCAAGTGAGACTGACCCAGTTGGAAATGTTCTTTTGGCTCTGAGCAAAGGGAAAAGTCCTGTTGGAGACTTCCCTTGTTGTCTGGTGACTTTGGAAATGTCGTCCGTGGGGGTAACGTGGCACTTCCGTTGGCTGCCGTGGCAGAGGCCAAAGACTTACGTAGGCTATGAAGGCTGGACTGCTTTTTCTATCCTTCTAGGGTCGGGAGCTGATTTGCGGAATCTCTTGTTCAAAGCTCCAGATGTTCTGTTCTCTAGAATAACTCGCCTCTGAGCTATGACTGTGCGTGCATGTCTTCTTAAAAGGGCCAGATCCTTCGCTGGTGTCCATCAGTAGAACTCCATGGATTCCAATGGAGCCATGTGCAAATTTACACCACTTGGGGCTCTTCCCTGAAGGTGATGTTGGCCTTATCCAAACCCTAGGTGGCTTTGTTCCTTTCAAAAGATGTTAAGCAACAACTTCCGTGACAGAGGATTGGCTCTGGCTTGTCAGATGAGATTGTTGCCTCAGTGTTGAAGATGTTTCTTCACATGCTTTCAGAAGTGTTTTTGTTTTTCCTCTGACTCACTGATAGTTGGGCTGCAGAAGAGCGGCTGCTTTCAGTGAGCTCACTGTGAGTTAGAGGTGCCATCGGAGAGGTGGAGGAAGCCTGAACCAGCTGACTAACCTCCATGTCAGTCCCGCTCCCCTCCCTCCACCAGCTTTCACATTCCTCCTCCAAACCAGTCTCCAATCCCTTACCCAGCCTGGATTCCAGACAGGCCTCCACAGGGTCCTGGCGGGGGACAAGGTTGAGGGATGGTACATGGGACTAGCAGACTCCTTTTCCAGGAAGGGAGAGCCATGCATGGAAGTTCCTCTCCAAGCGCAGAGCTAGGGGTGCAAGCCGGTCCCATCTGCAGACCTCTCATGGATCCTTCTCATCACGTAGCTGCAGATGCAGCTCCATAACTTGGCCAGCTACCTTGCCTGTGACCAGTTGTCTCAGTTGTGTTCACGGCCATCTGCTCTGCACTAGGCTCATGAACCTCTAATGTCACCTCTGAACCGGGTCTACCAGAGAAACAGACAAGGGTTCCATCCAGTCTGGTACCCAGTGCTTCATATGGGATGTGTTAGAGGGAGATGTAAACATAGAAAACTGTGAAATACCTTATCAAAGGAGAAGATGGATTTGTTCCTGATCACCAGCTTATCCCTTGAAGCATGGAGACCAATAGCTCTTGTAAGTCTTCCTACTGTATAAATGCTGAATCCATTCCTTTGAAAACTCATTAAGCCATTTACCCTGTGGCATTGAGTGAACTGTCACACTGGGTCTCTGAACGCTTCTTGTAGTGAGACAAGAGATATTCCTAGTCATCATTTAAGAGACAGTATTCGGCACCTAACACAGTGGGGTCTTGGTCCATGACTGCGACTCCTAATGGCTACAGCAATACAAAAAAATCTAAACCCTTGGCAGTGTAAGTATTATTATGGCCCACATCCTGAGATCCTTGACCCGGATATTCAAAGGGGACTAGTGACTTTGGGGCTCAACTTGGACTCTCTAAAGGGCCCTGTTTTTCAGAGGGAGGATGTTCAGCACTTTCTGTGGAACAGGCCTCAGTATCTCCAGTTGAGCGCCCAAAACCATGAGTTTGGAAAATCTGGCTCATTGTCTCTGTCAAAATGCCCATTGGATGGACCCCATTTTTGCTCTTGGTTAAATAGATAGCAGGAAACCCACGGGCTTAAATACTTCCTTGGGACTGACGTCAGTGTGAATGAGAGAACAATCTTGACCTTCTGACTCCAAATGGAGTTGGATTGAGTTGCGAATTGCTGGAACGTGGACGCATGAAAATAAACCTTTTGATCTCTCAGCTAGAGAGAGTGCGTGCACACAGCTAATTAACTCTGGCTCGCAGTCAGATGTGTTCAGAATTAAACGGGCATTAATGGAACCGCCCAAAGGTTGTATACAGAAGAAACTTTTGTTTTATTTGCTATAGAGGTTCTGAAGCTTTCTGCAAGACGTTTTAGTCAATTGTATCTAATGGGATCTCTTAACACTGACCCAGGCCAGCTTCAGCATTGGCTTTGCTTATTCCTGATCAGTAATGCTGTTATGTAGTCAGGTCCTGGCTTGAGTTTAGGGCAGGATCATTTAAATTAGCGAAAGGATCTCTCTGTAGCTTCACTTTGATGATCAACAGCAAGCATTTGGAATTTTCTTCCCCCCGAGGTACCAGCAGAATCAAAGGGGTGTGGACTAATGAGAAGAAGGGGTGTGGTCTAAACACTGACCTGGGAACCAGGAGCTAACCGCTTCTAGTACTGACTTTCCTTTTTGGCCGAGAGCAAGTGATTCAAGCCCACGCTTCCATATAGGTCCATTCATTTTGATTGTCTCCCTGTCTGGGGACCCAACTTGAGATTCAATAAAGGGATTTCATGTTGACCACCCCAAAACTGAGGGATCTAAATTGAGTGGCCATGGCAGAAAATGTTGGCGTGGGTGCCTCTGCCTCAGTTTCCCCATCTGTAAAATAGGGAGAATAGCACTTGCCTACTTCGCATGGGGTTGGCATGATGAATCGCTTTATGCTTTGAATTCTAGCCAAATGTGGCTTCAAAGAGTTTGGTTGCCTTATGTGCTTGCAATATTTAGGCTCACAAAGTTACTGTTTTACATTTTTGTTGTCGTGAGGGACATTGAGTCGCCCCCCCACCCCTCCCACACACACACCACTACTGGATCAGTTGTTGGGCATCCACTATGCCTACCTCACATGATCAGCTGCCTGCACTTTCATTGTACTCTGATTCCACTGAAGAATGTCTGTTGCCCCTACAAACAACCTACTGTCCTTCTATGAGCAACACATCTGGATAGAAAAGAGCCCTTGCCCTGTGACACTTGGGTTATACCATAATCCCTGATGCTTTGTGGAGACATGCAAAAATATAGCTGGAATTGAAGGGGTTTTTTCCCCACCCCGACGCCATTGCGGTTAGCTCTGCTGAATGGGCAGCGAGATAGTTTAGCTGCAGAATGGAAATGTGCTGTTCGGGAAAGATAATAAGACAAGGTCCAGATAGGACATAGGAATGCCCATTCTGGATCGGACTGGTGAGCTCAGTTTCTGTTCATCTTTTGTGGGGGAAGAATAAAACCGTTTGCAAATGAGATGTATGGGCGCATCTTTGATTTAAAACTAACAGGGCCAGATCCTTGGTCAGTTCAGTATTGGCCTGTTTATGCCACTGCAGATTAGATCCCCCAACTTGCATGTACATTAGCAAGCTGCCATGAGAGGCAGCAAGGTCTAGTAGATGGAGCGCTAGACTGGAGAGTTGCATTCTAGTCCCCATTCTGTCACTGACCATGATTAAGTCACGTCCCCTCTCTGTATCGGTTTCTCCCTTCTACAGTCTTTTTTAGACTGTAATCTCCTTGGGGAAGACACTGTCGCCTGTGATTCAGTACAGCTCCTGGCATGATGGGGCTCTGGTCCTGGCTGGGGCTTCTAGGCACTGCCATCATACGACAGATAAATTGCCAATGCAGCCCTTGTTGCAAAGTTTCGGCTCCCCTGGCACATGAGTGAGACGACACTGCTTCGTTCGGTGACATGCATTCAAAGCAGGCCTAGTAGCAGTGAGGACACTTTACACCCACTCTCGAGAGATCCGAACGTGGCAGCAAAGCTCCCCTGCTTTTGAAATGAAAGCAAGCAGCAGCCACGTCTAAAGGAAACCCACATGTTGGCAAACCACCAGGCGGAAACACAAACAAAATGACACTGCAATTATCCGCTGCCAATCTCCTCCTCTACGTGCTGCGAAACTTGGCTCCCAGGCTGCCTCCCATCCTGCTTTAAAATGTAAAACTATTTTTAAACTGGCTGAATCATTTTTCGAAGCTGGAGCTCGGCCCAAAATAGATCCACTTCTCGGAGTCTGAGACAACCCAAGCACGCTGGCCAAATTCCAGTCTGGGGAAACACATCGTGCCCACCTAAAAACTCCAGTCCCATGGTTTCAACTCGAGAGGGTATTTCTCTGGCCTTGGGAGTTGTGTGGTGTCTGAGTTAAAGGTGCGGTTGGGATGGTTGCTTCACAAATGCATAGTAAGATGGTGTTTGCACTGGAAAGCTTGCAAGCTATGGGCTTGCTCCTGCAGACACTTACACTTGTTCTTGTATCTTGCTGAAGTCTTGCTCAGATCCTGTGATCAAGAAAGCGTTTCGATGGGCATCTGCATCAGGGCCCAGATGAACATACCTCTCCAGGCTCAAATGCAGGACACTGTGATTTAGACCCCAGATGACAGAGACAGACATTCATGCAAGAAAACTGAAATATCTGTGGGATTCCCTCTTCCTGCATCAATAACTCTCCATAACTTCTGTTTGTCTCTCTTTCTGAGTAGGACACTGGGGGGAAATCCTGGCCTCATTGACGTCAAGGAGAGTTTTGCAATTAGCTTCAACGAGGCCCAGATTTCACCCGAAATCTGTGTGGAGCCTTGGAACTGTCAGACCCTGAAAACGAGGGTCATTGGAGACTCGTGTGGACAGGTGTACAGGATGGGGCCCTAATTTAAGACTGATGGGTGTAACAAGCAATGCGGGAGGGAAGATTAAGGCAATGGAGATGGGAATTCATAGATTAGCCATGGGCCTAACGCAATGCTCATCGAAGTTAAGACTCAAAGAGCTCTGGATTGGGCCCCAGGAGCACAACCAGCTGGTCTTGAATCACCTGAGTCGTGAATCAAAAGTCAGTGGCTGTTTGGGTCTGTGGATAGGATCTAGCCCCAGCT
The DNA here is from genome assembly GCF_965140295.1 of Lepidochelys olivacea. Lineage (NCBI taxonomy): Eukaryota > Metazoa > Chordata > Testudines > Cheloniidae > Lepidochelys > Lepidochelys olivacea. Next base: position 11,720,952 of record NC_140436.1, on the reverse strand, counting down.
CTGCCGCTGCCCTGCTGCGCCCTTAGGTAAGTCTCTGCCCCTCTCTGCCTCAGTTTCATAGAATCATAGAAGGTTAGGGCTGGAAGGGACCTCAGGAGGTCATCTAGTCCAACCCCCTGCTTGAAGCAGGACCAATCCCCACTTTTTGCCCCAGATCCCTAAATGGCCCCCTCAAGGATGGAACTCACAACCCTGGGTTTAGCAGGCCAATGCTCAAACCACTGAGCTATCATCAAAAACAAATAATCTCACACCCTTTATCTGAAGTGTTACCAGTGATGCTGAAGGCCTGGTCTGTGCACCCCCATGTACAGTCGACTGATTCCATTGGCTTTTCAGGAAGATCAGCATTCTGCTGGGTTAGGTCAGTGTCAGATAACTCCGCGTAGTGTTGAGTCATTGAGAACACATTAGCAAGTGCTTATGCGGTAGGTAGAAAGGGAGAATGTCTCTCTGCGTAGACCACTGGGCTGGAAAGACAAGAGGCATAGGGTTGTGTTTGCAGTGGTGGCTTTGGGCAAATTGTCTTCCTCCTCTGCTAACAATCTTGGCCCACCCTTTGGGTAGTGGGGTGAGATCTACAGATGGACAATCCAGATCACAGCTGAGCATTATTAGCAACAGATGCGGGAGCTTCTCCTGAAATGTGCTCATCTTGGTCTTCCTCTTGGAATATTAAAGCCTGTCTGCAGATGCCTCTTTAAAAGAAAAGTAATTAGTGTCAGAGCCGCTTCGTACGGGTTTACAACCCATGAGTCACTTTTACACGGGTTGTTTTTCACACCACATCAGCATGCCCCACGTGCGGCTGGTATGCAATCAGGAAGTGGCGGTTTACAAGAATTGATGGGGCTTTTTCTTCTAGAAACAAACAGCATCAGCTGATTTCAAAGAAATGACTGAGGAAGGGCTGGGCCTCCTCTGTGATGGTACAAGGGTTGTTTAAAGTAAAAATACCGAGCTCAGAGCCATTTTCATTGGTAGATCTCAAAGCACTCCACAAAGGAGGTCAGGATCATTATCCCCATTTTACAGATGGGGAGACTGAGGGCCGGGGGAGGACGTGCAGTGAATTGGCCAAAGTCACCCAGCAGGAGAGCTGGGACTCGTCCCAGTCATGTGCGTTATCCAGTACACCATACTGTCTCCCTTAAAAATGTCTTGTCCCACAGAGCAGGTGTGAGAGATGAATGGGCCATTTTTGCTGTGTCACCCTAGAGCAGCTCACTGAAGCTTTTTCACTAACAAGGTCAGCTCCCAGACTGCTGCGCTGGGCATCACAAAATGGGGAAGAGATGGCCAGCCCTCTGTGGAGATAGAGGTGGTTAGGGACTATTTAGAAAAGCTGGACGTGCACAAGTCCATGGGGCCGGACGAGTTGCATCCGAGAGTGCTGAAGGAACTGGCGGCTGTGATTGCAGAGCCATTGGCCATTATCTTTGAAAACTCGTGGCGAACCGGGGAAGTCCCGGATGACTGGAAAAAGGCTAATGTAGTGCCAATCTTTAAAAAAGGGAAGAAGGAGGATCCTGGGAACTACAGGCCAGTCAGCCTCACCTCAGTCCCTGGAAAAATCATGGAGCAGGTCCTCAAAGAATCAATCCTGAAGCACTTGCATGAGAGGAAAGTGATCAGGAACAGCCAGCATGGATTCACCAAGGGAAGGTCATGCCTGACTAATCTAATCACCTTTTATGATGAGATTACTGGTTCTGTGGATGAAGGGAAAGCAGTGGATGTATTGTTTCTTGACTTTAGCAAAGCTTTTGACACGGTCTCCCACAGTATTCTTGTCAGCAAGTTAAGGAAGTATGGGCTGGATGAATGCACTATAAGGTGGGTAGAAAGCTGGCTAGGTTGTCGGGCTCAACGGGTAGTGATCAATGGCTCCATGTCTAGTTGGCAGCCGGTATCAAGTGGAGTGCCCCAAGGGTCGGTCCTGGGGCTGGTTTTGTTCAATATCTTCATAAATGATCTGGAGGATGGTGTGGATTGCACTCTCAGCAAATTTGCGGATGATACTTAACTGGGAGGAGTGGTAGATACGCTGGAGGGGAGGGATAGGATACAGAAGGACCTAGACAAATTGGAGGATTGGGCCAAAAGAAATCTGATGAGGTTCAATAAGGATAAGTGCAGTGTTCTGCACTTAGGACGGAAGAACCCAATGCACAGCTACGGACTAGGGACCGAATGGCTCGGCAGCAGTTCTGCGGAAAAGGACCTAGGGGTGACAGTGGACGAGAAGCTGGATATGAGTCAGCAGTGTGCCCTTGTTGCCAAGAAGGCCAATGGCATTTTGGGATGTATAAGTAGGGGCATAGCGAGCAGATCGAGGGACGTGATCGTTCCCCTCTATTCGACATTGGTGAGGCCTCATCTGGAGTACTGTGTCCAGTTTTGGGCCCCACACTTCAAGAAGGATGTGGATAAATTGGAGAGAGTCCAGCGAAGGGCAACAAAAATGATTAGGGGTCTGGAACACATGAGTTATGAGGAGAGGCTGAGGGAGCTGGGATTGTTTAGCCTGCAGAAGAGAAGAATGAGGGGGGATTTGATAGCTGCTTTCAACTACCTGAAAGGGGGTTCCAAAGAGGATGGCTCTAGACTGTTCTCAATGGTAGCAGATGACAGAACGAGGAGTAATGGTCTCAAGTTGCAGTGGGGGAGGTTTAGATTGGATATTAGGAAAAACTTTTTCATTAAGAGGGTGGTGAAACACTGGAATGCGTTACCTAGGGAGGTGGTAGAATCTCCTTCCTTAGAGGTTTTTAAGGTCAGGCTTGACAAAGCCCTGGCTGGGATGATTTAACTGGGAATTGGTCCTGCTTCGAGCAGGGGGTTGGACTAGATGACCTTCTGGGGTCCCTTCCAACCCTGATATTCTATGATTCTATGATTCTATGAAGCCAAGTGGAAGTTGAGTTGCAGTGGTGTAACTGAGAGAAGAATATGGTCTAACATTGGCCTTCGGGGGTGATAGTTACAAGAAAGCAGAGAGTCCTGTTCCCTCTTGATGCTCCTGGCCATGACTTTGGCTCATCTAAAGCCAAGACCCGGTGATATTTTTTGGCCAAAACTTTTTTTTGCTGAAAAATGCAAATTCTGGATGACTGAAACATTTCAAGAATTCATGTTGACTTTTGGCAAATGGTTTTTGTTTTTTTAGGGGGGCTAAGACCACAAAGAGCAGGTGGTCTGGCCGCCTACTTTTACGCAATAGCCAGGTGGCTAGGGCATTCACCCGGGAGAGGGGTGACCTGGGTTCAAGTCCCTGCTTCAGAAGAGGGGTTCAAACCTGGGTCACCCCATCCCAGGAAGAGGTGGTGTTTGTGTCACTGCCACCAATATTGAGGGTGCCACCTTGATTTTATGAATTTTACCCCAAAATTTCATTTGTTTCATTAAAAAAAAATTTTTTTTAAATGCCCAAAATTGAAACAAAACATTTAAGTTTTGACCTGAAATGAATTTTTTTCTCCCATTCTGATTCACCGAAAAGTCTGAAATTTCAGTTCAGGGTTGAACCAAAGCAAACTTTTTATTTTATTTTGTTTTGTTTTTTCAGAACGGCTAGTGAACCGAAAAAAACCCCAGTTGTTCACAGAGCTCTAGGTAAACCAGTTCCTAAAGAATCCATCCCAGGGCCAGGGCCTTATCTGGGGTAAATCAGCAAAGCTATATGAAGTTAAGTGGATTTGCACCAGCTGAGTATTTTGCCCTCCTTTTTTGAGTGATGTTTCATTGGGCTGTTTTATATCCAGTTTCCCTTCCAAGTTTGAAGAAGACTGGTATCTGACTTGAATTACAGCTGTGAGATTGAGCCCACGTGCTGTCTGAGATCTTGGAAAGTCGTCCTGTTAAATTCTCCTAGCCTCTTTATAGGTTTCTAGGGCACTAGAGTTGTCTATTAGTCAGACACATTCAGTAGTGTTACATCAGTCTATGAAATATCTCATTTTACCTGTAAAATCACCAGCTGCATAAGCCAAATGAAAACGAATCAATGACATTTGGTTTTGTTTGGAAAAGTTCCCATGAAGGCACTTAGACCTGGATCCACAAAAGTGAGGTAGGTGCCTAAGTCCCGTTTTTAGGCTCCATTGCGATCCACAAAATTCCCATTTTGCTGCCACCGAACCTTGTAGGTGCCTAAACTCGCTCGGCACTGAAACAGACAGAATAACAGTTTCCCTCAACGCCTGTGTTCCTGCTCGCTATGTATCCAGCACAATCATCTGCTAGTAACAACTTCTGGGGAGAGCTGGTCAGAAAACAGAATAGCAGCCCTGGGGGGAAATTCTGACATTTTGTTCCAGATGGGGGGGTGAGGGGATATCAGAAATTGGAAACGTAGCAGAATGGAAATTCCAAAATTTTCTGATTCTGAAGCTTTTTGATAGGGTAAAACCATTATAATAGCAAATATTCAATATATTTTATATATGGTACATTATAATTATTATAAGTCAGAACTATTTGTTTTTACCTTGATTAAACAATTAATTTCCATGTAAGATGACATGTTCCCCTGAAAGGATTAAATCTGAACAAAACTGCTTTTTCCAATGGAAAGCGGATCCATCGACATTTTTCGACTCTCTCTATTTCTGGGCAGGAATGACCTAGGCTACTAATCAAACTGGAGATTGGGGGCCAGATTCTTCTAATTTACATCACCCGTAACTCAGCTAACTTGGAAAATGCTGGTGAAGGCAGAGCAGAATAAGCCCTTGGAGGTCAAACAATGCTTTGCACTCTTGGAGTCATAGAATTTAAGTCTAGAAGGGACCACTAGATCATCTATTCTGACCTTCTGTGTGTCACAGGCCATCAACACCACCCAGCACCCGCTCACTAACCCAACACCTGCAATGAGACCAAATTATTACAGTCCACAGAAGACTAGAGTATTATATGCCACAGACAGAGAGTAGGAGGGCCCGAGGTGCACCAGCGCTCAAGGGCCCTGCAATGGCAAGGAAATGATTGTGAGATATACCTAGATAATCCTGGCAAGTGACCCACACTCTGCAGAGGAAGGTAAAAAAAACCCCAAGGTCACTGCCCGGGGGAACATTCCTTCCCGACCCTCAGTTAGACCCTGAGCATGTGAGCGAGAACCAGTCAGCCGAGCACCTGAGAGAAAGAATGCTCAGTGCCACCTCAGAACTCTGGCCCACCCCATCCAGTGTCCCGTCTCCAGTCGTGGCCATCCCTGATGCTTCAGAGGAAGGAGCTGGGGAACAAAAACAGAATACGTCGGATGGGGGGAATACCTTCCTGACCCCTGCCAGTGGCCAGCTGAACCCCTGACTCGTGAGCTTTTAGGAACACAAGACATAACCCCAGGGTTCTCAAAGCACTCCTAACCCTCGAGGTGGGTTGAGGAGACTAATCCAAACTAGTAAGACCCTGATCCAGCAAAGTGCTTAAGCACTTGCTTCACTTTAAGCATGTGGGTAATTCCATTGAAGTCAAACCTGATCTTAAGCCCTGCTCCAGCAAAGCACTTAAGACCAAGGATGGCAGTAGAGGGATTGTTTTAAAGTGGTACAAGTGAGTGAACCTAGAAGTCAGGGGATGAAATGGAGTAAAGGGAAATGCAAACTGAACTCAACACGTTCTTGACAGTGGGATCTGCGAGGTCATTGAGCAGAATGCCAAGCACTTGGAAACCCCACTGCTAAGACATGCAAGACTAGACACAAGGACACACACAATTTAGGATTGTAGTATATATGAATAGAGTAGTATCTCTTTAAATAGTCTGAGTTCCTTAGTGGCACTCACCACTTACCATGCCACCAGAAACTAGTCCAAGCCAGCTATATACATCATGCTGGCTGGATCATGTTAATAATCGTTTGTGTAGAGGAAACATGATTATTCGGGATTCAGCTCTGCCCAGGCCATTCCTGCATATTGTTAGTTGTCACCTGCGGGGGACCTAGGGGTTACAGTAGACGAGAAGCTGGATATGAGTCAACAGTATGCGTTTGTTGCCAAGAAGGCCAATGGCATTTTGGGCTGTATAAGTAGGGGCATTGCCAGCAGATCGAGGGACATGATCGTTCCCCTCTATTCAACATTGGTTTAGGCCTCATCTGGAGTACTGTGTCCAGTTCTGGCCCCCACAGTACAAGAAGGATGTGAAAAAATTGGAAAGCGTCCAGCGGAGGGCAACAAAAATTATTAGGGGACTGGAACACATGTTTTATGAGGAGAGGCTGAGGGAACTGGGATTGTTTAGTCTGCGGAAGAGAAGAATGAGGGGGGATTTGAAAGCTGCTTTCAACTACCTGAAAGGGGGTTCCAAAGAGGATGGAGCTAGATTGTTCTCAGTGGTTGCAGATGACAGAACAAGGAGTAATGGTCTCAATTTACAGTGGGGGAAGTTTAGGTTGGATGGTAGGAAAAACTTTTTCACTAGGAGGGTGGTGAAGCACTGGAATGCATTACCTAGGGAGGTGGTGGAATCTCCTTCCTTTGAAGTTTTTAAGGCCCAGCTTGACAAAGCCCTGGCTGGGATGATTTAGTTGGGGTTGGTCCTGCTTTGAGCAGGGGGTTGGACCAGATGACCTCCTGAGGTCCCTTCCAACCCTGATACTCTTTAATTCTATGATCTCTTGCTCTTTACCCAAAGGTGTAATCTTGCACTGACTGAGAGAAAGCTGGATGGGGTCTGTTAGGATCTTGTCCAGTTCTAATTCCAACAGCTGCTCATTTTTGTGTTTAAATATGTGGCTGGATGCCCAGAGCTACAGCCCAGTCAATGGGGACGTGCTGATTTACACCACCTGATGACCTGTCCCCTCGTCTCTGAATCTGACTAAAAACTGAACCTCAAACATGCTCCTCTCCAATTACCCCAACCTTAAGTTTGGAAGAAATTTGTTATCTGTCGTAGCTGAATGTCTGGATGAAACCGCTTTCAGAGGGAAGTGGTTAGGCCCCGTGTATTTGCATTCAAATGACCACAAGCAGTGCAGCAGCTGGTTTCCTGTGTTGCCTTTCATGAGCGGATGGAAAGAACGCCCTTTTCAAGTTTGGTGCTTTCATGGTGAACTCTCAGCACCTGCAATGTTTGCCACGGAGCATAATCTGACGAAGGATCGCTCTGAAGCATGCACTCTGCAGTGCGGCGGCTTTATGTAAGGAAAGAGGGCAATGCCAACCTACAGCCATCTGTCATCATTCTATAAATACACCGTATGCAGAGTAAATGCACAACACCAGAGCTGCTTAGAGATTCCCATCCAGTCTCACCCAGTGCTCTGGCTGGCAGGAGCCTGCGGGAATGTGCCATAGCTCGGGTTGTCTGGACCCCATTTGACCTCTCTTCTTTGCCAGCTCTGCAACGTTCCTGCATCCTCAGCTCCAGAAGTTGGGGGTGGTTTAGATCTGGGATGTTGCTCCATCCTCGCCTCCATCCTCAGGGGGTGTTTTAGATCTGGGGTTCTGATCCTGTCTTGCCTTTGCACCAACTTAATGGGCCCGAAATCTGGTTTTGCTTCATTTAAAATGTGACTCCCAAGAGAACAAGCCCAACTCTCTTCAGCTACAGCAGTGTAAATGGGGTGTGCCAGCAGGGCCACATTCTGATGGCAGTTACGCTGGTGTCATCCTGGAGTATCTCTCTTGAAGTCAATGAGCTCACTCTGGATATACATGGGTGCAGCTGTGAACAGAATCTGACCTAAGGGAGTCACGGCAGGGTACGTGAGATCAGAACTGGCCCTGGATGTATAGAATACAGAGGGCTGCCTGTTGGCTGTGTGATTGGCACTGCTGCTGGGCAGCTTTACAGTGGAGTATTGTGTCCAGTTTGGGGCCCCACACTACAAGAAGGATGTGGAAAAATTGGAAAGAGTCCAGCGAAGGGCAACAAAAATGATTAGGGGGCTGGAGCACATGACTTACGAGGAGAGGCTGAGGGAACTGGGATTATTTTGCCTGCAGAAGAGAAGAATGAGGGGGGATTAGATAGCTGCTTTCAACTACCTGAAAGGGGGTTCCAAAGAGGATGGATCTAGACTGTTCTCAGTGGTACCAGATGACAGAACAAGGAGTAATGGTCTCAAGTTGCAGTGGGGAAGGTTTAGGTTAGATATTGTGGTGCATGAGCTGAACTGAGAAATGACCTTATGGGCAAAAAAAGCTGGAAGCTGAAGTTTTCTGATGGTTTTGCCTGATAAAGTTCCAGATCCTTCAGCTGGTATAAACCAGCAGAGCTCCTCTGAAGTTGAAGCTAGACAGACTTCATTCGGTTGATGGTCTGGCCCGGTGTGTTTTCTATGCCTTGCTCGGAGCCATGAAAATGTAAAGCCCTTTATGAAATGGTACGCTTAAGCTCTTGAGGGTGGAAAAATCTGTAAAGCCAGATTTGATGGCGTGGCATATGCAAAACGCTAGAGGAATAATGATGAATTCTTTCCAAAGGTTCTAGCAAAGTGTTTACCCAGGGCTGGGTGAATACAATGGCGTGACAAAGAAAACAGAGCCCTGCCCTGCACACCGAGTGCGTGGTGAGCTTGCCAGATCTGACCTAACCCTATCTTTTTCCAACAGCAGCAAATGTAGTAACCTAAAAATAATTGCTTCCACCACAGAGTTAACAGGCTGGACTTCACAACTCAGTAACCTGATGCTTCTTCTGTAGAGAAGTGTTCAGAGTCACTTTCAATACTGGGCCAAATTTTGCTCTTGGTTACAACTGTATGAATCTGGAGTGGCTCCCTTGGCTTAACCTGAGCTCCATTCTAAATAGGAATAGAATTTGGCACTCTCATATAATATATATAATATCTCTAAAGCTACAGGGAGAGGGGACTCACTCTGCTCTTCATGATCCAGATTCTCATCTCAGTAATACCAATGTGAATCCATTGACTGACATGAATCAATCAGGATTTGCACCAATGGAAGTGAGCTCAGAACTTGGCACTGTGTGTTTAACTCTCGATCGATGGACCTTTGAATTTACACATTCAAACAGAGGAGAACGGCCGCCTGGCACATGACTGATTGCGGCTATCTTCATTTACCAACAAAAATCTGTTTTCTTTATTAATGTGGTTCCAGTCTTATAATTTGTGGGTGGGGGTGGGTTGTCTGCTTGTTTTTCCCTTGAAGTGAAAATGCAATTCTTGCAGAGATCTTGCCCCAGCAGATTTTCAAATGTGATGGCAAATTTGAAATCGCCGAGAGGACTGGGCACGAAGTCCTGAAACTGCAGTGTGGTTGCAAACTTTTGCATAATCCTGTGCAAAAATTCATGACGGCTCACATGTTGAGTGGCTTGTCCTTCAGAGCTTTGAAGGGGTATTCCCAGCTCCCAGACTCCAAAATTGAGTCAGGACCCCCAAATACAGAGATGAAAATGGATCTTTCATGTGTCTTCTGGTTTTTTAAACTTGAGGGTGCATTTGGTCACTGGTGCACCTCAGTCCATCCTATTCTCTGCTTGTGGCACATAATAGTCTCGTCTTCTTGAGGGCTGTAAGACTTTGGTCTCATTTCGATTGGTGGGTTTAGTGTGCAGGTGCTGGGTGGGGTCGGTGGCCTTTGTTTTACAGGAGGTCAGACCGGATGATCTGGTGGTCTCCTCTGGCCCGTGACACTCAGGTCAGACTTTCCAGCTTTCCCCTGCAATGATGACGGCTAGAATTGTGGTATTTTACACCGAAAACTGAGATTGTCACATGGTAACATGACTGCTGTAGCCGGGGCTTTAAGATGACATCAGGTATTATGAGACTTGTGATAACATTTAGCCTTGTTGACTGCTAGAAGGACATTTAGCTTCAATGCACATCCTAGGGCTGTCAGTGCTTTGGTATGATTTCACTGAGCAACTACCCTGATTCTCATTAGGGTGAGCGCAGAATCCGGCTTTCTGTCTGCTTGTTTCAGTGGTGGGTGGTTCTTTCCAAGCTGCCAGCTGTGAGACTCTTGGTTTCTGAGCCAGGCTCTCATTAGTAGGTGCACCAATTGCACCCCTATCTCTTGCACCCACCTCTGGATACTTGGGCACACAACTTTTGCATAAGTTAGGCACTGCATTCATGTGCATGCAGTCATGGGCACCTGGCTCTGATATGGTCAGGGGCAGTAGTAACAGCAAAGGGAAGGAGAGGTCAATCCTGGGAACCAAATGGAGGTGTCTAACAAGTTCTAAGCTTGACGTCACCATGACGGATAACGTTCTTCTTTTTACCGATGACTATATACTGGCTTCTCTATTCCTTTAAATGCCGTCAGCCTCTTTTCCCCCCAGGATGTGCTCTCATGTGAGTAATATTTACCAGATGGACACACTCAGTCTGTGGTGTTTAGCCATGTATCTGTGGTCCGTACTTGGGTGGGAGGCTTCTAAAGCTATCCCTGGTTACAGCAGCAAGTGGTGTTGATGACTCAAGCACAGAGGAATCTCCCACTGGAGTCTGAGGTGAACCAGTGCCCTGGTGTGGTGGTGTGCTCCTCCAGGTAGCACCTCCATTAAAAGATGGCAGAACTAAGGTCCTCCTGACTGCTTGTGACCTCTTGTGATGACTCTGGTCGATGACTCTTCTGTAAATTCTTCCCAGGCTTATGCCGGTTGGCCAACAAGGAATCCACCCACCCATGAGGAGGTGCTGAGCTGTGGACATCATCTCCAGTGTCACTCCCACAAGCCCTATTGACCATCAGCTGCAGAACATCAAGGAAAGTCTGCTGTGGCATTTGCCTGCATGACCATCTGACAAGGGTTCATCCATCATCGTATGAGGAGCAGCTTCCATGACTGGCCCGCAAAGCTTGTACAGCATCAGCAACCACGGAGGGCAATTTTTTTCTGGATGAGACACTTAAAAAGGTCAAAGTTTAAAGAAGAGACTTATTGGAGGGACTGTATATTCTACTTGCCACAGCAGGAGAGCGGGTGTTGGACTGCTTGGTTCGCCGCTGACTTGCTCTGTGACCTTGGGCCAGGAGTTGCTTGTCCAACTATTTAAGAGCTGCTCTGAAACTCAGGCCACTAGCTTTGTCACTCCCCAATATTATAAAATGGGGACAATAACATTTCCCTGGTTCAAAGGGAACCTCTGAGAAGAGCTCAGTGATCTTTTTTCCGGCAAATAAACTATTCCTCCAAAAAATTTCATCTAGTTCTGAGGCCGATAGGTTTGCAAATGGCTTGGAAAACTGCTAGAGAAGCACAGTGTCTGCTAAGCTTTTTCTCCACTCAGTATCCTGAGCATGTCATTCATTTACACGAAACGTGCCCCGTTCTCCTAGAGGGGCTGAAAAAGCCTCTAAACAACGGGATGACGCTTAGTTGCTCTACTTCAGGGCAGGCCAATCAGATGCTGCTTCCTCATACTGCCTACAGCTGTTCTAGTGACAGGAGATACCACACTCCTTGCAGCAATCGCACTAATTATAGAAAATGGGTACTGCAATAAAACTTAAAGCAGAGAGTACAAAATGCCAGGCACGCCTCAATAACACACTTAGCTTTGGGGAAAAGCCAGACAGTTGAAGAGTTCAACTCAAACAAGCTGCCAGGACTTATAAAAAAAAATATGGAATTTCCCACAGTGGGGAAACAAATGACAGGGTGTTCTTCAGTGAAGAAAGCAAATTCCTTTTATTCGAATAATACCTGGTGCTTACTGGAAGTCTTGTCTTCATTAGTGATCTAGAAGGAGGAATACAGTAAAACCTCAGAGTAACGAACCTCTCGGGAATGGAGGTTGTTCGTAACTCTGAACAAAACGTTCTGCTGGTTCTTTCAAAAGTTTACAACTGAACATTCAAAGTACAGCTTTGAAACTTGACTATGCAGAAGGAAAATGCTGATTTTCACCATGTTAATTTAAATGAAACAAGCACAGAGACAGTTTCCTGACGTTGCAAATCTTTTTTTTTTTTTTTAAATTTTCCCTTTATTTTTTAGTAGTTTATGTTAACACAGTAAATGTGCTGTATTTGCTTTTTTTGGTCTCTGCTGCTGCCTCATTGCATATTTCCAGTTCCAAATGAGGTGTGTGGTTGACCGGTCGGTTCATAACTCTGGTGTTGGTAACTCTGAGGTCCTTCTGTATGTGGTGCAATGGCATCACTGATCCTTAACGAGGAGGAGCTGCAGAGAAATAATGCAAAGGGAGCTAGAAAGAATAGAAATGTGGTCAGCCTGGAAACAAAGTGATCTGAAACATGTCACTCCATCAAAAGGAGAAATCTGGGAAGCAGTAACACTTTCTTTCTTTCTTTCTTTCTTTCTTTCTTTCTTTCTTTCTTTCTTTCTTTCTTTCTTTCTTTCTTTCTTTCTTTCTTTCTTTCTTTCTTTCTATTACATGTGGTAGCACCTATAAGCCTTGCATTTAGGCACCACTCTTGCAAGAACTCATCCCTCTGTGTTCATCGGGCATTTGTATAGCCCTAGCTGCCAATAATTCTCTTTCCTGCTGGTTCAAGGTTCATGAGGGTGCAGGGCAGGGGTTCCTGATGGTGGGTCAGGAGAAAGCAGCTTATGAAGATCTGGCCCCTAATTAGATGCCAGAACAGGAGAAGAGAGTTCTGCCAATAGTGATATGGAACACACCCCTTCTTCTCTTTCGGAGCAGTGTCCTCGGGTTTGAGACCTCTGCCTTTTCTTTGCTGTTTTCCTTTTGTTTCGGTTGAAGCGCTTTCCAAATGCAGGGTGTGCAAGATGTGGCTGCTGCCCCGGGGCAGGGCTAGGTTGTGTCCTTGCCAGTCACACCACTGGATGTAAACTTTGGCTCTCACCTTTACTGTGCCCATCAACTGGAAGAAGAAGTGCAATTGTATAATGGGCATGAATACCCTTTATATCAGGAACTTCTGGGGCTGTGCCTCCCCTTCTCATGCACAGTAGAGATATGCAACTCCCCGAGCCCCATGGTTGCATTGCAACTTGCAAAACGCAGCCTTGTGAGTGACATCTCAATGGGCATAGACAAAGGATCTGTTGATAGGAAAGGTCAAAGCCCTATAGCCTCTGACTTGATTTGCAAATATCATAGAATCCTAGAAGATCAGGGTTGGAAGGGACCTCAGGAGGTCATCTCGTCCAACCCCCTATTCAAAGGAGGACCAATTCCCAATATGTGGGGCCACACCCAGAATTAGAGCTGGCCAAAAAAAGTTGACCAGACTTCTGTTGAAAGATGCTGTTTCATTGCACCTGAAATGTTTTGCAGACACATACTGGTTCTGATGAAAACTTTTCCAGGTCTAGGATGGAATGGAGAGGAGATAGACCCATCCCAGAATTGCCAGTACCCACAGGGACTTGAACTTGGGTCTTCCCTGTCCTGGGTGAGTGCCCTAACCGGTGGGTTTCTGGGGTGGGTTAGCTCTCATGCTTTTCACAACAGATGTTGAAAGGTCGCTGGTTTTGTTCCGCATCGCAACAAAAACGCGTTTCAAAACCTCAACGTTTTTTGCGCCACGGAATTGTTTTCCAGCCAGCCCTGGCCACAACTCCCACTGTGGTTGGTGTAAGGAGCCCAGGACCCTTTTTGTGCCTGAGTCAAAGATCAGCTAGTTCAGATGGCCCACATGCCAGAGCCTTCCAGTCCTCTGTGCACAACCTACAGAGCATCACTCCCATTCCCAGCATGGCTAGCTCCCTTGCTGTGCTGCCGGTGGTCATGCTTGTAGGACTCCTGCAAGGGGATTATGGGTAAGGGAGAGGCTGTTAAAGCTGTTCTGGACTTGCGGGGGGGGACAGGGACAGTCTCTCTTACTGTAGAATGTTGTAGCGATTTATTTAGTATGAGGTAGCACCGGCTTAAAGAAATCAGAGTGGAAGTGGGGAGGGGGTGATATCAGAAAATGGCTGGTAATGTAAGAGCATTTCCCAGAACCTTGTGGTGTTGTCAGGCGAACTTCCCAGGTGACCACAGGGTAGATTTCAACAGGCCTGACACATTACTTACAGCGCATTACTCCACATCCCAGGAGTGATGCAACAACTATAAGGCCAGAAGGGACTACCAGACCATCGAGTCCAATCTCCTGTATATCACAGGCCACCAGCCCCACCCAGTGAATGCACGCTACACCCGATAACCAAAAGATTGTAGCCCACAGGAGCCTATTCTGCGCCATGGGCGGAGAATAAGAGGGGCTGAGGTACATCGCAGTCTGTGTTTCTTTTCTCTCTCCCCCACCTGCCGCAGGGAAATGTTGGGGCACAACCAGCTACAGCAAATGCCAGCCGCTAGATGGCACTGGCAGATCATCAGCTTGCAGGGGCCTGTGTTTCTGTCTAAGCGGCAAAGAGTCCTGTGGCACCTTATAGGCTAACAGACATATTGGAGCATAAGCTTTTGTGGGTGAATACCCTCTTTACAAGCCAGGTTTATACTGGAAAATCTTCTAGGAGAGCCATCTCCAGCAGGGCATCCTGCATTTCCTCCCAAACCCAAACCACTCTGTTTGAGCAACCTGGTTCGAGACCCTTATGTCCCTAGTTGTCAGTAGTTCTCTAGCATCCTGGCTGGAAGCTAATGAAGGGACCAGGATTCTGATGGTGAGTTCCTGGTAATAGGTTCTTTTTCCTGGGCCTTCCTGTGAGCCTCTTGGTTTGTTGATTGTTTTTGGGATGAATTTTTGGCTTTTTGAAAACACAACCCCAACTTTCTCCTGCAAATGAAACCTAAACAATTAAGAATCTTAACCGGAATATTCCATTTGTTTTTCTAAAATCTAAAATGTCAGCCATAAAGATGGTATTCTGCAAAAAATGTTTGCAGTTTGTCCAATACCTTGATGAGAGTACGTGAATCGTATTAGCTGAATTACTCTTCCGCATGTTTGCTTTGTCCTGTGCTTACAGAATAAAATCTGGGCGGTTGGCCCAGCTGATCAGCCCTGATGGAGAGAGGGATGAAATTGGTCACTGCAACTTTTAAAATACATCTTGTGGGGTGGTAATTTCCAGAGCTGCCCACCTGGTATCGTCTCACCAGCACATAGGGATGGATGCTGTCATAAATATAAAGGGAAGGGTAAACACCTTTAAAATCCCTCCTGGCCAGAGGAAAAACCCTTTCACCTGTAAAGGGTTAAGAAGCTAGGATAACCTCGCTGGCACCTGACCAAAATGACCAATGAGGATAAAAGATACTTTGAAAGCTGGAGGTGGAGAGAAACAAAGGCTCTCCCCGTCTGTGTGTTGGTTTGCCAGGAACAGAACAGGAATGGAGTCTTAGAACTTAGTAAGTAATCTAGCTAGATATGCATTAGATTCTGTTTTCTTTAAATGGCTGAGAAAATAAGCTGTGCTGAATAGAATGGATATTCCTGTCTTTGTGTCTTTTTGTAACTTAAGGTTTTGCCTAGAGGGATTCTCTATGTTTTGAATCTGATTACCCTGTAAGGTACTTACCATCCTGATTTTATAGAGGTGATTCTTTTTACTTTTTCTTCTATTAAAATTCTTCTTGTAAGAAACTGAATGCTTCTTTTCATTGTTCTTAAGATCCAAGGGTTTGGGTCTGTGGTCACCTATGCAAATTGGTGAGGATTTTTATCAAACCTTCCCCAGGAAGGGGGGTGCAAGGCTTTGGTGAGGATTTTGGGGGAAAAGACGTTTCCAAACGGCTCTTTCCTAATAAAACACCCGGTTAGACTTTTGGTGGTAGCAGTGAAAGTCCAAGGGCAAAAGGTAAAATAGTTTGTACCTTGGGGAAGTCTTAACCTGAGCTGGTAAAAGTAAGCTTAGGAGGTTTTCATGCAGGTCCCCACATCTGTACCCTAGAGTTCAGAGTGGGGAAGGAACCTTGACAGATGCGTAAAAAGAGCTCAGCATGCTTCTGAAAATCTGGCTGCAGTTGCAGGTGCCAAGTGCTTGCAAACCTTCCCCTTACGGTTCTCTCTTAGAACAGGAACAGCGTATGATGCAGTACCACAGACTTCCAAGAGCAGCCCCATCAGCTGTGCTCTGGAGGGATCTTCCACAAAGTAGCTCAGCCTTTCTGGCCCCACAACTGAAACTACTATGGATGGACCTAGCATGGCTCCTGCTGAAGTCGATGGCTGTGTGTTGCTATTGATTTACATACACTGTGGCAAATGATCTGCTTGCTAGAGAGGCAGGCGGGATTCTCTCCCAGGCTCCCAGCAAATCTTCTCTGCACGAGGGGGTCCCTCTCAACACAGCCATTGTGGGTCCTCCTTTTGCACAGCAGTCAGCAATATGGAGAAACCACGCTGGCACGGCTCAGTCCCCAATAACTATATTTACTAAGCTATTTGAAGGGATGCTGCCCTATTCCAATACATGACAGCTCTCCAATTTGGTAGCTCACACTCTTTGAAAGTATTTCATTGGTTCTGAGAAGTCTCCAGTTTGCCCCCCATGGAAATTCCCAGCTGAGAGACGTGAGTGTTTCATTTCTTCTTTGGAATTTCTCCAGCTCTGAGATTTCCCCTGTAAACTCCAGTTCTTGGCAGGATCCTACGTTTCCATTGGGGACGTCCTTTTTCCAGCTTCCATTTTTACTTTTGTTTTCATATTCTCACCTGGCTGACTCAGGTGCAGCTGATGCATCTCATCTGGCATTTACTACTAAGATAACACTCAAAACGAAACTTAATCAGGCAGGGCAAGGCCAGTCTAGGTTCAAGGGCAGAGTAGTGACTACAGCTAGGGATGGAGTCAGGACTCCTGGGTTCTACTGACATTTTCTGACACTCCCCATAGCTGTGAAAATTTAACTCAACACAAATCAAAATGAAGCTTAAAAACAAACCTCAACATTATAGATTTAAATTATTTTAAAAAATTTTGAAGTCTACCCAGCTGAGTTATACTGAGCTGAGAGGTTATTCCCTGGCACGCCTGCCTCCGATCATCACAGATTGCAGGGCTCTGTACGCTCACTAATCTCTCATCTGATTGACGAGGGAGATAGCAGTCTCTCTTCTTGAGTTGTTTATACCTAAAAGCCGTGGGCCGCACGACCTCCTCGGGAGAGATGCCGCTGTTGCAGTGGCCCGTGTTTGCCCAAGGAAACCTCTGGCTTCTGTTTGAGGCTGAAAAAGAAGGGGCCTTCTCCAACTCATGCCGCTTGCACAGGCAAAGGCAACTCATGCACGCCAGCGTGGCAAATGCTAAGAGGCTGAAATGAAGTCTGCCACTGTGGACCGAGGCTGAAGGGCTGGACTGCAGTCAGGAGGCGTGATTGTAGCCCGTGTAGATGTACCTGAGCTATCTTTGATCTAGCTAGATCAAAGCTAGCTTACTTAATGATAGCAGTGAAGCGACAGCAACCCGGGCAGCTGCCTGGGCTAGCCTTGCTTGCTCAGGACCCTGACTACTTGCTCGCGTGGTTGCCACCTTCACAGCTATCTCGTATAGACATACCTGCAGTTCTGGGAACTGTCACCCACCCCTATGCAGAGCGCCCAGGCCTGTGTGCCTCCAAATCCCACGTATGGCTCATTTAGGTGAGTGTAAGTTGTCTAGAGGACTTGTGCTGGCTCTCTGCTGTCCCATGTGTACGTAGTGGGAGGTTTTACAGTTCCGGGGCTCAGTTCCCATATAGTCAGTAAAATCCAGCCATACGTGTCAAAGCAGGAGCTCGCTGCAAGATGAGGTCTCTAAAAAGCCTGGCCCTGATGGCAGGTGCTGAGCGTTTGAACATCTGGCCCCCCAGCGACTGACGGCCCGAAGCCCCTTCTGCCTGCGCCAAGCGGCTGGACAATGATACCGACCAATCCCCACGCACGCTGCACCAATATAAGTGACTTCCCCTGCTGCAAAGCAGGAGGGGACTTTGCAGGCTACAGTGTGTCAGTTTCTCCACTGTGCTGGTACAAAGGGATGCAGCTACGCAAGCATCCTCCGTGCTATGGACCACAAGTCTGTGCTCGCGTGAGCCGCCCCACTCGCTTCGGTGGGTCACTGCGCATCGGGGAGGCTGGACCCAATCCAGCAGCCCTTAACCCTGGAAGCGCTACTTTGGGGTGAGATGTTGTCTCCATGATCCCTCTGCTGAGATGGCCACCAACAATGCCAGCTGGGATGGGCAGTTGCCTCTGTGGTTGGGGCATTTGCCTGCTGGGAATAAACAAGCTGACAAAGAGCCATCAGAACCGCACTGCTCTCTGGGGCCAGATGTGCATGGCTGACCTTAAGGCAAAGGGGTAACTTTTTGGGTGGCAGTCTGCATTTTTATCGCAGTTGCCCTCTAGGATTCCCCTGTGCCGACACTATGCCAGCCTGAGAATTCTCCCTTGGACATGGAGACAGGCAGAGCCCCTTGTTTCACAGGTGGGGAAACTGAGGCATGGAGGTGCAGTGATTTGCCTGTGGTCACCCAGGCCTTGTGAGTCCTAGTCCTTCAGAACACAAGAGACACAATGAAGCCTATGGAATTCCAGCCACCCTTGAAGCTCGGCCGTGGTGAAACCGAACGTTTCGACAGTCGGACTGATGAGGATTAAAACGGACGGTACGGCAATGTGGCATGGAATTCAGATTGCACCTCTGCTCGGAGCCACGTTATGAATGACTGCAGCTTCCTGGCCCAGCTGCTGTTGCAGGAGTTAATTAGGTGAGGCAGAGCAGCTGACGAGTAGCCTATCAGGTTTCACTGGTTGCGGGGAGAAAGAGTCCAGTGTAATTTACTGGGCAGGGCACAGAGTTGTTTGAGGTTCTCCTGTGCTCGCAATTAATTAAAGGAGGCCAGGGTTGCAGCCAGGGGGCAAGAGGGCTTGTTCTCCACCTGCACCTGGCTAGGAGGTTGCAACCTGCCAGATGAGGTGCTCGCCACCGTGTCTCTATCACCGCAGTGAGCTCCAGTTGAAGACCGCTCTGGAACTCCTGCTACCTCGTGACACGGCTGGCTGACAGCACACCATTGCTCCTTCCCCGGAGCATGTCTCCTCGTTGCTCTATAGACTCCATTGGCTCAGCCTCCAGAGGTCTCTGCGGTTTGTGCCTGGTTTAATCTGAGGTCGCTCCTCTTTCTTCGTGTTATGAGATAAACTGAGGTCCTTCAGCAGGTGGACCCTGTATGTGTAAGTCGGGGGGCTAGGAACCTGCCATTCTCAGTGGAGTGCCCTTGACTTTGGGGTATTTCTAAGACACCTACCTCCTTGGTATCTTAGACTCAACAAACCACTCCATCCCTCTCCGTCCAGCTGAATTTGTGGCCCTACAGGGCATACGGCAAAGCTTCTCTCCTAAGTGGGGCTTGTAAAGAGTGGGAAGGGTTTTAGTCTCCATGGGATGGGCAATGCTTTCTCTGCCATTAGACTTTTCAGTTGAATGCACCTGTTTTTACTGTTGAGCTCTCCCTCAGTGCATCAGGGTGAATTTCACCCCCAGAGAGCCAGGACCATGTGGTGCATAGCGGAGCTGGCTGAAAAATGCCAATTCATCGAAAGCAAACCATTGGTGGGAACACATCTCTTTGGACAAATCTTGTGAAAGAACACAGGCAAGGTTCGGAGGGAACTCTGCCTGCTAAGTAGGTTTCAAAACTTGCAAGTCACGCAGGTTTTCCTGCCAGGGCATCTGCCCTGATGCTCTGCAGGTGCCTGAAGGACTCTCCTGGGGTCAGGGACCCCAGAGCTTCTAGCCTCCCTGCTGCAGAGCTGGGGCTCCCAGCTGATCCAGGAGTTTCAGAGCAAAGGCCCACAGGTGGAATTTTGTTTCAACATGTTCAAAATGAAACAGTCTGTGTTTTAACCACAGGGTCATCCTTCTGTTCCACTCCCACCTCTGTGAGTTTACCCTACACTGATCCAGTGTGGGGAATGACCTATCCAGGAGTTCTCCAAGCCACCACCCTCTCGTTGCTGGAGATAAGAGGGACATGACACAATGTCCATAAGAAGTGAACTGACCCAAACTAAAATAGAAGATCCAAGCAATTCCTTTCCTGGAGTGCCCCAGTTCCACGCTGTTCTCTCTGTGTCTGTCTTGGACCATAAGTAGCTATCACTGGAGATTGAACTTTGGAGCTTCCAGAACTAACATAGGGCAGGAAGAGGCCTCGAGACGTCATCAAGTGCAGCCCCCAGTGCTAAGACAGGACCAAGTAAACTGTCCTAGAGCATCTCTGATAGGTGTTTGTCCTCGATGTCCAGGGATTCTACAGCCTTCCGTGGGAACCTATTCCAGAGCTTAACTACCCTTAGAGTTAGAAAGTTTTTTTTCCTAATAGCTAACCTAAATCTCCCTTGCTGCAGATTAAGCCCATTATGTCTTGTCCTACCATTGACATGGAGAACAATTGATCCCCATCCTCTTTATAACACCCCTTAACATATCTGAAGACTGTTCTGTCTGCCCTCAGTCTTCTTTTTGCAAGACTAAACAGGCCCAGGTTTTTAACCTTTCCTCACCGGTCAGGTCTTCTAAACCCTCTGATCATTTTTGTTGCCCTCTTCTGGACTCTCTCCCATTTGTCCACAGCTTTCCTAAAGCCTGGCACCCAGAACTGGACTCAGTACTTCATCTGAGGCCTCACCATGCTGAGTAGACTGGGACAGTTATCTCCTGTGTCTTACATACACCACGCCTGTTAATATATCCTGGAATGATGGGTGTCTGTTTTGCGGCCGCACCACTGTGTCGGTTCATATTCTATTTGTGATCCACTGTAACCCCCAGATCCTTTTTAGCATTACTGCTACCAACTAGTTATTCCCCACTTTGTAGTTGTGGATTTGATTTTTAACTTGTGAAGTGCTTGGCACTTGTCTTTATTGAATTTCATCTTGTTGATTTCAGATCAATTCTCCAATTTACCAAGGTCATCTAGAATTTTAATCCTCTCCTCCAAAGTGCTTGCAACCCCTCCCAGCTTCATGTCAGCTGCAGATTTGGTGAGCACACTCTCCACTCCATTACCTAAGTCATTAATGAAAATATTGAATAGCACCAGTTCCAGGACTGACCCTTGTAGGAGCCCACTAGATACGCCCTCGAAGTTGACAGCCAATTGTTGATAACTACTCCACTGCAACCTCTTGAGCCCAGGTGCTAATTCCCCTAGTGGGGATTTGTAGCAGGCTTTGTAGGGACCCAGAGGGGTTCCCGGGCCATGCATTGAGCAGTGGGTTATTGTACGGTTTCATACATCAGGCAGATGCATTTGAAAGACTGACTCGTTTGGGGGCAAACCTGTGTCCAGTTCCGATTTCAGCCTGGGACCAGTTTACAGATTTGAGTTGAAAATGCATGAAACTCAGCAGCTCTGAAAAAGCCTCTTGCAAGGGGAGACTTCAGAGAGTCTCTGAGCCAGTGACTGCAAAGCTCGACCTATCTACGTCAGAGAACGATGATCTTGGTCACCTGCCACACACAGCAGCCTTTGCAGAGAATGGATCTAATCGCAGCTGACAAGACAGAGGCCAGTCAGATAGTCGATAGATGGAGAAAAATAACCCATGAGAGAAGCACCTCTGATATAAGTGAGAACTGCTGCCAGGTGACTCTCTCCCTTTGCTGGGTTGCTGCTGATGGCTGCTGCAGACGGGTTAGTTTGGGGTGTTAGCTTTGTGCTCTTAAAATGCCCGCTACAGAGGCTGTGTCCCCTAGTGGGTGCAGGGCATTGCACAGGCAGCCAAGAGATCTGCGATGTGTTCTCCGGACCACTCGGCTGTGTGACCTCGCACATGTCACTTCCCCTTTCTTCCCCTCCCACCCTTTGCTGCCTGGTTAAATCAACACGTTCTAGGGGGCAGGGCCTCTCTCCCGTGGGGCAGTGTTTAGCACAGGTGGAGGGGCTGTTAGGAGTGGCAGGAAGCTCATTTGCAGTGCAACACAAAGCAGTACTTGGGATGTTCAAATCAGGAAGGGAACATGTCCCCCCCTGCTGTGCAGAGGGCCCATGTAAATTTCCCTGGTCCTGCAAAACCCAGGGACTGCCACATATTGTAGTGGCCCTTTATGTAGGAGCTCTTTTCAGCTATACTGCCTTGACATTCCTGTAACCGGCCACGATCTTGGCTCGTTTGGGGGCAGACACCACCATAATACAAACAATAATTTCATCTGGGTTGTCTTTGACCAATATATAATGAGACCGGCTCAATGAGCCAGGAGATCTGCCCAAGGACCCCTCCACGTGAGATGCTTCCATGGGCTCTGTAATCCCCCTCTCTCGGACTGGGCAGTCATCACACTGGTGCACAAGAAAAGAGTCTTCCCTCCCCCTTGTACTTTGCATTCAAGGATCAGCCACTCTTGTACCCCCTGCTCTCCTTAGCGCAGGTATTGCTGTCTGCTGGAGCATGGGGCGAGGTAGGGTCTTAGCCCCACTCCCCCATTCTCACTGGCCAGTGCAAGGGTGTGCACTTGGGAGCTTCTGTGGGGCCTGCAAACTGCTGGATCTCCGCTGGGGCGATGCTGCTCTGCCCCACCTCCAGCCTGGGAGCGTCCCCGCAGGCCTGCGTGAATTGCAGCGGTTGACTGGAAGAGGTGACCCGGCTAGGTTCTCTCCTGGCACTGCCCAGGCAAACATCAGCGAGCGGCCTGCGGGGAGCCTGAAGCGAGGTGGAACGTGGAGCAGAGAATCCAGCCGAAGGCGAGTTTGCCTCCCTGGCAGCTTCAAGCAGAGCGGGCCCGTGCTCGAGCACGAAGCAATACGGAGATCCATGATGTCATTCTCCGGGAGTCGCTTCTCGGGCCACCACCGCAGGAGCAGGCCTGGAGAGTCCAGCCGTGCTGCGTATGGAGCGCAGGGATGCTACGGCATGCGGCTGGCACTTGGTGTTCTGCAGCATAACCTGCTGGAGGGAATTGCAACCGGCTGCCTCTAAGCCTGGTGTTTACTGCTGAGCACGTGGACGCTGAGTGGAGGCTGGGGAGGGGAAGAGATGACGTAATCTATCTCAGGGAGAGCATCTTCAGACTGGAGCGTCTAGCACAAGCCTAATATCCTCCTGAGCTCAGAGGGTCTGTCTACACTGCACACTGACCCTGGGCAAATCAGCCAGACTCAGGGCAGCAAGTACTTGGGGGCAGACACTAGCATAATACTCACATCCTGCTAGGTGGGTGGGTCGGAGCCCAAGTCCCGCTGAGACTCGGGTCCAAGCCCTATCATTGTGCAGCATGAATGCAGCTCAAGCTGCAGACCCGAGTCACAGGGTCTGGACAGTGCGGTATGGACATGTTAGCACGGCTGTGAGACCGGGGCCTGGCAATTGTAAACCCAGTGTGGATGCTCAAGTGCGGGCTTGAACTTTGAGTTCACAACCCAGGTCCCACAGACCCGGGGTTACAATGCCATGCAGATATTCCCTATGTCTGCTGAGCGCTGGCTGCCCAGGGTCGGCTGGTTGGACCCCTTCCTGCAGGCCTGGGGTTACAATGCCGTGCAGATATTCCCTATGTCTGCTGGAGTGCTGGCTGCCCAGGGTCGGCTGGTTGGACCCCTTCCTGCACGCCCGGGGTTACAATGCCGTGCAGATATTCCCTATGTCTGCTGAGCGCTGGCTGCCCAGGGTCGGCTGGTTGGACCCCTTCCTGCACGCCCGGGGTTACAATGCCGTGCAGATATTCCCTACGTCTGCTGGAGTGCTGGCTGCCCAGGGTCGGCTGGTTGGACCCCTTCCTGCAGGCTTAGGCTACATAGCTTTCCCCACAGCCGCCCCGTGCCAGAGTTGGGAACAGAGCCTGGAGCTCAAGTACCAGTCTAGTGCTCTGCTCTCTGGATCGCACTGGCTCTCAGACACCTGGGATGGGTGAGGGAACCCTTCCGGATGCTCTCTGACCCTCTGCCAGACACACTATTCACTCTCTTGGGATGCTCCTGAATGCTATTACAGAGCCCAGGCTGCCTCTCTAGCTTCCCCACTACCCAACCCCGCCCCTCCTCTGGACCAAATCCACCTGGAAGTCTCTGGATGTGACTCCCAGGAAGAGGTTAAGTGTGGAAACTCCTAGAGGGAGCAGACCGCATTCAGGACAACTCCTCTGCGGGTGGGTGAACTATGCAGGATACCAGGGAGGAGATGGCTGCTCCTCAGGGCAGGCCGGGGGAGAGGAGGAGACGACATGGTGCCTAGGCCTGGTTTTGAAATGGATATGTTAGGATTCTCACCTGTTGCTATGAACTGGCTCGGAGGGATTGTCTGGTTTTTGTTTTCGCCTGCCCTCTTCCAGAGGCCACCAGTGAAGGGACCCACCTGCGCAGGACATGCTGCCAGCTAAAGGATCTAACATTGGAGGGGTGGAGGGAGACTCGAACTCTGACAGTCTGGACTCAAACTCTGGAGTCTGATCCCCTCTACATTTTGAGTGTGGGGTGGCTCAAGTCTCTGGATCCAAACTTGCTTCCCGGAGGCCTGGTCCCAGCTCAGGTCTGAAACTGGCCAGGGGCTCAGTATTCCAGTGGGGGTTTGGAGGTGTCCGAAATCACGTGAGATCTGCTATTCTCCTAAGGCTTTGACCCAAGCTGGCTGACAGAAACGCTGACAGAAACGTTGGCAGAAACGTACTTGTGATGTTCACGTCATGAAGGGTGAAATTCATCCCCGTGCAGAGAGCCAGGACACGGTCCGTGCACCACTTAAGGCCTCAAAATAGCACTTGAGTGGTGCTTGGGCCTTGTGCTACAGGACGAACGTTGCCCTAAAAGAAGAATGTCTGAAAATGTTGAAATGACAGGTGCCTCCGAACCTTGGATTGCTGCTGAGCAAAACGTGTCACGCAATGCCGTAGGTTTATAGGTAGACCCTAACTTGCTGTAAATGGAGTCAGAGCTCGTTTACACTGGCTGAGGAACTGCCCCGCTAAATCTGGTTTTAGTTGTTTTTCTATCTATTAAACACATCCACTTTGTCCACACTAGGTGCATATACAGGGGCCTTGATGGGGCCTGTTGTCCGGATTGTCTCCCGCCTCTGTGGATACCAGCATCGACCTCAATGCACAACTCTGCTACTTTTCAGTAAACAGTGCGGTTTCCAGGCTGTCACCAGGAGGCACCATTCGTCTGCCAGAACCAGCCTCCTGCGTCACTCATAATCCTCCTTTCTCACCTGGTCTCCAGGGCTCTTGGCTACCTCATCAGTTCTGCTTTGCAAGAGGGAAGAGGGCTCCGTTGAGTTTTGTATTGCAAACAATGCGCGGCAGATGCCTTGCGTCATTCTGTACAGCCTCAGTGTCAAACAGGTGGATGGAAAGGGAAAAGTGACCTTGAAAGATCTGCTGTTTGCAAGATGCACATTATTAAACAGAGGCAAAGACTTTCCTTTAAGGGGGAACAAGGACAAGCTTTTCTTTTGTGATAAGAACATAACACTTTTCAGAGCACTTTGAGATTCCCAGATGGAAGAAGATAGTAAATTAGTCCTGCAGCAAACACCGCAGTCAGGTAAGTAGATGTTTATTATTCCTGGGGAAACTGAAGCCCAGAGGGGTTAAAGTGACTTGCCCGAAGCTGCAAAGTGAGTTGGAAGAAATGTAAAAGGTGAGGTTTCGATCACTAACAATCGCAGGGAATTTGTGGTAAGGAACAATGAGTTAGCTTTGTCACCCGGGCCTACTGCCAAGTGGCTTTGTCACCCTAGCCTACTGCAAGTTAACCCCCTGAGAGCAGATCAAATGAAAGTGAATTTTTCACTTGAGAAAGGCAAGTGCATTAACCTTGATCAGAATGATGTGCTCCCTAGATCTGCCAACAGGGGTCAGGGTAGGCTAAAGCAAGGATTGCTTGGGGCCGACAAACTTGGCCTACAGAACCACTAACCCAGGAACCTATCCTTGCAACAAAGCCCGTTGCCAACTGTGCCCACATATCTATTCAGGGGACACCATCAAAGGGCCTAATAACATCAGCCACACTATCAGAGGCTCGTTCACCTGCACATCCACCAATGTGATATATGCCATCACGTGCCAGCAATGCCCCTCTGCCATGTACATTGGTCAAACTGGACAGTCTCTACATAAAAGAATAAATGGACACAAATCAGATGTCAAGAATTATAACATTCATAAACCAGTCGGAGAACACTTCAATCTCTCTGGTCACGCAATCACAGACATGAAGGTCGCTATCTTAAAACAAAAAAACTTCAAATCCAGACTCCAGCGAGAAACTGCTGAATTGGAATTCATTTGCAAATTGGATACTATTAATTTAGGCTTAAATAGAGACTGGGAGTGGCTAAGTCATTATGCAAGGTAGCCTATTTCCCCTTGTTTTTTTTCTACCCCCCCCCCCCCACCCGACGTTCTGGTTAAACTTGGATTTGTGCTGGAAATGGCCCACGTTGATTATCATGCACATTGTAAGGAGAGTGGTCACTTTGGATGAGCTATTACCAGCAGGAGAGTGAGTTTGTGTGTGTATGGGGGTCGGGGGGTGAGAAAACCTGGATTTGTGCTGGAAATGGCCCACCTTGATTATCATGCACATTGTAGGGAGAGTGGTCACTTTGGATAAGCTATTACCAGCAGGAGAGTGAGTTTGTGTGTGTGTTTTTTTGGGAAAAAAAAAAGGGAGGGGGTGAGAAAACCTGTATTTGTGCTGGAAATGGCCCACCTTGATTTTCATACACATTCATACATTGTGAGGAGAGTGGTCACTTTGGTTAAGCTATGACCAGCAGGAGAGTGAGTTTGTGTGTGTGGTTTTTGGTGGGGGGGTGAGAAAACCTGGACTTGTGCTGGAAATGGCCCACCTTGATTATCATACACATTTTAAAGAGAGTAGTCACTTTGGATGGGCTATTACCAGCAGGAGAGTGAGTTTGTGTGTGTGTGGGGGGCGGGGTGGAGGGTGAGAAAACCTGGATTTGTGCTGGAAATGGCCCAACTTGATGATCACTTTAGATAAGCTATTACCAGCAGGAGAGTGGGGTGGGAGGAGGTATTGTTTTATGGTCTCTGTGTGTATATAATGTCTTCTGCAGTTTCCACAGTATGCATCCGATGAAGTGAGCTGTAGCTCATGAAAGCTCATGCTCAAATAAATTGGTTAGTCTCTAAGGTGCCACAAGTCCTCCTTTTCTTTTTGCGAATACAGACTAACACGGCTGTTACTCTGAAACCTGTCTAGAGATAGGGACTGTAGCCAAGTTCATTCACAAGCGCCAGATATATGCTGCTAAAGTTACACTCCCAGACCGGGGACCATTTGAAAACAGGGGTTTTATTATACTTGGCATCCAAACACAAACACACACAGCTCGCACAGACCCCGTTGCTGCTGCAATCAAACGTTGTCTTCAGAGGCAGGGCACAGCACAGCTCAGTGCAACCCTGGCATTCCCTTGGGCGTGCTGCCCAAGCGTCCAGCACGCGTCTGGACTGAGCCATACCCGATGTGATCAGGGGGAGTCGCTGTTTTACGACAGGTTTAACTCTGTGGAAGGGTAATGTGAATGCAGAATGCAGTAATGTGAATGCTTGTAAATAACATCCAAGGGACAGAGCCTCCGCTGGTATAAATCTTCACGGCAGAGCAGCTGCATTAGTTCACATCTGCTGAGTGTCTGGCCCTAGGTTTATAGTTGTTGCGTTATTTGGAGGGAACGGGGGTTACATTAATGACACGTGTTCCCCTCACAGCTCGGATTCTCATCCATGGTTTCCTTTCCTCCCTTAACTCCTGCAATTCCCATCTGGGTATAAGGAGGGGATCAGTCCGGCTTCCTATGTAAAAGTGTCCCCTTTACACAAGCAGCTATCACCCAACAGTGTCTTGAGAATCCAAGGCTCCAGAGCAGCCATTGATCCCACCCTGAGGAGGGAAGAGAAGGGGTCCCTCTGGGGCAGGCATAAGGCACATTGATAGAGGCCTGAGGGGGTTCAGTAGCTTGCTGACACACTGAGCATGCTGTCCCTGTTAGGTAGCTTGAGATTTTCAGGTACCCAGGCTGTCAGTACGGCCCCACTGAATTTACTTACTCCTGCAAGACAAAGGGGGCTGACTCTAGTCATGCCCTGTGGCCAGATCAATGCCCTGACACACTGAGGAGTCTGTTACTCCTTTGAGTGATCCCTACAGTTTCAATTTAAATCATGGCTAAAGCCGTAACTGAGAGCGTTTCCGGAGTTCTCGGCAGAGGGACACACAACACAGGTGCTGCAGTGGTTCTGAAAGCAGCCCTCCCTCCATAACCCCCTCGCACCTGTGACACACAGCTTCAAACACGCCTCTGGCATTCCCCCAACAAGGGGCGGGGGAGGGCAGAGGCCGGAGGAGAAGATCCGTGGCCTGCAGCGCAGAGCCCTGCTAATTGGCGTGAAGCTTGGTCAGAACAGGGAGCAATGGTCTCAAGTTGCAGTGGGGGAGGTCTAGGTTGGATATTAGGAAACACTATTTCACTAGGAGGGTGGTGAAGCACTGGAATGGGTTCCCTAGGGAGGTGGTGGAATCTACATCCTTTGAGGTTTTTAAGGTCAGGCTTGACAAAGCCCTGGCTGGGATGAGTTAATTGGGGTTGGTCCTGCTTTGAGCAGGGGGTTGGACTAGATGACCTCCTGAGGTCCCTTCCAACCCTAATCTTCTATGATTCTAGGGGTGCATACGTTGATCTGGCGGAGGTGCAAGGAGAACCTGAGGGAGTCTAGGCTCCACACAAGGTGGGGGGAGTGCAGGACCAGCAATGACGGCAGTAGAAAGGCCTTGGGGTCATGCAAGGCGACGCAGAAAGAGGCCAATGGGCCAGATTTCCACATGCACGTTAGCCCTCCCGTGTCAGCAAGAAGGTACTGCACCGACCTGAAGAGCCACCACCAGGTGGCCTTTTCCCCCACGGAACTGGCTCTCAATCAGTGCGGCCCTTCCCACGTCCCCAACCCAGGGGTGGTGCTGATGTCTGCCGGCCGCTGCGTGGGAAGGAGGTTGCCCGCATCAAAGCAGAATTAAATGGGGGGAGGTGGCATCACCAGCCTGGAAAGGGGGCAGCAGCAGGGGGAGGGAATGCTGCTTATCCAAGCCAGGGGGGCGGAAGGAGAGCGCTCCTCTGTAGACTTTAACCTCTGTAGACTTTGCAGTGCCGCAGTGGAGATCCTGTCGCAGGGCACGTGCTGGCGTCTGCCAGTCTAGACCCTGGAGTTAATCTGGCCCAAACATTTTCTCTTGCTTAATAACACTTCCCCTTCTCCTTGAATGAGGAAGGAGGGAAGGCTGTGGGCTATTTAAACTCCAGCTGACCTACAAAGTAGATCTATGAGCACTCGGCATTGCTGTAACAGTGTGTACGGCCACGTGGCCTTTTGCAGTGACTATTTTGCTTTCTAATGTTGTTGGCACACAGTTATCGCAGCCCGGACATGCGTGATCTCGCTCATGGGGGATAACTGGCCCTACAGCTTCTGATGACCTTCCATCAGTTTCAGAGTAGCAGCCGTGTTAGTCTGTATTCGCAAAAAGAAAAGGAGGACTTGTGGCACCTTAGGTTAGTCTCTAAGGTGCCACAAGTCCTCCTTTTCTTCCTCCATCAGTTGCAGCCCACTGCCTGGCAATCAAGACTTGGCTGCATGCTTTATGGAGGTCTGAGTGCAGCATACATTTTTTACAACATGTAAATTAGGTTTGCTTTGTTCATCCCCACCCCAGGTTCTCCTTGTCTCTATGTAGGAGTTTATTCCCTAATAATCAATCCCTTAGACAACCTCCTACATACTCCTAGGGCCAAATCCTCAGCTGGTGTAAATGGTGTAACCCAATCAATGTACACCAGCCGAGGATTTGTCCCCAAGCCTTTGTTGCAAACTGGCTATTGTATGGGAAATAGCAAGCAAACTGGACAGGATCTCGGTTGACACGAGACAAAAGGATCTGAGCGCAGACACAGTTCAAGCAAGTAATTTCCCTAGCGGTGAGATGAAGAAAGCTATAGGGTGACCAGACAGCAAATGTGGAAAATCGGGACAGGGGGTGGGGGATAATAGAAGCCTATATAAGAAAAAGACCCAAAAATCGGGACATCTGGTCACCCTAGAAAGCCATGATAAGGGCATCATTTTGCTGCATGAAAACGTGGATTAAATGGCACTAAAGGCAGAGAGCAGGGATGTTTGAAAATGGGAATATATGGGCCAGATGGTCAGCAAGTGTAAATCTGTCTAGCTCCACTGACCCCTTTGGGGCTGCTCTGATTGACCCCAGCTCAGGATCTGGCTATTAAGGTTAGAACAATAAATCCCTGCGATTGTGTGTCCTAAGATCGGCATTATGTCTGTGAGTCAGTACAAGTAGTACGTTGCCAGCACGGCAAAACGATTTCAAAAGCAGCCGCTAGCAATGGGAGTTTTCTGTTGTGCTCAGTAATGTGTTCTTGTGTCAATTCTACCATTGTCCCTGGTCAGATGACTTCAGGGACAATCACAGAAATGCAGGGCTGGAAAGGACCTCCAGAGATCATCAAATCCAGCCCCCTGTGCTGAGGTAGGACCAAGTAAACCTAGACCATCCCCAACGGGTGTTTGTCCAGCCTGTCTTTAAATCCGCCAGTGACAAGGATTCCACAACCTCTCTTGGAAGCCTATTCCAGAGCTTAACTCCCCTTAGAGTTGGAATTTTTCCCCCTAATATTTAACTTAAATCTCCCTTGCTGCAGATCAAGCCAATTACTTCTTGTCCTACCTTCAAGGGACATGGAGAAAAATCAATCACCATCCTCTTTATACCAGCCCTTATGCCCTTAAGGCATCATTCGTTGATTTTAAAAAATGCATAATTTGCCATCTCATGAAAATGTACAGGAGCGTTAGGCTCTGTGCACTGTGGTGAACTAGTAACCATTTTAAATGGTAAGTGACGTGAATATGGATGAGACAGGAATTACTTTGTGAAATGATATGGCCTGCGTTATGCAGGCGGTCGGACAAGACGATTGTTAAAAACTAAAAAGGATTTTGTTTAGTGGCAGTTAAGGTTGCACCAAAACACTCCCCCAACCCCGCCAAACCTTAAACTCTAAAAACACAACCACCACAAGGGAAACAGCCTGTGTTCCTCGCCACTTTCACATTGCCTGTAAACCGCACGGGTAACACACTCCATAAGGATTTGCTTGCTCCTCTAGCAGATACCACAAAGCAATTTGCACCCTACCTTCAACCACACTCTTGAGCAAAACTTTAACAGAGACCTCCGCAGTGACAGCGTGAGGCAGATCATGAGCAAATGTGACCTCTTGTCACACAAGACCTCCAGTGAAGCATCTAAGACGGAGGAAATCTTGTGCAGCTTAAGCGCCTCTTTGTATTCACCATGGAGCTGACAATAGTGTCAGACACGTCATTTACTCACCCCCCGCCTCCGCCCCTCCCATCTACCTTAGCTGGCCTGGGATTCATCAGTTATTTTCAGTGTCTGTTACCAGGGTAGTGATGTATGCTAATTAATACAAGTGGCGGTGATGATCTGCCTACATGAACTCCTAGGTAGATCACTTTCTTCCTAATGTTCCCCACCCCCCCCGCCCCTTAGGAATGAGAGTCTTAACAATGTAGTTTTATCTAAGTGAGACCTGTACAATGAGACTAACCCCATATGGTCCTAATAGGCCCTTACAAGGGGGCATTATTCCTGGCATGACTTAGGCAGACTAGGGCTGCTCCTGTGAAGGCTGCTTACAAGCGTTTGTGCTGCGGGCAATGAACAGTTACCAAGGTGGGGCTTTTTCAAAGGAGCTTAAGGGAGTTGGGCATTTAGCTCACACTGGATTTTCGTGGGATGTGGGCAACTAGCTCCGCTCTAAAGATCCCACCCTGAACTACGTGGGCCCCCTGGGGAAGCGCGACAACAACTCAGATCCTTCGGCTCTAGGGCAGGGCAGTAATTCCATTTCACGGAGGGTTTTGACATTTGGTTTCATTCCAAGTCAGAATAAAACTCCCAAAATTTCAAAACCCTCCTTGGGATGGGAGCCCCGAACCTGGCAGGCTGCTGAGGATCCATGAGCTCCCAGGGCTTCCCGGCTCCCAGTTCCCCACCAGCAGCTGGGAGCTTGGATACCAAGGCTCCCCAGCAGCGTGCCAGGCAGCTTGTCGAGGAGCTAGGCAGGCAAACTGGCAGGGAACCTGCCTGGGCTCCATTGTAATTTTGTCCAAATCAGCGCATCTCTGTGGAATGTTTAGACGGCAACAAATTGCCAAATTTGCCACTCCCTCCCCAAAAATGTTTCATCTAAATTTTTCTAACAAGCTCCAGAAATACAGGCCCTCCCCTTGAGCAGTAGCAGATCCCAGGTCCTCGCTAATGGGTGCCTTCCCAAATTAATTCATGCACTCCAAGGCAGTGAACTTGCAGACTGGGCACCCCAGTGATGGCTGAGGGTGCTGATCAGGATACAGGATACAACGCCACTGTAGTGCACGGCTGTTCTCTAACAGGTCTCTTGTATACTCATCCAGTAAAGTGTTGATTGCCTTACAAGCATCTTGCCCTCTCGAGAATGGAGGATGTAAATTGCATAATCTCCCACCATGAATCATTAGTAGGGAGAGAGCCCTGCAGCTTCAATTTTAGAGCAAAAGCCTCTAAACTCTGAGCTAAAGGAGTAACTCCCTTAGCTGGAGGTAGTTGTAGGTTCTTATCCTCTGATGACCAGCCGTTAGAGAGAGAGATGACACATTTAGCTGATACATTGCATACCCACTTTTCACCTTCTCTTGAAACATCTGGAAATGGCCCCTGCTCTGGGCAGGATGGCTTGGTATGGTATGACAAATCCTCTGCACTATCTAGAGCTAATACCGATTCTCTTTCCACTCAAGTGAGAGTGGCCTGTAATTTTGGATTCAACAGCCATGTATTTGGCCACCAACAATGCAGCTATATGGTTAAATGAAGACCCTGCTGTCATCCATGAATCATTCCCTGCACTGTAGCTGGGGATGGCCAGTGTAGGAGTCAGCTCTAGTCGAGCTGAAAATTTGCCTAATGGAAAATTACCACTACAAAAGTTTTTTTTCCTCCCTTGGTATCCTACTGTTAATTGAACTGTCTCGTTAGACTGACCTCACACTTGGTAAGGCAACTCCCATCTTTTCATGTATTTATACCTGCTCCTGTATTTTCCACTCCATGCATCTGATGAAGTGGGTTCTAGCCCACGAAAGCTTATGCCCAAATAAATTTGTTAGTCTCTAAGGTGCCACAAGGACTCCTTGTTGTTTTGGCTGATACAGACTAACACGGCTACCCCTCTGAAGCCACTCTCCATAAACATATCTCATCTGTTCACACACAGAATAATCCTGGATTTATTTTACTCTAATCCCAAACAGATAAAAGTCCTGTCTTGTATTCTCTTCTGTGGTTTTTCTCATCCCCTTCCTCTCTGCTACTAGCTGCTGGGAAGTACCGAGACTCTCCCTTGCAATCACAGGAAATTGAGCATGTCATCCCCTGCTTCTGATCCTAACAGATGATTCCAGCAGCCACTCCAACTGCAGCACTAATGCCTGCATTTTGGATTTGACCGTATTGTGGTCGCAGAACTCTCGGTCCTGATTCTAAATCAGCATAAAGCAGTGCCGCGCTTCCTGCTAAATGGGGTTTCTCCCCTTGCCCCGGGTGGTGCTCATCTGTAGCATGACAGCAATGCATGCAACTATCCAGCAAGAATCTCTGAGAGTCCCGCATGTTGGATGCGTCCCTGAAGTTGCAGGTCCGTCTTCAGGATGGTGCTTGGTAGAATCTGTTTGGTCGTTTGTGCAAATGTCTCATTTTGCAACGCCAGCTGTCAAAAGCATCATCTAATCTATACGTTTCCATTGCCTTGCCTCCACTTTGTTCAGATGCATGAAGATGACAGTGCTGACAGTTTGCATTTAGTTTTTGCATCTTTCTGCTCCACCAAACCCTTAGATAGCTGCCAGAATTCATTGCTGCCTCTTACCGTCCTGGAGCCAGAGTTAGTCTCGATGTAACTCTATTGCTGGCAGCAGAGTTACACCAGGGATGAGTTTGGCTAATGGGCTTTAAACTTGATTAACCAGATCCAGTGCTGATGGAAACAGGTCTGACTCCTACGGATGTGTCTGGGGCAAATTGAGCAGTTACCTGAACAATCATGTCCGGTTACATTGTTAAGTGTGAGTTGGTTGGAAAACTTGTGTAAGTGGAAAAATGGTGACTTCTTGTGTCCCGGTGGTGCAAAACAAGTGTACCTTACAAATCAGGGGGTGGACACCAGATAAGTTAATGGCACTGCTAACTTAGGAGGTGGAGCACACTTCATCCCTACTAAAACTTGGGGACATACAGGGCTATAACTTAAGGATAAAGAACAATCATCTGTACAAAGATGTGCAGAAAGGGGAGGCTTAAAATTATAAGGGGATAGACTCCTCAGCCATTCTCAAACAAGCTGTTGCCTAATTGGAAGATTCAAATAATGGGTAGATTTCTTGCTGAAGCAATTCAAAAGCATCAGATCTAAAAGGCTCATGGAAACTTACTGAGACCCCAGAGTTCCCCAGTCTTATTAGCTATATTTTAATTATCCTTCATGACATATGCACCTGCTGGGAAACAGCCTTGTTCGTTACCCTCCGTTGCTGCTCAGGAAGGTACAAGTGGAGTTGCAAAATTCCTGTTTTCTTTGGTCCTGATCCAAAACCCACTGAAGTTAATGAGGATCATTCTGTTGATTTCAGTGGGCTTCAGATCAGACGCTTTAAGGTGATAGTGGCGTACAAGGGAGCTTTTACTCATTGTAATATTTAAAGCAGGAAGCTCCGATCACATTCATGCATCTTCTTTGGTAGCCCATAGATGCATGAATGTGAAATGAGCCTTGAAGCTGTCTTTCCATAGCAATGCCATAAGACACCCAAGAGTTCTGAAGGAATTCAAATGTGAAATTGCAGAACTAGTAACTGTCGTCTGTAACCTATCATTTAAATCAGCTCCTGTACCAGATGACTGGAAGGTAGCTAATGTGACACCAATTTTTAAAAAGGGCTCCAGAGGTGACCCCGGCAATTACAGGCATAAACCTGACTTCAGTACCGGGCAAACTGGTTGAAACGATAGTAAAGAACAAAATTGACAGACACATAGATGAACATAATTTCTTGGGGAATACTCAACATGGCTTTTGTAAAGGGAAATCATGCCTCACCAATCTACTAGAACTTTCTGAGGGGGTCAACAAGCATGTGGACAAGGGGGATCCAGTGGATATAGTGTATTTAGATTTTCAGAAAGCCTTTGACAAGGTCCCTCACCAAAGGCTATTAAGCAAAGTAAGCAGTCACGGGATAAGAGGGAAGGTCCTCTCATGGATTGGTAACTGGTTAAAAGATAGGAAACAGAGTGTAGGAATAAATGGTCAGTTTTCAGAATGGAGAGAGGTAAATAGTGGAGTCTCCCAGGGGTCTGTACTGGGACCAGTCCTAGTCAACATATTCATAAATGATCTGGAAAAAGGGGTAAACACTGAGGTGGCAAAATTTGCAGATGATACAAAATTACTCAAGATAGTTCAGTCCCAGGCAGACTGCGAAGAGCTACAAAAGGATTTCTTAAAACTGGGTGAATGGGCAACAAAATGGCAGATGAAATTCAGTGTTGATAAATGCAAAGTAATGCACATTTTGAAAACATAATCCCAACTATACATATAAAATGATGGGGTCTAAATTAGCTGTTACCACTCAAGAAAGAGATTTTGGAGTCATTGTG
This sequence comes from Lepidochelys olivacea, assembly GCF_965140295.1. Classification (NCBI taxonomy): domain Eukaryota; kingdom Metazoa; phylum Chordata; order Testudines; family Cheloniidae; genus Lepidochelys; species Lepidochelys olivacea. The sequence goes on along the minus strand of NC_140436.1, from coordinate 11,685,316 downwards.
GCTAGTTCTCTGAAAACATCCACTCAGTGTGCAGTGGCAGGCAAAAAAGTGAACAGAATGCTGGGAATCATTAGGAAAGGGATAGATCATAAGACAGAAAATATCATATTACTACTATATAAATCCATGCTACGCCCACATCTTGAATACTGCGTGCAGCTGTGATCACCCCATCTCCAAAAAGATACATTGGAATTGGAAAAGGTTCAGAAAAGGGCAACAAAAATTATTAGGGGCATGGAGCATCTGCCATATGAGGAGAGATTAATGAGATGGGGACTTTTCAGCTTGGAAAAAAGACAACTAAGGAGGGTCTATAAATTCATGACGGGTGTGGAGATAGTAAATCAGGAAGTGTGATTTACTCCTTCTCATAACATAAGAACTAGGGGCCACCAAATGAAATTAATAGGCAACAGGTTTAAAACAAACAAAAGGAAGTATTTTTTCATACAACGCACAGGCAACCTTGTGAATTCTCCAAGACTATAAGAGAGTTCAAAAAAGAACTAGATACATTCATGGAGGATAGGTCCATCAGTGGCTATTAGCCAGGATGGGTAGGGATGGTGTCCCTAGCCTCTGTTTGCCAGAAGCTGGGAATGGGCGACAGGGGATGGATCACTAGATGATTCCCTGTTCTGTTCATTCCCTCTGGGGCACCTGCCATTGGCCACTGTTGGAAGACAGAATACCCGGCTACATGTACATTTGGTCTGACCCAGTATGGCCATTCTTATGTAAATGAGATTCGGGCCCAAGAAGCTTCCTGCCCCCCCGCACCCCAGCCAGACACTCTTAAGGAATTCTCCCAGCTGACTTCTATTTCAGTAAGTCAGTGTTAGCTTATAACAACACCCAGCAGTGTAACTACTCCTGATACAACGGCTCCTCGAGTCCATTTCCTAGTTTGCTCACCCGTTTCTTTCGGTACAATACAATCAGGACTTCTCAGCTTTCTTGTTGCCTTGGCAGCAACAGCAGGATGTGCGAAGCTGTGAAAATGGCAGGTGTCTGTGCGTACAGATTGATATCCCCTCAAATCGTGTGGTCTCCAGCGTGGCTGAATGATCCAAGGCATGGGACACGGATAAGCCACTCGGAATATCTTGTCTACAGATTATGGAGTCCAACGCGTCCAAGCCACTGCCTTCAGATCTGCAGGATGGACCTGATTCTCATCTCCCTAGTGCTAAGCACACCTAAATCGGGAGTAACTCCTTTTGCAGTCGGTGGCATTACATAAGTGTGAAAGGGATGTGAAATCTCCGTCTGTTCAAAGCGCTTCAGCGTGCAGTTCATGTCAGCTCATTGTCAGACAGTTATTGGCATAAAACAGAGAATGCATGTGAAATGCAGCTGAGGACGGTACCGTCACCTGTGACACAATGCTGTTGTTTGCTTGCTTTCAGGTATTGCCACCAGCAATGTTTCTCCACCTTTTCGATACCAGGGACCGGCTTGCTGCGTTCCTTAACTGTGTCAGGGAAATCTCAGGGAGTGGCAAGGAGGCTGCCATGGACCAGCACCAATTGAGAAACAGTTGCCTAGAAGCCAAGGCCCCGTTGTGCTAGGCACTGTACAGATATAGAACAAGGACAGTCCTTGCCCTGAAGAGTTTACAATCTAAAGTGGCTGATGTTGCAACATCGAACTATTTCTCGGATGGTTATCAACTGTAACCTTGTTCGATTTCAGTGTACTGTTCTCTGGAGGGTATGTGAACTGTAAAGGTAGCTTTCAAGGTGATTATTGTTTCCAAAAAGGACCTGATTACCAGCCCTAAAGGTTCACATCCTCTCTCCTCATCACGGGTGCGAACCAGATTCCAAAGGATCCAGTGATCCTGTCTTAACCCTCCCTGCCATACCCCAAGGAAATAAGTGCAATGTGCAGTCAGGCATAGACGGCGTCTTGTTATCAATAATAAAGGCTGGGATCCAGAAGTGGTGGGGGGGCTATCCCCAGCTCTGCCACTGGGATCCAGAAGTGGTGGGGGGGCTATCCCCAGCTCTGCCACTGCCCTGTTCTGTGACCTTGAGCAAGTCACTTTGCCTCTCTGTGCCGCCGTTTCCACTCCCCTTTAATCTATCTATCACTTATGCTGTAATTGCTCAGGGGCAGGGACTGCCTCTCATTGTGTGTTCCTACAGTGGCCAGTACAACAGCCCTGATCTCAGCTGAAGCCCGTAGTACAAATAATCATAATCCGTGCAAGGAGGTGCTAATACAAAGACAGATCCAGTCTTGCTGGTCTTCTTCATCCCTTCTTCCAATATCACTCTCAGGGTGAAATTCACCATGTGCAGGGGGATGGAACAAGTACTATGCACCATTTAAGTCCCGCAAAGGCCTATGCACCACTGGCTTGTGCTGGCCCCGTGCACAAGGTGAATTTAACTCTCACAGCTACAGGCTCTGTCTGTGCCTTTAACCACGGCAGTGGGGTAGGGTTTTGTCCTCTCACTGGTACTTTGAGTCCCCAGGCACTTGCCCTGCCTTTGTTGGCTGTGTGGGAATAGCAAGTAGCTTGGCTGAGCGTTGAAGTAAATATTAAAAAGGTCTGACAAAGCGGAGAGAGTTTTCTTTTGTAACTGTTCCCAGGAGGTACAAATGGATGCTTTATGAAACTGACACTGAGTGAGTATGTCTCTATGAGCAGTGACACAGAGGTCACAAAGTTCTTGGTTGGCAGCCGTGGCAGGTTTGACTTAATATCCTCCCACTGGGTATTTTAATCGCTTCCCTTACTCTGTTGCCACTGCCCCTGCTTGCTTCCACTGTCTGAGATTCCCCGTACACACACACACACACTCCCCCAAAGCCCCAGTTCAGTCAGAAATTGTCTCTTTTTCATCTCCATGTAACCATTTCTTGCCCTAAGCCACTGTGTAGCATTGCCTTGAGGTCTTACACACTTACCATGTTCCACCCCAGAGGTGGCTGCATTTCATGGATGGTGACGTGTTTCTTGCATTTACTGGTTATCACTTTTATAGTGCAGTAGCACCAAGAGGCTTTATGTGCCTCATCTATGCTAGTTAGGTGTCTTTATATCCCTTCTCGTACCCCCTTCATCTCCACTCCTGGGGCAGCCAGGGCTTTGTGCAAGCTGGAGCAGCCTTGGGACTACTCTGACTTGCTCCAGCAGTAACCGCCCCACAAAGGGAAAGGAGATTTGGATCATAGATGGTAAAACTCTTTGGGATCCCTTGGGAATAAGGGGTCATGAATTAAGCTATTGGATAATATTTTCAAGAGTGACGAAGACTGAGGACCCTCAATCCCATTTTCAGAAGTGACTTAGACACTTGTCACTTCTGAAAATGGGATTTAGGCACTTTTGAAAATCTTACCCATTATCTAATGCCTTATGAAGTATTGAAAGACTGAAAATTAAATGCAATCTTCTAAAGGCAAAAATAGTAATAGAATAGTAAATACTAACCTGTACTTAGAGTGTAAGCTCCCTTGGGTGGGGACTGCCTCTTTGTTCTGTGTTTGTACAGCACCTAGAACAATGGGGTGCTGATCCACGAGTGGACCTCCAAGGTGCTACTGCAATATGAAAAAGTAAAGTTTTGGGAGACATTCTGCTTTAGGGGATAAGCCAAGCACTAGTTAATGGGAATTAAGAGGAACTTGGGGGGCAGGTTATTCATCATTGCCTGTTGCAAGGTTTTCTTGCACCTTCTGCTGAAGGTGAACACTGCTGGAGGCAGGATACTGGATTAGACGGATGCCGGATCCAAACCAGTGTTGCAATTCCTTTGTAAAAACTTCATCCTGGTTTTGCGGTGCTGCAACAAAATTCCCTGCCTAGGTATCCTTAAAGTCAGCTCTCACCTTGGTGTGAGTGATGCCCGTGTTTCAGTGAGGACACCCTGTCTGCTCCAGGTTGGTGTCTTCCTGAGCGCCAGTCTTAACCGATTCTCTTTATTCTGACAATTTCTTGGCTGGACTTTGATAAGTGTCACTGGAGAAGAATGTGCGTTACCCCAAACAGGTTGAAGAGAACAGGCGCGCAGGCTGCGTAGCTGCTTAGGAGAGCTCGGGGAGTTAGAGGACTGGATGGCCCTGGAGAAGGGGTAATGGACTATTCAGACTTTTCAACCTAGGGTTGCTGGTAGTCATGGGAGCTCATTACCATTTGCTGGAGGTTTGGCATTTTATGTGAAGGGACTTGGTGGGGCCCCAGTCTCATTCCTGCAGGACAAGGTGGCATTTTCCAAAGCATTCAGCCTCGACATACCTCAGATGTCTTTGAAGCCTATGGGGCACTTAAGCCAGAGATGAGTGCTTTTGATTATTCCATAACCTAAAGGCTACCTCTACAAGCAACACCTAAAATTGGCAGTCTCAGCAAAGAGGCCAAGGACCAAATGGGACAGACACACTGGACTGTGCAGTGGGGGAGGTGTAGGTTGGATATTAAGAAAAACTTTTTCACTAGGAGGGTGGTGAAACACTGGAATGCATTACCTAGGGATGTGGTGGAATCTCCTTCCTTAGATATTTTTAAGGTCAGGCTTGACAAAGCCCTGGCTGGGATGAGTTAGTTGGGGATTGGTCCTGCTTTGAGCAGGGGGTTGGACTAGTTGACCTCCTGAGGTCCCTTCCAACCCTGATATTCTATGATTCTATGACTCCCACTTAGCCACAGAGAATGGCTCTTCCTGGTCATGGGTGCAGCACCCTGGTAGGCCAGTCTCTACCTGTACTGTAGATAAACAGAGGACTTCTGCCAGCCTAGAAACTTTTAGCTCAGCCTAAAGCTTGAGCTAAAGGGTTAAATCCCCTCGCTGGCAGCTCTGGTAGGCGCTCAACCTCTGTTGATCCAGGTGATACACAGAGCTGGCCAGGAATTTTTTGATTAAACTCGTTTCATCAGAAAATGGTGATTTGTCAAAACTGAAACCTGTTTGTGGGGAAAGGCTCGGCTTTGACAAATTTCTTGTTCTGAAAAATTTTCTGGAAAAAAAAAATTGAAATTTTGAAATTGTCGACATGTCCTGGTTTGACACTTGTGAAATGAAAAGTTCTGGAGTTTGGAATGATATTTTGTTTCAAAATTTAATTTAATTTGTAGGTGTTTTTTTTAAAGATGAGGACGAAACATTTCAATTGACACTAACTGGTTTTGGTTGTTTCGGGGGGGATTTTCGGTTGCTGAAAAATATTTTGTCCCAATTGACGACAGGAATTTTTTTTTTTTTTTTTTGGAAATTTTGAAAATTTCCCTGGGTCGGCAAAACAGTTTGCTGCCTACTCCAGTGACAAACAGCATCCGCCAAGCAGGGATCCACGCTCTCTTGCCCGTGCTGAAGTCACCTTCTTGGAATGAGACTGCAGCGTGTTCACGCTGTGCTGGACATTTTGAGAGCATGTAACCTTCCATCAGATCTCCAGCATCCCACCTCCCCAGCGACATGACACAACACACATGTGTTAACAGTACTTTGAGAATCGAAGGCCAGATTTTCTAGCCAGGCTGTTCGAGAAGGTATTCGTTTGCTTCTTTCTGCTTAGGTATTCGTTTCCTTCTTTTCTTCTGTGCACATGGCAGTCTGAGGTGTGGTGGCAGCTTGGGCAGATGTACTTATGCTAGCCTGACTAAAAATAACTGTGTATACACAGGGGCACAGGCTAGCAACACAAATCCATACCCAGGGTTCCCAGGGGGCTTTGACCGCTTACGCCACCGCTTGGGTAAAGCTACCCAAGCTGCAGTCATACCTTGGATTGCAGTGAAGACATACCTGCCATCATCTAAGACCATGGGCCATGCCTTTGAATTAACAATGATGGTTTCCCCTCAGTGAAATCCCAGTCGAATTCCCACATAGCCAAGTTCAAGAGCTGCCTTCCTTTCCAGCTGATTTTTTCCACCGCTGAATGCAGTTGCTTTATGCATTTGAAGCTTTTTAAAAACATCAGTCTGACAGCGAGTGGGGTCATGTCTAGTTGCTGATGTCTCCGGCGAGGGAGCTGTAGTTTTTTTTCCCCCTCCTCTTTTTAAAAAATGCTTTGCTCAAGCGGTATGAAGAACACGTTCTCTGAAATACCATATAGTCTTTGGGGTTATGGGGACCAAATATTTGGCAACGGGCTCTCCAACCTGGCAGACAAAAGAATAACAAGATTCAATGGCTGGAAGCTGAAGCTAGACAAATTCAGACCGGAAATAAGGTGTACATTTTTAACAGGGAGGGTAATTAACCATTGGATCCATTTTCCAAGGGTTGTGGTGGATTCTCCATCGCTGGCCATTTTTAATCAGATTGGATGTCTTTCTCAAACAGAAATTCTGCTCTAGTTCAACAGAATTATTTCGTGGAAGTGCCTTGGCCAGGACAGCAAATTAGATGATCACAGTGGTCCCTTCTTGCTTTGGAATCTATGAATCTAGGTTGTGCACCTGTCCCACAGCAGAAAACTCGGAACAGTCTTGTACAGAGAGATGGAGGCTGATGCTCAGCACCTTGAAGGATTCAGGCCTTAAATAACATGAGAGTCCTTTGCTCTTCTTCAGGTCTGTGTGGCTCAAAAGCTTGTCACTTTCACCAACTGAAGTTGGTCCAATAGAAGATATCACCTCCCCCATCTTGTCTCTCAAAGACCCCACCACGGCCACAACACTGTAAACAATATTGAATCCTTCTCCTCTAGGTCTTCTGGCAAAGGTGCCAATGAGCACCAGTCATCTAAGTGCGGTGGATATTTGCCATCTAAGAACCAACAACTCAATTCATGTAGGTCACCGAATACCCATGAGATCATAGAATCATAGAAGATTAGAATTGGAAGAGACCTCAGGAGGTCATCTAGTCCACCCCCCTGCTAGGTGGTAACAGTTTTTGCTCACTGCCAGCTTGGGCTGGCTTTGATGAGCAATTGGCATCTCATTCTGCTGCTAATCCCCTGAGGCCCCCCAGCCCATTGGAGTAACACACTGTGCTGTTGCTTATCTGAATAACACCCAAGATCAGAAATAGAACCAAACCTACTTATCAAGGGCCTGATCCAATGGAAAGACACTCATTTACTTCGGTAGGCTTTGACTCAGGCCCTAAGGGACATGATGAGTGTGCAGAAAAGTGGCTGAACATCCATCCTCTTCAGGGGCATCTGGCCACTTCCACCAGAATCTGGCCACAACCTGCTAGTGGTTTTGACATGAATGCAGGAGTTACATTTTTATGTGTCACCTAGCAGTGTCTTTATCCTTATGGAACTCTATATCTATTGTATTAAGACCCAAGCTTGTGCCTATTGAAGGCAATGGCAAAACTCCCATTTGATTTCAGTGGGAATAGAATCTGCTATATTAAGAGTTGCAAGTGCTTCCTCCCCTCCCCCCCGCGTGATGCATTGCTTGAGTGAATTTCGATCTCTTTTCCAGCTCTTTGAGTAGCATGAGAATTTGGCTTCTTGCATTTAGCTATGTTTTGCGCAATTCTGTGATCATTACAGAACATGAAAGCAACAAAACTAAGAAATGTTTTGTTCATTAAAGAGGCTACAAATGAAAACTCCCCTCCCCAATACATCATGGATTTGGCCCATTCCGCCTCCTGTTTCCTCCATGTAAAGAGACAATGTGGATTCTCTACAATCCAATCCACACAGGGCAGCATCTCTCTTGTTTTTAAATCCTGTGCCTCATCTAAGGGGGAAACATCAATCTACTGCACAGGTGCAGCAAATACACCTGAGTCAGCATCAGTGGATGACTTTGGTTTTACCCCCTGGACATGGTCTGCATAATGGAAAATTGATTTCTGAAATAAAGGTGAAGAATTTAATTGGAAGCAGCCAAGCAGCTGACAAACAGAATGCTCTGCAGGGTGGGGACAAAGCTGGATGCGCAGTGAAGTGTAAGAGAAGGTGAGTGAATCCTTTCTCTCTATATTTTGCAATGGCTCACTTCATTTTCATGCTGAATTCAGCTAACTTACATTGACAAATCTTCTGTCCTTGAAAACCAGAAATGGATCCGAAGCACTGCTCCTACGCTTTCCTCGGCCATCAGGTCCCCCACCTTCCCTTCACCCACGCCGTCCCACCTCTCTGTTGCTCTGCACTAACAGAGAACCAGTAAATGTCAGTAAATCTACTCCTTACAAAACAGGGTAAGAAGGCCGGTCCAGACAGCTGTGTGTGTTCTGGTGTTACCTGAATAAGCAGGCAGAGCAAAGGGACAGCAGCCAATCTGCAAGGCACATGCAAAAACCAAACTGCAGGCTTGACCCTCATTTACATCTGTGTAACCCTGTTGGATCTGGAGGTCTCTTTAAAGCAGAGAGGGGCTGAAACCACACTCTTTCAATCATGATCTCAAACTAGCCCAAACTGCAAGGACTTAGACCTAGGATTTTGGTTCAGCCCAGTGTGAAGAGAGCGGTCATTTAAAGAATTCCAGTGGGGGAGTTGGCTTTCAAATTTATCCCAGTTCTAATGCAAAGCCTGCTTCACTCTAAGAAAAGGAGGCCTTGTGGCACCTTAGAGACTAATTTCAGAGTAGCAGCCGTGTTAGTCTGTATTTGCAAAAAGAAAAGGAGTTCTTGTGGCACCTTAGAGACTAACAAATTTATTTGAGCATAAGCTTTCGTGAGCTACAGCTCACTTCATCGGATGCATTACAATCGGATGCAAGTGAGCTGTAGCTCACGAAAGCTCATGCTCAAATAAATTGGTTTGTCTCTAAGGTGCCACAAGTCCTCCTTTTCTTTTTGCGGATACAGACTAACACGGCTGCTACTCTGAAACCTGTTTCACTCTGGGTCTCAGTCTGTTCTCACAGCAGATAGCCCAGTCTGCATTTAAGCAACCACCGCTGAAAGAGAAGCTGGTCGTAAATGCATAGGCCTACATTTTAAGTGACTGGTTGTTTTGATTGCCTCTGTTTTTGGATTGCCAACAGGAGCCACCTTTTAAAAGAAGCTGATTTTCAGAGGTGCTGTGCCCTGACAGTGGACAGTTCCTGCAATTGCAGTTGTAGGTGGTGATGCCATTCAAGTCAAATTGAGCACTCAAAATCACTAGCCGTTTGGAAATCTTGGGCCATAAAGATGACAGGTCAGTGATTTGTTGGGGGAAGGGTCAAAGCCTGAGTAATAGCCCCTCTTCTTGGTCTTCCTTTTCCCATTCCCATCCCCAAGGATGAAAAAAAACAACCCTATATGTTCGCTTGCCCCATTCAGTTGCATTTTTGTCAGGGCTCTGCCTGATCCCTCGCTGACTCTTGCCCTGCATGAGCCCCCAGCTCTGAGATAGTGGTGGCATCCCACCGGCATCCCTTCCAGGAACGGCAGCGATCTCTGACAGCTTTGCCTACACCTTCCCTGCTCTCCCCCCATGGCCCACCCCTCCTTTGTATCCTTCACCCTTTCTGGCGATTGTTGCAAGCAGCTGCATCCTCTGCCAGCCCCGTGGGGCCACCTTGCCCAAGCACCCCCCCCTTCCCCTGTCAATCCTGGGGAGACACACACATTGATTCGGTGGCAGGCCCCAGCTGCAGCCAGCGCTTGCTGATCAAGCGAATCTCAGGCAAGGAGAAAGGCAAGGGCCTCCCTTTCAGCCCCTTCGCTCCCTCCTCCCTGCCAGGCAGATTTGCAGCTGACTGGGCGTTGTTAATTAGCAGGAGGAAGAGGATTGGTGTTTGCGGGGCTATATAAGGGGAGAGCCGGGCGCATTGTCCTCCCCCCATTTCTGTGCATCACCCACCCAGCCTCAGTCCCTTCCCTGCCTGCCTCTTCCCCCCCAACCCAGCCTCACCATGAGCTACAGCAGCGACCTGCTCTACCCACCCTCCTCCTACAAGAAGATCTTCGGGGAGTCCCCTCGCCTCTCCGGCAGGGTCTACAACAGCTCAGCCGCTCCCCGGGCTGCCGGCTACCGCGCCCCCCATGCCAGGGCCGCCGCCTCCTCCTCCTATCGCAAGCTGGCCGCGCCCGGCTCCGTGGACCACCTGGAGCTGCTGTCCCAGTCCAGCGCGGTGAGCAACGAGCTGAAAATCGTGCGCACCAACGAGAAGGAGCAGCTGCAAGGGCTCAACGACCGCTTCGTGACCTACATCGAGAAGGTGCATCAGCTGGAGCAGCACAACCGGCTGCTGGAGGCCGAGGTCTCGCTGCTGCGCCAGCGCCAGGCGGAGCCCTCCCGCCTGCAGCAGCTCTACGAGCAGGAGATCCGCGAGCTGCGCTCGCAGGCGGAGGGGCTGCGCCACGAGCGGGACGAGGCGCAGCTGGAGAGCCAGCGGCTGGCGCAGGGCCTGCAGCGCCTGCGGGAGCAGTGCCAGGAGGAGGCGCGCCGGCGGGAGGAGGCCGAGCTGGCCCTGCGCGAGTACAGGAAGGACGTGGACCACGCCACCCTGGCCCGGCTGGAGCTGGAGAAGAAGGTGGAGGCGCTGCTGGACGAGATCGCCTTCCTCCGGAAGGTGCACGAGGAGGAGGTGGCGGAGCTGCAAGCCTCGCTGCAGGATGCGCAGGTACCGGCGGCCTCCGCGCCTGCCCCTGCCCAGCCCTGCGCTCCCCTCGCCGCCTGCCCCTGCGCTCCCCTCGCCGCCTGCCCCTGCCCAGCCCTGCGCTCTCCTCCGCCCCTGCGCTCCGCTCCCCTCGCCGCCTGCCCCTGCCCAGCCCTGCGCTCTCCTCGCCGCCTGCCCCTGCGCTCTCCTCGCCGCCTGCCCCTGCCCAGCCCTGCGCTCTCCTCCGCCCCTGCGCTCCGCTCCCCTCGCCGCCTGCCCCTGCCCAGCCCTGCGCTCTCCTCCGCCCCTGCGCTCCGCTCCCCTCGCCGCCTGCCCAGCCCTGCGCTCTCCTCCCCCGCGCTCCCCTCCCCGCCTGGCCCCGCGCAGCTCTGCCCTGCGCTCCCCTCCCCGCCTGGCCCCGCGCAGCTCTGCCCTGCGCTCCCCTCCCCGCCTGGCCCCGCGCAGCTCTGCCCTGCGCTCCCCTCCCCGCCTGGCCCCGCGCAGCTCTGCCCTGCGCTCCCCTCCCCGCCTGGCCCCGCGCAGCTCTGCCCTGCGCTCCCCTCCCCGCCTGCCCCTGCCCAGCCCTGCGCTCCCCTCCCCGCCTGCCCCTGCCCAGCCCTGCGCTCCCCTCCCCGCCTGCGCTCCGCTCCCCTCCCTGCCTGCCCCTGCCCAGCCCTGCGCTCCCCTCCCCGCCTGCCCCTTCCCCTGCGCTCCCTTCCCCTGCGCTCCCCTCCGCCCCTGCGCTCCGCTCCCCTCCCCTCCCCGCCTGCCCCTCCCCTCCGCCCCTGCGCTCCGCTCCGCTCCCCTCCGCGCCTGCCCCTGCGCTCCTCTCCTACTGTCCCTGCCCAGCGCTCCCCCCCCCACGCTGCTCTCCCCTCCCCTCCCAGCCTGCCCAGCGCTGCGCTCCCCTCCTGCCACTGTGCAGCATCCCCCGGCCCTGGCCACCTCTCCCTGCGCTTCTCTCCCCCTGCCCCTGCCCAGCCCTGCCCTGCCCTAGCCTCCCCCTACCTCGCTGCGCTCCGCTCCCCCCCGCCCCTGCTCAGCATCCCTCTGACCTTCTCTCCCTGCACTCCAATCCCCTGCCCAGCCCTGCTCTCCCATCCCCCGGACACCTCTCAGCCCTGTGCTCCCCTCCCCCTGCCCCAGCCCAGCCCTGAACTCCCCTCTCTCTGCACTCCCTGCCCCTACCCTTCCCTGCGCTCCTCTCCCCTCCTCCCTCCCGCTGCCCAGCCCTGCTCTCTCTTCCTCTCCCCTCCCCTCTGTTCCTGCCCAGCCCCCTGTTCTGTATCCCCCCACAGACCAACACTGCTGCACTGCGGTCTCTCCCCCCCACCCGTCCCTGCCCAGCGCAGCACTCCCCTTTCTGTATCCCGCCTTCCCAGTGCTCCCCTCCCCACAGGATGCCAAACAGCAGCCTCCCCAGGGTGGCACATACCCCCAAGGGCTCGGTGTTCACCTCCAGGATTCAACCACCCCAGACCCCCTTCCACCGCCTGCATCCCCAGGTGCCCAGCGCCCTTCTCCCCTCCGCATGCCATGTGGATAGGGTTTGCCTTCGCTCACCCCCAGTATCCATCGCCTCCTAAGGTGTGCTACACACATGCACCCCTCCTTCTCTGTGCTGGATAAAGTCTGTGCTATACACACACATGCATCCCTCCTGTGTGCTGGATGAGGTGTGTTATACACTCCAATTTCCTCGCTTCTGTGTGTGCTAGATGGATAGGGTGTGGCATACACGCACAATACTGCCCTCCTCCTCTATGCTGTGCATCACACCACTGCCCTCATCCCCACCCCATAATTTTATACTTCCATAGGCTGAGCATATAGGACTGTTACATACACTCCCCCTATTCTCTTCCTCTTACATATGCTGAATGGATCGATTCTAGATCCTTTGCACTGGGCACAAAGCTATTGCGGTCGGTCGTTGGAAGGTTATCTTCGTTAAGGCAGACATTTGACTGGCTCCCCTTATGGTGTTGGATAGCTACAGGATGGAAAGGCACTGTGTGCCGGCATGATCCCAATCCTCCTTCCCTATATTGAATGGGTAATAGGGTACTTACATCTTCTGCTTTTCTGATTTACATTGTATTTGGCATAAAGTCGCCTGGAAGGTTAAATCAGCACCGGATCTCCTTTGTGTTGAGTATTGGATTGTCTCACATTAGGCTATTGGAAGTGTGATTCAGTTCTTTGAATACCATAGCAAACTGTACCTTGATTGGTCCTGCTTCGAGCAGGGGGTTGGACTAGATGACCTTCTGGGGTCCCTTCCAACCCTGATATTCTATGATTCTATGATTACATTATTGCTAAGCCCTGCTGGGAACATAGCATCCTATGCTGCAGCGCCATGGGTACAATAGGTACCTCACGCCCACCCTGCAGAGCACACACAATGCCCATCTTTGTGCCTGAGCCATGTGCTAGGGGAATGAAAGGACCGAAGCTTAGAAAAGAAGGAAAGCTCGGTCCTGGCTTCATTCATCCGTCTGCGTTTCAAGTGAAGTCGTGGGACTATTTCCGTACGTGTTGGGAGGAAAGAATGAAGCCTGCTTAATGCAAAATGTAGCTAACCCACGTTCATTCTCTGATGCACACGAGAATAGCGGTTATCCTAATGAGCTTGTTATATGGAGGTTTAACGGGCAGCTCAGTGACAACTCTTTTGTCATGTAGGTTTCGTTAATGTCCACTTTTGCAAGGTATTGCCGGACAAATGTTAAACTGCATGTAAAGGTATTAAAACACCAGATCCATAAGGACAAACCCGGAGCAGCTTAGTGAAGCGGCTTTAGAGCTACAGTTGCATTATTGATGGAAACGGATGGCTCTCCTGAGCACTGAAATCAATAGCTGGTGCCGAGGTATTGTAATGCAGCCTTGATTATCCAGCTGGAATCATAGAAACATAGGGCAGGGAGGGAGTTGAGAGGTCATCAAGTCCGGCCCCCTGTGCTGAGGCAGAACCAAGTAAACGTAGACTGTCCCCGAGAGGTGTTTGTCCAGCCTGTCCATTGGAGGTTTTATGATGGGGACTCCACAAGCTCCTTTGGAAGCCTGTTCCAGAGCTTACTACCCTTAAGCCTGGCCTACACTGAGGGGGGGATGGATCTAAGATACGCAACTTCAGCTACGAGAACGCACGTATCTTAGATCGACTTAGAATCGCTTACTTTGCATCCTCACGGCGCGGGATCGACAGCCGCCGCTCCCCCGTCGACTCCGCTTCTGCCTCGCGCCGTGGTGGAGTTCCAGAGCCGATGGCAGAGTGATCGGGCATCGATTTGTCGCGTCTACACTAATGTGATAAATCGATCCCCATTAGATGGATCACTACCCACCAATCTGGCGGATAGTGTAGACGTGGCCTTAGAGTTGCTGCAGATTAAGCCCATTATGTCTTGTCCTGCCTTGCACATGAAGAACAATTGATCACCATCTTCTTTATAACATCTCTGACCGTATTTGAAGACTGTTATCAGGTCCCCCCTCAGTCTTCTTTTCTGAAGACTAAACTTGCCCAGGTTTTTTAATCTTTCCTCATAGATCAGGTTTTCTAAACTTTTGTTGCTCTCCTCTGGCCTCTCTCCAACTTATCCACATCTTTCCAAAAGTGTAGCACCCAGAATTTGACACAGTGCTCCAGCTGGGGCCTCACCAGTACCGAGTAGAACAGGACAGTTACCTCCTGTTAACTGCATCACACCATTGTCTCCTGTTCAATTTGTGGTCCACTACAACCCCCATACCCTTTCCAGCAGTACTGCCGCCAACCAGTTATTCCCCATCTTGTAGCTGTGCATTTGATTTTTCCTTCCAAAGTGTGGTTCTTTACACTTTTCTTTCCTGAATGTCATCTTGTTGATTTCAGACCAATTCTCCAATTTGTCAAGGTCACTTTGAATTCTAATCCTGTCCTCCAAAGTGTTTGCAACCGCTCCCAGCCTGGTGTCATCTGCAAATTTTATAAGCATGCTTTCCACTCCATTATGCAAATCATTAATAAAAATATTCAATAGTTTCAGACCCAGGATTGACCCCTGTGGGACCCCACTGGATACACCTTCCCAGTTGGATAGTGAACCATTGATAACAATTCTTTGAGTATGGTCTTTCAATCAGTTGTGCACCCACCTTCTAGTAATTCCAGCTAGACTACATTTTGCTAGTTTGCTTATGAGAATGTGATGTGGGACAGTGTCAAAAGCCTTTCTAAAATAAGGATGTATCCCATCTACTCCTTCCCCCTATCTGCTGGGCCAGTAACCCTGTCAGAGAAGGAAATTAGGTTGGTTTGGCATGATTTGTTCTTGACAAATCTATGCTGGTTAGTCCTTGTAATCCTATTATCCTCTAGGTGCTCACAAATTGATTGTTCAATAATTTGTTCTGGTATCTTTTCAGGTATTAAAGTTAGGCTGACTGGCCTATAATTTCCAGGGTGCTCTTTGTTGCCATTCTTAAAAACAGATCCTATGTTTGCCCATTACTCTGGGACCTCACCCATCCACAATGGATTTTCCCTGAGATGTCATGAGGGATGCAGAATACGTTCAGATGACCAAAGCTTTGGCTAATGAAGGGGAATTTTCATTTAATTTATGCAGAGGAAGGTTGGTTTTATGGCTACAGCGCTGGACTGGGATTTGAGATGAGCTCTGCTACAGATTTCTTGGGTGACTTTGGCAAGTCGCTTAGTCTGACCCTGACTTAGTTTCCTGTCTGTAATATCAGGACAGTACTCTCCCATTCTTTGTCTCTCTAGATCATAAACTGTCAGGGGTGGGTAGGGAATGTCTCAATCTTTGTATGTACAGTACTTAGCCCATTGGGGCACGTAGATATAATTGTGATAATACCACAAATAGATTTTTTGGAGGGGGGGCTAGGCAGAGAAGGGTACAACTCTGGATATAACAGGGAAATTTGACTATGGCTGCAATAATCAAGGTTGTGCTGTATTCTCAGAGTGCGTTAAAACCTAGAAATATGAATCTTCTTCCACTTTGTTCTCTTCCTTGCTTGTTTTGCTTGTTCCTCGGACAGCGGCGTTCAGTCCCTCCTTAACTGTGCTACTTGCAGTAAATACATAAGTTTTAGTGCTTTGCTAGATTGGAGCCAGGGGGCTCTGCACCTTACAGGATCAAGCCAGCATAATGAGGCCACTTCAGCCTTGGAGTTGCATCTGCTTACACTACAGCTGACTTTGACCCAGTACATTCCTGAATACATGAATATTTGAACTTCTCCTAGACAAGGAGCTGAAGCAGATTTCATTTAAAGGGGGACTTTCCCATACATTTGCAATTAGAGGTTTGATTTCACTTGTGATACCCCCCCCCCCCGTGTAATGGGGTATTAATGATACTGGCAAATGCCATTCCTTTTGCAGATTTGCTACAATGTCCTTTGTTTGCAAGGTTAAACTCCACTTCCGGAATGCCATTCATTTCTAATACATAACTTACCTTCATACATAGGACTAAATCCATTGAGAGAGTTTATTCCATATTCTGCGGTCCATGTTCCTCAGTGAGGAACTTCACTGGCTGTATTATAATGAATATGTGCAGGCATCTGATGAGCAAACCCTAAAATGAGCTCCTATATCATGGCCATAATCCACCATCTGTATGAAAATTCACTGACAGACCAATAACTTTCTGGCTTTCCTAATACTTTGCAGCATATGGCCCTGGGGGTTGTGGAAAACTTTCAGTGGGTAAAAATCTGTAATCTGCAGAGCTACAGAAAATGCAGCAGGCCCTGAGGGCTGGACTGAGAAAGCAATGCATTGTGTTTGCCCACAGTTCTGTCATTTTCCTCCATCAAATGGGGAAGCAATAAACCAGTTACATTTGCTCATTTAGATTCAGATTGAACACTGACCGAAGGCCAGCACTATACAGAATTATGCGGAAACACTGGATAATTTAAATAAATGAGTCCTTTCACTCTTGGGTGGTGGTACGGTAGCAATATGGCAACACTTAGCAGAGCTGTGTGAAGGATCAAAAAAGAACTTTAATATAAACTATTTTGCTAACCGAACCTGCACAACTTGTATGTCTAAAATAAATGCTGTACCTGTCAGTCTTTGCTCCTCTGATGCATTTCTCTGAACCCAGGTTAATTTGCTCTGTTTGCTCTGAGATATTGGTCAATATCTATCTCTACCAACCTATCTACCTCCCTCCATACACACCCTTTCTTTCTCTACGCACAAGAGAGAGAATGTCTGTCAATGCAGCTATCTAGCTATACCTGTCCATCTGTGTCTTTTGCCTCTCTGGTCTTTCTGCATACATATTTACTCACCGTGTATGGCTATATAGGCACTGGGCAGAGGGCATGGCGGATGATGAGCTGGTATAAATTGACATCGCTCCACTAACTTCAGAGGAGCTATGCAGATTTACACCAGCTAAGGATCTGGTCCCATACAATTTTGTATTTTATAGCTATGCCATATCACACACATGTGGAGGTGAGGGTTCTGCAATGTTCCCCCGTCTATGTGATAGTCTGTCATGCACCAGTGACTGCCCGCTTCCTGTCCACCAATCCATTTCGTTAGGACTTATTCCTGCCCCAAGTATCTGAATAATTTGGCTAGCTGCTGGGGAAACCCCACAGGGGCAATCAACATCTCCCCCTGCCCTCAGGACTTCCCGTGACGGCAGATGAGCTCCAGGACCGTGCATGCCTGTGGAGAGAAGAGCCGTGTAGCACTAAATCCCCGACTTCATTTCTACCTTTTCCTTAATTCAAAGAACCTCTGTATTGGGACTGCATGGTGCTGGGCTCCACCGCTCACAAGAGGTGTGGCCCTCCATATGGGAGCCCTTCATCCTCCAGCTTGCTCCATGCAGAGGAAACACAGCTGTTCTATTGTGTCCTGAGCCCTCTGGCTCTGCATGGGGGACAAGGGGAAGGATCTGAGCCTTCATTCAGGGCGTACAGCCTAGGATGGCAGGGAACAGCCCCGAGCAGCTTCAGTGTCTGTATTCCTATCCGTTTCCCCAAATTTCATGCTGTATGCTGTATGTGGGGTGGGGTCCCTTCCTTCTGTGCCTTCTCCAGGTCTCGGTGGAGGTGGACGTGAGCAAGCCTGACCTCACGGCCGCCTTGAAGGAGATCCGCATGCAGTACGAGGTCCTTTCCGCCCGGAACCAGCAGTCCGCCGAAGAGTGGTACAAATCCAAATTCGCCAACTTCACCGAGGAGGCGGCTCGCAGCAGTGACAGCATCCGCCAGGCCAAGGAGGAGATCACGGAATACCGGCGCCAGCTGCAGGCCCGCAACATCGAGATCGAGGCACTGCGGAATGCCAACGAGTCCCTGGAGAGGCAGCTGCAGGAAGCGGAGGAGAGGAGCAATGGGGAGATCCATAATCTGCAGGTAGTTGACACTTGCCAAAAGACACTGGCTTCTTATTTGTTTCCAGCTCAAGAGCTCACTCGCAGCCCTACGCATCAGAGACTCAAGTGGTAAAATGCCAGATATGCATCTAGCAAAGATTATCCTGGGGTTTTGTCTTTCCTGATAGCTTGTGCAGGCCACGCTTTTGGGTATGTTTGCGCTGGGAAGAAGACCGTCCTTACACAGAGATGGGATGTACTTAGCAAACCTTGCACTGAATGGTAGGGGGAGAGATTATGTTAGTAGCATTTCTATAATATCTCCCGCCTGTGATCTTCAAACACTTTGAAAACATTCATTCGCTACCCCGCCCTCCAGCCCCCGGTGAGGTAGATTGTAAGTATTATTAGCCCCATGTCTCAGCTTGGGAAACTGAGGCGCAAAGCATTCATTGATCTTTGGGGGCCTCTGTTTTTTGGGTGACCACTGTGGGGCTGATTCCCAGAGGTGCTGGCCTCCTCAAATTCCAGTTGTACCTCCCAAATTATTGGACTTGTTTGAAACTGTAGATCTAAGCGACTTGCCCAAAATCAGCTGTGAGCTAACAATCGAACCCAGGAATCCAGGCTTCTAGTCTCGTGATTTGACTATTAGACAAAATAATAATCACATGAACTCCTTTGGTGAGGTACAGAGCTCATTTGCTAGAACAGCAGACGTCTGATGTGCTGGGGAAGGGACCAGCCAAATGAATGTTTGCTCGTATTAGTAAATGTATAGGATCGCTACTGAGATTTGGGACATGCACTGTATAAACACATAAGACAATCCCTGCCCTGAGGAGACTGCAGTTGAAATAAACAAGGTAGAGGTGGGAGGGGAAAGAGGTGAAATGACTTGCTCTGCTCAATCAGCAAGTCAATGTCATAGCCAGGAATAGAAACCCAGTCCAGTCTGAGTCCCAGTCCAGCACTCTAATCCACTGGACCACACTGATTTCTCCTCCTGAGATCAGTTTGAACAACATATCTGGAAGGAGGGGCACTAAAAGCAAATGAGAGGGAACTATTGACATGATCAAAATGTTCTCCCTTCCACTTTTTGTTCTGCAGGAGACTATTAACCAGCTTGAAAATGCTCTAAGGACGACCAAGGGAGAGATGGCTCGCCACCTCCGAGAGTACCAAGACCTGCTGAATGTGAAAATGGCCCTGGATATTGAAATAGCTGCATACAGGTAAAACAATACCAAGAGGCCTTCTTCCCTGGTGGCTTTGGGGATGTTTGATGCTGGCGGTCACACATCTCTGTTTGCGTAGAGAGAAACAAATACCCAGAAACATTGTACCCCTGGATGTTCTGTAATATTGTGTAGCAATCCAGCTGCGCAGTTCTGTAATGAGAAACAGATTTATTGCACCAGATCCCCAGGTTTGGCTCAGGGTTAGAACTGGTCAAAAGTCGCCCGCCCCCCCATTGCTCCTATTTTTACTCCTATCCTCCTCATACACATACACATTTTAAAGTTTCTAGAGATTAGATGATCATAATGGTCCCTTCTGGCCTTAGAATCTATTAGTCTGACCTCCTGCATAACACAGGGCAGAGAACGTCCCCAAAAATAATTCCTAGAGCAGATCCTTTAAAAAAACATCCAAAAAAGAATCCACAGTGATATGTATTAGGAAACCTAGATCAAAATGCCATCTGTCTGTTTAGGTCTTCAAGCTGGGATTTTCAAATGACCGAAGGGAGTTAGGTGCTCGTATTCCATTTTAAACAGGAATATGGTATCCAGCTCCCTTATTCACCTTCGAAGATCCCTGACATATATCCCTGTCATCACCATGTTGCCTGGACACTCGTCTCCATGGCATCTGAGTCGTGCATCACACTCTCGTCAGGGAATACAGAACCCTAAGCCTCTATTACCCTTCTGCCTCGACAAGTGAGAGCTTTGCGGCTGCTAAACTGGGCATCAGCTCCCTGATGCTCCAGTGTGTCTGCCTTGCTAACGAGCTCCTCCAGACTCTGCCAGTCCAAACCTGGCCCTGCAGGTAAGAATCCGTGAAGCCCAGGTCCTGAGTTCCGCAGAGACATCTCCCCGCAGCGTCCACTCCTTCTCTCCGGCCATGCTTAGAAATTATGAAGTTTGCTACCTCTGAAGAGACAGAGCACACACCAGCCTGTTTGGCTGAGGACTAACACATCAATATAACAGTGCTGAGGTGGTTTTGTATAAAACAAGAATAAGTTTAATAAAGAGCACAGATTTAAGTGATATAAGGCAAGAATAAAAGAGAAAAAAGGATTAAACAATACAAAAATAACATGCTTTCTAGTGCCTAAAATTTAATTCTAGCTACATCTTTGCAGAAAACAGTTCCTTGCGTGCAGCAAATTATCAGCAGGGCTCTACCATTTACAGGCTCAGAGGGTGCTGTACCATATGTCCCCAAGTGATGGATAACTAAGGGTTCTTTCCCTTTCTTTTTATAGTCCCGTGAACCTTTGAAGTGTATCTCCATGTAAAGTTTTTCTCCCTTCCTGCTTGTGCAGATGCCAGGCTGTCTCCTTCCTCCTCTGATCAATCTGTTTCTCTGCTTGGCTTAATCACTTGTTTTCCCTTTGATGTAAATGTCTTTCCATTGTCTCTGGCCTCACCTTGCTCAATATGCGTTGGGGATGTAGGCAAACAGCCAAGACAGCATTCCTTTGTCAAGGGCAGGCTGCCTCCAAAAGCCTATTTTAAGAACATATTTCCAGCACACATCTGTAACGCTATCTATGCGACCTGGACATGCACTCCGCGATGATATTCGTGACCAGCGTGTCACCAGTTTTTATCTGATTCCTTCCAAGACACGGTTTGGCTGGATAGTCTGACAGTGGTGTATGGACTCTGCCCATGAAGTAGCTCTTAGGGTCTCAGTAGCCTTCTGTCGATAGTGTGTAGCAAAATGCTGAGCCTGCGGTAAAGGCTGTTCCTTCCTGGGGGCAATGTGCTGATTGATGCCTTGGCCGCTTTCCCATGGGGGGCGGGGCGGGGTGAGGGGGGAGTTCCCATTGCCACAGCTCAATGAAAACTGATCTGGGGAGGATATTTTAGAAAGGAGAAGGCAGGGATCTGAAATCTCTAGCAGCAGCTTCATTGCACCTTTCTTGGTGTTTCCCTCTTCCCACCCCCAGGAAATTACTGGAAGGGGAGGAAACGCGGCTAAGCACCGTCAGCAGCGGGAACACCTTCGGCCTTGGCTACACGTTCTCGTCTAGCCCCTTCTCCGGCGCAAAAGCCTTCTCCACCAGCACGGTCACCGTCAGGAGGGAGGAGAAGCGAGACCTGCAGGAAAGCATCAAGGACCCCAGACTTTCAGAGGAGCCAAAGCCTGCCGAGGAAGATCAGCCCGGAGAAGAGAAGGTCGAAGCCGCCCCAGCCAAGAACTAAACTGGAGTGAAATCACTATGCGCCTCCCCAAGGGGAAAAGGAGTCCCTCACAGGCGAGAGATTACGTTGTGTCCTAATGTAGCCAATTACAGTAACACTGAGCGGCAGCCTTGTCCAGTGGCTAGAGCTCCGGACTGGGACTCAGAGACCTGGGTTCTAGTCCCAGCTCTGCCACTGGCCTGCTGGGTGACCTTGGGCAAGTCACTTCACCTCCCCGTGCCTCAGTTTCCTCTCTCACCGTGTCTATGTAGATTGTAAGCTTCTCTGGGCAGGGACTGTCTCTGGCTATGTGTTTGTACAGCGCCTAGCACAATGGGGCCTTGATCTCCGTTGGAACCTTTGGTGCTACTATAATAATGCTTGTAGAACAAAGGTATGTATGT
Source organism: Lepidochelys olivacea (assembly GCF_965140295.1). Taxonomy (NCBI): domain Eukaryota; kingdom Metazoa; phylum Chordata; order Testudines; family Cheloniidae; genus Lepidochelys; species Lepidochelys olivacea. The sequence continues at coordinate 11,663,649 of NC_140436.1, read as the reverse complement.
GCATCCCCTGCCCTCTCCAGGCTAGACTTCCAGGCCCTCATCCCCTTCACACTGCACATGGTGGTAAAACATTCTAGTGACTTCAGCGGGGTCAGAATTGGGCCCCTACATAAGTGTCCAGGGCTTCAGAGCCCTGACCCCTCGCTCCCACACTCTGCAGTGCACCGTTAGCTGCTCCAACCCCTATTCTCTCCGTTGCAGTTTATAGAGTAGGCTCAGGTGAATGGGAGGTTGGCTGGCGCAGCTAGATGCGCAGGGCCAAACCTTGGTCCCTGTTGAAGTGAAATTGAAACTCCCATAGATTCCAGGGGACCATTTTATTGGCCCAAAGCCTGGCAAACTTGGTCCAGTTGCCTGAAAGGGTTGGGAGCCAAAGCCAGTAAATACCCTATGGAAACCAAGTGGGTGTAAATGGTTTGTTGAAAGGCCACTAGACACACCTATTATTCAGCAATAGCTAGAGCAGCATTTCCCAAACTGCGGGTCACCATCCCGAATAGGGACGGAACATCAGCAGATGGCGATCCCTAGTGTTCAGAGGACACCATTTTACGCTGCACAGCGTAACCTCGCACATATGGTGCGTGCAAGGTCACGATGCCCGGAGGGCGCCATTTTGCTCTACAAAATGGCTTCCTCCGCACAGTGAGCCCTCGTATGCACTGCATGGATGAGGTCATGCTGTGCGGAGGATGCTATGTGGCTCTTCAAAATGGCATCCTCCAGGCTGTCTGGAGTCCCGGGAGGAAACAATTCATTAAAATGGGGTTGTGCCAGCAAAAGGTTTGGGAACCCTCACTCTACACCTCTTACACCTTGTTCTGCCTTTCCTGGGTCATCTAGCTATACCAGCAAACCCTTTCTAGTGTAGATAAGGCCATGCATGACAAGAGAAGAGAGAGAATAGCTCTGCTTTAGGGCCAGATTCATTTACTCACACTGAATAGCACCTTACTCCATAAGTGGTCTCATTGGGGGTACTAGCAAGGGTATCAGTGTAAAAAAAAGGGGGGGGTATTAAGAATCTGGTCCTTTGAGATAGATTTTCACAAGAGCACACTTGGCGTGTTTGGTGTTGAGCTTTTCTGCCAATCTGGCCAGGATTTTGGAATTTGCAAATTTAGCCCTTCTTGATTAATAGTGGATTTATAGCTCTTCTTTAAGAAAACAGGATTTCGGGAGCGTAGGGCAGATTGCATCAGTAATATTTTCTGGGAACGGCCATCTGAAGACGTGTAACATCTGAAACAATGAAGATGTCGCGGAAATTCAGGTGCTGTAATTATGATACAGAGAGACGGTCTGTAAACAGTCTATCTTTCAGTTCACATTCGGGTGTTATTTGTCTGTCTCTCCTCCAACCCACGAATGTACCCAGGGGGCGGAAAAGAATTGTATCATGAAAGTGAATGTTCTGTAGAAAGAATTAGCTTGATATTGGGGGGAGGGATAGCTCAGTGGTTTGAGCATTGGCCTGCTAAACCCATGGTTGTGAGTTCAATCTTTGAGGGGGCCATTTAGGGATCTGGAGCAAAAATTGGGGATTGGCCCTGCTTTGAGCAGAGGGTTGGACTAGGTGACCTCCTGAGGTCCCTTCCAACCCTGATATTCTGAATGTAGGGGAGACCGCGATTGATCGCTGGGAACACTAGAGTTCAGCTTGAGGTAGGCTTAAAACTTTAATCTAGAGCTGGTCATAATGCTTCCGAATTTCAAAACTTTGACAGTTTCAGAATTTGACCTTTGAAGGGGAAAAAAATTGGGAAGAAACTTTCTCCCCATTTTTCAGTCAACTGGAGATCGGTCGAAGTGTTGCGTTTCAGAACAGAAAGAGAGAAATATTTCACACCGTTCTTTTGTGAATGATTTGACCACATCAACTTTAGACCGTTACTGAATGCAGATGCCTGGCCTAATCTAGAGTATGTATGTGTTGTGGAATGTAGACTGATCATAAGACAGTGGTTATTGCAAGTGTTCTTTAATAGATATGACATTTTGGATTGAGGTATCCTTTTGCATGAAGCTACCTTTCAGATCATTTGAATGTGACTTTCCTCTTTTTCCATTAAAATATTCTTTGTTTATTTGGCAGTTAAATGAATAGAAAATCGAACCCCCAATAAACAGTGTGTTGGTGTCTGAACAAAAATGTTATTTGCGGCTTGTAAACTCATCTGCATGACATCCTAGGCCCGATCCTCAGTATGTATCTCCATCAATGTCTGTGAAGCTACAAGGATTTCCCCCAGCTGAGGATCTGGTCCTGTATTTCTAAGACTCATTGGTTTAACACATGTGCCATACTCTAGTCCAGGGACCATGATTTGGTTGTTGGCTTTGTTTTTGTCCATTTCTTTCCCCATTTGGAAATACTGGGCCAGATCTTCAGCCGATGTAGATTGGCATAACTCTGCTGCAGGCAGTGAAACCCACTGATTTACACCAGCTCAATATCCGGCTCTGTATTTAAGCCCATTGCAGAATGTCTGAGGTGGGGGTACATTTCAGCAGCAAGTGCAAGGCTTATGCACCGGTTAAGCCTTCAGAATTGGACATATTCTTTGCAAAGGGGTGAGCTTCACCCCTAGGCACCGATTGTGACAAAGGAGTTGGGGTGGGAGGGAACAGCATTCAAACAGAATGAACACAATCTCTATATTGTAACACAGGGCACTCACTTGTGCCAGCCAAGCTTTTGGGGGGCTCTTCTCCATAATGCGGATTACAGGCTGCAGTGTAGTAAGAAGAGCATGTTTTGCTCTTGTTTTTAATTGAATCACGCGGGGGTTGGAGCGGGGGGGTGGGGGAGACGTATAATTTTAAATCACAGAGGGTCGGGGGGGAAAAAAGATTCATGAATTCAAACTAGTTATTTTAACCCCCCAAAATAAGTTGAGAGGTTCTGAAAACTTCTAGCTCCCCCGGGGCAGCTTTTCCCTAGCTGCTTGTGCCACTTTGCTCTTTAAAATAGAGCTGATGATTGCATAATGAACTCATACCACATAGAACTGCCTCGGTACCCAGCAGCGAGCTCCTAGGTTGAAAGGCCTGGTAAATATCCTCCGACTGCCTCCTCTGAAATCTCCAGGGGCTGGATCCAACTCCTCTGGAAGTTTAATGCTTGGAGGCACATCTAATTTTGAGTTAATGGAAAGACTTCCAGGGGCAGATCCTCAGCTGGTGAAAATGGTCCTAGTGCTATTTGGGAGGCAGTGTTGCCTAGGAGATAAAGCACTGCAGTGCAACTCACACGACCTGGCTTCTATTCCCCGTTCTATAGTTGTACCTGTACAAAAACTGGGTGTGTAGCCCAAGCTTTGCTCAGGCTGAGTATTACTTAGAACCCTAAGCCTCAGTGCCGTGTCTCAGGATACAAAGCCAAGAGCATAGGCCCTCTATTAAATTTGCCACCGTTACTTCTCTGCTGTCCGCTCTTCTTCTAGGACTGCTAAAAGGCCCACTTTGTGTGTCATTTCCCCCACTTGTAGAAATGGGAATACTGATGTTATTGTTTTGCCCATCTTGGGAAAGTGCTTTGAGCTCGTCAGATGAAAAAGACTCGGTGGATGTTTGGCTATTGCTTGAATGGCACTTTATACATTGCCGATACCTTACAAGGGCTTGGGCATTGCACTGTGGTTCACTGTGAATGGAATTTCAGTATATCTGATCCCACTGTATTCCTCTCCCCATAAAACCTCTACTCCATCATTTACCGCGGCTGGTCACGCAAACTTTGTCTAGATGCATTCTAGATATGAATAACGGCAATAGCCTTTGGTTGGCCTCTTTATTAGTATAAGTGACTATTAACTGTATTGGATTAAAAACACAGGCTACATGAATAAAAAATCCCTTCAAGAGTTTACTTCCAATAACAATCGGGCACCGGGCACTTTCTAGAAACTAACAGAGCATAATTGAGTGGGCTCAAGTGAGTGGGCTCATTAATCCCCAGGAGGTTATTGCTAATATAATCTGAACATGAAAAAAAAAGTCATAAGGATTTCTTAGTGTGTATTTCTAAAGAGTTAATGCTCTTTATGGTACATTGCCCAGTCTGATCAATTGAATCATTTCCCAGTATTCAGTTAAATAACAATTTCCAGTAGCAGTTATCTTTGGGGTATTTATTGTTTCCTGTGGAACTCAATAAAAAGGATGCGGAACTTTCTGTTAATGAGGCCACTGATTAATTTCATCCTCTGTTTTATTGGATTAAAAGCCTCAGGTACCAAACCATTTCTATTAAAAACGATATGATTTCTACCCTTTATACAGGTTGGTTTTGATAGCTCTAGGCAGTTAGCAGTGGGTAATGCCACACAAAGCTGCTGTTTACCCTAATGACAAGGAAGGCCACGGTGGTGAGTTCAAAAAAGCTTCTGTGATCATGAAATTTGCCAATATTGTGTTATTCAGACATTGCTATCGAGATTATAAGCACTACCATGTGCTGGAGGATAAGAACAGCTGTTTATTTGAAAGTGATAGGTAAGCATTTGATTTAAATTAGACGGCACTACACTAATAATAGGAGGACTTGTGGCACCTTAGAGACGAACCAATTTATTAGTGCGCTGTAGCTCACGAAAGCTGATGCTCAAATAAATTGGTGAGTCTCTAAGGTGCCACGAGTCCTCCTGTTCTTTTTGCGGATACAGACTCACACGGCTGCTACTCTGAAACCTACACTAACAATAGTACTTAATAACTAACAATGAAGTCTGGGATTTTCAAAGGAGACCAGCGGAGTTAGGCACACATTGAAAGTCAATCGGAATTGGGTACCTAAAGCTGTTAGGCCCCATGGGAAGCCCCAAGCAGTAATAGCAATAATCCTTTGCATTTCTAGCAGCACCTTCAGCTCTCAAAGCTTTGGTTTCCCAAGGGCTTTGTTTCTGCCATTTAACTGCCTTTTGGTAAAGCCTGAAAACAGGCAGCGAGTCTGTCAGGGTTTCCCCCATATCCTCTTTGGAAAGGTGCAGAGCTTGAAAACCCTAACGATGTGTATACAAAACCCAGCCCAATAAAGGCAGTGGGAAATCACACAAAGGCTCCCTGCAAGCCAGCTCTTCCCAAGGAGGTAATTGGTACAAGAGCCGAAAAACAAAGCTTTGCGGATGGCTTAAAACACACAGGACCAGGCGCACAAAAGCAGTTAGGCTCCTGACAGCCAGGGACCTTTTAGGAATACAGCAGAGCCTGCTTATAACTTGGTCATAGTGAAATGCTACTTTGTAGTGATGTCCCATGGTGCTTCATGGCATTTCAATGGACTTTGGCTCAGATCTTCAAAGGTACTTCGAGGCGTAACTCCCAGTGGGGAGTTTGACTTTGAGGCTCTGGTTCTTTCATTCCGCTGTGTTCTCATTTCACTCATATTCCACTCTACTAATTCCCTTCCAATAAAGCCATTGGGCAGCTCCTCGTGTAAAGTCAATGGATCAGCTGACGATCTGGCCCATCATCAGCTAGCTTAGCAGTGAAATGCTGCATTCGGAGGGGTCTCTCTTCCTGTGAGCTTGCCAGAAGGACCCCTAAATTTTAGGTCTGTCTATAGTTGCTCCTAGACCTGGTCTATGCTGGGGGCCTGATTCTTTGCTGTTCTCCAGCTTGTGCAGTTACTGACACCCGTGCAAAGCGTTAGCAGATCAGGCTGGTAGTGTTTTCAATCCACATTGCACAGGGGTGAAGGGCTGCACCAGGTATAGGGTGAGAGAGAATCTGCCTCAGAGAAGTTTAGGGAATTCCTCCCCCACCACTGTAGGGCAGGTGCCACTCCACTGCCCAAGCCCTGTCTATGCTCCCAACTGTGGCTTGCATTAGTAGAAGATTTCTGCAAAATTCTCAGTATAGCTGCAGCCCTGGGGAGAGGAACAGCTTTTGTTCCAGATGTTCTCCCCTGGGAGTGAAAACATGGTTCCTCTGAGATGTCTCTACAGTTACCTGCACCCCTTGAGATCTCAAGGAGCCATGAAAAGTCCTGCTACTACTCCCAGCATTATGAGGTGGGGTTGTCAGGTAAGGTCTTTCTTGTTACTATAAGCTCTAAGGGTCTCTTTGTGTGCATGGATAAACTCCAGCTCACCATGCAGATGGCAAAGGCTCTGATCCTGCAAACACTTAAGTATGCGCATAACTTTGCTCTCCTGTAGAGTGTATGAGGGTTATTTACATGATTAAAGTTCCCTATGGGCTTAAGGGTTTGTAGGTTCAAAGTCTAGGGGCCAGATTCTCAAGAGTATTTAGGTGCCTAACCCCCATTGATTCTAATGGGAGTTAGGTGCCTAAATACCTTTGAGGATCTGGACCTAAAGCTTCTGTTAGCAGAGCATTTGCTAGCTGGAGTGGATACAAATGGGAATGGAGGAAAATAACTGAATTGGCTGGTGATTTATTTTATGACTGGGATATAAAATTCTAATTAGTGGCCTACACTTAAAACAATCAGGGGTTAAAGCCCTTTCTGCATATCAACAACACTGTGTGCACTAAACTCGATTTGATTACATGTTTTAATGAGGGCGAGACAATTTAGGAACATAGTTGGAGACTTTGGAAGCAGCGGGGAAAATGCCCTCTGCTAAGGCGATGCTGGGTGCTGTGCAGGAGCAGTGGTGTAATGACTTGGGAGGCTGATCAACATTGTCACCTGTGATTATCAACCTGATTAGGCTCAGCTGCATTTTGCTCAGGCCCTGGCTGTCTGCAGTAATCCTGTCGTCAAGGAGCTGAGCTTAACTCCTGGGGAAGAGAAGGATCCAGCCTGGCTGGCGAGTGAGATGTAACACTGTAGAGTCTGGGTCTATGGAAACTAGGCTAGAAAACCCAGATGCAAAGAAGAGCAGTCCTCTAATGCAGAGGAGAAAATGGCCAGGGAAATACAGGTATCTATGCTTATTTACTAGTCTCTTCCTGGAAGGGTGAGATCAGGGGTGTTCTGCTTCTGTCTCTCTTCTTCTCAAGCTCCACCCCTCATACCACTTGCCTGGCAGCAGAAGTAGTGCAGTCTCTCCTTTATTGCCTGCCTCCTGCAAAGCAGGGGTGGGCATGACTGATGTAGCACCCATAGACAGATGTATCAGTGACACCCCCATCTGCCCAAAGCTGACCCTCCCATGTGCTCCATGCAGGAAGACCTATGCTTGGCACAACCCCACTGAAGTCAGTGGGGCTGTGCATGGCTGCAGGGGGCTTTATGTATGTGCCAGAGCAGGGCTTTAAGTGTACTCAAGGGGATATTTCCAGGGGCAGGTACCTTCCCCTGCATGCAGCTGGCTCTGGGGTGGAATAGAGTGGCTCTTCAGTGATGCACAAGAGTGTTACGCAACGGCTGAGAACAGGAAGTCCAGAATACAAATCGTCCCTCGTGCAAACTGCATGGGGAATTCCAAGGCCAGAAGGGACCGCTGTGATCAGCTAGTCTGAACTCCTGTAAAGCGGAGGCCTTCCCCAAAACCATTTCTCGAGCAGAGCTCTTAGAACAATATCCCATCTTGATTTAAATATTGTCCGTGATGGAGAATCCACCACGACCCTTGGTAACTTGTTCCAGTGGTTAATTACCCTGAAGTGAGCTGTAGCTCACGAAAGCTCATGCTCAAATAAACTGGTTAGTCTCCAAGGTGCCACAAGTCCTCCTTTTCTTTTTGCGAATACAGACTAACACGGCTGTTACTCTGAAACCTAAATAGCTGGAGCTCTTTGAGTCTATCCTAACGGATGTTTTCTAATCCTTCTTGTGGCTCTTCTCTGAACCCTCTGTAATATATCAAGATCCTTCTTGAATTGTGGGTACCAGAACTGGGCACAGGATTCCAGCAGCGGCTACACCAATGTCAAATACAGAGGTGAAATAACCTCTCAGCTCCTACTTGAGATTCCCCTGATCATTCATCCCAGGATCTCATTGGCTCTTGTGTCATGCTGGGAGCTCATGTTCAGAGTCACCACTTCCCAGGATAGAGTTCCCCATCCTGTAAGCATGGCCTGTGTTCTTTGTTCCTAGCAGTAGGCATTTACATTTTAGCCATGTTCAAACACCCATTGTTTGCTATGCGCCCAGTTTACCGAGGGATCCAGATCTCTCTGCATCAGTGACCTGTCCTCAATTCTATGTGGGCAGGATGAAAGAGGGATTTGGTGAGGGCAAGAGGGGTTAAGAGTTTGATGCTTTTTATAAAGGGTGCTATGGGACCTTGACTAAACAAGTGGGTCTGGGGACCTTTGGTTTCAGACTCTTTCAGGAATGATGCTGCTGAGGATTTAGAATCATAGAATCATAGAATATCAGGGTTGGAAGGGACCCCAGAAGGTCATCTAGTCCAACCCCCTGTTCGAAGCAGGACCAATTCCCAGTTAAATCATCCCAGCCAGGGCTTTGTCAAGCCTGACCTTAAAAACCTCTAAGGAAGGAGATTCTACCACCTCCCTAGGTAACGCATTCCAGTGTTTCACCACCCTCCTAGTGAAAAAGTTTTTCCTAATATCCAATCTAAACCTCCCCCACTGCAACTTGAGACCATTACTCCTCGTTCTGTCATCTGCTACCATTGAGAACAGTCTAGAGCCATCCTCTTTGGAACCCCCTTTCAGGTAGTTGAAAGCAGCTATCAAATCCCCCCTCATTCTTCTCTTCTGCAGGCTAAACAATCCCAGTTCCCTCAGCCTCTCCTCATAAGTCATGTGTTCCAGTCCCCTAATCATTTTTGTTGCCCTTCGCTGGACTCTCTCCAATTTATCCACATCCTTCTTGAAGTGTGGGGCCCAAAACTGGACACAGTACTCCAGATGAGGCCTCACCAATGTCGAATAGAGGGGAACGATCACGTCCCTCGATCTGCTCGCTGTGCCCCTACTTATACATCCCAAAATGCCATTGGCCTTCTTGGCAACAAGGGCACACTGCTGACTCATATCCAGCTTCTCGTCCACTGTCACCCCTAGGTCCTTTTCCGCAGAACTGCTGCCTAGCCATTCGGTCCCTAGTCTGTAGCTGTGCATTGGGTTCTTCCGTCCTAAGTGCAGGACCCTGCACTTATCCTTATTGAACCTCATCAGATTTCTTTTGGCCCAATCCTCCAATTTGTCTAGGTCCTTCTGTATCCTATCCCTCCCCTCCAGCGTATCTACCACTCCTCCCAGTTTAGTATAATCCGCAAATTTGTTGAGAGTGCAATCCACACCATCCTCCAGATCATTTATGAAGATATTGAACAAAACCGGCCCGAGGACCGACCCTTGGGGCACTCCACTTGATACCGGCTGCCAACTAGACATGGAGCCATTGATCACTACCCGTTGAGCCCGACAATCTAGCCAGCTTTCTAGCCAGCTTATAGTGCATTCATCCAGCCCATACTTCCTTAACTTGCTGACAAGAATACTGTGGGAGACCGTGTCAGAAGCTTTGCTAAAGTCAAGAAACAATACATCCACTGCTTTCCCTTCATCCACAGAACCAGTAATCTCATCATAAAAGGCGATTAGATTAGTCAGGCATGACCTTCCCTTGGTGAATCCATGCTGGCTGTTCCTGATCACTTTCCTCTCATGCAAGTGCTTCAGGATTGATTCTTTGAGGACCTGCTCCATGATTTTTCCAGGGACTGAGGTGAGGCTGACTGGCCTGTAGTTCCCAGGATCCTCCTTCCTCCCTTTTTTAAAGATTGGCTCAACATTAGCCTTTTTCCAGTCATCCGGGACTTCCCCGGAGTTTTCAAAGATAATGGCCAATGGCTCTGCAATCACAGCCGCCAATTCCTTCAGCACTCTCGGATGCAACTCGTCCGGCCCCATGGACTTGTGCACGTCCAGCTTTTCTAAATAGTCCCTAACCACCTCTATCTCCACAGAGGGCTGGCCATCTCTTCCCCATTTTGTGATGCCCAGCACAGCAGTCTGAGAGCTGACCTTGTTAGTGAAAACAGAGGCAAAAAAAGCATTGAGTACATTAGCTTTTTCCACATCCTCTGTCACTAGGTTGCCTCCCTCATTCAGTAAGGGGCCCACACTTTCCTTGGCTTTCTTCTTGTTGCCAACATACCTGAAGAAACCCTTCTTGTTACTCTTGACATCTCTGGCTAGCTGCAGCTCCAGGTGCGATTTGGCCCTCCTGATATCATTCCTACATACCCGAGCAATATTTTTATACTCTTCCCTGGTCATATGTCCAACCTTCCACTTCTTGTAAGCTTCTTTTTTATGTTTAAGATCCGCTAGGATTTCACCATTAAGCCAAGCTGGTCGCCTGCCATATTTACTATTCTTTCTATCTACTATTCTTTACCTAACACTTTTCATCAGGTGATCCAAAAATGTGTTACAAAGGATTTGTGTTCTACTGCTGGGGAAACTGAGGCATGAAGCAGTGAAGTGACTTGGTCAAGGTCCCCCAGTAGGCCAGTGGCAAAGCTGGGAATGGCACCTGGGTCTCCTGAGTCCTAGCTCAGTGCTCTGTCCACTAGGCCATGCTGCTTTCAGTAGCACACCAAACCACGATACCATGCTGGAGAACTCGTTCACTGTTGACTCACTGGATAGACCGTTCCTTACTGAGACTGGGACTTTTGATAAAGCTTGTATCCCATGGGATTTCAGCATGGAATTCCCTTAGGATCTCTTGCAATTCCCAGCCTGCAACTACAACCCCACTTCCTGAAATAAACTTCAAACCAAAATGGAAGAGAGAATGTGTGAATGGCACCAACGCAGCTCTGCAAGATTTGTGGATATAAATGGCCACCTAATCTGGTAGGCTCAAGAGTTTAACGTGGGTGAAATTGCTGGAAAATAAACTAACCGTAGTGGGGGATCCAGTCCTGAAAATGAGATCTTAAAAGGGTTGTAATTATCCTATGTGAAACAATACTAGCTTTTTGCTTTTGTCTCTGGCTACGGTTTATTAACGTTAGGAAGAGAAATCCTGTCTGTAGGCCTGTTGGATCTGATGCTTGCGTTAATGATTACCAGGATGTTAAATACATTCTAAAATGAACTTTGCAAAGTGGTTGTAAGGAAGTGTGGTAGAAGGCTTAACTGTTACAGTAAATCTCTTTAGGCAGAAGCAGGATGCTAGGAAATCATTAGCAATGTCCATAAAACAGGATCCTGTCACTATTCTATTCTAGTCCTACTTTATTGTCCTTTGAGTCACATCTGGGTGATGCTAAACCAAAGTGAAGGATCCCGACTCATGAAATAAAACAACTGATTTTTGCTGGGTGGCAAGATTTCTAGATTCTATGGGCTATTTTCTGACTCATGGGAATGAGAGGTGCGATAGGTTAGTGTCTTTTTCACATAGTCATGTAGCACTTCATCTAGCTACCATAACTTGCCTTCAGGCTCAGGAAACCAAAATACGAAGAACAAATATAAAGCGTCCATAAAAGAGAGTGTGTATAGTGTATATATACAGTGATTCAGTTTGCAGCATCCTGCATCTGAACTGCTTCACAAAATGGCAGGGAAATTCCTCTGTGTGTAAAGAAGCAGTAGCCAGAAAACACCCAGACATCCTTTTCCAGTTACATAGCTGCCCGCAGCTCAGAATCCCTCTAATCCATCCTTAACCTCCCCAACCCCAGGCCAAAAAAGATCTCCTTGTCATTTCTAATTCAGTCCCTTTGACTCCTTAAGGTATGGCTAAACTGCATTCTAACCCCAGGCTCTGACTCTGGTTTCCACCAAGCCTGCTTTCCATCCACACATAAATCTGCCTGATTTGGGTCAACAAGCACTCAGGACCTAGGTCCCTGCAAGGGCGTGGGTCAGAACCCAAGTCCTGCTCTGACTCTGGTCCATCCCCTGTTATTTTGCAGTGTGGATGCAGCTGAAGCTGCAGATCCTAGCCAAGACTGCCTCGTTCAGGATGGCTGCATTAGCACGGCTGTGAGACATGGGTCCAGCAGTTGGAAACCCGGGTTTACAATGCAGTGTGGACACTCCAGCGCAGGCTTGGAAACACCAAGTCCACGAGCCCAGGTCCCACAGACTCAGTTCACAAAGCAGTGGAGACAGACCCTTAAAGTCAATACCTTTCTGATACTTCTATGTGTATTTAGTCGGCTGCAAAAATAATAATCAAAAAGCACTTTCTCTTGAATTGTTTTGAAGAAAAGAAGCTGGTTGCAGTTTTGGAAAATTGACATCTGTTCAGTGAGAGGCTCGTAGATCCTTAAGGCCTGAAGGGACATTTGTGATCATCTTGTCTGACCTCCTGTATAACACCCAAACCAACAAATCCCACCTTGTCATTCCTACAGTGGAAGAAATCCTTCTTCTCTGCTAGGTGCAGTTGTTTCACCCACAGCCAATAACCTTTCAGAAATGTGGTGAGGGTCAGGTTGCTTTGCAGAGAAGAGAGGGCTTTGATATTTATCCCATTTATGATTGTTGTTTATTTTTTAATACAAAAAAATGGATTCCTGCTCAGCAAGCTCGGGGATGTGTGTGTAAGAGTGGGGAAGGGAGAAATATCACTGAAAGATAGAAACAATTACAGAGGTGATAAAACAGGGGCATGCAGATAATTACACCATAAATCACCAGATCACCGCAAAAGTGAATGGAAATACTGTTCCAGTGTTAAGCAAATGTTACTTAGGGTTTGAAGCCATAGAAAGAGGCTGAGTGGGATTATGTTGGTCAGAAGATTGGAAAGTAGGTGACAAGGCAGGATGGTCTTAGGGTTAAGGCACGGGAGTGGGACTTCTTGTGTGATTTTGGGCAAGTCATTTAATCTCTGTGCCTCAGTTTCCCCACTTAGAGGAAATATTAGGCTAATTTCCCCCCCCCCCCCATCTGTCTGTCTTGTCTATTTAGACTGTGACCTTTTTGGGGCAGGAGCTGTCTCTTATTTATGTGATTTTTACAGCAGCTCGCACAATGGGCCCCTGATTGCAGTCGGATCCTCCAGATGCTACTGTCATAGAAATAATAGTCGATTGTAGAATACAGTCTCTGCCTGCAGACTTTAGATTTGTTCAGTTGGGTCCAATCCTGCCAGTGCAACTCCCATGGCAGTCGATGGGAGGCCTGCGTGTGGAGTGCTTGCAACACAAAGTGGGAAGAACTAGGCGTGTGTAACCCCCTAATGAATGTGTGTGTTCGGCAGAGAGGGGTAACTGTGAGGATAGGAGTTGTTACAGCCCCAGCTTTGTTCTGTAACAGCTCATGCTTTTAGCTCTGGAAGTCCCTGGTTTCGTACCTGGTATATTGGCCAAGAAAGCAGATGTCACACATGGAATGTGGAATAGAGTCCTTACCCTGGTATGGTCCGTTGCGCCAACTCACCATGAATCCTCAAGTCATCCATTCACGGCCCTTGTATGTCTGCCTTTGTGAGATACATCTGGCCCAACGGATGTATGTTAACTGAGGTGGTTTTGTGCATGTTACCTTAGAGCAGCTGGATTGGAAAAGGAATTGTATTGTCTAAGTAAGCTTACTAACTGCTTTAGTATCCATATGGCAAACACATTTACATGTCAGAATTTATGGCAGGCTGCTCGAAGTAAACACTCTCTCTCATTCATTTATAATAATCTAGAATATCAAAAGCTTGAAAATAATCCACTGCAAAAAGGAGTGTAAATATTTTTCTACACTGCGTAAGGATCCTAGTTGAGATACATGAAACACAAGTCCTGCCACAAGCCGCTTGCAGAGTATTTGCTGCTAATGCAGGGAATTAAATTTTTTATAAGCCGCTACCAATGAGATCATCATCTAGCACTGCCAGAAAAAACCCACAGCATTAGCAGCAGCAAAATTAGATCACAAATTCAGTTTTGAAGCCCAGCAAATGGCTCCTCTGAGTCTGCGTTAATGGCTAGGAAGAGCAGGCTAACAAGGTTAGTTGAGCCATATTCGGTTCCCCTTTTTTAGCTTCCTGCTTTCCATTCTCAGCCATTTCTCAAGTTACGCTCAAGCAGTGATTCGTTCAGGAAGAGCTACCAGAGTGCCAGCTGTTTAATGATTTATGATGCATGCAGCATAGTAGCTGCAAGAAGTGCTTGGAAATGAAACCGGGCAGACTTTCTTTCCCTTCCTGTAGTCCAAGGCTTGATGCTTCACTGTGGTACTTCAAATTTCAGGCTGATGGGTCTCTACTGAAATCAAATGATGATTTCCTGCCTCCTGCGGGCGTTGTGAGGGTAAATTATTTCATGCACGGCGCTTGAGGTATTGTATTCCACAGCTATTTGGATTTGTTTGTAATGTTTCAGCATTACAGTAACTAGACTGCATGCTTTAGAAGCCGATGCAAACCTATCAAAATGCAGCCTTAGGAAAGAGATCCGGGCAGATGACGGATCTGAGGAAACCAAATGCCGGACAGTTTAGAGTTACTCGGCAATTCTGTAGCACTTTCTGAGGTTCTTGGGTGAAAATGCTCTGCAAATATTAAATCCTCCCCATCCACAGGAGGTAGGTTATTAGCCTCCTTCTCTATGGTCAGGCAATGGTAGTGCAAGGAGTGGGATCCAGGAATCTTCTCTCCTAGTACTGTCCTCTAACCACTAGAGTGTACTAAGGGCCTGACTCAGTGCAAGTCTTACCATTGACTTCAAATGGGGCTGGATGGGGCCCTAAATGACTAAACACAGGTCTGTTGTCTCTTATTACAAACCTCCGTCTAGTGCCATCTGGGGTAACTTTCATCTTTATTATTGTAATCTAGGCTACAGAGAACTTTATCCATGCTGAAAAACTGCTCCCATATCATTTGCAGATGCCCTTCTTCCACACTGAGTCTAATTGTCCTCTTTTCACTTATGCCATTGTGGATCAGAAGTAACTCCAGTGACTTCAGTCCCCACACCCTCTTCTGTATTCAAGTGGTTGTAGGATTAGAATAATAGAATCATAGAAGATTAGGGTTGGAAGAGACCTGAGGAGATCATCTAGTCCAATCCCCTGCTCAAAGCAGGACCAACACCAGCTAAATCTTCACTTCTTTTCCTAAACTGATGTGCTCTGTTAAAACAGTTGCCAAGGTGCATCTCAGAGGTGGCTGCTGTCCAGTGGTGGACAAAGCAAATCCTATATTGTGCATTCATAGAGTGCTTTGACATGAAAGGCACCATACAACTGTAATTAAGTAGCTTTATGCTGGCAGTTCGGTAGCTCAAACATGAGGCTCATGTCTTCCATTAGAATGAAGACCGCCAGGCTCTCATCTGAATTGTTGCTGAACAAGTCTGAGCCATAATGACCGATATTTCATTAGCAGAAGTTCTCTAGAGAGAGGCTTTTCAGTAGCTATAGTTACTCTGTATATTAATGGAGACCGGACTTGCAAAGGGGCTATCTACATTGCAGACTGAGGTTTTACGAAATCCATCACAGCCCAGTTTAACTTGATCTAAGGCAGCCGTCACCATGGAGAATGGATAGACTGGGATCATACCTAGGGATTCAAATTTGAATGATAATGGAAAGGAGGAAGAAGAACAAAGGGGAAGAGGGAAATGAATTTAGCTGTCAAGGCCTGAACATGCTTACTGCAGATTAAGTTCTTTTTGATTTCCTTCCCGTGCTGGTTGCATCTTAAAGATGGATCTGCCACCAGAGAGACTGGATGCTGCTGAAGGAGAGTAGATCTTGGAGAAAATAGCTGGCACTATGATCTGTTTGTCCTTGTTGTGGGGTAGGAGGTGGTGGTAGCTAGATACATAGCCTGAGCTTTGCAACAGTGGACAAAGAATTATTTTATCTTGAATCCGTCTGAATGTTGTTCTGGTTCTCAAATCATCACTGCGGTGAGGGAAGGCTTTTAGGAATGTTTCTCATCGCTGTATAGTTTTGGCCAAATAGAGTATTTATTTCTTTGTGGTAGCACCTGAGAGTCCTACACCAAGGCCCCATACAAATACAAAACCAAGTCTGAGACTTCTTTATGGAGTTACAAAAATTCTTGCTGCAGATTCATGGTCATAAATGTAACACACTGGCCAAGTGTGGCTTTCTCTCCTTCTAGTGTCTGGACTAATTAAAGAATAGAACTGATTGGGAAACGGTATGCCTATTTCCCTGAAAAACTTCAGAAGAAACCCATTGTTTCTTCTGAAAACTTAAATGGAATTTCTATTTAAATTTGGTTTTCAGGACCCAATTTTTGTAAATGAAAAACTTCAACCATCTTGAACAAAGAGGTTTGAGTCTGCTACTGCCTCTGAACAAATGGAGCTAGTCTTTTAGCTCAAACGGTAGAGGTTCTGGCCTTTACATCCAGAGCTCCAGGGTTCAGTCCCAAAAGGTGGCCTCCCGAGGGCCTTGTTACATGAAAGGGGGGGTGTTGGTTGGTTGGTTTGTTTAAATATTGCATAAATGATCTCTCTCGTTTGAATCTAATCTGGTGTCCTATTCATGTCGAGTGAGACACTCTGCAATTGGGACAACAGGCGTAACTCTGGCCTAACACAGGACCCCATTCAAAGCAGCATTTAGGGAATATAAGGCTTTTTTTCGTAATGACTTCTTTATCGCTGCAGTGGATACAGTGGGTCCCCAAAGTGGCTACTACAGAAACGCACCCACGCTTTGTTGATTTACCCTTTTTCATACTACCCCGCTGACCCGTTGGACAGCTTCTCTGCAGGAATGCAGTTTGAGACTCTGATGCAAAAGAGAAAGGGGCTTTGAACCGCCTGATAGATGGCTTCTGCTGGCTAGGAATAGGTTATGCTGCTCCTGACCTTGCGAGCCGTGTTGCCTCCCCTTCCACCCCCCCCATCCCCCCGTTCACTGAAGCTTTTGAGATGACGTGGCCAGAAATCCAATTATTCACCCACTAAATCAAACTGCCAATCTCGGAGAATGAGTATTTCCAATCCGAACGTGTCAGAGCGGTGCACCCTGGGGACCGACTGCCAGGGAGCGATAGCAAATAGCAAGGCCACTGCTAGGCCTCGCACTTTAGACTGCTCAAAAGTGACTTTTCAAAGGAAGGCCTCTTCTTTTCTTGTGCAAACAGGATTAAGTTAAAGGGAGACGGTTTTAGCACAAGTAACCTAAATAGCAGCCCACTGGGGAAGGTAGCTTGGCTTAATGGGCTGAGCACTAGAGTGGGACTCAGGAACCACAATTCTATTCTTGGCTCTGCCACTTACTCGCTATGTGACCTTGGGCAAGTTAAGCCTCTCTCTGCCTCAGTTTCCCCATCTGTAGAAAGGGTGGGGATGACATTTTTGTAATGAGATCAAGGCATGAAACGGGCTTATATTATTAGAGATCATTGTATCTTAATGTCCCTGAACTTTTGGTGGTGGTATCAATCCAGAGCCAAACTCTGTGGCTTGTGCCGGTTTCTATGGGTGTGTCTACACTGCATTGAAAACCCGTGTCTGTGAGACCTGGGCTTGTGGACTGTGTTTCCAAGCCTATGTTTGAAAGTCCAAACTGCATT
Source organism: Lepidochelys olivacea (assembly GCF_965140295.1). Classification (NCBI taxonomy): domain Eukaryota; kingdom Metazoa; phylum Chordata; order Testudines; family Cheloniidae; genus Lepidochelys; species Lepidochelys olivacea. The sequence continues at coordinate 11,646,230 of NC_140436.1, read as the reverse complement.
GGGTTTATAGTTCCTGGCTCTGGGTCTCACAGCCGTGCTAATGCATCCATACTACACTACACAGATCTTCCCACTCAGGTTTGTGGCTTGAGCTGCATCCACACTGCAAAATTAAAGCATTTGGACCAGAGCTTCAGTGGGACTTAAGCCCTGACCCACCCCCTAGCAGGGTCCTAAACCTTGGTCTTTTGTGCTTGCTGACCCGAGTCAGACTAAGTGTCATCGTAAGTGGGTCTTGGGTCAAACCTAAGTCAGAGCCTCGGCTTAGTGTATTGTGTAGACAGACCCTATGTTCTTCTCACTCAATAGGTCATGGTTATCTTTGTGCTAAACTGTTTGGGACTTCCAGGAACATATACCAAATTCTTGTGATACCCAGTCTGTGTCGGTTGCTTCCTAGCCTGTCTTTATGCCTTCTCTTCCTTTTCTATTCCCTTCGGTACTTTTCAGTCGCAAGTAAAAATAACCAGTCACGTGTACAGTGGAGAGAGCACTCAGTGCTTATGGTTAAATTTTTATTTCATCTGAAAATGATGAGCTAGAGAGTTCAGCCCCAAGTCACACAAAGTAAGGTATAAAAGCTCCCAGCTTGCACACAGAACCAAGCCAATGCACTACAGTTTGAAGCCAATCAGTATGTTTAACCAAAATACAGCACTATTTCTTATTTTTTGTGATTATTTTTGTTTCAGGAAGAAACCGATAAGAAGTACAAAAAGGTAAATGGCTGACTTTTTTGTGTTTCCAAATACTGTGTGGTTTGCCAATAGAATTATGCAATTTTACAACTTGTCAAAGCTGCAAGACCAGACGATAGTATAGACCCACATTAGGGGGAGTAAGAGGGGAGCGTAAAAGTAATAAAATAAAAGACCTACATGAATAGGGAGAGGAGGGAACCGGGAGAAAGGGAAAAAGAGGAGGGTTGGGAGAATGTTGAGATGACTCAAAGAATTCCAGATCTCCATTTTTATCCAAATGTATCTAGAAATAGGGTCCAAATTTCTTCAGAGTAATAGAATTGCTCTCTCTGGAGATAAGCTGTTTCTTTCTTTGGCCGATAGGTCGGACAAGTGTGAATACCATTGCTCTGTTCTGGGCATAAGCGTCCTCTTCCATTTTTGTAAAATGCCTCGTGATCATTACAGCCTGCCAGAACGGCGGTGGAGTTAAACCCAGCTCAGCAGGTTAAAAAAACCAAAAACCTAGGGTATCATTTTTGGCAGAGGTTTGGCTGCTGAAGCTGGGCGCTATTTTAACGTTTGTGTCCCCCTCTTTCTGCAGCTGTCTGATTTGTTGGACAATCCTATAACACATGCGTCAGGGTCTCTTTTTCTTTGTTACAGTGCCCACAAATATCCGAGGATAGGGTCTTTATCTTGTCCCATTTTAAGGGACTACTTCTTATAATGCTCTTCAGTTCTCTAGCACTTCAGAGCCAAGGACCTCAAAACATTTTGTAATATTGTCTAAATAGTAGAAATACCAAGACTGCAATGTCACGAGGGGAGTGTGTTCTAGTGATGGAAGCAGGGGACTGGGAATCAGAACTCCGGACTGTTCCATGGACTTGCTCTGAAGTCCCCGTTCTATCAATGGGTTGGCTGCTTCTTAAGGAAACTGATTCAATGCTGGGACGTGGTTTTTCATTTCAAGGGCACACGGCGGCTTTCTTGCTGCAGAATACTATATATTGACAAGGTCATGGTTCCTCCTGCTTCATTTGATTTCCATTTCTAAAGTGCTTTAACTGTGATGAATGGCAGTGCTGAAGAATGAAATAACATGGTACTGACCCTTTGCAAATGGGAAAGCAAGCCTCAAGGTCGTTGCATCTGAAGCTCTCAGAGATCCTCCGTCCCCCTTCGTGCACTGAACTTGCCGTGTGTATGTGATGCCGACAGACTCCGGGCGTCCGCGGGTCGGGATCTGGGACCTCTGGAGCTTAGTGCATGAGCCGCTACCCTATGAGCTAAAAGCCAACTGGCGGTTAGCTAAGGCCGTAGAACAGACTCCTTTTCTCTCTCTCTTTAAGTGGTCCCGGTGTCACTAGATAGGACAGAACACCACACCCAGAAGGTGTGTGGGTTACTGCAATGGAACCTCATGGAATATTAACCAAGGTCCAGGAAGATCGCTGGGAGTGAGAGCAAATTGGAAATGAGTTCAGTATGTGGTAGGGCTGCAAAGAAAAGCCAATGCACTGTTCTGCTGCCAGGACCTGATCCAAAGCCCACTGACCTCAGTGAAAGTCCTTCAGATGACCTCCGTCCGCTTTCGCTCTGGTTCTAAAACGCAGGAGCAGCACAAATTGATGCAGGGATGCAATAGCCTTGCTTCCGCCGCTGGGAAACTGCATCTTGTTCTGGGAACCTCATTACTAGGAAGATGCTGGTGAATTGGAAGGAGTTCAGAGAAGGCCAACAGCCATCTTGATGAGCTGATTTATGAGGCGCTGTGAAAGGGTCCAGTTGTCCTTGTCTAAGTCAGAATCAGGCTGATTTGCATAAATGGGTCTGCGTTTGGATCATCTCCTGGAATACACAATTATGTCAGTGAAATGGAGATAAATCTACTATGGGTGTGCACATCACTTAAACAAAGAATAGTTTCCCGACCAAACACTGGGCCAAATTCTTCCCTGGTGTAACTGAATTGGTTACAATTTTGAAACCCCCCTCAGATCATTTATATTAGTAAGAATGGTCTCAAGGTGACAGATTTGGATCCAGCTATGGAACACACCAGTTTGGGGGAGTTTGGACCTAGGATCCTGTTACAGGATTAAAGGACCTTATTTTCAATCTACTGGTTTTATGACAGTGTAACTCATTTAACTTGTACGGAGTACATCAGCATGTAACCAGAGTGGCTAGTCGGAACTGTGCTTTATGGGTCTGAGCCTGAATAAAGGCAGGCGTGCAGTGAAGTAAGCTCTCTGGGGAAAGCTAATCTCCTACTTTTGTGACTGTATAACGTTGTTCTCTTGGCCGGTTCCTAGACATTACCATAATAAACATTGTACAAGCAACTGCCTGCCTTATTTGGATGCACAGTTAATGTGTTTGCATGCAAGGCTGGCAGAAATAATTTCAACAGAAGAGCTTTCCGGCCTGAGCCAGCAAGCCCGAATCAGCAGGCACGGGCAAGCCATATGTGTTTAGACATACCCTTTATTCCACAGGCCCGAGCACAATGGGGCCATGAGCAGCATCAGGGCCATTAGGTGTTATGCAGATGCTTGAGCACACCTGGTTGGGAGGTCTTGTAAAGATAATGCCCTTCATCAGCTAATCACGCACCTACCCGCGATAAGGTTTTGGAGCATTTGCTAGAATTGCAAATTCATCTCAGACAAACGATTCCTGTGTCACTTAATATCTCTGGAAATCTTTCTTTGGGAACCACGGAGTTTCAAATCAACAGTCGCCAGTGCCCACAGTAACAAACGAGTGTTCTGCTAATGAATTTCAGCTCGGAGTGCAATTATTGGTCTCATTATTGAGCCCTCACACCGCTTGACTGAAGAATTTTATTATTTATTTCTGCAGGTTGCTCCAAAGCGCAGTTCCATCAGCTGAAATAAACAATTTAACATTTTTTCTGAATGCCCCTTGGGTCAGAATGGAGGGGAAAGGATGCTAATGACTTTCATTTCTTCATGGCACCTCTCAGCCTACAGGCTAACCGGAAGTACCTCACCAAACAGGCAAGAATTGCTTTGCCCCCTCTGTGAAGTGTCCCCACTTTTCAAGGGGGAGTGTGGTTGAAGAGCGCATGTAGAAGCATGCCCACTGATTAGGACAGGACAGGAAGAATGTTATTGAAACTGCAGAGGGAATTGAGAGGAATAAAAAGCCTTGTGGTTAAGGCACTGGACAGACACTCGGGACACCTAGGTTCAATTACTGGTTCTTTGTGTATGACCCTGGGTGTGTCTCTGTGCCGAAATTCCCTATCTTCAAAATGGGGATAATTCTAAAAAGATCGTACTCTCTTGGGGCAGGGAGTGTGTGCACTACCCTTCTGTATGCACGCAGAACCTAGCATGCTGGGGCCTTGATCTCAGGTGAAGTCTCTAAGCGCTACCATCAAGCAAATAATAAATGTAAGCAGTAAGAATGAGGCTACCTAACTTGAAATTTGGCTATTGATATTAATAGGAGCTGTAAACTTATGAGGTCAGCAGAATCGTTATGTAGGTGCTGATTCAGAAACATACTTTAATGCATGCAAAAGCTGTGATGGGCTTTAAGGGCCTTCCTGAATCAGGGCCCGGAAGGTCATGTAATAAACATAATAAAAGATATTTGCAGTGTTGTAGCCGAATTGGTCCCAGGATATGAGAGAGAGACAAGGTGGGTGAAGTGATCTCTCTTATTGGATCAACTTCTGGTGCTAAAAGAGACAAGCTTTCGAGCTTACACAGAGCTGTGTCCTTTGACAGCTTGTCTCTTTCACCAGTGGAAGAGACTCCTCTTGTTTATCTCACAATAAAAGATGGCAGACCTCGAACCCTGGATCCTGTGAGATCCACCAATGAAGGCCGAAATCTCTCCTGAGCTCAGCTTCATATCTGAGCCGTAGTCCTCACTCCACCTGGGCTATGTATTCCCTGAACCCGAGCCTCAGTCCATTCCAGATGCATTGCTAAAAATCCAAGCCTTTGCAGCCCATCTCGAAACCTGCGAATAAATTGGGAGCAGTTGAAATGCAGCCTGTGCCGGAGTGGAAAGCAGTAGCTTTGAAATAATGCAATAACACTTCCATGTTGTTGGTTTATTAGCAACCCTTTTATATTCATATAATTTTATACTCTGTGAGAGAGCCTTTGTAGTAGTCTAAGAATACTGCTGGCAACCTAGTGGAATGCTTAGACAAGTTATACAGTCTCTCTCAATAAACTATCACAATATATGACTATATCTATTCAGTTGGAACAAGCCAGAGAGCAATGGTCCCAGGTACGAATACTCAGGCACAGGCTTGACAGACAATGGGGGAAGCTATTAGCTTCAAGGCTCCTACCTCGTGTTTGCCAACGCTGAGCATTACCAGATCAAAATCGAGGTCAGTTGCCAGGGGCTGGCCAGAGTTTTGTCAACTATCTTTGGCATGGACAAGTTGATGCAGAGAGAGGAGGCTCAGCAAGGAGTTGATGGGTCATCAGACTTACCAGGGATCCCGTGTGGAAGATGGGTAGACACCTAGTAAACTACACACGCGCTGTCTGTTTGTTGTGCTAAGATCTGTTTTGTCCTAAATAAATAATACTTGGTTTAGAGAAAGCTGTCTGGTCACTGGTTGCACCTGTCAGTGCTCCAGGAAAAGAAATGCAGTTTGGACATGAATCCAGTCTGATTTAGCTAATCCTAGTTGATACACTGGGGGGACTGCAACCAGATCCCCTTTACGTGACCCTCCTGCAAAGAGGTGACCGTTTGAGGCCTGAAGGGTGGTGGTGGGGTGGAGGGGTGTCCTCTAAGAGATGGTGAAGGGTCAGCGGTCCAGTCAACCCAGCAACTGTGATAATTTCCCATTACCCCAACCCTGTGTGTGGTAGGAGAGCCCCTATTGAAAGGGATAACCTAAGAGAGAATGAGAGAGTCTCTCAAGGGTTTTTTAACCATCCTCTGTGGTTTAATGGAGAGAGATCTCTACTATAGATTTCTACAGGATGGTGCAAAACCCTATAGCAAGAATCCTGTTCCCTCTAAAATTCTTTAAGGTTTTAGAGTTCCTTCTATAGAACCCTATTTTTTTCCCGTCCCTATTAAGTTTTATAGGGCTTTAAATAGGGAAGTGGCTCAGCCCTCCAGCAGAGGGGAGGCATGCACAGTCCAATTTGGGAGGCTGAAGAGGTAGAAAAGTGTCCATAATCCTGGGGCCATCAGTCTGGGCCCTGGTGTTAACTAGAGCAGCCTCAGGGCTGATTACACGGAGGTTGAATTTTGCTCAATAGACTGAAATAAAATGGCAGTCGATCAAGCATCAGTCCTGGGGTATCCGTGACGGTCACCACTGAACAGCAAATGTTACGTTCTACCCAGTAAATACTGCAGTGCTTGGTCTCATTTCCCCCGGGCCCTAGCTTCAGCTGCTGCTAAATATAGACTCCTGCATTGCAGACTGTCTGGTCTGGTTTGAAAGTAATTTTGTTTGCAGTCAAATTCACTCGCTAAACTGACAGCCCCATTGGCAGAAGCGCCGTCATGACTAGCCCGCTGCTGGCATCCCTTTAATCTCCCTCGCAGTTGCTCGCCTGGGTCTTATTTAGTAAAGTAGTAAGTGGCTTGCACAGAGGGTCTTCAGTGCCTTCCTGAGTTCTTCATGACCGCCGTAGTGGCAGAGTTCGCTTCTCACCCAAAGGCTTTCTGCCCAGACGCTAATTGGTTCATCACTTGTGGCTGCTTAACAGAAAACAGCCAAAAGATTTGGCAGGTTAATAATATTCTGGTAATACCTAGCAGTCCCAGCTGAGATCAGGACCTGCTGGGATAGGGGCTGTGTATACATGTGGTCACTGTAATGGCTTCAGCTCAGGGACTGTCTCTTACTATCTAAGTAGATAAGACCAAGGAAATACTGTTGTCTCCTTTGTACAGGTGGGGCACTGCGGCACCGGGAGATGAGGTGAGATGCAGTATCCCACACAGCAGATCTTGGAGCTGGCCCCAAATCCCAGACCTGTGCTTTAACCAAAAGACCATTCTTCCTCTCTTTATTTGAAAGGGAGCACACCTGCTATCGGATTTTGTCCTTTGATATTTTTTTTTTAAGTGTTGGGGTGGGGAATCTGGGCTTGCCCCAAAACCAGCGAACAGTGATTGGATCACCTTATTTCATTGTGCGTAGAGATGTGGCTTAGATCAGCGTTAGTAGCACCTGAGTATATCTGGGATGGGACACAATCTGAGATACCTCTGAACTCTAGGGAAAGTTCAGACCCAAATCTTCAAACTTGGAGCAATTGGATCTGGAGATTTGGATAGGGACTCTGTTCTAATGTCTTCTCTTCGGCTTATGTTGATGAAAAGGACTTGGAACCTAGTTCTCCGCTCTTACCTTCGTATAAACAGGGAGAGACTCCACTGAAGTTACTGGGCCTAGTTCTTTCTCTTCGTGCCCATCTGTGAGAATTGAGAGTAACTTCAGTAGAGTTAATGGGTCTGACTGATTAGAGTTAATTGGGTCGGGGGGGGAGGGGGAGCCCACAGTCTGAGCCCTGCCCCCCTGGGTAGAGGTGGAACTCGGGCGTTAGCTTCAGCCCCGGATCCCAGCAAGTCTAATGCTGGCCCTAGCCACCCGATTGAAATGGGGTCCTGACACACTTTGGGGTCCTGACCCACAGGTTGAGAACCGCTGGTTTAAATTAAAGAATTTATGCACTAGATCTTTCATCAGGAATTGGAACTCTTTGCCAGAGGATGCTGTGAAGCCCAAGACTATAACAGGATTCAAAAAAGAACTAGATAAATTCATGGAGGCTAGGTCCATTGATGGCTATTAGCCAGGATGGTCAGGGATGGTGTCCCTAGCCTCTGTTTGCCAGAAGCTGGGAATGAACGACAGGGGATGGATCACTCGATGATTCCCTGTACTGTTCATTCCCTTTAAGGCACTTGGCACTGGCCACTGTTGGAAGACAGGATATTGCGCTAGATGGACCTTTGGTCTGACCCAGTATGGCTGTTCTTATGTCAACTGCTCCAAATTCCTAGTCTGGCCTAAGGCTGCCTTCCCATATTTGACCTTCCTAAACCCTTCTTGCTAGGGTGACCAAATAGCAACTGTGAAAAAACGGGGTAGGGGGTAATAGGCACCTATATAAGAGAGTCCCAAAAAAACAGGACTGTCCCTATAAAAACAGGACATCTGGTCACCCTACTTCTTGCCATTCCTTCTCTTTACAGCCCCAAGCCTAATATATCTATCTGTGGTCACAAAATCCCTTGCATGGAAGAACATTCGGCTTTAGTTCTTTTGGAGTGAATTGGTAGGTCTTGCCCATGTAGCTTCTTGGTCTGAAGTGGAACACCAGACCATTAACCTGACTGTACATACAAAAAAAGCTCAAAAAAAGGTTTTAGCTGAATAAATTCAATTTGACAAGTGATTAATCCAGAACGGGGGTCTAATTACTTGTGGGATTTTAAAAAGCAAACAAATGGAAACATCTGAGGCATTTAACGCCAGCAATCAGGGGCTGAGCACGCAGGGTAATTAGCTTGCATCAGGCATTCCACCATGGCATTCTAATCTGACTTCCATTGCAGGCTTAAATATGCATCTATACGAATTGCTACACCAGAGGAGTAAATAATAATTTTGTGTGTCAGGCTGGAAATTACAGATGGTTGGGAAATAGTGCGTTGCTTTTTTGCGGGTGGAGGGCTGCCAAAATTTATGACTTGACCAAAAAGCCACTTTTCATCACAAACGTTTCAACCAACTCTGCCATGAACGCAGCGCGGGGCGATGAGTCGAGCTAGCTGGCGTTTTCCATCAAACCATTCCCAGTGTGTTGAAACGAAAACTCTTTTGTGGGCACGTACCTGTGTTAATGAAACTGCCATGGGGAAATGGTTTCTCAGGACCAGGATGGAAGTTTGAGAGCCACCCACCCCAGAACAGCCGTGTGATGATGAGGGCAGTCCTCCGGGTTCTGCTCTGCCTGATTCAGACCATGGACTTGAGCTTGTGTTTCCTGCATTCCCAGGGAGCGCTCTGACCATTGGGCCACAGAATCTGTCTCTCTTCCCTTTTTGGCCCAGTGAATATTTAAATATTTATACAGTGCGGAGCGGCTCCAACAGGAGAGTCTAAGACAGATGCTACCTTCCAGGGCTATGTGGGAGAATGGAAGAGCAGGGATATCAACCTTGCTTGTCCCTAACCAGTCAGTGTTGGGCCTGAGTCACTGTGTAAATGAGACCTGGGAACCGAAGTCAGCTGGGTATTGCAATGCAGAGTGGCTCAAGGCCTAAAAGCCTTTAATAAGCTGGGCCTTAGCAATGTCCCAAGGACTCCCAGGAGGTATAGTGGAGCAGGGAATTGAATCTAAGTCCCAGACTGATGTCCTTTCTCTAAGAGGCTAGCCGTGTTCTATTTCTGACTCTGCCATTGACTTGCTGTGTGACCTTGGGACAGTCACTTCACTTTTTTACTTTCCTGTGGGTCAGTCTTATCACTACTAAATACTCCAGTAGGGAGGCAGAGGCTGATTCGCCCCTCACCTGAGCCTTGTGCATGTCAGGAATAACTCTACTGGTGTTATGCTGGCTTAAAAGAGATCTGAGAGAAGACTTGGGCCAGAAATCAAGAGGGAGCTACCAATGTTGAGGGTTACCTAACTCACATTGACCAGGCTGCATTAATAAATAACTTGTTTCTAAAATTTTCATGATCCAAAAATAAATGTGGAGAAAAAAAGATTTTGACCTTTTGAAACATTTTGTTTAACTTTGGAAGTGTTTGGTGTTTGTTTCTGACTGGTTACGGTTTTTTTGTTTAAATCATTTGGAGTAAAAGGAGTTTGATTGCTAAACAAAAAAAGTCCTTTTGAACCAAAAAGCAACAAACTTTTCATTTCAAAAGTGTCCAAAGAGGACGGCTGGACCAGTTCAAAATGGGAATCTTGTGGAATCTGACCCTGTCCTGCAAGATGTTTTGATGACTTGTATTCTTCGACAGAAAGGCGTTTTCTCCGAAAATTCCCCGACTGTCTCTAGTTTTCAGAACTAACCTTGGCTAGTTGTAGGAATGATGAAAGGGTCCAGGTGACTCTTCCCTTCCCCTCCTGCATTGCTGCCTGTCAGGTAACCTCCCTGGTCGGATGCTTCTGGAGGGTGGGGGGGGGGGGGTTGTTTGGTTTTTTGGCAGGACAGAATTTTTTTTGTTTTAGCTGTTCCTATAAAGACTTTCATTCCAGGACTCTCAGGGCCCCAAAATATCCTTAAGCTTTCCCATTGGCTGCTCATATAGCCAATGACTATGAAGGGTGCCGTCATTTTATCCCCTGACCTGTGGGCATGTCTCGGCTGCGTTAGCTGACGCATAAAAAGTCCAGTCCCTGAAACGGTGCCGCCATGTGTCAGGAGCTCTGAGACTGAAACGTTGAAAGCGTCATGATGAGTTCTAAGGCGGTAACGCTGCTGTCTGGGGGCCGCCTACCTTTACTTGGCCTAGGGACCTGGCAGGTAAGCTCCATGGCAGCAATTCTCTGGTCTCGTTCTCTTTCCAGATTGGGTGGGGAGGGATCGATCTACGTTATGCAACTTCAGCCACGTCCGGGGCCTGAAGGCCACATCAGGGTTACGAAATGGTATGGAGGGCCAGGTAGGGAAGGCTGTGCCTCAGCAAACAGCCTGCCCCCCTCATCCATCCCCCACCCCCCACTCCTTGTCCCCTAACTGCCTCTCCCCCAGGCTCCCTGTCTCCTTCATGCTGGAGTCTGTTTGTGTTTTTTTGCACAACTGCTCCAAGCTCTATTCAGACCTAATCTGATGGGATCCAGTTTGCAAAATTAATTCCAGTTCTGCAGCTTCAAACTTCAAAACCAGACTCCAACGTGAAGCTGCAGAATTGGAATTAACTTGCAAACCGGATCCCATCAGATTAGGCCTGAATAGAGCCTGGGAGTGGTTGAGTCATTTCAAAACCTAAACTTAATTTCCCGCATACTAATTTCTCCCTACTGTTACTCGCACCTTCTTGTCAACTGTCTGTAATGGTGTCAAGTATCAGAGGGGTCGCCGTGTTAGTCTGGATCTGTAAAAGCGGCCGAGAGTCCTGTGGCACCTTATAGACGAACAGACGTAACGGAGCATAAGCTTTCGTGGGTGAATACCCGCTTCGTTGAATGTATTCACCCATGAAAGCTTATGCTCCAATACGTCTGTTCGTCTATAAGGTGCCATAGGATTCTTTGCCGCTGTCTGTAATGGGCCACTCTCTTACCACTTCAAAGTTATTTTTCCTCCCTTGTTAATCGATTTATCTCGTTAGACTGACCTCACGCTTGGTAAAGCAACCCCCTCCCATCCTTTCATGTATTTATACCTGCTCCTGTATTTTCCACTACATACATCCGATGAAGTGGGTTCTGGCCCACGAAAGCTTATGCCCAAATAAATGTGTTTAGTCTCTAATTGATTGCTTAAAAGTCTGGTGGGACAGCTCTCGTAGGGGGCCCGATTTTCCTAAGAGCCCCATTCTCCTTTCAGCGCATAGATGAAGAGAGAAACAGGAGCTGCTGTTGGCTGAGCGCACCTTAAAGTTGGACCCTGGGCTCCCACTGCAGCCAGCTGGTGAAGGTGTGCCAGGTGGGCCATCTTTCTGCTCTGTCTCCACCGCATAGAAAGCTGTTACGCCGGCAGCTAGCGAATCTGGCTCTTCAGCCCTGGCTGTAGCCATCGATGCCCAGGGCATTGGCTAAATCGGCAGCTGGCGCATGCCCAGTGCTCTTGGAAAATAACCCTAATGCAGACCAGATCTTGGGGAAATCACTTAAACTTTCTCCTTGTTTGGGGCAGGGAACAAATTTGTATGATGTTTGTACAGTGCCTAGCACAGTGGGGCGCTGATCTTGGTTAGGGATTTGGGGTGCTACCACAATCTGAATCATTAGACTTGCCCACTAGCTATTAAATAGCAGCAAACCGCTGTATATCAAATGGCTGTAAAGCTGCTGGAGATCTCTGGCCAAACAGGGTTCTTGCGGTACAAAATATTATATCTAACGAGGGAACCCAAAGTCCTCTTTCCCCTGCTGTTCGTGTTAAAACACTGGGTCTTCAGCTGGTGCCAGGCTTGTCTGGCGCTATGTTGGGTAGCAAGCAGTGGGCAGTATGTGACCGTCTCTTTGTCAGACAGGCGAGATAAGACCGTCTGCTTAACTGGAGATTTTCAGTGTGCATTGGATTTTTTTTTTTAAAAGTTAATTACATGAAAACAATTCAAATTCACGGGGTCTCCCGTAGCCCAATCCATTTAAATTTCCCCACCACGGTGCTCGTAAGAGCTCGCACTGCAAACCCAGCATTGCTCTAAGACCCAATCGTCTTCCATTGAGCTATATGGACTCCTCATTGAAATCTCTTGAGTAGCACCTACTGAAAGAACCCTGTTATCAGTAGTCGGAAGGGGAAGGAGAAAATGGAGCCACTGAAACAATACCCCTTCTCCCAGAATAGCTGGAGGCTTCTGCTGCAATGGGCAGCCCTGGAATAAGGAGCAAATTGGCATTTTACTTGGCCAGTAGGCTTCAGCGTGAACCCACAATTGAGCTGAATGGGGCATCCACCTCTCTTGAAATTATTGCTTTACAAATATTGCTACCCGAAGACTCGGGAAGTCAGCACTGAGGAGGATCAGGTTGGGAAAAGTTTCTTCAACTAAAACTAGAATGTTTTAAATATAAAATCTTACAGTCCACAAAAAGCTATGGGGCTACTAGCTAACTACTGGTGCAGTGTGCTGGCCAGCATCGCATCAACCTCCCTCCTGCCTTCCACTGTCAAATGTGGGAGCCAGATGACGTTCTGCAAAAGCAGGGAGTCTGTCAAAAGACATGTAGCCATGTCAGTCGATGTCTGGGAATTCAGCGAGATACCTGGTATACAGAATTTGGCTTTGAAATTTTCTCAAAAGGAGAGTCTCATCTGCCGGGGAAAGGCATACGTCCCCAATGTCAAATGAGCCATGTTATCTCCTCCCCTATCTTTATTTTTAGTTTACCATTTTGGACCCAATCCTGTGGTTGCAAGCTGAGGCCCTTAAATACACCACCTGACGCTACCCCTAGAATTCACTTTACACACCAAAATATTTGCACTTTAATAACCCCATAGAAGTGTTTGCCACATCTCTCTTAATCCTAAGGGAGTGGATGACTTATCAGGAAGGTCCGTAAGATTTAGAACTTTGTTGCTGATGGATTGGTAGCTATCTAAAGGATTATAATAATTATTTGGATTATGGTAGCATGTAGAGGCTTTGTCCACGCTTGGGGCTGTATTAAACACTTCTTGTTCCAAAGATTTTACAATCCAAGGTCCCGATCTTGCAACTCTGCATGGGCAGAGCACTAGTGGCTTCCTTGGCGGTCTGTGTTGGGCATAGCAGCCCACCGTTTGCAGGACCAGGGTGTAACTAGATAAGACAGGCGAAGGAAGCATTTTCTCCATTTGCAGAGCAGGAGCTGATCAGAATGACTTGCTCAAGATCGCACGGCTGGGGATTGAACTCACAAGTAACAGTTCAGTGCTTTACCCACTAGGCAAGGTGTCCTTTCTTTTTTGGGAGGGTGGGGGTGGTAGGGATGAGTTTGAATTTTTCTAAAACTTGTTTCTTCAGGAGTTATAAATGTGACTAGTTCATGAAATTACATCTTTCAAGCAATTGTATAAAATACTCCTTAGCACATTTTGAGTTTGGCTTTTAAAGAATTAGCCTTTGATTGTACTCCAAATATTTCATTTTTACTACAGCAACCGGGCAAATTAACAATGTTGTTAGGAAAGCCTTTCCCATGCTTGTAATTAAAAAAAAAAAATTTAAGAAAGGCGACAAAAACATTACTGGAGTGGAGAGCTTTCTAGAAATTGTACGTTTTGTTTTGGTATCAGTTTGTTTTGGCAATTGGGTTTTCAAAGCAGATTCTCTCTGAGGTTAAATTTTGACTGGGGGGGCAGTGGAAGCATCTGCTTGTTTTGCAGTGGTTCTCAACCAGGGGTACGTGGACTCCTGGGGTCATGCAGAGGTCTTCCGAGGGTACATCAACTCATCTAGATATCTGCCTCGTTTTGCAACAAGCTACATAAAAAGCACTCTAGCGAAGTCCGTACAAACTAAAATGTCCTCTAGACAATGACTTGTTTATACTGGTCTATATTCTATACACTGAAATGTAAGTACAATATTTATGTTCCAATTGATTTATTGTATACTTAAATGGTAAAAATGCTGGGTTTGTGGGCCTATGGATGGAGGAGACAAATATTTTTGCACAGCGCTTATGATATTTCAACGCCACTTTAAACCAGTTGATTTTCGTAAGGGCTGAACGACCACAGTTCTCACCTGCCGTGTTGCAGAATGTTCCGTATTGGAGATGGATCCGTACTGTGGGAACCAGTTCTGGGATCCAAATGCTGCAAAACTCAAGGTGTTAAGTGTTGGGATTCTGATTCCCACCCCCCACCCCACCCCCCCATAGTGCTCATGTGCTGGGGAGCTAAGCAGGGAACGCTAAGATTGGGCAATGATCCAGTGTAACAAACTAGTGTCATCCCTATACGTGTCTCTTTCCCCATCTCTGTATGTCTTTCTGCACGTTCCCATAATCTAACAAACAAATCACTGTAGGAAGGAGCCCATTTTGCTGAATTTCTGCACACTTGGGTGAGCAGAGCATCCACTGGACGTGAGTTTAAAGCCAGCTGCATGGCCTGCAACTCCTGGGCATAGACCACAGCTGTCAGCTACAGGGTGGTTCTCTTAAAACAAGAACGTGGCACAGGGAAATCTACATGTTTGCAGAGGAGACCAGAATCTTGTCACACCTCTGTGCTCCACATGGCATGCAGAAGAAGGGGCAGAGAGCTGTCCACGACAAAGCGTGGGCTGGGATTAAAAGTCAAAGAAGCAGGTCATGTATCCCACGTGGCAGCTGGTACTGATTTGCCCAGCACCCAGCCTGGCGCCCAATAAAGGGGCAGAATGGTGATACACACGCTTAGCAGGGTTTGAGAGTGGTTGAAAATCTTTTTTGTTAACTCTTTGCTTTAATGAAAAATTGGGGTTTGGACAAAGGTGAGAAATTTCATGGAAATTGTCTGGAAAAATCAATGTACTTTGAATGTTTTTTTTTCTTGGAAAACCAGTCATTTTGGCAGAAAACCAAATGGTTTTGCTAACGGTTTTTAGCTGAAGTAATCCCACAAATCACTACCCCTCACCCTCAAAAAGAGAACATTTGGAGAAAAATTGCCAGAAAACTTTTAGGTTTTGGTAGAAAATCTTCAGTTTTGGAGGCTGTTTGATTTTCCTGAGTAAAAATCCCAACATTCACTGGGGATGGGACCCAATTCCCACATAGCTTTAGTCAATAGAGCAGAAGCTCGGGTCCTAAAAGCAGCTTTTGGCTACGTGGGAGGGTCTGTACTGTTATCGGACCATTGTTCTATCTGGTCTCAAACTTAGCATTTTCCCACTACCTATTGGCTGACACTAAAATCCCAAATCCACCACCGACAAGGTTTGGAGACACCCCAAGCCACACCGTTTGGATCTCATTTCTTGGCACCGCTTAGATATTTGGCCCTTAAGACACTTAGCTGGAAATCTGACTTGCTATATTGGGGAAGAGGAGGGGCAGTGGTTAGCATGGGTTGTGGCAGATCTAGCTTCAATTCCTGCTCTGCTACAAACATCCTGTGAGAACCTGGGCAAGTTGGCTTAGCCTCTCTGCCTCAGTTCCCCCCATCAGTGCAGTGGGAGTAAGAGAAAAGCCCTGCCTCACAGCGGGGTTGTGAGGCTAAATATATTAAAGGGTGGGAGGTGCCCACACCCTACAGTGGTGGGAACCAGCTAAGTACCTCCGCTAGATAGCCATGGAAATCACACAGGGTCAAAATCAAATTCCAAGCATGAAAAGATTTAATTTAGATGCTGTAGATGACTCATTGACTTCATTTTTTTTTTAAGGCTTACCCATAGAAAGCTTCCTATGCATCCATTACATAATCCCACACCAAAACTTCTAATCCATACGTGGTACAAAATGTGCCCTGTTAGAATTAACTTCATATTTGAGTTGCTTAATGCGCAGCACTGAAATTGCCTGCGGCTTGTTCTGCTGAGTGCCGGGACAGTAGTAATAACATTACACCCATGGAGATCAGCGGAAGGAAGGCAGGTCTGCCCCATGATTGCCCGGTCTGTGTCCAGCCCCTGCCGGGACTGGGCAGCTGGCACAAGGAAAAGCAACAAAACTAATGAGTAAATGCAGCTGTGTCCCCACCCCCGGCTGAGATTTGCTCCCCTCTCTCCCCATCGCTAGCTGCGTCTTGGTGAGTTTCCACCCTGGCTTTGGCGAACCTCCATCTTGTCTCCTCTTCAGTCATTAGGGATCATCCAAGTTTAAGCGTTCGTCCAGCCAGTTGGATCTGAGTAGCGGCTCTCTGGAGGCACCACTGAGTGTCTGGATTACCAGTGGCAGCCCCAGGCGAAGGAGTATGGGGTGCTCCCCCTTCTTCAGTGAAATCTGAGAACTATTGAGAGTGGCAAATTTATCCTTTGGGGCTTGTGTCCAGCCACGTGCTCCCCCTAGAGCAGCTCCTTCGAGAGATCGGTGATGGGTCACGCTCCTCTAGGGCGCAATCTGGCAAGATGCTGGAGTGCTCTGGCGAAGGGCTGGTTTCACAAAGGGATTTAAGTGCCTAAGTGTCTCTTTAGGTGCCGAAGACCAACCGCTCAGGCCCACGGACCTTCACAAAATCACGGCCTAAACCCCAGTGGGATTCTCCAGCTAGGATTTCCTCTGCCTATCTCGTCTGCAGGGCCTGATCCGACAGATATGCTCCAAGCACACCAGACCCACCCACAAGCCACTCAGGCCGCGGTGTGTGTCTGTGTCGATCAGGATCCAGTGGCCGGGGCACTCAGGGGGTTGTAGGAGACCTAGGTTTGAAGCCCTGCTCTGCCCGATTTGAAGCAAGGGCTTAAACCTGCCTTTCCCACCTACCCAGTGAGCGCCCTGTGGTGTGGATGCGTGTGTGTGTGTGGGGGGGGGGGTAAAGGGGAAGCTTTTTCTCTTTGTTTTTTTTCCTGAGAAAGGGCTCCACTCCCAGAGAGGGCTCACAGCTGAGGATCCAGAGTGGAGAAAGACACCGCCCTCTGGCCTGTCACTCAAGTGCCTGAGCCCCAGGTCAGTGGGAGTTAGGCACCTGGCTCCCTTTGTGGATCTGGCCCTGCCCTGTCCCTCTGCGTTTCACTCCGAGCTTACATAGGCTGCTCCCTGATCAGCCCATTCGCTTCTGAGAACCCCTGTGTACAGTGCCCAACTTTCAGCATACAATGCGGGAGGAGTCCTGGCACCTAGCAATTAGCTACTGCAAAGCTCAGCATTGCAGTGCCCTCAGCCCACTGTGAATCTAGCCCCAAGTGCTCTCGACTCCCATTGACGTCGATGAGGCTTGCGGGTGCTCCACACAAGCTGGGATCAACAATGTAGGGCCCGAGCCTGCAGCGTGCTGATCTCAAAGCAGCGTCCTCGCAGTGAGTTGAGGGTACAGAGTACGTTCCAAGGGGCACGTGGCCCCTTTCGGGATGAGGCCTCTAGACCAAATCTAAACAAAGGTGGCTTTAATTGAAAGCAACTGAGTTGTCAGGCAGGGGGGCTCTGGTTTGAACAAAGCTGAAGCTTAGCACAGAGACCGGTCGAAAGCAGAACCATTGATCCAGACCATGCCTAGTTTTGCGACCCACTGGGCTCCTGGAACTCAGAGCCAACATGAACACATCTGCCTTTGTTTCAGTACCCCCACCCCGCCCTCCACGTTTCAGTGTAATCTTAGCCAGTTTCCTCCTGTCCTCTCCCTTTGTGCATTTAAAATCAAAGCCGCCAGAACAAGCGAGAACACAAGCCCAGAAGCCCAAGGGCCTAATGACCAAGGGGCATTAGAGACTGGCACTAGCTGAATTTCAGTGCTGTTGCTCGAGTTCAAATAGAGTTTAAACCCTGCGTGGCATCTCGCTGTCTTTTCAGACAGCAGATTCATGTCAGCTCTGACAACACCGACTCTCACACAGCCTAGCGGCTGGAGCTGTCCCGTCCCCGCAGATATGCTCAATGTTTTGATGAGGCATCCGCCGGTGTATTGCCAGGCAGGGAAGGCAGCCGTGTTCTGGGCTGCAGTTGGGTATTTCTGGGCCTTTTCCAAGGGGCAGTTCAGAATCTGGGCAATGCAATCGTATTTATTTATAACCTGTTACAAATTCCTTGGGCTACGGATGCTCCCATTCTCAGAGTCACGTCTTTGCTGGACTTTTTCAGCTCCGGGTCACTGACTCACTCGAGGTACAGAACGCATTTATGAACACTAGTCGGGATGTTCCCCTCACGCTTGATCCAGCTGCGGCACGTGGTTGTAGTTTACCGTCCGCTGATCCCTCGAGATAGCTCTTTTGAAACAAAATCCTGCTGGAGACAAGGCAGGGGTAGTTTTTGCCTTGATGTAGCTAGTTGAGGTCAACCCTCTTCCCCACCCTTCATCCCTCAGGAGTTTACTTTAAGGGGTACATTGGGGTAAAAACATAAAGCCCTGTGCCTTGTCTCCACTTGGAATTTACATCGAAGTAGCGATCTCTGTGTAAATGCACCTCTTGCAGTGAAGACATAGCACCGAGTAAACCACAAACATGATTAGATGTGTGGGGGGTGTCCATGCTAGCCTTTACAAACATGTTAAGTACCATTGCCCCCTTAGTCCCAGCACTGAGGAAATTATCAGGATCTGGCAAGTCTGTTTCAGTTAGGAGGAGAAACTGACGACAGGTATTTGTTTGGTTGGATCCTGTTTTGTTTACAAAGAAAGCACAGGCCAGTTGCTTGTTTTCCCTGAAAACAATTAAAAACAAACAGCAAGCAGTTTCCTGGCTTTCAGTTTCCAAGCCTACCTCTCCAGCAGTTCCAGGCCACAAGGAGCTCGCTCTCTCTGCTCCCCCACACAACTGCTTCTCTCTCTGTCTGCTTGGTTTCTGCTCAAATATACCCACACACACACACCTTGCCAAACAATTGCCACAGCCTAGCTTCTGTGTTTGCAATCAGGGAAGCCCACATGGCTCCGCTTCTGATCTTGCCATTGGCTTGCGTGGTGGCTTCTACTGTTATCCGGTATCTCATGACATAAAGGGGCTTAATTGCTCCTCCTATTGAGCCTGGAAGAAAGGTGCTTAGCACATGCATTGGCTTTAACCAGGTCTGTGATTGTCTATAGATCAAAGATCATTAACATCCTCCACATAACAGTATTTTGAGTTCACTGGCAGTCGATTTACAGGAGGCAGATACTCATTTGAGGACCACTTTCTAGACCCACTGAAGTCTAATGTTTAAACTCCTGTTGACTTCAGTGGTCCTAAGAGAGAATGGAAGTTGCAGAATGAATGCATAACCCCTATGTCAGGCGCTGGCTTGCCAGCGCTGAGAAGCACTGTCCTCTGTTTGTTGTCATTGGATTCAATCAAAGCTATTAAAAAAATTAATAAATCTGCATTTGTTGTGAAGTACAAGGGGGAGATGGCCAAGGTGTTCCTACAACTCTGGCAATCCTGACAGCCCAAGTGGCTCATGTGGGATGTGGGCAGGCAGGGTGCAATTTAGAGCAAGCCTCGGTGCAACTGTAACGTGCACAGGGGGCAAAGAAGCTGGAGTATAAGAGCAGCACCAAGTCTGTAGCGTGATGAGTGGAACTTGAGAAAGAGGGTCAGGTTTCCAGAGGGATCTGGTTTGGGGAGGCATCAGGGGCTTAGCAAGGCATGCTGGGGCCAGGCTGCTGGTGCACAAACACCAGAGTTTCGGCATGTAACACTGGCCTCTTAGGCATGTTTGATAAAGTCTTGTCTCTTGCAACTGTGCCCGCCTTCCTCATCCCTTATTGTTAATGACACCCCCGGCCCCGGTCAGACCTTACTTGCAAACTGTGAACAGATTTGAGCTAGAATCACTGCAAGCCAATAAACCTGGCAGCTCCTGGTGCCATTTCAGTCACTTTTCAGAGCACGTGAGCATTTTTTGACTTTGAACATCAGTATTTCTTTCTGCGAGCTGGTGGATCTTCTGTTCTTCCCTGAGGCATGAAGTCTCTTAACTTGGATCCTGGCTGGTCCAACTGCCAATGCTCTTTGTGTCTAATTCTTCCCTGAATTGTGTCAAGTGTTTGAGATCCTTCAGCAGTGACTCTTACAGGCTAATCTCGCACAGCCAACTCAACTGTGCCAACTCAAACTATCCTGGTACAATTTTGAAGTAATACAATTCCCCTATAAAGATCAGGGCAGCTTATTCCTTTTCCTGTGTGGTTAAAACCACACTAAGGTTAAAGGCAAAGCTACATCTTTGTCTGGTCTGCCTATTTTGGAAGAAAATTGCACCAAGCAAAATAGTTTTACTGGCCTCACTTTCAAGTGTTGATGAGGTCTTAATGGGTTGCCCTTCTGCAGCAATAGTGTTAGCCTGTACCAAAAAAGAGGAGCCAGGAAAAACTGGGTGGGAGGTTGGATGAGAGGGAGAAAATAAGAGAGAAGGGACTGTAGGCATGGGAACCAGTTCTGCTGCTTTTGTTCTGAAACTTTTTTGCCAGAGTAGACCCGTTGGCAAATACTTGGATGTTACGTTCTGTGAAGAAACTAAAGTCAGCCAATCAACCCAATGTTTTCACTGATATTTTTTGGATTTGAATTTTTTTTTTTTTAAATCCCGCTCTTGTTTTGTTGCTCAACAAATTTGATAACAGTAGGTTTTTTTCCTTGCAAACGTCTCCATTTCATCCCAAAGGCATTTAAAACAAAACACAGCAAACTTCAAACAGCTGACCCAAAGCCCATTGAAGTCAATGGGATTTGTTCCATTAGGATCAATCCATGAAACTATGTTGGCTACTGAAGGGTAAAGAGCGGCCAGCAAAACTGTTCCTTTTGGTAGCCCACTGGGCAACTGTGGTCACGGGATAGATGTAGTTGCTCCCCAGCTATGGTCCTTACTTTCACAAAGGATCCTTGGTCCTCAAGGCGATTTTCATGTCTCCGTGCCAGGGCAGAGCTCCGTTTGTTATGGAGGGAAGCGGCTTCCCATCGAGGCCGATCAGGATCCGTTTGCTTTGTTGTGCAATTAAATAATCGTTGTAGGTTTAATCCTTTAATAAACTTCCCTGGGACACGGAACGCTTGTGGGGTGCCCCATGGCTTTGCCAGCCTTGACTCAGGCCTCTGCTGCCAGCAGCACTCACGAGACCCGAGAAAGAGCTGGGAGAGGTAATTGTCTACCTTAATCTCCTTTCAAAGAGGTCTTTGATGGGAATTGAATTCTGATGAAAGACTGCTGGGTTGGCAGCCTTGGAGATGAGATGTTCTCTGTCAGCCCCAAGGGGGAGGTCCAGGGTGGATGTCATCTGCGCCAATGCACCATGGCGCAAGCCCTGATCTTGTCGAATAGGTGTTTTAGGATGAGAGGGGGGTGAATTTCCAGCCAGGGCCTGAGATCTAAAGCCCAGCATTGGCCCACGAGAGTGCAGGAGACGGGAGAGCACAGCTAGAGAGAAGAGCGGGACATTAGGGAGCTGAGAGAGGAGGGGTGGTTTGACTGAGGACTTCAGCAATGCGTTGGCTAGATGGGAGAAGGAGGCAGGGAGCCCACCCGACTGCGGGCTCTCTCATTGGACGGTGCTGTGGCATGATGTACTGAGCATCCGATATCGAGCGCAGGTTAAACGCTGATTGTTTTCAAGAACAAGAGAGCCCGGGCGCTACAAGGGGTGGGTGCAGCTGTGATCAATCTACCCCAGGGATCCTGCCTCTCGGCATAACTCCTGCTGGGCCTACACTTCTCCCCACCTGCTTTCCCTTTGTTCCAAGGCAGGAACAACCCTGCATAAGTGCCGGTTCATCTGTTTGGGTCGGATGCCGCGGTTGCTCTTTGTCTGCGTGTTCTTTGCAGGCAGGGGCATGCCGGCCTCCACTCTTGGGTAAACGCTGTAATTAAAGGAGGCTTGGTACAGAGAGGGTTCTCGGCGGCTCTGTTTCCGCACACAGCCAGGGTGCGGCTGGGTGTCAGCAGGATGCCGCAGCCCAGATCAGGTGAATATGTTTACAAGGCTGAGTTAATGCTCAGGCAGATGTTAACAGCCCATGAAGTTAGCAGAAAGAGGCCCACTGAATTCAGCGGACATAGGATCAGACCCCTTGTTCAAGGGAGAACGTGGTAATTCCCGAAGACTTTGCTGGGACTGGTAGCAAAGAGAGGGACAATGACTCTTGGCCTATTAGAAGTGTGTGAATGGTTTCAGAGTAACAGCCGTGTTAGTCTGTATTCGCAAAAAGAAAAGGAGGACTTGTGGCACCTTAGAGACTAACCAATTTATTTGAGCATAAGCTCAAAGTGTGTGAATGTTTATTGCAAACCCATGAAGGGCAAGAGCATGTCGAAACTAATGTTTGAAGTGCCTATGAGCCTATGGATGTTGGTAGTTGGCGTATGAGCCCCCAGAGACTGGTGCAGCAGAGGACAGCCTTGTTATCCCCGTCTGTGCGTGTACCCAAAGCCCTTTTAATCTCCAAGGCAACAAAATATTCCATGAGTCTTGGCTCTGCAAAGTTGCAGCTGAAGCTCTCTTGCCTGGGGAGCTGTGGGACCCTTTTGACAACCGAATGTGGGCTGGAGCACCGCTATGCACCATAGCTGAAAGGTGGCATCGTGGGCACCACAGTGCCATGCTGGGGCCTTGGTTTAACACCGACTTGGAAGGACGAGCACCATGTGTGGAATTTGCAGCATCTGGCCATTCTCTGGGGGTATCTCCTACCCAAGTGTGGACAAGGCCTGGCCCTGGGTTTGGCTTGAGAGATCTCAAGCTATTGAGCATGTCTTTGGCTGGTGTAAATCAGTGTAGCTCGTTAGCCCCAGGAGTGTGGCTCGGGGGAAGATTAGACAGCAAGCAGTGATGCGTCTATTGCTTTCTTTGCAGTGTCCCCCGGATGCTGCTCAGGAAGCCCTACAGGTAGCGTTAGATGCTGGATATCGGCACTTCGACTGTGCTTATTTTTACCAGAACGAGGCCGCGATCGGAGCAGCCTTTGAAAAGATGCTGGGGGAAGGGAGGCTGAAGAGAGACGAACTTTATGTGGTGAGCAAGGTGAGCCCCGTTTCCCTTCCAGACAGAAGCCCAGGATTGCTAATTCTTTCTAAGTTACCCCAAGACTTGGGATACTGGGTGTTTGTGGTTTTTTTCTCGTGGCCTCTGCTCCTGGACTCATGATATGGTGAAAATTTCAGCCTCCATTAAATAAAAAAATGATTTCCTAACCCTCTCGGTTATTCACAGAAGCTGCAAAATGAGACACCCCCCCCCCCAAAGGCCAGAAGGCAAATAAGACCCTATGGCTTTTTAAGCCAATCTCATGGATTCTAGGGGGGCCTGACTCATGAAGGCTTGATGTTGACTGTACTGTGTGCCTTGTGGATTGAAACACAATTGTCAAAGAGCTGCCATTCCCAGTGCAGAACAACAACGTTATTAAACTTTCTAATTTACTAGAGATGATCGAAAATGGACAATGGGACAGTTTTTTTTCCATTGGCAAATACAATTTTGTCGGAATCTAAACTATTTTGCAGAAACATCTCAATTTTGGCAAAGTTGCAATGGAAAAAAATGTCAAAACACATCATTTCGACTTTCCCGTTTCATTTAACTTCCACTTGCATATTTTTATGTTAGTCCAGATTGTATTATTTTGACCTGAGCAAACTGAAAAGTTTCAATATTTCCAAATAGATACTTTTCTGAATTTTCACCCCACTAGAAATTTCAATTTGTTGGAATTTTCCACAGGATTCAAATTCCATTTTTTGCCCAGTAGTGCTAAGTGTTCTTATATGCCATTTGAGAACACTAATCTATTGTCTATCTACATATATACAAACATCTCACTTTTGTGGAGCACACCCATAGCTACTATAGAATCATAGAAATGTTGGGCTGGAAGGGACCCTGAAAAGTCATCAAGTCCTGTCCCCTGCACTGAGGCAGGACCAAGTAAACCTTGACTATCCCAGACAAGTTTTGTCCAACCTGGTCTTAAAAACCTCCAGCAAGGGGATTCCATGAACAAACTTGGAAGCCTAAATAAATATCTAACCTAAATAGCCTTTCCTGCCAGTTTACCCCATTACTTTTTGTCCTACCTCCAATGAACATGGAGAACAATTGATCACAGTCCTCTTTATAACCGCCATTCACGTATTTCAAGACTGTTATCAGGTCAGTCATCTTTTCTCAAGACTAAGCTCTATTTATGATATTATCTAAGACTCCGTTTATGATGCAAGTAACAAAGACCCATGGTAGGTGCCTACAACAATCAGCAGCAATGAAATGCTAAATAGAAGAGATTTCCAAGCTGGGTGTACCTCAGAGCTGATTGGTCACATGGTGCTGGCTCCTCCTCCTGGTTATTTGCTGAGAAGAGCAGACCAATAGGAGCAGGGACATGGAATGAAGAGCAACATTTGACTTATTGCTCTAAGGCCTGGTGGACACACTTCATTTGTATAGAGTAAAATACTGGGGGAAAGGGATGTCCGTTTTTGATCTTTGAGAGGAAGGATGGTGCTGGGGTGAAGCCACTGGACTGGGATTCAGGAGATCTGTCTTCAGTTCCTGGCTCTGTCACACCCTCCCGCTATGACCGAGTCACGGAGTCTCTCTGTGCCTCGGTTTCCCATCTATACAGCTCATTATACTCCTGTTCTCCTACTCTTTCTCTGACCATGCCCCCATTTTACAGAGGCAGCCTGGTCCAGTAGAAAAGACAGTGGATTGGGAGTCTAGAAACCTGGGCTCTGTCTCTCGCTGTGTGACCTGGAGTAATTTACTTCTCCTCCCACCCTGTGTCTGTCTCTTCTATGTAGACTGTGAGCTCGGCAGGGCTGGGACTGTCTCTCTCGGATAGAGCCCAGCACAGGGGGCCCTCATTTTGGTTAGGTGCTCCTGGAATGCAATGAATAATGCAACTATCCTCTCTGGGCAGCTATGGAACAGCTTCCACGCCCCGCAGGATGTGAAGCCGGCTTTCCTGAAAAGCCTGACGATGCTGAAGCTGGATTACCTGGATCTCTATCTCATGCACTCTCCAATGGGCTTTCTGGTAAGGTGGCTTCTCTCTGAGCTGATGGCATTTAGTTCCCTTTCTTCCCCTCAGCCACACAGCAGTTTACACGGTGATGAGTCAGTGCACGACAGAACTGGGTTTCCGTTCGTAATTATCAGGAGGCAAAACAAGGCAGGCTGGGTTGTCCCTCCGTGGCAGGTCGACAGCCCCTGAGGGTGTTGTCTGGTTTCCTTTTGCGCTTCTAGGAAGCGTGTTCTCATGGCTAAAATGTGAAGCTGAGACTCAGACTTAAAACACGACCTTGGGCAAGTCACTTGATAGACCCTGGGCCTCAGTTCTCCCTGTGCCGCATGGAAATAATAGCACTGTCCCGCTCCCCAGGGGCAGGAGGTGCTCAGATATTACGGTGATAAGAGCCAAGGTAAAGGTTCTGTAGCTACTTGGATGGAAGGTGCAACAAGGGCTTTAGAAACATGGCATAACCGGGCCACGTTGTCTGACTTCCATGGATGGGTGGCATAAGCCGATAGAGAACTTGACTCATGTAGGTCCAAGGTGCCATTTGGAGACAATAAAGGATCACTTCCCTGGCACCTGGAACGCTGCCACCCCTGGGGTGGCACACAGCAACTGTTTAACAGCAAAATAGGTTAGGCTGGGAAATGAAGAAAATGAGAGGATCCAGTTGGAGCTGTAGGGGAAGTTGAGGGCAATCAGGTGCTGGGCATTGTGTTACTGTAGATGGGCCTCCTGGGTAGGCCAGAGAGTCATCCTGATCAATGAGGCTCTCTGGGCGATTTTGGTAAGAGGAAGGGGACCTGTGAGAACACCAGGGTTAAACTCTCTTGGGGCAATTACGCTTACTTGGACGTGTGCCGGCTGGGCAACACCACAGCAGGGGAGTCTCCTATCCACGTTGAGACCCAGCCTCATTCTCCTTTGAGCTCATGAGCCTGGACTGCCTCCCCGTGACTGGAATAGTGGGAGAGGGGTCAAGCAATCAGGCCGGGATATTCGCTCTCTAGAAAAGCCCCCTGCAGACCTCACTGACACTGCATCATCCAGCTCAAAAAATCTGGTGCCCCTGGCTTTCTTTCACACTTCCTCCTGTTGCAATAACTCTGACAGAAGTGGTGGGCATTCCCCGGGGATGAACGGGCCAGCGGGGGTGTTTGATGCCTGGCCACTCGTTAATTCTTGGCAAGTCAGGTCAACTCGGGGCAGGACTCTCAGCAGTTCCAGAGATACCCATGGGATGCTTCACCCTAGAAAGTGGCTCTTGGTCTGTTCCCCTGCAGAATATCAACGAGGAGCTCATGCCTCAAAAGGACGGGTTGCTTCTGCAGTCGGATGTGGACTACGTGGACACCTGGAGGGTAAGAGGCCACACATCAGGCCAAGTGTAATCATGTTCATGGGGGGTCATGAGCAGGAACAGAACCTGGGACCTTTTGCACCTCAGCCCAAGCTGCTACTATGTGAGCTAAAGGCGCAGTAGCGATGGGATAGGGCAGCTGAGCTACATGGAGGTATTTAGGATGGAAGGAATCCCCTTGAAGGGATCCCTTATCAGGGGAAGCCCGGATTCCCACCTCCTGCATGCCTCGGTGATGTGCACCATTGATGGATACCATAAGCACACAGGGCCTGATCCAAAGCCCTTTCCAGCCAGTGGAAAGACTCTCATTGGCTTCGATGGGCTCGCCCATAGTGCTCAGCGAGCAGCAGGGAAAGAGCAGCATAGGCTGCCCATCCCCCTCCAGTCGTAACGATCTCCATGGCTGACTCGTGTTCCTCACGTATATTTCCCATCAGCAGCCTCTGCTGTCTGGCTGCAAGAGACAGAGAGGCAGGCTGAATGCGGCTGCCACCGTAGCAATTGGTAATTACCAGCAAGGTTAAGAGCTGCGAGCCGGGGCAGGTTTTTCGTCTGGCTGGAGACAATGGAATGGCCTCATTTAAAATGCACAAAGGCCCCAAGAAGGAGCTATTGCTTCGTGGGAGGAGACAGGCTGCGCTTGCGTGCCGACAGAAATATTTTTAAACCCATTCCGAAGGGGGGAGAGAGCTACGATTCCAGTTGGCTCCCAGGTGTCAGAGCCACTGGCTTTCCAACCCAGCTGCCCTTTCCCTCCGGAAATGGGAATGCCCCTCTGGGACGTTGAACGAGTGGCTTTTCTGCCGGGCAGCCCGCTTCCCGAGAGGCCTTCCACCTCCCTCGTTCTGGGCATGTGCAGAAGGCCGAATTCGGGCCCGTCACTGCAGCTCGCCTGGCAAATCTGTCCTGTGTGGGTGCCCAAGGCAGAGGCTGTGTTTTTAAGGCGCTCCGTTCTCGGCACTGCCTGAAGGTCCAGCCTAAGCACGTGGAGAGATGGAGATCAGCCCTTTACCACTTGAATCCGATTGATCACAATCGTCGCAGGAGCTGCATGCCTGCCCTGGGTGGGCGTGGAGGACCGAATGGTGGGCAGGACAATCGGGACCCTCTTCTGCCAGCATAAGCACTGGGGCAGGATCTTCTGTGGCACGTGAGAGCACCAATCGCTGGGCTTGGTCCATGCACCTGGGCTCACCTCCTCAAAGGTAT
Source organism: Lepidochelys olivacea (assembly GCF_965140295.1). Taxonomy (NCBI): domain Eukaryota; kingdom Metazoa; phylum Chordata; order Testudines; family Cheloniidae; genus Lepidochelys; species Lepidochelys olivacea. Next base: position 11,618,749 of record NC_140436.1, on the reverse strand, counting down.
TCAGGCACCGGTGCCTCACTCCCTTCGAGGATCTGGGCTGACGTCCCTAAGGAGGTGGAGGGCTTTGGGTTAGTTTGACACAGGTGCTGAGCACCCAAGCTCCGGGTGAAGCCGGTGGCAGCTGCAAGCATTCCAGCACCCCGGCAAAGCCAGCCAGTGCATTGTCACTCGCCCGTTATTTCAGCAGCCCCCTGCGTTTCCCCAGCTGTGTAGGCCCAGCCCATGACCTGCTGCATAGAATCCTAGAAGATTAGGGTTGGAAGAGACCTCAGGAGGTCACCTAGTCCAACCCCCTGCTCAGAGCAGGACCACTCCCCAACAAAATCATCCAGCACCTCTTTGTTTTCCTGGCAGGCGATGGAGAAGCTGGTGGATGAAGGCCTGGTGAAATCGGTGGGGGTTTCCAACTTCAACATCTCCCAGCTGGAGAGGCTGCTGTCCGTGTGCAGGATCAAGCCTGCCGCCAACCAGGTAAAGGCGTGTGAGTTACACCGGTAACAATGTCGTTTCCTGTGGTGGTGTAGGCCGCTCCTAGGATATGAGCGAGACCAGGTGGGTGAGTCTCCTTCAGCTCTGTGCAGCTCCGAAGTTTTTGTCTCTCACCTGCTCTGCCTGTAGCAATCGTGTCTCCGCTCCAGGGAGTGCTCCCGCTCGCTTTGCATTGCGCTGCTTAAGGTCCCAAGCAAGAATTGGGAACCTGCAGCTGTGGCATCCTCCGTACTGTGCTAAGCAGGCTTTGGGGGCTTAATGCAGCATTCGAATGCCTGGGTTCGCAGCTTGAGCGGAGCCAGAGAGGTTGTGCTTGCTCTTTGAGGGCTTGGCCCCAAAAGGACTCCCAGAAGCACAGAGCCCAACCATGCTTGGGACCCCACTGTGCTCAGTATGAGACAGTCCCAGCACTGAAAAGCCAGGGGTCCAGAGAGACAAGACGGGCGAAGGGGAAACAATCCTGGAGAGGGGGAAATTACTTGCTCAAGGTTAATGGCACAACTGGGAACAGAACCCAAGCCTCATGGCTCCGAATCGCCCCTAAGTAGGTCAAGCTGCCTCTCTAACATGGGGGTGGGGTGTGGCCTGGAGAAGGCTGAGGACCACGGGCCTAATCAATCAACCTCCCTGCGGCCGGTCCTGTGTCCGTTCTCCAAGCCAGCCACGGTCACTGACCAATAGCTAACGCTGCAGAAGGAGGCCCCGGGGAATGCTGTGCAGGCAGAAGGGGGATTGATTGGTCCTGATCTGCCAGAAAGCTGCAGCCGGAGCCTTGCTTCCTCTCTCTTAGGCCAGGGTGTGGAGGAAGGAGGCCGAATCTGATGCTCGGTCCAGCATGCTGGGAGAAGCATGTGGGGCTGGGCAGAGAAGAGGAGGAGACCTTCCCGGGGCAGGAGGGAAGCTCACCTGACCCTGGGGCTACGGGGGCTCATGATATTCAGCAAACCAGGCCCCAGCTTTGGGTTTTCCGATGAAAGCTGCCGCCTCTCGGGAAGGACTTCCCGGCCCTTCAGAGCCCGCTCATGAGCACCTTGAGGCAATGGGACGTGGGCGTGAGAGACAATAACTGTTTCTCTACCAGGTGGAGCTGCATCCCTACCTGACCCAGCCCAAGCTGGTGGAGTACTGCAGGTCCAAGGGGATCGTCCTCATCGCATACAGTCCCTTCGGCTGCCCTGCTATGCCCCGGTCAGTCCAAAAGTGACCTGTAAAGGGAGAATGACCAGTGAGCTAATCAGAGAAGGGGGGGAGGTAGAAGGTGGGGTGTTCTTGCCGCCCCAGAGTCCATGCTGATGACTCGGAAATCACCCTTCTGGGGACAGTAGAGACCCACAGCTACAGCACAAAGCAGCAGTTCTGCCTGAACCAGCATCACGGGGCTCAGTGGTGACTGGCAGATGGAGTGAGTGTGAGCTGGAGTGCCTGAGAGGTGTTTCTTCCAGCGGCCACGGCTGCAAACTCAGCCTGGGCTGGCTCTGAGACACAAGCTGGGTCCTTCTCTTCTCGAGCTTCGTGGCCGGTAACCTGGCCCACCCGTCCAAGGTGTGGCTGAGATCTTGGATATGCTAACTGAGCTGGATTCTGCTCTCTCTCCGGTTTGATTTCACTGGCTTGGGACTTACACTCGTGTGAGAGGGAGAAGAATCCAATAGCATTTACTGGATTCATTTATCTTGGATAAATATCAGGGGGTAGCCGTGTTAGTGAAGAAGTCTGAAGAAGTGGGGTTTTTTACCCACGAAAGCTTATGCCCAAATAAATCTGTTAGTTTTTTAGGTGCCACCAGACTCTTTGTTGTTTTCTTGGATAAATACTTAATCAAGAGTCAGGTCAATGTAACAGGGGTCCCTCTGCGTGATGAGTTCTGGCTACCGCGTGGTGACAAAGCAGGGGAAAGGCAAAGTGAGCTGGGCCAGGGAGGGATGCTGGCTGTTGTTAGCAGCCGTTGTTTGCACAGCAGCACCAATGGGCATTCGTCGACCCTGTGGCTGGCTCAGGGGGAGTGACTCAGTGCTTTCCCTTCCCCATTTCTCGAACCCACCAGCTTTCTGTTGGCAAAGGGCTGCCCGTTGTTCAGGACTCTCCAAATCTCTTCCCTTAGCCCTACGGGGAAGAACAGTCCGGTGCCCCTCCTGGAGAATCCAACGGTGAATGAGATCGCTCAGAAGCACGGAAAAACCAGCGCTCAGGTGAGGGGGGACAGCACTGGCCCTAGCGGTGTTTGTCTATAGCCGCACGACATCCTATCTAACCTACACGGAGGTGGGGGTTTGTGGGTGCAGTGTGGGAAAAGTGTGTGTGTGTGTGTCTGTCTTTTCCTGCTGGCTGTGTGCCTCCTGGCCACCACGCCAGCCACGTACCTTGGCTCACCAACTCCTCCTGCCCTCTCTGCAGGTTCTCATCTGCTTCCACCTTCAGAGGGGCATCGCCACCATCCCGAAAAGCATCACCCCGTCCCACATCGTGGAGAACGCAGAGGTAACAGGGATGGCTAGTGAGCCAGGAGCCCTCTTCCGCTCCTGGCGAATGGCTGAGGTGTTAATGTCACGAGAGCGGGGTGAAAAGCTGCACACAAGCAACGGCTGGGGACTTGTACCAAAGCTGAGCTGTACCCAGCAGGATTTGAATGGCTAGTTCAAGGGACCCTTAAGTATTGCTAGCTTGAGGGTTAGCCGCTCCGTTCGGCGATACGCTTGGAGCTTGGAGACCTAGCTGGATTTGCTCCTTGTAGAACACACAATACAGAGCAAGGTCTGGCTATTAAACAGCCTTGATTGGCATGCACGGCCCCCCTTGCGAGAGGTGGGGTTGCGCAGTACCTGGGGAGCCCGTTAACAGAGTTATTCTTAAGCCATCTACAGCCATTCTTGTCCCGGCTCCAGCTGTGACGATCCGGATGAAAACACGTCCGGGCCAGGGAAGCAGCTGTGGGAATAGATTGTGGCCCGTACATCTGGGGGCGGGATTTTTGTCCTTTCACTGAGGAGTTGAGGGGGTGGCCATGCCTGTTTGGCAGAGCTGTGCTGAACAAATGGGCCGGGCCAGGCACCCAGTAGAAGATCTGCTCTTCACCTCGGAGAGAGAGAGAGACACGAAGTGTCTGGGCCTGTCTGCTGTGGGGCAAGGCAGGGGGTGAATTTCAGCACAGCAACTTGCCACGCAGTAACCTCCTGTGTGCGTGTCGGGGAAATCCTACGCCCACACCCTGCCATTCCCTGTATCCAGCCTCCAAGGGGCTGCATTTCCCAGCCTTACAGAATATCCACCCGCGACTTCCATGCTCTGCTGGGGCCTTGCGTCTCCTTGCAGACCTCTGAGCCCAGAAAGCCCTTGGCTTGGGTTCAAAGGCTGTTTCTTCTGTGTAGGTGTATGACTTTCAGCTGACACACAAAGAAATCCAGACGCTGGAAGGACTAAACTGCAACACGCGATTTATTAAATGGAAACTGATGGGGTGAGTGATTGAAACAGGCTCGTCTAACTAAAAAAATGTATCCGTGTGCAACTGTGCGCTTGCCTTCGGGGCCCGGCTAGTGATCGTACATAGGGAAGCTTGCAGGCTAGGAAGCAGTGGATGCTTTCAGTCATGTGGTCCAGGGGCTAGCGCACTGGATGGGGATGCAGGAGACCTGGGTTCTATTTCTAGCATTGCCTCTGCCCTGCTGGGTGACCTGAGGCCAGTCACTTCCCACCCCCTGCCTCAGTTTCCCTACAGGCAAAATGGGGATAATGAGTCTTTGCTTATCATCTGCAGGGTTTCTATAGGAGGTAGATATTGAGTAGCATCTACTCATGTAAGGATCTCAAAGCACCTTGCCAACATTAATTAATTAACCCACAGTGAAGTAGGTAAGGGACCAAACCCAGCAGCGACTGTCCCCATTAGCTTCAGGTGGGGTTGTTCCAGTGTGGGTCTCACCTGTTATAAAGGGAGTTGTTTCTTCACTGATGTTAACCCACTCTGAGGCCAGGGATAAATCACAAAGGTTTGAGCAGCACGTTGAAGATCCAGTGTAATACGTTTGAAGTGTTGCTATTGTTTGTTTAACCACTGACCCTATTGGCCCCTGTGCAATACACGCAATCCAATCTTCCCTGGTGGCAGGGCTTGCAAATTGGAAAGGCCAGCATGGGACCCAAAGAGACTTCACCTGGGTGGAGGGCGGGGTCAGTAGTAGCATAACCTGAGCTAGGAGAATGTGGATTTGATGCTCTCTAGTGGTGATGCATCCGTGGTGAAGCTCACGAAAGCTGATGCTCAAATAAATTGGTTAGTCTCTAAGGTGTCACCAGGCCGCCTTTTCTTTTTGCGAATACAGACTAACACGGCTGCTACTCTGAAAGATGTTTCAATCAGCCGTAGAGCTGGTTAAAAGATAAAGCTGCGTCTGTCTTTCCTTCTGAAAATATGAACAAAATGACCCTGCAGAACTTCTGTCTTTTGATGATAGGAAAATTTAGAAGAAATTCCCCTTCCTCCTCTTCCCTGTTTCCACTGAAAAGAGGGGATGGGCCCCAAAAAGAAAACTTCTGGTTTTCAACAGCTGAAAATTTTCAATCCAATGACATTTTCATTTTGATCAAAAAGCCATTTTTAATTGGGGAGGCAGCATTTTGGGTGAAAAATGCTGACCTGCTAAGGCATGGATTGTCGACCTTTTCCCTACTGGAGCCCCTCTCTCATCTAATAAAATCTAGCTCCTTATAGAACACTTTTCAGCAGTAGATCACAGAGGCCCAGATTCAGGAAGGTACTTAAGCGTTCCAACGTCTAACACCTCCCCCCCCCGCCCATGGTGCCCTGCCAGCAAGTGGAATTCTCAGCCCTAAGCTTTGTGAATCGAGTCCAAAGTGACCTGCTTCAGAGTCCTCCAAGCAAAACCCACATCTCCCAGTCCACTCACCCATGCTGCAGGAAGGGCAGGGGTTTCACAACCAAACTCTGTTGGCGGCCCACTAAGTTGAGCCTCTTTTCGTCGTCAGAGGTTGATATTGCCCTGGGGAAGTTAATGGGAGTTTTTCTATTGACTTAATTGGGAGCAGGATCAAGGCCCTTATGTCTTTGAATGCAACAGGAGCTAAAAAGCAGGACTGGCTCATCCTTTTAGTTGGAGAGATTCTGGGTTTAAACACCTGCTGGCGCAACCCATTACTAGCAGATCTGTTGCAGGATGGGCGGCTGACGGAACAGAACGCACCAGGAAATCCAGAGAGGGATGGGCTTGGTTTATTTGTGTTTCTTTTAATTAAACTCCTGGGTTAATGCATTTTAAATTAAAGGTTTAAATTCCCTATTTTGGCTATTCCTATTACATGTGAGAAGAAGTGGCTGGCTACTGCACTGTATTGCTTCTTGAAAAAGCTTCTACATGGAAGATTCTGAATGGCTGTGATTATTGGAATCTCCATCCTTAGAGTTTTTTAAGGCCCAGCCTGATGAAGCCCTGGCTGGGATGATTTTAGTTGGGGTTGGTCCTGCTTCCAGCAGGGGGTTGGACTAGATGACCTCCTGAGGTCTCTTCCAACCCTAATCTTCTATGATTCTATTATTTACTTAGGCTGTATTTGTCTCTTATTCCAGGATGGACACACACAAACACTTCCCATTCGGTGACCAGTAACTATCGTGGCCTAGAGAAATGGCAAGTCAATCATGGAAGATCCGGTTCCCAGTAAATCAACTGCATGTATTGGCAAGCTTTTGAAATGATCCATATCAGGCTCTCAAAATCCTTATGAAAACTTACTAGGCAAGGTAAACTAAAATCTACTTGCCTACCTGTACACCGGGGCTACACCTAATTACGTTTTATTTGCCTATTTAAAATTACATGAGAATGGAGGAGAAGAACTTTACATGGGTGATTTTTAAATATCTGCTTAGCAAAGGGTAAGGGGGGATCTTGATAAGCTATTTGTTCTCTTGAGACAGTTTCTAGATGTGGGGGTAAAGGATTAGATGCTTCTGTAATGTTCTCTTGATTTTTTTTCAATAACTCAATAAAAACCAGCTGCCCAATGACAGCATTTAGCATTCCCGGGGCTCCGGTTCAAGTCCATGTGTTCATTTTTCAGGGGACTTTCACCAAGCACTGAACAACTGGGATTTTGTTAAACAGCAGACTGAACCAAAGTGCCTTTAACTTGATGCAACCTGGGATTTGCAGTCTCCTGTTCAAAATCTTCAGCAATTTAAATGCTTCAGCTATGTTCTGCCCCACCGTGTTAGTTTACAGTGCGGGGGTAGAGTCGTACTAACTGGAATATTTCTATCAATTGGAGTCACAGACGTTTTTACTGTGGGCAGAATGCACCCCGAACTGAAGACCAACCCAATCACTTCAGTCCCGCTGAGGTTGTGCCTGTTCTGGCCCTTTACTCCTGATGAAATGGGATTTAAGTGAGGCCTAGCCCATGTGCTGGATAGCCCTCGATGCATTGGTGAATGTCTGTTGGAGACGAGTCACAGTTTTTTCACTGCATGTTGCTTACCTTTTGAGGAGCACCCTTTCCCTTCAAGTGCTCGGCAAACAGGCTAGGTCACTGTATGTATGTGCATAAAGTCAGCATGTCCTGATGGACTGCACAGTGCAGCAAGCTGACCTTGACAATTCACTGGTAACAACAGTTTTGCAGTGGACTTCAGTGAATGTATGGTCAGGCCCAGTATTAACTTTGAGAGACTTAAACCCTTTAATATACGTTAGATTTATGTGTATTTGTGGTTTTTAAGATGCACAAGTTCACATGCCTCAGGGGTTACGATACATTAGCCCCTGCTTAGTGTTGGCCGTTCACTTTGTTTGCCAGATGATGATCATTATGTGTGTTGAATGGCTGTAGCGTAAATTTACACTCCTAGAATATACGTCCAAAGTGTGCTCGCTGTGTGTGTGTGGGGGGGGGAGGGGGTTAGAATAAAAACAAATTGGAAAGATGTCAGATGAAACTTTCCTATGGACCTAGTTGAAATAACTTGCTTATAATTAGTTATCACAGCTGTTTCACATTAAATTGGAAAGGAAAGGATGCATTTAGATAACTAATACGTAGCAATATTTAATACCTTGCACACGGCTTTGAAGATGAGATCTCTTTAGCTGAAATCTCACATTTAAACTACCTCTCCAGGGTCTTCAGTTTATGTTCCTGTACATTGTTCTTACTAGCAGTTTGTTTTAAATTGAGAGGTTATTTGTTCCCTTAATTATAACAGATGTGCAAAACCAGCTCTCCCGGTTGCCCTTCAGCCCTGTCTGTTAGTGCCCTCTAGTGGAGTAAAGGTCATTCACTCTGTGTCTAGTCTAAAGTTGAAAAGTTTCAAAGTAGCAGCCGTGTTAGTCTGTATTCGCAGAAAGAAAAGGAGGACTTGTGGCACCTTAGAGACTAACCAATTTATTTGAGCATAAGCTTTCGTGAGCTACAGCTCACTTCATCGGATGCATACCGTGGAAAGTGTAGAAGATCTTTTTATATACACACAAAGCATGAAAAAATACCTCCTCCCACCCCACTCTCCTGCTGGTAATAGCTTATCTAAAGTGACCACTCTCCTTACAATGTGTATGATAATCAAGGTGGGCTATTTCCAGCACAAATCCAGGGTTTAACAAGAATGTTGGGGGCGGGGGGTAGGAAAAAACAAGGAGAAATAGGTTACCTTGCATAATGACTTAGGCTTGAATAGAGACTGGGAGTGGCTAACTTAATTGTATCAAATTTGCAAATGAATTCCAATTCAACAGTTTCTCGCTGGAGTCTGGATTTGAAGTTTTTTTGTTGTAATATAGCAACTTTCATGTCTGTGATTGCGTGACCAGAGAGATTGAAGTGTTCTCCGACTGGTTTATGAATGTTATAATTCTTGACATCTGATTTGTGTCCATTTATTCTTTTACATAGAGACTGTCCAGTTTGACCAATGTACATGGCAGAGGGGCATTGCTGGCACATATCACATTGGTGGATGTGTAGGTGAACGAGCCTCTGATAGTGTGGCTGATGTTATTAGGCCCTGTGATGGTATCCCCTGAATAGATATGTGGGCACAGTTGGCAACGGGCTTTGTTGCAAGGATAGGTTCCTGGGTTAGTGGTTCTGTTGTGTGGTATGTGGTTGCTGGTGAGTATTTGCTTCAGGTTGGGGGGCTGTCTGTAGCCAAGGACTGGCCTCTCTCCCAAGATTTGTGAGAGTGTTGGGTCATCCTTCAGGATAGGTTGTAGATCCTTAATAATGCATTGGAGGGGTTTTAGTTGGGGGCTGAAGGTGACGGCTAGTGGCATTCTGATATATGCCATCATGTGCCAGCAATGCCCCTCTGCCATGTACATTGGTCAAACTGGACAGTCTCTACGTAAAAGAATAAATGGACACAAATCAGATGTCAAGAATTATAACATTCATAAACCAGTTGGAGAACACTTCAATCTCTCTGGTCACGCAATTACAGACATGAAAGTTGCTATATTACAACAAAAAAACTTCAAATCCAGACTCCAGCGAGAAACTGTTGAATTGGAATTCATTTGCAAATTTGATACAATTAAGTTAGCCACTCCCAGTCTCTATTCAAGGCTAAGTCATTATGCAAGGTAACCTATTTCCCCTTGCTTTTTCCTACCGCCCCCCCCCCCCGACGTTCTTGTTAAACCCTGGATTTGTGCTGGAAATGGCCCACCTTGATTATCATACACATTGTAAGGAGAGTGATCACTTTAGATAAGCTATTACCAGGAGAGTGGGGTGGGAGGAGGTATTTTTTCATGCTTTGTGTGTATATAAAAAGATCTTCTACACTTTCCACAGTATGCATCCGTTGAAGTGAGCTGTAGCTCACGAAAGCTTATGCTCAAATTGGTTAGTCTCTAAGGTGCCACAAGTACTCCTTAAAGTTGAAAAGTTAGCCCAATCCTGCTCCTAAAGGACACCCTTTGCAAGATAGGAGTCCTACGTACTTAATCCTGAAGGCTGTAGTTTTCCTCCACCTCTTAAGTTGAAGGCCAGGAGCCCAGCTTTTCCCATGGTGCCCTAATGCAAAATGACCTGGGGGAAACCCAGCTCCAACCAGTGCTAAGTACACAACTGCTTCCCTTATTCCTTGCAGAGCCTGCTTCTTTAGAAGCCAGAAACAGCTTTGTTGGACTTAACTGGATCCAGAACAAGGTCTAAAGCCAGAGGAGTTGCTCTGAAAGGGTCTGATTTGTGACAAATGCAGGAATTAGACTTGTTTACATGGCAAGGAGGACAGCGTTTGGGCAAATGCAAAGAGGCAATTCCCCCTTCTCAAGCACCCAGCATTAACCTTTTAGCCTACAGCCAGATTTTAAAAAGGAGTCTTATTAATGAGTTAGGGTAACCCATCAGCTAGAAAAATGTCATTCTGGTCTCTCATTAGGTGCATAGCTGGTGGTCATCACTAGGGTGGATGGAGATGCTGGAAGTGGTGCAGTTTCCCCCATCACATAATGTTTAAAGGTTATCGGGCATCCAACCTGAAAAAGTCATAAAATCACACAAAGGGCCATAACTGGAAGCAACACAGGCTAATTTTGACCAAAAGTGGCAGAAAGCTTTTAAATATAATTGATAATGCAACTAGGTACCTAAAATAGTAGCGTTTTGGAAAGTTTGGGACCTGTTTAGCCCCAGGTCACATTTGCCTGTCCTTTTTATGCCTTCAGTTAAAACAAGTCTGTAATCCCATGACAGTAGGAGCCTCTTTGCTCCACGTATTACATCGACATATTTGCCATTATGATTTGAGAAGTTTTCTGTCTGCTATTTTATAAATATTGGCTACTGCACCAGCAACTCATGTTAATACAGCGTACACGGTGATGAAATATTTTCAGGCTATGGTCCACTCTCTGGGCCAACACTGGACCTGTGTCATCTATGATGACACAATCTCCTGCAAAGCACGGTTGATGAAATGGAGGAATCCAAATGAATTGGACAATGACCACCTCCAGATGGGAGGCAAGCATTGTGCAGTGAATTTCATGTGTGATCGAGGCCGTGTGAGGCAAGACAGTGGGTTTGAAGACTCCTTGTGGAAGGCAGCCTCTGTGGTGCTCCAGTGATCAGCCATGCTCTAAGAGGGAACCATGGAACCGTGGCGTTAAAGTCCACAAATGTATGAACGTGTTGACAAATCGACTGAAATGGATGGCACGTGGTGATTCCGTGAACAACAATGTTGTCCCAGAAGATAAAAAAGAGCCAGCTTGAAGAAAAGGCAAATGTGCCCAGAAGCATTTGAAGATGTGGAGAAAGCACAGGAAGAAAACAGAGTGCTTTGGCGGGCTTCATGAACCAAGCCCGATCGCTCCACTGGATCATGGACACTTACCTTACAGTACCAGTCTGGGGTTCCTACACTGCTGAAACTGTTATACTAATGCAGTCTTATTGGGGCTGACAAAAACCTCTCTCTCCCTGTATAATGCAGGCGATAGGCTGCTCACCTAGGTACCAGGCCTGGTGGGTTCAAATCTGCCCTCTACTTCCCATGAAGGACTGTGAACGGGGGAATCCCTGAATATTGCATGGTGCCTGATGCATAGGGATGGGGAGCTCCCTTGTTTTTGCCTGTGGAAGCTGTTCCACATTAACTTTTGTTTGGGTGACCGCAAAACCAGTCCTCCCACTATAGGCCACGTGCTTGGGTTCTGGGAGCTGCAGCTTCAAATCTGCCCTCTACCTGTGCTCTGTAGGGCTTGGGGCAGGTGTTGATTGCAGCTGTGGTGCGTGTGCCCTGAACTTTGGGCTCTTGCCTGTGGAAGCTGTTCCACTTTCATTAAAGGGGAGTTAGGCCAGCAGCTCCCTCTGCAGTCCAGTGGTTAAGCTATGTGCCTAGGGTGTGGGAGAGGTGGGTTCAAACCTGTCCCATTGTTTGTATGCCCTAACCTTTCTGTTAGCTTCAACAGGTAAGAGGGAGGTTACCCTGCTCAGTCTGTTTCACATTAATTAAATGTGATTTGGGCCAACACAATACCCACCCTCTCCCTCTAGTCTAGTGGTTAGGATACTTACCTGGGTTGGAGGAGATCCTGGTTCAAATGCCCCAGCTGCCTGTTCAGCAGGGATTTCCTGCTTCCTTGGTGACTGTCCTTTGAGGTGGGCCATCCTTGTCTGAACCCCCCCTCCCCGCTCTTTCTCAAGAGTCCATTGTCTTCTTGGGACAAGGAGGGGATTGGGACAGGAATTGCCCACCTGTGACTCTCCCTGGGAGCTGGGCAGAGAGTGCCCTGGGGTTTGCCACAACCTGTGCGTATCCTGATCATGGTGGACAAAGAATGAGTGCAGGGGGTTTTGCATCCACCTGCAATTAATCTTTAATTAAAAGGAACAAGAGGCCCTGTAAAATGGCCCTTGTCCAGGGCTATTACCTCATCAGCTAGAGACCCTCTGAGCAGGTAGAGTGGGGATTTGAACAAGGATCTCCTACATGTTAACTAAGCACCCTAACCCCTCACCCCATTGGGGGCTTCAGCAGGGTATGTTGGCCCAGTTAATATGCAGTGAAAGTGGAACAAATTCAACAGAAAGGATTAAGGCAGTTCTCCCATCAGATTGGCTCTTAGCCCAGCACTGAGGCCATTCCTTCGAGTGCTGAGGTTTCAAATCTAGCAGAAGAGGGAAGCGAACCTAAACCTCCTACAGCCCTTGAATACTTCCTGTTTGAATTTGATTTTGATCCTACCACTCTTGGTTGGCATGCTTGAGTGTTTTGCACACAACCGAGCTGCTGTTGAATAGGAAACACATTCGGAGGGCTTGGAGGAGGGGGCCCGCGCCAAAGCCCACTGAGGGCTGTGGAAAGACCCAGCCAGCAACAGCCTTTGGATTAGGGCCTAAAACTGGCAGGAGAAGAAAAAGCAGCAGGAGGGCAGTGCATTGGTTTGTGCGGCTGCTGCTCTCTGAAGCAAGTCTTCGGAACCCTTCTGTAGCTCAGTTCACCCGCCCATCACTGGCATGATGGGCTAATAGTATTGTAAGTCCGGAGAAGGAACCTAGTACAGGGCCTTTTCTCCTTTTCAAATTGCCTTCCTCCCGCCAAAAGAGGTTGAAATCAAAAAGCAGCACCGTTTTCCAGTGTGCTTTATTTAAAAAAAATATTTTAAAGTATGGCATAAAATCAGACACTGCCATGATGGTTCATGTAGTAACACAAGGATCTAACTCCCTTCGTAATAGACTGTCTTCTCCCAGCTGTGAGCTGTGGATAAGTCTGTTTTCAAGGGGGAAGTGACAGAAAGGAACTACACCCCAAGGATTTCAATGCATCCTGGTGAATGGGAATGCAGAGGTGTGTTCAGAATACAGTACAGTTTGAGTGAAGACTACATGTAAAGCAGCATCAAAATATGCTATTTAGAGAGCAGGTGAGGTGCCTTTCGTCTAGTGTAGGTCCCGCGGCTATTTAGAAATCAGAAAACATCAGATTTACAGAGCAGTTCAGTACGGAACCCCGTACAAGTTCAATGCTAATAGTGCCCCGGGCAGAGAGGCCACGGAGCAGGGCTGTGCAAACTTAGCTGGAGAGGGGCTGTGTGTTAGGTCAAGGAAAGGTGATGGTGGTTAGAGGGGTTAGCTCCAGGGTCTGTTCTAGTGAAGGGCGTTGCTCCTGGTATTCAGTGGTATGTCCATTCCTGTGATGGCCATATTCAAACTTAATCCTCAGCTCACCAATTTTGGACTGGGGTAAAATATCCGGGATCCACTCAATAGTGAAAGGTGTCGGTTCCTTCTGATCAGGTGATGTGTTGCCTGGGGAAAAAGAAGCAAGAGGCGGTAGCATGTCAGCTGTATCGCTCTAACAATATATTAGACGGAGGTAAAAAAATGACCTCACATACAGGGCTGGTTAAAACTAGGCTGAAAATTAAGGATGAGTAGCTGTGGGCATAGCTGGTCCTTTAGATGGCCAAGTACCCAATCTGTGGGCACACCCAGGCTGCCCAAGTGGCATTAATTGTGCCATAATGACAACTGCTTAAAAAATAAATCCCACAAACGCTGGCTTAAACCAGAATTCCCGGCCATTTCTGCCACAGAATTCAATCGTGTCCCCTGAGGCTCCATGCCCCGCCCCTTCGTTAGAATAACACTTGCTTTCTTCCATCCATTGTCTTGTCTGTTAGCTTGTAAGACTTTGGGTGGGACCTGTCTCAGGGCACGATTATACAGCATCAAACACAGTGGGGCCTCTCGGTACTCCCAGGATGTAAAACCAGCCCCATTTTGCAAGGAAAGGGTTTTCTCAGAAGTCTTTAACAGGACGATGACATGAGTCATTGAGCTGACCGTATCTGGCACTTGATTTCATCCAACACATTTACAAAGGCGGATGAAGCATCACTAGCCCTGTCTGGGGCCACAGAGAGGTGAGGCGACTTGCTCAGATTCAGGCAGGGTGCCATTTATCAGCATGAGGCCTGTACGCTCGTGGAAATAAGTGGTGCATAGATCTTGTACCGACCCTCTGCACGGATGTGAATTTCACCCACAGAGTCGGTGGCAGAGCTGGGAAATTACCCCCTTCTGTTCACTTCCTCTGAAGCATCTGGCCCCGGCCACTGTTGGAAGACAGGATACTGAGCCAGATGGACCATTGGTCTGACCCAGTATGGCCAGAACTAAGGACTCCTCACACACAAATGAATCCAGGGTGTCCCGTCTGTCCCCCACCATGCTCAGACCACTGGATGACAGTTCTCTCTTTTCTCAAACAAGAGTGGTAGGAACTGGTCAGGAGGTAACAGCTGCTTGGGTTGATTTCACTCTTCTTCCCTCTGTTATAAACTTACCAACTTTGAGGAAGGTTTTGAGTTCCAAAGGCCGGATAATCGGCTGCTTCTCCAGGCGACCGTACGTCTCCGCGATGCTCTCCACCTCAACCTTGGGGCACTTAAACAGCTCGTAGGTCCCATCCCGGTTCTGGATGAAGCTGCGTGTGATTTCCAAGGGCATCTTGCAACAGAAGCCAGGCACAGATGATCAGAAGAGAGCTTTAGGGGCCGTCAACCACCACCAAGCTGTATTTGGAACTGACCCTTAGCCTGCAGGCTCTTGGCAGAGCTGGGGTGTGCAGTCTCAGCTTCACAGGTGCCTGCCAACCACCTCTACAGACCTGGAGCGTGGGGGGTAAGCCCATCTGAGCTTACAGTCCCTGCCCAGTGCTCCAGAAGAGAGAACCCACCACCAAAGCCCTTGCTTCGAAGCTGTAGGAGGTATTCCTGCCTGATCCCAGCTGTGGTAATCAGTTAGTCCCTCTAGCTGAGGCTGGAATATGCTCACCTGATCCCTGCTCAAATGTTCCCACCGAAGGAACTCTGCCAATTAATGCTTTCCACTGCTAGAATCGATTGCAGACTTTCCAGCTCAGAATCACTCCGTTGCGAAGCAATCGAGGGCCCCAATTCTGCAAACTCTACGGGCTAGTCTACGCTATACAGGCTTTGCCAGTATAACTAAACCAGCAGTGCCTCCTAGTGGAGATGCAGTTCTTTTGTAGGTATAGCAAAAAGACAATTGCTGGTATAAGCCGAGTCTACATACATGCTTCTAAATAACAAAGTCATGCTGATAAAACTTGGTTGCACAGATCTGACTTTACCCAGGTGAGCAGCCCCCATGAACTCATGCGTGTGTTTGCAGGAGCCATGTCTAGCTCTGCCCTCTTTCCTCCCCAGCCTGCTGACCTAACCGACTGGGCTTCACGCTCGGTCTTTAGAGAGGAATCAGGAGAACAAACACGCCTTACCTCAGGAGTGTCAAATATTTGCTTGACCTGCAGGATGTTGGTAATGTGCCAGGTGTATTTGGAGAAGGTACCCAAGGGCAGTGCATCTTTCCGGACAAAAGCTGTGAACAGGAAGACCATATTACAGATGCTGAAACCGTAGGGCCACCGCTGTTCTATATCTGATGGCAAACTAATCTAGTAACAAGAGGAGGGAGGCCACTGCATGGGACACGACCAGCAGAGTCGAAAAACGCAATTTAGTTGAAACCAAACTAGTTGGATGACGACGACACTGGATTTCTTCCACTGAAAGGCATTTTAAATGAGAATTTGTTTAATTTGGGTTTAGTTAACCACAATTTTGGGGCGGGCGGGTGTTTGTTAAAAAAAAACAAACAGATTTTCACACACAACATTTCATTTTTCCATCCGCTCTAGTCAAGGCTGCTGGGTTCTGTCCCTGGCTCTGCTACTAACTCCGTGTGTGGCCCTAGCAAATCACTTAACTTCCCTATGCCTCATGTCACTCCCCCGTAAAACAGGGATAGTAACGCTGACTGGCTGTACCTCAAACGGGTGCCCCGAGGCTATGGTTCCAAAGAGGGGCAAATAAACATATTTCTTACAAGATGTTGGTAAACTTGGAACAAAAAATACCCCTGAAGCCACAAAGATAAAATATGAGGGAGGAGCTGCTGAACTGTAACAAGTCTGGGCACTTGAATATTTGCAACAGCACCATGCTAGGCCATCTTTCTGCTGTGACTAAATGCTTCCACGTATTGTTCCTCCTACTGTTTTCTGTGACGGAACCGCACCTCTGAGGTCAGAAACACAAGCTATATAGCCTGGCCTACAGGGATACTGAAGGAGAATGTAGATGCAATACGCTCCGTGTCTAGGAAACCAAGACAACATTGTTTTGAGGCATCTGTGACCTCCCCGAAACTAGTCTCCTGTTGAGGAAAGAACTGACAAGCAGCGTGGTAAATATTTACGAAGAGGGGTTTGCCCTTGAACTATTCCTCTTTAACATCTCCAAGTAGTTAGACATGAAAGCAAGCCTCAAACCACGCTTGAGAATTAGGTCAGTGTTATTACCTGTAACTTGGGTGTGATAAACTGATCCACGGAGAGGCCAAGCAACCTGCCCCACGTTCATGCAGCAGAGCTGTGACTAGAGCTTGCTTTTCAGACCCAGTGCCCTGCCATTCGACTGCACTCCCTCCACTAAACATTGTGGGTGGCTAGAGGTCGGAGGAAGTGACTTAAAAATCTTGCCCATGTAGACAAGACCTACCATTTACACCGGTGTACCCTCTCTGAGGACACTCTTATTCCAGCGTAAGAGCTTTTTTGGTTTAGCTTTTCCCAAACCACACAAGCTAAACCAGAAAAAGCTGCTCACACATCAGAAGAGCGTGTCCACCTGGGAGGTTGTATAGCTTTACATTCACACCTTAGATCATATCGAAAAAGCTTTCCCCACATATACAAGGCCTTAGAGGTAGGAAGGTCATGGCTTCAAATTGGCTGAAGCACCACTGAGACTTTGAGCAAGTCACTTGTCAGACAGTTCCAGGTAACAGGTAAGTTACACTGCTATGTCAGCCAGAATGATTTTCAAAAACCCCGTGAATCGTAAAGTCTTTCCCCTTGTCACCTGATTTACTATTCTCTTCTAATCAAGGCTGAAGGCGAGCGAAGATTCACATATAGATGACACACTACAGGCTATTGCCTCCGATTAAGCATTTTTAAACTAAAAGAGCAGGAAAACAATATTTAGACAGCTGTTACTGCTCCGGATGAATGAACATGGTGTGAAATTCACCTCTCAGCAGAGGGCCAGCACAACACCTCAAGAGAGATTTAAGCCCTTTGATTATGAGTGAATTCCTCCCACTGGGCCTAAGGATTGTTAGTATGAATGCAGAGAATAGTCCCTGGAATATATGGAGTATTAATTACACTAATGCATGTTGCTAGAGGAGACTGTTACCATCTGTCACATCAATAATCCACAGCCTTAAGAATCGTAAATACGCATTGACATAGCAGCTCAGAGTGGCTGGAGAGCCGTCCCAATCTGAGGACTGACCACCACTAGGCACTGACCAAGTGGACTGGATTGGAAAGCCACCACTGGCCTTATGTCTGGAAAAGTTATAACCATGTAACTGTAACCATTCCACGAGCCTTATTACAGGGTCACAGTGAGTTTGTGTTGTAACCTTTCACCTCCTGGCTTTGGAGGTTTGAAGTCAGGTTGATACTTAAAAAAAAAAAAAAAAAAAAAAAGGTGAATACACGATTTTTAAAGTGAGCGTCAAGTTGATGTGAGGAATTGCCTGGCCCTGCAGTCTGGCCTCCTCTATTCAAAGTACAGGGACAGCATGGGTAGCGCAAAGCCTCCCGCACGCTGCCCAGCTCCACTCTTGAGCTGCAGTGAGCACCTCTACCAGGAGGAGGGGAGGTGGCATCTGTCTCTGTGGCCCATTCAGTCTTTAGCCTTTCTGCTGGGGCTGGCTGCAGAGATGTCACTTAGTGCCCAGAGGCATGATGGATTTTCGTGAGGTGGGTGGACACTTATTCATTGGGAACTGGACAGTCAACTAATTTTATAGACATCAGGTAGCCACGAGTGACTTTTGCTCACTGCTGACCTGAGACAGGTGATCTAGGCTCCATATCCCACCACCAATCCCCAGAGATATCCAGTGGTCCTTTCATTTTCTTTGTAACCTGGAGGAAGCACCATGCATTGCAGCCCGGCCAACAGCGTACTCCCAACCTCACCCATAACTTTTTATACCTCGCACTCCCAATGCATGGCCCAAAAACACTAAACTAGACTGATTTTTGCACGGAAACCACCAGAGATTACCCAGTGTTCAGATTTCCAAAGCTCTGCGCTTATGAGATCATAAGATCTTGTACCTGTAGTGGAATTAGGCAGCCGTTTCTTTGTGCTTCCTATGGAAATCCTCTGCTGCAGGGCATCGAAGAAAGACTGAGGTATATGGAACACCAGTGGCTCTGGTTTGCCTGCACAATAAACCAAGAAGGTTTTAGAGGAGAGAAAAAAGGAGCAGTTTGACTGGAAACAGGTGGTATGGGACATGATATTAATAAATATTCTTAAGTGCTTCTACAAGGATTTGGTTTCACTAGCACAAGAGGTAATCAGTTTTGTTTTCCCTTTAAGGTCTTGTCAGATCTCACAAGCTAGGCAGGGTCAGGACCGGTCAGTAAATGGGTCCCACTTTACAATAAGATTCCCTTTACAAATGGTTTATAAAGAGTTCATAAATGATTAATAGGTGTAATAAACAGTTAATCAATAGCTGTAGAGTCCAAAAAGTTGCTTATAACCAACTACAATACCTTCTACTGATGGACTTTTGTACCCATCCATAGCACCTTCCACCCACACCCGTAGCATGCTTCTAACACCATTTTATGAACCCATGTACCAAGTGTGAACAGCAAACAGTTGTAAAGGACTTTGAGACTGCTCTGAATGAAATGCACTAGACTGAAGTGACCTAGTTCTCATTAACATTTGCTGTCGCAGACCCTGACTAGCCAGGGTACATCCCCAGAATACGGCAACAGTGGAGACGTATACCCTACACATGAGGTGCCAGGAAGGGATTTTTGTTTTAAAAAGCCTAGAACGCCTGAGAGCCGGAGGAAGTTATTCAGCCAGTGGATCGTCTCACAAAACCTGTGCCAAGGCAGATCATTCACTCAGCCCCACCCAGACTTTTCAGCAAGAAACTCAGCGATAAGGTTGGCGTTCCCCGCACCTGAATCTCCCGAGTGCTGGAAAATCTTTGGTTGCCAAAGGTCACAATGTTTAAGATCCCAAATCATGAATGGTTAGATTGTCCCGAGGGCTTCCACAGCGGAGCACCCCACTGCCCTGCCCAGGCCTACCCAGATTTTGGGTCCAGGTTAGGTGCAGAGCATATCCCTGTGAGCACATGGGTGGGGCGAGGACAGAGAAGTGCTAGGCCTGTGTGGAGCTTTGGCTCAGCTCTACCCGGCGCCAGGTGCCAGAGGAACAGCTAAATGCACCCTTGTAAGGACTGCAACAGCAGCTTTCTTTATTCCAGACACACCTCCCAGAACAAGAGGGGAGCAGGGGAGGATTCTCCATGGCACAATGCATCCTGAAGCACTGCAGCTAATGCACCATCCTTTGCCTAAAGGCACAATCTAGCCTTAAGGGCAAAACTCATCCCAGTGCAAAAAGCCAGCACAAAGCCTCGTGCAACGACTCAGACCATGTTTGATGTTTACAGCAGTGGTTCTCAACTAGGGGTACACAGAGGTTTTCCAAGGGGTACTCAGCTCATTTAGATCAGTGTTTCTCAACCTGGGGGATTGTGACTCCCCGGGGAGAGGGGGGTGTCACAGGATGGGTTTAGGGGAATCGCAAGTGCAGGGCTGGCATTAGGGGGTGGCAAGCAGGGCAGTTGCCCAGGGCTTCATGTCACAGGGACCCCCGCGAAGCTACGTTACATGCTTCAGCCTCGAGCAGTGGGGTTTGGGCTTCAGACAAGGCTCACAAGTGAAAAACAGGCTCAAGTATCACACTGAAATGTAAGTACAATATTTATATTCCAGCTGATTTATAATTATATGGTAAAAAGGAGAAAGTCAGCAATTTTTCAGTGACTGTGCTGTGACACTTTTGTATATTTGTGTCTGATTTTGTAAGCAAGTAGTTTTAAAGCGAGGTGGAACTTGGGGTACGCAAAACCAATCAGACTCCCGAAAGGGAGACAGTAATCTGGAAAGTTTGAGAACCACTGGTTTACAAAGAGAATCAAGACTGAAGAAAATCGAATTAAATGCTTGCCCCACCCCAAGCCACATGCTCTTCTCTCTTTGACCCAGCAGATAGTTCAAGCTGATCACAACTTATGCTGCTTAACTAGCAACAAGACAAGATTCTAGGCTCTCACGAGGTGGCTCCCATACAATACTTACCATCAAATTGGTAATGCATGGTTTGATGGATGCGTTCGGTGACACTGGCCAGCCATTCTTGGAAGGACAAGGTCACCTGTGACTCATCCAGCAGCTGATTACAGGCTAAAAGAAAAGGAAACCCTTCATCAAATACAAATGCTCTCTTTAAACAGAGAGGATAAGCATTCTTCACTTCCCCAATGGTGTTCCCAAAGGAAACAATAAGCAGCAAAAGGCCAGATACATGCTGGATTCACACCAGAAGCTCTCTGTGTGCATACATATATATCAAAGTATATTCAGCATTACATTTATCAGACAGTTTCCAGAACTTGGTGCCCTTCACTAAATGCAAAGCAGAAATACGGGGTGCACAGTATAGGAGAGCAATGAACAGCAATGTTTCTGCTGTGATGAAGAAGACATTGTTTCCATTACACATCTCATTTTCAGGGGTTTATAACTACAGTTGAGTGAATGGTTTCTGACTAATTGTTTTTTTGCTGAAAAATGCATTTTTCAGGGTCTAAAACTGTTTCTGAATTTGATGAATAGCCTTGGCTGGGGAAGGAAATTCAAAAGAGTTGAAACATTCTGTTTCAACAGGTTCATTTCAAGCCCGAATTTACAATCAAAATGTTGTCAGCTTTAAAAAACAAACAAACTTTTTTAAAAAGGTGAAAAACGCCCAAATCAAAACAAAGAACTCAAAAAGCATTGGTTTTGGTTGACTCAAAACATTTTGGGTCAATTTGATGAAAAAATTCACTTTGTTTCCAATCGAACCAGATTTCTTCTTCAGATTTTTTGGGGCAGCTCCCAACCTAAAAAGCCATTATTCACTCAGCTCTACAATTAAAACTCATTGGGGCCCGACAGTTGGCATGTACTGCCAAGTGTTTGTGTAACTTACACACACACATCCCTGCAACTTTACACCTTATTTTCAGAAGTGTTGAGCTCCCTCAATTCAGTGGAAGCTGCAGGTGCTCAGCTCCACAGGAAAATCAGGCCTTTCATATTGCGTATGAACTTTCATATAAACTATATCCCAAAATGAGAGTCGGAACTCAAACCGGCACAGACTTGCAGGTGTGGTTCATTTTACATGCTGTGAGAAATTGTATTGAAGTCTGCGGAACTATACACAGGGCATAAAGTTAGGCAATCAAGTAAGTATTTGCAGGATTGGGGACATAGTTACATTTTGCTTAACTAAATCCTCCCTAAAATGTCAAATGGCTATGGTGCTTTTTGCTTCTAAATGTCCTAAATGGCTGCGTAGTGTCACTGTGTGCTATTAAACAAATCGCTATAGCCAATCCAGAGTTGAAAGTACTTTCAGTAAAGGGTAAGCAGCTGTTATGAGCTGAGAGAAACCTTGTTACAGGATGAGTTAAAAACCCCATTGAGATTGATAGGTGCAAACTCACACTTCACTCAACATAACTGTAAGCATAAGCCTCCACCTAAGACAAAAAGTGTGTGTGAACCTGTCCAATGACTCCTATTTTGGCTGAGTATTGTTTCGGGGGCGGGGGGGGGGCGAGATGAGAGAACTGAGAACGGACAAAGGCAGAGGCAAAAAGCAGGATAACCAACTAGGAGCCTGTATGAACAGCGTGACCCTAGAAAAAGCTAGAGAGAGTGTTTTTGGGTCTACTGTTGGCCCAACAGGCTTGAGGACAAGAAGCTAAGAAACTGCTCCTTTTGGTCTTGGTTCCTCTTGCATTCACAGGAGCAGGGCTTTGTTCATTCCTTGTGAATAAACATGATTGCATCAGAGAAAACAGAAGACTTCATCAATGTCTATTTCCAACTGGAACATTCCCAGGGCCCTGAATTCTAAGTAGCCGATCGGGTTAAAAATGGACAAACTCCTCTTACTACTGCTCGTAATCCCATTGGACTGTAGCAGGATCAGGCCCCAGAATAAGAAAAAGTAAGATGCACAGACAAGGAGAAAGATATTTTCAGCTGAGAGTTGATGAGATAGAAGAGGGAGTCAGAGATTGCAGTAACTGCTTTGAAGCAGAGAAAAGGAAAACTGATTTGTTCAGTCTTTAGCTCTTTCCTAGAAAAAGTAATGAGAGAAGAGTGCTAAGAAAAATCTGACAAACCACTGGCAATCATGAGTTTCAGGTGAATAAGGAAAATGAGTAAATAGGAAAAAAAAAAAAAAGTTTATTTTATAAGACCCTGATCCAAATACCATTAATGTCAATGGAAAGGCTCTCTCAGGTTTCCATGGGAATTGGATTGAGCTTTAAATCCCTATGTATCTATCACGGTAAACAGAAATAATCCTAAATATATAGAGAAATAAGCGAGCCTACAATGAAACAGTTCCAAAATATACATGTATAAATACCTCAAAGAAAGCCAGGAGTTATTTGAGTTAGTGGCATTTGCGCTTGTTGTGTCCCCAGCCAGAACGACAGTGCTGGCTCTCCCTTACTTAAATTACACTGGTATAGCTCTGCTGGATTTGATGCAGTTATACCGGTGTTACTCAGGAGTAAAGGGGAAGAAAATCAGGGCCCTGGGCTTTAGAAGAACAGGAGACAGAACCTGGCTTGTCTTTTTGCACAAATATTTGCCACCTGGTGGTTGTAAAATGCATCTGTTCACTGATTCTGACAGTGAATCACTGATTCTGATTCTCACGCAAACATGCAGCTGGGAGACGACACAAAGACAGTGACAAAGGCCAGAATAAAAGCTCAAGTCAGTTTTCTATTCCCGTTTGGCCAAACTGTTCAGTTTCATCTTAAACAATTTTTTATTTTATATTAACACAACGCTATCCTCTCTACAAACGCTTTTTTTTTTTAAACTCGGAATGAGAAGGAACAAACCCTAGCAGTTACACAAGAGAGTGAGTCAGCACCATCTTTCAGACAGACACTGGTATTCAGGTGTATAATTTTGCCAATATGCAGGAGGAATTACAGAAGAGCAGCACAGAACCATCAGTTGCAATAGATTCATAGATACTAAGGTCAGAAGGGACCATTATGATCATCTAGTCCGACCTCCTGCACAATGCAGGCCACAGAATCTCACCCACCCACTCCTGCAATAAACCTCTCACCTGTGTCTGAGCTATTGAAGTCCTCAAATCGTGGTTTAAAGACTTCAAGGAGCAGAGAATCCTCCAGCAAGTGACCCGTGCCCCATGCTACAGAGGAAAGCGAAAAACCTCCAAGGCCTCTTCCAATCTGCCCTGGAGGAAAATTCCTTCCTGACTCCAAATATGGCGATCAGCTAAACCCTGAGCATATGAGCAAGATTCACCAGCCAGATACCCAGGAAAGAATTCTCTGTAGTAACTCAGATCCCACCCCATCTAACATCCCATCACAGGCCATTGGGAATATAGGGTCTGATTTTCATCTCACTCCATTGCAAACCTGGAGTTATTCCAATGGAGTTACATCAGCGTAGGTGAGAGGAGAATCAGACCCATAATGTTTCTTTCATGGCCCTTGGTTTGCAGCATTTTTCCCCACTCACTAGGTATTTTTGTATTTCTGCTGCTCTTATGGCTGAGCGAAAGAGACCGCAGAAGTGAAACTTACCTTGCCTTTTTAGTGAAGATGCAACAGCTGGCTTTTTCAATCCGCTTTTCCTCAGATTGCAGTTGGCCGGATCTTGAGCCAGGAGTGGGCTATTTCCTTGGGTACCTTAGGTTCAATTTAAAAAAGCTTTCGTTTCCAAGCTTTAGCAACATATTCTTTGTAACCTGCAGAGCTAGAATAGTCGCTTCTGATAGTCAAGTTTAACAACTGAGATACCCAGGGGCTCCATCCCTGCACAGGGATGGAATGGACGAGGTGCTTTCCACCTCTAACAACCAGCACCTCACGTGCACTCAGAGACAAGACAGAGGAAACATCTAGTTTCATTGAATCCTGTTAAAAAATCATAGGCTGGTTAGAAGATTCAAATGTTCCTCCAAATCAACCATGACCTGATCCAACACCCACTGAAACCCCTATTAAAGAACTGAAATGGTCCCTTACCAGATGCTTCATCTTTTTTCCTCTTTTTTGGCTTGGAAGCAGTGGGCTCGCCAGCCTGCACGGTGGATTCAGGATGGCAAACTAACTGGGGCACTATGATCCCTTTGAGACCTGGAAAAAACAACCGTTGAGTCTTTATAACGAATCAATTATAACTAAGCGCAAGGTTAAGGCAACATCCTGGCCCCGATCCTGCAGACATGTATGTGCATGCTTAAATTGACAGACGTGCACAATCCAACTAAACTCAGTGGGGCTACCCATGTGTGAGGTTCCTCACCTGAAAGTGCAAGATCTAAACTTAGTCTGTACTTCAAACGTCCCCAGCTTTGTTCATTTCTAACCATTTCTCCCTCTCCATGTTAATAAGGGGCCTGTTCCTTCCTCACCACACAAGTAAGGATCTCGGACTGTCAATAAGCCACATACCCAGAGTTCAGCTACATTGAGTTACAGGTGCGAAAAAAAGAGTGAGTGAGAAAAGAGCTTCTTTCCCATGTGTACACAACTGTAAGAATTAGAAAAACAAACGGGAAAATCAAAAGGAATACAGACATGGATAAGATGTCAGTGTAAGCTCGGGTCTCCATTGCTTCTGTGTGCAGCAGCTTTTGCTTCAATATTAGCGATCCTAACTAATATCAAACCACAACACACCTCTGTACGGCTGGCACAACAGCTCCCGTATTCAAGGCAAGATTAATTCATTCCCAATGCAAACGGACAACTCTGACATTCAGTAGGAACGGTACATGCTTGTACCAGGGTTAGCTGATTTCCAAAACATTTGGCTGAAAGGATTGCTTTGTAATTTAAGAGGTAAAGAACTCAATAGGCCAATTTCTCTCATGGGGTAGAGCCACCAGGTTAAATGGTGTTACATGAGAGATTAACCTGGCCCAGTATGTACACCTTGGCAAAGTGGTGGTGGAAACGGACATGGTAACAGCTGAACAATAACCATAATACCTTGCACTTCTTTACCACTTCTCACCCAAAGATCTCAAAGCACTTCACTAATCAGTTAAGCCCCCAAAGTTATTAGGTATTGTTCTATTTTATAGATGGGGAAAGTGAGGCACTGATGGGTTAAGTGACTTGCCTCGGGTCACACAGCAAGTCAGCAGCAGCATTAATGCGTGTTAATATAGTTTGGCCACTTAGAGCCTGGTTCTGATCATACACCAATTTCACAGCACCTAGCAGAATGCGACCTTGATCCGTTACTGGGGCTCTCCCCTGCTCCCCAATACGAATAATAATTTACACTGGTGTAGCGCCAATGCCTGATCTTAATTACACTGGCATAAATCAGAATTAGTCCCGTAGGGCCAAAATTTTTAAAGGTATTTAGGAACCTAAATTCAGTAAAGGTATTTATGCTTGGTGTCGACTGGAATTTTCAAGAGCACCTTGGTGCCTAACTCCCTAGGTCTATCTTTAGGTCCCTAAATAGCTAGCAAAATCAAGCCCTTAATGTTCACATAGCCAATTTGGTTTTGCTAGATGTTGGAAATAATTTCCCTAATTAGTTTACTCAGCTTCCACACAAGTGTTCTTTTATTAGTCCAAAGGCCACTTGATGTAGATTACATCCAAAATACAAATACAAACATATACCCCCTTTTACTCTATGTCCAGTTAGAAGCATTGGCCAAATACTCACAGCAGTATACCTTGGGAGATATATTCACGTCATGGCATGACTCCAGAAGGGGAAAGAATAGCTCTGACAAAGAAACCCCTAAAACCTTGCCTTTTATACACTATAATAGACAAATGACATTATTGCTGGTTACTGCACCAGCTAAACCCACAAGAGGCAGTTTAGGGCTGAATTTTGTCCTTCTCCCTCCACTGAAGACAAGATGAACCTCATCAAGGTTTTATGTCCAATTAAGCGTGTTGTCTTTATTTTTATTATCTCAACCCAAACCTTAAAGAAGATAACCCTGATATTTCAGGGGTCACTACCGATTAAACACAAACAATCCTTTCTCATCATCTCTTCTTCTGGCCACATACTTTGGGCTTATCACTTGTGCTGACATCCAAACGCAGGTTAAAACTGTCGTTCATCCAGGCCCAATGTAGGTCTATATTCCTACCCTAGTGAAATTTTTTAACTTCTCACAAACCAGGCATCCTTCCCTGCAAAATAAAGAACTTATCCACTCTAAACCAGGCGAGTAAGGAGCTTTCAGAGGCCGCGAGAATAGATTCTTTCAAAGCTGTATTTAAGCAGGGTTGATTAGACAGTCATCTCTTAACATACACCACTTAAAGACCCAAATCCACCTCCCTACCCAAAAAACCCCTTTAAAACCCATTAGTCTTGTGTACCCCTCACCCCTGAATGGAGAGATGCTCCCTCCTAGTTTAGCTACCCCAAGAGAAACTCCTGTCTGCCTCCCACTCCTGGGTTCTTGATTTTCTTCCACATAAGGCAGCCCAGCAATGATCCACTGTGTTACTGCCTCTGCCTCAGTACTCCCACCCAGACCATCCACATGAAGTTTCTGCTTCCTCTTCTAAAGTAAGTTACTTACATGGGGATGAGGTGGGTAATCAAGCCCGGGTGGGGGAGGTGGGAAGGGGGCGATAGCCCCCTATGGTTCTGATCTGCTGCAGGCCACATTTGTTTTCTGAGACGGAGACAGAAATGCTCTGTGGCAGGCATGGTTTTAGCAGTCGTCAGATGGGGGAATGGACAGCAGCTTTCAGGCAATCCATCCTCATGCAGACACTACCCATCAGTTGGAATATTGCTCACCAAACCCTGGGCTCTCTCATTCCCACTCACCCCCATCTTTTTTCGCTCGCTTCGTCATTCTAAACCTCCCTGCAGGCCCACGCCTGCCCTAGCCCCGCTTACCGCTGGAATCGTAACTCAGGAAGTCCGAGAACTCCTGCGCCAGGGTCTCATCACTGGCAAAGGCAGAGATGCAGGCGAAGAAGTGAATGCATCTCTGTGCGGCCTCTTCCTTGGCAGAGCTGGCCTTGCTGGATTTCAGAGTCTGGCATGAGCAGAGAAATCTGTGCTCTGGCACATTCTTACTGCTCATCTTCTGAGCAAAGGAGGCGTGGAGATACCCCAAGCTGTGCTTCTGACTAGCCTTGCACTTCACTACCAGGATGTTCTTGGTAATCCTTTGCACCAGGGGGCCAGTGGGCTCCGTTGCCAGCTGCCAGATGGTTTGCTTCGTTTCAGGGGAGGCCTGCATGGAGTTTAAGATGGAGCTTTTCAAGGTCAAAGGGGTGGCCTCGGTCTGACAGTTCACAGCCAGCTTGATGTGCTGGCACTGGTTTTCCACCACGCCTTGAGTGGCTGCCTTCAAACACGATGGGACGTAGCAGCGCCCGGAGCTGAGCTGCGTGATGATGGTTCCATCCACAGTCTGGATGGTTGTCTCTGAAACCCCCAGCTCCACAAAGCACCGGTAGTCTGGCCCCCTGTCTCTCTGCCGTACCGAGTAGATCTGCAGATCCGAGCCCGTGATGATCTTCACGGCGTCGACGCCGGGCTGCTTCCGAGCGCCGTAGCGGAAGATCGTCCCGCAGGTTTTGTTCTTGCAGCTCAGCCCTCGGGTGCCGTTGTAAGTGCCGCACCGGGGACATTTCCTTATTCCCCTGAGCGTAGCTTTTCCCAAGTCCGATAAGAAAGCTGGGACTTTAGTCCTTACTGAGTTCGGGTCCATCCTCCAGGGAGCCTGAAACATCAGAAAAGTCAAGAACTCAGTCAAACTGGATCTCCTGCTTCACTCCCTTGATGCTCATATTATGATAATTTGTATTACAATTGCACCTAGAGGCCCCAATGGGGCTCAATGCCCCAGCGTCCTAGGAGCTGTACAAACACATAGTGAGACACCCCCTGCCCTGAGCAGCTCAACAGAAAAAGCAGACAAAAGGTGGGACACAGAGGCAGAGAGAGGGGAAGTGACTTGCCCAAAATCACATGACAGATCAGGGCAGAGCTAGGAACAGAATCTAAGTCTCTCCAGTCACAGTCTAATGCCCCATCTGCTAGACCATGCTGTGTGTTTCAAATCATTTGAGTATAATAAAGCATTAAAAATTATATTTCAAAGAGCGTCCTTACCTGTGTTGTTCATCACAGCTTCTCTTAATCAAAGAATTGAAAAGAATGTAGGATTAAATCTTCAAGGGGCCCCACAGATCACAGAATCATAGAATATCAGGGTTGGAAGGGACCTCAGGAGGTCATCTAGTCCAACCCCCTGCTCAAAGATGCAGTCAGCCTCATGCATACATAGCCACATTCCAAGCTGAGAGACTCGGACTGTGTGAAGTGGGGCACTAGTATGGAGCAGCCATCAGCATGTTTGTCACCATGCCATCTAACCCTAAGAGCAGCGCTGAAGGTGGGGTGGTGTTTTTGAAGCCATGTCAGGGATCTGGATGCCCTATTCCAGTACATTTCCTTGAGAACTGGGTGTGCAAACTTCTTAGGCAGCTCTGAAAATCTCAGTCACATTGGTTAAAATAGTGGTGGCTGATTGATCCTAGTGTTTCTTTAGCTGGAGGTGATAGGTGGGCACTCTTTCAAAAAAAGCTCTGGAGAGACAATGCTGTCTCTGTGTGTGTGTCTCTCTCTCTCACACACACACACACACAGCATCATGTTCAGTCTATACGCTATTTTAAGTCTCTTCAGTCCAGGAGAAAGTAAAGTTTAAAGACACTTACTATATCAATAGGGCCCTTCATTTTTGGTTTTTATTTTAATTTTTCCCAGGAATTTATCGGTGTTTATTACTACAACAACGAAAAGAGGTGAAAATCAGTAGAAAAATCTATTAATAATTTTTCTGGGTAAATATCAGGGTTTATTTTGGTGGCCGGAAGGAGAGGGGAAAAGTATTCAGTGGATGAATGTTTTGATGAATGGAATTTAGTGTGGTTTTCTGCAGAACTAAAACAGAACTCAGAACACAATTTTTCCTCTGAGTTTAAGAAAACAAGATAGCTCTAATCCCCAAATAAAACTTTTCATTTGAATAATCAGTTTACAGTTGTAGACCTAGTACTATTAGCCGATAAATATTTACATTTAAGAATTGGGCCACATCACTTGCAGCGCGTACACTCAACTCCATCCTTTTCTCCTGGTTTTGTTTTTTTAAAACTTTCCTTGTGTTCTGAATCTGATACAGATTTTCGTTTTCTTCCCATTTTAGCGGGTCAGATCTTTAAACCGCTCCCTGCTAACGGCTTGAAATGTGTCCGGGGTGGGCGTCAGGGTCGTCAGTACGTTCAGACGTGCAGGCACTTCAGGGCTTGCGTGCGTGCCTGTTTGTTTATTGTGTGTATCCTCTAGCCTCGCTTCCACAGGCAGCTTTGCATAGACACACAGACTACTGTATTCTCGTAATACGATGTAATTCATGCAACATACGTATTTTCCTAACAGAACAAGTTATTTTCTATATATTTGAATGATACAAAAGTAGGGTGAAAATCGGGAAAAAAAATGAATAATACTTTTTGTGAAACCCAAGATTTTTTCAGTAACAATCAGTTTAAACTGAAAACAAAGAAGCCTATATAGCCATAATACTGTTGTACCCACCCTGAGGCCTGGTCTACACACAGTTTTTATACTGATATAATTATTTTGATTAGAGATGTGTGAGTTTTACCAATTATACCCAGAGTTACATAGTTACATCAACATAAAGGTGCCTTATACCAGTACAGCTTATTCCTGTCCCTCTGTCCCATATGGGAAAAAGCTATACCAGCATAAACACTTTAATACTGGTATAAATGCATCCACACGAGGAGGGTTGTACTGTACTACTTATCCCCGTCTAATGAAAATGGTATAACTTTTGTGTGTAGACAAGGTCTGAACTTAAAACCCTGATCAGAATGGCATTACTATGATATTCTTACTATGTAGGGATCTCATCTGTCAGCCCTAACTCAGACGTAGGTCTGCTAAAGACAAAGAGCCTCCCTCTTCCGGGTGTAAATCAGGAATAATTGACATCAAGGAGTTACACAAGTGTTAGAGGCAAATCAGGCCCCACGAGTCAACTCAGAGTTAAGGCTGCAAGGATCAGGGTCTTGACCCCTTGCTAGCAATCTGGATACTACTTTAAGCACCAGGGCCCAGAGCCTCAAAAGGATAAAGGCATCTAAATGGGACTGCAATGCCGGTATCTGAATATCTTTGATGATCTGGGCCCAGGGGTCAAATTCTGGTAGGGTTGTCTCAGCTCTTCTAAGGCAGAAACACTGACTTCTATACAGCTTGTTATCAGGGGTCTTTTTGATGTGTCCTTTGAATATATATAAAATCTCCCTTCTCCTCTGCATGGACATAAAAATCCCCCAGCAGCTTTCAACGTGTAACGGTTTGCTCCAGGCTCATGGCCAAAAGCTGCTTACTCCCCACTGCTGCACAGTGAGCTATGCACTGGCTCTCTGTAGGACAGCTGGCCTCCTGCCCGGATGGTAGCCTTCCTTCAAGTGTGAATGCCTTGTTCTTGCCGGTCATGGGGCTGAGAATGAGAGTTCCGCATGTGGCTTGCAGAAAGTGGTCAATGGCAAACTGAATTGGGAGGAGGAAAGGCACATAGAAATGTAAGGGTACATCCTTAGTGGTCATTAAGAGAGTGTGAGTTAGTTCCATGTGTAGGAGTGAACAGGGGGATGACCTGAAAGAGAAGGGGAATATGAGAGTGGTAAAACAAGATAAAAAAAGTCACTGAGATGAGGGAACAGTTGTGCAGAGCCCTGAAGGTGAAGATACGGGATGATCGACTATTTTCCACAGTTGATTATAGATATCTGTGGGCATTACAGCTGGAGTTCCCAGCATGCTGGGAGGCGCAGACAAAAAAGTCAATGTTCTATACCACAGATTTATAAACCCCATCCCTGCCTCCACCCACACCACCACAATGTTACCTGACAATACTGCTGACGCTTCCTTCAGAGGAAAAGCAACATAGGATGTAAGTTGTACTCACATCTTCAGGTAAGAATGTCTCATGTGGGCTCTGTGTCTGGGGGGATGGGAAAAGGTCAGATCTGATGCTTTCAAGTCTTCCTGGAATTCTGACCAGTGTCTAGCCTCTAAATTTTAGAGGTGTCATAATAAAGAAGTTCCGTTTGATCTGCTGGTGGCAGACTGTCATGCTGTTGCTCTGAGAGCACAGGGGTAAGCTGCAGAGAGGGTAAGACCTTGGTCTACAATCAATGCAGCAGAAAGTGACCTTTGGAACATACTGGACATCCCGGGAGTAGAATGTATAAGGCTAGGACTTGAATGATGTGTGCTAGGACTTTGGCAAAAGAATGAGAGGACCAAGTGATCTAATGGCTTTTACTATACAAAATGAAAAACTAGGCTAGGAGACTTAGATTTGTATTTATTTATAATTTTGACTGGTAATATCAATGGTTCGTTGTAAGCTTTTTTTATCTATTTAAATTTTTCACCGTTGCAGGAAATTATGTGGGGGGGAGAGGGGAGGACCAAAATGATTTAATGACAGTAGATGTTGAGATTAAAAGTTAAAGCTTTATAACTGTTAAACACAAATTGTCAACGTCACATGTCAAAACACACAAAATAAATACCCTTAAGTCAAACTCTAGTAAGTTCTCAAATAGTTCTTTTCTTTCTTTGCTTATCTGTACATTCTGATCATCAATGAAAATATTTTTGCATTGACTTCAATGTACAGTGAAATCAACATTTACCAAAAAAAATCTCATTGTTCCAAGTCTAGATATAACCAAAATGACTAGGTCAGAGAACAAGTCCTTACTGAGACCATTAGCAATAGCCCAGCGAACTTTGTAAGAAAACTGAAATCTGCCAATGTTTTGTAGGTGGGAAACACTATGCAATGAGACCTATTTGTGCTCAGAGCTACCTTATGATCGAGCAAAGGATGATGTCAATTTATTTCACAGGATGTGGACCTTGTCATAAGTGTTATTTGTTCGTTCAGTGCCAGCAATGTGCACGACAGAAGATGAGACACAAAAGTAAAGCCATTTCCTGCCCCAATGAGCTTCTGATCTAAGCAAGACCAAGTTGACACTGGGAACCAGACGAAGAAATAAGTTGGATGTTTGTTTTTATTTGTGCGGTAATATTGTTGACTCACAAAGAGATGAGTGGTGAGGAAGGATTTTAATGTATGACAGATTCACCCAGGACTGAATGAGACGTTATGGAACTTTGAAGAACAGCTACCAAACATGTACAAACTTGGCTATGTACAGTAATCCCATAACGTTACAGATTCAGAGGAATCTCTATGTTTTGTTATTTACATGTAAAAACAAAAAAAGCATGTAGCTGATACACAGAGATAATAAGAGTTCAGAAAATACTGGAGAAAAAAATGTCATAGCATTTGAAAGACTCTTTAGTGGGATTATTTGGGTTGGTCTTTGTTCCTTGATTTATATTTAAAAGATGCAGATGAAGAGTATAGAAGTATTATATAAGCAGTGTGTCTGAATGCAGTTGTTTGCTAGGGGTCTTTCCTTCCTTAATCACACAGGGCTTGAATAAAATAAAAAGTTAATTTACAAGCTAGGCTGAATAGATTGATCCAAATCATTTACAGCTTTTAGACCTTTCTAGATTAAGTGAGTCCAAATTTTGCTGCACTGTCAATATGCCAGAAGCCCCAGGGCTGTCCCTATGTAGCATAATAGTGAAGCAGCTTGCATCCAGCCTCTAATACAGAAGGGTGGTTGGTACATCAGATGAGTCACAGCACACACTATCCTAATCCAGCATTCTTCAGGATGAAGTTCCTTTCGCTTTGCCACAATGAATTAATTACATGAACATGATGCAAAAATATTGTTCTCTAACAACCTCTGCACCATCACATCACCAAATATTGAAGAAGTTGTCGTGCAAAATGTTGTGTCATAATATCACGGTAACTCAATGGCTACCCTAGGCATTTCTGGCAAAAAAAAATTCCCATTGTTGCTAACACTGGCGTGCTGGTGTTAACAACAGTAAAGACACTAATGTAGACAAGGGTCCCAGTGTTTTTAAAACCCTATCATTTGGCAGGTGCTCAGATCAGGGTTAGTTAGACACCACAATGCTCAAACTGACCACAGGTGATCTGTCTATCCGCACTAAAACTATCACAGATCTGCATCACTTTTAACAAAAAATGAGCAAGTTTTGCCAACCCTCCTGCCCCCAAAACCCTTGGGTAGTCACAGCCTCTGATGGTTGGAGGATGTCACATTACAGCACAGGTTGACCTGATAGTGGCATTTCATGGTGATGCCACATCATGATACAAAGATTTGTGATTTCCCAATGGCAAAGTGTTTTGATGTTTACAATGTAGTAATGATGCACAGAGATTTTGCGAAGTTACCATAAAGATGCAAATTCTGTGTCTTCAAGGCATCATCACATCACTATGCCAAATAATATGACATCACAATACAATGACGCCATGAAGACAATAAAGGACCCACAACCTGGTCATGTGCACTTTTACATCATCACATCAAGAGGCCAACACTGTGATGTGACACTGATGTCATACTACAGTGACTTCACGGCATCACTTGGTCTACCAAACGCAGCCACATGCGCTGTGGCATCCTTATATTGCGGTGTCACAGTGACTGCAGAGATGACGCAGCACAGTGTCACAAAGGTATGTGTGTCGCAGCACCATGGCTACACCAGTGTCATAGTGACACTGATGACATCACACAAGTGGTATCACAGCACCACGGTTACACTTCTGTGTCACCATGGCACTGTTGACATCACATAAGTGCATGGGCCGCAGCACAATGGTTACACTCCTATGTCACAGCGACATCGATGACATCACATAGGCACGTAGAATCCTAGAATATCAGGGTTGGAAGGGACCTCAGGAGGCCATCTAGTCCAACCCCCTGCTCAAAGCAGGACCAATCCCCAACTAAATCATCCCAGCCAGGGCTTTGTCAAGCCTGACCTTAAAAACTTCTAAGGAAGGAGATTCCACCACCTCCCTAGGTAACGCATTCCAGTGCTTCACCACCCTCCTAGTGAAAAAGTTTTTCCTAATATCCAACCTAAACCTCCCCCACTGCAACTTGAGACCATTACTCCTTGTGCTGTCATCTGCTACCACTGAGAACAGCCTAGAGCCATCCTCTTTGGAACCCCCTTTCAAGTAGTTGAAAGCAGCTATCAAATCCCCCCTCATTCTTCTCTTCCTCAGACGAAACAATCCCAGTTCCCTCAGCCTCTCCTCATAAGTCATGTGTTCCAGTCCCCTAATCACTTTTGTTGCCCTCCGCTGGACTCCTTCCACTTTTTCCACATCCTTCTTGTAGTGTGGGGCCCAAAACTGGACACAGTACTCCAGATGAGGCCTCAGCAATGTCGAACAGAGGGGAACGATCACGTCCCTCGATCTGCTGGCGATGCCCCTACTTATACATCCCAAAATGCCATTGGCCTTCTTGGCAACAAGGGCACACTGCTGACTCCTATCCAGCTTCTCGTCCACTGTCACCCCTAGGTCCTTTTCCGCAGAACTGCTGCCGAGCCATTCGGCCCCTAGTCTGTAGCTGTGCATTGGGTTCTTCCGTCCTAAGTGCAGGACCCTGCACTTATCCTTATTGAACCTCATCAGATTTCTTTTGGCCCAATCCTCCAATTTGTCTGGGGCCCTCTGCATGCATGCGCCGCAGCACCATGGTTACACCTCTATGTCACAGCGACATCAATGACATCACATGGAGGCGTGCGCCGCAGCACCGTGGTTACCCCGGTTGTGTCACAGCGACATCGATGACATCACACAGGCACGTGCGCCGCAGCACCGTGGTTACCCCGGTTGTGTCACAGCGACATCGATGACATCACACAGGCACGTGCGCCGCAGCACCGTGGTTACCCCGGTTGTGTCACAGCGACATCGATGACATCACACAGGCACGTGCGCCGCAGCACCGTGGTTACCCCGGTTGTGTCACAGCGACAGAGTCGCTGATGTCACGGGGTGCACGTGATGTAAGGAGGGTGCTTGCGACAGCACCGACGACACACGCTGATGTCACCACCTCTCCCACACCAGGGCCCGGGAAAAGGGGCCTGAGACCCCCCCCCACTATTTCCCAGTAGCCTCTCCGGCCTCCCTGATGTCATTTCCTGTTCCGGGGGGGGCCACAGCGGGGCCCCTCCGGAGCGAGACTTCGGCCTCGCGTCGGCCTTACCTGGGCGGCCGCCCCGGGCCCCGGGTCCCAGCCGGGCCGCCTGCGAAGGGGAGTCAGCGAGCGGCCTCCGCCATGGCTCCTTACAAACGGCCAGCGGGCCTCGGCTGTAACGGCAGTCCCCATTGGTCCGCTGTCCGTCACGTGGTGGGCAGGCTGAGCATGATGGGAGAGGTAGTTCTGCCTGCCAGGGGCAGGCCGAGCAGCGCGCTTGTTATTGACTAGGGCGCTGGGCCCCAGTGGCTGGAGCTCAGGAAGGCCTGGGAGTGTAATTAATCTAATTAATGAATGGGCGTGAATTAGGATGCCCGTGAGTTAATGGGTGCGAGTGCAATTAGCAAATGAGTGGATGAATGAGCCTCTACCATCAGGGTCCTAACTCCAGAGTATCCCTAAACCCCTGGGTCTCAAACTTTTGCACAGGTGACCCCTTTCACAGAGCAAGCTTCTCAGTGCAACCCCCCCTTTATAAATTAAAAACACCTTTTAATATATTTACCACCATTATAAATGCTGGAGGCAATGCAGGGTTTAGGGTGGAGGCTGACAGCTCACAACCCCCAGTTCGATAACCCCTGCCCTAAACCTACCAGAGGCTGAGACTAAACGGGGGATAGGGCACTGGAAATTGTCCTGTTCTGGGCATTAGCCCTGAAGCATCCGGCTCCAGTTGGATGACAGGATCCTGGGCTCCATGGACTGACAGCTGGTCTACACTAGGAAGTTCACTGGTGTAGCTATGTCTCTCGGGGTGAAATCCACCCCCCAAGACACATAGCTATACCACCAGCCTAGAGAGGGCTAGGCCCCTGGAAGAATTATTTCATGAAACTTGCTCCTGTGCTAACGGAAGAACCCCTCCCAACAGCAGCTACACTGACACCCTTAAGAGCATTACCACAGTAGCTCTTTAAGCATAGATGTAACTTTGTCAGTGAGTTAATGGCGGGGAGTGTAACTGAGTGTGAATTAGTAATCATGTTACAGGGGGCGCGCCGAGGTATAGATGTGAATTGCGCCTTGTCTAAACAAGAGTTTTACTATTTATAGGATGCTGTATCAGCATAATTAAGCCCCCTAGCTCTACCGCTATAAAACATGCATGAACATGTTCCAGAATAAGTGGCTTTTTGCAATTTAGCTTAATCATCACCACCACCACATGCTCTTAAGGATATTCAGAGGGGCAGTTATAGTGACATGGAGCTTTAACTTCACACCTTACATGGTTGTAAACTTTCCCGAAAAAGACCAGGATTGCACGAGTTTAAAAAACACACTTTCACTTATGTGTTAGTGAATTACACATTCACATTGGACTCAGGGCCAGATCTTCAAAAGCATTTAGGCTCCTAACTGCCATTGATTTCACTGGAAGTAAGGAGCCTAAATAACTCTGTGAATCTGTGCCTAGGTATTCACAAGTATTGCCAACCCCAACTATTCAAAAATCATGGCAGGTAGCCCTAAAAATCATGAGATTGGCTTAAAACTAGTATCTTAAAAATAAAATGTGTTCTTCTCATTTGACTTCTAATTTTTGACGTTTACTAGTACAGCTTGGTCAAGCTTTTCTCAAACACTGAGGGCTAGAATTCCCCCCCCCAATGAAAGCTGAGGATTCCAAGAGCTATGGTTTCAAGAAAAACAAAGCAAGACTCCTTGTAAAGTCATGAAAGGCAGCAACAGTGTGACCCTTTCTAAAGCAGTATCACTATGTTGCAGTATTTAGATTGTGAACATTACATGGGAATGTGGTTTTTTCCTGTATAACTCTCCAATGCATCACTGTCTTCCTCTGGTCCACAGATATATTGTTATAGGAAGTCATTCACAAAAATTCCCGTGGATAAATGAAGCAACAATTATCCAGCTACACACTTACCTTGCAGGGAGCGGCAAAGCTACTGCACATGTAGAACTGGAACGAGAGCTAAGTTATATTAAGTCGGTAACAGAACATGGCCCTGAGATTTACAAAGGACCAGGGCATGATCAAGAGCCTTTAAGTTCTTATGCTGTTAGAAAAGTTTCAGGTTGAAAAAATTCCTACTTCTAATTCCCCCCAATTACCAAATATTAAAACAGTGTGCCACTGATATATCCCTTTTAGCCAGTGGTGCTGATGAGCTATTTTACTTGCTAGATCCTAGCAGAGAGTCTAGTCTGGTGACAGTCAAACACAGGCCAAATTCTTATTGTCAATGGGAATTATGCCTGCAAAAGGAATGCCGTATCAGCCTCCTCGTATGTGACAAGTTAGTGGTCATCAGTAGTTGCCTGGGCATGGTCGGGACTAAGCATTGTTAGCCAATACCACCTACATGAACAAGGGGATTTAACGTTTTGTGAATACAGAAGCGGAGACCATTAACTGCTTTAAAGTAAATTCTATTACAGATTTTCTACATTGAAATTAGTAAGTAGTGCTCATAAGCTGATTTTAAGTAACTTGGAGAGGAAGGTAAGTGACAGACTGGTTATTTGATTACTTCTGACTCTAAAAAACACCTTGGGGCACTAGAAATACTTAAACTAGTTTATCCACGACCTCTACCCTGGACACATGCACAAACCATTAATTCATTAACAATCCAACTAAAAGCTAACAAATTGTGAAAGTGACATCAAGCTCACACCTTTGGTATGGTACTCCTACCGTACTGAGTAGCATGCTTTACTAATATCACTGCATAAATAAAATATTTTGTTTGAAGAGTAGAATTCCATCCAGTAGGATGCACTACATTACTAAACTGCTGTATATAGCTATTGGTGAGTCATGTAATAAGAGGACTGGGCAGGCATGCTAGAGCCAAAGGGAACACAAATATGAAATCAAGAAAATTATATGTATTAGCACAGAACCAGGGCTACACCTTTAAGCACAAACAAATTCAGAGCCAGTATGATCACTGAGGAAACAGGAAAACAACTCACTGCCAGTACATACAGCCCTACTGCATTCTGGCATAAGGCTTAAAATAAAAGGAAGCATCCTCTTAGTGCCTGCTTTCCCCCTGAAGTACTGGAACCTCCACTGTGACAAGCAAAATAAAAAAAAAACTGATAAGGTTGGGAATATGCAAGTTCACACAGTTTTATTAACATCCTTAACAGCTTTAAAAAAAAAGTCACCAGTCGTGGAGTTAAGAGTCTTATACCCCTAACCACAAACATCAAAATACATTCATTCAAGTGTAATTTAATGTTTCATACATATCTGAAGTGGGCTGCTAATGCAAAAACCATTCCAGGCTGCTACCTTGGAATTAAGCCATTTATCCTTTTCTGTTGTGTGTTTGGGATTCTGCAACGCATATCTTACATATCAAGGCAACTGTGTCATTTCTGTAAACACCAAAGCCTGGCAGAAGTGCAAATACTCAGAACAAAAAATAAAGGGAGGAAGAAAGGAGAGCACTGGTAGGGCAGAGGAATGTGTTCAAATGATTGTCACCTCAATATTGCTTTACGTGTTTTGTGGAGTGGGTGGGGGGGGACAAACGGGATACAACACTAATACAAATATCACTTACGGCCCTCTCTGGCTCCCAATGCAAAACTCATGAGAGTACGACAAGTTATTTCACTTAGTAGGTTTGTTCTAAACATTGGTTGATAACAAATAGCATGGCGTAACTTCCACGATGTACATTTAGCAAGCTTTTTATAGAGCTGTTTACACCAAGGCCATTGCAAGGAAAAACACAGTGCATTGGAAGAATTCAAGATGCGTCTCATTCTGAGAATACACTTCACAACTCTAGGCCTCAGAGAAATAAAGAGGTATCTTCTCCATTTACAGATCAGATTTTCCCTATTGCATGTGACCTCTCATTGGTTCATTTAAAAAAAAAAAAAAAAAGGTGTCCCCTTGTCTCTTGGAGTCTATAATTCAAGAGGTATTTCAGTCCTCAGCAATCAGCACAGGAAGCCCTCCCCCACTCTGCTTTTAATTAAACCAAGCAGTAATGTGTACATTTTAATGACAGGAATCACAGTACATTTTTTAAATTTAGACAGATGCTGTTCATGCAGTCAAAATAAAAGAGGTAAAAATACACATTATTCATATATTGGTTTTAAAATCTGTATTCAAATACAGCATTGAGTGAAACTCCAGA
This sequence comes from Lepidochelys olivacea, assembly GCF_965140295.1. NCBI lineage: Eukaryota > Metazoa > Chordata > Testudines > Cheloniidae > Lepidochelys > Lepidochelys olivacea. The sequence goes on along the minus strand of NC_140436.1, from coordinate 11,579,129 downwards.
GCCTACTCACAGATATGGATGTTCTTTGGGCAAAATATGATACAGCATAGCTGGTCAAGCAGAAAGTAAAAATGTATGTTTGCATAATTAAAGTCAGAATAGAGCCCTAACCTAGAGTAATCCATAGAAGTGAAAAAGATAACTGATATACTTTGTGAAACATTTCACTTTTAAGCTGTTTTTTTGTTTTCTGTTGTTGTTGTGAGTCCTATTTGCAAGAGTTACAAGGGGGAAAACATTTCCAAGTACAAAAGTTGGTTTGTATTCACCTATCTTTAAAGCCAAGTTTTAAAAACAGCTGCATAGAATAGTTCTCCAGAGAGTCACACACACTCAGGTCCTCCACACCTTACAGAACGTTGGCTATGAGATACAGGCCAACACAATCTCCTAAGAGATTTGCCCTATACCCGCCTTCCCCTCCCCCAACCCTCCCATTTTCTAATAAAAATGTTCAAAATTTTAAACAGTCCAATATTACATCCCTAACTGGGGGGGAGGGAAGCCTGACCTCATTCCTGTCCCACTCCCCCCTATCCTCCATTATTACTTCATATAAGACCCTGAAATATATTGTCACATAATTGTCAATATAGCAGAAGTTTAATCCCTTGATACTCTGAGTTGCCCAACGGCAACTAATTGGGGAAAAAAAGGAATATGGGAACTCCAGAAGCCAAAGCTTAATAGGGATAATAAATAACATTACACAATGAAGAAGTTTTTGCTCTTTGAAGGCTGGTCAAGGAGGTAGGATAGAAAGTTTTTTGGCCTTTGAACATTTAAAAATGCTTTGCCCAGCTGGTCCTTCAGGCTAAACTGGAGCATTCCACATACCCCCCGCCTGATGCTTACACATACAATGCTACAGTTTTCACAGCTCTAATTGTACATGTTAAAATCAAGTCAACTTACTCTATTTGAGTAAAATTTACTATCAGTAAACAGCAAGACTGATTTGTTTTCTACATACAACTTTGTGTCTTTTACAGTTTCTTAAAAACAAGAGCGGATGACTTTGTATTCAAAAGACTACCAAAGTGTATATTTGATATTCACATGCAAGACCCAAAAAAACCCTTAAAAACGTTACGCATAAATCATGTGAAAGGACTCTGCAGCCTACCTTTAAATAAGGAAACATACAAAGTTTGCTAACTTTTGTGCAAAATATTAGTTTGCTAAAATATTTTACATGATAATGGATATGTGTAAATATAGATTGACAGAAAAAAGCTGGTTCTTAGGAATTTGTCACATTGTGGTATTTGTAACAGGATTTTATATTCCCTAGTACACATCAAAGTTTATCACTGAAGATAAAAATCCTATAGAACAAATCCAACAGGGATTTCTGTAGGCACCTTCTCATGTAGAACACAATGTGACTTCAGTTAGATCCATCTGAGAGTTGTGCACACAATTTTATGCTGAGCATCACATTTTCCTCATGTCATAAGGCAAAGACAACTGTTTGAAAAATGTCTAGATACAAAATGATGTAAAATAATTTATATTTGAAAACCCTGGTATAAACAAAAGTGGAGAGATGGACACTTTATACAATAGGCTATTTTTAAAACAAATTTGTGCACAGGCTGAAGATTGTAAAGAACCTTCAGAATTCACACAGTTTTGGCTTTTTTGTACAACTGTTTACAATACATTTTAAATCATTAGGAATGCAAACTAAAACTGCACACTACTTCAGAAGAAAAAAAGTTTGACTTTGTGCAATTTTCTGCCCCAATTTAACAGTGGCAGTAATCCCTGCATTTGTTGTGTTTCAAACAAGGATCTTAAGAAACACACATCAAAAGGAGGAAAAGAAGGCAAAAGTTGGCAGACATCCAGCATCTAGTTTTTCCTGTTTTTTTTTTTAAACAATGTGGATGACAAATAGTTTCATGATTAAAATGATTTCTTTAAATAAATACACTGTATCTGACATTTGCGCTGACTTGATAAATCTAAGTAAACAAAGGCTTTACAGCACTCCTTGTTGCCTCAAGTCACTGGTGTTAGGTTCCAGAGTCCTTTTCTCTCACTGAGTTTCAAAACCTGCCATGCGATATCCAGTTTGATTAGTTAACACACTTCCATTCTGCCCCTGAGGTGGCGGAACTCCATAATTTGCACCCATCCATGCGGCAGAAGACTGTGTCTGACTGTTGTGGAAGGAGGGGGAAAGAGAGGTGATTACAGAAAATGTATAGTTCCAAGAGACTGAATTTACATAAAGAGATTGGAGAAGATAAGAACTGCCACACTGCAGTGAAAGCTAATTAGATACTTTCCAAGTTTTGGCCAACAGAATCTTAACCAGTAAATAGAAAAATTCCTAAATGTAACCCCAGCTCTGCGCACTGATGTTATGGCTTTGGGCAAGTCATTTAGGACCTTACTTTAAGGCATGCCAAGCACTATTGAAGTCAACTGGAACTATAGATGCTCAGCACTTCTGAAAAAAATTCAGGCCAATTACAGATGGGAAAACAAACAAGTTCAGTGGAGAGAAAATCCCTCACAACACTTGTCAGTTAGATTGGTGTTACTTAAATGTTTATAAAGTGTAGCTATGAGTATAAGCAAAAGAGGAAAACTGTTGACAACAAAGGGCAGTAAATGTAAAAACAAAGAATTCAAGCACGAATTCTGCTCCTGTATGTAGCTGAATTTTAAAGAGGGCCAGATTGTTTTATAAACAACACCTGTAGTTATATTAAGAGGAGGATGCTATACCTCCTTGTCTGGGCTGGCATGGGAACAGAGGGGAGGAAAGTGTAGAGCTCAAGTGGCTTGTTGCCACCAGACCCCTCAGAAGGGGTAGTTCAGTGGATTTCAGTCAGTATAGTAGATTTGAGTTTTACTACTGGTTAACAGATCCAGCATTTAAACCCTGAAGTATTCTGCGTAAGAAACCAATTTTCAGATACATACTTAATATAGTATCCATCATCCCAAAACATGAGTGCATACGCACAGACCTCACTTCACCCACAACTGGGAAGTAATGGCAGCTGTTTGAAATAACTAAATACTGATCTAAATTTAAAATTCAAAGGAATTGTAAGTTATCATAGTGTAATTACCAGAGTCAGAATTTGGCTAGGACAAAGGAACAAAATGTGCCTATATTTACACAAAGTTCAAGATGACCATTAGTAAAGAGAGAGTACTAGTTTGACCAGGACACTACATTTTAGAGTAGGTGATGTATACAGCAGTTCCGGCATTTTTCCCAAGGGTAGTAGTCCCTTACACCCTGAAAATATTTCAAGTATGGTAATTATTCTGCCAACCTAAAATTCCTCTTGTACTTTCAGATAGATATGGGACCTGATCTTTTTACACCAGTTTACAATGGTATAAAACTTCCTTGGACTTCAATGAATCCCAATTCAACTGATGATTTCCCCCAATGCAGCATTATTCTTGGCAATTTATTTATAGCGCACAGATCAGTTAGCCTGCATACTCACTTAAATCCCTGCTGATTCCATGCCTGTCCATACATTCCATATGCAGGGACTTGCCAACCATTAGGCATGTACTGACCAATTTGCTGTGCATTTCCATACCACTGGCCCCACTGGCCATAAGCCTGTGGATATCCAATTTGATTCTGCAAAGAAAGTTGAAATATTGAATACACTACACAGTCACCTATTGATGGAGAAACTCCTATCTATCAAGCTAGTCTTTCATCAAGAACTTAAAAGGTCTTATATTCTAATACCTCATTTTGAAGGTTATTATAGAATTTATCTGGGCAACTCCCTCTAACGCTATATATATGAAAAATCACCCCACCTCCTGCACACACACATTTTGCTGATTATTCTCTGGAGTACAGCAGTCTAATATTACAGATAACTCTTCCAGAAAGCACTGCAGGAAAGAGCAAAGTTGAGATTTAGTCAGAAACTTAAAGCTCTTCCCACTCTTTCTTTATCATTGACCAAAGCAGGTTTCCTCAAGTTCCAAAGAGTTTAATTTTGATCAAGTATCTTAAAAGGCAGATATCAGGGACCCAAGAATTAATTTGGGAGGTCACATGAGCCACGTGACCCTGAAATCCACAACCCACCACCCTGAAACGAATATGTATTTCCGTGCTAGAAATCTGTTAAGAATCTCATTAATAAGATCACACTAATCACCATCTTACAAGGCAGTGTAAATCTGTTCTCTGACCTGCTGGATTGGATTGATCATATCTGGTGTTTCTTTGCCCCAGTAGCATTTCACAACGTGCCCTTCTAGAGCCGTTCCATTGACAGAAACAATTGCACGTGCTGCGCTTTCATGAGAATTGAAGCTGTTAAGGTACAAAAGGAACATCAATATAAACCCACCCTCCATACACCTACGGACAAGACACTTGAAAGGAGACTGTCAGCCTAAAAGTGTGCTTGCACTTTAAGAAGTTTTAAGAGTTTCCAAGTTTGATTACAAAAAAACCCAAAACAATGAAAATAATCGTTTGCAGGAGAAACTAGTCTTTGCAAGGGAACTCCAATACTGCCGCATTTATTTGTACAGAAGATTCAGAAAGCAAAACTGACCCATCTAGTTTCACTGTCTCACCCTGAGTGAGGGGCAAAAAGTAAGTAGCACACAGGTTAGGTAAAATCTGAAATTGTGTTAAGCTGCATTGTTTGATTATCTACAGCGCTGTCAGTGAAAATAAAGAAAGTGCATTTAAAAACAGGATTCTGAATCTGCAAGAATCATATCCAATACGTACAGCTATGAAATGATAAAAAGAAAAGTAGTACATCGTTGTTAACTCAGATCAACATTACCACACAAACAAGATGAGACTATAGTTGAAACTGTAGACACTGAAGGATAGTCTAAGTCTGTCTAGGCTAGTTTCCCACTAGAAACATTCTGAGGCCATCTGACACCAGTGCTTAACATTTTTGCAAGGGAAAGGTAAAAGTCACATTTTTAAAAGTGAGCAAAAATGTAACCTACCGTATAAAAGAGTACCCTTTGTCTGGGAAGACTCGAATTTCCATTATCTGCCCAAATGGAGAAAAGGTCTGGCGCATTAGCTGTTCTGCAGTGTAGAAAAGGTAGACAATCAAAATTAAGAAGTACTTCTGATTTTTAAATCGTTTTATGAGGAAACCCCAAAATTTAGAAGATGCCATACCTGTTAGTCCTGAAGTAACACCACCACAATATACAGTGCAGTTGCTTGGGCTGGACTGATTTACAACATCATCGTAAGACAGCTGTTTGGTGTTTGCTGTAAAAAAGTTTTTTTTTTGTTTTTTTTTTGAAGTTTTTCATTTAAGCAAATGATTTACTTTCCTCCTGTCTTCAGAAGTCTACAAAGAGCAAGGATCCTAAGGCTTTTTTGGGTGATGCCTAAAAGCATACCAATACATTTTCTCCTGTAAATCTTTAATTTTACCATTAGTCTTAGCTTACAAAATATACAGCTATAACATCCTCCCAAGTGCTAGTTTAGGAAGTGAGAGAGATGTAAAGCAAAGAATTGCAAGCATTAAAAGGGACATGAAAAGTCAGTGAGGTTTCCCAACTGAGTCATTTTTGCAAAATAAAGAAACAAAAGTGCACGCCAAAAGGAAAGCTACATTCAAAATACACGATGATCTCAAATAGGAGACATGTAAATCCCAAATGATGAATGGTATGGATTACTGATGCATAAAATATTTAAAGGAATGTCATTTAAATTAAGCCCAAAATTCAGGTTTATAAATCTAATTTTAAATACACTTAATGGAAATACTTCCTTCCATCAGTTTAAGTCTAAACACACTCCTCCCCCACCCTGTATCTTCACCACAAAAGATGCAACGCTGGCAGTGCATGAAAACAAGTTAAATCAAAAACACTACTTTCATTGTCCAAGGTGACTGAAATGCAAGATTGAATAAGTGCTGAAAAGTAACTGAAGGGTTTTTAAATACTAATATTGTTAAAATGTAAGGAAATGTGTAAAGTTATAATTTAACATATTTCTTCAAGCAAAATCTTTACTTCTGAATTCTACAGGGCATTGAATTTTTTCATGATAGAAGCGCTAATACTTAGAACTAATACGAGGTTTTATTTGTTCCTTATTTGGGTGGGGGCAAGGTGGACAAAAAGCTAAAAACCTACATTCATATGTACTCTTTGGAGCTGGAGGTTTTCGTGTTGCCCAGTTAGTTCTGATTTGTCTTCCACCAAGCCACTGTCCACCCATCTGCTGAATAGCATTTTCTGCATCCTGTCCATAGGGGAAAAACATTTTTCAAATTCTTTTTGAGCAACACCATATTAAAAGCGAATCATTGTAAGTCTGTCAGACTCAGATATTGCCAACTTATAACAAATATTGAAATAAAATCCGTGCTTCAAAAAGATGTTTAAAAGACAGGATTCAGGCAGTTATTTTAGGCCAAACTGAACGTATCCCATGAAGAGTTATGCACTCTTGTATAGCATGTTCGTTCAGTTGCTCCACTAAGCTGAAAGGCTGTAGGAACATTCCTTCAGCTGAGTCTCTAGCTCTCCCTCATCTGCACTTAGAATAAATCTCTCAGACCTAATATTTTAACCTGGTCTGGCCTAACACCAAGAAAAGTATGTGGGGTTTTTTTTTTCAAAACTCCCCCAATCTCCCATTGTCAAAATATACGGAGACCACATAATGGCTTGCCCTACTTATTCTTCCCTCCAAAGTGTATTATTTCCGAGTGACTGAGTGTGAGAGAGAGAGAGATTTGGAGCCATAACAAGTTATTAGTACCCTGCCCATAAAGAAGCTGTAAGTAGGAATGTTTGATTATTCTACGTTTAGTACTAAACTGGTTAACTCCATTTTCCTCACTTTATGTTGAATACCCTCCACTTCAGGCCAATAATAAGACTATAAAAACTGACTAATGATGTAATACAAATCCTATAAAGGTAACTCCAAATAGAAGTTGCTCTAGAGATTAGTGCACCAGACCTTTAAGCACTAAAACACTGCCATTCTGTCAGAGCCAAATAACTCAGTCCAAAGTAATTTGTATTTAATGTAAGAAGAAAAGAGTAAAATTTTCAGGTACAAGTATCAGCCTCAGTGAGTATTCTAGTTTTCATCTCTGTACATAAATACTTTGCACTTACATAGGGATAATGCTTGGAAAGTGCTAAGTACTTTATAAACATGAATGAAGCCTTATGATATCACATGAAAGATGGGGATAATACTACTTACCTATTTACAGGTCGGGGCACTGATACAGTACCAGATATAAAAGGGACCAAAAACGTTCATGTTTTACATAGCTGTTCTCTTTAAAGCAACTACCAAGATTTTACAACTCATACCATCACTTACCCATTTATTGAAGAAGGAAACAAAGCCATATCCTTTGGATTTCCCTGTTGCCATATCTTTAACCACTCGTGCATCTCTAAAAAGCAGAAGCAATAGCCAATTTAGCATTTTTTAAAAAAAACTTGATAAAATGAAAGTGAGTCACACACAGAGCTCATTTTCATGTTTCACCTTTATTAAAGTGAACTGTTTAATGCACCAGCAACATATTCAAAACAAATTCCTCCTTTTCTAAACAGAAACATTACTAGTGTTTTGTCATGTAGTAGCAAAATTAAACTTAATTTTGTAAACATGCAAATCAATAGTTTCTCTAACAAACACATATTTTACAATAGTTGGTTCCCAGTTCAAAATGCTTTTACATATTGTTAAGACACTAAGCATGGTCAAAGCAGCTATTCAAATGACTCACTTAAGCCACACACCTGACTAACATTAGCTGAATGGCTCTCTTTAACCATGCAATTTATAGCTTGCTAATTGCCAACACATTCTACCTACTCATTAAAAATATAAAATAGAAAAAATGAAAAATAGGAATTAAAAGGCATACGTCGCCTGTTAACTGAATTCTTTAAGTTTCTCAGGTCAATTCGTTACCCCCTTTTTGGACTGTGGGCAGCTGTAAATTTTGAAAAATTGACATTTTCAGAAATGGTTGCATTATCGAAGGAAATAAAACACTAAAGACATTTACGTTTTAAACTATATACTATTATAAAGAATTTAAAACTGCATTCGCAAACAGCAATCATACAGGATTGATTGGAAACTACAAGATATAAAGGCAAAATTTATAAAAGTAAGTAAGAAAACTACAACGTTTGTCCACTGTGAACTGTAGCTTGTAGTTAGCCATGGCAATTCTGTCCATTCTTCAGAGACACTCTGCAAAATAACCAGAGGCCTATTATTTGAGATTGAGTAAAAAAAAAAAAAGGAGAGACCCGGCTACGATAGCTAAACCCCATTTGTGGAAAGTTTGATTTTATTAAATGGTGTTTCTCAGGCAAGTCGTGTACAGTTAGCCAAATATCAAGTACACACACACCCCTATCCTGCCCTCCCCAACCCCACAAAAACACAGGCACTTTTGAAAAAAACAAGACAAATAAAACCAGTCAGCAAGTCATGCAGTGTAAAGTAAAGTCTTTATAAAATACGGTTTAGATCAGCTAGATGCACAATATTCAGTACTCCAAGGTTGGCAGAAAAATCACAATGAGAGTTCTATGATGCCAGTTTTAAAACCTTGTAATAATTGCATTCTGTATTAAAACCTAGTTCTTCTACATATATGGCTATAGAGGATATGTAGATCACTGAAAGACTCAAATTAAGACCACTTCCATACACTACAGAATGAAATGTACCTTAGCCCTTCATGAAAAAGTGTTAAACTGCTTGCAATTTTCTGTGTTAAGAAAGTTTGAATAAGTTACAAATTGCCTGAGAACAGTCATTTATGTAATCTTAGATCAATTTGCTCTGCACAGCCTAAAAAGGAAATAAAAAACTATGCTATACTTACCCTCAACTGAAAACTTTGAAAATAAGACTTGAACAAGTGAAAACATGCACACACCAAACAAAGGGAGACCACAATAAAGATGTATGTATTTACATTAGAGATTACGTTGTACAAAGCTACCAAAAATTCTTAAGTGCTAATCATGTGTTGGTTCAACTTTGATTATTTCACAGAAAACCAGGGGAAAAAAAATCTCGATCACATTTCCAGGAAATAGTCAATAACTAAGAAGAGTTAAATATACAAAAAAATATTTTTTGTATCATTTTACAAATATGAAGCATTCTTCACACATTTAATTGAGTAACTGTGTGAAATCAAAGTCCCACTATTACTATTAACCCTTACTTCTTTAGGACAACAGTTTATAACAAAGAGGGCTCTTAAATCCTTTTTTTTTTTTTTTTGCACGAAGAGTCAGCTTGAGCCAAGGTGACCTAAAAGGTTTTTCAGATAGTTTCCCCTACAATTACGTACTGAATACCCCAAAGAGAAAGGATAAGAGGGTCACTCACACAAGTTATTTGAAACCTGACTTTAAAAAAAACCCAAACCTTTCAGCCCTGCAAAGTCTGGATAATCAGCTCTCTCACTGCAGAGTAAATCACCACTACCAAAATCTCTCTTGGAACAAAGCAAATGATATAGAGGAACCCAGTAATCCTGTCGTTTTTCAGACATGTGGTACACAGGTTTAAGAGTTATTTTATACTATTACAAACGCCCCTCAGAGGAACTGATAAATTAAGGAAGCACGTTTAAAATAGCCTATGTTTGGGACTAACCCCCCCTTTACACTCTGAGTATCGGGAGAGAAACTACAGAGTAAGGCAAGGCCTACACTTAAAACACTAGAGTGGCACAGCTGTTCTAGCACCACTGTCATACCTCAGGGTAGAACTAACCAGTGACAGCAGGGATTTTCTTGTTGCTGCAGATAACCCACCTCTCCATTAGGCAGTACGCTAGGCTGTCTACACTGAGGGTTAGGTTGGTTTAACTACATTTTTCAGAGGTATGGATTTTTCACACCCTTGAGAGATGTAGTTATGCCAACATAACTTTTCAGTGTAGACCAGCACTAAGCCAGCTCTCAAAAAAGCCTTGTGCAGTTGACTGCTAGAGCAGTATTTTGGGGTGGAAAGAGGACTGCAGCTCTGAAAGAAGATCTGCCTAAAAGTATCTCTCCTACATTTCAGTGTACCACTTCCTCCTTCCCAGACTCTAATCCTTCTGGACGAGGACAGATAAGACCTACTTTAGAAGCCATGTGTCATTCAGGAGAGCAGATGTTCAGCTATGTGAAGCACTGAACCTCCTCCGCAAGTAAGTATACCTGCTACCTCTACAGAGAGAGACAGTGATTAAAATAAAATAATCTAAAATATAAATTAGTGTTCTCTAAAATGAGACTCTCCTGCAGATCAAGTTTGAAAACCCTACCATAACAAGAAATGAAACTAGGATTTAAGTCCAATACATTGGACTTCATAAGAAAAACTTGTTTCAAATAAAAGCATCACTACACAACACTTCAAAGCACTCTTATCTTGGTTACCCCACCATCAAGGAGCAGCAATCCAAGTACAAGTAGTTAGTTACAAGTAAATGAATTGTTTAAAATTGGAGGAAGGAACAAAAAAGCTGCTCTTAGCCCTGCTACAAAGCATGTATTTTTCTATGCTTTTCAAACTATAAGCACTACAGCTGTATGTTAATACAGCAAATAGCAATGAGTAGGCAGATAAAGAGCTGTGATCACTACTATTGATCAGTTAAGTCTTTACACATATTGTTCTACTTGTTAACCCATCTCCCCACCTTACTGTAGCTCACTTGTTTCTCCCATCCACCTGTTAAATCCTGTCTTTCACACTCAGATCTTTGGGCCAGGGACTCTTATTTACTATGTTTGTATAGTGACTAGCACAATGAGGCCCAAACTGGTTGTGGCCTTTAGAAGCTACCACAAGACAAGTGTTGCACAATCACCAAACTGATTATTAAATTAGAAGTATAAACTATTTTATTTAACAGAACTTTCATATTAAATACCTAGACTATCATCAAAAAGCCAAAATCTGACTGAACCTGAATATGCACATGGAATTTGATTCATATTAAACTATTTTTTAAAGAATGATTACATGTATGATTACATTTAGTGGCAAAAGAAATACAAGACCCAAGTCAGAGAAACTACCCACTATGTCACCCTCCAAGTTACATGAGGATTTCTACAGTATAAAAACAAAGCTAGATGTACAGTGAATTTTTCTAAAAAAATAGAAAAGAAAAACTGACTGCTGGTGGGTAATTTTATTATGTATCCCTACTTACTCAAGTAGAAGAACTCTGAATTCTCTTTATGAACACAAAAAAGTGTGTGTTGCAGTCATTTCAGCAACTTGACTGGACTTTTACTTACTGTAAACACAAGCTTGCCTCCAGTAAAAGGTAACGTTTAATTTATTTGCCCTAAGAAATCACTTACGATATTCTTCCAAATGGTGCAAAAGCTGCTTTTATATCTTCAGTTGTAATTTCTGGACTGAGGTCTCCAACAAAGACATGGAAATGGTCTTATTGGGAAAAAGAGAAAAAATAATTTACAAGTTTGAAGAATGTTCCTGGAAACACAAGTAGTATAGCAACTTTATATTGCATTAACTTCCATATATCTGAGAGCTACATGGGAAACTAAAATCCTTTACCTATCAAAGGTAACATTTGTCACTGCTTCAGATATAGCCATCACTTGATGACAGTACAACAAAAGCAATAATTTTAAGGATAATGTTGTGATGTACAGTATTTAACTCAAATTTTGTATTTTTGTAGTTATGTTCATAACCAGTCACTATTTTACCATAGAAAGATTGCAACTGTTTACTTAAAAGCTAAAGCTTACTTTGAAATCTAAATGTTAAAATTCAACACATTTACAGATAGTTCATTAACTATCCAAAACTTTACCAACTAAAGCATTTAGTGGTTTTGTGAGCAATGTAGAATAAAATTTGCTTTAAAAGTAGGATGGATATTGAACCTAGCTACAAAATATTTGGTGTAAACCATATTTTGTGAAGAACAAAGAAATACCTTGCATTGCAATAGTTTGATGTTAAAGAATTTGACAGTTTTCTCAAAAGTCAAACAGTTTTGGTTGCCCAGCCATTACATCATGTGAATCCATGTGTATTCAATATAAGTGAATCCATGTGCAAGTGAACTAAGACTGAAGGCAACAGATGAAAAGAGTAATCCTTCACTTTATGTCAGAGCCATTAAAAAGAGCACTGGAGAGAAATAAAGATCCCACATCTCAGGATTTTTTCCACTTTGATTACACAATTTTTCATAAAGCATATTTTAATAGTTAACACTATACAAACTAAATTGTATTAGAGCAGGTGTGAAACTTACAAATCCATTACAATACTAGTTTGGTTAAACCGCAAATTCTTAAAAGCAGTTTAAGGCTGGCCAAGTACAGAAGCAACACACTGGGTTGCCACGAAGGGGGAATTTCAGAAGCAATTTAAGTACTCCAAATGAGTTTGTATGGAGCAGCACAGACAACAGCCTTGAAGGCAGCTGATTATCTTGCTCTCATAGTGGGTGAAATTCTAGAATAGCAGTCATGACTAATGGGGTCAAAGGACTATAAGAAGCAGCACCAGAATGAAAGAGTGGACAACAGACCACATTCTGATGCAATGGGGAAAGGAGAGGGAAATCTTGCCACAAACGAAAGAACAAAACAGAACAAAAACCCCCAAAATAGCTTCAGCTGGTTAGTGAATACCCTCGAGAGATTTCATTTTATGTTTAAGAAGATACAATTACCTTGTGAACGCAGTGTGCTGACAACGGTACTACCTGATGACAAAGATTAGATTTGTTCTTAAGTTTATTAACACAAACACATTTAATATCATCTTAGGATAATGATCAAAACATTACTGCAAACATTTGTATGGTGCTTATTGCTTACATTTAAAAACTACTTGTGCAAATAAAAAAATTACTCAGAAGCATAAAGGGGCACTTACTGCTGGTATCTTTCTTCTGGCTGCTGGGGGTTGTTGCCCAGTTCACTTTGACCTCCTACAAATAATATTTGCTAAAGTTATATCCAAGTAAATTGGAACCATATTCCGATTTTATTAGCAATTAATTTCTATACTGCAGGTGAAGAAGGTACACAAGTTTGCAGTGAAAGACATTAGTGGCTGAAGTTTCTTGGTTAAATGTTCTATTTTCAGCTACATTAAGCCATTTTACAATGAAGATAACTAACCTATCTTGCTTTATTGCTCTGCTAGTCTCTCTCACCTTCAAGATCAATGGAATTAAAATATTTATTACAATCATTTTGACTTCTTCCCTGCCCCACTTCTGTGCCCAACCCTCCTATGAACTGTCACTATCCAGTTTCTACCACCACAATCAAAGCTCAAATGAAGTTAAAAGTTCTTCACTTTACAAGATAAAAAAACAGGAGAAAGTGTTTACCTTTTGTGGCTCAGTTCTGCTTGGGGTTTTGTTTATTTTCAAGATGTTTCATCCACATCATTGTATATATTATTTCCACTGCAACTCACCCTTTAGACATGACAGCTTACCTTACCCATTATCTTCCGTCCATTCATAGCAGCTAATGCTGCAGCCGCGTGACGATGCTCATAAAACTCCACAAAACAGTATGGATCATTTCCAGCTGTCTGTTAAAAAAAGCACATCTTATTAAACATTATCACCCCCTCAAATTTTACCCAAAGTGTAGCTGGTGCCCAGTTATATTTATGTCTGAAAGTCTTAGCAATTTAGAGAAAGCTTACTGAAACAGCTTTAAGCCAGTCACAATATTAACAACGTATTAGAAAAATATTTTAAAACTATGCTATGGTAGGCATCTTGGTTTGCATGTTTTGTGCCTCCGCACGCCCTTATGATATAACAAAAAACTAGCAACCAACGTTTGAGTCCAATTACATCAAATGCTCTATTCCTTTTACAAAGTCATACCCATCACTAAAGTTATACTGAAGTTTGCTTCAACAAGTTAAGCTCCTCAGCATCCTTCTTTAAATTTCTTCATTGTACTCATGAAAAGTTAAATGTTTGGGAATTTCTCTAAACTGACATGCTACAAGGAGTGAGAAAAGTTATCCAAGTAAAAGGCCCTTACATCCATGATCATTTTGCAGTTTTTGCATGGTCCAATCTGGCTGAACAGCTGGAGGATTAGTGCCTCAGTCACATCTCTTGACAGGTTCCCTACATATCTGTAAGATTAAAAAAGTTTATTTACACGTTCCTTTTATTTTCTCCAGTCAGCATTATTAAAAACGAAAACAGGAACTTCTTGCTGAGCCAAGCATAAGCCCTTAATTTAGCAAAATATTTTACTACGAGTTAGCAAATTCAACAGTTGTTCTGAAAGCATTTTTAACATATTTACATGCAAACTACATTCTAACGTCAGATTATGAAGATACTCCAATATTAAGACGTTCAGATACTACACTGATGAGTACAGTATAAAAACCTAAATAGCATAGATTACATTTTCCCATTCAAACCTAATCCTTGCAAGAAATGTTGGATTGATAGCTTTGGAGACTGTTGTCATCTGCTGATTAATGAAAAATTAGGCCCAGATGTTGCAAGGAACTCCATATGCATATACTTGTGCCTGAGAACATCTCCACTGACTTCAGTGGAGCTCCATGTGAACACAGGACTCTCCAAATGAGAAGCTCCTTGCAGGATTGGGCTGCCTCACCAACGTGCTTCAGCTCTGGCATGGATGAAAGCTACAGCCATCTCCACACGTATTATCTGCATTATGGTAGTGTCTAGTCCTCAACTGAGCCCCATTATGCCAGGTATTGTACAGACATACAGCAAAAATATAGCAGTCCCTGCCCTATAGAGCTAACCACTATAAATAAATAAAACAAAGGGTTGGAGAAATGGAGCATTATCCCCATTTACAGATATGAGAAACACAAAAAGCTGTATCCACACTGTGGAGATAACCCCATAGCATGCAGACAGCCTATGCTGACAGCAGGGATTTTTCCCATCTGTGTAAGACCACCTTCTCCCTGAAGGAACTTAACTAAGTCTACAGAAGCATTCTTCCATCAACATAGCTGCATCTACACATGGGGCATTGGGGGGAGAGGTAGGCATAGCTATGTCATTGAGGACCACTCCCAAATGGCCTAGCTATGTCAACCTAACTTGTAAGAGAAGACCAAACCAAAGACTAATGCCCCAATTCAAAAAGGAACTTAAACAGGTGCAGTCCCAGGGTTTGTGAAGTAGGCTGTAGCTCACAAAAGCTTATGCTCAAATAAATTGGTTAGTCTCCAAGGTGCCACGAGTACTCCTTTTCTTTTTGCGAATACAGACTAAGACGGCTGTTACTCTGAAACCTGTTACTATTCTATGATACTTCTAAAGGCCACAAATTTCTATCATCTGGATAATAATGGAAGACAAATTAGAACTTAAAATCATTTCAAATTCATCAAATAAAATCAACCTGCTTTTAATACATACTCAAATTCCATTAGCAGAACCGAAAATGGTTACTAATGTAACAGTTTAACAAGTTTCTCTATCAAGTATTTAATAGAGTATCAGAAAAACATAGGACAGGAAGGTACCTCGAGAGGTCTGCTAGTCCACTCCCCTGCACCCAAGGGAGGACTAAGTATTATCTAGACCAGGGGATCGCAACAATTTTTTTGGTGGCCTTGCTAGCTAGTAAGTCTACTGCTATGAAAAGTGATATCTGTATGTTTGTTATATCATTTTTCACAGTAGCAGACTTGCTAGCTAGCTAGGAGGCGGTGAAAAGTGATATTAACAAACATACAAATATAACTGTTCACAGCACATTTACAAAATCCCAGCAAACTGGGGGACAAATTAAGCCCTGGATGGTGAGGTGACTAGTGAGGCAGCGGAGGCCAGGGTGATGGATGGGGGCTGGAGGAGGCATTGGGGGCCAGCGGGTCCGGGCTGAAGCCCTGCAGCCAGGGACCAGAGCCCACCGCCCCATGGCTGGAGCCTGCCACCCCAGGGCTGAAGCCAGAAGCCCGAGCTCCACAGGCCCCAGGAAGGTGGGGAACTCACACAGGCTGCCTGCTCCTCCAGAGTTTCTTGCTCCAGAGTAGGGGCAGGAATCAACCTTTTCTGGTGGCCCCGGGACAGGGGCCGCTGCTTTCCTCTATCCCCCCTAGCCACCGACCAGGAGCCTGTGGCCGCAAGAAAAGTCCCTGGTGGCCGCAGGCAGCCATTGTGGCTGCATTTGAGAAACACTGATCTAGACTATCCCTGACAGGTGTTTGTCTAACCTGCTCTTAAAATTCTCCAATGATGGAGACTCCACAACCTTCCCAGACAATTCATCATGCTTAACTACCTTGACAGTAGGGGAGTTATTCCTAATGTCCAACCTAAACCACCCTTGCTGCAATTTAAGCCCATTTTGTCCTATTCTCAGAGGCTAAAGAGAACAACTTTTCTCCCTCCTCCTTGTAACAACCTCTTATGTACTTTAAAACTGTTCGATTCCCCCTCAGTCTTCACTCTCCAGACTAAACAAACCCAATTTTTTCAATCTTCCCTCATAGGTCATGTTTTCTCGACCTTCAATCATTTTTGTTGCTCTTCTCCGGACTCTCTCCAATTTGTCCACATCTTTCCTGGAATGTGGAGCCCAGAAATGGATACTACAATCCAGCTGAGGCCTAATCACTGCGGTGTAGTTCAACATAGAGCATAAGATCCATCATTCTGAACCAACAGCATGTGAACAAACTTTATGAAACACAAAGTATTTGCTTTTCTAGACAGAGGGAATAGATGCAGTATTGTGTTTTAGAACCTGACTTTGGTTTACATTTGAACAAAAGATGGAGATGAGCAGTCTACAGCACATGCTAGTTAAACAAGCCAACTAAACCTATCAGTTGATTTTTGTACATACGTGTTTAATAAGGTAATTTTGTATGCTAATTGTTCATTTACTTCAGTCTTCCTTGGGTCTTAAACAACTCCATTTGACATCATAATCAAGATGATTATGCAAAACAATCAAAAATGATAAGATTTGTTAACTCCTTTTTGACAGGAGTCCTGATTTCCATAAAATTTGCTTCACAGCAGCTAGTGTCAACATATTAACACTAAAAAACTTGGGACTCCATCTTAGTTCTGTGTTTGAGAGGGCCAGTTTAAAACGTTCTTTATAATATTCAACTGTGTCAGTACCAAGTTTCTTTAGAATCGTGCCTTTATAGCATTTTTGCAACCTCAAGAGTTAAAAAGATTCCTATGACAGCACCTTCCCACAAACTATAAGTTAACGTGGCAAACCTTAGTGTCAGAAAATGGTGCCAGGCACAAAATACACTAAATAAAACACAGGCAGGCAATACAAACAGCAAATTTCCTGCTCAGTCTGGGTTTTTATACCAACAACCCCCAGCACTGCATCCGAGCACCACAATATGCAGGTTGTGTTCTATTAATGATCTGATGATAAAATGTAAGTTAAGGACAAAGTGACAGCCTCCTATTAAACTTCCTGCACTTATAGCAAGCTCAAGATGGATTTGTAGCTTTAATTTCTTCATTAGGAATCCTGTATTAGAGCTACTTAAGGTAAGGGTTTGTTGTTGTTTTTTTACATTTTTCTAGATAAAAGGGCTTAAATAATTTATAAACCACAACAGAATAGGAGCTCAGTATATGAGACGTAGAAGGCAGACACTTTGTCCACTCAGCTACCATGCCTTTAATTAACTTCTACTGGAATTTAATGCGTTTTGGCCATCTGCAAGCATGAATAAAAAAGTAATACATTAAGAAAAATGGCAACCTTAAAGTATGACCCAGGGACTGTATTTTAAAAAGCTACACACCTGGAAAATTTCATCAGGATCAGATTGTAATGTGTGTGCTGATGTTTTGACTAAAGCAAGGATTTCTCTGCATCTTAGTGATAAAGATTTATCTTATAAATAGTGCAGCTATTATAATGTTTAAAGTGATATTAGGTGGAGTAATTTAAATAAAAGTTTTGGTAGAAGAGTCCAGATGTTCAGTAATCAGTTGAGTAACAGCCCCACCCCACATCAAATGTAGTCCTGCACCAATAATAGCTAGTGACTTATATAGCATTGCATTTAAATTATTACTGTACATTAAATTCAGTTGTTTGAGAACTTATAGCCTTGCACTGCTTTCAAGGTTAGCTTTATTAACAGCATAAAAGTCATAATGTTTCCTAAAAACTGAATATCTACAAATTGAACACTCAGTGAATAATGTTTCCTTTTCACCTGCATAATTACATAGCAATCTAAGAAGTTTCTAGGATGTTGGATTTAGTTGTATAATCTCTTGGCAGCCATACAAAACTTTATATCAGCTGGAGCTGCAAAAATATGTTCCTGCAGGATCAATATCTGTAACATGAATGAATGGTGCTACAAGTTTTCTGACATCTTAGTGTCAGTGACGTCTAATATCAAAACTCAGTTCTTCGTGCATGTGTGTCTAGAATATCCAGTTCTTCATGCATATATGTCTAGAATTCTGTATACATATGCAGAATGTCTTAATGGACATGCAAGAGGCATAACATCAGAAAAGCAAACAATGACTCGCTAAATGGTAGTGATGGTTAATGAAGAAAGCCAAAATGGAAGCTGTAAAACATGCAAGTAGTCTCAGAAACGTGAAGTAGAAGAATGGGTTAAAGATATCAAATTTCCACTTCCCTTACTTTTCAATATAGCTTAACTCCAATAGTTGCGTACCTCTGCTACCTAGTCTCAATGGCTAATAACTTTGCAGATGCTTTGCACTTACTGGCTAAAGAAAGGCATGCAAAGTTCTGAGCTGGTATCAAACATTCCTAAAATATTAAAAGCTTTGGTCAAAGAGTTAACAAGAAGCAAAAGGCTGAAAGAGTTCATAAATGTAGTGTTCATAAAATGGACCAGCTACTATCATATTACTTGGGAAACTATGCTTAAAAATTATGCATGCATAGTAAATCTAAAAACAGATTTGTTAGAGAAATATTTCATATGCATTTGAAATAAAAAATTCCCAAATTCTATTTTCAAAAAAACTGGCACTATGCCAAGCTAATCAATATAAGACATACTAGAATGGGTGGTTTTCCATAGCTGCTGCTTCAGTAGACCAACAGAGAAAAACTACGCTATTCTAAAGTGGACTGATTTTTTTTTTCATAATTTATTACTGAAGTCAAATATGCTAAATGAATTCTCTAACATGTTAACAGGGTGGTTTAGTTTAAGATTTGGGGGAGCAGCAAAGGTGTAATCATAAAAAATGTAGCTCTGAAGACAGACAGTATTGCTTGGTGACAATAAACTACCATCCTACTAACTGTTCAGCAGTTGTCAGTAGTGCCAAGTTTAAAAAAAACTAACTTACTGCTAGTGTTACATTTGTACGCACGTCAAATTCACAACAAGACACAAAATGGTAGTACTTTAAAGTATGTGAGGTGTATTACTGGGGGATGTGATGGCTTTATAGAAATAAATTAACAATACCTTATGTGGAGTGATTGCTGGCAAAATAAGTTGCTAGATTGCATTTACATTGAATACCCCTCACAAATACACTAGAGAAGTCATAATTTATTGGGCATCAAGTTAAGTACTGAATAACTAGTGAAATTTAAAATGGAACTTAACTGTGCTATGTGCCTGCAAACTGAAAGCAGCATCTCTGGTTTGAAGAGGACACTATGCTTTCCTGCAGTGGTTCTCACCAATGCTGTCCACCCAAGACCCATCTCCCATTGAGCAAAATGAGAAGGACACAGTGGTTGTGACATCGCTTCACCCTGACTGAGAAACCCTACTTTATTGGCATTGCACATGTATACTGGAGTGTAGATTAGGCTCACCTGCTACATTATAACTCTTCATTGTGTTAATCTAAATATTAACAGAAATTACCCATTGATATTTCTATACTCCACTATCATTTCTACAGGCTTTTTTCACAGGGAGACAAAGCTACAGTAAAGCTACTGTGGAGAGGCAATGACAGATTAAATACATTAAGGGTCCAGTCCTGCACTCCTAAGTGTAACACAACTGAAGTCAGAAATAAGCATGTACATGCAACAATTGCAGAAGTAGGCACTAATATTAATGATTCTTCCGAGCTAGACTGGCTAACCGTTCCAGCAGAGGAGGGAAAGTCTCTCCAGATATGGGAATATTATGGTTTTTCATACCCTCCTAACTATACTCTTCATTAATTAACTGGTACTTATTTCCTCAGTGTAGGCTTCAGCTGCTTCTGTGACGTTCTGCAAGTGACCCTAAAACTTGAATGCTCAAACATTTATTTAAACAAAATCAGCCTTTACATACCTTACTATGTAAACATAAATAGGCTACTCAGGGATTGAGTTACTTAAACAATATAGGTTTCAGAGTAACAGCCGTGTTAGTCTGTATTCGCAAAAAGAAAAGGAGGACTTGTGGCACCTTAGAGACTAACCAATTTATTAGAGCATAAGCTTTCGTGAGCTACAGCTCACTTCCTCAGATGCATATCATGGAAACTGCAGCAGGCTTTATATACAATATAGCTATCAAGCCAGCTCAGCGGCGCTTCGAAGTATCAAGGCTTTAACAACCTCATATCAAAACATTAGAATTACATGAATATCTTTATAAAGAAAAGGCTGTTTAAAAACAACCTATGTTCTCCAAAAAGAGCTACTAGAAACAACTATTCTAAGAAAACCAGAAAGATAAAGTTTAGAAATTGACAAACACTCAAAGACATGAGTGTTCAATCACACTGTCTTGCTGCAGTTGGATAGAACACTAATTTAATCCTTCTATGAAGATTTTAGGATTTTTGTGTTCAGTTTTACTAACGCTATCAGCTATTCCAAATAAACTCCAGACTCATATGTTGGAAAGTGTCCTTATAGTCAATATCTTGAGCATGTGAATATTGCAGACTGAAATTTAAATTAATGGCACAATATTCCAGATGATCTAACTGTAACTCCCCTGAAACTGACTCAAAAAATTATTATTCTCAGAATATTGCTCAACAGCTATTTTTTGCAGGTCAGAAACACATTCAGGCTTTTGCAATAAGCTGCATGTATTGAGTGCAGATAATTCATTCTTTAAAGCAGAAGCAGTACACTTGAAGTAACTGGTGAGACCATTAATCAAGACTCCATATGAAAAAAATCAGAGCGGAAAAATAAGAACAATAGGAAGTTAAAACCTGAGTATGGGGCTGAGAATGTTCTGAAAACAGATAGATCACATGTTTCAAGCAGTTGAAATGGATAAACTGAAAAGATAATGGGACCTTAGTATTTTTTAATAGCATGTTTACTTTATCACTTAGGAAAACAAACTAGAAAAGTTAGCGCAGGTCACAAGAGTCCCGTTTTCCTGAGCAGCAAGTCAGCCAAGACATTTATCATGCCCATGGGACATGTGCAAAGCATCATTCAAGGGCAAATGCAGGAACTTTACCCTCACTTTTGGAAAGATCCCCTCCTTCTGATTCCCCTTCACAACTCCTACCTAAACATCAATACACCTAAAGGTAAGACATTATAGATGGTGGCAGCAGCCTAGCTGGGAAAACAAGTTAATAGAACAGCAAAGCTAGAGATCAGTGAAATCATGAAGTCTAAGCATTAAAAATCACTCCAGATAAAAATCTGTCAGGAAGAGAAAGGGGGGAAGAAATGTAGACAAGAGTTATACCTCCAGCTCTCCCATGTATTCAAATGGAGCCAGTTGTGTGAACTGTTGATTGCTTTGAAAAAGCTACCAGATTTTCAAAGCAGTGTGTTAACGACGCCCACATTACAAGGAAAATTCCTCATAATTTACAACCACCGCCCCCGTCTCAGTTTATTTTAACAGTACATTGCCCTAGTATGGCAAATACCTCTGAATTTATGCAGATTTACCCCTCCTGTACATTTCCTGAACAGCTTTAGGGTCAGTCTTCATGAAATGGAATCTACTGCGAAGTTGGGTGGTGGTTGTAGTCGTTTTAAACTGTACAGGCATTTGATTCCTGTTTTGGGGGTTTCGCTCAATTAGAAGTCAGGATTATTTTGAATCCATTTAAAAGGTCAGGCTTCGCGTTTGCAAATTGGGTTAATACAACTGTGCAGATACAAGCAGACACAGATTAAGTCGTATGCTCGGGAAAAGGTACACACACAATCCACACACACACACACACACAAAAGCCTTTCAGAGAGAGAACGAGAAAGAAAGAACGAACAGAGGGAAAAATAAAGAGGACAGAAAAACCTGGACTGGGAAGGAACAAAGCCTTAAAAACAGGAAGGGGAAAAAATTGGGGGGGAAAAAAAAAATCAGATAATCAATGGAGCGAGGGCACTGGGCGGTTTGGGTCAATTCCTCAACCCCTACCTCCCCCGGCCCCCAAGCTCCCTCTGAGGGAGTGGGGAATGAGGGACCCACTTAGCCTAGGAAAAAACACCCATCAGCCCCCCTCCCCCCCCAGCCCTTCCCCCCTCCCCGAGCTGCCCGAGGCGGCGGAGATGGAGCTGCCCTCGCCCGCGACCGGTGGCGCCGGGGGTCATATATAAGCCCCTGCCCAGCTCCCCCGGCCCGGCGTGAGGAGGGGGGCCCGGCCCGGCCCCTCCCCGCGCAGCCGAACAATAGGCGCGATCGCCCCCTCCCCACTCACAGGGTCTTGGGCATTTCGTCCTCCATGGCTCCACCGCTGCCCCTCCCACCGGGGTCTCCTGCCGCGCCGCCGCGGCCCAGTCAGCGCCTGGGGAGCCCGAGCGCCGCCGGCCCCGCGAAGCCCACAAGGCGGACAATAAGCCCCGATGCGCCTCTCAAAATGGCGGCGGCGGCGGGGGAAGGGGTCCGGCGCGGCCGGCTCAGGGGGGGGAGAGCAACAGCGCATGCGCAGCGGGGTAGCCCGCCGGCCGGCAACAAACGCAGGCGCATTACTAACCTCTGAGGCCCGTTCCCTCCGCCGGCCCGGGCATTGCACGCCGCATGCGCGCTACGCCATACGTGAGCCCTCTCCTTCCGCCGGTTTCTTTTCTCTCCGCCTTCCCTCAGCGCACGCGCACTACCGGCCGGTGGCGGTTCCTTCTTTTCCAGTCGCCTAAATGTTACCGCAGTCTCCGGCGGTGCGCTGCTATGGTTGACTCCTCTGCTGCTATAATGAAGCAGGGGGGTGGGATGTAAAAAAAAAAAAGTTCCCTGCGCCGCCCGGGAATCGAACCCGGGTCGCAAGAATGGGAATCTTGCATGATACCACTACACCAGCGGCGCGGACGTGAAGCTCGTCTGGCTGCAGCGCTGATGAGCTTTGCAACCTAATTCTGTGGTCCCTCCTTAATACCATCCACATAGATCAAATATCCACAGAGAATAAATATGCTCAAATAAACTGGTTAGTCTCTAAGGTGCCACAAGCGCTCCTTTTCTTTTTATAGATCTGTGTGCATGCCATACAGGCACAAACAAGGTGTGTTCACACGCCTTACAAACACTAATAAACAGCGCCTATATGCAAATTAACCATTCAGTATTAAGTACAAGATACACATGCATTGCCCATAAATATAGTTATGTACGGTGTGAACGTGCATTAGAGCAGCTATTTACGTAGCAAATGTTCCTATATGCAAATACAGAATTATGTATATGCATTGTGCAGAAAAGGCACAAACGTTAAAGCTGTGCATGTGTGTACAAATGCCTAACTGGCATTGCATATTCACATATATGCAACTGTATATTCGCAAGCAAACAGATTATACTGAATTCCATACAATATTCACATGTATAGAATTATACTTACAAAAACATCCATTGCAGATATTTATGTACAGAAATAAACATGCAAATGATAGAATGATTACATATTAAAATGTAAATGCACATTATATTTTCAAAGGCACATGTAAGATATAATGAAAATGTAGAAGTACATCTACAAATGCATTGTATGATATATTCCTATTTATTAATAAAGTATTATTTGCCTATATATGTAGAAATGTATCTGTTAACGTAGAGGCATATATCTCACACATACACACATACACACGCCCCAATCCTGGAAAGATACACACATAGGCTTAACTTTATTTACTGCCTATAATGTTAAATAAGTGTGTACATCTTTGCAGGATTGGGGCCCATATAGGTATGAAAATATGAAGATTATATGTGCATAGACACTGGATAATTGCAAATATTATATTTAATATGTATAACATTTAGGCAGATATTTTGAATATATTTATTTTATTTCATCCTGTTCTTTCTACAGGACATGTAGGCCCAGATCCACAAGGCTGTTAACTTGTGGACCCTACTGCCATGGCATCTGGGCGCTTCACACAATTTATAAACATGCACCGTATACACCAACTATGCGAGATACAAATATACATACATATATGCACATATATGGGGAGGTTTAGATTGGATATTAGGAAAAACTTTTTCACTATGAGGGTGGTGAAACACTGGAATGCGTTACCTAGGGAGGTGGTAGAATCTCCTTCCTTAGAGGTTTTTAAGGTCAGGCTCGACAAAGCCCTGGCTGGGATGATTTAACTGGGAATTGGTCCTGCTTCGAGCAGGGGGTTGGACTAGATGACCTTCTGGGGTCCCTTCCAACCCTGATATTCTATGATAAATGCAAATATATCAAACAAAAACAACACATCTAGTTAAGACAACAGTTCTTCAGAGCTTGGCACTCAACCCAGTTAGGTTCCGTGTGGAAAACTAGCAGGGTGTTTATAGGGAGGGTGGGAGAGAAGGATGGAATTCACTACACCACCTAGACAGGGTTTTGGACCTCAAAAGCCACATAATCATGAATCCTGCATTATCTCCGCTACCTTCCCTCCGCTACATCAACCCTTGGGGCCAGATCTTCAGTTTGTGTAAATTATGGGAATTCTCCAGCTGTGAATCGGGCTCTGAGGCTTATTTTTTGTGCATCTGAAGAAGTGGGGTTTTTACCCATGAAAGCTTATGCCCAAATAAATCTGCTAGTTTTTAAGGGACCACTGGACTCCTCATTGTTTTTGGGACAGGAACACCTGCCTACTGGGAAACAGCCAAACACCCACCTATTTCACACAGCAGATGAGGGGAAAAAACACTTTCGTTCCCTACCGGAATTCAAGTCACCAACAGGCACAAGGGCTAGACACGGTGAGGATCGGTGTCCTGGCTAGGTGTACACTGAACACAGTTATTACCCATCCAAGTGAGGCCCAGACAGCAAGTGTGAAAATTCAGGACAGGGCGTGGGGGGTAATTGGTGCCTCTATAAGACAAAACCCTGGATAGCGGGATAAAATCGGGACATCTGGTCACTGGTAGTTTTCTCTGAGGGCCCTGTGCTGTGCTTGGAATGCCCCCATGGGACATTTAGGGGCTCCCATCTACCCCCCACTCATCCCTTCCCTAGATCCCGCTGTCTCCCCGGCTCTCTCGCCTCGGCCCATAGAAAATCCTCCCCCCCCCGCAGCATCTCCCCCAGGGCACCCCCACCCCTCAGTGCCCAGGGGAGCCCCCCTCCTTCCAACACCCTCCCCCCAGCATCTCCCCCAGGGCACCCCCACCCCTTAGTGACCACTGGAGTCCCCCTCCTTCCAACACCCTCCCCCAGCATCTTTCCCAGGGCACCCCCGCCCCTCAGTGCCCAGGGGAGCCCCCCTCCTTCCAACACCCTCCCCCAGCATCTCCCCCAGGGCACCCCCGCCCCTCAGTGCCCAGGGGAGCCCCCCTCCTTCCAACACCCTCCCCCCCCGCATCTCCCCCAGGGCACCCCCCGCCCCTCAGGGCCCAGGGGAGCCCCCCTCCTTCCAACACCCTCCCCCAGCATCTCCCCCAGGGCACCCCCACCCCTCAGTGCCCAGGGGAGCCCCCCTCCTTCCAACACCCTCCCCCCCCGCATCTCCCCCAGGGCACCCCCACCCCTCAGTGCCCAGGGGAGCCCCCCACCTTCCAACACCCTCCCCCCCGCATCTCCCCCAGGGCACCCCCGCCCCTCAGGGCCCAGGGGAGCCCCCCTCCTTCCAACACCCTCCCCCAGCATCTCCCCCAGGGCACCCCCACCCCTCAGGGCCCAGGGGAGCCCCCCTCCTTCCAACACCCTCCCCCCGCATCTCCCCCAGGGCACCCCCACCCCTCAGTGCCCAGGGGAGCCCCCCACCTTCCAACACCCTCCCCCCCCGCATCTCCCCCAGGGCACCCCCGCCCCTCAGGGCCCAGGGGAGCCCCCCTCCTTCCAACACCCTCCCCCAGCATCTCCCCCAGGGCACCCCCGCCCCTCAGTGCCCAGGGGAGCCCCCCTCCTTCCAACACCCTCCCCCAGCATCTCCCCCAGGGCACCCCCGCCCCTCAGGGCCCAGGGGAGCCCCCCACCTTCCAACACCCTCCCCCCCCGCATCTCCCCCAGGGCACCCCCGCCCCTCAGGGCCCAGGGGAGCCCCCCTCCTTCCAACACCCTCCCCCAGCATCTCCCCCAGGGCACCCCCACCCCTCAGGGCCCAGGGGAGCCCCCCTCCTTCCAACACCCTCCCCCCCCGCATCTCCCCCAGGGCACCCCCGCCCCTCAGGGCCCAGGGGAGCCCCCCTCCTTCCAACACCCTCCCCCAGCATCTCCCCCAGGGCACCCCCACCCCTCAGTGCCCAGGGGAGCCCCCCTCCTTCCAACACCCTCCCCCAGCATCTCCCCCAGGGCACCCCCA
Organism: Lepidochelys olivacea; assembly: GCF_965140295.1. Lineage (NCBI taxonomy): Eukaryota > Metazoa > Chordata > Testudines > Cheloniidae > Lepidochelys > Lepidochelys olivacea. The sequence continues at coordinate 11,552,399 of NC_140436.1, read as the reverse complement.
CCCCTCAGTGCCCAGGGGAGCCCCCCACCTTCCAACACCCTCCCCCCCCGCATCTCCCCCAGGGCACCTCCGCCCCTCAGGGCCCAGGGGAGCCCCCCTCCTTCCAACACCCTCCCCCAGCATCTCCCCCAGGGCCCCCCCGCCCCTCAGTGCCCAGGGGAGCCCCCCTCCCTCCAACCCCGCCCCCGCCCGCTGGGCGCCGCCTCCCCGAGCCACCTGAGCGGAGCGCGGCGGCGGCGGCCGGGATCCCTGCCCGGGGCGAGCATGCGGGCCCGGCTACCTGCGCCCCTGCTCCTGCTCCTCGCCTCCCTGTGGCGGGGGGCGCCGGGGGCCAGCGAGCTGCGCTACCCGCCCGGCAAGATCGGTACTGGGGGGGGGCGGGGAGAGGCCTGGGCCCAGCTGCGGGGGAGAGGGGGGCAGGGGGTCTCGGCTGGGGGCCCAGTTGCTGGGGAGAAGGAAATAGGGGGTTGGGGCTCAGCTGTTGGGGAGAGGGGCAGGGGATGTGGGCTGGGGGGTTCGGGGAGGCTGGGGCCCAGCTGCTGGGGATCTGGGGTGGGGGGTTTGGGGAGGCTGGGGCCCAGCTGCTGGGGATCTGGGGTGGGGGGTTTGGGGAGGCTGGGGCTCAGCTGTTGGGGAGAGGGGCAGGGGATGTGGGCTGGGGGGTTCGGGGAGGCTGGGGCCCAGCTGCTGGGGATCTGGGGTGGAGGGTTCGGGGGGGCTGGGGCTCAGCTGTTGGGGAGAGGGGCAGGGGATGTGGGCTGGGGGGTTCGGGGAGGCTGGGGCTCAGCTGCTGGGGATGTGGGGTGGGGGGTTTGGGGAGGCTGGGGCCCAGCTGCTGGGGATCTGGGGTGGGGGATTCTGGGAGGCTGGGGCCCAGCTGCTGGGGATCTGGGGTGGGGGATTCTGGGAGGCTGGGGCCCAGCTGCTGGGGATCTGGGGTGGGGGATTCTGGGAGGCTGGGGCCCAGCTGCTGGGGATCTGGGGTGGGGGGTTCGGGGAGGCTGGGGCCCAGCTGCTGGGGATCTGGGGTGGAGGGTTCGGGGGGGCTGGGGCTCAGCTGTTGGGGAGAGGGGCAGGGGATGTGGGCTGGGGGGTTCGGGGAGGCTGGGGCTCAGCTGCTGGGGATGTGGGGTGGGGGGTTTGGGGAGGCTGGGGCCCAGCTGCTGGGGATCTGGGGTGGGGGATTCTGGGAGGCTGGGGCCCAGCTGCTGGGGATCTGGGGTGGGGGATTCTGGGAGGCTGGGGCCCAGCTGCTGGGGATCTGGGGTGGGGGATTCGGGGAGGCTGGGGCTCAGCTCCTGGGGATCTGGGGTGGGGGGTTTGGGGAGGCTGGGGCTCAGCTTTTGGGGAGAGGGGCAGGGGATGTGGGCTGGGGGGTTCGGGGAGGCTGGGGCTCAGCTGCTGGGGATCTGGGGTGGGGGGTTTGGGGAGGCTGGGGCCCAGCTGCTGGGGGATTCTGGGAGGCTGGGGCCCAGCTGCTGGGGATCTGGGGTGGGGGATTCTGGGAGGCTGGGGCCCAGCTGCTGGGGATCTGGGGTGGGGGATTCTGGGAGGCTGGGGCCCAGCTGCTGGGGATCTGGGGTGGGGGATTCTGGGAGGCTGGGGCTCAGCTGCTGGGGATCTGGGGTGGGGGATTCGGGGAGGCTGGGGCTCAGCTGCTGGGGATCTGGGGTGGGGGGTTTGGGGAGGCTGGGGCTCAGCTTTTGGGGAGAGGGGCAGGGGATGTGGGCTGGGGGGTTCGGGGAGGCTGGGGCTCAGCTGCTGGGGATCTGGGGTGAGGGATTCGGGGAGGCTGGAGCCCAGCTGCTGGGGATCTGGGGTGGGGGATTCGGGGAGGCTGGGGCTCAGCTGCTGGGGATCTGGGGTGGAGGATTCGGGGAGGCTGGGGCTCAGCTGCTGGGGAGAGGGGCAGAAGGATCCCTGGCGCAGGCGGGCTGGGGCACAGTTATTGCCGCAAAGGGGGTGACGGGGAGCTGAGGCTCAACTGCTGGGTGAGAGGGTCTGCGGCACAGTTACTGGGGAGATGGGGGCAGGGATAAAGAGTCTTGGGACAAGCTGCCAGGGAGAGGGGAAGTGGGTGACTGGGGACATTTGGGGTAAGAGGGCAGAAGGTGGACCTGGAGCAACTGGCTCCAGATGGGAACCAGTGCAGTAACTGGAATAAGCAGAGCAGTGGGTCTGTGCAGTCACTCCTCACTTAATGCCTTATCTAGGCTCTGTCTGCCAACCTATCTAGCCCCATGGGCCACTCAAAGCCATTCCCTTCTATAAGAAGCAGATAATGGCTCTTAATCTTGTTCTCTCCCGTCTGCTCACAACCCCCCATTATGGTCTGCAATCTGCAGTGCCAGATGCTTGTGCCTAACTTGACCCCCTTCAGAACATATTTTTTAAAGCAAACCCAACAGTAAGCAAAACAGGCCATTTTCATTTCTAATAATTGTAAGATGTTTAAAAATATAGATTAATTATTATTGGAGACATGCCTGGTGTTTGGAACAGTTTGGAGCCATGTTTTTTTTTTTTTTTTCCCAGCTCACTAAAATCCTGTAGGTAGCCACAAAGTTCAGGAAACTCCCTAACGTTCATAGACCCTTGAATTTCTGTGTTTGGCATAGGTCCGTCTGTAACAAAAGCCTAAGTGAAGCCCATGTGATATTGATTGGATGTCTAGTTTTGAAGTTTCTGAGAATCTGTTACTGAGCTTTAAAATACTTCCCGGATTCACAGTGGCTCATTACTTTCTTTGCCCTTAGGAGTCTATGTTCTCAATAGTTTCCCACCACACACACAAACTTTGAAGAAACGAGTCTTGTGTCTCTGGTGCCTTGCACCTTGTGCAGTCATTTGCCCCAGTGCAAGGTGGTGGAACGTACGACCCTTCTAGTGTGGTAGCATTTTACACCCACTTTGCATGTTTTTCTGCTGGTGCAGATGACTACTACTGAAGGAGCAAGACCGTGCAGGCCCAAGATGTAATTATGAAGCCTAGCTGACTCTGTAGTATAGGGATACCTTGAGAAACAGAGAGCCCAAGGTCCAGGAAGTTAGGAGCCTAAATACCTTTGTACCTAAGTGACTTGCCCAAGTCCATCAAGTGCTTGCAAGTCCCTTATTTTGCTACCACAAATGATAAATATGAATTACTAATTGATGCTGCAACCCCTGCTCTGCAGCAAGATTTGCCAACGTTCCTGGAATGCTAAACCAGCTACTTGACACAGCCAGCTATATTACATACATATTACATGTTACCATGTGGATGTGAGCAACTCATAATCTTTGGGCATGTCTACACTTGGAATGCTATGGTGGCACAGCTGCGCCGCTTCACGCGCTTCAGTGTAGACACTACTTCTTCCAGTGGGAGGAGATCTCCCATCGGTATAGGTACTCCACCTCCCGGAGAGGCGGTAGCTAGGCTGATGCAAGAATTTGCTGTCTACACTGGGGGTAGGTCGGCTTAAATGCGCCACTCACAGGTATGGATAGTTAAGTTGACTAATTCTGTAGTGTAGACCAGGTTTCCTGCTTCTCCCAAATTAACGTTCAGCTGAAGGATTGTGGTTTTAAAGAATTTAGGGTGGGATTTTCAAAAGCACAAAAGAGATTTAGGAGCACAAGTCACTTAGGTGCTTTTGAATATTCTACCCTCAAAATGAAAACTCAGTCTCTGTCATCCCAACGACAGAGACAGCACTGGAGGAAGAGAGCCACAATTGACACTCGCGTGAGGGCTGCCTGAATTCAGAGACTTGGGACGTATCTGTGTAAATTAACTAAAATGAGGAAAATAACTTCCTTTCAAAATGTATCTTCAGCTGTTATCGGAGCTGGTATTGGGGGCACCTCGGCAGCCTATTTTCTACGCCAGAAGTTTGGGAAAGACGTACGGATTGACGTGTTTGAGAAAGGAACGGTGGGGGGCCGTTTGGCAACTATAAATGTGGAAGGAAAAGACTATGAAGCAGGAGGAGCCATCATCCATCCTCTTAACCTGCATATGAAGCATTTCGTCAAGGTGCTAGGTATGTGACTTTTCCCTAAGGAGCAGAAGTCGCTGGGCTCATTTCTCCACTCACATCAATGCAAATACAGAGGCACATCAATTTAAGTCAATGGAGTTACATTGGTATCCATGAAAGGACAATCCATCAGGCTGCTGTGACATAGTGGGGTGCAATCCAGACCAACGGGGGGCTGTGTCACCCCTGCCTTCTTACCTGGAGTCCCTTGCAATGTCTTAGAATCATAGAATATCAGGGTTGGAAGGGACCTCAGGAGGTCATCTAGTCCAACCCCCTGCTCAAAGCAGGACAAACCCCATCAAAGCAGGACCAATCTTGCTGATATAGCCTCCAACCTGGACTACTCAAAAACAGCCTTCCAGTATGCAGGTCACTCCCAGATGTGTTTGTGTAATTGCAGCTTGCCAATCACACCCTGGCTCTCACCAGCCTGGGTTATACTGCAGGGTGATCCCAACACACTACCAGTCCTGGATTTCCCCTCAGAAACATATGCCTTGTACTGCCCCATCCTCTCCTGGACAGTCCAAATATACTAAGTCTGTTACTCCTTTAAGGGAATAATATACACTAGCCTTACCCAGACACTTTAACGTAAACACCCTGGATTAGAAAAAACAATAAAACAAGATTATTAACTACCAAAAGAGATTTTGAGTACAAGTAATGAGGCATAAAAATTACAAAGTTTACAAGAAAAATGAAGATAAAATGCTTTCTAGTGCCTAACTTAACAAATGATATTAGATTCAAGCAAAGTTTCTCAGCATATGCTTTGTCAAAGTCAGATTCAAGACTTACTGAATTTGTCAGACCACTCTGTTTATTAGCAAAGTGCTTTGCCAGTGCACTCAGATATATGTGAGCCTTCTGCAAAAGCTCAAGCTAACTTATTTATACAGGTTTCAGAGCACCAGCCATGTTAGTCTGTATTCGCAAAAAGAAAAGGAGTACTTGTGGCACCTTAGAGACTAACCAATTTATTAGACCATAAGCTTTCGTGAGCTACAGCTCACTTCATCAGATGCATATTTATTAGAGCATAAGCTTTCGTGAGCTACAGCTCACTTCATCAGATGCACGAAAGTTCACGAAAGCTTATGCTCTAATAAATTGGTTAGTCTCTAAGGTGCCACAAGTACTCCTTTTCTTATTTATACAGATAAGCCAAAGCCAATTTAACATAGGAGACAAAAGGAGGCAGAAACTGACAAATATACATACATATCTTATTTACCAATCTCCTAGCTCAGTAAGAGCTCTTAAGTTAATTATTTTGAGGACCCATTGTCTCACACTCCTTAATGTTTCTCTTCCTGACAATTATATTTCAACAAACCTTTCAAGCAGCATTTCTTTAATGAATTATAATTTCAATATAATTCATTCTACTTTCACAGCTTCAAACAGTTTTATTGACCAAACTCTTCAGGTCAGGACTCCTTCCACAGAGTCCTTTCTCTTCTCAAGTGCAGAGAATGAGGTGGGTAACGGTGTGTTTGCTTTTTATAGTTTCAGCCCGCTCTTGAAAAACATTTTCAGCTGAGAACCAGGAGACAAAGTGTGTGGAAGAATGTTCTCTGCTGGTCTTTTTCACTTACGTGAGCTTTCTTTCTTTCTTTTCTCTGTTTCCCCCCTTCTCCTTGATGACTCTGTTTACTGCTTAAATGCAAATTAAGACAAGCATACACTCTTTTATTCAAGACAGGTCTGTTTGACCAGTTTGGTGCTACGTGAGTCTAAACATGTATTTTTAACGTAATACAGGGGAAATGTATAACTTTAGTCCTGTCCCCTGAACTTCATGTATAGATGGCCTCTCGAGGTCCCTTCCAGTCCTATGATTCTAAGATGTTACACACATTTTACCATGACATTACTGATCCGCAAGTAAAGAGTTTTCAGATGACACCTCACAAGGCATATCTTGTATAAAGATTATTACAATAGTGTGTATGATGTGAACCCAGGGGTGTATTCCATTACAACTGCCCAACTAACAAAACTGTTATTAGAGTCTCCTTGGGTTTGGAGGCTGGCAAGCTTCAGTTTGGTGACTGTAATAAACAAAACAAAACAAAAGAAAACAAATCATATGTATTACTCACGGCTGCTACTCTGAAAGATGTTATTTTAGAGGGTTGAAACGCTTGATTTTTGTTTCTAGGCTTTTTTGCAAGATCCTTTTGTTCCTTCTAAGTGTTTAGCTGCTCTTGACTAAATGGGATGACCACAGCAAAATATCTAAGGTATATTGTAATAAATCCATGAACTTCCTGGTTATTGCTATACTGTATACCACAGCCACTCTGAATTTTAAAGCCAGACAGCGACTAGAACGCAGAGCTTCTTGATTCAAAGTACAGGTTCATAGTGCTTGAGCTGAAAGGAAATCTCTGTTAGCAGCTCGTGGCCTGTTTGAGTAGCTTTGATTCTCTCCACTCCAGGACAATACTGAACATACACATTATCCTGCACATTACATTATCGTTCACTTGAGTTGAAATAATCCTGGTATAATCTTAGAAGAAGTCATTTTGAACTCCTGCACTCTTGGGGCACCACTCAAATTTTTCAGAGCCAGCTTTGCTGCTCAGATTTTTAAAAGGAAATAATAAAAATCTAGACAGTTTGGACTGATAAGTCGGAATTATTGCACTTGTCATTGTTTATAATGATGCACCTTCTATGCTTCCTGAGCAGTACTGTGCAATAGATAGACCTGTTCCTTTTTAAATTATGCCAGCAGGCCCTGGTAGCTTATGGCAGATATTTCTCTCCTTTGCAGGACTCTCTGTTCCTGAGAACCGAGATGGCCTTCTGGGCATTTACAATGGAGAAGAGTTTGTATTTGAGGAGAGTAGCTGGTACATTATCAGTATCCTGAAACTTCTCTGGCATTATGGATTCAACCCTGTGCGAATGAACATATGGGTGGAAGAGATCTTGGACAAGTTTATGAGGTAATGATGTAAAGCCTGAACTAAATTAATTCTCCTATTGGAGTGATTTAAAAACTGGTGGGTACTGTCTTTGACGATGGATGCTATGGAAACATTTATTAATAAAGAGGTTTGTTTTTTCTTGGCCCTCTTTCTGTTTCTCTCCTGTGATCTTCCTGGGCCTTTTTTCCAATGAGGGTATATCGCAATATAGCTAGGGCAACCCAGGATTCGTTCTTCATGGCAGTGGGGTGATCTCTATGAGTAGTTTTTGTTGCCTGCCCTTTTACTTTGTAAACTGTTCTAATTAAAACAGGATTACTGTTTAAACAGTGCAACTTTGTAGCAGTAAGCACAAACACAGCAATCACCACTTGTACATTGTAGAATGTAGACCAGACAATATAATTTTGAGCCAAAGGAGTCATCAGTACAATTTGCCCTAATGTAGTGTGTCCATCACGCTGGCATTTGGGTGCATAAAACACAGAAACAGGTGTTAATTAATAACTGCCTGCAGTGACCAAAAGTACCCACCCACGAGGAAAGAAGTCAGAAAAGTTATGAAAAGACCCAACAGGGCTTTGTTTTAGATGGGTTAGGCTATGGTTTGGCTGGCAAGATGAGCCTTGTCCCTTGTTCTGAAGGTTAAGAGATTCTGATGGTCCCATTGAGAATCCCTTGTCTCCAGTTCCCAAGAACACACTTCCAAGGACTATCGGCATGAACACCACAGCTGATCTCAGTTGTCGGGAGGGAGCAGTGGGACAGAGACAAAATCTAAAATGGTCAGACCCCTCCGCACACTGGTCTTTGCCGAGAAAAATGAAAACCTGGAAGTGCACTGAGAAATTTCGCTATTTCTGTAAATGTTTTTCATTTACATTAAGTCAGTGACTGCAAGTCAATTGTTCTGTGCTAATGTGTATAGTCAAGATTAGTCTTCTATTAATATGTCTTTCTCCTTTTGGATAAAGAATCTACCGCTATCAGTCTCATGACTACTCCTTCAGCAGCACAGAGGGCTTGCTTCATGCGCTCGGAGGGAATGACTTCATCCAGATGCTGAATCGGACCATCGATGAGACGATGCAGAAGGCTGGCTTCTCCCAGAAGTTTATCTATGAGGTGGTTACTCCAGTCATGAGAGTCAATTACGGCCAAGGCACCAACATTAATGGGTTTGTAGGTGCGTGTTTAATTGTCTTCCCTTACTTACATGTTTCATCTGCTGGCAGATGAAACTATCATTAAAGGGCTGGGTTTTGTGACCTCTGCTGTGTTGTAATGGAAACTCATTCTTAGGATTCTTGCTCCCTAGGCGTGGGTAGGCTTTGAAGGCGATGCATTCAGCCCTAAGGAAAGGGGGATTACTTCTATTGCTCACTGTGATATTCCCATAGCTACTGAACAATTTTCTTTCCTATTTGGTACCATTATTTTTAGCAAGTTTTGTGTGTCACTTTCCTAGAGACCTATTGTTTTCTTAGCTCCATTTTACTATTCCAGCCCTGAGTGAAGAGCAATCCCCTGCTTAATTCAGTGAATGGGATGTTAGAACAGTATGTTTGGAATATCATTCTCTTCCCTTGCAGGTGCGGTGTCTTTGGCAGGTGCAGACTCTGGACTTTGGTCAGTAAAAGGTGGCAACAAACTTGTCTGCACTGGCCTTCTTTATGCTTCCAAAGCACAACTTATCTCTGGCACGGTTACCTCTATAGAGGAGAGAACGCGGCCCAAACGCACAGGTGAGGCGCACTCGCTTTCTTTGGACTTAAGAGGAAAAGGCTTTAAAACTAGAGGTTGGCATACGCTGAAACATTTGGATGCCGATCTCAAGAGCCCTGGTATTCAGGTCACTACGTACATATAGAGCCCATCTGATTTTTAGGCCCCTTATAAGGAATCAAATTGAGCACCCAAAAATCACTAGTCTTGTGATTGTTCTAAATTATGTCAATAAAGGATCCGGTGTGCAACATGTGATGCAAAAGTTCTTAGTCCAATAAGGGAAAATTCCCCCTTCCCATCCCCCCAAAAAATTCTAGTTTACAAAAGTATTAACCCAAAAAAATACACTCATGTCCTGTTGCCAGGAGGATTCTGCATTCTCTCAAGTACTATCTTTTTTCCAGGAGGTACAGTTAAGTTGTATGAAGTGAGCTACAACTCTGCATCAGGGTCAATGACAGACATGTATGATATAGTTCTTATTGCTACACCATTGAATCGTAAAATGTCCAACATCACCTTCCGGAATTTTAACCCGCTCGTTGCACAGTTCTCAGACCATTACCATCAGACGGTGGCAACTTTTGTTCATGGGCGCATAAACGCATCCTTCTTCGGCTACAAGGACCCGTCCCGCTTTCATTTAGCTAGCATTTTCACAACCGAAAATCCCAAACTGTTTATCAACAGCATAGGTGTTGTCTCTCCTGTCCAAAACACACACGAGGAAGTGAAGCAACCCATGGGACCTGCTGTTTGGAAAGTGTTCTCGAAAGAACCACTCACCAAGGAGCAGATGAATTTGCTTTTCTCATCCTATGAATCTGTGAAAGAGAAGAAGTGGCTGGCTTACCCGCACTACAGTCTCCCAAAGAAATGCCCACCTATAATCCTCCATGATAGAATATACTACCTTAATGGCATAGAATGGGTGGCAAGTGCCATGGAAATGAGTGCAATTGCCGCCAAAAATGCAGCTCTCCTTTCTTACCATCACTGGTATGGAAACGTGAACATGATCGACCAGGAGGATTTAAATGAGAAACTCAAAACAGAGCTGTGAGTTTTATCCAGGTATGAGCGGCAAACCCCCATCACTGATGGGAGTCTAGATTGTCCAGTGCTGGCCAGAGGAAATTGATGATGGTATTGATCAAATGCTACGTCCTTCTTGCCCACCTTACTGTTAAAAATGAATATATGGCAATGTTTTTCCCTCTAACCTGATACAGTAATCATAAGTGTTACCTATCACAACAGTGAAGGTGGAAAAAGTCCAGAGGGGTGTAGGATTTTTAAATGGCTCCTTCCCCTATGTGTTCTGATCCCAGCGCAGGAAAGCACTTAAGCATGTGCTAAAGCCCATCCCTATTCAAGATAAGCACTTAAGCAAGTATTGAAAGTTAAGCATGTGCTTAAGTGCAGTCCTGACTAGGGACCTGTTTATATATAATTACCTAGTTCCTGATCTTGCGAACAGGTAAGCATGTGGTTACGTATTTGCAGGATAAAGGCCTTAGTGTCTCCTGTGTTGTGTGTGATGGTTTTACACAGCAAGGAGGGAGGAAACTCTTAAATATAGGAAAAAGGCAGGTGGATGTGGAGCCAGGCGTAACACACATTAATTTTATTTTAAAAATCAACAAAATCAAATTTTGAAACTAGCCTGCAAGAGGCTGTCTGATCACATGTTATTCGCTCACCTCATTTCCAACTGCTCACTCATGTTAAGTTCAGTACAAATTAATTCCATGGTTTCCTAATGTAGTATCAACTTTCCATGTTAAGCAATTGCCTTTGTTGCCACAGGGGTCTTATGTGAGTAGAAAGAGGCAATGCCCTACCATCTGAAAGGGTTTGAGAGCCCTTCTACTAGATTGGACTTTGCCTCTTTTAAGGAAAATAATTTAAAATTGGTTTTAAAGGGTTTTTTTGAATTTAGTTTTGAGGTGTGGAGCAGTCTGGGTGCATGTTCTGTAATAATCTTGATTTTTTTTCTTCATTCTCCTAGTTTTATTGTAATCTTAGTAGCCACATTAGATGGCCTTTCCTTTGGGAGACTGTAGTGTTAGGTTCTACAGTAGAGAACCTGAATATAATTTGGATAACAGTGAATGTGGCTTCTTCCCAGCTGAGGTTAATATACAGCTCTGAAAAAGGCCATAAGTCACGGGATCACAAGGAACTGCAATTGTATTTTTTAAAGTTTGGTTATTCATACATTGGAATCTTACCTTTTTTTGACAATCTCAGTACAGAGTATTGGTCTGACATAGCATGTATTAACAGTACTGTAATTTATTTTAAAGCATGCTTTTCAGGTGAGTGAATACAGAGGGTATTTAAGAGGAGAGAGAAATAGAAATATTTATAGAGGGCTACAGAAGGAGAATGGTAGATGGTATAAATTCTACACATGCTGATGATAAACACATTAACGCAACAGAATCCTAACTAGTCAAGGTGGTTGAGAGACACCAGAAACGTTATGAAAGTCAGCAGTCAGTGAACTCACAAAGACATGCCAGCCACGCAGTAAAAAGGAAGATTTGAATAATTTTGGGATTTTACTTTCTAAATAATGAGGTGGGGGGGGGTCTCTTGTTTCTTTTGATTGCACAACTTGTGTAAATTCTTTTGCTTGTAGGGCACTAGGGCCATATTTTTACACGTGAGGCTAATTTAAATGTTTGTAATTCTTGATAGTTTTACAGCTTTCACAGACCGATCAAGCACAGTAAATCTAACAAGTCTTAACTAAATCTTCTTTTGCTTTAAGTACCAGCGCTCCAGCGAGATTATGAAATGTTTGCAGACATACGTGGTTGTCAGTGATCAGTTTGTTTTTTTAAATCAGGCTGCTTTAACCAATTAGTGAGCTGAAGTCCTACAAGTAGTGATACTCAATACTCAGCATAAATTTGTATGGGTTTTTACTTGTAACTCTACCTGCTGTCTAATTTCAACAGAAATTCAAGGTACCTAATGAAGCACTGTTAATTTGGGGAAGGGATCATATTTGATTGAAACCTTTGCATCACCTATAAAAGCTAAGATGACTAAACAGGAAGTATTTCATTTTGAGTTTTACTGTGTGATTTGATACTTCACCTATCCCCAGGCAATGTCTTGCTGAAAAGACATCAGCAAGGAAACAGAAGCCCTCCACCACCACCCCTTTCTTTTTAAAGGTGCTCTATAAAAAGAATTTTGTTTTAAATGGATGATGTTTTTAATTTGGGGCTATGGTAGTTTGTAAAATTAAACTTTATGGAAATACTTCATTTGTCTTTAGATTTTTTTTCACTAACGCCTGTTCTTCAACCATTAACTAGTCCCAATAGTTTTCAATCTTTTCAACAGTAATAACCTGAGACTGGGCTCCTGATCTTGCAAACACTTATAGATGTGATTAGGCCCATTGACTTCTCATAAGACTACCTTCCACTGTTTATGCCCGATTTGTTGCTTGCATTTCTCTCCGTAATCTGTGCTTTTAAAAGTCTAATCTGCAGTGTTGTTAGCAGTATAAGTAAAGCCTTCCAACTGAATTTTCTATGTTTAAAGGGAATTATATATAAAAATGTCCTCTGAAACAAACTATCGGAGTAGAGGGTGGTATTGAGAAGCAAACTGCATCAAGGGTTTGATCATCCTTTAAACAGTAGCTGCATCTCCTGGGAAGATTAGGTTGTTTCCATGAGTCATATGTCTGTGCCTTCTAGTCTGCTGTGGAGAAAAGTATAAAGCCACAGAACCTTCATACCAGAAAAGTGTCAAGTCTCTATACAACCATTTTTTAATATTTATGTACATGCTAGTTATTGATAGTTTAATCTTTTGAAGATCCTTAGGACTGGCCTATTCTTTCTTCAGCATTTTTAAGGCCTGTTTCTAGTAGCAGTAGACAATATGTCTGTGAAAGTGAAAGTTATTCAGATATAACAGAACTGTTTTGGTTTTTATATAATTAAATAGGTGCCACTCTTTGTAAAGCAAAAGGTGGGGCAAATGCTTTAGCCCAAGCCTATTAAAGGATTTCATTGTTAGAGAGGTTTTGCACTGCAGTAGCAAAATTGAAATATGAATCACGTGTCCAGAGGCCAAATTATCTGCTGCTGTAACTCCACTATCTATAAATGTTAGTTCCACATGAGGGAACAGCTCACTGTGCAAGGAGTTCATCTATTGTACTGTGCTAGAGTTGTTCACTATAGTAAATACACTGCTGTTTCACTATCAGAACCAGCTGGAATGGTTTGAACTCCAGAAACATCACAATGGAGTAGTTTTATTACCATGTTTAGTGTTTGATTTCCCAGTAGCCTGACGCACCCAGCTCATGAAGTAATCGCTGAAGGTGAACCTGAAGGCTTTCCTGGAGAGGTGTAGAGTCTGGGGGCTTTTTCACATCCCCTCTGGACTCCAATAGCTGGACTTGTGACCAGACCAGGATAGCCTAAATCCTTCCCAGCTAAGGAAAAAGATTAGTAATTCAGTACCTTTCTGCTCTAAACACATTTTAAAATAGGCCAAAATGGATGGGAAAGAGGCAGACTGAAATTCATAATGCTACCACTAACACTGTAGGAAAAGATTCACAGTCCATGTTTCTGGCTCTTTTCTGCTGTGAAGACTGGAGACCTGTTCCTAGACATTTTTCACTTGAAATAATGAAGGGGAAAGATTAAAAGTGTCTAGTCCTGCTGGCCTGAAAGCTTGTGTATTAATAAAATGGTGAAATAAAAAAGGTATAGCTCACCTATTGTGCTACCACAGAACTAAAGTTTCTCAGTTACTTCTGGTGCACTCCAGAGCCAAGACTTTCTGGAATATGCACAAGATACTTCAGCAGGCAATCGGCACCAGTTTTAAGAGGAAGTTACATTAATTTAATTTACTCAAGTTATGTTAACCATTACAAAATTTATTTAACAAAAATAAGTTTACATGAGGAATGTACAGTTCCTGAAGACTCCTCATTCGTTAACAAGACAGCTGGAGTTAAGGGGAGGTTTATCACAGCGCTAGGCAGGAGTTCACTGGTTAATCTATACTCGTTCCAAGGCTTCTAACATAATGATGCTGTTTCCTCGTATTACCTAAAAATAAGGAATATAAAAAGATTAGAATTCTTTCGCAACCAATGTGGTTTAGCAGAACTAGAGATGGGACAAAGATCAGAAGTATTTAATGCTAGCAAACAACCCAGCTAGGAAGTAGTCTACAGCATGTATATTTCTCCAGATTAGCTCTTCTAGAAAGATGAACAGCAATTAACTTTGACTCATAAACCTCCCAGAGATTATTCAGTGACAAGTATGGTGTGGACTATCTAGTTTCCTAGAATTCACCTGGTTCAGGCACATTTGCTAGAAAATAGTGCTCATCAAGATACTTGAATTATGGCAACAGGTGGGGACTGGGGAAAGAGTCTGAAATAAGGAACCCCCCCACCACCACACACACACACACACACACACACTCTCTAAAAATGTTTCAACCCATACCATCCAATAGGGGTGAAAATTCTCTACTTACCACCATCCCTATAGTGTTCTGTTGTCCACCTTGTGCCATCTCCACACACTCGTCTATCACTAGATTCATGAAGGGGTCAAACCCTCGCAATATCCCTTGGACATGTCGGCCACCATTTAACTTCACTAGAAGAAATATTTGGCAAATAATTTAAAAAAAAAAACAAAAAAAAAAAACTACTGGCACACAGCTGTAGTATTTAGCTTTCTTGGTTAGGAAGTGTTACCTTTGAGACGGGAGCTTTAGAACCATCTTTTAATGCTATGACGGTTTGAAACCTAGGCATACTGCATGTGAATGGACCACTGCTTACTAGAACTAGTATTCCCTATTCCACGGGCTTCATATACAAAAATGCAGTATAATAATGAGGAAGTCTGGATGGTGGTCAATATTAGCAGACTGTAGGCTGATATCACACATAGTACCCCTCAAAATGCAGGAGTAAAGTTACATTAGAGCTTCATAGTGGTTAGGCATTTAGTGTGCTGGTGATTGTTCTTCTGCGTTCCTGTTATCCTTGGGGACTGTTTTTGTACCATCCTTGATATAAGGATGTTTGCGTGAGTACACAGTGACTAGCACTTCTTAGGAATGTGCATTTCTGCAATATCATCCCTGTTCTTGCCAGATTCTGTGAGCAGGTCCTGCCTCATACCAGGCTTCTAATACAAGGGCTTATGTCTCAGGCTCTCTTCCTGCTACCATGGGAACTTTAAAACGACAGCGATGCTCGGAATAAATCTAGGCGCATAAAGAACTCACGTGACAGCTTCTTGTCCATGAATCTGAAAGGCATAAGGGGGAAGAGCCGCACGTTAGCAGGGCAGAAAGACGGTACGCATTAACGCAGAACATGAATGGCGCGGCCCATCGGCCCGCTCCCGGGCATCCCGCTGGCGTGCACGCAGGTGCCACGCCATGGTCAATGTACCGGCTCAGTGCGGGGCTCTCTGGGCACGGTACCACGGCCCGGCAGCCTGACCACGGGCCAACAGCGCACTGCAATTCTGCGTGTATTTGGGGGGGGGGGGGCACAGAGACTTGAGTCAAGCTCTGCTCTGGGGCACCCAGCCTGATGTCACCCAGAATGGGGGGGGGGTCCCTACGCACGTGCCCCTTGCCAGGGTGGATGGGGCGGGGCTGCCCCAGGGCCCTACCCGAGGTGGCACCACGTGCCCAGCACGGGGGGGGGGGAAGGGGCGGGGGGAGGAGTTATCCCAGAGGGGGGGGGTCTCGCCCGCCCCGCGCAGAGAGGCCCCGCTGGGCAGCGCGGTGCATGCCGGGACACAGGGGGCAGGAGGCCATAAAGGTGGGTCCTACTGAAATTCTGGCCCAGGGGCTACCCCCCCCCCACGCTCGCTCCACATCCCCCGCCTCCCCCCGCGGGGCGATCGCCGCCGCCGCCCCCCGGCCGCACTCACTTCTTCAGCTCGGGCGGGTGCGCTTTACTCATGGCGCCGCCTCAGTCAGCCCCGCCACAACCGCCTGGCGCTCCTCCGCACGGCTCCAGCGCTGGCGTCACCCCGTCCGCGGCTCAGCGACCAATCAGGGATTACGCCGAGGCCGCGGGCTTGCCCGCGTCCAGCCAATCAACAGTAACGCCGGGAGCGCATGCGTATGACTTCAAATCACTGACCCAATCAGCGTGATCGCCGGTATCGCCTGCGGGTGACCTCACTGACCCGCCAGCCAATTGCGGGCCGTGCCGCTTCCTCCCGGCAGCGCTGCGGGGAGGCCACGCGACTCACTTCCCCGTATTCCTCAGAAGAGCGGCCCTATCTACGTAGCGGCAGCTCGGGAGCAAGATGGTTGCAGAACGGGCACTGAGAGCGGATGACAAGCCCAATTCCCCACCCGGAGCCGCCCGCAGCGCGCTTGCCGGGGCACACTGACGCGCCAAAAATATTGATGCGCGGCTCCCCGCGGCAATACGACCCTGCTCGTCCCATTTAGTGGGACGCTTACAGCAGATTAGCACCAGGGTCAACGTTTAGATGCGAATTCGGGTCCCGCTCCGAATTCCAGGGGCCCACTTTTCAAGGAAGTGGTGAATCAGAAATTCCAATGCAGGAGAAACTTTCCCTACCTTTGCTGCCAGCCCTTTCATGACTCTAGGTTACATCCCCTTTCCCCTGTCTTGTCTATTTCGATCGTAAGCTCTTTGGGGAAGGGGCTCCCCACTTTTCTGCTGGCAAAGCCCCTAGCACCCCCGAGCTCCATTGTGCCTTGCCCCCCGGAAGGCGCGAAACAGGATTACGGATAAGCTTGCCCTCTGGTTCCCAAGCACTAGAATATGTACAGTCAAAATCCAGCACTTCTCGCAGCGGAGCCATGCCAAGCCTTGTCGTAAGTAAAAATACGGAGGAAGTTGTCATCTAACATTTATTTTTGAATCAAACTTTCGGAAAATAAATCAGTTTTTAAAAGGACAGAACAAAATGGTTGTGTTCGTTATAGCTGTTCCTGAGAAGGTACGCAACAGGTCATTCAGCTCACAATAAATAGAACCATCCTAAGATACTCGCTACCGTGTCTCCAGCCACAAGGACAGGACAAGGTGGTGCTGCTGTTTACCGGATGTCGTTTCCCCTTTTTATTTTGGCGGTGATCATCTCTCTGTATTGTGCTCATTTACCTTGAGGACCACAGATTCAGAACTGTCTCCTCCTGCAGCTGAGTAGCTCCACATCTGAGGCAGCCAGTAATGCTGCTCCATGACTCACGGAGTCACGCCTTGCCCCAGCATTCAAGCCAACCTCCTCTGCATTGCTCCCTCTCCCCGCTGCTCCGGGGAGGAACAAGATGTGAAATCCACCTCAAGCCCGCACTGCAACATCCTGAAGAATCTGATTGTGCACTGATTTACGCTGCTGTAAATCCAATACTTTAGCAGAAAAACTGATTTATACCAGGATGAGGGAGAACAGAGACAGACTCTCTGTGTGTTTAATTAGGAATATCAGGTCAAAAAGGAGGACAGAATCCTTAAACCTTAAATCTTTAATTCTAATATTAAAACCTTCAGTGGTTGTTTTCCAGAGGCTCAGGTGAGGACAGTTATTTATGCCACACTGCATGGAACAATGTACCTGGTATAACTCTTAAAGACAGACTTCAGGCCCAACGCTGCTGTTCCTTATACCGCTATAAATCAGGAGTAACTCCACTAAAGCCAATAGAGTCATACTGGTGTAAAACCATCAGGAGTGGATCATTAAGTGGTATTGGCCATCCCTTTTCAACAGAGCATGCTACTTCTTGTGAATCATTGCTCCAGAGAACCCATACTGGGCTGGATGACCTTGCTCTTTTAGTAGAATTAAGACACTGCAGGGTTGGTGGCCTGATGAAGACAAGGGGCTGATTCTCCACTCAGTCACGCTGGGTTTACACACAGGCATATCTCCATTTATTCCAGTAGCATTACTCCTGATTTATACCAGTGTGAGTGGCAGTAGAGGCTGAAGATGTTTTAACTGCAGAGACTTGACCTACCAATGCAAAAATGTTCTCCCTGATTCCTGGTGGAAGAAACATTGTAAGAGAAACAGACTTATTATCTAATACATTGCACACACTCCCTTTTGCATTGTTTCTTCCACGGCAAAAGAAATCTGCACTAGAGGGACCTGTCAGTGCTAGACGGTAAGTTCTGCAGACGTGAGAGCAGCTGAGGAGGAGAAAATCCTGTCCCCAAAGCATTTTTTTGTAATCACAACAGGCTGGAGAACAAGTGAGGCAGGAATACTGGAACTCTAGGGCATCAGTTCAAACCCAACCCAGTGATAGTTTCACTTCAAATCCTCCTAGCCCATCACATCACCACCATCAAAAGGACACAGAGACTGGCCTTTTGGAGCCAGATCCTCAGTGGGTTTACACTGGCAAAGCTCCACTGTCACTAATGGGGCTACACTGATTTACATCTGCTGAGAACCTGGCCCTTAACTCCTGCAGGGCACTATTGAGGAATATTGGTTAGGCAGTACTGGGGAAGCTTGCATTGCTGTTACCCCTGTCTTAGGGACAAAGGCCCCTCAGGCTCTGGGCCTGTCAAACTGGTGCCTTCCAGCAGGCCTAAATTCAGAGGGAAGTCAAGGTCAGTGGAGGACACTGCTATTATCAGCATGGTGTGTACATACACTGACCATTAACCCTTTGAGAACTGGGGTCTGTCCTCTCCACAACTGGTGACATCCCTCAAATCAGCCCCAGACCACCAAGCCCTTAAACCAAACCAACTCTCGAATGGACAACTGCAATACTTGGAAAATGCAAAAATCACCCTAATCATCCATTTTCATTCCTCAATTTCCAACACGAATCTCCGTGTACACGTCTCTCTTTTAATAGGAGCTACACTTCTCCCTCTCTCTCCCCAAACAGACGCAGCTTTATTGTGCAATGGCTGCCAAAGTCTCCTTCATTTTCTTGGTCATGCTGGGGATGAGATGCACGTGGTCGTCAACGCACTTTGTCACGCAGCTCTCCAGCTCTTGCTTCACCTGCTGCTCCCTGCTCCCTGAATCCAGGGAATCTTTGGCTTTGTCATTACAGTGCATCGTGCAGCGAGCCAAACGGTCCTGCAAATGAGAATTCCGGACAGTTAGAGTCCACGCAGCTGCGAGCAAAATGCATTGGGTGGTGTAGTAGCTGGACAAACGAGCTCTTATCCACTTCTCAGATGGCAGGCCCTCATGCCTTTGGCCACAGAACACAATTATTTGTAATGGAGGGGATGGATGGAAGAAGAATGAAGCTTGCTGCAGGCTCGAAGTTTACCACCATTTGCAACGAGACCTCCAAAGTCATTTTGCTATGTGGTGGTCTACATGCAATAAGTCGGGCAGGGTGTCTCAGCCTAGCTCATTGGTTCCAAGGCCAGAAGGGACCACTGTGATCATCTAGTCTGAGAGAACTCCCCAAAATAATTCCTAGAGCAGAGCTTTCTGCAAAACAACCAATCTCGGTTGAAAATTGCCAGTGATCCATCAGAACTGGAATGCGTTACCTAGGGAGGTGGTGGAATCTCCTTCCTTAGAAGTTTTTAAGGTCAGGCTTGACAAAGCCTTGGCTGGGATGATTTAGTTGGGGATCGGTCCTGCTTTGAGCAGGGGGTTGGACTAGATGACCTCCTGAGGTCCCTTCCAACCCTGATCTTCTATGATTCTAACTCTTGGTAAGTTGTTCCAGTGGTTAATTACTGTTCCACATGGCCAGCAGTTTACACTGAGACCAAGGACTGAATGATGTGTATTTGACACAGGGCATTTCACCTCTAGGTCATCAGTATTAACCAAGCTCAGGTCAGCAGCAGCTTAGAGATGATGCGATGGCTGCTTGGGGGGTCTCAGCCCAGATCCTAGGAGGCATCTCCCCTGCATAATAAAAGCTGCAACACTGCTGGGACCCCTATTGAGGTTCTCAGGAGAGAGGCCCTTGAAGATCACATTGTTCTGTGACCCCCAAATGCCATCCTTCTGAAGCAGGACGGAGTCAAATTCAGTGTGTGACAAAGAGAGAAAGGACGGTCCCGGGGTTAAAACTTGGGAGACCCGAGTTTAAGTCCCTGCTTGGCCACAGCCGTCCTGTGTGATCTTGGGCGAACAATACTGACTCTGTGAACTGAGAACAGCACTGCCCTACCTCCCCGGGGGTCGTGAAGGTAATTACAGACCGTGTGAACAAGACTGCGAGGCTCTCAGATACATTGGTAATAGGGGCGGGGGGGGGGGGGGATCAAGCCTTATGTTCCACAGTGAGCCTGGATTTAACGCAAAGCAGAACCCTGAGTATCCAATACCCCCCTCCCTCAAAGTCGTCTCTTCTCCAAAATGAGATGCCCCGTTCATGTTACCAACTCCCTGCTTGGGTACATCCCCTTTTGTCCGGGTTACTTTTACAACGGGGTTTGGCCCAGCACTGGCTCGCCCCACACCCAGGTGCATCCACGGCAAACCTCTGCGCCCGGCTTGAGACTAAGCCGGGATCAGATTCCGTGGGGAGCTGGGGCCCGAGAGACCGCCGCCGTCGATCCTATTTCCCTACGGGAACGCCAGGGCTCGCCCGCACCGGGGTCCACCGGTCGCTTTCTCCTCACCTGGAACCTCTCCAGCTCTTTGGTGACGACTGCCTGGGCCTGGGCCAGGGGCGCATGGCAGCGCTCGATGCAGTGGTGCACCTGCTGCATGGAGGCCAGGTCGTTCTCGCAGCAGTCGGCGCTGCACCGAAACATGTTACCCTGCAAGGGCGGGAAAGAAAGCTGGCTTTTCCAAAGCCGTCGCCTGTAGCAACGCACATCTGAACCCCCCCGCAATACACCTGTCCCTTTCAGTGGGGGGCCCTGTGCAGAGAGTGCTGACCTCCCACAGCCACCTGGGGTTTGCAGAACGGCCTGGCTTTGACCCCCCCCCCAACTCTCCTTGAGCGTAGCCCTGACCCACCCCCACCGCGGTGCGGGGCCCAGAGCCTTGCGCACAGAGGGGCCCTGATCCCTGCACACACACACATGCTCCAGTAGGCATGGGGGCAGAGCTCACTGACCCCTTCCCCCCCTTCACTAAGGGTCCAGGGCCTCTCTACAGACAGACCCACAAGGGCGCGGGGGGGGGGGGGCGGGCTAGGCTCACAGGTTTGCTCCCTGCATGGCCAGAGGAGCCTGGGCCCGCATTGCAATGGGTCAGAAAGCAGGGTACTGCTGGGGAGGGGGGAGAGGAGCAGGTAGATGGGGGGGCTGGCAGCACAGAAGAGGGGGGGCCGGGAGGGGGCTAGGCTCACGGGTTCGCTCCCCGCATGGCCAGGGGGGGCCCAGGCCCGCATTGCAATGGGTCAGAAAGCAGGGTACTGCTGGGGGTGGGGGGGAGAGGAGCAGATAGATGGGGGGGGCTGGCAACACAGAAGAGGGGGGGCGGGGAGGGGGCTAGGCTCACAGGTTTGCTCCCCGCATGGCCAGAGGAGCCCGGGCCCGCATTGCAATGGGTCAGAAAGCAGGGTACTGCTGGGGGGGGGGGGGAGAGGAGCAGGCAGATGGGGGGGGCTGGCAGCACAGAAGAGGGGGGGCGGGGAGGGGGCTAGGCTCACGGGTTTGCTCCCCGCATGGCGCATTGCAATGGGTCAGAAAGCAGGGTACTGCTGGGGGTGGGGGGGAGAGGAGCAGGTAGATGGGGGGGGCTGGCAGCACAGAAGAGGGGGCCCCCTCCCCGTTACCTGCATCTTGCGGATGTTCTCCCGCTCCAGCCCCTGCACCATGCTGTCGATGGCCTCCTGCATCCTGCTCTGCGGAGCCTCGGCCATGCCGCCCGCGCGCACATGGGCCGCAGGACCCCGGCCGCCGCCGCGCGCGCTCACTTCCCGGGTCAGCGCTCCCCGGGGGGGGGCCAAGCCGGCTGCGCCGAACAGCGGCCCCTGCTGCCCGGCGGCGCGCACTGCAGGCCTGGGGCGCCCGCCCCGGCTGAGAGCGGCCGGCGCAGAGCAGCGCCTGCGGGGAGATAGATCATAGACTATCAGGGCTGGAAGCGACCTCAGGAGGTCATCTAGTCCCACCCCCTGCTCAAAGCAGGGCCAATCCCCAATTTTCCCCCCAGATCCTTAAATGGCCCCCTCAAGGATTGAACTCACAACCCTGGGTTTAGCAGACCAATGCTCAAACCACTGGGGACTCTGCTCCCGCGGCCGGGCGGGGCCGCGGTCTCTGGCCGGGCTGGAGCGGAGGGAGTCACAGGGTGCGGGGCCGCTTGCCGAGGGGAGCACCAGCCAGCCCTTGGGGAAGGACGTCTCCCGCCACAGGGGTGGAGGCGTCTTGCGTGCTGGAGGGCAGGGAAGGGGAGCCTTGACCATGGCCCTGTCGAACCAATATGCACCCTGATCTGGGGGCGCCTTCAGGGCGTCCCCCGGGGTGGTTCCTCGCCCCCAGCCAGCCCCTGCATGTAGCAAAGCCCTTGGTGGAAGGGAAGGAGCAAGGGCGAGAGCAGCCTGCTGGTGATCCAAGGGGGAGCTGGTTAGGAATTGTCCCGTGGCAGAAGCAGTTTAGCCGGAAAAGGGCAATTCATTAGACCATAAATGTCTGATGGAAACAACTGCTGGTGCAAAGGGAGCGTGCAAGATGCCCTGCCCCCCCCCCCCGGGGCACACGGCGGTTGTGCATGGTGACTGCCCAGTGAGGAGGGACAGTGTGAGCAGAAGCTCTTGCATTTGAGACCTGTTGACTGTGCAGGAGGTCAGACTAGATCATAATGGTCCCTTCTGAGCTAAATATCTATGAAAAACTCAAGCAGGACACTGCGCAGAGCACCGTGGTTGCTGCCCTTTGGAGAGAGAGGGAGCCTAAAGCTAGATACAGATTCACAGCGAGCGACTGAGAAACCGCTGGGTTTCCATCTCCAGTCAGTGCCATGCGCCGCATAAATAAGTAGAGAGCAGCTATTAATCTTAGCATGGCTTAAGCACATCCGCGGTGACAGGAAACCCCCCCCCCATCTGTGGGAAACCCCAAAGCAGGGGTGGCTAACGTCTGGCTCCAGAGACACATGCGGCTCCTTGTGCAGTCACCAACTTTCCAATGTGCCGGGGGGGGGGTGCCCACTGCTCAACCCCTGGCTCTGCCCCAGGCCCTGTCCCCACTCCACCCCTTTCCACTCGCTTCTCCCTCTCCCCCCGCCCCCCCAGCCTCCTGCACACCACGAAACAGCTGATTGGGAGGCGCTGGGAGGGAGGGGGAGGTGCTGATTGCCGGGGCTGCCAGTGGGTAGGAGGCTAGGGTGACCAGATGCCCCGATTTTATTAGGGACAGTCCTGATTTTGGGGGCTTTTTCTTATATAGGCTCCTATTACCCCCCACCCCGTGTCCCGATTTTTTACACTTGCTATCTCGTCACCTTATGGGAGGCTCTGGAAGTGGCAGGATGGGGGGGCGGAAACAGATGGGAGGCTGCTGACATATTACCGTGGCTCTGTACATTGGTAAATTCTGGCTCCTTCTCAGGCTCAGGTTGACCACCCCTGCCCCAAAGTGTCACAGTTGTCAATGGCCGGGTTCAGACTGCAGACTTCTGTCTCTACAAGCATGCGCCTCTGATAATGAGCTAAAAGATTCACCTTTGTTAGCAAGAAGCAGGCACAAAGCTCTGTGTGGTCCAGACACTAGGGGAAGACAGAGAGCTACACTACGTCTGCATGGGTTACAACCGTTACACTAAGGAATATTATGAGCAGGGATCACAAAGGAAATTACCCAGACAACGTTCATCCTGGAAGGGGTGGGAAAATAACCTCAGGTGGCGAGCTCAGTGTGTGCTCTGTCCCAGACCCCTGGAAAGAAGCATTGCATTCCTGGAGAAAATATTCCCTTGCATTCAAACTCAATGAAACTAGAAAGAGAAAGATCTGTCCCATGCTTCATCATGGGGTGGGAGGCATGTCTAAAGAATGGAAATTCTCCGCGTTTCTTCAGAGCAGCCAAAACAATGAATGTCAGCCCTCTGGTCAGGAAGGAAGCTGCCTCTTTCTAGAAAAGGTTTGGGGCTCCAGTTCCACAGAACAGCAGGAAATGTCTTTGCTTCTGCACGCAGATCTATTAATAGCGGTTTTGTTCCCATTGCAGCGTTTTGGTGGGCTGCTGGCCGGGCACGTAGGAGTGGGAAGAGAACAATGAAAACAAGCAGCCCCAAACATTGAGCTAGCAGCCTAAACATGGGGTAGAGGGACTGGGTCAGTGGAGATGGCCTCATGGTCTACAGCTCAGAGGCTAGAAGGGCTACGTGGGAGGGACAGCTTCAGCAGGAGTTCCCAAACTGTGGGATGCAAACTTGATGTTCCAGGCATTCACTTCACACCATTTTTAAGGTGGTGGTACCTGAACCAATCAAGTCTGGGAGCCACAACGGTCTGAACCTCCATGGATGGCCTGGTGGCGATGACCTAATAGCCCAGCCCTCAGTGGATAGGGGACAGTCTGGTAGTCCAACCCTCAGGTGCCTAATACCTGGACTGCCTAGAACCACGGGTTCCAATCCAAGCAGTATCAGCTCAGCCCTTCGGCCCACCAAGGTAAATGAACTAAATTCCACGCCGTTTAGCTACGTGCATGTGCCTTTCACAGAGGCTCTGGGCAGACACGGAAGCCCCCAGTTCATTCCAGTGTTTGCCTGGGTGTCCTTCGCCTAAAATTCCCCCCACCCCTGCCATTGACAACTGTGATGCTTTGAGTAGGGCTCTGGGCTGCAGTTGGTGGCTACCCTCTGCCTGTGCCGTATACTCCTTGGGCTGGCCCTCTGGAAGGGGGGAGTTTCATGCTGGGTGCACAATGTTCTCTGCCTACAGCAGCTGGGTTAAATGAGTTTTCTGGGAGTGGTAATGAACGCTTCCCTTCTGCCCCCACCCAAGTCCCCGCCTTTATCTGAGTCTCTTCCTTCCTTGTCACCCTCCTGCTCTTCTAATGATCAAGGTCTGTTCACTGGCTCTTGCTTGAGGGGTGACATCCCTTATCCTCAGTGAGGGCTGGGTGCTCTGGGGATGGTGAATGGAGGATGACTGAATGACAGCCCCTGACTGTCCTCTGAGGTCAGTCAATGCACCGAGCAGCAATAAAGGAAGGGTACAGTCAGAGAGATGCCATCCCCATCTCATGGCCCTTTGGTGGGTTATGTCAGCTGAGTGGGTTGTTCTCAGGCCACTGTGTCATGCAGGCTCACTAGTGTGTTAAACAAGCATCTACAGCACAAAACCACCATCACACATAGCACTAGATGGCGAACTCATCTCAGAGCCCACAGACCAAACGGACCATGGAGACCAAAGCACCCGCTGTGAGCTCCCCTCACACCCACTACTAACCCAATAAACCATTCATTGGGTCTTTTCTACTTCCCAAGGCCAGAAATTAAGCTACCTTAGACCAACCGGTGCTTAAATTGTCTCTGGTTATGAAATGACTTGATCACTCACGTTGTAATAGAAAGAATAAATTAGCATCAGCAGCAAGAGGCCTGAGAAATGCATCGGAATACAAGACTTCCTGGGGGAATTCTTTGAAGATGAACTGTTGTTCTCGTTTCCAGAACCCCAGGGTCATGCGGTGGCAAAGAATAAAGGAACTTCAAATTCCAACATGTTTACGTAGCGTCAGCGTCTTTAATTCCAGCTGCTTCATCGGATGTTATGGAGCTGTTTGAAGTGAGGGATTTCAACATGTCTCACTCGCCAATTCAAAGAAGAGAAAGACAGACCAGACCAGACCACCACAACTGCTACGATGGCCCATGCATGATGCAAGGAGCATGCATGGAATATGCAAGAATGGCCCACCCCGAGGCATGGGCCGTATATTAAACCTTAAATAACTGAGCCTTGCACCATCAGTTTTATTTGTATGGAGGGAGGGAGAGACTGTCAGGGAGATGAATTGTTCTAAGAGCTTTATAATGACGAACCCAAAGGAGTATGTTTAGATGTCATTGACAACTGCAAAATAGGTGTGCATACCTGTTGCATGCCTGATACGTGTGTTTGTCGGGCCCCGTGAGCTCCTAGGTGTGCAAGGATCCATTCAAAGACACCCAGTGTGTGTGAACCTCTTGTGGCCACCACTTACGTGCCCATGGTTTCAACTGTGACCTGGAAAGATCCCCTCTGTGTTCTGAATGTAGAGCTCCCACCCCCAAGATTGGTTGTAAGTGCGAGGGGCTTCACCTTCCCAACTGGAGTCCTGTTGCTGGCTGGTTTCCTGTCACGTCATTGGAAACAGCCAGGCTGTGCCAAACAGAGCCACTTCCTGCCCCAGGCCAACAAGATCCACCCTTCCATTAAAACCCAACTAGAACACGGCCCCACCCTGCTGACTACTGTACTGCTTGTACAGTAATGTCCAGGCCCAGGGTTAATGGCTGCCGTGCATTGGACTGAAGGAAAGCCATTGCTTGCACGGGAGACATTTTTAAAATGGCTGAGATCTGACCTTCCTTTTAGCAGGTACAATGGACCAGGTTTTCAGAAGATCCGAGCCCCTATAACTTCCACTGGCTTCAACTGGAGCGGGGATGCTCGGTACCTTTGAAAACCAGCCTTGAGATGCACCAACTATTTGCACACATGGCTGGAAAGCCGAGTACTTGTGCCTCCAGCTACCTAACTTGAACCCACTGTCAGGCAATTTGGTCCTTACAGCAGGTGCCAAAACATTGGAGCAAAAGGGCAGAAGCCCTTTGAAAAATGCATCCCTCAAGAGAGTGTCATCAGGGAAATATGGAGCCCAGAAGAGGCATAAGGCATTCAAGGCAGAGATGGACATGGGTTGAACACAGAACAGCGTAACCCCAATAAAGACACATCTGCAAAGTTTGATTCATTGGTGCTACTGCCTCTGGACCTATACCTATCTGCGTTATAATAGAACCATAGAAGGTCAGGGTTGGAAGGGACCTCAGGAGGTCATCTAGTCCAACCCCCTGCTCAAAGCAGGACCAACCCCAACTAAATTATCCCAGCCAGGGCTTTGTCAAGCCGGGCCTTAAAAACCTCTAAGGATGGAGATTCCACCACCTCCCTAGGGAACCTATCCCAGTGCTTCACCACCCTCCTAGTGAAAAAGTTTTTCCTAACGTCCAACCTAGACCTCCCCCACTGCACCTTGAGACCGTTACTCCTTGTTCTGTCACCACTGAGAACAGCTGAGTTCCATCCTCTCTGGAACTTCCCTTCAGGTAATTGAAGGCTGCTATCAAATCCCCCCCTCACTCTTCTCTTCCGCAGACTAAATAACCCCAGTTCCCTCAGCCTCTCCTCGTAAGTCATGTGCCCCAGCCCCCTGATCATTTTCGTTGCCCTCCGCAGGACTCTCTCCAATTTGTCCACATCCCTTCTGTAGTGGGGGGCCCAAAACGGGACATTATGGGAAAGAGCTGTTCAGAGTAAAGTAACAACCAAATGCTTCCCAATCCTAGTCAGACAAGCGGGGGCAGCACCATCTTTTAGTTTCAGATTACTGGAAATCGACAATTATTTTTAAAAGAGGTGGAGGTTCCGCTTTGTGAATACAGCCAAGGAATTAATGGAATGGAGCAGTTAATGGAAGGGAGGAATTAATGGGGGAGTTAGACATTCGAAGAAACCCTTGGTTTCCTGTTCTGCATTTGAGATAAGGAATCCAGCTGGGGGTTCTTCACCCCTCTAGATCTGGAAAGAAAATTAGATGATGCCATGGATTATAGAGAGCAAGTTGTTGATCTACAGACGACCTGTTTCTACAGTCTTCAGAAAGCTTAGCTTTACTTTTACTGCTGGTCTTTGTCTGGGCTGATATTGAGTATGATGCAAGGTCTTAAGCCCCGATACCCCCATTAGAGCCATGATGGTTCACCCATATGGATCCAATTCCAGGACTGGGACCTCAGTCTTGGATGATTTCACTCACATCCCTTACACAAAAGGCAGGCTGTTTTCCTCTCCCTTTCCTTTCTTACCCTAATACCCACAATAGTTGGCACTCTGCTGGCATTTGTCATCCAAGGACCTCGTTTTGCAAACATCAATCCATTAAGTCTCATAATATCCCAAGGAGATAAATACTAATTATTAGGCACAGATGGGCACACTGGGGCACATAAAGGCTAACTGACTTGCCCGTGGATACGCTGTGAGCGGCAAAGCCAGGAACGGAACCTAGGAGTCCTGTTTCCAAGTCCTCTCTGTATAATACACCCTGTCTCACAGATTACTGTGGAGATGCTGATGGTACTGGACTGATGGCTCATCATGTAACTCAGTAGGTTTAATACATAAAACCAGCCTTGGAACTCTCAAAGCCCCCAGAGCCCCCAGGGACTGCAAGCACCAGGGACAGTTGAACCGCCGGCTCTGGGAGGCTAGCCCCCAGCCCCACCCCTTGCGTGCTCCCCACCCACCCTGCTGGAGCCCAGAGCTCCCCCACCATGGCCGTCGGCCCCAGGCTAGTGCTCCCAGCCCAAGAGCACCGGGTGGGTGGTGCGGCCCCCGCGCCAGCCCTGCCTGAGCCGGGGCCATGACACAGGGACAGGGGAACTGGCAGGAGGGGACCTGGGGGCGGGGCCACGCCTGGCTGTTTGGGGGAGGCACAGCCTCTCCCAGCCTATGCTACCCACCGCCCGTGTGCAGAGTGGTCTCTCTATGGGTACATCTAGAATGCACACGCCTTATGATGGTGTGTAGCGTTCATACACCTCATGCCCTCCTAGCACCTGTATAAATAGCTTTGTAGAGGGTGGGGCACTGCTTAAAGCCACACCTGCACCCTAGCGGGAATGTACCCTACAAGGCTTGCTACATGCCCAAGCAGTTCCTCCCATGCTGTTTTTAGCAGTGTCCTCTCTCGCTGCCTCCTGCTGCCAGGACCTTTCCCCTGGCAGGGGTGAGATAGTAGGCAAAGGCTCCAGCAACTTCCCAGGGCAAGGGAAGGCTCCTGCAGCAGGGAGCTGCTGGAGACCTTCCCTGCTGCAATTAAAGACTTCGGCAGCGGGGAAAGGCTCCGGCTGCTTTCCGCTGCCAGAGCCTTTCCCCGCTGCAGCTACGCACCGCAGTGTGGATGTAGCCTACTTTTCACTGTGGCAGGTAGCAGCCCGTAATCTACACGTCGCCGCGAGTGGGGTGCAGCGTAGACGTACCTACGTTGCTTATCTGAGCACATCACAATCTGTAACGTACTGATCCGCAGAACACCCCCTGTGAAGTAAGGCAGTCCGATTATCCCCATTTTACAGCTGGGGAACTACCCAAAGGCACACTGAAGTGGGCGGCAGAGGCAGGGAACTTCTCAGGGGTCTCCCAAGTCCTAGGTTAGTGCCCTAACCACTGGACCATCCTGCCTCTGGTAGTAGCTTTCAGACCACACAGACCAAGCTGCTATTTAATCAGAATACAGAATACAGAATTTTTGGTTTTGGTTTTGGCGACCAAAACCTGAGAAATTGTGGCTGAAAACTGAGAAATTTTTGGTCCAAAACAAAAAACCCACTGTAGTGGTTGGATACCAAGTGTTTTGCTTTGGGGACTTGGGGTTTTCAGAATAAAGAAATAATGAAAATTTTCAAAGACGACACGACACCGTCTACACACATTTTTGTTTGGTCAAAAAGCCAATTTTCTGCTGGGGGGAAAATAAGTTTCAGTGGAAAAATTTCAACCAGACCCTCGGGAAACCCTCCCGCACTTCTGAGCAGCCTCCCATTCTGAGACTGCCTTAAAGGCTTCTCCAGCCGGTTTCACTGGTCAGAACAGCGGGTAATGGAGAGAGCATGTCTGAATGCCCAGTGCCTCCCCCTCTGAAATGGAAGCAATTATGATCAGGCGGCCTACTTCTATCATGAGAACAGTGTCACCATGCATCAAGTCTAGACTTCTTTGGCCTAATCCAATGTTGAGTGTGATGACTCATTACATCAAAAGCCACAGTATGTATGACTCACTTGATCTCAGTAAGGATGGAAAATTCTGTTCATTTTTTAAATCAAGAATAGGTTTCCAGGAGCTCTGTGGCCCAGACCCTCAAAGGAATTTCAATACAAGTTAGGATCCTAAATGTGGTGTATTTAGGGTGACCAGAGGTCCCGATTTTATAGGGACAGTCCCGATCTTCGGGGCTTTGAGTTATATAGGTGCCTATTACTCCTCACCTCCGGTTCTGATTTTTCACATTTGCTGTCTGGTTGCCCTAGGTGTATTAGAAACGGTTAAAAATGACAAGCTATCACTTTAAGAGTGAGGGCCTTCAGAGTTCAGTCTACAGAGACCCTGCCTAGGACAAGGCGCGGTGAGTTCTGCCTTGCTGCCTTAGGGAGCAGCCTGCTTTGTCTCTCTCTGTTTGAGGGTTCTGAATTCTAATAAATAAAGTAGTATTACACGGCAACCTTCTGGAAAGAGTATTTATCTAACTTTTTTGTGTGTATGCTGTAAAACACAGCACTAAATACCTTTATTCCTCAAGCATCCAGCAGGAATAGTCTTGCGTTTCCACAGCTGAATTGCTTCAGGCTTGCAGCTGCTGGGTGAAGGGGAGGGGACACACACACACACATAACCTTGGAATGACACTTATGCAAATACAGGAGACGCCATGACGTTTACTCCCAATCCTACAAGACCAGTCAGGCGTACTTCATGAATAGAATTCCAAGTGAGCTGTAGCTCACGAAAGCTTATGCTCAAATAAATTGGTTAGTCTCTAAGGTGCCACAAGTCCTCCTTTTCTTTTTGCGAATACAGACTAACACGGCTGCTACTCTGAAACCAGTCATTGTGTGTAGTTTCGGTGATCCCTTGAGACAGTGGTGGATTTAGAGTTAGCGGGGCCCTGTGCAGAGATTCATTTTCGTCCCCCCTCCCTGGGACCCAGCCCAGGAAAAGAACATTCTCTCTTATTTCCCCCTCCCCATTTTTCATTTAATTTTCTTCATCCTCCTCCTATAAGTAAGTGAAAATAAAATGAGGGACCTTGACTGGGGCAGGGGGTTTGGGGTGCAGGAGGGGTCTGGGAGGCAGTTTGGGTGCGGGGTGTGGGCTCTGGGCTGGGGTAGGGGGTGAGGGGGTGAGGGGTGTGGACTCTGGGAGGATGTTTGCATGCTGGGTGCGGGCTCTGGGCTGGGCCGGGCCGGGGGTTGGGGTGTGGGAGGGGAGCGGGGGGGGGTGCTTACCTCGGGTGGCGTGGCTCCCAAAGTGACCAGCACACGCCCCCCCTCCCCAGCAGTGGCTCCTAGGTGGGGGCAGGGCAGAGGGTCTCCGCGTGCCGCTGCCCTCAGGTGCCACCCCCACAGCTCCCATTGGCTCCTGAAAGGAACATTTCCTGAACCCCCTCTTCTGGCCTTCAAACTCCCCCAAACTTGCCAAGAAGTAAGCTCCCAGAGGCAAACTCCCTGCAGACATAGCTCCACTGTGAAGATGATACGACACACCTTTCAAGATCCATGGGTCCTACACCTTTCTATCACAACACGTGGGGTAGGGCACTAAATGCCCCCAGAACAACTGTATGGATGAAACCAGACAATCACGATGCTCTCAAGTGAACTCACACAGAAAAATGAGACTAGAAAAACACCTATTACCTACGAGCAAACACTTTTCACAGAATGACCACTCCACATCTGACCTCTTATCTTCGTCCTCAAAGGAAACCCGCGCAATACCATGAAAAGACGAGCCTGGGAGCTTAAATTCATAACTTTGCTAGATACTCGAAATCATGGATTCAATAAAGGCGCTGGATTTATGGCTCATTACACCAATCTGTAACCCACTAACCTTGCTGTGTCCTATGATCCCAGAGGTGTTAACAGCCCACTTCACCTTGAATGCTCTCTTGCAACATGTGCTAACTGCTTATGCTAGAGAATCTGTTCCACCTTGTATTTAGCTGTGACGCTCTGAGTCCCTTTCCCACACCCAAGGAAGAGTTCTCTGTAGGCTTGGAAGCTTGAAAGCTTGTCTCTCTCACCAACAGAAGTTGGTCCAATAAATATTACCTCATCCACCTTGTCTCGCTAATATCCTGGGACCGACACGGCTACAATGACACTGCAAACAACAGGTGTGTCGCTGATTGTCCCTAAACAGCTTTTGAATTTCTATCTTGAAACTTGCATTGATGTTTATATGGATGCATATTTGCTGGTGTAGAAAAGGACCCTGGAGCAGGGCTGTTCCCGAGTGGAGAAAAGCTCTGATGAAGGAACGGGAGCTCCATCAAAGGAGATGACTAGACTTTACAAGACAACTGAACATGCTTGGTAGGAACCAGTCTTGCCCTGGCAGGGAAATGCAGTTGATAGTGTAAATCAGTGTTTGTAATCGGTGGGTCATGACTCCCAAGGGGGTTTATGGGGTCATGGAAGGCAAGTGGTGCAAATGAGACATTAACAATTTTAGTGCAAGTGCAAAGCAAAGCAAATAAAATTTCCAGAATAACTTTCAAAATTTAGCAGGCTAAATGGAGTAGCAGTTATATTACATAGGCTTAGCATTGTTATAACGGATACATTTTTTACCCTTCCTTTTATTGTAAATGTAAGAGTGGGGGGGGGAATCATTACAATTTTTGATGTCTAATAAGGCACTGCCAACCCAAAAAGGTTAGGAAAGCCTCATCTAACTGGTCTTTTCCATCTCTGATTTATATCATTCTATCTTATCTCCCCCCTGACTTTGTTATTCAGCTGTTTCCAACCATACCCAGCGCTCAGTACGTTTCACATTTCTGCCAACCGTTTGGGTTATTTCTCCTGGAAGGAAATAAATGGCCCATCACATCTACAAAGAAATGTGCGGTTCATTTCATTGCTGATGCCACCTTTTGCTCATCACAACACAGACGGCATGTGAGCACCCTGACCAGTTTCGGCCAATAGCTTGTGTTTGTAATACTCATAAGATACTCACTGATGTCAGTGGGAGCCCGGTGCAAGGAATTACCCCAGGATCTGGTCTGAATCCAGAGCTGAACATATAACACTTTACAGTGCTCTAATGTACTTTTCGGATAGAAACATGCCACCAAAATCTTTTTCTGCTTGACCATGATTGGAGCAAATTTTTGACTTGTTTCCTCTGTTAAAGAAGAACTTATTGTTTCATATTTCAAGCAGCACAAAAACCAAAGCCACCAAACAAAACAGAAAAGCAGTTATTTATGTAAAAAATAAAGACTCGTTAAAAGTGAAAACAATTACATCAACTCTGTGACACCTACAGCTTTGCACTTGTGGCTGGGCTGTACAACAAGGCTGTTTGCAACTTCAGAGTCACGGCAATGAGAGGGCTCAGCTCCTTCTGCTACAAAATCAGACACAGCTGTCGTTCGTGCCAACGGAGAGCCTTTGTCAGCTGTTTATACTATAGGGCCTAAGCGGACATGCAGTTGCGCAGTTCTGATCCCATCCAGTAGAGGGCAGCGGTGCACAAGCCAGCCAATTATAGTAGGGCTAGTAAGAACAGATGAACACCTGCAGGGCGTTAAGAAGAAAAATACCATTGTCCTTGTAATGGAAAAGCTTTCACACCAAGTATGTACACAAGAGAAACACCAAAAAGAGGATCAGTATCTAGAAGTTTGGGCACCCCTTTTAGCAATACTCAGAATTTTTAGCCATGTTCCTTGACTATTAACCTGCTCCTGAATAAGTAACGTACAACGTAGTATGTTCACTTTTCATTGTAACTTTGCCTTAATAAAAAGTTTTTAAAAAAATCCAACCGCATACAGCATTGCACTATAGACTGGCTACAACAGATTTTCTTTGTTGTCTTTGTGAACTGATGGTCCGATCTGGGCACAGACAGAAATTACTCCTCTGTCTATTTGGCCACAGCAAAAAATTCAGCCTGGAAATCACAACAATCACTTCCCACTGCTCTCCACAGCCCTCCGCCCCAAAAGTACACTGTCTCCACATTGCAAAGTCTGGAGTTGGTCACAAAACAGATTTTCCAACCGGTGAAACATGTCAAGAGTTTGATTTCCACCCCCATCCCCCCCAGAATGGGACAAAAAAAAATCAAAATGTAGACATTTTCCAGAGAACCACAGTCTGGTTTTTTCCCCCATTTTCAGTCAATTGCAAGGTTTCATTTTGACTTCAACTATATTTTACATCATTTTTATACAAAATAAAAGTACATTTCAAACCAGAAAGTCATTTCAAAATGAAAAACATAAGCTGTCCATTCTGAAATAGTCGAAACAGGAAGTTTTCACATTTTCAAAGCCTCAAAAAATGTTTTTAAACGAAACGTCATCAAAATTGACAAAAAAAAAAAAAAAAAAAGTCGACCGGCTCTCATAAATACAAAGACAGGTGTAAGAGAAGAGATACCCTATATTACTTACAGCCCATAGGGGGAGATGTTCCCCCTGCTAGATATACAGCTGCTGCTATGCACAGCCCTAGCAGCAGGTCCAAGGTATCTGCTTAGCCTTGGGAGTGGCTTATGTAGCTCACTAGATTGCAGCCACTAACACCATGGATAACAGCAATTCCAGGATCTCTTACTGTACAATATGTGTCAGCTCAGAGTAAGAGCAGGTGGAATTGCTATTTACAGAATAATGGTGAGTGTGGTTAGCCTACTCCAGGGACTCTCGGCAATACCTGTCATGAGCGGGTTGGTGCTCAGGTGGGCTAATGTCTAAATAGCCCTGATAGGAATCACTTCTTTTTCTTCCTCTCCTGCCTATGGGCTCAAACCTACAGGGTGCTGAGGCCCCTTGGCTCCCACGCACTGCCCCAGGAGTTGAGGGCGCTCAGCAACTAGCAGAATAGCGAAGGAGAATGTACCTTTTCCCACTGGCTATGCTAACTAGTGAATAGAAACGATTCCTGCTCTTGTAAAATCTCTTGCTAAGCTGATATCTGATTGAAACAAATGAGTCCAGCCGACACTTTGATTGGCCGCTGTTTGTCTTCGGCGGAAAGGAGCCCTGGTCGCTGTACCTCTTGTGGGATTTTAATAGCAGGGCAGCTGCATTTCCCCCTACTTGGATCACACAGCTACCGCTCTGATTTCCCAGGGCGGGGCGCCCTCCTGGAGACGCTATCTTGCCATCTCTTTGGACCATGACTCACTCGTTCCGTGGCACAAACAAGCTCCCTGTTGCAAAGTGGCATGTCCTTTCCCCTCTGATCGGGCAGGCCAATGTTAACAGCCAGCGTTGCCATGAACACCCTGGCAGGAGGAAGAATGGTACTTCTGTAGGCTTGGGTCCTAAATTCACCTCCTTCAGGAGTTAGAGGCCCAACTCCTATTGGCTTGCAATAGGATCTGAGCACCTAACTCCCTTAGACTCCTTTGAAAATACTAGCCGCAAACATTTTTGGAGAGTAAACTCTTTGAGAGATGGTCCACGGGGGAACTTCTCTATAATTAATAGGGGGGAACTGGTTGTGACCCCTGTATTTAAGTTGCTTCACGCTTTTCATGATAAAAGATTCTTGCAACCTTTTTTTGAGAAACTCTTGCATCTCCATGGTTTGCAGCAGGCCTTTGAAATGCTGGGGGGAAAGGCCCTTGCGGTGGGGACTTGCCTTTTCTTTGGCCTGGGAAATTATTTATATTATGGTTGAAGCTTCAGTTGAAAACAGGGCCACATTGTGCCAGGCGCTGCCCAGACACAGTCACACAGTCCCCTGCCCTCAAGAGCTTACAGCTTGAATAGATCCACATTTACAGACGGGAAACTGAGGCATGATGAGATTAAAGTGACTTGCTCAAGGGCCTACAGAGCTGGAAAATGAATTTGGATCTCAATCCCAGCACAACGCCTTAACCATAAGACCATCCTTCCTCTCCATTCAGCAGAGACAAGACTCAGGGGTTTTGCGCACAGCTCTGAGTGGGATGAGACACCCTGATGGGTCGCAAATGCCTGCAGCCCCACCTGTGCTGCCAGCATTAGAGAAAGGAGGAGGACTGAGCTGACAAGTATAAAAGGAACAAGGAGGGGGCACCGAGGTTTCTATCCTGTGCATTGAAACACTGAACACCGAGATACGAGCAAACGATGAGGAATGCAACAATTTCAGCACTTTTTATGAAAGGTTTCTCACAACAGCATTCTTGGCTAGCCTGGACCCTGGAGCTGAGGGTAACCCTGGCCTATTATACCCGCCGCCCACGGTAATGGTTTTCAGGTAAATGTTAGCAGTACAAATTCCCTCGAAGAATAAACAGAACATCATCTCCTGGTCCCTGACAGCAATGTACAGTGGAGGAAAGAGCAAGGGGGGTGTTGCTGGGCCAGTTCCACAATAGATCCACTTACCACGGTGCCTTTTGGATCCCAGGCCAGCAGGTGTCAACCTTTTCCATGTCACAGCAGAAAAAAGTTCCAGGGGCCTCTTCATAGAAAGGAAAGGAGACTAGCAACGAACCCCTGAAACCCTTTCTTAGATTGCAAGGACCTTGGAGTTGGGGCCGTCTTTTTACTCTGTGTTTGTCCCAGTGCCTAGAACAATGGGGCCCTGGTCTGTGACTAGGGCTCCTAGATGCCATGGAAACACAAATAATAAATAATATTTGCAACCCCCAGTTTGAAAACCTATATCTGAGGCAACTCTCTAGGTATTTATATGACTCTCATCACTGTAATATCTGAGTGCCCAGCAATCATCAATGGATTTTATCTTAACAACTTTTCTGTGAGGTAGGGAAATGTTATCTCTGTTTTATAGAGGGGGAAAGTAAGGCTCAGGGATGATTAAGAGACCTGCCCAAGGCCACGCAAAGTGACTGCAGATGACGCAGGAACTAAACTCAGCTTGTCTTCTCGGCACTGGCCCCTCCTTCCTTCCCTAGCCCAAATGGAGCAATCAATGGTGTTAGAGCTGGGGAGACTTTGGCTCTCCATGAAAACACATGGGGTTTTATTGGGAGGATGTTTCAGAAGTGCTCCGTGACCACAGCTCCCTCTGACTTCTCTTGTGAACTGTGGGTGCTCAGCACCTCTGGTAGTCAGGACCTAGGTATGACCCAGTAGATCGTCCCCACCCTTCCAGGATAACCCCAGGGCTTTTTCCTCCTCACTGCAACCCATACTGAGAAGTTATGGATGATGTGGTATGATCCTGCTGAAGGCAGAGATTTTTAAAGACACCTACAGGATATGGGTGCCCAATATCCATGAATTTTAATGGCACTTTGGAACTCTTAATCTAAGAATACGCCAGGGCTGGACAGAAGGTATAGGGGCAGGGCTGGGTTAAATTCTTGTGCAAACCTCAAGTACCTAGTACTGAATCTTACTGTTCTATGGTAATTCTGCTTCTAAAGGCCACACATTTCTATCATCTAGATAATAATGGAAGACAAATTAGAATTAAAAATCATTTCAACTTGCTTTTACTACATACTGAAAATCCATTAGCAGAACTGACCTAAAGTAAATGGTTACTAATGTAACCGTTGAACAAGTTACTCTATTCAGTACTTGATATAGAATCTTAGAAACACAGGACTGGAAGGGACCCCAAGAGGACTTCTAGTCCAGTCCTCTGCCAACAAGGCAGGACTAAGTATTATTTAGACAATCCCTGACAGGTCTTTGTCTAACCTGCTCTTAAAATTCTCCAGTGGATGCTGGTTCTGTGAAGGGAGTGTGATTGACCGGTCAGGATACCTGCGTTCCCATCCTACCTCTGCCAGTGACTTGCTGTGTGGCAAGTCGATTAACTCCCTCAGTTGCCTCATCTGTAAAATGGCAATAATAATACAGGCCAGCCTGCAGCCCTTTTTATCTTCAAATCACTTTATGGACATTGTCCAGTGATAACAGGGTAGAACCCCTCTTAAAAGTTCTGGGGGCCACCCAAAAGTGGTGGGGAACCAGCCTCGCTGTGTCAGCAAGC
This sequence comes from Lepidochelys olivacea, assembly GCF_965140295.1. NCBI lineage: Eukaryota > Metazoa > Chordata > Testudines > Cheloniidae > Lepidochelys > Lepidochelys olivacea. The sequence goes on along the minus strand of NC_140436.1, from coordinate 11,514,797 downwards.
AAAGCCTGTTGTCCAACTCAACTGTAAGACAGCCAGGCACCAAAGCCAGGCAGTTAGAGCCCTGCTGAGCTGGCTAGCCTAAGGCAAGCTGCTGACCTGGTGATCTGAACCTTGTTTATTCACTCCACCTCCATTATCTGAAATGGGATCAGGTCCCCAGTGTGCTAATGGATGTCAAGGGTGGTGGCTGATTGAGGTTGCCCTCCTCACAGCAACTTGAGCATCTGACCAAGGAAACTTCCAGGTAATGAGAATTCCAGCAGGGCTGTGGGAGTGAAGCAGGCTGATAACAAATGCAGCCCATCTCCGAAGTCTCTCACGCTTTCACGGTGTGCTGATCATGCCCCTGGTAGCTCCTTGGAGTTTCCCACGACCCCCGCCAGCTGGGCTGGCTAGTCCCAGACTCCCTAGGCTGCATGCCTCACTCGGTACATCTTAGCTGGTCCCAGCTTCCCCAGTTCCTTACTTAATCAGGCCCTGGACTGACAGGGCAAGCACAGGGTTTGATGATTTACGCTTTACTGTTTGTTAACAGCCACTTGCTCTCGTCTGAGCAGTAGAGGGTCCTGGGAAGCCCCCTCCGTCCATCCACACAGGATATGAGATGTCACAGCCCTCTGCTCCGGAGGCACGGGACTGTAGCAGCTCGTGCGTTTGGATCTGCAGCTTCCTGTTCTCATTCCTGCTGTGCCTGCCGCTGAGAGGACCCGCGTATGGGAGGGAGAATCACGGGCTGGGCAGCTTTCCCCCCGTGACTCCCGATGGCTGGCTCTACTGTGGTATAAACGGCCACAGCCCAGTAGGCTACATGCTCAGCCAGCTAGATAAGACAGGCACTGAGCACAAATACAGGGCCTCACTGCCAGGAATATGGGGCCGCTCCCATTAAATGAAATGCCCAACTCTCACTGCCTTTGGCACGGGCAGAGCAGGCCCTGAGGTTGCCAAGGGCAGTCATAGAATACAATAGAAGATTAGGGTTGGAAGAGACCTCAGGAGGTCATCTTGTCCAACCCCCTGCTCAAAGCAGGACCAATCCCCAACTAAATCATCCCAGCCAGGGCTTTGTCAAGCCTGACCTTAAAAACTTCTAAGGAAGTTGATTCCACCACCTCCCTAGGTAACCCATTCCAGCGCTTCACCACCCTCGTAGTGAAATAGTGTTTACTAATATCCAACCAAAACCTCCCCCACTGCAACTTGAGATCATTGCTCCTTGTTCTGTCATCTGCCACCACTGAGAACAGCCAAGCTCCATCCTCTTTGGAACCCCCTTCAGGTAACTGAAGGCTGCTATCAAATCCCCTCTCACTCTTCTCTTCTGCAGACTAAATAACCCCAGTTCCCTCAGCTTCTCCTCATAAGTCATGTGCCCCAGCCCCCTAATCATTTTCGTTGCCCTCCGCTGGACTCTTTCAATTTGTCCACATGCCTTCTGTAATAGGGTGACCAAGACAGGATGCAATACTCCTGTGGGCCAATACCAGCAATCCTTCCTCAGGCAAACTCTCCATCAAGCGCCGATCCTGCATTGGCAGAGGAGCTCTCAGAGCCCCATTGGCTTCAGCGAGAGCCCACCCACCTCAACCAGGCTGCCGGATCAGGGCCTGAGCAAAGTGTGTGACGTGCAGCCCACTCAGGCTTGGAATCCTGCTTCGTCCATCACCGGTTAATGCCATAAATCTGCATTCAAAGTCTCCTCAGGCCTCCGGCAGGACTAGTCTGGCTCTAAGGAGACTTTGAAAGCCCCGAGGATTATATTAGCAAACCTGGTAATGTGATCTCGCGGTGCAAGGCAGCTAATTTTTCCTCCAGAGAGGCTGAGCGCCAAAGGCTGCTTTACCTCCTGCCATTTGCCTTTGCATAATTCACTTCAATTTAGTGGCTCATAGGGATGGCTGCATTTATCACTCCCTGCCCCGCTCTCCTAGCCAACAAAATAGTGACCGAAACCAGCCTGCTGCGCAGATGGTAACTCACTGCAAACGGGCCATTGAGGTAAAATGAAACCACGGGAGGGAGGCGGCTCGAAATGGATGGAAAGGTTGCAGTTAAACGGCCACGGTGTGTGAAACTGGGCTCTGAAAGTTTGAAGGCTCCTGGACACACATGGTACATTTACCGCTGGAAAGAGCTGAATGAAGCCAAGGCAAGGCAAAGATTTAGTCAGGGCCAATGTAACGAGTTAGTTCTTTGACCCTCATCCCGCCACGCCTGGGCAAAAAGCCTTCAAGCTGCTTCCACTGATGCAGGGTCAGGCCCTGGAAGGAAGAGCACAGCACCAGCTGCAGCAGGGAAAGGACAAGAGGTGATAGGTCAGTCTGTACTTCGTCATCAGAGCATGGGTTGGCTCTGTACAACTGTGTACTCTTCGGCAGCTGGCATATCTCCTCCCCTGCCGCCCTGAGGTGGCTGCATTTCAGTGGTGGGTGAAGTGAGCACTGCAGTTAAGAAAGGAGACAGCGGACCTGATTGTTCTCTTAACTGTCCTGGTGTAAATGGAGGATGTTTCACCAGTGCAAAAGCAGTGCGAGTGATGGCGAACCAGGCCCAGTGTGAGCAAAAGAACCTTCTCTTGCTAGGCTTCTGTTTAATCTCATTGCCTCCCTTCCTTCTCCAACCCTCCCATTTCTGGGGAGCTGGATGGGCTCTTGAGGCTCCCAATGCAGCAGTTATACAGTACTCAAAAGGTTTAGGCAGGTAAGGTTTCTCATACCCAATCAGGCCATTGGTCCATTAAGTCTGGCATCTTGCCTCCAGCACTGGCCATTAATGCTTCAAAGGAGAGAGAGAAACTTTCCTAGGGCACCGGGCCCATATGCCAAAGAGGACACATCACTTCCTGACCCTTGCAGGTGATCGCCCAGTGCCTTGAAGCATGAGATTTGACTATGGGTCAAAGCTTGTTCTCATCAGTGTGAATGCAGGGCAATGACTTGAGCGGAATTACTCTGGATTGACACAGGTTTAAATGACTTTGGCCCCTTAAGTGTACATGCTATTCTTAGTCACAGCATTCTCAACCCCCTTTTAATTCCACCACTGGGCATGACTCAATGAATTTCTGCACTAGGACTCCGCTGGACAGAAGCAGCCAGATAAGCCTGATCTTAATTTTGGCTTGCATTTCTTTAGCTCTATGAAAACAAAATAAAGACTCCCCCAATGTTGCCTGAATACCACTGACAATTCTTCTCTACTGAGCGTTTGCTTTGTATTTCCCAAGATTCCCGTAAAGCACTTCAGGAAGGTCAGCCACAGCCAGCAAATACATTTGGATGAATTTTGCTCTACATATTTTTTTTTCTGTAAAGGAATTACTTTGTTCATCATCATCTCAGGAAAGAAGCAGCAGGATTCCTGGCTCACAGCTAAGAGAATTACTCTGGTAATAGAGTTAATAGACACAAGGCCCTGGTGTAAGTAAATCATTAACCTGATGTTATCAGAATGTAGCAAGAAAAAATATCCATTGCACAGCATCACAGAGTTTAAGGCCAGCTGGGACCACCAGATCAACTAGTCTGACCTCCTGTATTGCAACGGCCCAGCATCACCCAGCAATTGCACACTAAACCCACCACCGAAATTAGACCGAAGCATCGCACCCCTCAGCAGAATAAACTGTCGTGTCCCACAGGCAGAGAAAAAGAGGGACTGAGGGGCACCGGTGCCCGAGGCCCCCGCAACGACGCTGAAATGTTTACGTAAGATACGCTCAGATAATCCCGGCAGGAGACCCACATCCCACGCCGCAGAGGAAAGTGAAAACCCCGCAATGTCCCTGCCAATCTGACCTGGGGGAAAGTTCCTTCCTGACCCCCTTTTGGTGATCAGTTAGACCCTGAGAGAGAGGAAACTCAATTCCACCTCAGAGCCCTGGCCCACCGCACCCAGTGTCCCATCTCCAGCTATGGCCATCCCTGATGCTTCAGAGGAAGGAGACAAAAAACAACCAACTAGAATACATCGGGGGGGGGGGGGGAGAATGTGTCACCCAGCAGGCTGAAAGTGAAGCATGAGCTTTCAGAAACATAAGACATAAACCGGAAGTGAACCCCAGGGCTGCCAAGCCCAGCCCCCCACCATCAGAAGCAGCCCTGCCATACAATCACACTCATTTGTTTGTCCATCTCTCTCTCTCAAACTAATTAAGTTGTTTGCCCCTACAACTCCTAGAATAGTGGTGGGCAACCTGTGGCCTGTGGGCTGCCTACCGCTGTCCTAGAGGCTTTATCAGAACCAACCTGCACTGATAGTTAGAAACCTTCCTCTCCCATCCAGCCTCAATTTGCAAAGAAAGTTTCCTCTAACTCACTTTGCAGTTGGGCTTGTTCAGATCCTTTGTCTCTACTTGTAAACCCGTTTTCACATAGCTAGGTCATGGGGTGAGCACCACAGCCAGCTTATACTCACATCCATGAGCAAGGGATACAATCAGGGCACGGACACAAGATTCCATGGCCACGACAGTTTCATACCGAGAAGGAAGTACGGTCTAACGGTTAAAACAGGGCATTGGGAGTCCAGATGCCAGGGTTCTATTCCTGGTTCTTCTACTGACTTTGGGCCAGATCCTCAAAGGGAGAGAGGCAACTAGTACCTTTGAGGATCTGGGCCTTAACCCCTTCATGCCTGTTTGTGCTCCGTCTGTAAAACAGTGACTTAACCATCCCCCGTCCCCCGGAGTGCTGAGAGACTTAATTAACAGTTTGCAAAGAGCTTTGCTGAGGAAATTGTTAGCGTCTAGCTGAGATCAGCGTTGTCACTGGAGCTGCTTGACATTTTTGTCATGACATATTTTGGGGACCAAAAAAAAAAAAGCCTTTTCAACCCCAGTGAAAATGTCAGCCGATTTTGTAGTGTGGGTGCGATCTCCGCCTGGAGCTGCCTATGCCTGGAACCTCTGGATTCCTGAGTCAGTAAGAGGTGCCTTCTCCCAGTGGAAACTGGCTTGAAATCACAAGTAAGAAGGACACAGCACGATGGGTGAATTCAGGGCCCCTGCAGATATACCAGGGAGCTGGATGTGGTATATTTGCATGAGCAAATGCACAGTTTGGGGTCGTGAACTGTGTCAAAGTCCAGCTTCCTCGCACAGCGCTGCGGTTAGTCAGAGACTCTAGGGATCAGAGTACATGTGATATTAGCATCGATTTCAGGGTAATGAAACCCACCCACAGAAATTCAGTCCAGGTTCCAAAGCGGCATGAAAGACCCCTCAGCCCCGTGAACTGGAGTGTTTAATTTGACCAGTTCACTCATTCATTCACTACAGAATTATCAGCACTGATACAGAACTATGGGTGTGCCAGGCTCTTCCCAGTGCCCAAAGCAATGCTGGGCAAGATGGGTCAGGTGGTCAGACACCACAGAGATGATCAGGGACTATGGTGATGGGTGACCTTATGAGAACTTACATACAAGGACCCTGGTGTGTCTAGACAGTTCCACCGAGTTGTCTGGTTATTCAGAATAAACAAGCAAACTGGCAGTATATGGAACTCCTCAGACTTTCTAGGAGCTGAGGGACTGAGGCTGGTATATCATAAATGGTAGCTTGTGTGGGAGGGATAGCTCAGTGGTTTGACCATTGGCCTGCTAAACCCAGGGTTGTGAGTTCAATCCTTGAGGCGGCCATTTAGGGATCTGAGGCAAAAACTGGGGACTGGTCCCGCTTTGAGCAGGGGGTTGGACTAGGTGACCTCCTGAGGCCCTTTCCAACCCTGATACTCTATTCTATGATTGGTTCAGTTTCAGAGAACTCCGCCATAGTCATGCTTTCTCATGCCGGTCTTTCCCAGCAGGGGGCGCTGCACAGAAAGTTATCCTAGCAAAATATGCAAGTGGCTGAGTGCAGCCTGGATTAAGAAAAATAGCTTAGCTCAGCCTGTCATCAGTTCTGCTGCTTTTGTGCCTCTTGGGAAAAGAGTGAGCAGATAGCAAGTGGGAAAAATCAAACACTTTTTTGGGGGTGGGTGGGTGTATAGTTGTGTATTTAAGACAAAGGCCCTAATATTGGAATGAGCCCGGTATTATCAGGACGTCTGGTCACCCTACTTGGGAAAGCCTCATCACAGGGCTTTTATTTCCTCTTGGATTTTACCTTTAAGGGTGTAACTGACCTGCAGTTTGGGAGCAAGGGGGTGGGGGGTTGCGTGTGTATGTGGGTGGGGGGGCGGGGGCGGGCGGGTCCTTGTTCCAGGTTGAGCAGGAGCTGGATATGTTGTACTTGCAACTTGTCTCAGGTTTGGCAATATTTGGGAACAAGGGGTTGCTTGGCCATGCAGCTGAGTTTTCAGCAACCCACCTCCCTCCCCTGGAGAGAGACCAGTAGTTTGAAACAATTAAAAATATGAAGATCTAGACATGGCCCCAAATCAAAACTGCAGATCCAAAGAAACTTAAGCCCTCCAGATTTTTTGTGGCTTGAGTCTCTCTTTGGTCACAGGAGACAGACGTTAATCCAGGCCAACTCCATGGCTTTGACTGAGCCTTGCTTTGAGTTTTGGGGTGTGTTTGATATGTGAGTGAAATGGCAAGATCCGCGTCAACAGAATGCAAAGGGAAAAGCTGTCAATCAGCCCCACTAATTGAAACAGCTGAGGTCAGTGTCAGCTCTCGACAAAGACCATTTGCCAAGCTGGACAAATGGAAACAGCAGCTAGCCCAGCGGGATCATGACCATAATAGAACCACTTAATTCTTTATACTTGCGGACGATTTAGGGCAGGATGTACCTTGTTGTGACTGATCCTGCACAGAGTTATGGGCATGCCAACTGTTACTCTTGCAGGGAATTCCCATAACACAGAAACTGCCAGACTGGATCAGGTCCATCTATTCCTGTACCCTGGCCAGCACCCGATGCTTCAGGGGAAGATGCAAGAAATTACTCAACCTCCCTAGGGGAAGCATGATCCCAAGCCACGCAGAGCACCTGAAACTCCCATATACAGAGGTGTCCCCATTTTTTTCTGCCTCATTTCAGCTCCTTTCTACTGACAGCCCTCTGCCAAAGGGCAGACTGCCATGTGGCTGAGTGGGAATCCTCCGCCTTAACCTGCAGCTAAGCCCTTCATTCCTCTGGCAGCTCTGCGGGCAGCCGAGACTAGAGTGGGTAAACACCATGGCAGAGCAAAACATACAAAAGGAAGCTGGTAGCTCAGCTGGAAAGCATCTCGAAGCAGGTGAGGACATGCCACTCCTCTCCGCAGTGCCTCTCCCGCTTGGCTCAGGTGGCATGTATCTTTCTGCTCTCTTCTGCATCCACCCTAACAACAGCCCTTCAGTGAAAGGACTTGCATGAGCTTTTTCCCCAACCAGCCCTTCTGAATCACAACTGGAAGCTGTAAACGTCCAGGAGATCCTTTCAGCTCAGCTAGGGAATGAGCACCAGCATGGAGCTGCTGGCATGCAAGCATACTTGGCCTCGGTTCCAGGCATTATTGCGCATGCAACAGATTTTACTTAAGCACCGAATTTTCTGTTCGTACAGTGCCTAGCACAATGGGGCCTGGTCCGTGACTGGGTGTGAGGCTCTGCAGGGATTAGAACCCAGGTCTGCAAGATGGCCAACGCCTCCACACCGCTACCCGGCAGCCATGATAGGGCTGTGTGTATCACCACAGAAACCCTGTGGAGATAAATACCACCTCAGAAGACCAGGCTGACAGCTTCCCTCCTGGCCCCTGATTGGTCCAGGTGCCCTATTTAAGCTTAGGAGGAGTGCTAGGAAGTGTCTGTGCAACAAGGTGGATTCCCCTGCAAGCTGTAGTGACGGACTTGGCTCTGGTTCCTGACCCCGGCTCTGACCAACATTGCTCCAACCACTAGGCCTGACCTCCCAAGCCCGCATTATGACATTGGGGCTCCTAGGTGCTACTAGGGTTGCCAATTTTGGTTGGACGTATTCCTGGAGATTTCATCACATGACAATCTTTAATGAAAGATTAATCTTTAATTCCTGGAGGGTTGGCAACCCTAGGTGCTACCGCAGGGTAAATCATAAATAATAATAAACAGACAGCTAGGTAAACCCTGTGATATGACACAGAAATGATCTTCTTCTCTATCTTCCTCCCAAACCCACCAGGATTCCGAGGAACCATCCTCACCAGAGAAAGCTGCACATCTGGATCACGTGACCAGTGGGAGCCCACCCCTCTTGGAACCGCTTGCCTGATGGCCTCCTATCAGATGGGGTGAAAAGTCACCCTAGGGAAAGCCACTGTTATGCTAACTGTCCACTTGCAGAGCAGATGGGAATAGCAGAGATCCCAGGGCACTCGCGGCAGCACTCTCTATGACCGGAAATAGCCGATGACCTGTGTCCGCCCTGGGTGAGCCCTCTCAGTGGACTGTGTCTTCACAGCATGCAGTGCTGGTTCCAGGGGGCCCTTGCCAAGAGCGGCGAGTAGGAATTCTTGCTGCCTGGTGTTTGCCAGGTGAACAGAATGAACAGAAGTCTGCTCTGTCTGTTACATCTGGGAAGTCCTGAATGGCTGTAGCTGCAGTGAAGTCAATAATTGAGTGCTGATTTACCCTGGCTGAGGTTCGGGACCCATGAACCAAAGTGACTGTGATGTCCCCAAGATATCAGAGATCCTGCCGAGGAGGTGAGTGACTCAACACAAGGCAAAACAGTTACATCTTTAGAAACCTTCTTCATTACTCTCTAGATGAGCACGCTAGCCTCTCAGGGGGCTGCATAATTAAGCCAAATGCCCAGTGGTCAATGGTGAGTAATTTTCGTGACTAGATCCTTGGTCTGCAGCTTATTCTTAACAGTCCATTGCAAGTGCTGGATATCCAAAATTCAACCCAAGCTGGTTGGTTCTGATGGAACACACAGATCTCCTGGCATTGGTACCATTCCATTCCTTGGCCGGATGAGCATACGTCTAAGCATCAGGTTTCCGACAAGAATGCTCAGTGCAAACCCTTTAATATTTGCTTGAAATTCGCAGTTTCCACCAGCCACTCCTGCCAGCGACCTCAGGCACTAAAATATTAATGGAGGGTGAAATCCGCTTTGTATAACATGATGTCTGTCCATAGCTGAAGGCCCACCTAACCCTTCAGACCAAAGGTCTTAAGTAACACTCAGACCTTGTGCTAGTTCTCTGCACAGGGGGTGAATTTAAGGCACCAACAATGCATCCAAACAGCCCAAAACAAGGTGATTTTTTTTAAATGTAAGCAAATAGTCACAGAAATGGGTTTTGAAGTATCTACCCAGCTCTGCCTCCAAATCTGAACCCATTACAGCTGTTAACTTTCCCCAGAAAGGCCCGAGGTTAGAAAATTGCTAAGTAACTAGTATTTCATCATGGTAATTCCACGTAAGACCAAAAAAAAAAAACAAAAAACCACCCATCCCAATGTAACCACAGCCTGCTGGACACCCACTGAAATAAATACACCATATTAAAAGTGGCAAGCACTTTGCTATTCCCCCTGACCAACAGCACTCTGCTGCCTAACCAAATGTAACTGTTAGTGGCACGTAACCACTCCTACTTCCTCCTCCAACCCATATCCTCAAGCTTGAAATACCTCTGCAGCAGATGCCCATGCAAGATTCCAGGCCGAGTGACCTACAGGTTAGCTGCAAACTGGGCATGCATCGTACACGCTTCCTGTCTGCTCCAATGCCTTCAAAGCATGTCCCACTGGTTCCAGGAATGTGGTTTCTGCAGTTCATCCTGGATCTGCTTGGAGCCGAACTGCCCGTGACGTTACCCAGAGCATACTTGGTCTACCATAACTTGGCCAAACTAGTAATTTTCCTGTAGAATATGTTACTAGCTGCATAGTGCCAAAACCACCCTCGCACTGTTTGCTATGACTTTTGCCTTAAAGAAGCTGTGATATATCTTGACATTTAAGAGGTCAAAGTCATAAAATTACAGAAATTGGAGATGGAAATGGCCTACTAAAGTCACCCAGGCCATCCCTGATCCAAAATGCGCAGGGCTGTAGCCTGTAGTATATTCCCAAATGCTTAATCTACTCCTCTTTTGAATTGTTCAAGCAAAGGGGCTTCTATTTCTTTAGCATGGAGCAACCAGTCAAGCCCCAGGCCAATACCAGAGGCATGGAAAGGGGCAAGGAGAATCACACTTAGTAGCTTCAGGCATACACAATTTAAATCTTTATATAACCAAGGAAATCTAAAAGAGATGGAGAACCAGACACCTCCAGGAGTTGGTAATTGGTTACAGAACCTTTTGCCTATCAAGCAATGGTTCAAATTTGTCCAGTCCGCTAGAGACTAAAAGCCAGTGAGGCAAATTCCACAGTAATGAACGTGGCAAAAATGCCTTGACAGATAGCTCTGATGATTGGCCCATGTGAGATAAATCCAGCTGAGTTCCTAGTACATTGCCATATCTTACAACTTTAGGCATTTGGGGTATTTCTTAAAGCCCCAGTTACTGGAGTCCTGTGATTACATGAGAACATCAGCTTTTATTTAAAACAAAAAGGAAGTTTCTAGCCATTGGGTTGCCTGAGAAAAGCTTGAAAATCCTAAAAGGCTCACACTAAAAGCTAATAATTTATTAGTTATTATTTTGTAAAAATCTCATGATTTTAGGGAGCCTGACTCATGACATTTGGATGGTTGGGGATGGCAATACTGCAGCTGTAATTGGATTGGAGAAAGCAAAATGCTAATAACAGTATTTCTTTCCCCTTCCTATACCTCTGTTTACCTTTCTGCTATGGTAGAGACCACAGAGTTTGGTGTTTTCAGGACTTATGGATAGATAGATAGATAGATAGATATTATATAGAGTGAAATTTATGATAGGAGAGTGACGACATCTCTAAAGGAGAACACTTACTAAATATACCTCCCTACCTATCGATATCTGATACATAACAGGTTTCTTATAACCCATGAAGCAATTGCGAATATTGTCCATAACGACTCTTTTAAAGACAACACTTTCAGGGGGTTGCCACACGTTTTAGCACTTGTTGCTACCGCAAGTTCAGAGCAAAATATATGTACGTGCACACACATGCACTTCCTCGGGGCACTTCACTGGGAGGATTTAACCTTCTTGGTCTCTGGGGAATGGCGGCCAAACTGTCTCTAGGCCAGGGCACGCCAGCTCCTTGTAGTCTGGGAAACAAGGGATAGCCCACAGTCCTTCAAGCTTCCTTTGAGTCTCTGCAATGGCAATCTGTAGTTTGCACAGCCTGCAGCAATTGCAGGGGTGTGGGGAGGGGAAGCCCGCAGTCTATGTCCATCAAAGTGGAAAAGTTTCTGGAACACAAACCTTACTGAAGGCCTTCTTGGTCTTTGCATTGCACCACAGCTGGGTTCTCCAGCATTGCTCCTGCTCTGCCTATTTACAAACCCCCCCTCCTCCCCTTGAGTTCCCATTGGCTCCACTCTCAGAGAGTGATCCTGGGTGAGTCCTGCCAGGCTGCTTGCCCACAATGGAAATCACCCACATCACTTCAAAGAGCTACCTCGTACCCATCACACCCAATTTCTGGATGAGTCTGGTCCATTCAGCAGAATCATCCCACCCATCTTTGGCACTGCAGACAGAGTTCTCTATTACAAGTCCTCCCCCATATAACCTTCCCCACTGCTTCTTCCCTTATTAGAATAATAGAATCAAAGAACTGGAAGGGACCTCGAGAGGTCATCTCGTCCAGTACCCTGCACTCAAGGCAGGACTAAGTATTATCTAGACCATCCCTGACAGGTGTTTGTCCAACCTGTTCTTAAAAATCCCCAATGATGGAGATTCCATAACCTCCCAAAGCAATTTACTCCAGTGCTTAACCACCCTGACAGTTAGGAATTTTTTCCTAATGTTCAACCTAAACCTCTCTTGCTACAATTTAAGCCTGTTGCTTCTTGGCCTGTCCTCAGAGGCTAAGAAGAACAATTTTTCTCCCTCCTCCTTGTAACAGCCTCTTATGTACTTGAAAACTGTTATCATGTCCCCTCTCAGTCTTCTCTTCTCCAGATTAAACAAACCCAGTTTTTTCAATCTTCTCTCAAAGGTCATGTCTTCTAGACCTTTCATCATTTTTGTTGCTCTTCTCTGGACTTTCTCCAATGCGTCCACATCCTTCCTGAAATGTGGCGCCCAGAACTGGACACAATACTCCAGTTGAGGCCTAATCAGTGCAGAGTACAGCGGAAGAATTACTTCTTGTGTCTCGCTTACAACGCTCCTGCCAATACAACCCAGAATGATGCTTGCTTTTTTTGCAACAGTGTTACACTGTTGACTCATATTTAGCTTGTGGTCTACTATAACCCCCAGATCCCTTTCCGCAGTACTCCTTCCTAGGCAGTCATTTCCCATTTTGTATGTGTGCAACTGATTGTTCCTTCCTAAGTGGAGTACTTTTCATTTGTCCTTATTGAATTTCATCCTATTGACTTCAGACCATTTCTCCAGTTTGTCCAGATCATTTTGAATTTTAACGCTATCCTCCAAAGCACTTGCCACCCCTCCCAACTTGTTATAGTCTGCAAACTTTATAAGTGTACTCTCTCTGCCATTATCTAAATCACTGATGAAGATATTGAACAGAACCTCACCCAGAACCGATCTCTGTGGGACCCCCACTTGTTATGCCTTTCCAGCTTGACTGTGAACCACTGATAACTACTCTCTGGGAACGGTTTTCCAACCAGTTCTGCACCCACCTTATAGTAGCTCCATTTATGTTGCATTTCCCTCGTTTGTTTATGAAAAGGTCATGCGAGACAGTATCAAAAGCTTTACCAAAGTCAAGATATACCATGTCTACCACTTCCCCCCTAGTCACAAGGCTTGTTACCCTGTCAAAGAAAGCTATCAGGCTGGTTTGACATGATTTGTTCTTGACAAATCCATGCTGCCTCTTATTTATCACCTTGTTATCTTCTAGGTGTTTGCAAATTGATTGCTTAATTATTTGCTCCAATTATTATAACTAATTACTGCAAAGCATGCCTGTGGGTCACACAACTATCTACAGTCACACACACACACAAATCATATACGGTACTAATTGCTGCTTGCTGGCTATAGGAAAACTCAACAGCAAGGCCAAAGATTGAATGCACCAGGCAAGCTGATATTCTCTCACACTGCTGGAGGCAATGGCTTCCCACCACAAGAACAAGCTCTATAATTGGACAGCTGGGTCTCTTGTACTCCACTCCGGGCTTAACAACCCAGCTGTGGCCTGTGCTCATTTATAAAGCCCTCAGCTGCTGGTGGTTAGGATAGATGGATCCCAGCACCCTGAGGTGGGAGATCGCCTCCGTTGGACTTGGATATTTGGTGAGATCTGACCCTTAGGCATCTCTCTGGCTTTCAGTTTGAGCAGGGAAGCTCTGAGTCTTCTGATGACTGAGTCTGGAAGCTGTATGCCTGGGGTTGGACTTGCAAGGGGGAGACCGCAACCACAACTGGGGCCAGTAGGAACTGCTGGAACTCAGCACCTTGGAAAATCAGGCCTGTGGATACCTAAGTCACATGGTGTCACTTGTAATCTCTAATGAGATCGTTCCAGTGCTACTCATCAGAACAAGTTTCAGAGTAGCAGCCATGTTAGTCTGTATCAGCAAAAAGAAAAGGAGTACTTGTGGCACTTTAGAGACTAACAAAATTAGAGACTAACAAGCCTCCTTTTCTGTCTGCAAACCATTTGCTAATCCCTGGATGACCAATCTCTGCTCGTTATCACCTTCAAGCTGCTCTTCTGATCAGCAGTAGCGCCCGTTAAAAGGAAGTGTGGGGACTGAGCTTGCAGAACCTAAGACCTAGAAGTTTGGCATCTCCACTTATCCGAGACACAGGGCAGAATCTGCAGGCTGGTCAATGAGATTGTGAAGAGAGAAATGTGAAGATTACATCATCCAGGGCATGCCTATAATTGATTTCCCCCCATGGGAAGAAGAGCTTGGATGCAGTTCTCAGGGAGGCTCCCCCTGCTTCTTGCCCACTTTTCTGGTTGGTTTAACTGATACACAAGGTGGGGAAGTAACTCCCCCAAGGTCACAAGCAATTAGTGGCTCAACCACAATGAGAAGCCTGGATCTTCCTGGCATCCCATCACACTGGATCCTGAAGCCTTCCTCACTTCCTAACTCAGGAGAGAGGCGTAGCCAAGACTTCCTGGCAGGCTGCATGCAAATCAGGCAGGGAAACAGCCAGGTTGGGAGGCGCGGTAGCAACCTAAACTTGGAATGCAGCCATTTCTCCAGCCGGGAATAGATTTTCAGATGTTGGTTTCTTCAGACTGGTTGGAATAGCTTTGCACATTGCTTCCTGAACAGTTCAAGTAGCTGGATGTTGGGACTGCATGAAAGGAAGGGTGTTAGGTAGGAGTGGCAAGGGTATGATCATCATCACCATCATCCAGGTGATTTACCACCAGCACCTTGTGGAAATGTATAATTCCCTCAGTTGTAGCCCAATGCAAGTCAAAGCGTTCAAAAGTCACCGGGTGTCTCCATGCAAAGAGCAAACATTCACTGAATTCTGCGCCTTGCTTATTTCTGGGTGGGTCATCGTGGGGGTTTGAACCCAGGACCTTTCCATTTAAAAGCACGAGCTGCTACTGCCTAACCAAAATATCCAAGACTAAAAGCCTACCCCCGCTGAAATCAATGGAAGTTTTGCCATGGACTTCAATGGATTTCACCCTAACTCTATTGTCTTGGAATTTAGCAGCTGAGCCGTAAACTTCCTTATGTAACTCTTCTGCCAGGTGGAGCCTGCAGCAACAAGAGCCAGGTTCAGTATCCAGGGGTTTCTTTTCACCAATACAACACAAAACCGGCTCGAGCCCCCGCCCAGTGACCTGGGACAATTACACACCATCCCCTGGGCGCCTCTAAGAGGCAGTACTTCCCCTCTTGCTAGCACAGAGTCTGAGTGTAGCAAAAACTTGTAATAAAAGGAGGAAAGGAGGACTTGTGGCACCTTAGAGACTAACCAATTTATTAGAGCATAAGCTTTCGTGAGCTACAGCTCACTTCCTCAGGGAGGGAAGTAACTCAGCATTAATTTGGGAAAACACCGCGAACAGGGTTCATAAACAAACCATGAGCAAAACCATGATTCCCCAAGGCTGCCATCCCACTCAGGAGTGTAGCATCACATCTATCCTCCAGGAACTGAAACATCATAAGGGAGACCAGATCTCCTGGCTCCCTGCGGCATTAAAAACGTCCATAAAGCAAATAAACAACAGCAAACAGAAATAAACACAGATGCTGGAACTTGCCATGTTACGTTCCATGTGCTGGTGGGAGCTCCATATTTAGTGTGTCATGAAAATTTTCCTGGCAGCCTAAGTAAGGATTAAACTGGTACCTGTCAGCGGTTTGACTTGGCCAGCACCAGCCAGGGTTGGTGGCTGCTGTCCTGGGAAAGGGCTTTGTAAAAGGGAATAGTGGTTATATCTGGCAGATGTCAGCTATTATCATGACACGTTCACCGTGTTTATTTTTATTTAGTTAATTAAAATCAGGGGGAGGAGGGTTTGCGTAATTTATCTTCTGAAAGGTGGTGAAACCAAGGAAGAGCGCAAGGGCTGATCCTCTATGGGAATAAGAGCTGGTCGAGAATCTCACTGTTTTTCCATTGGAAAATGCTGATTTGCCGAACTCAAAACCTTCTATAGGAATGCGTCAATTTCAATGACGTTTCATGTCTATGAGACATGAAGCGATTTCCTAAGAGCCTTATGGCAATAAAACATTGTGATTTTTTTTTCATTTGGAAGCGACCTTTCACTCAACACATTTATATTATAAATTATAATATAAAATTAAAAAAAAAAGTCAGAACAGAAACAAACCATCTTGGCTAGCCTAAAACAAAATTTGAAACTTCAAAATTCTTTGGTTTTGTTCCAGTTCAGATGAAACCAGACTTCAACACTGTGGAATTACCACAAAATAGAAACACTGGTTTCTGCACAGCTCTAATGTGAATCTTGTAGTAATGGATGAAATTCACCCTTGCGTGATTACATCTCGTGTAAGTCTTGTCCTGACCCCAGATTGGACACAATACTCCACTGAGGTCTCACCAATACCAAGAAGAGCAGACCAATTACCTCCCGTGTCTTACTGATGGCACTCGTGTTAATCCAGCGCAGAAGTACAGGAACTGGAAGACAGGCCTCCTGGGTTCTGTTCTCAGATCTCACTCTGTAGCCATGGGCAAATCACTTACATCTTTGTGCTTCTGTCTCCCCATCTGTAAAAACAGGGACAATACGCTTTTGCAGGGGTGTCACGAGGCCCAGTTCATTAATGTCTGTAAAGCTCTGTGGGAGGTTCAGTTACAAGGAGCTTTAGAAGTGCAAAATATGACTAAAAATTCCACAAAGGAAACAGGACTCAGAGGTCCAGTCATCGTATTTCACTGTCCCCTGAATGTGGCTTGGGAAGGCCATGACAGAAAACGGTTAGGGTCTGAACGCTGTTGGGTTTTGTGGAGATTAGGTGTCCTTCTAAATACAACCCCAGCACCACAATCTAAGACCTTTATTTCCCATTTCACAGACAAGCAATGGACTGAAGGGGCGACTGAGAATAACCTTTACTCTGCCTCTATTAGTGGCCTGTCCAGCTCACGACTGGGACCCGGCTGACGTGATGAAATACAGTTGCTCACTGGGCATGGGCGATGTCCGTTCTGTAGATAAACAGGCCACCATAAAACAGATCAGAAGCATATATACAGGGACCCGTCCCCTTGATGATTCTGCCGCACGTGCAGAGGAGTGTACCCCAGAACCTAAGCTTTCATGTGAAAGTTAGAGGCCAAATTACCTGCTGGTGTAAACTGGTTTCATTGACTTCAATGGTGTCACACCAAGTGACCCCAGCAGAGAATCTGACCTTAAATTCCTAGCTCTCATGACTGCAAGGAAACGCTTCCAACTATAAACTTAGCGCAAACCGCTGTCAGACAGCCTGAAATTATAGTCCTGGAGGAGGTGTGTAACGGTCCCACTCATTCTAATGGGCGGTTAAACTTTGAAACCAACTGCTAAACAGTTAGATTTCAACTTTATTAACTATTTCACTGCTGATCATTTTAGCAGAAACATCCAGTTTATGTGCTTACCACAATCCCAGACGGTCTCACGCACAATCCAAGTTGCTAAAAGCTTGTCCCCACCCAGCTGCTACAGCTTTCATCTCCACCTCCCACACGTCACGGCAACTCCGGCAAGGCGGTTTCGTTTTCAGTGCTAATTTATATACCACCTTGAGAAGGAAGAATGTAAGGATGAATTCAATTTAATATCAAATTAAATAATACAAGGAGCACTGCCCAGATTGTATTCGTCACAGTCCTATTTAATTCAATCAAACCATCCCAGTTTGTAATAATCCCTAGCTCTTATATGGTGCTCTTCACCAGTAGATCTCAAAGCGCTTTATCAAGGAATCAATATCATTAGCCCTATTTTACAAATGGGAAGCTGAGGCACAGAGAGATGAAGTGACTTACCTAAGGTCACCAGCAGGCCAGTAGCAGAGCCAGGAAGTGTAACATAGCTGAAGTTGCTGTAGAGTTTGCCATCTGTTGTGCTGGAGTACTGAAATATCCAGGAACCTTGGTGCAGAATTTAGGTCAAGCTCATGTGGCAGGGGGGTGGGTGGGAGGGCTTTGCTGAGATGGGCTTTTCTGAGCCATAAAGACCTGAAGTATGGCAATGGGCGTCTCCTCCTCCTCCACTGCAAATGGGTCGTATTGCCAATCTCAAAGATCCTGCAAAATAAAAAAATCACAAGACTGGCATAAAAATCATGAAGGGTTTATTTGCCTTCTGGGTTCTGAGCCTTTAGGCTACATATTTGCCAGTTTTCTTCTGAAGCCATGAGGGCTAGAGATTTTTTTTTAAAAGAAAGCTGAGATGATCATGTAGTCACATGACTCCAGGAGGTGGGGCTTGAAGAAAAGCCACCAATTTTATGAGAGTTGTCAGCACCCACTGGGCGAGGCTGGAGACAGGCTGGGGAAATGGAAAGCAGCACAAAATGTCTTTGGGCAGTGGTGGCAGCTCTGAGAGGGGCGGGCGCTGCTATGCGTAGGCTATGACTGGATTTTAAGACACCCCACCCCCACATTTGGATCCCCTCGATGCTCCTGTAGATAGGACCAGATCCTCAGCTGATGTAAATCGCTGTAGCTCCATGTGACTCTAAGTGACTCTTACCAGCTGTAACTAGTACAACACGGACCCTAG
This sequence comes from Lepidochelys olivacea, assembly GCF_965140295.1. Lineage (NCBI taxonomy): Eukaryota > Metazoa > Chordata > Testudines > Cheloniidae > Lepidochelys > Lepidochelys olivacea. Next base: position 11,496,551 of record NC_140436.1, on the reverse strand, counting down.
CCCAGCACCCCGAACTCTGGGGAAATTTCAGTCTCCAACCCTGGATCTAGATTGAAATGCACCTGGCTTTTCTCTCGACAGTGAGCTGCTGAGGGTCATGAACCCCAAATCCAAACACCCCCGAGCCCTGGGATGGGTTGGGCTCTGAAATCCTGTGACTTATTTCTAACCTATTTGAGCCTGGTTCAAGGGGTTTCGTCCACTGGCCTAGAGGCAAGCTAGCAACTGCTCTTCTCTGCGACGTTCTGCTGCCCTAAGTGGCCACTCGTTCTGGCTGCATGGTGGGGCTGGCACATACGTGCTACCTAGTTTAAAGGCGTCTGCCTCAGCTGGATCCATCCCTTGGGACACCATGTGCCTTTCACCCACTCAGTCTGCCCCTGCTCTGGGTTGTAATACAGAATCCAACGCTCCAGGGATAGTTGGGGGGCATGAATTTACCTCACCCACCATCTCACATTAGACATTCACTACCGAGCAATCTGCTGTCACCCCGGGGTGGTTTCAAGTGAATCTAGTTTCTTTGCGCTTGGGCTTGCCCAGAGCCTCTGCAGGTTTTTGGCGTCAGCAACTCCCCCCTTGCAAAAACATGGCTTTGATTTCAATGTGGGGCAGGACCCCGAGACTCAATTAGGGCCGTTCCCACAGCATGGAGATGATAAGTCTGCATGTAATTTGTTGGGCCTAATGGAGCGTCACCATAGTAATGGAGCGTGGTGACATGCTGGCAAGGGAGAATTTGCAAAGGGGCCTGTTGCTTCCAGGCCTCTGGACAAAACAGACCCTACAATACAGCGACTCAGCCTTAATGAGGCTGTCAGGCAAAATTCCCATTAGGCTGGAGCTGCTGCTTGAAGTAGACTGTGCTGTAAATGGCCCCTGCCAAAGAGGATGCATTTCGGTTACAGGGATCAATCCTGTGCAAGGTTCTGAGGCCTGGATCCTCAAGATATTTAGGCTCCTAACTTCAATGGAAGAAGTGCAACTTCCACAGACATTAGGAACCTAACCTTTGAGGATCTCTCCTCTCCCACCGACTTTAAGGGGAGGGAAGATGCTTGTCCCCTTGCTGAACCAGTGTTTTTTTCACCCTCTTTTCCTCAGTGGGATTCTATTATGTTTTAAGCTGGGACTGTCAAAGGGGCCACTGGGAACTGGGCACCTGACTCTGGATGCTCCTTTGAAAATCCCAGCTTGAAAGCATTGATAACACAGGGCCAACTCTGGAGATACTTCTCTCACCACGCTGGCTTCTCCTCTCACCCTGCTGTGAGGCACTTATAGAATCAGGGCTGGATGGGACCCCCAGAGGCCTTCTAGTCCACCCCCTGCATGCCCGAGGGAGGATTAAGTACTCCTGAGAACTGCTTTGATTTCCAGAGTCACTCCCCATTTGCACCTGGGTCAAGGAGATCAGCATTAGGATCAGGGGCTCGGATTATTATTTTTCCAGGAGCCAAAAATGTGCTGGGAAAGGAGAATTCTGTCTTGGAAAGTACAGCGTGAGGGTTTGGGGACATGCTTCCATCAGGAAACGTTCCAGCTAGACCACGCACAGAGTAAAGTACTATTCAAAGTGTAGCAGGCAAAGGGGACAGGAGCAGGTCCAAAATGAATCTAGGAAACAATGGTAAAACATACCATGATCAAATCTGGCTCTCAGTTACCCTGGTGTAAATAGGGCATGACTCCACTGAAGTCCAAAATGGAAGGATGGTCTTGGGACAAGGCACTAGACAGGGACTCAGGAGAACTTGTCTCTATCTACACTGCAAAAAAACTCTCAGATTCTGGGTCAACTGACTGGGTTTACGGTAGGGGGAAAGGGTCAGAGCCTGCGCTCCAGCCCAAGTCCAAACATCTACACTGCTATTTTCATCCCCATAGCGTCAGCCCCGTGAGCCTGCATCAGTTGAGCCGGGCTCTGAGACTCACGGACACAGGGTTTGTTGTTTCTTCAGTGTAGACATACCATAGACCCCCGGGTGACTTTGGCCAAGTCACTTTGGGCCCTAATTTAAAAAATGCTCAATGGGAACCCCTGGGGGTGGAGCACTTATGAAAATCAGGGCCGTTCGTCTCTCCGTGCCTCAGTTCCCATTTGTAAAATGGGGATAATAATCTGTCCTTCATCTGCCTTGTCTTCTTCGGCTCTAAGGCCCAGATCCTCCAAGATATTTAGGTGCCTAACTCCCACGGGCATTAAATTAATCCCTATGCAGAGAGACAGCACAAGGCTTGTGCACCCCGGAAGCCCTTGTGCCTGGGTTTAACTGGTGCCAGCTTTCTGTAGAGGGGGGGATTTGCACCCCCAAAATACAGTGAATAATAAAAACAGGCTTGCATTAATGGCTACAACAAAAATGTAACACCCCTCAAAAGTAATGAAAACCATAGAGGGCGTGGAGGAGAAAAGAAAACAAAGGAAGAGGGAAAAACAGGGATGAGGCCCGTCACCAAAATAACTTTTGCTGGGGCAGCTAGTTAGTCAGGAGTAGGTCAATGCAAGCAATGACCAAGTGCCCATGCTAATACATTATTGCAACCGCCAGAGAGTTGTCTGCTATGAAACCACAAGGGATACACATATTCCATGCATTGCTGGAAATAGAGCGCAGCCAGATCTGGCTGTAGACAGTCTGTAGAATACCTTTAAAAGAATGAGAGAGTGTCATGTTGGCTGCTGACAGCCGCTACAAGCCTACGACAGTGAAAAGCGAAGCCGAATGTTTATCTGCTCAGGGTAGGAGTGGCCCTTGAACGGCACAGCTCTGGTTACCCTCTGGCATTTCATTCTGATCGTACAGACAGGAGCTACCATGCCTAAATTTAGTGCAATGAGGTGGCCCCATTAGCATCCCGCAAATCTACTCTGTCTGCGGATCCTCGTGCCCCAGCGGCCTTGGCCTTACATGGGATGAGGCTGGACCCGTTCCATCACACTGTTCACACCATCACGACATCCTCAGGGCGTGCTAATTCCAGGGCTTTGCAGACCGAGGATGCTGCTTGGTGGTGTTCTCAGACGGCGGCAGATTGGAAAGGAGGAAGAAGAGAACGAAAGAGCAGAGAGCCTTCCACTGAGGGCGCTTTCCCAAGTCTAGTTAAATTCGTCCACTTCCTGGACAAGCGCTGCAAGAAGACAACGTAGGCTGGGATATACTGTCCAGCGCACGGGAGAACAGCTGATAGGTGCATAGATAACATAGTGATGAGTGCTGTGCAAATTCGATAGATTAGATGGCTATGTATGGGAAGACGGAGACCCAAGTGAAGTTAAACGCTGTGCAGTGGGCCAGCAGGATGTCAGTGGCACATAGACCTTTGCACTGGCCCTCTGCACAGGGGTGATTGTTTCCCATAATGAAGGAGGGAGAGAAAGCTTAATGGCTGGAATGGGTTTAGCGGAGGAGAGGGAGAGTGGCTGGTGCCTGGGGTGTGAGAGGATGTTCCAGGCAGCAGGGACTGTAGGACAGAAGGCACAAAGCCAAAGGCAGGGCTAACAGGATCAGCAGGAGATGGGAGCCAGATCCCTAGTTGGTGTAAATCACTGGAATTGATGGAGCTATTCTGATCTACACCAGCTTAGGATCAGGCCCCAGGCCCACTAGGACGTGTTTGCAGGAACGGGCCCTGCATTAGCAAAACTCAGGTATGATTTAGAATGGTCTGTCTGGAACTGCCAGGGATCGGGGCATGGAGTGGAACTGCACCCCCATCCCAGCACCTAGCAGGGGCAATAAAAGACACACAGTGCGGCCGTGGCTGGCCCAGGTCAGCTAACTCAGGCTCGGGGTATAAAATTGCAGTGTAGATGTTTGGGCTCAGGCTGGAGCCTGGGCTCCGAGACCCCGCGTGGGGAAGAGTCCCGGAGCCCGAACGCCTACACTGCTAGTCTTTAGCCCTGCAGCCGGAGTCCTGCGAGCCTGGGTGCTGAGACTCAGTGCCAGAGCAGACATAGCCTTACAGTTCCCACTATGTTGGCCTCAGCATCGGTAGCACATCTGTCCCATCCAGCCCATTATTTCATTACATCATCCTTTTACTGCCCTCTCCCGCTCAGTCAATAAAAGGAGCTTTCAGCTGAAAGGCAGAGGACAAGTGACTTCTCCCTCCGCCTCACAGTCCTGGCAGACTCACTAAGGTCAGGGTGGGTGATAGCAGTGGGTGGCCCAGAGCAGAGGCTGATCAGAGGAGGAGGCAGGAATCAAAAGGAAACATGGAATGCGCGAGTTAATCCCTAGGAAGGCGTTCGAGGAGCCTGACACAATCCTGGAAGGAGCGTGGGACGGCCCAGTGCAACCTATGTCGTGTGCCAAGGTTATTCAGCAAGTTCATGGTGTCTGGTGAAAGCATTTTGATCTCACCTAGGGGCATTTTTCTAAGTGACCTTTGCGATAGCAGGGTGTGGGGGTTTGGAGCAGAACCCAGATCCAAACTTTCCAGCTCTGGCTGGCCTCTAAGACAAACGGCACTGGGCCCAATTCTCCAACGCCCCACACCTCAGGCAGGATTCTCCACTCCAGCCGACCTTCGCTTCGCAGCACACCGCAGCCTTGAGAATTTGGCAAGTGAGTACACACTGCTACCCAGCCGGAATGCGAGCAATGTGCAGCAATCCGGCTCCGGTGCAAATGCCAACACAAGGTGCAAGGCAGTGGAGAAGCAACCCAGGGTCAGGAAGTTGTCTCTGGGCCTGATTCTGATCCCCGCTGCATCCGTCTGACACTAGTGCAGTGGTTCTGAAACTTTTGTACTGGTGACCCCTTTCACACAGCAAGCCTCTGAGTGAGACCCCCCTGATAAATATATAAGAGAGAGTTTTTAATGTAACACCATTATAAATGTTGGAGGCAAAGCGGGGCTTGGGGGTGAAGCCTGACAGCTCGCGACCCCCCAGGTAATAACCTCATGACCCCCTGAGGGGTCCCGACCCCCAGTTTGAGAACCCCTGCACTAGTGTAACTAATTCCAGTGATGGAGGGTATGGCCACACTGCAATCAGGGGTGAGACCGCAGCATGTGTAGACATACCCCAGCTCGCTTTGCTCAAGCTAGTTTGGGCACCAGTAACAGGGCTGAACAAGCCCGCTTGGACCAGACGTCTGTACTCGAGCAGCTAGCCAGTGTTGCTGCAATTTCTCTGCTGTTTTTACTTGATCGAGATCAAAGCTGTAGTCACACCTCTGGTTACAGTGTAGACATGGATGGAGCTACTCTGGATTTACACCAAGGGGAGTGTGGAATCTGGCCCTCTGGAAAAGTAACACATGGGGCCTGATTCTCATCTCACTTGAACCTGTGCAGCACCATGGAGCCACACCTGGTTTATAGAAAGAGCTCGCGTTTTGTTCACTGCAAACCCATGCCGCGAATGAAGGGAGCGGGTTTTGAACACGCGCCTTTCTCATGAGTTCACCCTCCACAATTACCCAGCTGCATTCCTAGCCTCTGCACACAGAATGACTTCACTGGCAGACGTCCGCTTGGCCCTCCCCTGGCTGCGCTTGGCCCGGAGGCTGAAGTGAAGTGGGAGGTAGGCTTTCAAATGTCAATAAAGCCAGCAGAATGCTGACTCCCAGATGCCAGGCATATCTCGGGCAGGGACGCTGGCCTCGGGCTGCTTGTGCTCCTCAGCTGCTAAAAATTCTTTGTGCACGGCTCCCCCCCACACTTCGATGGCCACGTAAACAACCCGCACCGCGCTGTCCCAGCTCTCGACATTCTGCTACGGCAGGTTAGCAAGGTGTGAGCCCGCACTAGGCTCAGAATCTCTGTGGAGAGGAGTTAAGAGGGGGGTTCGGGGCTACATCCAGAGAGGCCCTGTTTTAGAAGAAAGATTGGGGCCCAATAGCTCTGCAAAAGCCCAGCTTTTTTTCCATTTCTGCACCCAGAGCAGGGATGGAGAAGGAATGGACTCTCAGCTCCCTTTGTGGTTCCCATATTCTGGGGCTGGTCAAGGCCCTGCCTGGCCCCTGTGTAAGTCCCACCAGCTTGAGGACTCCTCTAAGGTATATTCCGTTCCCCATGGGACCTGTGAAACAAAGAAAAGCCATGGGGTATGCTGCTGCACCGTCCTCTGCACCCTATGCTTGGGAGGCCTTGGCTCCTGCTCTGAGCAATGACCTGTGCTTAATGCTGGCACTAGTGTAACTCCTGAGAGAGGTGCCCCCCGATCCCAGCATGTGTGGGAAGGTCCCCATTTTACCAGAATGATCTTGAAGAAACTGGGTGTTCAAATCTCCATCGGGATCCATGAGCCATCACGTTGCATTGACGCCTCTGTGACCCGGCGTCTTTCGGGTTGCATCCAAATGGGTCACAGCATTACACAGGGATGTGTCATGGGTGGGACGATGGGACCCAGGGCTGCCCAAGGTAGGCAAAGACCGAGCCTCATCGTGCTGAGCCGTGGCAGGCTGGTGGAAGGGCAGGATGGAAGCAGCACAATGTAGTGATGGCCAAGCAGCAGGCTGGCAAGGTGGCAGCTCTGCCAAGGAACATACCCAGGGCCGGATTCATCAGGGCATTCCTCCTGTTACACGCAAGGAGAACACCATTGATTTTCCTAGCTTCATAGCGTTCAAGCCAGGAGAAACCACCGGACCATCTATTTGGACCTCCTGTATAGCACAGGCCAAACATTGTACTATCCTGTGCCCAGTAACTTCAGCTGAGGTTCAGCCGATCAAGAGGAGAAAGCAAGATTTTGGAAGCCCCTGCAAGGGGGAAAGTGCTAGGATGCCCAGCAGCAGTCTGGATCTGCATCGGCTATTGCCCCTCGCAGAGGGGTTGTAGCCTCTCTGCCAAGCCTAAGGGCTGTCGTAGCAGAGCGGCTACACCATAAAGCATTTCAGTCTTCAGGAAACTCAACAGCTGCATGCCACAGGCAGAGAAAAGTAGAGACTAAAGCACCACCAAGGGCCCTGCAATGTGTGTGTGTGTGTTGGGGGCGCAATTTGAGAGCGTAAGGGGCTGGGTTTGAAACAATGGGAGCGTAAAGCTAAGGATGAATCAGGCTCCAGATATGGCGGGTCTGATTTCAAGAGGTCAAGCCCTGTGTTATAATTGGCCATAACATTATCCAAGCGCAGCTCCAAGAGGCATCCAAATGCATGCTTGAGTTCCCGTTGTATTCCAAGAGTTGAACAAGGATGTTGAAAGCCCACTCTGAAAAACATGTAAACATGTCTAAAAATAGGGAGGCACAGGCTGGATTCTGCTCAATGTTCCAGTGGTGTCAGTCTGGAGTAGCCAGGCTTATTCCATCATATCCCTGTTGCCGAGAGCTCAGGCTGGCTCCAAAGCTCTCAAATAGGGCCTCTCAACCCACTTCTGTTCTCAGTTACGCCGGTGCAACTCTTGGGGTAACTCCGTTCACTTTGGTGGGGTGGGGGGTGCTCAGCACCTGTCAGGATCAAGCCCTGTGTTATTAGTGGCCATAACATTATCCAGCCCTTTAAAAATCCAGCCCCTGGTATTTGTCTCAATGACCTCATGCAGCAGCAAATTCCAGCAGACGACAGTTTTGCTTGAGTCTCATGGGACTTGAGGGGCTGTTTTAAGCTCTTGCGAGCCTGGTTCTGATTTCAGTTGCACTGCTGTCAATCTGGACTAACTCCTTTGAAACTGGCAGGGTGACACCGCTGGAAAGGACAGCAGAATCAGAGGCACCTAGAAATCACTGGCACTAGATCCCATAAACTACTGGGCCGTAGCTGACCCTGCTGCAGAGCATGCTGTCAGCAGCAGGACTGCTGAGGTTCAGCCGATCAAGGGAGGGGGAAGCAAGATTTTAGAAACTCCCTGCAAGGTGCAAAGCGCTCGGCTGCCCAGGAGCAATTTGGATCTGCATTGGCAGCTGTCCCCTGCAGAGGGGTTGTGGAAGCTACTCCAAGCATAAGGCTGGAGGAGCAGAGCCACTATACTGGTTGGATCCCTTCCCTGCGTTGATCCTACTAAGATCCACAGTGCCTGGGCTGATTGTTGGGGGCAGGATTTATTCCATTAGTGCAACCCTAATTCCTACTCGCTTGGCTCACCGTCATCCTCACACCCTCATCCGGTTTACACAGCGTGCGTAACCAACTATCCAAACACCATGAGGGATGCAGAATAATTCCGGAGAATCAAAAGCGGTCACAATGGAACTGACAGACAACAGGGGATGCTGTCTGTCAGTTTCAGAACACTAGGGGCTTGGGAGAAGGGGGCTGTGGATAACAGAGGCTGCAGTGAAGAATTCAAAGTGACTGCAATGAGAAAGCCATGGAAAAATCTGGAGAATGTGTGACATAGCAAAAAATATCTTCTTCCCTTCTCAGTGAAGTGGGAGTGCAAAGCCCAGCCGAGTTTCTAGCTCCTACTCAGAGCGCTGGAGCTTGTTAAAGGGACAGGGTAAAATTTCGGCACAGCTGCACACGAGCTGCCCAGGGATCCTCATTCCTCCTGCCTCAGATTCTGAGCTTAGTTGACGGTGACAATAGGCAGTCGAGCTGCTTTCCTGTAGGAACTACACCCTGTCCCATCTCCCCTGGCAGGGCAGATTTGCAAGAGCAAACGTAGGCGTCAAAATAAGTGGCCATATTTTTCAAAAGTCCTGTGCAGATTGGGGTGCCGAGCTCTTTGGGGGTGAGAATCTGCCCCCACAACTCCTCCAATCACATGCCACCTTTTGCCATGGCCTTTCGTCCAGAAAGACCCCAGCGCCCATTACACACTGCACATACATGCACAATGCTACCAGAACGTAGCCTCCTCTGGGGTGGAGCGTAGCAACTGACGGGCAGAGCACCGCAGTGAGGGAGGGGACATTTCTGGCAAAGACACCAGGTCAAACCTCTATGCTTATGAAATGGGGCCACACCACATCCACTGACTGAGGCGGAGCAGACAGGACCTTGATATTTAAGGTCTCCCGTGAAAGACCCTGCAGCTGATCTAAACGAAAACACACCCCCACCAAAGTGTGGAGCTACCCGAGGCAACGCATGTTCATGTTACCGCTGATCTCCAATTATTTCTTTCACTCACCTCCTGCATCTTGTCCTGAAGACTGTAAGCTCTTTGGGGTATGGACTGTTTTTACGATGCATAGAATCATAGAAGATGAGGGTTGGAAGGGACCTCAGGAGGTCATCAAGTCCAACCCCCTGCTCAAAGCAGGACCAACCCGCAACTAAATCATCCCAGCCAGGGCTTTGCCAAGCTGGGCCTTAAAAACCTCTAAGGATGGAGATTCCACCACCTCCCTAGGGAACCCATTCCAGAGCTTCACCACCCTCCTAGTGAAATAGTGTTTCCTAATACCCAACCTAGACCTCCCCCACTGCAACTTGAGACCATTGCTCCTTGTTCTGTCATCTGCCACCACTGAGAACAGCCGAGCTCCATCCTCTTTGGAACCCCCCTTCAGGTAGTTGAAGGCTGCTATCAAATCCCCCCTCACTCTTCTCTTCTGCAGACTAAATAAGCCCAGTTCCCTCAGCCTTTCCTCATAAGTCATGTGTCACAGCCCCCTAATCATTTTCGTTGCTCTCCGCTGGACTCTCTCCAATTTGTCCAAATCCCTTCTGTAGTGGGGGGTCCAAAACATTTATACAGTATCTAGCACAATGGGCCCTGACCAGCCTGGAATCTCTAGGTGCCACAAAAGACAAACGATAAAGTGTGTTCCATGCTGTTTACTGTGTGTCTTAGTCACCTACTCTGGAAAGCTGAAGAGCTAAGTGGTAGGATTTGAACCAGCAGTCCCAGGGATTCTGCTTTTGCACCTGCAGCTTGAAACACTCAGCCATTGCTTCCAGCGCCGCACCCTCGCTCTGCTTGAGCGACCTTTCTGTATAACCTCGGTGATAAGTACGTAGCCACTCTGTATCCTGCCTGAGCAAGCAGTTAAAAAATCCTATTGTAAAGCATGTGGGAAAGGGACAGAGCTAAGATGGGTGTGGAAATCTGAGGTACTTTTCCACCCCCATTACTCACAATTTTAATGCACTTTCCCCATAACACCCCTGTGAGGCAGGTCAGTGTTATTACCCCTTTTTTACACAGGGCAACAGAGGCACAGAGAAGCTAAGGACAACCAAGAAGCCTGTGGCACAACAAGGATTTTAACACAAAAAGATCTTGGCTCGCGCCCTAACCACTGGACCATCCTTCCCCTGAAATGTAAGCTCCTCTCATGCAATTAAAAATCTCAACCTTTGGGTCAGCTGGCATAGTTCTGCATAGCTCCGTTAACGTCAGTGGACCTATGATAGCTGAGGACACGGCCCTTAGTGTGGATTTAACACAATCACAGGCAAAACGCCAATGAGAATCAATGGGAGTTGGCCCAAATAAGAACTTTGACGCACTAGACGAGAACCTCACTTGGTATAAATCAGCCTAACTCCACTGACTTCTATGGAGCCATTCTGATTTACTCCAGCTCAAGATCTGACCCACAGTTTTCATGAAAACAATGCTGCAGAAAGCACTTAATGAGGGAGTAACTGGGAGCTTACATGAGGCTGAAGGGGCCAAAGCCTGGAGTCCTGACTCAGCCCTGATGCTCTCTCCCAACACTGAAGTCAATGAGAGTTTAGCCTCAGTAAAGATTGAGTAATTATTGAGAGCTAGATTCTAGGATCTTACTCCATGAACAGCCCTATGTGATGGTGTTCACTTTGGGGTGCGATCCAGACCAGTGAGGAGCTGCATCAGCACTTGCTCTGACACCCGGGGTACCTCACAATGCTTGGCTACTGCAGCTCTAAGCCAGGGCCACTCAGAACCTGCCAACGAGAATGTGGGTCACTCCCCGAGTATCTGTGTTTAGCTGAAGCCCAGGTCCAGCAGAATAGGACTCTGCAGCCTGCCAGTGACCCACCAGCCACACTGGCTTTCAACAGCCTTGATTACAAACAGCATGATGACCCCAAAACACTCTCCCAGTCCTGAATTTCCCCAAAACCATGGGCCCTAAAATGTCCACCCTCTCCTGGACAGTTCAGAGAAATTATAAGGTTTGTTGCACCTGTAAAGAGACAAAAACCACATCACAACTTATTAACACAACTGGAGTAAATACACCCTTCCCTTTAAACATAGCACTGAGTTGCTTTTTAGTAAGACTAAAACAAACGAACTAACAATAGGACGTAGGTTAAATGATGCCAAGTAAAAAGAATAAAGTTAGAAAGGGTTACAAGCACAAAAGTGAAAACACGCATCTAGAAGTCTAAAACTTAATCTAGCAAGAACCATCTTCAAGATGGTTCTCTCACCAGTCATTCTTCTGCCCAGCCATGGCTGATTTTCTGTCAGTCAGGACCGTCCACAAAAAACACACGGGGAAGGTTTCCCTTGTCTTCCTAGGTGAAAGATCTTTGCCTAAGGACCCATCTTTCTCAGTGTCTGTCTAGTGATGGATGCCGAAGATGGCTTCTCTCCTTGCTTATATCTTCCAAAGTTCAATGAACTTGCTTCATGAAGCAGGATGACCTCATGCTGTTCTTTCCTTGATGTGAGCTTCCCATCCCCCTGTATGATTTCTACGTAAGTGGGGCTTCCATTGTTTCTGATTCTACCATGCTTAATTTACATAGGAGACAGCTGTGCCGTTCCTACACCCTAATATCAATGAGTATCCATAATTCCGTACATAGTGTTAATACATTCATTTCACAATGATATTAATCACCAGTGTCATCAGCTTTCAAAAAAGATCTCACTCTACACTTTTATAACACAGTAATATCGTGTGCTATCAGCTGATTCAATTGCTTCAGCACCCCCTGTCTTGATAGCCCGGTAAATCTTTGCAATGTATTGTTTGAAAAGTAAAACCCAAACCAAGCTTCTCTCTGCTGCTGAATGTAGATGCCATTCTGTCTTCTCCCCTACTCCTTAGGCTAGGTCTACACTGGCAACTGAACGACAAAACTTTTGTCTTTCAGAGGCGTTAAAACTTGCCCCTCCCCCCCTTTGAAGACAAAACTTTTGCTGCCGTAAGTGGCAGCGTGAACAGCACGCTGTCACCCAGAGCGCTCTCCTGCCAGCCAAGGTAAGCCTGCTCGTTGTGGGTGGACGGTTGTTGTCGGCAGGCGAGGGGACAAACAGCGGCTACGCGGCACGCCTTTCAGGGACACGGCTCAAAGCTGTGTAGTGTAGACAAAGCCTTAGTGTGAGCTTTGCCTCCGCCCTTTGTTAGGTTGATGGCTCCGTTTACGCGACATGTAAAAACATTCTCAGTCTTTCAATGTACTTTGGAAGCATCTCCCTGGTGGGGAAAACACATTCCTTTGTATGGGGCAGACTGGTTTACCAACCCCCTTAAACACACTTTAGTAATCCTTCCAGCATATGTCATAACTCTTAACACCCTCTGCATACATACATCATGCAGGAATATTAATGATTAGGGAGTTTTAGTTTTCAAATAATACCCCCCCAGGCGTATTTCATACAAAGATTATTATACAATCGTGCGTGGGGTGTTTGAACATAGGAGAGCTTAGTGTCACAACCTGTTCGCTCCAAGCATCAACTTGTGGAGTAAGATGCTACTCAGTGTAAGGGGATCAGGATCAGACCCTGAGTAATGACTGAGTAATTAGTGAGTAAGGAGCATCAGCCCCATATTTTGTGCATTAGGGCTCCTTCAACTGCAAAAGATTCCAATCAGCCTTTGGTTACTGATCGCGTTGTCAGTGATTCCAGGAAGCAGCACCGATCTTGGCCCTCATCCCCCCGCATCCTCAGCTCTCAGGAATGATGAGAAGAAAGATGGATCTTGGCATGGCCAGCATCGGGGTAAAGGCTGAGCCGCCCCCAGTGCATTCCCAACAAGAGAGCAGAACCCAGAAATACATTGAACCAGACATATTAGCTCACATAGCTCTCCTGAGGCACTTTGCATGCTTCGATCCCCAAGCACTTTACAAAGGAAAGAGATTATTAATTATCCCCCTTTTATTGATGGGCAAACTGAGGCACAGAGCGGTGAAGTTACTTGTCCAGGTCAGTGGCCGAGTTGGGATTAGAACTTGGCTCTCCCAGTGCCTAGCCCAGTGCCCATGCTGCCTCCACAAAGGGAGGGATGCTTCTTTCCCCATGAGAAAGGAGTGGTGCTAGGCTGTTTCCATGGAGATCGTGAGTCAAATGCCAGTAGCACATACTGTCTGTCAGTCAGCACCCTACACCTTCTCCACCTTCCAAACACCTTTGGAAATTGACCATAGCAGGAGCCACGGGGGGTGGCTACAAGGTAGGGGCTAGAGCACTGCAAAAACCCAGCGACTCTCCGGTTAGCTCAACAGCATCAGCTGAATGCATGGCCTATCTCAGGGCCTCCTCACTGCTGTATCTGAGCAGCTGACAATCGCTACAGGATTTTATCCCCTCAGCACCCATGTGGGCGAGGGAAATATTATCCCCATCTTACTCAGGCACAGAAAGACTACGTGACTTGTCCAAGGTCAAACAGGAAGTGTGTGGCTGGACCAGGAATTGAATCCTAGTCTTACAGATCTCACACTTGCATCCTCACCACTAGGCCATCCACCCTACCACAGCACTGTCCTATAGAGCCTCCCCATTCAATCCTCCAGGACCATGGTCCCCATTCTAAACTGCCTTACACCCCATACTGTCATATACAAATGGGCCACAAAATACCTCCAGTGGTACATAACCATGCTCTGATTTGTTAGCATTTTACACCCCACTTTACACAGGTGTAAACAGCCTGCTTTTCGTTGGTGCTGAACACCCACAATTCCCATCCAGATCCATGGGAATTGCAGGTACTCAGCACCTTTGAAAATTAATGGCATAATTAGACTGTGGAACTCAATGCCACTGAAAGTCGCAGAGGCCAATAATTTAAAACAATTCAGAAAGGGACTGGATAACAAGAATACTCAGAGCTACTATAATTAACTAAAATGATCGTAGGGATAGAAACTATTAGAGATCAGGATGAGACTTAATGTTGGGAGCAGGGAGATTATCTCATAGATGCTACTGTGGGAATCTTACATCTTCTTGAAGCATCTGTTGCTGCCACTGTCATACAGAACACTGTACTAGATGGTTCTTGGGTTTGATCCAATCTGGCACTTCCTATCTTCTACACTGAAACTGTACCGTTTCATTCCTAGAAACAAACAACGTGGCTGGATAATTTTTTATGACCAACAATAATATCTGCAGCGATGGATTAGGGAGAAGAAACCTCATGCACCAGGGTGTCAGCTGATCACAACAGGGGGTCAGGAAGGAATCTCTCCTACCCGCACAATCGGCCAGGTGCAGTATGGAGAGCCAGCTCAGATACCAGCCTTGATGGGCCAATGTTCTGATCCAGTCTGGCAGTTGCAGTGTGGTTCTGTGTTCCATAAATGATGGCACAACACCATGAAGAATCTGGCCCCATATGTCGCCACGGCAGATACTAGGGTGATGAATAAATAAGGAGCTGAAATAGATTTAGATCAGTGGGGGATGGACAATTCTTGACTAATCAAAGGGCATAGCATTAACTATTGGAACAGGAAACACAAAACCCCGTGTAGAAAGGAAGGGTTTCTTCACACAATGTCCGGGATGCTAAGGAAATAGTTTTGCTGTAAATGTTGATTTCACAATATTTAGCACTTTGGATGCAAGTAAATTACAGCTAAAAAAGGAGGAACCAAAAATACTAACTCTGGATAACTGGACCCTGCAATGTTATTTATTTACTTGGAGCTGCCCTTTGTACTAGGTGAGCTGTGCTAAACAAGTTTCTACCCTGAGGGGCTCACAATGAAAGGTCATGGGCTGGCACAGTGCAAATAAAGCTGGCTCAGAGAGATAAAGGAGAGGGCAGGAGGGCATGAATGTTCCTCCTTTGCACCCTGGGGCTCCTTCCCAGCTCACATTAGGTAGGACCGGTCTGGGATGCGTCCTGTGGACTAGTTATCCAGGGCAGGGATCAGGGTTACTGTGACTGTGTGCTGGAATCAAAGATGAGTCAGTATCCTGGTCACTTAAGCCCAATTAATTCCTCCCAGGGTGGGCATGATGGGGTGCAATGAATGGATTAGAATGGGCTGGGGGAGAATTAACGAGCCAACTGGTCCCTTAACAAAGGAGGTATAAAGCAGTGCAGGAAGGGCGCGTAGGGGAGAGAGACGCAGGTTAGCAGAACCAGGACAGCTCTCTGGGCGGAAAGATCTTGTCCCTCTCCTTGGCAGAGAACTGAGGAAAAAGAAACTGTGAACAATATGGTGTATGGCTCAGTCAGGTGGCGGAAAGAGCAAATATAAATAAACTGCACAGGGGTGTGTAACAACAGAGCTCTCCGAGTGGGAGCGGACAGAGCAGCAGCAGGATGTTGTCCTGACATGCTGCATTTCAGGGAGATGCACATTGTGCCAAAGCCTGGCCTGGCCAGAGCAAAACCAGGGCCCCCAAGCCTGCTGGTGTATTTCCAAAGGGGCAGGAAAGTAGAGTCATCTGATTCTGGAGCCTTGTGACACCCGGTGGAGCCCCTTCAGAATGGTGAGACACCAGCTCAATGTGTTTTTCGGGGGGGGAGAGGGGAGCTGGGAGGGAACAGCCCTTTAATGTGTGGGGGCTGGCTTGGCCCCTCTTTTCTCTCCAGTCCTATCCTGCTGTTGAGCATAGGTCCGATCCCAGCAGCAGAGCGGGGTGCTGTGTGGAGGACAGCTGTTGGGCCAGAGGCTATGTTCTGCCCGGCCTTCAGCTGGGTGTGGCAAGGAACTTTTCTCCCAGCAACCACTTGACAAGGCTCATGTGAAGACCAAGCAGAACATCGGCCCCACTCTGCTGCCCTGGAGCCACACAAAAGGGAGCGGAGAGGGGGGCCGAAAAGGCAGAGTCTTGGCTCCCCTCTCCCCATGCACCAATGAGCGAATTGAGCTGGCTGTAAAGGGGAATAAGCTGAGCTCTACAATGGGGGTGCAACAGTGACTGCATGAGGCACAAAGCAGCCCCCCCACACACCCCCCAGTTCTCCCTGAGGCAGCATGGCCCCCTGTGTTCCCATTGTAGGGATGCAGCCTCACCCCACCACTGGCCTAACAGGCACAATCCAGCCCTGAGCTACAGTGACTAGCAGCCTATGCAGCTATGCCTAGCATAGCTGGGGGGCTACCATACAAGCAGCATCAGCTGGGTCATGAATGCCATGTCTACGCCTCCCTCCGAGAGGGGCTTTCGACCGGACAAATTCCACCAGTGTCTCTCACAAAGGCTCTGGCTGATTCCCCCCCAATAGGTGTGAAAGCGTCAGCAGAAGGTGGTCTTCCACGAGGGCTGGATCCAGGTTGCTAGCGGGTTGCAGGGAGCGTGCCCACCCCCAAAATGGCTCAGCAGGATGTGATGGCAGGCAAAGAGCACTTCTGGTCAAGTGCTGTGGGATGGACAGAAAAATGCTCCCGCAAGACAGCATTAACCAAGCCCTAGAGCGGCTGCAGCTAGCAAGGGCCCTCAGAGCCCTGCCCTCCGTGTCTGCATAGCTGTGTATGGATGCATCAGCATAGATATCAGGCTCACAACACAACAATGCAGTGTGGATCCTGAAGTGCGAGCTCAGAAAGAATGGGTCTGCAGGCATGGCTCACATGGACCCGAGGTTACTATGTAGTGCAGACATATGCATAGCTTGTTCACTTGCACAAACCCCAGCAGCAGAGCCCTGCCTTGCCAATATTGGAAGCATGCTCTGGAGCACAGCAGAATAGAATGGCGTGAAATAACGATTTTTTGGCTCTGGTTGGTATAAAGCAATTTTTTTAAAAACATTTTTCCAGCAAAATGAAAAGGTAAAAAACAAAACAAACAAACAAAAAAAAAACCCAAAACCCCAACCATTTAGGGTCAACCCAACTGTTTTGTTTTCAAGGTTTTTTACCTCGACTTTATAAACTCGAGTCAAATTCTGAAACCTAAACCAAAGTCTAATCCTTTGAACTGTCCAGATTTTTGTTAGTCACCAAAACCAGCCTGAAATTTGCAAATTGTTTCCATCGACCTGAATCTGCCTTTTATGGCAAAAAATGGATTTGCAGGGCGGGGAAAAAAGGTGGTCCAGTTGTACAGCAGAAGTCCTTTCTGCCTCTAGCTATTTGCAGTGCTACCTTTCATAGATCAACGGAGGTGAAGACGGTGGGACGTCGGCATGAAGTTAATGAAAGAACAGCTAATAACACCTTCCCCCCCATCCTAACCAGTGCTCTTGGTGCTAAATTAACAGGGTGGCCCCTGGAGCAACCCATAAACTTGGAGGGACAAGGCTGGATTTCATTCCATCCTCCTCCTCCGAGGGCCACCCCTGTAATGTCTAAGAAATCCAGAAGAAGAAAAAATAACCTACCAGACCCAAGAGGCTTGTGCATGAAATACATCTCATCAGCAGTGTATTTACTGCCCAACCCACGGCTGGAGAGATATTCTGGCTGTCTGAAGCCAGACTCTGCTAATTATCTGCAAAGGGGAACTTTTGCATCAGGTTTTTTCACAGCCACTTGTTTCTTGCATCCGTTTTAACCCTCTTGAATTCCCTGCCTCCACAGGTTTAAACCCTAGGAGAGACAGCTCATCCAGTAGCCTATAAGGCAAGCTTGCCTATTATATTCACTGGCTTGCCTTCATTATAGGTAGCTGCTTTCATTACATTCAGCCATAACGCAAGAAGCCTGCTGGCCCGTATCCTGTAAGACATTAGCTGAAGCATGAGTTAGCATAAGTGCGGTTAAGTAGGCTGAAACCCTTGGCATAGATTCATGGCCCACTGGTTACCTTTCGATGTTGGAAACTAAGGAGAGCTTGCTCAATAGTAGAAGTTAGAAGGTTCCAGTCAGAGTGAGCACAAGGAACATGGAAGCAAGAACCGCCAGTCCGCTTGAGCAAAGGCTGACGGTCTGATTGTGAGCTGAAACGGCAGCTACACGTATCAATCTGTTAACCTACAGAATAAGTACAGCTCTGTATTACGTCAGTGAAATATGGGCCTGGAGGACCCAAGCAGGAGCAGACGATGCTCAGGCCCTATAACAAGGCAGTCACCATGTAGTCCGGGGCTTGTTCTTTCCTGGGCTTCTTCCATTGCTGTCCGCTCTTCTACTGCTTCGACTCGCTGAGGAACTTGGACCATCGGCCACCGTGGCATGCCAGAGACAAGGCTGGTCCTTTTGTCTCTTACCACCCGGTCCTCAACCAAGGGTAATGAATATGCAATTCTAAGAGCCTATGCGTAGAATGATACCACAGATAACAAGATAACCCTGATACTGTATTATTCCTATGTGGCTTGGATCTTTTCTAGCTTTACCCAGTATTTTAATAAAGATATCGAAGGTTTTCCTTTGCCCTCAGAGTGAGTGTCCTTGTCATCCACCCCGAAACTCCTCACAAGATATTGAACTCCATAGTGCTAGTTGTGTGTGGCCGGATTCGGGGGGTGGGGGGAGGCAGGGGCAGGAAGAACTTTATCACTGTCAGATCAATTGGCCATCAATCCAAACATTACCACCCTCCCAAAGGGTCAGGCAACAAGCCACAGCTGCATTCGAGGAATATACAAAGCTTCTGGAGCTTAAGTTGCTTTCTAGGTACTTTTATGGCCCCACCACTGTAATATCTGAGCGCCTCACAAAGGATGAATTTATCCCTACAACCCCCCCCTTCCCCAGTGAGGTAGGGAAGTATCATTATCCCCATTTTACAGATGGGCAACAGAGGAAAGCAAGCAACATGCCCCGGGTCATACTGGAGGCCTGTGTCAGAGCCGGGAACAGATCCTACATCTTCTGAGTTCCAGTCCCAATCACAAGTCCATCCTCCCTGGGAGAGGCTTAGTGTGTGAGAGGGGGTGGCCCTTTAGGTGAGATCTTAAAAATATAAGGGTTTCTCTTGCTTTCTGAGGAGGTGGAAGCCCACTCCCACTTTGGAAGGGTCAGGGTTTTCCCTGCTATCCTTGACAAACATTTCCCTTCACCCCAGTGCTGAACCATGAGCTGGTGGATACATTGTAGTGGCGGTTTACTGTGTAATCAGACCTGATCATTAATGCTTTTATGTGCCAGGTTAAAAACACTTTTATAGAGGTGGGTGAGCATCATTAGACAGATGGGAAATGGAAGTTAAGTGACTTGTTTAAGGGGGGGTATCAGGGAAAGGATCAGGAATAGAACCCAGTAGTGCTGACCTTCAACATCCTGCTCTAATCATTCAGGCAGACTCCCTATTACTATGGATAGACACCGATCTTAACTTGCCCCTCTTTGAGCTCAGAGTGAGGCACGTTGCAGGGAATTTAATCAGAAGTCGGTTACACAGGTTCTTTCCCACAGTTGCACTTCTAAGCAGCTGTGCCAAGATCTCTCCCTTGGCCAAGTTTTCAGAATGGATTTGGCACCTGAGATGAAACAATCTCTTTCAAGTAACTCCTCAGTTCCTGGGATGACTGGCCCTGGGCCAAGAAGGATTAGGTTCCAAGGTCCTAAACAGGCAGGAGGCAGACAAAGGTGCAAAGATGTTCCTCTACGAGCAACTGATGCTGGTCACTGGTCTTAAAATTTCCTCTTGGCTCAGCCTGTGTGTGTGTGTTTGGAGCAAACATTCTGGGTCAGAGGAAGAAACAACCAATCAAAACCACAGGCTCTTGAGGGTGACGGGAACACTTGAAGGCATGTCGAGAGGACAGGATAAATCAAAGAGGGAGCAGAATTGAATGAGCACCTCAAGAGCCCTGGCCTTCATTGAGGATCCCATCCTGCCACCGTTATACCGCGTAGGACCTGGAGTGCGATTGGTTTCATTGGAATGACTCAGTAAGGTACTCAGTGTTACAAGTGGCTAAATCAGAAGCTGCAGACATTTGCTTTGATGGGTGGGGGGCTAACAAAGAAAAATAAGGGAGTCCGGTGCCCCTTGGCACCTAATTCCCATAGGCTCCTTTGAAAAGCCAAAACCCCCAACTCCAGTTCTACTGAGCGGGTCAGAAGATTATCCCTTCTGCAATAAGGATGGAGACAACCTGATTGGAAATACAGCAGAGGGTCTTCAGGGTGGGCAGTTCAGGTCTTGCCTACCGTGTTTCAAGAGACACAGTGTCATCACCGCCTGCCACTTGGTTCCAAATACATAAGAATCAGCTTTCTCTCCCTGCCCTTCCACATTGGCCTCCAGTGCGTTTAAAACAAATGGCTTGTGTTACATACGCACAGAGAAGTCAGATGGAAACAGATATTTTTGCTGGAAGCTTGCAACATAACATGACTTCATTTCTAAGAACTCAGAAAAATAAAAACACAGTAACCAAAACCAGAGAGAGATAAAGCAGGCTGCTCCCTAAAACAGAGGCACAACTCCCCCTTCCTTACTATAGGCTGTCTCCAGATGCTTCTCTGCAGAGCCCTCAAGCTTGCAAGCAGCACTAGGAACCCCGCCTTCTCTCCCCCCCTCACACACTTAAAGTGATAGCTTTCAAATCCAACACAGTCCACAATACACCATGGCATGTTGCACTGAACAGGTACCAAAGTGAAAGGTAAACTCCAGCCAAATGGATGATCAGTTGCATTGTGCTGTATAATATAGTTCCCAATCAGTGAGGCTAGAATTTCCAGACAGGCTCTCTGTCATAAGGGGTATATGTCAGATTTTCAAGATCTCAGCTCTGGGGTGCCAGAACAGGGGAAGCCGGGGGGCCATGCCCCATCACTTTTACTATCCATAAGGGCGAGAGATGGTGGGAGAGGGGGCAGAGAGGAGCAAGTGGGGGGCAAGGTCTTGGGTGAAGAGGTGGTGCAGGGGTGGGGCCTGGGGGGAATGAGCGGGGCTACAGTTTGGGCACTGGTGTCCCCCCACACTTTTAGGGAGCTTCCGCTGCTCCTGTCTCAGCTTCCACTCAGGCAGCAAAATAAATGACTGGACTTTCAGCATCTTGGGCGCTGGGCTGTTTGGAAAAGCTGACCAAAGATCTCACAGCAGCTGGCAGATGTTAATGAGCTAAGCCTGCCTACACTGCCTTGGGACACAGGAAAGTTTGACACCCATTGTACAGGTTGGTGAATGGTGCCCGAATGGAAGCAGAGGTCTTTTGAAAATCCAGCCCCAATTGTGGGTGTGGAGCACTTGGAAACACATCCTGAGCAGTTCTGAAAATCTGCCCGCCCAAAAAGAGAGCGCGCCAGCTAGCTCAGACAAGCCCCACGGTCTTACCTCACAGAGCCCAGCATTTATCAGAGCTGGGGCATCACTACAGAGCACTTCACCATGTGGTAGAAGTTTTACATAAGAAATAAGTATCTGGCAAACATCCTTACACTTTACACAAACACTGGGCTCTTCCAAACCACACAGGTTTCCTGCTAGCAGATGGAGCCCTCTTGTTTTATGAGCAAAGTGCAGGCCTCATCTAAACCCAAGGCTTACGTCAACCTCGCTACGTCGCAAAGGGATGTTAAAAATTCACACCTCCCTCCCAGAGAGACACAGCTTCTGCCTCTCGGGTTGGTGGATTTACTACAGCAACAGAGACGTAGCATTTCTAGCGAGACATACCCACAGTTATTGCAAAAGATACCTTAGCAGGGAAGGATCATTCACTTAAAAAGGATGTAGGGAAAAGAACAGCTCTTGTATCAGCATGGGGTTAATTACATTAGCAAAATGTGTATTTCTAGCTGGACACTGACTGGACTATAAGGACTCTGAACAGAATTTATAAACTCTCAAATCTGCGTTCATCACATCTAGCTAGGTATTTATACGACCCTCATGCCAGTAGTATGTCAATGTCTCATGACAATTAATGGATGTTAGCTTCACAACAACATGAGATACCAAAGTCCTCGCCCCATTTTACAGGTGGGGAAACTGAGCCTCAGAGAGATTAAATGACTTGCCTCAGGTCCCAGAGGGAAGCTATGGCTGAGAGAGGGACCCGAACCCAAGTCTCTTGAGCCCCAGTCCAGCAGTCTAGCCATGAGATTACCCTGCCTATCTAGGCACAACACTTACGTGGTATCACGCCTCTGAGCATTCATGCCTCCAAATACAGTTTTGCATTGCTGTCTGTCATACAGTGCTTTATAATATATTTAAAAGCTAAGTACTGCAGTGACCCTGTTCAAGAGCATGTACCTTACTGTTCTCCACTAGGAACAATCAGAACTGCTCAGCTGTGTGATACAGACCCCCTATACTGCAGATACAAAAATGGAGATTCTCCTTTAGCTCCAGCACCTTGTGATTTCAAGGCAGGAGGATCCAAGTTCTATTTCTGCAGTCAGGGGGAAGTGCTCCATGACCGCGGTGAGCAGCACAGTTCTGATCCACCTACAAACTTCCCTGAAGCCTGAAGTGTTCAGATGCCAGCTGCGAATTCAGATCCAAACCTACTCCAAGCCCAGGGCTGCTTGGAACTAGGAATTTCAGTTCAGTTGCTGATGAGATACGTGAAATTCACATCTGGGTATCATCATTGGGAGTCTCAATCCCCATAAAGTTTGGGGCGGGGAGGAGAGGTTTGTCCAGTTTGAGATCCAGAGCCATCTCTCATTTCAGGGCAATCAGGAAAAGGCATTAATCTTGCTGCTATCTGACCCTCCTCTGTGCTGAGGGCCCATTAAAACAGCCTGCAAAATTACTGTTTGTGCCTGCGTGAGGGAAGCGTGGCCTCTCTTGATCCGGTTTGACCGGACAGACTTCCCCGAGCGACGGCAGGAATGTGTGTGAAGGGAATCTCTAGGCAACAAGCCTGTTTGCACTCGTGAGCACACGCCCTTTGCCTTTGCACTATTGTTAGGGGCCACTTGTCCCCGCAAAGCAGCTATGTGCATGTGTGAACGCACCCTAGCGGCATTAGCTGTCACTGTGTCTGAGCATTTTGAACTGCATGAGATAGGGCAGCTCAGAGGCTCTGGATCGGATTGCATTCATAGGGGCTTGGATACAAAGCATTATGTTATTAATAGCTCTGCACAGCTCTTATCGGCTATCCAAACAGTTTAGGTACCAGAGTCCTATAACAAAGCTGCTTAGTGCGAAAAGCTTCAAGTTTGTCGCTATGCCGCACAATATGACAACACAGAACTTCACAGCAGCAAAGGGGATAGCGCCTAGCTCTTCCTGCTCCTAAGCCACAAGGCCCTATGTCTTAAATCAGGGGTTTTTCAACCTTTTTTCATTTGCAGACCCCATTAAAAACATTTCAGGTGTGGACCTCTTTGGAAATCTTAGTCTGCAGACCCCCCAGGTTGAAAACCACTGTTCTGTGGCAACGACAGCATTTTGCAGACCCCTTAGACATAGTCTGCAGATCCCCAGGGGTCCACAGACCACATGTTGAAAACCACTGGCTTAAGCTAAAGGAGAATCTCCATTACATATTAGCATTATAGAACCTATGACACAGAGGATCAATTCTGATGCCATCCAGTAGATGGCAGTGGTTCTCATTTCACACTAGCCAGCTGATGGCCATGGTTCTCATTCATACTAGGCAGCGACACCTTGTTTTTCCATTTCTTAGAGCACCTTTCATTTAAGAGTCTCCAGGTATGTCAAAGCTATGAATGATTTAAGCCTCACCTCACTGTCTTGGGAGGTAAATCTTATAGCTGTGGTATAGACTGGTAAAGCAAACAGAAAGGTGAAGTGGATTACAGAGGCAGATTAAAGTAGGATCCTTGGGATGTGGAGCTAGTGGTTTGAGAATTGGGGCCCTAATCTCATTGTGACTCATCTCCCCATCTGTAAACGGGAACAATAACCCCCCTCCCTTTGTCCGGCTCATCTATTTAGATGGTAAATGCTTCAGGTTTGTAATGCACCTAGCACAACGGGGCCCTGATTTTGGTTGGATCCTCTAGGTCCTGCTGCAAGAAAAATAAAACGGGGAGGCTATTATAACAGCCTTTGGGAAAAAAAAACCCCAATCAGTTTTTAATAAGAGCTCTGCCATCTAACTTTCTTCCTGCTTGTGGGAAAACTAGCTCCGAGTCACGTTACCAGAGCATGGAACCCGCTGGGCATGTGTGCCATTGAACTTTTAAACAACATGCTTCCTCACTGCTCTTTTCTCCACACATGAAGGATAATTACAAAGCTTACAGTAGTCGCCTCAAGGAAGATACATGCACATTACAAGTAAAATAACACAGATTTACTGCAGGGCTTCATGTTTGTGTAAAGCAAGCTCTCTCTCTGTATGTATTACCTTGCACGTGCAAATTATTTGCCATTATAGACAGGGTACATGCTCATACAAGGCCTCCATGAAAGCCGAAGGAAGTAAACACCAGACCTACTCTTCCTCTGGAATCTGATCATAATCCTCAAATCAATCCTGAGCTTGATTCTTTATTATCTAAAAGTAGCTTCAGGGCTCAGTGGATAGGACACACAGTCAGCGCTGCTGTTAAAAATGGCTGGCAAGATTGGCCACACCCAGCGCCAGGGACGAGTAGCTCTTTAGTTTTATTAGAGCCAGACTGAGCCACCCTTACTTACCCGGAGTAGCACCGGGGTGTGCAAGGAATTCCACTGATTGCAGGCCCGTAATGATGGTAAAGCACGGAGTTGCCTGAATAGAAGGTGATGAGCGTTCAGTAGGACAGCCGTCATCCTTACAGTTCAGGCACGAAGCGTAAAATTTATGCCTGTGAAGGGCGGACAGCACAGAGACGATGCATCAGTTAAGTCCCCCCTCAGCCCTATTCTGAATGTTTAAATGGTGCAGAGGTCCTTGTGCTGATCCTCTTTGGTGGTGAATTTCACCCTCATGGAGATGCTGCTAATCCACAGAGGTAAAAGGAGAGTTTCTTAGAGCATGTGAGAGTGACACACTATACCTACTAGGCTGGACAGCCTAAGGAGAGCGTACAGGGCTCAGATTCCAGACAGCTTTGCTTCTAGGCCCAGATCTGGCCTGCTGGGTGACCATGGGTGATACAAGGATAACAGTACTGACCCCTCCCCCTCTTTGTAAAGCCATTTGAAACCAACCGATGAAATGGTCTCTCTAAGAACTAGATTGTTTCATTATTCTAACTGTACCACTAATTCCAATACATCAGTTCAGTCCATGCCTGCCACATTGATTAAAATACGTGATTGATCTTAGATCCAGACAGCCACCCGGGTGTACAGCACAACTTCCATACCACAAGGTGGAGTTTATAGGCCCGGCTTTCAGAACAAGCTGAGCGACTTGCAGCTCCCCTGGGCTCTGCCTGGGTGCTCAGCACTTCTGAAAACTGGGCGTCTTTCTAACAAAATACACTGCTGCTCGGCCACAAGACACGGGGTGGACGCAGGAGTCAGTGAGAGAAATGCTCTGGCACGGAGAATGCAAGGAGGTCAGACTAGAGAGATCATAGTGGTCTTTTTTAGGCTTAAGATCTATGAATATCAGGCTCTGTATATGTGAGTTGTGGACACAATTACTTGGTGTATGCAGTGTTGTACCTGTGTCGGTCCCAGGATTTGAGAGAGAGTAGGTGGGTGAGGTAATATGCTTTATTGGACCAGCTGCTGTCGGTGAAAGAGGCAAGCTTCCGAGCTACACAGAGCTCTTCTTCCAGTGTGGGAAAGGTATTAACAGCATCACAGCTAAATACAAGATCCAACAGATAGTTTATCATTAGTTGGTGCCACTTAGTTTAGCATAAGTAGTTAGAGCATGCACTAAGTGGCACCAACTAATGATGCTAAGCTATCTGTTGGATCTTGTATTTAGCTGTGACGCTGTTAGTACCTTTCCCAGACTGGAAGAATTGCTCTCTGTGTAGCTCGAAAGCTTGTCTCTTTCACCAACAGCAGTTGGTCCAATAAAACATATTACTTCACCCACCTTGTCTCTCACTTTTACTTGTAGTCACTTTCAATCATGGGGCTTCTTTAGGCTCTTTTCCATCTCAGCATTTTGACTTTAATGTCAAGTGTCCATAGCCAGTGTTCCAAAGAGTCTAGGAAATTCACCTACAGCTATTAAAGGGAAGATTGTTATTTTTAATTAACCCAAAGGATCGGATTCCACTCACATTAAGTAGATGGTCAAGTTATTAGTGACCAAATTCATTGGAGGATTCCATACAAATCACACTATTTTGTCCAGTGCCTTTCATACAAATTTCAGCCCAGATTGTGCCTTTAGAGCTATGCACAGAGGGGACACTCTGTTCATGGGGATGGGATGATCCAAAGAAGGCAAGGAGACATTAGAGAGCAGGATGTGGCCTTATACAGCTATTGCTTCGTCCCCTATATGTAAACCCTACTAATCTTTGCATATCCCATACCCTGAAATACTCAGAACCCCCATCAATGCATAACTTGGATCATTTCCTTACCCTGCATGTATCATAGTGCGGGGACAGAATTAATGATGGATTTCAATTGTTCTAGACATAGGCCAGGATCAAAATCCAGGATCTAAACACCCTCCAAATCCCACCCCGAGCTCTCTGGGGCAGGGACTTCGACTTGTTTGCACAGCACCTAGCACAATACATTCAGAGTTACAAAGGGATCTAGGCACCTAAAGATGCAGAGAGGTACCTAGTGGGATTTTCTATATCCCCATCAGCTGCCAGATTTGCAAAGGTAGTTAGGCACCTAGTGGAATTCACTTCAGGGTGTCTGAAATCCTGACTGAGATCCAGATCCCTATGGTACATCAGGAGCCACTCTAAACTGTACCCGCTCTTGCTTTTCCAGTCCCCACAGCAGTTCCTGTTTGACTAACATGCGGTCAACTTTTTCCCTCTTCGGTGATTAGAGCACCGCAATCTCCAAGCCATGTTGGTTTATACTCAGTAATGCCCTTCTCTGAGATGCCACCAATAAAAGCATGAGGTGGAAGGCTGGCCCAGTGGTTTAGTCTCAGGAGAGCTGGATTCTATTTCTGGGTTCACACAGTCTGTGTGACCTGGGGCCAGGCACTAGATCTGTCTGTGATTCAATTTCCCATACATAAAATGCACTGCCCTGCCTCTGTGAGGTATAAATACCTGAAAAAGGGTGAGGCACTCAGATACTATGGTAATGAAGGCCATAGGTAATTAAGTTAGGTAGAAGTGTCTAATTCATCAGCTGACGGAAGTTAAACCACTGTGTTCATTTTAATGGTTGTGTCACAGAGAATTTGCTGTATATTTTTGTGCATAAGCTGCACAGAGATTTTTTAAAAATATTGTCTTAAATAAACTATTTTGGGTCATAAATTATAGCAGCAACAATTAACTGGATGCTTTAATTCATCCCTATACAGTGCTAAAGAAAGAATTACTCCTTTCCTACCCGTTGCTCTGAATGTTAAAAAGTTCTACTAAGGATTCATAGAATATCAGGGTTGGAAGGGACCTCAGGAGGTCATCTAGTCCAACCCCCTGCTCAAAGCAGGACCAATCCCCAACTAAATCATCCCAGCCAGGGCTTTGTCACGCCTGACCTTAAAAACCTCTAAGGAAGGAGATTCCACCACCTCCCTAGGTAACCCATTGCAGTGATCCCATTAGCCTGTTTCAATATGAGGTCCACATGGGCTCAAGACATGATATTTAGATCTATTATTATTAAATGTTTCTATTGCAGTAGCATCTGAAAGCCAGAAATGGGAGGAGGCCCCCCCATTATGAAAGGCACAATGCAAACACATCAGTCACTGCCTCTGACTCACAGAGATTATCATCTAAATAAATTTGAACCTAAAATATCTGGATTATGCCTTAAAGGTAAGGGAATTTGGTCTAGGATAGAGCTGGTTAAAAGTTTTGGGAAAAACTTCCTTGTTTTGGATAAAAAAATCCCATTTTTTTGGAAATTTTTAAAAGCGTGCCATTTTGACAAAACTTTATCTAGAAAAAATGGAACATTTTGATTTTTTAAAAAAATTTCAAAACGAAGTTAAATGAAACATTTTGATCATCCCAAGGTGTTTTTTTTTTTTTCCTTTGGTTAATTTTGTTTCATGGGTAGTTTCACGTTTTGGTTTTGTTTGTTTGTTTTTCATCCTGTTCAAGACTGGAAAAAAATTCAAAACCGCAGAATTTTCCATGAAAAAAAAAATTCTGGTTCCCACCACACTCTCGTTTAGAATTCTGATTTGACCTATTATAGGGATCAGCACTGAAAAGAACCCTCTGATTTGGATCACGATTCGAGACAATCCATTTCCCAGAATTTCAGGGGATTTCTGATCTGGGGTTTTGGTTCAGCTGCAAAATGCAAATCTGTATCCAAGTTTGAATTAACAGTGAGGGTAATTAACCACTGGAAGAATTCATCAAGGGTTGTGGTGGATTCTCCATCATTGGGGATTTTTACATCCAGATCTGCTCTAGGAATTAGTTTTGGGAAATTCTGTGGCCTTGGTCATACAAGAGATCATAGAGTATCGGGGCGGGAAGGGAGCTCAGGAGGTCATCTAGTCCAACCCCCTGCTCAAAGCAGGACCAATCCCCAATTTTTGCCCCAGATCCCTAAATGGCCCCCTCAAGGATTGAACTCACAACCCTGGGTTTAGGCCAATGCTCAAACCACTGAGCTATCCCTCCCCCCATATCAGATTAGATGACCACATTGGTCCCTTTTAGCCTTGAAATCTATGTAGCTATGAATTCCAAGTGCTCCAAAAGCTCAGATGTGGGGGGTTTAATTTGAGTTTTATCTAGAGTCAGGGAATAGGTATATCATGTACCCTTTATTTTGTAAGAGCCATTAATAAGAATCTGCAATGGGGGAAAATCATGACACTTTGCACGCTTCAGAGAATTTCATAGCACTACTGAGACTGATTAATTCACAGATCCTCAGTGGAGCTGGCAAGCATATTAACACCATTTTACAGGCACACGTTTTGAGGCACAAAGTCTGGAATTTTCAAAAGGGTATTAGGGAATAGGGCAAGCAACTCTCTGGAAAAAAAATCAAGGGGATTTGGGCACCTAACCCCCTTTAGATCTCTTTAAAAATCCCACTCGAAAGAGACTATGACTTGGTCCAGTGTTGGAAGTCCACCACACAGCCAAGAGCAGAACCCAGGAATTGTAACTCCAAGGCCACTAACAGCTAGATCACAATATCTGTAGTGGCAGATTTGTGCCTTGCACAACCTCCGGAGGGAACAGGAAATACACTGGTTAAAACAAAACCACAACATTATGACTACAAGAATGACTAAAAATAATGCTTAGAAGGTGACTAAAACACTGTACACTTGGACTACACAGTCTGGACAATTTAGAGCTAACATCAGCTCAGTGGAATGCCCATGGAGATATATAGACACAGGGGGAGTGGGCGAAAAAAATACATTCCCGTCTGGGAAGTTAGTGAACATTTGAATGAAGTTTGCCATCTCATGCAGAGAGGTAGCACAAAGCCGATGTCGTCTTACTTACCTGTTTGCTGAATTAGCTTCCTCATTTTGCAGG
The DNA here is from genome assembly GCF_965140295.1 of Lepidochelys olivacea. Lineage (NCBI taxonomy): Eukaryota > Metazoa > Chordata > Testudines > Cheloniidae > Lepidochelys > Lepidochelys olivacea. The sequence goes on along the minus strand of NC_140436.1, from coordinate 11,467,113 downwards.
TGAGGCTGAAATCTTGACCCCACTGCAGTGAATGGGGGTATTCTAAAAGTACGTCCACATGGGGATAAAAACCCATGGTGGCCCGAGTCAGCTGATGTGGGCTGGCAGGGCTGATGTTTGGGCTCAGGCTAGAGATAGATCTCTGGGACCTGAGGGGGGAGGGTCCCAGAGCTCCAGCTCAAGCCTGAACATCTACACAGCAATTTTTAGCCTCCCAGAATGAACCCCACGAACCCAAGTCAGCTGACCCGGGCCAGCCGTGCCTGCGCCGTAGGGCTTTTATCCCTGTGCAGATGTACCCCAAGGGACCTGCACAAGATCACACAGCGAATCACCGGCAGAACCAAGAACAGAACCCAGGAATCCTGATGATGCAGTCTGTGGCTCTAACCACTAGACCACACATCCATTTGTTGTGCATTTGATTCGCTAGAATGTTTTCGTGCCCAGCGATGCTGTGAGTGGGATATGAGAGAGAGAGAGAGAGAGAGAGAATGAATCTCAGCTGGGAATGGGACAGCTCACAAGGAATTTCTCAAGCCATTCCCCTCCATCCCACCTTTCTCCAGATGAGATGTACTTGGCTTGCTTTGCCTTTTGGCACCAGGCACATTCCAACGCCTTGTACCACCCGCAGTCTTTCACCTGTCCTAACAGGCACAGTGGCATATACCTCACTCGCACACAATACCTGTAAGCTTAACCCAGGTATTACTCATTCAGAATGAGGCCACTCTGCTTCCTCCTCGGCAATATGAGACAGCAGCAGAAATCACGAGCTTCTGTTTATATCCCCTCCGTGGGCTGAGGCCATGAGTTTGAATGGCATCTATAAAGGAGGCAAAGCAGTGGTTCTCAGCCTTTTCCCCACCCTGGGGCACACGTCCCATGTAGCCAATACCTAGAAATATTGGGAAAGGTGTGTGTGGGTGGGGGTGGTGGTGAAAGCATGACCCATTGACACGCATTAGTGACTCCCAGGTTAAGAATCTAATACTGCCCTTTCCCCCAACAGGACTGTTAGAGGAAACACCTCAAAGGGACTGTAAGGGACAACTTGGTCCTTTGAATTTCCTTCCCTGACCCCCACAAAGAGAATTCAAGGCACTGGGTTTCCAAGCTGCTCTGCCTTTTGTGGCACACATGTTTGCACTGAGGACAGTCAGGATGAAGGACAGACAATGGGTGTTGGGTGTCCAACTCCCATGTGAGCCTCCAAAGAGCGCCCTCTAAACAAAGAGGCAATCCTATGGCTCGGCTCCTCTTCTGAAACTGCCAACAAGCATGCTGATTGGTCGTGGTGCTTTTACTGGAGATCGGGGCACATCCATTAAGAAACACATGGCAGGTCAGTTCCCAGCACAGAGCAACACTCCGATGAGAACCACGTGTGGTCACCACCAGCCAGAGTTACATGTGAACCTGTGACCAAAAGGTCACAGGCTCCATGTGCGATTAGCGACCACTCGAGCCAACCAAGTCCCACGGAATGAAAGGATTCTGGGATTTAACATCAAAACCTATGAAGTGCGAAACCACATTCAATTAACTGTACAAATTATGCACGATTGCCTCGGTGCTGAGACTGGAAAATGTAGGGGCCAGAATCTTAGCCGGTACATGTTGGCATTACTCAATGGATCTACGTTGATTTACACCACATGAAGATCTGAGCCTACCATCCTCAAACACTACTCCATAGTCTGAAGAAGACACTGAAAGACTGTTCCCCCCCCCTGCAGGCGAGTATTAAAGACTGCTTAGGTCCAAACAGTCCTTCGGAAACAAAATTCAGACATTTCCACAGAACTGAATACTTCCCTGTGTCTTACCTTCTAGTTGCTCAGATCTCTGGGCTTGGCTACTTCAGCATCTTAAGGCAGCCAGTCAAAGCCTTTCCTGTGAATCATGGAAAAATAATGTCACTTGATTCTTGGGATTAGGTGTTTGTTAATCAAACAGAAACGTGTTTTTTTTAAAGTGAAGTATCCTCACAAAACACATACAAACCAAGGCAAAACATGCCAAACAGAGCCAGCCGCTGGCTTCCTGATTCCTGTCAGACACCAGGGTATTTTTTCCACCTCTTTGCAACAAACAGGCTGAGGGAGATGACAAGAATTTTCATTCCGTTTGCACGCAAGCAGATCTGCATCTCTGTAGAATCCACTCCCGGGGCCTGGTTCTCCTCTCAGTTACACCATTAGAATAGCGGAACTATTCCCCGTTCTCAGCATAAGTGAAAAGGTGAATCAGCCTCCGTTTTCCTCAAGTTCAACCATTCTCTGCGCTGTGGAAGGTATCTGCTGCAGATGAGCAATCAGAAAGATCCAGCTGGTTTAAGTCTGGCTTCCGTGGAACTATACCAGCTGAGGATCTGACCCAAAGGCAGATAGTTACCTTTGGTCACTGCTGAGTTAGGTTGGATTTGAACTGGTGACCTAAAGGTGAGTGTATTAAGTCTACAATGAATTCCTAGAACTATCCTGTTTTTAGGTTAATATTTAAAGTATCATTCCCATCCTTTCTCTCATGGTCTTTAGATAAAAGAGTGATGGGCCCAATCAAAATCCTTAAAGGGGGGGGAACATATAGAGGGAGAGTTGGGGCCTAATTTTGCACTGCACTTTCTACACCCACTTTCTACACAGTGGGTGTAGAATTCTGCCGTAACACCCATTGTGCACAGACGCTAAGGATCACACCCGGGGCAAGGCAGTGGGGCAATTCAGCCTTCAGCCTTGTCAATCCCCAGAAGTTGCACTCATTTAATTAACAACATAATGTTAACCTGATGTAATTAAACTGGTGCAACTTTGTGAGGGGGACACACACACATCAGTTAAAACTCGGTTTTTATTGCTTTAGCGTGTTAGACCAATATAATCGGTTTAAACCTGTCATAAAAGTCTGTCCACACACAAAATTAACTAAATTAACAAAATTAACTTCACTCTTTTCGGTCTTCTCCACACACAAACTTGCACTGGTTTTAATTCAACCCTACGTGGATGCTTCTATTTCAGAGTTTAAGAGGGGTTTGTTTTGGGTTAGTTAAAACCTGTTCTTAAGTAACTTAGAGCTTGTCTATGCAGTGCAACACCGGGCGTGAATTCTAAATGCACACCAACTGACCCATGTAGACCCTGCTGGCATGCATTAAAAGTTCCCTTATGCACTTTAATGACTACTGTATTACATTAAAGCACACGGGGAAACTTTTAGTGTATGCCACTGAGGTCTACACAGGCCAGTGAGTGTGTAACACATTGGTGCGCAGTAGCATTTACACCTCATCGTGCACAATGTAGACAAGCTCTGAAATTAAACTGAATTAAATCTGGTTGAAACCAAAGAAAGAGTGTCCACATGGCCTTTTGTGCTGGTTTAACTAAATCAATTCAATATCACGCCTTGTGTTAAACTAGTGCAAGGGTAGAGACCAGGCCTTAGAGAGGTTGATGGGGCGGTTGATAATGAGCACGTACTGTGGATTCCATGGGGAAAATGTAGGATCTGAACTCTTTGCCAAGGAGGGCAGCTTCTGTATCATGATTCTGATAAGTGAAGACAGTCAGTCTGCACACCGCCATTCTTTAGAAGTGATTAATGGCACATTAAGAATAAAGTGGCTAATTGTCTTTGTTATCCTAGCTGCTGTTTTCATGGTCATTCTGGATTTATCCTGCAGCTTTGACAACCTCTTCCCTCCCCGCTGAAGGGAGAAGAATGGCCGGGCTTGGCATATTCAGTGACTCACCGCAGCGAGAACTGCACAATGCTGACTTTTTACACGCCACCCCCATCTCCCAGATAGCCACCGTTTTGTTTTGCCGGGCCACGATGCCCATCTCCCTGTAGCCAGCAGTGGGAGGAAAGGGCAGCAACGGCTTAAACCTATCGGCACGCAGAATACTGAAAAGGTCAACGGGGCGGTGATGGAAATAACATCGGGGCCACGAGAGAACGTGGGCTGCAGAGCGACAAGGGGAGGTCACCTGGCAGGAGACAGAAAAAAGGCCTCCTCCAGAGTCAATGTCAATCCACTGCACTATTGCGTAATTGCTTTGGTGTCTGCACCCTCCAGCGGGGATTCCAGCACACCTACTATGGACCAACAGCAGAGACTTGGGTTTAAGGTTGCCGTGTCCCACCGCTGGATGGTGGAGAGGTGGGTCTGCCAAAGCTTGTCCCCTGCAATCACAGGAAATGGACAGCATGCCTTTCCCGCCCCCTGCCCATCTTTCCTAACATCGGCTGGTAACCACGGTTACCGCTTCTACAGTGCCCGGGGGGCCTGATTCTCCACCGCCTTCTCCCTTGTGTGACCATTTGCACCTGAGCAAAGCGCCGGTGGCATTTTACACCAGAATAACGGCAGGGGCCAGATGCCCCAACCAAGATCCGGGGCTGGCTGCTCCAGAGACAGCCTCTGCCCCAGAGAACTTACCTAAATTGACAAGGCCAAGGGTCTGTGGTCCCTGTGGCAGAGATGGAGAACACAGACCGATGAGGTCACTGCCCAGGGTGATAGGGAAGTCTGTGGCCGAGTTGGGAACCTAACCGAGATCACCTGTGCCCTGAGGCAGTGACTCGAGCCTTCCTCTGTCCCACTTGGTACGATGCCAATAATCACACCCTACGCACTCATACCAGTGCACACAGACTAACTAATTAGCACACCAAATCGGTATCATCTCCATTTTGCAGATGAGGAGGCTGTAGTACAGAGGTGACGCAGAGAGTCGCTACCAGAGCTGGGATTAGAACTTGGGATTCGCTAGCGCCTAGCACTGGGCACAGCCCTCCACTGCTTTCCTGCAGACGGCTCCAGAGGAAGATGCGACCTCTAAGGAAATTTCTTATTTTTAGTCATCGCTTTAATGTTTCTTTTAAAATTCTAATAGGTCTCTGTATCCAGCTTGAAATAGTCTCATGCATCCCTTCAGCCATTTAACATTTTTCTCCTTCTTACCCTTTCAGCCTCCAATTAACTCCTGTTTATACCACCAGATTGTGCTGCATCTCCCAGGTGTATGATAATGCCACACCCCTTTCCCTGCAGGGCCCCTCAGGCCCGCGGCTGTATTCTGCATTTTTCGGCTTTGTGGTCGGAGACACCTCAACACCCTGATACCACAGAGTCAAACCAGCCTTTCATCTTCTCAAGAGCACCCTTACTTCTAGGCTAAGTAGCCATCCATCTGGACCAGCGCATCTCAGAGGGCAGTAGAATAGCATCGGTGCCATTCAGGCAATCCACCATTCAGGTCTATCCCAAATAGGGTTGCCAACTGTGTAATATTTAAAAACAATGAATGCTGGAAACACCCCTTTCACCCACCTCCCGCCCCTGCACAAGGACCCACTCCTGCCCTGCCCCTTCCCCCCCCCCCCCAAGGACTTGCCCCCACCCCGTCCCTTCGTCCAAGGACCCGCCCCGCCTTGCCCCACCCCTTCCCCACAGGCCCCATCCCCATTCATCCTCTTTCCCCCTCCCTCTGTCACTCACTGCTTTTTCCCTCTTCCTGCATGAGTCAGGAGGGACTCACCTGCAGGTAGGAGGTTGCCCGGGTGATGACTCAGTGCCTCCCCACCTTCCCTGCCCGCAGTAACGGAACTTTGGGTGTCTGGTCGGTAGATCTGACTGGGCACCATCAGGTCCCCTTTTTGACCGGATTTTCCGGTTGAAAACTGGGCACCTGGGTACTCTGGTTCCCAGCCACGCTTCTTTGGTGGCAGAGCATCTGTCTAACAGGTTCATTCCCCACCAAGAGTGGTCCTTTTGGAGCACCCCTGAAGCTGTCAAGCCCGCTGCTATCATGTCTCCTGAGGAACAATTCCATAGCCAGCGTAAAGGCTTCTAAGGGCCTACATTACACCAGGGATATTCAAACCTCAAAGCTATCTTCTTTAAAGACTTACACTGAGATTTCCAAAGGAGTCTAAGGGAGTTGGGCACATGACTCACCTTAGGCTCCTTTGAAATCCCTGCCTAACAGGTGAGGTTACACCCACACCTACTTCCCATTGACCTAGCTAGGAGATTCACATTCACAGCAGAGGGTGGAATTAGGCCAAAAAACAACCTTGCTCGCTCTCACTTGTCCTGGTGGGAATCAGAAGCCCACTGAAGAGTCTGGAAACACGCCAATGTAAAACTGGACTAAGGAAGATCAGAGGCTACCCCCAAAGGGTTCAGTATGAATTAAGGAGAGGCCTGTGAATATATTATGGATGGATGAAAGTTCACTGATAAACACCAGATCCCATTGACTTCAGTGGAATGACACCTGATGGGGACTTAACCCCCCCACCCCCAAAACCAGGGAAAGGGTACTTAACTTTAAGCTTCATTAGGATTTAAGCACCTGCTTAACTGTTAGCATGTGCATCAGTTCCATGGAGGTCCTCCATACACTCAAGTGCTTTCTTGAAACAGGGCCGTATGGCAGAGAATCAGGCCTCAAAGGTACCGCATGCCACAGGCTACACTGAGCATCAGCTCCACAGAATAATCCGATTAGACCATCTTGCAGCTTTCGATAAGTTTCCCTTTGTCAAATTAAAATTGCGCCAGGGACACTGTGGCAGCACCAAGAGTCAATTGGGGCGATAAATGACTCGTGTGGGTTGGATTTCCTGCTGGGATCTCCAAACTTCTCTGCCTGAGGAGCATATTTCTGTGTCCCCACTGTGCGCAAGCATACGTAATTAAATGGATTCCCCCCCACACCTTCTACATAATACTTTAAGTTAACTCCCATGAGGCCTTCTAATCCTCACCATCTGCAGGGTCTTAGATAAACAGCTGAACTTCAGCATGTTGGCTCTTGGAGAAAAGACTTGCATTTCTATAGGATACCCAGGCACAAAGCAGGCGATAGCAGGCTGATAAAGTGGGAGAATGCTACCCAATTCGTTACACTGCTCACAGCCTCTGAGATAATGAACATCAAGGGCTCTCCCTCTCTCCAGGCAGCACTTGAAAAAGCCACCCCAGTGCATATCCCAGCCTCTACCGCCACGGCTTGCTCTCTGATTTAATGCAAGGCTTAAAATGCCCATCCACCACCAATCCCACGGCATCTTAAATAGGGGAAGGGATATTAGTCTCCTCTCACGGATATTCCTCCCTCCCCAATCCCCTCCCCCGCAAATAAACTGTTGTCACAGGCTAGCCTGGAGAATTAACGATTCTCACCGAGAAGTAGCAGCCTGCATGTGGTGGAGACATAGCCAACGGCATTACTCCACTGTCAAACTGTATGGCAAAAGTACAACACAAAGTCTTTTGTTCAATCTGGCTGAAACACAACCCTACCGTTCCCCTCCACCAGCACCCCCTCCCCATTACGCTAGAGAGCCGGTAAGCAAAAAGCAGGCTGCCTCTTGAGAAAGCATATTAGTTGGCAGATAACCAATTCTGCCACACTAGATCCTGTTGGATTAAATACAGCTCGCAGGGGCAAAGAAGGGGAAAAACAGTGCAGCCAATTGTCTGAAGATTATTTGCCTTTCTCTGCGGAGATGGGTGAAACGTTGATTGGTGGGTTAACGGGGCAGCAGCAGGACTGTGTCTGAGCTGTTAGAGAGACATGGGCAGGCTAGGTCCCTGATTTAGGCACCTTTTCTTTCAAAAGGGATGCAAGTTAAGTGTAAAATGATACCGGGTCTGGTAGCACGTTGCACAGGCATCCATGTGTTCCTAAGCTAAAAGCCCAGGAGAGAAACCGGCTCGACCTTGCTTCGGGTCTGTCTACACTGCGGTCAGGTGGCATGACTGCAGCACGTGTAGATACGCCTGGCGCTAGCTCAAACAACAATAGCAATAAAGATGTGGCAGCATAGGACGGCCGCTCAAATACTTACCCAGGGTCCCAGGTGTTATACCCATGCTAGCTTTGATCTAGCTAGCTGGTGTGTCTCCATGTGCTGCCATCACCCCTCTGATTTGCAGAGCAGACATACATATCCTTACACACCAGGGTTAAAACTCCCGCTCTTGGGCAAAGTGACTGGTAATGTTAAGAAGTGAAGGCTACTGGCCTATGACATTTACACCAGTAAATAGACCTAAGTGGAGTTACTCTGAATTTATAGCAACGGGGTGGCTGAGCTCAGAATCTGGCTCCATTATTTTCTTTCTCAACCAAACCACTCGGTCTTTTCCCATCTCTTCGTTCCCCACGATCCGACCCTTCCAGTCACTGTCCTCGCTCTGCGCGAACATGTGTCGACATACGGCAGCCAATTCATTTTTGCGGACGAGTGCAGCACCGTCCAGGGAAAACCTCTAACTCCGAGCAAGAAACCCCCTGATGGTGGGTTTAGTTATTTTGCTTTGCTTTTAGTTAGTCTGCAGCAAAGCCAGGAACTGAACATAGATCTCCTGAGTCTAGTGCTCTATCCTCTAGACGATTTTTAACTGGAGATTATTCAGAACAAAACAAAACGATGGGCCTGATTCACCACTGATTTACACCATTGTGACTCCCCTGAAAACAATGGCATCCAGCTGGCACTAAACTGGTTTCTATGGAGTTACCATGGCACTGAGTGGTGCATTGGTGAATCAGGCCCTGTGGTTCCGTTTTTAATCAAAGCAATAGCCTTTCCAGGACTTTTGCTTTTCCATTGTGTATTGTTGCTACAGGGAGAGATCAGCTCCCCACCACTTCCCAGAGCTCTCAGCACAGTCTTCTGGAAAGTGACAGAATGAGTGGTCTGGAGCCGGACACAAGACAAGCCTTTGTCTCCCGGGTATCATGAAAGGCAGGCAAGATGCTTTGGGCACAGCGATCCAGTCTGCAGCGGAAATGCTAATTTCTCAGGTTCGACAGGAGGAGATCCACAGAGCCAGGTGACTGCTCTGGTCCACCACCGACGGTCACAGGAGCTGCTTCTACACTAGCTAGGATCCAAATGACACAGTGCTCCTAATCCCGAGTGAATACTGATCACTGCTTGTGGTCAGAAAGATTTCTCCCAAGCGTGCAGGACTCCCCAATGAAAATGCAAGCAGAGGGGTTATGTCTTCCTCTGAAGAGTTCAGTAAAGGATTGCAGACAAGATCGGCCGCTGCTATGATCCCTAATGCAGTGGCTGTTATATTCCAACGCAGGGTGCAGCAAGGAACAATCCTGCCCTGACCCCAAGGAGATAGATGAAATAATAGGCCTTCCCCTCCTCCCCCACCACCTAATTCCTACTGTTCTGTCTAGTTCGGGTAAGCTCTGATAGGGTTAACCAACTCATGCGTCAGGGAATCAGCTGATCACTGCAGGAGGCAGGAAGGAATTTGCTCTATTCCCATATTCAGCAATGAACAGTTGGCTATAAACTTTAGAGCAAGCTGCAAGATACTTCCTCTGAAGCATCAGGCATCAGCCACTATCGGAGAGAGGTTATCAGATGGACCATTGGGTCTACCCTGGTACGACAGATCCCATGCTCTTAGATTACTATATCTGACTTTTAACCTCCATGTTTCTGAGGTACAGATGGGACCGAACCTTTTATGGCACACCGGGATTTTATGAGTAGGAAGTGCAATGTCTTGCAAGCAGAGTCCTACCAGATCTGGAAACTCTTTCAGGTTAATTCTACATTCGAGGTGCTATTGTGCACCATACAGAGCAGAACTTGCCCTGCGTAATAGCATCCCTTCTGAGAGGCAGGCTGTTTTAAAAGCACCACCTTCCATCCATTCTGCTTTGCCAAGAGGGAGGATGGCTGGGATATTTGGATGTCTGTATACACTCCGGGTTACTCCTAGCATTTGGTCTGGGCCCAAAGCTGCAAAGAGCTGGACCCTATCTTGGTTTGCCATGAAACTTGCTGCTAATTTTGCAATCAGTCTTTGACCACCTGTTTGAGCATGTGTAGAGAGAGAGAGAGAGAGAGAAGATGGTTTTGCCTGTTAGCACATATGCCATGCAAGATTTGTTTGGGCCAGAGAGATTGCCTCTGTTGCCATGTACGAGGGTGACCAGATAGCAAGTGTGAAAAATCAGAACATGTGCTGGGGGTTAACAGGCGCCTATACAAGACAAAGTCCCAAATATTGGGACTGTCCGTATAAAATTGGGACATCTGGTCACCCTATTTACCCAAGAGATAACACTTTTTTTTTCCCCCCAAAGACCCTATTTTGGATTTCACATGCCTTTGTATTCCTGAGTGAGACACAACCCGGAAAGCTGATGGGAAAGACCGTTCTAGCAGGATAGTCTGTTCCACTCTGACTCGTGAGGTTCGGATAATTCCATTCAGACAAGTGGCTTGGAGCCAGATCTGAATTTTTAGCACCTCAAAGTTTGGTGTGTTTTAGACACACTACTGCTAATCTTAAGCACTCAGGAACCCTGACTCAGGTCCCCCCAAAATAGGATCAATATGGGCCGGGTATTTATTTGGTTTTTGACCAGGTAGGGGTCACTTTTCAAGCTTTTCCCCCACAATCATGAGGGCTACAAACTTACTTTATAAAAGCAAATAAACTCCCCTAAGATCCTTTCATAATCCCCTGACTCCAGGAGTTGGGGCTGCAAGAGAAATGCCAAACATCATGAGAGTTGTTCCTCAAGGACCACCAGGACTGACACCTGTTGCCACCCTGTCCTTGAAACCTCCCCGTGCCCACAAGCACCCACCACCTCTGAATCCTCAAGCCAGCCACCCAGGGCACAAAGTCATACAGTAATGAGAGAGAGAGGGGGAGGGTCACTACTTGACCGAGGAGAAGAAGAAGTGGGTACCACCATCCCATGTGCCCCGCCCTAGCTGTCGCTAACATCCTCAAGCGGACTACACCCTTGAGTCCAGTTACTCATGTGCCCAAGCCTGGACAGGCTCAAGTCTTCAGTGCAGCCAAACATCTGGCATGGTCCTCCCCAAAAGACCAAGTGAAACGTAAAAGCCCCAACTCTCAGGAGCAGTAGCTTATGCTGTCAAACTTATCGGCCAGCGAAACCACAGGGAATGGGCTGGATCTGCTCCATTTTCGAGAAGACTGAATTTACGATGTGCTTTCCTTTGTCTGCGCGTCTGGCTAAGGACAAAAGCAGGTTTTGGCTGGCTGGAGGGAAGGGCGGGCCCACTCACACCCGCTCCAAGGTTTAATGTGGGCTCCATATGTTAGGGTCACTAGGCTACCATCCATTTATTCTGGCTTTTATGCATCTCTCGAGCTCTGCTTTGTTGTGTGCAGTACAGGAAAATATCTCCATTCAGGGTTTTATCCTGACAAAAGGGTTTCTCCTTATATTTACTCTGGTGTCTTATTACAAGTGAGAAATAAATTCCAGATACGGTCAGGTAAATTCCAAGGGCCCGAACCTGCAAATACTTTAAGAACATGAGTAACTTTATTCCAGTTAGCAGTCTAGGGCACGATAGTTATTCACACGGTCCAGTGTTTGTAAAATTGAACTTTTAGTTCTTTGCCTCATGTTCTTCATATGCAAGTGGCCAGGAAATCAGTGGAGAAAATCATTCAAAAAATTGGCATTTTTTTTTTTGAGTTTGTCAAAAAAATGAAAACCTGAAAATTGAACAAGTTCAAGTGCTGGGATTTTGTTGCAAAAATGGAAATGATGTTTTTTGGGGGGGTGGGATTGCCTTCCAAGCCAGTAGCAAGTAGGACTTTATTCAGGGGGACACGTAATGTTAGTAAATTCCATGAGAAGAGGCTAGAGACTATTAAGCAGCATATCCTGCTGCCAGTGCTCAATAGGCAACATATAACGAATAGTGATGCATTCAGTTTCCAGAGCTGCTCAGCACCCTGTGGGGAAGAAATCAGGCCCAAAATCTGCAATTTGATTTAAGAGCTGTGTAAAAGGTACGTATTAGTCCTTAATAACCATAGCCCTGGTATATGGTTATGGCTTCTGTCTGATAAGCCACAGAAAAGCCCATGTTATATTTGTGAAAAATACTGAAAAACAATTTCATTGAATGTTTTGATTTTTGTTTGTTTTTTTACACAAAAATGTGTTTTGTTTAATATCAAATGGAAATTGTATGTTGGTTTTGGTTTTCAAAAGCTACAATGAAAGAAACGTGTTTTGTTTTAAAATTTTTAGTTAACGCTGCCCCCCCCCCCACACAAACATTTTGATTTCAGTGAAACTACTATTTTCCCCCCACAATGAAAAACATGTTTCAACCAGGTCTATACATTGGTATTTTCCAGACTGTTAGACAAATGCTTACGAGGAGTAAGAGGCTCAGATTCCCAGCTTGGGTAAACACACACATCTACATTGACTTCCACAGCATTTTACTGATTTACAACCGTGGAGAATGTGACCTATAGTCATAAAGCTTGAGAGACTAATGAGTAATCTTCACAATACCCCTTTTAGGTAGGTTCCATTGTCCCCATTTCCCAGAGGGGCAAGGATTTTGTTTGCATATTTGTTTTAAACAACATGTCCGAGGTCATACTAGGCCCCATGATTCCAAATTCCCAGGCTTCTTACTCAGATCACTGAATAACACCGTATCTCAATATCCAGGCCAGTGTCTGAAATGTAACAAACATTCGCTTCTCTTTTTTTATACCCAGGGTCACAATAGTGCCAGAAATTCTCCAGAAGCAATAGACACTCGGAAATGAGGTTACAGTGAGGGCGGCAAAGAGATCCGGCTGGGCAACGTGCTTATTGTGCTCCAAGCAACATTAAAGTCGTGAAAAAGGTGTGTGCGCAAAAGTGATTTATGATACTGCGGCACAATTGCTCTTCCAGAAGCCAGGATGCTCGTTTCCTGCAAGCCCCAGATTGAAATCCAGCAGGGCTAATGGTTTAGTGTTGAGGGGAGCTTTTTCTGTGCAAGTGCGTATCTAAGCTCACACCCACATCCTGGGTTTATGACAGACCTCTGTGAGGGGTAACAGTCTTGGAAACACTCGGGCATTAAGGAAACAACCAGGCACAGCCTCTGTTAGTAAATCATTCCTCTAGACACAAGGAGAAGGGGAGGATTTGTACCCTGAGGAAGACATTCATCCAATGGGATTAGGGAAACATCACAGCATTAACCACTGAGCTTCCAGTGGATCCCTGAAATAGGTAGGGGTTTATACAGCTCAGGAGAAAACAAAAACCAAACCAAGCTTGGGACGTAGTGGCAGAACCTCCCCTGTTACCATCTGTATCCCAGCAGCACCCACAGGCCACAGCTGCAGAGCCCCACTGGGCCACGCACTGTACAAACACATAGCAAGGCAGTCTCTGCCCCAGGGAGCTCACCGCTTAAACAGACGAGTCCCACAGGGTGGGAGAAAGGAGGGATTATCATCCCCATTTTACAGATGGGGTACTCGGAGGCACAGAGAGATTAAATGGTTTGCCCAAAGGTACCTGCCGCAGAGTCTGGCGAGCAGTCCCGGGTTTACAATGGTGCCAGTGCTGCTCAGAAGGGGCCCCGGCCTGCACCAAGGGCTCCTCTCCGCCCCTTGGCCCCACCCGCCGGCTCCTCTCTGCCCCTGGCCGGACCCCAGGGCACCTCCGGCTCCGGGCAGTCTCTGCTTCCCACCACCTGCGGGGCCCGCCGGTCTCCCCGGAGCTGAGCCGCCTGGGACTGGGGCAGAAGCCTGGCCAGGCCCCTCCAGGCAAGTGCGTCTTGAGGGAGCCCAGCAGGGGCTGAACGCGCCATGCCCGAGGGGCGGGAGCGATTCCTGGCCCCGGGACCAGCCCTGGCTGCGCTGCCGGCTCAGCCCCGCAGACAGCAGGGCCGGGGAGTGCGGCCGGGAGGCAGGGCGTGGGGGAGCGGGTCCCTGGGGGCGGGGGGATGCTGGGCCGTGAGGGGGCAGGGAAGATCTGCGTGTGTTGGGGCACTGGGGGCTCTGTGGGGGGCGCTGGGCAGGGTGCTGTGCATTTTGTGGAGGGGGTCCGGGAGGGTGTTGGTGTCGGGGGGGGCGGGGCTGTGTGGCATGGGCCCGCCCCCACTGGGAAGGGGCACACTGGCAGCACGGGGCCAGGCGGGCTAATGTGCATCTGGCACCTGCCGGTTTGTAACTAGTGCCCTCGCACTGGGCTGGACAGAGTGGGGAGGCCCCTGCCGTGCCCCATTGCCCCTAGCTGGCCCCTCGCTCTGGGGACTGACCTCCCCGCGCCATGGGGGCCCACAAAAGGTTAAGCCGGCCCTGCTGGCAGGTGCCATTCCAGCACCCTGTCCTACCAGGCCACCCTTCCTTCCTGAGGAGCGAAGTCACTCCGTTTCAAACCCCGCAGAGGTGTGAGGTGCTGGCCTGTCTCAGCACAGCCCCCCAGCATCTTTCAAGCGCTTCTTCCAGAGCGATTCAAACAGAACTCGCCAACCACCACCAAACTCACAGCTCAGGCTGCCAGGAGCCAGAGTCCGATCCCTCAGGTCCCCGCTCTCGCTACTCCAGGGTCAGCCACAGGACCCGGCAGTTCTCCTTTGACTGAGCTGTCTCAGCCCAGGTCCCTTCCCAGCTGGGTCTGATAATCAAATTGGGCTGGCTGGCCCCAGGCCTTTAAAGAGACAGACCCCTCCCTTCCCCTCCCGCCCCGACACTTGGGGAAAACATCTTTGTGAAAATTCGTTTTTCCACCAGTCCCAATAGAAAAGATGAGGGGGTACCCCTTTATCGGAAGTTCTCCCCGCGTAATAACATTGTAATAAGCAGGTAGCTACAGAGCTGCAAACATAACCAATCCCGGCCTCTGGACTGGGTAAGGGGGTCTCCCAAGTGGAGATTTTAATGCGGCTTAAGAACCTGGGCATGCAATTCCTTCCTCTCCACAGCAATCAAGCTGTCATCCTTAGCACAAAGTGACGTCTTAATCACGCACCGGGCTCTCAGTGCGATGAATTTCCCTTTTAAGAGAGGCAAGCGAGATCTGGCAGTCCCTATATTCCATGCGGTTTTAATTTCTACAGGATGCCGCAGATTAGGAAATCAGATAACAACAGTCACAGCAGCAGCAGCAGCAAACATCCCGATCCTATGGAGACTTGCAGGCTTCATTTCAGAATCAGGAACATTGCTAAGCGCTGTTGCGAATCCGGACGTGACAGGGCATTTTCCCATTGTCCCTGCTCAAGCCTTGCTCACGCTCTGTAGACACCTGGAACGGCTGAACGACAGCCCCATCCTCTGGCAAAGCTTCACTCCCCACGGTGACTGGTTTAGGCCCCGATTCAGCAAGAGACTTAAGCATATGCTTAATTTTGAGCATAGGTCAACCAGGCTACGCCCGCAGCTAAAGGTAGTCACGGCCACTGTTCCCTCTAAGCAGGGCACGTGTGTGTGCATATGCACAGAGAGCCTAAACCCTGACCACACGGCGAAACACCCCACGCACAAACATTTGCACAGAAGCACAACAATTTGCACAGAAGAAATGTTTTGCGCACACGGCCTGTCAAAAATTAGAGGGAACGTTGCTGATGTGCCTTGCTGATTTGCAGCCCTGTTCCCTGAATGATGCACCTCAGAATGATTTGGGTCTCTCCTGCGAAAGAAAGGTGCTGGCTTGAAACCCCAACTCTTCCGTCTACTCGTAGAAAAGGAAGTAGCAGGTGCCCCCACCACCATTACGTTTTCTTTGCAGGAATCCCTGCTGGAGATAGGATGGGATAGGTCAGAATCCATGTGCATTGGGTCCCTCATCTTTCCAGGTAGGCTGTCAACAAGGAGCCGATGAGCACTGTCTGACAGGCTGGACATTTCTTGGGACGTGGACACTCGTCCCCCTGGGAAATGAACTGAGGCTCACCAAAACCATTCTGCGCAAGGCACCAGGGAGGCCAGCAAATGGTGATTCCTTTTGGTCAGTACTGACCCAGGCCTAATTCAGACAGGACGATCTCGAGATGAAAGGCGCCATATCTTATTACCAACCCCGCAGCTCTTCTAGTGACTCATATATATATTTTTTAATCTGCTTGCTTGGTGCGGTTTCCAGTGTGCACTGATGCTCTTATACAGCCAAGCATTAACGTGTACAAGTCCCTGGGCATCTGACAGTACTGAGCTTCCTTCCTCCTTCAGTAACTTGGGCAGCCATTTGATTTTGACAAATTCGAGGCAGGATAAACTGGAGGAGCCCACGCGGCCACAGCTAAGAGGTCAGGACTTTACACTGAGTGATCCTCTATTGTATGGTATTTAAAGTAGACATGCTGCCTTCCTAACGGTTAACCCATCTGCTGCACAAAGAACATCTGAGCGCATCAATTGGTTTGGGGGGGGGGGGGAAATTCCCTGTAAGCAGATAAGAGAATCAGTAGCTGCTGTGTAATCTGGCAGCGTTGCTTTCCGAGCATTAATACGGCACATTGTCTCCAAGATCCTCGGTAAGACAGCACAGTGAGCTCAATATCCGCTTAGTCACCTAAACACCATCTGCTGCGAGTGGCAGCAGGATCAAGGAGACGGATTTGGGGAGTCGAAGCCTCTGCACAGCAGCCGCAAGCTGGCATTGGGGGAAACAGACCCAAAAAATCCCCTCTGTATTTTCTTTAGTGCACCAAGAACTAACTCAATAAAGCAACGGGCCCAGCAAACACGGCAACTAGAGTGGGTGCCAGAAGATCTGGGTTCCATTCCTGACTCTGTCGATGACCTGTTGTGTAACTGTGGGCATCTCAGCTTCCCCATCAATAAAATGGGCATAATAATACCTGTCCCGCGGGGTAAAGTGTGTTGAAACCTGGAGATGAAATGTGTCATATGCTATGTATCATTGATGAAGATGACCTTCCTTGTCCATCTCTCTGGATTGATTGCTCCTGACATTATGCAGTCCAGTTTTAAGAGGATCAAGGATTGTGTTTCCACCCCTTCCCACGTGCCAGTATTTGCCATAGCATTTTCCATGCTATTTAATCAACATTCTCCTTTTCTTAATTTTATCCCATTGCTCTTACTTATACCCTCTTGTCCGACCCATAATCATCCTTCTCTTGGCTTAGTGAAACATCCATCCATCTCCCTTAGCTCTAGCTCAGCCAAGTTATACATAGCCATTCTTTTTTCATAAATTATTCTTTATTATTTGTATTGTGCTCATGCCCAAGAGCCCCAGAGATGACAAAAAGATAGTCCCTACCCCAGAGAGAAAACCAATCCCACAAGCTGCATAGGGCCAGTCTTGTCAGCTGCTCACCTAAGATTTTGGACCCAAATGGTGGGGATCTCACAAATTTAGATAATCATACAAGATTTCTGGCACTGTGGCTGGTTAAAATCTCGCGAGATCAGCAGTTCTGGTGGCCAGATTTGGCTGAAAACTTAGAGAGCTCTGATGGGAACACACAGGGCTTGTCTGCACTCGAAATGCTACAACCCTTTGAAGCCGATGTGAGTCTTTCCATCGATCTCCGCTGGTTTTGGATCAGGCCCTTAGCATCAGCACTGGGGAGTTCCTGGGGCTTTGTTACTGGCTTGCTCTTCACTCCACAGGCCGGCGATAAAGGAGGTCAGGCTGCCCTAGCCCATTTGCAATTTTACTGGCCTTAGCGGGGTTGTTGTTTTTGATGCCCCAAGGCCTTCAGGATACAGGAGTCGATAAGCCCATATTGACTGAGCTCCCTGTTATGTACATGGCTCTCCTCCTCTGGCTACTCCCCCTCTTCGAGGGGAACAGCCCATTGGCTGGATGCCCACTCGCCAGCGAGAGCAAACTGAGCATGTTCTCCTGCAGGCTAGCACCTCGTGTACTAGGGGTTTGGAGCCCCCTGCATGTTTCCCAGGCATCTCGCGCTATTTGGCAGCCTACATGTCCCAGAGGCACTTTCTCTCTTCTTAATTAAAAGCTGCCGGACCTGTCCCTTCCTGAGACATATAGGGATTCAGGGAGGGCCTTTGTAGGATGCACCGTGTTTTCCGAGACTCAGAGGATTCTGGGAGACATGGTCTCCTGTGAAAGCTACTAGTGTTGAAAGCAGCCAGTCTACTCTCATTCCGGTGGTTCTTTGCCCAGTCCCAGTGCAGGTCCACAGACGCATAGAAAATTCCAAGAGATCAGCTCCCTTTTAGGCTCTGAGCACAACGGCAGCTGGTGGGTGCTGGGAAAATCTGGCCCTAAGTGGCTTAAGTTGGGCAACCAGAATAAGTAGCTACCCTGGGAAAACTGAGGCCTAAGCAACTTGCCCAATGTCACCCTGCAAGTCAGGTGTAGAACCCAGGTCTCCTGGTGCTTTCTTGCACACCGTACCCGCTGGGCTAGGCCACCTGCCTAACGGCCCACAGATAACTGTTAGTCTCGCCCACGGAGAGGTGGGATGGTGTTTGTTTTAATAGGTTGCATGGCACCTGGCTACCACCACCACTGATGTGATACAACCCACAAAGACATTGCTAACACCTCTGGAGACAGCCTGGGACTGGAGAATACCCCGCCATGTTCCATTAGCAGGCGGCATTAGGCCCCTAATTCTGTTTGACCCCCTAACATTTTAATAAACACTTATTGCTATTTGTGTTACTGTAATGCCTAAGAGCCCCAGTCGGGGACCAGGACCCATTGTGCTAGGTGCTGTACAAATGCAGAACACACAGTCCCCACCAAAAAGATTTTCAGGTGCCCTGCCTTTTTTACCTGTAGCATGGACATCCAGCCTTAAAAGGAGCCTTTCACTGGAAGGGTTTTTTGGATTAGGTATAAAATGGAGGTCCTGACCATTAGTAAAATTAAAAGAACTTAGGGCCCTTTATGCAAGAGTCAGGTTGTTAACTTTAAGTGTCCTGCACAGATTACAGCTTTGGTCATTATCTAGCACATTACCTTCTGCCTACCTCAGTTCCCCTGCTAGTCTTAGTTGAACATGGAATTTTCATCTCACGTGGGGGCAGCATGTGGCAATGCATGGGACCAGGAATCAGTGAAATTGGGCCCGATTCCCAGCTGCGTCGACTTGGGCAATTCACTGAACTCCTCTGGGCCATGGTTTCCTCATCTGTGAAGTGTCGACTCACCTTAGTGAAGTGCTCTGAGAGCCCGTTAGCAGCTGCCGTATTTCACCCCAGAGGTGGCTGCACTTCACAGGGGGGTGAAATGATTTCCGTAAGAGTCCCAGACACAGCCCTGGTCTCAGCAGACAACTCTACTGACATCAGCTGGTGACAACAAGCAGCTTCCGGTTATGGAGTTATTCTTTGTACTGCCCTCTGTACCTGCCAGAATGACCTGCTTTCGACCTCCCCTGAGTGACTCTCCCTCTAGACCTCTCCTGCTTTCACATACACCCAGATGGCCATTGCTATGAATTTTATCAGAGATATGAGAGTATCACTTAGAAACTGAATCATAGAATCTCAGGGTTGGAAGGGGCCTCAGGAGGTCATCTAGTCCAACCCCCTGCTCAAAGCAGGACCAATCCCCAATTTTTGCCCCAGATCCCTAAATGGCCCCCCTCAAGGATTGAACTCACAACTCTGGGTTTAGCAGGCCAATGCTCAAACCACTGAGCTATCCCTCCCCTAAACACTTGCTTTAGATACCTAAAAGACACTGCTTCAGGATTGCAGTATTTGTCTGGGGATACATGGGGCAAACTGCAAAACACACAGGCAAAAGTTATTCAAGACAACTGTTTAAGCACGACCAGTGTATTTGCGTCCTCTTCGGGTATGTCTACACTGTACACTGGGCCTGCACTCTGACTCAGGTTTGAACCCAAGCCTCCCTTCTGTCCACACACAAATCAGTCTGACTCAGGACAGCAAGCATTCGGAACCCGAGTCCTAGGACTATGCTAGTGAGGGTGGTCAGAGCCTGAGCCCTGCTGTGTTTTGGGTGTGAGCCTTGCCATTCTGCAATGTGGATGCAGCTCAAGCCGCAGACCCAAGTCAGAAGGTCTGTGTAGCGCAATAAGGATGTGTTAGCACAGTGGGAGAGCCAAGTCCAGCAACTGTAAACCGTGGTTTACTATGCAGTGTGGACACCCGAGCATGGTCTTGGAAACACCGAATCCATAAGCCTGGGTCCCATGGACCCAGGCTTAGTGTGCAGTATAGACAGACCCTTAGCCAGCAGCTGTTTCCAAACAATCACACCACCTAAGCAGAGATGTCGGCCTGCGATTTCAACCAATAGTGTAGCTACAAGAGTGTAGCTATGGAGTTTGCCACAGGGCAACTACCCTGGTAGCTGAAATCCCAAAGACCTCATGCAAATACCCAAATCATTCTGATACCATAGGGATGGGTGTAGTATAAGACCTGATGCTTCTCCCTCAGGGGGAACTCCCACCCAAAGCTTGGTCCTGAGCAGCAAGGTGATTTTTGCATCCACGTACTGGATTGTAGCATAAAAGGATGACTCAAGTCAACACAGACGCTCATTGAGTACAATGGGGTTGGATCAGGCCCTAAGGGAACATGCCAGAGCATATTCTTCCTAGAACCAATTTAGACTTTGTAGCTAGGGCAGTTAAGGTGTTTCTTTCCTGCCAGCCGCAGCCAAGACCCCTTTGCTATTAGCCAGGTTTGTGTTTATCTGGTGTTAGGCTAGCCCAGCGGTTCTCGACCTTTTTGCCGGCCTGACCCTACTTTGATTCCCACGACTCCATCATGACATCGATCGACTGCTGGAGGCTGAACCAGATGCGGTGCCTCTGTGGGCCCCCAGCAGAAAGCCAAGCTCTAGTAAACAGCCTCCTCCACGCGGCATGACCTTGCCCGTACGGTACACGCGAGGTCGCGCTGTACAGGGAACGCCATTTGGTAGAGCCGGTCCGGATCCCTTCAGATTTGGTTCGTACGTTCAGTTGGGATCATGATCCCATCCCTGATGGCTCAACCCCAAATCCCAGAGTTTGGGAACCGCTGTTCTAGCTCTGAATTGCCTAGATTGCTTGGTTTCGAGTTTATGGCACACCTGGCAGGTTCCCAAGTATCTGTTGTTCGAACAACACACATTCTTCCTATTTCCATTATCTTTACTCTCTGTAAGGCCTAGGATCTGACCTGCTTTCCCCCTTCACTTACTATTTTTAGTAAAACAGGCATTCTTCATAGCTCTGACGTTATCTTTATTGCCTTAATATCTGCAACACATGTCTGTTTTATTACACTGAGCTATGTGGATGATTCTGCCCTAGGAGAAACAGCACTGCTATGTCATTCATCCTTAGATAATCGGTTTTTCTCTCTCTCTCTCTCAAGCTGCTGTTAAGACTTTTTACACTAAGGACATAAACAATAAGTCAAGGGGGTTTTTCTCCAAGTAACTTATAGGTGGGTCTCATCCCATGGAAACAGAAGTGATGGGCCCATGATGATCTCTGAAGTGAGTGGTAGAACCGGGACTAGAACCCTGGAGTTCTCCTTCTGCTGCTCGGAGCATTAGCCAATTCTCCCTTCCCAAACCGGCCATCCTGACTCCCCACTCTGCTGCCTTGACCACTTGAGCACACTGTCTCCCTGAACCAGGGAGAGAACTCTGCAACCCTTACTCCGCTGCCCCACCCCCTGCCTTCTCAATATCTCAGGCTGCATCAAAATGGCAAAGTGGGAGGAAGATGGGAAGCAGAGGCACAAAAGGCGACCAGAGAAGGGTGTCTCCGAGCCCTCTCGTCGCATCATTGTAGAGTTTGGCGCTGGCCGAATGGGAAGCACCATTAATTCAGAGGTATCCTTTGCAGATATTAAGACCAGAAGGACCCATTCTGATCACCCAGTTGGACCTGCAAACGCAGGCCAGACAACTAAGGAACTCTGATTACAGACACTACAGAAGCAAAGTGCAATTGATCAATCCTGATGCTAAGGCTTGTTCCTGATGCTTTTAACGAGACGACACGCCTACAGAAGGCAAAGGGAGTTTTGCTCACATTAGCCTTGCCAGATAAGGCGCACTGGACCTTTTCCATGGCCAATCAACATGTGCTTTATGGAGCATGGGGATGAGGGGGAGTTAATTATTAAAGGGAGAGCAGAATTTTCAAGCACTAGGGCTTGTTCTGGCCCCGCCTGGCGACAGGCGTGCCGATCACCTGGTATGCACCTCGTAAAATCCGCTCCGTGCAGGCCCAGCCATATGCCGCTGTGCCATGCTGCTGCCTCTCAGAAGCAGGATCTAGCCTTGCCTTTGCCCGGTTCTCCATTACCTGAAGGGTTTCCATTCCTGTTCCACCTGTGAATGCTTTTTAAAAGTGCTTTTTTAATATGAAAAACAATCCATGGTGTTTCAAAATGAAAAATGCGGCGTCAGAAGACATCAAACCGGAAAGTTTCAACCTTTTCAAAAGATTCTTTTTAAAAAATGTTCGCCACCATCGACTTGTTCAGTAAAACACGCTGCTTTCCGTGCAAATGGCATTTTTCATCTAAAAAAATATTTTGACACAATATTTGACCAGCTCAAACGGTCATTTCTCAAGGCGCCTAGCACACGGGGGTCCACCTGGTTATGGCTTTAAATGCTAGTGTAACATAGGTGTTAAATAATAACTTTTTTATTATCCTGTTAGTGTTCTCCCTTAAACATGGTTATAGGCTCAGGTTTTATTGCTCCTGGGAGAGATCAGAGAGATTTGCCTGTTGCTAGCTCTGTTTTTATTGGTCCTCCAATGTAAACATCATGGAGAATGCACAACGGATCATCTACCCCTGATTGCTCTTTCTTTTATGATTAACTACCCCCAAAATGTGGGTGTGGGTGACTCAGGGATATGACGAGGCATAGTCTGCTGGCTCTCAGCCCCATCAGACAAGTAGTGACTGGCTATTCTTTGTTTTACAGTAGCAGTAAGGGGCCCTAACCAGGACTGGGACCCCCACTGTGTTAGATGCTGTGCGTGCATATGTTAAGAGACAGTCCCTGCCCTGGAGGGTTTACAATCTAAATAGAGAAGACAGAGGAAGTATGAGTATCCCCATTTTAAACATGTGGAACTGAACCACAGAGGCCCTGATTCAGGAAAGCTCTGAAGCAGACGAACTGTGGAAGGTTGATTGGGAGTCTCACTGTGGTTCCCACTGACCAGGTCTCAGCCAGGGCTGTCAGAAAGGTCCAGCAAAGCTTCAAAAAGTCAGTGAAATCAGAGTGTTCTAGCCAAGCCCACAAACCACCATCGCAGGGCTACCCAATCTGATAACTGCTTTCAACTACCTGAAGGGGGGGTTCCAAAGAGGATGGAGCTCGGCCGTTCTCAGTGGTAGCAGATGACAGAACAAGGAGCAAGTTGGTCTCAAGTTGCAGTGCGGGAGGTCTAGGTTGGATATTAGGAAACACTATTTCACTAGGAGGGTGGTGAAGCACTGGAATAGGTTACCTAGGCAGGTGGTGGAATCTCCATCCTTAGAGGTTTTTAAGGTCAGGCTTGACAAAGCCCTGGCTGGGATGATTTAGTTGGGGTTGGTCCTGCCTTGAGCAGGCGGTTGGACCAGATGACCTCCGGAGGTCTCTTCCAACCATAATCTTCTATGATTCTATGAATTTCAAGGACCTGGATCAATGCAGGTTTCAGAGTAGCAGCCGTGTTAGGCCGATGAAGCTTATGCTCAAATAAATTTGTTAGTCTCTCAGGTGCCACAAGTCCTCCTGTTCTTTTTTGTGGATCAATGCAGTTCACTCAGCCCTACTCTCAGCTCTCACTCTCTTCTCCCTGGGCCTAGAGATGTGGGCCCAGATCCTCAAAAGGTATTTAGGCACCTAATTCCCTTCAAACCAATGGGAGTTAGGCACCTAATGACCTTTGAGGATCTGGGCCATGTCCCTTAGTGAACCTGCAGGTAGAGTGTCACTGGGAATGGTCCTAAGAGGGAAGTCGCTCTGCACATAGCTTACATTTCTCTCGCATCCCGCCCTCACCGCTGAATCACTGCCCAGGGAACAATTAATGCACGGAGCAAAGATTCAGAGGCGCTGCCCTTCCTTCACCTTCTGCTAGGAACAAACATGAGTCCAGATAGCACCTTGGGGATTCCACTGATTGCGTAAGTCTCTTCTGGCCGCACAAACATAGTCTGCGCACCATTGCTCTGTGTTTGAAATGCAGAGTACGCAATCTCAGGCCTTGAATTTCACAGGGGCCCAGAGCCCGCAGCTCCCATTGATTCCAAGCCAAAAGGGGTATGTCAGCATGGGCTGCTCCAGCCTGACCCCCCCGGGTTACATACTTGCTTGCACAGTCCATGCTGAAGCCTGCATTGTGGCATCCTGGCTTCTCTTTTTAGAGAGCTAGCTGGAGAACGCTAGTGTGAGTACATCTACATGAGTTGCCATTCGGAGCCCCCTGGCTGCACTGCTGATGTTCCCTCGAGTCTTCTAGGAAGTGCTTTCAGACTGACAGAACCTGCCTGGTAGCAATCACAGGTCATCACAGCACGACTACTTATCCTTTAGTCAGCATTTTTTATCCAAGGTGCTTTATTGCAGTGGGACAGTATCATTATCTCCAGTTTACTGATGAGGAAACTGAGGCACAGCAAGGCCAAGTGACTTGCCCAAATCCACACAGTGAGTCAGCAGCAGAGCCAGAAACAAAACTCTTCTGACCCCCAAAGTCTAGCATCCTAGCCGCTGCATCACACTGCCTCTCTCATAGCCCCCAGCGTCCAGAATCAAGAGCAACCGATACTTTGGAAAGGTGTATCCAGAGTCCCATCTCCCAGTGACAAGTCAAAAATGAATGCAGCATCAACAAGTTTCCCCCCCTGCTGTTTATGACTTTTTCACAGGTTTCCCAAGTACTCGATGAGATCAAAGTGACTAACAACATAGATTAGGAATGTACCTCTTTGATCACACCTGCAACAATCCCTGGTCCTTAGTCACATAAGCATGTGGAAGTGGCAAACCCACATCCTTTGCAAAATTTGAAGGGGAAAAAAAAAGCAGTGACGGAGAAAAACAAATTGCTTCACCCTCGCTGGCTCATTGCAGCTTTGGGTTGCTGATCACAATTCAATATTTTGGGGTTAGAGGCCTTTTAGGATACCCTTCACATAACACAAGAACCAGGAGGTCACCCAATGAAATGAATAGGCAGCAGGTTTAAAACAAACAGAAGCCAGTACTTCACCCATTGCACCGTCGACCTGTGGAACTCAATGCTGGGGGATGTTGTGAAGGCCAAAAGTATAACTAGGTTGAAAAAGAATTAGATAAGTTCATGGAGGATAGATCCATCAATGGCTATTAGCCAAGATAGTCACAGGCCCAACCCCATGCTCTGGTTGTCCTTAAGTATCTGACTGCCAGAAGCAGGGGCTGGATCACTCAATAATTGCCCTATCCTGTTCTCTCTGAAGCATCTGGCACAGGCCACCGTCAGAAGACGGGACACTGGGCTAGATGGACCATTGGTCTGACCCAGTCAGGCCATTCTTACGTTCTTATTAGACTCCGGTTTGCTAGAAATGAGACCATACTGCAAAATTCAGCTCCCAACAGGGAATTCAGACATCTGGATTTGGTTTCACACCTCCCTGAACACAGGAAACCACCGTGCAATTGTGATCCAGGAACACACGTTAGTTTGATCTCACAAGACTTCTCTGGGAAGTTCAAAACTTGTATTAGCTGTGGTGGGCCGATGTGGAAACTGGGCACAGAGACGGGAAGTGCCTTGCAAAAGGCCACAGAGTAAGTTAGTGACAAAAATGAAACATGAAACCAGTATTCCCTGCCCCTTTTCAAACCATTCACTAAACCACATATTTGTGTAGCCCTTTAAATAGTAACCAACTGGGCCATGGGGAAGGAAGGGGAACGAGACAAGAAACTCTCCTTTTCTAGATGCTACTCTTGATCATCCTTTGATTATACAGATGCTTCCTATTACCAGCCTGGCACCTCCTCCCCTTTCTTAGCCTGTCACGACATCTCTCTCTGTTATGGAGCCTATTGCTGGGACCTCAGCAGATTTGTAAGAGCCCACCTCCCTGATGCTAGAACCCATGCATGGAGACTGCCCCGTGGTCTCACTTTACAAGCATGTGATGCATGTAACTGACTTGCTTAGCTCCTACACTAGTTATGGGCTCCTGGCTCTCCTTCCCCTTGGCTTAAGCCTGTCCGCTTCCTCCACCTTTCCTTTCTTTCTCCCAATAAGGGCAAAGCTCCTTGTGGGGCCATGCCACTGATTCCTCTCCACTGCTTGCCATGGCTGTTGACGTCCACCTCTGACCATAGATGCCTTTTGATTAGGAATGGGTTGAAGACACACAATTTGGCTCCAGATTTCAGATCCGCGGGAGGAGCGGGGGGGGGGGGGGAGCCTTGGGTCAAGGCTCATCTTGACCACGGAAGATGTTGTCCCTGCGTGACACCACCCAGACTTGGCATGGTGACACCTGTGGAGGAAGGAGAAGGTCACATACTAGGTACATTAACCTACAAAGGTCTTAATTCTATATTGGACCCGCCCTGCCCTGAAGCCTGATAAGCAAACCCGGGGAGAGGTAGAAAGGAGGCCCTCTCTGCAGAGTTGGTTTCCATTCCCTTCTCCCACCCACCAGGCTACAGAAATGGAGATTTGGGGGCTTTCCTACCTGTGGGAAGCCCTCCCTCCGGGAAGGAATGAGTGTAACACTGCACTTTCCTGCTGACTCAAGGAGCAGAGGAGAAATCAGAACCCATGCGCAGCTAAATGGAAGGTCAAACAGCAGTGGGCTGGGAGCACAGCTGATTTCTAGCCTCAGACAGCGCTGCATGCTGACCGAAATGCAGTACTGCATTCTCGAAGGGCAACAGGAAACTGCAGGTTTCTGCTTGTGTTTTTTTATTTCCATATACTTTTTTTTCTTGGCCCTTTGCAGGAGGATGGTGTGCGCGTCCCTCCTGGCTAGAGCAGGCAATGTATCTTCAAGGTAACGATCTGGAAGAACAAACTGAAAAGGTGAAGGATGCAGACTGGCTCAAGGCAAGGGAAGGGAGAGCTCAGAGCCCTTAAAACTGGTGCGTGGGGCTAGGAAGTCAGTTATATCCATGCTTGTAAAGTGAGGCCCTAATGGGATACAAAGTGGTCGAATGGATGGGGCACGAGATGTGGGTTTTATTCCTGTCTCTGCTGCTGGGTGACCTTGGATAAGTTACTGTAGTGCTTTCTGCCTCAGTTTCCCCATCTGGAAAATGGGGGTGATGATACCATTCTCCTTTGAGAGCTACTGATGGAAGGAGCTTCAAAGAGGCAGGTATTAGGATTATTTTTCCCAGCTCTGCTACAAACTTCCTTTGGACCACTCATTTCACCTCTGTTTCCCCTCCCACTCTTTGTTGAACATGGCTATTTAGATTGTAAACTCCTCAGCTCCTGGACTGTCTCTCGCTGTGGCCCTGGGCCTGAAAGCTTTGCCAATTGGAATGAGAGCAGGCCCTGGATTCTAGCCCCATGGGGACCTGTGCCCTCTAGGCACCTGTAACACAAGTAAGAGCTTTGCCTGGACTTGTCTATGACGATTCAGTTCGATCTACTTTAATATCGCAGTTCAAACATCCCATCCTGCTCGCTATCTTATCTTAGGTAGTTATACGGCCCTCATTACCACAGTATCCGGTGATCCTCCCAACACCCCCTTTAGAGGTGGGGAATGGAGGCCCAGAGAGTGCCTAAGGATACGTCTATACTGCAATAAAAGACACACAGCCCAGCCGGAGGTGGTCCGAGTCAGCTGACTTGGGTTTGTGGGGCTGGAAGAAGCAGTGTAGATGTCCGGGCTTAGGCCGGAGCCCAGGCTCTGAGACCCCATGACGAGGGGGTGGGTCTCAGAGCCGAGGCTCCAACCTGAACCTCTATGCTCCTCATTTTAGCGCCACAGCCTGAGCCCAGGTAAATCTGAGACTGGGTGCCTCAGGTTTTCTGATTGCAGTGTAGACGTTACCCCAAGTGACTTGTCTGGGGTCAAACAGGGAGTCCGAGGCAGAACAGGAATTTGAACCCAGGACTCTGTCTATGGCCCTCACAACTGGATCATCCTTTCCCCCTTCTTGCTCAGGGACACTGGTTGAAATCCAGAGTCGCTCAACTGAAGTCACTGCAGCCCTTCTAGATTTTTTGATATAAACCAGCAGCCATACTGGTTCCTATCTTCTTCCATGCCCTGGCACTGCAAACCTCACCCCCTGCTTCTCATTGGACAGCCAATAGCATGACAGGGGCCTTTCTCAGCAGAGAATTAACCAGATTCAAAATGCATTTCCCGCCTCGTCACTCTCCGGTTGTAAATGTGTCTGCAGCCGGTTCCCCATTGTTAGCCTCTCACCTGACGGAGTGAAAACTTCCTTCTTCTTTTCCCCACCCACAGCATCTCTTTTAGAGTCTCAAGGGGAAGACAACTCTGCCCTGTATGTTACTCTGTGCACTTAATACGGATGGTATGGTCATCATTAGGCCTGGGACTTCCCATGGCAACAGAATGCCAGCCGGAGGGTAGGGGGAACCAGTGTAATTCTGCTTCAGTGGCTCTTCTCAGCTCATCAATGCTAACGAGCTCTTTTGTGAGTTAACAGACTCTAGCACCCGGCCCACCGGCTCCATTCACTGGCGCTTTAGACTTAATGCAAATTATTGACTGATAACACACACAAAGAGAAAGTAGGGCAACCTTCCACTGGGAGGGGAATTAAAAAGGCTGCCAAGCTCCGAGCTGGGTGTAGGGATCTCTTGCTACTGCTTATGAGGCTCTGTCTATCTGCAATGAGCTTATTGATGTGACTATAAAAGGGAGCCAAGTTTGGCCAGGCATTTAGATTTTTTGTTTTTGTTTTAAAAATGGTGAACTTAATTGGGGCATCATCCTGGGGGGGAGTCCAACGGGGGCTGATGCATGCTCAGCACTTCACCGCATTAGGCCGTGGGTCAATCGGGTACTTAAGACCTGAGCACCGCCATTAACTTTGGGGGGCTTGGCATTAGACATGCTTAGCATTAGACAGCTGCTCAAATGCATGGGCAAAGTACCATTGCCGAAGCAGGGCCCAATCCTGCATCCATTGGTTAAAAAAACTCCCCATTGATTCCCATGGGAACAAGAGCAAACTGTCCAATTACCTGGGTCGTATGCAGTGATGTAACTTAGTGGGGAGTCACCGATCAGGTAGACCGGCCTCTTCCCGGGGCTGGTGTGATTCTCCGGCCTGTCTCCGGTTCTTTCGGGCCCACAATAACTAAGGAGGAGCCACAGACTAGCAGCAGCTAATCTTTGCCCTGCTTTGTTTGTGTCCAGTTTCCATGAGCTGTCTCAGCAGGAGCAGCCAGGAGTCGGAACGCTGAGGAACAATTATGATACTGTTTGCAACAAAGGGAGATTCTGATGTCAGAGGCCTCCCCCATTGCTGGGAAGCTCTGGGTTGTGATCGTGGAGAGGGACTGCTTGTTACCAATTTCTCTTTCTTTAAAAAAAACAAACCTCACCCCCGCTGTAGCTTCTGCCATGCTGCTCTGCTAGAAAGGACCCGGGTCACTGCCGGTGGGACTGAGCAGAATTCCTGCAGAGCCACGGACTGGCTTTGCCACCTGAGAAAAGTCACTGTTGTGAGAAATCAGGCTGTTTTCTAGTCTCTGTTTTAAAGATGGGACCAGTTGAGAACTCTAGCTACAAACCTGCCCCCAGCCTAGATCTAAATGTCCCAGCTGTCCGTATTTCATTTGCCATCATAGGTTAACCTGTGACTGAAAGACATAAGGGCTTGCCTACATTAGTGTAGCAGCATTGTAAAGTACAAATGATACAATGTAACTTCTCCCTGGGCCAGTGAGGCCCATGCACTGCACCTATCCTGGGGCTTTGCATTATCCTGAGACCAAAATCCCTGATGTAGACAACCGTTAATAACAAGGTGTATTCAAAGCGACAATCAAGGAGGCTCCCTGATTCTGTGGTGGAGTCTCCGTCACTTGGAGCGTTTCAATCCGGACCGGAAGGCTTTCCAAATGGTACATGCTCAAGTTCCACCACATGTGAGTCGGTGGCCAAGTTGTATGGTCCTGCTTTGAATGCATTGGGTTCAGATCTCTCCCATTCATGTGGCTCTCACCTTGGCAGCCTGCCTTTGTGGCAAGGGGTGTGGTGGGCTCCCCATTCCAATGAGTCTCTAAATGAAGAATGGCTATCTTCCCAAAGGATCTGCTCCGGCCCAAGAAGCGGTTATGGCCTTGATACTTACACTACGGCGAAGCAAAGGACTCCCTCCTGCAAGGCTCTGGGGTCATTTGCCACCTTCTACCAGCACTGAATTCACTATGGGTATGTTTACACTGTTTACACTGCAGCGCGGGAAGAGAGACGCATGCTAGCTTTCATTTTGCTAGCACGTGAAAAATAGCCATGTAGCACAGGTGGCTAGTCACCTGAGTACAAACCCACCCAGAGCTATCCCGAGCTGACGCCCATGTGACCCCTAGCTCCGCTGCTATTTTTAGTGCGCTGGCTTGAGCGGAGTTGGCACCTGTTGTCTACCTAAGCTGGGAAGCGGCTGCCCAGCTGCAATGTCGATGTACCCTGTGAAAAATAGATCAGCTTTTCATTACAGGTGTATAGAAAGATGGGAACTCTGCTCTTCGTTAAAATCAGATTGTATGTGATCCCATTCAAAATGCCGTTTGGAGTGTGTGGATGAGGAAGGAGATAAGATTTTAAGGTACAGAGAACAGGACCCCTCAATCAGGTCCATCTTGGGGGGCAGGGAGGCCAGAGGTCCATCCGGCCCTCCCTCCATTTCCCCAGCCAGCTTCAAACTGAAACTCTCCAGCCCCTCCTCTCGCCTGTCTCTCTTTCCCTGGCCAGGAAGTCACCTGATCTCTTTGTTCTCCAACACCTTCAGTCAGCACCTTTACAGGGGAGGGGCCCAGGCTATCAGTTGCCAGGAGACAGGGTGTCAGCCATTCTCTGTGTATACACCATCACACTGGCCCTCTCGGGCTCTGCAACAATCACACACCCTTATCCCCCCACCTAGATACTTAAGAAATGCATAGGGGAAACTGAGGCACCCACACAGTATTCAGAGAAAGCATAAAGAACATTCCCACTTTGTCACAGTAAGCTTGGCCTGTACTCTGTGCACCAAATTCTGCGCTCAGTTACACCAGTGCAACGATGAGGGCTGATTCAGAAGGGACTGAATTAGGCATCTCCAGAGCTAAAAGCATAAACTACTACACTTTAGGCTAAATAGCCAAGGCTCTCTCTAGCTGCTGGCTGTAACAAACTCATATCCTCTGTGGCTAGGCACAGCCTGGGACCTGTGACACTCACTCACTAGCAGCTGTGCCGATATGGAATTAGACCCAATTTAAGCCAGTGACTAATTGATTTTCGATTGTGAATGATGGTATGGTAGGAGGGCAGTGATCCTAGAATTACATACAGCTACCTCCATTCATGTTTTCTTTTCGGTCATATTCCGATCAGGGGATATTTGAATAAAAACCCTTAGCGTTTGAATAGTGCTTTACCGATCTTCCAAGGGATTGCACCAGCCTTTGCAAACTGGCTCTAATAAATCCCACCCCCAAACCTTCACCTAAATCTGGAATTGAAACAGGGAGCTTGTTCAAATTGCATCTCTAAGAGCGTAGACCTTTCGCAGCTAGGCTGGCCTTTAAACATGAACCGGTGTCCAAAAGGGACGGCCCCATTGGGCAGCTGCTGAACCAAATTTCTGCTTTGCTGGATTATAATTTATTTTATTAGAGCTCGTCAACATTTTTCATATTTAAAATGGTTTTGGGGTGTTTTTATTTTTAAAGACCTGTTTTCAATTAATTTTGTGAAGAGCTTTGAATTGAGTTTTGTTTTTTAAATGGAAAAATGCTTATATGGTTGAATGTAACCCATTGAATAGTTTTACTGGCTCTTAAAAATCTCATGGTACAAAGAACTATGACCAGTAGTGCTTGTAGAATGGAGCCCTTACATTGTAGACTACTGTCTTGGAGGAAATGGTGAAGTAACATTGGGTCATTTCAACCTGGAGTGAACAGAAGCATGGAGGAATATATGGTAGGCAACAATCTTGTGTTGTCCAGGCGTGTGGACTAGGCTAAGGGTTCTCAATCTCAAGAGGAATTCTAGAGCTACTCACTTTCTGTGTGGCTAGATGGGAGCTTGAAGTTATTTTTACTGATGTAACATTGCTTAAGAGCAAGGAAGAGGTTGAGAACCATTGGACAGACAAGTTGATAAAGAGCTTTAGCATCTCTTATCTCCAGGCTTCTCTTGTCTAATAATCCCTCACAGCGTATTTTAATATTTTCACACCACAGAAGAAAATCCATTCATTCTAGGATCACGGAATAGTCCAGGTTTCAAGCAATCCTCAGGTGGCTGGACTTCTCGTCCAGGCAATAAAAATGCGACAAAAAAAATCTGAAAAAAGTGTACTTTATCACTCTAAGTAACTAGAATTCAGGTATTAAAGAGAAAACAGCCAATCACAACATAGTACAGAAATCAAAATTAATTTAACCACACAAAATAAATTAAAACATTAAATATTAACTTTTTCAGTGCAACATATACAGATGACAGAGTAACCATGACTAAAGAAAAGCTTCAGGTTGGTTATTTATAACAAACAGAGAGAGAGAGAGAGAGAGACTAAAAAAGGTTAACAATTCAACTGGAGGTGAGAGTACCAGCTGGAGGAAGTTTCCTAGAATTAAAGCTGATTTTATTATTAATACAGATTATCTGTCTCAGATGAGCATGGCCCCTGCAATGAGGTGGTATTTCTGTCCTAGCACCGTAAAATTTCAAGACAGATATTTTAAAAACCAAACAGCACTCTTACAGGAGGTTTTTGGGTAAAAGTATCCAAAATTGTGGGGGGGGGGGGGAAACGCAAGTTACACGTTTCAGGGAATTTGTCAGAACATCAGGGACACTGGGTGACAGAGCACACATTATGAGTGCAAAAATGTTCAAAAAGAAAGTGGGGTGATTTTCAAAAGGCACATGTGAAAGTTGGGTGCCCAACTCCCACTGACTTTCTGTGGAAATTGGGCACTTATCTATCCTTTGTGACTTTAAAAATCCCCACCCCCCACTGATAATCACATTTAGTGATCTTGAAATGTCAGCTCTAAGAAGATTTTTTTTGTTGTAGTTAAATTAGATAGACCCTAATTTTGCTGTTAAATCTGGATTAACCCCATTGATTTTAAAAATGTCTCCCCCATGAATGGAGTTCCTCTGAATTCACACCCGTCTAACAGAGCGCAATCTGGGCCATGCTTTCTTCTTTTATACTTAAACTCTCAGGGTGAAAGCTTGGCTACACGGTGGTCGATGGCAAAACAATGGGGCCAGGATTTCATATGCCGAGTCACCAGAAATGCTCATCTTTCCAACAGAGCAGAAAGCATTACATTCAATGAAACCCTTTTGCGACACAATTCCAAATGGCCTTAGAACCACAGCGCCCAATCCCTGCACCAATGAAGTCACTGCAAAACTTCCAGAGATTTCAGTGACAGCAAGGATTCAGCCCACAGCTTTTTGTTTTCCTACCGTCAAAAGTCAACAGTTTATTTGATCTTCTAGCTTTCCCTCTCCTTGCATTGCGACTTTACCAGTAAAGAAAACATCAAGTAACAAGCATAATTTTGTAAAAGCGGCAAAGAGTCCTGTGGCACCTTATAGCATAATTTTAAATCTCTTATCCTGAAACAGTTTCAAATTAATTTAAAGCCTGCAACCCAGCACAGGATGGACCGTCTATACTCGTGTGTATGGAAAAGCCATTGTGGGGAAAGGAGAGAGGAATTTAGATCTTCATTTTAAATTCTGACCCCAATACCCATTGTCACAAGAACCTTTATTTCTCTCCTGTCCTTTCCAATCCCTCTTCAACTAGGCAATGTGGTTGTTTTTAAAGTACATTCCATATTAATGAAGTGTGATCCCACTTTCTGAGTCAAATATCTAGGTATATTCTTAAAAGCATCGCCATTTTAAAAATCAGATCCTGGAAGTTCAGATATTGCAAGGAGCAGATCATGGAATGGATTACGAGGTAGACTGTACACATGGCCCTTTATAATTGCTCTTTAGTAGGGTGCAATCGGGGTGGGGGGCAGGGGAAAGCAAGGATTCAGTGCCAGAAAACCTAGGCTAGATCCTCAGCTGGTGTAAATTGGCATTGCGC
This sequence comes from Lepidochelys olivacea, assembly GCF_965140295.1. Classification (NCBI taxonomy): domain Eukaryota; kingdom Metazoa; phylum Chordata; order Testudines; family Cheloniidae; genus Lepidochelys; species Lepidochelys olivacea. Next base: position 11,433,034 of record NC_140436.1, on the reverse strand, counting down.
CATTTAAGCGAATAGAAATGTTAATTCACACTAGCTGAGGATCTGTCTCCCTTGTTTTTAAAAAAGGTCAAATTAGTGGCTGCATGAACATTCTCACTAGTGGGTCAACTCAGGGAGGCATGTCTGAGCTTCTTGCCTATCAATACATTTCCAGGCAATAAGGAGGGACAGAGCTGCCCCTAGCCAAGACATGCCTCGTTGAGTATCAAATACCTGTGTGTTCGTGCCATCTTAACATGCAAAACTTCTGAGTTGGGATGTTAAAGCAGCACTCAGGCTTAAAAGCATACCACAATTAGGGAGGGGTGAAGAGTGTCAGAACGTCATCCACGGCAAATCTGACCCAGGCTTTTGAATGAATTCCTATGAACTTCTTGGGGTGCACCCAGCACAAATGGCTATACAGCTTCCTGAGAAGGAACTTCCCTGGAAGGTCTGAGGACAAGGTGGGGCGGTCAGAGAACTAATGACCCAACTGTTAGTTGCAAGATCCATCCCTCTGCTCATGGATGTTGTCAGAGGACCTGACCCTGCAGCCCATTCCAGGAACAAGGCTTGTGAAATAAAGCCTAACCGCCCCAATGGGCCCGTGAATCAAGGCGTGAAGAGAAGCCTAAATAATTTAGGCTACAAGAAATCAATTCTTTAGTCTTATTCCCATATAAAAAGCAAAAGAGAGAGAAAGCACTATCCTGCAGGGTGCAATGTAAGGTACTCTGCTCCTTGTGGAATTGGGCCCTAAATGCACAGCTTCCATACGACATTTGGACGCAATTTTTTAAAAACTATGCTAAAAACCAGTCCCCACTCCTCATGGCTGGAGCACTCTGCATGTTCTAAGGTGAAAAAGGGCACTAAAAATCAGGTCGAACTTTTCTTGGGAGCCCTAGGTTAGAGGTTAAAGCCTACGTTCTAAAAAGCAGGACTAAGCTATTTATACAGCTCTTGTAATTATGGCCATCAGCAACACCGCTTCAATCTTAAGGGCTGAATTTGCCATTGACAGAAATGGTCAGTGTGCCACCGATATCAATAGACGTTATGGCCACTTATGCCAGCAGGAAATTTGGCCCCAAGTTTCCTGAAGTGCTCAGAAACCAAGAACAGACCAATAGGGTCCCTCCCTACACAAAAGATTTCAGGGATCTCAGAGATGGAGCAGAACTATTAACCTGCTGCAGGGCAGTTACATGGCACTTCAGTTCAGATATTTCTTCTCCAGTTGTTTTGAGCCAGAGGAGAGGGTGCTCTGATGTTTTAGAAGATATCAGAGAAATGTGGGTAATTCAGCAATTACTCCCCGATTCAGGAAAGTGCTTAAGCACTTGCTTAAACTTTAAGCAGACGCTTAAGTGCTTTACAGAATCAGGACATTAGATGTGTTGGGCTTTTCCTCTTTGACAGACTCCGAGCATCACTGATAGAATCACACATACAGCTCAGAAATTGACCAGACCACACCCCACGCTGCCACACCCTCAAGACGAAGTGCCTGCCGCATCACTGCCAAGTGCAATAATCCATATCCACCTCTCAGACACAGATGCTGCGATTTTAAAATTAATTTTTCAAATCAGCTTTAAAAATAAATCAAAGAATTAAACGGAGTTGGGCGGGGAAAAAATCCTGGGCAGAGATTGACAAAAGCCATCTTTTGGTTGGGGGTCAATCTGCCTCCATAAGAAATCAAGGGGAGTGGACTTAATAGGTGTAGAATCAGGGCCATTGGAAGACTGCATCAGACTCAGTCAAGGTGCAGGTCCAGCAAAGGGTTGAAACATGCTGATCTCTGACAATTAAGATTATGGAACAAACCATCACTTGTGTATCTATTTCGAAATTTCCTCCGGTGCCAGTCATTAGGTTGCTGTACTATAGGAAACCAGAAGTTCATAAGACTGTTGCCTCTTTTAAGTAAGAGTTTGAAAATGAATAAGTAAGGCAGTGGTTTCTCTATATAAGATAAATATATATTGTTGTTTCTATTTTCCCTACTATGGATCTGGGTTAAAGTTGCAAGCATTCCTCCTGTAACATTTTGCTTCTAAACAAAAGGGTGAAATTCTGCTCTTCAATCATCAGGACAAACCTAGGGCCAAATTCCTAACAGGTGTAAGCAGGGGAAGCTTCACTGACCTCAGTGGAGGGATAGGTCTCACTTAGGCCCATAGTAGTGAATTTGACTCTAGGACTGTATTTTGCCAGGCAGATCTGGAAGCAAACTTCAGATCAACATTCAGAAGAATATTTCATAGGTGGGACTGTCAAGTTTGTTATCCAATTGCATAATGTACGGTGTGGGTTTATCCTCTCAGACTCAAAGAGGGACTAGGGGTATGCAAACATTTACCTACAAGTTATAATCCATACTTCAGGGAATAGTCCCATTTACTTAGGAGGGCCTGATTCTGATCTCACTCCAGAGTAACCAATGGAGTTACACCAGTGTAAGCAAGATCAAAATCAGACCCCATGAGCTTATTCTATTCCCATGTGGAAGGGTTTGCAGGATTGGGCCCTAGGTTTCCCACTGTCATAACACAGCAACTCCTAAAGTTTTCTGAACAGTCCCTAAAGAGCATAAAGAAATGCAAAAAGCCACATGTCTAAGGGCCTCATCCAAACCCATTACAGACATTGGAAAGACTTTAATAAGCTTTGGATCCGGCTCTAAATGCCTAGATTGCCACCACCCCAATGGCCGCCATTTTGTTATGCTTATTTCCATGTTCCATTTTTTCAGCTTTCCAAGAACACCAAAGACATTTAACCCGCAAACACATTTTTCTGCCTCAATAACTTGTAATATTTTCTGCCATCACGTTTAAAACGCAAAGGACTGCGGGGGCTTGAACACATTCCACCCCCCGCCACACTGGCTTGCGCGTTGCTATTTCTCTCTTGCAACTTGTCTCCTGATGAAGAGAAATTGATCATCAGAAAGGGAAAGGATAGCCCTGGCCAGTCCATCTCGTCCTGTATTTCCCCTGCCCCAGATTTCATCTGGCAGGGCGAATGTCCCAATGGCCCCGGCAACATAAAGGAAAAAAATCGCAGTCAGGCAAATAGGATATTCCTTTGAAAGGGCTGCGTTCTCTCTTTTGAAAAATGGAGACCTGCAACTGCTCCTCCTAATGAGTCAAATATGTAACAAATGCATGAACCAAAGACCCAGTCTTCAGGTACATTCCATAAAGTCTCAAAACAGGACAGATACCGACAGACAGCCAGTAAGCAATCTCCAACCTGGACTGTACACACTCCCCCCCCCACCCCCAATCGCTGGTGTCAAACCTACTTCCCCTCCCCCATATCATCACATCTACGTAAACATGAAGCTGACCCACGTGTCGTTCTCGTGTCCGAGTCTGAAGTCTCATAAAACAGTCTAAGATTCCATGGTGGTTGAGAGGTGGTCTACTCGTTACTTCATGGCTTCACATTGCATAGCCCCATGGAGATGGTGTCCTCGATTTGGCAAGGTTCTGAAAGCTCAGCCTATAATACAGGATGCATATGAAGAGTCAAGGTAATGTAGTGTATGCTTGATACTAATCCCACGCCAGAGCATTTTCTTCCATGGAAAAAATGTTCTTCTCTGGAATGGGATAGGCCTCCTTTATTATACTGCAGCAGTCCCATCTGGCCATGGCAATTAATATATTGGTCAGATCCAGTTCTCCTTCAGACCACTGCAGAATAAAAAACAAAACAAAAAAAAAAAAACACATACACCACACGGGTTAACCTACTTCCATGGGAGCAAACAAGGGCGTAATTTGGCTCTAGTCTAGCATCAGAAGGCAAGTGAGTCATAAGAACAGCCACATTGGATCAGACCAATGGTCCATCCAGCCCAGTATCCTGTCTTCTGACCGTGACCAGTGCCAGGTGCTTCAGAGGGGATGAACAAAACAGGGCAATTTTGAGTGATCCATCCCCTGTCCAGTTTCTGGCAGTCAGAGGTTTAGGGACACCCAGAGCATAGGTTTGCATCCCTGACCATTTTGGCCAATAGCCATTGTTAGACCTGTCCTCCATGGTTAAATACATTAGAAATTCCATTACAGCAGTAACCCAGAGGGGTTAAATAACTTATTTTGGGTGCCTAACTTATGGCATTTAAGAACAGTCAGAGGGTGGATGCTCAGCACTTTCTGAAGATCAGGCTGCTTAATTTGGGCAACCAAAATTACTCCTCAGTCAGTCAAATTTGACTATTTAGGGCAGGGAGTAGATAGCTCGTTTTTCCTTCTTGCTCATTCAAAAACATTCACTTTCAAACGACACTGCTGTTTCAGTATCTGATCTATGTATAAGGGCTCCCTGTCTCTTTATGGAAGTCTAAGCACTCTCTCCTTCACGGTATGAAAAGTACACCTCCCCTACAATGTGGAGCACCTGATATAGCCACAAACAGCTCAGGAGACCACTCTATAAAGCCAGGACAAACAAAGGCACCTTAGCTGCTATTACAAATAGATCTAATACTCTAAAAGCAACGAAGAGGAGTACATGCTTTCTACAGAATTCTCAGTCTCCTTCGTGAGCGCGATGAATAAGTCAGGCTGACAAAGATAAATAATTAGAGCAGAGACAAAATTAAAGAAAAACAGGAAGAGATCCAGAATAATTCTGGCCCCTGCCTAGACGGTATGTCATAGGTCACCTTGAATTTATGGCAGCACGTGGTGCAAAAAAACCCCTGCACTGACAAAGAATATGTTGTACCAAACTGCCAAGAGCACAGAAGCTGGATTTTCAGAGATGCTAAAAATGGTTGCGATTTCTTCCAGTGTCATGGGAAATCTCTTGCAAATCAATGCTCATTTAGTGCCACAAATGGGACTGGTTTACATGCAGATGCCGTAGCCCTAAGTAGGCAGGCCAAATGGTTTGTAAATCAATTTTAAAGGGTGCAAAAATCACTCAGCACTCAAAAGATGCTTTACTATAAACTCAGATGGTCTATAAAAAGGGAGTCTGGGGAAATATCATATTTAGGGAGAGATTTTCAAAGGTTGGTTAGCTACCACTGCACATTTGAAATCTTCCCTCACTTAAATAAAATTTACTAATTTATTAGATTATATATTACTTCCCACTCTTTAGGCTCTTCACTGTTTGCATTTCTCTCAGCATGGGGTCTAAACCAGCAATCCTTACTCACATGGCCAGACCCAATGGGGCCTGATTCAGTGTTACACCAACTTCGTTTTACATCATCACCCCATTTGATCCTTGGGAATTAAAAATCTGAATTTTATATGGCAACATTAATGAAGTTATTTCACTGTATCTTAGGCAGTGTTACCTAGTGGGTAGGGCACTGAACCAGGACTCAGAGAATCTGGGTTCAACTCCCAGCTCTGCTGCTAGCTTGATGGGTAACCTTGGGAAGTCGCTTCCACCTCTCTGTGACTCAGTTTCCCTATGTGTAAACTTGAGATAAGGATACTGACCTCCTTTGCAAAAAAGAGCTTGGAGATCTATGGATGAAAATTGCTACACAAGAGCTAGGCATCACTCTACATCTTGGAAATGCCAGCTAAATTCACTTAAACAAAAGTTGCTCAGCAGTTCTTACTTACCTGGTAAGTCAGCCTCCCCGCCCGCCCCCCACAAAAAAAGGTAGGAATGAAATTAAAAAAAAATTTCATGCATGAAAGGTTGATCTCAGATGCATTCCAAGGGGTAAACAGGACCATTCTAATAGACGACGCCGAAGGATGAAGTGTACTGATGTTCACGTTACCTTATGTGATCTCCAAAAGGACCCCATTGATCCTGCTCTCATAACTGCCTACTGCAGATATAACCCACTGGTAAGTGTGTTACAGGTTGTAGGCCTGGCTTGACATGAGTCAGACATGGGTGAGGCCTCATTTCTTGGGAGACAAGGTTAGAGAGGTAAATGGAACAGGAGGTTGGGAACAGAATGTCCACGCTAAAACTAAGATAGGTTAATGGGCCGGTAAGATAAGAGACCATGTCTATACTAGCTAAAATGAGGGGGAACACCGAGGGAGCCATTTAAAATGGACAAAATAAGCGTGGAATGTAAAGAGGAAGTAAAAAGTCACATGGACAGTGCGTGTCTAGAGCATACTATACAGGGATTGGTACCTCTGAAGTAACCAAGCCAATCCCAAAACAGTAAATGCAACATCATGTGTACATGTATACAAAAAGGAAGAGGTTTTCTGTGTAAGTTTGGGTGTGTGGTATGCCCTATACCTATCCCCTATGCTTGAATCTGATCAACTCAGCACAGCTTTGCTGGAGGTCAAAATAAAGATACCAGAGTGACAATCTGGAGTCAAACTGAGTTCTTGAGCAGCTGAATGGAAAAAAGGTCTCAGAGGGAATCCCACCATAGGTCCGCCCCTGTTCCCGATCCACCAAGGACAGGAGTCTGTTGCAGTGCTAGGCAGCCTTGACTCTTTAGCTCAAAAAACTGTAGCAGCTCATGCTTTAGCTGTAGAGATCCCTGGTTCAAGTCCCAGTGTGTTGACCAAGATGGTGGCTATCACAAAAGGTTCCTTGGACCTTCCTTTGATGCATCTGATAATGGCTACTGCCAGGCTGCATGCATCACCCCATGGGTATGGGGAGATACAAGTTAAAGAATAATAGACGAGGGATCGTTTGGACTTTGCCTGCTACTGACGCCAGCTAAATGGAACTCAGCTCCTTAGCAGGATCTTCATCTCCACGGCCAACCAATTTAACAGTTGGAAGGAAGCTGTTGCTACGACCGTTGTTCCTCCTACCTGTCTCTGAATGGCAACAGGAAGTTCCCCCCTTCAGGAGCCCACTGGGCTTCTCGAGTCTGCAGATGAAGGCTCGGCACCACTCACAATGTTTTCTTATCCGACAGCAACTGAAATGCAATTTAGGGCAGAGGTATTAGGATGGAGACAAGGCAAATAGCTTGTGCACAGGGAAGGAGGGGAAAAAAAAAAAACCAACAATGAAGATGTCTTTACTGTTCAGCAATAACCATCTCAGCAACATACTGGGCTTAGTTCTGCTCTCAGCTACCCCCAGAGAGCTCCATTGATTTTAGTGAAGATGCCAATGCAGACTAACAGAGTAGAATGTGGTCCATTGCTTCTCTTTACGCGAACAAGAATGGTGGTGCTGAAGTCTAATTTGTACAGCTGCCTTGGGAAGCATCAAGGGGTGAGGGGGCGGGGGGAAGAAGGGGAGAAAAAAAAAAAAATCACACAGCATTCACTTCGCTTAGCACCGAAACGCAATTCCCCTACTGGGGTGGGAAATGACAGGCATTACTACAGCCCCAACAATGCTACATGTGTGAGTGTGAGTGTGAGTCTTGATGCAAGGACAAAGGGAATGCCTAATCATTGCAAAGCAACAGGGGAATTTAGATAGGCAAAAATGGGACACACTCACCCCTGGTGTAGCTCCATTGATGCACAGGAATGAATTTACATCTGGTTAGTTATCCGAGATCTGGAATTTGAACCAGACACTGGAGACTCAAAGCCCTACTCCTAGGAAAAGGGCCACGAGATCTTTCAGGATCTGGTCTAGACAGGAAGGGTGATCTAGAGAGGAAGGACAGCCTGACGACAAAGGCACCAGTCAGTGACTCAGGAGATTGGGATTCAATTCCTACTTCTGCCACAGACTCATTGTGTCATCTTAGATAAGTCACCTACTCTGACTTTGGCCCCTATTCAGGAAGGCACAAAAGCATGTGCTTGATTTTCAGCATATACTGAAATGCTCACCTGAATCAGGGCCTCTGTGCCTCAGTTTCCCATTTGTGAAATGGGGGTGATGATACTACTTCTCTCTCACCCTTGATCTAGAATGTAAGAAATTGACTGGCACTATGCATCTGTACAGATCCTATCGCAGCGTGATCCTGATCTCATTTGGGGCCTCTCGGGGCTATTTTAATACAGAGAAATAAACCACAAGCGCTCAGAAACTCTGGTTTAGACCTCAGACAACTGGAGGGGAAAAAAAGCCCTCAATGAATTTGGAACAAATTGTACACAGCGGCCAATAGCACAGATTGATGTGCTGTTGAAAGATTTATTTACATTTATAAGTATATATCAGCCATGAGAAAAGTGACAATTAGGGCAAGACAAACAAACACTCTGGCTTATTGCAGCTGTACCGACTGGTTTGTTCATTTGATCCCATCGTGAATGAAGAGTTAAGAGCTAACTGAAAGAAGAGTTAGGACATGCAGAGAGACTGTGAAGCAATATGTCTCGTAACACAAGACACTTGGGTTGGGAAATCAACAGCAACACTTACCTATTCCTTTAAATTACACAGTGAAGACAGTATTGTTCTCTTAACACACTCATGTTGCAACACGAGTATATTGTCCACCTGCCCTTAGAATTAACATTGAAGTACTTTACATCCATAGGGATGAGCTGTTCTGTAGAACTCCAGTTATTCACAGAAATGGGCATTGGCACAAATAATGTTTCTTGTATCACAGTAGCAACCAGAAAGCTTTCTGCCCTCTAAGGGCGCAGTACAGCGGTCTGCATTTCCCCTGCAACAGTTCCATTCACTAGCACATTAAATAGAATAGCGAGCTTCATCTCATGCACTATTTCGCATGTTAGTCGTGGCATCAACTTTGGCTGGAAAAAAAAACACTAAACCAAAAAAAAGAAAAAAAAAAACCCCCCACAAACCAGAGGCCCAATCCTATTCAGGGGCTCAGCACCACACAGGGTCAGGTCTAGAGTCAGCAGCTCCCATGGAAGCAATTTTCACAGTCTACATGCATAGGGCCTGTTCAGAGAAGAACCTGAAGGAGTCTAGTTAATGTAACCTACAGCTTCTTCCAGTCCTGTAGTATGCAAGATACACAGTTTAGATGCCCTTATGTCCATTTACCGATGTAAACAGGCCCCCCCTTTTATACCTGTGAATTTGGCCTATTTTGGTACATAGTTTTTATATTAGCTTCTCAGTTCATCCATTTAAATAGACAGCCTTAGAAGTCAGCAGGTTTTCAGACAGAAATTTTTCCCCTGGCACTGCACTCAAACATCCTACCAGTAAACTACCATTATGAGGTTCAGATTATTCTGTGTATAAATATCCCGGGTCCATCCCTTCCCGATTCCCAACCACGGCTCTGAAACAACTAAAAAGACTGCTTGAAAGAGAATTAAATTTAGGCTTTATATGGAACTGGGATGTATTAGCAGGAGTGTTGTAAGCAAAACACAAGTAGTAATTCTTCTACTCCATGCTGATTAGGCCTCAACTGGAGTAGTGTGTCCAGTTCTGGACCCCTCGCTTTGAGAAAGACATGGACAAACTGGAGAAAGTCCAGAGGAGAGCAACAAAATTTAGGAAAGGTCTAGAAAGCATGACCTATGAAGAAAGATTGAAAAAAATTGGGTTTGTTTAGTCTGGAGAAGAGAAGACTGAGGGGGAACCTGATAACAGTCTTCAGGTATGTAAAAGGTTGTTATAAAGAGGAGTTTCAGAGTAGCAGCCGTGGTAGTCTGTATTTGCAAAAAAGAAAAGGAGTACTTGTGGCACCTTAGAGACTAACCAATTTATCTGAGCATGAGCTTTCGTGAGCTACAGCTCACTTCATCGGATGCATTCAGTTCACAGTATGCATCCGATGAAGTGAGCTGTAGCTCACGAAAGCTCATGCTCAGATAAACTGGTTAGTCTCTAAGGTGCCACAAGTCCTCCTTTTCTTTTTATTAAGAGGAGGGTGATACATTTTTCTCCTTACCACCGAGGATAGGACAAGAAGCTATGGGCCTAAATTGCAACAAGGGAGATCTAGGTTACACGTTAGGAAACTACTCCTAACTAATCAGGGTGGTTGAGTACTGGAAAAAATGACCTAGGGGTGTTGCGGAATCGCTGTCCCTGGAGGTTTTTAAGAGCAGGTAGACAAGCAGGGATAGTCTAGAGAACACTTAGTCCTGTCTCAGTGCAGAGGACTGGACTAGATGACCTACCAAGGTCTCTTCCAGTCCCCCGTTTCTATGGTTCTGTAATGCGTGGCGGAACGGGACTTAGAGTCTGTGTGGATACTTAGGCACGGCTAAGACAAATCAACAGAATCTCACTGAGACCCAGTAAAGTAGTAGTAAGCTGAGGCACAACAGCACGTAAAGCAGACTTACTGTATTAGTACACAGGCCACAATAAGGACGACGGACGCTACCACTGAAACCACTACCAAGGCAGTGATGGTTTGTTTCTTCTGATTGGCAGCTACCACTGCAAGGAGGTCTGCGTGTTCGCATCGCGTCCCGACAAACCCAGAATGGCAGCTGTGAAAAGAAGAGACATGAGAATTAAAAAAAAGGAAGTGCCAAAGCCCAGGCACACCCAAGAAATAACAATCCAGTCACTGGGATTCTCAAAAGGCACTTGGCAGACAACCACCTCAGTCCCCTAGCCAGAGAATAAAGAGCGGGACAAAGACAGGCTAGCAATACTTCAAATGCCAATTAACGGGTTGATCCTGCAGCTTACGCTGGCAAAGTTCTCACTGAAGTTGTACCTGATCAAAAACTGCAAGGTAAAGCCCTGAGCACATACTAAGCCAGCTGCTCCTTGGCAAAGTTTTCAGGCCTCCAAAAGCCATCTATCTAGGCTAGGTTTTCAGAATGCTGAGTCCCTGCAAATACCCATTTGAGTTATGGGACCTGCTGGGGGCACCACTGAAGATCAGGCTAGTAATTTAAGGTTATGTCTACGCTGCAGTTTAAAAACCTGTGGCTGGCCCTTGCCAGCTGACTTGGGCTCGCGGGGCTTGGGCTGCAGGGCTGTTTAATTGCCATGTAGACCTCTGGTCTCAGGCTGGAGCCCAGGCTCTAGGATCCTGTGAGGTGGGAGGGTCCCAGAGCTTGGGAATGTTTACACTGCAATTAAACAGCCCCGCAGCCCAAGCCTTGCGAGTCAGTTAGCTGGCACGGGCCAGCCACGGCTGTCTAATTGTAGCGTAGACAGGCCCTTAGATAACTAAATATGGATTTAGGAGCCTAACTTTAGGCACCCAGGTTTGACTTTTTCCACCCCATCTTTGTGCCGTGAAGGACAAGGGGAGGTGGGTACTCCATTCTCGCTGAAAATTCCAGCCGGTGTGGTTTCCTCTTTGTGACTCCAAAGATAATGCAAAAAGTTATATGTGCCAGTTCGCAACCCAAGGGGGGATGCAATGGGTACTATCATAACCCTGCTGCCCTGAGGAACAGTGGATCACTTTCTCTTCAATTTCACTTGTGCTCACACAAGCAAAAAACACTTTGGCACAGGAAGAGACTTACACACATGCTGGCTTCTCCTCTTGCACCAGAAACCTGCAGGTCCCGTGGAAGCAGAAGTGACTGTGGGAGTCGGGACAGTCGTTAAAATGGGAACGGACTGCGGCAGCCACTGGGGGACCTAGATGGGGTGGACAACAAACAAAGATACATTTTTAACTCCAGGTGTAACCCACACAGCTTCTGGGTGTGGTGTTTTGTCCCTTCTAGTGGCACCAAGGCCACTTAGTTAAATGAGTCTGCTCGAGAGCCTTAGCTAAGAGGCAGTTGGCTTTTAGTTCATGCCATAGAGGCTCACGCACTAAGCTCCAGAGGCCCCAGATTCGATCCCACCCACCGACGATCGGGATCTGTCAGCGTTACACGTGCATTAGACAAGTCTGAGACAATTCTCTGCCCGCAGGGTTGTGCTCAGCAATGATTTAGATTTCGCATGATGCAGAGTTTCAGGGGCACAGCACACAAGTGTTCATAACCCATACAGTAAAGCCCGAAAGAGTTTACTAGAAAAGCATTAACCTCTTTAGTGGGGTTTTTTCCATTCCAAACCACCCTCTAAACTTTAAATAGGTAATTGTACCCACAGAATTCCACCAGAATTCCACCAGATAGAAAAGGAGACCACCACTATAGTTCAGAAAACCCTATTAAGGACTGAAGATTTTTAAGAGCAATTTCTGTAGAACCCTCTTGGTTTTGCTAGACATATTCAAAGCTGTCCAGGAGTTTTAGATCCTAGATTCCTGTTCGTATCAATGGAAACTGGACACCCAAATCCTTTAGGTGGTTTAAAATAATCCCAGTGTCTCTCTAAGCAATTCTCCCATACAGGCAGGACCCTTATTACTACGAGATTTTATGTCTATTACTGTAGCATCTAAGGGTCCTAGTAACAGATCAGGATCGCATTATGCATGGTACTGTACAAACAGACTCCTCCATTGTGATTTGAGCTTTAAGATTAGCTTAGTGCTGGTGAGGGGAAGGGTGGGAGTGAGCCCACCAGAAGAAACCCACCCCCCCTCCAAACGAAGGAGGGGCCACAGAAACCAGGGTGAGCAACTGGCAGCATCAGAGAGAAATCCTCCATGGAGCCACAAGAGAGATGCCGCCTGGAGCAGAGCAAGATTCCCATGCCACCCTGCCAAAGGTGCTTCAAGTCTGTCTTGGAGGACCCACCTCTGGGATGAGAGGGGAGTTCAGTCTTCATGGCCCAGCCAGCTCTTGGCCTCTTTGTTGAGGCTGCCAACAGAGGGTGCGTTTTAGCGACAGTGTGGTGGTCGTTCTCCATGACGGATGCTTACCCACCGAGAAGCAGACTAAATTCCCCATCTCCTTTCACATAGGCCAGCATGTCACCCGAGGAACACTCAGGCACTGATAGGCTGGTCTGAGTAGGTAACTTAGAGAACAGAGCCCTTTGCCTCTATTTACCAATCCCTTGAGCCAACCAGACACCCTCCTCCATAGACTCCTAGAAACATGGGAGGAAGGGAAGAATTTTGTAGGAGAAGAGCAAATTCCATTTCCCGTTCCAGAGGCACCTCGCCAATACCCCTGCAGGGTTTAGATTTTTAAGTAGGTCTTTTGCAGTCCTGCCATTCGGATTGGTGTAGATGGGACAAAGAAGCTGCATGTGTTGACACCAAGCCTGAATTTGGCCCAGAAGCGGTCATGAAAGCGATCGAGACTGCAGGCTGAGGAAAAAGTCAAGAGAGACCAAAAGGAAAGAAATTATCCACTGAGTGGGGGCTGGATTTGTTCTTCCAACCCTCTGGAAAAATCAGAGGCAAGCAGCAGATCTGTTTAAGGGGCCCATAGTGGATCGTTTTTTATACACTCACAAAATAAGCCTTTGTGGCACTAGAAGAATTTACTAAACAGCTTAAAACTTAAAGTTCTTAGCCTAGATGAAGTTGATGAATAATCAAAGACTCAGGTGTTTAGAGAGCACTTGCCAAAGATCCACTGCACTCTTCCATTTGTTTTCTTGTTACGAAAGCACCCACCACCACAAGAGCATGTCACAGAGATGATCTATATATAGATGAAGACACTCACAAGAAAGGGGGTCTGCTTTAAAAGGGACCTCTTCCACCAAGCGTGATGAACACAGCCAACTCAGTGCTGGCGATTCTATAGAATGAAACATTGTGAAGTCAAGTCTCAGTAGTAAGGACAAAGCAGAGCAGAGGAAGAGAAGTGGGTCACAAGAATCTGTCGGAGAATACAAAAGCTTTCCTTCCCCTCCTAATTGCTACACTGTTTTCCATTTTGTCCTGTGCTGTTTTAAATTATCGTTCACAGCTGATACTGAAAACCAATATCCTGCTTTTGGATTAGCACTCTTAGAAAGCACATCTGATCTCCGTTGTTTCAAAGCCCACTTCGGGTTCCTGTTTCCATACATTTATGTCGGGCATGGTAATTATATCCACATCTCTCAAAAGCTCCAGGTCCCAGGGAGATTTTAAACAAGTTTGAGTGTTAATCAAGGATACTGTGGAAAGAAAAGGCTTTGTTCAAACCACATATTCACATGAGGTGGTGGCAGGCAGCCTGGTTTGGTACTTGAGCAGCAGTGGGCCAGTATTGCCATGTTGGAGACACTGGTCAGATTTCCAGCCCAGATTGTCTCATTACACGGGTTACAAGCTCGCCGTAGATTTTAGAGTCAGACTGGGCCCAAAATGATCATCTTGTCTGACTTCCTGTATAACACAGTCCTCAGAATTCCACCTAGTAATTTCCTCACTGAGCCCTGGGCAGGAGTCAGCTAAGGAGCAGGAGTGACTGCTTCAGCCCCACTTTCAGGGAAGGAGCATCCCCATCTCGGAAGAAGGGGCCACTGGTAACTCCATTGCTACTAGCAGCCAACACTGTGACAGTGGATTTTCTCAAAAGGGACAGATCTCCCCCAACTTTACTGGCATGGAGAAAAAGCATGGGCAAGCCTTTAGATGGAAAGCAAACCAAGGCCCGCCAGCCTCATATCAGGATCAAGTAGATTGTATGACAGCTGGTTACCGTTTTCGGAATCTGAACAAAAGACACACAGATAAAGAGGTTGATCAAACACAAATGGGTCTTATAAAGGTACTACATACAGATTAGGACAGAGATCGGTTAATAGTGGTGTGCAAAGTTCATGTAAGTTATGATACATAACCAATGAAGATATGTAACCAATGATAAAATAGGGTTTTCTTTAAAAAATGCAAACCCCTTATTGGCAGGCAAAGGAATGAATGGGCCACTGTACCGGACTTCTGAGAAGCAGCCTCACACAGTCAGAGGGAAGAAACATTACTTAGATTTTAAGCTTTTCAGAGCAAGGACTGTCTTTTTGTTCTGTGTTTGTACAGCACCTAGCGCAGTGGAGTCATCTAGGATTAAGGCTTCAAGGCAGTGCCATAATACACATACAATAATAATAATTAGACTGGAATGGCAGAGAGAAGCTTACAATACTTAGTCCTGCCATGAGTGCAGGAGACAGGACTAGATGATGTCTCAAGATCCCTTCCAGTCCTACGATTCTCTGAATGGCCTGGACTATGCTGTAACAATTCTTTGGATAAATGGAGGACTTTAGAGCCATCAAACCAGCAGCTTTTGCCAACAAGCAATTCACTGAGCAGCAAGCAGCACAAATGGGCTTCTGAATGGAGTCTGGCCTGGCCTCTTTTAGCTAAAAGAACAGTGGATGTGATAAAACCGACCCCCTTCTCATGGCTCAGGCAGTACGGAACCCTGACTGTTTCTAATAAGGGCTCAGAGACACACACACACACACACACACGATGCCCTGGGAACATCTGAACATGGAACTGAAACTTCAGAAAAGGAACATGGAACGAAAATGCAGTGGTAGAGGTGGTCAGAAATTTTCAAGTGGAATGTGTGTGTGTCTGGAAGTGCGGACTCATTGGAAGCGGAACTTAAAAAAAAAAGTTTCTGAAAGAAAAAATTGGGGAGGGGGAGGAAGAGCTTTTTTGAAAAGGTTGAAACAGAACGTTTCAATTTTCCATGTCAAAAATAAAGACACAATCTTCTTTAATATAGTATAACATGAAAACAGAGTGAAATGTTTGACTTTTATCGAAGTGAAATGTTTCAACTGACCTGAAGTTTCATTTCATGGGAATAATTTCAAAATTTGTTCTTTTAATTCCATTTCAGACTAAAACAAGATTCTGAAATCAGGGATTTTCCCGCAGAACAAAATATCCAGTTCCTGCCCAACTCTCCTCATTACACACTTATTATTATTTGTATTAGAATCATAGAAGATGCGGGTTGGAAGGGATCTCAGGAGGTCATCTAGTCCAACCCCCTGCTCAAAGCAGGACCAATCCCCAACACCAACTAAATCACCATAGCACTTCTCCCCTCAGAAGGGCGAGAGGCTAAATAGACTGAATCAGCAGAATACTTAACATCACATGAAGGCATCCAATGAAGTGAGCTGTAGCTCACGAAAGCTTATGCTCAAATAAATTCTCTCATCTCTAAGGTGCCACAAGTCCTCCTTTTCTTTTTGCGAATACAGACTAACACGGCTGCTACTCTGAAACTTAATGTCACTGTGGCCTGGATTCTTCTCAAATGACTAGCAGTCTATTACAACAGGGCACTAGGTTTTAAGCAGCACAAGCATCCTTTGCAGTTTGGATGCTTCTCTGAAGCTGATCTAGGCTAATCAATCTGTCATGCTTCTTTTCTGTCAGATGATAAACCATTGGAGTGAGGCATTTAAAACAAATCTTTTCCTCTTCTACAGTGTTCTCCGCCTAGACATCTCATGAAAGACGGATCTATTAAAAAATGAAGAAAAATTATTCTTGTTTAAAAAGGTTGTTGAAAGAGGAAAGGGGAGGGGAATCCTCAGCTGATGTAACGTATGTAGCTCCACTGAAGCATCAACATCAAAGGTTTTACATTGAGTTTGCCAGCTGTGGATCTGTCCTAGAGTTTACAGTTTAGGATTTTCTAAGGTGCCTATTTCCTTTAGGTGCTAAGTGAGTCAGTGGGGACTGTGGGTTCTCAGCACCTCTCAATTAGGCCCTAAATGTCAAGTTCGGCAGCCAAAATTAGTGGCCACTTGTGAAAATTTAGGCTTAAGTCACCTGCTGTAGATCACACTGAACGTTCAAGGCAGAAGCTAGGAAGAGAACCCTTGTCCCCTCCACTCTGTTCTCCCTGCATTACCCACAAGGGCCTCCTGTCTCCCTTGATGGTAGCATCCTGGTTTAGCAAAAAAATCAGGACAGGCAATGCAGACCTGGATGTCATTTTACACTGATCCCCTCAATGGGGTGGGAAAATTAGCAGGTCCCGTTTTAAGCCATCTCCATCAACCCCCTTAATGATGAGCCACATCGCACATGGAGATTAAATGTAACCGCCCTCCTCCAAACAAAACTCCAGGACATCTACTCCTGTGCGTAATGGGAGCAAGAAAGGAGCAGTCCCTGCCAGGACACCTTTCCCCAAATGCGCCTTTAACTCCTTTGTAGGAAACAATGACTGAGGGCAGCTTCAGTTTACGACCTTGCCTCAAGAAGCTGCACCATTTGCAACTTTTATTGTTGTACCAGCCCACATCAAAGGGCTGGGACTTTCCTTTTGTTCCTCTGAACCAGAGAGCTTTTCCCATCCCAGTTACAACCATCCATAGATCAAGCCATTTAATCTTCTATTTTAGCTTCACCAGCTTTGCACCATAACAGTCTCCCCATGAGCATTCGCTGACCTCCTGCTTCAGGATTCTTTTGAACGGTGTTGCAGACTGGTAGTTCTGAGTGGTGGAACAAGGGCCTGCTGCAATGCTCTCGTCTACCATCTTTCAAATGGTATTCCATAGGTAGTTGCCACATGCCTCTGTAGGAACCAGTGGGGATAAGACGCATCTACTGGCCTTGGGAAAGCAAGACGTACAATGGTCTAACATGTTCACAGAATATCAGGGTTGGAAGGGACCTCTGGTCGTCATCTAGTCCAGCTCCCTGCTCAAAGCAGGGCCTACTCCCCAACTAAATCAACTTTAATAGACAGAGGTGAAAAAAGCATTGAGTACATTAGCTTTTTCCACATCCTCTGTCACTAGGTTGCCTCCCCCATTCAATAAGAGGCCCACACTTTCCTTGACTTTCTTCTTGTTGCTAACATACCTGAAGAAACCCTTCTTGTTACTCTTAACATCTCTTGCTAGCTGCAACTCCAGGTGTTATTTGGTCTTCCTGATTTCACTCCTGCATGCCCGAGCAATATTTTTATACTCCTCCCTGGTCATTTGTCCAATCTTCCACTTCTGTTGCTCGGCAGTGCCAGCTTTAAGCACATCCAGTACAGTTTCAGAGTCTGATTCCAGACACATTCGGCTAGCAAGGAGACAGCATTCTGAAGTGTCAGGAAATGCTCCCATTTTAACCAGTTCAAACAGCTGTGGTTGCAGCAAGACATGCCAGTGCGTGGTGATGCTCTTCTAAATCCCCACCACTGGGGAACGTTCTATGCAATTCACTGGAACACTTTTTGCAAGATAAGATTTTTCAAACTTTTGAAAAGCAAAAAAACCACTAAACATAAACCTTCCCCAAGATAAATATAATATGCACATCATCCCAGCTCCACCCCATCATCTGTCTTTCTCCTGTTCCCCTTTGCTTGTCTAGTACCAGCCTTTGTCCATTTACAAAGGCAGTGAAACACTCTCTCTCTCTCCCCCCCTTCCAGCTCTCCTGTAAAGGATTTTGGGATGCAGCTTGTAAAAGGGACTCTTAAAAGAGAATGTCCTAATCGTGCCCTCTATGCAGGGAGGGCTATATTTCTGTGCAATGCTCCATTACTTCACTGGGACCCCAGGCACTTGTCTGGATACACCAGTGCAATTCTGACTGTAGGATGGAAGCTACCATCTGCATTTGTTTTATTGACTAAATTGCAGATTGGTAGCCACAAAACAGCTACCAGAAAGCTATAATCACTCAGAGGTTGCCCTCTTCCACACAAAGCCAAGGAACTACGTTAAGCCTTTGGCAATCGTATATTGCCACTGCTCACAAAACTCAGTATGAACACACGAAAATGAAATGAGCTATAGTGGCTAATCCACATGTATCAGTGTGATCACATCACTGACTGGTGTAAGGGAAATGAATTTGTATGGCACCCTCCAGAATCTCTTGCCACTTCCCTGGGTGGGGTTGGCGACTTTTATAGCCTTCTTCTGAAGCTGTGGTACAGATTGCAACTGGGTATGGTCTCAATCTCTTTTTTTCTGAGCTACTCTAGGAGGACTGGTAGCATAAATTGGCATGAATCCATCCTGACCTTTCCAAATTTCAAGCATCCCATTCAGACCCTTTTCAATAATCTTCTCCCATACTTTCATCACATGTAACATCAGCTCAATTGGATGATTAGCACACTAATATCTCTTTATGTTTAAAAGAAGCACCACCAAGCTTTTACCCCATTCATCAAGCATTTTCCCTTTAAGAACATGGAACAAACTTGTCAGATACTTGAAGCCTTCCTTTTCCAATGACTTCACCACATCCATTACGGCTTCATCTGGCCCAAGTGCTTTCTCCATTTCCTTAAATGCCTCTGCATAGAAAGGAGGGATTGAAATCTGTCATGATCCAGTTTGGCTTACATATCCTTAATTCTTCCATTGGGTTCTGCTCGTTCATCCCTCTTCCAAAACAATTATTTTGCTGATTGAGTCACCCTTCATTTGCAATGGAACCACATTCATTTAGAACGTAAGCAAACTCATTCAGATGCCCCATCGTTTTCTCATTTACCTTGGTGAGTCTACAGATGGTCTTTTCTCTCCTATCCTCCTAGTCTGTATGGCTCATCACAGGCCATACAACACACTTTGCCTCCAGGTATGCCATCTTATCACTGCTGAAGCCACTGGCCTACCATTTTTCCAAAAGTTATCACTTCCCCCCTGCAAATAAATTTTTTAGCTCAAGGACTACACCACCAAGTCTCCATTCTTATCCTTCCCAGCACTAGACCCATAGCACATGAAGTCCTAGGAGCAATTTCTAGCAAAGTTGACTCCAGTTTGAACCAGTTGCCCTCTACGCTTCCTTGTGTGTGGTCAGGAAGTCTACACATGATTCAGTGTTTGTGAAGATTCTCTCATTTCCACCTTTAAGTTTCCCCCCACTTGGGGCCCTCTGGCATGCAGGGGTTCAGCTGCTTCTGAGGTCTCTGCATTCAGAAGTGCACCCGTCGGAGCCTGGGGGGTGGAGCTCAGAGCCAAGGCTCCAACCCAGGCTTGAACATCTACACTGCTATTTTTAGCCCACTAGCACAAGCCCGAGACAGTTGATCAAGGCTTGGAGACTCACTGCTGCAGGTCTTTTTTTTTGCAGTGTAGACATTACTTCAGTGAGTACTTACAGTATCATAGAAATTAGAGGTGCAGAGAGACCTATCAGTGCATCTATTACATTGCCATAGGTCCAAGAAGAATAGAGACCTTCTCCTTTGTCCTTCACTTCATGTTCCACACTTTCATCCTGTAATTCTCCCCTCCTTTCATTTTCTTCTGTTCTGCTCTCATCCACACCTCTGTGTGGAGGAGGAGGAGGAGGATTGCCAGGACAGACTTCTCCTAGCCACTGACTCCACAAGTTTGGAAATCTAATTAAATACAGAGAGACTCAAGGGCTTGATCAGGGAAATGCAGAAGAGTCAACCCGCTTCAATGTCCATTTTCTGCTGTCCACACTGGCCTTTAAAACAGTGGTGTTGAAGTGTGGTGTAAACTAGGCTGTGGTCAAACTGGGTTCTAATGAGGGTCAAGCTGCCAATGTGATCCGAAACATTTTGGTGCCAATCACCTCTCCCCCTTCCCTGCTTCACAGTATGGTTCCAGCAGAACCTGGCCCTGCTTGGGCTAGACAGTCAAACTAGGTTTGAATCCAAGCTGCAATCATGGTGTTAGCTTTGGTGCAAATACCAGAGACATGCCAGAGCCAAAAGTTTCATCCAGATCTAAAACCTTCCCAAAGGTCAGGGTGCAGAGCTACATCCCAGGGCTTTGGACTGGCCCAATATATTGAGAAGAACCAAAAGCAAAGCTCAACTGCTGATTTCCAAATTTCTGGGGAGTCTACAATGGGCCTATTCTCTAGAAAGTATGCTCTGACCTGAAGATGCTGCAAAGTGCTCTGTGATAGCCAAAGATCCCTTCTCTGTGCACCTTTTCTCAGCACTCAAGAAAGCAGCCTGTCCACTGACAAACAATACTAAGCAATCGCATCAGTGACAGTTTGTTGCAATTGTGTTGTAACGTTTGCATTGCCCTTGATGCTTCAGTGTTACAAGAATGCCCCAGCCGGGGAAAGAGTAAGAAAGGGGCTTTGCCTCGTTGAGCCTTCACCCTTGCAAAATGAGATCAGTGTGCCTACTCCAGGTACCCACAGCTGACAGCGTTCCCAGACCACCTCTTATGAGAGGGAGGAGGAACATCACTGGGATGTATACCAGCTCCCAACCACCTTTGCTTTTACACATACATTTCTGACCTCCCTTCTGCCCCGTTTTTAATTTTCCTTCCACCTCATTCTCCCCCTTCCAACTGACCCACAGCATGGCTGATTCCCAGAGTCTGGGGAAAATCCTTACAGTGGTGAGATCTTATTGAGTTTTCTATTTTCAAGTCCCCCCCCTCCCCCGCCAGGGGGGCCCTCACCTTCCCCTTTGGCTGGGTCCTCTCCCCTCTTTTGCTGGTATATTCCCTTTCTTGGGACCTGATCCAGAGTCCACTGAAGTGCCTGGACTCCTTCCACTGATTTTGGATCAGGACTTTGGTGACCTCATTTGCACCTTTAGTTTTAAGCTACTCATAGCAATATAGGAACTGGCCCACTAGAATAAAGACGAGTAGCCCACCCAGTCCAATAGCTGCCTTAGAGCAGCTGGTACCCGATGCTTCAGAGGAAGGCGGATACTGCTCACAATGAACAATCTGCACCAATGCCCCTCCACATAGGCAATTCCCAAATCTACCATTTAATCCTAATCTCCGGCTCCATTGGCTCAAACTCAGCGTACCAAAATAGGCTTAACATTGCTTCTTTCTCTCTCCCCCCACGTGGAAACCCCACTCTCCTCCTTGCCAGCTCAAACTAAATCACAAATCCTTGGCATGAGCAGTCTGCTTGTACTGAGACCAGCCAGGGAAAATTCCCCACTTCTAAACTATCTGATCCCTGCCTCTAACCCCCTTTCCCCCTCTGCAATAACTTCTAAGTCAGGGAATGGATTCCTCTCTCTCTCCTCCTGGATATTTTTTGTGAGTAGCATGATCAATGCAGCACATCTTACAACAGGCCACTTTGCTGTATGCAGTTTCAAGACCTTTCCATGGCTTCCCCTCTTTAGGGATTTCCACAAGTCACCTGCTCAACACTGCAAAGGGGCTTCCCTTGACTAACATTGTTTGCATAGTGCCAAAGGGGCATATATGGAGAAATCACTGTCAAAAGATTTAATCAGAGCTGAATGTTCACCAGTTTTCCTCCAAGATCCTGAGACACCTAAAGCGGCACACATCCTGGTTTCTCTGGCAGATGGGTACCATAAGGCTCCGCTATGGACTATGACCTTGAGCAAATCACTGCTCTCGTGCCTCAGTTTCCCCATCTGTACAACAGAGGCTATTACTACTTAACTCATGGGGGTGGAGAGGATGAACCTGTTGTTGCTTGCAAATCATTTTGAGTTCCTCAGATGGAAGATTTCAGAGCAACAGCCGTGTTAGTCTGTATTCGCAAAAAGAAAAGGAGGACTTGTGGCACCTTAGAGACTAACCAATTTATTAGAGCATAAGCTTTCGTGAGCTACAGCTCACTTCCTCAGATGCATATCGTGGAAACTGCAGCAGGCTTTATATATACACAGAGAATATGAAACAATACCTATTCCCACCCCACTGTCCTGCTGGTAATAGCTTATCTAAAGTGATTTCCAGCACAAATCCAGGTTTTCTCACCCTCCACCCCCCCACACAAATTCACTCTCCTGCTGGTGATAGCCCATCCAAAGTGACAACTCTTTACACAATGTGCATGACAATCAAGCTGGGCTATTTCCTGCACAAATCCAGGTTCTCACATCCCCCCCACCCCCATACACACACAAACTCACTCTCCTGCTGGTAATAGCTCATCCAAACTGACCACTCTTCAAGTTAAAATCCAAGTTAAACCAGAACATCTGGGGGGGGGGGAGGTAGGAAAAAACAAGAGGAAACAGGCTACCTTGCATAATGACTTAGCCACTCCAAGTCTCTATTTAAGCCTAAATTAATAGTATCCAATTTGCAAATGAATTCCAATTCAGCAGTTTCTCGCTGGAGTCTGGATTTGAAGTTTTTTTGTTTTAAGATAGCGACCTTCATGTCTGTGATCGCGTGACCAGAGAGATTGAAGTGTTCTCCGACTGGTTTATGAATGTTATAATTCTTGACATCTGATTTGTGTCCATTTATTCTTTTACGTAGAGACTGTCCAGTTTGACCAATGTACATGGCAGAGGGGCATTGCTGGCACATGATGGCATATATCACGTTGGTGGATGTGCAGGTGAACGAGCCTCTGATAGTGTGGCTGATGTTATTAGGCCCTGTGATGGTGTCCCCTGAATAGATATGTGGGCACAGTTGGCAACGGGCTTTGTTGCAAGGATAAGTTCCTGGGTTAGTGGTTCTGTTGTGTGGTATGTGGTTGTTGGTGAGTATTTGCTTCAGGTTGCGGGGCTGTCTGTAGGCAAGGACTGGCCTGTCTCCCAAGATTTGTGAGAGTGTTGGGTCATCCTTTAGGATAGGTTGTAGATCCTTAATAATGCGTTGGAGGGGTTTTAGTTGGGGGCTGAAGGTGACGGCTAGTGGCGTTCTGTTATTTTCTTTGTTAGGCCTGTCCTGTAGTAGGTAACTTCTGGGAACTCTTCTGGCTCTATCAATCTGTTTCTTTACTTCTGCAGGTGGGTATTGTAGTTGTAAGAAAGCTTGACAGAGATCTTGTAGGTGTTGGTCTCTGTCTGAGGGGTTGGAGCAAATGCGGTTGTATCGCAGAGCTTGGCTGTAGACGATGGATCGTGTGGTGTGGTCAGGGTGAAAGCTGGAGGCATGCAGGTAGGAATAGCGGTCAGTAGGTTTCCGGTATAGGGTGGTGTTTATGTGACCATTGTTTATTAGCACTGTAGTGTCCAGGAAGTGGATCTCTTGTGTGGACTGGACCAGGCTGAGGTTGGTGGTGGGATGGAAATTGTTGAAATCATGGTGGAATTCCTCAAGGGCTTCTTTTCCATGGGTCCAGATGATGAAGATGTCATCAATATAGCGCAAGTAGAGTAGGGGCTTTAGGGGACGAGAGCTGAGGAAGCGTTGTTCTAAATCAGCCATAAAAATGTTGGCATACTGTGGGGCCATGCGGGTACCCATAGCAGTGCCGCTGATCTGAAGGTATACATTGTCCCCAAATGTGAAGTAGTTATGGGTAAGGACAAAGTCACAAAGTTCAGCCACCAGGTTAGCCGTGACATTATCGGGGATAGTGTTCTTGACGGCTTGTAGTCCATCTTTGTGTGGAATGTTGGTGTAGAGGGCTTCTACATCCATAGTGGCCAGGATGGTGTTATCAGGAAGATCACCGATGGATTGTAGTTTCCTCAGGAAGTCAGTGGTGTCTCGAAGGTAGCTGGGAGTGCTGGTAGCGTAGGGCCTGAGGAGGGAGTCTACATAGCCAGACAATCCTGCTGTCAGGGTGCCAATGCCTGAGATGATGGGGCGCCCAGGATTTCCAGGTTTATGGATCTTGGGTAGTAGATAGAATATCCCAGGTCGGGGTTCCAGGGGTGTGTCTGTGCGGATTTGATCTTGTGCTTTTTCAGGAAGTTTCTTGAGCAAATGCTGTAGTTGCTTTTGGTAACTCTCAGTGGGATCAGAGGGTAATGGCTTGTAGAAACTCGTGTTGGAGAGCTGCCGAGCAGCCTCTTGTTCATATTCCGACCTATTCATGACGACAACAGCACCTCCTTTGTCAGCCTTTTTGATTATGATGTCAGAGTTGTTTCTGAGGCTGTGGATGGCATTGCGTTCCGCATGGCTGAGGTTATGGGGCAAGTGATGCTGCTTTTCCACAATTTCAGCCTGTGCACGTCGGCGGAAGCACTCTATGTAGAAGTCCAGTCTGCTGTTTCGACCTTCAGGAGGAGTCCACCTAGAATCCCTCTTTCTGTAGTGTTGGTAGGGAGACCTCTGTGGATTAGTATGCTGTTCAGAGGTATTTTGGAAATATTCCTTGAGTCGGAGACGTCGAAAATAGGATTCTAGGTCACCACAGAACTGTATCATGTTCGTGGGGGTGGAGGGGCAGAAGGAGAGGCCCCGAGATAGAACAGCTGCTTCTGCTGGGCTGAGAGTATAGTTGGATAGGTTAACAATATTGCTAGGTGGGTTGAGGGAACCATTGCTGTGGCCCCTTGTAGCATGTAGTAGTTTAGAAAGTTTAGTGTCCTTTTTCTTTTGTAGAGAAGCAAAGTGTGCGTTGTAAATGGCTTGTCTAGTTTTAGTAAAATCCAGCCACGAGGAAGTTTGTGTGGAAGGTTGGTTTTTTATGAGAGTATCCAGTTCTGAGAGCTCATTCTTAATCTTTCCCTGTTTGCAGCAGAGGATGTTGATCAGGTGGTTCCGCAGTTTCTTTGAGAGCGTGTGGCACAAGCTGTCAGCATAGTCTGTGTGGTATGTAGATTGTAATGGATTTTTTACCTTCAGTCCTTTTGGTACGATGTCCATCTGTTTGCATTTGGAAAGGAAGATTATGTCTGTCTGTCTGTATCTGTACAAGTTTTTTCATGCAGTTGATAGATTTCCACTCCATACGGCTAAATGCAGTGCCTTGCATAATGACAGGTTTCAGAGTAACAGCCGTGTTAGTCTGTATTCGCAAAAAGAAAAGGAGGACTTGTGGCACCTTAGAGACTAACCAATTTATTAGAGCATGAGCTTTCGTGAGCTACAGCTCACTTCCTCAGATGCATATCGTGGAAACTGCAGCAGGCTTTATATATACACAGAGAATATGAAACAATACCTATTCCCACCCCACTGTCCTGCTGGTAAGATGGAAGAGGCTCTTAATGAGCATAGCATTGTGATTAAGAGCAAAGGGAGACATTGCAGGGTTTAGAATAGAATGGGTCTCTTAGTTGCGTGATAACAAAAGCCTAATGCTGGCACAGGAACTACACGATCATTCCTTCGGCTCTCTCAGGTTCTTGATGAAGTAACAATTACCTTGAAACTACCTTTGACCAGCCCCTCAACTTGTGTAAATGAGTACAGCTCTATTGATTTCAGCTGATGGGAACTGAGGCTCAGGGAGGTGAAGTGACTTGCCCAAGGTCACACAAGGAGTTTGTCGCAGAGCCAGGAACTGAACCTGGGTCTCCCAAGTTCCAGTCCAAGGCCTTACCCACAAGGCCTCTCTTTTTTTAAGATTAGCATCACTATATAAAAGAGTAAAAGGAACAACCTCCCACTCCACAACGTAAGCCACTCCCTGCTTATTGCCATTCATAAAGTGAACTTAAAGATAAGAAATTTACAAAGGTTCGTGGTGGATTCTCCACCACTAGTAATTGTTAAATCAAGATGGGATGTTTTCCTAAAAGCTCTGCTCTAGCAGAAACAAGAATTAATTCAGGGAAGTTCTATGGCTTGTGTTCTGCCAGAGGTCAGACTGAATGACCACAGGGGCCTGAGACCAGAAGGAAATCTGTGAAAAGGGTTTTGGATCAACCCATATCAGAGAAGGGCTGGAGCTGTGAAGTTCAGATCCAAACTGAAACTTGGTTCATGCCTCTTTCTAAAATTTAAAAACTGTTTTCTTAGTGAGATTCAGATTTTTGCTTTGCTAACGTCTGTCCCACAGCGAGATTTCACTGTGAGGCTACATAAACTCAGGGGCAATCTCTCCCCTCTGCTCAGAGCACAGAGTTTCCTTTTACACACACTTTTCATTCAGTTGGACTCCAAATCCCTTCAGCCTAGAAAGGAGGTTTTATTCCACGGCCAGGAGTGATATTTACAAATATAACTTCCAAGAGACACAAATGCCATTCAACGTGGCACTGGATAAATAATCAGGTATGGATGAATTGGCCCCTTACAAGCCCTCCAGAGTCCATCCCCCCCTCCCGCGGCTTTGAACACATGTAAACCATGAAAAAGAAAAAAAAAAAAAAAGACATCTGGCTTGTTAAGTCTCCATCATTCTGGCCAAAGGACAGGACAAACCCCCTACACATTTGCTCTATGCACAAGCTGTATTTCTTAAGCTTCAGAGATGCCAGAAAGAAAACGTTGACATGTTTGTAGCCCTTTTAAAACTCTACTCCAGCCCATTCATAAAACCCACTTGAGGTTCTGTCAAATGGGAAAGTTATCGGGAAAAGGGTCGGGGAGGGCGAGGGGGGAGAGAAAAGAATCATTTCATTTTTCAGATTTCACAGCTTATTGTAGCAGTTTTATGAATGAAGCAACTGACCTAGTGTAAATTGATTTGTTACAATGCAAATCAGCACTGCCAACTAAGAGACCGTGCAGGAGCCGTAGTGCGTCTAATGCACAACATCCTACGGCTGGCAATTCAGTCCTTGGAGCCAGGTCATTATACAGACATTTCCATTTTTTCCCTAGAAAGGCAGCCAGTGTCATCCTCCTTCAGCTGCATCGCAAGCAGGCAGGCAGCAGACTCTAGCAGAGGATTCGTTCCCCACTGTGGCTTGCTTTTGTTCTTTGGCAGCTGCATTAAGGGGTTAGGGTGGCAGTGGATACCAAATCACCTGCCATGATTTTCAAAAGCAACTGGTGGTTTTGGGTGCTCCATTTAAGACCCTGCACTACAAATGTCCATTGGTGTAACGCTCCAGAGCGATGCCGTTATACTGATCTAACTCCCAGTGTAGACAGTGCTATGTTGATGGGAGGGCTTCTTGCGTGCATCTAGCTACTGCCTCATGGAGAGGTGGATTAACTACACCTAAGGTAGCGTCTTCATGCCGCTCGCAGAGGTAGGTTTCTTTATGCCGACAGGAGAGCTCTTCCCCTTCGGCATAGAGCATCTTCACCAGACGTGCTGCAACTATATCGGTACGGCTGCACCTCTGCAGTGCCGTGTGGATAGACTTGGCCAGCTTGTCTACGCTTGGGGTTTTCTTTTTTTAGAAAGTGTTCAGCACTCTCTCTCTCTCTCTGAAATTCAGAGCCCTTTATGGTATCTCCAGTTGAGGACCCAAACTGATAACTATACGGCCTTCTTCCTTACTGAGAAAGCAATATTTTGAGAGAGATAGATATCTAAGAAAGCAAAACTCCCATCAACTTCAGTAGGGCCAGATTTTATCTATAATGTTTATGCATCCCAGTCTTTGGAAACCAAGGAAATGAAAACAGTAATACCTAGAGCTCTTTCATGAGTAGAGCTCAAAGCACTTTACAGAGGAAATAAGAATCATTGTCTCCATTTTATAGATGGGGAAACAGAGGCACAGGGTGGTCCAGTGGCTTGCCCAAGGTCACTGAGGAGGCCAGCGGCAGAACCAGGAACTCAGCCTAGGTCTCCCAAGTCTCAATCCAGTGCTTTGTGCAGTAGGCCACCCTGCTTCCAATACCCATCTTCAGAGACCAGACTGAGTTTGCTCCAAAACACTGCCCATTGCAGAGCCTGGTACAGAAAGTCTGATTTCAGCAGCGGAAGAAAAAAAAACCCAAAAACTATTTCTGCTGTTCACCCACAGACATTAAAAAAAGTGTTTGATTTCATGCCCTAGGAAAGAGTTAAGGGCAATGACCCTCAAACGGTCTATCCGATTATAAGAATAAACATTAAAAATACACAGAGGTTGCAGAAAGGACACAACTTCTCATGCATCAGGGCACAAGCCAAACTGAAACTATTGGGAGTAGGTTATTCTAAACTGACTACTGCAGTCTTTCTTGCACCTTCCTCTGCAGCAGCTGGTACCAGTGTCTGCTGGAGACAGGACACTGACTAGACGGACCCTGGTCTGATCCGATATGGTCCTTCCTACATTCCATTTGGGATCTCCAATTGCACGCATGGTAACGTATCATCTTTGGGGAAAAAGAAAGGAGTACTTGTGGCACCTTAGAGACTAACCAATTTATTTGAGCATGAGCTTTCGTGAGCTACAAGTTTGGATTTCTTAGTCTTGCCTAATGATTGATAAGGGAGATTTTCAAGGTGCCTAGCTGGCGACCAGTGGGAACTGGATGCCTACCGGCCGCCTGGACCTCTGAAAATATCACCCCCCACCCCTTAGGATTTCTTCTGTCCCATCATTTGTTCTCTAATGGCACAGGAAAGGTACAGGCAGGCAAAAAAAAAGCATATTCTGCATAAGCAGAGCTTTTCTAATCACTGCTCACACTCGGCCAGTGTTTACTAGCTGCCTTATCTAACATGGTCTTAATCTTGGCTGTATTTTTATCCCCTTCCTTACCTGATTACTAATAAGTCCATTTAGCCTTGCTCTGCATATTTTCTGATCGCATCTACACTCACTCACTCTCGCTCAGAAGCCTGGGGCGACTCCGTGGAGCCAGCTATTGCCCAGCTCTGCTTTTGACCTCCACTGAAAGTAGAATTTGGTTCTTGGGCCTTGCTTGTCTCAAGCTCCCAGCTCTCGGGGTAGCCGTACGAGCACAAGCTTCTAGTGTAGATGCCAGTGCAGCTCATGCTGGTTTCAAACTGGGGTAAACCACACACATGGGAAGGCTGCTGCACCACTTCAAATTAGGTCTCTGCTGGGGGGGAAAAAACTGATTGTGAAATTTTTTGTAATGAAATGAGGATTTCCCACTCACTGAGTACAGTTTAAGGATTATACATTTTTTTGGGGTCGTGGATGCAAGAATTCCTAGTGGCTGAAATGTACATGAAAATACTGTAAGGTAGATAGGTGTAAGCCAGGAGCAGCTTCACTGAAAATCAGTTGGGTTGCACAAGTGGAAAACAAAACAGGAGAATCATCTTCATATTCCAATTCCTAGGCATAAGGGTTCCATTAAATTAATACAAAACAACCCCTGAACACCTTGTGCCCACTTACACTTCTTGTGGCTAGCCTGCCTGACCCTAAACGCAGGAAGCTGTTTTACCAGCTGTCCGTGGTGGGGGCACACTGCAATCGCTGTTAGCTATGCACAGCTGCTGCTGACCTATTACGAGGGACGAGCAAACCGTCCGAGTCTGGGAATTTCAGCTAAGCAGCCTCCCCTCCCCCGCAATTCTGACTTGAAATCCAGAGTGTGCAAGTCTCACGCTCAAAACGGGATAGTCAGGATTCGATTTACCTGAGCCTTGTCCCTTAAAGTATCTGAAGTCTGCTGAGCGGCTCAGAGGAGATTGCTCTGGAAGGACCGAGCAGCAGTGGGGTTTGTGCAAGCTCTGCATGTGGGTTTTTTTTTAAAAATACTGAATTTAATAAAACACCAGTTTTTAAAAGACTTATGTTCCCAGCCTAGGGACAAACCCAGACCAGAATGTTCATGAGACCAAACGCTCGAGAGATTTCCAACCCTTCAACTGCGGAGTGAGGCAGCATGGCCTAGTGGATAGAGCACTAATCTGGGACTCAGTATACCTGAATTCTATTCCCAACCATGCCAGTGACTTGTTGTGTGACCTTGGGCAAGTTACTTTCTCCCTGTGCCTCAATTTCGCCATCTGTAAAATGGGGATATGGACACTGACCTCCTTTGTAAAATGCTTTGAGACCTAAAGAAAGAAAGATACTATGTAACAATAAGGTGTTATTAATCATCACCCTTCCTGAACAATGCTACTAATCCATTACCCAACAACAACAACAACAACAAGCCCTGTTTGCAGGATTTCTTCAGAATTTTAAGCTAAATAAAAACAAAACAAGCTCCTTGGGGCAAGGACCATCTTTTGTGTTCTGGGTTTGTACAGCACCTGGCATAATGGGACCTAGGCCATGACAGGAGCTTCTAGATGCTACCACAATACCAATGCTAAAATATGTATGTTCAAAATTTAGATGCTGATTTAAAGAGAGATTGATTGAGATCAATCAATAAGAATAGGATGAAATTTAATAGTGAGAAGTGTAAGGTCATGCATTTAGGGATTAATAACAAGAATTTTAGTTATAAGCTAGGGACGCATCAACTAGAAGTAACGGAGGAGGAAAAGGACCTTGGAGTATTGGTTGATCATAGGTTGACTATGAGCTGCCAATGTGATATGGCTGTGAAAAAAGCTAATGTCGTCTTGGGATGCATCAGGAGAGGTATTTCCAGTAGGGATAAGGAGGTTTTAGTACCGTTATATAAGGCACTGGTGAGACCTCACCTGGAATACTGTGTGCAGTTCTGGTCTCCCATGTTTAAGAAGGATGAATTCAAACTGGAACAGGTACAGAGAAGGGCTACTAGGATGATCCGAGGAATGGAAAATTTGTCTTATGAAAGGAGACTCAGGGAGCTTGGCTTGTTTAGCCTAACTAAAAGAAGGTTGAGGGGAGATATGATTGCTCTCTATAAATATATCAGAGGGATAAATACCAGAGAGGGAGAGGAATTATTTAAACTCAATACCAATGTGGACACAAGAACAAATGGATATAAACTGGCCACTAGGAAATTTAGATTAGAAATTAGACGAAGGTTTCTAACCATCAGAGGAGTGAAGTTTTGGAATAGCCTTCCGAGGGAAGTAGTGGGGGCAAAAGATCTATCTTGCTTTAAGATTAAACTCGATAAGTTTATGGAGGAGATGGTATGATGGGATAACATGGTTTTGGTAATTAAATATTCATGGTAAATAGGCCCAATGGCCTGTGATGGGTTTTTAGATGGGGTAAGATCCAAGTTACCCGGGAAAGAATTTTCTGTAGTATCTGGCTGATGAATCTTGCCCATATGCTCAGGGTTTAGCTGATCGCCATATTTGGGGTCGGGAAGGAATTTTCCTCCAGGGCAGATTGGAAGGCCCTGGAGGTTTTTCGCCTTCCTCTGTAGCATGGGGCACGGGTCACTTGCTGGAGGATTCTCTGCTCCTTGAGGTCTTCAAACTACAATTTGAGGACTTCAATAGCACAGATATAGGTGTGAGGTCTTTTTTAGGAGTGGTGGGTGAAATTCTGTGGCCTGCATTGTGCAGGAGGTCAGACTAGATGATCATAATGGTCCCTTCTGACCTAAATATCTATGAATCTATGAATCTATGAGATTTAAAAAAAAAAACAAAAACACTAAAGGAAAGATGTTCAATTGAATTTTACTTACAAATCAAGTTGTGGGTGTGAGGAGGAGGCCTTTACACTTTTACTTACATTTAAAAAAAAAAAAGGGGGGGGGGGAGGGATATTTCCATCAAACCCTCTTCTTGCATTCAAGAGGCAACATTTGTTTTTAAAACCAAAAACAGTCCCTCTGCAGCCCAACATTGCAGACCTGGTTTAGTGCAAATGAAAACAAAGTGGACTAGAAACTGACAGTACACCAGGTGAAACTGACTAGTCTGTTCTGGATGTCCACTTTCAGACCTCTGCAGGAAGTGAGCAGGTTGGGATTTTTAAGATCCCTTCAGTTTTAATAAGCTATGGCTGAGTTAGTAGGGCAGGTAAGGTACTAAATTCTTTCCCCTACTGCATTCCCTTGATATTGTGGCAGCGTTGATCCAGTCAGGGTGGAATTTTCAAAAGCACCTCAGTGACATAGGAGGACAAGTCTCATTTTCAAAAGCGACTTGGCACTGACGAGCCATTGACATCACTGTCGACCTGGGCTGGGAGGGTCACTGGGTATGTAGACATACCTTGAGTCACTTGGGATTCCAAGTACAATGCTCTCCATCCTCGCAAGGCAGTCCCCATAATAGAATTTCAGCCTACAGAATTGACCCCCTGATGTCCTGTCTGTCTCCCCTTCTGACCAAATGCTGCCCAGGCACCAGAGGGCATTTCCCCAAGTTAAATTATTACTTCCATCACAGCAGCACCCAGAAGCCCTTACTAAGATCAGAGCCCTGCTGTGCGAGGCGCTGTACAGACGCTGCTCCAAGAAGCTGACAGACAGGACAGACAAGGTGGGAGGGCAAACAGAGGCACAGAGACATGGTGACACCCCAGGAATAGCACCCAGGTCTGCTGGCTCCCTAGTGGCCACCCTGTGCTGATTGCACCAGGCTGTCACGAACTTTAAGGGGCTCTCTTGATTGTTTTGTTAGACAGTAAATTTTGGAGTTTGCTTCAAATCACAGGCAGGCGAGATCTATGGATGATGGGTCTCTTTTGGGGCAAATTACCTCCACTCCATATGGAAGATCTACATGATCCTAAAAATCAGCTTATTCAGGTTGAGATCTCCTGCAGGATTGTAGCTATTGTGTAGACAATGAATCTCCTCCCCTGTGCGCCCGCCCCCCCCCCCCCAGCTTCGTTAGAATATCCTGGGACTTGGATTACCACCAGACGGGCACAAGTGAGCCCAGAAACCACCTCTCACGTGTTAGATCTGGGCTTTGAGCTCTGTGCCATTATTGGCTCTAAAGCCTTTCATGGCTTCTCACGTCCCCGTTAGGAAACGGAAAAACCAGCAGCTTAGACGCAGACGGGACTCCCTAGGGATTAGAAGGCAGTCATCACAAATGGGGAGGGGAAATCTTTTACAACAAAACATCACCTCATCTCACACCCGCAGTGACCTCTCAGAGCCAAAGTCCACCCTTTGCAGTGCGTGTTTCCGTTGCTAGGCCCTGCAAAGCATGCTCTCAGATAGAATAGAGCCCATAAATTATGGTCATTCAGAGATAAGTGATCCTTGAATCTCTATATCAAATTACTTATTATTTGCCTCATGGTAATGCCTAGAGGCCCCAAGAAGCGTCCTGTTGGGCTAGGCACTGTACACACATATAACGAGAGAGGCGCGCCTGACCTAAAGTGTTTAAAATGGGAGTTTTGCCCCACCTTCAATAGGTGCAGAATCAAGACGACAGGAGGATGCCACAAATGGGGGAAAACACAAGTAATAGTGGACTCAAACATCTAAACAGGAAGTTCTCTCCTTCCTCACCCACCTCAGTTGCGGGACCCTGTAAAGGGAAAGGAAGAGCCCCACATGGACAACCAAAGAAGCGCGAAGGGCCAATGATTAGAATTCGGCACAAAAACCACGGGTGTAGTTTTGATTTGGGTTGGACAGCCCCGTCATTCTAAAGCCACAGCTCATTCTCATCCCTGGGCCATTCCGCCCGGGTGGAATGAAAGAAGCTGTTTATTCAACCAACTGAACCGGCACCAAACGCTTCCTTTCCAAATTCATAAGACAAAACAAAGCAGAGAGATACGAGGACTTGAGCAACGTAGGACTGGACTCTCCTCTCATGCCAGTATAAAATAGAGGGCAACTCCACTGAAGTCAAGGTGATAAAAAATGAAGTACAAGGAGAATAATGCATTTAGTATCTAGGGCACAGCAATTTGGGAGCAGGTAACACATACCTGCACAAGAGAGATAAGCTTTCTAATTTTAGCACAACTCCAGTGCCTTATGGGAGAAAAGGCCAGGCAGAGAATGGAATGGAGAAGTTGTTGGGAATTTGGAAAGGTGGCTGTTGAGCAATAGTATCTCACACACAGAGACTGGTGTCTGGCTGGCCCACGTTCCACCTATTTGCAAGGCAAAATACGTGTTGCAAAAAATACCACATTCCCGAGAACGCCATTGCATGCGTGCATACAACCGCAGCCATAGCTCGCAACACTTCTCCCACGTACCAGTTATCCTGGTCTACTGGACAGTATTGGACCCAGGAGATGGGATCCAACTCTCCACCAGAACCTGGAGGAAGTTCAGGCCCAGATATGAACTTGACAACTCAGTCCCTCTCAGATCCACTCTAAAGGCTGTGAAGGAATGGCGCTAGCAGTTGCCAAGTGTTTTTCAGTGTGTAAATCTAACAAATCCAATATAGACACAGGCACTTAATGCTTGAGCCATGAAGAATCTCTGTTCGCAGTATGAGGACTATGACATGCAGTTGAGCAGATATGATTCCATCCACCAGAGGGTAGCCACACACACTAGCCAGCCCACTAAAAGATGCATTCATGTAAAAGAAGGTACTCACCCAATCCCCTCTTTGCACCACCCAGACACAGATACAATGGAATAAGGCGACATCCCGGGGGATCATTTACACACATGACTACTAGCATGCTATCCACACTGACCAGCAAGGCTCTGCATGGACCCTGTAATTAACATTACAGTAGCTATCAAAAGCCTCAACTGGGATTGTACAAATACATCAGCGATGGTCCCAAAGAACTAGCAACAGCATTGTTTGCTCATGGGTACAAACCAGCACGAACCCTGGAGAAGACCCTATTTCACTACACTACAAGTCAGCACTTGGTTATGAGCCAGCGCATAGGAAAAGACTATTCTGTCTGTTGGTTATTTAAATGGCTAGCAGCAGGCTGGAAGCTAAGACCTTTATGGGCTGGATAAGCAGTGCACAAACTAAAGTGAATTCTCTCCGCTATTGCTCTCGCAATGGCTTCACGCTCAATATGATGGAATGAAAGGCAGAGAAAAGAAATGACCTCTCTTCCACGCGGTCCTCTTAAACCAGCCCTACCAAGTCACACATATGATCTATCCACTTATTAACATGGTCAAGAGTAATACATTGACGGTAGGGCATTAAACAAGAATCAAGTTATGCCCTGGCAAAGAGGCCAACATTACATGCAGTAAGATAACCCCAGAAACGTTTCTGGATTTGTTTGCACTTTCAAGCACAGATCTCGGCCCCATGGCCGAGGCATTTTCCAAGCATCTGAGCTGGAGGACTACTGGAGAGGGCCAGGAAACAGGGTACAGGCATGATGAGAACATCTGTGGGGACCACTGGGTATGATTAGGAAAACCAGAAGGGGTGGCTGAGAGCTAATTCGGAGCTCTGGATGCAGAAGATATGGTTGAAATTACTGTGCAAGGTCTAAGGTTAATATATTACATCAGTGAACTTACCACTCAAGGCAGACGTTGTGTTCTCCAAGGCATGGCACACAGCTAGTAAAATACCTAGGGAAAAATTTCAAATACAGGTCAGAAACAATACAACAAGCAACAAATTGATTTAAACAGTCAAGAGAGACACAGAAGATCTTTCAGTTTCTAGCTGCGGGGGCAGAGTCAAAGATGCAAGAGACCTACAGGTTTTTAAATGAGTCAATGGCTTTTGGGACATATCCCTATGTTTTCAGCTCAGAAAGGATCATCTCAAACTATACACATACATACACCCAAGATATCCAAGTTTATGTATAATGCAATAGATACACACACCTGATCTATACAGGTATCGATGGATGGAAGTATTTACCCCAACAAAACCGCACAGGAGTAGAAGCAGCAATCATACTTTGAACATCCATGAAAACTTTCATCCTAGGATCTCAAAGCAGGTTTAAATATTAAATCTCAGTACCCCTGCATGGTAGTTTTAAATATCCAGGTAGAGATTAGGAAGCTGACACAAACACACAGAGGTTAAACAACTTGCCTAAGGTCACGCACCGCGAGGGTTTGATCCAGTGTCCATTGTGGTCAATGGACAAGTCAGTTGCAGAACTGGGAAAAGGACCCACGAGTCCTGACTCCCAGCTCCAACCAGTGGCTCAAATCTATCCAAACCCAAAGAACTGTGTGTACTGTAAGCCCTCTTATCCAAAGATTCCCCATCTCAATTAAATAGCCTTTTTATTTGAAACCCAGTTTATCGCATGAATTCCACACTCCCTAATTCTGTTGAGATAAGCAGAGTTCCAGCTCTTATGTTACCAGTTGCAAACAACTGTTCATAAAAATGAACAAAATGTGCACCAGAAAGGCAAACTGGCGGTAAGAATGGAAGCACTATCCTAACACGAAGCCTACAGAGCCATATGGGTCTGCATATAGTGGAAGGGTTCTAAATAATCCCTGTTTTAAGAGGATTTAAAGGGGGAGGAGAAAGCTACACACACTATACATTTCTGAAGGTCATTCTTTTTCCATGCTGAGAGTTAGGAGGAGGAAATTGACCACCAGAAGCAGAACTAATAGCAAATCTAGAAAACAATTAGGATTAATTTAGATTCAGCTTTCTGGAACTGCAGGCGCAGTGGAAATGCAAAGCCAGGTTTCATTGCTCTAATAAGACGGGTCACTGAGCCCGGGAAAAACAGAGGTCGGAGCCAGATTTTGTTCAGGCTGAAGTGCTGGTTAGACCCACCAAATTTAAAGCCAGAAGGGACCACCAAATCATTGAGTCCGACTTCCTGTAGATCACAGGCCAGAGGATGAAGAGGAGGGGTATGGTTTGGACAGCTTACATGATTTTGGAGCTTTTGCTGTGAGACTTCAGGCTGAAATAGTGGCTATTTCACCAGATCAGCTCATTTGGCAGAAGGTTAAATAGTGAATCACATGATCAAGAGATGGGTCTCCTTGCAAGGATAACCCATTCTGGGAGATTTAAAAAAAAAAAAAAAAAGCATTAGAACTGCCTTTTAATCTCTCTTGGAAATAAGGCCATGACAGCAAGCTGGGATCCAGAAATCGGGATGCCAATACCTCTTCCTGAAATTGAGGGGTTCAGATTGAAGGTCCTGGTTTGGGCCCTAATTAAGCAGAGCCATGTGAAACTCAACCATTTCCAGTCTGCAGGATTCTCTAACCTTTTCTTGATTTTGGTTCATGCAGCAATTGAACCTCACCCTCCTGAGTCTTGGTCAAAACAATCCCCAAAGCTAAACCAACACTCAGCTGAAGCCAGTTAGTGTGGCTGGTTGGAGTCAAACCCACCAAGACTCTACTAGAAATCATTCAATGCCTCTTGCTCAAAGGGCTCATAACCCCTAGTGAGACTGGGCTGAGTACTAGGTCTGGAATGAAAAACACACGTCAGATAAGCTGGGAACGTTGCAAACAGGTGCCCAGTTATGAACGCTCGGCTGCCAAGTTGAGATTGGCGCTACATTGCACCCACAAAAACAGAAGAAGAGATTCAAAGAACAATTGTATGAGGATAAGGGCAACTCACTCTGCCTCCTAGATGTTACACACGTTTGTTTAAAGATATGGCCCTTGGAATGCTGGCATTTCCCCAAAATTCAGCTAGATGGAGCACCCTGCTGGACTTCCTGGTGACAGCACACAGAGTGTTAACAACAAGCATATCCAAACTCAGCTGGGAACCTTTCCAGCACCACCTTTGCATGATTTGCGCAAGAGAGAATGCTAGCTCATAGACCAACACCTCCACAAGTTGCCCTCCAGCTAAGCTGAGCTGTGACCCAGAGATAGGCCACCAGCAGGTGCAGAAGGTTTTCTATGTCCTTCAGCTTCAAGCTGGCATACAGACAGGAGCTCCTTCAGAGCTCTCGGCTGGGCTTTAACTCCCATGAGGAAATATAAACAGGCAAAAATTATTAGCTAGATCAGGTGTTGGAACCTGTTAAAAATTGATCATCCCACCTAGTTCAAATAGATGCTTCTCTCTGTGGAGTTTTGTAAGGCAGCTGAATACACACACACACCCCCAAAAATGTTTGCTGTTAGACAGCCAGTGATCTCTTGAAACACTGTGCCACTGACTGCTCTTTAATTACAGTTTGCAGTGTTGTTGTCTGTATCTGCATGTTGGTCCCAGGATATTAGAGAGACCAGGGAGAGGGAATCTTATTGGTCCACCTTTGCTTCTGTTGGAGAAAGAGACAAGCTCGCCCGCTGTGTAGAGCTCGTAACTGAAGAGCAGCTCTGAGTAGCTGGAAAGTTTGTCTTTTTCACCAACAGACGTTGATCCAATAAAAGACATTACCTCACCCACTTTCTCTCTCCAGCTCTTTAATTAGGTGGGGTGATAGCCGCCTTTGATTGTAGGAACATAGGGATTGCTAAATCAGATTGGGCTCATAATCCATCCAGACCGACGGCCATTTCTGAGAGTGGCCAGCACCACTTGCTGCAGAGGAAAGTGCTAGAAATTCCACAGCAGGAAGATGTGCTCTCATCCCAATCACTAGGAGTTAAAGATTAGTTTAAATCCCAAAGCATGAAGTTTCACATCCCTTCCAAAGCTCTTCTTTTAGAGCTATTCTAACTCTTGACATTCTTGTTATCCATATTATTGCCCAGTCCCTCTTCAGCCAGATTCAGTCTTGCCCTCCACAACATCCTGTGGCAATGAGTTCCACAGTCTACCCTGGTCAGAAAAAGTATATTTCTTTTTACCAGCTTTGATTTTCTCATCTCAATTCCACTCAAAGTCAAGAGGGGGCTACTGGTGGGAGATTCTCTGTGGCTTTGGAATTCTATACCCGCCCCCCGTCTGAAACGGGCCCAACATGATTACTTTCAAGGCATGTCACAAAGCACATCTTTTCCCCCAGCTGCTGGAAAACTGAGCCGGTTTGGAAAAGTGGGGAAATGTTAGAGGGGGAAAATTTAAGCTTTTAACTAGTCTGGCTTGATGGTGGCAGGTTCTACCAAATTGTATTGTGCTTCATTATTTGTAATGTACTTGCAAGTTACATGAAGGACACAAAGTTGATGTATGGATGCCCCTTGTACAAACACTGAAAATAAGCCCCCAAAGCCAAAGAAATAAATTAAGCCACAATTGAAAAAGTTATCCCAATCTAGGACAGCACTTATGCGTGGAATCAGAGAAATGTAGGGCTAGAAGAGACCTCAAGAGGTCAATTAGTTCAACTGCCTGCACTGAGGCAGGACCAACGATACCTAGACCATCCCCGACAGGTCTTTGTCTAACCTGTTCTTAACAGCCTCCACAACTTCCCTAAGTAACCTATTCCAGTGCTTATCTATCCTAGGTAGAACATTTTTCCTAATATCCGATCTACATCTCCCTGGCTGCAAATTAAGACAAGTATTTCTTGCCCTACCCTCAGTGGGCATGGAGAACAATTGATCATAGTCCTCTTTATAACAACCTTTCACATATTTGAAGACATATCACATCTCCCCAGCCCCAGTCTTCCCTCCCCCCCCCCCCCCCCCCCGACTAAACTGGCCAATTCTTTCAGCTTTTCCTCAGAGCTCATGGTTTCTAAACGTCTCATTTTTGTTGCACACGCCTAAGTCGCACTGAAGTCAAGGAGAGCTTAAAGTTAAGTGCCCTGGATCAGGCCCTAACACTGCTTCAGAGCAACGCCTTGCTGAAAATATACCAAGGCAGACAGCACAAGCTTAGCACTATTCTAATTCTTGACATTCTTGTTGTCCATATTGACGCCAAATCCCTCGTGGTAACCAGAGATGTAAATACACCTCATCCAGGATTTCAAATAATGGACCTTCCAGGGACTCCATTACCTTGGGCCACAGGTTCCTTTTTCTCATTAAAGGATGGACTTTTCCACTTCCTCCCACAAGTGGGGTTTTTATCCTCTCAGCATCCGAAAGCTTACATTCACTAACCACAGACTGCCTAGGTTCAGTCACCCTGTGATTGCTTGAGGTCAGTGATTCACACAAGCGAAGCCTGACAGCTGCGTAAATAAGGTTTTAGGTTACCTAGAGCAAACTATGGCTAACATACCCGACTACATGGCAGCTAGGGTGGTGAATTTAGGTGCGTGCACTGCGGTAGCTGTAATGCAATCTACTGTGGGATCATCACGCTTTCCCATGCAGAGTCACCTAGCTAGGACATCGGCATTAGATAGAAAGTTGAAAGTACCAAGGTCGGGCTTTTCAAAGCAGCCTAATGGGATATTCAATTCAAATGGGATCTGGTTACCTAACACTCATAATCGTCACGGAAAATCTGCAGCTTTCCCAAGACAAAGACTGAGTTTCACAACGCAAATTCTCACCACTGGTTGCTAGCTGGGATTGAACCCAGGACCTACAACTTCAAAGTTACAAAGTCTGCAACTTGAGTCAAAGGAGTAATTTCACCTGTGTTTCTGGTCCTGAAGGGACTGGTCCTCACTGATGACCTGCAATAAGTAGATGCCACAGATACATGGCCATGAGGGATATACTGAGACCATCACCCATTGGTGAGGCTCTCAGAACATATGTCCTAAGCGAGATGTGCACTAGGGTAGGCCACCTTCCCCAGAACTCACCATTTGAGGGGTCTAAGAGGAACCCCACGTTACGACTTAGCTGTCATTGGTTGTGCAAAGGAGGTTCCCTATTTGCATCACGTTTTCCATGTTAAGTGAGTGCACATGAATAGCCCAACCTATCATTTACTGAATGATTTACAGGGGTCCCTGCACAACCAAACTAAGCTTGAGGCTCAAAGAAGTTCCTCAGGGCTGCTCTACACTAGAAAGTTAGGTCAACCTAGCTACACCGCACACAGGGATGCGAAAAATGCACCCCTGAGAGACATAGTTAAGCTGACTTAAGCCCCAGCATAGACAGCGCTGTCGATAGAAGAATTCTTCTGTTGACCTAGCTTCCGCCTCCTAGAGAGGAACAGGAAAACCCCTTCTGCGGCTGCAGCAGGAAGTGTCTGTAATACAGCAGGGAAGCTGTAGTTTTTCTAAAGCTGTAGTTTTTCTAACGTAGACGTACTCTCAGAGGCCTAGCTCGTTAGAAAGGGTCTTGCCTCCAGAGTAGAGCTCAGCTCCCTTGTGGACAATGATTATTAAAACAGCAAAGGAATTAAATGCAACCACCACTCAGAAATCAGGCACTTCCCTCCATTCAGCATAAATGGCAGAGAGCCACTTGCTGGCCTGAGCCACCTTCCCTATCACAAGTGGGAGCAATCAGTTAAGATTTTCCAAAGAAAACAAGTGGCTTAGAAGTCTATGTCCCATTGACTTTTAAATTGGGTGGTTTTGAAAATTGGGCCCCATCATTTAAGACAAGAGTATTGCCTCTTTGGGAAGAAGGGATGAGAGGATACAGGAGAGGATCAGGGCTGGGGGAAAGAGGTCACAGTAGAAAAGAACATGGTGAACAGTAGATTACTCCTGCACCGGTGGTTGGTGCCCCTTGGGTCAGCCCATTCACAGCCCTAGCATTACCAAGCACAGGTCCAATCTAGTCAACCTTCTGCCAAGCCAAGCCGGAGGCACTGCTAATTGTGCATGGAGAGGACTTTTTGCACCTGGCTTAGTAAGCTGGCTTCCCGGAGTCAGGGCTCCCTTCAGTAGCTTGTGGTTTGCAGAGCTGATGAATCCCAAGCAGGCTCTGCCATCACTGAGCTGCACATAGGTTCTGCGCCAGCAAACCTATCTCCGGAAACACCACAGCGTGTGGGAATTGGTTTTAGCGTAACAGTTCTGAGAGAAGATTCACACACGTTCATTATGTGGTGGCCCAGAGGGAGACTCCGATGACTCCAAACCCTTTTATTTATTAAGGAAGGGAAAGCCATGAGAGAGACCAGGAAATATTAGCCTTTGAACAACCCTATATAAAATTAAGAACAGTGATGCAGTCCACGTTAGACCAGTCACAGGGAAATAATCTTGCAAGCAGTGACGGGTTTGGAAAGATCTCCCCAATGCAATCTTCCTGATGGAACTCCCAATTCCTAGAACAAACCCCAGACCACACTTCTTTGATACATTGTATTCCCTCCCCTCCAGTTCTGCTCTGAATTTGGCCCCGTATTTGCTAGCAAAGCTCTCTAAGAAACTGGCTAATAACTCTGGTGCAGCATAAAGGATTTCTTAAGGACCCTTTGCATTCTTTCCATGGCTGCACAACATTGCCAGACAATTGCTACACTCCACCCCAGAGGTGGCTGCAATTCAGCGTTGCTGTGTGCAAGGAGTTTGTAAAGGGCTTTAGGATCCTTTGGAGCACAGGGTGCTCTAGAAGTATACTAGATTAGTAATAAAGCTATGTATTCAAGCAGCTCAAGTAACAGGGGACAAAAAAAAAAAAAATAGATCTTTCTCCAATTCTTACTTCATATTTCACTGACTCGTTAAGGGTGACTTATTAAAACATTACCCTGTCTGTACGAACTTTAGTGGGACATAGGGTGACATTCACCCTTGAGCAGATCAGCACAAAGCCCTCGGAGTCCAGTCTAAAGCCCACTGAAATCAGCAGGGCCCAGTCGGCCAAAAGATATTTGGGCTCCTAACTTCTATACATTTCAATGGGAGTTAGGAGCCAAAATACCTCTGGGGATTCTAGGCCCAGGAGTATTTCAACTGACTTCAATGGAAATTGGACCAGACCTCGTGTCTCCAGTTCAAGATGAAGATGCAGATACAGTCTAGAAACAGTGTCATTCCAACATGTTTACTGTTCCCATGTAAAGGAACATGATATTAACATTCTGCCCTTTTAATTATAAGCAGACAACAACCCCTCATTAAATTAAATCTGCCCTGCAATGAATTAAGAGTCTGAGTGGCAGTTCTATTTAGCAATCCATCATCAAAGACCATCCCTGCAAGCAAGGAGTGGCTGAGCAAATAACCCAGAAAGGGACTGAAGCCAAGTGTCTGTTGGGTCTTAAATCTAAGGAACTACAGATTACTTATTTGAAAGTGCATTGTTCAGTTATTATATATTTAGTATACACCACAGTAAAAGAAAAATCAACCAGTTACAGGCATGTGTACAGCAGTGTGTTGGTGCTGTAATTTTAGTTCCTAAGTTTCATTAAACAGCAGTATTGGTGACAGTACAAAATTGATTCCTTCCATAAGCATTAAAATGAGAGGGTGAAAAATATAGAAGACAAGGATTACAGCTGAGTTGAGACAAAGTCCCCCAGGTATCTGTACTGGGACCAGTACTGTTCATACATGAAAAGGAAAAAAGTAAACATTGAAGCGGCAAAGTTTGCCGATGATACAAAATTTGGAAAGATCTTGGAAAGAGAGTTAAGTCCAAAGCAGAGTGCAAAGAGTTACAAAGGGATCTCACAGACCTGGGGGTTGGGCAATGAAAACAGCAGATGAAATTCAGCATAGATAAAATGCAAAGTAACATATCGGAAAACAGAATCCCAATGATACATCCGAAATTATGGGATCTAAATTAGCGGTTACCCCTCAAGAAAGTTCTCTTATGCAGCAATGGCTACATTAAGCGTACATCACTAAAGCGGTGGACAATAAAATATAAGGCACCATACAAAGTATCAATATAATACTACAATTCTTGTTTATTTGAGCAGGAACACGTTTTTTGGTCATGCTATAAGAATATAGCAGACAGCAGCATTTTGGAGATTGCTTAGCTTATAGAATTGGGACTAGAATGAATTCTATGAATCACAGTCTACAATTCTAATTGTAGCCTCCAAGACCTATTCCGACAGAAAGATGTTTCTCAGTCTCTCCCTCAGAGGCATGTAAACTTGCATTACAAGGCTCTCTTTTGGTGTCCAAAGGACCCAACA
This sequence comes from Lepidochelys olivacea, assembly GCF_965140295.1. Taxonomy (NCBI): domain Eukaryota; kingdom Metazoa; phylum Chordata; order Testudines; family Cheloniidae; genus Lepidochelys; species Lepidochelys olivacea. Next base: position 11,389,227 of record NC_140436.1, on the reverse strand, counting down.
GCACTTTTCACATGAGCAGGCATGAGGAAGCCTCGATCACAGCTAGACTGTAATGCGAAGAATCACATTCCGCCTGCCTGAAGTTCCCCAGAGAACTGAAATACTTTGCATATAATACCCTGGTAAACAAACAGTTCAAGTTCCCATTGAAACAGTCCATCTTTCCATAGCTTAGCCTGGGCTCCCTCATGCAAGATGCTGAATGCCCTGCATTTCCTATTTCAATTGTGGGAAGCTGAGCAGGACCTCAAGACAGATCTAATTGAGCTGAGGCAGAGGATAGAATGTTGTTTCGCAATTACGACTATAGGTAAAATATTAACCCTCTGATTGCTCCTTGGCTGTGGCTGCTGGGCTATTCAGTTAATTGCCAGCACCTCTCTGAAGTTCCTTTGCTCTGGGTGATCTCTAGACCCGCTGCTCTGACACGCAGCCTTAATATCTGTAAGGGTAATTCTGCTAATCCTGCATTGGGATGCAGGTAAACTTATTTAACTTTGATTTTCTTTTTAACTTCCATTCTATTTTTACTTTTAAGCTCCAGAGAACACAGCCCCATTGGCAGCAGCTGTAATTATGAAAGATAAATGAACACTAACACATTTAGGGAGACACCAGCTTCTCAGAGCAGGTGCAGAGGAAATTCCTGGCCACCACAACCAGAGACAATACATATGAGAGAGCTGTGGACTGAAGCACCGCACACGGCATGCTTGACAGAATGATTATGAGATGTATTTTACAGTCTCATTGGCTGAATCAAGCTCCTCTTTCTGAGCTAGAAGAGTTCATGGTCCCTTTTAATAGGAGGAAGAGAGTTTCTCTGGCTAGGAAATTCAGACCAATCAGATTTTCATTGCTAACAGAGTTCTAAGACCACCATCCTCTTTCCTCCTCTTCCACTTTTAAAGAAAGTCATTTATTAGCTGGCAGGGTGACCAGATGTCCCAATTTTATAGGGACAGTCCCAATTTTGGGTTTTTTTTCTTACATAGGCTGCTATTACCCCCCACCCCCCTCCCGATTTTTCACACTTGCTGTCTGGTCACCCTATTAGTTGGCTTTCCTTGCTACAAGGCTACCACAATTTAACTATCAATTGCATGGATGTCTGGTCTGAACTTCCATCCTTACACAATGTACCCTTATAAAAAAAACACACAAAGCCCAGAGAATGGCCTAAGAGAGGTGTCCCTATGTATCGGTCTGGGTTTTCAGAAGGGCCGAACACCTGCAGCTCCTACTGACGCCAACAGGATCAGCACCTCTGAATAACCAGTCCCGACCAGCACATCATTAGGGAGCCTGGATCAAACTGCTGACCCATGAGGGCAATACTTGATTCTTCAGAAGAAAGCAAAATTGCCTCATTGTGCACCCAGAATTTTAACAGAGCTCAGTTTAAGTTTAGTACTCTTCAGAACTGGTATCCAGGCTCAAAACAGCAGTCCTAATTATTCTCTCTCAACCTTGTATGTCAGGAGTAACTCCATTACCACTGACCTACAACAGCTCAAGTAAGAGGAAAATCAGGCCCCACTTTTACCACTTGGCTATTTTTTTGGGGGGGGTGGGGGGTAAATCGTCAAAGCAAAAGGCACATTCTGTGCAGATGTAGCTCTCCACAGAGCTGCACTCAGAGCTTGTATGCCCTGGTGAAGATTCCCAGCTTTGACTCAATGCATTGATGTGGTTTCGACCACAAAGATTTTGCATAGATACAGCTAACCTGGTACAAAAATCCTTCCTGTAGACAACAAAGTCTCAGTTACACAGAAATAAAACCCGAAGGGGCTGGAATTATTCCAGATTTACACCACTGTAAAATGTGATATGAAGATCTGACACAGTGTCCATAGAGGCTTCTGATCCGGATTTTCCTCACTGACCTCAGTCGAGTTATTCACAATTTACACTGGTGTAAGGAAGAGGATGTAAAAACCCAACAGAGCTAAGTACCGGGGTTTCTGGTTCACGACTAGGGCTCTGAAGTGCTAGGGTAATACCTCTCTCCTTGGCAGAGCAAGAAAGTTATTTCAACTCCTGATAAGCACAGGTTTTCTAAAAAAGAATGAAGTAAACTGCAGCAACTCATTGAAAAGTTCTTCCCAGTGTGAAATCAGCAATTTCCATGACAATACCTTCCCTACAGCAGCCAGGGAATCCCAGCGCTTACAGACCCACTCAGGGAAGAAGTGGATGGATGCACTCAGCCCACAGCTTGGTTTCCAGGCTTTGTGGACTTCTAGGCACAGTCTACCCTCAGCCTTCAAAGACCTGCCGCAGAGGAGGGCAGGTGCAATAGCTGTGAAGACATTTGAGGCACCCACTCTGCTTAGGAGGCAGTTGCTGGTAAGAACACATACCCACTCGATAAGCTTTAACTTGCAATGTTTTTGAGCCATGGGGACCAACCTGTCAGTGCATTTCCTCAGTGTTTCATCTTCTGTACGCAAACCACTGTGAACACTCTCCCTCAGTAAGCTTGGGCCCATCCAAAAAATGCAGATCTAGCTATTAAAATCAGACCCCTTCCCCCCTTTAAGAGCATAATGTTGAAACCGCCCATGCACAGAGCTCCCACTGACTACAGTGCAAGCCAGAACATCCATTGGGCTCAAGTCTGTTCAGAGTTTTTATACCCGTGTAACTCCACTGATTTAAACAGAGTTAATCCCAATTGACGCTAGTCAAACAAAGAGCAGGATCAGGCTTTGGCGACTTCTAGGAACTCCTTGTGCAGTATAAACGTGCATGGGGTTAACCCTTTACAGGATTGGGACCTTAATATTCCACTTTTCACAGGGATTCTCTTTCAGTTACAAGGGAAGCATACATACATGTTTCCAATGCAATAGGAAACACATGCTTCAGTTCATAGAATCAGAATATTAGGGTTGGAAGAGACTTCAAGAAGTCCTCTAGTCCAACCCCCTGCTCAAAGCAGGACCAACCCCAACTATGTTCAATATGTAACAAACTCTCCTCTTATGGCACGCACACACATACACTAAACTTTGTGTCATGATCTTGCTTTAAATTGCCCAGTGCTCGTTACACACCTAGTTTAAATTTTAAACTAACATTGCTAATCACCTAGTGCCAACCAGACCCAGTGGAGAGCAAACATGCCAGAGGCAAGCCACATAAGAAATAAATAGGCAAGCAAAAGATACCTAAAGGCATTTGCATTGTTAAATTCTCAGCCAACTGCTTGTTGACAAGCACAAACTCCAAGGGGGGGAATCACAAGGGCTCTCACACACACAGTGGACTGACATTCCAGCCTCCTTATTCAGCCTTGTCAGAAAACAATTGGGAGAAGACTCTCTTAAAAGCCATCAACCAGAGAGACACATTGCAAACTGAACATAAAGGGGTGCTGAATGGGCACAGGGGAGTGGCAAGGAAATTGTAGCTGGCTCAGAAAGAGTTAGAACTTCTAGATGAGTGATTAGAAAGCACCATATTCCATCTATCAGCAATTCCAGGATTTGAAAGGGGGGAGAAGCTCCCCCCACAAATGAGAACACCCCCAAAAGCTTGGGTCCCCCCCAGCACGGTTTTAATTTTGTTCTCCTGCTTATATAATTAAGTCACAAGTCCCCTTGACTCATTTAATCCCCCCACCACCCCCACCCCTTAAAAGAGCAGCAGTTGAATAAGCTGGGGTCAGAGTTCTCTTTCCATGGGAACCAGAGAAAAGTCAAAGCAAGCGGGTGTGTTTATGGCTTTATGCAGGAGCGAAGGCATGGACCGGGGCATGCCACCTGAGAAAGGGAGTTTGGAAAGCAGCGAGCGAACGGGGTTGGGGTGGGAGGAAGAGTCAAAAGAAGGAGGAGGTAAAGGAGCAGGGGGAAAAGGGAAGGAGCAGGGGAAAGTGGAGCGTGAAAGAGAGGGAAAGCGGGAGACAAAGTGACCGAGGGAGAAGGGAAGGCACAAAAGGGAGGGAAAGTGAGGAGAAAGTGAGAGAACAAAGCCGAGCAAAGGCAGAGGGAGGCGCCCAGCGCCAAGGGGCTCGACCTACCCAGCGCGACCACGGCAATCTCCCCGGCGGAGCTGACCATTTTGCAGGCGTACCCCAGCCTGGCTGCGCCCGGAGTGTCGGTGCGCCGGTTCCCTCTGCTCCCTGCGGTGGGCAGGGCTCCGTCGCCGGGCGGAAATGGAGGCGGATTCACCTTTCAACCACTTGGACCTGAGCGGAGCCGACCATCACCCTCCTGCCCCCTCCGAGAGGGGCACGGGGGGCGCCCGGGACCCGCGGCTACTGGAGACGCTCCGTGGAGTCCCGGGAAGGGGCAGGCGCCGGGGGAGAGGAGGAGGAGCAGAAGAAGTGCGGGGAGAGATTAGTGCCTAGGCGTGGGGCGCAGGGAGATGCCCTAGCTAGGGAAGGGAGGTCGGCCCCACATCGCTAGCAGCTGGAGGAGGGGGAGAGAGCAGCGCGCACAGGGGCTTCCGTGCGCCTCCGCCTTGGGGAGCCCCAGGGGCGCAGCGCGTTAGGGCGCACGCCGGGTCCCTCCCGGGATGATAGCGAGCGGGGCTGCCTCGCCAACCCACGAGCCCCAAACTTCACCAACTCCGGGGCCGGCAGCTGTGCGAGCCCAGCACACGGAGATTTTTATTGGGCAGCCGGGATCGGTTTCCCAGTGGCTCCCCCTCCGGCCACCCACGGCCCCTCTGGCCATTACACCATAGATAGGAGCAGCTGGGAGCTGCCTCCCACCGCCCTTGTGGGTAGCTGGGATTGGGCCTTCAAGACTATGGTTTGATCAGCCCGAGAGCGCTCTCTCTCTGAAGCCTGCCGTGAACTCTAGGCGGCAGGAGAGGGTCAGAAATGTTCTGCCTCCTCTCATCTGCTCCCTCTTCTGACAGCCGGACCTATCAAGAATGGCTAAGGCACTTATCACCTGGCTATCTAAGGGCTTGTCTACACTTCTGATCACCGTGAGAGGTTTGGCGTTAAAGTATCTGGCCTCCGCCTACAAAATGTTGTGTTGCCCCCCTCTGGCCCTGGCACATGGGCGATTCACCTTCCTTTGGAAGAGGGTTTAGGGGGTTCACCTGCAGCCAAGCATGTGTGGATGCATCCTAAGGTTTGAGAATTAGAAGGGTTGAACTTGGCGAATTGCAGGTCCTAATGCGGTTTCCAATAGGTCTGATCTCTTCGGATGTGTACAAATAAAATAAGTGTTGTAAAAATTATTTTATATTGATTTTTACCATTAACATATAAATAGAGACCTAAAACAAGAGTCAGGGAATCAATGCATTCTCCCTGAAATATCCTTCAAAGAACATAACATCAACCTTTATATCCCCGTATTAGCAAACTCATCACAGGAATAACTATCAAGCCTTCATTTTGCCTGGCGCGCAGTGACAGTGGAATCTGTAGACTTGTAGTTTCAAAACTGACCCGCTTTGATCGTGCCACTGTGTTTGTCCAAGTATTCTTCATCTTAGCACATCTTCCACTGCTGCAGCACCTTTCATCCTGAATGATCTCACCCAGCTTCAGGGCAAATATACAGACATGCAGCCACTTCTGGCAACCAGCCGCCACCTAACACATTGCACAGGTGGGGTGGAGGGGAAATTTTGCCTAGAGACAAACCCCACATCTCTCTTACAGAAAGTGCTCTGAAAACTTGAAAGTCCACCTGGGTCAGAAGGGATGGCAGCTGACAGAGAGCTCCTGGCCCCCCAACAAAGCACAAAGGATGAAGGGCTAAGATTACCAAATGAGAAGAAAGAAGTTCTTTGGGTTAGGGTACTAGACCAGGGCTCAAAATATGTGGGTTCAGCTTTTTACTTTGCTACAGACTTCTTGTGCAAGTCATTCCATTTCATTGGCCCGCCGATCCTCGTCTGTAAAACAGAAATCATTTCCTTTGTCTGTTTAGATTGTAAGGTCTTTGGAACAGGGGCTGTCTCTTACTACCTGTATGTGCAGCCCTGAGCACAATGGGACCCTGAGGTTGGCTGGGCTTCCAGGCACTACAGTAATACAAAGAAATATTCACGATGCTGAGATGTAAGCTTAAGCATCTAAGGTGTTTCAAAGCCAAAAGGTAGATGGTGCTCTTGCGACAAGGAGTTGTCACAACTCTAATCACAAACCGTAGCTTTAGACGCTAAGGTCACTGAGTATAAATAAGAAATGCAACATGAGCCTGGCTCAGGAAAGCGTGTGTTATTGGGAAGCTATCACACTCAGCTTTGCTCAGGACTCTTGCAAATCAAATGTCCTTAGAAAAAGAGTATGCACTGAAAGGGCTGTGCCCTCTGTGGGCTGTGGTTAGTTTGTAGGAGGCGGGGATCAGGAGGAAACCAGGGAGCAGCCCTTCCCTTTGTGTATGTATCACGGATCCAAGACTCCCAGGTTGCATAAGCCACAAGAACATTCTTTCATTTAGGGCTGGCCAAGTGACAACGCCCCTTCCTCTCAGAGGCAGCTCTTACCTTGGCAATCCACGCCTTCGTTACCTCTAATACAAGGGCTGGGGCTGGCCCTAGCCATGGAAGCCACCTGGAAGCTCGGGCTTAGGCCAGAAAGCAGCTGCATTCCTTCTACGTGGGGCAGGCTGGCAAGAGCATGACATTTCCTAGCTTATATGGCCAGATGGAACCAGTGTGATCATCGAGGTCTACATTACAGATCTACGTCACTTGCGGGGGGGTGTGTGTGTGAAAATCTCTCCCGCCGGCATAGAGCGGCTACACGGGAGACCTGACAGCGATATAGCCACAGCTGAGGTCTGTAGTGCAGACAAAGCCTCAGAGTGTCTTCATTAAAGCATTACAGCAGGGCAGCTATATTGGTGCGGCCATGTGGAGGCAGCGTTTTAAGTGTAGACATGCCTCTACTCTGACCTCCTGTGTAAAACAGGCCTTAGGACCTCCCTGAATTAATTCCTGTTTGAACTAGAGCCTAGCCTTTAGGAAAGCATCTGAGCTTGATTTTAAAAATTGCCAGTGATGGAGAAGACACTGGCCCTCAGTACGTTATTTCGATGTTAATGACTCTCACTGTTAAATATTTGTTTAAACTTGTCCAGCTTCAAATTCCAGCCCCTGGATCTGGTTTTACATTTGTGTCCTAGGTCGATGAGCCATCTGTCATCAATACACCTTTTTTTTACTGGCTGACAACTGACTGCTGGGTGGAATTCACGACATACAAAGCTCTGAACAGTGCAGACCCAAGTTACCTTTAAAACTTGCCTCCCCACTGTATAGACCAGGGGTGGGCAAACTATGGCCCGGGGGCCACATCTAGCCCTTCAGACATTTAAATCCAGCCCTCGAGCTCCTGCCGGGGAGGGGGGTCCAGGGCTTGCCCCACTCCATGTGTGCCATGGCTCCGCATGGCTCCCGGAAGCAGCGGCATGTCCCTCCTCTGGCTCCTACATGTAGGGGCAGCCAGGGGGCTCTGCACACTGCTCTCGCCCCAAGCGCTGCCCCTGGCTGGCAGCCATGGCCAATGGGAGCTGCAGGGGTGGCGCTTGCCACAGAGCCTCCTGGCCGCACCTCTGTGTAGGAGCCAGAGGGGGGACATGCCGTTGCTTCTGGGAGCTGCTTGAGGTAAGCGCTGCCTGGAGCCTGCACTCTTGAGCCCCTCCAATGCCCCGACCCCCTGCCCTGATCTCACTCTCCAAACCCCTTGGTCCCACCCTCCTGCACCCCCTCGGTCCCAGAGCCTGCACCCCTGATGCCCTCCAGCACCCCAACCCCCTGCCCCAGCCCTGATGTCCCTCCTGCCCTCTGAACCCCTCAGTCCCACCCTCCTGCAGCCCAGAGCCTGCACCCCCAGCTGGAGCCCTCACCTCCCCCCACCTGCACCCCAACCCCCTGCCCCAGCCCGGAGCCCCCTCCGCACCCTGAACTCCTCATTTCTGACCCCACCCCAGAGTCCGCACCCCCAGCTGGAGTCCTCACCCCCTCCCGCACCCCAACCCTCAATTTCGTGAGCATTCATGGCCCACCATACAATTTCCATACCCAGATGTGGCCCTCAGGGCAAAAAGTTTGTCCACCCCTGGTATAGACTGTGTTGTCTAGCATATAATATCTAAGTCAGTTGGATTTTGTGAAGCAGGGCAAATAGCAAATCCAGCACTGGACAAATTCAGCCCAGGAGCTACAAGATTCCAGCAGCGAAGTCCATCTGGAACGCCTGCTGGATTGAGAGATTGTAGGAGTGCAAAGAGGCTGCGATTTCCCCTTGGTCAGGGAGCCCTGCAGGTGGATGGTGTTGGCAGAAAAAAAGGGCCTAACCGGCGTGGGGAGGGGATGCACTGGTTCAGCATGTTCCCCTTGGGACAGTCCAGAAGTAGCACCTCCAGTGATGTAATGGTAAAAAAAAAAAAGAAAGGAAAAAGAAATGGGTAAACTAACCTAACCTCCATATTCCCCAAATGAGAAGTGGGTAAACCTGTAGTTATCCTTAACTCCAGTACTTCACTGCTAACAGCAATGCTGGTACCATCCTTCACCTCCCTCACCCCGAAGGGTGAATTCTCTTCGGGGGTGCCCAGTGCTGGCCTGTCTCACCTGGTGTGAATCCAGCTCCTCATGCGGGGTACTGAGAAACCTCCTTTCCACACCATTGCCAGCTCCAGCCATTTTGTGACGAGTCTTGCGATATTTTGGTGTTTTTCTTAATGCCTCAGCCCCTAGAATCGTGTGAGTACAAGAGAATCTCAGCTTTCATGTAAATAAAGAATAAAGAGAGTTTCTAGGCCTCAGGGCTATGCAGAAAAGCCAGTAAATGTGAACCCTAAAGTCTCAGAAACTAGAAGGCAAATAATCCTCCCTCCCCCAATTTGAAATCTTTGCTGGCCTGACTCAGAATTTTGGAATGTTGGGGGGGCTGGCCCTATGACTTCCCATTGCAAGGATCTGCTTTCCAACCCTACACCCTCTTTTTAAAAATTATTCTTAGTCGTGGTATGTTGCCGTGTTCCATTTCTTCCTTTGGTGAAACCCCACAAGTCATCAGGGAAGTTGTGACTGCTGGGGGCGACTTTGGAGGTTACCGATGCCAAGGAAGTCCCCGCTCTGTCATGGTCTGTGTGGCCACACTGATACCAGTGTGGCCGTTACGCCACTGAGATAACCCCTTGGCAGTGCCGAGACATGAAATGTCTCTGCGCTGGATTGCCCAACAGATGCTCAACTTTCTAGCCACTGGCAGACAAGCCCAAAGAACCACCCTGGTAACAGCATTTAAAACGCATGCAAACACTGTTATGTTATTTCCCCCTGGATTTCCTTCACAGCCCCTACCCCCTCACACATGCCGCTTGCCACATAATTTATTTGTAAATAGAAGCTTCCTCCGTTGCAATCAGCCTCCCTCTCTTGGGCTGATTCATTCGCGGAAGTGCTTCTTGCAGCCTCAGAGTCACTGAGCAATACTGAGTGAATCAGGGCAGATTAGCAAAGCCGTTTGGAGGGGTGGGCTGGGGGAGATATCTTGATAACCAGCGGTGATGAGGAAAGCATCCCCCCCTCCTCCACCGTGTGGGAATGATACATTGAATGGGGCTTTGATTGGGCAGAAAATTTTGTAAAGCTAGCTGCAGTCTGTGTGTGTAAATCATAATATTTATTTCTCACACACCACTTTTCATCCACAGATCTCAAGGTGCTTTACAAAAGGTCAGTATCAGATGTCCTATTTTATAGAAGGGGAAACTGAGGCACGGGGAGGCAGGGAAGCGCTCATGCCCAAGGTCACCCAGCAGGTCAGTGGCAGAATGGGTAACAGAGGGAAGTTCAGGCTCCATGGCCTACACTCAAGTCTCTCTGCTGGGCCTGCCAATTTGGAGAAGGTGTTTGTGACACTAACACGTTCCTGCTCAGGACTGAACTGAAACTACTGATTTATTAAAAAGAAAAGGCATATTTGTGGCACCTTAGAAACTAACAAATTTATTTGAGCATAAGCTTTCGTGAGCTACAGCTCACTTCATCAATAAATTTGTTAGTCTCTAAGGTGCCACAAGTACTCCTTTTCTTTTTGCGAATACAGACTAACACGACTGCTACTCTGAATACTGATTTATTGCGTGTCGGACTCTGCAAAGCCTTCTGATGGCCTGAGTTTGACTGAGTACCAGTCTGGGTTGCCTTTGACCCAGAGACCAAGACTTTCAAGGCACCGTAGCCCATTACTGGGCTGCTTTCAACTACCTGAAGGGGGGTTCCAAAGAGGATGGATCTAGACTGTTCTCAGTGGTGGCAGATGACAGAACAAGGAGCAATGGTCTCAAGTTGCAGTGGGGGAGGCCTAGGTTGGATATTAGGAAAAACTTTTTCACTAGGAGGGTGGTGAAGCACTGGAATGGGTTCCCTAGGGAGGTGGTGGAATCTCCATCCTTAGAGATTTTTAAGGCCCGGCTTGACAAAGCCCTGGCTGGGATGATTTAATTGGGGATTGGTCCTGCTTTGACCAGGGGGTCAGACTAGATGACCTCCTGAGGTCCCTTCCAACCCTGATATTCTATGATTCTATGATTACCTGAGCAGTCCTTTTAGTTTTTACATTTATTTTGGATTTTTACAATTTCCTACTATTACGAAACAGCAGACAATTATTTACTTGTTTTCCCCAGTTCTTGGCAAGTCTTAAGTGAAAGGCTAGAAGCAATCTCAGCTTTCTTCCCAAATACTTATGCCTTTGTTCATGGTTTGTTCCGTGTTTCTTGGTGAAAGCAGCTACTTTCAACAGGTAAGAGAAAACCTAAGGGCAAAGTTTACTTAGCTCAAAGGTTTGTTCCATTTCAGTGCTGACAAACTTGAGACCAAAAGTAACTGCCACCTTGTTGTCTAGTGAGCCCATGACTCTCCTCGGAGAGTTTAAAAAACAAAGAAAGCAATTTTAGAATGATGAGATTCGTTACTTGTATCACAGTAGCAGCACCTAAAGGCGTCAAATGAGTCTGGGACCCCATTGCACTAGGTGCTGTTCATATACGAAGCAAGAGGAGTTCCTTGCTTGGAAAGGCATACAATCTTTATAGCCCAGAGGTGGAGGAAAGGAAGTAGTATCACCTCCAATTCACAGATGGGGAACTGGATACTGAAATGAATGGCGGTGGCTCCTTTGCTCTGGAGAGTTTTAAGGAGACATTCCCCACAAAGTCGCTATCGGGTGACAATTACTCTATGTCCAAAGTAAGGGGTCTCTCTGCAGTCTTATACTAATTACAGTCATAAGAACATAAGAATGGCCCTACTGGGTCAGACCAAGGGTCCATCTAGCCCAATATCCTGTCTTCTGACAGTGGCCAATGCCAGATGCCCCAGAGGGAATTAACAGAACAGGTTATCATCAAGTGATCCATCCCCTCTCGCCCATTCCTAGCTTCTGGCAAACAGAGGCTAAGGGCGCCATCCCTGCACATCCTGGGTAATAGCTATCCTCCATGAATTTATCTAGTTCTTTTTTGAACCCTGTTATGGTCTTGGCCTTCACAACATCCTCTGGCAAGGAGTTCCACAGGTTGACTGTGCGTTGTGTGAAGAAATACTTCCTTTTATTTGTTTTAAACCTGCTGCATATTAATTTCATTTGGTGATCCCTAGTTCTTGTGTTATGAGAAGTAGTAAACAACACTTCCTTATCTACTTTCTCTATACCAGTCACGATTTTATAGACCTCTATCATATCTCCCCTTAGCCATCTCTTTTCCAAGCTGAAAAGTCCCAGTTTTATTAATCTCTCTTCATATGGAAGAGAGATTAATAATGCAGAGGCCAAGATTTTGCCTAAACTGCTCTCTGCTCAATTGTACGGACAGATGTCCTAATCATTTAAACTTTATCAGATGGGATTTATCAATGTGGAGGTAGGAGTGATATTATTCTGCTTCTTTGCACAGGTGAGAAGATATCAAATTAATGGCAGGGGGGTTGAGGATATGAGCTAAATGTCACCTATTCTGACTGTTCTCTTGTGTTCTCATGCACCACAAGGCCTATGCACTGCTTAAGTTCCACTTAAGGCCATATGATTGACGTGATTCAGTGCCACGGGGCTGGCTCTCAGCACATGGGTGAATGTCACCCTTTAGAAGAGCCAACCCGCAAAGAAAATCAGCTGCTCAATATTCATGACATAAGAACGGCCATACTAGGTCAGACCAATGGTCCATCTAGCTCTATATTCTGTCTTCCGACAGTGGCCAGTGCCAGATGCTTCAGAGAGAATGAACAGAAAAGGGCAATTATCTAGCGATCCATCCCCTGTTGTCCAGTCCCAGACTCCGGAAGTCAGAGGCTTAGGGACACCCCCAGCATAGGTTGCACCTCTGACCATCTTGGCTAATAGCCATTGATGGACCTATCCTCCACAAGACACAACTCCCTGTAATCTGTGTTTAAAATATGCTGAAGTGGCAGGAAAAGAAAAAGTCCGTCTATACCCTGTAGCCAAGCAGCACTTAACACGGAAGCTGTGTGTTTTTGCCCAACATAAAAGACTCCAGCCGTGTGTTTATTTTGGATTATAAATGTGAAAATGAGGAAAAGCAAAAACACTGAGTTTTTCTTTCTAACCCCCTCCCCCCCAACCAATCTCTTGCAGAAAAAAAGCCAGCTAGATTTTTTTGGCTTGCACCGTGAATAAAAAAATCCATCAGTCTAGAGCAACCAATGGAGTCTTAAGAAGTTCCCCTGTTTATTTTTTTAATGTGTGATTTTAGATAAATATATAATATAGATATAATATATTTATTTTAGATAAATAAGATAAATATTATGCCAAAGGTCAGGGCACCGGCTGTGTTGCTGCATTGTCTATTTATGGGTATGTATTTCCATCCCCTAGGCCTATCAGTATAGTGGCCTTTTAACTTCTGAGATAAACGTCTCAAATGACTGTGCAGAGTTTTGAGCCATGTCCTCCTCGTTAAACCCAGTGAGGTTCATGAAGCTAAAGCACTGAGTAATGCCCTCAAAATGTACTGACTAGACTCGTCTTTGAACCAGTTTCATGCAGTGTAGCTCTCCCATGAATGAATTGTCTGCCACATTGACTCTGCTCCCTGCTGGATGTCAAAGCACTTTCGACCATTCATAGATCTTAAGGTCAGACGGGACCATCATCTAGTCCAGGGGCTCCCCCAGCACATTTTTTGGTGGCCTCAAAGTGCAGCCACCACCTCTTGCTGATGGCTGCTATGACAGTTTTCCCTAAAATACTTAATTAACTTTAGGAAAAACAAATAAATTTGGACATACACATGTCCAAATCATTGTAATTTATTTATATAGGGGTTTGTTTTGTTTTTTTGAAGACTCAATAATAAAAATAATGTACAGTTGTCTCTGCTCTTTACTGGACCTGAACAGAATAGAAACACAAATAAGATGCTTTGCACATTCTTGTGTTTTTTGTTGTTTCTTTTGCTTTTTGAGTTGTTTTTTTTCTAAAACATGCTAGTGATACTTGTATGTTAATATCACCTCCGGCAGCCTTCCAGCTAGCTACTAAGTCTGCTGTGAAAAGGGATATTAACAAACATACAGATATCACTTTTCACAGCAGATTTACTCAGCCTCGGCAAGACCAGGGACAAATAAAACCCTGGATCGGGAGGTGAGTAGGAAGGTAGCGGGGTCAGGGGCGATGGGAGGGGGATGAGCCCCGGGGCGAGAGCCCAGGGGCCTGAGCCCGAAGCCCTGCACCTGGGGGCGGGAGTCTGCCACCGCGCGGTCGCAGCCCAAAGGCCCACAGCCTGAGCCTGCTGCCAGCCATCCCAGCGCTGAAGTCTGACCCCCACCACCTCCAGGAACTCAGTGGCTGCCTGCTCCTCTGGTGTTTGTCTCTCCAGAGGGGGGCAGGGCTTGCTGGTGGCCCCAGGAGGGGAGGGGCCACCCCCTCATCACCACCCAGGAGGCTGTGGCTGCAAGAAAAACCCTTTGTGGCCACATGTGGCCACAGGGGCCGTATTTGAGAAAAGCTGATCTAGTCTAATCTCCTGTGTAAAACAGGCTATAGAATTTCACCTGGTTTCGCTTGTGTTTGACTTCAAGCATATCTACCAGAAAGGCATCCAGTCTTGAGTTGAAGACATCAAAAGACAGAGAATCCATTACTTCCCTTGGTAGTTAGGGCCAGTGGTTAATCACCCTCATGATCAGAAATGTGTACCTTATTCCTGGTTTGAATTTGTTTAGCTTCTACACTGGATTAAAGTGTCTATAAAGATACTATGACGCTGTAATCAAGTCACCTCTCAATCTTCTGTGTGACCAACTAGATGCTGACAGCATTGTTTGACAGGTTTCAGAGTAACAGCTGTGTTAGTCTGTATTCGCAAAAAGAAAAGGAGTACTTGTGGCACCTTAGAGACTAACCAATTTATTTGAGCATGAGCTTTCGTGAGCTACAGCAGCATTTCCTGAGCCCTTCAATAATTTTTGTGGCTCTTCTATGCACCCTCTCCAATTTTACAGCATCCTTTTTAAAAACGTGGACACCACGACCGGACGCAATACTCTAGTGTCAGTCTCACTAATGCCATATACAGAGGTAAAATCACCTGAGCCATCTCAGAATCAGTGGTCAACAGATTGGAATCTGTTCCCGCTGGGCATAATTCACACCAGTGCAGAAGGCTAGCATATGGCCCCATAAACAAACACCCAAAGCCTCTGAGATATTTAGGCACCTAACTCCCATTGATATATCCCTTGGAGGATCTGGGCCAAAGAGCCTTTCATCTGTAGATTCCACAATTTACATCGTGCCCTGTGTCAGTATAAACCAAAAGTCATTCATCACCACTTGAAAGGTTTTTGCTGGTTCATGTTAAATGGATTGGTTTCAGTCCAGTATCTAATGAATGAATGTCAACGGTGAGAGGAACTGGTCGGTGCATATGCATATCCTGCCCTCTGCTGGGTGGAATCAGAACTGCCCAGCTGTGATTCATAGCTCCTATATGCTAACTGAGATTCTCCGTCTACTCAAGGGGTAGGGGCTTGGGCTTTCAGAGCAGGAGGATTCGAACTCTAGCTTTTCAGTTGCCATAAGGTTCTGAGTGGCCACGGCGAGCAACCAGGCAGCCACTAGGAGACTATGGGTTTTGTCACATCTTCGCAGAAACCACTTCTGTGCGGGTGACGTGGCAGACTCAACAGTGGGATCGAGGTCTGAATGGGCCATGAGGACTGAACTCCCTTCCACCCTTAGCAGTGCCAGGTTTGTAGCACATTGGTGGGGGAAGTGGCTTTATGCTGCTGGAGTCCTCCCACACAACACAGGTTAATGGGGCACTCACTACCACGGAGCCTTACACCAACACCCCTTTACACTGCTCTGGCGCCCACTTTAAGGGCCCCAGCGTGGTGTAAAGGGGGCTTTGTGCACATGAAAGTCAGGCCCTGTGGCTACACAGAGGCCTTCAGTCTCCAGGTCTGGTAATCCAGCGCGAGGGAAACGAACGGCGGCAGGTCACAATGCTGGGTGCAAGCTGGAGCTTTATTTATCTGTCCTTGTCCTGCTTGTGTATCGGTCACTCACACTGTGCCTGCCTCCTTCCCCTGCTCCTGGCTAAGGCTGCTTGCACAGCTCTGAGAGAGCCAGGTCAGCTAACTGCCTGAGTGTTCGCTCCCCATGTGATGACCTCCTGTACGGTTAATGAGAACCCCATCCTCCAGGGTGCTAAGTATCTTCAACTCCCACTTCCGTCAGTGGGAACTGGGGGTGCTTCGCCCCTTGCAGGATTGGGCCCCGGGTTCCTATGTCTCAATATTGCAGCGGAACCGCCTGTCCACCTTCCAAGCTGCATCAGCTCTTTCCAAGGAAACATGACCACAGCTGATGTAAGGGGAGGGACTGAGCCGCACAATGCTGAGGAATGTGGGAAAGGAAATACACCTCCTCTCTCAGGGCAGTGGGTTAACCAAGGGTTAAATGCTCCTTCTGGCCTGGCTCCAGCAGGAATGAGTCACTGACCAGAGCCACCTTGGGAGCAGAAAAGGGAGAAGCCAGGAGGATAACTGATGTGACTAAGACACACTGGAATGGTCGGAATTCCTTCTGCCAACTACACCTGGGCACCATTTCCAGCCCGGCCCTTGGCTTGCGCAACATGTCTCGCTGTGCCCTGAGAACTGACTCATCCGGCTTTGGGGTAGGGAGTAGGGAAACCCTAGAGATCTGAAAGCCCTGGGCATTTCAGGCAACCTCTGGGAGCTTTTAGGGTGCGGCACTTGCTTTCTCAAAGAGTAACAAACCACTGGGAGATTCAGAAGGTATTTGCTTTTCTGCAGAAGTCGCCCGAAGCTCACTGACCCTGTGAGATTGGGGCCACAAAAGCACCTTTAGCATAGACAAAGCTTTGGACTACTTCGGACTCATAGACACTACCTGTAGACTCATAGACACTTGTAATCTGCACAAATACCCTGAGTTTGGCCCACAAGGTTTGACAGAGACTAAAAGGTATGTTTACCCTACAAAAAAAACCCCCAAACCCTGTGACAGCTAGTCCTAGAGCCCGGGTCGACTAATTCCGGCTCGCAGGGCTCATGCTACAGGGCTAAAAATGGTCGTATAGACGTTCCCACTGGGGCTGGAGCCCAAGCTTTGAAATCCGGCGAAGGGGATGGATCTCAGAGCCTGGGCTCCAGTCTGAATAGAAATGATATTTTTAGCCCTGTAGCGCAAGTCCGAGACAGCTGACCCGGGCTCTCAGACTCGTCACTGTGGGGCTTTCTTTGGCACCATAGATGTACCCTCAGGCCAGTTAAATTGGTGTCATTCACACGCTGTCAGGGCCAGAAGAAGATACAGCAGGGTAGCCTCCTTTAGAATCCCTTTGGCCTTCCTTCCGCTGGCTCTAATCAGTCATTAGCTTCCCAGGCAGGCAGCCGATTTTTTCTCCTCCCTCTTCTATGTCAGTGATTTGCTTTGGGCCTGATCCTGTCAGGTGCTGAGCATCAGATCAGACCCTGTGCTACGTTGCCATATTTAGCTTATTCTGCACTTTGTGATGAATTTCTCTGCTCTGAGAACCGGTCAGCGGCCGGTGGCACGACTGTATTTTATGTAAGCCAGAAGAATAATAAACTGCCCGGGACATTGTCAAGGTTGGTGGGTCCTGCTTGTTGGTTGATTTTGAAGCATCTGTTTGCAAAGTCCAAAAGGCAATGCGGAGATGCTAGGCGGGAGACAAGATTCAGGGAGCTTTTGTCTGCTGCTCAGGGGCTTTTCATTCAGAGTGCCTTTGAAGGCCACTTGCAGACAGTTTTCAGGGGTGAAAGTCACTGCAATGCAGGGGCCCAGTACCAGGCCTGTGCACCACTTGAGGCTTCAATATGAGGGAAAATAATCACCCAGTAAGGGAAGACCCAAGACTCTGGTTGGAGTAGAAGCTGAATGGCCTGTACTTGGTATATAGAACAAAAAGGTGTGCCTGATTCACCACTGGGATCCTCTGGTTTAAGTTGCTGTCAGCACATTGATGCCAAAGCATGACTGGAGTGATGTAGCAGTGAATCAGGCCGTGCATGCTTTGGTTTCAGAAGCAGATACAGAGTTCTTTATTAGCACTGTAAAGCAAAGGGCTTCGGCAGCATTTTTGTTTGCAATGGAATGAAGCACGTCTTCCTGAGATCAATGAAGAGCTTATTCAAAGCCGGAGCCAAGCTAATGATATGTACCAAGTTGACTGTGAGTGCACTTTCATAGCACAGGGTGTTTTGCAGACGCGCATCACGGTCTGACCCTCTCAGTGTCGCATGCCCGTGTTTTTAGAAATGGAACAACAGCGAGCGGAGTTGGGAACAACATGTGAGTGCAAACATTTCAGTTGGAGCTGACGGGGAAAGCTGTGTTTTGTTTGCATGCTCACATAACTCAAAAACACTGTGTTGATTTTGCTCAGAGTTTCAAAACAAAATTCTCTCTTGGGCTGTGACCAAGCATGGAAAATTTCAGTCTGAAAGGAATTAGTTTGACAAGGTTAGGAGCAACTGATAATGGTGCACATGAAAATGAAAACTATATATAAGCTCTGTGCACATTATTATGCTGCATTTTGATAGATAGATAGATAGATAGATAGATAGATAGATAGATAGATAGATAGATAGATAGATAGATAGATAGATAGATGGGGTGGATGGGGATAGATAGATAGATATATAGAGTGAGGGGGTTATGGGGATAGATAGCTAGAGGGGTGGATGGGGATAGATAGATAGATAGATAGATAGATAGATAGATAGATAGATAGATAGATAGATAGATAGACGAGGTATATGGGGATAGATAGATAGATGTCTATAGACACAAGTCACATTGCAGTCACCACTGAAACAGTCATTCTGAGCTGGAATGTACAATTTGAAATTTGTAGCAATGCTATACAGCAGTTTAGGACAGGAAGGGAAGAAGAATATTGACTTCAGTTGATGTGACAGGAGGTATTTGGGGCAGGTAGAATGGAATAAACTCAGCTACAATTTGGACAGGGTACTGCTGCTAATATTTGGAATTATTTTTATGGCTACACCTTGCGTCTGCATCTGAATGATGGCCCGGTCAGCACCCTTTTGCCCCCAGTACCATTCTGGCGTACTTGTCCATGCTGGTTATTTTTTGCTAGACAGACATCACCCAGTGCCCTGAGGGCAGGAGTAGGTGTCAGGAATTCCACACCTCCAATCCTGACTTTGACAGAGACACCCCCTGTGACCGTAGCTCTTAGTTTCTTCATCTGTAAAATGAGGATAGCATCACTCACATCCCAAAGAGCTGCAAAGCTTAGCCAGGTTAATTTGCAGCAAGGGAAATTTAGGTTAGATAGCAGGAAAAATGTTCTAACTATTAAAATAGTTAAGGGTCCCGGTTACGTAGGGAGGTTGTGGAATCCCCATCATTGGAGGTTTTGAAGAAAAAGTGAGACAAACACCTCTTAGGGAGGGTATAGGTATGTATCATCCTGTCTTAGCACAGAGAAATTACCCAGATGACCTCTTGAGGTCCTTTCCAGACCTACATTTCTATGATTAGTAATTAAGGTTCAAAACGGGCTTTGAAGATGAAAAATGTAAAATATTATCATCAGATGTAATTGAAAAGGCAATTCCACATGTTTTGCTTATTATATCATTAAGGGTAAATCGTCGAATCAGGACTTCCCAGCTGTCACAATTCTGCACCCTATGGTTACCCAAGACTTCATGGTACGGAGGGATAGCATTCAGGTGCTTCTGTTTCTAGTCTAAAAGAAAAAGGCCACTGTCATAGTTAAAAGAGAATTCTCCTTAACTGTAGCAGTATGGGGGCAAGGACACACCTGTGCACAGCTCTGACATTCCGTCCTCCATAGGGTAGTGTTAATTCATATGCCCAACCCTGTATATCACATCAAACAACAAGAGACCATGGCACAAATTTCGCTGCACCTAGTAGGTCCTTTTGACAAAAGTGATTATTTTCTCAAGCCGACAGCTCTGTTGGGCTGAAGATGCAAATTCAACACTCTCCTTTTCGAACTGGTGAGGGGGTGGACAATAGCAATCACCCCCGAACTCGCTGTCTGGCTACCTCAGAGGCAATCGTTTAAAACCACTGCAAAGAAACCAGAGCGCAAAACTCTGCAGAGCATCACAAAAGGAGGCCTGATATCAATACGCTGGGAGGTGAAAGGCTCCAGGCCAAGAGAAGGGAGGCTGTGTTTGAAAAATGACAATTTCTGTCTAGGAAATGTATGGTTCTGAAAGGAGCCCTTCTTCATGGGTTTCCAGGAGCCAGAGACCAGAACAAGAAAAGCCTTTGAATAGCTATGTAAACTATTCAGCAGGCTGCCAGCAAGACTGGAGCTGCTGAAGCCTAGCGGAAAATCTATCTGCACGGTCAATTGCAAAGCTCAAAACACATCCTAAAGCTGTTGGGGAAGTCAAGAGGCTACCTCCTGGGATGCTGCAGGAGGCTGTCCTTCCTTTACCTTAGGAAGGGGAAGTCTGGGTCCGAAACAGACTGATACACTGACCGCTCCCCACTTTTAATTTTTTTTAAATAGTCTTTGGCAGTTTCACATGCAGCTCACAGGTGCACACAGCAGCAAGATACACACTCTAGGAACAGTCTGTGGACGGAAAGCACTAAGGCCATTGGCACTTCAGCGTGTGCGTGAAGGTCAGCATGTGGCTAAGGGCTTTCCCGAATCAGGGCCTCTCTTAGCATCCTCAGTGCAACAGTGAAGAATGTGGTTCGCTCTCTAAAAATTAACTTGCAGAAGATCATAAAAGGATTGTAAGCTCTTTGGGTCAGGGACTGGCTTTTCTGTTGTGTGTTTTTTACAGTGCCTAGCACAAGAGAGTCCTTCTCCATCACTGGAGCTCCTAGGCACATGTAAATAATAATAAGTTCCTGGCCAAAAGATCATTAATTCTGAGTAATACACGTGTGTATGTGTGTGTGTATAAGAGAGAGAGAGAGAGAGAGATGGTACAGCACATATATAGGCCCTGATACACCAAATTATGAAAGCGTTTAAGCATGAGCATTTTGTATGTGTGCAACTGATTATTCCTTCCAAAGTAGTCCACTTAGGAAGGAACAATCAGTTGCACACATACCAAAATGGAAATGACTGCCTAGGAAGGAGTACTGTGGAAAGGGATATGGAAGTCATAGTGAACCACAAGCTAAATATGAATCAACAGTCTAACACTGTTGCAAAAAAAGCAAACATCATTGTGGGATGTATTAGTGTTGTAGGAGTGTTGTAAGCAAGACACGAGAAGTAATTCTTCAGCTCTACTCCACGCTGATTAGGCCTCAACTGGAGTATTGTGTCCAGTTCTGGGGGCCACATATCAGGAAGGATGTGGACACACTGGAGAAAGTCCAGAGAAGAGCAACAAAAATGATTGAAGGTCTAGAAAACATGACCTATGAGGAAAGATTGAAAAAATTGGGTTTGTTTAGTCTGGAAAAGAGAAGACTGAGAGACATGATAACAGTTTTCAAGTACATAAAAGGTTGTTACAAGGAGGATGGATAAAAACTGTTTTTCTTAACGTCTGAGGATAGGACAAGAAGCAATGGGCTTAAATTGAAGCAAGGGAGATTTACGTTGGACATTAGGAAAAACTTCCTAACTGTCAGGGTGGTTAAGCACTGGAATAAATTGCCTAGGGAGGTTGTGGAATCTCCATCCTTGGGGATTTTTAAGAGCAGGTTGGACAAACACCTGTCAGGGACAGCTAGATAATACTTAGTCCTGCCATGAGTGCAGGAAACTGGACTAGATGTTCTCTAAAGGTCCCTTCCAGTTCTATGATTCTATGAGTTCCATTAATGTCAATGGGACTACCAGATCCTTAAAATTAAGCATAGATTCTTTGCTGGATTGGGGCCATAGAGAGTAATTATGCATAGGGACAGGTAGTCAGACACTACAGTGATGGGGGGCCATGTCAGTATCTAGCCAGCCAGCCACATGGAAGGAGTAAAGGCCCATCTTTCCCAAAGAACTCCTCAAAACTTTTAAGCATGTGCTTCAGTACCTTGCTGAATCAGGGCCTGCTGGGACATCCAGGCTCCTATGCTGAACAGAAGAGGGGGCAGTTTTCTCCACACCCCCGTGTTTATAATGTCCTCCCTCGAAAGTAACTTTTTTCATTTCATTTGCCACAGAATCTCAGAACAACAGTGACGGGGGAAAAAGACCACTAGGATTGGTAATAATAGCACAGAAATCAGCAGCCCTTCCATCATGGTTTCATCCAAGCGCTTTACAAAGCCTCGTGATTCCCATGTCACGGATGGGGAAACCAGTGATGTGACTTGACGACGGGAAACCAGGCACACTCATAAGGCTGGCAGTGGGGTTTGAGCCTAGTACCTGCAGAGCCAAACAGCAGGCTTCGTCTCCACTAAAGACTAAAGAAAAAGGCCAGTTGAGCTAAAGAAAAAGGCCAGTTAGCTAATGGGTGTAGTAAGACGCTCAGGTAGTGCAGCTATTAGAAGGGCACAAAGACCTCCCCTGGGTTTGTACGGGATACACAGCAGGTCGATGGCAGAACCTAGGACTCCTGACTGCCGGAGCAATGCCCGGAGCCTGCTGCGTCCCGACAGTATATTTTCTAGGTCAGTGACCAATCTAGTTTTAAATAACAAATAAGATGGCGCTTCTGCTCCTCCCTTTGGGAGATGGTTCCTCAGGCCTGGGGTTTACAGCGTCCCCAGGGAACATGGGGTTTACAGCGGTCAGGCACCTCAGGATGGTTATCACATCCCCCTTCCACTTACTCATGTTGCATCCAGCCAAGCTAGGCATGTTTCGCTTTCCCAGTCCTGCCTCCTCAGTTAACACCTACATTTTGGACAAGAGAGCATGTGCGTGTGGAGTAACTAGGAAAGCAGGGGGCAGTTAGCAGGAGCCAGACAACCACTCATTCCTGCAGCTGACAAAAGCCAATGGATTGTAGCTCCCAAGCAGAACACCACGGGCTGGTTACCAGCAACTGGGATTTTCAAAGGATGCATAAGGCATTTGCGGGAGAGTCCTAATTCCCTTTGACAGTTAATGGTAGCTGGGTGCCTAACTCCCATAGGCTCCTTTGAAAACCCCAGTCTCAACATCATAGTTGACAGCAAAGATCATTAGGGTTTGGCTGGGCTTTTGCTCGTCAGAGTCACCTGGAGCATGTTCGCAGAGGCTCGAAGAGCCAGGCTTTCCTTGAGAAGAAGGGGCAACCAGAAGCATTCATTCTGCTCACACATGAAACAGAAGAGGGGTGGATTCTCAGCTGAATGGAGCAAAGGGCATCCAGGCTCAGAGGAATGGCAATGCAGAGCGTTGACAAGGTTCCCTGGGGAAGTGGTGGAATCCCCTTTGCTTGAAACACTGAATACAATAAAGGGATTATACCAGAGCTCACAATCCTGCACTGGCTGGGGGATCTATCTCCCCTGTATCATATTTATAGCATGCCAATCATTGCAGGCTAAGATATGCAAAGGTGCCATGGGGCTTTGGATGCCTAATTCCCATTAAATCCCCTAGGTGGCTTTGAAATTTCAACCACAGGCATCTTGAACTGGAGGAGCTAATCATCTAGCAGGTTTTCCCTTACAGGGTCTATGATTCTCTGCAGTTAAAATTCAGGAGAGGTGTATGAGAAATACTTTGATGCTCCAGAGGTTCTCTTGTTTGTTACTTCTTTAATGTTATTTCTTTCATTAGCTATTGCAGATGTTCCAAGTGGAGAACTGTTTCTCTCAGCCTTCCCAAAATAAAATACGTATTCCCTCGCATTAGCATGCCCGCTGTAGCATGGTATCTCAGCAGACCGTCCATTATGGCATTAATCACCCGATGCCGTTACTTCGCCAGATGTTCCCTGCAGATAACAACTGAATTCCTGGGTCATATTGCTTCATTAATCCACAAATTAGTAATTGCAATAACAGAGCTGATAAGATTCAGGCCAGAGAGTCATGAAGGAGTAGGAGGTTTTGATATATGGAATGGGGCAAGAGGCTTCTCAGACCATGAGTAGAGGAATGAAATGGATAATAGCAGAGATGCTTTCAGTGCTTTCAGTGCTGCATGCTTTATTCCACAGGAACCGCACATAGCAATAAAAGATATTAGATCCAGTTAAAAACACACCTCAAAAGAGCCCCCAGATTAAGCCATTATATTCACAAGCTTTTTGCATGCATTTTTTACCATGATACTGTATTCACTTACTTATGGGAGGCAGGCAGCGGAGTCTAATGGTTAGAGAAAGGGAACTCCTAGTTTCTATTTTCATCCTTTCCACAGATGTTCTTGGGCAAGGCAATTCTGTTCTTTGTACCTCAGTTGCCCTAGTTCTAAAGCAGGGATCCCACCAGTTTTGTAAAGTGCCTGGAGGTAGTCGGATGAGAAGTGCTACATATCAATTGGTGGATGGGCATGAGTTTGAGTTCTCCTGGGTTGGATCAAGAGGGGGCTGGCTGGCAGGGCGTTCTCCACGAAGCAGAAATAACTCTCCCCTCCCTACCATCTAGCAATTGTCCCATGGGCACCTCAGCTCTGATCCAGAAGAGCACTTAAGCATATACACTCTGAAATCAATGGGACCACGCACATGCTGGAAGTTGTGCATGTGCTTAAATGCTTCCCTGGACAGGGGCTGCTGCTCTCCAGCTGAGGAGATAGAATGGGCGAGCCCAAGGTAAGGAAGGGAGGAGCTGGGGTGCATTTTCCCCTCCCACCCGCACTGCAAGTTCTGGGTCCGAACTCGGCTCCGTTGTGCTTCCCATTTCGGTGGCTCCCGAACCATAACGAAACAAGCCACCCACCGGGTCACAAAGCCATGGGGTCACAAAGCCAGTCCCCAGCACCCACCCTGAGCAATGGGACTGTGTGCTGGGAAATTCCACAGGAGTGGGAGAGGGAATGAAGAATCCTACCTCTCTAGGCCATCCATGAGTAAATCCCTGGCCTTCCTTTCTGGTATCTCAACCTTGGCCCAGGTCCTCAGCTCCCTCTAACAGGAGTTAGGCACCCAAATACCTTTGAGGAGCTGAGCCCTTCTCTCTTCAGGGGGTAAATGTCTGGCAGTTCCATACAGCCACTGATCAACCACCCCTAGGCCTCAATGCATGGCAGTGAACTCTGGTGCCTGGC
The DNA here is from genome assembly GCF_965140295.1 of Lepidochelys olivacea. Taxonomy (NCBI): domain Eukaryota; kingdom Metazoa; phylum Chordata; order Testudines; family Cheloniidae; genus Lepidochelys; species Lepidochelys olivacea. The sequence goes on along the minus strand of NC_140436.1, from coordinate 11,364,574 downwards.
AGGGCTCCCCAGATCCTCACAACATCCCTGTAAAGCTGGAGTGAACCCCACACCTCCCAAGGCAACGATGCTGGTCCCCTGCCTGGGTAATCTCTGCAGGTGGGACCATCCGACCTTGCAGCAGACTTCCCTCCCATTGCCTGGTATGCGCTCCCACCGCATGGAAGAAGGAACATATGGGGAATCAGGCATGAAATGCTAGAGCCAGTGAAGTCAAATATTGGGTTTATTATCCCCCTTTCAGGAGGGCAGTATCAATAGGGGAGTTTATGCAGAACTCCATTTACATCCCTGGGGTGGAGTTTTAGGCCTGGTCTTCACTATGGAGTTAGGTCAACTTAAGGCAGCTTATGTCGTCCTGAAACGTAGCTCCTGCCGATGTAACTCGCCCACGAAACCCCCTGAATTAATAACCTCACCCCCTCAAGCCCTTCAGTCGACGTAGTGAGGTCGACGCACTGTCAGTGCAGACCCTGTGTTGCTTCCATCGACTGTTGCTGCCTTTCAGAAGCTGTCCCCCAATGCCCCACGCTGGCAGTTAAATTGGGGCAAGTGCTCCTGGTGACGGCGTGTACCGCTGACCCAAGGAGCGTAGTGTGGACATGCAAAGCAATTTAAGTACTGTGGTGGCTGTACGTAACTTAGGTTAACTTAATTCTGCAGTGCAGACTTGCCCTTAGTGGCTGGCAGTTTCCCAGCACTGGAAATCTGAGTGCTTTCAGTGGTACGAGGTGATAATGAAACAAGTCTTCTCTGGGAGCTTAAGACAAGCAGCAAAGAATTGTGTTAATGCCTGTCTGTCTCCATGTAACAGATGCCTGCCAGGGGAACATGAGAACCATGTACCCAGTGTAACATTGCTCAAGGCTGGCACTGACGGGATGCTCCAGTGAGTTTGAACGGCACAGGTGAACTCGGTGTGGGGAGAGTGCCATCTGCTGGTGAGCAAGGGCATGCTCTGTTACAGAAATCAGATTTTAAGACCAAAAGGGACCAGTTATGATTATCGACTCTGACCTCCTGCATGACATAGGCCATAGAAGTTCACCCTGCACACACACGTTTATTCTATCCCCAATGTGGGCGCATGGGGCCCAATCCTCAGATGCTGTATTATCAGCATTACACGACAAATGCAGATTTGGTTTGACTGAAATATTTTGCAAACTCACGTTAAATTTGCTGAACTTAAGAACGGTCACACTGGGCCAGACCAAGAGTCCACCTAGCCCAGTATCCTGTCTTCTGACAGTTGCCAGTGTCAGGTGCCCCAGAGGGAATGAACAGAACAGGTCATCATCAAGTGATCCATCCCTTGTCACTCATTCCCAGCTTCTGGCAAACAGAGGCTAGGGACACCATCCCTGCCCATCCTGGCTTATACCCATTGATGGATCTATCCTCCATGAATTTATCTAGTTCTTTTTTGAACCTTGTTATGGTTTTGGCCTTCAAAATATCCTCTGGCAAGGAGTTCCACAGGTTGACTGTGTGCTGTATGAAGAAATACTTCCTTTTATTTGTTTTTCAGCATATACACTCACTACAGTGACAGGAGAGGCATTAGTCAGGTCGCCGGAATAATTCTTATCTCAAACAAATACTGTCTACACCGGGGTTAGGTAGCTTAACTATGTCACGCAGGAGGGTGGATTTTTCACACCCCTGAGCAACATAGCAACATAACTTTTTAGTGTAGAAATTTTGTGCTGATTCCCACTGCACACGGATGAATGTCACCACGTAGGAATGTGCCTATGATTATATGATTAATTACACAATCCTATTAATTAGTGGGAATGGCACACATTACTAAGACAATACTTCTCCCCTAGTTTTTCATAATGGATTTGTTCAAGTTTCCTTAGGGGGAACACCTTACCCCAATTTATTATACAAATCAGTAAACCGAGCCACAGCTGGGAAAACAATTTTCAGCCAAAAGTTTTTGTGGCAAAATGTTTTGCAAGTTTATGTCAGTTTCTCCAAATTCTTTAGGTCAGAAAAAAAATTGAAATGTTTTGTTTTGGCATTTTCAAAACACAATGTTTAGATTTTTCAGTTCAAAAGGACTTTTCATTGCAAGTTTCCTGTTTTTTATTTTAAAAAATCATCAAAAATATTTTAAAGGAATGTTTCAATTTTTGTCTAAATGAAATATTCTGTTTGACCCAAACTGAAATTTTTTGTTCGGGATGGGGAATAAGCAATGTGAGTATAAAGTCCATTTCTACAGGTATAACTGGGTGCACACTGGCGATTGCACTGGTATAACCATTCAGTAAATAATTACAGCTCTAACCAAAATAATTATACAAAGTCCATCCATGGACCTCACAGCGCTTTACAAAGGGGCGGGATCTGTATCATTGCACTCATTTTACTGATAGGAAACTGAGGGACAGGGAGGGGACTTGCCCATGTTCACCCAGCAGGCTAGGGCAGAACAGGGAATAGAACCCAGGTCAGTGCTCTATTCGTTAGGTTACACCGCCTTCACTTCACAGTGGTGCTGATAGAAAACATTCTGGCTCTCGTTACTTGCAGCCTCACAAGTATTTAGGGCCGGATCCCAAGATGGTCTAAACTGGCCCGCACTGATTTACACCAGACGAGGTCTGGCCCTTAAAGTCACTTGGGTTGACAGATGGGACTCTTCTGGCAGGGTTTCTGTTGTCAGTGAAAGACGGCTGTATTTGTGTATTTTGTAGCCTTCTTTCCTTTTCCCTATGCTACCTGCCCCTTCCACACAGAATATCCATCCCAGACCGTCCATTCAGATCACCAGCTTAATTCACACCCACTTTTAGGTCCTTTTAAGCTGCCAGAAAGGGCTACAGGGGCCTTATATGACAATTGAGCCCCTAGAGTGCAGCAGAGAACTGCCGAAGGAAGCTCTGTTATGAAGCATACTGCACATTTACTTGCTTTGGAATGTTGAAACTCATTAGGTCGCGCTGTCTTGTCCCATCGGTAATACCCAAACTTGTCCAACCTGAGTGCCTAAAATGCAGTTTCTAACTCTGTATTTTGGCACCTAAAATTAAGCCCTTCTTCTCAAAGGTGTTCAGAAACCTGGGGCTACCACTGAGATCAGAGAATTCACTACAGTTTTTTGGACAGTGAGTGGGAGGCAGTATTGTCCAGTGGAGCAGGCCCTAGACTGGGACTCTGGACCTCAGTTCTTTTCCTGGCTCTGCCAGTGACCTGGGGTGTCACTTTGGGCAAGTCACTTCCCACCTTTGTTTGTCTTACCATGTTACGTATATTTAGATTGCAGGCATCCTGGAGTGGGGATAGTCTTTCACTATGGGTTTGTACAGCACCTAGCACAATGGGGCTCTTAGGTGACACTGGAATACAAATAATAACAATAAAGTACAGTAGTAAAAACACACCTAAGAGATAGATCCTCGTGTCAGTTACCCCAGGGCCCTAGACTTCAAAAACTCAAGTACAGACTTTCATGAATTAATTGCAAGAGACGCAATTTTAAAGTAAAATGAAGCTTGGCTCATGATCTTGTGATAGAACTCTCAAATGTCAGGATTTTTTTTTTCAGCTGGCTGTACTAGAAAAGTAACATCTAGCCTGCCTGGTTGCAGATGAAACATTGAAAATGTGACCCGAGAGCACATGAAAGGCTCTGGAACCAGAAGGGAAATAAACAGAACCCACATTTCATTAATAAAAAAATAGCCTCGTTATTAAATAAGCCAATCTCATTATTTTTTGGGGGGTCTCACTCGTGATTTTCCAGTGGCGAGGGTTGGCAACACTGCAAGTACATATGCAATTGAATCTCCGGTCTGGACTCCGATGGCAGATGGGGATCTGGAGAACGCCGATACTTCGGCTCCCCATGCATCACTGTGACCGCACCCATATAAGCCAGAGCTCTTCTTAATGAGCTGTTTACTGAAGACGGGCAGCATCTGATTTATACAACGTTAACTCTGACAAACCCCAATAATGAAATGTGTCATGCAAGTGATTAAGGGCTAGATTGTGACTTGGGTATGTTTACACTACACACTAAGCCCGGGGCTTGCCAACTCAATGTTTCCAAGGCTGTGCTTGAGTGTCCACACTGCATGGTAAACCTGGGTTTACAATTGCTGGGCCTGGGTCTCTTTGTTGTACTAATGCGTCCATACTGTACTATGTAACCCTTCTGACTCTGTCTGTGGCTTGAGCCACGTCAACACTGCAAAATGACAGGGCTTGGACCCAAGCCATAGCTCTGACCCATTCTTCTATCACGGTCCTAAGACCTGGGTCCTGAGTGCTTGCTAACCAGAGTCAGACTGATCTGTGTGTGGATGGAAGGGCTCAAACTGGAGCCTGAGCCGCGGCTTAGTGTCCAGTATAGACATACCCTTGGACTCCATGTATATGCAAAAGAAAGTAACAGCTCCCCTTGGGCCTCTGCCTGGGCTACCCAGACCTTAGTTGTGGTGCAAAACTCCATGCTATATGGTCGCTTACTCCCACTGTGGAGCAAGTGGATGGGGAGGGGGCAGGGAGGGGCAGGAAATAGGCAGAGTCTTGCCTCCACCTCTTGACTTGCTAGTCAGCATAACTGAGCCAGCTTTGGTCTGGGTATCATAACGTATTGCTGGAATAGGCCAGCAGCAAGTCACTACATCTGGGGGACGGGGGGGAACTCACAATAAGGGGTGGTTGAAACTTCAGAGTGGAGTAATTTTGACAAAAAATGCCAGGTGTTGAAAATGAAATGGTTTCCCAGAAAGATCCTGCCTTCGAGGACATTTTCCATTTGTCTGACAAAAACCAGGAGAGGCCAAAATGTTCTGTGCATTTTTTCGGTTTTGGGTAAAATAACAGAAGAATTTGGTTTTCAAAAACAAAAAACGTTTTAATCGAACACTCAACATTTTACTGAAAATGGTTTTCGAAAACCAGACATTTTTCTCAAAAAGAAAAGGAGGACTTGTGGCACCTTAGAGACTAACAAATTTATTTGAGCATAAGCTTTCGTGAGCTACAGCTCACTTCATCGGATGCATTCAGTGGAAACATCCGATGAAGTGAGCTGTAGCTCACGAAAGCTTATGCTCAGATAAATTTGTTAGTCTCTAAGGCCACAAGGCCTCCTTTTCTTTTTGCGAATACAGACTAACACGGCTGCTATTCTGAAACCAGACATTTTTCTGTTTCAGTTTTTCCCACGAAAACCAAACATCTTCCTGGGACATTTTAATGAAAATCAAAATCAATCAATAAATAAACTAGAAAAGAAAATTGTACGTTTCCCATGAAAAACAATTGGCATTTTCCAACCAGGTTTAGTCAAGGGGCATCCTGGGCTATCCCTGGATAAGTTCAGCCTACGCAGACCTGTTGCTCAGTGACACGCAGCTGAATGCAGCCTGCTTGAGAATATGAATACATTTAAGGCACACTACGTTGATGCTACACACAATCTACATTGACGCTACAACAGCCCGCCTAGATTTTTTAACCAATCCTAAAAATATCCTTCTGTTCACTCTGCGAGAGATTCTGCTTTCATACCGCAGTCCATCAGCCAAATTCAACAGCCATGAAGAAAAAAAGGAATCATTTCTTTACCTTGTCAAAATCTTCTCCATTCCCGAGGCCAGGCAAATCATAGGGCTGTCCCCTGAGGACATGTGTCTGTCTTTGGACACATTACGACATGGCCTCCTAATGCGTGGTGAAACAATGTCACTAAAATACTCCTGTACTCTTGGGAATCAATATGATGTCAAGCAATCTTCTAAATAATGCAGTATCCTTTCCCTCTTCATAAGATTACCTAGCAAATTAAGGCCCTTTACTGATTTTTGCCTTGTGTCTGGAGCATAATGAGGTGCTTGTTATGTCCATTTCCCCGGCAAGTAACATTGCTGGAAACCATTTTGTTGCACAACATTTCCCCTCAAAGTCAATGTGGTTAATGGACTTTCTAGAAGTTTAAGGGCCTGATTCTCATTCAGGGACCTTTACAATGTGCTAGCAGTAATTTACTCCCTTTTGAGAATCAGGCTCTGAATACACAATCATAGTGACTAAAAAGAAGTTCAGTCAAAGTAACCCACAAGGCCTTTCAAAATGTTCCACAATGTTCCACTGCTTCTGGGAGCTGTGCCGGGAATTGTGGGATACACACCCAGAGGGCAGTGGAAGATGCTTACTTCTCTAGTGTAGACATGGCCTAGGAGATTTGCTGGAACTCCCGATAGTAAACTCATTCCCCTATAATTCAGTGTGAGTTCTTCTGGAGAAAGGCTTTCAAGATCTGACTCAGTGAGTTCCTATACATTGCGTATGGACGATTGCAATTTTGTCCCATGGCCCCATTGCCATTGTACTATGCTGCACTTGTGCCTCCCTCTGGGGCTTTATCCCACAATATATACTTTTCTAGGAGTGTCGTGAGGCTTACTCAGTGCCCATAAAACACTTTGAGAGCCTCGGATGAAAGGAGTGTAATATATTATTGAAAAGTATCAATGAGCGCTATGCACACAGATCTGGGGCATTGTACACTCCTTGGTTAGACTCTTCCTAGAGTTTTTACATTTTATATATTGGGACTGAAGTATAGGGAGATAGAAGCTGGGATTTTTGAAAGTGCCTATGGGAGTTAGGCACCCAACTGCCCATTGGACTTGGGTGTCTAACCCCCTTCGACAATCTCAGCCCAAGTGACCTGTCGTGGATATACAGGGAGTCTGGAGCAAAGCAAGGAAATCGAACCCAGATCATGTGGGTACTAATACAATGCCTTTACCACAAGGCCATCTGTTCTCCAAGCTATGCCTATTACAGACCACAGCCTGTGCAGGGAATTATTTTGATACAGGAATAATATGGTGTATATTTTTGCTTTGCTCTGAATTTGTTCTATAACCTTAAAGGGTTGATATGAATCTATAATCACACATTAACACTTACTTTATATAGTCACATTTTCCTATTTGGAATACATCATGCTATACTTCAAGGCAAGTTACTGTGCAGATCCTGAGAGCATACCTGACAAACTAAATTAAAAAGCATTGTTAAACTTGGACGAGCACCACTGACTTCAGTGGAGTTACTTCATGTTTACGCTGGGATAAGAATCTAGCTCTTTGTCCTTATTTTGTCATCCATATTCAGTTGAGCAACCAGAAGTTTCAGTTCCTATCATAAATCAAAGTTTGCCAAAATCTTTATTAGCAGGTTTTTAATTTAACATCTGAGGTCTGTTGCAAATGACCAAGGAATGATTCAACAGCAACCGACTGATTTTCAATTGTACTTTTTTTTTTATTTTTTCTTTAGCCTAGATTTTCACATCTTTTACTCAGTATGCAGAGAGATAGGTGGGATCTACTTGCCATAAACTCAAGTGAATCATAGTAGTCAGAGATTTGAAGCATCAGTGGCAACCCATTTAACAAACAAACAAACAAATAAATAATACCTAGCTCTTATATACTGCTTTTTATCAGTACATCTCACAGTATCATTCACCCCATTTTACAGATGAGGAAACTGAGACATAGACAATGGGAAATAACTTGCCTAAGGTCACCAGGATAGGGTGGAATGGGTCCCAGGCCAGTGCTTTATCTTCCACACCCCACTGCCTCCCCTCCCCTCTTCCCAGGGCAAGATTTTTCCCAGTAATATTTTCCAATACAGCTTTAAGTAGATCAGATTCAACCCTGGTGTAAGCAGGAGAGCTCTCATAGACTTCAAGTGACAGGTCCGATAACATTAGTGATGGGTCTTCCAACTAGAACTGGCTGGAGAATGAGGGGTGAGTGTCTCCACAGAAAATGTTGAGTTTTTGGTGAAAAACAAAACAACCCCCACCCCCCAAAACCAGAAATATTTTACACCAAACTGAAACTCTCCATGAAAGGACATGGTCCCACATGGCAGTCACATGACCATGGTGCATCATGGGAGATGTAGTCTGGCAGAGGAGCCTGGCCCAAATATGAGAATGGAAGCGTGAAGCGGCTGAACTACAAATCCCATGAGGCATCATGACCGCATTTCAGAATTTAAATATGTAGTTTTTGGCCAAAAACTGAACATTTTTTGGTTGTCAGGCATTCAGTTTTTCTATGAAAAGTTAAAATTTCTGCAGAAAAGAAAACACTTTTTGGAGAAAAAAAATCATTTACACAAAATTCCAAGTTTCCACTGAAAAATAGTTTTAACAGTAAACTTTTGACCAGCCCTACTTCCAACGTTTTCCAAGGGGGGGTTCAGATACTACAACAATGAGTGCAAGATAGATAGGTCAGTAGCTAGCTAGATGCCTAAATAAATAGACAGATTGACCACGTTATCAGGGAATGCTTCCTGATATTTAACTCATAATTTTTTCTAATTCAGGAGTTCTCAAACTTCATTGCATCATGACCCCATTCCGACAATAAAAATTACTACCTGACCCCAGCAGGGGGGACCGAAGCCTGAGCCCACCTGAGTCCCACTGCCCCAAGTGTGTGTGTGTGCAGGGGGGCAAAGCCGAAACCCAAAGGCTTCAGGCCCAGGCAGGGAGCCTGTAACTTGAGCCCCGACACCCAGGGCTGAAGCCCTCAGGCTTCAGCCCCAGGTAGTGGGATTTGGGCTTTAGCCCTGGGTGGTGGGGCTCGGGTTTCAGCTTCTGCTCCAGGCCCCAGCAAGTCTAAGACAGCCCCGATAACCCCATTAAAATGGGGTCCGGACTCACTTTGGGATCCCGACCCACAGTTTGAGAACCCATGCTCTAACTATATCCTATTACCCTTAGTGGTCACACTTTGGATTCAGGGTACATTTTTATATACAGTTTATTAAGTGTTAATAAAATGATTAATAGGTGTTTTGGTAAATGGTTAATACACGGTATCAAGTCTACCATATTGATATGTTGTTGATAACTATTTAACACCATCTAGTGATATGCTGATAACCATCAGTAACACATACAACCATGTCTGTAGCATGTTTGTAACATCTATTAAGCAAAAAGAAAAGGAGTACTTGTGGCACCTTAGAGACCAACAGATTTATTTGAGCATAAGCTTTCATGAGCTACAGCTCACTTCATCAGATGCATCCAAAGCTTATGCTCAAATAAATTGGTTAGTCTCTAAGGTGCCACAAGTACTCCTTTTCTTTTTGCGCATACAGACTAACACGGCTGCTACTCTGAAATCTATTAAGCATTTATTCACCCTTTATAAACTACTCATAAATGTAGCTATACTACAAAGTGCGTTCTTCTTAGTTAAATGCCTTTGTGCCATAAAACAATTCATCTCCATTCTTGGCGTCTTTAGCCTTTAAATACCTCTATGGGCAAAGTATAAAAACAGACAGTTTTTATGTTCCGTTAGTGGGAAAACTGGCCCGTTACCTCTGAGAAACTGTAGCTCCAGGAAACATCTTCCCATACTATGGCTTGGCATTGCCAATGAGAAGACAAAGGGTAAAATAAGGCACAGAAAGGTTAAATGAGCCACCCACGACCACACAATAAACCAGTAACAGAATTGGGAATAGAACCCAGGGCTCCAAATTCCCAGTCCCCTACTCTAATACTTAGAGAATCTGCTGGTATGGACACAGCATTTCAGAAACATTTGAACTATGGTTATTAACATGAGTCACATTAATACAAATCAGCTATAGGTAGGCAGGGTTTTATCACAGATTAGCTAATGAGAATTAAACACACACCATTTTCCCTAGTGAAGACAATGTGTGGGGGTGTCCTGGCAGGACATCTTGGTTGAGATAACTGGGCAGTTTGTGACAATCCTGAACTCTCTCTCTCTCTCTCTCTCTTTCTCGGATAAAGAGAGGTCATCAGTTTCCAGAGCTGGCACCTGCCACAGGTGTTTAAAATAATAAAATAATAAGAAAAGTTTTCCAAAGAAATTACAGCCTTTGTAAATGCCAAATTAGAGAACTCCGCTAATGGTGTCATTTATACTGAAAGAAAAGGAGGACTTGTGGCACCTTAGAGACTAACCAATTTGTTTGAGCATGAGCTTTCGTGAGCTACAGCTCACTTCATCGGATGCATAAGCTCCGATGCATAAGCAAAAGCTCACGAAAGCTTATGCTCAAATAAATTGGTTAGTCTCTAAGGTGCCACAAGTACTCCTTTTCTTTTTGCGAATACAGACTAACACGGCTGTTTCTCTGAAACTTGTCATTTATACTGAAGATGCTAATAGCCTGCTTTAGCTAATTGGGTTCAGGTTGGAATGGCAGGGTTTATCTTTCTCTAGTGGCTTTTCCTATACTTCATGGTTCAGTAGACATTTTGTTTAATAGAATCATTTTAAGTGCCAGATTTAATTGAATTTATGTTAATTACCCAGACGTCAACTGTTCACGCTTGGAGAACGGTAGAACTAATTGCCAGATTGATTAAGTATGTGTCTAGAGCTCTGGCTAGTTTTTGAGAGCCAGTTCTCCTCTCTGAGCACGGCTCATGCCTCTTGACAATTTCCTGCAATATCCTGAAAGAACTCGACTGCATTAAGGTAAACCTTATTGAATTAGGGCTAATACCTTTGGGGGTCCATTGTATTAAAAATGCAATTGTGTATGTGTTACTGGGGAATTATATGCATCTCTCTAGTAGGAAGGGGATGCTAATATACTTCCTCTGTTAGCAGCTCTTTAAGTCCCCTCCCCCCCCCCCACCCCCACCCCCACCCCAACCAGGGAGAGGTGCACTGGGACCAACAGCCAAATAAAGGGTTTTTTGGATAAATGGCCTGGTTTTAAACAGGCTCATGGCCTTCTTCCCGACCCAGCAAATGGACAGGACCCCTGGTCCACAGAGGGCCCCAGTTGTTAGGGTGTGGTTGGGCCTGCTGAGGCCCCATAAAACTGGGTGCTTGTTTTGAGCTGAAATTGAACCTGAAACCACCAGGAATCCCCTTGGGTGGCGATTTGAAGGACTGCCAGAATCCATGGTAGGGCTGGGGTGAACCCTGGTAAGCTTATTAGCAGGCGTCTAGGTTCTTGTATTGTTTTTAATGTTTTCTCTGTAATGCTTTTACCTTAAGAATCAAACAGGCTTGCATAGGAAGAGCTCTGTGGTAACTTGTAAGTGTTGACAATCACTCTCTTATCAGACTCTGAAGAGAAAGCAAGCAGGTGTGCTTGGCCAGCCTGTCTCTGCTGGGAATAAAACAGTCAAGGCAGGGAATGGTGCAGCTTGGAGACACCCCAGTGTGAAGGGAGTGAGATGTAGGTCTGCACCCAAAAAAGGCAACCTCTGGGGAGCTGGCAGCCTGAGAGACGGAGCCCTTGCTGGACCAGCGAGGCGAAACGTAGCTACAGTTGTCATGCTTTCTAACACAGCCAGGCAGCTGAGAGTATCTTCCTTGTAAGTATGCTGAAAGCTCTGTACTTCAGGAACCCAGAGCGAGACCAGGGACATAAAGCTTAAACCACCACACGACAAGACGGCTCCAACAGACACTGCCCGAGCAGATCCTGTGTGCGCTCGAATCACGAAAGAGAACCTTCCCAACAGGAGGCCCTCAGGTGACTAATTTTAAGGAGTACCACAACACACTACAACGCTAGACCCTCTCCTCTTGTTTTCACTCAGGCTGAACAATTCAGTGAGGCTAGATCATTTCCTTTCTGCAACATGATCATTTAGGGCCAGCCCTACAACTAGTGTGACTTCATTGACCTCCATGGAGCCACACTGATTTGCACCAGCAGAGGATCTGGCCCTTAAAGAGGCACCCTTATTATGAGGCAATGGAGATGTGGAAATTCATGGACTGGGTATGCTAAATAGTTAGGTTTCACTTCTGCAGTTTTCAGGGTCTATTCATTGACGCTTATGCAAGAGACAAGAAGGAGTGTTACGTTGCATTCCTCATGAGACATCTTTGCAATAGCTTGGCACATCATGGTCACGAGTCACTAACAATTGGGTAGCACCGTTAACTAGCCTTTCCATGATGGCTCAGTTCAGAAAAGGACTTTGGGAGACATTGGTTGATGACATTTGCCGGCATAGATTGGGAGCTAGAGAGCCAAAGGGAAGCACAGAGTCTGTCCTGGGCCAGCAGCCTAATATTGAAATTAACAAAACAAATATCTTTAGATGTTGACCTTTTAAAAAAATTACCCTGGTTTTGAGTAAAAATTAACACAAATTTCAGAAAGCCAGGACTGTTCCTCACCCCTGTGTGGGAGGTCAGCTGGGAAGAAGCAAGCTCATAACAGTGAATCCTTCTAGACAGGGAGACCAGTGGAAAGAGACACACTACTAGTACATCATAGGGAGTTGTAGCAGACAAAATCTAATAACATGACTGGCCGCACATCCTCTCCCCATCCCCCATGCCAGATGAGGTCTCCTCTTTTGTGGCCCAGTCCTGCCAGGTGCCCCTTGAGGGGTGCTGTATCTCTTCAGAGTCTACTGAAGTCAGTGGGGGCACTTCAGCATGCCCCAGAATCCGGCCCTATATTTGCAAGTGAGCATTTCTATTCAGCACTGGGGAAAGAGGTGAATTAAAAGGCATCAAGAGCAGGACTGCAATGCAGGAAACTGAAAGGCGCCCATGAGCGCCCAGAGCACTGGGCTAATGGAGTTTAGAGACTCATTAAATGAACAGTAATGGGGTCAAAGCCTTATATCGGGGATTCCAGTATCGAAACAGTACCATGGAAGGGCAGCAGTGATGGCCATATGGTGAGCAATAAGGCCCTGAAGTCAGTTTGATGAAGGCAGTGAACCAAGTCAGATGAAAGAAGAACCAACACAAATGAGCTTTGTCCCCTCGCAGTTCAAGCAGAAACTGAAACAAGCCCTTTTCTGCCTCTTTTAGCTTGATTTTTTTATGAACTGGAAATTTATGAATTGGAGAACTAGGGCAGGGATGATCTCTGTGCTGGCAAGTAGTGTGGTCCAGTAGTTAGGGCACTGGACTGGGAGTTGGCAGACTTGATTTCTATTCCCATCTATGCTACTGGTTTATTGTGTGACCTTGGACAAGACACTTCCCCTCCTACCCATTGGCTGCTTAGACTGTAAGCTATTCAGGGCAGGAACTCTCTTTTACAATGTGTCTTACAATGAGCAGGGCCCTGATCTCAGTTGTGGTCTCTAGGTGCTACTGGAATATAAAGAAGTAGAACAATGTCTGTACAGCAGCAAGCTACATGAGGCCTCAATCCCATCTAGAGATATTAGGTCCTCCCTTAATACAAAGGTTTAATAATAATATTAGAGCAGAAACTAACCTATTCCATTCCATTATAATACATTCTGGCTATGTCCAGCCCAAGTGCCATTAAGTTAATACCTGTCTAAATCCTTTTTATCTCTAGAGCTCCTACTGCTGCAGAATCAGCTTCCCTGTTTAATTTCTTGCAGAATCAGCTTCCCTGTTTCATTTCATGACAATGCTGTGTAAAGTTCACTAAAGTTCATTCTCTGTGTAAAGCTCATTTCATCTACGTTCATTTTCAGGCCTGACCCTTTTGTATTCATTAGAGCCAGGGAAAAATCTCAGACCACCTAGTCTTCCAGTTCCCAGTGGTTTTCAAACTGGGGTGCGCGAGCTCTCATCAGGGGGTATAGGAGAAAAATCCTGTAATGGCAGACAACTCACTTTATTTAGTAAGACTTGGCAATCTATATTATGACCCTATTTTAGATGGGTGTTTACAGTGGAGTACATTATTTGGAAGGGTACACAGTCTAAAAAGTCTGAAAACCACTGCCTTAAAATATTTGCTTCTCTCACACACAGCAATAGCAATGCTGAACGCTAATGATACAAAACCAATAGCAGCAATGATCCTGCTTTGCAACAGTCTCGGTACTTGTTCCAGATCAGACATTTCACTGTATGGTGTTGACTGAATTCTGTTAAGGCATCAAGCCACTCAAGGTGTTTGTGTTTCACAAAAAATGTCTTAAATTCCTACTTACCCCATGCCTCGTTCTCCTCCTACTTTAGCTGATGTGAATCAAGTTTCTGCACTGGAAAAAACCTGCCAAATTCTGCTCTCGGCTAGGCTGGTGTAAATCTGGAATAACTCCAATGAAGTCAGGAATTGCTATCTGAGGATCTAGTCCTCTGAACGTCTGGGCATTGAATCGTGGATGGGGATATGTATCACATCATCACTGGTTTCACTTAGCCACTTTTCAAACTGACTTCCTAGCAACATTTTCTGGAGTAGATCTTCAGCTGGTGTACATCAGTACAGCTCCCACTGACTTCGATGCTGATATACACCCACTGAGGACCTGGGCTTATGGCTTTTTACAAGTGATGGATAAATCTGCACGGGCTCAAAGTTTGGCTTCAGATGAGATAAGGATCCAAAAGTCTGCATGCTTTCCTGAACCTTGACCAAACTCCCTTGAATGTGGAGGGTGAAATCCTGGCCCCACTGAAGTCAGTGGGAGTTTTGCCATTGTGACTTCAGTAGCATCAAGATTCACTCAAATACCCAAGGTTCAAATCCTCATCTGGAGTAAATTGATGGAACGCTGTTGCATTCAATAGAACTATGATGATTTACACCAGTTGAGGATCTTGTCCATCTAGCTTTTGAGGTGGAGTCTGAAAAATAAAGAAACAAGGATCGAGATAGATTTCACGGGCTTGAATGTCCATTGCCTTGCACAGTCATCTACAACCACCTATTCTGATCTGATAGCACTTCCCAACCCCGTTGCCCAGATAAAAATCTAAGTTACTCATATGCCCCCCCACCACTGAGCTATAAATGCGTCAGGCTTTAAGGGATCCCCTTTTGACAGACGGGCTACTGAGGCACAGAGAGGTAAGTGACTTGCCCGAGGTCACTGAGGACAGCTAGGAACTGAAGCTGGGTCTCTCAAGTCCCAGTCTAAATGGACTAGCCAAGTTACTGGAGAATCTGGTCCCAAGACTCCAGAAGAGGATTCCACCAGAGACCATCTGGAGCCATGTCCTAATTAACTCCTTTGTAAGGATTATGCTAATAGACTTTCTTATTACAGGTGGATTTCAACCGTGAGACTACAAATACCAAACTTCCCTGTTTGCGGATTTGGCAATGAATCCATCAGAATCCTCTTCCATAAATGAATGAGGGGCTGAGAAACCTCACAACGAACTTTCCAATCATGAATCCTTTCAAGTCTTCTCAATATTTATTCAGTGGCGGTTGTACTTTAATTGGTGGTCTTGGAAGATTATTTCAGAGACCTGCAGGAAACTTCTGCTTCACACACCAAAGGCCTGAATGATTCCCAGGTGGTGTTGATTACTTGGACTGCTTTGTGCCTTGCAGGGAGCATTCACCACCTGGCAGGACTGGGGTCCTGAATTGCTCATAAATTAGGAATTAATTGTGCAGCAGAATTTCTGGCCACTGACCAGGCAATTTGAGGTCTGTTTACAGCATGCCCAAGGGAAATCAGACTCCACAGAAAGACTAGAGTGAATTAGCATTTGGTTTCTGTATAACACATCCTGATTTGCACAATATATACCCATGGCTGTTGAAAAGAAGTGAAAGCACAGGCTATACCATAAGAGTACGGAGTAACTCAAGCTCCATAGGAGCTAGTACATGTGGGAGTGATAACTTTTGTGAGATGAGAGACCAGATACTAGTAGTGCTGTAGCTAAGGCGCAGAGGTGGCTGCATTTCAGTGGCAGGTGGAATGACTCCATTACTTAGAGGACCTGATCCTGAAAATCTTCCATATGCACAATCCTTATTGTCTTCAGTGGGAGCCACAGGATCAGAAAGTTGGTAGGATTCGTTTTCATGCTTTGCAAAGTGGGTAGAGATGCATTGAGACGAAGTGCCTAAATGAAATGGTTACTTTTTGTGACTGCGTTCTGAGACAACTCTGCTGGAGAAAAAAAAACAAATGGACTGAAAGAGAAAGGCGGGTTTCTGTTAAATAGAATCTATCCAGAAACCTACTGATCAGGAGATAAACCCATTGATCTATCTGCCCATGGAGAACTCAGCACAGTAGTGACAAAATAATCCTCATCCCAATACAGAAGTAACGCATGGGCTCAGATCTTCTCTCCTCCCCAGGAAGCAGCTGGGGGATTCTTTCTATCTAAGCCATTTACATGGCATCCATCACCAGAGTACCTGAGCACCTCACAAAGCTTAACATGTTTATCTGAACACCCCTTGGAGGTAGAGCAGTGCTATTATTCCCATTTCACAGATGGGAAAGTGAGCCACAGAGAGGCTAAATGATTTGCCAAAGGGAATTGAACGCTGGTCTCACAAGTCCTAAGCTGGTGTCTTAACAACTGGACCATCCTTCCTCTCTGACACTCGTCCGCCTCTTTGTTGTGAAGCTAGGAAAGCGAAGCTGAAGGCATGAGGTCTTCACTTTGTTCTGAACCTGGTGAGATCTGTGGCTACATCCACGGCAAGGGAGTCCTAGAGCCATGTCTAGACTACAGGCCCTCTGTCAGCATAGCCCCTTCATATAGGCGCGCTGGCAGCCAGTGGAAGGAGTTCTTCTGCCCACACAGTAATAGCAACGCCACCTCCCTGGGTAATATTAGCTCAGCCGACAGAAGCACTCTGTCACCTTACTTGCATCTAGGCTGGGGGTTCTGCTGGCAGAGCTATGTAGCCGAGGGGGTATGAATTTTCGCAATCCTAGCCTACATAGCTATGCTGGCACAACTTCCTAGTGTAGACCAGGCCCTATAGCCTGGGCCATGCTGCTGAGATGCATTGTCAATGAAAAGAAGAGGAATCCGATCACCGCTGGTCCCGGTGGGGTCTCTCTCCCTGCCTTTGTTAGCACATTAATTGGATCGCTAGGGAATTTTTCTGGGTCCTCGTCTAAGACTGAGACATGGGAAATGAAATACCAAGTGTTTGGCTAATAATGAACAGTTAAATAAAATTCACCAGTGTATTAAGTTGCCAAACCTGACCTTTCGTAAATAGTGACCTGGCATTTGCATCCAGTCCTTTGTTCCAGGCTCTACAGAACCAAACTCTTCTGTGGGATTGAGACTTAGCCAGGGTGGGTTGGTTTTTTATTCCTTGCTGTTTGCATAAAGATTCAACTATCATCAGCGTTACTGCAGTTCTGATTCAGACTCATTTTCAGGCTTATTTCATCCTGGCTGCCTGCTGTTCTCCTTGGACAGCAGTAAATCAGCTTGATTGGTTTTATTTTATTGGTATAAATTTATGGGATTGATAATTTTTCCCCAAGTTTTTTTTTTTATTCGTGTGATAAATGCCTGTCTTATGTAACTGATTCCCTGGAAAGAGGAGACAGGAAATAAACACTCAGCAAGATCTGTAAGGCCCTGTTCCAGCAACTCCCTTAAGCACATACTTAACTTTAAGCATGTGAGCCAGCCCACTGACTTCCTCCGATTCATTGTGGCAGTGAGAAAGGTAAGCTGAAGTTGTGAGTTCCCCACTTGACTTCAGTGGGATTGCTCATGTGCCTAAAGAGAAGCATGTGTTTAACATGGGAATGTACTGATTACAATTTATAGTCTCTGGGGATGGATGATTCCAGTCAGTAGCCCTCCAAGGAGGAGGAAAAGCTCATCTTTAAACAATCAAGGATGGTGACAAGCATTTCCTTTCTATATTCCAATTTCCTGATCCAATTTCCATTAAAACAAATGATAAACCTCTGATCGACAGCTGTGGACATTGGGTCAGGTCCTCAGAAGCCAGAATGGGCTCCTGGAGTTCTTTTGTTGGCTCCCCATTCTGGATTTCCTCTAAACAGAGGGATCCCAGGGTGCATTACGCACCAGGACATGCAAAAGTGGGTACAGCAGAGTCAGAGGTCATGAAATCCCATCTGTAAGAGCCTAGATCATCTTCTCCCCAAAGAAGGGAAGATTCTTCCATGTGGCAACTCTTGTGCTTAGCACCAATGTACCTGCATGCCACTTCTTCTAAGAGCACTCACTTTAGACTCCCAGTGCCTGATTCTGATCTTACTGACACCGGTGTGAATCAGGAGTGACTCCTGTGAAGTCAGTGGAGTGACTGATGTAAGGGGGAGGAGAATTGTACCCAGCCCCATATTCTATTTGCCAGATAAGTCTAATGGAGTTTGATCGCCAGGTGTTATTCCCAGAGGGCCGATATCAAATAAGGAAAGGTAGGGTGGATAATTTAACAAGTGGAGCTAAAAGGAGAATGAAGCCAGACCGTCACACACAGCCAGGGCCTCAGCTGGTGTAAACCAGCATAGGTCAATTAAAGTCAGTGAGTTACACCAATGGAGGATCTGGCCCCTGATTCTTAACTGACACCAGAGGGAGTTCTGTGCATAGAATAATGGCTTGTCTACATGGGGAAATTAGTGTGCAGCAAACTTGGGTGTGAATTAACAGAGCACTTGCTACTCCACACTAGTTCCTTGTATGGACACTTTTACTGGACACTTAGGTATGTCTACACCGCAATGAGGCACTCGCAGCTGACCTGTGCCAGCTGACTCAGGTTTGCAGGGCTAAGGCTGCAGGACTGTTTAATTGCAGTGTAGATGTTCTGGCTCAGGCTGCAGGCCGAGCTCCAGGACTCTCCCACCTCACAGTGTTCTAGAGCCCCAGCTCCGGGGCTGTTCCACTTCACAGGGTTCTAGAGCCCCAGCTCCAGGACTCTCCCACCTCGCAGTGTTCTAGAGCCCCAGCTCCGGGGCTGTTCCACTTCACAGGGTTCTAGAGCCCCAGCTCCAGGACTCTCCCGCCTCACAGTGTTCTAGAGCCCCAGCTCCGGGGCTGTTCCACTTCACAGGGTTCTAGAGCCCCAGCTCCAGGACTCTCCCACCTCACAGTGTTCTAGAGCCCCAGCTCTGGGGCTGTTCCACTTCACAGGGTTCTAGAGCCCCAGCTCCAGGACTCTCCCACCTCGCAGTGTTCTAGAGCCCCAGCTCTGGGGCTGTTCCACTTCACAGGGTTCTAGAGCCCCAGCTCCAGGACTCTCCCACCTCGCAGTGTTCTAGAGCCCCAGCTCTGGGGCTGTTCCACTTCACAGGGTTCTAGAGCCCCAGCTCCAGGACTCCCCCACCTCGCAGTGTTCTAGAGCCCCAGCTCTGGGGCTGTTCCACTTCACAGGGTTCTAGAGCCCCAGCTCCAGGACTCTCCCACCTCGCAGTGTTCTAGAGCCCCAGCTCTGGGGCTGTTCCACTTCACAGGGTTCTAGAGCCCCAGCTCCAGGACTCTCCCACCTCACAGTGTTCTAGAGCCCCAGCTCTGGGGCTGTTCCACTTCACAGGGTTCTAGAGCCCCAGCTCCATCTCAAGACTGGACATCTACACTGCAATTTAGACGCCTGGCCCAAGCCCCACAAGCCTAAGTCAACTGGCATGTGCCAGCTGTCGGTTTTTAATTGCAGTGTAGACATACACTGCCCCACTACATGCTAGCTTTAATCAAAACAGTGCAACAGTATTACATGCATCAAGACTGTGCAGTGCAACAAATCACTCCCTAGTCCAAGTGCCTGCAAAGATACTGCCCAGCAAGACTGAACACCTGTGGCTCTGTGTGCTTCAGAAAGATGAGCTGTCACCAGCGGGGATAAAAATAAACTGTAAAATTAGGGAGGAAAAGGATTGCTATTTAATTAGGGGTCTGAAATATTCTCCTTGGCTGAGAGCCTCGTTAATGAAATACATGCAATCCCCTCACACTGTTCTCTCAACTCAGATTTCCTGACACAGTTCTCCTCAGTCAGGTTTAACTCTGGCTCATGTCAGCGGAGTCACATCCTAGTGTAAGTGAGAACAAATTCTAGCCACATGCACTCTTGGGGCTGGTCTACACTGGGAATGTCTATGTGTCTCTCAGGGGTGCGAAAAACCCACACCCCTGAGAGACGAAGCTATGCTGACCTAACCCACAGTGTAGAGAATGCAAGGTCGACGCAAGACCTAGTTCCCACCTCTCTGGGGGAGGTGGATTACCTATGCTAATGGGAGAACCCCTCCCAACGGTGTTTGCGCCTATATTGCGCCTCTGCAGCATTTTCAGTTTAGATGTGCCCTTAGTAAAAGAGATCTGGCCAGCTATACCCCTCAGGAGGAACTCCGTTTCCTTTAAATCCCTAACTCAGCTACAGCAGAGGAGCAGTCCGTGCAAGCTATCCTGGCACTGTCTTGCCAAGAAGTCTCAGGGTCAGTTCCTGTCCTTGGTGTATTTGCTGCACGTGCCAGCTGTGGAGAAGATTTCCATAACCTGACCACCTGTACAAGAGGCCCTGGATTGTCATCCAGCAAATAATCTTTTCCCCTGGGCTGTTGAACAGCTGTCAGACAGCGGTGACTTTCAGACACTGTTGAACCTGTAACCTACAAGTGAAAGGATCCATCTCATTCACAGGTGCCCTCAGCCATCTCGTCCTCTAGCAGTATCACATTTATGTTTTCAAGGCTTATGTGAAATGGCCACAGCCCAACATTCATTTTGTTTCTTTCTCACAAGCTGCCAGCGGAAAGACCTCAATACTGCTGAAGATGTTCAACTTTTATTTGCTCGGCAAGTCAGCTATTGATTGGCTTAAGCCAGCGAAAAGTGTTCCATAGAGTGCACACGGAATCCGTGTGATGCATGCTACACATTTTCATGTGCAGCGAGGACCCATATAAACGCCACTAGCCTCAGAGAAATCAAGACAAGCAACCCCATTATCCCTCAGACACAGCATAATTAGAGATAAGCAAAACCCTGCATCCCTGAACTTTGGGTCTGGATGTAGTCTTTGTGCCTCTCTCTTCAGTCATAACGGTTTTATCCTCACAATATTCCTGTGAGGTACGGCAGCACGATTATCCCCATTCTGCAAATGGGAAACTGAGGCACAGAGGCTCGGAGACTTGCTGAAGGTCCCACAGGGCATTAGTGGCAAAGAAGGAAACTGAACTACTGCCTCCCTCATCCCGGGCTAGTAGGTTAATCGCTGTAACACCCTTTCTCAGCCTTCCACTGTCAATAGGTATAAGTTGGCGCTGGCCATTGATTTCAGCTGAAGCCCCCTAGCTGGCCAAATCTCTTGCGTTGTCTGCACAGCCTGGTAACAGAGATGGGTCCTGACTCTGCTTCTTAATTGCATGGGTGTAAATCCAGAGTGATTCAGGGGCTTCATTGGGGTGACAGAGCACGTCTACAGCACAGCGGCACAACTCCAGTGCCCTAGTGCAGTACATCGACAGAAGGGGTTTTCCATGGATGGCAGGAATCCAACTCTCTGAAAGGCAGGAGCTAGGTCAAAGGAAGAAATCTCCTGTCAGACTTGCTGCGTCTACAGTGGGGTTTAGATCAACCTAGCTATATCTCATAGGGCACACGTTTTTTCACAGCCCTGAGCAATGTAGCTAGATTGACCCAAACTTTGGCTGTAAACCAGGTCTTACATGGCTGTGACTCAGATCAGAACCTACTCTGTGTGGCCTGCTTCGCCTCTCATTCACACCCGTTTTAGACCACTATTTCCTGGTGGGCATCCATGGAGTTACTCCTGATTCACACAGCTGTAAGTGAGAAGAGAGTCAGGCCCATTACTTGAACAATATGGAAGTAATCCCACTTATGCAGCTTTCTCAGTGTGATTACTTTACAGATCTCTAGTCGGGGTGCTATAGCAGGAAAGTATATGATGTGGAGGACTTAAGAGGAGATAGTATTAATAATATTCTATTACATTATATAGCAACTATATACGTCCCAAAGCACTCTTAAAATTAGAAGCAAAAGTTTCCAAAAAGATCGTGCCAGCAAAAAATCCTGGCTCCCAAAAATCCTCATTTGAATCTAGGTACTTATTACCCTAATATTAAAGTGTTGACTGACATTTGCATATGCAACAGCTGAACCCATACATTGCTAATTGCTCATATAATTAGCTGATGTGCATAGTCAAATGGCAGTGTATAACTAACTGTAGTATGCAAAGGCAGATAAAAGATACACTATACACTTACAAATACAATGTAAGTAAGGCAGAGCAGCCAGTAGTCCTGTAGGGTATAATCCAAAGCCCATTGGAGTCAGCAGAAAGACACTTGAGTTCAACAATCTGTGGATCATTGATATGATTTATTATTGTTTGTGTTCCACTAATGTTTAGTGGACCCAACCAGGTTGGGGCTCTGAAGTGAGCTGTAGCTCACGAAAGCTTATACTCAAATAAATTTGTTAGTCTCTAAGGTGCCACAAGTCCTCCTTTTCTTTTAACAAAGTCTGTGTCACAAACAGCTTGCAGTCTCAAAGATAAGGCAGGGATGCAGAAAGACACAGAACAAATAACGAAATAAGCGCGCCTGTGAATAATCCAAATGACTAAAGCTGTACTGATTTACACCAGTGGAGGATCCGGTCCTTAGAACTGTAACAAATTCATTCCAAATACAGGAGCCTAATTCTCTTTTCACTCACATCAGTTTTACACTGGCGTAACCCTCTACTAGTTTGAACTGAGTTACTACTGATTTACACCAGTGCAGATGATATCAGAAGCAGGGACAATATGCTTTGCTTCAAAGCATGACTGTCATTTTGAGGATACAGTTCGAACCAAGAGACATCTATATATAAACAGCTCATTTGATCAATATATATTTTCTTTCTGTTGCTGGAGATATGCCAGAAGAGTAACATTCTCCACGACTAAGCCTCACCTGCTGATGGATCATGCAGGGAAGACAAAAATCCTTTGTTTATGACAGAACTGACTGTTGTGTCACTAATCCAGAAGTCTGGCATCACAGCAGGATAGAATTGGAACAGAAGATTATTAGAAAGGAAGCTGCTATTAAACACAAAAGAAACAGATCTTTGGCTCCAATGAGAATCTAGCTCAAATACCTTTGATCATTAAAAGCCAAACATAAGTATCATGTGACTGTAAGTGGATGCAAATTTCAAGCCTTGTCTGGCTGGAAGATTTTCTTAGGTTTTGTCTACACTGTACTTTTGTCATGAAAACTTTTGTCAGTCAGTGGTGTGAAAAAAAAAACACACCCCTGACCGACAAAACTTTTAACAACAAAAAGTACCAGTGTGGACAGTGCTTTGTCAGTGGGAGATGCACTCACGCCACCAAAGTTACCGCCCCTCGTTGCGGGTGGTTTTATTTTGCAGGCAGGAGAGCTCTCTCCTGCTGGCACAGAGCGGCTATACTGTGTACCTTACAGCGGTACCAGTGTAGATAGAGCCTGAGAAGAAATATGGAAGATTCCATTTAAGAGCTGATGGGAACTTTTCCCACCAAAACACTTTTTGAAATAGAAAATGCTGTTCTTGTCAAAATTGACGCACTTTGAAAAACACGTCAGTTTTGATGGAATTTCATTTAGAAGCAAACTAAATGAAGCCCTGTGATTTTTCATTTCAAATACACGTTTTTGAAATGAAATAAATTGTTTTTACGTATAAAACAGCACTTTAAAAAGTTTTAGAAGGTCCAGATCAGAAGGAAACATTGCAGTTTTGTCGAAACAAAACATTGGCCTGAAACAACTTTTTTTTTTTTTTTTAAATTCAGAATTTCATTTCACAGGAAATTTTCAAGTGTTTTTGGTTTTGTCTTGTTTTGGAATGGTTTTAAAAAAAACCAAAAACCCATGCCATTTCCCATGAAATGCAGAATCTCTTTCTTGCCCAGCTCTGTTCCATTTTAGCCCGTCGTCCAAAGTGAGCTCTGGAGTAACCAGTGGTGATTCCGAATGAAATCAACAGGAAATGAAATCATTGGCATGCCTTAAACTCCCTTTTCAGATGGATGCTTATCTATTTTTGTTCGTACCTCGGAATTCTTATTTGTAAGCTTTTCTCTCCTCTCAGCACCAGTAGCGTTGATTTAATTTGTCATTTCCATGTCACTTTTAACAATGCCACATAAGGTTACCAATTCCCTGTAGCTGCTTAAAATTTAGATTAAATTTTCCACTTACCATCCACGCAAATGAATAGTAAAATAGGCTTGTTTTCCTTTGGGGTTAGAAACAGTGAATAGGAAGCTTGCCCTCTTGTTAATTCTTATTTTTAAAAGGTGGAAACATCATCCAATTTCGTTAACATTTCATAAATGTTATCAAGACCTAGGGACGAATAAAAAAAAGTTTTTGCCTTTTTTTTTGTTTTCCTGTTTTGTGATTAAGATGACCTGAAAGTTTGTTGGTTTGTTTTAAAGTTTATAAATTGTTTGTTTGTTTACATTATAAATTCATGTCTCATCTGTCCAGTTTTTCCTGGAAGACTCTGTGGATGACTGGAAAATTAGGAGGTTTATAACCTCAATAACACGGGCCCTGATCCAGCAAAGTACTTGAAGTGTGTTTAATCACAAGACTCCAATGGACTAACTACATACTTAAAGTTGAACACATGCTTATGTGCTCTGCTGGAACAGTAAGCAAGGGGGTAGAATCTAGTTAATGCAGAGGAGAAAGAATTTTCAGTAAAAAATGTTTAAAACTGTTTCTTGTTTGTTTTTAACTCGAATGCCTCACAAGCAGCTGGAAGAAAAGCTGTGTGTGTCCATGATTCATCAATTCCACCCCTAGACCATCCAGTCCCCTTCGCTGGGTCAGTCAAAGAGACCTCCAGCTAAAAGAGGGAGGAGAAGACTTGTCCTGATATTTCTCAGGTAAACAAAAAAGGCAAACAAACTTTAAATAAAGCAAATTCTTTCTACCCTTTATACAACACGGAGGGACAAAAACCTTTTGTTTTCCTATTAACTTTCAACGTACAAAGCCACCTTTATAGATAGACACAAACCCTTTCCCCTGAGTTGTACTGTGCACGCCTCAGCTTTCGCTGAAGCTCAGGATCATCTGAAACTATATTGTCACCACTGGAAAATGGGATTAAGTGTAGAGTCCTTGAATACTATCGAAAACAGGCAGAGTCAGCTCTCATACTCATGCAGTCCCAATGAATGAATCTTTCCCTAACCACCCCCAAGCAGGCTGTAGGAATTCAGTGCAGACCTGGTTCTGAGCTATGGGTTAGAGTTATGTCCTATGCCCTTCTGCACCCTTTATATGTTGACTTTGGACCATGTGTAAGCACGGCTCCTGAGATCTTTCTTTTGGCTTACCCTCCAACCATGCTGGCATATTTAGAGCCAATGAAGAGCCCCCCCCCCCACTATCTCTAGTGCATCAGGAGAACAGAAGCCTCCCTCTGCAGCTGATTTGCCTGTGCCCACTCTGTACAGCTTTGGCATGGGGCATGCGCCAAGTCTTTGCAGGGGGACGAGTGTCGCATATCAGGTATGTTCTGTAAGATGCCAATGCAAAATAATGAAGACGCTGAGTGAGGTTCCTGCTGCGACATACAAACAAACGCGTTGCACTCCGGGCTCGCTCCACTACTGGCAAGCACAGCACAACTGGCTTTTAGTCCCTGTGGAGACACGGTTCTTGCAATTTTCATTAATGTCAGTGATTGTCACAAAACACAGATACAAGTGAATGGACATGAATTCTCTGCTAAAAGGCTTCATTCTAAAATTCTCGATGTAGCTGTTAATAGTAAAATGGGCTGATAATTAACCGCTGTAATTGTTTATCCTTTAAAAAGCTTAGGTCACTAATGAGTGCTCTAAATAGATAGACAAGACTAGGTAGGGGGACAAAAGGCTGACTGGCTAATTAGGTAGGTAGACAGAAGGCTATCTCTCTGGCTAGCTAGGCAGATAGAAGTCTAGCTTGCTGCCTAGATATATGGATGGACAGATGAGAGATGGAAGTCTACTTTACTGGACAGATGGATGGAGACACGTCTAGCTCGTTACGCAGATGGATGGATAAATGTCTAGAAGCCTAGATGGATAGCTAGAAGGTCCCTACATTGATGGATGGATAGAAAGGTACCTCGATAAACACACAATGGGGTAAGGTACTGTGAATCATCACATTGATGGTTAGAATTATGCATGCATACATGCTAGGAGGCACCGTGGTCTACCATACAACTCACACCGTCCAATGAGTAGGCCAATGGTCTGGGATTCAGGAGAGATCAATTCTATTCTGGGCTCTGCCACTAAGCTGCTGCTTGATCTTTGTCAAGTCACTTTCTCTCTCACTTTCCCCCTCCTACTCTTGTTTGTCTCGATTATTTAGGCTGTTTGGTGCTTGGAGCAGGGACTGTGCCTTACTATGTGTTTGCACAGCACCTAGCACAATGGAGTCCTAATCTCAGATGGAGCATCTAGGTTCTATCAGAAGAAAAAATAAGTAAATAAGCAATAGCAGCTTTCTATGTACCTAGTACCTTTCATTAGAGGATCTCCAGTCATACAAGCAAGCTCCTAACCTTCCCACTAAGGTTGATATATTATATATAAAATATAAAAATATTGATTAAATATATCCCAAGACAACAGGAGAAAAGCAAACAGCAGCATTTTCTAACACATTAAATTTTACCATGCAGTCTAGAGGCTGTAACCCAGAATTTATTAAATAGAGTACCTAATCTTCTGAGACTCTTTGGACTCTGCGCCCAGCTGTGATGCAGCCAGCCAAAGAACACTAGTCAGGTAAACATTCTCTTGCTGCTAGGCAAATCTGAAAAACTTGTGCAACTCTGAAAACAAACTTGTCATTAGGAAGTTGACTGAGCTCATTAGCCTATCACAGCAATACAAATTGCTATTCTTTCTAATAAGTTCTGGTGGAATCCTTTCCAGGGATGAGTCAGGATGGAAACAGCTGTTTATTCTCCGAACAAGAAGGTTCACCTGAAAGTGATTAATCAAACACATAAAATGATTCTGACAACTAATGCAATGGGGTAGTGTTTCCACTTCTGGGGGAAATTATCCTCTCAAGATGTGACAGATTATAGGGCCCACCTGGAATAACTGTAAAGCTGGTTGAAAAATTTCTACTGAAACTGGGTTTTGATGGGAAAATTGGGGTGGGTTTTTGGGGGGAGGCAAAAATGAAACTTCGTGCAAAAAGCATCTGCTTCCTGTGGGCAATTTCAATCTTATGTCGAGAAACTGAAAACCAAATACTTTGATCAAAACCCGGAGTATTTTGATTCAAATTGGCCCCACAGTGCCTCATAGGGGTTGGAGTATTTTTGCCGAAAAGTCAATTTTCTGCAGAAAAAAAAAGAAATTTTGTTTTCTGTCAACAATTGATCCTATTCTCCTATGTGCTAGAGCCATAAAATCTCACCTGCCCTGTCAAAAGGCAGTGTCTTTATTACGGAAACTCAGTGTCATTCCATGGAATGGGCCACACAGGACAAGAAATCCCCTAAAAGACTGGTGTCTTATAGTAAGCAATCACAGAAGGTGAAATTCACTCCTGTGCAGAGGGGACAACACAAGCCACAAACACCCACTTAAACCCCAGGCAAACCTTCAAATTAGGATTTAAGTGGTACCTAGCCCTTGTGTTGGTCTTCTACACAGGACTTAACTTCATCCATAGTCCTCAACAGTATTTACAGATGTAAAACTCCCCCGCACCCCGGCAGATCAGCTATGCATTTATGTAGGCTGCCTGTGAACGTTCTTTGATCAGCGTGAGGCTGAGTTTTGTACAGACAAAATGCAGTATCAGTGTAAAACCTGCTGTACCTTTTGTCGGGAGCCTTGTATCCTGCCCTGGCAGTTAGATGGGTATAACAAGCAAAGATCTTTTCCATTTCTAATTACTAGAGGATCCTAATTAATTTCCATTGCTAGGAGATCTCAGGCTGATATGCCAGGTTCCACATCAAGTCCAGTCCTTTATTGATACCAACAACAGACACCTTTGCCCATGACGGTGACTCTCAGTATAGTTTAACTTGCTAATCTTTCAGGGGACAAAGGCACCAGACCCAAGAACCTGATGCTGAGAGATAATGGTTCTTTTCTAGTGTATTTCATGACACAACATCAACGGAGAGCGTACATTCCAAGCTGGTTACCCACAGCAGGTTCTAGTTATCAGCAGCGGGCACAGTCACCAGACAACACTGGGTAGCTTTAGTCTCAGCTGTACCCTGTACGAGCACACAGCATAACGGTACCGTGAGAAACAGAGGTGCTGAAGTTATGGGCCCAATCTCGGAGTAACAGAGTCACATGCTGCCCCTCAAGCACGGTGGAGGCCCAGGAGCTCTCACTAAGACGGGTACACTGACAAAATGGCTGTGGAGGAGACAGAGGCTTAGCACACCCTGTTATATCAGGAAAGCTTTATCTGTACTTGCCCAGATAGAGGAGTTTCTCAGGCCATGCAATGGTCTTCCCCATGTAGGGTCTGACCTAGCACCCACTAACATCAAAGGCAAAACTTCCACTGGATGGAGTGCTGACACTTATTATTATTTGCATTACAATCCAAGAGGCCCCAGCTGAGAGTGGGACCCTGTGGAGCTAAGAGCTGTACATGCAGGAGATAGTCCCAGAGAGTTTACAGACTAAACACACTCAGGGCTTGTCTACACTTACAGAGCTGCAGTGGAGAGCTCCTCCTGTCGGCTCCCCGAGGAGTGGTACCTGTGTAGACAGGAAAAACCCTACCATTGACATTGCGCTGTCTACACTGTGGGATAGCTCTGTATAACTATGTCTCTCAGTGATGTAGTTATGCCGAAATAAGACGGTAGTGTTGACCAAGACTAAGGTTGGAGGAAAGGAAAGGAAAGGAAAGGAAAGGAAAGGTCATTACCCCCAATTTATAGATGGGATCTGAGGCCCAGAGATTGAGGGTAGGATTTTTCAAAAGAGTCCAGTAATTGCCTAAGGCCTGGTCTACACAACGAAGTTAGGCCGACGTAAGCTGCCTTGAGTCGACTGTTTGTCCATGTTTCTACCCTCAGATTTGTCCCCAGTTGATATAAGCCCCTTGTTACCGCGATGCAATAACGCCACCTGCCTGAACAGCGCCGGGCCATGGTTGACCTTCTGATGTTGACACAATTCAAGTGTAGACACCGCGTGACCTGTGTCGACCCTAGCAGTCCTCCAGTAGCTGACCCACAATGCCTGACAATAACTGCTGTGGTCACAACTGTGAACTCCACTGTGCGGGGGTCATGGAGACCGGAAGCTTCCCCCCCCCCCATGGTGCACTTCATTCAGCATCAACACATGCACTCCTGGTGGTAGACCAACTGTGGCAGCTTTACACCTATGTATCTTGTGTCGACGAAAGTTGGTCTGATTCTACTCCCATTGATTTCAGCACCAAGTGCTTTGAAAAATCCCATCCTAGGTGACTTGCCCAAAAATCCCACAGGCAGTCTGTGATAGAGAGAGGAATTGAACCCACAACTCTTAAGTCCCAATCCCCTGTCAGAGCCACACACCCCTCCTTCCTCTTGCCTCCGGATGTTGGGACCTGTAAGTAAAGTTTTACCACTTTTTTTTTCTGCACACTAGGATCATTTATTATTCCTTTTGCAACTTTTTTGTTCTCACCAGGCAGCAGTCTACACTGTCAAGGAATTCTCCTATTTTCCTCTTGCTGTAGCAGTCTGTCCCCAGCCAGGTAGTCCTGCAAAAACTATAACTGGAAACTTGGTCTCTGCAGCAAAACGAATTCGCCCAGTGAGAGCCTCTCTCTTGTTCTCTGCAGCGGCACAGAGTATGAAATATGTAGCTATGAAGAGCATTAGATGAAGCAATGTTTGGATAGTATTTGGAGCTGCAGTTTCCTAACTCTAGTATGTTACCTTTAATTCAGCTGATGGGCTTCAGGGTACAAACTGTGCCACTTCAGGTTATTTTTGCTGTCCTAGACTCTGAGGGCCAGATGTGTGAAGGTACTTAGGCACCCAAAAATGCCCATAATTGCTTCTGTATCTCTCACTAGGCGCTGACATGAGTTAGGTCTCTAACTCCCATAGGCTTTCAATGGGAAGTTAGGCTCTAAATTGCTTTGGGCTTTTGGAAAATCTCAGTGGGTACCTGTCTGCAGCTAAATACCTTTCTAACTCTGGCCCTACCTTGTCTAGGGGAAAAGTCAGTTTCCACAATCTCAGTTTGAGCGTAACATCATCACCTGACTCCTGGTTTCCCTGCCTACTTTCCTAGTGAGTTCAGAGCCTGATCCAGCCCTTGCAGAAGTTCACAAGAGTCTTTCTATTGATTTCAGTGGGAACTGGATCAAACCATTTGCACTTACGAGAAGTGCCACGTTGAAACTGGAGAGTGGAGAACTTTATCAGCACAGAAGCAGCTTTAGGCAATGGTGGTGCAAGATGAGGACCTCGCCCACTGCTAATAAGTATCCCAAGAAATAGGCAATAGGAGACCTGCCATGAGAAAATGGCACTATGCTGATTTACACCTAGATGAGGATCTGGCCTTGAAAGTCTAGGTTCAGATTCTGCTCTCACTTGCACTGGATGGATGTAAATCAGGAGTAACTCCAATAGTACAAAAAGGATGTAAGTGAGAGGAGAACAGCCTACAGTCCCCTATTAATGTATATTTCCCATCCCGTTACAAATCAGCTATTTATCTGGCCCCTGAGTCTAAGAGAGTCTGAGCTGGTGTAAGTCCAATGGCTGGAATGGGAGAAAAGTGTAGCAAGAAGAATAAATAGCAGGAGGTTGTAAGAAGGTGCGAGGTTAAAGTAGGCTACTTCCTATGGGAGATTTGCCTGAATGAACTATGTGAGGACCTCAGGATCTGGCCATTACTTTGACCTGACCTTGAGTCACTGCTATTCACACTGCCTCGTGTGGGTACTTGTGCAGCTTGAATGGTTATACTTCACTCTATGTCTTGTTAGCATGTTTGTTTGTTCTTCTTTATCTTACTCCTGCAGCAGAGTCAGCTTATCCTTTCTCTTTATTTACTCATCTTTTCCCAGATTTCAGCCTCTCTGGGTTTTGTCCATCAGCCTGTGGATGTATTCACCACATAGTTCCGTCTACTGGGCTTTATGACTTGGTTCCACTGCTCCTTGCCCTGGGGAAGTCTGCTATAGTTTCGTGATGAGCTCATATGTGAGGTGTGGAGATTGAGTAGAGACCCTTCTGTGTCTGAAAGCAAAAGCAAAACCGCAAAGCCTCTCACTCTATCTAACTTTTGGCAGCCTCTACAGCTCCTGACAGTGGATGGGGAGCTTTCCTGGACCTACTCACCTTTCACTTTCTTTGACCCTTGAAGTCAGCAAGTTCTGTAATTGGGTCCCTCGGCACCTCTCTTGACTAGATAAGTGGTGTTGCTTCTTTCTGGCCTGAGACAAAAATCTGCACAGATCTTCTGCTGCCTGTTTCTCAGGATGCTCGTTAACCATGAACCAGATCCTCAGGAGATGTACATGAGCATTGTTCTATTGCAGTTCATGGAATTACACCAATTTACTCTGAGGTTTTGGTTCAATATCTTAACACCTCATTACCCTATCTCATTATTATGGATATCAAGTTTATCCAGAAATGTTATAATTAACAACAACAAAAATTGTAAAATATTGTAGATCTTAAACCTCATGCTTCAGGACTTTAGCCTGTCTCCAACTAATAGAAACCAAGACAAGATGCCATGTGAGGGCTGTGTATCCCATATCTGCCTCTGCTGTGTTCTTACACCTGCTAAGACACCTGGTGCTGGCCACTGTCCAAGACAGGATAGATGCTCTCCTGGTCTGATTTATTATGGCAGTTTTCCCGTCTAGACACTCCAGGAGAATGGGGGTCTGAACTCCAGAGAATAAGCAATTGAATCAACTGATTGTGTACAGTATTCTTGTACTATACAAGTGAATTGAGTGAGTTAGCATAAAAAGTGGTGACATGCTAATCATGAAATCATTGTGTGATGTGCATATGGATGGTGTGTAAAGAGTTGTGCGTGTACTGAAAATAGGTTCCTAAGATGTATTCTGTGGCCAGACTTGATAAACAAGTTCGTCTAGACAAATAATATTGTTTTGCTTATGTCTCCAGTGTAAATTGAACAAGGTGATTCCAGAGACAATGGAAGTTACATTTATATACGCATCACCAGGGGGATAAGACGTCAACGGGAAATGGCAATCAGCAGGGGAGAAGAACTTTATCTGGGGCTATCCTTCAAAAGACTACATTTCAAAGGTTTGTTGAACAGAATGAGGTACACTTGTGCAAAACCAGTGTAAGCAAGAAGAGAATCAGACTCTGCTGTCTCTCACACTAGACAACGGATGTGTATTTTTGTCTGAAATATTTTCAGAGCTCATTGCTGTTTGAAAGCCTCTATCTATATTTTAATTATTGCTGATGGAACTTGTAGCGGTAGCAACACATGAATTGACGCTTAGCAACCAGGCTTCTTTGTAACGACTGTCCACCTGCTCTATTAATTAATGGGAAGTCTTGTTATTTTAGAAGATTTCCTTGCAGCAAGAGGATTGAGTAATCTCTCTATCACTACCCATAACAGACTAATTAGAGCATTGCTCTATCCAGTTCACCCTGAACACGCAAGCAAGACATCTTTGCCTTACTCAGTGGCAGGCAAGAAAACTGGGCATGAATGGAAGTTACTTTGCAGTCAGAGAGATTTTTTAGAAAGAACATATACGTTTGGGAAGTGGGTGTTAATACAGTGGGTTTAAACTGATTGGAGCCAAATTGGTACCCTGTGTTACGCGGCATTGCTCCATTGACATCAATGGGCCAGATCTTCAGATGATGTAAGTTAGTGTAACTCCTTTGAAGTCAATGAACGAAGTGCTCAGTTGATGTAAACCATCACCACTCTACTGAAGTCAGTGGTTTGATTTACCCTAGCTGAGGGTTCGACCCATACTTCTCTAATTTCTATGATTCTGTTCTATATAGGAAGTGCACACTTCTCTGTAAGGCTATATTTTCTACAAATTTTGGAAAAGGTTCCCACCTTCTAACAGCTTATGAATTCTGTGTAAATCATAGAATCATGGAAGGGACCTTGGGAGGTCATCAAGTCCAGTCCCCTGCACACATGGCAGGACTAAGTATTATCTAGACCACCCCTGACAGGTGTTTGTCCAACCTGCTCTTAAAAATCGCCAACGATGGAGATTCCACTACCTCCATAGGCAATTTATTCCAGTGCTTAACCACACTGACAGTTAGGAAGTTTTTCCTAATGTCCAACTTAAACCTCCCTTGCTGCAATTTAAGCACATTGCCTCATGTCCTATCCTCAGAAGTTAAGAAAAACAATTTTTCTCCCTCCTTCTTGTAACAACCTTTTACACACTTGAAAACTGTTATCATGCCCCCTGTCAGTCTTCTCTTTTCCAGACTAAACAAACCCAATTTTTTCAATCTTCCCTCATAGGTCATGTTTTCAATCATTTTTGTTGCTCTTCTCTGGACTTTCTCCAATTTGTCCACATCTTTCCTGCAATGTGGCACCCAGAACTGGACACAATACTCCAGTTGATGCCTAATCAGCGCGGAGTAGAGCAGAAGAATTACTTCTCTTGTCTCACTTACAACACTCCTGCCAATACATCCCAGAATGATGTTTGTTTTTTGTGTTATTTTATGTTTATTGTGTTACAAGACTCAGACACTTCCAAGAATCCATTCAATCTTCATACCAGCCAATTATTTGAACAGGAATGTTGTATTTAGGTAGGCCCCATAGCAATATTATTCCAGTAATTATTTCTCTGAGCAGGTGTTGACATTGTGAGGTTTCTTTCCCAAACCTCCTTTTTTAACTTGAAGTGAAATTAGCATCTTCATGGAGGGTAGAAAATTTTTAACATCAGAGAGGGCCAGGCTTGGGCCTGATTCTTCTGTCACACTTGCTTTACACCAGTGTAACTCCACTTGGTCAAATCCTCCATGTAAGTCAGCGTAGTTTCAGGGCTCATTGACTTCAGTGACACTAAGGAGAGTTGCAGCCCCTTGCTCTTCTCACTTCAAAGACCTGATTTTCCTCTCACTCTGTGTTCACATCATCCCCTATAGTGTGTGTTCCTCCGATTTATACCACTGCACGTGAGAGAGGAGAAATGGGCTCTAAGGCTTTGCCATCATAGAAACACTGCTCGAGTCTCCTTTCTCGCTGACTCCAGTATAACTCAGGAGTCACTCCACTGAAGTCATCGATGTCCCCTAGGGCTTGTCTACACTTAAAATGCTGCAGCAGTGCAGCCGTAGTGCTTCAGTGAAGATGCTACCTGGCCTTAGAATCTATGAGAACAAAACCAGGAACTAAAGGCACGCTAAATGTACCAGAAATCACCCAACATCCACATGGGGGAGTCTGGCAGGCCAAAATCCTTCCAACCCATTCACACCGTTTGGGACCTCCTTAGACAAAAGGTGCCATCCGTTGGCTGAATCAGAAAAGAAGACCCGGAGCGCATTCAAAATTCAGCTTTTTATACCAACCATCTTGCTTTATCTCTCGGCTTCCTGAAAGCAGGTAAAATCAGTCATTGTCCCTTTTTCCCCAGGAGGTCAAGCTTTATAACTAGCCTTGAGATTTTGCATTAACCATCACCTAACGATTCCAGATTCTGCAGGTAATCTCTCACTGAGCTAGGGACACACAAATACATTAACATGCATTGGTACAAAGGGATATGAATATTTCATGGGCTCATACCATCTCAACATAATGGTCTTCAAAGTCTTCATGCTTTAAGTGTAAAATACAATAATGACAAAATAGGCCTGTGTTCATCATATCTGTTACAACTACATAATTCCATCTGTTCTTTAATATCGGCCATCATGAGGGTGACTTTTACAGAGATGGGTCTTACTGGGAATACCAGGGATGATGTATAATTACAATTTGAAGGACCAGTTCCTCAGCTGGTGTCAATCAGCACAGCTTTGTGGATCTGTGCCAGCTGAGGATCTGGTTCAGTGTGTGCAAAAAAACTGTGGCCAGTAACAATGTCTCAGGGCTAAATGCAAATATCTCAGAGCAGTGGCTCCCCAGGCAGTGATCCATGAACCAGTGACGGTCTTTGGAGCAGTTGCTGGTGCTCTGTGGAGAGCTGTTTCTACAGGTCTCCAAGCAATTCTTCAAAGAAGAGCCTGGAAGTCTGTAACTGGAAATGGAAACAAGTAGGTGATGCTGTCTCTAGTAGGGCTGATGGTGATGAGAAGGAAAAGGAAGAAAAATCATCTTGTGGTCAAAGCACTAGATTGGGACCAATTAGAGATCTATCCGAGACCCTTGGCCAAGTCATTTAGGTCACCTATTTTCTTCCATGGGCTTTGGATCTGGACTGACTGTGACTCAATCTTTGTTCCTAGAGGAAATGTTTCTCTCTCTGCATCATGGGTGTACAATAAATATTTGTGAAATGGTATTTCACGTCAGCTAGCAATTGGTGATCAGTTGTTGAATGATGTATATCTTAATGCATATGCACATGGGGGAATGGCTACCCTAGGAACTTTATCTTGTAGGTTTTAAACTTTTGGATCTCAGAATTAGAGTTCTCTTGAAGTTGCAGGTGCTAGTCCCACAAGCTGAGCTAGCAGGGAGTTCCCTTATTCCACAGATGCCAGCTTTTTAATTTTCCCTGGGGGTACTTAACCCCTGCTCAGCCTCAGGCCCCACCTCCCCTCCACCCCTTCCCCAAGGACCCACCCCGCCTTTTCCTGCCCCTGCTCCACCCCTGCCCTACCTCTTCTCCACCTCTTTCCACCCCATCCCCTGAGCACACCCCATCCTCGCTCCTTCCACTCCCTCCCAGCACCTCCTGCATGCCACGGAACAGCTGAGCTATGGCGGATGGGAGGTGCTGGGAGGAGTTGAATCAGCCAGCAGGTGGGAGGGGAGCTTGGCTGCCAGTGGGTACTAAGCACCTACTAATTGTTTTTCCATGGGGGCTCCAGAGCTGGAGCCCCCCACGGAGTTGGTGTCTATGCTTTACTCCCACCCATAGCCAGTTGAAATGAATTGGGCTCCTCATGGGTGCAGTGGTCCCTCAGCACAAATCTGTTTGCAGGATCAGGGTCACAGTTCATTTCAGTTTAGACTAGGATAATTATTATTGGTGATCTGCTTACTCCCAGCATGATACTGTCTGCTTTACAGGTATACAGGACACAGGGCCCACAGCTCAAAGAGATCATAGTCCAAAGGCTGGATTCGAAAGCCCATTGAGCTCAATGGGTATTGTTTCATTGGCTTCAATGGGTTTTGGATTAGGCCATAAGGGCCCAGTCCTGCAAACACTTCTACCAGTGGCAGAGCTTACTACCATGACTGTGGACTGTTCCATAAGACAAATAATAATATAATACTTGAAGTGCCTAGATCTCAGTGAGACTATGCACTATACAGACAGAGAAAAACCATCTATGCCCCAAGGAACTTACAAGTTAGATAGGTAGGAGAAACAAAGGGGGAAAAACAGAGGCACAGAGAGGTGAAGTGACATGCTCATGGCCACACAAATGAATACATAGTGGCAGAACTGGGAATAGAAACCAGGTTTCTAGAGTACTGGTCCTGAGCTCTACCCACTAGCCCATGCTGCCCTCCTAGGTGCCTGGTAATAAGTGTTTACAGGATCGGTCCTAAATAATAGTAATTAATTATAGGAGGGTGTCTAATTTAATAACCTCTTTTGGTTTTTGACGTGGGTCAGCAGTATAAAGAGTTAGATGAATTAACCTTTTTGGAATGTGGAGCATAAAGAAAGGCCCCAGTCTGGCAAACACCAACGATCCCATGCCATGCCTAGCAGGCTTGCAAGCAGGTCCATTGTCTGATTGAAAAGGGGCACGCTGATTTAGCTGTTCTATAGATACCAAAGCTGCCATCATGACAAAGCCACGCCCTTTCCAACTAGTTGCGAAAAGTGTTTTGGAAGTATTGAGAGAAAGCAGATGGCTCTGTCAAAAGTACAGGAGGTTTGGCTGAAAACCAGAGTGTGGTTGTTTGCCTTTAAGAACAGCGTGGGGTTGTTGTTTTTAACTTCCATGGAAGTGTTTTGAATGAAAGACAGATGTTAATGTTTTTTCATATGTTAATTCAAACTTCCGTTTCCCATTGTTTCTTAAATGAGGCACCATCCCTTCTTTTTTCAGTTCTTTAGTGTTGCTAAGTATGTCAGAAATAACATTACAGCAATGCAGCATGTCAGGGCCTATGGATCCGCCTGTAACGAAAGGAACAGAGGTATAAAAACACTTGCCTGAATCTCCTCTCATTTACACTAGTTTTATCCTTGTGAAACTCCAGTAAAGTGACTCTCACTAGTGTAAATGAGAGGAGAAGCCATGGTAATAGCTGTGTAGTACAATGGGCCTCATTCTTGTCTTACACAGATGTAATTCAAGAGAAACCTCCCTGAGGTTAATGCAGTTACACACTGGTGTGAAACTGGTGTAAATGAGAGGAAAATCTGGCTCAGCACAGGTACAGATTGTTGTTCCTCAGCTGGGGAGCAGTACAAAGTGACCTTAAAGCTGTCCTAAAAGAGACACCTGAAGATTTCCCAGGTACAAGTGAATTCTGGCATGTGGAAAGTTTGTTATAGTCATCTGTATGGTAGCCCCTCTGATGCAGGAGGGCATTGGGGACTACTGGGGAAGAGGAGGCAATGCTGGGAGTAGGAGAGGGTGGAGCTAAAGCACCATGCTCTCCTCAGCCAAAGGAATGATCATTGTCTAGCGCAGTGCTTCTCAAGCTATCTGATGTGGGGGACCGGCAATTTTTTTCCCCAATGTGCGCGCAGACCAGCAGCTGATGGCTCGCGGACCGGCACCAGTCCACGGACCACTACTTTGAGTAGCACTGGTCTAGAGGCCCCCTTCTAGCCAGAATAGGTTACAACAGCCCTGTGGCTGCTCTAATTTGCTCCAGGAGCCAGTTCAGCCCTGGCTGCCCCCAGATCAGAGGAGATGTAAAGGTAGCTTTGCCTCTCCCCACCCCACACACCCACCTCAGACACACAAAGCATGAGATCAGCATGCCCTAGGTCTTCCAAACATAAACATGAAGATGTGAGACTCAAAATCAAATTAAAAACTGGATGAGCTTCTTGTGGAAGGGTGCTGTAAAATTAATGGGCTTGATATGAGTAGCTTCCTGCAGAAGCAACCAGCTGTCCAAGCCACATTAATAGTTACATGGTCACAGCTCTGCCTATCAAGAGGAGGATAGGATCTTTGGCAAGGTTCCAGTGTCCATGTCTGAAAGCAGCCAGATATCTGCAGAGCCAGTCACACAAGCAATGCTGTGTAACTAATAAACATGATCTTGTTTGGGGGTGTCAATGTTCCCATCTACTGCACAGTGAGGAAAAGCCATCATGGGGCTGTGTGGGGTGTTGGGAAGGCTGCTAAGTCGGGTGCTTTCTACCCACTCCCCCTGCCTGCCGAAAAATCTGCCCAGCTAGCAAGACTCATGACTCATAAGGCCAGAAAGGAAAGTCAGGGCAAGTTTCTTCTTCCAAACAATGTACCCCTAAATAACGTGGCATTAAACAATGCCTCTCTGTTCCAGTCACTGCCATCAAGGGGGTCCTTAGACCTGGCTCTCCTCTCACTCATACCAGGATAACTCCATGGGTTTCAATGGAGTCTTTTCTAATTGACACCTGAGAAGGTGAAGGGAGGAGGGGTGGGTCATCAGAATGCCACCACAGGTCCTCAGTTTTGTTGCCATTACAAGAGGGACCCTTGGAAGGGTGTAAAGGGAAAGATTCACTGTAATGTCTGGATGGGTATCTGCACCAAACCCCAGCCTTAGCTGCAGGGATTCCCAGCTCCAGCTGCTATTCAGAGCCATGAATCCAGGCTGGTCTGCATCCCTGCCCATTCCAGAGTGAAACATGTCTCCCAACGGCTGCACTTCAAAACCTGCATGGATTCTGAATGAATGTATTTCCTTCTGTGTGTTTTGACAATAGAAGGGGAAATATGGGCCATGGTAACGATTACTTCAATACCTAGCAAGTGTGACTATCAAATATTTTTCTAGAACATAACTATCATGTAGTTAAGTAGCAGAGGAGTAGCTGTGTTAGTCAGTATCCACAGAAACAATGAGGAGTCCGGTGGCACCTTAAAGACAAACAGATTTATCTGAGCATAAGCCTTCGTGGGTAAAAAACCCACTGAGAATCATAGAATCTCAGGGTTGGAAGGGACCTCATAGAATCATAGAATATCAGGGTTGGAAGATGTCAAGGTTCCTCCCCCACTCTGAACGCTAGGGTACAGATGTGGGGACCTGCATGAAAAACCTCCTAAGCTTATCTTTACCAGGTCAAAACTTCCCCAAGGTACAAAATATTCCACCCGTCGTCCTTGGATTGGCCGCTACCACCACCAAACTAATACTGGTTACTGGGGAAGAGCTGTTTGGACGCGTCTTTCCCCCCAAAATACTTCCCAAAACCTTGCACCCCACTTCCTGGACAAGGTTTGGTAAAAAGCCTCACCAATTTGCCTAGGTGACTACAGACCCAGACCCTTGGATCTTAAGAACAATGAACAATCCTCCCAACACTTGCACCCCCCATTTCCTGGGAAATGTTGGATAAAAAGCCTCACCAATTTGCATAGGTGACCACAGACCCAAACCCTTGGATCTGAGAACAATGAAAAAGCATTCAGTTTTCTTACAAGAAGACTTTTAATAAAAATAGAAGTAAATAGAAATAAAGAAATCCCCCCTGTAAAATCAGGATGGTAGATATCTTACAGGGTAATTAGATTCAAAAACATAGAGAACCCCTCTAGGCAAAACCTTAAGTTACAAAAAAGATACACAGACAGAAATAGTTATTCTATTCAGCACAATTCTTTTCTCAGCCATTTAAAGAAATCATAATCTAACACATACCTAGCTAGATTACTTACTAAAAGTTCTAAGACTCCATTCCTGGTCTATCCCCGGCAAAGACCCAGCATACAGACAGACACAGACCCTTTGTTTCTCTCCCTCCTCCCAGCTTTTTAAAGTATCTTGTCTCCTCATTGGTCATTTTGGTCAGGTGCCAGCGAGGTTACCTTTAGCTTCTTAACCCTTTACAGGTGAGAGGAGCTTTCCCCTGGCCAGGAGGGATTTCAAAGGGGTTTACCCTTCCCTTTATATTTATGACAGAAGAGACCTCAGGAGGTCATCTAGTCCAACCCCCTGCTCAAAGCAGGACCAATCCCCAATTAAATCATCCCAGCCAGGGCTTTGTCAAGCCTGACCTTAAAAACTTCTAAGGAAGGAGATTCTACCACGTCCCTAGGTAATGCATTCCAGTGTTTCACCACCCTCCTAGTGAAAAAGTTTTTCCTAATATCCAACCTAAACCTCCCCCACTGCAACTTGAGACCATTACTCCTTGTCCTGTCCTCTTCTACCACTTGGAATAGTCTAGAACCATTCTCTCTGGAACCACCTCTCAGGTAGTTGAAAGCAGCTATCAAATCCCCCCTCGTTCTTCTCTTCTGCAGACTAAACAATCCCAGTTCCCTCAGCCTCTCCTCATAAGTCATGTGTTCCAGACCCCTAATCATTTTTGTTGCCCTTCGCTGGACTCTCTCCAATTTATCCACATCCTTCTTGTAGTGTGGGGCCCAAAACTGGACACAGTACTCCAGATGAGGCCTCACCAATGTCGAATAGAGGGGGACGATCACGTCCCTCGATCTGCTGGCTGTGCCCCTACTTATACATCCCAAAATGCCATTGGCCTTCTTGGCAACAAGGGCACACTGCTGACTCATATCCAGCTTCTCGTCCACTGTCACCCCTAGGTCCTTTTCCGCAGAACTGCTGCCTAGCCATTCGGTCCCTAGTCTGTAGCTGTGCATTGGGTTCTTCCATCCTAAGTGCAGGACCCTACACTTATCCTTATTGAACCTCATCAGATTTCTTTTGGCCCAATCCTCCAATTTGTCTAGGTCCCTCTGTATCCTATCCCTGCCCTCCAGCGTATCTACCACTCCTCCTCAGGAGGTCATCTAGTCCAACCCCCTGCTCAAAGCAGGACCAATCCCCAAATTTTGCCCCAGATCCCTAAGTGGCCCCCTCAAGGATTGAATGCACAACCCTGGGTTTAGCAGGCCAATGCTCAAACCGCTGAGCTATCCCTTCCCCCTGCATGCTTCAGCTGCATGGAGTTATATACTACAGTAGAACCTCAGAGTTACAAACACCAGAGTTATAAACTGACCAGTCAACCGCACACCTCATTGGGAACCGGATATAAATAATCAGGCAGCAGCAGAGGCAAAAAAAAAAAAAAAAATACAGGACAGGACAGTTTTAAACATAAACTACTAA
The DNA here is from genome assembly GCF_965140295.1 of Lepidochelys olivacea. NCBI lineage: Eukaryota > Metazoa > Chordata > Testudines > Cheloniidae > Lepidochelys > Lepidochelys olivacea. Next base: position 11,323,369 of record NC_140436.1, on the reverse strand, counting down.
AACCCGAAAAGGGAAAGTTTAAAAGAAAAGAGTTGACAGTGTAAGGAAACTGTTTCTGTGCTTGTCTCATTTAAATGAATATGGTGAAAAGCAGCATTTTTCTTCCGCACAGTCAAGTTTCAAAGCTGTTGTGACACACTCTGCTCCCCATATTCATCACAGTGGCATGATTATAATGTACTTGTGACATACCTGTGATGCACCTTGTACATTCACTCGATTACAGAAGTGGCAATTCTTCAACAAAAAGACTTCAGAAACAGACTCCAACGAGAGACTGCTGAATTGGAATTAATTTGCAAAATGGATACATTTAACTTAGGCTTGAATAAAGACTGGGAGTGGATGTGTCATTACACAAAGTAAAACTATTTCCCCTTGTTTATTTCCCCCCTCCCGCACTGTTCCTCAGACGTTCTTGTCAACTGCTGGAAATGGCCCACCTTAATTATCACTACAAAAGGTTCCCCCGCACCCCCCGCTCTCCTGCTAGTAATAGCTCACCTTTCCTGATCATTCTTGTTACAGTGTATATGGTAACACCCATTGTTTCATGTTCTCTGTGTATATAAATCTCCTCACTGTATTTTCCACTGAATGCATCTGATGAAGTGAGCTGTAGCTCACAAAAGCTTATGCTCAAATAAATTTGTTAGTCTCTAAGGTGCCACAAGTCCTCCTTTTCTTTTTGCAGATACAGACTAACACGGCTGCTACTCTGAAACTTGTACAGAATGTGCCCTGGAAAGTGTCATTGGAAAAGTGATGATCTGCTAAATATGATTATCCTCTTTGTGTGCATGTATCATTTTTGTATCTGGAGTTATAAATATTGACTATGTATCTGTATGTCAAAGGTGGTTGCAACTGGGTGACACCCACTAGGCAAAATGCTTCCAGTGAGACAGCTGATTGTGAAGGGCAGATTCAAGGTAATGAGCCATTAAGGGAAACAATAGGCCTTAGGAGATCCTTATCCCCCTCCTGGAGAGCCTTCCTGGGAACACTTCAGAAAGCCTATGGATAATGGCTGCTAGGACTCAGCAAGGCATGCAAAGCCATGTGACCAGACCACATGATACTGTACTCCATTTTGGTACCTGTATTTTTCCACAAACTGGGCTGGGAACTTGGCTTGAAACAAAGGGGTTCCTGCCATACGGAGAGACTAAAATAGATGGGGAGTGACATCATCTCTGGGCCTCACTCCCCACACAAGAGAACTCCTAGAAACATCCGAGGAAAAAAACTGGGGGAAGTGCTGTCCCATGCTAAAGGGATTTCCCTGTGAGTCTAGTCCTGAAAGGTGCTTAGGTCCCACTGGCATCGATGTGAATTGAGGGCTCTCAGCACTGTGCAGAACCTGACCCTACTACCCGTTCAACATGTGCCTCTCCTTTCAATTCTCACCTAAGACATCACTCTCCTGGTCTTAATTTCTCTTGCTTTCTGTTATTGGCTTCATTATGGCTAAATGCCTTATTTATTCATCACACAGTCTCTTAAAAGAATTATTTTCTTCTAATTATGCTGCATGCCGCCCTGCTGTTTTGCTTTACATTTGTAAAGTGTTTTGGATTACAGTTTGCCTGAAAGACAGTCAAGCTGAGTGGTGTATCATCCTTTCTGTTGTCCACTGGAGAGTGCACAGGATTTTGGACTCGGGAGATTGGAGTTCTAATCCCATCACTGGCACCAACCTGTTGGGTGACCTTGTGTAAGACTTGCCCAGCAAAATGGGGCCCTGATCTCAACTGGGGTCTCAAGATGCTACTGTAACCTGTAACATGGACTACTGGGGGTTACTAAAATCCCAACATGCCATAGCAGGAGTAGATGGCCCAGCACTAAACTGGCTCCAATCATTCCTCTCAAACAGAACTTGGAGAGTAGTGATGGGTAACTGGTCTCTGAAGGCTCTAAGCTCTGCGCCCTGCAGGGATCCATACCATCCTCTCTTCTTTTCAATGTTAACACGAGACACCAGGGGCTTAGCTGCTAACAGTATGCCAATGACAATCCCAACTGATGCAACCACCACCACTACTAACCCATCAGAATACTTGCAGGAAATCAGCTCTTGGATGAAAAGCAGGTGGCTCAAGCTGAACCTAGGAAAGATCAACGGGATGCCAATTGGAAAAAGGAAACACTTTGAAGTGTTGGCCAAGTCATTACGTTCCCCCCTTCTATCAAGGGCTCACAGACACCATTTGTCCAAGTGCTGCTAAAACTCATTAAACTTGGATGACCAGGTAGCATCTGTTTCCAAAACTGCCTTCTGTCACCTCCAGATAGCTAGGAAACTTCTTCCCTTCCTCCTGGAGAGAGGCCTGGCCACAGGGATCCCTGCATTTGTCACTTCCAGGCTGGATTCATGTAACTCATTCTAGCTGGAGCTAATTGCAAAGAGGAAGGACAGAATCCAGCTGGCCCAGAATGGGGCTGCTCACCTTTTCCATTGCTCAGGCCACCATGACCACTTCAGGCCTGGGCCCAAGTTCTTCCACTGGCTTCCAGGCAATTTCTCATGCCAGTTTAAGGCCACGGTCCTAATTTTCAAAGCAATTAATGGATGAACCCCCCACCCCCCAGCTACATCAAAGATGGAAATTTGATCTATGATCAGCTGAGACAGCTGTGTTCCACTGGCAGCAATGCAGAACACTGAGTGCAGGAGGAAGCGTGTGAAAGCCGGGGACAAAGCCTTCTTTGGGGCCGGGATCTGCATATAGAACAGTCTTCCAGAGGAGACCAGGCAAATCTAGTATCTGACTATCTTTAGACTATGTTATCTAAATCATCAGTGATTTAGATAATGGCAGAGAGAGTACACTTATAAAGTTTGCAGACGATATCAAGCCAGGAGGGGTTGCAAGTGCTTTGGAGGACAGGATTAAAACTCAAAATGATCTGTACAAACTGGAGAAATGGTCTGAAGTCAATAGGATGAAATTCAATAAGGACAAATGCAAAGTACTCCACTTAGTAAGGAACAATCAGTTGCACACATACAAAATGGGAAATGACTGCCTAGGAAGGAGTACTGCGGAAAGGGATTTGGGGGTCATAGTGGATCACAAGCTAAATATGAGTCAACAGTGTAACGCTGTTGCAAAAAAAACAAGCATCATTCTGGGATGTATTAGCAGGAGTGTTGTAAGTGAGACAAGAGAAGTAATTCTTCCTCTCTACTCCACGCTGATTAGGCCTCAGCTGGAGTATTGTGTCCACTTCTGGGTGCCACATTTCAGGAAAGATGTGGACAAATTGGAGAAAGTCAAGAGAAGAGCAACAAAAATGATGAAAGGTCTAGAAAATATGACCTATGAGGGAAGATTGAAAAAATTGGGTTTGTTTAGTTTGTAGAAGAGAAGACTGAGAGGGGACATGATAACAGTTTTCAAGTACATAAAAGGTTGTTACAAGGAGGAGGGAGAAAAATTGTTTTTCTTAACTTCTGAGGATAGGACATGAGACAATGGGCTTAAATTGCAGCAAGGGAGATTTAGGTTGGACATTAGGAAAAACTTCCTGACTGTCAGAGTGGGTAAGCACTGGAATAAATTGCCTAGGGAGGTTGTGGAATTTCCATCATTGAGGATTTTTAAGGGCAGGTTGGACAAACACCTGTCAGGGATGGTCTAGAATACTTAGTCCTGCCTTGAGTGCAGGGGACTGGACTAGATGACCTCTCGAGGTCCTTTCCAGTTCTATGATTCTACGTTGCAAAGCCTTTCTGCCATAAGTGACACAATATGAACATCCCTTTTATTCCCACCCCCAAGCTCCAATAAAACCAAACAGAAAAACCTACCCCAGATAGAGTTCTGACCCTGTCAGGGGAACAGTGCCAGGGACTCCATGAAGTGTACTAGTGACTTCACTACTGCTATTGATTTTACATGGAAAGTGCTCAGATACTATGTTGATGGGCAATAAAAACATTAGATAGCTAAGTAAGCTGATGGTCAATATCAAAATCAGCTCCCAAAATAAGCATTTAATTAGTATTATTAATAATTCTTAGCAATTACCAGTAAAATTTTTATCTGAGGATCTCAAAGCACTTTACACAGGAAGTATTGTTATCCCTGTTTTACAGCTGAGGAAACCGAGGCATGGAGAGATAAAGTGACCTGCCTCCCCAAGTTCCACAGTGAGACAATTTCAGAGTAACAGCCGTGTTAGTCTGTATTCGCAAAAAGAAAAGGAGGACTTGTGGCACCTTAGAGACTAACCAATTTATTTGAGCATAAGCTTTCATGAGCTACAGCTCACTTCAATAAATAGATCAAATAAATTGGTTAGTCTCTAAGGTGCCACAAGTCCTCCTTTTCTTTTAGTGAGACAATGGCAGAGCTGGCAAAAGATCCAAGGAGTCCTGACTCCAAGTCTGATGCTGAGGCCACTGCACCAAGCTGATGAAGAGAGAAAGAGAGATAGACAGTGTGTGTGTGTGTGTAGAAGGAAGGTGGAAACAGAGGCAGACTGGGCACTCCGCTTCTGGAGTGTCATGGAGCACAGATGAACATCAGACAGGATCTAAAAGGCCTCCCCCATCTCCTGAAAAGCAGAGGCAGTATGGCCAAGTATACAGGCCAATGGAGTGGGACTCAGGAAACCTGGGTTCTATTCCTACCTCTGACATTGACCTGCTGGGTGGCCTTGGGCAAGTCACTTCCTCTATTTCCCCATCCACCTTCAGTCAGACTGAAAGTTCTTTGGGGCAGGGACAGTCTCTAATTATGTGTATGGACAGTGCCTAGCACAATGAGCCCTCCTATCTCCATTGGCACCTTTAGACGCTATTACAGCTAATCAGAGATAGGTGGAAGTGAGGATGTGCAGTATCCTGGAGACAAGGGGAAGGCTCCTGAGTTTGCCACAGTAAGGACACAGACAATCTCAGGTTTTTTTAATGCCAGACTAACTCTACTGCCTTTTTGTCAAACCTCACACACAGGCACTTGCTGTTCTGCTGGTGCTTTATGTCTGACAAACATAAGAGGTTCTCAGGTTCAGCTTCTGACTGATAAATATATTTATATTCTTAATCTCCCCTCTCCATATGGTATTAAAGAAATGTAGTGATGCGGAGAAGGTCACTCAGCTGAGAAAGTCTATTGTTCTGAGAAATGAGGGAGGAAAAAAGCCATTTGATGCCTTCAGAAAAGCAGTAAGAAGAATGCTATTCCCGTTACACTACTTCATTGATTTCAGCTAGGTGGCCAAGGGGACTGGCAATAATGAGGTCTAGGCTGCCAATTCAAATCCAGGCTAGGTAGGGAGAGGCTGAAATTTGATGACTGTTCTGTGGCCTATGTGAAATGAGTCTGGTGGGTCTCTGCCCGGTTCCCAGTGAACACGTGGCCACAGCACAAAAAACGAACAGCAGAATTGGCACCAATTCTTAGTCAATAGGACTGAAAAGGCCGTGGTGACTAAACTCTCCCTCTAACCCCAGGTCAAGTTTGGGCTATACTAGGAGGGCAGTGCAAGGGAAGCTCGCCTTGCTGCTACCTACATGCTCTGTCTGACATGAATAAAGAGCAGAGAGGCTTGCCGTCTGGTGCCTTCCACCAGAAATCAAACCACACCAAGAAAAAACAACAAAGCAAAGTCCAAACTCTCCCATTCTAACCCTGACAGTTGGAGGCACTCCCCTTAAACACCCGCAAGGCTACCTCGCTGTTCTCCTTCAAATCCCTTCTTAAAACTCGTCTTTGCTGTGAAAACTACAAAAAATAAATAAAAATCTTGACAATGGTTAGACAGCTGGCGTGCTGAGACCACAGCCTATCATGCTGACCAATATTGACCCTCTGTTCCATCCATCTGTCTATCTCCACCTGTTGTCTCTTCTCTTATACTTAGATTGCAAATTCTTAGTGGCAAGGATCTTATGGTGATGAGCGTGATATAAGAATCTAAGTAGAATAGAATAGTGTAAATAGAAAAAGGATCATCTTTTGTTTGTACAGTGCCTCGCACAACAGAGTCCTCATCCGTCCCTGGGGTGCCTAGGTACTACTGTCATAGAAATCATTAAAAATAACACTAAAACCGTGCTGGGAATCTTAGTGTTGCCATATGGATCAGATCAATGTTTCATTTTACCTGGTACCCTGGCTCCAAAAAAATCATTAAGGATGTGATGCTTCTGAAGAAAGTGTGAAAGTCCAATAACGTTCACTTGTGAAATAACATGCCCATGGGGGAAGGTTTTTTTTCCAACCACAGAGAGTTAGTGATTGGGTTATGCCCTGAACCATGAGAGTCAACAGTCATAAGTATTAATCTTAGCTAGCATTACCACAGAGAATATTTGTATTTATAGAAATGTCTAATCTTTTATTGGCATTGGCTAAACTGCCTGCTTCAGTAATATCTTGTGGCATTGAGTTCCACAGGTTCATTGTTTACAAATAAACATTTTAAATGTGTTGGGTTTTAATCTGATTGTGCATTCCCCCTATTCTTTTACCATAAAAATGGTAAATGGAAGCATGTGAATGTCATTCTCCACATCCTATTACATACATTTATCATGTTTTTTCTTATTCATCTCTTCTCTCATCAAAACAGTCCTAGTCTCTGCAATCTCTCCTCAAAACAGAGACTTTTCATGCCTCTCATTATTTTCAGTGTCATTCTCTGGACCTTTTCTATTTATACGGTACCCTTTCTGAGCTGTGATAAACAAAAGAGAGCACAGCATTTAAGTTCATGTCATAACCCCAGCTGATACAACTGAACAATAATATTTCAGCCTTAGTGTCTCTCTCTCTCTGTCCTTATACAGTTTAACTTGTTTACTTTTATGACCAGAGAAGAATGTTCAGCAGATGTTTCACTGAGCTGCACATAACAATGCCTGCATAATTTCTGGAGGGGATTTAAGAACTCCTTGTTATTAGTTCAAATTGTTCCTATGCTCTGCTAAAGGGCTAAAACTTAAGATGTTCAAAGGAACTTTAGGGACCCAGGACCCCAAAGCCAATAGGCTTTGGGAACCTAATTTCCTTAGGGACTTTGAAAATCCTACCATAACTAGTTAGAACTGTTATACAATAGTGACATAGTGTCTTGTAATTTCAGTTAATTACTAGGGGCAAAACTTTCAAATTTAGGTGCTTAACTTTAAACACCTAAGATTGAAAGTGTTGGCATTAACTCACTTTATATATACACACACATACACAGAGAGAGAGAGAGAGAGAGATACACACACACTATATTAGTGAAGTCTAGCTCTCAGTACATTTTGCGTGCTGAGAGATTATGGCACGAACCGGACCTCTTTTCTTAGAAACACTATCGTCCTTATTTAAAATATTTTTTTTTATTTTTGTATCTCCATTGTAATTCCCTTCCCTTCATGGAACTATACGGACACTCTCCAGGAGCCAAAATGACACCTTTACATTCCTATCGAGTGGGCCAGCGAGTGAGTGGGCCAGAGAGAATGACTCTATAGACTGTGGTTAGAGGACTCACCCAGGATGTTGGGTTTATGCAGGGATGGCCAAACTTACTGACCCGCCGAGCCGCATATGACAATCTTCAGAAGTTTGAGAGCTGGTGAGTGTCTGTCAAGGTTCGGGGCTTCAGCCCCACTCCCATTGAATCCCCGAGCCCTGGTAGGCACCTCCTGCGGGGCTGAAGCCCTGTGACCCCCCCTCCTTGCTGGGCAGAAGCTCCTAACCCCACCACCCAACTGCAAGGCAGAAGCCCCAAGCACCCACAACAGTCTGGTAAGTGGAGAATGCGGGGAAGGGATGTGAGGGGCTCTGTGGCCCACACTTTCACTGTAAAAGAGCTGCATGCAGCTCACAAGCTGCAGTTTGGCTACCCCTGGGTTTATGTGTGGGTGCAGGATGGGGTTGGTGGCCGGTGACAGAAGAGATCAGACTAGATGATCTCTGGTGGCCCCTTCTGGCCTGAAACTCTATCAGGACCCAGCCCCTCTGTAACAATAACTCTTTAACTATTTATCCATACTGGAACCACTACATCAGGAGACTGTGAGGGAACTCCACATCAGAACGGCCCAATGGTTATGGTGGCAGATCATTGTTCAAGTCCCTTCTCCTTATTAGGTGGCAGGGGGATTGGAACTGGGGGCCTCCAACACCCTATGGGAGTACCCTGACCTCTGGCTAAAGGTTATGGGGGAGTTCCTTATTGCAAAAAAACACCTTTGGTGCCTAACTCCAAAAAGGATGCTCAGCTGTGAATCACTAGCAGAAATAGGTCCCTATTGCCATGAAAGGGGCAGGGCTTAGCACACATCCTTCTCATTGTGTTTTCCCACTGGCTAGTTTAGGAAGCTTCCTGCCTAGCATGCTTGTTGCCTAGCATGTGATTGTTAATCACAATCAAAGGTGCCTCTCTCTCCCCATAATGACAGGTTTCAGAGTAGCAGCCGTGTTAGTCTGTATCCGCAGAAAGAAAAAGAGTACCTGTGGTACCTTAGAGACTAACAAATATATTTGTGCATAAGCTTTCGTGAGCTACAGCTCACTTCATCGGATGCATGCAGTGGAAAATACAATGGGGAGATTTATATACACAGAGAACATGAAACAATAGGTGTTACCATACACACCGTAATGAGAGTGATCACTTAAGATGAGCTATTACCAGCAGGAGAGCGGGGGGGGGAGGCGGGGGGGGAACCTTTTGTAGTGATAATCAAGGAGGGCCATTTCCAGCAGTTGACAAGAATGTCTGAGGAAGAGCGGGGCGGGGGAGGGGGAGGTGGATAAACATGGGGAAATAGTTTTACTTTGTGTAATGACCCATCCACTCCCAGTCTTTATTGAAGCCTAAGTTAATTGAATCCAGTTTGCAAATTAATTCCAATTCAGCAGTCTCTCGTTGGAGTCTGTTTTTGAAGTTCTTTTGTTGAAGAATGGCAACTTTTAGGTCTGTAATCGAGTGACCAAAGAGATTGAAGTGTTCTCCGCCTGGTTTTTGAATGTTATAATTCTTGACGTCTGATTTGTGTCCATTTATTCTTTTACATAGAGACTGTCCAGTTTGGCCAATGTACATAGCAGAGGGGCATTGCTGGCACATGATGGCATATATCACATTGGTAGATGTGCACGTGAACGAGCCTCTGATATTGTGGCTGATGTGATAAGGCCCTACGATGGTGTCCCTGAATAGATATGTGGACACAGTTGGCAATTGGCTTTGTTGCAAGGATAGGTTCCTGGGTTAGCGGTTCTGTTGTGTGGTGTGTGGTTGCTGGTGAGTATTTGCTTCAGGTTGGAGGGCTGTCTGTAAGCAAGGACTGGCCTGTCTCCCAAGATCTGTGAGAGTGATCGGTCGTCCTTCTGGATAGGTTGTAGATCCTTGATGATGCGTTGGAGAGGTTTTAGTTGGGGGCTGAAGGTGATGGCTAGTGGCGTTCTGTTATTTTCTTTGTTGAGCCTGTCCTGTAGTAGGTGATTTCTGGGTACTCTTCTGGGTCTGTCAATCTGTTTCTTCACTTCAGCAGGTGGGTATTGTAGTTGTAAGAATGCTTGATAGAGATCTTGTAGGTGTTTGTCTCTGCCTGAGGGGTTGGAGCAAATGTGGTTGTATCGTAGAGATTGGCTGTAGACAATGGATCATGTGGTGTGGTCTGGATGAAAACTGGAGGCATGTAGGTAGGCATAGCGGTCAGTAGGTTTCCGGTATAGGGTGGTGTTTATGTGACCATCGCTTATTAGCAACGTAGTGTCCAGGAAGTGGATCTCGTGTGCGGACTGGTCCAGGCTGAGGTTGATGATGCGACGGAAATTGTTGAAATCATGGTGGAATTCCTCAAGGGCTTCTTTTCCATGGGTCCAGATGATGAAGATGTCATCAATGTAGCGCAAGTAGAGTAGGGGCATTAGGGGACAAGAGCTGAGGAAGGGTTATAGGGCCTAATCACATCAGCACTATCAGAGGCTCGTTCACCTGCACGTCTACCAATGTGATATATGCCATCATGTGTCAGCAATGCCCCTCTGCCATGTACATTGGCCAAACTGGACAGTCTCTACATAAAAGAATAAATGGACACAAATCAGTCGTCAAAAAATTATAACATTCAAAAACCAGGCGGAGAACACTTCAATCTCTTTGGTCACTCGATTACAGACCTAAAAGTGGCAATTCTTCAACAAAAAAACTTCAGAAACAGACTCCAACGAGAGACTGCTGAATTGGAATTAATTTGCAAACTGGATTCAATTAACTTAGGCTTGAATAAAGACTGGGAGTGGATGGGTCATACACAAAGTAAAACTATTTCCCCTTGTTTATTCCTCACCCATCCGCTGCTCCTCAGACATTCTTGTCAACTGCTGGAAATGGCCCACCTTGATTATCACTACAAAAGGTTCCTCCCCACCCCATCCCCACTCTCCTGCTGGTAATAGCTCACCTTACCTGATCACTCTCGTTACAGTGTGTACGGTAACACCCGTTGTTTCATGTTCTCTGTGTATATAAATCTCCCCACTGTATTTTCCACTGCATGCATCCGATGAAGTGAGCTGTAGCTCACGAAAGCTTATGCTCAAATAAATTTGTTAGTCTCTAAGGTGCCACAAGTCCTCCTTTTCTCTCTCCCCATTCATTGTTTTGGGAGCCTAGGTACCTAATTCGGACTTTGGGAATTGCAATGCGTTCCTGTGGCTTTCTAAGCACCTAGAAGTCAGTACCTTTGTGAATCTAGGCCTAGGTCAGTGGTTCTCAACCGGGGTAAACATACCCCTGAGGGTATGCAGAGGTCTTTCAGGGGTACATCAACTCATCTAGATGTTTGCCTAGTTTTACAACAGGCTATATAAAAAGCACTAGTGAAATCAGTACAAACTAAAATTTCATAAGAACAATGCCTTGTTTATACTGCTTTATAGATTATACACTGAAATGTAAGTACAAATTTATATTCCAATTGATTTATTTTATTATATGGTAAAAATGAGAAAGACATCAATTTTTCAGTAATAGTGTGCTGTGACACTTTTTTTTATTTTTATGTCTGATTTTGTAATCAAGAAGTTTTTAAGCAAGGTGAAACTTGCGGGTACGCAAGCCAAATCAGACTCCTGAAAGGGGTACCATTGTCTGGAAAGGTTGAGAGCCACTGGCCTAGGTGATTTCCCCACAGAACAAGGAATTGAACTCAGGCCAGGCTAGCACCATAATCACTGCACCATCCAGTGTCTCCATAAATTCAATGAGATTATTTGCATAGTAATGTACATATCAACATAATTAAGCATGGAAGATCAGATCAGATCATTCAAAAATGCACCATAGTTAAACATACGTAAACACTTATTGCAGAAAAAAAAAGTACAATAAATGTTAACCCTTAAACTTCTGACATTTTCTAGGCTGCCAGTCACCTGAATTCTTAAAAGGACATTTGTGTGTGTAAAGTCATCAGAAAGATCTCAGTTTACCATGAAACTGTGCATAAGAGTTATGTGACTCAAAGCATCCATGGCCTGTATATTTCCATTATACATACATTTAATTAATAGGTGGTTTTAATTGCTCATCATCATGCATGGAATACAATACCAGGAATAATCAATCAAACAAAATCACACCAACAAGAATAAGATTTTCATTATCTTTTTGGCTGCCCACTCACTCAGATAGATACAACTGAAAATCAGAACTCAGGTGCTTGAGCAAGATGCTCTCAATAGGTAGCCAAGTAGCAGCTACCTTGAGTGCCCCACGTCAGCCAAGGACAGAGGAAAACAATCAAAGAAAACAAAATCAAATTTTTAATGGGACTAAACATTCTCAGCATAGATGATAAATAATTTCACCAATCTGATGAATCCCACATGGGGAAATAGAGGAAATTCAAGCCTACTATTCAAGAATGCTCTTTATATTTCTGGATTCTTCCTCTAGTCATGCCATGCTCAGATGCCTTTTTCTCCAAGACGTCTTCTCTTTAAAACTTATTTGATAAAGGCATAATAAGGAGAAAAATTACAGTCATAGACTAATACTGGTTTAACAAGACTGTAGCAGATTCTAACTTCTCTTTGGCAGTATAAGTGCTTCCAGACATCCTTGAAAATAATTGGCTTTGTCTGATTTTAGCCCTACAATTTCCTGTAATTTTTAATTATATCATTTAGACTAGAATGAAAAAAGGAAAAATATTTTTTTTCCAACAATGCCGTTGAAAGGCTAAGTTCACCCAATATTTATGGCAGGGTCCACTGCAGAGGTACACTGAAGGCTGCACAGGTAAAATGCAGATGCAAATTCCCTCTCACTGAGGAACCTGACACTCAGACACCATGGTGATGGACTGGGCTCATACAGCAGGGTGAAAATTTTCTGATGAAACAGTTTTTCCATCAGAAACTGCCAATTTGACAAAATCAAAATGGAACATATAGATTGTCAACATTTTGGATGAAAGATTATTGAAATTTTATTTCGATAAAGTGGAAGCCTGTCATTTCAAAATAAGGCAAAGCAATTCTTTCCCACTCTCCTTTTGATTATAATGACAGTAGATGCCAAAATGATAATGTCAAAAGGAAGTGCTTCAATTGTATTGAAATAAAACATTTCAATAAGGTTGTTTCAGTGTTCCTGAAATGAAGTTGGGGAATGTTTGTTCTGAGGGACCTTTCAAAATTTCAACTTTTTGTTCAGAACTGAGAGAAAAGGAAATGTCAGAATTTCCCACTAAATGGAAATTCTTAGTTTTTACCGACTACAATAAGAACCGGAATACGTTGAAACCAGAGAGAACACATCTCAGAATATGAGCAAGGTAGGCCTTTTTGGAGCTGTAAGCATAAGTAACAGTATGAATCAAAGGCTGTGAGCCAGAATAGGCCTGGCTTTGGCAAAACAGCACCAGGTGTCAGCTAACCAAGTAAGGACATTCCTGACCAGAGAGGATGGGAGAAAAAATAGTTATTTGAAAGAGCCATGTGAACATATTCCTAAGAGATGGTACAAGAGCAAATCAACCCTTTTCTGCGGAAAAGGACCTAGGGGTGACAGTGGACGAGAAGCTGGATATGAGTCAGCAGTGTGCCCTTGTTGCCAAGAAGGCCAATGGCATTTTGGGATGTATAAGTAGGGGCATAGCGAGCAGATCGAGGAACGTGATCGTCCCCCTCTATTCGACATGGGTGAGGCCTCATCTGGAGTACTGTGTCCAGTTTTGGGCCCCACACTACAAGAAGGATGTGGATAAATTGGAAAGAGTCCAGCGAAGGGCAACAAAAATGATTAGGGGTCTGGAACACATGACTTATGAGGAGAGGCTGAGGGAACTGGGATTGTTTAGTCTGCGGAAGAGAAGAATGAGGGGGGATTTGATAGCTGCTTTCAACTACCTGAGAGGTGGTTCCAGAGAGAATAGTTCTAGACTATTCTCAGTGGTGGAAGAGGACAGGACAAGGAGTAATGGTCTCAAGTTGCAGTGGGGGAGGTTTAGGTTGGATATTAGGAAAAACTTTTTCACTAGGAGGGTGGTGAAACACTGGAATGCGTTGCCTAGGGAGGTGGTGGAATCTCCTTCCTTAGAAGTTTTTAAGGTCAGGCTTGACAAAGCCCTGGCTGGGATGATTTCATTGGGGATCGGTCCTGCTTTTGAGCAGGGGGTTGGACTAGATGACCTCCTGAGGTCCCTTCTAACCCTGATATTCTATGATTCTATGATTCTAACCCCTCCGAAGATAAGGAGGGAAGGACAGGATAACGGATGAGGATATTTTGTTCCAACTAGCATAGGGATGGTAATTAACAACATCTGGAGCATAATACATAACTTGTTTGTATCAACATGTACAAGGAGAAGTCACAGGAGGAATATCTCCATTCTTGACGAGGGAACAGCACCCTGGTGTGCTGATTGAGCTGGTACCATTGTCACGAGCATATACACACGAGTGTACTGTCACCACTGTGGTTCACTGGCAATAAACCTGGCCAAGCGCCTATGCCACCAAACCAAGCCTGTGGGCTTTACGAACAACATCGAGGTCTGCTGAATCAGCCAGCTTCACTGTCTGCTAGTGCAGCTGACATGGGAGCTCCAAGAACAGCAACACTTCGCATCCTTGCAGCGCTACCCACAAGCAGCACTGGCCAAAGAAGGGGGTTGGTTCAGGCCAACAGAGAGCATGCTGATTCAGTGACTCTTGGGACTGACCCACCATTGTGTGACTCCAGGTTAAGAATAGCATCACGCCTTTGAAACCACTGGAGTTACTGCAGTGACTCTTTTGAACAGCCTCCACTACTGGGCTTTCAATGGAACTCTAGCCAGCCTATGAACCTTGATAGGAAACTGGGAAGGAAGCTGGAGATGTGTATCAGTTTATCCTCTTTGGAGTGGACCCCAGCCTGCAAGGATGAAGGAACCTGATTGGCATGGGGAAGTTTAGTTTACAAGCCTTCCTGTGCTAGCACTAGTGAAACTGGCCCAAAAACTTATTTCCCGAAGGAAAAGTCAACCTTTTATCAACAACAATTCATATTCTAACAGGGCACTCCCCTCCAGAGAATCTCAGCGTGGGCAGAGGTGATCCTGCAGTTCCCTGCCTCTGTTTCTCTTCCTCAGAGCCTTTTATGACCCCCCCCCCCACACACACACACCCATAAAATCTCTTGTAGCTGCGCCATCCACCCCTGCCTGGGGCCAGTTTAGTAAGTGCAGCAATTCAAAAATAATTCTCAAAGTCCCACAAATAATGTCCATCATCATAACACAAAGATTCAAACTCAACTCCGGGGCACCTCCCAGACACAGAGATATTCTCCTGTCCCAGCCTGCTCTTCACAGAGCCAGCACTCCCAGCCCTTTTCACCTGGAGGTCAGCCTTCTGACTCCAGCTTCCTTCTCCTGCCAGCATCTCCCCTGTTTGGAGAAAGAAGGAAGCATATACATTGCCCATCTTGGGAGAGCTCCTCCCACTTGGATTCTTTTACATGCGAACTATACCGGATCAATAGGTCAGAGTGCTTAAGGGAGATTTAAAAGCAAACTGCCGTGGTGTCATATGATTCTTAAATGCTCAAGGTGCCTGTGTTCCCTTTAAGTGTCCATAATTTTAATGAGCTGACATGATCAAATTCACACCTGTGATAGGAGGATTCAATTCCATTCAGTAGAATGTCATTGGCTTACACCAGATCTGAATTTGATCCATAATGGCCAGAAATTGTGAGCTAAATCTCAGCTGCTGTAAATGAAGTTAATTTAGGGCCTACCTCCTGTTCTGCTATGGCTGTCAGTCAAAACAACAAGGAACCCTACCAAAACAAACCACTCTACTGCATATACTACCCTTCCCCTGGGGAGAGAATGAACCACACGTTACAGATATTAATCACATTGCTTTATGCATGACTGAAAGAAGCTCAAATGCTACAATGACCAGGGTGGCATAAGAACCTGTACAGAACAGAATCTTTTATTCTGAAATCAGAAAAATAATTGAAATATTATTTTAATATAATTTTCAATATTTATTTTGTAAAACCTTTAAAATAATAATCAACACTTGGGGCTTGATTCACTACAGCGTTACTCCAGTTTTACACTGGTATAACTCTACTGAAGTCAGTGGAGATACATCAATGTAAGTCTGGAATGAAATGGTGGTCCTGCAGTGCCCTGCCTCTGTTTCTCTTCTGCAGAGCCTTTTATGACACCCCTCCCCCAGATGCTCGGGGCATCGGGGCAAACTGTTTTGCATTCAGTGTCTTTAGGCTACACCTGACACTAGCTGATAAAGAGGACTGAAAGATGGATTTGAACATTTGGCTTTATGCAAGCTAATTACCTGAATTATTTAGTGGGGAAGTCATTAATAAATCTTTCAGATAAAAACAAAACAAACAAAATCAATGACCATGCAGGGATTATTCATGATGCAGCTTGGAAAATATTGTCCCCATTGCCTTTTTCTTAAAGGAAGTTCAAGGCTGGAGACTTTAAAGAGGCTTTAAAGACTTTTAATTTGATGCCCTAAAACTAAGCTGTGCAGGCTTTTGTTAATTCTGGGCTTGGGCTAGAGGTTTCAGTGAACAGTGAGGACTCCCCCAGGGGTTCTCACAACAAAATTTTTGATGGCCTCAGAGTGCAACCACCAACTCTTGCCGATGGCCGCTCTGACAATTTTCCCTAAATACTTAATTAACTTTAGGAAAAACAAATAAATATGTACCTATACATGTCTAAATCATTCTAATTGATCTATGTAGGGTTGTTTTTTGCAGACTCAATAATAAAAATTATGTACAGTTATCTCTATTCTTTACTGGACCTAAACAGAATAGAAACACAAATAAGGTGCTTTGAATGTTCTTGTCTTTTTTCTTTTTGTTTATATATATATATTCTAGCTTTAAGTAAGTCTGCTGTGAAAAGTGAGATTTGTATGATTGTTAACATCACTTTTTGCAGCAGACTTACTCAGCCCCGGCAAGCCCATTCCAAGGGCGATGGGGCACTGTGGGAGGCAGCTGGACCCAATGGTGATGGGGGGGGGGGGTGAGCTCAGGCTAGAGCCCACCACCACACAGCCAGGGGACAGAGCCCAAAGCCCCGTGGCTGGAGCCTGCCACCGGCCACCCCAGGGCTGAAGCCCAACCCCACTGCCCCCGGCAAGGTGCGGAACTCACTGACTGCCTGCTCCTCTGGCTTGTGTGTCTCCAGAGGGGCCCAACCACTGCTGGTGACCCCTGGGGAGGGGCTGATGCTTCATCTCCCCGCCCCCCAATCACTGCCCAGGAAGCTGTGGCCACAAGAAAAGCCCCCTGATGGCTGCACGCGGCCACGGTGGCTGCATTTGAGGTTAATTGAAAGGAGAGATTATTCGAGCCCCGCTTTCTTTTTCTGATTAGAGTCTAGCGGTCTGCAAGTTTAACGAGCCAGGATTGACAGCCGCCTACTCTGTCATTTGCCTGTGATCTCCTCTGCCCCAGAGGAAACCCCTGGTGCCACCAATTTACCAATCAGCCCAGGGCGCATGGAAATACCATGGGAATGTGTCATGCAGCAATTTCTGTTTAGGGATGGGAATGCGGCTTCCCCTGTGTCTCCCTACTCCTGGGAGGAAGAGAGAAACTGCTCTGCCAGAACCGGAGTGATAAGCCATCACTCACCTCTTCAGATCTCAGCAGCCAGGCTACTAAAGGAGAGGGAGACACACAGAGACAGAGCAAAGCGGGCTGCAGAGCACCCAGACAGTGCCGGGTCCGGCAGCACAACTCCCTAGCAAGCTGCGGCTGCTCGGGAACTCGTCTTCGCCTGTCATTATTTTTCCCCAGGGGGCAGCGGCAGGAGGCGCTGTTTCAAGCCCAGCGCGCAGGCTGCGTCCCTGGAGCGGAAGGCAGGGCGCTTGCCCTTGGGCTCGCTGGCTGCGCGGAGCGCACCGTTCGGCAGCCGGGAGCGACGAGCGAGCGGAGCTGCCAGGGCCGGGGCACGGAGCCACTCCAGAGGTCAGCACCGCGGAGAGCGCGCCGGCCCTGCCTCAGGCGGCTGAGCCCAGCCCAGGAGTCGGCGCTGCAGACCGGGCCCCGCGGTGAGCAGAGCCCGGAGTCGCACCTCGTGGAGCGCAGCCGGAGCGCAGCGACCCGAGGCTCCAGCACCCTGGAGAGCGCGCTGGGGGCCTGGGGGCCTGGGTTCAGCACCAAGGACAAGGCTCCGGGGTGAGCGCCCCATGCCCCGGGCGCCCACCAGGGACCAGCACCATGGAGAGGAGGCTGAACGTGAGCCCGGAGGCGCTCAACAGGCTCCTGGAGGAGCACAACATGACCAGGGAAGAGTTCATTGCCGCCTACCGCCTCAAACCCCTCGTCTACATCCCAGAGCTGCCTCCCAGTGCCAAGGTTACCTTCCTGGTGCTCTACATCATCATCTTCGCGCTGGCTCTTCTGGGCAACAGCCTGGTGGTCTACATCATCATCCGGCGGAAAGCCATGAGAACGGCCACCAATATTTTCATCTGCTCCCTGGCGTGCAGTGACCTGCTGGTCACTTTCTTCTGCATCCCTTTCACTCTCCTGCAGAACGTCTCCTCAGAGTGGCTAGGTGGTAAGTCTGCCCAAGTGGGCTCACTCCCACCCTTCCCCTTTCTTCTTTCAAGTACATAAAAGGTTGTTACAAGGAGGAGGGAGAAAAATTGTTCTTAACCTCTGAGGATAGGACAAGAAGCAATGGGTTTAAATTGCAGCAAGGGAGGTTTAGGTTGGACATTAGGAAAAACTTCCAAACTGTCAGGGTGTTAAGCACTGGAATAAATTGCCTAGGAAGGCTGTGGACTCTCCATCATTGGGGATTTTTAAGAGCAAGTTAGACAAACACTTGTCACGGATGGTCTAGATAATACTTAGTCCTGCCTTGAGTGCAAGGGACTGGACTAGATGATCTCTTGAGGTCCCTTCCAGTCCTATGATTCTTTCCCCAAGGCTTGAGATCTGCTACAGGTTGGCTACTGCCCATTAACCAATCATCTCTCCCCTGCCTTATAGCGAGCTAGCTGGCTAAGTTATAGACCATGTCCATACTTTGTTCTTTCAAAACCAGATGTTCCTCCTCTTGAGCTGAGTAAGTGGAATCATTTTAAAAGCTGTTGGAATAATTCAGATCCTTCCACACTTAACAAATCATTCCATCAGCCTCTGGGTGTGGGAGGGAGTTGTACTCCGGTAATTGCTTTTGCAAACTCTATCACAACACTGTCATGTTGCGAACAGCTCAATAAATTGGGGCTATTTCCAGTTTTTGAAAGAAATTAGGGTCACATGCAGAAAATGAACCTTCATAACCTTGTAAAAAATAAAAATGCAATACACTCACACAAGATGGTTTTGTGTTTTGCTAACAATTTGCAATCTCCACCTCTTCGTTTTCTATTATCTTTGTCAGCTTGCATTGTTTTCTGAGTCTCTCTTTGTAGTTACAAGTCAGAACCTGTCACTTAGACTGGGAAAACATGTTATTGGCTCACAAATGAGTTATGAGTGTCCCTTTATGCTGGGTATGAAAGGTAATGCTAATATCCACATTTTATCATTTAAATTTGCATGTATGTGGCTCTGGTGTTGTTATATTATTATTTATTTGTATTACCAGTGTGCCTGTGAGCCCTATTTATAGATTAGAACCCCATTGTGTTATGTGGTACCGAGTTATACAAA
The DNA here is from genome assembly GCF_965140295.1 of Lepidochelys olivacea. Taxonomy (NCBI): domain Eukaryota; kingdom Metazoa; phylum Chordata; order Testudines; family Cheloniidae; genus Lepidochelys; species Lepidochelys olivacea. The sequence continues at coordinate 11,304,175 of NC_140436.1, read as the reverse complement.
AGAAAATGTGGCATGCTCTAACATTCAGAGAGGAGGAGTAAAAATCACCAGGACACTAGTCAAAGGGTGTTTAATACCCACTGAAATCAAGCTATGCGCTTAGACCTTGACAAGAATATGATAACTGAATCAATACATCAAGACACATCACACTGGGATCTTCACAAATGGCCCTAGAAGTGAAGTTTTTATTAGGCAAGAACAGAGTGAGTTCAGTCACATTGCTATTGGCTCTAAGTGGCATTCCCACAAGCAATAACCTTTTCAGTTGCTGCTTACTGTCAAAAAGTATTTCCCTCCGAAAGCAGGAGGGAAAACCAGAGGAAATGTGGCCAATCTGATTGTTAAAATCTGAATGCCCCACTGGTTGGACTGAGGGGCAAAATAGTAGTCATAAAATTAGATAGATATGTAACTGAATAATCACTACAGGATGTCATCACTAAAACCAAACTCCAGTGCATCCCCTTAGATTCATAGGCCAGCTCTACACTACAAAGTTAGGTCGACATATGCCGTGTTAGGTCGAGTTAATAATGTATGTGTCTACACTACCGAGTCCCTTCTCCCGACCTAAAGGGCTTGTAAAGTTGACTTCTGTACTCCACTTCCGTGAGAGGCATTGTGCTTCAGTCAACAGCCACGCATCAACATGGGGATAGTGTAGACACTGTGCTGTGTAATTCGAAGGAATTAGCCTCCAGGAGGTATCCCACAGTGCTCTGCTGTGACCGCTCCAGAGAGCACTTTCAACTCCACTGCACTTCTGCCAGGTACACAGGAAACAACCCCCACCCATTGAAGCCCGGGGAACTTTGGAATTTTCATTTCCTGTTTGATCGACATGGAGAGCTTGTCAGCACAGCTGACCACGGATGCTCAAGGCTGCAAACGCACTCCAGCATGGAGGACACAGGAGACACTGGATCTTATTGCTGTGTGGGGAGAAGAGTCTGTACAGGCAGAGCTCCGAACCAGCAGAAAAAAGGCTGACATCTATGCCAAAATCGCGGTGGGCATGGAGGAGAAGGGCTACACCAGGGACACACATCAGTGCCGTGTGAAAATAAAGGAGCTTCAGCAAGCGTACCAGAAGACAAGGGAGGTGAACAGCTGCTCTGGTTCTGAGCCACAGACATGACGCTTCTATGAGGAGCTGCATGTGTTTCTAGGCAGCGACCCCACCACTACCCTGAAACACTGTGTGGAGACCTCCCAGGAGCCCCGGGCGACCTCGGGCTACAACAAGGAGGGCATTGTTGACGAGAAAGAGGAGGATGAGGAGAATGCTCAGCAGGCAAGTGGAGGTTCCATTATCCCCGAAAGCCAGGAACTTTTTTTAAACTCTGGAGGCCATCCCCCTCACAGGACCAGTTGGCGGTGGAGCGTGATGCCGGGAAAGGCACCTCTGGTGAGTACACATTTCCAATCAAACTGTTGGGGTTACATATTATCTTTAATGTTGAATCTGATTTAAAAAAATGGGATAGTGGCTATCGGTGGCCACTCCAGCTACGCCGAGGGTACGCTCCGAAAAAGACTATTTATGTGCCCGGGGATGGCCCTGGAATCCTCCATGGAGCTCTCTAGGAAGCTTTCATGGAGGTACTCTGCAATCCTTTGCAGAAGGTTTCTGGGAAGGCCTGCCTTATTTCGTCCACCACGGTACTACACTTTACCGCGCCACTCCAGTATTAACTCTTCTGGCATCATTGTGGCACACAGCATTACAGCATAAGGACCAGGTCTGTACCCAGATGCTTGCAGCATCGGCTCCCTTTCTGCCTCTGTTACCCTCAGGAGAGTGATATTGCATATGGTCACCTAGGGGAAAAGGGGGAAGTTTTAAATGCTAGCCCTTAAACTGAAAACAATTTGATAAGTTTGGTGAATTCTGGGTCACACAACCATGCTTTCCTGAATCTGTCCTGGCTGTGGTTGGAAGGGATCACCCCGTATTGCAGCCAGCATTTAGAGAAGGCGGGGGGTGACACTTCCTGTTCGTCTCCCTTCCACCCCAACCCAGGGCTGCTTTTGTAACAATGAAACTATTTGTGCGGCTTTACGCTGGTGCCTGTCCTCAAGCACCATCCTGGTTGCTATGGGAAAGGGGTCTGTGCTGAGGTTGGAACCACTGATCCCAAGGATGTCTTATTAAAAGCTGCAGCACAAGATCTCTTCCCCCCGCCTCATGGCCTTACTCACTATGGCTGGAGCAGCAAACCGACTGTTGCAGTAGCCCATGGTTGTGGTTACATTGTGGCTTGCAGGAAAGTGCATTGAGGGGTGTTACTTTTTATACAAAGATTTAGCCTTGCACCAGAAACAATTTATGCTCTGTCAGTGCTACCCTTGTGCTTTGTACTTTTTGCAGCTGAAACCTTGTCCGTCGGTGCATCCTCCACACCAGGACAGAGACTTTCCCTGATTAGAAGGCTGAAAAAGAAGACTCAGGAGGACATGTTCAAGGAGTTAATGTGCGCCTCCGAGAGTGACAAGATGGAGCTCAGGGCACGGAGGACTGCACTGTCCGACAGCCTGCACAACGACCACGAGGACAGGAGAGCATGCAGGGAACATGAGTGTGACACGCAGAACGAAATGGTGCAGATTATGAGGGAGCAAACAGACATGTTGAGGCATCTGGCTGAGGTTCAAGAAAGGCAGCTGGACGCTAGCGTCCTGCTGCAGCCTATGCTGAACCTGCTGCCATTGTCGCCAAGTTCCACATCCTTCCCTCCCAGACATTCTAGGATGCGGGGGCAATGGGGGGAAAGTCCAGTGTCCCTTGCACTCTACTCCAGGGGAGGGTACAAGGACCAGAAGGCGCCCATTCCCACACTTTTGATTGTTATTGCAGGGCAGTTGTAAGCAAGTTGTCCTTGTTTCTCCCTTTTACCCCACTCCCACCTCGGTGTTATCAGCCCCTTAGCCCTAGGTTATCATAATTTTCTTTGACATCTCTCTATGTTTGTGAGCATAAAAGAAATTAATGGATTGAGGAGAAACGGCTCTTTATTAATTCAGCACACAACGGTTAGTGGGGGTGTAGTTTACAGGGGACTAAATGCAATGAAGGGAACAGCTAGGTAAGGAACAACACACATAAGTGTCACATTACTGTGGGGCATTGATTAAACTAGTTTTCAAAGTCTCACAGAGATGCAGCACACCTCGATGTGCTCTTCTTATTGCCCTGCTGTCTTGCAGCTCAAAACTGGCTGCCAGCTACTCTACCTTAATGCCCTACCCCACTGGAAACTTTCTCCCTTTGTTTCACAGATATTATGGAGCACACAGCAGGCAGCAACAACAGTGGGGATAGTAAGGCACTGAATGGGGATACTGCTTTCACTGAGGTCTAACCTAATAAGCAAACTATGCCAGTGGGCTTTTAAACATCCAAAGGCACATTCCACCACCATTCTGCACTTGCTCAGCCTATGGTTGAACCGCTCCTTGCTGCTGTCCAGGCTGCCTGTGTACGGCTTCATGAGCCATAGGAGCAAGGAGTAGGCTGGGTCTCCCAGGATCACGATTGGCATTTCAACATCACCAATGGTTATTCTGTAGTCTGGAAAGAAAGTTCCTGCTTGCTACTTTCTGAACAGACTGGAGTTCCTAAAGATCCGTGCGTCATGCACCTTTCCGACCATCCCACGTTGATGTTGGTGAAGTGGCCCCTGTGATCCACCAGTGCTTGCAACACCATTGAGAAGTACCCCTTTGGTTTATGTACTCTTTGGCAAGGTGCTCTGGTGCCAAGATAGGGATATATGTTCCATCTATTGCCCCACCACAGTTAGGGAACCCCATCACGGCAAAATCATTCACTATGTCCTGCACGTTGCCCAGAGTCACTACCCTTCTTAGCAGAAGTCTATTGATTGCCCTGGCAACTTGGATCACAGCAGACACCATGGTAGATTTACCCACTCTGAATTGGTTCCCCACTGACCGGTAGCAGTCCGGCATTGAAAGCTTCCACAGAGCTATCACCACTCACTTCTCAACTGTCACAGCAGCTCGCCTTTTAGTATTGCTGCACTTCAGGGCTGGGGAAAGCTCTTCGCACAGTCCCATGAAAGTGGCGTTGCGCGTTCGAAAGTTCCGCAGCCACTTCTCATCATTCCATAGCTGCATAACTAGGTGGTCCCACCAGTCAGTGCTTGTTTCCCAGGCCCAGAAGCGGCACTCCACTATGTCAAGGTGATGCACGACTGTTGCCACCATCTGCAAATTGCTCCGCTCCCAGGCTTCCAGCAGGGCTGCTTGTGTGGCATCACGTTGTTCTGTGCAGCGGCTCCTGCTCCAGCTGAGTAAATACTGCAGGATAAGGTGCGAGGTGTTTGTAATGCTCACAACAACAGTGTACTGCTGAGCAGGGTCCATGCATGCCATGCTATGGCATCTGCGCAGGTGACCCAGGCTGAGGAAAAAAGGCGTGAAAAAGGCTTGGTTTGTTTGCCGCTGAGTTCAGGGAGGAAGGGAAGTAAGTGCATCATGGGAGGCCAGTGCTATGTTCCCATAACCACCTGTGCAAATAAATGTTTTGGTCCCATGAAGCATTGCAAGCCCAACCCAACGTTCCATTTGGCTACGTGCACTGTGGGATAGCTACCCACAGTGCAGCGCTCCGTGAGTCAATGCAAGCCCTGCTAGTGAGGATGTGCTCTGCCAACACCATGAACATAGTGGGGACATGCAAAATCAACTTGCTTAAATTGGAGGCTCAATGTCGACTTAAACAAAATGGACCTAATTTTGTAGTGTAGACATACTCATATATTCCATTGTGAGTCTGACCTCCTGTAGAGCACAAAGGATAGAAATTCCCTAAAAATACTTCCTAGAGCATATTCTCTAGGTTATAAATGTGATCAAGTCATGATCATTTGTACCTAAACTACGGTTGATTTTTAGTTCTATAATCAGTTTCTCTTTATCTGTTAAGACAAGATCTAATAAAGAGTTCCCCCATGCTGGCTGCACAACTTTTTGAGTTAAGAAATGGTCATCTATCATTTCTGCAATTGTAACTCATTAGCCAGAGTGTGTTATACATGTACTCCTCTGTATCTGATCCACAGACGATATGGGCTGTTACAAGCCCAGAGCTACAGAGCCTGGCTCTTTGGCTACAGCTGTAGAGGCTAGGGCTGGCTGGCAAACAAGAATTCCATTTCATGAACAATGCTGAGCTTTTGAGATCTGTTTTCATTCTGATTCAGAACAAAACTGAGACCTTTTGAAAGTTATGGGAAAAAATGTGAGAGGGGGAAAGAGACCCCAGCAAGCTCAGAATAGCCCATAGCCTGGTGGTAGGGCATTCACCCAGGATGCGGAAGAAACAGGTTTATGTCCTAGCTCTGCCTGATTTGAAGCAGGAACTTGAAGCAGAATTTTGACATCCCCAGTGAGAGCTTTAACCACTGGGGTAGAAAGTCAGTCTCTCCTATTGGAGCTGTTCCACTTTGTATAAATAATGAACTATTCATTGGGGCAGACTTAAAGACTGATGTTTAGGGCATTCACCCAAGATGTAGGAGACCCAGGTTCAAGATCCTGCTCCAAATCAGAAAGATCATGTGTATGACTAGAGCAACTCCAAATCAGACAGAGCAGGGACTTGAATCTGTGTCTCCCCACAACCTGCATCAATACCCTCACCACCAGGCTATTAGCTATTCTGGGGTCCCTCTCCTTCCCCACAGAAATTCCATCCCGGATGTGAGAAACCTTCATCATGAACATTGATGGAAAGAGGTATGTTCTTGTTTTGACAAATTGGCATTTTCCAATGGAAAAAACACTCAGTCAAAAAAATCCCAGCCACTCCAGTAGATACTCATGTCCATGGTCCCCAGGTCATCCCCACTTTTGGGCCAAGATGCCAGTCATCCCTGGGGAATGCCTTGACACAACATTCCCTGTTCATCTCTGCTTAATAGTGACAATGTAAATTGCCTTAAAGAGCCTGACGTACACAAGTTTACTTCTGCAACTCCACTGATCATAACTGAGCTATTTCTGATTTACTCCAGTGCAAATGTGGGAGAACTGGGCACAAAACAGTGCCTGTGTTGGTTATCTTTCCACTCATTTTGTTTCAGGGATGTATCACAGAGAGAAAAACTGGATTCGTTTCTTTTGTCCAGGCAGTATGGGAAGTGAGGACACATTTTATGTTTACGCATCATTCACTTTCACCTTTCATTTTAAGTTGCTGCCCATGTGAGCAACTCACTACATCTTTTTATTCTATTCTGGGGTTTGATTCATTCACCAGAGTGATGAATGGATGATTCTGATCTGGCGACATTTTACACCCATGACAAGGCAAGCAAGAATTAGTCTCAGATTCTTGTCCTAGAGTTGCATAGATCTCTATGACTAATTTACATTGCTTGTTTGCCAAATCTTCCCCCATTTCTAGCAGTTGTTTCAACATGGTCAGGATTTTTGATTTCTCCCTAGGCTTCCTGCTGATCCATGTAATTGTTTGGTGTTACTGCTGGGTTTTTTTTGCTGAAAATAATATCCCCTCAATATTTCCTTTGGATAAGCCACCAGGGCTTTGCAGCATTGTAGGTATGGTAACAGACTGGTACCACTTTTCTATATGCCTATATTCTATTTTTATATTTTCTTTTAATACCAGATTAAAGATAGATAATTAAGAAAAGTCCAAGATGGTGTGTGGATTTAAATTAATGGGACTATTTACATGGGTGAGACAACAGAATTTGGCTGCTGATCAGCATGAAGAGGGAATTCTCACATGTGGGTCCTTATCATAGTCCTGAATTCAGCAGTCCATCATTCAGCAAAGAGCATAAGCACATTTTGAACCTTTAGCTTAATTGACTTCAGTGGGACTTAAGACACATGCTTTAGTGCTTTGCTGAAAGGGGTGGACTTAAGCCCAGAAATGTTTTGCTGAATTGTGCCATAATGTTTAGGGCAGCATCCATTGAAGTCGTCCCCAAAAGTCCTTCAGCCCACAGTTCACAGGGTGAGTAAGACAGACAGAAGCTGTCCACTCGCACTTTAACAAAATGCTCATCTAACCCCAGGCCCTTGCTCCATGTTTAACGTGGCTCTCTGCCATGGCTGCCTTTCCGAAAAGGAAAATGATTAACCTCCATGACATGGTCCACTGGTTATATTTGCCCTATATTGCAAAAATTATGAACTCCACTTAGGCCATCCTGTGTACTTGCCTGCCCAACTCAGTACACTCATCTCTACTTGAAGGGTACCTCTACACTGCAGTTGGGGGTGTGAATGGCAGCCCATGTCGATGTACCCAGGCCAGCTCTACTCTGGCTAACTCACTAACAGTAGACGTGAAGATGCCACACCCTGGCTGTATAAGCCCACCTGGGTCTCCAGGTACGTACTCACTTGTGCAGCCCACACTGCTGCCCGCACTTCTGCAGCCTCACTTCTATTTTTAGCAAGTACAGCTAGCACAGGGACTTCTACATGAGCTGCCATTTTAGACCCCTGGCTGCAGTGTAGGCATAATACCTTGACTGAGCTCCTCACTTTCTCACCCAAGCTATAGCAAAGCCCCGTAGAAATCTATGCACCACCTAAGTCCTTACGCTGGCCTTCTGCACAGGAGTGAATTCCACATTCTCAGTACCAGCTCAAGAATGCTTTTATTCTCTGGTGTTTCCTGAAGTCCCATCCATCAGCTTTAAATGGTTTCTCCTCTTTCCCTTAGTTCTCTGCTGAACGTTTTCTTTGTGTTGATCTTAAGCTGAAGTGACCTGCGCCAAGCTTTTTGCCGAGGTTTCCTGCTGCAGAAGAAAGACTCCGCTGTTTTCTCTCGCTTTTAATATCTTTGATCAATGGTGCAGTAGTTTCAACTATAATAATGCTCGGTGCTATGATCTGTTCTTTAGCAACTGGCAAAACAGTTTCTCTTGTTTTCATTATCAGTTCCTTCATCCCTTAAGGCACATAGAAATATCACAGAATCCTTATATTTTAATCAGGGCTTTGTGGCCTTCTCTACAAAAGGTATATGGGTGAGATCCCCAGGTAGGGTAAATCAGTGTACTCCAATGAAATCAATAGTATAATGCCAGTTTACCCCAGAGAACCATCTGGTGTGTATGTGTAGCTAGGCATTTTATTGATCTCTGTATCTATATATATTATATACACACACACGCACACTTTTCATATGAATTCAGGAGTGGGGAAAAAATGGAGACAACCTAAAGAAAACCATGTCTCAGGAGAACATCTTAAAACATCCATTGTATCCCACATGCTGCCTGCTCATCCTCCAGTCCAGAAAGGCCCCAAACACAACTGAACCACTGGGGCAGGATACTAGGAATCCATTCTCTGAGTTTTGGCACCCCCTACGCATATGGGGGATTGCTCCTCGAAAAGCTCCTTTAATGGCCATGTGCTGGGCTGGAGGTTCTCCTGCCGTCGGGGTCTCTGCTCCTGTCCTCCAATGGAGGGGGCTCTAGGGCTGCAGAGACCTCTCCTTCCCCAAATTTGAGGCTGGAAAGTCCACAGGCTGTACTTGTTCTCTTCTATAATTTGATTCAAATTTCGAGTTTTTTCTCCCTATTGCTCTGAGTGCATCATCAGAAAGTAGCTTCTAGCCAATTTGTTCTCTGTTTATTACTACCTGAGGTGATGCAGCTCATAGGTGGAAACACAGCTCTCTCCTGTTTCATCATGCCAACCAGGTGCATTTTTAGGGTGGTAAATGTGCTTGTGGAGCTGGTGTTTCATCTGAATCATCGCAAGTAATGCTCTAAATGAGCAAGTCCTGGAAATCCTCTCTGATCCTTATAACTAAGAAGAATGACTGAGGATCAGTTATATTTCCCACAATCAGAAACTCTTATTCTGGTGCCATCTGGGGAGCCCAGCTGTAGACTGTGGCATGCAGAACTGTTCCATCCCATGATTTATCTAGTCTGATTTTCAGTGACTCAAGTGTTGGCGTTTCTAGCACTTGAGAAGAAGAAGGGTAGGTAAGGCACAGGACTAGGAGTTCTGTTATTTGCCTAACCACAGATTTCCTGGGCCTAATCCACTATTACCCTGCACTTTGGGGGGTCATTCACACCAGTGCAAAGTGAGTAACACAGTAGCAAATCAGACTGGCAGCATTTTAGCTGCACAAGGCACAGGGCAAGGGTGAAACACACCCCTTGTGAGGTCAAGTCACATCATCTCTTTGTGCTTCAATTCTCCCCTCTGTAAAATGGGATACCACCTCCGTCTCTCACAGCAGTGTTGTGAGACTAGATTAATTAACGTTTGCCAAGTGCTCTCAAATCCCTCCTGCACTGTGCTAGCACTCACTGCAAACCAAAAATAATATTATTCCCTTGGAGAAACTATTCCACTCTCTAACTGATCTAGATTCTCTCCAATACCTATTGCAATGATACAAGTTATTATAAAACTCTTAGCATAGTTGTAATTAGAAGGGAGTCTTAAAAGGGATCTCAGCGTTCAAAGGACACCAATCGTGACAGCCAGAGCATGAAATGTTGGCAGGAAAAGAGGCCAAACCCAATTTTCACTGCCTTGAAGATATGCGGCGTGGGACATCTGTTGCAACTAAAGTTTCCCCAAGCAATAATACCCAGGGCCTCGCTTGTCAGGGTTGCTAAGCACGTCGGCTTCGATGGGAGCTGCCAGCGGTCAGGAATTCTGAAAAAAGCCCTGCCCCAATTGAGAAAGAACGAATCGCCAGCTCTCTCACTGGGAGAAACCGAAGATGAGAGTCCCATATTCTAAGAATAAAGGATGAACCTTTAACTTTGCACGGTACTCGGCTACTACACTGGCAAGTGCCATTGAAAGAGGGAAGAGATGTGGCTGTAAGAAAGGCTGCAGCTCAGCGAGATGTAGCTCAGCTTGTCTTTCGCAGAATGCCACGCTCAGCGTCTCGATCAGTTCTTCAGCCTGAATACGCTCTCCGCCCTTCCTATCTGCTTCCCCCTCCTGCCCAATCACGCACCCAGTGAAGATGCACACCTGCAGTGCCTTGAGCCTCAGCCCCCAACACCATACGTTTAGTTATAGCACATGCATGGCAGCTACTCTTTCATGAAAGAACTTACTTTTGATTTCTCCCCGACTGGTAAATCTTCTCCCAAACCGTATCTTGTCCCCACTGAGAACAATTTGTGACATCTTTTCTAAAACCCATAAAAAGCCACTTCGTCCCCATCTTCTTTGGCACGGGTTCACTCGTGCAATTAGTTTGTTTTCTCTGCGTGAGAGAGACAGAGAGAACTGTTGCTGGTAAAGTCTGCTTGCAAAACTACTATTTCCCCTTCAGCAAGGAGGGAATTGAGAAGGTGTCCTTGGGAAACAATCTAGCCCCAGAAGAGTAGCAAAGGCAGCTGGTCCAGCATCCCTGGAAGGCATTGTTATTTCTCCTGACCTCTTCAGGTTGGCTCCAGCTAGTGTCTCAAGCAATATATCCCCTCCAGCCCAGCTCTGGCACTAAGTGCCACTCAAGAGCCCTAATACAATAAATATTAGTTCAAGTTTGACTTATTTAATTATTGGGCTGAGCCAGAGATCCAGAGGCTCTGAAATTAATTTTATACAAATCCCAGGTATTATATTAAAAGTACACACTATTTTTGGTTGGTTGGCCAAATAGACTAGTTTAAAATGTCTAGTGCCTCTGAAATATTCTGTCTAGGTTCAGCTGAGCAAGGGGAAATATCTTTTTAAAGCAGCAGTGGATGTTTTATAAAAATGTTTTGGGGGGGAAATGATGATGCAGGAACAATGCTGCTTTCAGTTATGATATATTTTCTTCTGGGTCTTCATATTTCTCTTCTCTGTCTTAGGGCTTATCTCCATGGGGAAAGTAGTGCAGAATAAATTAGGGTATGAATTTAAAACACAATAGCTATTCCAAAGTGGACTAAACTAAACCGAACAAAGGCGCTCAGTGCAGAATAGTGTGTCCATAAGGAGAGGCAATGCAGAATAGCTATTTTGGGCTATCTCCCCATGTAGACAAGCCCTTAGAGCTGTATAACTATCCCTCCGTAGGAAGGAGAATAAGCTGAATAAGCTATGCTGGTATAAGGCACTTTTATACAGGCATAAATGCATCCACACTAGAGTGTTTACTGGGTTAGCTATATCTGTAAAAAAATCATACCCCTAACTGACATAGTTATACTGGAATAATTTTTCTAGTGTAGACTAGCTCTTAGGCTGAGGGAATCATAGACATGTAGGGCTGGAAGGACCTCAAGAAGTCATCAAGTCCATCCCTCCCCCATGCTGAGGCCAAATTAAGTATACCTAGATCAGTGATACTCAGACTGAGGCTTATGAGCCATAAGTGGCTCTTTAATGTCTCTCCTGCAGTTCTTTGCAGCATGTATTAAAACACTGTGTGATTGAATTATTAACCAAAGTTATTAACCAATCAGGAGGCTTCTGCTATGTTATTAACCAATTGTCCTTGATAAAATATTGGATCAGTCATTTTGCTGCGAGAATGAATATATATAGGTAAATGAAACAATGAATTCACACAACTGTGGTTCTTTTGGGTAATGCTGATTGCTAATTTGGCTCCTGAACCACTGAGGTCTGGGTATCACTGACCATCCCTGACAAGGGTCAGTCTAACCTGTTCTTAAAAACTTCACAAATTCCCAACAAAGCACAGCTTCATGGTTCACAGGATCCCTCCTGTCCTGGTACTTCCATGAGCTAACAGTACTTATACCCCATCCTCTCGCTTAACATCAGAACTGCTTGAAAATTTTTGCAATGTCAAAACTAGTGGCGCAGGGGGTTGCGATCGGAAAAAATACCTATGACATTTTTGTGATTTCCCCACCCTTTTTTTTTTTTTTTTTTTTTTTAATATGAGCTGGCAACATTTTGGAAAATGTCATAAAAAGGGGGAAACAGAGAAAATTATCACAATCCCCTCCCTCCTCTTTTCCGAGCAACTTTACTGAAGATTCTCTGGGTGTTTTGCAAAAAGAAAAGGAGGACTTGTGGCACCTCAGAGACTAACCCATTTATTTGAGTAAATAAATATTTTTTGAAAATAAATATTTTCAAATATTATTTGAGCATAAATATTTATGCTCAAATAAATTGGTTAGTCTCTGAGGTGCCACAAGTCCTCCTTTTCTTTTTGCGAATACAGACTAACACGGCTGTTACTCTGAAATCTGGGTGTTTTGTTCTTCACATCAAAGCTAGGAGAAGTTAACACCAACTTTTATCCCAACTTTACATCCAGCTAACTCAGACTCCGCGTCTTCCCTGATTTGCATTCGCAGAGCCCAGCACTGCCATGTAAATGGTGAGCCCTGAGCCCGTCCAGCCACCTCCCACACCTGACAATCAATCTGTTTCACACAAATGCCTGGAATTGAATTTACCAAGAGGAGCTGCAACGATTGCCCATAAGAGGGCCCTGAACCTTCAGAATGCACTCTTTCGGGGTAGGTCACTAAGCTCCAGGTTAGGTGGCCATCAGGTCACACGTATTGCTGCTGACGTTGGATTAGTTTATTTCCTCTTTGCGCGTTCACCTTGCCTTTGTGTTGCTCTGGCTGGTGATATTGTAAGGGATGCAACAGTGAGAGTAGTTTTGCAGTCTTTCAGAGTAACAGCCGTGTTAGTCTGTCTTTGCAAAAAGAAAAGGAGGACTTGTGGCACCTTAGAGACTAACCAATTTATTTGAGCATGAGCTTTTGTGAGCTACAGCTCACTTCATCGGATGCATACCGTGGAAACTGCAGTAGACATTATATACACACAGAGACCATGAAACAATACCTCCTCCCACCCCACTGTCCTGCTGGTTATAGCTTATCTAAAGTGATCATCAAGTTGGGCCATTTCCAGCACAAATCCAGGTTTTCTCACCCTCCGCCCCCCCCACACAAACTCACTCTCCTGCTGGTAATAGCCCATCCAAAGGTCACTTTGGATGGGCTATTACCAGCAGGAGAGTGAGTTTGTGTGTGGGGGGAGGGGGGGCGGAGGGTGAAATGGCCCAACTTGATGATCACTTTAGATAAGCTATTACCAGCAGGACAGTGGGGTGGGAGGGGTATTGTTTCATGGTCTCTGTGTGTATATAATGTCTACTGCAGTTTCCACAGTATGCATCCGATGAAGTGAGCTGTAGCTCACGAAAGCTCATGCTCAAATAAATTGGTTAGTCTCTAAGGTGCCACAAGTCCTCCTTTTCTTTTTGCAGTCTGTGACCTTGTATACACCTAAAACTCAGACCGACCTAGCTACGTCGCTCAGGGGGGTAAAAAAATTCTCAGCCCCAAGAGACATAATTAAGGGGACCTAGGCTCTAGTGTAGACAGCGCTAGGTTGCAGGAAGAATTCTTCCATCAGCTTAGCTACCGCCTCTGGAGGGGGTGGATTTACTACAGCGATGGAAGAAAACGTTGCATTGCTGAAGCACGCGTCTAGGCTGTGTAGCTGCAGCTGCGCCACTGTAGTGTGGACACAGCCTGTGTCTATTTTAGGTAGCTTGCCCCTGCTTGTAATTCAGGTCAGTGGGAGATACACATTGTAGGATCTGGCCCTTTATACATTGGTTTAAATGTCTGAGCATCTCAATGACATTTTAAAAGTGGAAACTGACACTGGACTGGGAGCAGCGTTTTTTTATCCAGCGTTTTGATCCTCTTTGAACCAGACTCGCTTTGCGATTTGAAGAAAAAAAAAATTGTCAGCAAATTGCTTTGCTGGCCAAGGTATTTCCGGCCATGAAATCCAATTTAGGGGGAGTATTAGAGACTTTGAAAGACTTTGAAAGTATTAGAGACTTAGACTGTAATCTGTTATATCGGAGTAAGGACAGACAGCACGAGTGGTCTCTAACCCTCTATTCTGTGGCATATTTAACTCAACCTTTGGGGCAAAGGATCAATCCACTTTTGTTTCCAAGGCTCCCATTTAAAACATGGCCTTACCTGGAGTGGGAAAATGCATTACCTAAACCATTTGAAATAATGAGGTTAAATACGATTTTGCCTTTTGTGAGAACAAGGATAGTTGCGTTTCAGCGTGGTTAACTCCAGAGACCCACAATCAGCCAACACATTTTTAAATGCAATGGATCCCTGCCTACACTAAGGATATGTCTACACTGGACAGAAAATCCCACACTGCCTCAGAGCCTGGGTCAACTGGTTTGGGCTGCGGGGCTAAAATTAGCAGTGTAGATGTTTCAGCCCGGGGGGAAGTCCAGTCTCTGAAACCCAGCAGTGAGCATCAAGATCCCTGGGATTCTATTCCCAGCTTGGCCACTGGCCTGCTGAGTGACCTTGTCAAGTCACTTCCCCGCTCTGTACCTCAGTTTCCCCATCTGACAAATGGGGATAATGACACTAACATCCTTTATAAATCATTTGGAGCCCTACCGATGAAAAGTGCTATTTAAGAGCTAGGGATTATTATAACATTAAGCACAGGAGTAGTGTCGGTAAAGTCAATGGTTCTGCTCATGTGCTTATAGTTAAGTATGTAGTACAAGGCTTTGCTGGATTGTGGGGGAGAGTGGAAGGGTCCATGAGCCAGATTTTCAAAAGTATTTAGGTGCCTAAAGATGTAGAAGGGCACCTAGTGGAATTTTCAAAAGCACTTGGGACCATCCATGGGGAGTTAGGTGCCTAACTTGCTCTGACGCTCAGGTGCCTCTCTGCATCTTCAGGCATCTAAATATCTTTGGAAATCTGGCCCCATATGACCAAGGATTGTTCTGTGCCTCAGTTTCTCTCTCTGGAAAGTTCTGCATCACAGAGGTGTTGTGAAACTTAATTAACTGCCTATCATGCTGGCCACTATTGTCTTGATTCCTTGTGGTCCCCCATTTGTCTGCACCCATCCGTTGTCTCTCGACTTGTACTGAGGTTGTAAGCTCTTTGGATCAGGGAAGGTCTTCTGTTTTGTTTGTACAATATCTAGTGCCACAGAGTCCTGATCCATGACTAAGGCCCCCAGATGCTATGATAACACCATTAATTGTTTTCAAAACTCTCAGAGATAGGTAACAAAAGGTGCCAAAGATATACATAGAATATCAGGGTTGGAAGGGACTTCAGGAGGTCATCTAGTCCAACCTGCTGCTCAACGCAGGACCAATCCCCAATTTTTGCCCCATATCCCTAAATGGCCCCCTTAAGGATTCAACTCACAACCCTGGGTTTAGCAGTCCAAAGCTCAAACCACTGAGCTATCCCTCCCACCCCATACAGGTTATGATGAATACAGGTTATTATGATTTACAGGTTATAATACAGGTTACTATGAATTTATAGTTACAATATCATCAGCATTCATAATTCTCCACTCTGTCAGAGGGTTTTTTCCCTTGTACACTGACAATGTGTTTTTATTTCATCTTTTAATTTTTTTCCCCCTCAAATACAAAAAGGAACAAAAAAAGCAAAACCATAAACAGCACACAGGGAAAACTGCCTGAGAACAGGAGATGGAAGACAAGAGTACAATTCAAATTTCCGGTGCACAGTTAGAACAAATGAGGTACACCGAGGACAGCTCTAAAGCAGAGATTCCCTAACTTTTTTCAACACTGCCATTTGGAGACCCATGCCCGTGCATGCTCTGCATCCTCCCCCCAGCCTGGCACTACCCAACCCCCTTATTTCCCCAACATGCCACCTCCTCCTGCAGCTCCAGCCAGTCTCCCTCACCTCGCAGCCAAGCCACAATCCCCACCAGACTGCACACACTGCCCCCAGCTGCCTCCTGCTGCCACTGGCCCAGCATTCGGAGTGGAGTGCAACAGGCAACCATAGGGGCTGGCCTGCTCCCCAACGACTCCCCGCCAGATACCCCCTGCCCAGCATCAGGCTGTCAACAGGGCTGACTTGCCCCCTAGCCGCTCTGCTGGCTGCCACTCCCCAGAAAGCAGCAAGGACATGGAAATGCTCCATCCTATGCTTGAGTCCTGTCAGCCCCAAGTCTCTTTACCCGGGCTAGGAGGTTCATGCCCAGCTGCAGTGCAGACACACTCATACAGGCCCAGATCCAGCAAACGTTCTGCATGTGCTCAACTTTAAGCCATTATTAATATATTACTATAATGCCCAGGGACCAACTAAAAACTGGGTCCTATGATGCTAGGCATTGTGATAACATAGTCATAGACAGTCCCTGCCACAAAGAGCTTACGATCTAACTGTCTGAAACCAGATAACCTTTTTTTTTTTTTAAACAGCTTTCTGGCTGGAACAATCTTTGTGTTAGCAGCTCCCAACACAGCACCTCTGTGTCTCATTCTCTCTCTCTCTCTCTGTCACTCTCTCAGTGTGTGTTTTAAACTGACACTGAGGAGTTGAAAGTCATCCAGCTTCTCAGCCATGTGGGTTTTGTTGCAATGTATATTTCCATGCTAAACCCTTTCATAAACCTGCTCGAAGAATGCACTTTAGCAAATTTAGCTGGATGTAATGGACAGAGGAGACTAAGGATAACAAAAGGGAAAGGAGGGAAAGGATAAAACCAGGATCTTGGGGTTAATTTTTCATGAACTTGGCAGGGAAGACAGGGTACAGTTAATAGGAATGGTAATACCTGTGGAGTGTAACGACACTTGAAGGTGGCTCCCATAAAGATGTTTATTTGAGATCAGGAAAAGCAAGACCCTCAGCAGGTACAAATCAGCTTAGGTCAGCTGAGCTCACTGGAGCTATACTGATTTACACAAGCAGAGAATCTGGCTCTAAAGTGTTTTGCAGAAGTTCAGTGAAAATTCAATATGTGATTCACCCCTCTTCTTCCTCCCTCAGGTTATCTTGTTACTACTAAAAGTGAAAAACAGGTGTTTCATTAAGTGTTTGAGGCTAGGGATTAAGGGCGGGTGCAACTGCAGAGGCGGTGGGAAGATTCTGGATTTACAAAGGCATAACTGTGCTCAGGATCCAGTCCCTGCTTCTGCAGCATTTGCCCTGTTTCTTCAGAGCCTCGGCTAATTGTACATGATCCCCTTGCGTTTAGAAAAGAACCTGTAAGGTACATAAGTATACAGTGAGGGCTCTGAGTTTTATGGAGAACACAGAGGTTAATAACCTTATCTCTTGTGCTGCTTCCCAGCCCTGAATCACACACTGGGTTGAAAGTATGCTATTTATACAGTGCTTGGGGCAATAGATATTTGCTACCTGCTGCAACTTGGCCAACAAGATTCTCTGCTGGTAACACTGATTGTTATTTTGGGGGCAAGAGTAGGTGGCTGTGTCATTGGGGTGCCTGGCCCACTGCCCTGCTCAGAACAATGCACAGAGTAATACTTCTGTTCCTCCCGGTTCCACGTACTTGTCCCAGCTATTAACGTTAGCTGTACAGTGCACGTGGCCCCAGGGAGCTCCCAAGCAGCTGCAGCTAAACTCCAACAAACAGTCCTAGGAGCAGAGCTGTGCTAAGCCAAGAATCTCAACACTTTAAACCTTTGCTTTCATTCCAAATCAGAATTAGATGTCAACATTCGGTGTCTCCCACAAGGTGAAGTCATCCCAGTGATTGCTTTTGGGGTCAGTTGAATCATTTTGTTTCGACATCAGCAAAACATTTTGCTTCGAAGGAGACTTTTTATAGTGCATTATAAAAATGATATAAATGATCATATAAATATTAAAGTCGATGCTAAAAAGTCATTTCAAAATGGAAAAAAATGAAAATGTTAACGGTTTTTCCCCTAAATGAAATTTCAGTAGAATTGACACATTCCCACATTCATCGAATCAGCTTTTTCCCATGGGAAATTTTCAACCAGCTCTACCTACTAGTAGATGATTGAGGGGCATTTCCAAAAGAACCCTTAACTCGGGACAGATTGCACCCAGCCTCCATGAAAAGTGGGGTGGAGCCTTCATGCACCTGCCCTATTGCAATCTCTGAACTCCCCTGAGTACAAGGACTGCTCTGAAAAAAGGGGTGGGACCACAATGCCCACCTCCACTACACACTTGCCAAGACAGCAGGGCACACTGGGCCCCTGGTGTCCCCAGCTACATGATTATACATGAGAGCTAGTATGAGTTTGCCTCTGCAAGCTGGGAATCCCAGTCTTAGCTCATAGTGTAGGTGTAGCTGGTACAGCAGGCATGCTCTCCGAGAGCTCTAAGTGTCTCTAGGAGGTGTTCGGCTTGCTGGTGGCATCATCCCTCCTGAAGATCACCCTAGGGCAGTACAGCTTCATGCCACCCACAGGGAGGGGCTGTTCATGAATGTTACAAGTTGGTCCTTAAGGTGCTTCATCCTCGCATCGAGGGAAAGCCAAAGATGTCTGCCAAGGGAGTTCACGGTGAGTTTTTAAGTGGCTGAAAAGCCCAATTCTTACCCTGCAGATTTTCCCACAGAAGTGACAGGTGTAATCTTGGAGGAGACATAGTTGTTGGCTGGAGTGTTGTGCCCTTTCTTTCCTTCTTTGTCGCGTCTCTGTCTCATGAGCATGTCTGTTCTCCTCCAAGTGAGCTGTGGCTTGGTGTCTGGTGTGGTGCGTTACCTAGGGAGGTGGTGGAATCTCCTTCGTTAGAGGTTTTCAAGGTCAGGCTTGACAAAGCCCTGGGTGGGATGATTTAGTTGGGGATTGGTCCTGCTCTGAGCAGGGGGTTGGACTACATGACCTCCCGAGGTCCCTTCCAACCCTGATATTCTATGATTCTGTGATTCAGTCTCTGAGCCAATGGTGGCAGTCATCCCATCATGGAGTAGTCTGGTGATGGAAATGAATTTCTGTGGACAGACACTACACAGCACCTTCCATAGGGCATCATGATCGATAGAGAGTGAAAGGCCTTGGTTAGATCAATGAATGCCATGAACAGTTCCTGGTGTTGCTCTCTGACTTTTCCTGAACCTGTTGTGCCACGAAGATCATGTCAGTTGTGCCATGAGATGGCCTGAAGCCACATTGTGATTTAGGGAAGAGTTCCTCAGCAAGGGGGAGGAGGCAGTTGACTAGGATCTGGGCAAGAATCTTCCCTGCGATGGAGAGGAAAGCAATACCTCTATAGTTCCCGCACAAAAATGTGTCCCCTTTCTTGAATATCATAACAATGTTGGCCTTCTTCAGGTCAGGTGGAATTTCTTTGCAGGTCCAGATTTTGTCGAGGAGTTGGCAAAGTTTGTGTTGGAACATTCTTCCACCAGCTTTAAAAGCCTCAGCTTAAAGAGCACATGGACAGCTAAAGCAAGTATGTGTTCCCATTCTTCTAGCATAGCACATACACACTCCATTAACCTATCAAGATACACCTAAGCTTTCATCAGCGCTTGACTGTTCCTCAAAAGTTTCCCGTGCAGGACCTCCTCTATCCTGGTCACTTCCTCCTTCTGCTTTGGAAAGAGAAACTGTTTTAGGCACTCAAGTTGGATCTAATAGGACATACCTGTTCTGACTGCCAGGGTGAATCAGCAGAGCGCAAGTGGCTACGTTACAGGTCCCACTCAGGCTGAGTCCCATTGTGCTTTGCACTGTATAAACATATAAGAGGCAGCCCTGTCTCCAAAGAGTTTAGACGTCACGGTGAATTGGCTGAATAGCTCCACAGCTCTCAGGAAGGTCCAGGTATATAAAAGGCTGTAGAGCAAATTATTGCTGCCCTCTGGTAGCAAGTAAAATAATTAATCCATTTAGACACATTTTATGCTATGCTCCTATGACTCACACACACAGTGTTTGACTTACAGTAGAAAGCAAATGTGGCCTGAAACTATGTTGACTTAATCGCATGTAACCAGTTAAGCAGCCAAACAATTTTCACTGAACAAAGCCTCCCAATTAAAGGACTGTATCAAAACACTTCTAATTACAGATCCAGAATGCACAGAGCTTGCTTAATTCATGACAGCGTGTCCTGGGAATGCTGGATGATGCTTGGCACTACAGGACTGACTATGCCCACTCCCTGTTTGTTAGCCCAGTGATTAGCAATTTAATGTACAAAGTTATTAATTTTAGACGAGCCCAGTTCCGATGGTTCTCTCACATAAGTCTCACAACAGTGTAAGTCTATCCTCTTCAGTGGTACGATGGTAGCAAAGAGACTCGGGTGCTGTATCTCCAAAGGCTCTGTTTTATTTTAATGTGGACCTTTCTCCAAAGTCTGGGGGTATTTGGATCCAGGGTTTGGGGCAACCTTTCATTGTCGTAAAAGCGGCCAGTAGAAATATCCCCCAAGTCAATGGGGGCTAGGCACCTAACCTGCTTTGGCATTTGTGAAATCCCCCTAAGTATCTCTCTGTATCGTTAAGTGCCTGAATACCTTGGTCAGTCTGGCCCTACAGCTTTTCTTGATCGTGGATTGCACTCAGTAAATCTAACAGAATTTTCCCACCTCCACCTACTCTGATCTGATACTGTCAGATTTCTCTGGCACATCCTAATGTGACTGCCACTGGTATGATTACACAGGGAACCTATACTGCTGCTCACGGTTTAGATCCTTAGCTGGTGTCAATCAGCATAGTTCTATTGACTTTAGTGTGAGTCTTGAGGTTACAACAGGGCAAGAATTGTCTCGCAAGTTTGGGATGCATTTAATCTATAACTTCCAGAAAAAGAGAAAGAAGTCACTCTCTGTTTCTTTGGCAACCTAGTTCCCCATGGCTGAAGATTAAGCTTGGCTTCAGAGCCAGCAGAGTTCAGATCCACTCTCGGCATCCTTGCTGCAGTCTCATTTAAATTTAAATGTACAGAATGCAGCTCTCCAAGAGAAAAATAAAAAGTGGCTGTACAGTTTCTAAATGTGCTTGTTCTAATACTATACACTTGCCCCTTCATCACAGGCTTTAAAAATGGTTTACAGCCATTTCCTTTTCTCATTAGTGCATTGCTTGCCATTAAAAAAAGAAGCATTATACTTTTGCTGTGGTAGAAACATAGGCGATCCCATACTGCAGTATTTGCAATGATTCCCACTGCTTGTGTTTCAGGAAAACTGTATCAAAGCCAGCAGCCTTATGTCAAATACATAAGATGTGGGAATGGGAGCTGACTGGAAGGATGGTCTTGTAGTTAAGGCACTATACTAGGACTAAGGAAATATGGATTTAATTGCTTATTTATTTCCATGCCGATTGGTGCAAAGTCATGCACAGTAGAAAACATAATCCTAACAATACAGACAAAATGATGTGGTTTAAATTAGCTGTTACCATACAAGAAAGAGACCTTGGATAGCCCTCTGAAAACATCTGTTCAATGTGCAGCAGCAGTCAAAAAAGCAAACAGAATGTTAGAAACCATTAGGAAAGAGAGAGATAATACAACAAAAAATATCATAATGTGACTATACAAACCCATGGTACACCCAGACCTTGAATACCGCATGCAGTTCCAGTCGCCCCATCTCAAAAAAGATACATTAGAATTGGAAAAAGCACAGTGAATGTCAACAGAAATGATTATAACATCATGAATGGTGTGGAGAAAGTGAATAGGGATATGTCATTTACCCCTCCACAAAACACACAAAAGACACAAAACAGGGGTCACACAATGCACAGTCAACCTATGGAACTCGTTGCCAGGGGATGTTGTAAAGGTCAAAAGTATAAAGGGGTTTTAAAAAGAATTTGCTCAGTTTATGAAGGTTAGATCTATCAATGGTGATAAGCGAAGATGGTCAGGGATGCAACCCCATGCTCCAAGCATCCCTAAACATGTGACTCTCAGAAGCTGGGACTGGACAATGTGGGATGAATCACTTGATAATTGCACTGTTCTGTTTATTCCCTCTGAAGCATCTGGCACTGGCCACTGTTGAAGGATGGGATGCTGGGCTAGATGGACCATTGGTCTGATCCACTATGACCATTTTTATGTTCCTGGCTCTGCCACAGACATTAAGATGGACACCCAAAAAAACCAGGCATCAGAATCGATAGCCACTTCTGACAATGTGCACCTGTCTCTCTCTCTCTCTGTCAAATGGGGATGATTCCCAATTTCCAGGGCCAGAAGGGTGCACTGTGATCATCCAGTCCTGGATAAGACAGGCCATGGAGCTTCCTCACTTTTGTCACTCATTCAAGGACTTCGGACGAAAGCCATTATAGGTGTGCAAAGTATGTCACTGAGCTACTAAAGGGTACCAGGAAATGCATCAAAAGGTGACGAAAACCACAACTACTTCCTACTACTGGTTACCGAGCCCTACCATTACAGAATGGGGGAAAATACCTTCCCACACTACTCAATTCATCTTCAAAAAGAGAAACAAGCTGTCCTTTCAAGAACGGGTGTCAGCTTGAGCTATCTAACATTAAGGCAAACATTCCCAGAGCGTGCCTTCAAATCCTGACATGGTGCCATCAAAGCAATGTAACATCAGCAACTCTGAGCCTCAAGTTGTCACAGAGGTGGACAAGATCATTCTAAATGAGCCACAGACAATGCCTCCCCACACTGTCTCCCAGGTCTGCAATGGGAACATCTGCCCTGGCTGGAGTCATCCATTAAGGTCCCTGCATCCACATGGCACTGATGGTCTATAAATTCTTTGGGGCATCTCTTTCTGTTTGTTCAGGAGCTAGTGCAATATGACCTGTTCTCAGTGGGTGCCTAGGCACTGTCATCACATATAATTTTGTGTTTCGTGTTGAACTTTAAAAATCTGATATGCAAACATTAAATTGCAAATACGGGGCCTGATTCTGATCTAGCTGCTCTGGTGTAGTGACTCTATTGGAATTAGACCTGAGTAAGTGGGACCACAGATTGTAAATTTTTAACAAGCTTCTCTTGTCCTGTCTTGCCAATGGTTTCTTAGTAAGAGAAAAGTGCTGAAGAACTCACTTGACAAATGCTTTCTGTCTCCATTCCATCGAACGAGTTAAAGATCAAGTCTCCTAGAGGCAAAAATTAAAAAATTTAAAAAAAATACATACCATTATTTTTATCACATTTCCAAACTGTAATCCGACTAAAACCCTTGCCACCCAACTCCTTTGATAATAAGCTGTCACAGTGATCTGTCCTACATGCAGTTCCAATTCTCTCTTCCAGCCTGACAGGCGCTGACCTGAGTTTTAAACCTCAATTTGTAATGAAATTTTGGTTTCCCGTGACAGTTCTCTACCTCTATAATGTGCAGCCTTTCAGAGCTGGCTTGGCACTGCTCTTCTCCACTTACTCTCTCACGGTTGAATGAACTGAATCTGTCCCATCTGTTGCTGAAATAAATATTGCCTTGTTTTCCATTTGCTTAATGCACTTAATACTGCTAAACTGAGGCAGCTAGGTACTGAGTGCAACTACTGGCTTCATTGGCAGTTCTCCTGATTTCCCAGAATCACAGTAATGTAGGACTGGAAGGGACCTCAACAAGTCTCCTGTGCTGAGGCAGGACCAGGTAAACAGAGACTATCTCTGATGGGTGTTTGTCCAACCTGTTCTTAAAAACCTCCACTGATGGGAATTCCACAACCTCCCTTGGTATTACAGAATGCAATTATTCTCCCATTTACACAGTGCAAATTCACGGATGACACCTCAGCTGTTGTACTGCATCCAATTCTGGGCTCCACACTTTAGGAAAGGTGGACAAATTGGAGAGAGTCCAGCTGAGGTCTCACCAGTACTAAGTAGAGTGGGACAGCAACATACAACACAACATACAACACTCCTGTTAATACATCCCAGGAGATTAGCCTTTTGCACAGCTGCATCACATTGCCGGCTCATAGTCTATCTACCCCGGATCCTTTTCAGCTGTACTTCCGCCTAGCCAGTTATTCTGCATTTTGTAGCTGTGTGTTTGATTTTTCCTTCCTAAGCATAGTACTTTGCACTTGTCCTTATTGGAATTTCATCTTGTTGATTTCATATCAACTCTCCAATTCATCATGGTCATTTTGAATTCTAATCCTGTCCTCCAAGCCCTTGCAACCCCTTCCAGCTTGGTGTCATCTGCAAATTTGCACTGGTGTAAATGTGAGACTGATGACACATTGTAATACCAAAGTATCTCTAACTACTTTCAAACAGTAGATATGGCTATTTGTAACAGTAACCACTTGCATGGAACATTGTGCCTGCTCTATTTAATGTGCGCGTTGCCTTCTCTCTACCTGCAAGTGTGTGACTTGGAAAGCATAATTGGGAGTGGAGGGCTGTAAGAACCATTCTTGGCTTATGGAGAGTTTAGAGAGAGAGAGAGAGACAGAGGATGAAGTTCCTCTGACACATAACACAGGGCTATTGATGTGAAACTCAGGGTGTAGTAGAGAGGGAGCCTGGAGCATTGGGTCTGGTACAAGGCCTGAAGCCTGAACCAGAGGCTGTGAACCAAAGTCAGGCCACAAAGCAGATCCTTTCAAGTTCACTGTCCGATACATGACCTTGGCGAAGGTCCTGCTAGTGTTGCTAAAACACAGGCACTCCTAAGAAGCAACAGACACTGCGTATGTGTGTGAATACACAGCAAAAGATTAGCCCAGGTATATCCTGACCTACCAACAGATAAGAGGGGTTTACAGAAGTGATGAATTGGGAAGTTTTGCCTGAGACATTTAGAGCAAGATACAAGGAGAGGTAACAAGCAGATGTCATGAAACACATAAGGTGGTACATAAGTTGTTTGTCCCATTTTATACCTTGCCTTAACCCTTTGTCCAGCCGAGGGAGCAGTGAAATGTCCTGCTGACTGAGCTGAGTCCATTGTCACAGGCATACACATGTCAGTGTGCAGCACATATAGGGCACTAGGACCGTGCTTCATTGACAATAAACCCAGCCGAGCGCCTTCACCACTGAACCTTGTCTGTAGTCTTTCCAAGGTGTGCTGAGCCAGCTACCTGCACAGAGCTGGGCCAGCGCACAGAGAGAATGCACGCACTCCAAATGACAACACGGGGCAACATTTCCTCTAGTCTAAACCCAGAGTAACTCCACTGCAGTCAATGGAGTTCAATGATGCATGAATTTTCTCCCTGGTATCTAAAACACAATAAAGTACCGTTCTTTTTCATATCTTTCAGCCACACCAGACAGCTCATAACCCAGACAAGAAAACTGAGTTATCTTCATCAGCACTGATGTGTTTTCTTTAGCAGAAGCAAACCAAAGATCCATAAAGGAGGATGTTTGAAATACTAAACAGAAATCAGAGTTGACAGATTTTTATTAGAGACAGGAAAAAGTCACAAAGCAGATTCAGCAGCCTTGCCAGTTTAAGAATCTGAATCGCTGCATATACGAAAACAAATTGTGCAGAATCATTCTACGGGGCCTTCAGTACAAATCAGTCATCAGCATGCAGCCGACATAGCTACCAGTGTAAAGAAAAGTTTTAAAGTACAAATCAAGAACATGAGGCATGTATTAAATGAGGCTGGCGAGTCAGAAGGGGATACTGGTGGCTTAATTCAAAAATGCTTGTAAAGTGCTTGGAGAACTTTCATGGGAAGGAGCTACAAAAGTGCCTAGCATTTACATATTTCCACCTCTTTGCATTTTTTAGGGCCTTGTCTATAGCAGAAAACTGCACCAGCATCAATAAATTGATTTAAAAATCAGTTTAGTTTAAACATTTCAGGTTGTTTAACCAGATCAGTTTTAAATGGATTTTAGTGCATAGGCTCAGATTTCTAGTACAGGTACGGTCAAAGGGCTGATCTACTCTAAAGCCTTGCAACCTGACCTGAACCCAACAAGATCCAACTACAAGTGTCGGGTTTCAGTCTGGTCTGAAAGCAAACCAGACCTCTCAGGTTTGGGTCAGGTCATCTCTGATCACCTCTTCCTGCCCGTAGGGTCGGCATGATTGTGGCTGCATGCCCCACTCATACTGGCTGCTACCAGCTCACAGCCCTGTGAATGCTGATGAGTCGCACCTTTCTGATGTGTACTGTGAATTCTCCTCCTTTGTAAATATATATATATATATATATGTGTGTGTGATGTAAGAAAATATCCAGTTATTAGGAAGAGACATGTATTAGTAATGGGGGATTCGATCATTAGAAACATAGATCGCCGGGTTTGCGATGACCGGGAGGACCGCATGGTGACTTGCCTGCCTGGTGCGAAGGTTGCAGATCTCTCGAGACATTGAGATATACTTCTGTGTAGTGCTGGGGAGGAGCTGTTGGTCGTGGTACATGTAGGTACCAATGACAGAGGGAAGGATAGGAGACAGGTCCTGGAGGCTAAATTTAGGCTTCTAGGTATGAGATTGAAGTCCAGGGCCCCCATGGGAGCATTCTCTGAAATGCTTTCAGTTCCATGCGCAGGGCCAGTTAGACAGGCAGAACGGCAGGATCTCAATGCGTGGATAAGACGATAGTGGAGGGAGGAGGGGTTTAGATGTATTAGGAACTGGGGAAACTTTGGGAAAAGGGGAGCCTATACAGGAAGGATGAACCAAAATGAAACCAAATTCATGGCATTTAACATTTAAAAGGTTGTAGAGCAGTTTTTAAACTAAGGGCTGGGGGAAAGCCAACAGGTGCGGAGAAGCACGTGGTTCAGGCAGAGACATCCCTTAGGGGAGGATCTATTAATGGAGATTCTCTATGTCCTGGTAAGAAGGAGAGGATAGAAGATAAAATACCAGTAAGATCTGATGAGAAACAGTCAAAAGAAAAAAGGCCCATTCAATTACATCACATAATGGCAGAGAGCTAAAAAGTGATACGTTTTTAAAGTGCCTATATACAAATGCTAGAAGTCTAAATAATAAGATGGGCGAACTAGAGATCCTCGTATTAAATGAGGATATTAATATAATAGGCATCACAGAAACTTGGAATGAGGGTAATCAATGGAACACAGTAATACCAGGGTACAAAATATATTGGAAGGACAAAACAGGTCATGCTAGTGTGGGAGTGGCACTATATGTGAAAGAAAGCGAAGAATCAAATGAAATAAAAATCCAGTGGATATAGTGTATTTGGTATATTTAGATTTTCAGAAAGCCTTTGACAAGGTCCTTCACCAAAGGCTCTTAAGCAAAGTGAGCTGTCATGGGATGAGAGGAAAGGTTCTCTCATGGATTGGTAACTGTTTAAAAGATAGGAAACAAAGGGTAGGGATAAAAGGTCAGTTTTCAGAACGGTGAGAGGTAAATAGTGATGTCCCCCAGGGGTCTGTACTGGGCCCAGTCCTATTCAACATATTCATAACTGATCTGGAAAAGGCGGTAAACAGTGAGGTGGCAAAATTTGCAGATGATACAAAATTACTCAAGATAGTTAAGTCCCAGGCAGACTGCAAAGAGCTACAAAAGGATCTCTTAAAACTGGGTGACTGGGCAACAAAATGGCAGATGAAATTCAATGTTGATAAATGCAAAGTAATGCACACTGGAAAACATAATCCCAGCTATACATATAAAATGATGGGGTCTAAATTAGCTGTTACCACTCAAGAAAGAGGTCTTGGAGTCATTGTGGATAGTTCTCTGAAAACATCCACTCAGTGTGCAGCGGCAGTCAAAAAAAGCAAACAGAATGTTCGGAATCATTAAGAAAGAAATAGATACTAAGACAGAAAATATCATATTGCCTCTATATAAATCCATGGTACACCCACATCTTGAATACTGTGTGCAGATGTGGCCATCTCAAAAAAGACTTGGAAAAGGTTCAGAAAAGGGCAACAAAAATTATTAGGGGTATGGAACCGCTGCCGCATGAGGAGAGATTAATAAAACTGGGACTTGGAAAAAAGACAACTAAGAGGGGATATGATAGAGGTCTATAAATTCATGACTGGTGTGGAGAAAGTAAATAAGGAAGTGTTATTTACTCCTTCTCATAACACAAGAACTTGGGGCCACCAAATGAAATTAATAGACATCAGGCTTAAAACAAACAAGAGGAAGTATTTTTTCACACAACGCACAGTTGACCTGTAGATCTCCTTGCCAGAGGATGTTGTGAAGGCCAAGACCATAACAGGGTTCAAAAAAGAACTAGATAGGTTCATGGAGGATAGCTCCATCAACGGCTATTAGCCAGGATGGGCAGGGATGGTGTCTCTAGCCTCTGTTTGCCAGAAGCTGGGAATGGGCGACAGGGGATGGATCACTTAATGATTACCTGTTCTGTGCATTCCCTCTGGGGCGCCGGGCGTTGGACACTGTTGGAAGACAGGATACTGGGCTAGATGGACCTTTGGTCTGACGCAGTATGGCCATTCTTATAGGTAATATTGTGTATATTTCTGTATATACAAAGAAAAATACCTAGCTCTTATATATCACTTTTCATTTGAAGATCTCAGAGTGCTTTACAAAGGAGGTCAGTATCATTATTCCCATTTTACAGATAGGGAAACTGAGGCACAGAGCAGGAAAGTGACTTCCTGGCAGTTACCCAGTGCCAGACCCTGAACTAGAACCCAGGTCTCCTAGTTCCTGTGCTCTATCCACTAGGCTGCCCAGGTGTAACCTAACCCAGTTATGGGGCCAGATCCTCAGCTGGTGTAAATCAGCAGAGCTCCTATTGAGCCACATCAATTTAGGACGTGGCCTTATAACTTTGCACTGGCATTGGCGGGGATGGGAATGCAGTGTTTTAGATCTGGGTTCCAACAAATAGCAGGAAGTGGGTAAAAGGATAGACTGAAAGTTTAAGTTTTGCCCCATTCCTACTTCTGTGCAGCCCTGACATTGAACGGATATATTCTTTTCTCTCACACTTCATGTCACTGTTTAGAAGGAAGAAAATGCATATGCAAAGTGCTTTAAGTAAATGCACGGAGCCAGATTCAAAGAAAGACAGCATTCAATCAAGAAAAAACAAAGTTAACGTGCTAGAGAGGGTGAGTGGGTGGATGGATGCCACAGTACCCATGACAGGGAGAAGTTGCC
The DNA here is from genome assembly GCF_965140295.1 of Lepidochelys olivacea. Taxonomy (NCBI): domain Eukaryota; kingdom Metazoa; phylum Chordata; order Testudines; family Cheloniidae; genus Lepidochelys; species Lepidochelys olivacea. The sequence continues at coordinate 11,275,316 of NC_140436.1, read as the reverse complement.
ATTTAATAGTGAGCACCACACACATAAGGCTTGATTCAGCCACTGCTTTGTGCCGTGGGAAGTCATTTATACGCTAGTTAAAGAGAGCACAATGTGGGTACAGTGTTCTACCAGTCATGGACACTGAGGCCAGAAGGGACCATCATGATGTCTGAACTCCTGCACATCATAGCACCTCGCCCACCCATGCCTGTAATAGGCCCATCACCTCTGGCTGAGTCACTGGAATTCTCAAGCCTTGATTTAAAGACCCCAAGATACAGACTATCCACCATTTACTCTAGTTGGAATCAGTGAGCGACCCATGTCCCATGCTGCAGAGGAAGGCAAAAACCCTCCAGGGTCTCTGCCAATCTGACCTGGGGGGACATTCCTTCCTGACCCCAAATATGGGAAGCAGTTACACCAGTCATTCTCAGACCTCAATTAAAAGACACTCTGTTTTAATATCATGTGGTGCACAGAGCTCCAGGAGACACATTCTAGAGCCACTTGCAGCTTGTGAGCCTCAGTCTGAGTATCACTGAGTTAGACCCTGAGCATGTGGGGGAAACACCTGGGAAAGAATTCTCTGCAGTAACTGACTGTCTCATAGTGCATTTCACAGAACTCTGAACAAACATAAGTGATCACACAAGTACAGCCGTGCAAATAGCTGATATATCTTAGTTTGTTTGCACTACCAAAAAAAAGGCCCCAAACCCCCCAAGCATTTCAAGTGGAATGAAACATTTTGTTTGACCCAGAACAAAATATTTTGTTTCGTTTTCAAGCTTTATCATTTTAGTTTTTTTAAAAAAAAGATAAAATTGAAGTACATTTTCGAAACAAAAAGTCATCTTGAATTGAAAATGTTCATTTTTAGATTTTTTTGAAGGTTTTTTCCCCCCTGACTGAAACAATTAGACAAATTTGATACAAATTCACTAAGTATTTTGATCGACTCAAGTGTGCATTTTCAGCTACAAAAGTTTTGGTCCAACTTTACATAAAAGATTGAGCCCAGGAGCTGTACTTCGTGGGCAAGAGAATAAGGAAATTGAACAGATGACACCACAGGAACGGCCATCGAAACTGGAGTCAGTCAGGATAATACAGTTCATTTAGAAAAGGTCAATTACATGCTCAGAGCAGTGCTGCTGTGATAAATGTATGGCCACATCCCAGGGCGACTGCCGCAGTAATGCACTGAGATAATCCATCCGAGCAGTGTTGGTCTCAAAAGCATGCTGCCCTGACAATCATTACAGCCATGGCACGGCTAAAATGTACCAAGGAAATACAGCAGCAGGGCAGTGGAATTATTTATGAACCCCTGGGTGATTCCATTCGGATGAATTCTATGTTAATGTGCCATGGGCTTGACGACATTGGTAATGCTGAGCCAGTCAAATCACTGCAATTAGATGGGGAGTAGTAGTGATGGTGACTGAACTGTACAAACCCTAGTGAGTTTTGTGCAAAGCTGGGCAGCTAACTCTTTATTGGGATGCTACAGTTTAACATTAGACTCCAGTGACTTTAGCAGCATTGGGGACCTGAAAGTGGTCAGAAATAGCCCCCCGAGAATAGACTCTGTGCAGAACTGGTGTAAAGATTCTACCACTGGCTCTGCTCCCAGCCCCCAGCATAAGGGGTGAGACTAGAGTGCACTACAGTACAGTCAGTCTCTTTCTCAGGGGTGGTAGGCAGCAAAGCATAACTTAAAGTAGCCATAAGGCTGCTCTAATTTGCACCAGGATCCAGGCAGGGCATGGTCACAGAGTACCAAGAGCACAAAGGTGGCTTAAAGCCACCTTCACCTCAACCCCCTCCATCTCTGCCCCCACACAGGTGACGAATAAGTGATGCCTTGTCTACACTACAAATGCAGTTATCTAATGTAGATGCAGTTCTTGCTGATAGACAGGTTTTCTGTCCTCAGAATAAGACCCCCTACATTAGCTGTGCCAAAAGAAGCATTCTACTGTCAGCATAGCTATGTCTACACGGGAGGTTTTGCTGGCATAGCTGTCAGCTAGGGACCGAGGGGGTTTTTCACACCCCTGATTGAAATGCTACACTGACAAAACTTTTGTCTCATAGACCTGGCCTGAGAAAGGGCTACCCCACCAAGAAAACACTGTCCAGGTAACTGTGGGAACTGTATTTGCAAATGTTCCCTGCTGTACAAAAGCACTCAGGACTGGTCTACACTTAAAAATTAGACTGATCTAGCTATGTCACTCAGAGCTGTGAAAAATTTCGCTCCCTGTGTGCTGCAGTTCACAGTCTAATCCCCGGAATAGACACTGCTAGTTTGATGGAAGAATTCTTCTGACCAGGCGCTATCAGCTAGTTCTCTTAAAAGATGACTAGTAACTTCACGCTTGAGGGAATAAGCATTCTGCATGGAATTAAGCAAGTATGTACCTTTTGGTCATTTCTACATTGCTGTGCTATGTAAAATCAGAGAAAGAGTGAGTTCTTTATTTCTTTGCAGTAGGAACAGTCTGAGCTGTCTGTGTCATGTAGACTTTAAAGCAATGTTAATTAGCTGGGAGTCATTTATATTGTAATAACAGGACACACGTTCTATAGCAAAAGTGCTTCCAAATTTGCCAGCGATCCCGGCCCAAAATGTTCAGGTGCAATGATTCCAGTCAAACACAGATGCAAACTTCACAGTTATGTCTTTAGTTGCTGAAAACTAAACGTTAGTTGCTGTTAAACCATCGTCTTTGCTAAGAATGGATTTGCAGTTGCTGGACTCCAGCTGATATGCAAAAACGTGGCTATTGCCATCATGCCTGCATTTCTGTTTAGGCCCAGTACAGACTTCAATCTCCTGCATGCTCAAGCCTGGCACCTTTCATAAGCAATAAAACAGGCTTGGAAATATTTACAGGGGAAAAACAAATATCTGATGTTTTTCTAGAATCACTTTAATGAGATATCCAAGGGAGTGAAAGCAAAGTAAAGCCTTAGGGTCAAAATTGTATGTTTTGGTTTTGCTGTAGGAATAATCTGTTCCCCATCTTTAGAAATGCATTGTGTGCCAGTGCGGGGGGGGGGTACTATAAACAAATGGACTTTAATTTGTTCTACTGCAAAATCATTGTACCTCGGTGGGTAAAATAGTCCCCTCTGTTGGGAGGACTGTAATCACTGTAATCTGCCCTGTGTTAATTTATTTATTTTTACTCTGTACATTACTGAACGATTTCAGAGAGTTGGCAAATTGCAACATCCAAAAAGCATGCATGTGCCCTCCGGCATCTCTCTCCTCCTCTGGGATTATTGCCAAATAGCATAATGATTAGAATTCCACAACTGCCAATCGGTGGTTGTTGCTAACGTTTCGCAGAATTTGGAGGATTCATAATCTGAGCTGGAGGAGATGACAGAAAGTTAGAACTCCCTGGTTTGTTTTCCTCTCTCACAAAGCCTTGATGCTTGCCAGAGAGCAGCGTGTTTTCCTGCCTGGTAAATGTCTGTGGTTGTTTTCTCCCATGTCAGTCCACCCCATCCCCATCTCCATGCCATTTTTCAATTAATTTGGTTTTAACTCCGCAAAGACATGAGGGGAGAAAAGACATTTCATCAAAGCACCGAAGTATCTGATTCTAAATCGCAGGGTGTCAAAGCAAGCATTCAGAATATTTTCATTCTTGAGAGAGACAAAGTGGGTGAGCTAATATCTTTATTGGAACAGCTGCTGGGACCAATACGACTACAACAACACGGCAAACAGCATTTTGAGAGTCTTTTCTGTAGTCTGCTTTAGACTTCATGTAAAGAGCAATTGAAAGGCTTTTTTAATCTGCAAAGACCAGGGATCAGGGCTCTGCATTTCCTCTGAAACAGGTAACAGGGAGATGAGCTGCTCTGCAGTGGAAGGGACTGACTCCCAATTGTGCTGAGGGAACGTCTACACTGCAGTCACAGATGTGACTGCACCTTGTGTAAACATCTCTGAGCTAGCTAGATCAAAGCAAGGATGGGTCTTGAAGCAGTGAAGTCACAGCTGTGCTGGAGCCCATGCTGATGTGCAAGCCTGCCTGGAACCTTGGGTAATTATTTGAGTGACTAGCCTGCCTGCAAGCCTAGATTAAAGCTAGCTCAGGTATGTCTACATGAACTGCGGAGGTGAAGGAATTATAGAGAAAAAAGAACCTACCCACATCCTAATAAACTGACTAGAGATCACCACCCCCACTCCCATCTGCACACGGGCAGTGGTTGGCATCAGTTCCTCCAACCTTTCGCTTAGGATTGGGGCCATGCCTTTGGACAGAAGGTCCTGTTCATTTGCTGGATCAGAAAGAAAGCCGGCAATCAGTTTAAACTCAAACTATGTATCCAAAAGTCCTTTCTTTGTCTGCTGGTCTCTGGAGAATCCAGTTTGAATCAGTATATGGGAGCCTCTGTGGGTGGTGGTACTTCTTTGAAGGGGTTACAACCTGAGTGAATTTGTCTAATCACCACCCACTGGTTTTAGCTCTTGAATACAAGTCCCTGGCCCACAATGATACATAAGCTTAATGCACTCAGATATCCCAAAAATATTGCAGGAAATTGCCACATCTGTCACAGGTATCTTTTACAAGCTCTGAGGAAGAGCAAGAAATTACTGCCGTACTTTCCAGATGTAATTATCCATGTGTACATCATCTGCGCTCTAATCTTTCCAAAGTACACTCCGGTCTGCATGGTAATTTGAAGGTTATGTCGCGCTTGAACAAGGGCTTTCTTGTTCCCTCTAGAAACCTTATCATTTGACACCTAACAACAGCTGTCCCTTTATGTATGAGCGCTGGTTAATATGAAGGCTGCCAATGTTTCCCCAACATTACTGATTTCCTCTGTCAAATACGCCTAACAAGGCCTGTGGAACAGGAAGGCTGTTTTTAAAAAAGACACTGCTTGTAACAACAACATGGGAGAGATCTAACATTTTTCAAAGGATTAGAACAATGTTAAACTTCAGTGGTGCAGATTCAAACCTGGTGTAAGTGTAACCCACACACCTCCTGGGTGTGGTGTTCCGTCCCATCTAGTGGCACCAAGACCACTTGGAGAGAGTTAAATGAGTCTGCTTGACAGCCTTAGCTAACAGGCAGTTGGCTTTTAGCTCACACAGTAGAGGCTCATGCACTAAGCTCCAGAGATCCCAGGTTCGATCCCGGGGGGCTGTTGGTGTTACATAAGCACATGCATCTTTATTGAATTACACCATTTAGCCCAAGGTCCTTGGCCTGGTCTATAAGCAAATTTTATACTGGCATAACTATTGTGATAAGGGGGGTGATTTTTTTTTTTTTTACCAAAACAGTTCCAACAGTACAACCCCAGTGTATACAGAGTTACACTGTTTAAAGGTGCTTATTCCACTTCCTGTAAGTAGGTGAATACTGTTTTAGCTATACTGGTATAGTTAAAGCAGTACAACTTTTGAGTGTAGACAAGACCTTTGGCCCACTGTTTTCAAAGCACAGGCATACACTTATTATTTGTACCACTGTTCTGTGGCACCATATTGGAGGGGATGGCCTATAGGACAAAGCGTTAGGTTTGGGAAGGGGTAGTCAATAGGTGGTCTGCAGTCCAAATCTGGACCGCCAGAGGCTCTTCAGCGGACCGCAGGATGTGCCCGGCCTTGGGGCTTCAGTCCCGCGACAAGCTGGGGCTGAAGACAAGAACACACCGCACCACACACACACACACACACACACACACACACACACACACAGAGCTGTGAGTCCCGGTGCACCTCAGATGGGGCTGAAGCTGTAAGTCCCGGAAGGGATGAAGCCCAGAGGGTGTGCCTCCCGTGGGGCTTCAGCCGTAACGGGACACGGGGCTTCAGCCACACAGAGACTTGCACCAGAATGTGGGGCTTCCACCTCGGGGGGATGGGGAGGGGGTTGTCTTCAGTCCTAATGCACCTCCCACGGGGAGGAAGCCCCACGTCCTGGAGCATCCCGCAGTCTGCTGAAAAGCCTCTGACAGTCAGGATTTGAACTGCGGGCTGCCTATTGATTACCCCTGCATATAGGACTATAAACATGAATTACAAGATTTGTGAGAGCGGGGGGGGGGGGGGGGCGAGGAGGAATCATTTCTTTCAGTGGTTATTTTTCAATTGACGCATTGGGGAAAAGAAATAAGAAAAGTATCAGGGGAGTTTTTTTGGGGGGGAGGGGAAGAAGAGTTGTTTTTTTGGAGCACTGATGCAGAATAAATGGATTTTCGTGAAAGACAGAGTAATGAAAATCTTCAGTAGAAACACCGCAGCAAAAATAATTAAAAGTCAGTGTCATCAAGATGTGTTTGCTGGAGCTGCGCAAAAAAATTCAAAATTTTCATCCCACAGGTCATTGCAATGTTGCAATATTTGTTTTCATCCCAGATCAGGACAAAAAGTTGAAATTTCCAAAATGGTCATGGAATGGAAACAGGACAGTGGTTTTACAGCTCATGACAATCATTTGTAACTAGGGTGACCAGAGAGCAAGTGTGAAAAATCGGGACAGGGGTCGGGGGTAATAGGTGCCTATATACGAAAAAGCCCCCAAAATCGGGACTGTCCCTATAACAATCGGGACATCTGGTCACCCTATTTGTAACACACCCTCTGCCTGTTACCTGAGTTGTCTATTTCAGCCCCTTGATATGTAACAATCTGAGCCCCCATTTGTCCACTTCATTTCAGAGTGATCACCTGCCATGTGTGCTCCCTGTTCTACTCAACAATCTGCCCCAATTAGTATTTAGTCCTACGTTCTGCTTCCTCCCTCAGACCTGAAGAAGAGTTCTGTGTAGCCCGAAACTGTGGACCTTCCACCAAGAGAAGTTGGTCCAGTAAAATATGTTACCTCCCCTACCTTGCCTGTCTCAATTTTACCTTCTTTCAAATGATAATATTAACCATCAGGAATTAGACTGTTCAACTTTTAGTAATGCTTGGGTGCACAGGTGCCAGCTTTCGTTGGTGCCGGTGGGTGCTTGCGCCCTCGCTGCCCACGGCCCCACCCCGACTCCACCCCCTCCCTTCCCCTATTGGACCCCACCCCAAATTCCCGCCCTGGCCCCACCTCTTCCCTGAGCACGCCGTATTCCTCCTCCTCCTCCTCCCCCCTCCCAGCGCTTGCTGTGCAAAACAGCTGTTTTGCAGCGCAAGTACTGGGAGGTAGGGGGGAGAAGCAGGACGTAGTGGCGCACTCAGGGGAGAAGGTGGAGGCGAGCTGGGGTGGGGGGGCGGGGAGCTGCCGGTGGGTGCAGAGCACCTACCAATTTTTCCCTGTGGGTGCTTCAGCCCCGGAGCACCCACGGAGCCAGCACCTATGCTTGGGTACAATTCATCCATATGCAAAGGGCAATGCGAGGTCTATGTGCTACTTAAGCCTACCTGAATGAGGCCCTAATTGTTTAAAATATTTCCCACCTAATAAAATATAACAAAGTCCGTAAGCTGCTTGAAAAAGGCATTGGAACAGAAGTTGAATCTGCCAGACCGGCTCTTCCTTGCTTTGTTCTTTTCCTGGTATGAAGTTCACAGCTCATGCCACTGGTACAGCCGCAGTTTTGTTTCTGAGTGATTATTAAATTAAAAAGGGAATGGCTTCCAACAAACCCCCCAGCCCCCATGCTGTCTCTGAGCAGCATTATTGTTTTGAGCCTATTAGGAACCAGAGCTGCTGTTAACATCACTTCACTTGGTTTGAATAAGAAGCATTGCTAATTATTGTGGTCCCAGCTCATCTCTACGTATTAATATTGTATGGGGAACATTACTGTCATCTGAGTGCTGAAGCAAACTGTTGGGGGAAACCAACCGTTAATTAATAGCTTTGCAGTTTCACTGTAATATTTGTCTCATTTTTTGAATTGCATAATCTGACATGCTCCAGTACTAGTTACAAAAAACAAACAAACAAAAACTTGCTGAAATTCACTCCAGTGTAATGCCCTAGGGCTTCTAGGGTGCATAGATCTCATGCTGGCTCTGGTGTACAGGGATGAATTTAATTCATGCGAATGCCTGCAAAAGGTGCCAGACTGATAGGTCTGCTGACCAAAGACTTCTGTTTATGCCCAGAGTGGATGCTGCATAAGCCTCTCCTGAAATTATGGACCATTTACAAAGGAGCAAAGGGCATTTCAGTTTCATTAGAATTAGAATTTAAAATGACCTTGACAAATTGGAGAACTCATCTGAATTCAGCAAAATGAAATCCAAGACAGGCGAGTGCAGAGTACTTCACTTTGGAAGGAAAAATCAAATGCAAAAGTATAAAATGGGGAATAACTGGTGGGGTGGCAGTACTTCTGAAAAGAATCTGGTGGTTATAGTGGATCACAAATTGAATGAGTCAACAGTGTGATGCAGTTGTGAAAAACCTAATTCTGGGGCGTATTAACAGGAGTGTTGTATGTAAGACATGGGAAGGAGTTGTCCCATTTTGCTTGGCACTGGTGAGGTTTCAACTATAGTATTGGGTCCAATTTCTGGGCACCACACTTTAGGAAAGATGTGGACAAATTGGAGAGAGTCCAGAGAAGAGCAACAAAACTGAAGAAAGTTTTAGAAAACCTGATCTGTGAGGAAAGGTTAAAAAAGCTTGAGAAAAGATGCCCAAGAGGGGAGCTGACTGAGCAGGAACCTTGTAAAAGTCTTCAAATATGTCAACCGCTGTTATAAAGAGGACAGTGATCAATTGCTTTCCATGTCCACTGAAAGTCAGTCAAGAAGCAGTGGGCTTCATCTGCAGCAAGGATGACTGAGGTTAGAAATTTTTTCCTAATATCTAACTGTAAGGAGAGTTAGACACTGGAACGGGCTTCAAGGGAGGTGGTGGAATCCCCATCATCAGAGGTTTTAAGAACAGGCTGGACAAACACCTGCCAGGAATCGTCTAGATTTACCTGGTTCTGCCTCAGCACAGGGGGCTGGACTTGATGATCTCTTGAGGGCTCTTCCAGCCCTACGTTTCTATGATTCCTCATTCAGTTCTCAGCACCTCTGTTGAGGCTGCCAACATGGATGATGGGAAGATGGGGACCAATTATGATCTAGACAGAAACTGCCAACTCCTTTCACACAGGACACTGAATAGCCATTGGTAACTCTCTGTCACTAATAATCTCAGGTTGATTCAGCCCAGCAACCTAGAGGCGAACAGCACTGTGTGTTACCAACAATCCCCTGAGCCACCCAGTCCCTCTGTGCAGCACTGGTGTATAAAGAAAACTGAAACTTGAGCCTAATTTTGCATTGCGCTGCACCAACAAACCCAAATGCTCCTAACTGCATCCTACACATAAATGCGAATACAGACATTGACTGGCAATACACATTGGCGGCCCAGGCTGAGACTGATCAAAGCTTCCAAAGGGATGTGGCCGTCCAGTTTTCAATGGGTAATGAGTGCCCAACTTCCCCAGAGGCAGCTTTGAAAATCCCACCCAAGATTTTTTAAAAGCTAATCTCCCCTTTTGCACCCACAAATTGAAAATACAATTATCATCCAAACCACTCACCTGTTGTATTCTAGTCTGTTAACACTGCTGTGCTGAAGCGACTGCATATCATGCTCACCAAGATTGCCTCGTTATTTCCTTATACTCCCCTGTCTGCCTGCATCTACCTGTTGTCTCTTCTCTTATACTTCAGTTGTAAGCTCTTTGGGGCGAGACCATCTTTGAGTTTATACAGAGGCTGGCACAATGGGCTCCTGGTCCATGAATGGGGCTCCTAGGCGTTACTAGAATACAAATAAAGGTTATTATACCACCTTCATCGCTGTAATATCTGAGCACCTTCCAACAGGTCATGAAGTGCCAGGACCAAAACCTCTCTGTTCATCTTTCATGTACCGTTGATTGAACAGAGTGAGCTAAAAGCACCCCTCACCTAACCTGGCATATTCCAAACACCATGGACAACCGGGAGAGATTTCCTTTCGCAGGACTAATGACGTCCCATGCTCAGCCACAAACATGGATGCTAGGCAGTCCTCAGAAGTCACCACCAACGCCTTAAAGGCTTCACTTTAACTTGGGATATTTTCTTGGGATAAGGCACTGTTATAGGTCACTTTATATTAGGGGCAAATTTTCAGCACACCTCCTTACCTATGCCTTCAATATTTGGAAGTATATTCCCTGCCCTTCTCCCCCCCCCCCACTTTTTTTTTTTTTTTTTGCATGCAACAATGTTGCACTTCATAGAAGATGAGGGTTGGAAGGGACCTCAGGAGTCCTCTCGTCCAACCCCCTGCTCAGAGCAGGACCAATCCCCAACTAAATCAACTTGCCCATTTTGCAGGTGTAATTAAAGCAGCCTGCTGAAAATCCAGCCAGTAAAGTTATGGGACCTGATCCTGCAAGCTCTCACTGATCCAAGAAGGCTTTACTCAAAATATTGCTGAGAACACTCCCGTGTACTCACATAAGAACTGGCTTGCAGGACTGACGGAACCCTGCATTCTTTTGAAGCTACTGTCGTTTCCTTCTCTTCTCGGTTTCAAAGCCAGCTGCCCCTGCCTCAGACAGCACAGGCTGAGACAGGCTCTGAAACACCAGTTCCCTTGGTCAGCAACAGCAACAGGAAAATACATGTGTTGCTGCTAATTAATAGAGGGATTGGCACAGATTCATGCCTTTTCTTCAATCTGTCCTACTGAAGGTCTACATGCTAATGAGTATTAGCTGAGCACGTTAGAATTCACTCAGACCCCTGATCTTTTCAGTTTCTGCTTTATTTCTGATGCACATAGGAAAGAACGCAAACTGCCATTCCATAAATACACAGGGGCTGATGCTCAGCGGCTATAAATCAGCAGAGCTCTCTTGAAGTCAATGGAGCTACCCTGATTTACACTGTATTCAGGTTTCAGAGTAGCAGCTGTGTTAGTCTGTGTCCGCAAAAAGAAAAGGAGGACTTGTGGCACCTTAGAGACTAACCAATTTATTTGAGCATAAGCTTTTGTGAGCTACAGCTCACTTCATCGGAGGCATTCAGTGGAAATTCAGAGTGATTCATACGGTGGTAAGCTTTGAGGATCTAGTCTTGCCCATAGATGTGTTGACACATGTCACCCACATGCTTGTTTCATGTACCTCCAAGTTCCAGGCAGGTTGCCACAGTGCTGGTGGGTGGTTGTATATAGGTTACATCACAGGGTGTGCTGACATTACTGAGGCAAATATCAAGGGCCTGACGTGCTGAGCACCTAATTAGAGGATTCATCCCTGATTATGTATCTCAGATACTTCTACAACTCCTATCCCCCCACTGAGCCCCACAGAGTGTTCAGTGCATTTATCTTCAAAACCCCAGTGGGAGGTAGGAGAGAGCTATTATCCTCATTTTACAGAAGGGGAACAGAGACATTAAGGCCAAGAGTTTCAAAAGTCATTAACGATTTTGGATGCTCAGATTTGGGCACCCAATTTGAGACACCGGAAAGGGGCCTGATTTTAAGAAAATCCTGGCTTTGTATAAAATGCATCAATTGCCCCTGGCCAGCTAGGCAGGAAGAATGACTTTATAGCATAGTGGTTGGGGAGAAAGACAAAAACCTGTTTTCAAATGCCTATTCCAGAGCAGGGATTCAAACTCGGGTTTCCCCCAGCATAGCTGAGTGGCTCAACTGGTGATGTACTGGGTGAATAGTGCCTAAACTGCTGGTGAATGATTTGTTGCAACATTTCAGATTTTTTTTTTCCCTTTCTGGTTTGGACCAAAACATTTTGTGAATTCATGTCAGTTTGGGCAAATTGTTTTGGTCGACCCAAATCTGCATTTTTAGGGGTTTGGGTTTTTTTAAAGTTGTGATTGAAAAATTTCACTCAGTTCTACCTACAGGGCTTAATCCTGCTCCACTGAAAGCAATGGGGAGTTTTGTTGCTGGTTTCAATGGCAGAAAGATGTGGCCTGCAGGAAGGTCTGATGGCTACTACATGTCTTCTCTCCGCTTTCTCTCTGCACAGCCTTTGCTTGGAAATGGCAAAGGGAAATATTTATTTTTTGGTGCTGCTTCTTCAACTGACACCTTTGAGCTCAGAAGGCCCTTTGGCAGAATAAATCCTACAAGTGAATATACCGGATGGTGTGCTGCTTTGTGGAAGCACAGAACCAATGGAGGATAAAGATAAGAAGCACTGTGATCTGCAAATCAGTATTTAGGGGAAAATAAGCAACTGCCTAGTGCGGGGGAGAAAACAGGCTTGGCACACAACCCTCCAACTGGACACAAATCTGTGATGCACCAGAAGATACAGTACCAGTTTGGGATGCAACGGGAGGGGTTAAATATTAGGTCATCCCCACCCCCTCTGAAATTAATCATGTGCTGTTCTGTGATACAGATTTTGTTCTAAATTGCTGGGGATAGAATCTTTGATGAGAAGTGATTTAGGGGCATTATAACCAGAGGAAAAAAATATTTTTATTTCTTTAGATTTGAAAGAAAGAAAGATGCTCATACCAGAGTTCTAAGCACCCTGCCACTAATTTAAATCTAGAATGTAATACACCCAAGCAGCTTTAAAAAACAAGCATGCAAATAGGAATAAATAACTCAGCCAGCCCACTAGTTACAAAATAATTCCTCCCTCCATCATTCCAGGAACACACCCTCAGTGTGCCTTCAAACTCCTGCCAAAGAAATGGCTCTTTTGCATCATGTTTGGAAGGTCATCAAGGCCAAATGGGAGTGGACCTAGCTCCAGATTTATGGATCACTCATAGAAAACACCCTGCCAGCAGCCCCCTCGGTTTTATAACAAGAGGGTGTCACAGATCCACAGTAACGGTGCTATGCCCTCAGCTTTGGAACAGTCTCTGGGAGGAACCCCTTCAATGTGCCAGACCCCAAGGGGTCTCACTTATCTTCAGGGTAGGTCATGTGGCCACAGCACCTCCTGAGACAAACTCTGGGACTTCTATTCTCCTACTTCACACTGTGAGCTCTGCCCAGTGAGTCTAGCTGAAACACTCTTGGCAGAGACTTGTCCACTCTTCAGGGATGAATGCACCTCACCAGGGAGCTTTTCCAAAACAACAGGGTTTATTAGTTAGCTGGAGCAAAGCATAGGCTGTCCTTAAGGTTAGCACAGAGAAATACAAATTAAAGCACAGTCCATTCTGGTCAGCCCAGAGCCCCAGCCAAGCTTAGTGAATTCCATGGTCAGGCTCTGTCTATCTCTCATTCTGACCTCCTTAGTCAGTGCCTAGATAAGAGCTCCTAAGCTTCCTCCATATTCTGGTCCCTTGTTCTCAAGCTGGGGGCTCTGCTCTGCTTCCATCCTGAGAAGCAGTGAAATCCATGAGTCATTGGCGCTTGCATTGTCTCTCTGGCCCCCTTATTGATCTGGGTTGGTTTAATCTCCTTGACGACTCTTCATTCCTCCCAGACAGGGAGGTGACCACCCACCTTTGTCTCTTAATCTGCCCTGAGAGCAAATTTAGTCCTTTCCCCCCACCCCGACTGGGTAGCCATGCAACATAGGGGAAACTGAGGTACACAGAAAGAATAGGAGCTGTAGCTCACAAAAGCTTATGCTCAAATAAATTTGTTAGTCTCTAAGGTGCCACAAGTCCTCCTTTTCTTTTTGCGAATACAGACTAACACGGCTGCGACTGTGAAACCTGAGGTACACAGAGGCTTCGTAAAAAATATTACAAAACTTCCCACTTCATCACAGACAGCTCCAGCTTGAGTGCTTTTGACAACTGCAGCTGCTCTCTGTACTTTGGGCAGAACTCCCCTTGACACTTCAGCAGGAGATTTCCCTGAGTAAGTAAATCAGGATGGTGCCCCGACTCATGAAATTACCCAGCACTCTTGATTTTAAAGTCAGAAGGGACCACTGTCATCTTCTAGTCTAGCCTCCTGCATGACACAGACCAGAGAGTTTCACCCCGTGATTCTAGCTGTGGAGAGTGTCATTCTTGCCTCCGGCATAACTGAGCTCAATCACTTGTAATTAGGGTGAGCTGACAGCAAGTGTGAAAAATCGGGACAGGGGGTGGGAGGTAATAGGAGCCTATATAAGAAAAAGACCCAAAAATCACGACTGTCCCTATAAAATGGGTCATCTGATCACCCTACTTGTAATGACAACGACATTCCACCTCATTTCACAGACTCCTAGTCATGATGATTTTCAATCCAAAGCAAGAGCCGTTCCATGTATGGACGATCTCTGGGTTAATTGCTTCTAAAGACTTGTAAAGTCTTTTTCAATGGGAGCTTACGAAATACAGCTTAGTGCAGCCCTCTCACATATTTAACGTCTCCGGTCAAACATGTGACGCTATTATGCTCAGACATATAGCACTCAGAACAAAGAGGAACATTGTTTCCGAGTGGAAAATTAAATGAAATGCTGGCAAAAATGTTGAATATACTCCGTGGCTTGCTCCTGGGTCACAGCAATTCCTTGAGGGGCTAATGCATAACATCCGGGCAAAGGGTTACTAACATCTAACATAGCATCTTCTGCCCAGAGTTAAAACTTTGCAGACGTTCATCAGAGCTGACAGAATGTTATGTAGCTCAGTTCATGCCCAGTGGCTCACCCTGTTGCAGCATTTTAGGTATAAATCATGTCTGAGAGCGTGTGAACCCTTGAAAACTCTACAGTGGCACAGCTGTACCATTTAAGTGCTTCAGTGTAGACACAACCTACAAAAATATGGGTGGGGTTCTCCCATCCACATAGTTAATCCACCTCCCCAAGAGGTAGTACTATGTCCACAGAATTCTTCTGATGACTTAGTGGTGTCTACAACTGGGGTTATTTCGACATAGCTACATCTCTCTGGGGTGTGTATTTTTCATGCTTCTCAGGCCATGTTTCCACTGCCAAACTGAGTCAACCTAACTTACATCAGCATCCAGCCGCCGGAGTAGTCACATCATCTGTGCATGTCTACACTTTGCCCCTTGTGTTGGCGATATGCATCCTCACCAGCACTTGTCCTGTCAGCGTGGGGCATCGTGGGATGGCTCCTGAAAGCCAGTAACAGTCAACCTAAGCAATACAGTGTCTATATTGATGCTGTGTCGACCTATGTGTGTTGACCTTGACTCTACACTGCTCGTGGAGGCAGAATTATTAAGTCAGTGTAGGGGGGAAGTTAAGTCAGTGGGATTCAAATTTAAGTATAGATCCTCCCATCGTTAGGTCGACATAAGCTGCCTTGTGTCAAACCTAACTCCGTAGTGTAGACCAGGCCTCAGAGATGTAGCTATGTTGATGTAAGTTCCCAGTGTAGGCCAGCCTTAAAACATGGATCTCAGAGAGCTGCTATTTAGCCTTAGGATGGCAACCAAGCAAGTGTTCCTATTCATAAATAAAATTTCTTTTATTCTCTTAGGCCCTGCTCTCATTGAAGTTGATGGCAGAACTCTCACAGGCTTTATTGATGCAGGATCAGGCCCTCAGTAGGGCCCACATTTGGTTTAATTCTTCCCACAAGGTCCCTGGGCTTGACTCAAATCTCCTGTTTCTCCAACAAGGTAGTTCCATTGACTTCAGTGGATTTACTCCTGTTTTACATCAGTGCATGTGAGAAGAGAAACAGGCCCAAACACTGCTTGTCTATTAATATTCCCTAGCTCTTATACAGGGTTTTTCAGCAGTCAAGCTTAAAGTGCTTTACAGAGGTGGGCAGTACCATTATCCACATTTCACAGATGATGAAACTGAGGCACATAGAGGTGAAATGACTTGTGCAGGGTCACCTAGCAGGACAGTAGTCAAGCTGGGACTAGAACCCAGGCCTTCCGAGTCCCACTCCAGTGCTTTATCTGTTAGATTGCTTCTGGAGCAACATATCCAATACCAAGATGGTTATTCTATTTACAGTATATGTTACGTTGAATACTTAGCTGCTCCCCTAACCATCACATCTAAGCACCTCACATCCATTAGTCAATTTATCCACAGAACCCATTTTACAACAGGTGACCTGAGGCACAGAAAGGCTAAGTGTGACTTTCTCAAGGTCACACAGGAAATCTGAGGCAGAGGAAGGAATTGCAACCAGACTCCTGAATCCCAGCTCCTGTGCCTTAATCACAAGGCCACCCTTTGCTCTCTCATTTTATATGCTTTGGGGCAAATTCACCACTACAATAAACAGATGCCACTGAAGAGTGGTTGTGTTCCTGAGAGCCCCCCAAGGCCAAATGGCGTGTAGCAGTGAGCCTCAGCTGGCCTGAGCACCTCACACACTGTTGCCATGATATTTATCCAAAAGGTGGCATATAACATATAATTGGAAAATAATAACTCATTGATCATTAATCCTCTTGCATGATGTACGTACAGTTAACCTACAAATAATCACACAGATGTGCTGGAAATATGTGACTAAAATGTGTTTCAAGCAGGCACATCAGCGGGAGTTGGTACACAGGTTTTTTCCAGTCCAAGGAAAGGTGTCGACACCTGAAGTCAGGCATGGCCAGGGATGGTGGGCTATTTGGTTGTACTGGAGATTGCAGGAAGATCATTTGCATTGTAAAAATCACAAGTAGAGGATAAGTCAGCACAGTGTCTACACGATAACATGGGGTCTACAGCCAGCAGGGGAAAGGAACTTTATCTGGGGAGACATGTCAGAAGAATACATTTCAAAGGTTTCCTGGACTATAAAGAGAGGAGGACAGAACCCTGAAGTTATCTTTCACCTGAGGAGACAGAGAAAACCAAGCATTTTGGGCTCTGGAATTGGATCTTGGCTAAGGCCTAGCTAGAAATGCAGGAAAAATGGCTAGGGGGAGAAAACTTAGAACAAAAATCTCTAGTTTGTTAAGTTGGATTTTAGTTTTAGTAGCATATTTTCACTTCATTGTTTGCTTGTAACCATTTCTATCCCTATTACTTCTACCTGGTATCACTTAAACATGTGCCATTTTGTGAATAAACTTGTTCCACTATAAACCAGCTCCATGCAGTGATGGAAGGGAAGGCAGTGTGATAACCCCAGTTAATCTAAAAGGCTGCTATGTACTGCCCCTAAATAAACAGCAAACTTGATACGCTTTGGTGAATGCGACAGGTGAAAGTGGCTGTGTCCTGCAGAAAGATGTTTTCTGGAGGAGAACTCAGCACTGGAAGAGGCTGTTGCAAAGAGTAACTGAGCAGGGAAGCTAGAGTTGCCAACTTGGTAATATTTAAAAACTGACACTCCAGCAGGAGGACCGGAACCTCCTCTTCCCCACCCCTCCCCTCCAAGGCCCCACTCCTGCCCGGCCTATTCCCCCAAAGTCCCGCCCCTGCCCCACCTCTTCCCCTAGTCCTCTCCCCTCCCCTACCCCATCACTCGCTGCTTTTCTCCTCCTACCCTCTGCCACCCAGGTCAGGAGGGACGTTTAGGTTGGATATTAGGAAAAAAAATTTCACTAGGAGGGTGGTGAAACACTGGAATGCGTTACCTAGGGAGGTGGTGGAATCTCCTCCCTTAGATATTTTTAAGGTCAGGCTTGACAAAGCCCTGGCTGGGATGATTTAGTTGGGGATTGGTCCTGCTTTGAGCAGGGGGTTGGACTAGATGACCTCCTGATGTCCCTTCCAACTCTGATATTCTATGATTCTATGACTTGCCTGCAGAACTGGGGCTGGGAGCTGCAGCCACCCGACGAAGGTAGGAGGTGGCCCCAGCTGAGTAGGGGCTGGAGTGGGTGATGACCCGGCGCCTCCCCACCTTCCCTGCTCGCAGTAACCGGACTTTGGGTGTCCAGTCAGTAGATCTGACCGGACACAGTCAGGTCCCCTTTTCTACCAGACTTTCTGGTCAAAAATTGGGCACCTGGCCACTCTAGGGGAAGCCCAGATGAGAGCCATGGCTGTTGAATTCAGGGCTGCGAGCCACAGTGTCATGCCATTCTAGGCACTCAGAGTTGCAAAAGCAGGTGGTGACTGAGTCCCTTACTGCCTGGGTGAACCCCTAAGTGTCTCAGTAGCTCCAGTGATTAGTTACCCTCCCTTTAAAAAATGGCTGCCTTATTTCCAATATGAATTTGTCTGGCTTCAACTTCCTGTCATTGGATCTTGTTATATCTTTGTCTGCTAAATTGAAGAGCCCATTATCACATTTTGTTCCCCACGTAGGCAATTATAAGCTGTTATCAAGTCATCCCTTAACCTTTGTATAGTTAAGCTAGACAAATTGAATCTAGCTGCAAGTGTTTTAATGTCACATAAATGAGAAGTGACAAGGTGCACGGTCCCTATTATTAAGGTTGCCTGAAGCCATTAGTTTTAGTCACTCATAACTTTACCAAACTGACAGTATTTGGGTTGAAATTTTACATTGCCGATGTCTGCCTCAGGTTGAATTTTTTTTGGAAAATGTTATTCCTACATAGAAAGAAAGAGTTAGATGATTTGCTCCCAGAACCCTGGAAGATTATGGCTGTTTTTGCTAATTGTGAAGTAATGAAGCACTAGCCTTTAAGGAAGAACAAAGTTATCAGAACAAGATGTGTGGGAGTATAGCGAAGGCCTGAAGGACCTGTGAAAGCCATGGAGTCTAGCAAGTGAGTAGTTCGGCTATAAATGATTATGCCGGAAATATTTCTTCCCATAGGTCAGCAAAATAATGCATTTTTTGGCTGCCGTTCTGTTCCCCTATTGGAAAACAATAATGAAGTCTATATGAATAGTCTGTGCTGCTTTCTTTAGCTTCAGAGCAGAATGATTGGACTGAAACCAGAATGGGATACAATTTGTCATTACTTTTGGGGGGAGACAAAAAATGGCCTGTCTTCTAAACTTTCACACAAAAAGAAGTCATACTTCTGACATTTGGAAATGTTTCGACTTCAATAAAAAACTGGAAATGTGGGAAAAAATAGTTTTTTGTGCCGTGATTTAGAAAACAGGCCATTCCTCCCCCTCCCCCCGCAAAAAAGAAATGGAAAGAAAAGAGATGAAAAATGTTATCCTTTTCTGGTCCCAGCTCAGCATTCTGCTCTTAAGTGCCATTGCCAGTTTACACCAGCTGAGGATCTTTTCCACTTTCACTTGGATCTTCCATGAGAATGGGCCAGATATTAATCTGCTGTAGATCAAGGCAGCTCCATTGAAATCAGAGCCACATTTGGGTTCCTAGCTCACAGACTACTGTATCCAATATGGCTGGTGCTGGGGAGATGCCCAGCGAACCCAAGCTACTGAATATCTAGTAGGAATGTTGTGACAAAGTGGGAATTTTCTGTAATATTTTGATGAGTCCTACATGTGCCTCAGTTTCCCCACTATAATTTGCATTGCTCACCCAGTTAGGGGAAAAGGTTTAAGTTTGCTCTCAGGGCAGATTAAGAGATATAGCTGTGTGGGTGTCACCTCCCTGTCTGGGTGGGGTGAATTGAGTTGTTAAGGAACTGATTGAAACTGACTCAGACTAACAAGGGGTCCAGAGAGGCAACCCAAGTTCCAATGACTCAGGAACTGACACGCAACAGAGGGAAGCTCCAGCCAGGGGGGCTGTGAACTCAGCATGGCCCTGCCTGGAGAATGAAGAACAGGCACACCCAGTGGGGAATATGTCTCTCTCTCTACGCTAACCTAAGGACTTCCAATGCTGTGTTCCAGTTGACTAATAAACCCTGCTGTTTTGAAAAGGCTGCCTGGTGTCACTGCAAATACTTGCTGACAGGCATTAGTCCCTGAAGAGTGGACAAGTTTCTTCCAGCCATCTCTACCTGTCTCATCTGGACTCAGTGAGCAAAGAGCACAGAGAGAAGCAGGAATGCTGAAGTCCCAGCTGCATGGCCTCCCCTGAAGGAAGAGTGAGATCTATTGGGGTCTGGCACATTGTAGCGGAGTCCCTCCAAGAGGCTGTTCATAAGCTGGGGCACAGCACCATTCTGGTGGGTCCGTGACAGACATCTAGGGCCCCAATCCTCCAGCAAACAATGGAAGTTAGGAGCCTAGATATCTTTGAGGATCTGGGCCTATGTGCCTACCCCCCTCTTCCATCTACATTACCGTGGATGAAATTCCTCCAGCCCCAGAGAGCAGCTCTTTGATGGGCAAGAAGGTGGCAGGGCTCCTTCCTTCCCAGAGGACGGAGGAGGCAGAAATTGGCTCTCTGTAAGCATATAGAGTAAGTGTGAAGAAAAGTCAACTCATCCCTTCAGAACTAAGCATAATGACAGATGCATCCTAGGACCTAGGACCTAAGGGTTACAGTGGACAAGAAGCTGGATATGAGTCAACAGTGTGCCCTTGTTGCCAAGAAGACCAATGGCATTTTGGGATATATAAGTAGGGGCATTGCCAGCAGATCAAGGGACGTGATCGTTCCCCTCTATTCGACATCGGTGAGGCCTCATCTGGAATACTGTGTCCAGTTTTGGGCCCCACACTACAAGAAGGATGTGGAAAAATTGGAAAGAGTCCAGTGAAGGGCAATAAAAATTATTAGGGGACTGGAACACATGACTTATGAGGAGAGGCTGAGGGAACTGGGGATGTTTAGTCTACGGAAGAGAAGAATGAGGGGGGATTTGATAGCTGCTTTCAACTACCTAAAAGGGGGTTCCAAAGAGTATGGCTCTAGACTGTTCTCAGTGGTAGCAGATGACAGAACAAGGAGTAATGGTCTCAAGTTGCAGTGGGGGAGATTTAGGTTGGATATTAGGAAAAACTTTTTTACTAGGAGGGTGGTGAAACACTGGAATGCATTACCTAGGGAGGTGGTGGAATCTCCTTCCTTAGAAGTTTTTAAGGTCAGGCTTGACAAAGCCCTGGCTGGGATGATTTAATTGGGGATCAGTCCTGCTTTGAGCAGGGGGTTGGACTAGATGACCTCCTGAGGTCCCTTCCAACCCTGATATTCTATGATTCTGTGATCCGATGAAGTGAGCTGTAGCTCATGAAAGTTTATGCTCCAATAAATTGGTTAGTCTCTAAGGTGCCACAAGTCCTCCTTTTCTTTCTTCAGAACTAAGTGTTCCTCCGACGGTAACATGAGTGATAAGACACAGGAAGGCTCTGTTCCGCTTCTGTTGCTCAGCAACACTTAAGCGCATGCTGGAATTTCAGGCAGGGACCAGACTGATAGGAATCAGCTTTTAATATCTTCTTTGTGTAATAACTGTTGCTTTCTCTCTGCTAATGCCCGCTCAGGTAGTTTGATGCATAGACCCCACTCTGCTACATCTTTCACTGTGCACAGAACATGCTGTATTATCCCATCCCAGCAGGCATTAGGATGGACTGATGAAAAAAGATATAATGATGAAGGTAAGAGAGAGCTATCCAGGGGAATTCAGCATCCCTAAGGCCACATCCACACCACAGAGCTTAGCGGAGTTCTTCTGCTGGCATAGTAACACCTCCATGAATAATATTAGCTATGCCGACAAAAGCACTCGTGCGTCGGCCGTTTTATCCACACCGACATAGTTGCTGTGGGTTTTGTCGGCATTGTTATGTTGAACATAGGAACATAAAAATGGCCAAAGGGTCAGACCAAAGGTCCATCTAGCCCTGTATCCTGTCTTCTGACAGTGGCCAACGCCAGGTGCCCCAGAGGAAATGAACAGAACAGGGAATCATCAAGTGATCCATCTCGTTACCCATTCCCAGCTTCTGGCAAACAGGGGCTAGGGACACCATCCCTGCCCATCCTGATTAATAGCCACTGATGGATCTGTCCTCCATGAACTTATCTACTTCTTTTTTGAGGAAGTAGATGTTGGCTATAGGGTGTGATTTTTTCACATTCCTAGCTGACGCAGTTATGTCGCACAACTTTGTAGTGTAGACCAGGCCTAGGTTAAAAAAAAAAGTCAAAAACTCTACGATGAGGAGTGTTCTGATCCCCTCCTTTCCCTTGGGTTTAAATTAAACACACCCAGGAAACTCAGTCCCAACAGAGAATGCGGCTATACATCACAGACGTCAGAAACAACCTTTTTTTTTTACCAGAAAACTCATCTTGACATAAAATGGCAAGAAACTGAACAGATGAGGCATTTTCAAAAATTGAATGATATTCAATGATAGGTGGTGAATGGGGCTGGAATCGACAAGAATGAATGAAGCCGTCCAGTTACAGCCCTGGTTCACCACTGCCCTGCACCTTGTCTAATCGTTCTCACTTATGCCACATGTAAAATGTTCCCAGATCAGAATGGTAGCAGTATCACCAACCCCAGTTGTTCAAAATTCATGAGTTGGATCCCCCCAAAATCATGAGATGTTTTAAAAGCATAACATTGGGGTTCTTTTTATTTGTCTTCGACTGTCATCGTCTTTAGCGATCACGTTTTCAAGCTTCTCCCCACAGAAGTGTGGGCTAGAAACGTACTTTATTTTAAAATAAAAGCGATGGTCTCACCCAATAACAGGGCTCCAGGAGCTGGATCTTAGGAAAAGCACCAAATATTGGGTGAAAATCATGAGAATTGGTGGTAGTTCTTGGCACTCTCTTTGCACACGTGTGAATGATGATGCAAGCTTCAGGGCAGAAGAGAACGAGGCTCAAAGAACCTGAACCCAGGTCTCCTCTTTGAGTCAGCCCTCTCTTTTAGCCTGCACATCCTAACTGTATCCAAGTCTTGTCACTTTTTCCTTTGCCACATTTCCAAGATCAGATCTTTTCCCCTTCCATTCTGCTAAACTGCTCGTCTAAGCCCTTCAAGCTATTTGCTGCACACACTTTTTGCATCTTGTCTTAACCTGCGCTATAAGTGGGGAAAATCAGGAGTAAGGTGATGAGGTTTTAGACCCAAATCCCCTTTTCTCACTCAGTCTAGCTGGATGCTTCATATCTCTTTTCTCCACCTCCATATTTACTTTGCTACCATCTGGTTCTTTCAGGACTGTTTTCTATGCAGAATAAACCAGCCCCCACAAACGGGTTGCTACACAATGCACTCCAAAGCCTCTTGCAATAGGGGTCACCTCTCTAAATTTCTCGTATATGGTGCTTCCAGTCTCTGCAGTGCTGCATAATAAGTCAAGTTGGCACCCAAGTTCAAGAGCATTATCCTTGAACCACGCCAGAAGCAGATGCCATGTGCATCTCATCCTAAAAAGAAGCCTTGATTATTCCCTTGGCTTTCACTGCACATCATGAATCACAGTGGAGTCTCTTGGTGACCTTGTAGTCCTCCTTCAGTCAGAACTCCCATAGAAGTCAGGGCTGGTCTAAAATGCTGCAGTGACCTACACCTAATGCAAACCCATTTATTTCACTGGAATCACATGGAATATGGATCAGCCCAGAATTTGACCTCAGAGTTTTGACTGTGTGTTAATACAGACTCCTAAAAACAACCAGGCAAGGAAGAGAGGAGTATTTTGCTTTTAAGAGGGGCTAGTATTCAAGAGGGGGGATAGTTTAGTGGTTAAGGCATTAGCCTGACCTATAGGAGAGCTAGGTTTGACTCCCAGCCGAACTACAAACTCCTTGGGCAAGCTGCTATTTCTCTGCAGTTTTGAAATGTTCAATTTTATGAACACTTCCACTTCCATTGAGTTTATGAAATAGGGGTTCTGTTGTAGACAGACAGACATAAGGGAAGGATTTGACTATTTTTCAGCTATACACTGTTCACCACAGCAACATGTATGGCTTGGGGGATTTTAAATAACTAGGCATTTTAGCAGATGCAGCACAGGTGAAAAGTTAATGGTTGTCTCTTCTGTAGAAGTTAACATTTTGTGAGATTTTCAGAAAGTAATACAATCCATAGAGAAAGAGAGTGTACAATGCCCCTCCGGTGATACAACACAAGACAATGATTAATTCATATAGCCCTGGTCTACACTGGGGGCGGGGGGGAATCAATCTAAGTTATGCAACTTCAGCTACGTGAATAATGTAGCTGAAGTCGACGTACTTAGATCGACTCACCGTGGTGTCTTCTCCATGGTGAGTCGACGGCTGCTGCTCCCCCGTCAACTCCGCCTGCGCCTCTTGCGGCGGTGGAGTACAGGAGTCGATGGGAGAGTACTCAGGGGTCAATTTATCGCGTCTAGACTAGACACGATAAATGGATACCTGCTAGATCGATTGCTGCCCGCTGATCCAGTGGGTAGTGTAGACATACCCATAGAGTGCTAACCACCAGGCAATAAATACAGCTGACATTTGAAATACAGTCCTCTATCATTTCTCCTAAATCCAATATTTTACTGCAACTTATGGCAAAAACTTGAGTAAGGACAGACACTGAATGGAAATGTCATTAGGTTTTGTATCCGTATTCATTATGCAAATGTTTCATTTTCATTCTGAGAAGCTGTCATGGCCAGCAATAAACTTTATTGTCCCAGAAGAAAAACTCATGTGATAAGAAGCAAAGGTGGGGAATGAGGAAGATAATGAAATTCTTCCTTATAGATGAAGAAGCAAAACTGCAGGGAAGCATCCCAAGAGAAGCAAACTGCAAAGGGCTGGTCCAGAGTCAAGAGCATAAACACTTGAGAAAACACAAGCGGGGCTAGGTGCTCAGCTCCACGGATGTCATGGAGCTCCCCTGAATTCAACGGACCTATGCCAGCATACCCCCACTGAGGATTTGAGCTGCAATTCCCAAACAAAAAGAAAAGGCACATGTTCAAGTTCAAAGACTGTGGAGACACTGATCTCTAGGGCCTTTACTTTTAACAGTCACTGTAGGGATCAGCAAAGGTTGCCTCCCACTAAGCCAGGGGTGGCCGACCTGAGCCTGAGAAGGAGCCAGAATTTTACCAATGTACATTGCCAAAGAGCCACAGTAATACGTCAGCAGCTCCCCCATCAGCTCCCCCACCACTCCCAGCACTTCCCACCCACCAGCAACCCCACCAATCAGCGCCTCCCACCCCCTGCATCCCACCCCCCACACTTCCCGATCAGCTGTTTCGTGGCGTGCAGGAGGGTCTGGGGGGAGGGGGAGCAGCGAGGGCAGGGCAGGCTCAAGGGCGGGGGCGGGAAGGGGCGGAGCGGGGGCAGGGCCTGTGGCAGAGCCAGGGGTGGAGCAGTGGGCGCCCCCCGGCACACTGGAAAGTTGGCGCCTGTAGCTACAGCCCTGGCGTCTGTGCCTCTATAAGGAGCCGCAGATTAACTTTGGAAAAGCCGCATGGGGCTCCAGAGCCACAGGTTGGCCACCCCTGCGCTAAGCACTTATCCAACAAACCCAGGTCCTGATTTTTGTGTCAGGTACACTGGCATAAATCAAAAATAACTCCCGCAAAGTCCGTAAAGTTACACCAATATAAAACCAATGTGTGAAGTGAATCAGAACCCTAGTTTGTCTCAGAGTTATACAGATATATATTTAAACACAAATCAATAATGCTCAGACTTCTACAGAACTTTAATCCAACTTTCAGACAAAGGAAACTTCCCAATTGTTTATGCTAAAAGATAAGCAATAGGGTTTTAAATTGTAGGGCCCAATTCTCTTCTCCCTCAAACTGGTTTGATGCCAGGGTAGCTCCACTGATTTCAATGATGTAAATCAAGAGTAACTCAAAACTCCACTGAGGTCAGTTGTATCAGTGATTATGAAAAGAGAATCAGACCCTAATTCTGGTCTAGGTGTTAAGACTTTTAGGATATACTAGGTGTTAGGACTTTTAGGATATACTGGCCAAAATTCTGCTCTCACGCTGATGTAAATCTGGAGTAATTCTACTCAAATCAATGGATTTATTCTGTATTTACACTAGAGTGAACACATCTTGGTTCTGTGGTCTCTTCCCTAACTTACTTTAATGTTTTCTTCTTCTTCCCAACTCAGTAAAATTTTGAGCAAGGTCACCCTGCCCTTCTGGAATTTTGGTGCATCTGTAAACTGTGGACTGTAATTAAATCATTCAGTGTTTCCTGTATTAATCCAGTGCTACCTAATGCAAAAGAGCCACATTAGTTACAGAAAGGAGCAATGTTACTAGGTTCCATTAGAAAGAGTGTTATTAGCGGCAGAAGTTCACTTTAGAGTCAGCTGGTAATTGAGTCCATCTAATGAAAACAAAGAAGTCTTACACTCTACAAAATGATAAGGGTCTTTATGAAGTCCAATAGCAAAATAAAATGAGCTCAGGACTAATTATAATGAATCACTGATTATATATTGTAAAATGTAACAGCTCAAAGTGGCTTTCCAGAGAGGCTGGTTAATTATTAGTAATATGAGAATTAGAAGTAAGAGGCCTGGTTTTAACGTCACCTACCGCAGCGTAAATCAAGAATAATTCTAATAATGTCAAAGGAATTACACGGGCGTACGTGAGATTAGAATCACGTCTGATGTCCTACTAGCTTTTTCATCATATGCCTGAGCTGCTTTGTATTGTTGGCACCATTTATACTCCTTGAAACATGTACATTAAAAACAAATTCAGACTCAGAACATCGTTAGTGTTATTCTTCAGATAGGACCTTTTGTCACTGAAGTTTGGGTGGTGACGTGGATTAA
The DNA here is from genome assembly GCF_965140295.1 of Lepidochelys olivacea. Taxonomy (NCBI): domain Eukaryota; kingdom Metazoa; phylum Chordata; order Testudines; family Cheloniidae; genus Lepidochelys; species Lepidochelys olivacea. The sequence goes on along the minus strand of NC_140436.1, from coordinate 11,248,893 downwards.
ATGGATGGAGTTGGCTTAGATGTCATCTCCCTTTCTTGTCTGGGACTGTGGTTTTGAGTCTGATCCCATTGGCACAACCCAGCCATCTAGTTACATCTGAATCCAAAGAGCCCAAACCTACAAATGTCCCACACTGATCTATAGAGGAGGCAGGTCTGTTACCACTCCCAGAAAAGGGACTTTGGCCTGCTGCAGCCTCCGGTGATGATGTATCATATAAAAAGCTCTAGAGAGGCTGGACACATGGGTAGGAAATTAAGAGAAGTTCAGAAGATCCCCTGACACCAAAGGGAGTTAGGCACTTAATTACTTTTGAGGAGCTTGGCCTAAGTCCTTTAGCTGAGACCACTGCCTATCATGCCGACCAATATTATCTCATTGTTTCCTTACATTGCCCCGTCTGTCTGTCAGTACCCATCTGTTGTCTCTTGTCTTATACTTAGATTGTAAGCTTGTAAACTGTTGCTCCTTTGAAGTCTGTGGAAAAATGCCATTTTGCACCAGCTCATGATCTGATCCCAAATCTGTTTTACAGAGGACAAGCATGTCTCTAGATTGCATGGATGTACATCATTGCATCACGGTAGGTCTAGAACAACAATCATCGTCCATTTGAAAACAAAATGAGGAGTATTTAGGACTCCATTCCCGTCACTGAAACTTATTGAGATAGCCTGCATTACTGGAAGAACATGTTCTCTGTGCAGTACTCCAAGACAACCGTAAAGACATTGGGTAATGTGGTATATATCAGTGCATATTTGACCATTGGTTTCATAAATGGGAAAAGGACGCCCATCTAAAGTATAATGCACCAATCATTTATCATATAACATCTATATTTGCCTAGCACCACGAGATTCCATGCACAGGACACATGCAGTACAAATCAACCTTCCTCCTATGAATTACCACATCAGTTTCAACAGGGTACTGCACTTCTTTAATCATAAAGAAGTGATACACCTTTGCAATGTGTTATTGAACAGTTGCAATATTCCACCCTAGAGGAACCCTGGTCTCCACCACATACACTCCTTTGTAACTTGTTTGTATATTTGGGGGCGGGGGTGGATGCTGCATAAATGCAATATCTCAGCAATCTAATCCCTATCAATTTGCAAGCTTTGGACTTCTCTTAATTTCCTACCCATGTGTCCAGCCTCTCTAGGCCTTTTTATATGATACATCCTCACCGGAGTTTGCAGCTTTTCCTATTTTTGTATTGTTAGTTACGAGGCAGAATGGCCCTTTAAAGGAGATTAATTTAGCCTCACCTCTGACTAATTAGCTGCCTCCCCATAGTGGGATTTGATGCAGGTAAAAGGGAGTCGGTTCCACTGAGCAGAAGAAAGGATAATGAGACCTTCAGGGAGCAGACAGGCAGGAGGTGCAGTGTCAGGAGTTTTTCACACTAAGCGGCTAGAAAGGCCTGGCTGGAGCTACCTGCCGTGAATGGAAGGGGCAGAAGCCTTGAAGAGGGAAAGGACTGAGGAAACATTGGACAGCAGGAGCTGGGTCTGGGGAAAAATTGTTGGAACTGCAGAGTGGGACAAAGTTTTGTTCGGGTTTGAGTTAGTTGTTGAATTGGGATGTTATCGCTTACAACCAGACTCCAGAGTAAGAGGGTGCTGTTTTTGAGAACTCCAAGAAAAGGAAACTGAGGAGGGGCAGGGTATGAAAGCAGATTGGGTCTGACCCTATTCCAAGTAACCTCCATTAATAGCTGTTAATTCATCTGCCATTCAGCACTTCAATGCAGTTGTTAAATAAGATCAAACCTACCACAAACCTTTGCAGTTCTCCACTAGATAGATGCATACACTGGCTTTTGTTTAAGAGGGTAGTGTGATCCAGTGGAGACAGCACGGCTCTAGAATTCAGGAGACCTATGTTCAATTTGCAGCTCTGCTACTGATGGGCTGGGCAAGTCACTTAACCGCTCTGTGCCTCAGTTTCCCCATCTGTACAAATGGGGATAATGATACTTGCCCTCCCTTGTAAAGTGCTTCGCAATCTATAAAAGAAATTTCTATATAAGAGCTAATTATTATGGATTGCAGCCAGTTTTCTGTCCAAAAGGGAATTTGCCAAATCCTCATCTGATGTAATTCAGCATAGCTCCTTTGAATTTATGCTAATTTGCACCTGCCAAATTGTTAAACTCAGTTATTTTATCAAAGTAAATTTTAATTATAGTTTTGCAAGATAAAATACATCAGTTGTTGTTCAAATGTTTTATTAAACCCCAAATATATTATGTCCACTGCTTCCTCTGTTCCCATTAATTTTGTAAATCCATCAAGAAAATCATCACGTGTCTGGCAAGATTAGTACCTTAGAAATTAATTCTGCTTATTGCTCACAGTTCTTTTATGTTCAAGGAACGTTAAGAGGGGTTTTTTTTCCCCCTGCCTCCTAATATTTTAGATTTGACAGATGCTTGTCAAATATTCAATGCCTGAAGGGTCAATCAGAACTCACCACCTTAAGTGAATTAGGCATGGCATTGTACTGTATTTCCACCTGCATTTTAACAAATGCAAGGTCAGTTTCAAGTGTTAAGTTCAGCGCGTTGGTAGGAAATGAGATTATTAAATAACTCATCATTTTCCATTCCATTTGATCCACCCAGCCTCTGAGGGGGTGGAAAGACACTGCGTCTGAATAAAGAATGCAATGGAAAAGGTTGAGATGGGATACGTAAAAATCCATTTGATGTATCTATCTCTTGTTGAGCAGGAGACAAGAAATGTCCCATTGCCTTTGAGTTAAGAAATTAGCCACGAGAGTAAAAAGTCCATTTCTCTTTCACAAACAGTTCCCCACTTTATTTAAACTAATAATACTTCGCTCCTGTCATAGATCCAGTCCCCCTTCTGGTTACCCACTGCACGCTCTTTGGTCACTCGATTACAGACCTAAAAGTGGCAATTCCTCAACAAAAAACCTTCAAAAACAGACTCCAACGAGAGACTACTGAACTGGAATTAATTTGCAAACTGGATACAATTAACTTAGGCTTGAATATAGACTGGGAGTGGATGGGTCATTACACAAAGTAAAACTATTTCCCCTTGTTTATTTCCCCCCCTACTGTTCTTGTCAACTGCTGGAAATGGCCCACCTTGATTATCACTACAAAAGGTCCCTGTGTCCTCCCCACCCCCGCCCCGCTCTCCTGCTCGTAATAGCTCACCTTTCCTGATCACTCTTGTTACAGTCTGTATGGTAACACCCATTGTTTCATGTTCTCTATGTATATAAAATCTCCCCACTATATTTTCCACTGTATGCATCCAATGAAGTGAGCTGTAGCTCACGAAAGCTTCTGCTCTAATAAATTTGTTAGTCTCTAAGGTGCCACAAGTACTTCTTTTCTTCACTGCACTGCTGTGACACTCTGTTCAGATCAAGAAAAGGAGGACTTGTGGCACCTTAGAGACTAACCAATTTATTAGAGCATAAGCTTTCGTGAGCTACAGCTCACTTCATCAGATGCATATCGTGGAAACTGCAGCAGACTTTATATATACAGAGAGAATATGAACCAATACCTCCTCCCACCCCACTGTCCTGCTGGTAATAGCTTATCTAAAGTGATCATCAGGTGGGCCATTTCCAGCACAAATCCAGGTTTTCTCACCCTCCACCCCCCCACACAAATTCACTCTCCTGCTGGTGATAGCCCATCCAAAGTGACAACTCTTTACACAATGTGCATGACAATCAAGTTGGGCTATTTCCTGCACAAATCCAGGTTTTCTCACATCCCCCCCACCCCCATACACACACAAACTCACTCTCCTGCTGGTAATAGCTCATCCAAACTGACCACTCTTCAAGTTTAAATCCAAGTTAAACCAGAACATCTGGGGGGGGGGGGGTTAGGAAAAAACAAGAGGAAACAGGCTACCCTGCATAATGACTTAGCCACTCCAAGTCTCTATTTAAGCCTAAATTAATAGTATCCAATTTGCAAATGAATTCCAATTCAGCAGTTTCTCGCTGGAGTCTGGATTTGAAGTTTTTTTGTTTTAAGATAGCGACCTTCATGTCTGTGATTGCGTGACCAGAGAGATTGAAGTGTTCTCCGACTGGTTTATGAATGTTATAATTCTTTACATCTGATTTGTGTCCATTTATTCTTTTACGTAGAGACTGTCCAGTTTGACCAATGTACATGGCAGAGGGGCATTGCTGGCACATGATGGCATATATCACATTGGTGGATGTGCAGGTGAACGAGCCTCTGATAGTGTGGCTGATGTTATTAGGCCCTGTGATGGTGTCCCCTGAATAGATATGTGGGCACAATTGGCAACGGGCTTTGTTGCAAGGATAAGTTCCTGGGTTAGTGGTTCTGTTGTGTGGTATGTGGTTGTTGGTGAGTATTTGCTTCAGGTTGCGGGGCTGTCTGTAGGCAAGGACTGGCCTGTCTCCCAAGATTTGTGAGAGTGTTGGGTCATCCTTTAGGATAGGTTGTAGATCCTTAATAATGCGTTGGAGGGGTTTTAGTTGGGGGCTGAAGGTGACGGCTAGTGGCGTTCTGTTATTTTCTTTGTTAGGCCTGTCCTGTAGTAGGTAACTTCTGGGAACTCTTCTGGCTCTATCAATCTGTTTCTTTACTTCTGCAGGTGGGTATTGTAGTTGTAAGAAAGCTTGACAGAGATCTTGTAGGTGTTTGTCTCTGTCTGAGGGGTTGGAGCAAATGCGGTTGTATCGCAGAGCTTGGCTGTAGATGATGGATCGTGTGGTGTAGTCAGGGTGAAAGCTGGAGGCATGGAGGTAGGAATAGCGGTCAGTAGGTTTCCGGTATAGGGTGGTGTTTATGTGATCATTGTTTATTAGCACTGTAGTGTCCAGGAAGTGGATCTCTTGTGTGGACTGGACCAGGCTGAGGTTGGTGGTGGGATGGAAATTGTTGAAATCATGGTGGAATTCCTCAAGGGCTTCTTTTCCATGGGTCCAGATGATGAAGATGTCATCAATATAGCGCAAGTAGAGTAGGGGCTTTAGGGGACGAGAGCTGAGGAAGCGTTGTTCTAAATCAGCCATAAAAATGTTGGCATACTGTGGGGCCATGCGGGTACCCATAGCAGTGCCGCTGATCTGAAGGTATACATTGTCCCCAAATGTGAAGTAGTTATGGGTAAGGACAAAGTCACAAAGTTCAGCCACCAGGTTAGCCATGACATTATCGGGGATAGTGTTCTTGACGGCTTGTAGTCCATCTTTGTGTGGAATGTTGGTGTAGAGGGCTTCTACATCCATAGTGGCCAGGATGGTGTTATCAGGAAGATCACCGATGGACTGAAGTTTCCTCAGGAAGTCAGTGGTGTCTCGAAGGTAGCTGGGAGTGCTGGTAGCGTAGGGCCTGAGGAGGGAGTCTACATAGCCAGACAATCCTGCTGTCAGGGTGCCAATGCCTGAGATGATGGGGCACCCAGGATTTCCAGGTTTATGGATCACTCTCCTGCTATCACCAGCAGGAGAGTGAATTTGTGTGGGGGGGTGGAGGGTGAAAAAACCTGGATTTGTGCTGGAAATGGCCCACCTGATGATCACTTTAGACTAGCCCAACTTGATTGTCATGCACATTGTGTAAAGAGTTGTCACTTTGGATGGGCTATCACCAGCAGGAGAGTGAATTTGTGTGGTGGGGTGGAGGGTGAGAAAACCTGGATTTGTGCTGGAAATGGCCCACCTGATGATCACTTTAGATAGCCCAACTTGATTGTCATGCACATTGTGTAAAGAGTTGTCACTTTGGATGGGCTATCACCAGCAGGAGAGTGAATTTGTGTGGGGGGGTGGAGGGTGAGAAAACCTGGATTTGTGCTGGAAATGGCCCACCTGATGATCACTTTAGATAAGCTATTACCAGCAGGACAGTGGGGTGGGAGGAGGTATTGGTTCATATTCTCTCTGTATATATAAAGTCTGCTGCAGTTTCCACGATATGCATCTGATGAAGTGAGCTGTAGCTCACGAAAGCTTATGCTCTAATAAATTGGTTAGTCTCTAAGGTGCCACAAGTACTCCTTTTCTTTTTGCGAATACAGACTAACACGGCTGTTACTCTGAAATCTGTTCAGATCAGAGGAGGAAATATCTTTCCCCAGCTTGAGCACACCTATTGTTCATTCAAAGCACCATGGTTTATTGTTCTATTGTTCATTCAAAGCACCATGGTTAATATTAAGTATCTCCCCATTGTCCTCAGCCTGAGGAAGACATGCTTTTCAGACTGGTAAGACACAGGGAATACACATAGAGAAGAAGAGCTCTGTGTAGCTTGGAAGCTTGTCTCTTTCACCAACAGAAGTTGATCCAATAAAAGATATTATCTCCCCCACCTTGTCTCTTGTTTGTACAGACAGATCCCCGAATGATATATAGGCATGTTCCTTCCTTAGATCACAGAACATGTTACAAAGAAAAGTCAGGACCATTTTGCTCATGGGGAAACTGAGGCACTATACAGGGAAGCAACTTGTGCAAGGTCACCCAACAGGTCAGTGGCAGAACTGAGAATGGAAGCCAGGTCTCATGACTCCCAGTCCAGTGCTCTGGCCAGGGAATCACACTGTCTCCTCCTCAGAAAGCTTCCTTATGTTAGAATAATATTAAGGGAGAAGAATGGCAACCTTTAAGCTGTAGCCCAAGACAGACTGTGTGACAGAAGAGAGGAAACTCAAGATGAGAGCGTATGAAACCAGCAGGGCACGGAATACAATATATTCTTTTTTTATGATACATTACAATTAACTTGCTTGTGTGCATCTGACTGGCCTCTCCAGGATGAAAACAGAACCGCTGAACTGGGTGTCATAGGTCCTATACAGCCAGCAGATAATGGAGATTTTCCTTTAGGCATTAGTGCTTTTGGAAGTCTATTTTTGCTGCCGTTACTGTGTGGTACTGCAATGTGGGTTATTAAGAAATGTGATGTCTTAGGTGGGCATGGATTTGTTACGATATTTTTATTATTATCTAGCTCTTATACAGTGTTTTTAATCGGTAGATCTCAAAGCACATTACAGAGGAGGTCAGTATCATTTTTCCCATTACAAATGGGGAAACAGAGGCATGGAGAAGGGAAATGACTTATCCAACATGACCCAGCAGGCCAGCCGCAAAGCCAGGAATAGAACCCAGGGTTTCCTGAGCCCCAGTCCAGTGCTCTAACAACTAGATACAATATTAAGCTATTCATAATTACTGGTGAGTATTTCCAGTCCAAAATCAAGAGATGAAATAAAGCAACAGCAAAAAAAATATAGTAATTAAAAAACAAATATCATTAACTACCATATATCTGAGTCCATTTTATAAAATAAAATTTAAAGGATTTTATCTTTAGACCGATTGAAACAGAAGATCACTGTAATTTAAAAGAGCAAAAGATGTACCCAGCTGCAGTTTGGGGCCAGACCCTCAGCTCATGTAAATCAGTGGAGCTCCACTGAAGTCAAAGGAGCTAGGTCTGTTGACATCTGATGAGGATCTGGCCCATAGTTTCAGATCAATAGATGGCTTAATACTCTAACTGGATACCTGCCTTGCACCTTGGGGAGTCGCCTACACCAGTGCAAAGTGGAGGTAGATGGACGTGAGTGTGATGTGGTAGCATTTTACACTCACTCTGCGCTGGTGTAAACAGCACCCGGTGCAGTGCAGAGGAGAATCGGACCCTTTGGTTCAGATTCTGAACCAGAGTAAATCAGGAGTAAATCCAGTGATGTTAATGGCCCAGCTCACTGGGCTGGCGTAAATCAGTGTTGCTCCACTGCAGTCATGCACTGAGGATTTGGCCCATTATATTTAATTCCTGGGCAGAGCTGGGGCCAGGCCTAAGAAGATTAAGCAATTGCTTAGGGCCCCAAACAGCTCAAGGCAGCCCCTTACTCCTTTTTTATTATAAGAATTTGCCTGTTTTTGTATCGGGGTGGGGGTGGGGGGGAGGAGAATATATTCCTGCTTAGGGCTGCCAGTGGGCTAGCACCAGGACTGCTCGTGAGGCCAGATCCCCAGCTGGCGTAAATCAGCGTAGTTCCAGAGAAGTCAAAGGAGCTGCGCCAATTTACACCAGCCTAGGATCTAGCCTTTGGGCTTTGTCGAGCTCAGCTGCTTATCTGCTTTTCTTCCCATCTCCTTTGATTCTCTTCTCCCCTTGCCTTATCCTCTCCCATCCCTGTTTCCTGATGGGCAGACTGTATTCCCTGGCTTTGCTAACAACCCCCCCCCCCCGTCAAGGGAATCACTACACTGACAATACACGTGCCTAATGCTTGGATAGCCCTTTTCATCTTCAAAGCAAACCCCCACACCTCCGAATCTTCATAACAGTAGTGGAAGGGCGGCATTATCCTATTAAAATAGAGAAAGAAGAAACGCTGCAGAAGAACTGGACTGCGTTATCCATAAACATCTGGGTTCTTCACAATTAACTTTAATAATACATTTTTCTCTTCCAAAAGTCGTCACGTACATCTGTTAACCCTTGCAAAACCCCAGTAAGGTAGCTATCCCTATTTTACAGATGGGGAAACTGAGGCACGAAGCGAGTGGTTAAGCAACTTGCTGAATATCCCAGTGATTATCTGGGAATGTAACTCAGGAGTTTCGGGCTCTTGATCTTGTGCTCCGACCACTAGATCGTGTCTTAGACCTTTTCTACACTAGGGACAACCCCTGGTGCAGGCAATATAAACCCTTACAAGCTGCAATTTGCAATGGTGCAGCTGGCTTCTGTGTCAAGCAGGGGTGGTCTCCACTGGTGAAAACAGGGGCTTTCTGTGCTACAGTTCAGGCTGGTGCAGCTAGGCTGGTAGCTGGTCAACAATGACTGAAATTAGGGCAAATCTTGCCGAACAAGGGGAAACACCAGGTTTGTACAGGAAGGGGAAGGTATGAAAATCTGGGAATAGCACTAGATCAAAGAAAGACGGGGACCACCCTTGCCAGAAATGGAACTGTGATTGCTTAAACCACAAATCAACTCTTGAACCTCAGGGATTCAGCTTCCCGACAGAACTTACAAAAAAGCCAAACAGGGCCTCAGGAACCCAATTCCAGACAGAAATGATGGGCCAGATTTCAGCTGATATCACTCCACTGATGTCCATTTACACCTGCTGAAGACCTGGCCTTTTAATTGCTAAATTACATTAGAAATGCTGGAGCAAATTAATCATTGGCACACCTTGTACAAGTGGATGGAGTGACACCAGGGATTTATTTGGAATGGAGCCTTCATAGGCTCATTAAAAATCAATTTGATTCTAGACAGCAGAATTTTCTTGTGTTAGAAAGGGGAGAACTGTATTGTTCACTTAACAGCTAACTTAATGCCTTACACCCACATGGCCAACAGTTACTATCCCTTCGTGTATACTCCCCATACTGAACAGCTCAAAGGCAAGCCGCCTATCCCCAAATGCATCGTGGCCTCAGCCATATTGTCTGGGAGTTGGATCTGGCAAGCTAAGCAGGACTGGAGTGAGCTAATTTGCGTAATCACTGCAGGGTGGTCTCTAGCCTTTACCCACAGCTGGGCCAGCTAGCTTGGCTTTAAAGCAACACCAAACTTGAGCCAGAGGGTTTTGTGTGTGTGCGGATGAGGTGGGTAAGAGTATTAGGGATGACATCCAAGTAAAAGCTCACGTTAATGCTGCAGGGAAGACAGCCCCTAAGTGGCTTGTCCACGTTCACACAGCATGTACTATGGCAGAACAGGGAACCAAAAATCACCTCTCCTGAGTCCTAGCCCAGTGGAACTTCATCCATCTCCTTCCAGCCCGAACTATATTTTTTGTGTTGAGAGATGTCCCAGTGGCCTGCCCCCTTTCTGTTCCCCCAGGGTCATTTAGGGGACACTGTATGGCCTCTCTTCCTACAGGTTTCAGAGTAGCAGCCGTGTTAGTCTGTATTCGCAAAAAGAAAAGGAGGACTTGTGGCACCTTAGAGACTAACCAATTTATTTGAGCATAAGCTCCTATAGTGCAGCTTGGGAGACGTACCAGGTCAAGTCAACTCTCCTCCACAATGCAAAGGTTCTTCAGCATAGACTAGAAACCCCCTGGCTTTCCCAGCTCCAGCCACAGCAGGTAGTAGACTCTATTAGCTCCTAGCACACCCACTAGAGGGCAGATTCTCAAAGGTGCCCAATTCCCTTTGGCAATTAACCAGAGAAGAATATCGAATTCCCATTGGTGCCTTTGATAATCTCCTCACTGTGATTATCTTAGCCAGCAGCTTTAGGAATAACTCATCTCCAGATCCAGGGCTAGGAAAGGACTCCAGTTTCAAAGCCCAGATGCGTCTGTGCTAAAAACAATCTCTCCACCTCCACGTTTTGGGACTGTGCTCCAGAGAGTTTGTTACTTGAGAAAACATATATTCAGCCTCACGTCACCTGTTGGGTTCTTTAAATCTGCATCCACAATCTTCAAACCTCTATTTCCTTAACACTTCCACATAAATCAGACACGAGGGTCAGAAAAGGCAGCCTCATGTGTGCCCGTCAGTTGCTAGGGAGCCCAGCAGATGAGCAACAGATTAGATGAGCTCCCTTGAAGCTCTTTCATCTCAGGGGAAAAGGCTGTAAAATGAGCAGAAAATTGTTCAAACGCCAACAATTTCATTGTGCTCCGGGAAAGTCTCAGATGCAGATAAATCCCCAGCGATAGCATCAGACGCTGCTGCCAGTCCTGGCTCTAAAAAAGCAAACGGGCTGAGATGGAAACTCATCCTTTCCAAAGAGGTGGGGGGCGTTCACTGTATTATTTGGCATATGCAATCCAGGCAAGCCAAGCCACAGCGTTCTTGTCAACAATGTTCAAGGCACAAAGACCTCCAGGAAGTTGAGTCAGTTAGTAGTCACTTGATGCAGATGTCTCTCAATATTCTAGCATCCTACTGGGAGTTTGGTAGTATTGTACCCAGCATCTGGCATCTGGAACAAAACACAATTTCAACTGATTCTCATGCAAAAGAAAACCAGATAAAACCTCCATCTACTGATGCCAGCATGACTGATCCTTGTGTCTGCTTTACACAACGGCCATGTGATCAGATAACTTCAGAAGGCCATTCATCGTTGACTGGCACGATCAGACTTCAGCATCCAACTTTCCCCTCTTCTCCGACAGAACTAATGCCCTTCAGAGCTTCTTATTCCACTGTTATGAAATGAAGGGTTTTGGTGTTGGGGAATTCTGCTCTGTTATACTGATGTAAATCTGAAATCAAGTGGAGTGACTCTGGATTTATACCAACATAGCTGAGCAGAATTTGACCCCAAATCATCACCCTAAAACTTCGCCCTCAATCAAAGGAGTGGCACGCTAAAACGAGATTCAGGAGCTGGGGAACGCTAACCTAAAAACAGTGTTATAATCCTTCAGAGTAGCTTGCTTAACATCCCAGCACAATGACTTTAGTGGCCTGATGAATGATGCATATTCCATAAATTATCCGCCCTAAGTGCCTGATGTCCAGTTGCTCTGTTCCTCCCTTTGGGAAGGGTCAGGGGGCATGGTGGAAGGTGGTTTTTAAGCCACCTTTGATATCTTATCACCCTGCTGCAAGTAAAAGCAGCCTCGGGGCTACTCTACCTTATGCTCTGCTTCACATGGTCCCCTGTCTGACCTGAAAGGCAGAAAAGACCTATAGCAGTTCTGATTGGCCCCAACACCACGCTTTGGGAGCAGGTTGGGCACAGAGACCTGGTGGCAGCTCTACAGTGCCTGTGAAGGCATTTGCAACAGGGGGTATTTTCAGGAGACTGTTTCTGAAAACAGCATGCTGCCAGAGATGCAGAAGGAGACTTTAATAACACACCACCTCTTGCTTATATAGCACTTTTTGCCCATAAATCTCAAAGCACTTTACAGAGGTGCTCAGTATCATCATCCCCATTCCACAGAAACTGAGGCACAAAGAGGGAGCATGACCTGCCCAAGGTCACCCCAGCAGCAGAGCTCAGATTTCCTGAGTCCCAGTTCAGTGTTCTATCCACTAGGCCACAGTGAGCTGAAAGTTTAGTGTAAATGAGAATCAGACCATAAGGCTAAAATGATCAGTCCAGCCCCTGGCCCGAGCACAAGGCAGGCCTTGCTCTTCCCAGTCTGTGGACCCCAACGGCTGGAGATAGGGTCAGGGGATGTGATCATTCCCCTCTATTCGGCATTGGTGAGGCCTCATCTGGAGTACTGTGTTCAGTTTTGGGCCCCACACTACAAGAAGGTTGTGGAAAAATTGGAAAGAGTCCAGCGGAGGGCAACAAAAATTATTAGGAGGCTGGAGCACATGACTTATGAGGAGAGGCTGAGGGGACTGTGGTTATTTAGTCTGCAGAAGAGAAGAGTGAGGGAGGATTTGATAGCAGCCTTCAACTACCTGAAGGGGGGTTCCAAAGAGGATGGAGCTCAGCTGTTCTCAGTGGTGGCAGATGACAGAACAAGGAGCAATGGTCTCAAGTTACAGTGGGGGAGGTCTAGGTTGGATATTAGGAAAAACTTTTTCACTAGGAGGATGGTGAAGCACTGGAATGGGTTACCTAGGGAGGTGGTGGAATCTCCATCCTTAGAGGTTTTTAAGGTCAGGCTTGACAAACCCCTGGCTGGGATGATTTAGTTGGGGATCAGTCCTGCTTTGAGCAGGGGGTTGGACTAGATGACCTCCTGAGGTCCCTTCCAACCGTGATAGTCTATGATTCTATGACCCATGCCTGCCCAGACCTCTTTGGGCAGCTCTGGTGGGGCTTTTCCATGGGGCTGAGCTCTGTGTACCACCCAAGCAGCATCCTGCTGCTGTTTGCCCATGGAACCATACTGACTCCACAGCTTGGTGGCATCCATATCTGCAGAGCCCAGGGCTGGATTTGAGCTCAAGATATGCTCTGGCTTGGTGCAGTCCATTTAATGTCTGAGTGATACTTCCCTATTACCATTACACTGGTGAGGTCTTGGCTGCTTCCGAATATTGGTCTGAAATGAAAGAGGCTTTACTATAGCAGTGTCTAAATCGAAGGCTGTGCGTGTGTGGGACGGGTTTTAAAGGTGATACTGTTAATTATTATTGGGTTTGGGGGGTTACCATAGTACCTATGAGCCCCAGTCGTAAACCAAGATCCAATGGTACATGGTGCTGCATGGCTCTGCAAGAAACTCCACCTTCCTGCATTGTGCCATGGACTCCACTGGATCGCTCTGTAGTCCCCATCCTAAGGGCTCTTGTGACATGCTGGCTAAAATTTCCCTTCTTTCACAGGGGGCTGGAAGGATTGTTGAGAAGTCATCACACTCAGCCCCTCGCTGCTTGTTTGTTTTAGCTCTGAAAGGCATCCAGCGGTCGAAAGTAACGTAATTGCACATTATCCTACACCGGCGTGCAGGAAAGAAAAGCATTGAATTCATACTGCAATTAAGCGGAAGCCTGCTGGACACGTGGCTAGATTCTCTCCCCTGTTTTCCTGCCACTTTGCAATGCTCAGGTGGTGCCCAGAGTCTCTAACTGGCTCGCTGAGATTTTCCCAGCATAGGAATGCCTACATACTCCAACTGACCCCACAATCTAGTGTAGGAGCATGTCTAGGGGGCGGAGGGGTAGAGCACACCTGAGCTTGGCCAGTTCTTAGCTGATGCCTGGTCTCTTGGGGACCATCCCTACCTAGTGTATTTTAGAGAAGCCTTTAGGCTGCTCTGACTTAGAGCAGGGCCAGGCCAAGGCAGCTAGAAGGAATCAGGAAGTTACAGCTAGAGATGTGCAAATAATGGATTTTTCTTTTTGCTGGCAAATAGAAACAAAAAACCAACAACCAACCACCACCACCTGAGGGGCGGAGGGGGCAGTGTTGTTTGGGGTTGAATGCAAAATGACATTTTTTAAAATGTTTTAGCAAATCCAAAAGTCAGAAAAAAAAGTTTTGGGTCAAACTAAATATTTTATTTTGACAATATCATTTTGACAGTTTTTAAACATTTTTTCTTTAAAAAAAAATCCAAACCACTTGATGTGTTCCAATTTTTTTCCCCCGGTCAAAACAATTTGGCGAAGCCTGCAGGAATTCGTGAAATGTTTCCGTGGTGCTGAATCTCCATTTTTTCACCAAAAATAAGTTTTGTCTGAAAAATTTCACCTAACTCTAGTTATCACCAGTTCTTTGATGGTCCCCTCCTCTCCTGGGCTAAGTAGATCTCTGTACAGGAAGGAATCTGGCTCAGGTTATTTGACAACCCCAAGATTACAAAGAAGTCCATGCATAGAGGACAATCTGAGTTAGAATTGAGCCCCCCCCCCCCCCCTTCCACCAGCTGAAATTTGCTCCCAGGCCTTAGGGTTAGGATTTATTTCTGCCATGAGAGCCAGCACACTAAAATGTGTCTTTCTTTTCTAGGCCCCTTTGTGTGCAAGACGGTCCCCTTCATTCAGACCACGGCAGTTGTGGCCAGCACCCTTACCATGACATGCATTGCTGTAGAGAGGTACCAAGGAATAGTTCACCCACTGAAGATGAAGAGACAGTACACAAACAAGAGAACCTACAAAATGCTAGGTATGGCTGAGTATATATGTAGGGTAACTGGTAATGGGGCATGGAGTTTTGCACCTCTACAGTATTGCAAACTCCAAATGTTCAAAGATCATGAGTCAGGCTCACCAAAAAACATGAGATCAGCTTTCAGATCATGAGATTATGTACAAATAATAGATTCAAAGTTGTTTTTTTTAATTTGCCTTCTATTTAAGGCTTTTTGAGCCTATAGGGTGCACTGAGGTCACATTTTTGAAGCTTTCTCCATAGCCACAAGGGCTAGAAACTTACTTTTTCTTTTTAAGAATGAAAGCTGAAATCATCCCATATCCACTTGACTCCAGGAGCTGGGGCTTTAAGGAAAACAATCATCATCATGAGACTCATGACAAAATTGTGAGAGTTGGCAATGCTGTCTCTGGGACACGTTCAAATCCAACCCATGTTGGACAAACATAGGGAAACCCCCATGGAAGCTAATAAGGGAACTTCCATGAGCATTGGCTTTGAGCCATTCTAGGTTGGCTGGTTTTTCTCTTTCATGAAAAAGACAAGTCATTCAGACTGAAAGCACATGGTTTCTTTTTGTGTCTGGCTAAGCACAACACTGGGCAGGCCTGTAACAGAGGTGAGTTCTCTCACACAAACACACCAGTGCATTACACAATTTAATCCCTCACTATTTTCTTGAGTCCACTGTGACAGTCTGATTCTGCTCTCATTTACACCATCTTTACATCAGCATGATTTCAATGGAACTATTCCTGATCCCCCGCCTGCTCCATCATGGAAGTGTGGGAAGAATCAAGTTTTACATTGCTGCTTTCAAGCTCTACAGAACTATAAAGACAGTGGGACTGATTCTGATCCTCTTACTCACCCTGAATAGCACCTTGTTACATGAGTGGCCTCACTGAAACCAGTGCTGTAGGATCTGGTTTACTTTTGCTATTAAAAACCATCGGTTTCAAAAAAAGTCTCAGGTCAGTGACGTGTGTTTTTTGTTTTAATTGGATACATTTAAATCACATTTGAATCCCAGGTTCAATGATAAATGACACTTTGTCCTAAATTTAGTAATAACTTATGTCTGGGCAGAACAGGTCCCTGTGCCTTGGGTGATTTCAAACCAGATTGCACAAAAAGCACTGGGATGACACAATCCCTGGATAAACCTGCATGGATGGGATGGACTAGATGACTTGATTTTAGAACTGGTCAAAACATTCCCAACAGAGCATTTCTCCATTGGAAAATGCTCTTTCACTGAAACAGACATTTTCTGCAGGAAGGTATCCGCTGTAGATGAAATTTCATCAAGGAAAAAGAATTGGAACGCAGCATTTTGGTGGTGTCAGAATGGAACGTTTTGACACTCTCAGATTGTTCCATTTTGATTTCTCATTTCTAAATGACTTTTCATTTTGAAATGTTCATTTATTTTTAAAATCAAAATCAGACCGAAACTTTTCGACTTTCTGGTAAGAGGATGTTTTGATTGACCCCAAGTGAACATTTTTCAAAAATTCAGGTGGGCAGAAAATTTCCAAAAAAAGATGTTCGGTTTTGTTCCAATTGAGAATGAAAACAAATCTTCAATTTTTTTTTGTGGGATGCAAATTCCATTTCCTACAGATCTCTACGTAGTAGGACTAGACGAGAGGAATCCATAGCTAATGCCACATTAAAAGGGGATATGTTGCAGAAGGAGACCTCACGCAGGAAAGAGTCCGGCAGAATACCCCTGGGGCTACTGGGAGCATCAACTGCCCCATTCGTTCATAGGGGACTCCTTCAGCATCACTCTATCCTGCTCTGGGATGCTTCGTACTAGTGATGAGTCTGTGCTGGGGGAAGATGGCAGGTGCTCTCCTGGGGGAATGCAATGGTTCCTTCTGCCCAGGTGAAAAAGATTGTGTGTGTGTGTGTGAATGTGTGTGTTGTGGAGGTGTGAGCAGGGCTTCCCTGGCCCGCTCCCCAGTCCCCAAACAACCATTCAGCAGCAGGCAAAAGATAGCCCGGCAGCACTGCAGTTATCTAGTGTGATTTTTGGCTTTACAGTGTTCGGCAGCTTGGCTTATACAATGCTTGATCCTGCCTCCTCTGAAATCAATGACAAAGCTCCCTTCAGCAGGGCAGGGTCGGGCTCACTGTAAAGAAGAGCTTGTAGGTTCAGGACTTTTCTTGCATGCTTACGAGGTTTTCCGTTTCCTTCCCCTGCCTGCATAAAGGGCCAGTGTACATAATTCTGAGCATTACGTCAATCCTCAAAACTGGGCTTAAGTGGGACTTCAGGGTACATAGTCCTCATGCTGGCTCTCTGCACAAGGAAAAATTCATCTTCCAAGAGAAAAAGAATCTGCATTACCTGTGTGTTTGTTAAAGGAAAATAAAATCCTTCAGCCTGAGTTACACCATGCTAGTGTGACCCCATTGATTTCAGAGGACATAAAAGGGAGCCGGGTATCTTCCTTTGTTTGCATCCCGCATCTGGCTTTGTGCAGGCGTCAGGTAATTTTTTTTGAAAGATTGAAGAGTATTTAGCACTAGACCCAGGATAAGACAGAGAGATCAAGAGGTGGGGAACTTTGTGAGCTCTTAAATCCCTCTGAAATGAAAACATAATCCTGTTTCCTGGCACTAAAGTCATCTTTTGGATCTCAGAAACACACCCCCTCACAAAAGGCTGCAGGGAGACCTGGGTGAACTGCACAGGCTCCATTCATCTTATGTCAAACCCTACAAGTGGGGTGACGTTTCTTGAACAGTTGTACAGCAGGTGCAATTAACAAGAGAATGCCCCTTCACCACCCACAGTGGTTACACCTAAGGTTTGAGCCGATGCCCAACGAGGCCAGTGAAAAGGCTTTTGTTGACTGAATTGAACATTTCCTCACACCCAGACAGTTATTTCCCAATATAAGCATATGGAATATTGCACAGATGAAACAATACAAAGTTAAACAGCACACTGAGACACCTTTTTAAAAAGGTATCCAATATATTGGGCCAAATTGGGCCATGATCTATAGTAGCTCCAATGGTATAAATCAGGGAAAAACTCATATTTACAAACACAGTGACTTTCCCCATAACCAAAATTCATTGCACGTGAAATTTGCCCCTGTGCAGAGGGCTAACCCAAGGTCTACATCCCATTTGAACCATACTTTGAGCACTTAAATGGTGCATAACCCACAGTAGAATTTCAGCCTACAGTCTTATTCTGCGGACTTATTAGTCTCCTTGACTCACACTGAGTAGTAGTTTTCTTTAGAATAGCTCCATTTAAATCAATGGAACTATTTGCAAAGCACGATATTACTAAGCATGAGCAAGGGAGGCAGAATGAAAGTATAGTGTGATTATTCGTTTGGAACAATTTCCTTACTCTGAAAATTTGATTTCAAGTGAACAACATCTGGAGTTGGCTGGATCTGGAGACTGAAATACTGTTCATTTTAAACCAGGAAAAGTGTAAAGGATTAGATATTAGATTCTTAATCTGTAACTGATTCACCTTGACAATGAGCAAAGAATTCTCTGCAGAGAGAGGTAGAAAGGCCAAGCGAGTCCTGCAGTTATGCATAATTAACAAAGTGAAAAAAACAAGATGCTTCTTGATTGGCAAACTCTCAGTTATTAGAAATCTAGAGCCTCAGCTCTTTCATTCTAGCCAATTCACTTGGCAAAAGTAAACACTGACAAATGCCTTGAGATAAATGTTGAAAAGTAACGGTCATAATTGAAAGAATTAATTTCTTCCTTTCTTCTCTCTTTAAACAGGATTCGTATGGACGATTGCAGTCATTGTTGGGTCGCCCATGCTGTACGTTCAGACTCTGGAGGTAAATGCCAGTCACCCATTCATAGAAGAGAATGCTTATCTGAAAACTGCCACTCAGTGTTATTGTTAGGGTATGTCCACCTGCAATAAAACATCCAGGGCTGGCCTATGTCACCTGATTTGGGCTGGCGGGGCTCGGGCTGTAGGGCTATGAAATTGTAATGTAGACATTCAGGCTTGGGCTGGATATGTCTACACTGCAGCACCTGTAGACGTACCGAGCTAGCTTTGATCTAGCTGGTTTAACAATAGCAGTAAAGCCAAAGCAGCCTGGGCTAGCTGCTCGAAAACACAACCTAGTGAGCTTATGCAGTCCGTCCTGCCCTCGTTCCACTGCTATATTATTCGAGCTAGCTAGATCAAAGCCAGCTCAGATATGTCTGTGCAGTCACACCTCTGAGTGCAGTGCAGACAGGCCCTATGAATCCTTGTGCAATAGTCTGATGGCTTAACACACAAAATTCTTTGCCTGAAATCTTGCCACTAAGAAGCTTATGACAATAGGATTGGCAGGCAGTATATGTAGTACTGTTATCAGATAGAGAGGCCTGATTCTCCTCTCCTGCCAGTTTTATACCAGAGTAATCCCAGTGACCTCGGTGGAGTTACTCCCGATTTATACTGGTGTGAGAGGCAAATCAGGCCCAGAATGAATAGTAAAATTTTCCAGGGGGAAATCAGCAGGTCGTTTCAAAGAATGATGCTTCTACTGGATGTCAGTCAAGCCACCAGTGCCCACAGTTTGTCCCTGACAGCGACTTTAATCACAGTTAATTGGGGTGTCTGAATGAAAAACAACTGGGGACTCCCCTCCTTCCCGGTGCGTCATTGTAGAAGTGGGTATTAGCCATGCTCAGTGGCACTGCACATTGCTGTTCTATATGATAAGCAGCATGCTTTATGATATCGGCACTTAAAATCTCGTTCTGCGCCACATTTAACACAGCTTAGACGACGGGCCAGGTCCCCTGCAGTCGTATATCAGTATAGCTTTGTTGTCTTAAATGGAGCTCCACCAATCTACTCCCACCAGTCCCTTAGCTCTGTTCTTCTAGTGTGAATCAGGAGCAGCTCCAGCGGGTTGACCCCAGCCTAACTGAAATCAGAAACTGTCCAAATGCAGTTAAATCATTATTGCAAACGTCAAGTGTGTCAAACTAGAGAGTTTTCATAGAGGTGATGAACCAGTGAGCAGATCTTTGGGTCAGATGGACACTGTTACATTAGTTACATGCATAAAACATAATGGAAAAAAGATCCCATTTGCAGACGCAGAGAACTATATCTCAGCTGTGCAGATTCACAGAAGGCATGCTCCGTTCCATACTTATGCCAATGGACCAATACCAATTTACAGCAGCTGATGAGCGGGCCCAGAGTGTTTTCATATTACCTGGCACTGACATCACACTTTTCATCCTCAAAGCACTCTACAAATGTAAATGAATTACATAGCAATTTAAATGTCCTGCTAGGAGAAGAGCTTTGTGTATGCTCGAAAGCACGTCTCTTTCACCAACAGAAGTTGGTCCAATAAAAGATAATATCTTGCCCACCTCGTCTCTGCTAGGAGAATTAACTTTACAGATCTGAGTGCTTATTTAAATACCTTCCTGCCAGAAGCCTTTAAAAAAGAAGGTATTTACATTTTCCAGACACTCTATTTGCTGACAGACAGCAAGGGTGGGCATGAAGTGAGTGATTAACTCACATTCCCTCTGCAAAGCCAGTTTCTCTGCTGCATTTTGCATTGTTCCCTCTGCCTTTTTATAAGCATTGTGTCCTAGCAATTAGGGGCTTCTTCAGCAGTAACATCAATTTGTAAAGCAGCATTCTCACTGATAAACCATGTCGATCATTTTCCACTTTACATTGTCATCAATATATGCCAAGTGCCAGGTCTGTCTGAGTTTTATCTCACTATAACTCTGCAGCAGACAGAACTGTAAAACAGCTACTCAAGTCTGTAACAGAAGCTTCCAAGATGCAGTACATAGTCAAATTAAGTATGGAGCCGGCAGAACTAAGCTATTGCTGTATTCATCAAGGGGAGACAAGGGATATGACATCTAGAGCAGGGGAGACAGGGAAGCCAAGGTTCCTGGGTCTATTTCCTGATTCTTCTTGTTACTTTGAGCAAATCACTTGGCCCTGAAAACGATTTAAGGGCTGGAAAAAATATACTTTCCAGCAAAAGACTTAAGGAGCTCCGTCTGTTCAGTTTATGAACAAGCTTAAGAGTTGACTTGATTACAGAGTATAAATACCGACACTATAGGGCTCTTTAATCTAGTGGAGAATGGCATAGATAGAACAAGAATCAATGTCTGAAAGGCAAAGGCAGACCAATTCAAATTAGAAATAAGGCACATATTTTTAACAGTGCATGGGATTAACCATTGAAACAAATGGACAAGGTTCAAAAAAGGGCAACAAAGATGCTCAAGGGTATGGAATGGCTTCCATACGAGGAGAGACTAAAAAGATTGGGGCTGTTCAGTTCAGAAAAGAGAGGAGAAGATTATAAAGGTCAATAAAATTATGACTGGTATGGAGAAAGTGAATAGAGAAATGTTATTTAACCCTTCACATAAACACAAGAACTATGGTCACCCGATGAAATGAATAGGCAGCACCTTTAATACAAACAATAGGAAGTACTTTTTCACAACACACAATTAACACCTGTGGAACTCACTGCCTGTGGGGATGTTATGATGGCCAAAAGCATAACTGGGTTAAAAAAAAACCTAGATAAGTTCACGAATGATAGGTCCATCAATGGCTATGAGCCAAGATGGTCAAGGATGTAACCTCATGCTTGGGGAGACCATAAACCTCTGATTGCCACAAGGCAGAAGGGGAAAACAAGTATGGATCTCTCCAAACTGCCCTGCTCTGTACACTTCTCCTGAAGTTTCACTGCCAGAGACAAGATACTAGGCTAAGTGGACCATTGGTCTGACCCTGTATGTCAATTCTTATGTAAAGTGACAATTTATATATAAGCAAAAAAAAAAAATCTTAACTCTTGGTGTTTCTGGTTTGGGTTCAAATTTCAAGGTGTTGGTCTATCTACCTACCTACCTAGCTTGGGGTTTTATACCGCTGCCCATCACCATGGTATCTGAACATCTTTGACGTAAAATCACTAGCAATAGCAAAGTCCCTAGTGGACTACACAGAGTCTCTGGCACTCCTCCCTTCTTGGCTTTTTGTTGCTTTTAGATTTGATTCGTTTCCCCTTTTCTTATTTATTGTCAGTGTTGTGTCATTCTTGTTCATACTGATATTATTTTCTCTGACGCTCCCTCTCTGATGCACTGATCATCTCTTGTAAGTCTCTGACCTTGTATCTTTCTCCACTCCACGCCCCTCCCCCCCCCACCCTTAGGTGAAATATGACTTTCTCTATAATATTCATCATGTCTGCTGTCTGGAGTCCTGGCATAGCATTGAGCTGCGCCGTGCTTATGCAATCTTTATCCTGGTGGCCTTGTTTCTGGTGCCACTCACGGCCATGCTGATGCTCTACTCCCGGATAGGATACGAGCTGTGGATCAAGAAACGGATTGGAGACTCTTCAGTATTGAACACCCTGAGTCGCCATGAAATGGCTAAAATAACAAGGTGGGTAGCCGCCTGTTTGACTGGCTTTAAATGGCACAGAGATAGGGTTGCCACCTTCGGTTGGATGAATTCTTGGAGGTTTCATCACATGGCATTATCTTTAATTAAAGAGGAATCCTTAAAACCTGGAGACTATAGGACAATCCTGGAGACTTGGCAGCCCTAGACCAGAGGAGAAGCATCACAGTTTAGGCGTGCGTGCGAGAACTAGTAGGCAATGTTGGCAGGTGGTTAGAAGAGAGGACTGGTCGTCTGGACTCCTGGGTTCTATTAATTGTTCTGCCACTGACTTACTGTAGAACCTTAGGCAAGTCCTATAGGGCTGTTCCAACACACACTGAAGTCAATGAGAACTTTTCCATTGACTCCAGTAAGTGCGGAATCAGAACTTTCATTCCTGTAGTATGTAGAAGCCCCAGTCCTGGGCCAGGACCCTGTTGTGCTGGGTGCTTTATGGTTCAGTTTCTCTCTCCGTTGCATAGGCCTGCCACTTAACTCCCATGGCTGTTAGGAAGCTCAGCCCAAAGAACGTTCCCCAGAATTTTGGCTGCCGTTTGTACCACACTTGTGAAATTCTTTCAGGAGGTCAGATTTCCACTCCCACCCTTTTCCCAGGAGACCTACAGAGTGATGCTCAAAGGGAGAGGCATAAAAGCAGCACAATCAAATGGAGAGCATATAGTCGTGGGCAGTACTAGTGGGCACTGATGCACCATAGAGGCCTATTCAGCTAACCCTGAAGAAACACAGGGAGAAGCAAAGAGCTGTCAGAGGGAGGGAGGAAATTTGGAGTGTCCCAAGAAGGAAATACCCAGAACCTGGGAAGCCTCTTTGGATTCTGCAATCCTGTTACGGCCCAAATAAACACATTGTCCCGATTCTCCTCCGACACCCGTTTTGCATCAGTGTAACTCCATTCACTTCCGTGGATACCTCCAGATTTACATCAGAGTCAGTGAGAGCAGAATTGGGCCCCTGAGCTTTCTGGGTGCTTATCCAACTGGAAGCAAAGCTGCAAACCTTTCGGGCATTATCCAACCCCTCTAGAAAATATAGCAATTTCCTGGCAAATGAAAAAATGTTAAGCCAGCTGGTATAACAGTCATAAAGTGGTTGTGATGCAGTCAGAAGAATTCCCATACTAGGAGTAGACCAGTGGTCAATCTACTTCAGAATTCTGACTCTGACAGGGGCCGGTATTAGCTGCTTCAGAGGCCTTTTGGCAATGAGTTCCACTGGTTAATTTTGCATTGTGTAGAAAAAAAGTGCTTCCTTTAATCAGATTGGTGGGGGCGGGGTGAGGGGGTGGTATTTGCCACCTTTCAATTTCATTGACCATCCTTGTGTCCTTTTATCAGGAATGTGAATGCTTTACAGTGAATGCTTTTCACTCTCCTACCATCTGAACGCAACTAGCCTATTTCTCTCAGTACAAATGATCAGGTGCTGAATTTCTGCTTGCCTCCTGCTATAAATGTCTCCTTGTCAGCTCTCGCTCTCTGTCTCAAATGGCTTCCGCCAGGAAGAAGAAACGAGCCGTGATGATGATGGTTATTGTAGTGCTGTTCTTCGCTGCGTGCTGGGCACCTTTTCACGTTGTCCACATGTTGTTTGAATACAGTGAGTAGATATAAATTGAACTGATAAAAGACTCTGTGTGCGTGTGTGTGTGTGTGAGAGAGAGAGAGAGATCCTAAAATTCCTGAAATGACCAATAAAAATAAAACAAGAGACATTCCCTTGAGAGAAAAAAGAAAAGGAAGACTTGAGGCACATTAGAGACTAACAAATTAATTTGAGCATAAGCTTTCGTGAGCTACATTCAGTGCATTCAGATGCATTCAGTGGAAAAAGATGCATCTGATGAAGTGAGCCGTAGCTCATGAAAGCTTATGCTCAAATAAATTGGTCAGTCTCTAAGGTGCCACAAGTCCTCCTTTTCTTTTTGTGAATACGGACTAACACGGCTGCTACTCTGAAACCTCCCTTGAGACAGTAGCTCCACTGCAATTCCAGAATAGTCTATTAGCACCAATATATACTTAGCTCTTCTACTCATTCATCAAAACTGCATTGCTTAAGCCCCTTGATTTTTTTCATTAATGGTCTTCTCTGAACTCTTGTCCATTTGCCCATATCTTTCCGATACCGCATTGTCCAGAACTGACTGCAGTATTGCAGCATTGGAGATGATAGCTAAAGGCTAATGTACACAAGGAAACTATTCTGCAAAAACTATTCCTGAGTAACTCCCTATAAGGACATTGTGTTCTAGACTCACTTTATTCCAGTGTAATTACTGCATTTCCAAAGAGCAGTAATTATTCTGGAATAAAATCCCTTTAGGCTCAAGAGAAGGAGCAATCAAGTCCCTTTATTGAGTAATGACAGCTGGGAGGCTACTGCCCAAGGCTCTAGGCTGCATGCCAGGTTAGTGCTAAGTTGTGTAGAGTGTGGGGTTTCCCTGGCTGCAAACACATGGCTAGGATATGGGCAGCAGACTCTGTGTGTTGGAGTAGAAAGCCTGGGGATGGGGTTGTGAATGTGGCTCTGAGAGGAAGCAGAGAGACAGAGCTTCTTGGGCAGAGAGCTCATGAAGTTGGCAGATTTGGGAATTTCTGAGCAAGAAAACTGCTTACTGTTGTTTGTTTCTAATGTGTCCGGGGAGATAGACTGTGAACATTTTTTGTAAATAAACAAGATGACACCAAAAGTAGACCTGACTTGCAGTAGCAATTTCTCATCCTAATGGAAACAATCCTTCAAAGTCCTGAACTTTAGCTAACAGCTTGGGCCAGAGGGGAAACACTATTATCTAAATTGGGTAGAATGCCTGACCCATTTGTTTTTGCCTGGCATATGACCTTGAGGACAGCCAAGAGCACCCACTGTTTTGGAGTTGCCTGCATTATTCCTTGTATTTAGACATGAGCTTGAACCAAAAACCTAATTCCAGATATTCTTACACTCTTTGGGCAGGCTGAAATCTAAATCCATTTGCAAATGTTTCAGTTTCTATAATGGGCAGGACCCATACACTGAAGCCAAGATCAAACCAGATCCAAATTTTACAGCTTGGGTCCAACTCCAATTATTTTATAGGGGAGGTCTCCAGCCAGAGTGGCTTTTTTGCTCTCTTGAAAAAACAACAACAACAACGCTATGGCTAAGGACTAAATACACCAATTACACCCACACACACTAGCTTCTCAGCAGAATTCAACATAAGAAATGAATGCAGCAGATGAATGAATATGATGGATCATTTCTGCTCTCAGATCCACCATCCTAAATCCAAAGTAATTTCCTCCCCCCACACCCCTGCAATCAGTGGCGTTATTCTGGCTTTGTGCTGACAAGAATGAGATCTGAATCTAGCCCAGGTTTACAAGTAATTGAAAGCAGTAAATCACAGGACAATGAGCCAGATGGTATAAATCAGTGTATCTTCATTGAAGACAGTGCAGCTATGCCATGAGAGGAGGAACTGGCCTAGTATTTGCAAAATTTGTCTTCCTGCATGCCCAGCTGAGTCCTCCTTCCATCCCCTTGGGGATGTTGATTATAAAAGAGAAGATTCTCAAATAGCCGGCAAAAGAGGCATCCTTGCCTCAGTACAGTATATAATTCACTGATTAGTGCAATGTGAGCGTAGACAGCTCCTCAAAATCCTGCTAACTCAACAAGATCTCACTCCACACATGAATGATCAGAATGTCAACTGACAGCCTCTGTTACACAAAAGCCATTCCAATTCATAAATGCAGCCTATCTCCATATGTAAAAAAATTTATTCAGGCACATTAGTCAGTCTGTGGTGGCAAGGCAGCGATGGGTGGTTTTGTAACAATACCCATGCATGCTGTGCTATTAAAGTTACTTGAAAAAGTGGCCTGAACTTAGAGATGGAAGCTAGGGAGTCTCCTGCAGCCTAATACTGGCTCTGTCACCGATTCACTGCATAGCCCTAGTTGAGTTCTGCAACTTCTCTGCCTCATTTTCTCCAGCCGTAATATTGTGATACCATTTTCCCATTGTACGTGGGGTGTTATGGAGATGATTTGGGGTGAAATTAACACTATGCAGACAGGCAGCACAGTACTATTTTGAGGGATTCAGTGGGACTTCAGTAGGGCATAGGCCGGCTCTTAACAGCCCTGCCATAAACACTCCCTGGAAACTCCAGTGGTGATGCAAGTAGTGTGATCAAGGGGGGGGGGGGGAACAGCAACATTTCCCCAATTTAGCCTTCAATGTATTCGGCTGGGCCTATGGTCAGTTTCCCAGTTCTCTCCAAATACCAGCATTCCTCACCTCAGCACAGTACAAACATAGGGCCTGATCCTGTAAACCTTTACTCAGATGAGAAGCTCAGACCGTGTCAATGGGACAACATATACTTGTAAGGGCTCTAGTCCTTGTTTTGTATACCACCTCACCTAAAAACTACATGAAAGTTAGGGCTGGCCAAAAGTTTGGCAACAAACCTAGTTTTCAGCAGACAAGTGGGTTTCTGACTAAACAAAGTTGTTTCATGAAAAGTGTCTGCTCCGCCGTGGCAATTGCAACTTTTTGTCAGAAAACAGAATGCTCTCCCAAAGCCCAACTCCAGTGCCCCCTGCTCGCATTTTCCTCCGTGAGCCATGCGCTCCCGCTCGATTTCATTTCCCATGGTTCCCCACCTCCCCTCACCAAGAGGAGACCATGGTGCATCATGGGCGATGTAGGCCAGCCTCTAGAGGAGAAGGGGATCATGAGCCACCTGAACTACAACTCCCAGGAGGCACCACAGTGACATTTCAAATTCGGGGCTGAAATATTTCAGTTTTCAATTGGTCACCAAAAAAAAAAAAACCTGTCAATTTTCTGTGAAAAATGTTGACAAAGAACTATTTAAAAAAAATTCCACTGGTGCAGGGAAGATATTTACCAACTAGCTCAAATCAAAATGCTGAAATTATAGCACAGCTGCAGGCACAAATAAGAGCAGCAACGTGGGAGAGGAAGAGGATTCGTGACAGTATTCTTGCCAGCAAATTAAAGAAGTATGGATTAGATGAATGGACTATAAGGTGGATAGAAATTTGGCTAGATCGTCGGGTAGTGATCAACGGCTCGATGTCTAGTTGGCAGCCAGTATCAAGCGGAGTGCCCCAAGGGTCGGTCCTGGGGCTGTTTTTGTTCAACTTCTTCATTAATGATCTGGAGGATGGGATGGATTGCACCCTCAGCAAGTTCATGGATGACACTAAGCTGAGGGGAGAGGTAGATATGCTGGAGCATAAGGATAGGGTCCAGAGTGAACTAGACAAATTGGAGGATTGGGCCAAAAGAAATCGGATGAGGTTCAACAAGGACAAGTGCAGAGTCCTGCACTTGGGACAGAAGAATCCCATGCACCGCTACGGGCTGGGGACCGACTGGTTAAGCAGCAGTTCTGCAGAGAAGGATCTGGGGATTACAGTGGATGAGAAGCTGGATATGAGTCAGCAGTGTGCCCTTGTTGCCTAGAAGGCTAACAGCATATTGGGCTGCATTAGTAGGAGCATTGCCAGCAGATGGAGGGAAGTGATTATTCCCTTCTATTCGGCACTGGTAAGGCCACACCTGAAGTACTGTGTCCAGTTTTGGTCCCCCCCACTACAGAAGGGATGTGGACAAATTGGAAAGAGTCAAGCATAGGGCAATGAAAATGATTAGGGAGCTGGGGCACATGACTTATGAGGAGAGGCTGAGGGAACTGGGATTGTTTAGTCTGCAGAAGAGAAGAGTGAGGGGGGATTTGATAGCAGCCTTCAACTACCTGAAAGGGGATCCAAAGAGGATGGAGCTCGGCTGTTCTCAGTGGTGGCAGATGGCAGAACAAGAAGCAGTGTTCTCAAGTTGCAGTGGGGGAGGTCTAGGTTGGATATTAGGAAAAACTCTTTCACTAGGAGGGTGGTGAAGTACTGGAATGCGTTACCTTGGGAGGTGGTGGAATCTCCATCCTTAGAGGTTTTTAAGGCCCATCTTGACAAAGCCCTGGCTGGGATGATTTAGTTGGGGATTGGTCCTGCCTTGAGCAGGGGGTTGGACTAGATGACCTCCTGAGTTCTATTCCTGCCCTAATCTGCTATGATTCTATGAATTGGGGAGAGAGGTAGTCACAGGGGGGTAAGATTTGAAAAGGGACAAACTAGAGAGAGGTCGAATGGCTATTCCAGATTGCAGGTGCTGCAGAGCAGGTTGCCTCACTTCAGGTGAAATTCACCCCAGTGAAGAGGCCTTTGCAACTACTTAAGTCCTGTCTGTAAGAGCGGCATAGGCCTCATGCTCAGGGGTGAGCTTCAACATAGTTGCAGTGGGAGCA
Organism: Lepidochelys olivacea; assembly: GCF_965140295.1. Lineage (NCBI taxonomy): Eukaryota > Metazoa > Chordata > Testudines > Cheloniidae > Lepidochelys > Lepidochelys olivacea. The sequence goes on along the minus strand of NC_140436.1, from coordinate 11,220,525 downwards.
TGTTGAAGGACTGGAGAGGAGGCTGGTGAATGGTAAGGCAAGGGAGCACATAGTGTAGCAAACAGAAAGATGTGGGTCTAATAGGTAAGACCCTCTGGTTGGTTCTTTCTAATCTATTCCCTTGCTCCCCAGATAACCTGGAGGAAAGCTACGATGATGTCACCGTAAAGATAATCTTTGCCATCGTCCAGGCCGTCGGGTTCTTTAACTCTTTCAATAACCCTGTGGTCTACACTTTTATGAATGAGAACTTCAAGAAGAGCTTCGTGGCTATTCTCTTCTGCAGTTTGCGGAGCCCTGAGCCAGCCGACAAGCAGGAGAGCCAGCAGCTGGAAAGGGCCAAAATGGGACCCTCGAACTGTGGCATCAGGAAGGAGGGCAGAAGCTTGCACAGCCACCTGAGTGCAGAGAACCTGGAACTGAGACTCTGTGAGCAGGTGCCATCCGCAAAGCTGGAGTCAGTGCTTTCAGTGGCGGTCATTACCTACCCCATGGTGACCACCCATAAGGAGATACTGCCCAATGGACAGTCAGCATGATTGCTGCTGACTTCAAGTACACACTGTGCTTCATGGATCAAAATAACTTTGCTTTAGGGAGCAGTATCCACTTTAATGAAAACAAGCCACACTGAGTGCTTTAATATTTCCAGTGTTCTCTTTCGTCATTGGTTTCTATATTTCACTCTAATTTCCAGCTGCCCAAGTCTCCATCTCAAATGTAATCTATGGAATATGGGACCAGGTATGGATGAGTTTCAGAGGATAAAAGGCTGCCAGTTTTCCAAAGGGATGGGGAGAGAGGGTGGTAGAATGTTCCTTTTTTAATTATTGCTATTTTATTCATCTTCCCTCTTGAGCTGATGGTTCCATCCAACCCCAAACAAATCAGGTTAATTGGGGCTGAACCAACAGCCTCCTTGTCTCCTTGTCTTCAGTAGGTGTTGAAGGTGCTTTGCACCTTACAGGATGAGACGCGCACCCCCATAAATTAGAAGCTGGAAATGCATGAACCATGGAAACCTAGTTTTAGGAACCGTCTGCTCTTGCCTGACTCTCAGACATGGGGATGGGGATAAGACAGCATGCTCTGTGCACAGGGCCTCTTTCACGGACTTTGCTCAAGAGTCCATGCTGCTATCAGCTGCCTGAGCTGACAAAACAATGTTGCATCCCACGGAGCCTGCTGCTGCTGCTCATACACTGGTGTCAGATCTGTGTGAGGAGCTGGGAAGGAAAAGGTTTCTCCAGCCCACGAGTGTTTTTGGAGATTTCAAAATTTTTTTCCCATCCCAAAAAGTCAAAATCTCCAAAATTTTCATGAATCAAAAAAATCTAAAATTCAGGAACTGTTGAAATATTTTGTCTTGATCTTTTTTTCTAACAAGAATAATACTTCATGATTTAATTAATACCAAATCTAACTAAAATTTTACATGCACAAAAAAAAAGCCTTTTTGAACAGAAAATGTGTTTCCAAAATGGCTGGCAAGTCCTGTTTTGACCTCTTTTCCAACCGTTTGGGAAATACAATTCACAAATGTTTTGAAACGGGAGATTCCTCAGCAGCGACCCTTTCCTGTGCACTGCTTCAGTTTTGACGAATCAGCATTTTCAAACAAAAAGAAGGTTTTGGCTGAAAATTCCTGACCAGCTGTACAGATGTTGCCCCATTGACTTCAGTGAAGTTATTCCTCATTGCCACCTGGATGAAAGCAGACTAATTCTGAATGCCCGTGAGGCTGTTGTGAAACAACGGGGAATGACCAGCTTGCCGCATCAGCACAGACATTCATCATATGCAGGGAGGAAAGGCTGATGTCTGTTTTATACCAGAAGCTACTGTTCTAGTGTATATTGCCGTTGCACTTGCCTGCATACTCTACAGTCAATAGTGTGCCTGCCTAGCAATGCTACATAGTAATTACTGGTTTGAGGTGGGTTAAGTGTATTGAGATATTTTCCTTACTGTGAAAATTCACTAGCATCCATGCTTCTGTTGTAAAGCCTTTTCTTTCCAATAAGAAAAATTTGCTTTTGAAATCTACATGGCATTGGCCCCTGAAGCAAAAGTCTACACATCTTTGAAGCTTTTGTTGTCGTTGTTGTTGTTAGGTCGATTGCTACTCTGGGTTCTACGTCAGTTATACGTTTGGAGAATAAACCGTTGACTGAGAACACCAGCACCAGCCATGTAGACTATTTCATGGGTAGATCTCAAAGCACTTTACAGAGGTGCATCAGTGTAATTTCCCCAATTTTACGGTGGTGGGTGGGGGTTATGGAAGGAGGAAGTGAAACACAGAGTGTACGGGACATTTAAAATGATGGATGTCAAGGAACGGTCTTTGCTACCTCACCCCTTCACAAGGAACTTTCACTTAGGAAAGAATCATTAAAAAAAAAAATCAGAGAAAAAATCCAGTATGGATTCTGAATATAAATATTATATGTATTGTGGTAGTAGCTAGGAATCCCAGTCATGGACCAGGACCCCACTGTGCGAGGCGCTGTACAAACACAGAATAAAAAGGTGGTCCCTCCCGCAAAGAACTTACAGTAAGTAAATATATATTCAGAGGTAAGGTGTAAAACGAGAGGTGGATTAGGCCACTTTAGGGTGGGGAGCTGCTACCACAAGGGGCCAGAAGAAGGTGGATGTCGAAGTAGGAAATGCCCTACTTTAACTCCCATCTTCTTACACCATATTGGTAGCTGCTTTTCCTGCTGTCTCCTTTGGGCCAGACTTTCACGAGCTCATCTCCCATTTAGGATACATCTACACTGCAATAAAAAACCCACTGCATGGCCACAGTGGGCCTAGACTCAGACTCAAGAGAAGGAAAACAATTCTCAAGGTTTCTTCCTGGTCCTGCTTGCAGGCAGAGGCTCTGGAGGGAAGCCTGTGATCAGAATGCATTCAGAAGACAGGCAGCCTACAGTAGGGTGGGGTAAGTTTTGCCTCTCTGTTTTAAGGAGCAGCCTGCTTCATTTCTCTCTGTTTTGGGTGGTTGTGTGTAATCGTTCTGAATTGAGACAATATGGGTGAGGTGATATCTTTTAGTGGACTAGTTTCTGTTGGAGAAAGAGACAAGCTTTCAAGCTCCACAGAGCTCGTCTCTCTCATATCCTGGGACTGACACAGCTACAACAACACTGCAAACATCACTCTGAATTATAAGAAATAAAGTAGTGTTACACTGCAAGCTTCCAACAGAAGTATTTTTTAAATCTATCTCCTCTGTTTTGTATGCCATGAACACAGCAGATCCAAAGGAAGACGGAGGTGGATGGGGAAAAAAGAACAGAGACAGAACAAAATAAGGAGGGAGTTAAAAAGAAAGTAGAAGAAGAGAGAATAGAACAGAGAGAAGTGGCGGGGAGGAGAAGGTGAGGGAAAGGAATAGAGAAAATAAGAGAGCACTCACTACTTCTAAGGTCAGTCATATGTATTTGTACTCTGTTTACTGGTGCTCCCGAGAGATCTAACACTCAGGCTGGCAGGACAGAGTTTATTATGCATGCACTGCTGAGCCTTCTTTTTCCTCATGCTTTTGCAAGGAAGATGCCAAAATATCCATTGCCCAGGACCCCTGCAACTGGCCCTGTCTCTCTCAAGCTGCTTCCCAGCAGACAAGTAGCAACAGCTACACTGCTGCGAGCGGCACGAATTGGTCCTTGTGTTGGCAGCCTTAGAAATCTAGCTACTTACAGTTACAGGCACATCAGCAGTTTGCACTTCTGCCCTGTTGTCTGGATAAAAAGAAGACGTGGGGTACATCTACACTGCTCAAAAAGATCTGCAACACCGCTGCGTTTGGCCTGGGGCAGCTGACTCTAGCTTGCAGGGCTCCAGCTGCAGGACGAGACAATTGCAGTGACTTTGGGTTGGATCCCAGGCTCTGGGACCCTTCCCCGTCATGGTGTCTCAGAGTCCAGACACCACAGAATCATAGAAGATTGGGGTTGGAAGAGACCTCCGGAGGTTCATCTAGTCCAACCCCCGGCTCAAAGCAGGACCAACCCCAGTCTGAGCTCAAACATCTACACTGCAGTTTTATAGCCCCACAGCCCAAGCCCCAGACAGCTGATCCAGACCAGCCACATGTCTTTTATTGCAGTGTAAACACATTGTCCCCAGGTCTCCCAAGCCAGCGCTCTTCTGCAGCACTGAATTCATACCATTTTCAAGCAACAAAAAGTTTGAGAAGAATCATCTGTTTCTTATCTATATTAAGTAGCCCCTAGATGCCCCAGCAAAACAGAACACTAGCAGCTATCCTCAGTGGTTACAAATCACGACTGTACCGGAAAATATTAACTGTTCCTGATTCAGCGCAAAGCCCTATTGTCTCATATAGATGCCCATATCAATATGCACACCCATAATATCTGTATTATGATAGCAATTATAGATCTCAAATGAGCTTGGAACCCCATTGTGCCAGGCATTGCACAGACACATGGGGGTATGTCTACGCTGCAATCACAGGATGTTGGACAGACACACCCGAGCTAGCTTTGACCTGGAGTGAAGCCACAGCATCTTGGGCTTCAGCACGAGCTGTACAAGCCTACCTCCATCCCTGGGTAATTATATGGGTTGCTAGCCCCACCCACACTGCCACAGCTTCACTGTTCCACCAGTGCCCAAGTGAGCTCTTATCAAGTGATTTCAGTGTAGACATACCCGCAGCGAGAGAGAGTCCCTGTCCCAAACAGTTTACAGTGTAGGCAAGACAGACAAAGATGTATCGACTCCTGGGGGCAGGGATTGTCATTTACTATCTCTTCATATAGCACCTACTACAATGGTGGCTGTGACCTTTAGGCATTAAATGTTAAGTAAGAAAGGGAGTATTAATAGCCCCATTGTACAGATGTGGGAACCAAGGCACAGGGAGACAGTGACTTGGCCAAGGAAGCCTGCTGCAGAGCTGGGAATTGAATCCTGAGGTGCTGGACTGGGACCAGGAGACCTAGTCACAAGCCCCACCTTCCATTTGGTTTGCCTATAAAAATGCTTGTTTTGTTCCCACTGCGAGGGAAGCTGGCATTAAAGCAAGGATGGAAAGTTCTTGCTTTATCCCTCTGCTGCTCTATAACTCTGCAGAGGCCGCGCACAATCTGAGTCCTGTACTTAGAACATGCTACACATGGAGGTTTTGTCGTCTGGGAGCACGAACACAAATTAGAATTGGGGTGATGTTAGTGAGTGTGGTAAACAGCACCAGGGTCCAGTATCTACAGGAGAAGAAAGCCCATTGGCTTTGTTCCACAAGTTCAGAGTTCTGGACTATTACCTGCCACTAAGGCTATTCTACATCAGTGATTGGACTGCCCTCACTACCAGAATATCAGAGCACTTTCCAGTAGTGGTTAAGCGACGCGACTAACCTCTGTCCTGTGAGGTTCATTCTCTTTCTGTCTCATTTTGCTCAGAATTGCTTGTGCAGTGGAGTGGTTTGTTTTGGTTGGGTTTTCTTTTGGGGGGGGGGGGGATGGCATTGTGTTTTTGGTTACCTTCCCATGTTCTCAAGCTCCCGTGTTCACGTCCATTCCCTAACTGTCAGGATGGAACACACCAAAATAGAATTTTCATCTCCTGGTTCTGGTGCTGCTGATCTTCAGAACTGGGTGCTGAACAGACATCCTAATGGCATTAAGGCGTCAACACAGGGCCAGATTCTCCTCTCACTTACACCTGTGTAAATCAGTAGTAACTCCATTGAAGTCAATGGAGTTACCCACGTCTAACGGAGAGGAGAACCAGGGCTGGCTTTTAAAATTTTAGATGCGAGACAACTCCTCCAGTTAGCTCTCTCTGTGTAAGGAAAACTACAACTGGAAGGAATACGAGTTTGACCCCCTGCCAGCTGTCGTGTCAGCTTTCCATTGTGCAGCCTGCCAGCTTGTACAGGTAATGAATGCCCTCTATACCTCCCGGGGAATGAAGAGAACTACTAAATCCTCGTGCCTGCTTTTGCCTGCTGCAAACCCAAAGTATGAGCAAGCTCCTGCAGCTCTCCACTGCCAACCAGTCCCCTCACAGAGTGAATTCTTTTCCGTATTCAGCAAAGAGTCTGCAAAAGCCAGCTCATTTTTACACTGAGCCAACCCAGTCCTTCACTCTTCACTGATTTTCCAGGTTTCATCACAAGTGAGAGAGCTGCCATTTCTTGCTTAGATTGCTGCCTATTGTGTTACAGTAGAATCTCTTCGGGTTGAATTCACTCCTGTGCAAAAAGCCAGCACAAGGCCCATGAAATTCCACTTAAGCCCTCAAAATTGGGCCTAAGTGGTGCGTTGGCTTTGTACTGGCACAGGTGTGAATTTCATCACAGGTGCCCCTATGAGATGCAGGTCACAATTACCAAAGCACAGTGAGAGGCACTACAGAAACACGTCAGAAAGGAACCCTTTCATACTGCATTTGTATAAACTGATCTACCTGTTCCTTTTCTGGGTAAAGCTACACTGATCTCAGTTAACAGGCTTTCCGTTAGGACTTTTTGCAACATGGAAAACAAGAACCTAAAGGTGATGTATTTTTAAATTCTGCATCCACAGAAATGGGAAAGAGAGCACCCCGCTATCATAGGGTGTCATCATCTCTATCCCCCTGCCAATGCAGGATTAAGTCTGTTCCCATGTGTGCATTAATCCTTTGCATCGGTAGAGGGAGCAATCCTGACCCCACAAAGATTAGCAGAAGAACTTTCCTCAGTAGCCACTGTCCTTTCCATTCAAAATCCCTCTTTTTATGGACATCAGATAGGATGATTGGCCATCTTCAACACCAGATATTAATCCTAGTAACCGAGGTATCATTGGCCGAGTGAAGTGAGACCCGCCACTCAGCATGACGATACTTTTCTGTTTGTCTATAACACGATAAAATCAGGATGATTATTTCCAACAATTTTTTCCCCTCCCTGCTGTTTTCATTTAATGGTTTTAATGGCGTGTGGAATGCCCTGCGATCCAGTCTTTCTGAAAGGACTCTCTCCTTCCATTATGTCAATAGTTTCCACCTGCTTCGCGTCCATTCTTTTTTGTCAATAGCAGCCTCTCCCAGCATTACTACAATAGATTGACCTTTTGAGACTCTAAAATAAGCCACAGAATCTTGACAGCCTTAAAAACACAACAGCACATTAGGACCTCTGACTTATGATCCTTTTCAGTAGCTTTTGTCTATTTCACTGCTCTGAGGACACCACAACACATTCTGTGTATATAAAATGAATATTCAGGAATGGAGCAGCTTGACTTACAAGTAGGGTAACCATCCATCCCATTTTTAAAGGGACAGTCCTGTTTTTTGGAACTTTTGCTTATATAGGTGCCTATTACCCCCGACTCCCTGTCCCGTTTTTTCACAGTTGCTATCTAGTAACCCTACTTACGAGGAGATTTTTTGCATTTTAAGGACACTAGGTCAGATGGTGCATTCTTTTTATGCAATGTGGGCCATGGGAAAGAGTGGGAAACTGGTACCTTTTAAGCCTCCTTTGTGCCTCCCTACTTCTGTACCCAGCCCCTAGAGCAGCTCTCAGCTACACGGGTTTTGCGTGACTGCCTGAAAGGCACAATTCGGGAGCACAGCCCTAGAGCCAGTCAGGAAATAGTTTTCCCATCCCAGAAACATTTTCAAGGTTTCAAAAATGTTTCCTACTCTCCCCCACCCCCTCAAACCAAAATTCTGTGAAGTGAAAATCTGTCGTCTTTTTTTCAGATCTGTCAAAATATTTCATTCCCGTCATTTTGAAAGGCTTCATTTTGATTTGGACCTTTTACATTTCTTTTTACTATAAAGAAACTTCCGTTTCTAAACCAAAGGCCATTTTGAACCCAAATCAGAACGTTTCCTTTCAAAAGCGTCAAAATGCGATGTTTCCATGGCTTCTAACAATTTTCCAAAATGGAAAATTCATCAGCGTCCACCCTTTCCCAAGAAAGGTATCCCTTTTGACGAATTGGCTTTTTTTTTTTTTATCGAAAACATTGAAAAATTCTCAGCTAGCACACCCTGACCACACCCCGTCCTGCTATTCCCAGTCACGCCCTGCAGCCAGGGACCGGGACAGGGAAAGTTGCACGGCTCTCTACCTGCCCCTACTGGGGGGACTATTCTGCATAGAGAATGTGAGCTCTCTTTTGCAGCCCCTTTATACTACAACAGCAGTGTCGAGGGGCCATTTCATGACACAGGGTATGTCTATATTGGCGCTGCGGTTGGAAATGAGTGTTGCTCGAGCCAGCACACTAAAAATAACAGCATGGATGCTGCAGCTCGGGCTCTCAAGCCCCCCTGACCTCCTCCGCTTGAGAGCCCGTGTTTCCGCCCGAGCAGCAACAGCCACACTGCTATTTTCAGAACGCTACGCAAGCAGGGCTTCAGTTGTGTCTGTCCGCCCACATAGCCAGACTCGCTCCAAGTGGCAGTGTAGACCTACCCACGTGGTCTGGCTCGTTGAGTGCTGTATTCTGTATCATCGCTGTGGTCCGGGTTGGTCCCTCCCCATGGGGGAACCCACCAGAAAGGGCCTGAGGGAAGGAGAATGGTGCAAGAGTGTCCCTTAAATGGTTCTGTGGGACCTCTGCCCCGTGGAATGAGCTGCTGTTCTGATCACAAACTTGATGGACGCTGGGGGGAAAACAGCCTCCCATGGTGGCTCTGGAAACCCAGGGACTCCCTCTACGCTACCTGGCATCCTGGGCTTTGACCAGGAAGTTGACCCTCCAATGGACAGGGACAGAGGGAAAAGGTACGTTTCAGAATAGATGGGAACCAAAAATCTGCCCTTACCAAGCAGGGTGTTCTCCTTTCTGCTGTGCTCCCAGGTGTGTTATTGTAGGGTTGCTCAGGAATGTTGGGCTGCTGGCGCTGACCTTTTAAGAAAAGAAAAAAAAAAATAAGTAAGCATTTGAAAAGGTGGGAGAGGAGGGGATGTTACCGAAAGCTTGGCTGGAAGGATGTGTTGTGGGGAAGATACCTAGCCCTACCTTTGGGACTCTTCTTACACTGAGGCTTGGACTGGTCTCTGGTCTGCTCCAGAGTCTAGGTTTCTCAAAGATGGTAAATATAGCCAGATTTGCTCCCCCACACTCAAGTGACACCAAGATCAGTTCAGGTACAGCTCATAATTGGTGCCCTCTCATTGCGATTTGGGAGAGTTGCACACCCCCTTTGCACAAGTGTGAATGACTATCCCAGGCACAAAGCAGAGGGGAACGGGAACCAGCGGGCATCAATCTCCACCGCCCTGAAGCTAGTGCATTTGTTTACACCAGTGCCAAATGGGTGAAGTGCCACCTGATGAGTATGGTAGCATCTTCCCCCGCAACTTTGCAGTGGCATAAGTGATCACACAAGGTGAAGTGCAAGAAAGAACCAGGCTGAAATGGATCTGTGCAGAGGAACAGTGGATCGACCCATTGTCCCTGGTATATTTGCCTAGCTAGCTCTCATCACAGCGCCTTGCATCTTATTACCTAAGATGCACTTCGTATTTTATGTTGCCATTTAATAGAATCTATTCCCAATTGTTTTTGGTTTTTACTTTCTTGCTCACCAAAAGCCTTGTTTACCCCAAAGCCTGAATCCTCAGATGGGGAGGTTTCAATTGAGCATCTGCAAGTAGGGTAATAAAGAGTGGTTAATTTCCTGTGTCTACAGGAATGTCTCTTGCCCTGTTTCTCTTTATTTTACCATCGGCTGGGTAATTTTCCAGTTACAGGCAATGCAGAAAATGTGCCACGTGTACGTTCCTAGAAACAGTTAAGTGCAGGTTTGGTGTAGCATTTAACACCTCAGTAAGGTGGCAGGGGGCTATATTGATTTGTTTGTGCTGAAAACAAAGGAGGAACAAATTGTTAAGGAGGGGCTACCTGGCTCAGCAGCTAGGTAAGGGGACTCTAGAATCCTTCACATCTAGGTTGATGGCTCAAATTCAGTCTTGGGAAGTAGTGAGCAAAAATTCAACTTGATGAATTCTCATGGAAGATTTAGGATGGGTTCTCTGGAACAGGCCTTCTTCTCTGGTTATTCCAAAGTTCTGAAAATGACACCGCCTGGATTCTACATCTGGCCCTAGAGTAATTTAGAAGTCATTCCTCTTCTGCTTCATGCTTTTTGAGACCAGTCCTAGGAATAGGACTTAGGGATTATGGGACTCCAAAGACTTCTTATAAAATAGCAATGAAGATATTGACTTCTTAACACCTGCAGTTTTATGCATAGAATCAATGGTGATTCTTTCACTCAACTAGATAGAACTAGCAGCAGAGCAAGCAATACAATGATATTTTTCTATAAACTTTTCCTCATCTTACGTTAACTAATGTTATAAAAGCAGAACAGGTAGGTAACAGGGAATGAGGAAGCAGGGAATTGACTGACATGGCCTCACACAGAGCCCTTGAAGGAGTTTAATTTGCATAAATACTAAATCCACTAATGAATCCTCCCCTCCTGTTTTCAAAGGAGAATTCACTCCATGTTCATAATGGGGCAGAGCTGTTTTTTGCTTATCATGAAGTCTTTCCACTGAAGTCAATTGCAAGTGGACATGTATTAGTTCTCCGCAAAGGTTTCCTGCCATGATAACGCATGCTGTTTGTATGCCTCATCTCTTTAAACATTTATGATGGAGCCAAAGACCCTTGCTGCTTTCAATCCTTTGCCGCATCTAGGAGATTAAGTATCGGAGGGGTAGCCGTGTTAGTCTGTATCCACAAAAAAAACGAGGAGTCCGGTGGCACCTTAAAGACTAACAGATTTATTTGGGCATAAGCTTTTGTGGGTAAAAAACCCACTTCTTCATATGCATGGAGTGAAAATTACAGAAACAGGCATACATATATATTGGCACATGAAGAGAGCTCTTCATAAATAAATCTGTTATTTGTTATCCATTTATTTTAAGGTGTCACCAGACTCCTCGTTATCTAGGAGGTTAGTGCATTAAGAAGTGTTGTTCCAGCATCCTGGGAAAGGTGTGAATTAATGTCACATAAGTTTTCAGGCAACCTTTTAGCAATTTATAAACTACAAGTTGCTAAAGGTTTGTTTTAAAATCTTACCTCACAACGGAGAAGGGATAATCATCATGCATTTATGCCTCATCTTCACAAAGATTTTGGCTAACTCACATTAAGAACATATCTTTTTCCTTAAGAGGACAAAGACTGGGAGGGTTGTCAATGCTGTGTAGATATGCATATAATGCAGACGTGATCAGGCCAACTTTTCCCTCCTAAGGTCATCCTTCCTCATCAGATTTGAGGCATAGCTGTAGGGCTGCAGAGGGAAAAGTTGCCAGACTTGCCTGTCCGTACCCACCCCATGGATAAACAGAAGACTTGAGTCTTGAGAACTGTAACACCTTTTGACAACCCCCCATAGAATAAAAGCCAAGTAGAAGACTCCACAAGTCTGGGAGATCTACCAAAATCCCTGATGTCTGCAGCAAGGGAGAATTTGGAAGAAACCATCTCTAAACAGCACTGTAAGCTATGGAATTTTCCCTAGACCATTAAATTTTATTGGTGTTATATTTCCCCTCTACACTGATTTTATCTTGTTACATTTCAAAACAAAACAAACAAAAATCACTAGTGTCTTGGAAAGTATATAAACCCTTTGGCTTCAGATTCAACCTCTAACTAAGGGGGCGTTGGAGGTCTTTGCAGGCACGTTCTCCCTTAAATGTCTTCTGTAAGGTTTCTTCTTCTTTTGTAGGATATATTAACAGTGACAGTTACCAAGCTATCCCAGGCAGTCAGAGACATGATCCAGTCTGGCAATTGCTGTATTTCTATATTCCTTGTTTACTGAGGACCAGGTATGGTCCTTGAAACCTCTCTTGCAAATACGAATGGCCTGGAAGCTCTGAAATAGCCACTGTACATTGTTAAACAAATTTGACCAGTATTAAACTGATATTTTTGACCTCAGCAGGAGAAAGTAAGGATAACTGAATCAGGAAAAGATGGAGGAGTTTATCCCTCTGTTCTTGATGTCAGTAGTTAGAGAAGCTTAAAATTACAGAGGTAGCTGTAGGGTTTTTTGATTCTCCTAAGGGCCCCAGCTGGAAACTCATAAATGTTCCTCTCCACAGAAATCCTTAGTAAAAGGCAAAAGATTTATGCAATCTGAAGAAAAACCAGAGACTGAAAACCGTTCAAGCTTGTAATCTGCTCCCCCAGCATGACGAGAACAAACAGTACCTCTCCCAGCAAGACGTCCTACCAACTGAATTCAGTTTATCCACTGAAATCCAGCAAAAGCAGAGAGAGAGAGAGACCAGGGAATAGCTCAAACATGTCAACTGCTGTCATTTGAAAATGCACCATTAATGGAAAGCTTGGGGAGTTGGTTTTAAAGTAACTAAGCCCTTGTATAGTGGTGTATAGTCATCCCCCATCCAAACAATTTTTAAAAGCGTACTTTAACTTGTCCCTCTCTCTTTCAATTTTCTGTTGGTGGAATCCAAATCAAACTTGCCTGACTTGCACAATAATGTTCCCCCTTAATTCATAGTGCTGCATGCTCCTTTTGGGCTGTGAAAATCAGCCTGTGTTCTTTCCATCTCCAGCATCATCACCAGTAACAAAGAGCCTGCAATTAGAATGTAGCTGCTATTTTTTGTAGTTATTTTAATAGGCGGCAGGTTTAAAACAAACATAAGGAAGCTCTTCACAAAATGCACAGCCAACCTGTGGAACTCATTGCCAGGGGATGATGTGAAGGCCAAAAGTATTACTGGGTTCAAAAAGGAATTAGCTATATTAACAGAGGATAGGTCCCACGGCTTATTTTTTGAAAAAATCTTTTGTGGGAGGCAAAGTGAGCTAGTGGGAAGAGCAGTGAACTGGGACTAAGGAAACATGGGTTCTATTCCTAGCTTGGTCATTAGCCAAGATGGTCATAGACGCAACCCCATGCTCTGAGTCTCCTGGATGACAGGGGATGGATCACTCACTAATTGCCCTGTTCTATTCATTCCCTCTGAAGCATCTGACACCAGCCACGAGAATACTGGGCTAGATGGACTATTAGTCTGACCCAGTGTGGCTGTTCTTATGTTCCCCCAAGCCAGAATGCAATCCAGCTCTCTCTTCAGTAGCTGCATTGGCTCGGCTCCGCTAGCATAATGTATTGATCCTCGCCAAAGGTTGCCGTGGTTTGAACCTAGGACTTTCACTCTGACACGGCATTTTTCAGCAAATTTACTATTTGACCGAAAAATCCCATCCAGTTTTACTTGCAAAGTAAACCTTGAATGTGTGATAGCAAAAGGAAAGAATGCTGTCTGTAGAATGAGTTTTAATACAGAATAGCTGTTCAGCAATGAGGCAAAGAGTGAAGAAGTCAGGGTTAAATTAAGAATTCAGCTGGGCCAACATTTTCAGACCCCACTTTTTTTCTGCCAAAAAAGGCAGATGTGTGTTGACAGAAACATTTTGTGAATTTGTGTAAAATTCACCTAATTGTTTCAGTTGAAAACAAAAACAAAAAAATCCCAAACACCAAAATATTTTGTTCTGATGTTTTCGAAACAAAATGTTTTGATTCAAAATAACTTTTTATTTTGAATTTCACCGTAATTTTATTTTTTTAAAGGTAAAAGACCTTTAAAAACGAAACAAAATATTTCAGTTTGGTCAAACAAAACATTTCGTCCCGCATATACACCTCTACCCCAATATAACGCTGTCCTTGGGAGCCCAAAAATCTTACCGCGTTATAGGAGAAACTGTAAAATCGAACTTGCTTTGATCCACCCGAGTGAGCAGCCCCGCCCGCCCCCCAGAGTGCTGCTTTACCACGTTATATCCGAATTCGTGTTATATCGGGTCGCGTTATATCGGGGTAGAGGTGTATATATATATTTTTAACTTTTACTTTTTCAGTTAAACACAAACTTTTCATTTCAGGTCACCTGGAAAGGATTGATTGTTTCGTTTTTTTTTTTTCTTTTTTTTCCTTTGTTTTTTTTGTGGGGGTTGGGGCAGAGACCTAAAAATCAGTTTTTTGCATCGTTCTAGTTAAAAACCATTATTCAATCAGTCTCATTAAGCAGGTGTGATGACTGCCATCTTGACTAGTACAGCCGAGATTGAACTGCAGACCTGCAGAGCTTAAAGCATAAGTATGTCTACACGCTATGTATGATTTCAACTCTGGAGGTCTGCAGTAGCTATGCCACTGTAGTGCTGATGCTTCCTACATCAATGGAAGGGGTTTTTCCATCCATGTAGGTAATCCACCTCTCCGAGAGATGACAGCTAGGTCAACAGAAGAATTATTCTGTCGCTCTAGCTGCACCTACAGCGGGGTTAGATCAATTTAACTGCGTCGCAGAGGATGTGAAATTTTTCATAGCCTTGAGCAATGTAGCTAGGTCAATCTAATTTTTAGGTGCACACAGGGCCAAAGTCTCGACAGTTTGAGCTAAAGAGCCAAGATTCCCCAGCTGGGGGAGGGGGGCTGTGACAGACTCATTTTCTCTGCAGATCTGGCACAGACAGGGTCACTGTCACATGCTCCCACCAACCAGTAGGTTCCAGATTTTATTATGCATCCGCTTTTCAGAGCATGAAGTTTCCTGGTTTGGTTTAAGCTTCAGTTCAAGTTCAAATCTTTTATTACATGCAAACCATCTAATTTACCCGTAACAAGCAACTCCATATCTTTGACTGAATCTTTTGCAATTGCAAGGCATGCATTGCACCTAACAAACAATATACATCTCAGTACAATACTCAGTCATGCCTACCATTGGCTATCAGCAAATTAACTCCACATTATGCCTGGTTACTGTGTATGGAGTGAAAGGCACAATACCTGTGACTGATCTCAGTTGTTGACTCTTGGCAAGTCACTTATCTTGCTGTGTCTCTAGCGCTCCCCACTCACAGGGGTGTTGTGAGGATAAATACATTCAAGACTGTGAAGTGCAGAGATACTGTGTGTTGAGGGCAAGATAAGTACCTTTGATAGGTACCTAAACTCACTGAGGTTCACTGTGGCATTCCGTTCCTAGCTACAGAATCATTTTTGCTGAAAGCTTCAGTGATGGACTTTTTTCGTAGCGTTTCCTCAACCTATTTCCACAACTGTCGATACTTATCTCTTCAGATTTTTCTTTAACCAGCTTTCTATTTAAAAAAGTAAAAGGGGCAGTGTCTGTCTGAAGTTTTGAGCCGAGTTTACATCAAGATAGTTTGGGAGTTAAGGAACAAGGAAACCCCATGCTGTTCTCTTACCAATATGATCAGACACCACCGCCCATCTGTGCTTCAAGTTAAAACCTGAAGACGAGCTCTGTGGAAGCTCAAAAGCTTGTCTCTCTCACTAACTGAGGTTGATCCAATAAAAGATATTATCTCACCCACCTCCTCTCTCAAGTTAAAATGGTCAGTCCTGGAACAAAGCACCAACCACTAGTAATAAAATTAGCTTAATTTTATCTTTTAAAGGAGGACTGTCTTGTTTGGAAAATCTTGCAAGTACATTTGACTGCAAAGGTAACCATATTACAACTACTCAGCATTTATATTAGGTAGATCGCAAGTAATGATATATAGCATTAGCCCATCCACATATAGCCAATGCAGTCAATTATTATATAGCATTTTCCATGTATAAATCTCAAAGCACTTTACAAGTGAGCAATCCTCATTCCCATTTTATTAATGGAGAAACTGAGACACAGTGAGGTGAAGCGTCTTGACCAAGGTCATGCAGTTCAGTGGCAGTACTGGGAGGAGAATCCAAGTCCAGAGCCCTCTCCACTGGCTACACTGCTTCTC
This sequence comes from Lepidochelys olivacea, assembly GCF_965140295.1. Classification (NCBI taxonomy): domain Eukaryota; kingdom Metazoa; phylum Chordata; order Testudines; family Cheloniidae; genus Lepidochelys; species Lepidochelys olivacea. Next base: position 11,204,704 of record NC_140436.1, on the reverse strand, counting down.
CCTTTACAGAGCTTTTCACAAAGATATGTAGTTCTCTCTATATTTTACAGATGGGGAAACTGCGGCACATGGCGCTTAAGAAACCTGTGAGTCAGTGGCAGACTCATGAATAGAGCTTAAATCTCTAGGGTTTATCTAGGCATTATCCATTTATACCCTTTGTCAAAGTTTGAGAATTTGAAAGGGGTTTTTTAAAATTTATTTACTGATGTTTTATTACTAAATATAGTTGAGACTAGCAACATACAGCAGACAGCTGGGAGCTGGAACTCCTGGGTTTTAATCCAGCTTCCAAGAACAAATTGCTTTGCAGCCTTGGGCAACTCACTGTATTTTTCTGCCTCTATATCCCATCTGCAAAACTGGGATATTCACCTATGGTACGTCACAGGGGTGTCTTGAAGATGACTTTATATTTGCAAAGTAGTTTGAAGATTAAAAGACTCTTTACATATTACTGTATCACAGGGAGAAGGGGGGAAATTGCTGGGAATTAAGTTTTTGCCAAGAAAACCAGTTACTTAATTGAAAATTTAAAAATATCTCAAAGCTGCAGTTCGCTTAAGGTTTTAAAAAACTTTTTGCTCCATAACTTATAACTTGGTACTTGCTGCAATGCAGATCTATTATCTTTCTTGTCTTACAATGTGATTTTTCTTCTAGTGCCCTTGAGTTAAGTTCCTTCCTTCACAAACATGTTCAACACATTCAACTGATCTTCTAAGATTATAAAGATCTTTAATTCTCTCAGATCTTTTTTACTCATGCCCTTTGGCTGTCAGTCATTATTTATCAGTATACTGGAACCTTTATTGATAATGATCATCCCTGGGTGAATTCCTTTTAAGAAGGCTGAGGCAAACCTTTCCTCAGAAGTAGAGGAGGTCACGAAAATCTTCTGTTTTCTTTGAATCAGCGAGATTTCCTAGAAAAAAACTCCACATCGGTAGGTCTGATTCTAGTTTCCATTAAGCTGACAGTCTTTTCAAAGTACACCACATATTACTGCAATGCTTACATTCTTATATGCAAAGCTTTTTATTTACTGAAATAAAAATCTTTAAATAGGAAACTAATTGCCAAATCTGATCCAAAAGCAGTGTGAGCCTGTCAATTTAACACGCGTTGGATCAATTTGGCACAGATTTTAAAGCCAGAAGGGACCATTATGAACATCTAGTCTGACCTCCTGCAAAGCATGGGCCATAGAATTTAACCAAGTTGTTCCTGCATTAACTTCTGGTTCAGCGACAAAAAAAGACATCCAGTCTTGATTTAAAGACTCCAAGTGGCTGAGAATCTACCACATCCCTAGATAAGTTGTTCCAACTATTAATTACCCTCACTGCTCATAATTAGCATCTCCTCTTTAGTCTGAATTTGTCTAGCTATGCTTCCAGCTACTGGATCTCATTATGCCTTTTCTGCTAAATTAAATCACAAGTCTGATCACAAGTCTTCTTCCCATACAGGTAATTATAAACCAGGAGCTCAACTTGTTGGTATACCGCTCACTACCATCCAATTAATGTTTGTATTATTAACACAGCAAACCTTTCACCGCTAATTATGGTAACCATGAACCTTCCAGTTCAATACTAGACACAGAAGGGTCAAGCTTTAATACTTGCATCAAGTGGTTCTTATGCAAGACCTATCAGTACTTTATAAATATCACTGAAAGTTGCGCTCTCAATATACGTCAACAAGCAAATTTCAGAATAATCAGCTTTAACCGTTACCTGTAAAGTATTATTTCACATCGTACATCAATACACTTGTTGCGAGAATCACTGTGATGCTGTGCGGAATGACTGGTGCAGCAGAAGGCGCAGCCTACAACTAATTTTACAAAGGTGGTCATCTTCTTGGCTCTCCTCCAAGAGCCATCTGAGTGGGAGGTAGGGATCACATTTTTCAGTGAAGTTTAGTAAAAAAAATGCTCATATCGCGCTTATTTTGGAATGACCAAACTAGCCTGGCTCAGGGAAGCTGGTTAAAGGGTTTTTTTGTGCTGGTTTTTAAGAATCCGTTGTTCACCAAAATTCTGACCAGCTCTAGTCTTTGCTGTTTACAAACTCCTACTTCAAATGATCATTTCCCTGAAAACACCAGCTGACTACCGTGTGAAATAACATTAGCTCCCAGACGACATTGTTATGCTACAATTGCAACTGTAAGAGCTTAACTGGATGGAAAAGCCTTTTGGAAAGTGACTCTCTCAATAGCTACATTGATAGGGAGAACCCCACAGTCTGAGGAAGCAACACGCAGTTTTGGTAATTGCCTGACACGATAAAGGAAATAATGGAAGAACAGTGAAATCAATTGGCACACAAGCTTCTCACGCAGAACACAGAGACTAGTGTGAAACAAATCTACGCATCATTGGAAGATCTTCAGTGATCTGCAACTCAAAAAAAGGGTCCCACAGAAAGTGGAAACTCGGTCAAATTACAAAGGATGAATATACACAAACACCACAAGCATGTGGTGAAAAAATTAGAAAGGCCAAGGCACAAAACCAGAGTAAATTAGCTAGAGACATAGAGGGTAACAAGAAAACATTCTACAAATACAGTAGAAGCAAGGGGAAGACCAAGGACAGGGTAGGCCCATTACTCAATGAGATGGGGGAAACAGTAATAGAAAATGTGGAAATGGCAGAAGTGCTAAATGACTTTTTTGTTTCACTTTTCACCAAAAAGTTCAGTAGCAATTGGACATCTAACTTAACGAATGCCAGTGAAAATGAAATAGGATCAGAGGCTAACATAGGGAAAGAAAAAATTAAAAATTACTTAGACAAGTTAGATGTTTTCAAGTCACCAGGGCCTGATGAAATGCATCCTAGAATACTCAGGGAGCTCACTGAGGAGATATCTGAGCCATTAGCGATTATCTTTGAAAAGTCATGGAAGACGGGTGAGATTCCAGAGGACTGGAAAGGGCAAATATAGTGTCCATCTATAAAAAGGGAAATAAGGACAGTCCAGTCATCTTAACTTCAGTACCTGGAAAGATAATGGAGCAAATAAAAGTACATAAAAGGTTGTTACAAGGAGGAAGAAGAAAAATTGTTCTCTTTCACCTCTGAGGATAGGACATTAGAAGCAAGGGGCTTAAATTGCAGCAAGGGAAGTTTAGGTTGGACATTAGCAAAAATTTCCTGTCAGGGTGATTAAGCACTGGAATAAATTGCCTAGGGAGGCTGTGGAATCTCTGGTTTCAGAGTAGCAGCCGCATTAGTCTGTATCCGCAAAAAGAAAAGGAGGACTTGTGGCACCTTAGAGACTAACAAATCTATTTGAGCATCAGCTTTTGTGAGCTACAGCTCACTTCATCGGATGCCACAAGTACTCCTTTTCTTTTTGTGGAATCTCTATCACTGGAGATTTTTAAGAGCAGTTTAGACAAACGCCTGCCAGGTGTGGTCTAGATCATACTTAGTCCTGCCATGAGTGCAGGGGGGCTGGACTAGACCACCTCTCACGGTCCCTTCCAGTCCTATGATTCTATAATCAGTGTGTAACTTAAGCAATTACATTCGGCATCCATGGAATCTGTCTCGCTCAATACTGAAAACCTCACCCCCTATGATGATTTAACATTTATATTGCAGAATAGCACCTAGAAGTGGAGATGCTGTTGTGCTAGGCACTATACAAGTGTACAGCAAACAACCATTCCTGCCCCCACAGTCGAAAACACGGTGCCCTCAGTAACGCTTCAACGTGCCTAGAGGAGTTTAGTGCCCGCTGTGGCAAGGCATCTCCTCTGCCTCTGCAGACTTAGCACTTCCCCCTCTGGTGGTGGCCTGAGGTAAATCAGCCCCACTCCGGACTGCTTTGTCTTCCCCTCCTCTGTGTTTACTTATCCATATTTTCAAGGTAGGCCTGGGGCAGGCCCGAGGGTTGCTCCTCCACCAACCAAAAGAAACAAATCTACAAACACAAAACCGGGGGGGGGGGGATACCTTTCCCTGCCCCCTCGCTGAGGGGACGTCGTCCTGTTGTTGGCCCCGGGTGTCCCCTAAGCAGGCACTCAGTTCCAGTTGTTTCCCGTGTGGAGCGAAGAGCAGCCTGTCACCCGGGAGAAGCCTGGCAGCCGCTTGTCTCTCTCCTTCTCTTCCCCCCCCCCCCCACATACACACACAAAAGGAGTTTTAAAAGGTCTCGGGCAGCCCTTAACTGGACTCAGGTGTCCCTAATTGATCTGAGGTAACCCCTTCTCAGCTTGTAGGAAAAAATACCTTTATCACTCTAGGGCTAACATACCTGCCTTCCTACTTTTGACCCTTTGACCCTCACACCTGCACTTGTGTTTTCTTCTGTCATCCCCCATATTTATGAGTCCGGGGGGGCAGTAGCTCCTCCCCTCAGGCTACTCCGCCCACTTCCCAGAACCCAACAGGGCCACTCTCTTACCGCCGTCCAGCCTGACTCTGTCATGCCTTTAAGCATTGACCATTCAGAACATCAGTATTTGAGAAATACTTTAAACGGACAGGGTCAGGAATTGAGACTAAAAGGCTGTCCATCAACTAAGGGCCAGACTGTGCTCCCCTTCCCCACATAAAGTAATACCTCACAGTACACTTAGTCCCCTTTGTTTCACATAGACAGGCGCTATGCAACATGTACACAAGCGCCCTAAGGGTTCTTATGCTCTCAAGTTTTGTGTCCTTTTGTTAAATATTCCTGATTCGATATTCAGGAATATTTTCCACCAGAGATATTTATTACTGTAACTAATGAGAACATTAATTGCTTCGTAACTTGTAAAGCTAGAGATGTTGAACTAGCTGTACCACTAAAAAAATCTGCTTTTCATTTACAGGAATATATTTATGTATTAAGATTAATAGTGTCAGATTTTCCTTTTTTCAATGGGGGAATAGTTACCTACCGCCACAATAAACACTGAGTTTTTAAAATATATTTTATTGCCTTTCATAAAAGACTTGAAGTTTCATTTCTTGGAGGTTACATTTAACTGAATTAGGCTCACTCCTGCAAACAAGTAATTATCTGGTAATACTCAGCATTTACCTACAAAGTGCTTCACAAATATTAATCCTCAGCATCCCTACAGAAGATATTCTCTGTTTTCATTAGACTTCAGCTCCTGACAGCCTTCTACCTAGCATTGAAGGATAACACTCCATTTTAGTACAAAACAAAAAATGAATCCACGCCTTGGGTGAGAGTCACTTTCTTTGCATGTTAGACTTTGTAGGTAGTGGACATTAATAAAAAGTCAAAGCCCAAGACATTAGCTAATCAGAAAGAATAATTCACCTTAAAAGTGTAATATTTAGCTAGGACTGGAAGATGCTGCCAAGTACTTTGGGTACTGCATTTGAATACCAAAATTAGTTGTAATTAGGTCTATGGAATGTCAGATTCATAGAAGCAACGTTTATAGGATTATTGCTAAAGGTCTGACTTTGAAATTTAAATACATGGTGCAGATCACTTTTGTATTTTATGAAGCTTTTTCTTATTACAATCCCACTGAATTCTTGGTTAAATGAGAGAAAAGAGATTAATAATAGGAAATTTTTCCCAATTTGAGCAAGAACAAAGAGAAACTCCGAGTTGAAAGACAATATATTTAAAACTGGTAAGAAATGTAGGGTATACAGGGAATATCTTCAGTAATATCACTGCAGCATGGCATTATACAATCATAATTTAGTAAGGTTCATAAAAAGATTAGGTGTCTGCATAACAACTACGTTATACCAGCGGCATAGCACCACCAATCCTCAGGCTTCAGGAAAAGGATTGCTGTTGCTTCTTGCATACAAGCATCCCTCCTTACTTTCTTGTTCTGTTTTGCAATGTTGGCCTTACACTAATTTTCATCACATTCAGTAAAATGTAGGCTATTCGAAATAACTACCTGTGACTGGAATTCAAGCTTCAGTTCTTAGTTTTCTCTTTTCTTCTTACAGTTCCCTCATTTTGTCAAGTTTTCACAACAAGAATACTTAAAAAAAAATTAGGGCAGTATGTAACGTGATTTCTTTCACTTTTATGTTTGGACTCAAATTTATTTTCTTTTCCCTACTTGCAGCGGTAATATTCAAAGTATATGTTGCTGTGCCCTCTTATAAATGAGCGCTAATTCCCAAACATTAAAATAGAGATAATAGGTTTTGGCACTTCATGTCTTCTCCTTCCCTTCCCAAGAGTTTCTTACAGGAATTTCTTCAATTATTGCTAATAGAAGCTAAACCTTTACTATGCTTTTACTATAAAAGCAATTATAAGTAAAAGCATTTAATGTTCAGAAGATTCATCTTATTCTTTACCTCCTCCTGCTATTTATTAGTTTCAGGAAGTAACCACAAGGTATTAGACATTTTCCAGATATCATTAAGTGGTTAATTCATGTTCCCTTTTTCAGACTACACACAATTTCTTTGAACACACAGTTCCAATAAATACAGCTAATTTCTCTCTCTCAAGAAGGCATGTAAGAAAAAATGATGGATGTAAAAATTATTGTAGCTGCTGTGGTTTGAAAGGCCCACAGAGGCTCAAGAACAAAATCAAAGTACAACATAAACAGTTGGACCATAAATCAATGTTGGAAAGGTTTCAGAGTAGCAGCCGTGTTAGTCTGTATCTGCAAAAAGAACAGATAGAATGGAACATATAGTGAGAAGATATATACATGTGAGGATACTTAACATGGGGAAAGAGATTCAATTTGTGGCTGGGTCATAACATGGGGAAATAGATTCAATTTGTGTAAAGTATCCTCACACCTTGTCAACTGTCTGAAATGGGCCATCTTGATCATCACTACAAGAGCTTTTTTTTTTCTCCTGCTGATAATAGCTGATCTTAATGAATTAGCCTCTTCGAGTTGGTATGGCAACTTCCACCTTTTCATGTTCTCTGTATGTATATATATCTTCTTACTATATGCTCCATTCTATGCATCTGATGAAGTGGGCTGTAGCCCACGAAAGCTTATGCTCAAATAAATGTGTTAGTCTCTAAGGTGCCACAATGTTGGAAAGGACACCTATCAATCAGGCCTAGATTTTCAAACAAAGAAGTCTTTTAAAGTCAGACACAAATAAGTGATGCGATTCCCCCACCCCAAGATACTGAACATTCCCACTTCCCACAGAAATTAATGGGAGTTGAGGGTTCTCAACTATTTGAAAAATCTAGCCACTTATTTAGGTGCCTAAACAGGAATTAGGTTCCCAACTAAGCACCAAGCTTGACTTTTTTTCTTCAGGCTCCAGCAGGATAAAGTCCTGACTGATTTCCTCTCTGGTATTGTCCAAAAATACTTTTGACATTGTCATATAGCTAATATCCAACATTTTCAGGGTGACTCAGAATATATTTCTGGCAGAAAAGAAAGATTAACGAGCACTGCACTATTAAATCCACTTTTAACAATTTATTCACAAGTTGTCACTGTTGTTGTCATTTTGCTAAACTTGTATTTGTATCCTTGTTACCGTGTACAAAGGTTCAATCCTTTTCTGACAATATTAACATTAAAAAAATAGGGTTCCTAAGGAGGCAAAGTTTCTTGCTTTGCCTCCATAAATCTGTAAGTAGGAATTCAAGGTATCAATAGACAAACATAAAAAACAAACCAATACGTACAAAACTAACAGTGTGCATCTTGTCCTTGATTTGGATCAGTTAAACACCAACTTGGAAATGAATCCCTTGCTCTCAGCTCCTATTCTGGATCCTGTGACCTGGCTTAACCGATGTGAAGTTTGTGTTAGCATGTATAACTCAAAAGGCACTCAAAGGTCACAAGTTCCTGAGCTTAAGTGGGATACAGATTCCCAATGAAAAGTTAAAACAAGATGTTACAGAAAGCCAAAAAGTTAAAAAAAACCCTGATATTTGGTATACACAAATATGTTAGGAGTCAACTGAACCCTTGCTGAAAACTGTGGTTATGTCAACAGAAAGACTCATAAGGGGTGGACAATACACCTTTGTAGACTTCTCGGTACATCCAAAAAATGCATTTCCGAATGAACTTGTCCAAAAATTTCAGACTTGTCTTTCTTACTGTTACTAAAAAATGAGGAACAGAAGATAAAAAATATTTTCCACAAAGTTTAAAAAAATGGCCTAAGACCAAGAAAAACAAATATACATATGACATGTGGAAGGCTTAAAAACTAAAATGGGTCAGAAAAACTGTACAACAGTTAAATAACTATAAGGAAAATAAAAGAAAAACGTAGTCCTGATGTAAGGGCCACTGGAGTCAGTGGAATTTGGAGCTTGCTATTTACAGTTCTGTTACAAAAAGAGCGCAACCCAGTGGTTAGCAATGGAAAGGCTTTTTTTACCCAAATCTAACAAGTAATCTGGAATTTTACAAAGAGGTTAGTAACATTTCATTCACACAGATTCACTTTTATCAGTTAGGCTCAGATTTTGCCCCACCGCCCCCCAACAACAACAACAAAAAAACAGAAACAAACAAATCTGTAACAGATTTCATACAAACTTGGAATGGCTGTTCTCTGCTAATGTAGAACAGAAAATACACGTGAAAAAATGTATGGTATAACTAGTTTTAGCCTATGTGGTTTCAGATCTTTTTTTCAGATATGCATAGGAATATACTGAGGATAAAAAAGTAGCTGTATATATTTATCTGCTACAGTATAAGGCCTTTGTTTATTTCTCATAGCTCTGTGTGTAAGCAGGGCATTAACTTAAAGCAGGCATACAGTTATAAAAGTGCTATTGTGTTCCACTAAACAGGTCTCTCAGTTTTCTGGGCTATCTAGCAGCCCGTCACTCTCAGTTCTCTTCTCTGGTGATGTATATAGGAAGTTACAGCAGATATACAGAGGGAAGATCAGAAGTCTGCTGTCCAAGTTCATTACTACTTGTTCCTGTAAAGCAAATATGAAGGAACATTTTTAAAGAAGTTTAGAACAATAATTCATACTGCTGAACAAAAATAAAGCGTGGTACATAATTTAGAAGTGCTAGAACAGATTTGAGTGAAACAGCAAACGACTGGAGATTCCATTTAATTGTATGTTACCACCAAAAAGAAGATGAAAACATCACAGAACTTAAAACATTTTATAAATTCACAGCACTGGGTATGAAGAAAAAAAAAAACCAATAATGAATCCAAGGTTATATAATTCATTCCCTCTCCTTCACTACACATGACTAGCCACCCGAAAATGAATAGTTTTATCATACCTCAACTTTGCCAAAACATTCTCTACCCTGCCAAGCCTCTCCCTATCTCACTCTCTCAATCCCCTTAAATCAGCGACAAGGATCAGTCAGCGCAGGCGGTGGCCAAACCATCAGAGAGTCTCCCCAGGCAATCGCCTACCATTTAGAGGTTTCAGCAGACTGGATAAAACACAAGATCTGCATAGATTTTAATATTTAATATTAAGCTACTTGCTACTAAAATTGGAAAAACTGCGCCAATTGTATCTACAAATTTTGTTAACAGTCTAATGTTATTTTTGGCTAGCTATGAAAAGGTTCCCTCTCACTAGCTTGTTAAATCAAACCTGGTTAATTTCTCAAGTGTTAGAATTCTGGTTAACTATCATTCTTAAAGACATTAAGATAAATGGTGTGTATCTTCAGCAGCACCCTGAGAATTTCATTACAGCCACGAACGAAATCCAACTAAATATTCTGATTTAGTTCTCCCATTTAAACTAGAAATATTAACTTCCATTATGTGTGGCAGAAGCATTTTAAAATTTCATGTCTGCAACTACAAAATGTAATTGAATTATTTTTTAAAGGTCACTGATGATTTTCTCAATATTCTTGATGATTTAGACTATTACTAGATTTTAAAAAAAGACACACAAACATACCTGATCTTTCTCAAGGGTCAGGATCTGATATCCTGTGGTTCTACTGCAAATAAGTTTTCCATTGTTATCAAAAGAGGCTAGACGTAGCCTAGGGGTATAATGAAAGTTAAATTACTTGATTTAGCCTCCTGTAACTTTTTTTTTCTGAGGCTAAAGGAAGAAGTCAGCTTCATAGAATCATAGAATATCAGGGTTGGAAGGGACCCCAGAAGGTCATCTAGTCCAACCCCCTGCTCGAAGCAGGACCAATTCCCAGTTAAATCATCCCAGCCAGGGCTTTGTCAAGCCTGACCTTAAAAACCTCTAAGGAAGGAGATTCTACCACCTCCCTAGGTAACGCATTCCAGTGTTTCACCACCCTCTTAGTGAAAAAGTTTTTCCTAATATCCAATCTAAACCTCCCCCACTGCAACTTGAGACCATTACTCCTCGTTCTGTCATCTGCTACCATTGAGAACAGTCTCGAGCCATCCTCTTTGGAACCCCCTTTCAGGTAGTTGAAAGCAGCTATCAAATCCCCCCTCATTCTTCTCTTCTGCAGGCTAAACAATCCCAGCTCCCCCAGCCTCTCCTCATAACTCATGTGTTCCAGTCCCCTAATCATTTTTGTTGCCCTTCGCTGGACTCTCTCCAATTTATCCACATCCTTCTTGAAGTGTGGGGCCCAAAACTGGACACAGTACTCCAGATGAGGCCTCACCAATGTCGAATAGAGGGGAACGATCACGTCCCTCGATCTGCTCGCTATGCCCCTACTTATACATCCCAAAATGCCATTGGCCTTCTTGGCAACAAGGGCACACTGCTGACTCATATCCAGCTTCTCGTCCACTGTCACCCCTAGGTCCTTTTCCGCAGAAGCTTCTCACAGGGAGACAGGAGCACACACATTGTCATAAAGCATATTTTGTGCCAATGAAGTTGTCATCTGTTAATGAACCAATTCCAGTACGAAATCAGTTGAAATACTGACTTTAAACATATTTTTCAGTGAAATGAATGGTTAGCCATTCTTCACCTGAACGCAATGTTTCTCCGTGGTTGCAGACTGACTGATCCACTGCATGGCTGATTCAGTGTGTTTCTTTTGAAAATGATGTAGCGATTTGTATACGTGACAAGCAGATCAAAGCCAAAGTTGAATCCAGTCCATCGCCAGCAGTACTAAAGAACAGAGAAAACATGTAAGACCTATTTTATTTCAATGGGCTATACGAGTAAAAATATAGCACATTTCACTCTGAAGGATCCCAAAGCACTTCATAGCCTTACATACAAAGGCCCAAAATCTGCATCTGATCCACATATCCCAATATTTGCATGAAGTCCTACTGAAACAGTGAACTCTGCATGGGCGCAAGTGTCCGCTCAGACAGATGTGATTGAAGAATCAGGGATTACTTCACCTGCCACTGAAATGCAGCCACTTCTGGGGTGCGACACACCTATCTTACCTCACATAACAAACTTACAGACCAGTTTCTGTACACCTCATAGGAGCACTGCCAACTGGAAACAGAAGAGGTGTTTAGATAGGATAGTTACGCAATTGCCTACATTGGAATTTGGTTAGGCCACAAGCTTTAGCAGCCACCTAACCCTTACATAGAGCCATGGAATTATACACAATCAGGTTTCAATTTAAAACCACCTGTCCGTAAAAGATTTTATAATGCACCAATTGCCAGAGGATCTCTAGGCAACATAACTCCAGAGCCCTCTGGACCATGGGTTAAATATATGAAGTGATTACTTCAAACAACAGATCCTTCGGTTAAATGATTTTAGCGTGCAGTTGGGAAACACGTCCTTCACCTTTCTAATGCTCTTCCATAAGGCCTGCTATATAAGGATATAAACACGATATTCCTGTATTAAGAACTAATCTTTAGATGTTTACTACCAAATTGTGATGTAATCTTGAGCATTAATGAGTTCTATTGCAGAAGGTGACCAAAATTGGCACTGTGGGGTTCCACGTTTAATGTCAGTGATTTGCATAATATGCTCAGTTTATGGAAGTAAATATATCTTTGTCCAATTGCCAGCCCTGAAAAGTCAATCTGCAACCTGAGAGGCAAGCAAAGTTATTTCCTTGTCACGCCCCGTCACCAATGAAGTTTTCTAAAGCCAAATTAGGCCAGACACCTAGTCAACTGTATTATCTTCAAACGATCCTCTCAGGCGCACCTGGACAGCCTCAATCTCTTCAAAAGCTTTGCTCAGGTGTAAATAATCAGAATTAAACAAACAATTCTGTATAGGAAGAAATTACATACATCTTTGCAGGTGCATTGCTTCTCCAGAACAGTGTCACTTTTCAGAGCAGAACTAATATTTTACAGATGATGTTATGCACACTATATTTAAAATTGTATTTTAAAAAAATTAATGATTTCTATTACTTTGCAAAAGTCATAATTAAGCATCTCAGGAGTTTCAAACAACAACTTCATTTCCCCCCCCTCTAAAAACGCTACACATTCAGACTTTGTTTTATAGTACTATCGTGATGACTTTAGTAGTATTTTGCTAGAAACTAGAAAAGCTGACAAGCATTTAAAGAAGAAGGAGCTTTGTTTATTTGTGAAAATATCATTTCCATTAAAATCTTCCTTTTTGGTGCAGTTTCTGAAAAAAGCCACTGAAGACAAAGTTTCTGAAAATATGTAACACTTTCGAGATAGTTTTGTACAAATTAAGATATAGTTTATACATACATCACCATCCTTTGCAAGCTTCCTACCACACCTCATGCTGTTTCCTTCAAGTTCTTCTTTATTAATTTCTTGAGGCCTATGAATGTATGAAGTACACCATTTTGAGAATGATTTGACAATTTATTGTTCACTTGTAAGAAAAAGATCACAGCAGCAGCAAGAAAATGCTCTGTGGAATTTTAGCATAAGTCAGCTCCTAAATCAGAAAACAAGTCAGATTCTTATTGTATTTTTATCGGATATGCTTTTACTAAATATAAGCCTTCCAGTTCAGTTTTTTGTCTGGCTCTGGCTTCTAGCTCAGTTTTGCTTCTGAATTGAGCCAATACATGTCAGTGAGACAAAACCTGACTGAAAACCACCCAATTTAAAAAAATAACAGTTTCTTGCATTTCTCCAGCCAAATGAAAAATAAGACATTGAAAGCTTCTGCCTCAAATATTGAATGTTTTTAGTAACATACATAGATTCATAAAACAAGGTAAGTGCCCTGAGGGCACATTCAGATCAAGGAACCCTGTTACAATTCAGCTGAAATTTATAGCATTGATGGGAGTCTAACCATGTTGCTGCCTAACGGGGCTAAATGACATGATCTATTCACACGACTTTTTACCTGTACTGTAAGGAGGACAAGTGGGACAAATGGGATGCAAATGGGTTCTCTGATTTTGTTATTTTTGTAATGTAGACACACTCTGACAGTATTTACCTGCAATTCAGAAGGACTACATACAGACAGATCATCTACCAGAATAATAATTGGACCCTCCAAACTAACAGGTCGTATAAATTACTGTTGCCATCTGACTATGGGACTTCGCAGAAAAGCAGTGTAATCAAGAGCACCTAAGCATGCTAAATTACTCTTAAAAATTCAAAAGCAGTCTGAAACAGCAATCAAAATAGTAACAGGCCACTTACTGCATTTCTTGCCATTATAAACACACGCTTGTAGCTACAGCACTGAAAATATCAACTAAGTAATCTGTGGCCTTTTTCTAGATTTTATAAAGAACACTAGTCATAGAAGATTAAATACTTTATAAAGAGATTGTTAATTGGGCCAATTAAGTGGGATATAAACATAATAAAAGTCTACAAAACTGGCCATAGAATTGGCCCTCGAGCTCCTGCAGGGGACCGGGGTCTGGGACCTGCCCCACTCCACAGAGCTCCCAGAAGCAGCGACAGGTGCCCCCTCCAGTTCCTACACACAGGGGCAGCCAGGGGGCTCCGCACGCTGCCCCCATCCCAAGCGCTGCCCCTGCAGCTCCCATTGGCTGGGAACCGCAGCCAATGGGAGCTGCAGGGGCGGCGCCAGTGGACAGGGCAGCATGCAGAGCTGCCTGGCCGCATCTCCGCTGCTTGAGCTAAGTGCCACCTGAAGCCTGCACCCCTGACCCCCTCCTATGTTCCAACCCCCCGCCCCAGTCTTCATCCCCCTCCCGCCCTCCAAACCCCTCAGTCCCTGACCGGAGTACCCTCCTGTACCCTGAATTCTTCATTTCTGGCCCCACCCCAGAGCCTGCACACCCAGCTAGGGCCCTCACCCGCTCCTCAACTCCCAACTTTGTGAGCAGTCATGGGCCGCCATACAATTTCCACACCCAGATGTGGCCCTCAGGCCAAAAAGTTTGCCCACCCCTGTGATAGTCGGTCAAATATGTTACCAATTACTGGCAATGAAGACGTGCACTGTGGATACAGAATTTCATTCTTTCTGGCAGAATAGTGGTTAGTTTTCAAAATCATTAACAAATTAAGTTTCTAGTTATACATTAAGCTCTTTTTACTAGTCCCTCCAAGTAGCTACAAAAATTCAAAAAGCTTAACCATTCAACAGTTTAAACTAACCACTTAGACAGCATTACTCCTTATTTACTCCTTCACATAACTGAAGGACCAGGGGTCACCCAGTGAAATTAATAGGCAGCAGGTTTAAAACAAACAAAAGGAAGCACTTCTTCACACTACCTGTGGAACTCATTGCCAGGGGATGTTGTGAAGGCCAAAACAATAACTGGATTCAAAAAAAGAATTAGATAAGTTCCTGGAGGATAGCTCCACTGACTATTAGGCAAGATCACTGGGGATGCAACCCCATGCTCTGGGAGTCCCTAGCCTTTGACTGGCAGAATCTGGGAGTGGACAACAGGGGATGGATCATTCAGTAACTGCCCTGTTCATTCCCTCTGAAACTCCTGCAATTGGCCACTGTCAGAAGACAGTATACCAGGCAAGAAGGATCACTAGTCTGACCCAGTATGGCTGTTCTTATGTACCAAAAAGTATAACAGAATTTAATTCTGAATATTTACCCAGATAAAAAACTAAAGTGGAAAATTAAAGTAGACTAATCTGCAGCTTCTGTCATTTCCCTTGAACTACTGTAGGCACAAAGATCTATTTCAGCACACAAAACTACATTAATGCTAACATAAAAAGTAAGCCTACTTCAGGTTTACTGTAGGTAAGACATGTTTTGATGACTGGATCCAGTACTATGTGATAACAGCTCAAACGTTTCAAGAAGAGTGAAGAAAGTTCACACCCCTTTAGTTGCAAACTACTTTACTGAAGTGGGAAGGGTTGTTACTTCTGGCCTCTCAAGTATAGCAAAATGTTGAATTATGCAGCACTGCTCTAACATCCCACAAGGGCAGTAATGTGTATGAAGAGTAAAATACACTTTTAATACAAAATCATTTTCATTTCTGTAGTCTCAAAATAGCATGTGCCCCATTAATACATGCACCAGATGGGATATGAAAATAAAACTACATCACTTCATGAAGCTCTGTAGGTGACAAACAGTTTTCACATATTGTTCAATTACTGGGTTTGTGGTTTTGGTTAACTCTTCAGGAAATGTCAAATACTATAGTGTCTTATAGCTGCACCTATCAAAGAAAGAAAGAGACAGAGAGAAAGTTGAGCTGGGAGCAGGGCAACTGGCCTGGATGAAATATGGGGAAATTTCTGATCATCAAGTTATTCTTTTACTCACCCATTTGCCTTCTAACTTCCAGATACCTTCCTTCCTACATAGCAATACCTGGCATCTCTTTTCTTATTTGAAATGTTAATTAAGGACCCCAGCTGCCTCTGTCCTGGGTCCCAGGTGGATGTGTTCTGCTGACAAGCAGTGGAGCCTCTCGAGTTGCAAATCAAAATCTGGTTCTCTCTGGGATTTGTAATGTCACAGACCAAATCCCGAAATGAGGAAGTACTAAAACATAGCACCGAGGGCAGTATCTCCCTCCTACACAATCCCAGAGCAGAAAGGGATAGGAAGAAGAGATTAGCTAGTTTTACTAAAACCTGGACAAAACGCTGTTCAATAAAATTAGCTAGAGAATCACTGAAAAATCCCTGAGACATCTGATTTCCTTATACAAACCTACACAATTTTCACTGATAAAGCGAAGAAATTATATTTGCCAAATCACTCTCCAGCTCTACCCAACATTAAACAAATACAATATAAGAAAGCTATCAACAGAATAAATGAAGCAGAAAAAACTAAAATCTACATTTGTTCTGAGACGTCTGGATTCATAGACAGTAGTACTAAAGGCTTGTTGAACACAATTTTTTCTGTTACATTAAACTGCTTAATTGTTTCAAAATGTTAAGCTAACAGCTTCTCTTTTCACTTTAGTTTTGGATGTGATCAAGAAAGGTATCAAAAAGCCTTTGTTTAGCAGTACATATCAGATAGACATTAATATTAATAAAGTAAATTCTTCAACAGCAACAGCAGCACTGAAATACCCTTAAGTGAGATAAGCTTTATCTGCCTCGTTTTCACTGTCTAATATTTGACTTCATACTAAGCTCTGGCTCTGCTCCTCCTCTTTCTTGATGTCTCAAGCCTAATAACACAGCTGTAACACTCACTGTGCAATGTTTTACTAAATGCCAGATACACTACAACTCTGGCATTTTCTACCTGGAAAAATGTTCAGTTCTCGTAATACACTTTATTTAATGTAAGATTAAAGAGTAGTAAAAAAACCTCATAACTGCATACTTCATTTGCCCTTCTAAGATAATGCTGTTGCCATGAAGAGGCATCTGACAAGCAAGTTTAAAAAAACAACAACAACAAGCAGCATTCCCTAGCCTAGCTAGTACATGCACATATTTTCTAAAATGACAGATGCTGGGTTGGCAGAACTGATGCAAGAAAACC
Source organism: Lepidochelys olivacea (assembly GCF_965140295.1). NCBI lineage: Eukaryota > Metazoa > Chordata > Testudines > Cheloniidae > Lepidochelys > Lepidochelys olivacea. The sequence goes on along the minus strand of NC_140436.1, from coordinate 11,187,912 downwards.
GAAGTAAAAAGGGAGACAAACGGCAGGCCACAGAACTAAGAGTGTTAGTTACCTTTATAAATAAGGTTTCAGAGTAACAGCCGTGTTAGTCTGTATTCGCAAAAAGAAAAGGAGGACTTGTGGCACCTTAGAGACTAACCAATTTATTTGAGCATGAGCTTTCGTGAGCTACAGCTCACTTCAGCAGATGCATCTGATGAAGTGAGCTGTAGCTCACGAAAGCTTATGCTCAAATAAATTGGTTAGTCTCTAAGGTGCCACAAGTACTCCTTTCCTTTATAAATAAGAACAGTTTTAGAAAGCCCTCTAATACTGAAGAGGCTACAAAGCAACATTATCCTCTCCCTTCTCCCCCTGTTTTGCCTCAGTTATCATATCTATAAAGAAATGAAATGACCTGTTCAAGGTCAGACAGCAAGTCAGTGAATAAAAGGAATAAAACACAGTTCTCCTGGCCTCCAGCCCTATAACTCCACACCCTAGACCTCAGTGAACATTACCATATAATATGCTCAGATACTGAAATGACTGTTCCAATGGCAGTTATAACATTATAAGGGACAGCGCATTAACACTTTTTAGCTTCTAATGATCAGTGTTATGCTAAACAAGCAATTTTATATCTGTTATTCTGATAAACGTACTCCATATCAAAGAACTCTCCCACTCTGAACTACAGGGAAAAGTAAAGTAATTACCATTTTGTTAGATGGTTAGCCAGAACAGGGACACTTTGATCACTCAGATTACATCCTGGATTAACCAATTTATTTTTGAGGTGGAAGGGCCATCAACTCCATGTAACTGAAAGCACCTGAATAAAATGTATTATCCCTGGGGAGCCAACATAAAACTGGGTCTGTAATGCCAATGGGGACAGGGAAACGAAGTCCAGCATTGCAAACAGCACTATAATATGGCTAGGAAAGAGACTGCACAGGAAAAGGCTAGGGACACAGTTCAAAACTCCAATATGTGGCGACACTATCACAAAACAAACAACTTGGGAGCCAATTCAGAAAAAAAGATATCTGGCTTCGATGCTATGCAAGTTCTTTACGATTCCCAACTAAAACAGCTACCACTAGTGACTTGCAAAGAAGCAACATACTATTTTCTAAATAAGAATCTAAAGATTTATTTTTGAAAATAAGAAAAATTGGAACAAAATACAAAGGAAGGACTGTAGTCACAACAGTTGACAGAAAAAAATGCTTCTCATTATACACATTTGAAGGGTGAGAGTTATCCCTCCACTATTTACCTAATTAAAGATAGTTCTACAAACTTGTTCAGCCTATACACCTTCCCTTGTCCATCCAGCCACATGGAAGGGGGAAAATAAACAGGAAGGATAAATTTAGATTCTGCATAGTTTTCATTTTTTCTTAATCCATGTTCAAAATTGATTACTATATCACTCTTTCACATCCTCAAAGCACATATGCAATACTAGTGGTGACAAATACTGACCAGTATAAAAAAACTTGGAAAATAATGTCCACCTATAAAGGCATATTAGAGAAAACAAGTTCTTACAGTCTTATTTTGCAGATGACAAAAAATTGACCAGATGAAAGTGAACAAAATAGATTGTTCCACGAAGAATTGGATGCGATTTAGGTCTAATTTTCTCATTTTGATGTAAACGCTAAACATTTATACATATCGGAGTCTATACCAGAGAAAGATTCTACTTAAAATAAGAAATAAAAGAAAACCTTTAATATACCTACCCAATATCATTGTCTTGTTCTGCTCTGAGCATGGCAAACCACTGCTGTTTGTAAACAGAGGACAGCCATTCTAAAATTTAAAAAAATATATAAATAAATGTGGAGATTTCTTTGGAGGTGGGAAAGGGGGTATTTATAGAACATTTAAAATAAGGAAATAAAATTACACTGAGATGAAAAAGTTTTGTATTCATTAATTAAATAGCCAATTCAAATCCAGTCAGTCAATTGATTATTTCACTGATATACCCATCTTTAAGACTTAACCTATTTTAAGTTGCAAATACCAATAAAATAACCCTGCTCAAAATGAAGTAACTTGTAACACTAAATGCATCTTTTGTTATCAAATCAGCACCATTCCCTCTGAAATAACCATATGACTGAACAGATTTTTTTCGCCCCCTATGCGAAAAAGAACGGTTACAAAGGGGTTGAAATGCAGTTAAACTATACCTTACTGGTATATAGCATTCTTCACACAATGCATCAAATGAGTCAAATATAGCTACACTCAAAAGGAAATGGAAGAATAATGCCTATTTCTTATATAAAGTTTTTCATCTGTACATCTCACAGCCCTTCACAATGTTCAATGTATTTATCTATATAACACCCCTGTGTGGTAGGAAAGCATGATCATCCCCATTTTACAGATGATCTGAGGCACAGAGAGGCTAAGTGACTTGCCCAAGATAACACAACAAGTCCATGGCTGAGCAGGGAATTCCCCATACCCTAAGCCAATGCCCTAACCACAGGACCAAGGATGCAACTATTGGGGAAAATTAGAGAAAACTGATAAGTGGGATTTTGTTGTAAGAGCAAGAGGAAGGTTTTACAGCTATCAGTTTTACAAGAAAAACAGGACAGTTCTAAGGCAAACATTAAAGAGACAGTTAAAAGCTCAATGGCCTAGAAGAGAGGAACCCAGTTCAATGTAGAGCGGAACCAGTTCCACTGTGAAGAGATGAGAGAAGGGGCAAAGAGGCAGGTGGGTGAAGTCAGGTGTAAGGTAAAGAAAGTCTAAGGGGAGTTGGGGGACAATTCAATGATTTAAATAGGGAGTCAACAAAGGTGGCAAAAGGAAGGGAAGAATGAAAAAAGCACTCAGGATCCCCAAAATTTTAGACACAAAGGATTTAGGACTGATAAGGGACCGATACCGACTCTACTAACTTCAATGACAAAACTCAGTCTTCAAAAGGAAGCAAGCCTGGACCCAAAAAGAATAAAAATAATCAATGGAAACTGAAAGCTATAAAAATGATTTCAGCAAAACCACAATCAAAATGAAGAAAAACTCTGGAAGAGTTCTGGAGAAAGAGAGGAGGAGGGAAAAAAGGCAATTTGGTGTCAAGGGTAATTTGGAAACAAGAGGATTTGCTTTTAAATATTTTATTCATTTTTATATTTCACTTTATTTTAATGACTTGCTTAGCACATGAAAGGCGTGAACAAGGGGAACTTTGTAAGTTAAAAATATTGTTCTGGAACTCTTGAGCAAAGTTACCAGACGAACTACAATAGCAAAATGCTTAAAACAGATTTGCATTTGTATTACAGCAAAGAAAAGATTTTATTCTAGAACTTCAGTGGCAAATGCATCACTGCCTTTTTCTCTCATTGTGCCCGGACACCTGCAGTACACAAAACAAAATTTGTAGCATATCTTTCAACCACTCAACAAAAGATTGTTTACATTAACCAGAATTTAATCTGGCACTATCTAAAAAGATTTACATTACAAAATATATTTTCTGAACTCGGAGAAGTACTCCTCAGGTACCACACAATAACTTCAAAATTTAGTGATGACATCCAATCACCAAACTTGTTCAAACACACATCACATGTATTTATCAAACCTCTTCTCAAAATGAGAAGAAAAACAACCTAGTCAGATAGTTGTTGAGTAAAAAGTATTAATGGCTTACAAATGTAAGAAATGTTCAAGTCCACAAATGTATCTTCATTCAGCATTTAAGATAAAATTTATAGACTTGGAACATGGTTAAGAAAAAAAAAACTTTTTTCATTTGGTTTTTTGAAACAGACTTCACATAAAACAATTGTCTTCACGTAACGAAACTAGAGAGTAAACGATTCACACTTATTCTCACTGTGGACCACATCCTAAGAAGTTCTCTCAAAGACTAATTCCCCTCCCATCTGCAGTCATATACACATTCGTACATCAACTTCAGCAATTGCTGGCCACAGTTTAGGAACTGCTCAGTCAAGTCACGTTAGTCAAATCATAAACAGCTTATTCTAGAAGTTCTCATCCATTTGACATCCTGCACAACCAAACCTCAGCATTAATCATTTGCCTATCACCTTTCTTACCAGACTGATAAAGGAAAGCAGGATAATCTTCTTACACAAACTGTTTTCCTTCTATTTTGCTCTCAGTGAGAAGATCAACACACACAATATGTCAAAAAACCACCCCTCAAGCAGCATATCTTGTAATGACTTCAGGAAACCGATTTCCTTCTTGTAGCAAATAGATACACAGAAGTGACTTCTAGTTCTGTGTTCAGACCACCCTTTTTCTAGAATGAACAAGAAAATGCTGAAAAGGTTTTTCTAGTACACATATCTTACTCCATGATAGGTAAGAAATATTGATGTGGACTGGTGTGGTCCATGCTTGAGCACCACTATGTTTTGTTGAAATCTTGTTCATGTATTTATAACACTTATTTTACTCAGATCCAGTTGCTGGAATTCTGTTACAGTATCTGAAATCGATCTCATTAAAATAAAAAGATTTTAAAATGAAGTTAATTTTAAATTTTCCCAAATAAAATAAAGTGAAAGGATCCTCGCCATATATTATACATCCAGGAATCAAGATACCTTGAAGTCTACATTTATAATTTGGTGTATTGTGAAAAGACGACGACTTACAGGACCACAGCATAACTGGATTTCTCCAACTTCCTCTGCACTAATCCTGACAAAGTAATGGAGGGAAGAGGAGGGTCATTAAGGCGATAGGGGTTCTGAAAGTTCTTTCAAATAAATTTCAAACAAACAAACAAGCAGTATTTATTTACTTAGCGTGTGCAGTCGTCTAGCCAAGCGATATCATCTTCAGTGGCGTGATGCAGTCCTTCTAGGCCACCGCTGAACCAAGTCAGCAGACATTCATCAACAATGTATGTCATCGTCTGTGTTGCACCGCAGCTGCACAAAGAGCCGTCACGAAGGCCCCAGTGATACTGGTTGGCTGCTCAGAGACCTTGCCCAGTCTGGAACCTGTTCAACAGGTACCTTTGGCGACAGGGCAGGTCAAAACCAGGCAGGCAAATTGTGGGGTCGGTGACGAGGGACTGGTTGGGGATTCTAACATATCTATTCCTCTCGCCAGAGGGTTTCCGCCCTAACATCTTGGCATGGCGGATGAGACCATAAGGGGCAACGTGACAGCAAACGTGCAGCTGGTGGCTTAAAAAGGTCATTGTGCAGTGGCAGGCTTGGGTTGGCACGTACTTTCTCCAGTAACTTGCCAGTCGCAATCTCTCATCTGATATGAGGAAGGACAATATTGCTCAGAACTGGAAGCCAGGGGAGTGGAGTCAGAAGCAGGGTGCCGGAGACGATACTCATTGTGACATGTAACTGCACATCCACCAGTTTGCTGTGTGACGATCGACTCCAGACTGGCGTGCAGTACTCCACCCACCGAATACAAGGTGGCAAGAGCTGACCTCCGCGAAGTTGGAGCACGACGAACCTTCCACTTTGCTAAGAAGATTGTTATGCGTCTTAACTTTAGCTGCTGTCTTCTTCAGGTGGGCATGGTAACTCAGTGTGCGGTCTAAGGTCACACCTAGATAGACCGGTTCTACTTCATGCTTCACCTTCTGACCATTCAGATAAACATTCAGTTCTCGGGTTGTGCTGGCGTGATGAAGATGGAACAAACTGGAGACTGGTTTTATAACAAGCAGTAAGGGAAAGTAGTACAAGATTTAAGTGAAGTGGTTACGGTGGTAACTGACCGTATTTATAATAATTTTTTTTTGGAGAGGTACTTTACTCCTAAGTACCCAAAATCTAGCCACAATTAACCTTTTAGTTTCTTGCAGGTGTCACAGCAGAATCAAGTTTTCAGGAACGATCCTGCTCAAAGTGTCCTTTCTGTGTTCAGGGTGTGGAGTCAAAGGCGAGGAGATGACTGAAGAAGCTGACACCACGAACAAGGTAAAAGGGTCAGGGCAACACAATAAGAAGAACGAACAAACAAGGGGCACAGTTAGTGCCATGAAAGTAGGGCCAAGTTCATTGCTTCAACCTGGTGCAGTGCAGGAGATGAAGGAAAGGATTAAAAAAGGAGCAAATTACTTGGTCAAAATGATGCTGGAAACTTCATATTGTATGCAGTGGATGCGGCTGAGCACGGATATTAGTGAGATTACAGTAATCAAGATGGGACGTGAGGACTTGAAAGAGCATGTTAGTTGTAGGGATAGAAAAAAACATTCGCTCCTCAAGATGTTTTGGAGGAAGACCTAGCAGGATTTGGACATGGCTTGAACGCATGGGCGACGAGGAGGCATGAATCAAAGGTGACACTTAGTATACAGGGCTGAGTGACAAGAGGGATGAAGGTCATGTCAAAAGGGAGAGGATGGAGAGAGTGAAGAGGGTTTAAGAGGAAAGATGAAAAAAAGCTGAAACTGAACTGCGTAAGTCTAACTTTTCAGTAACATCCAGGAGAAGATGTCAGAGAGGCTGAGATCCAGAATTGGGTGGACAGAGATGAATAAGGATTGGACAGATGGATTTGTGCATCACCACAGGCACCGTAAATGAAGCTGTGAAAGTACAGGATGACACCCAAAGAGAGTAACACAAAAAGAAGAGGGATTCAAGGACAGAGCAACATGCAAGCCCATAGACAAAGGAGGCCATGCCAAAGGAGACATGGAAAGGACAGACAACGATGTAGCATGAGAACCAGAAAGGACAGTATCATAAAAACCGAGGGTGGATAAGATTTCAGAAGATTTAGACACTGTCATATTCTCAAAGAAAATAAGGTGCCACAAGTACTCCTTTTCTTTTTGTGGATACAGACTAACACGGCTGCTACTCGGAAACCTGTCATATTCTCAGAGGTCAATGAAGATAAAATAGAGACCCTGAGATCATCAGAAAGCTTTGTGAAAACAGTTTATGTGGAGTAAAGATGGTGGAAAACAGATCCAAGAGGATCCAATACAGAGCTGGAGAAGAGGCAATCAAGGCAACTTTTGTAACAGGCATGACCAATTAATTGAGCAGTGAAAGGAAGAGGGAAGTGGAGCTGAAGTTAGAAAGGCAAGTGCTCCACCTACTGGAAGATCTGAATGTCTGGTGGCAGCGCATTTTCAGTTTAGGCCCCCGACTTTGAGAATTAATATATTTCTGTTCATCTAGCAGTGCCCAAGTTTGTTAAGCTTCAGAACAAGGAGCAAAGACCATTTGCTTACTCAGGATTGTGCCAACAGAGTGAGGATGGGGCCTATTTATAATGCAATTTATGTTAACATTTTAGTTCTTGGTTCAACTTGATTTTCTTTCATCAACATTGATTATTTTCTCTTAATATTCACATGTGCACCCCAAATCAAAAGAAGTTGGGCACATTTTACACCCTGGAAAATGCAAACAGAATAACTGAACAGCCAGCCACCCAATGGCCTTGCTGAGGACAACACAAGAGCTTTCTCCTTTCCAAACTTTATCTATTAGTAAAGTAACAGATGTCTTCTGAGATGCTAGAGAACAAAGGGACAAGCTGTTGCAACTCCTTCAGTTTCAAACACTGATCTACATACAAAACCTACCTATTATATCACTAACTTTTAGTTTAATGCTTTAGCCAATTCTCTTTCTAGGAAATAGATGACTTTCATGAAGTATATCAATCAATATTTACATTCTATTACATGTTTCATTATCAATATTTACATTACTCTAATAATTCAGATATACAAGGCAGTTTTACAGCTCTGCTGACCTTGCTGACATAACTGACAGCCCAATGAATATTTTAGAAAAGTATGTAAGTGAATAAAAAAACAGATGGATGGGAACAAGGGCATAATCCCAAAAGTTTCATTCACAATTTGTTTCAGCTACTAATCAGAAAATACACAAAATGTCCAATCAAAGTATTTTCTTACCTGAAGGTACTAGAGAATCTCGCTCAATAATGCTTGCTGATGCCAAATCGCTGATGATGTATTGCAATCTCAAGTGTTTGAATACTGTCAAGAATGCTCTTCCTTGTTCAGATTCTAAGAATGCAATGTCATCCTCAAAATCTGCATATTACAAAAGACACACACCATTATGGGTTTCCTAGAACTTGCTCATTTTGATCGTCTTCTAAAATATATACAAATTGAACAGAAGGTCCTAAGCTCTCCAAATAGAGAAAGGCAAATTACATTTTGCAAGCAAAATTACCAGTGTGGAACAGAATAGATTTCTCAAATCCAAGGAAGTTAACAACATTCAAATAATTGTAAAGGTAAAACTATTAGACCAAATTATTTTATCCACTGAAATAAGAGAGAGTTTGGCCAGAATTTTCAGACGATCAAACAAAGATTTCACTAGACAAGTCAATCACAAAAATAAAGCAGTGTACCCTGAAATTATTTAGATTCAACATGCATGGCCAAAACAGTTCAAGGTAAGACCTTAACAGTATAATGAGAATAAGAGGTGAGGTGAGGTAATGAATACATCTCTTTGGTATACATGGGGCAGTGTTTTTGGAGGGAGCTGAAAGACAACTGCACTGTACTTGCTGCTGTATGTACTGAGCACTGAAGTTCTAAATCCAGCACCTTTTTCACAAACACTACATCCCTACAAAGAGGCTCACCTTTTCTACGCTTGGAAAACCAGGCATCAGCTTCAGCTAAAAGTTGTTTTAGTGGTCCATTCCAAGAAGGCACTAGTTGAAGGAACATCCACTAAAGAAAAACAAATTTTTGTAAGCTTATTTAAGATTCATAAAATATTATGTAAACATCCAAGACTAATATATTTAATGTTACAGCCACTATGAAGCTCCTGATAAAAACAAGTAATTAATTCTTCTTCTAATTATTAATTTTTAATCGTAACACTGGTATAATTAAATAGATTTATGGTTAAAAGGGTATTTTCTAGGGCTGTCAAGCGATTAAAAAAATTAATCGCGCAATTAATTGCATTGTTAAACAACAGAATACCATTTTCATATATATTGATTTCAATTACAACACAGAATACAAAAAGTGTACAGTGCTCACTTTATTTTTTTTATTACAAATATTTACATCATAAAAACAAAAGAAATAGTATTTTTCAGTTCACCTAATACAAGTGCTGTCGTGCAATCTCTTTATAATGAAAGTTGAACTTACAAATGTAGAATTATGTACAAAAAATGACTGCATTCAAAAAGAAAACAAAGTCCACTCAATCTTACTTCTTGTTCGGCCAATCACTCAGACAAACAAGTCTGTTTACATTTGCAGGAGATAATGCTGCCCACTTCTTGCTTACAATATTACCTGAAAGTGAAAACAGGCTTTCTTATGGCACTGTTGTAGCCAGCGTCACAAGATATTTATGTGCCAGATGAGCTAAAGATAGATATGTCCCTTCATGCTTCAACCACCATTCCAGAGGGCGTCCATGCCGATGACACATTCTGCTCGATAATGATCCAAAGCAGCGAGGACCAATGCATGTTCGTTTTCATCATTTGAGTCAGATGCCACCAGCAGAAGGTTGATTTTCTTTTTTGATGGTTCACGTTCTGCATTTACCACATTGGAGTGTTGCTCTTTTAAGACTTCTGGAAGCATGCTCCACACCTCGTCCCTCTCACATTTTGGAAGGCATTTCAGATTTTTAAACCTTGTGTCAAGTGTTGCAGCTATTTTTAGAAATCTCACATTGGTATCTTCTTTGCATTTTGTCAAATCTGCAGTGAAAGTGTTCTTAAAAAGAAAAAACGTGCTGGGTCATCATCCGAGACTGCTATAACATGAAATATATGGCAGAAAGTGGGTAAAACAGAGCAGGAGACATATAATTCTCCCCCAAGAAATTCAGACACAAACTTAATTAATGCATTTTTTTTAAAATAAGCGCCATCACCATGGAAGCATGTCCTTTGGAGTGGTGGTCGAAGCATGAAGGGCATACGAATGTTTAGCATATCTGGCACGTAAATACCTTGCAATGTCGGCTACAAAAGTGCCATGCGAATGCCTGTTCTCTCTTTCAGGTGACATTGTAAATAAGACGTGAGCAGCATTATCTCCCATAAATGCAAAAATACGTGTTTGTCTTAGCGACTGGCTGAACAAGAAGTAGGACAGAGTGGACTTGTAGGCTCTAAAGTTTTACATTGTTTTGTTTTTGAGTGCAGTTATGTAACAAACAAAAATCTACATTTGTAAGTTGCACTTTCACGATAAAGAGATTGCACTATGGTACTTGTATGAGGTGAATTGAAAAATACTATTTATTTCATCATTTTTACAGTGCAAATATTTGTACTAAAAATAATATCAAGTGAGCACTGTCCACTTTGTATTCTGTGTTGTAATTGAAATCAATATATTTGAAAATACAGAAAAAACATCAAAAAATATTTAATAAATTTCACTTGGTATTCTATTAACAGTGCAATTAAAACTGCGATTAATCGTGATTAACTAAAAAAAATTAATCGCATGAGTTAAGTGCGATCGACTGCCCTATTATTTTCACAGTACAATTATCCATAAACAGTTTAAAATTCTGTCTCTACACACATTTTAATGTTAAAACCAAAAAGTCAAAATAATATAATCATTTCAGAATCTGAATACTACTTTACACTACAACACTGAAGTATCAAAAATTTTAAACAAATTGGGCTAACTTCATGGCTTCAATAGTCTTATCCCATGGACAACCTGGGCCCTTTGCAAGTACCTTCTTGAGAGCAGTATACACATCCATCTCCACTTGCATTACAAATAGGTTAGAAGAGCTGATCAGCTGTTTCATGAGGTTTATGCTGGGAAAGAAAATACTATGAGATGGTACGTATAAACCTGTAAGTCGATCAAGTAATTAGTAATATCAAAGAGGAAAGAGTGAAGAAAGTTAATTCACTCTTGCCACAGCTAAGTGAAAGGTAGAGCTAGTTGGCTATTTTCAAACAAAGCAATTTTTCCACTGGAAAATGCAGCTCTGTCAAAACTGAAACTTGTTAAAAGGGCTGCTTTTGATGAAACTCTAGCTGGAAGGCTTTTCCAGCCTCGGATGGAATTTCTGGTTACAGAGAGCGCACAGAATTACCATTAGCTCAGTGGTTAGGACACTCACCTGGGATACGGAAGTCCCTGCTTTGCCTGATTTGGATGAGGTGAGTTTCACTAATTACCAGGCTACTGGCAAATCTGGAATGGGTCTCTACAATCTCTCCTATTAAAACTGCTCCCCTTTGCATAAATAAACTAAATATTCATTGGGCCAGGGAGAGAGTGGACTAGAAGGGCACTCACGTGGCATATGGGAGACCCATGTTCAAATCCCTGCTCCAAATCAAGCTTAGTGTGGACTTGAATCTTTACCTCCCCACACCCGTATTCCAGGTGAGTGCCCTAACCAGCTATTCTGGGGAGGATTTCTCTGTTTTTTTTTCAAAATTTTTTTGAAAGGTTTCAGTTTTGACCCAGTGTGGAAAAGGAAGACAATTTAAGAGGGAAGAAGGTTCCTTCCTTATGACCATAGATAAGCGAAAGATTAAAGGATTCAGTCTAAGTTCACCGGGGTACACACAATATTCTGATTCAGAGCACAAGATCTTGGTAATATGAAAAGAAAAGAAAATATTTAAGTGGGAGTTGAAGAAGAAAGGAATTGACTAGTCACTAGGCAAGCATTCAGAAAAAAACACTTTCTCAGCCAAAAACTATAAATTATATTTTGAAGTTAATTTCAACCTTAACAATGGAGGGACTAAGGATCCTCACTAACAATACACTGTCAAATATGAAAAAAGCTTATTTTTTTTAAATTATGAAAATAGATGCAATACCAACAGTGTTAAGTAAAAACCAGGAATATCTGAAGAAAAACTTTTCAAACATCAACTGAGAAAATTTTAAAGCTAAGTTATGTAACACACATACACACAGCCAACCCTGTAAGTGTCCCATAACATTAAAAAAAAAGTTTATGGTCTAGTTTCTTGTAATGGTCATCAATATTCTAATATGCCACTTGCAACATGTTTTAGTTACCTCAAAATACGTAGACTATTTTAACCGCTCAATTACCTAAGTTAATTGAAATCTGAATACCTGAGTTCTTTGAAGAGTTCAACACTCTGGTGAGTCATCAGGTTATTCAAAAGCCATTCAAGGCACCTAGATTTAAAAAAATCAGGTGGTTATTCACGATTTTCAGATATCCAAGTTGGACTATTAAACAACTGATCAAACTAAAATAGATTTCGCAATTCTAGTGGATTGAAGAATGTCTGATCTGATTACAAAACTCTCTGGATCTAAAAACTCTGATACATCTTATTATTTAATACTACTTTAATTTGAATGATCGTAAACTTTAGGAAGGATTAAAGAAACTTAAAACATTTTCAAAGTATGAGGTTTACTTAGATAAGCATGACACTAACAGAAAACGTTTCAAACATTATCTTCTGTAATAGCAAAGGGAAGGTGGGAAGTCTGAATTGAGAAGGTGAAGTAAAGTAGCTACGTGTCACAGAAGGGGTTGCGGGACCATTTGTTGTTGGGGAAGAAGGATCTGGCTGGAGCAGCCTGCTCACCAATTCTTCCAAGACCTATACTGTTCAGAATTTACATTTATTTCATGTTGAACATTCCAGGAGCACCGATATCCAACGAAATTAGAACAGCCAGTTACATTAATATTTTACTCTCCTTCTACAAAGTTAATCTGTCTTCTTTTCAAATTTACAATTAATTCCTTATATCCTCTAAGCTACAGTTTTTTAAGGCGGCCCACTGTTTTCGAAATAGTAGAAACAGGAGAACTAAAACACATATGATCCATGTTATACACTTAAAAAATTACAGTGGACTAACTCAGTCACTGGTCAAATTTATATTTTGAAAAATGTTCCATCTTAATTAAAATGTAAATTTTCTTTTAAACATGAAAAATAGTCTGGAGAAAAAAGTTCATTCTTACTTTTTCTTCACAGAGTCTAATCCATAGGTCCCTGCTGAATTATAATAGCCACACACAGTTTTCACATTAATTGTTTCCTTCATAGTCTCACCACATTGCTGTATTAAACCATCCTGTGAATAAATCCACAAACATTCAAAGTTTGGGTTTTTTTAAAAAGCATAACCTTATATTTTTATGGACATTACTGACAATTTAGTGAAGACCATTTATCAATACATTAAGTTTTCAAAGTTATGTGCCAGAACAATACGACCAAACTCTTCCAGAGTAAGGAAGCTAATATAGCTAAAAATATTTAACAGCAACATGCACAGTGCTGTTATAACAGGTAATTTAATCCTACTTACATCCTCGAGTAAGCCTCAATAAACAATTTTATATTTCAACTAAAAGTGAGTCTTAGCATGTTTATATAAAACTGCTTCACTGATATATGTGCTAAATAAGTACTAAGCAGCCCACTCTTTTTCCAATGATTGTTCTGAAAATGATTTTTATAATCTATTAGGAGAAAGAGTGAACATATTTAATGTTTGTTCTAATGTGTGCCTTTTAACTACACTCTGAGTTTTTATTTTAATCTAAATAACTGATAAGACCACTATACTATCTAAATACATCCATTACTTTATATAGAACTTACCAGCTGCAGCATACAGGCTGCTGCTAGAAGGGCAACAACACGACTGGGCTTTATTAAAACATCATCTCTATATAGTGAGCCAAATGCTACCTGCAGAGCTAAAAAAACACAAATTGTCAAATCTAAAGAAAAATAGCTATAATCTCACAGTTAGTAATTTAAAGTACACAATGTTTAAACACTAGGGATTCCTTTCAACTTACGCTGTTGCTAAAATTTTAAATTCTTTAATCTTGAAAAAAGCTAAATTGAAAAAAGTTAAATCAAAAGAAAGCCAATGGACTGATCACAGAACATTGTAACTACTGAAACATAACCCATACCCACAAATGTGGTGATTATTTTCAACTGGGTCATTAGGAAATATTTGTGTCAAATGTATCACTTCTATAAGCACTGTAGTTCTAACTACACACAGAATCTGCACCCAGGAGAGACAGAGAGAGTTCCATATTTTGATTCACAAGAATTTAAGAGCTTTCTAAACAGTTCCCTTCTGTTCGTATTTTTTAAAAGCAGAAGTAATACCTGAACAGTACAATTACTTACTTTGCTGTTTAAACAACTGGTATTCATCCTAACAGCTGAAAAAACACATACACCATCAAATAGTTCCAGGGAACCATAACACCGCAGAGGGTGATGCCTATGAATTATAATCCCACCATGCCATCACTGTAACACGTCAGGACATCAAACTGGAATTACTGTGTCTTTCTCTCTGCAAGTCCTCTAACAGAATCTCTCTTCTCGCTCTTCTTTACTCCTGGCTGCTTGGAGGCCAGGAAAGGATGCCAATAGCTCCAATGCATATCCTCAAATCTGTCCCAAGTGGAGAACCATGAAGAGCACTCCTCTGACTGGCTGTCTTTCCAAAACAACACAGAGAAAGAGGTGCTTCATTCGAACACTTGGATCTCCACAAGAGCTATACGTTGTTCAAATCACTGCTTTAGACTGTGGTTCTTCAGTCAGTTCCTGGACCTTCACCACAGTTCCTCTCATGATCCAAGACTAAACTAAGCCATAAACAACTCATGTTTTCTCTTGGGGTAGTTGTGGTTATTTACTGATCTGTCAGTTCTCATTTTCACTTATTTGAAAATAAACCCTCTTTTCAAACAGAGATGTCAGCGATTTAGCGTAACAGTAAAAAATTCAAAGGTTGAAATTAAGTGAACTAACAATATTCAGGAAAAAGGTGCTTGCTTACCTTCTATATCAATATTCTGGTCCGGAATCTCCAGTTCTATGATGTCCATGCTAGACTCCCTCCAAGAACCACTGAACATACTGGAAAAGTAGCCAGACTATTAAAAAAAACACAAGGAATCATTTCATTCAAATAATGAAAACCTGAAGCCAAAATTGTTAATCATCTTTAGCTATAAAATCAAGTAAATTATAGGGTAAGTAAGCTGAAATAATTGTGACGTATTTCCATATCAAGAAGAACTAACAATATTTCTTCCAATTATGTGGAAATATTTACAAACATCGATCCACATTTCAATTCTGTTTACAGAAGTAGAGACATTTGTTTTTCAAGTTATTTTTCCCCAATCAATTCAATTTTAAATAGGCAGAAAAACTGTAAAAAAAAAAAAAATCCATGATAAATCATGGTATCCACAGCATGTACTCATGTCCAAAATTTAAGTCCTTATAGCTATTTGTAGACAAAAAATCCTGCAGACATTGATTTTTTTTTAAGCCAATTAAAAAAGTATGCAAGACATGCAGATTAATTGACAAGATTGTGGTCTCAGACTAAGGACACACATACATTTTAAATATTATGTGTAGGTAAATTCATACAAACACATACACATACACCATTTACATTAGTATACCTTTTTTAACAAAGTGTAAGGCATATAAAACTAGAATTTGCTAGATTTCCATCCAAATGAAGTGAAAAATACTGCTTTACTAGGATTCATGATTTTCCATCTCAGCAGAAGGAGAGCCCATTATGAGATGCTATCACTCAGTGATGTTTACCTGAGAGATTAAAAAAATAAAGTCTATTTGTACAATAGCATACCTTCTGCACTGTTACCCAATATTTCCACTGGTGGCAGCAAATTACAGCACGTGTAAAATCAAAAGTATCAAACCGTATTCCCCCACCACACACTCTATTTATGAGCAAAGAAATACACCACTGTTGCTTATTGCTTTGTAATCAAGAACCCGGATCGTTTGCTCCCTACTGGTGGAGAGCTTAGTACACTCATGGGCTATATCCAAATATACTGGGCTAACGCCTAGATTTCATGGAGAATAGTGTGTTTTAATAAGCAGCACCAAAAGCTTAATGTACATCTCTCATTCAGTACCTCAGTGCCATCTACTGGGAAAAAGTCACGAACTAATGCACAAGCTAGGAGAGCTAAAGCTGACAGATGGTCATCAAGACACAGAAGTAATCTGTCCAATATGTAAGGGTGGAGTGATAGCTTCACCAACAGTAAGATTACAGATATATGGTATAACATTGAGAGAACAGTTTAACCCTACTGATTTAGTTCCAATTAAAGGTGGTAGTCACTTCCAAGAACCAATTTTAAGATTCAATTCAACAAAATTTCCCCTTACATGATGTCTCTTAACTTAAGAGACAAGGTCAATATGGTACAAAATCCACCACCTTCTCAAAAAACTTTGGAATTTAACATGCATTGAATATTTTAAATTAAACATTAAATGCTTTCACATTAAGCCACATCAAGATTTTAAGAGAAATTTTAGAACCTTTTACAAGACAATGACAAAGCTGTACTGGAAAAAGGACAGACAGACTAAGTGATTTGCCCAGCGTAGCACAGGAAGTCTGTGGCAGAGCCAAGACGAGAACACAAGTCTAACTCTGGCCAATACTTTAACCACAAAACCATTCTTCCTTTCTAGAAAGTAAACAACAGAACTACAGGGAAAAATAAACTGTTCTGTTTGGGATTATTTTAGGAAGTACATGAAAAAGATTAGGTAAATTTTTCACCTCTTACTGGGAACTGCAGTGAGTTTATTCTTTCTGCTTCCTATTATCCATATATTTTATCCAAAATTTGACTTCTATAGACCTGTTTACATCACAGCACACAGATATAAAGAAAAAGAACCTTAAATTAATGTTTGTCCTAATTTATTTCAACCACTGAGGCACTACAGTGCCTCTGATTAAAGTTTGTCTGCTGATTTTGTACAATAGTACCACAGAAAATTGGTAGGGGGATTTTCAGATGTAGCATATGGAATTACTTTCAATTCTTTACAGGCTAACTAGATTTCAAGGGACTGTCATTTTAATACTAATTAAAATATTCCATATTATGACTTCAAACTAGAATTTTGTCTTTCACAGTTTTTGCCATGAAGCAGCCATAGTTTCTCCTATTTTTTCCTCAGGGCAAAAAGTTGTTCTTATCAATGCAAATCACTACTTGTATGAATACTATCCCTTGATAGTAGAATTCCCATTGAAGTGTACAGTACCTTATTCTCCTTAACCTCTCATGTCCTCATTATTTACACCAGTGTTTCTCAACCAGAGGTACATGTACCCTGGGGGGTACACAGATGTCTTCCGGGGGGTACATCAACTCATCTAGATAATTGCCTGGTTTTACAAGAAGTTACATAAAATGCACAAATTAAATCAGGACAAACTAAAATTTCATACGGACGATGGACTGGTTTATACTGCTCGCTATACTATACACTGAAATAGAAATACAATATGTATATTCCAATTGATTTATTTTTTAATTATATGGAAAAATGAGATAGTAAGCATTTTTTCAGTAACAGTGTCCTGTGACACTTCTGTATTTTTGTGTCTGATTTTGTAAGCAAGTAGTTTTTAGAGGAGGTGAAACTTGGGGAAACGCAGGACAAATCAGACTCCTGAAAACGGTACAGTAGTCTGTCAAGTTTGAGAGCCACTGGTTTACACTATGGGTCATGCATAGTTTCTGAATATGAAACTCAAAATTAATCTGAAAACAAAATAATGGAAATGGCAGTAGCTTTTAATCAGAGCTGCTGTAGATCTGGGTGTGTGTTTTTTCTTGTTTTAAATGCTCAACAGCCTTCATTTTAAATCTAAGAAACCGGAACAGAACATAGTCACAGCTCACACCAACAGTGCATCACACGAAAAGCAGTCATCTGATTACATCAAACCCTATCCAGGACTCCATGTGATCAAGATCTGTTTGGCAAAGATCTGGATGTTACCCTGTTATACAAATCTATCAGTCAACAACAGCCTGCAGTGTTGTCTTTTGTAAAAGCACCAGAGGAAAGCATCAGGTATAACAGTGTCAACCCAACAGTAGTCTCTGGGAGAGTTATTTGGTAATTGGTGGTTCCAGAATGAAGCAATAGTGGGCTGAAGTTTGGCCCGATTTCATCTGATGCAGCTGGGGGTTTGAATGCAACACAAGGCTGAATGTTACCTCAGTACAGAGGCTGAAGTTGCTTTCAGCTCACTGAAGTCTGAGCTTCAAATTAAGTTGGAGATGGGGCTTGAGCACAAAAGACATCTGCTACTGTCAGCCAAAGAAATCCTACCCAGACTCGCCACCTAAGTATTTGTCTGAGAACCAGGTTAGTTGCTGATGCACATGGACTGAAAGACAATTCCATTCTAAGTAAACTGGCATCCAAGTTCACTAGTGAGCTCTTTTGGACATACACCTTATATTTACAATTAAGCGACTCACAGAAGACAGAGTTCTTATTCACAGAACTTCCTAATTTATTACTTTTAAATATGCTTGTTTTATAAATACCTGGGGCTGGTGTTATGCAGTTGTGTAAAAAAAAGTTGTTGTTTAAAAGCAAAAAGTGTGCTATTAGCATGAAAGAACCTCTTTCACAGCCTAACCACTACTCATACATAAGGCTGCACGTCTGTCACAGAGGTTATGGAAGTCACAGATTCTGTGAATTTCCGTGACTTCTGCAGCGGCCAGTGTGGCTGGCTCTGGGACTACCCAAGCACTTGGGCAGCCCCTGGGCCAGCAGCAGTTCCCGGCCAATGGGAGCTGCAAAGCCAGCCGTCTGGGCAGAGGCAGTGCACATAGCTGCCTGGCTATGCCTCTGCCTAGGAGCTGAGCGAGTGGGATGTAGCCACTTGCGGGGAGCTCCCCAGGTAAGCACCACTCAGAGCCCACTTCACCCTGTCCTGTGCCCCAACCCCTCCCACATCCAAACTCTGCTGCTGCTGGAGGAGGAGGTGCGGAGCCAGGTAGGGAGCCTGCCACAACCCGTGCCCCAGCACCAACGGGGGTCTCAGGCCATGTGTCGCCCCTGGGCTGCCCGCCCCTAGCATCCATGGTATCCCCAGGCAGCCCCCCCAAGTTTTAGTCCAGAGTATTTAGTAAAAGTCATGGACAGGTCAAGAGCTGTGAATTTTTGTTTACTGCCCGCGACCTTTATTAAAAACACCCACGACTAAAACGTAGCCTTACTCATAAACAACATTTTTTTGGCTTGTTTAGAGCAGTTTCCTTGCTTGCTTGAGATCTTGAGAAGGAAAGCTTAAAAACCAACATAATCTCAAAGCAGAAGGACCACTGGTGATAAGCATAACCTCTACTTTAGAATCAGAAACCTAGAGCATCAGCATCCTTTGCGTAAGTAGATAGTGAATGAAGTTAACAGTTTTCACATTCATCTTTTTGAAACCAGATGTCTTTAGACTAGTACAGAAAGGAAAGAGACATAAATTTTTGAAGTCCACCATTCTTCACAAGTCCTGTTCCTTTGTAGCAAAGGCTTTCCTATATGAATTTTTCACACAGTGCTGTAAACAACGTACTACTGACTCTCTGCAAGTTCATCCAAGTTGAGGGATGGAAAAAAATGTTCACCTTTTGCCTTCACTCATAATGCTCTAAGTTTTATGCATGCAAGTAATTTACTATCACTGCAGAGGACTGGCCATTAACTGTTCTTTCTAGCTGAAAGAATTAGCAGGTATATTACAATATTTCATTCGTTATCTGGACACCTCCCATACAAGTCTACAAATCTTTAGAAAGTCTACACGAGGATGAGAGGGCTGGATCAGAGATTGGTAACTGAGCTGTTGTCAAGAGCATCTGAAGCACAACATAAGGTGCTTTACATTTTTGCACAGAAACAAAAACAAAATAAAATTAGAAACTGGGGGAGGGGGGGTGAGGGAAGGAAAGAGATGAAGAAAAAACAGATCTATACTTGAAATTTACAGAATAGTGTTTATTTTTCCAAAATGAGTTTCTACTGCAAAAAAGAAAAACCACCTACCTGACACAAATATATCTTGTGCAAGTTCCACTCCTCTCCCAGAGCACAGATCTTAATATCACTATTTTCACCATTCAAAAACAGAGTCTGATAAATATACTTGGATGTACTTTTTAGTTTTTTCCTGGATAAAAAAAAACAACAACTCAAAGACATACACAAACTGTGGAATTCTGCCACAAAGAAAATGAAAATATTTGTCAAGCACTTGATTGTTTACAGCACCATATCAGAAGTTGGCTAGCAAGATTTTCTTCTCTTCCCTTAGTCATTAGACAGTTATAGACCATTTCCCCCCATGTGCTGCTGACAGAGGTCATTTGACATAAGTTTACTTTCTTTTTGTTTACTACAGCTAAGTAGTTATCAGGACATTCCCAGAGTGAATAGGAGAGCTAACAGAAGCCCCAAAGCCCACACCTGCCCCTGCACACAAACATACCCTGCCAATTTTCATGGGTCTGGAATCCCTTTCTCTAGGATTAGTTTTCTCTCTCTCCCCCCCCCCCCCCCCCACGCTTTCTATGTGACAAGCCTCCAAAGAGCAGAGGGAACTCAGCCCTCCCTACATCCCCAATCCTTCTTGGCCACCGCATCCAGCTGGATTCCCATCAGACTTCCCCCAACTCCACACATTTCATCGCCACCAACCCTTCCCTTCTGCCCTCCTCAATCATCCTCCAAATCCCTCCCTCCACCCTTACCCTTAAGGGCCCATAACTATGCCTCCCTGACATCCCTCCACCCATGCCTGCCAGGACCCCTGCAGCCGAAACCCCCCATGAGCCAGGACCCCCCCTCAGCCAAGCCCCCCCCCCCGCTAGCCAGGACTCCCCCAAGCCCCCCTCAGCCAAGCCCCCCCCCCGCTAGGCAGGACTCCCCCAAGCCCCCCTCAGCCAAGCCCCCCCCCGCTAGGCAGGACTCCCCCAAGCCCCCCTCAGCCAAGCCCCACCCCCCGCTAGCCAGGACCCCCCCAAGCCCCCCTCAGCCAAGCCCCACCCCCCGCTAGCCAGGACCCCCCCAAGCCCCCCTCAGCCAAGCCCCACCCCCCGCTAGCCAGGACCCCCCCCAAGCCCCCCTCAGCCAAGCCCCACCCCCCGCTAGCCAGGACCCCCCCAAGCCCCCCTCAGCCAAGCCCCACCCCCCGCTAGCCAGGACCCCCCCAAGCCCCCCTCAGCCAAGCCCCACCCCCCGCTAGCCAGGACCCCCCCAAGCCCCCCTCAGCCAAGCCCCACCCCCCGCTAGCCAGGACCCCCCCAAGCCCCCCTCAGCCAAGCCCCACCCCCCGCTAGCCAGGACCCCCCCAAGCCCCCCTCAGCCAAGCCCCACCCCCCGCTAGCCAGGACCCCCCCAAGCCCCCCTCAGCCAAGCCCCACCCCCCGCTAGCCAGGACCCCCCCAAGCCCCCCTCAGCCAAGCCCCACCCCCCGCTAGCCAGGACCCCCCCAAGCCCCCCTCAGCCAAGCCCCACCCCCCGCTAGCCAGGACCCCCCCAAGCCCCCCTCAGCCAAGCCCCACCCCCCGCTAGCCAGGACCCCCCCAAGCCCCCCTCAGCCAAGCCCCACCCCCCGCTAGCCAGGACCCCCCCAAGCCCCCCTCAGCCAAGCCCCCCCCCCGCTAGCCAGGACCCCCCCAAGCCCCCCTCAGCCAAGCCCCCCCCCCGCTAGCCAGGACCCCCCCAAGCTCCCCTCAGCCAAGCCCCCCCCGCTAGCCAGGACCCCCCCAAGCCCCCCCCAGCCAAGCCCCCCTCAGCCAAGCCCCCCCCCCGCTAGCCAGGACCCCCCCAGCCAAGCCCCCCCACTCCGCTACCTGCGGGGGGTGTTGAGCAGCTGCTCCTCGCGCTCGCCGTCCCCGTCGCTGTCGCTCTCGCCGGGGCCCTCGGGCCCGCCCCGCTTCCGCTTCCCGCCGCGGCTGCCCCG
Source organism: Lepidochelys olivacea (assembly GCF_965140295.1). Taxonomy (NCBI): domain Eukaryota; kingdom Metazoa; phylum Chordata; order Testudines; family Cheloniidae; genus Lepidochelys; species Lepidochelys olivacea. Next base: position 11,166,077 of record NC_140436.1, on the reverse strand, counting down.
GTCCCCGTCCGCCCCCTCCCCGCGCGGGGGCGCCACCCGCCGCCTCAGCACCCGGCTGCTCAGCGAGCCCATGGCGGCTGGGCCGCCGCCTCCTCATGGGGCCGCCCGGCGCGGAGCGCCCAGCAAAACGGGCGGTTGGGGGGGGGCGGGGACTTAGCGACGCCCAGCCGCGTCCATTGTCGCCGCCACACAGGCCGAGGCCGCGGCGCATGCGCGGAACGGGACAGGCGGCGCATGCGCTAGGAAGGTCACCCTACGGCGCATGCACCTACGAAACTACGGGAGGGGGGAAGAGGAGGGAATTGGAGCGTGCGCCAGGGAAAGTCGCATGCACCTGCGACACGCCCCCGGAAGGGGAGGGAATTAGCGCATGCGCGCTGTGCTCCCCTTGCGGGGAGGAGCGCGAGCGCGGCTGCAGTAGGGGGCTCGTGCCGCAGGGCTGCTCCCGTTGACCGCAGTGGCTCCTGGTTTGCAGTTTTGCACCTGTTGCAGAAGGCAGGGGGTTGGACTAGATGACCTCCTGAGGTCTCTTCCAGCCCTCATCTTCCCCCCCACCCTTCAGCCTTTTCATAGAAGGAGAACATAAATGTGAAGTGGCCCAGTGGTCACTTGAGACAGTTTGACTAACCCTCTTTCTAGTCATACTTTTAACTATTCGTTAGCTAACTTCTTGTGAGTATCATTCTCAGAAAGGTCTTCCGAAGGATTGGGCTGTGATGAAAGCAGGGAGTTTGTGCACCAGATCAGAAAAGGTGGGTATTTACCCATAGACATCTGCAAAAGTAACTCATCCTTCAAAGTCCTCCATAAAATCCTTTGGTGTAAGGAGGCCTACAAAATAATAGACTACAGCTAGGTTGAGAACATACCAGCATTGTCTCAGTATCCTTGTACACCCCACCCCCATTTGTTCATGCCTATCTGTTGTTCTTGTTTTATACTTAAAAGTGTAAGCTCTTTGGAGGCAGGGACTGTCTTTTTGGTCTGTTTGTACGGTGCCTTGCACAGCGGGGTCCTGGTCTGTGGCAGGCTCCTCTGTGCTGTGATAACACAAAATAAAAATAGTTGTAAGGAGTGGCATGGAAGAAAGTGGGAAGATAGTTGGATGCGACAAAAGGGGGCTGTGCCGGTGGGATCACCGGCAGGCAGCAGTCTTAGGACTGATCTACACTCAAAACTTCCATCAGCAGAACTACATATGCCAGGGGTGTGAAAAATCCACACCGCTCAGAAATGTAACTATGCCGCACTAACCCCTGGTGTAGACAGCAGTAAGGTGACAGAAGAGTTCTTCCAGCAGCCGAGCTCCCACCTCTCAGGCTCCCAGCAATGGGAGAACGCCTGCTGTCGCTGTAGTGGGCGTCTCCACTGAAGCGCTACAAGTGCACAGCAGCCATAGTATTGTAGTATTTTAAGTGGAGACATAGCCTTCGGCAAACTACCATTCAGGCAAAGTCTTAAAAACAAGGACAAAGAGCTTGAACTTGCTGTAGCTTAGAAGGAACGATGCGTTGGAGCTGGATTGTCTGGTCTGCTGCTTCCCCTACAGTGGGGATCCCATTTTCACATATGGGGGGAGCAAGGGCCAAAACTATTGCCGAAACACAGGATCTTCCTGTGGGAGCCTTGACTTTAGCTGATCTGAGGCGACTTGTAGGCAGGTCTCCCTCCCACCCTTATTTTGCAAGAAGGATTAACCCCATTTCTCCCCTTTCCTGGTAATGTGAGGAAATGTCCCAGAGGATCATTGGAGACTTCCTCTTCCCAAGGACCCTCGGCTGGGTTTTACTGTGGCGGGGGCAGTCCAGGCTGCACTTTGGAGAGGCAGCTGATGTGAAGTTGTGGGACGGGCGAGAAAACACAAGCCTAACTAAAACATGGCGATGCACCTATACGATTTCATCTCATTCAGAAAAGACACCTTTTAGAATTGAAAGTAAAGAAATGATTGGTTTATTACATTGAAAAAGTGAGCACTGGCCAGCAAGCCATTTTTATGGTAAAGCCAGAGGGCACTTGTGAACCTGCAGTAGTGATAAGGCTGAGTGGTTTCTTCTTACTGAGCAGCAAATTGTTGCAGTGCTTAGACTTACTGCCAACAACCCTCCTCTGAAGAAGGGAGCATAAAGACAGCAGAACAAAGTGGGAAAGTGACTTGTCCGAGGCCAGAGAGAGGGTCCAGTTTTGCACCTGGCCAAGTCAATGGGAGCAAAGCGAGTGGCAAAGTTGGGTTTACAACACAGTAGATCCTGCCTTCTATTTCCATGCTCAGCCTACACTGCTCCCTTCCAAAAACAATTACTGCACCACTCAGGCTATGACTGCGCTACAAAATGTGGTTTGGGTGGTTGTTTTAAAAAAAAAAAAAAATCCAAACGATGGGACAACTAATGCTAATTAGTTAGCCCTCTCCTACTGTAAAACTGTAGACACTACTTTTGACCATGAGGTAGATGAGATTAGCACTATACCTCTGCCCACGCGTGGCCTCCCCTTATTTAACTCCCACTAAGGCTATGGTCTACACTACAGCTGTGTCGGCATAACTCATGTTGCTCAAGGGTGTGAATAAACCACCCCTGAGTGACATAAGTTACATCAACATAAGCGTTTCCCACCAACATAGCTTCTGCCACTCACAGAGGTGGGTTCTTTATGCCAATGGGAGAGCTCTCTCCCATCAGCAGAGTGTCTTCACCAGATGTGCTGCAGAGTACTGCCGTGCTGTGCATATAGACACGGCCTAAGAGCACAGTGCCTGATCTCCATGAGGAATTTACCGTAGGACAGGGAAAGCTAAGGTGCATTAGTTATTCTGCTGTAAAACACACATACTTTTTGCAGTGAAGATATAACCTCAGACCAAACAGAATGTGGATTAGGTTTCTGAACAGAATGGCTTCTTTCAACCAGCTCGCTGCAGAAAAGGCATTTAGTGGAAGGCCTTGTCTATGCACAAAAGATGTACTGCTTTTACTGTATGGTGAAGGTAAAGGCGCATAACTGGTGGATGCAGTTACTGTATGGAAAGGGGAATAAGGTATTCCAGCACCAAGCTCCTCTCTACGATTATAAACTGCATCCACAGTAGAGGATGTGCGAGTGTAACAATATTAGTGAAGTCACACCCTTAACCAACAGTTATAGTAATACAAAATGTGTGTGTGTAGACTAAGCCTAAGGCTACTGGAGTTTCTAATTTGCTGCTTGTGAATTATATCCTGTTCCTATCTTCTGATATACATAAACAAATAGCCATAGTGATGTGGAATGTTGATAGAGTGTTTCGATATAGACACACCTTGCATTTTAGACTAATGGTTTTCTTTGTGCTGGAATATAGTCAGAGAAATAAAGCTTGTTTTCTGTACTTTTCCCACATGGACGGTGTTAATATTTTCCTGTGAAGAGTCTTCTACAGTCTGTGCCTAAGCCCGCCTCAGTTGGTCGGTAAGTTCAATGGCAGTAGGATGTCACAAGTCTTCAAGAATTATTCATGTAGTAGATGCAGATAGATCAAGTTACAGTAGCAGTAAAGGCTTTAGTTAAACTCTCCCCTCATTTCCACCTATTTTGTATGGATTGTAGGAGTGGGCAGAATCCAGCCCTCTATTACACCCTCGCAATTGCACTGTATGGCAACACAGATGTGAGCTTGGTAATATGAAGCTCATTGCAGGCTCACTTAACAGAACCTTGGTCAGAGTCTAAGACGGATGTTAGCTATTGCTTCCCTTTTTGCAGCAAGATGCCGTTCTCTAGCGCAGATAATCCAACTGTAGAATGGAGTCTGAGACTCTACAAATCATCTGGTGCTCCTGTTTCTCCAAACATGTCTTTCCAAAGCCTGCTGGGAGAAGTAATTCAGCCAGGAGATTCTGCACTGGACGCTAGTTAAAGGCATGACTGGCTCTGGTAACACAATTAGTGCACCATTGCATATTCTAAGCAATAAAAGCATATCATAAGAGGCAATTGGCATTGATTAGCCTAAGTCAATTCTAATAGCACTATCTAAACCTATTTTAAGGGGGGGGGGAAATCTTGGGATCTATTTCTCCTTTCCCCTGACAACAAGTTGTACATGGTTTAGTCTTCACCACCACAGAGCAAGAGTAGGACTTTCCTATAGTCTCCTGAAGTGTCTCCCTGAAAGAAAGACAGACAAACACGTGATTAGATGTGCAATACGCGTTCTCAGAAAAAAGACCGTAAAGTACCATTTACACTAGTTTGAGCTGATTGTAGGAGTTGTCCCCATGAGATTTTGAATTTCTTTGCCAACTTAAAGTTTGATCACATTTAAGGTGCACCCTTCATCCCAGAGTACTTGACACACACTGATCATGTATAAGGGCACACGACCCACCACTAAAATGCAGCGACGTGGAATGCAGGAACTATTACCATGTGCGACAACATCCCACAACCATTGTAAGACAAAGTTAATACTTTAACAAAAAATCAAGCAACAAGGATCAAATGAGAAACCACTACAGTATTAAAATATGAAATCCAACTACAGGAGTTCTTGGAGATTTAAAAAAACAAAACAAAACAAAAAACCCACACCTGCCCATTAACCCTTTGAGGAATCCAAGCCAATGTTTCTAAGACGCACAGTTTATAGTTATAGAAGGTTGGCAAATAAGCGTCCTCTGACCACAAGACATTAAGCTGTGCTTCAGATCCAACTCACAGAGGGTGAGGGCAGAAATCTTGCTTGGATAGCCAGTACAAAGGGGCTGGATGGTGTTATCTTAGTATTCATCACCGGACCAGTCAATCTGGCATTACTGGAAAACTGTTAAACAATCCTAACACCAAAATTTGTAAGGGCAATGCAAGTCAGGATTAGAGGTGGGTCAAAATTTAAAATACAAAGCAAAAATGTTTTAAAGTTTGAATTTTGTGGGGTTTGAGATGCATGCAATTTTTCAATCTTTTCAGAAGTTTTCTGAATTTCTTTTCTGATTTTTCCCTTATTGTGTATTTCCCTCTCCGTTTTCTCCTCCTTCCTTTTCCCTTGTCATTTAAAAAAAAAAATCCACAACAAAAAAACAAGGATTTTTTTGAATGCCTAGTGAAAAAACAAAAATATAGATATCAAGAATGGACAATTTCATACACCCCCCCGCCCCCCAAAAAGCTGTTCAAGAATAATAGCTTCTTGTTTGAAAAGTGTGGACCAGTCACTAATCAGACTACAGGGCAAAGTGGCTCGTGCTGTGTGCAGCAAGACCATGGTTTCTAGGTAAGGAAAGCTTACCTGGATGAAGGAGTAGAGAGATTTCCCGTACATCCTCTTGAATTCATGCCTGATATCCAACATGTCAATTTCACAGCGCGACACCATCACTCGAATGAGGGTATCGTCATCTGTCCCTAAACCCTAAAGAAAAAAAGCAACCCTTGTACAAATATTGTGCATTGTGGGTAAATCATTGTTAATGGTTAAGGTTTCATCCTTCGTTTCTGGGTGGGAAATTAGCCCAAAGCATTTTGCATTGAGTGTGACAGAGTTCCCTATTTTCAGCATATAATGGGGCAATGCCAGTTTTGTCCCTTAGCAGAGGAGGACAGGAGATTCATGAAGATTATGAACCACTTGGGTTGCTGCCCTCTCTCCTCTCCCGCTACTGTATTAAATTCAGCTGCTATTTATTTTAGCATGCCTCTATATTTAATTGGGGGTGGGGGGGAACCACATACACAGAAAAGCTATTTACCTTCATGGAACCGTATAATCTTTCAGCAAAGTATGCATGCTTATTCCTTATGCATTTTACTGTGAAGAGAAAAGAACAAGGGAGATTTTCCAAATCTTTACATCTCAAGGCTGCAGTTACTGCTTAAAGCTCTCATCAGATCTGTATGGGAGGCCAGTGGCAGATGCAGAGGTCTTTCTGCAGATCCATTTGCAGAATCGGGGCCAAAACGTGCACATCCCTGACTATTAGTCCAAGAAGCTCCAAGGTATGGACTTAGAGGCCACTGGACAAGCTGATAAATACAGCAAGGGTAAATGCAAAAGAACGAGCCCCTTCAAATTAACCTGAAGTCCTGTCCATTACAGTACAGCCATTTGTTTAAAGTTTGCAATGCTCTTTGATAAGCGTCAGCACCCTCAGCACCTGATGGCAAAGGTAAACAATGAGACAGTGGAAGCAATGAAACTTTTGCCATCTTGTTCACAGGCACTTGCTGTATTTGCAAGGGGTAAAACAGTGTGACCTGTGCCAAGAATGGAGACAGTTACTGGCCATCAACAAAGCGTGTCCCCTGCACGTTGCTCTGTTAAGACAGTGGGCAAGAGACACAGCACGGCTAAAGATGGAGATCTCACTATGCCAAGGTGAAGCAAGCCTAATACTTTAGATAAAATGCCCGTGTCTCCTTCAATGGAGAAAGTGATTTTAACTCCAGGGTCACACACTTTGTTGCTTTGAAAAGCAAGGCACTTTGCACACATCACAGGCTCCTTGCGTTTCATCCCCGTCCACCCTCCCATCCCCCTCTATTTCAGGGACTACCTAGGGATTTTAAAGTTAACCAAGCTTCGACTCCATGGCTTCTGTGCTCAAGGCTGACAGAAGCGATCCTTTCCATTCTACACCCCGATAGTGTGTTGTGTAACTAAACAACCCTAAATTTAAAACCGGAATACTCACCCACAGCTAATAAGGCATCTTCAAGGTCTCCTGACATCTCAGATTTAATGCTTTCTGTAATGTCCTTCTTAGTGATCCTTCTGTATTCATCAAAGACTGGAAAAGAACACACACTAGTGAAAAGTCATCAAGCAAGATTTGTTCGTGCCATCTACAAAGGCTTAACCATCAAGGACCAGTTTGCCAGGTCAAGCAGCTGAGTGCTTTGTATGCACATTTGGCCTCTCTTTTTTTAAGTGGTAGACAATTGCAGTTGTCCTGGAAACCATTCAGTTTATCTTCATTTTAACTATCATCAGTTCTCTAATTGGTCAGTTAACTGCTGGTAACAGTGTGATGAATTATTACTTAATGGGGTCCAGCTGAGTAGCTTTGCCTTCCCATTTGGTTCAACATTCTGCCACAAGGGAAGGTTTGCCATTTCGCCATCAGTATTTGCAACCAGCCAGCTCTGCAAGAGCCACTAACAAGATCACTAGAGACTGTGGTTTGAGAACCTCTGATCCAGTAGAATGGCGCCTGTCTTTCTTCCTGTAGGGGGAACGTTAGCAAGAAGCTTGCTCCTGAACTCCTATCCTTGGTAACTGTCGCCAAAGTCCCAGTTTACTACTTCTGGTATAAAGACTGGAGCATAGGTGATCCATACAAGTTCATTCTTGTGTCTCTAGGGTTCCTTTTAGGCTCACAAGAATAGGTTCCTGTATTAAAATACTCTGAAGTAGATACATAAGACCAGACTCCAGAGTAGGCGTGTGCCTTTGAGAAGGGTCCCTTCCTGTTTGCCAAGAGATGTACCTAAAAAAAAAGGCTTTTTTTTTTTTTTTTAAAAGAGAAAAGTATGTAGAAAATTGCTGAGACTTTTACCCTTTAATAAGTGATTTCTGTTTCTTGAACAGAGGATAGTCAGGAATTGTCCCTCATTTGTCCCCCATTTCTTCTCCCCGGCTTCATACAAGCACTAGAAGGAATCAAGCACATGAAATAAGGGTTAGCCCAAAAGCTCAAGTCAAGTCAGAGAGCTTGGGTCTTCCAAAAAGATCATTATCCCATTTTACACATGGGGAAACTGGAGGTGCAGAAACTGGTCCAAGGTCATCCAGCAGTAGAGCCCGCACTAAAACCCAGATCTTCTGGGACTGAGTCCAGTGCACTACAAACATGCCAGCTAAATGGTTGATGACTTTTACTGGCCTTTCAAAAACAATGGGTGGAAGGACCGGGGATCAGCAAACACCCACCGCGGTGGGGCAGATGTTTCTTAAAGAGTACGAAGAGCTACAGACCTGGGCATCTTGCTGAGCAAGGCCTTCATCCACATAGCTTCCCTGGTCCCTGTTTCCCTGCAGAAACACAAGAGGGCTGTGTTAAATTCAGCCTTTCAGAGGGACTCATGGAACAGAATTGAGCAAGCTTGCTGTTTGAAACAAGTTACCGAGCATATATAACGAGGATCGATTGAGAAGGCAGCTGCAATTGTGCAACAGATTGTTGCAAGAGGGGTGGTGGAGAAAGCTCTGAAGTATTATTTGAGGGTCTGATTTTATTTATTTTTAAGAGAGGCTGAGGACTCAACTCCATCTGATGTCAGCGGGAGCCATGGGGCCTAAGAAAGCACATGGTGTTAACACACACACACACCCCGATTCCTGTCCCACCCCCTGAGCAGCCTGCCCTTCAGGTCAAACCAATGTGATACACAGGATACCAGCTGAAATGCAAGGTGGCATGGAGACAGTCCTGAAGGAGATCAGCAGGGGAAGGCTGTGCAGTAGGAGAAGGGGAAGGATGTCTAGGAAGGGGATGAAAAGAGCAAGTTGCAAAGCAGAGAGCAGGAGAAGGAACCAGATGAGAGGGAGGATTAGCACTAGTATTTAATACAAATCGGTCTGATCTTTTACACTGGTGTAACTCCACTGACTTCCATTGTGCTACTCCTGACCTACGTCAGTGTAAGAGAGAGGAGAATCAGGCATTCGTGGTACTTAGTATAGAGAGACCTTGTCACAAAAACAAGGTGCTGTGCTGCTTTAGGGAAGACGCTACTACGCCGACAAGAGAGCTTCTCCCATTGCCGTAATTAATCCAGCTCCGCAAGAGGCAGTAGCTACGTTGATGGGTAAAGCCCCCTCGCTCCCCGGTTCAACATAACACTGTCTACGCTGCGGGGGTTAGGTTGGTACAACGGCGTCGTTCAAGGGTGTGATTTTTCAAGATGAGCAATGTGGTTATACAGCTGTCAGTTTCTTGTGTAGACCTGCCCTTAGAGGATTTGTTCAGCAGCAACAAGAATCAGACGGTTTTTCTTAAACTGCACTTACTGTAGCGAGAGACACCAGCACGTGCCGGAACGTGGAAGATGTATCTGAGACAATGTCCTTCTCAAGGGTAGTTCCGTATTCTAGCAAGAGAGCACAGACATACACGAATACTTGCTTTTAACAGAGAAAGTTCAGCACCTAAACACTCACGAAAGCTTATGCTCTAATAAATTGGTTAGTCTCTAAGGTGCCACAAGTACTCCTTTTCTTTTTGCGAATACAGACTAACACGGCTGTTACTCTGACACCTAAACACTGTTCATCTTAGAGAAGTCTTCTACATGTCTGGTTGTGACCTAGGTGTCCGGATTATGTGTCTGTCCCTCAATTTCTGAACCTTCCTGCCTAGGAATTGCCACGTTGACCCTGGATCTTATTCTTCTCTCCCTTTGCATCAGTGTAACTGACTTCAGTGGAGTTGCTCTGGATTTAGGCCAGTGTATGTGAAATTAATCAGAGTTACACAGTTGTAAGGGAGGAGAAGCCAATCTGGATCATTCTCTCTAAAATAAATCTGAGGTCTGTTCCACACACGAAGTTGCACTGATTTAACTAAAGGTGTTTTGTTAATCTGGTGCAAACCTCTGTATGGAGACACTTAAATCACTTGAACCCTGGGTTAGCTATGTAGTGAGGCAGAGTAGCCTCCCTCCGAGCCTGAAATGGAGGGACCACTACAAGCTACCATCTATAAATATATAGACACAAGCTGAAAAAGGAGACAAACTAGTTTAAAACTTTTGTCCATACAGGGATTTGAACCAGTTTAAGTCTATTTTTAAAAAACAGTTTTAACAATTATTATTTGTATTATTGCAGCACCTACGGGCCCTAGTGACAGACCAGGATCCCAGTACAGCTTCTGAGTGAAATCCTGACTCTTTTGATGTCCGTGAGAGTTTAGCCATTGACTTCAGTGTTGCCAGGATTTCACCCTCTCTGTGTTTAGACAAGGCTTAAGTCTCTGTCCACTGAGCATAATTATGCAGGCACAGTAGGTCACAATCAAGTGAAAGACAGACAGAAAGAAGGTATCGCAACAGTCTCTTGCTCCGACTGTGATGCTTCTTAGTTTCACAAGATGTCTTGCTGATGGCTCAGTTATTGTTTGGTTGAACTGCTAGCAGCTAGAGCGATTGGAGAAATCATGGGGTGTGGGTAAGATGCCATTCAAAGAATACAGTGTTTAAAATCTTTACAGCTGTGTGTGTGTTTGAGAGAGAGAGAGATTTCACAAAATATCTTCTACCTCTAGATCGACAGAAGTAGTGCATACAGTTCTATTGGTATTTAACCATTTCACCAAAAATGATACAAACTGGGGAAAACACATTTGCTGGCTGGGAAATTTAAATGTTTATGGGGTCAAGAAGTGGAAGGAATTTCTCTAGCTTCTTCTGCCAGTAAATCACGAGGCAGCCTTAGGAAATGGTGATTTAAGCCTTAGTTCAGTAAAGGACCCCAAACACATATTTAGCTTTAAGTATGTTGTCACAGTGCAAGGCAACTGCACCTGTGTTCCCCCTCCATGTCCACCAAAGGCACCAACTCTAGGCTCCCCAGTCTTCACCTCTCTAGTGCAGAGATGCATCTCTCCCTCCTGACAGGGATTTTTCCAGGCTGCACAGCTCCCTGCCTACGCTGTGAGTTCCCCAGTAAACCAGACTCCCTGAACAGGCCTGCATCTGCACTTTGCTTTCTCCCCAAAGGCTAGAACTGTGGGCAATTACCACAGTTCGTAAGTTACCATGCAGTTTTTCCTAAGCAAGCACATTTATTCTTAAGGTGAAAGCATTAAAGAGAGTAAGAGTTCCTCTGCACACACTCATAATCTTACCAGGTCACCCATCAGTCTTATGGGGCCTCAGTAGGCCGAATTCCTTCCAAGTTCCAATCCTTCCTAGGAAAGATTGGGGCCACCCTTAGAAAGTCCTGTCCATTTGCTGGATCAGAAACTAGGTCGTGAGCCGGGGCATGCACAAGCGGGGGCAAGCAGGGACACAGCCCTCCCCCACTCCCAATAATCGTCAGGTGCACAGAACTCCTCCAGCCCCGGGGCCAGAGTCGCATGGAGAGCAAGCTCCTCCTGGCCCCAAAAGGGGTCAAAGTTAAATTTCTGCGCACGCCCCTGGTCGTGAGTGAGTTTAAACCAAAAGTCCTTTCTTTGTCTGTTGGTCTCTGGAGAATCCAGTTTGATGCAGGATATGCAAGCGTCTCCAGGTTGTGGTACCTCTCTGGAGGTGTTACAACCCTAGTGAACTTACCTCCCACCGTTAGTTCCAGGAAGGCGGTGGTCATCATCCCCCATGGAATTGCATACAATCCCTGGCCCACAATGATACATAAACTTAATACAGTGAGATCTCCCAAAGATATTACCGGACACTAAGCACATGTGTAATAGATATGGCAATCAGGGGAACTTAAGCACATGGCAAAGTGCTTTCCTGGATCTGGGCCATAGTTGGGACCTCTTGCAAGCTTCTCCACTTGCTCTCCCAGTACAGGTTACTCTCAATGCACTAACGTCATAGGATCTCATAATTTATACTACTTACGACGATGGTAGGTCTCGTTAATGCGCTGGATTTCTTCACAGGAACGAGAAGCCAGAATTTCGATCAGGCAGCCCTCATCTGTCCCGGCACCCTAAACGCAGAACAGAGAATCAGGATGAAAGCGGCTTTCAATCTACCAGCAAACAGAGGCACCGTGATAGCAACACAAGATGGAGAATCAACTCTCTTGAGTAATAGTCCAGGATCCGATGGGCACACCCCCATCTGGGTAAGTCACTTAATTTCTCTGCCTCTGTTTCACCACTTGTTCAATGTGGATACATTACAGACTTCATGCGAAGAAGTGATATTTGTTTGTAGAGTTGGGTGGCTCATGAAAGATTCTGAGATTTAAAAAAAGTCCCATTACGCAACAGGAGGAAACGGAAACCTTTTGAGAGTTTTTACAAAGAAGCAGAGAGGCACAGGCTCTCCCCAGAACAGCCAGGGGGTTAAGGCACTCACCTTTGAAGTGGGAGACCCACATTCAACTCCCTGCTATGTATGATTCAGACCAGAAACGTCAACCTGAGTCTCTCACATCCCAGGTTATTGACTAGTTTTCTCACCAGACATTCCATTCTGGACCCAAGAAACCTTTTCATCCAAGTAGACCCATCCCCACAAAAATACTTGGTTTGGACAAGTCTGCATTTTCCAACAACAACAAGGTGTTGTTAAAAAGCTCCTGACCAGCTTTAGATGTTTGCACAGTGCTTTGAAGATGCAGAGTGCTATATAAACGCTAGGTTATTGAAGACCAAAAGTATAATTGGGTTAAAAAAAGAATTCGAGAAATTCCTGGAGGAAAGGTCCATCAATGGCTATTAGCCAAGATGGTCAGGATGGCCATACTCTGGGCATCCCTACACCGCTGGCTGCCGGAAGCTGGGCCTGAACAACAGGAGATGGATCACTTGAAATTACCCTGTTCTGTTCATTCCCTCTGAAGCATCTTGCATTAGCTGCTGTCACTAGACAGGTTACTAGGCTAGACGGACCACTGATCTGACTCAGTGTGGCCATTCTTATGTTCTTATTAGTGCATAGACCGTGTACCTCTTTCAGTGTCAAGCCTGATTTTGCAAGTGGGTAGCAGGATAAAGGACTATGCACGGCCCTTAGTGTGAAAGTAATTCATATTGCAACTTTTAACAATCTAGCTGTCTTATACCGAACACATCACCGTGTTCATTTTCTTATTGACCAGTAGAACAAAATGGAAGAACACACAGTCCAGAAAGCGTTTGCAGATTTAATGCACACGTTCTATTCAGGTTCTTATACAACCCTCATTAGCTTAGTAGCAGAGAGCACCTTCCAGAATTGTGTTAAGTGACGTAAACTAGCACCCTGTCACACATTCTTTCTTCCTCCTTCGGGAGAAGTTGCGTGGGGAATGTTTAATTCATGCCACATATTGAACTCACTGGTGTTTTGGTAACATCAGTGAATATTTACCAACCTTCATGGCCCTCTTCAGTTCCTGCACATCGTACAGTGTGATGGAAGTCATCAATCCTATTATCACCTTCTCAAAATTCCCACTCAGCTCAGACTTCAAATCGCCAATCAAGTCCTAGAAAACCAGGGAAGGTGATAAATAGCCATGAGAACAGAAAGCCCCACTCCTCTACATAGGTGCTGGAACCAGGAGTGCTGGCACCCTGCCACATCCCCGGCTTGCAATGGTTCCCATCCTATACATGGTTTACAGTTTGATTCAATGGCTTTCAGCACCCCTGCTATTCTATACAAAACTCCTAGCTGAACTCCAAGTCTGGTAATTCCAGTGCATCCTATCTAACTCCTGCTCTGCATTCAGATAGTCCAGTGGTTAGGGCACTAGTTTATGACTTGGGAGACCAGGTTCAATCCCTTGCTCCACCACAGATTGCATCCTCTTGGGCAAGTGGCTTAGATCTACACCTAAAATATAGGTTGACCTAGCTACGTCGCTCAGGGGTGTGAAAAATTCACACCCTCAGAGATGTAGTGAAGCCAACCTAAACCTAGTGGGGTCTCCACTAGGGCTAACGGAAGAATTTTTCCTTGACCAAGCTACTGCCTCTCAAGGGGGTAGATTAACTACAGCAGTGGGAAACCCCCTTCCGTGGCTGTAGCAAGTGCCTACGCTACAGGGCTAGAGGGGCACAGCTGCAGTGCCCTAGCATCTGTAGTGTAGACAAGGCCTCAGTCTATCTGGGCTCAGTTCCCCAGCTGTAAAACAGGGATCATAGCACTGCCCTGCCTCCTAGGGGTGTTGTGGGAATCAACACATGAAAGATTGTGAAGCACTTTGATTTCTACTGATGAACGACACGACGTGAGAGATTGGTTTGGGAAGGATGAGGATGATACCAGAGAGGCTATTTTTCACATCTTCTCCCAACATCATCCATGCCCGATATTAGCAGCTTCGCCATTCACTTGTTCATGTGGGCGTTTAACGTTTCTGTCTAAAGCCATTTTTGTTCCATGTTTTGCTTTTAATCGTTGTGGGCGTAAGGCAGGGGAGAACGTGGGCAGCAAAGATGTACCACTTCATCTGTGCCAGGATAGCTTGTACAACCCTTCCCCACCTCCCAGTGGGGACGTAATTAGACCAGTATAAAGGTGCTTAGTCTGGTATAGCTGTTCCTGGTTCAGTAAGCAAAGGTTACCTTTATACTGTAAGCTCTTTGGGGCATCTTTTTATTGTGTTTGTACAGCACCTAGCACAATGGGATCATGGTCCATGACTGAGGCTCCGAAGACTACAATAATACAAATTAATAATAGTACTGGTATAACTGAGTCCGCACTACTGCATACACTGGTATAACTCTCAACAAACAATACATTTCTAAAGGACAGAAGGTATACCCGTATAACTCTTCTAGTGTGGACCAGGCCTTAGAATAATATCTTGGTCGGCTTTGTAAGGCCGATCATCATTTTGGAAGCCTCCCCAAGAGGCTTCACTTCTTGGTGCCTCCTTTTAGCCATCTAAACCAGTGGTTCTTAACCTGGGTTGCACGCACCCCCTGGGGGTGCGAGATGCCCTTTCTGGGGGTGCGAGACATGCCAGATTTTTTTAGAAGGTAAATCATCAAACACACAAATTAAGCACAGGTACGTAAGTACAACTACTTTGTTTCATCAAACCTATGTATTTATTAACATTACTGTAATATACAAACAAACAAATATATCTAGGTTTAAAGAACTGACCTACTTCAACGATTTTTGAGAAGGGGTGCGAGAACGTATTTTGAGAACCAAAGGGGTGCAGGCTGCAGTAAAGGTTAAGAACCACTGTTCTAAACGGAACACAGTAACATACACCAGCCTTACCGGGGTGTGACGAGGACAGATTCATCTGAGGATCCGAAAGCCTTTTAAAAACCCATTAATGAAAGGCACCATAAAAAGCAGGAAGAATTAAAAAAGAAAAAAAAGACCAACCAACACAAAAACACACCTTTAAGCAGATCACTGCAAAGTGACCCTTACTTGGAAACTGGGCTAGTTTTCTTAATGCTTGTCACACTCTTTGAAGCCTGTGAATCAGACTGTTGCTGTACTTATGAACAATCTTGTAGGTATGGTAGCCTTAAAGTAAACTAGTAAAGTAGACTAAATGGCAGTTAGCACTAAATCCTTGAAAAGCAGCATTTACGTGCTTGTTCGTGGATGGAGTAATGAGGGGTAGGGCACAGTGGGGTGAATTACCAGGTGGGCAAAAGTGACTATTAAGATGGGTCAGTAGTTCACACCGCCATTAGTTTTATTAGCAGTGGCCTCCAGTGAACAGATGTGTTTCCCTGGAACCACTTCCTTTACAGGCACAGAAGAGCCTGCTCAACAAATAACCAGCATGTGCTGTGACGGGGCAAGGCCAGATGGCTATAGAAAAGTAGTGGGAGATAGATATATAAGCTCCAGGCTAAACAAATCCCTGGTACCAGGTTAAGTGAAATGGAAGCTGCTCCAGGTCAATTAAGAACTTTCCAGAAGGCAGGGAGAAGGCTAGGTTGATTGGGACACCTGAAGCCAATCAGGGGCTGGCTGAAACTAGGTAAAAGCCTCCCAGTCAGTCAGGTGGGTGGGCATGTCAGGAGCTGTGGGAGGAAGTTGTGCTGTTGGAGAGGCTGAGTAGTACACACCATATCAGGCACAAGGAAGGAAGCCCTGAGGTAAGGGTGAAGTGGAGCTTGAGGAAGTGAGGGCTGCTGTAGGGGAAGTAGCCCAGGGAATTGTACATGTCATGTTTCTAAAAGGTCAGCTACCACAGCTGATACTATTAGGGTCCCTGAGCTGGAGCCCGGAGTAGAGGGTGGGCCCGGGCTCCCCCCCACCTTTGCCCCCTGATCAATCACTGAGACTGGGAGACAACAGAGACTGCAAGGAAGGATAACTGCTCCTCACCTCCCTTGCTGGCTTATGATGAAAATGGCTAAGTAGACTGTGACCCTTGTCTCTAGAGAAAGAAGGGTTACTGGAGGGTCACAGTGAGCCTCTGAGGCTAGCAGAATGCACCAGGAAACGCCGGGACCCACGGAGGCAAGGACAGAGCTTTGTCACAGTGCTCAGAATGTTTACACAAGATAAAAGGCAATGCTTTAATGTCAGGTTAAGCAAATTTAACTGATTCAGCCATTAACCCCTTGGTGCCAGGGGATCGAGACATTCAGCAGCCCTTCTCACCATGGGCATAGGCCAGAGGATTCACTAAATTGGAGTGCTCAGCTTGAGATCTAGAGCTTGTTGGGCATCCAGACACCAGCAGCTCGCCTTGACTTCAGTTTTGGGGGTGTTAGTACTCAGCACCTCTGAAAAAAATCGAACTTAAATATCAAAAAAACAACAACCCAAAACCCTGAAAATTAGTGGAGACTTGATGATTTGGGCTTTAAGGCCATGTAATATTAAGGATCATCCACTAGATAACATAAAGGCAAGCGTGTAGATAGATTGCTTGACCAAATTTCTGCTACATATTGGTGGATAATCTTAACAGATGCCTGACAATTTTCTTTGGACGAGTAAACGCACTGAAGTGAACGGAGATTGCAGTGAGCTTTATGCTAAGGCCAGCAAAAGTTTTGTCTTGCCTCTCCACAACTGAATGAGGGAAGTCAGTAATTTTCCAGACAAATCATGTAGTCCAGGAATTGTCTAGATCATAATCATCAAATTCAGAGGCTACCTACCCTGCCAATAGTGGATTTATAGGTGATTAGAATTTGCTGACGTTGGTATATACTCCTCTTGGCCACGATATCGATGATGGCATCTTCATCTGTACCTGGGGGAAGACACAGGAAAGCCAGCCAGGTTGTTATTGTTATAAATAAGTATTAATTTTGAAGCAGGCAACTCAGCTGACTTGTCAGGTGTGACGCAAACTGGTTTTATTCCTTCTAAAACCTGATTTTTCTATGGCACTAGAGAACTAGCACTAGATCACATGTGTTGGCTACCATCTTGGCCAACATATCAGGGATTGAACAGGGAACCTCCAAAGTAAAGAGCATACAGTGCTATAGCTTTCTCTAAAGAGACAGGGTTCTCTAGGTGGGGCTGTAAGAGGCTCCCATCCTCTGGGAATTGGGCACGGAGGGTGCCCTATAACTTTCGCTTGTCAGTGGGTTACACACTTCAGAAGTTCTTTAGCATCCCCTTGTTAGGAATGCATTTTATCATGACCTTGGGCTGAGAGTCAGTCTGACCTCATAAGCCTGGCCATCAGTTGGATGGGAGACCTCCAAGAAAACAGAAGTGGGCACTGACAGTTTACAAGAGAGCCCTCTTCCCACAGAGGCAATCCTGACATAGTACCTCAACAGGGTGTTGGGATCACCCGATTCCAGGAGAGACAAATCACAGGCTGATTAGACAGTCTTGTGGTTAAAGCCAGAGCTTAGAGCTGAGTTTTATTCCCAGCTGTGCCACAAATTTCCTGGGTGACCTTGGATGGAATCCCTGCATCCCTCTCTGTGTCTCAGTTCCCCCATCTGGAGAGTGGAGATAATGATGCTATCTTACTTTGCAGGAGTGTAGTAGGGATAGATTTATTATCAATGTGTGAATGAGCCACTGAGATGCTATAGTGATAGACAGGTAGGCTTCTGCTGCTCTCCATGATCAAACTCCACCCCCTTCCTGTAGGGTTTGAGGCAGTGCTGTCCTTTCCCATTCTGCCCCGTTAAATTCCCTCCGCTCAGATAGATAGTGTTAAATTGAAATTCCTTCCATTTGGATAATGTTCTTTATTTGTGCCAAAGCTGCCTTGTAGTGTTCTATACTGCACAACAGCTGCCCTGTTCCACCCCAGAAGTGGCTGCATTTCATAACTGGATGAGGTGACCCCCATCTCCGGTTTGTAGAGAGCTTGGGGGCAGGAGTCAGTAGAGAAACACAAGTTACCAAACTTTTGCTCTAGTGAGCTGTATGACCTGCAGGATGCTGGCACTCCGAGGAGAGGGGGTTAGAGTCTTAAAAATAAAGATAAGCTCACCAAGCCCCTTCATGGCTTTCCTTAGTTTCTGTGCATCTTCCTCAGCACTGAAGCCCAAGGCCGCCTTGATTGTACCCCGGTTTCCAGCCTAAAGATACAGAATGTCAATTGTTAAAGACAGAAGCAGAGAAGAACACATGAAAAATCCCAGTTATATACAGATTCTCCTGGAGGGGAGACCAGTTACAAAACAGAGGAGTTGGTTTGTGTTTCGATAAGGTGAGAGTCCATTTAGCCGTACAGCAGGTTACATAAGAATGGCCAGACTGGGAGTGACACTTTGGGAGTGTCACAATGGTCCATCTAGCCCACTAACCGGTCTTGTGATAGTGGCCAATGCCACATGCTTCAGAAGGAATGAACAGAACAGAGCTATTATCGAGTGATCCATTGCCTATCATCCAGTCCCATTTTCTGGGGAACAGAGGCTAGAGACACCCAGAGCGTGGGGTTGCATCCCTGACCATCTTTGGCTAACACCCATGGATGGACCTATCCTCAATGAAGTTACCTAATTCTTTTCTGAATCCAGTTATATGTTTGGCCTTCACAACATCCCTTAGCAAGGAGTTCCACAGGTTGACTGGCTGTTGCGTGAAGAAACACGCGCGTATCTTTGTTTTAAGCCTGCTGCCTATTAATTTCATTGTGTGACCCCTGTTACGTGAAGGAGTAAATAACACTTCCCGATTCACTTTCTCTACACCATTCATGATTTTGTAGACCTCTGTCATACTCTACCCCCTTCCCCCCAGTCATCTGTTTTCCAAGCCCAACTGTCCTAGTCTTTTTACTCGCTCCTCATATGGAAGCTGTTCCATCCCCATGATGATTTGTTGCCCTTCTCTGTACTTTTTCCAATTCTAATGTATCTTTTTTGAGACGAGGCAACAAGTACTGCATGCAGTTTTCAAGTTGTGGGCGTACCATAGGTTTATATAGTGGCACGATGATATTTTCGGTCTTATCGATCCT
Organism: Lepidochelys olivacea; assembly: GCF_965140295.1. NCBI lineage: Eukaryota > Metazoa > Chordata > Testudines > Cheloniidae > Lepidochelys > Lepidochelys olivacea. The sequence continues at coordinate 11,147,053 of NC_140436.1, read as the reverse complement.
TTTCCTCATGGGTCCTAACATTCTGTTAGCTTTTTTGACTGCAGAGACAAGCTTCCATTCTGCCCTAAGCCGTCACCTCCCCCTGCAGGAGACACACTCTGACAGGGGGCTTCTCTTTCAATTGAGGATTAAGCCACATTGGCATAGGAAACCCCTGGCTGCTGCCTGCACTGTACTTGTTCTGCAATTCAATAAAGGACTCCATTCTCCTGGCCTGCCAATCTGGCGCCTTTGTTAAACCCCATTGTGTCATCTCCCTTTAGTATCAATCGTTATCCGTATCATCATGAAAGAATCAATTCCCTATAAGGCTCCTACATGGCATTTTTACAATGGTGGGCAAATACCATCATTTCCATTTTACAGATGGGGAAATGGAGTCACAGGGAGATGGTGGAGTGACTTGATCATGTCAGAGAGATTAGAACCTGGATCTTGACACCCAATCCAGGGCCAGATCCACTGACTCACACTGCCTGCTTCTGTTCCCACTGAACAATGAGAGTCTTTCCATTCACTTCAATGCTCAATGCATAAGGCCATTAGGCCCACATCCTGAAAGGTATTTAGGCACCTATTCCCATATATTTCAGTGTGAGCGAGGTGCCTAAATACCTCTCAGGATGTGGGCCTTAATGCCTAAACAGGGGCTATTTGGCAGGAGGATCTTTGTATTTTCCATGAATAGCTGGGCACTTGGATGGGCACTGTAGAGTTCTTAGGAACTTGTTGGGCTTACTGTCATAGGACTAAGCGACCTCTTGACGTCTCTTCCAGCTCTAAATTTCCATGAGCCGATAACAAAGCTCATTGATTTTGGTGCAAGACCTGGCCCTTAGTAAATATATAGATTACTGAAGATAATCCACATTCTAGTATGAGGAAATAGGCAGCAATGAGTCCTTCCCACTGTGTCAGGCAGCGCGAGCCCTCTTCTTGCTACATCATTTTGCTAAGTAAATATAATTGCACTGATCAGATAAATGTAGTCAATGCAGGGACTGACTCTACCTAGCTCTGCCTGGTACCTGGAAGCAAACACACTCACCTTTGCCATAGTATTCAGTTAATATTTTAAACGTCAAGGTCCCCAAACAGATGGTTATCTGCAATAAAAAAAAAGAGGGAGTGTTGATAAAAAGGAAGTGTCCTAGAAAATAATTGACAGAATTCACTCTCTCTGCCTCTATCCCAAGGGGACTTAAATCAATGGGGCTGGTTCTTCCTGACACTGTAAAGAAATAACTGCTTCATTCTTCAAGGTAAAAGTCAATAACTGTTCACCAACATTCTTCTTCCAATGGGTTACATTCACCTTTGAGATAACTACTATCACTTCCCTCCATCTGCTGGCAATGCTCCTACTAATATGCTGTTAGCCTTCTTGGCAACAAGGGCACACTGCTGACTCATATCCAGCTTCTCATCCACTGTAATCCCCAGGTCCTTTTCTGCAGAACTGCTGCTTAGCCATTCAATTTCAATTTCAACCATTTGAAAACATTTTTTAATTTTTATAAAATAAAATTAAAGTTGAGAAACAAAGTAGTTTCAAATCAAAAAGATTGAAGTTCATTTCAAAAGTGATAAAACAAACTGTTTGATTGGGGGGAGGGGACAGAGGGAGCAACCCAACAATTCAGCAGAATCTACACAAATTTGCAAAATGTTTTGGTGTCAGCGAAGCTGAAATTTTTCGCCCAAAAGAGTTTCAGTTGAAAAGTTTTGCTCAGTTTTAACTAAATTACCCAGAGATCTGGGAAAGAAATTCTAATTTAGGATTCAGATAGTTAGGTATAGGATTTACTCTTCTGGTTTTAATTAGCATCTCCTTGAAAAGGCTCAGTGTTCTGCACACTTTGTCTGAGTAGTTGCAGTTAGAATATATAATTCCATGAAAACCCACAGCTGGAACTTGTCTTTAAAGCTCTGAAGATTCCATTTATTAGCTATTTCACAGAGCCCAGTTTTTATGCACATAGTTATTTCTGTTTTAATTAAGGAAGCCTAAAAACCATAAATGAACATAATCAAAAGCTATAAAGAGCCTTTCCCAAGCTCACTTATTCCAGCTAAGGGGAGGGGAAAAGGCAAAAAGTCAGAATTTGGCCCACACATCTGAAACAAGAACTCACATCTTGTCAATGTCAAGAGCTACTACTCTGACGGGGGATAGCCCTTGGAGTTCAATGGAGCTACTGCAGAGGTAGCAGAATTATCCCCCGGAGCCATTTCAAGCGACTGTTACAAACCCAGCAGTGCTGTGGGATTATGCTGTTTCAGCAATGTTGATTCAGCTGCGACTTCTGTTGGTGTTTGTGAGGAGTAAGGAGGCCCCACGTGCCGGATTAAGAAACACAAGAATTACAAGGAGGAAAGACGAGAAGTTGAGACTCAAGAACCCAGAACCTCAGCTGGTGGCAGCTCCGTTAAAGTCAATGCAGCCAGGCTGATTTACCCCAGTGGAGGATCTGGCCCATATAACGCTAGCTGAATGTTCTCTTTCATCTTAGGTTCCATAGTTATTGCAGACATATACAATATTGACCACGGCAGCTTGAAAGGAAAAGTTAACCGTGATGATAAGGCCTTAACTGGAGTACTGCGTCTAGTTCTGGGCTCCACATTTTGAGAAAGATGTGGACAAGCTGGAGAAAGTCCAAGGATGGCAACAGAATTGATTACAGGTCAGGAAAACATGACCGATGAGGAAAGATTGACAAAACTGGGTTTGTTTAGTCTGCAGAAGAGAAGACTTGGTGGACTTATGATAACAGTTTTCAGGTATGTAAAACATTGTTACAAGAAGGAGGGTGAAAAATTGTTCTCCTGCACCTCTGAAGATAGAGCAAGAAGCAATGGGCTTAAATTGCAGCAAGGGAGATTTTGGTTAGGAAGTTTTTTCTAATGCCTAACTGTCTGGGTGGCATTGGAAGCGAAGCATTGCAACAAATTGCCTAGGGAGGTTGTGAAATCTCCATTATTAGAGGTTTTTAAGAAGAGGTTAGACAAACACTTGTCCAGAATAGTCTAGTTATTATGTAGTCCTGCCTTGAGTGCAGGGGATCGGACTAGGTGACCTATTGAGGTCCCTTCCAGTCCTACGCTTCTAGGATTCTATGTTGTGACGTTCTCCATTTCCCTCATTCTAGACCTTACTTCCGTTCCAGACAATTTTGACATTCCCATATTTATTAGTGTAAGCTATCTATTCTTGCACCCATGTATGATCATGACACTCAGTTTATCAAAAGCTGGGGAAATTAAAAAATTAATTCCACATCATTTAAAAAATTCTCCTCTTTTGGCTTTTTCTAGATGGACCAGAGACCCAGAAAGGTGTCCCTGGACAATGACAAGTTGAGAGATCAATATTTTTGGCCTCAGTTTTCCCAGAGTGTCCACTTACTTTGGGGGTCTTAGCTTCTGGGTACTCCAATTGAGACAACTTCTCTCAAGGCCTGATTTGAAAGGTGCTGAACACCCATATCTCCAGTTAATTTCAATGAGAGGCAAGGGTGCTCAGCAGCTCTGAAAATTAGGCACCAAATAGAGCCTTAATTTGGACACTCAGAACCCCCCCTCTCCCCCCCCCCCCCCAAAAAAGAGCAGACACTTGAAAACGCAGGCCAGCCATAGCATACTACCTGTTGCAAAACCCTTGTTCCAGCTGGAGACTCAGTCTACGATAGTTAGCTGAGCAAAGCTGGGCAGACAACATCTCACTTCGGTGGGGGCAGAGTTGCCTACAGCATCTTTGTAACGGGTTTTCTGGCACAATTCGAACTACACGTGAAGTTACCGTGGAAGAGAGAAAGGTGGGTGTGGTGATACCTTTTATTGGACCCACTTCTGTGGAGAGATGTCTTGCCAGATGAACGTGAGACGTTACTGCAAGAGTTTTATGTTCTTACTTGGCTGCATTGATAAATGAATCATTTATACTGCATCTAGGAAAGTGCTAGGCCCCTCCCAACCCCCCCCCAAAAGACAGCTCTGAAGAGCTTAGGAGGAGACAGGACAAAGGTAACAGAAGGAAGGTCATGCTGCATTCAGGTACGTTAAGAACAATTTTCCAAAGCGCTGGAGTGACTTAGAATACGTCTGCACTGCAAAAAAAAATAAATAAATAAAAACCCGCAGGAGTGAGCCTCAGCGCCTGGGTCAACTGACTCGGGCTCCTGCTATGGGGCTAAAAACAACGGTGAGATGTTCTCGCTCGGTCTGGATCCCAGGTTCAGAGACCCACATACCTCGCAGGGTTTCAGACTTGGACTCCCACCTGAGCAGGGACGTCTATGCTGTTATTTTAGTCAGCTGACCCAGGCTCTGAGACTTGCTGTTGTGAGATTTTATTTTTTTGTAGCGAACAAAACCATTTTAGGCTCTTAAGTGCTATTTTCAAAAGTGACATGGACACTTAGGAGCCTGAGTCCAATCAAGTTTCAATGTAATGCATTCACTGCATTGAAAGACCCTGGGAGTCAGGACCCTAAGTGACCAAGTCACTTTTGAAAATGGGACTTGGGAGCCTATGGACAATCGCAGAGGAGGAGCTGGGCTGGACTGATGATCATGCAGGACAAAAACATTCAGAGATTTTTGAATGAGTTGGAAAATGGATGAATGAAACCCATGACAGAAGAGAATTAATTTATCCACAGTCTCCAGAATTAAAAAAAGCCCATCTCCAAGTCCTATTGATTAAATGCACATAGACCGCCCACTCAAGAAGTTAGAAGTGCCACGGACTTCACCTTCTATTCTGAGGGCTTGTCTACACCGGCACTTTGAAACGCTGCAACTTTCTCGCTCAGGGGTGTGAAAGAACACCCCCCGAGCGCGGCAAGTTTCAGTGCTGTAAAATGCCAGTGTAGACAGCGCACCAGCGCTGGGAGCTATGCCCCTCGTGCTGCAACTGCACAAGCCACGGCAGCGCTTTAACATTGCCAGTGAAGACGTGCTCTTAGTAACCTGAAGACTGATTCCTCACTGACTTGTACCTTGTGCAGGTAATTTATATTGGTACAAAGCAGGTGTAGACTGCTACCATTGATTTGGTAACACTCACACCCCCTTTGAATTGGCGCATGTGACTACACAAAGTGCGAAGCAGTGGAGAGTCAAGCCCATAATGTCCTTCTCGCTGTTCTGACCACACTGATTTATTTTTCATTGTGCAAGTGGAGAGAATGCAATGGAGTCAGTTTCACTTTGGCTAAGTGTCCCTGGGCTGCAAATGTTTCAGGGAGGAAACGTTGATTTTTGTTTTAAGTGAAAATTTCTGTGAATTTTTAAAAGTAAATTGAGGGGAATTTTCAATTGGTATGGGGTTTTGCAAGACTAAAAATCCAAATGAAGAGCCTGATTTGAGTTGCTTTCATCCCTTTTAGCAAGACATTAATTAAAAAAACCCACAACTTCGAAGTTCCACAGAGGTTTTCCGCCTGCACTGGAAAACACTGCTCAGGTTGTTTCTATCCAGAAGCAGGAGTAACACAGATGTCTGTGTTCAAATTGACTAGAGGAAATAACAAAAGCAGAATTTTTCTTAGATAAACAAAGACGGGGGAAGACAGCCTAAAAATAAATGAGGTGACAAAAAAAACCAAACAAACAAAGAACACAAGGCAGAGACATCCCCACAAGATGTAGGGCAAGTGCTCCTGACAGCTCCCACTGAAACTTATGCACTTTTGGAACCTTCAGAGACACTGCCTGGAATCTAACTTGGTCTGTAACAGGTTGCTAGAGTCCCTTCAGAATGATTTTTAATTCCATCTGAAATGATCCAGAATCAGGCCTGAAGCAAATACAAACTAGAGGGCAAATTTTGCTGATTTTGGACCTGCTTCACCATTTCCATCCATGAAAAGTGGGTGTAAAATGCTACCAAATCAGAATGGAAGTACAGTCCATCCATTCTGTACTGGTGTAATTGAAACCACAAGGGGTAGGTCATTGGTGATTCAGGCCCTGTATTCAGTCAAAGTTCCCACTGAACTTCTGTCCTATGGAACTTAATGGAACCAGTTCTCCTCTCACTTTCACTCCTGATTTCACATCAGTGTCTTGAACAAAGTTAATGGCTTGAATAGAGATGAGAGGAGAACCAGCACCAATGGAAAATTTGTCTGAAAAACAATAGTAGGATTTAGTGCCTGGTAAATAAAGCAGAAAATCCAGCGGAACGCTTGAGTGATAGCTCCTCCCACCAAACACCAACGTTTTGGTGTTCAGCCTGAATGTTTAGATTCCACCCTCACTATCCCACCCAACAGATAATCAGGAATGCCATAATCTTTTCATCACCAAAGGCAACCTTTGCAGCTCAGTGAGAGCCCTAAGCCTGATCCTGTAAAATGCTTTTGTCCCTGCTTAATGCTATACTAGCATGAGCAGTCCCACTGAAGTCAAAGTGACTATTGGCTTCGGTGGTTGCAGGATTGGGGTCCTAGTGAGCCGAACCCCTGAACCTGCAATCGGATCCACTAGCAGCAATCCCTGTATGCCTGCCAGCACAGCCCCACTTAACGTGCGTGCAGGAGTCCACGCTAGCAGATCCAGCGGCAGGATTAGCATATAGAATTGGAAGGGGAAGTGGCTGTAGGGTGCATGTTTCAGATCTCTGACTGATACAGAAGCACACAGGGGCCTATGCCTACACACACTTACCAGCTCCTCTGCACAGTGAAATTGACCAGAATAGCTACCCTGGGACTGGCTGTTCTATTCCAGGCAAGGTGAGGGTGAGGTAATATCTTTTATTGGATCAACTTCTGTTGGTGCAAGAGACAAGCTCTGGAGCCACACAGAGCTCTCCTTCAGCTGCTCATTCCAGAATAAGAGTGTCTCCACACAGGCAGTTATTCTGGAATAGCTATTGTGCTTTAAATTCACACCCAGCCTGATTCCGGAATAACTTCTCCCTATAGACAAGCCCTTTTAAAGGGGAAAAGTACACACTGAAACCTGCATTTTACGCCTATAATTGGCTTTTGCTGAACGTGTAAATCAATGAATGAGAGCAGGAACCGGGTGTGCCCTTTCCATGGCATGGTTAGGGCTTAGCCTAGGGTTTGTAATGGAAACACCGAAAGTCTCAGGGATCAGCTACCTGGAAGAGCAGGTGCAGGATTTCCTTGACTGCTTCCCGCCTGCCATATCCACCGCCTCAGACAGACCCTCCAAACCCCACCAAATTGGCTCTGCCACCCCTAACTGCTTCCTATGCAATGGGCCAGTCCCCTCTCAGTTCGGATGGGGTCATTCCGGGATGATTTCATTGCCTTCCATGGGACGATGCCAGAGTCACACTGGCGTAAGCAAGAGCAGAATCTGGCCCCCAAGCTCCCCTTTCCTTCCCAGAGCTGACACCTTCCAGCCCCTCCCCACCCACTCAGCTCACTAGAAACCGCAGCTGCTGCCCTACCTGGCGGCTGAGACTCCTTCCTTCTCCCCATCCACCTCCACTCCCCACCGCCGGCCTAGCCAAATGCGCGCTGCTACCCCGCAGCCCAGGCGGGCTGGGCCATTCCCGGGGCGGCGCGGCAGCAGTGGGGTGAAGCAAACTTTTCACCACCCCCCAGCAGGACAGGCGTGGAGGGCGTCTCTGAGTCAGGTTCCTCTTTCCCACGCGTTAGGGCCCTGGCCTCTGCCTGGCCTGCGGAGAAGGGGGGAGAACACCCAGGTCCCGAGCCCGCTCTGGGCTGGCGGAGCGCTTCGGGCCGTGCGCCCTGGGCCGTGCGCCCCTGGGCCAGGCTGTGCGCGCCTCTCCAAGCGCTTATTGCAGGGGGAAGGGACCTGGGTGCGATGCCACGCCCAAGCCCCCTGTGATGCAGGATCGGGGGTCCCCCCCCAAGCCCCCAACGCTGCGAGGAGAGGGGCTGGGGAGCCGCCCTGGCTGCGCTGCGGCGTTTGGAAAGCGGAGCTCCCCGTGGCGCGCTGGGGAGCCCAGGCGCCGCCAGCCGCAGCACCGGGAGACGCGGGTCCCAACCCCCGGCGAGCCTGCGGGGGGCTCTGCCTGGAAAACGGGCCACTCACCCGCTGCTCCAGAGGCCGTGGCGTTTGCTGCTCTCGAGTGTGGCGGGGAGACTAATCACGAGCGCTCCGGGGCTGGACACACAAGGGCAGGACACGCCCTGACTCAGGGGTGGGGCTCATTGGATTGCAGATCTGGAAAGAACTCACTAGCTCCGCTTTCACTCGGGGGAGCGGGAGCGGCCAGGGCATCCCCTCCCGCTCTCTGGAGCCAGGTATTTCCCCGCAGGGCAGGGGGATCCATTTCTCCTTTCCCTAGCTCTGGGGTTGGGTTATCAGTATCACTCAAGGGGAGCACTAAAGGACGCCCCCCTCCCTAAATTCAGGGGCATGCACTCAGTCTAGCATTCACAATTAAATGGAGACTCTTACAACTGGGGTTCACCTATCTAGCCATTCCGCTCAGAGCATCTATTCCTTCCATTTACAGAATCTATCTCAGATTCAGAACGTAAGTGCTGCCCTACTGTGACCAGTATCCTATCTTAGGGGAGTGATTCCCCCTGTCTTCCCCTCCAGCTTCTGGCAGTCAGAGGTTTAGGGACACCCACAGAATGGGATTACATCCTTGAACATCTTGGCTAATAGCCATTGATGGACCAAGCCTCCATGAATTTATCTAGTAATCCTTTTTGAACCCAGTTATACTTCTAGGCATCACAACATCCCATGTCACTCAGTTCCACGGGTTAATTGCATTTTGTGCATTCCTATTTTTTGTATTAAATCTGCTTATTAATTTAATTGGGTGACCCCAGGGGTTTCTGTATGATTTAGGAGGAGAGGCTGAGGGAACTGGGCTTATTTAGTCTGCAGAAGAGAAGGGCCCGGGGGCACAAAAACCACTGCGAAACTCTGAAGTTGTGTTTTTTTAATTAATGTCTTGCTGAAAGGGATGAAAGCAACTCAAATCAGGCTCTTCATTTGGATTTTTAGTCTTGCAAAACCCCATACCAACTGAAAATTTCCCTCAATTTACTTTTAAAATTCACAGAAATTGTCACTTAAAACAAAAATCAACGTTTCCTCCCTGAAACGTTTTGCAGCCCGGGGACACTTAGCCAAAGTGAAACTGACTCCATTGCATTCTCTCCACTTGCAGAATGAAAAATAAACCAATGTGGTCGGAACAAATAAAAGGACATTATGGGCTTGATTCTCCACTGCTTTGCACATTCTGTAGTCACATGCGCCAGTTCAAAGTGGGTGTAAGTGTTACCAAATCAATGGTAGCGGTCTACACCCACTTTGTACCAATATAAATTACCTGCACCAGGTGCAAGTCAATGGAGAATCAGTCTCCAGACTACTTCTTTTTTGCGAATACAGACTAACACGGCTGTTACTCTGAAACCTGTCAGACTACTACTAACTTCTTGAGTGGGCGGTCTATGTGCATTTAATAAATGGAACTCGGAGATCGGCTTTTTTAATTCTGGAAACTGTGGATAAGTTAATTTTTTTCTGTCATGGGTTTCATTCGTCTATTTTTCACCTCATTCAAAAATCTTTGAATATTCTTCTCCTGCATGATCATCGGTCCAGCCCATCTCCTCCTCTATGATTGTCCATAGGCTCTCAAGTCCCATTTTCAAAAGTGACTTGCTCACTTAGGATCCTGACTCCCATGGTCTTTCAATGCAATGAATGCATTACATTGAAAGTTGATTGGACTCAGGCTCCTAAGTGTCCATGTCACTTTTGAAAATAGCACTTAAGAGCCTAAATGGTTTTGTACGCTACAAAAAAATAAAAAAAATCTCAAGACAGCAAGTCTCAGAGCCTGGGTCAGCTGACTCAGGCTTCTGCTATGGGACTAAAATGGCAGCATAGACATCCCTGCTCAGGTGGGAGCCCAAGTCTGAAACCCTGTGAGGTGTGTGGGTCTCCGAGCCAAGGCTCCAGCCCCAGCGAGAACATCTCACTGCTGGTTTTAGCTCCGTAGCAGGAGCCCGAGTCAGTTGACCCAGGCGCTGAGGCTCACTCCTGCGGGTTTTTATTTTTATTTTTTTGCAGTGCAGACGTATCCTAAGTCACTCCAGCGCTTTGGAAAATTGTTCTTAACGTACCTGAATGCAGCATGACCTTCCTTCTGTTACCTTTGTCCTGTCTCCTCCTAGGCTCTTCAGAGCTGTCTTTTTTTGGGGGGGGGGGTAGGGAGGGGCCTAGCACTTTTCTGGATGCAGTATAAATGATTCATTTATCAACGCAGCCAAGAAAGAACATAAAACTCTTGCAGTAACGTCTCACGTTCATCTGGCAAGACATCTCTCCACAGAAGTGGGTCCAATAAAAGGTATCACCACACCCACCTTTCTCTCTTCCACGGTAACTTCACGTGTAGTTCGAATTGTGCCAGAAAACCCGTTACAAAGATGCTGTCGGCAACTCTGCCCCCACCGAAGTGAGATGTTGTCTGCCCAGCTTTGCTCAGCTAACTATCGTAGACTGAGTCTCCAGCTGGAACAAGGGTTTTGCAACAGGTAGTATGCTATGGCTGGCCTGCGTTTTCAAGTGTCTGCTCTTTTTTTGGGGGGGGAGAGGGGGGGTTCTGAGTGTCCAAATTAAGGCTCTATTTGGTGCCTAATTTTCAGAGCTGCTGAGCACCCTTGCCTCTCATTGAAATTAACTGGAGATATGGGTGTTCAGCACCTTTCAAATCAGGCCTTGAGAGAAGTTGTCTCAATTGGAGTACCCAGAAGCTGAGACCCCCAAAGTAAGTGGACACTCTGGGAAAACTGAGGCCAAAAATATTGATCTCTCAACTTGTCATTGTCCAGGGACACCTTTCTGGGTCTCTGGTCCATCTAGAAAAAGCCAAAAGGGGAGAATTTTTTAAATGATGTGGAATTAATTTTTTAACTTCCCCAGCTTTTGATAAACTGAGTGTCATGATCATACATGGGTGCAAGAATAGATAGCTTACACTAATAAATATGGGCATGTCAAGATTGTCTGGAACGGAAGTAAGGTCTAGAATGAGGGAAATGGAGAACGTCACAACATAGAATCCTAGAAGCGTAGGACTGGAAGGGACCTCAATAGGTCACCTAGTCCGATCCCCTGCACTCAAGGCAGGACTACATAATAACTAGACTATTCTGGACAAGTGTTTGTCTAACCTGTTCTTTAAAACCTCTAATAATGGAGATTTCACAACCTCCCTAGGCAATTCGTTGCAATGCTTCACTTCCAATGCCACCCAGACAGTTAGGCATTAGAAAAAACTTCCTAACCAAAATCTCCCTCTCTGCAATTTAAGCCCATTGCTTCTTACTCTATCCTCAGAGGTGCAGGAGAACAATTTTTCACCCTCCTCCTTGTAGCAATCTTTTACGTACTGTGACAAAGGTCCTGCTCTACCTTGATGGGTCTTGCGCTTATTGGCGGATTTGCTCGCCTTGGAGCTTCACAGCAGCCCTCAGCTTGGCCATTTTTCTGAATTCACAGTCCAGGTCGACTCCTCCTGTGTCTGACCAGGAGTTGGGAGGATTTGTGGGGAACCCGGGCCCGCCCTCTACTCCAGGTTCCAGCCCAGGGCCCTGTGGAATGCAGCTGTCTAGAGTGCCTCCTGGACTACAACTCCCTGGGCTACTTCCCCATGGCCTCCTCCCAACACCTTCTTTATCCTCACCATAGGACCTTCCTCCTGGCGTCTGATAATGCTTGTACACCTCAGTCCTCCAGCAGTCCGCGTTCTCACTTTCAGCTCCTCCAGCTCCTCACACGCACACCACAAACTGAAGTGAGCTCCTTTTTAAAACCCAGGTGCCTGATTAGCCTGCCTTAATTGATTCTAGCAGCTTCTTGATTGGTTGCAGGTGTTCTAATCAGCCTCTAGATTGTCTCCAGAAGGTTCCTGATTGTTCTGGAACTTACCTGTTACCTTGCCTCGGGAAAAGGGACCTAGTTAGCCTGGGGCTAATATATCTGGGGCTATTACTCTCCTATAGCCATCTAGCCCGACCCTGTCACAGGACCTGAAAACTGTTATCGTAAGTCCACCAAGTCTTCTCTTCTGCAGACTGAACAAACCCAGTTTTGTCAATCTTTCCTCATCGGTCATGTTTTCCTGACCTGTAATCAATTCTGTTGCCGTCCTTGGACTTTCTCCAGTTTGTCCACATCTTTCTCGAAATGTGGAGCCCAGAACTGGACGCAGTACTCCAGTTAAGGCCTTATCATCACGGTTAACTTTTCCTTTCAAGCTGTCGTAGTCAATATTGTATATGTCTGCAATAACTATGGAACCTAAGATGAAAGAGAACATTCAGCTAGCGTTATAGGGGCCAGATCCTCCACTGGGGTAAATCAGCCTGGCTGCATTGACTTTAACGGAGCTGCCACCAGCTGAGGTTCTGGGTTCTTGTGTCTCAACTCCTCGTCATTCCTCCTTGTAAATGTGTGTTTCTTAATAATCCGGCACATGGGGCCTCCTTACTCCTCACAAACACCAACAAAAGTCGCAGCTGAATCAACATTGCTGAAACAGCATAATCCCACAGCACTGCTGGGTTTGTAACAGTCGCTTGAAATGGCTCCGGGGGATAATTCTGCTACCTCTGCAGTAGCTCCATTGAACTCCAAGGGCTATTCCCCGTCAGAGTAGTAGCTCTTGACATTGACAAGATGTGAGTTCTTGTTTCAGATGTGTGGGCCAAATTCTGACTCTTTGCCTTTTCCCCTCCCCTTAGCTGGAATAAGTGAGCTTGGAAAGGCTCTTTATAGCTTTTGATTATGTTCATTTATGGTTTTTAGGCTTCCTTAATTAAAACAGAAATAACTATGTGCATAAAAACTGGGCTCTGCGAAATGGCTAATAAACGGTCTATGGAATCTTCAGAGCTTTAAGACAAGTTCCAGCTGTGGGTTTTCATGGAATTATATATTCTAACTGCAACTACTCAGACAAAGTGTGCAGAACACTGAGCCTTTTAAAGGAGATGCTAATTAAAACCAGAAGAGTAAATCTTATACCTAACTATCTGAATCCTAAATTAGAATTTCTTTCCCAGGTCTCTGGGTAATTTAGTTAAAACTGAGCAAAACTTTTCAGCTGAAACTCTTTTGGGCGAAAAATTTCAGCTTCGCTGACACCAAAATCAATCAAACAGTTTGTTTTGTCACTTTTGAAATGAACTTCAATCTTTTTGATTTGAAACTACTTTGTTTCTCAACTTTAATTTTATTTTATAAAGATTAAAAAATGTTTTCAAATGGTTGAAATTGACTGGCTAAGCAGCAATTCTGCAGTAAAGGACCTGGGGATTACAGTGGATGAGAAGCTGGATATGAGTCAGCAGTGTGCCCTTGTTGCCAAGAAGGCTAACGGCATATTAGTAGGAGCATTGCCAGCAGATCAAGGGAAGTGATTATTCCCCTCTATTCAGCACTGGTGAGGCCACACCTGGAGTATTGCGTCCAGTTTTGGGCCCCCCACTACAGAAGGGATGTGGACAAATTGGAGAGAGTCCAGCGGAGGGCAATGAAAATGATCAGGGGGCAGGGGCACATTACAAGGAGAGGCTGAGGGTACTGGGCTTGTTTAGTCTGCAGAAGAGAAAAGCGAGGGGGGATTTGATAGCAGCCTTCAACTACCTGAAGGGGGTTTCCAAAAAGGATGGAGCTTGCCTAGTCTCAGTGGTGGCAGATGACAGAACAAGGTGCAATGGTCTCAAGTTGCAGTGGGGGAGGTCTAGGTTGGATATTAGGAAACACTGTTTCACTAGGAGGGGGGTGAAGCACTGGAATGGGTTGCCTAGGGAGGTGGTAGAATCTCCATCCTTAAAGGTTTTTAAGGCCTGGCTTGATGAAGCCCTGGCTGGGATGATTTAGATGGTGTTGGTCCTGCTTTGAACTGGGGATTGGACTAGATCACCTCCTTAGGTCTCTTCCAGCCCTAATCTTCTATGATTCTATGATTGTAGCAAAGGGTAAATAGCACTTCCCTATTCACTTTTCCCACACCATTCATGATTTTATAGACCTCTACCAAATCCCCCTGTAATTTTGTCTTTTCTAAGGTGAACAGCCCTAATCTTTTTACTCTCACCTTCTCTGGAAGCCATTCCAGATCTGTGATCATATTTGTTGTCCTTCTCTGAACCTTTTCAGTTCCACTCTATTCATTTTGAGATGAGGTGACCTGAACTGGACACATTATTCAAGAGGCAGGCACACCATGGATTTATATAGTAGCATTATGATATTATCTGTCTGATTTTCTATCCCTTTCCTTGTAGTTCCTAACATTCTGGTAGTCTTTTTGACCATTGCTGCTCACTGAGCGGAAGTTTTCAGAGAACTATCCACAATGACTCCAAGATACCTTTCTAAACAGCTACGTTAGAACCCATTATTATATATCTTTAGTCGGGATTATTTTTTCCAGTGTGCATTCCTTTGCACTGATTGTAAACTCTTTGGGGCCAGAGACCATCTTTTCGTTCAGTGTTTGTACAGCGCTTAGCCCAGTGGGCTCCTGGTCCACAAATTGGGCTCCTAGGGTGTTATCACTGTGCAAATAATAATTAAATAATCTAGCTAGCTATCATTTGTGTGTAGGGCATCTCCCCTTTGTATCTAAGGGGTACAGAATTAAAGAGCACAAATGCCCAGAACAAAAAGTTCATCCCCATGTTGTTTATTAGTATTTTCCCCTCTACTTAACAGTGTTGGGTCATTCCCTTTGCTCACAGTCCTCACTTTCAGGCCCTGTGTGCCGTGTGAGGAAGCTCACCAGGAAATCCTCAGGTTCTCCTTTCCAGCATGTGCAGTGGGCGGCCACACCTTGTTCATCTCTCTCCTGTGCAATCCGCCCTCTTGCAGGACGTTACCATGACTTCAAATTGGCAGCCTGAACTAAGGCAAGCTGTGTTTCAAAGAGCATGTCTGTACAGTTAGTTTATTATTGTTTCCATTGCAACCTGGGCTCCAGCAGTTTCTTTTCCAGCAGAGACTGAGCTCTTGTGCTATTCCTGAAGTTTAAAAAAATAAAGTTGCGTACTATTTCATTGGAGTGAAGAGGTTGTAGAGGGAAAATGATACACAGGGCACAAATACTCCATAGAAACACAGAGGCAAGGATCCCACTTACGACACTGATATCCTTCGTATCTAATCTAATCTATCTTTCAATTTATATGGACCCCAACTCTGCAGTATCTGAGACCATGCCCGGCTTACAATAGGGTTACAACTTGTCGTGTGAATGGGACCAACATGTGTTGTCATTAGCTGACATCCTGGCCCTACTGATTTCAAATGGCACTGACTTCAACAGGACCAAAGTGTTCACCCATCATGTCATGTAGCTAAGACAAAGCTTTGGATGTACAATGGATAGTGAGAACACTAGCCTCTTTGCAGAATTGGGCCCAAAGATCCCAGGGGGTGAAAAACAACAACAACAAATAATCCAATGGGCTGTATTTGACTTTCAAGTCCCTGGATGTAAATCTAGAGTAATTCCAGAACTGAGCCCAGTGCTCCTCCCCACCCCCAAGCCAGGCAGAATACCCATCTTCTTTGAGTATTTATACCAGTTGAGGATCTGACCCCCTGACTCCTGGGCACACACCCGGGAATACACTGACAATATATTCCAAGAGCAACCATTCCCTTCCGCACTGCAGCATTTCACTCCTGCTGTTTTCATTTCTCATTCTGATCGGCTTTATCGTATTCTCTGCTCACAAACACTTTTCTTCTTCCAAAGCCCCTTTGGACTACTCGCAGGGGTGCTGCCAATTCTTTCCTCCTTATGTTGCTGCTGCTGCTTATTATTTTTTTAGCACATGCCCTTTGGAAAGCTGCATCTGCTGTTTGCTTTCCAGCCCATGTATTTTGCAGCATTGGATGGCTCGGCCCTTTAAACCAACAGGGTTAGAAGCAATAATTATTTCATGTTGACATATGTTATTCATCTTTTCATGTTATTCAGCTTCTGAAAATGCTGTGTAGTTCCTGCCATCCATACTCTGTCTAATGGAACTTGGCCCCCCTGCCAGGGACAGATTCCAGCTTGGGAGGTTGATTGGTTAACATTTGGGAAGCACTTTGAAGATGGAAAGTGTTTTTAGAATGTGCAAGGGTGCCCCAAATCTAGTCATTTGCAATGATATTTATTCTGGTTCCCCAGAGTCGGCCCTTCAATCCCTGGGAAGCTGCTGCACATGCTGGCTCTGTAGCCTTCTGACTTATTCAGAGGCAGGGCTGCTCCATCACAAAGGGGATGAGCCCTAGAGGAAAAATACACAAACTGTACAAAACTCTGGCTCTCCACTGAGATGTTGCAAAGCTGTTCTGCAGGGTGGGGGGAGGGAAGGAGGAAGACCTTAGGCAAGTAGATCCAGATCCACAGTGTTATTTAGGCTCCTAACTTCCACTGAAATCAGTTAGGAGCCTAAGTACTTTGTGGGTCTGGCTATAGTTATCTGCATCCGGGCACCTTTGCAGCTCCTTGCTCACATGAGCTGCTCCATTTCCCCACCTAGGGCAGGCAGCCTGCAGGAGGTCCGCTAGCTCTGAGAATAATTCCCCTCTATGGATCTGTGGCGTTTGCTCCCCCCCAAAGTAGTAGCCTTCTGGCTGGGGGTTCCCCTGCACTCTGATCAGTGATATGCAGTGTCCCCTCACCATGGTTACTATGAAGAAGCAGGTGTGGTCAGACTTGTCTATCTTGCACCTATTTTCCTTTGAGTTCTGAAACAGAAGTGCTGCCCAGCGGAATTCTGCACTTCCTCCCTGGCTGCCAGTGAGGAACCTTCCCCACACCAGTTCCGTCCCAGATTGAGACATCAGAAGAAAGGAGGGTGCAAGTCAGTGGCGGAGCCAAGAACGGAACCCCAGGAGTCCCGACTACCCACCCCGTGCTCCAGTCACTAACCTACACTTCTGTTCTTTTAATTGTTGAAGAATTGGGCCCCATAAGCGGCCAGGGATTTTGGGTGACTCCAACCTGAAACACCCAACACCTCATTTTCAGAAGCCCTGAGTACGTGCAGCTCCCATTAACTTCAGCTGCAGTTGCGGGCCCTGAGCTCCTCTGATAATCAGACCGCCGGTGTCTCATGTTGGGTTCCAAATATCAAGTCACCCAAGGACACTGGCTGCTTTTGAAATGTTGGGTCTTAATTTACAGAAGCTCATGTCCCGAGCTCTCTGGGTACCTTAGCAAATACATGTCCAGTGGAATGCCTGAGGAAAATTTCCATGTCTGAGTTTTATTCTAAAGCAAACACCTGCTTCACTCACCACAAGAGAGCAGAGTGCAGAAGGCCATGCATGCCTCGTTTGCAAAACTGTGTACTCTCTGCAGAAGACACTCATATTCTTCCTCTTTCTGAGTTGCCCTTTACTCTATAAAGAGTCCTATTAATTCCAATGGGATTATTTGTGGAGTAAGGTATTACTCAACCTGAGTAAGGGCATCAGAATCTGGTTTTATGTGAATGCAATAGTCTCCTCCTCTCCTTTGGCCTCATCATCATTCTACATATTAATTAATAAATGAAATGAGCGTACAAGCCTGATCACAGATTCCTCCCGCTTGAAGAAGGATTGTGATTTTACACATGCACTCAAAGGAACAGTCTATTTTATACTATTGCATCTAACCAAACACCATTGTATAACAGCCTTGTGATAGATTCTCAGTCTATAGACAACAGTCCTGATTTACCTCTCCCTTACCCCAGTGTAAATCAGAGTGGTTCCTTTGACGTCAATGGAGTTACACCAGAGAAAGTGAGATCGGAATCAAGGTTCGCTGTTTTCATTGGTGGTCCACTGGGAAAGTATTGAGATCCACGCATTGTGCTAATGAGGCCTTTTCTGATTTCTATTGGTGGGTAATGCAGAAAATCACACTAGACTGATACAGATTTTTATCATGCAGCTAGATATCCAGGCTACAATCTGAGACTCCAGCCCAGGAGAACTCCTGTTAAGAATCTGTTTACATAACGAAAAGAAAATCGGAGCAGTATTCAGTAGTTTCTGTTAAATTATCAAAGGTTATAAAGTAACAAGAGACAGCCTCATAAAAGAACTTCTCCATCAAAATACAGACTTTACAAGGATTCCCTGTCTACAATCTGTCTGTCTCATCTACTTTATAGCTTTTATCATGTACTGTCACCTTGGTATCTAAATGCCTTATGCTAGTTTGCAGAGCCATATCTACTGGCTTTACTCACCAACACAGTTTTGTACTTCTTCTAAACCTGCAGAGACAATGCAGCTACGGCTATGGGAAAAATGAGTTGGGTTCAGTTCTGCCTCCTGCATTGTTTGCTAAATTCCAGCTGCAGAATCTTTCTTATGATACGAAAGGGCGGTGAGAAGAGAACCCAGCTTGATATATGTGTCTCCGATTAATTTCATGCACAGTGAGGGTGCCGCTTCATCTTTAATGCATGGCTGCTGGTGAGTAGTGTGTGACAGGCAGGCTCTCAGAATGGGGATATTTGACACCACCATTGTGATGCAGTTGTCAGAGTTATGTTGCAGTCCTTCATTTCCAGTTACGGAGGTCTCCATAGTGGCAGGTATCTGGGGCCGGGATGGCGTCATTCAATAACAATATAATAGCAGCGCTTTGCACCTACCATCTGACGTCCTGATGTGCTTGTAACTGGGGGATGATTTCTAGAGCCCAGCACAGGAAGGAATACAGGGCTCCTTCTACTGAGCTGTCATAAATTCATGTGCTGGAACCCTGCACTGAGACGCAGAGGTATTTGTGCTGAATTATCCTGAGGTTAGTCCAGAAGTTTGCAATTAGTTCCAATATGGGGGTATAAAGGAGGGTGAAGTTCCTATTTCTCTAAGGAAGAGGTAACTAGGGGAGGACCCTAGTGAGGGTTTGCAGGAAAGGCCTAAGAATGGCCAAGCTTGGGGAGAACTCTGTTATCTGAGTTAGCAGTAAAGCCAACCCTTAGGAAGGGGGCATGTTTGGATTGTATGCAGTGTGTGCATGTACAAAAAGAACAGGGTGGCAGCTTATTTTACAAATGGGGAAACTCAGAGAAGTGAAGTGACTTCCCCAACTCACACAAGGAGGTCAATGGCAGACTTAGGAACAGAGCCCAGGTCCTCTAACTAGTCCCCTCCTCTAACCATTAGAGCTGCTGCTTTTGCAGCATCAGTGGTGTGAAGAGGGTGTGGGGGTGCTTGCTATGGAATAATTCCACCCGAGGCACATCTGGATCCCTAACCCTCTGCAGGCTTCCATACTGCTTCATAAAGAGTGTGGGATCTTCAAATGCATCCGTAACTGTGAAACAGGAGTCCTCCCAGAGCATTCATCTAGGCTCTCCGGGTCAGCCACATTGGTACCGTGTGCAGTGCCATAGCGCCTCGGAGCCCCAGTCACGGACCAGGACCCCAGTGCGCTAGGCGCTGTTCAAACACAGAACCAAGAGATGGTCCCTGCCCCAAAGAGCTTCCAGTCTCAGCATTCAAAACTGGCAAAGACCTCGTAACTCCCATCTAGTTCATGCCCCTGTCAGTGCAGGATTGCTCCCTGTGATATATTTTCCAGAGCATTTATTACCTAAGAGTTTTTGACAGTGCTCATCACTGTAATACTTATGTGCTTCCCAGGTAAAGTAGATCTGCAGAACCAGGCCCCTAATAGACTGCGTGGGGTCTAATGCCCTTTTCCAGGCTCATTTTAACTCCGGAGTTTCCACTATCTCCCTTAGAAGACTAAGCAACAGTGTCATTGATTTCAGTTGCGTTGACTCCACACATTTTTGAAATTCAGTCAACTGGGTAATTAGCTGACACTTGCAAAGTGGTGCATACATTCTAGTTGGTTAGGTTTTTGGGTTAACAACTCAGCATTTCCATATTTTACAACCCTATTATTATTAATGATGGTAATGTTTTATCTTTGCTTAGAATTCCTTGGTTTCCTTTTGTTCATTATTTCTGAGAGAAACCCTCCCACAAACCTACCATAAATATCCTTCCAATTTCTTACTTTTTCTTAAGTTACTGATTCCATTTTAACGAAGTTTTTAGTTTGAGGAATTTCCTAAAATTAGTTTTTCACTCTCTGACCCTGCATAACGTATCTATCTTTGAGCAGGGGGTTGGGCTAGATGACCTCCTGAGGTCCCTTCCAACCCTGATCTTCTATGATTCTATCTATATAATTAGTGATACCGATTGTACTAACAAAACATCCTTTAATTCTCAGATGTAATAGCATAAAACTGCATTGGCCACAATCCAGTTCTGGTTTTGTTAGTCTAAACAAAGCAGAGACCAGACAACAGGAAGAACTAAGCTTTTGGTTGCCAATTTGATTGCTATGCTTCATTAATTTTTAGTGATATCTAGTGCCACCTAGCGACGAGCAGAGAGTAAACAGAAACAATTGCATTGGTGGGGTCATGAGAACAGTTAGGCGTTGATCATGCAGGGAAATTTTTTAAAAGCAGGAGTACTTGTGGCACCTTAGAGACTAACAAATTTATTTGAGCATAAGCTTTCGTGTGGCTCGAGTATCTTTTTAGCCAGGTTTTCAGTTTAGATACTTGCAGCGGTGTGTGTGTGTGTTTTAAATCCTTACTAAGATTAGGTCTACACACAAACTTGCACTGAAATAATTACATCTGTTTGAATTCAGATCTCTTATTATTTCAGCACAAGTCTATGCGTGGACACTTATTCTGTATAAAAGTGCCTTGTTTAGATTTTGTGTCCTATTTTACTGACTTAAGCAAAATTGAAATGAGACCCTTTGATCCCAAAATATGTATCCACACACCGATCTGCTCCGAAATAACAAGAGGAGTGAATTCAAACTGATTTAGTTGTTTCAGTGCGAGTCTGTTATAAACCAGCTCTTAGCGCTGGTGAAAGATGCTAGATTCACAATCCTGTTTGTAGGAGATGAGTAACTGTCATTGAAGACAGTGGACATGACATCAGCTTCTGCAGTGGGGACTACCAGACCCCTGGAAACTGACACATGTTCTTCTTCTGTAGAACAGGTGTAATATATACAGCAGCATTGTAAGCTTCCCTGAGCATTGCTTTGCCACTGTATCTTAACCCTGGCTTGGAGGGGTGAATTAGGAATATATTAATGTCTTCTCTGTGAAGACTGCTAATAAAGGTGCCAGTTCATGCTGATTGTGCTACTTCTTGTCCTGACATTTTATGTGAGCACTAAAACTGCATTTAAAACACACACACACACACACACACAAAACCCAGACAAACCCTTTGATCCAGAAGATCTATATGCATCTAAGTGATAAATGTGTGTGAAAATGCCCATAAGTAAAGATGGTTGGAAAATGGATTTTCGATCTGGCAAAAAATTTTGAGGTGTCAAAAAAAAAAATCATCCTGAATTGGGACAAAAAGCAAAAGGATTGAAATTTCCCACTCAATGAAATACTCCCTCAAAATTCATTTGAGGTCAGCCGAAATGTTTCATTTTGATTTTGACCCTTTTTATTTTATTTTCAATTTTCTGTATAAAACGAAGTAAACTTTGAAAGAACAAGTCTTCTGAGATGAAAAATCAAAACTTTTCACTTCAAAAATGTCAAAACGAGGCATTTCACCGTTTTTGAAACTTCTTTCCAATTTTGGTCTATGTGAAATTTCACCAAAATCAATGCGATTTAACAAAAAATAAATAAGAGGTTTCATTGAAACTGCATTTTCCAGTGGAAAAACGTTTAATCAACAAAATTTCAACTAGCTTGACTACAAAAGCTGTTTTCTGCCTCTCCTTGTCACTTGTAATGTGTAGAAATGTCCAGAAGAGGTCTGTGTTCTCCCACTTTTAGGTTCTCCACATGCCATGACTCCAACCATGTGGTTTCATTTACAGAATGCTGAGCTGGCTGGAAAGTTTGATCATCAACAACGCAGCAATAACGCTTCTCACGTCTCTAGCGCTTTTCATCTGAGGACCTCAAAGTGCTTTACAAGTGTTAATGAAGGATCGCTAATCAGGCACTTTATATGAGCAAGAGTTGCAAGATCTGTCTCAACTGAGGTAGATATGCATGTGGGGTAGGTATTCAGATGGGGAAGCCGGGCGGGCAAGTCAATAAACTCCCCCGGAGACTCCTCAGACCCTCCTCTTCCTTTCCAGCAAAGGAACATTTGAAAAGGATACATAGCATCACTAATGGGCCACCTACCTCAACGTGCTGGCTCCTGATTCAGTGCAGCATAATATCACCACACAGAGGAGGCAGATGCCCTTTAAAATGCCACCATCGTGGGGTGGAGTTACACCGTGTGTGCAAAACACACCCCGCAGATCCTGACACCAGCAGAGCGACAACAGCACTGATCCAGCTTAGAGCTATGTCCTTATATACCCATAATGAAAATCTAGTGTCGTGCAACCAGGCGATCAGGCCCCACACCTCGGGCATGGGCTCCAGGTTGGGTTGCTCCACCCCAAACTGGTCAGGGAAGCTGCGGTTAGGTTCTTCCTGTGGCCACCTTGGTCCGCCTGGACACAGTCGCTCTTGTGGGCCTACTCAAAGCCATTATTGCCAGGGGATGTTGTGAAAGCCTAAACTATACTAGGGTTCAGAAGAGAACATAGATAAATTATGGAGGATAGGTCCATCAATGGCTATTAGCCTGGATGGGCAGGGATGCAACCCTATGCTCTGGGTGTCCCTAGTCTCTGACTGCCAGAAGCTGGGAGTGGACGACAGGGGATGGATCACTTGATGATTACCTGTTTCGTTAATTCCCTCTGGGGCACCTGGCGTTGGCCACTGTCGGAAGACAGGATACTGGGCTAGATAGACCTTTGGTCTGACCCAGTATGGCTGTTCTTAAGTTCGTATGTTTTGTGTTCCTGTGATATACAGTGTTGGCAACTCTCAGGAATTTATCACAGGTCTTGCAATATTTTCTCAAAGCCCCAGCTCCTGGAATCATGTGAAAACTAAGAATTGCAGCTTACATTTAAAAAAAATATATTTCTAGCCCTCATTATAGTGAAGAAAATTTTGTTATTATTTATATTGTGGTAGCACCTAGGAGCCCCAGTCATGGAATGGGACCCAATTGTGCTCGGTGCAGTACAAACACAGAAACCCACCCACCCCCAATTGTGGTCTAAAGAATTTAGCTTGAAAACATGACCCCTCTGACACCAAAGAGGTGAAGAAAAAGAGTTTCTATTATGTGTAAATTCTCACAGTTTTTAAGCCAATCTCGTGGCGTTTTGTGCCTGACTCAAATGTTGACACTGGGCGTTGGCACTAGTGGATTCAGTAATGCTGAGTAACCTTGTACAGTGGGACAAATTCTAGTCTCATTTACACTAGGGCAACTCCAGAATCCCCATGAGCACTCTGATGTCTATTGCAGATGAACCTTTCATATTCACCAGTGGTGATCGATCATGCATTTACATGGTTCAGACTGACCAAGAGCTCCATTTATGCGCCTATTAACTGAAATGCTTAGCTTACCGGTGTTGGGATCCTACAGGATCTGAGTTTCATGTTGCTCACACTGGGTAAAGGAGGAGTAACTCCACAGAAGTCATTAAGCCAGCATAAAATATATGTGAGAAGAGAAGCAGGCCCTTGGCATCTGTAGGTCCAGTTTGTGTGATATCCTTACCCATCTCATGTGGTACCATATTTTCATTGGCTTTGGTGGCACGACTTGTGACATATGAGACTATTCAGTGTAAGGATGGCCAAATCTGGCACTCTGTCAGTGTATACTTAAATATTTTGGAGAGGCAGAGTAGCCCAATAGCTAACCCAGCACACCAGAGTTGGGTCTGGAGACTTGACTTCTAGTGCTGGCTCGATCACTAACTCACTGTGTGATCGTGGGCAAATCACTTCCCCTCCCCATGCCTCAGTTTCCCCACCTGTACAATGGGGATAAAGACCTTTGTGAAATACGTTGAGGTCTACGGATGAGACGTGCTAAGTACAATTATGAATATTTTATTTGGTTATCCTGTAGATCCAATTTAACAATCATAACTTTCAAAAAATGCGTCCAAGGTTGAGAAAAACAGTGAGGCACCCTCACAAAATGCCACAAAACTTTTCGTAGGCAGTACTTGAAGCCCAGGTCGAAAAGCCCTGTTCAAACGAGGTAAAAGAAAGGAAAAGACGGTGCCAAAGACCGTAGGGGCTTAATCACTCTTGCCTGCATGTTGCTTGCAAACATATCTGATTTAACATTTTGTTTACACACCTGTATTTCCAGTAAACATCTCTCCTTTAAAACAAAACCTGGAGGCACACATATATATCTGCTGGAAATGCTCCCAGTTACACGCAGAATTTTCCATCAAATCAGCCAAATAAGAGTGTGGTAGAGACAGTCACCTGCATTCTGGATTATTGTCACAGATTATCTGCATTACAGCAACTCCCAAAGGCTCCAATCAAGGTCAAGGCCCCAGCAGCCGAAGAGGGGTTTAAATCCCTTCTTCTCGTCAGGCAGATGGGGCTGGGGGGGGAGGTGGTCTTAAACAGGGATCTCCCACTACCCAGGTTAGAGTCATTCTAACTCATTTTCTGTCCCAGTGAGTATTTAGCTATTCAATGATTTAGTTCAAGTTGAACAACTCCAGCAGGAGAGATGGAGGGAACCCCACTCAGAATATCCCATAGCCCGGGAATTGGAGCACTAGCAGAGAGGTTGGAGATACCTGTTCAAATCCCTTCTCCTGTTCAGACAGAGGGGGGACATGAACTGGTGGTCTCTAACCAGTAGGCTAAAGGTTCCCCTGACTTGCATAGATCTAAGTGGCCTCTGCACACGCCTACCAGCTCGGGCCCTACGGGTGACTGAGCGCCGACCTTCCCCCAGGTCCTGGCTTGCTATGGGGCTGAGGTGGGAGAAAGGCTCCTGGGTGCCTAGAAGGAGGCAGCGGTGCACTCAGAGGCAGAAATATAGGAACCAAGGGTGCTTCTGCTGAGCAGCAGCCGAGTGGGAGTTCTATGGAGGGCGAAGGCACCTAAAAATGGGACTTAGGCACCTAAATCTGGGGGGGTCAGGCACCTAAGCACCTTTTTGTGGATAGGGGCATTGTGCTTGGTGCTGTACATATGTGGCCCACTGTTCAGCGTGCGCTGTACGTCTGCCTCTAGTAGCTCATCCACAGGGGATGTGAGTCGGCTACAGTTACCAGCGAAGGCCCCGATCCTGCAAAGTGCTTCGCTTTGTGCTTAACTTTACACACTGTGAGTGGTCCCATATGAGCTAATGGGACAACTCAGGGTGCATCCAACCCACTTTCCAGAAAAGTCAAACGAGAGACTGTCACTGATCTCGGTGGAGCTCGATTAGGCCTAGTGTGAAAAATTAAACTCATGAAGGTAGGACAAGAAGGAATGAGCGTAATCTGCAGCAAAGGAGATTTCAGTTAGATATTAGGAAAAACTTTATAACTCTAGGCATAGTTAAGCTCTGGAATAGGTTTCCAAAGGAGGTTGTGGAATCCCTGTCACTGGAAGTTTTGAAGAACAGGTTGGACAAAGACCCATCAAGGATGGTCTAGGTTTACTTGCTCCTGCCTCAGCCCAGGTGGCTGGATTTGATGACCTCTCAAAGTCAGTTCCAGCTCTACATTTCTATGCTTTTTTGTCTTTGCAAGTTTTAGGGCCTGATCCAATGCCCATGAAAGTCAATGGAAGCCTCTCTCCAGTTTTGGTTTAACTGGTCAGGAAACAGAATTTCTGTTTTGTGGGAAAGTCCAACATTTTGGGGAAGAAAACTGTTTTGACTCAGAATGAAAAGGCAAAATTTTGAAACTTCCTGCGGAATAAAAATTCTGAAAAATATTGCTTTGATACTGTTGAAATATTTCATTTCTATATTGTTGTTTTAATTCAACTTTTATATTATATTCAAATATTCGTTGTGTATTAGATATTTGTATGTGTTATATTAAATATTTGAATATAATATAAAAGTCAAAACAAAAAGATTATTAACAAAGCTGCAGATTGCAAACACCTCAAGGACAATGAAATCTGGGCGATGGGAGTATTAAGAAATAGTTACATTAAGCAGAAAATCCATTAAAACAACAAAACCAAAAAACTCTGCCCCATCCCAGCCTGCAGAACGAGACTTGCGCACAGAGAGGAATAGGTTATTAATGTATTGTTGTTATTTACGTCACAATTGCACCGAAAGCCTCCAGCCAAGATAGCGGCCCATTGTAGTAGGTGCGGTAACATAGCGAGAGACACCCTCTGCCCTCAAGGAGCTTTCAGTGTAAATAGACAAGGCAAACAAAGGGCGGGAGACAGGAAACACAGACACTGTGAGGGGAGATGGTTTGCTCAGGATTACACGGCAAGTTACCAATAAAAAGTGGGAAAAGAATTAAGGTCCAGCGCCCACTCCACTGTTCAAAACTCTATAAAGCTACAGAGTAGCAGGAAGCAGTGGTGGATTTTGGGGGCGCTGTGGATAGCAGCGGACCCTCCACCCAGGGCCGGCCCTAGACCAAATGGCATCCCCCTCCCTCCCGGCATTTGTTCAACTTTTGAATAGCTTATTTTTTTATTGCATTTGTAGCCCATTTCGCAACTTGGATGTATGATTTGCATGCGTCATTTATCCCTGTCATATAAGCCGATCAATTTGCACGCTAGGAATTGTAAATCCGTATTTATTGGTGCCATATATAAACAAATAAAAAAGTTCGTTTCCTCTAAGCTTATAGAAACTTTTTAATGTTAAGAATAACTGAAATGTACTAACATCAGGAAATTGAACTGTACACCAACACTGGGTGGACCCATTGGTGGCACATAATGGGGGCTAAGGGAGGCTAAACCTCTCCAAACTTCCACGAATGCTCTCCACCATGGCCACGGTGAGGCTCAGGGCTCCTCCAGGCATCCGGGGGTTGGGGCAGGTGGGCCAGGGGTGGCTCAGGTGGGCGGGCTGGCGGGCCGGGGGCGGCTTGGGTGGGCTGGACTGAGGCTCCTCCAGCCACGGGGAGGGGCTCGGGCGGGGGGGGCGGAATGGGGCAGGGCCTCAGACAGAAGGGGCGGGACCTCAGGCAGAAGGGGCGGGGCAAGGGGCTAGGCTCCTTGAACAGGGGGCTCACGCGCCACCCATGGGTGGACCAGTATTAAGTAGCGTTACAGTAGGTGACAGGCTTAGACTACGAACCCTAGTCCTTTATTTCAAAAGGTCGCTTTTCTCACCTTCGCCCTCGTGAACTGAAGCACAGGGTCGGAGAGATCCACAGCCTGGCCAATGGCATTTTCAAGCGATAAAACAGGCAGTGATGTCAGTCTCTCGTCGGCCATCGTCACGCAAAGATACGTTTTCAGGAGCCTGAGCGTCAAAATGGAAAACGTCGTTCTCAGTAGATCTGGAAGGTTCCCGGAGATTCTACAAAGGCCCAGAACATTCTCGGCGGTTAGTGAAAAACGAGTCCGCGCACGGAATAGCTGAAACATGTGACCTCAAACGTTCTACTTTCCCTTCCGTCGCTAACCACAAAAACAGCCCCCTGAGTCTGCACTCCAAGAGGTCCCCTGGGTCACCTGCCCCTAAATCCGGCCCCGCCTCCACCTGCCCTGGGCGCCAGGGTGCCCAAGAGCAGCCCCCGGCCTGTGTCCCCACTCCCTAGCGTGTCCCACCCAGGGCAGGTGGAGAGTCCAGGGCTCTCCACCGTGGTCCAGGCTCCCTGGGAGGCTCTTGCCATGACCCAGCTCCGGTTTCCGGCCTGGCCAGGGGGCAGGGCCTCAGGAGGAAGAGGAGGAGCAGGGGGTGGGGCCCTCAGCCCCCCAGCGGGAAGAGGCTGGCGCTGCTAGCAGGGGCTGTGCTTCGCAGCGGGGGAGCTGATCACCTCCTCCGCCGCGAAGCACAGCCCCTGCCTTCCCGAGGCTACTACGCCCATGTTAAAAAGTGGGTGGGCCATGGCCCCCCTGGCTCCCAACATCCCTAGACCTCCAGGGTGTGGGGAGCCCAAATGTTCTTTTTGTCCAGGGCCCCAATAAATGTTAATCCACAGGCAGCTCCCCCTATGTGCCAGGAGCTCCCAGAAAGCCTGGCGCCGAACCATCCTACCTCCACCATGCGAGGCATCATGGAGCCCTAGATGAGTAAGGCCGGGGGTTTAGAAGGAACCTGTTTGCAGGAGCAAAGCACAGGTTTGTAAACTCAGTTCCGTTCTTCTGTTTGTTTATATTCTGATGGTGTCTATTCAATGGTGGCTCCATTGTGCTAAGCTCCTGTCCCAAATAGCTTACAATCAAAGGGTACGTCTGCACTAAAGGTGGGAGGTGTGATTCCCTGCCTGAGTAGACAGACATGCGCTAGCTTTGCTCGAGCTAACATGCTAAAAATAGCAGCATGGGTGGCGGCTTGGGGTAGCCCCCTAAATCCAAGCCTGTCTGATTCCCGGGTCCAAGCTTGGGCAGCTAGTCCGAGCCACAGAGTCCACACAGCTATTTTTAGTGTGCTAGCACGAGTCTGTATACCTGTGCTGGGAGTCACACCTCCCAGCTGCAATGTAGACATACCTTAAAGCAGGGGGTTCTCAAACTGGGAGTCGTGACCCCTTAGAGGGTCACAAGGTTATTACTTGGGGGGTCGTGACTGTCAGCCTCCACCCCAAGCCCCACTTTGCCTCCAGCATTTATAAGAATGTTAAATATAAAAAATGTGTTTTTAATGTATGAGGGCGGGTCGCATTCAATTTATAAGCAGGGGGTCGCACTTGCTGTGTGAAAGGGATCACCAGTGCAAAAGTCTGAGAACCACTGCCTTAAAGGGCCTGATCCAAAGCCCATTGAAATCAATGGGAATCTTTCCACTGACTTCGGCTCAGACTCTACATCCCAAACCATGCACTAGTGCCTCAGTGCTGTCAACTCTCACGACAATCTCATTTTTCTTAAAGCCTCAGCTCTGGGAGTCATGTGATTACATGAGAATTTCACCTTTCTTTCTTTCTTTCTTAGTAAGTTTTTAGCCCTCATGGTTGCAGAGAACAGTTGTGAAGTCGTGAGATCTAAAGGCTCAAGGATTAGAAAAATCTCATAATTCCTAAGTCAGTATCATGATTTTTTGAAACACGATTCATGAGTTCTGAATGCTTTGGACGGGCAATTCTGCTGCCTGTGTGGAGCTCATTGCAGGGTTGCAGTCTAAATATACAAGACCAACAAAGGGGTACAGCATGGAAAGCAAGTCTGAGGGCTCCAATCCTAAAGCCTTTATGCACTAATCAATCCAGTGTAATCAATGAGGATTTGAGCTGTGCCAGGACTGCAGGCCCAACCCTGAACAGAGCTGAGCACCCAGCGATCAGCACTTTGCAAGACTGGGCCCATTGCGATGTTCCCCAAGCACCATGCCTTGCTTGGGGAATGGGGTAGAGGAGAAAGTGGCCTCTGATATACAGGCGAGACAAGGTGATCTGGTGGTCCCTTCTGGCCTTCAACTCTGTGATTCTGTGAAAAAGAAATAACAGAATCATAAATAATCAGTTTTGCCAACCCCAAACATTCATAAATCACGTTTCCACAAAATCATGAGTCTGGCATAAAAAAAATCACAAGATTAAAAACAATACACATGGGATTCTTTTTATTTGCCTCCTGGCTTCTGAGCTTTTGGGGGCACAATCAGGGCCTGTCTTCACGCTTTTCTCTGCCGTCGGGAAGCGAGCAACTTAGCTTTCGTTAAAAACAAAAACAGAGTGAGATTCTCTCCTCATCACATGCTCCCAGAGTGGGGGTTTTACGAACCCCCCAGAACACGCAGAGACGCACGAGACAATCGCGGGAGTCCCCCACCACTGAATATTTATTATCGTTCCAGTGACATTTGTTTTAAAAAAGCACGGCTAATGCAAACAACGAACAGGGCTACGGCCCAGCCCCGCTTTTCCCAGCACAGCCTGTTTGTTTTGCTCGAGTGAGGCGGCTGGCTGCCTGTTGAAGGAGGCTGAGTATACAAACTCCTGCCAAGCAGGGGTGAAGGGGGGCGGGGGGGGGAAATCAGCTCCATTGGAAAACATTTTTGGGTGCTCTGCTCTTCTGGCCACAATGATGCCCCTCTTGCGGCTTCCATAGAGTACAGAGAAACTACAACTCCCAGGCGCCCTCGCTGCAAGCCAGGGAGGGGGGGTGATTTCTTTATACTAATTTATTAATCAAACCCATCAGCCTGCAGCCCAGGCGCCATCACCTCAGCCACCCAGCCAAGGGGGCACCGAATAAGGTTGACAACTAAACGCCCCATCACGCTTTACTCCACCCCCCCCCGCCACCTCAGCTCCTCTCCTGGTGCATTCTGGGAATTGTAGTCCCTCTCCTTGCCCAGCTGGCCAGGGCAGCCCCCTGGGAGAACTACCACTCCCAGAACGCCATGCGACAGAGACGGTCTGTTGCAGTTTAAAAACAAAAAAAACAACAACCACTCTTTGATGTCCAGCTTACTTGGCTGCTGCTTTAATTTGGGCTCGGCACCACCCCCAGCCCCCTTTCCTCCCAACCAGCCTTTTGCTTTTTGCCCAGCTGAAATCTACTGTGGAGGCGGGAGGGAATAAGGCTGGGCCTGAAGGGGTTAAAAAGAACAGCTTTGGGGAGAAGGATGGGAAATCACCCATGCACCATCTCCCCACTCCACCCACCTTTATTGAAGCAGGGACTTCCTGTGACAGTTCATTTCCTGGTTGGATGGAGCTGGAGGAGGCGGGGGTGGGGGGGGTGATTGGAGTCAGATCAGCCCTGTAATGGTCTCTGGTTATCAGCTGCTGTTCGCCTCCTTTAAGTGGCAATGTTACCTTATAACCATGTTCCACCCAGGGCCGGCAGAGAGGCTGCAGCCGTGGTAACGCTGGGGCTTAGCTGCTAGCGACAGCCGCCCCTTTGGCTCCTAGGTGTGTGTGTGTGAGGGGGGGGTTTACATGGAATCATTAGCTGCCCAGGAAGAGGTACATCCTCCTTCTGTAATCAACTGCTTGCAATGCTTTTGGGGGCTGGGTGATGAAGGGCAAGATTTTGTGAGTTTATATTGAGGGGAATGGGGGGGGAAGATCTGACAAGGGGTATGTTTTGTTTATTTTTTTTCCTGATTATTTGCAAAGTGTTTGTAATCGTTTGTCCCTCTTTGTTTTTCTGTGCTCCTTTACAGGTCTAAATCTGACCAGCTCTGCCTGCCAGGAGCGGGGGGGGGGGGGGGGGGAAAGGCATCTGCCCTACTTCAAACAAATCACCACTAGGAGTGGATTATTTTTATTGGCTGGAATCAAGAAGGTGGGGGGAAATTGGACCTTGAAAAATAACATCACCTTTAATCGTAATAGAATTATATCTCCGGAGAGATGAAGAAGTTTTTTGACTCTCGTCGAGAGCAGGGCGGTTCTGGCCCTGGCTCTGGTACCAGTGGAGGAAGCAGCAGTAACACGGTGGCAGGGAGTGGGTACATCGGCAGGGTGTTCCATATTGGGAGATACCAGGTGACGGTGGATGAAGTGCTGGCTGAAGGTAGGATTGCACTGTCTTTATTTTTCCTTTTAGAAAGCTGTTCCATTTACTACGAACAGAGAGGCTCTGGCCTTTCTTTAATCACCCATCCCACCCCCCCCACCCCCAAGATTTCATCACCCGGAGGGGTTTGTGATTTGATGGCATCTACAGCAGACAGCTTTTCAGTTTTTCAGATATGTAAATCAATTGGGGGTAATACCGATTCCTTTTAGAAATCCAAAAGGAGACCATAAAAACAGCAGGGATTGGATTTTTCCCAGCTTTCAACTTGGAATGCTTTAAAAACAAAAATCATGGCACATTATAGTGGAGGAGCTCTCCACCAATAAACAATGAAAGCAATGGTCTTTCCTCTAACTTTCTTCAGTC
Organism: Lepidochelys olivacea; assembly: GCF_965140295.1. Lineage (NCBI taxonomy): Eukaryota > Metazoa > Chordata > Testudines > Cheloniidae > Lepidochelys > Lepidochelys olivacea. Next base: position 11,115,140 of record NC_140436.1, on the reverse strand, counting down.
AGATTCCTCCTTTCCTACCTTTGTAGGAAATTCTCTCTCTGTTTGTAGTGTCTATTTTACAGACCAAGTAGGGCAAACCGCTGGTTGGGGTATGGGATTGTCTACGGATGTGGGGCTACTGCAAAGAACACTGGAATCCAGATTACATGTTTGGGTTGTAAAGTGTTTTTTAAAAAGGGGGGGAAAAACCTAACAGGAAGGGTTTGGAATCCTAAAGGTGTCTCTAAACTGGATGTAAAGTGCTTGCAATGTAGAAAGCTGGTGGGGGGTGTGTGTGTGTGTAAATTATCACTATTATTTGATCTAGAGCTCTGCTGGCGTAACTAGAATGTTGCGTGTCATATGCTAAGGCACTAACAGAACCTTCTGAATGTTTCTCACTAATAACCTTACCCTCGACCTTCAGAATAATGCTGTCTTCCACTAGACCTACTCATAGGCCATTCTTGGCACAAAAGCCTCTGAATTTTCAATCAGAGCAGTGTTTTTTGTTAATTGTATGGGGTTCTGCAAAGGCATTGAGTTAAATAAGCTTAATAGGGAGAAGGAAGCTGGTGTCTAAGAACTGGGAGGGGGGAGGGCTATGCCAGCTGGAAGGGACCGCGTATTTCCCTAGGTCCTGTCTTCCCACTCCCCCTTCCCTCCTTTTCTTCACTGTGGTGTCTTGGAAATCTTTCTAATGACCTTTTCAAGTCCTGGTTGATCTGTAGCTTCCTACCTGAGGGTGACTGAAAGGCTGATTGTGGTGCGGGCACGCCATTGACCCTGAGATAGGGAGGAGGCCAAAATGTATCCAGAACAGCCCACAAACTGGTGGCAATGGTGATTTTTGCTCTTGCTTGGTGAGGCACTGACTTTAAATATACGGACTGTATATTGGCCTATTTCTTTAAGGCCCTGTTTGCAGTGGGAGCCCGGGTACTGGGCTAATTACCACCTGATCCTGCTGTCATTACACACACTGCCTAAAACTTGCTCTCTGGCCTCATCCCTGTAACACAGGGAAGAAATAGACTTCTTTACTGATGAATAATCGCTGCTGGCAAGTCCTACCCGGGATACTGATAGCAGCCCAAAGAAAGCTTCCATGATTCTGGGACCTCTCGTGATCAGCCCTCATAAGTCGTATTATATGCATTTCAGTTAATCTGTGCTGTAGCCCACAGTTAAGAGGGCTGGGATGGAGGGAGAAAGCATGGCAAGGGGGAAATCCTATCCTGATAGCCCTGGAGCTCCTTTGTGAGTGTCTGTGCTGAGAGCAAGGCCTGGATTTAAGGACTCCTGGGTTCTAAACATGGCTTAGTGGTTAGGGAGGGGACTGGGACCCAGTGTTTGACTCCTGGTCCCGAGTCTGCCATCGACTTGCTTGCACAAGTAAACAGGGCACAGCTAAGCCTGCAAAATCGGTAGGATGCATGCCTTGGAGCAAAGCTACCGGGATGTGAGAGGAGTTAAGTCAGTTCTTCTCTTGGATGCTGGTGCCTGGGTCCCTTCCCTCAAACGGGCCGATTGCTACAACTGATCAAAAATCCCTAAGGATGCTGAGAGCATCTCCTACTTGGTGCTTGTCTTAAAGGCCGTGTTGTTCACCAGCCCACTTAATGGGGCTAGTGGCTTAGCGAAGGCCCGTGAGATCATGCTGCAATGGGGGAATAGAGGAGATCACCCTCCATAAGCAGAGGAAATCTGGGTCACATGGGAGGCAGTGTAGATCAAACATACTGCAGCTTCACATTTTGCCTGCTGGCTGGCATTGCATTCAATGTGCCACTGCAATGCTCAATCAGGGGTGTTAAGGAAGCGAGTTGCATTGGCAGCGATAGGGATCTGGAGAGCAGCCTGGCAACCCGGGCCTTGAGCTGGTGCAATCTGGATCCATCTCGGATGGAAAACCTTGCTTGCACCCATATGATTCTGGGTGTGTGTGCTTGCTTGGCAATTTTGAAAGGCTGAGCCCAGAAGCCTCATCCTCCTCTGCTAGAGGAAGAAACCCATTAGGTGGAGGTGAACTAAGATGTTGGCTGGGTAAAAATACAGCCTTCCCTACCCATTGCTTAACTAAGGATGCCAAGTTGGTGGGGTGGCACAAGGCATAGAAAGTCAGAAGCAAGATGGAATTTTTGCAAAAGTGACTGAAGAACTGTAGTCTGAAATAATGAAGAGAGCATGTGTGTATATATACGTGCCTTGCAAACTCGAGGAACTAGTTTAACCAGCACTGTTGGAATTCAAGTGGCAGGAGCCTTCCCTCCGCCTAGTGGGACTTTTAGTTGCCCCCTCTGGATCCTGCTGAACAAACTCTGCTGAGTATGACTTATCCCTGGCTCATAAAGGAACCCAGGAAGAGCCAGTACTTTGGAATGCACCCAATGGCAGATATTTCCAAACACTATTTCTCCCCCTTGCCCTAAGGTGGATTTCTCCCCTCCCTCCCCGAACATCCATAAAAATGTGTGTTCCTTTCCAGATACAAATTATGTTTGGACTCTTGTTTTCCTGCAACAAAAAGTCTGATTTTTCTTAAAAATTTGGGAATAAGGTAGATGGGGTGAGGAACTTGGAGGATGATGGTAGAGTACTAATACAGATACCTCTCTATTCTGTGGTTAAAGTGAATTTAAAGGCTGACTTGTTCAGTCACTCTATGAATAGGTTTACCAATTTTGGTTGGACGTATTTCTGGAGGCTTCTTCACATGACCTAACCTTAATTAAGATTAATCTTTAATTCCTGGGGACTCCAGAGCAATCCTGGAGGGTTGGCAACCCTCCCTCTATGAACAGCCATCTTTCTTTAATCCAATTGTGGGGTTGGGCCCAGTTTTTGAAGAGACTTTCTCCACCAAAGTTTACAGAGAGTTAGGTACTCCAGAAAGCTAATGCTGTGGTTTTTTTTGGTGGGTTGTTTTTTTTTTGTTTGTTTTTTGTTTTTTTTGTTTTTTTTTTGGAACCCTTCAAGGCCTGCTTTAAAATCAAGGGGGTCAGAATGTCTCTCCTAAAGGCAATGAGAGTTTTGCTACTGATGTTCCTGAAGCCAGAATTTCTCCCTGGATGTATCACAAATGACGGCTAATGAGTCCCATGAGTATCCTGTTTCCAAAAAAAGGACAGTAGAATTGAGTGCAGTTCTTCATCTCTGCTTCTGAGAAGACTGGAGCTAGAAGCAATGGGGATGGGGATGTGGCTGTGATGGGAGAGGGTTGGGATGGTAGAAACCTAGTTTAAAGGGAGTAATGGAGACTTGCAAAGGAGTTCATATGTTGGTGCGTCTTGTGCCTCAGAGTGCATGAGTGTCCTGCTTGTACCTAATGGCTTAAGTTACCAAGGGCCGTGTTCTGTGCTGTTACCGCCGTGTAACCCCAGAAACTACATGGGTGTAACGGAGGGCTGAATTTGGCCAAAGACGTGTGTGCATATTGGTAGGCTCATGTCGTCATAGCTAACGTCCCACTTGTCTTTGGCTGCTTGTAGTCAGAGGCAACATTTCTTCCCGTTCTATGTACATCTGCTTTTTAAAAACTTCTACGTGTTCATTTATTTAGCTTTTTGATGCTGATTTTTGTAGAAACGTGTAACTCGGAGGAGTTGGCTTAACAGTTTTTTGGGCTCTTCACTCAAATTTTGCAGCCACTTCTGGTGAGCGTGTATGATATTAACTAGAAAGATTTTCCTCACCAAGGTGTAGATCCTAACATTCAGCAATATGGAATATAATACGTATGGAAATGTGCTGTTGCAACAATGGAGTGCGGGCTTTGTATTTTGCTAGATCTTAGCAAAACCAACCCTGCAAAAGGCTATTTTGTTGCTCTTCTCTATAGAGATTTTAAAGGTGATGAGCTTTGTAACTTCTCGGGTACCATTGTGCTAGTAGCATAGATCCCACTTACGCAGTTCAGCCAACCCAGCTTGGATGAAGTTTTTGAAGACTTGAGCAGGAATCAAAGTAAAGCCCAACTATTTCTGGTTGAGACTATTTGTTGGCCTCTATGGGTTGCTTTGTACCAAACGTCTGGTGTTCAGAACAAGCTGAACATGGATGTTTTTGGGTTGCACACTAATCCCTTTATCTACTTGAAATGGGGAACATGCCTGTCTTTGTATAGGAGCAGTGTGGATGGGGCACTGGCTGGTCCACGTTCTAGCCAGCAGCCTTTTGAACTTTGATATCCTGAGCGAGAAGCTTGTGACACACAGCACGTTCTTAACGAGATAGGCTCAGCATGAAGGAACTATGTAACTCCAGGAGCCTGGGGAATCTCAAGTGGCTTGTTGGATGAATTTCACAAGCGCCTAAGTGTTTCTTTGCTTTTAGCACAACTTGCTGTGGCCACTGGTGCATACTCGCAGTCCCTAGATATAATCAGGGTGTTAGGGAAGATGCTAATGGACTGAAGTGCAGAAGATGTTCTAAACAAGCTTTTTTTTTTTGTGCACAGTGCTCGTGGAAAGGTGCTTGACAGCCCTGGAGACTGAAATGCTCTCTCCCCTGCCCCATGGTGTTTATATAGTACCTAGCAAAGTAGAATCCAGGTTGTAGTTGGGGCTATTGGGTGTTAGGTAATATACTCACTGAATGTTAAATCTCACCAAATGAGGGTCGGTCAATCCATCCTCCTCATCGTAGCCACTCATCATACTCCACACCTGAACAGAGCCATTATATGAACAACATACCCTCCTATCTCAATGTCTGTATTTTGACCTGTTAAATTTTTACCACCAATCGGGGATATTGCAGATTATGTACTCCTTACACCATCTGATCTTAAACCAAACTTTGCACCCCTGGATAATCCTGTAAGTTATTCCCTGATAACCAGAGACTTCTACGCTTAAACTCTGTACTGTTCACTTTTTTTTTTAAACATAGTAAATGCACTGGGCCTATTCAATAGGTAATTAGAGCAAGTAGTGGCAAGGCAAGCCTCCCCACCCCAGCCACAACAGTGTACCCCTTCCTCGTTGGGGAAGACCCCTTCTGTGGGCAAGGTGGCACAGCATCCCAGCCCATTCAGTTCTTGGCCTCCACCATTTACGAGGATGCGAGATATTCCCCTCCCTGGGATGAGAGAGGACTCTGGTGCAGACACCTGGACCGGACTGAAGACCAGAAACTCCACATGCCATAGACCAGCCAACAGAACTGCTTTAGGATCCAGTGGAGCTGGGCTGGGTTGGACATGGCAACCTACAAACAAGACTGCGTGTCCCATTGCTGAGCTGTGACTGTCCCAAGTTGCCCTTTTAACCTGAGTAGGACAGACTGCCCTCATAACGTTAATATCCTTCAAACAAAACCGAAGTGGGTGGGGGCAGTCTTACCATGAAGGCTGGCTGGATTTGGAATCTGGCTTAGCATGTATGCAGGGCTGCCACATTCCAGACATGCCACTGTATTCATCTCCGGCTAATGAGGGGTTCCAGACTGCTCAGGTGCACTATAGTAGCATCGGGGCTGGAAACTGGGTCTATGTTAAGTGTGGTTTTTCCGGTCCCCTTTAACTCTGGCTCAACTGTACAGAGTGGGAGGCCTGACCCCAGAGCCCACTGAAGTCAATGGGAAGACTCCCATTGGCTTTAGATAAGGTCCTGCATGGTCTTCGAGCATGGCACAGTTTTTCTTCGCTTAACGTAACCTGAAAGTGGAACCTCCCTCTGACAAGCCCCTTTCCAGCTCTTGAATGGAATTGCCAACTGGAAGGGATACACATGATTTAGCAGGCAGACTGCAAATCAGAAATTCAAGTTCTCTTCCCAGCTGCTGATTCACTGCAATGCTTTGGGGTAGTTGGCTAACCATTCGGCCTCATTTCGCAGATGGATCGGTGAGGTCTAATGATGCTTGCCTGCCCACATGGGTGTTGTGAGGCATAATTAATATTAGTAATGAGCTTGGATATCTTTGAAAGAGGTTATTTAAGCCCAAGTACTGATTCGAACTAAGCCTTTGCTAATAATGGAAGGTAATAGAATAAATAACTTGACCAGTGTAGCATGAACTCATTGCTGGGTGGGGACAGATCTTTCAGATGTGTAAGAAACCTATTTATCTTTTGAGTCTGGGATTGGCTACTGCACTTGTTTTGGGGGTGGCGAAAGGAAGAATAATACGACACTAGTACAGCTAATGAGGTGGTAGGTTCTTGCTTATGATACTGACAGGGAAGCATTGGCAAGATCGAAGGGGAAACCTGTTGACCCCAGGAGACTCTGGCACATCTCTGGGGTTCTCAGACTTCCTCCTTGCAGTCTACCCTCTCCTGTGGCCAGCACAGTAGTTGCCTCTAGATGAAGTATTAATCAGATTAGTAGCTGTCTTCAATTTACAGCTGGAAACCAGGAGCAGGCCTATGCAACTCTCCGTTGAGATGGGACTCTATATGTGCTCCTTATCGCTACAGTATCTGAGCACTGCAGGAATATTAAACTCCTCCTCCTTACACACCTGTGAGGTGGGGGGTATTATCCCCCCCAACAAGCAGATGAAGCAACATCCCTAAGGTTGCACATGGAGTCAATGGTCAAGTCAGGAATCAAAGCTGGGTCTCAAGTCCTAGTCCAGGGCCTTCTCCACAAGACCATCCTCCTTCAGTAGTTCTCCTGTGTCTCCATATTCTGCAGACTATGATGTGGAAGTCACTGGCATATCTTGCAGGAGCAGAGCCTCCTGCTGACCTTGGGCCGAAACCCTCTTTACTGTAACAGTAATGGGTTAAAACTCCTCTGGAATAATATGCTCTTCAGAAGCTGGCTTCAATCAAATCATTTTGAAGAACAAATTAAGTACCGGTGATGAGAATGAGCATGTAGGTGAAAAGCAGCAGCTGAGAGCTCCTCATCCTTTGTACTCCCATCTACGTGGGCTTCAGTGTTTGAATCTGGTCTTATGCTGAGGAAAGGTGGCTGGGGAGATGGAGTCTCCTTTCTTGGTGTGTGTGGTTTTAAATATAGACCAGTATACTTAAAGCCAGAGGTTACAATTTCTATTTGGATGGAGCTGGTCAGACCAACTGTTTTGATGCAGGTAGCCTTGGATAGGGCACTAACTCCAAAGTAATTAGGATTGCTGTTCAGAGGGACTTGATTCATATAAGGCCATAGAAGACCATTGTGATCTTCTTGCCTGGTGACCCGTGTAATTTCTGTAGCCAAGAGACTAGCGGCCCCAGTTTTTTAAGTTTATACTGGCCAAAACTCAAGCTACAGGAACAAGAGTGACCCAATGGTGAGGGCCAAATAGAAGACTGCCATGCTGGAACTTTTGAAATAGTTAGTATGACACTCTCCCCAGGAGTACCCAGGGCTCTGAGGAACCTCAGCGCTACTTGCCCTTTGCATAAAGCAGTCTTGTTTGTGTCTGCAGTAGCTGAGCTCTCTGAAACCGACAGCATCTGGCCACACAGATATGGCCTCGCATTCTCAGTTCCAGACTAGTAATAGGCACATACCCGCCCCTGAGTTCCTTGCATGTTCCCTCTGTGGTATCCAGAACCCTGTCACTGGCAGAAATGACCAGCTAAGCTGTCCCTGAAGGAGCAGCGTAAACACAGTTTGACTGGTACAACTCAGGATCAGGTCCTTTTATACCAACATAACACTGGCATAGTTATAGTGAAGCAATCGTAAGTTTTACAAAGATTGAGAGTGCGTAAGGATAAGAACAATAGGTTACATAGAAAACAAAAGGAATCATACACATTTTATTGTGCATGATTAACTTGAACAGGCTAAGCCCTTGTCTAAAGAAATCTATCTTACACAAATGTCCTCGACCGCGCTTTCAATCGAACCCTGGTTGAGATCCCATTTTCACACGTGTAATCACGCTGCTGGATTACTCCCTAGGTGCAGGATAAAATGGTGTCCTTGGTCATTGGGTATTTTTTTTTCTTTGCACCCTAGAGACAGGATGACCCCAGAGACAGTCTTCAGTGTCTTCTCATCCCTCTCTTTACTCCATATGCAGACTTGGCTACCATTGTGTTGGCTTATAATGCTTAAATGGTGTGTTTCTGTCAAATGGAAATAATCTCCTGTCTGGTCGTCAGCTCTGCTTGGGACATAGACACAAATATCATCCGTACATCCATCATGCAACTATGAGGGTCCATGTAATCCTAGTTTTCATTTAAGATCTCACATGACATTCTTTATAGATAAATACTATGACAGCAGTGTGTTGGGTGTAGCGAGTTTGTCAGGCATGTTAGGAGTTGCTGACATTAAGCAGTGACCCCTTTGCCGGGTGGCACCAATGGGCCTCTGTTACACTTAGGAAATCATTTGAACTTCCATCATAAGAATGACACTCCTAACACTGACATCCCCTTCTACTCCACTATCTCTGCCAATCAAAAAAAAAACCAAAACAAAACACACAACCCCAAGCAGAATTTTGACCCCATAAAGGGACAAGTGCCAGGGACTTCATAAAATCCACCAGGGACTTTGCTATTTTACATGGAAGGTTCTCTGAAATTATTATGCTGCCACTCATCCCCAAATGCTAAGACATAGCTAAATCTACTGATTTTTTTTTTCCCCTCTCCCTCTTCCCAGGAAAACACGGTCCAAAAAACTCCATTAACAAGACCCTTAATGTTTGCATGCCTCTGTCCTGATGTCAGCAATAGACCTGTAAGCCTGTTGCTCTATGCTTGTAGCACTTGTTTGTGGAATTTACCACCTGAATTCCTGCCGTTTGGCTATGGATCTAATTCTCTGCAGAAACATGGATATGTTCCTTCACCACTCTGCCACTTGTAAAATGGGGATAACTTATACTTCCCTTCTCAGGCATATCTTAAGGATGTGTTACTGACCGTTTGTAAAGTGATTTGAAAGCAGAAAGCCCTCTTAAGATACTATTTCCAAAATGTAATCACTGCCACAATGGAATAAAATGGATCTGTGGGAAATCTTGCCTAGTCACTAAATATACTTGTGGCTGCTGTTGACTCATGAGTTGTGATTTTGTTTTTAAAATTGTGGTCTTAACTCTATTGTAACCTTGTGAATTAGGCAGCAATTGCATGAAGACCATTTTGGCTGGTTCCATGTGAGATGTAGGGAAGTCTTGTTTGAAATTCAACCCTTGGAGTTCTGCAAACTGCTCATGAAACTGTTATGAGTGATCTGTAAAAGAGTCAGAAACGCTCATGATACATAGATAAATACAGACAGAAATACCCAGCACTGCTGTATGTAGGTACAAATGAGTCAGAGGCACATGCTTGCCTTTCTTCTTGGAGGGGGGGGTTTAAGGAAAAAACACTTCTTACAGGAGAGAATAGGAGGGGATTGAGGCAGGCAGAAAGTAGGTAGGATGACTTAATGATTAAGGTACTAGTTTGGGACATCCGGGTCCAGTTTCCCACTCCCTTGCAGACTCTGTGTGATCTTGTGCTAGTCACCAGGGGCCATCATTTTAGATGTATTTAGCTGCCTAAAGATGCTTCATGAGATTTCAACAGCACGTAAGTGCCTAAATTCCACTGAAGTCAATAAGAGTTAGGTGCTCTTGAAAATCCCACTAGGGGCCTATCTGCATCTTTAGTAGGGAAGTACATTGTAAAACACCAGACATGTCCCAAAGAGCTATGATCTAAACCAGAGGTTCTCACGCTGGGAGGATGCGGAATGTATTCTGAAGGGGCATGAGAAGGTGGGTGGGCAGGAGCGGAGGTGGGGGGGGAAAGACGCGGACTTGTATGCAGTAATGAATAACTAGCAAAACTGATTTCTCCAGACACAAGGTTCTCAGCTGGCACTGTGCATTTTGACAGATTTCTCTTGTACAAAGTTGTTGACATCTGTATGTTAATCTGTTTGCTATGACACTGTGCATGTTTAATAGTGAGCATTGATCACAATTGCAGTTCTGCTTTTGCTCTTATTACAATGGATTGTTGGCTCCATTTGAATTACTGCCTTACTGTTTTAATAATTAGTGAGTTTCATGGTGGTTTTTTTTTTTTAATGTCGGTATATGTGCTGGTGGGGCATAAACTACCACAGAACCAGCGTGTGACCAAATAAGTTTTGAGAACCATTGATCCAAACCGGCAAAGGGTGGGCGAAAGAGAGGAAGGATGGCTTAGTGGTTAGGAGATTAGCCTGGGCTTCAGTTCCCTGCTCTGCCACAGGCTCCCTGATAAGTCACTTTAGTCTCTCTGTGCCTCAGTTCTTGATCTGTAAAATGATCGTATTTGCCTAATTTATGCAGGTGTTGAGGATACATATATTGAAGGTTGTGATGTTGTCAGATTCCATGGTAACAGGTGTCACGTAAATATCATAGATGTATCTGCAAATGCTATTGGGTAACGTGTTTTATAGCCTTGAGAGGTCCTCTCATCCAGTCCCCCACACTCAAGGCAGGACTAAGTATTATCTAGACCATCTCTGGCACGTCTTTGTCTAACCTTAAAAATCTCCAATGATGGAGATTCCCCCACCTCCCTAGGCAATTTTATTCCGGTGCTTAACTTCCTAACTGTTGGTGGTTTTTCCTAATGTCCAACCTAAACCTTGCTGCAATTTAAGCCCATTGCTGCTTCTCCTTAACCTCTGAGGATAGGACAATAACACAAGGAGGAGGGAGGGGAAAAAAAAAGTAACAACCTTTTTATGTACTTGAAAACTGTTATCACGTCCGCCCTCAGTCTTCTCTTCTCCAGACTAAACAAACCCAATTTTTTCCATCTTCCCTCATAGGTCATGTTTTCTAGCCCTTCGGTCGTTTTTGTTGCTCTCCTCTCCTCTGGACTTTCTCCAATTTTGTCCACATCTTTCCTGAAACGTGGCACCCAGAACTGATTGCTGTGGGACCCCACCCATTCTAGGTGAAGATGGTTTCCCACAGCTTCTCCAGCTCTGCTGCTCCACCTTGTTCTATTCATGAAGCAGCAGAAAAATGAAAGACAACAGAAATTGAGAATGGCTGCTGCACTCCCTGCCCCCCAAAGTCCTGCTTCTTGGAGCAGGTTCTCTGACGCACTGCATTATGGGAGCATCAGCTGGATTGGTGTAGACAGAATGCTCCCCTTGGTGGCCACAAGCAGTCAGCATAGACTGCACCAGGTGTGAGCCCAAGACCACCTAGGAGTCGCAAAGGATACTTGTACAAGGCCTGGCCCTGCTGTAAGGTGTTGAAAATGTGTTGTAGGATCGAGGCATTCCAGCCAATGTTGCCTGATGTCTGTACATCAGGCACTCGGACCCCAACTGCCACACTGTAAAATGGGCATAACCAATACTTGCCTTCCTCAAGGGTGGCTTGTGAAGCATAGCTGATGCCTGGTAAGCACTCTGAGATCTCTGGAAGGTGGTATTTCCAAGGGCTTTGCCTACTAGGCTTTCAGAATCCCTCTCTGGCTACAAATGGGCTGTGAAACCTTGCTCCACAGGAGCATTGAATGTTTGTATGCCCAAGCCAGGCAGAATGGAGGGGTGGCTCAGACTTAAGTACGTGAGCATGATCAGAGTAGGCAAGGTCTAATCAGTCTCCAATCATTTATTGGGTGCATTTTAAGGTTTTCTTCTGACTGTGAACAACATAGACCAGGTAGTATTCAGATGAGGGACGTTGGTTGTCCTGGTTGGGAAGAGCAGCTGTCAGAAGAGTGATGGGGGTCACTTGGACGCTGGACCAGCTTCAGGTGGTAGGGATGCATGTGTGCAGCACAGAAGCTGCTGGCAGGGAGGAAATTTTGGCTCGCGGTTGAGTCCCCCCTTGTGGCTTCTAATGCTTTCCTCTTTAGTTTCAATATTTTTCCATCCAAGCCAATACCCAGTTGTTTGTTATTGCTTTTATGGTGGCATCTAAAAGCCCCAGCCAACACTATTGCTCCATTGTGCTACGCCCTGTATAAACACATGGTCAGACAGTTCCTACCCCCAAGAGTTTGCAGTCTAAATAGATGACAGAGGAAGGATAGGAGAAAGGAAGGATTATTCACCCTGTTTCACAGATGAGGAACTGAGACCTAGAGATGAAGTGACTTGCTTAAATCACACAGGTAGTCTGATGAGCTGGGAAATGACCCCAGACCTACCAAACCATGGTTCTGTGTTTTAACAGCAGCACCCTCTTTCCCTGTTCCCATAGAGACGTGAGCATTTACCTTCAATATCAAAGAGCACCTTAACACTCCCTTTTTATTGGGGTCAGCTTCAGAAATTTGCTTCCCTGAATGCAAAGTGCTATAATCTTGCCTCTGCATGTCCTAGGGATCTGTGCGTTGGTCTCATATTCGCAGAGCACATACTGCTGCTTGTTGGAACCTACGGGCATTTTTTTTTTGTTCAGCTAAAAGTTACTCTAAGAGTTTAAATAATCAAACTCTATAGGCTTTTCCGGTTTGGTGTAGCCAGGCTGTGTAAAGATTCAGTGACGGATTGTACTGAAACATCTATATAAAAGATGTATTAAGGGTATGGTGACTTAAATACCTAACCAAACAATCTAATAACTGGGCAGGGTGTGTGTGAGAAATTTTGGATGTGGCTTTTTTACGTTCCATTGCACTCTACAGACACTAAGCCTGATAGTTTCCTCTTGGAGTGAGGAAACTGAGGCACAGCAAAGATAGCTGACTTGCCAAAGTTTGGTAAAACCAGGAATTCAGGAAAGACTGCAGGAGTTCTGGCTCCCACTCCCCTCCTTGAACCCCTAGTCCATACTACCTGTCCATTGTTCTCCTAGCACCTCCGTCATGGTTAGGTGACCTTGAGAACAAGCATTAAAAATGTCCAAGTTCTTTCTAGACAGTGTTTAGGGGTGGGGATGTTATTCCAGAAGGAATTGGAGTAGGGATGTAGCAGGGTTATTGGTACCTGTTAGGGGAGAATGTTGATCTCTTTAGATGTTGACTGGAGTTAAGTTTCCCTATTTTAAAGCCAACCATGCGTACTCCACAAACCTTGCCAAGAAGCATGCTGCACAGACACCTTTTCAGTGCAGTTCAGCTAACCCCTGAAGAGTCATGCCCCAAACCTGGACCTCTTTGTGCAATCGTAATACACTGGGGTTGAATGTAATGAGCAAAATCTTCTTGACTATCTAGCCGCTGGTTTGAATTCAATGATAGCTACAGATTGTGACAGTAGAATCCTCTCCAAATGCCATGCAATGTAATCAGGAACTGAAAAGGTCATTGCTGACTTCAGGGGTCAATTTACATATCTTCCTTCCATAGGAATGTTATGCAGTCCTTAACCAAGTTGTTTCTTCTTCTTTTTTTTCTTTCCCTTACTCATTGAAGTGACAGATTAAGAAACAAGCTAGTCTGCATCTTAGACACACATGCAATTCTACAGAACACTATCTACTTTACAATTATAGGCTAGTCAGCCAGTTTGTCTGGTACTGGAGTTAGGCTTAAGCTATTGTAAAGAATAAAACTCCCAGATAAGTTGGGGAAGAGTCCCATACGGCTTTTGTAAAGGGAAATCATGCCTCCCCAGCCCATTTGAATTCTTTGAGGACGTCAACAAACATGTGGACAAAGGTGATCTGGTCAATATATGTACTTGAACTTTCGGAAAGCCTTTGACAGGGTCCCTCACCAAAAGCTGTTGAGCAAACTAAGCAGCGATGGGGACTTGAGGGAAGGTCCTCTCATGAATCTGTATCTGGCTAAAAGATAGGAAATATAGGGTTAGCATAAATGGTCAGCTTTCACAGTGCGGAGAGACAAAAATATGGATCTGCATCTGATCCACGATCCGTAAAGATGGTAAACAAGGCATCCGCGGATGCAGATATCCACAGACGTGCAGATTTGCAGGACTCTAGAAAGAAATAGTGGGGTCCTCCAGGGATCTGTACTGGGACTGTGCTGTTCAACATAATCCTAAATGATCTGGGAAAGGGGGTAAACAGTGAGGTGACAAAGTTTTTGAAGATAATACAACATTACTCAAGATAGTAAGTCCAAAGCTGTCTGCAAAGAGTTACAAAGGTATCCCCCCTAAACTGGGTGGCTGGGCAACAAAATGGCAGATATTCAATGTTGATAAATGCAAAGTAATGCACATTGGAAAACATAATTCCAACTATACATCTAAAATGATGGGTCTAAATTAGCTGTTACCACTCAAGAAAGAGATCTTCTCTGAAAACATCAGCTCCATATGTATTGGCAGGTTAAAAACCAAAAAACGCTAGCAGAATGTTAGGAAGGGATAGATAATAAAACAGAAAATATCATAATTCATCTATATAAATCCCTGGTACTCCCTCATTTTGAATACTGTGTGCAGTTCTGGTAACCTCCTCTCAAAAAAAAAAAAAAAAAATCTTAAAATTGGAAAAGGTGCAAAGGACAACGAAAATGATGAAGGAACAGCTTCCTCATCAGGAGAGAGTAAGAGAGACTGGGATTGCTCAACTTTGAAAAGAGACAGCTAAGGGGAGATATGATAGAGGTCTATAAAATCCTGAACGGTATAGAGTAAGTGAATAGGAACATGTTGATTACCCCTTCTTACTTTGACTTGGTCCATCCTGTGCTTTGCTGCACATCGGGCTACCCACATTTGCCATCCTTGCCCGTCAACTGCGCTCCTCTCCAGATCTTCCCATTTCATGCTGAGGTGCTTGATTTCCTTCAGAACTGTTCATTTCCATATTTGTGGTCTTCCTCTCTTCCTTCTTGCATTTTCTGGCTTCTATTCAAGGGCGGCATTTGCTAAGCTTTCTTTTTCCATTCTCAGAACATGTCCCAGCCACTGATGTTGTTGTCTTTTGTAGATTATTTGTGAGAGGCTGCCTTGTCCGGTCACTTTTCTGACTTCATTCATCCTCCTATCTCTATATGTTCCCAATGTTCTTCTCAGATATTTGTGATGAAATGCATCCAGCTTTTGCGTATCTTTCTTGGTAAGTTGCCATGTCTCACTGCTATATGTTGCAATGGTGACCACGATTGCAACAGTTTTGTCTTGTGGGACATGTTTTTGAGTCTTCCAAATGCAGCATTTGCCTTCCCAATTCTTCTTTCCTCAGAACTAGTACCACCTTGGCTGATGGTACTTCCAAGGTACATAAAATTGTCCACCTTCTCCAGTTTCTCTTCAATTTATTTTTGTCCCTGTAGTCCCCACTAACATGACTTTACATTTCTTTGAATTGTATCTCAAACCTATCTTCTCCATTACTTCTTTTACTTGGTTTGTGCATTTTTGTAGTCCGTTGGCATCTTCATTGATAAGAGCAAGGGCATCAGCAAAGCCTAGATCACATAGCCTTGAATTGTTCCATTTTAGGCCATATGTATTACTGTCATATTGTTTTAATCCATAGCCAATGACTAGCATAAACAAAGGAGACAAGACACACGCCTGCCTTACACCTGTCTTGATGCTGAATGGCTTACGCAATCCATTTTCCATTTTAATGCAGCATTTTGGTTGGCATAGAATGCCTTCATAATTAATTTTGTTGGAATTCCATATTGTCCCACAATTTTTCACATTGTTTCTGTTTTCACTATCGAATGCCTTCTGAAAGTCCACAAAATTGACGGCAAGACTGCCTTGGAATTCAATTGTGTTCTCAATAATCCGTCTCTGGGTGCAAATAACATCTGTGCATGATCTCCTTTGTCTAAATCCAGATTGTTGTTCACCTGGGATGGTATCCATCTTTCTTTTCATTCTGTTCTGGAGGTGTGCTGCTAATACTTTTCCTGTGACAGATAGAAGTGTTACTCCCCTCCAGTTTGAACAATTGTTTAGATCACCTTTCTTTGGTAACTTGATTTATGGTACCGAGGGTCCATTCTTCCGGCACTTTCTCCTCCAGCCATATTTTGTTGCACAGCGAACAGATGACTGATTCCACGTTTCGCCTCCATATTTAAGCATCTCAGAATGAATGCTGTCCAAACCAGACCCCTTGTTGTTGTTTTTCAGCTTCTGCAGTGCTTTTTTCACTTCAGTGTTTTACCTCAGATACATCTATATCTAGGTCTAATGGCTTATCTTTGTTAAATTCCAGTCTTGTATTTGGTTCTGGTTGGTTTAGCACTTCTTTGAAGTGTTCCACTGATCTATTTTCTTGTTCCTCCTATGTTTTCAAAATTTCTCCTTGTTTTCCTTCCACTGGGGCGCTTCTGAATTTTGATCCATATTCTGTTAACTGTTTCAGGATTGTGTAGACTGTGCTTGTATTGTTTCTTTCCCGTGCTTTTTCAGCTTCACTAGCCTTACTCTCTATCCGATTTTGCGTATCTTTTTTGCATTGTTTCTTTACTGCTTTGTCAAGGTTCCTGTAGGTTTGTTTTGTTTCTTCAGTCGCATGTTGTTGTACTTAAGCCTTTTTGTTTTCTTCTTTTGTCTATAACTTTCCATTGCCCCTTCACATAACACAAACCCAGGAGTCCCCTGACTAAATTAATAGGCAGCAGGTTGAAAACCAACCAAAGGAAATGTTTCTTCACACAAAGCCCAGTCAACCTGTGGAACTTATTTGCCATGGAAAGTTGTGAAGGCTAGAAGTATAACTGGATTTGAAAAAGAACTAAGTAAGTTCATGGAGGACAGGTCAATCCATGGTTATTAGCTAAGGTGGTCAGGGACAGTGTCCCATGTCCTTGTGTCCCTTAACTTCCAACTGCCAGAAGCTGGGACTGGATGCCGGGGGGTGGTGGATCATCTGAAATGACCCTGTTTTGTTCACTCCTTCTGAAGCATCTGGCACCGGTCACTGTCAGATGACAGAATGCTAGGCTAGAAGGACCATTGGTCTGAACCAGTATGGCCGTTGTTAAGTTCTTCATATTTAATATCAACACCACCTACTGTGGTGTAGAATTTAAGAAATCCATCGTATTTGCAAGTTGCAAGTTATAAGTTTGATTTACAATTGTGGCAAAAACAGATTGCCACAGGGACGGTTCAGCTGTGATTGCTCGAGTGACTTCAGTGATATGTGGTTTTTTTTTTGTTTTTTTTTTTAAAATACCAGCTGAGGATTTGGCTTATAGAATTTTTCAGATCAAGGTGCATTGAAATAGACCCTTTCATTGAAGGTGCTCAAATCATATTTCAAACACTAACCGAATAAGCTTCACAAGACTTCCATGAGGAGGGGTAAACAGAGAGGCACACGAGGGTGCAGGGCTGGGATTAGAACCCAGAAATCTGGATTCTTAGGGTTTAGCCAAAAATACATCCCTTGTTTAAAACAAATGAAAAAATGGTGGATTCCATGTTATAGCCTTCAAAAATAATATTGGCTTTCAACTTTTATCCTGTTTTAGTTCATGAACTCTTTAGAGGAGGGACTGTCTCAGTATATGTTTACATACTACCTAGCCCAATAGGATCTACCGTAATAATGAAAGCTCCTTGCATAACGATATTTTAACTCTTCTGTTGCTACAAGGTCTCTTATGACACTTGAAGAAATTTTTTCCATAACTAAGTTTTTTTTTTTTTATATCCTTATTACCATACCTCTGAAACGCCCTCAAGCCCCGTTGGGGGCTAGGCCTCATTCAGGAGAAGAGCTATGTCCGCACTGTGGTTTGTAGCCACATTTGGCAGCGGGGAGAGCATCTGGCAGTGCAGAACGGTTTCAGCAGCAGGACACTAAAAATAACTGTGGACATGGGATGCACTGCTTGGGCATGTAGAGAGCTGTGGGGTGGGTGTACACACACACACACACACACACCCCCCCCCCTGGGGGTCACGTGTGGATGGCATTCTACTAGGCTAAGCCATGCCCCACCGTCTACACTGCTATTTCTACCTGTATTTGCTGGGCAGTGTCTGTAGTCTACCGCGCCCTAAGTATAGACATACCCTGGGAGACCATCCTTGCCCTGGAGAGTGGTGTGTTTTTTGATTTAAAAAAAAAAAAAAAAAAAAAAAATAGACAAGGGTGGGAGGGGAAACAGGCACAATGGGGTGTCTTGCTGAAATAACCTGCGTAGCCCACGGGTGGCAGAGCTGGGAGTAAACTTACTGTATGCAAAAGCTTGTTTGCAAAGAAAGGAGGAAGGTTTGTTTTTTGTTTTTTTAAACCTTCCTGGTCTGTTTTTGAGTCAGCAGTTCTGGTTTTCATTAGATTATAAATATGATGCCTCCAAAGCATTTTATGCATTGATTTCTCCCACCCGCCGCCTTTTCAGCTGTATCCAATAGCTTGCAGTTTCTTGCTGGCTTGGCAGTTTGTTGTGATCACTCTGAAACAGCCATGGTCCACCGTGCCACTGCTCATTTCGCTTAGTGATGAACAAGGCCTCTCGGATGCTGTTAGCTGCCATGTGAAATAATCACAGCTGAAACGTACTTCTTAGGGGGCTGACTGGTAACCAAACAAATGGTGTGTTTTGGGTGTTTGTTTTGGCCCTGTGAGTTATTTGTGACCTTTTTTAATTGTTTTAGTCTTGGGCTGGAGGTTCAGGGACTGAAGTTGTCACAACAGAGAAGGATTGAAGCTGCTTTACAAAGTAATCTAGGAGGAGGCAGTGTATCTTGCTGCATAGTAATAAAACGTTCCTCTGTCAGCTTTCGGTTGTGCAAGCCTGTCTCTGGCAGGAAAGGATGATATCCGTGCACAAGGCCGTGAAATGGAACACATGCCTAGCAAATGTAACTGGGTGAAAACCCTAAGCATGCTTGCTGCACATAGGGCTGCTGCTCTGGTCAAGTCCCGCAATCCCGAGTCGTTCCTTCAGATGATTTAATTGCCACTTTAAAACATCTCAGAAAGGGTCCCTCCATGATGCAAGTGTATTTCTAGAAGGGTTTGGAGATCGGAGTGCATTCTCACAGGTGTAAATCCACCCCTATGAGGAGGGCTTAACACCGGTTACACACCACTTATGCCCTACACCAGGAGTGCCATGCTGGCAGCCTGCGCAGAGGTGAATTTCTCCCACTGATGTCTCAGGACTTCAATATTAATGACCCTGTTGCCTCCCAAAAACACGAGCCTCCTCTTTTCTCTCTGCCCCCTAATGATTTACAGCTCACCTTTTTGCTTTTTCAGGGGAGCTGAACAGGAGCTGAGGGAGTGCTGTTTCTGGGGGGGTTGGGGGCCAGGATTATGAAGACACTGAGTTACATGGAACCGGCACTGAGAGAGACATTTAAGTCAGCAGAACTTGGCCACCAGCTGAGAATCTGGCCCTTCGACTTCAAACAAACGGGAGCTTTTGTTGTACCTAGGGAGATGAAATCCTTTTAGTACGTTAAATATGTTAGACGCTTTTTTATTAAAGTGCCTAGTGGTGTTTAAAGACTAGAAAGTAATCAGTACTTCAGTCAAAGCTAGGTGAGCTGTTGTGGCTTCCTTGAGCTTCTTATGAGAGGCATTCTTAATGACCAACAGGGAGAGGGCTTGCGGCTGTGTTGCAGAATCAGAAGTGTTGTAGATCTGCCGGAATGGCCCACGTTTTCTCTTGGCTGCGTGGGGTGCTAGAACCCCTTTTTTTTGTGTCTGGTTTCTCACTCCGGCAATTGCAGTTGGACTCTGTGCTCGGTGCAAAGTTTACAATGAGGCATCTCTCTCCCTGCCGCCCCCCCCCACCCCCCCGACCCCAGCTAACTCATTTGATATGAAGTCATCTAGCATGCTGCGGTCAGGGCTCCTCTGCTTTCAGCCAATCCCATTGTCTTGTGCTCTTTCACCCCCTTTGCACAGGTCGGCTGTGTGGGGCCGAACCAGACCTGCATATTCAGAAGGGTTTTAATAAATTTATGTATTCAGGCTGACTTGGGGGTGTGTGTGTGTGTGTGAGCTGAAACTGGGTAAAGAAACTGTAGCTTTGTAAGTCACACCCTGGCTGCATCTATGCTGGTAATTTCAGGGCCCATTATATGACAAGCTGTCTGGTTTTAACAGCTATTGCTACAAGGAGAAAGAGGGGCCTTGTAGTTAAGGCACTGGACTGGGGCTCAGGAGATGATGGTTCAGTTCTCTTCTCTGCCAGAGTCGCCCTGGGTGACCTCGGACAAGTCACTTACAGTATGTTTACACTGAAGCGTTAGTTTAACTTGCCTTAGTATGGCTACAAATAGCAGCGCAGGTGCGGTGCAGAGGTGGCTGCACAAGCATGCTGTGGACTCCAGGTCCATTCTCAAGTTGCCAGCCCGTGCTCCAGACCATGTTGCTGCATTTACGTTGTTGCGTATCCATGCTAGCGTGGGCACGTCTACCCATGCTGTAGTCAAACCTCAGTGTGTAGTATTGACCTAGCTCTCTCTGCCCCACCTGGGTTTCGTTGTAATCCCTTTGTCTTCTTGACTGTAAGAGTTCTGTGGTAAGGATAAGCTCATAGTATGTCTACATAGCAGAGTGAATTTGATTTAAATCACTAGTCAGGAAGACTCGATTTAATCATGGTTTTCTACATAAGTGCATTCTTGTTGGTTGTTATAACCTTAATACATATTCTTCACCACTCAGAGATGTAGGTTTCATTTTTAGAAGGTACACGCTATATACATTTTTAAATAGTGATTTATTTTGAAAACTTTTCAGATTAGTTTTTACAGCTGTATCCAAAAATGAATAATTGTTTTGGTTATTTCATTTCATGAAGCAGATAGTTCATCTCCCAATGACTTCATAAATATCTCCACTTCAACAGGTTAATATTTGGAGGATTTTCTAATACAGCATGGCAAGGAAGATAACCTCACCCAACAGACATTTTAAATTTGTTTTATTTAACAAAAACAATGTAGTTAAGTAGTCTAGATTTTTTTTTTTGACAGCAAACCTATAATTTAACACAAAGGCATATGTCCCTCATGTCTCTCATTTATCTCTTTGTCCAGATCTATTCCGCCCCCAACAATCTTTGCTATTCATTGAACTTTCTGGAACTTTACACTTTTAGAGAGAGGTAGGGGGTTGACTCTGTGTACACAAATTGAGGAGGGCAATAGAGTTGAGATCTGTTATTTCTCACCTCTATATATATTTATTTAAAAACGTTTTTGCAGTTTCACAAGCATGTTACATCTGGAGACACAAATCCAGTTTGAGAACTGCAAAACGAAGCATCTGTGGTATTTTCTAGACTGAGCATTGAGTCCCATTGGGTAGATACAAAGACTAACCTAAATAAACAATACAGAAGCCTGTGGAACCCCGTAAGACTGGGTCCCTAATCCATTAACTATTACAACTCATTTACAAAACTCTGCTTAAACATGAGTATATTCTCATATTATAGAATTAGAATTTAGAATCCCTATTCCATGATGAGAGGCATTATCGCTCAAAGATGGGTTATTTCCCCTCAAAGCATTTAAAAAAAATTTTTTCCCCCCAACCCTGCTATGTACAGTCCAATGGGGCCTTCATTTGGGCCCTCTAAATGCTACCGTGACACTGACAATTATTGATTAGTGTGCCACCAACCAGGTTGTGGCTTCATAAAGCAAAACCCTGGATTTATGTACTTCTACTGGGAGAGCCTTACTGGTGGCTTCTTCACCCAGAAAACTAGGATCCATAATGCCCTACCACTGTAAATTTGCAGTGGTAGCAGTTGTAGATACTGTAGTATAAACAGTGAAGTTTGAAGGTAGGATTGATTATTTATTTTTAAATCCCTAGTCCTGGCTACACTCCATTTTCATCCACAGTATCAAAGGCCTTTATTGTTTGAACAAATGGTGCGATTCCACAGTCTCAAGTTTTTCTCAGTGTTTTTGAGCAAGTTTTTAGTCAAGGAAGAAAATACGGCTGTAACAATCTGTTCGGGGTGCTGGGAGCCACTGTTACCTCTCTGCCTCAGGAAGAGTGAGCTTTTCTGGAGATTAGACTGTGTCTACTCCCTGCCATACCAGTCTGTCTTCCTCACCAGCAAACTCCTCCAGACTCTCTGGGCCCAAATTTTGCCTAGTAGATGACCATCAATGAACTTCAGCCCCCAAGCTTCTCAGATGTTTCTCTACAATGCACAGGCCCTGCCGTTTCACATTCACAGAAGATACTAAGAATGCTGTTCTGTTTTTAAAGAGTCAGTTAATAAGTTGCAACATACTTAATTGGGGTAAACACACCCTTCCTTTCAAACACAGCACTGAGTTGGTTTATAGTAAAAAAAAAAATAAATAAATAGCAAGTTTATAAGCCAAAGGACATAGGCTAAGTGACACCAAGTAGAAGGAATAAAGATAGACAGGCGTACAAATAAACAAAAGTTAAAAATAACCGTAATAGCTAAGGCCTAATTTACCAAGTTACGGTCTTTAGTAAGGAAACTACCTTGAATAATCTTCCCTTTCCAGCAACAGTTGACTAGCTCTTAGCCAGGATCCTCCAAGTCCAAGGTGCTGGTTTTCCTTGAGTCCTTAGGTGAAGAGTAACTTAGGGGCTTGCTCCCCACCTCTTTATAGTCTAGTAAACCTTTTAAATGTGTGGTTCTGAAATGTATCCCCAGATAACATTCCTTTTTCCTGCAGCATGTGGATACCGTGAGCTCTTCCCTTGTCACCTCCCATTGGAGACTTTGACAGTGCAAATGGTTTGTTCCTGCAACATCTGATACAAATCTGATAAGTGTGGGCCCCTTACTGAATGAGGGAGGCAATCTAGTGACAGAGGATGTGGAAAAAGCTAATGTACTCAATGTTTTTTTTGCCTCTGCCTTCACAAACAAGGTCAGCTCTTAAACTACTGCACTGGGCAGTACAGAATGGGGAGGAGGTGACCAGCCCTCTGTGGAGAAAAGTGGTTCAGGACTATTTAGAAAAGCTGGACAAGCACAAGTCCATGGGGCCAGATCCGCTGCATCCAAGAATGCTAAAGAGGTCCACGGATGTGATTGCAGAGCCATTGGCCGTTATCTTTGAAAACTCATGGCGATAGGGGGAAGTCCTCGACGACTGGAAAAAGGCTAATGTAGTGCCCATCTTTATAAAAGGGAAGGAGGATGATCCTGGGAACTACAGGCCAGTCAGCCTCACCTCAGTCCCTGGAAAAATCATGGAGCAGGTCCTCAAGGAATCAATTCTGAAGCACTTAGAGGAGAGGAAAGTGATCGGGAACAGTCAGCGTGGATTCACCAAGGGCAAGTCATGCCTGACTAATCTAATTGCCTTCTATGACGAGATAACTGGCTCTGTGGATGAGGGGCTGCAGTTGTGCAGAAAAGGACCTATGGATTACAGTAGACGAGAAGCTAGATATGAGTCAACAGTGTGCCCTTGTTGCCAAGAAGGCCAATGGCATTTTGGGATGTATTTGTAGGGGCATTGCCAGCAGATCGAGGGACGTGATCATTCCCTTCTATTGGACATTGGTGAGGCCTCATCTGGAGTACTGTGTCCAGTTTTGGGCCCCACACAACAAGAAGGATGTGGAAAAATTGGAGGGAGTCCAGCGGAGGGCAACAAAAATGATTGGGGGACTGGAACTCATGACTTATGAGGAGAGGCTGAGGGAGCTGGGATTGTTTAGCCTGCAGAAGAGAAGAATGAGGGGGGGATCTGATGGCTGCTTTTAACTACCTGAAAGGGGGTTCCAAAGAGGATGGATCTAGACTGTTCTCAGTGGTAGGTGATGACAGAACAAGGAGTAATGGTCTCAAGTTGCAGTGGGGGAGGTTTAGGTTGGATATTAGGAAAAACTTTTTCACTAGGAGGGCGGTGAAGCACTGGAATGCATTACCTAGGGAGGTGGTGGAATCTCCTTCCTTAGAGGTTTTTAAGGTCAGGCTTGACAAAGGCCTGGCTGGGATGGCCCTGCTTTGAGCAGGGGGTTGGACTAGATGACCTCCTGAGGTCCCTTCCAACCCTGATAGTCAGATTCAAATGCCTAGCCCTTTGAATTTGGTCACATCTGGTTTGAAGTGTTGGTCTCTTTCCTTTGTCTGGAGAACACGTGTTTATCAACTCCCATCTTTTAGTCACAGACTTGGGTCTTGTCTACACTACTGCTTAAGTTGATGTCTTAGGTTGCGCAAGACTGAAAAAGCCACAACCCTGAATGATGCAGATTACATTGACTTATAGCACAGTGTAGACAGCACTTCAGTTTCCACCTCTCGTTAAGGTGGTGTAATTATGTTGACGGGAGAGCGCTCTGCCATCGACAGTGCGCATCTTTACCAGACACGCTATGTCAGCCCAGTTGCGCCAATGTAGCAAGGCAGTGAAGACAAGGCCTTTTTTAAGGCATAATTATCAGTAAATGTTCATGATTCCCCACACACACACACAGCATTATCACATACATTTCACAGTGTGATGTTAGTTTTCAAATGATACCTCACAAGGCGCATTCTGTACAGATATCATTGCAGTAGTGTGGAAAGTGTGAATATGGGGGTGCCCTACGGTCACAGCTGCATTGTTTTCTGAAGCACTTTCTGCCTTAATCTCTCTAACTAGAGTCAATTCCTGCAGCAGAGTTGCTCTCTGGCCATTGGTATTTG
Organism: Lepidochelys olivacea; assembly: GCF_965140295.1. Taxonomy (NCBI): domain Eukaryota; kingdom Metazoa; phylum Chordata; order Testudines; family Cheloniidae; genus Lepidochelys; species Lepidochelys olivacea. The sequence continues at coordinate 11,090,728 of NC_140436.1, read as the reverse complement.
GGCTTAGATCCCTGAAAGAAGGGATTGTCTGTCTGTGTGCTGTTTTTGACCACCTCTGTTCCAGGACTGGTGTATACATGGTTGGTTGGTAAATGAGTTCCATTAAGAATACACCCAGAGACTTCATCACTGATTTCTCCTCCAATGGAAGCAAGCCTGGAAGGCAGCGACATCTACTCCCGCTGTAAAAAAAAGATAAAACCATTTTTCTGATGATGCACACAGATGATGATGCACTATAAAGGGAAGATGGAGTCTAAGATAATTTGGGTACATGTTATTGGTTCGTCTAGTTTAGGAAAAGAGGATGAGGTTAGGTTGGGGTTAGCTAACACGTTCGCTGCCTCAACTTTTTTTTTTTTTTTTTCCTTAATCCAGACAGATCCTGGATTTCTGTGTCAATAGTTTGAAATGTTCTGGGCTCCTCTCTCTAATTTTAGCCTCTACTGTGAACTTCCTGGCATTTCATAATGTTTAGTTGGGGTGGTTTTTTAACCTGTTGTCTTCCCCCCTGAACTTGGCATAACATTCTTGTATGTATTTACCTTTAAATTACTCACATAAATGAAAGTTATATTTGAAGCGATCTGCCCAGGAACTGATTTAGGGAAGGGAAGGGTTAAATTGACCCTGTTGGGAGATTGGTATCTGTTGTTCCAGGGTGTCTAACTGGCAGACCTGAAGTTGAGATCCTTACATGTTTCCTTTGGGTTGAATGGATATGTCTGTCTAGTTCTCGAACAGTTCTGCCAATCTTAAATGTCTGAAAAGGCTCGATTTCAGATCTTAGATGAGTTTCTGTTTTGGTTTTGGAGTGACACTTACGATGCATGCTTATACAGACGTATGACCTTCAACTTGAAATAGTGGTGGTTTTTTCTTCTGCTCTGACGTCCACTTTAAAAAATACTTCTTTTTTTAGTTTGTTTTTTAAAGATCTGATACGGAAGAAAAGTGTCCCAATGCAGTTCTACACTGCTTCAGTATTAAAACTTTGAAAGTGCTGTTCACCAATAGTGGGAACGGCTCCAAGATTTCAAACTGAAGCACAACAGAAAGTTTTCTAAATCTATCAGATTTTAAACAAATGTGATTCTTATAGCTGGCAAAGTGTTGCGTGTCAACTTCCTGGGCCAAAGAAAAACAGCAAGGCACCTTTTTAAAGACTAACAGATTTATTTGGACATAAGCTTTCGTGGGTAAAAACCCCACTTGCTCAGATGCATGGAGTGATATTTATGCCTGTACCTGTAAATTTACTGACACATGAAGAGAAGGGAGTTACCTTACAAGTGGAGAACCAGTGTTCAGGGGGCCGAATTGTAATTGACGAGGGGGAGTCCCAATACCCAGAGAGGGAAAATTGCTTTTTGTAGTGAGCCAGCCAGTCCCAGTCCCTATTCAAGCCCAAATTAATGGTGTTAAATTTGCAAATGAATTGTAGCTCTGCAGTTTCTCTTTGAAGGTTTTGTTTTTTTGTTGAAGTATGGCTAATGGGTATGTGCGCACCACTGTGTTCCTATTGGGTGCTGCCCGCGCTTGACGTAAATCAAGCAGCCTTCACATCCAAGTCCGTGAGGCTTGTTGTTTCCTCTGAGGAGCAAAGTCTCTGAGCATAGACCTCAGCTTAGCATACTTCATCATCTGTTTTTATCAGCTAGACAGTCCATTGGCAACAGATGGGCTTTTTGGGTTCTGAACTGGGCTTTTTGGTTTTTCTAAAAAAAAAAAGTTTTTTTTTTTTTTTTTTAAAATGAAAAACACTGGGAGCATTCAGAGTGTTAGAACGTTGGACTGCTATTAAATCATGAGATCGCCGTCTTTGATCTCCGGCCAGGCGAATCATTATGTGGCTCCTTTGCGGCCAGAAACCTCAGTGCTGTGGATTCATTGCTTTACCTCGCTTTAGTCTCGCAGTCAATTGGCAAACCTATAGTTGTCCATGGAGTTTGAGGTGCGAGGTGGCCATTTTTTTGTTTCTCTTGCACCAGATGATTGCTGCTTTTTCCCTCCAGATTTGTGTCTACATGGGTCTCCTAAGAACTTCACAAAATTTGGGAAGTGTGTGCGCGTGCATCAACGAGCCCAATGGGCCACATGGCTCCGGCTCGAAGTGCTACTGGAATAGCAATAAAAAGTCACGCTTCCTGCATTTCTAGTCGCCAAAGACGCACGGAAATGCATATTTGGTTTAATGTGTTGAGCTGGATGAATCCTTCCTGGTATATTTGACTCTTTCTGATGTGACCGTGTTCCTGCTGATCCGCCACATCTTGGGAAGTAATATGGCCCAACAGATGGGGTGTTTTTGACTGGGACTCCAGACACCTGGTTTCTATTCCTGCCTCTGCCACGGACCTGGTGTGTGACCTTGGGCAAGTCACTTCATGGCTCTGTGCCTCAGTTTCCCCTCTATGAAGTGGAGAGAATACCTGTCTGCCTTTGGAAAGCACTTGAGATTTATGGCTGAGCAGTGTTATAGAAGAGATTATTTATTCTATTAGGAGAAATTTTCAAAGGCACAAGCAGGATTTGGGCACCAGATTCCCACTGATGTTCATTGGGCAGCCAGTTGCCATTTGTGGCTCTTGTAAACCTTGCCTATTACTATTCCCCCCCCCCCCCCCAGTAGTCCCCCTCCCCCGAGGTCTCGGTCCTCTGACATCAGAGGCATCTGGGCAGCAGATCCTCCTTTGGTAGCCTCGATTATGGGTAACAAATGCCAGTTACTACCATCTAGCGCCATGGCATTGTATGGCCTGTTCTGTAACAGCCTGTGCTCACAGGATGTACTGTAAGACCTTTTTTGGTACATACTGAATCCCCTGCTACATAGCAGATCTTTGAGAGTCTCTTCTAGACCAATACAAATAAATAGGCCATTGTAACCAGAGGGTTATGACATCAAGTTGGGAGTAAGAAGCAGGTACTTAAGTCCTAAACCACAAGGATCCTAGTGTCCTTCTGTTCCAACATAACTAATAATAAACTAATACAAATAGAGAAATACAAAACTTCTTGTTTCCCCTTCGGGTGGTGTTGTGCCAAAGGGCAAGCAGCCTATTGCAATTAGAAGGGAGGGAAAAGTGGCTCTTGAGGGGGGAGTTGCCTCCGCTCCTAGATCTTGTCATTTCAGCTAGATCCTTTACAGGTTCACACAGCGGGGCTCTCTGTGGCGTAGGTGGGAAATCCTCTTATCCATATAAATTGAAAGCTTTTTGGCCTGCATTTACAGCAGCCATCTGAGTGGGAGAAAAGCCAGAGAGCCTCCAACACGTACATTCTTCTCTCTCTAGGGTGGCAGTGACTGGCTAAAGATGCTTAGATCAAAATAGTCCTGTGGTTTTCTGTGTTCAGCTGAGATGGCTTGTGCATCCTATCCTGGAAAGGATGAGAGTGCTGTTTAGCCGATTTGGCTTTTTTTACAGGGCGTTTCCAGTACACAGACAAACTGCTTTGTTTTACAAATAGGTGAGGGAAGAAATGCTGCATGTCTGCAGCACGCTGCTACTAATTGCTGTCTGTTCACCACAATGCAGAACTGTGTGTACAGCATGGATATAGGCGGACAATCTAGCTAGAATTCATTTTACAGCACCCAGCTCTCGGCTAGAGGGAGGGCCCTTTATGCCACCCTGGCAGCATAAATAGGGAATAAATGACACCTCTCTCTCTCTCTCCCCCTCACCTCCACCCGTGAATATCCATTTCTCCCAGCAATATATTGAGCCTCCCCAAAAATTAACCAGGCACAACTCCTGGGGTAAACCTTCATTCCCACTCGGCTATGGAAATAGCTGTTGTCTAAAATACCTACCTTCTAGAATAGTTCATTTCATCCTAAAGTACCTTTAATCTATAGCAGCGCCGTAAGCTTTTGAAAGTGGGGAGGGGCAGCATGGCAGTACCTAACAGGAGGGGGAGCAGTCTTGGGGGAATCCCCACCTCTTCAAAGACCCCATCTCTCGTTTTTTTTTTTTTTACTGTCCATGCCCAGCAAGCAGGAGCTCCAATTTGAGACTCGCACCCCTAAAGTGAACACCGTGAGAGAGCTTTCTCTACCGTAGAAGGACGCACAATTGAGCGGATTCTGTTGGGATTTGAACCTGTGAGGGCAGGGATGTTTAGGTAGGCCAAAGGCTTCGGCACATTTTCAAAAAAGGGCTGGGAACCAGCTGAGCTGTGTCTGAGGAAGGTGGGAGCTGGAACTGGAGCTCAGAATGCAAACCCATGTCACTTTCCCTAGTGCAAGGAAGTGTATCCTTGCGGGCACTACATTAATACGGAGTCATTTCCTTGTCTGGTGGGGGAATAAACAAACTGGCTGACTTGGCTTTAAAGCAAGAGACTTTTTTTCACTGATGGATTTTTCCATATGAACATCCAAAGGCCCCTTCACTGTGCAGACCTACTTTCTGAACACACAGCACACGCTTCAGCTGTTTCAACCGGAGCTAAGGAATCAATCCATGATGTGCACTTTCTATGCAAGCCTTCACTTAACACTGCAAGTACTTCTTGTACTATTCAACTAACCAGCACTTTTTGCGGTCGGCTCCTTAATTAACTACTTTACCTCTCACGTATTTGGGTAAAACTCTTTCATTTCGGGCTTTCTGAGACTAGTAGCATAGGCTTTTCCCCTAAATATGGTGTGCTTTATATGTCAAAGGAAACTCGGTCGCAAGTTGCCTGCGAGTCTGACTGCCAGTCACCAGCACAAGGAAATGGGAGTGGAGGCTGAAATCCAGTCTGAGCTGGTAAATCTCAAATTGCACCAGTCTCTCTTGCTTTTTTTTAAATTCTTCTTCCACAATGATGGAAGTGTCATCTGGAATTTACAGCCTTTGCTGTAAATCTGCTCCGTTATTGTGGCTTTCTAACTAAACCTCAAACACTTTGTTTAAAAATAATCGGGTTCTAATTTAAAGTATGGAGATCTTGTCACTCCCATTAACTCAAGGAGAACTGTAAGGTGCTTGATATTGTTGATGATGATGATAATTAGGGTCAGTAGATATTGACCATGATCCCAACACTTTGCTATCGGGCAAGGGCGTAACCTGTTGCAATACCTGATATGGGGAAGGAAATAGAGGTTAAACTCCTCCTACCACTCCTTTGTGTGTCACAAGGTCACCCTAAAAACTGGGGCTTGGTGCTTTAAGACTACCTAAAGCTGCTCCCCTCTGGGATGGGGAAGGAAACTGGAGGGTCAGGGAGGAGCGCTGTTTGGGCATCAGAGTAACAGCCGTGTTAGTCTGTATTCGCAAATAGGAAAGGAGTACTTGTGGCACCTTAGAGACTAACCAATTTATTTGAGCATAAGCTTTCGTGAGCTACAGCTCACTTCATCGGATGAATCCGATGAAGTGAGCTGTAGCTCACGAAAGCTTAGGCTCAAATAAATTGGTTAGTCTCTAAGGTGCCACAAGTACTTCTTCTTTTCTATTTGGGCATCGTTAACTTCATTTTCCTCAGAGGAGTTCTGGGGCTCTTTGTTTCTCCTGTACTATGTTTGTTCCAAGTCACTTAACATCTCTGTGCCATCTTCTGTAAGTTGAGGGTAATGCGTCCTTCCTCCCGCCGCCTTATTAGTACTAAGGAAACTATCCGTGGCCCAATTCTCCCCTGGATGAAATTGTCATGACCTGAATCTACAGGCAGAATCCAGGCCCTCGACCTGCGTCAGAATTCAGGGGTGGTAAACTGTGCTCTCTGAAACTCTTGTGTATGAAGCTTCAGCCACCAGAAACCAGCTTAATCATAAAAACCACATATGTTAAACGCTCCTACTGAAGTACACAGTGGCTGAGATGTCCAAAGTCACATAGAGTTAAACATTCAGCTTCCATAGACTCACACGTGGAGTTGGACACCTAACTATGGACTCCTTCGAAAGTCAGATGCCATAGCTCTGTTCTCTGTGGGGTCTGATCCACAGCCCACTGAAGCCACAAAAAGACTCCTGTGGCCTTTGGATCAGGCCCTAAACCAATAAGGATTCGTTAGATCAACAGTGCGTCAAAGGAACTGGATTCAGATGGACTTGAATTATTGTAATGTACGTCAATCATTTGGCATAGATTGTAAACTCGTTGAGGTACAAGCCGTCATTTTTGTTCTGTGTTGGCACACAATCGGATTCTGGCCTATGCCTAGGGCTAGTGGGTGCTAAAATAATACAAATGCTATGTAATCATCATCATTTGATGCGAAAATGGAGCTGCTGCTGAAGTACCCTGCTTTGTAAATAAATCTGTCTGCAGTTGCTGTAGTGATAAGGGAATTGCTTTAACAAAGTTCAAACCAATGCGGTGTCTGTAACTCTCACCTGCTGAAAAACTGTTAACCCTTTCTAAATACGCAGTTCGGTAACAGCATAAAACAGAGAGCAAGACGAACGTATGTATTTGTCGGATTAATACCAACAAAATCAATACAGCTGTCTTACTACCCCGCTGCAGTTGAGTAATGGGGATAGATGTATATAATAGAAAAGCTCCATATAAAAATAAACGCACAGATGTTTCTATATGGTGAGGGAGAAATAATAGAAATACACACAAAGAACTTAGTCAATAGGGAACCACTGTCTGTGGTTTTCTAGTCCATTATTTATGTAGCTTTGGGGTGCAAAAGGTGGCTTAGAGGGCAGTTCCCAGACTATCCTCCACAAGAGAGCAGGGCTAGACCTTGCATTGCATAGCAAAAGCACTTGGGTGCACTGGAAGGGGGGAGTGTGTGAGTGTAATGGGCACCTTCGCCATGCAGAGCTACTAATCTAGCTAAAATAGCTCCGTGCACAGCAGTGTGGTCTAACTGGGAGACGTGCTTTCTGTTCCCAGCTCTGTCACTGACCTGTTGTGTAACCTTGGGAAATCACTCCACATCCATGTTCCTCAATTTCCCCATCTGTAAAATGGGGATAGTGATACTTACTTGGCTTTTGTTAATCCCTTTGAGACCTATTGAGAAGCTAAGTATTATTGGCCTTTGGGGTAAGCCATATCTGAAGGCTGAATTTGCTGCTCGTGTATAGCAGTTACCAAACAGTAGAATTTTGCAGCTAATCATTTTGTGCTTAAACTCACCAAACTCTTTCCCTCAGTTTTTTTTTTCCTTTTTATTGCAACAGGTGGATGAATCCAAAGTTGTGGTGCACTGAAACTATCTCTCTTTTTGTAAAAGATGTTCCAGAATTAGTGCAATGCACACCGACCTGGGGAAAACTGCTTGGTGTAGTTAAGTGAACAACAGGGAAGCCGAAGCAAACTCGAGAGAGGTGTCAAAGGTATAAGAGTGGGAAGCTTAGTACAGAAACAAGGAGAAAATGTACAGGAAGAAAATAAGCAGTCAAATCAAGTTGTCACGCCCAACAATGGGCTAATTTGTTGTGTTGATAGTCAAGTGGGTATGGTAGTTAGAACCGGGAGGCGAAAGAAAATCCAGGAGCTGTATTTTAGTAATACTGCAGGAATGGTAAGCTGCTCATGCATAGAGCGAGAGATTCATTATGGTTTTCCTGTAACTGGATCATAGTAGCCTGTTTTTTTTTTTTGTTTTTTTTTTTTTTAAGTCTTATGTGGTCTAGTGAGCCTGCCCCTAGCACAGCTAGGAAAGTAAACTGTGAGGTACTTCTGCTAGCTTGCACGATATATGGCATCCTAATCTCTGATACATACTATTTTAATTTTTGTAAATTAAAGGGTTAAGGGCCCAATTCGGCAAAGCACAAATGGTCAGTTTATATCCATTTATTCTTGTGCCAACATTGGCCCTCAACTTAAATAATTGCTCTCCCTCCCTGATGTTTATCCCTGTGATGTATTTGTAGAGAGCAATTGTATCTCCCCTCAGCATTTGTTTGGTTAGGCTAAACAAGCCACACTCCTTAAGTCTCCTCGTATAAGATAGGTTTTTCATTTCTCTGATCGCTCTAGTTGCTCTTCTTCTGCACCTGTTCCGGTTTGAATTCTTCTTTCTCAAACACGGGAGACCAGAATTGCGCACACACAAAATCTAAGATAGATAGCGTCTACAAAATGAGACCGAGTGCATATTTTAGTAGAAAGTTTTTTTGCTTTATACAGTTGGAATCCATGATTTAATAGTGGTTTGGCTGTTTCTAGCATCATAATTTCCTTTGCTTTGGATAGAGACAAGGTGATGTTGTCTCCCCAAGCCCAACTGTCTTTGGATCATCCAACTTTTTGCTTTTGGAAAAATGATGAGAATGTTCCATAGGGAAGCTGCAGTGATTGGGGAGGAGGCATAGCATTGTGCGAATGCAATCTCGGTACAATAATTCTTACAAGAATAAAACATGCAGCTAGAAAGTGATTGTGGCCTGTGCCTCATTTACTCATACATAAATAGCACTTACGTCTTTCTAAAAGGTGCTTTCACCATAGTTTTTTATAGAGACATGCTTTCTGAATCATGATCTAACTGCATTTGGATGATGACACTCCTGCTTCTTTACCTTCCCTGATGACCCTTTTTGAGGGTGATAGATCAGTTTAATGGGGCATTTGTGTGTGATGTAATGTGTTTTGGAAACACGAATGACTCCTGGGACTGCATTTAACCCTAAAGGTTCTTGTATGAAATAACCCTGGTAAATGGGAATGAAAAGTTCTTCTCCCACAGAAGGACAGCAAATGGATTTTCAATCTGGGTGGCTGAATTATTCTGTATGAAAAGACCACCTCCGAGAACGAGCCAACAGTCTCCACAAGCGAGTGAGTCTGCCGCATGTGAGGTTTGCTCCTAACCAGCAGCAATTTGAGGTAGCTCCAAGCACTGTCTTTGCACTTCACTCTAAAAGGCTCAGGACATACATAAAAGCCTTGTGTTCACAAAGCTACACACCTCAAAAACAGCTGAATAAACAATTGTGCAAGAAGGCAACATGACCGCCTGGTAGCTAGGCAGTCTCTTTGATGGGGGGGAAAAAAGAAATTGATCCCGAGTCTTGCTCTACTTGAGTAGCTGGAAGTAAACTGGTTGATCTAAGATACAGAGCAAAATCAGTCTAAAGAACCTCCTTGAAAATTACAGTGGAAACTTTGTTTGGGTTTTATCCTTTTCCCCTGCAGTGTTGTGAAACTGAACACAACTGCAGGGAAACCACTCGCCAATCTGGTTCCGTTATCCAGATTGCATAGGCAAAGCAAGATACTAAAGGAAATGGTAAATGCAAATGAGAAGAAAGTTGTACGAGTTTAACTATAAAAAAGAAAGGAGGAGGACTTGTGGCACCTTAGTCTCGAAGGTGCCACAAGTCCTCCTCCTTTCTTTTTGCCAATATAGACTAACACAGCTGCTACTCTGAAACCTAGTTTAACTATGTGTGTGTTTGCTAAACCAATTAGGCTAAATCAGTGCACATGTCTGTTTGGACACTCTCTCATTTTGCTTTAAACCCAGGCTTATTGTGGTGTCTATTGGGAACAGGTTTAAGCTAAAGTAAAATAAGTGTCCACACAGGTTGGCACCAGATCAACTAACTAAATCGGTTTAAAATCCCACCTTTTGTTAAGTCGATGCAATTTCTTCATGTAGGTTAATAACAAGGGTCTGTCTACACAGGATGTTGGTGTGTGGCATGCCAGGGGGTGAATCTCGGGCATTCCACCTGGCTGCACAGTAACCTCCTGTCCCTTTGCTTTGACAGACTACCATTTCAAACTGAGTCCCTGTCCAGACCTGGCCACACATGCAGAGAGATTCCGTGACTTGCCCAAGGTCACACAGGGAGTCCATGAAACCTAGGGTGATCAGATGTACCTTTTTTTTTTTTTTTTTTTTTTTAAATAGGGACAGTCCCGATATTTGGGGCTGCTTTTTTTTTATTTGGGCTCCTATTACCCCCACGCCCTGTCCTGATTTTTCACACTTCCTGTCTGATCACCCTAATGAAACGAGATCTCCTGAGTTCCAGTCCTGTGCCTTACCCATAAGACCATCCTTAGAGCTGTGCCAACGTGGAAGGTTCTGAACAACAAAGTAGAAGGTGTGGGTTTACTTTCCGGTGGTTGAACTGAACAGGTTATGTTCCCAATAGCATAGCTCCTAAATTAACACTGGCTATTCTTGATTTGTTATAACCCGTTGCCACTGATTTATTTACAACAGATATTTAAAATTCAGGTTACTGTCATGCTGCCCTTCTGGAAAGAATTTTACTCTGAAGTGTAGACTGGGCATGATCTATAGATCACCTTTCTTGTATTTCTGATAGGAGGCGCTCGTTAAACCAGAACTTGAATCTGTTTTAACAGGCACATTCAGTTGCATTTAAGGTTGAGTAATTGAGTTGCATTGCTACTAAAGTTGTTTAATTTTTGAGGTAAGTTGGACTGTTGTAATGGATCTCTTATTCAGCGTTGTATAAAGTCTCGGTTTTCTGTTTCAATGCATTGAAGTCTTCTGATCTCTAGACTGTATTAAAGATTGAGAAATCAAAAGCATTACAGACTAAAGCTTTCAGGTACTGTTTTTCTGAGATTGATCCCCAGTTAGGAATATTGCCATATTCTTCTATCCAAAGCTCTACATATATTTCATAAAGGTTCATAAGCATTATTATCCCCATCTTACCGAGGAGAATGTTAACGTCTGTCTTTTAAGTGACTTGTCTAAGGTCACATGGTGAGTCAGTGGCAGAACCTGGACGAGAACCTAGACCTCCTGATTTCCAGTCCTTTGATCAAACTACTGGACCATGTGATCTCCTGTGAATCAGCTGTTTCAGTGTAAGGCAATTATCCCTTGCTAGTCCTGCGGCAGTGGAATTTTATGGTATGAAGTGAACAAGGCAAACTCAGTGTGAGTGTTAACAGATGAGTTTTCATCGGCTATAAAGTGGTCTTGTGCTTTGCCTGACGTTCAAAATATGAGCTACTGGAGACCTAACATTGTTGCCCCGCCACTTATCTGCGGTGGCTTTCAGGGGTCTCGCAATGGGTCACTTTCTGTTTAAAGAAATCAGTGACAGGGAATAAGGTATAGCATAATTTACTTATTTATCCTGCATACACAAGCACTCTGATCTTAAGCCCAGACTGTAGGCAGACCACCCCAAAATGTTCACCATTGCCCTTCAGCACAGGAAAAAGCTGATTCTGTGACTCTCCACATATGTGCCCAGCCACTCGATAGCATGATCTTCAGCCAGGTGAAGAGCCCACCGTCCAAGTAAGTCGGTGGGAACACATCAAGGATACGCGACAGTCTGAAGCTGACCGCATCTACATCCCCATTTGAAGAGGGTGGCCTCAAAATTACCCTGTTCTGTTTGAAACCGGTTCAGAGATGACTACAGGTGCGGGGGGATATAGTTGGGTTGGTGACGAGAGAGACTGTCGTTGCTGACTGCCCGTCACACCAAGCAGATTCCACAGTCATGTCCTGTGGTGGTAGAAGACCAACGAACTGGCAGGTGGTTGAAGAGGTCTGAGTAGAGAGTTAAGTCCCTGTTCTCACAGATCTTGGCCAGAAGGATGACGGAGGCTCCCTCACTGTGAATATGAGGCAATGCAATGTTGGCAGCTGTCACTGTTCCTCTTGGTTTCCAGTCCCCATGCAACGTGGTTCCCCATCTTTGAACTCTGTTTTGGAATTCTCTGTTCCCTCCTTTGTGCCAAGCCTCAGGGCTCTCTACCTGGGAAGTCACTAGTCGTCAAACTTTTGCCTGAACAACATTAAATCACAGATACCACTTATGTTACCTAGAAACTCTAATGTTGCCTTTTCTCCCGGTGGCATATAGAAAGAGGTAGCACCTCTTTAAATGGTTTGTCAGCTCTCTAGGGGTCCTCACTGTGTTCCAGAGTGTGGGGTTTTTTTCCTTCTGTCTCACACGCTCGCTTGCTCTTTCGGTGGGTGGCCTTGCCTATTGCACACAGTTAGTGAACACAGGTGATTGGACCCCACTGTGCCCACATTGTGCCTTTGTGCCACATTTGCTGTGTAAAGAGTAAAAGACTCCGCTTCTCGGTGTAAATCAAGACCTGGGTTGCTAAATGCCTCCAGACCCTTTTCTGGCTGCCTTGCATGGGGTCTCAGTACCAGCTAATCCAATTGCCTACTAGGAAACCTGTCTCAAATAGGCCATTATTGCATGGCTGTCACTGACTGCCTGTGATTTGCCAGTTACAAGAATCCTCCAAACACATGGAGTTCCTTTCGCCCAATGGGGATCACGTTAAAAAGTTACCTCGCACCACCATTATCAGGGGAGTCGAGAGGGATCACCGGTTGGTTGGAATGCAGCTGTTTATCAGCACTCAGCAGCGCTTGACAGGCTAGGAAGAATCTTGCATCTTATTGAAACTACAGAGATGCTGAGACTAACTATGAGCATTGGGATTTGGTCAAAACATTGAGGCCGGAATACCAACCCCCATGGCCTCTGTAATGGCCACAAATTATCAGGTCATCCTGTTTTCTCAGCTCAGTCTCAAGGGGACTAGCTGTAAGAATAAGCTGCGGGGCATGGGATAGCTGGCATACGAGGCCTAACAAAGTGTTCAGTCCCCTAAATCAAACCTGTTGGGTTTGCTACCCAGCTAAGGGTGGAGTTGGGGTGCAGCAGTTGTTTGGAAGAGCCGATATGGGGAAAAAAGCCCTGGTTGAACTTTGCCAAGATTGACATGCCCAATGTTCATCCTAAATGGATGGGATCATGAGATGCACTTCCTTCACAAGGCTTTCACTGAGAGGGAGACACACCCACACGCACCCTTAGAACTAGAGTTATGCTTTAGTTTTTCAAAGGAGTCTCTGGGAATCTACACCACGTTTTCTATTAACTTAAGTGGAACGCAATTCCCTTAGACTGCTTTGAAAACCTAAGCCCAGATAATGTTACTTGTCTACCAGGTTGGCCTGTGGCAAGCTCAGAAGCACTCTTAACACCGGTGCCCATGAACAAGGGGCACTTGTAACATAGATGCCATCAGCTCTGTTGTCCCTCTCAAAAGTTTTTACTTGCTCCTGTCCCTTCCGCTTCAAACAGCTGCTGACAAGTTGTGCATCTCTTCATCTGCATTGAAGCAGAGGTTCAAATCTCTCTTCTCTTCCCACCCCTCCCCCCAATGCCAAAAACGGTAGGAAAATGCCTGTCTGCCAATGCAGTCAGTGAACATGTTCCTAGTCAGACAGGTCCTTTACCTGGAACTTTCCTGTGGCAAGGGCCTCTCCCTCTGACCCAATAGCAGGCACGTCCATCTAATTTCACTTGGGGCAGCAGAAGCTCTCAAGATCATGGCTGGCTTGGTGCTGCACAGGTCCCACCACACATGTGCATGGTCTTGGAGTGAGCAATATCTGGCTGTCTGAGGCTGGATAGATCGGGGTGGGCAGACTTTTTTTGGCCTGAGGGCCGCATCGGGTTTCCAAAATCTGTATGGAGGGCCGGTTAGGGGAGGCTGTGGCTCCCCAAACAGCCTGGTATGTCCTGCTCCACCCTCCCCCGCCCCGGTGGCCACCCTGGGATTCCTGCCCCATCCAACCATCCCTTCTCCCTGTCCCCTGACCACCCCCTGCCCCTGACTTCCCCCCGCCACCCCATTCAACCCCCTGTTCCCTGCCCTCTGACCACCCTGACCGCTAACCACCCCCCAAATTCCCCTGCCCTCTATCCAGCCCCCCCTCCTCCCTGCCCCCTTAGCGCACTGCCTGGAGCACCGGTGGCTGGCAGCGCAACAGCTGTTCTGCCCAGAGCACCAGAACAGGCAGCCTCGCCGCGTGGCTGGAGCCAGCCACGCACCACACAGAGCACCAGGTCAGGCCACGTCTCTGCAAGAGCCCTGTACCTAGAGCATCGCTCCAGCGGCGCGGCAAGGTGAGGCTGCAGGGAGGGGCCGGGGGCTAGCCTCCCGGGCCAAGAGCTCAGGGGCCAGGCAGAACGGTCCCGCGGGCCGTAGTTTGCCCACCTCTGGGATAGATGGTCCCCCCGGAGCTTAAAACAAAACAATCCAGACAATTCTCTTAATTCATTTTGTTCATTAGGTTTAGAATGAAAGAAATCTTTGGGTTCGTAAATCTTTGGCTTTTTTGTTGTTGCTGGGAGTCCCAAGTTCAGCTCAAAGTGAGCTGTGCCAAAGCAAAGTCAGATTTATTGCTGTCGTCTCGGGTCTCTCTCTGCTCCAAGCAGACTTTTTTTTTTTTTTTTTTCCCTGGATGCTCTGCTTCATCCAGGGCTGTGATCGTGAAAGTTGAGCTTTCCTCAACATCCTGTTGGGCAAGGGGGGGTGGGGGGAAGCAAGGGGCCAAGGGGAAGAAGAGCATTTCTGATGGGTTGTGGTTTTACAGCTGGGGGTTGCTGCTTCACATTACAATGTGGGAAAACGATCTACCTTGTCCCGAGAGTTCTGGGGTTTATTCTTTGCGCTGTCACCAACCGGCTGTGTGATCTTGCGCATTGCTGTGCTTCTGTTTTCCCCCTGCCACCCTTTGAGATCTTGTCTGTTTCGACTGTAAGCTCTTCAGAGCAGAGATTGTCTCTTTTTTTTACTACGTGTCTTACGGTGCTCAGTACCATGGGGCCCTGATCTCAACAGGGAGCCTTGTAAGTGCTATAGTCTTACCGAGCTGTAGCTCACGAAAGCTCATGCTCAAATTAGTTAGTCTCTAAGGTGCCACAAGTACTCCTTTTCTTTTTACCAGAAATAGTAATAGTTTCTCTTGAAACTGTGGAGTATCGCTGCAAGGACCGTATGGAGTATCTTGTGCCAAACTCTAGTTCTGTGTTAGAAGGTTGTCTGTATCTTAATGTCAGTGTTCCAGGGTTCCTAAAATCAATTTCAATGAACAGTTGTTGGGTCTAGATTTAAACAACCTCCTGCAGTGTTTGCAATTATTTCAGCATTGTGCTAATGCGCAAGAACCAGACAGTGAGTGGCTTACATCCTGTTTTTTCCCAGGAACTCCTTTTTTAAAAACTCTTATTATTTCTTCAAAGTGCATAAATGATTAAAAGAACGTATGGGTTTGGATGGCCTTTCCAGCATTAAATCAGGAACAGTGGTAGACACTGGAAAATGGAAACTGCTTTTAATGATGACTTTTAGCCTGACAGTCACTTTAAACTGTTAAAGACCGATGTAAGTCTGGCCCCTAATGGCTGCTGCTGATAGCTGCCGTTCATACTGAGGTGTGAGGGTCAGAAGAAGAAGCACTGAAGCAGGGAGTGGTGTCTTTGCTATCTCTGTGTTGGAGTTGATCTGTGTGCTGCTGCGCCCTGCCCACCAAGGGGTGGGTTCAAAAGACAGCTCTTACACCTGGCAAACTTGAACTTGGCTTCCTTTACCTGGGAGCTTACAAAGACAGCCAGCCTGGGCACCCTGTCTCTAGCACGCTGCCCCTCTTCCCTTGAAATGCTGCTTGGTTTGAGCTGAAGGCCTGTTGGTATAAGCAATCCAGGGCTAGCAGAGCATTCTGTGTTGGGGCCCCTGGACCTTTGGAACTTGCTTCCTCCAAGTCCATAGCAGCTCGAGTTCATCAGCCTTCAGGGCATGCCAGCAGGCTTACCTATTCTCTCTTCTCCATCAGGAGTAGGGTGCTGGGTAGTGGTGGTACGAGACTAACATTGGATGGATGCTCTTTTGTTGTAGAGTACGAAACAAATCAAAATGAATTGCATTAATATGCAGCCAAGACCCACCCTGTCATCCAGAAACCTTGAGAGCCCAGGCTGGCACTTGATTTCTCTAAATGGCACATGGTGGGCAATTAAAGTAACCAGAACCCATTTGCTGAGCAGTGTAATTGAGTGAAGAGCTGTGTTAATCAGTGGTGGGTGAATATATAGCTCACCGTAATTCTATTCTAAAACCACTTACTGTTGAAAAGTACGATATCCCCTGCCACTTGTTTCTGCTTTCCCTTCTTTGTGTTAAATCCATGTACCAGGCTTGTATTTTATCGGAACTTGTGGCTTCCTCATTACAACAGGAGAGATGGGACTTCTGGGCTCAGTTGACGTCAATGGAGCTATGACGACTGACATCAGCTGAGAATCTTCCCCCTGGGTTCTGTTTCTGGCTCTGCCACGGACTCCTCTTGTGACCTTGGGCAAATCACTTAACTAATCTGTGCCGCCGCCTTCCCCCATCTGTCAACATAGGCTCACTGCCCGAAAGGTGCTGTGAAGCTTAATGTTTAAAGCACATTGGTTGAAAGGCACGAAGGGCAAAACGTTGGTTGTCCTAAAATATTGCGACTCCCCGGCCAAAAGTTAATACCACAGGGGTTTTGTCTTGCAAGGGGCAAAAGTATCATGCACAGAAACGAGGGGGCAAATAATGGAAACCAAAGAGATTTAGTAAATATTAGCTGTTCAGAATGCACAATTTAAAAAGTAAATGGAAGCAATGGATTCGACCCAAATTCAAACCAACTTGTATGGTCAGTGGAGGGGAAAATACTCTGCTGATGACTTATATCTTGTAACCTTTTATTTCCCACACGGAGCCCATGTGATCAGTTCAGTCGCAGTCTGTAGGAACACTCGACTCGCATTCTGATGCTCTGTTTTGCAAGGAAGGTTTTTCACTGCAGAACCACCCCATTTTCTTGAGCACAATGAGAACTAACCTTTTGAAAATCCAGTGTCCCAGGCCACCTTGTCTGAGATCAAAACTTGCTAGTAAAAGATTTGAAGGAACTTATTGAAGCTCATTGAGCTCTTGTCTAAACTTGAGTGCATTTCGTTCATGTGCCAAGATTTCACAGCTAGATAGTGTTGGGAACCTGTATATATGTGCCTCTGCTCAACTGTGTGCCATAGGCCATATACTGCTCATGTACTACTTTAGTTCAGATGTTAGGGGCCTGGATTTGAGAAGAATCTGGAACACGGAAATTACTATACTGAATAAAACTAGTGGTCTAGCTGGTCCAATATCCTGTCTCTGACAGTGGCCAGCACCAGCCGGCTCAGAAGAAGGTGAAAGAAACCCTGCAACTGATGGCTATGGGATAACTTGCCCCACAGAGAAAAAATTTCTTTCTGATCCTTAATTGGCTTAAGCCCAGAAACATGAGGCTTTTGCATCCAATTCAAAATCCTCTATCTCCTTACTATTACAACTCTGGATGATTGTTGTGCATATTCCCTGTTGCTGTGAAGTTCTGAGTGGCCACAAGGTCTAATAGCCATGAAGTCCTAGATGGCCACGCTTTTGGCTACCTGGGCTGTAATATTGGTGGCCTAATACTCGGAGCCACCAAACACCCATGGAAATCAACATGAACTTCACGCCTTTGGAAAATTAGGCCATACTATTCTAATTCCGCTGAGTAATGCTGCTGGAACAATATTCCACAGAGTCTACTGGAAATGTCTTACTAAGGCTGCATTGGCTGCTGTCCAGCTGCTCAGTAACTTGGCTCACTTTCTCCGCCTGTTCTGCCAAACAGCATCACTCTTCAGTGCAGTTTGAAGCTGCCACGATAAACTTTCAGCAATCCATTGGGCTTCCTGTTACTGCCTTTAGTCCCTTGCCGAAAGAGGTTCACCAGGTTTTTGCATGTCACTTGCTGAAAAGCCAGCACTAAACATGTAAAAATGAAAGTCCTTCGGGAGCTACTATTTTACCATTAAACCTGGATTATTCCACAGTTGGCAATAAAAGTGTAAACCATGCATCAAGTACACTTGCTAGTTTATGCGCACAAACTTATAACCTTAAAATGATGACACTGCAGTACTATCTTCCCTTGTTTGCCTGATGGAAAAAGAAAAATGTGTGTAAATCCCTTCTTTGGCAAGATGCGGTGACTACTTACCATGAAGCACACAAGTGACAAAGTGGAAAGCTGGTGTTTATTTTGTGGCCAACAGTAAATTTGCAAGGCAGACATTTGTGAGATGGGGAGAAGCAGAATAGACCTCCAAAATCAATGCCTCTCCTCTGGAGAGGAGATATAATATGAGGTTGTGTCTTCCAGTTGTCTGTCGTAAAATATGCCCATGTCTTACTCCGATTGCACGCAGGACCATACTAGGCCTCTACTTGGAAAGGGAGGCTTTCAGTGAAAACCAAAGTACTGCAGGAAAGTGACTGGACAGGTGACATTCTTCCTTCTTAAATGTTGAACCAGTGTCATGCTGGTTGGTGCTGGGCTGCTGCAGATGCAACCTTTTGAATGTGAATTAAAGCGAATATCCTGACCAGCTTCTGATGATTAAAGATCTCATGGCACTTCTTATAAGATCTGATGTGTTTCCTCTGGTGTCCAGCCTGGCTCACTGTGGCATTTATAAAGGCAGAATGTAAATTCTCCCTGTGATATTAATTGGGCATAGTATATTGTTTTTTGCCTTAAACTGTTTTGTGTACTGCTACTGTCCTTCACCCAAGAGGTGGCTGTATTTCAATGATGGTTGGAGTGAACTATTTACATAGGGGTGGGTGTGTGTGATAAACTAGAACACAGCTGGGTAAATAGTTCACTCCACCCATTACACACCGGGATTATATACATACATGTAAAAAGAAAAGGAGGACTTGTGGCACCTTAGAGACTAACCAATTTATTAGAGCATAAGCTTTCGTGAGCTACAGCTCACTTCCTCAGATGCATATCGTGGAAACTGCAGCAGGCTTTATATATACACAGAGAATATGAAACAATACCTATTCCCACCCCACTGTCCTGCTGGTAATAGCTTATCTAAAGTGATTTCCAGCACAAATCCAGGTTTTCTCACCCTCCACCCCCCCACACAAATTCACTCTCCTGCTGGTGATAGCCCATCCAAAGTGACAACTCTTTACACAATGTGCATGACAATCAAGCTGGGCTATTTCCTGCATAAATCCAGGTTCTCACATCCCCCCACCCCCATACACACAGAAACTCACTCTCCTGCTGGTAATAGCTCATCCAAACTGACCACTCTTCAAGTTAAAATCCAAGTTAAACCAGAACATCTGGGGGGGGGGGGTAGGAAAAAACAAGAGGAAACAGGCTACCTTGCATAATGACTTAGCCACTCCAAGTCTCTATTTAAGCCTAAATTAATAGTATCCAATTTGCAAATGAATTCCAATTCAGCAGTTTCTCGCTGGAGTCTGGATTTGAAGTTTTTTTGTTTTAAGATAGCGACCTTCATGTCTGTGATCGCGTGACCAGAGAGATTGAAGTGTTCTCCGACTGGTTTATGAATGTTACAATTCTTGACATCTGATTTGTGTCCATTTATTCTTTTACGTAGAGACTGTCCAGTTTGACCAATGTACATGGCAGAGGGGCATTGCTGGCACATGATGGCATATATCACATTGGTGGATGTGCAGGTGAACGAGCCTCTGATAGTGTGGCTGATGTTATTAGGCCCTGTGATGGTGTCCCCTGAATAGATATGTGGGCACAGTTGGCAACGGGCTTTGTTGCAAGGATAAGTTCCTGGGTTAGTGGTTCTGTTGTGTGGTATGTGGTTGTTGGTGAGTATTTGCTTCAGGTTGCGGGGCTGTCTGTAGGCAAGGACTGGCCTGTCTCCCAAGATTTGTGAGAGTGTTGGGTCATCCTTTAGGATAGGTTGTAGATCCTTAATAATGCGTTGGAGGGGTTTTAGTTGGGGGCTGAAGGTGACGGCTAGTGGCGTTCTGTTATTTTCTTTGTTAGGCCTGTCCTGTAGTAGGTAACTTCTGGGAACTCTTCTGGCTCTATCAATCTGTTTCTTTACTTCTGCAGGTGGGTATTGTAGTTGTAAGAAAGCTTGACAGAGATCTTGTAGGTGTTTGTCTCTGTCTGAGGGGTTGGAGCAAATGCGGTTGTATCGCAGAGCTTGGCTGTAGACGATGGATCGTGTGGTGTGGTCAGGGTGAAAGCTGGAGGCATGCAGGTAGGAATAGCGGTCAGTAGGTTTCCGGTATAGGGTGGTGTTTATGTGACCATTGTTTATTAGCACTGTAGTGTCCAGGAAGTGGATCTCTTGTGTGGACTGAACCAGGCTGAGGTTGGTGGTGGGATGGAAATTGTTGAAATCATGGTGGAATTCCTCAAGGGCTTCTTTTCCATGGGTCCAGATGATGAAGATGTCATCAATATAGCGCAAGTAGAGTAGGGGCTTTAGGGGACGAGAGCTGAGGAAGCATACATACATGTGTAATCTCTTTATAGCTCTTAAATGCTTGAGAGACACACAGGTCTCTTGCACTCAGAGGATGTCCTGTATGAGAAGAGGAAATAGATTTTTGGCCATTAAGAGCACGCACAAGCTTATAATAAACTAATATTTAGCTGGGTGCTGTAAACTTTCTTCCCTTCCATAGAGGCTTGCTTTATGAATGGAACATTACTAGCCATATAGGCTTGACGAGCAGAGGCCTCCTGTCACAGAACCTCTCGAGCC
This sequence comes from Lepidochelys olivacea, assembly GCF_965140295.1. Lineage (NCBI taxonomy): Eukaryota > Metazoa > Chordata > Testudines > Cheloniidae > Lepidochelys > Lepidochelys olivacea. The sequence goes on along the minus strand of NC_140436.1, from coordinate 11,070,357 downwards.
TATGGAGCTGTGGGCAATTGTCTAGGAGAACTGGAGGGTTCTAGTTCAAAAAAGCAAAAGTGAAAATAGCGCAGGAAAAAAAGGCAGGTCCTAGGTTCATAAAGCTGATAGTGCCCGGGCTTTCCAGGCACTCAAACGCCAGGTGACAGTTGTAGTAGATATACATAAACATACACACAAGCAACCTTGGACCAGAATGACCTCCACGATCGCCTCTCTGCAATCCTGTAAAGAAGAGCAGTCCTGTGGCGGCTCTGATTTGCTCTCCGTCACAAGGAGACAAACTGCAGAGGGGTGTGGGTGTGCGTGCGTGCATATTTGTGCTGCATAACTGGTGGCCCAATTTCTCCTGGTTCCTTTGCAAGTCAGTTCGGAGCTGTGGGTGTTCAGCATTCTTGGAAACCTAGTCCAGATGCCTTGTAACTCTCTGCTTCGATCATCTCTTCTTAGGGGAGTCTCACTGAAGCCATTCAAAGTGTGTAAGGGATACAAGGTGAAAGACACATGGCTATTGGTTTGGTTTTGGTTCTCTCCCCTCCCTCCCCCCCCCCCTGCTGGATCTGTTTGGGGTTCCTGTGTACCCAGCACTTTGAACCAGACACCCAATTTGTAGATACCCAGCTAGCCCTCCATCACTGGACTGTCTGAGCACCTTACAAACATTAATAAATGAATTCATCTTCCCGCCACCCCTGGAAGGCGGGGAAGCATTGCCCCTACTTTGCAGGCCAGGCACAGAAAGGGAGAGTGACTTTGCCTACATTTGGGCAGGGAGTCTGTGCCAGAGCTGAGAATTGAAGTGTCCGGAGTCCCAGGCCGGTGCTGTTCCCGCAAGACCAACCTTCTCCGAGGAGTACTGTTGAGTGAGTGGGCCTTTTCTGACTCCTTTCCTCCCTTTTTACTCTGCCATGAACCCATTCACACCCGGACGGGTGACTTGGCAGCTTGTTTCAAGGTGCAAGAGAGACCAGACTTTACTCCTTTCAGTAGCTTAGTGGGTTACCCTGTAACTAAGGGCACATCTGCACTGCAGCTAGAGGTGTAATTGCAGCATGTGTGGACAGGCAGGGGCCTAGTTTACATTGGGGCTGACTCTGAGGGTCCATAATTCACGTTGACTTCAGTTGGCATTGTGGCTGCAAAGCACTTGTGAAAATTAGGCTCTAAGTATCCAGGGAGCATGTCCGTGTCTTAGAATTGTAGAAATGTAGGGCTGGAAGGGAGCTTGAGACATCATAAATCCAGGCCCTGGTGGTGAGGTAGGACCAAATAAACCTAGACCGTTCCTGACAGGCATTCACCCAACATGTTCTTAAACCTCTAGTGGTGAGGATTCCACATGATCCATCTTGATCCAAGCAGTCTTCCACTCTGGAGCGGTTGTGTTCTGGGGCCTGCAGGCTTTCTGGGGACACCGCAGCTGTTTGCGTTCTACTGTATCACCTGATCTCTGTGCTCTGACGGTCGCTCTCCTTTGCTGCCTCCTCTTACTGAGTGCTTCTCTTTCTGTTTTCATTCCCACTCCACTGGCAGCCAGGTGACGCTTACTGAGCTCTGGGCCTCCGATCAAGCTTTGTAGTAAACGTCACCTGGGTGCAGTGTGCATGCAGGAGAGGCTAAGTGGAAACAACCTTGAAACCTGGGCTGGAAACGCATGCCTTAGAACAGTGGGAGACGTTAGGCGCTCAATATGTTTTGCTTATCCAAAAGATCAAGATTACAGTGTATAAATTCCTTCCCAGGGAGAAAATACCAGGTACTAAAGGGCTCTTTAATCTAGTGGAGAAAGACATAAGAACGAAAGGCCGAAAGTTAAAGCCAGACAAATTAAAAAGCGTGCCTTGTTTCTTAATTTTAAAATAAAAACAGTGAGGGTGATTGATTGTTGGAACAAACTACCAAGAGGAATGGTGGGTTCTCCATATCGTGATGTCTCCAAATCAAGACCAAATGGCTTCCTAGAAGATAGGGTTTAACCAGACACAAATTGGGCTCAATACAGGGGTAACTGGGTGATGTTCTGTGGTTTGTGTTGTCAGGAGGTTGGATGACATAATATGATGACCCTTCTGACCTTTAAATTCTTTGACCCCCTTCTGAATGGACTCTGGCCACTACGTGTTCTGTGTCTGATAGCAAATGTAATTAGTTCCATTAGTTTGGTTTGTTTTGTTTTTTGCACTGTGATTAAACCAGAACTCCTTTCCTGTTGAGAGAAGCTTGCCACGGTTATGGGTAGCAAGTCCATTCTCTTGATAGCTTATTTTGTTTGCAAATACAACTAAATTCTTTTGAATTGCTTAAATTTGCAGTCCTGTCGGTTGAAGTTGACAGTAGTTGAAGATGATTGAGGAAAGGGTGCAAGGATATAACTTCACAGCACATTTGATAAGCTGTGCTGTAATAAACATTAATGTTAACTTTAAAAAAAAAAAAGTCCATCTTTCTGAACTCAGGCTATGGAGAGAGTGCCAATTCCACCATATAGACTCCACTCCCATCGCTCCATGCAAAAGACAGTCCACTGTATGAAACATGTCAAGCCCTCATGGAGCAAGTTTTTATCCTACTTTGTCAGAAATTAACTTTCTAATTTTATTCTAGATTCCTGTTACTCGCTTCCCTTGAACCACTGGGGTCAATCTAATTGAGATTCTCCGTGGCATAGGTTGCTTTTTGTGCCTGTTGGCATGGTCACTTCCAACAAAAGTAAGAATATGTAATTCTGATATACATTGTCCATCAGCTGTGCTCTAGGAGTGGTTGACTTAATAAACATGGCAACATTCAGGAATAATTGCATTATTAAGGGGAGCATAGCCATTTTGCAATAAGTGTCCTGTGACACTTTTTTTGTATTTTTGTCTGATTTTTTGGTAAGCAAGTAGTTTTTAAGGGAGGTGAAACTTGGGTGTACACAGGGCAAATCAGACTCCTGAAAGGGGTACCATAGTCTGCAAAGGTTGAGAGCTATTGCTCCAGACTTAAACTGCATGTACATCCAATTGGGAAACAACCCGCAAGCACTAATTATTGTTAGCCTGTCAAACGCAAGTGATTTTGATGCTAAATTTTACTCCGTAGGTGGCTGTATCTTTGTGCAACATAACATGAAGAAACCCGCATACACGCAGTTGGGTCACATATATGTGATTACTACCTATACATAAACATCCTAGGCCTAACTCTGAGGTGTCTGGTGCCAGCCCCTGTTAGATACCTTCTGCTCTATGAAAGCCACTTCATTTTTCATTACCTTCCCCAGGTACTATATCTGCATTTAACTTCACAGATAAGGTTTGTAAGTGATCCCAGGCAAAGATGAATATTTCACAAAGAGCCTGCCTCATTTAAGGATTCTGTCTCCCTTTGTATCCGTAAACTTTTTGAAAGCCCTGTAAAGAGAGACGCTTGCTGCTAAATTATGTAAATTGGCGGAATCTATTTTACTACTTGTTACAAGACTGCGGTGAACTCATTCCATGTGTTCTTCCCCCTCTACTCCCTGCAAATAAATTCATGACCCTGGAGTCTGAACAGGTTCAGATTTTGTCACTTTTGAGAGTATATTTGGTTGGCTTCTTGGCCTTAAAACTGCCATTCACACGGGGCTGGTAACTATAACTGTGTCTTTTGATGGGGAAGTAAAGTGTCCTTCCCTTGCCTTCCTTATTATCTCCCTCCACCTCCCCAGACCTTACCATAAGTCCAAGGTAAGTGATTTCATGGGCTTGGTACTTAAAATGTCCATGGCATCAGAACAAAAAGCAATGTAGGCTGGGTTCCATTCTAGAGCGTATGCAAAGAGGGCAGGCTGTCTTAGGTGTCGGAGCGATGAATTTAAATTCCTGGCTTCCCCCATAGAATTCCAGATTTTTGCTGCGGCTGTAGAATCTTATTCGAGTTCACAAACTGAAGTTGGCAGAGGAGGTCGCACCAGCACTGTCTCGATTCACGAAAGGCCATCCATTTAGTATCTGTGAAGGTTTAGAGCAGCAGGCCCACAGGGAGGTGTGCTCAGATCACTAGCTTATCAATAAAGCTGCACATGCTGGTGAAAACGCCCTCTGAGAACCAGGATGGTCAGTCCAAGCTGCTACTTACAGAGCCTGTTACTGAAAAGTACATTCCTGCTGGCCCCTTCTTGAGGAGCAATGACCAGAGGTTTCACTGCCCAGAAGAAACCTGAAGACTCCAAGGCACGATCGATGGTCCTGTGTTTCACATGACTGATGAAAGCAGTCTCTGTGCTCCAACCCTAGGGTGAACGGCGCACTGTGCAAGATCCAAGTGAGGAGAGTTCTTGAGTCTTTCCAGAATGCATAAAGCAAATGTTTCTGCTAGCTCCTTTTGAAAGGGGCACGTAGCATCGGTGGTGGTTGGTTTATTTATATTACCATAGCTCCTAGAAGCCCTTGTCGTGAACAAGGCCCTCATTGTAGTAGGCGCTGTAGAAATACAAGATTGGTGATGAAACTTAGTTCTCTGGTTTTATTAATTGGGCTTGCGATGAGGATTATGTTGCTCCCCAACCCCCATTAGATTAGATGAAATTTTAATTCTTGAATTGGTTATCCTTTCAAATGTTGTGTTTTTTACTTCAGAGCCACAGTAACGTGGAGGAATGTTTTAGCTAATGGATTGGGAATTTACTACACAGGTGGTTCTGTACCCAATAATTTTTTTTAAATAATGTTAGTATAAGTTCTGTACTTAGCATGTCCTCTTATGTGGTGTAATTGTAACAAAAGGCCTGCTTTCTCCTCCCACCCTCAAACCTGCTACCCCCAGAACCCACAAAAATGAATGCTTTGAACATGTGCTAATTGGATATATTATAAGGAATTCATTATCAATACCTTGGGGTTTTGTGATCGAGGCACTGGGTGGGAATGGGAAGGGGTCTGCTGACTCTGGCTCGACTGAGACTTTCATTGCTGTGTAGATGTCTGGGCTCAGCTGGAGCCCAGGATCTAGGACTGATTTCGGGGAGAGTCCAGGAAGTCTACACAGCAATGAAACAGTCCAATGAGTCTGAGTCAACTGGCACGGGCTAGCTGCAGGGTGTTTTTTGCTGTACAGACATACCCTTTGTGTCTTGGTTTCCCCATTCTGTAAAATGGGGTTAATAACTAACAAATATCTAGGTATGATTATAATCTAGATACCCTGTATGGGGCCCAGTCACCAGACACCTCACAACACCTCATTGGTGGGAAAGTTACTATTATCCCCATTTGACAGATGGGAACTGAGGCACAATGGGACTTCCCCAGGATAGAAGGAGCCTGAACCCCAGGCTAGTGCTCTAACCACAATACTGTCTTTCCCCTCTTTCTTCCACTTTTCTCTGTTTAGATTAGAGGTGGGCAAACTACGGCCCGCGGGCCATATCCGGCCTGCAGGACCCTCCTGCCTGGCCCCTGAGCTCCTGGTCCCGGAGGCTAACCCCCAGCCCCTCCCCTGCTGTTCCCCCCTCCCCCGCAGCCTCAGCTCACTGCGCGACCGGCGCAAGGCTCTGGACGGCGGGGCTGCAGAGCCGCGGCCGGACCCTGTGCTCTGTGCTGCACGGTCTGTGGCTGGCTCCAGCTGGCTGGCGTGGCTGTATGCCGGAAGCCACCAGCGCTCCAGGCAGTGTGGTAAGGGAGCAGGGCAGGGCTGGATAGAGGGCAGGGGAGTGGGGGGGGGCAGGGGTGTGGTTAGGGGTCAGGGCGGGGAACGGGGGCTGAATGGAGGCAGGGGTCCTGGGGGGCAAGTCAGGAAGGAGGAGGGGCTTGGATGGGGTGGGGGGGGGGGACAGGGAGAATGGGTGCTTGGATGGGGCAGGGGTCCTGGGGGAGCAGTCAGGAATGAGAGGAGGGGTTGGATGGGGCGGTAGGGGGTAGGGAACGGGGTGGTGGATGGGGTAGGAGTCCCTGGGGGGCCATCAGGGGGCGAGAAGCGGGGGGTTGGATGGGATGGGAGTCCTGGGGGCGGGGGCACGCCTGGCTGTTTGGGGAGGCACAGCCTCCCCTAACCGGCCCTCCATACAATTTTGGAAACCCAATGTGGCCCTCAGGCCAAAAAGTTTGCCTGCCCCTGGTTTAGATCATAGCTCTTGGGGACATGGATGGTCTCTTCTGTACTAAGTACAGCCCCGAGTACATTGGAGCCTGATCTCTCTTGGGGTGGGCTAAAGGAGATACTGAGTTAATGTCCAATAATACATTATTACTAGTAGCTCAGATATTTTAAGGAAATGTCTGCTATAATTTAAGCAAAAAGAAATGTCCACACATTGCTGTTAGGTTGTCATTTTGAGTATGCTGCTGTGTTCCTTTTTAATCATTGTGTATCATTTCAACAATACACTGATGGCGACTGGAATCACTGTGTCCAAATTTATGTTGATCTCTAAAAGCCAGGTTCAGAATTCTGACGAGAGAATACTCTAGTCGTCCTAATCTTCTCAAGTGTTCCAAGTAAGCAGGACTGGCCTCTTATTTCTGAGCATCGGTAATAAAGATGAAAGGCTTTCCTCATAATCCAGCTGCGTAGGTTGTAGGGGTCATGACTTCGCTAATAGTCATGACCACAGAATGAATTGCGTGATGCTTTTTAAAGCAATACCCTCCAACAATGCACAGGAGATTGCTTTGTGTTCCGCGTGGCAGGAATTGGGCTTCTAATGCAATTTGCAAAAGTGCTTCAAAAGCTGTAAATGCGCTCCGCTTGTGGCATTTAGTGAAGGCCATGGATGTTTCGTGGTTCTGGCTTCTGTAGAAGGCAATGCTGCTGTTTTATAGTCCAGATTTCCTCTCTATGATGGAAACTAATGGTGCAATAAAAGACCATATGGCATGTTAAGTAACTCACACATAATGGCTTGTTGCTATCGGTATATTCTTGACTTTGATTTCTTTTAATTGAAAATTTGCCCCTTCCGATGCTTATTTCCCTGAAATAACCATATAAGTAGAGATAAAAGCTGCGGTGTTGGGCTGACCAAAGATACTGTCACTAAGGCGCTGAGGAGAGCTGCTGAATACCCTCCTTACTCCGTGTACACCAAGGAGGCTGTGAAAACAGCTAGAATCCGAGTGACCAGGCTTGGAAGCAAGGATCAAGGCATTTCTCCATTACTGAATGAGCTGTTTCTTGCAGGTGGATTTGCTATCGTGTTTCTGGTGAGGACTAACAATGGGATGAAATGTGCCCTGAAACGAATGTATGTCAACAATGAGCACGATTTGCAAGTCTGCAAAAGAGAGATTCAGATCATGGTAAGTCATGCTGCATTAGGGGTCCTGAAGTGTTTATGGAAAGGCATGTCATCTGGGGCCGTGATCTGTGAGTGTGGTCGACTCTCCGAGTTTTATCGCAAGTCTTGCAATATTTGTGGGTTTTTTCCTTTTTTAAAATAAATAATATATATATTAAAAAAGAGAGCGCTCTTGGAATCATGTGATTTTAAGTGAGAATCTCCGCTTTCATCATTTTTCAAAGTAAGTTTCTAGCCCTTGTGGCTGTTTGAACATGTGAATCCTAAAGTTTCAAAACCCAGAAAGCAAATAAAGAACTAAAGAACTATTTCTAAAATCTCATGGAATTTTTTTAAGCCCACCTCCTGATTTCTGGGGATCTGGGCGGGGGGCTTGACCAATGTTCCCTCTAATGTTTTACATCTATGTGGAATGAATTTTGTTACGTGCACCAATATGGAGGTGATGTGTGGCGGGGGGGAGCTGAGGGGCTCAGGGTGCGGGAAGGGGCTCAGGGCTGGGGCAGAGGGGTGGGGAGCTGAGGGGCTCAGGGTGCGGGAAGGGGCTCAGGGCTGGGGCAGAGGGGTGGGGGGCTGAGAGCTCTGGGATGGGGCTGGGGATGAAGGGTACAGGGGGGCCTCAGGGTTGGGGTGAGGGCTCCGGCTGGGGGGGGTGGACTCTGGGATGGGGCTGGGGATGAGGAGTTTGGGGTGCAGGCTGCCCTGGGGCTGCAGCGGGGAGAGAGGACTCCTCCCCCAGCCCTCTCTTGCCGCAGCCGCCCGGAGCTGGGGGAGAGGCACCTCTCTCTCCTCGCCTGTGCGGCCCTTGATGGCCATGCAGCTTAGAGGGAACTTAAGGTTTGACAAATGTTTCTGAACGCTGGAGGCTGGCAGTACTGAGCTTTGCACGGTTGAACTTGATCAGCATTTGAATGGGAGACCTCCAAGTAGAGATGAATCTGAGAGCAGTCTCTAACCTTCAGGGTTGGAGTTGGTACAAATGTTGATATGGATGTCGTCTAGTAAAAATGCGTATGCTGAGTAGCTATTACAAAGGTAACTGTCTGTAATGGCCTTGAACAGTAGTCTGGAGTATTAAAAGCAATTGGTCCTATTTGTAGGCTCGTTGCAGACCTAATTTAAATAGGGTGGTTAGTTATTTTTTTTGCATTATCCAAACACAAGTTCAGAGGGTGTTTGTGTGCAGGGCAGGGCTGCTTCCAGGGACCTCCATCTGGGCCTCGTAGCCCTGATTTGAACGTAACAGCTTGGGCACTAAAGTTATTTGAAATGGCGATTTAAGGCTTTTTTGCTTTTTCCTTGAGTTGCCCTAAAAGTTTGAGCCTTATCCCATTGTGAATTCAAATCAAGTGTAGCCTTGGAAAAGGGACATGTAGGATAGAATCCCTTACCTGCAACAGTAGCAAATGTGCGTTCTCTGTAGTAACTCGTGTATTACTTTTACGGCTGTGACCCTGAACATGAGTTTCAGGAGTTACCACACCACACGATGTAGCACAGCTTTCAAGGAGACCTCCTCTGAGCCCTAGATGATGATCTGGGGGCACAGCTAAGATTTGGTCTTGTATTAGATTTTTTTTTTTCCAGTTTATACTCGGAAAGTTGGTTTGCTTGCTTTTTATTTGTCCACTTCCTTCTCTTGATTGTGGAACAAAACTATCTGCATGATCTCATGTTAGTGTGGCTAAACCTGAAAAGCCACTGTAAAAGGAGTAATGCCTTACTCAGCAGGTCTGCTCCTTCTTTGCATTGTTTTATCTGTTCATGTGAAACTCTTACTTTGTGTCAGACCTGCAAAACTGACACTGCATTGGGAGAGCCAACTGGATTCTCTGCTAGCTTGCACATAATCAGTGGACTCGTTAACCAAGGTCCAATGGCAGGGCCGCCCTGCAACCCCACTGTCTCCAATTTGTGCCCTCACTTACATCTGTGTTAACCCCTGGAAGCAAATAGCTGTCGCTGAGGGTAACAAGGTTGCACAGACGCAAGTGAAGGCCGAATTTGATGTGAAGCATCTTTATTACTGGTGAGGTTGCGCAAGAAGGAAAGAACCCACCTGGGCTGTCGCATCCCCAGCATGTTTGCCAACTTGGGCATTAGAAAGAAGCATCTCATGTAAGCTGCAAAAAATAGCTAGAGGTAGGACCCCCCAAAAGCCATTTTACTGTCCTTCTACAGAAGAGAGCTGAACTTTTAAAAGGTCAAACTTGTTAGTTTAATCACCTACAGTTTAATCTGGGAAGGGCAAAGAGGAAACGCAGCTCGTTCTAGAAATGGCTATTGCTGGCACAGTCTGCCTCGTGCAGATAGAAGTGCTTGCTCTAGGTTATGCACCCTGGAGCACCCGATCAGCGAGATGACCTGAATCTGGATCAAGCTGTTCTCGTGGGCATGCCTCTTGAGTAGAGGCACAACAGATTGCTCAGGGGGCTGAGTGACTTGCTGTTGAAGACTTCTTGCCCTAAGTCTCGCCGGACAGGAAACCAACAAAGGCAGAACTGACATTTGATGAACTTTTTCTATGTGGTTCCAATGCAAAGTGACCTGTTCCTTAATACAGGGTCTAGACAGGCCAACACTGGGAAGTCTGTACCGTACAGATCAACCTATTAAAATGTAACTGCTGTATACCTGGCTGTTTTGTGCTTTGAACGTGTCCTTTCTTACAGAGGGATCTATCCGGACACAAGAACATTGTTGGATACATTGATTCTAGTATAAACTCTGTGAGCAGTGGTGATGTATGGGAAGTCTTGATTCTAATGGACTTTTGCCGGGGTAAGTATTCGCTCACTGTGTGTCTCATTGAGACAAGCATCCATCTTAGAAACTCTCAAGGCACTTGTATAATAATTTTTCTTTAAGAAAACTACTGCTAGGCCCAACCCTTCCTTGGCATCAGCGAATAATTGGTAACCAAGCCAGTCGAGAATCCTGTCCCACAATAAAATGAATAGGTCTCCATTATACGTGAGAATAAGAATATAGAACTGCTTCCATTGGCACCTTTTTCCATTGGCAAAGATGTTTGTTGCTAGGCCTAATGATTGTCTCAGTGTTTTATTTCCATCTGCTGCTTCCACATGAAATAACCTCAGACTTCTGAGGCCACCAGACTAAACCAATGAAATTCTCCTTTGCTTAATGTTGTGTATGAACCTTCTTGCAAATAGCATTTTGATACAGTGTACGAGTCCGTTTCCAAATTCCCCAACTTCAAATGATTCTAACCACAGATAGATCAAAGCCTCCAGTGGGCTGGACGTTATTAAAATGAAGTGCCAGACAGAGGGGAGGGGTGAATAAAGTAACTTTTTGTATAAACAATATTGATTTTCAGGCCTCCGGAATAACCCCCTAGGTCAGGCAGAGAGGTACATGAGCATTGTCAAGCAGTGAGACTCCTATGAAGACTTGATTACCACAAATCTGAAAAGGAATCTGCCAGTGTGCTATCCAAGAGAGAGATGGATGCAATTACACATCTGTTAGATCTTTAGAGACATCTGTTGCATAGGGCTTAGAGGGAAAGCTGAGGCTTTGTTTCCCGCAACGATGCTAGGGACGGAGAAGACCCGCATCCAGATGCCCTCCAGTGTCATGAAAACAATTGTACTGAAAATGCCTAGCTTGCCGAGGTGGCAAATGCTTCTAAACGTTTTAGAGAATTCTTTAAAAATATTAGATTTCCTCTTGTCACTGCTTTCCTCCTTGGCAAAGAGAGCTCATGACATCCGTCATTCTGCCTCCACACGTGGAGATCACTCTCTCTGATATAAGCACGAACAGTTTAAAACTGAGTTTACTGCTGTACAGTATATTCGTGTTAGACAGGTTTTGACACCTTCTGATATTTATGACTTAAATTACACTTCTCCTTTGCTACAAGTTTTATGGCCAAGGTTTTCAAAAGTAACTAGTGATTTTTGGGTGCTCAACTCAAAACACCTGGAAGTACCCAGACTTTCAAAGGACAGGTACGCAAATCAGGGAACCAAAAATCACTGGTCACTCACTCTCGCTCTGTCGCTTTCTCAAGGCTCTAAAATTAAAATTTTGTACAGACAATGACTTGTTTATGCTGCTCTATATGCTATACGTTGAAATGTAAGTACAATATTTATATTCCAATTGATTTATTTTATAATTAGATAAGGTAAAAGTGAGGAAGTGAGCGATTTTTCAGTAATAGTGTGCTGTGACATTTTGTATTTTTATGTCTGGTTTTGTAAGCAAGTAGTCTTTCAGTGAGGTGAAACTTGGAGGTATGCAAGCAAATCGGACTACTGAAAGGAGTACAGTAGTCTGGCAAGGTTGAGAACTGCTGGCTTAGCCCAAACTATGCATGACTAAAATGTATTTCTCTAATCTGGTGGGGGTTTTATGTCTACAGAGGCAAGAAAAGAACATGGCTGCATCAAAAACCTGTTTGAATGTTGCAGTTATTTTTCCTAGTGTAGATTTGGGGGTGAGGGCACTTAGTGGAAATTTTAAATATTAGAGATGAAAATCAATAACCACTCTCAAATCACTTTCCAAACATAAATTCTCCATGTGGCGCCTCCTGACAGGTAAGGTACATAAGACACTTGATTTTACCAATGGACCAGGAGGTTACGTTGTTTGCTTAAGTGAGATGCTGACAGCTACAGGGAGAGATTTTGTCCAAAGTGGATTTGGAACTCATGAGTTCCTCGTTCCCAGGATTATGTTCGGCCCATAAGGTCACACATGCCCCAATACCAGGCAGTTTAAAACCCAGCATGTTGGATCCCTTTGGAGAAGGTGGCTCCTTTTGACTGGTCTGTGCTTCAGCAATATGTGCAGGTCTAATTTATTTTGCTTTTTCCTCCGTTTAGGAGGCCAGGTGGTGAACTTGATGAACCAACGCTTGCAGACAGGATTCACAGAGAATGAAGTCTTGCAGATCTTTTGCGACACCTGTGAAGCCGTAGCCAGGTTGCACCAGTGTAAAACGCCTATAATCCACAGGGATCTGAAGGTAACTTGTAGATACCAATGGTATGGGGTGGAGGTGTCTGAACAACGTATTCGATTGTCAACCCTTCTGGGCAAGGGCTGGGTCTACCCTCTATACAACGCCTAGCACAATGGGCCCTCGCTCCCGATCAGGGACTCATCATATTGCCATAACATTTATATTGACGAGAAAATTTATTCATGAATACATTCTTTGCCTATTAATAGAAAAGTCACCTTGTTTGCCAGATGTTCAACCATCTATAGGTCTGCTCAAATTATGCAGCCATTTGTGAACAACTGTCACAAAAAGCCTACCAAAATCCATGAGAGAAATTGTTCACCATGAATTCCAGCCACCTTTTCAGTGGAGAGTTCAGCCCGTGGGTTTTTCTGTATAACAGACCATGCCTGAGCATGCAACTCTGACCCTCGTTTAGACGCTGCAAAACACCACAGGGTAGGGGTGAGATTTCCAGAAACATTCACCTGGCTCTGATGCCTGTTAAGAACGTGGGTCTGGATGGGACCCATCAAGGAGGCCAGTACTCAGCTGTCCAAAGCAACCTGTCTTATAATCCTGCTGATAAACGTTTCACACTCCAATTTAAAAAAGTTTGTTTGCTCCCACTGCTCCTATTGAAAGGCTGTTCCAGAACCTCACTCCTCTGATGGTTTAAATCCTTCTCATTTCTAGCCTGCCTTTACTCATGGCCAGCTTATATGCATTTGTTCTTGTGCCAGTGTTGTCCTGTAGCTTAAATAGGTCTTTTCTCCCTCTTCCTCTCTTCTCCCCCCCCCCCCGAATGTATTTATAGAGACCAATCATATCCCGTCACCCTTCGTTTTGCTGAGCTAAGATTGTCGAAGTCTGAGGTCAAACCCCCCATTGACTTTAGTGGGAGCAGAGTCAGGCCAACGCGGAATGCTTTTCAAGTTGCCACCCTTGTGATCATGAAATAAAACACAAATTCCCTGTTCCTCTCAACCAACTCCCAAAATGCCCGAATGACGTGTTCGGCCAAGAAGCAGAATCATGTGTATGTTTTGAAATTCAAATATACTTCATGGATCATTTTCCATGAGCCTTAAACGGACGTTTGTTCTATGCGACAGGCCACTTTAGTAGAGAAGCTAAACAGAACATGTGCACCAAAAGGAACCAGATAATAAGACTAAGTCAGCTAAGTGGTGTGGTTATGCTTCAGGGCACTTAACGTATTTGTGACCTATGGTGCGGTCGGTTGAAATGCGTGAAACAAATCGAATGAATGCAGTTGTAGACCGCTTTAAATTGGGGTGAGCTGATTCTGGTTTTTGACAAATTTTAGGGCCTGATTTAAAGCCCATTGAAGTCCATGGGACTATTCCAGTAGCTTGGATAGGCAATACACATAAAAAGAAGATCCTGTTAGATAGTGACTAATCTCATACCTGCTGTTTATGTATTGGCTTTAGCGTTATTTAATTGTTTACAAACAAACTCTTTATCAGTATGTAGCATAGGAATAAATGATGAGATATCTGTGCTGGATTCATGAGTTAAGCCTCCCCCTCTGTATACTCTCTATTATATTTGTGTGTGTCTGTAATATACAGAGAGTAATAATTGAAAGTGACTGCTATGGGCTGGTTTCATATCACTAGATCATTGGTGAGGTTTCTACATCAGAAATCTTGCTCCTCTTTAATGATAAGATTACGCGTATGAGTTGAGGAAACAATCTGCCATCCTCTGCCTTGGGATATGAACACAAAGTTTAATATTAGTTTTACTTTCACGCCTAGAAGCACTAATCAGAGTTGCCAACCAGAAATACATAAATGCAACAAAAACACCATCCCTGCCCCAAAGAGCTTGGAGAAATCTAGATTGTGTCGGTATTGAAATAACCCAGGAAAATTTCGTTCTTCGGATACCTCCATTGCAGCTGCTGCCTATCCAGTGTCACCACAGTCTTTGGGGTTTTTCAATTTAAAATAATAGTTGTCGTCTTTGTATTTAAGAGCAATGAGCCTGTAAAATGTCTAAGTACACAGTTGCAGTGAATACAGTCCTCAAACTGTGAAAGGTACATTGTGGTACAACACGTATTCAGATTCTGAGCTCGTTAGCACAGGGACCATCTGTTCTGTTCTGTGTTTTTGTGCAGCACGTAACACAGTGGGACCCTGGGCCATGACTGGGGTCCCTAGGTGCTGCCGCAGTGCAGATGATGATAAAATATTCGGTCAAAGCACTTGGGGGAGGCAAATATAATGAAACAGAAGAGCAGGCGGGGTGGGGGAGGGGGAGGAAGCCTCATTTAAGAAAAGGGGAATAAACTTAAAGCCAGATCAATCCACAAATACAATCAAATTGTTCCTTCTGATCTTTATCTTTATTCATCTCATGGAGTTTTGGTTCATGTGAACCATTGTGTTGTGCAAGGCTTCAGGGTGCCTGTCCAAGATATTGAATTGTTTTTGGTTGTTCATGACGCTTCACGATGATGCTCATATTTTCGTCACATTTGATGCTGTGCACCGGATTCTGATGCTACTTGCTTAGCACTATCCTTCTCAAGGTAGTCTCATTGATTGCAGTGTGGAAAGGGTGTCCGAATATGACCATATATAAAACTTTAAAAGTTCCCCCTCTGTAAAATGGGGATAATGACATAAGTGCTAGAACTGGGGGGGCTGCCGCGCCCTCTGGCTTGAAGTGGTTTCCATCATATACAGGGTTTACAGTTTGGTTCAATGGCTCTCAACACCCCGCTATACAAATTGTTCTAGCACCCCGGATAATAATACTGACCTCCTTCGTAAAGCAATTTGAGATCAACAGGTGATGAGCTAGGTGCTATGTATGTGTTCATTTACTCTCAAAGACTCCATATTGTGAACACAATTCTAGCTGAATACAATGAGACTTCATTGGCACAGCAAGTTATACCAGTCTTGCCAAAGTGTAGGAGGAGACAGGAAACACTTCCCCCCCCCCTCCCCCCCAAGGGTGTCGGTGACCCTGACCCCCTCAGGTTCGGGAAACGCACTGTATGTGGGGTTGGAGCCCTTGTGTCCTTTGTCAATCTGTTAGTTCCCAATGGGATGGCAGGCTCCTGTGGAGCACAAAGCCATCTCTTTGTATTTGGGATACACGTTTACAGCCGTACTGTGTATACTTACATATAATCCAATAACTGGCATTGCGTGTGTATTGATATAGGTGCATACTTATTACCACCAGGCATTTCAAAACATGTTTCAAGTTTCCGTTTGAGTAAGAGCATCTCCAGCATGGTTCTGAGGCGTTCATTCACGTCCGGCTCACTTGCAGACTGGACTGGGTGTTCTCTAATGCTTTCTGTTCCTTCAGATCTCTCTGCTGCAGATCCCCCTGGTTTTACAGTGAAACCTGTTCAGGGGAAAATGTAGTCTTCATGCCTAAAAGAGAGCAAGTCTTCTCTGAAAACTTCAGTTTTAGGGACCCAAAGAGGTGGGTGGTAGGAGAATCCGAGCAAGTATTACCATGATAATATCTCCAGTGTTGGGGGGCTTATTCCTTCACCCACTTACTTCCCTGGTCCTTCTCGCATGAACAGAGAGCAACAATACCCAAAGTCCAAAGGTGCAAACAGTTCGATGTTTATTGGGGTGAACTTCCAGCAAGCATGATTCCAGTTTCCTTCCTTAGTGTCCCCCTTCCCAGCTCCTACACCACAGAGCCTTACACCTGGGTCCCTGTTCCCATTCCTGCCCTTAGCCAAACATGATTCCAATTTCCCCACCCCATTCCCTGTTGCAATTCCCCCTCATACACACACACACCCACTTCCTGGCTGACTGCAGACTATATAGTAAAACTTGAGTTCTGCTTAGCTATACCTTAGCCAATCATTTTACTGAAATTTTACTAACCAATCCTAACATATTGTAACATGATTATGTAACCAATTATATCCCACCACCTTCATTAGTTTACACCCAGCAAAATTAATTATACAGCAGACAGGAACAATCACAGAACTTGTGTTCAAAGAAATTGGTTAGTCTCTAAGGTGCCACAAGTCCTCCTTTTCTTTTTGCGAATACAGACTAACACGGCTGCTACTCTGAAACCAGTGTTAGCGTGGTTCTCCAACTAGGAGTCCAGAGCCACGAGCAGGTTTTGGGGGGCTGCCAAGCAGGGCCAGAATTCCACTTGCTGGGGCCCAAGGTAGAAAGCCGAAGCACCACCGCCTGGGGCTGAAGCCCTGGGCCCTGAGCCTCGTCACCCAGGGCTGAAGCCGAAGCCTGAGCAATGTAGCTTTGTGGGGGCCCCTGTGCTATGGGGTCCCGGGCAATTGCCCTACTTGCTACCCCCTAATACCGACCCTGGCTTTTATACAAAGAAAACCAGTTGTGGCACAGGTGAGCCGTGGAGTTTTTATAGGGGGGTGGGCTTAGAAAGAAAAAGGGTTGAGAACCTCTGCTTTCCATAGTTCCTGCACGGGCAGTTGTTTGTATAACTTGTCAATATTCAGCCTCCCCTTCTTTAGCTCGATGTGACTCTTGCTTTTTCTAAAGCACAGGTCAGTTCCACGCTCCCTTTAATGATAAGCCGCATGCTCTTTCAAACGATACTTCTGTTTAGTCCAAGCCCATTCCAAACTCCAGACTTGCAAAGGAGGCTGGATTGACAGAGGTACTACTTGTTTCTCTTGTAGCAGAGATGCAGCAGGTGATCGTAAAACACCACTCTGATCAATTCAGATAATGATGGTGAGCTAAACACAGTCTCTCTCGGCCTTATTGAGCTATGGAATAATTGGAATCTGTTTGCTGGCATACTAATATTATGGATTTCTGGTTTGTTTGTTTTTTTGTGTTTTGTTTTTTTTAAATATAGTAACACTAATCCTCTGAATGTCGTACTTCCAATGCAGTGTGACTAGGCAGACTGAGTCTCGGCTCGACAACTGTGCATCTGATTTATTCTCCCCCGTTCCCCAGCTCACCACCTAGAAAAATCTGTCTCGGGGTGTGTGGGTTTTTTTTGTTTTGTGTGGTTTTTTTTTTTGTTTTTTTTATGGCTTCTGTGTTCAGCCTAGCGATGTATATTTGTTGAAACTTGACTATAATAATTAAGCATTATCTTGGCCACGGTGATAGTATGCCAAAATCATAATATCTCCACAGGCTATGGTGGTGTGCAGTGGTTTTTGCTATAAAATATTACAGTAAAACTGTAATGAGTGGGGGGGGGGGTTTGTGGAGGGGTGTTAATATTTGGATGCCTAGCTTGAGACACCTTAAAGGGCCCTGTTCAGAAAGCACTGAGCACCCATGCTCTGAAAATCCGCCCCTTTCAAGGTGTCTCAGTCAAGTACCCAAATATTAAAGCACCTCAGATCACTTAGTTAGATTTGAAAATTTTAGGCCATATTAAGTGCAACATGCAAGGTCTGAAGCTATGGCTTTCTTTAGAGATGTAGGCAATAGGTGCCTATTACTTGTCAACTAAAGAAAATACGGATCTATCCCACTTCCTCTGCCCCGTTACCTTTTCTCTCGCTGCATTAGCAGGGACCAGTAGCTGCCTCTGAGTCAAAGTCAAAGGCTATGTCCCTCAGCTAATGAGGCCAAAGCAACCCACAGCTTTCCCGCATCTGTCTCCATTTTGGAGTGTAAATGTCTGACGGTAGAACCGCTGAGCTCCCACTGACTTCATCTAGAGTTCAGCGCTCAGCGTCTGTAATAATCTGGCCCCGGTTGTCGAGTTCGTTGACTTGAACGAAAGCGCCTCCTGCCTGGTGTTGAAACAGACCGTCCATTCTGTTGGCCCACCAGTCAGCAACAGTCATACATTTCTCATCAGAAACGCTTTATTTTCTTTGGAAGTTATTGAAAGGGGGTCGGAAGAAAGCTGCATGTTAAGAGCCCGATGCCACCATAATCAACCTTGCTAGATGCTTCAGAGTAGGAATTCTCAGCAAGCTGAAGTGGAGGGGCTCTCCAGAAAACGTTTGCCAGACGTTTTCCTGGAATAAGGAATAACTGGAACATAGCGCTACTAGGTAGAACGGTGTACAGTGCATTATTCAAAGCAGATGGATGTCAGGGGAGGGGCGGGGGTGTTACGAGCATGGATTAAGCAAGCCAGCACGTTTTCTTTCCCAGCCGCAATTGCTGTAGGCTTTATTTTCTTCTGCTGCTTAAAATGCTCCATTTTCTTTTTAGATCATCTTTGAAGGGAAGCCCCTTTTTTAAAACTGTTTTATTAGCTAATATTTGTACAATGGCATTGGATGTCTGAAGCAGTGTATCTTCTGTATCCGTGTGTCCTCCAGTCCCAAGGTATCTGAGCGCCTCTCAGGGCCTTAATATGGTTCTCCTCACAACAGCCCTGTGAGGTGGTGCAGTGCTCCTCTCCCCATTGGTACAGATGGGGTTCTGAGGCGTAGAGAAGCCAAGTGACTTTCCCAAGGTGTCTCGGAGTCTGTGGCGGAGTGGAGAATTGAACAGACGTCTCCTGAACCTAGGTTAGCGTCCAAACCCTGGCCTATCCTTCTTCCTCTCTTTCTCTGCCTCCATCTGTGTTGAAAGGGCAAAGGGTGAGGAAGGCAATGACTCTACTGGTTTGAAATGACACCTGGATAATCGCAGTGTTTTGGCAATATTTAAATACTGGGAGTAGCCAGAGACAAACCCTGTGCCCATCATAGATGTTGCAGTACCCAGTTGTATGGCTTTGGCCTCAGAAATACCACTTGTAAGTGCTAGGCCTTTTGGCAGCCTGCATGACAATCAAGCTGGATAAAATTCAGTGACAATCCTGTGATCAACGTAGCCGGTGGTTGGGAAAGAAACTGAGGAACTGGGCTTAGTCTAATGGGTCTAGTTCTGCAAGCTGTTTTGTGGGGAAGACCATGCTCGAGAGGGCTGGAGTCCGTGTCGGTCATTGGCTGACGCGCTCTGATAGCAGATCTATGGTGTATATACGTTGTGTGCTCAGATATTATTTCTTTAGTTTTTACCATACTTGGTACCCTATATTTTCTATGCAGAACTTGTATAAACACGGATTTTTAAAAATGACTAGTTATTTTTGACCTTGAGGCACCTTGAAAGGGTCCTGATTTTTCGTTTTTTCTTTCCCCATAGACAGGAGGTGCTAAGCACTTCCTGACAATCAGGCCCCTCTTAGACATCTCCTGTTGAGCACACCCAATTAAAATCCACTATTGAAAATGTAGATCATAGCACTTGCAATATGTTTAGGCACTTTAGACAACTAAGACACAGTCACTGTCCTGAAGAATTGACCGTCTTAATAGAGACAATACAATCTGGGGGTGGGGTGGGGGGGTTGAGGGGAATGAAAAGGAGGAGGGATAGCTCAGTGGTTTGAGCATTGGCCTGCTAAACCCAGGGTTGTGAGTTCAATCCTTGAGGGGGCCATTTAGGGATCTGGGGCAAAAACTGGGGATTGGTCATGCTTTGAGAAGGGGTTGGACTGGATGACCTCCTGAGGCCCCGTCCAACCCTGAGATTCTATGAAAAGAGACATGAAGGGGAAGGGAAGATGGTATTCTAGCAGCAACTGTGTGATTTCCCCCGCCCCACCCCGAGGTGTGCACGGGTCTTGATGGTTTACATGGCTATTCTTCCCCTCTTTTTATTATAAGACTGTTTCTATTTCAAACTTATTTAGTACATGTGCTTTCCAAGGGGAGCCGTGGGGGCAAAAGACGTATCTGGCTTCAAGACGAAGCTGGATAAGTTTATAGAGGGGATGGTATGATGGGATAGCCTAATTTTGGCATTTCATTGATCTTTGACTGTTAGCGTAAAGATGCCCAATGACCTATGATGGGATGTTAGATGAGGTGGGATCTGAGTTGCTACAGAGAATTTTCCTGGGTGTCTCGCTGGTGAGTCTTGCCCACATGCTCAGGGTTTAGCTGATCACCATATTTGGGGTCAGGAAGGAATTTTCCTCCAGGGCAGATTGGCAGAGGCCCTGGGGGTTTTTTGCCTTCCTCCGTAGCGTGGGGCACAGGTCCCTTGCTGAAGGATTCTCTGGTCCTTGAAGTCTTTAAACCACGATTTGAGGACTTCAATAACTCAGACATAAGTTAGGGGTTTGTTACAGGAGTGGATGGGTGAGACTCTGTGGCCTGCGTTGTGCAGGAGGTCAGACTAGATGATCCGAATGGTCCCTTCTGACCTTAAAGTTGGAGTCGGAGTGTGCTGTAGAATCTAAAAAAACCAATATTCATGTTGCTCTGGCTATAGAAAATGAGGAGAAATTTTGTTTAATGCAAAGAAATGGATGTGTTTTGTGTGCAATGCTTTTAGGTTGAAAATATCCTGCTCCATGATCGTGGCCATTATGTCCTGTGTGACTTCGGAAGTGCCACCAACAAATTCCAGAACCCTCAAACCGAAGGAGTGAATGCAGTAGAAGAGGAGATCAAGAAGTAAGTGTCTGTCTCTCTACACCAATATGTTGACTGCCGCCTCCAATTGGTCCATGATGCCAGCCTCCATCACTCACCTGCTAAAGTTTCAAACAAACTCCTTTACGCTTTCTCCCATGCTGCCCCTCACACTTCTAAACCTCCCCAGAGCTACCTCATTATTCTCCCTCTGAGCTCTCCTTAAAACTCTCCTTTGTCACAATACCTACCAAAAAACCATGACCACCATTAGGCTGCTGGTGTGCTGGGACCACTGTCTGTCTGTCATGGTAACCAATATTGTCTCATTGTTTCCCCGACAGTTTATCTGTATCCATCTGTTGTCTCTTGTCTTAAACGTAGACTGTAAGCTATTTGGGGTAGGGCCTGTCTTTTTGTTCTGTGTTTATGTAGCACCTAGCACAATAGGGCCCTGATTCTAGCCTGGTGGTGGTGGTGATGCTAACCTGTGCATAGGTTTAAGCATGGTAGTTTGGATGCTTCGCGGATGAGGAAACAAATTACTCCAGAAAGCCAGGAAGTTGCTTTAGGACTAATAAGAACCCTTGTATTGACCGATACTGATCAGCTCAGTGGTCTATATCATGGGGGTCAGTATGTCTCAGCTCCTCTCTCCCGGGGTTGCCTGCGCTGTGAGGCAATGAACACGACAAAATAATCCCTGACCACCCTAGATTACTCCAGCAGTGACTCTTACAGTTGCCTTAAAAAAAAAAAAAAAAGAAATGCAGCGTTGGGCTCTGAAAAGAGGCCCAAGTGCTCTTCTGAGGTTTGAAAGGTGGTGGCTGCAAAGTGTGGTCCCAAGGAAGCTGTTAAAATGGGAGAGAAGTTGGGTGATCCTGAGTCAGGGAGAAGGTGGTGGAGGGAAGATATGTGGGGAAAGGAAGGGACAGAGAATGGGGGACCTGGGGTCTCGTATAGCTTAAAATCTCTATTGAAAACTCTCTGATTACTCTAACGCTCCCTGACTATAAATCACATGCTAGGAATTGCATGGGAATGACTAAACCCTGTGAAAAGTGAGTCTGTCCTGCCTCTCATATGTACAGCCTTTTGACTTAGATTTTATAGTGCTCCTAATCTTGCAAAGCAGTCCAAGCCTGTTTGCGCACTTATTGCTAAGCTTGCAAAAGAAGCCAGCCCTTTGCCACACCCTTTCATAATCAAGGTAAATAGCACACAAGACCACAGCATCCTTAAACCACCTTCAGACAAAACCTCATTATTAGGGATCTTTTAGACTGTGTCTGACTTTTGCCAGTACTTTAGTTACAACTGGTGCAGTTTTCAATTACCATTTGTTTTTATAAAGTAATTTTCCTCCTGTTCACAATACCTCTGAGCAGAACTCCCAGCATGGAAGCCTATTTATTAGAAGCCACGCTTTCAGTTACGATGACTGGATTTTGTCCAAAGCCCCGGGAGTGACGACAGTGCAAGGGACATGCAGCTAACAACCGATGTGGAATAGCAAGTTAATATTCTGAATTTTTGAATGTTACTAGCTCTGGTTTTTAAGAGATTTGGACTTTTTGAGAGCAAACTCTTGGCTGTTAAAAGGATCTTGCAGTAGCCTTCATTTCCCTGGGAAGTTTGTGGGAGTTAATTTTTTTTCTTTTATAACCAGCTTCATTCTATCCTGTAAAATACTTCAACCTATAAAATGCATTAGAAATCCTTTTGCTGGTTTAGAACTGGAGCACCTAGTGCATTTCTATTATAGAAAAGTGAAATTTGAATTGTTGGGGTGTGGGGAAGGGAATCCTTTGCAATTAAAACAAATGGATTTCCTTCCCCAACTCGCTACCCTGTGACTTCAATTAACTAACGAAGCTTTTTGTTGTAGGTACACGACACTGTCCTATAGAGCACCAGAAATGGTCAACCTGTATAGCGGCCAACTTATTACTACAAAAGCAGATATATGGGTATGTATGAAACCCACTCAAAAGTTACATAATTGACTTGCAGCTTTCGGGGGGGGGAAACAAAACTTTGATTACTTGATAACTATTGGATATACCTAAACAGTTATTTACATATACATCTCTACCCCGATATAACATGACCCAATATAACACAAATTCGGATATAACGTGGTAAAGCAGTGCTCTGGAGGGGCAGGGTTGCGCACTCCAGCACGCCGCTCTGAGCGGCATGTTAAGGGTGCCAGGCCAGGGACGAGGGGTTGGATAAGGGGCAGAGGGTCTTGGGGGAGGGGCAGTCAAGGAGCAGGGGGGGTTGGCTGGTTCGGCGGTTCTGGGAGCGGGGCAGACGGGGGCGTTGGATAGGGCGTGGGAGTCCCAGGGGCCTGGCAGGGGGTGTGGATGGGGTGGGGCAGTCAGGGAGCGGGGGGGGGGTTGGGTAGGGGTGGGGGTCCTGGGGGTGATTAGGGACTGGGGGGGTCTCTAGAGGGGGCAGTCAGGGGATAAGGAGCAGGGGGGCTTAGATGGGGGTGGGGTCTTGGGGGGGTGGTTAGGGGCAGGAGGGTCTCTGTAGGGGGCAGTCGGGACAAGGAGCGGGAGGGGTTGGATGGGTCGGGGGTTCTGAGGGGTCAGTCGGGGCAGAAAGTGACTATTAACAGAAATGCTCGAGGCCAAAGCAAGTTCGATATAATGCAGTTTCACCTATAACGCGGTAAGTGTGTTTTTTTTTTTTTTTTGGCTTCCGAGGACCGCGTTCTATCTGGGTAGAGGTGGATATTTTTTGACTAAGTTCTGCATAGAGAGAGGCTCCATTTGATCTTTGTGTTGTGTTATTTCAAATGACTGGGCCAGCTGATGAAACATGATTGCGTCTCTGTTCTGCGCCCTCTTGTGATGCTTTAATTCAGAGATGTATGAAATTCACTGGTTGCAGTTGTACCCCCTCCCCACCCCCCGACTGGAACAGATCCAAAGCTGCACCTGACTGTGGGTCTCAACCACGCAAAATCAAAGCTATACTGTTTGTGTTTGTGTTTTTTAAAAAGTCTGACATGGGTTCCTACCCAAGACAGTAACTTGGCCCTGGATTCCCAAACCTGACCAGATTTTTTTCCTCACTAAGATTTTGCAGTGCTCGGTTTCTGGCGATGACGTCCAAACCTGTTTGTGACTTGCTGTCCTGTTGAAGGTGCAATGTGACGGTTGAGCAATGTGCAGCCGTATAACCTAATAAAATAAAGGCAGCTTATCTTCACATCAGAAAGAGTGGGGGGGAAAAAGAGAAGAGAATCCTGTCTCTGTTCCAGCGGAACGGTGATTCTGCAGAAGTGATGAATGGAATGACTTAGTTTAAACGTTACCCTTGGGTGTAGCTAAATGCTTTGGAAAGTTCTGAGTTAGATAACAGTCAGGCAGTAACCGGTGTATAAGAGTTGAACTGTAGCCTCAACAACTGCTCTGCATAAACAGCTCAATGTATATATGAGGAAGAAAAACTGGGCACAGTATATGCAAGAGGCCATTTTCCTAGCTACGAGCACCGTCCAGCAAAAGCCTGCATGCACCCAGAGTCCTACTGAGCTTTTCATTCTTTGGTGTTTAATGGGAGCCGCTGTAGGACTGGGGCCTGTGTGTTGTGAGGAGCCTCTGGCTTGGGAGGCAGTGTGGCCTAGTGGATAGGGCACTGGACTGGGAGTTGACTGGAAGCTGCACGGATGTGGCAGCATAAAAGGGAGCCAATCCGGGGAGAACTGTTCCAATGCAGCCTCTGTGTAGGGCAGCTCCCTGCAAGCTCCAGCGTAAGGGGCAGCCCTGGGGTGGCTCTGCCAGCCAGAGGCAGTCTAAAATGGCCCCCTTCAGTAGATGGAAAGCAGGGGGGCACAAAACTTAATGCCGCCATAGCACCCTCCTGGGCAGAATTACTCCCCAGGTTCTATTTCTGGCTCTGCTACCGACATGCTGTTTGACCCTGGCCCAGACCCTTAGTGTCTGTTTCCTTACCATCCTTTGTCTTGCCTGTCTCCTCAGAGCGTATCCTTTCTGGGGCAGGGCCTGGCTCTTGGGGCAGGTCTATGCCTCAGACCTCTGCCAGAATAGCTCTGTCAGGGGCGGGATGAGGTGTGATCCCTGTTTGGCTCGGGGAGAAAGGGGCATGCCCTACGAAGCACGGCATTGCTGATATAGTTGCGTCCATCCTAGGAGCACTTTGCCAGTCTAGTATACAGTATACTCCTGATTAACAAACCCTATTGTCAAACCTCCACGTTTTCTGAACCCTTCCTTGTCCCTGAGCAGGAGATACATGAAATACATTTGGGGGGAGTGGGGAGAGAAGGGATTTGGATAATGCAGAGGCTCGGATAACAGAACAGACCCAGGGCCAGGGCTGTAAGGAGGACAATGAACCTGTGGCTGTGTGGGAGGTCCTCCTGTGGCAGCCAGCCTTCCGCAGCCCCTCTGTCGCAGGAGCAAGTGAGCAGGGCAGAGCAGAGACCGTTGGCCAGGATTGTGAGTACAAGCCCCTGTCCACAGAAGAAGCCACCCTGCTGCTGAACAGCTCCTGCCCTCTCGATTGCCTGAATTCCCAATTACCCAAATACAATCAATGTTCTCTCTCTCTTCTTCTCCCCCCCCCCCCCCCCCCATTTGTCCAATTATAATCTGGCAATTCCCTGAGACCATCCTGCTTTTTTTAACCTCCTTTCCATTGTATTTCACCTACTACTCTGTTTTCAACTCATACAAATTTAC
This sequence comes from Lepidochelys olivacea, assembly GCF_965140295.1. Lineage (NCBI taxonomy): Eukaryota > Metazoa > Chordata > Testudines > Cheloniidae > Lepidochelys > Lepidochelys olivacea. The sequence continues at coordinate 11,044,990 of NC_140436.1, read as the reverse complement.
TTTGGCCTTGTCTACACACAGATTCAGTTCAGGTGGAACTATTTTGGTTAGGGCTGTCACATTTTAGCAGTACAACTCCCAGCATGGACTCAATTGATACCAGTATCCAAGCGCTCATACTGGTCTAGCTTCAGGGAACTCTTACATTCATAGAACTGCATCTACACTACGGGCTTGTCTGCGCAAACCATCAATTTGTGACAAGCCTGGGCACGAATCTATCCTGGGCTAGCCTGTTGCAGACTAACCGTCTATATGGACCCAGTTCATGCACATTAGCAGTTTAATATACTTTGATTTAGTCCCTTAGATAAGAGGACTAAGTCTGTCGATCTGCTTCGACCATCAGCGGAGTCCGCATGGACAGTTAGAGGAAGGCAGGCTAGTGTGAGGTAGATTCACGCGCCAGCTTGCCGCCAGCTAAATGTGCATGTAGATAAGCCCTAAAAGAGTTTAGCCAGTTTGTTTATCCTGGTGTGTTTAAAGCTTTCTAGGGTAGATAAGGCCTCCCTCTTTTCGGGACTGTGTGGAGCGTTTTAAAAGTAGCTTGCAGCTGTGACTAGACCTTGACCTAATCAGTCTGATTTATGACAACAGAAATTTCTCTGGTCAGAGAAATCCTTGTAGACAAAATCCTCAGCCATAAGAGAATCTCTGTACTGTGGAACTGTTCTTTCTACTCCAAACAGCCCTCCCCACAATGGGGGACAGTGGCAAATGTGGATGAAGAGTTTATATGATTGAAGCTCCTACAACCTTTTGGCCTCCTACTCGGCCCAACACATCTGAAGTATATTTAAATGAATTTGAAGTAGGGACCAAGTAGCCATATCTCAATCTCCTTCATATACATATTGATATGTGGACTGAGGCAGTGTTGTGGCTAATAATGCGTGTGATCTATCTTAGGTACTTATCTGCCCTCCATTTTCATAGTATCCGATCACCTCATGTTGTTTTAAGGTATTTATCCTCCTGTCCGGTAGGGAAGTGCAATTATCCCCGTGTTACAGATTGGGAACTCTGATACAGAGAGGCTAAATGACTTGACCAAGGTCATGCAGGAAAGGTGGCAAAGCAAGGATTGAACCTGGTTCTCCCGAGTCCCAGGCTAGTGCTCTGACCATTGGGCCATCCTTCCTCTTTAATCTATGATGGCAGTAGTTACTGTTTAAATATTTCTTTCTGTTCTTTCCTCTCTTTAGGCCCTTGGTTGTTTACTGTACAAATTGTGTTACTTTACTTTACCCTTTGGGGAGAGTCAGGTGGCAATTTGTGATGGAAACTTCACCATTCCAGACAACTCTCGCTACTCCCAAGACATGCACTGTCTCATACGTGAGTATATCCGTTTCAATAGCAGAGTTTTGGTTTCATGTTCTAAATGAAGTTTTTCTAATTCCCAATTACTAGAGCTAAGGAACTGGAGTATGTTCTCTCCTTCAAAAAGACTTGTTCACATGCAAGGATGAAACGAATGAGTTTACAGTAATTTAGAAGATGGCTGTGCCAAAGATGGTTATAATAGCAGAGTTTCTATTTGGATGGACTGTGATGATCTATGTGGAAAACTAGGGAAATAGACAACCATTTGGGTTAAGATTGCTACCGAAATTTGCACAATAAGCCTCTTTATGCAAAAATGTTTCTCCAGTAATAAGTCTATTTGCATAAGGAGCCACAGTGATTTAGCCTCGTGATAAGATTTCATCTTCTGTGAACTGAGAAACAGAAGTAAAACGATTACAAATAACCCACTGACTCAAGTGACTGTGTAATTAAGGGTACGATGCATTACTCTCAGCAAAGCTGGAATATCTTGCCTGCTTTCAGTAGAGCATTTGGTTTTGCCAGTTGTGTGTGAGTAACGCAGACTCCGACATGTTTTCAAAATAAGCTGATACTTCTCCATATGCCCTGGTTTGAGCAGACATAAAACTTGAAGTCAGTTTAATATAGGGGACAAGTCTGTGCAGATGTTTGTCCTTCAGCTACTCTCTCAGGCAGAGATGTGTAGAGCATTAGAAAGTTTTCTGTTGTCGTCATTGTAGGGACTAGAAGCCTCAACTGAGATCAGCGCTCTGTGCCAGCTGCTATACATACGCACAGCAACAGCTGGTCCTTGCTCCAAACAATTTACTATCTAAAGAGCCGAAATAAAGGGTAGGAGAAAGTATCTATATCCCTGATTTACAGTTGGAGAACTGAATTATAGACAGGGGAAGTAACTTGGCCCAAGGACACACCAAGAAGTCTGCTGACTTTTACTGTCGGTGCACCATTTAAAACTTCCATTGGTAGGTGAATATGCTTGCCTTGGCTTGTTTAGGAAAGTAAACTGACTTGGTATTTTAATGAAGGAACTGCGGCTGCTCCTGTTCCCACTGATGTCAAAAAGAACCTTGCTATTGCCTTCAGTGAGGCTCCATGATTGCGATTAAAGGCTTCTTGGACGCTCTGAGCCACGATATGTACGCTGTATAACCCCATCGGGTCCAGTGCAAGATTTGGTACTTGGGTCTATATGTGTAGAATCCATACAATTGCAGCAGAATAAGTACATTAAGTACACAGTCTCTTGATGCCTGTTAAAGATTTGTTGTCTTGCAATCCAAACTTGACCTGGAAGGTGTGGCTCATGTACCATGTGCATATATGGCAGACATGAGCTACATGATTATCCATGAATCTGCATCTTCTAATATTCGGCACCCAAGTCTTCTGATGATGATTTTTTTTTTTCTTTTTTTAGGGTATATGCTTGAACCAGACCCTGACAAGAGACCTGATATTTACCAGGTCTCTTACTTTGCATTCAAGTTAACAAAGAGGGAGTGCCCCGTTCCAAATGTACAGGTGAGTGACCATGGACCCTTTCAGTGGAGTTGGGGCTTGAATCCATCTGAAGGTTCTTTGCGCTATTATTCCTTATCTCCATTTAATTTAGGCTGCTGGAGAAACCCATTGCTTAGTTTGTGGCTCTGGGGTATAAGAATGGCAGATTGCTTGTCTGAGACCACTAGGAATCAGTACTTGCACAAAGGACAGGACACGTCGTACCTAGTGAGCAATACAGGTAGATGGTAGATTAAACACTTTCTGGGGAAGATAACTAGTAAAGTGCATGGAAGGAAGTAATTTTGCTGTTTTCATGGTGGCATCCATCCATCACCATGTCTAAAAGCAGCAACAGCAGAAGGGGTGATGAGATTTGACAGCTTCTGTATGATGTGAAAATGCGGGAGGCTAGGAAGGCTAAATCTCTGGAGGTTTGGATCTACAGGCCCAAGAAAAATCAGCAAATGCTCTCCAGCTGAGTGTTATCAAAGGAGGCAGTGCAAACATCTCTCTTGGAAGGAGAGAAGGGGGGGATGCATTTAAGTGCCCTTCTTTTATGTGCACTTCAGTTTTGGGACAGGAACAAAGGCAGGTCGCAATGATTGAACCCAGAAAGAGGACAGCCTGGGGATTCCAAGAACGTTGCAGCAAAGTACAAGAGGGTGGTGTAGGGGGGCGGTTTCTGTGTATTGCACTACACTTGCAATGACTCTCTCTTCATTAATGTCTTGTGGTATTGGGAGGTGGGGTGTGTGGGGAAGGGTTGGGATGCTGCCCATGTTTTTGTTCCGTGGGTATTGGAAGCCTGCTCGTTGCAGGTGTGAGGGAGGTGGGGAAGTTCACAGTATAGCTACGTTTCAGAATCGATTCGGTCTCTTCACGCATTTAGGTTGAAACTTTCCAAAGCGATTAATCAGACCCTTCGGTGGTGGCTCAAGTTAGGGTCCCCCAAAAATCGGTAGTTCCTCTAGAAAATTTAGGCCTTCATCTTTTCCAGCTGATACTTAAGCAACATTAAATGACTACGTACTCCTGGTGTTTACATGAGTGTAAGTAGTAATGGAAGTCTTGCAGGGCTACTAGACAAACCATGGGCGGTGCTACAGTCATTCGTGTGAAAAATGGGGGCGACCCTGAAAATTAGGAAAACCGGCCTATTGCATCCGTGGGTTCCCAGGCCTATAATGAACAGAAGCGTATGCTGGTTTTTTGGTTTGGTTTGGTTCTCCACTCCCTATGGTGTGTGCGTGTGTGGGGAAACCCCAACGCCAGCCCTTGCAAATCACTTATTTACTACCATGCCTGGTTTACCAGTACGAGGCTGTCATGGGGACCTTCTGTAGAGGTGTATGTGTACATGGCAAACTAGACCATGCTTGTGAAACTGATTTCCAGGCGAATTCTTCATCGCGTATGTAATCTGTACTGCAGTTGGGTTTGTGGCTATAGCCTGGTTAACTAAGATTAGCCACATTCCATTTAAAATGTACAGTAAATGTAATAGTCATCTGATGATGTTATTTAGTATATCTTGTTAGAATCCAATTCAAAACTGTGGTTTACAGGTGCTTTATACTGTGTTAAGAATATTTGGGTGGTACAAAACTTTTATCCAGTCGCCTAAAGATAATGGTTTGGAGACCTTCCTGGTTTTTCCATTCCGCTTCTGATTACATTTCTCTTGTTTGGAGCATATTTCCAACTTTTTATTTTGTCATAGTTAGTATGTATGAAGTTTCCATACAAATATTAACAAATTTTATTCATTAATCTATATTGGTTACTTTTTAAAATACCCATTTGTGTCATGTCAACCTTCTGTTTGTATATTTGTGTTCAAATTCCACAAACGGTAACCAGACACTACAAAATTGACTTGGTCCTGATTTACAAGGTTGTCTGTCGTTTTTAACATTGGAAGGGTTTCCATGCTCTATTTCCCTAGGCCATTAATGATGTGATAGTTGTCATTTTTGAAAAATGAGCTAATTTGACTGATTTAGGATCCTAAATCCCATTGACTTTGCTGCGGCTCTTTTGCAAACTTTATCTACAATCCTGCATGGTTTCTACTTTGTGTAGTAAACCCAGTGGTTTTTGGATTTTCAGAATTCTCCACTGCCTGCTAAGCTCCCAGAACCAGTGAAAGCTAGTGAAGCAGCTGCAAAAAAGAGCCAGCCAAAGGCCAGGTAAGAGCATCTGTCTTTTACATCTTTCTCTTTTCATCTGTGTCTTTTCAGATTTTGAACTGTTTCCATTAAAAAAAAAAAACCACAAGTGTTCTCATTTGGCTCACCTGGTAGAAATAGTTTGAGGTTTATACTGTGATCCTGGGACTTGTAATTTAAAACAAAAATGCCCATTAAAGTGAAAGACAGCAAATGGCAAGATGAAAGAGTTCTTTCCTCGTACGCACAATGCTGCGTCTAAGTCAGTTGCTAGATTTTGTAAACTAATGGCACTGTTTCAGTGTAACAGCTTGAAGTCCATATGCCAAAGCTTTCAGTCTGTACTGCAGCATCCCTACTAAGGGCTTTATCCAGAGCCTATTGAAATGAGTAGAAAGACTCCTCTTTACTTCAGTGGCCTTTGGGTGAGGCCCCCGGAGTATAAACCTGCAGAGCAACCACATCAACTTCGGTAGATTTTTTTTTTTTTTTTTTTTTTTAAGGCCAGGAGGACCCAGTATGATCTAGTCTGACCTCCGGCAAAACATGGGCCTGACAACTTCACCCAGTGCTTCTGCTGGAGCTAGAACATCTCTTGGGATGACAATCAGCAAAGATCTGGAGTCTGCCAGGGACTGAGAATCTACCACATAGGGAGCATATTGCTGTAATGCATGTGTTTTTTCTGCTCCTTGACGTTCTGATAGCCTTGTTCGTTCTGTCATGACTCGGATCAGACTGTAAACTCTTCAGGGCCCTGAGTACATCTTTTATATTTACTGCAGAGTGACTAGTATATTCATAGCCCTATGTAGATAACAATCAGACTCTGAAAGAATGCCTCTTGTGATGTCGCAAAAAGAAAAGAAGGACTTGTGGCACCTTAGAGACTAACCAATTTATTTGAGCATGAGCTACAGCTCACTTCAGCTGTAGCTCACGAAAGCTCATGCTCAAATAAATTGGTTAGTCTCTAAGGTGCCACAAGTACTCCTTTTTCTTTTTGCGAATACAGACTAACACGGCTGTTACTCTGAATCTTGTGATGTCCTCTACCTACTGGCAATTAGCCCCAGAAGTTGCCCTTAGTAGTATTTTTTTTTTTATACCCGAGCTTCAATAATAATAGAGTAATTTCTTATCTAGCTCAGTGATCAAAAAAAATACTGAAAGACATTAAGATGTCTTGAGCGCTGCATGGCACAATAGTGCCCTGTGGGTTTGCATTATTATGGGATGATAAATATGAAGGGAAATGTATAGTACCTGATACTTTGGTTGAAGCCAAGACAGTTCATTAAGAGTACTTTTTAAGATGCCAATCTATATAGTTCTGCTGGAGGATGCCAGCTGCCATAAAGCGAATTCATTATGCCCTTCATCTGCTCTTCCATAAATCTATAAAAAGTCCAAATTTAAATAGTATGTTGTGTCAAACATTTTGAATGCATTAAGTGATTTTTGACAAGTTCCAGCTGTCCAGCAAGATGAAAAGCCATAATCACAAGAGCAGGCAAAATGAACGTGCTGGATTAATTTTGCGAGTGCATTTGTTTCAACTTCCAAATGACTTGCAGTAGCCTCCGTAGGAATGACTCATGTATATTTGCTCCAGTGTGTGTCTTTCACTTTGATTATTCACTTGCTACTTAAGCACTGTTGGCAACAGTCAGAGCAATGCTATGTGCTAGCCTGCCCAGTTTGCATGGTCATGGAGGGAGTTCCGCAAACCAGGTAAAGCAGCAGATTGGGAATCAGGAGGTACAGTGTCTGTTCCCTTCTCTGCCACTGCCTGGCTTGGTGACCTTGGGCAAGTCCCTTCCTCTGTTGGCCTCATTTACTCTCCCCTTTAAAGTGGGAATAACGATACTCTCTGACCTTGGTAAAACACTTCAGTATCTACTGATAAAAGCACTGTGTAAGTATTAAGTAATAAGAAAAGGAGTACTTGTGGCACCTTAGAGACTAACCAATTTATTTGGTCTTTAAGGTGCCACAAGTCCTCCTTTTCTTTTTGCGAATACAGACTAACACGGCTGCTACTCTGAAACCTGTTATTAAGTAATAGTATTTTTACAGAATAATCTTGTTATTACTGGCCACTGGGCTAGAATGTTGGTTTGCCTGAACTTTGCAGGTAAATTTAGTTCTTAGATTCCCATTAAGTAAGGCAAAGGAGCAAATGGGCTTTTGATGTAGATGGCTCTGATTTATGGTTACCTTATGTCTGTCAGACCTATGTAACCATAGCAGTGTCCTGCCTTGGGAATTCCTGTCCATGGTGGTCAGTAGCCCAGTAAAACACTTTTCATTCAAGCAGCTAATTGGAAGCAGTTTATCTTCTATTCATGTTTTTGTTTTGTTTTTCCCCCAACCCAGGCTGACTGATCCCATTCCTCCAATGGAAACATCCATAGCTCCACGTCAGAGGCCTAAAGCAGGACAGACCCAACCCAACCCTGGAATTCTGCCTATTCAGCCAGCCCTCACCCCTAGAAAGAGGCCCACAGCCCAAGCAGTCATCCAACCACAAGGTGAGTCGTGGCCGCCTTACAAAATCCACAGAACAGAACCTGAGCATGCTCAGAAACTCCTTGAATTTGCCTAATAAAATTCATTCCAACACTTCAGTCCTATGGCAAAAATTCTGTAGAACCGAGTACAGAGAACCGATAGTCCTACAGAAATTGAACAGGCTTCTAAGGAAGTTTAGTCTCCGAACTAGAGCTAGCTGGTACCTTTTTCAGTGGGGAGGAAAAAAGTGTGTGTTGTTTTTGTAGCCACCAAAACTTTTTGCAGAACTCTTTGATCCTGGCCAACAGTTTGTAGTTTTTGTTTGGGTTTTTTTTTTTTTAAATGAAATCTTGAAAATACTTTGGTAAAGTTTTTTTTCAATTGACAGTAACATATAAACGCTTTGTGTGTGTGTGTGTGTGTGTTTTTGGAAACTTTTTTTTCTTTCAGAGTAACAGCCGTGTTAGTCTGTATTCGCAAAAAGAAAAGGAGTACTTGTGGCACCTTAGAGACTAAGCAATTTATCGGAGCATAAGCTTTCGTGAGCTACAGCTCACTTCATCGGATGCATACTGTGGAAAATGCAGATGATGTTCTTATACATACAAACCTTGAAAAAATGGGTGTTTACCACTACAAAAGGTTTTCTCTCCTCCCACCCCACTCTCCTGCTGGTAATAGCTTATCTAAAGTGATCGCGCTCCTTACAATGTGTATGATAATCAAGTTGGGCCATTTCCAGCACAAATCCAGGCCCCCCCCCCACCCACCCACCCACTCTCCTGTTGGTAATAGCTTATCTAAAGTGATCACTCTCCTTAAAACCTGGATTTGTGCTGGAAATGGCCCACCTTGATTATCATACACATTGTAAGGAGAGTGATCACTTTAGATAAGCTATTACCAACAGGAGAGTGGGTTTGTGAGGGGAGAGAAAACCTTCTGTAGTGGTAAACACCCATTTTTTTTCAAGGCTTGTATGTATAAGAATATCTTCTGTATTTTCCACAGTATGCATCCGATGAAGTGAGCTGTAGCTCACGAAAGCTCATGCTCACATAAATTGGTTAGTCTGTAAGGTGTCACAAGTACTCCTTTTTTTTTTTTTTTTTTTTTTTTTTTTTTTCCTTTGTCAAACGGACTTTTTCACAGGAAACTTCCAAAAACCCTAAATTTCCTGTGAAAATCATTGGTGCTGTCTGACCTGCTCTGAGACTCGAGACAGCCTAGCTGAGAACCTATGGATTTTTGGAACCATTCTATAGCCAGGGATACAATTCCCTATTACATCCCCCTGGGATGCTCCTGAAGAACAATAGGATGCTCCCTCTCTTGAGGACTCTTCTCTCAGGGGAGGCCGAGTGTAAGCATGATACTGATACTAAACTGGGAGGAGTGGTAGATACGCTGGAGGGGAGGGATAGGATCCAGAAAGACCTAGACAAATTGGAGGATTGGGCCAAAAGAAATCTGATGAGGTTCAATAAGGATACGTGTAGGGTCCTGCACTTAGGACGGAAGAACCCAATGCACAGCTACAGACTAGGGACCGAATGGCTCGGCAGCAGTTCTGCGGAAAAGGACTTAGGGGTGACGGTGGACGAGAAGCTGGATATGAGTCAGCAGTGTGCCCTTGTTGCCAAGAAGGCCAATGGCATTTTGGGATGTATAAATAGGGGCATAGCGAGCAGATCGAGGGATGTGATCGTTCCCCTCTATTCGACATTGGTGAGGCCTCATCTGGAGTACTGTGTCCAGTTTTGGGCCCCACACTACAAGAAGGATGTGGATAAATTGGAGAGAGTCCAGCGAAGGGCAACAAAAATGATTAGGGGTCTAGAACACATGACTTATGAGGAGAGGCTGAGGGAGCTGGGATTGTTTAACCTGCAGAAGAGAAGAATGAGGGGGGATTTGATAGCTGCTTTCAACTACCTGAAAGGGGGTTCCAAAGAGGATGGCTCTAGACTGTTCTCAATGGTAGCAGATGACAGAACGAGGAGTAATGGTCTCAAGTTGCAGTGGGGGAGGTTTAGGTTGGATATTAGGAAAAACTTTTTCACTAAGAGGGTGGTGAAACACTGGAATGCGTTACCTAGGGAGGTGGTAGAATCTCCTTCCTTAGAGGTTTTTAAGGTCAGGCTTGACAAAGCCCTGGCTGGGATGATTTAACTGGGAATTGGTCCTGCTTTGAGCAGGGGGTTGGACTAGATGACCTTCTGGGGTCCCTTCCAACCCTGAGATTCTATGATTCATTGTTCCTGGACCCTGCTGGAGCTCTGCCAGGCAGCAGGACCTTTGCATGCTCTGATCTCTACTTACGTTGTCTTTCCCCTCTTAGTGGCAGGCCCTGCTGCTTTGGGTAGTGGCCAGCCCGCCCTTCCTGCAAGCGTTCAGCAGCCTAAAGCGCCCCCTCCGCAAGCTCAACCACAGCCTGCCCCTCAGCCCCAGCCCAAGCAGCCGCCCGCTCCTCAGCAGACCCCAGTAGCCCCGTCGCCAGTCCCTTCTACTCAGCCGCAGGCCACCCCTCCTCAGCAGCAGCAGCTCTTCCTGAAGCAGCAGCTATTGCAACAGCAGATGATGCAAGCCCAGCAGGTAAGCATGGCCGCTTCTCCGTGCGTCCAGCGCCCGTGCTAGGCCACGGTGCCACAAGGTGGCAAGTTCAAATGTCTCCAACCTGTTCTCAGCAGAGGCACAAAAGTGTGAGAGGAACGAGGAGGTTTCTTTCTTCTCTTTTCGATTGTTAGTGCCTTGAGTCATCAGCTGCTATCAGGGCCTCATTGGGTTGTGCTGTGTAGCTGAGCGGGGAACAGCCCTGAAGAGTTTACAGGCTAAACAGGCAAAGGGTGGGAGGCAGGATGAGGAACAGAGAGGCAAAGTGAGTTGCCCAGGGTGTCCCAGCACTGACAGAGCTGGGGACAGAACCTAGGTCGTCTGCTGCCAAGGCCAGAGCCCTACCCAACAGACCAGGGGAATTCTTAAGTAGGCTGCTTGGAATTAGTGAAGTTGGGACTCTGCCAAAAAAGCGCTGTGATGGTCTTCATGACCTCCAGCGGCAGGACCTTGTCTTGGCCTTACGTGTCACTTTTCCATAGCACGGCGACTGCTAATGCTGCACACTGATTTACTGGTCAATTGATTGCACCATTTTGGGAAAGTCTCTCTTCCAACTAGAGAGATGAGGTAAGTGAGGGAATATCTTTTATTGGACCAACTTCCACTGGTGAGAGAGAGACAACTTTCAAGCCACACACAGCTAGTCTTCTGGTCTGTGTTAAGCACCATGCAAGCTCAAAAGCATGTCTGTCTCTCTCTCTCTCTCTCACAAACAGAGGTTGGTCCACTAAAAGAGATGACCTCGCCCACCTTGTGTCTCTAACTTCCTGGGACCAACACGGCTATAACATCACTGCATACAACACTGGAAGATCTTTCTCCGCCAATCACCCACTTCCGTAACTAGCCAGAAAAAGTTCACCAATAATTCACCGAACAAATCGCATTAGTCCATCTGAACAGTGGGGTGTTTTGATGTACAATTGCTGTCATTCGACCCAGCATGAGAAAAGCACCCATCCGTTGACTCAAGGCTGCTGCTTGCAATCTAAGCAGCTACCGATGGAGTGGTATAGTCCCGTTGGCTTGTCCTTTGGCCAAGCGATATGTGTTTAATTCTACTCTCATACTCTGTGACAAAGTAGCTGTAATTACCCGTGCTATAGACACAGTACGTTTAATGTCAAATGGGGCCCAGTGCAGGTGCAAAACTCCCCATTCAAGACCGGGCCTGACTGCTAAACAGGGGAAGGGATGTTTATGCTGAATATGTCTATACAGCAACTAAACACTTGCAACTGGCCTGTGCTAGCCAAGTCAGGCTAGCAGGGTTGTTTCAGTGCTATGTAGACTTTGGGGCTAGAGCCCAAGCTGTGGGACCCTGCAAGGTGGGTCCAAGTCCAAGCATCGTGAGCCTGAGTCGGCTGGCACAGGCCAGCTGCAGGCTTTCCTTTGCTGTGTAAGTGTACCCAATGTAACCTCCGTATAAGCCTGTACCCAATATAACCTCCGTATAAGCCTAACGCCTGATTGACACGTGGTCGAGGGAAGCCTTTCTTAAACTTGAACAGGTGGGTGTGTTGACTCAGGGTCCTGCCATGAAGATACCCGCCAGACAAGGAAAGAGGAGACCTTCATCTCTTTAACATTTGATAAAGGTGGGAAGGAATAGAAAAGGTTTCTACGTTTTAGGGCACAACTCCAGTTTCCTAGTAGCCCTTCGCAGACGGCCTCGAAGTCGTCATGGCTTGTTTTTATTTCCCCAATTGCCGTGGCTCTCCATGTCTGTCACGGCCCTGCAGTACCCAGTGATGCCACAGCCGGCGGTGTCGCCATTTCCAGTGATCCAGCAGGGGGCGCCGGCGCAGCAGCAACTGATGCAGAACTTTTACCAGCAGCAGCTGATCGCCCAGCAGGCAGCCATGCAGCAGAAGACGGCGGTCGCGGCGGCTCCACCAAAGCAACAGGCTCCAATGCCGCCCCAGCCGCAGGCTGCAGCCCAGCCCGCACCTGGGCAGGAGCAAGTGGTAAGAACCTGCCAGGCCTTGAAAGCGGCAGAGAAGGGAGTGAGTGGTGGGGAGGGGGAGGACTGAAAGTGCAGTGTAAGTGCTCCTCCCTGGAGGAACGCTAAGCGCTTCCCGGGCCCAGACCCAGCTCGCGACCTGCCTGGCTAGTTGAGTGGGGGACGTAATCCCGGTTCTGTGTCCCCCAGGATTCAGCCCAGAGGGGTGAGGGAATAAGGCATTCTCAGGAGGCCTCCAACTCCAGTACTTGGTACCAAGCTCTAGCTGTGGGAGCCCGTCTTGCTGCTTCTAAGGTGCTTTCCAAGAGACAGGTTTTGTTTGGGCTTTTCCCGACCAGAGGGTGCTGGATTCTCTGTGGAAACTGCCTCCTGGGTGTGCTGAAGTTTAGAGCGGTGTAGGTTGAGCTGAGAGAAGGGAGGAGAATAACTTTCCCTCTCTCGTACAGAATAGACGTAACCTGCATTAAGTGTCCCTGAATACATATGGCAAAGCTGCTCAACCCTGCATGAGAGGCATCACATGCTTGTCACTGATGTGGGAGGGGGGTGGAACTGCAGCACAGAGATCGATACTGCAAGTCAGGAGAGGAAAGAGGACCCAGTGAGGAGGGCACAAACCTGGGACTTGGGAAACCTGAGTTCAGTTCCTTGCCCAAGTCGCAGAGAGTGTCGGTGGCACAGCAAATCACTGAAGCTTTCTGTGCCACAGTTTCCCCCTCTGTACGGTAGGGGTAATTGCACGGCCCTGCTTCACAGGAGGGTGTGAGGATACTGTCGTTACAACTTTGTGAGGTAAACCGCTATGACAGCAGGGGGGGTTACTATCTGAGATTAGAGCAGAGCGCAGGATTCCTGACTCTTAGCCCCTTGCTCTGAAAATCTGGTTGAACAATGTGCCCCATGAGGAGCCGGCGAAGGGTTTTCCCTACAAGGTCGTCGAGACATGTTTATGCAGAGGTAATGCTAACGTATGGCATAAAACTGATGTGTTCTCTCCTGGAGTGGGCTGACCAAGGTCAGTGGGTAGCGCTGTCCCCCGCAAAATGTGCCAGCATTCGTCTCTGAAGCAAAGATTGTCAAAAGTGACTAGAATTGAGTGCCCAAATGGATGCTTTAGGGACATGGGTGTGGGGGTGTTTTTTGTTCTTGTATTCTCCCCAGGGGGCAGGTGCTAAACACTCCCTGAAAATCAGTCCATTTTAAGGAGTCGTAGATTGCTAGATTCCAAGGCAGGAAGGCACCATTGTGATCATCTAGTAAACACGGGCCATGAACTTGGGCATCTGCCAACAGAAGCATCCAAAATCAGGAGTCTCTGCTCTAGGAATTCTTTTGGGGCGTTCTCTGGCCTACATTATACAGGCGGTCAGACTAGATCACAGTGGTCCCTTCTGGCCTTTTTATCTATGAATGATTCCACTCCTCTTAGAGGAGTAAATTCCTGAGACTTATTAAAGAGCCTTTCTGAAGGTGCCTGGAGATCCTTTGACACAATTCAATTACGTGAAAATCTTAACTTTAATAAAACAATCCAGTGTGAAAATTCCCCCCCATCCCCCAAAAGGCTAAATACACGGCAGTTCCCATTCCTACAGCAACCAGGAAAAAGCATTAAGTGTCTCATTTTAAAAATGAGCAGTGAGACGACATCTCTCCGTAGCTGGCTCTTTTGGCAGAGAATGCCAGGCGTGGCCCTGACAAGGCCTTTTCATGTTGCATAAAGTTTTTTGATATTACGAGCCATGTATGTTTCTGCCGAGATTTCAGTACAGCCCTTCCCTCCCTGAGTACACTGTTTTACTGTACCTACAGAGAACGACATAAGGTGGGTGCATTGGAAATGGTCAAGACCAACCCATTTCTCACTGTAGTGCAATTCGAGGCTTAAAATGAAGCAGGTGAAGGAAAAGATTGCTCTTGATTGCCTTCCACATGTGACCCTGCAGCAATCAAACTCCATGCTGGGTGTGCGTGGTGTGTGTTCCAGAGGAACAGAGGGAAATGTCTCTTTCCTGGTTTGAAGATGGACCAAGATGCTGCTGCATACTGGAGCAGAGGCAGAACAGAAATGCCCAGACTTGGGGAATAAAATAGACAGACTTCCCATCTCTTTCCACACTCCAGTTTTTTCCCTTTTTAAAATGGGGATTGAGCTACAGCTGGATCGTGAAGTCACGCTTGGCAGGCTGACTTAGAAACCAAGTGGTGACAAATCGGACGATTATTTAACACCACAGTCTTTTTAGTGGGTGTACATGTATATGTATCTCGCAGGAGTGAGGCGGTCAGAAAACGAAACTACTTCTCTGAAACCTTTTGAAGTTCTCATTTCAAAGGCTTCAGAATGGACCCATCCTGTCTTCAATTTTTGTATCGAAAACATTAGGGACTGGCATTACACCCTTGAACCTCCCTATGCAGTTCCTTCCCCTCTGGCTGTTAAGACCTTTCACACACTTTGTTACCCCACTCCCTCCTGTCCAGCCCTTCCTTGTTCCTTGGTCAAGCTCTGTGTACTCTGGTTATGTTTAATAGTGTTGGTTCCCACAGCTGAAGGACAGTTTTGTGTCATGCTGGCTATGTCCTGTATCCCCCCACTGTCTGAGCCACAGAAGATAAGAGCTCGCCTCTGCTACCAGCTAATCGAGTTGTTCCTTTAACTCAAGTGCTCGGCTGTGGGTTTCCGTGTTGGAGGTTCTGGGTTCTATACTCACTGACAACCTGGGGATGGGGGCTTGAAACATGTGGCTGGTTTGTGTTTTGGAAGAAATTTTGTATCCTGAGCTGTGAAGAAACTATTACATCCAAGGTTTCTGTGGAAATCCCATTAAATCCATGGGGCTCCAGCCCCTGTTTAAACAGCTAGCACTCACAGATATTTTGCTCCTTAATCCTGTTCCCGCTACAACCTCTAACCCGTCCGCCCAGCCGACAAGACTTTTGGCCTCTCTGGTGAGAATTTTTCTGCCCTGGTTGTGAACCGTTATGCCTCGTTACGTGGTGGCTGCCATTTCTCTTTTAGCAGCACACGCTGAATCCATCTTCCCTCCCAGAGCACCAGCGCAGCTAAGGAAAGTGTTGTCACTTGTGATTATGGTTAAATGGGACCGTAATACTGTAGGTCAGTGAGGCTCTTTGAGTTTTCCCCTATTCTGTTGTGCTGTGTGAGGTCAGGGCCCTGGACTACAGTAATGCTTCAAACACAGCCATTGTTCGTGGAGGAGTAGCTTGTACATTTGCTTCCCTTCCTAGAAGCAGGCCCCGATAAGACAACAGCAAAAGCCTCAAACAACACCGCCTTCAGCTGTCCAGGGGCAAAAGCTGGGCTCCCTCACCCCTCCCTCCTCCCCCAAGACTCAGCGTGCGGGACACAGGAGGATTCTGAGCGACGTGACGCACAGCGCGGTTTTCGGGGTCCCGGTCAGCAAATCTACCCAGCTCCTGCAGGCGGCTGCTGCTGAGGCCAGTCTCAACAAGTCCAAGTAGGTGGCTGTTAATTTTGTGATTTGGGGGGGGGGGAGATTCTGGGCATTCCATTCAACAGTTGGACAAACAGCAAGTGAGATTGAGTCAGCCCATCTGGGAACCCCAGTTTCGTACCTCCCGCCCCTGCCATGCCCCAAAGCCTCTTCCTTGCCCAGAGAAGGAGAAAATCCCAACTGCTTCGGCTCTCTCGATGTGCCAAGCAAACTGGGACCCCTGCCCCCGATGGACTACGCGGTGGGCAAGAAGGTTATCAGTAGCTTCTGGATCTTGCTTTGCATGGGACCCCAGCAATCCTTTGACCGACATTATGAACACGGCGCATGCAGCAAAGAATCTGCTCTGTTTCATCCGTACCATCAAACCTGTAAAATCTGGAGGCTGCCACATAGCGTGTTGGATACAGTTTTTTATTGCATGTTACAATACAGCATTTCGACAGGGTTCCCTAAGGAAGCGACGTTTGCCTTTTGAGTTATAATTTTTGGTTGAGCCCCCACATCCTGCAAACCCAGACAAAAATAGACGCATGCAAAAGTATACTTGATAGCCTACTCATAAACCTAACAAAGACCTTAACGCTGCTTTAATTTACCTACATCTGGAAGTTTCAAATACACAGATACTAACTGACTGATAAAGCCAAGGTTTCTTCAGCAGCGGGCCAGGCTGCACTGTTAGGGCAGGGCCAATTACTGCCCCCCGCCTCGGGTTTTCAGGGTGGGGGAGGGCATGTGCAATGGTCTCTGGGGGCCGAACCGGGGCACGGAGGCTGCTGGGAGTGGAAATCTGCCTGGCTGTGGCAGGTGTTGGTGCTGGCCCACTGAGGTGAGTCAGGGATGGAGGTGGCCGTGTGGGGCTGGCACAAGCTTCCTGGCATTGCTGCGGGCCCCCCAAATGTTCCTCCGTGCCCCCCATGGTTTGAAAACCTCTGCTCTAAGAGCACAGGGGCCCTAATACGTGTCTGTCTGTCTCCCCGGTGTGAGTAGTACACTAGGCACTGCACGGGCAGGTCAGACGAACCCAGTCCCTGCATCACTGAACTCTAAATAGAACAGTGTAGGTGCAAGCCCTGGAGTCCATGGGAGTGCTTGGCTCCCACCGTTTTGTTTACTCTGTTGTTTGCCCGTCTTCCCCAACCCCTCACCGCCAGCGCCCACGGTGCAGCTGTCGGATTAATGCCCTGTTGTTCCCTCCCACCCCTTGTTTTGTGGTCTCTCAGCTATTTCCAGGATACCAGATTAATGCCGGTTCTTATGAAGGTTGTCAAGGACCTGGCTGTGACTTGGGTTGGGGGACGCGCATAGTGTGAGTTAAAAGGAAAAGCAACTCGGGCAAAAAGTTCATGGATGTTACGGCCAGAAGGAACCATTATGATCATCTGGGCTGACCACCTCCATTGCAGGGAGTCAGAGTTTAAGGCCGGAAGGGAGGACTAGGTCCTCTAGCTGATCTTCTGTATGTCTCAGGCCACCAATACCATTCAGCACCTGCTCACTAAACCCACCGATGGAAACAAGACCGTTAGGAGACTAAACTATTATGTGCCACAGACAGAGAATAGGCGGGATTAAGGTGCACCAGTGCTCAAGGCCCCTCAATGGCAGGAAAATGATTAAATGGGATGTACCCAGATGCTGGAGGAGAAGTCAAGAGGCCCCTAAGATCACTGCCGATTTGACCTGGGGGGAAATTTCTTCCCCGACCCCATACATGATTATCAGTGAGACCCTGAGCAAGTGAGCGAGAACCAGCCAGCTGACACTTGAGACAGAGAATGCTCTGTGCCACCGCAGAGCCTGGACCCATCTCGCCCAGTGTCCCATCTCCAGCCGTGGCCATCTCTGATGCTGCATAGGAAGGAGATCAAAAAATTTCCCAGAACACATGGGAGGGGCGGGCAGGGAAAATCCCTTCCTGGCCGCTGCTGGTGGCTGGCTGAAGCATGTGCTTTAATAACAAGACATAAACTGGAAGTGAGCCCCAAGGTTGTTGAGCCCCACCACCTACCATCTCAAGCAACCCCTTCATCCAGTTGCGCTCAGAAAATTTCCTGTTGACTTGCCTGGTTACTAACATCCATGTTTTGGTTGGGGGGGATGCTTCTAGGTCTGCATCCACAACACCATCCGGCTCCCCTAGGACCTCGCAGCAGAATGTCTACAACCCACCGGACGTCTCCACGTGGAACCCGTTCGATGACGATAACTTCTCCAAACTCACGGCGGAGGAGCTGCTGAACAAGGACTTTGCAAAACTGAGTGACGGTGAGTTTACCAGAGAGCTTCGGCGTCCGCTAGCGACTGGCGTTGCTCCCTTCTGGACCTGGAAAAGCGGGAATGGCATAACGGTGGGGAGATGACAGTAGCTAGAGGCTTCTGAAATGCTCCAGTTACAGAGAGCTCTCGTGAGCATGAGAACCCGCAGAACTAACCTGTTAACATTGTGCATCCAGTATCTTTGTCTCTTACTGGGCATGTGACCTCCTACGTAAGCCCTCCAGGATGCAGTGTTCGTCTGCCACCCCAGTCACCTCTGCTCATGCCTTCCTCTCAGTGAGGTCAGGGAGATGACTCAAGGCCTCAGGTAGTGCTCCCTGTGAGTAAGGATGGTAGGCTCTGGCCCTGATGAGCCTACCACGGTATAGCCATTACATTGCTGCATACAGATCTGCAGCCCACAGATGAAGCTACATGGCTTCATGTGCAAATGATGGCTTGCAAGCAGTATGAGTAAATGTTCTGCCGTGGCATTTTTAAAGCTGTTTTAAGTTTATAAAAGTAGATCAGCTTCAAAATGGGAGCCAGCGACCGTCAAGCGTAACCCGACATTCTGGAATTTCAGGTAAACCTCCAGAAAAGCTTGGTAGCTCCACAGAGAACTTGATTCCAGGCTTTCAGCCAGCTCCATCGACAACACAGGCAGATGCTTTCACTTCCTCTTCCTTTACAGCCGGATCAGGTAAGCACGTGAGCGTACCCTGAAAGGGCCTCCTTTCGAGATAATACCAGTGGTCGGTGGCTTTTCTGCAGCCCCCCGGAGGCCCAGATCCATTCGACTGACCTTGTTTCTTCAGACTGTCGCCTCTTTGGGCATCTCAGTAGGCAAATACAGGACAGACGTGATACCTTGAGTGAAAAAGGAGGGCAGGAGGGACGCATGTACTAAGGCATGCCCTGTGATGGAAGACCTTAGCCTGGGAAACTTGTTTAGTTCATCTCAGTTGGCTAATGGACACAATGAATGGACACCGTGAGGTAGCTCTTCGGGGAAGTTAGACACCGAATAGACTCCTTAAAGTCCATAGGAAAGTCGGAGCCTCTCCCTACTAGCCATCATGGATCATACAGTAGCTGTTCTATACTCAGACGTAGTCTGGAACGGTTGGGGTCAGGGGAATTTGTTGGTCAAAACTTGTCTGACTCCTTGAGAGAAATCCGACAGATGTGCCAGGTGATTCCACTTTGAGTGGCTATGATGGGATATAGAACCCTAGAAATACAGGGCTGGAAGGGACCTCAAGAGGCGATCTAGTCCGTCCCCTCCGTGCTGAGGCAGGACTAAATCTACCTATATCATCCCTGAGGGGTGTTTGCCTAACCCTGCCCTTAAAAACCTCCAATGACTGAGATTCCACAACCTCCCATGGTAACCCGTTGCATTGCTTTCATATACGCTACAGAAAGGATGTGGGCAACTTGGAGAGAGAGTCCAGCGGAGGGCAACGAAAATTATCAGGGGGCTGGCGCACATGACCTACGAGGAGAGGCTGGGGGAACTGGTCTTACTTAGTCTGCAGAAGAGAAGAGTGAGGGGGGATTTGATAGCAGCCTTCAACTCCCTGAAGGAGGGGTTCCAAAGAGGATGGAACTCGGCTGTTCTCTGTGGTGGCAGATGACAGAACAAGAAGCAACGATCTCAAGTTGGGGAGGTCTTAGTTGGATATTAGGAAACCATTATTTCACTAGGAGGGTGGTGAAGCACTGGAATGGGTTACCTCGGGAGGTGGTGGAATCTCCATCCTTAGAGGTTTTTAGGGCCCGGCTTGACAAAGTCCTGGCTGGGATGATTTGGTTGGGGTTGGCGCTGCTTTGAGCAGGGGGTTGGACTAGATGACCTCCTGAGGTCTCTTGCAACCAGGGGTGAAAGTAACTTAAAGGACTTAACGGTACTCCAGAGTCCTGAGCAAGGGGAAGAGGCATGGCCTCAACCGGAAGAGGCGGGGCCTTTAAATACCTGGGCACTTTAAATCACCGCCAGAGCCCTGCCGCCGCTACCCCAGGAGCCCGGCAGCGGGGCATGGGCGGAGATTTAAAGGGCCCGGGGCTCCCCACAGCAGCTGGAGCCTGGGGCCCTTTAAATCACTGGCCTGGGGAAGCTGGTCTGGTCCGGCACGCCGAACCAGACCGTACCAGCTTGCTTTCACCTCTGCTTCCAACCCTAATCTTCTATGATACTTCTAGTTAGGTTAGATATTAGGAAAATCTTTCTTTTTTAGATCTCCCTTGCTGCAAATTAAGCCTACCCACAGTGGACATGGATAACAATTGATCACTGTCCTCTTTCTGAAAACCTATTACATATTTGAAGACCTATTCTCCTCCCCCACCTCCCCGCCCCACACCAGTCTTGTCTAGACTGTCAAGGAGGCAAGGCTGACGCCATCATTCTGCCATGGGATGAAGGGAAAAATGCTGATTGCACTTAGCAAAGATAAAGAAAAGTATGTGGGCAGGGAACACCTTTCCCTGCCGCAGAGAAGGAGCGCACGGTTGCTTAAGTACAGTATGTAATCTACGTGGTGGATGCAGAAAGTGGGAACTGACGGTATGAGCATGGATTCCACAGATCAGCAATCCTTAGGACCTCGTCCTGCAACCACATCTGGGTGCGTAGAGCCTGGTGTGGAGCACCGCTGGGTTCCGTGCGGGTGCCCAAATGGCAGCTGTTGCAGGATCAGGGCCTCGTTAAAATTTGGTTTCTCTTGCTCTCAAGTAAAACCCAACCCAGTTTCTTCAAGCTCAGAAATCTCTGGCTGGATGCTACTGCACGTCTTGTCACTTTTTTTTTCAGCCATGGGGGCACCTGGAAAATACCCACAGCAACCCAAAACAAAATGTTTATCTCAGCATTTCAGCCCCCTGCCCCCCCCTCAACCCCAGCCTCCGCACTGACCTTTTTACCATTTAAAAACTGGATTTGTTGAATTAAAACTTCCCCAGGGGTCAGCAAGCTTCCAGGAGAGCAGGCAGTCATTCTGCATCGTAAATTAGCTGTGAGCATGTGTAATGTGCTAATCCGAGAACCGGGCTATGGGGCTGGGTCAGATTTTAGATCACCCTAGAATCTTAATTACTCAGAAGGAGAAAACGAAGAAATCCATTTTAAGATGACTTCTAAATATAAGTGGAACTTAGAGAAGCTTACAATAGAGCTCAGTAGCTTTGCAGTGGCTTGTACCTGCTAGCTAGAGAGCTGTGGAAGCTTTAGTGAGTTAACGTTCCCTAGCCACTCGACACAATATGGGTCAGATTTGCTGCTGGTGTCCATTCCATCAGTGTCGCTGCATCGACTTTAACAGAGATACCAATTGAGGTGCTGGTCCTCTATGTTTATTATTTAAATGCCCTAGCACACATCCGATAAGGCCTTGTCATTCCAGGTACAAAGTGTCCTTAATTCCCATTGGGCCACAAGTTTCTAGACCTATTTCCCATAACGCTGTAGCTTGCTCAGCCCTCTGAACGCAAGTATGAGTGGAATATTCTCCCACTTTGAAGGGTTGGGAGGTGTTGGCTCAACGTTTTCTCTACAGCAGTGGTTCCAACTGTGGTCCACCGCTTGTGCAGGGAAAGCCCCTGGCGCGCCGGGCCGGTTTGTTTACATGCCGCGTCCGCAGGTTCAGCCGATCGCGGCTCCCACTGACTGCGGTTTGCCGCTCCAGGACAATGGGGGCTGCAGGAAGGGCGGCCAGCACATCCCTCGGCCCGCGCCGCTTCCCGCAGTCCCCATTGGCCTGGAGCGACGAATCACGGTCAGTGGGAGCTGCGATTGGCCGAACCTGCGGACGCGGCAGGTAAACAAACTGGCCCGGCGTGCCAGGGGCTTTCCTTGAACAAGTGGTGGACCACGGTTGAGAATCTACAGCATTGGAAATTCTTTGCTGAAAAGTGTTATGAACAAGCTTAGTATTAATATTACAAGAGGAAGCAGGGTCTTGTGGGTAAGGCACTGAACAGGGACTCAGGAGACCTTGGTTTAATTCCCATCTCTGCTGCTGCGCAGATATTGGGCGATTTTTTCTTTCTTTACTTCATTTCCTCCATCAGTACAACTTGGATAATAACTTCCCTTCTCCCACCTTTTCGTCTTCTAGCTACACAACGTAAGCTCTTGAGGAGAGAAACTCTCCTCAATTTGTACAGCCCTGATCTGGGCTACTACAATACAAATAAATAACTGGTATTGTTCTGTGGATCTCTTTGGCTTTTGTGCTCTATAAGGTTTCCTACCTCATAGACTCTTCCCTGCACTAAGATCTGTTTTGTTTGGGGCATGCCTCACAGAAGTTTTTGTTGGTGCTTCCTCAGGGATTGGAAACTTCCATCTCTTCTCCTCCTTCTTTCCTCTTAAGTGTGCGCGAAGGAGGGAGTGCTAGTGAATTGGCTTGCGTTTGTCAGCACGTCTGTACTGAGAGGTACATGATGCCTAATAGGGTGGATTCTGGGGCGGGAGCAGTCAGGTTCAATGGTTTTGGCACTGGATTGGGGTTCAGCAGAGTAGGGTTTTATTCCTAGCTCCGATGCTGGGTGACCTTGGGCAAGTCGCTTCATCGCTCTGTGCCTCAGTTTCCCCACCTGTGAAATGGGAATAATAGCTCTTTTGTAAAGCACTTCGAGATGTATGAATTAAAAGCGCAATGGATCTGCTCCATGGAGGTCTTATTACTAACTTTTTCCATAATCAAATAAGCTGGTTTCCCCAGGCCTGGTTTTAAATCTGTTAAGATCGATCTGTGTCTCAGTGCTGCACCTTCTCTGCTTGACATTTTTTGCCTTTTCTTTCTCTCTCTCCTCTTGTTTCTTGCTGCCTCTCCAGCTGAAAAAACAAAAGACATTCTGAGTCTGGACACTAGCCCTCCACTTCTGGCTATGCCTGATCCTTTCATTCCTCTTCAGTTATCCGACACACCAGGTAACCAGAACAGAATGTGGTGTTTAATATAAATATTTGTCACTTTCAGATTTATGCCTTGGGAAGCTTGAAAATGGGGGCAGATATCAAAAGCCTGCAGGATGTATTGAATGACAGATGCTCCTCACCTTTTGGAAATTGGCCCTGCTGGGTGGGTGTAGGTGTTGGGGGATGGATATACAATGGAGTAGTGATTCCTGATTCAATTCTTGGGTGCTATTGAGATATTACTACTACTAACAGAATTTTTCTCTATAATGTACGTAAGGGTTCAGTGTATACAATAATTTAAAGAATACTCGGGTATTTAGTCATACTTTCTAAGGCTATTTTAGATCAGTCTCGGACTTCTAGGTATTAAACTTAGAACCTTCGCCACGAGACGGTTGATTCCTTTTGGCTCGTTGGTTAGCACTAGTTCTGCTGTACAAATGTGCCCCTTGGTCGCTGTGTAACCCACTGGTCAGTCTGGATTCTAGATCCCCGTCTCTGCCCAACCCACAGAGGATGTGAGGCTGCAGTGCCCAACTACAGACCCTGGCCCTACAGCTCAAGCTGTGGCAGCTCATGCTTTTGGGTCACTTTCAGGGCTTAAATTTTGGGCCATGCAACCTTAATGCAGCAACAGAAATAGATACTTTCCCAAATCCTGCCTCCCCTAAATGAGCGCACGTCAAGAGTTGATACCCCATTCTATTAGGGGATCCCCTTGCGTTTTCCTTTTTTTCCAAATGCTATTGGAAGCATTTTGCTTTCTTGGCCTGTCAGCCTGAAGCAGTGGCAAAACTCCCTGCCCAGTACGCACAACACAAATGGCAGGGGCTAGCATGCTGAGCCAGCTCTTTTTCATATTGCGTATTGAATTTCCGTGCAGCAAGCAGCATTGGTAGACTTGGCTCCAGGCAGCTCTTAAGCCTCTTTATAGAAACCATTACGAGGAAATTGCCTTCCAACCCTGCCCTTGGGTGACGATAATCAGAGGAGGTAGTTTCTGATCTGTTGGATTGTGCTAGCCCCATATATGGCAAATATTTAAAGCTACAGCCCACACCTGCCTTCACTAATCCATTGCATGCACGTATGAAGTTATAGGTGTAAGTGTTTGCAGGATGCATGCTCCGGTCTGCAGCTGGTGCTCAAGCTCCTGGAACAGTTACCTTCCGACGGCAGGTTTCAGAGTAACAGCCGTGTTAGTCTGTATTCGCAAAAATAAAAGGAGGACTTGTGGCACCTTAGAGACTAACCAATTTATTTGAGCATAAGCTTTCATGAGCTACAGCTCACTTCATCGGATGCATGAGGGCAGTGACTTCTTCTCTCTGACTTAGATGGCAAATGTGCCCAGGTCACATGTTTCTGGAATTTTTTTTTCTAACCGCTTCTGGCACACACTCGTCCTGCGATTTGAAAATGGAGATGGCTGCCCGTGTCTCTAAAGTCAGCAGTGAAGAGAATTCTGGAATTGAACTTGGCTGATAACTTCCACCGATCCATCAGGCAGGACATGCCTTGCTTGCTCTCCCATACCTGTATTGCCTCTGCAGTACTTCCTGCAAACACACGTCTGCTAAGTAAGCATAGGTGGCTCAGGCACGAGGGGAGTGGATACATCTAGTTGGTAGACAACCATTTTATAGAGTCCCTTTTGCCCAGAAGAGCCAGACTTGCGCTACCTGTAGGCATCTGTTTGTGTATAAATCTCTTTAAATGTGCATGGACAAATTGCTTTAGAAACTCCTTATTTGACTGTAAGAGATTCTGGTTACATACTTTGTACTGTGTTCGTTTAACTTCTCTGGTGAGGGTCAGTTGCAGAGCACAGCCACTTGATAAATATTTGCTTTAAATTAATGTCTGCTAAATTTTTTTCCAAAAGGGGTGGGAAGGAGGGAGAGTACAAGAAGTATTGGCCAGCTGTAGAATATTTGTTTTAACCACCTTGCTTCCTTGGCCCGTCAGTCGATTTTGGTCAGAGGCCTTCGGCACTAAAAGCATGAGCCTCTACCATTGGTGCTGCAGGAATAACACTCTTAGGGTCTGTCTTCACTGCAGACTTCGCTGCTTCTTCAGATGTTGCCCCTAATCCCCCTCCCATTCACACCACAAACTCTCTCCCCTGAGTTGGGTGGTGCTTTAAACCCAAACTAGCTGGCCAGGCTGATGTGTCTACACTGTATCTGGGAATGAGCGTCCCAGCCCAAGTCCACAGATTTGTGTTGGTGGGGCTCATGTTGTGTACACCTTTGTGGCTTGGGTCTGGGGGTGGGGAGGGCTTGACAACACCAGCCCAAGCCATGACGACATCTCAATATTTATGTAGCTATTCTAAGTGTGCTAGCCCGAGTTTGTGGACCTGGGCTGGGAGCTCTGCTCCCAGATGCAGTGTAGACATAGCCGCTGAGGGTTAGAGTCTGGGTCCTGCTTTCACGTGGGCTGGAATGAGCGCACTTTGCAGTGAGGATGTAGGCTAAGCTGCTTGAGTCCTTATAGTCTCCCAACGCTTTCCTGCAATTTTTCTGTGTTCCCGGAAGGACAGACCAGTTCTCCCACAATTCACTGGGAAAGAATCCCAGAGTGGCTCAGCTCAGTGACACGCACGCAGCAACAGGGAGGATCCAGTAAATCAAGTAGGGCTTTACAGCGCAGCTGCTCCCACCTGGGCTCGGTTAACTCGGATTCTGATCACCTGAGTTAACCCTGCAGTGAAGAGAGAGCCTTAGACAGCCAATATAATGTACTCTTATCTTCTCTCACAGATCAGCCCCCGAGATAAACAGTCTCCTAGTGGCAGGGTTTTGTTTTCATTTCAATAACTTAACATTAAGAATGTTACCTCAAATTAGGAATAGTTCTAGGGAAAATGGGGAACTGTGTCCAATGGAGAAACTGAGATAAAAACTAAGCAACAGTCCAGTGGAAATTGGATTTGCTTTAACACATCCCTTTTTATTCTGCGCAATCACTAATGGAAATGTAACTGGTAAGAGAGGCTGGCAAGCGAGGTATAAAAATAAGCAAAACATCTGTTAAAATACTGGAAAATGAAAAATTCATGCTGAAAACGTTTTTCTTTGTGCCTGTGTCGGGAAGTGAGCCAAGTTTTTCTTAATAAGCTTATTCTAGGCTTCACTGCTGATTAATCATAATGGAGCGGTTGATCTGAATGCTAATTTTTCTGCTGCGTGTGGCTGTTCGATTCCTATCAGTACAAATCTAGCTTACAGTGAACAAGTAGCCACTGTATTATTGGAAGTGAATTTTTGCACAAGAGAGTCTGGAAGCCATAAATTAAACTGAGTTATGGAACTTGAAGGCAGATTTTGCTTCGTTTGGGGAAAAAAGAAAAAATCCTCTTATGCAATAACCTTACATCGTTTTTTTTACATGTGACCTGTATATACAGTTTGAGTTTATGCATCTTTCTCTTTTGCTAACAGTCAGTTCCAAAACAGCCCTTGAGACTCGCTTTCACAAAGTACTTATGCACATGCTTGATTTTAAGCATGTGAACAATCAAGTTCTTTGCTGAATAGGGACAAACTTCTGGGCAGGCTTTAAATGTAAGCACCTGAATGGGGGCCTTAGTTCCGTAGTCACACAATATTCAGGCATATTGGCATGTTTACCCATATCTTTACTGAAGGCACAAAACCAGATGTACAAGCATTTATGAATATGTGAAATAGGAGGCTACTGAAGTATTTCTCCAAATTTTGTTGGTTTGTTGTTTTCCCCTTTCTGTCTAGTTTCCCCCCTCCCCTGCAATTTTGGCACTGAAAAAAGGGTAAGAGGGGAGTGCTGGCATGTGAGGGGAAACAGGAACTGATAAAATGGAAACTGAAGACTTTTGGGGTTTCTTGTTTGTCATCAAAAGAAGGAAAAAATTCCAAGGGAACAAAATGGGGTTTTTTTGTTTGTTTGTTTGTTTTCTAAGGCTACTTTTCATTGCAAGGGAGGGCAGTGGTTTGAACAAAACATTTTGACCGATCGCAGTGATTGGTGTAAGAGATTCAATGTCTCCGGTCACACTGATCCAATCCAAGCTACAGTAATTCAGGACTGAAATACACAGTCACCTGGTTATCAGTGGTCTCTTGCGGGCATGAATGGGACTAAAAATTTAGGCAGGGTAATTGTTAGTCACAGGCATGGGTTGAATCAAATTTCTCCTCCAAAATTAATTTACCACCCCCTGCCATGCTGTACTGGCAGGGATCCTGGCTTATTTTCTCCTTCCTCTGTGGAGTTGAATGATCTGTTAGGGTCAGGTCAGTGGTTACAGTAGATTGAAACAAGAGGGAGAGTTCCCAAGGAACAGTCCAGGTGGAGAGAGCAGGGATAGCATACCTGTGCTTACAGAAGAGAAGGGGAAGCTGCACTTCCCTCCTCCCCCCCCCCCCCAATTATTCTATGCCTGGTTGACTTCTTAGGACTCCAGGATAGTGGGCATTGATGGACCTCAGCCTTTATCTTCCATCACTGTGCCCCTCTTAAGTACCCTCTATCCTGGGAATAGAAGAGAACGGTCCATCCATGAAGGATAATGTGTCTGTCTGCATAGCTTTAATTTCATACAATAACTCCCCCCTGCCCCCCAAATGACACCAAACCAAATTCTGCCCTTAGATACATATTTATAGTAATGCCTACAGGCCTCAACTGCTACCAGGGTTCTGTTATACCAGGTACTATAGAAGACCTAGTAGGAGAGAGTCCCTGCCCCAAAGAGCTTACAGTCTAAATAGGCAAGAGTGGTAGGGGAAAAGTAGGCAGAGAGAGAATACATGTGCCATCTGTGTCCATGAGCAGAATGGATCCTCAGTCTTAATTAGGATTCCCATATGGCCCAACAAGTAGTGTTGCTTTTTCAAGAGAAATTACCTATTGTACATCTCTTGGAGGCTTACAACTAACTCTTTCAAATAAGCAGGCAGGCTCTCTTCCCTGACTTTATTTTCTTATCCCAAGAGGTGCGTCAAAGCAACAGTATCACCGTGGCGATCAGCACTGTTCGGAGATGATACAGCTAGCTAGCAGCTGAATAGCAGTTGCGTACTGCCAACCCCAGTGTGGGGAAAAATCCAGAGTTGCGCACACCCATGCACAAAATCAGGATTGGCTTTAAAATCATGAGCTTTTTAAACAATAACAAATGTTGGGTTCTTCTTATTTGCTCTCTAGGTTTTGAACCTTGAGTTGAGAGACCTGCAATGACAAGACTCCCAGGAGCTTGAAAAAATGCCAAGAATCGTGAGACTTGCTAGAGTTGGCAAACCTGGAGCCAAAAGCATAGGGAGCAGCCTTTCAAAGCTGCTTAAAGCCTTATCTAAACACAGGTGTGGTAGTGGTACGAGAAGGGAGTACAACCACCCTAGTTTGGGCAGTTACTCTTGTATAAAGATGCTTTCTATTGGTACAGCTTATTTCCCCCTTCCTCTATGGGAATAGGCTGTATTGATGTAAAGCACCTTCATACTGGTGTAAGCGCATCTACACTGCGGTTGTACCAGTGTAACTATTCTAGTAGAGAAATTGCGCTCCCACCCGACATAGTTTATATTAGTACAAACCCTGTGTAGGTCAGGCTTAAGGGACTTGGCTGCTCAGTTCTCATTAAAAGCTTAGTGACCTGTACTAAGCCCCCTAGGAGACTGAAAAAACCCACCTTCCATAGCTAAGGACCCGCTTCCTATTTATTACACATCACTCTGCTAATTTCTTACAACATAAAATCTTTTTTAAAAAAAAAAAATCACTGAATTTCTTTTTTTTTTTTTTTTTTGTTCTGTAATATATATTCAGGTCTGCAGAAACTCCATGAAGAGCATTAAAGTCCAGGCCCATCCTTTGATTAGTCAGAGCCTTCTGAGGCTGAAGCATCAGAAGTTTTCCTTTCATCTTTAATACTTGATTGATCAATAGGAAGAAATCTTCCTGAGTGACTACTCTACATATACTTCAGTTATTCCCTCACCCTCACCCCGCAGTGTCACAGTTGACTTGGCAGGATTTTTACCACCTTGTTTTTCTTTCTCAGTTGACACCGGAAGGAAAGGTCTGTGCTCTATTGAATTGTATTTCGTTTTGCTTTTTCTCCATGGTACAAGAGTGAGTAACGTTCCTGTAGCGTGCAGTGCCCGGCTGTAGAGATTTTGGCTTTGAGATGTTGCAGCCTGATTGTTCAGAGTGGTATTGAACTATCGTGGACCATAGTAGAGAAGTGTGGTGCGGTTTGGTTTGGTTTTTCTTCCTTCCCTGCTTAATTTGAAAGTCTCTTAGGAATCCTCCTTTACTCTCTTCCTAATGGACTGCTCTGCTTAAAGGCCCATCAGCCCCTCTAATTCCTAGGGCTTTGTAACCACACTCTTTAAACTCACTGCTTGGCCAGGACATTCCAGGGTCATAGTGCCAAACATGGATGCAATTTACGAGCCTGAAAAAGATTTTTGCCTTCAGCAGTTGCAGATGGGGAAAATCCCTGATTCATGCCAATGGACTAACTGCAGACCTGAAGTACCCGATTTGCATTCATGTGATAGGATATGGATTTGGGGACACAGGCCAAATTAGGTGTGCTTAACCGCTAACACCGTTCGCTTGTCAGTTCGAGTTGTGCAGTTGTTCAAGGATATCCTTAATTGATCACACGTCAGTGCTAGAACCTGAGAAGTGAAAACTGGCACAGATGGACTGTAGCATGTTAGCTACACTAGTGCAAGCTGTGTTGGAAAGATCCCCATTAAATTTTCAGCTACGCTATAAAAACCTGAATTTAACATAGAGCTTGCGATAATGAGCCTTGATTCTGTAACACAAATTTCAGTGACTTCAGTTTTCGCATTAAACTTGCTATTATTCATGTAACGTAACTTACCTTTTTAGTCCCTTAGTATAAGAATATGTTTAACTAAACCTTTAGAACAAACGTTTTAGTTACTTATTTAAAGTTTCATCAGATTTTAAATAGATTTCCCCCCTCTTATGTTTCACAGATTTAGGGGCAGATTTTTCCAAAGCACAGATGGCAGAGATAATAAACTCCCTCTGAAAGTCAGCAGGAGTTGGGTGCCTGACTGCTGTTTTGTAGCTTTGAAAATCTCTCCCTTATTTATCTTCTAGGAGAAGATTTTATTGTTTAGGAGAATAACAGATCTGTCAAATAGCCTAAAGAAAACTGGGGTTATAGAATCCATCCCATGCAATATAATGGAAGATGCAGCTAGCACTAAGCATTGTGTGTTTTTGTGTTTGGCAATTGATTTGTCACATCACACGTGGAACCCAAGACATATATGGAAGGCTTGATGATGAGGATGAAATTTGCTTACCCAAGAAGCAGCCGCCTTAATTTATGTGGAAGACCGTGTGTACTTTGGCTACCGTGTTGATACAGATAATGGAATGGGGCCCTGAGATCTCCATCGTAACTTTTTCCCCACAAATGCTGCTTCATGCACAATGGTCTCTTCAATTTCAGCTTAGTTATCTGACAACGCTGGTCTCTGCTCCGACCAATAAGTGACCTCAGTTCCGCTCCAGTGAAGTAACTTTCCTGACTGACATAAAAACTAGCATTTAGCTTGAATTATTTTATTCCTTGGACGGAGAGCAGCTCAGTATAACTAGAGAGGCTAAAAGAGCAGGGAGCTCTGCCTTTCGAGGCACACCTACTCTTGAACTGCAGCTGCCTAAGATCAGTGCATGGGAAGTAGTCTAGGCTAAAACATTTCCTTCTGTTACGGTGTTTTTCTTTGGCGTCTGTGGTCAAAAATGCATGCTGGTGAAGTTACTCTGAAGAGTTTGAATTCACGAACCGTTTTGTGCCGAGTGATCTTGATGTCAAGAAGCTAAGCTTGTGGTTTATTCATAAGCATGTTTTAAAGAAACTGCCCTAATCTAACGGTCGGAGAGAAGCACCTCTTTAATATAGCAGCGCTTCCTGCTGCTTAAAGCGGAACCATAGATCAGTGTACACAGGGGTCACTGAGCACTTTCTAAGCAGCCCTCACTCTGTCCCCAAGCTGCAGGTATTGGCTTTCACCGGTACTATTACCATGCTTTATCTCACAATCCTTACGTTTAGGACCGAGTACAACATAAAATAGAAACTCTGGGTGGGGCTGTTCAAATGCACCCACGTGCTTGAAAGCTACTGAGTCACTTGGGAGCTTTTGAAAAATCTCCCTCTGTATAGATTTTCAATTAGAACAAACAGGACACTGCAATCACTGCAGTCCTGGTGAACTTCCTTTCCCTGCTCCCTACCCTGTATGTGTTTTGTCTAGCTCAGATTGTAAGCTGTATTCTGAAGGGATGTAGTCCTCTTTAAAAGCGTGTCCAGTGCTAAGTTCTTATGACTGCTAAGTGACCATGCTGACCGTTAAAAGTTGGCAATGAAAGAAACAGGAAATTAAAAACAGGCAACAAATTATGGCAAAGAACCACTGAAGTTTCTCATCAAATTTACATGGAAAATTTTAAAACCGGATGGGGCTGTGGAGAAGATGGGGATAGGGAAAGGTGGTTTTGGTTTTTTTCATTGAAAAAACCCCAGTTTTTGTTTGAAAAATGTTGTCCGGCTCTCTCCAACTCCAAGCGTTCTCTCAGGAGACAGCTACCCAGTGTCTAGAAACTCACCAACACTCTCATCCCACAATAATCCACAGAAGATGTTGCAGTGAGTCAGTTTGTGATTGCATGTCTGATAAAATTATTGCCATATGGCTGACCAGAGAGAGAGCCTTTTGCATGTGAAGATTAAATGGATGATCCCTTTTGAGGTCAGGGGGCGGAAATGAAGGAGGAACACATTTCACTAAAGAAACATGAGGGTGGAGCAGAGATGCATGTAAGAGGTCGGGGTGGTGATGAAGGAGAATGGTTTCAAACAATCAAGGTTGCTTTCAGAAAGTTTGGGTGTCCAACTAGAGACCCTCTGCAAAGGGCTGAGTTTCAGAGGGCAGAGGTTCAAATCTTCTGGAATCAGGCCCCGGGAAGGCAGGTCTCAAATATGAATAACTAAAATTACAGATCTATTTTTAAAAGTACCAAACTTCATAATTTTTTTTAACTCTTGTGCTCTGTAAGGCTTGTACGGTGATTAAGAAAATGAGCCGAATTTTATGGGGAATGTAAAAGCTAAAATGAGAAATGGGGCCCAAACCAAACTCCTGAATCGGAACACCACAAAAGGGGCCTGATCCATAATTCTCCACAGTTGTGTGTGCCAGGTTGATTTCTAGGTAAATGCAACTGAAGCCAGCTTTACTGTCTGCCCATGCTAACCAGTTACCGTAGCCCTGCCTCTGGCAGTTGCCAAAACGCAATATTATTCAGCAGTGGAAATAATAGGCATGCCATTGCCGAGAACTCGACGTCAGATTTAAAATTTATTTGGTATCTGGAAAAAAAATTATTGGTGACTGGACAGCTGTATAAACCAACGTTAGATCTGTGAGCCTTGGCTTTGTAGTGTTTTTAATAATTTTATTTAGCTACCTAAGGCATTTGTGTATGCAGTTCTCGTAATAATTAATGGAAATAGTATGCCTAACTCCCTTGGGTGGGTTTGAAGATCTGTGTCCTTTTTTCTTTTTATATGACGATTCTAATATAACCAAATACCTTTCTAATATAGGAACAGTTAGGGGAGCTTTAAACTGTTTCACAGTTCATGGGTTTATAGTTTTTTCTTTTTCTTTTTTTATGCTTGGTTTTTAAGACTTGGTTTGTGGGGTGTTTTTTTTTGTTTGGGGTTTTTTTGTTTGTTATGGTGACTTTCTGGAGGCGACAACCTGGTATTCGAGAGCAAGGTGGTGGGGGTTAGAACACCTGCTCTTCCACTGAATTGTTGTGTGACCTTGGTCACTTAGGGCCCTGAGTTCAGTGAAGTACTTAAGCACATGCTTACATACTCACTGAATTAGGGCCTTAACCTCTGTAGGTGTCCCTTTAGCTAGAAGTAAAATGGATCAGTTAGATACTTCTGTGAAGTGCTTTGAGATCCTTGTTTGGAGGGCGCTGTATAAGTTTCACCTGTGTAGAGCCATGCTAGTATGAACCAACAGAGTGTAATGTGAGATGATTGGTTCCTCAGATGAGCAGCTGTTTAACGTCTTTGCTTTTATTTCCCTTTTTTGCTTTTTCTGCTTCCTTTCTTCCTTTTCTGCTTAACCCAGAAAAACTGATTGAGGGTCTCAAATCTCCTGAGACTGCGCTTCTGCTCCCTGATATCCTGCCTCTAGCTGACCCCTTCGGTTGCACCTCTGATGCTGTGAATGGTAAAATAACAAACTGTAATTTGTGTGGCATGTTCTGCTCCTGCCCGTTCACACGACAACTGCGCATGTTTATGCTGCTGGGCTAGGGTAGGTGAGAGGTAGGCCTGCAGCCATCACAAAACACACCTTGCTTAGAAGAGTAGGTGCAAAGGGCCGAATTTGCCTCTCAAGGCACCGTGCCCCTTGACTCCAGGGGGAGTCACAGCTGAATAGCTCAGCACTGCTTTAAACTCTTGAGGTTTACCCTATTGTCCTCAATAATGTGGCAGAGCTGTGACCAGTGTGGTGTTTGAGGAGGGGGTTCTTTGAGCCCCGTGTAGAGGGAGGATGGTGTGCTGGGTGAGGGGAATGGATGTAGGGACGCTATCGAAGATGGGTGGTTAGGGAACTAGCCTTGGATTCGGGAGATCTGCGTTCAAGTCCCTGCCCTGCCACAGAGTTCTTTGTGACCTAGGGCAAGTCACTTAGCCTCTCTGGGTCTCAGTTTCCCATCTGTAATATGAGACTAATACCACTGCCCTACTTCAAGGAGCATGGGAGGATAAATACATTTAAAGATTGAGAGGCACTCGGATACTTAGGTGTTTGTATGTCCCCTATTACTAAAGAGCGATGGAATTTTAATGACGTTTTCTTTGCAAAAACTGAAGACTAATAAGGCTCTGGGTTATTCATGAGTGGTCTGTTTCAGTGATTTGCTGTTATCCTAACCTGAGTATAAAATCAAGCTGCCACATTCCTGCCAGCGTAGCTGACCTATGTATTAAAGAGATATTTATAGATTCTGACAACTGCCTTCTCAGCTTCTACCTGTGCTGTATTTGGAAAACTAACTTCTCCCTTCTCTCTGCTCTGATCGCGGGTGCATTCTGTAAGGAAAAGATGACCTAGCTGTTGAGAGTCTCATACCTGGCCTTGAGGCTCCAGTGCCCCAGCACCTCGCCTCCCAGACCGACTCAGTTGCTTCCAACAGAACAGGTTTGTGAGATGCCCCAAAGCGTTAGTGTGAGCCGTAGGACCCCTTTATAGTGAATAGGAAGATCTTATCCACTTGACTAAACTGTTTTCTCTCCTCCCCCTAACCTCACCTGCAGTTTAAATTGACCCTGTTTTTATAAAGCTAATTTCAGCTAGTTCGTTAAAGGTCACCGTTAGCCTGCTGGAGAATAATCTTACAGAAGCATTTGGTTGTTCATCCAGCACCCTCTCTTTGTTCCAGAGCAGGTGTTACGATAGACTGACAAGTGCTGGCCCTCTGCGGGTGACGCTATATATAATATATATTTTTTTGATCCAGTATATATGTCCAGAGAGGCCTCTGGATCTTGGGCATAGAATTGTGGGTATGTCTACACTGCAATCAGAGATGGGAACTTCAGCATGTTTGGATGTGTTCTAGCTAGCTTGAGTGCCAATAGCAGTTAAGCACTGGGAGCATAGGCTAGTTGCTGATGCAAGCCCGCTCAGGACCCTGGCTATGCAGTGGAGTAGCTAGCCTGTGCTCGCAAGCTAACTAGATCAAAGGTAACTCGGGTATCCCTACGCATGTGGCAATCGCCTTCCCTCCACCCCCAATTGCTTAGTAGACAGATCACGTCTTTATGGTTTGTTAATCCACTAATGTCTCTTTCACACTAGAATAAAAAGACCCGCCTTCTCCGCCCCCCCAAATTAGCTTCCCTTAAAATCACGTGTCTCTAGTTATAGACGCTTGTTAGTGGTGTGTTGCCAATATGAATATGAAATTTCCAATTTCCTGTTGAGATCTCCTGTGGATGTTAGGAATGCCAGTCTTCAGTGTCACCTATATCTTGTCTGTGTTCTGTAATTGGCAATTCATCCCTCTTCCTTACTCCATAAGCCCTGATCCTGAAAATTGCTCCTACGGGTGGATCCTTACACCTTCTCAGAGCCCCACTGACTTCAACGGGATGTTTAGAACTTCTCAGGATAGGCCCCAGCTGACAGTGTCCCAACGTGCCACAGGACATCAGTAGTTTTAAGATACCTGAAATGTTACTTAACGTTTTTTACACAGAAATGAATTGTATCTAGTTTGGTCTATGGCTGACAAGCCTCTTCAGATAGTTGAGCTAAGCTACTTATTTATCTCGAAAAGGTAGTCAGCTGCATCTAAAATATTAGGCTTGCAATTCCTTGCTTCCCTGAAACCATGGTTTTAAATCCTCCTATGAGCAACTGTCTCCTTTGCAAAGTAAATTAAATAATTACCATACAGTCTGTCTTTCCAACAAGACCTTAAACCAGGCCAACAACAGCAAAAGCCTCCTCATTCCAGTCTTGACTTAAACAATATCCAAAGATCCCATGGAGTTTTTTGCAAGAGGGAGGGACTCTCGCTGTTCTCTTGGCTAATGTCTAGCTCATTCCATTGTGCAAGATTCTGACTTGACTGCTGCTCTCACCACTCCAGAGGCGGCTGCTTTCCTGGGGTGAATCTGGTTTTCTGCATGTAGGTGGTTAAAACACTTTGGGATCCTTCAAAGCTCTCTAATGGTGGAAAATTTTTCCCACCAGGATAATGTTAGATGTGGCTACATGCAGGTTTTGCAAACTGCCCTTTCAATACTAACTGGATGGTAACAGGAGTGTGACCGTATTAACCTAACAGTCTTGTGTGTGTGCTGTTTAATGCTGTCGTTGCTGTGGCCTGACGGCTGTTAATCTGGATTCAGATTCTCTCACTGGGGAAGATTCTCTACTTGACTGTTCTCTGCTTTCTAACCCCGCTGCTGACCTCTTGGATGAGTTTGCTCCTATAGCTATTTCAGCTCAAGCTCACAAAGGTAACCTGCCATTGGGCATTTTTGTCATACCTGTACCTGATGATGTAACCTGTGCTTCCCCTCTCGAAGAGCCAGTGTTTGGTTTGTTTGTAGCATAAGTCCTGTGTGACTTAGTATTGCCAGATTTGAGGAACATATCCTCTTCCCTGAAGTGTTTAGCTAGAAAGAGCCCATGAACCAAGTGACACTAATTACAGAAGTGACTAGGTTTCAGAGTAGCAGCCGTGTTAGTCTGTAATCGCAAAAAGAAAAGGAGTACTAATGGCACCTTAGCGACAAACCAATTTATTTGAGCATAAGCTTTCGTGAGCTACAGCTCACTTCATCGGACGCATTCAGTGGAAAAAGTGACTAGGTGTTCAAGTGTAACGTACAAACTGAAAAGTTTAGGGAGGTATAGTTGTGGGAGGTGGGCTGGGGAACCTGAAGTGCAGAGTTACAGTGGGCTAACATATTGTGGCTATGAAGAATTGCAATTCTGGACCTTGGCCAGTGCATCTTGACCTGAGCATTGTCTAGTGACTAACGCGCATGCCTTGGTGTAGGAGATCTGGGTTCTGTTCCCAGTTCTGCTCTTGCTGTGTGAGGCAAGACCTTGTGCGTTCCACTGACCATCCGTACTAGGGTTTGAAGATACTTGAGGCATGATTTTTTATTTTTTCCAGAGTTGCTCACCACTCCAGTGAAATCGGTGTGGGTGAAAATTAGGTCCTCATAATATTTGGCTCTGGGATGTTGACTGTCGCTCATCAGTTCAGAGCTTCAAGCACAGGTTTTAAGATGTTCTTTTCCTGCTGTGATCTTCCAGCTTCCTGCTCTGTGCTGAAGCGACCGCTGGAACATCTGTGCGCGCTCCAAGAGCATATTAGAAAAATGCCAGGCAATGAGTAAGATGCAAATAAAATGTGGAGTGTACCTTGGATGGTAAATCTCTCTCTACAGGGGTTTTTCCTTCGTTTATTGCATTGAAAGGACAGGCCCAAAGAGCGAATACCAACCTGGATTAGACCTCTGGGTGTCTGTTCACACTAAGTTTTGTTTAGCTCAGTTGATAAACATCCCTATGGCAATAGAAAGCGTTCAGTCACGAGAGGAAGTGCCATAGAAATAGTTTGTTATCAATTTTTAGTCAATGGCATTTTAAAATGAGATTGCATTTTTCATAAAGCTTTTGGGTTTAAACAAGCAATTCTCCTAATTGCTCATTGCAACAGTAAACTTCCCTGCAACTTTATTCTGAGTAAATGGCTTGAAATGTAGGTTCACGGGCTATTATTTTGTGATGGAACTTGGTAAAATGGAAGCTCAAAATGTTGGACTTCAACGAGAGAATGAATTGAGAGAATTCTGCCTGATTTGCCACAGAACGTAATGCTATTTTCATTGCCTTGAGGGCAAATTTGGAAATCTCACTTTCCTCATCAAGCTTATTGGACACACAGATTTATATCTTTTTCCAAAACTCTTGTCTGTGACTGTTCTTCAAAATCTTTATTTTAGCACGTCTGGATGATCTCCTTTTCCATATAGCTGTCCGATCCTTTTTTTTTTTTTAATTCTTCCAAGTTCTTTGCTTCAGTGAATCCTGTGGCAATAAGTTGCACAGGCGAATTGTCCACTGTGTGCAAAAGAATAATCAGCCTGAAGAACTCAATGCAACAAGATATCATTGATACCACAAACCTGCCTTAATCACGTCAGCTATTGGCTCAGGGGAACTGTGATAAATTTAGGAAGATTTTAAAATTGGGGTGCACACTTGTATCACTAACAATATCCAGAGATGAGTTGATATTCTCTCCAAACCACTGTGTCTTATTCAGCAAGTCACACTAGAGAATTTACACAATATGTGTTGCTAGATTGTATTGTTTTGTGGGCTCTAAATTAGAGCCCCTCAAACCTTGGTTGTCATTACTTTGCATTTACTCAACAAAAAACTGAATCCTGGATGTGTGGGATGAGAGACTGACAGAATAGTGTGTGTTACTATAAATTGCTGAAACAGTGAACTGAAGAGAAAATGCATCTCCTAACGAAACCCATCCAAAAGTACATGCTTGCTTGCATTTTTCTCTTCTTGAGAAGGTGCCTAAATGAGTGCAGGTTTAAACACTCTTCCCTTAATGGCTACAGATGGAGATGGCTAAATGTATTACAAACTTCAATTGTCTCAAAGCTATCAACAATTATGGATAGAGCAGAAAAGAACGTTGGTTGACTCAAAAAGGTGTTCAGCTATTTGTCTTATTGCTGAAGAACTCAGGTCTTCCAAGCCATAAAGCCCACTTGCATGATCCTGGATTTTCTGCATATTCATTCTGTAGAAATGTGTGGTTTTCCCTTTATCCTCCTAAGAGCCATGTGTGTTCCCAGGGTTTCCTTCACCAGCACAGCCAAAACCTAATAGGATATCTATCAACTTCATCTAAAGGGATTTTAGATGAACCTCTTTACTCTGATTCCCTGAGCCATAGCGAGGGAATATACTTCACATAGGGTTTGTGGACCAGATTTTCCAAGGTACTTAGTTGCTTAAAGAAGCAGAGGAGCTTTTAGTGGGATCTTCCCAAAAAAAATCCCTAAGACGTTTAGGCACCTAACTGCCATTGATTTCAAGCCACTATTTGCCTTCTTTCCCACGGGCAGTAACTCGCGTGTCTTGGCTCATCTGACTAATCAGTCTTGGATCTTTTTGTACACCTCCCGTGTGCCAGGCTGCCATTTTTCTCCTCAAATCCCCCTTTATATATGAAGCCCCATGACCAAAGAGGTAGACTGGAACTGTATGCGTGTTTTGAGCACCAATAAGATGATGCAAAGGAACGTTTTAATTCCTCTTTGCCTTCGCCCCCAATCCTTGCTGGCTGTGCAGCATGCCAGCGTAACCTCAAACCCATGTTTCTAGCTCAGCTAGGAAATGTACTAACTGCTAAAGCATTGGGTTGGCCAAATTTTATTTTGGTTCTCATTATTTGGCTCAGCTGAGTATGTGCATGTATGTTTTAGGTTTGTTTTTTTTCTTGCTTTTGAGTTTAATTGACTCTTCCCCTACTACCTTCTTAGACTTACCAACTTAATTTCAACTTTTTATTTAAACGCTTGCTTTTTAACCACTTTAAAAAACGAAACAAAACAAAAAACAACCCTAACATTTTTGGCAATTCTAACATGCTTTTTCTGCTATCTTTGCTTCTCTACCTGCGTT
Organism: Lepidochelys olivacea; assembly: GCF_965140295.1. Lineage (NCBI taxonomy): Eukaryota > Metazoa > Chordata > Testudines > Cheloniidae > Lepidochelys > Lepidochelys olivacea. Next base: position 11,005,919 of record NC_140436.1, on the reverse strand, counting down.
TCTCCTTTACACTGCAGAAGATACTAATCTGATATCAGGCTTTGATGTTCCTGAGGGCTCTGCAAAGGTGGCAGAAGATGAGTTTGACCCTATCCCAGTGTTGATATCCAAAAATTCACAAGGTAAGCCAGGATTTTTAAAAAGAACACACATGATGGCAACCAGTTGATTGGGTAGTCGTGCTAAGCCATACACATAAATTACACCAAAATCATATCTCCTTAGTGATCAGTGAGCCTAATTCTCCTCTGGCTCATGCCAGTTTGTCTTACTGCATTGTCTTTTAGGTTACTCCTGATTTTCAAACTTGGGGTGGGTGGGGAGAATCAGGCCCAGTGAGAGAGGATAATACAATATTGAGAAGGATTCGTTCACCACTTGGTCACAATGCCACTCACTCAGATTTGGCCTGGCTGCCCCACCGTCATGAATTAGAAAGTTTGCTGTGTGTGCCCCACTGCTTGAGAACTGCTGAGATAGGACAATGGGTATAAACCTTTAGTAATTCAAACATCTTGTCATCCCAGGAGTCAGCCACACATCCCATGCCCTGTACATGCCCTGCCACGGGGCTGTATCAACTCAATCACACAAACATTTCTATGGTGTAACTTTACTTCTTAAGGCCCTGATCCAGTGCCCATTGGAGTCAATGGTAAGGTGCCTATGGACGTCAATGGGCTTTGGACCTGGCCCAAGAAAGAGAAAAGGAGATTGATCTGTCTTCAAACCTCTTTTGAAAGTGAGTTCATCCTTTCTGGCTGGGATTTGCAACAGTGCCTATGAGTTAAGTGCCCAACTTCCAAAGAATTCCTGTAAGAGACAAGCACCCAAATCCCTAAGGCACTTCTGAAAATTCCAGCCTCAGTCATTAGGACTTTGCGGCCTTCCTGTCTATTTGAGTTCCAGCCTTGTATGTTTATGTTGCCATCCTATCTACAGACGATTGTTCATACTTATATAAGGATGTAGCTATTAAGAGGCATTGTCCCTTTAAAAATAAAATTAGGTGAATGATACTCCATTAATGGGTTTTTTAGGGACAGAGGTAGGCAGCTTTTTTGGAACAACTCCTGTCAAATGACTTGTTTCTGCAGTCTGGCTGCAGTGAAAACGTTTCTGAAGTTCCTGGTGAAATAACACATATTTTCATCACATGATCCGTTACTCTTCTTTGGCCAGTGGAACACTTGCCTTTTGTAATTCGCCTATATCCTGTCTTTCATAGCATGGAGCGTACTGCATGCCCGCTCTGCCGCTAATATTCGCTTTGAAAGAATGACCCTCGTTAAGAAAAATCCTAAGTCATTTGGGGGGGGATTTTTCAAATGCCCTCAGTGCAGGTTTAAGTCTGCTCTGCTCCCACGTGAAGTCAATGGAAGGTTCACCACTGACTTGAAAGAAAGCAGAGGGGGGCCAGTGCTGAGGTGCTTTTGAAATGTCCACCCCAAATAAAGAAAAAGTCTTTGTATAGAGAATGATATAAATGCAATGGGGGATTTACAGGATCACTTAAAAAGCCTGTGAAATGGCTGTAAATGACTTAATGGTGTCTTGTAGAAATTTACTCTTTAAGTTATAGAAGTACTCTTAAAGATCTAGAACAGAGAACATCCTTTCTGTAGATTTTGTAACCCATCTTATAGCAGTATAGAAATATATCGTTAAAAATCCTATAGAATCCCATTGATTTGATTCTGATAAAATTCTCTGTTAAACTTTTCCATGCAGGCCCTATTGGGTGTAAATCTTGGCGGTGGCTGCTACCTTCTCTCCCTCACCAGTAAAAGATCTATTACCTGACCCATCTTGTCTCCCCTAATATCCTTGACACGGCTATAACAACACTGCATACCATAGTACCCGTAACATAGAATAGCTGAGCTCAACTTAAAGTTGCTTTCTCTGGTTGTTCTTTCTTTGCTTGTGCTTGTACATCTGAAACTAACCTGTGTGTGTCCTGTTCAATACTGAATTCCTATCTCTCACCCTTTCAGGTGGGCATTCTAGAAACAACGGTGGAAGCTCTGAATCCAGTCTTCCCAACCTAGCCAGGTCTTTACTGCTGGTGGATCAGCTCATAGACCTGTAGCAGTGACCCAGTAGCAGACGCAGTTTCTGTAACATACCTTATCTACGTTTTCATTTCCAGAGGAGTTAACCTTCAGGTTTTTTGGGTTTTATTTTAAATAAATAAATCTGCAAACAGAAGGAGACAAACCCCTATGTTCCCATCTCCCGGCCCAGGAACGGATTCTATTTCTGTCCCACCTACTCCCATAGTCCGTCCTTCAGCTCATCCCTGGTACAATCTGCTATGGTTCCTTGTGCACCTGTCTTGACTAGCATAGAATACCAGGGTTGGAAGGGACCTCAGGAGGTCATCCAGTCCAACCCCCTGCTCAAAGCAGGACCAATCCCCAACTAAATCATCCCAGCCAGGGCTTTGTCAAGCCTGACCTTAAAAACTTCTAAGGAAGGAGATTCCACCACCTCCTTAGGTAACGCATTCCAGTGCTTCACCACCCTCCTAGTTGTTAAAAAGTTCTTCCTAATATCCAACCTAAACCTCCCCCACTGCAACTTGAGACTATTACTCCTTGTTCTGTCATATGTCTAAAGGAAACGCTACTTACCATTATCCACTCTGCCGAGATTTAAACAGCTCCACCGAAAGCTTAACAGCAAACGAATTAGTGAATTGTAGTCTATGTATGATCCTTGCTAGAAATGGCACACAACAGATATTTTTTCCCTTAGGCTAGAGTGCTAATGTAAGTGTTTAACCTTTGAGGGGAGAAGGGAGGATTTCCGACAAACGGGCAAAAGGAAAGGACACACAAAATCACTAATGCTGTTCATCTCCTAGGTAGGAGACAATTAGGAGAGGATGGTTTTAAATTGGCAATATATGCTTCGGGGGGTGGGGTGGGGGGAAATTAAATTGGATTTTGCTGCAGTGCAGCTGCCCAGTAAATATGGTGATCATGTAAATTGAGAGGGTTTTCCACAACCCCTCTAAAATGATCCTGCTTACGAACAAATTGTGCTGTCTCAAAAAATAACCCAAAATGTTAAAGCTACAAAAATGACCCCAAGTGAAATATTTCAAAATTGAGAACCAAATACATGCGAGTATGGCTGTAGTGTCTTTTTACTGAATGAACTGTTGGCCAAAAAGGGCAATGTGGCAGCAGCGGATGTATTCCCTTGTTATTTTTGTGTGTGTGTGTGCGTGTGTGTGTGTTTAAAAAACAAACTGTAAATTGTGTACAAACCAAATTGTCCAACAGTTGTTGGTTGTTTGGTTTTTTTACCCTGGGTTTTAGTCAAACGTCTCGTATGTGTTCTGGATTTTCCTCTTTTCCCTTGTAACTACATATAGTGCAACATAGTTAAGTATGGAACCATTTTTCAGTAGACAAGTTACTGTAAACTTTATTCAGATCTTCAGTCTTTGTAGAACAAGCATGCACTCTCCTCAAACAATTGGAGATAAGTGCTGACAAGCTAGATACAACTTGATGGCATTTACCTTTTTTCTTTTTACCTTGACATGCTTAGTTTGTCAACTAACTGGATACGCTAAACTTGTTTTCATTGGCTTATGATCTTAAAGTCCAGCATTCCTATCATATATTTGAAAATTCTTCCTGAATAAAAGGACTCGTCCTCTGTAGTGGAATAATTACTAGCTTACTGCTAACCTTGTGTATGTGTATGTAGCTGTATTGATAAAAGTGCAGATTCTCATGTGCGAAAGTATGAATGACTAAATTATAGATGTATTGACCTCTCCCTGAGAGGGAAAGACATTAAAGTCTGTGAGCATTTCTCTCCTATTGCCAGTTTCCCCACTATTCCCCCCCCCCCCACACACACACATTTAGTTTAACAAATTCTGTAAATAGAACTAACCATCAATTGTCTGCTCTCCAGTTAATCTTCTTTTACAATCTACACTTCATAATAAAAGTATTGCTTAAATGTGTTGTATCATTATATGTGTAAAACTGCACTTTCCAGAAGAAGCTTTACATGAGAGAACTATGGAAATGATCTTAGTAAAATTGTCAATAGAATTTTATTTTTTTTTTGTTTTTTTATTCCTAAAGCGGGCAAATTGGACTGGAGAACATGAAAAAGCTTTAGATAGAAAGTTATTGTATAGCCAGATACAGAAAATACATGAAAAGAGAATGGATTTTAAAAAAAGTAACCATCTACTGTATATTAGAAACCAAGAGATTTCTGTGAATTAAAGTACTTTTAAAGAATGTTTAAGATTTTAAATTGAATAGAATTTGTTCAAGTGTTCTGGAATCAACATTATAAAAGCACTGGGTTGTTTTGGAATAATGCTATTCAAAAAGCAGCGGTGGATGTTCTTTTTATTGTTTTTAAAATAGCTATTCATGGATCTGGGAGGGAAATACAATACAATGGAAGCATAATCCTTTTTATAAAGGTGTATGATTTAGACCCAGCTCATAAGAAAAGACTTGACACTGATTGTTAAGGAAATGTTACAGAAGAGATCTGTGGAATGGAAAATGCAAGTGAAAAATGAAGACTTCAGTTTCTTTAAAAGAGATGGGGGATTAATTTTAAAAATAGCTAAAACTGTTGTCAGCCAGCAAACATTAGGTTCATGTGGTGTAAACTGCCCAATTGGGAAGAAGTTGTATGAAGATTGCTAGCAAGAAGGAAAGGCACAGAGTGAACTGTCATCCGGTTTCTATGCCAAAGAATTTTGGTCCCCCGAGTGCCATAAGAATACAAGTTTACTAACCACCGTAAAGATGTTCTGTTACAGTCATGAAAACGAGGGGGGGAGACAAGTCAAATGCTTATCTGTCTCCTCCAAGGGCTGTTCCTCCGTCTGTTGTCCCAAAATGGGTCGGAATCTATGCTGAGTGAAGTGACGTGAGATGATTCTCCTTTCTCTGCTAGTACATGCTGTTGATTCATAGAACGATGACGAAGGAACCATCACATCCTGATATCCTTGGGTCACTAGTGCAGTTCTTGACATGAGTTTCCTTTGTAACTTAATAGATGCTCCTACCAGGATATTATACTTTCAAATGTAGCCACCATACAAAAGTCACAGCAACTCCCCTTTCAAGGCCAATGTAGGACGTCACATCCTTTGTTATAACATCAGGAGCAGGATTTATTTGTGGAGTTCCAAGTTATTGCATAAATTGGTGAACAGTTAAACGTTGAGCCCCTGAAAACAATTGATCAAAATGGGTGGGAGTATCTTCCAGTGGCAAAGATGACTGTGTGTCAGAGCTTCTGGGCTCTATTCCGACACATTGCCATGCGTATGCGGCAGTTGTGGCAAATCCCTCCATGGAACCCAGCAGTTGTGTGGAGGGGACTTCTCTGACTGATGGCCGGGCTACCATTTAAAAACCTATTTTAACTGGAGTGAGGAAGCTGCCCCTCTTCCCCCCTTCTTCACAACCAGCCCGGGGCTAGCTCTGCCTAAAATGGCTTTTCCGTAAAGCCATTTGAAAAGGCTGCGTCACTGGAATACAAGATCAGATGAGAATCGGGTGGCCCAGGTGAGCGTATAAAGTTGAGGCAATAGAGCACAAGTTAAAAATCCACCATCTCCTCAGTGAAGGTGAATAAGGGAAGCATAGATCACTTTTTTTTTAAAAGGTCACAAACAAACCTAGCCAATAGCCGTGTGTTCCAGCTATTGTATTAGTTTTACCCAGTCAACATCAGACGATAGTATATGGCTTTGTCTAGATAAAATGTTTGGGACAAAACAAGCGGAATTACTCCATGGAAAGGCAACCTCCGTTCTGGCAATACCTGTATTCTTTCAAAGGTTCTAATTGTAGGGCCTGATCCAGTGTCTATTAAAGTCAATGGAAAGTTTCCCATTGACTTGAAAGTGTATTGGATCAGCCCTCCTAGCCGATGGCGAAAGCTGTTCAGTGTATGTTTTTGTTTTCTTGCCTTAATTATTTTAGTATCTTGCAATTACTGCACAAGGTTCATAAAAAGAAGAAAGCCGTTCAAGTGTTGATATTCTAACCTGTAACAAGCTGTCTCTTCCCTCTCACCCACTATAAGCATTAAGGTTATTACAGGTTTTATGTATTGCTAATCTATTCAAACTAAAGTCTCAAAGCAGCAGTTATCACTTAAAGTTGATTTTTTGTGTGTGTATACTTACTGTAGCAATGTGCACTACATCTGTTTGTTGTGAGTATTCTACACTGCGGCATTGTGCAGATCCTGATCTATCCCAGAATGTATATTTTTAATATTTACCTTCTCTCTGAAGAAGGTAAAGCAAGTTGATTTTCTTGAAGTGTTTTCTTTAGTACAATGTTTTAAGTCTAAAAATTTCTGCCATGTATTGTATACGGGGGGGGGGGGGGACAAGTTAGCTAAACATAGTTCTATCTTTTGTGTAAGGGCAGCTGTCCATTGGCAGTGTATTTCTCGGCATGCTAAAGTGTTAGAGTACCATCTCCCACCAAAAAGAGGTTGTGTGCATCCCATTCTTGCACAACTTTATCGAGGTTGGCCACTGGACCTGTAGAGGATGCCAAGAAACTGCTGTGTGGAGATTGTGGGTGTTCTGTGTGTTCATAAAAGGCAACCAGGCATCTTGTTTAGCTTGCTTACCGATAGTGTGACTGGAAACGGTGCCGTGAAATAAAATGGGCAGGATTTCAAAGCTAGCAGCACTGTCGTAGTTTCACTAAGCCTGCCTTTTACATTCTAACCACAGCTATTTGTGGAATGGTCCTTTCTGCCCTTCACCCATGACATAGAATGATATGGCTGGTACCCTTTTTAAAATAGAAATCTCCTTCCCTTGAGTGCCTCAGTCACCTTGGTCTCTCTCTTTGACCTGGAATGGGAATTGTTGGACCACCCATCATGTTGGAGACTATCTACAGTAGCTAACTTAAAGGATCCACTTGCACTAATGTTTACATTGCATGCTCCTCCAGACTAATCAGTGACAAAACCTGGGGCTTGGGCCGAATAGAACTGCCTCCCTATTCCTGTCATAGAGTAGCTTAACTTTTACACCATCCTCATGCAGACCTTGAGCACTTCAGAGTCTGTAAGTTTAGCCTATCTCCCTATATTTTTTTTAACTCGCTTAAACCTTTTTTATATAGCTGTAAGAACAAACCCATTGGTTTACTGCCCCTGTCCAAAAGGGGACACCCCTAAGTATTTTAACAAAGCTTGGCATCTTCTTGTTTTGTTGGTGACGGGAGTGGTGCGCTTGCTACTCTTGTAGCTAATCCTTACTCTTCTCTTAGTGTTGGTGAAATGCACGGAGAGAACCAGCGAACTTATAACATGGGCCTGGATCCTTCATCAATGTTGAATCCATTGTGGGGCCGAGTGATTGATTTGATTAATTTTAAAGGGTACCGCTTAAAATTTTCACATTTTCTTCCTTCAGGAAAAGATGCAGGAAAATTTCCGTTGGTGATGAATTATGGTAGATCTTTGTCCTTCTCTGTTAATATCGCCCTCACAACTAAAATGTTAATTACCTTGTAAAAGCATTGAACCATCAGAAGTTAGACTGAGGGGTGGCTGGCCCCTCTCTTGGACAGTGCTGTCCCAACTAAGCCAAGGTGGCACCTCAGACTTGTATACCTTTACTGCATTTCTGCTAGTCTTTATTTGTCATATGATAGCAATATGCTAGAATACAGTGGCTGGCCATTTAAAAAAGAACAGCTCCTATCAGAGGACCATCAACTCATAATGGTGTTGGGGAGCCAGGTTTCCCCCACTCCTAGTTAGAATAGGAAACAAGTGTGATAGCATAGGTACTGGTGTGGTAACCATTGGCAAATGTTGAGATTCTGATGGCAACCACTGTACGCTTGCCTAGAACTCCATTTCTGTCGACACATGACATCTCATGTGGCACACCTATACATACTTGTTTGTCTTTAAAATCTTTAATATGATCTAATTCTTGTAGTACCTTCCAGCAACTATTACATAGGCTCAGGGTGAAACTGGCCCCGGTGCAAGAGGCCAGCACAAGATCTAGGCTCTGCATAAGCACTGTTTTAGGCACGTAAGTCTCACTAAATGGTGCAGAGGCCTTGACTTGGTCTTCTACAGAGGTGAATTTAACTCCCGAATGTACATGGCCCTCCACACTTAAGCCTGAGTGAGGTATTGAGGCATGGAAGGCGCAGTGGCTACCCAGGAGAGCTTCTAATTGCCTTGCATGCGTCTCTGCAGGATGTAGGCCTAGCCCAGAGCCACTGGTCTGGCATGGGCTGAAAGCCTTGGACAGGACACGTGCACAAACTGCAGCTGCCCTGACAGCCCATAGTTTGGAATAGCTGCCACAGGGCAGCTGCTTTGCCTATCGGAAGCTAACAACAAAGGCAGAGAGCAGAATGTCATGGAACAAATTATGCTACCTTCCTAACCTTGACAATGTACTTATCCGGTGCTATCCCCATATTCTGTTCAGATGGTTGCTGCTACTGTCCTTAACTGATTGGGGCTTAAATCATATTGAACCTGTTTTCCCTCCCATCTCTACCTTTTTATAGATCATACTCTGTACACAGTGATTGTAGATACATGCTTATTATGTAGATAACACTGAAGGAAGAAAAATCATTCTGGTAAAATGATTTGTCTAGTGAAATATTGAATAGTTTGCATTATAAGATTATAGTGTAATTTGCATGTATGTTACATCTGTGATGATACATGCTCATGGCCCTCTTTTTTTCCTTCTTATTTTCCTGTACCACATCATGTTCCAATGTAACTGCATAATTGAGAAAGGGGCTTCTCCAAGTCTTGGTCTTTGTCAGCTGCTGCTTTAAAAATCATACAACAGCACCCAGCTTGGGAAATATATAATCAACCTCTTGGAAGGAGGAAAAAAAAAATCTATAATTAGGCCTTTTTGTTACTATAGTTGAACTGAGATTAGTATTTAAGTTTAAATCATTGCTGACAACATACGCTTCAGAGAAGGTAGACAGTATTTTTGTACAGTATCTTAGAAAATGCTCACCTATATCTACACTGTTTTACTTTACAGTGTAATGTTTCTTAAGTGAAAGTTTCCCAATAAACAATCATTTGGCTGTCTGAGTATTGTCTTTAATTATGAGAAATGGGTGTAATCTATTATCTGTTTTATGCCCTGAAGTTCAGCGTGTTTCCATATTTAATATACGCAGAGGTTGGCAGGAGGAGGGGGTGATCATGCAAGTTTTCAAAACTGTGAGATGTTTTGTTTAAAGCAAAAGGAAGTGTTGGTGCATCTTTCTGTCCTATCGCTTGATGAATATCACTTACCAAAACGCAAATCTTTTTGTCTGGAATCTATACTGCTTAGTTTTTCATGTGCCTTTTTCCTATCCTCTTGCTAACATGAGTCCAATGACATACTTCTAACCTGCTAATAGTTCTTTGAAGGTAAGATATCTTGTATTCTGATAACTGTCTGTGTGATTCATAAGGCAAAAACAAGCCAACTCTTGGGCTTCTGTAACTAGAAGACAGCAGGATAGTAAGTGTCCACTTCTTCCTTTATTAGTAATGTCTTACTAACACCTAGAACCAAGCTAGTCCATTAGGGTCATGTTAGATATTTCATTTGTAATCATTATATAGGGTTGTTTAAATTTAACACGGTCTGTTTTGCAATGGCTTGAATACCATTGTGAAAATTACCAGATTTGATACAAAATCCTTGCTAAGGGGAACACGTTTATTTCTTTTAAAACACCTACTGCTTTCACAGTAAGGGACGTCAGTGTGTGTATTTTACATGCCCTAAGTGTATTGTCACTTTTCTGTGAGTCCGCTCCCAGAAACAAAATTAAATATTTAAAAAATGCCCAACAATATACCATAGAACCCCTATTTGATGAGCTAATTGGAAATTGAGGCATTCATAAAATCCAAGAGTTCATAAAATTGAAGACCTCAACTTTGCAATAGGTATGGTGCATAAGTTGCAGTGTGGTGCACTTTGTTGTTGTTGTTCGTTTTTGTTTTTCAAGCCACTGCAAAGTGATTTGCAAGGCACTGAACGCATCAGAAAGTGAATGATGTCAACTCGTTGTTCATTGACATTTGTTGTTATGATTTTTCCGCCCTCCCCGTCAGGAAAGATGGTTAATATAAGAAGTCCATTTGTAAGACTGGTATTTGTAAAATCGAGGTTCTACTCTACTGCTATTTGCACGTAGGGGGCTGTTATGTCAATAGGCAGTGTTGATTATACCGAGACCTGTCTGTTCACTGGTACTTCACTCTAGACAGCAGTTCTCTGAAACAAAAACCCACATAGGTTGTGGTTCTTGTGGGTGACCTAAAAAGATCCTCATAGAACGGCATCAGGAGGGAATGTTGAATTGGAATGTATGCGTATCTAACATCTTACATCTCTTTCTAACATGTTTTACTTGTGGTGTCCTTAATTGTTAGGAAGTGCTGAGTTGTTCTTTGGTTTTTTTGTTTTTTTTTTCCAGTTTGTGTACAGTGAATGCCTTGCCTGTTCTTAATTTTATTTTCCCATTTTCCATGTGTGGCAGTTTATATCTGATCATCATGACGTTTCTGATGTGGTTAAGTTTCTTTTGCGTTCATGACTACATGGATATAGCCCCTCGAGTAATGCTCTTGTTTTGTTCTTATAGGTTTGCAGAGGGAACAAGCTGTATATCCTGACCTAACGACTGAGCACAGTAAACTGTCTGCTGCTACCGATGTACTTCCTCTGTACAAAGGCCAGCCTGAGATGCTCGAAGCGAAAACTCAGCACAATTTGGAATCTGATTACTTCACAAGAGGTGGGCCTTCAAGCAACAGTTCCTTCCACAGCAGTGAGGGAGAGGGGACAGACCATGAGGTGGACATCTTGGATTGTAGTGGGTCCAGGCCTTTACTTATGGACTCAGAAGAAGAAGAGGAGTCCAGTAAGTTGCAATCCACACTCAAGGAAAAATGTATGGCTTCCAAAGAAGATTCCAAGCCCCAGCCTTCCCAGAGCTGGAGGGGGAAAGCTCTGTTTACAGCCTTCCAGCAGCACTCCGGAGAGATTTTCAATGAGCCAGATGTCTTTGCCACGGCTCCTTTCCGAAGCTCAAGAATAGTGCATGATGAGCTGGACATCTTTACCAAAGCTCCCTTCATCTCCAAGAGCAATGTGTCTGTCAGGCAGCCAGAAGAGGCAGATGTATTCCTACGTGCCCCTTTCACAAAAAAGAAAAGCTTGGAAGAGTTGACTTCTCATAACGTTTCTAAGGAGCCTCACGTTCCAGCCTCTTTCCTAGGTCAAACTGGTGATGTCCAACATGTAGATAACTTCAAGTTCCGAAACTTGGATACAGGAACAGGCGGATTGTCTGTCTCATCTAGCGCTCAGTACTCCAGGGTAGGGTTTATTCAGCCAGCCAACCTTCCGTCTCATTCCATAAGACCACTAGAGACCCAAGAAGGCATTCCTCCCAAAGGTACATTTAAAGATCATGGTTGTATTCCTAATGATAAAAACCAAGGACATGCACTCCCCCAAGAAGCCGTCTTGGGTTCAATGGTTAGTAAGCCTTTCCGTCCACAGTCTCTATCAAAGTATTCCCGTCACTACAGTCCGGAAGATGGGCAGGGTCTGGAAGTCCAACCCATAGCAGCATACAAAGTGGTTTCTCAGACCAACAAACAGGCTATCGCAGGATCTGTGTCTATTGCTTCTCTGTCTTCCAGGACTAAAGAGCTACCCAGCATTGACCCATTTGCTTCAGCACCCTTTCCTTCCAAATCTGGAAAGCAAAAGCCTTAAACAGTCTGAGAGAAATGGGGGGTGTGCATATCTCACAGGACCTTCAATCTCTTAGTCGAAACAAGCAACATAGCAATATTTTTTCAAATATTATTTGATACTCAGTTAAGCCATTTTAAGTTATGTTAGATAGTTTCAGGATATTGAATGCCAGGCTCTCAAGGTTTTCCCCATCCTTTTTGAGTTGCTGTTTTTCCCCAGTATTTTTTTAGATTCTTATTTAAACCGGTAATACTCCATACTTTCTGGCTTCAGTGGGGGGAAATCCAGTGGGGATAAAATGAATTACCACTGATACTAGCATACAGTTAGGATGCTAGAGCAAATCAGTCAGGACAAGCTAATGCTCTGGAGAAGAAATGAGTTTGAAGTAGAAAGGTTGTCATGATTCTCTTCCCCCCTACCTCTCCCCCCCGGCCCCACCTCTTACCAAGGGGAATTCTGGAAGAGACCAAAGGACAACTCTTCCCAACTGTTAATCAATGTCATCACAAAATCAGGAGCTGTAGATTGGGAACTTGATGAAGAGTGTGTGTGTGTGTGTGTGTTTATCATATGCACGTGGAGTAAAATTGACACGTGCCACTAGTCTGCCACAAGACCTCTGCACCATAGAAGACCTGTTTTAAGTATTGCATAGGCCCTCTGTTGGCCTTCTTGCCTATAGGCAGGTTTTACTCATTGCAGATGTAATAGGCAATTTTCACTGTCTGCAGGTGTAATACATGAAAATGTATCTTTCTATGGACCTGATCCAAAACCTGTTGAAGTCAATGGAAGGACTTCAATGAGCTTTGGATCAGCTCTTTGGGATCAGGTACGTATGGCTGGAAGTATCGGCATAGCAATCTTTCAGACACATTCTTCCTGTCACGTTTGGCTACGCTCCAGAAATACCATGATCCTACTGTGTTACTAAGGAAAAGAACAGTCGCTTAGTATTTATAATATAATTTAAAATGTTGGTGTATCACACTTGAGTTTAGGGGAAAATGTAGTTGTTTAGTGTGGAAGTTCATTGTGATATTTGTCATGTTACGGTTGGTGGCTGAGCACGAGTACAGTTGACCTCTTCAGGAATTGTTAGTCTCACAGTGTGCCTTTTCACACAGGAAGGAAAAAGGCAAGTATCCTTAATTAATAAGTGTCCACGTTTAATGGGAAGTACCAGGTAGCAAAGCAGTCCCTGTCAAATCTGTTTTGTTTTTCAAGCTATTTCACCCAAGAAAACACTTCTAAATGTCGGACTATAGGGATGCTTTTGGCTGATGATCATTAATAGTGGTGTCCTTTTTTAAAATGCCTGGTGTATCCAGAGAAGCCACTCTCCTAGTGGACATCCTAGAAGAGGGCGATCTCGGGAAGGTCTCCATGACTCTCATTTTCTAAGGGCCTGATCCAATGCCTATTTGAAGTCAATGGAGACAGTCCTGTTGACGCCAGTAGTCTTTGAGCTGGCTCTTAAAAGCGTAGCCATGATTTTGTTTCCAATTAAATTTGACAACTGAATAAAAATGACCTAGAGCTTTGCACTGAAAATGAGGGGAAAATTCTGCCCTTGGTTACACTCTCAACATCTCCTTGAATTCTCTGGCCTTGCATGGGGGAAAATCTTAAGACAGCGTTGGTTTGCCGAGGTTTTAAAAGTTTGTAAATAGATGGTGTGGGACTGGTGTTAAACTCTGCTATCTTACAAGATAGACAGGTCCTCCGAGAAACTGTTAGCTTTATTGAACAGAGTATGTAGCGGGGGGGTTCTCCTCTCTCACCGGTGTCAATCAGTGTGTGACTTGTAAATCTAGCAGAGTCTCACAAGTGTAAAGCTGGTGTAAATGAGGGTAGAATCGGGTCCAGTCATTTAAACACAAGACTTTCCAGTCTCATGGGAAACTGCTTTGCTTTACAAGAACTCAGACCTATGACTTTGAGCTGCCAGGAGCCCAAATAGCTGTTCAAGGAACATAAAAGGTACATTGAAACTACATATTTGCAGATCTTTGCTATGCAAAGCAAAACATTTAGTCCTATGGCTCACTGTTAACATAACAGCCAGGGAGGGAGAATTAGAACAAACTTGTCTGCCACCAAATGGGTGAGGATTAATGAAACACAATTCATCTTCCCCTGCCCAACCCACACTGCAGTCAGAATGACACGAGCCACATTTTGCTGGTGGACTGGTGCAGTTCTGACTTCAGCGGGGCTGTACGAAAGTAACCAAGGGTAAAGAACTTGACCTGATGTGCTTAATACTCAGGTAGGGGAGGGAAGAATACTTGAAAATAAGGAGCATAGATGGCTGGCGGTCGGTGATGTGGTTAGTCTAGCTCAGGTTTAGAGCCTTTTTTTAAAAGGTGGGCAACTTCCTGCTGTTTGTCTGTTGTGTTTCAAGTCAGGGTCTGCCTAGGAAAAACCACAGCTACAAAATCTGTCAGCCATCCTAGAAAACGGAAGTACTGTAGACCCGTTTCTGAGTTTCTTGGATGTAATGTTTCTCCCCAACTAAACCGAGGATATAGTTTGTGTGTGGGTGGCTTGGTTGGTTGGTTGTTTTTAAAAATAACTTATCAAATGCGTTACTGCTGGAATAGATGAATGCGGAATGCCTGGAACATCTGCGATGTCAGACTGTGAAATACAAGGCATACAGATGAGGCTTAGCATTCGGGCGCAAATTCATCCCTGCACTTTTGCAATCCCCTGTTATGGTCCTTCATGGAACCTGGAGACAGAACTTTGCCCTGAACTGTGAACTTCACTCGGCGAGGTAGTGGAGGGAAGGAAGGAGAAATGTAGGTACTATGGGCCTGAATCTGGTGTAAATGAGGAGCCACTCCATGGCAGTAAATAGTTACACCAGCATAAATGGGATGAGAACTGGACCCATTGTAGCTGATAACTGGATTCTCAAACCTAGGTTCTTTATTTTATGGGTGTGTCAGTTTTTTTTTTTTACTTGAAAAAGTTACTATAGAGCTCTGTTGCTCTAATGTCTGTTACTTGGAATGCTTGACCTTTTGTGAAAAGTACTGATGGAAAAGTATGAGCAAATCCTTCTTCAGACTCCTGCTAGGATCCAGCTCTTTGCTTTCTTGCCAATTAGTGTCCGTAAGGAAGACCGGAGTTCCCGGTAAGTCAGATCTAGCTATCTTACACTGCCAGGTAGGATAGAAAGGGAGAATGGGAAATGTACAGTAGCTTTGACAGCTGAGAGTATTTTCCTCAATTTCTTTACTTAGGTTTGTTATGGATTGAATTTTCCAACCAGGATGTTGGCAGTTGACATCTCATTTCTCAAGCACTTTTTATGAAAAGCAAGTTAAAATTGTACACAAACTAACAATCCTGCTAGTAAACCCAACCGGTGAATAGTTTTAACTACGTACAGGAGCACTCTGTTCAGATGAGTTCATTTTGCTCAACCTACCAACCACTGGAATTTTGGTTATGATCAGAAAACTCTGAAAATTGCATCTTGTTGCCCTACTAATCTGATTTTTCCAGATCAACTCATTCCCCCCACACACACACACCTCTCAAGTTGCCAGCATGACAACCTCAACCTGATCAATTAAAAATGGAGTTGTGATCTCCCTGTATCATCTAAAGTTCACCGTTTTAAATGCACGTGGCAGAATGTACTATGGAGCTTCTGGGTTTTTTGGCAACCCTGATTTCATAAGGCTTTGACTTTTTTACTGTTCAGTAGACAGAGCTACACAATCCAAATGTGACCATTTAAATCACTTTTCTGAATGTACGCACAACTTAAGAAATGTAATCAAACTTTTTTTTTTTATTTCTGCCACTTCCCAGTAACCAGTAAAATTGCAGCAATCAGTTTTCAGTTTTGGCTCTGGCCAAAAGTGTTAAAGATCCCTTTTCAGAAGCAACCAAGACCTGTTGAATTTCAAGGGCCTTAGGCTCCTAAGCTACGTGGGCACTTTTGAGAATAGTACCCTTTCCAGTCTTGCAACTGGATCAATGCAGATCGTGCCTGCCCGGAATCCCATCATGGTCACTGTTTTAGGGGGTCACCTGCACAAAACAAGGTCTTGGTGAACTTCCTGGTTGGCTTTAAGCAATCGGCAGAGCAAGGAGCTCTTTCTAAGCTCTGCAACTCAGTGGCTGTCCCTATTTGACTTTCTAGGAAGGAGGAGAAAACTCCTCTCTTCATGATAGCAGCAGCAGGATATGAGGGAAGGTCATTTTTGTTCTGATTCTCCTTCCTCCCTCTCCCCAGTCCACCTTGACTTTAACCATACTACAAATTTCATACCACAAATCACATAAGGTTTCTCCTGGTTGACCCCCCCCCCCCTTTCCAAATGCACTCACAGAAAGAACTCCAAATATCATTTCATGCTGCTGTGTAGACAAGTACCAATCAGTCCTGTGACAATCTTCAGCTTCTGTAATTCACAATTGTGGATGTGGGGGCATCGTTTCCCAGCTCGCTGCCAATTTAAATTTGAGTTTGGTTAAACCCTTTCCTTTGGAAAGGATTAATCAGAGCTTCTGCACACGCAAATTTAAGCCAGGCAATCAGCTCAGCTCTGTGCATCTCACTCCCCACGCATTTTTACAATGATCATAGCCATAAGAGCTGCTTTCGTATTAGTCAGCATCTTCTTTATCTTATTGCTCTGCTTCCAAGACTTGTAACTGCATCTGCTCTCCCTTCCAACCAGCTCAGTACTATACTATATGTGATTAAGTGTTGAGTTTACAATCTTATTCTCTTGAAGCTAGCGTGCACTCAATCTGCAATCTACAATATGCATGGAGCACACAGAAGATCCTAAACTTGCAAGAAACCCAAGTAATCAATCCTGAAACACTGTCGCGGGGCATGTTTTCAGCTACATTTAATATAGCAAGTTTTATACTGAGTGGGCTCTCTAGAACTGTGAGACTTTCAGTCACTCCAAAGTTGGGATTGGTTACGTTAACTCAGCTTCCACCAAAGATTGTCCTGTAGGAGAGTTGGTTATTGTTTGGGTTTTTATTTAAATCAAGGCTTCTTTAGGACACCCAAAGACTCCAAAGTATTTTCACTGTGTAATCTTTTATTCTGCTTTTGAAACACATTCCTGAATTATGATGAGCTGTGGTGGTGATCCTACCAAACCACAGCCTTTCGTTTTTGTGTTGTGTACTGTAAATGTTCTACTGTTATAATAAATCTAGATGTGCCGCCTGTGAAATTAGAGGGGTAATCACAGATTACTCTCTCCTCCCCCCCCCCCCAAAGAGAAAATAGAAAAAGGGATTCATAATCTTATGCAGGTATAGGGAGAGTAGATTATGTTCTGCGTGAAGAAGCCTGATGAGGAAATATCCAGTGGATCTGAATGAGGCAGATTCCACTAAGCATTGACGAAGATAGCGAAAGACTATCCTAATGTGACGTTCAAAAAGACAGCGAAGTCTTTCTTAAGGAACAGAGAGCCTGAGTTGGACATGTCAGATAACTGGGAATACAATCTGCATGTCACTGTAGGCTGTGTATTGTGAGACCAGAGCTTCATTTAAATCCCATTTTTATTAGGGTGACATGGGCATGGTGTTGGAAATACCTCGGACTTGCAGACTACGGGAGTCCTGTTGCACTCCAGGTGTGATTCCGCTATGTTGCTGGTAGTCTTGATGGAGAAATGTTAGAGCTGTAAACTGACGTCCTTTTTATTAAAAACCTTATCTGAATAAAATGTACCTTCCCTGCTCTGTGTTCCTTCTTGTTAGCATGAAATTGTCACCGGTCTGGATACAAAGCATTTGGTTTCGCAGTCTCTTTCGTCACGCTGGTGTTAAAGGAAAATTTCCTGATAGTTGAATTTCTGTATGCCCATGTATACCATGGTGCTCAGCAACCAAGGTCATGGGTGCCTCTAGAAAGACTGAAGAGAGAGGTAGGATTCTAGGTTTTGGACTAGGACAGCCAAACTAGCATGACTTCTCCAAGCATGGTCACACAATGGAAGCCCCATGTTATTTTTAAAGGGATCTTGATTTGCCTAACCTAGGGCTGCATAAATAATACACACATGATGGTGTGCAGCTAATCAGCACTCATGCAGCATCAGCGATGGATCCCAGAACCTCACTGCAAAAACAAAGGCTGTTATGCCACACAAACTCTGCTTTCCCTGGAAGTAGAGCATTTTACTTTCCGTACGTTGCCGCGACCTTGCAGTTTAACACTCACAAGTATACACCAGCTAGTATGTTACACTGAGCCTATTGATTTGTGGAAATGTGCCTTTAAAAAAAAAAATCAAAGAAAGTGCAGACATATAGAAGAGCAGTGTGGGCGGGTAAGGGAAGCCTCCAGCTTAGGAAAAATCTACCACCCCACCTAGTCTCTTTCAGGCTCTTCCCTGGGGGCAGAGTTGTTGAATTCAAGCATAAAACTCACAAAGGAACACCAAATAAAGCTATTCCCTGATAAACGCAGGGGCTCAGAGACCTTTTCTTCCGCACCCTCTTCCTTCTCCAGGGCCAATCCCTTGAACTGAACCACATCAACCCCTCTCTTGCAGTTCCCCTTTCTCCCTCAGCCACTTGCAGGCTTTTATAATTGATCCCTTTCCATGTTGGTTGGATAATTGAAGAGGGTGGCCTAGCCCCAGGCCCATCAAGGGGCAGACCACCCTGTTACAAGCAGGCTTCAGTGAAGCTTACAGGGAGGACTTACTCTGTGTCAGCACAAATGGTGGCCAAAGAACAACAAAGCAAGCAGAACAACTAATAAGAAAGACAAGTGATGGGTGAACAGAATTTTCTCCAGCGGAAGAATGAAAGTCTGATGGGCAAAACTTTTGTGCCCCTGAATTGCTGCTTGCTTCTGAAGGGTCTGAGGCAGAAAAAACAGATGTGATTAGCCCAACCCTAGCTGCTCTCCAATTCGATATAGTGTATTGCTGCCAAATTTGAAGAGGCCAAGTTTTACAGTAATGCCCTTTAAATTAATCACAGGTGTATAGACTATGTGCTAATCTTGGTGAGATTATTGAGGATTCAAATGTTCCCTCTGTGAGAGAGAGAGAGAGAGAGAGAGAGACATACAGACCCTTATTCAGCAGCATTACTGTGTACAGCTCTGCTCAGTAGGTGAAATCTGCACACCAGAGACCCTCTGTGTCAAAGACTGCAATCTAAACGAATGAATGCAATACGCTAGTCTCAGACCAAATAGGTCTCCGGCAAGCTAGCTGGAGGAGAGTCTAGTCTGCCAAATTCGTGATGATGAAATCTAATCACAGATTTGTGCAACACATCTATGCTGCTGGGCTACTGCCAAAGGACAGTTACCCCCTTTTTGATCAGAGCAGTTAGCCAAAATCGAGGACCTTGCAGGTTGTGTCCACGGGGGGGAGATATTGATGATGGAGTCAGGTATCTCTGATGTGTTCCTGTTTGTTTACAAAGAACGTACAAAGTTCTGTTTGCCAGAACACAAAAAGAACCAAACAGCATGAACCAGTTTCTTTGCTCACAATGTCAAGCCACTTTCAGCCAGCACTCAGCCCAAAAAACTCCCTGTAGCTATTCAAAGGGCTATACTCCAAGAGTTGGTGCTTCCTTACTGCCTTCTCAATAAATGGGTTAGTCTCTTAAGGTGCCACAAGTACTCCTTTTCTTTTGCAAATACAGACTAACACGGCTGCTACTCTGAAACCTGCCTTCTCTGTGTTCGCTGGTCTTTCTGCTGTTTTATATACACAAACCTCGGCAAAACAGTATGAGCCAGCAACACCCTTGTCTGTTGTCATTTCTCTTACATGTGCTGTAGGATGAGGACTGTATTTTAATGATAGCCTTGCAGCAGGGGCCTGGCTCCTTTAGGAATTACTGCACTGCAAGTAGGATGGCAGGTAGGTATTGTAGTCTCAGTTTAAGAGAGGGCAGTGTGAAAGACAGAGAGGGGAAGAGCGGCACTTTCTGAAAGGGCCACTGATCCTACTGAAACAAAATATGTGCTCAAGCAAGTGTCAGGCAAAAACAGAAAGGATCAGTTTGCTGGAGCAGCCACTTTCCCTGCATTTGACCAGCGCTCGACCCAGTGGAACTATGATCGGAGCTGGGGGTCTGTGGGTAGTGTTATAACAGAAATGTAATGAACACAGTGTGTGTCCCAAGCCATGGGATTTTGTTGGTTCCCTCAAAGCCAGAGCTCCTGGAATGATGTGACTATTTTAAATTACAGTTTTAATTTAAAAAACACCAACAACAAACAGTACATTTCTAGCTCTCCTCAGTATAAATGCTCAAAGCACAACAACTAGACGGTAAATAAACCCTGCTACTTTTAAACCAAGCTTATGGTTGCAGGGGAGCAAAGACCTGATTTCTGAACGCTTGGGGGGTGAGGGGGGGGGGCAAAAATAACGGAGTTTTGCTCCCTGAATGTTGCTCCACTGTGTTACCCTAGCGTATAAAGCTCCTGCTCTTTTTTCCTAAAGGCAGAGGGCTTGCAGCCCTTGCTAAGCCCACGGCTCGGTGCCTCGGTGGGGCACATGGGGTGGGTGGGTTTTGCAGCAGCCTGGGGGTTGCTACGTCGGTCGTGCTAATAAAAGAGGGAGGAGCCTGGGCCCCAAAAACTGGACAGGGGGGAGCGGGTCGGGAGCCCCTCGACGGATCTCCCGGGCCAGGTACCCCAGCAAAGGGACAACGTGGACAGGGGGGAGCCCCTCGCCCCACTGTTGGGGCTTAGCCAGGGCTCCGTGCTGCTCCCCCGCGGGTTTGCTGCAGTGGGGGGGAGGGGCGAGCGGGCCGCCCTGGGCCAGGCTGTGGGGGGCGCGCGCCCCATCCCCGGGACTCCGCGGCCCCTCAACTCCCCCCCGCCCCCCCACCGCGGCCCGCGCTGCAGTTCCCCCCTGCGGCCGGCAGAGGCCGCCCCAGCGCCTCCGACTCCGGCCTCCGCAGGCGCCGGGGCGGGGCAGCCACGCGCCCGCGGCCCTGACTCCGGCCGCCGGCGCCGCGGGAGGGACAAGATGGCGGCCGCGGGGCGGTGGCTGCGGGCGGCGGCGGGGCTGGGCGGCCGGTAGGTGACCCCGGCCCGGGCGCGGGCGCGGGCTCGGCTCGTCGCCGCCCCCCGCTGGGGGGGTGAACCCCTTTCCAGACAAGGGGAAGCAGGGTGTCCCCGCCGGTCACCCCCAACTCCCCCCCGTTTTCTCCACCCCCGCCGCGGGTCGCCCCCCAACTGGTCCCCCCGCGTCTTCTCCACCCCCCCCGCGGGCCGCCCCCTAACTCCCCCCCCGCGTCTTCTCCACCCCCCCCCTGCGGGTCGCTCCCCAACTCCCCCCCCGCGTCTTCTCCACCCCCCCCCTGCGGGTCGCTCCCCAACTCCCCCCCCGCGTCTTCTCCACCCCCCCCCGTGGGTCGCCCCCCAACTCCCCCCCCGCGTCTTCACCCCCCCCGTGGGTCGCCCCCCAACTCCCCCCCCGCGTCTTCTCCGCCCCCCCCCGCGGGTCGCCCCCCAACTCCCCCCCCGCGTCTTCTCCGCCCCCCCCCGCGGGCCGCCCCCTAACTCCCCCCCCCGCGTCTTCTCCGCCCCCCCCCGCGGGCCGCCCCCTAACTCCCCCCCCCGCGTCTTCTCCGCCCCCCCCCGCGGGTCGCCCCCCAACTGGTCCCCCCGCGTCTTCTCCACCCCCCCCCGCGGGCCGCCCCCTAACTCCCCCCCCCGCGTCTTCTCCGCCCCCCCCCGCGGGCCGCCCCCTAACTCCCCCCCCCGCGTCTTCTCCGCCCCCCCCCGCGGGTCGCCCCCCACCTCCCCCCCCCGCGTCTTCTCCGCCCCCCCCCCGCGGGTCGCCCCCCACCTCCCCCCCCCGCGTCTTCTCCGCCCCCCCCCCGCGGGTCGCCCCCCACCTCCTCCCCCCCCCGCGTCTTCTCCGCCCCCCCCCGCGGGTCGCCCCCCACCTCCTCGCGTCTTCTCCGCCCCCCCCCCGCGGGTCGCCCCCCACCTCCCCCCCCGCGTCTTCTCCGCCCCCCCCCGCGGGTCGCCCCCCACCTTCCCCCCCCGCGTCTTCTCCGCCCCCCCCCCGCGGGTCGCCCCCCACCTCCCTCCCCCCGCGTCTTCTCCGCCCCCCCCGCGGGTTGCTCCCCACCTCTCCCCCCCCCGCGTCTTCTCCGCCCCCCCCCCGCGGGTCGCCCCCCACCTCCCCCCCCCGCGTCTTCTCCGCCCCCCCCCGCGGGTCGCCCCGCGTCTTCTCCGCCCCCCCCCCGTGGGTCGCCCCCCCCAACTTCCCCCCCTCCCCTACGTCTTCTCCAAGCTGTGAGGTTAACTTCCCTTCTCCCTCTCCCTAAGGGTCACCTCTCCTCATTTTTCCCGTCCCCCCTCCCCCCGTCTCCCTCTTGGGCCAGGTCCCTCTTGGGCCAGGCTTCGGGGGTCACAGGTTAATCTCCACCCCACCCCCCGCAGTGGGGTGTTAGGGGTTAAACCTTCCTCTCCCCCCCCACCCCCCCATGCAATGGAGAAGCAGAGGACATCTAGCTGATCACAATGGTCTCCTCTGGCCTTAAAAAAACAAAAAACTATGAACTATCGACCTGATCTGCTCTCTCCACCCAGTGTGTAACTGGGAAGATGGTTTTATTATTTGTGTTGTCGTTGTGCGGAGGAACCTTAGTCATGGGTCAGGACCCTGTTGAGATAGGCAAGGCGCAAACACAGCATAACCTTAACTGTTAAGTCCCCGGCCGGCCAGCCCAGCTGGAGCAGCACCACCTACCCAGAGCTCCCCCAGCCCACCGGATCGGCCTTTTAATCGGTTAACTGTTTAAACGAAATATTTTTAATCGTTTAAACGGTTAACTTTTTTATTTACATCCCTAGTAGGTTCCCTATGACCTATCACTGAATGGCTGGGTAGGGAGAAACTTCTACATCTCTACAATGAGGAGAGGGTTAAAAGGACCCTAGTAACTCAAAATTATCCCAATTGCTTAAATTTGGTAAACTCATACAAAAGTTGTTTTAAAAAAACCAACAACCTCCTGCTGAGATCTGAAAGGGAAACTGACTCTAAGTGTGAAACTGACTTCATTTATTTTCATTGTCGAAACCCAGAGAGAGGGAAGCAAAGAGTAAGCAGTGTAAAGAAAGGAATCTGGATCAGATCTTAAAATATTTTTGCTGTAATAATTCAAGGTGGTTGTTAGTAACAGATAAAGACATCTGTCCCTATATAATTACAACATCATTGTCTGAAGATTCTTGGAAGTTAGAAGTCAAAGCTCACATTTTCAAATTGTGGATATTTTCATGCCAAGTTTGTGCAGGTAATTATAGTGACTGCACAAAACAGGAATTTGCATGTGGAAAATGAACAGTTTTTTTGTATTCCTGTTTATTACCTATGTAATCATGGTAATTATTGAGTACAAATATGCACCTAAACTTTTGAAAATCGGTTTAGTCTATCTTCTCACCTCTTCGAGTTTGTTCTTTTCAGTGTATTCTTTGCCGTTTTGTCCACTCGAGGTCTGTGTGTCTCAGCAAGATGGGTGGTGTGGTTTACCTGACCAGCATCGACAAGAATTTTCTGTTATAGCTGGCCTGGTTCCACTCCAGGGCCCTGGTCTCCCGCTGCTGGATACGAATAGTTCTGTTGATACACTGCTTCAATGGAGCTGCTGTCCTTTCTCCACAGCAGTGTCCTGGTGAATTTTAAATCAAGGTGATTGCTGTGTAATGGTTACTTGGCCACCTGGAAATTGAAGGAGAAGGGATTGAAACCCCATTTTCCCTTCTCCTCCAACAATTATGTGGAGAGGAGGGGAAAATAAGCCTGTAGCTGATAGCTACTCTACATTACCTGTTCTCCTTCAAGAGGGAGGAAATTGGTTAAGCAACTTGCTGAAATCCAGTGGTATTGGGTGCATACAAAATTCTCTTTTCTTGGGAGATGGGAAAAACTAAATTCTTAATTGAGAGATTGTTGGTAAAATCTGTCTTTCTTTAGGTTCTGTCGCATGACATTACAAGGCTTTAACTTAACAGCTAAACAGCCTCTCTGCCAATTTGCACGAAGAAAACCGTTTCTTCCATCCACCATAGCACATAATACAGGTAAATTTAATTTTTGTCATAAAGTAAGTAAAGCTCTCTTGAGATTTGTCTCAAGAAGATGGTGAAAGAATAAATTCTCCTTTTTACTGAAATCTCACATGTATGCAGTATTCTGGGTGATTTTTTGTTAATGGAAAGGTAGTTAAATCATGCAGTCAGAGTTTAGAACCAGGACTCGGAGACTGTATACCAGATTCTGGTCATTATATGACCTCGGGTAAGTCCATTACACTCTGCGCCTCAGTTTCCCCATCTGTATAATAATGGGGATATTTCATTTGGTTGCTGAGGCTTGTAAAGAGCTTTGAAGATGTAAATCACTATACTTGTGCTTATACATATTAGTTTAACTCCTTAGCGTAAGATCACTCTGAGACCTCCTGCTATCCTGTGTCCTGTTCAACAGCTGAAATCAGCAAGACTGGAACTGCTGACCATCCCAAGATATAATCTTGTAAGGGTGGAGGTGTAGTGCCTTTACCATCAGGAGCAGTGTGCTCCTGAATATATCCTTCTGTACATCTCTGGCCATCTTTGGGACAGAAATTTAAAAGTTTTGTTTTAATTTTGAGTTGTCTGATTAATTATAGGTATTGGGGAGGTTTGAAGTGATTTTGCTCTTCCTTCTGTCAGTTTGTTAGGCATGTTGCCCAATTCTCTTTTAATTTGACTAACACCGTATTAAGGCGCTGAGAAATTAAAATGGGCCGAATTGACAATTTTGCAGTTTTTAGTATTAACCTCTTAACATTAGTTTTTCTGAAAAGCACTTCAGCTACTAAAACTTGTAGTTATGTAGCTCGTGGGATTGTAGTAACATATACCGATTTTCAGCTTTGGATTTCTGGTTCAAAGCCAGTCTTTGTTAGTGATCAAAAATTGTTAGTTTCGTGTGTCTCTTCAGTGATCTGTATAAAGTTAGTTTGGTCACAGAAAAGGGTTTCAGAGTAGCAGCCATGTTAGTCTGTATTCGCAAAAAGAAAAGGCGTACTCGTGGCACCTTAAAAACTAACCAATTTATTTGAGCATAAGCTTTCGTGAGCTACAGCTCACTTCATCAGATGCATCCAGTGGAAAATACAGTGAGGAGATTGATATACACACAGAACATGAAAAAATGGGTGTTATCATACGCACTGTAAGGAGAGTGATCATTTAAAATGAGCTATTACCAGCAGGGGAGGGGGGGAGAAAACCTTTTGTAGTGATAATCAAGGTGGGCCATTTCCAGCAGTTAACAGGAACGTTCGAGGAGCAGTGGGGGGTGGGGGAAATAAACATGGAAAAATAGTTTTACTTTGTGTAATGACACATCCACTCCCAGTCTCTATTCAAGCCTAAGTTAATTGTATCCAATTTGCAAATTAATTCCAATTCAGCAGTCTCTCGTTGGAGTCTGTTTTTGAAGTCTTTTTGTTCTAATATTGCGACCTTTAGGTCTGAAATCGCATGACCAGAGAGATTGAAGTGTTCTCCGACTGGTTTATGAAAGTTATAATTCTTGACGTCTGATTTGTGTCCATTTATTCTTTTACGTAGAGACTGTCCAGTTTGACCAATGTACATGGCAGAGGGGCATTGCTGGCACATGATGGCATATATCACATTGGTAGATGTGCACGTGAACGAGCCTCTGATATTGTGGCTCATGTGATTAGGCCCTACGATGGTGTCCCCTGAATAGGTATGTGGACACAGTTGGCAACGGGCTTTGTTGCAAGGATACGTTCCTGGGTTAGCGGTTCTGGTGTGTGGTTGCTGGTGAGTATTTGCTTCAGGTTGGAGGGCTGTCTGTAAGCAAGGACTGGCCGGTCTCCCAAGATTTGTGAGAGTGATGGGTCGTCCTTTAGGATAGGTTGTAGATCCTTGATGATGCGTTGGAGAGGTTTTAGTTGGGGGCTGAAGGTGATGGCTAGTGGCGTTCTGTTATTATCTTTGCTGGGCCTGTCCTGTAGTAGGTGGCCTCTGGGTACTCTTCTGGCTTTGTCAATTTGTTTCTTCACTTCCGCAGGTGGGTATTGTAGTTGTAAGAATGCTTGATAAAGATCTTGTAGGTGTTTGTCTCTGCCTGAGGAGTTGGAGCAAATGCAGTCCTATCGTAGAGCTTGGCTGTAGACAATGGATCGTGTGGTGTGGTCTGGATGAAAGCTGGAGGCATGTAGGTAGGAAAAGCGGTCAGTAGGTTTCCGGTATAGGGTGGTGTTTGTGTGACCATCGCTTATTAGCACCGTAGTGTCCAGGAAGTGGATCTCGTGTGTGGACTGGTCCAGGCTGAGGTTGATGATGCGACGGAAATTGTTGAAATCATGGTGGAATTCCTCAAGGGCTTCTTTTCCATGGGTCCAGATGATGAAGATGTCATCAATGTAGTGCAAGTAGAGTAGAGGCATTAGGGGACAAGAGCTGAGGAAGCGTTGTTCTAAGTCAGCCATAAAAATGTTGGCATACTGTGGGGCCTTGTGGGTACCCATAGCAGTGCTGCTGATTTGAAGGTATACATTGTCCCCAAATGTGAAATAGTTATAGGTGAGGACAAAGTCACAAAGT
This sequence comes from Lepidochelys olivacea, assembly GCF_965140295.1. NCBI lineage: Eukaryota > Metazoa > Chordata > Testudines > Cheloniidae > Lepidochelys > Lepidochelys olivacea. Next base: position 10,979,466 of record NC_140436.1, on the reverse strand, counting down.
TCAGCCACCAGGTTTGTAATACACATTCACCATAATTGGCATTAACCATGAAGCAGTTTCAGGAGAGAGGGTGATGGGTCATGAAGATGGAGAGGGCTCCTCCTTTAGGACAGATTTGAGGGACGTTGGAAGGGCAACCTAGAGAGGTTTGAACTGCCACTGCAAATATTGTGTGTGTACAGATGACTTCAGTAGCAAGGTCTGTCAATCCAGCACCTTTCACTAACACTAAAACTCACGCCCGTACCGTGCCAAATTAATATTATCTGCAAATGTAGTCTGAAAAACCGCAGGCTGGAACTCCAGTTTACTCTATCTGCTCCTACAATATTTTGTACGTCTCTGTGCTCCGAAAAAAAAGGGTTCCATTGCCTTTTGTGCTGCTGAAAATTGCAGATCAGCTTCTGCAGCTGCCTGGTGGATTCAACAACAACTCTGCCATGCTGTGGAGAAAGAGATTTGTGTATATACACATTTTTAATTATGCGGGTGCCTGTTGTATAGAACCAAGCACAAGTGCAAATATTATTTAAATGAGTGTCTCAGTGGCCACTGCAGCAAATGCTTTTTGATGCAGATTGCAGAGGGCCTCAGACCTAACCAACTCAGAATTGATTTTTTTTAACATTCAGATTTAATCAAGCAGTTTACTGGTTGACTCTGAGGGTTCTAGTCAGCTGCATACGGATCTACAAATGTCCTTTAAATTCTGTCTTTTTTCTATCTTTATTTTTCTCTTTCAGTAAATGATCAAACAGAAGAAAGTACATGGTATATTGGCCAGATACTTGAAAGAAGCAATATGTTTAGTCTGTGTTCGTGATGCTACTTACAAATAGTAGATGATGATAAACTTGGTTATTCACAGTACATACAAAGAGTTCCAGTTTGACTAATGAGAAAGGAAAACGGATTTTTTTCAAAAACCAATGTTTCTAACTTCAGAAGATCCTGGGTACAATAGCAACCCTCATCAATATTTTTGTGAGAGGATGATGTATCCTGTTGTGTTGTAGGCTAGCCATTTGACTGTAGAGTTGCTGTCAGTTGCCCTTTGCAGTAGAGAAGTCAGTAAATTTGTAGGGCGTGTTCAGTTGACCACATCCAGTTCCATCACTATAGGCTATTTGTCATATTGTCACATTGGAGGTGGCTTCCTTTGCCACTCTGATCAGGGAGATGTTTCTAGCCCTTGTGGTTGGAGTTGTGTGACAAAACAGAAAACGGCGTTTAGTTACTAAGTCAGGACTAGTTCTAGCATGTTAACACTGAGCATCTCCATGCTAATTCTTTTACTCTTTCTCTCGAAACCTGAGAGCTTGCGTGTGTGGTGATGCTGTGGGTTAAAGTCAAATGAGTTGTCAGGACAGACACCTGCAGAGGAAATTTGGCGACTTATAAATAGCCTGATTTGTCATCTAATACTAGGAGTCGTGATCAAAATTGCCATTTAGGAAGTGAAAGCTTCAGCTCTTTTTTTGTTGCTTTAAAAATAACAAAAATAGTTGACTCTAAGCCATATATGTTTCTAAAGTTAAATAAGCTTGCTTCCCAAATAGCATGTACTCAGAATTTATACATATTCCTAGGGTTTTCTAATTAAAAAAAAAAATCTATTTCCCTTTGCTGAAAGTGATGTGCTGGTTTGAGAATCCGAATCGTGCAATGAAATATGGCAGTGAAGGGACAGGAGAGTGATCTAGTGGTTAATGTAGAGAATAAGGAGGTAGGGTTGTATATCCAGCTCTGACATTTACTTTCTGTGTCACATCACTGTACGTCAGATTTCCAATCTGTAAAATGATTATTGTAATACCAACTGCACAGCTCCATTGTGAATCTTAATTAATGTTTGCAAAGCACTTTGATATCCTTGGCTAAAAGTATAATCTATTTCTTTTTGTTAAGGTTTGGCCAGTCCAGCAAAATCCCATTAAAATAATAATGTCTGAGTAAACAACTAAATACTTTTTTCATAAATGTTGGGGATATTTTTACCAGCTTTTATAAATGATTTTAATATCAATTGTTAATACAAAATGTTTGCTGAAAGTCAATAAGCACGGTATCAGAGCCAGCTTAATTAAACTGGTAGAGCTGTCCATTCAGATAAGATAGTTTGGGTAATTAAAAAGAATTCTGTGCTTGCTCTGAAAGGCTATGCAGGTTTCCAGATTACTGCAATTTCTTGTCCACACCAGAATGTCACAAACACTCCTTATCGGGCTGTGTGTTCATTTTTTTTAGTTATTTTCTGTGATACTTTCTCCTTTTTGATAATGCTGGAAAAGGAACAAAAAGATCTTAACATTAGCATATCTACAACAGAGGGTTAGTACACCTGCCCAAATCCTGCATCTGGAGTGTTCTTAATAGGAGGGTGATGATGTTGGAGTGGAGAGCCCGCACAGTGCTCAGGTACCAAAGTGGTGAGCATGGAATAACAACCTGAATAGTATAGAGAAGGGGCACAAGTCGTATCTTAGTGTGGATGTTAAAAAGAGAGCCTCTGAAAAAAGAGGGGCAGAGTATTAGCTCTGTTCAGATTAACACAGAGAATGTGAGCAGCAAATTGCTAGTTTGAGATTAAAACTAGCTGGGACAGGGTTTCATTAAGCTTTTCATCTGTCTCTTAAATTTAGTGACTGAATTGGTTGATCTTTATGTCAATATGGGTACTTTGATGGAACTCACTGAGCCATGCGTGATAAATTTCAGTGTTCCACAGTCCTCTGTTTTTAATAAATCTGTGTTGTGCAAACAAAGCCTTGCCTGGCTAAATAAACAGGATCTCTGTTGTTCCTTATATGAGCCTCTTCTCTTTTGAACATTTATTTCCTCCTTTCTCTTTTCAGTAAGATGCATGTTTATTCAGACTCAGGACACTCCAAATCCAAATAGTCTGAAGTTTATTCCAGGAAGACAAGTACTGGAATCGAGGACCATGGATTTCTCCACACCAGCTGCAGCATTTTGCTCACCTTTAGCGAGGTGTGTTAAAGCATTACATACTTTGTTCAAGGGACTAGCTGTGTTTAGTTACTGAAACACATCTATATACAAGTGTCGTCATAAATGCAGCTGAATGTTAAAAAGAGGATTTGCTGCCTTTCCATTGTGGATGCTTCTTTTTTTCATAAAGTAGATTGAATGCCTACAGATAGCCAAAGTAATCTATCGAGATTTTTATACTGTGCCTGTCAATGTAATAACTAAGTTCCTGGTAATCTATTTCATTGTTTTGAGTCAAATCATGATAGAATTCAGTATTCCTGAGAAGGAAATCTACTGTTGCTCATACCTGTGTGCCAGATCTTGCAAAACTTTACTCAGGTGAGTAGTCCTTACACTAGTAGTACCATTAAAGTCATGCCATCTCACAGTGTAACGAGACAGACAACATAAGGAAGTGTCCATAAATGTGGTACGTGAAACTGAAACAGTTTACTAATTTTGGCACAGTACGACTCTGACACTGTTAACCTTAGCTTCGAAGCCAATTGGGTTTTTTCTTCCTTTAAAATATGGGTATGTTACAAACAGTACAGTGGAAAAATTAAAATGACTCAAGTTTGTAATGAACCCTTTTTTTCTAGTTTTCATGTATAACCTTTTGCAAAGGCCCTCAGTGCCATAGATCTGGAGTATCCATAGTGAAACTTACTTGGACTAATACATTTCAATCCACTTGGACTATGAATCCTTACTACAGTTTATTTTCCGTCTAATACTTTGCTATATTTTCATTGGGTAAAAAAAAGGGCTGGGACACCATTAAAAATCTGTCTGAAAGTGGGGGAATGGGATGGGAAGGAGTTTTAGGAATCTTTCGCCTGCTGATGGTGATGAGATGCATTGGAGAACTGTTGCAAACTTGCTTTCTGGGAAAAGTGGGTGTGAGCACTGCTCCTGGTATCTGCCATTGCATCAACAGCAGCCTCTGGAGATAATGCTCCTTATGCCTGCTATGTATGTGGGTTGAGAGGCTGCAGTGGGAGGGTGAGAGATGGAAATGCCATAGTGTCACCTTCCCAAGATCATAGTTTAATTTGCTCTTTTACGTGATGGAAATACTGCACACAAGTGAAAGCAGCCTAATGCAGTCCTCTCTCCGGGAAATGTAGCGTTATCCAATGTATTGCTATAATATTTCCAAAATGCTATAGTTGATTTGTAGCCAAACAGGAACTTTTCAAATGAAGTTCTTTAGCTCAAAGGTAGTATAAATGCCCATATGTATAGAACAGCAGATGCAGTGTGAAAGGTATTTCAGTGCATCCAGCAGAGATTGTTTACAATCCAAGATCTCATTAGCAGAGTGCTGAAATACCAGGATGTGTATAAACCAAATTATATTAGATTGCAGAGTACAAATAACTGGAGGAAAATGATTTTGTTGCAAAATGTCTGAGAATGAACTTCTGAATAGGAAACCAAGAACAGTACATGTTGAGGAAGTACAAGGAATATTCACATCTTGTGATTCTGTGTTTAATGCTGGCCTGCCTACCAGCACAGTTAGAGTAAAGCGTTTATTGCACTACCATTTATATCTCAGTTTCCAGGCTTTGTAATTGGGATGCCCATTTGTTTTGGTGTGAGAATACAAATCTTCCAAAGAATAATATCAGCTATGCTAGCTTTAGATGATTTGGAGTGAATGTGTAACGCCAAAATATTTTTTTAAAGTAAAATTTTGGGACCATTAGTCCATCAAGCAAATTAGGGTGTGGTGATATTTTAAAAAAACACACAACACACACAGCTACATTTTTAACATTTAAAAATTGTTTGTTACATGTGTAGGAAAGTTCTTCTCCTAAATATCCTTTGCTATACATAACCTGTGGTAAAGTATCTGATTTGTGCATCTTTGAGTTGTATAGATTTCCCCTTCAAGAAAGTCTATTTTTCAGCTATTTAGATTTACTGAAAATGTATCCTGTCTCTGTTTTCAAGATTAGGGTTACCTACAGTGTTGTGTGAAAATGCCAGATTTAACTTCTGGTTGTTCTAGCTGTTTTTTATCATATCCCTGTGTGTGACAACAATCAGTCATTTAATCTGTGGTCTAGGTATTAAGGTTGTATAGATTTGACATCACTGACTCCTGGGGCCACACAAACAAAACTGAGCATTTGTTGAGATTGCCTTTAAAACTCTCATTCAATTATTTTATAATTAAAATAGTTTGTAATTAGTGAGTTCTTGTGTCCTGTCTGGTTCTAAAGTTTTAGAGTGCTGGTCTGAATTTGTGTAACAACAAAATTGTGTGATGATAAAATTCAGAACAGCTTTTAGTAGAATTGATTATAATGAAAAGTTTTCAGCAACCTAATCTACTGTTCTAAAGAAGAGTCCCTGTCCTTCCACAGTTGCATGCCAAGAACGTTGGGATGTGTGTGTCGGTCATCTTGATGCTGATTCAGTAGTTTTATGGCTAAAGAATACCTCATGGCTTCAAACAGGAGCTAGAGACATGAGCATTAACTCTTTCATACTTCTACAGCATGTTACTTTTCCCTGTTCAGTATCACACGCCATGTTATGATGTTTTCGACTTATGCCAAGCTGCAGAATTCCATGAGCATGGATAAAGAATAGAAGCACTTAAACTGTAGAAGAATCTTTTGCCAATCTCCTTTAATGGTTTTATTTTCTTAAGTGATTATTGCCCTCTAGAAATGTATTCTAGTAGGAAAGCAAGAAACACAGTGGAACATGATTGATAGAAACTTTTAGTTTAGTGTTTTTTGTGACTGCAGACTTGTGGTTAACTTTCTTTTGCAGACAGTTGTTCAGGATTGAAGGAGTTAAAAGTGTCTTCTTTGGGCCAGACTTCATCACAGTCACAAAGGTAAGTGGAAAAGCGGTTCTAATGGTCTAAACATGAGCTGATGCATGTCCAGCCTGCAGGGAGAAGTGAAAGGAACAGACTCCTTGCAGATCCTTCCCTGGCTTGCATAAGGTACAGTAAAAATCTTACCTTTACCGAGAAAGTCCTCAAAATATTCACTACAGGCATTAATTTAATTCTTCAACATAATCTCTCATAAAGTGAAATATAGTTACCATAAAGCTATGAAGGGCACTGTGTTCTAGTTACGGCTTCTGAGAATATTGTCTCTTGAATCTGATTTTCGGAGCCGCCGAAGGTCACTACTTACCTTGACTTGAATTGTTGTAGGTGCTTAGCACTTTTTCAGTTCTAATCAAAATGTTAGAAGTCAGTTGAGTAAACTTTTAATAAAACATTTTGCCCTTTTGTGGTTCCCTTTCCTCTAAATTTGAATAAAAAGCCTCACATTTTACAGATGTGCATATTTACTATGGCATACTTGGTTAAGTAAGTTTCTGTAGCCAGGGACAGATCTTGGGCATCCAAATGGATTGGCATGCTAAAGGCATCACTGTTGTCTGATCTAGCATGCACGTGGTATTGTGAATAGAGCTCTGCTCCAGAAATAGTCCTTTTATTACTCATGCTAAAAGAGAAGTTCCATAAAATATTAAGTAGTGTTAAGGTTCGTATCCTTTTAGGCTAGATAATAGTAGGCAACAAAATTACAAACACGTGAAGGTGAAAGTCTATCTAACAAAGAACAGTGATACACATAAATGCAAGCAAGTGCATTATGTATTGCCTCAAAATCCCTCCTTTGCCTCCCACTGGCAAAGCTTATTCATCTGGGACTCAGGAGTTCACCCAACCTAGGAGGTATTGTGTAATAAATCCATAGCTGCATAAACACCGTATAGTCGCTATGCCATTTAGTGGACAACACATGAGATGTCAAAAATAGAACACATAACCGAAACGTAAACAGGCTTCAAAAACAGTTTGTTGGCACAAATAAAACTTAGCAGAACATCTGTGATTTTAGGTTCTTTTCATCTTGCGTTGTTTGTTTTTATACACTAATATTTTATACAGCAGTTGGCTGGCAAACATTGCAGGCAACTGCTTAAATCCAAACAACTAGACCTCTTTACTGAATATTTTAAATATAATTTTATGAAAACTTTTCTATTTCATGTTGGATTTGGTAAAACTGTTGAAACATTTAAATTTCAGGCCTTAATGCCCAGCAAGGTGCCTTTAAGATGGACAAAGGGCCATCTGTCAGTTTAATCTTTGGAAGGAGGCAGAAACACTATATTTGTTTTTTTTCTTAAATTTTTTATAGGTGAGTGAAGATTGGGATTGGAATTTACTGAAACCAGATATTTATGCAACCATAATGGATTTCTTTGCCTCTGGTTTACCTGTAATTACTGAAGAGGCACCTCGTACAGACACGGGTAAATGGAACTCATCACGACTGGCTTATGCTTGTATATGGTCTTAGTCCTCTCTTAAGTTGATGTGTTTGATAGATCATGTTCAGAGGAAATGAACTTGCCTCACAGAAAACATGTGAGAAGAGAATAACTGAAACAGTATAAATGGCTAAAATTAACACGCAAGATTCAGTAGTCTGCGTAAGGTGCAATTAAACTAATAATACACAAACGGTTTAAAGCAGTTGTCTGACTATGAATATGGGGCCAGGTTCTCAGCTAGTGCAATGCTGAGGCCAAATTTTATAGACTCATTGATTCCAAGGCCAGAAGGGACCCTTGTGAACATCTAGTCTGACCTGTATAACACAGGTACACATAGAACTTCCCCCAGAGAATTCTGAGAGCATATCTATTAGAAGAGTGGCTTTCAATCTGTGATCTGCTGACCCCTGGGAGTCCACAGACTATGTCTAAGATTTCCAAAGGGGTCTGCACTTCATTTGACATTATTTTAAGGGTCTACAAATGAAAAAAGGTTGAAAACCATTGTTTTAGAAAAACCTCCAACCTTCAATGGCACCACACTGACTGTGCACCAGCAAAGGATTTGGCCAAGGCTGTTCTCGCCTTTTTTGGTTTGAAACATTTTTTTAAAGTGCTTGGGTTGCTGTGTGTACAAAACTGTTGGAGGTTGCGACACAGTCTGCTTTTTACAAGCTCGCTATAAAAATCACTGGTCTCCTTTGTAAAGTGTTGAAATGCCCTGTGTTAATGGATTAATCATAAAATTGCAATACGGTTCCAACAAGAATGCAGAGAAGAGTTGCTAAACTGAGCTGGAGGGAAACTCTGCCTGTGTTGAGGTGTCCTGGTAGCCCATCTGTTGCCGTCAGGTGTTCTTTCAGTCGCAAAGTACGCAGCTGCGTAGAGCACCCTGTTGCCCTGCGCAGCTGCATGCTGCTCCAACCCCTGCTCAGGCTCTTCCCCAGGGCCCCCACCCTTGCTTCTCCCTTGCCCTGCCCTAGCTCCACCCCCACTTCCCTGAGCTCTGCAGCAGAGCCCACCGGCAGCGGGAAGTGCAGCGACCCGGCCCCAGCTGCGCTGCCGGTGAGTGCTGGGCAGGGCCCCAGAATAGCTAGAGACAGCCCTGTGTGTAGCTATTGAGATCTCTGTGTTGGTGTAACTTTCATGCTGAGGAGCCAGAGGGAGGAGTAGCTTGTAATACAGGGCTGCCTGTGTTAGCCCACATATCTGTATCCCATCCTGTTAAGTGCTTTTCTTGCTACTCCTCTCTGCATGTGAAATAACACCAGCTTGATCTGTCAGAGGGCTTCTCTGTGCTTTGAGAAGAACCGTGGTTATGCTTATGTGTGAGTAAGAGGGAGAATATTGAGGAAAATCTAAAAAGTGTCATGTATGTGCTGTAAATTACACCATCTTAGACTTAGCTGTGAGTTTAGCTGTCAGAAGCATCCTTTGGTGATGTATTGTTGGTACAACTTAATCATGGAAAAAGAATATTGTTTTTACAAGTATTTTACCACAGTAGTATTAATCATAATAAGGCCCTGTCAACATTTTTATTTGCATTTGTTTTTCCCCTAAAGCTGCATCAGAAGATGACGACGAAGTTGTATTAATGATTAAGGAACTTCTGGATACTAGAATAAGGTAACTTTAAACATTGCTAGTTTAAAGCATTGTCACACAGTAGGCGTGTTTTGGATTATTTCAGAGTGATGCAATTCTAAATATTTTTAGGATTACACAAATTAAATGGGTAACGTGGCATATTTCAGCTTGGTGCACAGACAAGCCATGTTCATGTTGTCATTGAAAATCGCACCTTGAGGTTCCCTGTGAAAACTAGCTTTGTGCTAAACCGTGTCCAGTTCAGAGAAGGATCTGACTGAATCAAATTGACCCCTTCAATTCAAACTTCACTTTCCTAGATGATTTTAGGAGACGGTAGGATCCTGCAGCCCATAGTAGAGTGTGTTCTTTAAAATGAGTTCATTGGGACAAACCTGGTTATAGCTTTAGGTGCTACTGCAGTCTAAATCTCTAAAAATAATAATAAAAATAAAATGAAAGATCTTCGACTTTGTGGTGAGCACTCTTTTTTTCCCCCTTCATATATTCATCTCCCTTGTTTTTCACATCTTGCTGTTCTCAGATGAGTTTTAAATCATTTAATATTTCATGTTCAGTAAAGTAGGGTAACCTCTATCATCTCAAATTTATATCTCAGAAATTCATGCACAGAAGTCATCTGAGCTTCAATAAACGTTTATCCCTATATTTTTTCTACAGCAATTCTATTTGGGTTTTGACACAGCTTGAAATAAGAATCTGGTAGTCACCAATACAGTGTTTAGAGCAGTTAAGAGACAGTTTTCAGTTCTTGTCATAAGGCAGCCCCACCTGGAGCATCCTTCTGCTGCAAACCGCGGCAGGACAGGCACAGCTGCCTCTTTCTCTCCTTCATAGTCCCCTGAAGTGTATTTGAGTGTAAATAGCCCTTGTGGGTTTAATTTATTACAAAAGGAAGTCCCATGCACATAAATTCCAACACCATAATCCAGGCAATACATCGAATACAACCCCAGCATGCCCTTGCTCTCCAGCACAACGCTCTATGGCTCCAGCTCTCTGACTCCAAGAGCCAGCTGGCATCTCCCTCTGCTGCTCTCAGCCTTCTCCGGCCTTGGCACTCTTTGGCTCAGGAAGGACAATTCTGGCTAGCCTCTCCCCTGGCTCCCTATTCCTCTACCCTTTTCAGCCTCCCGGCACCGGCTTTGGCACTTGAAAGTCAGCAAGCTAGCCCTGCCATTGGCTCTTAGATCTCAGCGTTTTTCAGCCTCCCAGCACTGGCTCTTCAGCCCCGGAAGGTCAGCCGGCCAGTCCCTCCACTGGCTCTGTGATGATTTGTCCCTCTTTTCGGGGAGGGCCTGCAGTGAGCTTTCTGTTCTCTGCAGCTTTTCCCAGAGACCTCTAGTGTCCTGAATATTCCTGACTGGTCTCTCGCTCCCTAATCTTGTATAGCCCCTAAGTGCTGCTCCACCCTCTTAAGTGACCAGACTGGGATTACCTGTTCTGGCACAGGAATGCTGTATCTACTTCATTTACAGCGGTCAGCCCCCTGTACAGTTCTTTAACTACCTCCCATAGTGAACAGAAAAAAAATAAGAAATACAGAAATGTGGATGTGGGGAAATGCCTAATGTATTTCAGAAGTCCTCTTGTCACCGACTATGGCTTCTTCTACAAATCTCACATTCCAGGAGCAAACACTCTTACGTACGGTGTAAGTGAATAGAATTAATTTGCATTTCTCAAGAAAATGCACCAACTTGGGCTTTTTTTATTTATAATTTCTATAAAATGTTGCATTCTGAAAGCTCTTATAAAAATAAATTGTAAGGGAGATATTTCAGCTGAAATATAGTGACATATATAGTAAACTCATCTCTCGAAGAGGAAGGGATATAGAGGGGAGGAGGAAAATCTTATCTAATTATATGTATTGTGTTTGTGTGTGTGTGTGTATATAGAAGTTTTCAAACTGGGGTGTGTCCTCCTTTGATCCCCCTCCCCCTGGGGGCATGCCAAGTTTGATCACAGGGGGCAGAGGATGTGACAGGGCTGGGCTGAAGGCTGGGGTCAGGAGGAGGCTTTGTCTGGCAGGGGGAAGCACACAGAACTCTGAGGGGTGGTCTTGCCTGCTTTGACTAGGCTTTTTGCCCATCTTACTCCCTCACAGCTGCAGCTGTGTCCACCAACTGGCAGGAGAGATTGGTGGGAGCTCTGCGAGTGGGAAGTTGAAGGCTGCACTCCAGGAGTACCGCCACTCCCTTCCCCCTGCTACACAGAGCCTTCTCTTGATCCCAGCCTTTCAGCGCAACCCCAAGGCTAGGAGCGCTGTTTCTTTCCCTTGCTGGACAGCGAATGGGGTCGCGCTGAAGTGCCAGGGTCAGGAGCGGGCTGTGTCCGGCAGGGAGGTCAGTATTCAAGGGGTGCAGTCTTTCAGTCTCCTCCTGATCCTGGCCTTTCAGCTCAGCCCCATCTGCTTCCCCTGCGTAGGGGTAATGGAGCTGGGCAGGGAGCCAAGTGCTGGCAGCTTCAGGGAGCAAAAGGCTTCCTCAACTGCCATGTGGTGAGTACTCGGTCTCCCCAACTGGCCCTCGCAGGTACCAGGTGTGACGCACATGGCAATCTTCTGCATATCCTTGATTGAGTATCTTTGGGGTCCAGTGTGTTAAATGCAGCGTTTGTGGACTGGGGTCATATGTCACTCTCCAGGACAGAGATGGGATGTGAGGCATGGGAGTTCAAAGGACTATATGGAAAATGTGCTAGACGGGAATGGACGTTTGGGGACAATAAGTGTGAAGTGAAGTATTTTCTGGGGAATACCTAGAAAGAGGTTAATGCAAATTCCCCACCTCTGGTTATGCAAAAAGCGAGACTTTGGAGCTACAACCTGAGGAAGGACTTGTACCAGTTCACAGACACTGGAGATCAAAGGCCTAAGCTGCGTAAAGAACAGCTGAAGTGCCCAGCCTGGGTTCTGGTTCTGAATCTAGACTGTTACGAACTTGTAACCACAGGGGAAAAACAACCCACTGGAGCCTGAGGTTGGAGATGCGGGTGACCCCTGGTAAGCTTTTTAGCATGCGTGTAGGTTCTTTTATTGTTTTAACATGTTTTCTCTGTCATGCTTTCACCTTAATAAATGTGCTTGCTTAGAAAAAGCTGTGTGGTAACTTAAAATTGTGGGCAATACACTGGTCAGAGCCTCTGGAGAGAAAGCCAAGTGCAGTTGCTGGCCTTTTAGGCAGCTGGAGAGATCACATTGTAGGCAGGGAACTATGCAGCCTTAATAATCCCCTGGGCAAGAGGGAGTGAGACGCAGGTCTCTGCCCAAGAAAGGTGATGGCTGAGGAGCTAGGAGCCTAGAGTGGGTGCCCTTAAGGGACCACGAGTGGGGAACATAGATGCCCTGAAACCGTGACACCAGGCACTCCTCCCCTCATTGCTTAGAAAAAGAGAGGTGTGCATGGTCGTGGGGGTGGCTCAGCAAAACAAAGTTTGGGCACCTCTGGTATGTAGAAATGATTTGAAAGACAGCATTAAGTAAGCTTTGCTGTCATGGGTTATGTGGTTGCCTAAAACCCCCATGGTACATTAGCCTTAAAATTCACAGTTGCCTCTTTTGTATTCCACAGAAGTTCTTTTAAAATTGTTTGTCCTTTTTCTCAGTTGGCCAGGAGGCTGTTGAACAGACCATTTGCAGTAGTCTGTGTTGTTGTGTCAATATCCTTATTGAATAGCTTCCAGGAGCTCTGTATAAGCCCAGTGATACACACAGAGAATTCGTTGTTTACACTGAAGAACATCAAAAATAGAAGCAAAGAAATCAGAAGCCGTAGGAGGGTGTGTCTACACTGCAGTTAAAGACCCGTGGCTGGCCCGTGTCAGCTGACTTGGGTTTACGGGGCTTTGGCTACGGGGTTGTAAAATTGTGTTGTAGACGTTCGGGTTTGGGCTCAGGCTGGAGCCCGAGCTCTGGGACCACAATTTTACAGCCCCGAGCCCTGCAAGCCTGAGGCAGCTGACACCGGCCAGCTGCACTCTGGGAGGAAAGAAGGGAAGACTGGAATTGTGCCGTAACATGTTAAAATCTTGTTTCAAATAAAGGAAGAATGAGTTCTCAATCAGTTGCTTTTTGTTTGTTGGCTTCCAGGAATTGAGGTGATTAGTTTAGTGTAAGTTGTTGATGCTGCTGATAATAAATGTGACCAAATCCTAAATTATTCCAGCAGGGGTGAAGTTCTCAAGTGTTGTTCTGGGAATTGGTATAAAGAGCTTCTGTTCAAGTAACATGACGCTTTTTAGCTTGGCATCTGGAAAAATGTTGCTATGGGGATGCATTTACAAAGTTAGTCATTTGTCCATTGTGACAGGAGACTAGATTGGGGAATTGTCAATAGCTCTGGGGTCCAATCCTATGAGATGCCTCATCAACTAACCAGATCAGGCCCATACATACTTTTTCTTCCATACATTCTGTATACAAAGCACAACAAACATTCAGAACCCTCTAGAATATGTCATAATTATTCCCCATACTACTACATTCAGTTTGCAACAAGTTCTAATACTACACAGAAGACAATTTTAGCAAGAAAAATCCTCCAGTTCTACAGCTTACTGAGGATTCTGCCTTCATACCATACAGAAGAGAGGAGAGTGAATTGGTGACCATTAAAATTTATGCCTGTTGGAAAGTTCAGGATGTTGCTATGGGGGTGGAAGTGAAGGCTGTTTATCGTGGGAGTTAATTATAACTTCTTCGTATAATGTAAAGAAATGTGATTACTCAGTTATTATTGGTTGTAAAAATCCAGACAGATGTTTTACAAGCTTGTAGCTCTCTCTTTCCATATTAACTTGCCAATTGCAAAAATACCAGTTCAGAACTAAAAATCTTGCCCTCTTCCTTCAATAAGTACTTGCTGCTAATTTTTTTTTTTTTTTTTTTTTACTCGTAGAACACATGATGGAATTCTCAAACTTTACATAGGAATGGATGCCTAGGGAGTTGTCAAGCCTTTGTCTCTGTCACTAGCCCAGGTCAAGAGTTGTCAACTGTTGATGCTATCTGATGGCTAACTCTTAGTTCTGTGTGACATGGGTTGGGAGGGATCGCAGGCCAGCTCCCAGTCACAAAATTCGTCAAAGTTGGCACATTTCCTCATTAGCCAAGGAATAAATAGGCCTTGGGTTATGTGTACGCTATAGAGCTTCCAGTAGCACAGCTGTACTAAGGTTGCTGCGCTGCTGTAAGATCTCTTGTGTAGCTGTTTTATGCCAACAGACGAGAGCTCTGCCGTCTACATAATTAAACCACGCCCAACGAGTGACAGCGGCTATTTTGGCTTGAGCCGTTCTCCTGCCAGCATAGTGCTGCGCACACTACCGCTTACGCCTGTGAAACTTATGTTGTTCGGGGCGGGGGGGGGGGATGTTTTTCACATCCCTGAGCAACGTATGTTTTGCTGACATAAGTGGTAGTGTAGATATGGCCCCAGAGAAAGAGCTTTGGTCCCTTCAGGTCAGGGTTGGGACACGTTGACCTGGGGCACTCTAAGGAGACATCTGCTCTGTCATTGCCCATGTTAGACCAGTTTGTGTAAAAAAGAAAGGGCTTTAGTTCCTAGAACTCACTCTTACATGAGCATTAAATTAACTCTTACAAATTTTTAGAACAAAAATTACCTGCAGTAATATTTTCTGTTTGTTTCCTCAGGCCAACAGTGCAGGAAGATGGGGGTGATGTCATATATAAAGGCTTTGAAGATGGGATTGTACAGTTAAAGTTGCAGGGTTCGTGCACTAGCTGTCCCAGTTCTATCATAACGCTGAAGAATGGGATACAGAACATGCTACAGTTCTATATTCCAGAAGTGGAAGGTGTGGAACAGGTATGTGAATACTAGTGAATATAAAGGTGTGTGTTTGATGTATAGACAGGACCTCCTCCCCCTCGGAGGCATGTAGAGTTCTGCACAAGTAATTTAGAATACAGTTTTTTAAAAGTACATAATTTTGCAAGTCCGATGATATGGTATTTTAAGCAAATGGATAATGGGGCAATATAAAAGAAATAACAGTATTTAACCCAGAAACATCTATGGCATTGGGAGTTATTGATATTTACAACAGGTTATTTCTGGGTGGTTTTTTTTTTTAATTTACTGAAGAAAAACTTCATTTCCATAGGGACTGGATGCTTTTAAATGCCTCTGCTTTCTGCAAAACTTCCATTTTTAGAAGAAAAGAAGTACTTGTGGCACCTTAGAGACTAACCAATTTATTTGAGCATAAGCTTTCGTGAGCTACAGCTCACTTCATCGGATGCATACTGTGGAAAGTGTAGAAGATCTTTTTATATACACACAAAGCATGAAAAAATACCTCCTCCCACCCCACTCTCCTGCTGGCAATAGCTTATCTAAAGTGATCACTCTCCTTACAATGTGTTTGATAATCAAGTTGGGTCATTTCCAGCACAAATCCAGGGTTTAACAAGAACGTCTGAGGAGGGGGGGAGGGTAGGAAGAAACAAGGGGAAATAGGTTACCTTGCATAGTGATTAGCCACTCCCAGTCTCTATTCAAGCCTAAGTTAATTGTATCAAATTTGCAAATGAATTCCATTTCAATGAAAGCTTATGCTCAAATAAATTGGTTAGTCTCTAAGGTGCCACAAGTACTCCTTTTCTTTTTGCGAATACAGACTAATACGGCTGTTACTCTGAAACCATTTTTAGAAGGTGCAACTCGCATGGGTCTTGGACCACAAATCAACCTTGAATGGGAAAACTTGTTTAATAAATTAGAGGAGTCAGATTAAATCCCTAGAATCCATCTAGGGGAGACTACAGCGGGTCCTACTGAAAGGTGAACTGTCAGGCTGGAGGGAGGTTACCAGTGGAGTTCCTCAAGGATCGGTTTTGGGACCAATCTTATTTAATCTTTTTATTACTGACCTCGGCACAAAAAGTGGGAGTGTGCTAATAAAGTTTGCGGATGTTACAAAGCTGGGAGGTATTGCCAATTTAGAGAAGGACAGGGATATCCTATAGGAGGATCTGGATGACCTTGTAAACTGGAGTAATAGTAATACGATGAAATTTAATAGTGAGAAGTGTAAGGTCATGCATTTAGGGACTAATAACAAGAATTTTAGTTATAAGCTAGGGACGCATCAATTAGAAGTAACAGAGGAGGAGAAGGACCTTGGAGTATTGGTTGATCGTAGGATGACTATGAGCCGCCAATGTGATATGGCCGTGTGTCAAGGTTCCTCCCCCACTCTGAACTCTAGGGTACAGATGTGGGGACCTGCATGAAAAACCTCCTAAGCTTATCTTTACCAGCTTAGGTCAAAACTTCCCCAAGGTACAAAATATTCCACCCTTTGTCCTTGGATTGGCCGCTACCACCACCAAACTAATACTAGTTACTGGGGAAGAGCTGTTTGGACACGTCTTTCCCCCCAAAATACTTCCCAAAACCTTGCACCCCACTTCCTGGACAAGGTTTGGTAAAAAGCCTCACCAATTTGCCTAGGTGACTACAGACCCAGACCCTTGGATCTTAAGAACAATTGAACAATCCTCCCAACACTTGCACCCCCTCCCCTTTCCTGGGAAATGTTGGATAAAAAGCCTCACCAATTTGCATAGGTGACCACAGACCCAAACCCTTGGATCTGAGAACAATGAAAAAGCACTCAGTTTTCTTACAAGAAGACTTTTAATAAAAATAGAAGTAAATAGAAATAAAGAAATCCCCCCCCTGTAAAATCAGGATGGTAGATACCTTACAGGGTAATTAGATTCAAAACATAGAGAACCCCTCTAGTCAAAACCTTAAGTTACAAAAAAGATACACAGACAGAAATAGTTATTCTATTCAGCACAGTTCTTTTCTCAGCCATTTAAAGAAATCATAATCTAACACGTACCTAGCTAGATTACTTACTAAAAGTTCTAAGACTCCATTCCTGGTCTATCCCCGGCAAAGACAGACTATAGACAGACACACAGACCCTTTGTTTCTCTCCCTCCTCCCAGCTTTTGAAAGTACCTTGTCTCCTCATTGGTCATTTTGGTCAGGTGCCAGCGAGGTTACCTTTAGCTTCTTAACCCTTTACAGGTGAGAGGAGCTTTTGCCTGGCCAGGAGGGATTTCAAAGGGGTTTACCCTTCCCTTTATATTTATGACACCGTGAAAAAAGCTAATGCGGTCTTGGGGTGCATCAGGAGAGGTATTTCCAGTAGGGATAAGGAGGTTTTAGTACCGTTATACAAGGCACTGGTGAGACCTCACCTGGAATACTGTGTGCAGTTCTGGTCTCCCATGTTTACGAAGGATGAATTCAAACTGGAACAGGTACAGAGAAGGGCAACTAGGATGATCCGAGAAATGGAAAACTTGTCTTATGAAAGGAGACTCAAGGAGCTTGGCTTGTTTAGCCTAACTAAAAGAAGGTTGAGGGGAGATAGGATTGCTCTCTATAAATATATCAGAGGGATAAATACTGGAGAGGGAGAGGAATTATTTAAGCTCAGTACCAATGTGGACACAAGAACAAATGGATATAAACTGGCCACCGGGAAGTTTAGACTTGAAATTCGACGAAGGTTTCTAACCATCAGAGGAGTGAAGTTTTGGAATAGCCTTCCAAGGGAAGCAGTGGGGGCAAAAGATCTATCTGGCTTTAAGATTAAACTGGATAAGTTTATGGAGGAGATGGTATGATGGGATAACATGGTTTTGGTAATTAAATATTTATGGTAAATAGGCCCAATGGCCTGTGATGGGATATTAGATGGGGTGGGATCTGAGTTATCCAGGAAAGAATTTTCTGTAGTATCTAGCTGATGAATCTTGCCCATATGCTCAGGGTTTAGCTGATCGCCATATTTGGGGTCGGGAAGGAATTTTCCTCCAGGGCAGATTGGAAGAGGCCCTGGAGGTTTTTCGCCTTCCTCTGTAGCATGGGGCACAGGTCACTTGCTGGAGGATTCTCTGCTCCTTGAAGTCTTTAAACTACGATTTGAGGATTTCAATAGCACAGATATAGGTGTGAGGTTTTTTGCAGGAGTGGTGGGTGAAATTCTGTGGCCTGCGTTGTGCAGGAGGTCCGACTAGATGATCATAATGGTCCCTTCTGACCTAAATATCTATGACTCTATTAATCTTTTTCTAGCATGGTTTGGCAGATCGAGTCTTTGTTGGAATAAGGTGGGGAAAAAAGCCCGACACATTTTTTTTCCTCACATAGTTACAGCTGGTTTTATTTTTCCTCATTCGTGCATTTGTACTATGTACTCTAAATTTTGTGGTGTTGTTTTGTTCCAGTAACACAGCACATGAAGGTTATTCGTTTTCCTTTTTTTATTGACTCAGTTTCAAATGTATTGCTTCGCTCTAGTCTCAGAAACATGTGATGGATTTTATAACTGGAAAGTTTTTGGAAAAACTTTTTTTTTTTTGGTCAGCGAACAATATTTTGATGTTTTGGGGACTTTCTTCTGATAAGTATAATAAACTAGGAACAAATGTTTGCTCTGTATGTACTAAGATAAGTCTGGGTCTGCAAAAATACAAATTCAGATACATTCTCCAATTAAACATCTGGTCTGTGTTAATGAATGTTCTCAATGCTTTCGTAACCACTTGGTCTGGCCTTAGCATTACACAACCTTCTTATTTCAGTCAAAACTCCTCATGTCATTTTGATTGAAGTGAGTGGCTCACCTCTTTCATGTGACCATCATCATACAATGGTGCTGAACAATTGCTACTCCCATTGCTTTCTCTGGGAATTAAGTAGTTCTTTAGATCAGGTTCAATGTAATTTACTGTGTCTGAATAACAAATGTTGTCATTTATACTTAGGTCTCTTTCTTGAGCTCTTGTGTTGTCCTAGTGAAGCAAAGCGGAGAATAATTACTTAAACAACTTCTGGGTTTTGGTTTTAGGTTGTTGATGATGAAGATGGAGTGGAGAAAGAAGCAAACTCTACCTGAGCTAACGGCATGTGTGTGACTCTAAATAGCAAAGTTTTTTCCCGAGAGTGTGTATAACTTAATCATGTCCCGAGCAACAACAAAAATTGCCATTCTCTACTTTCATCTCTTAAAATTCTCTCTCTCTCTCTTTCCCCCTACCCCCCCCCCCCACCCCAGGCCCGTTTAAAGATAATATACTGCCTTTTCCAGTGACTTACTATATGGTCTGCTTTCAAAAGAGAACTTGTTCCTTCTCCTGTAGACTTCATAACTGTTACGCATGGTTAAGAAACAAATGAAAAGCATTTTTAAATAGTGATTTGTCCATCTATTTCTATTTCAAACACAAAGGCTTGAGAATAAAAGTGGGAAGTGAAAAAAGTTAGTGCAATTGTTTAGAATAAATTCTAAAGAAAGTTGTGCATTTTATATAATATCTGTTTCAAATATTCTCCCCATTCTGCCTTATGGGCTTTTGGAATGACTTGCAATCATATTCTGAAGCTCCGAGATGTAGAGTTTATTTTTATGAAGTAAATTATTTATTTGTTCTTGATTACTGTGTATGAGTTTTGACTAAAAGTTAACCTGGTCACTTCAAATGTTTGTTGTTGATTATACTCAGTTGTTAAATATAATAATATTGACTAGTTTTGTGATTGTTATTCCCTTCCTTCCAACCATTGTATAGACAATGGCAACAAAATCAAATACAATTAGTTACAGATGTGAATCAACCGCTAAGAAAATAATACCATTTTTTAAAGAGTTCATTAGATGATCCTTATCAGCCATGATAGCTGGAGACCCTAATGCACTTTTTTATAACTAAAGATTATACAGCATATATTATTAATCTGTTTAAATTTGCAATAGGTCCTTCCTTAACATAGTATTTCTGGATGCAGAAAAACGTGGCAGGAGAGAACGTCAGTTTTACAAGCATTTAGAAACTGTGGGAAGGGAAAAGATTGACTTTCTGAAACTAAAACATGTCACTCATGCTTTTCAAGAGCAAAACATCTATTTTGTGGGTATGTAGAGGCATAACCTGTTTCCAGTGCCCAGTCTGAGTAGATGATTTGGGTATTAGGGATTCTGTTTTCCTTTGGCTGCGTCCACAAATGAGTTGCTGTAGGACCACGACTTGGGCTCGTGGCTGGAAGAGTTCCCACGGTTTTTGTGCTCCTTCCCCAACATGCAGGAATTGATTGCCTGCTGCACATGCCCCATCTCCCTTCAAGAGCCACAGCCATGCAGGAAGCTTCCACAGTGCTAGGCTTCATGGGGAGTGAGCAGTACATAACCCCTGAAATTCTGCCTTCCTCCCAGCCCATGCACAGTGGAACCAGAGCAGGTCTGTTGAAAGCAGAGCCTTTCATATCAGTAGGCAGGGTTTGGGGCAATGCAGTGGACATCACTGAATAGGAAAAACAGCCTTGGAAATCCATGCTCAGAGTAGTCTTGAGTGATCATTTTTGAGGAGCTGGGATTCCTTTAGAAAATTCAAGATCTGGTTTACTCTTACAGATTTTTCAGTAATTATAAGCACATGCCTATGTACAGCCGAATCACAACTGAGTATCAAGTAGGGCAGTGTAAGTACACGGTGTGAAGTAGTAAGGAACACATTCTCGGTTGGTTTAACTCCACCAATTTCCTGGATCACATGAATAAACCAGCAGAGAATTTGGCCGACAGGGCACAAAGCAGCATGTAATAACAATGGACTTTATGCTCTCTGTGTGCAGTTTAAGGATAAATATTTATTTTAACAAAACAGCTGTTGGAACTCTGATTTGGAGTCATAATGCAGTGTCTTAGAAATAATAACCAGGATTGGGAGTTTGGAACTCCCGTGTGTTTTGTCCCCTCCCTCTTAGAAGTAAACAATGTCTAATCTTGCTAATGTATTTATAACAAAAGCACCCTGGAGGCAGACGTGTGCTCTTCAAAGGACCAGCTTGTGCACAGGCTAACACCATGCTCATGCTTTCAGCAGCAAAGTCCAAAATGGCTGGTAATGTTTCTGATTTCTCAAAAATTGAGCTTTTTTAGCCTGATTTCAGGTCAGTTTCCTGAATATCTTTATAAACCATTAAATATTCAAATGCGAAATAGGTGTATTATTGTGAATTAAATAAAATGTCTGTCCTCTGCATTTGTCTGTCAATGTGCTTTATCTCTTTTGGTCAGTATTTTTATTAGCTTAGTTAAGCAGCATTAAGCCATCTACGCCATAAGGGCTCAATTCTGCCTCTGCTATGGATGTGTAACCAGTGCTGACTTCTGTGGGAATGGTACGTACACGGACGAGGGCTGAATTTGGCCTCTAATATTTTACACTTGTAGTTGAAGATTAATGAAGACACATTAAATCCCTTTTAGCTTTGTGGTTAAAGCACTGGACTGGGACTCAGTAGATTTGAATGTCAGTTCCAGCTGTGCCATAGACTTCCTGTGTGACCTTGGCCAACTCACTGAGTTTCTCTCATTTTTTTTCTCTTGAAATGGGCATAATACTTGCTTTTTCCTGTTTTTATCTGTCTTGTCTATTTAGATAGTAAGCTCATTAGGGCAGGGATTGTTTCACTGTATGTACAGCACCCAGCACAATGGGGGCCCTAGGTGCTACTGTAATATAAATATTCTGCTGCTTACCCCTGGATAAACTAGGGGTACAGAGAGGCGGTTACTTGCCCAAGTTCACGCAGCAAGTCAATAAGAGAGCTCGGCCCTGCAAATAAATCCTGATCACAGCACCCTGCTGTAACCATTGGACAACATTTCCCAATAAAGTATCCCCAGACAAAAGTAACTGAGGTCACTGTATTATTCGCTACTTAAAAAACCTGCGTGCATATGTGGAAAAATGTATTTATGAAACACAGCTTCAACCATTTAAAAAGTAATTGATGGCCGTGGATTCACATTCTAAATTTCTGTTAGTAAGCATTAGTATGTAAATTTAATAGTATCAAAGTGATGCTTACAAATGAATCTTCACTAAGCAAATAAAAACAAAAAAACGACACTCACAGTTAGATTTCTGTGAAAAAACGCATTGGTTCATGAAACTGAATAAAACAAATGTTAGGTG
This sequence comes from Lepidochelys olivacea, assembly GCF_965140295.1. Taxonomy (NCBI): domain Eukaryota; kingdom Metazoa; phylum Chordata; order Testudines; family Cheloniidae; genus Lepidochelys; species Lepidochelys olivacea. The sequence continues at coordinate 10,957,496 of NC_140436.1, read as the reverse complement.
GCAGTATAACAATGACATTACCACCTGCATTGCAGTGGCACCTAGAAGCCCAACTCTTGGGCCAGGGCCCCATTGTGCTAGACGCTGTACAAACAGAATAAAAAAAGATGGTCTTTGCCCCCTAGAGTTTACAGTGTAAGTAAATGATACATTAATATAAATCTTTAATAGTACATTCTGATTTTATGACAGCTAAAAGTTGGTAACATTATCAGTTCAGATCATTGGGAATTTCACTCTGGACATTCAAAGTTCTGCATGAAAGATGTCAAGCTCCTTCAAAAGAACCCTGCTTCTGCGATTTTCCAAGAGTAGGAGTGCCAAACCCAGAAGACTGGCTTCTGAAATGGGTCTGCTACAGTCTGCCGTAAGTACAACTCCAAGTGCCGTAGCTGACAGTCACTTAAGCCATATTTTGAATTGCTGGACTTTAAAAAATCAAAGTGGTACTATGGGATAGCGCTTGGAATAAAAATATATTTAAAACACTTATGACAAATGAAAATAAGATTCTGCTAGCGAATCTCTAATATGAATATCATACATCAGTACATTTACAATTCTGCGGAAAAATTCAAGAGCTAAGGGTTGTCACTGACACCTTCGCTTGCACTTACTTTGCAGATACTTATACATTCAAAATATTCCACAAGATTAAAAAAAAAAAGATCCACACAAACTAAGCTAATACAGCTCTCCTCTTTTATAGACAGTCAATTACAGCTATCTAAATTCTCATCATCTTGAAACTGTTCACAGGAGATAGAATACCTGCTTTTTCACAGGATGTGATTCATTCCATGCCTCAGGAGGAAACTAGCTTGCTATGTCTTTTTATATGGCAGTACCTCTGGAAATAGAACTTTGCATGATGTGAAGCAATCGGCAAACATAACCCTCTGTGATGGGATTCATGAAGCAGGTACTTTCAGCCCAGCAACAGGAAGAAATAGCTCAGATTACCTAACAGTCACTTATTCAAAATGTATGTGTCATCAAAGATTGCAAAAGATTAAATTGTTCTGGATTTTTTTGCGTAGCAGGTGCGTAGATGGCCATCTGAAGCTCAGGACTTTAGACAAAATTTATATGCCAAGATTACTCCGTTCAGGGTTTTACCCAGAGCACTGCAGTTAATGTTATATTTCCAAACTCTGCGTTTGTCAGACAGCTATGTAAACGTTTTCCTTTGCTTTTTTTCTGCTGGTAATACACTTGGGCCATATCTCCACTAGAAAGTTATACCACTTAAACCATACCAGTGTAGCTATTCCTGTACAGGAATAAGCTATGCTGGTATCAAACATCTTTATATTGGTATGACTGCGTACATAGTAGGTGATACATCTATTTTGGTCAAAAATCACCCCCCCCCCCCAGCTGAAATAGTTAGACTGGTTTAAAAAGAGTGCAGAGCAGGGCTTGGAATAAGAACAAAAACCTTGTGGCCTAATTTTGGCCATTGTGGGGGAAAAGGGATGTAACCATTTCAAGAATGAGTGCACAAACAGCTTGCAAAAGCAGAGTCGGCAGAAGTGGTTGAGCAGGGAGAGGTGGAAACCAGCCAAAAAATTCAAGTGGCACAGCTGTACGGTGCCCCCTGGAAGCTGGCACCCACAGCAACTGCTCTGCTTGCCCTTAGCACTGACGAGGGTGACCAGTCAGTTTATAGGGACATTCCTGATATTTGGGGCTTTTTCTTATATAGGACCTATTATCCCCCACCTCCATCCTGATTTTTCATACTTGCTATTTGGTCACCCTAGAACTGACCCTGAGTGTCATTGTATGTGTATACTGTCTTTAGGTAACCCAGTCCACAAAGTTATATGTACCATTAAGGATCTGCACAAGGGGTGGTGTATGAAGTCCATTCCTAGTTCCTGGGGCGTACACACCTAGAAACATGGCCTATGTCTCCTGCCTGTTCAGTCTCGGCTTAGAATACCCTTGGCATGACATCTGTCTATAGTTTTTCTAAAGTGCCTATGTGGGTAGCATTTTAGTAGTAAATACACTCATGATCTACTGTGGTGCTAATGAACATACAGTATGCATTTATTTGGGTGCTTTGGAGGCCTTGATTTAGTCCTGACCCTGCTCCCACTCAAGTTGACAAAACTCCCATTGACGTCACTGAAAAAAAATAAATCAAGGCACCTCTCAATTCATAGAATCATAGAATATCAGGGTTGGAAGGGACCCCAGAAGGTCATCTAGTCCAACCCCCTGCTTGAAGCAGGACCAATTCCCAGTTAAATCATCCCAGCCAGGGCTTTGTCAAGCCTGACCTTAAAAACCTCTAAGGAAGGAGATTCTACCACCTCCCTAGGTAACGCATTCCAGTGTTTCACCACCCTCTTAGTGAAAAAGTTTTTCCTAATATCCAATCTAAACCTCCCCCACTGCAACTTGAGACCATTACTCCTTGTTCTCCTCGTTCTGTCATCTGCTTCATTGTTGCCACTGGCTCATATTAAATTCAGCAGTGAGTTTCAGCATGGGGAACTGCAAAATGCTGGGGTGGTCTTGCAGCCTAAGTCAGCATGGAACAGCAAAAAAAAAAAAAAAAAAAGCACAACTGTGAAAGAAAGTAGTGGATGGATTGAGTCTGTTTCACACATTGGCTGCGAAAATGTGGATGGTGGTGCTTTGAGGTTAATGGGGATGACATTAGAATCATAGAACATCAGGGTTGGAAGGGACCTCAGGAGGTCATCTAGTCCAACCCCCTGCTCAAAGCAGGACCAATCCCCAACAAAATCATCCCAGCCAGGGCTTTGCCAAGCCTGACCTTAAAAACCTCAAAGGAAGGAGATTCCACCACCTCCCTAGGTAACCCATTCCAGTGCTTCACCACCCTCCTAGTGAAAAAGTTGTTCCTAATATCCAACCTAAACCTCCCCCACTTCAACTTGAGACCATTACTCCTTGTTCTGTCATCTGCTACTATTGAGAATAGCCTAGATCCATCCTCTTTGGGAACCCCCTTTCAGGTAGTTGAAAGCAGATATCAAATCCCCCCTCATTCTTCTCTTCTGCAGACTAAATAATCTAAGTTCACTCAGCCTCTCCTCATAAATCATTCATGTTTCATTGGCCAAATAGATCCTACAATGTCAATGAGTTATGAGGGGATGGAAGGAGAGTTTATTTCTATTCGTTCTCAGTTGTGCTATGATGATATATTGGTAGATTCCTCTCGCGCCCCCTCACTCCCCCCTCCAGAAACCGGTTCTTTTATTGTCAGGAACTACTCAGTCGTGTAATCTGCTCACTCAGAATCTCGATTATTGCCTGTCAAAGGGCGCACCATTTCTATTGTCCCTTAATTAGAATCTGTTAAGGTAGGATCACATGGAGTCACAGAAAAAAATGAATAAAATAAAAATTTAAGGTCAACACTCCACCTTTAGAAGGGGCGGGGGGGACTAAACAGCTTGATTTTAAATAAATACTGAAAAATCATGTTGTAAAAATGTGTAATTTATTTAGGTTACTAGTTTCACCCTACTTGATGAATGAGTATGCAATTTACTTGCTATGTATCCTGGGTGTTTACTTTTGTATTTTTCAAGTCAATTTCAACTTAGAGTTGCAAGACTGGTTTTCAAAATCAGCATGGGGTTGTTTATTTTTTTTTCAATAAAACTGTTGTCACTGAGATTTTTTAAATTGTAGGAAATTTCATTTGCTTTTGTACTTGCCAAAAGCTTGCTTTTTCAGAATTTACACATAGGGACACGTTGCCTGTCATTTTCAAGAATGGCTTCTTCAGCTTTTTGCAGTGTAGGGTCTCCATTTACTGCTCTTTAAATAGTTCTTTTGCATAGTATTTGATAGAGACTTTAATTTTTAGATGCATATTGTTTATTCTTTTAGATGTTTAATATTTTGTCACTAGACTGGAGCTCTTCTGCCAGCAATATACGTCTTATTTTCAACTTTATCATTATTTTACAGTGTTATCTAGGGGTTAGAACAGGCGGGACTGACAGTTAGGAGTTCCAGTCACTGTGAATTCAAGCAAATTGCATAATTTTTCAGTACCTTAGTTTAACTGTCTATAAAATGGAGTAATACAAATAATAAATGTCGAGGCTTAATTAATGCTTTGATGAAGCATCACTATTAACACCATCACTGACTTAAAAAAACACATACTCTTCTCTTACTGTCATAGGAGTCCTCCTACCATACTCACCTGCCACTCAGTGTGTTCGGACTTCTCTCATTCCCTGCTGTCTAGTCAAAGTTCCACCCAAGTAAAGGTGGTAAATCGGGCAGTTGGTGTTACAGCTAATTACCAAACCTGAGTTCTAAACTCCAATCCCCAGGGATTTACAATGTGCAAAGTGTGATTGGTTGCTAGGGTTGTGCCTGAGTGCACAAGAAATCTGACTGTGACTTCCGAGCAGTCACATGACTTTGTTGTTTTTTACTCAAGAGTATCAAGTCCTTCATTGAGGATGGGCAGGGCCAGGTAGTCTATGAGGGGGGAGTTAGTTAACGTCTTCAACATGTTATTACTTCTGTCTCTTCTAAACATTCAGCAGTTTCATTTAGGATGAACTGATTGCTCTTATTTCTTTTATGCGTACCCCAGAATGTATTTTACTACTTTCAAATGTTGCTCAATAGGAGGCCCATGATGGCCACAGTAGCAGACTTTTCACGTTGTAACAAGATCCCTACCTACCTTCCAAAACTCTGTTGTCCCCTAACATAGTTACTTATGTGATTTTAGTTTATAGTATAGCATGGCCCTTAGCTGTGTTCTATAATAAAGCAAAAGCTTTGATCAGTCCTGGACTTTAATAATAATCTGACGAACATCCCCGCCCAAATGTCCTGGTCTTGGTCCTTCCTATCCTTGATCATGTGGTGTGTAATATGTCTGAAGTGTTGTCAATCCAAGGTTTTTAGACTATAATTTCTTACGGGCAGGGACTGTATCTTCTTTGGTATTTGTACCGTGCTTTGCTTGGCAAGCTACACAAAGCTTTTCTTCAGCTGACCTGAAAAAAAGCTCTGTGTAGCTTGGAAGCTTGTCTCTTTCACCCACAGAAATTGGTCCAATAAAAGGTATTCCCTCACCCACCTTGTGGTTAAATAATATTCCTTTAGACACCACCTTATTATTAAACTCATTTTTTAGGTTTCATGATTCAGACCCAGAAATTGGATGAGGCCCAATTAATAGCCCGTTACTTCCTCCACACTCTCTGCCCCCATTACCTGGATGTTGGCTGTAACTGAATAGTTCTAGATACCATTAACTTGGGTTTGAACAGAGACTGGGAGTGGCTGGGTCATTACACATATTGAATATATTTCCCCATGTTAAGTATCCTCACACCTTCTTGTCAACTGTCTAAATGGGCAATCTTGACTATCATGACAAAAGTTAATTAATTAGCCTCTTACAATTTGTATGGCAACTTCCACCTTGTCTGTATATATATATCTATCTATCTTCTTACTATATGTTCCATTCTATGCATCTGATGAAGTGGGCTGTAACCCACGAAAGCTTATGCTCTAATACATTTTTCAATCTCTCAGGTGCCACAAGTACTCCTGTTCTTTTTGCGGATACAGGCTAACACGGCTGCTACTCTGAAACCTGAATAGTTTTTGGCTTTTGTGGGGGATACTGATGCTGTTCCCTTGCCATGGAGGGCATGCTTGGGTATAGGTTAGCGTGCCCACCGAGTCACAGGTGCCCCCAAGGCCTGGTTAAAAATACAGCTTTTCTTAGGTGAGGACATGCCGCTCTAGTAGAGTCTAGGAGCAGACTTCTCCCATGCGGCCCTCCGAGCCTTGCCGGAAAGTGCAGAGGGGAGTTCGTAGCAGAGAGGTAGCCCTATTAGTCTGTATCCACAAAAACAAGGAGGAGGTCAGTGACACATTATTTGGGCATAAGCTTTTGTGGGTAAAAAAAACCCCACTTCTTCAGATGCACGAGGGAGTTTGGTCTCCAGTAGGCTGACCAGAGAGCAAGTGTGAAAAATCAGGACAAGGGTTGTGTTGGGGGGTGTCATAGGACCCTCTATAAGAAAAAGCCCCCATGAGGGGGCCTGTCCCTATAAAATGGTCACCCTAGTCTCCAGGCTGGTGCACGGTCAGGGCCAAGTGCGGCCTTTCCAGTGAGGCAGGAAGTGTCCTGAAACCCCACAAACTCATCTCACAGGGGGGAGCCAGCGGCTGGGGTCATGTTTGTTGGGGTTGGGGGGCTGGTCCTACTTTCTGCTGATGCCCCCCCTTTCCTCTTTTCCCCTTGTCCACCCCCACCCCCATTTCCCTTCCCTCCTTCCCTAACCCCTCCCTCCTCTGCTTCCCTTCTCCCTCTCTCCTCCCCCCCACGGCGGATCCGGATCCGAATCCGGATCCGGCCCCGGCCTGCCACGTCCCAGGCGCCACGGCGGAGCTTCGGGCGGGGCCGGCCGGCGGGGCGGGGCGCGGCGCGGGCCGGGCCCAATGGCAGGGAGCGCGGGGAGCCTGCGCCCCCGGCCCCGGCCTGCTCCGCCCCCGGCCTGCTCCGCCCCCGGCCGCGGCCCCGCAGGAAGAGCGGCCCCCGCCGGCCCGCAGAGCCGAGCCGAGCTGAGCCGAGCCGTCCCGTCCCGTAGGCACCATGTGCGGTAGGGACCCCGCCGGGGGAGCGGGCGGCGGGGGGACACGGGGTGTGTGAGGGGAATATACGGGGGGACGCGGGGGCTACACCAGGGGGACGTGGGGAGCAAGGGGTGGGGGCATACGGGGGGACGCGGGGGCTATACCGGGGGGTAAGGGGTGGGGGTATACAGGGGGATATATATGGGGGTGGGGGTGTGGGGGGCATATGGGGGGACGTGGGGGCTATACCAGGGGGACGTGGGGGGCAAGGGGTGGGGGCATACGGGGGGACGCGGGGGCTATACCGGGGGGTAAGGGGTGGGGGTATACAGGGGGATATATATGGGGGTGGGGGTGTGGGGGGCATATGGGGGGACGTGGGGGCTATACCAGGGGGACGTGGGGGGCAAGGGGTGGGGGTTTACAGGGGGGACGTGGGGGGCAAGGGGTGGGGGCATATGGGGGGACGCGGGGGCTATACCAGGGGGACGTGGGGGGCATACGGGGGGACGTAGGGGCTATACTAGGGGGGCGCAGGGGAACATACAGGGGGACGCGGGGGCTATACCAGGGGGACGTGGGGGGCATACGGGGGGACGTAGGGGCTATACTAGGGGGGCGCAGGGGAACATACGGGGGGACGCGGGGGCTATACCAGGGGGACGTGGGGGGCAAGGGGTGGGAGTATACGGGGGGATGTGGGGGCTACACCGGGGGTAAGGGGTGGGGGTATATAGGGGGATATATATGGGGGTGGGGATATACGGGGGAATGTGGGGGCTATACGGGGGGTGTGGGGGTAAGGGGTGGGGAATGTGGTGGACATGGCAGATACTTCGGGGAGCAGTGGGTGGGGGATGTATGGGGAGCTGGGGTGCAGGGTGTGGGGGAACTCGGGGGACATGGGGGATCTAAGGCAAATTCAGGGAGAGCAAAGGTGGGGATTTAGGGGGCAATGAGTAGGGACGGAGGAGTGGGGGGTGGGGATCTGGGGAAGCTAGTAGGAGAGGGGGAAGCATGGAGAGGAGGGGATGAATGATATGGAGAAAGTATTGTGGGCAGGAGTTAGTGATAAGGAGGATAAAGGACGATATAGAGAGTTTAAGGAGTAAATACGGGGGGGGGAGCCCAGAAATGATTAATATAAGATGAACCTGCATGTGGCCAAGAATGTGAGACTTCTTAGGAAGTTGGTGGATAATGATAGTTGGGGGCTCTTAGGGGCAGGGCAGATATACATGATCTTTAAATGAATATGTTACGCGCGCACACACACACTAACTTTTTAAAATCTGGCCCTTTAATGTTTGTGTGCAAGTCTCCTGCTTCAGGGTATATGTTTCCTTTACATGCTTCTTTGTGGTAAAGCATGGGGTAGTGGGAGGAGTCAGGGTTGGCAACTAGATTGTGTGTTTCAGAGTAGCAGTCCTGTTAGTCTGTATCCGCAAAAAGAAAAGGAGGACTTTTGGCACCTTAGAGACTAACAAATTCATTTGACTATAAGCTTTCGTGAGCTACACTTCATCGGATGCATCCGATGAGGTGAGCTGTAGTTCACGAAAGCTTATGCTCAAATAAATTTGTTAGTCTCAAAGGTGCCACAAGTACTCCTTTTCTTTTTGTAGATTGTGTGTGTTTAACTTATCACTCATGCATCCCAGTTCTCCTTGGAGTGGGGAAGGGGTCGTGGCCCTTTGGCAGTTCTTTGTGTCTGAGAGGTATAGGAAATTTCCAGTTAATCCTTGCTGGAAAGAGGTTCCTTACAAGTCTGTTGAAGGGAAATAGAACTAATAGGCAGATCATACCGGCAAATTTTTACCCTCACAATTAAAATAATCACTGGACTGTGTACATTCCCTAGTTGGACTGTGTGTGGCTAATTTCAGTATAAAAATGAAGTTGATGAATGATGCATTGACTAAATGTTCCTCACTTATTTCAAGATTGGGAGACGTGTCCATTATTTTAGAGATGACCGTAAATACATGTACAGTAGTTTCCTCCCAGATCAGAAATTATTTTACCATCTCTAACTTTAAATGACTTTGTATAGCATTTCATGCCAACAGTGCTTTCCCAAAGTATGAAAAGGCTGAGACCTTAAGTATCTAAGCAGTAGTTGCGGAACAACAAGCCCGTGCACAAGAGGACTACATCCTATGGCCATTTGTTGGTTTTGTCGATATCTGACTCAGCGGCAGGTTGCACGAAGGGTGATGCTACTTTTGTCCTCTGTCTTGTCTGGGGCTGTAGGGTGGGATTTTCAAAAGCTAGAAGCGCTGTGAAAGTCAGTGGAACTGAATGCATCCGATGAAGTGAGCTGTGGCTCACGAAAGCTTATGCTCAAATAAATTGGTTAGTCTTTGAGGTGCCACAAGTACTCCTTTTCTTTTAGTGGAACAAGGGTTTTCAAAAGCACCTAAGGCCTGGTCCAGACACACAGTTGCACAGGTTTTAGCTAAAAGTGTGATTTTTTTAAACTGGTGCAAACCCATGGGTGGATTCTCTAGAATAGGTTTGCCACACCGGTTTGCACCAGCTCAGCTAAACTAGTTTCTGTTCAGCTCTGGCGTGTAGACAAGATTCAGGGTGTTTCTACCCTACATTGTAAATCCAGGTCTGTGGGACTGGGCTTATGGACTCAGTGCTTCCGAGTCCACGCTTGAGTGTTTACACCGCATTGTAAACCTGAGTTTACAGTTGCTGGACCTGCGTCTCTCAGCCATGCTAACATGTCCACGCTGCAGCAGATCTTCTGATTAGGGTCTGTGTCTTGGGTTGCGTCCACACGGCAAAACGACAGGCTTTGGATGACTCGGGCTCTGACCCACTCACCTAGAAGGATCCTAGGACCCTGGTTCTGATTGTGTCCTGACCCGAGTCAGACTGATTTGTGTGTGGACAGAACAGGGCTTGAGTCAGAGCCTGGGCTTAGAGTGCAGTAGAGACATACTCTTAGAGTACAAGTCATTCCCTGCACCCCCACCCTCATTTGCTATGGAGCTGTCGAAACTCTTCTCCAGTTGGCCCTGAATGCCAGCCTCCACTGCCCATTTGTTACATTTGAAAACAAAGACCTTCAAGCTTTCTCCCATGCTGTCCTGTAGGCTTGTGATGCGCTTTCCGTAAACATCTGCAAAGCTAGCTCATTATCCACTTTGAAATGCCTCCTCGAAACTCTCCTTGGCCATGATGTCTACAAAACATCGGAGAACAGTTAGGAAGCTGGTGTGCTGATATTACTGCCCTCTATGATGATCGGTGTTGTCTCATTGTTTACTTTTGTTCCCCCATCCGTCTGTATCAATCTCTTGTCTTATACTTTGATTGTAAGTTCCTTGGGGGCATGGATTGTCTTTTTGATCTATGTTCCTATAGTGCCTAGTACAATATGGTCTCGGTCTATACCTATGGCTTCTAGGTGCTATGGTTACAGCCCAGTGCAGATACAAATTTATGTCCACGGAACTGCAGGGCTCTCCCGGGAACCGCAGTGGCGAAAGGAGCAGAATGTGGGGCTGCTGCTTCCAGGAGCCAGCATCCAGCCCTGGACCGACTCCAGACAGGAAACTCGGACAGCTGCGTGGAAGGGCTGGGGTCGGTACAGCCTTGCCAGAGGAGTTGCTGGCGTGGGGCACTGGCTCCTGGGAGCGACAGCCCCATATTCTGCTCCTTTCGCTGCTGTTATCCGCAGATATCCACATCCACTGATATAAATTTGTATCCGTGCAGGGCTCTTGCTATGGTAATATGAATAATAAGTCAATGGGGCTTGTGCTCTTAAGGCACTTAGACACTTTTCAAAATCCCATCTATAATCAGATTTCCCTTATCGATGAGATGATATTTGGGAACATCTTTCTTGCCCTGGCCCCCATAGTTTGGACACAGGAGTAGAAAAAAGTCCCTCTGTTCCAATTTTTCTTTCGTCACATTAGTTTCAGAGTTGCGTCTCTCTGGAGATGGATGCTGTATTTTTTGCTTTTTGGTTTCCACCTTTTAGTTTTTCTACATCTTTATTTTTAAATTAAATCCTGTTATTGAACTAAATTAGCTTTTATATATTTTATATCTGCTTTGCACGCCTTCACAATTTCTTCATTCTGCTTGGGAATAGAGGATTTTGAATTTTTCATGAAGTGTTATCACAAAGGTTGCTATGTAGCTTAGAGGGGGAGTATGAGGGGTATGAAGGGCTGTAGTCAGTAATGTGTGTTCCATCTTACATTATGCTAATTTTGTCTCAAAGTGGAAAGTGGGACAATGCTAAGAATAGAATAGACAATTATTACTATAAATGGCTTGCTGCAAGTATGCTGCTAGTTTTGGTGCAGTGGGAGTCTCTCCCCTGGGAAATCCAGCCTTTGAGATGTGCAGTATTCTGCTATTTATTTTTTAAAATTGTGGTGACCCTGAAAATTCTTTGGGTCAGTGTTTAGTGTGTGCCCTTTGGATCTGGATACCTGCACAAATATTTTCCCCCTGTTTCAATACAAGCAAAACTGTTCCTGGATGCTGGAATGTCTTGTTCAGTAATATGAAAGGTGTCAGAGCTTTGGCAGTACCAGTGTGTTCGCATCTCGTTCCTGGTGAAGCAGAGAGATTTCCTGTCCGAAGAATCGAAAACAGAGTACAAAAGAAGCATTAGCGTAGTTGTGTTTGGGTTATGATGTAATGTAAAAATATAAGCAGAGTAGGATCTTCTCCCTCCCTCGCTGCAAACATTGAAGCAAAGATCGGAGGCAAGCTAGCTTTGAGAAAGCTTTGTTGAATTCCAAAAGAAACAGTTAAATTAGAGATTATCATCATAGCCAGAATTAAAGGTGAGGGACCCTTTGGCTGCAGGGAATGCAAAAAGGTAGAAAATGAAGGTTGTGTGTGTGTGGAGAGAGTGGGGTGCTAAATTACTTGAAACCACTGTATGTTGAATTGGTGTGCTTTTGTGGACAACTCTCCTCTGTTGGATGGAATCTAAACTATTTAGTTGCATGTTCTTGGTCCTGTACTAACAACAGCCGTCGGCTTCTCCTGTTGGTCAAGTGACAGGGGCCTTTGCTTTTGGAGCAGGAGGGCCTGAGTTCTGTTCCTGCTCTGAGTAGAGCTGGTTGGAAATGTCATTGAATCTGAAATTTCTGGTGCCTGGGAAGCCCTGGGAGACCCAGCTTGAGGTGGGGCTCTCAGGACTTTAGGATTCCCAGCTTGTTAGCAAGAAATTTGGAAGCACTGGGAACCCTGGCTCTAGCCAGGGCTCTTTGTGTCTAGCCTCCAGTCCTGCAGGCTGGAAATCTTTGCGGGGAGGGAGAGGGCTCCGAGCTTTCAAGCTTACTGACACAGAGCTGGGAGCCTGAAGGTTCTGGGGCAGGTTTCCAGTGTCTGTGGATCTGTAACAGCTCTGGGACAGGAACCCCAGTGTTTCCAGACTCTTGAGCCAGCTTTCTCCCCAAGCTACCTGCTTGCGAGTTGGCTAGTCTGAATAGCTAGCTGCCCTGGGAGACTGAGGGCTTTGGATAGTCTTTGTGGAGGTGCTGCCCCTGGGAACTTGGGTAGGTCCTGAGTAAAACTGACATCCTGTGTTTCAGCCAGCTCTAGTTCGGAGGGGTAATGTTATTCAGCATAGCAATATCTGTAAAGTTCTACAGGGCCCCTGATTTATTGTAAAAATTGTGGCTAGCTAAAAATACAACCTGAAAGAACTGAGAACATTTATCTACTTTAGTGTCTCGCCTGTGATTTCTTAAACTAGTTTAATTCACTAAATGGTTTAGAACGGGGCGGGCAAACTCTTTGGCCTGACGGCCACATCAGGTTTCCGAAATTGTATGGAGGGCCGGTTAGGGGAGGCTGTGCCTCCCCAAACAGCCAGGTGTGGCCAAGCCACCTCCCCCTATCTGGCCCCCCCTGCTTCTCACACCTGAGTACCTGCCCCATCCAACCCCCCCATTCCCTGACCGCCCCCAGACCTCCCGCCCCTGACTGCCCCCCAAAGCCCCATCGAACCCCCCCTCCTTCTTGACTGCCCCCCTTGAACCCTGCCCCCATTCAACCCCCCTGTTCCCTGCCCTCCGACTGCCCCAACCCCTATCCACACACCTGCCCCGCTATCCAACCCCTCCTGCCCCCTTACCATGCTGCCTGGAGCACCGGTGGCTCAGGGTGCTGCAGCCGCGCCGTCCAGAGCACCAGGACAGGCAGCTGCACCGCCCGGCTGGAGCCAGCCACGCCACCGTGCAGCACAGAGCACCGGGTCAGGCCGCGGCTCTGCAGCTGCATTGCCCGGCAAGAGCTCGCAGCCGTGCCACCCAGAGCACAGTGAGCTGAGGCTTTGGGAGAGGGGGAAAATCAGGGGAGGGGCCGGGGGCTTAGGGGCCAGGCAGGAGGGTCCCGCAGGCTGTAGTTTGCCCACCTATGGTTTAGAAGGCATGCTTATATTAGGAGGATGTAAATAAGAACCTAAATAGATCATAACAGTTGCTGTTAACTTTACATTCACCCTATTAGCTCTGCTCTCTTGGCAATAGTGGTCCTGAAATCTGAATGCATGGATGACTTAAAGTTCAAATACCTTAAGGCAAGTATCAGAGTAACAGCCGTGTTAGTTTGTATTCGCAAAAAGAAAAGGAGGACTTGTGGCACCTTAGAGACTAACCAATTTATTTGAGCATAAGCTTTCGTGAGCTACAGCTCACTTCATCGGATGCATGCAATGGAAAATACAGTGGGGAGATTTATATACACAGAGAACATGGAACAATGGGTGATACCATACACACTATAATGAGAGTGATCAGGTAAAGTGAGCTATCACCAGCAGGAGAGTGGGGGGGGGGGGAAGGGCTCTCTTTGTATTGATAATCAAGATGGGCCATTTCCAGCAGTTAACAAGAATGTCTGATGAAGGGAAGGGGGTGGGGGGGGGGGAATAAACATGGGGAAATAGGTTTCAGAGTAACAGCCGTGTTAGTCTGTATTCGCAAAAAGAAAAGGAGGACTTGTGGCACCTTAGAGACTAACCAATTTATTTGAGCATAAGCTTTCGTGAGCTACAGCTCACTTCATCGGATGCATACTGTGGAAACTGCAGAAGACATTATATACACAGAGACCATGAAACAATACCTCCTCCCACCCCACTCTCCTGCTGGTAATAGCTTATCTAAAAAAAGGAGTACTTGTGGCACCTTAGAGACTAACCAATTTATTTGAGCATAAGCTTTCCTGAGCTACAGCTCACTTCATCGGATGCATACTTAAGGCAAGTACTTTATCAGGAAATCTGAACCTGTTTGGTTGCACCCATAGCAAATGATCCAGCCTTTGTAATGCTATTGCCTTCTTGCCTGGGGCAAGTAAGATTTATTTTTGTTCGTTTCTTTGTTTTTGTTAAGGGCAAATATAATATTTTATTCATCACAATCATCATGGCAAGGGGCAGATGTGTGGATTTGGTGGTTGGGCTGGTAAGGTTTGGTTATACAAGGCTTCTGTAATGCAGTACTCACAGGGCAAATCAGTTTGCTGGCTGTAATCCGGATGGATGAAGTGAGTCTGTGGTGTGGATGCCCTTAACCAGTTCAGACTGACCTCAGAAATAGTTTGAAAACAGGTTTTGTAAAATGATCTGGCCTAATAGTCTGTAAATAATCAAACCAGTAAAATACTATAGCGGGACTTTTTTTTTTTAAAGGCTGAATAATTTTAGGTCTAATATTGTTTGTAGTTATTCAGGATGTAATCTATCTGATGATTGCTGCAAGCGTCAGGAAGGAGGGTTTTTTTTTTCATCCCATTAACACCATTGCACAACTAGTTAGGTGCTTTTCTCTGAGGCATTAGCTTATGGCAACTACTTGAGGTAGGATGCTAGATTTGATGGAACAATAATATCCTTTAATTTGGAAAAATCGTGTCTTTCATATATAAGGACACTTACATGTATTTGGGCAGTAAAGAAGCCATCTGGTGCACAAGTATTGTTCCTCCACAAAATGGATGTTTTTCCTGCTCGCTTTCTTAGGTACTTTGAAAAGCCGATGATGTAAAAGTAAGCTAACTATCCTATCTGTAGGCTGCAGCCATAATAACAATCACCTGCTCATTTCTGCCCATCAGTTGAGTATCGCTGCACAGACTTAGCATCTTCTCGTCACTCAGTGGTTCACAGAGTTTTCCAGTTGAAATCAGCAGGTAAATGACAGGGATCCAATCCTGCAGGATGTTGAGCCCCCGCTACTCCCGGTGGAGTACATAGAAATTCGGGGTGATTGGCATCTCACAGAATTGTGCATTGGTTAAAGAAACATAGAAATATAGGGCTGGAAGGGATGTCAAGAAACCATCAAGTCCATCTCCCTGTGCTGAGGTAGGATTAAGTTATACCTACCTTATGTACTACTTTCTTTTGGTGCCTAGGTTTCGTGGTTAATATTAGAACATGTTTTGGCGTTTGGTTTCTCCATCAGTTTCATTTGTAGAGAAGTCCTTGCTTCCCTCCCCTCTCCCAGTTTGTAAGGTGTTTTTATTTAACCAGAAAAGGAGCACTTGTGACACCTTAGAGACTAACAAATTTATTTGAGCATAAGCTTTCGTGAGTTAGTGAGCTGTAGCTCACGAAAGGTTATGCTCAAATAAATTGGTTAGTCTCTAAGGTGCCACAAGTCCTCCTTTTCTTTTTGCGAATACAGACTAACACAGCTGCTACTCTGAAACCTTTATTTAACCAGGTGTGTGTGTGTGTGTGTGTGTGTGATCTAATTTAGGCCCTGTTATTGCAACAAATTCTGCACAGACAGAGCTCGTTCCAAGATCAAGACCTTAATCATTATCATTAGGACAAAGGAGTCCTTTAGTGTTAGTGCATGGATGAACTAGTAGGATAGTAGGAATTACTCTAAAAATATAACAGGTTTCAGAGTAGCAGCCGTGTTAGTCTGTATTCGCAAAAAGAAAAGGAGGACTTGTGGCACCTTAGAGACTAACCAATTTATTTGAGCATAAGCTTTCGTGAGCTACAGCTGATGAAGTGAGCTGTAGCTCAGGAAAGCTTATGCTCAGATAAATTGGTTCGTCTCTAAGGTGCCACAGGTACTCCTTTTCTTTTTTCTAAAAATATAAGGCAACCTTACAGCATGGTACAAATACACAGTAAATTAACATTGCCTAAGAGCAGGGGTCTCAAACTCAATTTACCTTAGGGTCAGTGCCAGTCCTCAAATCCTCCCAGCAGGCCAGTAATGTCACTCCTGCTGCCCAGAACTGCCCTCCCCTCCACAGCTCCCCCACCTACCTAAGGCTCTGGGAGTTTGGGTCGGGGAGGAGGACTGGGGTAGGGGATTGGGGTGCAGGCTCTGGGAGGCAGTTTGGGTGCAGAAGAGGTGAGAGGTTGGGCTCGGGGAGGGACTTTGGGTGGGAGATGGGGTCTGGGGTGCAGGCTCTGGGATGGAATTTGGGTGCTTGGTGCAGGCTCGGTGCAGGGGGGAGGGGTGCAGGCTCTGGGAGGG
Source organism: Lepidochelys olivacea (assembly GCF_965140295.1). Taxonomy (NCBI): domain Eukaryota; kingdom Metazoa; phylum Chordata; order Testudines; family Cheloniidae; genus Lepidochelys; species Lepidochelys olivacea. The sequence continues at coordinate 10,941,384 of NC_140436.1, read as the reverse complement.
AGTTTGGGGGCAGGAGGGTGAGTATGGGAAAGGGGTGGGGGTGCAGGCTCTGGGAGGGAGTGTAGGCGTAGGAGGGGGTGCGGGGAGGGGGTGCAGGCTCTGGGAGGGAGTTTGGGGGCAGGAGGGTGAGTATGGGAAAGGGGTGGGGGTGCAGGCTCTGGGAGGGAGTGTAGGCGTAGGAGGGGGTGCGGGGAGGGGGTGCAGGCTCTGGGAGGGAGTTTGGGGGCGGGAGGGGTGTGTGGGAAAGGGTTTGGGGCGCAGGCTCTGGGAGGGGGTCGGGCGGTGTGGCGCTTACGTGGGGCTCCAAGGTGGGGTGGGCCGGGGGGGGCCTCCGTGCACTGCTGCCCCCAGGCACTGCCCCCACAGCTTTCCACTGGCTGCAGGGGCGCTCGGGGCAGGAGCAGCGCGCAGAGGCACAGCCCTGCCACGCCGTGGGGCTGGCAGATGCTGCTCAGCTCCGCCGTGCTGCCGGGGCCCCGGGCCATTATAAATCGCTAGTGCGGGGGCAGGGGGAGGGGCAGCAAGGCAGAGACCTGGTCTCAAAACTGCTGGAGCCCCACGGGCCATACTGGGGAGGTTTGCAGGCCGCAGATGGGCCGCAAGTTTGAGACCCCTGCCTTAGAGCTTATGTACACACGAAGTCATTCAAGAACAGTTGTTCCTGAATAACTCCATGTGTTGACGCTCTTATTGTAGAACAAGAGTGCCTTGTTCCTGTTTAGCTTAACCCAAGTGAGTTAAGTCCTGTTCCAGAATAACTTCTTGTGTAGACAGTCCCTAAATACTGTGATTACTTGCAGTAGCAATAATGGTTTACATTGTGAGCTGTCTGAGGCAGGGACATTTCATTTTGTGTTTGTACAAGTGCTTAGCATGTTGCTGCTGCTATTAGAAATAAATAAAGCTTCTGTTGGATCTCAGCCCGTTAAGCTTCACAGCAGCCGTTTTGTAGACTAAGTTTACCCATCACAGAGAAATCAAGTGACTCGCTCAAGGTCATGCAGTGCTAAGCAAGGCATAGAACTCAAAAGTCCCTTGCTCTAACTGCTGGTCAGTAGTAGGAGACTGAATTCTCTGGTAACGGCTCTGCAGTAAATAATTTGTTCCAACGTCCTCTCAGTCAAATTTCTTTTATTTCAGAACAAATGTGGATTCAGTTTATGAGACTAGATTTCGAAGGGCTTGTTTACAATGGCAATTTACAGCGCTACAACTTCCTCGCTCAGGGATGTGACCCCCCCCCCCCCGAGTGCAGCAAGTTTCAGTGCTATAAAGCACCAGTGTAGCTAGAAAGCATCCAGTGCCCCAGCGCTGGATCCGCGCCCCTCGTAGAGGTGGTTTTTTTAGAGCACTGCGAGATCTACCTTGATAGTAATCCTAGCCAGAAATTAGTCCCTTTCCTAATACTTTTTTTTGGTTGAAAATTGCAGTACTATCATAGTAATTGCCTAGGAAGAAATTATACATACGTTAATCAGGCTTAATTGTTTTTTATTGCTTTATGATGCTGGAGTCACCTACTTATTAATGCTAGTGATCATCTCAGGAAATCATGTAGATGCATTTTTAATGTGCCTGCAAGGATCTGTTGGAAAAATACCTGGAAGATGCTACCTTAAGGAATGGTGTGAAGTTGGATGATTTTATTTTTTAATCCCAGTGTTCTTGGCAGTGTTCTTTTTGATTATGAATAGGAGGAGGAAAAGAGGTTGGTTTCAGGCAACATAATTTGTCATTCTGAATTGAATGCAATGATTAACTCCCTTGTGATGTTTCATTCTTGTTTCCTTGTTGCACCATAGTTTGTCCTGTCAGAGTGAGCTAATGATCTCAAAAGAAGTCTGTTTGTATGATACCCTTGCCAACACAGCCTAGCCATTAATAATGCCAACAGCTACGGCGTGCACTGACACAGATGTTGCAGTGTATAGTTAGGTGGGTGCCACAAAGAAGCATTTCTCTGTCTCAGGACTGGAGTACTAGAAACCTGTACTAAGCGCATGTCTAGCAGAGAAAGGTCTAACAAGATGCAAATGCTAGAAGTTGAAGCTAGATCATTTCAGACAGGAAATAAGGCGTATGTTTTTCACACTGAGAGTAATTAGAACAATTTACCAAGGATCATGGTGGAGTCTCCATGATTGACCATTTTTAAATGAAGATTGGATTTTTTTAAAACAAGATATGTATGCTCTAAGAATGATTTTGGGGGAGATCTCTGCCCTGTGACCTAAACTTGCATGGTCACAATGGTCCCCTCTAGCCATTGGAATATATAAATCAGTGCAGTTTGCTTGGCAAGTCCCTAGGGGACACTGGGAGCCCCAAAAGTTGAGAGTTTCAAGGCTTCCAGGCTCTTGGCTCCCCAGCCTGGCTCCAGGGTAGAACCAGCAGGAAACCAGGCAGGTAGGGTGGAACCTGTCTGGTTTCCCTTGGAATTGCTTGGAAATTGACATGTCCCCGGGGAATCTTTAGATTTCAACAAAATTAGCATTTTCTGACAAAAGAATACACTCCTTTCCAACCAGCTCCACCCATAACACTCCAAACAGTTGTTATCTTTTTATCTGCTTGAATGGGGGTGGGGGAAACTGACCATCAGAGAGTGGGAAAGTCACTACTGGGGCTTTGCTTTTGTGAAAGTGGCATGCTTCTGGTACTTAATAACCTGCGCTCGAGTTGTATAATAGAAGTGGCAGCATTTTGGTGCTGATTGAAATGATCTCTTTGTTCAGTTTACAAGTAAAAAGATGTTCTTTTCCCCAGCTGCCGGCCCAAGACTTGACGCTGGGCTCAGAGAGAGAGAAATGGCTTGTCTTCATCTCACTCGTTATCACCAGAAACAAAGGTTCTGCAGGTCAAATTATTCTTTCAGATATGGCTGTACGGCCTCATTGTCTTCAAAGTGTGTTTTTAGTTATACCAATGTAATGGCATTCCTTTCCCTGGGTTTGCACAGGTATAACTGAAGTTGTGATCTGAAGACAGTGAGGTTGCATAAGTACACCTGGGGGCATAAATTGATCTGCAGAACCTGGTGGTTAGGGGGGGAAAAACCTTTCCGTTGCAAATGGAGCAAATCTGATAGAGAAACCAGTTGAAACAACAAACACAGAATTCCATTCTGATTCTTTTTTAATCAGTCACCATGCAGAACTATGTTTAAAAACAAAAAAAGACACAGAACCTAAATCTTGCTAGAAACCCCTTTTAAAAATATTACAAGAATAAATCTCAAACGAAAATATTTTTTACGTTTCGATTGGTGTCTTCCCTTGCAGTGCTGTGAACCAAAGGTTCACTGTGTTAGTGCATGGAAACCAGAAAGTAAAAGACTAGAAACTTATTCCAAACAAAAGTGAAATTGAAAAGTCTATTTTTTATTGTTAATACATCACTCAGCATGGACAAACAGCATAGATGGTGAGAGGATTTTTCAGATATTTAGTTTTTTAACCACTAGTTTTGCTCATAACATAGGTAAGGAAATTTATTTTTTACCCGGTATATCATATTTTTAAAGTGATTAATCAGTCTGTGCTGCCTTTGTATTTGTATTGCATTACCGTTCCACCTTCCCCTCTCTCAGAAGGGTTTTGAAACCCGTTTCTCCTGCTTTTCCTCTGCCGTGCTTAGTTTTAGAAATTTTGGTTTACTATGAAGATCTCCATTATCCTCCCAAGCGGGATAGAGCTAAAGGCTGAAGCCAACCGGAACTGAATCTTTGTCTCCTCCTCTTCCTTTCGGAACATGTCTTCAATTTCTTGACCTATTCTGTATTCGTTGTAATGACTGCCTTTTCTGTCACTGACCGTTCTGATTCGCGAACTCTACATTTCTGGTGCCGAGAGCGATCTTCCTTCTCAACCTTTTCCTCTGCCTCTTGTGACATTTTTAGCCTTGGATCCAAATTTCTTCTTTGCTGACCTCCTGAGTGAGCTGTTTGGTGTTTTTAGAACATTCGTACATTTTTAGTGCTCAAGACAAGTGCCAGATTGACAGCTTTACAGATGAAAGTTTCCTTTTAGCTACAGAACAAATAGAAAATAGGCAGCGATGTGTCTCAAGCCTATTCCAGATGAACCATCTCTAAGTGGGGGAGGATAGTTTGGTCTTGATGCTCATTCAGTTCTTGGCATCTTGTTAAGAGTGCTGTAGCAGTTGTGATTCTGTGGTGTAGATACCTGTCCACTAGAAACTGGACAGAGACCATGAGACCACCAACTCATTTTGCATATGAATGGAAACTAAACAGTCATTATATAGTAATTTTCAGTTTCTACTGATTTAGGCTGTCTCTCTGACCTGGGGAGATTTGGGAAGCCAAAAGAGTTTGAATTATCTGATCTCCACATTCTATGTTCTGCAAATTTCTTTTCCCCTCTGCACCCTTTGGTCTTCAGAATCTCTCTCCCTAGCTTGGGAAGAGAATTAGAAGCATTTCATATCAGAATAATAGAATATCAGGGTTGGAAGGGACTTGAGGAGGTCATCTAGTCCAACCCCCTGCTCGAAGCAGGACCGATCCTTAAATAAATCATCCCAGCCAGGGCTTTGTCAAGCCTGACCTTAAAAACCTCTAAGGAAGGAGATTCCACTACTTCCCGAGGTAACCCATTCCAGTGTTTCACCACCCTCTTAGTGAAAAAGTTTTTCCTAATATCCAACCTAAACCTCTCCCACTGTAACTTGAGACTATTGCTCCTTGTTCTGTCATCTGCCACCACTGAGAACAGCCGAGCTCCATCCTCTTTGGAACCCCCTTTCAGGTAGTTGAAAGCAGCTATCAAATCCCGCCTCATTTTTCTCTTCCGCAGACTTAACAATCCCAGTTCTCTCAGCCTCTCTCATAAGTCATGTACTCCAGCCCCCTAATCATTTTTGTTGCCCTCCGCTGGACTCTTTCCAATTTTTCCACATGCTTCTTGTAGAGTGGGGCCCCGAACTGGACACCAATGTCGAATACAGGGGAATGATCATCTCTGCCTCCGTACACTAGTGCTTTCTCAGCGGCAGCCGCCTGAAATGGCCTAGGATTACATGCGGCTTTTTAGGAGTTTACTAAAGTAAGGCGTCGTTGTCCAGCCTTACAAGTGTACTGATTAGCAATAACAAAGGAAGGCCATGTTTACACTGCAGCCGCACAGTGAAGGCGCTGCAGCTGAGCCACTGTAGTGTGGATGCTTCCCTTATCAATGGAAGGGGTTTTTCCGTTAATCCGTGTCTCCGAAAGGTGGTAGGTAGGCTGATGAAAGATTTATCCTTCTGCCAGCTTAGCTGCTTCTCCACCAGGGGTTAGCCCGACCTGACTGTGGCACTGAGGGTATGAAATTTGTGTCAGCCCTGATCGGTGTAGCTAGGTTGACCTGAGTGTTAGGGGTAGACTAGGCCAAAGCAACTGTGATCTGAGTAGCGCTGGTGATCGTAAGACTGGAAATTATTTAAAGGTTTTTAGGAGGCCCGAATGTAGTTGAAATGTGCTATCCTTCAGCCTCAGTGTCTTGAGATGGCAACTTTCTGCAGTCTGTTGAGTTGCAGAGAGGGGCGTGGTTGTGTGCTTGAGGAATGCAGTTCTGGAAATATAAGAAACTAAACATATTTAATTAGCAGACAGTAAAATTCTAAGCCAAATGGGTGGGATGGGATTGGAAGAGGGTCAGGAAGGGATCCTTAAAATGAAATGTTTCGAACTGCAGGAGAGAGAGTTATCTAACTGCAGATATGATTGCTTGCAATGTCTATACTGTTGGCTTGCAAGGCTTGTGGAAAGCCCATCCCTACTCACTCAGCGGCTACAGGAAGCTTCCCGGGCCGCACCCCATCCCAGCTGGCAGCCCCAGAGTGGAATTTACAAGAATCGTGTTCAGAATGTTCTGAGCAAAATCGTGAAACTGACTGGACTGTTGTAAATTGCACTCTCCTGCTCTGAACACTGAAGGCACCCCTACAGGTGGGGTGATGTGTCGAGTACAGACACTGCAGGCCCAGCTAGCTCTGGTATAAATAGCGCTGTAGACAGTGAGGCATGGCTTAGGGGGGTAGCGTGCCCTGCACACCTGAACCCTAGGGTATGTACCCTACGCAGCTCTGTTTGCACCCAAGCGCTGCCTCCCGTCGTGGTTTTCAGCAGTGTAATGTCCCACTGCCAGAGCCTTTCCCTGTCCCTGTGAAAGGCTCCAGCAGCTTCCAGCTGTCTCCCCGCTGACTGAGCTTTTCCTCACCATAGTGAAAGGCTCTGGCAGCGGGGAGCTGCCTCCCCCTGCCAGAGTATCACTGTGTGGCTACACATCGCAGTGATAAGTATGGACACAGCCTGGTTTTCACTGCAGCATGTAGCTACATGTACCCAACATGCGGCCTCAAGCGTAGACAAGATCCGAGTAGCCACAGAGGCATTCAAGTGGTCAGGGAAGAGGGGTGCAAGCGGGAAGCTGCTGCTTCTTTCCGAGTAGCTTGAAGGGATTGAGTAAAAAAGAAGAGGACCCTCTCTTCATCCAGGTTTTTCCACAACCGAGAGGGGATGAGGAGGAAATAGAGGTGCTTTACTTGCCGCAGCAGAAGAAGAAGAGAGAAGCTCCCTTCTCTTTGGTCATTTTCACTCCTCAGTTTGGAACTGAGGCCCTGGAAATGAGAAGACAAAGCTTCCCTTGCATGCCATCAGCTTGGGGATGGAAAGCTCCAAACTCATCTAACACCCACAAACTGAGCTCTATATCTGTCATAAATATAAAGGGAAGGGTAAACCCCTTTGAAATCCTTCCTGGCCAGGGGAAAGCTCCTCTCACCTGTAAAGGGTTAAGAAGCTAAAGGTAACCTCGCTGGCACCTGACCAAAATGACCAATGAGGAGACAAGATACTTTCAAAAGCTGGGAGGAGGGAGAGAAACAAAGGGTCTGTGTCTGTCTATATGCTGGTCTTTGTCGGGGATAGACCAGGAATGGAGTCTTAGAACTTTTAGTAAGTAATCTAGCTAGGTATGTGTTAGATTATGATTTCTTTAAATGGCTGAGAAAAGAATTGTGCTGAATAGAATAACTATTTCTGTCTGTGTATCTTTTTTGTAACTTAAGGTTTTGACTAGAGGGGTTCTCTATGTTTTTTAATCTAATTACCCTGTAAGATATCTACCATCCTGATTTTACAGGGGGGATTTCTTCATTTCTATTTACTTCTGTTTTTATTAAAAGTCGTCTTGTAAGAAACTGAATGCTTTTTCATTGTTCTCAGATCCAAGGGTTTGGGTCTGTGGTCACCTATGCAAATTGGTGAGGCTTTTTATCCAACATTTCCCAGGAAAGGGGGGGTGCAAGTGTTGGGAGGATTGTTCATTGTTCTTAAGTTCCAAGGGTCTGGGTCTGTAGTCACCTAGGCAAATTGGGGAGGCTTTTTACCAAACCTTGTCCAGGAAGTGGGGTGCAAGGTTTTGGGAAGTATTTTGGGGGGAAGGACACATCCAAACAGCTCTTCCCCAGTAACCAGTATTAGTTTGGTGGTGGTAGCGGCCAGTCCAAGGACAACGGGTGGAATATTTTGTACCTTGGGGAAGTTTTGACCTAAGCTGGTAAAGATAAGCTTAGGAGGTTTTTCATGCAGGTCCCCACATCTGTACCCTAGAGTTCAGAGTGGGGGAGGAACCTTGACAATATCAAAGAAGAAAGGATTGGCGGAAGGGCATCGGGGTCTAGGTCTAGGGTACAGTACTACCTTGATGCAAGTCCCCCATATCTGCTTGTCTGCCTCAGGGAAATAGGTACCTGGTAAACATTTCAAGGCTTTGTAACATGAGATTCGGTACATCTGTAAACCTAGAATTCTCTGCTTATACTGCTCAGTATAAAAAAGAAAACGATTAGAGGGTTTAGAATGATCTAGGATAATGTCAGTAACACAAGCTGTTGAAGGGCATGATCTTGCAGATGCTTACTTATGTGACTAGTCCTTATGTATATAAGTAGACCTATAGTCTTTGAGGTCTCCTTGCATGCGTAAAGACTACTTACCTGAGTATGGATGAGGAAGATGGAGACATATTGATTAAAAATATAGCCTACTTTTTCTAAAGTGAATTTGGAGTGCCCTTCTTTGAGTGATCTTAAAAATAACCAAATTTTTGACAATAATTGAGCATCCATTTTCTGAAAAACCCTCTAAGGTGTCTCATGTGGGGAACTCAAAATCACTAGTCTCTTTTGGAAGTTTACACTGTGTATGGGTGTAGGTGTATGTTTTAAATTTTCAAACTTGTTGCACTTTTATACTTACTGATGTCTTTTCTTTGTTAAAATGGTGGGGCAAGGTGAAGGAATAGTTTCTAGAACCAATGATCTTCATCCCAATAAATGTCATCATGGGTTGCTGCTTTATCGCAGTAGCAAATGGAATCTTTCTGAAAAAGATCCAAATAATTAAATTTTCATTATAGAGCTAAGTACTTAGGTAGGCCTCCATCACCATAGTATGTGAGTGCCTGCCACGTGTTTAAAAATAGAAGTAACAATTTCTCTTTCTTCCTTTCCAGCCTAAAGGGGAAATAACTTGATTCATTTGTAAGGATTTTAGCGTGTGTGAGTGAATGGGTGTGTTGCCTATCTGTCTGTGTGCAGAACTCCATTGAGGGGAAGCTGTGTTGAATAAATAAGTTCTGCATGTGGGTCCCAGTTTAGGGAAAAAAATCCTATTCAGAACAGTGCTTAAGTATGTGCTTAAATTAAGCATTTGCTTAAACAGTTTCCTGAATCTGAACTTAAGTTCTGAAATAGCTCAGCCGTGGTGGTACTGTCTTAGGGCAGTGAGTTCCATAGTTCATGTGAAAGTTCAGTCCCCAACTCAACCAAGCTTCTCTCTACTGGTTGACTGCTTTGTTCAGTTGGTTTTAGTGCCATGTAAATAGTGGGGCTAAGGGTTTAGTCTTGGCTTCCCAAGTCAACACTGTCGCTGCCCTTAGAGAACTTGGAATAGGTGTGGAAAGGATAAGAATTTAATGGTACTTTCCTGCAAGAGAATTGTAATGTACATTGGCAAGGGTTCACTTCAGCATGGCAAATCTTGCACCTTATCCTTTGTGCCCATGGAAATCCAACACAACAGTCTGTCATTTGGTGATTTATCATCAAGTTAAATGGACCACTCTTAAAATATAACTTTCTTTTCTATAGGCATCTTTGCTTACCTAAACTACCATGTTCCCCGGACAAGACGGGAGATCCTGGAGACCCTTATCAAAGGGCTTCAGAGATTGGAGTACAGAGGATATGATTCTGCAGGTAGGTCATTCGATAAAGTAACAATTCTTTTTGTTTTATACTGCAAATTGCCATTTTACCGGTATGCTTATTAGACAGGTGGTCACAAATAAGTCTTTGCTTTCTGCTGCGCTTTCCCGTTTTCAGGAAATTAAAACAGACAGTTCTACATTGTTGCACCAGAATACGTAAAACTTTTTGAGCAGTAATTGCAGATTTACATAAAAATATTCTCAACGCCTTTCATTCAGGAATTGGAGTGTGCCTTTTAATATAACAAGGGGTTATTTAGTCTTAATCTAAGGGATTTTGTACCATTATTCCTGAAGTTTGTCCCTCAGTTTTCTTGAATATGAAACACAGATGGTGCAACATAAGTTTCTGTGCTTCACAATTTGTTGGTTGTGTTTTGTGGGAAACCGTTAGGTGTGGGAATCGATGGAGGAAATGACAAAGACTGGGAGGCTAATGCCGGCAAAATCCAACTGATCAAAAAGAAAGGGAAAGTGAAGGCTCTGGATGAAGAGATTAACAGTATGTATTACACTTTACCTCTTCCCCTTTCCAAAAATATCCTGCGATTCTTTACACGTTAAGTGTAATCTCATGTATATGGATCAATATATTATGTATATTGAGATCTTATGTATCGTGTATATTCTGTCCTTAGTATTGTTTGGGCGACATAATTTCTGAACAAGGAAGTCTTTGATCTGTCAAGTAAAACCATCAGCTAACTGTAGGCATGCCGCTATACTCACAATGGTACAGTGCTGTTTTACGTGGGAGAAAAATGTCTTTAATAGTGGAAGATGTAACTGAAAAAGTATTGATGAACATTTTAGGGTTTTTTCTAGGGCAAGGGAGTTTAAATATTCTTTAAGGGTTTGTTCATCAGAGAATCTGAAATTCACAAATTTGACTGATTATTTTGAATTAATGTCTGTGTTGTATCTATTAAGTGGAAATTTTCAGATCAGTACAGTTTAAGGCCCAAATCCAGCAAAGTACTTAAGCACATGCTTAACTTCACACTAGGGCTGTCAAGCGATTAAAAAAATTAATTGTGATTAATCATATGATTAAAAAATAATAGACTACTATTTATATAAATATTTTTGGATGTTTTCCACATTTTCAAATATATTGATTTCAGCTGCAACACAGGATACGAAGTGTACAGTGCTCACTTTATATTTATTTTTAGTATAAATATTTGCAATGTAAAAATAAAAGAATTAGCATTTTTCAGTTCACTTAATACAAGTACTGAAGTGCAAGCTCTCTATAATGAAAGTTGAACTTACAAATGTAGAATTATGTACAAAAAAATCTGCATTCAAAAATGTAAAACTTTAGAGCCTTCAAGTCCACTCAGTCCTACTTCTTGTAAAGCCAATCGCTCAGACAAAGAAGTTTGTTAACATTTGCAGGTGATAATGCTGCCCACTTCTTGTTGACAACATCACCTGAAAGTGAGAACAGGCATTCTCATGGCACTGATGTACCCAGTGTTACAAGATATTTACCTGCCAGCATAGGCACCGACTCCGTGGGTGCTCCGGGGCTGGAGCACCCACAGGGAAAAATTGGTGGGTGCTCTGCACCCAGCGGCAGCTCCCCACCCTGCCTCAGCTCTCCTCCTCCCCTGAGCGCGCCGTCCCCACTTCTCCTCCCAGCACTTGCCGCCGCGAAACAAGCTGTGGGAGGGAGAGGGGAGGAGCGGGAAGGCGTTGCGCTCAGGGGAAGAGGCGGGGCTGGGGCAGGGATTTGGGGAAGGAGTCCAATAGGGACATGGAGAGGGTGGGGTTGGGGTGGGGACTTCGGGGAAGGGGTTGGAAAGGCAGCGGGGCAGAAGGGGGCGGGAGGGCACGAGCACCCACTGACGCCAGACGAAGTTGGTGCCTATGCCTGCTAGATGCACTAAAGATTCATACGTCCCTGCATGCTTCAACCACCATTCCAGAGGACATGCATCCACTCTGATGATAGGTTCTTCTCAGTAACGAACCAAAGGAGTGCAGACCAATGCATGTTCATTTTCATCATCTGAGTCAGATGCCACCAGCAGAAGGTTGATTTTCTTTTTTGGTGGTTCAGGTTCTGTGATTTTTCACATCAGTGTATTGCTCTTTTAAGACTTCTGAAAGCATGCTCCACACCTCATCTCTCTCAGATTTTGGAAGGCACTTAAATTTTGGGTCAAATGCTGTAGCTATCTTTAGAAATCTCACATTGGTATCTTCTTTGCATTTTGTGAAATCTACAGTGAAAGTGTTCTTAAAATGAACAACATGCTGGGTCATTATCTGAGATTGCTATAACAAGAAATATATGTCAGAATGGGGGTAAAAGACAGAGCAGGAGACATACAATTCTCCCCCAAGGAGTTCAGTCACAAATGTAATGAACGCATTATTTCTTCAGTAAGCATCATCGGCATGGAAGCATGTCTTCTGGAATGGTGGCCAAAGCATGAAGGGGCATGCAAATGTTTAACATATCTGGCACATAAATACCTTGCAATGCCGGCTACAAAAGTGCCATGCGAACATCTGTTTTCACTTTCAGATGACGTAAATAAGAAGTAGGCCGCATTGTCTCCTGTAAATGTAAACAAACTTGTTTCTCTTAGTGATTGGCTGAACAAGAAGTAGGACTGAGTGGATTTGTAGGCTCTAAAGTTTTAAATTGTTTTGTTTTTGAGTGCAATTATCTAACAAACAAAAATCTACATTTGTAAGTTGCACTTTCACGATAAAGAGATTGCACTATGGTACTTGTATGAGGTGAATTGAAAAATACTATTTCTTATGTCATTTTTACAGTGCAAATATTTGTAATAAAAATAATATAAAGTGAGTACCGTACACTTTGTAGTCTGTGTTGTAATTGAAATCAATATATTTGAAAATGTAGAAAAACATCCAAAATATTTAATAAATTTCAATTGGCATTCTATTGTTTAACAGTGTGAATAAAACTGCGATTAATTGCGATTAATTTTTTTGAGTTAATCGCGTGAGTTAACTGCAATTAATCAACAGCCCTATTTCACATCTAAGAGCAGTCCCATTTAATTCACTAGGATTCACAAGTGCTTGTAAATGTTTGCTGGATTGTGGCCCATTTAGCTTGGTAAATTTAAAATGAAGTTCTCAAAATAAGGAACAACCTTTTAGGAAGGGAATTAACTGTACATTGATTTCTCATCCAAATAAAGCAAAATAGTGAAAATAATATTACAACATTAATAAGAATCCATCTATATATGGATATATTTTATTTCAGTTCTAAAAAATAAGCTCCCTCCTCCCCTGCAAGCAGGAAGAAATCATCCACTAGGACATTTTGAATTTAGCCTTAATTTTTTTTTTCTTTTTAAAATATAAGTGCATTTACCAATTGACTGAGTTCCTGAATAACCTAAATATCTTATAGTGCAAACCCTAGTTTTATCTTGCGCAATAGATGGGCTAAGGAATTGGTTAAGAAAAAATACTAATATACTTGTAAGTGGAACTGTCAAATTGATGAGAAAGCATGAAGTGAGGTATTCTGCTCTCTGTTTCTAAGCTCTTTATATGTCCTGGATAGAGTCCGATTTTGAATTAGTCAAATCTCTGCAGGAAACAAAACTGCAAACAATTGTTTTGTGTAAAGTATGGGTAAGCACTGCATGAACTTGAAGGTATCTGCCACCATAGTTGATGGTTGTCTGTTTCTAGTTAATATCCTGATTTTCAGGTGTTAGTAACTTCAGTTACAGCATATTTATTTAACTTAAAGGATTCTCATATATGAAATTTACAAGAAACTGATTCTATAGCCTTTTAATGTAATTTTACCATTACTAAGATAAACTCAAGTCTCTAGTAAAACGTCATTGATCCAAATGAAATGCATGGACCTGACCTTAGTTCAGCTAAGACCAAAGTCTAAATAAAGAAGGTTATACTGTATATATTCAATAAAAAAGAAAGACAGTGGAATAATGGTAAGATTTAAGCACTTGTGGTAAAATGATGATCTCCAACTAAAAACGACTTAGAAAAACTATATTGTGGTCTATGAAAAGCTATTCAGAGAGACAGAAAAGGTAATCTCTGAACAGAAGGATGAACTTCTACCAAGAGAAGATTAATTTGATACTTTCCAGGCACTAAATTGTTACTGTTGGGGATTCTAATTTAATATTGTGTAAGGTGATTATGCTTCGTCAGGCAGAGCTAATATTTCAATAGCATCAGAGATGATGGGCCAACACAAGGGATAAAAATAAAATTGGGTGACTTGTTCAAGGTTATTTTCTTTTTGAGAATAAAAAGGCATGGAATTGCCAGATGAGTGAGACTTAAAAACCGCCACACGAATAATTTTGTCAATGTATCTTTGTAGGTATGTGAAATAAACTGAAGGTCGTATAGTAAGCTGGACAGGGTTGAGGTGGGGGGATAGACAGGTTTGTCATGGACATCTACAGTAAGAGTTCTCTGACAGCCTTGTCACAGAACTACTTGGAGAATGGGAGGCATAGCTGATGCATGCGGCTAATTGCTATACTGTACAATAATTCACTACTTGGTATGTGAGTCTTTTCTCAGTTTACCGGTTCCCATCCTCTTCTCACTCAAGCTTTCCTGAAGAAGGCTTGATTGTCTGTTTCCAGCCTGTAGAGAAGAACACTGAGTAAATCGTTGTCTAACATAACAGGCTTATTCTTTACTAACAAGTGCTATGAACTTCTTCATAGCTCATTAAGTGTACATTTGAGAATTATGGTCCTCGTTTTGTAAGACCATCCCATTGATGCACAATCATGTTCCCATTGGCTTATTGGTTAATAAAAGCATGCGAGAGCTACACAAGTAAAATTCATAGATATGTCCTCAATGTGCAGGAGAAAAGATGATCAGAGTTGAAAATGTTCTTAGGAGAAAATATATCCAGTAAAAACAAGTGATTGCTTCTTACTGAGGACTCAGTGTGGCAAAACAAGTGAACTCCTGAGACAAAGATGTTCTTGCTGAAAACCTGAAATGATTTTGTGAACTTGTTGGAAATGCCCTGGTGTTGGGATACTTTTTGCCCAAAGAAGAGCTTAGAGCATATTCATACCTGTCCACAAACAGCTTTGGCGTTAACAGGCAATACTCGGAATGCTCCAATTTTCATGTTGGTGGAGAGCCGAGAAGAAAATCATGTCGGTAAATTTATTAAAAGATTGGCAATTAAATTAAACATTTGATCTTTGATATTGCAAACCTTTACACATGAGTCAGTGGTACTAATCGGTAAAGTGGCTCAGAGGAAAGGGTTCACAGGATCAGGCTGTGTATCTCACATGGAAAAATCCTTCATCACATGAGAAATCATCACTTTTGTTGGCTTGGGCCATGACATGGTCTTGACTGCCAATAACTCTACACCTGGCGTTTTGCTTACATTTGCTAATAATTTTCTGATTATATTTTTACTTGAATATTTCAGTCTCTATGTAATTTACTGCATTGCCTGTTACACTCTGAAAGCCTGCCCCTTCTCTTATGTTGTTTTCAATGTAACATTTTTACACTTCCATCTGCAGAACAACAGGATATGGACCTGGACATCGAGTTTGATGTACATCTTGGCATTGCACATACGCGATGGGCTACCCATGGTGAGCCCAGTCCTGTCAATAGCCACCCGCAGCGCTCAGATAAAAACAATGGTAAGACCCTGCACTGCATGGGCAAGTATTTATTTGTGTGAATGGGGAGAGTAATGGCTGTTAGGAATTCTGAACGACGAATATGCTCTTGCAAATTGTCACTAATTCAGTACTTCTAGGGTGTTCATACTAAAACTGCATTGGTACAGTGCTGCCTATGCCTCTGTGAGAGCTCGCGCTTGGACGCAGGGCGTATAAATAATTACTCTATTTCAAGCTCTGATCCTAACTGTGCTCCTTTTGATTTCCACTGGAGTTTGGCCATTGACTTCATTGAGAACAGCACCAGAGTATTTTGTTGTTGTTATTATGAATCACTTGCAATAAGAGGCAGTCGTATTAATTATTTGCATTGTGATAATGCCTCGGGACTTCAGTAAATCAATATGGATTGAAAAAGTAAGATCTGAAGGCCTACAGTTGCATGAAATCTCTGTACAGGAATTTTCCCAACCACCATCATAAATGGGATGTTGCTAACAAATAGTGTTTGTTTTATAACGTAATTTTCTTTGTTTATTTATTTCTCTCTTTTGGCCATCATTTGGTAAAGGTTGCTTTGTTGTTTGTATTGCTGTAGAAGGCAGCTTGGCTCTTATTTATAACGATGCACCAGCCAGAATCTCAAATGCTTTACGGACTGTGATGAACTTATCCTCACGCTACCTGTGTAATCATTAGCAGTCTCACTTACAGATGAAGAAAAATGAGAACAAGAGAGAGTGGTTGCATGGGTGGCTTGTGGCAGAGCTGGGTAATCATAACAGTATCTAGCTCTTACAGAACTTTCCATTCCGAGATCTCAAAGCACTTTACAAAGGAGCACAGTATCATTATCCCCACTGTACAGGTGGGGAAACTGAGGCATGGGGAGGTGAATGACTTGCCGAAGGTCACCCAGCAGGCCAGTGACTGAACTGGGAATAGAACCCAGGTCCTCCTGTTCCCCGTCCTGTGTTTTAAACACAAGACCATCCTGTTAAGCTCATCCTGGGTGATTTAAGTGTTGTGTCAAACGGTGGTTCAGGGAAAACTGATTGGATTAAAACACAAGCCCAAGATATTTAGAATTCCCGGAGACATTACCAACCAGTATGTGAAGATTTTGAAATTGAACCAATTTTGGCTCTAACCATCTGATTTTTGAATTGTAAAATAAAACAAACCAACCAACTGAGATACAATAACAGCTCGTCTAGAAAAGGATCATCTCTAAGTGTATATGGTTTAGACGAGCACTGCACATAAAATTGTTACAAGCACATATTAAATCAGTAATCTTCCGGTTACAAGACTTCTGCAAAACTACTTGGTCGACTCCTTCGAATGTGTTGTGATTCTAAATGCTTGAAACGGAAATAATACAACCGTTGACTTGGAAAATGGTTTGTGCATTTTTAACGTCCTCAGCACTAAGATCTGATGTGATTAGCATGGATAGCAGTTATGGGGAATGGCACACATGAAGGCTGGCCTAGATTCTCTCCTTTCACATAAGGAAAATTATCTCTATTCTGTATTGCATGCAATGATACCAAGAAAACATTGCCATGGGAATCGGTATTTACTAATATGCGGCATATCATCGCGGCAGCTGGATGCATTAAATGCATTTTTTTAAAAAAAATCCATAAAAGTTAAACAAGCCACCCTCAAAAGATGACAGATTGGTGAGTTTTCTCTGAAGTATTTGCTCTTAAAAGGTTATTCAGTGGAATGGCAACTGTAGTCTAGCAGATAGGGAACAGGACCAGGAACCAGGACTCCTGGATTTTACTCCTGGTCTACTGCTAACACAGGCCTTTGAGCAAGTCACTTAATGTCTCTGTACCTTAAGTTCTCCCATCTGTAAAATAAGTTAATACTTCTCCATCTTTGTAATGCACAATGAGATTTATTGATGGAAAGGCATAGCATAAATCCTAGATGGTATTACTGCATACAACTTAGAACAGTCCTTGCTAAAAGGGAGCAATCTGTTGAAAGTAATTGCAGTGAGTTATAGAAGCTGTTCCCTATTTTGATGCTTCTACTGCTGTGTAAGTAGACTTATTAGAATAAAATATTTGAGATGCTATTTAAGGTATGTAAAGTATTCACATATCTTTAGAATTAACACTTTTTTTTTTTATTCTCTAGAATTTATTGTTATCCACAATGGCATTATAACCAACTACAAAGATCTGAGAAAATTTTTGGTAAGTAAAACTAGCTGTGTGTCTAAGCTCTGGGATAAAGTTATAATGGCACTGAGTGCTGGTTAAGTCTCAAAGTCCTTGATTAGCTGCCTAAATTTCTTGCTACTGTGGTGTGGAAACCAGAGGTGCTAATAGTGCCCAGTGCTTTGAACATACAAAGCTGGAGATTCTTCTGAGACAGCTGAAGACTTCATGGCTATCGTGGTGACCACTGGATTATCTCGGGTGGAGATAAACTCAGCTCGTATGGCTGTCCACGCTTTGATCTGGTTTGTGGGTGGGGAGTAGAAATTGAAGGGATGGAAATTATCCTCAAGTCTCGTGGACTGATCGTACCCTCCTGTGTGTGAGGTTGGGAATCTTCTCTTTCAGGATGAAGGATCTGTTTTGATTCTCTGGCCTTTGGAGAGTAATGGAAATTGCATTGCTAGCTGACCGTTCTGCTAACAGAACTTTGTAATCCTTTGATCTTTGCTATTGACGGGGTGCCCTATACCCAGTTTCATACATCCAGAGCACCCTGATTTATGGGTAGCATGAGACAGATCATGC
Source organism: Lepidochelys olivacea (assembly GCF_965140295.1). Classification (NCBI taxonomy): domain Eukaryota; kingdom Metazoa; phylum Chordata; order Testudines; family Cheloniidae; genus Lepidochelys; species Lepidochelys olivacea. The sequence goes on along the minus strand of NC_140436.1, from coordinate 10,923,678 downwards.
AAGAAAAGACCATTGTGGAGATATTTGTTGTGTATGAGACTGGCTGATAAGACTTATGAATTATTGGCTGAATTGTTTTTCCTTACTTAGTGAGCTTCTTAAATAGGGGCAGTCTATGCAGTTACTGTTTTTGTGTGTCCTGCAAGACTCTCCTCTGTTGTCTATATTAACAGTGAACAGCCCCATCACATCTCATCTACAGATCTCCCTTGCACCCACTCTGATGCCATCCCTTACTTTTCTCCTTTAATTTCTCACTCTGCTCCGTCTCCTGCCCTTCACAATACATGCATGCTTTAGTCTCCCCTTCTTAACAAAAAACCCTAACCTTGAGCCCATCTGCATCTCCAACTACTTCCCCATCTCTGCCTTTCCCTTTCACCTCTAGGATCATTGAATTTGCTGTGTACAACCACTGTCTAGAGTTCTTCTCTACTCCTGTTTCTGCCCCTTGCACTCCACTGAATCTGTTCCCAGCAAAGTGTCTGTTGTCATCTCATGTCTTGATTTACTACGTTCTTGTCTATAGCCTTGACAAATATCCATTCAGAATGTTGCTGCAAAGATAATTTTTCTAGCCTGTCACTTTGACCATGTCATCCCTCCACTGCTTCCCCTTTCTCCATCTCATCAGACATAAGCTAACTGTCTTCACTTTCAAGGCCCTTCACTGCTTATCTCCACCTAACTATCATCTTTCATTCACTATTGACTCCCACCTGCGATCAGCCCATGATTCCAGCCTCCACCATCCACTTGTTACGTTTTCAAACTAGCAACTTTGTGCTTAAGAGGAGCTCCCTGTCCTTCTTCAGAACCCTCCTTAAAATTGCCTTTGCCGTGATGCCTACAAAAAACTTGACAACGGTTAAGGTGCTGGTGTGCTGAGACCGCTGCATATCAGGCTGACCATTGTTGTCTCATTTCCTTGTACTCCTCTATATGTCAGTATCAATCTTTGTCTCTTGTTTTACACTTAGATTGTAAGCTCTTTGGGGGCAGGGACCATCTCTCTCTTCTGAGTTTGTACAGTGCCCAACACAATGGGGTTCTGGTCCATGAGTAGAGCTTCTAGACTTTACCAATAATGAACAATAATAACAACCTGGGGTTTTTTGGTTTGCTTTCAGGAAAGCAAAGGGTATGATTTTGAGTCTGAGACCGACACAGAAACCATTGCCAAGCTTGTCAAGTACATGTACGACAACCGCGAAAGTGATGACATTAGCTTCACCACCTTGGTGGAGAGGGTTATCCAGCAACTGGTAATATATTAATTAATTTTAAAAATCTGTTTATTAAAACTTTTTTTTTTTTTTAAGACCCAGAGGCAATGCTTCTGATGGTGTCTCACATGAAAATACAAGCTATGCTAAAATATTTGAAAGTCGGAACACTGGAATTGCAGTGCTCAGCCGACTAATGGTCAGTCTAGTCCAATAGCCTGTCTATATTCCATATTCTTCAGTGCGTCGTGCAAGAAATCCCCCAATGGATAATTAAAGAATAATCTATGTAGAGATGTTTCTTCCAGGCAGTCAGTGTTTGGTTTATGCCCTGAAGCGCAAGAATTTATATTCCTATCTTATGTAACTGTGACTATTGGTCATATAGATGTTTAATCCTGCTAAGCTCGTAGGCCAGATCTACACTGTGAACTTCTGCTGGCATAGCTTTGTCAGTCAGGAGTGGGACGAGGTACGATCTCTGATCGACTTAGCTGTGCCAGCAGAAGCCCCTAATGTGGAGGCGCAGCTATGTCAGGAAAGCTTGTTGTGCCTGCAGGGATGGTTTTACTAAACTGGTATGAAGCACAGCGTTGCTTGTATAGCTGTGTCCTTACTCGCAGTGCTTAGCTGGTATTCCTATCCTGATAAAGCGCTTCTAGTGTAGATGTGGCTATTGACATGAGATATTGTGGCAACGAGTTCCACAGTTAAAGTATGGATCGTGTGCTTAAAAAAAAGCAAAGATTATTGTTAGCAAAAGGGCTCTCCATGGTGTGTGTGTTTGCAGTAGTACATATATTTCTTAATTAAGTCACAATTTGAAGCCCTGTCTTAGGAGAGCATCCCTATTTAGGACAGCATTTAAGTTTGTGCTTAACTCCCATTGATGTCATTTAAAGTTAAGCCTGTGTTTTCTTTGCTGAATCTGGACCCAAGGTTGGTTGGTTGTAAAACTCCAGTAATGAAAGAAACGCTGACCTCTTGTGGAAACTTTATTGAAAAGCATGTATGTTTAGCTGCGGGTCTATCGGTCCCACCACCTGAGATTTTTTTTTTAATTAATATTATGCACAGTCCTGTGCATAAAAACAGTTAATTTACTTCCACCTGGTGCTATTTTGTTCTGGAGAGAATTCACTTTAATAACCATTGAATGACAGGAAAATGGCAGCACCCTAGGCTGTGCACAGATTTTTGCATGATATGTGTTCCAGTTGGCAAACAATTTTGCAAACAGATGCAGGTCAAGCAGCGCAAAGATTGGTTCATTGAATCCTTGGTGTAGTGTGTCAGTTCACCAAAATCTGAATTGGTATAAGAGCTTTTATAGTGGTAGTCAGTTAAGCCTAACCAGGGAGTCCAGTTTTTAAAAAATAACTGGCTTAGAACAAGCGAATTAAGGGATACAGTTTCAAAACTAGGCGTCCGAAATAATCCGTGGCCATGAAATAGGTGCCAACAGTTGTTGGGTTGAACAAGAATGTTCTGATGGGTGCAGGTTACATGCTGGTGTCTGTCAGTGTAGTTTGAAATGGAACAATAATTTGTATATTTCTCCTTTCTTTCCAGGAAGGTGCTTTTGCCCTTGTGTTTAAAAGTGTCCATTACCATGGTCAAGCAGTTGGCACCAGGTAAAGATGGATATTGTCTCTCTCAATAGACAGTATTTCCCTTTTAATCACGATCATAGCCAATAGAGTTTTTTAACTCCTCTCCCTTCTTGTTGATGATGGCTGGTGTATCAGTCAGAGGAGAGTGACATGGAGGATGCTCTTACTGCACTGTGTGAGAATCTGAATTTTCTGTGTTGCTTACTTTTTTCTCCTCTCTTTCCCCTCATCTCTACATCTCAGCACGAAACTCTTCAAAAGGTCTCTTTTTGAGAAATACTTCAATTCCAGATTCGTGGTCAGAATCTCACTTATTCTCATGTACAACTGGTCTGAAATAACCTAGGTGTCTCGGCCTTTGGGGCATGCCACGAGGCAAATGTGTTTGTGAAGGCTGCTGTGGAGGTTGGCCTTGGAGAGAGAAGTCAGATTTGTGGGTCGGGGACTTGTTTTTGTAATGTATGGCAGTGGTACCTAAAGCCTTGGATGAACACCCCTTTTATTTTTATTTTTATTTTTTTTAATAAAGTGTGCTAGTTTGGTTTTCAAGTGTATCATGCGAATGCCTTAATAGAACCTCTAAATACCACACTTAGACTTTCGAAAGCCAACCAAGAAATTTAGCCATGCTATTCCCATTAATTTTAACTAAAGTCGTGTGGCTAAATCCCTAATAAGCTTTGAAAACCTCAACTTTAGTATCTGCCATTAGGCGCATATAACGGACAATAACCATTCAAAGTACTGGCTTGAGCATGCAAGTGCAGGATTTCAGTGTGCTATTTAAGTGCTCATATTAGGGAATCTGCCCCAGTTTTAAGTCTTTATGTTGCTTTTAGCCTTTGCCTTCATATCCCATTGTCTAGCTCTGTTCCTGGAAAGGATGAAGGCTAAATTTGTATTTTTAATTTGGGGAAGGTTAGTGGAACTGAGATCAGAATTTTGTCCTATATCTTGCAGCCTCCTTCACTTTTATTAACTAATTGATTGTTTGTGAGGCGATTCAATAAAACAAGCTGGATGAGGTTAAGTGGTTTAGATACCTTGGTGTCGAACAACAGTCCCTTGAGTTTAAGGTTTCTACGTTGAAGCTACATGTGTCATCAGTTACAGCTCCATGTTTCGTTTGCAGACGAGGAAGCCCCCTGCTGATTGGAGTTCGAAGTGAACACAAGCTCTCCACTGACCACATTCCAATCCTGTACAGAACAGGTAAATTAGAAGTGACTGTTTCTCTTTTAATTTATATTGTTACACTATTTAAAATGATTATTTTCACTGATTGTGTGAAGTTATTTTTCTTTCTTGTTACACTTTCAGCTGGGCAATCTATGGATCATTCTATTGATGGAATATCCATAGAAGCGGAGAAAGGTGCCTACTTGAGACATCCCTTTAATACTACAAGTTCTGCTGATTTTTTCTTAGAAAACGAATTGAAAATAAGGGAAAATAGAACTGCCTCTTTAGTATGTGGTTATTGCTTTCCATGTAGCAAAGTGAAACAAACCAGAAAATAAGGATTTTTCTCTTTGAACACCACAAATAAAAACAAAGAAACCAAAAACACCTTTTCCCCAAGTTTCAGTGTTCTAGTGATTCTGAACGTGTACATAGTACATTGTGAGCATTAACTTAGCGAACTGATGTTTTAGGTATAGGTTCTTTCATAAATTGCAAGCGGCATTATTCACTGCATGAAAGAGTGAATAAGTTTAAAAAAAAAAAAAGTAAAAGTAAAAAAAAGTAAAAAGACATTAAACCCCAAGGGAATTAGAAACCACTTTCATGCTGGGAAATCTTGTCACTGAAGCAGAACTGTGTTTTGAGCACAGCACATCATGGATACAGTGAGGTTCGAATTGCAGCTTGGGTTTATTTCCCTTTTGCTCCTTGTATCCTGACTCTTTTACAAAACTGTGTGCTTTGAGTTTGGGGTGTGCCTTTAGCTCCAATGAATCATTATTTATTAACCAGCAAATCTGTAATCCATTTCTGTTTTAAAAATAACCTTTCACTTATGATCTGACAGAGTGTTCAGCTAAATTAGGAGACTTCTGTATTTCAGGAAAAGGATGGGGCTTGGAACTCACCTGGTATAAATCAGCAGGACTTCATTGTCAGTAGAATCATAGAATATTAGGGTTGGAAGAGACCTCAGGTGGTCATCTAGTCCAATCCCCTGCTCAGAGCAGTACCAATCCCCAACTAAATCATCTCGGCCAGGGCTTTGTGAAGCTGGACCTTAAAAACCTCTAAAGGATAGAGATTCCACCACCTCCCTAGGTAACCCATTCTGGTGCTTCACCACCCTCCTAGTGAAAGTGTTTCCTAATATCCAACCTAGACCTCCCCTGCTGCAACTTGAGACCATTGCTCCTTGTTCTGTCATCTGCCACCACTGAGAACAGCCGAGCTCCATCTTCTTTGGAACCCCCCTTGAGGTAGTTGAAGGCTGCTATTAAATCCCCCCTCACTCTTCTCTTCTGCAGACTAAATAACCCCAGTTCCCTCAGCCTCTCCTCGTAAGTCTTGTGCCCCAGCCCCCTAATAATTTTCGTTGCCCTCTGCTCGACTCTCTCCCATTTGTCCACATCCCTTCTGTAGTGGGGGGGACCAAAACCGGACGCAATACTCCAGATGTGGCCTCCCAGTGCCGAATAGAGGGGAAGAATCACTTCCCTCCATCTGCTGGCATTAGTACCTGGTTGCAAGCATAGTCATTTCATGGTTGAAATTTGTGGGCTTGTGCCAGTGGAGAATTTGAACCTCAATGCTGTTAACGTTCTTCCTGTACCAGTGGCTCACCCAGGTAGCCTTTATTAACTACATCCCCTTTTAACTTGGGGACAACTGGTTATCTGAGTAGACGGTGGTTACAATTACATTTAATGTAAACCAAAGGAGAGGTGGCGTGCAAAAGTGTGCTGTTCAACAGGTTTCCCTGGAAGTTAGTGTTAATGGGTAAAAATTGCCAACATCCCATGTTCTAAAGTGACATAGGCATTTGAAAAACCAAAGCCCATTGACTTTAAATGGGAGTTAGTTTCTTGGAAAATGTCTTTGACTTTTAACAATTTTACCCAAAGCCTCAAGTTAAAATAGACGGGGAGGAGGGAACAACCCAGAACTAACCAAATTCTGGTGAAAGTGCTGTCTTTGAGAAATATTGAGGGGGCAAATTTGGTAAGCCTAAGATTTGCGGTGTAGCACAGACCTAGAAGTACAGCGTGCTGACTCCACGAGGTGCTGGGAAGGGGATAAGACTTCATAATTGCATAGGGCTGAATGTAATTTTATGTGAGAATCATAGAAGATTAGGGTTGGAAGAGACCTCAGGAGGTCATCTAGTCTAACCCTCTGCTGAAAGCAGGACCAACACCAGCTAAATAGCGAGCGACCTCAATAAGATGGCAGTGTTAGGAAGTTTTTGAGGGTGTTGAAGCTACTGAGGCAATCGTGGACCCAGGCGCTGTAGGGCTCCTAGTTATTGTTAACTCTTGAAGTGTAAGGAGTAGGTGATTTCTGCTTCCTTCCATCTTCGTACACACAGGTAAAAGTTCTGTGGCATGCCACAGTCTGTCTAGTTAAAATGCAATAAACTGGTTGGTTTCTCACTTCTGAGAAACATTTCACATCTGTGATAGGAACTTCTGCTGACAATAGGGTTTCATATTATCCCTAGGAATTATCTACTATGGTTTTAATCGGACAGTGACATTAACGTATGCCAGTCTCTCTTTGCAAATGTCTCTTAAAGCAATTTCAAATCTAGCCTTGCTCAAGTAAGCCTAGAGAATAGCTCCTATTAAGTAGAATTAATATTAGTCTGTGCTATGTTAGCATTTTAAAACTAACATATGCTGAACATTGCTACAATGGAGGTTGATGTGGTATCAAAATATGCTCAGCAGTTTTTCCTCCGAGGGATTTTGAACTGCTTGTTTTTTTCTCCCCCGCCCCCAATTGTCTGCAAAATCTCCTCTCTATTTTTTTGCCCCTGGTGCAAGCCCCGAGTAGGCAATAGCGGTCACTGTTCTGAAGGGAAGGAATTGCTGCTGTGTTGATGTTAGATTCTAATAAGTGGCAGCCAGGCAATCCTTATCATATATCCACTGACGATATGCAGCTGGCTTTGGTTTGCTGAGACTGAACTACTTAAGTGCTGAGGACTGAAAGCTTGAATCTAATGGAAAGCAGTGCCAGCATAATAAAGATGATGCAGTGAAATGTCCTACCTGGGGAAAGAAAATTTGCATGCTTCAATCAAGGGTGGGCAGTTGTTTATTTGGAGAATGGCCACTGGCACCATCGGTCTGCCTTTTCTGGTGGTTGTGTTCTTTGTTTTCTGATTTGCAAATTGAAAGGAACATAAAAATCTGAAGTGTTCTGAACTGTTTGTTTCGTGGAACTTCCTTATTCTTCCTCAGTATCAACATGAAAGCAATGTTTTTGATTTTAGAAAAATGGTTTTGGAAAACTTAACTAAATTGAAGTTGTATTGATTTGAATATTAGCTATTGTTGGAGGGGTTTATTTGAATAAATGAAGTACGTGTTCTGTAACTGAAACGTTACCCAGTGTATGCTATTTTAGTACAAGTAAAATAATCAAGCCTGTAGGGTGTATTCCTTGTAGAATATGTCAATTTAAAATTTGTCATCCTTTAATTTGAGACAGAATAGAAAAGAGGAACTTGTAGGATAACCCATCTATCCTCTGTGACTTCTCTTTATCACCCCCTGCCGATGCAAGGTTGCTCTCTCTGGCATGTTTAGTGTTTTGTCCAAGTTCAAATGTTAGTCTTAGTCATTTCTCTTGGACTATACGACAGTCTTAGTCTTCACTGGTAAATAATTTCTTGAAGTTAAGAAAAAAAAATTCTAGAGCAGGTTTAAAAATGTTGAAATCCTGGAGAGAATTTTCAGTGAAATTTTAGGGTTTTGGAAAAATTTCTACCAACGTCGCAAAAATGTCTCCGACGGCTCATTGGTGTTAGTCACGCCTCCATGGACCAACAGAAATAATTCCTATGAGCTGTTAAATGTGACTGCCCAGCCTGCAGGCTGCCAGTGTTACAAGCTTGGACCAAAACTATGAGCAGCTCTACTTCTGGTCTCGCGTGAACAGTACTGAGCTCTTGTACTCCATGGCCTTTGTACGAATGCTAACAGCAAATGGACCAGGAGAAAGAGAGTTTGCTTTTGGGTTGCATCTTTTGAGCCACACTGAGGACAATGTGATTGCACAGATGTAACTGAGGGAAGAATGTGGTGTGGAGCATTTTTATTAAACATGGGGATGTAGAGTAGAGAGAGTCCCGCTTGCCTCTCAAACACCACGGTGAGTGTGCACGGCAGTTGTTAAAAAAGAAAAAAGTTTAGACTTGTAGGCAGGACAGAGTGAGTGAACAAATATTGGTATCTAACAAATGTGAAACTTTGTGAAATGATTTTTGAGTCATTTTTCAGAGTAGAATCATACAGAGACTTCCTAGTTTAGTTCTTGTAGTTTGTTTATAGAGCACTTCAACACAAGTATGGAACATACCTATAGTATGTTTAATGTCAAGTTAGAGTTAAGCCAAAAAGCTTTCAGTGCCGTATAAGCAAACTAAGAAAGGGCTCGAGAATGGGAACAAATAATACGTGACCCAGAAAAAAAATCCTGAATTGCTTTTGCTAAGCCTATTTTCCATGGGTGTTAAATTGACTGTAGCCCCTTGACTTTCAACCAAAATGTCAAGTGTTCAAAATCATGCTTCATGTTGGTGCTGTGATCAAGATTGACACACTTCAGCGTGCGTTCTTTACTGTGGAAGCGAGCGCGACACTGGTTGCTAGTACCGTGTATAACGTTACAGGTAAAGACAAGAAAGGAAGCTGCAGCCTCTCCCGTATCGACAGCACCACCTGTCTTTTCCCTGTTGAGGAGAAAGCTGTGGAGTACTACTTCGCTTCTGATGCGAGGTGAGAGTCTTCAGCGCCTTGTAGTGGGTTCCAAGACCGTCATCGACATGCCCTTTAAATTCAGAGCCCTAATGTGTAACCTGGGTTACAATCGTTGCTTTATCGGTACTTAGCAAAGGGTGTGTAACGACTTTCATAGCGTCTTACAAACATCAGCTAGATGTCACGTACTTGCCATTCATAAATTGCGTGCCCCCCTCTACTGATGGTGGGGAGGGGGTGAAAGGAAGCTTAAATAAGACTCTGTTAAAGAAATGAAAGCTTATATTATTCCTGTGGCATTGTCCTAGCACGAGTTCTTCAGTTAATATGATTCCAGAGGTGAGCAATGGGAATCTTGTGAAGACAGTGGCCTAGATTAAAAAGACAGACCCAGAAATTACCAGGAGAGTTGTAAAAAGAAAAGGAGGACTTGTGGCACCTTAGAGACTAACCAATTTATTAGAGCATAAGCTTTCGTGAGCTACAGCTCACTTCCTCGGATGCATATCGTGGAAACTGGCAGTTTCCACGATATGCATCCGAGGAAGTGAGCTGTAGCTCACGAAAGCTTATGCTCTAATAAATTGGTTAGTCTCTAAGGTGCCACAAGTCCTCCTTTTCTTTTTGCGAATACAGACTAACACGGCTGTTACTCTGAAACCAGGAGAGTTGTGTAGTTCTTCTACAGACTCTGTGCAGGTCGAATTCCCTGTATCCCCTAAAATGTCTTTTATGTTAACCTTACTGGAGGCTAAAAGAGAGTGGTAAAAAACTAACCTTGGTGAAGCCGTTGGTCTTTAGCATGTTAGTAAAGTAACAATGTTTGTTCCAGAAACACATGTAAGTGGGACCATAACTGACTTCTGCGGCTCCTTTCATCTGAGGATTTTGAAGAGTTTTACACATACAGCCTTAGGATACCCATGTGTCTTATCCCCGTTTTTACAGGGAGATTAAGTGACTTGCCCAAGGCCATTGTTATGCTAGGTAAACAGGGTTAACTATAACCAGCTGGTGTATTTAAATATGGTTTGCCCTGTCCAAAGACGTGTTTAGGGACATGGGCATGTTTAAAATCACATCAGTTAAAAGCTTGTATTTTCAAACCTATTTTTCTGGTGTAAAAATGGCCCAAGTCAACAGCAGAGGTGGGAACAGAATCCAGTAATGCTGGTTCCCAGTCCACAGCTTGCAATGATTAGACTACACTGTTGCATAATTCACTTTGCCTAAGGAATTCATAGAGATTTCTTAAAGTGGGGCCTTAAATTAATCTAATAATGACACACTAAAAAGTGAACTGTGCAACTTCTTTAAATAAATGGTACGTTTGATTATGGACTCAGCTCTAGCCCTCATCCCCTTTGTGAAGTAGTGTCCTGTGGCAACTGGTCTCTTCTCTTTATAGTGCTGTCATTGAGCACACCAACAGAGTGATTTTCCTTGAAGACGATGACGTAGCAGCTGTGGTGGACGGTCGTCTTTCTATCCACCGGATCAAACGCACAGCAGGCGACCACCCTGGGCGTGCAGTCCAGACCCTGCAGATGGAACTTCAGCAGATCATGAAGGGTAAAAGTTCTTCACCATTTAAATATGGGGCCATTCCCTGCCATCGGGAACCGGTGGTTTAATAACCAACACTGTGGCGCTGAGGATTCTCTCTCTCATTGAGAAGCATCCCTTGTTTCGCAGATTGGTCCCCAAGAACTTGCCATTTTGGATCAGCCCATGAGTCCATCAAGTCCGGTGTCTGATCTCCAGCAGTGACTAATTCCTGATGCTTTGGTGAAAGGTGAAATAACAGCATCATGCACCTTTCCTGTGACACAGTCATGTACAGGAGTGAGAAAAATCACTCCAGACCATTCTGACAAACAGCATGTTCGCTCCCATGTGTTCACCTGTTCATTGTATTAATGGTATAAAGAAGTTTCCATTGTGTGCATGTGTGGTTTTTTGTGTTTGTTTTTTTAGGTAACTTCAGTTCATTTATGCAGAAGGAAATTTTTGAGCAACCAGAATCTGTTGTTAACACAATGAGAGGAAGAGTCAACTTTGATGACTACACTGGTAATTTAAATGAATCCTTTTACAGTTTTAAATCCAGTGCCTGCCAAATTTGGGGTGGTGTGGTGTAGTGTAGAGTAGATGTGTGGCCTAAGAGAAGGAAGTCCGATATCTATGTAAGAGGAAGTGCCGTTACGTAGAAGGGGCCTTCTGTAGCCGTGTCAGGAGAGTTCATTCTCTCTGCTTGACAGGCTTGCCAAAGCCATATGATGGCTTCTACTATGTGGGCACCTTCTTTGCTAGAAACAGACTGAGACACTCCAGCTCTTTTAACCTAAGAGGATACAGAGCTATCAGAGGGGCCCCGGAGATCAGTGTGTTATGTGTGTCTTGAGCGACTTGGCCATTGTTACTTTTTCATCCGTTACAGTGAATCTAGGCGGGTTGAAGGATCACATCAAGGAGATTCAGCGGTGTCGACGTTTAATCCTGATTGCTTGTGGGACAAGTTACCACGCCGGAGTTGCCGTAAGTGGTTGTCACTATTTCCTTGCAAACCGTGGCTGAATTAGCTGCTGGTATTATGTATATTGAGTGAGTTGTACTATAGAAATATATACTCTGCGGCCAGATTTTCCATGGTGTTTTAAGGAGCCCAAGTCACTTTTGAAAATTGAACTTAAGTGCTTATGAAAATTTTACCTGTAGTTTTCTTTATTCTTATAGAAAACTTCTGAAAACAAAACTTCTTATCATATGGTAAAATTAGCAAGGAAAGGGACAAAGTAATAATAGCGAGAAGGCTTCAGAAAGTTAAAAGCTGCCCGAGGGGCACATCTGACTTGCTCCTTTGCCATTTATATATGTTCTAGGGTTTGTTTAGGGGAAGTTCAATGGCTTGTGTTGTACAGGAGGTCAGACTAGATGATCACAGTGGTTCCATCAGGCCTTGGAATCTAGGACTCTGTGCAGGCTTTGATGGAATATTATCAGAGAGAGCCATTCACAATGCAGTGGTTCTACTTTATGCCACAGCGTTTCGTAAACACTTGCAGATTCAGGGCCGAGTTCAAACCATGTGTAACCCTGCTCCTCTGAGATACGATATAATCGCGGGGCACAAAGGTACGGCTCTTATTCAAACATCGTTGGGTCACAGCAGGATAGTCCCTATACCTGGGATTCAGGAGGCTCCATAAATTTGCTAAGGAATAAAATTTTTTTAAGGATGATAGTACATTTAAAAAAAGTCAAACTTAAACTGAGCTGCATTCAATTAGTTCATGAGAACCCGAAAATGAAACGGACACTCATCTGGCTAGTTTCATGATCCAGGGTAAGGGTCCCTATGCCAAAGGGCTGTTTGTGTCTTCTGTACTTGTACAGCACAGTGGGGTTCAGGTCTATGGCTAAAGCCCCAAGGTTGAAATAGGTTTGCAGTTTTTCCCCGGTACGGAGTAGTGTTTCAGTAATGTTATTTCCAAATGAATGCCCAGGTTGGAGTCTATACGTTGTCCTCAGGCAGGTTGCACTCAAGCAGATTTTGTAAAATAACTTGACTTTTTAAACAATTTTTGATATAAGCAGCTGTGTGGTGTTTGTCAATAGTACTTCCTCTACTCCAGTTTGTGGGTCTGCCCCTATAGATCTTTTTGCAGTGTCGAGGTCATAAGTAACCTTTCTTATTACTGGTCTAGTGAATAGTCTTTGGTTATATTTTCATTAACCTGCATAATGGTATTTTGACTGTAATATTTCCCAGTGCTTGGCAATTTGAAGGCTTCTTTTGTTAAAATGTGTTTGAACACATTGTAACTTCCTGACATCTCTCTTTTACCAGACTCGTCAAGTGCTAGAAGAATTGACTGAATTGCCTGTTATGGTTGAACTAGCCAGTGACTTTTTGGACAGAAACACTCCAGTCTTCAGAGATGACGTCTGCTTTTTTATCAGCCAGTCAGGTAGGGTCACGCCTGTACTACTAAGGAGAAATCCATAGGACCAAATTCTGCTGTCGGAGAGTAGGATTGCGTGGGGTGTACACCACTGTAGAAATTGGCCCATAGAGATGGAAAGGCTCATCTCATCCATCTTCATACCAGTGCAGGATTGATTCCTAGTGTGTTTTGTCTAGTCCAGTCGCAAATGTGGCAAAAATTATTGTACCCTTTCTGGAGAGAACTTGCTCTCATGTGGAATATCAGGTTAAACACTACTCCATTCCCCCTTTTTAAATGTTTTCTTATTGTTCCTTTAAACAAACAACTATAGGGGCCTTATCCAGTAGCTTTTGAAATCCATCAGGTCCAGAGAGAGAAATGAAATGCATAATAGAAATCATTATACAAGAATATATAAAATAATAAATCACCCATTGGAATGGAGCATATGCTAAAACACACACTGAGGCTAAAGAATAAATGGTCTCCTTAGTGGGCTACATTACACTGAAATCAGATGAATACATTTTTAATATTATACGGCACTTGCAACAAAACACGGTGATTATTCTCTTTTGTGGTGTCCTGTTATCTTGAACTTTAATATGAAAAGCCATAGTGGGAAAGAAATAGTGGGTTTTTTTCCTTCTTTCCCATCACTATATGCTAGGGGGAGAAAAGGCAGTGAAATTAAATTGTGTTATCAAAATAAAAAAGCCACCAGTGGCCAATTTAAAATATTAATAAATTCTTAGTCAGTCAGTGGGGTTTTCTGGTAGTAAAGATTAACTTGTTTCAGCAGTGTGTTTCCTGGGTGCATGTGCTGACAGTTTAATCCTTCAGCCAGTCTGACTATCCCAACTTTCACTCGCGTTTTCTCTAGGAACAATGCCCTCTGTTTCTAACACGGTTCGTGTTTGTGAGTGCCACGGCACACGCGTCCCCTTGAAACTTGGATGTAACCAAGATACAGGATTCCTCTGAGATCTGCATTATTCTTGCTGTCTCACGAGAGCAGAATACTGCTGACTAGCTCCAGATGCTAGAAAACCAAAGTAAATGTTGAGGTCACAAATACCCCTCCCTAAATAGTTGCTTTAGCCTTTTAAAAATTCTTCAGGCTGGTGGTGATCTAAGCGTTATAGCATGCAGACAAGGATTTCTGAATATTGGTACATCATAGTAAAAGTAGAATCTACTGATTTAACCTTATTTTTATTACTTCTTGATGCAACTTACACTGTACAGATGCAGTTAGAGAGAATGCTCCTTGGGGTATTATTTATTAACACATTCCAGTAAGACATGGCAAAATTAAGGAATTTTTCTTTCTAATATTGTCTCTGGGGTTTAGCTCTCTGTGCAATAGAAGTGGATCATCAATACAGTTTTCTCCTTAGTTGAATCAAGTTGTTCAGAGGCTGTAAATAGCTGCAGAATTGTCATACTTTGTCTCCAAAGAAGCCCTGACTCTCTTCTTCCCCTCTGATGTAAACAATTGACGGAGCCAGCCCCATTTCATATAGTGTACACCCTGGGCCTTTGAGATATTACTTTTAAAATGGCATGGCATTTAAGCCAGACCCAGGCCAGATTGTGTGACCAGAATACCCCTGCCCTTAGGCCAGACCCATAGTTTTGAACAGGCGATAGATACAAAACCATGTATTTTAGGGGGGAGGAAACAACCAAAAACGTAGTTTTGACAGATTGCAGCAGAACTTTGTAATAAAGAATATTCGAGGCATTGCGGGGGTTATAAGGATTCAAATATGACTTGGAATAAGTGCGACCTTACGGGCCAAACTCCTCCCCTCCTCCTCGTCTTGCTTTTAGAGTTTGTTGGCAGTAGATAATTTTGAATTGGTGCATAGCAGGGTGTTATAAACTGTATGACATTTATCCTTTGCATCTAGTTGTTAACATGGTTTAAGATATTGCATAGTTAGTATACTTGGTCCAAATTAACTTGCAACTATACATATATTAAATAATTTGATGAAGTATAGTGTGAATTACTAATAACCAAGGCAAAAGAGATCTATTTTCATTATAATTTACAAGACATTTACCATTCCTGCTGAACACTTTCCATTACACTAAACTAATGGCACTCCAAGCATAGGGTAATTGTTGATCTCCTTCAGACCCCAATATTGCAAACTACAGTGTCATCCTGAAACTTCCACTGACCTATTTGACTTTCAGTGTCCTCCAGTGCTTGTAACGATCTTGTCTGTAACTGAACTTAAAGTGTGACCATGTAAATTAATCTTTGCAGGCGAGACAGCAGATACTTTGATGGGTCTTCGGTACTGTAAGGAAAGAGGAGCCCTCACTGTAGGAATAACTAATACCGTGGGCAGCTCCATATCCAGGGAGACAGACTGCGGCGTCCATATCAACGCAGGACCAGAGATCGGTGTGGCCAGCACGAAGGTGAACACCAAATAGATAGTTCTCGCATTCATTTAAAGTATAGTGGACTGTGCTTTTTATTCTAACTGAAGCTTTTTAACTATACTTAGACTGCATGGTACTTCACATTGTGAGATTTTAGCAGTTTCTGCATATTCAAAAAACCCTCCCACTTGTGTTTGTAGTAGTTTTAGTCTTATTCAATTTGTACTGACTTCCATTGAGCCACAGAATGCTATGATGGAATTAGTCTTAATATTTTAAGTCAGGGAACAAAGCAAACTCATTCTTTGATCCAGGGATATGTAGATTTAAAAAAAAAAAAACTAAAGAACAATAAGGCTTATTAGTTTCTAAAATCAAGCATTTTATTTTAAACTGTTTCGATCTTAGTACATGAGTCAGAGGAATTAAAAATAAGAGCTAAAATTGCTCTGTACACAACAGGAAATCTGGATTATATACATTGCCTATCACATATCTATTGTACAGCCTACCTGTGCATTTTTAAGGGAATCAGGGAGTTTTAACAGAAGGAAAGAGAGAGAATCATGCTGCTAACACACAAAGTGGAACACCTTGTTACTACTTGGGTGGCTAACCACCATCTTGCTTTTCCTTCCAAATCTGTCCATATTTAAAGAGACCAGTAGTTTATTTTTTTATAGAAAAAGTTAGTGGAACCCTATTTTTATTTAAGCTAGTTTAAAATGTGCTAATTTAGTGGCTCTTGGCACATGTACAATCCAGATTCTGCTATAAATCTGTAGTAATCATTCACGTTGATGGAGTTGCACCTGCAGAAGTGAAAGGAGAATCAGTCCTGTTAACATTAAAATCATACTGTGATCCACTTAGTATTCCCCCCTGCAGTTAAGACTTCCCAGCTGCCTCTTCAGGGACTCTTCCATGAAACAAGAGATGTAAATCAAATTATACCATGCTGGGACTGCAGTGGACTAACAAGTTCCAAATTTGAGAACCCCCATTAACCTCCATGTGTTCAGCCCCTTCCCCTTAAAACCAATTGCTGTGCTATTACAAGGAAAGAGAAGGTCGCTGCATAATTCACACTGAAGGCAGCGGTCTTAGCCCTTGGTAGACACTTTTACATCTCTACTCTTCCTGTTCTCTGTGGCGCTTGTATATCACCTTCATGCTCATACAGTACCTGCCCAATCTTTCACTTGGGCTGAATAAGAGAAACACGTATGAGAAAATGAAGGAGGTTTCCTCTAACTGTTAGACAAGGAGGAACAGGCTTATTTACCCCACAAACTGCTCTCTCAGGTTAGTTTACAGAGCTGGTTGGCAGAAAATGTTTTGAAAGTTTTTCTGGTTTTTGTCAGGGCAAAAGTTTGCAACATTTCTCTCATAGTGTGCTCCAGGTCACAAAAAAAGAGAGGATTAATTGTCTGAATTATTCCAATGAAAGGAAATAGCTTCACTTGATGGCATACTAAGAGTAGTAATTTTAGTAAGTAGCCTTTTTTTTATAAAGTGCAGAGCTGTCTATGGGGTATAGTTGACCAAGGTACAGTATAAGATGCTACATTTGCTTGATAAAGTACTTCTGCTCTGTGAAATCTGCTTTGATTTAGTTAAGTTTAGGAGAGAGATGATGTCAATCTGCTACATACATTCAGCCAAAAACAACAGTTGAGTTTTTAACAGTTCACTGGGGAATTTGGTCATGGAAAATTCACGACTCTTGCGAGCTATTTGTCCCTAGGCTGTTTTCACATTGCCAACACTGTACTGTTTGTAGGTCACTGAAAACGTATTTTCTCTCTAGTGATGCTGAGGCTTACCTGTTTGTGCTGTAGTTCCAACATCTACTGCTGACCATTAGTTATCAGTCTAAGACATTGCTCAGAAATTGCAATTTGAGAACATAAGAATCTGCTGGTGACAGAAAAAAATCCAAGCACTGTTAGCTGTACCAGTTAATATAAAAGAGCAACGTTAACCTTCAACTGTATGCTGCTAAGTGCAATGGTGGTAGGGTCTTACATACAAAGCTAAGCAAATTAGTTGATAAACTTGTTCTCCATAAATGATGATGGATGCATAGTTATAAAATTCTTCTTTGTGCGAACTTTAGATAGCAGAATCAAGAAATGTATTTAACTATGTAGTAGGAGAATGTCTGACTAGCAAAAAGTCAACACAGGCCACCTCACTGATATTATATTACACCTTTCTTTCAAGGTGTTCACAGATTAAAAGAACTACTACGCTACTGAAGCAGAAGCTTGTTTAGGGATAATCACATTCATTTGAAAATTTAGCTAGTGAAGGTGCACATAGTTTTAATTCCTGGTTTGCTTTGCAGCCAGAAATGCAAGTTATCTGTCTGACCCTTGTAAAATGTTGGGTTTTACTTTATTACACAGTTCAGGAAAGATGTAAAAGCTCAATCTGCATTTCCCTGGCTCATGCTGTGCAGTTAAATATTTACCTTACGTTGCTTGTAGTTGATCAGTCCTCTTTAATTAGAAGAAGTCAGTTAAAAATTGCAAGATGAGATTGTTCACTGATATCTACAAAAGCCAGGTTAGGGGAAACATTTGTTAATCAAATTCTTTGGATTGAAATATCTTGATTAAACTCTCAGGACAACAATCCAAAAAAATTTTAGGCAAAAATTCTTAATCCTCACAATCATAGTCAATCAAGTAATGTCTTATATGCTTCTAAACATGATGGCATTTATCTCTGTCTCTCCTCTTTAGGCCTACACGAGCCAGTTTGTTTCTCTGGTGATGTTTGCCCTCATGATGTGTGATGATAGGATTTCTATGCAAGAAAGACGCAAAGAAATCATGCGTGGTCTAAAGGTCCTACCAGGTATGAAGCATCTTTTCTTAAAATTGCATTTACACTATTGTTGCCGAGTGAAAGTCATCTCGTGGCGGAGGGCCGGCACAAGATCTATGCAGCGTTTCAGTCCCACTGAAAAATAGGGCATCAGGGCACGATGAAGACAGCTGGTATATCCACATTTCAGCGTGAACTTTGGATGCTTCTGAATGAGAATCAGGTCCATCGGCAGAGCAGTGTAAAGGGGTTTTGGTGCAGTGGGGGGAAACAGGCTCAATAAATGCTGTAAAGTTGCAGTTAATATTGAGGGAAGGCAAACATGTTGGTTTGCTCCTGGTACTGAGTAAATGTGTGCGTCTCTTTAGTGTTGTATTTTGGATTAACCCTTTGCCTCTTCCTAATTAATAGACTTGATTAAAGAAGTGCTGAGCATGGATGATGAGATCCAGAAACTGGCCACGGAGCTTTACCATCAGAAGTCGGTCTTGATTATGGGACGTGGCTATCACTATGCTACATGTCTGGAAGGAGCTTTGGTAAGGATTCAAACTGCCTTTGGCAGAGCTGGATGATAAATGCATACCCACTGGCACTTACAATCCTCAGATCCAAGTTATGAGCTTTAAACATGGGAACCCTCATTGCCCTCCATTAATGCTGGAAGGCCTTTTACTTTTCTAATCATGGTGTTACTGCCCTAAAGCTATGCCATTGGCTGAGTTCCTTTAAATGATTGCAGGGTTGTTTTTCCAAGAGTGCTCAGTACCCATGTAATTGGGGCCAGATTTAAAAACTGACCAGCACACCCTACAGTGTCCATTGAAGATCTGGCCCTGTGTCGTGTCCTCAGCAGGAGTTACATGCTGCTACTATTGACACTTTGTATTATGGCTTGAAAAGGAAATATTAACATTAAGCCTTAGTGCTCCTGGGAAGGTCGGTCGGTATTATCTGTTTTACAGAGAGACACTCACCTAGTGACAAAGGTGGGTGTGGATATAGAACCCAGGAGGGCTGAGGGCCTCTGAGCCACTTGACACAGATTTCAGACTGCATGAGTTCACAAATAAACTACCTCCAGGTTCCAGGGGAAGGGTGATTAACTACAGCGCTAGTTTATGCATCATTATAGGAAGAAACACGTCCCTATACGTGTTCTGAACAAGGGCCAGACAGTAGCTTGATTAACAGGGCTATCCTTCTTCCTCTCTAGAAAATAAAAGAAATCACATACATGCACTCCGAAGGCATAATGGCTGGTGAGCTGAAGCATGGTCCCCTCGCCCTGGTAGACAAATTGATGCCTGTTATCATGATCATCATGAGGGACCATACCTATGCTAAGTGCCAGAATGCTCTCCAACAGGTTATAGCACGGCAGGTGAGTAATTGGAGATGGACGTGAATGGTATCATCCTAAGTGTAGAAGTTTAAATTGTTGCCTTCATCGCTAAAAAGCTCAAAAAATGTTAAGATTTGGATCGCTAGATCTACTGTAAGCAGTTTTGCTGTTCCTTTGTGGGATTTTAGAATGCCAGTTCGAGTCCAGCAGTAACAACTTGATTACCATCTAATGACTGTTGGGTAGTCTCAGGCCAGTTAGAGTTACTGCCTAAAAATTGCACTCTAGTCTGTTGGGGCTTTTAAGTGTCAGTTTCTGCAAGATACCGAAAGGTAATAGTCTAGAGTATGTCTTAAAGAGGTTTATCTTGAAATTCCAAAACAAGGTAATGCATCATCTTTTGTGAAGACTGCTGCAATTTTTTAATATGAAATAGTTCTCTCGCTGTGGAAGTTCTAGCTAAGTAATGAAGGAAAATGCAGGTGAGGCTCAGTTTTTTTTTAAAAAGCAATATATGGCAAATGTAAAATACTATTGCTATTCTAGATTAAGTGAAAGGTTCCTGCCCTTCTTGAGATCAGTGGGAGTTTTGCCAGGGATTTCAACAGAAGCAAGAAGGGGCCCTCTCAGGCAAGCTTTCTGGAGCATTGTGTATCTGACTCTTCCAGGGGCGACCGGTAGTGATTTGTGATAAGGAAGACACAGAGACAATAAATAATAATAAGAGGACAATCAAAGTTCCTCATTCCGTGGACTGTCTGCAGGGAATCCTGAGTGTCATCCCTTTACAGCTTCTGGCTTTCCATCTTGCAGTTCTCAGAGGATATGATGTAAGTACTATACTACCTTTATTGTCTATATACTCTCCAAAGGACTTAAAGTAGATCTATTATACTGAACAGAACCCACTACAGTTCTTTGAACTTACTAGCACCTTTAATCTAAGAGGGTTTTGATGCTTAAGTCAGTGGGGAAACAGTGATGGCAGATAACACTTGTTTCCTGCTTTTACTGTTGAATAAACCTCTTCCCACACTGCTGGTGGAAGTTAAATCATCCATCCCTTGTTCAAAAAAAAGACAAACTATGGTTTAGATATTGCTACAATGCATGTGCAAGAACATTTGGCGAATGCAGTATGCTTCACTCATGAGCTTGATCGCACTCACTGCTGTCGTTTTTGCAGAACACTTCCATAAAGATGTCTGTCCCTCTGCTTTTCTCCCCTCTCAAGGCATGTCTATACAGAGACCTTGTGCATGGCGAGCCAGGCCGTAAAACTGCACTAGGGAACTTCAGCGCATTATAGCAGGGTCCACACGGCTACTTAATATGTGGCAGGCTGGAGCACTGTCGATTTACATCCTGGCTTGCCACAAACAAAGTCTTGTGCAGACAAACACACCACCCCCACCCCCGCCCTGAGGGTGCAGAAAATTAAGCTTAATTATCATTTGAGCTAGATCAGGGCCCAGAGAAGTTTTCTGATCTATTTACAACAATTCTCTTGGTCGAACTATTTCCAGAGCTCTTAACAAAACTAGAGTGGTCTAGTTTGGACAAAAGCCTTTGAACAAATGCCAGTAAATTTAATATTGTCTTTCATGAAGTGTAAAATAGTGATGTGTGGTCTTGCTCACAAATTTTTTTTTTTTTTTTACAGGTTGATTTCCCAAGAAATCTGGCCAAGTCTGTAACTGTAGAGTAAAAGTGCACCTGAACCTTAGGGGTATGGGGAAGTAAATGGAGAGACTTTTTGGGTACCAAAATACCTTGATTTTAAAGTCCCCTAGATCAAATCATCTTTTGTGTATAAAATCACCATAATTGTTACATTAGTGATTGTCAAATTGATTCCATATGCCCTGTCAATAGCTTTGTTTTGTTGAAAGGTGCTCACTAGGAGACTTGGTAATCATTTCAGGGGCGAGATAATTTAGGTATAAAGGAACCTCCCTGATCTATGCAGGTACTTAGTCAATTGTATGTGCCACCAACTGACATGGAAATTAGAGCTGTAATAGGCCGTAAATGAGCACACAGACACGATGGTTTAGAAGAGATTGTGCCTGTTTACAAAAAAAAATTTAAGGAGAGATTCTGATTAGTCACTGGATTTCCCTTTATGTAATTTGGTTAGGGTGCCTAAAATTAGCCTCAGAAAGAATCTAGTCTAGGGCAAATGCCTAGCAACTGACAATCCTGCAGAGACAGTGGGCCAAAATCTGCTGTCAGACAACAGAACTCATCCAGAGTTGTTGGAGTTCATTCTAAATGAGAGCAGCAGCTGACCCAATATTGGAAGCATGTAATATTCGCAAACAATATCATCCCCTTGTTGTGGGGGGAAGAAGGAGAAATCTATTGCTCCCACAGGACCATTGCAACACTAAAGAGAATTCCAATTTAGGTGCTGGGTTTATTTTACTGCTGCTGTTAGCAAGTATGATTTGGAACACGTACAAGAAACTTGCTCTCAGAACAGGATCCTTGTATGTGCACAAAAAGTTAGTCTGGGCTTGCTACGCTTGACAGTGTTTGTCAGGAGAATTGCAGGGAACGAATGCATGGCTTTCATTTTCATGGCTGCTGTTACTTAGTGCTAGTGACAGCAAATAGTTTCAGGGCATATATGGTTTGAGAATTAGACCAGGAAAATCAACAAAGCTTCATTCACAAGACTACGAACAATATTTTAAGTAGCTTGCATTGGATTAAAAGCAGAAATAGCAAAGTTACCCTGAACTTCAATAAAAGGATGAATGTCATTGGTGGGTTTGAAGTAAACAGCCAGAGTTTATAGCCAAGGCATATAAAAGAACATAGGACTGTAAGACTTAAAGTGAAGCCTGTAGCTTATTAATGGAACATGAAGGTCATGCCGCCATAGTTAGGGATTTTCTTCTTCACAAGATGTAATATTTTGACCTTGTAGAAGTCTGCTTTACCAGAGGGCCTGTCGAACACGGCTCTGAGTATGCTGTAGTCAATTGCTCATACAGGTTCAAAGGACCGTAGCTATAGCAATGCCCTCTCCCATTCTTAAAATTGATATGAACTGAAGTCAATAATGTAAACTTCCTGCATTTTTGTATCTTATTCATAGATCTGTTCCCTGCTTAGTTTTACTGTCTTAGCAAGAGCTTGAGTACAGCTATTAATGCATTGTATGAGGACCACGATTCGTGCTGAGCTATTAATTTGTATTTAGGAATGAAGTAGTAACGGTAGCAATTTAATGCCTACACTATTACAATAGATGCTAATTTCATTAGACACCTCAGCCTGAACTGACAATTGAGACTTCCCCACAATGATTTACTAACAAGCAACATTTTTTATATAGCCCAGCACTACATGTTAGCTAATGACAGTTTACTCTTAACCTTCCTCAGCTTATGTTAGTTTCATTTTTAGGAGGGAGGGAGCTGCTGTTAAACTTGGAAGAGCTGAAGTCAAGGGGAGAAAGTGCTGTGATTCTAATGTAAGGAAGTGAGACCCTTAAAGGGGGAAGCATTCCGAGGTACCCATAGATTTCAGGGAGAGGAATTGATTTGGAGATCTTTTTCCCTAATTAACTTGGAAGACAAGCTAGAAGTGCTAGTCTAGGTTTGTACAGATGGGATTTTATTTCAGAAGCAGGATTGCTACATAGTACAAATCTGATTGAGAACATCAAGTGCAGCTATTTTCTTTTCGTAAAAGGACCAAAGAAACAGGATACTAAATTAAAGAGCTGTAGGTCTGATAGTTTCTACAAAGCTGTTTTACCTTGCAATATTTATAAAATCTCAAAGTCACGCATTTACTTTGATAGGATGGACAGCCCCAAAGACTTTACAAAATCAAGCTCAATTGCTTACTAATGAAAATTGCAGAGGAAGAGATTAAACCAGGGAGCTACATTAAGGTCCAAAACTCAGCCTGCTAAAATTGAAATGTATGTGACTAGAGTATCAGATATTGCAATGCATAAAAAAGAATGTTCTAGAACACACTCACTGTGAAGAATTTTTTTGAATGATTATGGTAGGATATCCTTAAAGCATCTCATTTTTGCCAATTGCCATGCCAGCGTATACAGGATTTTCTTATCCCGCTAGTTTGATGAAACAATGTTGTTTCCCCCTCCTGCTGCTACCTGGAAGTTTTAGAATGTCTTGTGCTCTCCGAACTGAATGTTTAGATTACTGAGCCAGTAACATTAATTCCTTCCTAACTGATGTATTTAAAAAAATTCATTAGCCCTTTCCTTAATCAAATGCGTCGGCTCACACTTGTCTGAAAAGAATTTTTAGTAAGAATGTAGCATATGTTCACTTTTGTTTTAGTGCATAAAGAGTTCAACAATAACTCCTGCTGCTATTTCAAGAGAAGACATTGAAGGTTTCCTACCAATTATTTAACAAAGCAAGAGTATTTTTAACTTACTGAAATATAGAACTAGACAATTTTTCAGACAAAGAACTCTGCTCTTCTCATGCAAGTTCACTCCTGGAACTTGATACCAGAGTATACAGTAGCAGAAACACGGTCACGACTGGAAAAGGTTTAAGCCATTCAATCCTGCTAAGCCGCACTGCCCGTTGTTAGAGTATTGCATAAAAGACCTCAAGAGGAGGCAGTGTATTTTTTTTAAATCTTGCCATATTTACCAGTACAATGGCACTTAGAGCGTGTCCCATGATTAGTAGGCTATGGGTTTTGCCAGGGTAAGGTTTTAACTAGCATCCTCTCCATTTATGGACTAAGTTACTCTGATCTGTACTTTGCTCACAAGGAAAGCTCTCCTACTGTGGGTATTCTTTGGGCCTCAACTTTTACTGAGCAGCAAGACCCAGAGGCAACAAACCTGGCCTCTATCCTAGTTTAAATTATGTGCCAATAAAGGGGTTGTCCTAAAAACATTTGAACAGTTTTTCAAAGGCAAGATTAACAAATTCCAGTGTAATCCCCACCTAGAAATAATGTCAATATGCTTCTGGCACTGGTGTGTTAAATGAAGTATGCTTGGTTTGCTCAAAGGCAAATTGTGCAATTCATGGCAAAAATGTGGAGGTACACTTTTTAAATTACTATTCAAAGACGGGGGCGGGGGCAGAAGTAGCAGTTTTAAAAATCTTCACCCAACTTGTATTTACAACGCAGGAGACAAAATCCCTAGGAATGTTTGAAAACCAGAGCCCAGTGACTATGTTCCAGAAGCAAGTCTGGTCAAGCCTGGTTACTGGACTGCCAACTGGGAGACTAAAGGGGTGCACTCAGTGGTGTGACTGTAACACTTTTAGGACACACCTGAGCTATTTAGTTCAAGTAACAATGGCGGTGAAGCTCTGGCTATACAAGCCCATCCAGGACTCGTGTCTTGCAGCTTCACTGTTAACGTTATTCAGGCTTGTGCTACGGTCCCAACGGACTGTAGTGTAGACATACCCTGGGACTGGCGATGCCTTTACTATGGGATGTTGTACAGCTCTTCCCTCCTTCAGAAGTCACCTGCTAGTCCTTCAGAACACAGGCAGACTGGAAGATGAAGGGGTCTGCAAACAGAGTAAGCCGTGCTAAAGCAGATTGCGAACGCTTAGTTGTGGCAAAGGTTAGGCCCGAAGCAAGTACCTGTTAGACATTTACCTCAAGACATGGGATCCCTCCCCAATGTGAGAAAACTGACAGAAAACCATTGGTATCTGTCTGAATTGAAAGTTAACTTAGTTTCCTTTCCGTCTTCAGTGGGTGTAAACAGACATTTGAAGTGGCAAATATTACCATTGTTTTCCTTTGCATGTACATATCCAGCTGAGTTGGTTTATGGGGACCATTCGGTATCTTGCTTCCTGTTATATGCTGTCTGCAGAAAATGTTTTAGTTTTGTGTGTCGTATTTTATAATTTGAGTTTTGTATCTCACCCTTTGAATAAAATGAAGTGCCCACCATTAAGTGGAGAGATGTGGTCTTTAGTTGAATCCATCATGTGAAATTTTCTACTGCTAAAACCATCCGTAGAAGGAGCATTATTCTCTAAAAAGTTTTAACTGAATTCAATATATGATTGCAGAGCTCTAAGACTCCCACTACTGATTTAGGAATACAGCTTCACCCTTAGATGCCAAGATAATTCCCATAATCCTGCTGCCCTAACTTCCATGAATGTAGTAATTGCCATACTTAACCAGAAGAGAGTCATCCATCTGCCCCGGCACTCAGTGCTCCAGTTGGAAATAGAACAAGCTCCTCCGCAATGGACAATTATAGAATAAGCTTTCCTAAGGGGCAGGCTTCTCCTAAACCATGTCACTTAGAGATAGATTCATGCCCCACTGCGTGAGCATTTTAATACAGATTTAAAAACCCGAGTTGTAGGTACACAGCAAAATATACCCCCTTCCACGTAGAACCTCCCCAGAAATGACTGATGCTGATTGAATCCTACCATGCTCTTGGCCTCACTGATATCTTGTGACTGAGTTCTAAAGAATGGAGTCAGACCTACTCCAGTTTTGAATTTGTCACCTTTCAGTGGGTTGGCTACTTGCTCTTGTAATACACAAGGACATAAATAGGATAGGGGCATTCCTGCTGTGAGGTTTTTATAGTAATAGAAGTACAGAGCGCCAAGATCATGCAGTTTCTCATAAGACAGCAGCTGAGAGATAATCAAGATAGTTCATTGCTAGGAAATGCCTAAACAAACCCAGCAAGTTAAGCCCACAAAAGCAGAAGAGTCTAAGTCTGAAATCCCATCCTCCAAGTCAAACCCATAGATATTTGACCAATGCCTTTTGTGATTTATTGGCCTCTGGTATTCTCCCCTGCAAAGAGATGAGTCAATCTCTCACCAGCTACTGTTGTTCCTTGGTTAGCTGTACAGCATTTAGGGTTGCCACCTTGAGAAGCAATTGATAGAGTATCTGTGTGAATCACTTTAAAGGCCAACCTTTGCATGGCTTGTACCTCTAGCACCAAATTAAGGTAAAAAAGTTTAAAAGCTGTGCCAGAGAAAAGCTAACTCAGAGCCTTCCCTATGTATTGAAAACACTACACTTATCCAACTCTGAAGTACAGTGAATACATTACTAGCATTGCCTCTCCTGCCTATGGCCCAGGAGTCAGGATAAGGGAACTACCTTTTCTTAACCAATTACACAGAGCCATTAAGTACTATCAGAGATGACACTGATTGGTTATTTGCATGCCTAATTCACCATGGTAACTTCGCTCAGGACCAGAATAGCAAGAATGTCACATTTGCTATCACCTTATAATAGCCATCGAATGTAAGCAGGCTTACGATAACTTGCTACAGTTAGAGAAGTCTTCATTTAACATAGGACCAGAGAACCTAGGCCATATGTATAGCATGGGGGACTATTGTGGGAAGCAGTAACTGGAAGATGTGGGGGGTGTGGCTGGACAATCAGCTGAAAACAAGCTCTGAATGTGACCAAAAGCTAAACATTGTGGGATGCATAAACGGGGGAAGCTTGAGATTATTTTACCTCTGTTGGCACTGGTGTGTCCAGTCCTGGTGCCTACAGATGAAGGATCATAGAAGAGCTATGAGAATGAGTCTAATCAAAGAGCTCAATCTAGTTAACTCAACAAAGAGGAAGTTAAGGGGTGACTTGATTACAGCCTATGGGGAACAAATATTTGATAATGGGCTCTTTGGTCTAGCAGAGGAAGGTCTAACACAATCTAATGGCTGGAAGTTGAAGCTAGATAAATTCAGACTAGAAATAAGGTGTACATATTTATCAGTGAGTAATTAATCATTGGAACAATTTACCCTAAGCATTGTGGAAGATTCTCCATCCTCAACCCTTTTTAAAAATCAAGACAGAATGAATCTTTTAGAACAACAACATCCAAAGAATTATGTTCGGGAAGTTCTCTGGCCTATGTTATACAAGCGGTCAGACTGGGTAATCACAATGGTTCCTTCCAGCTTTGGAATCTAAAACATGGTTGCCAATATTCTTCACACCATGACTAGGGTGACCAGATGTCCCGATTTTGGGGTCTTACCCCCCACCCCGTCCCGATTTTTCACACTTGCTATCTGGTCACCCTAACCATGATTACAAAAAAACCAACCCTCCAGTCCTGCCACTTGGCCTAATGGAAAGTCTCTTACAGCAGCTGTAGTTGCGATTGCATCTAGCAGAAGGCAGCGATGCACACATTAGCCTGTGAATGTAGGCCCGAAGCACTAACAGTTGTCAAAATAAATGAAACTTACGCTCAAGCAATGATCCAAGTGGCTGTTTTGACTCTCAGCCAAATTCATTCCTAACTCAACTCCATGGACTAATCCCCCAAACACCAGCTTAGCAACATTGCCAGGTCACTAACCCATATGAGTAGTTCTCATTAATTTGCATTACAGATTTTGCAACATCTAGAAGCCACAACCAAGAGCAGGCCACCCTCATGCTAGGCAGAGAATATACTAGATCAGTGGCTCTCGACCTTTCCAGACGACTGTACCCCTTTCGGGAGCCTGATTTGTCCTGAGTACCCCCAAGTTGCACCTCACTTAAAAACGACTTGCTTTTAAAATCAGACCAAAAAAAGTGTCCCTCTATTACTTTTACGGACTCTCTCATTTTTACCCTACAATTATAAAATAGATCAATTGGAATATAAATACTGTCCTTACACACACACACACACACAAATATATAGAGAGCAGTATAAACAAGCCATTGTAGGACAGTTTAGTTTGTACGACTTTGCTAGTGCTTTTTCTGTAGCCTGTTGTAAAACTAGGCAAATAGCTAGATGAGTTGATGTAGCCCTGGTTGAGAACCACTGTACTATAGAATAATACACTCTAAATATACCTGTGCAACAGGTATACGATAGAAGGGGAAACAGACAAAGTGGCATGTCTAAGGTCAGATAGTAGGTCAGGTCAGAAGCACAGCTAAGGATGGAATCAGGTCTCCTGATTTATAGTCCAATCGCGATCCACTTAGGCCAAGCTACCTCTGAAATCTTCACATGACTAAACCTAGTAGGATATCTGCAATGAAGGCAGCAGTGGGTCCAGCTCCTGCCAGCCCTTTTATGCAGAGTGTCCTTTGACATCAGAGTTCCATCATCTGCAGGTTTGGGCCAGATTTTTAAAAGGTATTACATACCTTTCTGTAATGAGATTACCAGAAGCATATAGCTGCCTAGCTCCCAATGAGATCACCAGGTCCCCATCTGCCTCATTAGGCTGCTAAATACCCTTAAAAATCTTTGTGGCTCTTTGTGCTTCGTTGTTCTCCTAAATCGGAAAAATACATTTATTTGATTGAAGATTTGCTGCTTTTGGGGACCATAAAAGTGCATCTTAGAACACTTTCACAGCACAGGCCTCATCTTAAGGCTTGTCTACACAGGTGCAAGTTCCTCCAATATAGCTACGTGGATTTATTTGCAAGACCATTAATATCGGTACCACGCACAGGTGTTATAAACTCTGCTTATACCTGGACATTGGATCTATGATAAGGGATTCCACTAGCGTAAATACCAACAGGGTAGTCGGTGGTGCAAATTATCGTACAAGAGGATAGACCCTTAATGGGGAACATTTAGAAGCACACGATAGAAACCTCTCAAGTTAAGAGTATGTGGGAGTTGTCCTTCCTATTCATCTCCAACTTCTAACCTGCTGCCCACTGGTCCCCCCCGCATGCTACTCCTTGCCACCTTCACTTCTAGTATTCCAAATCTTAAGTCAGAGTGTTTCCAATTCTCCCCTCATTTATCCTACTCTGTTACAAACTGTACCTCTAACAACTGCTGGAGCCTGAAGGGCTAGTGGTCAGCGCTATCCTGGGATTTAGGAGCCCTGGATTTCCTGCCCCCTGCTCTGCCATACTCTCGGTATGACTTTGGCAGGTCACCGAAGTCCAGATCCTCAAAAGATTTTGGCACCTCAGGGAACGGATGGCCAGGATCCCCTGGGGGACTAACTTGAAGGGGAAAGGAGTCCAGGAGAGCTGGCTGTATTTCAAGGAATCCCTGTTGAGGTTACAGGGACAAACCATCCCGATGAGTCGAAAGAATAGTAAATATGGCAGGCGACCAGCTTGGCTTAATGGTGAAATCCTAGCGGATCTTAAACATAAAAAAGAAGCTTACAAGAAGTGGAAGGTTGGACATATGACCAGGGAAGACTATAAAAATATTGCTCGGGCATGTAGGAATGTTATCAGGAGGGCCAAATCGCACCTGGAGCTGCAGCTAGCCAGAGATGTCAAGAGTAACAAGAAGGGTTTCTTCAGGTATGTTGGCAACAAGAAGAAAGCCAAGGAATGTGTGGGCCCCTTACTGAATGAGGGAGGCAACCTAGTGACAGAGGATGTGGAAAAAGCTAATGTACTCAA
The DNA here is from genome assembly GCF_965140295.1 of Lepidochelys olivacea. Lineage (NCBI taxonomy): Eukaryota > Metazoa > Chordata > Testudines > Cheloniidae > Lepidochelys > Lepidochelys olivacea. Next base: position 10,893,972 of record NC_140436.1, on the reverse strand, counting down.
TGCTTTTTTTGCCTCTGTTTTCACTAACAAGGTCAGCTCCCAGACTGCTGCGCTGAGCATCACAAAATGGGGAAGAGATGGCCAGCCCTCTGTGGAGATAGAGGTGGTCAGGGACTATTTAGAAAAACTGGACGTGCACAAGTCCATGGGGCCGGACGAGTTGCATCCGAGAGTGCTGAAGGAATTGGCGGCTGTGATTGCAGAGCCATTGGCCATTATCTTTGAAAACTCGTGGCAAACTGGGGAAGTCCCGGATGACTGGAAAAAGGCTAATGTAGTGCCAATCTTTAAAAAAGGGAAGAAGGAGGATCCTGGGAACTACAGGCCAGTCAGCCTCACTTCAGTCCCTGGAAAAATCATGGAGCAGGTCCTCAAAGAATCAATCCTGAAGCACTTGCATGAGAGGAAAGTGATCAGGAACAGCCAGCATGGATTCACCAAGGGAAGGTCATGCCTGACTAATCTAATCGCTTTTTATGATGAGATTACTGGTTCTGTGGATGAAGGGAAAGCAGTGGATGTATTGTTTCTTGACTTTAGCAAAGCTTTTGACACGGTCTCCCACAGTATTCTTGTCAGCAAGTTAAGGAAGTATGGGCTGGATGAATGCACTACAAGGTGGGTAGAAAGGTGGCTAGATTGTCGGGCTCAACGGGTAGTGATCAATGGCTCCATATCTAGTTGGCAGCCGGTATCAAGTGGAGTACCCCAAGGGTCGGTCCTGGGGCCGGTTTTGTTCAATATCTTCATAAATGATCTGGAGGATGGTGTGGATTGCACTCTCAGCAAATTTACGGATGATACTAAACTGGGAGGAGTGGTAGATACGCTGGAGGGGAGGGATAGGATACAGAAGGACCTAGACAAATTGGAGGATTGGGCCAAAAGAAATCTGATGAGGTTCAATAAGGATAAGTGCAGGGTCCTGCACTTAGGACGGAAGAACCCAATGCACAGCTACAGACTAGGGACCGAATGGCTAGGCAGCAGTTCTGCGGAAAAGGACCTAGGGGTGACAGTGGACGAGAAGCTGGATATGAGTCAGCAGTGTGCCCTTGTTGCCAAGAAGGCCAATGGCATTTTGGGATGTATAAATAGGGGCATAGCGAGCAGATCGAGGGACGTGATCGTTCCCCTCTATTCGACATTGGTGAGGCCTCATCTGGAGGACTGTGTCCAGTTTTGGGCCCCACACTTCAAGAAGGATGTGGATAAATTGGAGAGAGTCCAGCGAAGGGCAACAAAAATGATTAGGGGACTGGAACACATGAGTTATGAGGAGAGGCTGAGGGAGCTGGGATTGTTTAGCCTGCAGAAGAGAAGAATGAGGGGGGATTTGATAGCTGCTTTCAACTACCTGAAAGGGGGTTCCAAAGAGGATGGCTCTAGACTGTTCTCAATGGTAGCAGATGACAGAACAAGGAGTAACGGTCTCAAGTTGCAGTGGGGGAGGTTTAGATTGGATATTAGGAAAAACTTTTTCACTAAGAGGGTGGTGAAACACTGGAATGCGTTACCTAGGGAGGTGGTAGAATCTCCTTCCTTAGAGGTTTTTAAGGTCAGGCTTGACAAAGCCCTGGCTGGGATGATTTAACTGGGAATTGGTCCTGCTTTGAGCAGGGGGTTGGACTAGATGACCTTCTGGGGTCCCTTCCAACCCTGATATTCTATGATTCTATGATCTAACTCCCACTGAAGTCACTGAGAGTTAGGATCCTCAGTGTCTTTAGGCCTCAGCTCTGCCCTCTGTACAACGGGGATAATAGCACATCCCTCCCTCACAGGGGTGTTGTGGAGATAAATACATGTAAAGAGTGTTCGATGCTCAGACCTCACAGTAACTGTGCCCTGGACAGTCCTGTCATCCTGGCGTTCTAATATTCCATTCAACTTGGGTGTTGGCGTTTTTACATGCAAGTCTTGAAATCTGGGTCCCTAAGATTCTCTAAAAACAGAGACACAAGCTGGTAATGTTAGGTGCACGATCAGATTCTGTAATAACTTCAGCATAACTTCTACAAGGCGTGTTTTAGACTCAGATTTAGACACAGAAGGGACCATCACAATCATCTAATCCAGTGGGTTTCAACCTTTTTTCCAATTGCAGACCCCTAAAAAATTCCAAAGTAAGGTGTGAGTCCCTTTGGAAAGCTTAATCTGCAGACCGCCGGGGGTCCCCAGACCACATCTTCAAAACCACTGATCTAGTCTGACCTTTTGCACATTGCAGGCCACAGAACCTCACCCACTCCTGTAATAGACCCTTAACTTCTGGCTCAGTTACTGAAGTCCTCAACTCATGATTTAAAGAGAATCCACCATTTTCATATCTTGTTCAGACAGCAGGCAGGTGTAAAGGGTGTTTGAAACAAGAAGACTGATCTATCGGATCTGCCCAGTTTGTTCATAAGGAGTGAGATCCTCATTCACTCAGCAACAAAGGAACACTCGCTGTTGGGGGAAAAGTTAGCTCCACAAATTACCCAACGCTGTTTTTAAATGTAAGATGAAAGAGCCCCCACGGGTTACGACATGCCGATGTAAAACAGTTTTAAACAAATCTCTGCCCTCGCGACAATCCAAACACCGCGGAGTCTGGCTTGTGCACAAAACAATGCACTATCCTCATGGTCCAAGCCCACAGTAATGCAACTGAACAACAAGGCAGACTGAGAAGTCCCACTCATCTGCTGTATTGGAGGAGTTTTGTGCTGCTTCACCGGAACACAGCTTTGCTAAAGCTGGTGTGGCCAGCCATCGGTGCATGTGGCATACGGGGATAGATCTTCTGGTAGCACAGAGCTGATGTAGCAGCACCGGTCCCCATCCCTCCAGTCAGCATAAGGGGTATGACTGGGGATCCCTGTTTCCCAGCTCTTTACAGCTTCCACATAAGCCCCATGGGCTATAAACGAGAGCAAGCGGAAGGCTGTTCACCCAGTTGCATAATTTAGAGCAGCAAGTCCCAAGTATGGAGGAGAGGGGGTGTAGGTCAACACACACACACAGCTCTTGGAGTTATGCTCCTCGGGAATCGGGGGCTGGGGCTATATTCCCCAGCTTTATGAACCTCTTCGCCCCCAGCAACACTGGGAAAGCTTGGCTATGGAAACAGGACGATGCCGCAGGGTAAAACTAATTCAGGCAGGTTTTTACAGCCTCTCCTCCTGGAGGGAGCAGGGTTTTGTTACATGCATCAACCAGTCATTTAAAAAACAAAGAACCAGATGAGAAACACCGACATTCTCACTCTGATCACCACCGTACAGGCCTGTTCAAGTGTACCCCCTACTATTTGGATTCCTAGGGCGCTTTCTGCCTGCACAGCGCCCGCAACGTGCGAGTAAGCGCTTGCCTTCACCTCCTCTGTGGCTTATCTGAGACATGACTCATAGCCCTCCGTCATGAGCAGACACCGCAGGATCTGCCCTGACAGTTATTTCACATCCTATACATTATTACCCCCGGTTATCCATCACAGCTCCTGCAACGCCTGATCTTTCCTTGGCTGGAGAAAACACAGCTCGTTTCTGGCCTACGCTACCAAAAATATGGTTTAATTCAATTTCTGGAATCCTCAGGAGGAGGGGGGTTGCCACGTGGCTCTGTGTGTGTGTGTGTGTGTGTGTAATTCAGAGGCTGTCTCCATGCGACGCTTGCCACAGGGCAGAATTCCACATTCGCTGCAAAGCCACTCCTCTTTAGCCGGGGACAGGGCAGGCAGGGGAACAGACCGTCTTGAAACTTGACCTGTACAGAGGCGGATTAAAACTCAGCAGAACCAGTTACCAGCAAAATGCCACCGGACCTAAACCTTTTGCTCAGCACAGCCTGCCTCTCTCACATAGACTATTCCTCCTCCTAAATAGATGCTTGACCCTCTCTCCTGCTTGAATCTGATCTTCCTCCTAAGCAAAGCAGCCCAGTCACACTCGAGCGGGCAACAAGCCAGCAGCAATCAGCTGTACACAGTTCAGACTCCAGCTGCTTGCTCTCCCATTAATATCCCCAGCCACAGAGCAAAGATCACAACAATCCACCCCCTGGCATTTTAATTGAAGACTCCAGATTCCGTTGCTGCACAATATCCTTAGTCCCATGGGGGGGTCCTCCAGGAATTAGGTTCTAAAACTGGCTGAAACTTTTTCATCACAGCTCTTTTGTCCCCCCTCCCCTTTTGACAAAACACATTTTCATGAAAATCCCCATTTTCATTGTGTTTTGGGGGCGGTTTTCACTGGGAAAAACAAAACAAGCATGTGTCCGTTCTCCCAAATGGAAAAAACAGTTGTTGTTTTTCTGACAAAACTAGCTTCCGGGTTTGTTTAGCGCAGTAAACGAACTCTGCTCTCTTGGCTTCCCTTGGTGTTTGTCTGTGGGTGCCCGCTACGAATTGAGCAAAGACCTGGTAGCTCTGAGGCCAGGCAGGTCTCCTCCTGGAGCCGTTACATGAGCTGCAGTGGGAACCAATATGCTTTAGTAGCAGCAGGAAAGATGGGATGCATGCAGGCCTGCAAGTAGCAGAGCCAGCTAAGACCTAACTGTGGAGCAAGTCTGACTGGGACTTCGCCCGCCCACTGCTAAAGGATCCCGCCCCCCAGCCCAAGAGCAGTGTCCACAGGACCTGGAAAGCCAAATTACGGGGGACAACTAATGAACAACAGGGACAGGAGTGCGGTCAAAGGGTCAAACGAAGGGAACCTGACAGGGACATCGAGCAGAGAACCCCGGCCGGCGCCCACTGCTCCTCGAAGGCGTCAAGGGAGTCGGTGGACGCCGCCCAGAGGAACTCTGCCTGGAGGCGTGAACGGACGGAGGATCGGAAACTGTGGAGCGAGTGCCAGGCACGGGGATTGCTGAAACCAAAAGGAGGGGAAATTGAAAAGCACCAGCACATACAATAACCAACTGCAGGACATGCCTAAAGACTCAGGAGAGCCACCAGAGACAGTGGCAGGAGATGCCCAGCCAGCTCTCACTCAGCTGCGGGGAGACACTCCTTTTGTATTCCTTTGAAAGCAGTTTTTGAAGCATCTTCCCTGTTAAGGAGGATGGACGCCGCTGGGCGTGTCTGTGAGATTTACAGCCGTGCTCAGTCTTTCAAAAAAGCCAACCAAGTCTTCCTTAATCAAGTAGCCTGACAGTTCTATTAATGCAACATGAACCCTGCGAAGCCAGACATTTCGAAAGGATTGAGGGGGCTGTGCCGGGCCAGGAATTGCTGAACGCCGTGCAAATCCCCACCTAACCTCACCAAAAAAATCAGACAGATTTTTTTGAATCACAAGGCAAAATAGGGGGCTTTGCTCACTAATCACTTTGCTAAGTGCGGGGTATCAGAGGACAGTGTTTGTTTAGAGCACAGTCTGGCTTACAGAACCAGCGTACCATGTAAGAACCTAGTCTGACTGGCAGGCTTCCTTCAGGAAGGGCTCAAGGACAGAGCAGAACATGAATGAATGAATCAGCTCAAGAAAGGCCACTTCTGCGGGGCATTGCCAGACCTAGGGCAGGGAAGGCAAGCACGTTGCCAAGATGAAACCAACGTGGCAGGCATGCCAATAAACTGAAGCCCGGCAGGAGTTCCTAGCACTGGACTCCAGCCACAAAGTAATAAGTGACCCAAACTCAATGTGAGCTTGTGGGGGAAGAGAAGGGTGTTCGCTCAACTTCTCGGGACTCTGAACACCGGATCAGGAATGTGTGTGGGGGAAAAGGGCTTGTAGGTTTATATGACTAAATCAAACACCAAGCTCCGGAGGTTCTCCTCATTCCCAGTACCCTTTCCTACGTCTCTGACCTTGCTTTGGCTCCTGGCGATAAGTTATAATCGATCCCCTGCGAACTGCACCTGCGCTGTTCCTGCTGTGTCAGTCGGTCTGCCAGGGTCACACCCTGGACCCGTGCACCATCCCAAGCTGTGCCGCAGGAACGGCCAACGCAGCTGGAAAAGTTTCAGCTTGAAAATACTGAACGTGGGCGTTGTACGTGGGCGAGGCCGCTTCAGTCCGGGTGCTGCACCGGCGAGGGCGGTTGACATGAAGTGACCTAGCAATGGTGGGTGAATACAACCTCGGAGCTCTTCTCTCTGCGCGCCGCAGAGCACGGGATTTGAACGGGACAGAGAAATGGCATGACGCACTCCATGCCAGCATCAGCAGAGACACGACTGCCTGAATCCAGGGCTGTTGGGTCGCTCAGCAAAGAGTAACTTGAATGAGAAATGAGGCCCTGGCCAAAGTCTCAGAACCCACCACCAACTAGATTTTGAGGCTCAGACCTGCGATGCGTGTAGCTACAAATACATCAAGTAGTTCTCAAAGCACTTTATAAAACGAGGTCAGTCTCATTATACCCATATTACAGATGGGGAAACTGAGGCACAAAGAAGGGAAGCGACTTGCCCAAGGTCACCTAGCTGGCCAGTGGCAGAGCTAGGAATAGAACCCAAGTCTCCCGAGTCCCAGTCAGAGTTTAAGGCCAGAAGAGACCGGATCATTTAACCTGACCACTTGCATAGCACAGGCCACGACCACCACCCTGCCACCTGCACACGAAATCAAATGGTTTAGTCCAGTGCGCTCTCCTTCAGTATTCCCCATTTAACTTTTCTAATAACTGCTTGTGTGCAGATACAGCAGCCATTTTCCCCTCCAGAACAGCTGCAGTCTCTTAAAGAAGAGATACACACACTGTGCTTCAGAGTAACAGCCGTGTTAGTCTGTATTCGCAAAAAGAAAAGGAGGACTTGTGGCACCTTAGAGACTAACCAATTTATTTGAGCATGAGCTTTCGTGAGCTACAGCTCACTTCCTCAGATGCATATCGTGGAAACTGCAGCAGGCTTTATATATACACAGAGAATATGAACCAATACCTCCTCCCACCCCACTGTCCTGCTGGTAATAGCTTATCTAAAGTGATCATCAGGTGGGCCATTTCCAGCACAAATCCAGGTTCTCTCACCCTCCACCCCCCCCACACAAATTCACTCTCCTGCTGGTGATAGCCCATCCAAAGTGACAACTCTTTACACAATGTGCAGTCCTTACTCGGGCAAGACTCCCACTGCAGTCCCAGGGATGGAGAAGCGTTCTTTAGCCTAGTTGCACTGATACGTGGACTATTTCTGGCTGGAGAGGAAGTCACAGCTTGGTCTGCTGCACGTTTTAGCCCCAGAATTCCTGTCGCATTATGTCCATTCTACCAGAACTGAGCGCATACAGTGCTCCTTAAAAGGGAATATTTTTCTAACGGCACAGTTCTCTGTAATTAGCTTACATAGTGACTATTACTGTAAGAGCAGAATTAGTCTCCTCCTCGGCTAGGAAAACAAGCATACCAAGTTCTCCTTTGTTTAAAGCAAAGAATTAAAACCAGTGAAGATCTCTGATCTCAGAAAGCTTCGAAATAGTGCATTAATCTTCCCTGCTTCACATAGCGCCACTAATGGCCTGATTATCAAAGGGGCCTAGCTTGACATTCCTTAGAGGGACCTGATTTTCAAAGACCACTTTTTGAAAATTAGGGCCTTTTAGGGCATCTCAGGTGGGTATCTCCAAAGTTAAGGCATCCAGAAGTCACTGGGCACTTTTGAAAAACTTGGCCTAAAGATAAACATTTTTATAACAAGATCTCCATTCCCCACTCCCCCCCTCCGCCCATGGGATTTAAAAAACCAGGATTGTTTTAAAAGGAAAATGAAGAACATTTGTGCTGGAAGCTACAAATGCATCTTTCTTGGCTGGTTCCGACCCCTCTTGGCTCCTAGCACCCAAGAAACATAGCCGAGGTCAAGAACTGTTTGACAAGTATGCAATGAGATTCGAGGGCAGAGACGGAATGTAGATGGTTTTGGTGCATAACTAAATTTTGTGCCTTGGTTTAAATTCCATGCCTTTCCCCATATTGAAGTGGCCAGGAAGTGCCTATGCGGACCTTTCTTGGGCTTCAAGTATTACTGATCTAAAAGCTGAAATGCACAGACTGCCTCGCTAAAGGAAAAATCAACTCCAATAAGCGTGACATCATCTCCGTGTGAGAATTTGGAACAGGTTCTTCCAAACAATTCCACATTCTTCGGGGAAGAGGTAACCAGAGGTCACTGCAAAATCTAGGAGTGAAATCCAGGTCCCCTTGAAATCAGCAGCAAAACTCCCAACAGCTTCAACAGAGCCAGGATTTCACCCTCCGTTTAGATGAATTTATTGGAGATGAAAGGAAACCCTGGAGATCTAACTCCTTCGTTTATCAGCAGCACTGGGGCAGGGAATGACAATCCACATTTCTTCCACTAGCGGGCGCCAGCCCTGAACTGATGGAGGGGAGGTTTTCATGGCGTTCTCAGGTTGCCCATCCCTGAGGGGGAACAACTAAAGGATTTCCTTTTTTCCTGTTCAAATACAAGACCCAACCAATCTACTGCACTAGCCACCCTGGGGAGGAAGGAGGGCTTATGGGGCTAGCCTGAGACTCATTCGCTGCTCCTCCACTGCGTAATCTTGGGCAAGTCATTTAGTCATTCCGTGCCTCAGTTTCCAATCTGTAAAGCAGGGGCAACAGCCCTGCCCTGCCTTGCAGGCGTGCCGAGAGGATAAACACATTAATGATTATGGGGGCCACGTAAGTACCCAAGACAGAGAGATAAACAAACAGCTCTACCACGCAACAGGAATGTTGGTTTAAAAGCAGTAAACACCCCGTTCTCCCAACTGACCCTCCGCACTCCCCAGGAGGCCTTCCAAGCATGCCCGAAAGGTCAGGCGATTCAGGCCGTTTCCACACCAAGGAGGGCCCCTGGCTCCAGAGCTAAAGGGCCTCCCTGAGAATGCCCGGTGGGCAGCCCTCTCCTTTCTGCAATGAGATGGATCGGCAGCATGGCAGGGTGGGGGCAGGTGGGGTGGGGAAAAGAGGCGTTCTCGGGTACGCCAGTTCCTAACCACTCGGGGCTTTATTGCTACAAGAAAATGCTCCTGGGAACCAATCGGTGGCCAGCTCAGACGTGGAGCACGTTGCAGGGACCGAAGCTTGTGGTGAGAGGAGCATGGGTGACAGCAGCAGGGGCTGCCTTCAAAGGAAAGGAGTCAGGGCAGACACAGCTGCACAGAGAGCCATCCTGCTGCAATGGGAGGCAGTGTGGCCTAGTGGATAGGGGACTGGACTGGGAACTAAGAGTCCTGGGTTCACCCAGCTCTGCAACTGGATTTCTGAATGACCTTGGGCAGGTCACTGCCCTGCGCCTCAGTTTCTCCATCAATAAAATGGATCATGACACTGCTCTCCTTTGTAAAGTGCATTCTGATGGAAAGCCCTGTATAAGGGTACTACGATAATCATGCAAATGTCATGGTCAAACCTGAATGAGCAGGGGGGCCCCCCAACACCACTGCTGTGGGACCAGCTCCTGCACGAGGGCTTCCCCCAGGGGTTTACCTGGCCTCACCTCACTTTTAGTAACCTATGTCCCCCCTCAGGGATGGGGCGGGGGGGTCACACTGCGCTAGGAGGATAGGCTAAAAGGCAAGGGCTGAGCCTGGCATTGACTCAGTGAGCAAAGCATGGGGGCCAGCCACTGTCTGGCTCCATGGGGATACCTAGGGGAACATTTCTGGGGGTGCCCCTGAAGAGAACCTCAGTGGGCATGCCCCGAATCATAGTGCCAGCCCTATGAATGACCCAGCAAAGCCCCTGGCACAAGGAATATCAGAGACCAAAACAGCTGCGTTGGAAGGGAAATTTGATTGTGCAGAACCTCATTGTAAACCCTTCGGAGTATCTGTCTGGGTCACTTACTGGCTTTGGGGTTAGATTTATTCTGTCTGTCTACCATCGCTCTGTGTTGCACAATTGGCTGGGGAGACGGAAAAAAACCCAAAGGAACTCCTAACATTTCTACAGGAGAAAACCAGGCCATTTCTCTTTGTTACTAGGAGATCCTACCTTCTGAAAGTCATCCAAGGCCACTCAGTGATTTGCCTCTGGTTCCACTCATGGCAAGAGAAACGCAGCTGGAAAATTTATGGCAAGCTCTTGGGAAGGGAAAGGAGCAGTTACTGTGCACACCTCAAGTTCAGACAGTGGTAACGAGAGACAGAAGAAGAATGCTCTTGTGTTTAAGCCATTAGGCTGGGATGCAGGAGATCCCCGGCCTGGCCAGACTTCCTGTGGGCAAATCACTTAGCCCCAGGTCCTCAACAAGAATTTAGGCATTTAACTCCCACTGAAATCAACAGGAGTTACGTGCTTTTAAGGCCAAGATCCTCCAAAGCATGTCTCTCTGTGCCTCAGTTTCCCATCTATAAAATGGGGGTAAGATATCATTTCTGTCATTGGTCTCGTTTATTTAGGCTAAGTTCTTCAGAACAGGAACTCGCATGCATTTGTACAGCTCCTAATACAACAGAGCACACATCTTGGTTGGGGCCTTAGGCGCTCCCATTATACAAATGGGCACCGGATACAGGCAGGTTAGGCCAGTCCCGGCGGATTAGTTGGAGAAAGTAAGGAGTCGCAGGATTTTAATATCGTTTTAGTCATTGTGTGAGACAAGGATTTTTAAGGCACTGTAGATTCACCTGGAGCAGAAGAACAGGGGCATTTAATCAAAATAAGAGAAGGCCCCTGTGTCTTGTCTGCGCTTTCACCACATCTGACCCTCACTTAGTCACCGAGTCTGCGATTATATTAAGAACTCCAAAGCATCAACTGTTTCTGCTCCGCCTGAGCCCAGCCCGGCCCTCAGACTCGCCAGGGAAATAGCAGGAGCTGCGTGGCTCAAGTCACTGCAAACTAGACTGGAACTGATCACCCTCGAGCGACCACGCCTGCATCAGCCTGGTGACCTCAGCTCTCCGGTGCCGAGTTATGATACACAAAACAACTCTTCCAAAAAGCGGGAGGGAAAACCCTGAAAAGCAGCTGTTATTTTTCTTAGCTCCAAGTTCGCCGTTTGCCCAAGTTCCTCTCCGCTCCTGAACCGTTCCACCGCATCAGATCACAAAACCCACAGCTAGGAAAAGAAACCTCCACACCTTGCTTTTTGCCCAGCTTATTCCCCTGAATTAAACCAAACAACAGCCAGGTAGTTTTAAAAGCTTTTTTATAGGAGCCTCTACCTAGGTGCCTTCTCAAAGGCGTTCCCTAATTCATGATGGCCCAGGGCTTCACAAACATTCAATCGCCTCCAGGATAAAAAATGAGGCTAAAGCTTATTTCTTATACAGCACTTTCAATCCATAGATCTCAAAGCACTTTACCATCTGAATGTTTTTTATCCTGAGTGCTACTAGCCCCATTAACTGGGTGCAAACTGAGGGGGCACAGACATAAGGGACACAGGAAGTCCACAGCAGAGCTGGGAATTGAAGCCCAGGCTTCCACGTCCTAAGCATCTCAGGGTACGTCTACACTCCAATAAAAGACCCACAGCACCAAGTCTCAGAGCCCGGGTCAATTGACTGGGTCCATGGAGCTCTGGCTGTAGGGTTAAAGATAGCAGTGCAGACATTTGAGCTTAGGCTGGAGCCCTGGCTCCATGACTCACCCCCTCACCAGGTTTCAGAGCCCAGGCTCCAGCCTGAACGTCTACACTGCTATTTTAGCCCCGCAGCCTGAGTCAATTGATCTGCGCTCTGAGACTCAGCACCGCAGGTCTTTCATTGCAGTGTAGACGTACCCAGGCAGGTAAGTTTGGGGTGTGGAGGAGGAAACAGGTGCAAAGAGGTTTAAGGCCTGATTTCCAGGGGGGCCGAGTTCCCACAACAAGTTATTTGAGTTCTAGTCACGCCTGGTGGTGCTCAATGAAATCAGGCCTCCATTGTGCGGGAGGCAGGACATATTCTCTGTTCCAAAGAGCTTACAATCTAAATAGACACAACACACAGAGGGTGGGCAGGGAAACCGAGAAGTGACTTGCCCCAGGTCACACAGTAGATCAATAGAAGAACTGGGACTGAATCCAGATCTAAGTCCGTGTCCAGTGCTTTAGCCACTAGATCACGCAAGCAGAAATACATACAAACACAGAAGCAGAAATCTTGCTGTTCTTGAAAGCAGTGGAGTTATTCACTTGGATAAAGCAAACAGGATTGGGCTGGACAGAGTATGCTGCCGTGCAAGTTACTAGCATTAGGTACTGATGTTGTATAGTAATGATACTGACACCTCCTTTGTCAAATGCTTTGAGAGCTACTGATGAAAAGCACTTTGTAAGAACTAGGTATTATTATTATGCACAATTTCTAATTCCAAACACTTGTCAATCATGATATTGGCTTTAAAATTAGGAGATTTGTTGTTAAATTGAGTTTTGGAATCTTTTTATTTGTGGGGTCACTGACAGTAGGGGGTCAAGTTTTCAAGCTTCTCTCCACAGCCATGGGATTAAAATTTTTTTTTTTTTAAATTGAAAGCTGAGATTCTCACATAGTCACCTGATCCCAGGAGCTGAGGCTTAAAAAAAAAAACAAAAACAAAAACACACACACCAAATATCATGGGAGCTGACAATAGTTATGTTCACAGCACACACAATGGGGGGTGCAGGGGGAAACCATTTACACTCTTCCAACGGAACACTGCTTTATCTCTTAGAATTTAGAAAAGTTAACACACAGCAACCAATTACTGAGAGACACAAAAGCAGGCTGGTCCCGAAGGCAGAAAGGTACAGCTCAAGCAACCTTGATCTGATCTTGATCAATCTGGACCGATCACCCTTTTGAAGGCCCAGATCGCATGCCCTCTTGCCTGCAAGCAGGATCAGGAAACCCCTCACAATGTAAAGTGTTAGCTTGTAATGCTAACACAGTTTCTAATACACCACACCCCTAGAGGTACACTGTCAACCAGAGCAAACGAGCTGTGAGCCCTCCCTGCTCATGGGGACAACAATGTACCTACCTCCCAGCCTAAATCAGTTTCACGTTTAGAAAGTGTTCAGCGATCCCTGGATGAAAGGCTCTGTGCAGGCTCAGAGATGCCCAGGTCCTTGCCAGAAATGAGGGTGACAGATTTTTAGTTATTAAAGCATGTTGCTGCTAGAACTTAATCCTGGCGAGACTGATGGAGATAAGGAGCCAGTGTGGTTTTCCACTGTGAGCGGAGGGGAAATATATTACACACGACGTATGTGTCACCCAACCGGCTAACTCAGCTGTGTAAAGTCTGGCTGAGCCGGCGCTCCTCAAGGGTGCAGAAAGCTTCTGCCATCTGTGCAGTTCTGGCCTATTAATTTCCCTCACACACACACTTGCCTGAGCATAGGGAAGGGATTGTATTATTCCACTTGCAAATCTCAGTTCAAAGACTGAGTGGGAGCCACTAAAAGAAGTGAGAGAAAGTTACACTGGGCTGATCCCACAATGGAAGTATCTAATCCAATAGACCAGGGACATCAATGGAAAAGCTCCCACAGGGGTTGGATCTGGCCCTTGCTGCACAGATCTGGATTTCTTTATCTGGTCTTGTCTATTTAGATTGTAAACAGTAGAGGGGAATGACTGACTCTTTGGGTACATCTACACTGCAGCTGAAGGCCTCATTTCTCTGGAAGTGGATTAAGTTAAATCACAAGCAGACGCTTTTGGGGTACATCTATGTTGCACGTTTCTTTTGACGGTGTGCAGCGTACACACACGGGTCTCCCCCTTCGCACGGGTATAAATAGCAGGGTAGATGGTGAGGCTCGGCTTGGGCGAGAAAAGACATCTGAAGGGTGTGGGTACGTACCTGAGTACCTACCCTACATGGTTCTCTACTCGCCTAAGCCGTGCTGCCGTGTCTACACTGCTATTTTAGCAATGTAGCGTTCTACTGCCTCCCCCTGCCAGAGCCTTTCACCGAGATGTGCAGCTACACACTGCAGTGTGCGGACCCAGCTGGCTTTTCCTTGTGGCGTGTAGCTACGCATACCCTGCATGCAGCTGCCAACGGTGCATGGTGTAGACATAACCTTAGGCAACACAGTCCCATAGCGAAGATGCAGCCAACACTGATGGAAGGTATTTTTTCTGCTGGAGTAGGACCACCACCTCCTGGAATGAGGTTAGTTACATTGATGAACGCGCTCTTCCATCAGCATAGCTGTGTCTACACTGTGAGTTTTGTTGGCATAGCTGTGTCAGGCAGGGGTGTGGTTCTTAGCTATACCAGTAGGACATTTCACTGTGGATCAAGCCATAACAGAATAGCAATTGCCCTTTAAATTCACACCCTAGCTTATTTTTCAATAGCTTCCCCATACAGACAAGCCATAACGGACTTACGCTGAACTGAAGAAAGCCTGGTTAGAGGACAAGTGTCCACACAGCCTTTTGTGCCAGTTTAATTAAACCCATTTAAAAAAAAAAGTCACATCTTAAGTTAAACTGGTGCAACTTTGCATGTAGACAAGCCCTTTAATAATGAACTAATTTACCTGAGAAGATGGAAAATAAAAGTGTAGTAAGGAAGCATAATTCAATTTCAGGTGTGGAGCCCTAATAATACTACCGAGCTCTTACATAGCACCTTCCACGCATAGATCGCAAAACACTTTACAGAAGAGATCGGTAGCATTATCTCCATCTTACAGATGGGAAAACTGGGGCAGAGACAGGTGATGTGATCAGCAAGCTAGCGGCAGAACCAAAAACAGAACCCAGGTCTCCTGAGCCCCAGTTCAGTGCTCTATCCGTTAGACCTCGCTGCTGCTGCAGCTTCACTGTTCGGGACCCGAGTTAGCGAGATTAAAGCGACGTCATAGAATCATAGAATATCAGGGTTGGAAGGGACCCCAGAAGGTCATCTAGTCCAACCCCCTGCTCGAAGCAGGACCAATTCCCAGTTAAATCATCCCAGCCAGGGCTTTGTCAAGCCTGACCTTAAAAACCTCTAAGGAAGGAGATTCTACCACCTCCCTAGGCAACGCATTCCAGTGTTTCACCACCCTCCTAGTGAAAAAGTTTTTCCTAATATCCAATCTAAACCTCCCCCCCTGCAACTTGAGACCATTACTCCTCGTTCTGTCATCTGCTACCATTGAGAACAGTCTAGAGCCATCCTCTTTGGAACCCCCTTTCAGGTAGTTGAAAGCAGCTATCAAATCCCCCCTCATTCTTCTCTTCTGCAGGCTAAACAATCCCAGCTCCCTCAGCCTCTCCTCCGGTACGTCTGCTGCATTGCAATCACACCCAGCGACTGGAATATAGACGTACCCTTTGAATCTCTCCAACTTGCAAGCCTTGGCTCACACATATGCCAACATACTCAACTGTTTGTATCCAGATCCTAATGCACCAGGCTTCTCCTGAAAGTCACTCTTGCTCCCAGCAGCTCGAAGAAGCTGGGAGATTTTCCTGGCGCGTTGGCAGTTGAATGGGACAATTGTTTAGCTTTCTTGTCCTCTGTCTTCATGGTGGTCCTGCTAACGGGTGGATGGGCAGGGAGCTAAGAAACGATCTGAGTTTGCCAGATTGTGGTTCTCCTTCTAAATGGAGGTTAGTAAACTCTTAACATTTCCTGCTAACATGGACACATTAAAGGTTCCCCAGGCTAACAACATCTCTGCCTACAGTTCTGATCAAACTCAGCGGTTAACCCATCGAGTCAAGAAATTCTCCTCTGGCTAGCTTCCAGCAATTCATGCCTCCCTTTATGCTTTCCATATTCCAGTCTGTTTTCCATTTGTTTAATATTTATGTTGTAAGAACCAACCTGAACTGTGCCCAGTAGATTAGACCACTGGTCTGGGTGAGCCAGCAGCTGGCCTCCGCCAAAGCATGGCGCTTCAGCCAAATGCTTTTGGTAAAAATTGGATTCAAAAGAGAAAAAGCAAAGACCAAATCCTGCAGTCTTTAAGCAGGCAAAACTCGCAGTGACTTCAAACCCAGGAGCGGAAGGATGGTCCAGTGGTTAGAGCATTAGCCTGGCATTCAGTTCATTTTTCTGCTCTGCCGCAGGCCTCCTGAGACACCTTGGGGTCGGTTGCCTAGACTCTCTGTGCCTTGGTTTCCCCATCTGTAAAATGGGGGATTATACTGCAGATTAACTATTTCTGATTAGGATTAAGCTAATTCAAAATAAGGCATTCATATTCTAGAATAAGAACATCCACCCATTGAGTTAATCAGGATTACCTACTTTGAATTAACTCTTCATGCACTATAAGAAGCATGTCCACATGGGAGTTGGTGCTGAATAGCTATTGTACTTCAAACCCAAACACTAGTTTATTTTGTAACAACTTCCCCATATAGACAAGCCTATAGTCTAACGCCTGCTCTCCTTATAAAACCATACCAGTGCCTGGAACTTTTGAAGCCTGTTCTTCTCTAACAACTTTCACAGTAACATAGAAGAGGCCAGTGTGTCATTGATAAGATTCAGCCTAAGAGAAAACCAATCAAGCTCTTTCTGTTGGATGGCCCTGGTGCCCGGCTTCGTACGCATCACTGTGGGATAATGGCTTTCAAACAACTGTGGCATATTTAGCGTTCCCCTGACATTGGTGTTTATAGCATCTTGTTCATATGCAGGGGTAACCATGAATGAATCCTCCTGTTCTAAAACCGCCCGGTGACAGAGGATGCTGTGAACCTGGACTCAGAACGGGAATTCAAATCAGCAAAGGGCCAAGCAGAGGTTGATTGTTTGGCTCCAGTCTCTGTTTCAGGGAGTCTGTAAGACTGGGCTGGGAATCATGAGAACATGTTCTCTCCCAAAGCCCCAGGTGCTTCGGTTTCCTGTCTCGGATAGAAAGGTTGAAAGAAAAGTCTCCTTTTCAGCACTGCTGATGCTACTCAGGACCCAGGAGTGCAACTTGCATGCCGGGAAACTCCCATTTAGCCAGACACTTCAGAGCCCCAGTGAAAGGTCCATGCTTGTTTTTATTAAGCGACCTGCAGAGAGAAGCCTGCGCTGAGCTGAACTACACAGAGAAAAGGGATATTTCATCTTCCACAGAAGCCCCTACATGTAGGGAGCCCGCATGGAAAAACAAAGCAAAAACAACACATGTGAAAGGCTATAAGGGATCTTCAAATAACATCCCTGAGATGGCCTTCATGGCCAATATTCCTTACGGCTGTGGCCATTGTAAATACACAGAGCCCTGGGTCCTCACAGCTGATAATGAGAAACACGTGGCTCTAACCCCTGAGCCTATAAAAATTTGCTGCAGAAGACCAGAGAGAGCCACATGTATTGTTATGGCAGGAGTCACCATATGGTGCTAGGACATGTAGTCCTACAAGGTAAGAGAGAGAGATGCTGTCTTTCAAGGAATACTGTGTTGTTAGATGTGTGAGGTAGGTTCTTTGGAGAAGGGGGGGAAAGCTGTGGCAAGCAGCAAGGGAGTTTGTCTGCCTTAATCTTTCTAACTAGAGAGTCAATTTGTGGGGCAGAGCTGCTCTGGGAACTGGGCTCTGGAGTGAGATCCCAGAATGAAGGAATTGCCTGTGCGCTGTTTGTGAGCGCCTCTGTTCCGGGACTGGTGTATACAATGTGCAACAAACAACTTACACTAAGAATATACTCGGTAGCTGTGCCACTAATTTCTCCACTTCAAGGAAACAGATCTGCCTGGCCCCAGTATCAGCTACTGCTCAGCAGAGGGGAGACAATACCATGACACACATGCTCTGTTGTGTGTTTCTGTATGTTTAGTTCATGATCTTCTTTGGGTTTTTGATTAAAGAAAGTACAGTCTGCTGATCGGAGCACATGACCTAGGGAGAAAGGACCGAAGGTGTTTCCTCTGGTTCCTTCATGGGGTAATCTTTGGGCCAGTAACTTAACTTGACTTTACCAATCTTTAGAATGGGCAGAGATCCTCATTGTTTTCAGATTTCAGAGTAACAGCCGTGCAGTTTCCACGGTATGCATCCGATGAAGTGAGCTGTAGCTCACAAAAGCTTATGCTCAAATAAATTGGTTAGTCTCTAAGGTGCCACAAGTACTCCTTTTCTTATTGTTTTCAGAGCACGTCAAGATCCTTTGGTAAAGGATGTCAGGCTGGGTCCCATGCCGCCTCTCATGCTTGGGAGAAGCACTCTATAGCGATCTGCAAAGGCCCCAACTTCTAACATGCTAGCATTTTCCTTTCATTTGTTCCCATGAGGTAGACAGCGTAATCCCAGGGAAGAAACCCAGGGAATTTCAGTCTTCAGATGGAAACAAGACTGCCTTTTGTATCAGTAGAGCCCAAAATACCTCTGATGATTAGCAGCCAGAGCAGGGCTTTTCTTGGTCTTTATCTCTGATGTCTTCCATTTACAAAGGATGTCCTTTCAAACCTTGCCAATTTTGCCTCCGACAAGTAGATAAAGTTACTTCCATGCATGGAGCATTACCAAGTTTTCTCTGCTTGCAATAGAGAATGCCGAGCTATTTAAAGAACTGGCAAACTTTTAAGGGGGACTGATCACTGTGTTTCTTTTTCAAAGACCTCCAATACTCTCGTGGCGGAGACCTCTTTCCAAACCACCTTTGCACACACAAAGCTCCTCAGAGCAGTCACTGGGGCCCAGATGGAACTACAGATATTTAAACCAGTCGAGCATCTGGTTCCACATCCTTAGTTTGTGTCTGTGGGGCATAGAGCACCCTGCAGGATGCCCTGGGAAAGAGTAAATGTTCTACAGGAGACCTTGCTGCTCTCCCCATGTTCTAGTTCTGCTCCCACTGACTTCAGTGGAAAGTTGTGACCTTGAGATCCAAAGGGAGCTGGGGCTGTTGCGTCATAAAGAGTTTAGGCCCCACAATTGGATCCACCTGGGTGCAGAAGTCTTCCCCCATGGATCTGGGCCTTAAGTACGCATCTGTTCAGAGTCAGCATGAGCGATCGTTAACTAGAGGAGCTAACGGAGGATGTCTAGGAGGTGGTTGGCGAAGAACTTATGGGGTGGAAAAGAGGCTGGGAGGGGACATATTTGAAATACCAAGTAGGAGGGCGTTGGCTGTACCTTACTAAGCTGTTTGGCCTGGGCTTGGAGTTCAGGTCAGAATCAGGGAGAGTTCACTCAGCATCACTGCATGCAAAGAGCCTTGTCTGCTAGACCAGTACGAGATGGGGCACTTAGATAAAAGAACCTGATCTCCCAGGCACCTCTATCTGCGTGGGGGGTGGGTGCACCTCTCAGCTTGCTCCTGGAGCCCCAGGGTCAGACAAGCCTCCAGGATTTGAAGCAGCTCACTGAGGACTAGGTGGTGGCGACAGTACCTTGGGTGTGGAGGTGCATCGCAGCGGCCTCTCCTGCCACCAGCACCCAGAAGATGACAGAGGGCCTTTCAGGGAGCTAAGGGGCGGCTCTTACATGTGGTCTTTGGCAATACAGCCTGGTTCGTCCAACTCCCCAGTGCCTGCAGCCAGCTCCCCAGCTAGCCATGGCCCTTCCTTGAGCGTGAAACAGCTGGAGAGCTAGAATTCTGGCCAACCTCTGCGCACCATGACAGGGATGGTTTTGCACAGGCCCACAGAATCTTACCTCTGGAGCCACGTGCTGTTGGCGTGAAACCTCCAAACCAGTTCACATCAGAGCTAACAGACTTGTCAATTTTCCAACCACTTGTGCCCCAGGCAAATCGCACAGGGGTCACCCAAATGTTTCGCCCCATTCCAACAGCAATCGAGAGAAAGCGTTTCCTAAATGCCTCCCAGGGACCACGCCGCTATAAGCCAGATCCTGCTTTCACTGAACTTAATGGGCTTGCTTTCCTGAGTGAAGCAAGCAGGACTTGACAGCATATTCTAGCATGCCAGTTCCTATTTGCATTACAAGCCCCACCTAGCTGTCCCAGCTGAGGTCAGGGCCCCATTGTGTGAGGTGCTGCACGGACACGGGGACACAAACACACACACACCGAGTAAGAGGGAGAATTTCTGACTTTGGCAGCTTGCAATTTAAAGATACAAGACAGAAAGAGGAAAGCTCACCCAAATTTTACAGATGGGGAAACTGAGGCACAGAGAGGCTTGCTGAACGGGCCCATACAAAGTCTGTAGCTGATCAGGAAATTGAACCAGTCTCCTAAGTCCCAGCTTACTGCTTTAACCACAAGGCACTTTCCCTCACCTGTACATAGAGGGTGAACTTCAGTCCCATGCAGGGGATCAGCAAAATGCCTATGCGTGGGGACGGGATTTAAGTCGCGGATGGACCGTTTGCTGGCAGTCAGTGGGAAACCTGCCCAGTCACACAGCACTGGCTCTCTTTGCTCCCAGCTGCTACATTGCATTAGGCACGGCCTATAAATACTTTCGTGACTTGCCTATTATTTTCCCACCTCAGCCATTGCTGTAGCTACCAGAGAGAGAAAGACGTTCTGCCACTGTGAATGGGGAGAGGGGCATTCACACGGCTGAGGAGTTGGCCACAAGACAGCATCCTTATTAAGCTGTTGTTCCACAAAGAAGTCTTGGCACCCTGGCATTAGTCTGTTTATGACAACATTCTAGCCCTTCAGGGTGAGAACATCTACACAACAAAAAAAACCCCACAAGACTGAGTCTCAGACCCCAGGGCAACTGACCCAGGCTAGTGCTCCAGGGCAGAATAGCCAGGTAGACATTCCCACTAGGGCTGGAGCCTGGGTTGTGAAACCTGGTGAGGGGGGTGGGTCTCAGAGCCCGGGCTCCAGCCTGACCAGCACCATCTAGGCTGCTTATTTTTAGCCTTGTTGTGCAAGGGTTAGCCCAGGCTCTGAGATGCCATGTTTTTGGGGTTTTTTGCAGTGTGAATATACCCTGTATGTCTATACTGTGCACCAAGGCCTGGTTGGGACTCAGGTTTGAACCCAAACCTCCCTTCTGTCCACACACAAATCAGTCCGACTCGGGTCAGCGAGGATTCAGGACCCAGGTCCTAGGACCCCATTGGGATGGGGGATGGGAGAGTCAGAGATCGAGTCCCACTGCGACTTGCTTCTAAGCTTCATTTTGCAGTGTGGATGCAACTCAAGATGCAGACCCAGATCACAAGGTCTGCACAGTGCAGTATGGATACATTAGCATGTCTGCAAGATGCAGGTCTAGCAACTGTAAACCCATGTTTATCATGCAGTGTGGATGCTCAAGTGAGGCTTGGAAACACACAGTCTACAAGCCCAGGTCCCACAGACCCAGATTTACAATGCAGTAAAGACAGACCCAAAGGCCCTGATCCTGCAAATGACTGAAAGCACCCCTGTATTCACATCCTACAACGACACCTGCACAAAATACACCTTGTGAGGCATCATTTAAAAACTAGTAATTCACAGCTCAATAGCAGCATGGTGAAAAGCGGGTAGCAACACTATGTAAAGTAATGAAACACCCTCCCCCCCACCCAGTATGATGTTATTAGCACACATTTAAAACCACCCAGTCCTGCCTAGGCAAAGGTAATTAAACAGGTCTATCCTAAACAGAGGAGTGTGTGTTTACTTCAGTGCAAGTAGAATACAGGGTCCTCCAGACAGCAGGGGAAGGAAATGGCAGGAGACAAAGCAAATGTGCATTTAAGCAAACACAGGGGAAGAGAAAGAGCACGGAACCTCCTTCCGCACCAGACTCCATGTCACCTCCTTAACCATTTGAATAAACTTGGTTTTGAGGGATAATCTTCAGAAAAATCCACTTCAAGGGACAGAGAACCCCAAGTTCTCTCTTTCACCTAAGAAAACAAAGGCAGTCGCACATTTGGCCCCCAGGAGAGATTGTGACCAAGGAAAGGGTCAGACACCATCTTGCTGGATGAGCGGGGATGGGAAAGGCCATCTTAAATAAAGCCTTGAACCACAACTTGCTAGGTTAAGTTTCAGACTTTTTGATTCCTGTTTTCACTTGTATTTGCTTGTAACCATTTCTAGCTTCGTCTCAGGTACTCAAATTCACTGACAATCCTATCTCCTTTTAGTAATAAACTTGTTTTATATTTTAATTTAAACCAATCCAGTATTGTGTTTAAACTGAACTCCAGTTAATGTAGCAAACTGTTGCATATTGACTCTATACAGGAGCAATGAACCTTTAATATCTGAACTGTCCTGGAGAGGGCTAAACCGTGCAGAACTCTCGGTCTTGGGAAAATTCAGGACTGGGAGTATATTAGGCTCATCCTGCAAGTAGTAACCAAGACTGGTGGAAGCCAGAGTGCGGCTGGTGTGTTGCTAATGAGCTGATGGGGTCAAAGGCCGTGGGACCAGGGCTGTAGCTATACCCAGATACTCAGGTACTACGACAGCAAAGCACCCCAAGGGATTCAAGGTTGTGGGGCAGGCGGTGACAACCCCTCACTGGTCTGTAACCACCAGTAGCAAAAATTCCCAAGGGCCAGTGATGGGACACTGCATGGGGAGGGCTCTGAATTACTACAGAGAATTCTTCCCTAGATGTCTGGCTGGTGGGTCTTGCCCACATGCCCAGGGTCCAGCTGATTACCATATTTGGAGTTGGGAAAGAATTTCCCCCCAGGTCAGATTGCCAGAGACGCGGGGGCAGGAGTCCCCGCCTTCCTCTGCCCTAGGGGACACAGGTCACTTGCAGGTTTAAACTAGTGTAAACGTTGGATTCTCTGTAACTTGAAGTCTTTAACCCATGATTTGAAGACTTCGGTAACTGAGCCAGAGGTCTATGACAGGAGTGACTGGGTGAGGTTCCCAGACCTGCCACGTGCAGGAAGTCAGACTAGATGATCATGATGGTCCCTTCCAACCTTAAAGTCTATGAGTATCAAGGCCTAACTGAGTAGTCAGTGGGCAGCTAGAGGCAAGGAAGCATTATTTGTTTAGGTTTAAGATAATAAAAAGACACCTAATCAAGGCTCTGAGCCCTAACACCCCATTAACACCACAATAAATACAATGAAATCCTGGCAGCATTAAGATAAGAGGTGAAGTTACAGTCTAGTTAAAAGAACCAATGGCTCATGAACAGCTGGGGGGAAAAAACCAACAAATTTGGTTTAGAAACAGTTTTCAGAGTAGCAGCTGCGTTAGTCTGTATCCGCAAAAAGAACAGGAGTATTTGTGGCACTTTAGAGACGAACAAAATTATTTGAGCATCAGAAAACAGACTCCAACGGGAAACTGCTGAACTGGAATTAATTTGTAAACTAGATACCATTCACTTGGGCTTGAATCGAGACTGGGAGTGGCTGGGTCATTACACAAATTGAATCTATTTCCCCAGGTTAAGTATCCTCACACCTTCTTGTCAACTGTCTGAAATGGGCCATCTTGATTAGCACTACAAAAGTTTTTTTTCTCCTGCTGATAATAGCTCATCTTAATTAATTAGCCTCTTAGAGTTGGTATGGCAACTTCCACCTTTTCCTGTTCTCTGTATGTATATATATCTCTTCTTACTATATGTTCCCTTCTAGGCATCCGATGAAGTGGGCTGTAGCCCACGAAAGCTTATACTCTAATAAATGTGTTAGTCTCTCAGGTGCCACAAGTCCTCCTGTTCTTCTTTTAGGAATAGTGTTCTTGCTGTTTGGCCTGAGCGTTACAGATCTGCAGAAGTTCTAATTCTAACCAAATGGAGGCACTTTGGGAACCAAGAGGATACATCTTCCCAGGCCATTTTTCTCATTTGATTGTTAAAACAATTGCTTAAATGCATGGGTTTGTTTACACAGGGAAAAAGAGCATCATAGCTATAGTGGAATAATGTTTCTGCTTTAGCTATGCCAGACAATTTCCTCTGGTAGAGAAGCCCTTATAAACACCAAAACTAGCAAGACATACATTGATTCAGCAATCACAGTCACCGACATCAGGATACAAGAATGCAAACATGCCAGTGTATTGCTCTATGCTTTTTGCTTTCCAAGGAAGTCTCCAGCTAGGAGCTGAAATGTCATAACCAAAACCAGATCTCATGTTGTTTCATCTCCCTGAAGCAGTACGGAGACAACACAAAAATATACAAGCACTAAAACCTGCTGGGCCTGACCCTGCCAACTGCTGAGCATCTTCTGAAAGCTGCTACATGCCCTAAACTCACAGTGACAGACACAATCAGGCCCTCAAAACAGAGATGATATAGGGATTCTGAGTGTGTATAAACAGTGGAACATCAATTCCTAATAGACTAGAAGGATTGCAAATTATGCCATGCGTCATATTCATTTCCCTGAACTTCTGTGCGCCTTAGTGTCTCTGTCTGTAGAATGGGTACAACAAAATCCCAAAGTATCTTTGGGAGCTACAGTAATTAATTAGTCTGTAAAAAGCATTGAAAATTCCTGCTCAGGTCAGGGTAGGGTGACCACACAGTAGGGGGGAAAAATCGGGACGGGGGTGGACGGTAATAGGCACCTATATAAGACAAAGCCCCAAACATCGGGACTATCCTATAAAATCGGGACATCTGGTTACCCTAGGCTAGGGCATGCTTAGCTCAGGAGATTTTCTCAAACCACAGGCCAAGACAGCACCCATATGTACTGCAGCTTCAGAGCACACAAAGGCTTTTAAAATTAAGAGGAAAATATCAGCCTTCCAGCAGATCCTTGAATCAAGAGACTTCCCCCTCCCCCTTTCATGATCAAATTCATTTAGGCAGGATCCACAATGACCTAACCGTAA
Source organism: Lepidochelys olivacea (assembly GCF_965140295.1). NCBI lineage: Eukaryota > Metazoa > Chordata > Testudines > Cheloniidae > Lepidochelys > Lepidochelys olivacea. The sequence goes on along the minus strand of NC_140436.1, from coordinate 10,869,420 downwards.
CCTGTTTATTGCACAAGATGCTGGCAGCATTGAGTTCTGATTAAGTCTGACTTTGCTCTTCTTCAAATATATATATATATAAAAAAAGTGTGCGTGTGTGTGTGTATACTCATTCATTCACACACACACACCACACATTGCTGAGGAAAACTGCTCCTGATTTTCAGTGATTCTTCCACACACACCCCCCCCCCATATGCAACAGAATTTTTTCGGCAGTGGGAACCTTTTCTATTTGCCATTACGTTACCTTCCAGTGCATGTTGTATAGACGTGTTTCTTTAAAAAGGGCGTGAGCATCACTTAAAACCTCTCGGTCTTAAAAATTAAAAAAGAGCACAGACTCTGAACACATTTTGAATCCAGCAGGGGACTTCCATTGTGCTCCTTACAAGAGGTACGAACTTAGCATATGCAAACTGTACACATTATATATTAGAATTAGAAAAAAAAAAAATCATCCTGTTTCCTGCCCAGTGTAGAATTCTTGAGGCCAGAGTCAAATATCCTGGTGGGCTTTTAAAAGGGAGAATATTTATGACTCCGGATAACTCTCCTAACTGTGCCCCCAAAGCAAAAACGTGAATCCAAATGCCCCTGATGTTCGCGAGTGGGGGTGTTCAAATTATATAGCTCGGGCTGTCTCCAGACAATTTGCATGCCAAGATACATGTAGTCAGCTCTCACACTCCAGACTAGAAGATTGACACAGGAGTTAGGAAAGAATTATTCCCTTTCGCACCCACATGGGAATCACTGGGCAATTGATCATGGGCCCAATCCAATTCCATTCGAGTCAGTGGGAGTCTTTCCTCCTACTGCAGTGAGCTTTGGCTTAGTTTGTGTGCCCATGTGAAAAGGATGTGTGTTTGTTTGTTTTGCCTTCCTACATGGCTGCTGCTAGAGGCAGAAATTTGACTCAAAGGCACCATAGTTTCATATGTTATGGTAAATCCTCAGGAGTGTGTGGAGCTGCTCCTAAAACAAGAGGCTAATGGCTCCAGTCTGTCTCCTCCTCTAGGACCCTGAGGAAACAATCTCCTCTCCTTGTAATCTCACCTGCTCTGAAAAACTGGGAATGATACATTATGAAGACTAGGAATGATATAACATGAATTAGACTCACCACTCACGCTCCCTCTTTCAGGTAGTTCCAGCATTCTGCTCTCCGCTTCGCCCCCAACCAGACTGGGGACCACCTCTTGCTGCACATTAGCTTCTTTGCAGGCTGACATTCCCAGCTGAAAGGCAAAACCCTGCACTGAACTATTCTGACCTTCCCTTATCCAGCCCAGAGCTGCTTAACCTGGGAAAAGACAGCAGCTTCCTGACCTTCTGGGAGTTTCAGGCAAACTCTGTACCAGGGAAACAAAGCACACTCCCTGCTACTAGGCAGAAGCAAGCCCAGCTGGGGCTAATTAAGAGACACAGGTGAGTAATCAGCAGTGGCTAACAAGAAGCAGACCTCACAAAACACAGTAGCCTGCTACAGGCTTTCAAAAGTAGTTAGGGCTACAGATTTTGAAAGGTATCTAGACTCTTAACTTCTATGGAAGTCCTTAATGTTTTGGGGAACCTGAGCAGAGACACCTTACGGGACCTGACTTGCAGGGAGTCCTCTGAAAACCAGACCACTTTTAAGCTTTAACACCTGACATTACTAGTCAGACTTGGTCCTGAGAATGAAGCTGCTCCATCTCCCCAGGAGAGAGGTTAGAGTAGGGTAATGTTCTAAAATAGAGAGGAGAGAATTTATTTGAGACTGTACAGTTCTTTGTGGTTTTGTTTCCCATGCTCTCCTTTGAGTCCCTCAGGAAGTGATGACAATTTCTAATGCACTCCCCCCAAAGTCCCCACCTGTTGGCCTCGATGCTCAGTGCAGAGATGAAATGCCTGGGAAAAGCCCTGAGTTTGAATCTCGTGCTAATTTTGGGGCTGGGGCTACAGCCTATCTTTGATAGCCTTTTCTTGTAGATGAGGACAGCTTGCAACTGTGCTGTACTGCGTTGCAGGGGGGAGGGTTGTGATTTTCCGTTGTCTTTCCCCTGACAAGCCCCAGAAATAAGGCTCCTTGTTCTGATGTGAAGAGCAAGACACTGCAAGCAGAGTGAGTCTCCTCCCATTGCCTTGCAGTGGTTAGGGACAGGTAGGTTAGATCCAACAGCAAAAACTTTGGGCCTAAGCCTGCAGTGTTAAATCTGCTGAAGGAAGCTGGGGGTATGCCACCGAAGAGCAGCCAGAGCCCACGTTTTCAGGGATGGCTATGGATTTTGGATGCCCCATTTTTGAGTCCCTGCATGAGACACCTAAGGCTTGATTTTCTGCAGATTTCAGTGAGAGTAGCAGGGTCCTCAGCACCTCAGAAAATCAGGGCTTTGGTGGCTCAGGTTGGGAAGGGAACCCCAAAACAGAGGACTCAGAAGGAGGGGCTGTCAGTATCTTGGGGTGCTATTTGTTAAGCAACGGCAGGGCGTCTGTGTGTGTACTCAGCACTGTACAGGACACAACACGGAGGCAATACCTACCCTAAAGAGTTTGCAGTACGAAAGGCTGGCTGTATTGAACAGAAGTTGCACTGATTTTAATTAATTGTTGTGGGCATTGTGGCAAAGGTGAGTCTTTAGGAGGATACAAATGGATAGGTGGGCTGGGAAACTGGTTCAGGCAGGTAGTCTGCAGTGAGGTGCAGCACACAACCTGAACATTACACCCTGCTGAATGGATTAGGAGAACATTTGCATGTTCCCAGCAAATTCAGTTCTGGCAACAAGACAGATGGAGAGACAGATCTGGCAAAGAATGTTGTGGCTTGTCAATTTGCAAGCTCCTATTTGCACACCGTGTGCGAGGAGGGCCCCAATTCAGCAAAATGCTTCGGCTCGTTACTTAACTCCCATTGAATACGTCTACAGTGCAAAGGGAGGTTCGACTGTAGCATAAGTAAGCACACCCACTCTAACTTTAATCTAGTGTTGACATGGTTGGCATAGGCTTTAGTACAGGTCAGCTGCCTGAATACAAGCCCGCCAGGGACCCTGCGTATGTACTGGGGTTACTGGCCCATGCTGAAGTCTGTGCTATCATGTCTACACTTTTCAGAGTAGCAGCCGTGTCTACACTGCCATTGTTACCCACACTAGGTCGATTTAAAGCTAGAGTGCGCAGGCAAGCCCACCTTCAATTGCAGTGTAGACATACTCATTGAGGTCGACGGGACTCAAGCACATCCTTAAATTTAAGCCTGTGCTTACATGGTTTGCTGGATTGGGGCCTTGGTCATGCTGCTTATGTGTCCATCTTCATCAATCTCCCTTCATTTCCTCCATGGAAGGAAATATTCTATTAGAAACCCACAATAGCAGAACACCAGTATTCCACACTGAGGAAAGGGAAGTTTTACATGGAGCAGGTTCTCCTGCTTTTCTCCTAGTGCGTTCACCTTTGTCTAGTAAACAAAACATATGGAAACAGGCTTGAATTAGTGTAGTTCTTTAATAATAACCTCAAGATCAGCAAGGGTAATGACTGAATTTAACAAATGACACATGCAACAAACACAGGGAGTAGAACATCATCATTTAAACCTGGCTTAACTGTCCCCTTCCAACCAGTCCTGGGATATCAACACTGAAGTCAATATCGATCTATAAAGCATGTTTCCTTTCCACTGCTGCATCATCCCCAGCTATTAGCAGTATTCTTGACTCGAACACTGCTCGAGTTCTCAAAGAAACTAGGCAGCCCCCCCACTCCAACTCCCCATCATCTAAATGATGACAAAACATGTTTTGACACGACATGGAGTATCTGGAGAATTTGGAAGATCACAAGGCTAATCTGAACAAAGGCTTCAAATTACAGCCAGCAGCAGCTTGGAACTTTTCAGCATTTTGTAATGTTCTTAATCCTCATCAAATGCTACTGCATATTTCTTTCAGGCTGTTGGACACAGATTGACGTAGAGCATTGCATATAAAAAATGTACATGAATAAAGAATAATATAAGCCCCGGGCCTGAGTGTCCTAGTCAGAGCAAATCACTCAGAGCTGTTCATTGCGATCAACACCAATTCTATTACGTCTATATTTCTGCATGTGCAAGTGGTAAAAAGGATACAAAAAATGAAACCCTAATTCCTGTTGAAATTGCAGGGCAGATGTTTCACCATTCAGCTTCTTCCTTTTGTTCTGTAATGAACATTTGCCTCCAAATGGCTAGCTTGGAACGACAGCTTTGTAATATGTATAACAGGAAAGTTCTATTGGGAGAGGATACATAGGGTACCATATGTCTGTATACAGTACACCAGTTCATTCAACCTTGTTTGCATAGCATTAATTGTCACTGGAAGGCGTTGTGAAATTACGGCCAACGTTCTCAAACCTGGTTGCCTAAAGTTTCATAAGCCTGGTCAACACTACAAAGTTAGGCTAATGCAGCTACATCGCTCAGGGGTGTGGAAAATCCACACCCCTGAGCAATGTAGTTAAATCATCCTAACCCCAGTGCAGACAGAGGTAGGTGGACAGAAGAATTCTTCTATCAACCTAGCTACTGCCTCTCAGGGAGGTGACGGGAGAAGCCCTCCCATCAGAATTGGCAGTACCACTGTAGCATTTCGAGTGTAGACGAGTTCATAGATTCCAAGGCCACACAGGACCACTGTGATCATCTAGTCTGACCTCCTGCCTCACACAAGCCAGAGAACTTCCCCAAAATAGTTCCCACAGAAGATCTTTTATAGAAACATCCAACCTTGATTTAAAAATGGTCAGTGATGGAGAATCCACCACAATCCTTGGTCAATTGTTCCGTGAGTTAATTACCCTCCCTGTTAATTACTCTCATCATTATGAATTCCCACCTTATTGTCAGCCTGAATTTCTCCAGCTTCCCTTTCCAGCCACCTTTCTCTGCTCGGCCCCTAACTCCACCTCAACAAAAGGAGTCCGCTTTTCTTTCTCAAAAGTGCCGTGCACTTGTGGCTCCCCTTGATTTCAATGAGGTTGGTGGGGGCTCAGCACCTTGGGAACTCAGCTCGCTTCTACTAAAGTGCCCAAATATAAAAGTAGGAGCCTAACTTTAGGCACACAAGTTCGATGGGTTTGGGGCCAAGCCTCAGCTGACGTCAATCAGCATAGTCCCACTCAGTTGAAGATATGTCCTTTTGGTCTGAATTTCCATTCAGATTCTGGCTCTGGCAAAGGTGCCTTCACTTCCCTGCCCTCTCTCTCCACCCCCCACACCGTAGTTATTTCTTTTTCTCTCTTCATATTAATGCAATACAATGAAATTTAGATATGAGCGCAGCGACCCGGGTGGTTCCCCGTGGCCTGATTTTTCATAAATTCACAGGTTCTAAAGTCAGAAGGGGACCTTTCCAGTCATCTAGTCTGACCCTCTAGGGGCCTACCACAGGCAGCAGAATTTCACTCGGTCACTTCTGCATCAAACCCATCATTTCTGCCTGAGCTAAAGCATAACTTTAGGAAAGACATCCCATCTTCTAGTGATGGAGAACCCGTCATGTCCCTAAGTAAACTGTTCTAATGGTTAATTGCCCACACTGTTAAAAATGCGTGCCTTATTTCTAGTCTGAATTTGTCTAGCCTCAGTTTCCTGCCATTGGATTTTGTTATGCTTTTGTCTGCTAGATTATGTTTCGTACACCACATGCTGGCTAATACATAAAAGGACTCCATGCTTGTAAACCTAAACTGGCCCTTTATTAAGAGAACTGGCCCTTTATTTACAGGGATGCTGAAACTGCAGCTAGCATTCCAGCCACTTGCACACAGGCTGACTTCCTGAAGCCTTCTCTGAACACTTCCTTCCTGCAATCTGTGCTCCTGCCTCCAAGTTTCATGCAGGTTGCTACAGATTAAAGACCCATCTGCTATCAGAAACTTTCTCCCCTTTGGGAAAGGTCATTTCAGAGCTTTGCTGTTTAGGATCATCTCTTTGGGAACTTAGGGCCACGCATTTGAAGGAGCACGTGTCTGAAAAGAACAGTGCACCTAGATGTTTTGCACCTGCTGAAAGCCTCGTCAGAACACACAAATGGGCACAAAGGTCAGCGTTTGCCATGTCGCTTTCAATTTAGTACATGCACCTATTGCATCCCCAGAAAACGTGGCCGTGGTCCTGTGCCTGTTGAAGTCAATTGAAGAACTTCCATTGACTTCAGTGGCACCAGGCTCCAAAGCTGCATAATTGTGCACACATAGGTTGATTTTAAATACAACACTGGAGGTAAATTCTGCTAGCCAACATCTGCCCTGGTTTTGCTGAGTACATTTTACATGGTCAGGGTCTGCTGAAAACAAGTAACTTTGATTGCCCGTGGGCACTCAGATTCTATGTCCAGTTAATAACCAGCATGTTCAATGTCTAGTAAATAACTGGTCAATAACCAGTTAATGATTCTGTGTTCAGTTAATAAAAAATAGCCCTTTGCTTATCACTATACATACCCACTGCAGTATGGCTATAGACTACCCTAGATCCATGTACATGACTCCCATTCAGCAGATCGAGGGGCGTATGTAGCCCATAGTCCTTGTAGTTCAATTAATGCTATGTAAAGCAGGTATTCGTCACTACAGGAAATATTTGTACATTTATAAAAAGCAATACAAACATAAAGAACAAAAATACAACAAGCACAGCTTGATACAATAACATGCCATGAAATATCATTGGCTTTATAATAATTTACTACAACTTGAAAAATGTTCTTTTATCCACACTGGATAGGAAATGCTTCCATCTAACATATGGTAAGCATGCAATAACAATATATACAACAACAATTTGGAGTTTGCTTTTACTCATGAGAAGGATTGTAGTACAGGGATACATTAAAATTATTTTTTGGGGGCCTGATCGAGCTTTTCTGTTACTCTGTTTAAGTTTGGTTTTTTGGGGTTTTTTCCCTCTTAAATTGTGGTAAAGAATTTTTTATAGGAATCTGCAAACACTACTTTTAGTCCAAGAGTAGTAAAACTCATTTATTTTCCCCAGCAATTGTTCTGATTTACTGGTTGACACGACAAAAATATATTCTTAATGTCATTTGGTTAAAAAATAATTTTCTTTCCAAACTTTTTTGTATCGTTGAGGATTTGTTAAGAGAAATACCTAGCAATCCTGCAGGACATTATTACACTATTCCCAGTTATTACACTTTCCATCTTCAGCTATTTAACTAGATGGCATCCATCTCAAGGGGAAGTCCAACCAAACCTTTGCAGGGCTTTCCAAGATTTCCAGTCCCACTTGACAATCCTAACGTCATCTTGTTGAACCGACCAGTACCTGCTACAGTCTGAGTAGCATCTAACCCAGTGAATGTCAAAAGTGGGGCCTGCTCTGTGCTGCCTGCAGACAAAACAGTTGTGATGGTGGATACATCGGCCCTTTCACAGAACAGCCCGCACATGGCTGCAGACCTCAGAGCCATTGTGATCCCTGTATGAAGTTATTTGTTTCATATGACATAAGACACACTGACCAAAGGGTTAGTGAGTGCCAACTGGGATGAATCTGAGCCCGATAGAAAGGGACTGTTTATAAAGGTCCCGAACAAAAGATATCCCAGTTCATTCCTTGACTCGGTCTTTATCTTTATATCTGTTCTGTTCCTCTTTCTTGTATAGCCTTTTCCCCTGGAAAAGCAATATTTCCAACAACACGAGTAACTACTTGGCAAAGCGTATCTGTGGTTGAAACCACTTGCTTTATATGAGTATGAAAACTCTTTGACAGTCATAGAACTGTAGCTACAAAGATGATTTGTCTTTATGACGTGGCAATTTCCAGGGAGATATTCATGTCATGGGAGCTGATCGTAAAAGTAAACTGGGGGGGGCGGAGGTTTGACTTTAATCTTGATCTTATCTATTTCTAGCACTGTGTTACAAAGGCAGGTGCTCAGGAAGTTTACTATAGGTTAAAACATGTACATACGCAGTATTGTAAACTACGGGGGGAGGGTCCCACTGGGAAAAAGAAAAAAAGAAGGAGAAAACATGGAGAAATGCAGCCAGTGCATTTCTTGGAAGACTGATTCCCATCTCAGGCAACTTTGTGCATGACTTCGCCTTGGCCAACAACTGATAATGGAAGTGACAAGAGCAAAGTGTAGCCGCACTGTGTCCCTTTGACAAAGTGTATGGGAGACATCCAGTGCTTATTCAGGAAAGGAAAACAAAAATCAAAGCAGAGAAGTTGGTAAGGCAGAAGAAGGCAATTTACAAACAAAAAAGGCAGTGGTGAGATTCTGTGAAACTGATGACAATAACAGGATTTAAGGAGCCTAAGGGGATCGCAGTTTTTTAAAAAAACTTAATAGAACCAACCACTCATTCCCACTTCAGCTGTTTCAGAAACTTTCATTTTAAAATGGAAACGGTCCCTGAATTACTCTGCTGCACTCATCAGACAGGTGCCGTTAGCTAAGAGTAGCGTAATGACTCTTCTTACAACCTTCTCTTCCACAGGTTCCTTTGCTCAGTGGTCTCCGGACCCCTACTGCCTGCTGAAAACTTTGAACGCTGATCTTTCATTAACTCTTCCTCTTCAGGTGTGGGGTTGGAGCCCTCCTGTGGGTTTTCTTTTTATTTTACACGTAATTCATTTTTCTAGTAGTACTTTGGCCTCGTTCACCCACACTTCCACATAACAACATACACAAATCCATAAGCCTGACACCTACTCCAACACCCTCCTGGGAACTAAAGGATGATGGCCCCATTCATTCTCTAGAACAAAGTCCGTTGGGATGGCTGCTTTTTTTTTTTTTCCAGATTAAAAATCAAAGGTCTAACACTCCTCGTTATATTATCCTGCTGTTTACAGGTGTGTGAGAATAATCAGCTTTCCATATTAATCTGAAGCACTGCAACGAGAAGAGAACTCACGCAGTCATGGCAAAGTAGTCCATTGTGATGTCCACATGGTCTGTAGGAAGCTTTCAGCTGTGCCCTTCACCGTGGAGGATTGCCCTGTGGTCTCTGAATTTTCTAAGAGCTAGTCTAATTTCCAATTTCTTCCAGGATCACTGTGGTAACTCACAGAGGATGGGAGGGGGCAAGAACCTCGCTGAAGCGAACATTAGTGATTGATGTTTCTCCAGTGGCCTCATTTTTGCAGCCCCTGGATTTTGTCTCCTTGCTCGTTTGGCGACGCTTGATGCATTGTGGGATTATATATAAATAGATAAAAAGACTAATAAGTGGTTTGTTCTATTGTCACCCATTTCAGAATGTAAAGGCCTCCTATAACCCCCCCAAGACAGGTTTGTTACAGTACTGCTGAAAGAACCCTCCGAATGCTTCTGGAAGAGAGAGGGACAAGGTTGAACCCCTAGACGGAAGGGCGGGGGGGGGGCCTGGAGGGAGGAGGGGCTCGGTTGGGGGCCGGGGCCTGGGGAGGCGGGGGCAGTGGAGGGAGAGTGGATGATGGGGATGGGGTGGGAGGAGTGGGAGAACTGGGAGGAGGTGGGGTATAGATTGGGGCAGGGGGTGGAGGGTTGTAGATCGGGGCAGGGGGTGGAGAAGAGGGTGGGTGTGCGTGGTTGAGTGGGTATTTCGGCAGTGCCTCAGCATTCTTCACTCGGGTGAAATTGATACAGCGGCCCTAAAAGAGAAACAAAAAGGTTATTGAGCGTGGCGATGATGTAGGAGCCGAGGCCAGGCTGGTGGTGAAGTGGTACTCCTACTCACAAATCAGCCATCTACGTTTATTTTTCTGGGTGCACAGTCGGAGTCAAGGCCCCTTTATGGGCCAGATTCTTAACCCAATCCTTGTGGCTGCTCTGAGAAACCCAAAAGGGTTCACATCTGGAGTGAACCGTGCAGTAGCAAATGCAAGTTGACTAATCATGGATGGACCAGCCCCACATCTGTAACTCCAGCTTGCGTGGTATTGTGAAAGTGCACACAGAACCATCCTTGCGACCACTGCTCGCTGATTCTATTGCAGCCAGCATGTGTCTATAGCCAGCAGTCATAGCCTATGAGATCCTGTGAAGGGACATGAACAGGACCCTACCAAATTCATGGTCCATTTTCATAAATTTCACGGTCATAGCATTTTAAAAATCTTGAATTTCATATAATTTATAATTCATATAATTTCATATAATTCAGATAATGAAATCTTAAATTTCACAGTGTCATAAGAAAATATGAATATGTATTTTAAAAATGGCAACATAAAAACATGTAAAGCCCTTAAGCCACCATTTCTCAAACAGGGGGTCGCAAGTCTATTGGAGGGGGCGTGACAGAATTGGCACCCTTCCTTCTGCGCTGTCTTCAGAACTGGGCGACCGGAAAGCAGCAGCTGCTGGCCGGGTGCCCCGCTCTGAAGGCAGGGGTGTACTTTTGAATACTTTTACCTTCTAGTAAAGAGTAAAATCACACAAAAGACCAGATTTCACGGTTTGTGACACATTTTCCATGGGCGTGAATTTGGTAGGGCCTTAGACATGAATGTCAGCCAGGGTCGAGGCACCAGTGGTTAGAATGCCAGCATGGCAAAGGAGTACTACGGCTTTGTATTTGAGGAGGATGAACTGTTCCTTCCCACAACGCCTGCCTCATGGCCACAGAGTTTGGCAAGACCAACCTGGCTATATTGATGACTATGGCTGGATATCTAGATAATCAGGCATATCAACTAATCTGGAGGTGTCTCTGCAGGCTCTTGGGACAGTTAGCCTTATGATCAACTCAGTCCACTCATGCAGCCATCTGTGCTAACAGTGGTTCATTCTAGCTGTCCAGGTATGTGCATGACTACTATCACCCTAGGATCTCACTTGCCCTCCATGAAAACAGATGCAGCCCTATTCAAATACTACACAGATGTCCTACAGTTTCGTACCAGACATTTGCTTATGAGTTCAGGCATGCTTTTTCCCAACACATCCAAAGGATGGGAAATAATCAGTGCAATTTTTCAGCAGTGGACCAATAACTCCAGTAAGAATTCCCCTACAATGTAATCCAGAGGGAAGACAGCTGTGAGAGTGACAGCCAGATTCAGCTGTCAGATATTGCTAGAAGTGTATCCACCCCCCACCACATCTGTACACACAGGGGCTAGAGACCGTGGGTGGCAAGCCTCTGAGATTACACTTGAATTTACAATCAGTGCCATTGTGTGATGTAATAGATTTTGCACAACTGCTCTCATTTTAGCAGAGTTAAGGCAAAATTCTCACCTTCAGAGTTTGTCTTTGGAGTATATTCCGCTGACAGATCTGCCACAGGTAACAATGGAACCTACTGACCCTGCTGCAGAATACAAGTGATTCCCAATCTGAGTCCTCTGATCCCACAGAGACGAGCCCAGGAGAAGAAATGGGCTGAGAAGTCAAATCATGGATTCAACAATATGGCCAGACTGAGGCACGAGTCAGCTCTCAAAATCAGGAGATAGCTTCAAAATCATGAGAGGGATATATTTGGGGGTTTTATATTTGCCTTCTGCTTTCTGAGCCTTTAGGATACATTTGGGTTACATCTTCAAGCTTTTATCTGCAACCAGGAGGGCTAGAAACGAACTTTTAAAAAAATGAAAGTTAAGAGTCTCATGCAATCACCTGACTCCAGCAGCTGGGGCTTTAAGAAAAACACCAAATATCACACGACTCATGATAAAATCTCAAGAACTGGCAACAATGGTTCATGCTTCCCCTTTCCTGCTGCTGTTAGAATTCTGGCTCAGAATTTTAGCAATGTCCCCCCCGACCTTTGGCTGATACAAAACTCCAGAGCCAACCCCCCTCCCCATGCTTGAAATCTGGAATTTGCATCTTGCATCTATATCAAATATTCTTCACTCATGTCCTGCTTCTAACTATTTATCAACTAGACAGGAGAGGGAGTATTATTTACCAAAACTAGTTGCTTGTACTGTATCCTTCCTGAAAGAGACAAACTGTTAAGTAGAATGTCTCCTTAGCCTGCTGCCGATGTGAAGCCAAAAAACTGCTTTCTGTAACGCTGCTATAAAAATGGTGCTAAGTTACAGTTTGTTATGTATTTTAAACAAAACCTTTGCCCTCTAAGCTGTTTAGCTTTTTCTAATAATTTCCACCTGTGAATGATCCCACAGTAAATTCTCTACTGTCGGAATCCAAGTTATTATATTACAGGCTCATTCTTCCAGATATGAACTCATACAAAGAGACACTGGAGGGCTTCTGAGCCCACAGTTTTTTTTCCATTTAGGGTGTTGGTGTGTGGGGAGGTCTGGGAGGTGAGGGGGGCTGGGGGGTGTTTTGCTTTTTCTGGTTCCTTTTTCAAAGTAAATGTTAGTGCTGGTGAAAAGATGCCAAACAGAACAATGATCCCAGGCAGAGGGGAGTGGTTCCAACGCACAGGAATGTGGTGGGATTTGAGGCAACTACATTAGGAGCGCTGAACCCTCTCTGTGCCATGGGGTAGTCTTATTATACCCATTTTACAGACAAGTAATCTGTGAAAGAGGAATTATAAACAGCTTGTCCATACCATCACATCACATTGCTGATAAAAAGAGATTAGAATCCAGCCATCCTGATTCTCAGTCCGCCACCCTAAACACTAGACACCACTGAATCCCAAAAACCAAATGCAAGCAAGCTACATGGAAGTTTTGCATCAGATGTCCCTCCACTCCAGACGCTTTGCATTTTTTAAATACTAATGGCCTGTTTTTCCAAAGTGCTGAGCTGGGTCTCATGCTCTGGTGCCATGGACCTTTTGCAGCCATTTACACAAGGGGTCAGTGGTGGTGAATGCTACCAGATGAGATTGGGCCACATGTGGTGCCAAGTTTCAGAGTAACAGCCGTGGTAGTCTGTATTCGCAAAAAGAAAAGGAGTACTTGTGGCACCTTAGAGACTAACCAATTTATTTGAGCATGAGCTTTCGTGAGCTACAGCTCACTTCATCGGATGCATACCGTGGAAACTGCAGCAGATATTATATACACACAGAGATCATGAAACAATACCTCCTCCCACCCCACTGTCCTGCTGGTAATAGCTTATCTAAAGTGATCATCAAGTTGGGCCATTTCCAGCACAAATCCAGGTTTTCTCACCCTCCACCCCCCTACACACAAACTCACTCTCCTGCTGGTAATAGCCCATCCAAAGTGACAACTCTCTTCACAATGTGCATGATAATCAAGGTGGGCCATTTCCTGCACAAATCCAGGTTCTCTCACCCCCTCACCCCCCTCCAAAAACCACACACACAAACTCACTCTCCTGCTGGTAAAAGCTCATCCAAAGTGACCACTCTCCCTACAATGTGCATGCACATTGTAGGGAGAGTGGTCACTTTGGATGAGCTATTACCAGCAGGAGAGTGAGTTTGTGTGTGTATGGGGGTGGGGGGGTGAGAAAACCTGGATTTGTGCTGGAAATGGCCCACCTTGATTATCATGCACATTGTGAAGAGAGTTGTCACTTTGGATGGGCTATTACCAGCAGGAGAGTGAGTTTGTGTGTAGGGGGGTGGAGGGTGAGAAAACCTGGATTTGTGCTGGAAATGGCCCAACTTGATGATCACTTTAGATAAGCTATTACCAGCAGGACAGTGGGGTGGGAGGAGGTATTGTTTCATGATCTCTGTGTGTATATAATATCTGCTGCAGTTTCCACGGTATGCATCCGATGAAGTGAGCTGTAGTTCACGAAAGCTCATGCTCAAATAAATTGGTTAGTCTCTAAGGTGCCACAAGTACTCCTTTTCATGTGGTGCCAAGTTGCCACTGGGGACAGTCTGGTCCAATGGGAGGATTGGGTGCTTAGCACCTTAGGCAATCAGGCTGTAGCTTTTAATTCAGTGGTAATTGTTTGATTCGTTGCATCGGCATAGGCAGCCAGATGGTGTGTCTATTTCAACAACTGCTGGGTTTGTCTCTTTAATTTCGATGCCTTCTAGTGGGTAGCTGGATATACATGTACCAACAATAAATCAGAAATAAAATGTTCCATTTCCTCCCTCCTCCTGCTCCGACGGCAGGCTAGAAAGGCTGCAAGATAGGATTTGATGGACTATGGAGGCTGAGGGGAGAAGACTGATGTGAAAATAGCTTCAGACAGCTTCTATGCAAGGGCGCTGCCAAAGATATCATCATTGTTTGTAGATATTAAGAAACAGCTGTCTGAATCTTAGACGAGCAGTAGAGGAAAGTGGATACTGCTCTGAAATTATAAAATACCCTGCATGGCCTGCGGTTGAGGACAGGCTGTTTTGTGTGAACAGAGGTCATCTAAAGAAAAAGGGGTTGCAGAAACACTGTCTTGCACATATAGTGTACACCCCGAGGGTACTCTAAACTGTGTCATGGCTGCAATGGCCATCTGTCAGTAAGAGACTGGTGAAGCTTGCCAGGCTCTGGCCAGGCCCTTTTGGCAGAACCCCTAGCTACCTGTTGTAATCGACTAGGCGGCCCCGTTGCTTTTCTTGAACGGTGGGTCTGAGAAGTGAGCCATCAGTGCACAGTGTTTTAAACTAGTTCCCACTAACATGCCTGTATTCATGCCTGTTCTCAAATGTGACCCTGTTTAGACTTGCACGACAGCATTACAGTATACAAGGAGCCCTCTTTCCCCTCTACTCTGCCCCATGCGTTGTCATTAAGGCTCCATTTACGCTATGAGCTGGGGGGGGGGGTGGGGGTGATTCCCAGCTCGCATACATATGCTCTGTGCTAGCTTTGATCGAGCGAGCATGCTAAAAATAGCAGTGTAACCGTGGTAGCATGGGCAGCATCAGGATGGGATAGCTGCCCCGAGTCTGCATCCAGGGGATTCAGGGGGATTTGTATTCGGGGCGGCTAGCAACGGTGCCCATGCTACAGTGGCTACACGACTATTTTTGGTGGGTGAGCTCAGTGACAGCGAGCGCGAGTATGTCTATGCGAGCTGGGAATCATGCCCCTTCCTCCACCGGGAAGGCGGAGCCTTCGGATATGTTTACACTTCAAGCTGAAGTGTGGAGGAGATATACCCACGCTAGCTCTGATGGCGCCAGCATGCTCAAAATAGAGCGTAGCAGCAGCGGTGCAAGCGGTGGGAGGAGCTAGCTGTCCTGAGCCCGGGCCCGTCCGAGACACTAGACACATGCTCCGGGCGGCTAATCTCCCGCACAGCCATGGACCCATTCTACTTGTAGCGTGCTAGCTTGATCAGCTTGATGCCTCCAGCTTGAAACGGAGACATACCCTTACATCTGTGCCACCAGGGCGTGAGACACTGCTCTTCTGATCTGGTGGCATTTCCTGCCCACTTTGCACAGAAATAAATGACAGCATGCGGTTTAGGGCAATGGAGAATGGGGCCCGATATTTATAAGACCTGCCCCTGGATACAAGTAAACCTGGGACGTTACTCTGAAAGATTGCACTCCCTTTTGCAAAGATCTTCGCTGCATCTGTGACACTGGCTAACAAAGGGGCATCAGATGATAAAGCAGCAGAAGCTTTTGAATCGAGGATGCCAGGCATGCCCCAGTCTTAAATCACAGTGTCCTTGGTTTTATTTTCTCTCTGCGGGTTGGTGGCTCATCTTTAACATTGTTTTAATGCACTTTGCTGCAATTTTAAGTAAATACTGTGGGACAGGCCTGCTGAGTGAGTGAAAGTCTGAACCCAAGATTAACCAATTTTCTTCAGGAAAAAAACCCCATTAGAATGTTTTCCTTGTGCTGGTTCCATGTCTCCTGCAATGTAACTTTAGCAGCTTCAGACTATCACTTGCACGCTCTTTGTTTATTTTCTTTATTTATGTTGAAGTATTTATTTTTTTAAAAATGGGAAACTGGGCCAGAAAATAATGGGTTGTGATTATTATTTTGCCCGAAGAGTTTGGCGATGTTATAGTTTTGTGGATCCGACTACAACACAAATTGCATTGTGGATCAGGACACTGTTGACATCAGATATTCTTTTGGATCAAGTGGGGTCAAGTCCAGACCCAGGGCTTGGGTCCTAAAAGCCATTTTGTTTCTTTGCCAGTTCAGCACTAGATGGTCGTTTTACAGAGAAGAACTCAATCCTAGGAGAAGCATAATTCCCTCCCTGATTCCTCCATGCTCTGGGGAGAGGGAAAGGGGGGTGGAGGGGAGGGAAGGAAGTTGGCTACTAGCCTATACCAGTCAGAAATGACTTCCTCCTCTGTGATACCTGGTACCTTGGGTGGGCAGAGTCATGGTTCCACCCACTCTCTGCTCACGTACTCTGGGGAACCGTGGGCCTGAAGCCTTCACAGCTGCGCCAAAGATCTGGGGAGGCTGCGCAGAGACCCAGGGAGGGTTCCTACTTCCCCGGGGTCCCATGTGGGTGAGTCCAAATGATAATTGAACCCTGATCAACTTTGCAATTAGAGCCAGTTGAAAAACAGAATAACGTTTTCCACACAAATTTCATCCTGTTTCCCCACCACCACCACCTGAAAGTTTGAATTTTGAACCCTTCCACCCAGGTTTATTTGCCTATGTAAGTTGAGCAGCTCCTCTTGCTCCAAACCGCGAGTTAAGAGGCCAAATTCACAGGCAATGTGGTATCAGTTGACTCCCTTAAACTTTCTCATGGCCACTTACTGATATGGGAGTGTCTGTGTTGGAATACCGTAGTCCTTTAAAACCCACAGCCCTTTTCATAATTGTAGGGATGTTACCCCAACACATGCGAGCAAAATTCTAATACAGGTCATTGTATCTGGCCTAGTTAAAGTCTCCCCGGAGTCTCAGTCAGGTATGGGCTGCTTATTCCTTTTGTGTCCTAAATTACTGCCCTGTGCTGTTGGACACGTGCTGCACTGAACCCCTGTGGTGGCTGCCATCCCATGGAGGAGGAAGCCATCTTGGCATATCCCTTACCTACCTCATAAGCATGTGAGGCTTACTTAGTTGTCCGGAAAGTGCTTCAGACTCTTCCAATGAAAGTTGCTATAGAAGTACCGGGTATTATAATACAGTCATCAACAGCAGCAAATTAGGATACAGCAGATGGGACTTTCAAATGGTTCCTGCACTGGCCTAGAAGTTTTATTGACTTCGTTGGGGAGCAGATCATAGACTATCAGGGTTGGAAGGGACTTCAGGAGGTCATCTAGTCCAACCCCCTGCTCAAAGCAGGACCAATCCCCAACTAAATCATCCCAGCCAGGGCTTTGTCAAGCCTGACCTTAAAAACCTCAAAGGAAGGAGATTCCACCACCTCCCTAGGTAACACATTCCAATGTTTCACCACCCTCCTAGTGAGAAAGTTTTTCCTAATATCCAACCTAAACCTCCCCCACTGCAACTTGAGACCATTACTCCTCGTTCTGTCATCTGCCACCACTGAGAACAGTCTAGATCCATCCTCTTTGGAACCCCATTCAGGTAGTTGAAAGCAGCTATCAAATCTGCCCTCATTCTTCTCTTCTGCAGACTAAATCATCCCAGTCCTCTCAGTCTCTCCTCATAACTCATGTGCTCCCGTCCCCTAATCATTTTTGTTGCCCTCCGCTGGATTCTTTCCAATTTTTCCTCATCCTCCTTATAGTGTGGGGCCCAAAACTGGACACAGTACTCCAGATGAGGCCTCACCAATGCCGAATAAAGGGGAATGATCACATCCCTCGATCTGCTGGCAATGCTCCTGCTTATGCAGCCTCAAATGCCATTAGCCCTTCTTGGCAACGAGGGCACACTGCTGACTCATATCCAGCTTCTCGTCCATGGTAACCCCTAGTTCTTTTCTGCAGAACTGCTGCCTAGCCGTTTGGTCCCTAATCTGTAGCAGTGCATGGGATTCTTCCATCCTAAGTGATCACTTCTGAACATCCTAGCCCATGTGTCTTTCAATGCAGAGTTGGCTCTCGACAGCAGTGCCAAAGCACTAGGGCTAACTTTGTCTTGAGTCATGACTTTTTTGTGTGTGTGGCTCTCATTCCAGTTTCTGATCAGCTACCCCAGTGTAAACATGAAGTACCTCCAGTGACTTCTGCAGACTTTAGATTTGAAATGGCATAAAGGAGATCAGAATCTCCGCTCAGAATGTCTGTGAAGCCACATGACATCACCATGGAGGGAACAGAAATCAGGCTGAGGCAGGCTGACAATATATTTTCATATCATAGCTGGAATACTGTCTCAGTACAGAAGACAGCATCCCTGGGATCTCAGATGAGCTGCTTATACCATTGCATGCCGAAGCATTCTGGGGCAGCCCCGGTGTGATTCAATAAACGCTAAGTACTGACAATGAGGAGTCCTTGTGGCACCTTAGAGACTAACAAATTTATTTGGGCATAAGCTTTCGTGGGCTACAACCCACTTCATCAGTCCTGAAGTCCTGTTGCTCTTAATGCCACGTGTACCGCTGCTTTCCGTGTGCTCTTCATCATGCTGCACGACTGCCTGCTAGTTTAGAGAGGCAGGGTTGTCTTGGGTTCTCAGTTTTGAACTGAGAGTTGGCATTTAACTCCTGTGTGCTAATCCTAGCTCCACCATGAACTCACCATGTGACCTTGGGCAACTCACCTGCACCTTTCTGTGGGCCAGATCACTGGCCTGCTTAGGGTCCCTTTGGAGCAGCAGCTGCACCAAGCATAAAGACCCAGCCTCATCTATCAAATAGCTACCTACTAGTTTCTTGGGCCCCAATTCAGCAGAGCACTTTAGCATGAGCTTAACTTTAAGAGGGTGCTTAAGTAGATCTCTGTTCAGCAAAGTGTTTGTTAACGCTGGGATTTTCAAATGAGCCGAAGAGAAGCTAGGGGTGTTGAGCACCTAACTCCCTTAGGCTCCATTGAAAATCCCAGTATTAATAAGCACTTCGCTTAATACAGATGGATTTAAGCATGTGCTCCAGTGTTTTGCCTGAGGGTATGTCTACACTGCAATCATGGAGTGTGACTTTAGCCCATTCTGAGCTAGCCTTCATCTACTTAGCCCAGGTCCTGGAGCAGTGAAGCTGAATAATTACCCGGGGTTCCAAGCAGGCTTGTACAGCGCATGTTGAAGCATGTGCTGGCACGACTTACTGCTCCAGGACCTGAGCTAGTTAATATTTGCCCTATGCCTTGACTGTGTAAAGCACTAGGGAGCATGGTCCTGGATTTGGTGAAGTCGTACAGAAAGACTAAGGAGCGAAAGCAAAGAACCCCGGCAAATTTAGGCTAGAACGTGCTTTCATTTTGAGACCCAGCAGCCATGTTCTCAATATGGACCGATGCCTGCTGAATTCATGAATAAAGGCAGAATGATATGCATGAGCTTCAGCTGTGTAAACACAACAACAATAAATGCTTCGGCTTTGCAAAACTGTATGAAAGGGAGCTAAGTCAGCAGAAATACCCCCCATGAGTACGGTGGGAGGTGGAAGGAAAATGGTAACAGATGCTGATGTCATTTACTCATCTGAATATGAGTGACTTTGTAAGCTGCTGTTTCCTGTCTAAAGAGCATTTATAATTACGCAGGAGGACTTGCGGCTAGATCTGCTAGTCTCATTGGTATTCTATTCATGCAGGCATCAAATTATGAAAGTTGAGATTGTTTTTAAAAGTTGAGACTTTTCCTTTTTGCCAGTCACTTCATATTTCTAGATCTTATTTCTCATGCAGATCTGGAGGTCTTTATTCAGAGATAATCCCAACACGATGACTCAGATTAATCCCGGGTATAATTCAACTGACTTCAGTGGATGGGTTTGCATGGGTACCTGACCAAGGTGACCACAACTAGACTTTCAAAATGTAATTAAAATGCAAACTTAACCCCGTGGAGATTATTTCAAGAAATGGACTCTATTATTAATAATGTTCTGCATTTCTATCACACTTTGGATTCAGAGAGCAACAATAAAACACAGCCATCTCTAGGGGGGTGGGCAGCAACCTGCCAGTCCACAACATGCTCAGTGGGATGGAGAAAGGAAAATTTCAAACAGTGATCTCTTACAGAAAGTATCAGGAGTATTTATGGCCTGATTTCAGAGGTTAGTTGTGGGTACTCACCACCACAGAAGATCAGGATATGCAGAGTGGATTTAAGGTATCAAATGAAAGATCCTTGTAACCTTGTGCTACTTAACAACAAAGCTAAGTATGTCCATTTCTCTGTTTCAGAGACCAGCAGAATTAAATTAATTCTCATGGGCAATGAGTGATTTCATGGTTATGGAACACTCAAATTTCAGCCTCTTTTTGATCTCAGTTACACCCATCTAAATCAGAAATGACTCCACAGAAGCCTATGAGGTACAGTGGTATAAAATCTCATAACAATCACAAACCCCAGTGCTCCTAATATACCACACCAGATAATAGATTACAGCTTGGGTGGGGAACGGTTTTCTCATCCTGTGAAAATGTTCATGATTCCAAAAAATTTCCAAACCCAAATCAGAATTCTTTTTTTAAATCTTTAAAATCTTTTGTGAACTAAAAAACAAAATGAAATGGTGGTGGTGGTGGTGGTGGGGTTATTGAGACATTTTGTTCTGATAATTTTGAAAAGTTTCATTTCAGTGTTGACCATTTTTTTTATATTTGGTCTTATTACATTAATTAACTGACATTTCAAAATGAGAAGTCATTTTGAACCAGGAAAGCAGAATGTGTTGTTTCTGAAATGTCAAAATGTCCAATTTTGACAATTTCAAAACTTTTTATTTCCAAACATTTTTCAAGTTGAGACATTCATGAAAACCTACCTTTCACCTTGGCACGTTTCGATTTTGACAAATCGGCACTTTTTTAAAGGAAAAGACGGCTGAAAAATTCCTGGCCAGCTCTATAATAACTACCACCTTTATAATAGATCCTCTTAAGGATTTGACCTCACTCCCTGAAATGCAGTAGAAGTCTCTGAAAAGCATAGAATAAGTATCTGCTAACATGCATGCATTCCATGGACTCTCTCTCTAGTGGTCTAATATCTGAGAAAATATATGTGGTGCTCCTACAAATGGCTGCTGGAGAATTGTTTTTCAGCTCAGGTACTGGAGTTTATTTGATCTCAGAAGGTACTTAGTTCAAGTCCCATTAAAGACCTATTCCACATGTCCCTTATGTGTTCTGTGATCCTAACTTTAAAGCTCAATCCTCCCATCCCTTAATAAAAGGATAAAGACTTGGCCATGTCCTTAGCTGGTATAAACAGATGCTCAGTTGACTGCATCCATTTACACCAGGTGATCACTGGGTGAAATGGACAACTTCACAATGTTGTACTATTTCCTTTGCTGTTTGAATCAGCAGTTCTCTGTGTAATGAATTGGGTGCTGACTGTCCACACTTACTGATACCATATTGTGGATAACTCTGCAATGCATCCAGCGTGAATGGAGGGCAGAAATATAGCCCAGGCTTGCTCCTTATTCCAAGTGAATGAACAGGCTGAGGAAGTTCTTTGTGTGTCTCACTGGAGAAGAGAACTCATTGTTTGAAATTTCTCTCACCATGGCTGTGATTGGGAAAAGCCAGATGGCAGTTTTCATCCCAGAATGGATTTTGGCTCTTTTTGCAGCTGCATAGAAGATGGAGAAGCCAATATCTCCCAGGGAAGGAACTGTCAGATCGAACGACAAGGAGAAGTCTGGGGAAAATTACCATCCTATTTCACAAGAGAGCTGGAGAATGTTTTAACAGTGCTGACCGGGGGGGTGGAGGTGGTCTGTGATGGTGGGAAATGCTGCTTCGACCAAATAGCTGGATGTTAAAATAAACACGGCTTCCAGTTTGCATTTAACAATCTGATAATGGACACAGAAGCGCTGAGGTTTGTGCTTCCCTGAGTGTCACCACAAGCCAAGCAGGGGGTTATTTAATCCTATAGCACGGGATGGCATGGCTGCCTCCAATGGAACGGTAGGATAAGCAACACACAAAGACCCACTAGCACCGAGAATAGTGGGGTCCTGCTCCATGAGTGGGGCTGCTGGGCACCACCTCCATACAAATAAATAAATAAATAATGATACCCTGGTTCTTAGTCATTTCAACTGGTAAATTGTTTGGATGGAGATTGATGGATCTATCGATCAATCTATACCCATACACCCCAACATCTATCAATCTATCTACCTACCTACTTACATTGGTGTCCATCACCATAATATTTGACTGCTTCCCACACGTAAAAACAGTATAAGGCAGCACAGTTCTACCACATTAATTATTATTTATTTTCTCTATGATGATGGTGGATCTCACCCACATGCTCAGGGTCTAACTGAAAGCCCTATTTCGGGTTGGGAAGGCATTTTTCCCCCCAGTCAGATTGGCAGAGACCTTGGGTTGGGATTTTTTTTGTTTTTGTTTTTTGCCTTCCTCTGTAGCATGGGGCATGGGTTACTTGCTGGTTTGAACTAGAGGTAACGGTGGATTCTTTGTAACTTGAAGTCTTTAAATCAAGATTTGAGGACTCCAGTAACTCAGCCAGAGGTTAGGGGGTCTGTTACAGGAGTGGGTGAATGAAGTTCTGTGGCCTGTGATGTGCAGGAGGTCAGGCAAGATGATCATGATGATCACTTCTGGCCTTAAAGTCTAAGAGTATTTGGTCTGAATATGAAATCCACCCTTATTTTCCCCTCCAGACAACTATGTAGGTGAACTCCTCTTCGACAGACAGCGCCTCTCTCAGTGCAAAGCACAGCCCTCAGGAGGACCAGCCACTCCTTTATTGAGTTCTTCATTTTGGGGGGATTTGTATTGCAATAGCACCTAGGCATCTATGAATCTATGCTGTACAGAGGCACCCAACTGAAATCAGGGCCCCTTTGTGCTAGGTACTCTATATACTCATAGTAAGAGAGAGCCCCTGCCCTGAAGGGCTTAAAATGAAAATAGAGAAGATAGACACAGGGTGGGAGAAAGGGAGTATTATTATTCCCATTTTACAGATGGGGAACTGAGGCACTGGGATTAAATGTTTGTACAGCACCTATCCCGTTGAGATCCTGGTCTGTCACTAGGACTCTACAGTAATATAAATAATAAATAATAAGAAGCGACTTGTTCAAGCCTACAGTAGGAGTCTCTGGCAGGGACAGGAACTTAGCCCGTGTCTCCTCAGTCCCACAGCAGTGCCTCAAACACAAGACTGCCTTTTATCATACCAGGAAAAGCTTATAAGTACCTCAGCAACATGGCTTTGAATATAAGAGGAGCAAATTCCATCTGTGTTTCTAGCAGGGAGACAGTAGTTACACCGGCATAGTTTATGAACCTAGATAACAAGCCTTGAGTTAAAGTTAAAGCCTTGTCAACTACTTGGCTATGTTTTATTTCCCTTTCCGCAGCTGCAATGCTTCAGGGGACAGAATCACAGCTGAGCCTTAGAAGAGACAACTGAAGTAATACGGATACATATTAAGGTCAGAAATTCAGTCAGGTCAGCAAAAATGGAGGTGGTAATTCCCTCTAGTGTTTCATGATTGTTTTTCTAGACAGCGTTGCTTTCAGGCACAGGGCAGTCTGAATTCCTCTGCTTGTAGCATTCTTGCGCCTTCCCTTTTTCTGCTAGGTGCTGTGGCATTGAACCAGCCAGCACTGCATCAGAATAGCAAAGTACTCAGACGCTCCCATAAAAAGCGAGGAAGTCTCCTTTTAAGAGACAACTGCCTCACCCAACAAGCCCTCAGCATGCAGAACACCTGGAAGGTATATGGAGGGAGGATTTGCTTGACCAAGACTTTTGTTTGTCACTCACAGTCCTGTTAATAGTGCATTGCTGCTAGCATGTGTGTGTGTAGAGGTCCGTGCGGAAGCAGCTGAGAATTAAACCGGACTCTGTGGAGGCTCAGCGGGTTATTGGTGTCTCCACATTTGGTCACAATCTCTCTTCTTTAATAAGAGAACATGTGTTCACCTGGCTGGAAAGCATAAAAATCGTGAATGCTCCATCCAAATAATGGCACCATAATTGACACTTTTACAGCACCTTGGTCCAAGGGTCTCAAAGCTCTGTGCAACCTTGGGCACATCACCTGACGTCTCTGTTGACCCTCCCATGCTGTATCTGCCTTGTGTATTTGGACTCTTAAACGCCTGGGGGCAGCGGCTGCCATTTATTCCGTTTGTATACAGCACCTGGCACAATGGGACCCAAAATCTTTGCTGGGCCTTCCAGGCACTCCCGTAATAAAAACAATAATAGCAGGATCTTCCTCCACCCCCTTACTATAAATGCTACACTCTGCGGTCCTGATCCTGCACTCTGAGCTGCGCAGTCAGACTCTTACACGCATGTGGTATCTCATTGGGTGGGGCTCTGCATAGACATAAGCGCCCATCCGTGTGGATTAGCATGGGGCCTTCTGTAATATTGACTTTAAACACTACAGTTCACCACGGCATGGCTTGGGCCATTGCTCTGAAATGCTGTCGTATTTTTCTCTCCCCTCCACTATCTTACCGTATTGGGTCCCATCACCGTAGTATCTATGTGTTTACATTTGGGTTGTCACCTTTTTTAGTATCTGCCTTGCTATCTATTATTCCAGCTGTTTTAGATGATGTTCATACAGCTGCACAAATAGAAAGTTAATTTGGGAAAGGGAAGTAGCCTGAAAGCATGTAAAGTTATGTGCTTTCCGTGGTAATAACCTGATAAGGTTGAAGAGCAAGAGCAAGAGAAAGATAAAATACATTTTTCTTAAGTAGAGATGAAATGTGTTTCTCTGTTTGCCCTGGTTTTATATCAACCTGGAAATAACCACCTGGAAAAACACCAACTTCTTAAGATCATAACATAGTGGGACTGGCTTCTGTGTTCCTGAGTTTTTGAAGAGATATTTGAAAAGGTTTGATCTTAACTCCATTTTTCAGGGTTTATTAATTATTAAAGCTTTTCATAATCAATATTCCCTATTACTCTGTTGGATGGAAGAAAGAAAGAAAGAAAGAAAGAAAGAAAGAAAGAAAGAAAGAAAGAAAGAAAGAGGCAAGCTATAGAAATGTGATTTGATTTCTGGTTTCAGAACCAAGCACAGAAAGTTGTTGGATCTACCGGTCATGAAATGAACATAGGCAGGTGTTAAATAGATGCAACCCTTATTGCCCATTTCTGGAAACAGATAATTGACTAGAATGTAGCTAACATTAAAAGCTGTTCACGTACATTGAGAAGGTTGAGGGAATCCTAGGCTAAATTGTATGGGCAAAAAACTCTTCCCCTGGATCCACACTTTGGAGCTCCGTTGCTTGATTTGAACTCAGTCCATGAGTGGAACTTCCACAAACATCTCTGGGAGCGAAGCATGGGGGCAGTACAATCAAGATTCAGTGGATCCAAAAGCAGCACAGTGTCCCCAGACCCTAGGGTGGCCAATTGACATTTTTCTTGGCTACCAGACCTGTAAGAAGAAATCTTGCCACCTCCTCTGCAGCTGCAGAGAGCCTTTTCTGCAGCAAATCCAGCGCAGTTCTGCTGCAGAGGGAGGGGGGGTCACAAGGCCGGGAGCCTTTGCGGACGGTGCTCAACAGAGTTCCTCTTTACAGAGGCACTGAAGTGGGGATACTGGGCATGGACTGGAGTAGGTGGGTGGCTACGCTGGCAAGAGAGCACAACCAGAGGAGATGCTATTACTGGACAGGCCACCACTCTGCAGTCTGGGGAAATGAAGGATTGTTGAGTTTTTGGATTCATGGAGTTTCCCCGCTCCAGGCCCCTAAATCTGTTCAGGAGCTAGCCTGGTTCCTGGCACATGCTCAGACCCCGAATGCTCGAAACATGCCTGGTTCACTGATTTGGGCTGGCGGTGCTGCACTTTGAAATCACATCATGGCATCTGGAGACAGTTTTAGGAAACTAGCTTCTAGGATGTGTGAACCAGCCTTTCAAAGAGAGTTCAGTCTCTGGGCTGAGGGTGCTCTGTAATGCCCGGAAACCATGCCTGTGCAGAAAGTACAGTCATCATATGGCTACCTCCACATCTTCTGGTCAGCAGGCAACTGTTACAACTGTTTTATTTCAAGATAAAATATCCCTGCACTGAAACCACATCCATCTGGCTCTCATTACAGAATACAGGGCCTTGTACTAAGTGTCATTTATAAGAACCTGGAAAACATTTTCCATGGCATTCCATTCACCTTGGGCATTTAATAAATTATATATTAAAAGTCTGACCCAAAGCGCCTTTGGAGGAAAAGGAAAAGATTTCCATTGACCTCAATGGGCTTTGGATCCGGCTCTAAATAAGGTTCAAATTACCTCATTTCTAGCATGTAAAAAGTGCACTTCAAATTAGGGATGAGCTTGAAGCAAAACCTTCAATCAGAAAATCTCCAGACTTTAGGGAAGTTCAGAAGTGGATCCAAATTTTTCAGCTTGGGTTCATGCCTGCTTCATTGAATATTGAAAGGACAAGTTAGGTGAGATAATATCTTTTACTGGACCAACTTCTGTTTCAAGCTTTCAAGCTCCACAGAGCTTTTCTTTGGGTCCGGGTAAGGGAATCAGAGCTTCACAGCTAACTACAAGGTGGGGCAGATTGTTAAGCTTAAGGAGTTAACACAAATTGCAAGAAACCATTCAAAATGAAGGGGGCACTTTACACTGTGGCCATTGGTAAGAGTGGGCCAGCTCCTCCCCAGTGTAAACTGGCACACTTCCATTGAAGGCAGTCGAGCTACATCAATTTATCCCAATGAAGATCATAAGCACAGTATCCAACCCAGTGACAAGTGAATCTCAACAGGAAGATAGTTAGTGCATTACAGATGGATGGAAGGATGGATCAGGGTAAGAGGTTTCCTCCAGAGCTGATCAGCATTCATCTAAAATTTTGGCAAAAAAAGAAGGAAAAAAGGATAAAAAGTTAACTAAACTTTTTGATGCCCCAGAAATGGTTTGGTTTGGATTCAGTTCAAATTCTGGGTAATGGTTTGTATTTGTACTTATTTTATCTTGCTTGGTTCAAACAAACCTAAGACCAAGACACCTAGGGGGAGGGAGTCTCTTCTATTGCTTTGCAATTGATGCTTTTGTTGACGTAAGACACCTGTCTATAATAAATAGCAGATGTAAAATCAATACTTTTAACTCATTAACATAATGTGGGTTCTCAGACTTTTCATGGGATTGTGAAAAAGCAAAAGGTTGCAAGGAAACTAGCTTAGTTACATTAGTTTGCTGAAAAGCTAGTCCAAAGATATGCGTCATGGTAGTGTATTTGTATACAGCAGCTTTCACCTTGACAGCCCCCAGAGCCCTTTAGTTTAGGACCATATAGTGTAAGCTCTATGGTACAAGGACTTTTTGTTGTGTATGTACAAAGCCTAGCACAAGGGGGTTCTGGTCCCTAACTAGGGTTCCTAGTCACTACCACAGTACAAATAGTAAATACACAATACTTTACAAGTGAGAGATGGGTCTGAACCAAAACTCTTCATTCACACACTGCCACACTCTGGTGTGGTTGAGATGTGGGTCTACATTTTGCAGCTTCAACCCAGCTGGGAACCTATCAATGCTAGCATGAAAAGAAAACAGTGAGTAAGGGCAGCAGAGCAAACTCCATTGCTTATGAAAAGTGAAACAGCTTGTCACAAGCTGCCATGTAGCAAAATCCAAGCATGAGAATAAATCTCGTTTCTCAGCTACTGGCCAGAGCCAGTAGAACTGGGGTGAAATGGCTCATCCAGAACGAGAGAGAGAGAAAAAGAGAGAGAGAGGCCTGATTGCTTTCACAGCAGCCATATTTGGCTGATCTTCACAGCATTACTGTTGTCACTTCTAGGAAGTTCTAGTCTTCCTTCCCACTGTCTTACTGGAAAGATGCAGCTACTCTGAGAGAAACACCAAACAATGTGAAAAAAGAGCTTCCGGAGTGATGTGGGATATTGAGTTTTTAATTAGAGCATGTGCCACTAAGCATAACCAACTCCAATGGCTGGAAGGCAAAGGCAGAAACATTCAAACTGTAAATTAGTTGCCATTTTTAAAATGACAGTGATTAATTCTTGGAGTAATTAAGGGATGAATTAAATTCCTCATCACTGGGAAGTTTTGAATCAAGCTGGATCTCTTCCTAAAAGATCCACTCTAGTTCATCCATGAATTAGGGGCTTGATGCAGGAATTACTGGGTGACATTCTATGGCCTGAGTTATGCAAGAGATCAGACATCTTAGGGCTGGATGTCTGAATTGCACGGAAGTCAATTTACACCAGCTGGGGATCTGGCCCTAAAAGCTGAGCTGATGGAGTCCAGCAGCATTACTGTATTTAAGCACAAAGTGGGTGACTATGGAATAAGTCAGAAGGGTTTTAGTTGTCTTTATGTTTGTGAAAAGCCAGTCACCCCTTCTGGAACAGGAGGGAGTATTTTAAGCTCAAGCTTTTCACTACCAAAAATATTGTGTGTTGGCCCTGCTCTCTTGAGAGAAAATTTAATAGGAAACTACAGTGCATCAAACTGCTCCAGTCATGATGGGCTTTGAGCTGCCTTTGGTCTCACATGGCTATGGAACCGTCTGAGAAAAGAGGCACAAATCTGCATTTGGAAAAGAAGACAGAGTTAGGGATCATGCACTACAGAACTCGCTCAGCCAGGACTGTTCTTCTTCTGCTCTCTTTGGGTACAATTCGCTCCTGTCCAGAAGGGCCAGCGTGAAGGTTACACATCACTTAAGCCATCTTTAGGACTTGAGCAATGCATAGGCCTTGTGTTGGCCCTCTGCAAGGGAGTGAATTGCATCCTCTTTGCACTCTGGCTGCCGTTAACGGCGGTGACCGAGACACTGCAGAACAAGGTCTAGTCCAGACCAAGAATTCTAATGGGTCTTATTTGGACAGAAAGGAGTACTTTCCTCCACGTTAATGCTTGTTTAGCAAAGGAGGGGAAATTTGCTCCTAACCAGTGGTTGAAATCCTGGAAATAAGACTGAAGTAGGTTGTTTGGAGCTTAGTAGTTGATTAGACTCCGTGACCAGCTCCTGCATAGATAGAAATGTGAGCATTCGGCACAACTAGACTCCTACATAGACATGGTGTGGGACAATGGCTGCTGGATACCAAACATAAATCCCTGTTTAAATTCAGTCAGTCCCTTTTGCATGGGGCTCAGTTTCCCAAGAAATCATGAACCTTTTTCATTAAGATTAACACCAGGGCCATAAAGAGGCAGAACCTGCTTTGGGCTGTAGCCCCACTAAGCCTCTTCCGTTACACTCCGGCTGCACAGGCTGGGGGAAGATTCAGATAATGACAAGAGGAAGTGGACAGCTCATGGATTCAGATGTTTGCCAATAAGCCAGTTGGGGACCGCTTTGCTAGTCATGCACAGTTGACTGTTAACCAGTTACACTGTACACTGTTCTAAAAACACTAAAGAAAGTAGCTGCTGTTTTAGGAAATGGTCCAACATACACAGGGAAAGAAGATAACGTTTGATGCTTGGGGAGAAGAGCTCCTGGCCCGATGCTGGTGATTAGGAGAAGGCTTATTGCAGACTGGTTTATAGAAGACCATGTTTTTCTATGGTGAATTTGCACTTGTAAATGATGGCCTCAGTTCGGTCTTGCCAAGGCCAAGAAATTGCACCAGTCTAATTTAAACTGATTTAGCTAAACCAGTTCAAAAGCCTGTATAGATGGTTTTCTTTCAATGTGATATCTACCTCTTATAAAGAGCTTTTCATCAGTAGATTTCAACTTGCTCTACGAAGGAGGTCATGATCATTATCCACATTTTGCAGATGGGGAAACTGAGGTACTGATCAAGGAAGTGAGTTGCACAAGGACACCCAGCTGCAAAGCTAGGAAGAGAAACTGGATTTTCTGAGTCCCAGTACAGTGCTCTAGCCACTAGGCCACAAGGGTTGCTAATTTAGCTTACGTTTTTTGCCCTTTCATGCTACCAGAGTGATCTAAAGCGGGTATAATGAGAATCAGGCCCTTAAGGTTAATGCATGATAGCTAATTTAGTCAGTCACTCTCACTCCCCTTTCCTTCAGTCTGAACCTGTTTAGGGTGTAAACTATACATTAGCAGTGCCATCTCCTCAGAAGGCCCTTGTCACAAACCACATTCTCCATCCCTGGATAGAGTCTCTTAACTTTTTCCTGTTAAATGAGACACAAGTCCCAATCCCACAAGCCTTTTGTCTGCAGGACTTCCACGGGCTTTAAACGGAGTTGAGTGCATACAGAGCTTGAAGGAGTGAACTCAGTTCTGTCTGGTTAGAATGGCCCCTGATATATTGATGGCTCACTTGCTGTGTTTTATGAGCTGGCCCATCCTTCCCCCTTCAGGAACACTGATCCAGCCGGGAAGAATTCAAGAACACAAGGCCAGAGAGAGCGAGAGTGTATGTGTATACATATAAAGAGAGAGAGCGAGAGAGAGTAATGAGCACTCTGTGCTGTTGTTGCTCTGTAAATTGATGAGCAGATGATCAGTGGAGCTTTTGGCTACCGAGTTGTTAGTTCCAGGAAAAGAGCTAATGTTTAGATTAATTTTCCATGACTGTATATAATGGAAAACCACACCACAATCACATGAGCAGAGACAAGGTTACAATTCCATTCCGAAACCCTGCAACCCGTCAGCATAAGCCTATTACTTTCGGTGGATACCTTTTTCTGAAGGCAAGTTTAACAATAGTTTCTAATTAACATGTCATGAGTGTATATAATGAGATTTTTTAAGACTGCAGGAAGAAGCGGTGTCTAGTAGTTAAAACACCGAGGACATGGGAGTCCAGACCCCTGGATTCTAATCCCAGGTTTGGAAGGGAGTGTGGTCAAGTGGTAAGAGCAGGGGACTTGGGAGTCAGAACTCATAGCTTCTGGTCTCAGCTCTTAGAAGAAGTGTGATCTAGTGTTTATAGCTGAGAGTAAGATTAAAACACATGGGTTCTATTCCTGATTCTGTGACCTTGGGCAAGTCACTTACTTATCCTATGCCACAGCTTCCTCATCTGTAAAACAGATGCCTACCTGACATACTAACAATAAACCAGGACGACACACTTCACTGAGTCATGGCTCTGTTCTGCTACTTTGGGCATATGTGATTGGTCGAGGAAAGCACACCCGTGTCACATGTTAATACTTAATTCGACTATGCAGTGAAATAGCCTAATGGACTCTATGGAGAGATGTGCTGGAGAGACCTGGGCTCAAAATAAGCAGAGGAGAACCGAGTATATGGTATATACTTTCAATAATGTGAACACTGAAGTACAATGCTTAGGCAATACCAAAAACGCAATTTCAAGTATCTGGGCTCCAGATTCCAGGAAAATGGGGAAATGGAGCTACGATAACAAATGCCTGGCTCACACAGAGAGAGATAAGTGGTATATCATGTGACAGGAAGATATCAGTAAGATTAAATGGGAAAGTCTACTAAATGGTGGCCCAGCCAGTTTTAATGTATAGTGCTGAGTGTGGGGCAACAAGAAGACACAGGTGCAAATGGTTTGCTCCACAGAAATGTGAATGTTGAGATGGGTGGCTGGTGTAAGCAAGAAAGACCATGTGAGACATGCTCAAAGTAACACCCTTAAACAAAAACATCAAGGAAATCCAGGCTCAGATGGTTTGGTGGTGTAATCCGCAGTCCTAGACAACTATGTGGATAAGAAAGTCCAACAGATCAAGACTGAAGAAGAAAAAAAGACAGAGAGATGAGAAGTCATAAAGGAAGACATATTAGCATGTGGTGTGATAGAGGGAATGGCACTGTAATGGCCTCCTAGAGTGGACCCCATTTGATAGGATTAATGCAAGAAAGAAGAAAAGTGAAACAGACTAAGTCTTCCACCTTTACACCTTACTGATTTCAATAGGACCACTTGAGGAGGAAGGTATTACTCAGTGTAAGTGTGGCAGAATCTGCCCCTAAATCTTCTATACTATTAGCAAATAGGTAGTGCTTTCAGGATCTTTTAATTGGATCCATGCACTTCAGGTAAAGGCTGCTGCTAACTGCTACATTCCCTGAGGGAGCACTAATAAGGTGTCCCCACAATTTAAAATGTACTCTGGTGTGCCGGCAATATTTAATGTTCTTTACCTTTCCTTGTGAACCGGCTGGAAACCGACTTTATGGCAAGTGAATAATGGCTGAAATCTAGTAGTGGGTGATTCACACTGAAACAAATTGCTCTACATTCCCAAGAAAGATATTTTTCACCCTGATTAAATCACAGATTATTAGTCACCTGGGAGGTCACCCTTCAGCAGCAAAGATACACAGATATGTGTGTGGTTGGGGTGGAGGGCAGCTTTGAGGCGGGAACTCTCTGCACTTGGTAAGTTCCTATCTTACTCCCAAGTGAGAGTTTTGCCATTGCTTGCTTGCCTGCCTCTACTGATGAGTTTTGTGTCTTCTCAGGACCATAGTGTCTAAGTGCTATGGTGGGGGATGGAGTTTTGCTCTGTATTTATAGTTACATTGGAATAAGCAGAATATATGTGGATGTATATTGTATATATGGGCAACTATGGCACCCTCTGGGGATAGTGTTACATAATCAGTCACAAAGCTAAGTCGAGTTATTCTAGCCACTCAAGAAGTACAATTGCTCTGAACTACACCACCTGCGTTGGCTTTATTGCGGCTATGAAACTCCATTTATATATATGGAATTTGTAGTGCATATTAAAAAATAAATTGGAAAGCAGGTCCAGGCAATTACTGGGGATTACAGACATGTGTCGTCACTGACCTCCAATCAGAAAAGTCCAGTTCTGTTCAATCCTACTTCTGTTATATGGCCAAAAATCCCATAGCCTGATATGATGTAAGTGGCCTGACTAGATTTGCATGGGCTTACCAGGTGCCTGGTGTGAAATGAAGCCTGTAAATGGACACAGAGCAAATATGTCACCATTAACCACCGAACAATCTGACCAGCTCAACCCAAGCCTTTTCCTTGAAGTAGGGTTCTGGGGTGCTTGTGAACCCTAGCGCTAAGTGGATCCCCTGAGCTTTCCTACCAAGGGATACATGAGCCACTGGTGAAACAGCTGGCCTGCTCAGCTGCATGCAGAGTCAATGGGAGCTACTACTCGTTTGCCTTACTTGACTCATGTGAACACGATTCTTGCGGCTTTTTGTCTTTGGCTTTCAGGACAATTGATCAGATTCTTTTCCTGTCTCAGCATCATAGTGGCATTTACAAGATTTGGAGTTATTTTACGCCACAGGTTCCATCCTAACCCTACAATCAGAAACAACTGATTCTTTGTGTATAATACAAAAGTTTCCAACACAGACGGGCCCTAACCAAAATCCTGGAGGCCAAACACTCCATGAACTCTGTGGAAGGGGCTTAGAAAGTTTAGAATTTGCATCCACATTTTTCACTTCTTTTCTCATGTGTATTTCTGGAAATTTAGTCCCACAGGACCCAGTGATCTCACTTTCCCTTCAGGATAATGTAGACAAGTTCCTCTTTTTGCCAGCTGATGTGTCCTACAGTGGCCCTACCCAGGGTGAAATCCTGGCCTCACTGAAGTCAATGAGAGTTTAGCCATTGCCTTTAGTGGAACTAGGATTTCTGTCCTAACGTTTGCCTTGTGACATGTCTGATCTGAGGTCATGTTCTGTCATGTCTGAGGTGCTGTAAATCATTTGTAGTATCTTCCCTAACAATAGAGGAAGGGTGTCCAGTAGTTAGGGCAGTAACCTAGGACCCTGAGTTCATTCTCCTACTCTGCCACAGACTTCCTGTGTAATCCCAAGAAACTGAGTGCCTCAGTTCTCTGTCTGTAAAATAGGGTCTTGTCTACACTAAAGGGAAAAATCGATCTAAGCTACGCAATTTGAGTTACGTGAAAGGCGTAACTCAAATCGATGTAACTTAGATCTACTTACTGCGGGGGTCCACACTACACGACGTTGACGGGAAAGGCTCTCCCGTCGACTCCCCTTAATCGTCTCGATCACGTGGCATACAGGAGACGATGGGAGAGCGATCGGCGGTCGATTTAGCAGGTCTCCATACTTCTGCTTCTCCATACAACGCATTGATCGCCGCAGCAATGTAGACAAGTCCTAGGAATGCCCTACCTCACCGAGTGTGGTGGGGATAAATGCATTAAAGATTCTGAGGCAAGAGAGGGGAAATAAACAGCCATTATAGATGCACCCTAAAGTCGCTGGGAGTTTGTTCTGAATAAGGACTTCACTATATGGGACATCCCTGAGGAAGAGGTGCTCATAATTTTTCATTCAAACCATCATTGCCAAAATTGCCTTTTTCCAAAGGAAAATTTTAATTTCTTTTGAAATTATCCTTTTTTTTTTTTTTGCTATAAACATGTTTCATTTTTGGAAAAACGGAAAATTTGTCAGTGTCTGTTTTTTCATCCAAAAATCCTGAACCTTTTGTGGATTTTTCTTTCTTTCAATGAACTTTTTTTTTTTTGATTTCTTTCCAAAAATTTGTCTCTGAAAATACTTCCTGTTTTCTAACCAGCTCCACCCTGAGAATTTACTCCCAGCCTTTAGTCTCTTTGGAAAGTTGTCGCAGAACTACTCACTCCACGTGAAGGAAAGTTTGACGAGACCGTTCCATTGGCTGGTTTTTGCCTTCTTCACCTTAAAAAAGAAATCCCTTTATACTTTTCAGTTCATTATATAGACCTTCTCCTCTTCCCAGCATTCAGAGGCATCATTCCTTTCCCTAAGCTCTGCTGAGAAATATAAAAATCTTCCCAGACTAAGATATTTTCCTAGTAACTCGCAACACTGGAAATTTCACAGTTAAATGCATAGATGGGGCAGTTTCATGCTTCAGTTAAAGTTGTACCTAAGTTAGCTGGTGTAATAATTTTGGTGCTGAAAAAAACCCCACAGTGGCTGGCATTTATACAATGACTCAAGAGGTGGAAACTGCAGGTTTGGGGTGGAAAGGAAAAGGAGTGGAAATATATGAGCCTGCAACCAGACTAAGAATATGTCTTCACTGCAATCTAGAAATGTGATTGCTGCATGTACAGGCATACTCATGCAGACTCACTAGACTAAAGCTAGCTTGGGTAGGTCTATATGGGCTGCAATCACAACTCCGGATTGCAGTGTAGACATACCCGGAGGGGGACAAGAATAGGATAGTACCACGTTAGAGAAGGCACAAGCCCATAGTGGCTGCTTCTATGTATTGCCACTCACCTGATGACCCCAAAGCTTTCTACAGACTTTGCACCCTCCTTTACACACTCTGTGGACCACTCCTGTCTCACTGAGAAGGATTCCATATGGGGTAGGTTGTGTTAATGTAACCCACAGGGAAATGTGTGTTGCAGGTCCCCCATTGTGGCTGATCCACGGAGGATATGATTCTGGTACAGGGACTTGTAAAGTGCACTTATCAGTTGGTGACATCACATTCTGGCCAAGCTCAGGACAGTCCCATTGGCAGAGGCTTCATGGGAGAGGTACTGACGGGAGGTTGATGTAGAGAGACAGGCTGTCCTTGTGATTAAGGCATTGGATTGGGACTTAGAGGAGTGGGCTTCAATTTCCTGTTCTGCCACAGACTTTATGTGTGAGCATGGGTAAAACTCCTAGGAAAGGGAGAAACTACTTTTAAACTGGGGATGTTGATGATTGCTCGTCTTGTCTGTCTTCTCTCTTCAGATTGCAAGGTCTTCATGGGGGCTGGCGCTGTCTCTGACTATAGGAGGTTCCTAAGTGTTAAGGCATTTACATGAGAACATTTTCCCACTGGGTGCACAGATGAGGGGACCAATTTCACAAAAGAAATCACTGTTGATATAAAAAATGTCAGCATGCCTGCGGAGGCTTGGCTGGTATGAGGTGGGTAAATCCAAAAAGAAGTAGGCTAGAGAGAAGGAATCTGTCCCAGCTACCAAAAGCCATTGATTCTTGTATCCCTTTCTGATTTCCTTCTGCTTCTGCCATGGTGGCAGGTAACTCAGAAATAATCATAGCTATTCATTATTATTTATTATTAATAAGTATAATTATTAGTGGGGGTAGTATTGGAGTAGTGCCTAGGAGACCCCATTGTGCAAACACATAACAAATAGTCCCTGCCCCCCAAAAGGTGAACCATCTAAGGGTAGCGCTTTTCATCTGTAGATCTCATAATGCTTTAGAAAGGAAGGGATGTGTCATTATCCCCATTTTACTGATGGGGAAACGGTGATCCAGAGGGATGAAACAACTTGCCCACGGTCACACAAGGACAGAGCGTGACTGGAAGCAAAGTCTTCTGTCTCACAGCCTAGTGCTGTATCCGACGGGACACACTAGCTCCTTAAACACATAAGATAGATGGATGGAATAAAGCCGGCTCACATAGATGGTTGTCCTGCTGGCTTCTGCTGTACTGAACTTATGACACTATGGCCTGATTCATATCCCATTGAGCTCAGTGCAAAGACTCTCATTAACCTCAGTGGGCTTTGTACCAGGGCCTATTGGAACAAATTAAACCCTGGGGTAAGCTGCCACAACTCCACTGAAGCCAGCTGTTTAGAACAGGGGTAAAATTTGGCTTTAAAATCACTATTAGGTTCATAAGAGGTATCTCTGAAATAAAGCAGAGTGTAAGGTTATGGACCCCATCCTGAAATTGCTTCTAGAGCGGGAACCAGTCCCCAAATCCCCTTACAGAGCCTATATTTGAAATCTAGGTTCAGTTGGCCAAACCCTGCTGGGGGGCTAGCACACAAGGTGGGGCTTGGAGATGACACAGATGCAGTGTGTGAAGAGTGCATGAGACTGATGGGTAGGGATTTAATTTATACTTTGCCCCAACTCCCACTGACTTCAGTGGGCTTTGAGTCAAGCCCTTAATCTTCTGTAAACATAACCGTTCCGCCTTCCCCAGTCTTCTTTTCTCGTATAGGTTAGCTCCTACATTCCCTTATGTACAAGTTCACTGAAGCCACAGAGATCAACTGCCCTCCTTCATTGGCAACTTGCAACTTTTGTGCTGAAGTTTGATGTTACATGTTACATGCTTTGATTGCATCCCCTACATGTTTTTCACCAAGCTATTAGAAGCTGAGCACTTACTGAATGATTTCTTTGGCTTTTTTTTTTTTTTTTTTTTTTGGGGCATGAATTGATCTAAGATTCTATTCATATTTGTTTGGACAGACTGACCTGTCATGCTGTACAGAGGCACTTTCACTGCATTATTATCATAAGGAGAGCTGGCAGTTTCTCAAGGAGACAATATTAAATGCATAACTGCCAACTATTCCGATCATAGGAAAGATAGAAAGAACAGTAAGAGGCCAATGTGACTCTATCAGGAGCTCTTTAATAACCTGCAAATCAAAAAGGAATCCAACAAAAAGTGGAAATATGGACAAATTGCTAAGGCGGAGTACAAAAGAATAGCACGAGCATGTAGGGACAAAATCAGAAAGGCTAAGGCACAAAATGAGTTACAACTAGCAAGGGACATGAAAGGCAATAAGAAGAGGCTTTTTAAATACATTAGGAGGAAGAGAAAGACACAGGAAAGTGCAGGTCTACTACTTAGTAGGGAAGGAGAACTAATAACAAATGACATGAAGAAGGCTGAGTTGTTTGATGACTGTTTCACTTCCGTCTTCACCAACATGGTTAATAGCAACCGGATACTCAACACAATTAATATTAGCAACAAGGGGGAAGGAAGGTAAGCCAAACTAGGGAAAGAACAGGTTAAAGAAGACTTAGATAAGTTAGATGTATCCAAGCTGTCAGGACCTGATAAAATTTCTGCTCGGGTATGTAAGGAACTAGCTGAAGCAATCTCAGAACCGTTCGAGAACTCATGGAGGTCCTAGAGACATGGGAAGGGCAAACATACCGCCTATCTTTAAAAGGGGAACAAAGAGGACCTAGGGAATAATAGACCAGTCAGCCTAACTTTGATACCTGGAAAGATTCTTGAACAAATAATGAAACAATCAACTTGTGAGCACCTAGAAGAAAATAGGGTAATAAGGAACAGCCAGCATGAATTTGTCAAGAACAAATTATGCCAGACCAACCTAATTTCCTTCTTTGACAGGATTACTGGCCTATAGTGGGTAGGCAGGAAGTGGTATACATTATATATCTTGATTTTAGTATGGCTTTTGACATACTCCCACATGATATTCTCCTAAACAAACTAGGGAAATGTGGTCTAGATGAAATTACTACAAGGTTGGTGAACAACTGATTGAAAGACTGTATTCTAAGCAATGGTTCGCTGTCAAACTGGGAGGCCATATCAAGAGGGGTCCTGCAGGGATCAGTCCTGGGGCTGGTACGATTCAATATTTTCATTAATGACTTCAGCAATGGAGTGGAGAGTAATAAAAATTGTGGATGACCTCAAGCTGGGTAGGGGTGCACCTTTGGAGGACAGAATTCGGTTTCAAAATGACCTTGACAAACTGGAGAATTGGTCTGAAATTAACAGGGTGAAAGTCAGTCAAGACAAGTGCAAAGTATTACTCTGAAGAAGATAAAATCAAATGCACAACTACAAAATGGGAAATAGCTGGTTAGGTGGTAGTACTACTGAAAAGGATCTGGGGGTTAGAGTGGATCACAGACTTAATATGAATCAACAATGTGATGCACTTGCGAAAAAGGCTAATTTTCTGGCGTGTATTAGCAGGAGTATAGTGTGAAAACAAAGGAGGTAATTTTCCTGATCCACTCAGCCCTGGTGAAGCCTCAGCTGGAGTACTGTGTCCAGTTCTGGGCACCACACCTTAGGAAAGATGAAGACAAACTGGAGAGTCCAGAGGAGAGCAAGAAAAATGATCAGAGGTTTAGAAACCCTGACCGGTGAGGAAAGGTTAAAACCCTGGGGCTGTTTAGTCTTGAGACAAGTGGACTGAATGGGGACTTGATAACAGTCTTCAAATATGGAAAGGGCTGTTATAAAAAGACGAGGATCTATTGCTCTCCAAGTCCACTGAAGGGAGGACAAGCAGTAATAGGCTCACTCTGTGGCAAGGGAGATTTCGGGTAGACATTAGGAAAAATGTGCTCACTGAAAACTCTCTGAGCTCTGGAACAGGCTTCCAAGGGAGGTAGGGGAATTCCTGTCATGGGAGGTTTTTAGGAACAAGTTGGACAAACACCTGTCAGGGACAGTCGAGGAATATATGGTCCTGCCTCAGGGCAGGGGGCTGGACTTGATGTCATTTTGAGGTCCCTTCCAGCCTTACATTCTTATGATATAATTCTATGATTCCTCTGCAGCACAAGCATCTTAGGCATCGGTATCTAAGGTAGTTGTGCCTATTATGCAGACCAATATTATCTCATTGTGTCCTTGTGCCCTTCATCTGTCTGTCTGCTGTCTCTTGTCTTCTAAGCTCTTTGGGGAGCAAGGCACCTAGATGCCCTTAAAAATCTGGCCCTAAGTGATTTGACCAAGGTCAGACAAAGAGTCAGTCTCAGAACTGAGAGCAGAATGCAGGTCCCCAGATTCCCAGTCTAGTTCTCTAACCAGTAAATCATGCTGCCGCCCATGATAACAGTCTATATACGTTAGCAGGACACGTTAGATCTGTCATCATAGTAGCTAAGATTAACATGAAAAGGGCTACCAATCCCCAGGCTTCATGGCCTCAGATGGTCACCAGCGGGGTCAAGCAAAAAGCTCCTTCCCGTCCCCATTTTGCATAATTGTGGGAATTTAGGCCCTGATTCAGCAAAACATGTGAGCATGTGTTTAAGTCCTATTGAATTCAATAAGATGAGCACATACCTAAAGTTCAGCGTGTGTTCAAGTGCTTTGCAGAGTCAGGGCCCTAACCAGGAACGGCCCACTGTTAGGTGGACAATGGATCTATTTCAGTGTGGCAAATCTTATTCCCCAAGCTGTATGAAACATTCACAGTGAAACCATCCAAAGTTGAGGTTTTGGCTTTTCATTGTAACTTAAAGAAATAACCTTAATTGGGGATAGGGAGGATTTTGTGCATGTTTCATTGTGAAAACATACTTGTGATTTTGTCAAGGAAAATTTTCACAATATTTCAGAGCCCCATCCTCATCAGCTAATTAAATGCAGTTTGTGCCACAGACATTTCATTGATATCTAACAAGATACTAGCCCAAGTGACTTCACTGGAGAAATTGCAAAGAGTTTTCATCTAAAAAATACTTCTACCTGTACATTTTGGGTAACTTGCATGGCCTCTTTTTGTATACATAATTTTGCATGGTCTTGTTATGCTTTTTTTCCTCCACCTACATGCACAAGTAATGCGAAAGCAATGCAAATTACCGGTAAATTACCAATGAAAATATAAACATAATTTGTTCCCAGCTTCAGACTTTATAGGCCGCGTTTAAGCTTCAAACACATTTTTACAATCGACTCCTAAATTCCTGAAAAACACGGAAACACAACTGACAACTTTCAAGTGCCACTAGTGGGCGCCACTCTAATTACGAGGATCCTTTGCACTAATGAGAGCTCTCCTCCAGAATGATAAAAGGGCCCAAAGTTTTTTAAAAAAAAATCCCATCTGATGATGTTTTGACTATAAAAATAACCTCATTAATGCAGACAAAAATGCAAACCTAGTCTCTCTAGAATGCGAGAAGACCACAGGAATCCCACGTTACCCTGACTTCCTTGCCTTATTAGAAACAGCTGTGTCTGCTGGTAACCTCAGACCATTTCCAGGTTTGACGCTGAGGAAAGAATTTCACAACTTCTTTGTGCATCTTAGCTTCTCTGAGTGAATTCAAAACAGGTCTTGCTTGACCCTCTCTTTTCCTTTTGCTTTCCAACGAAAAACACACGTCAGAAAGATCCCTGCTATTGAAAACAAGAGCTTGCTGCACATTTCGTTCTTGCGGATACAAAGTGGGATGTATGACCTGTCAAGGCACAGATAAATACCATGGATTGGATCCTCAACTGATGTCAATTGGCAGAGCCTCAATGGGCCATTAGACAAAAAGACAGCTTCCAGAAATACTGAGCTCTGATAATCACATGATATTTATGTGTAACCCAGACACCTTCTGGTGTGTGGTGTTCTGTCCCATTTCGTGGCACCAAGACCACTGAGAGAGAGAGGTAAAAATGAGTCTGTTCTACAGCCTTAGCTAAGAGCCAGTTGACTTTTAGCTCATGTGGTAGAGGCTCATGGCCTAAGCTCCAGAAGTCCCAGGTTCGATCTCGCCTACCGACGATCGGGATCTGTCGGTGTTACATCGGCACATCGTAATAATGCTGAGCCCTGCCGTAGTTCTACAGTGCCTTCCATCCAGGAGTCTCACAGTCCCTTGCTAACAGTAATCACACTTCACAACCCCATGAGAGGTGAGTATGCTTACCTTCATGGGAAGATTAAGGGTCCGCTGCAGAGCCCATCAAGGCCAATGGGAGTCTTTCCATTGACTTCAGTAGGCTTTGGATCCAGTGCTAAGGGCTAGATCCACAAAGGGATGGAGGCAGCTAAGTGTCACTTAGATATCAAAGTCCAAGCGTTAGCTCTTCCAAACCCCTGTACAGCTGCTACCTCACCTTGTAGGTGCCCAGCATTCCTTGGCATCTACCTGTCTGCCAGTGGGCATGTGCAAAGCCATCGTGAGGATTCACAAACTAGGAGTTTCCCCACTTATCTTGCCTGCAGGATTCACTCTGATAGGTGCTCTCAGAGCACACCTCACCCATAAAAAGTAAGAAGGAGATGGTGCCCGCCCCCCTTTCACAATACCCAGAGCACTCAACGAGGAGGTAGAAGGCCAGGGCCCAAGTTCCTTTTCTGACTCAGGCAAAGGGGGGATTTGAACTTACGTTTCCCACATCCATGGGTATAAGGGTGGTGCCTCCTTCTTTTTATCAGAAAGGACTGACCTGGCTCAGTTGCCTAACGCCAGGAAAGGGTTCATGCTTCTGAATCCTAAGCAGAGAGAGGCTCCTTCCCCTGGCCCAGAGTCAGGCGTCTAACTCCCTTTGACCTGTGGGGTGAGTGTGGCCTAAAGAGAATGAATAAGATCTCCAGGGTGTGCGAGCTGACAGTGGGAGCAGGCGGCTGGGTTTAGGTTAGACGGATAATTTGCCCGGAGTTAAGATGCTCTGTATATATGTTAACCATGTATCTAATAGACTGTTGTTAAACTGCTAGCAATGACTGATTATTAAGACGAGTGGATTACTTGGATATGAAACAACAAAGGGTACCAGAATTGAAGGCTGTGATAAAAGAGAACTGGAAGAAGGAAACTAGTGAAAAATTAGTTGGAATGAAATAAGAGGGCTCAATTAAGAGTTCCCACATTTCTAAAAATGCCGAGAAATGCCACAGAAAACTGGAAAAGATTTAAAGAAGCGTTTGATTTACTTCTGAGGGCATTGGGATTTACTCATAAGGGAGATGAACAAAAGATTGCCGTCTTTCTGAATAATGCAGGTACTGAAGTCATTTCATTATATAATTCATTGGCACTTAATGTTAGGGAACTCACCGCTCAGCATGCTGGCTTCTGAGAATCCCATTCTTAGGTGTTTAACTCTCCCCATGCATTATATAGGAAGCCTGAGCACCTGATTTGGGGCAGCAGATTCCATTGGGCACCAGGGCGCCTAAACACAAGGCACTGCAATGCTGAGCCTAAGTCCCCTTGGAGGTTCTGACTCAGTGCCCCAAAGGATCCCCCATGCATGGTGACCTGATTTCCATACTGACCTCTGCGACTTTGGTTCCAGGAGCACTGACCCCTGAGAGAGACAGGGCAGAACTCAGAGGAGAGCTCAGGAGCTCCTGTCTCCCAGTCTCCACTCCGCTTCCTTCTCATTGTGCATCCACATGTACCCTGGCCATATTTATGTCCCTCTACTGCAGGGGTGGGCAAACTTTATGGCCTGAGGGCCTCATTGGGTTTTGAAAATTGTATGGAGGGACAGTTAGGGGAGCGTGGCGTGGCCCAGTCCCCACCCCCTATCCGCCCGCCCCCCTGTTCCTCGCCCCCTGACAGCCCCGCCCCAGGACGCCTGCCCCATCCACCCCCCCACCCGTTTCCTCCCCCTTCCCGGACCCCCCCCGGACCCCTGCCCCATCCAACCACCCCTTCTCCCTGTCCCCTGACTGCAACCGGAACCCTTGCCCCTGACTGCCCCCACCCCGCCACCCCATCCAACCCCCCCTTCTCCTTCCTGAATCATAGAATCATAGAATATCAGGGTTGGAAGGGACCTCAGGAGGTCATCTAGTCCAAACCCCTGCTCAAAGCAGGACCAATCCCCAATTAAATCATCCCAGCCAGGGCTTTGTCAAGCCTGACCTTAAAAACCTCTAAGGATGGAGATTCCACCACCTCCCTAGGGAACCCATTCCAGTGCTTCACCACCCTCCTAGTGAAAAAGTTTTTCCTAATATCCAACCTAAACCTCCCCCACTGCAACTTGAGACCATTACTCCTTGTCCTGTCCTCTTCTACCACTGAGAATAGTCTAGAACCATCCTCTCTGGAACCACCTCTCAGGTAGTTGAAAGCAGCTATCAAATCCCCCCTCATTCTTCTCTTCTGCAGACTAAACAATCCCAGTTCCCTCAGCCTCTCCTCATAAGTCATGTGTTCCAGACCCCTAATCATTTTTGTTGCCCTTCGCTGGACTCTCTCCAGTTTATCCACATCCTTCTTGTAGTGTGGGGCCCAAAACTGGACACAGTACTCCAGATGGGGCCTCACCAATGTCGAATAGAGGGGGACAATCACGTTCCTCGATCTGCTCGCTATGCCCTAACTTATACATCCCAAATGCCATTGGCCTTCTTGGCAACAAGGGCACACTGCTGACTCATATCCAGCTTCTCGTCCACTGTCACCCCTAGGTCCTTTTTCGCAGAACTGCTGCCTAGCCATTCGGTCCCTAGTCTGTAGCTGTGCATTGGGTTCTTCCGTCCTAAGTGCAGGACCCTGCACTTATCCTTATTGAACCTCATCAGATTTCTTTTGGCCCAATCCTCCAATTTGTCTAGGTCCCTCTGTATCCTATCCCTGCCCTCCAGCATATCTACCACTCCTCCCAGTTTAGTATCATCCGCAAATTTGCTGAGAGTGCAATCCACACCATCCTCCAGATCATTTATGAAGATATTGAACAAAACCGGCCCCAGGACCGACCCCGGGGCACTCCACTTGACACCAGCTGCCAACTAGACATGGAGCCATTGATCACTACCCGTTGAGCCTGACTGCTCCCCTGGAACTCCTGCTCCCATTCAATCCCCCTGTTCCCCGTCCTCTTACCGCCCCAACCTCTATCCACCCCCCCCACCCCCTGACCACCCCCCCAACTCACCTGTCCTCTATCCAACCCGCCCTGCTCCCTGCCCCCTCACTGAGCAGCACAGAGACCGGGTCAGGCCGGGCTCTGCAGCTCCACTGCCCCAGGATCTTGCTGCTCCGCCACACGGCCCGGAGCATTGCGCTGAGGCTGCGGAGGAGGGGGAACAGCGGGGGCGAGCCTCCTGGGCCAGGGGCTCAGGGGCTGGGCAGGAGGGTCTCGCGGGCCGGATGTGGCCCGCGGGCCGTAGTTTGCCCACCTCCGGCTTAAAGGAACTGATTCCTTCAAGGGAATGCTTCTATGAAAGTGGTGTCATCCTGGGATCTAGTCCAATTATTTTTCAGCCTCCAAAATAAACAGAGATTCTTTTCAGTTACTTTGCATCTTGCTTTATTTGTTTAGCTTTATACTTTTATGCTGATCGAGTGGGTGTATTAATGTGCCCACCAAGGGGCTGGGCATCAACTCTTTTTTGGGAGGGGGAGAAAATGGAGAGAAATAAGGTGCAAATTGCTTTCACAAGGGCCCCCTTGTAGCTCTTAGAAATAACACACGCTCAAGGGTTCCTGTCCGCAAATTTCAAGTGACTCTTTACAAGTCATTCCTTTTGCCTGCAAGGCTCCAAATACTTATCTAAGCCTTTCCTGAAAATACACAGT
The DNA here is from genome assembly GCF_965140295.1 of Lepidochelys olivacea. NCBI lineage: Eukaryota > Metazoa > Chordata > Testudines > Cheloniidae > Lepidochelys > Lepidochelys olivacea. The sequence continues at coordinate 10,824,521 of NC_140436.1, read as the reverse complement.
GCAGTGTTTCTCCTGGTAGAGGAAAGACAGGGCTCAGTGGTAATGAACCTAAAATGGATTCATTTTGAGGCTACTGGACTCAGAAGGGAACCTGTGGGGCTTTCTAGTTATCTCACTCCCAGACTGACTGACGGAGTCCATGCTGCCTATGCTCACGACACAGCATCCGGACCGGAGAGCAATGAAAGAGGCTACTGACTCTATGTCTCGAAGTGGCGCAGCAGATGGGGGTAGCAGGAGACGGCAGACCAATGAGAATAATGAGAGATAGGTACCGTCTCAGATTTGTATCAGAACTGGAGTTCTTCTCCTGTCTGGCAGTGTTTGGATTTGGGGGATCCGCTCAGTTATAAAGATCAGGTCTGGACCCCAGCATCCCCACTGAATGTTGTGCAGGGCGCCCAGCTCTAGGGAGCGTGCAGTTACAGCGGAAGCCGCTGATGGGGACCTCGCGTCTGTTGGAACGCTTGTCGATGGGGTTGTATGTGAACGGTTTGAGTGCACTGCAATGTGGAAATCCCAGGGAGCTTCTGCCTGGAGACATAAGGGACAAAGTAACTGCCCTGGACAAGGGGGACACCGTGCCCATGTAGGTGTAGTTCGACTTCTATATCCGCGGAGTGGGGGGCAGCTCCAGTGAGTCCAACAGGACTGTAGGTCGGAGGCAAATTCTGCATTTGCCTGAGGCTTGCAGTTTGGATGTGCTCACCTACAGCAGCTCAGGTGATTATCTTTGAAAGTGGGGTGGGGTTTTTTTGGTGGGGGGGGGTCCTTTAGAGGAGGGTAGGAGGGTCAGGAGAGAATTTCTAAGCCAGCGGCTGACCTGCCCCATGCAGCAGTAACGCTAAGCCCTGAGAGTTTGACTGCCTTCAGTTTCCTGCCTTCTGAAGCTGGCAAGGCCCAGCGTTTACACATGGCTCCAGCGTATCAGGGTTGCCGTTTCAAACTAGCTGCAGCTCTGCTTTAAAATCACAAGGATCCCCTGGAATCGTTGATGCCAGCAGCCTGGATCTGTTTACTGACCTGCTGGCTGGAACACTCAAGTACCGGCCCCTTTTGTCAGCACAAAGGACAAAAACAGGACCAAAAACAAATCCGTCATCTAGATCTCTGTGAAATACCCCACAATTGCAAATCACCAAGCCGTGCCAAAGATTTCATAACCTGGTAAGAACAAAGCTTGTCCTTGCTGCTGCTAGCCACCACTGCACTGGCAGGTCTGAGTGTCTTACTCACAATCACATGCCACAGCCCAACTTGCTCATGCCAGGAAGAATCTCTCAACCTTACCATGCTGGCTAATGTTTAGTGCTCGCAAACCCCAAGCAAGAAACACGTGACGGTGAGAGAGTGCGTGTGGGTGTCTGTGTGGGGAGGTGTGTGTGTGTGTGTGACTGTGGGGTGTCTGTGTGTGGGGTGACTGTGTGGAGAAGTGTATGGGGGTGGATGAAGGTGTGGCTATATGGCTCTGTGCACACACATGATGCTGAAACAGTGGCCTCAGCTGAAACAACAATTGCATGCAAATGCCAAACAGAATGTTAAACAGGATGTACCATCTTCCCTGCCCACTTCTGAAGGGGAGCTATCCCTGACATAAGGATGGCGATTCAAAGGAAGAAACCAGACCAAAGTTCTCCAGCCAGACTCCAGAACACATAACTGTCCTGCTTTCCTGACCACAGGACTCTTGCTGTAGGGTTTGTTTACATCTATGGAAATTTCATGTCATTGTGATGCAATATGTGTTGCAAAGGAAACACATCCTTTGGTTAAGCAGAACTTCTGTGTGTCACTTTGAGCCCCGCCTGTGAGGGCTCCTCTGTAGGGCTTCCCCATTTTTCATTTTGAGAAAGGGAATTTAATTTTTTATTTTTGTCTTTAGGGAATATAAACGATTAACACTGACACGGGGGTGTCTGTATTTAGGTATCTGGGAGGCACAGAGAGCTGCAGCCTGGATTTATGTCTGTTTCCACACTGCCAATCCAAGCAACCCAGCACTAACCTTCATGCTGGATTTCTCTTCAGCGCTGGGTGCCAATCATACCAAGGCGGGGATGTCTTTTATGAGCTAGTGTCTGATGTGTGCTGGCTCACAAAAAGAAGCTAACTGTAAGGTAACCTAGACTGTGCTGGGCTTATAACGTCAGCCTTGGCCATACGCTTCCACTTCCTCCACCAGAAAAGTGACCAGAGAACAATGGAGGGAGCTCTGAAGAGATCTCAAAGGGCTTATTTTATTCATTGGCTTTAATTAATTGATTACAAGTAATTTTTAATTGCATGCTTTTAAAATTTAATTTAAGTGGCATTTCACTGCGCTCTTTGAGCCCCTCACACACAAGGGAATTTAGCCTCACAGGGTGGGGTAGTGATCATCAATTCCACTTTACATATGAAAAAAGCAAAGAGAGGTTAAAGGACTTGCCCGAGGTCACACAGAACATCTGTGCCAGGAATATAAGCCTGGTTTTAAGACTCCCAGGTCAGTTCTTTAACCATCCTTCCTTCAAAGGTCAAAACATTACAGTCCTTTACACTACAGGGGATTTTGTCTGAGGATTTCACAGCTTCACATCTCCCTTACAGGTAGCAAATTGTTATGATTCTCCTAATTTTGCTGATGGAGGAAACTGAAGAACAGAGAAGGTAAACAACTTGCTCTAGATCACCTACCAATCAGTGGCAATAGAGCCCATGGGTACATCTACACAGCCAAAAGATGACCCATGGCAGCGAGTCTCAGAGCCTGGGTCAACTGACTTGGGTACACAGGGCTTGTGCTGCAGGGCTAAAAATAGCAGTATAGACATTTGCGCTTGGGCTGGAATCTGGGCTCTGAAAAGCAGTGAGGGGGGAAGGTCTCGAAGCCAGGCTCCAACCCAAGCTCACACATCTACGCTGCTATTTGTTAACCCCAGTCCTGCGAGCCCGAGTCAATTACCCTGGGCTCTGAGACTTGCTACGGGATTTTTCTTTCTTTCTTTCTTTCTTTCTTTCTTTCTTTCTTTCTTTCTTTCTTTCTTTCTTTCTTTCTTTCTTTCTTTTCCAGGTAGATGTATCCCATGACTCCTAATTCCGATTGCCTTGTTAGCCACTAGGCTGTACTCAAACTCCCAAAGCAGGAGAATTTATTTTGCATTCATTCAATTACACTTTCTCGAAGTCGCAGCATCTATTGTGCTCTCACTTGTTCAACATCCAAGTTCTAGGGCTATTTCCCCCTCACTTTAGGTTGAGCCTGCAGCTAAAAAATGTGGCGAATTTGCACGAACTTCAGGAAATGGCCCCGTGGGCTTCACTAAGCACGCGATAAAGGGTCAGCGCAGCAATGCCTGTAAAATTGCTCTGCCATAGGCCCATAACAGGCCCACACTCCCTGTACCCAGCTCCCATTGGCACAACTGGAAAGGCTGCCAATGATTGGGCCACAAGTACTACTAGGTAAGACGACGTAGATTGTAAGCTCTTTCGGGCAGCGACCGTCTTTTTGTTCTGTACTGCAAGTGAATTAAACTAAACCAAATGAAGGGCACTTTAATTCTGAAAGACAGCATCCACACAGGGGTTTAATATGGTTTAAGTAATCCTCTTTGAATTCACACCTTTAGTTAATTTGGATTCGTTTTTCAGAGTGTCCCTGTCTAGACCAGTTGCTCCACTGCATGGACTTATTTGGATGCAAAACCAGTAAAAGAAAAGCAGGATCAATGCAGTGTATGTGAAGGCGAAAAGTATAACTGGGTTAAAAAAAGAATTAGAGAAATTCATGGAGTTCAATGGAGATACATTCAATGGCTATTAGCTAACATAGCCAGGGACACAACCCCATGCTCTGGGTTTCCCTAAACCTCCATCTGCCAGAAGCTGGGATTGGATGACAGGGGACAGATCATTTGGATTGCCCTGTTCTGTTCATTCCCTTTGAAGCATCTGGCACTGGCCATTGTCAGAAACAGGATCTTGGGCTAGATGGACTATTGGTCTGAGCTAGTACAGCTGTTTTTATGCTCATATGCACACGGAAGGCTGGACGCTACTCTCTGTTATAATAATGTAGATCGCTACTAACTCCATTGGCTTCAGTGAAGTTACTCTGGATTTTCTCAGGTGTAACTAAGGGCAGAATCTTTCAACTAGCATAGTTTTAGCTTATCAACGTATGAGATAAATCCATAGAAGAAAAAAGCACCACTTGTACTCAGATCTCTAAGGGGAAAGTTCACACAAACTGCCTGGCATTAGCAATTTGTGGAGTATGAACTCCTCCAGACGGGCATCAGACGACTACACCATTTTTGCAAATTTTAGCCTTGAAGGCAGAAAGTATTAATGCTTTTATTCACAACCCTCACAATTCATTTGGCAGCCAATGGAAAACTATACAGGGAGCCAAATATTACAGAGCTATGGATCACTATCAAAAATATTACATGGTTGTTAGCACTGTTTCTTGTCTATCTGAGTTTCCTGAAACCTTCTGAATGCTACACACCAATATGAACAAACTGAGCCAAATATGTTCCTGATGTAACACGACTGCACTCAGCTGATTTACGCCAGGGATAAATTTGGCCCTCTGTCTATTAACTATATTTATTTAGTACAATTCATAGATGACTCAGTTCTGTTGATTTAGCTATAGATAGACATATGATTGTGTGGGTGTATGTATACAAACACACACATATAAAGATACACACCCAAACTAAGATAGTGCATTGTCAATGTTGCAAGTTTGCACAATTAAAGTCACAAGAAGTCAGTATATGCAAAACTTATGGTTTCTACAATTTTGTCAGCTTGCCCATGTTGCATGTCTCGTATGTACTCTGATATGTATTTTAGAACATATACTACATATATTAATCTATGTGTTTTAGCAGAAGAAAAATAGGAATAGAAAACACATTATACATGAAATGCAACAGTTAACATTGGCATTGGTGCCTCAGCTTGTACAATTTCTCCTTTCACCTTCAAGTAGGACGCACACGTCCACTGATTTTAACGGATTTTACTATCCCGTTCTCTGAAGATGTGTGTAATCATACAAACACATGAATAGATGCAGACATATTATCTGTGCTCCTTCCTTCTATTCTATACTATTCACGAAGCTTTGAGCCCAGGATCTGCTATAGACAGAGCAAACATGAGAACAGATACCCCACCCCACTACATCTCACACATATCCCCTTCCATTATGGAGAGGCTTTTCACCAGCTAGACATTAATATTGGCAAACCAACAGCTTTATGAGGTTCCAAATTAAGACACACAAAACCTGGATCTCATCCTCCAATCCCTGAATAGGAAATACTCCAATCGACTTTAAAATTATGGAGTGAAATCCTGGCCCCATCGCAGTCAACGGGAGTTTTGCCATTGACTTCAATGAGGTCAGGATTTCACCCCTGGAGTGTAAGATGGAGAACTTGGTCTTTGAGCAATGAGAAATGCATGTACATTTTTCTTCCACATCCAAGGCTCTAGCTAATTGAAAGTGGCCATAAAATTGTAACAGCAAAACGATATCAGATTGATAGTTCCTGTGTAGATGGACAATTGCTATTGCAACGTGATCTACATGACTTAACCGTGTCAACAGGCCTCTGAGCCAAAGGAATCTGAACGCTTATGAATCTCAGTTGCAAACAAAGTTCATGCAAGTGACTAAGGTTTTGTTTCTGAGATGGCATGTTGGTATATGACAACAGGGACAGACATCTCCCGGCAACACGACCATTCAGTCCCACTGGAGAAGGGACCTGGAAAGTTTGTGGGTTCGGGTGGGGTTTTTTTTGTTTCTTTTTAGTACAATAAATGTTATAAAAGGGACAGTACCTGGTCTCCAGGCTGGGGGCGCATGACAGACACACGATCATAGCCTTTCCGCAGCAGCACCCAGAGAGCATCCAACTTGCCCTGCAATTACAAGAAATACAGAGAATTTTTTTCAATGTGATCAACAAGTGTCCAGTGAATAGTTCAGTTCAGGGGCAGTGCAGCCCGGACCCTCTGTTTTGATTCAGCTGAACGCCGTGCTTATGAAAGGTGCTGGATATTCAGTCATGGAGCGGGAGGTCCTCTCTCAACTTACTGCGGATTCTAAACAGTGAGGTTTTCAAAGAGCAATTAGGCACTTGGGCCCTGTTGAAAATCAACAGAAGCTGGGTGACTAACTTCCATTTGTACCTCTGAAAATCTCCCTCAAATCTTACGGGCCGCTTAAATACCTGAAAGGGTGTTTAAAGCATGCGCCATTCTAGTGCAAACTTCCCCACTCTGCCCCTAGCCTTAACTCTCATTTGGATGGGCACCATGTTGGGTTGAGAGGGTCTCCATTGTCCATGCACTCCCTGGAATCTCTGCTGAGGTTGCTGGTGAAATGCTGTATAAATAAAGGAAACCGATCAGATGCATTTATTCATGACATTCCCAACCAGTTCCTCTTTCTCTTCATTAACTGGGATGGAGTAGTGGGTTTGTAAGTAGCGATGGGTTTCCTATTAGCAGAGCCAACTTGGTTCTAACTGCTTCCAGTCTGCTACACAGATCAGCCTGATGGCTGCGTTGTGATATGTGTAAATAACCTGCCTTGGATTCATTAATGGAGCAGAGAATGAAAAATTATTTATCCAACCACCCAACCTCCCCAAGACAGCTTGGTCACAACAATGTGCTATATAGAAATCCATTTAATCTTTCATTTTAACTGTAGATTGCTAACAGAATATCAGGTTACCAAACCTCGTATTCTTGTGTCTTTCTAGCTCTGTCCCTTATGCCAAGACAGTGTCTGTGACTTCTCGCAGCAATCACAAACACCCTTCAAAACCCTGTATTCATCTATCCTCAGTGTCATTCTCCTGGCAGCTATCAGCCTCATGGTGTAGTACTGTTTGAGGCAACAATTAACCTCATTTTGTGGTCTTTCTTTGGCCTTAGCTAAAGAGAAATCTTACGTGCCATTGTAATTTCACATCTAGCTGAAGGATTTCAAGAGGGGAATTAGTTAGGAATAGAGCTCGTTGGAAAATGGATTTTTTTTGAATTTGGCCTTTCAGTTTTCTGACAAAAGTTTTCCACAGGAAGCAGACACTTTGTGCACAGAAATTAAAAAAATAAAAATCTTTTTCTTAAAACCCCCAATTGTCTGTCAAAAACAGTTTCAACAGGACGCTTTCGAGCAGCCCCCAGTTAGAGGCGACAGATTGACATGTGGGAACTCCTGCCTCTGTAGCACATCTGTGCAATCCCAATAAGGCGTTCCTCTATTTCTGACTGGAATGAGGCAGTGAGAAAAGACGCAAATACTGTGTTTGTTTGCCAGATGCGTTTAACCAGGCCAGAAAAAGTGTACAGCTATGCACAGCACCATGTGCTCAGAAACATATATTACTGCCCAGGGTTTCCCCACACTGTTGTAATGTTCTTCCTGGCCCTTCTATAAGGGGCCACTGTTCCACTCCAAAAATGAATCCGCTTCCCTGAGATCTGAAGAAGGGTTTTCCTGAGTGCAGCATGTTGGAATTTTTAATTTCCGGCTAAATGGAAGCGCCCAGAAGTATACCTAGCATCTTTATCAAACACGCTCTGCATTTCTGCCAATTGAACCTCTCCAGGCTGAATGCATGACACTGGAATTTTTTGGGTACTGCTACAGAAGGATGTTTGAAGACATCTGCAATAAAATTACAGTCAATCCTGGATGCTGCTTGTGATTAACTGAATAGCTGCCAGCAGCACATATCCAGTACATTTTATCTGTGCACCAGGCAATGTATTTCCAGCGGAACAAATTGCCTTTGAGGATGGTTAAAGACATCCCACTCTTTTTACTAGTTAATTACTTGAGATAGGATTGAACCTCAGACCAAAATACTCCTGGCTTAGACCAGGATCAGACCCATTTGCTATCTGCGTCATTAGGGCAGGAACTTGTTGTCTATTCTACATTTGTACAGCTCCTAACACAATGTGGCCCTGATTGTGGCTGGGGTGGTCTGACATTACTATAATAATAATGGCCTTGAAATGACCTTAACTGTTGTGGGATGAAATTAAATAAAGGGAAACTTAAGCAGGACATCAGAAAAAAAAGTTCTCATAGTTAGAGCCAACGAAGTGTGGAACAGTTTTTCAGGGAAATCAGTGGAAACCCCTTTGCTGGAATCGGGCTACACATGGACTGCACAAACACTCAAGGCTAAAGAGAGAGCCAGTTCAGATGATCTTCTCCTTTGTTGCCTTGCTGGCAACTTTCACAGTAGAACAGGTGGGAACTTTGAATCTCCCCCCCACCCCCACCCCCAAAAAATGTGGACAAAGAAACAGTTTTCATTTTTGTAAGAATTGTCAGTGGAAAAAATTGACTTTACAAAAAAAGAATCAATTTTTTTTTTAGTTTTTGAAAACCCAAAAAACCTCAAAAATTTCTTCTGAAAACTGAAAGATGTGTAATTTTTGGCTGAAAACATTAAGTTTTCCAAATAAATAAATAAATAAATAAATAACATTTATTTTTGGAGGAAAGAGAACATTTTTTGGTGTGTAGCTGCAGACCTGTATGGGAGCAGAGGGCCAGACTGGAAGCTCAGACAAGCGGAGAGGGCTGGGGTTGTATAAGGACAGCAGGGATCATGAGTCTGGAGAAAGTGGGGCAGACTGGGGTTCAGAGCTATGCAAATAATGAATTTTCCAGTTTGCTGCATTTCTCCTTTTCAGCTGGGCAAAGGGATTAGCAAACTGAATCATAGAATCATAGAATATCAGGGTTGGAAGGGACCTCAGGAGGTCATCTAGTCCCACCCCCGGCTCAAAGCAGGACCAATCCCCAACTAAATCATCCCAGCCTGACCTTAAAAACTTCTAAGGAAGGAGATTCCACCACCTCCCTAGGTAACGCATTCCAGTGTTTCACCACCCTCCTAGTGAAAAAGTTTTTCCTAATATCCAATCTAAACCTCCCCCACTGCAACTTGAGACCATTACTCCTCGTTCTGTCATCTGCTACCATTGAGAACAGTCTAGAGCCATCCTCTTTGGAACCCCCTTTCAGGTAGTTGAAAGCAGCTATCAAATCCCCCTCATTCTTCTCTTCCGCAGACTAAACAATCCCAGTTTCCTCAGCCTCGCCTCATAAGTCATGTGTTCCAGTCCCCTAATCATTTTTGTTGCCCTCCGCTGGACGTTTTCCAATTTTTCCACATCCTTCTTGTAGTGTGGGGTCCAAAACTGGACACAGTACTCCAGATGGGGCCTCACCAATGTCGAATAGAGGGGAACGATCACGTCCCTCGATCTGCTCGCTATGCCCCTACATATACATCCCAAAATGCCATTGGCCTTCTTGACAACAACGGCACACAGTTGACTCATATCCAGCTTCTCGTCCACCGTAACCCCAGGTCCTTTTCTGCAGAACTGCTGCCGAGCCATTCAGTCCCTAGTCTGAAGTGGTGCATGGGATTCTTCCGTCCTAAGTGCAGGACTCTGCACTTGTCCTTGTTGAACCTCATCAGATTTCTTTTGGCCCAATCCTCTAATTTGTCTAGGCCCTCTGTATCCTACCCCTACCCTCCAGCATATCTACCTCTCCTCCCAGTTTAGTGTCATCTGCAAACTTGCTGAGGGTGCAATCCACACCATCCTCCAGATCATTTATGAAGATATTGAACAAAACCGGCCCCAGGACCGACCCCTGGGGCACTCCGCTTGATACCGGCTGCCAACTAGACATGGAGCCATTGATCACTACCCGTTGAGCCCGACAATCTAGCCAACTTTCTATCCACCTTATAGTCCATCCATCCAGCCCATACTTCTTTAACTTGCTGGCAAGAATACTGTGGGAGACTGTGTCAAAAGCTTTGCTAAAGTCAAGGAACAACACGTCTACCGCTTTCCCCTCATCCACAGAGCCAGTTATCTCATCATAGAAGGCAATTAGATTAGTCAGGCATGACTTGCCCTTGGTGAATCCATGCTGACTGTTCCTGATCACTTTCCTCTCCTCTAAGTGCTTCAGAATTGATTGCTTGAGGACCTGCTCCATGATTTTTCCAGGGACTGAGGTGAGGCTGACTGGCCTGTAGTTCCCAGGATCCTCCTCCTTCCCTTTTTTAAAGATGGGCACTAAATTAGCCTTTTCCCAGTCGTCCGGGACTTCCCCCGATCGCCATGAGTTTTCAAAGATAATGGCCAATGGCTCTGCAATCACATCCGCCGACTCCTTTAGCACTCTCAGATGCAGCGCATCCGGCTCCATGGACTTGTGCTCATCCAGCTTTTCTAAATAGTCCTGAACCACTTCTTTCTCCACAGAGGGCTGGTCACCTCCTCCCCATGCTGTGCTGCGCAGTGCAGTAGTCTGGGAGCTGACCTTGTTCGTGAAGACAGAGGCAAAAAAAGCATTGAGTACATTAGCTTTTTCCACATCCTCTGTCACTAGGTTGCCTCCATCATTCAGGAAGGGGCCCACACTTTCCTTGACTTTCTTCTTGTTGCTAACATACCTGAGGAAACCCTTCTTGTTACTCTTAACATCACTTGCTAGCTGCAACTCCAGGTGTGATTTGGCCTTCCTGATTTCACTCCTGCATCCCCGAGCAATATTTATATACTCATCCCTGGTCATTTGTCCAATCTTCCACTTCTTGTAAGCCTCTTTTTTGTGTTTAAGATCAGCAAGGATTTCACTGTTAAGTCAAGCTGGTCGCCTGCCATATTTACTATTCTTTCTACACATCGGGATGGTTTGTCCCTGTAACCTCAATAAAGATACTTTAAAATACAGCCAGCTCTCCTGGACTTCTTTCCCCCTCATGTTATTCTCCCAGGGGATCCTGCCCATCAGTTCCCTGAGGGAGTCAAAGTCTGCTTTTCTGAAGTCCAGGGTCCGTATGCTGCTGCTCTCCTTTCTTCCCTGTGTCAGGATCCTGAACTTAACCATCTCATGGTCACTGCCTCCCAGGTTCCCATCCACTTTAGTTTCCCCTACTAATTCTTCCCGGTTTGTGAGCAGCAGGTCAAGAAGAGCTCTGCCCCTAGTTGGTTCCTCCAGCACTTGCACCAGGAAATTGTCCCCTACACTCTCCAAAAACTTCCTGGATTGTCTGTGCACCGCTGTATTGCTCTCCCAGCAAGTATCAGGGTGATTGAAGTCTCCCATAAGAATCAGGGCCTGTGATCTAGTAACTTCCGTGAGTTGCTAGAAGAAAGCCTCTTCCACTTCATCCCCCTGGTCCGGCGGACTATAGCAGACTCTATATGCACTGTTTTGTGTATAAATGCTCTGTTTTTATATAACTGCTCTAAATGCACTGTTTTGCTTTGCTCCTTGGATTATTTAAGAACATAAAAGAAAGACCATACTGGGTTAGACAAAGGGTCCATCTAGCCCAGTATCCTGTCTTCTGACAGCAGCCAATGCCAGGTGTTCAGAGGGAATGAACAGAACAGGTAATCATCAAATGGATCCATCCATTTAAACTGGATTATACAGCTGATAAATTTTTAAACATCTAAAAGAATGTTTAAGGGGGGAAAATCCATTTGGTACCATCCAAATAAGTAACAACACAAAAGTCTGCTGTCTGACAGCACTTAAAGCCCAGGGTATTTCAAGCTACAATATATCCACTCTCAATGAAGGGCCATCCACCTACTAGACAGTCACTCCTAGAACAGACAATGTGGCAGCAAATGTAAAGGGAAGAAAAACTCCATCAGATAAAGTGACAAAAGCCAGGACATTCAGAGTTAAGGGTGGTGCTTGTGTTAATGTGTGAAGCGAAGGATCACATGCAAAGGAAGAGAGATGATCACCTCTTAAAGGTGAATTTCCTGCTTAACTTTCCTCCAGCATGGGTCCTGAGATTTGGTTTTGTGTTCTTCTGCTTTATGAGGACTTTTTTCTTCATTATTAGATTGCAACACGTGCATTATTTACCTTCCATCCACTGAGTGAGGAGGTATTTTAAGCAGTGTAATAAAACCAGAGGGAACTGTATGTCTTGTTTAGCTAATGGAGTTGTGTGCACTTCGAGCACTGGGATGAAGGAGTATTTAAGATGAACACCAGGAGACTTTTCCAGTGGGTGAGACCAGTGAGTCTGTGGAATATTCCCCCACACGGAACCGTGGATAGTTGTGTGTTATTTTCAAAGCAGACTGGAAAAAGCACTGAACGATATACTTGAGTTAGCAATCCTGCTTTGGGTGGGCACATGGACTCAATGACCTAAGAGGTCTTTCCTGCCTCTGACTTTTGTGATGATGTGAGAACTCCCCTGCATGACACAATGTGAATTCATTTGTATATGTTCATGTCATCCAGGGAAAAGATTTTGCTCGGAGTAGAGTGGGGTGCTGGAAACTTTTCTTACTATATGGGAAGGGGAGTAGCAGATCATCAAGTTCACAGAAATTGTTCCTTCTTTTCTGCCGAGTTCTTGTGGATTGTGTTCGGGGGAAGTTTTGCATGCAGTTATTCTGTCTGCATAAGTTCTCTTTTGGGGGTAGTCCAGTGAGGGTGTGATGGAGATTAATAACTAGGTAAAGTCTGTTCTACAGATGGGCTCAAGTTGCTCATCGCTGTAGTATCTGAACACCTTCCAGCCATGCTTTAAGCGGCCTGGCTATCCTCTGTCCCCTGTGGTTCGTTCTCTTGCTCACCCCCTTCTGAGTGGGAGAAGTGTGCGTGCAGCGAAGCGGTTTGTTTTGGTCGGGCTTTTTGTGAGTTGGTTTGCAATACGTGCTGCTCTGTGTTTATCTTAGGGAAGGCAGGTCAGACAGCGGCCCCTAGCACTTGGGGCGCAAGGTTGTGAGGTTTGGGACGGACCTTAGCTCTTGTTGGAGTTTGTTCCACAGTCTTGCACTGCCACAGCCTTGGCATAAACGAGAATCTTGCCCTTAGCTGCCGAGGCTACTCTAAGTCAGCCGGAGAGCGTTTGCAGGGCATTCCCTCCCCAGAGGATGGGCATGATGCCCTGTGGTGTTCCGAGCCCAGCTGACCCAGGGTCATTGGCAGTCATTCACTCTCTGCGCAACAGAATCAGTCTTTAGTTTTCTGGGGGCAGCTCTCCCTTGTGGCATCTGGCAAGAATTGTTTTCTTCTTCACCAGCCTATTTATTAAGTAAGAGTGGGAGAGAGGTTTCTCTCTCTCTCTCTCTGCGCTCAGGAAATGGAAGACCTGCCATTGCAGACTTTGTGGGGGCTTCAGGCATGAACACGGGAGAAAGCACTTTCAAAGGTTTAGCTACGCCACTGCAAGAGTCCAGGGCCCCTTTCCTCAAGTGCCTTCTGGCTGCTCTGTGCCACTCCAAAGCAGCCCTAAAGGCAGCTTAACCAGCCACTTAAGGATCTCCACTGCCTAGTGGAATATTTGGGTAGTGGAGAGATGCTGCAGTGGTTTTTACATTGCAGGTAGCCTGGTGGGAGAAAAGAAGCATGACTGGGGCTCCTTTATATCTAATAACCCCTTGAGGCAAAGGCATCTGGTGCAAGTTAGAACAGCCTTTCGATGGATTCTCAGGTCTGGGACTGGGAACCTAACACAAAGTCACTCTCACTGCTTTAACCTTTGCAAATAAAAACTCTCCATAAGGCTGTATGAGTGTTTAACATGTATCTACTGAAATCATTCCATGGACTATGTACCTGCATAAGACCTACCTTGATTGGCGTGTACCACCTCCGGGGAGAAGAGGACCTGCGCATGCTATTTCCCAGGTTCCTGGGTTCTGGGAATTCATATTCTTGCTCTGGCATCTTCACTCTGGCATTCTTGGCTTTCTCTAGCTTAGCCCCTTCTTCCGTGGAGCCCTTTTCTCCCCAGCGGACCTATCAAGAAAAACATTGGTGGCATCTTAAAATAGCATCTGCTGTTGAATGTAGAGCTGCAACATTTGGATCTGGATCTAGATTTCCCCATTGTTCAGATTCACTGTTGAGAGAGGGACAAGCTGCAAAGTTTGGGTCTACACTGGAGTTTTGGGTGCTGGGATCTGGGGCTTTGGTTCAGTCCCATCTCTCCTGATTGCAGCTGCAAGGAGTTCCCACTCTGCGCATTTTGGCACATGTAGATGCTGGGTTTTCTAGAAATGGAGAAGATCATTTGCCTCAAAGAAGACAATTGTTGTACAGAATCTAGATGTCTTTCCTTACTTAAAACCTGATTCTGAAACCATTAATCAAGTGAAAAGTCCTCATTCATGCATGCAGTCCTACTGGAGTCAACAGGACCAGTTGCTTGAGTTGGGGTTGGTAGAAGCATTAGAAAATGCAATTTCAAAGGGCTAGCTACACCCCTGCAAGAGTCCAAGGTCCCATTCCTTAAGTATATTCTGGATGCTCTGCACTTGCCCAGTGGAACAATGGTTACTAAACCATTGGAACAGCTCACCATGAGATGGGGTAGATTCTCCATCACTAGAAGTCTTTACGTTGAGACTAGATGTCTCTCTAAGGTTACGTCTACACTTACAGATACACTTACACATACTTACAGAGGTATGTAGAGTACAGACACTGCATCCCCAGCTAGAATGGTATAAATAGCAGTGTAGACAGTGAGGCACGGCTTAGGTGAGTGGATTGCCCTAAACAGCTGAACCCCCAGGGTATGCACCCTACACAGCTCTCTGCACACCCAAGCAGGGCCTCCCATGTCTACACAGCTACTTTTAGCAGTGAAATGTCCTGCTGACTCCCTGCTGCCAGCGCCTTTGTGAAAGACTCCAGCCGTGGGGAAAGGCTCTGGTAGATCCCCGCTGCCGGAGCCTTTCACTGTGATATGCAGCTACACTCGACAGTAACCAGTGTGGACGCAGCCTGCCTTTCAGTGTGGCATGTAGCTACACGTGGAGTGCCTGTACTCTACATGCCCCCATAAGTGTAGACATAGCCTGAAAGATACACTGTAGCTCAACCACAAGTTATGGACGCTATTCTATGGCCTGTGTTATGCAGGAGGTCAGACTAGACAATAGTCCTTCATAATAATAGCCCCATAATGGTCTCTTCTGGCCTTGAGGTCAATGGTCTTCATTCTCATTGCCCTGTATCATGAGTTGTCATTGACACCAGTGCAAAGTGAGCGGCAAATGCTACCATTCTGATTGGATAGCGTTTTCCTCCCCCAATACACTCATTTCGCACTGGCGTTAAATTACTGAAGGGTAACAGAAAACAACAATGCCCTAACATCTGTAGAGCATCAAAGACAAAAGCTCTCAAGGCTCTTTCTCCTTTGTGCTCCATTGAGAAATGAGCAAACGGGAAAGGCAGTGTATTACCCGCCACAACTGAATGTTATGGGCTATTGACAATGTGAGTTTATTAAAAAAAAAAACAACCAACAAATTCCATTTGGGTTTTTATTAAAAATTGATTCCCGACATGCGTCTAACACAGTGCGCTTCCATGGAATTCCCTTCGGTCAGCTCCAGAAGAACCAATACAGTGTTTTATAAAGACAAGGAAAGTACCTTGCACTCCTGCAGACCAAAGTGGCTTAAGGCTTGTCTACACTTAAAACGCTGCAACTGCACCAATGAGGTGCTTCAGTGAAGACACTACCTACACCCATGGGAGGGGTTCTCCCGTCAGTGTAGGTACTCCACCTCCCTGAGAGGCAAGGTTGACAGGATAATTCTCTCATTGGCCTATTGCTGTCTACACAGGGGCTTATTTCACACTTCTGAGCAATGTAGTTATACTGAACTAACTTCCTTATGTAGACCAGGCCTCAGATGTCATACAAGAGGGCACAGAGCCCTGATTCCCAGGCTGCTTCCATGAAATCGCCTCCGTCTTTCAGACCCTACTTCAGGGCTTTCCACAGAAGCCAAATTTTCTCCCTGTGGAGAACTTGGAGTTCTCAGCCTTTTTATGAGGCCCAGGTATTTCTCAGGCTGTCACCTGACCCCAACTAGTTCTGCCTTTTTAGGCTGGGAGGCAGGTCATTATGGTTCAGGGAGGGCTGGTCCCAATTCCTCTCAAAGGAGCCAGTCACAAGAAAGCAAGAGAAAGTGGTATGTTCCCCAGCAGAATGAAATGAAAAAATGCAGAGTTTGGAAAAACTTTCAAATTTTTCATTTTGAATTTTTGGGAGAGGCGGGGTTTGAAAAAAAAAATCTTGATGAAAATGGAAATTTCCATTTACTAGAAAAGCCATTTTGGGTGGAGAAAAAATCTGATCATCCCTTATGAACAGAAACTAGTCACTGGTAGAGATAAGCAGTCAACAAAACCCAAGAGACCAAACCAAAGCATTCACAGAGCCCACTGAAGAACGATCAGTGACTTACACCAACATTTTCAAAGATGGGTGTCTAAAGTTAGGCTCCTAAACCCATATGTCAGTTGGAATTTTCAAAGGAGAGCCTAAGAAGGGTAGATGCCTAACTCGTATTGAATTTCAATGGGATTCCTGAATAAATGCCCTGATTTCCAGAGGTTCCATATACTTGCTTTGACCTCAGTGGAGTTACTTCCAATTAACGCTGGCATCCCAGACAGAGAGGTCACACCTCCTCTTTGTGTCCCTCTGGGAGAATGGCAGAAGGGTCTTGTGGCTGAGTTTACAAGTGAGTTTTCCAGGTACGTAAGCAAATATTGATTTACCTCCATCCTTTTAATGCCACCAACACCTCGCCCACCATAGTAAGAAGCATCAACCGTTGGCCACTTCTTCTTAGGAAGGCCATCGTCATCTTCTTCCTATCAAACAGAAAGGAGATAGATACATCACGAGGTTGCGTTGTCAGTGGACGCAAATGACATGCATATGGAAATGGATGACTCAGTAAAGTGCAAACAGACTATAAGACCCCTTTACACAGGTGATGTTGAGCCAGCAAAAGCTGTACAGGGGTTAGCTTACTGAAGCTCACTTGAATCCAACTAGCTCTGGTAGCAACAGCAGTGAAAACAGTGCAGCGTGGGCTTCAGTGCAGGTCGTGTAAACCCGGCATGGACCCTGGATATGTGCTCGGCTCACTAGCCTGCACTATGTGATTTTCATTGTTATATTGCCGGCTAGCTGGACTCAAGCCAGCTCATGCATAGCTTTTGCTGTGTAGACACGCCCTAAGTGGCAGAGAGCTGTAAAGGGGTCTAGGTCTTTTAGTGGTTATTTTTCAGGGGATGTGCATTCCTGTGTAGAAGATATCGTTTGGGCAATGAAATAACACCACTTGACAGGTACAATCCTGCCCCAGCAAAACAACGTGTTTTGTTTGAAAGAGAATCTGTCTTGCATCATCTCTGAATTCTGAGAAGTAAATGGGTTGATCCCATAATGTTTTCAAGTTGCAAAATCATTGCTTGAAATTTGGTTGAGATTGCCTTAAAACAGAAGAAAGAAGAAGAAGGAATACTGGGCCAGATCCTGAGGTATGGCCAAAAAGCACTCGGCATAGCTCAGGAAGGAGGCATGAAAGTGGCTTTAAAACATCTTTGCACTCCCCCAATCCTGGGGCCTTCTGGGTGCTGCTCTGGGTCCCTATGCTGGCTGTCAGTGGCAACAAGGAGCAGATCGGGGGACTTATTTCCAATGCTGGTGGAACCCTTCTGCAGCAGATAAGTCTGTTTAGGATTGGTTAGGATGGTGTCCCTAGCCTCGGTTTGCCAGTTGCTGGGAATGGGCGACAGGGGTTGGATCACTTGATGATTCCCTGTTCTGTTCATTCCCTCTGGGGCACCTGGCATTGGCATTGGCATTGGGCTAGATGGACCTTTGGTCTGACCCAGTATGGCTGTTTTTATGTTCTTAAGGGTACATATACCAGAGTGGCCCACTATGCACACTCGATACAAGACAAGTGTCAGCACACTAAGGATCTCAGAGAACAGAAAGGGTAAAAAACTAAGAGGCAAGAGGGATTCACTCTGTTAGGGATTCAAACAACTTGCTTGTCCAAATGGAAATAAAAGATAACTACTGGGGTGTACATACCAAGGAGGGAGAAGCATGCTCTGAAGTGATTCAAGATGACTTTACCAAGAAGACCAGGATGCAAGTGTGCAAATGTAGGCTGAATATTAGAAGACAGTCCTAATAATGATCTTTGACTTGTGTAATCCACTAGGGAGGCTGCCCTTTAAAGATAGACACAAACACTCTGCTGGCATGACTTCAGTGACTTTACTGGACTTATGCCAGCAGAGAATTCGGCCCACTGGGTAAAAATGGAGATCCTGATCCTGCAAAAGCTTAAGCATATGCTTAGCTTTACACAGTGAGTAGTTCCTTTGAAGTCGGTGGGACTGTTCACTGTTAAAGGGAAACACGGGCAGAATCAAGGTCTAAGTAAAGGCATTAGGATTTGGCCCAGTGAATTCTATTAAAGCGTGGTAAAGTCCCCCTCAAGGTAAGTGACTGAGACTCTATTGCCTTAATTCTTTAAAAACGAACTGGAGAAAGCCCTAGAAGGGTGATGCCTCAGGGGGTTGCAAGGTTATTACATGGGGGTCACGAGCTGTCAGCCTCCATCCCCAAACCCTGCTTTGCCTCCAGCATTTATAATGGTGTTAAATATGAAAATATGTTTTTAATTTTTAAGGGTCTTAGGGTCACATTCAGAGGCTTGTGGTGTGAAAAGGCTCACCAATACAAAAGTTTGAGAACCCCGATGTAGTAGGTGACAATCCTGCACTGGTCCCCGGGCAATGCACTAAATGACCCTCATGGTATGTAATTTCCATGATTCTCAAACTGGGCTGTGAATTGGCAAAGCAGGAAAGCAAAGCTGGTTAGAAAAGGGTGCATTTTCCATGAAAACATTTCTCTCTTTTATTTCTAAATTGTTCACAAGAATTTCCCAGGGTTTTGATCAAAAACCAAAAACTCTTCAGCTTTCAAAAATCAAAAACCAAGAAAAAAACATTTTTAAACTAAAAAAAACCCCAGTCCAACATTTTTAGTTTTTCATTGAAAAAACAGAAAATTTAAAAGGAAACTAAATTTTTTATTTCCAAACACAGGCATTCTTTTGTCAATTTTGTTTTTCAGTTGAAAAATTTTGACCTGTTCTAAAGAAAAGCTAATGATTAACTAAGAACTGCAAGTTTCTTCTTTGCTGAAGCCTCTCTCTCTTTGCTGAAACATAAGAACTTAATATCTCTGCATGAATTTTTCCATGAGGATTTTTATTTTTTCAAATTGGGATCAAAGCCATCCAAATATTTTCCTTCAGCATCTTTCTTTCTTTCTTTCAGCACAAACTGGACTTCTCACAACAGGAAATGCCAAGACTTAAGAAATCTTCCCCGCAAGCCCCTTATTAGCTCTGAGAGTCTTTTCAGACCTTGAAAGGAGGCGTGTCTGTCAAAACAACAACAAAAATATCACCCTTTTCTCCCTCCCCCCCCGAAAGGCTACAGCATAGGCTTGGAAAGTAAGAGTCACAAGCCCACTGCAGGATGGGGCTGTTTACATGATTCGTAGGCACAGACAATTTTGCAACACAAGCACGGAAAACACCCTTGATGTGCTTCAGACTTGGACAGAAATTCAAAAGGACATATGCGTAGCTAAAACAAAGGAAGCACAAATATACAGAGAAAGGCAGATGGATCACAGGTCTGGGCCCATTAGTATCACTGTCCCTATTTTACAATCTGAGGTACAGCAGAGCACGGATCAGCATTCACGTCGCACTGCACTGGGCCAGAAAAGCTAATGAGTCAACCAGCAGACCAAATTCAGTGGTGAATCCTGGTCACATGCCCCCTGAGGCATGTTGTGCATACGCTAAGAAGAATCTGAAGCACAGAGGGGTGACTTCCATAGATTCAGAGGCCAGAAGGGGATAGCTCAGGGGTTTGAGCATTGGCCTGCTAAACCCAGGGCTGCTAGTTCAATCCTTGAGGGGGCCATTTAGGGATCTGGGGCAAAAATCGGGGATTGGTCCTGCTTTGAGCAGGGGGTTGGACTAGATGACCTCCTGTGTGGTCCCTTCCAACCCTGATATTCTATGATTGCGATCATCTGGTCTCACCTCCTGTATAGCACAGGCCATAAATAAGCTCAGACAGCAAGTTGATGGCAGAGTCACAAATAGAGCCCAAAGGTCAGGAGTCCCACTGCCATGCTTTAGCCCCCCCATCCATCCTTCTTCTCAGTTAATAATGCCAAAAACTGAAGTCCTTGCTCAGTCATGAGTCAGTCCTTGTTCAGACCACCCTTCCACTGATGGTAACGGGAATTTTTCTTGTGTAAGAACTGAGTCAGAGCTGAGTAAGGATTTTCAGGCTTTGGCCCAGCAGCAATAGGAAAACGGGAACCCTGAAAATCCATGTGCGTTTCAGGAAGTTGGAAAGCGACTGTTTAAAAGTTGGCATCTTTCCACCCCAAATATCTGCTTTAGATGGAACTGGAGTTAAATTAAATATAAAAGAAGACACTGACACAGATACATTTTTGGAGCCAGAGATCCAGCTCCAGGTGACAAAAAAATCAAGATCTTTGTCTCATATTTTGTACTCGGCTCCACGTTCTTCAACCCTGACCTGAGAGAACCTTATTTGTGGTTGACATAAGGATAATTCAAGCTCCCCTAGGGACATCTGAACTATGTAGGGCAAGAATTCAAACTGAATTTGAACAGATATGAAAACGCTTGGACACCTTCCCCTCTTCCCTGCCTTAATAATTATTTTCACAGTGGCCTCTGCACTGCGGGAGCCCCACCAGAATAACATTTATGCACCACTTTCCACGTTCAAGGCACTGTATAGCCATTGACAACCCCCTCCCCCCCGCCCCACATGGCTGGGCATTATTATCCCCATTTTACAGCAGAGGAAACTGAGGCACAGAGTGGCAAAATATGGGTAGTGGAAGGCCAATAGCGGAGCCTGGATTAGAACTCACTGTCTCCTCCTTCCCAATGTCTTCCAGTCACGTTGCCTCTTTCCCCTCAAAGCACCAAATTGCCTTGAGAAAGGCTGTGCTCATGGGAGTGCTGGTGTGACCAGAAGAGGGCAGCCCTACCAATCCGGTGAGACAACCTGTTCTCAGGAGACTTTTTGCTCAATTTTGCAGACTCCAACAGTTGGCATAAGATTCTCCTCAGCAACCAAGACCAAGCCGGCAAGCCCTGGATGGGTGGAGCTCCCACTGGCTCTGGGGAGTAGTTCTGCGGGCAGAGGGCTCCCATGCTCTTGCGTTTACCTGCCCTAGCAGTCCACAGTGGGAATTCTGTCCTGTGCTCTGGGAACAAAGGGGCAGTGAGACACCCTAAGGAAATAGCCCTGACTCCAAGGGTCTCTCCAGCACATGGAAAGATAGCCTCGCTGTGTTTGCAGTCCCTCGGCAGGAGGCATGCTAGGGGCCATATGGGGCAGGAAGAGGCATGTGTGAATTGTAGGAATGCCAGGTGCTCAGTTTTTAACCGGAAAGTCCATTGAAAAGGGGACCTGGCAGTGTCCGGTCAGATGTACTGACCAGACACCAAAAGCCCAGTTACTGTGGGGCAGGGGAAGGTGCCGGGTCATTAACCCACGCCAGCCCCTGCTCACCTTGGGTTGCCTCCTACCTGCAGGCAGGCTCCTTGTCAGGCTGTAGCAGCTCCTGTCCCAGCCCCGAGCAAAGGGAGCCTAGCTGGGGTGGGGAGGGAGGTGGAGATGATCCAGTGAGCAAAGAGGGGAGGGATGGAGAGGAGCGAGCGATGGGGGTGGGGCCTTGGGAGAAGAGGCGGAGCAACAGGCGGGGCCTATGGAAGAGGCACAGCAGGGGAGGGGCCTTGAGGGGAAAAGGCGGGGCAGGGTCAGGGCCTTGAGGGGGTCCAGTTACCAGCAATTGGAAAGGTGGCAACCCTAGTGAGTAGTCCTTTGCACTCACTATTCCCCAGTTGCCACAAGTACCATAGAAATGATGCCCTAACCAGTGCTGGGGGCCAAACTGAAGCCCAGCTGCCCCAAGATGGGTAAGGCACAAGCCCAGTGCTGGGATGACTCTCCTGAGGTTCACTCCTGACCAGGGTTCAGGTCTGCTCGCTCTTTGCTGTCTGTGCTCTGGCTGCCAGCCTGTGCAACGCAGATGGTGACTTTCAACTCCATCACTTGCTGCCCGCTGTAGTTTCCCGTGCATGAACATAACTGCTGTTTGGAAACAGAGAATTTCTCCTGAAATTAAATCTGAAAATTCAGGATTTTTTTATAGCAAATGAAACAAATATATTTGTTACAGAATTAGCTCAGGAGAAATTCTTTGTTTGTAATATTATATATTTCAGCCAGGCCAGCTGGCTCTGGACAAATGGATTTATGTTGCTGAGGGCAGAATGAAACAATCATGGAACATGTGGTGCCTATTAACTTAGCTGGATGCCATATTTCTCAGTTACCTGGCTGTCTTGAGAAAGATCAGAAACACTTAAGATTAAAGGCTGAGTAAGAGATTCGTGCTTGTTTTAGCTTATTTTTTATAGGCTGTCTCTTCATGTCACTATAAAAAAAAAATTGCTGACCGACCGGCAGCTTCCGCCACTCATTGTGTTCTCCTTAACCTAAAGTAAACCCAAAGCATTCAACTTTCCGTCCCTTCAGCTCTACTGTTTGGGCTTCTTAGATCTCCTAAACTAAGACAAGTCGGGATAGGTCAACAATTGGATGGGAGACCATTAGGGAAAAGCAAGGTATCGCATGAAGTAATAGCAGTGATTTACAAGGGAGCACTCTTCTCTGTAAAATCAAAGGGGTCCTGCTTTGATCTAGCTAGCTCAATAACAACAGCAGTGAAGCCATGGCAGCATGAGCTAGCCACCTGCTGGACATACCCAGGGACCTGGATGGGCTTGTCACAGCTTCACTGCTATTGCTATTCGATCTAGTTAGTTCAGAGCTAGTTCAGGTATGTCTACATGTGCTGCAGTCACATCTCTGATGGCAGGTAGACCGACCCCTAGTATTCTTATTTGTATTTGCCGTATTAGAGTAACACCTAGAGGCCCCGGCTGAGATCAGGACCTCACTGTGCTGGGCACTACAAACACACAATAGGAAGAGACGGTACCAGATCTGAACAGATATGACAGACAAAGGAAACGCTATTATCCCCATTTGACAGATGAGACACTATGGTACAGAGAGATTAAAAGACTTGCCCAAGGTCATGCAGGTAATTCTGTGGCAGAGCCAGAAATTGAATCCAGACCCCTGGATTATATAGTCCACTGCCTTAACTGTAAAGTCATGTTACCTCTCTTTCAACCAATGCCCCCTTGTGGTGTGCTGCTGGAGATGCCGTCTCTAGCTGAGATATGAAGACGGTGGTCTTTGACATGTGAGTTCATTATAAATCCCATAGCACTTTCTATGACGTGTAGCCAATCATTTTAATTTATTATTTATTGTGTGATGTTACGATTAATTAACATGTTATATTATATATATTCATTGTATGTTAAATAGAGTTAATGTGTAGAATTATAGAAGTTGATCAGTATTTAGAGGGAATTATGTACTAGATATAAGTAAGACAAGCTGAAATGCAAGAACCTGTAGGCTGAGGCCTGCAAAATTTTAGCTTAGCTATTTTAGGCCTTGGAGATAAGAAATGCTGACGTAAATAAATGCCCGAGGAATAACCCAGTGCCTTAAGATTATGGGAAAAGATATACCAAGTGGTAATATTGCAAAAATGTAGTCAGAAGATTAATTTTAAATGATAAAAATGCTGTAAAAGCGCATTTGTCTCCAACATGTGTCTTAACCACAGGATACAGGTGGGGCGTCAATGTTAATGAGAATAAAGAGAACCTACACAGCCTGTAGAATTCGGGGTTCTTTATGTTTCTGGGGACACAGACCAAAAAGAAAAGAGAGGGCTGATGCTTTCATGTACACGCGCAGCATGGAGGTATAGACAGAATCACATTATAAAACAAGGTTTCAGAGTAACAGCCGTGTTAGTCTGTATTCGCAAAAAGAAAAGGAGGACTTGTGGCACCTTAGAGACTGACCAATTTATTGGAGCATAAGCTTTCGTGAGCTACAGCTCACTTCATCGGATGCATCCAATGAAGTGAGCTGTAGCTCACGAAAGCTTATGCTCCACAAGTACTCCTTTTCTTATTATAAAAAAAGGTACCCAGAGCCAGAAAATTAAGCTTCCTATGGGAAAACTCCAGCAGGGACTATCCCTGTATTGATGATCAATCCATGAGAGAGCCATCAGACTCTAACACCACCTCGGAGGATGTCAGTATGTCTGTAGTTCTAACTGGTGCATGGATATATTTAGGAGTTGTGTATGCTGTGACATTCATAACTTTGTTGGCAACTTCAAGGGGGAGCTGACTTCTTGCTATCCCCTGCTTTAATCAGGTTTGCCGCACCGGTCCGCCATTCTGCCTATATGTTTCAAATTCAGTTTGGCTATTTAAATCCTCACCTTCCCTGCATAAAACCCACTTCTCCCCTGCTTCCAAAGACGCCCAATCGATTTTCTTTTACACGTCTTGCTTCCTTCTCTTTCCTGGAAAGTTCCTTTCCCTCCCACTCTGCAACCCCCGGTCACTAGTGAGGGGGCTGAACGAAATGTGCAGGTGCACAACTGGCCCCTGGCTTTTTTCAGAAATACATTTCCTGCTTGGGTGTCTGCAAAAAATTCAGAGCAGAGTCTTGGGGTCTATTTTACCATCTCTCAACAAGCCCTTTCAGGAAGAGAGAGGAAACGAACAGGAAAAGGTCAATAAACACTGATAAATGCTGGTGCCAACAGTTTTGTGGAGGAGCCACTACCAGCTATTCTCTGGCTCCAGGAATGCGCAAGCAAGTGCCTGGGAGATGGTTTGGGGCAGAGCAAAGCAGTTCAAGGGGGAGAGATGAACAGAAGCTTTCATCTGATGGCTCAACAGAGGCCTCCATGTAGTGAGTTAAATTCCTCCAAGAAGAGGACATAGGAGCCTGCGTGGTTTGCAAGCAGACTTCCCTTGACAGTGATAATCATCACCTTCAGCCTGTCATAAATGTGCTGCTGAATGCGCCTTTCTTTCCAGGACTTTCTTGTGTGTGTTTGTTTTGGTGAATGTGGGTAAGACGACAACAGACGTAAGCATTATCCAATTACGGGCTGGCTGGTGGCTTGGCCCTGGTGCCGTGCCGGGAATGACCTTACGGCTCGGGTGAAAAGGCTGATACAGCGTGGAAAGAACAGGTCGGAGCTCTGGGGAGAGGGTGCATACTGTGGCAGTCTTTCTGGTTCTCTTTCCTGAGCGTCGTAATGACAGTGCCTGAACGCCTTGGGGAGAGAAGGTGTCACAATGGTGGGGAAAAATTAGCTCCAAAATCAAATGCCAGAAGTACATCATAACATCTCTCCTTCGGAGGGAGTTGCAGTCAAGTCCAATAGCCAGGTGTTCATCCACTAGGAATAGCTGGAGCCTTCTTACCAGCTGGAGTGGAAGCATGTGTGTTTTTAATCCACCAAGGCCAGCAAAGAGTCTGGCATACCCGCACGAGTGCATTCAACCTTAACTGCTGAAGGGCATATACTCCAATCAGAGGGCGATCGGGTGCTTACTAGCTCTTCAAGCCTTTTCGCTCTTCTGATTGGCATTACTTGGATCTTTGTCATTTAAACCATCTGTCCTTCATCCAGGCCCCCCTGTGCTCTGTACTATCCGGGGGACAGCATTGTTGATCTTGAGGTAAATCAATCAGAAATCTTGAGCTGATAAAAGTCTTCCTTCGCCAACAGCGAGGGTGTCTCCAATCTGCCTCAGACGTCCTTTCAAATAAAACCTTGGGCAGATTTCTGAAAGCACTGCTGCTCGTTCTTCATTGTTGCAGTATAATGTGTTGTCCTTGCAATGCAAAGCCATCTGGCCTCAGCTTTTAAATCTGCTGATGCAAGAATTCCTCTTGTCTTATTTTTGCCAAGAGTTTGGGGGGAAAAATTCTTACTGTAAATGTAATGCTGCCACTTAAGGAATTAGCATTGTTACATGCTGGAGATGAGTGGTTACCAGGTTTTCTATGGGGGAGAGAGCTATCTACAGCATGCTAAAAACATCAGATTTCACTAGGCTGAATCCATCTTCCATTTATTTTTAGAAAAACAGAGAGAAGGGGGCCCGATCCCCTCTGCAGGCAATGTGTTGCTTCCAGTGGCCGTCCCCCTTTCAGGATTGGGCTCAATAATGGTAATGGTGTCCAATAAAATATACTTTGTCAGAATGTCTGCCTTCTTTTCTGGGCCTGATCCTGGGAATTGCTGAGCACAGCCTCAATTTCCACTAATTTTCTAAAGGTTTCTAAAGAAGTTTTCAGATTCTGAACTTTAAAAGATTTATGTCAATTATATTCCAAGATAGAGGGCACTGGTTCTCTTTAACATTAAGGCAATGTAAAGGTGGTGTAAAGGGGGCCCAAGGTGGGAGGAAACTATATTTAAGGCTGCTTTATGCTGCTAAAGTGATGTAAAGTGGTCTTAGGGTAAATGAGAATCAGGTTTACAGAATTCTACGCCCTGGAGGAAAGTGCTGTCTGATCAAAGGCATTTTCCAACATAAGAATGACACTCACAATATGGATACCCTTTTTAGTGCCCAAAACCCCAGCACCTAAACACTTATGCCCCACAAGACCTGCCCTAAATCATGGAGTCATATTTGGTTCTGTCTACACTGCAGCTGGGAGCGAGCCTCCCACCCCAGGCAGACAGACTCACACTAGCTCCGCTCAAGCCAGTATGCTAAAAACAGCAGCATGGACGTGGTGGCATGGGCTAGCCACCCAAGTGTTGGCTGGGCTTGTACTCGGGCATGCCATAATGTACACACTGCTACTTTTAGCAGGCTAACTCGAACAGAGCTAGTGCATGTCTGTCTATCCACACTGGGAAGCATGCTCTCAGCTGCAGTGTGGACATAGCCTGTAAGGGACCACCAGATCAACACATGGTAAATTGTGACAGAGCCAGGAATAAAACCCCCGGAGTCAAATCCTCCACTTGTGTAGTGTGAATAGAGCTGCTCCAGGTTACACCAGCTGAGGATCTGGCTCCTGGAGTCTTTGACTCCCAGAACACTGCAATCATTACTAGACTGCAAGCCAGATCAAATCATCTTCCATCATGACAACTCCCAGCCCAACAGTGCCTCACGCACCTGCATAAATAAAATAAAGATGGGGAAACCGCATTGTTTTTTGGTACATCTCTTTGTCTGGTGCACAGACCCACATTAGCTGTATCTTTGCATTTAAAGTAATTGCAGGATTTGAAACACTAAACATCAGAATGTCTTTCTTCTTAATCTCAGCAGCTCTTTGAAGTTGCTGAGTTATGTTGCGTGCTTCTCTGCCAGAGCACGTTGAGAGATGCTGCGTGCACAATGGCCATTATGTGCTCTTTAGACCAGGAAGCCAAAAATTCATAGTAGCAAAATTAAAAAGTATCCAGCGCTAACACTTCCTGTTGGGTCCCACCAATCACTCAACTATGTGAGAATATATCCTCTCCGTCAACAGTCACTTGTGTGGAGAAATCGGGTTACTCAGACCTTTGCTGGACAATACTGATTGCAGGGTTACAAGTTCTGTAGTTATGTCTGCAAACCAGCTCTGAATTTAAACCAGACAGCAATTGCTTTGAAAGCTTTGGATAACACTGAATGCATCCCTGGAATTCTCTTTGGTTTGGGATGGTTGAAAGTGTGACAGATTGACAATATCCCAAACAAACCTTATGAAATTAAGATAAATTTTACTGAATGATGTTAAACCTTATTGAATTAGGGTTAACACCTTTGGAATTCATTGTATTACAAATGCAAATATTTATGTGCGCCTGTGAAATTGTATTGAACTGCTTTACCAGAAAGACAAGATTAATTCAATCTCTGGAAGGTCAAAGGAAGTTTAAAGGTCTTTTTGGAACACTACAGTGTGAAGTGGATTTCCTTAGGAAATACCTTGAAGTGAGGGGAATGCAAATTCTCCCGCTCTGAAGCCAACCCTTTGGAGATATTCCCTGAGGTGAGAGATCTTTTCATAGAATCATACAATCATAGAATCATAGAATATCAGGGTTGGAAGGGACCTCAGGAGGTCATCTAGTCCAATCCCCTGCTCAAAGCAGGACCAATCCCCAGCTAAATCATCCCAGCCAGAGCTTTGTCAAGCCTGACCTTAAAAACTTCTAAGGAAGGAGATTCCACCACCTCCCTAGGTAACGCATTCCAGTGTTTCACCACCCTCCTAGTGAAAAAGTTTTTCCTAATATCCAACCTAAACCTCCCCCACTGCAACTTGAGACCGTTACTCCTTGTTCTGTCATCTGCTACCACTGAGAACAGTCTAGATCCATCCTCTTTGGAACCCCCTTTCAGGTAGTTGAAAGCAGCTATCAAATCCCCCCTCATTCTTCTCTTCCGCAGACTAAACAATCCCAGTTCCCTCAGCCTCGCCTCATAAGTCATGTGTTCCAGTCCCCTAATCATTTTTGTTGTCCTCCACTGGACTCTTTCCAGTTTTTCCACATCCTTCTTGTCCAAAACTGGACACAGTACTCCAGATGAGGCCTCACCAATGTCCAATAGAGGGAAAACGATCACGTCCCTCGATCTGCTAGCAATGCCCCTACTTATATATCCCAAAATGCCATTGGCCTTCTTGGCAACAACGGCACACTGTTGACTCATATCCAGCTTTTCGTCCACTAACTCCTAGGTCTTTTTCTGCAGAACTGCTGCCGAGCCATTCGTTCCCTAGTCTGTAGCGTGCATGGGATTCTTCCATCCTAAGTGCAGGACTCTGCACTTGTCCTTGTTGAACCTCATCAGTTTTCTTTTGGCCCAATCCTCTAATTTCTCTAGGTTCCTCTGTATCCTATCCCTACCCTCCAGTGTATCTACCTCTCCTCCCAGTTTAGTGTCATCTGCAAACTTGCTGAGGGTGCAATCCACACCATCCTCCAGATCATTTATGAAGATATTGAACAAAACCAGCCCCAGGACAGACCCTTGGGGCACTCTGCTTGATACCGACTGCCAACTAGACATGGAGCCATTGATCACTACCTGTCGAGCCCGACAATCTAGCCAACTTTCTGTCCACCTTATAGTCCATTCATCCAGCCCATACTTCTTTAACTTGCTGACAAGAATACTGTGGGAGACCTTGTCAAAAGCTTTGCTAAAGTCAAGGAACAACACGTCCACCGCTTTCCCCTCATCCACAGAGCCAGTTATCTCGTCATAGAAGACAATTAGATTAGTCAGGCATGACTTGCCCTTGGTGTTGTTGACTGTTCCTGATCCATGTTGACTGTTCCTGATCACTTTCCTCTCCTCTAAGTGCTTCAGAATTGATTCCTTGAGGACCTGCTCCATGATTTTTCCAGGGACTGAGGTGAGGCTGACTGGCCTGTAGTTCCCAGGATCCTCCTTCTTCCCTTTTTAAAAGATGGGCACTACATTAGCCTTTTGTATACTAACTACCTGCTTTGGGAAACTCCAGTTCAAAGACCCTGAACTGTATAAAAAGGGAACTGAGCATGTTATGAGGGGGCTTGTTCTGAGCTGCAGCTTTGACGAACTTGTAACCACAAGGATTCCTTTAGGGTGGGGTATTAAAAGACTGCACTTGCCAGAACCCATGCGAGAGCTGGGATGAACTCTGGTAAGTTTATTAGCATACGTGTGGGTTCTTTTATGGATTGTAATATGTTTTCTCTGGAATGTTTTTTATCTTATGCATAAAGTAGGCTTGCTTAGAAAGAACTGTGTGGTAAACTGTAGAAATTACAATGTTATCCGTCTCTAAAGAGAAAGCAAGCAGGTGTCCTAGGGCAACCTGCCTGTGCCGGGAATAACATAGTGAAGGGAGGGAACTGTCCTGCTTGGGAATACTCCAATCAGAAGGGAGAGTGACATATGTCTCCACCCAAAGGGGCAACATCTGGGGAGCTGAAAGCCAAGATTGGGGGACCCTTGCTGAATCACTGAAGGGAAATACAGCTGCAGTTGCCCTGAGCTGTGACAAAAAGTTCTTTGGACACATTTCCCCCGCAAGGATTCTCTTCAGTGCTGCTAGCCGCTCAGCTGTTCATGCTTCTAGTGACTGACATGCTGTATGAGTCCCATTGTGTCAGTAAGAAAACAGATAAGCTGCAGATACAGGTTTAGGTAACAACAGGAGCACATTTATTCAGGCACAGTGTAGCACCCTACCCCTGGCTGGGTATTCAGCAGTAGGGCCAGAGCCTGGGACTTCTGGATGTAAAAAGCATGAAAAGCATAAAAAGTAAAGCCACCCCTATTCAGGAATGCTGTAGCAAGCTCATCAGCCTCTACCTATGGCTCAGCCACCCACTGAGTGTGCGTGGATTACCAATAGGCGGCGTACCTTAAAGGGTCCCTTACAATATGTGCTAACTACTTATGCCAAACAATCTGTTCCACCCTGCATTTTGCATTTGGGAGTTCATTTCCCGGACCTGAAGAAGAGCTCTGTGTGGCTCGAAAGCTTGTCTCTCTCACCGACGGCTGTTGGTCCAATAAAAGATATTCCCTCACCTTCCTTGTCTCTCTATGGGTTACCGAGACAGTCCCAATGGAAGAGACTCCAAGCCCAGATCCTCAAAGGTCTCAATAGGCGCTAGATACCTTTGGCTATCTGGGCCTCCCCGATAGAGCATGGTGAAACTGTCTGTGTAATCACAGTGCACACAGGTAGGTGATAGTGAGGCCAGGTTTTCAGAGAGAAAAGCCGCCCCAAGTTTTATGTACAAGTTCCCTACACCTTCCAAGGTGCTGACGGTGTGCTTAGTCTCAGGCTTAACAAATGCTAACAACAAACACAACATTAGAAGAAAAAAAAATCTCCAGTGAAAATAACAGGAGAAGGAAAAACTCTCTTAGCAAAGGGCTCCAATCCTGCAAGGCCTCCTCCATGTTTGCTCTGTGCATGGAGGGCTGGCAGGATCAGGGAAAAATATAACTTGGGGAAAAGGCATCTTCACAGCAGTTTAATTAATCTCTTGTTCTTTAGTTCAGCTTCTGCCAAGAGAGACTGGCCAATAGAACCAAACAGAACCTGAAGCAAATGCTGCTTTATCTGCAAAACACTCCCAGGATTACCAAATGCCTCCTTATGTGCAAGACGTACATCCCCCCATTACACCAAGATGTAATTTCCCTTCCCAGTGTTTGAGCAGAGAGCTAGCATTCCAGCCTGATGTATTTTAAGTGATTTCAGCTATTGAATCCCTTGACTTGGAGGCATGTGCAGTGCAGAGCAGATGAGCCACATGCAATTTCAAGTTAATACTTTTCCCTTTCCTTCTGAAGCTGGAAACTGACAAAGTTGTTGAGTTTACTTCGGGCCCAACAACAGACAGAGCTGATTAGGAAAGTATGTCAAATGGTTGCAAAGAGAGGCACGGATTGAAAACGGCGTTATGAGAGATGAGCATTCTGATCTGCAGGCTTATTCAAATCCAAACTTTCCTGGACTTTGGGAGTGTTATGACTTGGGTTTCTGCTTCAGAGCTACAAAGTCTCAGGTTCCGTTCCTGGCTTGGGCTCCAGCTCTTCTGAGCCGTTCCACTGATGGGAAGCTCACTGGCTTTCCTGTGAGTACTATATAGGCAGAAGCTGAGCAGGATTCCACCCGGCTAATGCTTCTCGGCCCTGAACTTTAACAGCTCTGCCTTAGAGCAGAGAGTGCTCTCTGGCCAGACTTCATGGGGAGTGGGGTAAGGCTCAATCCAGCAAACACATTTTCACTTGTGAGCTGGATGAGAGTCCAGAATACATCCCCAGCAGCAAAAGGCAAGGGAACAAACCCACTGCACCACACTGTTCATGGGCTTGAATCTCCTCTCACTTACCCTGCTGTAAGGACGAGCTAATCCAAACCCCACTGAAATCAATGCTAAGAGTCCCATTGATGTCAGTGGGCTCGGGATAAGGTCTAGTTAGTCTAGTAACCGAATTGCAAAGCAGTGGAAGGGAAGGAAGAATCTCTCTCACTGCTCGTTGAAAGTGAATATGGCACAGAAAGGCCCGTCATATATCAGGGAAGAGTCTGTCCCAGGAAAGCAAAAGTGATCCAGATTTAATTATCACACATGACTGGATTTGTACAGAAAGAATAAGTGGGGAGTAAGTTTAAGATTTTCACATGAGAGTTTTAATGTTGCTTTTCTGTCTCCTTGAGTAAAACCCGTGGACCCAGTTCTTCGCTGGTATACAGTGGTGCTGCTCCTCTGAAGTCAATGGAATTACACCAATTTACACCAGCTCATAATTTGGCCTTTGGGCTTCAGACCTAATTGGCTAGAAAGGAACGTTAAGGAATAGCGTGTACAGCCTTTACTCACACTGGTGATGTGGTGCGACCTAGTGCTCACCCATCTGTCTAGATGACACAGTCTAGTGTGCTTGTGTCCTCCGATTGAGTCAAAAGTTAAGCATGCATTTAACTGCTGTCCTGAACAGGGCTGATTTGCTACATTGCTCTGCTACTCAAAGCAGAGAACAGTCTCTCTCCCTCCCGCTCCCTTTACACGCCACAGAGACCCAGCTCTCGCTGGCTGCGGATCGTTACCTCATCACTCTGTGAAAATAAAGTGACCTGTCCCTGCCTGAATTAAACATGCGCTGAAGACATTAATCAGAAAGCAGAGTGCGCCCCAGACCTCATGTGTGGCTAAAACAGCCCTGTTTGCCTATTGGGAGCAAGAGCAAAGGTGGTGAATGCGAAATGCTAACTCCTGCCTCCTGCTATGTTCTACGTGCTACTGGTCTGGAAAGCCAGGCACAGTGAGAGCTGGTAATGCCGGTGTCACTTACCTCACTGTCCTCTTCAGGGGGTGGTGGGGGCTCTTTGATAATCTGGAAGGAACAAACAGAAACAGACAACCTTAAATCCACACTTTGTTCGTCAGCATGATGCAAAAGTCACTTTAATAGAGGATTTGTCCCTGCCAGCTCCTCTGATCGCGACTGCGATGCATGTGCGATTACGTGGTTCCTATGTGTGCTAATGCTGTCGGGATAACCAAGGGGATTCCTAATAAGCCACTGTAAAACCCTGCCATGCAGTCATCTCCTAATTATAGTTCCCAATTAGCGTTTATATCACCTGTAGCTCTGATCGCTGCCAATTGTGACGTCAAAGTGAACCTAACCAGTCTTGGAACTGACACTCCAGCTTTCTGAACTAGGAGCAAAATATTCAGTGCAGCTAAAATAACCCCTCAGCTGAGTAATAATGGGCTGGTCTAAACTAGAGAATTAGATCGACCCAACGATGTCACTCGGGGATGTGAAAAATCCCCACCTCTGAGCGATGTAGTTAAGCTGACCTAAGATCCCATGTGGTTAGCGTTAGGTCAATGGAAGAATATTTCTGTCAACCTACCTACTGTGTCTTAGGGAGGTGGATTAACTACAGATGCAGATTATTGTATTACCTAAAGGCCGCAGCTGAGATCAGCACCCCATGTGCTAAGCACTGTACATATAATCATAGAAGATTAGGGTTGGAAGAGACTTCA
This sequence comes from Lepidochelys olivacea, assembly GCF_965140295.1. Classification (NCBI taxonomy): domain Eukaryota; kingdom Metazoa; phylum Chordata; order Testudines; family Cheloniidae; genus Lepidochelys; species Lepidochelys olivacea. The sequence continues at coordinate 10,790,997 of NC_140436.1, read as the reverse complement.
GGAGGTCATCTAGTCCAACCCCCTGCTCAAAGCAGAACCAACCCCAACTAAATCATCCCAGCCAGGGCTTTGTCAAGCTGGGCCTTAAAAACCTCTAAGGATGGAGATTCCACCAGCTCCCTAGGTAACCCATTCCAGTGCTTCACTACCCACAGTAAGAGATGGTCCCTGCCCTCAGGAGCTCACAAACTACATAGACAAGGCAGAGTGGAGAAACAGAAGCATAGAGAAATGACTTGCTTCGAGGTTACACACCAGGTCTATGGCAGAAATAGATGACAAGTCTCCTGCACCCCAATGCAGTGCCCGGTTCACCAGACCACATTGCCGTCTCATGTTCTGTGCAAAGTCGACGGGAAGGGAAGCAGTTACTGCTTATTATCCTTCACGTTGTTGGGTTAGGAAGACAATCTCTCATGAGCTTTTTAATTTAAAAAAAGATCATATAAATTGGAGGCTCTCCCAGCATTTCTAACTAATAAAGCAATTGGGGTGAGGTTTTGGGCTGATCGGGTGTATTCTCCATCGAAACAATTTAAATTTATGTGGGAGAGAGGCTATTATTTCATGCATGAAGTTTGTATCTAGGACTCAACAAATAGCTGGCTATTATTACAGCTCTCCACTCCAAGTGCAATAGAAAGCCATCCAAAGGGACAGCTATTACATACAGGCATGTCAAACATCTTTCCCGAACTCCAAATTCATCCCTGAGGCATGGCTGTTGAAATCAGTGGGCTAAATCCAACCTTGGGGTAAGCCCAGTCATGTCAATGCGACTACACCAGGGATTCATTTTGTCCCATGGCCACACATTTATCTGAATGAAGGAACCCTTTCTTTAAACTGCACTCAACGGGCCAGAGGCTACAAGGTGCGGAATGCCTCCTGCACGGTGGCAAATGCCCTCAGCTTCCCTGACTTCAACAGGTCGCAGATTTGGGCTCTGGGGCATGTGTGAGCTGCTGGAGGTTTGCTGCAGATGTGCTTAAGCCCTGGAGTTAGTCATTTTTAAAAGCGAGGCTCCACAAACAACTTGACTGTTTAAATAGAAAGGGAAGGAAAAATATGGCTGCTGCACAAGAGTCCCGGAGACATAAATATTTATGAAAATTCCTCTTGTTCCCTGTTTTGCTTCTCCAATGAGCTCACTGTTTTTATTTTCCTCTCACAAGCCCCGAGTCATGCAATGTGGTCATTAATGAGGAGCATGTGCCCTCGTGTAACGATGTTGAAAGGGGCTGGCCAGGGGGTCAGGGTTATCCCCTTGTTCATGGCTTGACTCGGAGCAGGGGTGTCCCTGAGTCACTGCAGCTACCTGTCCCTGGGCACAGTAGCTGCCGTTTGTTCAATTGGCCATTGTGTAGAGCTTTGAAGAGCTTGTGCGTGTGCACTGAAACCAAATCAACCCCTTGTGTTTTGAGTTTAGAAGCAAAAAGGCCATTTCGAAGGAAGCAATGACATCTGAAGAGGATTAAAGGAATTACCAGCAAACCCAAGAGCCAGGCTGTGGCGATGAAGCCGCTGGCCACATTACTGGGGAGGGAGCACAAGCAGGAATCCCTGGAGGAATTCCGGCTGACTTGCAGACTGGAGCTAGCAAAGGTGGAAAGGAGGCAGCAAGTCTAACCCAGTATCCCCTATCCAAAGAGGCTGTGAGTCTGTTACAGCCCCAGCTTTGGAGCCTTGTCTCCTTAGCTCACGTTTTCTGCTCTGGAGGGCTTCGGTTCAATTCCTGGTGCGTCAGCAGCTGTCATACATGCGCCCAGCAAACCCGAGGTCATTCACATGTCGACATCACGTGCCGTGAATGCGGACTGAACCAAGGTCCTTCACGAAACAATAATGGATTCTGATGGTTGAGCTAAAGGACGGCCACAGCTGTGACTGGCTCAGAACAGCAGGCACCAGCCCACAATGGCACTGTCTCAGCCCAGACTGACGCGGTGGGTAGGCTTGCCAGAAGCAAGGCTAATCCACGCTCACACATGCAGATTTGAACACTGCTGTGAGGGGGAGTCACTAACGTACTTGCGGCTGCAAGACGTGTTACATGCATGGTGGGTAGCATGCTACATTTCTCTAGTGTAAACAAGGCCGTAATCCCGGTAGCCAGCAAATATGGGAGACATAGCTACAGAGTCTAACACAGTGAATTACATGAGCCAAAAGGTAGCAGGGACAGAAGGCCCTGCCTTCCTCCACTTCTCCCTGCACCCTTCAGGCATCCTGGCTTTGACAATGTCTGTGCACTCCTCAGCATGATAGTGACTGGCCTTAAAGAGGCTCAGGAAGTTTCCATGCACCTTCTCCCTCCCACAAATTGACTGGTAGCAAATCAAATAATCCTAAAGCAACAAGATAGCGCTCAGTGATCCACACTACTCTTCTTTAGCATCATATGAGAGTTAAAGATGAGAAGGACCTACAGCTTATCCAGTCAATTGTCTTGCAAGGGACAGCTTGACACTGGGTAATGGTTATATTCCAGTTGCCCTGTCTATTCCTCTTGTTCTGCATATTGCTGTATTGTTTGCACTGTGTGTTGGCTGTACTCTGGTTGGTCTACATGTTGTTTGCACAGCGTGTTAGGGTACTGTTTCAGCTTGATGTTGTTGTATAGTGTATACTGTGTGTTGATTGCATTCTGTTTGTACTTATCTTGTTTGCACTGTCCTGTGTTCATGTTGAACTGTATATTGATTGCAGTGTGTTGACTGTATTTTGGTTGCTCTATATAGCTTGCAGTGTGTTACTGTATTGTTTGCTTTGCATGTTGATTGCATTCTGATTGCACTGTATAGTGTTTGTGCTGTAAGTCAACTGTATTTCTAGTTTCACAATGTATTGTTTGCACTGTATTTTGGTTGTACTCTAATTGCTCCTCATAGTGGTTGCACAGAGTGTTGCTGTATTGTCTACACTGTATGTTGATTGCATTCTGCTATCACACTGATCCAGACCATAAAGAGAGAAGAGGAGATGAGTGACATCAGTCAGACCTGATTGCTGAGCAGGGTTAAAAAATTCAGGCCTAGCAGTATTATAAATTCACTCTGTTATTCTGATAAACAAGCCAGATTTCTATCAGCACAATTACACCTAAATCATTAGGGTTTGCATGGAAAGCAACAAGAAAAAATCCTGGAAAACTTCTTGGAAGAGAATCTGATTAAATGATCCATTGGAATCAAATATGAAGTAAAGTTGTTGCTTGGAGCACCATTTAAATTGTATTATGAATATACTGTAACTGAGCCAGGGAACAAGGTTATAACACAGCTGCCCAGCGCTAACACCCTTTGTATTGGCCTGTCACTGAGAAACAAGGCTCCCCTTCACTCCTGTCCCTTCCCATTTCCCTGGGCCCCTACTGTGCACAATAACATGCCTTCCTTTGAAGCAGCCTCACATACTCCTCTACTACCGTCTGGGTTCTTCCTTCTCCTGTAGCCCCTTGTGCATGTTCCCATTCTGAGCATTAGGAGTTAGGTTACGTAGGAGGTGGTGAGTCTTTCCAGGAATCCCACCCTGTCCAGGGGCCAGGAACTTTCCTCTCACTCTCCTTGATCCCGTATGGAAAAGTCATATAAGGAATGTAAATAAATGGGGCCCTATAGAAATTGAATAAAGAATGAGATCCCCCCTTCTGTAGTTTTTTTTTGTGAGCCAGGCTATAGAATCCTGTATCAGGGGACCTTTGGAAATGCACTTAGGGCCAGATTTGTAAAGGTATTTGGGACCCTAACTCCAATTAATTTCAATGGGAATTAGAAGCCTCAATACTTTTAGGCCTTAGGGCCTGATTCTTTGTTACACTAAGTTCCCTTTGCCCCACTCTGGGAGCATGCAAAGGGGCCTTAAAATAGTCATGAATGAACCAGGTTCAATTAGATCTCTGTGTGTCTGTTTCCCCATCTGTAAAATGGGACAGATAATGCTTCCCCACTTCATGAGGATCAATGCATCAATAACTATGAGATACTACAGTGATGGGAACCCTGTAAGGAGGTGGATGAATTTGTTAGTAAAAGTGCAAAGTGTGATCATGTATTATTGTTATGTGTATTAGGTGTCATAACCATGATCAGGGACCCATTGTGCTAGGCACTGTAAAAACACATAATGAGAGACTGTCCCCACCATTAAGAGATTATAATCTAAAGAAACAAGATGGGCTAAAGGTAGGAGAGAGGAAAAAGGCAGACAAACATCTGATCTTACCACCTTCCGCTGCAAGTGCCAGGTGCACTTCTTTGACTTGCCTTCTCTAACATAAACGCAGAGCTGTGGGGGTGTATGTATGTGTGTGGGTGTGTGTATATATATATATATATATATATATAAAAACACTCAGCTCCACTCCTGAAAAAACCCTACCAAAACAAATCACTAAACTCCACAAACAATTCTGCCTTCTGGGGAGAGGATGAGAAAGAATGAACTGTCATAACAGATGATAATCATATCACTAAATGCACAACTGGAAGGTGGTCAGATACTATGGTGATAAGGATGGTATAAGAACCTATATAGATAAGAATAGACAAAGAGAATGATTTCCCCAAGGTCAGTGACAGCTGGGAATACAACTCAACTCCCCGTGAGTACCTATCAACTACCCAATCCACTTGACCACACAGGCTTTCATCTGTATTTATCAATTTAGGCTTGTTATTTGTATTAGAAGCATACTCAAGGAGAATGGGTTCTTCCTTTTATTATTTCTCCACAGCTCATAAAACACCCCCAAGCTGTAGGAATTTTCAGGTTTGCTAAATGGCTCAGGGAGGACAAAGAGAAAGAAAAAACACACACATTTCCAATCCTGCAAGGGATCCAAGGCACAAAGGCACAAGATCGTGGAGGAGGTTGCTTGCTTAACCTGAGTGTGTTTATTCTCTGGAACGTCTAGGGTTCCATTAGTCAGCACTTTCGAATAGTCAGGCTCTGAGTGTAGCAAAGGACACTGCATAGTTTGCCAAGAGGGTTAAACCAACACAGTGCCTTGGTGAAGGAGTTCAGCTTCTGGTGGGTGAGAAGGAGCCCACATCAAACAGAACCTTGCTTTCTGGAGATGGAATTATGGGTTTAAGCAAGATGGTTTATTCAAAGTGGTGCTTTTTGTTTTAAGAACATGGAGACAACAAGACCTCCGGAAAATGGCTTTTAACAGCATAAAGGCTGACCATGCATGCAGAAGTTCCAAAGTTGACAGCGGAGGCTTTCCTAGCCCCGTTATCGGAAATATTTGGGTTTCTGGCCACAGTTGTGGGTGAAGCTCCGAAGCAGACCCCAAACCCCAGATCCAACCTGTGGAAGTTCAGATCAGGCTCCAAAATGTGCAGCTTTTCATGACCACTAAAAGATGCCTTAGGCTTGTCTCACACATTGTTTATTCTGTGCAAGCCTGTTGAGTTCAGTGGAGTTTCTCCTGATTTGCACTGGTATATGTCTGAGGACAAATAGGCCCAGGAGCTTTGGCCAAGCTAAGTATCCAAACATTTATCTGCATAGCTGAAGTTATCGGAAACTGTTGGACGACAGATTGGGCTGGAAATCCAGAGCGATGGGTTTGAGCTATATGTAGTCTCTCTCTCTCTCTCTCACACACACACGCACACATACCTCATTGTGTGCACAAACAGACAGACAGACACACACACACACACACACAATGGATGGAAAGTGGTACCAAATCAGAGGTGCGGTGTTTTACACTTGCTCAAGCATAAAGGGACTTCCCAATACGAGAAGAAACAGGGCTCCAATGTAGTTGATGGGTGCGAATTCTGTGTGTTGGGACAGGAGGGTCGAGCCTGCTGTGTTTTGTACGGGGCTGTGAGGTGTAGTTCTTGCTCTCTCTCTCTCTCTCTCAGTGCGTGCCACATGGGCCTGCAGAATGCAATCAGCTGGGAGAATGCCTGGCCAAGCAAAACGCTTAGCCTAGTTTAGCTTGGCAAAGCTGAAGTGTTTGTTCATGTGTGTTGTAATTGTTTTTATAACCCCAGGCTATTTATTCTTTCTTGGTGTCACTTGCTGCTATGGCTCCTGTATCTGAAGGGGAGAAATGACCATGGTGCATCGACCATATTAGCTAGTTAGCCCATAGACACCTGAGGGCTTTTGCTTCATCATCATGTTGTGAAAACACTTCCTTATGGCCGTTCTGTTTGAAAGGTAGCAAGGGTGGGTGGAGAGTGTGGTCATTGGCTTTTCTTGGCACGGGAAGAATCTTTGTGATTTGCTGTCAGCACTTTTGCACATTTAGCTGTGAAAATTCAGGGCAATAAACTGATTCTTTGTCTTTATACCATCTTTCACCAAATGATTTCAACATGCTTGTAAACTGATGGATGCAGAGCTCTCTTTGCTGACTCGCCCTGGTGTCAGGTGCTAGCACCATGCAGAGAAATGCAGTTCTTGCTGCAGACCTGCCCTCTGTTAGAGCAGGCAAGCACGATCAGTTACAAGCTAGAAGTACAAAAGAGCTTGAGTGTCTGATTCTCCTCTGCCTAGGGGGTGTGGGTGTAAAATCCTACTAAATCCAAATTTTACACCAATTTTTCACAGGTGTAAATGGCTCTGAGAAGCTGGAGAATCAGGCCCTGAGTTGCTGAGGCAGAGGGAACCAGGACTAGGACAGAGGAGGCCCTACAGGAAAAAAACACTCCACTACAGTTAGCCGCGCTCTGGAAGAGATGTGAGTTGCATCATTGTTAATTTGGTTAGCAATAAAGGCAAACTCCAGGAACTGCGGGTAAACCTGAATCCTATCCAGCGTGCTTTCACAGCGTTAGAAGCTGAGTAGGATCTCCACCTGCTTGGAGTGCTGTACTTACTAACTCCTTACAGTGCTATGTGATAAATAAGTGCTATAGAGGCATCACGTCATTTACTGTTGCCTCTTGGGTGGAACACAACAGCTATTTCATAGCTACACAAACAGTTTAAGGCAGGAAGTGAAGAAGGCTGCATCTAGCTGAAAGTACAGCAGTAATTTAGGCAAGGAGAATGATATTACCTGAGGGGGAATTTGACCCTTATTCATATGGAAAGTTATAGAACACTTATACATTGTAGCCACTGTAAAAACCCTAATTTTTATTATTATTTTCAGACTGGTGGAAGCCCGGTGGTTCAAGACATTTAAAGCCGGACAGGACAGAGCACCAGAGAATGGACTGTAGGGACCAATCTGCACTGGTGGGGTTAGAGGAGATGGATTGGGCATCTGGACCTAGTAGATGTGTTTCAGTTCTAATGTCTATGCCAGGTGTTCTCAGCACGTATGTTCCTTCAGTTTTTGGGTGTCCAACCAAAGATATGTTCAGGGGCCTGAGAGTGGATGCTGTGCTCTTTCTGAAAAGTCAGGCCCTTTGAGATGTCTTAAATTGGGGACCCAAAACTTCGGGTACTAAAAATCACTGACACTTTTGACAATCTTGGCTGTGGTTCTAAGGTTCCAATCAGAGGAGAAGCCTGAGGTTTAGAAAGCTGCCCCACGCAGTTACCTTAAGTAGAGCCCTCTCCAAGCTCTCAAGGAAGAGAAAAAACAATTGGACCTTCCCGGAAATCAGTCCCAGCAAGGAAGCCAATTAGTCCACATTTAAATCCAACCAATTCCATAAGGGTGAGAGCAAATCTAGGCATCTTAATCTGAACCCCTCTAAAATTTGGGGTGGGAAGCAGTGTCTGCTTTCAGATCTGAGACTATGTCTGGCTTTTATTTTCACGTTGAAGTGCAAAAACAGATATGTGGCTCACATTGTTTAATATTAATTGTGATTCATGCCAAACTCTTCCATGTGTTTATGGGAGACTAGGCCCCACAGATTAAGAACCAAAATCTTCCATTAATTAACCTCATCTTGGCTTGTGATGCAGTTTGCAGATGAATGGAGCGGACATGCAATTCCACAAGGAATGCAAATGACATTCCAGAATCTGCAAAGGGCACTCCCTTTTTCTAGGCTGATTTTCTGAACCGATTAGGTCGATAAATTGGGCCAGGTTCAATGGGTGTTGCTCCCAAATGTCTAACCCATTTTCTTCAGAATGAAGATCTAAGTGAAATCCATTTGCAGAAACAAAAATAAAATAATGTCATCGCTAGTTGTAAGATCCGGCAAGCCTTGCTATGATCCAACTGCCTACGGAAGGACCCAGTTTTAAAGCAGTATTTCTCCTTAGACTGGGAGAGTCAACCTCCTCCTGCAGATGTGAGAGATGATACACTTGCAAAAAAGACTGATATCATTCTGGTGTGTATTAACTAAAATGCCGAATGTAAGACACAGGAGGTAGCTGTCCCACTCTACTCAGCACTGGTAAGGCCTCATCTGGAGTACTGTGTCCAGTTCTGGGCATCTTTAGGAAAGATGTGGACAAACTGGAGAGAATCCAGAGGAGACCAACAAAAAATGATAAAAGGTTTAGAAAAACTGACCTATGAGGAAAGGCTTAAAAACTGGGCACATGTAATCTTGAGAAAAGAAGAGTGAGGGGTGCAACCTAATAACAGTCTTCATATATGTTAAGAACTCTTATAAAGAGGACTGTGGTCAATTGTTCTCCATGTCCATTGAAGGTCAGCAAGAACTAATTATCTTAATCTGCAGCAAGGGAGATTTAGGTTAGATATTAGGAAAAAAAATTTCTAACTCTAAGGGTAGTTAAGCTCTGGACCAGGTTACCAAGGAGGTTGCAGAATCCCCGCCATTGGAGGTTTTTAAGAACAGGTTGGACAAACCCCTGTCAGGGATGGTCTAGGTTTACTTGGTCCTGCCTCAGCACAAGGGGCTGGACTTGATGACCTCTCAAGGTCCCTTCCAGCTCTACATTTTTATGATTCTATGACCAGGGAAAAGATAAGGGGGAAGGCGGGGCGGAGGGGGGGGGAGGGATAATTTTTCAGTTTACCTGAGGCAAAAAACAGAATAGTGCCTCCAATATTCAGTCAGTTACAGAGTGGTTGAGGGAACTGGGAGTCAGGACTTCTGGGCCTAAACTTTCAATGATTTGGGGCAAAACCATTTTTGGGTGCCCAACTGAAAGCAAATCATAAGGGTCTGATTTTCAGAGGACGAGTGCTCAGCATTTTCTGAAAATCAGGCCCCAAAAAGATGTGTCAAAATTGGACACCCCAAAATGAATAGGCATGTTTGATAATTTGACCTCTCTGTGTCTGGATAACCCTTGCCTGACTTATGTCAGTAAAGTGCTGTGGGATGCCTAGAGGAAAGGTGGGTGCTCTGTAAAATAAATTGGTTTAACCTCCCTCTACGTTCAGTGGGTCCATATTATTTTATATCCCCTAGCAGGACTGCAGGGACTGCAACCAGGAAACAAGCTGAAGGGATGTCTTTTCTGTGCTTCTCACCATCTTTGCTCTTATAGGGCCAGATTCTGTTCTCATTTATTCAGACATAAATCTACAATAACTCCAGTGGAATTACTCCAGACTCACTCTGGTATAACCAAGAACAGAATGCAGCCTACTCCAAGCAGTGCGTTGTTCTTGGCTATTATTTCCTTGACTAGCTGCATGTTTGACTCTTATACAATCCCCAGAGTGGCGATTTTTATTCTCATTCCAGCTTATGTGCTGGGTGTTTCATTGCCCCAGTACACCCCGCCACCCCTCCACAGCCCTCTCTGTGGCGGAAAGAATGTGTGTAATCTCATTGTCCTTGTCTTGATTAGGAAAAGAAGTGAAGTTTAGCTTGAGTTTAGCTAGCATGACCTAAATGCCACCTTTTTCCAAGGAGAGATGCAAGGTTATACCTGTAGCTTGATATTTGCTGGTTGGATTGTAGCCTAGGCTCCTGCCTAGGTGTTAGGCCTAGCAAGGGTACAACTCAACTAGCTATAAGGTGTTACCCTGCATCTCAACTAGGAAAAAGGAGTTAAGTCAGACTTAGCGACCTTAGCTAAGCTTGATCTAACCTGGAGCACTTCTCATAGTCAAGCCATGGAAAATTACAATGGCTTGAAACTTTATTGTCCCTGTGGGAGAGGAAAAGCCACAGATGCTGGAATCGTGTCAAAGAAAGGAACTGTCATTGTTAAGTCCTTTAGGACCTACTGTAGGGAAGCAGGGATGGAAACTTAGGGCCAGATCCTTCATTTCTCTCAGTCAAAACTCATATTGACTTCAGAGAGGGTAAGGACTGAGGGCCAGGTTCAGAGCGCCTCACTCATGCCGACCAACACTGAAAGCCATGTGTGTCCTAGGGTATGTCTACACAGAAGCAAGTCCCAGAGCCCAGGACAGCTAATGTGTCATGGGGCTCAGGCTTGCAGGGCTAAAAATGGCAGTGTAGACACTGGGTCTCAGGCTGGAGCCTTGGCTCTGAGATCCTCCCCAATCATGGGGTTTCAGAGCCTGAGCTTGAAACGTCTACAGTACTATTTCAAGACCAACAGCCTGAGCTCGGTGAGCTGGTCAGCTGACCTGGGCTTTGAGACTTGGTGTTGTGGGACTGTTATCATTGCTGTGCAGACAGACCTTTACTAACTACAGCGGGACCGCTCGTGGAGTAAGACACTATCCACTGTGATAAAAACATCAGATCCTCAGCTGGTGTAAATCAGCACAGCTCCATTGACTTCAATGAAATGATACCAATTTACACCAGGTGAGGATTTGGCCTTTGGCCCAGAGTATTAGAATCTTGCTCTGAGCGAGGACTGGAGAATGGGGTACTCAGAGAATGTCTCTCTCCATGTTAACGTCTCGGTCAGGTCTTTCACTAGGTTGTTTGTGTTTGTGTTTTTTTTAAATCATCTTAACTGGAGAGGAATTGAGCCTAATTTTAGAGATCCCTGTGGGAGTAGATGGGTGTCAGAGTTTGTATAACTTTGTTATTCATGACTGACAAGTTGTAGGGGGTAGCTGTAAAATATAATTTTATGGCTCTTCAGGGTTACTGTAGACTCACACTCTATGTTTCCTCCTCTTCCTCAAGCTTAACAGTGCTTCTTGCATCTTTCTAGCATATTTCCTGTTTTTTCTCCCTCCAACTTTTGGTTCCAAATATTTTGGCTGGCTGCAGTCCAGACTGAGAACCAAGCAAATTGCTGGATTCTTCCACACAGCCTTCCAGAAAGCCACGGTAAAGCCGAGACTGGAGTTAGATGTTAGAGGTGTGGTCGAGCACCTCATTTAAATACTGTCCCCACTCCTGTATTTAAAGAAGCTACGGCACAAAAATGAGAAGGATGCACATGCTGAGAGTGGGGTCAGATTCAGGCTACGTCTACACTAGGAGTCAGGGATGTGATTCCCAGCTCTTGTAGACAAACTTGCACAAGGACTCATTGAGCAACTGTGCTAAAAATAGTCGTGTAGCAACGGGCAATGGCAGTGGTTAGCTGCCTTGAGTATGTAGCCACAGTGTCTAGGGGGGTTTGTATTCAGCACAGCTAGCCTCTTGTGTGCACCACCAACCATTGCACACACAATGCACCAAGCTGTCCACTTGCACTTTCATTTATCCACTTTGCACGTGCAAACGAGGGGTGGAATCCTAGTCCCACCGGATTAAATAGCAAAACTCCCACTGATTTCCATTCTGACAGAATTTCATCCGTGGCATTTTCCGAATATACCCTCCTTTGGAAACATGGCCTGAAAGGTTTCAGAGTAACAGCCGTGTTAGTCTGTATTCGCAAAAAGAAAAGGAGTACTTGTGGCACCTTAGAGACTAACCAATTTATTTGAGCATGAGCTTTCGTGAGCTACAGCTCACGAAATCCGATGAAGTGAGCTGTAGCTCATGAAAGCTCATGCTCAAATAAATTGGTTAGTCTCTAAGGTGCCACAAGTACTCCTTTTCTTTATGGCCTGAAAGGTCATTCTACAGTAGTTGGCATTTCATCTTCCATCATTCTGTTAAAGTGCACGTAGGTCGAAATGTCGCTTCAGCAGAGCATCCTGGGTTAGTTTCATTCATCTCGGAACCTGCTCCTGTATACATCTCCTGAAACCCTTTCCTATTTTAGTGCCTCATCCTAAACCTTGCCATACCTGTGACTCCCACTGATGTCAAGGGGAGTTTTGCCTCTTCTGTAACTCCATGACCTATTTACTGTTCTGATGTACTGAGTGACCTTTGCATCTACTGTAAATAGAGTGATGAATTGTGCACTTCATCCCAGAATCCTTTGGAGACCCATAAACATGGATACATTTGGAAACAATGTTGCTTTTATATGGGGGGAGGCCAAAGGAGACCATGGGCCAGATGAATCCCTGGAACAAGTCCATGGATTTCAGCAGACTTACTCCAGAGATGAATTTTGCTGGATATGTTGCCTGGGTCATTCCTATTTAATTAAAAAATATGCCAAGACTAACTTAAGTGTTTAGAAATGAGCTTATCACTCAGAAATACTTTTATTCCTGGTAATAAAAATCCTCCCCCTCACTGCCCCGGATGCACACTAAATTATCACTGGCTTGGAATCCACAGCAGTTTCTCTCGGTTTGCAGTTTGGTTATCAGAGGCTACTGCTTGTCAGCTTTCTATGTCTGTTGTCCATGCCAGCACCTCTGCTGTTATTTCGCTCCATGCCCCTGACAGCGCGGTTACAGCTACAGTGCAGACAGACGGGGGTGGAAGCAGGGACTTACCACTGTACAGCACAGAGGCCAGAACCACCAGAGCAGAGCCAGCATCAGGAGAAGGAATAGGATCAACAAGGCGATGGCCAGGATGGTCCCATCAGACTGCCAGGGGGAGAGGCAAAGAGAATGTGAGATGCAGCAGGAGCTAAATACAAATTCCTCCCTCCCCAGCACCTGCAAAGCATCCTGCATTTATATGTGTGCACACGGTTCTTTGCACCCAGTAATTACCCTGATAGACCTTTGCACATTGAGTTTATTTTTACTTACAAAGCACAATTTCCCAGCCCCCCGTTCCCCAACACCTTCCCTCCTCCTCTCACCCACGTCATCACTTAGTCTTTTCAGTGCTAGTGGAAGCTGATGCCCTCATAGCCCTGCAGAAGGAGAGCATCTCTTTATTCAGAGGACAGGTGTAGCAGCTATGCAAGAGGATCCACCTCCAGGGGCAAGAAAGGAGTTCTTTGCCTCTCAGCAGAGAATGACAACAAGGGGGACCAATCAGAGCTGGTTTATTGAGTGGTGTGGACACTTGCCCACTCTGCAATGGACTGAGACCACCAGTTCATTTCTTATAGACCTCTGAACAGCAGCTGGACGGTAACCCAATTTAACCTTAGAGGGTGGAGGTGTTTGATGACTATGATCAAGGCCTTAAGCCACCCAGTCCCACAGTTAATTTATCTGTCACATCTAGATGAATTAATGACAGTGGCTTTTTTGAGGTGAAAGGCTATTTTGGCTCAGAAGCAGCTCAAAATACCAGTTAAATGGTCCATAGCTACATGGGATTCTGCAGTTGTCATCCAACTACATATCAGGACCACTGGGAATTGATTGGCAGGACTGGGACTAGAACTCATATCCTCCTGCTCCAAAAGGTGGCACTAAAGGTGAAGCTCATTAGCTCTTCTTTTCTATTCTATATCGGTTCTTAGACAGTGCTCATCAGCATAGTATCGCAGCACCTTCCAGTAGTGCCTTAGCTATTAGCAGCGTAGGGATTAGTTCACAGAGCTGGGCAGTTCTGAAACCAATCAGTAGACGGCCATGGTGCACACACACAGTAACCCAGTGGGTTTTCAACCTTTTCCGTATCAGAACCCTATCTCCCCCCTAAGGATTCCCCTCCCATCTAGCTGGAACCCCTCTCCCATTTAGCAGTATGGGAAGGACAGGTTAATTGCAGCCCCCTGACACCTGTTTGCAAATCCCACATTGAGAACTTCTGCACTATCCCACTCACTGCAGCGATCAAAATTGAACATGACATGTCTCATTGCTTCCAGATTTAATTTGAGGGATAGGCTCTTAGCTTCCTGAGATAAGCCAGTGTTTCTATGCCATTCCTGTCTTCTATCATCAGGCTTTGGGATCAGCAAGTAGGCAATTCGTTTTGGTTGGAGTCCAGTTGAGATGTTTTTGGTCTAAGAGCCAGACAGTTTTTTTTAAAAAAATCAAGATTACAGCTTCTTATGGAGGCCTCTCATGATATCAGGTTGAACTGGAGGGTTCTGGAGGTTCTGTTATCCAGGTGTTTATTTAAGTAGCTGTCATTCATTGACTGACTGATCACAATGTTATCGTCAGCAGTGTGAGCTCAACCAATGAAAAATCAGGTCAGGAAGGTTTCTCAAACCCGTTTGGAATTTAGAAATAATTGCTAGAAAACTGGCAACCCAATCCCCCAAACACAGAGAGATGGAGACAGCCAGCTCAGGCAAAAGAAAAATCTCCCCAAACCTTTCACGGGACCCCAACTAAACTCTCTAATATATGCTGGGGATCCCTATGATCCCTAGCCTCGGATCAGAAGGGCACGAAGTTAGCTGAAAGCCACCATAGCCCACCCCGCTCACTCCCTATGCTTTGTGTTCTTAACTTCACAGTTAGAGGCAGAGCACAGAATCTCTCCCACTGTGCCCTCACTGGGAGCTGCTGAGTACTGGGCACTCCAGAAAAGGTACCCCCCCTCCCTCCGCCCCCATTGCATTAGCTGCCACAGAAGCACAGAAGAAACAGACTCAGGAAATCTTTAGGCTCTCATTCCTCTTTGCTCCCATCACTTCTTTGTTGCCCGTCACTCACAAAAGCATCTTTTAATTAACAATAGCCTACAATCTGATTGCTACAAAACAAAGAAAAATTAAAGAGCTTTTTATAATTGTCTGTTAACCACAATTTGGTTTTAGATTTTCTTTTGCAATTGCCTGTAAATACCCTGCTACATTACTCTATTGCATCTGGTTTTATGCTAGGCATCTTAAGTTGCCAGATGTTATACTGTATCTCAAAGCAAAGAATCAGCCAGACAGATTTGGAAGGATTCTGTACGCGACATTTTCACGTCCTTACGCAGGCAATTACTCTTACTGAAGTTCAGCTTTGTCTGAATGAGGATTGCAGGATTTGATCTGATGTACCCACCAAAAATGCTACCTTGAAAAAATGTTGGTTTTAATTTTTACAAACTTCAAAAGATTGAATCTAGAGTTTGTGACTACAACTTCTGAAATACATAATGTTTTATTTTACCAATTTACTGATATTCTCAGCCTATTAATACTGTGCACTGTGTACTCTGACACAAAACACATTAAAAATAAGAGTGATCAGCCTTTTGCCTAAAACTACATCAGTCCTGAGTGATTGCGTGAATCCAGACTGCTGAGACAGCTGTAAAAATCTCTGCCAAACACTAGCCTAGGTGTAAAACTTGTGTAATTTACTCCTTGACAACTGCTGAGATGCACCAACTATGCTTGGAGTGGTCTTTTAGTTTTAAATGTCTTGCTATGATACCAAATAATTTTTAAAAAATTTTTTGCCTCTAATGTGCTGCAGATTTTACATGGTAGGACTCTGACGTCCAGACTTTGAAACAAATATGTTGGTAGAGAGAGCAAGGCAGACGGGGGATGAAACCATATTTTCACTGCTAAAGAGTCCAGTGAAGCCAGAAATTGCTGCAGAGTGTTGTTGGCAGTGGAAGGACAATGAAAACAAACACTGGAATATATTTTAAAACATAAATTGGCTCTATTAATAGGAAATCTTATAGAAAACATATTGGAGGCATTTCCTAATAGATTCCTTCCTCCCCCCACCCCTGAAAAATCATAATAAAATCCAAGAATTCTTGGCTTAGGGACATCAGTAGTCGAAAGAATGCACTTTACAGTAAAGCGCACACATGTTAAAAACATATGGCAGGATCCATAAATGCAGGGTAGCTGTGGAAGGTTTTTCTGTAAGGGAAACTTTTCACTTGAGTTCTATTTTGGCATTCTATTCTGCATCAACACTTCAGTCTGGTGTTAGTGGGTGCTGTGCCACTGGAGGTGCCCATCTGTCAGACAAGGAGTAAAACTGAGGTCCCAACCACTTATTTATTATTTGTATTATCGTAATGCCTAACAGCCCCAGTCACGGACCAGGATCCCTTTGCGCTAGGCGCTGTACAAACAAAGAAAAAAAAGATGGTCCCTGCAACAAAGAACTTATCATCTAAGTACTGGTCTTTAAGGATCCCGTGGTACTCAGATGTGTTCATACGAGAGGAACCTGAACCAGAACCTTGGATCACCTCACACTCAAATTTGGGTTTAAGAGTGGATTGAAAATTCAGTTCCATATTCAACAGTTGTGTCTTATCTCTAAACTCTCACAATACGTCATTGAGATGAGTATTATCGCTATTTTAGAGGGAGAGAAAATGGAGGAACTGCAAGTTTATAGCATGGCAAAGGTGCTCAAATATGTATCCAAAGTCCTAGGAGGGCTTTGACAGTCCATGTTGTTGAGGCTTCACTGCTATTATTATTTGAGCGAGCTCGATCAAAGCTAGCTCAGGTACGTCCACATGTGCTTCCGTCACACCGCTGACTGCAGCACAGACATACCCTTAGACACCGAGGGGGATTTCCTCCAACACTCAGAACTGGCCTAACTCCAACACTCACTGAAGTCCATGGGAATTTAACCGTTGGCTTTGTGTGAGCAGAGTTAGGCCAGTGTTTCTGAAAATCCCACGCACAGCTTTGAATGAACTCCCAGCGATTTTTCTCTGGAGAGAAAGGAGAAACTTCTCTGTTGTTCAGTTTCCTTTTTTGATGTACAAGGGAAGGGAAGATAATGGGGTGAGCCTTCTTCTCACCACAGATTTAGACAGCTCTTATCCTTTCCATTAGACTTCACTGGGGACAGCTTTCATTACAGAAGTGACAGCTGACATCTATCATTCTTTTTATCACATATGTATTAACTTTTGAAACAATCTGGTGAAACAATCTGGTCCAATAAAAAGGAAAAGAAAACTCTTTTTAGATTCCAGTTTGCTTTGATCATATGCTGTGTGCAACTTCTTGAGTGGCAGCCAACTCGGTGAGGGACGTGACCATAAAATACCTGCTCTAGGCTCACCCAGTGTATGTAATCTAGTCTACCTTGCTATGAAGTGATATGCCCTATGGAAAAACCCAACTGAATTTAAAAGATTAGAACCTTTGTGTAGGCTTTTGGCGCATCCTCTGTTATTTGTATTGTGCGAGTGCTACAGACCCTGCTGAAATCAAGGCCACATTGTGCTAGGTGCGGTACAAAAATATAGTACGAGACAAATGGGGAACTGAGGTCAGAGAGGACAATGCTCTAATCCTGCAAATACTTACACAGGCTTAATTTTTACTTCAGTGATACTGCCCACAAGCTTCAAATTAAGCATGTGCTTAAGCTTTTGCAAGATCAGGGCCTAAGTGATTTCCCAATGACATACAAGGAGTCTCTAGAAGAGCTAAGAGAGGAATCCAGATTTCCTGAGTCACAGGGCCATGCCTTAACCAGAAAGCCATCCTTCCCCCCCCATCTCCTGCCTATTAAATTCAATAGGGAATTGCATCTCTGCTATATAATTTGGTAGGATGGCTACAAAAAACCTACACAAATCTCAGCTTCCTTATTAAAGACTAAAGGCTTTAATGATGAATTCTAGAGAACTGGGGTTGGAAGAGACCTGAGGAGGTCATCTAGTCCAACCCCCTGCTCAAAGCAGGACCAATCCCCAATTTTTGCCCCAAATCCCCAAATGGCCCCCTCAAGGATTGAACTCACAACCCTGGGTTTAGCAGGCCAATGCTCAAACCACTGAGCTATCCCTCCCCCCCCATTGCTATGTGCTGCAGTCACACCTCTGATTGCTGGGTAGACATACCCTGAGATCTACCAAGACATTTCCTACATTAGCGACAGAACAGGCCTCAGATGCAGGGCCTGCTGCAATGAAAAGACTCACACTGACTGGGCTTTACATAAGGCTCCTAATTGACTTCCACGTGGCCTGGATACAAGCTAGCCATCTAGGGGCAAATGACTTCATGTTCCATTTTTCCACCCTCAGAACTATCCACTACTCGAATAGAGAGAGTGCTCAGTAATTGCTATTATTCCTCTTGCAAAGCAACTGTCACACAATCACCAGTATTAAAAAACCCTGCTCTTTCTATGCTAGAGGCTGAAACAGGACCAGGCACTAGTGAGCAGCTGCACACGTCAACTCTAGTGATGTTGATCCTTGTTTCTTTATCGGGACTAATAAAGACTTCAGGTGCTACAGTTCTAAAAGATTAACAGCCTTGCAGCAAGGAGCAGCTCTGATCAAAATGAGCTGGGCCTCACAGTTGCTAAGTCTCAGCACTTTGCTTGCAGCAGTAGAGGAGTATCTTTATTATCTTATTTTACAGAGGTTGTTACGTTTCCTTTTATCCTGGCATAAAGTGAATGCTGTGGCATGGATGCAGAGAACTTCTGTGCAGCAACCTGCTTCTTTTAGGACCAGTCTACTCACAAACTTGCACTGAAATAACTAACATCTTTTCCATGCAAGTCTAGGTGTGGGCATTATTATTTTGGAACAAAATCAATGTATTTTGATCTTGCTCGAGCGGATAATAATAAAAGATATTACCTCACCTCCCTCGTCTCTCTGGATAATACTAGACTTTCATTTAGCAATCAGAGTCTGTTATCCACACACACTTGCACCGAAATAACCAAAAGTATGAATTAAAACCCATTTAGGTCTTATGATGCAAGTTTGTGCATAGGCCAACCCTTTCTAAAAATATGCTACATACATTTCTTTGGGCATCAACTGAAGCAACAGAAGCTATAGAAATGACAGTGGAAGAACAGATTTTTCTCACAATGGTCAGTGCTTGTGTTGATGGGTTTTATTTTTTGTGAGCTGCGAAAAGAAGAAAAGTAACAGTTCTGAATGTCTTGTCTCTCCATAGTCGTATGCAACGCCAAGTAAATTAGAAACTGTACTAGAGGAGTGATGGGAAAAGTTTCGAAAGAATCTTCTCTCACTTGCCTCTCAGATTCACTCCTGCGGCCCCAGTCCTGCAACTGGATCTATGCTGGTGGCCCAGTTTGCCTGCATGGAACCCCATTGAACTCCACATGAGTGCACGATCCACCTGCAGAATCAGGACTAGAGCTGGTTAAAATAATTTTTTTTAAATGGAAAGTGCAGTTTTCTCAAAATTAAAACATTTTGTTGGAATGTGTCGATTTCAAGAAAAATTTAGATGGGGGGAGTTTCAGAATGAATCATTATGACTTTCTCATTTTGTTTTGACAGTGTTGAAACATTTTGTTTGTCAGTAAAAAGGTTTTGTTTTGATGTTATCATTTCCATTAATTTTGTTTTGACTTTTAAAAGTAGTATTTTGCTATAATGTTATATTAATATATTAAATATTATATGTATGCAAATTTCATCTTTTATGTTTGAACATGATTGAAATGAAATTATTCAGTGTCATAGAAGCAATATGTTTCAAGGTTTCTGGATCAGTTTGGGGGGGAATATCTGTTCCATGAAAAATTTTAACTTTCCATTCTGATTCAGACCAGCTCCAATCAGGACCTTAGCTTGTAAGTGGCACAGGGCATGAGCATGCTTTCTGTGGAGTACCTTGCATACTTGTGGGTGCTAATAAAATAATCTACCTAGCAATATTAGTGCACAGAACAATTTCAGCAATTCAACTCCTAGTGTGATCTGTATTAGCAGAAAAGGTCAGTGCAAATTATATTTGCAGCGTAAAGTAATGAAGATCAATTTATTTTAAAAACAAATCTGAGACCCTATGCCCTATGGTCCCCACAAAGCACTCCCTCAACTAATAAGATACAGGTCAAAAGCCGAGGAAAATGCTCATTAAATGTAGTTTGCATTTCACAAAGCTTCTATTGATACAATTGTGCAGTTCACCTTAATTGCCTGTAGACTTAGGAACACTGATAATTGGCAAAGCCTTCATTCTACAGTCCAGAACAGAGTCAGAATTGAAAAATGCATTTAGAAAGGAACTGTATTGAAGAAAATAACCCCAGAGTGAAGGGTGGCTGTTGTTTTTAATACAGTCTGCAGTGCTTTTCACAGTCACATGGTCTTTTTTGTTGTTATTGTTGTTTAAAGATCAAATCCACCCAGCATTGCTAAACATTTGAAAGTAGTTTAAGTCTCGTCTGTCTTCCAAATGGCCACAAAACCGATGCAGAGGTGCATCAAAGAGTCCTTTCTCCTCCCAGTTTTACTTCTAAAATTGAGTAAAGGTTAAGAGGCCCAGTTCTGCCTTCCCGCTAATTTTAATGGGAGATACGCCCATGGGAGAACTGGAATCTAAGTGCAGTTCTTATGTTTTCTGAAGTGCTTGGTCTGTACCACATCTTGTTCCTCACCAGACATTCCAGGCAATTTGTTACTGGTCACCCCTGTCACCTCCACTGCGGTGTGGCGACTGCCTCATTAAAGGCAGGTCTGTAAGCTATAAGGCCTTCCATCCTCCCCAAGCTGGGGTCCTGTGCAGGGAGTCACAGGCACCCATGTCCCCAGGGGTTCTGCATTCCACAGCAAGGCTTGGCTTGGCTCAGCTGCTTCAGCAATTCCGGTACTGCAGCGTTTTCTGAATGAGAAACACTGCCCAGGACTGCCAGCTGCTGTGAAGGAGCTCGCTTCCTGGCTAGGCATTAGATCACTCCACGATTTTCCTCTCAAAGAGCCATTTGCAGCTCCAGAGTCTCAAGCCGTGTAACGAGCGGGGGGTAGGGTTTTTTATAGGTGCGGGATGGATTGACAGCTTTGAAGAGATCAGCCACAGCACGTATGGAGGCAACGTAAGCTTCTTCCATGCTGCCTCTTGCCAACGTGCCTCACTCGTGAGCTGACGGGATCCCCTTTCCAAGAGAAAGCGTAGCTTATTTTTCCATGCTCATTCAATCCAGGACCTCCCTGCTGAGACTGCCTGCTGTGAGGTGGGAAGATGTCCACTGTGAACTGGACTGACCCCACAGACCACAGAACTAATGGCAGATCACCACCAGTCAATAATTGCCCTAGTCTGTTCACTCCCTCTGAAGCAGTGGTTCTCAAGCAGGAGTACACAGACCCCTGGCGGTACGCAGAGGTCTTCCAAGGGAGCTCATCAACTCATCTAGATACTTGCCTAATTTTGCAACAGGCTACCTTAAAAGCATTAGTGAAGTCAGTACAAACTCAAATTTCATACAGACGACTTGTTTAGACTGCTCTATATACTATACACTGAAATATAAGTACAATATTTATATTCCAATTGATTTATTTTATAATTATATGGTAAAAATGAGAAAGGAAGCAATTTGTCAGTAATAGTGTGCCGTGACACTTTTGTATTTTTATGTCTGGTTTTATAATCAAGTACCAGTAGTTTTTAAGTGAGGAGAAACTTGGGGCTATGCAAGACAAATCAGACTTCTGAGAGGGGTACAGTCATCTGGAAATGTTGAAAGCCACTGCTCTGAAGCACCTGGCATTGGCCACAGTCAGAAGACAGGGTACTGGACTAGATGGACCATTGGTCTGACCCAGTCTGGCTGTTCTTATGTTACTGACCTTGGGCAGATCTGAATGCTCAACCTACAGGAGAACCTTTCAACAGTTCCTTCACTGACTCTCTGAGCCATCCTGTCCCCTTGCAAAAAAGTGCTTTACATTTCTCCTTAGCTGAGACACGTACAGAGCTGCAAAAGACCTTAGTGCAAACAGCTGCAGTGCATGTCCTGCTGAATTCGTGTTCCTCTGAGCTGCTGGAACTTAAAGAAGGACTAAACCATATTCGTACCATTGACACTGTCACGTTGCAGAGGACAGTACAACTTAGTGCATGCAACTGTCAATGAGCTTTGATCCATACCAAAGGAAGCTGAAATGATCCCATAGGGCCTGATCCTGAAATTTGCTGAGGGTGCTCACCTTACGTCGTTGGGGCCACAAGGAAGGATTTTTAAAGTGCTCAACAATGCCGAACTCTGCTCCCATTAAAGTCAATAATCAAACATCTCTTGACTCCAATAGGAGCAGAATTAGGCCACTTTTGAAAACTGCACTATTAATTACCATCTGTCATGAGATGTAGCCTCTGGGCTCTCTGATTAAAGGGGGAGAATGTGCAGCAGTATGATATCTATAGCATAAATACCAGTTGTCAAGTTCCAGACTTATGGGTCTGGAGGCTACATGGATCCTTATTTTCTATCTCAAATAGAAGAATATATTTCTCAGGCAGACATATTAAAAGGCCCTGGATAAACCCAGTGTTAAATGCAGCAGGGAGGGAGTTGGTAATAGTCATAAGAATAGAAAATCACAGTTTTTCTTGGCCTATGAAAATACTACAAGCCATTTGTATATTTAAAAATTATCCCTAGCTGTGTCCTGCTGTCTCTTCAATCCAAACTGTAAGCACTTAGGGCTTGATTGAGTCAGGGGATACTTTGACTTCTCTCAGCACAAAGGCCTTGGTAGCAGGAAACAAAGGAATCTCCTAAAAACAAAAAGGCCCACCCTGGAAGACGTGTACCTTTCTAGGACACTGGAAAACAGGCTGGCAGCAGCCCGCTGAGACCAAGAACAATTCTAGTATGGAATGAAAACTAGCCTTATCTCCCAAATTATTAGATTGTGAGCTCTTTGGGGGAAGGGACTGTCTTTTTATTCTGTGTTTGTACAATGCCTGGCAGAAAGGGTTGTGGTCCAAGCCTGAAGCTTCTCGGTGCTACTGCAGTACAAATAAATAATAATATATTCATAATAAATGCTGAAGAAAACTGGAGGTTCCTTCCTGGGGGGAGGGATAGCTCAGTGGTTTGAGCATTGGCCTGCTAAACCCAGGGTTGTCAGTTCAATCCTTGAGGGGGCCATTTAGGGATCTGGGGCAAAAATTGGGGATTGGTCCTGCTTCAAGCAGGGGGTTGGACTAGATGACCTCCTGAGGTCCCTTCCAACCCTAACCTTCTATGATTCCTACCCCCCGATCCCACCAGGAATGGGTTGAGACACATTGCCAGGGGCAGTACAGAGGATATTGATTATTAAATATTATTTGTACTACAGAAGTACCTACAGATCCTATCGGAGGTGGAGGCCCCGTTGACCAAGTGCTGTGCAAACATATGGTGAGAAACAGTCCTTGCTCCAAGAACTTACACCCTAAATAGACAAGACAGGCAAAGGACTGGAGAAAGGAAGGACATAGATTGGAAGCTCTTTAGAACAGAAAACATCTTTTTCTTCTGTGTTTGTACTGTACCTAGCACTATGGTAATACAAATAATAATTATCCCCATTTTCCAGATGGAGAACTGAGGCCTAGAGAGATGAAGGTCCAAGGTCACACAGGGACCAGTGGCACAACTGGGATCGAGCCCAGATCTCCTGAGTCCCAGTCTAGTGCTCAAACCACAAGGCCATCCCTTCCCTTTACTCTTGCTCCTTCTGGCCCTGTTCTTTGTCTATGCAGAGGACTGAAGTCTCAGGGCTGTATATTTGGCACCTTTCCCCAACACTAAGTTCACCCATGTTGGCAATCTTTGTTCCTGTGTTTCCTTTTGCTTCAGGTAATGCACGAGCAATACAGGTTTAGAATCATTCATGGAGATGGGGAGGATTCTTTCCCCTGCTCTCTACACGGGGACAGGACATTTTCAAATAAAAGAAAAATAGTGCTTCCTTTTTTAAAAGGTAAAAGTTTAGAAAAGGCAACTTTAAATAACCTCCAAGACAAACAAATTAATCAAATATTCCCAGCCAGCCGAGCCTTGTCATACTGGAGATCTTGGCATCTGATCCCACAACTAAGTGTACAAACAGCCCACTGTCTCTGGGACTTTAATAATGCACTCACGCCAGCCATTCCCTTTTCTGACGGGGTAGCTGCCAATGGCCAGGCAGTCTGGGCCAAATGCCACCTTCACTTAAACCCATACCACAGCAATGGGGTTGCATGACAGTAAGGAGGGGCAGAACTTGGCTCTTTGTCCACAAACCCCCCTGCTTTACGCAGTAATTTCCCCTTGCTACTGAAAAAAAGCCAACTTTCTAATGCTTGTCATCGCCAGCCAAAACACAGCCATCCTCAGCTTTGGCTTGCAGCTAGCAGAGCCTTGGAAGGAAAACAAGAAATATGGGTTTGGTCTGAGAAAATTGGGTACAAGCTTAATATTTAAAAAGACAGAATCTCCCTCCACCCCCAGCACTCTCTCCTATATTAGAACAGGGGTACCTGAATATTGCAAGACTGAGCACTGCAATAACAGCATATTGGGAATGAAAGGGTTTCATCTGCATTCCATAACTTAATAACATCAGACTGGAAATAAGGCGTACATTTTTAACGGTGAGGGTAATTAATCACTGGAACAATTTGCCAAGGGTTGTGGTGGATTCTCCATCACTGGCAATTTTTTAATCAAGATGGGACGTTTTTCTAAAAGCTCTGCTCTAGTTCAAACAGGAATTAATTCAGGGAAGTCGTATGGCCTGTGTTTGCAAGAGGTAAGACTAGATGATCACAGCAGACCCTCCTGGTTTGATGATCTATGAAAATGCCCTTGGGTTTGTATTGCATTTGATAGAGGAGCTGAGATGGATATATGGACTGACCTCACCAGCAACAAAAACCTCTTTATTCCCTGAAGCTACAGGGAGAGGTTGGTGGCTGGCCATGCTTTATCACAGAAACATGATAAACATGATATCACAGAATCACAGAAACATAGACCTTGAAGGGACCTTGAGACCTAGTCCATCCTCTTACACCGAGGCAGGACCAAGCAGACCTAGACCTTCCCTGTCTCTGGACTTTGCCAGCTGCATTTAGCTCTTTGATCCTGCTCTGGGCAAACCTGGAGGATGGGGGAATAGGAACAGAGTACAGGCCTTCTTGAAACATCTCATTTTCCCCAGCCAGATTCTGCCCTCACTTCCCTCTGCTCGGCCCAACCCTGCGGTCGGCCAGAGTGTGCTCTCTCTCTAACCAACTAAGGGTAGGTGTTGGCTAATTAATTAGGTCAGGCTAACTTTATAACCTGGCAAGCACTGGATATGATATTCCTGGCCCCTCTGCAGGACACGCTGATTTTCCATTGCATTGCTGGCAGATGGAATTCTGCTCTTAGCTTTAATGATCTCGCAGGTGTGTGGCATGGCCCAGCCAGGTTTCCTGTTATAGACTTCAGCCCTCAGATATCGGAATAGCAATAAGATATTTAGACACAACAAAAACAATCAGTGAGTAGTATTGAGGGGGTGGGGTATTTAATTTAAAATCACAATAATGAGATTTAGAGGGAAATCTCTCCTTATGTAACTCCCCTTCTAACTTCTTATTACCAATTATGTAATCCTGAATTAGCGCTAAAGAGATTCCAAGAGCTCTGAACCTTGGGAAAGTTTGGATCCAGATTTCACAGCTCACTCCTAACTCTGTTAAGGGCCAAACTTAAATAATATATCAGCTCTGAGCACAATCTCTCTCTCTAACTTTGTGGAAGTTCAGAGCTCAGCTTTGTAGCTTGGGCCCCTACAGTACCAGCAAATCTGACATAGAGTAAGATGAGGAGTGCTGGTCAGAGTGACAGCAATGGTTCACATAAAATACAGACAGACCTAAATCAATCTTCACTCAAAGCTTAAACCAAAACATCTACGGGGCTAAAACCTTCCCTTTGCTTTGTTGTTATGCACCATTGCACTTCTTGTGTCAGTCCAGAAGTGAAAGTATCGAAATTCCACATCAAATACAGCTCCTGCTTTACCACAGTAGAGAATTTGGCCTACAGTTTTTCCTTACATCTGATTTCTCTCTGTGCTAAAGAGAGATTCAACTTTGCAAAAGCAACCCGGGGAATTCTAAGTAAATGTCTCTTATTGACTCCAGAAGGATATGATCAAATTACAACCAAACATTTGTTTAGCCAAGGGTCATCCCTGCTCATGAGATCTGAAAGTCAAGCTGGGTTCTTCCTCACTCCCACATCCTCATCAATGGTGCATTTGGAACTCGGTTTATTTTGCTAATGCATATGTGCATCTCTAGACAAATTCTGGACTACCTGATATCTAGCACAAGACACTTAAAGAGGCTTCATGTATGTAACTAACTTTGCTGTCTGAAAGAATTGCTTTTGAAAATCCACTCTGTGATTAAGATGTAAGAAGGAAAAATAAAATCTTAAACCACTGACCTCCTGCAGATTATTTCACATCTCAGGCTTGGAAATAGCCAATTTTATTTTTTTAATGTAGACTTTGTACAGTCCAGATCACGTCTTTTTGTTTTGTTTCTAGGTTATTACATTTTTCCAAAAACATACTTTATTATGGAAACACTGACAGCCCCTTGACTGCAAATGCTTCTCTTTGGAAAAAATGCATTTTTTTTTGCATTTTTTAAATGTTTTACTCAGTAAGCCATGCTTATCTATGCTATATTAAGAACTGGAGAGATCATCATCATCATTTCTTCTGAGAGACAGAGAGTTCTAGTGGACTATAAGCAAAGCATGGGAGTAAAATATCCTAAGTGACTTAGGAGCCTTTTTCCCATTTTAGTCACTTTTGAAAATGGGATTTAGCCACTTTTGAAAATTTTGTCCTTGCATTTTTGGTTCTGTCACTGGCTTAGGTCCTCATTCAGGAAAGCATTTCTATTCAGGAAGAGTGCTTAAAATGCTTAAACTTTAAGCATATTTTAAGTCCCATTGTGGCCAACGGGACTTCGCTTTAATGTATAAAGATGGACTTAAGCACATAAGA
Source organism: Lepidochelys olivacea (assembly GCF_965140295.1). Taxonomy (NCBI): domain Eukaryota; kingdom Metazoa; phylum Chordata; order Testudines; family Cheloniidae; genus Lepidochelys; species Lepidochelys olivacea. The sequence continues at coordinate 10,764,226 of NC_140436.1, read as the reverse complement.
TCATAGAATATCAGGGTTGGAAGGGACCTCAGGAGGTCATCTAGGCCAATCCCCTGCTCAAAGCAGGACCAATCCCCAACTAAATCATCCCAGCCAGGGCTTTGTCAAGCCTGACCTTAAAAACCTCTAAGGATGGAGATTCCACCACCGCCCTAGGTAACCCATTCCCGTGCTTCATCACCCTCATAGTGAGAAAGTTTTTCCTAACGTCCAACCTAAACCTCCCCCACTGCAACTTGAGACCATTGCTCCTTGTTCTGTCATCTGGTACCACTGAAAACAGTCTAGATCCACCATCTTTGGAACCCTCTTTCAGGTAGTTGAAAGCAGCTATCAAATCCCCCCCTCATTTTTCTCTTCCGCAGACTAAACAATCCCAGTTCCCTCAGCCTCTCCTCATTAGTCATGTGCTCCAGCCCCTAATCATTTCTGCTGCCCTCCACTGTACTCTTTCCAGTTTTTCCACATCCTTCTTGTAGTGTGGGGCCCAAAACTGGACACAGTACTCCAGATGCTTAAGTGCAGTCCTGAATCAAGGTCTGTCTGACTTTGGGCAAGTCACTAAGGGCTTGTCTACACAGAGACATCGTGAATGGTAAATCGGGCTGTCCATCTACAGTGCTCTAGCCTGCCATATGCTCTGTGGCCATGTGGACCCTGCTAGGGTGCACTGAATGTTCCATATGGTAGGGAATGCTTAGTGCACAGTAGCAGGGTCCACACGGTCACTTACAGAAGTCTACATTACAAACACTACAGTGACATAACTGTGGTGCTGTAGTGAAGACACTTACTACCTCTACGGAAGGGTTTTTTCTGTTGCTGCAGTAAATCCACCCCGTCGAGAGGTGGCAGCTAGGTCGACGGAAGAATTGTTCCATCGACCTAGCAGTTTCAAAGCTGGGGCTTAGGTAAGTACTGATTATTACTGGGTGGGCAGGGGCAGGCCTAGACCTACATCCCAGATCTGAGTATCCCTCAAACTTTGCAACAGTATCCCCTCTCCAACACATCAGTGAGTAAGTTTGTACAATTTCTTGAGAACTATGGGAGGCAGAATCAATGGCATCAGTCCTTATGACAAGATTCCTGTTTGCACATGCGTGTGCAGAGATTGCACACACAGCCTGCAGCTTTGGAGGTTGTTTCAGCTCTATAACATAACAACTCTCTTTGTCATGATTATAAAAAAAAAACAAAACAAAACCAACCTAGCTGTGACTGATCTGGGACTGACAGGTATTTGACAAGCACCATCCCTCAATGCTGGAAATGAGATCTATTTTGGGCCTTCCTAAAGGGCTTGGAATTGGACCAAGCTAGTCATCACATATGCGTCTTACTCCTTGTCTTCAGAATGTTTCCCTCGTTTTCTACTCCCTGAAACGTTGCAGCAGATTTCACACTGCAGATGGAGAAGTGCAAGGAACGGCTTATGTTAGACTCTGTGCGCTCACATAAAGTTCTGCTTATGCTCAGAGGGAGTCTGCGGAGCTGCATCAATTTACACTAGCTAAGGATCTGGTTCTCTATTTCACTGCATTTGGAGCCATAAAACAGCACACATACTGCTAGCCTGTCTCCCCGTGCTAGGAGGGTGTGGCACCATGCCCAGAGTCTGGCTCAGGTCCCTTTTACTCAGGACTTCAGCTTTGTTTCTTCCACATAAAATTCATACAGCACATCAAATCATCCTCTCCCCACTAACCTGGGGATTTCTGCAGGGGCCTATCTATTCCCTACAGGCTGGCAGGGGGCCCTGCCTCACTGGACCACACTTCCTCACGAAGAGCCTTATTTACCATTGCCATGCACAAGTGCAAAGCTCTAGCAAACCAGAATGGTGGCATTTTACACCCCCTTTTGCACTGGTGCAAATGACTATATGCAATGGTAAATCCAGCTGTAAGTGCCCATTCCGAAGGAACACAATGAGAGTTTTACCATTGACTTCAACAGGAGCAAGATCGGATGCTAATGACACACTGTGGGCAATAAACGCTTTGGTGTGCAAACCTAACAGGAGAGAGATATAACAAGATCTAATGGCTGGAAGTTGAAGCCAGACAAATTCAAAACAAGACTCAAATTTGTAACAGTGCCAATAATTATCCAAAAAGAAAAGGAATACTAGTGGCACCTTAGAGACTAACCAATTTATCTGAGCATAAGCTTTCGTGAGCTACAGCTCACTTCATCGGATGCATCCGATGAAGTGAGCTGTAGCTCACGAAAGCTTATGCTCAGATAAATTGGTTAGTCTCTAAGGTGCCACTAGTATTCCTTTTCTTTTTGTGAATACAGATTAACACGGCTGCTACTCTGAAACCAATAATTATCCATTGGAACAACCGACCAAGGGAAGTGGTGGAGTCTCCATCTTTTGATGTCTTCAGATCAGGACTGGATGCCTTTCTTGAAGAGATGCTTTAGTCAAACACAGGTGACTGGGATCCATAGAGGAGTAGCTGGGTGAAATGCTATATTCTATATTATACAGGAGATTGGACTGGATGATCAAATGGTCCATTCTGGATTTAAAAATCTACAAAACTATGATTTTTTTAACATGATGTAACAAATCAAATAAACAGAACTCCCTGCGTCTCAGTGAGCTCCTGGGCAGTTATGCTGAATATGCTGCCTAGAGGGCTGCCGAGGTTTGCCTGTGCTGCCAGCACCTTGCTGGAAACTGGTTTGGCCTGGATTTTTCAACATCACTTCAACATCAACATCTCCTTCCCCGGAATGTCAAAATTTTCCACTTTTGCAAAAACGGAGTCTGAGTATATTAAAAAAAGAAATAAAAAGAGGGGTTTTTTTTTTGTATTAAGTGTTTGAAGGCTAAGTTTGTTAGGGTTTCTGTTTTCTTTACAGGATCAGATAAAATCCAAAAGGAAGCACTGGTTACATTTTTTCCCCTTGAAGAGTGAACGAATAGAATCAATGCAAACAAAAGCAAGTCAAATTAACCTAAACCTATGCAGTTATAATAGCTAAGCAAGGGGCTCACAGGTTTTACCGATACAGCTGATATTTGTTGTTTATTGACATTTAGAAACACAATTTCTGCAAATTGTACAGGTTGTTAATTCATGTGTTTCATTGCAGTTACCTTCCTCTTCCCTCTGTTTGTCTGTTAAAGCCACTCAGTGAGCCTAGTCTTTCATTAGGGTCAGATTGTCAACCCTGAACACAAACAGTGATGAGCAGTTATTTAATCCTACAAAAACAACAAGGAGTCAGGTGGCATCTTTAAGACTAACAGATTTATTTGGGCATAAGCTTTTGTGGGTAGTGGGTTTTTACCCACGAAAGCTAATGCCCAAATAAATCTGTTAGCCTTTAAGGTGCCACCGGACTCCTTATTGTTTTTTGTGGATACAGACTAACACGGCTACTCCCTGATACTTAATCCTACAAGTTACTTTAGTGGAACTACTGGTGTGAGTAGCCGTTGATTGTTGGGAGTAAGGGATTCACAATCTCGCCTTTAATTCACAGGCTCTTTTGGGGGAAGGACTGTTTCTTTTGTACAGCCCCTAGCACAATGAGGACTCCTCATCCTGATTTGGGATTTGCAGTGGGTTCTACTGCAGTACAAATATTAAATAATAGTAATTTGGAATGAGGTGTTCATGTGTTTGATTAAAGCCATCAGCTGAAACATCGTGGCTTTTCAAAACAAATGTTTTTATCAAATAGTGAGAATATTAGAGCTAGCGAATGGCACCGCAGTCTAGTGAAATGTTCCATACATGTTACATGTACACTCACATATATTTCCCGAGGGCTACGTCCACACTGTGAGTTAGGGGTGTGATCCCCCTGCTCGTGCACACGGGCTCACACTCGCTCTCATGCAGTTGTCACGAGTGTAAACAGCAGTGTGGCCACGAGTAGCCGTAGGGGAGGCACAGTGGAGCCATGCCAGGTACAAACCCACCTGAAAGCGGTAGGTATGTAGTCAGCCTGGCTCAGCCGTGCCTGCATGTCACTGCTCGTGCCACTGTGGCTGCCCGGACATGTATGCTTGTGCTAGCTTGAGAAGAGCTAGCGTGAGTATGGGGGAGGAAGAGCTCAGTGGTTTGAGCATTGGCCTGCTAAACTCAGGGTTGTCAGTTCAATCCTTGAGGGGGCCATTTAGGGATCTGGGGCAAAAATTGGGGATTGGTCCTGCTTTGAGCAGGGGGTTGGACTAGATGACCTCCTGAGGTCCCTTCCAACCCTGATATTCTATATGTACACTAGCAGGGGAGTCACACCCATAGACATAGATAGCTTCAGGAGCCGCTTCCAAAGTGATCTGGTCATTTAGGTGCCTAACTCCCATTTAAATCAACTCCTGCTAAATAAGGAATAAGGTGCCTCAATACATTTGAGAATCTGAACCCTAAGTGGCTAAGAGCCAGATTTTCAGGGCCTAAAAATGGGGAAAGGCGCAGAGTAAGATTTTAAAAAATGCCTAAGCAAGTCAGACTCCTAACTCCCATTGGAATCAGTGGCAGTTAGGAGTCTATCTGCATCTTTAGGTGTTAAAATACCTTTGAAAATCTGGCTCCAAATCCCTGCTGAAAATGGGACTTAGGCTCCTAGACATTAAATGCTTTTGAAAACTTTAGCCTGGATCTAGTATTCTCATTGTTTGATAAAATGTTATATATCTAGAGAGTTTTCAGGGCTGGGGGACAGACAGACAGATAGACTGATAGAGCGCAGGGATTGATAGATTTGTCTGTCTCTATTCTTTAGGAGTCTTTAGGTGCTGGACACAGGAGGCAGACCCTAAACTGTTAAATTAGCTTAGCTCCACTGACATCAGTGAAACTGCACCAGTTTTGTCCAGCTGAGAACCTGGCATTTCAGGCAATGGGGTGTTATAAAAGCCTTGTCAGGCAGGAGTGATGGCGCCGACAGACTCAGTTAGTGATCTGATGACCGCATTAATCAATGCATCAATGATTTAGGAGTCAGGGAGATTTTATGATGCCTGTATATTTTAGGTAATTGGTTGCTGTGAGTGCAGGTTTATGTGAGTGTGAGTTCTCCCCTTAGGAGCTATTCATTTCTCTTCTTTGAGAAGGGTTGTAGCATTATCGATGAAATGTTAAGACCAGTTAATCCTTGGGTGTCGTGGGTTGGATTCCTTGAAAGATTCAGAGCTAATGCTCTGGATGGAGAGTTTCGACAAAAGTTTTAGCGGTGTATATTCCAAGAAAAGAAATGTGTCTTTGATGAATGAGTCTCATAAGAAGTTACAGTAGCACATTTAATGTTGGGCTCTAGAAGCACCAGGCAACTCTGACCTGATAATGTCTCTTTATACCACTGTGGCAGCATAGAGGGTCTTAAAATGGTACAAAGGGACATTAGCATAACTCAGGATCAGGCCCATCAATTGGCATTTTCCAAAGAGTCTATGGGACTTAGGCACCCCCTCCCTATTCAAAGTCAATGGGACTTGGGTGCCTAACTCCCATAGCCCCCTTTGAAAATCCCAGATTAGTGGGTTCTGTCTGACTGACATTGCTCAATGGGGAGAGAGTTTAAATTGGCATTATAGGACTGGATACTGTTCAAATAGAGTGAGATGTGCAAGGCAATTTTGTTCAAACAGCACAGAACTCCACAGGAGAGAGAAAGAGAACGTCTTGTTGAAAAATAATTAGGGAATGATCCAAATGCCAATTGTAGATTTAAACCAAAGCATGTTCCTTTGAGACCTTTGTAACTTATTGAGGAGAACTCCCATGGAGTTGGACCCATAATTTCCCTTGATGTCTTTGAAAATCTCCCCTGAGAGAGAGAGAGATTGCTGGTCAAACAATGGAAAAGAAATGTCAGCAGAAGAAATATTCCGTTTTTAAAATCAAAATGTCTGATTTCTCAAAATGATTAGATAGTTCTGAGTTTTATAAAGATGCCTTTCCCTCCATTGATGGACTTTAGATAGTCTTGGAAGAAGGATGTTTCATACAAGAGTTATGGGGGAAATGACAGAGTCTATCTTGAAGGTCTCCAAGCCATGAGAATGTGTTGTAAGAATTTGTTGCTATGTTGTAGAATCGTGTAAGGAAGAGGTAATAAAGCCCATTACAGTATTCAGTCCCTTTATTTTCAGGTTTGTTCCTTAACATGCTATTCTCCAGGGTTTTCTGCCATCTACATTTAAAATGTCCTAACTATCTCCTTTGGGAGACTACTCCATAGCTAAGAATCTCACTGATAGGAAGGTTTCTGAATATAAATATTCCCTTTGAAAGTTATACCTGCAGGCGACAGCCTCAGACATTCACTCCCCTCTCTGATGTCTACGCTCTTTACAGACTTGCAGTCGTGTCTCCTTGCACAGAGGTCATTTTGCCATGTTATAATACATTATTCCAATCTTTCTTCATAAGCTCTTCCCCTCTCGTCCCTGTGGGCCTGATCCAACAGTGAATCTTTCCATTGACTTTAATGGGAGTTGGATGTTGGCCAGTCCTTTGGACAAATGCTTGCTATAAAGAGAGCTAATGCTAATTGTTTTCTGGGGATATGCCGACACTGCACCTGGCAGAGTGCCTCCCACATACTTGCATCCCGGGAGCTAGTGCACTAAAAATAGCAGGGTGGACACTGGGGCTCCAGAAGAGTTTCGGGCTAGCCACCTGAATTCAAACCCATGGGGCTGGGTGGGCCTGGATTCGGCGGCTAGCCCAAGCGTCTACCAGAGCCGCAACGTCCACACGGCTATTTTTAGCCCATTAGGTCAAGCTAAACGAACGCAAGTCTCTCTACCCACAACTCACTCCCAGCTGCAGTGTAGACATCTGTGAAACCCTAGATAATGCTTCTCGTGTGACTGACTGGATGTTTCATTTTCAGTAATTAATGTGGGGCCTACATCTATATGGCCTCAACTATGGTACTCAGGTGCGTGGAGGAAATGCTGAACCCAACTCCATGTTTACAAATGGTCCCAGCCTTCAGAACAGAACAAAGCTCCCTGCATCCAAACACTCCTGACCTTCAGACTGCTTGAAATCTGGATCTGAACTTCCGGCTAGAACCTGTCTCCAGCCAGAAGGAGTGTTACTATGATTTCTTGAGCTACTGATAGAATTTCAAACTTCGCAGTTCACAAGTCACGCTGGACTGGGAAATGAGACAGCTGCACCATGCTCCATTTGCTGATTCTCAAGACTTGGGCAAACACATATATTTTAAAGAAGCATACACACATTCTGGCTCCTTAGAAGTTTCACATAGCATGGTGCCACCCACTTTCATCTTCTGGAGGCCAGTCCCCAAACCTCAAGAAATATGGAAACACTCGTATGGGCACCACTTTCTCAATGAAATCTCTGTTTGCTGACTCATTCTCCCAACAAACCGCAGCTTCTCGTGAGCAATGGTTCTGAGAGTTAAGGCGTTTGCACAAGTGCCAAACAGTGAGCTGTCGTTATATGCGATCCGGGTGGGAGATGCACAGACAGGGGGAATTTGTGGTACGTTCAGGACATCGTTCCAGATCTAGGGCCGTTTTTGCATGCCGTCTGCAAAGAGCTTCACTGACGTGCCATGGAGGAAAGATTTACAAACGACCTATTCCCCTCCCTCCCCTTCAAAGTTTCTTTGCAAAGTGAGGAGAGAAGCTCTCTCTGCACTGTGCTGTCACCTCCTGCTGCAGCTTTCCAAATTTACTGGCTTTGGCCCTGATTCTGCAAACACACATGTGCGTATCTTTCAAGCTTGAAGCCAGTGCAAGTATTCATCAATTGCCTGAAGTTATGCATGTATGTAAGCATTTGCAAGATTGGAGACCTTGTTTTAGCTTTCTTTACAGTGGGTGTGTAGCATGGTGCTGATGCAAAAGCACCTAATTAGCCCCTGCCCCGTCAGCTCCAATCAGGGGAAACAGATTGGGGCTGATGGAAAAGGCCTGATGCCGGCTTGAGGATTGGCAATACCCGCTGGCCTGACCAGCCAAGAGTTATAAAGGCTGGGAGGGAGGCAGAAGGCAGGGGGGCAGCCAGGGAGAAATCAGTCAGGAAGGGAATTGGAGGCCTCCTAGCTGAAGGCTGACTCTGCCTATAAAGGAGGAGACTAATCCTGTAAAGCTTTTCTTAGATTAACACTGGTGGGATAACCTTAAGTAAATAAAGACAGGGGTGTTGCACAACCTCTCTGAGCCTTATTGGGGGCAGCAAGCAGGCCCCAGGAAGAGGGGCGGGTCATGAACCCTGTTGCAGGGTGCTATTTAAACACAGACAATAAATAAACCCCTCTCTTCTCCAAGAGAAACTTTCCAAACAATTTAAGAGACGTTTACAACCACATTTCCAAAGCAGGTCACTGAGTTTGAACGCCATGCTTGACACACCCCATGCAAACTAAATTTTCAGGGGTGCTGGAATTGATCGGAATTGGCACTCAGGTTCCTCAGCATTTCTGGAAAACAGGCTTCGGGTTTCACAGGTTGGATTCTCAGACTCAGGGGTGCTGAAGATTAGCTGGTATTTTTGAAAAGGTGGCTGTCCCCAGGTTACTGCCAGAACCAGCAAAAGCTTTCAAACTGAAGGAAACATTTTCTGTGCACCTGGTGTAGATGAAATGATCACCATTACGCAGCCTATTGCTTGGAAATACTTCCCCTAATTGTTTTGTGGGCGTTATCAGTGAAAAGGTCCCTACAATGAGTTCTATCCAACTGTGTCCCAGTTAAGTGATGAAAACTCCATACTTAGGATCAAATTTGGGTCACTTAGAACAGGCAGAGATACAAAAATATACTGTACTATACACTTGTGCAGTGCCATATGACCCATACTCCATCTATGAGTCTCTGAAATCTATACTGCTATACACACATTTATAGAATGAACAAGCAGATTTAAATAATTTATGTTTTCCTCTTGATATCTAGACATACCGAATCTGCTGATTTTTACCTTACTCTGAATGTCTTGGCTGAGTAGCCTCCCAATATAGAACATGTGGAAAACCAGAAATTCAAAGGAAGATTTTTTTAAAAAATTAGAATGTTGTATCCTATAAATCCTGTGTTTTAAATGTTCTCATGCTTCTTGCATGAAGCATCATTCAGCTAAAGCAACAGCTCATTGCTTTTATCCTAATTGTTGCAAGTGAGAAGAAGTGTCCATCCCCGCTTGGAAATGAATGAAATAACTGTGAGCCAAGTTCTGCTCTCAGAGTTCATATGTGAGCTGCTCCACTGAAGTCAATAGGGGCAATCTTCCTTTGGTGTAAATTGTCACAGTGCTGTTGGAGCTAAGACAATTTACACCAACTGAGTATCTGCCCCAATGGCACGTTGCAAATATCAAACAGCTGCATTTTGCTGTCTGTGTTGATCATAACCGTATCTTGCTTCAAAAGGCAAAGCAGAAAAATTGCTCATAATTTATTCTCTCTCTCTCACACACACACACACACACACACACTTACTTTCACCATGGCAGCAAAGAGAACTTGAACTGAAATATCAAATCCAGCTGAAAAAAAGCCCCCTCTCAAGGCATAAAGATGCCCTTGTCAACTGCAGAGAAATAAGCCTTCATCTCAGCTCTGAAAACTGACATTTAATCATGTAGACAATGCGGGTGTCTCCAGACAATCTTGTCGTTGTTGCGACAGATGAAATGGTACAGGAGATATTTTCCCCCTTAGCCTGTGCATCAGTGTTCATGGACCACAACTGAATAGTCTTGGTATGTGGATATTATATAACTTGGCCTTTCACTAGCTCCACATAGAAACACGATGCAGTTTTGTTTGGCGGATTTGAAGGGGGCAGGGAAAGAGTCCTGCCATAAAAGTCTTCAAGTCAAATCCTGCAGTCCTTTCTCAGCCAAGACTCCCAGGGAAGTTTTGCCTGAATACTGACTGCAGGAATTGGTCCTTTGTATGAAATTTATGACAGTGCAGAAAACCAGCACAAGGCATGGCGGGGGAGGCATAGCTCAGTGGTTTGAGCATTGGCCTGCTAAACCCAGGGTTGTGGGTTCGGTCCTTGAGGGGGTCATTTGGGGATCTGGGGCAAAAATTGGGGATTGGTCCTGCTTTGAGCAGGGGTTGGACTAGATGACCTCCTGAGGTCCCTTCCAACCTTGATATTCTATGATAAGTAGGGCATAGGCTTTATGCTATTCTCTCTGAACAGGGATGAAGTTCACCCTTGTAGAGAAAGCCAGACAGAAACACATAACTGCATGAAGAATGAAGTTTTAAATGGCATCAGTACGGGTGTCAATGAGTGATGCTTGGAGATCTAGGGCTAGATCCCAAAAGATTCTGAATATCTTTTGCTAGGTGCTGAGGGTCTCAACTCCCATAGGTTTCAATGGTAACCTCAGGTGTTTAGAATCATGCTGGAGGCACTCAACACCTTGTAGGATTGTGCCCTATAATTGTGACCTTACCTTAATAAAACAGCTTATTTCAAAGCAACAGTATATAACAGAACCCCCCTTTTACTAGCTTAATCCCATACAGGTCAGCCAAAAGCCTTGACCAAATTTATGAATCTCACATGCTATGTACATGGGTCCCAATTGTACACATCCTATTCAGTCAGAATCCCACATTCTCATAAGATTCCCAATATTTTCTGTTTTCATGAGCACAAAGTAAATTCCTCCCAAATCTCCTTTATCCTTACTAACATGAGGCCTCCCTTCCTCATGGTCACACTTTAGCAGAAGTAAAATCCCCATCAAGACAACAGTCTTATTAACTGTAAGAAGTTGCTTTCCTTTGCTCCGGCCGCTGCAAGAGGCTGATGAGAACCAGTGACTCAGGCATTGCTAGCAAAGAAGGACATGGGGTCAGTGCAGTCTGCACTTCTGCAGAGCTCCCCAAACTTTTGGGGAGGAGCATATCGATTCATAGACAAAGGGTCCGATTGCCACTGCCTTGCAACTTGTGCCATCATTTGCATCTGTGCAAAGTGGGTGTAAACAGATATCACTGGTGTGAGTGGACATGTCTGATCCACTGGTGCAATATGCACTCACCATGCAAGGAGCAAAGCAGTGGCGAACCAGATCCTGACACCTCTGCTATATCACAAAACCACTTCACCATCTCCCATACATGCTCAGACAGAGCATGAGCTGCTTGCTTCAAACCCATGTTAAGGTGCACACCACATGGGGAATGGCAGTGCAGGAGGGCCATGCGTAAGAGCTCACCACTAAGGCAGAGAGGTGGCTCCTTAGCATGCCACTCACCCAAGCCTCAAGTACCAGCACAGCTTATCTGTGGTTTAGAACCCTTTTGCTACAGAATCCTTTTATGCGCATATGTTGAAACTTACACAGTGCGTGCTGGAGATGATGACGGAGCTTGAGATGAAACTGAGGCCGTCATTCATGCTGACCTGAAGAGCTGCCTCCCTGCAAAAAAACAACAACAGGACAGCCATCTGCCACGCTGCATCAGACACGTGCCCCGGCTTGAATCGGGGATCCTGATATCAGGCTCTGGCCAGTACCTGAGGTTTCAAACATAGGCTAATTCCCATCCTCACTGCCCCATGCTGCCATATTGTAATGCACTCAGCCACCTGTGCAATGTATTATATGGAGAAAAAAGTGACACCGCTGAGAAAAGAAGGGAGCAAAATACCACCTCTTCATTCCCTTAGTCCTAGGCCCAACCTAGCCTTAGCACAATTTAGAGCAGCTTCAGAGCTACTCTATGTTTTCCTTAATTGGCTGTATTATCTGGTACCTCTACTATCTGCTTCCAGGTTTGCTAGGATCCTATCTGCTACTGACAAGTCTTGTTCTCCTTAATCTCACTCGTCATCAAGTGTCTGTATCTTCGGGTTAACAACCATCTGTTCTGTTTATTAGGGTCAGAACATACATACAAACTCCCTCTCCAGCATAACAATAGGGTATTCTCCACTCCCATATAAAGAACTGTTTTCCCTCTACTAACTGACACTGGATTAAAAATTACACCATCTTCCTCGAGCTCTGTACTTTCTATTCCAATTGGGAATAGAAAAACACTGACACTCTCATGTGAATAGAGCTCAGTTCATCGACAAGAGGAAGTCATGAATATGTCAAGCACTGCAGAGTACAGATCGCAAAGCCCAAAACAAGTTACATGAGAGCTGGGGACAAAACATTCTCTAGTGAAGGGTTCCTGCTGTGGAATGAATTTCCAGAGGAGATTAGACTAATCTAGAATCTGCCTGTCTTTAGGGAAAGTTGCAAAAACCTCTCTCTTTCTACCATACCGCATTTCCACCGTAACCAGAATGACATTTACATCATCAACCCCCCTCTGCTTGCTTCCCACGCAAAGTGAAAAACAGAAATGCCTTCCTCAAGCAGAATTCCTATAACCCAGAAGGAAGAGGAAGGCGTGACTCCATGAACTCTGCTAGGGACCTTGCTATTGCCAATCCAATGCATGTGAAAGCAGATCAGATACCTTGGTGGTGGACAGCAGTACAAAATCTTTGGATACAGTGGAAAGCTAGGAATGCACCTGCCTGCCTTATCATTATGGTGACATTACTATAGGAGAGGCGGTGGGAAGAGGCAATGGGACACAAAAAGCAACACACATTTTTTTAAACCTATTAACAGGCCAGATTCACAGAGTCTGCCGATGATGACTGATTTCTCGCAGCTCCAGCTGCGATGCTTCCCGGTAGTATAACATTTAGTATAACATCGTGCGGAAGAACTGAGTGGATGCAGTGACTGAGCGGCTACAGTAATAAAGTTGTCTCTTAAAACTGAGGAATGATGATGCACTGCAGAATTTCTACCGCTGTGCAGTATGGGCAGTAAGAGCCAAACTCATTCAGCATTGTCTCCCATGCTTTGAGCCTAATCATGCCATCCATCTTCACATACGTGTGAGAAGAGTCAACGGTAACTGAATCAAATCATTCAAATCAGTTGACTTGAATGGCTCTGGAACAGGCCCTAAGTGAGAAAGGGCAGCAGGATGGGCCCCTTCTGTTTTATGACCAGTTCTTCCCTTTTTTAACTCTCTCCCAACTGCTGAAGATCACAAAATCCCTTTGTTGGATCATATCTTGAGTCACAGGAGCAGTGAAGGCTCAATACCCCACTATCTAGCTTTACACTATTGAGATCATTTCAGAGAGAGCTTCTAAGGCTACTGTTTTACAATTAAAACAAGATCTAGTCAGTCCTGCCATGTCCATATATGACCAACAGACTTTGGTTCAGCTTTCCTGCATGGAATTTGTGGGCTAGGAAGTAACTGTGGCCCAGTTTAATAGTGAATACAGGGATGTATGATAGTTAAAATCAGGTAAATCAATTATTCTTCCTCAGGCAATAAATGGGATCAGTCAATTTCAAATGCTGGTGGGTATCTCTAAGAACTTACATGCCAACTTCTCGTAATACAGGTGCTGGGCAGAGCAAATAGGTATCTTCTACTACGAAAGGTTTCTCATCTGGAGAAAGAAAGAGAGAAAGTGGACTGATGTGTGAGGAGTTTGGTAATGCACCATTTAAAAGTTAGCTCACCTTACCTGATCACTCTTGTTACAGTGTGTATGGTAACACCCATTGTTTCATGTTCTCTGTGTATATAAATCTCCCCACTGTATTTTCCACTGCACGCATCCAATGAAGTGAGCTGTAGCTCACGAAAGCTTATGCTCAAATGAATTTGTTAGTCTCTAAGGTGCCACAAGTCCTCCTTTACTTTTTGTGAATACAGACTAACATGGCTGCTACTCTGAAACCATTTAAAAGTTAGGATTACCTTAAAGTTTACAACCTCTTAATTCTCTCTCATGGCATATAAATAGGCTTTGAAGGATTAGATTTTTATCTGTAAATATCAGTAAATGTCTGTTTCACTGTACACATACAAACTGATGAGAAAATATTTCCACTGATAATAGCTGAAATGTAGAGTTAAACAAAGTAAGAAATATGGTGCTTGAGAACTTCTTAGAGTTTAATTTAAAGATATTTATTTTGACATACGATGTTGAGAATTTGTGTTTTAATGGTTATCAAGCTTAATTTTTGAATATCAGCATCAAATTGTCGTTACATAATTATTGCTTGATCCTCCCCCAGGTGACAGCCCCATTCATTTTCCACAACTATGAAAATTTAAGTTGATAAAAATAGAAAAAAAAATTGCTTAAAGTCCATAGTTTTGCACAACTGTAAAAATTTAAATAGATACAAATAAGAGGAAGATTAAAAATAGATGTCTCTCAAAATTATTTTTAAAAAATCAAATTCTGCCAAACCTATATATAAACACTTGGGAGTAGGGGTGGAAATCTAGCAGTCAGACTGTACTGAAGATGCCTGGATTCTATGACTGGCTCCCTGCTGACTTGGTGTGATGACCTTAAGCAAATCCATTTTTTCCTTTCTGTGCTTCAGTTTACCGACCTGTGTAATAGGGATAATAATACTTACCTGCCTCTGGGGTGTTGTGAGGCTCAGTTAATTAAGAGGAGCCCCATTCATGCATGCCTAGGTGCGCTTTATATAGTGCTCTCTCTGCTATTGCATGATGCAGTTACTAGAACCGGGTGAAATTTTCAACAAAAAAATTTTCAGCAAAAAAATGCAGATTTGCTGAAACAAACATTTCACCAATTTGTGTCGGTTTTGCTGAACTGTTCATTTTGAAAAACAAACCAAATAAATTCAGTATAGTAGACATTTTCAAAACAAAATATTTCAATTTTTCTGTTTTGAAATGACTTTTTCTTTTGAAGTTCCCTTCAATTGCATTAAAAAAGAATGCAAATGTGTTAAAAATGCTCAAACTTGAAATGAAACGTTTCATTTTGGATCAAACAAAACATTTTGTTCAAAAAATTTTCTTTACTTTAGGATTTACTGAAAAATTCATTATTCTCTAGCTGTAGAGGTTGCAGCCCATCAAGGATTGTAGGCTTCTGAACTGCCCCATAATTAAGAGATGTGCAAACCTCAAAATGTTCAGAGGTGATTATGCCAACCATTTTGGCTTAGAAAATCTCACCAAAAGTAGGCTCAAAATCTTGAGATTCCAGGTGCTTCCTTGGTTTTAGCTGGACCAGAAATACTGCAGGAGTAGCTTTTCTTGAATTACTGTGCTGGTTCTGCTTCCAATCCCTGACGAACTCAGGATGGGTAGAGGTTGTAAGGGAATTTAGATTGCGATTTTCAAGGAGCCTTATGGGAATTAGGCATCCAACTCCCATGGACACTCCTAACTCCCTTAGGACCCTTTGGAAATGGCAGTCTAAATTTTTCAACTTTTCAACCCTCAGAAAGGATTAAGGCTCGAATGAGATTCAGGTAATCTATTTCACCTGAACTGATTTCCTGGCTCAAGAGAAAAAACAGTCAGTGTGTGGAGGCATCTGTCTAGGCATTCATAACATGCTCATCACTGTAATATCTCTAGTATTACTGTTAAAGCCTTGGACTGGAAGTAGGAAGATCTGTCTTCTGTTCCTGATTCTACCAATAAGTAACTGTGGCCCTTATCTTAGCAAAGCAGCCATGCAGATGAATAACTTTAAACACATGAATAGTTCCACTGAGGAACTAAGAAGTGGTCAGTGGAACTCAGATATATAAAGTTACCCACCTGCTTGAACATTTTGCTCGTTTGGGACCTGTCTGACCGTTGGCAAATTATATAAATGATCTGTGCCTCAGTTTTCCTAGCCTTATAATGATAATAATCTTTATCTTTATTGGGGGCTTCATTCAGGTTAGTAAAGTGCTTTGAGATCCTCAAATAGAAAGCAAAACAGAAGTGCTGTGTACTAAAGGTATCCTTTTACATAGTTTATAAAGGGTTCATTAATGCTATATTGAGTCCCAACATCACAATAGGTTGCTTATAACTAGAAGTGGCTGGAAAAGGAAATTTCCATTTCATGGGAAATTTCACTCAACCTGACATGATCTATAGCCTGAACCCTACATGACTGAATGCTACTCTCATTGCTAGAACACAAAAATTGTCTTCACAGCCCAGAACTGGACAATATGGGCTAGATTCTCTCCCCCCTGTTCTGGCCACTTTGCCCTGCCTGATGGAATCTGGCCCTAAATGGCTAGCTGAGAATCCCCCAGTGCAGGGGAGCTCTCAATTCATATAAATTGACAAAGACAGTTCCTATGCCAACTCCCCCATCCTGGTATAGAGGGGACATGATGAGCAAGGGAAGGGGTGGATCTCAGCAAGAGAGAATCTGGACATCTCTCTCTCTGTATAGCTGGTTGTTTCTTAATCATGGCAATTTGTCATTCAAAATTTACAACAAACTGGTTGTATGTCAAAGAGCTCGTGTAAATGAACTAGGATGCCCATGAACAGAATGATTTAGGTGCTGTTTCCATTCCATTAAGTGCAGTTTGTACTGGAGATGGATGTTCTGCCATCTTGTTGTGTTATCTAATGAAGGGAAAGCAAAACAGTGAGATTCTGTAATCTGAGAAAAAAGAAAAGGAGGACTTGTGGCACCTTAGAGACTAACATTTATTTGAGCATAAGCTTTCATGAGCTACAGCCCACTTCATCGGATGCATTCCAATCTGAGGGCCTCTCTTGATCAGATTTTAAGAAGTGGTCAGCATCCAACAACTCCTATTAATAATACCTAGCACTTTTCATCAGTAGATCTCAAAGTGTACTACAAAGGAGGTCAGTATCATTATCCCCACCTTACATATGGGAAAACTGAGGCACAGAGCGGGCCAGAGACTTATCCAAGGTCACGCAGCAGGGCTGGGAACTGAATCCAGGGCTCCTGAGTCCCAGTCTAGTGCTTTATCCTCTAGGCCACACCACCTCTCACTAAAAGCAACAGCACCTGATAGGTGTGGAACACCCCTAAAAAAAAAATAGGTAGGATCCTAAGTAGGAGTTGAGCTCTTTTGAAAATCTGGCCCTCTGTTTTTAGGGAATCTTGGGCAAGTTGGAATTCTGTATTAACTATCAATATTTGTTAGCTTTATGACCAGAGCTCCTAGGAGCCCTAGTCATGGACTAGGACCCCTGCTCTTTTCGTCCATCATGCTAGGTGATGTACAAAACATAGAACCAAAAGATGATCCTTGCCCCAAAGAACTGAAGTGCCAGCATCCGAAAGAGGTAAACTTTGAAGCTGAACAGAGTGCTGCGAACTTCCAGGAAAGATTTTCTTCAGCAGCTTCTGACCTCGTTTAAACTTTCCTGGGTCACTCTGCAGCTGTTTCCCCCGGTGCAGGCCAACCACAGCAACAGCAGAGGCCTCTGTGAAACCATGGCCCTCTCCTCAGCGGTAAGCTCAGCAGGGCTCACTGGGAAATGAGACAGTACAGCATATTTTGCTGCAACCCCATGAAGTTCTGAGACGGTGAGGCAGATACTGATCACAGGGTTTTTATGGCCCTGCTCATAGCAACATAAAACCTTCCAGGGGCTGGAAGCAAATAGCAGCGGAAGAGAATTCTCTCCCTGACATTTCGATGGCAGCTTTTCTTATTGAAGATAAATGCATATTATTTTGCAGTATTGTTTCATGGGTACCCACCCAGTACATATGACACCCTCATGTGTTTTCCTGCTATGGCAGCATCTTGAAAGAGGATTTTCCAAAGCCGGCTGGGAAATGTTTCTTTTTATTCCCATGGAAAATTTCAACAATAATGGGGAAAAAGGTTAGTTTTCATGAAATTTTTTAAAAAAGTTTTCATATTTTCATTAAAAAAGCGGGGGGGGGAGGGGTTGGGAGGCTTTGTGCAACAACAACAAGTTTTAGAGGTTTTCAGGTTTTTTTGACAAAAACCTCAGAAATATTGCCAAAATTGGTCATTTCCAACAATTTTCCATTTTTGTCAAAAATAAGTTGTGAAAGAAAAATTTCGATGAGCTCCATTATTTTCAGTGGTGGGTCAGATCTTGGCATCTGGATTTTGTGCACACGGCTCAGCAAATGAGAGTTGGTTTTAAGCCACCGTTACTCTCCTCTGATCCCGTGCCCACCGGGTGCTAATTGGTGCCACTCTTGCTCTGCCCATAGCCCCAAGGGGATTGCCAGGGTATAGGGAAATACACTGACAACCTTCTTGCTTTGGGGGAATGTGGGGGTGGAATGGAAGGAGGTTGGCATAGAGGCTGGCTTTGCAGCATGAGAGGATTCCTCAACACCGGCTACAGATCCTTTAAGCCATGTGTAAGCCAAGTGGAGATCAGAGTTGGACGGCAGGTGGTATACAATCCATAGGTCTGATTCTCCACTGCTGTGCATCTCATGCAGCCATTCTCATCATTGCAGTGAGTGAGCAATGCTACCAGATCACAATAGTGACCTTTCACATCCACCTCACACAGGAGTAACCGGGATCCACAAGGGGCAAGACAGAGGAGAATCAGGCCCTGGGACTATAAACACCCTGAGGAGCCTGATTCTGTTCTCACTTATACCAGTGTAAATCAGGAGTAACTCTAGTGAAGTTAATGAATCACATCAATGCATGTGACAGCGGAACGAGGTCTCATGTCAGCCAGATGGGCCACTTTCTTCTTCTAAAACACCAGGGTAAAAGGCAAAGAACATGCGCTCTCCAGCATTTAAAGCTGCTTTCGTTTTGCAAGGCCTTTTGCTGAGACTATTTCACAAGCATTTTGTTTCTCTCCTCTCCACTCCCATTTCTTCTCCCGAAATTAAATCTACTCTCCTCTAGAAAGTTTATCCATCTTCTAGTCTCCAGGGCCTACTCTAGCTCATAACTGGCAGGTTTAGCTATGGGGAGGGATTGTTTTGTTTGGAGAATGTTTTTGTTTCACCACAGAAATGAGTAACTTTAACCCCCCCCAAACAAAAGAAGATCCATTTGGTTTGCATAACTTCAGCCATCTGACTCCTTCCTGGAAAACTGCATTGGGAAACAAAACAAAAACCCCTTTCATCTGCAAGTCAGTTTGTCTGTACCGGATGCATTTGAAACGATGCTGCTCCTCTTTGCAGGCTGCAGAAAAATGGGCTGTATTCCTCTGCAGGGAGAGACGGGCCCAAACTTTGGGCTTTGTGGCTCGGACCTGTCTCAGTTCACAATATACATGGAAAAATCGTTGATGGTAGAGTAATCAGGTAGCCAGGGCATTAGATGGGAGACAAAAGACTTGAATTCTGTGCCTGGCTCTGCCACAGACCAGCTGTGGGTCCTTGGGAAAGTCACTTCACCTCTCTGACCCTCCATTTCATTGATTTAGAATAGATTGTAAGCTCTTTAACGTCAGGATCTCTCTCTTAATACAGTACAGTCTAAAGGCCCCATTGTGCTATATGCTATATCCACATATAATAATAGAGATTTCCTGAGCTTACGAGCTTACAAATGTAAACAGTAATCAGTGCAATGGTTCACAATGTCCTTGTTGGCAGTCTCGGTAGAGAAGACAAGGTGCAATGGGTATATGGACACTAACCAACTGTTTAACTGAGGGGTACATTCAGTGATGAGCTGCCAGAAGCTGAAAAACCGGTTCCTTCACTCGCTCCGGGGCTTCTGTGGCATTTCAGCGGCAGGTCCTTCACTCGCTCCGGGTCTTCGGCGGAACTGAAGGACCTGCCTCCGAAGTGCCGCCGAAGACCTGGAGCACCACCGGGTGAGTAAAAATTAAAAACGGATTCTCAGGGGAGCCTCCCCAGCTGACAGCTCAGACGTGCCGGACAGGACGGTCCTGCGGGGCACATGTGGCCCGCGGGTCAGAGTTTGCCCACCCCTTTAACAACCCGTTCTAAACCAGCTTCAAAATTTAACAACCGATTCGAGCAAACCAGCTCCAGCTCACCACTGGGTACATTTCCAGGGCAGTGTGTGTATGGGAAACTTTCTTGCTGTAGCCCATGCAAATCTATTCTCTGCATAGAGACCCTCATGCAATAAGGAACCTTCCACCAGCACTTAAACTCATGCAATCTACTCTCTAACCTTTAATTAACACTTCTCTGGCTCAAAGAATATTTACAGCCTGTAAAACCAACTGAGCCTCACTTGAGACCATTCCTTTCTGCTCCCGACTTTGGTGAGCTTCTGCCAATTGCCTTCCACTGAGCCAGCCCTCTTTTCAATCTGTAACCTTAGGGTGAAAAAAATCCCAGACACATGCTGGATTTCACAGGAAGCTCAGAATGGGTTTTTTGATGGAACATAAAGGAGCAAGATGACCCAAGCAGAGCCACCAAAAAAAAGTTAGAACTACTTTCATATAACCATGCAGTGCAGAAGCAGGCCAGCTTTGGGCTAGAAGCTAACTATGTAGAGACAGAACGAATGGGGACTGCATGAAAGCTAAGACAAGGATTTTAAAAACTAACCAGTGATAGTTACTGTTTATTATTTGCATTGCAGTGGTGTCTAGGAGCCCTGGTCATGGATCAGGACCCCATTATGCTAGGCACTGTACAAACGCGGAACAGAAAAAAAAACGCTGTCTCACAGAGCGTATAACTCTCAAATGATTTGGGGTGTCTCTATTTCTGAGTGAGACCCAATGCAAAGGGGCCTGAAAGCTCAGCACTTTCACGTCTCTTTATCGTGTCTCAACTCCCTACTAATCACTTCTTTTCATCTTGGTCTTAGTGCCTGAGTCTTCATTTATTTCACTTGCCTAAAGCGTATCTTCCCGAGAATCATCCAGCCTCGATGGGACCCATTGTTTCCCTGTTTGACCATTGGATTGTTTGGGGGCCAGGGATCATCTATTGTATAGTGCCTAGCACAATGGGGCTGGGGCTACGACAATTCAAATTCTAATAATAGTCTCTGCAGTGACTCCTGAAGCAACAGGCTCCCACTGGAACATCTGCTCTATGCTGCATCCTAGATGCTTCTTCGGGAAGTGTTTGAGACTGGCCAATCTTGAGCCTTTTAACTCTTCAGCTATTCCTTCGACACCAGGCAGAGATTAAAAAAAAAAGGCGGGGAGGGTCAAGAAAATACCTTGGAAATCTTCACACCATCTACCAAACAGTGATCTTTGTTTATCCTGGCTGATTTTTTTCCCTCCCATTCTACTGCTTAGGATAGCCCTCCAAGAACAGACCCTTTTTTGACTTGAAACCCATTTGTGGGGAGGTAGGAATGCAGAAAGAGAGACACTGGTGTGTTCTCGGAGCTAGAGAAATTGCCTACTAAAAGACCCTGTAAGTAAGAAATGAATGTTTTGCTAATGCTGTAATGAAAGCCATGATGAAATCATGCTATAATTTCCCTGCTTTGTATAGGGAGCCACGCTCTCTGAAACCCAAAGCCATTGCGAGGATATTTAGGGGATGTTTGGAAGGGGATGGATAAAGTGTAGAGCTGTGATGTCACATTCTGCATGATTTGTAGCTAGAGTGAAAGGATCAGGATGGATGTTTACTCCGACGGGTTCATCTGTCATACTTGGGATTTTATTTTAAATGACAAACACATGCTTTAAAAAGGCTGCTGATGAAACTTGGCAGGCATTGTATTACCACTGGGTGAATCTGCTTTCACTAATAGCTGATGGCTCAGAGGGGTAGCATATACTCTATATAAGAAGCTTAGAAGAAAGCTTTAAGAACTCCAGAATGCCATATTTCCATAATGGTCCTGTACAGCTAACATGGCCCCTCCATATATATTGTTTTATTATTAACAAAGACCCTGCACAAACACAGAGGTGCCCTACAGAGCTTACACAGACAAACAGAGAGAGAGGGACTGACTTGCCCAAAGTCACACAGCAGACCAGTGGCCAAACCCTGGCTTTCTAATTCCCTGGACAGTACTCTATCCACAACCTGTCCTGACGTGGTGCATTACTCCAAGCTAAATACCATAACTCCATGAGCACGTAATCTGTCTTGGGAAAGGCAGCTGCATTTCCTATAGCATTGTTCAAACAACCTGGATCCCATTACACGGTATGGTGTTTGCTCATAGAGTTCAACAACGCCGTTATAGAGTTCAACAACGCCATGGCAGAGAGAGAGGCTTAGGCAGGGGTAGAGAGACACGTATTCAGTAAAGGCTTAAAGCGAGATGGTGAGTCCACCAGGCAGACACAGATTAGAAAACAGAAGCTGCAGAGCAAATGGCTCTTGCACTAAGGGAGGCCAGGCCGCATGGAGCTGTGGAGAGTGAGTGAGTGTGACGCAGCCAGAGGAAGAGGGAAGGCAGGAAGACAGAAAGTCAGGAGGAATTGCATGAGGAACTGGTGGATATGCTGGTCTGTGCAGTTCGGACCATAAACCTTACTCCCTGCTGGTACCCAGCACATACATGCGTGGTCCTGTTCCTGTTGTTTCTCGCCTCTCTTCTGATGCCAATTGCATGCATGGAAACAGGATGTCACGTCTCTATCCTGAGATATTTTCTCCTTCCTTGTTACCGGTGCCACGCCATGGCTAGCTCACTCTGCTGCATTAAGGTAAAGAGCTGTTCGGTCCTGTTGACCAAGTGCTGGCCTAATCATCAGAAGACACAGGTTCTACCCCTGGCTCTGCTACTAACCAGCTGTGTGACCTTGGGCAAGTCACTTCACCTCTATTTTCCCTCACACTCTTTGTCTGGCTAGTCAACTTGTAAACTCTTTGGTGCAGGGACTGTCTCTTGCTATGTGCATGTACAATGCCCTGAACAATGAGTCCACTGAATTTGTTTGGGACATCCAGGCGATCCTGGAGAATAAGAACGAATGACAACACAGGTAATTCGTGTGGATTGTAATTAGAATCTCTCTGGATAAATCCATTTGAGCCCGTACAATCTGAAAGTGTTTCTAACAGTTCCTGCCAGCCGCAGAAAAATCCTGCTGGTGGATGTACAGCTGACCACAGTCCAGCTCAGCCGGTCACTCACAACTTTAGCAGATGTTCCTCTTCTCTCCCTTTTTATTTTTCATCTTGTAACTATGAATATTACAAGTTGATTCTCTCACCTCTCCTCACCATCATCCCTCGCCAATAAGTAATGGGCTTAACCTGCAGCAAGGGAGATGGTCTTACTTGATCCTGCCTCAGAGCAGGGGGCTGGACTTGATGACCTCTCAATGTCCCTTCCAGCCCTGTATTTCCATGATTCTGTGTATAATCCCAATAAAATATATACTGAAATCTATTAGCTCCATGGCTTTAATGACCTCAGTGAGTCTTGTCCATCTTGTTTTGAGTCTCATTTCGGCTGATCTAAGATTTTAGGAACTGCTGGCTTCATCTTATCTTTAAAATAAGCGTCTTGCCTGATATAATCAGATGCTGAGAGGTTTCAAACAAACAAAACAGCTGAGCTACCCAGCCCCCATCTGGTTCCCATTAAACCCTAACTGAGGCCTGGTCTACAGTACGCGATTATGTCGAATTTAGCCGCGTTAGGTTGAATTAAAACTAAATCCGTTCACGCAACCAACGTGGTTTTGTCGACTTAAAGGGCTCTTAAAACCGGTTTCTGTACTCCACCTCAGCAAGGGGAGTAGCGCTAAAATTGACATCGTCGTTCCAGATCTGAGGTACTGTGGACGCAATTCGACAGTATTAGCCTCCGGGAGCTATCCCAGAATGCTCCATTGTGACCACTCTGGACAACACTTTCAACTCAGATGCACTAGCCAGGTAGTCAGGAAAAGCCCCGGGAACTTTTGAATTTCATTTCCTGTTTGGCCAGCGTGGCGAGCTCATCAAGGAGAGACAAACAGAACTGCCGTACCGTAGCCTGGCCAGTCATGAAACTGGTTTTCAGAGCTTCTCTGACGCGCAGCGCGCCCAGCTGTGCTCTTCTAATTGCCCTGGTGTCTGGCTGTGCGTAATCGGCCGCCAGGTGATTTGCCTCAACCTCCCACCCTGCCATAAACGTCTCCCCCTTACCCTCACAGATATGGTGGAGCACACAGCAAGCAGCAATAACAATTGGAATATTGGTTTCACTGACTTTTCCTTTCACTTTTTAACCATGGTCCTTGTAGGATTCTTACAGAGAGCAAGAGATGGGGAGAAGGGAGGTAAAGAAAGTCGGGGAAGGGGACAGAGGGGAAAAAGGAGTGAGAAAACACCTGCAGTTTCTTGTATAACACTAGGGGCTCAGAGTGAAATTTCCCCAGGAGTGGAGGGCTCTCAACCTGCCCCTGCTGAATCCTTGGTCTGGGACTTGCTATAACAATGTCCAGCTCTTTGAGACCTAGTCAGGAAAGACAACTCTTTCTGCAGCCCCTGAGATTGGAAATTGGGATTCCTGCCCCCTACCGCAGGCTATAAATCCTGCTCTGCTCTCCTCTGATCAGTGCTACGCCATCCCCAGCGGCTTCTCGTATTGAACAGCTGCTGGGTCCGAGCTTTGAGAGAAGCCTGTGTCCATGTCCTCATCACTATCGTGATCGCGCTATCGTCACCTCCTTGCCTGCTTTTGCAGGTTCTGCACAAACTGCAGAATAATGTGTGAGGTGTTTACAATGCTCACAACTGCAGCGGTGATCTGAGCAGGCTCCATGCTTGCCATGCTATGGCGTCTGTGAGGGCAATCCAGGAAAAAGGGCGCAAAATGATTGTCTGCCATTGCTTTCACGGAGGGAGCGAGGGGTGACTGATGACACGTACCCAGAACCACCCGTGACAATGTTTTTGCCCCATCAGGCATTGGACGCTCAACCCAGAATTCCAATGGGCAACAGAGACTGCGGGAACTGTGGGATAGCTACCAACAGTGCACCGCTCCAAAAGTCGACGCTAGCCACGGTACTGTGGACGCACTCCGCTGACTTAATGCGCTTAGTGGGGACACACAAAATCGACTGTATAAAATCGCTTCCTAAAAATCGACTTCTATAAAATCGACCTAATTTTGTAGTGTAGACATATTCTGAATTAATTCATATTTTAAACCTGTTACAGCCAAGTGTCACAAAAACACAGCAAAAGAGCAGGCTGGGTCTGCAGTGCTGCATTAAAAATAACAACAGGTCAAATCCTCTCTGGGTAAAAGTCAGCACAGCTAAAAGCTACAGTAGCTGTGCCAATATTACACTGGTAGAGAATTTGGCCCAAGAACCCCAGACAGAATCTGTTGAGTTTCCAGTACAAGGAGGTGGCTGGCTCAGGGGTATTAGCTTTTCTCCTTGGCTAGGCAGTGGGGTGAGCGACCTTTCATCTCTAGGTTACCAAATCAAATCCAGACCAGGGCTGTGAGAATCTAGTTGACGGATCTCGGCCCAGTTCCTAGTATCTGCCTCAAAATAATCAGCTGCAAATAGCACAAGGTGCCAAGGACTACCTGAGAGAGACTGAGCTACGCCCTTTGCCCGCAGGGGACTTCTCTTCAGATCAGGGTTGATGCATATTGGCTGGGAGGGGACAATTTCTATGGTCACTATACCAGGTCTCTAGGTAATAGAGGACTTTGGCTTCGCATTACAGGGGCACTGGAAGGAGATGTTAGATGTGTAGGCCCCTGAGTTGTTGTGATAATAGAGGTTATTCCCTTCTGGCAGCTGCTTAGATATTATGACGATGGATGCTTTTATAAATACCCATTTAGATAGATACAGCAAACAAACAAAAGTGGTGGAAGAAATCCTCTTCAAGCCGTCTAACTACTAGGTCACAGTGTTTGGGAGTGAGGTTACATTCACTTCAACTGGTTCCTCCTCTTGGCAAGCTAGAATTTTATCTCTCAATGGGCAGAATGCACTGAATAGCATAAAGCTGACTGACAGCATTACAGTTTCATAAAAGACATTTGGACGCTTGCTGGAATGCCTGGCCACAGAGCGAGCCGAGGCCAAGGCAGCCAATTACAGAGGAGAGGCAGGTTAAAATATAGATTGTGTGTCACAGTTAACATCATCGGGAGATAGATATCACAGCTGTTGTGAGACAGTGCTGACGGTATTCTCCAGTCTGCTCCAGAGGAAAATGGGGATAAATTATTGAAGAGTCTTCACAGATACTTGGGAGAAGAAGGATGGTCGAGCAGTTAGGTTGCCAGTCTGGGATTCTAGAAAGCTGGGTTCTAGTCCCAGCTCTGCCGGTGACCTTGGGCAAATCACTTTGTCTCTCCATGCCTCAATTCCCTATCTGCAAAATGGGGATAATAGCACTGCTCTGCCTTACAGGGGTGTTGTGAGGACAAATATCACCCCATGAGCTCTTTACAGTAATATGAACCATGCAAGTATGGCTCACAGAGAGACAGCTATGTAGGTAGACAGATGGAATATCTCCTAGGAATGGAAAAAGGGTTTCAGAAAACCTGAACACTAACTTCAAAAGGGACACACCATAGACCACTGGCTAGGATATCAGAGTGGGAGTCAGCACAAGCAGTTTCTTCTCCTAGATTTGCCACTGACTCCTTTGGGGCAAGTCACGGCCCCCTCTGTGCCTCAGGTTCCCCATCTCTAAAATGGGGGTAGTGAATTTATCTGTCTCTAGGAGGTGTTTTGATCATTTTGGCTGAAAAATGCTAAGTATCTTCAATATTTCAAAAAATAATTGAAGTCCAAACATCAAGGTAAGGACCATATTTCCAATTGCCCTGTAGTGCAGATTCAGGGTTCTCCTTCTGAGTCCCAGCTCTTGAAGCAGAAGGTTGTTTCAAAACAGAAACTTACAAACTCAGGGCAAAAAATTAAAAAAAACAAAACTGAAATCCCTTCAACCGTCACTCTAGTCAGGGGAAAAGAGCAGCAAGGAACATATATGGAAACACTCTTCTCTCAATGTACTGAATCTTCCTCATTAGTCACTTAGTGGGGCCACGTTCCCACAGCTCTGCACAATCAATGCCCAGCTGCTCCTTGTTCTTATGGAAACTAGCAAAGCAAATTCACTGTACTGCTGCCATTGTGGAAGCTAGATGGAGTGGAACTGGTAATGCTATTGTAAACTAGGGATAGATGAAATGGCTCATATAAAACAGACAGCATCTGGACTTTCAGTTTTGACACTTACAAGTTTTCTCCTCCCCCCTACGCACACACACTTCTGCCCATTGTTATTCTGGATTTTCTTGATTCTGGCCATCACACTTACTGACTAAAGCCATACGGGATCAAGCCATAAAACTTGGAAGTGGATACAGGATATGAACACCCCAAATTCTCAGGGCAGGGTCTGGATTTCTAGTGGTGGTTCAGACCCAGCACTGTTAAGTGTTCAGAATCTGCAACACAGCAAGGATTCTGTCCTCTCAGCCATGGGAAGAGAGGGAAGAATAAGATTACAAAACTGCCTCTTGATTACAAAACAGCCAGTCCGATCCTTAATCCCCCCCTCCCTCACACACTTTGTTAATCCTCCCCTTGTGTGCTCCCAAAATTAGAATGCTGTTGAACATGTTCACATGACTATTCTTCTAAAAATCAAAGGGCTGTGAAGACTTGGGTCTCCTAAAAGGCTCTCAGGCCCAAAGGATGCTCAGGAATGAGGCCCTGGAACAGCAAAGAGAAAGTCAAAATTTCCCCATCAATATTTTTTTACCTAAATGGAAATTTTCACACAGAGAAAATTCTGGTTTTGCAGAAAATTTTCATATTTTCATTGAAAGCAAAAACCGGAAAACTAAAATAATTTTCAGTTTTCAGCAACCAAAACCTGACTTTTTTGGCTTTATATTGACTTTTTTTTTTAATAAAAACCCAAACAAGAGTCTAAGAAAATGGTCAGCAAAAAAATGAAACCAAAGATTCATTTTTCTTTAAATTTGAATGGTTAAAAAAAGTAATTTCCTTCCCATCTGTAGAGCAGAGCTATGTGAGACTTTATAACAGAGAGGGGCCCAAACCAAAGCCTTGATCTCAACTCCCCTGAGTTTTGGAGCACTTCAGATCTGAGCAGGAAACTTTGTGGCTCAGCCCCATCATTGAGGTAGAAGCCAGACAAGGCTCAGTGCTTTCATGTGGCCTAGATCCAGAGTCCAGGATTTTCTGATAAGTGTCAGTTTTATTTTGGGGGCTCATAAAGGAAAGCAAGAATCCGAGAGCTGGCTCTGCAGTTCTTCCTCTTGAAACCCACCTCTCACCTGTTGCACCCAGTATGCAGCTGCAGCTCCCATCGCTGGCCAGTTGGTACAACTGATGTTGATATCTGTGTGCGGACCAGCCGCCTCTTCAAGGAGCCCCACTCACCCTGTTCCCATGAGTGCTTTTGCTTGCCTCTCCTTCCCCACCTCACTGTTCCAGCTTTCCCACTGACAGCGCTCACCTGAGCCCTATTACTTCCCTTCCTACTGTCTCAGAGAAAATAAATCCAGGTTGGAAACCATTAACCTATGACCAACTAAATATTCTGCTTACAACCAAGCAATATAACATTGGAAGAATCAGACACAAGTTACAGTCCTTAAGTCTCAGATGCGCAAGCATACCTGTCCTGACCTCTTACCCCCATTCTTTGCAAGGCAGACAGCCATGGCAAGCTGCTCTTAGGCTTTAACTAGCAAATTACACAGACACCCAAAGGGAGAAGTGGGACCTTCAATGTGCTCAGATGAGTTCTGCGTGCAAGCGCTTGGTGTTAATTTCCTTTGAATCAGCCAATTAGCTCAACACCATTCAGCGCCATCATCAACACTTGGGCTATTACAAGGATCAGGAAACCTCAGCTGCCAGGAAAGCTGTCCAGCTTGATGCAACTGTGCCAAACAAGAGTGAGTAAGTCCAGTGCTCGGCCATTTGACTTTGATGTATTGTAAGAGGGTTCTTTTAAAAAAAAATTATATTCTTTGAAGGGTCAAGCCCTGTTCTCAATCTATCAGCTTTTGCATTGGTTCCACATTATGCAAGATGAATTCTCCCCTCCCTTATGGTGTTAGAGATGAGCTACGTCATTTGGTTCTCAAACCCTAGTTGGCTCACAGGAATACCAGAGCAGTCAGAACATAAAAATATCTTAAGGCTCAATAGCTCCTTTCACCCAAGTGAAGCCCAAAGCACTGACTGCTTGTTACACATTGGGCCTAACTCTCTCTTCTACTCACGTAAAGTAAGAGTCAAACCACTGAGGCCAATGGAGTTATACTGGTATAAGGCAGGTCTAAGATTGTAAACTCTTTGGGGCCAGGATTGTCTTTTTGTTCTGTGTTTGTGTAGTGCCTCGCACAATGGGGTCCTGCTCCATGACTGGGGCTCCTAAGCATACAAATAATAAAAAGCAAGAGGAGAAACAGATCCACTCTAGACACACTTCCCACAATATCTACCCAGGAACCCGCATATACATACACAAGGATATCTTTACTCCCCCACGATTCAAGTGTCTCCATTCAGATACTCACAGTCACAAGTCTTATACAGGCAAAACACTGGGTTTATCCTGTGACATGAATGTCATCTCTTCCTGATGGAACTCCTAAAAACGGATCAAATCTTTCATGGGAGCTCAGGGACGGGTAAGGGTCCTATTTCCATTTTCCTGATTGTGGCCTGGGGCCAGGAGGAAGGATGAGCGTCTCTCAAATTTTGCTGCTTGGCATAATCTGTTTAACTTTTAAACCAATAGAACAGGCCGTCTTGTCTTTTGCCCATATTGGACATAGCAGCAATGAAAAGAGTGCTGAACTATTCAGTGCATCTGGAGCCAATTTATGCAGTTCTTAGCTATTAGCTATAAAATCCACTTAGGGCCAGCTCTGTTCCACCCATGCGAGATGCAGCAAAGGCTGCCGTGGTTGCCAGGAAAACTTAGACGTGTTTTTATTTGGGATACAGCATTCTGCATTCACACGGCCTGTCCACCAAACAGTGTTAGTCCCTCATTGATGTGCACCTCCCTGCTCATTTATACCTGACGAAACCATGCCCAGGGAGTGGCTTTCTTTCAGTTCACTGCAACACAGGTACTAGCCCTGAGCTGCAACACCCTGCATTCAAGAGCTCTCCCTCTCAGGATGACAATCCCCAAAGGACTAAATTGTCAAAGTCTTTTGGAGGAAAACAGCCACTAGTGAAGATATAACAACAAACTACTCACTGACAGTAACCGTTTCATTGATCCTGAAGCTGCAGAGCACTCGATCGACATTCCGGGCGTGTCGGAAACCATTCCCTCTCACCACGACTTGGAACGACTCTGAAGCAAAGATGAAATGGATTATTTGCCTCATGTCAGTAATAACAGAGACCAGTTAGAGCTGGTCAGACAACATACATTTTCTTCCTGAAAGAAACGTCTAATGAAACGTCCTGGGCCATGTCTACACTCCAAAATTAAGTCGACCTAACTTATGTCGGCATATAGCCGCCGCAGTAGTTACACCATTTGTGCATGTCTCCACTTTGCTCCTTGTGTCAGCAGTGCATGTCCTCACCCGTAGTGCTTGCAGCGATTGTACTGGCAGTGTGGGGCAATTTGGGACGGCTCCCAAAAGCCAGTATCAATCGATGTAACCAATGTAGCGTCTACACTGACACTGCGTCGACCTCACTACATCAATCATGACTCTACGTCGCTCGGGGAGGGGGTGTTACTAAACTGGCGTAGAGAGGCATTTACATCATCGGGAGTCCGATTTAAGTGAAGACACTTCCACACTCAGGACAATGCAAGGCAGCCTACATCAACCTTACCCTGTAATGTATGCCAGGCCTTGGTATGAAATTTTTAAGTCTAAAGTTCTCAGTTTTCCCCTGGCAAGTTTGAAATTGATTCAAAAAACAAAGATTTTCATTTTGAATTGACAGTTCAAAATGGAATGAAATTTTTTGTTTCATTTTTCAACTTAACAATTTGGGGGTTTTTAAACCCAAAACTTAAAATGAAACATTTTAAGTGGACTTGAAACAAACATTTTCATTTCAACATCTTCTGCAGGAAAAATCAAAAGTTTTCACCTGAGCTGACATTTCCCTGTGGAAAATTTGGTTTTGATGAAACCATATTTTTCAGAGGAAGGAAAATTTTCCATATGGCAAATTTTGACCATTTCCCTAGAAACCTGCAAAACTGTCCCAGTCTCCATGCGTCTGTCCCACACGCTACAGTACTAGCTTGCAAGATGGACACAAATGCTTAGCTAGACTGTGTCTAGTCCTGCACCGGTGGGGAAATCTAGCATACGTGGATGGACATGCTAGTCACAATCCCAGCCCCAATGCTCCCCAAGGCCTTGCTGACGTTTTTCCTACTGCTGCATTATACCACCTGTTCAGCTCTACTGGTGGGTAGCTGCAAAAGGAGTGCTAGCTTAGACATTTTAAACACCACCCGCATTTTAAGCCCCACGGTGAGCAGAGACCTGCTTTGAGCAAGCATGGTTGGATAATGTGGTTAAAGCACCTGCAGACTCCTGGATCCCTGGCTACAATCTTACTTCCAGTGTTGCTGCAACTGGAGCTGAACCAACAGTAGCAACGAGGAGAAAGCGAGAAACTGCTGAATTGGAATTCATTTGCAAATTGGATACTATTAATTTAGGCTTAAATAGAGACTGGGAGTGGCTAAGTCATTATGCAAGGTAGCCTATTTCCCCTTGTCTTTTTCTACCCCCCACCTCCCCCGATGTTCTGGTTAAACTTGGATTTATGCTGGAAATGGCCCACCTTGATTATCATGCACATTGTAAGGAGAGTGGTCAGTTTGGATGAGCTATTACCAGCAGGAGAGTGAGTTTGAGAAAACCTGGATTTGTGCTGGAAATGGCCCAACTTGATGATCACTTTAGATAAGCTATTACCAGCAGGAGAGTGGGGTGGGAGGAGGTATTATTTCATGGTCTCTGTGTATATAATGTCTTCTGCAGTTTCCACAGTATGCATCCGATGAAGTGAGCTGCAGCTCACGAAAGCTCATGCTCAAATAAATTGGTTAGTCTCTAAGGTGCCACAAGTACTCCTTTTCTTTTTTGTGAATACAGACTAACACGGCTGTTACTCTGAAACCTGGCACTTGTAAATCAGTCTCACCATGCATCCGGCTTTATCTACACTAGCATTTTTGTTGGCAAAACTTTTGTTGGTCAGAGGTGTGAAAAAACAACCCCCTGACCAAGATAAGATTCACTGACAAAAGCACCAGAGTGGACAGCGCTACATCAGAGGGAGATGCTCACCTGCTGACATAGGTCCATCTTATCTAATTACCCTGAGGGACTCCTGCACTGTAGCTGTCAGAATAGCATATTCGCTCTGGAATCTGGGCTCTGTTCCAGGTCTCATTTTCTTATAGCCAGTAAGGGGTCAGCTGCAAACAATCCCAGCACATCTATCCAAGCAGGCTGCCTTTTAATCCCATTTTGTATTGTCCAAGATCATTCAAGAAGAACAGGGGGAGCAGTGCTGAGCTCTGGAGGGTGGGGGATGTAAAATCCTTAGGAGCAATTATGGAAATCGTATGGGATGGGATTCCAAGTACAGTAGAGTACAAAAACCTTTGTGATAATGTATCCAGTCTGGAACTGTAATTAACAGGCCCAGTGATGACTATCACATTTCTATATTTATGCAAAACCAAACAAGTATGGAGACTAACTTTTCAGAATGGTTTCAGAGTAACATCCGTGTTAGTCTGTATTCACAAAAAGGAAAGGAGTACTTGTGGCACCTTAGCGACTAACATGGCCCAACTTGATTATCATACACATTGTAAGGAGAGTGATCACTTTAGATAAGCTATTACCAGCAGAAAAGTGGGGTGGGGGGAGAGAAAACCTCTTGTAGTGGTAAACACCCATTTTTTCATGCTTTGTGTGTATAAAAAGATCTTCTATACTTTCCACAGTATGCATCCGATGAAGTGAGCTGTAGCTCACGAAAGCTTATGCTCAAATAAATTGATTAGTCTCTAAGGTGCCACAAGTCCTCCTTTTCTTTTTTCAGAATGGGGCGTCACTGCTGCTAACTGACCGAGCCTAGGGTGGGAGTGAGGTGTGTGGTATTGGGGACTGTGCCTTTAAGGGCTGGGTTTCCCAGACTGAATGTCTGGGAGTGACACTGTGAAGCTCTTGTTAGGCACAGCCTGTTGGAAGCGGACACAGAATAAAGCAGAGCTCTTGCAAGCACTTTAAGTGCTGCATGATCACTGAACACCACAAGGTACAGCACTCAAACCGCAGTGTTTGGAGCCAGTGTGCCAGCCTAAGGGTAATGTCTGCCCCATCATCAGAGATGTGACTACAGCACATGTAGACATACCCGAGCTAGCTTTGGTAACTAGATTAAAACTAGCTCAAGTAACAAGAGCAGTGAAGCCAAGGCAGCATGGGCAGAGGCTCTGGAATATGTTCCCAGGCAGGCGGGGCTAGTCCTTACAGCCGTCCATGCTGCCACAGCATCACTGCTATTGTTACGTGAGCGAGCTTTCATCTAACTACCTCGGGTGTGTCTCCTGAGGGCAGCGTCGACATATCCTAAATCATAATCCTCCAGGGTACCAGAGAGAGGACAGGAAGGTGTAGCCAGCCCTGCACACAGTGATGCCATTCTAATACGTACAGGGTGTGGGGATCACGGCCTGATCTAGTCTAGACCCTTTCTGGGCCCCCACCTTGCATTCCCCAGGCCTGCAGCCAAATTACGGCCACGCTCTTCATAAGCACAGTAGGGGAAGAGTGCCCTCTCTCACACAGACTGTGAGCTATAGCTGCCATAATTCGTCCCTTTGTAATTCTCAGAGAAACTAACTCAATTAAGATTTATCTAACTCTTTGCATTTTTACTAGCTGTGAGCTTAAGCTTGAAATCCTCACTCCGGGGAAAACTCCCACTTCACTTTGAACTCAATACAGGTTTTGTCTGAACCCAGACTTTAGGATTTGGGCCCCATTTCACTCACCAAGCAGTAATGACTTGTTGCTCAAATTAGCATTGCTGGCACATTGTGTTATTATTGAATTGGTACCCAGCATGTGTTAAGAGGCATAACACTGCGGTCTTGGATGAGTAACCGTGCTCAGTAAAAAGTCCCTTGGCAGTTTTCAGGGTTAACATCACTCCCTCTGTGGCATCCTGGACAATTTCTAACTTGAGTCATTACATAATGTCTTCCTATATTTTCCCTCTGCTGTTTCAGTTGGATACAGTATTCAGTCACATTAAGGCTGCTCCATTTGTAAATGGTTTCCCTGTGGCTAATAGATGTTACAAGCATGTTAGTGACATGATTTATAGATGTAGTGCTGTAGATCATTCTAAGCACATAAAAGGTGTTGCAGATTATAAGCCATGAATATAAGTAACTAATGAACTCTATAACAATCTATTGCAATTGATGAACCAGTTAATAAATCATCTGTTAAGTATTTACTAACCCTTCATAAACTATGTATAAATGGAATAGAAAGTGAGACCTAGTACTCTTCTTCACTTCTTTCCCAAAACTTTTATACACTGTTACTATGCTCGGTCAAGGTTCCTGTTGTGTTCAGCCCAGATTCAATTGCATTTCAGTGGTGAATAGAGAGTTTCCTGTATATCATTTGAATAGCATTTTTAAAATTGCTCTGTAGTCCTTTTGGGTGAATGCGTCTCTGTAAATGCAAGAGGTCATTACTGATGCAGTCCAGATTTTCAGCAAGAATGCTTTAAATGGACAGAAGAGGGGGGGAGCAAATAATAAGCCTTGGACAAACTCACTCAGATCAACTAAGTCTCAGCATTAACTAAAACCAAAAATGACAGTAAGGATAACTGAATGTGAAAGTTATGGGCATTTTCTTTTCAGGACCTTGACTTTGCAATTAAAACACAATCATTTCTTTATTAAATTCAACTTATCATCAATTCATTGCTAGCAATGCAGATGCACAGTCACTCCAATAGTGGGAAACTCAAGAAAGATGAATCGAACAGATGCTTCTGAACTGAAAACACAAAGAACTAATTACAACTGGCTTTCAAAATTATGAAATGGAATTTTTTTTTGGCAGAGTTCACCATTGAATCGTTGTGTTGCTCTGCACATTTTGGCTTTGGTCCTGGCCCCTCTATCTAAAGGACTGTTCTTCATTAAACAATTGGGATCCACTCTGCAAAATTAACAAAATTCATGGGAAGAAGCTGGATCTGGAATCATATGGAGAGTAGCTGGACGATGCTGAGAGCATCTCTCAAGCTCCAGTCTGAGGGGGTTGGATTTTATATGCAGTGCAGTTGTAGCCATGTTGGTCCCATAATATTCAAGAGACAAGGCAGCAAGGTAATAACTTTTACTGGAGCAACTTCTGTTGGTGAGAGAGACAAACTTTTGAGTTTATGGTTCTTCAGGTTTGGGAAACTTACTCAGAGTGTCACAGCTGAATACAAGTTTGTACAGATTGGGGTTGGATTTTGCTGAACACAGAAATACTTCCCAGGGACTTTTAGTCCTCAAAGTAAATGGTATAACTGTATTAGAGTGAGCACTGGAAAAGGGATCAGCACAATTCAATGTCAGTCAAGCGTATGGTGTCTTAACTGGCCACTTAAAATCATTCTCAGGGGTTCCAGAAAATTTTTGTGTCACCTTTTGTTCAAGACCCACCTCTGCTAGGGAGTTTTCACATTCACTGTAATGGGAGCAGGGTGAGACTAACTGAGTGCTTTGGAAAAAATCCCACTCTTGATTTATACTCTGACAATATATGAAGCGAGGCTAACCTAGAGGGGTTTGCTGCTTGCCAGCGTGTACTGTTTATAGTAAAGCAGAGTGTAAGAAATATTCACAATGAAGTCTGAAAACCTCCAAATCTGTCTCCTCACAAAGATGATCTGATTTTGCAGTCTGGCTTTGAAATTTCACAGCATTTTTGCATAAAGGTTAGCACTGTTTGATGAAAAATGGGCTGCTTTGAGTTGTCATTGTTTAGATCAAAGTTAAGGTCATAGTTTAGATTAAAAAAAGATTAGTTTTCAGAACTGAGCTTGGTTGTTTTTAATTTCCTTAATTTTGAGTAAAAAAAAAATCTCGTTTTGTGAAATTTCACAAAAGTAGCAAAATATTTTAGAAATTAAGTCCAGTTAACTCAATTGTTCTGGGCTCCTTAGGGATCAGGGATGGGTGGACAGAGACAGTTGCACTGGTAAACACGGAGGGCTGGTTTAAACTTACCTCCTGCACATATACTGGAAGGCTCCGCTGCAAGAATCTCTATGCATGATTTCTTCAAAATCTAGAAGCCAAGAAAGAAAGAAGAAATGTGATAAAATATCTTGGAGGATATTTTATGTAGCAACTTTACCTCCTTGAGCAACAGTAGCCAGGTCAATGGAAGCATTCTTCTGTCAACCTAGCCATGTCTACACCAGGGGGTAGGCCTGCATAGCTACAATGCTAAGGGTGTGCAATTTTTCACGCCCCTGAGTGACATAGCTTTATTGATCTAACTTTTAATTTACGTTAAGGCATAACTCTTGACCCCAAGGGCCTTTGTTCTCATGTACGTTAATGCCCCTTCACACTGAAAACGACATCCATTTACACTGCCAGAATGGTGAAAATGAGAATCTAGCCCCCTACGCCTACAGTCTAAGGCCTGAACTTCTCTTAAAATTAGCTCGACCTAGCTATGTTGCTCTGAGCTGTGAAAAATGTTGCACCCTGAGCCAACATAACCCCCTATGTAGAGGTGGATAGGTGGATGGCAGAATTCTTCCGTCAACCTAACTACCACCTCTCAGAGAAGTGGATTGACTACATTAACGGGAAAACCCCTTCCGTCCGTGCAAGACGTGACTGCACGACAGCGGCACAGCTGCAGCACCGTAGCTGCGCCGTTGTCACAGATGTAGTGTAGACATACCCTATGTCTAACAGCTTGTCCACATGCAGATTTGAACCAATTTAACTTAAGAACTGTTTTTAAACCAATGTGCCTGTGGGTGCTCTTATTTCAATTAGAAACGGTTTTAAGCTAAACTGAAATAAGTGTGTCTACACAGGTTTGCACCAGTTTAACTAAACCGATACAAGTTTGAATGTAAACAGTCTCTGGGTATGTCTGCACTGCAATTAGACATCCTTAGACCACTGACGGTGGTTCGTGGGGCTGTTTATGTAATGTAGCTGTTGGGGCTTGGGCTGCAGGCCAAATGCTGGGACCCTTCCACCTTGCAGGGACCTAGAGCCTGGGCTCCACCTCAAGCCCAAACGTCTATACTGCAATTAAACAGCCCCGGGAGCCTAAGTCAACCGGCATGGCCCAGCTGTGAGTTTTTAACTGCAGTGTAGACATACCCCCTAAGGCCACAGGTTCAGTTTCAAGCTACGGATACCTTTGGAACGTTGGGCTGCGCATATTGCCAGCCATTCACTCAGTTGGGAGTATTACTTTTCAAATACCGGGTTAGAATTGATCCAGCTGTTTGTTGCCAATGACAGCCCTGATGCTGCATAGCCTGATACACATGCTTCGCTCTACGCACTGCGAGTAGTTCCACAATCACATGTGTAAGTCTTTGCAGGATTCGGGGGCCTGAACAAGGAATTGTGACTGCTCAGTCCCATTCTGGGATGGGACATCAGAGAGGCAGCACATAAGCTGATCAAATTTTAGCCAGCTCTGAGAGGCCAGATTATGTTGGCCAAGCACCACAACTCTATCCAGCAGCAAAATTGTTTTCCCAACCTTAAACTGAAACATCTGTAAGAAACAAACTACAGCTAATACGATAAATTACATTAAGATAATAGACAATCCAGGATTTCACTGTAATTAAGGTTCTATGCGTCAGAAATATCTGCTTGCAAAAGGTGCAGATATAGTTATGGGTTTGTTTGAGATTGGTTGGTTTTTTTTTTTGGGAAGGGCTTATTAGTGACTCAGAAGCAGTGATGCCAAAGTCTTCTGGGATACCAGGGACCGAAGAGAACCAGGTCCTTCTGAGCTGCTGATAGATTGACAGTGCATGGGAAAAAGGAGAAGCTTTGGAGGAACAACAAGGCCAGTCAGATAGAACTGCAAGGGAGAAACAAATCGAGAAAGAGAGAGAAGCAGCAGTTATACAGTCGAGAGCACAATCAACAAGCAAAAAAAGGCTCTGAAAGCAGAATCAAAGAAAGATGAATACTGAAGATTAGAGGTGGGTAGGTGTTGTAATATGCCACCTGCCAGATACCACCCAGGTGCTGTCTAGCCATTCCTAAAACCAGATTCTGGTACCAGCTTACTCCACAAGTGGCCCCACTGACCATTCATGCAGGGGAGGTACTAGTCAACATAATACAGCTAGTTGACATTTTTCCAAGGAAAAAATATTCTTTTCATTGACAAATGGCTCTGTTTCAAAAATGGAAACTTTTCACACACTTTTGTCTATTCTTCTTAAAGTTTTACCTCTTTTCAACGGAACCCCAAACCAAAAATCTTTTGGTTTTCAATTTTTCCTTTCCCTGCACCTCCTTTTCAGCAGTAAAATGGAAACATGGAGGACAAAGGGAAAAGGTGAAAAAGGAAGGGGAGGGCAGCAAACCTTATAACTTGATAAACACTTTTGCAACAAAATTCAAATTAAAAACAATAAAATTACTTTCTTTTGAAACCAGCCTTATTTCTGTATTATTTTGTACTCTGTAATACAAAAAAATTAATATTTTTTCCACCTCTGAGCTGGCCTTTAGGGCTTAATAGAATACCTATGATAATATTTGTTTGCATTTATTTAGATTTTAAAATAATAATAAAAAAAGGATCCATAACTCTAAGTACCCTCACATCATTAATAAACACAATGAAGTCCCAGTAGCATTAAGTAATCATTTCAACAGACCCCACCTTTCATCATTATGAGAAGCAATAGTATCAAAGGACTTCACATATAGGTAAGATATGCCCTAGTAGACTTCATGAGGTCTGCTGCTTTCCTGCCTTCCAGGGTGGTGGAAGGCTCTTGCTTGGATTGCATGTACACTGCTGGAGGGATTAGGTAACCTGGCTCAAGCAAGCCAATGAAATAGTGCGGGACAGCGTTCAGTCAGTTGCCAGGCAGAGGACCTAGTATAAATCACTCCTACAGTGTGCTCAGTACAACTGACCTAGTGCTGAATCCTAGTCATGACAAATCTAGCCTCGTGTTTGAGTGGCGAACCCCATCACTCCAGTCCTGGCTCATTCAGTAATGTCTTGCTCTGTGGCCTTTGGGTGCGTTGCCGGGACCCCAGTTTAGGGAAGCCCATGCTTAAGTCCATTCCTCCTCAGGGGAAAAAAAAAGTGTTTACATCCCATTGACTTCAATGGCATGTGATTGGAGATAAACACATGCTTAAGTGCTCTCCTGAATAAGGAATCTTAGCCTCAACTACCTCAGTTTCCCCATGTATTCCAGGGGGATAATAAGCATGTCCCTATCTCACAGGGGTTAGTTAGTTAATGTTTGTAAAGAACTTTGAAAATATAAATATTGTATAATGTGTTCTCACAGTAGATTGATATTTAAGTATTTTTCATGGCTTGCTCATACCACAGGGTAGAATGGCCCTTTAAGAGAGGTGGGCTTAGCCCTACCTGTGACTAACCCACAGCCTCCCGGGTGAGGGGTCTGAGGCCAGGGATCAGGTGATAGCCTGTAGGTCACCTGGTCCTTAGATCAAGGCCAACAAACAGCTCAGCTGGGAGGGAGATCTGTAGGAGACCCTGGGTCAGGGGAAAAGGAACTGGTTGACTTGCGTTGGACTGTTTTGTTTTGAGGAATAAACCCATCCCTGAAGAAAGGGACCGAAACTCAGATGCTGTTGGGAGCTTTATTTGATGCACTGGCTGGTGAGCTGGCCCACCAGTTTATACCTAGGCTTCTTTGGCACAGCAGCTGGAGGACATTTTCTATTAACGGGGGTTTTATTGAATTTAGGCTTTTTAATGAGCAAACAGGATGTGGAAGTTTAGAGGAGGGCTAGTGCATATGTCTGTTAGTGTGAATGACCTGTAGTCTGAGTCTAGGTACTGATTACCCAAGTTTTGGTGAATCATTGAAAAACAAAGTCTGTTGCCAATTACAAAACAGCAATTTAATTCTATTTACACAATACTTCCTTTCCAGCATCGCTAGCATTCGGTACATCAAAAAACAACATGCTTCAGAGATGATTTGGGGGAAGAGGGAAGAAGTGTCAGATGTGACCACACATCATGCTGAAAAGCAATTTTAAACATTCAACATGTCATAATGCACAATGTACACACGTGGTCCAAATTTTCAAACTGGATTCTAAATTATGCACATCCTAAATTTTACAAGTTCAGAACATGTGTGTTGCAAACTAGGTAACTGTCTCTCACTATCCTTATGTGTGCATGCTCATCTGACTTGTACATGTTGGTGGACACATGTACAAGAAACATTTGCACGTATAGTTTGAGAGGCCCATTTGAAAAGCTGGCCATAAAAGCACATGATGATCTCAAGAAAAGACAATGGTGCATCTTAGATTTGGCAAAGGACAAATAATTTGGCTTTTCGGATGCACATGCAAGATTCTCACTGAACTCAGTGGATTCTGGGATAAGATTTGTCCTTTTGGTATATCCTTTTTACTTTCGGAGCTCAGATATCTGTGTAACATATAGCACTTGGAGAGTTTAATTTTCCGTCTTAAAACTTTCTATGGCAAATGTATATGCAACACTGACAGAACAAATTTAAGAGCGGAGATATGAAGAGAGATTAGGAATGCAGTAGAGACCAGTAAATCCTATATGGGCATAAAGGTGAAATGTAATGAACAAGCAGGGTGTTAAGTTAAAGAGGAGAGATAAATTATGCAAGGGTACCAATCAATAGGAATATAGATGATTGGATGCTCTTCTAGATACAATGAAAGATTGAAAGAAGTCTAATATAATTCTGTCTCTAGTTCCTTTTTTTACAGCTGCCTTCTTAACCTCACATACAGAATTTGTACAGTCATGTATGGTTAGTATCTTGTTTTCATTTTTGGTTTTTGAGATACAATCTTTTCCATGTCTGAAATGAGTTTTCAGCTGCAGCAAACGGCAAAGACCTGGGAGCATTCCTGCTTCTGAATCATAGCTGTGTTACTAAACTGTTTAGGTTACAGGCTATAAGGGAGATGACACAGGTATCATATCCTATTTCATGATGTTCTATATTTCACAGCCTGGAGCACTCCTCATACCAGACAAAGAAGTCCTGAGCAGTAGATGAATTTGAGCTTCAAGTTTTCACTGTAGGTCTTGCTCCGTTTGCTTTAAATTGACAAGTTATGATCTGCAGAAATTCCCATGGAAACCACAGTAACAAAAAAAAGCTATAAAATACTTTGTTCCTCTGAATTGTTGTCCCGCTTGTAGGGATCAGATGTCTGCCTTATTTTCCTTACTCCTGAAAAAGCTCAAATTCCCCATTACACGGGCTTTTCCAGTTGTAGTTTTATCAGTGATTGTCTAACAATAGGAGTGAGAAAGCAATTAGTTCTCTAAATAACAATATTTCATCCTAATTTGAGAGATGCCTGTACAAGCCCAATCCTGCAAGCTGCTGAGCACCTTTGGCTCCCTTTGACTTCACTAGCAAGTGAGGATAGGTCTCATGGCTGAACCCTGTTCTACATTCCAGAGTTAAGTCGATGTAAGGCAGCTTATGTAGACCTATCTCTGTAAGCATCTACATGAAAATGTAGCTCCCTCCAGTGTGACTTGCCCTCCGTGAGAGGCGTAGTGCTAAGGCCGATGTAGTTAGGTTGACACCGTGTCAGTGTCGACATTGCGTTGCTTACATTAACTGTTCCTGCTTTTCAGAAGCTGTCCCACAATGCCCTACACTGACAGTTAATCAGTGCAAGTGCTCCTGGTGGGGACGCATACCACCGACACATGGAGCATAGTGTGGACACGCAAAAGCGATTTAATTCCTGAGGTGGCTGGACGTGGACGTAACTTAGGTCGACTTAATTTTGCAGTGCAGACTTGCCCGGAGCTTATACTGAGGGCTGGTCTACGCTGGAAGCTTACACCAGCATAGCTACATCTCTCGGGGGCGTGAAAAATCGACACCCCTGAGAGATGTACTTAAGCTGACCTAACCCCCTGTGTAGACAACTCTAGGTCAACGGAAGAATTCTTCCATAGCCTACCTACCACCTGTCAGGGAAGTGGATTAACTACAGGGACGGGAGAACCTCTCCTGTTGCTGTAGCGAGTATCTACTCTGAAGCACTACATGTACCTAAATACAGGTTTCAGAGTAGAAGCCGTGTTAGTCTGTATTTGCAAAAAGAAAAGGAGGACTTGTGGCACCTTAGAGACTAACCAATTTATTTGAGCATGAGCTTTCGTGAGCTACAGCTCACTTCATCGGATGCATACTGTGTAAAATACAGAAGATGTTCTTATACATACAAACCATGAAAAAATGGGTGTTTACCACCACAAAAGGTTTTCTCTCCCCCCAGCCCACTCTCCGGCTGGTAATAGCTTATCTGAAGTGATCACTCTCCTTACAATGTCTATGATAATCAGGTTGGGCCATTTCCAGCACAAATCCAGGTTTTCTCCCTCCTCTTTTTCCCCCCACACACAAACCCACTCTCCTGTTGGTAATAAATAGTGTCTCTCTGAATTTGCAGCATATATCAAACAGATCCCAAAGCGCAGCCTGAATAGCTGGGCTGTGCACTGGGGAGCAATGCAGGAGACAGGTCGATCATCTTCTCCAATAACCTTCACTGGGCAGTAGCAGAGACCTCTTCACAGATCCTACCACAGCCTCCGGGCTGCATGAACTCCCATGCATGGCTCCTGCAGGCTGCCTCCGGGGAGGACAAAGGCAGGTGTATGCATGTGTTTGCCTCTGCTTCACAATATATAGACTGTCATCCCCAGAGAATGTCACCCTCCCAAATCCTGGCCCTGCCACCCCAGAGACAGGGACCTTGCTAGTTACACTGCATCTGGGGATCTGTGTGTGTGTGGAGGAAAGGAAAAGGTCTCTCCGCACTGCAGAAAGGAGCATGTATGCAGAGCTCTTAGGAGGGACACTCTGTAAACTCCCCCTCTCAGAGATACTTCCAGGGCAGAACAAATCCCTTGGTCAGTGATACATATAGGTGAAGGGGTTGTCACACTACGTCCCACATTCTTAATAGAAAAAAGAAAAGGAGTACTTGTGGCACCTTAGAGACTAACCAATTTATTTGAGCATAAGCTTTCGTGAGCTACAGCTCACTTCATCGGATGCATTACAATCGGATGCAAGTGAGCTGTAGCTCACGAAAGCTTATGCTCAAATAAATTGGTTAGTCTCTAAGGTGCCACAAGTACTCCTTTTCTTTTTGCGAATACAGACTAACATGGCTGTTACTCTGAAACCATTCTTAATAGAGATATTGTTATGATGTGAATATGGCATAACTAAGATGTGTTTTGTACAAGATGGGTCATGTGAGGTATCATTGGAAAGGTGATGATTTACTGAATATGATTATCCAATTTGTATGCATGTATCATTTCGGTATCTGAAGTTACGAATATTGACTATGTAACTATTGCAAGTGTGTTTACACCTGGGGAATGCCCACCAGAGAGAATGCTGTCAGCCTGGCTGGGCCATTAGGGAGAACAATAGGACTTTGAAGATGCTAATCTCCCACCTTCCTGAGAACTTCCTGGGATGCTGCAAACAAACTTTGACTCCTGGCTGTTTTGACACTGCAGGGTCATCTGATCATGTCACCTGGTACTGGACTCCATCTTGGATTATTAGTATTTTTCCACTAATAGGGGTGGGGATCAAACTGGGAAACAAAGGATTTCTGCCTCATGTAAATCCTATTTAAGGCAGGGAAGTGAGTTAATCAGGGCTCATTCTTCACCAAATCCCCACCCCGGATGACTGCTGGAAACATCTAAGAAGCAAAGAGAAAGGGGGGGTGGAGAAGGACTGAGCCCAGGCTGGAAAAGGGGTCTGGCCTGTGAAAGAAATGCCTAAAACATTTAGGGTGAGAAATTAGTACATGTAACCAGTCTCTTTAACGTATTAAGCTTAGTTTGTGTGTTTGTTGTATTTGGTCAGTAATCTGCTGTGATCTGTTTGCTATCCCTTATAATCACTTAAAATCTATCTTTTGTAGATAATAAACTTATTTTGTTTTCTCGAAACTCAGTTTGTGGAATCCATAACTGGGGGGGTGGAGGGGCAAAAAGTTGCGCATATCTTCCTCCACACTGAGGGAAGGGGGGTGATTTTTATGAGCTTAAGTTGTACAGTTTTCTGTGCAGCACAAGACAAGACAATTCCCTAGCTGAGTCTTGCCATGCAGAGCTGATTTCAGTGTCTGTGTCTTTCTGCAGCGGGGTGTGTCCCCACCTGTGTGCACTGGAGGAGGCCTGAGGGCCTGGCTCAGCAGGACAACGTAAGGGAGCCCTGACAGGTGAAACAGACAGGCTCAGTGGTACCCCTGTACATCAGGTGGCACCCCGGAGTGGGGGGTAACCTGTCACGGAGTGAAAGGTCGTTCACGCAGCCCAAAGCTTCGCCTGACATTTGAACAAATCCAGAAACCCACTTCTGAGGTTTGAAAATAAAAAATTCTGATGTGTTCCCCTGCCCCCCAGCCACATAGTTTTTCATTTGTCAATCTCTGTTGTTCAGAAGTGGCCCTGAACCAGTGCCCATGCACAGTGCATGGTCTCACTGCCGGCCTGCCAGAGGTGCACCCTTTCAGCCATGAGCAAAGCCAAGTTTCAGCCCACCACGGGTGCCTTGTTTGCTTGCTTTACACTGAAG
Source organism: Lepidochelys olivacea (assembly GCF_965140295.1). Lineage (NCBI taxonomy): Eukaryota > Metazoa > Chordata > Testudines > Cheloniidae > Lepidochelys > Lepidochelys olivacea. Next base: position 10,719,592 of record NC_140436.1, on the reverse strand, counting down.
TGTTCTGTTCTGCAAAGGAAAAGCCTTTACGTTCTACACTGCAATAAGAACCCAAAGGTAGTCTTCAACTACCTGTCTTCTCATGTCTTCTTCATGCTTTGTAGTCATGTTTCAGCTCCTTCAGCTTGAACCTTTCCAGGTTCTCCACCTTCCATGCTGCTGCTGTTCTGGTGATGCCCCCATTAAAAGTGATAAATAATCAGGTAGCATTTGGGGCATATTCTGGCTATACAGTAGGACTCACCGGAAAGCATAATCACCTGGCAGGAAATTTCCCATGGTTTTGCAGCTAGACCATCATTGTCTATTCACAGTCCCACCACAAACTTCCTTCAGCAGTTATATCTTCTGGTGTAGCTGGTAAATGGCGCAGCACTTAACTGAATTAGCTCAGAATTAGGCTCCCGAGACTGAAATCTTATGTTTTATCATATACAGCCACACAGAGAATGTCAGAGAGCCACCTCTGGATTTCATTAAAGACAGCTGCAAAGAGAATGCCAGGCTGAGAACCAAGATTTTAAGAAGACAGCCAACACCTGATCATCCAAGAGAAAATTTGGGGAAAGCAGCTCCATGTTTGCAAAATGTCAGGAAACCAGTAATATGGGATCACCTTCCTTCAGCAAGAAAAAGAGCTGGGGAACCAGAGCTTGTCTTGGAAAGAATAGTTTTTGCTTGATACCATGTGGTCAGGATAGCATGTAACTACTGTAAAAAACAGAAATCCTAGATCCCTTTTCTGAAGCTGACTTTCCTTGCTCTGGGGTTTTATCAACAACAAAAAAACATACCAAATGGCCAGGACAGAGACACACATTTAAAAGGATTCCCCATCCGGCACCATACCCCTGGGAAACTCAATCCGTTATAATAGCTATGTGTGGCAAGTGAGCAAAGGAAAACTATTTTAAAAAATCCCCAAATAGATCCTTTCCTAGAGAACATTCGGAATAATTTTACATTTTTTTTTAAATTAATGGTCCAGTCAGTCCCTCATGTGGTGCTTTCCCTGCTCTGCCCAGGGAGGCTTTGGAAATGCATTGAGTCAGACAGGATTACTCAGAACCACTGGAGTCAGGGATGGAAGGGCCCAACAGGTCTCAATCCTATTCCCATTGAAGTTAATGGGGATATATGCATGAGTGAAGCAAGCGTAGCTGGGATGTGTATATTAGTCCTGGGACCTGTATGCTACTCCGTGGTTTGCATTACCATTTTCTACAACTCTCTTTGGATCCTGATGCTGCTGCCAGGGAAGCACATGGCAAAACTCCGATTGAACAGGACGGGGGCTGTCGACTCTAGAGTGTCACCAACTCTGAGAGGAGCTTAGTTTTGTTTTTGGTTTAGTGCTGGTGGCCTGTGATATACAGAAGGTCAGATTAGAAGATCTGGTGGTCCCGTCTGGCCTTAAACTCTATAATTCTATGAATTCCCCAACTGCTTCCTATCGCTGCAGCTGCCACGTGGGAAGTTCAGGCAGCTGAATAACTCTAGAGGAGAAATATAGCCAAGCAGAGAAATGGCCTGTTTGCAGGGACGCCCAACCTATGAACATCTCAGTGAGAATGGCTGGCTTTTTAGGACTTCAGGCAAGCTAGGAATATCTGTCTCCTATTTCCCCATCATCTTCATGCTCTGCTTTCTTTAATGAAGAGGGACAATGATTTCTAGTGTTTTTGTCCTGTCTAGATTTAAGTCTAGCATCTATGCAGTATCACTGTACAGTCCTGTACCATGGTGGGGCGGGAAATACCACAGAGAACCAAAACTCAGGAAGCAGTGTGTTTCAATGGTTGGGCCAGGGGACTGGGATCCTGGATTCTACTCACAGCTCTGCCACTGACCCACTGTGACACTTCATCCTCTCACTGCCTCAGTTTCCCCCATGTGTAAAATGGGAATACCAGCACTTGCTGTACTTACAACTTCTCATGGGAATGAGTAATTTTTGTACGGGATGGGGAGACTAGAGCTGGGCAAAATGTTCTGATGTCTGAAATTTCAGTTACTTTGTTTTGGGGGATTCAGAGGGAAGGAAAAAATCAGGAAAAATTTTCATGATTTCTTTCTTTCATGATTTGTCCTCCAGCTAAAGCAGAGAAAGCGTTAAAAAGCAATACAGTGACAATGACCTGTCACTTAGAGTATGATAGACAGGTTCCCCCAGCCACCGCACACATGCATACACGTCCGCACACATACAGCCAAGATTAATACTCACAGAATCTATGATCCCACGCAGGGCTTCAAAGCCATCATTCACTGGGAAGACATGATCCTTGCTGTCAGCAATTCGAGCCAGCTGACAGAACAGCAAAAAATAGAAAAACCAACAATGGTATAAATTAGCCAGCTGTCAGCAAATTAAAATGCGTCCATTTGCAAATAAAAATCAATACTCAGTGGAGTGTGGATTGCTAATATGCTGTAACTCTTTGGACCTTAGCTCACAGTTAATACCATGGGCCTGGTTCGTTTTAAGGGACCTGTGCTGGGAGTCAGAAAAGGTTTCCTGAAGTTGGCAGGTGAGAAGCAGAGGCCACGTGCCCAAGGGTGAATGATCACAGAGCCAGCAGCAATAGGAAAATGGGTAGATAGTGGGAGGCAGTGGGTCTGTGTGAGGAGGGGGGAAAACAAAGAACAGGTGGCATATGGGCATTTTGTGGTCTCCTTTGGCTGGAAAGAGAGAGGCCAGAAACGCCACACCGGAGGAGGTGAAAGACAAGTTTATTCGCCTTTGGAGTGCTAGGGGTTAAGGAGAATGGTGAGCACAGCTCAGGAAGAATGAGCTCTCCATGCAGCAGCTGGAGCAGAATCAAGTTTTATTTCTGCGACGGGGACATTGGTTTTAATAATTCTCTCGAACAGCAGGGGTAACATCACCCAGCGGCTTGGGGCTCAGCCTCCCCTGAAGCTTTACAAATTGGAGGCAGAGAACTAGCCACACACTCATCTCTAAGCCTCACAAGCCTCCCGCCCCATCACCCCTGTCGATCAGTTCTATGTATAATAAGAATTAAAATAAACACATATAGACGATTCTTAAAACAAACACACACACGCTCCAGGTTTGCGCCCACAGGGAAAAGCCCAGGCTATTGAGTGCCCTCTTCTATGAAGCAATGTCATTAAATTGCTTCGGGATCATAAACCAAGACATAGCAATGACAGTCAATGGGTGGATTTATAGTTTCCTGAATTCATTCTCTATGGTCTTTCTGCTGGAAGCTTCTGGGGTTTCGAACAACAGTGGGGCTTTATCATCGAACTTGAGTTAACCTCTCCAATGCCTTGATGACTTCAGGCTGGGCCCGTCTCGATGGTCAGTCCTCTCTCCTCCCTTTGCCTTTGCATAAGGCTTGTCTATATTGGAGATTTGTGCATCCAGGGTAAATGCACCAGTGCAAACCTCTAATATAGATGTGCTTCACTAAGGTAAAAAGTGTCTTGTGCCACTGCAGGTCTACCCTGGTTACAAACCAGGGAAAGCTGTGAGCTATTTGCACTAGGGGTCTGCCATGGGGAAGTTATCATGGCACAACTACACTAGTGCAAAAATCCTCAGTGTTGACAAGACCATAGAGCGGGAATCTAATTTCTCGCCACCTCCACAAACACTCTTATTTTCTTGCCTCATCTTACATTAGGGGTGGGACGTGAACGACAGCCCTGCACCCAAATACAACCACAACCACAAGCTTCATTGCAGACCAGGCCTATCTCTGGATCTTGCTGGCTGTTTTTAGAGCTCTGCAATACTCAGGGAATTTGGTTCACAGGAGTTAGTATAAAGCTTTTCTTTGTGTTTCCTTTGGGCAGGGGTGACATGGGGTTTAATCTGCCTCGAGGGGAACCTCATTTGACGTTCAAATGAAAAGCCAAAGACTCAGACTTGAAACCAGTAATAACCAGAGAGTTTTTCCTTGCCTACATCAAAACAATGAAACCCGCACTTGTCCCACATTAACTCAATCCTAGGCCCAGGTTCATTGGAAACCATCAGGCTCTTCACTGTACCTTCCAACAAGCTTAGCCGGGGTCTGTAGCTAAATCCACGATGAGATGAGTTTGATAAGTTTCTCTTTCTTTTTTATTATTCATTTTTCATTATTATTCATTATTCATTTAGATTCATTTTTATTATTCAGGGGAGAAAGAGTGCTGGGTATTTTGGACTGGACACTATGGCAAGTCCTAAAGGAAGCGGAAGTCTAGGAAGATTTATAATAACTAGGGGGAGCCAAGGTTATTGGAGTTTAACAGATGTCAATAATTCAATTAAGATCCCAGAAGGGATATGTATGGGCCAGATCCTCAGCTGGTGTAAATAGGAATAGTTCCATTGACTTCTACGGAGTACCCATCAATTTATGCTAGCTGAAGTTCTAGCTCTTATATGGACATGAATAGCACCTGAACTTGCCCCAGCCCGGCTCAGTTGAAAAGTCCACCCATAGCTGCTGTATGTGAACCAACAGCATATAGAAAAGGAGGACTTGTGGCACCTTAGAGACTAACCACTTTATTTGAGCATGAGCTTTCGTGAGCTACAGCTCACTTCATCGAAAGCTCATGCTCAAATAAATTGGTTAGTCTCTAAGGTGCCACAAGTCCTCCTTTTCTTTTTGCAAATACAGACTAACACGGCTGTTACTCTGAAACCTGTCAACAGCATATAGTCTACCTTTGCCAGAATTCCAAACAAATGGAAAAAATGACTAATTTACCTGTGTTTCATTGAAATCTTTCACCCCAACACAGTACACTGTGGCTCCCAGGTCACGAGATCGATTAGCCTGGAACCAGAGTGCAAAACTTTTAAATAAACAGGTACACGTTACAGATGCAGATTTCTGTACATTTGTAATTATATTTTTAATATCGCCATCCTGCTGTCATTCTGTCAGTGCAACCCTCCTCAAAATCAAGGACTAGGGGCATGATAAGGGACAGAATTAAAAGTCTCAGGGCCAAAAATCTACTCTCAGATCTGGATAGCAGATCTTAACTCTAACATTCTGCTCTCCTGCAGATGCAGAAGTTTGTCTATTCCTATAGTAGCTACTTGCATGGTAAACAAAAACAATGTATACCATTCTTGTATCCCACAAATCCAATTTCTAGCCATTCTAACTTAACAATATTTGCCCATTGAAAGTGTGCAGTATAAAACAAATGAAACAGGTTCAGCCCTCCAAGTTTATATAATTTCTAAGGACAGTGGAAGCTCTGGAAAAAAATGGTATGTATTGCTCCTAGGATCTATGATAACCATGGTATCTCCTCATACTTAGTGTAGGAGGCATTTCAGTACAATAGCGATTGCAGAGCTATAGCAGGTAGTTATTTACAATATCATTAAAAGGGGACGTGGAGAATTTGCACCAAAGAAATTCTTCTCTTTTGAATTTCTCTTTTTAAACCATTTATTTATAAGTATTCTGGTATTCAAAGTCCGTTAGGAAAACACTTCTCTTGCAAGGCCTTGTTACTGAATTGGTGACTTTTGGGGCCAGCTCTTCAAAAGAGCGCACGGCCAGATTTTCAAGTGTGGAGCATCAAGAATTGGGGGCCAAATTTTCCAAAAGAGCCCAGCACCACTCAGCAGCTCCCACTGTGACACTTACAGACATATTTTTGGAAGCGATCAGAACTCAAAGTGCTTTTTTAAAACTTGAGCAGAAGTCTTGTGGTTTGAAAGCCTTGCAGAAATCTTGCTTCTATTAGTATTTTTATCCCTACAAACACATGCATTCTTAGCATACATATCTTGTTTTGGCAGAAATTACAGAAACCTGTCCCAAGGGCATGGACCATAAGGGTACGTCTACACTGTTATCATAGGGTGTGACTCCAGCACATGTGGATATATCCAAGCTAGCTTTAATTTAGCTAGTTCAGATATCAATTTGTAGCATCACGGGCTTCGACATGAGCTGCACAAGCCCACCCAGAACCCTGGGTAATTACTTGCATGGCTAGCCCATGCTGCTACAGCTTCTCTTCTCCAGTACATAGATTCATAGATACTAAGGTCAGAAGGGACCATTATGATCATCTAGTCTGACCTCCTGCACAACGCAGGCCACAGAATTTCACCCACCCACTCCTGCTAGATTAAAACCCTGTGATTGCAGTATCGCCAGGCCCTGAATCTCTTACCTCACGCTCAGCGTAAAAGAAGAGGTCTTCATGGAGTTCGCCATCCGTCAGCGCAATGATGACACTAGCAGTTCTGTAACCTAAATAAATTAAACAAAGAATCTTTCACAAAAAAAGAGCACAAAGGACTAAACTGGTGCACCAAACACCTAGCCAGTAGTGGGCTGAAAGGGTCAGAAGTGATATATTCCAAACTTTATATCCTTCACTTCTGTTTAACACTCTACATTAAAAAGGCCCCAAGTTTCAATGGAAATTTTTGACCACTTTTAACAAACACCTGTCTACTGCACCAGCCCTCCAGGATTGGCCTGGAGTCACCCGGAATCGGCATCGATCTCTCGGTGACTATTGAAAGCAATCCGGGAGATTTTAGTAGGATATTTTAAGAAAATGACATTACGTCATGTTGGGAGAAAAAATCTCCCAGAATAGCTTCAGTCAGAGTTGGCAACCCTTAAAGCTTAATTCATCTTCATCCTTTCAATCGTATATACTGACAGTGGAGTTGTAACAAGAAGACTGTAATCTTCTTTTATAATATTGATTGTAGCCCAGGCTTGTATGGGCTTCTTTCTGTGTAAATTTACAGCAGCGCTGACTGGAATTAATTTGGGTTTCTGGCAACAGACGCTTGGTATAAATCCAAAACAGCTCCATAGTCATGCATTACACGTGAACATTAATATTTCACTTTAGTAAAAGCTAAATATAAGTTGAAGGTTGTTTCTGAAAAAGTGAAAATCTGGCTAATTAACAGCATTTTTAAATGTCCTAAGTCATCAGGAGGATTTTCCTGCAGTTATGAACAGCTGTGCATTTGTCTGTGCTGATAAAGAGAAAAAAAACAACTTTTTCTGGAACGATCTGGTTTGGGTCCATTTGCTTTTGCAGATAGGCACAAACTTTCCTTCTGTTTCTGTGACCAGACTATCACACAGCCTGTGCCAGGGTTCCTGACCTTGGGGAGTTTTAAAGATGGAAGGAGGAGCCTGTACTCATGGGACACTGAATGTCCTTGTAGAAATGAATGAGGGTGTTATATGGTAAGGCTGTGAATTTCAAAGCATCTATAGGAAACCAAGTACTCAACTCCTGCTGAAAGTCAATGGGATTTGGGCACCTATCTTGCTTAGTCTCCTTTGAAAATCCCAGCCTAGACTAATAAAAAGGTTCTCTCACACAATCATGCAACAATAAAAGGGCAATGACTTGATGAAAAACACTGGAAAACACAATGAGTACAAAGAAAACAGAATGCCAGGCCTTGTGAAAATACAAAATACATAGGCCTATATTTGCAGAATTGTGTGTCTGATTCTCCACTGATTTGCACATTGCATCATCATTTGTATCTCTGCAGTGTGAGATTATATATATATATATATATATATATATATATATATATATATATATATATGGGGGGGGGTAGTTAATGGGGCTGAGCTTCCCAGACAGAGTCTCAGACTGGCACGGTGAAGTTTTGTTGTTTTGCACTGCCATATGGAACCGACACCAAATCAAGCACTTTAAGCACTGAGGGATCACTAAGCATCACACCACCAATCTTCCTCTTTATACAACTGGCCCACAGTCCTCAATATGAAATGTATTCAAAGTCCTTTATTGCTCTTCAGTGTGAATTGAATAACCTTGAATTCCTGCAAAAAGCAACAGTCACACCCGTGTCCTGTAATAAGTTTACGCTCCAGGACTGAAGTCTACCACACAGACAGAAAGCGAGGGGAGCAGGGAAACACACTCTCTTACCTTGCACATTTTCATAGTAAATCTGTTCGCTTGCCTGAAATTAAATCCAAACAGCAGCATTAGCAATAACTGAATAATACTTAGTGGTTGCTCCTAACTGACCTGCTGACAACCTGGAAGTGGCAGCAAGATACCAAATTTGGAGTCTGCATTTTATCACAGGTAACATTCATTCTGAAATTAATGTCCCCTTTAAATTCTGTAACCGCATGCAAAAAACTTTTGCTGCACAATTTTGTTTTCAATTTTACATTTTCCTCTGCTTAGGCTCAGTTCCAAGAGCTGGGGGTTCACTCTGCATGTATCCTGACACTCTTTTGTACCTGTGTTCCCTTGCCAACCAGTGAGATGGACATTATAGCATACCTCATCATTTACTTAGTGTGTCATGGTCAAATTTATCCCAGGAGCATCACCATTGACTGTAATGAATTTGGGAGCCCCCAGCCTAGTGCCTGGGCTAATTTTAGTGTGCTCTTAATATTATTATGTCTATTGCTGTAGCACATAAAAGCCGCAGTCATGGACCAGGGCCCCATTGTGCTAGGTACTGTACATATAAACAACAAAAAGACGGTCCCTGCCTCCAAAGAGATAACAATCTAGGATAAGACAAGAGACAAGAGATGCAGGGAGACACACAGACAAGGGAGTACAAGGATACTATGTGTGCCCTACACTTTAATTCAGCTCATCCAAACGGGGTGAGCTAGCAGGAGTTGTGTTAATCTTATCTCAGGTGGAAATTCCTCTGTCTGCATCTTATGCTTTACACATGAACAAGCAGATTTTGCAAGACAGAGGTCAGAAACTTCTGTGTGTATCAAAGTTTGGAATTAAGAGATGGGTCTGCATCTGGGCTTTGAATTCCTCTTTGAAGCTGGGATTCTGTTTGCTGAATTTGGTTCTGGCTTTGGATTTTGAGTATCCCTGTAAGGTTTGGGGGTGTTGGGGTCTGGGAGTTTTTTCAGGCTCATCTCTGGCTAGAACCAAATCTTGGCTAGCTCTCCTTGCATCCTGGAAAGCACTGTAATTTTCCCATGTGCTGGATTACAGGAATGCAATTCATCTTCATTGTGGGGCATAATCGCTTCCAAAAACCTCTAAAATGTTTAGTGAAGGTGGGAGACAGGGATAAAGAAATCCTGTGTGGTTTGCATGCAAATGTTTGAGCTAATAAAGTCTGCAGCAGGGCAGGGCAAGAGGGAGAGGAGACTACAAGGTGGGGTGGCTCAGCCACCCCATGGAACAGGCTGTTATCCCAGCTTTCAAACCTAGCTGACTACCTGCAGGATCCACTCAAGGCCAAGGCCAGCCACACAAGGGCCCTTGCAGCTTCAGGGTCTCCTGCAGCTTGCCCCCTTTCGCAGCATAGCTCCAAATGGAGCTGTATGGACAGGATTCAGCTGTCCAGTGCCCTCGATCCCTCTCCTGAACAGGTAATACCCAACACTGAAGGCAGGGACACAGGAAGATACTATAGCCTGAGGAGATAATATTCCAGCCGAAAGTCTGCAGGGTGAATGATGTACACCCATCCCCACATAGCCCTGTTCCTCAATCTTTCTGCCTTCAGGATCCCATCCGTTAAGACATGGATAATACCACTTACCTCCCCGGAGCTGTTCTATGGCTTCATGAATTAATTAGTGTTCGCAAAGCACTCTGAGCACCCCCCACCGAAAGACATTGTAGAAGCACTTTAAAATTCGTTTATTCACCCTTTCAAATCCTTCGTGCATGTAAGTGTCGCCTCCTGGCAGAACTTTCTGCAGCTCTTCTAGGCCTTGACGTATCTGATCCCTGAAATATTAAGACAGACGCTCCCTTAGATCTGTTAGCAACTGTCAGGTAGGTCAGGATCTGACATGTGGGCGGATGGGTGGAAGGCAATGGGTACATGCATGGAGGAAAGTCAGGCTATGTCTACACTACTACAGCCTTTGTCAGCAAGCGTATGTCGCTCAGGGGTGTGAAAATTCTACCCCCTGATTGACATAAGTGACACCGACCTAAGCACCGGTGTGCACAGCGCTATATTGGTGGGAGAGCTTCTCCTGCTGACGCAGCTTATGCCGCTTGCGGGGGTGGTTTTTTTATGCCAACGGGCGAGCTTTCTCCCATTGGCATAAAGCGTCTTCACCACACGCACTGCAGCGGTGCTGTGCGTGTAGACATGGCCTAGTCATCTCAGGTCCTGCAATGGATTGCAGCACCCACCCACTGAAGTCAATAGGGCTTCCGGAGCATGCATCCCACTTCCAACAAGGCATTTAAGGCTGGAATGCTCAAAAGAACCGAAGGGGGGCTGAATTTGGGCATCTAAATCCCTGCCTTAAAGGCAAGTATTTGAGAAAGAAAATTGCTACGTTCAGGAATGCCCCTAGTTCCCTCCTCTCGGCCATCTATCTGTGCTAATGTAAATAACCACAAAACGTTTTATTCCATTGGCTACATAATGGCAAGTCAGGCAGTTAAGTACAAACTTTGGCCAAAGTCTTGGTAACCTAAGAATTAAAGGCTTTTATTTTTACGAGGTAACGGGAACACTCGACTGCGTCTCTCTCTAGGGGTGTGAAAACTAGACCAGAGTCAATTTTCATCGCTATTCCCACAGCCTGGAGAAAGCATCACGACAGAAAGATCTCCTCTAATCTGATATTCTGGCATATGTACTTCTCCATACTCACACTCCCTTTACAATGCCAGTATATCTTGCGGCTAGACAAGTGGAGCTGCTGACTTACATCTGGCTCTTATTCTTTAGTCGTGCTTGGTGATGACACAAGCTGAATCAAACAGCCAGGAATGTGATATCGATAATATAAGATCATCCAGCAGGCTCCAGTATATTTGGATATGACGCCTTCCACTCCCAGCCAAACCCAATTTCAAGATTAATGAGCTAATGGAAAAGGCTTTAAGATTCAGGGTGTCCCATTTAATCTTTTGGAAACCCAGGCATAGTGACTGATCAATCAGAAGCTAAGCGGGGGACGGACATGTTTCACTGAGTTGCAGACACCAACATGTAAGAGCGGAGTACAGTTTAGATGTTTTTATAAAGCCCAGATGAAGTCTTTGTGGTATGCGGGGTATCTCTGAATGAACTAATGCTATCTTCATGGGAACTAGATTAAATCAATTTGTATGCAGGACCACACTAACTCTGCAGGCCTGAATGCCAAAGATTTTTAGCCACATGGCCCTAAATCTCTATTGCTGTATGGGTCCAGGATTCTTCCAGGAATGCAAGAGCCAAAAAGGATTTGGGGATAAAATTTCCATGCTTCTATCTATCTGTACCATTTGAGTCTTCAAATGTGGGCAGCCATTCTCTGAGAAATGAGCTCAATTCTGAAAATTATGGAGTTACTGATCCCCAGCTGGAAATACAGGCTTTTTCATGAGTTTTAGGATATAGTGAATCACCCAAATATGATATAGAGAGGCTAGCAATTTCAAAAAACAGACTGTCTCAGGATACTATGGCCCTTCTATTCGTGGATCTTAAAGGAACAAAATACAGAAAAATGAAAAACAAGAATTGAAAAAGTGATCTGGCCTAAATACACTAAAAAATTCCTAAGAACCAAAGAATGCCCACAGTGGGTCAGACCAAAGATCCATCTAGCCCAGTCTCCTGTCTTTGGACAGTGGCCAATGGCAGGTGCTTCAGAGAGAATGAACACAACAGTGTTACACACAAAATGATACACAAAAGTGATCCATCCCCTCTCATCCATTCCCAGCTTCTGGCAATTCAGTTTGGCTTTAGATAAACTGGGCCAAATTCATCTCCATTTATTTCAAAGGAGTTAATTCAAGGATGAGCTTGTCTCAACATTGATAGGCACTTTCAAAATAGGATAGGATGAGATGGAAATTCCAGGACATCAGATCTTATTTTATCTGAACTGAATTCCCCATCCTTTAACAAACAAATTTTCCAAAAGGAAAATTTTCAGAACGATTCAGCTTCTTACAGGCACTAGGTATTCTATATGTTTTCATTTTAAAAGGTTTCTTTTTTGGTGATAACATACTATGGTTAATAAACCCCAGGTAATCAAAGCTTCTTTGATTTGTAATATACATGGCACTGCCTGGCCCCGATTCTGCAATTGGATCTACACAGCTAATCTATCCAGAGCACCAGCCGGGTGGTGAGGGACATCTGCCCTTGTGAAACAGATTGCAGGACTGGGGGCTGAATGAGTCATTGTCAACTGTGACACTAAAGGCAAAGTGGAGTTGTAGAATGCAGTTGGATGGGGGATGGAGTGGGGGGAGATTTTCTCAATAAAAATTAATAACAAAGCCAAGGGTTACTATGCCGATGAAAACATTTTCTGCATTACTATAGATCAGCAATTTTTCAGTTTGAAATTGTGATTTTTAAATTCACAAGCTAAGGTTCCTCTCACCTGGCATGTTCCCTGGGTTCATGCTTCCTGCTAACAGCTCAGTCCTAGAAGAGGCCGAGAGCCTCCCAAGAGGGTCCATCACCTCCAGATGCCCTTGGACACTGGTGAGGCTGAGCACTTAGCAGTAAGCTGAGCATGTGCTTTAGACATGTCCTGAATCAGAGCGTCAGCACTTTGCAAATGGGGCTTCAGCGTTCCATCCGCTTTTTCTGCCGGAGACCTCATACACACTGGCAGCATCCCTTTTCCAAACGGGCTCACCCAAACTAGCACCCAAAGATGCTTTTTTACAAATCCAAGTAAAAGAAAAGGCTATTGATAATTACAGCCTTTGCACACACCTATACCTCAGGAAGGCTGATGATACATGCCAACAGATCCACATTTTACCTGTCAGTCCTCCAATCGAAACAGAAGACTTACACCCGCCAGCATGCTGGATTTTGGCTGGTGCCACACTACCGTCCTGCCTGACATCAACATCATTTCTAGGTCTGTTGGGTAAGCTTATACATTCCCATATGGGAACAAAGGTTTCACATACATAAGTAGCAGGTCTTCTTATGTATGTGACATGCAGCCTTGCAAAAGTCTCCTTGCCCATTCAGTATGGGGGTGGGTTTTCATCTGATAATCGAGTTAAATACCATTCATTTTCTCATTGTCTTCCGTTGTTATAGTTAATGGCACAGCGGTAGATTTCATGCCCTGACTGGCCAGTTTTAATAGCATTTTTTAGGCTGGTATGTATGTAGACTATACTATAGGAAAGTGGCCAGATTCCTATTAGTTCATAAACAGGAGCTATGCTGGTATGCAATCTCAGAGAAGTCCAATATGTAAAACTTATGCTATTCATATAGCATTCACATGTGTTACACATATTTTTTCTTCCACGTGGCAATGAAGTTAACAGGGGAAACTGTAGTGATTAAAGGGGCCTGATCCAACTTACACTGAAGTCAATGAAAAGACTCCCATTGATTTTCTAAGAGGGACCAATGGGAATACTTTCCGGCCCGGTCAAAAAAACACCCAACCCACCGAGATCCTCAGTTTGCCTATGTTATAGCTCCTTACTCCTTGCAAAGGCTTCTCATTAATCTTAATATCCATCACAAATACCTCTAAGTAATTATATACATCAGTCAATTCCAAACCCCCATCCACTTCAAGACACTTCCCATAATAGTACAGGGACCCCAAACAAACTGTCTGGAAAGAGGTGAACTGGAGATGGAAAAAATAATGTTTGGAAAAGCACTGGGCTCCTCTGCACTGGCGGTAAAAGCAACCCCGCTCCTCCCCTTCCAGCATGGAGAAAAGGCAAGGAAATCAAAGGACAGGCCTATGATGGGGAAACAATGTCTTGCTCTGATTTCTCTCTTTCTTCCCCTTTCAATACTCCCCAAGTCAAGCAACCAGTATGTGCTCTTCAGACAGATCAGAACTGGCACATATTCAGCTTTCCAAATCTGGCACACAGGTGCTTCCTCTGCTATTAGGCAGTTATGAAACCTGCTGTCAGGGTGTTTTGGTTTATGGCAGGGGGAGATAGATTATTGGGGAGGGGGGTGTCTTTTTCTTTAAATGGTGAAGGAACCACCTACAGATGTTTCTCGGGAGATTGACAGTAGTTCCCACACTTTGCACAAACAGAGACATTCTTGTTCTGTACATTTGGTCTCTCGCCCCTAGAGCGGAGGTGAGTAAACTCCATGAAAGGTCCTGAAAAGTGAGAATAAGATCCTGAAGCGGAGGGTTATTCTCTGAAGGTGAGATTTTCAAAGCTGCCTGAAGGGATCTGGATTAACTACAATGGAAACTGTGCATCCAGATCCCTTAGATAGCTTTGAAAACTCTCAGGGCAAGTTGTTAGAGTTTACCCTTCCACGGGCTAGATCCCACTCCCACCCTGCACGCCTAGTTCTACTCCGAATCCTTTAGAGAAAGCAAGACCCCCATAGAATTCCTATTGGTATTCTTGCAGTTACCCACACAAAGAAGACCCTTTTCAAAACAATTGCTCCAAACTTGATCTTTCTGATTTTCCAATTCAACTGCTTTACTGACCGCAGATTGGTATTCCGGATCACCTTATTAATATAAGGTTATTAAAAAACAGGTATGAGTACGACAAGTTTACACAATGCTTTACAAAACTGGAGTGAGACCTCTTTTCTGCTCTGAAGAATCTGCAGTCTCAGATAGATGGGGAAAGCAGGGACAAGACAAGATGTAATACACTTGTGAATATTAACTGAATATTCTCTAGAAGAGAATAGCCTTCTACTGCTGCCAACTAATGGAGTTACTCCTTTTTGCTCAAGTGGCAGACGTCTGTGCTTTGGTGCTCAATGTCCCGGGTGCTGAGAACCCATGGTAGGGATCATTACAAAGGCATGGGAGAACAGTTCAAGTAAAGGAAGGCATAGGGAGGATAGTCAATGAGGCAACCCAAGTACTGAGTTATCCTAGAAGAAGCAAATTTAAGGAGGGACTTCACCTAGGTTGCCTGCTAGAGGGGAAACAGTTTCAAGAGCCAGTGGTAGCATAACTGATGGTACGAAGCTGGGAGCAGGAGCAAGAGAGGAACAACATGGTAGGAATTGGGAACAAGATGGGGAATAGGGGGAAATTAAAGCAGCAGGGTAGATTATGGGGAGACCATACAAGACTTTGAAGAAGAGGACAAAAAAGCATGAATTTGATGCAAGAAGAGAAAGGAAAGGATTTGCTGGGACTCAATGGCGGCGGGGGGTGGGTGGGGGGATTACTGGCTTCCCCTTCCTCCCCTGTCACCCATCTCCATGGCCCATTTAGCCCTTTGCCTCTGTACTGAAACACTAAACAAAAGCCAGGTTTCGTAACACAAAGTCAAACCACTGGACAGAAAATGAAGGGGGGAGGGGGGAATTTCCACAGAAAATTTGAAGTTTTTGTCAAAACTAACAACTTCTTCAGGTTTCAGCTGAAAATTCTGGGTTTTTCCAACTTTCTTTTCTCATGAAAAGAATCAAAAATTTTCAAGGAAAGTAGACACTATCGGGGGGGGGGGGGACGATGACAATTTTCCACGAAAAACTAGTGTTGATTAATATTTTCGACCAGTTCTTCCTTTAAGAGCCTAACATACATATCAGATGTTAAGTACAGCCAAGTGATTTAAAGTTATCGAGTCATTTGATATGAAGCCAGAATGCACTAGCCGGGAAAAGTGCAAAAGGAAGGACGTTGCTTTGTGCTATTGCCCCAAATTCTTCTTACCTGTCTTCAGTTAACCTCATTAGAGTTGAGCCTCTAGTTGAGAAAACAATGAATGACATCCTCAGCTGGGGGCTGGAGAAGGAGAACAGACAGAAATGAGAGTGAATGATTTGCAATCCATTTCTCCATTCATTTACCTAGTCAATATTTCTCCTCTCTCTTGCTTTACTCTTCTGGCTCCTCGCAATGACTCTTCACTGTGCCACGGCTCCCCTCCCACCCTTTCTCTGTCTTGTCTTCTTGTAAGATCTTCGGGGCAGGGACTCTCTCTCACTAGATGTATGTACAGCGCCTAGCACAAAGGGGGTGCGATCTTGGTTGGGACCTGTGACTGCTACCATAATAATAATGTAATCATAAGAAGATGAAGGCCTAAACAGAGACGGCTGGAATCAGCAGATGGGAGCCTTATGAAGTCTCATTCCTCCTTGCAAAACCATGGAAATTCCTAAGCAGTTCCCTCTAGAAGTGAATGCCATTCCTCTTTGCATAATTTCCACAATGAGGTTATGCCACAGAAGCAAGTTTGTACACTTCAGTGTCCCCTTACCACTATGTGGAGGAGGGAGGAGATTTGCTTGTGTCTTTTCACTTCTCACATTGGACTCGTGACCCACAGGCTCTCCCCACAGCTACTGCAACATTCAAGGGGTTTGGAAAGACATTGCTCCAGATCGCTTTCTGCAAAGACAAACTCCACTCCCCCTCTTCCACCGCATGGCAGCTGAGAGCCTTAGAGGTAGCTTTACCCTCCCCATGGTACCTCCACAGGATGGTATACTCTGGCCCATAGAAATTAGAGATAGAAGTGATTTATTTGCTTATCTAGCCCATCTTCTGGGGCTCAGTGAATTTGCAACAATTGCTGCTCACCTCTGGAGTAATACCATTGAAATCAATGGAGCATCTTGCATAAAAAAAGCAAATAGGACTCAATCCCTTAAAGTGACCGAGGGTCCAACTGTCAGCTGGTATGAATCAGTATACATCCTTATGTACCACGTGGGATCTGACCCTGAGTTCGCAGCTCACATCACCCAGTTGGGTTTATCTGCAAAACCAGCATTTCTTACCTTATGAACTTGTGGGCAAGATGTTCTACAAAAAAATAGATTTCATTCCAGTGGTGCAGGACGCTTCCTGACCTGGGAAAACAATCATTGCAGGAAATATTAGTTTAATTTCATATAGTTAGGCCACGGCTTTATTATTTCCCAGCCTAATGTATTGTTATACATCTGTTTATCTCATCATTTCTTTTACAACTAAAATTACACCTAAACTTCTTCAACCAAAACTCCTTTTTTGGTGTTTCCTTAAAGTGGGGTTAAGGGGAGGTGGGGTGGAAATCGCATCATATCTCAGACACAACTTTGAAACGCGAAGCATATAATTTATACTGAAGTTGAGCATTTGAGGCTGCTTCTTGACAAGAATATATGGCAGCTCTGTTAGACCTTTAACTTGGCAGTAAGCAAATAACCCAGGGTTAGTGCTGATCTATTTCACTGTCAAGTAAAATATTTTGGGTGGATTCCACTGGCTTACTCACTGTGTCATTGTGCCTAGCTTTCAGCTTGAGTGCATTTGGGGAACATAATGCATTCGGAAGGAGGGAAAGATTCCTAAATCTAAACCACTGTTTCCATTGTGCTGGTGACAATGAGAGGTAAAATATCTTAGACCTATAATTCAGCCATAACTGGTTTATTCTCTAGCATTGTGGTAAAAACCTGTAACACACTGCTGGGATACTCAGAGCTTTGGGCCACAGAGTTATCTATCCACCTCAGCAAGAGTGAGTTTTGCTGGAGATTAGACTGTCTGTCAGCTCCCTGCCATACCAGTCTGTCTTCTTCACCAGAAGACTCCTCAAGGCTCTCCTGGCCTAAACCTTACCAAGCAGGTGGCAATCAGTGAATGCCAGCACCCAAGCTCCTCAGAGATTTTTTTTGCAATGCACAGCCCCCGCTGCTGTACATTGACAACAGATACGTGCTCTGTTAAAGAGCCTGTACATCACAGCTTATTAATTTAACAGGGGTAAATACACCCTTCCCTTCAAACACAGCACAGAATTGGTTTATAGTAAAAGTAAATTGAGTTTATTAACAAAAGAGCACGGATTAAGTGATACCAAGTAAAAGAGATAAAGGTAGAGATGGCTGCAAGCAAACAAAAATGAAAACACACATCCAAAAGTCTAAAAATTGAGCTAGCAAGATACGGTCTTTGTTCAAGATGGTTTCTTCTCACCCAGTCTCCTTTCCAGCTTTTTTACTGGCCAGGACCCACCACAGAGATCAAATCACTTTGTTTCTTTGTCTCTGAAGATGAAGGATAAAGATGGAGTCTCTCTTTGCTCCTTATAGTCCCAAAGAGGCTGCCTTTTTCTTACAAGTCAAGAAGGCCTCCTGGGGATTCAGTCTTCTGTCTCTCTCCGGGGTACAGGAGCCATGTTAATTCTCTGTCTCGTGAGTTCAGGAGCAGGATAACCCCCAGTGGTTTAGTCTGAAAGCTTTGGTTACAGCTAACATGTAAACTGAGGTAAAGCCACTTTCCTTTATCTGGGGTAGACCTGTTTGTCACCTTTACCTACACTAGACTGTCTTGTCTTAAATATGTCCTACTAACATCATACAGAGGGAATTCACAACTTCACATATAATATTAATACATGCATTTTACAGTAATATTAATAACCAGCATGTTATTAGCTTTGATATCATACTTCACAGGACCTATTTCATCCAGATATTATTGCAGTAGTGGGTGGGGTGCGAATATAGGGGTGCCTAGGGTCACACTGATTGGGCCTTAATCCTGCTCCCAGTGAGTTCACAGGGAGATTTGTCATTGATTTTAACTGGATTGGAACTGAGCCAGGAGTTTTCCTTTTTACATTGATAAACAGCAAAAAAGCGAGGTTACTAGAGAATCTATGCAGCAAGTCTGTTTATCAGTCTATGCATAGATTTGTGCAACCCTCACTAACACTGGTGAGCACTGACACAAGTACTCTCCTTGAGTTTACATTGTTTCAGCCTGCTCGGTTGGATTTTTCTTTATTCTGCCGTTACAGAGTCTTATAACAGAAAGAGCAACAATATTCCTGTTAAAGGCTGAGTTGAATATCATCCAAGAGACTAGAAATGTGGAGGTTTGGGACTGGGCGTGGATAAGCTTGTGAAAAAAAGGTAAATGTATCTAACATTTCTCTGTTATGTCTCCTCTCTGGGAAACCAGACTGAGAGCCATAAATGAAATCATCACAACATGCAGAAGCTGGTGCATACAAGTCCGGCCTGGCTGTTAATGACGTGACATCACTTCCCTGACTAAGTGCAATGCAAAGCCAAGCCACAGTGTATGGATTATTCATAGATTTGTTTCATTTTTGTTCACAGCAAGTCAGTAAAAACCTGATTTACTTTCTTGTACTGAGACCCCGAACCATAGCTCTGCTACATGGCTTTGTGCGCTCTTCAGTTTAGTCAATGACACTGCAGTGCTTTCAGGCTTGCATGTAAATTCATAGTTTCAGATGAAACTTGATCATGGGCCCTCTTTCTGCTTTCAATGAAATCACTGGGAGTTTTCCCATTGACTTCCGTGAGATCAGAATTTGGACCCCAATAATAATACCTAGCTCCAATACAATACTTTTCATTGGTACATATCAAAACACTTTACAAAAAAGGGGGGGGGGGTCATTTACAGATGGGGAAACTGAGGCATAGAGAGGCAAAGTGACTTGACCAAGGTCATACAACAGGCCAGTGGCACAGCCAGGAATTGAACCCAGCTCTCCCAAGTCCCAGTTCAGTGCTCTTTCCACTAGGCAACACTCCCTCTCTCTACCAGAATCATCATCTACCGACCATTGTTGCAATCCGGTATTCCTGTGTTCCTATTAGAAGCCTCTGAACTAAACTGGTTTTCACAATTTTTTTCTTAAACACAGTGAGGCAGCTGAAAATGAGAAACAGACACAGAGCCCATACGGTATGTAGGTCGTTATATAAAATGGTGCCATTTTCCATGGCTCAGAGAAGTCCTGGGGTGGTTGTTCTTTTTTTTTTTTTTTTAAGCACAGCATTAGCCAGAACTGAGCTTAAAACCCAGTTGCTTGAGCCAGTTGTATGCCAGCTGCCAGCAAACTACATTCGCTGTTTAAATGTTTGCCTTTGTGATTGTTGTTCCACTGGACTTGGTTTTAAGCGGTTTTGGAAAAGGCAGTTTTCTCAGTTACGCACTGCTTTTTAAATTCCCCACATAAGCTGCAGTTTCAATTTCACCCTCCCCCCATCCCTTTGGAACAAGAATCCAAACATCTAAAATTACAGCTCTTCTTTTTCCATGAAACCTTCCCACACATACATTCACACACAGGGGAAGAACAGCACAAGGTCCAAGACCAGCAGAGATTTCACATGTGGGTTTAGCAGAGCTTTTTATCCTTCTCTCTATGATGATATTTATAAAAACAACTCACTTGCCCCCTGCAAAAAGAGCCAGATTCTCATCTCAGGTAGGGAAGCGTTAATCCAGAGTCAATCCATTGTCTTCAGCAGAGTTACACCACTGTGAGGTCAGAACTGGTTCCCCAAAATTAAATCTTTTGCATATAACTGACCGCATGCCATTGCCTCTGGTATAGGGCTTCTCAATGGGGGGAGGGTGGGTGCCCCCTGCCCTACTGGGGTAACAAAAACATATTAGGGAGTCTAGTTACTGCTGAAAGGGAGAGGGGTCCCTGCTAGATGGGAAAGGGGTGCTGCATGTATGCGTGTGGCGTCACTATATGGAAAATGTAGTGAATGCTCATTTTACTCCATCATCCTTCTTCTTATACAGTCATTTCTACTTTCAAAACTCTTTACAAGCTCCAAGTAACTAATTGTCATGACACCTCTTGTCTGATAGGTAAGGATTGTTATGCCCATTTTTATAGATGTGGGAAAGACATGGGGATGTTAAGTGACTTGCTTGAAGCCTGAGAGAGAGAGACAGACAGAGAGCAGGTATCCAAACTGGGACTGGAGACCAGTAGTTGCTGGTTTCCCAACCTGTTCTCAGACATTTGACTTATCAAAAAATTCTTTATCTAATGGTAGTAGCAGATCTCTTACCCTCTCTCCGGGCCCTCATTAACTTACACACACAAAGCCAGTACATTACACGGTGCTAGCAAACTCCAATCAAGAGCTATTATACTGTGCATGCATTGAAGAGCTTGTTAATGCTGAACCCACAGTCCCAGACACTAGTACCAAATACTGTAGTTCCACCTTCCTGTATATTATCCAATAGTGTGGCTTCTGGGACTGTGGGTTGCCCAAATGACCCAGTGGAACTGTTTGTTATTGGGTATGCTCTCTTCAGCCAGGCAAACTGGCATCACAACTGTGTCTACAGATGCAACAGCAGCAGCCTCACCAGTGAGAAGATTTTCAGGTCTCCTTCCTGTACATATTGTTCTGTTGTTTGGTTCTCATTTCTGAGCTGTGGTTAGAGCCGGGGACTCAGAGGCCGGTCTCCCAAGTTCTAGTCCAGGTGCTCACAACCGAGGCCAGATTGTCCAGGGAGCTCAGCTCCCATCCAAGCCACTAAAGAAAGATCTGATTTTCCAAAAGCAACCCTCATTGTGGCACTTGCTGCCTGATTGGCAACAGAGCTCAGCACCTAAAGGTACACCCAGAGCTCTTTTGAAAACCTGGCTACTTATTTTGGCACTTAAACAGGACCTGAGCTCATATGAAAATCTAACCACTTAAGTTCTCCATGCCTCCATTTAAAATGGAGATGGGGATGATCACCGGGGCATTGCAAACCTTAATTCATTAATACACATAAAGAGCAGCAATATCTGCAGATGAAAGGCATAGGCCAAGTATTATTTTGTAATGACAATGAAGCCTCTTTGACTATCAACTTCTCAGCGTATGTCTACGCTGCAATTAAAACCCTACAGCTGGCCAATGCCAGCTGACTCAGGTTCGCAGGGCTTGGACTAGGGGCCGTTTAATTGCAGTGTAGACATTCGGGTTCAGGCTGGATCCTGAGCTATAAGACCCTGTGAGGTGGGAGGGTCCCAGAGCTCGGGCTGAAACAGATAAACATCCCCAAAGTCCCAGCCAGCTGGTACGGGCCAGCCCTGGGTGTCTACTTGCAGCGTAGACATACCCTCAGTTATTCAGCCACCCCTGCTTTCCGTTCTTCCTCTTCTCAGCGCTTCTTCATCCTGACATTTAGCCACGGCAAGTCCTACCCTAACAGCTGCATCAGACATGGTTTTATTCGGAGCTGCTTACTTGGCACTGTTTGTCACTTGCTCTTTATCCTCAAAAAAACTCTCAAAAGACAGCAAAATCTGGAATTCAAAGGCTCTCCTTTAGACAAAAGGTCAAATCCTTCAATCCCTGCTTGCGATCTCATCTTGCTCATGCTGAAGGCGATATGACTTTTGCCATTAACTTCAATGGAAGGAGTACCGAGCCTCTTTATTATTATTCTTGCTCTGTGGGGGTGGGGGAAATCTCATTGACATCAATGGAAGCTTTGCCTGAGTAAGGACCCGATGTCTCTGAAAGGATCCCTCGAATCTAATAAAAGAACACAGGAATAGCCAGAGCAGTGAGTGGTTTTGGCTTTTGCTTCAGAAACATACGTCAAACTAGGAAGGGTTCACAAGATCTGTGTCCCATTTAGCTGATCCCCCCCAGACTTTCAGGAGGTTCAGATATTTGGTTCCAGTTTCACTCATATCAAATAGAGAAGAGCGTGGTTTTGCTCTTGCAAGCTCAAAACCTGGTGCAGTTTGGATCCATGTCTCAAATTTAACCAGTGGGCAGTCATGAAAAAAATAACAAACCCCAAACCCAACAACTGTTATAATCAACCATAACAGCACAAAATGCTATAGCTTACGATCACATTACTAGCAGTCTTTTGCACCATTGCTGCAAAATGCTATAATAATTTTTAAGTACCAATCAGTAAGTTGTCTGAATGGGATAAGCATTTCTATAAAGCCTAACTGTATAAAACAAAACATCTGAATTTGTTATGTTTATAACTGTAGATCTAGCAAGAAGAACAAAATGATCAACCAGCCAACATGATGCAACCTTATGGCTTGTACAGTATGTGTGCAGAACAGCTAAGAAATATCATCATGAGAGTGCCAGGAACGCTCTTTACTGCAGAAAAAATGCATACTTGGAGTAGACTTAAACCATTATGCCTGTAGCAAGTAGGTAAATTCCACTCTCAGTGACAACAGCATTTGGTAAATCCAAATGAAGTCCATGGGAGGCTAGAAGATTTACACTGGTATAAATGAGTACCAGATCTGGCTCAGAGTTTCTATCATTGCTCAGTAATGCCCTGATTCAGGAAAGCAATTCAGCATGTTCTTTAGTCCAATGGACTTTACTATTTAAAAGTATGCTTAAAGTTAAATATGTGCTAGAGTGTTTTCCTGAATTGGGGCCAAATTATTATTCATGCTCTTTACGTCAATGTCACCCTGCCATCCACAGTGTCCAATTCCAATGACACTTGTTTACACTTCCAATGACACTTGTTTACACTTCCACTGGTTTTCCAATGATGCCAGTGGAGTTACACCAGTGTATGTGAGAACAGAATCAGGCCCATGGACTTCATGCAATCAGGGGCCCCTTTTGGCCTTGGAATCTATGAATCTAAGCTCATATCTACTTGTATGTATATGCCCACAGCAGACAAAACAAAATAAAGAAAGGTGCTTGGTTTAGAGATTGATGGAGGTCAGATTCTTCTCTCAGTTATGCCCGTGCAAGTTTGGAGTCACTCCGCTTCATTCCATGGCTGTCAATGAGAACTGAATTTGGCCCAGGAAATTTTGTTGCAGCATCTTACTGCGCTCTTTAGAAATCAGTATGGTTTATTGGAAGAGCCAGCCGCTTCATTCCATCTTCCCAAGTATTGCATGAGACATTTGGAAAAAGCCAACAGGCTTGGACATACCCCATCACTGTTAGCAAAGTGATTTAACTCTATTGTTTAAGCTGCACTTAACACGAGGCCACTCACTAATAAAGACCAGCCATTAAATATTGTGTGATCTATGTGATCCGGGCTTGCTCGAGTGCAACTAGAACAGAGTTCAGTCCTTATGACTCAATGCAGTCCAAGTCGAAGAGGACAAGAATTCCACTGAAGTCAGTTCGCCTGTGATTATGTCACAGCTGCCATCATGTTTGACATCAGGAATTGAACTGCAGGTCTCCAGAGCTAACTGCAAATGTCTTTACAGTTTGAGTCAAAGAATCAGGCTCATTAGTAGTGAATCAGTTACAATCCCTGATCCTTTGTAGACCAGGCAACAGACACTACCAATCCCTGGCACACCCACACCTTGAATACTGCCTGCAGTTCTGGTTGCCCCAGCTCTAAAAAAGATATATTAGAATGGGAAAACATACAGAGAAGGGCAACAAAAATGATTAAGGGCATGGAACAGCTTCCATATGAGATGAGATTACAAAGCCTGGGACTTCTCAGCTTGAAAAAAAGAGACAATTAAGGGGGGATGTGACAGAGATGTCTAAAATCATGAATGATTTGGAGAATGTGAATAAGGAAGTGTTATTTACTCTTCACATAACACAAGAACCAGGGGCCATGCGGCAAAATTAATAGGCAGCAGGTTTAAAATAAACAAACAGAAGTACTTCTTCACACAATGCAGTCTGTGGAACTAGTTGCCAGGGGATGTTGTGAAGGACAAAACTATAATGAAGGTCAAAAAAGAACGAGGTAAGTTCACGGAGGATAGGTCTGTCAATGGCTATTAGCCAAGATAGTCAGAGATAGAACCCCATACTCTGGGTGTCCCTAGCCTCTGTTTGCCAGAAGCTGGGGGTGGATAACAGAGATGGATCACTTGATGATGACCTGTTTTGTTCATTCCCTCTGAAGCACCTGGCATTGGCCACTGTTGGAAGACAGGAACTGGACTAGGTGGACCATTGGTCAGTAGGGCCATACTTATGTTACATTTATCCACAGAACAGGTTCAGAGACAGCTGAACTACAAGCTTCTCCACAGTCCTGACAACACACCTTACACCTCATGTTAAAGAAACACACCTAATGGGGAGCAAGCAGGAAGCTCAGCCTATATGCCTTGGTCACCCTAGTGAGACAACCAACAGCTGTGCCAACTGTGTGTGGTAGACACCAGACCATTACAAACTGGATTGAGACCTTTCACAATGGTCACCAGCCATCAGACAGTAAAAAAGCTTTTGTCTCAAGTGACCTGGGACAGATTTGGACTGGTTCCATAGAGGCAAAAGTGTCTTCATTCCACAGAGCCTGTATCTCTGCTGACTAAAACAGCTAGAATAATACTCTCTGTTCCAGAAAGTTCTGTGGCTGGTTTTTGCTAAAGCTTTGGTTTCTCCCATGGGAAGAATCACCCCCCTCCCCACAGGAAGGGGTTCCTGGAGGACAGTCTTGTCTCTTGTGTGATGTCAAATGCTTCTTATTTTTGTCTGCTTCCCGTCACTTGGGGAGCTCCATTTCCCCCTTTACTTATACTGGTGCAAATGAGGAGTTACAGGAGTTATTTAAGTCAACGGAGTTACACCAAGTAACACTAGTATAAGGGAAAGAAAGATCTAGCCCTTTATTTGTTAAATGTACTTTTAACGGTGGGAGTTCATTTCAATGCGGTTTGTTAAAAATAGAATAACTGGCTGGATGGACAATGAAAGGATCACAGGAAATGGCTCAGATTACTTGCCTCCCTTCACCGCTGTTCTATTACTGCCTGATTTTTCATCTGGCTCATGCCAATTTTTGCATGCGCACACCTGTTTGCATTGTGACAAAGTGCCTCCTCTACCTTGGTGGGTCTTGCACTTATTGGCGGATTTGCTCACCTTGGAGCTTCACAGCAGCCCTCAGTTTGGCCGTTTTCATGAACCCACAGTCCAGGTCGACTCCTCCTGCGTCTGACCAGGAGTTGGGAGGATTTGGGGGGACCCCGGGCCCGCCCTCTACTCCGGGTTCCAGCCCAGGGCCCTGTGGAATGCAGCTGTCTCGAGTGCCTCCTGGAACAGCTGTGCGACAGCTACAACTCCCTGGGCTACTTCCCCATGGCCTCCTCCCAACGCCTTCTTTATCCTCACCACAGGACCTTCCTCCTGGTGTCTGATAATGCTTGTACTCCTCAGTCCTCCAACAGTCTGCGTTCTCACTCTCAGCTCCTAGCACCTCTTGCTCCCAGCTCCTTACCTGCACACCACAAACTGAAGTGAGCTCCTTTTTAAAACCCAGGTGTCCTGATCAGCCTGCCTTAATTGATTCTAGCAGCTTCTTGATTGGCTGCAGGTGTTCTAATCAGTCTGTCTTAATTGTCTCCAGAAGGTTCCTGATTGTTCTGGAACCTTTCTTGTTATCTTACCCAGGGAAAAGGGACCTACTTAACCTGGGGCTAATATATCTGCCTTCTATTACTCTCCTGTAGCCATCTGGCCCGACCCTGTCACAGCATGCATTCACCGACAAATCAGTTTCATGCATTTGTTTGTGTGGGGGGGGGGGATGTAAAATGCCTGCTGTTCTGAGAATCCCTTTGAAAATAAGGCCTTTAACCTTGGGCTTGTAAATGACACAGAAAATATTAGTGCCAGCTTTTATTATTTACCTCTCTAATTGCCAGTGTTCAAGTGGCTGGTACCCAGGTAGTCTGGTGCTGGACATATTGTAAATAGGATGGATAGATGCATTTGTCAATCATATGCTGCAAAACTTTTCTAGGTTTGTTAGATAACAGTGAATGGCACAAACCAACAGAAAGAATGGTCTGGCCTATCATGCTGACCAATATCTTCTCATTGTTTCCTTGTGCTCCCCTAGCTGCCTGTAGCCTCCTGTTGTCTCTTATCTTAGACTTAGATTGTAAGCTGTTTGGAGCAGGGAGCATCTTTTTGTTGTGTTTGTACAGCACCTAGCACAATGGCCCACGACTGAGTCTCCTAGGCATTACTGCAATTCAAATAATAAAAAGGTGACGTGCCACAAGAATTCAGCTCTCCCAACAACTAATTCACACAAACATCCAAAACTACACCCAGCTTCTTTATTTCCATAACACTCTGGTCCAACATAATGAGATACCAGGAGAAATTTCTTCATGAGTTCCACTAAAGCATGATCTAATTAATTAATCCAAAAGGAAATACAGTACAATCTAAAAATACCAGTGTTAAAGAACATTAGCCCCCTCTAACTGCACCGAGCAGCAATGCAGTTTATGCTGTATAATCAAAAATATCTGCCTCCGGGTACATTTTGCCAATAACCCCTTAAAACCAGGGATGAAAAGAAGTTCCTGTTACTTGCACACATCTGTGGAAAACATTCTGAAGTCAGAGAAATCTCTGATTGGTTGAGCATGTTGTCAAACAGTAAACCAGCCAGTCCAAAAATTCCCTTTTTTTCTATCCAAATAGTTGTTCTCACTGATGGTACCTGTTGGAATGAGCACTGCATACTATATGGTGATAGTATGTACTTGCAGGCCTGGGATAACTTCATATTTCTTACCTAGGAAACCCCTCTCAACAACGAAACCAGAAGAAAAGGTATAGATTGAGATTGTCAAAAAACGTCTCGGGGATTTAAACCCAGGTCCTGTATTAAAACTAATGGAATATCTGGATATAAATACCCTAAAGCAGCTTTAAAAACTTCAGCTCAGGTGATTACAGGGCTCAGACCCCATTGGCAATGAACATCTCAGGCAATATTGAAGGTCCTGATTTCAGATATTGATCTTTTTCGCTGCAGAAGTACAAATATCAGGATTAAAATAAACCACGATGGAAAGTCATTTGTTTCTCTCACTGGACCAAAGCTTGAGTTCCTAATGCAAAGCCTAGCCTCCTTTCTCAGGCAATATTACAAGTGGCTACATCCTAGGTGGTTCTCAGCATCCAGAATATCCACTGATGTCTCAGGAGAGTGCCCTTTGAAATCAACAGGAGTTTTGACTAAGTGAATTCAAACCCAACACTCAGATCTGTAACCTAAGGGATCTTTGACTCCTCTCTTGCGCTGCACATCCAGACTGTATCCAGATGTTGCTGCTTCTTCTGTAACATTTCTAAGATCAATTCTTTGCGTGCTGTTCAGAGAGTCAAAACTCTTATCCAAGCCTTCCTCATCTCCTGTCTTGATTATCATAAACAACTCTTCTCTAGCATACAGGACATCCCATTGTACCCCTTCGGTGCACACAAAACCCAGCTAATAAGGTTGTCTTTTTTTCCTGTCATTCTAACCACCTAATCCAAAACCCACTGGGAATCTTTCCATTGACTTCAAATCTCTCCATTGTCTCCTTCTTTTTCAACACAAACTCAAGCTTGAACTTGGTTCCTTGTTCAAGCTTCATTCATCTTCAAGACCCTTCACAACTTTTCCTTCTGTCTTATTTCCCCTATTTCAACCTGGATCCTCTTCTCCATTGGTAGTGATAACGGTCATCTGCCTGTTTGCTTGCTTCCCACCTGGACCTTCTTCCACAGTGCCCCTTATGCATGGAATGCCACCCCTCATCTCTTCTGTGCTACCCTCTTCACCTTTAAATCTCTTCTTGAGACCGGTTTCTGCAAGATGCCTATAAGAAATCCAGCACTGGCAATTGATGAGTCTCATGATATTCGGTGTTTTACTTAGATACAAGTGAATACAGGAGCACCTCAGCTGTGTTGTTGTTTGTTAAATAATTTTCCAGACCTCCTGGTTACAGAGAAAAGTTTGAAAATGTGACCTGATTAGAACTCTAAAGGCTCAAACACCAGAAGAAACGTGTAAGAGTTTGTAGGATTGGGGCTTTAGATTGTAAACTTAACTAAGAAAAAATTGATTGGACATTTATATAGAGATCATGAATATTCTGAGTGTTCATAATTATCATCATCATCATTTTGGAAGGGATATTAAACTTCAGATCACCAGCCCATCTCTAACTACCAGAGATCAGGATGAGACGTAATGCAAGGGGGTAGATTATCCCACATCTGCTACTGTGGGGTTCTCACTTCTTCCTCTACCGCATCTGTTGTTGGTCACTGGCAGAGACAGGAGACTAGGTCTGCCAATTCCTTGCTTTCTTAACTCTTCAAGGCAGGAAGCATGTTTTCATGTGGGTTTGTACAACGTCCAGAACAATGGGGAACAGTTCCTGATTGTACTTCTAAGTGCACCCGGATGTGAATAGCAATGAGATCAGGATCTGCTTCACTGTCTTCATTTGGATCTGCCTTAAAAATAATTAAAGCCCCAGTGATAAAGGACCCTTATCAGGAACGGGAAAGAGTTTCATTCTGAGACATGGAATGTTAATTTTGATGATGGAAGAGATCCATTAAAATATTAAGTAACCTACTTTCAAGGATGAAAGAAATAATATTAAAAAAAATAAACACAGCCCTGGAAGTCAAGCAATGCTGGAGCCCTCTCCTGACTCCTCTGCCTCAGTGCCTAATTCGATTTATTTCAGAGTAGCAGCCGCGTTAGTCTGTATCCGCAAAAAGAAAAGGAGGACTTGTGGCACCTGAGAGACTAACCAATTTATTTGAGCAGAAGCTTAGATTTAGTATCCATTTAAATCCATGTCATGCCCTTTAACCATGCTACTTGTACAACATGGCACGGCTGTTGTCGGTACTGCATGCAGAATCTCATGTCAGAACCCCGACTGGCTCTCAGAGCTTCCCTCAGGCTACAGCAAAAAAAAAAAATATTTACAATAAGCATTGAAAAAAAAGGCCATTGCAGACTATACTCAGAATCTGTGCCATCATGCCTTGTCCTTACGCAGGGGGCTCTGCATTATTGTTATGGAGTCCCGGCTACCCACTTGATACACTGTTCAACTGAACGTGTTCCCCCAGACCATGTACAAGAGAAGCATCCAGGCTGCAGACAGAATGGTCTGAAACCCTGCATGCAAATTGACCATTTCACATGGTGGCCAGAGGGACACAGAAAGCCAATCGTTCAACCGATCAAGAATAATCCCAGTATTCCCCTTCTGTCTTTATGCCCCAGAATGATAACATGAGAGTAGGAAACTGATTGACTGCCTAAGACATGTGGGGTGACCCTGCTAGGGAATCACTGAGGCCAGTTGTTATTCCCCCATGCATCCTAAGATAGTGTGGAATGGTTTCCTATAATTTTGGCAGCGATGGATACTTGGTGAAAGCCCATCCTTCTGAGATCTCCCAGCCCCCTTCCCCCCCACCCCCACAGGGCCACATGACCTTGTGTTGCTAAACCCTGTCCAGAAGCTGAATAAGAACGACCCTGCAATCACCAGGATGAAGAAAAGATGCCATTTTAAAAGGTGCCCTCCCCACGCCAAACAAAACGACGCCTAGACACCGGTGTCAGGGTAACGTGTTAACTGAGGAGTAGACCGTGGGTTCACCAGGTACACCACAGATCACTGCTCAGCCACGCAAACATATATGGGCAATTAACCTGATAGGATGAGAACAGGCAGCATATGAACATGGGGTCAAATTCAGACCCATTGTGCCTGACAGCAACTCCACAGAAGTTGATGGAATTGCATCCACTTATATCAGGGCTGATGGGGACCAGATCACCCATTTTTTGGAAAACATAAAGAAGGTATAAAGGAGGTGGTAGCTTTGGTCATTTCTTGCTACTCTCTATCTAAGGTGTTTGGATGGCCCACTCCTGCAGAGTGCTGAGCACCCTTTGTGAGGTGCTGATCACACCCATCTCCCCAGAGGTGCTCAGTTTCTTGCAAGATCAGGTCCACAGAGCATCCAACATGGTAGTATATAAGCACTGTGAACCTGCTCCAAAGCCCATGGACATTTTTCAGTGGGTTTTGAATCAGGCCCTATCTGTGACCCTTTCTACATTAAAGAATTTCGCATCAGCGAAAAACCCAAATGTAGAGAAGCTGCACCAGTGCAAAATGAGGCTTACAGAAGAGTAACATGAACCAGAGATATACATGTACTGGTGCAGCATTTCTACCTTTGGGGTTTCTACTGGCTGAGCAAATTTTCACTTTTCCACCCAAGTTCACAATCCTCTGAGCAAGTCTAGCAGGTTACGCTTTTTGTGTCATAAGAGGATGCCTTCGATTTAGATGAATGTCTATGAAAATTAAACTAACTCAGAGGTATAACAAAGCATATCTTCATAGAGGGGAAAAACCTCCAGCCACCTCAACTTTAACTTTAGGGGAAACTTAGTGTATGTAAGTAATCTGCAATAGAAAACATACTCAACTTTTTTTTTTAAAGCATTGCTATGAAATCTGGTGATAAAAGGAACTATTCCAAATGGCAGAACTGAGTGACCAAAGTAATAAAAAGCTGTAGGTCGGAAGAACTTTTTCGTTGGATGAAGTAAAATGAAAATAAATCACTTTTCCCATGAGTATTCAACATTCTGGTTTTCCTAAATAGCCAGTGTATTTACCTTTTTTTAAAATCAAGTATCTTGCTGCATAACTAACTGTAATTCAGAATGGGCTTTTGTACTAATGGAATCTGGGAGCCACTGCAAAATACAGATGGGGTTAACTAGTTTCTTTTCCACACTTTTTTGGAGAGCTTCCTATCTTTTCAACTTGTATATAGTACAATTTGAAGGCCTTTAAATTACAGCAAGAAGCCACCAATGCAAAAACAATGATGCATCATGTGAGTGGTAAATAACATGAGTAAGCATTTATCCTCACTGTATACTAATGGTTAGTTAAGCAGTAAAAATACGCATTTCATTAACTGGGAACAAAGAAAATCTGACTGAGAGCTGAGAAAAACTGGCCAACTTTAAAAAAATGCCTTAAGAAAGTCTATACATTTTCCATCACAGTGAACAAAATCAGATTTTCTTTGAAACAGAGTATTCAGCCCTTAAAGAGCTGTTTTTTGTCAGCTAGTCACTTAAACTGGAACATTTGGATCTAATGGGGAAAATGGTTGAACAGTAACACTTCAGGCAGACTGGTATTTCCTC
Source organism: Lepidochelys olivacea (assembly GCF_965140295.1). Lineage (NCBI taxonomy): Eukaryota > Metazoa > Chordata > Testudines > Cheloniidae > Lepidochelys > Lepidochelys olivacea. The sequence continues at coordinate 10,687,886 of NC_140436.1, read as the reverse complement.
TGAAAGAGGTGAGCTAAAAATTAATGCCTCTGGTAACATTCCCCAGCCATCTCCTTTTAGAAGTGCCTCAACCTTTGCAGGTCAGAGAAAAAGCAGATACAACCAGGTTTTTCTCCCTCCCTCCCTCCCATCCTTCCCCACTGCCAATGTTAAGACACTGTAAAGTATCCACTATAGCATCTACACTAGTCACAATAAGAAAACATTTCAATTCACAAAGCCGGGCAAATCTATGATATATATCATTGCAGAATAACATATTGTAGCTACTGTAGAGGTTACCAAAACAAAAATAAAGCCATAACTGTAGGACCTTTTTCAGGTCCCTTGGAGACATGATGTCTTTTATAAACCCTAAGTCAAACCTCTTTTAAGTGCTAATTGATCAAATTTCCGTGCCTTGGTGAAGGATTCATCTAAAACAAAAACAAACCAACTTACTTGTCCAAAATGAAGTACAAATCAAATCCACCATAACAAGCAGGACCTCCATTCTCTTTATTTCCACCTTGTCCATCACAGGCTAACACAAACGTTGCGAAGAAGAGAAATCTGAAGCCGAATCTCAAGACTCTTTGCTTTGCAATGGCCATTGTATCCAGAAAGGGGGAAAAAAAGTTCTCTTCTTCCAAAGCTCCCTTATTTCACAGCCTTCTCCAAAAATGCCATTCAGTGCCTTTGAAATGTATATACATATATTTTGCTCCTTAAACTTCACTTGCAGCAATTGTCCTTTGAAATTGCAAGACTTTTTCCCCTTGTTTCCCCTGCAGTTCTGTTTCTTGGTTTCAGATTTCAAGATGCACAATACTGTATTTGGCTTTTTTTATTTAAAGGGACTTCTCCGTCACTCTCTCATGCAGCTCTCTGAAAGCAGTATCATTGTTTTGCTACAGGAGAAACTACTTCCTGACAATTCTTGCTTTGCCCCAGATTTCAGAGAATATGAGAAGGGTTTGGAGTGTTTCCTCTTAATTATTATTGTTATTGTGGGTGGTGGGTTTTGTTTTTTCTTACAAAAGAAAGTTCAGAGAATGCCATCTTGTGGTGAAGTCCTGACGAAACAGACTGGAGCTTCTGAAATGATATTAATTAGAACACTCATGCCCGGAGCTTACAAAGTGCATGGTGCAGCAATTTTGGTTGTATACATGTGATCCTTCTTGCATATGTTCATTCACAGGCACACATGGGACTACTCACTTACATAACATAACACACACACACACGTGTTTGGTGTTTGCCATCCATTTAGATAGGGGTCTGAATTCTGCTCTCAGACACATAAGTGTAAATCCAGATTTCAGAGTAACAGCCGTGTTAGTCTGTATTCGCAAAAAGAAAAGGAGTACTTGTGGCACCTTAGAGACTAACCAATTTATTTGAGCATGAGCTTTCGTGAGCTACAGCTGAAGTGAGCTGTAGCTCATGAAAGCTCATGCTCAAATAAATTGGTTAGTCTCTAAGGTGCCACAAGTACTCCTTTTCTTTTTGTAAATCCAGAGTTACTCTGGACTTACAGCAGCAGTAAATGAGAGTGGAGTTTGGCCCAGTGTATTTTTCTAGTCGTTAAACATGCAGTTTATTTATTAAGCACACTTATCTCCCTACCTAATCAAGGAGGTGCCTTTCCAGAATTTCCCTTAATAAGCTCATTTCAGCACCTGAGGCTACAGCATTTCTCCTGCCTAGCTGATTAGCCAAGAAAACTCAGCAAGGTTCTGTAGTCCCACTCATTCTTTGCTACAAAATGGTTTCTTGGAATCTGCAAAGGCAGTCTGTGGGTTTAGACAGGTGAATCCTCTCTGAGCCCGTCTGTGTTCTTGTATGCTAGGGAAAATTGTCACTGTCAGAGTACAGGGTGCTGAGCCGCCACTGGGAATAATGAGTGAATCTAGCAACGCAGCAAGGTAACTTATGAACCCCCATCTACCAAATTCCTCTCAAGAATTAGCAAAGCAGCAGCCATGCAGCTGAACCTTGTGGGCTAATTAATCAACCTGGCTGGGCAGCTTCAGGCATCTGTAATGAGCTCATTAAGGAGAGGGACATAAGGGAGTTTGCCTGGTTTTAAATAAGGGAGATAGGTGGGGTGGAGGAGTATTATGAAGGAACTAAGGTAGCCTGTGGGATTATTACGCTTGTGTGTTATGCTATTGTTTAAACATCAGCTAAGCCTGGTTATACCACAGACATTGTAATAGCTTTGCACGTCATTAGTAGTAGAGCCAACTCTAAGCGTTCAAAAATCATGAGGTGTGGGTTTTTTGAATAATACCTTGTGGGGCCTTTTTATTTCACCTTGATTTCTAAGCCTTTTAGCTGTGTGGGGACTGGCTTTTAAACTGTTTCTCTGCAGCAAAGAGGGACAGACCCGTTCCTTATTTTTAAATGAAAGTGGAGATTCTCATATAAATATCTTGACTCTCGGAGTTGGGGTTTAAAGGAAAAAACCTCAATAATCAAGGAAATTGCAAAAGTTGGCAATGCTGGGTTAAGAGAGAACAACAGGCACCTACGTCTGGATCCTAATATTCACAGAATATGTCACCCCTTGAATCTGGGTGTCCTCCCCATTAACGTACTAGTCTAAATGCTTCCAGAACCTGCTCCGCATGTACATGAGGCCTGCCCTCCTCTCACCTTGACTTTGCGCCGTCCCTGACTCCCTACTCCACTTCCAGTGTGGGGGAAGGTTAACAAGCAAGCCCTACTGTCCCACAGTCCTTGAGGAATAACCGTGCACGCCCCAGGGGAACTGTGCAGTGCTAGGGGAGAATGGCTTTTTTCTCACCCGCTGCTATGGCTGCCATGGCTGGATTTGAGACTGAGATGGTACTATTTGTGGGAAAGAGGGAAATCTCTTCTGGGTAGTTCTGTGCTCACCCAGCTGTGGTCTAGGGAGGCCTGTGCTGGGAATCAGGAGAGCAGAGTTCTATTCCTGACCACACCGAAGGCTTCCTAGCTGGCAGCAGATCAACCTATAGTTAAGTGGCTAGGGCATCAGCATTGGATTCAGGGGACTTGTGCACTCTTCCCATCTCCGGCAGTGAGCTGCTGGGGAAGTCTGGGCGTATCACTTCCCTGCTTTCAGATTCCCCATTTGTAAAGTGGGAGTAATGATACTGATCTCCTTTGTAAAGCTCTTAGCAATCTAAAAATAAAAAGAACTAGGATTATTAAGGTTGGGCTTTTAAACCCATATCTCAGCAGCTAAATAAATGTCTTCACCCACCTTGTCTCTCTAATATCCTGGACCCTACATGGCTACAACAACACTGATTTCCAGAGCCATTGAGCTCTCAACAGATCTCATTTAAGCTAGTTATTATTTTTTCACCAATCTGAATCCTTCCAGTGCCATCAGACATTGCTTAGGGCACGTACAAGGCTACACCATCCCTGTCTATCCTGGGTCATTCTGCATGTCCTCTGTGTTGTTAAGTCCCATGAGTTTTTCTTTTCTAAGTACTTTTCAGTGTCGGGATTCTTTCACCCAACCCCTTTTACATGTTCCTCCAGCTCCCAATGGCACACCTGCCATTGCAGATGATTTGGTTTTGTTCTTAACACATGTCCCAAATATGTCCATCTTCTCTTCTGGAGAACTTTAGAGAGAAGGAATTGGTGAACTCTTTGATAAATCTCAGGATTTCTTTTCAATGTAATCCATCAGATATCTAGTATTTTCTTTAGGCATTTGCTTTCAAAGACATTGAGATGTCAGCCTGTACCTATGATGGATTCCCAGGTTTCACAGCAATGTGTTAAGGTAGAAATAACATTTGAGTTGAAGATTAAAAGACTTGGCTTTAAGTTGTAGATTTTCAATGATCAGATATTGTTTAAGCCATGTGTGGCATTTTGGCTGCTTCAATACTCTGCAGCCACAATAACCACTGGGTGCTGGGGAGCACAGATATAGCTCCTGTAACAAGGGTACATGGACATGCAGAGCAGAAAGGACCTTGCATTTGAAAGTCTCACCTGGGGGACCCCTTCTAAATCTAATAAACACACACTTGAGTGACTTCCACTGTCAGGCTGATTTTGAAAACACACCGGGCAGCTGTGTAAAAGGCTGGTGCACATGTGTAGGTGCAGTACCATGTTGGAGAGGGAGACCTGGCTCGTGCATGAGTTTAGACATTTGATGAAGAAAATGATCTGAATATAGGAAACAAAAATTCCTCTAAGTGGGAAGGGTGAAAAAAAAATCCCTTGTCTGGAAATTTGCAGGCTTTAATTGACGAGCTTTGGCCAGATTCTGGTCTTACGGCCACCACCGTAACTTCACCAGAGTTAGAAGAACAGCTCCAGACTTGCGCCATCATGACTGCAGTTGGAATCCAGCCCTCAGCCTGTAACCTGCATCCAGCTCAAAGTGAAAAGCAAAACTGAAAAAAAAATTATGTATATTTAGATTCGTTTCCAGATGGCCCTGAGATGAAAAAAAGCAAGCAACAAAAATCCTGAAAGAGCCTCAGGAAAATAAATTTGGCCATAAGTGCTAAGCTAGCAGAGAAAAAAGAGGGGAAAGGCAGGGAATCATATTCCCTATATGCAGCTTTGGATTCAGGCTGACTGTCGGCTCAATATGGCTTGGGAAAAAGCCAGTGAATAAGGCATCTGAGAAAGCTTGGAGCAGTGAGCGAGAAGGGGAGAGCAGCTGATAAAGTGAAAAGCAGTTCCTACTGTGCCTTGGCTTTGGGCTTTCTTCCTTTAGGGCTATTTCTCATCCATTTGTTCCTCTCTGCGAGCCTGCTTTTCCCTTGTGGTCAGGTGACCGTGGCAAGATGATGGTGCCTACAAAAAGAAGCCCTAGCTCTTTTACAGATTCTGGCAACCATGTCCGGGGCGGGAGGTAAGGGGGCAGGATGTCAGAATTTCCACCTCTCTCTGTCCCTCACTCACTCTACAAAACGTTGTAGAAAAGCACAGTAGAGCTTTGTGTTAAAGACCTAATAATTTTTGGAAAGTGGATTTCATGGGCTGCGGTATGTGTGTGCGTGAGACAGAGAGAGAATTAACACATATTAACTGTTGCACTGCTGTATGTAATTATACTACAGCTGTTACCGCTTGTGTGTGAAGATCATTTCTATGTGTAAATGATGGGGGGGGGGAGAGGCTGCCTGTCTTCCCCTCCCTGGTCTTATTATCTCCCCATTGTTCTGGTCATAAGAGCCCTCTGAAATTTAGAGCCCTAATGTCATTGGTTTTGCCCGTCTCTTACCAGGAATGTTTTCTTTTATGAAGTGAGATGTGCAGTGAGCATATTACCCTGTTCTCATGGGAATTCTCATACACAGCATTGTGGGAAGCTTGTGAGCATACAGCACACTAAATGGCTGTGCACTAAGTTGCCATATGGACCCTGCTGATGTGCACTAAAAAGTTCCGCAGTGGGTTTATCATGAGAGATGTTAGGCACAGTAGCAGCAAAAATTTAACAAACCCTTATTAATTATTTGAAAAAACAGTCCTCGAATGACTGTGTTCAGTCTTGACTTTAAGCTTCAGTCTATCCTTTGTGGTTAAATTAATATTATTCATTTTATTTATAAAGTCTCTAACACGTGCTGAGCTAAAGAGACCAGGTAAAATCCGGACTCCATGAAAGTCAATGTCAAAACTCCCATTGACGTCAACGGGGCCAAGATTTCACCCACAGTCCCCACCTCAAGAAACGTATGCTAGACCTGGACTGTATGGAAACCATGAAATTAGCTCAATGCCACTATTTTTCAGTGCCTTCAGTCCACCATTTTAGATTGGGTCTCCGCCGGCACCATTAGAGCAGAAGAAAGAGCCAGTACCATCATTGCTTGGAAGACGAGCAGCTGGGGTCTTAGCTGGGAGGTGGAAGCGGGCCTCTGCACATGCCGGAAAAGACCACAACTGCACGGTCTTGTCACCTTCCTTTCGTACGGATTCTTTCCCTAGCCTGCAACAGTGTCATGTCAGAGCAGCAGTCTCGCGGGGACCCAGTGGCCTGGCCTTAGGCATGGGAATGTGTCAGTGCCCTTCTGCCGACTACTTTCCGTGCATATTCCGTGAGATGTAGTACTTTATCCCTGACTCTGCCGGTAATTTGCTAAGAGAAAATAAACCCACGTGCTTAGGCATGAGGCCATGAGTCAGAGCAAGAAAAAGAAGCAGAGAAGGAGAGAAAGGATGAGGGTTTCAATAATAAAGTTGAGTGGTTACTTAGGATCATTGGGACAGATCCTGCGCTGGTGGAAATCGGCATAGCTTCGTGGACGCTAATAGAGCCTCATTAGTTTATAGCAACTAGGGATCAGGACGATTATGTGCATGTCATGATGGGGCTGCTGTTTAATGTTTATTTTATTTTTTAATCATATTCAAATAAAATGTGGTTCAAGACTGGCACCCAGTGGCCAAGTGGATTTATTTCTCTCTAGGTCATTCCTGTGTTCCAATGGGTTGGATGAATTCGATTCATCTGACTTTGTTTCTGCAATATTTGGCCTCTCTGCTATAATATCCGGGCCCCCTGGTCCAGTGTCTTTCTATTGATTAGAGCTTGTCAAATAATACCAGTAATTCAATGCATGTATATTTAGTGTCTTCCTGGCAGTGAGAGTTATTATGCTGTGGTATAGTCACCCAGAAGAAGTGGAGGAAGCCACATTGCTTGAGAAATTTAATACTAGACTGGCCAAAACACTAGAAAATGAACTATAGAGAACAGTCCTGCCCTGGACAGGAAATGAAGTGAATGGTCTCATAGGTCTTTCCTTTTTCTTGCATCTTCATTTCAACAATTTTGAATCACTTTACCTGCATTCATGCCTTCTCACAACACCACAGCAATATAGTGAAGCAATTCTTATAAACTATAAAAGCAGAAGATAAGGCCACTATTGTCAAAAGGGGCTTTTATAATTTTGGGTGCCTCTGATTTTGCATAGTCTAATGGAGATCACTAGGGTCTAGTTGATTCCCACTTGTACCTTGCTCCTACCACTCCAGCGGTAGTTAATGGAAACTGAGGGTGTCCAGCACTTATGAAAATCAGGCATCTAAAGTGGGTCACTCAAAAAACCAGAGACACTCAGAATTGGAAGCAGGTTTGGCAAAATTGCGTGTAGGGCTGTCAGCCTCTGTCCTCCAGACCCAGAAAGACTAACACCACATCCGAGTCTCTTTCAGGTCCTGCCCTCAGTACACAGTTTATTAACTTACACACAAAACTCTCAAAATAACACAAAGAAAGATGTTCCCTTGACCAAGACAGGCTGCAGGGCCTACGGGCCTTTCCCACTGCACTTCTATCTGGGCTCCAGGGCCAGTCGCAGAGAGATCTGAAGGAAGGAACATCTCAGCCCTTTATAGGCAACAAGGGACCTCTTAAGGTCCCTTCCAGCCCTACATTTCTATGACTCTATGATCATCCGACCCCTTCCTAGCTGGATCTGATAATCAAACAGGGCTGGCTGTCCCCAGGCCCCTGACCCTCAAAGGAGCACACCATCTTGTGACATTGGGCTTGAATGATTTACTCAAGATTACCCAGGGACCTAGAACCAGATCCACAAAGGAGGTTAGGCACCTAAATCCCAGTTTTAGGCACCGCTACAATCAACAAAATCCCGCTCAGCTCCCACCAAACACTGTAGGTACCTAAAGTCACTCAACATCTAAATTTCTACTGTAAAAATTCCCTCGGTGCCGAAGTTCTGGGCATGCACACTGCTGCCTTATTCTAGGTGTCTAGTCACCAATGCCATACCTAAGCCCCAGCCTCAAACCACAGTAGGGCAGGATCCAGGTGTGACAGAGCCAAGAATAGAACCCAGGTGTCCTGACTCTGAGTCCCTCTGTCAATTATTAGCCTACACAACCTAGTACTGGGTTAACTGCAGTCTTCACGAGTCAAATATCAGTGATTAGTGAATTCATATGGCTTTACATATTCCATGTTTGGTACATGGAGATATTGTTGACATAGTATGAACCCTGTCACGCTCAAGTCTAAATAAGGCATTAGCATTTAACCAGGCAATTTACATCTAATTTTGGGGTAATGCATGAGTATGCAAACAGGACCAATAAAGCATTGTTTGTTCGAATGAGCATTAGATCCTTTGAATTGATGTTCCAAAGGATTTAAAGTAAAAGGCTCATCACATATGCCCAGCAAGAGGAAGCAAACCAGCATATAATAAAACATTCAGATTTACAGACTTCAGTTTACATAATCCTGAAGAGATTGAAAAAAATCCTACTGTATTTTATTTTAACAGAAAAAATAGGCTGCAATGTTAGAGGTGTTTTACCAGCTTGTGAGGAATCACAGAGTTCTTGTTAGCAATATGTGACTGAAAAACACCTCCACTGTCAGGTGAGAACTAGAGAATACAACCGTATTCTGCCTAAAGCCCCATGTTCAAACAATTGTCGGTGTTTGACTCATCCCTTCCAAACTGCAGTGTAAAAATAGACTTGGAGGAAACCTGACAAACATGTTATAAGTAAAGAATTATTCACTAATCTTTATCACTTTCAGACTGTAAGCTCTTTGGGACAGCACCCAGCACAATGGGGCCCTGATCTGGTTGTCCCAGTGCTACTGCAATCTGAATATTAAATTATAAAACTAATAAGTAGAGAGGATCATGGTCTAGTTGTAAGAGCACAAGGTGGGGAGTCAGAAGATTTATGTTCTGTTTCAGTCACTGACTCTCATCTAACAATGGTGTTGCAGCTTTGTTGGTCCCAGAATATTAGAGAGACAAGGTGGGGGAGGTAATATCTTTTACTGGACCAACTTCTGTTGGTGAAAGAGGAAAATTTTGGAGCTACACAGAGCTCTTGTTCTTCTTGAGACCTGAAGAAGAGCTCTGTGTAGCTTGGAAGCTTGTCTCTTTCACCAACAGAAGTTGGTCAAATAAAAATTGGTCGATTTACCTCACCCACCTTGTCTGTCGCTTATCATTTATACTCTGCAGAACATTGCTACATGTGAGCACCTAACAAAATGATCACCACAATATAAAAGCACTCATAAGAACTGCTTTCCTTTCACCTCCTTTGGAGGCATCTGGGAAATATTTTTCTCCTCCTACTCCAGCCCAGGAGGGACAAAACTAACAACTTCTATATGAACACCCCACTCCAGAAATTGGATGATTAAGATAAAATGAGCCCTGGATCCTAAGCATTGCTGAGTTTTGGTTTGGTTTTGTAAAGTGCAGTCATTATTTGTTCTTACGGTTTTCAAATAATAGCATTTATCTTGATGAAGTCTTTGATTACTGATGTGGAAATGTGTCATTTTGGAGCAATTTCCCTGTAACTATGTTTCCATAGTAACAGGCTTGATGACACAAAATGACAGCACTGGGCAAGGAAAAGAAAAATTTGATTTATTTTAATAATACAAGGTATCCAGCAAGGTATACTGCAATCTTTGCTCAGGCAAAATTCCTATTGATTTCAGTTCAATGGCAGTCAGACTACAAAATAATTTAGGCAGATAAGGACTGAGTAAAGAGCTCAGATACTATGCTACTAAATGCTGTTATAAGTACCTGGATGGATGGATATAGATATACTGGCTGGCTGACTGATTGATTGAAAGATCAGCCAAAGTAATCTTTACTGCAAAGCATTTGTAGAAACTAACAGCAGAGTTATCAGACTTTTCTTCCTTCCTTTCTGACACATATGAACACACATGTCATTTCAGCTAGAGACAGGCCCCAGCCACAAAATTCAGATCCAGATTTCAAACTCTCCAACAGCCTGGTGTATTCAGATTAGGGGAAGTGGGAGGCAGTTCAAGGGTGTTGGTTGGTTCAGCTCATTACAGAGAAGGGAACAGGTGTGAAATGTGATATCTGGTGTGGGTCCTTTGTTAACTGTGAGCATTCACAAGTAAAGCTGTGGATTCCACTCTCTGTTCCAAATATTGATGCTTGTCAGAAATGTATTGGCCATGGTCATATGTTTTTCTAAACATCATTTTATTTTTATTCCCATTCACATTTGGAGTGTTTGCTGTGGCTGCATGTCAGCACAGGCTTTGCAAAGAAGAGCCAGAGATCAGCCATTCTCTGGAATGAGACTGCGTAAAACAGTTGTGAGTCGTGAGGCTGAAATATTATAAACTTCTGCTATGTCTCTTGGTTAGAAGAGCTTAAGGCTGCCACACAGGTTCACATCCAGAATGAGGAGTTTAACACCGATGCAGCCAGTACCACTAAGTACTTTTTGTGGTCCTAAAAAATAAAGACAGGATAAGTCATCCCAGCAACAACAAGAACAACAAAATCCTTAAAAATCTTTGCACTCATAAAAACGTCTGAAATGCATTTTTCAAATAAATGCAATTCTAGTAGAAACCATGAACCAACCTTTTAAAAATTAATCTCCTAAAATGCCAATCACCTTCATTCCTGATCTCATGGAATAAATGGTTGTGCAACCAGCAAAACAGGTGTCCTTCAAGGTCTCTGCTGAGGCTGTATGAAATCGAGACTCCAGGCACAAAGTGAATTTTTGGATCACGAAGTCAGTCAATTTCCATTGTATATGGACTCCAGGATATACAGCGAATCTTGTATGAGCAACCACTTTCCTTACATGGCTTCCTGTCTTTAAAAGACCACCTCAAAATATTCCCATGTATACTAGTTACATTTCTTCTCAGGTGGTCCCTTGAATACTGGAAAGGCTGTATGTTGAAAAGTTTCACTTCTGCCTCTTTTACCTTGCAGTGTGATGTCACTGGAGAGATTCCTGATTTATATCCATCTACATGAGAGGAGAATCAGGCCTTCTGTGTACATATTAGTATTTATTGAATACTCGGCAACTGTGCCCTTCTTTAATAGAAGCATGGGGCCTGATCAAGCACCATGTAAGCCCAGTTTTACATTGGCGTAACTAGAGCTGGTAAAAAAAAATTGATTACAAATAATCAGAGTCACAGAGTTGAAGTCCAGAAGGGACCATCAGAACATCTAATCTGACCTCCTGTGTATCACAGGCCATCAAACAGCACCTGCACACTACCCAACAACTGAAGTTAGACCAAAGAATTACAGCCCACAGGAGACCAGACTATTATGTGCCACAGTTTCCAACAAGTTTCTCCAATGGTTTTCATACCATTTTTGATAACAATCTCATGATAAAAATGTGCAAAGAATGAAACATTTTTCAAGCCAAAGGTTTTTTCAAACGTATTTGTTTGGGGTTTGTGGGGGGAGGCAGTTTTTCAATGAAAAAATATTCTGTTGGAAAAATTTCAACCTTGCTGTATGTATAACACCACTGGTGAATCAGGCCTAGGAAGTTTTGACCGCTAGTCATTTGAATGTAATCAGTCAAGATTGTTTCAGATACTGAATGTACTCTTCTGGCCAACTTAAAAAATAGAAAATCATTACTTACACTTTTCAAGGCTGCCTTCAGTAAATCTGTTTAGATTGCAAGCTCTTTGGGGGTGGTGGGGGGAGATTGTCTTTTTGTTCTGTGGTTCTCTAGGACGTGGCACAGTGGGCTCCTAGACACTACCGCAATAATCATCATAAGAGTTAATAAATACATTTCTTGTTAAACTCAGGCTGAACTCACTGTCATACTCAGTAGCCCAGTAGGTGGAAAGTCCTCTGCATGCTGCCTGGATGGGTGCCCCAAGTCCAGCTACGTTTGTGACACAGTTGCGGGATATCCCATAGCTTCTGTAGAGGGAATTCAGGTCCTGAAAAAATGATGGAAGATTACCACTTGCTTTGGCCAAAAGCATGAATCAGCCCTTACAGCTAGCTGGCTTCCCCAGCTTCTTTTGTATTGTTAATAATACTTATGATGGTAATAATGCATTTATATAGCTTCTAATATCTTGATGGATTCCCTAAACCACTCCACAGACTACAGGCCAATTTATCTCTGCAGATGAATATATGCAGGCCCCAAAATGACAGTTGTGTGCATTCACTTCTGAGCATGATAGGAACCTACAGGCCTGATTCTTCTCTCACTTACACCAGTGGAAATCAACAGAAATTCCTTGAGGTCAGTAGAATTACACTGTTATAAAACTAGGAGAACTGAGAGGAAAACCAGACCCTAAACTATATGTACAGAAGGATCCTTTCACCTGTTTCTAAAATGTAGCCACCTATGTCTTGGAATGTGGCATCTGTTCGGCCTCATGGTGCAATAGTTTAGAACAGGAAGTGAAGAATACCACATCTGATTGACAATGCCGGGAGAATTTAGACAAGTTGAAATTTGGTTAGGGCACTAGGATTAATACCTCTACAAAAAGTGCCAAAGGAACTTTAAAAACCACCGGTGAATAGGAGCTCAGTTTTACAACTCATTTGAAAGACAGTATTATATTGATCTAGTGGCTGCTAACCCTTGTGTGTGTGTGTAAAAATATAATATACACACTTTAAGTGAGATTAATGTGTAAGGAAACAATGCCTTAGGGCCAAATTCTGTTCCTTTTGAGTTCATTGGTAGTTTTGCCATTGAGGTCAGTGAATCCAGGATTTAGCCTAAAGAGGTGTAAAAGCATATACCACATATAACTATTATTTGTCTTAGTTACCCTTTGATTATTGACCATGTCCTCAAGTTGGTTTAAAGTTGGAAAGGTTGCCCTGTTCATCCTGGAAACAACACATATCTTCTTGTATGGCATGTGGTAAGCAATTATACCCTGTCAAGCACAACCACAAGTTTCAGCAAATCTTCTTTTCTTTCATTTCCAATTAATTTATCCTATTTTAAAGACTCTTGCAAATCAGGGTACTTGAGATATTTACAAGCTGCTTCACACTTGCACTTTGCTTCTAGTTTGACAAAAATCAGAGCTCAATGCACAGGATAAAATTCATCTCTTGTGTAACTCTATGGATTTCAATGCAACTACGCCACCGAGACATTTGTGCAATGTGTTTTGCTTCTAAAAATACACTCATGCAACCTCCAAACAGCCTTAAGGATTATATAGCAAATGACAGTCTGCCCAGTTCAGATGGTAGGTCCAGCAAGAGATACAAGACACCTGGGCTAAAATCTACTTACATTTACACTGATGAAAATCTGCAATAATGTCAGAATGTGACTCCAGCTGGTCTTTGTATGATTTTACAAACCAGTGTCTTCACTATGAATTAATTTTGAACATATATCAAATAGATGAATTCCAAAGCAGTGGTGGTAGGGAATACCAGTTAAATTAGAGATATTTTGGCTTTCACTTCTTGGAATTTAATATAAAGACCTAAGTGCTCAGAAATCTGCTTGGAAAATGTAAATATATCAAAGAGAAGGGCATTTATTTACTTAATGTTTCAGGAGCTTTCAGATCTATTGCACAGGTCTGTAGGAGACTGAAATATGCACTTGACTCAAATGCCTGCCAGCTCTGTTGGCCACCAGGGACCACACTGCCTCTTCCATGTCCCCTTTGGGGTGGTTCATAGAATCATAGAATATCAGGGTTGGAAGAGACCTCAGGAGGTCATCTAGTTCAACTCCTTGCTCAAAGCAGGACCAACACCAACTAAATCATCCGAGCCAAGGTTTTGTCAAGTCTGACTTTAAAAACCTCTAAGGAAGGAGATTCCACCACCTCCCTAAGTAACCCATTCCAGTGCTTCACCACCCTCCTTGTGAAAAAGTTTTTCCTAATATCCAACCTAAACTGCCCCCACTGCAACTTGAGACCATTGCTCCTTGTTCTATCATCTGGTACCACTGATCACAGTCTAGAGCCATCCTCTTTGGAACCCCCTTTCAGGTAGTTGAAAGAAGCTATCAAATCCCCCCTCATTCTACTCTTCTGCAGACTAAATAATCCCAGTTCCCTCAGCCCCTCCTCATAAGTCATGTGCTCCAGTCCCCTAATCATTTTTGTTGCCCTCCGCTGGACTCTTTCCAATTTATCCACATCCTTCTTGTAGTGTGGGGCCCAAAACTGGACGCAGTACTCCAGATGAGGCCTCACCAATGCCGAATAGAGGTAAATGATCATGTCCCTCAATCTGCTGGCAATGCTCCTACTTATACAGCCCAAAATGCCATTAGCCTTCTTGGCAACAAGGGCACACTGTTGACTCATATCCAGCTTCTCGTCCACCATAACCCCTACGTCCTTTTCTGCAGAACTGGTTCGTACATTAAAGAATGCTAGCAGAGAGCATTCCTTGCACGGAGATCAGAACAGTCCTTAACATGAAGGACATCAGAACAGAAAGCTCCTAACACCACCTTATGCCCTGGTATAGAGGTCAAGCAAAATCCAGCATTACAGTTAACACGGTCACACTGCATGTTAAGGTTCCAGTTAAAAATATTGATAAAGGGTTAACAAATGATTAATAGGTGTTATAAGCATGTTACAGACTTCAGTAGTATGTGTTATAGAAGGTTGTAAGCACATCATTAGAAGGTGCTATAGATTATTATAAGCAGCCTATTGACCTGTTGGACTCTATAACAATCTATAACAATTTATTAACCATTTACTAAAACTTATACTAATAATTTATTCACCCTTAATAAACTATTTCTAAATGGAATGTTGATATAAGTGTTACCATTTACATGTGTAAAATGGTAGTTTGTCTTTTGCTCTAGTCATAATGGAATGTTGTATTTTTAACACACACAGCTTCCATGCCTATCTGTTCATTTATTAAGAAATAATATCCACTGTTGGGGTAGACAAAAATGATCTTAAGAATTTAACCAGTGGGCTAGCTTCTTTCCATATGATCTAAAAAAGATGCTAAATTACTTCATCTTTCACTAGTGGATGGATTATCCATTTGTTTTCAAGTCTAATGTCATTCCTTTCCAGTGAAGGCTTTCAGAGGAATAAAGCACATCTTTCAAGCTGCTGAAAGTACATATTTTTATTCTATTTGCAGTGAACAGTATGTAAGCTGAACAAAGCAACCAAATCACCTCTTTTGACACTTACATGGTTGTAGTTGAAGATTGCATTGGAGGAGTGTGCTCCGGAATAAATGTTGAATATAGCAACATTCACATCATGATTGATGTTAACTGTTTGGTAGACAGTTCCCCCATGATTTCCCTGATTTATGAGCTGGATATTCTAAAATCAAAGATTTATTGTCAGATAACATTGTATTTCAACCTAAAAATGTCTCTCAAACAGTTGCATCTAACGGAGAAGAATGGTGACATCAGAATAGCAGGGAAGTTGATACATTAAAGTCCAACTCAGTTATCCCTGGTCTACACTGGCAGGGGGGGGGGGGGAATCGATCTAAGTTACGCAACTTCAGCTACGTGAATAACGTAGCTGAAGTTGACGTACTTAGATCGACTAACCGTGGGTGTCTTCACCACGGTGAGTCGACTGCTGCCACTCCCCTGTCGACTCTGCCGGTGCCTCTTGCGGCGGTGGAGTAGACTACTACAGGAGTAGACTAGACGTGATAAATCGACCCCCACTGGATCGATCGCTGCCCGCCGATCTGGCGGGTAGTGTAGACATACCCTTCGATTACCCAGGAGCGGGAAAGGTCTGATTCAGATTTATGTCCACTTCTAAACAACTTCCACTATTCACCCTATGGTTAGGGTTACAATTCGGTCTAGGGTTATGATTATAGTTAGGTTTATATTTACCGTTTGTCCCAGGATTAGGTTAGGGTTATTCCTTGACTGAAGGCTAAAACTAGGGTTAGGATTACTGCTTGGTTTAGGGATAGGGTTAGGTTTAACCCAGCTGTTCCCAAACAGTGGTCTACTGAGTATCTGCTGGTGCCCAAAGACTTCATTGTTCATATGATGCTCACTCCTTTTCCTTATTTCCACATTAAATGAAAGTAAAAATAATTAAATGTCATTAAAATTTTTCATGTAAGCAAATGTTGCAGTTGCCCCAGGGATGGGTGGTGGTTTGTGTAATGACGAAGGGAAGCAGGCTTCCACAAGACAAATCCCCCCATCAAGATGTGACCAATGTTATGAAAAAGTTTGGTGAAACTCTGCTCTAACTCCTACTACCAAAGGATCGATTGGTTGTGAAAATGTAGGCAGTCTAGCCTATTTGCTACTAGTACTATCTTTTCCACTAGGTTCTAAGGAATGGTGCCTTAGATTTCCCATTCAAGATCATCTCAGGTCATTGCAGAAATAAAATGTATGAAACTTTGAGGATGGTTGTAAAGGAAGCTGTTCATTGCAAATAGCTTATAGAGGATACCCACCTGCTTGTCTCTCCCTACCCACATAGAAGGTGTTCAGCTACCTGCATGAGATTTCAGTGTTATAGTGTCATATTTATTAATTAACACAATAGCTAGAAGAACCATAGATAAGTACTTTAAAGCAAGCAAGCTCATTGCCTACTATTGTCGCTAATGAGCCAAGTTATAATGAAGAAAGATACTGGGAGAGTTCAACTTAAGTTTATTTGTATATAACTTGGCAGTACTATGTTTTTCAAATAAAACATGAGCAAATTTTTTTGCTTTTGCAGACTGATTTTTACTTGCTAAGCAATAGCAGAAGTGTGGAGAATTTAATGGAAACATTGTCATAAATGTGTTACATTGATTCACATATTAGCAGAGAATGACTCATAAAGAAAGATCCATATTTTGATTTAATAAGGATGGTAATCTCATAAACAATATGGCAAAGCAGATTCGTGAAAGAAGAAAAATAAAACTTGACACATGGCCCTCTACTTACATTACTTGCAAAGACTGGATTCATAAAGATACCCAGAAAGACAAGAAGCAGAATCTGTAATACAGCATGGAAAACATTAAGGGAGATTTCTATACACTCTGCAGGTCCTTTTTAATTGCCAAATGCAACTAAAATCACATGGTAATAAGCAGCTCCCCAGTCTTTCTGATTTTCCACAAACTCACGTAAGTTATTGAGTGGGAATTTATCATTCATTTATTTTATCTTTTCTATTCACAAGGACTACATAGTGCAACTGTGCTTTGGTGGATTATTCTAATTAATAATGTAACACCTGTCAAGCTAGATTCTGATCTCAGTCACCAGAGTGATTCTATTGTTACTCCAGTTTTATACTAGTGTAATTGAGATTGGAATTTGGTCCATTAAGTAGAACGGGATGCTTCTAACTTAACTGAATAGCTATTTTCCTACCTACAGAACTATGGGATTTCTTCCTCAATTAAGTGTCATGTCCTGTCCCCCAAAATATTTAAAGTATGATTTAATTGCTTGACATGCTAGCATTCTCCATGCAGCTTTCTTGATTATTTAGAGAGCATTTTTTTAAAAACCTGGAGTCAAATCCTGCAGTCCTCTCTCAGGTCATGTTTCTGCCCACACTTTATGCATGTGCTTAAGTTTATTCATGTGCCCAGTCTCATTGGTTCTCAGGATGAGGGCATCAGTCATCACTCAGCAAGGAAAGAGTTAAAATTGAGTAAGGGCTTCACAGTATGGCATGAAATTCTGGCCCCATCGAAGTCAATGGGAGTTTTGCCAATGACTTCAACAAGACTAGGATTATACCTTAATGCATTATGGCAGGATTGGGGTCCTTCACAAAAAGGCCTGAGATAGGCACCTAACTCCCATGGACTTTCAATGGAAGTTAGACACCTCTCCTGCTTAGGAGCTTTTGTAACATCCATTAGATGCCTATCTTCATCTTTAGGTCCTGAAATACCTTTGTAAATCTCGGTCCACTTGACTAAATTTGAGTGTGGGTGTTTGGCACGTCTCAAAATCAGGTCCTCGGGGTCTCAAGTTGGACTCCAAAAAATTGGGGCACCCCAAATTAGTGACCACTAATAGTGAAAAATTAGGCCTAAGGGCACAGTCTTGTCAGTTTCTAAGCCCCTTCCCACTCCCACCTTCCATCTTCTTATACCTTATCTTATCTATCCCATTGACTTCAATGGGAACCATGGACTCTCAGAACTGCCCAGAGTTGGGCCCTAAATGTACTAAAATACAAACCATTTAACAGAAAATGTAGGTTGTCAAAACTACTTACAAGTGTCTTCATTTTGAAGCCAACCTGAATTTGATGCTGATCTGACACAAAACGCTGAAGAAAATGTATTTGTATGTCTGCTACTGACCTTATATATTTTTCAAGGTTGGATTTGAACAAAAGCCCGCAGATAAAATATTTATTTTTCTCACTACAAACAGAAGTGAAACACTGGAGCAAACTAAATATTTTGTGCATTATATATTTATCTATGAGGCTGGGTAACACATATTACTGTCAACAGTCTTCATCAAAGCCTTCTGTTTGAGATGATTAATGATACAAACATGAGCATTAAATACACCACAGAGTCTGGTTCAATGCAACCAAAGGAGAATTTCCCCCTTTTCTCAGTCTGTTTTCATCATAGTCTTATTTTCAAAACCCTTTCGACTAAATGTTGTCTAAGTCATTTGATGATACAAATTTTCAGAGCATTCTGTGTGAGATCTGAGCTGAGGAGCTCATTCTCTGCTTGCTCCTGATCTGGAGGTACCTATTCAGCCTGGCACCTACTGTGCACTGTGTCAGAAATGTCAGCTATTCTCTAGAATGGTCATCTTCAGACCAGTGCTGGAAATGGCAAGAAGCACATTTGCATATATGCTAAGGGTATGTGTGCATTGAGGTACACAAACTTTGGGAAGGGGCAAAGTGACAGGAGATCTTTGTTTCAACCATGGATAGAAAATGGAATGAAGGGCCTACAGATGAATTACATTTCTTTAAATTCTCTTTTGAATGGGATTTCTTGAGATACTTAGGGGACTTGGGCCCTCATTCTCAGGGTGATAGATGACAGATGGACAATGGTTTTTTTTTGTTTTGTTTTGTTGTTGCGGAGCAGCATTTCTTTGGAGCTGGGGTTTAATAAGGGACTGAAACCTCCGATTCTTCAGCTTGTGCAAACTTTGGCTTTAAAAATAAATACTTCTAAAAAGCTTTGTTCTAGTTCTTGCTAGAGGAGGAAGTTATGCAGAGAAATACCAGAAAGAGAGCAAAGCAGGTCATGGCACAAGTTCGAAGATTCCTGAAGGTGCTGTATAATTCCTCCAAAAATAAATGAAAAACCCTGCTGAACTTTGATTCTTGCCTCTTTCTGTCATTTTTTGCGTCACAGCATCCTGTGTAAGAAGAGAATCGGTGCTGTGCATAGGGGTTAAACATGAAAGTCGAGTGAAATAGCCACAAGAAAAGAGCTAACAACAGCTCAAACAGTAAAAAAGAAAAAAAGAAAAGTCCGTCTCCCACTAGAGTTAATTTGTTGTCATTTAGACACTTTTCTTGAAATGCAGGCTGGTGTAACCAAGCAAACTCAGTCTGCTTTCAAACTGGTGGAAGAATAAAACCCAAAGGGATTAGTAAAAATCTTAAAATGTGCCGGGAATGGAGGAATTGTCTGTGGCTCACTGTTTTCTCCTGCAATTCATTGCTTCATAGATTATAAAGTTCATGAGTTCATAAGGCAAGCTTTATGATCTATGAATCATACACTACAAGTATGTGCTAGGAATCTGTGCTGTATCATGTGGATAGAAAAGTTCACTCTTTTGGACTGTCAATCTGGACCCTTTCATGGGCTTTAAATTTATATGAAAAATGTAATTATAAGCCCCTTCCCCCAAAAACCCCCTCAAACCCCAAATCAGGAATTTTTCATTTACAGCCTCCATGCCAATCTTGGCTTTGCTTTCTGTACACCTTAATTCTGCCCTCAGGACATCCACTCTCCTTATTGGAATCAAAGAGCCATTCTTCCATGTACCCTAACCTCCTTCCACATACACGCCCTTTACATACATGTACTGTATGAATCATTGTATAAAGCTTGTCTCAAGAACTATGGATGTCGATGGGGCATGTCTGTATTTAAGAGCTCTGTATAGCTTGAAAGCTGGTCTCTTTCTCCAGCAGAAATTGGTCCAATAATAGTGATTATCCCACCCACCTTGTCTCTCATGTATGTGTCAAGGCTTTTACAAGCAGCAAAGTGCAACCATTCCTTGCATGGCCTGATTTTTTAAAATTTGTCACATCGCATCTACACTTTGTGATGCCAAATTAAACAGAAAAAATAAGCTAAATAAGAAATAAGCCTATATCAAGAACATGGTTTATTCAATATCAGGGTTACTTTCTGAAAAGAAACGGCTGAGTAGGTGCACATAGCCATTTGAGTGACTATCTTGACAACTACTGATCCATCTGCTGGGCCACTAAACCAGTTATTTCCATGCCTCTGACTCGGCTTCCCCTCTTTCAGTTTTCAGTGGAAATTATTCTCTTCTCTGTCAGCTTTAAACTGGCTGTCCACAGTTCTTCTCTGTCTCAGGTACAACGCATTACATTAGCCCGAATAAGCAAGATCACATTCATCATGCGAAATAATGATATTCTAATCCTGGGCAAGAAATGAAGTTCCTTAATATTTCTGATACATTTTTAAAGCTTGGGCAAGATAAATGATGTGCTTCAACTAAAAATAATTCCACTGCTCAAGACTTTAATTATCCACAACAGCCCTTTAACTAGAGAAGCCTAAAAAACCCCAACTTCCTCCAAATTTTGTAATTCACCTAGTTCATCAAAGCCTCTCTAGAGACAGTTTGTAGTCCAGCCTTGGATGTCCATGCAGGGGAGGAAGGAGGAGTGAGATCCCATGTCTGTCCTCTTGCACGGGGATATGGTTGTACCCCTAGGGGGAAGGACAGAGCGTTCCCTTATGCCATGCTTGAGATTTAGTTCAGTCCTGACCCAAAGGTGTGCATCACCTTCTGCATCGGTAACCTCATTTCCTGCAACTTGTTGGGTTTTCTTTGAATATCTCCCACCCACATATTGACCTGGTCCAGCCTTTCCTTACTTGTGAGATCACATCCTGACTTATATGATTAAGGATATAAAAGATGAGAAACAAGGCACAGCTGATTCCAGTGCTAAATGTATTTAATTGACAGACATTGTAATAGCCTTGGGTTTTCTACACATGAAGCATAAAGGGAAGACAAAGACAAAAATCTAGAAAATGGCATGTCACAGGAAGAATAACGACAGACCTGGTTTTATCTAATCAGTGGGCACCTTGTCAGACCAGTTCCAAGCAGTGAAGATTTTACTATTTGAATGACACGTCACCACAGAAGCCAATATTAATAATCCACAGGATGCTAGTGTGAAAACAGCTTCCTGAGTAGAAGAAGTTTGCTTCTTTCATTCCTTAATGAAAAGAAAAAGAAAAGGTATTGTCAGGTGATGCCTGATGTGGATGTTAGGAGATTTGTGCATTCACTACACTTCAGGACACACAGAACCCTGCACCTCGTATAGCCACTAACACCTGCACAAAGTGATCACAAAGTAGGTGTAAAATGCTACCCAATCAGAGTGGGAACATGTTATGCCCACATTACACAAACGTCAATAACTGCCTAAAGTCCAAGGCAATGGAGAGTCAGACCCAGAAAATTCCCACTGTTCTACAGGATTAATTCCTTGAATAACACCGAGTTCCTGTAACAAGGAAAATACTCCTTTCCTGCAGAACAAAGAACATTTTAATGCGATCAAGTAGGACAAGACATAGCATCCGCATCAGACAGTGAATGATTTATCTCTGCATGGTTTGTGACCTCTACTATTTTTGGTAACAGTTCAACAACAATTGTTATACAAGTATATATTTCTATTACTCTGGTCAAGGAATCTTGTTAATATAAAAGTTTTTGAAATAAATAATACACAAATTATAAATAAAAGTATAAAAATACAATCAACAAAGCCAATTGGATTTTTGCCTCAAAAATGACTGACCAGAAATTTGAGCTAATTAGTATTCTTCAATGAACGCTAGCTAATTAATCCTCTCAACAATCATATGTGGTAGCCAAGTAATAGCTGTTATTCCCAACAAGAACCTGCAAGGTGTTCAGAAATGTGGCCTGATCCAGCAAAGTGCTTCAGCACATGTTTAATTTTAGGCACATGAGGAGTCCCACTGTAGGCTTGAGCCCACAGCAGTTCTTCCATGACCACACAGCAAGTCAGCAGCGGTTAATGGGTTAGAAGCTAGTAGTTCCTGAATCCCAGCACCAAGGTTATTCCACTAAACCACATTGTCTCTCTTCCGTATCTTAGCGATAGATCCAAGGTACAAAATTCTGTACCAGACTTTGAACAACTCAACGTTTGGGAGTGTTGGAATCCGAGCTTTTACCATTATAGAATATAGACTGAGGGCAAAAAAATTCAGATCCAGAGTCTAATACCCTTCTAAAGCACACCAAGTTCTTGGTTCTGGTCCATCTCTACTTAGGACAGTAACATTCATTCCATGCAGAAAATGCAACTCAGTTCGCTATGAATAGTTACTTTAACTTTCACTCACTCTCAGCCTCATGAGCCACATAGGTAGGAAGTCCTCTGCACAAAGCTTCAATGTTCTTTCCAAAAGAGGTCAGATCAAGGACTCTGGTCTTTGAGACAACGAATCTCAGTTCCTTCGGACGAGGCCCTTGAGCTCCAGCCTTCTAAACATCCGGAAAGCAAACTCAGAACACTGTCATTCAATAAAACTGATGACTAGAATCATTTATGACAGTTTGTGTTCCTGTAGCTGACATTTCTGACACAGTGCACAGTGTGTGCCAGTCTGAATAGGGCCCTACAGACCAGAAGCAAGTAGGGAATGAGCTCCTCAGTTCAGATCTCACACCGGGGCACAAGGTGGAGGTGAGGACTGATGACGCAACCATGCATTAAGAGAAGAGCACTGGAAACTCCATAAAGTTGACTGGGGAAAAGAGAAAGGCTGTCTATAATTTACCTGGGCCCTCTCTCTAAAATATTCCCTTAATCCTATGCTCAATCCTATACCCTAGATATACATGGGATTGAAGATAGGAGAAGTGAGGGGCTGGGAATCTATTAATTTATTTTCCCATAACCATAACAAATGAGAAGGCAGGAACATGTATATTAAACACATTTGCTGGAAATGTTTACAACCTGTTCTTGAGAACTGTAATGAATATATTGATAGTATGGCACATTGTTTGGTAGAACTAAGTGAACATTGGAATTTCCATCCCTCAGGAAAGTCTGATGTTTCAACATTTGTTTTCATTGTGAATTAGAATAAAAGGTTGAAATACTGAAATTGTTCAAGGAATATAAAATTCCAGAATTTTTTTTTTGAAATGTAAAATTTCATTTTGCATTTTTGATCAAAAAGGAACATTTTGATATTTTTGAATCAAATTGTTTTGCTTCAGTTTGCTGAACTGACCCAAACTGCTGTCTTTTTAAACTGTACTGGCTCATTGCCTCAAGGGAGCTGTAGATCAGGTTGCCTGATGTCCCTGTTCTCCTCTGTGGGCAGGCTCCCTGACTTGAGTACATGTCCCATGATGCACCTGCAATGATATGACTCCCATGACATGTAATGGCACTCAGTCAGAAGAAAAACTCTGTTGCACCATGGGAGAGAATGGAGGCCTAAAGTACAACTCCCATGAAGCATTGTGCCACAATAGGAAATGAAGTTTAAAATTGAACTGACTCAAAATGAAGCATTTTGGGTTAAACTGATCCAAAACAAAATATTTAGTTTCTATTTTCCCAATAAAAATAAATCAATAAAAAACAAAATTTCCCATAGAAAATTTCAATTTTTCAGCAACTGCATTTTCCATTAGAAAATCATTCTGCTGAAAAATTTCCAGACAGCTCTATTGTTCAGCTTGAGTTATTTGAAGCAATGCTGAAGGCTGTGATGGACTATAATGGGGTATCTTCCAATAAGGAGTTTTAAAAACACCTCAAATCTGTCCCTAACTCGGTGCGATCTGCTCTTCTCCAGAGTGAGAAAGTATGTTCTTCAGGAATATTTCGATGAGCCCCCGAGTTATGTCATATTTAGCAGGGAGGACTGAGAAATATCCCTCTAGTTTTATGGTGGAATTGTAACAAGGGGCTGAGCTCTTTCGAAAATCTAGCCTCAATTGTGTGTTCTGAGCCACTGAATATATGTCCTTGAGTTCCTTTGAAAAACTGGCCGGCTCGTTTGGCCAGAGACTTTTCTTCCAGAGCTGGATCATTTGTTCCCCTCCAATTTCAGCTGGTCAGAACATGGATTTTATCTGATGTGAAAAATTTTGAAATTTTTATTTTTTGTTCATCCTAATTGGGAGGAAAAGCCAAAATTTTGAATTTTTTCATGAAATGAAATTCTGAAAAAAAATTGTTTCAACTGTATTGTTTCCTTTCAATACATTCAAAATGTTTCATTTTCATTCTGATCCTGCTGGTTTTATATACATACATTATATATATGTATGTGTGTGTGTGTGTGTATATATATATAGACACACACACAGCCCCCACACACACATATATAAAGCTGCAAAGAAAATTTGTTCCAAAAATGTCAAAACAGGACTCTTCTAAAGTTTTTTCATATTTTTTCTGAATAAAATTTTGTCAAAATCAATATGATATTGCAAAAATTTTCAGTTTCATCTAAACGGGAATTTCTGACAGAAAACTATTCTGATGAACATTTTCCTACCTACAACAGCTCTACCTCCAGCATCTTAAGATGATTCATTTCCACAATTAGCTTTATACTACTAGGACTTGTTTACCTGGGGACACTCAGGAAAGTTAAGATGAATTAATTAAAGGTGTGAAGTTAATGTGCATAAATTAAAGTGTGTTAACACCCCCCCCCCATGTGGACAGTCTCAGAAAGTGGCCCAAGTTTGTGGAGGATTAAACTACAGTGAACTAAAGCCACTTTAGCTGTGAATGAGAGAATGTGTGGGGGTGTAGACAAGCCCTTAGAAAAAAGCAACCTCACTTCCCCCCATCAGTTCCAGCATTCCCTACCATCTTACCTTCCTTTCGCTAATCAGCCTGGGAATGACTACAATATCAGGCATGACATCTTTGTTCATTTTAGCAATGATGCAAGATTTCTTGGAAAATACCCTGGTTGCCATGAAACCCTGTAAAATAAAATTACAAAGAGCTAGACGTTTTGTTTGAGCGGCTCCCCAGTAAATGAGACGCAAATCAGGTTTGTTTAATTTTTGAAGCTAACTAACATTTAATACAGATTTCCCTCCCCAACATTTAGACCAATTTTGATAAATTATTCTTAATCTGCATGCATTATGACTAATCATTTAGGCACTACTCCAGTCAGTGACTCCATACGTTTCCCAAAAATGCATGTTTGCCACTTACATTGCCATAGTCCCAGACGGAGTTCCATGAGTTCCAGCCATTGTTTGTGTCAATGTTGGCCACGTGCTTATTGTTGTTGATGCTCACAGTCTGGTGTGAATTTCCACCATCATTTCTCTGGTTGTTTTCATTCACATTCTTGGATTTAAAAACAAAAGGTGACAAACATTTCGGTTTTTCGGGTTTTTCTCGTCAACTCTCTCATAATCACAAGTGCTTTGGAAAATCATTGCTCTTAAAATTATGTTATAGTGATGTAATGGAATGAGCCTCCCACCCCACAGAGGCGACTAAAGATTTCATGCCAAACCCTGAAATCTCTTATTCTAATTTATGCAGCCCTTCTTCGGCAAAATGCTATTGGTACAAATCTAGAGGTGGAGTTTTGCCTGAGTGAGAACTCAGTTAGAACTTGTCCAATTGGCTTCAGTTAAAAGATAGCCAGATAATTCCATCACAGATCATCCCTAACAGATTTTCCCTTCCTGCATGGAAGTAAGGGGTCATCTGTCTATGCAGGACAGACCCGCACTTTTCCAGATCCTACTGACGGTACTCAACAGGGAAAGAACTCAATCATCATCATCATCACCACCAATAGTAATAATAATAATAAAAATGTATCAGAGTGGTAGCCGTGTTAGTCTGGATCTGTAAAAGCGGCAAAGAGTCCTGTGGCACCTTATAGACGAACAGACGTATTGGAGTATAAGCTTTCCTGGGTGAATACCCACTTCTTCAGATGCATGTAGTGGAAATTTCCAGAGGCAGGTATAAATATGCAAGCAAGAATCAAGCTAGGGATAATGAGGTTAGTTCAATCAGGGAGGATGAGGCCCTCTTCTAGCAGTTGAAGTGTGAACACCAAGGGAGGAGAAACTGCTTTCGTAGTTGGCGAGCCAGTCACAGTCTGTGTTTAATCCTGAGCTGGTGGTGTCAAATTTGCAAATGAACTGAAGCTCAGCAGTTTCTCTTTGAAGTCTGGTCCTGACTTTTTTTGCTGCAGGATGGCTGCCTTTAAATCTGCTATTGTGTGTCCAGGGAGATTGAAGTGTTCCCCTACAGGTTTTTGTACATTGTCATTCCTAATATCTGATTTGTGTCCATATATCCTTTTATGTAGGGACTGTCCAGTAATAAAAATGATCTGTTTGTCTGAATTATTGTAGCATCTACAAGCCCCAGTCATGAATCAGGACAATCATGCTTAAAAGCCTGTTTGGAGGTGGGTTTGTTGTTTTCAATCACATTTGTAGCATAATGAATTAAGTTTCTGCAATGGACAAAAAACTCTTGTGAGGTTACCGTTGGGTTACATACATTTGCCATTGTTCTAACCTATTGTTATGGGGCAGTCAGAACCATTCCTAAATATTGACGTATCTTTGTGATCAAATTTCCAGCATTCTTAACATACACAGTAGTGTCCTAAGGTCTGATTCTCATTTATGCTAAGGCCTTTTTGCACCAGTCCGGCAGTATGAAAGAACCTTAAATTGGGTGTAAATTATATATATGCCCTTTGCAAGCACTGTTTACACTACCAGAGCAGCATAACGAGGAGTAAATATAAATGAGAATCAAGCTCATAATATATACAATGGTATCTCAATGGAATTTTATCCACTGATAGAACAAATATTCATTTTCCCACTAGGAACTCCACCAATAATCACAACATTTTGACAATGGCAGAACAATATTGATGCATTGCAATAGATATTACACAATTTTTCCTTTCATGTTTGGTCTGACATGCAGTAACGTTAATAGCAAAATCATGCTCTGAGTAGGTTAGCTGAATAATTATTTTCTTTAGAGCACAAACCCAGTCTTGTGATATTGCAGCTTTATGTGCTAAGGACATTTTAGATTTTTCTTCAGAAACATCTTTCAGTAATGTGAAAATTCATGAAGCATAAATTAAACAAATTGAAGGAGGTGTATTATGAACCGTATTTGATCATTATACTCACATCAGTAGCAAGAGATGGAGTTAGGAAGACTCCAAGAAGACTGGCAATCACAATCTGAAATAAACATTGAAAGCATATCAGTATAAAGGCTGATATGGCTAAAAATATAGTAAGAAGAACCTTGATATACACCTTTCCTTCAAATTGATGTAAAGTAAAGTATCTGAACTGATTTTGCTTTCACACTGGATGCATATTACTTCAGGGGATTTATGCCTTTGTTGACACTAGTGTGAGATCAGATTCAGATCCATTGCTTTAATTTTTTACATATCAGCTATTTAAGATTCTTTAAAGGGCCAGATTCTTCAGACTTCACTTATCATATTTGCTTTGAAAAGACTTCTTTGCTTGACTAAGGAGAGCAGGATTATGCTCATACTATTTAAAAGTTACAGAAAGTGGGCTTGATCCATCACTGTGTTACACCAGGTTTCAGAGTAGCAGCCGTGTTAGTCTGTATTCGCAAAAAGAAAAGGAGTACTTGTGACACCTTAGAGACTAACAAATTTATTGGAGCATAAGCTTTCGTGAGCTACAGCTAGTGAGTATATTTACGAAAGCTTATGCTCCAATAAATTTGTTAGTCTCTAAGGTGCCACAAGTACTCCTTTTCTTTTTGTGTTACACCAGTTTTCTGATGGTATAACTCCATTGACATCAATCGGCACTGGACCATGCCCCACGCCCTCTGCATACAATACAATTTGCATCTAAATCGTATTCAGCTTAATGTGGTCTGATAAATTGCATTTCCTGTTGCAGTGAAATCACTAGTGACCCCACAAACCTTGCACCAATGCAGCTCCCATTGAAATGTCTGGTATTTCTGTGTGTGTAAAGACTACCCTTTTTGGACCAACTAGAGTGTTAATGCTATATTATTTTGTAGGAAGCAAATGGTAAATATACTCACGGAGAGCTTCATTTTTACAGCGGAGGAGGTGAAAGATCTGCTTGAGGAAGTGATACAAACTCTTCCACTTTATATACACTGGGGGTTCCCAAAATTAGGTGTGGAAAGTAAACGTATCATACTAGCATGTAGCCATTGATATGTGACATGGAGCATTATCTCCTGGTGCAATTACTATGCAAACAAAGGGGTTTGAAACTGGCCTGATAGAGTCAGTCACCTGCAGCAGATAAGGGTCAATTATACTTAATCAAGATCAGCCTTTCAATCCCTAGCATGTAGCCATTGATATGTGACATGGAGCATTATCTCCTGGTGCAATTACTATGCAAACAAAGGGGTTTGAAACTGGCCTGATAGAGTCAGTCACCTGCAGCAGATAAGGGTCAATTATACTTAATCAAGATCAGCCTTTCAATCCCTAAAGTCAAACAAGATTCCTGGTGCAAAATAGTGCCTGCATGCCAAATGCCTCAGCCCAGCAAACATTTTTCTCTTTTATAACTCATAGTATTTCATAAAGTATGATAGCATCTCTTTGTGCCAGGAAGCTCTATGGGCCTAGCCCACTCCACATGAAAAGGGTGAGTTAGCTGCCTTTATGGCTATGTGTCGGCTCCTCTGGCACTGTGAAGGGCGATCTCCATGTGTTCGGGGTCTGCAGTGAGGGAAATAGCAGGTCCAAGGCATGCTGGGTGCAGGAATAGGTGGAACAGGGACAATGCAGAAAAAATAATATGTCCTAAGACCATGTTATCTTTTCTTAGCCCCCAAGGCCAGGATCCTGGGGTGAAATGTGGCCCAGGAGTATCCCCAGTTACTACTGCCCAGGAACTGGCAGTCCTACCAAGGGTCAGAGCCATGGCAGATCCACCAGATTTGGCTCCTCCTCCCAGCCCCGCCCCAGTCTCCAAATCCTCTAATTTTCTGCAGAACATTAATTTAAACATTTACTGGTTTTTATGAGAAGGGTGTCAAGAACCGAACAAAGCAACGGGATGCAGCTAATCCCTGTGGTGCAGTGACTAAGAATGCTTCAACAACCATAATTATTTCAACTGCCACAGACAACATGTGCCTCTTAGAAATGTGACTCTCCAATCCCCTTTAGACTGTTGGTTGCTCATTATCGTCTATCTGTCAGCCTTGCATGGCTGGGCCTCTGGAGACTGTGACAAGCTTTGGAAGCTAATTAGATTCACAGAAATCAGAGATGGAAAATACTCTGCAGCACCATGTCCCATCCCATGACCAATGCAGGGTTGTTCCCTATAGCATGGGCTTTAATGCTTTGCCAGAAAAGTTCTCTTATGGTGTGCAGAAGGCACCTAGGGGCAGGCAAATGGACCTGGATAAGAATAGATTCATAGATTATAAAGCTAGAAGGGACTGTTGTGATCATCTAATATCGCCTCTTATATAACATAGGCAATAGGAATTCGCTGGATTAATTCCTGTTTGAACCAGAGAATATCTTTTAGAAAAAACATCCAATCATGATTTTAAAAGATTGATGGAGAATTCATGAAAGCCCTGGGTAAGTTGCTCCAATGGTGAATTACCCTCTCTGTTAAAAATGTACACCTTATTTCTAGTCTAAACCTGTCTTGCTTTAACTTCCAGCTGTTGGATCTTGTTAAACCTTTGTTAGCTCAATTGAAAAGCCTTCTATTACCAAATTTCTGGTCCCCATGTAGGTATTTAGAGATTGTGATCAAGTCAGCCCTCTCTGTGATGAGCTAAACAGATTGAGCTCCCTGAGTCTTTCTCTATAAGGTATGTTTTTCAATCTTTTAATCATTCTTATGGCTCTTCTCTGAATCCACTCCAATTTCTCAAAATCCTTGAACTTTGAACACCAGAACTGGACACAGTATTCTAGTAGCAGCAGGACCGTCCCTAGCGGGTGCGGGGCCCGGGGCAGAAGTGACGAATCTGTCATTTCCAGGACCAACCCATCACTTCTGGGACCAACTGCAATGGCCAATCACTATGATCCCCCAAAGCATAGGGCCCGGGGCGATCACCCTGATTTGCCATACCCTAGGGACGACTCTGAATAGCAGTCACACCAGTGCCAAATACAGAGGTAATACATAACCTCTCTATTCCTAGTTGCCTGTGGTCCATCATGGGGAAAGGGAGCCTACCTCATAAAGGAGAATGGGAGCATGAAGCACTATGGCTGTATTTCCAAATCATAATATTTCTGATTTAAATTTTTGTCTAAAAGTCAAAATTTCTGGGTGTGGGAGGAAAAAACCCCAACATTCCCCCCCACCCCACCCAGCTCTGTTACTCATCCCCACACTGGCCCTGGCAGAAGGAACATGACATGGCCAGAGAGAACATGGCTACAGAACTCCTGCACTTCAGCAATACACAGTTGGCAGATGGTAGGATAGGTGCCAAATATTTTAGGGCAGTGAGCTGGAAAGCAGTATAGAACTGTCCCCAGCATTGGGGATTCGCAACCTGATCCTTTGGGCCCCCCATCTCCCACTGTGTTGCACTTCAATTCCTCTGAGCCTACCAGAGAATTTGTCCCCAAGTACTGAACTGAGAAACACAGTTTGTCTGCTACATGTTATTTGCTTTAGGTGGAGAGTTCAGCAGAGGTGTAATAACTGAGTGCAAAGGTCACCATGGCACATTTTGTTAGTATTTTAGGCGGTGGCATAGAGCTCTATTGCCTGATCCCTCTTATCTCTTGTGGGTGAAGTCAATATTCATCAAAAGCATCTCAAGAAATGTTGTATTGGGGATTGGTCCTGCTTTGAGCAGGGGGTTGGACTAGATGACCTCCTGAGGTCCCTTCCAACCCTGATATTCTATGATTCTATGATTCACATGGGGAGATTTCTGAATCAATGTTTTTTTCATCTGAGTTTGTTTGATCTGGTTTTTCAGGTGTTATTAACCTGCTTCTGCATGGTTGAAATGAAAGAATTTTGCAGATTAAAAAAAACCTCTTACTACAATTTTATAAATTTATCTTTTTCAAAAATCCACATCTCTTTTATTTAAATGATTGACATCGGGTGCTGGGACTAAAAACTAATTTCCCCTTGCTAATTTTCCCCCTATTGTTACTCACACCTTCTTGTCAACTGTTTAAAATGGGCCACCCTGATTACCACTACAAACATGATTTTTTCTCCTGTTGATAATAGCCCACTTTAATTGAATTGTCTCTCTAGAATTGGTGAGGCAATGCCCATCTTTTCATGTACTATGTATATATATCTTTCTACTGTATTTTCCACTCCATGCATCTGATGAAGTGGATTTTAGCCCACGAAAGCTTATGCCCAAATAAATTTGTTAGTCTCTAAGGTGCCACAAGTACTCCTCATTGTTTTTGCTGTACAGAGTAACACGGCTACAACTCTGAAATATTCTGCCCTTGGTTACATTAATGTAATCTGTGTTAAATCCATTGGCTGCAATGATACTGAAGTCATTGCAGTTGCACTGGTATAAGCTACAGCAGGAATTGGACCCCTGAAAGTGGCTAGGAGAGAGGCAATTTCCTGCAACTATTTTTCTATTTTTACAAAGCATTTACAGAACATATTTTTCCATTCCAACACCTTAGTCAAGCTCCATTCTCTCCTTCTCTCTTCTCTGCAGTGATATTATCTGTCTGACTTTGAGCACTATAACACAGTAGAAGAGTAGTTACAGATCTTGCAACCATAGAATGGAGAAGTTTGCTATCCCCTGACCTTGACCAGGAGCAGCCGATGCAAAAAGAGAAATGCAAATAATCAGCTGAAAGTTCAGATTTGCTCAGTGATATTCAAACCTACCATCTTTAGTTTATGCTGCTTTCATTCTACACTAGAATTGACACTAGTGGAAGCATTTGACATCGACTGAAGGTAATTTTATGGCCTTTGGTATTTAACCGTTCACCCAGCTTTCGTGAACATAGCAAGTATTCAGCTACACAATCAAAAGAGGTTTACGTGGCTTTCCCTCATTGAAAATCTCCCATTGGTGCTTTTGGGATGAATTGTGCATACAATAAATGGGGACTGTATTCCCCAAAGTAGCAATGGTATTTCTGCTAGGAAGGATGTACATACTTGTGTGAAGAAAAGGAGGACTTGTGGCACCTTAGAGACTAACAAATTTATAAGAGCATAAGCTTTCGTGAGCTACAGCTCACTTCATCGGATGCATACAGTGGAAAATATAGTGTGGAGATTTTATATACACAGAGAACATGAAACAATGGGTGTTACCATACAGACTGTAACGAGAGTGATCAGGAAAGGTGAGCTATTACCAGCAGGAAAGCGGTGTGGGGGATGGGGGAACCTTTTGTAGTGATAATCAAGGTGGGCCATTTCCAGCACTTTACAAGAACAGTAGGAGGGGAAATAAACAAGGGGAAATAGTTTTACTTTGTGTAATGACACATCCACTCCCAGTCTTTATTCAAGCCTAAGTTAATTGTATTCAGTTTGCAAATGAATTCCAATTCAGCAGTCTCTCATTGGAGTCTGTTTTTGAAGTTATTTTGTTGAAGAATTGCCACTTTTAGGTCTGTAATCGAGTGACCAAAGAGATTGAAGTGTTCTCCGACTGGTTTCTGAATGTTATAATTCTTGACGTCTGATTTGCGTCCATTTATTCTTTTACGTAGAGACTGTCCAGTTTGGCCAATGTACATGGCAGAGGGGCATTGCTGGCACATGGCATTATCACTTTAACACCCATTGTTTCATGTTCTCTGTGTATATAAAATCTCCCCACTATATTTTCCACTGTATGCATCCGATGAAGTGGGCTGTAGCTCACGAACGCTTATGCTCTAATAAATTTGTTAGTCTCTAAGGTGCCACAAGTACTTCTTTTGTTTTTACAGATACAGACAACACGGCTGCTACTCTGATACTTGTATGAATTATAGTGCAAAGGTAGTTAGAAAGCAGCCTGTAAAGTGACTGAGAAGTGGGAAAGGGAAGACATGAACCCCACCCGGTAGCCGGAGAGACAAGCAGAAGATTCTATTAACCAGTGGAGCACCTGAGCTGTGACAGAAAAATGGCGGGAAAACACTGAGGGGAAGAAGAAAGGGAAGAAGAATCCCAACCCATGCCCTGAGAGGAAAACAAAGCCTCTTTTGAACAAATCGAGAGTCTTTGAGCCATGGCAGGAAAATGGAGGGGAAACTGCTCTTGTGCAGCACGAGGGAAGCGAGGAGCCTCACCCCCACCCAGTGACTGAGCATACCACAGAAATTCCTATTAAACCACACAGAATGTGAGCTAGAGTGGAAAAATGGAGGGAAAACCTGAGACTGCGGAGCACGACACGAACCTCACCAAGTGGCTGACAGAAATAATAGAAACTCTCATTGATCCAATAGAGAGTCTGACCTAGGGCAAGAAAATGGAGGGAAAATCTGACACTGAGGAGTGAGAGATGAACCCTTTCTGGAGACTGAGCAAAACAGAGAAATTCCTATTGAACCAACGAGGGACATGAGCTAGGAGAGAAAATGGAGGGAAAACCTGACACTGTAGAGAGGGACGTGGGTCCCACCTATTGATCAAAATGTCCCGGCATCCGAGCTTCCACACTCTCTGAGAAAGGCAGACACTTCAGTCTAAGGGCCCAGTATTGATAGTATGTTGCCATCATCTTGCTCTTCTTTTCTGATTACTCTGTGAGGTAGATACTATACCTCTTTCATAGATAGCTAAGGGATACTCATTTAACCAGGGAAGCCAACAGTATCCCAGAGTTGACATTTTGCTGTCTGGGATTATTATCTGACTGGCTATTAGTGATATTTCTAGTTGTGTCCTTACTCATATTGGCCCGATGCCCATTTGCTGGTCAATTCAGAGATATGGATGTTGACCTGCAAAAGAGCAATATACTATATACTTCCTTTCTAATGGGAGTTAGGTGCCTATGTGCCGCTGAAAATCCCAGCAGGTGTCTTTTGGTGACTAAATATCTTTTTAAAATCTGACCCAAAGTGATTTAGGAGCATAAATCCTACTGAAAGTCAACAGAATGTACGCTCTGCAATCACATAAGTGCTTTTTGAAAAATTACCCTTAATCTTTATTTTATGGCCGTCTCTTGACATGGCTCAGGGTTATGGAAGGTTATAACTAGAGCTGTGAGAATAACTCCTTTTTTTTGGTACTGTGGCCAACCCAAAAAATAGGGGGGGGGAAATTGTTTCAGGTCAATCCTAATTGAAAATTCTTTTGCATTTTTTCAGTAAACCCAAAAAAAGTGAAAATATTTTGTTTCAGGTAAAATGAAACTTTTTGTTTTCATTTAGACAGTTGAGGGTTTTTTTTAACCTTTTTAAAAAACAATAAAATTGAAGTAAAATTCTAAACAAAAAGTCATTTTGAACCAAAAACTTGAAATACTTTGTTTTGAAATTTTTTTGGAATTTTGGAGGGTTGGGGTTTTGTTGACCAAAGCAGTTTGGAGATTTCAACATGAATTTGCAGAATGTTTTGATGGACCAAAATCAGCATTTCTCACCTCCCCCCCCACCCACCCCCCAAAAAAACCCAACAACCTGGTTCCAAACATTTCATACAGCTCTACTTTTAACTCCTATTACATGTTGGGGGTCAGAATCCACTGTCACAATTCTCTCTCATAGATTAGTTTGCTTTACACGTGGAACATTGTTCTCTGCTGGGAAGAATGTCAGATCTGCTCGTGTGTGTGTCAGAGATACAGCAGTATTGTCAACCCCAAATGTTCAAAAATCACAATTCAAACTCCAGAAATCATGACATCACAAGTATTTTTTTGAAATAAAAAAAAATATTGAGGGGTCTTTTTATTTATCATCTGGCTTTGGGGCCTTTCAGTTACACTCAGGACATATTATTAATTTTTTCTCTGCGACAACATCTAGAAACTTTTTTAAAAATAAAAACTGAGATTCTCACACATTCATATAACTCCACAAGCTGAGGTTTAAGAAATACACTAAATATCATGAGAGTCATGATAAAATAGTGAGAGTTGGCAACACCAAGTTAGCCCTGCTAGTGGGAATAAAAGTACAGAGAATAAAAGCACTACAGATAATGGAAATTTTCCTTTAGCAAAAAACAAGCCCATGCTTTGCTGAGAAGGATCATTTTTTTCTGCTGATTTGAAATTATGAGTTCCTTTGTTAAATTAAAAAGGTAAATATCTATATGCATTCTTGAAAAAGTATCATTTTATTGAATTCGCAGCTACTGAAGTCTCTTCTGAGCTACTAAACCAGTCACTTTGGCATCTCTGGTTTGATTTCCTCCTCTTCTGACTTTCAGTGGAAATGATTCTCTTTTCAGTCTGCTTTAAGCCAACTGTCCACATTTCTGCCCTGTCTCAAGTACAATTATGGTATTGTGCTGAATAATCAATACCATATTCATCATGCAGTATAATGATTTCCTAATCAATCTAAGTAAGAAACCAAGCTCCATAATATTTGAATTAAATTCTTAAGGTTTTTCAAATGCAATGTGATTCCTCTAAAAAAGTAAAAAGAAAAGGAGGACTTGTGGCACCTTAGAGACTAACAAATTTATTTGAGCATAAGCTTTCGTGAGCTACAGCTCACTTCATCGGATGCATTCAGTGGAAAAGACAGTGGGCGATAGCTAGATAGATTTTCGTAACATTCGTGATGCTTCTCTGTAAAAATATACTGATGGATCTGCCTAGTTATGTTTTTACAGGCCATTTCCCTGGGGAAAAATGTGCAGTTGGAGATGGATGAAATATTGCAATATGTAATAATAAATTATAACAAAAATAGGCATTTATGGTCATGTCTTTTATTGTGAGGTGTTTGAAGATTATAGATGAGCTTCTTAGCCCTGTTCCAAATGCTTGTTGTGCCACTCAACCCTAAAGTTTGGACCCTGTAAAATTGTCCCTGATTTAGGGTAATCATTGATGTTCTAGAACAGGCAAAGTGGCTCCTAGGCTTCTCCTGTCCCAGCCCCCAGTGCAAGGTGCAATCCAGGGAGAAAGAGGGTGAGTACAGAACATCCCTTTCCTTGTACAAGCTCTTACTGCTGGAATAATTCTTTGTGGGCCCTGGACATCCATCATAAATTTGAGTAGATTGTCCCCTGACATCCATCCGTGGCTCTTGCCTAATTGCATTCTGACTCTTTACTTACAGTTTTAATTGGAAATGAGTATACGTTTTCATGTCCTGTCTTAAACTGTTACTGAGCACTATTAAATAACAGCTGCACTCCACGATAAGGTGTCTGCATTTCAATAATACACTTATTGATCTTCAAATAGCTACACAGATGAATCTGGATTTCAATAATTATTATTTCAATAATAAGTATATTGATCCACAAATATATATATATATATGAGGGCTGCCAAGTGATTTAAAAAATTAATCGCGATTAATCGCACTGTTAATAATAGAATACCATTTATTTAAATATTTTTGGATGTTTTCTACATTTTCAAATATATTGATTTCAATTAAAACACAGAATATGAAGTGTATAGTGCTCACTTTATATTTATTTTTTATTACAAATATTTGCACAGTAAAAAACAAAAGAAATAGTATATTTCAATTCACCTAATACAAGTACTGTAGTGCAATCTCTTTATAATGAAAGTTGAACTTACAAATGTAGAATTATGTACAAAAAATAACTGCATTCAAAAATAAAACAATATAAAATTAGAACCTACAAGTCCACTCAGTCCTACTTCAGCCAATCGCTCCGACAAACAAGTTTGTTTACAATTTGCAGGCGATAATGCTGCCCACATCTTGTTTACAATGCCACATGAAAGTGAGAACAGGCATTCACATGGCACTGTTGTAGCCAGCATTGCAAGATATTTACATGCCAGATGCGCTGAAGATTCATATGTTCCTTCATGCTTCAACCACCATTCCAGAATATATGTGTCCCTGCTGATGACGGGTTCTGCTCGATAACGATCCAAAGCAGAGCGGACTGACGCATGTTCATTTTCATCATCTGAGTTAGATGCCACCAGCAGAAGGTTGATTTTCTCTTTTGGTGGTTTGGGTTCTGTAGTTTCCGCATTGGAATGTTACTCTTTTAAGACATCTGAAAACAATCTCCACACCTCGTCCCTCTCAGATTTTGGATGGCACTTCAGATTCTTAAACCTTGGGTCAAATGCTGTATCTATCCTTAGAAATCGCACATTGGTACCTTCTTTGCATTTTGTCAAATCCGCAGTGAAAGTGTTCTTAAAACGAACATGTGCTGGGTCATCATCCGAGACGGCTGTAACATGAGATATACGGCAGAAGGTGGGTAAAACAGAGCCGGAGACACACAGTTCTCCCCCCAGGGAGTTCAGTCACAAATATAATTAATGTATTATTTTTTTAATGAGCATCATCAGCATGGAAGCATATCCTCTGGAATGGTGGCCAAAGCATGAAGGGGCATATGAATGTTTAGCATATCTGGCACCTTGCAATGCTGGCTACAAAAGTGCCATGTGAATGCCTGCTCTCACTTGCAGGTGACAGTGTAAATAAGAAGCAGTCAGCACTACCTCCCGTAAATGTAAACAAACTTGTTTTAGCAATTGGCTGAACAAGGAGTAGGACTGAGTGGACTTGTTGGCGCTAAAGTTTTGCATAGTTTTGTTTTTGAGTGCAGTTATACAACAAAAGAAAAATCTACATTTGTATGTTACACTTTCACAATAAAGGGATTGCACTACAGTACTTGAATGAGGTGAATTCAAACATACTATTTCTTTTGTTTATCATTTTTACAGTGCAAATATCTGTAATAAAAATAATATAAAGTAAGCAGTGTACACTTTGTATTCTGTGTTGTAATGGAAATCATTTTATTTGAAAATGTAGAAAAAACATCCAAAAATATTTATATATATAATATATAATGCATCTGGATTTCAATAATTATTATTTCAATAATAAGTTTATTGATGCTTAAATAGCCATCTTGGTCAATAAGCCTTACTGAAATACAGCTACCTTGGAACGGAATGCAGCTGTTGTTTAACAATGTTCAGTAAGAGTTTACTTCAGGAAATGAATCAGTGTACCATAGCCAATTAAAACTGCAGTGGGAAATTTTAGATAATCATATTTATTTGCCCTAATTGGAATTTGGCAAGTACACTACCATTAACCCTATTCTTGCAAAAAGAATCATTGATTTCTTCAGGGCCCGCATGTTCAGGATCTCAGTTTCAATTAATGGAAAGCACCAGAATGTTCCTTAACATCACACAGGGAAACTGGTTCATGACTGATATGGGAGACTGCAACCTTCTAAATCAGGGGTGGGCAAACTTTTTGGCCTGAGGACCACATTGGGGTTCTGAAACTGGATGGAGGCCCAAGTAGGGAAGGCTGTGCCTCCCCGAACAGCCTGGCCCCCGCCCCCTATCTGCCTCCTCCCATTTCCCGCCCCCTTATTGCTCCCCTCAAAACCCCCGACCCATCCAGCCCCTCCCCTGCTCCTTGTCCCCTGACCGCTTCCTCCTGGGACCCCACCCCTTATCCAACCCCTCCACCCCCCGCCCCCGTACCATGCTGCTCAGAGCACCAGGACTGGCAGCCCTGCCGTCCAGCCAGAGCCAGCCAGCCGCTTGCAGCCCCGCCACCCAGAGCGCTGGTGGCACGGTAAGCTGAGGCTATGGGGCAGGAGGCTCAGCAGGGGAGGGGCCGGGAGCTCGCCTCCCCAGCCGGGAGCTCAAGGGCCAGGCAGGACGGTCCCGCGGACCGTAGTT
Organism: Lepidochelys olivacea; assembly: GCF_965140295.1. Lineage (NCBI taxonomy): Eukaryota > Metazoa > Chordata > Testudines > Cheloniidae > Lepidochelys > Lepidochelys olivacea. The sequence goes on along the minus strand of NC_140436.1, from coordinate 10,648,945 downwards.
TGCCCACCTCTGCTCTAAATCATTAGCCTCCTTGCATGCAGCCCCAAGGTTCTCTTTCGTTATGGTCTCCCATCCAAATGCTAACCAGGTCCAAACCTGTTTAACCTCTCAGATCACATCTTGAGCCAGTGTCCGTGACAGAAGACAGAAATTATTAGAAACATGGCATAACTGACTAATTCCTTTATTGACAGATATTGTAACAGCCTAGATTTCTTCTACACAGAAAACATATGGAGGAGAGGAAAACACATATCTGATAACACGATCATGAAAAGAACAGCAACAAAATTATTATTTGTCTAATCAGTGAGGGCATTGCTAGCTGGATTCTATCAGCAGCAATTTTATTGGAAAGATGCAGTTTCACCGCAATAGTTAAATGTCATCACATCCATTATATTAGTCTTGAAACATTGTCCAGAATAAAAGAAAAAGTTGTCTCCTAAGGGAAAAAGAAAAACAAAAATTAATATCCGGTGATGGCTAAGGATGTTATCACAGTCATCCATTCATTACCGTCCTGAATAATTCTCCTGCAAAGAACACTCCAAACCATTTCCCATTCAATCCAAACCATACAAGGTCTATGCCATCTAATAAAAGCCCGCAATGCACGAGCATGATGTGGGAATGAGTGGATTATTAATTTGTGAGTAAGAGCATTAAAATTCCACGTGCCCTACAGTTAATTCTTTTGTATGAAAATGAGTTACTATAATCAGAAAAAATACTCCTTTGATGCAAACAGAATTTTAATATACTGAAGCATGATCCAAAGTTCATTGAAGTTGATGAAAACATTATTTCCATGGGCTTTGGTTCAGTTTCAGGACCACTTGGACATTACTACTTGGATATCTATTCATCTATCTTAGATATTTACATTGCCCGTATTGGCATATCTGTGTGACTGTGATGTCAGCAATCAACAGAGAATGGTTTATCCCTCCATGCCCTGACGTTGCTTCTATTTTTTTCCATTTTATTTTTCAGTACTGATTACAGTCATCTTTAAAATCTTGCTAACTATAAGTAGCAAAGATTCAACTCAAAAGGAAATAATGGGCCAGATTCAACATTGGGTTGGTTCAATTTCAGTTCAATACGGCTGCCCTGAAATCAGTGCAATCACACCAGTGCAAAATGGGAGTAACAAAGTGGGTAATAGGTCCCAGTAACTCTGAAAAAGAATCATTATTCGTTTAGTACCAGTCTTAAAGTCACGCTGGGTTTCTACGTTATAAAAAACTGACAACTACTGAGTATTCCAATAAATAGTAAAAAAAAACAAAAAAAAACAAAACAAAACATCAAAAAATCCACTACTGAATAGGGAGACTATGAGATTTTCAGAGCAATACCGTGGCATCTCAACATACTTTGCTGAAAATCAAAAAGGAGATACTTCTGCCATAAGATTGTCCTCTGAACCATCTAGGTCCGCACAAATCCAGGTGAAGTTCACCCTTGTGGAGAGAGCCAGCACGAGTTCCACTCATCTCTTAAGTCTGACTTAAATTATTAAAAAGGTCTGAAATGGAATTTAAATGGCATATAAGCCTTTATCCTCAGTCCTATTTACATACATGACCTAAGCTAGCATGACCTAGCTTCATCAAAATAAAAAGACCAATTTCTTTCCCATCTACAATTAGGCCATGATTTGCAGAAGAGAAAACAAAGGCAATTATGCCACCTAATAAAAACTCAGATTTAAGCAAACAATTTCTTTAAGCAATTTGTTTCGGTGCAGCTGTGTTGCTCTAGTCTTTGTTTATCAGGGAAAAAGTAGTTTTTTACTTTAATGTGATGATTTTTCTTATTTCTCCAAACTTCAAACATGAGTCAGTCTTTATCATTTATTGGAGCAATATTCAGCACAAAGAAGGAAAAGCCAGTGGTGGAAAAATGAATGCGTTAGCAATTTCCACAGACAGCTCCATTTCCCCCCCGTCATTGTTTCAAACAATAAAGGAAGTTTATCACAATAATTTGGCCATACAAGTGCTATGAAATAAGCAATATCCTAACATTACACGATTTCATATTATTTTTACAGAGCTTAAATACTTTAAATTTCTATGAAAACTTCCTTTATCCTTAATCAAAATGACCCTGCTCGCCACTGAAGTGGAATGAGGCATTTAGTGCTCTCAAATACATTCTTCCTCAGATTTTTAGCATTCTGTTTTATAGAGAAAGATTTCGAGGCTATCAAACCTCATTTAAGAGTCCAATTAATTGGAAGGCAGTTGCAATGCTTGAGAGCAGACAAAATTGATTTGGGTGATATATTACAAGATGAGGGAATAGAGTGGAGAGTGGACAAGTTACATGCAGCTCTAACAGCCTCTAAACCTGCTCTGTAAGGAGATTGCAAGGATGGTGAGGGAATAAAGAAATCCTTGCATTTCTCCATCACTTTGGGGAGTGGAAAGAAAGATATGTGAGTATTCATTTAAAATTTTAGATGAGAGCCTAAGCTGCAAAATTCTTTTCTGTATTTTGAACCCCATTAAATCCAGGTGTGGTGGGATCTGGACTTTGGGTTCAGCCCCTTATAGAGATTGCCTGCAAAATTCAGATCCAGAGCTGGGTTCAGATCCTGATGCCTTCCTGAAACACCCCAGGTTGCTTCTGGCTCATTTCCACTTAGGAAAGTGACACACTTGCCATGTTTCATATTGTAAATACCCTGGGTGGTTTTGCGGCATGAAATGTTAGTTAAATCTGTACTCACGAGCTTCGCGAGCAACATAGGTTGGAATTCCTCTGCACATAGCTTCAACAGACTTCCCATACAGGGCCAAGTCACTGACTCTGGTTTCTGAGACGGTGAATCGCAGTTCCACTGGGGGAGGCCCTCGAGAGCCGGCCTTCTAAATATTCAGTAAGCAAACCCAGAATAACAGCATTTAATAAAATCATGATCCTCTTTGTGAAATTCCTAAGAGTGCACAGCTTGTGACAATGTGGGTACAGCCTAACATTTCAGGAGCAAGCTGAGAGTCACTCAATTGCTCAGCTCTCCCGTAGGGCACAAGTGGAGAAACTAAGAAGGGCTAAGGGCTGAAGACCCCAAAAGTGCCCTGGAAAGAGTCACTGGAACAGTGAAATGCTGCCAATATTTCCACTGCCATCTAAAAACCTTTTTCTTTCATCACTACTAATGCAAACTAGGGGTCCAGTTCACCATTAACCCACACCCTGGGCAGTTACTTTCACCAGTGGACTGCTAAGAGGTGCAAAATGAGTATAAAACACTACCAGATTCGTTTAGTAGCATTTTACACCCGCTTTGTTCTGTTGTAAATGACGGCAGAAGGTGCAAGGCAACAAAGAATGAGGCTATAAGGCTCCATAATAAAGGCTTGAAGTAAACCATGCATGGCGAGAAACGTGCCTTTTGCTACAGCAGCCTTTGCCTTTTTCTACCATTTTAAGATGATGCATTTTCACAAGCAAACTCCCTAGTCCCACCCCCCACCAATCATCCCCACCTTTCCCCTCCTTCTTACCATCTTTTCTTTAATCAGCTGGGGAAGCTCTACAACATCAGGCATAACTTTTTCGTTAATTTTAGCAATGATGCAGGCTTTCTTTGAAAGTATCCTGGTTGAAATGAAACCCTGCAAAATAAAATTACAGAGAGAGTGGCATTTTGTTTCAAAGCAGCTCCACTCTTTGGTCACAAATGAAATAAGCAATGGAACTTGGGGCTCAAAAAATAGACGAAGTAGTATTGAGAAATGTGTAGTGTAGAGACTTGCTATAGTGCAAGCAAATGGTGTTTCTGAATTTTATTTGTTAAGGGATAGTATCATGATGACGGGGGCATTTTTATCATGGATGAAGCAAATGAGCATTTCAGTGCTGCTATGTGATTGGTCCGCTCTGCTGTTTCAGGCATGTGAATGGGTGCTCAATTGATAATGCTGATGCAGCACATAGTGCACCAGAAGTAGTAAAAAGGTTACCCAGGACATTTTCAGAGCCCCAGAAGGATTTAGGAGTGAAAGTTCCATTGGCACTCCCAGGCACTTTTGAAAATCTTTTCCTCATATGCTTGATTCTTTTGCCATGGAAGATCTGGATTCAGATTTAGATTGCAAGAGAAGTGTATGTTTGAAAGTTTGCACCTAACTGGTCTTGCTCATACTTTCCTTGGCTTCAGTGAGAACTACTCTACCAGTTTTGAATTTTAATGTAAACTAAAATAATTCTTTTTTCAAGCCTGTTTCTTCTCTCCCTTATACAGGCATAAATCAAAAATAGTTCCTATGACATCAGTGTAACACAGGTGGTGAGAAACAAATCAGGCTCATTGGAGTCTTATTTACACGGCGTAACTCCATTGTTTTCAGTGCAGTTACTTACTAGTGACTGATGCCCCAATCCACTGGAGCAGAATGCACAGAGCTATTGGCTCAAGGAGTCTCCAAAAATGCATGTTTGCCACTTACATTGCCGTAGTCCCAGACGGAGTTCCATGAGTTCCAGCCGTTGTTTGAGTCAATGTTGGCCACGTGCTTATCGTTGTTGATGCTCACAGTCTGGTGGGAGTTTCTGCCATTGTTTCCCTGATTGTTTTCATTCACATTCTGTTTTTGTGGGTTTTTTTTGAAGACAAGCATTTATGTGTTTAGATTTCTAAAGCTCAGTTCTATAAATCCATTTCCATAACCAATGCTATGGAAAATCATTGGCCTTAAAATCACATTAAAGGGCTATAACAGAGAGACTTTGGGAAGTGGCTGGGATGCTTCTAAAACTATCTGAGCCAAAGCATAAAGGTTCTTAGACTCATGGACTCACAGACTGTAAGGCCAGAAGGGGCCATCATGATCCTCTAGTCTGACCTCCTGCAGATCACAAGCAACAGAACCTCACCCACCCACTCCAGTAATAGACCCATAACCTCTAGTTACTGAAGTCCTCAAATCTTGATTTAAAGACTTCAAGTTACAAAGAATTTACCATTTACTCTAGTTCAAACCAGCAAGTGACCCATGCCTCATGTTGCAGAGGAAGGCACCTCCCTCCCCGGCCAGGGTCTCTGCCAATCTGACCTGAAGAAAAATTCCTCCACAACCCCAGATATAGCAATCAGTTAGACCCTGAGCATATGAGCAAGACCCACCAGTCAAATACTTGGGAAAGAATTATCTGTAGTAACTCAGAGCTAATTTGTAAACACAGGGGTCATACCCTATGATTGCAGAATTGCAAATACAGTATGAATGGGGAGGGGAAAAGTGATCTGGGAAACTACAGGCCCATTAGTTTGTCTTCAATTGTATGCCAGGTGTGAGGACAAATTTTGAAAGAGAAAGCAGTTAAGGACATAGAGTTAAATGGTAATTGGGATAAAATACAGCATGGTATTGGAAAAGGTAGATCATACTAGACCAACCTTATCTCTTTCTTTGAGAAGATACCCAATTTTCTAGTTAAGGAAATGCAGTAGATCTAATCTGCTTGGACTTCAGTATAGCATTTGATTGATACAGTTCCACGTGGGAAATTATTAGTTAAATTGGAGAAGATGGGGATTAAAAGAAGAATCAAATGGTGGGTAAGAAACTGGTTAAAGCGGAGACTACAGTAGGTCATGCTGAAAGGTGAACTGTCAGGCAGGAGGGAGGTTACTAGTGGAGTTCCTCAAGGATCAGTCTTGGGATCAATCTTATTTAATATTTTAATGAATGACATTGGCATAAAAAGCGGGAGTGTGCTAATAAAATGTGCAGATGACACAAAGCTGGGAGGTATTGCCAATATGGAGGAGGACCAGAATATCATGCAAGAAGATTTGGGTGACCTTGAAAATTGGAGTAATAGAAATGGGATGAAATTTAATAGAGCAAAGTGCAAAGTCATGCATTTAGGGATTAACTACAAAAATGTTTGCTATAAGCTGGGGACACATCAGTTGGAAGTAACAGAGGAAAAGAAAGACCTGGGTGTATGATCAATCACAGGGTGACTGAACTACCAATGTAACGTAGCTGTGAAAAAGGCCAATGCAATCCTGGGCTGCATCAGGTGAGGTATTTCCAGTAGAGATAAGGAATTACCATTATACAAGTCACTGGTGAGACCTCATCTGGAGTACTGTGTGTAGTTTTGGTCTCCCATGTTTAAGAAAGATTAATTCAAACTGGAACAGGTGCAGAGAAGGGCTACAAGCATGATCAGAGGAATGGAGAACCTACCTTACAAGCGGAGACTTATGGATCTTGGCTTGTTTAGTCTAACCAAACAAAGGCTGAGGGGAATATGATTATACTATAAATATATTAGGGGGATAAATACCAGGAAGGGAGAGGAGTCATTTAAGTTAAGAGCCAATGTTGACACAAGAACAAATAGAAATAAGTTGGCCATCAACAATTTTAGGCTTGAAATTAGAAAAAGGTTTCTAACCATCAGAGGAGTGAAGTTCTGAAACGGTCTTCCAAGACTAGTAGTGGGGACAAAAAACCTAACTCATTTCAAGAGTGATCTTGATAAATTTATGGAGGGGATGATACGATAAGCTTGCCTACAATAGCAATCTAACAGATTTCATGAAAAACAAAATGCATTTCCCATCCAGCTCTCACCTTTATTAATCTGCAAACAGACATTAGTTGATATCATTGTACTGTGTTTCTGTGATCAAATCCTCAATGCTATCATTATCCCACCACGCCACACAATGATTTCATAATATTTATACTAGTATCAAAATATAATTTGATGTTTCCTAAACTGCCAATAATTGAGTTTTCCCCCTCAGTAAGTAAACAAACTAAATATTTTCTTTAGCACGCAAGCACAATCTTGTGCTATGTCAGTTTAATGCACTAAGGAAATCTTAGATTCCTTTTCAGAAATTTATTTTTCAGATATGAAAACTCATACAGCCCAAAAGAAACATTTTGATAAGAGTTGATCATTATACTTACATCATTAGCAAAAATTGGAGCTAGGAAGACTCTGAGCAGAGCAGCAATCACAATCTGAAATTAACATTGGAAGCATAACAATGTAAGTGCTTGCCTTGATAAAACATGTTCTAAAAGTTCTTTGTTGTCTAAGAATAGGCTTAGGCATATGCTTAAATTTAAGCACATACTTAAGTGCTTTGCTGGACTGGATCCTAACCTGTAATCTATTGGAAGATTATTCAAACATGCTGAAATAATCGTATGGGTAAATCTGTTACCGTTTCTGATGCAAATTCCTATTAGCCTGGGCAGGATGCTTTGCCTATGTGAGAAGAGCAACATTTGGCTCATAGTATTTGTGACAGATTTGGCAATTTCCAGCAATATCCTTGAAAAACCTTGCTGAATTAAGTTCAAGTATATTTGGAGTCCATTGTATCAAATGGAAAGGTTATGTATTATTGTGGGCCTGGATAGTCAAAGGACTATATTGAACAATATGGCAAACAAGAAGGGTCTTTTGGGACAGCAGATGTGAAGGGTATTTCCTTATAAATATCTAGCTGGAGGTGAATGCAAATTCCCCACCCTCAGTTATGCAAAAACCCAGCCTTTTGAAGCTCCACCCTGAGCCTTTGTCTGCTGATCACCTGAGGCCAAGATCAAAGGGCCAAGCTGTCTAAAGGAAAAACTGAAGTATTCATGGTTGTTCTGGTTCTAAGCTAAGGCTGCTATGAATTTGTAACCACAGAAGAAGGTGGGGTTTGAAGGACTGACTCCTGTCAGAGCCTTTGATGGAGTTGGGGGGTGAGCTCTGGTAAACTTGTTAACAGGCATGTAGGTTATTTCATTGTTTTTAATATGTTTTCTCGATAACACTTTCACGTTAAGAATAAATATACTTGCTGTGTGTTGACTTGTTAGTGCAGGCAATCAGAGCCATTCATAGCCTTCAAAGAGAAAGCAAAGCATAGACACTGGCCTTTTTGAATAGTTTGACTTGCTGCGAATATCACAGTGTAAACAGGGAACTGTGCAGCCTGGAAAAACTCTGGTCAGGAGGGAGAGAGATGTAGGTCTCTGCCCAAGGGAGGTGACAGCTGACCAGCTGAGAGCAAAGAGTGGTTGTCCTTGCTGGACCATGGAAAGGGAATATATGTGCAGTTGCCCTGAACTGTGAGAGTATTAAAAACCTACAAAAAAAGTATATTTAAAATAGTGGAATGTCCAGGATGTGGTAGACAAGCTGAAAAACTCTTGGATAGGAGGTGAACCCTTTGGATGGAATATTTCATTCCTTAAAAGAGAGTTGATTTTTCTCCTAATGTTTTTATTTTGAATATTGACCAGAGCAATAACATTACATTATATGTGTATTCATAAAGAGTTAGGCCATGTGCTGAGAACAGTGCAGAGATACATAACCACCCCTCTCCACTCCCTTTAGGGTGATGCATGCCCCGAGGGATCTTGGTAGCATCTCTGTGCTTCTCCAAGTGCATTTCTGGTGAGCTTTTATGTCTCCTTAACCCCTTCCCCGTGTGGATCACAGAGGGCAAGGGAATTCTCCTTAATTCCTTCCCCATATTGAATAGTCAAACTGAACCAAAATTCAGACTGACTATGCTTTGCTGGAAGTGATTGCATATTTATAGAGGACATAATTTAGGAGTTCACATCAGAGATTGATTTTCAAGTTGAGACAGACACAACATAAACAAACCCTGAAACTAGTATATTAGTAGCACTTCTTTGTTTCAGTCCGAAGAAAATGTTAACAATTGAGTTATATACCCCTGAATACAGAAATAAATAATGGAAGGGCTGACACAGTCTTATTTAGTGCAGAAAACAATATTGCTAAATGCTTTCGTTATTCTGTTCTAAATGCACGCATAATTATTACAATGATTCAGAGGCTAAATATTATTCAAACTTCCCTGAATTATTTAGTCAAAGTCAGAGCCAATATATATTGTTGTAAGATTTAATAATTTTTACATTATGTCATTTCAAGACATAATTATTGTCTTAGAGACAAATTTTGAAGTTTTTCCTCAGATGTTGACTCCCACTGACTTCCGTAAGAATTTCTCACGAGTAAGGGCTGAACCTGGCTCAATAACTTCTTAGAATTAATTCCTCAACAAACTAGGATGAATTTAAATACAGTTTTGCTTTCCAGTCATATATCCAGATTCTTACATTTCATGATTCTATGGGTCAGATTCTCCCCTCACTTCTGTGATCATACACCAGTGTTGTAACCCCCTCGAATTTCATGGAATCACTTCTGATTTACACTTAGGTATTGTAAATGAGGATTGGCTACTCTGTAGACAATAAAACATGCATTTAAGTCTGGGTTAAAAATTCTCTCCTATTTCCATTAAAATTCTAGAGATTAATGCATAGATGGGTTCATTTCCTTATGGAGTGAAATCTCTGCTGAAAGTAAAATTTCTAAAACTTTTAATGAAATTAGCAGTAGTTCTGCGTGTGTATGGTCACACCCCAACCCTGTGCAACATTCCTGTTGTATAAGAAGAAAGTAGTAAATGTACTCAAAGTGAACCTCATTTTGATGGCAGAGGAGATTCAAGATCTGCTGGGCTAAATGAAACAAACCCTTCAATTTTTTATACACCAGTTTCCAAAGTTAGATACGGGAAGGTTAAATACTGAAATAAACTTATTTTATTGGCATGTATCCATTTATTTATGACATTGCACACTGTTTCCTTATGTAATTGCTCTAACAAGCAATTTGGCACCAAACTGATAGTGTCAATCTCATGTAGCAGATAAGAGACCATTTGTAATGTTAAATTCAATATATTTTATCATAACTTTCTGTTATGCAGAAGTTACACACGGTACATTTCCTTTAACAATGCTTAATTAAACCTAGATGATTAATCCAGAAAGTCAAACAAGATTCCCAGTGACAAATTTTGCCCGTATGTCAAAGGCCTCACCCCAGATATCTTATATCCATAATTCACAATATTGATAAAGTATACCAGATTGCCAGCCTCAAGCATTCAAAAATTAGTCAGACCCCACAAAATTATGAGATGCTCTAGGAATAGTTGAAATTAAAGATAAATTTTTCACTAAAACACTCTCTAAAAAATTATCGGTTTCAGAGTAACAGCCGTGTTAGTCTGTATTCGCAAAAAGAAAAGGAGTACTTGTGGCACCTTAGAGACTAACCAATTTATTAGAGCATAAGCTTTCGTGAGCTACAGCTCACTTCATCAGATGCATATCGTGGAAACTGCTGCAGACTTTATATATACACAGAGAATATGAACCAATACCTCCTCGCACCCCACTGTCCTGCTGGTAAAAGCTTATCTAAAGTGATCATCAGGTGGGCCATTTCCAGCACAAATCCAGGTTTTCTCACCCTCCACCCCCCCACACAAATTCACTCTCCTGCTGGTGATAGCCCATCCAAGTGACAACTCTTTACACAATGTGCATGACAATCAAGTTGGGCTATTTCCTGCACAAATCCAGGTTTTCTCACATCCCCCCACCCCCATACACACACAAACTCACTCTCCTGCTGGTAAGAGTGGTCAGTCTGGATGAGCTATTACCAGCAGGAGAGTGAGTTTGTGTGTGTATGGGGGTGGGGGGGATGTGAGAAAACCTGGATTTGTGCAGGAAATAGCCCAACTTGATTGTCATGCACATTGTGTAAAGAGTTGTCACTTGGATGGGCTATCACCAGCAGGAGAGTGAATTTGTGTGGGGGGGTGGAGGGTGAGAAAACCTGGATTTGTGCTGGAAATGGCCCACCTGATGATCACTTTAGATAAGCTTTTACCAGCAGGACAGTGGGGTGCGAGGAGGTATTGGTTCATATTCTCTGTGTATATATAAAGTCTGCAGCAGTTTCCACGATATGCATCTGATGAAGTGAGCTGTAGCTCACGAAAGCTTATGCTCTAATAAATTGGTTAGTCTCTAAGGTGCCACAAGTACTCCTTTTCTTTTTAAAAAAATATCATTTTCCAACCAGCTCTACTTCACACCCACTTTACATTGCCAGAGTGATATCAAGAGGCCTTTGTGAAACTAAGAATTCAAGCAACTGGGTCAGATCTTCCCGTGGTGCAAATCTTTTTGCTTCCTTAACCTTAATGCAGTTATGACAATTTAAAGCAGCCAATTGTATTTAGAAGCATCAGGCCTGATTCTCATTTACACTAAGGCTACTTTGAACCATTATGACCATGTAAAGGGATAGTGCAACATTATCTGTTGTCTTGCATCCTGAGTTGTCATTTACACTTGTGCTAAGTGAAGACAGAGGAGGTGTAAAATTCTACATTTAGCACAAGGTATAAAATAGAGACCACTCAGGCCAATAGACTGCTGAGTTGAATGATCTACAGTTCTTCTAATCTATCTGAGTTGCAGATGGCAAATGGAGCAGCATATGTGTGCCATCAATGGAATCCAAAACACACAGAACAGTACATTGTTCATGTAATCAAATCCTCTCTTTTTTTCTGGACCATTAATAAATTGGGTAGTGGTCATGAGAAAGGGATCAAGGAAAGTGAACTACGTAATGCCATTTAGCTACTCTCTGTGGTATCATTAGCAACAACTTGGAAAGTTCCTTAGTCCAAGAGTCCAATAACCAAAGCCATTTTGGCCATCACAGATAGTGTGTCACACTTGGAAGTCTGAATCTACAAATCCCCCATCAGCTTTTCACTGTTTATATAGTCTGTTTGGCAAACTTGTACGGCTGGAGTTATTGATTGTAAGAAAAAATTATGGAAACTAATTAGAATGGTAGAAATCAGAGAAGGAAAAGATCCAACTGTACAAGATCCCATTCCTTGGCCAGTGCCAGATTGTTTCCTGTAATATTATCTTTAAAGCTTTTGCTCAGAACATTTTCTGTCTATATACAGACTCTTAAAGGTTATCTGACAACAGGGAAACTCATATTGTTAAGAAGCAACTTTAACCAAAAGTTAATTAGATTCTATTTCTGAGGCCCAAAGACAGCCTTTATTTTATACATATATATCTGCTTTTTCATGCATCTTTCCACATCCTTTCATGCAGGATCAGAACTAGAAATAGTGAAATTAGGGCTGGACTAACCCAAGTAATTTGTTTTCTAACTACACGATTTGTAGAACCCTGAACCTGAACCTGCCCCTGCTCTTGGGGAATGAAACCCCAGGACAAAGGCTCTTGTAGGCAAATGTTATCACATCATGATCCAATATCAAGATATTACCAATATGGTTATGTATTATGTGATCAAAATGAAGCAACTAGCGCTAACTTGGAAAACTCTGATGAAACCATATTCCGTTGAAACGTGTGGTTCAGTCAAAATCAAAATGCTTTGTGAAATTGGGTCCATTTTGCCAAATTTAATTTTAAAAAAATTAAAATAAGCTCCAACAATGTTGAAACATCCCATTTCAACATTATGGGAATGAAACATTTCAATTTTTCATTTTGAAATGACTTTTCATTTAGAATTACTTTACTATTTGTATAATATATTAAAATGCAATATATATAACATAACATTGTAAAAACTTGAAATCAAAACAAAACATTTCAGTTCTGTCAAAATGAAACATTTTGAATGGCCTGAAGTGAAAACTGATTTGGAATTTTCCTTCACAGAGAATTTTGAAATCTTCTCTTTTTTTTTTTTTTTCTGGTTTGGAATGAAACCAAATATAGAAATCCTTTACAAAAGGGATCTTCTGTTCACCACATGGCCGTAGTAGCAATTTTCATTCAGGCCTGGCCAGTTCAGGAATCCAGAAACAGCCTGTTTTCCAGCCCTTACATAAAGTCCTGCTTAGGCAAAAACGAAAGAATGCAAAGGCTGGCATGGTACAGTTTGTTGGTTTTTGAGGTAGTGATAGGCACTTTTTCCCCCATGTCAGCTTATCTCTTCTGGGTGGAACAAATATTTATCAAAACCACCTGAAGACATCATGATTCAACAGGGGAGTTTTTCGTATCAATATTTTTTTCCATCTTAATTTGTACGACTTGATTTCCTATGTGGTGTTAGCCTTATACATTGAAATTTGCTGGATGACTGGAAATCAGTCTTGAACTGAAATTGCACAAATTTTCCCTTGGTTGTATTTTCAAGACCCCTTTGTTTAAGTTATCTACAGTGGATGCTGGAGCTAAAACAATGGGCCAGATTCTCCTTTTGGTTATACCAGTGTAACTCAAGAGTAACTATTAAAACTATTTAATAGTATTGCACTGGTGTAAATAAGGGCAGACTTGGACCTATGAAAATAACAAAGACTGACAATTCCTCGCAGCAAGAAATTACAAGCACTTACAGTGCATTTTCTTTCATCCCAGCACCTGAATCCAGCTCCCTTCCTTCCTCCCGTATTCTCTGTGCAGATGTCACCAGTCTGAACTTGAGTGAACCAGCTGAGAAAAAGTGGCTCATCTGGGGGATGTGGAAGAGAAAAGCTTGCAACCCCCTGACTTAGACCAAAAGCAGCCAAGGCAAGAAGCCAGCTTTGGGACATGTGAATATTCAGCCGAAAGATCAGGTTCATGGAGGGATACTCAGACCTGCAGTGATCAGTTTGTATAAAACCTCATTCTGCATGAGAGTTGACATTAGTGAAAGCTGGGCTCATGAAATTGAACAGTTTATGGCCCCTTACTGTCTAGTTGGTTACCTAGCTTTAGTTTACAGGTCAAATATTCACCTATTCACTCAGAGGATTATAGCATAGCCTCCACTCAGTGAAGACATGTGTGTTTCTATGCAGCTGCTGAGAGGTATGTACATACACTGAAAAGAGAATATATTCCCCCAAGCAGTCATGCTATTCCTGCCTAGAAGGACACCCATACTAACCTTTGAATTAAAGTGCAGAGGTAGTTTGAAAAGTGATGCTGTGACAGTGACATGGATGAGTTCCCCACTGGTTCTTGGGGTAAGATTGTGACACAAATCAATTAATTAGAAATTAATTTTTATTTTCTGATCCCAAGTCATGTGACAGGGATCAAAAGGATACACCCTGGTCACATGGCAGAGGTCAGTCTTCAGTGGTTATAATTCTCCCTCATTGACTACTATTCTGCATACCACTGTGCTCAGCTATAAGAACATCAGAGATATACTTGGGTGAAACAGTTTGTGTTGCCCCCTGCTGATGGCTCATACATAGAAATTAAAATATGAAAATTACTACTGCTAATTTAAACTGTCATTTAAACTTTTAGTTCAAGTGGTAGAAGGCCAATGTGCTTCTGGTGCCTGAGTTCTATCATCAGTGTTCTGTGTTTGCATGGTTTAGCTGGCCACTGCCTGTCATGCATATTTTTTATGTGCCCATCACCTTATATCGAGGCACCATTAGACAACAGATGACAAGGGCAGCTTTTGATTTAAGGGCAACATCTATTCCATGCTCATCAGTTTGGTATCTGATCACAGACACCTGACGTATTGTCTATAGCTATGGATTTGTGACAAATCCATATAGTTAATTATTATTGGAAAGCAGTGTGAAGTAAGACTAAGTATGTACCTTTCCTCTTACCATTGCAACCTTTTTTGAAGAGATGGATTTGCACAGAACCCTTTTGTCTCTTTATCACATGACTAAGGTTGCAGAAATTTGTTCCAGATTTGCAGTTTAGTTTTAGCAAAACGTATATGCATGAGGGAGAGAGAGATTGCAAATAATATACAGATCAGAAAATGTAAGCATACAGTACAGTGGTTTTTTAAAGTATCATTTAATTTCATTGCACTGCATTAACAGAGAAAACGAAACCTTCAAAATGAATAACATACAAGGGGCGAAGGATAAGCATAATCCACTGTGAAAGACTGCAACATCAGTGCCCATGCTCCATACTGCTATATCAGGTGACAAAATGGGATTATATTTTTTTTTCAATGAGACAATGGCTTTTTCACTCAAGTGAAACTTGACTTCAGTTGTTTTGATAGTTCAGCTGGTCCATTGATCACTTTGGAGTGGCTTCTGAGATGTCCCTTACCTGGCTTTATGGCTTTCAAACATCATTTAAAAGTCCCAGTCAGGGTTTTAAAATCTTAACTGAAGTGTAATCAATGGCGAATTTCATACATTGTGGAAAGAGAATAATCACAGTTGGCAAACTGAAAAAACTGAAGATAGAGAACATAAGAACGGCCAGACTGGGTCAGATCAATGGTCCGTCCCAGTGTCCTGACTTCTGATAATGGCCAGCGCCAGCGGCTTCAGAAGGAGCTAACAGAACAGAGCAATTTATTGAGTGATCAATCCGCTGTTGTCCAGTCCCGGCTTCTGGTAGTCAGAGGCTTAGGAACACCCAGAGCCTGGGTTTGCATCCCTGACCATCTTGGCTAATGGCCAATAATGGATGTATCCGCCATGATCTTATCTAGTTCTTTTTTGTCCTCTACTTATCTAGTATCATTGCAAACTACTTTCACACTTCTCTGCCTCAATCCTGCTGGACAGGTGTCACTGCTGAAATGATACTGTAGTCCAGTCTCGGTTGGTCATTCAGTCCTTGATCTATCTGCTGAGACTGCAAAGAAAGAAAGAATGCTGAAAGTAAAAAAAGGTGATACATAAAATATATATAAATAAAATATAATGGATTACTGTAAAGAACTAGGAAATACAATATTTAGGAAGGAAAATTTCATGGGATTTAAACTCTTTCTTTGAATATAGTTTTAGACACTAGACCAAAATTGCAGACTATTATTTTTGAGATACAGAATGTGTCCTTTGTGAAGGACCTGATCCAATGCCCACTGAAGTTATATGAAGATTCCAGTGGAAACTGGATTAGATCCAGTGGAACCCCTGGCATTTTTCCATTGACTTTGGTGGGAATTGGACTAGCCCCTTGTAGCATAACCCAGTTCTGGGTAAAGAATAAACCTGCTGGACTTAAAATGAACTCTGTTAAAACACATATAATTAGTTGGTCAAATTTATTTCTGAAATAAGTGGGGAAACTACCTTCTTTTCTCTCTCTCCCTCATGCATCTCCATGAAACCAGCAATGTCCAAAAGTCTCGCCCTTTCCTTCTCCCACACGCACCCACAAACACACAGGGCTACTCCCTTTGAATTGATATATTATTGGCAATGGTGGGTCTGTGTGTTTACTTAGGGAGTTGTCTGCCCCTGCTAGTGCCTGAAGACAAAGAAAAGGTAATGATGCTATTTTCACCGATGCGAGCTGATATGGAATCATTAAGAGAACAGATGTTAGGTGGCTTATTCCTTCACCCACTTACTTCCCTGGTCCTTCTCGCATGAACAGAAAGCAACAATACCCAAAGTCCAAAGGTGCAAACAATTCGATGTTTATTGGGGTGAACTTCCAGCAAGCATGATTCCAGTTTCCTTCCTCAGTGTCCCCCTTCCCAGCTCTGACACCACAGAGCCTTACACCTGTGTCCCTGTTCCCATTCCTGCCCTTAGCCAAACATGATTCCAATTTCCCCACTCCCATTCCCTGTTCCCATTTCCCCCTTTAGCAAAACATGATTGCAATTTCCTTACCCCCCGCCCCCATTCCCTGTTCCCATCCTGCCCCCATCCCCACCCCCACCCCCACCCCCACTCTCTTCCTGATTGACTGCAGACTATATAGTAAAACTTGAGTTCGGCTTAGCTATACCTTAACCAATCATTTTCCTGAAATTTAACTAACCAATCCTAACATATTGTAACATGATTATGTAACCAATTATATCCCACCACCTTAATTAGTTTACCCCCAGCAAAATTAATTATACAGCAGACAGGAACAATCACAGAACCAGACAGAGATTATACAGACAAACAATAGCAAAGTGGGAACTATAATCACAAAACAATACAGAAGTGATGATTTCACATCCCAGCTATTGATAAGTGAGTTCTTGCCAGACAGGATGCTATCAAACTAAGTTTCCTTTTACATTTTCTAGGCAATCCCTTTCTCTGGAGGAGATAGGCATTATCAGGACAGGATTGTATTCCTAACAGCCCAGTAGCACCTTCTTTCAATGTGACTAGTTTGGAATGTGAGGAGGTGACCAGTCGCTTCCCAGCTTATGGCTGCCTCTGTTGCTTAGCCAAAGGCCTTAGCCTAAGCACAGGGCCTCAGACTGTCACAGTAAGAGAAGGCCCTTACACCTGCAGACAGTGATTTTGATTCTTTCTTTTATATCTCTAGAACTAGCCAAGTGATAAGAATACATCTAAATTCTTAGAGTACAGGCCTTTACAGACAGGCCTGAATATCTATATCCTAGATGGAACATAGATGGAACTTACCCATTTTTATAGAGTAATTTTTCACAATACGACCACACTGTATTGGTGAAGTCTAGTGAAGTCTAGCTGAAATAAAGAACAGTTGTAACTGGGAACCAGGAGACCTAGATTCTATCCCCCACTTTTCCAATGATCCATTTTGTGACAATTCACACAATTCATACACCCTCTCTGTGCTAGTTTCCCCATAATCTTTATATCAGGGAGACTAAGACTTACCCAATTTATGCATTCAAAGACATAATAATCAGTCGTTTTAATTCCAGTAGTTATTTAATGGGCTATTTTGGAGGCAGTAGCCAAAAACTGTGAGGTGCAGTAGCTGAGTGGTTCAGGTGTTCAACTAAAATCCTGCAGGGTATGGGGTTTGGGCTCAATAAATCTCACACTAAAAGGCCACTTCCAGTTTACCCAGCTGTAAAATGGGTACCTGATCTATCAGGTTAGGGCAGTCAAAGGTGGTCACCTGTGATGCTGACCCCATAAGGCCCTGGTGTTCTGTTGGCTATGAAACTGATATGCATTAACTGTGCGAGCCTATTGAGACATTGACTTGGGAGAACTTTGACTTTGACCTAGAAAGTTGATCTATTCATTGGTATTTAGCCAGTACTTGTGGGTTGCCAGGATATGGATATTTCTGTCCAGGTTCATCTTAAAGCTATGTGGGTGTTTGGGGATGGAGATATAGAAAGTAAAATGTAAAGAGTACGAAAGAACAGTAGAGTCTTTCCTTATATCCATTTCTGCTAATAAAGACAAATTGAAATTATGTCTGTGTATTAAAAATTAAAACTCGCATTTGTATACGCTAGAGAGTTCATTAGTACATAATAGATATTTGCGAAGTGAGCAATTTTAATCTTTTCAGGGTGGACTAAAGTGCTTACAACATATCAGGCCCAAAATTCAGATAAAGCAGTTTACCATGGTGTGGCATGTAGATATGGAATCACTGAAGTCACAATGCATATTTCTGTCCAGTGTTTCCCACACCTATGGCAAGATATAAAAGTTACAGGTCTCTGCAATTTTTTTCCATTTCATCCACAACTTCTTGTTCTTATCCAAAAGAAAAATGAACACAGTTGTGAGTATATTTGTCCTTTATTGTAGTTGTAATTATTTTAAGAAGCTACTATTTATATAAAAATGTGAATTCTTTTTGACGAGAAGCAAGAGTGTTCAGTGAAGTTAGCACTGTTTTGAGAAAAATTATGTTTCATGTTTCATTTGCTGGTACAATAAGAAGGTACTGTCCTGCATTCTTTGTGCTGCAATAATCTCCTTGAAATCAATGGGAATCATTCATTAACAAGGGATTCAGGATTGAGCCCAAATTTAAGCATGTTTCATTGCTAATTTTTGTTATAATTTTTTAGAGGAATCAAGAAATATGTTTGGAAGCAATCAGTGTAATTTTTGAATAGCAAGAAAAATGTAACTTCTCAAAAGGAAAAGTATTGTGTTATTTTCTGAATGAAATCATTAAGAAAACTGAATTTACAAATTTTTTACACAGACAAAAGTTTGAGAAATGTCTCAGACAAAGTCAGACAAGGAATGGCAAAATGCACATGAATATTACTGTCTGGTAGAAAATATTTAGCAAGTTGCATTTTTTAAATTTAGACTTTGGACTGGATTTTGTAATATTTTATCTCGTAAAATAGGCCTCAAGCAAATATGGGAATCTAGGAAATACCGTACGATATCTGACCTGTGGTCATAGTTGTACCATATCTCAGACAGTGACCAGCACCAGATTTATCCAGAGGAAGGTACAAGAATTAGGGCAATTAGGGAATCATCAACCCACCAGATATAAATATCCCAAATTCAGTGGGAGATCAAAATCTGGATATGCTTCTCGTTCCAATGGAAAGGGGCAGGGATTTTTAGTTGTAAGTTTTTTAGAGACCATCTAAAAGTTTTTGCTTGTTTTTGTTAATGCATATTTAATGTCAATGACTAACATTCTGGAGGAAGAAAGTGTTTGTTAAATACCTTCTTCCCTTCGGCTGAGGCGTGAGAGCTGATGTACTTTGAGACCCCACCAACAGGTCCTCCAACAAAACTAGGGAACAGTAGGTTTGGGGTTCCTAATATTTCTAAGACAAAAACACAAGTATCAAAACAATCACAAAGTAGATAGCCAGATAGCTAGATAGATTCTGTAATACCATAAAAAAGTAAACAAGTTCACAAGTAGAATTCTTTTAAAATTCCTTTTTGGGTTCCCTTTAAGATTAAGCAGTTTTTATAAAGTTTCACAGTGATACAAGCAAAATGAAACGTAACCAGGAGAAACTTACAATTGGAAAATGTAATTATTTTCAGATAATCCACTTGCAGTGCAAAGTGGATCATTTTTCAAACCTTGGGAATAAAATAGCTTCCCTTGATTCATTAATTCTGCAAGCTCTGAGTTTTGGCCTGGACTCTGTCCATGTGTCATGGTGGTTTTTAGTGTTTCTGTTGCATATGAATGCTGTTATTTCTTTTTCAGGCTACAGTAATTGCTGTGCTGGGAGTCTTTTGGACTCAAGCTTTTTCATATGAAGTAAGTAGACTGCCAATGCTTTGTACTGCCTAGTATTCATTTGCAATGCATTAGGTCCCTGGAGAAATGGGATAACCAGGAAGAAAAGGCACTGAGGAAATTAATAAAATGCTTATTGCTGAGCACAAAGGAAAAGGTAATCTTTGCCAAACCAGACAATCCTATAAATTAAGGAGCCAATCCTGCTGTCATTACTCAGGAAGAACTCCCATTGACACTTGCCTGAGGAAGGATTGTTAGATAAGGCCCCGAAGAAGAAAAAGACGTGTGAGGTCACCTCCTTCCATCCCACTAAATCAGTTCAGGATTATTCCCTACAGTATAGATATTTGCAAGCGCAACACTTCCTAGGCAAAAATAAGTCACAATCCAATAGATCTTGCCATGAAGAAATTATTGCTGCTTTATACAGCCTAAATAATTGTGTTCACTTTATAAACCATTGTTCCTGGTTATCTCCCTTCTAAAAAATGTCTCCCCTTTCTTAATATTTCACCATGTCATATATAGATAGTATCTCCCTCCTTAATCATCCCTTAGTGAAGCAAGATGCAGCAGGCCTGATTCTTCTTTACAGTAAGGCGCCTTTACACCACTCTGGTAGCATAAAGGGGCCTTGTACAGCCAAAGTGATGCAAAAGGGCCATAGCGTAAATAAAAATCAGACTCATTTTAATTCTTTGACTTCATTAGCTCTGGAATCATAACAGGTAAAATACTGTATTTTATGTTGCACTTTTCAGATGAGTGAAAAAGGTGACTATCGCATATTTTGTGTTTTGTACTCAGATCTATAGCCTCCCAGGAACAAACGGTGACTATGTCCAGCAAACTGTGACTATTAGCAATGAACTTCATATTGCTGATATCCATATCCATGCTGGGTTGTGCTCCTCTGATACCATTTTTGACTACAAACATGTAAGTGAAACCAAGAATCTGTCTTGGCTTAAAATCATTTCAATGTTTTTTTTTCTTTTTAAACACAGTAAACTAGCTTGATACCTCTTCTTCCTCCTTGTGAATAATCCTTAAACAATGTCTATTTTAATCATCCATCTCTTTGGTTTCTTCATATGTCTATGCAATGCAACAGAAATACAAAACGAAGAAAAGATAAAGTTTGCCCTAGAACTGTACATAGACATAAACAAGGAGATATAAATTCTGTTCCTAGTTACAATGGTGTGACTGCAGAGTAACTCCATTACTTCACTCTGCATTTACACCGTTGTAGCTCAGAGCAAAATTTTGGCCCAGCATACAAAGAGAAGATTAACAACTGGGTGGCAGTAACTATTTTCAAATTAGAAACCTGCTTTTCTATATCACAGGGATACATTGCTACCAGGCTGTTTTCACGGAGGGCCTGCTTTATCTTGAAAATGGAGAAAGGATATATCCCAGAGCTGAAAGAAATTGGACGGCTTACTTACGAGAAACAGGTAATTCTCTGAAGTATTATGTACTATATACAAGCAAGTCATGTTAGAGAGATGGTGTGATGGAAATAAAGGGTACTGCCATCTGGAATACTCTTTGTTCTTAGGAGTCTTTCTTATTAGACTGGTGATAACAAAACAGAGACTTTGATACTACAGTGATGCACTCACTAAAGATAATTGTGCCTGCAAAACTGAACATCTGGCCATCAGTTTACTTGGGCCAACCCATGAAGTTCCTATACAGGCAAAACTTTCACTGAAATCAATAGGGATTTTGCTTGAGTGGGAATTTCAGAATTCGGCCTCTTTTTGGCAGGTGAACAGTAACTTATTCATAGCAAAATTACTTAATATAGTTATAATAACTGTACAGATTAGGAGGGTGAACATGGAAAACAAAGTGAAAGCTGCCAAAGTGTAAAACTATGTAGCTGTTCTATATTATTATTAATCATTATTAAGTATTTGATTAACGCAGTTCATTTTTGCTATGTGTATACAATTACTCTTCAGTGAACTTTGTGACTATTTCCTTCTTTGTAATTAACAATCTGTTACTTGTTTAGATGATGCTTTGTATGTGGCTAGAGAAAATTTGTTAGAGGTGGATGGGTTTTCTCACAAGGATGTTACAGAAGATTAAGGAATAAGATGTATTGCTAACTATATTTTAATATTTTCTCCTTTAAGATGATGAACAAGATGTTTTCCCCAAAACGCCTGTGGGTGCAATATGAACCCAGTGATTCTATATTTGGTGAAATCAAGGAGTGGTTCATCTTTGGTAAACCCATTGAGAAACTCTGCAAAGGTGTGCCTGTTTACAAGGTTCGCAAGGTTGAAGGTGGGTAACAAGACTGAAACCAAATTCTTTAGAAGGCGCTGAGTCTTAAAGAAGCTAATTTTCCTAGTTCTATCTCTGGTTCTGATGTAAGCCATAGTTCCTGAGCACCTCACAATCTTTAGCATATTTCCTTGGGATCTACAGCAGTGTTAATATCCCCCATTTTATCGATTGGTAACCAAGGCAGAGAAAGGCTAAGGGCGGAATGCTCAAAATGAGTTAGGATAACTCCTTTTGAGCATCCTCCCTTAAGTGATTTGCCCAAGGTCACACAGGAAGTCTCTGGCGGAGCAGGAATTAAACCAGGTCTCCCAAGTTCAAGGTTAATACCCTAATCACTGTACTGTCCTCCCTCTCTTGCTGAATATAAAATGACAGCTTGGGCTCATCTGTGCTAAAGCAATTCTGCATTCCACAATTTAGTAGCGAGATGGATTTGCTGGAGTGGTGGCCCAGGATCTGTCTTGCAAAGCAGACAAAGGTAGCACTTTCTGGAGCCCCTATTGCTGGTCCTCCATTACACCCTGCTGCTGGCATAGAGGGTGTGGCCATGGGAAGGGGGAGGGAGCCAAGATTCTTTTGTTCTCTAATGATCCCCTGCCATTTTAATGGCTATAGTAGGTCTAACTTATGCCAGAGCACTAGTTTGACACATGGCTGGCCCAGGACCAAAAGCACAGAAAGGTGGCTCAAAGCCACATTTGCATGTCCCCCATTTGAGTTGCACCATAAGAGTGTGATCCAACTCCCTAACTGACAATCAGGTCCTGTTCCTGTACTTTTTCTTTTTTTTTTTTTGCTTGATTTTGGAGAATTGTCATTGAAAATATATTTTGTGTCCTTGTTTCCTGTTTAGGTGCCATAAGAGCTGGTGGCTGTGCTAAGGCAGGAATCCTGGGCATTTTGGGCATTTCAATCTGCGGAAAGATCAGTGTTTAGACATAACCCTGGCAGTGCCATTGCTTGGAATGGGCTTATTATTTTCCAGCGGCTTTCATTCTTTGTAAGCCATGAGCAACGTTATTAATTTGGGATCAATCTCATTGTTCCACATAATCAGCCTCTCTCGCAAACTATGATCTACCAATAAAAGAATGAAACATTCCACCTGCCTTGGTTTTCTTTTGCAAAACAAGCAGCACACAACTAAATGAATCCCCTCTCCTCTTATTTTTGTGTTTGTATGCTTCCCTCCAAAGCAAAATAAAGCTGTCCTTGTTCCATTCATCTGTTCAGCATGCAATGTGACATACATAATATGGGCTCACCCTTGCAGGGTTTTTTACAAACAAAACTCCCCAGTGAAGTCAGCACCTAGATACGTCAGTGACTAGCACTCCATAAATGTGATGGCTAGGGATAGATAGATAGATAGATGTCATCCAAACTAGCAGCCACATCTTTAATACTTCAGAACTCCTTTTAGGATGTTTTATTTAAACGTTACTTTTAGAGATGGGTCTGAACCAAAACCCCAGACCTTAACATTCTCAAACTTTGAGAAAGTTTAGATCTGGAAGTTTACATTCAGCCCCTATCTTTATTGTGAGATGAACCAAACATTGAATGTGAACACCATCCCAACTTGGGAAAAGTTTGGATGGGACACTTTGTTTTCCAGTGCATTTCAGGTTCCTCACTGACTTAGACTGCAGTTTTCAAAGGGGCCTAGGTCAAATGGAATTGGCTACCTAAATTACTTACAGCATTTGAAATCTCACCATCATTTATCATCTTTATTATTATTAATAATAATTGTTTGTGTTGTAGTAGCAACTAGGACCCTAGGCAAGGACTAGGTGCTGGGTGCTGTACAAACACAGAACAAAAAGATATGTGCCCCAAAAAGCTTACTTCCCGGATTCCCTTTCCTCAGCACCAATTATAAAAGCTGTGCCAATTGCTAAAGGCACTTCACATGTTTTCCCAGAGGGCAGCTTGCAAGGGAAACTGAATGAGGCAAGGTAGCATAGCATAGCTGCAGCCCTGTCTCTTAGATTTCAGTGCGGGAATTAATGTTTGGGAGGAATGTATATTTTAGAGTTGGAAAATGCAGCCTACTGAGCCTTGAAGGACTGCCAGTGAGCAGAGCATACTTATGAGTCCAGGGAATTGGATAATTTCCTAACCTAGTTATTTTCAAATCTGGCTGCTTATCAAACCATCTGTCACTTATTAAAGGAGCATTTTATCTTCTTATGATGAAACTGTTCTGTTAGATAAATTAATCCTATTCACAACAGGCTGCAGGTCTTTGGTGATCCGGAAAAATGTACCTGGAGGGTTCAAGGCTGGCAATTAAATCTAGGAATATTTGTGTGTGTGTCTCCAAGAGATAGGATTTTGGATAATATTTTACTGTGAACTCAGTGCTGGTGAAAAGTGCAGGATTGACAGTCTTGGAGTGCAAGGTCCTCTATTGATCCACAGAAGAGGTACAGCCTGAGAAAACTTCCCCGTCTTGTCCTGCCAAAGTGCATCAACATTGCTTTGAAAGTACCACCTGGCAGGCTGAGAAGATAGTTCATTCTCCACTCACGCTTTCGGCTGTCTCCTGAGTGTGCCATCAAGAGGAGCAATTCAGTTGGTGGGATTTGTAATGTGGATAGCTGTACTTCAGAACCTGGCCTGGGACCGGTGTTGGGTGAGAAATGGTCTTCCCGCCCTATGACAATTTTCCAAGATTTTGAAAAAATTTCCTACCCCAAATCAGGACAAAAAGTACAAATCTTGAAAATTGTCATGAACTGACAAAACAAAAACAAACAAAAAAAATACAGTTCAGGTTAATTGAAACATTTTTCTTAGATAAATTCTAAATGTTTTATTTCAATTTTGAACTTTTAAAACCCTTTTTTGTCTACATTTGCTAAAATTTGTAACTGAAAAGTCACTTCAACGCAAAAAACTGAAACTTTTCATTTCAAAAGTCAAAACTTTTCATTTCAACAATTTTGAAACTTTTTTTGCCAAAAAAATTTCAAATTGGGAGATTCATCGAAACTGTCCCTATTTCACAAACAGTTTTGTTGTTGACAAATAGGCATTTTTCAGTAAGAAATGTTTCAGTGGAAAATTCCCAACCATCTCTAACTGGGACCTTCCACTAGTTTTACACAGGCCACGAAACAGCCTCTAAATGTTAATTATATGTGTTTATCACCACTGACACAGACTGTCTTTGAACTGAGAATGTAGATGTGAAAGTCCACTACATATTCCCAAGTCCTTGAGCCATCCAGTCACCTAAAGACATAGAAACTGGTTGTCTCTATTAATTTAGGCTTTATTACACTGGATCTTCAATCTATAAGTCTCTGGTTATGTTGCTCAGGTTTCAAATCTGTTATGGTGCTAAAACTGAAAAAAGCCCTTAGGGAACTATCCTGCACAGTCCCCTAAGATATGTGCTGGATGCACAAAAATAATAGATAGATAGAAAGATAGATATGAGTCTAGGATTATTATTTAATAAAAAAGTGTTTTAAAATAATTAATTTGCATTTATCTGGTTATCTTAATCTGAATTTGACTGTATAACTGGGTTTGTATTTTTACTGCCTGTATTTTTACTCCCTTTAAAACTCCCAGGCTGTTACAACTGGCAAACCCACTACTGCTGGAAGGCTAGTGATGTGAAAGTGAAAGGGCTGTGGGCTGCTGCAGTTCTCCTAACAAAACAACATCAAACCTTTGTCTGTGGCTGTCCTTGGATTTAGGTCTATATCAATACACAGGTCCTCTCTCATTATACTTCAATATTTTGCCAATATTTTTGCAGCAAGGCAGAGAACGAAAAGCAGAATAAGGCAGCAGTGTGGGGCATGACACTAACTTGGTGTTTTAACTTCCAGCCAATATCCTTTTTATTAAACTCTGAGAGGAAAAAGGGAGAGTCAGGCACAATCCCTTTCATGAAAGCACTTTATTTAACAGTTGGAGGCCAGACTTGAAATCAAACAATGGAACGTCTGAAATGGTGTATTTCTAAAAATAGAACAAAAGAGACAGATAAGGTGAAGAGAGAATAAAAAACCCAAAGCAATGGGGATCCTGAATGATGACCAACAGCTAAGCTTAGCAACCTGAGATGTTGCCACACAGGTAAATGCCCAACAAGCCCAGAATTCCAGAATCAGCACAGCCTTGAAACTCAAACAATAGAGCTCCTCCTTTAAGGGAAAAAGAAAAGATGAGAGATGGTTAGAATATAACGAGATACTTCAGAGATCAATTAATTATACTGCTTAGTGAGAACGTTGCTTCTGACAGCAGCTGAACAATGCCCTAGAAATACACGTTTCTCTAGCCCATTACCAATCTCATCCAGTCCCCATTGAATGCAATAATCTACATTCTCCTTTTTCATGCATTATCATGTTCTAAACACTCAGGCAAAAGTGCTCACCCTGATCCTGTTGTGCGTAGTACGTAGGGACTCCTTTACAGAGTATGTTAATGGACCTTCCGAACTGGGCAACATTCCTGATGCGGGTCTTGGTGATCGAAAATCTCAGGAAAGGTGGTGGTGGCATACTCTTGGCTGGCTATATCATAGCAGAATGTGCACAATGCAATCGATAGGCATTCTTAAGATATGTGTGAGTGTTCATTTGTGTCACCTGGATGTCTGGCCTTGACCCAGGAAAGCATCTTTACGACAGAGGGTTGAAAATGTTCGATCAAAATTGCTTTCTGGTTGAAAACTGAGTTTTGGACTCAACAAAATTTTTCATGAAAAGCATCTGCTTTCTGCCAAAAAAATTTGGCATTTTGCTTAAAAATTGAACACCTGAAAACTGAAAGCTTTTGGCTGAAAGCCAAAAACATTTTACCCCGAAACCAAAAGGTTTTGGACAACATTTTTCAGTTTTGGTTTTTCAAAAAAAGTTGAAATTCTCGACAAAAAAGAAACCAATTTTCCATCCAGCTCTAACCTTTGTGCAGATCAGTACTTATGGCTGTCATTAATTTTAAGCACATGTTTAAGTCTCCTTGGAGTCAATTTACCAATACTTTTGTGACTTCTGAATAGAATTTTGCATGATTTTACTCACAACTGTTCTCATTTTTGTTTTGTGGGCAATTGAGTAAGTGGAGATTTGTCTGTATCAAAACAAATTTTGCCACACGGTGACTGACCCCTTTAAAGGAAAATAGAGTCAGCCCCATCTGTACCATAATTAACTGCATCCCGGCCTGAATGGGCAGGACTAACGGGATCTGGTGTTCATATGGTCAACACTTGGACCTCATAATAAAAAGGCTTAAGGGAATCAAGTCAGGAGCTGGCTGTGGAGGAAAGTAGTCAGGCTGGGTTGTAGCTGGAGACCTGAGCCACAGGAGTGGCACTAACTCCTGAAACAAGAAACCCCGCTCCAAGGTGCCAGTCCTGGGGGTGATACTCCACAATAGCAAAGAGCTAATAACAAAGAGCCCAAGAGGGACAAGAGACCCAGGCCTGGAGAGGGGCAGAAGAAACTTTTCACGGATGTAAGTGAGAGAAGACTCAGGCCCAATATATGGAATACAATACCACATCAACACAGATTGCCATGCTTTTCTGTCCCATTGAGCATTTTAGAGAGAGTGGACGTGATTCTCCCCTCTTTTACACCAGTTTTAAACTGATGCGACTTCACTGAATTTAAGAGCTATGGACTCAACCTTTCTCCCGCTGATACCAGTGGCAAAACTCCCATTGATTTCAGTAGGAGCTGGATTGTGCCCTGTTTCTAAAAGAGTTTGTTTTGACTAACATTTCCTCATATGTATTGACCTCTCTCACCTTCTGGTCCTTGAACTTGCTGAGTTTCTCCAGACTTGGGAATGCATCTTTATTCATCTTTGCAACAATGTAAGCCCTCTTGTTGAACAGCCTCGTAGCAAAAAGTTCCTTTAAAGCAAAGAAGGAACTGCTGACATGTATATTACATAACATCGATGTGAATGATTACTTATCTGATTCTGTGTAGCACCTTTTAACTAAAACATTGCTTCTGTGACAAAAGTGCTCTATCTTTTTTGCCTTAATCGCCTTCTGTTGTACTCTGTGCTCCTTTATGTCTATGTATGAACCAAATTTCATGGAGCCAAAAGATTCCAAAGTTCTTTCCAAATGGATATGCCAACTATATGGAAATTATTTCACCTGCCATTAAAATGTAGCCATCACTGGAATAAAATAAAATGGGTCTTTTATTATAATAGCAACACTACAATAGCAGTTTAGGACAGGAAACAAATAAGAATACTACATCTAACCGAATTAAAGAAAAAGGGAATTATCCCACTTGGAATTTTAATGTAAAAACAAATGCCATGGGCTCTTTAATAACTCCAAGTGGTCGGAACCTCAATTTTATAGCTGATCTGAAATTTGCACGTAATTCTCCAGGAATTCATTGTGATGGAATATATTTTTGCAGATTTTTTAATTTATTGTTAACAACTTGTCTACATTAGAAGGTTGTACCAGAATAGTTAACATGACAAAATCCTTGTGTGGACATAGTTATATTGCTATAAAGGGGCTTTATACCAGTACAGCTATTTGTGTACAGGAAGAGGAATAAGCCATCCCAGTATATGGCACCTTTATACTGGGATAGCTGTTTCCACGCAGGGGTGGTAATGATATAACTATTTTGGTTGAAAAAAAATCACACCCCGACAGAAATAGTTATACTGGTACAAAACGTCCAACCGACATGACTTGCATGTGTGCAATGTGCTGTCAGACTGAAAACAACTTTGGATTAAACTGTGCAAAGCCTGGGCATGTCCATGCAAGGGCTGATCAACCTCGGGCCCAAAGGATATAAAGCACAGATGTGTAAAATAAGGGGTGAAATGCTGATCTAGGGAAAACTGCATCCTTACATTTCAGGAGCCTGATCCAGAGCCCACTGATGTCCATGAGAATGTTTACATCGCCTTAAGTGGACTTTGGGTGAGGCCCCAGAACAATAACTGATTAATAGCTGGGGTCAGGAATACATTTCTCCTTGCATGTAGTAATTGACAAGTGGCTCCTATAGGTGAAGGAGGAGTAGGGGATAAACCTCTGTCCATTCCAATATGTCAGTTGTGGTATATAGAGAGCAGCATGATACTGTGGATATGGCAATGCGCCTGGAGTTCGCAATCCCAAATCCCACTGAAGTAGATGGGGATTTTGCCACACGCTTCAATGGAGCCAGGATTTCACCCCTGGGTTCCATCCTGGCTCTGCCACTGATTTTGCTTTGTGACCTTGAGCAAGTCACTTTCCCGCTCTGTGCCTTGGTTTCCCCATCAGTAAAACAGGGATAATGACATTTCCTTTCCATTTGCAGATCACTTTGGATGACAAGTGAGGTAAGCTCTCCATGTAATTATTAATACCCATGTTCTTAGTGTATCCTGACCTTGCTGTGGTCCCAGATTGCATCCCAAACCTTCCAACCATTGTAGCTGTTGATATCGGCAGTGTGGTCTTGGTTGCTGACGTTCACGTTCTGGTGGCTGTTTCCACCATTGTTTCCTTCGTTGTTTTCATTGACCGACTAAATGAAACAGAACGGCATGAATAAGAATGATACAGGTTCACTGCAGTCTCACCCAGGGCAAAACCCACCGGATTTCAATGGGAATTTGGTCTGAGTAAGGATTTTGGAACCTCATTAATAGAGTAAATATTGGGTCAAATGCTCCTGTATCACAAATTGAAATGAGTATCACAGGGGTAGCCGTGTTAGTCTGGATCTGTAAAAGCAGCAAAGAGTCCTGTGGCACCTTATAGACTAACAGACGTATTGGAGCATAAGCTTTCGTGGGTGAATACCCACTTCTTCAGATGCATGGGATGCAGCCAGTTGAAATGAGTGGGTCTTGTCAGCGTAACTGTGTGAAGAATTTGGTCATCTCTGCATAAGATTCTTTGCTCAACCTGTAGGTATCATCCATTAATATTAATGGGAATTATATTCATTCACTAAGGGTCAAATCCTCAGCCATGCCTGAATTGCTGGACATGGGGGGGTGGGAAAGAAGCCTCTTCCCAAGCCACGAAGTAGCTGTGAGACGCAATGTATCAATCCGTTTCCCCATGCCCCACCATGCAGGAGCAACCACTATAATATCCTCAGTCTTTGTGCATTCCCTTTTCTCCATCCTCTGCATTCTGCTGGACAGGGGGTCCCTGCAGAGGAGGCAGGGGTTGTTCCATGCTGGTGCCTGGTCTGTACCTCATCTCTTTGGGGTGACAGAAGCATGATGATGATGATGCTGTCAAGGGGCCTTTCATGGCCCTGGAAAAGATAGCAGTATTTACCTCTCCCTGCCAAATAATAGGTCAGTATGTGCCTCGGACACTTCATATTGTAATTTTAGGGGGAGGAAAGCCAGACCATAAATGAATACAAAGTACTTTAGATAACAGTAGGAAAACCTGCAGAGTCTCTAGGGAGCTGCTTATCAATTTGAATACTGCAGCACTGATTAAATCCCGTTGCACAAGATGAGTACTTTAGGTCAGATTCTAATCTCCTATGTACCAGTGTGAATCTGGAGCGACTCTGCTCCAGTGTGTTTACTCCAGATTTACACCAGCATAAACATGATCAAAATTTGTCCATTTACTCTTCGGCTTGTCTTTTCTAGATCAGAAGTATATTGTGGACTTGGCCCATTTCATGTTTTTTATTGTTTAAATATTGATTTTACTACTTGTTTCGATAAGTCCTGAACACAGAAAAGTACTTGCATCCACTTACATCGTCGGCCAGGGCCTGAGTCAGGCAGACTCCCAGGAGAGCACCAATGATTATCTGAAACAGAGACAAGTCATGCAAAGTAAAGCCATGGAATTTCTACACATTATGCAGCATCTCATAGACCATCACAAAGCAAAGAGTTCTTTCAAAATGACTCTAAGCTTGCTCTAATGTTGGAAGTGTTCGAGAGTAATACACATTCACATGGCTAAATAACCAGCTTTTAGAAATAATTAAGGGTGAAATTTGTCCCTGTGCAGAGAGACAGCAAAAGGCCTATGTATTGCTGAAATCTTATTTATGCATTATTGTGAGGGCTTAAGTGGTGTATGGAACTTGTGAAGAATGTATGTCACCAGTAAGGCGATATTTTCAGAAGTTGTCTCTAATTTGGCTGCTTCCCTTTTTTAACATCTGGTCAGACGCTCAAATTGGACATTCAAAATTATTTATTATTTGTATTACAGTAGCGCATTAGGACCTCAATGTGGTAGGTCCTGTACAGGCTTATAGTGAGAGACAGTCCCTGTCCCAAAGAGGTTTAAGTCTTAGTAAGGGAGGCATCCAAAATTAGAGACCAGTTTTGAAACACTGAACCTTAGCAAGTCTACATTCTTAAGGCCAGCTCCTCAGCTGGTGTATATCTGCAAAGTTCCACTGAATCCAAAGCATGAGATTCTGGTCCCACTGAAGTCAGTGGGAATTTTGCGTTAATGTCAGTGGGGCTAGGATTTCATCTAAAGACTGGCTGTGCAAACCGATCAGAAATCAAGCAGACCCGGCTGTCTGAAAGTTCCCCTTGCATAAGGGGACTCCATGGATGGTGTACAGCTGT
This sequence comes from Lepidochelys olivacea, assembly GCF_965140295.1. Classification (NCBI taxonomy): domain Eukaryota; kingdom Metazoa; phylum Chordata; order Testudines; family Cheloniidae; genus Lepidochelys; species Lepidochelys olivacea. The sequence continues at coordinate 10,617,224 of NC_140436.1, read as the reverse complement.
GGTACTAGTTCAATGCACCCCTGTGTATTCCCTGGCATAGGGATGATGGTGAGGAAGAGTGATGTGGCCAGAACTCCCTCCACTTCAGAGTTTCCTAGGTGTCACAATGGTCCATTAAAGCCATAGAAACTAGTATACATTAGAGCAGCCCTGAGGTTGCTCTAAACTGGAGTGAGGAGTTGGGGACTAAACTGTCCCTAGCCAGCAGTGCAAGCTGCAAAGGTATCATAAAGCAACTTTTACTTCCCACTTCTCACCCTTCTTTGGCCCTGAAATGATCAGAGGATCAGGTCCTATTTCCATGTTTTTCTCTTTTCTGTTCCTCTTTCTTTTTAACATAGACTCAGACATAAACTAACATAATAATTACAATAGAATTAACAATTCCTGCAACCCAAGCATAAAAATTTAATATATATATATATACATATATACATATACACAATATAAAATAAAACAGAAGTATCATGTTACAATATTCATAACATTGGAATAATGTTGCAATACATTTGAATATATATTTGAATAACTGATACATTCACTTCATTCTCAGTATATATCCCATTAGTATTTTTTTAATTATTACTGTGTGGTTATTCAATGTGGGCATCCAGGGAGGTATAAGGGCCAAATCTACCTACCGCTGAAATGGAGGGAAAAACACCGGTTGACTCTTGTAGAACCAGGGTGAGGCCCAAGCAGTATAAATTCATAGCAGCATCCACGTCCATCTAAAAGCTGACTCTGATCTCACACTGGTTCCACTGCCTTCAGTACAGTTACTCCAGATGTGTGAATCTAAACTCTTGTTGAGGAATTGTTTTGGGGAAGGAAGTTCTCTGGCCTGTGTTATGCAGGAGCTCAAACTAGATGATCACTGTGGTCCCTTCTGACTTTGGAATCTATGATCAATGCATCCATGAGGACATCAGTGACAAGCTGCATGTAAAGGAGATCAGTCATTCATGCTGATTCTTAGGGAATGAGGTTTGGATGGCTCAAGTGATTGTTAATGGAACACAGAACCCTTCACTTCAAAGGATCTGATCCTTCGCAGCTTCACTCAGGTCAGAAATGATCACTCATAAGAATAATCTCATTGACTTTATGAGTGAGGATTACTCACGACACTAAATCTTGCAGAAACCTGCCATTACCAGTTCCAATCCAGTCTTGTTTCAGGGTTCTATGTGAAATCAGCTGACAGTCCAGTTCCTAGAGGACAGGCATCTGTATTGCATAAATAACCACCACAGCTGCTGCCGTGGGCACCTTTGTTGGAAGTGTCAACATAGCACCTAAGTACTGAATGCACCAGGGGGCAGAACTGTTTGCCCCTGATGGTTCTGAGATACTAACTACCCGTCTCAGATGATCATTCCCAGTTACGTTTGAGGCCCAGTGGGAGGACAATGGAGGGGAAGCTTGTGCTGCTTCTGCACCTGCTCTAGAGATGACCAGATGACTTCAGTCTCTGCTAGTGTTCTCGGGGCTGCACCTTTTAAATTTACTACAAATATACTTCAATAACATAGACTTTACAAATCCCGCGGGCTGATTAGAGCTAGATGGCCTGCATTGTAATGCCGTAAAAAAGCAGAGCAATGCCTTTACAATAATAATTTAATAGCCATCATACCGAAGGTAGAAAACACCCATGAGTAACCTAATACCCATCACACTAAAGGTAGAAAATATACTTACTAGGGTCTTACATAGGCAAATCTCTGTTAGAAATTAGTGGCTTGAGTAAAGTGAATAAAGATGTGGCCTATTGACTTCAATGGGAGCAGAGGGTATGTAGCACCTTGTAGGAGTCAGTCAGTACTTTTTGCAAGTTCAGGCCTATATAGCGCTTTTCATCTTCAAAATGCTTCCCAAACGGTGTTGATGATGATCATAATTTATTACTGCAGTGCCTAAGGACCAATCCAGCCCATTGGGTTAGACCTTGTAAACCTGGTCCCTGCCTCAAAGAGCTTACAACCTAAACAGACAAGATGGCCACGGTGTGCGGCAAAGGGATATAACACACAAGCAGAGTGCAAATCTCATGTTAGTTCTATGTTTTGGGGGGAGAGGGTTTACTTAGGAAGGGATAGGCTTTAACTCTGTGCTCACAACACCCAGGGGATTCATATAAGTGCACACAGTTATCCCCATCTATGCGATGGGGAAACTGAGGCAGGGAGATTAAGTGATTTTACCAAGTCTTTAGAGGAAGTCAGTGTCAGAGCTGGGATTAAAACTCAGGAGTTCCTAGTTCTATTTTCAGCCCAATACATCATGCCTCTCTCTCTCTCTGGCTTAAATTTCTCCGTCTAATCATACTAAAATGAAAAGGGACACATTTTCATGGTGGGAGGGATACAGAGCCACAGCCCCCACCTTTTTAGAAGTGCCCCTCACAGAATCATGAATGGCAGAGGCCGACGAATAGCTTCCAGTTATAAGTAAACCAATGCAGTGCCGTGCAAGAAGATGCAGGCAGTGCAATGCATATATACCGTGTCCTGAGATGCTTTGCTGGATGGATCTGCTCTAAGCTGCAGGCTGAACGTTTTTGTTCGCACAGAGGGAGGCAAGATGTTTGTAGTGCTCAGAAAGAATGTCTAGAGCGTGCGTGGTGCTGAAAGCCCTGAGAGCAATGGGCCGACCTGGGGAACGTCAGGGTGGAAATGGAATGATTGGAAGAGTGTTTCCCTTCAGCATATCTCCCCTGGATCAGAAGAGAAGTGAAGGAACAAGGTGGGAAGATTGTTAACGAGCGCTATCTCCTCTCTCTGGAGCATTGTAGTGAGAGAAGCGCCTGACCTCTGCTCCCCAGCTATCTCGCTGGGGAGTTCCCCTGCCGCCTCAGTATGGCTTTGTTCATTACTCTTCAGATTTTTTTTTCCTGAACTTTAAAATTACAGCAAGCAGTATCAATGACATTGCTTTGAAAGGTGCAAGGCCAAATTCACCGTCCGCTACGGTGCAAGCAGCATGACTGAAGTGAGTGGGGCATGAATCACTGCTGGCCTAGGCAGTCACAGCTCTGGTAAAGGCAGGGGAGCCAAATTTAGTGAGTGAGGTCCAGATCTGCAGAAGTATTTAGGCTCCTAAATTGCCTGTGGATCTCGATCAGTGGAGGTTGTTCCTCCTGACACCAGGGCTTCCGCCCTCCCACTTCCTGGATCCCAGTAGGACCAGGGCTGAATTTGGTTCAATTGAGCTGTGTCTGGTTATCCCAGCAGAGAATTTGACTCACCACAGCTGTTAATTACTGGTCAGACACTAGACTGGACTCTGTCTACCTGTGTTTTAATAGTGCGCTCATCTCTGCCCCCTCTGGATGCCTAGCAGGGTCTTTCACAGAGTAGTCAGAATTGCTGCGCATGCTGCATATTGTCACAGCCAAGACTTGAACCAGGCTTCCTCGAGGTGTCATCTCTGCCTGCAGATCCCTGGTGCAGGATCAGGGTTCAAGATAGTAAGAGCTGTGCTAATCTCACTGCATCCGACAGCTGCTCTTTTCCTATTGTCCTGGAGGAGACAATGCAAGTGATAGTGGGATTATGAGAGACCCAGCAGGAAACTGAAATAGTGAAAACCCATTGTTATAATTTTAACATGAAATGTTATTGCTTTTGTTTAAAAAAATGGATTTACAGCACAGCTGATAATGTGTGCACAATCACACTGCACAACTGAATAAGTGACCTATCTCCCATATGTTGCAATTCACAAGTGCCCGCCGGAGAGCAGATACATATTCCCGAAGGGCTTGGTCCTGCTTTCCTTTCTCCTATAAATGGAAGTTTTGCCTGAATGAGAAGTTCAGGAGTAGGGCCTAAATCAGACCATGACATAGATATTGTTATGCCGGGCAACAGAAGCTCAGGCCCTCTGTTATAGCCAAGGAACAGACAGAGCTACTCAGAGCACACGTGCAAAGATGGCATCAAATTTACCTTTGCACCCCCCTGATGCTGGGAACTAAACTAAATAGAAGGAAGCATTATTATCCCAATTGTATAGAGGGAGAACAGTGGCACAAAGTCTCAAAGGTAGTTAGGTGCCTCGCTCCCATTGAAACCAAGATCCTTTGAGGATCTAGGCCACTGAGATTGAAGCAACTTGCTACCAGTTGATGGTGTGTCTCTGACAGAGCCATGAACTGAATCGAGATCTGCTGAGCCCTCATCTAGTGCCCTAACAAGACAATCTTTCCTCTGGACATTAAATGTACTTTTCTTCATAAAAATGGCAAACTCAAAAGTAGGGGGGTTTATTGCCTGAGAAAGCAATACTGCCCAATTAAATATTAACAAGCCTTTAGTGTACATTGTCTATTAGTTTTGAAGGCAGTGCTGTATATGCTGTAGATTTGTGTTTGGAACTCACGCAAACGGTGAAACAAAGAGCTTCAGTGGAAAGCTCCTAGATACATTATCATGCTACCGTGTGGTTTGGCTGGAGAGAGGAGGGATAAAGTGTTCTGCATTCTGCCCCGTTTGTACTCAAACATGGAAGGAATTTGATCCAACTTTTCTTGATCTCTTATTTGAAGCTTAAATAACATCCATCAGGCCTGTTGGAGACGTATTTGGGTTTGTGTTTAAGTGTGTTATTGTCTGAAAAGTGATGTCGCAGAGTCATATTTATCAATGTCAGCCACCTTCCAATTGAATTTGCTGGGGTTACTGGTCAAAAGATAGGTTTCAGAGTAACAGCCGTGTTAGTCTGTATTCACAAAAAGAAAAGGAGTACTTGTGGCACCTTAGAGACTAACCAATTTATTTGAGCATAAGCTTTCGTGAGCTACAGCTCACTTCATCGGACATCTCACGAAAGCTTATGCTCAAATAAATTGGTTAGTCTCTAAGGTGCCACAAGTACTCCTTTTCTTTTTGGTCAAAAGATGATTTTTCTAATAGCCAGTGCTCCAAATTTTGCCAGAAAGCTGAGGGGCAGGCCCTCAGCGGGGGAAAATCAGTGTAGTTCTGTTGAAGTCAATGGAGTGACACAGATTTACACCCATTTAAGATTCTGGCCTCGAAACTCCAGCTGGGCTATTTCTGCCTCTAACCCCAATAGCAGTCAGAGAGATTCTACAACCAGAACTTAGCGGACAATTTGTGGATGACACATGAGCCAGAGTAGAATCCAGCTCCCTCTCCTGTAGCTGAATTGTGTCTGAGGAGTTAAAGCTCATTTATCCCTAGTGAGGCATTTGACCTCACGAGGGCATAGAGCAGAACTGCATCTCCCCAGGTAAAGCTAAGCATGAGAGGCATTTATCTGAGACAAAGAATGACTGTGAATCCGTTTCATCATCATACATCATTAACAGCAGGGTTTCTGAACCTTTCCCATGCCAGGTCCCCCTAAATCCGTCTTTCACAGAGATGGGACTCTCCACCTGTTTAGTAATATAGGCTGGGTAAGCTGATTGTGATCCCGTGGCAAGTCTTCCTGAGAACTTCCAATTAACAAGCACTCTGACCCTACATACAAACTTCAGGCCTAATCCTGTTGCCATTAGCAAAATTCCCATTGACTTCAAAGGGGAGCAAGGATCAGGCCCTAAATGGCTGCAGAGCAAAGCTGGGGAGAACCAAAACCTAGACAAATACAAGTGCACACCCAGCTGCAGTGTGAAACAAAGCAGACTTGCAAATACTGAAATAAATAAGATCCTTTTGATAGCTTATCAAGTTGATATTATTGTTGATTATTGGCATTTCCTGCCTAGGAACAGTCTCCAAAATATATAGATTCCACTAGGTCCAGTTGTTGGGCTAAAGAGAAAGGCTCGGGGTATAGATCAAGGGAACAATAGATGGGTTGTCCTCTGGAAAGGTGGCTCACATGTAGACTTAAATGACTCTAACCTGACAATGTTTTTGCTGTCTGAAACAACAGCCTGATAGCAACGATGATTACCTTGAAGAAATTTATCTCTCTCCTTTTACATATGACTTCACTTCATAACAAGAGATACAAAAAGCATTTGATGTTGCATATCTTATGATGTAACAATAATATTAGTGGTATACAGTACCCTTCATACTGCAGGATCTCACGGTTTCACCAATTCTATGTAGATCCTTAACCAGCTCCTCTGCAGTTGACGGAAAGAGACCCATTTACATCAGTGGGAGACAGATTGGGTCCCAAGACCATCACCAGTGTACAGCTCCCTTTTGGGTGGAGAACAGCTGGCAACCACCAAATGACAGACAGCACAATGGTGGGGTGAGGGAAGTTTTGTTCAGACTCGACAAAGGAGATCCCTTACTTGTACCAAATTTCCAAAGGATTTTCAACGTAAACAATGCACAGAGCACACAGGACATGAGGGTTTGTTACCCACAATGAGAAGACCTGCACAGTGAAAACTGCATGGGAGTTCATATATCTACATCAGGAGGGATGAAGGGTTGAGTCCGTCAGACCAGGATTTGAACCTGTATCTGGGGCAGGCTGAAAACAGCAGGCGTGAACTAAGGAAACACTAAGAGGAGTTTGGGGAAGGAATCTGGGAAGAAAAGCAAGGATAAGAAGATAGCAGGGCTGTTACTCTTTGCGAGTTATCTTAAAGAACCCTGCCGACCGCTGACTTCCATCAAAGTGCAATAGGGAGTTGAATTTAGTTTGGCTCTGACCCCATCCTATACTATGTCAGAGCTTTGGGAACTTATTTTTATAATAGAGGAGAGAGAGCGTGTGTATGTATGTGAATTTGCCCATCAGGACTGTTTTCAAGCAGCTTTTACTGGTCGAATTAATGAGGATGTTAATCCCAGACCAAGATATCAGCATAATACTGAGAATGGATTTCCATCTTATTAAAACCAGAATGGTGATTAAAAGCTTGTCTGGGATCCCAGAGCTGGTATCGTTCAATGCGCATTGACAAGCAGTTAAAATATGTCAAGTATTCCATGGCGGGAACGAGCACAAATTCCAGTCTCATCTCTCAAGCTCTGCTATGTTTAACCTTTGTCGATCTCCATGCTCATCAGTGGGGCAGTAAAGGTCTATGGTCATCCACTGCCAAGCACAAGTATTTATCTAATCACACACACATGCCATGGAGAAATCTAGGATCTTTTTAGTATTCATCCCATCCCATACACAACAACTCCCCCCCCTCCAGTTTCCATTTCTCTCTCATGCATCATGTGGAATTCAATGTATTGCTCTTATGTTTATAAAAATATATGGGACAATATATGAAACACTGTGTTACATATAATATGTCGGGCAACTGTAATCGTTTTAAAAACAGGGGGGCTGATCCTGAAGCCCTTACTCCTGTGAGGAACACCATTTAAATTAATGGGACTAGTCAAGTGAGTAAAGACTGCAGGTTTGGGCCTATCTCATCTGATACATGGGCCAGATTCTCCAATCTGCTGAATACACTTTGCACTACACAATTAAAGTAGCTGGTTATTTGCATTGGAGAATTTCCCCTGCCTATGGATTATCTCCACCATTATAAAGCTCACTGTAAACAGAACTCAGGCAGGGTGGGGAATAAAATCCAATAGGTTATACTTAATAACTAAAATATTTGGTCTATTTCACCAGTGCCCTGCACCTTTTGAAGTCATTTTCACCTGGGCAAAGTGGTTGTGAATCACAATCATTGGGATTTGATAGCATTTTATACTCTCTTTGCAAAAGCGTAAGATGATCATACCAATTCAAGGCAGCAGAGAATACCAGACACTTAAACTTCAGGGGAAAAAAACTATAGGACCAAATTTTGAATGGGTTGCTATGCCTGCATAAAGCCCAGTGAAGAGCAAATTGCTACAGTCTAGCCTTGAGACAATGAAGGCATGAATGACATGGCAAGGACCACTTGCCAGGATCATCTGGGTATATCTCATGTAATCAATTCCCTGCCATTGCAGAGGCCTTGGACGTTGGTGCACGTCAGTACCTCCTGTTCTCTGCCTGTGGCACATGATAGTCTAATCTCTTGTGGGCTGTAATACTTTGATCTAATTTCGGTTGTTGGGTTTAGTGCACTAGAGGCTGGGTACTGTTAGTAGCTTGTGATATACAGGTGGTCAGACTATCTGGTCTGGTGGTCTCATCTGCGCTTAAACTCTCTATGCAAGATCTATGTTCAAGAGAAAAGGATGAACTTTCCAGAGAGAGTGGAGACATTTACCAAATTTGAATGAAGGTGCTGAGATTTAGGCACCCAATTTTGAATATATTGGCCTCTGATGAAGGTGAATTAGGCTTTGTTAGGTTACATGTTTAAATAAACATATGCCCTCAAGTGTCATTTGAAATGTACTTTCCACAGCACATAGTCTGGCCCAGGAACAGGAACTAATTACTGATGTAATTTTCATTGACCACTAGATGGCAAATGATTACAGTAATCAAAGCAGTGATGCTCCGCAATTGCACTTCCAAGTTCAGTGTTATTATTAGTCAGTGCTGGTGTGTTGCTCTTATTGGCTTAGGTGAAAAACTAAGTTAGATGAAATCCATACCTTAATTAAAAAAAAACCCCTCACTATCTGATCAGCTTGAGACACATTAATCAAGAAGTAAAACACAGGTCAGGATGCAGGGTATCAAAATTATTTTTTTTTATTATTTCAATACAGTTGAGATGTTTGTTTTAAAGTGAAAGTGCTTAATTCAGTGAATCCCCCCAAATTTTTCAACCCCTGGACAATTGCCACTTCTGTATTGTAATAAATAATCATTAATAATTATCCTGCAATAAAGCTTCACTTTTACCCAGGGCTTATTACCCAAAGATCTCAAAGTGCTTTAGGAATATAACAAATTAAAATGCATAACATCCCTGTAAATTAAATTGGTTCATCTCCATTTTATAAAAGGGTACAGTGAGGCAGGGGGAGATTAAGTGATTTTCCCCCAGGTGAAACACATTGCCATAGCAGAGATGGAAATAGGACAGATGAAATCAATGTCCCAGGCATTTGCTCTGTCCATAGGGCCTCAAAATAGTCACCCTCTAACCACTGACATGTGGAGGAAAAAGAAACTAAGCACATAAACCCATTTCCATCACACCCCCTGTTTATTCCCCTGCACCTTATCTGCTTCTTTATCCTTTGCAAAAAAGCACTTCTTGCCTTAGGGTTCTTCATGGTCATGCCCTCATTCATCTCCCACCATCTTCTTTCTTCCAATCCTGCCATTCCTTTCCTCTAGTCCTCCAGCTCCAACCTCCTCACTTCTAGTAACATGGCTTCCAGCCTTAAAGTGACTCAGCAACTCCAATTTCAGTGGAAAGCTTTGTTTTCATGCACTCCCAATAAAAGAGAAGTGCATAGGGTTCATAGAGTCGTACGGTGAAATCCTCACCCCTGCTCCAGGCATTTTATGCTGGGCGAAATGGGCTATGTAGCACAAAGTGTCCCCCACAGCCCTGTCTGTGGCCAGAGGATTCCCCCTTGGCCCAGGCACTGCAGAAACAGCATCACAAGCCCTAGCGAAGGAAGTGTGCAGGGGTAGGGCTGCACCACGGGGGACATGTCGGGGGTAAGGATGCAGCACTGTGGAGAATCCAAGCTAAAGCCATCACAGGTCCCCAGGCTGCGAGCTCTATACTGCCAGTGTAATCCACTGGCAAGTGTTAAAGGTCTCCCAGAGTGCCAACATACAAGGACTGAACCAGGGCCCTCCAGAGCTGAAAGCATAAGCTGCTATATCTTGAGCTAAAGCCAGGGGCTTTACCAACTTGCATCCTCAGCACAGAGAGGGACGTCTAATGCACGCTCACTAGTGGGTTATGCCAGCTCTTAGATGCATCGCACAGAATCTTGCCCATAGGTATTAAGACCACAACGAACTGTTATGATCACCTACCCTGACATGCTTAACACAGGTTGGAGAATCTCACCCAGTAATTCCTGCATTGAAATCCTTATTCAGCAGATCATTTCCGCCCTGCGTCTTAAGTCCATCCCTATTCGGCAAAGCATTTAGAGATGTGCATAATTTTAGACAAAGGCATGCAAGTGCATTGCTGACTCAGGCTGGGCCTGAGCCCCTAGTGGTAGCCAGTGAGTTTTTAATCTCGTGCTGTCTGAAATGGGTTCAGCTTTCCCCTAAAGAAATTTCCATGCTTCAGAAATTTGCTCTGAGCCTGTTTTGAGGTGTTTGACAGTAACACATTAAGTGAGGTCCCTGGGGGCATTACAGTGAGAGCTAAGCCAGGGCACTCTGCCACTAGCTGCAGATAAGTAAAGCCCTTTAACACCAGAGACTGCTAGGGGCTTGTTCCATGCTCTCAGTAAGATAAGCTGCCATCCACGCCTCAAAAGACACTCCTATCTGCCAAGCGACTCTGAGAAAAGCGGGGAGATGTGCAGGCTGATGTAAAGCACGTTACAGATTTGCCCAGTCTATAGCCCTTAGACTCTTCTGGTGTCACTAAATAAATGGGGTGAAACTGGGGAAAGCCTTCAAATATAGGATTTATTTGTTATACCTGTTAAATAGCCGTAGTAGTGATTATTATCATTAATAATAAATGTTGATGAAGAGAATGGAGGAGATTCTTAATGCACTGGTGTATGACCAGCCACTGACCGATATATATTCTTCATGATCACCATCAGTCCCATTGTTCAAGTGGGACACCCCTTTGGCTAGCTTCCAAAATCAGGAGCGAAAATAAGCCTCGTGCTATGAGGGAATGATTTTTTCCCTTGTGAAAAATTTTGGCAAAAACAACACAAAAATTGTTTTTGTCAGTATTTTTCTTCAATATTTTTCGGGGTTTCGACAAGAAAAACGACACTCCCTCAACGGAATATTTTTCCATTTTTAGCAACTGAGTGTTTTCAGTTATAAAGTTTTTTTGGACGGTTATGACAATGCAGTCTTTGACAAAATAAAAATATTTCCATTCCATTCCAAAAAGCCATTTTTCACTGAAAAAAGTTTCGATGTACATTTTTCAAACACCTCTACATACAGTTTTATGAGACAAGCAGCAAACCCAGCTCGTTCATTCATTTGCAATATATTAACTAACCCATTTCACCTGCAGTGATAATAAACATAACTCCAAATTAGATCTTTTGTCCTGTTTTAGACAAAGACATAAGAAGGAAACAACATGGTGAATGTAAGATGGATAAAAAGTTCAGAATAACGTCTGAAGCCTTTATGAAAGTTCTGAGTAACATATGAATCAACTTCTGTGATTTAAGCCAGAGATAAGTCAAATTCTCTACAACACTTCTATCTAGGAGGACGAGAAAGGGGAAATTGTAAATTAGCTTGCATGACAGACAAGGGTAACGGAGAATTGGCAGCTTACCGCCCTAATTTTTCTCTGTTATAGACTCTAAAGCATCAGTTTTCAGAATCTCAGGGCTTATCAGTATGAACACTTAGCTCACACTTAGCTCATGGCAAGCTTGAGTATAAATATTCCCTACACTCGTCTGCTGCGCACTAAATGTTCCCTAGTGTGCTTTAATCTGCTCCTATTTCAAACTGGGATAGATCAAAGTGCACTACGGAATTGTCAGTGTGTGGCACCAGGGTCCACACAGACATTTAGTGTGTGCAGACTAGTGCACGGTAGATTTACACCCCAGCTTATTGTGAACTAAATGACGATAGAGACAAGCCCTAAGGCATAAGCTTAATATCTTCAGTTCTTAGGGCTTCTTGCAGCTGAACTTGCATGGCTACTGTGTACATTTGATCAATGTATTACATCAGCCCATACAATTTACTTCTCCTGTGTTTTTTCCTCCCAAACCCCACCATCAAATAAAATATATAACAAATAATCAAAATAAATATTAGATATATTTGTCTACTTTTGCTAATTCTAGTTTCATTGAGATGCTTGTGAGCTGTTAAGATTTGTAGTTATTGTTTGATGGCCAAATCCAGTGCCATTGATTGATTTCAGTAGGAGCAGGATCAAGCCCTGGATTAGTATCAAAGTCATCAATTAAATAACTTCAGAGGATTACAGTTATCAACGAAATAATTTCTTTATTAGACCTTTAGTCTCTTACGTTTTCTTCCAGCCAGGCCTTTTAATCCACAGCTGTCTAAGAAAAGACAGGATACGTTTAGTAATTGCTCCTTGGAATTTTGTCCTCAGGTTCATCGAGTATTTAAATGAATTCTCATTAAGGAAAAGTATGACATTCTTTGAAATAGCCCCAGGACACAGCTGAGGAAGATAGAGGAACAGGAGTCTGGAACAAAGTTGGAAATTTGTGAAATGACTTTGGTCAGTTTTCTTGCTTTTGTCAATGTCAGGGCAGCTCCCCAAGGACTTGTCTGATGCAACACCCAACTATTATAACAAGACCTCGATGATGAGGGAGAAAATTCTAAACGTGTCCAATGAGAACTTCCCACAGTTCTTTTTGGTTTAGGGCTTTGCGCTGACCCAGGGAAGTGGAGAGGGAATAGCCACAGTTGTATTAAATAACATGCCCCCGTGCTATGTGAGTTAACTTCGCAATACAGCAAGCTGCCACCTTTTAGCTGGCACTTTACTAATATTAATTGATTAAATCTGACAATGTCCCGATGGACACATTATTAGAGCTATGTTACAGAAGTCAGGACTCAAGTAACATTCCCATGGCCACACAATGTAACTCAGGTAGTGACAATAATTTTGCTCTGAGCCCTATGTCCACGTGGCCTCCCTTGCCAAAATAGAAAAGGGCCCCCAGCTGAAAGACATGGATTTGTGAACTTTTTCAGGGTTTGCAGGTACTAAATTTTAAATGATGTTTTTTCCAGTGGTATAAGCATCCACACACACGCACACACGACAGGAGTTTGAGGACAATTATTCGATTTCTTGATGAAGTCTCCAGTTTGGCAATTAACTTCAGCACCCTGTGATGGGGTGGACAAACCCCATACTGGGCCCAGAAGGGTTAAAGGACAATACTGGGCCCAGGTAGCCCCGCCCCTCCAGACCTGCAAATCATGATCCAGCTGGAGAGGAAGATTACAAGGGAGCGACCCAGTTCAGTCAGGGAGCGGCTGTGGAAGAGGAGAGACCTACCCTGAGGGCTCCTGGACAAGGGTGCCAAAGAAGCCTCAGGACCGCACGCTGAGCCCAGCTGGGAGTGAAAGTTTAGTTGTCTTTTCTTTTTCTTTGGTTACCTTATTTTGGTCTTGGAGCCATGGGGGAGAGGCAGATGGTAGGAAGTGACTCAGGGAGAGTATTTCCAAGGGCACCCCAGGGTGCCAGACACTGTTGACTCTCATAGGGCCTGGGGTTGGAGCCCAGTGGATTGGGAGGGCCTGGGCTTCCCTCCTAACTGCCCTTGTTGCAGGAGGCACATTCCAGCCTTACTTCTCCTCTGCTAAGAAGCAGGCAAGGTCATTGCAACCTAAGGTGAAGCTAACTCCATCCTCGGGGGAGGAACTGGACTGAAAGGCTTTTACTCTGAGAAGGGATACTGGGTGCACTGCCCACTAGACCATCTGGTCCTCTGAGGGCTCTATTACACATCCACTTAACTTGACTTCATTTGGAATGGTCACAGGCTTAAATTTCAGCACATATGCAAATGTTTTGCTGTATTAGGGCCCAAGAAAGGACTAAAGGGTTGAAGGAGAAAAATAAATGCTGGAGCTTACAGAAGGGAGTGACATTGCATAGATCTGCTTTGTCATTCCTCTATAAGGTCATGTTGATTTGTTTGTATATTTCAAACACCGTGCTTTGGCCTAGCTGCACCATTATCTCACTGGGAGGCTGATTTCTCTAATGCATAATAAGAGCCGCGTTAGAACATGTTGCCTTTTATTGACAGTAATAAAAAAGAACCAAGCAGACCACAAAACAGCTGCTCTTCCAAATAACTATGATGGAAACAAGCATCCTTAGGGCTGCCTGGGACTCTGTGTATAACAGCTAAGCAACATGCCTTTACTGAATGCTCTGCATGTGACACTGAGAGCACGTAGCCAAACCAATTTAAAAAATCCTTTATGCCATTCCACAATCTGGGCTTCCCAGTTCATCCCATTTCTTCTGTTCGTTTGCAAACTCTGATAAAGATTAATGTTTATATTTTAAATTTATTAATAACTGCATGGCCCTTTAAAACTTCAGCATGATCAGCAGTGCGGGACAACTTCTACCTCCCACTCTCTGCAGCCACCAAACACCATGAATTTGATGCAGCCAGTGTGCTTCCAGGAACCTACACAACTGATCTATATCCCACAAGTGCCTACAATCTACTATGGACATAGCAATCAGGGGACCTATGGGATCACAGAAGGAATGGAGTCTCCATTGGTGCCCTGTCATCGAGGCATAAGCCCGCAGCCCCATCTCCATGGAACAACCCAGTTAATGTAACTATCTCCCTTAGAATTTCCTTTCATGCCCATGGGTATAACCCATTTGCTCAGAGACTATGCTAGGGTGAGGATTTGTTATTACTGTTTATTTGTACTGCAGTAGCAACTAGTGTCCCATGCTATGGTCAGGACTCCGTTGCGCTGGGTGCTGCATAAACACATAGTGAGAGACATTCCCTACTGGAAGAGTTCAGTCTAAACAGAGACGTGAAATGAGTTGGCCAAGGTCACGCAGTTAAGTGGTAGAGGGAGGCATAGAACCCAGCTGAAAACGAAGATGTGCCACAGGCTTCCGACATAAAGCTAGTGATGGATGTTTCAGTGTTCTCTTCTAAGGGACACCGCAAGATCATGTTATATAGCATGCTGCACAAATCCCTCCCTGCCAACATGGCCCCACAACAACTTTCCTGCTTCTCCCTGGGTTGGAGGGTTCATGATATCTTGTGGTCCTGTTTCATAGAGTCACAGAGTTTAAGGCCAGACGGGATCGTCTAGTCTGACCTGCTGTATAACACAGACTATAGAATTTCGCCCAGTCACCCCCGCACTGAGCCCAATGACTTGCATGTGGCTAAAGCATATCCTTAATATCTAGGCATTGTCACATTCTCTCCCTCTGGACTTCTTTTTTTTAACACCATCTTATGCATTTCCAGTGACATCAGAAACCAGCTGGGAACGGTCCATTTATGGAAAGGAACCCAAGAGCAGCCATGAACCGAGACGGGAATAAGGATTTAGCGAGATGTGGGATTGGAAACTAATTTTAGTTATTCCACTGCAAGCTCATCACACTGTCAGTGTCACACGCTTTTTATCTCCCATATCACATCCAACAGTTACCTCATGCCGCAGCCATCTTCTGATGGAGACCATTGTAGGGAATTTTCCTTATAATTTCCTACCCATATTTTGGAAAACGTCCTACCACATGTCACGGCAGTCACTAGACCAGCATGGGTCGCATTGCTCCATCACTTCCCCGAATGGCACATGCACAGATGTTGTCATTCCGATTAGAGAGGGACCTTGAACCAGAATCCTTGCATTTGAGCAGCCTCAGATTTAAGGAAATGTGCAAAATCTGCCAGATCTGAACTTTTTAATTGGCCCTTATCTTTATATTGGCTGGGCTAAGGAATTGAATGTGGATTTTGAGATCTGACTCAAACACTGTTATAGAATGCTATTGTAGCATCCTCTTTGTCCTGCAGTGGATAAAATGTGTGTATTTTTCAGAAGGAGATTTATTCGTGGATTTATAAGGACAAGCAGTATTTGGCATCATGGGCCTTGAAATATTGCACATGCTGACTCAGAAAGTAAGAGGCATGCACATTGTCCCATGAAAATACATACTTTCACCTTCATTAATCTTACATTGCTTGAGTGGAAAAGGCCCAACATGACTGGGAGCTAGAGCACTCTGTTATTCATTGAAAAGGCCCTCGTTCTTGAAAGTGAGAGGTTTTTAAATGGCTGCTACATCCTAATGCACAAACAAAACGTGCTTTGTATTGAAAGGCAAATAACTTGCAGAACTGGGAACAGAGAGCATATCCGCTAGTGATTAAAGCAAGGCACTAGAGCTGGACCCCAGAGAGCTGGGTTCAAATCTTGGCTCTGCCACAGATACCCTGTGTGACCTTGGACAAGTCATTTAATCTCTCAATGCCACACTTCCCCATCTGTTCAATGGGGATACTAATATTTCCTTTCTCTAACTCTTTGCCTATCATGCTTATTTAGATTGTAACCTCGTCAGGGCAAGGATTGCCTTTCACTATGTGTACAGCGCCTAGCACAATGTGGTGCTGGTCTCAACTGGGGACCTTAGGCATTATTATCACATAAATACTAATATAAAATATTTGTTCACATGGTGAATACTTACAAATAATAGACACACCAATAGAAACATGGGTCAGTTCATGAGCAATTTGTAAGCAGAACAGAAGGCGGACCTTTAAAATGAATTCCATGCACAATGAATATTATTTGTAATGAAAAATGCGAGCAGCTGTAACAATAACACAGAAATGTATGAGGATTAATTAAATGATATTGCGACAGTTCTTTGAGATCTTTAGATGGGAGCTAGGTATGCGCCAGATACTGGTTCTGAACCTCCTTGGATTTGGAGGATGTTTGGGATTTGGATCTGGAATTTGCATCTTGACCTCAGCTCTACAAGAAAGGTTCCAATGAGAACACACTGGATCCAATCCCTGTCATACTCTGGGAAAGTTTAGAGCTGGATTGGGCCTGAACACATCCCATCCTTAGCTGGGATGAAAGGTGCTGTGGTACATACTAGAGGTGATCAAAAATTTTTCATTGAAATGTTGTTTTGATTTGGATGGTTTGGTGGGGGCAGGGGGGGGGTTCTGGAAAATACCTTTTAGATTAAAAAGAAATTTTTGCATCTTTTTTTAAATATTTCAGATTTTTGTCAGAAAACTGAAAAAAATTGCTTTACAGTTGCTGAAAACAGAATAACTTTTGGTTTTCAGTGTTTTGATGACAACCAAAAAAGAAAGATTTCAAAAAAAAATGAACAAAATCTTGTAAAGAAAAAAAGTAATGTCCTGACCAGCTCTGTATATAGATGCAAAAAGTTATTAGAATTCTCTAAAGGAACTAGTTATTGCATATCTAAAATCTACCTTACTGGATTCATATGGTGAGAAAGATACAAGACCTTATTATACCTACTACCAGACTTGAAAAAGAACTACCCACAAGTTCAAATCCAAAACTCGATAGCACACATACAATATCACACTTTTTCTCCAGGGGAGCCTCCGTTCTAGGCAGGGTAATGAGAAGAGGTGACCATCACTTAAAAAATAATTATACTAAAGAAAGGAAGGACACCATTAAAAATCACTTCACATTCTTCTTCCCCACTTCCTCTTGCACAAATAAGGATCACACCCTTTCAATCATAGCATATCGTCGACCTTGACACTTCTTAAAAGCCCTGCTTCTTTTTCTAGCCTTTCAGCACCAAGCATGCTTCACACATTCCTTCAGAGACCCCTGCAATTCCACTGCCTCTTGAGAGAAGAAACCCATAGAGGCTGCTGCTAGGCAGAAGGTGTGGGGCGACCCGAGATCAGATTGCATTTTGGAGCCACTTCCATTAGGGAATGACCCTCTGAAAAACAGAGCTGCTCCCGGAAGCTGGACACCTTCAATTCCCATTGATGTCAACTGGAGTTAAGGGTGCACAGTAACACCCTGACATGCTCAGCACGTAAAGGGGGGGAAATCCTTTCTGTGGTCTATGGATTGTTCCAGGTTCCCAGATTTTCATGGCAATATAAGAACTGTGATATCAGATTGGACCAGGGGCCCATCCCATCTCTGGCAAAGGTCAATATCTTCAAGGGAAGGTCAAAATATTATTTAAATAATGTCAAATGAGCCACGCTACAAGTGCTGAGGAGACATTGTTCCCTGATCCTGTTGTGATCAGCTTAAGCCCAGAAAGAAGCTTGAGATTTCATTCGCTATACCGTACCATGCACAACTACGAATTATCCCATCCTTCTTTGGATTGTCAGTCACATCACATAACACATCTCTGGAAAGCGTTCTGACACCAGAGTAAAAGAGAATTTACAGTATCATTAATAATAAAAATACAATGTAGCTAGCTCTGTACATTTACATGGCACTAATCAGCCACCCCATGACTCTGATCCAAGTCCCTTTGAAGTCAATGGGTATCTTTCTATTGATTTCAGTGGGAGTGGGATCAGGCCCCATGTTTGCAGAGATGCCACTGGCTTGCTTTAATCCCAAAATAACAACCTGTTAATTAAACACAGCAAAAGAGCAGAGCTATATCGACCACTTGAGTGCTAATAATCTTTCTGTTTTTACTATTCCCTCACCTGAACTTCCCGACGGTGCCTCAGAGCGTTTGTCCAGGTTAGCTATCACTAACAAAAAAGGTAAATTAAATGTGATTTTAGATGAAGGAGACTCAGGTTGCAGGAGAAGCCTAGTTTGCATGTAACACTGGCCTCCATGCATGCTCTCTTTCCTACAATGCTGCCTACCTGTCACGTCATTTATTGCTCATAAACAGGCACACTGTTAATGCCATAAAGTTAATAGTAGCAAGGATCAGTAATATTCCCTCTCCAGCTAGCCTTCTTAATCTGTTTAGCATAGGTTTCTGCATTTAGCTCAAAGGAAGTTTCCTTTTCTGCTCACCTCTATCACACATATGACGTGAATATCTATGAGAAAAAAACTGTAATTCTTTTAAGTGGAAAAGTGAAATAAAACAGCCTTATTTCTAGGCTGTGCAATCCAGTCTTTTAATTCAGCAAGAGAGCTGCATGGTTTAAATTCTTCATCCTGCAAAGCAAAGGAAACAGGAAACTCTTTTTATACCAGATGTCATGTAGTTGTACTGTACATCTGGCAACCCCCCAACAGCTGTACAGGGGCTAAGCCACGTGAGCTAAGATATTAAGCAGTGGCTTGTTTGTGTAAGACGGTAGGCTGTGTTGCCCTCAGGAGAGTTGTTCAAAGAGTTCTCAGACAAGAGGGGAAATGCAAAGAGATTTAGAATGTTTGAGCTGTAATTCTGCTTGTAACAAGGTATTGATGAGAGATGGCACATTTATAGGTTTCAGAGATATATGTCAGATTACCTTGTGTACTCCAGTCTTTACTTATGTCTATGGTGTCTGCTGGCTGCGAAATGTGACGGTCACTGTCATGCTTTGTGATTTTATAGCCAAATAAACCAAACTTGCACTGTAGGCTGGAGATTCTAATCTACAGTGGCGTGACTCTGGAGTGACTCCGCTAGAGCGACTCTGGATTAGCATGGGTTTAGCTGAGAGAAGAATTTGTTCCAATATGTGGCCAAAGACCAAAGATAGTCCCTGGAGTCATAAAACACAACTCACAGCCATGGAGTGAGAACTAAACCAAAACCTTGGTTCCTAACAAACACACACACACACACAAAACCCACTTCTAGCTCTGAATCTCATGGCAAAGTCCTGCCTTTGTCATGGGTCAGAGCAAAACCGTAGATTCAAACACTTCCCAGCACTGAAATGCAGATTTGCATTTTGCTGCTGGTGAACTCTAGGAGCAATTTCTGTCCATCTGTCAAGAAAGAGCCAGATATGACCACGTACTGATGAGAAGGGCAGTTAGGGCCTAATCCTGTGAGGTGCTGAGCGATTTCAACACCCCTTGACTTCAGTGGAAGCTGAGAGCATGCACTACCCCTCAGTAGATGCTCATCTCCTTGCAAAATGTATGCACATTTATATGCAAAATCAGTGCAGCCTTCAAGCGTTTGACAAATTCTATGCATGGCCCCTGGTGTTGATCACATCTGGTATATCTGAAATAAATCCTGATACAAAAAGCAGGGCGTGGCAAGAAGCTAAGACTGCAGCAAGAGACTGCCAAAGATGGAGGGCAGAGGTGAGGGCCCAGTGTTCTGCATAAGACAAGTCAGTCAAAAAACGGGACCTTTTGAAACCACCTCTGTCTGCAGTTCAGCACAGCCCTTGCGGTAAATCTACAGCCCCTATCCAGGCTCTGTCAGAACATATTTTTCCAAAACAATCTAAATGCCTACAGTTCCCGCTTGGAATGGTCAGACACAGACACTCTGAGATGGAAAACCATGAAGAACTTGTAGGCAGTAACTTGTGATTTCCTTAATCTTGATTTCATTATGGACGTAAGGTCACCCTCCCTCCCGCCCCGCCCATGCAGCATAGCCAAGAGATGAATCACTCAAGAAAGGAGCATTGCGCTTTCACTTTTAAATTAATAAATAATGAAGATCTGCGTTCAGATCCAAAACCCTCATGAAGTTTTGGGCTGCTCAGATCCACAAAAGCATAAAATACAGATACAGAGTAAGTTTGGGGGTTCAGGTTCAGACTCAAAGATAGCCATGGAATTCAGATCCCGCTCTGAATGTTCCTCCAAGGAGTGTCTGGTTCTGGCTGGGCCTCTCTGTAACAATCAAAATGAGCTTGGTCATTTATTTTGTTAAACTTTCATAGTAAAATGGCAAGCTGTTTGAGAGGAGAGTATTTGGAATGAAGCAAAAGAACAAAGGGTCACATAAATGTATGGCTCGATGCTCTTAATTAATGAACATTCCTCTCTGTGAAAATAATCTTAATAAATACAGTTGTCTTTATTCAAAACTGCATAAGTGAGTGCAACATGAGTGAAGTTAGCTAGAGTTGTGCCCCTTAGTTTTGTTTGCCTGCAGTACTCAAACTTTTTTGGAAAATACAAAATTCTGAACATCCCCACTCCCCTGCTCAAATTATTTTTTCTGAAAACATGAACCTTTTCCATGAACATCTTTCTGTGGTTTTCAACCCGTTCCGGTCACAATGTACTGCCCCTGTGCCACCATATGTTGATCTACCGCAGTCTATGGGCCTTAATGTTTAGTTTCATGCCAGTTACCACAAAGCTCCCTGGTGGGAGATGAGATGAGGACACTCGATGTAACAGAGCTCATCAGTGAATGTAACTTGCCAAACCAGACACATGAGCAGCAGTAGGGGCATAAACCTTTTATGAGCCATTTGCAGTTGATCCAGTGCTCCCTGCTGATTTTGTTTCTAAACATTTCTGTGGAGGTCATCGGACCAGAACTCCTCCCCAGTCAGCTGGTGTCACTGTTTTGGGTTTAACGGGAAACACTGGTTTATAAAGAGCATAACTAGCTAAAACAAACTCTGCTGTAAAGAGAATAACTAGCAAAAACGTTTGCTAATTGCTCTTTATTCATACAGGGCCAAAGATGGTGGGGCCAGCACAGGTACAACCGTGTCAGTGTGTAAGAGAGGAGAACCAGGCACAGATCTGCTGGCCATGCCACAGGCTGTCCCCTGCCTGCCTTTCTCCTGTCCCCAAAACCCTTTTCCACAATGCAGCCCCTGCATAAACACAAGCCCACAGCTGCAGTGAGTGCAAAATCTCTGCATTCTATTGCTTAATATAATCACACCCGTTCCATTGTCTTCAGGGCCTCCTGTGGTCTTGTTGTTGTTGTTGTTATTTATTGTTTGTATGACCATGGTGCCTAGGAGCCCAAGGCATGGACCAGAACCCCATTGTGCTAGGTGCTGTACAAACAGAACAAAAAGATGGTCCCTGCCTCAAAGCACTTTTCATCTAAGTAAAGCCTTTACTTGGGCTGGACAATTTTGATCTGGAATAGGGGATAAAGGACACAGGTGTAACTCTGTTAATATTTAAGTGGGCTTTTATTTACTTAGGTCAAAATCCTAGACCTAAGCTCTGTGTCATTTGCATGTTCGACTGAAATCATAACAAAGCTGCACGGATAAAAGTTGGCCACGCATGCCAAAGAAAGTCAGCTACAAGGGGGAAAAGGAAGGGCAGATCCAGTCCAAGGAGAAAATTGTCCTATCTCAGAGGGTCCAAGTGCAGAATGTTTACAAAATGCTCATTAAGGGAGAGGGGGTTTGTGAGATAGCAACAGAAAATCTGGTGGACAGCTTACACTACAAGAGATAAGAGAGACAAGGCTACCATAGGAGAGAGCGTGTTATATCCAATTACTGAGACCTGGTTTTGGAGGGTTGGGGGTGGGAGAGAGAGACAGTGAGCGAGGACTGATCACAAGCTTCAGGCGAGGGCTTCCAAACTTGTCAACTCTGTGACACAAGCTGCACACAACCCAGAGGATAAAATAGCCACTTAGCCCACACGAGAGCTAAATCTTGTTGAGTGCAGTTGGAGGCTAGAGCGAAGGAATGGATACTGTCGCCATTCAGCTGTGGGCAACCCTCTCTCTGTTGGTGCACCTTGCAGCTTGCAGTCCCATCATGAGCCTGGAGCAGTCTTCCCTGGAGGAAGATGTGCCCCTCTTTGACGAGCTTCTTTCGGAGCAGGACGGAGTTGATTTCAGCACGCTGCTTCAGAACATGAAAAATGAGTTCTTGAAGACGTTGAACCTCTCTGATATTCCCCTGCATGAAACACCTAAGGTGGAGCCCCCAGAATACATGTTAGAGCTGTACAACAGGTTTGCCACTGATAGGACCTCAATGCCATCCGCAAATATTGTTAGAAGCTTCAAAAATGAAGGTAAGATCCATACTCCTCGGAGTGAACTAAGAATGAGTGGGCATTGCTTATAACCAACAAGACACCTGTTTACAATGCATGGAGCATGAAGACTGAATTGGGGGGCAGGGGAAGGAGTTTACAGTGATTAGATAGAGATGCAACTGGAGTTAACAAACTAACATGGCATGTGCCTATAATCAACCAGCTCACGTTGCTTTTCTGAGGTAACCTTTCCCCCCATTCTTTGCCTATTATATCTTTGAGACAGTAAGCACTTTGGGGTAGGGGCAATGTCTTCTTTTATGTTTGCATATTGCAGGTACGTAATACAAACAAATCGTCATCATCCCAGGAAGCATATGAATCATTTATATGTTACCTTCATAGGCATCAGATTTTCAAAGAGAGACGGTAACCGAATTAATGGGAAAAACCCTCTTTCACAACCCATGCAATGGTACAAATTCTCTTTTGGGAAGCCCAATCTCTTCATGGATTCCTAACCAAACAGTGAATGACACTCTCGTAATATTTTCCCAATTTAGTCTTTAGTGGGTCCCAAGGGTTGGTATGTGAAGTAAAGTCAGTAGAATATATAGAAAAATATGCGACTAGCACCTCTCTAGGATGACTTTTGCTAACCCTCGGTGTTCATTTTTGAGGAAATAAAGTAATTTCTATTTTTCAAAAAATTTTAACTAAAAGATACATAAAATCATATGAGTTTAGAGAGTTCCAAATATCATGCAATTGAACATTTTCCTGCAATGGCTACATAATGAGAGGAATGTAAGGCTCACATACGAGCTGCTGCTGATTCCTTTATGCTTCATGCATGAGTAACAACGTGGGCGATATATTAAAAAGGCTTTTCAACAAATCATATATGCTCCGCGAAACGTTCTGTTTGCAAATAGGATTGAGTTGATTTTTTTTAACAATTCAGCTTGACGTGTGATAATTCAAATAAAAATGGCTCTTCTATTATGCCAGTCTCAGTTTTACTGATGAAGTCCAAAACTACAAGATAACAGAGCAATCACTGAGTATATGTGACCTAAATTTGACAATTCAGCTTGATGCTATGACTAGCTATGGGCTCATCTATACCTCATTCAGATGTGTGCATTCTTATCCAGCTACATGTTTCTGGTTTTCAAAGGCTCTGCCTTAAAGTTCAAATCCACTTTAACTGTGTATTTCTTCAACATATAGATAACATTTAATTCACTGAGGGCTGGATTGCGAACCACTTATGCATGCTGAAGACCATGGGATGAGTGACTGCTCATGGGCGTAGAGAAGGCATTCACAATCTGGCCCTGAAGGAATATGGAGTAATGAGTATTGTCCTTTTCTGACACTTGCAATTTTAAGATGAAAAAGTATCAGGAATATAAATGGACTATAATTGGGCAAGTACAGTATACTAAGGGGGAAATCCTATGTGTTTTACTAGTGTAAATTCGCAGTCGTCCTTTATTTTTAGTAAATGTAACAATGCACAGTTCCATTCATTTTCTTAAATACAACAGAGAGGCCAAGCATCATTTTCATCATTATATGAAGTCTGCAATGGCTGTGTCAAACTCAGAGTAACTTCCTACCTTTTCGGCAGGTTCCTGTCCTTTCTTCTAGTCCAAGAAGCATAGATTCAGATACTCATATGATAACACAAATGCTCTCCATATGCACACGTATAGTACAGAGGGTTTATTTTAATTGCCTCTCCTTTGTATGTCTAGAAAGTCAGTAACAACTAGGGGACCTGGATTTTATGTTTTATGGGCCTTTTGTATGGTTAAAAATAAAGTGCTTGCAATTATACTGATAGAAGAGATGGAACAGATCACACACTGCAATCTTTATACTTATCTGCTTGTGTCAGCAGAAGATGATAATGGAAATTGAATGGGTGGAAGCAGTAGGACTTTATGACGATTGTTCATTCGCAGTTTTAGCTCCTGGAGCCGCCTGGCTCAATTGCAGGTATGATTCTAATGTGGTCGTGACTTGAAAAGTTAAATAAACTTTTCCGGGCTAAATCCTCCTCCTTCGGACAGCAGTGCATCCTCATTGACACCAGTGAGGATGTACAGGTAATCATGAGAGGGGAATTTGACCCTTTGAGTTTTCCTGCTTAGCCAGTCTTGTGGCTGGACACCCATCCTGCCTTATGTTTCTCTCTAATCAGGAAGTGACACGCCCAGTTTCCCACAAGAGCGTGTCCCTACCCCCTTCCAATGAATTATTCATGTCCATCTTCTATGCAGTCAGCTGACTTTTCCCCACCCCATACATGTCACCATGACAGTGGACTTGTTCTCCAGCATCCTGTGGGCTGGGAAGCCCTCGAGGTCACACTAAGTTCTGATGCCACTTCCAGTTTTGAAGTGAGTCATGCTCACTAGACATGGAGACAAATTCTGAGTGCTTTCAAACTCCCAACTAAAGTCAATGGGAAGAGAGGGCAAACAGGACCTCTCTTGTTTGGCCTCTTTGATATTTTTTTCTTTTTAAACAACAGATGGGTTTGCAAACATCAGAAAACACTGAAGTCCCATTAAAGTCAATGGGACTATTCATTTGCTGAAGTGCTTTGGTAGCTCAGGGCCAATATTTGTAGCTTTGTCAACCAAATGTTTCCATAAATATATCAATCCCAGAGTCATAGAAATCAGAGATGGGAAAATGTACAGGTTCCATGCAGTCCATCCCCTCTGCCCTTGTCGGCATGCTTGCTAAATCTACATTTCCTAATCTGGTTTCAGAGTTGTTATTGATATTAGGGAAATGCAGCAATAAATACAAACATTTTTCTAAATGTCCTATATGTATGAAGAAATGCAGATGGTGTATGTATAAACAGAGATAGATAGATTAGATTAGATTATTTGCTTGTTATACATTTGATTAATTAATTCTCTCAAAAGCTCCTAAGTAAGTACAACAGTTTTCTTTTGCTCCTTTTAAGACAGATCCAAAACCTATTGACGTCAAAATGGGAATATTTCCATGGCTTCAGTGGGCTTTGGATCAAGACCTAACTTCCTCCTAGTTATAAGCCTTTGCATCACCCTAAACAACTTGTCTCTTTCCTTGGTGGCTGCAGTCTTCAGACACTGGTGGAAGCTTATGGTATCATTTGTTTCTGCTGGGCGATCTATGCAACACTTCATCAGAGACAGCAGTAGGGATTTTAATGTGTTGTACCAGATCACCAGTGAAGATACAAATTCACCATGTATACCTGAGGAGTGTGGCACTGTAAAGAGGATCAACTGAAGGTAAAGGAGATCACACTATTTATGAGGGGATCTAGTAGATATTCCATAGAAAGATAGATCCCCTCTTAACAGACAGAAAGATAAACAGATACAAATGCAGCCTACTTTTGCTGCAGAAACAGTGTATGTGTCATTCTGCCCATCTCCAATCCCCCATGTCCCTTCAGTTGGATATAGTATTCTTCTTCATTTCCTGTCCTAAGATTTTGTCTAATGGTGATATTCACATGTTAAACAGCTGCTCTATTTGTGCTCCAGAGGTGGCTTCATCTCAGTGGTGGGCAAAGCGATTCCTATATACAATAATTTGTACAATCAGGAAGGACCTTTTATAAAGCACTGGGGTAGCCACGTTGGAAGAAAGAGAACTATGAATCCAAGTTCATTGCCATTATCATGATCTGACCTTGTTTTCCTTGAAGATCCAATACAAACCATCCACCTCACTGATGACATGAATAAAATGTTGTGTGACAATCCATTATTCCTATTTATTATCATTTTCCTGTAACTGTTCACACTGAAACCAAGGAATGCAAGGCATGCAAGGCTGAGTTCCATGCATGAATATTTCTGCTGGAAATATTTTCAGTTCCAAAGTGTTTATTTATGTTGATCTTTGTCATTTCCAGATCTGACTTCCCACCCTATTGGTATCACAGGAATCCGGAAATACCCTCTTCTCTTCAACGTTTCCATCCCTCACCATGAAGAGATCACCATGGCAGAGCTGAGACTCTACACACTGGTGGAGCGGGACAGAATACTCTATGATGGGCTGGATAGGAAAGTCACCATTTTTGAAGTACTGGAGAACAACCATGCGGGGAGAGAAGGAGAGGAGAGAAAAATGGTGGCACTTGCATCCAGGCAGATCTACGGCACCAACAGTGAGTGGGAGACCTTTGATATCACAGATGCCATGAGGCGCTGGCGTAGGTTAGAGCTGACCACTCACAGGCTAGAGGTGCAGATAGAGAGCGGAGAAGGGGAGGAGCCAAACGGAGAGGGGAAACTCGATATTGACATCAATTCCGAGGCCAAGCACGTGCCTCTGTTGATTGTGTTCTCAGACGACTTGAGCAATGACAATAAAGAGGAGAAGCAGGAACTGGACGAAATGATAGACCATGAGCAGCTGCTGGATTTGGAGAAGCTGGGCATGGGCAACTTCCACAACGGGCCCGGTGAAGAGGCGCTGCTCCAGATGCGCTCCAACATCATTTATGACTCCACAGCCCGTATCCGGAGGAATGCCAAGGGCAACTACTGCAAAAGGACTCCGCTCTATATCGACTTCAAGGAGATTGGCTGGGATTCCTGGATCATCGCCCCGACGGGATACGAAGCCTACGAGTGCCGCGGAGTGTGCTCCTACCCTTTAACTGAACACGTCACGCCAACTAAACACGCCATTGTCCAGACTTTGGTTCACCTGAAAAATCCTCAGAAAGCTTCCAAAGCCTGCTGTGTACCTACCAAGCTTGATCCCATCTCCATCCTCTACTTAGACGCAGGGGTGGTTACTTACAAGTTCAAATATGAGGGGATGGCAGTTGCAGAGTGTGGCTGCCGATAGTAGAAAGGAATGCATGCCCCGTGCGTGCACCAGGGGAGTATTTAATAATTCAGTCTGTAAATTTGTACATTTTGCATTTCCTATTTAAATAAGGTTATTTAATGAGGCGTGTACAGATAATTGTATGTTTCATGTCATAGGGAACAGGCAGGTCAGATGATTGTACGGAATGTATATTTTGTTCCAGCGCTTGTTTCTTCTTGCTGTTTCGCTTCTCGTGGGAGAGGCTTCCTTCAGAAACAAAACGAAAAAGGAAAACCAGATCACTGGGTTGTTGGGGTTTTTTGCCCCAGAATAAACAGCCTTAATGCCATGGAGTAACATTCATGGATTTTATTTCTTTACAAAAACATGTGTTGTGGTCACAAGGACATTGTTTGAAATGCATCCCCACTGCAGGGATTAAAACATGAACTGAATGAACATAATAAAGTGATATGCTACATGCTTTATATTATGGCATATTCTGATAGGTGCATTCCCATCCCTCCCTTCCCCCACAAGCCCAAGTTAGCATTTGATTCTCAGGGATGTTCCTGAGTATTTATGCTCTAACTTTTCATTGCATTTCAGCAGAAAATAATTCCTTGCTGATGTGTTTGGAGTCAGTGAAACCAGTTTTTGCAGTGACTGTGTTCACATTAAAATTTGCAGTCAGTGAAACTGTGAACCTGATGTAACACCCACTTGAGTGTTTGGACTGAATAATTGGCTAAGATCGAGAGATAAAGTCTTTGTCAAATAACCAAGTAAAACATTTGGCAAAATCAGCTCCCATTAAGAGTCATAGAATCTCAGGGTTGGAAGGGACCTCAGGAGGTCATCTAGTCCAACCCCCTGCTCAAAGCAGGGCCAATCTCTAGTTTTTGCCCCAGATCCCTGAACAGCCCCCTCAAGAATTGAACTCACAAGCCTGGGTTTAGTAGGCTAGAGCTCAAACCACTGAGCTATCCCTCCCCTCAGTAGGACTTAGCCTTCTAAGTAATTTAGTTGCTTTTGAAAAATTTACCGTAGCTCTTTAAGAAATATCTTTACCAACCTGGGATTAAAATAAAAGCCATTTTAGCAGGGATGGTTTAGCAGTATACAAAGAGAGGGATGGAAGCCATGAAAAGAAAGGAAATTTCCCCTCTTCTAACCCTCCTCAACCAAATACTGCCTATCTGCAATGTCAGGCAGGGGCAATGCTCTGGCAGACTGCCCCTTTGCTGTTACACAAAGCAAGAAATGCTTGTACCATTTGTTTATTATCGAATCCCTTGTATATAGCAGTGCTGCTGACTTTGGATGTAAAATTCCACATTTGATGCATGTTGCATATCAAGGGCTAGGTCTTTAGCTGGGTGAAATCTGTATAGTAGCTCTGTTGAACTCCTCAAAGATACACTGATTTACACCGGCTGGGAGCCTGCCCCCAGGTGGCTAATAGGTTATGTATAACTAAATCTATATAATCCAACTCAAATGGCAAGTAACACTGTGCTTAGTCCATTTAAACCTAGGCAGAAAAGGAAATCCCTCCACCCCAACTACACAGAGAGTATCTTTCCTTTCTGTACGTGTTGAAGTTGTCAATTCATAAAGACATTGCTCCCGCACACACACACACTTAAACTATATATGATGGAGTCACATGCCATGTTTCCGCCACTCTTCTGCAACAAATCATGGTGATAAGAAGGTGTCGGAGCTGAGAAACAATAGGCCCGTCACTTTATTTATATTAAGCTGCAAATTTGTCAGATTCTTGGGGAAGTGTAAGTGACGTTGACTCCCCCAGCCTCCACCAGAGCCTACTGTACTGTCCTGCATCTGTTCTACACTTTTAAGGCAAAGTTATCTTCACTGGAAGTGATAAGAGACTTGTCTTTGAAAGAACTGACTCTGACACTTCATGGGAATGAACACAAAAGACTTTATCGAGCACCAACTGAAACCAGTTTCACCTCCATCCACACAAACCCTTCTGTGCTTCCCATTATTTATTGATCTATTTATTGACTGTCCGCCTTTGTAATATAATGTAGAATACAAAATGTTTTATTTTTGTGCTCATATGTATTCCCACTCCGATAAAACCTTGTACTGAACAACTTATATTTTGAGGCCTTCTGTTGAGCATTACTCCAAAGTGGGTTGTTTTTGTTTGTTTGTTTTTTATAGATCTTTGTAAATATAGTACATTATTATAATCTTTCCTGCCTTCAGACAATCCACCACAGTGATTTAAGAAAGCATCTTGGAGAATGCATAGTCTTGTCTGATAGATACAAACTCTATCAAGGATATAATTGCTTTAAGTGCTCTAGCTATGTAGTCTATTGTAAAGTTGTGCAGAGTAGGTGGTGCATTTCCAACTAGCAGGCTCGATCAATGGAGCTACACTGATTTAGACCAGCTGGGAAAATGACTGTCATTGCCTTGTTTCAGAGTAGCAGCCGCGTTAGTCTGTATTCGCAAAAAGAAAAGGAGGACTTGTGGCACCTTAGAGACTAACCAATTTATTTGAGCATGAGCTTTCATGAGCTACAGCTCACTTATGCTCAGATAAATCTGTTAGTCTCTAAGGTGCCACAAGTACTCCTTGTCATTGCCTTATGTACCATTCCACTTTGCAACTTCATAATCTTAACCTTGGATAAATGGCAGGTTAAAAACATGTAATAGATGTGAAATCTTCTTAATTCACTAGCATGAATCACTTTAAGTGAGACCCCCACAAATTCCTTTTAATATGGCATGCCCAAACTATCTGCTGTTCATACGAAGCTAGTACAAACCGTTCACCATGTCAGTGGTATAACAATTATCCTTTGCAATAATCCATCATGTATTTTATCATCTCTTTTCTGCAACAGGCTTGTGTATATTTGTACCCCTTTCCTCTACTGAATAGAATCGGAAAGGCTCAACCGCATATCATACGACCTATACTGTTAATAGCCAGTGAAGAATCTCCTTTAGCTTGAGCTCAGGTAGTTGGAGACTACAAAAGGACGTGTTCTGTTCCCACACTGTCACCAGTAGGGGGCCATGTGGTAAAATAATGAATTGTAATAGATCTGTTACATTATTATAAAAAGGTTAAGAAAAGTAGGGTTTAATTCTGCAAACATTTATGCACAGGAGTAATTTTACCTACGACCGAAGTTACATGTATAAGCATTTAGAGGATCAGTACCTAGGAACATAGGAACCAAGACAAAATAGCACAATGGTTCATCCAGTCTATTATTAATTAACCTTTTTTCTGCAGTACAACAAAACACTAAGGAACTAGTGGAGTGCCAGGTTTGCCACAACTCCTAGGCAAATGCTGAAGGCACCTCAGCTACTAGGCTTTGTAGGCACTAACTCTGGCTAGCAGTGACTGCATCTTGTCTCTGACTGAGGCCAGTCAGGGGAACCAAGGTATCAGAGGAATGTGCAAGAAACCCCCTAATGGCAATTAGTAAGAAAATAAGAAACACCTTATTATGATGTTCTTTGGGAAAACATTGGTAAACCACAATTTTAATATATCATGAACCATGCATTTGTGTATGCTCTATATTGTTCATAACATGAGATTTTAACTAATCGGAATATTTCATCTCTTTGTAAGGTTTCCGTTTTAAAAAAGAGCCTTTGCTTTAATTGAATGACTTCAACCCAGTGCCAAAGATGACTGGGTAACTGCAATTTGCTGGCTCTCTGTGCATTCCGACTACAATATAAATATTGTTTATATTATGATCATGCATAATGCAGTGGGAGCATGTGGTCTATTTTTTTAAAAAAAGAGGGTTTTTGTGTGTGCCATTTTTAAATTAATAAATTAAGCCCGATCCTGCAAACACAAACATGCTTAACTTAAATGTGTTTGGAGGTTCAGGGCCTTGGTTGCTAAAAACAATACAATATAAAACATCATGTTTCACATTCTGTTAACAAATAAATCAAATATGAATCTCTTGAAACATTTTCCAGGGCTGGGAAGAGATTAATTATATTAATGAAAAAAATATAATTTATGATTTCTGCTTCTTACATTTTTTACACATTTATTTTTCACTTTAATTAATAGCCTAAATTGATTTTCTTTTCTTTCCTGACCTGCTTGATGTCAATGTTAATGGACTTTTGTCTCTTATTTTTTAAAGCCAAATAAAAAAGAAAAGGAAAAGGTATTCCTAAGAAAATAGCTTCAATTTTGGAGTGTTCTTTTTTAATAAATTTTGCAAAATATCCCTAAAATGTTGCACATTACCAAAAGATATATTCTTTGCAAACTACCTACCTCAGCAACCTTTGCTCACATAAACTGCCAACTTCAAGGGGATTCCTACTTCTGACTGTTTATTATTTATATTAGAGTAGCATGTACGGCCTGGTCTACACTTAAAATTTAAGTCGACATAGCTGCAACTCTTGGGGGTGGGAATAATCCACACAGTGGAGTGCCATAGCGATGTCAAGCTAATCGACGGGGTAGATGCAGCTAAGTCAACAGCAGAATGCTTTTGTCGACGTAGCTACCATCACTCTGGGAAGCAGTGTTCCTACAGCAACAGAAAAACCCCTTCTGTCGCTATAGGATGCATCTACACTACAGGCTTATGTTGGAGTAGCTACAGCACGAAAGCTATGCCTCTATATTCCCCGTGGTGTAGACACAGCTTTGGTGTCCCAAGCAATTTTAGGTCCCCTTTGGGCTAGGTACTGTACAAACATATAGTAGCAGACAATCCTGGCCCTAAAGATCTTACAACCTAAGTAGACAAGACAGATGAAGGATGGGAGGGGAAACAGAGGCCCTGAGAAGGGAAGTGATTTGGGTTAGTAAGGCTCGCTGATGCTAGCGAGGGTTGCAGAGTTCTGCTCTCAGATCAACAGACGTGGTTCTGGGTGAATTTGAACCTCTGAGAGTTTTATTCTCCCCTGCGTGAAAGGTTCAGCATTTGTGACCGGCTCAGATATCCACCTGAAAGTTCTGATGTTTCTCCAAACTATCTATATCTCTTGGGTCTGCAAAACTGGACTAGAAATTCCCCCCAAAACAAACTTTCCCAAGCGGTTTTCTTGCACTACCCCTTCTAGGCCTGGCTGAAGACAACAGAACCCAGGAGTCCTGACTCATGGTCCCATGCTCTTTCCACTAGATCACAGCCCATCTCATGGTTTCTTGGCACTTTGCGGATCCAGTCATCCCCACGCTCTGGAACTGTAGCCTAACTTGGTAGCTCAGAATCTCCTTCCCCGACACCACGACCCCCAGCTCTGTCTGATCCTAGCCCCTGAGATTGTGAGCAGTCTGAAGTGGTTTACTGAGCTAGTAGGCTGCATGAGAGAACCACATGATGAACTGGAAGCAGATCAGAGCATTCTCTTTCCCTAGCTGTGGCTGGTTGGGGTGTGAGGGGAACCTGGCCATAGGCACCAACTCCATGGGTGCTCCAGGGCTGGAGCACCCAGGGGGAAAAATAGTGGGTGCTCAGCACCCACCAGCGGCCCCGCCGATCAGCTTCTCCCCCTCCCCACCTCAGCGCCTCCTGCCTGCTGCGATCAGCTGTTCAGCAGCGTGCAGGAGGCGCTGCGGGGGAGGGGGCGGAGCCAGGGCAGGGCGCACTCAGGGGAGGGGCGGAATGGGGTGGGAAGAGGTGGTGCGGGGGCAGGGAGGATGGGAAGAGACGGGTGGGCTGGGGCCTTGGGGGAAAGGGGCGAAGGGGGGCGGGGCCTGGGGCGGAGCAAGGGTCAAGCACCCCCGCGGAAATTAGAAAGTCGAAGCCTATGAACCTGGCCATGGCTCCCAGCAAATCACACCCCGTTATTCCTGGTCATCACCCTCCCCCACTGCCAGGGCTGGCCCTAGACGAAATGGTGCAGCAGGCGAGGAGTGTCTTCAGCGCCCCTCTCCCTCCATTTGTTAAACGTTTGAATACCTTATTTTTTATTTCATGCACAATTTGCATGCATGATTTATCCCTGTCATATAAGACAATGAATTTGCATGCTAGGATCTGTCAATCTGTACTTCTACCTCACTGTCTGACTGGTGACGCCTCACCCCTCATATGCCCGCGAGGGGCTGGCTGACAACTTTCTAGGAGGTTTGAGGAAAATGTTGTTCTCAGAAAGTCTGGAAGGTTCCATAAGATTCTACAAAGGCCCAGAACATTCTAGGAGGACAGTAAAAAATGAATCCACGCACAGAATACCTGAAACATGTGACTTCAAACGTTCTATTTTCCCAAGTCCAGCGTCCCCAAGCCCCGCACCCCAGGCAGTGACCTGGGTTGCCTGCCCCTAAATCCAGTCTCTGTGGTGCCCTGGTTCGTCTCTGAAACCCCTCATGGCTCTTTTTAAGTCCGAGGCAGAGGGAGAGCCAGTTGCTTCAGGTTTAGGTCCTTGATGTGGCTGCCTGTGGGGGGAGGTGGGGATGCACCTGGGAAAGGTGGAATTAAGGAATCTGGCCTGCAGCAGCCATCTGTGAAGCAAGAGGTGGCCGTGAGGTAACTGCACCCAGATTTGGGATTAGCCATTGGTTGGAGGTGTGAGCCCGGGCAAAGGGAGTTTGTCTCTGAAAACCCCTCACACAACAGCTCTCTGACACTCACAGCTGAGGGAAAAGCAGAAGATGACTTCAGGTAAGGACACATTGCACTTTTATAGCACCCTCGATAGCACTTCACAAACAGGGACTCACTGGCCCTCACCACACTCTGGGCTGATAACTAATATCATTGTGTCTGTTTTGCGGACTGGCAAAAGGAGGCACAGGGAACCTAAGGCCCAAACATTTCAAACCTGGCAGCTTCTAATTCTAGGTGCCCAAACTGAGATCCACCGATGCCAGTGGGAAGCCAGGGGTGTTCAGAACCTCTGCTGACCAACCCTTATGTTTCCTCAGCAGGTCACCCAAAAACTGAGGCCGTTTCAAAAATGTTGTTCCGAAGGGATTTGCCCAAAGTCATGCACTCAGAAGGCAGAGACAGGAGCAGAACTCCGGAGTCCTAACTCCTGCTCCCACCATTAAACAACCCTTCTTAGGATCCACAGAGATCCACCTGAGAGCGCTGCCTACCTGAAAGAGGGGATTTAGGCTGGAATTTTCAAAGAAGCCATAAAAATCAGTGGGGGTTGGGTGCTAATTTCCCCCTGCCCCTTTGAAAAATCCAGCCTGAGTCACCAATAAAAGGAAAGATACAATGAAGCATTTTCTGTACACAACACTAAGTCAACTCCTCACTACGCCCTTCATAAAAAACGATTTTCTGGCACTTATAACATCTGCTCCAAGTGTTTGAAAAACTGCAGCCCAAGGTTAATTTAAACTTCCTTAGGACCCAGTTCAGCGTTTGGCACGGTTAACAGGATGGGAACTGTGTTGATGCTGGGTTGCTTACTATGTTGGGAAACAAAGCCAGAACAAAAACCAGCCTGAGATAGAGGTTTTGTTTATTCTGCTGACCCATCTGTCTTCATTAACGCGCGATTTACAGGAAAAGTTAAAAAATCGGCTTCTGCTCCTTCTTTAGCTGCAACAGCAACAAAAAGAGGCAAAAGGGTTTGTTTGCCCCCAAACTAAAAATGGAAATGCTTATCAGAACCACCAGGAAGGAGATGTTTATTTTAGGAATTTTATTATTGTTCGTTACTAGAGTTGGGCTCAGCCATTTCAATCAGGACTTGTTCGTTTCTAGGCGCAGAAGCCCAGATCCTCAAAGGTATTTAGGTGCCTAGTTCCTATTGAAATTAATGGGAGTTAAGCACCTTAATACTTTTGAGAGCCAGTGCTTAACTTGTGCCAGGACTTGCCAGGGCAGGGAGTTCATTGTCCCGGCACCTCTGGGATTGCTGCGTCAGTTATGAAAGTAAAAAAAAATTCTTGAGCCCCGGCACCTCTTTCATTACAAATTAAGCCCTGCAGAGGGGTTTAGGAAGGGTGGGTGTCCCCGTGAATATTTTGCTCTCCTCGTTCTGAAACAGGAGGCACCTCCAGCATTATTACAAAGAGCAGATCTCTGGCAGTGAAATGGAAGCACTGATGAGCCCTGAATGCAGACTCTGAGCTTGGCCTTGCTTCATGAAGCAAAATGTGTGCTCATACCTCACATCCGTTTACGGGATTATACGACAGGGTTGCCTGCCGCTGCTGGGGACTGGACTTGATGACCCAAGAGGTCCCGTCCAGTCCTATGTAACTAGGGTGACCAGATGTCCCAGTTTTATAGGGACAGTCCTGATTTTTGGGTCTTTTTCTTATATAGGCTCCTATTACCCCCCACCCCATCCCGATTTTTCACATTTGCTGTCTGGTCACCCTATATGTAACTAACACAAGGTAAAACCCTAATGTACTTTTCGCATGAGTTAACAGGTTGAGGTAAACCCTAACATCTCCCATAGTCTTTACCATTGACCTACTAACTGTTGGTTAGAACTACAAATTGCCTTGTCTTCACTAGGATTTTCCTCATGTTAGTTACCATGTGTTAGCGAATGCCAGGTAAGACCACACCTTCACACATCACCATGTGAGCTATTTCACCTGTTTTCATCCCTTCCTTAATACTAACTTAACGGAAGAGGTGGGAGCACAGCCAGAATTTTGCTAAAGAGGTGGCAGAGGTTATCTGTCTGTCTGCTCCAGCTTTGAGTAACATGACAAATCCATGCACCAGGTCGCAAAGCCACTCACTGAAGCTTGGCCCACCTGCCCTTCTGTCATGACACAGGGAGGGGTGCGCCCGCCAAATTTGAGTGAGTGGTGTTGTGACTTGGCTCACAGGGTCACATCCTCATTTATGTAAATTTGACTTAGCCATGCCTCCGTCGTCTAGTCAGGAGCTTCCCCCACTGCGTCCCTGACAAGGGGGAAAGGAGGGAAGGATGGTTTAGTGATTAGGGTACTAGGCTAGGAATTTCATCATAAGCTAGAAAGTGCCTTAGTGTCTGATTTCTGCAAAGGTCTAGCATACATCCCTATTCATACTTCATTCATGAGACATATTGATCATGCTCCTTTTCAATGTTTTAGAGGCTTTGCAGCTCCTTTGATTGCCTTTTCTTTCTCGTAAACAAAGGAACTGTGAAGGTTAACACAGTAATTAAGGCAGCCGCAATAAAGGAAATGATAGGAAAGGCATGGGTTTCCTTGACACAAAACAATGCTTCCTGAAAAGAATGGCTATTTTTCTCTCGCTCCCAGAAGAATTGTGGTTTCTCAGCACTGGGATACTAAGATGAGGCAAAGCCTGAGATGCAGCCAGTGGGGAGATTTCCCCTTGACTTCCGTGAGTTTTAGATCAGGCTGAGATCCCTTCAAACTAAAATCATTTTGTTCAGTTTTTAGGAAGCAAAAGGATGTGGATAATCGTAGAATCCTAAAAATATGGGGCTGGAAGGCACCGCAGGAGGTCAACTAGTCCATCACCCTGCTGCAGGACCAAGGAAACCTAGAAAATAAAAATCTACTGCAGATGCGATGTTCATAATAATGTTATGCTGTGCCCTTGGGCGCATCATCGGCAACAGAGATCAAACCTGGGACTCTTAAACATCAGCCTCTCTTGCCGGAGCCAGAAGACCCAGCTCTAATGAGTTCTAAAGGAATATTAAGCCTGACATTTTTCCATCACATACTCCCATTGTTTAATGGTCATGACTCCTCTGAGTTCAACTGAGTTACTTCAGTCTCAGCCAGAGGAGAATTGGGGCCTCGGTCTCTTCTTTAGACAGAGAAAGGACCTTTGTTACCTCATTAACTGTTGCTGCAATTCGTGCTACTCTGGATGCAAATGATCTCATGTAGATTCTTCTACTTAGTGAAATCAGTTTCTCAAACTTCTGCCTTGCTCGTCCATTAGTAGAGATGAACGGACATATCAGCAGACAAACCCATCCTTTCATCACTCTGTACAACCTTGTTGAAAATGCAAAGGTACAAATTCGACCCTGGAATAAGCAGGTCTATTGACGTCCACAGAGATGCACCCACTCACACCAAGGCAATCGGATCTCATGAGTACAGAGAAGTTTATGATCCATTGTAAACAAAAAAAAAATCCTTTTTTTTAAAGAAGTTCTCCTTTAAAAAGTGGGCAGTGTGGCCAGTTTTGATTTCTTTCTCCAGTGTAGCAGCTGGACGCTCTGTGTTTTGAATCAAACCTTAGCTTACCCTGATCATGCCTGAATGGGACTTCAGCACATCCTTAAAGCTAAGCAAGTGTTTTGCTGAATCAGGGCTCACATAAGTGAGAGAAGAATCAGACACATGGTTTCTCCTTGCTGTCGACCACTCTGACCTACCATATTATCTTGAAGATTACTTAACACAGGATCGAGTTGAATTCGTTGAGTAGGTAGCAAATACTGCTTGAACCCAATGTGACCTGCAAATATCTTAAGATGGCTGTGCTACCAGCAGGTTTTCTCTCTCTAAGTTCTTTGAATACATTACAAACAAACAGACGTACCAGGAGTCAGTTAGATATTTGAGTGCCAGGCCTGGAAAGTCCACATCAGAAAAAGGAGGTATTGTTGAGATCTTAGATGATTTCTTTGCTTTAGAATTTTGCTTTATAAAAGAAGTGGAAGGCAACATCCAGGGAACGTGGGTAACATTTCCTTAATGAAAATGAAAAAAGGAGCTCTGGTTTTTGAGGAAGTTCTGTAGCCTGAGTCATGCAGGAAGTCAGCCTAGATGATCACAGTGCTCCCTTCTGGCCTTGAAATCCATTAATTTATGAAAGCCTCCAAACCTTTCTGTGGTCTTACAAACTATACTCGCCAAGTGCTGCAAACGTTGGACTTAGATTCTAAGGTTAACTAAGGGCTTACTTTTAAGATAAGTTAACTATCCATAAGAATGCCAGCTATGTCCTGTGATATTGACATTTATATAGCGTGGACCAGATAAATGTCAAAACCAATCCTCTTTCTTAATCATTATTATTTCTTCATGTCTTGGGTCAGCATGCTCAGCGTTGAACAGACAGAGGCAGAAATTTGACAAAAATAAACCGTCAAATCAGTTGATTGAATGCCTCTGAGGACTTGACAGAATGTAGAAGGTTACTGGCTTGAATCCCGCTCGGGCTGACGGTGCCTCGAAATTATTTCCATCTAATGGCTGACTGGTCAGTAGTTTGGGAGCTGATAATCTCAGTCCAGTTCCTAATGGACAGGTGCCCCCCTTCACAAGTGGAACTATCTCAGTCGAGAAGTCCAGGAGTGCCTGGGCATAGAAACTGAATTAACTCCTCGCTCTTTGGAGTTTGTCCCTCCAGCTGCTTGAACTATATTAATGAAAGGCTACCCTTTGCGTTGCTCTGGTATCTGTTCTGTGGAGAGCTCGGGGGAGGAATCTCAGCCTCCAGGGGCAGTCAGAATGAGAATCTCTCACAAGCAATGCATTCATTTTTAAAATCCTGCAGCTTAACTAGCTCACTCCTTTAGCCAGCACTGCTGCAGCAGAAAGGATTTACAAACACACACGCCATGGATCTATTCCTGCTGTCCAGATGCAGACAAACTCCTACTTGCGTCGAGGGAGTTCCTGGTCTGCAACAGGATTTCAGGATCAAGCGATATACAGACCTGGTCCATTGCATGCACGCACGCACACACACACATTATTTTATTGATACTTGTTATTATCAATTAGCACTTCAAAAATCATTGATACATAAAGTGTAAGTTCTTTAGGGCAAGGACTGTCTTTTTATTCTGTGCTTGTACAGCCCCTAGCACAATGGGGACCATGATGGGGGCTGCTAGATGCTACTGAAATACAAATCAGAATCATAATAACTCCTTCCAAGGGAGTTCCTGGCACTTGTGTCTGCAAAAGGAATTCAGGATCAGGCGATGTATGGATCCAGCGCATTATATGAGTGGCCATAGACACAGAGACCTATGCTGCTTGGCTTCTTTCTTTGGAACTCCCAAACAATGTCGTTTAGCTGTGTGCTGATGAGGCTAACCAGGATGCAAGCTTAAGCTGGTGTTGAAAAGATATGCGTTGAGTTAAGTGAGAAGGTTTAAACACAGGGTGGTCTTTGAAAGCAAGTATGGTAGTTCACTAGCAACCACAGCTAAACAACAATCCCATCGTCCGTAGCTCTCAGGTTTATGTTGGCTTTGCTGTAGCAACTCCTTATCTTTTTGGAGATTAGAATAGTTTAGATCAGGAGTTGCGAGATTTGGTGGGATCCATTTTCTGAGCTGCCGCTGCAGGCTCATCAGGCAAAGTCGAAATACGAAGCTTCAGGAGACAGCGGTAATGCTCAAAGAATGAGGATATTCAACTAGCTGCTATGGTGAATGCCGTTTACTGAACATCAGACAGAATACTCAGCCAAGGGCAGTTCTGCTGCCTAAAGTTTAAGCCACCCATGCTGAAAACAGGGTGAACATCATACTCCATCAATAAATGGGACCGTTTATCATTTTTGCAATCAATGGCTCACAGAAGGCCACCATGCCAGTGTCATTGCCAGTGACTATCCATTCCCAGGGTTTATCACCTTAGCAGGTGTGCCCACCTCTTGCCGTTCAAGTCTCCCTGGCTTCACCACCACTGGACACTGGACACTGAAGTGCCCTAGTCTTCAGCCTTGTGAAATCCAAATTGCACTGCAGGGGAGTGTGAAAGCGGGGAGCAGGGAGTGACCCCAGACTCCAGCAGAAAATTGGAACAAAATCAGGCCTATATGGGAAATAAACAAAATGCATAACATGACAGCATAGAGCAAAGTTATTACGGGTATGTTTCTGGGGATGACCTGCATCACTAACTCAGCAACTGCCTCAGATGAAGCCAAAGATGGACTCTCCTTTATGCCTTCCTACAACATGCTCTGAGGGCTTCTCTCCACACAGAAGTTGCAGCAGTTGAACTTAAATTGGTTTAAAAGCCGATTAAGCTAAACAGGTGCAAAGCCCGGCGTGGATACATTTGTAACAGTTTTAATCTGGTTTACATCAATTTAATTATGGCTGTTATAGGTACAAGCTAGACCGATAAAACCCACCTTTAAAGCAATTTAAGTGTGTCCACACATAAAGTTGCTTTGGTTCCATTAAATAGTTTTAAAATAACATCTTCAGTTAACCCAATGAAAGCGTATGTGTCTACCCAGCGTTTCTTTTCCTTCTTCCCTCCCGGTTGCACCAGTTTACACCACGTCTCGCTGCCTTGCCACTCACCAAGGTATAGTTTCCACTAGCTCTGGATTTTCCCCCATCGTATTGGTTGCATGTGTATTCCCTGGGCTCCAGAACTCTTCTGGTTTCCTCTTTCATCCCTAATGAGGGTGTCAAAGATAAACAGTGCCCTCTGAGCAAGGACCTCGCCCCCTGTTAATGGCAGGACTGGGAAGGCACAGGGGATGAGCCGTGCTTTGTGAAATGTAACCCACGGAAGCCCCTTCTCTACATGGGCTGCAGCACGCATTCCTCTGTGACATTGTTCAGGGCACTGTGTGTAACACTAATGAGCTCCAAAACAGGCAAACAATTGAGACAGAGAGCCCGGCATACTCCCCAGAGATGCATTGACCCCTGCACTTTATTCACTATGCAGCATCATAGTAATATTTGAGACACAGCCGTCATCCCAGTAGGATTCTGCTGCGTGTCACGAACTGCACATATAGAATTCACTCGTCATTGGAACATACTCAGCTCTGGGATTGGTGGGAAGCAGGCAACATACGGAGTAGCCGCGGAAGTGAGAAGAGATTTGGGCTATGGATACCATGACAAAGGACACACAGTAGATAGAATGCCCCTGAATGAAGTCTCACCTGAAAGACCCCTTCCCAATGGTGCTCAGTTCAATTGACTTTACCAGGATTTCAGTGTAAATTGCTAATGGTCAGAGTAATTAACCAGTGACACAATTTACCAAGGTTCATCATGGCGGATTCTCCATCGCTGGCAATTTTAAAATCAAGTTTGGATATTTTTCTAAAAGATCTGCTCTAGGAATTATTTTGGGGACATTCTCTGGCCTGTGCTGTACAGGAGGTCAAACTAGATGACCACAGTGGTCCCTTCTGGTCTTGGAATCTATCAATCTATGAGCTTGTGGGTCTAAGGAGTTTAGCTCTTATATACCACAGGGTTGGGCCACAAAGCCACCCATCCCTAAGCATGACAAACTAAGAGGAAGCTCTATTTAAATGCCACTTAAAGAACAAGGATTTGATTCAGCCCCTACAAACTTGGACAGACCGTGGAACACAAGCCGTGGTCTCCCAGACACAGTAATGGAATGATGCAACTCGCATGCTGCTGGGACTGGCCAGAACAACCGCATCACTATGCGGAGCAGATCTGGATTGATCCAGTACTTCCTCTGGACAGCCTCCTCCAGTGAGACTCCAATGGATTTTACAGCTGCTTTCCCCTGGAGGAAAGCTACAAACCAGTGCAGGTGCCTCCTTGGGTGTGAATTGACACTCCTAGGGCTGGATCTGGCCCTGCAGTGAATGTGAATTATAGTCATGATGCCAAGGTGGTCTATGGTGAATACTGGCTTGCTGATTGACATTTCCCAGCATATGTAACTTTGACAAATATGTATATTTCATAAGCATTTTGGAGATAGAACAGTGATCATACACAAAGGCTCATAAATGTTTATGTCTCACTGAATAAACACTAATCCAATGAAGAGGCTGATTTGGTTAGGTTATTTTTCCCACCCCAATGGCCATTTTCTCTCTGCCCAAGGCAGATAAGCAGCTACTCAGCATCTGGCCTTTGTTAATGGGTAACCTGGCAGAGCGTTTTTGAGGTCAAAGGGACCATTGGTACCAAAGCTGGCAACCTCCTGCCTCTGTTCCTCAGCCAATTGATCTGTGGGGGCAGGAGGAGGTCAGGATTATATGGAGAACACCAAAGTCTGGTCAGAGCAGGTAGTTTAGGATCCAGGATTCCTAGGTTCTTTTCTGGAGCTATTCCCTACTTGCTCTGTAACTTCGGACAAATTGTTGAGATGTAAATTTTCAAAAGGGTCCATCAGTTGTGTGCATCTCAGTTTTTTGGAGGCCAATTTAAGACAGTAGAGCAAGATATTCAGAGGCACTGAACAAGCATCGAAGTCAATTGGCATTGTGGATGTTCAGCACCAATGAAAATCAGCCCATGGTGTCTCCAGTTGGACACCCACACATGGAAAGCAAAGTTTCCTCAATTGGGGTATGTGTTATGTTCCCATGAAAAACGTCAGTGAAAACTGGGGAAGAAATCATTTGATCAAAAAATTTCTTCAAAAGTTTTCAGGTTTTTGTTCAAAAACTGAAAAATGTTCAGCTGAAATTTGTTATGTTTTGGTGTCAAAAAACAATCAAAAAATGGGGGTTGGGGTGGGGTATAGCATTATGAGATCTTTGCATAAAAGACGCCATGTTCCAGCATTTATACTGTTGGTCCTTGATCAAAAGGTGCCACAAAAGTGCAAGGTGCCATTTGTGTTGTTGCTACATGTTTAGTTGCAGTCTCTGCCACAAAACTGAATTGCAGCCGTCTTCTTCAATGTCCCTCTCTGCTGTCCTGTGGAGTGGGAGACCAGGCTTTATTTAAACTTGGGCCAACCCGCGCAAGTACCGTCCCATCTGAAATGTTAGGCCCGAACTCCGGGCAGTCAGCCTGTCCCACCGCCCCTGTGGCTGCAGCTACACAGCTATACAATTAACTTAGGCTTGAATAGAGACTGGGAGTGGTTGAGTCATTATACAAAGTAAAACTATTTCCCCTTGCTTATTCCCCCCGCCCCCTCCCCCCCGCCACTATTCCTCAGACGTTCTTGTTAACTCCTGGAAATGTGCTGGAAATGGCCCACCTTGATTATCACTGCAAAAGGTTTTCTCTCCCCCCACCCCACTCTCCTGCTGGTAATAGCTCATCTTAAGTGATCACTCTCCTTGCAATATGTATGATAAACACCCATTTTTTCATAGTCTGTGTGTATATAAATTTCCTCACTGTATTTTCCACTTTATGCATCCGATAAAGTGAGCTGTGGCTCACAAAAGCTTATGCTCAAATAAATTGGTTAGTCTCTAAGGTGCCACAAGTCCTCCTTTTCTTTTTGCGAATACAGACTAACACGGCTGCTACTCTGACAGCTATTTTTAGCATGCTAGTTTGACCAAAGCTAACCCAGGTATGTGTACCCGAGCTGGAAATTACAGCTGCAGTGTAGATGTGTCCTTAGTCTCTCTGGGCCTCAGTTCCTCGCCTGTGAAACAAGGGTCATTGCATTTCCCTATTTCGCAGGGGTTACTGATGGAGGCCATATAACTACTGGAGAAAGAAAGAACTACCAGAGAGACCCGTGGCCTTGCTGAAGGGCACACAAGAAGCAGGAAATTGAACATGGCCTCCTTAGCCTTAGGCTAATGCTCCAACAACTGACCATCCTTCCTAAGGGAAAGCATGGATGCAGACAACATTATATCTCGGCTGTGCATTGCATTAGGTGCTAACATGCTTTGCCCTCTGTCTGAATCCTTGGGTGTTATTTCTGAGCCATAGAATGAAACAGAAGAATGACTCTGCCATGAATTCATTTTTAAAATCCATATTGCTGGCCGCTCTCTGCAAGGCTTTATATTTTGCTTCGCTCTCCGAATAAACAGGAACGGTTAAGAGTGGGTGACAGGAATGTAATCTCCTAGTGCTTTTCCATAACTTCTTGTGATGTTCTTGACCCCAAGCCAAGGCCCCAACACTGCCAACTGGTGGGAGTGTCCAATCTCATTGTGCTAGTAAGTTACTGAACCTGCTTGTCAAATGTACCAAAGGGTGTTGCTTACCTCAGTGATAACAGGAGTTGATTCCAATGGACAAGACAACTAGACAAATAAGTATCCTGATCCTCCTTTCACTCATACCAGCATAAATCTGGAGCAAAACCATTAAAGTAAACGCAGTTATGCAGGTGTAAATGAAAAGGGAATCAGGCCTTTATATGTATGGGTGTATCAGGGAGACTAGCATATTCAGGATACAATGGGTCAGCTTCAGGATAAAGAGGAAATAAAAATTCAGTACAAATGAAATTAGATGCTGCCAGTTATGATTTAGCTATAAGACCTGATTCTCATTTACACCAAAGCTCCTTTGCACTGCTCTGGTGTAAATGTAATTTATAGAGACAGTTCACTTTGGCTGGAAGATGAGAATCAGTCTAGCAGAGTAAAGGCAAACCAGTGCAATACAGTGTTAGGGCCCGGTTCTACAATGCATTGTGCCGTTATCTGCAGGAGTGAGGGTCTTATTTGCATAGTGTGTCTCAAACAAATGGTATCCTAAAATGGATTTTAAGAATGGAACTATAGAGTTAAATGGCAGATGCCAGCAAAGGGCGAGAGTGAGGAAGAACAACAGGCGAAGGAGATATGATCAGCTGAGAGGTGAAAGGAGATGG
This sequence comes from Lepidochelys olivacea, assembly GCF_965140295.1. NCBI lineage: Eukaryota > Metazoa > Chordata > Testudines > Cheloniidae > Lepidochelys > Lepidochelys olivacea. The sequence continues at coordinate 10,572,457 of NC_140436.1, read as the reverse complement.
AAAGTCAAAGGGGCACAGAGATTCAGGAGCTCTGACTTCAACCGGCAGTAGCCAAACTGCAGGAAAGGGCAGAGTTGGAATGCCAGCATTGGATAGGGAGAGGGCAGGGAGCGGAGCAGAGAGAAATAGAGAGAAAGACATGTTTGGGGCTTCTGATTTTAGGTTTTAACCGATAAACACCAAGAAACAAACAAATGAAATCAATGTTTATCCAAAAACACAAGAAAATCACCAGACATGGTTACTCAATTTATGTTGACTTTGCCCCTTTCCCAGTTCAATTTGATTCAACAGGTGATGTCCCTGCTCCCTGGCTTGTCTACACAGAGCAGTAATGCGGACTATGGAGGGTGTGCGGACTGGTGTAAGTCCACTCTTCCATGGAGTTGCTCCTGACTTACGCTGGTGTAACTCAGTGCTGAAGCAGGCCAGAAGTTCTGTCAGAAGGTTGGATTTTGTGCTGTAGAAGTGGTTTCAGACAGGTTATTCTGACACCCACAGGCATTTGTGGTTTAGCAACTCAAAAGCTATTCTGTGCAATAAATTGTAGTAAAGTTACATGAATAACTAAATAACAAAAGAGAGGCAGTGTTGCCAAGTGGATAGAGCACAAGACCTGGGGTCTAACTGCTGATCTGCCAGTGGGTAACCTTTCGCTCTCTGTGCCTCAGTTTCCCCATCTATAAAATGGGCATAAGGATACTGACATCCTTTGTAAAGCACTTTGAGAGCCATGGATGAAAAATGCTATATAAGAGCTAGGTGTAATTATGGCTACATGAAAGGCAATCTGTGTCTTTTCTTTGTCGAGTAAATGCAGTGCTTAAAGAATGTGGTAGGGTGAGGGCCCTGGAAACCACAGGACCATGGCCAGGATCATGGGTAGCTGCAAAGCAAACTTTCCCCGTGCTGCCTGTCACAGCAATAAACCCCGTTCACCCTTGCTACGGAAAGAACACCTCTAAGGGTGTGAAAATACTTCAGTTTCCATAGGACATTCAACCCTTCGCTTCTCCGCTACGCCTGCCAACAGGGGTGTTAGAGTTTGTGTTCTGGAAAACTGTCCACTAGGTACTTGACTGAAGTCCCCAACTAACACCTTAAAAACCGCCACACAGATTCTCGTCTTCCAGCCAAAGTTAACTCTGAGGCAAAGTAATGATCAAGCAAATTTAGGGTCCAATCCTGCCGTCATCACTCAGGCAAATAATCCTCAGCGCCCAAAAATGGGGCCAGGTTTTCAGCAGACCTCAGCACCCTGGGCTTATATTGGGTGCTGAGCACTTTGGAAAATCTGGCTGCAGATGTGGCTGTTGGAATCTGGCCTTGGAAGTCTAGGGGATTTGCTCACGTGAGTAATGGCTGCAGTACAAGAGTGTCATGGAAAAGAATGATAACACAATTAAACATTTGTTATGCGTAGATATTGACTAGGGGACTCGGCCAAAGCCCACTGAAGTCAGTGGAAAGAAAAGGAGGACTTGTGGCACCTTAGAGACTAACAAATTTATCTGAGCATAAGCTTTCGTGAGCAACAGCTCATTTCATCAAGTGCATTCAGTGGAAAATGCATCCGATGAAGTGAGCTGTAGCTCACAAAAGCTTATGCTCAAATAAATTGGTTCGTCTCTAAGGTGCCACTAGTACTCCTTTTCTTTTTGCGGATACAGATTAACACGGCTGCTACTCTGAAGTCAGTGGAAGCCTTTCACATTGGATCAGACCCTGTGCCAATTATTATCACAGGGGTGAGAACAGAAGGGAAGCAAGGAAACGTTGACTGGGGAAAGGAAGAATTAGCCACTCATGTGCTCAAGAAGCGAGGCCATGCACTCTTATATCTGTGCTAATTTCTTTAATAAGAGACTAACACTCCTCCCCATTCCCCTCCTCCCCGCTCCAGCTGTTTTACCCATAGTTAAATGCACTGGTTTGAAAATAGCTCTTTGGATGCAGCAACAGCAACTCAGCCAGCAGAAGAGATTAAAGGAACATTCCCCTGTTCCCAGTCCCTGTTATCGGAACATTGTGTTAAGAGGGTCTAAATATCACATCGTGTTTTTACGCGTGATAAGGCAAATTTGCACAAGCCGCACCAGTGGCTGCAGATGATATTACTGTACGTAAGAGCGTGCTCCACCGCTTCTAAGAGAGGGTCAGGAAGATATGCTGGGTGAGGACGAAATAGTGCCACTGTTTCTGAGAGGGCTGTGTATGAACAGTGAACGGCTCTGCTTGTGATGGATGGGAGTACTGAAAAATTCCCTGCGCAGCATTTCCTCTACGTTAGGCCAATCCTGTATTCAGGGGGTGAATTGCTTGCAGAGTACACTATCTGCAGTGTAAATTCTTTCAAGTTTAAATTATCTGAAGCGTAAACTATTCATGGTGCAAATTACCCGTGCTGGGTAGACTATCAGCAACACCGATTGTTTATGGTGTAAACTATCCCTGATGTAAGCTATCTGCGGTGTGAAATCACAGCACAGTTCCTCAGGGTATAAAATAACTACAGTGTAAACTGTGCATTGCACACTGTCATTACCCAGGGTGTAAGCTATCTGCAGTGTGAATTATTCACACTGCAAATCACCCCTGCTGTAGCAGTTACTTACACGCAGTCCTACTGGAATTGCTTGAGTGGGTAGCGAAGGGATTCACAGTCTGGCCCTCAGTCTTTTTATGACCCAGCTCCCCATCTGTAAAAGCAGGGAGCGGGGGGGGGGGGGCGGGGGTAATGCTACTTCCCTGTCTGTCAGGATAAATTCATTAACAATTGTGCGCAGTTCAGATTTTAAAAAATTATTAAAGCTAATGTTTCAAATCACATTTACACAAGTTAAGAAGGAATGTACTGTACATCTGGGGTCAGGCTTGAGTTATGAGAGATTACAAGTATTGGTTACAAGGTTCATAAAGTACATACACAATACAGAACCAGCATAGACCCAGACTAGGGTGTGGGAGTGTTTAAAGCCTCAGTGAATAAGTGATCTCGGGTACGCCACCCATAGAATGTATTTAGAATCCAAGTCAGTATTGGTGTAGGGAATAGGTACATGGGTGGGGTGCGTCCCTTGGTTCGTCAGGGAAGGAAGTGGGTTATTTCCCTGACCGGCAGTCATGGAAGAACCTAGCTAGAGTTCGATATTGATACAGGCAGTACTGTTGGGTGACTGTACAGGGCCACGCTGCACCAGCCTTACCGTCACTGAATAGTACCTTGAAAACAGGCGACTACTCAGAGAGTAAGGGATTACTCAGAGTAAGGATGGTGAGGATTTTCAAAGGCACAGGTGGGCGATAGATCCCCAACTTCCATTGGGTTTCAATGTCAGCTGGTCACCTAATCAAGAGCTAGTTTCTGAATTCTTTACTGATGTTGCTGAGAAGTTATTCGCACGATTAGCCCAACCTGGTGCTATTTTTTTTTTCTAATTTAAAATGAGCCCATTTTGGCACTCTGGGTTTTAGTTATTAAGTAATTCCAGTGGTGAAAAACGTGCTCACTCTCTTACTCTCCTCTCTGATGGACAAGCCCTGGTTAATGTCTAGAGAGCTTTCCCACATGCCCGCCTAACCTTTCTTGCACAAAAAAAGAAAAACTTTCTATTTTATGCAGCAGCCAAGCTAAAAAAAGAACCATTACAATCATGCCAAAAATGCAACATTGATAAAACTTGCGGGGAAAAGGCAGCCTAAATGTGACCGCTTTCAGATCCAAAGAGAATCAGACGAGAAATAGGATTTTATATCCTCATCCCATGTGTCATCTCCTTGGGTAAAAGGATGCAAATATATAGGAGCAATGGAAAATGGATTGTTTTCTTTAATCCGACAATGTCAGGTAGAGAGAGCAGACCTATATTCCAAATCTTTGGCCTGGTAGAAGTGATGTCTTCTTGCTCATTCACGCATGGTTAAAAGAGTATAGAGCTATTAAAGTGTATGCGTGAAGTTATAATTGCTCCCAGTGTACAAAACTCCTACGGTGTCTAACAGAGGGTAAAAAAATATTCTATAGAACTGAAGAGAGAATTCTGTTCCTGCCATAGGATTCCCAGGGGTGAAAACATCTTAAAAAAGACACTGCTCATTGTTAACCTCAGTGGGCCTGGTTCTCCCTGGCCCTGAACCTTGCACAATCGGTTATACCTGTGCAACAGGAGGGCCACGTGGATGTAAAGTGCTGCTGTTCTGATGCGGCAGCAATTCACCCCCACTTTGCACAGGTGTAAATAATAATAACGCCCAGTTGTTATCCAGCACTTTTCATCAATAGATCGCAAATCACTTTACAAAGGAGGTCAGGATCATTATTCTCATTTTACAGATGGGGAAACTGAGGCACGGAGCGATGGGGTGACCTGTCCAGGCAAAGAGTACATTACCCCCCCAACAAAGTTCCACAGGAGAGAGAAAAAATGTGGCTGTAAGCACAGAGGGAGTGGCTAACACTCAGTACTCCTGGGGTGTAGGACGGGGAATGTCCAGCAAGGGAGAAAGCTTGGCTGTGGCTTCCTGCCCTGGGCCCCATCATGCCCCGGCAGAGAATTTACAAGAACGAGAGAATTCTGAGACCCTACATCAGTTTTCTAGGGCCCCGCATTCCTGCTTATACCTGCAACAATCACCGGAGACTGTGCTACCCTCTCACTTGACAGGTCAGGGCGAAGGTGTGTTGACAGCACAGTGTGGCAAGCGTGCACTGCCTCGGCCTATGCCGTGACTCTCCTATGGAGACCAAATTCTCCACTGGATCAGTCCACTGAAGTCACTGCAGTGACATCAGCAGAAGATCTGGCCCACTGCAACTTCACTGATAGTAACTGGCTTTTACCCATATTGGGGAACCACAGTTAAGCTGAGTTTAGCCATGGCTCCAACTGAAAGGATTGGGCCAACGACTGTGGACAATGGCAAAGGGTGTGAAATGCATCTGTTCCAGGGTGGGATCTGATTTTGGGATTACCAACAGCTGTCTTGTGTGGGCCATAGGCACAGAGTTCAGATTCAGATCTGCCTTTGGTTCAGCCCCAGATGTAAACCTCCCCCGGGTTCTGGTGTCTTCAGAGATAGAATGTGGGTTTGGGCCATGTCTAATACAAAATGAAGCCAGATCCCTAATACAGAGTGAAGTCACATACACGCATAAACACACACATACTAACACTCATTTGATGGGACGCCTATACTTCCCAGAGCTGTATGCTTCCCCCCACCCCCCAGCCATCCACTCACCCCTGCCCCATGCACTTGGACTTTCCAGCTTACCCGACCTCCAGATTAGAATGTGTGCATCTTTTAAATAGTATCTTTGCAAACACTGCAAATTTTAATGGTCAGAAAATCTTTGAGGAGGTTTTTCTGGTCTTCGGAAACAGATGTGGTTGGCTAGAGGTCCTTCTTTCTGGCCTATCTGCAAAGGAAGTGGTGGAATTTGCAGTTTATACAAAATTAACATGCACTTGTCCTGATCTCAGAGACCTTTGAGACCCAGCCAAGCTTTCTCACGTCACTAAGATCTGCTGTTGGTCTATTAAGGAATTAGCTGCCTCTTAGAATCATAGAATATCAGGGTTGGAAGGGACCTCAGGAGGTCATCTAGTCTAACCCCCTGCTCAAAGCAGGACCAATCCCCCATAGTTGCCCCAGATCCCTAAATGGCCCCCTCAAGGATTGAACTCACAACCCTGGGTTTAGCAGGCCAATGCTCAAACCACTGAGCTATCCCTCCCCACCGTACGTTTGGTATGTTTGATCTCAACAGAGAAGACCCTGTAACATTTCCAGCACAGATGTTAATTTTTCCCACAGACCTATTTCACGTAAATGAAACTAAGTCCCTCTAGTTGTCCACCAAATGGTAGCACAAGATTCTGCCCAACCGGCTAACGTGCTTTGACCCTAAATGAGGAAAAGCAGCGCCTCTAAGAAAAAGTCGTAATGAGATCCAGTGGTTGGAAGCTGAAGCTAGACAAACTCAGAAATAAGACGCAAATTTTTAATTGCAAAGGTAATTAACCATTGGAACAACTTGCCTGGGGGCAGGGTTTCATTCTCTATCACTTGCAGTTTTTAAGTCAAGACTGGATCTCTTTCTAAAAGCTAAGGAGTACTTGTGGCACCTTAGAGACTAACCAATTTATTTGAGCATGAGCTTTCGTGAGCTACAGCTCACTTCATCGGATGCATACCGTGGAAGTGAGCTGTAGCTCACGAAAGCTCATGCTCAAATAAATTGGTTAGTCTCTAAGGTGCCACAAGTACTCCTTTTCTTTTTGCGAATACAGACTAACATGGCTGTTACTCTGAAACCTTTCTAAAAGCTATGCCATAGCTCAACCAGAAGTTAGGGTTCTGATGCAGGAATTACTGGGTGAGGTTCTTTGGCCTGTGTTATGCAGGAGGTGATCAAGATGGTCTCTTCTGGTCTTCAAATCTACAAAAACGCGAATTCAGTCTCCAGGGCCCATTCAGTTCTTGGCCTCTCTGATGAAACTGCCAAAAATGGGGGGGAAGGAGCGTGTGTGTGTGTGTGGGGGGGTGGAATTAGTGCCAGTTGTGAGGCTGAATTTTGTGATGTGGACACCTGGCACTAGATGGCACCCACTTTTCAGAGGGTGATATATGCCACTGTCGCCTAGTACTTTGGAAGTAGGAGGATAGCAGAAAGGGTCTTTTAGTGGTCATTTTTAATATGTTATGTTAAAGGAATCAAGTTTTTACAGCAAATACTAGAACAAAGAACTGAACATTGTAGCTAGGAGGAGGAAGAAGAGCCAGAAAACAGCTAGTAGGTGGTAACAACTTTCTATCATTTCTACTGAGCGGTGAAGCAGCTGAGTACGGAGTTTCTGGGGCCCCATTTAGAGTGAGGCGAACTATGTTCTTCAATACCAGCAGAACACCGCAAGTGTTAAGAACTGGACTCAAGAAGCCATTTGCAGTGCGTAACAACAATATTGAACCTACTAACTTATGAGCAACACTACCTATTTTTGTACGCCAGTCCCTGGCACTTTTTATATTAGCTAGCTACATATGCACATATCTACAACTATGTACCTATCTTTGATACAGGACTCTTGTAACTGCGAGGTCTGGTCTAGGGAAAGCAAGTTAGCACCTTTTGGGGCGGGGTGAGGAGAAGTACATTTAAAATAGTTCTGGCTAACACCACTTCTCTCTAGTGTAGACTGAGCCATTGTCTGGCATGGAGAAGATCTGCATACATTAGGGGGGAGAGAGGCCAGGGCTGCTGATCCGACAATTTTCATCAGTAGTGGGTTCACTTTAAAACCTTGGTTTGGTTGACCGGTTGATTGACTGAGGTGGAAAAATTTATCTGAAATCAGACATGAGAGAAAAATTGGGCCCTGAAAAATTCTCTAACAGCGCAAAAAATCAATGGGCATTTATGAACATTTCTGGCCTAGGCATCAAGAAGATGACTACCTTGAGGACTACCACGGTCTTCTAGGAGTGGGGATCATATTACAATTCTAGATGGAGACCCCTAGGTGGCAGCATAGGTGCACTCAAACGATTGGCATTGCCATGTGTCGAGAACTGCACTCTGACAGGCCTTGCAAGTGGTCAGAATAATTTATCTTAGATGCTCTGGAGTAGAGCGTTAAACTCTCCTGGGTCCAAACTGGAAACCCAGAGTGAGTCGTACTGTGATTCTGATATAGGCACTTTGGAGATTTGTCTTCCAGGAGAGAGGAACAATGCAAACACCAACTGCTTTATCTCATGTCCTCCTTTTAGCTGCTATTAATGTTACACAGCCCATCAGCACATAAATCACACTTGTGTTTCCCACGCACTGAATACTAATTCTAACGCTACACTACAAAAAGTAATTTTCCCTATGTTGATATTCACCCCTTTTTGTCAACTGCTGGAAATGGGCCACATCCACCCTAACTGAATTGGCCTCGTTCACACTGACCTCCCCTCCCCCCTCACTTGGTGAGGCAACTCCCATCTTTTAATGTGCTGTGTATTTATACCTGCCTACTGTAATTTTCCACTCCATGCATCTGATGAAGTGGGTTATAGCCCATGAAAACTTGTGCCCAAATAAATTTGTTAGTCTCTAAGGTGCCACAAGGACTCCTCGTTGTTTTTGCTGATACAGACGAACATGGGTACCCCTCTGAAACCTGTACTAAATTGGTGCAAAGTGGCAGTACCTTCTTCTGACTTCCATTTCCTACCCAATTAAACACTGGGGGAGGAGTCTTGCCCCTGGGGTTGTAAACACTCCTTAGCTGGCCGGAAGAGACTTCCCAAGCATGGAGGCAGCTGGGTGTGGGAGTGAGCGGGATTGCAGCACGCAACACTGGGATGGTTGTGAGTAGCTCTGTGGAGCCCAGTTCACTGTAATCAGAGGTGTGACGGCAGCACGTATAGATGTACCCACTCTAGCTTTGACCTCGTTCGCTCGAGGAACAATAGTTTGCATGGGCTAGCCACGCAGGTACAAACCCAGGGTCCCCGGTGCGTGCATACAGCCTGTCCTGCCGCGGCTTCATTGTTATAATTACTGGCTCTAAATCAGCTCGCTCACCTCAGGAATGTGTACAGGTGCAACCACACCTCTGATTGCAGTGTAAACATAGTTCTGCTAAGAGCTGCTGCAGGCCCCATGGCTGGGAGTTTTGTGCAGTGGCCCTTCGGGTGGATGTAGTCTACAGCTTATGACTTACAGTGCTGAGCGTAGTAGCTAGATCTAGGTCCTAATCTGTTACAGACTTCTTGGGTGACCTTGGGCAAGTCACTTATCCTCTGTGCCTCAGTTTCGCATCTGTACAATGGGGATAATAGCACTGCCCTGTCTCACGGGGGTGTTCTGAGGATACACACATTAAAGACTGTGAAGTGCTAAGATACTACTATTGACTGCTAGGCACCTGCTGTCTAACTTACCCCTGTTGTCAAGGTCATTGCTGAAATTAGCCCACAAGAGCCTCATTTAATTACTTTTGGTTCAGGCTCTGGCCTACTGGAGGTAACTCTCAGACCAAGTAATTGTGTATTATGGGAAAACTATTGTTTCTCATAACTAAGGTTGCAACAAGGATGCCATTGTAAGGAACAATCCTCCACACACACCCCACCTCACCGTGAACAGAGAAAATAACCTAGTACATCTCTTTCCATGATTAGTTTATATTGTGGGAGCAGGAGGGAGGTGGGGGCATTTACCTCTTTGTAAAGGACCCCATTTAGCAATGCTTTTACTTTTATTATTTGAGGCCAAAGGTGTAAATAGTGCTTTAAAAATACCTAGAAAGACAAGGTTCCTTCCTCTGAAAATTTGCAGTCTTGCTCTGGTTCTTACAATCTGTTTTTAAGTTAGTTAGTGTTCCAGCTACTAAACCACAGTTCAAATGGTATCAATCTTGCTATCTTATTCTGGGTGTGGCTGACTTTATGTACATGCTGCCTTGGCTAGAGAGTGTTGACTAACCTTTCTTGAGCTGGAAAATCACAGGAAATCACAAACACAACCACCACCAGGTTATTTTTCAGGGCTGTCTGCTGTTTCTTTTTTCTCATATGGAGTATCAGATTTGTAGGTGCTAATCTCCATATTTCTTAGAGTAGAAAGAAAGTGACTGAAGGTTCTGAAACAGCTTCCCTTGCGCAGTGGGGACAAACTACCTAAATAGTTCTAAGATGAAGATGCTCAATACATTTATGAAGGGGATTACAGGAAGGGGTTGCCTGCAATGGCAGGAGCCTGGAGTCAGTGACCCAAGAGGTCCCTTCCCCTTCTATATCCCAATGAAAGGCCATCCTGTCATCTATTGGCCAGATCCTCAGTGATGTACCTCCGGATAGCACCGCTGAAGTCAATGAACCTCTGCTGATTTACACCAGCGGTTCTCAACCTTTCTCTTTCTGAGCCCTCCACCCTTCCAACATGCTATAAAAACTCCATGGCCCAGCTGTGCCACAAGAACTGTTTTAACCGTGAAGCGGAGTTATTCAGGCTTCAGCTCCAGCAGGGCTCCAGGCTGCAGTCCCAGGTAGCAGGGCTTCGGCTTTCTGCCCTGGGCCCTAGCGAGTCTAATGCCAGCCATGCTTGGCGAACCCCCTGAAAGCTGCTCGCGGCTCCCCAGTGGGCCCCAGACCTTGGTTGAGAACCACTGACTTACATCACTGGAAAATCTGGCCCTGTTCATCTAAGTCAAAACGCTACTGTGACGGGATCCAAGCTAAGATCCTAAATTCCCAGGCTGATGGGGTAGAGGGCTTTACAAGACACAACTCATGATTATCCCCTCTGCTGGATGAGCTGAGTGGCTGTGCTGTGGATTATCTTAGAATCATAGAATCATAGACTATCAGGGTTGGAAGGGACCTCAGGAGGTCATCTAGTCCAACCCCCTGCTCAAAAGCAGGACCCATCCCCAATTAAATCATCCCAGCCAGGGCTTTAGCATCCCAGCCAGTTTCCTTCGGATCTAATCTTGCATCTGACTCTTCTCCCTCAGAAAGCAGGTGACTGTTATATTTGCAGTAACAGCATTAAAGACTCCAGAGGTCCAGTTAGAAAAAATAACAACTGCTTTTAATTAAAAAGCTTAATTCGACTATGCTCAATTCAAACTATACGGGCAGGAACATTCTGGCTTATCCACAGCTCCCACTCACAGGCTACTGAGTGACAACACAGCGAGCCAGTAAAACGCAAGGTATAATCATTACATCATCAGAACAAGCTTTCTCCAGCAATGATTGTATTAGTAGGAGCATTGCCAGCAGATCGAGGGAAGTGATTATTCCCTCTATTCGGCACTGGTGAGGTCACATCTGGAGTACTGCGTCCAGTTTTGGTCCCCCCACTACAGAAGGGATGTGGACAAATTGGAGAGAGTCCAGCAGAGAGCAACGAAAATGATTAGGGGGCTGGGGCACATGACTTATGAGGAGAGGCTGAGGGAACTGGGGTGATTTAGTCCGCAGAAGAGAAGAGTGAGGAGGGATTTGATAGCAGCCTTCAACTACCTGAAGGGGGGTTCCAATGAGGATGGAGCTCGGCTGTTCTCAGTGGTGGCAGATGACACAACAAGGAGCAATAGTCTCAAGTTGCAGTGCGGGAGGTCTAGGTTGGATATTAGGAAACACTATTTCACTAGGAGGGTGATGAAGTGCTGGAATGGGTTACCTAGGGAGGTGGTGGAATCTCCATCCTTAGAGGTTTTTAAGGCCCGGCTTGACAAAGCCTTGGCTGGGATGATTTAGTTGGTGTTGGTCCTGCTTTGAGCAGGGGGTTGGACTAGATGACCTTCTGAGATCTTTTCCAACCCTGATATTCTATGATACTGGGGGCAGACTAATGCTATTTCCGTCATGTAGGTTTTGGGGAGGGCGGCATTAAGGAGTGCTGCAGATTTTAGAAGATTCCATGAGCACTGGCGATGGGTGAACCTGATGAAGGCAGAGGTTTTCTGAAACCCCATGAATGACTTTTTTGGGAGGGTTCCCAAAAATAGTTCCACTTCCCCAAACCTTTCTGTTCCCTGTACTTGAAACTCAGATTTGTCACGAGGTTGTTTCAGTTTAAAGAAATGCCGGTGTGATTTCTAGCTTAAAGAGCTTGGGCTGAGTGTTCGGGACCAAAGAGCCCTGCTACAGTTAGGATGGCACAAGCGGGTGCTTTATAAACAAAGTAGACATTTGGACTTTGCATTAGCATTGTCCCCACTCCTCACTCCCTTTCACACTTTCGGCATTCGATTGTTTTTTCTCTGCTTTTTTTTTTTTTGTTCATAGTCTTTCCCAAGCAGAACTTGAACCAAACTTTTGAGCCTATGAGGTCCGATTAATGCAGCACCATTGACTATACTGTACATGGTTCTAGGAGGTCACCCTTTGTATTAAAGTTCCAGTCAAGTACATAAAAGATTGTTATAGAGAGGACGGTGATAAATTGTTCTCCTTATGCACTGAGGACAGGACAAGAATTAATGGATTTAAATTGCAGCAAGGGCAGTTTAGGTTGGACATTAGGAAAAACTTCCTAACTGTGAAGGTAGTTAAGCACTGGAACACGTTACCTAGGGGCGTTGTGGAATCTCCATCATTGGAGGTTTTTAAGAACAGGTTAGATAAACACCTGCCAGCGATGGTCTAGATCAGGAGTAGTCAATAGGTATACTGCAAGCCAAATCCAGAACACCAGACGTTTTTGAACGGACTCCGAAATCTACATATTTACTTATTATTATAATTTTTTAAAATTATTTTCTCTGGAATCTGGACCCTGACTATACCTTGACCAAGAAATTTGCACCTTGACAAAAAATAATTGACTATTCCAGGTCTAGATAATACTTAGTCCTGTCTCAGTGCAGGGGACTGGACTAAGATCATATCAAGATCCCTTCCAGTCCTCAATTTCTGTGATTCTGTGAGTTATAAATGGTTTATGAAGGGTTAATAAATGATGTTATAAGCAGGTTACAGACATCAGTCGCATGTGTTATAGATGATTAAAAGCACACAATTAGCATGTTATGTTTATAAGCAATCTATTGGCCTATTGGAGTCCACAACAATCTAAAATGATTGACTAACCATTTATTAAAACAACAGTTATGATTTATTAACCTGTTATAGACTATTTATAAATGGAACCTTAATATAAAGTGTGACGGTACAATATACTTTGGGGAACAATCCTGCACTGAACTTCCGGGGGGGAGGGGTGCATAAGGTGATCTAGTTGGTTTTATCCATCTCTATGACAGCAATACTAAAATTTAGACTTTATTCTGAAAACTGTAATTTCACTCAGGCTAGGAGCAGAGGATGGAGAAAAAGGATTTAACTGTAGGATGTGGTATAATGTCCAAACAAACTCAGAGCAGTTGCCTATGTAATGATAAGGCCACAGGCTCTTCCAAGTTCCTGGTTCCAGTTTTTCAGTGTTATTTTTGTTCCCCTCTGAGAAACTTAAAACCATCAGTCCTTTCTCCCCGGACAAGTGTTATCACCCTTCAGGCCAGGGAACTGGTGTGTGACAGAGAGATTCCTTCAGGGCCACTGTGAATGGGCATCATGTACAATCAGCTGCCACATGGTATTATTCATGCTGAGTGTTTAGCAGAATTCAAAAAATTATTGACCATGTATACGGATAACATGAACAGAGTAGGAGTAAAAAAACAAAAGAGAGAGTTTTGAAAAGGCTGTAAACCCTCCTACTTCAGGGCATAAACCAACCTCTCACTACTAGAGGTCAGGAAGGGACTTTCCCTAGAGGAAGATTAACCTGTAGAGCTCCTTACACACTCCTCTGAACCAGCTGGTGCTGGCCGTTCACAGCAACAGAATTCTGGACAAGAGAGATCCCTGGTTCAACCCAGTCTGGCAATTCCTATCTGAAGGGGGAGGATAATCCCCCATGCAGCTGTTCTCCATGTGTGTGCAAATCCAGGTCCGTTCTCTTATTTTCTTTTGTCCCTGGGATCACTCATGGATTTCATGAAGTCCTGGATCTCCTGCTCCAGCACCTTGTTCCTCTTCTCAATGTCTTCCCGTGAGCGCTCCACATTCTGAAGCTTCAGTTCCAGCGCCGCAAACTTCTTCTTCTCTTTCTCGATCTCTTCATTCAGTCGTACCACTTTGGCCCAGACTTCGTAGTTCTCCTTCTGGAGGCTGCAATGGGAAGGACAGGGGACATCATGTGGCTTCTGGTAGCTCATACCTCTACGTCATCCAGCAATACAATACTTGGCAGTGCTACCCTGAATGATGAACAGCCTCGTTACCCAATCCCATAACACTTTGTCATGCCCAATGAATCCATAGCAACTAAAAAGCTCTGGGCATAATTATGAGCCAGATTGTGTCTCTTGGCTACAGATCTGTACTGGAGCTGGGGCAGAGCTCAAGTGACCTAGAAGGAGCTTTGCAGCACTATAGAAGGGTCTACCATAGTGGTTTTCAACCTTTTTTCATTTGCGGACCACTTTGGAAATTTTGAATGGAGGCGCAGACCCCTTTGGAAATCTGTTGTCTATACGTAGCTGAAATCTGTTCAGTCAGTTTTCAGTCTAAGTTTTGCTGACCCTTTAGACATAGTGGGATCTGCAGACCACAGGTTGAGAACCACTGGCCCAGCACTTGCGTCCCTTCACTGGCAGCAGCAGGGATGCATGGATCTGTGAGTTCGGGGCGTCTATGGGTTGCTAGATAGATATGCAGTTATGTCTGGTCCTTACAAAGGGGACAAAAAGGATGGGGGGGCAAAGATGCATGCACCCTCCTCTGCTCTTGCAAACTCACAAAGGGGCCTGCGGCACTGGGGCCCGATAGATGGGAACCCATCTAGAGCTGGTTGGGTATTTTTCAATGAAACTTTTTTTGCTGGAAAATGGCAAAAACTGAAACTTTTCATGGGAAAAGGCGAGTTTCGACAATTTCTTGACTCCAAACGTTTTTGAAGCAAAGTTTAGAAGGTGTCGACATGTCCCATTTCCACATTTGCTAACTGAAACTTTTTGGTTTTCCTGTTCAAAACAACTCTTTGTTTCAAAATTTAAACTGATTATAGGACACACACAAAATTAGAAAACGCAAATGGTCAAAATTAAAACAAAACCTTTTGAAATTATCAAAACGAAACATTGTTGATTGGCCTGATCTGAAAAAAAAAAATCAGAGTATGGGATTGTGAAAATTTTCACAGTTTTGACTTTTCATCCCAATTTTGGATCTCAATTTGGGACAAGGAAAATTTCCAAAAATCTCATAATTTTTTGGTGAAATGGAAAAACAGATTCTCTCCCAGCTTGAGTCCAAACCAATATTTCACATGAGAGCCACCCTTAACTGCAGAAGTTTGGTTCCAAATCCAAGTTTCATGGCTGGCCCCGATCTCTATAATGGCCAAGTCCATAGTAATTAATATTGCCTAATATTAATATGGTAATAATATGATACTAAAGAAACATTAGTAATTACAGCCATATGATAGTGCAGTAACACTCGTAATTAACAGTATTAAGTGTATGATATGATACTGTAGTAATGTAAGTAATCACTACTTCATGATACTGTAGTAATAACTCACGTATAATAATGATACTATAATACAGGGGTCTCAAACTCAATTTACCTTAGGGCCAGCGTCAGTCCTCAAATCCTCCCTTAGGGCCAATAATGTCACTCATGTCGCCCAGAACCCGCCCCCACCAACACTCCACCCCCCACCTGCCTAAGGCTCTGGGAGGGAGTTTGGTTGGGGGAGGAGGTCTGTGGTAGGGGATTGGGGTGCAGGCTCTGGGAGGGAGTTTGGGTGCAGAAGGGGTGAGAGGTTGGGCTTTGGGAGGGAGTTTGGGTGGAGGAGGCGGTCTGGGGTGCAGGCTCTGGGCTGAGGCAGGGGGTGGGGGTGCAGGAGGAGGGGGTGGGGTTGCAGGCTCTGGGAGGGAGTTTGGGGGCAGGAGGGGGTATACGGGGAGGGGGCAGGGCGGGGGTGCAGGCTCTGTGAGGGGCTCGGGGCTTATGTGGGGCTCCAAGGCGGGGTGGGCCGGGGGGGCCTCCGTGCACTGCCGCCCCCCAGGTACTGCCCCCGCAGCTTCCCATTGGCCACAGGGGCGCTCGGGGCAGGGGCAGCGTGCGGAGGGACAGCCCCGCCCTGCCCCGCCCCGCCCCGGGGCCACAGGGACGGGCCGGCAGACACATGGAGCAAGCAGGCAGAAGCCGCTTAGCTCCGCTGCACGGCCAGTGGTGGGCGGGGCCCCGGGCCATTGTAAATTGCACGTGGGGGGTGAGTGCCCAGGGGTGGCAGGCAGGGCCAAGGGAGAGACCCAGCCCCAAAATTGCTGGGGAGGTTCTCAGGCCGCAGATGGCCCACGGGCCCAGACTTTGAGACCCCTGCTACAATAGTATATGATAGTAACATTAGAAATTACAGAATACTACAGTAATACCAGAAATTAATCTTATATAGTATTAATACTATCATACATTACAATAAAATCAGTCATTAGTATTATATGATGCTATAGTAACACTAGTAATTAACCCTTTATGATATAATACTATAACAGTGCGAGTTGAGGTTTTCACACTCTCCTGAATGCAGCACTGAGAATTATTTACCTTTGCGAGGTGAGGTGGGTCATATTTTTTATTGGACCAACTTCTAAAAATCGTTATAAAATCTATTACCCCACCCAACTTGTCTTTCTACTATCCTGGGACCAACACGTCTACCAGAACACTGCAAACCATCAGTTACCTTTTAATTTGCTCTTCATAGTCCTTTTTCTGCGTTTCCATTTCTTTTTTCAGCCCCAGGGTCACCTTTCGAAGGGCCTCCAGGTTCTCCTGACCAGAGCCACAGTCCTCAGCACCGATGTTTGGACCCGATAGTTCCTTTGGCACAAGGCTGGGGCTTTGGTTTGCTAACAAATCTTTCTTGGAGGTGCTGCTTACTGTGCAAGCACTCTCCCCACGCTCTGCCTGGCAGGTAGGGACATTGTCGTAGGTCGAAGTCCGGTGAAGGTCGAGCAGCTTAAAAAGATCCTGAGACAATGTTCTTTTGTGTCCATCTGTCGGGGAAGTAGGAGACAACTGACTTCCTGAAGATGTCCAAAAGTCATTGTTGAATATGTCATTTTTATCGCTGCTGGCTTTCTCCCCCTGAGAGGAAGCAGTTAGGAAGGATTTCCTGTTAGGAAGGGTCTGAGTTCTTTTCCTGGACTGTATTTTCCACATTTCCAACAAATCTTTGGGTTGGTTTACATCATCTTCGAGAGATGCGCCCAGTCTGACTGCTGCTCTGGAAGAAGTGGGACTGCTGGTATCTAGGTCATCTCTCTGAAAATAGAGCCAAGAATATGAGAGAGTAATTCCATTTTCATTCACACACAGTAAGATGACTGTACTGATGACAGTTCAAATGACTTTGTGGTGACAAAAGTAAAGCCATGCTTTATATTCAAGTTCATTTATAACTCGTTAAGAAATGATGAGTGGACATTGGAAGTAGGGCTCGTAAAAAGAATTTCCGTCAAAGGATTTTCTCTGGAAAAGTGGGTTTTCCACTGAATTAAAATTTCTGTGGAAAGTATCTGCTTTCAAGGGACAATTTTGACTTTTTGTCAAAAAATGAAAACTAATTTTTTTTAGTTTTCTAGCCAAAAACCAAAAAATTTTCGTCTGAAAATTTAACTTTTTATTTTTTGCTGGAAACTTTTTGGTTTGTAGTTTTTCAATGAAAAGTATAAATTTTTCATCTAAAAGAAACCCATTTTCCAACCAAATGTAGTTATAATCATATTACAGGGAGACTGTCACGCGGGAGACCGGGGTTCGATTCCCCAATGGGGAAGCGCTGAATTTTACAGGGGAGGGATAGCTCAGTGGTTTGAGCATTGGCCTGCTAAACCCAGGGTTGTCAGTTCAATCCTTGAGGGGGCCATTTAGGGATCTAGGACAAAAATTTGGGATTGGTCCTGCTTTAAGCAGGGGGTTGGACTGAGGTCCCTTCCAATCCTGATATTCTATGATTCTATGACTCTGCTACTGGCCTACTGGGTGACCATTGGCAAGTCACTTCACCTCTCCGTGCTCCAATTTCCCCACCTGTGCAATGGGGATAATAATACTGACCTCCTCCATAAAGCACTTTGAGATCCCATGGTTGAAACGTTCTCTAAAAGAGCTGGGAATTATTATTATCTCACAGGATCGAGTCTTACCCTTGGGCCTTGGTTTACAGTATTTGCCTTGGATGCTGGTGGATCTTCTGCAGCATCCCAGCCCACGGAACTGCGTGGCACTTGGATCTTCTTAGAATCGTTCCTTTGGGTGGCGGGTGGAGAAGGGGGCTCATCTTTGGACATGGGGAAGAGCTTGGCATGGTCACTTATCATCACAGTCATCACTCTCTGGATCTGGGGGGTGCCTGCAATAGAAAAGAGCCACGTTCTACAGCGCCCAGGGAGAACTCACACATACCATTATTTTAAATCAGGCACTCAACCCTAAATTCTTTCCTTCCTAGCATTCACTGCACATTATTAAAAAGAGAGTGGAATTTGGGTTTTGTGTGAAATTCTTCCCTGTAAAAATCGTGGGACTTAAGCTTCACGTTCAGTGGTCACCGTTTCTTAGCTCTATGGAGTGAGCAAATCTTATACACCCAAAGCATTTCCCTATTAGTTCTGGTGCATTTTCCCCTTGGCCACAAAGTTCAGTGGAGAGGTCAAAATGTCTGGATCATCTTGAGTGACTATTTTCTGGAGTTCCCTGTGTGGTTGCAAAGGTACGAAAGAATTCCACACCTTTCTAAGGCCCAGAACATTGCTTACCCACCCTTGTATGGATGGAATGCACAATACAAGAGCTAGGTATTATTATTGTAGGGCCATTTGTTGCCTGATTGACCTGCCGTGGTCTGAGATACCAGGTAGAATGTTTTCTGTCCAGGCAAGATGGCGCTTTGGCTTCTATACTGTGTCTGACTTAGGAAGTTCATTGTTTTACTCCTTTGGATACAGTGATCACCTGAATACCACCTAATACTGTATACCACTTGAATACTGCCTAAGTCAATGGTGTTACAGGATTCCATTGTACCTCTCATAATAACTGCAGGGTCCTCTATCTTCGGCCTGATGATATTCACTCCAATCACTGTTGCCAGGTTATCCACACTCATCTTGTTGACACTGGAGTTCAGCTGTATTTCATGTAGGAACCTGCCGGAATCCAAGGGGAAAAATTCCACATTGGAAAACAAACAGTCTGAAGATAAAGCTGTTAAAGGTGTTATAAAATCCTAATAATCCAGCCAGCGCTTGCTCCAGGCCGCAGGGACAGAAACATAGATACAGGCCCCTTATTATTTCAGAGCACACTGAGACTTTGTCTTTTAGGCATCTCTGCAGAAGCCAAATCTGTCAAGCAGAAAAAGAGTTGTATCCCCCCCCAAAACAAAAAGAAACAAAGATTGGTTTGATCCTCAATGATGTTGCCAAAGAAAAATGAGACAGCAAGCAGGGCTGGGGTGGGGCGAAACTCAACAGTTTCACTGTGCAAGAGTTTGGCTAAATACTGTCCTTGATTCTGACTCTCGTGGATTCAATGTGCTAGACATGGGAGCGCACATACAGGGCCAAATTGAGCTCACTGAGGTCAGTAAATTCATAGGCTTTAAGGTGAGAAGGGGGCATTTTGATCATCTGTTCTGTGGAGCATCTATTCTGACTTCCTGTATAACAGTGGCCAGAGAATTTCACCCACAAATTACTGCATCCAGCATAAAATTATGTCTCCATTCACCAGGGCATGATTTAACCCACAGAGTTTCCCTCTCAGTTTTGGGCCAAGCAAAATTTGTGACAACCCCTGAATTTTTAACAGGTTTCTCATTAAAACTAATTGAAACCATGTGTCAGGTAGTTTTTTATGAGAATCTACAAACTGGCTCATGTTTACTCAAAGCACAAAAAGGTTTGTGAATCTCTGCTCAAGCCAGAAAATCTAGACCCAGGTAACAAACCACCCAAAGTTCGGGAGTGTCCAGATCTGAGATTTTGGTTCAGGCCTTTGCAGTGTGTTGATTCAGATTCAGGTTCAGATTTCAGACTCTCCCAGTGTCCTGGGACATTTGGATCCAGGAGGTTGGTGAGAACCTGTCTTTTTGCACCTGAGCTGAATTTCAAGTCTGCAAAAGAAAAGAAAAATGAAAAGAAAAAACCCAAAGCAGGTGAGTTTTGCATGGTTTGGGATTTATTGGTAGACAATTTTGTTCAAATCTCTTCAGCTCATCTGTCCAGTTACAGAGAAATTCAGCCTTGTGCAGGGGGTCACAAAAGAGCTTAGTTGCCTGAAGTTTTAAGGGGAACCAGAGTGGAGCCTAAGGCAGCCTAGTGGTTGCTCTCTGCACAAGTGTCAGTTTCACCTTTGGAGACTAAGGCCTAGATCCCCAGATGCACCATGATGCAAGTTGGGCTGTTTGTACATGATGAAAGAGCACATACCTGCAGATATAACTGAGGAGGTTGTAATTGACTCGGGGAAGCACGGACAGCTGCTTCACTAGCTCCTGATGACCCTAAATACAATTTAAAAATTGCTTTGTAAAGGCTTATAAACTTATCTGAATTCCAAACGATCTGTGAATTTGCCCAGTTTCTCCAACGACATCCTGGTGTGGTATCTCCACTCAGTTCTTGCTCGCCTTTGGAACTAAATCCACATGTTTATTTCTTTAGAAGCCCTGATACGTGACACGGCCAAGATTTTCTAAGAGGCTGAATCATCAGTCGGGGCCATATTTTCAAGAGATCTCACCTCCCATTAAAGCCACAAAATAAGTGGCCAGATTTTCAGAAGCACTCCACTCTGAAATGTGCTGAGCTCTTTTCAGAATCTGACCTAGCATGTTCTTCTTACATTTATTGTGTCAAATTATTTATCACATGGCGTGGGTGATCCCAAAGTGAAACTACCTGCAGAAAGCACCCACCACTGAAATGCAGCCACCACTGGGATGAAACACAGCAGCTCTTTGAGAACACTCTGTTGATTAACAGATGTGCCTTACTCTTGTGTAGAGTGGTTCAAAAGACAGGAACAAAATTGTGGTAGCACCTAGGAGGCTCAGCCGTGGACCAGGACCCCATTGTGCTTGCTGCTGTACAAACACAGAACAAAAAGAAAGGCTCTGCCCCAATGAACTAAAAACTTCCATTGACAAATTAAAAGTCAAAGGAAATGTCAACCTGATCTTTTCTGACTATCTCTAAAGGTAAGTTTTACACCACACACATTATCATAGTCCCGTTAGTGTGATGGACAACACTGATTAGTCTGATCCAGTATGGCGATTCCTATGTTTCTATCTGAGTGACTGGAATGTTAAAAGAAACCCATGGGTTCTCAGCGTCTATATATATAGATCTCCCCTCAGTCCCCCACAGGTAGCAACACACAATGGCTGGTTGGTTGGATGTGTGGCTTCTGTGAGAGAGCAAGGCTGAAGTCATCTGTTTGACATGTCACCCCCAGTAACTCTTCTCTGTTCTTGGAATGAGCTTCTTGCTGCGGGGCCAGCTGCTAAGAAAGTTCTGATCCCAATGACTCACTCATATTTCCCCAAACCATGGTTCCCATCTGTTCTTTGCTTCTCTCAACCTCTGCATTTGCCCCATCTCCTTTCGTGCTCACCCGCCGACCACCATCTCTACTCAGAGTGACACTGCAGGATGCTGCACTTCCTTCCTCTGATAGTTGTTTGCACTGATCATTTACTGCAGGGACTCAGCTAAAAAAGGAAATATGAGAGACGGGGCAGCTTTCAGGATTCGCACACCCCTGACAGCTAAACCTTAAGATAGGTAAGCCCATGTGGTCAGATTGGGGAGCTAAGTTTACTTATTTTAACAGCAATTCAGACATGAAGACACATTCTGGATTTAAAACCCAGTTAGTCACGCACAAACCCCTCGAACATGCAACTGAGTGCGCACACAGACACTCTTCTGCTGGAAGTGACAATACCAAGGTGGGGCCTGCAGGGTGGATGAGTCAAGGGATGAAGGGGAGAAAGCAAAGAGTATCTTTCCCTAGGGCACCAATACTGGCCAGGATGCTAGTGTATCTTCTCAGCTACTTTTCTGAGACTGTTAAGCACCAAAT
This sequence comes from Lepidochelys olivacea, assembly GCF_965140295.1. Classification (NCBI taxonomy): domain Eukaryota; kingdom Metazoa; phylum Chordata; order Testudines; family Cheloniidae; genus Lepidochelys; species Lepidochelys olivacea. The sequence goes on along the minus strand of NC_140436.1, from coordinate 10,550,779 downwards.
TTGTCCCCCGTGTAAGTCCATGGCCGTCGGTGAACCCCAAACTTGGTCGAGTTACACCAGCGGGGTTGTTGTTAATTATATTTACTGCGGTAGTACTCTAAGGGCCAACCAAAAATATGGCCCCATTGTGCTAGGCACTGCACAGAGTAGTAGACAGTCCCTGCCCCAAATTGTGTCTCTTCTTTTCTATATATCTATTCCCATACGCCTCCCTTTATCTAATCTATCTACCTCGCACATCCATCACCATTGTGTTTAAGCATTGAATTGTAGATGCTTTTGATTCGTAAAGCACTTCAATTTCCAACAAGTGCTTTTTTAAGGCGTGGGGGGGAATAAATGCACAGTCATGGGTACCTTCATTTCATCGGCATTCAGAAGCATTCCACACAGGAGGAAGTCCTCATACTGCAACCAGGGTACAACCGGCTCTGGGAGTTCCCTCAGGTAGAGTTTGAACAAAGATGCCACCGTATGTACATCTGTATCGCTGTAGAATAAATGGTGAGATTGGAATAAAAGGATACACTCAACTGAGACTCAGACGCTGTTGGCCAGGGAACCATACATCTGTTTTGTTCATCTTGGTTGAGTGAATTTAGCGTTCAGGAAAGGTGCCTATTTTGAGCAACAATAGCTTCCCCCTCAGGAGAGGAGAGGGGCCGCAAAGGAACAAGAGGACAATTAAAGAGTGGGGACAAATTAAAATTGTAGGAGCAGGCCACCAGTGGGGGACACCAGGCAGAGAACCCCAGACAGCACCCACTGCTTTGAGACGGGACTAAGGGAGACAGTGGAAGAGAAGTGGATGCTTGGCAGATCGTTCTGCTCGGCCATAGCGTTGGTGGTTTCCCAGCATTCATAATCAGGGTAGTGTTTTCCTAGCCTACATTTGAGTGATGGGTGTTTTTATGCATTTACTTAACAGGCAAATATTTTCTAGCACTCACATATTTGGCAGGCCTTTTCCATTCAGAGTTGGCAAAGCTTGTCTGGGTTTTTAAGGTTCACGGCAATTACTGAACATGTTCTGCGAGGACAGATGTTTGCAGCTTTGCATACCATATAGTTTATATTCTGTCAAAAAGGACACTGTCAAGATAGGTCTCTGTTTTGACCTACCTTGAAGTTGTTAAACTGTTACAATCTGCTGGCAAGTATCCACCAGGTCATCTATTTTTTAGGCTGTTGGGTTTTTTTCTTTAAAGCCGACCACTCACTCACTGAGAAATGCTTTAAAGGCCACCATTTTTGTAGACCGTATCAAAACAAAATATCATGAGTTTCACCTGCCTGCTCGGCATCAACGCTCCTCTAAAAAGCACCTTGCCACAGTCCCGTGCTGGCAAAGATGACCGTGCCAAAAAAAAAAAAAAAAAATAGACCTTGGAAAGGAGACTGAAGTTGTTGCTGTCGTCGTTATATAAAAAGAGCCAGTCTTCCCCAGTCCGTCCCAGGAATTAAAGTAAGAGGAGGCGGAGGGGAGCACTGCTCTGCTAAAAACAGAGGAGAGCGGTCTATGGAGAATCTAGTCCTTAGTCCTTTTGCTTTGATCAGTGATCTAGGTGGCCTAACTGTCATCTAATCACCGCCAAGACCTGAGATTTTGACAACATGCCTTTGCAGATTCTAGATCAAAGCTGAGAAATGGTAACACCTGTTTTCTCTTGAGTCCTGACCCACATACAGGCCGAAGGATTGATTTCCTATTGCTGCAGATAGCGCAGCCCTATAAACATGGCATTGGGTGCGCATGCGCTTTATACTGAGGTTTCTAGATCTTCTTTTCAAATCCACTCGTGGCGAAGCGCATCCTTCTCAAACATCGTCTAGACCAGGGGTTTAGAGCAGGTGCCATTCTTGGTGCTGTCACTGGCTCACTGTGGGTGCGTCTACACAGCAAGCAGCAGCCCGCAGCCGCGCGTCTCAGAGGGCTTACGCTAATGGTGTTAAAAACACCACACTTGGGCTTACGCTAATGGTGTTAAAAATAGCAGCGTACACGCTCGGGCTCTTAAGTCTAGGGAGCAGGGTGGGCTTTAAGCCTTCAGAGCCTGGGCGCCAGTCCAAGCCACAAAGTCTACCATGGCTGGTTTTGAGTTAGCCCCACGAGCCTGAGTCTGTTGACCTGGACCCTAAGACATGCTACCATGGTTCTGTCGACATACCCCTTGTGGCAAGTCACGTAACCACTCTGTGTCTTGCCTCTCTACCTACCTAATGCCTCATCCTGTCAACGCTTAGGCCGTGTCTCCACTAAAAAGGAATTCCTGGGACAGCTGTACCAGCAAACCCTCCCAGTGCAAACAGAACCTCTACCAGCTAAAGTGTGCTTTCGAGCTTAGACCAGTCCCCCAAAGAAAATAAGCGAAAGGGCTTTTTTGCGGGTATAACTGCAGCTACCCTCGAGCTGTTGCTGACATAACTCTGTGGGTCAGGGGTATGATATTTTTTAACAAGCAAAGCCCTCTGCTTCACTATCAGCCAATGGACGGCTCACATGCTAAAAGTTAAGCACGCATGTGAGTATTTGCAGGACTGGGGCTCTTCACAGGACTGCTGTGAGACTCGGGTTTGGTCTAGACACAGATTTTGTCCTATAGAACTACTAGTGTGGGTTGTTGCTTTTTTTTTTTACCATTAATGTTATACTGGTGAAATCCCTCGGGTGGATTCAGTTGTACTAGTACAAAGGTGCCTTCTGCCAGTATTGCTAATTCCCTTGCCTATGCAGGAGTAGTTATCCTGGTATAAGCACCTTTATACAGATATAAATGAGTCCATACTATGCAGGTTATACCATTCTAATGACACCAGTGCAGCTCAAGCGGTATGACTTCTGTGTGTAGACAAGCCCAAGACCCGTGCCATTGAAGTCAATCGGAGTTTTCCCATTGGTCCAGTGGGAGCCAAATCACTCACAGTGTTTGTAAAGAGCTTAGAAATTCTCAGTTTAAGTGCAAAGTGTTATCACCATCCAATGATTCCCCTAGGGACTCACACACTGTTTATCCCAAAGCCTCTGATACAAAACCAACATTACAGGGCACTGAGAAAACAACGGCTAATCCTTTTTCTTTCATGTCCCATTGCAAAGCGTTGTCCTGCAAAAAGGCTTTACCTTCCTGCGAACCCAGCACAGGTTGTAACAAGAGGATTTGCCACAGACAGGCCAGGTTATGATTCAGAAGCTCAGAGCTGTTCTGCTCCAACAAGCAAGACCCAGGGAGGCCAGGTTTCAAACACAACAGACACAGTGACTTTCAGATGTCAGCTTGGCCCAGGGATTATTCTAAGTGTAAGGGCTGCGGTGCACCTAACTGCCTTTATGTGAACTTTCCTTTCTATATAAAGAAAAACACCCCAGAGGAACAGTGGTCTTGTGGTTAAAGTGTTGGGCTAGGCTGCTAAAAACAGTAGTTTACTTCTCAGCACTGCACCTTGGGGAAATTAATCAAAACTTTAAGTGGGCTCTAATTTGGGGGCACCTCCCTTTTTGGATGCTCAGTTTATAATAGCTCGTGCTAGATTTTCAGAAGCACTGAGCCCTGGCAACACTGTTTGATATCAGGAGCAGCCCCTCCGAAATCAGGTTCAGGGGATCTCAAAGCTGAGCTTCGCAAAATCGGCAGTCAGTTTTGAAAGGATCAGCCTAAATCCTGGTCCTCGTGGGAAAGTTGCCATTGATGTGAGCAGGACTCAAACAAGGTGCCGATGCTGCAGAGGTCAGGTAAATAAGCCCAGATCTGGCTGGTGCCTGTGGAGAAAGGGGCACTGCCATGTCTGAGAGAGAGACAGATTCATCTACGCCCACAGAACCGTGCGCCTCCTTGTTTCCAGTATTGTGAGTGGACCTAGATCAGAATCCCTGAGCCAGGTCTGATCCCCCAGTGCCCTGCACCTCAGGGGAGTGCTTACACCTGTCACACACGTTCCAAGTCAGCAACATTTTGCACTGCCCTATGTGACTGCACCAGGCTCAGGGCATGGAGAATCAGGCCCTTGTGTATATAGCACCCAGCCCCAAGATCCTTCATCAAAAGCAATCACAGAGGGCTTAACCCCATCTCCAAGCAGGTGAGAAGGGTTAGGGATAACGAGACAGGATAGCTCACTGAGGGGAAGGGGTTCAATTAGGAACTAATGAGTCAAATCAGGAAGCTTTATAAAGAGAGCCCCAGAAACCTTAACCCACCCCTTTCTTTTTGCAAGGCCTGTGTGATAGAGTGCAGGGAGGGAGGGAAGGAAGGTAGCAGTTTATGCTATTACAATAACTTCTACAATAGCACATACCTGGAGGGAGGGGAGCTGAGATATAGAATGAAGCCCTTTATTGGTGATTGCAGTGGTTGGTAGAGTGTCTTGAATGTGAACTTTGTGTTGTTAGGAAACAGAACATGGTTTGGAGGCTGGTGGGGATACAGAGAGTGGTATGAAAAATCCTCTTTTTTTCAAAATGAGGTAAATCATAGAAATGCAGGACTGGAAGGGACCTTAAGAAGTCATTTAGTCCAGCCCCCCATGCTGAGGCAGGACCAGACGTTACACCTTGTCATTCATTCTTATTATTCTCTGTACTGCTGTAGTGTAGTGCCCCAGAGCCTTTCTCACGGACCAGGACCATGTTGTCCTAGGTGCCGTACCAACACAAAATGAAAGGACAGTCTGTGCCCCCAGGAGCTGACAATCTAAATATAAGACAAGAGACAACAGGTGGGGAAGTACAAGGAAACAATGGTCAACATGATAGGGCATGGTCTCTGCACACCAGCAGCCTAGCCACTGTTAAGTTTTTTTTATAGGCATCAGGGCAGAAGAGAGTTTTAAGAAGGGATCTGAAGATGGGTAATGAGGCAGCTTAATGGATGTGTACAGGGAGCAACTCCCAAGCATGTAGGGCAGCATGGGAGAAAGCACCGTGGTGCTTGTTAGAAAATTTCACAAGTCGCCAATGGACGCTAACATCCTGTGCAAGTCAGAGGCAAGGGTCAACAGCTCAACCGTGAACGAAAGATGCTATGAAGGGATAGGGCTGACTCTGAAGGGCCTTGACAGTGAGGACAAGCAGCCTGTGTTCAATGCAATAGAAAAGGGAAAACCAGTGGTGGGATATACCTGAAAGCAGGAAAGAATCAGTGGGAAAAGCAACTGAGGGATAGGATCCTTAAAGATTTAGCATGAATGAAATAAGACCCATCCAGAATCTTCTCCACTGAGCCTAATGACAACCCCCAGTTCACTTCCACCTCACCCAGACTTTCATGGCTGATGGCAAAGGCAGATGAGAGAAAACGCCATTTATGCTGAAGAAGTTGATGGCATATCATGTTAAACTCCTAGCACAGGCAGCTTCCCTGTGTCCCTCCCTTTGGGGCCTTGTTTCCTATCTGTGTCTTGACAGGTGGGAAATGAGTGGTTAAAATGGTTCCTCCTCATTACAACATTCAGTTCCTCGGCTCTGCATTTTCTGTTAATCCCAGTTTGAAAAATGACAAAACCATAGAGATTAACGCCAGAAGGGACCATCTTATCTAGTCTGACCCCCTGCACATCAGAGGCCCCTACACAAGATCCAACCCGCTCCATAAAAAGCTCAACAACCAAAATTTGATCAAGTATTACATGAGGGTCTCCTTTTTTAAGCAAAGTGTGATTGCTGATAGGTAACACCTCCTTGAAATCCTTCGCTAACCTGTCCTTCCACATTTAAAAGGAAAGGTCAGCCATGCCTGAAAGTTCCTGTCATCTCCTGACTATTTGGGGATATTTGTGGAGTGAGTTTGTGGGTCTCAGCCAAACCCCTCATTAGTGGCCATTTGTCTGCATCACCCAAGTTGCCCATTACAGTCACCAGTAACTGGTGGTTTCAGCAGATGGGCCAAGGGCTGAATGGGGCATGAGGACTAAACTCCGCCCTAGAGGTGGTTCCTCCGGGCAGGATTGGGGCACGTTGTCGAGGCAGAGTTTATGGGAAAGATCTGCACTGCGGCTGTTTGCTGAGCGTGTTCTGTAGGTAAAGAGGGGACCTGAATTTCGGACAGTCCAGCACCTTTCCCCACATGGGAAGCTGGTAGCTTTCTGGGATTCTTTTCCAAAACAATAAGCATTGTTGTCTGACCAGTGTGCCCAGTTATCCCTCCAACCCTGCTCTAACAGCCCAGGCTTTGACTTTCAGTTGACCCCCATCTTTTTTGAACCCTCCTTTCTAACTGGGGGCATGATCTTTCTTGCAAAATGGGAAGGGTCTTGTTTGCTTCTCCACAGAGATCAACCAGGCCAGTGACTTCCAGAAGCCTTCAGTTAACAAAAGCAGTAGATAGACAGACTGCACCCCGAAGGTCTTAGCTGGGTGGGATCAGGAAACATAAAGATTACCGGTCAAAAGATGGCCTTTCCCCAGCGTCAAATGCGTCCCTCAGCTGCTTCACCAGGTTGTCCTGGCCAGGCAGTCGGAAGATGCCCTCCTCATTCATGCCGTGCTCGCGTATGAACTCTGCACATGTCTCCACCAGGATAGGAACCAGGTGCTGCCCAAATTTCTGTTCATATGCCACAGTCTCAGCCAAGCGCTGGCCAAATACCACTAGACAGAAGAAGGGTATTGTTAGTAAAGGATAGAGGTAGGCCCAGAGGCAGCGGTGGGATTTATCTCTGGTCCCTTGTAATACTGTCATTGTATGGAGCTACTTTCAAAGCTGAACAGAGGTTTGGTTGCTAGATGACAATACAGGGCCAGATCCCCAGCTCAAAGTCCACTGACTTTCATGGAGCTATGCTGATTTACATCAGCTGAGAATCTGGCCCACCGTGTCATCAAAACTTAGAAACTGCTAGACCAGACCAGAACTATGGTCCATCTAGCCTAGTATCAGTGGCCACTGCAAGATGCTTCAGGCAGTATACCAAAGGGTGCAATGGAGACGTCGTCTTGATGCTTATATGTAACTCAGTTTATGCTCTGTCTGCCTGCTTGTTGTAAACTTCTACTGAAACTCCTTTAAAGGAAATCCCTGCCCTCAGATAAGCAGAAAAAGTCGGCTCTGAACTTCCCCAAAGTTCAGGGTTTGAGGCCACGGTTTCAATTCATTTATGCATGTTTCCGTTTATAAGTTCCCTCAGCACTGCACAGCAACCAGCTGGTACCGTTAACATGCCATGGGATATGGAGATTGAGGTAGCCCATGTGGAAGTTTGCTTTATCTTTGTCTTATAATATCCAGTGGCAAACACTTTGCTACAAACATTCCTCCTGAGTGTTTGATGGCAGAGACATCAGGAGAAAATCTAAGAGGGTAACTCATAGAAACCACTGAAGAAATGACGGAAAATAAAACATCTTCCGATTAATTAAATTAACCTGTGTTAAACCCTTTCCTGCAAATAGTGTTAATATTTTACATCTTCTAAGTGCCAAACAACTGTTAACTAACCCCTCCTCCGAACACCCTGGTATTAAGTAATAGTGTCTCTGCTTTATAGATGAGGAGCCTGAAATACAGCCACGATGGGGATGTAAGAAACATGCTGGGGGAGATGAGGAATGAATATGAAAAATGCCAATAGAACAGCAAAAATGAAGAGGGCTGGGGATATGTCACTTCATTCCCCCTGCCACTGACACACACCATGGAGGTGCCGATGAGTTAACTCCAGGTGATGCCAACGGCTCAGCAGTTCTAAAAACTGGGCCCTTCCATGTCGAGCAAGCTGTTAACATCAAGTCAAATGTTAGAACCAGGCTAGAGCTCAGGGATTCTTGGTTTCCAGTGCCCTGCTGGACCTCACTGCCTCTTTTAATCAGAGACGAGAGATCACTAGTAAAACAGAGGTCTTAAAACTAAGATGGCAAAGGAAAAACAGCCTCGTAATGCAGCGCCAGCTGGCTTTGGGCTGGGAGCCTTTCCCTAGCCTAATCCCTAATGTGTCCTCCGCCAGTCAGCTGTATTTTTAAAAAGGGGGCAAGTACCTTTCCTCCGGAGCAAAGGCTTTTTCCTCCTGAACTCCCAGCAGAAAACCATCCCTAAGGCTGGAATGCAGCAGCCCTCATCCCAGCTCTTCATCCTCGGGGCTTTAGGCATGATGACAGCAGAGACGCCCTACACCCAAGTGGCTCCAGAATATTAATGGCAAAGGGTCCCGCGGCCTCCTACAAGATTTTGCCCCGCAATGTGTTCACCTCCTGTTCCGAAGGCTGAAATAATCCTTGTGTATCTCTTGCAGATCAGCATTATGCTCATAAATACTCCTGTCTGGAACCGCAAGACTTGTCAGCACCTGCCTTATGGTGTGTTTTTTTCATTGACAAAAGACTCCCTTTTGCTTTTAAATAATGAACATAAACCTGTCATTGTACTCAGTAAAAGTATAAATGGCTCCTTTTTCTTAGTAACTCATTATTTGCCATTCAGTTATCACCCTGGAGGATCATAAAAATCAACCCTCTACCAACATGGCTCTCTACATCCGTCATTCCGTCTGACACACGGGTAGCATGTCAGCCAGCTCAGAGATGCTCCTTGGGTGTCAGGCTGGTAAAGGGGCTCAGAGGCATGTTGAAAGGTTTCATTTCATTCAGTGCAGCCTCTCTGCTTTTTAACATGGAGCAAATTAACAAACAGCTGCCTTATCTGCGTGAGTCACCGGGGGCATTTTTCAAGGGGGATGCAACCCAAGCCTAAGGCATGCAGATGTACAAAATAGACTGTCCTATTCTCAAGCCTGCCCTTTGGGAATCCATTAACCCCCGAGTTAATTTATAACATGGTATGGGTCAACATCACCGAAAAGAGGCCTGGATCCTCATTTACCGTGCGGCCCCTGTACACCACTCTGGGGCTTGCATTTACACTTGCTTGAAGGCCACTTTACCCTGCCAGTGCAATTCCTTTGGTGTAAATGAGCGTCAGGGCTGGAGTCTTTATTTGCAATCAAGTGACTTTTTAGGGGGCTGATCTTAGAAATCCTTGCTCAAATGACCCTAGTTTTGAACCACTGATGGTACTGCAACTTTCCAAACTATCAGAGTGGGTTTTAGAGCACATAGAAAAACTGGCTGTTAAACATGAACCTAAACTACAGCAGAGTGACCGGCTTGGCTGGAATAAAGAAGCTCTAATCAATGCCAACCCACTAACATCAGGTCTTCATCTGGGTATAGTTATTATTTGAATCGCCGTAGCACTGAAAGCCCCCAACTGAGATCGGGGCTCTGTTTTGCTAGGTGCTGTATAGTCACATAGTGAGAGACAGTCCCTGCCCAAAGAGCTTAGGGCTTAAATAGACAAGATGGACAGGGAAACAGAGGAGGAGAGATTTGTCCAGGTCAGTCAGAAACACAACCCATGTCTCCGGATTTCTAGTCCAGTGCTCAGTCCATTGGACTATGCTGCCTCTCTCTCTCTTGATAGATACTCAGTTCACTCCTGTATGAAACACTACTAATTCTGAAGACGAATCATTCTTGATTGCAAAGCCCGTCAGCCCAGGAATCTGAGCCCACCACAGAAGTTTCCTCTGTTGTATGCTTTACCCCGGGGCTGCTCCAAAGTCACTTGCGGAGAGTGTCAATAATGCCGTAAGATCATGAGCAAAATATTTACTTTTTTTTTTAAAATGTATAGTTAGTATTATAAAGCACTGTAATGGTCATATACTACAGTGATGGGCATTCCTGGAAATCCTTAAGATAGGTGGATGAGGTTGATACTCCCTTTGCCTCTGGGCGTATCTACAACACTGACAAATTTACAAAACACTACCTTTCTAATTGGCTCGTCTCCCCCACTTCCCCCTTTGCACGGGCATAAATAGCTGCACAAGGTGCTGGGCCGTGGGGAACCGGATGCTATAATGCCCTCCTGCACCCAGCAGGGGGAGGGGAGATGACCAGGATGCCCATGTTACGAAGACAAACCTTGCGACATTCTGCCGAGAATGGGCCAGATGGCTATGGAACACAGGCAGTGTGGTCGAGAAGTTAGAGCAAGAGAATCAGTACCACTACAAAAGGTTCCCCCACCCCCACCCCCGCTCTCCTGCTGGTAATAGCTCACCTCACCTGATCACTCTCGTTACGGTGTGTATGGTAACACCCATTGTTTCATGTTCTCTGTGTACATAAATCTCCCCACTGTATTTTCCACTGCATGCGTCCGATGAAGTGAGCTGTAGCTCACGAAAGCTTATGCTCAAATAAATTTGTTAGTCTCTAAGGTGCCACAAGTCCTCCTTTTTTTTTGAGTTCTATTCTTGTCTCTTCCACTGACTCACTGAGAGCCCCGGCTAGAAGTTACTCTAGGGCTGGATGCCCACTGATGCCAATGGGAGTCTCTTTCCATGGGACACCTGGATCAGGTCCATAGCACCCTACTTAAATTGCAAGCTCTTTGGGGGCAGAGACAACCTTTTGCTCTGTTTGTACAGCACCTGGCACAGTGGGGTCCTGATCTGTGAGTAGGGATCCTCAGCACTTGCACAGAACAAATAAATAATAATATGAAGATAAATAACATGTAACCCTTCCATACTCCCATTACAACAATTTACCTACATGGCAGCTATGTTGAAAGGTTTAATTAGCATATGTAAAACACTTTGATTTCCTTGGGTGAAAGTTAAAAATATAAGAATTGCCATACTAGGTCAGACCAAAGGTCCATCTAGCCCAGTATCCTGTCTTCTGACAGTTGCCAGTGTCAGGTGCCCCAGAGGGAATGCACAGAACAGGTCATCACCAAGTGATCCATCCCCTGTTGCCCATTCCCAGCTTCTGGCAAAAAGAAGCTAGGGACACCATCCCTGCCCATCCTGGCTAATAGCTACTGATGGATCTATCCTCCATGAATGTATCTAGTTCTTTTTTGAACCCTGTTAGTCTTGGCCTTCACAACATCCTCTGGCAAGGAGTTCCACACTTTGTGAAAGAACTACTTCCTTTTGTTTGTTTTAAACCTGCTACCTATTAATTTCAATTGGTGACCCCTAGTTCTTGTGTTTATGAGAAGGAGTAAAAAACATTCCCTTATTTACTTTCTCCACACCAGTCATGAATTTATAGACCTCTATCATATCCCCCCTTAGTCGTCTCTTTTCCAAGCTGAAAAGTCCCAATCTTATTAATCTCTCCTCATATGGCAGCTGTTCCATACCCCTAATCTATGCTACAGAAGCATAAGATGTTACTGAAAAGCCACCCCCAGAGCCATTTCAGCTCCCCTTTACCTCCTGATGGAGATCCCACCACTCTTCGGATAGACTTAACCCACTCATCCATCTCGGATTGGGAGTTGGCCATCAGTACATAGGAGTCTTGTCCTGTTCGATTCTGGTCTCCCGAGACCCCTGCAAAAATAATTACTCGTAAAGGGAGTTGGGGGTGGAACAAAGACACGAGCCCTTATTGATTTCTTAGCTAAGTGCTATGGGCCCAAAAAAACCCATTATCCCATTCATCTCTATCTGGCTGTAAAATGAGGTGGTGTCTCAGGGAGACGCGTTGTTTACACCATCTCTCCATCACTGAAGCTTTCCACCAAGGAAATGAACTAATAGAAAATTAACGTCACAGTGGAATGAAGAGGTATCCTGTTTTCTCTCAACACTCTCCTTGGTGCATTTACCTGGTACTTTCTCCCAAAGTATTTTCCAGAGTGATTTACAAATTTGGGGCCTGACTCTCTTCCCACCACAACAATATCACACCAGCGACTTTAGAGGAGATACTCCTGGTTTACCCTGGTGTAAATAAGAGGAGGATCAGGCCCTATGTATACTGTACAGGAATCCCTTAGCCACCAGTAAAAAGCAGCCAACTCTGGAGTGGAATGTGGCACTTTTTCATCAGTTTAAGACTGTGAGTGAAGAACACACGCACAGTTGAAATTAGTCATTTTTAATTAGACCCAAATTAGGCACTGGTCAGGACACTGGAGTTCATCTCCCAGTGAGTACAGCTGGCTGGAAAATGGAATTTCCGTAATTTCCTGACATTTCAAATGTTCTGTTCTGAATCAGAAACAAATTGAAAGTTGTGAAATTGCTCACAAAATGGAAATTGTGAAAAATTTTGATTTGGAAACATTTTGTTTCGATAATGTCAAACCATAATATAATATAAAATTGAAAATAATATTAGCCTGCTAGCAGCTAAAAGCCTATGCTATCACATGGGTGTAATCTGTAATATCAAATGGCTGAGATCTTAAAAACTGGAAGGTTGCAAACTGCAAATCCCAGTGATGGTTGAACCTGGGGATATTCTGAACAAAAAAGATCTCTGGACCATGTTTGTAGTAGTTTCCATCGTTTCACACTGACTCAACAGACGTTCTAGGCTTCAGAGTCAGGCACACAGAGTGACAATCCTGGAATCTTATTATATAGACCATATAAAAGCCAACAGGAAGTCAAATGAAATGAGAACATTGAAATGAAACATTTTTACCTTATCTTATGACATGTTTTGACATTGAAATGAGACGAGAAAGCCAAAATCATTCATTTTGACACTTTTCCAATCAAAATTTTTGCCACAATCAATTGTTCCCAGAAAACATTTAGATGGCGACAAAACTGCATTTTCTCACAGAAAACCGTTCCATCAAAAAATTTTCAACCAGCTCTCCCAGTGAGTCTCCCCCATGCTTGGTGGATCTACAGCTGGGGCACCATAGTAAGCCATAAGCATGCGATGTCTAGCCTTATGAGACAAGAAGCAGACAGGAGATCTGTGTCGTGTCATGATGCTCACCTGGGATGATTTCAAATATAAACTTCCCCGCTTCCTCTGGGTTGCTGACTGACTCCTTGATAGTGCTTCCCTGCAGAAACAGGCAGCCCTAGAAACGAAGACAGCAGTAGCCTTCAATCAGCCATTTAAAAATGGTCCTGTTTGGTCCACGTTGGTAGTGATAGATACAATACTCATAAAATCATAGCAATATCGGGCTGGAAGAGACCTCCAAAAGGCATCAGGTCCATCCCCCTGCACTGTAGCAGGACTAAGTAAACCTAGACCATCCCTGACAGGTGTTTGTCCAACCTGTCCTTAAAAAACCTTCAGTGATGGGGATTCCACAACCTCCCTCAGAAGCCTGTTCCAGAGCTTAACTACCCTTACAGTTAGAAAGTTTTCCCTAGTATCTAACCTAAACCTCCCTTATTTCAGATGAAGTCCATTACTTCTTGCCCTACCTGCATGGAAAACAATTGATCCCCACCCTCTTTATAACAGCTCTAAACATATCTGAAGACTGTTAACAGGTCCCCTCTTTAGTCTTATTTATCAAGACTGAACCGGCTGTTTTTTTTAACTTTTCCACATAGGCCAGGTTAAACCGTCATCATTTCTGTTGCTGTCCTCTGGACTCTCCCCAATTTGTCCACATCTTTCTGAAAGCGTGTTGCCTAGAAATGGACACGCTACTCCGCCAGTGCCTAGGAGAGCATGACAATTACCTTCTGGGTCTTCGCAAAAAGAAAAGGAGTACTTGTGGCACCTTAGAGACTAACCAATTTATTTGAGCATGAGCTTTCGTGAGCTACAGCTCACTTCATCGGATGCATACCGTGGAAACTGCAGCAGACTTTATATACACACAGAGATCATAAAACAATACCTCCTCCCACCCCACTGTCCTGCTGGTAATAGCTTATCTAAAGTGATCATCAAGTTGGGCCATTTCCAGCACAAATCCAGGTTTTCTCACCCTCCACCCCCCACACACAAACTCACTCTCTTGCTGGTAATAGCCCATCCAAAGTGACAATTCTCTACACAATATGCATGATAATCAAGGTGAGCCATTTCCTGCACAAATCCAGGTTCTCTCACCCCCTCACCCCCCTCCAAAAAACACATACACAAACTCACTATCCTGCTGGTAATAGCTCATCCAAAGTGACCACGCTCCCTACAATTTGTGCTGGAAATGGCCCAACTTGATGATCACTTTAGATAAGCTATTACCAGCAGGACAGTGGGGTGGGAGGAGGTATTGTTTTATGATCTCTGTGTGTATATAAAGTCTGCTGCAGTTTCCACGGTATGCATCTGATGAAGTGAGCTGTAGCTCACGAAAGCTCATGCTCAAATAAATTGGTTAGTCTCTAAGGTGCCACAAGTCCTCCTTTTCTTTTTGCGAATACAGACTAACACGGCTGTTACTCTGAAACCTGTCTTCTGGGTCTTACTTCCGACACTCCTGTTAATATATCCCAGATTGACATTAGCGCTTTTTTTTTTTTTTTTTTTGGCAACTGCACCACATGGTTGACTCTCATTCAATTTGTGATCCACTGTAATCTCCCAGATCCCTCTCAGCAGGACCACCATCGAGCCAGTTATTTAAGAAGAATATCCCTTTGGCTGGGCACAAGGTGAAACGGTTTGAGGAACATCTCCTTTAGCCTGGATTCTCTCACTGTGGATTTTAGGGAAGCACCAGCTCCAACTGACTGAGCAGGTTACATTCCATAAAGAATCATAGAATCATAGAATATCAGGGTTGGAAGGGACCTCATGAGGTCATCTAGTCCAACCCCCTGCTCAAAGCAGGACCAATCCCCAATTTTTGCCCCAGATCCCAAATGGCCCCCTCAAGGATTGAACTCACAACCCTGGGTTTAGCAGGCCAATGCTCAAACCATCCATTACGATAAAGGCTACAGCAGTTAGATCAGTCGGTATCACCAAGATCATCTGGCTTGTGACTTTTACTTCCACATCAACAGATCACATGTCCAACCTAAAAAGGGATGTGGACTCCGGCTGGCAGACATAACTGCATGACTCAGCACAAGCAATGCCTCAGAATAGGGCTGCAGAGGGCAAGAGTAGGAGGCGGTGCCATGGATGGAAACAGAGAGGGCTTTAGCTAATTACGTGCTTATGTAGCCCGCTTTGCTCAGGCCACATGTGGGGATTGCACCCAGCATCTTGGCAGTGCTAAAAGAATGAACCAAGTTGCTATGGTAATACCAATAATAATAATTAATAGTGAACTTCTACTGCTGCAGGCTGAGGTTCTCAGCGGAAATATGGATGCATAGTTCCCTTTGAAATTAATGGGAGTAGCATCTCTACATCCCCTGGGTAGCTCTGCCAGTCTTAGTGTTCTAGCTAGAAGCAGTAGCAGGCTCATATCTAGAGCTGACAGGAATTTTGTCATCAAAGGAATCTGAACCAAAAAAATGGCTTTACATTTTCCACAATTTTTTGTTTTTGATGTAATTGTCATTGAAATTTCCCACAAAAAAGGCAGAGTGGGTTTTGGGTTTTTTTTGGATTTGGGGGGAAAACCCAGGGAAAAAATCAGTTTTGGGTTAAAATGCTTTGCTTTTAGTTGAATGAAAAATGGTTTTCAGAAACTAAAAAAATGTCAGTTGAAAAACAACAAGAAAAATTGCAGGACATTTTGTCCAAAATGGAAAAAAAAATGTTTTGTTTGTTTGTTTTTTTAAATTTCCTCCACAAAATAATTGTTGGTTGTTTTTTTTTACCAGCTCTACTTGTTTGTGGATCAGCCATTATCACTGGCATGTGTAACATATTAAACCAGGGATTATGCCTATGTTTGGGAGACAGCAGCTGAGTTAAAGGAAGTCTGGATGTTAAAAGCTGACTGATCAAAACACCTTGTGTATCCATTGGGACAGAAGACAGGGTACCATGCAGAGAGGGGATGGGGCCAACCTATGACCCGCAGGCCATACATGGCCCATCATAGCATTTCATAAGACCTGTGGCCTGCTTCAACACACTACACTAATGGCCAATTCATTAGCGTTTTGTTGTCATGTTTACATCAGTTTAGTTTACGCAAGTGTGTAAATAGACAGTACTGTACATAGAAACAACCGATCTAAATACACACAAAACAAGCTGAACTTTAAAATATAAATCAATATAGGTGACTATTCATATTTTAATGAGATTTAAAATCTGTTTGGCCCACTCAAGATTGTGCTTAGGCCCTCCTGTGAAATAGGTGTGGGCACCATTGCTCTACATTATTAATCTTCCTTCCCCCAAGGAGACATGGAGCTACAGAAGAAGGCAGGGCCATGTACCTGCTTTACTACCCTAGGAGTTTGTGATCCATTTTTGTGTCATTCAGAGGGGATTTAAGCAGGTTCAGAGACCCAGCTTGGAAGAGTCTGGCAGCTCCTTTAAAGGAAAGGTCTTGCAGCTGTGGGTGAAATTCCATCTAAGTCACTGGAGCTGGTCCCCTTTATACCACCAGCAGTAGCAGATGAAACCTTTGAAGTCAAGGGAGCTGAGCCTACATGGACCAGCAGGAAATCTCCCCACCCCCGCATGCGGCCATGCAAGTGAATCGTTAGCTGTCCAAACGTGGCCACGGCTTTTTAAAGGTTGTCTGAAGTGTTAGCTGTCGTTAACACTTCTTGTGCGTTCAGCTGTGTTGCAAATGATGTGGCGGGGGCGGGGGGGTGAGGAGGTGGAAAGGGATGCTAGATAAGTGGCAAGGCATAAACACAGGCCTTCTGAGCGTCCCTCCTATTTTGTGACTATCGCAATAAACCCTTCGGGAGCTGGGGCCCACAGAAATCAGTATAAGTCAGATCTACGAAAGAATATATTTCTGAAGAGCAAATATCCTGGCCTTGGAATACACCAGATTACATGGTGTTATCACAAGGGATCCCGTTCCTAAAGGGTCATCCCTGTTCTGCAAAATTCAGACTACATTTTGCCCTGAATTTTTTGGAAACTCTCTATTTCTTGCCCTTTTCTTCTCCACCTTATTCCCTCCAACCCTCTTGGGTGACCAGGCCCACGGCGGCGGTGGTGGACACCCCAGGGTGCCAGTAGCTCTAGAAGCTCTGTAAATGGGCCCCATATATTCCCTACAAAGCTGCAGAATTCATTCTGCCTCACTGCACATCTACTTAGGTCCTGCCCCTGCCCCTACTCCCCAATTCTTAGCCAGGGAGAGCAGAGTTCTACATCAGGGCTTGGCCTGAACTTAAACCCCTGGAGCTGAACAACCTGCAGGCAGGACCTGGAGCCGGACATTATAGAAACTTTCTGCTCCCGGATCTCTAGCTGTCAGCTCAAATGCAACATGGCTAAATCTGTGTTCTTAATCTTCCCCATCTCCTTTCTCAAGCACTGTGAACAACACCACCATCCTACCAGTTACTCAGGACCATAACCTGGGCATCAGCTTCAACTCCGACCTCTCGCTAGAACCTCCCCTGCAAGCTATGTCTAAATCCTGTGAATTCTTCCCGCATCACGTCTCTAAGACATGGCCTTTCCGATCCATCCACCCCGCTAAGACTCTCGTTCAAGCTCTCATCAGGCCACGTCTCAGTCACTGCACCGTCCTTCTCGCTGGCCTTGACAAATGCAATCTTGCCTCTCTCCTATCCACTCAGAATGCTGCTGCAAAGATCATTCTCCTAGTCTGTCGCTTGGACAACGTCAGCCATCGCTGCCTCCCTCTTCTTTAGCACCTCAAACACAAGCTGCTTGTCTTCACTTCCAGGCCCTTCATGGCCCATGCCCACTATCAAAATATCGACTCCCACCTCGGATCAGCCCACCGTGCCAACTTCCATCATCTACTTGTTACACTTTCAAACAAGCAGCTTTGTGCTTTCTTGCATCCTGCCCCTCACGCCTGGGATAAGCTTCCCTTAAACGCCTGCAAAACGAACTCGATAGCCTCTTTCCAAACCCTCCTTAAAACTCGCCTTTGCCACAATGCCTAGAAAACACTTGAGAGCGGTTAGCACCCCGGTGTGCTAAGACCGCTGCCTGTCACACTGACCAATACTGTCTCATTGTTTCCTTGGACACCACCATTGGTCTGTGTGTATCCACCACTAATACGTCTCCAAACTCTTATACGTAGCTTGTAAGCAGCTTGGGGCACGGACCCCTTCTTTGTTCTGTGTTCGTACAGTACCTAGTACAATGGGGTCTTGTTCCATGACTGGGACTCCTCAGTGCTATGGAAAGACAAGTAACAATAAATAGTAATATCAGTAGGGAAGGGGGCAGGATATTCAGGGCTCACCTCTGTGCTACATCCTCCCTGCCAAAAAAACATCTCCCCTATGGCTCCCTTCAGGACCCTTCCTAGACCAAGGACACAAAATGTGGGCTCACTGTACCTGGGGCTTGGCATCTTCCTCATCCTTGTAGTAACACAGCTGCTGGCCCCTCAGTACAAAGTACCGCTGTTGCCAGTTCTTGACGATGGAGCGCTGCTTCTTGAGCCAGCCGATCTTCAGGGGCCGCTCCAGCAGGTTGGGGGAGGCTGTCCAGTTGCAGGCCGCCATGGGATCACCGGTCATCACGCTCCTGGAACGAGCTGGAGAGAGGAAGACAGACACATAGTGACAGAGCGACATGGGATTCAGAGGAGCTCCCAGGTAGAGATTGGCTGTCCCATTAGGGGCAAGCCCACTGTAGCATGGATCGTGGGTCTCTTCCGACAGAGTTAAGTAAAACCTAAAATCGACTGCCCTGAGGCAATCAGAAACAGCTATCTGTCCCCTCTGCCTGCGAAAAGCCAACGGGCTAGAGGCTTTTAAAGGAAGTGGCTGCAGTATCTGTCAAAATATGCTTCCTTTTTCCTGCGTGGGAGTGACTGTCTCACAAATGAGAGAATAGAATGATTAGTTTCTATATGGGACTGTTTCATTTAGACCCGTCCAAAAAAAAAAAAAGACACAGACATGATGGGGGAATTTTCAAAATTTGTTTTAAAGCAGTGGTTCTCAACCAGGGGTACACGTACCCCTGGGGTACACAGAGGTCTTCCAGGGGGTACATCAACTCATCTTGATATTTGCCTACTTTTACAACAGGCTACATAAAAGCACAAGTGACATCAATACAAACTAAAATTTCACACAGACAACGACTTGTTTATATCGCTCTACATACCATACACTCAAATGTAAGTATAATATTTATATTCCAATCGATTTATTTTATAATTATATGATAAAAATGAGAAAGTCAGCCATTTTTTCAGTAATAGTGTGGATGTGACGTTTTTGTACTTGTAGGTCTGATTTTGTAAGCAAGTACTTTTTAAGTGAGGTGAAACTTGGGGGTACGCAAGACAAATCAGACTCCTGAAAGGGGTACAGTCGTCTGGAGAGGTTGAGAGCCACTGTTTTAAACTATTTATTCTGGGTGATACTTCGAAAGGTGCCGTCTGCCTTTTGAACAGCTCACACAACACAGAACGTATCTGAAAGATCAATGAGATTGCAAACTCTTTGGGGCCTGGGCTGTCTTTTATTGCATGGTAAAGAGGCTCCTGGCACAAAAGGGCCCTGATCCTGATGGGTCCCTCTAGGAGCTACAGCAATGTTGAATACCAATCCAGGGTGATCGTTGCCTAAAGAGGAAAGGTATAGCTGCTCCTTCTATTTTCATCTGTGGGACAGTCATCCGGGCACCTAAATAGCTGTGCGTCACACTCTCCGCATCGGAGGTCAGATGGCATTGTCGTTATGTGCATGGACGATCCCGACTATATACAGTGCAACTCTGTTTGTTTTACTGTTCCCTGCTTGTGGCAGCCGTTTGACTCTCTGGGTGTGATTCCCCTCTCACCTCATCAGCCTAAATGGGGAATAAGTCCACTGACGTCAACGAAGTAAAGCTGCTGTGAGTGACCTAGGACTCAGGCCCGCTGAATCATCCGTCACATTTCAAAAGTCATTTCCTGTTGGCGTGAATGTTCTTGCCCTTTATGCAACAGTAATAATAAAATCTACCTCTTGTCTCATGCTTTTTAGAAAGGGGATCGGTATTGTGATCCCTATTTTACAGATGGGAAACCAGAGGCACGTGGGGGTGAAGTGACTTACCCCAGGTCACCGAGGAGCAGAACCAGGGATAGAACCTAGGTCTACTGAAGCCCAGTCCAGTACACTGGCCAAGGCCTCCGCAGGCTGTTACAAGAGGTTAATGTCCACAAGGTTAAAGACTTTCACACCTTTTCAGAGGCGCTCGGTTACAATGTCCACCTATCTACTTATATGGCCCCCGCTACCATCTGAGCACTTCCCATTTACAAGTAAAAATAACGACTCTCTCTTCCTTTCCAGCTTGATTCGTTTTCTGTTTGTCTGCTTGCGTCCACCTCTGTACATGGTGAGCAGGCACATCCTATGTCTATATGGGCATACATGTGCGTGTGTTGAGCGATTGCGTTGTGCACAGGCAAGAGTGTGTGTGTGTGTGTGTTGTGGGCTTGGGACAGTGCACCTTTGGGTGGAGAAATTATTGAGGGAAGGCTGAGCCAAAGAAATGAGTTGTGTGCAGCCTTCTGAAAGTGCTTTGTGGTTCTTTCTGTGGTCAGGGAGTGTCAGGGGGGCTGGAACAATTTGTACAGTGGGGGTGCTGAGAGCCATCGAACCAAACTGTAAACCCTGAATATGATGGAAACCGCTTCAAGCCAGAGGGTGCTGCAGCACCTCATGCATCCCTAAGTCTAGCACCTAGAGGGAGCATTGCAGTTTAGGGGAATGTCAGTGAGGCCTGAATACAGCCCAGCTCCCTGCCTTTGCCATTAAAACACCTCCAGAAGAAGACCCCACTCTGTCGCTGCAAGACAGAAGCCTGCCTCTTTCCACTCATCTAGTCACATGCACCTGTGCAGAGTGGCTGCATAATGCTACCGGTCCGATTTCGTTATGTTTCACACTCACTTTGCACGAGTGCAAAGAACTCCTCCAGGTGCGCGGCAGTAGAGAATCAGGTTTTTTGTTCCTGGGCATATGTTGATATGGGACGTTCCTCCCTATATGGATCTGGATTTAGGGTGGGCTTTTCAATGGGATTTAAATGCCAAACTCCTTTATGGTATATCTGCTCTGCAATGATAAATCTGCGGTGCCAAGTCTCAGAGCCTGGGTCAATTGATTAGAGCTTGCGGAGGGGGGCGGAGGGTTGCTAAAAAGGGCAGTGTAGATGTTCAGGCCTGGGCTGGAGCCTGGGTTCTGAAACTCAGTTTGTGGGGAGGGTCTCAGAGCCCTGGCTCCAGCCTGAGCCCGAATATCGACACCTTCGCTTTTAGCCCTGCACCCCAAGCCCCGTGAGCCTGAGCCAATTGACCCGGGCTCTGAGATGCAGTGCCGTGCGTGGTGCTTTGCAGTGTAGACGCACCCTGAGACCACAGCCTCAACAAGCAGGATCAAAACGAGGGTTTCCTGATCAGAACCTCGGGAGTTAGAACGATTCAAAATTCTGTTGCTAACACGTCCCTGTTATTCAAGCCCCCTGAGAAAGATTCAGAACATGCTAACAAAACAGGGGCATTCCTACTCCCTGATCGCATCCCTTCATGCCACACGGGATGTTTACTCAGCGGGTTAGGATTTTTAGAGGATGATGCAGAGCATGAGGGCTGGACAGAGTGAAAATCTGACTCCATTAAACTGAATGTTGCTGTCCGAAGAGCGCAGCCCCCCTAAGGCAAGTGCAGTTCTGCAAATGTTTGTTTTGCAAAACCACAACCTGCTTCTAATGTGTTAAACCAGGACTGGGCAAACTTGAAACCACTCCATCCCTGTTGTACTACAACCCACGCTCCCACGCACAGCAACCAGACAAGTGCGAGCTCTTGGCTGACAGCTCCGTTCTGATGAAAAGCACCATCCAGGAGGCTACCATAACATGGCAAATGAGAGGGACAAAAGGTGCTGTCTATGCACAAGTATTCACAGCAGAGATTGCCTGGGGTCGTTTAGCGGGAGTGGAGCGTCCCCACGACAGACCTCTACCCGAGCCAGACCTGTGTGGCTGCCTCCACAATGGTTCTGTACTGGCCCATGTGCGGGGCCGGATTTCTAACAAGACCTCCTGTGGCTTTGAGTGGTGCATTGAAGTGGGCCACTCTGTGACCTCATTTGCAGAGTATTGTCTCGTCTGTCCTTCCTACGGAAATGCTCCTACGGGTCTTACTGACATCACACCACACCAGAAGGCAGGTATATCAGCTTCTGGCCAACTGCAGCACTGGAGAAGGATTTCTTGGATGGCATCTCTCTGTTCAAATGCTGTACAAGTGTAACCGGGATAGGACTGGCAGACTAAGCACCCGGGCTGGATGAGGCTGAGTTCTCACTGCAAAGTAGGCTGGTTGCCAGCCTGGGCTGAAGTAAAATCCAAGATGTAGCCTATAATCTCAGCCATGACGTTAAAGCACCCTCACGCCCGGGTGAGATGTTCTATGTAGATTGAAGGGGTTGGGGCAACACTCAGGCTAGACCCCAGGCTAACTCTGGAGTGAAGACAGAGACCCTAAAGGTAACCTGCCTGGCCCCTTGGGCCATCCTGTGTGCAGATGCTACGGCATCAGCATGCTCCGGTCTCAGGGGCAGTACAATGGAAGTGAAGGGGATGGTCTTATGGTTAAGGCACTGGACTGGGACTCAGGAGATTCCTGGCTCTGCCACAGTTTTCCTATATGACCAGGGGCAAGTCACTTTAACCTCACTGTTCCTCAGCTCCCCATCTATGCAATGGGGATAATGATACTTGCTTTCTCCCACCCTTTGTCGATCTTGTCCATTTGGAGTATAACTTAGGGACTGTCTGACACAACGTGTACAGACAGCACCTAGCGCCCTGGGGTCCTGACCTCAGTTGGGGTCTCTAGACCCCACTGTACTGCAAATTTTAATAAATGTTATACTCACTTTGCACTAGCATAAAGGACTGCACGAGGCAGCAGGCACTGAAGAATCGGGCCCATCATTTTCATCATTATATTCCAAGCCCATCTGTGGTACTGTAGCTATTATATCTCCAGTAATGGTGATTCCTCAGACCTCCCTCAGCAGATTGGTCCATTCTCTAATAGTTAGGAAGCTCCTCTTTAATATTAAACTTGAATTTTCCTTGCAGCAGAGTAAGTCCATTACTGGACCATCACCTCTTTACAGCCCTGCACATTTCTCGAGACAGTCACTGTGTTTCCGGTGCCTTATTTCAGAGGCAAAGGTAGCTAATGCAGTAGCAACACCCCCAAAGATACCGCAGTGGTAACAACAGCAGGATCTCCTCGCTCTGTACAATCTACTAATCTACCATCTCCTAACAGGCATTGCCGTGCTGGGATGGATCGAAATGAATGCATAGGTTTCTAGCCAGCAGTGCAAACCCCTCGTGTTGACATGATTTGCACGAGTACAGTCTGATTGACACCAGTACAGCTATACCAGTGGCCTGGCACGGACAAGGCCTTCAGTTGCTCTTCCAGGTGCTACGGCATCACTTGCGTGTGAGCTGCTGACATTCCCACTCTCACTGCAAAGCAAAACCAAAGACCTGCACAGAGCGCTGTTATGTGAACTGAATGCTGGCTTGAGCTTCTCACGCCACATGCTAATGCACTGAGAGCCTGGACTCCTGGCTTCTATTCCCAGCCCTGCTTTTCACTGGGACAACTTACTTAACTTCTTTGTACCTCACATTCCCCATCTGTCAAATGGGGATTTTAGAACCATGCAAGGTGGTTGTGAGGAGTAGCGAACTAATGGAACGCTCCTCTGAAGGCTTACCTACACGGGGGGAAGGGGGTATTGCGCTCCCCAGGGTCTGATTTCTGAAGCGCACTGATATGCTGCCCCCGGGCCAGGTAGACCCTGCTGGTGAGCTTTAACATAATGCTTTCTGAAAAGCACACTGAGGAACCTTTAGTGTGCACGAGCAGGATCTACATGGACCAATTAACGTGCAACGCTACACAATGTGCAACATTAGTGCACTTTAAAATTTGCACCCCCATGCAACACGTTACCCCATCCTGTAGACAAGTCCCTAGTTCCACTAGTCCAGCGTTTAGGATTTAGCCCAGTATTTGTTGGGAGATCCTCAGGTGAAAAGTTCTATAAAACAGCAAAGCATCATTATTACTAGAGAGCAGTGAGAATGACTGAGTGATTTTTCAGTTCGCTGAGGGAACCAAATAGTCAGAAGGAAAAAAATTGTTTCAGATGGACCCGAAATGACAATTTTTCAGCAAACCATTTCATTTTTGAGTGTTTTCTCACCGTTTTTTTTTTTTAATTAAAATTGAACTACATTTCGAAGCCACAAAAGTCATTTGGATTTGAAAAATCCAAATGTTCATGTAGAAAATGTCAAAATGAACCATTTCCATTTTTTCCTGATTTTCTTTTTGTTTCTGTGGTTTTTTTCCTGACCGATGCAATTTGACACAAATTCTGAAAATGTTTCAGTTCAAAATGTTCCGGGTTATTCCCGGATTTTACACCCTGCAGCTCAGTTCAGATTCAGCCCTGAATCTGCATTTTACAGCGGGGAAAAAAAGTTTAGTCTGAAAAATTTTGTCTAGCTCTAATTATTATAGTAAAGCCTTCAGTGATGGTCAGTAGGTAACTCCCTGGGCTAAATAACTAATTTAAAGGTTCGTCAAAGTTGCCAGGAAAATGTTGCCTCACTGTTAAAGACCCATCCCGACTAGGCTACCAACTTTTGTTGAAGGTGTGAGGATGGAGCTCGAACCTATTTAGCAGCTAAGTAAGGCCCAGATTTTCAAACATGCTCAACAGTGCCCGGCATGCTAAGCTTTTTTGAATAGCTGGACCTTAGCTGATTCTCCCATACCCAACAATACTCACGCTCGGTTTTCAGAGGCAGCTGACTCACCAAGGCCAGGCTGTTTGTACAAAGTTCAACGCCAGGGCATAACTGCATTTATTTTGGGCGTGGAAGAAGCAGTCAGATGGGCTTTATGCATGGCTCTTGCGGGCTAAACCCTGCCACAGTCTGCATTAGGGTGAGGTTAGACTGTAAGGGTAAGTCTCCACCGCCAGCCTCCCAGCTCAAGTGGACAGACTTGCAGGGGCAGCGAGTTATGTGGGCCCCGGGTGCCCTTGCTCCAGCAATATTCAGGGCACGGGGGGTGGCTCCGCCAGTATTCGGGGCCGGGTCTCTTCCCTGGCCTCGCTGCTGTCCCGTGCGTCTACCCTGGAGCATCCCCTGGCCCCGCCTGCCACCCCCAACAACGTGTCTCTTTTTCTGTTTGTCAGCAGCATAAGGCTGAAGTGGGGATGGGTCAAATTATATATTCCCCAGAGGCTCTGGAAGTCCCAGGGAAGGAAAATCTCTGTGCTTTTTACACCTCCTCGGAATTTGGCCCAAAAACCTGTCCCATTCCAATGACTTTCCCAGTGATTACATACTTGCAAATGAACTCAGGGCCTGGGAACCAGCTGTTTTCCTCTATCAGCGCTATCATAAAGGCAAAAAGAAAAGGAGTACTTGTGGCACCTTAGAGACTAACCAATTTATTTGAGCATGAGCTTTCGTGAGCTACAGCTCACTTCGAGTAACTTGCCTGAGAACCATTCTCTCTGAAATGGGGGTAGATACTGTCAGCAGGCTGTCAAAGTGAAGGTCAGTACTGTGTTCAGCTGCAAGGCACCACCCCGCAGGGAGGGATGTGTTAGCCACAGGGGAATGTATAGAAAGGAAGCAGCATCAGTCTGTTTTCTCAGCATATTTACAAGCCTCTCCAACCTGGCTAAGCTAACAAAGCCTCGGGAAATAGGCTGTGCTTGGAGCTGGAGTTTTGCTTTGGTCCCATCTCTAATCTACCCTTCTTTGTAAAGGTTTTAAGGAGTAATTTAGGTACCGGGATTGTGATTACTGGTCGGCCAATGGAAAACAAATATGCTACCAGCGCATTAGGAGGGGAAGGGGGTTGGAATCCTGCATTTGGGCCCCAGTTTTGCAGCTTCTCCCTTGCTCTTAGAATGCACTAAGCTCCAAACTTGTTTGGCCTTTAGAGATGCTGAAAATCCAGACCTGTCTCTGAATTTTGCAGGGCAAGTCCCTATCCGTTTGTGATGTCTGATGCAGAATGGAATGGGGTAGCTGTGAGGTAAACATATGGCACTGGAATAAGGGTAAATCAATAGAGAGTCACACTAGGGGAGGCAGTGTTGTCTCGTGGCTCAGGTACTGGACTGGGAGCCCAGCAGAAGTGGGATCTAATCCTGGAGCTGCCACTGACTTGGTGACTTGCTGTGTGACCTTATGCCAGTCATTTCCCCTCTCTGTGTGTTATCCATTGAGACGTAAGGGTAGGGGGTGTCTCTCACTAGGTATGTGCTTACCCTAGCATGCTGGGGTCTTGATCTTGGCTGGAGCCTCTCGGTGCTACTGTAGTACAACGATCAGGGAAGCTTTAAGGCCCGTCTATGCTACAAATTCTCTGAACTGGTAGACAGTCAGTGGTGTTGACTGGCTGCAAACCGGCTTCACACCCACTTGCAACATGCTAAGTACCTGGTTAGTAACTTGTGCCTTTGCTCTCCTCACAAAGATGATGAAACCACACAGTTAATTTGGGTCCTCAATAACTGTGTGCACTGGCTTTATATAAACATACAAGGCCTACAGATATACACAACAACTGCAGCCCGGTTAGGTTCTGGTGGCTTCTGCAATAAAAGACAGAGAGGCCCCAAAGTAGAGGGCTCCCAAACTATTTAAAGGGATACCACCCAATTCCTATAACGGACTGTAACTATAACGGGACATGCGTCCATACCACTGGGTCTGGGCTGTGACGTAGTTGTTTGCCTGTGTGAGTGGTTTGGCTGGTCCTGCGGCTGCCCAAATACCTCCCAGAGTGCAATGCCCTATGTGCTCCAGGCTCCGCTCCTTGTGTCTGTCCTGCAGGCCTTATGTCCCCTGCTGAGGCATTATGGACTAGCTTTCCTAGCCTGCACTGATTACCAACACAGTCTGGGGAGCAGATGGGATGGAGTGTGGGTTGCGTGCGGCTGTGCTGTGGGGAAAGTAGCAAGGTGGACACAGCACTGCAGGGCTGTGAAAACACATTTGCACTTCTAAAGGAGATGGAGCCAATCATCCCTGAACCCAAAGCTCTGTCCAGGGCCTGGCACTGATGCTCGGTTGGACTGTCCCTGCTCTCCGGTCAAGGATTTAGGTCATGTGTTCCTGTATTCTGGGGTAGTTTGGGGCCAGCATCAGGGCTGCTCTCCAGTTCCCCTAGTCCCCTAGTGGGCTGTAGGGAGCAAAGAATATCTGGAATGCAGTGTACTCCGACCACAGCCCAGCCTTCTCACCCCACACCATCCGCCAACCCCGGCATGCTGGGAACAGAGCTGGTGTAGGGAGTATTTCTCGGGCCTGTTTCCTCCCCCTTTAAGGCCCCTCTATGCCAGTAGGGGACTTAACACAACGGAGAGGCTTCTGTAATTCACTATCTATGCAGAGCCGTGCATAAGACTGACTCCCTTTGCAGGTTTCAGGCCAGAAACCACAGGGGCTCTATGGGTTCCCGCTTTCACAAGCTTGGAGCCCAGCCCCCGTGTGCAGAAAGGCCCGCTCAGGTTTGCGAACGAGGCCTCTTTAAAGCTTTCACCTTGAACCCGTTTTCGTTCCTGGGCTTTGAATTGCAGGTGCCCGGGCACCTTTGCCTTTGCTTCTCTGGATGGTCCCAGCGGTTCGTAGTGGTTTGTTGTGGTAGTGGTTCGGCCCGGCCCTCTTTTCGCCACTGTTGTGGAACAGGAAGCTGATAACAACTGTGAGCTTGGCACATTCTGAGCTGCTTCCTTTTGTTAAATGCTTCTGATTTTGACTGTTTCCCTCTAAACACTCTCACTGCCCCTTCAGCTAGGAAACAATGGGCCATGTCCACATGCACCCTGCTTGGTCAGTGCTGCTTCTTCACTCAGCCCTTCCATGCTCTTACACATGCCTGGGAGATGAGCTGCAAGCCACGGTGGCGCTCTTCCTCCTGACTGAGGGCTAAGCCCATTGCCCCAGCAGAGTGATTTCGGGGTTACTTTGCAGGTGGGCGAGCTGCCATTGTTCCAGTAAGAAGTAAAGGAAGCTCTGCACAAAGAGGGGTGTTAAACCCACTGCCCTGATCCTACTCAATTGGGGGTCATTGCCTCTTGGCTGCCTAAAATTCCACCGGCGTGGTTTTAGTGAGCCAGGCTCCTCCTTCGCGTCCAGTACCAACTTCCTGGCCAGAGTTGCTGCTGTGCATTCAGAAGCAACGGCTGCATGTCATCCCCCGAAGCAACTTGCCTTCAGAGACAAACCTGCAAACTGGCCACACAGCTCCTTATTACGTGTGCCCATTTAAAGTCATGCTTTGTACAGAACATCAGGGCTAACACAATGCCCTCCTTCCCGTGAAAGTGGAAACACAACTACAACCACAGAGCGCCCTCTGCTGGCTGTTGGGGAAGCTGACAGTGAGGGAAGTGGCCAGTTTTTTGCGCCGTTGCAAATTTGATACGGATTTGGTATCAATATGGTAGGGTTGCCAGTAGTTCCCTGTTACAAGGCACGTCCCTTATTTTTTCATCTCTGTACGACAAGACTGGGAGTTGCTGAGTGCTGCAAAAAGCAGCAAGAAATACCCCTGGGGAATGTAGGTGAGTACCACTTTATTATTATTAATAATAATGACAATAATAATATTAGGAGGAGGGGATGTGGCGGGGCTGCTAAGAAAACAGTCCCTTATTTTTGAAATACGGTGTTGGCAACCCTAAAATGTGGTGATTATGGGTGTGACTTTTTACCACTACAGGGTGGACGCCGTTATACCAGCATTCAGATGCCTTGTAGTGGTAGTAAAGATTGTTCCCCTTCCCATACAAGAATAAGCTATCCTGGTTTAAGCTCATTTAGATTGGTGTAACTGTGTCTGCATGACTGAACCACTGAAAAAGTGATGCTGATGAGTCAGCACCTGGCACTCTTCCACCCGAGTCAGGGCTCCACCCATCCCCAGCATGGTGTTTAGGGGTTACCTGGGGGGGGGTGGATAAAATAAAAAGCTGGACCCTTCCAATAAAAAAGCACTTTAACGGCATTGTTATTGCAGTTCAATTTTTCTGTGTAGGTAACACCTTAGAATACAACAATGCCCAATCAGTTACTGGCTCGTTTCATAAGAACTTTTTTTTTTTTTTTTAAATATCCAGACAATCAACAAAAGTTCCTGGTCACTTCTTCTGCTGAAAACATCCATGTTCCTTGACACTGAAAAAAATAAAAACCTGACAACCAAAAATGTTTCAGATTTGGGGTTTTCAACAAAAGCTCAAGACATTTCAATGAAAACAAACAAAGCTTTGATTGAAGCTCACGAAAGCTTCTGCTGAAATAAATTTGTCAGTCTCTGAGGTGCCACAAGTCCTCCTTTTCTTTTTGCAGCTACAGACTAACACGGCTGCTACTCTGAAAGCTTTGATTGAAATTCTTGGCAAAAAGCAAAGGGTTTTGTTTTGGTTTTTTCAACCGGTTCTCATTATAATTCTGCTCGTTTGTTAATGCCTAGCCCAAAATAGCGTTGGTGTCAAAACCATCAGGAGACCTTAATTTCATACAGTTTCATAGAATAATAGAAATGTAGAAGTCATCTAAGCCATTCCCCTCTGCTGAGGCAGGACAAAGTGAACTTAAACCATCCCTGCAGGTGTTTGTCTCACCTTTTCTTAAAAACCTCTAATGACGGGGATGCCACAACCTCCCTCAATAAGCTGTTCCACTGTTTAGCTATCCTTATAGTTAGAAAGTTTTTCCTAATATCTAACCTAACTCTCATAGATACTAAGGTCAGAAGGGACCATTATGATCATCTAGTCCGACCTCCTGCACAATGCTGGCCACGGAATCTCACCCACCCACTCCTGCGAAAAATCATGGTTTAAAGACTTCAAGGAGTAGAGAATCCCGCAGCAAGTGACCCGTGCCCTGTGCTACAGAGGAAGGTGAAAAACCTCCAGGGCCTCTTCCAATCTGCCCTGGAGGAAAATTCCTTCCCGACCCCAAATATGGCAATCAGCTAAACCCTGAGCATATGGGCAAGATTCACCAGCCAGACACCCAGGAAAGAATTTTCTG
This sequence comes from Lepidochelys olivacea, assembly GCF_965140295.1. Taxonomy (NCBI): domain Eukaryota; kingdom Metazoa; phylum Chordata; order Testudines; family Cheloniidae; genus Lepidochelys; species Lepidochelys olivacea. The sequence goes on along the minus strand of NC_140436.1, from coordinate 10,520,862 downwards.
TAGTAACTCAGATCCCACCCCATCTAACATCCCATCGCAGGCCATTAGGCCTATTTACCATGAATATTTAAAGATTCCTTGCTGCAAAACAAGTTGATGACTCCCTTGGTGGAAATGGAGAACAACTGATCACTATTCTCTTTAGAACAACCTTTTATATATTTGTAACCCAATCCAAAGGGCCGAGTATGGGCGAAATGGAACCTGCTGGGGTTTCAGTCTGTGGTTCCTGGAGTCTAGGTATTTCCCTCCAAAGGCTTAGAAGAGAAAAATCCAACTCTCTCCATTAGCTATAGAAAATGACGACAATCACATCCCTGCTTGAAGCTAAGAGAGACGCGAGCTGAAATCAGGATGACCAATGAGGATGGCTGAGAAATCAGTGAGTAGATGGGCTGTTGTAATTATTTTCCAATGGGCAGGCATGAGAGAAGATGAAATGAACAACTCTACAGACTGGATTGCTGTCTAAAGAACCCTCCTTACACAAACGCAGAATCCCTGCTCTTATGGGGACTCGTGGAATGGGCAAATCAGACCCCACCCTCCTATTTATTTGGCATTTCTGCAGCCACAGACTGGAAAATGCTGTGTGTTAAAAACAAAAGCATGAGGCACTAACCACACTGAGTTAGCCCCTGATAAGCTCTACTCCAGCCCTGGCATGTGTACTTAGAGTCAGCCACTGCACGTCCCCTGCAGGGGAGGGGACCGAAAGGGATGGGAGCCACTGCAGCTAAAGCCACTGGCAGGACCAGTAGGGTAGTCAAGGGTAAATGTGGGTAAGGGGAGTTGACCCACGACTCATTTGGGAAATATGGAGTTCAGTTTCAGTTAGTTCACCCATTTCTTTTTGCTACCATTGCACCCCTGGGCAGGTAAATCACTGGGCAGGTCATCCGTCTGATTTTAAACCGCTTGTCTTAGGTTGTCCCCCATCTGATACTAAGACAAAACTGGAGCGTGGTATAGTCTGGTATTGGACAACACCATTTTGAAGCGTGCCCCTGGTGCACCCTGCCGGCGTGCCCTCGCACGCATTGTCACGAGGCCGCACGGGCCAGGAGGTGAGGTCACATGGGCGGAGGTAGCAGGGGCAGGGAGATACACTCTCCAAAAGGGTGTCCCCCGTGAGGTGTGGCCTTGCACTCCGGTATCGTAGGAGCTTCTCCCATATTTGTGGCCCCTCCGCTCTTGTTTTTTTCATGACTAATGCTTTCTATTTTGGAGGTAGGTAGCGACCAGCTATAGAGCCAACTCCTGATCCCTCTGAAGTCCACAGGGTTTTGTCCAGATGAAGGAAGTGCAGGATTAGAGCTCAGTCTCTGAGCTTTGCAAAGGCCCTGCTGTAAATATCGGTCCCCAGTCTCCACCAGAGAAGAGGTAATTTGGCTTCTGAAGGTGAGGGCAGCCATTGGCTGAGATGGGAGGTGCAGGGTGCGGGGGGAATAACACTGGAGAACAGGACTGGAGTGGCACTAGCAGCCGGTTAACTGCTGGAAGCCAGTTTCACGAGGCCTTCTGTACCCATCCCTCCATCTGCTCGTATTGTGGGCAGAGCAACATCTGCAAGTTATGAAATCATTCCCTGTTGCTTCAAATGCAGACAACAAGTATGCGACACACCTCTCAGGCAAGGAGAGTAGGCCTGCACTGCAGCGTTAACTCAGGTGATTGGCCTCAGGTTAGCCTAGCCCAGCTCTCAGCTCTCAGGTTAGCCTAGCCCTTATCAGGGGCTAACTCAGGTCTCAGCTCTGAGGCTAGCCTAGCCTAGCCGCACTGCAAAGCCCTGGCTGTGTCATTGCATCTTCCCCGCTGTTGCGCTCCGCCGTGAGTGTCGCTAAGGACTTTGGGGGCCATCTCCCAGGGTTCTTTGGGCTGCAGTGAACTGAGCCGCATGGTGTTTCGTTCCCAGTGAATTGTGGGAGAACTCATCTGGGGACAGGAGGGGAATTGTGGGAAGGCACGAGGAGACTACAAGCACTCCCACGGATTAGCCTGCGTCCTCAGCCCAAAGTGACAGTGAATAAGGCCCCCGGGCTCTCACCTATACCCCCAGTCAGGCCAGCTAACACCACAAAACTCAAGCGAGAGGTTTTTGTGTATGGACAGGAGGGGCCCAGAGGCAAGACCCCGAGTTACCTGTGCAGCGAAGACAGACCACCTCATGTGCAAGAGAGCCAGGTGGGGCAGGTTGGATCTGATTCAGATTCAAGCCCAGCGCAGTAGAGACCAGGTCATCCTTTATGAGGTTCCTTCAGCTCAGGGGAAATCAAGGGTGTGATGTAACAACTGTTGTGTGGAATTCACCCCGTGCAGGGAGCCAGTACCACGCTTCTGCACCTACCAAGTGGTCATCTGCACACCCATTGCCCTGGAGGTTTGAATGTTCAAAGCACCATACACGACGTCTCCCCTCACTCCATCCCAGGAGACAGAAGTTTATCACTTCCCCCATTTTGTAGATGGGGAAACTGAGGCACTGAAAGGCAAAGTGACTGAACCCAGACTCACAAATGGAGTCAGTGTCAGAGCTGGGAATGGACCTCAGGAGTAACAGGCATCTGAGTCTTGTGCTCAAACCCCTAGATCATGTGAACTAAATGCCACAGTGACTCAACCAGAGCTGCTGTGTAATACTGACCAGCGTGGGTAAATAAAAAACATAAGGAGCGATCACAGGGAAATTAAACAGGGACTGTCAATATGCTTGATCAGCAGGGTCTCCAAAAAGCCTGTTCCATCATGCAAGGTCCTCAAACTGCTGCTTCTCCTTGGGACTGCCAGGTTAGGGCAAAGCAGACATGAGGCAGACTTTTATCGCTAGCAAATTCCAACAGCAATTCATCTCTTTTGCTCTGGGTTTGTACAGCACCTAGCAGAATGGGGTCTGGGTCCACACCTGTGGTGCCAAGGTGCTGGGTTACAAACAATAAATAATAACTCTCTCTTTCGGAAGACCGAGGCCCCACGCCTTCAAACAGGAGCAGTGGGGGCAAGCAGCTAGTTTTAAGATGGAGCATAATAAGTTTGTGAGCTGGATTATAGGATGCGGTTGTCTACCATAGCAGGAGATTGGACTCAATGACCCAGGAAGTCCCTTCCAGTCCTATGTCCGACATTCTGAAGCCCCTAGTGGGGCTGGGGGCCTTAATTTTAGCCAGCAGAGCTATGTGAATTCATTCACAGCATTAGCTGCAACCCTGGTGACCCTGATAAAGACCCAATGCCCCCTTTAAATGTCACAGCCTTGTGCCAGCCCTGACCCATCATCTTCAGAGCCGATGAGAGGCGAGTCCCTTAGCACAAACTCTCCATGGGTCTGGAAAAAACTGGTTCCTTAATGGAGGTGGCCTTCTAATAAAAGTGGAGCCAAACTGTGCTTATCAGATGTCATATTTGGGGAGGTCTCTTAAAACAGGAGATTACCTAATAAGGGTGGTGCCTTGCACAGGCCTCTCTGTATGAAGGAACTCTTTGATCATTCATCAGAGGTGGCTGGTAACATAGGCAAGTGGGTCGGCAAACCCAACGCAGAGTCACTGTTTCCTCTGTGCGTGGGACCCTTTTTCTTCTCTTACTTTCATTCTGACTCTGGTTTGTAGAGGCAGCTGAGGGGGTACAGTTCTGTATGCATCCTCAAACCCCCTTTCACAATGCAGAGCATCCCCAAAGGAGATTCCCCTGACTAATGCCACAAGACCATGTATTTGGCCCGCACTAGCCCGGTCTGTTTTCCATTCAGATTTGTAATCAGTGAGAAGAACATCTAGTGTGTCACTCTAATTTCTTTTCAGGTCTGTGTGTATAAAGGATGTCTAAAATATCATGACATCAAACTCAATGATCAATTATTGCAAATCAAGGAGAAATGACCTTTCCAGCAACATAGGGAAGGGGCTGAACCAAACCCCTGAATCCAAACAACCCAGTCTTTAACCAGAGGCGATGGAATGTATCTAGCTACCTATCTGGGTATTTATACTGTGTCCATCAGTGTGGTATCTGAGCAGCTGTATCCAAACCAGAATCTGATACCGAATTTGTAGCAACCTCTGTGCTTTAATAGGCTGAACTGAATACCTTGATCTAAACATGTAACCCACACACCTTCTTGGTGTGGTGTTCTGTCCCATCTAGCGACACCAAGACCACTTAAAGAGAGAGATAAAATGAGTTTGCTCTTCAGCCTTAGCTAACAGTGAGTTGACTTTCAGCTCATGCGGTAGAGGCTCATGCACTAAGCTCCAGAGGTCCCAGGTTCAATCCCACCCGCCGATGACTGGGGTCTGTTGGCCTAAGAAACATACCCCAGTTTTTGGATGGTTTCAAATCCCAGTCTAGGCCTGAATCTAAATTTTGTAGTTCAGCCCCACCTCGTGACCTAACCTTCTACATCTCATAGTCTCAGATGGCCACACATGGAATCCACAGTTATGATAGGATAAAACTAACAATACCCAAATCTTATTTCACTGGTAGACCTGAAAGTGTTTCACAACATCCAAGGCTCTCAAAGTGTTTTACAAATATATTGTTAACCCCATTTTACAGATGGGGAACCAAGTCACCGAGATATACAGAGCTAGATTTTCAAAAGAGCTCAAGGACAGATTTTTGAGTGCTTCACGTTGAATGTGGGTGCTGAGCCCATCTGAAAATTCTGGCCTAAGTGACTTGCCCAAGGTCACACATCGATTGAGTCAGTGTCGGAAGCCAGGTTTCCTCATTCCCAGTCCTGTAATAACCAGATCACACTAGTGGGCCATCATCATGAGCCTTCATTTGGTCAGCAGTCTAGAAAGCACCAGGCTTCAGCGAATGAAAGCACAACGCTGTTGCCAACCCCTCTGAATCCAAGCAAAGGCGACTGAGAAAAACACTCAAACTTCTCAGATCTCATGCTACCACGTTGCTTTGCCCTAAAGCCCTCCAGATCCCCAGCTGATGTAAAGCGGCGTGAATTAACATCCACAGAGCTATGCTGATATACTCCAGCTGAGGACCTGGCCCACTGTGGGCACAGAGGCTGGAGTCACTTCATCAGATCCATTGGCCAGACAGGCCCCTGATTCAGGCAGGAATTTAAGGGTATAAAAAAATAACAGTACCTATTTTTGCAGCATCCATTTTCAGGTTGAAATCCCAATTCCGCGGCAGCTTGAGGGACATTTTGAACCAGGGTTTTAGTTGGCTTTTTAAACGTAGCTATTTTTCCAAGTGTCTCTGTACTGTGACACTTCTTCTAATCCCGGGCCCTGTTTTGATTCCCTCTGGAGCTTGCTTGAAAAATGAAGTCTCGCTTGAGGTTGATTTGCCAATGCACTTCCTCCTGTGCTCAGCTCTTAAGCAACCCCATAAAAGTACTTTTCTATCTTTCTTCTTCTTTTTTGCAAAGCTTTCTCTTTTGCTTTTCAGACGCACCATAAGCCTCTTGGCTGGCCCTTTTGCAAGTCCCCCTTTGATAATACCTCAGTCACACTCTAATTCAGAGAAGCTGAAGTCACGGCTGCATTTCATCCACCAGCCTCTGGCTTCACTGAAAAGCACTGATAAATAGCAGAGCTTCTGGGTTTGTTTTCTTTGCATTTGAGGAAGTGGGTGTCCTTTCTGTGCAATTGATGTGCTCGAAAAGATTGAGCGTTTGCCTCGTGGCTGAGGGGTATAGCCCAGCATTCAGTTTCAGGAAATGTTAAACTGAAGAGCAGACTGGCCGCTCTGGGGACCTGCTGCAGTTTTACCAACTAAACCCCTAAAATAGGAACTTAGAGGCAGGTCAGCTTGGCTGGGCAAGTATGCAGGTAATATCTGTGCCTGACCTGGAAACCTGCATTTTTTCCAAAGAGACAAGGGTCGACTTACAGTTGCTTGGCACCTTGAATCATCCTAGAGATATGTGCAAAATGGGCATAGGATGGTGCCAGATCAGAAGGGCAGTGTTTGCACACACTTTGCACTAGTGGAAACAAATGCACTAGGTGCAGGGCACTGGTGAAGCTGGCCCTACTCACCCAGACCTCGTGCACTCTGCAACACACTAAGGCCTGCCCCCCAGTGCTTAATTTTTGCTGGGGCTGAGCCCCAGCACCTCTGGGCTTGGCAATTCATAGCCCCGGCACCTCGGGCTTGCTGCATTTGTTATGAATGTAAAAAATTGCTTGAGCTCTGGCACCTCTTTCATTACAACTTAAGCCCTGCCTGTGAAGTGGGGGCGTCGGGGAGTGAGAGAGCAGGGGACATACAGCAGTGAAAGCCGAAACACTGTCCTGGAGGGTGCGAGGTGGATGTCCGCTGGAAATCCTACTCCGGAGCAGACTTCGGAACAATACGCTCTGCTGTGGGGGAATGTGAATTACTCTGAGGGGGGCTGGTTATGATTACAAGTGAGCAGCATTATTCAATGGTTAGAGCAGGGGCCTGGAGATGAAATCCTGTCCCCATTTAAATCAATAGCAAAAACTCCCATTGACTTCGGCAGGGCCAGGATTCCACCACTGGGTTCTCTACCTGACTCAGCCACTGACTCAACATGTGGCCTGGGGAAAGCCACTTCACTGTTCAGTGCCTCACTCCTTTCTTCTGCAAAATGGGGTCAATACCCACTATTAGCGGGAGCTTCACATGGACGGCACCATGTGGAAAGGGAGTCGGTGGCCATCTCGATCCTGCTCACGCATTCATGGAGTGCAGCTGAGTCAGACCTCCAGAGCCTCCAGCTCCAACAGACTCCACGGGAGCTGAATAGGCATTCATCTGTGAGCAGTGCAGGGTCTCTGACACACAGCTATGCAGTTCCGATTCCATCCAGCAGAGGGCAGTGATGTGCCTTAACCGGTTCATATTAGTACTTCAGTGCAAAGCAAAGCATCACTATTTGCATGGAGACTTTGTTCACTTTGAAAGGCTCACCTAGCATGCCTGAAGCAGTGTGCTTCACCTCTATGAAAGGAGATCCATTGCAGTATAAAAAAGGAGAAGCAAATTCACCCCCTCCCAGTCCTAAAAGTTAAGAAACAGCTTGTCAAACACATGATAATGTAGCGAGATCATTTCATGGACAAACATCAGTGCCCACACTGGGAACCCCCTGCGGCAGGGGCAGAGGGAAGTTGCCTTGAACAGGAGGAACAGCCAGGCCGTGAGCACAATGCAATGAAAGCAGTCATGGTCTGTATTTCCTGTTACAACTCATTGTTCAAGGGCAATGCATTTCAGAAGCGTGCATCTGAGGTGCAGCGAGCATGCGGTAGGTGAAGTGCAGCACATTACCATAACGTCAGGCATCACAGCACGGAAATGTCTGTATCCACATACAAGGCGTGATTCTGCTCTGACCACCCCTGTGTTGTACAGGCTGATTAGGGACTGTCTCATTGAGCTCCATGTGTATCCCCAATTCTAAAGCAATGACTCAGTGTTGCCCAAATATCCACCGCAGTTGGGCTCAGAACACCGATATTCAGGCTGTCAAATGAAATATACAAAAAGTACATAGCAAGACAGCAGGGATCTGGGAGACGGGACTTGTCTATTCAAGCCTTGAGGAAATGCAAGGAAGATGCCACACTGTGGTGGGTTTTGTGATGTAGAAATTGCTCTCCTTAAATTGAAGATGCTAAGGGCTTGTTACACATAAAAGACAATCAGGAATAAGGTAAAATGTGAATTTAAAGCAGATTAACTATTTCTGATTAATGCCATGTGTGGACACACTTATTCCGAGTCATCCTAATCTGCTTCCAAAGCGGATGAAGATAATTCAGAATAGAAAGTGGATTAAAGAAAAGGAGTACTTGTGGCACCTTAGAGACTAACCAATTCATTTGAGCATGAGCTTTCGTGAGCTACAGCTCACTTCATCGGATGCATACCGTGGAAACTGCAGCAGACTTTATATACACACAGAGAGAATATGAAACAATACCTCCTCCCACCCCACTGTCCTGCTGGTAATAGCTTATCTAAAGTGATCATCAGGTTGGGCCATTTCCAGCACAAATCCAGGTTTTCTCACCCTCCACCCCCCCACACACAAATTCACTCTCCTGCTGGTGATAGCCCATCCAAAGTGACAACTCTTTACACAATGTGCATGATAATCAAGTTGGGCCATGATGGAAATGGCCCAACTTGATTATCATGCACATTGTGTAAAGAGTTGTCACTTTGGACGGGCTATCACCAGCAGGAGAGTGAATTTGTGGGGGGGGGGGGGGGTGGAGGGTGAGAAAACCTGGATTTGTGCTGGAAATGGCCCAACCTGATGATCACTTTAGATAAGCTATTACCAGCAGGACAGTGGGGTGGGAGGAGGTATTGTTTCATATTCTCTCTGTGTGTATATAAAGTCTGCTGCAGTTTCCACGGTATGCATCCGATGAAGTGAGCTGTAGCTCACGAAAGCTCATGCTCAAATGAATTGGTTAGTCTCTAAGGTGCCACAAGTCCTCCTTTTCTTTTTGCGAATACAGACTAACACGGCTGTTACTCTGAAAAGTGGATTAAGATAATCTGGAATAAGAGCATCCACATTTGGAGCTAATCACGCAATCAGGAATAGCAACTGCAGAATAAAACCCCACAGGCCACCATATAAGGCTCGCAGCTGGCCCCATCTGAACTGGATGTGGGGATGTAACTGATAATGTAGAGATGAAAGCTCCATAGTTTATTACTCATCAGCAGCCCACTCTGCTGCTTCTTCCCCTTTAAGGGATCTTAATTGTTCGCCAAAACAACAAAGCCAGATAAACATAGGCTACTGCAGTGTGTTTCTTCTGGAGACTACTTTTCCTGTCATTTAAATGCACTCTGCGTGTATAGTAAAGGGTAAATTAAAAAATAAACTTACTTATGTACAGGGCAAGCACTTTTCTATGGCCAAGCCACATAAGCCCCAGGATACTGTAACCAGAGAGACAAGTGAAGTATTCCCCAGTCTCAAATATTCCATAGTGAAAAACCCCAATACATGACAACAGGAGGCAGCTATGGAAAATACAGTCACCGCGGCCCAGCAGCAATCCCATTAGCTTCGCCTCCGTTACTGAGCTTGAACTTCATTAACCCTGGAGTCTTGGCCAAACGCCAGCTTTGCATTCGGGCTATGTGAATTCCCCCTCGGTTGCAAATGGATATGATAACGTCCTATCCTGAACTGTGGTATAGTCCTGCTTTGCACTGCTCTCACTTCCCAGGGCCCACCCTGGGGGTAACTGCATGTCAGTGGGGAGTGAGTAAGCCCTCTCTGTAGTTTGGCTCTTTGATTTTCAGTTTGCAAAGCATGTCGGGAGAAAGGGGCTATTCTGAATGATCTCAGAATGCGTGTCCACACATGGAGTTAATCCGCATCAGGGCCGTGCACACACAGGGACAGCAGGTTAGCCAACAAGGTTTATTCTGAAGATGTGACACAACCGTGGGCTAGGGTCTGCTTTCTTGGTGGCTACCAGGCCAATAGACGAACACTCGAGACACCTCAGAGCTGCAGAAAATTATCCACAAAACACTCACGTAGCAGGCCATCTTGGTTTCAGCTTGCCACAGCAGAAGGATGTGAGAATGGTGACATGGCCCTGAGATGACGGGCATGCATTAGAGATCGTTGTTTTCACAAGGATAAAAAGTGAAGTCATCTTGAGCAATGTGTCTCATTTACCACTGTTGTGTAAATACAATGCGCTTATAAGGGCTAAGCGTGGGACTATCGAGGAGGCAGAGGTTCCATTGAGAATGCTCTAACGGCTGGTTGGTGGCTTGTTCACTTAGACAGAGCACAGGACTGGAAAGCACAAACTCTGTCATTGCGGCAAAAGTAAGGGGTTTCTCACACTGAGCTAGCTAACTCAATAGGACAAATGGGGCAGTGGTTGGGGCGCTAACGTAGGAGACCTGGCTTTAATTCCCTGCTCTAACATAGACCAGGTCTACACTGCATACTTACTTCGGTAGAACTCCGTCTCTCAGGGGTATGAAAAATCCACGCAGTGAGAGACCGAGTTATAGGGATCTTAACCCCCCGTGTAGACAGAGCTATGTCGGCAGGCGCGCGTCTCCTGCCGGCACAGCTCCCGCGTCTCACAGAGGTGGAGTAACTAAGCTGGCGGGAGAGCCCTCGCCCGTTGGCTTAAGGCATCTTCATCCGAACGCTGAACCAGTGCAGCATTTGGTGTGTAGACCAGACCTGACTGTAGCCTGCCTGTGTGATTTTGGGGAAGTCAATTAGCCTCTCTGTGCTTCAGGTCCCCATCTGTAAAATAAGGATAATAGCGGGAGCCGTATCAGGGCCATAGACAGGCTATAAAAATGTAGTGAAAACAGGATCGTTAGTTTGTAGATAGTTGCATCCACCGTGGGGTTTAACCTCCCATAACTACACTGAGGTGAAAACAACAGTGCTGTGACACCATTAGCTTTCTTTTCTTGCCTTCTTTTCTTTCCACCCTGAAACAAGAGCCAGCGTTCTGAGTTGTAATCCCAGCTCCGAACCCTGGACGTAGTTTGGGAGAGGAAGGGAGGGGTGTTGCCCCCCGCAAACTCAGGCAGGCGTGGAATTTGCCCCCTCTCCACTCCACGCATGGCCCCGTTGGCCTGACTGGAGCCCCCTCCCCAAATATAGTTGAAGTCAAACTATACCTATGCTCCTAATACTTCCTGCCCTCAAACACGCCAGAGCCTCGCCTGGTGCAACTCAGAGTTGCATTGAAAGCTGTGAAGCGCTGCTGATTTACACCAGCTGAGAGCTGGCCCTTCAGACAACGTGTCTGCCGTCACTGACTCAGAATGGTGCTCCCACGTACCCACTTCCTGGCTGGTAGGAGGCTTAATTAGCATTACCCCTTGAAGATGAAAAGCACCCTGTACCAATTAGGGTAACCAGCCCAGTACACAGACATTAACTTGCACCGGAGGGAATGGGAAGCAAGCGCAGCTGTTTTCTAAAGACACATTTAGAGGAAGGGAAAAAGTCCCTCACACAGTGTTATGATTCATTTGAGAATGGGACAGGTGGGTGGGGAGAGTTAGACTAGGACTCAATAGACCTAGGTTCAATTCCCTACTCTGCCACAGACTTCCTGTGTGACCCTGGGCACACCCCTTTAGTCTCTCTGTCTGTTTCCACATTGGTAAAACAGGGATCACAGCACTGCCCTACCTCCCAGGGGTTATATTTAATCTCCCAGGTGAGGTTAAATACATGGCAGTGTGAGATATTACATGACCAGGGCTCTGAAGGTACTTTAGATAGAATGGCTTCATCCATTGTAAATTAAGGACCATGTACAAGAGTTAGCTTCGTGGTTAATTAGCCTGTCCTCTAGTAAGTCAGCATAACTGCATAGCCGCACTGTGCGCGCGATAAACGTCCTTATGCCATGTGCGGCCAAACGTCATCATTCAGAAATGTAGAGGGTTTTTAATTTACATTTCAGAGTTGATGAAATGCAAGCACTTCAGAGAACCAATGAATATTGTATTGCACCCTGCACCCATTTTTAAGCAGAAGAGCCACCGTCTCTTACAAGAGGAACAGCTGCAACATAAGCTTGGGTCAGACTTTTGTTTCTAATACATCTTGCAAAATCTCCCTTGGGAAAGGAGAAGAAATGGTCACTTATGTCACCATGCAAAGGGCGGGGATGAGTCATGATTTGAACACGCAATCTGAATGTTAGCGCATAAGGAAGGTGCTCAGACACCATGGTGATGGACAGCAGCACAGAAGCCTGAGACAGTCCAGTCTATTTAATGGGGCAAGTTGAATGGCATGTAAACAGCATAAATGGGGGGGGGGAGGAGGGAAGCAAATTGCATTTCTCAATGTGAAGTAACACAAGTTAGGACTTATGGAACCTCCCTCCAGATCCAGCTAGCCAGCCCAAAACAAGGCATTACCGTAGTAACCTAGCTGTGCTCTTCCACAGCTCCTTGAGGCACTGTATGAAGGTAGGTTTAGCAGGTTGGTTATCTCCATGTTAAAGATGGGGGGAACTGAAGCACAGAGAGGGAAATCACTTGTCCAGGGCACACAGCAGACCAGTGGCAGAGAGAGGACTAGAACCTAAGTGTCTTAGCCCAGCCTTGTATTCCCTGCACCAAAACTTTCTCTGGGCCATTGTGAGCCCTGGGGTTTATTAAGTTTAAACGGACTCTCACGGTCCAAAAAATGACTGATTTGCCACACTTACGCCAGGGGTGTTGCTCCTGCCTTGCCCCAGTTGTGAGTCAACAGAACTGGCCTCGCTGTACTGACCAACCAGTCGGGCTCATTTACAGAAGTTATTCTGGAATAGAAGTACTGTAGGACGTGCGTTTAAGGAACTAACTCCCTACGTGAACATACTTATTCCAGCCACTCACATGGTGCAGCTGTTCTGGCCAAGTTCTCCTGTAGATAAACCCTCAGCCTCTGAGAGGTGACAGGACTTGTATGGAGCCTCTCTTTAATACGCAAAGGATTTCTTAAATGTGTTAACCGGTAGGTAGGTTGGCACTAACTTCGCTCAGCCTCATCAAAGTGGGAAGTGATGATGGGTTGGGAAATCAAACAAGATCACAACTCAGCCTCTGCATCTTACATACGGAAAATACAGATGTTTGCAGTCCCCACCGTAGACGCAACTGCTGCAGATTACACAAGGCTCTTCATTTGTGGCTTTAGTTTAAAATTTCCCAAGCGTCTCTGTTTATGACAAACATTAAAAAAAAAGTGGAAGAAAATTGGTGCACACGAATTCCACAGATTTCTGAATAAAGATCAGGATTAATGTTGGGGGATGGGAAGATGGAAAAAAAAGCGAGAGAAAAGTACCTGCAGAAAATAAAAACTGTTTCAAGCTGTTTATTTCATGAATGTTCATTTTGTGTGTGTGCCTTCCACTCCAATGGTTCTCAGCCAGGGGTCCAGGGCCCCACGAGCAGCTTTCGGGGGGGTCAGCCAAAATAAACCAGAGACGAGGACGGCCTTAGAGCGGCGGGGGGCCAGAAGAGAAAGCCAAAGCCTGAGTCCCACCACCCGGGCCCGAAGCTGAAGCCCAAGCAACTTTGCAAGGGCCCCTGTGGCCTGGGGCCCTGGACAACTGCACAGCGTGCTACCCCCTAACGCCAGCGGCTTTTAATCCATTGGATATGCAGAAAACCAGTTGTGGCATCAAAGGTCGGCCATGGAATTTTTATAGCACGTCCGGGAGGCCTCCAGAAGACACTACAGTGTCTCCTCACTTTACCAGATAGCCTGGTATTTACACGTACTTCTCCACAAACATCCACCTAATTGAATTTTTTTTTTTAAACCATAACCACTATTTTCATGTACGTGAATGGTGCAAATTCAGGTGAAAACTGGTAAAAAAAAAACAAACAAACAAACAACTTTTTGTTAAAAACCTGGGAATTTTTTTGGTAAAAACAGACAACAAAAAGCCTTAAGCTTCCTGCATCATGCGGGAGCCCGCAAATCCTGCCTGCCACATCCTGGTCCAGGGAGCCAGCTCCACGCTCAGCAAGAGGTGCTTTGTGCAACAGGCCCGTGGAAAGGCTGTTACACAGATTCACCAGCTACTGCCTCTTATGAGGCGGAGCTGCTGTGGCCTCAGGACCACAGGAAAAGGTGTGTGGCTGGGGGAGAATGGGATTGCTTTCAGGGAGGATAGCTGGCTGCGTTGTTAATATACTGCCTTTCAGGAGTTGTTTCCAGCTCTGTGACAATATCTGTGCTTCAGTTCCTCCTCGATAAAGTGTATGTGTGTGTATATATGTGGAGGAATTATTTCTGATTATCTGTCTGGTCTAGTTGCACTGTAAGGCCCTGATCTCGAAAGGTATTTAGGCTTCTAACTTCCACAGATTTCAATGGGAGTTAAGCACCTTTGAAGATCTGGGCCTAAGCTCTCTGGGCACAGACTGTCTGTTGGACTCCCTGATCTTACTCAATGCCTCTGACATACAAGAAAGGAATTTAACCCCAGTCCCTACAGGGTCTAGCCTGGCTACCCATGGTTGCCATGGATGGATAGGAGGCAGGAAAAGGATTTAGCCCCTCTAATAGTGTGCTTAAGGAGAGCCAACATCCCCAGTGGAAAGTGCTGGTTCTGGATGATTTTATCCATTTAAGTGTCCGATCGCTGGGGACATTTGGGGATGAGAAGCTTGGGTTGCTCTTATAAATAAAAATCACGAGAAGGTTTGAAACAGATGGGATCTTAGTTAACAGAACAAAGCAGAGGTTACCCAACCCCTCCAAGGATTAGCTATTACATTTTGCCTGGACTGCTACAATACACCAGTGCCTTTTAAGGCACGATTAAACAGAGCTCCCTCCTCTGCCAGTGTTAATAACTTAATACACAGATCCACAGATAGTAGATCCACAGATAGTAGAACTTACATATTTATTTAACAGTAACATACAGTATATAAATAGGGTAAATACTTTAAAATATACAATATATCACATTCTGACAGTCAATCAAAAAGGCAAATCTACATGTATTGCTAAAACATTGATCAAAAACAATGCACAGAGAAGTAAGCAGATGGCAGAGGACACCTCAGAGCTGGGGAACAGTAACCCAGAGGGAAAATTACTGTAGTACAAAAATGTAACTCTGGGTTTGGCTACAGGTGTCGGGAGGTATACAAGCCCTCATGATGACAGACGCATGCCGACTCCAATTTTAAAATGGTTGTCTCCCCCACCAAGTCTTGATGACCACCGTGGATGGTTTTTGCATGGTTACATCTATTTCCCAAGTCTACAGAACTAGCAGAAAAAAGATTTTTTGCAGGAAGATGGAGAATTCTCCCCTCTTTGCATACAGTGATTGCCTTGGCCTGCATGCTTGTGGGAGTCCGATGCATGCACGAAACTAGGAGACCTGCCCTGATCCATGTGAAATCAACAATTCCCAAAGGCCTCTGCAATGTACTTACTGGTGCTTCAGGTTTTTGTGGTGCTGTAGGATTTCCCACTGAAGTCAATGGCAAAAATCCCCCTCCCAATCAAATGGGAGCAGATCCTTAGGGCTAGATTCTGCTAATTAGGATTACTCAGAGTGAGTATAATCAAGTCCAGGGGGGTACACACAGGACAGATACTACTGTGGAGTAAGGAACCACTCAACCCGAGTAAGCCTAGCAGAACCCGGATGATAATGAGGCTCTATGCTGTGCATTCTGTGCCACTCCTGGCCTTCTAGTCAAGATGGGTCTAATCCACAGCGTAACTTGGGCTGCAACTGGGGGTTGGAGAAGTCAGTTTCCAGTTGGAAACGCCAGCTAAACTGCTCCAAGCTTCCAAAGTGATTGGCAACCAGCGTGTGGCTGCTTAGAACCAAACACAGCCTTCCTGTAGGCGTTTGCCCCAATTATTCAGGCATTTTAAATGCTGTTAACATTTACCAAACTTGCCCTCTTTTATTTCAGGCCTTTAATGGAAAGGCTACTATTACGGTCTATCCTCAGTACATGACGAACCTTCAACAGCCCCCTACTGCTTTCCTGTAGTATTCTGCACTTCCGATGCAAGGGGAGAAACCACCACCTGTATGGCTCTGAAGTTCAGCATTCAGCCAATCAAATCTCCTGACTACAAACTGAACTCCAGCTCCTTGGCTCTATTCGGATAAGACAACACATGCCATGATCGACCATTCCTTCACTGGAGAGCTAGGGTTTTAACATAAAAGAGCAATATCTGCTCACATTTCAGATTAGAGGAGAACCCAACGCATACAGGCAGTAATGGAATTCTATCCCAAGGAGTGAGGTTTGCTAATTATAATGTCTCTGAATGGAAAGATAGATAGTACTAACAAAAGACAACATAACCAAACTAAGTATCCTTGAGAGATGCACCACCCATAGTAAAAACGAGCCTGGCACCGGGCATTTTTGGGGAATTAAATGGATTTAAGCAAAACAGAGAAAACTGGATACTATGCTCATCAAAACAAATACCTGAAGACATTTGATTCCAGCTGCTATCTCATTCATGGCTTGCTTATATTTTCATTTAGCTCAGACAAAGAATAGAAAGGAATTTTTCGAAGGATGTGCAGCTGAACTTGGTCAACTCATCAATATGTATTCAGAAGGACCAGTCATCCCTTGTTACCAGTCCATTTCAGCTAGTACTCCCCAGCAACTGCCTACATTGTCACCTCCACTCACCATCACTGACCACGTAGCATCCTCTAACCTTTGGCCTCTTAGCTCTTTGTACTCAACTATGTTACCTACCTACGATCATCTATGGAGACACCTCTCTCCAAGCAGAGGATTTTAGGTCCCTGGCTCTGCTTGTGGATGCAATGGATCCCCCTGTCCAACTGGTTGCAGGATCAGGGCCTCAGTCTCCAGCATTCCCCTCACGTATTAGAGCATTCTAAAAATCCCTTTACATTTATTTTGGGCATTTCATTTGACCTTGCTAGCAGGTAGTTTCAGAACCAGCCCATTTGTAGAGCTCTAAACAGACAGCAAGGAAGCCCTTTCACAGTTTTGCGTTAATTCAGAGACCCAGAATGAGGAACGTTACACCTCCCCCTTAGCTTAGACAACCACAGAGCTGTTGCATCTGTTCCTCAACAACTTGTTCTGACACAGCAGCAACTTTGCTTTTGCAGTTTGTCTCCTTGTACAGCAAGCTGAGAGGACCTTCCCTTTAACCTAAGTACTCACAAAGCAGCTGCCACAGCATGCAGGTCACTTGCAGGGGCTCTTGATTTCGTACATTTCAGCTATAGGAAAAAGTTCTGGGGAGCTCCTTTATGAAAGTCTTGCCAAGGCAGCTCTGTTGTCAGCAGTGTGTTTCATGAGCGCTAGCTACACGCTAATCTTTCAAAGTCACTAAATCTAAGGGCTCACAAGAGCTGTGTTAGGACCAAGGTTAAACACTAGGTGAGGGAAGGACCTAGTCACCTGCACAACACACACAGATACACATGTTAAAGTTGCTGGACTCCAAAGTGCACTCTTAATATTCAGATTTACATCCTGATTTTGTTGACATGAGGCAAAATTAAAGTTTCTGGTCAAATCCTCCCTTATGCAGGCAAGAACCCAAACACTGTACTGTAACTTCAAGGTTTTTAAACTCTGGCTCACACATTAACTACTACCTCCTCTGTAGCCTTAGACAAGTCACTTACTCCACCAGTTTCTGAAAGTGGCCTCTCATTTTGGAGTGGCCAATTTGAACCACTTAGGGCAAACTACCAGCATACAGAGGGTTAAGAAGGTCATTGCTTAGAAGCTAGACAATAGTATAACTTGCATTCACTCTGTTGCAGTGCAGTTACTATGCACAGGCTGAAATTCTCTGGCTGGTAAACCTGTTTCAGAGCCAATTTCAACTATGATCCAAACTATAGAGCTCTGTGCTGCATATGGTGGGCAGGGAGGAGAAATATAGGGCTTTTAATAAACCAATGGATCAGTGCAATGAAGACAGGCTGCACCACAGAGCTTATGCAAAACAGAGGATTCCATCCTTCTGGTACGCAACTTTCTGTACAGCATATACAGGGTGTTAGCCCATAGTCCCTTGGATGTTAAACCAGTGTAATTATTGTACACTTCCAATAAACCATGCTGTACACTTACCACAACATGAGAATTGCTGAGTAAGAGCAGTCATACGCAGGACACTAACAAGTAACAGCACTTATGAGTGCCTTTACACACAGAATTAATTTATCAGGATACCTGACAGGTCTGAAGGTTCGTTTTACTTCACTTCGAGGTTGAAGAGGGGGCAGAAGTAGAGAAAACGTACGAACCCAGGTTTGAAAAACTGCACTCGGCCTAGTTCAGAAAGGTGGATGGCTATTCCTATCTCACAGAAGTATGCAGACACTCGAGAACATAGTATGCCCTCCAGTGTTCACAGTCAGTATTAAAACAGCCCAACGTCAAGAAAACCCCAAATCCTATAGTTTAAAATCATAAGCTTCCTCAAAAAAAGTACACCTAATAATTGTAAAAAAGTATGAAGATGTAGAACAGATGCCGGGGGAGGACCAAATTCTTACATGAAAACAAAGTGTGTTTTTTCTGTAGATCACTACATTGTAATCTCATTTAATACACAGTACTGTAGGTCCACGTGATAACTTGTTTATGAACATCTGCTCAAACAGTTTAGTATGCAGGAATTCCAGAAGATATTGGTATCAGACAAGAAGTATCCAAAAGAGAAGAAACTTTTGTTTTGCCAGGTGATAACCCCCCCAAAAAAACCTAAGGGAAGAAAGGTTTAAAAACAACCTCCTAAATCTCCTTTGAAAGCAAATTAAGGGCCCGAATGTAATGCCTTTAAGTCAAAGTCAAGACTCCCAAGCATTTCAGTAGACACGGCACTGGGCTCTAAGCCTACAGTTCAGGAAAGCATTTGCTTAAAAATTAAGCAAAAATGCTTCAATACTACCCTAAATTGGGACCATAGAAACAGGCAAGTCCTGCAATGTGCTGAGCACCCTCACCGGGAGCTAAGGATGTCTTGCATGGTGCAGAGTCCGACCCTTAAATTGCATGTCACCTGGGCTCTGCTTTAATATTCTCTCAGCACCATTTTGCTTTTGATCAAATATTTGTTTGTGTAGCACCGCAGATGCGAATCTCTGCCCTCCGGAACTCCAGTACAGGGAGAGGAGGAAGTGGCTGCTCTCAAGATAAAAATACGTCAGAGGTATGTGGAAGCAGTGGTGGCATGAGACTATGGAGTAAAGCATACAGAATGATCTCAGGGACTTTAGGTTAGCCAGCTTCAAATATAGATCTGTGTTGAAGACATAGGACAGTGACTTGCTTTCAAGACACGAACAGCAGCATCTCTATATTATCTTTCCCTGTCAATTGTTCCCCAGGTTCAACAAATAAGTAAAATGTATTTCTCATCACAGCCTGGCTCACACACAAACTATGGAGAGAAGTCACAGTAAAACAGAGTTCCCTGATACATGACAATGTTAATACAACCCACTACTAAAATGAATTTTTGTGTTGTTACATCACAAATCATCATTCTGACTCTTGGAAACCTCTGAAGTCCGTTAGATTGTGTTTCCATTTATTTATTTATTTATTTTCTTTTTTAAAAATTATGGTATGTTTGAAGTCAAGAAATAGAGGGAAATACCTGGAAAACAATTACATGTTTCCAAATGTTAAGTGCAACATACATAAAACAAGACTGAGTCAGTGAAGGAGAAAGGAGAGAAGCCTGGAAAGCTGACCAAACCCAGACCATGGTAAACTCAGTAGCATGATGTCTCGAACTCAAGTCATCCATCATTGGCAGACATGATCCCTGAAAGAAAAAACGAAGCAAAAAAACCAAACAACCCTCCCCACACCAGAAAAGAAAACCCACAACAGCAGAACCAGCTGGGTACTATGCTCTCTGGACTTCCAAATGGGAAAATAAAGTTCTGTGAGTGATAGCTCTCCAAACAGCTAAAATATCAGGGTGTGGTATCTCCTACTCTTGAGAGACGTTTTCATGCTTCAGTATTTAAAAAAATATATATATTATGCTCTGGGTGGAAAAGAAGCCATGAAAAAGTGAACAAATAATTTTTTAAAAGCTTGTTCTTACTCAGGATTTCTTAAATAAAACTGGAATGCTTTTTAAAATAAGTTATTTGATTCACCTTAGAGGCAACCTGAACCTCTCACATTCCCCTTTCTGTATTCTTGTCCCTGATGTAAAGATTAGTTGGGTCTATTTTTGTTTAAATGGCACAGTACAAATGTGGGTTTAAAATCGACTTTGTTAAATATTTGCTGGAGTTAGGGAAATGTGGGAGGTACTACAAAGATGGCAAGTCGAAGCGTATGCACGTGTCTTCTTGTATGGACCTTATGTAGCAGGATTAGAGCAAACATTTCTTTCAGATTTGTTGAGCTTTTTGTTCTCTACCTGCAAGAAGTTCTATGCACACCCAGGCTATGGCTATACTAGGGAAATGAAGACCCAAATTCATCAATGCAGCTACCACCAGTGGATAATTACAGGTCCCCAATTTCCCTAGCCTACATACAGGGATACACAAGGTTGCAAAAAAAACAGTGCCCTCTCTATTCCACTGACAGAGTTGCATGGCTTCCAATTTTCTTAGTATAGACACAGCCTGGCAGGGTTAGAGGATACTGATGTAAAAGTGCCCGTGTCTCATCTTCACTAGAGCTTACACTCCTGGAGCTGCACCCGGGCAGAAAAAAGCATACACACATCCCCTAGGAGTCGTGAAGTCAAGTTCTGCCCATACACATTGAAGACAAGAGTTGCCACGCAGATCCGAGAGGACATCTTCGCCCTACGGTCCCTTCAGTTCTTGATTTCTTTCCATCTAGAAGCTCCACTTTGCTTATTTTAACCAAAGCCATATAAATACATATTATAAAAAACCCCAAAACCCCACAAATGCAAACATTTACAAGGAAAGAAAAAAACAACAGTGAAACGAGGCCTTGTTATTGTCTTAGGTCAGGCGAGCTTGGATTTCCTTGGGGGACTTGCCCTCTTTTTCTGTCCTGTTCCAACTGCCTGGATGCCTACGCGTCCTCAGAATTGGCCAACATACCCTTATCAACAAGGTGCGCCTTTAACGTGTTGAAGATGTGGACCTGCTGGTCTGGCCGCAGAGCTAAAAGCTGCTGGATCAGTTTGCTTGGGTTAGGACCCCTGCAACAAACCAAAGAAAGAACTGTTTGCAATGAATCCTAACTCCAGGATCTGGTCGTCTGGGCTCAAATTCAGCAAAGCATGTGCCTAACTTCAAGCATCCCCATCCCTCAGCATTTCACAAGGGAGACAAGCCTCATTCACCCGCCTCCATTTTACAGGTGAGGAAAGAGAGACACAAGTGAAATGTAAATAGTCTTTAATTTCCGATCAATGGCAGAAATTATTCTCCCCCTCCATTAGAAGGGCCCCATAAATCCAAAAATCTACATAAATTCAAATAAAACCACAAAGTATCCCTCCAGACCAGTGTTTTTCCTTTCCATTCAGTTATAAAGCTATCTGCCAAGGCCCAAACTAATGGGAAAGAGTTATTCCTTAGTATATGCTCTGTTGAGCCCAAAAGGAGAAGGGAAGCAGGGATCAGTGGCTAGGACACAGGACTGAAGCTCAGGAAACACAGATGCTATTCCAGGCTCTGCCACCTGCCTGCCGTGTGACCTTGGGCGAGACACAGTCTCCCAGTCTCTTTCCCCTCCTGCCCAGTGTCCTGTGCATTTAGATTTAAGGTCTTTGGGGCTGCTCAGTTGCGGCCGCTAAGTGCTGCCGTGAAGCAATAAATAATACCTGATAAAACTTGCAATGTACACGTTGACAAAGGTAGCCATCAGGTACTGACAGTCAAAGCGATCCATGATCCCGCCATGCCCTGGGATTGTGTTGGCAAAGTCCTGTGCAATCAGAAGAGTTTCACTGAGCTCCGCCAAATGCCCGTATTCACATTTACTGCACACACGTAGCATGGACGCCCTGCGTGACACTGCATTCTCTCCCAGAACATCTGCTGATAGCACTAAACGCAGCCGGACTGAGGAGGGTGTTCATCACCCCTCCCCAAAGTTACTTTTTCACCCAGCAATACTTCTCGCACAAAAGCGTGCGACATCTGGACTGAGGAGCAGGAAATTCCACAGAGGTTGAAGTTGTATCATCTAAAACCCTGCCCCACTGAGCATCCTGTATTTTAAGGTTCACAAGGTTTATATTTACATATAAAAGACCCTATGTATGGGCAATGTGTTGGAGAAAGCTTCAGCTCGTGGAATTTCCTGACCTGCAGGTACTGAGTTTCTCAGCCTCAATGCTGTATCAACGCTCATTTTAGCACTTCACCGTTGTACTTCATTAACCCATCTTTACTCCACATGAGAAGAGCCCTCCTCCTTCCCCTCAATATGGACAGAAGCCTCCTCCAACCCCACCATCCTCTGACCTACGGCATTGTTTACGGTGGTGACAATAAAATGCGTTCGGTATCAGACAGCAGGTGCATCGGAAGCTGACTATGCATACCCTACCTTGATTTTGAAGGCTCTCTTAAACCCACTAGCAAAGAATCCTCCGAAGGGCCCGATGAGGGAAGCAAAGGTGGAGAGGGCGATGCTGTGGATCTGGAAGGGATACATCCGGACTGTTTTCTGCAGACAAGGACAAAGTGGGAAAAGAATCAGAGAAACGCATTGGGCTCCATTGCAATCTATCCTAACCCTGCCTTACTGGAGTCCAAGGTCAAGATTTTCAAGTGACTAGTGACTTTGGAAGGCCAACTCGAGGTGCCAGATTTTCAGAAAGCACTGTGCATCTGCCCTCAAACTCAGGCCCCTTCAAGGCACTTCAAGTTGGGCACCCGAAGTCTGTAGTTGCTTCCAGAAACCTTGACCTGGGTGTTGATCACCTCTATTTAAACCCAAATCTGCGAAGACAAATCTCAGACGCAGACTGTCCCACAATTCACCCCTGCTTGATATCAGAGCAAAGCCACGGATGTATCTGGCCCATTTTGTCACGGTTTCCTTGTATTTCCCCGTCTGTCCGTACCCATCTGTCGTCTCTTGTCTCATACTTAGGTTGTAAGTGGCTTGGGGCATGGATTGCATTTGTTCTGTATATGTCCAGTGCCTAGCACTATGGGGCCTTGGTCTATGAGAGCAGTGCACTGCATTCTCTGTAATTGTCTCTCTATTTTGCTAGATCACTTCATTTGCAGGAGGAGCCCTTTCTTACTTCACAGAAAGTCGAGCTGGAAGAGACCTTTCTTGACCACCTCGAGCAGGGTAAGATTGTTCCCTACAGTATGTTCTCCTGGGCTCTGTCCAATTTAGTCTAAAGCAACTTAAGAAATCTGGCTTCCACCAATTCCCTTGGGAGATTATTCCTTGGTTTAACCAGTCTCACCATTAGGGGAACATCTCCGGAAATAAAGTTTTCCTTGATCAGTTTCATCCAGTTACCTCTTGCTGCATTCCTTCGTAGTACCTTAAACTAATCCCCTCCCTCCTGGGCATTTCCAGCCCAGTTAATGTATCCCTTTTTAATGGCTATTGCCAAGCTATCCATAATTGAGAGTGCACATTCAGAGTCCTACCCAGCGAATGACAGACTGAATCACCAGGGGGATGTTATATTCTTGTAGCTGGAACAGCTCAGATGGCTCGCAATCCACAGTGAAGCTGTTGGAGTCGTTATTGAATTCCACAGGACAGGTGAAGCACCGGTATCCAGACATCAAGTACGACAGCTTGGTTGTGGGAACAGAAAAGGCGAGTCAAGAGAAACCAAGAACAGAGGCAGCTTAAAATTCACACCTTTGCTCGGCTGGCTATTGGGAGGGTGGGCGTTAGGCTGTGGAACTCTCTCCCAGCTACTGAAAGAGTTTTTGCTATGGCCATTCGTGGCCCCATATTTATTGCTGTCCCTCCTTCTCATCCTCGATTGCTCCCTTCCTAAGCACCCTCATTTTTCTCCTTCCCCTTCACTTCTGAATGTTACTTTTTTCCGCTAAATGTCCTTCAATCTGTTTTTATGTTGCAACGTGTTAAAATACTGCAATGCACCAATAGTAGAAAAGACAGATGGGGGCATGCATCCCCCTCATCAGATGGCTCTGATACAAGCCTTACCCATTCACCTGAACTCCGGAAGGCGTAATGACACCCTCTAAGAGAGAGAGCTGAGATTCAGGGCTGTGAGTCAGCCACATCCTTGGTTCAGTAAGAAGCTTACTCTCTTGCAAAGCATTAAGTTGGCTAGAGGCTTGGTAAGCGGCTTCTTTTCATATACATCAGCTTGGAAGGCAGCAATCAGAGTAACTGTACGATCAAGATAGAGCAGACAGCACCATCCAGCCAACATGCATTAATGAAATCCTTCCTTAACAGATCACAACAGCCTGACAAATTGGGACAGTCCTTGGACTTTTCAGTCTTCAGCTGAATTACCCAGCTCTCTCCGGGCTTTCTGCAACTGCACAGATATTAAATGTGGACTTATCCCCTCTCCCCACCCCCAAAAAGTCCCCCGGGGGACCAGAGCCCTGAGCTCCCCACACAACCTTGAGGCAGATACCACAGAAATGTAGCAGAGCAATCACTGCAGAGGATCCAAAATGCTTTGCCAACACTACAGCACCCACTGAAACGTTGCAGCCTCTGGCATGCACACCGGTAGTAGGCAAAGAGGGGACATCTAAGCCTAGGACACGAGGGCCAAAACACTGTTGTTACAAAGAGCGCCATGGCAAATCACTAGTGTCCAAGCAGAGCAGACTGCTTCCTCTGCCACCCTGGCCTCTATCTGTACAGCTTGTGTAGCACTGGGAAATCCCTTGGAGTTTGGGTGCTACAGGTCTGAGAATATCAAGGGCCACGGGAGAGGAAGCGATTTCTCAGCAGTGGGTTTGACACCTCCTCACTGGAAGGCACAAGTCAGTTTAAAGCCCACTGTAAAACTTCAGACGACAACTTGGGTGGAAGAGAGCACAAAGCTTACATGTGTTCCTTAGCCGTGGCTGACAGATTGCACTGGTGTGTCTTATTATGGAGAGAGAGCCAATTAAATGCCATGGTGAGGTACCTACCAGCAGTCCAAACAGAACAGTGGCAAAGAACCCGCCAATAAAACCCTCCCAGGTCTTCTTTGGGGAAAGCTGCAGATACAAGAAAGAGAACATATTAAAAAATACCCTCAAGGCCTACCCCAAATAGCTCTGCAAAGCCAACACCCACCTCCCACAGAAGTTAAATGGCAAACAATATCCCCAGCTCATGATTTCCAAGGGGGTAACGGCCAACACATGAAGACTGTGGGGCAGATCTTTTCACTTGCTCTCACCCTAACAAGGCCAAGTTCCTAGAGGAAGGGGAAGCAGGCAAGCATCCTGCCTTGCAGCCCCCAGGCAGAGCAGTGGCCAGAATACACTGCCTGTATTTAAAAGCATTTAATATAATCTTAGCAAGGTAAGTAACTGAAATGTTACAACTTCAGGTTATTGGTCAAATATAGAGAGACACACACAGCCTCATTTCAGCCATTAAAAAAAATAAAAGGCCCATAAAGGGAATGGTTATTAGTCTCTGGGATACTCAACCCACTTAATTAACAGCATCCCTAGGAAAGGTTAGCTTAAGGATTTTATGGTTTAGCCCAAAAGGAAAAAAAAAATATAGAGGAAGTTTTTCATAACAGTACATAATTCGGTACCATTAGTTTGACATTTTCTCATCACTAAGGAACGCCGTTCTCAATGCCGACTGTGCATTTAGTCTAGAATTGTTCTCACTGGCTTTTTCAAGTCAAATATTCAATAACTCCGGCTTGCATATGCTGCAATAAAGAAGAGCTATTTCTAAACTACCTCCTCCGATATGTAGTTGGCAAGCGCACGCCACAAGGAAGCGTCCATGCTCCCAAAGAACTTCACCAGATAACTAAACCAAACCTTTGTAGGAAACAGTGTCTTTTAACCATTAGTATGCAGAGCTTGGGATGGGGACAGAATTTAAATAATCAGTAGACATTGGATCAGGATCTAAAGAGGTACAATACAGCACAAATGAGACACAAAAAAAGAGTCTTTTGAAAGAGTCTTTTCAAACAACGATGGACAGGAGGAAAGTTTTTAGGCTGGGACCCAAATGCAAAGGCTTTAGCTCCACCACCCTGATCGATTCTCCAGTCTTGGGTCAAAGGCTCCATAGAGAAACAGAGCCTGAAGACAGGGTTTTGCACAGCTGACAAACCTTGATGAGTGGGGTGCGGCCAAAGAAAAACCCAAACATATAGGCCATGATGTCATTGCAGATCACACATGAAATCGGGACAATGAACCTAGAAGGAAGGGGAGAGAAGCCATTCATAACTGGCACTTTTGAAGTCATTGGAAGCTTAACTGCAATAGGTTATCCAAGCGGGCACTACCTGAACGTGGGCGAGTCTGGCTACACCGTGTCAGACTGACACTACTGTAAAAGCCCAGGTGTCATTAGCCCCAAGGCCCTCGCCAGCTGTCAGATCAGCTCCATGAATTCCCCCTTGCTGTGTTCTGTGCTTGCTCTGACATGCCGTGGGCTGTTAAACAGTCACCGTGATTAACCCCAGAAGCATTTCAGGGGTGAGCCAGGTGCTCTGCCGTTTGTAAAGCACTTGAGAATGCTTCAGATTGCACACCATATAGTGTGCTACGAGCACTGTAAAGTTTTCATTGTTGCTGATATAAGGACCAAGGCGGTTAAGGATATTGGGCTGAATCCTCCACATTGGGCACCAACCTCACACGCTGGGCAGCAGCGGCAACAAACTGCCAAAGGGGGCTGGTTATTAAAGCCACTTTTCTACCCTCTTCCAACCACGCTCCCTTCCTAACGCGTTAACCTGGTGGCTGCTTTAAGTTACGCTGGCGGCAGCTGTGTCCCAGGGACCCCCTCACCAGGCACGACTGGCTGGCATGCATGCTCTCCGCACCCACCCCCTATTCGAGTTCGGGTGACAAAGGCAGCTAAGCTACTTTCTGCCATCTGCGGGACTCCTCACTGCCAGAGGAATACGCAGCTGCCCCGTTCAAGTGGCTTTCTGGCTGCACTAACTGAGCAGCGCAAAGCAATCCGAAAAGGGCCCGGCTCATTGTTTGGCTTTCTTATGCAAAGCATGCTGCCGTCCCTTATGAAAGGCACATCCTAGCCTATGCTTGTTGGTTAAAAGTTTTAGTAAAAAACGCTTTAGCAAGGAGAAATCAGGAGCATATACTATGCAACACAAAGCAAAGTAACACGTAACAGGCACCAACTCACCAGATCATCCCGTCAAACAGGTTGTGAATGATGAGGTGCGACTGGGTAACAACAATTAGCAAAGTCACATGGGTCCAACCAAACTGGAAGAGAAAACAGCATGCAGTCCAGTTTGCCTAGAGACATTTCTCGTAACAGCCTACGGCAGAAACCAGATACCGATGAATACTGTTTGGAGAGGGTCATGCCTGTGTGCATCTCAGGCACTGATCCCAGGCGGAAAGAGCATGATGTAAACACAAAGATGGCAGCTAGTATTCATCCCTACTTCGGAGTTAAGCAAAGCAACATGTCCATTACATTTCAGAACCTGAGTGGGAGGATGTTTGACATTCCTGGACCAAGTACCCTTTAGCCCACACCCATCCCATACACCTTAGTCTACTTTGACTAGAGACCTGGAACATAAGAATCCCCATATTGATGACCATCCATCTAGTCTGACATCCGGAATCCAGAAGGAAACAAAAGCATCCCAATAAAGGATACGGTCAGCCAATCTGTGCATCGTTATACTGTGGTATGGCCAATCTAACCCCTGCAGGTGATTCCACCAACACCCTCAAGGCATGAGGTTTGAAGAACCTTGTACAATCAATCACTTTAGCTTGCACAACTGAAAGGGTTACTAAGAAATGCACTGCAAATGCAGACAATGGAATTCACATTTCTAAGGAAATCAGTCAGTTCAAAAGTCATATGCCAAATACTTCAAGCTGCCAGGAATAGCTTTTCCATTAAGCAGGATCGCAACACCCAGGGGACACAGAAGCATTTACAGGCTTGTGTTCTTGTAAACCATATATGCAAACAGCCTCCATCTCCCAAAGCTAATCGCTCTGGAGCAGCAAAGCCGTTTATTTAATCTTACCATGTAGAACTGGAGACGGTAATGCTTCTTCACCAGACTCAGGACAAACATGCAGAAGCCTTGTGGGAAGAGAAAAGAAAGAGCAGAGCAAGATCAGGTCTTGCAGTAGTAGGAAATGCCTCTCAATTTCCCATTACATCTGCCATATCATTGCAGCATCTCATCATTGTTTCAGCTACAGAACAGAGTCAGCAACATGAGGGTCATGTGCGCTGCGGATGCGAAATGGTTAATCAAAGAATGGAAATTGTTAAAAAAAAACCAAGGACATATAGCCAATTAACCGTGATCACCCCTATGCAAGTTAGACTGTTTTCTGCCAACAGCGAATCATTTATTCTACCTCTGATCTTCCCATGTAGTATCAACTATAAAGTATTCTTCACTTACCTGTTTAATGGCACAGAGCTCTTAATTAGCTGCTGCATCCCCCCCATCCACCCAGAGGTGGCTGCATTTACAAAGTGACACTCTTTAGATACAGTCTGTCTGCCAGTTAAGTTGTTTAAGCGCATTAGGGTCTCGGGAGAACCCTCTTTAGCGTCTATCCTCCTCCCCCAGTTTTTACCAGCTCCCCCACCTCACAAATAATACCCACTGGTGAGCCCATGTTGCTAGGGCCATTGGAAATCTGCGCACAGCTCTCAATGGCAAGTGCCGCTCCATTTCTAGGTTGAAGCCCATCCTAGGGATTCAGGACTCGCAGTGAGCTTGCGAGCTGAGAGAGAACATCTCCACTTAATCACCAGAAAGGAGGAGTTAAAAATAGATCTTCAGTTCATCCAGAGTCTGCCTCTGCACTGTTTACACTGACAGGAGAGTTACTCTAGGTCTGGAGTAGCGTTGCAGAATTTACCAGCAAAGGCAAGAAGTCTACTCACCCTCTCTTTACCCAGAATGAAAAAGAAAAGGATCATTTCCTCACACATCAAAATATTAATCACCAGGCAAGTAAAACTTTGCAAGGCTCGCACAGGGGAAAGAAAGGTGGAAATTACAGTTAGTTATTCTGCCTAGTCACTACCCAAAGGAAGTAACATCAAAGGGGACCGTAGCTTCCCATCTGATGCAGAGGGCATTTTGGTCACTTACACCGCACAATTAGGCAGGTGTGGATGCAGCTAGTCACAGACTTGTCTGCATCCCAAAAGACATCATTGCAACGGCCTCTGAGACGTAACTCAAAGCCAACAATGGCTCCGTCTCCCACAGATGCTTCACTTCTGGCTCATTTCATGAGTCACATTTGGCCTAGAGGTGTGAAGGAAGCCTGGGATGAGGCTGCGTATCGCAGGTCTACAGGAAGAGGAATATTGCTCCAGGGCTGCGAGTCAGGCCCCTTTCCCTACTAGCGCTGCATTCATGAAGTGGGTGCACGCTAGGACTGGAGACTAGGGGAGGCAAAGTGAGAGGAGGAGAGGAAAGATCAAAAGCAAGTATCAAGCTCATTTAAACAGAGACCCTGGAGAGAGTCAGGTACTTACAGCAACACCCTACTTAAACCAGATACCGTTTGCTGGGATGGAAGGACAATCTTCAGCAAGGAAAGGAGGACTTGTCTTTCCCTCAGTAAATCAGGCAAGAAAAGGAAACTGAGGAAGCTACAACACTGCTGCTCTCAAACCCAATTACTCCCTATTTTGTAGGCTGTCCTTCACGACAACGACAAGGCCATCTTAGATACAAGGCCCCCCCTCCCCACAGTAACAGCACCTCACAAGCTGTCAGGTAGGCAATTGCTATTATCCCTGTTCTATCGGTGGGGAACGGAGGCATGGAGAGGCTAAGTGTTTTGCACAAGGTCAAGCAGGGAACTGAACCTGGATCACATGAACCCTGGGTTGGAACTGTAACCACTGGACCATCCTTCCCCCTCCCTTGTATTTTCATAAGGCAGCACAAATCCAAACGGGGACACTGGAGCCCTACCTGTCTACGGTGGGGGTTGGGGGTGGGGGGAGAGCTGCATTTCAAGAGGCTGATGACGTAACCCCTGCTAAAAAAACAGCAACGAGACAAATTTACCTGGTGGAAACAAATAAAATTACCTGTTAAGTAGAGGGCAAAGGAAATGAAGCGATGGTATTTGCTGAGAATTCGCAAGGGCTCCTCTCTCTGAACCAGGGTGAAAAAGTAATCCGTTACCGTCTCGCCATAGAAAAAGTAGTTTACACACAGCAGAAAGTACCTGTGGACACAGCAGCATTCCCTTTAATAGGACATGGTTGACTGGTAGAAAATTAGACTCATACACATAAGAGATTATCAGATTGCACCATCTACGCTGTGTGCAAGGGGAGGATACGACTGAAGGTTCACATACTGGGCGGCAGAATAATGGTGATTTTTATTTGAAAGTCTGCAGAAAATTCACTTACATTGGGTGGGGGGAAAGGTGGAAGCCGAAGTAGAGGGTCAGGGCCTGATTCTCACTTGCACTAAGGTGGCTTGGGCAGTGTGAAGGAACCTTACTGCAAGCGGGGGGGGGGGGGAATCAACCCCTCACATTTCTTCTGATCGAAACATTACATCTTCATGTAGAAGCCGTGGCTCCATTAAATGCAAATACTTGGCTGTCGCCTATGTTACAGTACAGTCCTATTCAATTTTTGTTTCGTATTATGGTGCTCAGGAAGCGTTTGCCTTTAGGTGGCACTGCTTAAGAGTCTTCTCCAGGTTCCTGGAGGCAGTGACCCCCTCCTTCTCTGTGGCATGCCATCAGATGCTGAGTGCAACCAGTACAGTTTCATCCCAATCGCACAAATAAATTTCAGTAGGTAAATACCCCAGTAGGTAAATATCCTACACCCTTAGCCTGAGCAATGCAACTGGAACCACAAGTCACATGTTTACTCATCGCTTCTCTCGGTAACAGCATTCACCACCACAGACCGGGAGAGTCAGACCTCGCTCTCAGCAGACAAGCAATGGAACGAAGCGTATAAATATGACTGAAGATGCCCAGTAGTGGCTGGCTGCACCATCAATGAGGTGTCAAGGGATTCAGAAGCACCCTAGGTGGAAGGCATTACGCACATTGAGAAGGATCATATTGCGCTCCTTGACTCTAATGAAGAGCACCATAGTCGCTCTGCTTACCAGCTGAGGGTCCTGAACCAGGGCAGCTCATATGAGCGATACACATTGTAGCCAATGGTGATAATCTCCTGGAAACACTTGATCTGGACACACATCACCTGCAAAAACAACATTGAGCAGCAACATCATTCACAGAGAAACTAAACCAGGACCAGATAATCTGCAATGGGCTGCTAAGTGCATGTAAAAAGTGGGAGCTCTAGAGTGACCCTTCCTTACAGGCGCCACAAGGAGAATTCCTCTCGTCTTGCAAGTGAGCTCCTCCTCACCCCTAAATCTGACACAAGGGGGCTCCTCGTAGGCTGAGTAATTGTTCACTTGCTCAACCTGCTAACAGCCAGAGCGAGCTGCTTTCCCTGCCAGGCAAAGAACACTACACCCTGCGAAGCCGTGGACTGGCCGACTACAAGAGCTCACCGCCCCATTTTAAGTTACGTTTCCAACACTAGGTTTTTCTATCATGAGTTCCGGTCAGTTCTGGGGAGACAATCCCTCCTTCACTGGCACTGTCTTATCACTGTTCATCGCAGGCACTCGAGAGGACTGGCACTTCAAGACCACTGTGAGAAGGGAACATGCCCAGCAGAGATACAGCCAGACTGGAGTTGGGACAGGCTTCACAAAGGCAATGGGGCTGCCGGATGGGTTTCCCCGGCGGGGACTGGACCTGGAATCTCCGGATCTACAAGCATGCACCTCTACAGCCTGAGCTGAAAATCCCCGCTCTGTATCAGCTCTAAACCCTGAGAGAGAGCCACACTGCAAGCACACATGATACACGCAGAGAGTGCTCAATGGCAGACGAACAAACAACCAGATTCAGCTCTCCACCCACACACCTGGGCTGTGATAGCAATAAAGGAAACAGGAGGATTCCACCAAGACAGCACCAATTAAATAGTAATTGTGACGAGGAACCTTATTCCCTGCAGATCATGGAGCAGAACAGCCATTTGACAGCTTTCGGCCATGACTGAACAGGACCAAATTAGCACTGGGAACCTCGAAGCACAAAGCTCTGTGTACTCATTAACTTTCTCAGCCATCTAGGTCCCTGACAACCGTTCATCCATAATGGTCCATTTAACGAAGAGTTTTGAAAGAGCACTTACAATCATCATTAAAACCATGGGTCCCAGGTAGATGATGATGAAGAAGAACGCAATCATTGCCAGAGTGAGGATCCCTCTGACCCACCAGTTCTTCCATCTAGATCACAGGAAGAGAAAAGTGAACGTTAGGCAAAGGGCCTATCGAGCAGGAAAGCTGGGAGAGATGCACTTGTTATCTCTTCTGCACAGCCTCCTGGTGAACGGCGGAGGCAGGAAACGGCAGCGTATCCTTCGCTCAGGGGCGGTGACAATGTCACTCCAGTCCATTCACCCAGCTCTGGTGCAGAGAGGAATGCAGAGAGGATGACACAGCGGCCGTGTGGGTAAGCTCAGGAAGGGAGTTCTGTGCTGGGGGACAGCACAGGAGGTGCTGAAGATTCATTTTGGTGAGAAAGTGACAGACGAAGGTAGCAGGGAGTAAATAGGAATAGACAGTTATACAGGGCCTTACCTAGTCTGAATTCGCTTTGTAAGAGTATTATGCCCATTTTACAGATACAGAAATGGAGATAAAGAGTTGCCCCAGATCCCACAGAAATGGCAGAACTGAGGTTCAAACTCAGGAGCCCCAACATCCAGTACTCCCCCTCAGTCCACTAGGCCATGCTGCAAAAAAAAAAAAACCTCTCAAAGATCACCCTCTAAATCTGCCGGAAAAAAAGGACCGTACCACAATTCTGCCAAAGAAAAGCAATCTCAACACCAAACTCGCTCAGCCAGCCCCAAAGCTCTCTCCCCAGGCTGAGAGCAGGAACAGAATACAGCAATTTTAGCCAAGCCAGTCCCTCCAGAGGGGTCAGTTACCCATGAGGTGTGTTGCTCCTGTCACCATCTACTGATGGGATAGAACATCGTGTCTAAGTTGGTTAAATAGTGGGGTTAGTAAAAAAAAAAAAATTTTTTTTAAAAAAGGAGGGGGGTATTTAAATCGGATTTTTTTTGATAAAATGCTTTGAGGAAAAAAACACTTATATAAAGTTAGTTTTAATTAAGATATATTATAGCTCAAGGATCTCTCATCATGGAATAGGGATTATAAATTCTAATTCTATAGTATGAGACAATATAGTCACGTAATGTTTAAGAAAAGTTTTATTAATGAGTTCCAATAGTTCATGGATTAGGGACCCAATCTTATGGGGTTCCTCAGGCTTCTGTATAGATTATTTAGGTTAATCTTTCTATCTACCCAATGGGACTCAGTGCTCAGTCTAGAAGATACCATCAGAGATGTTTTGTTTTGCAGTTCTCAGACTGAGGACTTGTGTCTCCAGAGGTAACATGCTTGTTAACAGCAAAAATGTTTTTAAATAAATAAATACTATAGAGGCGAGAAATAACAGACCTCAACTCTATTGTCCCTCTGCAAATTTGTGTACACAGAGTCAACCCCTTACCTCTCTCTAAAAGTGCCAAGTTTCAAAAAGTTCAATGAATAGAAAGTTGTTGGGGGCAGAATAGATCTGGACAAGGAGAAGAAGTCTGGAGCTAAATGTGAAAAGCAAGGAACATTTGCTTGTTTTGTTAAAATATTATACATTGGCTGTTGAAAAATACTTAATGTTGTTGTTTTAGTTAAATAAAACAATTTAAATGTCTGTCTGGTGATGCTCTCCTCCTAATACAGGACGGAAAGAAAATCCCCCAAATATTAATGATTAACCTGTTGAATTGGAGATAGTTCACCTCCCAGTGACTTCATAATATCTGCTTCCATTACCTTTGGTAAATGAAATAACCAAACAATCATTCATTTTCGGATATAGCTGTAAAACGAATCGGAAAAGTTTTCAAAATAAATCACTGTTTAAAAATGTACATAGTGTGTACCTTCTAAAAATGAAACCTACATCTATCTCTGAGTTGTGAAGAATATGTATTAAGGTTATAACAACAAACAAGAATGCACTTTTATGCAGAAATCTGGGATTAAATAGAGTCTTCCTGACTAGTGATGTAAATCAAATCCACCCTGGTTAGTAAAAAGGGAAAGTGCACCAATATGCTGGGAGCCCCGGAAGCAATGGAAAAGTTTTATTTAATGCTACCTTGAGGATAGGTTGGAGAGGGCCCTGTTTAAGACCTCGGGAGTGTCATCTGATGTAGGTGCGGGAGGGGCCCCTCCAAACTCTGATTTGCATTCACTGTCCGATGCGGTCTCTCCATCCAGCTTGTTTTCCGACTCGGACTCCTGCAGGACAAACACAGGCAAACAGATGTATCAGATACCGGTGATCGTTCTTCTGATCTTCATTTAAAAATGCACTAGATCAAGCCATTCCACCCTTATTCCATTCTTATTTCCTCTCAACACAGCCTGTAGCTAAAAGGAAAAGATGGCAAGATATTCTGGGCACAAACTGGCTTACTTAATTGACCCTGTTCTTGTTTGGGAGCCAAACACTTAAGTGACAGGACCTACGGGGCAGAACCACCTGCAACTGAAGCCAATGGAAGTTTTACTAAGGACTTTAAAGAGAAGAGGTCCTTTTTTTTGTATCACCAAAGGTACTTTGTAGTTGTTCTAAAGCCTGAATGATGCACCGGAGGTCATGGGTACATGAGTTTGTCAAGAGCCATGTTCGTAAGGTGTTCGGGAACCCCAGATGGGTCTCTGAGTAAGCAGTAACGCTCAGAATTAGAGTGAAAGGTCTCCAGAAAGAAGGGGAAGACTTGTGCTTTTGGAGGTTTTTCTCTGTACATTTCTATGCAATGGCTTAACTCATGTGCGCTAAAATTAATGCCAAAGAAACCCCCAAAACACCAAGAAAGAAAAAAAAATGTTCCCATGGAAGAATGTCTCATCATTTAAACCTGACTGTCCCTTTAAGCCACCGCAGCAACCCGATATCCAGGACACATGTACCCAATGCACTAGCCTATCTGTATGAATGCAACGCCCAGCTAAGAGTAGAACCCCATTAAGGTAGGTGCTGTACAAACACACAGTAAGAAACAGTCCACGTCCAAAAGAGCTTATCACCAAAACAGGCAAGATGGACAGGGTGGGAGGGGAAACAAAGACTAAAGGAGACGTGCACAATTGGCAGAACCAGGAACAGAATTCTGGCCGGCCTTCTGACTCCCAGTCCAGCACCCTGGTCACTAGACCACACTACTTCTCTTCAGTCCTTTATACATCAAACAGCAGCAAAGAGGAAGATTTTGCCGTCTGCAAGTGACCGTTAGCAGCGCAGTTTCGTGCCTGGGTTTCACTTATCACTAAGCCACATTCCCGACTATGCAGGGTGTGCCTATAATTACGGCTAAGATTATGTCACGGAGGTCCCAGAATTGTGACTACGAGAGACCTCCATGACATTTTCTGCTTCAGCAGGGCCCCTCCTGCAGCTCCTGGCTGCCAGCAGTGGTTGGTGCTGGACCCAACCTCCCTATTTTGTCAGTTATTTTTAGTAAAAGTCAGGGACAGGTCACGGCTTCCGTGAATTTTTGTTTATTGCCCATGACCTGTCCGTGACTTTTACTAAAAAAACTCCCACATGACAAAATCTTAGCCTTACCTCTACCATCCACACTTCCGCGTCGAGTGGTGAGTCATGCCCAAGTCTCAAGTCAGCCCCCAGATCCCAGCATATGCTATTTTAACACTCCCAAACAGGAGTGTGTTTTCAGGAAGTGCAGGGAGGGAACCAAGTCAGCAAACGCGGTCAGCTTTGTCAAAGTTAATCTCCCTGGGCTCCTGCAACGTTCCGACGCTCTGCCAGATGAGACAGCACCTAGAGCTGGTCCAGGAAAAGCTCCCCACTAAACTAGAGGTTGGGCCAATATACATTTAAGTGTATCTGGTTTAATAAAATCCCACAGGAATAAAAGCAGGAGCCCTGTTCAGTCTCCCTGAAAGCAGCGAAGGATATTGGCCCTAAGACATCAGGTAGCTATGGTCGCAAGCCAGACAAAGACAACCAGGCTGTCAGAGCAGTATTTTTAGCCACTTCCATCCATTGCAACGGGGGGGGGGGGGGGACGTACCGACACCATTTCCTGGGGTGAGTGACCTATGGAATCAGAACAAAGCCACACTCCCAAACTTCTCTGTTGCACTGTATACCACACCGGATTTGCTCAGAGCCAGCCTTGGGGGTAGAAGGGGGAAGAGTTTATTGTTCTTGCTTCTGGACTTTATTCCAAAATGAATAGCAAAAGCAAATAGGAACTGGAAATAAATCTGGATTTATGTGCTGAATACCCAACAGGACCGGTTTTGGGGTGCATTCAGCAGAAAAAGAGTTAACCATTTTAAATTTGTTTTTATTCATCCTAAGTAAAGTCCACTGGCTCCTCTCAGCTTCCAAGAGCGACTAAAATACCATTAATAATCTTATATCAGATACATGCCTGCACGCAACCACGAATTCTTTGCGTCTTCAAGTACAGTAGAACTTCAGAGTTATGAACACCAGAGTTACGAACTGAGCAGTCAACCACACACCTCATTGGGAACCAGAAGTACACCATCAGGCACCAGCAGGGAGAGACAAAAAAAAAGCAAAACACAGTACAGTACTGTGTTCAACGTAAACTACTAAAAAAAAGGGGGAAAGTTTAAAAAAAGATCTGATATGGTAAGCAAACTGTTTGTGCTGGTTTCATTTAAATTAACATGGTTAAAAGCAGCATTTTTCTTCTGCACAGTAAAGTTTCAAAGCTGTATTAAGTCAATGTTCAGTTGTAAACTTTGGAAAGAACCTGCCATAACGTTTTGTTCAGAATCACAAACAGCCTCTGAAGTTCTACTGTATCCAAATCGTTCAAGGACATCACATGCTGTGAGAGGTCACTAGCTAAAACGCAGGGGGACTGAGAATGCTTTGGACACGCAGGGAAAGGATGCTAAACCTGGACTTGTGTTGAATCCTTCCCCCACTGATTAGGCTGACCAAGTTATCTTTATTTGAGAGAAGGCTCTGGAAAGAGATCACAGGGGGGGAAAAAATCACAATCATTTCACTGTAGCTCAAGTATAGCACCCATGTATCCTCTGGGAAAGTGCTGATTTATAACTCTACATGGCAATATTCGGGGAAATCGCAAGATAACTCATCTCTGTGCCCCTTACAACAATAGGCAGCTTTGTTCTTGTGCCAGTGACGGAAGCGCACAGATGCACTAAAGCAGAATGGCCTTTTCCGCATGGATACTCATGAGTCCTGAAACTTAGGATGGCACTTCGCCTACTTCACTCCAGATGGCATGTGATCTTTCCATGCTGCAACCGCTACTTTACCTAAGCACATCAGGCTGAGATGAACACCACCGATCTATAGACATCAAACATATTAGCTTGTAAAAACCTTAACCTTACCGTATTTTATTTATTGTGCATTCTAACACAGAGCCTGTGCTTGCAGGCTGTGCACTGAAGAACTGAGCTTTTGTGGTTAACGCAGGAGACTTGGCCCCGAGGAGCTTCAGTTTTCACCCATTTGCAAAGCGTGTGAAATAATTCTTAAATGCTTTCGAGGGGGTGGTGAGGTTTAATGTTTGCAAAGTGCTCAGAGACTAAGAGAAAATGCACCACAGATGTGCAATGTAACACTTTTATGCTTTATTTTGGGGGCCTGGGTGGGAGGGAGAGAGAGACAGGGCAGACTGGATGGCTCAGGCCATATGATCTTCAGTCTCAAGGGTATAGGTTCAACTCCCACCCAGACTGGTGGATGGTTATTTAAAACAGGATACAAGAGTGTGGCCATTCTGCACTTTCCTGTCCTCAGCATGGGAGATTTCCATAGAATTCTCCATCTGGATCTTGCCATCTGTTCCCCCACACAACAATCTCTGGCTGACACCAATGAAGCAGAGTGCTCCCTCCGAGTCAGGGTTAGGACACGGAGGGCAAAGCAGCATGTGGGAAGTCATGCTGCCCGTGAACAAAGCAGTTCATTGCTCCTGAAAGGTGCTCCAGACGATTATATGCATACCCAGGCCTGACTTTTCAAGATGTAGATCACCCCTGGTTCTCAGATCTTACCAGAAGAGAGTACAAAAAAAGGCAGTCAACAAAACCCTGAACTTAAAGGGACACTGAAGGTACGTTGCTAAATTAGGAATGATTTCTGCAGTGTGTGTTGACTGTTCCATTTGAGCCTGACAGGCACTGGAAGAAAAGAATTTTCCCTGCCGGGAATCTCACCAGTCAAGCTGACAGACAACATAAATTAGGTTTTCTTTTTAAAGCCACAGTGTCAGAGCAGCACTGCTCCCATGCTAATTTCTCTCTGAAACGGAGCTAGGATTACATATAGGACATTATAGTGCTTAATAACATGGATTAGGGTGGTAAGAGACTCAGTAATTTTCCACTATTTTTATACCTCATGTAAATTGCAACCATCCCTCAGCAAAACACCCTTTTAAAGCAGCTGACCAGGGTGCTAAATAACATGCTGTTTCTCCAGTGGATGATGCACTGTGGTCTGGTCTGCTTAATCCAGTTGTGGAATTTCCATGGTAACAACCTCATGTTGTTTCTTGAAAGGCAGCAAACAAAGCAGATCAATCCTTAGACAGTTTGGTAAAGGATGAGTATCAGATATGAATACATCTTGCTGGTTGGTCACCACAAGCAAAACAACCTTCAAGTAGCACAGATGATGTTAAATGATACAGACACAGAGGAATGGCAGGTAGAAAGATATGTCCATTGATATTGGCCTGTGATTGTAAGTGTTAATTTTTAGGTGACGGAATTTTTTAAAAAAAAATCCAGCCACATGTGTCTGAGGGAATAAGCGCAATTCCTATTGGCGTCAGCGTAAAAAGCATAAAAAAAAAAAAATCAATCCCAAAAAGCGTTTCAAATTGGGCACCCACAAAGGGCATTCTGTAAAAACGTTGGCTTCACTTTCTTTAGTAAAAAAAACACAGGTAATCTGTTAGAGCTTGGAATCACAAGAGATTTAACGGAGACTAATACCCTTTGTACCATTTATGCTTTCTGTTAATGCTTGCAAGACAGACTATCGTGTAACAGGCTCATCAAAGCAATTCAAGATGTGAGAACCCAGCACCTGACTATTCTGTCTTGGGATCTTTTGTTTCCTATCACGTCTTTATGTTTAAAAAGACCCTGTTTGCTCTTCGTTCTGCAAGAAGCGTGCTGCTCTTGTGGGCGAGGCACTGGACTGGAATTCGGGAGACGTGGGTTTTCAATTCCTAGATGAGCCAGCCTTCCTGAATCTTTGTGCAAGTCCTTTAATCTCACTGAGCTTCAGTTCCCTATCTGTAAAATAGGGACAATATACCTCTTGAGGTCCCTTCCAGCCCTACACTTCTATGCTTCTACTCCTCTTCTCCTGCCCTTGGTCTTGTGTCTCTTTCGACTGGGGGGTACAGAAGCTAGCATAATGGGCTCTGAACTTAGCGAGAGACTTAAACATTTAATGCCTCACTGGCTTCATTGTAACTACCTAGAAGAGTGAGCCTTGAAGGATTTGGCCTATATGCGAAGTCTGAGGCCTAAAAATACTACAAACTCCTCACTCAGGCTACATTCTCCGCATCTGTCAGATCCCTTCTTCCCCAGCTGCTCTCCTGAGAATCGCCCTGGGCTACTGATGCTCCAAGTAGCCTTCTATTCAACTCCACTAGAGCAAAATCACTCTCTGCATTCACTGGTTCCTTTACATAAGCACTGCAATACAGGGTCAGAGCAGCAGTTCTTCTAGCCCAGTTTCCCGTCCCCAACACTGGCCAGTACCCGAGCTTCTTGGGCAGCGTACATAACATGGCAGTTGGAGTGATTCCCCCCCCCGCCCCGTGTCTTCCCCTCCCAGCCTCCGGTCACCAGAGGTTTAGAGTTGCCCTGAGCATGGGGTTGCATCTGACCATCTTGGCAAACAGCCACGGATGGACCTATCCTCCATGAACTTATCCAGTTCTTTTTTGAACCTATTTATGCTTTTGGCCTTCACAACATGCCATGCAAACGAGTTCCACAGGTTAACCATGCATTGTATGAAAATTATTTCCTCTTGTTTGTATTAAACCTGGTGCTTATTTATTTCATCTGGTGACCCCCGGCTTTTGTATTGTGGCAAAGGGTAAATAACACTTCCCTATTCACTTTTCCTCACACCATTCATGATTTGATAGGCCTCTGTCATGTCTCATTGTCTTAGGGTTTTACTACGGTTTCAACCAGTTTGCCCAGGGAGGCTCATTGGCCTGTAATTGCCACCATCGCCGCTGTGAAAAGGTTTCTTCAGCTGTGGAAGATCAACAAAACGCGGGTAATAACACTTTGCTCTTCCGCAAAGATGAGTTTATGATTCTAAAACATTTCCCGTGGATGTCTTATCTCCTTCCCGTGGTTGCGGAGACTGAAGCCCAGAGAAGCTAAGAGGCTAGCTTATATAGCGAGTCAAAGGCAGGAACGATACCCAAGACCCCAGACTTCTCATCCCCTTTTCCAGCAATTGACCGTATTCCTTCCTGAATATGAGCCTACACGCAGCCTCTTCGCTGCACTTCAACCAGCTGATCATGGAGACCCAAAAAACAAAGAGCTTGTAGCAAGTTAAGCCATCTTCCAGGGAAGCTGCTCAAAAATAAGTCTCCTCCCTTCATTTTCATGGTTTGAGTTCCTTCCACAAAGCCCTTTTTGAAAAGAAAAACAAAGGGGGGGGGAGGGGGCGGAGAAGGGAGGTCACACAAAGAAAACATTTCTAAAATTGGAGCTCTGAGGAGAACTCTCCCAGGAGCAGAGGCAGACAGAGCCTTTGCAGTGCGTACTTTGATCCTCTGATCTCAGGCTAGCACCAGAAAACTGTTAGTCTGATCTTTTCCCAGCCATGGCGTCCCCCTGCTGCTAAGCAGACACCAGTCGGGCATTTACAGAGACTGCTCTGCTCGATCGCTCACACAAGACAGGAGCTGGGTAAGAATTCAAATCGCCCCCACCCTCAACCTGAAACCAAGCCTGGGCGTCAGGTCATCCTGGGGTAATAAGGACCATGAGCCGATGGCATATATACATCAGCCCCACAGAGCTGCAAGGTTCTCTCTAACTGCTCCTAAGTCGAGATTTTATTCCATCAGTGATGCGCAAGCAGCAGATCTTGAACCATGTTGCACACACGACATTGCGTCTCGTAACACTGGGTTTCTACATGAAAAGGCTCTGTCGCACAAAAGTTGCATGTACCACATCAGATACCAGGAAACCTGTTTACAGTCTCCCTGTACTGCAAACGCTCTTCAAAAACTCTCTCACACACACACCCCCAACTTTTCCCCCTTCACCATTTTTGTTTGTCACCTCTCTATTTAAGAATCAAATGTACACGGTGACCAAGTCTCTTATCTTTACTAGAAAAGATAGTCATTAAAGATTGCAACTGTTTTGGCTTTGTTTGAAGTTTACACACCTCCAAAAAACTTTACTGCTCTTTATAGGCATAACTTCAAGCCCCCTCTAACAAAATGAGCCCCCAATTCCTTGCAGATGGAAGATGGAGGAGGAGCAAATTTGATAATGATAAAGGGAAAGGGTGCTCACAAAAATAGTGCCCCTTGTTTGAAACCAGTTGAGTTCTGCAAGTTGAAAAAACATTGTTGAGGGTACAGAAGGGGATGGGGAAATATATTTGTCAAACAAAGGTCTGAAAGAACCAAATTTGGATTTTTTTTTAAACCATTTACAGCCCAATTAAGGCCACTTTACATAAGTGGCAGTGGGAGTAAGTTCTATCTACACATACTTAAGGTTCCTTTGCATGACCAGAGTGGAGTACAAGTGACAGAGTATATGGGCCATGAGGCCATTCCCTGAGTCTGGGGAGAGAAAAATGTGTCCCTTTAACTTCATTCAACATTCTAGCAAGACTACAGGAGGGAAATATGCATGCAGTGTTACATTTGAGTAGCGACACATGATTTACCGTGACGGATTAGGTCACTGATCTAAAAAAAGCCTGATACCCTGCCACCAGCAGAGACCAATTCCAAATTCTTTAGGGGAGGGCGAAGAGGCACCCAGCCACGAGGGCTGGCCGGAAAACAAGAATTCTGTTTCACACAAAAACAAAACAAGCAGTTTCATCATTTGTTTTCATTCCACATTCAAAAGGGTTTCGACCCAAAATTTTCATGAAAAAAAAAAACGCATGAGACCCACCCCAGAAGACCCAATAGTCCACAGGTTAGGGCACTCCCCTGGGACGTAGGAAACCCTTGTACAAGTGCCAGCTTTACCTGATTCAGAGCAGAGCTCTGGACATGCCAAGTGAGTGCCTTAACCTCTAGGCTATTGGTTATTCCGGGGTGAGTGTCCCTCCGCAGAAATTCCATCCTGGATCTGAGAACCCTGCCCAGTGAAAACTGTCAAAATAGATACGTTTCTGCAAAAAGTTTCAGCATCGACAAAAAGAAAAGGAGTACTTGTGGCACCTTAGAGACTTCTTAGAGCATCTTCCAGTGGAAAAACGTTTTGACAAATAATTCCCCACCATCCCTACTAGCCTCCAGGAAGGGTTGTGGAGGGCGGGAAGAGCTGGCAGTTCAATGCAGCAATCGGGCTTTCTTACCCTTCTCTTGAGGGATCACAAATAGGGATCATAACATGATGCAGCCTTTGAAAAAATTCAGGCACATGACCTCGTCCAGCAACGAGTGCCACCGATGTGCAACGACCTGTTTCCTTCAATACAAGGCCATTAGTCTGAGCGATCCCTTGCTCTCATAATACAAGTCAGGTACTGATCAGTTCTCATTGTAGCCTTTATAACTTGGAAGTAATTCAGTCGAATCACAGATACACAGGTCCATCTAATCCAATTGTGTCCAATGCTACATGCTTCAGAGAAATAACCCTATGCACAAAGGAAGTTTCTTCCTAACCCATGAAGGATAAGGGGTTATACCATTTATAATTTTTTCTCTAGGAATTATTGTGGGGAAGTTCTATGACCTGTGTCATACAGGAGGTCAGACTAGACGATCATAATGGTCCCTTCTGGCCTTGGAATCTATTAATCTTATTACATCCAACTGTAGACGTTCCTTGCCATATAAACATCCCTAACTCCTGTCTGAACCTTACTAAACTCATAACCTCAATACTCCGATAGCAAGTAAAAGAACAAGTTTGTAAACAGCAAGGGAGAACAAGAGCCTTGAACTGTGCTGTAGGAACTGAGAACTAAAC
This sequence comes from Lepidochelys olivacea, assembly GCF_965140295.1. Taxonomy (NCBI): domain Eukaryota; kingdom Metazoa; phylum Chordata; order Testudines; family Cheloniidae; genus Lepidochelys; species Lepidochelys olivacea. The sequence goes on along the minus strand of NC_140436.1, from coordinate 10,477,802 downwards.
ACTTGTTGTATTCATTAATAACAAACATCCACTGATAGCTATTTTTCAAGCAAATCCTTGGCTGGTGAAAGATCGTCAACAGGCAGTAAGTTCCACAGGTTAAGTGGGGTATGTAAAATTAGCAATTACTTGTTATTGGAGTAGCGCCTAGGAGCCCCCCGTCCTGGATCAAACAGAACAAGACGACAAAGAGTTTACAAGCTCCTTTTTAGAATTTGTTTTTCAGTTTCACTGGCTACATCTGCCTCCTCCCTTAGCAAAAAGGATACACAGCAGCACTCAAACCATCATGTTATTTTACATCCTCCTCTCCGGTCCCCTCTTATTAGCATCATCTCTTGGTTGAAGAGCCCTGCTCTTCTGTTTTCCAGGTTGAACTCTGAGTTCTTGCCAGGCTTTTTGAGAGCACAGTTGGTACTAGTACATGTTATAAACCCAGATATTTGACACGGGCTCTGAAATAAGTAAAACCAATTATTAAGAGTCGAACACATAGCAGCTTCTTCCATTGTGGCTTTTTGGACTCCTCGGGTAAGCGAGCATCACTAAATAGTCGTGCACGTTTAGTCCAGCCTTTCCCCACATGGACACTGAGCATCAGCTATTTGCCTGAGTATCTGTGACATGATCCCAGTTGTCATGGAAACAAGTGGCAGTATTTCTAGGCCAGAAACCTCACCACCAAATGGGAAAACCGACCCAAGCAATTAACAGCCTTAGATTTGTATTAGTTCAAGAAATCCTTTTATCTGTGCACTCACCTCGTCTAAATGGAAAGAGACAATTATTCTTTTTGCAAGAATCCAGCAAGAAGCAGACACAGAAAATACTACCTATTGCTACAAAAAAGAATCGGGCTTTGGGTCAATAGCACTGACAACTGAAGAACTGGGAACTCCTCAGTAAGGCACCAATTTACATTATTGGTGTGTAGGCAGCAACTCACATGTGGAAGGACTTGCAAAATCAAGGCCTACATAACTAGTCAAATGAAATGCAAAACTTGGGTCTTGACCAATTGTGGTCATTAATTATCCCAAAGCCCTTTTCATAATAAGTGGTGTTAGCCATTGTGCCCTGGCCAGCTGTCAACTCAGGTACCTACACTCCACCTACCTACACTCCCTTTCTTTTAGGGAACCAATTTATAGCTACTACGAGAGCTTTGCTCCCCCCTTTGATTGTCTTACAGATAAAATGGGTCCTAGGAGGGATTTAAATGTAGGGAGAACGGAACACAATTGGCAAACTAGATACCAGATCCTTAATTGCTCTGCTGGATCTATGTTCAGAAACTGCTTCTTCAGAGCTGATCGATCTGCTTGTTTGCAACATCTTCCAGAAACTGAGGCAACTAATTAAGTAAAGGGTGAAAATCTACCCGGCTGAAGGTCTGACAGTGAGACTAAATGTAGAGGATGGGGAAGAGTCTGCAATATAGCAGGTTTCAGAGTAACAGCCGTGTTAGTCTGTATTCGCAAAAAGAAAAGGAGGACTTGTGGCACCTTAGAGACTAACCAATTTATTTGAGCATAAGCTTTCGTGAGCTACGCTGTAGCTCACGAAAGCTTATGCTCAAATAAATTGGTTAGTCTCTAAGGTGCCACAAGTCCTCCTTTTCTTTTTGCAATATAGCAATATGCTTTGGAAGGGGAGAAGGGGAAATCAAACTGCTCTCTGTATTTCTGGGACCACTGTCTGCTTTACAGTGAAGAGAACAGCACTCTTCCAATGCACTCCTTCTTGGATTTGTGTGTTGGGAACCTGAGCCTAGAAGTATTTCTCCACTGACTTCTTCGTTCACGAGAAAGAAGAATAACGTCCCTGGAGTTGGGCGGCAAACAGCCCATTTAACTTGAAAGTATATGTGGGACCAGCGAAATGTGGGAGGACGTACTTGTTTAGCTCTGAGTTTGGGACAGACTGGGGTGGCTAATTCCCCTAATTTCAGCAAACTGGACTTCCAGCAAGCAAGAAAACAGTACAGATGTAATCCCGCAATCATATTCTTGAGGTTATGTCAGACCAGACGCTAACGTGCTTGCAAAAATAGAGCTCTAATTACTTTCAGGTAGTCTGACGGTGATTATGGATTTCCTTGGTCCTCAAGCCCAGGCTCCAGCCTGAGCCTGAATGTCTACACCGCAATTAAATAGCCCCTTAGCCCAAATCAGCTGGCATGGAACAGCCACGGGTAGTGTAGACAACCCTTACAGACTTGCTCCCGCTTCCTTCTGGTTCCAGATGGAGATTTGCCCCCCAGGGGAATGTGACTCGATCAATACTATTCCATCAAACCCAGCTTCCTGCCTCTGGCTGTAGTCAATAACTGGGTGGTCCAGAAACGTCAAATTGCCACCTGATAATGCTACTCGCTAGGTGTGTAATTCTGCATGCTTTGGGATCTAGGAGAGGAATTCCGTCCTGACCTCAGGGTTGATCATTGTGTGCTCTGAAGCACTGTCTATCTCGTCAGTGTTCCTGGAGAACCCATCACTGCGCGCAGTCAGGAAAGTAACTGAAGTACTTTCCTCATGGACTGTATTTTCTAAATGGACAAGCTACCTAATTCTCAATTACTGAGGGACAATCTCCACTCATTGATATATTTTGCTTTCCACAACCAAATCTCTGTACAACTTTTCATGAGTTATGTACCCCCGAGTATTCAGATTCAAAATATCTAATCTGTATTGTTAAATCTATTCACCTAAATTTGGGTTATTGCTGATTATGAACTCTATGTATAACGTGACTTTTAAAGACAAACTTTGTATTTGTGGATAATCTAAACACTATACCCAGATATATAGAGACTCTTTTCTCAACCTACATATTATATAACTATTTAACAATAGCTTTAATAAAATTTTTATATTTGAATGCTAGGAGTATAAAGTGTGATTACCCCGCTGACGGGGGGAGGGGGGCATAGATCAGTGTTCACATCGCATTCCCCGTCAGTACCTAGCCGAAGCCGGGGAAGCGAATGATCCGACCAGCGGACCAAATTCCGTGATGAAGCCTGGTCACATGCCATCCGAGGCACATTGCGCTTACCCCTCTCTGACCATTAATGCAAATAGCTATTTAGGATACTCAGTCTCCTCCGTGTACATGCATCTCCATGGATCGATACAACAATGACAAAGCACATCAGATAGGTGTCGGTGCTAAACAGCACTCTAGCAAAGAGATGCAGGAGCCGTCTGAAAAATGGTTCCCGTGCGGACTCTTTACAATAGGGTCTAGTAAAAGTTTTTCTCAAACAAGTCTAAATATTAGGCCAGGGCTAAGATGATGGAATCTTTCAGCCACTGTACGTTGTAATACATAATACAATAAGGCTTTTGCAAAGGACCGTGAGCCCAGTACATTTACCCTCTTGGAATAAACCAACCAATTTGGAGCAGTACCGGGGGGGGGGGGGGGGATGTTGCACATCCATCTTCACAGCTAATCATCATGCTGTGCTCACTGACTGAGTCACCAGGATATGTTGTTCTGAATGAATCACGCTTGCTGACACCAATATCTAGTTTTTAATCTGGCTGTTGCTGGGCTGAACGCAGACTGCACACGTCTCTGATCAGATCCTACTGACTTGCTAAATTTGATTGTGTTTGAAACAAAGCTACACGGCTCAGTAGCGGGGGGGACAGTAACACTTCAGTCAGCACGGGTTTTTGTGATGTTCTATACAGCTGCTCTCAGTTTACAAGAATGTCCTAATTCCTGGATGCTCACTGAACTGGAACACATGGGAAATGACTGTCAATAAATGTCTGACAATTCTTCCCTTTTTTAAAAAAATAAATAAATAACCTTACAGGCTTCATTAGGCGCCAGACTGGTGGGGATACCTGCGTGGGGAAACTTTAACCGCCTGTCACCTTAGACTGGATCTGTGGGGTGGACAGACAGTTGTATAGCCTACATCTAACTGCTTCTGGAGCATCCTACTCTTGTGTGACTTCAGATGCCTGGCTTTTCTTCCAGCCAACCTGAGAATCAGTGATGACTACCTCAGCCTCTGGCAGGCCAGATCCTGTAGCTTTCTTTTCATTGCATTTTAATTGTTCATCACGTCTACATCTCTCGCTTCAGCTTGCTGAAATTCAACCGTCTGAGCCCAGGAATGAAGCACCTTCAACAACAGAGGAAGTTTCTCCCTTGACTAATGACACAATATCTGTCACGTTTGTAGGGACATTCATCCCAAAGATTCCCAAAGCACTTTGCAGATACCACCAGTGGGCAATGCCACTCCTAGGTGTTAAACAACGCGGTATAGCTGTTTAGGACCGAAAGTAAAGAATGCTATTTTTCACTGAAAGGGAGTAAGTAGGTGGAATGTAGGTAAATATTGTGCTCTTTTATATATGAAATTTAAAATGAAGCCACTTGTTTTTGTCTGCTGTTTGGATGTATTTCCCTTTAAATTAACATTCTTTAAACTGAGCTCTTAGCTGCCCCAGAACAGAAAAGGGTGGGGAAAGAGATGGGTTCAGATTCCTGGGTGAAGTATGTTGTGCGTGTACAGAGAAATTTTTCCTGGGAATTTATCAGTGTTTATTACCATCACCACAACAAAAACAGGGTGATCAAAAAATCAGTGCAAAAAAGAATAAATTTCTTATGGGTAAATATCGAGGTTTATTTTGGTGGCCGGAAAGATGGGGGTGGGAAATTTTCAGTAGATTAATGTTCTGAATTGCATTCATCAATGTGGTTTGCTGCAGAACTAAAACAGAACTCAAAACACAATGCCACCTCTGAGTTTAAGAAAACAATACATCCTCTAATCCCCAAATAAAACTTTTCATCTGAATACAGAGTTTACTGTTGTAGACTTGTAAATATTTATAGACGAATAGTTCTGTTTAATAATTGGGCCACACCAGTTACAGCGCATACACTCAACTTCATCCTTTTCTCCTGTCCTTGTTTTTTTTTTAAACTTTCAAATACTTCCTTGTGTTCTGAAACAGATTTTTGTTTTCTTCCCATTTCAGTGGGTCGAAGCTTTAAACTGTTATCTGCTAACGGCTTGAATGGGTACCTGGTGAGCATGAGATTCATCAGTACATTCAGATGCTCAGGCACTTCAGAGCTTGCATGTGTGTCTGTTTATTGTGTGTATCTTCTAGATTAATGCATAGCCTTACTTCAACAGGCAGCTTCGCATGTACACACAGAGTAAGGTATTATTGTAATACACATAGGAAAATACAATACATGGCATGAGCTAATAAAACGTGGGTTTTTTTGTATTTGAAGGATACAAAAGTAGGGTGAAAAATCAGAAAAAAATACTTCTTGTAAAACCCAGGAAATTTTCAGTAAAAATAGGTTTAAACTGAAAACGAAGGGGCTTATATGCAAAGCAGTGGTTTTCAACTTTTTTTCATTTGCAAACCCCTAAAAAATTTCAAACGGAAATTCCGTTTGGAAATCTTAGCCATAGTCTGCGGACCCCCGGGATCTGTGCACCGCAGGTTGAAAAACACTCATGCGTAGGGTCAATGAACAGAGCAAGAGGTTTCAGAGTATGATTTCATCTTTCACCTTGACCGCCGTGGGTATAAAAAGCTTTGTGAAACGGGAAGGAAGGCTTTATTGGGACACACTGCTGCGTCTGACCAAGAATCAGTGAATGAACTGATTCACAAGGAATGAATTCTGAACATTTTTACTGTACGTGCAGTTTGCTCAGTACTAAATCTCAGCTCCTACTGTCACATTACTGTTTACGTGCATAAAGTCATTTTAAAAATGGCCACTCTCCCTCACTTCAGCTCATAATTTTACAAGCACAAAATTTCACACAAAGGTGGCTTTGTGCTCCCCATATACTTTAGGGCAAGGAATTCTTGGGTAAAGTTTCAGGTGTGTGGTAGGGAGGGTGTGACAGGTGCCACCTGGAACTGGGATACCACTGAGCCCTCTAACCCACCAGCCCGGGCTCCCTCTCACACTGTACTGCTGTGACAAGCTGCAGAGCCGCTCCCGGTCTTACACTTTCACCAGCATACACACAGGCAGGGACACACCCAGCTGCAGTTACATGCAGGCTCTCTGACCAGCCACTGCATGTGAACCAACAATAGAGAGGCTACAGCCAAAATTACCACCAGCTTCCCAGCCGAGCACCCCAGAGCTGTACCGTCCTGCCCTGGTCCAAACCCCAACCGGTATGAATTTATTGTCCAGTTTGCCTCCCCCTCAACGTGGAGAGGAATATGTAACAGCCTTTGTTCCTTCAGCTACGATCAAAGCAGATTACCTAGCAAATAAACAAAAATGCACACTAAACTTAATATACTAGATAGGGTGAGAATCTGCTAATTCATATCCAATCTAACTAATGGTACAGGAAGACTTACAGATTCTTAAGGCACAAGCTGCATAAGCTTTACAGCTTGGGTTTCTCAGGTCTTCATACACAGGCCAGAAATCCCTTTAGCCTGGGCCCAGCACTTCCTCAGGTCTTTCCAGGAGTCTTCTTGTGTGGGGAGTGAAGAACAACAGACGATGTCACCCCCTGCCTTACATAGCTTTAGCCTACGGCGGGAACCCTTTGTTTCAAAACTTGGTTCCCCAGACCGGTTTGTGGAAAAAGAGTAACATCTCAAGATGGAGTCCAGCGTCGTGTGGCCTGGTCACATGCCCTTGTAGTGTCGTAGCAGCCATTGCTTACGGGCTGTCTGGAGTGTTCTCAGGATGCTTCACCCAGTGTGAGATAAGCTTCTCTTAAGGCCTATTGTTCTTTCTAACGGCCCATTATCATGAATAGGTCCTTCCGCGCCAGCGACCTAGACTGGAAGCATCTTGCCTAGTGGGCGTCACCCAGGTGTGACTACATGAGAAATACAGACACAGTTAATATTCAGAACTTCAGATACAAAAATGATGCAAGCATACAAATAGGATACTCATATTCAGCAAATCATAACTTTTCCAGTGACACCTTACACAACCCGTCTTGCATAAAATAAGTCTTAATTATGCTATAATCCTATCACAATGAAGAATATGTGGTGCAGCGTCACAGAAGGGATGGGGAGTCTTTCTGAAGAGCTCGAGGAGAGGACAAATCTCCAAGGAGGATACATCAGCAGCTGTGTTACGGGGAAGCAGTCTTGTCCACGCAAGAACCAATAAAAATATGTGCATCTGCATGTAAGGAATCACTGTTATAAGATTTAATGATTTCCTTGTTTCAAAAGAGCCCTAAAAACTTTAAGAGTGGTCACTTCCAGATTGGAATACAGTTAAAACATGGAATTTAGCCAAACACCAGCTAAGCCAAACCACAGGGGAGATTTTTTTTTTAAAATCTTCCTCTTACTATCTTATCAGTAACGTGTGCGCAGTAACCTCTGAGCTACCTGCTATCTTAAAAGACCTTTGACTATTGTTTCCAGCGTGTCCAAAGCTTTGTCACTCACCATCCAAAACTCTACCGGTCATTGCAAATAAGTTCCAGCAGCCACGCACCCTGATGCAAACCCTGATACTTCTACTCCTGAAGCTATTGTACAGCATCTTCCCATCCAGTGCCCTCACCAAGGGACAAGCTGTTAAATTCACACCAGAGCCACCAATGCTACAATGCCAGTCCCTTCACTGAAGTGCTTCCCACTTAAAGCAACGGTCTCATTCGAGGTCTTCTTTCTTGTCTTTGCTTCCTAGGATCACCTAGCATCAGCCAATTATCTACCCTTCTAGATTATCTCACACCACTGCCAGGTCTAGAGCCTTGTCTTCCATTAGGAACACGCTTGTTCTCTCTCTCCTCCCTCCTTTACCTTCTTTCCTTTCACGCAATTCACAAGAGGTTAAGGAGAAGGAAATGTGGCCCTTGGCCTCAAATTCCCAGACATCAGAGCTAGCTAGGGCTGGAGAATGTCAGCAAGGCTGGGGAGGGAAAAAAAAAAAAATCAGATCTCTCCTAACCAAATAGCTAAACTGACCAGCTAGAGGCAGATGTCAAAGAGTACAGGAGGAGCTACCTGCAGAGTCCAAGGTCAACACTTCCAGTGCTGCAGAGGCTCCAGCAACAGCAAAATGGAATAGCAATGCTGACAACATCCCTGCTGCGTACAAGTTTCTGAACAGCCATTTAAATCATAGAATCATAGAATATCAGGGTTGGAAGGGACCCCAGAAGGTCATCTAGTCCAACCCCCTGCTCAAAGCAGGACCAATTCCCAGTTAAATCATCCCAGCCAGGGCTTTGTCAAGCCTGACCTTAAAAACCTCTAAGGAAGGAGATTCTACCACCTCCCTAGGTAACGCATTCCAGTGTTTCACCACCCTCTTAGTGAAAAAGTTTTTCCTAATATCCAATCTAAACCTCCCCCACTGCAACTTGAGACCATTACTCCTCGTTCTGTCATCTGCTACCATTGAGAACAGTCTAGAGCCATCCTCTTTGGAACCCCCTTTCAGGTAGTTGAAAGCAGCTATCAAATCCCCCCTCATTCTTCTCTTCTGCAGGCTAAACAATCCCAGCTCCCTCAGCCTCTCCTCATAAGTCATGTGTTCCAGACCCCTAATCATTTTTGTTGCCCTTCGCTGGACTCTCTCCAATTTATCCACATCCTTCTTGTAGTGTGGGGCCCAAAACTGGACACAGTACTCCAGATGAGGCCTCACCAATGTCGAATAGAGGGGAACGATCACGTCCCTCGATCTGCTGGCAATGCCCCTACTTATACATCCCAAAATGCCATTGGCCTTCTTGGCAACAAGGGCACACTGCTGACTCATATCCAGCTTCTCGTCCACTGTCACCCCTAGCTGCCTAGCCATTCGGCCCCTAGTCTGTAGCCGTGCAATCTGTTGCTATAAGCAGCAGGGTGGTTCTGGAGCCCGTTGCAGAGCACCCCCACCCCCCACCCCCAAAAAGCCATAGTTCAACAATTTATCCTCTGTTCATATCTGGAAAGATGTTTTTGCCATCACAGAATACAGAAACTACCACCCTTTATTTCCCAGGGGCAAATATTTTTCAAGTCCTAAGAGAAGATCTAGCTTATCAAGTTAATTTGCTAATAAGAACATTGTGCAAAACCTTGCTTACCTTCCTCTATTGATCAGTCCCATTGACTTTAATTGGGCTGCTCACGTAAGTAAGGCAAGCAGGATCTGCCGCTCTATGGATAAACAGACAATCCTATTGATCTAGTGTTGTCAGTTTCATGACGTCACCGCTACCTTCACGAACCTAGTCCCTGATGTATAAAATTCATTTCTAAAAAGCAATCCACTGATCTTCACCATCTTTCATGCACTTGGGAAATTTTAACGTAGCTATAGAAAAGGTCAAGAGAATATTACAAGCGAGGCAGCTCACCGAGTGAGACAGACACTTATTACACTGGACTGGATCTTTGGGGCAAATGATAGCAAGCACTGTGAAGTTTCCACTCAAAATTCCTGCAGGAAGGGGGGGATAGCTCAGGGCTTTGAGCATTGGCCTGCTAAACCCAAGGTTGTGAGTTCAATCCTTGAGGGGGCCATTTAGGGATCTGTGGCAAAAATTAGGGATTGGTCCTGCTTTGAGCAGGGGGTTGGACTAGATGACCTCCTGTGGTCCCTTTCAACCCTGAGATTCTGTGATTCTATGAGCTTTGTCACCTTAAAGCAGAGGTGGGCAAACTACGGCCCACGGGACCATCCTGCCTGGCCCTTGAGTTCCCGGCCGGGGAGGCTTAACTCCAGCCCCTCCCCTGCTGTCCCACCTTTCCCGTGGTCACACTGTGCACACTGTGTGGTTAGGGGACAAGGAGAGGAGTTGGATGGGTCAGAGGTTGTGAAGGGGGCGGGGCCAGGTGTTTGGGGAGGCACAGCCTTCCCTACCCAGCCCTCCATCCGGTTTTGCAACCCCAATGTGGCCCTTGGGCCAAAAAGTTTGCCCATCCCTGCGTTAAAGAGTTAAGCAGCCAATCCTTTCCTTGCATCCCTGAACCAGGAGACACGACTGGTTGGCAAACCATAGTGTATGTATATGGACTGGTTATCATCTGCACTCATTGTGTCTGGCACCTTTCAGCCAAGAAGCACTAGTCACTTCCCAAACAAAGCCAAATTCATCCCTTATGCAAGTCCGTTAAGCGTTACAATATCCCGGAGAGATAGGTATATGCCGTTTACACACCAGGTAATTCATATGTAGATTTAAGAAGGGTACAGAGAGCGGCAGAGTAGGAAACAGAAATGCAGAGCTCTGATTGCTAGTCTCCGGTTCCCATGAAAGAACCTCCCGTCCACCTCAGCTTTATCTGCCTTGTCATTAACCATATGCTTCAGAAATAGAAGGAGGGACACCATACCAAGAAGGATTTATTCTTGCAAGGTGCTGAGTACACTGCAGTCAATGGGAGCTGAGGGCATTCAGCACCTTGGCAAGCTGAAATGCCAGAGCCTCCATCACAATGGCCTAGAATGGCCTGATTATAGATTGGGAATAAACATAAGCTCTGCAGAGTTTAAGACAGCAAGAGTTCAGCACAACAGGTCAGTCATCTGCCTGGAGAATACAGCTGATCTGGTGCTGCAAGCTTAGACAATGAAACACTCAGCCAGACAGACAGAAAGAAATAAGTTAGCCACTTATTAGCATGAAGGTAGCACTGGCAACATCCCCATCAAGACGATTCTGTGAACAAACCAGTGTGTCTGTCTCCCCATCACTGTCCGTTTGAGATTTTCTACCAACAGAAAACACTGGATTCAGCATTTCAGTTCTTGCTGTGTCATGCCTGGCCTTTGTTATGTGGGAAAGCTCAGTGCAGTTTTACGTCTATAACAAATGGGTTAGCAGAAGTCGAGCACCTTGCTATGCATTTCACTCACACAAAACATTGTCACTGAAGGATTCTGGGACCAGATCCTTAAGTTACCGGATTCCATCAGCGATCAAAGCCACTCCAGCATCGATATGAACCTGGAAAGAAGCAGGAAGCGAAGAGGAGAGTTGCATATATATTTTCAGCTTGCCAAGGTGCTGAATGTCCTCAGCTCCCACTGACTGCAGCGTACTCAGCATCCTGCAAGAATAAAACCTTCTTGGTACGTAGCGACTGACGGAAACCGGGATCAGCTAGTGACACTTTCCCCAGCTCGAGGCCAGATTGGCAGAGGTACGAGTTGCTACCATCTGATGGCAAACCATCGGAACTATATTAGAGTGGTCTCAGACCAATTCGTAGTTGCAGGATGTCTTCACAATAAATGGCATCATTGTAAAAGACTAACTGGCACCTCTGTGGGCAGTTTCAGAGACGCCAAATATTAAGTGGGCAATGGAGACCAAAATGACCTCTCGGGTCAGGGCTGAAACACCCCTTTCAAGCGAGGCAGCAGCAGCAAACTGAGCAGTGGAAAATTTCACCTGTATGGCCCACTGCACAAGTATGCCTCGCAGCAGAGCTGCTAAATGGGCTCCTGCCGCTGCCACTACAGTTAAAAGGGACGGTATTTTCCACCAAGATGTAGGATGTGAACCACAAAGGGTGGGCAAAGAAAGCTGTACGTCATGCATCAATAAGATCTGCAGCCCTAAAGACTCTGCTTCTAAATGGCACGGTCTTGCCCTCCTCCCTTCCCACACGTGCTAGCTGAATGTGTTACTAGCCCCCGAGACCCTTGAAAAATCCCTGGATCTCACGTAGAACAGGAAAAAAGAATTAGATATGTTTGCTGCACTTCTGTAAAATTGCAGTTGAAGGAAAACGTGATTCAACAGGATGCTTGTACAACGGGCGCTAGACTTTGATCTCACTCACATTAAAGTCTTTCCTCACTTCAACTAAGAAGACTCCCACATCCAATTTTATAGCAAATAAAAGAAGGAGTTTATAAACAGCAAGGGAGAACAGGAGAACTGAACTGTCCTGTAGGGGCTGAGAACTTTCATCGTATTCATCTAATAACCAACATCCACTGACAGTTATTTTTTAATCAAATCCTTTGCTGGTAAAGATGGTCAATAGGATTGAGTTTCTATTTATCATAGAATATCAGGGTTGGAAGGGACCCCAGAAGGTCATCTAGTCCAACCCCCTGCTCAAAGCAGGACCAATTCCCAGTTAAATCATCCCAGCCAGGGCTTTTATCCACAGCAGGTACAGCACAATTAACATCAACGTAATTTCACTGTGATCTGGAGGGAATTAAAAGGATCCTATCCCCTATCTTTGAGCCCCAGACTCTAAAGTCTTACAAAATCTAACACTCAGGGAAGCACGGAATGGGTTTTTATTCCAGTAAAAAGTTTCACATTTAAACATTCCCTTGTACCAACAGCTAATGTGTTGTGCCAACAAACGAGGAGCAGAAAGCAAAACTAACTCTTGTTTCCATTTGCAAAGCTGACTGAAGTGTAAAACACCATGGAGGTGGGGAAAAAAATGCTGAAATGCTGGATTTTAATAATGTACAATTTTAACTTTAAAAAATTAGCACAAGGAGAAAATGTTTAAGAATCATACAGGGCTTCTATTCTTTTCAAAGCTATTTTTTTTCTGTGAAACAGAGAGAACACTGCTAAATTATTATTCTTGGCAAGGCTACAAATATAATAGAAAACGGGTAACACAGTCCCCTCGGTACAATGATGCTCAGACGTGATACGCAGGGTTCAGTAAAAAGATCTGCACATACATTACAGCATGCACTCAAGCTACACTCAATTGCTCTTATTTTTATTGCTGTCATGCCTCAAGCATGCCAGGCACTTTCCAAAACATTGAGAAAGATAACCCTGGTGCTAATCAGCTTTACCCTCTCAGACCCCAAGGGGTCTTACAATGAGCTTGCTGCACAGGTCCGCTCACATGGACCTCATTGCACATGCAAGGCCTTGGAAAATACATTAAAGAGAGAATCTTGCCAAGCACCCAATTTAGGTAATCACATTCCGACAACCTCATTCTCGCTCCTTAAATTCAAAATATTATTTGCTTCCCACCCTAAATTGCTGTGTATTGTTGCACAGCTGCCACCTTTAACATCAGAGGGGGCTGCAGTAATTCTTTGTCTTCCCATTTTGTTTGCTGGTTTGGGTTACTTTGGGAATTACGAGGCATCGCTCATCCCAGACTTCTATTGGGAGGATTGCATCTCAAGGTATTGACACACACATAACTGGAGGACACACCTTTTAGAAAACTCATTGTATGAAAAAAACAGCCTTGTTATCTGCAGATAACCAGAGAGATTGCACTCTAAATAACAGCCCTTTGACCTTCTTAAAAAAGAACATATCCCACATAGCTAAGACGAGCTCAGCTTGTTTGGCTGACAGAGAACGTTTTCATCTCAGCTAAGCAATACTAGCGTCTCCAAGCTTCCTAGGAAGCATTCCAACTCCTACAAAAGTATCGAAGGATAAGTAAGCTTGGCAGAATTCCGTGTTAATGATTTCAGGGGAGAATCAGTTTATTTTAAGCTTTTTTCTATTTTTATTGATTTACATTTTTACAGTTGTGCAAAATTATGGGGTTTATGGCTTTTGTATTTTTACCTATTGAAATTTTCAGAGTTAGGGAAAATTATGGGGGAGTCAGGCAATAGCTGGAGGAATTAGACACTTATTTAACAAGACTATATACTGGGATTCAAAAAGTTAAAGCTCTGTAACAGTTAAATCACAAACCATCATCCCATGTCAATAAATACACAGTAAATATCCTTAAATCAAACTGTAATAAGTTCTCAAGCAGCATTCTTACTTGGCCTATCTGAAAATGTTGATAAATATTGATTGAAATATTTTTCCAATCAATTTGTGGGCATGTTGAAATTGATGTTTGTCAACATTTACCAATAAAAACCTAATCCAAGCCTAGGTATGAGAGTTCTTTAAATTTCCCTGGTGCAAAACAAATTGCAATTGAAACAAAAGCAATTACCTAGATGATGAGGGGTAAATCCTCTTTTGTTTAATATAGAAAATGAAAATGTTATTACCACTGAACAAATGGAAGTCAGTAATTTTTGAGAGGATACACCTTTATACAAGCTATGAGGCAGTCAGCACCTTGGACCTAAATCAAGGCAAGTTTTTAGCAACCCCTTTCAACAAAGGGTCATTTTCTCCCTCAAGTTTCAGCTCTATAATGATATAGGTAATTAGAACCAAAGATGTATATTAAAACTCATGTGAGATGTTAGAGGAACATGGCTGCAATTGTAGAAACAAATGCAAACCGTCACTTGATGTTTACTTAAACACAGAAATGTTGTCATGATTTTAACTTCTTTATTTTAAGTAGTTCAACCATTCCACTGCAGAGTGGGAAATACAAGCACACCACTCTACTGCCCTAATGAACAGGAGCCAAAAGGAAACTGACCTGCCGGTGTAGTCTTTAAGCTGAGCAAGATGCAAAAACTAATCTAACAGCATGAGAAAGTAAAGAGTAAATACAATTTTTCAGTTCTTGTTTTCAATGTCCCTAACATGACTAATTGCAAAGACAAAGGTGCATTTTTAAATACGATTTTTATCTTGACAGTACAACCCTTTTACAGTTGCTTTACAAGACAACTTGATGGCGACAGTTTTCCCCCTTAAAACATCTCGATGTGTTCTTGTTTGAAAAATAACACAACCAGTGTATAAGAAACTTCTATTTTCATTCCCATTACAATTCTTAGCACCTTAAATGCTCTCATTAGGTTGCTGAAATCATAGGTTCTGTGTAATCCAACAGACCACACTTTTCATTGCAACGCGGTAGCTTTTCTCAGGGGTAGCATATTATAGCTCCCTTGTGAGCTGCTCCACGCAGGGATTTTGGTTTTGTGGGTAGGTCTGTAAAACGCTGTGCACACTTGAGGCAGTCAAGAATATATAACGGCCCCATTACCAGAATAATCAGCGCTCCTGCACCAGAAACCAGCTGCACTCCAAAAAGGGACCGATAATGCCTACAGGAGCGGGTGCTTCTACCGCGGTCTAGGAAAGAGCAGCACAGCGAGGTCTTCTTTGCTCAGGGCTCTTTTCAAAGCGCTCAACGGCCCAGCCCCGGGGTGCAGCTCCCTGGGCACGGAGACGGGCTGCAACAGACCAGACACCCCGTCCAGCCTCGTGCACGCCCGCTTCTTGGTTCGCGGGGATTTTGTCTGCCGGCAAAGGCACGTGCACCCGAGCACCTTCCAGGGAGGGGACAGCCAGGCAGACAAGGCTACAGCTCCGGGGGGGGGGCACCCCAACCTCGCACGCCCCCCCCCCAAAGCGCACACATCACCGCACGGCGCCCCTCACTCCTTCTGCCTCCCCAGCCTTTGCGCCCCCTCTCCGGGCCCCCGCCCGGGACAAGCTCCCGCAGCCCAGCCCGCTGAGCAGCGCCTCCGCTGCACCCCACGGCCGCCCGCCCCTGCCCACCGCCGCGGCGAGCACCCGCCCGGAGCGGGGCGGGGGGGGGGCTGCCCCCGGCGCAGCGCTGGCCCCGCCCCGCTACCTTCTCCTCGGCCTCCGGGGCCCCGCCGAGCCTCTGCCGCAGCTCGCTCATCTTGGCCCGAGGCCGCGGCGTCCGCCCCGGCTGCCGCTCCCGGTGCAAGAGCCGCCGCTCCGAGCGCTGCAGCGCGAGACCAGGCGGCGGCGGCGGCGCGAGCGGCCCCGGGGTTCCATGGGGGGGGGAAAGCGGCCGAGCCAATAGCAGGCGCAGGAGGGGGGGAAAGGGGGCGTGGCCGCTCCTCTGTCTCCGCCAGCCTCGTTCTCAATGCGGAAGCCGCCGCCGTTCCCTCTCTTCCTCGCGCGCGCGCGCGCAGCCCCGCCCAGGTGTGGCAGCTCTCCTGCCGGGGCCGCCATGATCGGTGTACGCAGGGGCGGGCGTGGGGCCGTCACCCCGGGCCCTCGCCCGTCCCACGGGATTCCCGCGCCAGAGAGCGATGGAGGCCTGGGAAGCGGGGCCAGGGTGCAGTGCAGAGCTGTTGGAACTAGGGGTGTTGCTGCACCCCTTGGCTTGAAATGGCTTCCAGGGCATGCGGGGTTTGCAATTTGCTTCTCAGGAGCCCCACCATACACATTGTTCCCCTGCCCCTGCTGCCGGGGGCACGTCATTACCGGCCAAAGACTCCCCCTCTGCACCCACACAAGGGCTGCATCCACCACGTGGCGCTGAGTCTGTCTTCGCGGGCAGGGCTTGACCCTCCAAAGAGACACAAAGGCCACCATTTGGGGTGTGAGGACAAACAGAGTCCCAGGCCAGTAGGGACCAGTGTGACCATGAAGTCTGGCCTCCACTATAGCACAGGCCAGAAACCTTCTCCACAATCTTTCCTAGAGCAGATCTTTCAGGAAAACATCCAACCTTGATTTTAAAATTGTCAGTGAGTGATGTAGAATCCACCAGGAGCCTTGGTAAATGTTTCCAATGGTTAATTACGCTCGCTGTTTAAAATGTACTTCCTATTTTCGGTCTGAATTTGTCTAGCTTCAACTTCCAGCCATTAGATCTCATTAGACATTTCTCTGCTGGACTGAAGAGCCCATTATAAAATTTTTGTTCCCCAGGTAAGGACTTATGGATTGTAATCAAGTCACCTCGGTATTGTTAAATAGATTGAGCTCTTTGAGTCAATCACTATAAGGCATGTTTTCCAATCCTTTAATCATGCTCAAGACTCTTCTCTGCACCCTTTCCAAAATGTCAACATCCTTCTTGAACTGTGGACACCAGAACTGGACACAGTATTTCAGCAGTGGTCGCACCAGTGCCAAATAGAGGTAACATAACCTTAGTTGTTCAGCATTCAATGAACAACAAATTGGTGGGGCATGAGAACTCTGGACAGTTTTAGAACTTGGTTTTGCAATTTCAAAGAAAAGTGGCAAGTGATGGTGCATTGAAGCTGCCACTGATACATTGTAATGCAGTTGCTGACCTGGGTATCAAGGGTCTCTCTACTGGAGAGGCTAGGCTGTATGTTACAGGCCTTTAACTGATTGCAAGTAAGGAACAATGTTTAATTCAGGGGGGCTTGTGCTTTTGTAGGAAGTGGCTCTGAGCTCTGTGATATTTTGAGTGACCACTGAGTGCAGCATCATAAAAGCCGGAAAGTTCCTGGGAGGTTACAGATTGATTACATCACCACAAAAACCACCACAATCGGTGCAAGTTGGCAAACTCTACAGCTTGACCAATCCAAACCCATCTGGCAGCCCAGAACTGCCATGGGGCCTTCAGCGCATCAGAACTCCACTGCCCCAAAACCTTCAGGACTTCAGCTTTCCACCCAGGCCCTTTCCATGACTCTCGTGAAACCCTAGGAGCTCCAACATGCCATCCTGCCGCTGCAAACCCTGCTTTCCCACTCAGTGCCACTTAACTACCCGGGGCCAAGCTTCCAATTATCAGCCCCTATGCACAGAGGGGTGCACAACTGCCCCGGAACCATTGGGGCCCCAACAATCCATTCTACAACCCCCCACATTTCAGCAGGAGAGTGAGTTTGTGTGTGTATGGGGGTGGGGGGGATGTGAGAAAACCTGGATTTGTGCAGGAAATAGCCCAACTTGATTGTCATGCACATTGTGTAAAGAGTTGTCACTTTGGATGGGCTATCACCAACAGGAGAGTGAATTTGTGTGGGGGAGTGGAGGGTGAGAAAACCTGGATTTGTGCTGGAAATGGCCCACCTGATGATCACTTTAGATAAGCTATTACCAGCAGGACAGTGGGGTGGGAGGAGGTATTGTTTCATATTCTCTGTGTATATATAAAGTCTGCTGCAGTTTCCACGGTATGCATCCGATGAAGTGAGCTGTAGCTCACGAAAGCTTATGCTCAAATAAATTGGTTAGTCTCTAAGGTGCCACAAGTCCTCCTTTTCTTTTTGCGAATACAGACTAACACAGCTGTTACTCTGAAACCACATTTCATAGACTATCAGGGTTGGAAGGGACCTCAGGAGGCCATCTAGTCCAACCCCCTGCTCAGAGCAGGACCAATGCCCCAACACATTTGCAGTGGACCCTACAGCGTCCTGATGTTCCACCCAGCAGCAGCCCCTGCTCCTCTCCTCCAGCGGCTCAGAGGCCGGCAGGTCCCGAAATGTTCCACCCAGAAGCAACCCCCTCCCCCCCCGATGCCATGGGAAATTCAAGGCCCCCACATTCCACACAGCTACTGCTGTGGAACATTTGGCGCCCCAACATTCCATCTATCCCCTCCCATGGAACTTATGGGGCCCCAACATTCCATTTACTCCCACCCCCCCCCGCGCCGCCCACGGGACAACAGGAGAGAAGCTGGGAGTGGGAGGAGCTGTGGGCACGCGGGCGGAGCCCAGTGCTGAGGAGAACAGCCATTGGCAGGTACGTATGGACAATGAGAGCCATGCGTTGATTGGTGGTCGTACCGTAAGTGGTGGGTGTGGCTCCGATTGTGACACGTAAGGTGATTGGCAAGCATGGAGCGACGTTATCTACGTCGTGATTGGCTGAGCACAGGCATGCGGGCGGGATTTCTGACGCTTCTCCGGTGAGCGGGTGTGCTGTCAAGGGGGCGGGACTACCGGTATGACGGGGGCGCTCATTGGCGAGCGAGCCGCGCGTCGGCGAGGCTTCCGGCGCCAACCTGTGTATGATTGGTGCAGCGCGACGTGTGGGCGGGGCCAGGACGCGAGGCCCGAGGCGCTATAAGAGCCGCCGTTTGGCGCCCAGGGGAGGCAGTCGGGGGGGAGTCTCCGTGTGCGCGGCGCTGGGTTTGGGTGGCCTCTCCCCCGCTGGCAGGATGTTCGAGGCGCGGCTGGTGCAGGGCTCGGTGCTGAAGCGGGTGCTGGAGGCGCTCAAGGACCTGATCACCGAGGCCTGCTGGGACCTGGGCTCGGGCGGCATCAGCCTGCAGAGCATGGACTCCTCGCACGTCTCGCTGGTGCAGCTCACGCTGCGCTCCGAGGGCTTCGACACCTACCGCTGCGACCGCAACATCGCCATGGGGGTCAACCTGGCCAGGTAGCGGGGCGGGGGGGCAGGCCCCTCAGCGGCGGGCGGGAAGCGGGCAGAGCCGTGGGGGGAGGGGGTGGGGGTTACTGACTGGCGCGAGAGAGCGAAATTCGCGGGGGGCGGGGGGCGAGTGGTGTCTCGCGCCGTTTCTGCCGCGCGCGCGCGCGCTGCCCGCGAGCGGAGGTGACGTCATTTCGGCGCCAGTCGCACAATGCCCCGGCCGCGCTGGCGGGAAAGCTGCACGCGGGGGCGGGGCCTGGGCCGGGGGGGCCGAGTGCCCGGGCCTGGCCTGGCCTGGGCGGGGCGGGGCGCTCCGGGGCACGGTGGCCGGGGGCGTCCGGGGAGCGGGGTCCGAGTTACGGCTTCTCGCCCCCCTCCGCGTGCGCCCCCCACCGGCGGCCTTGCCACCTGCCCTGGCCCGCGCGGGTTGGCGGGGGGGGGGTCAGGCTGAACAGCCCCCGGAGCTGCCATGTCGCAGGGGCGGATCTCCGTTCCCCGCCTGCTGTTGGCGTTGATGCGCTGGAGGCAGCCGCATGAAAGCGGTGTGTGAAACAGACACCCCTCCCTCCCCCCGGGTTTCCTGCCCTTACCACTTTGGTGCAGTCTGGCTGAGCGAGTCCTCTTGTTCTTTCCTAGTATGTCCAAAATACTGAAGTGTGCTGGCAATGAAGACATCATCACCCTCAGAGCAGAGGACAATGCAGATACGCTGGCTCTGGTATTTGAGGCACCAAGTAAATATCTCGACTCCAAATCTTTTCACAATTAAGATACAACTTCTTTAGTTCAGTTATGAAGCACAATTGGGGTGAAATCTTGTAATTCTGCATTTCTGAACAGCTCATCAGTGCCTTGGCTTCCTTTGCTGTTCCAGAATTAAAATATATGCATATCTTTGAACTATCAGTCATTATTTAACTTTATTAAGCACTATATTTTGGGTAGACTTCAGTGGATATTTGTCTAAAGAATAATTGTGGCCTTGGGGATAGTCACAAAGTGGCAGCAAGAAAAACCTAAAACATTATTTGATTTCTTTATCAAATTAAGACTACACTGAGGAAATCTTCTGGGACAGAATCTAACCAACATCCCTAGCTTTAATATTTTAGAACAGTTCTGGTCAAATATATCCTATCTTTTTAGATCAGGAGAAGGTCTCTGATTATGAGATGAAGTTAATGGATTTGGATGTGGAACAACTTGGAATTCCAGTAAGTCTTGTCTCCCCTGCTGACCTAAATTAGATTATTGGGTTTTACAAATACGTACACAACTTGAAAGTTTAGTTGTCATAAAATGTTTTGTGACTTTCTTCCTGTTAAGAAATGTAATAAACCTAAACTTTATTTCAAGGCAAACTTAGTTTCCCAACAAAGCTCTCATTAAATTTCAGCAGAAGCTTTAGACTTGTTTCTGTGTGATATTTTTGGCCTAAATCTGCTGTCTCTCTGTCTCACATGCTAATGTACAAGCTCTTGCTGACTTTTCACTTGTAAAATCCCTTAAAATAACAAAACAGCATTAATTGAAGTCCACAATAGAAGGTACACCTTATATGTAAATATTTATCATTACATACTGGTTCTAGTTTGAATAGACTAAAGCAGCATAATGGGACTCGGTGGTACTGAATCTGGAAGCAAAACAAACATGCTTGGGTAATTAACTTTCAGTGCGGCAAACTTCACTGACTCAGTCAAGCTGTTTCTCCATGTCCATAAAGATCTTACAGACTAAATAAGGCTGTATAAGTATCCCTTTTATGGCTTCTTTGCTTTAAGTGGATTTTCATAAATATAGCTAAGAAGTTAGCAAGCTTAGATGGACTCTGAAATAGAATCAGCCTGTAAGTACTGCAGAGCCAATGTAAGTAAAAAGCTACAGACTTGAAAGTTAGCAGATAAAACTGAAAATGCCAAGGCCAGATCTTGCTAACAAGCTGCTGTTTTTTCAGCCATAGTTCAGATTAGAACTGCACCTCAGAATATTGAAGTGGAATAATAGGATTTTCTTTTCTGAAAGAATGCAACAACTTTTGTCTTGAATAGAAGTGACAGAGTACAAAAGTTTGTTCAGGTACTGTTAGAAACTATATCTAAGGTTGTCTTCTCACAGGAACAAGAATACAGCTGTGTAGTGAAAATGCCTTCTGGTGAATTTGCACGGATCTGCAGAGATCTCAGCCATATTGGAGATGCTGTTGTCATCTCTTGTGCAAAAGATGGTGTAAAATTTTCTGCCAATGGAGAGCTAGGAAATGGAAACATCAAGCTGTCACAGACCAGTAATGTGGATAAGGAGGAAGAAGCTGTAAGTTGGGTGGTCTGAAAATTTTCTAAAATACGGGGACTCGAGTATCTCACTACTGTTGGAGCAGGAGCAACTTTCGAGTCATCAATTCTCTGCAAATTTTTCAGAAAGTCCAGCCTACCTGGCTGGGTCTAGAGAACTGACAAGCTACAACATTCTGGGTCTTTCCTGTCTCTAATACAGGGCTGAGTAATACATGGGTATCAGAAAAATGGGAGGTGGGTGGGGGAAATGTTACTAGTGTTCTGGCTGGCGTTTGCTCTGTTGTGGGAGAAAATTGCTGTCACTGCGGTTGCAACTAATAGTTGATAGGTGCCCAGAAGTTCCTTCTTGTGCCATGCTACATTTATGGGCTATGAGAACATAAAGAAATCTGTCCCTGAAAAAGGTTCAGAAATGATATGAATACTTAATGGGGCTCTACTGATCATTGTCCTTAATTCATGATTGGTGGTTTTGATTTCTTCCTGTTAGGTTACAATAGAGATGAGTGAGCCAGTCCAGCTCACTTTTGCATTGAGGTACTTGAATTTTTTCACCAAAGCCACACCACTGTCACCTACAGTTACACTTAGTATGTCTGCAGATGTTCCACTAGGTAAGTAATACTGCTTTCAGTTCTTCAAAACAATTTTGTATAGCTACACCACTTCTAAGCTGCATTGTAAAGTCTCAATGCTGGCCTAAACTACACTGTTTGTTGGAAGTGTTCTGCATAACTGACTTGCCTTTTTTCTCCCTCAGTTGTGGAGTACAAGATTGCGGATATGGGACACTTAAAATACTATCTTGCCCCAAAGATTGAGGATCAGCAAGATGGTTCTTAAAATGCACTAGGATCAAGGGAAGATCCCCTGAGAGCTGTTGAGAGATGAAAACTACTTTTCTGAGGAGGAAGGAAGCCTCAAATAATGCTGTTAGGCATGTTTGTAGATATTTCTCTGTAAATATTTTTTCAACTTATTTTTGTTTTGTATCTTCTTTGAAAAATGCTTGTATCTTTGCTATTCTTGACCATGGGTCTATTTACACCTTTTTAGATGCTGTTTTTAGAACCTACGCTTTAACTCTCTTTGGAAGTTGCTAGTTGTAAAGGGCCGCAATACTGAAACATTGCGTTACTATAAACAGTGATCTCTCTAGGGCTTTACCTGTGAAACCTCAGTCAACTGAAGTTACTAAGAGTTTCTAAATGACTTAACAGAAAAAGAGCTCAGTTGTCAGGATGTCCTTATCAAAATGGGAACTGTACTATAACTGAAATGTGAAAATAGTAATAAAATTTTTGAATCTTATTCTCAAACTATGACTAGACTTAACAGTAAGTCTGAATAGTACTGAGAATATTTATTTTGGTTTTAAGTCAAATGTATACCTCAGCATGAGCTCAGATATCAACATTATTTGTAACCCAATAAAAAAAAACTTGGAAGGCTTCTGGTATTTCATGTGACCATGACCTGTACCCATCAGCTTTTTAGTGGATAATCACATGACTGATTTTAAATACAGATAACTAATGTGGTGATTAAAAGATACTGCCATCTAGCCAATTTCAGTTTGCAGTTAAAATTAAACATTCCTTATTTGTTAGCAGTAACGGGAAGCCAAGTGCCATAAGTGAGTGTGACCGATGTCTCTTAAACAACTTGTATTTGAAACCTGCATACTTGTTTCGCAGCAGGTTGTCTCTTGATGTAAGAGGGGAAGTCTAAGGCCAGAGAGCACAGTGATCTTGATTGCACACATTGCAGCATAACCACAGATGTGGAAGCAGTTTGCCTAAACTAAGGCAACTTTGCATAGATATGCTTACTATGATTTAAAAGTGGTTTACATCAATTTTGATTAAGTGGATTACTTATTGACTCAAGCTTAATTGAAATTTTTTTAAATGTGTTTACAGAAGTGGCATTAAAATAATTAAGCATACCTCTTTCAACTATTGCAACTTTCAATTTCCAGACTTGTCTGACCATGTTAACAAACTGGAAATTTTGTAATAGCAGCTCAACTAAATTATCTGAACTTTGTTAAAAGAGTGTTAAGATGAATGACAAGTTCAAAATAACTTCTACTCAACTTGTATACAAAACAAATACAGCCCACTTTAATTTTGTTACTGATTGCAAAATTAGTGCACTAATACCACTTTTGGGTAAGACTTTTTGAAATACCAATAACTCTTCCCATTTTCCTTCAGCTTGTAACAAAGATGATGCATTATTTGATTTTTTTTTCTAAAAACCATTTACAATCAATTGGAGTAAAAAACCTGTTAAATTGCAGCCAACATTTATATTAAAAGTTACTCAAATTCTCGGTAGGTCCAGGGAAGTGTCAGGGAGAATTCATTGCCTTGCTGGGGGCTGCAGTTTTCCCAGCTGCAAGAGTATTTGGTTAGCACTTTCCAATGTCAAATGCTTTGGGAGCTAGGTTGGTTTAAACTACCCCACAGGCCCATCCCTAGAGAAATTTGGCAAGAACTTCTGCTCTGTATGGAGAGGGTAATATATTTCTTAGACTGCTCATGACCATTAAAACGGGTGTTTGGGGGCCTGAGTTAACCAGTGTTCCAAATATAATTCAGCTACCATAATATTGCTCAAAGCATGCTTGTGTGCAGTGGTCACACTTAGCTGAAAGCCCTGTGAAACCTCCAACCAGCTTCAGTTTTGTTAGTTACAAAATGACTGCACTCACTATCTGTTAGAATGATGATGTAGAGAGTCACAAGGTGGCAGCCATAGGCTAAAACCAACACTGCTTTGCTATCTCAAACTACAATGGGTTTGAGGATAATATTTCTGCAGAAATTCCCCTGCGTAGCTGCTGTCAGACCATATCGCTCTGTAGGAGCGTTAGAGCTGACTTTTTGAGACCCCCTAAACCTGTTTTTTAATTGATTATCTCTCAAAGCATTGAGGGAATTTCCTGTGCTCAACCAAATAGCCTGGCAGAGAGGGAGAATTGTGACGTGTCACCTAGGGTATGATAATCTCACTAGTTAGTCACCATCTTGCAGCATCTTCCACCCACCGGTGTTTGCAACAAATTTTCTTTTGTGGTCGCAGAGTGCGGCACTTTTTCCTATAATAACTAGGCAAAACAAATGAATATGCACATATACACATCCAAATCATGGTAATTTGTGTAGGGGGGTGGTGAGGTTGTTTTTTTTTGCAGACTCCAAAATAAAAATAATGCTGTAAAGAGTGATACTTGTATGTTTGTTAATATCACTTATCACAGCTTCCCAGCTCACCAGTAAGTCTGCTGTGAACAATGATAGTTGTATGTTAATATCACTTCCCAGCAAGCCCCAGGACAAAATAAGGCCTGGGTGGGGTGGTCAGAGGGGGAAGGCTGTGGGAACCTGAGGCAATGGTCGAGGTGATGAGCTCCACTGCCATGTGGCCAGAGCCAGGGGTCAGCACCCAGGGCCAGCACATGCCTGTGTGGCCAGAGCTGGGGCTGCATGACCAGGGGTCAGTGCCTGCAGCCAGAGCCGGGACTCACTGCTGCACAGCCAGGGCCAGGGGTGCCACCTTCTGCCAGCAGGGATCAGTGCTCACTGGTGTGTGGCTGGGACTGGGGATCAGCACGGGGCGTGGCTGGAGCTGAGGGTCCATGCCTGATAATGCTCGGTCACAGCCAGGGGTCAGCACCCCTGGCCAGCTCCAGCTGCTGGAGCCCAGGGCCAGAGCTGGGGGCCAATGCCCACCGCTGAGCGGCTGGAGCTGGGGGCCAGAGGCCGGAGCCACATGGCCAGAGCTGGAGTTCAGCACCTGCCGCTGCGCACCTGCAGTCCCGCCTCTGGAGCCTGCCACCCAACCACCCCAGGGCTGAAGCCCGACCCCTGACTCCTCTGCAAGGTGGGTTGAGATTTCACCTTGCTCCTGCAGCATTGTGCCCCACCAGTCTCCACAGCTGGTGCAGGGTGGGAGGGGGGGGTGCCGATCCTTTGCCCCCCTTCCTCATCACCCCCCCCAAGAGGCTGTCGTGGCTGGATGAAAAGCCCCAGGTGGCTGTGTGCAGCCACGGTGGCCACATTTGAGAAACGCTGCACTAGAGAAACACCCCTTTGCAGTCTTTTAATCTGAATGTGGAGGTCTCAACCTTGCATGAGCTATTCATGGCTGCTGTTGGCATCCCTCTGCATAGCTGCTAGTCTCTCCCACGTGTCATATTGTCAGTAGATTGTTAGAAATGGTTTAGAGCACTTGGGTCTGGTGGTGCTGCCTGAATGCCTGTCATTGTCAGAGCCAAACGCTGCAACTGGTCTGGAGCAGTAAGTACCAAGTCAGTAAAGGATCCAGAGTCAGTGCCCCTCTTTTTCTCCTGTTATAGCACCTTTTCAGGTCTGTTTTAAAGGCCCAATCAGCTGTTCTCACTGTACATCAAATCATCAGAAATGCTGAGGGGACTGGAACACATGACTTACGAGGAGAGGCTGAGGGAGCTGGGATTGTTTAGTCTGCGGAAGAGAAGAGTGAGGGGGGATTTGATAGCTGCTTTCCACTACCTGAAAGGGGGTTCCAAAGAGGATGGGGAAGGGGACTCAGAAACGTGATGTTGAACCGAGGAGCTGAGATCAGCTTTGGATTACTGTGAAGTGCAGGAATGGTTCTACGCTTCCATGGTGGTAATCTTTAATCACGTTTCACCATCGGAAATGAAGCGGGGCTAATGGTTGTAGCCTTGAGCTTCGCTTCCTGGTGCAACCCCCAGCCATACACCCTCCCCGACCCCCAATTGCACGACTCCCAGTGCTTCCGAAAAACCCACAACTTGCAATAAAGTTAGAGGTGCTGGCCACACTGCAGTTCCTGTGTTAAATGTGTGAAGTCATGCTGCGTAGTTATACAGCGACTGTGCCTCATCCGGTCATTTGGGATGGCTGAAGGAATCTCTGGATCTAGCCCTTGGATTATTTTTGTTTGTATCTCTAGCACCTAAAGCCCTCCTCGTGGCTTGTTTGGCATTTTTTTGAAGTAAGCTTCTCGCTCTTGCTGGGGATCAAAGTTGGAAGGTGTGAACCCTAAACGCTGAAACGCCGGATGGCAAATAAAAAGATCCCAACATTTATTATTTATAAACAGCAGCTCATGATTTTGAGGGCTTCATAATTTTTTTATGTGGTGGGGAGCGGGGGCGGAGTGATTATGTGTTGCACAAACCTGTGTTATGTGTGTTCAGCCCTTTGGGTTGAAAAGTGCTGGATCAATGCAAGTGATCTGATACACTTTGTAAATAACTAAGAGTGGCCCTTTGAATTTATTGACCGATTTAGAAAGCTTCTGCAGGCAGCCTACCTGGGATTTTACCATCTTGAGTCAAAAATTGTGAGTGGGAAAAAAATACGAGGGAGATATTGATAAGTGCCTCATGAAACGACACTGCAGAATCCTTAATTGTAAGAGCAAGATGCTTGACAAAAAAAAACCAAACAAAACAACTGTCCAGAAATATCCGAAGTTGGGATCCCCCTCACCCACCAGCCCACACAGGACAGCTCTGAATTCAGCCAACAAGCCCCAGCGTGTCCCATTCATGTGACACACATGACACACAGCCCCAGCAGCTGGCACAAGCTGTCCAATCAGGTGCCACTCTTCAGCTACCAATCAAGGGCTTGGTTGTTGTTGGTTTTTTTGTTTTTTTGTTTTTTTTAAAGAAGAAATGGGGTCAAATCAAAATGAGGTTTCGTGCCATAACCTGGAAGGAAATGAGGGTCAGGGGGAGTAAACTTCCTGGGGTTGGTTTGCACTAGGTGCAGGAGAGGGCACGGCAGGACTGGGAGAGATGGGCTTGGACAACAGGTACAGAACACTGTGGCAGTGAAATTTTTATTCTGCTTCTTCGTGCTAAAACCTTTGCATTTTGCACCTCTTGGGTGCACACGCTGAACTGGCTGGTTCGATCCGCCACCCAAGTGACAGAGCCATGCCATTCCAGATACGCTTATGAACAGCTCCCTTTTGAATTCTCCCTGTGAGCAGAGAGAATACTGTTCATCAGAACACTTCATCTACATTTGTTTAAAGGGGTAGTGGATCCAGGTCCTGGAGTTGGATGTTTCCAGGCTCTCTGGATCTCTCCTTGGAGTTTGTGACACTAGGGAGAATTTAAAACTTCTAAAGTGGTCCCTCTTTATCAGGGTTACGATTGAGAAAGAGTTTGTCGCCCTTACAAGGACGGGACAGACTCCCCCTGTAGAAGCAATCCTGGTGGGGCAGTGGGAGTGGAAGTTTATTTAAAAAAAACACCCTTTCCTGTGACACAGATCTGTCAGTGAGCCTGAGCTTTATTCTGGAAGTAAAATCAACTGACTTTTATGGCATGTAGAAGGTGGCTAGACATCATAAAAAAAAATTTTGGATTGCAGACAGATTTCAGCTGTAAAGAAGGGCAGGTAGGGAGCTAGATACTGCCCATTCTAGATCCCGAGTATATCCATTGTTTTCAGTGGATGTACTCCAGATTGACGTTGATATAAACGAGAACATAAGACTCTGAGAGTTTCAATGGCTTGCTCTGAATCTCCACTTTATTGACAGTTACTAGCATTAACACCCAGGCTTTGATTCTTTTCTCATTTATACTGGGTGTAAATCGGACGTGATTCTAGAAAAGACTCTGGAGTTGCCCTGATGTAAAACTGGGGCAAGTCAATACAGAATTGGGCCCACTTTGCTCTCAGTGGAAATAAGTAGTTATGGCACAAGACTGTGAGTCAGGAAATCTGGGGATTAGTCCAGCATCTGGACCAGACTTCTGGTGAGTAAAGCACTTTTGTGACTCAGTTTTCCTTACCTGTAAAATGGAGATAATACCTAGCTCATGGATGTGTGGGGGACTTATTTAGTGTATATAAAAGTGCAGCGCAAAGTATTTCTTGTGCGGTGTCTGCCAATACCACGCCCTTCCTGGCAATTGTCATTGAATGTTGATAGTAGGTGAGGACGTAGGCCCCAAAAGTGAAGTGACTGAGGAGTGGGTTATCTCTGTCATCAGTAGCTGCAGAAATTAGAAATGTGTTTTGTCTGCTTGCTTTGTCCAAAAAGGAAGCAAAATACTGAATCGAGCCAATGGCTAAGACATTGCTGGCCATCTGCTACTAGGAACTGACCATTCATTTCTTCTGTCTTTTGGGATACAGCTAGGGTCTCCAGATTTAAGTTTAAATCAAAGCATATGCTCAATACATGCAGAGAGTACCTCTGACTTACCACTTGTGCAAGGTTTGCACGGGAAGAAGAGGCCTGCTGGCAGAGTTAGATGGGGTTGTGTTCAAGAAAGGGGGACGCGCCTTCAATTCGAGGGAGGTAGCGAGAGCTTGAAAAAGTATATTGTTCAATAAAAAGAAACGGAGGACTTGTGGCACCTTAGAGACTAACCAATTTATTTGAGCATAAAAAGCTTTCGTGAGCTGCAGCTCACTTCATCGGATGCATTCAGTGGAAAAAATCCACTGAATGCATCCGATGAAGTGAGCTGTAGCTCACGAAAGCTTATGCTCAGAGAAATTGGTTAGTCTCTAAGGTGCCACAAGTCCTCCGTTTCTTTTTGCGAATACAGACTAACACGGCTGCTACTCTGAAAATTGTTCAATAGATTATAGAGCTGGGCAGAATTCCCCCAAGTAATTTGGGGAATCAGGATATACACTTAGTGAGCAAAAATATTCTCAAGTTTTTCTGCTTTTAGTAAATAAAACAGGCAGTAAAAGCCTGGTGCAGGGAACTGCACTTTCCCTATCAGCTAAATGGCATTGGAGCGTCATGGTATCCAATAAATGCTGTTTAAATATGGGACTGCCCACTGGCTATAGAGCGCATGCAGACTGCAGAGCAGGTTTGAGGTCATTCCTTCAGAACCATAGATACCTGAGACCAGGATATGAGTCCTAAGCAGCAGTGGTTGTGGAAGGAACAGCTAACTTATCCTGGGTTTCAGACTTCCAGGAGATTTTTCTGGTGGCGGAATGCAGTGAGGGCTGGGTTGCTGACAGGCCAGCTTAGACATCGCCGCCTGCATATTGCTACAGAGGCATCGATGGCAGGATAAACGCAGGTTTCAGCTCCGAGAAAGCAAGGCCATCAGCTGTACAACAAAGCCAGATACGCCATCCTGGTGAGTACAATCTCAAATGGGTGTCACTGCCAGCAAGAAAACCACAGGGCTTGGATTCACAGCAAGATGAAATTACAGGGCACAAGTGTGGCTTGGCTAAATAAAGCTCCGGCACTGAACATCACCTCCTTCGCAGATCTAATCTAGGTAGGCAAACAGGGAGCTGTGACTTCTGTTTTTCTGTTTTATTTTGATCCCTTCATCTCCTCCTCCCTATTGGCCTGTTCTGTCCACTTGTCTGTGTCTGGCCTGTCTTGTGATGGAGCGGTCTGGAGGAACAGGCAATTCCATTTTGCAACAACTTCCAAGGTTTTGAAGTTTGTTTTTGTTCCACAATGACATGAAAACTAAACGTTTCGAATGATTTTGCAAAACAGATCTGTGTCCGAGTGTTTAGACTCGGAGGCGTAGCCGTGTTAGTCTGTATCCACAAAAACAACGAGGAGTCCGGTGGCATCTTAAAGACGAACAGATGAATTTGGGCATAAGCTTTCGTGGGTAATTTGTAGACTGGAAACCTTGGTTTTCAATTCACATCTTTCTCTGGTCCAAAGTGACCAGGGAACCCCAGACCTCAAAAACCTTTGTGTCAAAAGCAGCATGTCTCTGTAGAACATGACGTCCTCAACAAAATAGAGTTGAATAAGGAGCGAGCTCTCTGGGGCAGGTTCTGTCTTCTGTGTTACTTGTCTGTGTAGTGCCTAGCATGGGACCTTGACTGAGGTTCCTGGATGCTAATGCAATATGTTTAATACCAAGCTTTATGGCCCCAGTTTAGGATGGTCTCGTGGCACGGGGTGTGTGTCCATGATCACAGTTAGCGTGTGCTCTGGGAGGTTTGGGTACATTTGTGCCTGTGTATAAATTATGACCAAAGGTGAGGCTTTGTTTTTTTTAAAACAACAAAACTTTGTAAAACCCGAATACAGGTGGTGGTTTAAATTCCACTGAAATCAGGTCTAGGTTTTTGTGGAATTCAATATTCCATTGTTGTAGTTGTTATCTAGGCTTTGCCACGCTGCGCTTGTGAAACTGAATAGGGCCTATGCTGAGTGAGGTATAAGGAGTGGACAAATAGCATAAATGCAGGGAAAGAATTACCTTTCTAAGGGAGGTTTCAAAGTAGCAGCCGTGTTAGTCTGTATCCGTAAAAAGATAAGGAGGACTTGTGGCACCTTAGAGACTACTAATAAATGTGTTAGTCTCTAAGGTGCCAAAGTACTCCTTTCTTTCTCAGGAAGTTGGCATATCCCACCACACAGCTCACTAGGCTTTATGTTCCCTGTATCGTCACTGTCACTACCCCATTCTGTGTCTCCGTTTCCCCCTCTGTAAAATGGGGATACATGTGCTTTTTCACATTTGTAAACCACTTTGAGACCTGTGGATGGAAACGTGCTGTATAAAGGCCGGGTGTGGTGGTTTTTTGTTTGTTTTCTAAATGAGTTAAGGTGGTGTTAGGAACACAGGTCAGG
Organism: Lepidochelys olivacea; assembly: GCF_965140295.1. Lineage (NCBI taxonomy): Eukaryota > Metazoa > Chordata > Testudines > Cheloniidae > Lepidochelys > Lepidochelys olivacea. The sequence continues at coordinate 10,446,914 of NC_140436.1, read as the reverse complement.
AAAGTTGTTTTTTTAGAAGTGACATTTAACCTTTCAAGAAACTCCAAGCATTGCGTTCTACCACACTGCCTTTTGTCTAGGCTGCTATAAGCAACAGCTCTGTTTCTTTCAGGTTATAGCTGATGACACGGCCTCCATGTTATGATGCCATCACGTACTAATCTAGCTGCTGGGATCCCCAGTAGCAAAGTGAAGTACTCCAAGCTCTCCAGTACTGACGATGGTTATATTGACCTGCAGGTAAAAGGGGAAAACAGAGGGAAACCTCCTTTTTTTTTTTCTTCTTCTCCTTCTTCTTATGTGACAAAAGTATCCTGCAGCTCTGATCTTGTTCCTTGTTGACCTCCATAAATATGGCGGGATGAGATTCCTCTCTGGCCCCTGTGTGCTGCTCTGGTCGGGTATAAGGCACCTACACAGCCTGCAGGAAGGGAAAGAAGAATTCCCCTGGCTTGTGCGCTGCTATGCTGGGCACGTGTCCCATTGTATTATGCTCCATGCGTGCACACGAGTGCCAGGAGAGGGAGTGCAGTCACAGTGTACGTGGCTGCGACCATTCAGGCTTGCGATGGGAGCATTGGGGAGGCTACCATAGCTTTGTACGGCCGAGAGGGCCGCTTGCACCGTGGTGCAGCCCAGAATCAGGAAGGGACAAAGGTGTCTTAAAGCCCCTCTCCTTTGGCTTGCACTTCCTCCAGCTGCGTCTCCAGCACGGAATCTGTGCCGGGCAGCGGAACGGCCCCGGGGATCATAGAATCATAGAATATGAGGGCTGGAAGGGACCTCAGGAGGTCATCTAGTCCAAGCTCCTGGTTATTTTAACAAGGTTAGATCTATATCTGTTCCTTTGCGGGGGGATGAGAAGACCCCATTGTGGAGTGACAGCTCTGAAGGGAACAGACGCTGCTGACACTTCCAAATCTGTCTGAGCTACAGCCGGATCTGGGAACAAGGGCATATGAATCCTTGCTCTGAAAGAACAGGGTGTTACGTGGGCAGAATTCCTCTGAGCCGATAGGCACTGAGGAGCTTACTTGATACGACCAAGCTGTTGCTGCTCTCGCAATCCCCCCGGCTAGGGAAGACCCCTGTGGTGGTTTCTCTGCTTGGTCTGAGTGCCGCCATCTGCCCCGCTCACCTCTAGGTGTGGGATTCGTGCCCACGCCAAAAACATGCTACATTTTAATGCCATTTAATATCTGCCTTCCCTGCAGTTCAAGAGGAGCCCACCCAAAATCCCCTACAAGGCCATTGCACTAGCCACTGTGCTGTTCATGATCGGCACCCTTCTGATTGTCATAGGAGCGCTTCTCCTCGCAGGATACATTAGCAAAGGAGTAAGTGGGCTAAATATCTTCTTAAATATGGTTTGTGTTCAGTGCCAAAAAAAATCCCCTCCTGCCAACTTTTATTTGTCTTAAATATGGAACTTCACTGCTAAGGCCTGTGGGCAGAGTGAGAGCTTTTCTCCCTGAATAACATTTGCCAGCGGCCCTGCTGCCCTTGGCTGTAATCCCATCTGCATTCTCTAGCTAGGCGTGATTGGGGCTGGTCTGTGCTTGCATAAGGAAAAATGATGTCCTGCCAGCTACCAGTACTGACCCATCGTGGTGACGGGAGTGCTGGGCTTGCTGTCTTTCAGAGGAGACGTCCAGCTAAGGTCCTGATCACTGCTTTTGACTAAAGATCTCATGGCCCCCTTCTGGAGGAGTGTTCTGGCCAAACTATAGTCCATAAAATTGTAGTTTTGGTTTTTTTTATTATTATTATTTCTTGCTTGCCCATCTAGGCATTTAAGCTGCACTCAAGGTAGTCGGTACCTACATTTGTGCCTGTCACTCCACTTGGATACAGTATTCTTCTCCTTCTAAAGCTGTTACGCCATGTTGCTTCAATAATGGCTGCTGCTTACCACTCCAGAGCTGGCTACATTTTAGAGGTAGATGAATTGATCGCTAAATAGATAGGACTTCAGGATTTGACCCTTGTTCAGGTGCAATGCCAGTTCACAGGAGAGTTTTCCCTTTGCAAAGTTTGCAGGCCTTGGCTTGTGCTGGGCAGTTTTGTTTTGTTTTTAAAGCATCACAAAGTTGCACTGTTTCCAAGCTGCAAAAGGAGCCATATAAACCGAATGAGAACTAACAATAGTTCCCCTCCCCTGTGCCTTGTCAAGTAAAACATTAATCACATTGGAGCTGCTCTGGTCTAGAGTGATTTTTAAAATCAAGCCTGGCACAGAGTGAACTGGCCCTTTATGGACAGCTGGGCTCAGCTCCACCTGGGCCTAGTTATCTGCCTCCCAGAGGATGACAGATTTAGGCCAATGGTCAGACATCACATGATGGTAGCCTGCTTTGTCAGACAGGGGAAGAACAGGAGCTAGGAGAGGTCTCCGGAGAGTCTCAGAGCCTGGAGTGGGCCTGACAGTGTACAGTGGTCGAGAGGAGGAAGAAGTTGTCCCTACCAGCTGGAGGGACAGGTCTGGCTAGAGTTACCTATAGTGAGGGGCAGAAGCAAATCCTTAAGAAGGAATTAAAAGTCCAGGAGAAGAAGGCCAAGAGACTCTTGGTTTGAGTTAGTTTGTGTTAATAAACCAGACTCCACAAGGGCCGAGAAGGTCGGAGCACTGCTTATGGTGGTTGCTTGTCTGGGCGAGGAGGGAAACTGAGGCAGGGCCAGGGTGGGACACCAGTTGAGGCAAGCTTCTGTTACAAAGCCTTTGCTTTGAGGATTTATTAATTTTCTCCTGTTTCTCTGCTTCTCTCCTCCAGGGAACAGACCGAGCTATCCCGGTATTGATCATTGGAATCCTGGTGTTCTTACCAGGCTTTTATCACTTGCGCATCGCGTACTATGCTTCCAAAGGCTACAGAGGTTACTCCTACGATGACATTCCAGATTTTGATGACTAAAACGCACCCTGGAACCAGGGAGCGTGGCTCAAGTTATAACGAGCTTCGTGTTAAGGGATGTTAGTTAACTTGACCCTGGGTATCAAAGATGGAACATGTAAGAACCTAAACTAAGTAGATTTATCAGTGGATGCAATTTCCTCATTCTGTAAATATTTTATTGCCAGCTTTTTTGTGTTTACATGAATTCGACAGGCACGATTGCAACATTAGGTGAAGCAAAGGATTTACTGTAGGAGGAGCTCTTCTTGTTTCGAATGGGAGGTGGTTCTTGGGCAAGCCAAGCTGAGCAGTTGCCCAAAGGAGAGATGAACGGTATATAATTTCAGCAAAAATAAAAATGATTTTTGTCTAAAGAGATTTATATTTCTAATGGAGAGTGTATTGTAGAACATATATTGCCTTTCAAATAGATCAAAGCTATAGCAAGGATCTTTGTGGCAAACAAATATAATACATCCAATTTTGCACTGCTGCATAATCATCAAAATAATTCCAACGTCATCATTCACCATCATAGATTTGCATCTGGAATGTTGACCTATTTGCCAGTCTGATGCAAATGGGAGAGGAAGTTGGATGTGTGCGCCATGATTTAGCGTGCATTTGCCATACAAGAACCCCTGTCAGGCTGATAAGTCCACTTACCTGACAAACACATTCCTTGAGTGCCAGCTGCTTCCCACCCTGCTGTTAATTTTGCTAAGGCTTATTGGTCATCCTTTCATAAGGACGACTTAAGATTTTGCTTAATGAAGGATTTTAAACAAACTTTGTGGCGAGGCAGGATGAAGAATTGAAAGCTGGGCCCTGGACCTGAATGTTTCATATCGTAAAATTCTGGTTTTGAATACTGGTGACCATTAGGGAAGTTCAGATCCCCTCTTTGCAGACTGGGCTCATCTGTTTATATGTGTATTTGAGGTCATTTGGCCCTAGATTTAGACCCTGTACTGTACATAATACCCTAAACATATGAAAAGAAAAGCTATGCTTGGACAGTGCTGCACGTTATCCGCTTCTATTGCTCTGTTAGCTGCATTTTGTCAGATTATTCTGGAGATTCAGAAGAAACGGAGGACAACGGGTAGATTTCTGCTTGATGTCAATAAGAGCGAAGTGGCTTCCGAGGTGTAATTGAACTGGGTGTCCCAAGAAGCAAGTATGGAACGATAAATTGTAATGTAAAATTCAAGCATATGCATTAGTATGAATAAACTGCACTATAGTCGATGTGTGGTTCATAAGCATGTCTCTTTTAAATCCGAAGACGCTCATATACAAAAAGAATGATTCCCAAACTTCCTGGAAGTCATTCTGCCTGGTACCAAGATTGAGCCTTCGTTGGGATCTGCCATTGTCTACTACCTCCTCTTCCAGTATTCATGCTGCCATCTGCCAGAGACAGTGGGCAGGAGTTTGCCAGGATGGAGTTTTGAGCAGCTTCATCTTCATTATGGGCTCACATGCAGCGAGCTGAAAGGCGGGGGGGTGCATTGAGTCCCAGTGCTCACCATCAAGGTGGCGGGAGGGGGAAGCCTAGAGTTAACACACCATGTATTGCAGCAGTTCCTGGAGCCCTTGTGTGAGAGACTGAGAGGCCGACCCTCATATGTTTAGCGGGTCAGGAGGGGCTCCAGTCCATCCTGGTGCTTCTCATCTAATTCCCATAGGATAGGTTTACAGCTCGTAAATGCAGCCTGAACTGCTTCACATTGGGCCCAGACCCTGAGTGGGGGAGTCTGCTGAAGCTGGAGGGAGCAAGAATGGGATTTATTTACCTTAAGGAGTTATCTCAAAGCGTAAAATGTGGAGGCTAAGCTTTTTTAGAAGAGTGGGCCATCTTGGGTAGAATGGCTGAAATCAATAGCTTGGTCTCTACCTTCCCATCCACAATGCCAACTCTTGAAGGGTAACTATGTTGATAGAAGGAGCACCTTCTGAGCCTATCAAGGGGCTGCGCAAGCAGTTGTCAAACATGAAAATCAGTAATTGGAGGATGGGTTTAATCAAATGTAACAGGACATCTTATTCCTGGGAGACTTGTGCCTCCACCTACCTTCTAGAAGAAAGCACAATACCCTGGGATCCAGCTCTGAGAGAGAGACATTTTAACTGAAGCCGGCACAGGGTACGTGGCTTGACAACCAATAGATCAGTTGCTTTCTATTTTATATATCCAAACTATAGAACCATAGACATGTAGGACTGGAGGGGACCTCAAGAGGCTATCCAGTTCTTTGCCCTACCCTAGGGCAGGATTACCGTCTCTGACTGGTGTTTGTCTGACCTGTTCTTATAAACCAGGCAACTGGAGCATTTTTATTTTATTTTTTTTTTAAGGCAAATGTGTGTTTGTGTTCCAGTAGAACACAGGCCCCAGACCAGGGTCCTGTACAGAGACAGACACTGAGGAGGGACTTCCTGACTCATGATTTTCAAAACTGTCTCGTGCTTCTTTGGGGTGCCTTATTTTGTATTGTTTTTTCCTTTTGTACACATCTTTGGGGACCAGGCGCTTTCTGAAAATGGGGCCCCTTTAACGTGTCAAGTTGGGAACTTAGAAATTAAGGCACTCAGAAATCTCAGGTCACTTGGCATTGTATGCCAAATAGCCAAGTGGCCTTTATTGCACCCATGTAACACGGGAGGGAACTTCTGGCTGCTACAATAGGGACACTGTTCTAGTCTTGACTCCCCCACAGGCCTAGTCTGTAGCTGTGGGCAGGTCGTTTATGGCCTGATTATTGAAGAGGGGGTAAGCAAAGGCAGCTGCCAAGGTTGTTCCAGGCGTCTGAAAGGCCACCGTCCCCTCTCCATCTGTTCCCCTAGCTACAAAACATGGTGATGGCAATGCCCATAGTTATCAGCCGGCAGTGGTGGGAGCTGAGACTTGGTGGATGTGAGAGTCTCAAAGGAAAGCTGCTCCTCCCATGCAAAGTAGCACTTCTAGTGCACGCCACACACGTGTTGAGGCTCAGGTGAGAATTTTTCTGGGCAAACATCTCCCATATAACAGGTTGATTTGAGACAATAGTGCTCATTTTTAAGTTCCCTTTGGTTTTCTGCCTCCCTTTCTCTTTTTCCCTGTACACTCTTGTGTTCTGTGCTAACCTCCAAGTCCTGATTCCCCCCCCCCCGCACACACACACACACACTTTTTTGGGGGGGTCTAAATTCTATTCCCTGGGTTGTTGCACTGTCCTTAATTGAGTGACTTGCACGTTAGGGCCAAGGGAACGGATTGATTGAACGCAGGATGTCAGTTCTCCCTGACTGCTGCTTTAACCCATCTGTTGGAAGGAAATGAAATATACACGTGCCTCTCTGCTGTGCTGTGTCATGCTGGCTCAGCGCTTCACCCTTCCTGACATTGTTCACTCTCTGGTCAGATGTCACTGCCACTTCCCAGATGTTGTTACATACCGGCTGGGAGCAGCTGAAATCCATCAAGTGAGAGCCAAGACCAGAGAGGAAGGTGGCAGCTGACGCCAGGCAATGAGTCAGCGTTGTGTCTGCAGCTGACATGGCAGGTGAAAGTTATATTTTAGGAAGGTGGAGGAGAGGGGAAGAAGAGGTTTTAAAGTGAAAGTGAGGATTATACAAGGGGGCTTGTGGATAAGGTAACATAAAAAGTGAGTTTCTGACCTTCCTACTTGCAGAGAAACACTTAACAGTGTGACCCAAGTGCTCTCTGAAGGCTCTGAAACCAGGAGGCAAAGAAAAATCACCCCACATTTATAGTTTTTTTAAGCCAATCTGATAATTTTTGAATGCCTGTGGATAGCAATGTCGGTGTCGATACGATGCTGTAGTAACACCGATGCCTGTTTCCCCCATTAAGAAGAGCTCTTAAGATTTAGACAATGCGCAGCATGGGAATAATCCAACAGAAGGCTCGGGGACAAAGAACAGTAGGGGTAGGTGCTGGTGAAGGGGTCCTGACCTCACGCACTCGCTACAGGGCCTGAATGCAGCCAGACTCCAGTCAATGGTAGATCCCAGGTTCTGGGTATCTCACCTCTCTGCTGCTCCTGCCACAATCCATAAAAACTGCCGTGTTTCTGCCCTAACACTGTATCCTGCTCCCAAGGAGGCTGCTCCCCAGACTGTGCTAAGGCCTTTTCCTCCTGCTAGGGATAGAGCTGACACGAGCTGAGAGAGAGGTGGCCACCAGCAGCTTTAAGCTCAGAAATGCCAAGGATAATTAAAGTGGATCTTCTAACACTTCCTAGGGAGACGTGAAGTCCTTTTAGACAGCAGAGCTGAGCCAAGTGCTTTCATTTAAGCTTAGAAAGACTGAGCCAGCCAGGCGACTGTGCTCTGAGTGATACAGTGATATAGAGGCCACTGACTCAGGTTCTTTGAGTGTCTTTGGGTGAGCTTGGCCAGAACAAAGAGGGAAATTGTAACACAGGGCCCGGGTCTTGGAACAGACCCGTCATCCAACACCCTGTTTCAAGATTCTGGCTGATGGGTGGAGTCCAGTCACCGAAGGGTCTTGTGAAAGTTTGGAAGTAACACTTTGTACGAGAGACCTTGCTCAATGAAAGCGAGAGGGGTCAGGAGAAGTACTTTTAAGAAGCACTTGGCAGCATCCCAGGGGAAAAATCTGGCAGAAGTAGACGGCTTAATGGAGAGAAGCTGTAGGAAAGGCCAAATAGCAGGTCCTGGGTTTTAGGGAAGAACCATAGAGTGTCCAAAGGGTTAAGTTAGCACTGCACAATTCTGTTGAATAAGGAAAGTCCTGACGCTCTGCTGAATAAGGAAGGCTTTTGACACAGTCTCACATGACATTCTCATAAGCAAAATAGAGAAGTAGGTGCATAACTGGTGGAAAGGCCATACTCAAAGAGTAGTTATGAATAGTTTGCTGTTAAACTGGGAGGGTGTATCTCATGGGGTCCTGCTGGGGTCAGTCCCAGGTCTGGTACTAGTCAATATTTTCATTGATGACTTGGATAATGGTGTGGGGAGCAGGCTTTTAAAATTTGCAGATGACATCAAACTGGGAGGGGTTGCAAGCACTTTGGTATACAGGATGGGGGGAGGGATAGCTCAGTGTTTTGAGCATTGGCCTGCTAAACCCAGGGTTGTGAGTACAATCCTTGAGGGGGCCATTTAGGGATCTGGGGCAAAAATTGGGGATTGGTCCTGCTTTGAACAGGGGGTTGAACTAGATGATGTGCCCCAAGTGGAGTGCCCCAAGGGTCGGTCCTGGGGCCGGTTTTGTTCAATATCTTCATAAATGATCTGGAGGATGGTGTGGATTGCACTCTCAGCAAATTTGTGGATGATACTAAACTGGGAGGAGTGGTAGATACGCTGGAGGGGAGGGATAGGATACAGAAGGACCTAGACAAATTGGAGGATTGGGCCAAAAGAAATCTGATGAGGTTCAATAAGGATAAGTGCAGGGTCCTGCACTTAGGATGGAAGAATCCAATGCACCGCTACAGACTAGGGACCGAATGGCTAGGCAGCAGTTCTGCGGAAAAGGACCTAGGGCTGACAGTGGACGAGAAGCTGGATATGAGTCAGCAGTGTGCCCTTGTTGCCAAGAAGGCCAATGGCATTTTGGGATGTATAAGTAGGGGCATAGCGAGCAGATCGAGGGACGTGATTGTCCCCCTCTATTCGACATTGGTGAGGCCTCATCTGGAGTACTGTGTCCAGTTTAGGGCCCCACACTACAAGAAGGATGTGGATAAATTGGAGAGAGTCCAGCGAAGGGCAACAAAAATGATTAGGGGTCTGGAACACATGACTTATGAGGAGAGGCTGAGGGAGCTGGGATTGTTTAGCCTGCAGAAGAGAAGAATGAGGGGGGATTTGATAGCTGCTTTCAACTCCCTGAAAGGGGGTTCCAAAGAGGATGGCTCTAGACTGTTCTCAATGGTAGCAGATGACAGAACGAGGAGTAATGGTCTCAAGTTGCAGTGGGGGAGGTTTAGATTGGATATTAGGAAAAACTTTTTCACTAAGAGGGTGGTGAAACACTGGAATGCGTTACCTAGGGAGGTGGTAGAATCTCCTTCCTTAGAGGTTTTTAAGGTCAGGCTTGACAAAGCCCTGGCTGGGATGATTTAACTGGGAATTGGTCCTGCTTCGAGCAGGGGGTTGGACTAGATGACCTTCAGGGGTCCCTTCCAACCCTGATATTCTATGATTCTATGATTCTATGATCTTCTGAGGTCCCTTCCAACCCTGATATTCTATGATGAGAATTCAAAATGTCATTGTCAAATTGGAGAATTGGTCTGAATTCACAAAGATGAAATTCAATAAAGACAAGCTCAAGCGTACTTTTTAGAAAAATCAAATGCACAACTGCAAAATGGGAAATAACTGGCTAGGTGGTCGTGCTGCAGAAAAGGATCTGCGGGATCAGAAACTGAATATGAGCCAACAATGGGATGCAGTTGTGAAAAAGCTAATATCATTCTGGGGTGTATTAACAGGAATGTTGCTTGTAAGACATAGGAAGTAATTGTCCCGCTCACCTCAACCATTGTAAGGCCTCAGCTGGAGTATAGTGTCCCGTTCTGGGGTACCACACATTAGCAAAGAGGTGGACAAACTGAAGAAGAGTAACAAAACTGGGAAAAGTTTGAGAAAATCTGATCTGTGAGTAAAGGTGGAAAAGAATGGGTATGTTTAGTCCTGAGAAAAGCACTGAGAAGGGGCCTGGTAACAGTCTTCAAATACGTGAAGGGCTGTTGTCAAGAGAACGGGGATCAATTGTTCTCCAGATCTACCGAAGGTAGGACAAGAAGTCGGGTTTAAGCTGCAGCAAGGGAGATTTAGGCTAGATATTAGAAAAAACTTTCGAACAAGAAGGAGTTAAACTCGGGAATAGCCTTCCACGGGAGGCTACGGAATCCTTATCACTGGAGGTTTTTAAGAACAGGTTGGAGAAACACCTGTCAGGGGTGCTTTAGGTTGACTTGTTCCTGCCTCAGCACAGGGGGCTGGGCTTGATGACCTCTCGAGGTCCCTTCCAGTCCGACATTTCTATGATTCTGCGAAGGAAGGGATTGAAATTCTGCTGCAGTTGTGAGCTTGATTTGATGTACTAGCTGGGGAATTCTCATGTTCTGATGAATTGGTTCACCCTGGACCCTGCTGATTCCCTTCTTGTCACCTAGGGGAAGTGCAGAGGGTCTCCAAAGGGTGTCCCTTTTTCGGTTGATGCCATGCAGGGGCCTTGAGGGGAATTCTAGAAATGTAAATCGAGTAAAATTGTACTAGATTGTCCAATCTGCCCCCCTGCAAATGATCCTGACAGCGCATATTCTAGTGTTTAGGGAAGAGTGGGTACAAAAGTGGGAAAAGGAGACAGAATCCTAAGAAGAAGAGCAAGGAAGCTGTATGGATGCTCTCCTGGTTCAGTAACTCTTGCATAATGCTTTTGCTTTAGGGCAAGAGGTTATGTTTCCTCAGCGTTGGTTTCAGTGTCCCAGCTCTCAGGCCCTGGAGCTGTTCTGAGGAAGAGTCTAATTAAAAACTCACCCCTGGGAGGCACTGAGAGGTCGGGGGGGGGGGAGGGGGGAGAGGGGAGAGGCAGCAATTATTACCCAATATCCAAAGTGATGTGGTTGGAGCTATGGGCACTAAATTCTGCTTACTGTTGGATTTAACGAGTTTAAATGCCATGTTCTTTGCAGGACCTTTGCTAACCCGCCCGCCTCCCTGAACAGCCTTGTGGTAGGTGCCGTGGGGCCGCCCAGAGTGGCTACTTCATCCTCTTGTCTGACAGCTTCCCTACTGAGCCTCTACTCCAGCATCACTGGTGGCAGGTGCTAATGTGAATGGAAAATCTTCACGCCAGATGCAGAAGTTCCCAGCAGCTGTTATGGAGATGTAAACCCTCAGCAGTATTTGAGCGCACTCTGGTTTTGCAGCAAAGCTCTCGGAGCATCACACCTGTTACCCAAGAGGGATTTTGGACCGGCTGTAGGGACGTAAGCCTGATCCCATGGAAATCAATAGCAAAAGTGAGAAAGATTTCACTTTAAATAGGTACATAACTCGGCCCCTTTTGTGCGAGGCTCTCAAAGTGCTTAAGCAATAGATTACACTCAGTCTGTTACTCTCTGTAATGGGGTGGCTGGCCCATAGGTCGGAGCCCTCAAGCTAAACCAGCCCTGATGAGCCCCACCTGAGAGGAATCAGGTGATTCCCCACATAAAAGGCAGCAGGATGCTACCAGGAAGGGGATGGTTGAAAAAGTGTGTGAGAGGCGGGAGGAAGCTTGGTAGGAAGCTGGGGCTGCTCAAGTAAAAGAAACCCAGAAAGTGTAGGTAGGTTGACGAAACAGCTGCAGGGTGTAGGACTGGCTCCTGCAGAAAGGACAGAGAGACACTAAGCTGAGTTGGGGGCCTGCGTGGGGCTGGTGGGTACCTGAGGACTGGCTAAACGGAATGTCTGAGTTTTCCTTTGGACGGTGTGGGGGTTGTTTAAGGTGCCCAGGGAAGGAGAAAACAGGGGTGGGGCCCTGCAGAGGTACCCCCTTGTGATTGGGGGCACTCAGTAAGTGGGTGCTGTTCTAGACTCTCAAAGGTCAGATTGAAAAGTGGCTGCTGAGCTCTTTTGAAAAAACAGCCCTTAACGGATGGCTGGAGGGGCTGAGGCTCCAGGGGCTGTGGGTTCTGGCTGATGGCAGGGGTCTTGGCTGTCCTATAGATTTGTAATTTTTGTCCTAAATACTATAGTTTAGCTTGTGTGAAACCTCCATAGAACTGAAAGAGAAATAATGTGACTCCCCTGGAGCACTTTGGGTGCCCTAGAAAGATAAATGATCCTCGAGCAGGGCTTTATTTTCACAATCCTAGTACAATCTACAGCATCTTTCCTGGCATCTAGCTTAGATTAGCCCCTGCAGTAGAGTTCCACTTTGCTCCTGTCGACTGCAGTGAGCCAAATTCAGCTATATTTGCCATTAAGAGGCTTAGCGCTGTACTGCTATTTTTATAGCCATCGTTTAGCTGAACATAAATAAGGACAGGAAAACCTGCAGGATACACAAGGATGAGTTGGCACAACAATCCTGTCCTTTCTAATTAGATTTCAGTATATGCTTCGCAGCACCGGCATTGCTGTTGTCTTCCTAAATGGTCACTCGGCGGGCAGCAAACTAATCACATCTCCTGAGCTTTTTTTTAAAAAAGGGCGAGACAGAATAAAACAAAGGAGGGCAAGAGAGTGCTTTATATTTTTTTTTTTTTTAATGTTCCCGTGCTGACTTATTGTATTTGCTAGTTTCAATTGATGCCAGCCCCGTCAGTCACCAGGGAAAGATGTAAAGATGCCTGTGTGCAAATATGAGTGGCATTCAGCCTCATTCAAACCTGAGCCATTCTCCTCAATGGAAACCTTGCTCCTTGGTGGTAATATCAGCGGTTGGTGAGAACCAGTCCGGGGAACCGGAATTATTGAGCTGAATGTAGGAGTCACTGGGTGAAATTCTAGGTGCAAGGTCAGGCTCGATTATCCTAATGGGCCTTTCTGAGTGTAGGCCCTGATTCTGCCAAGCTTTTAACCACATGCTTAACCTCTGTCCCTGTTCTGCAAAGCACTTAACTTTAGGCATGTGTTTAACTTCTAAAGAAAGTCACCGGCATGTTTAAATGCTTTGCTGAACCAGGCCCTTGAAAATCTGTTCTGTGATAGCTGTGTGAAAGGGAAATGTATCTTCCCAAGCAGCTTGTGTGTGGTTTTTGGGTTTTTTGGGGTTTTTTTTTGTAATATTGAATTATTTTAAAGTCAATAAAAATAGCCCCGTCAACTCACTGGTCTATGCTAGAACTTTTAAAAAGGTCTCAATGATCTTGTTAGCAACACATGCAAGCTGTAAAAAAAAAAAAAAAAAAAAAATTCTGATGACCGTATTTTTTGACACATTTGCTTTGTTGGTTATTGATGATGCAGTAAGGAATCGGTCTCAAAAGTGAGACCTCTCTCGAAGATAAATATTTTATTTGCATTCCCATTGTGCCTACAGCCCCCAGCTAAGACGGGGACCCCTCTGTGCTGCATGCTGTATGGATACGTGAGACAATCTCTGCCCCAAAGAGCTTGTAGTCTAAATAGACGAGACAAAGGGTAGGAGAGGAAACAGAGGCACAGACTCCTGTCCCACAGACCCCACAAACTGCCAAAGTGAATGTTGCCTTAGTGGTAAAACTAGGGGACTAGAAGTCCTGATCTTGATTTATTTTTTTCCCCCTCTGTGATTTGATCAAGGCCACGCAACAAGTCAGTGGCAGATCCAAGAATAGACCCCAGGCGTAGACGTAATTCAGTGGCCAAATTGCTAGACCACATGGCTTCCCATGCAGAGGGTATGTAGGTTTAATGATTAATTCTTTATCTGCTTTAGATTTCTTTCTGCCTTTCAGCAGAAGGACATCAGAGTTGAGATCTTATGAGTTATTGATAAGCCTAAAACAGATTCAGCTCATTTTGAATTCACTCTGGTGTGATTCCGTTAGCTGAAGAAACTCAACAGCTTGCAGTCACCGGTGTAAATGAGAATTTTGGTCAGTTCCCTGTAGGTTTTGTTAGAATATCTTTGATTCACTTTGATAAAAACTGGATGCCTCTAAAAATCCTGGTACAAGACAAGCAATTTAAGGCTGAATTTTTTTGAGTGAAGACTGCACTTGACAGTGGACTTGTCTCTCATACTTTTCCTATTACAATAGTGAAATCCACATCTAGCAAACTAAGAGGGAGCGAAACTGTTTAGATGGGAGTAGAATCCAAGTCTGAGACTGCTAAAGTCCCAGTTGTTGTTCCACTTGGAAGTTCTGTGAAAAACATGATTTCACTGTAGGTCTGATCCTGATGAGTTCTCGGGTCCCAGTTCCGCATAGCACTTAAGTACATGCTCAAGTTTGACTTTAAGTAGGACTTAAGCCCATGCTTAAAGTTAATACTGACCCAGACTACCCACTTTCAGGTTGAGAGCTCCCATGCTCATAACAGAAGGCACTAGGAAAAGGTTCCTTCTTTCCATGCATTAGAAAGAAATGGAAAAATTACTTCAAAATGAATGTATCCTCTTCTATACAGTATGTTAAGGGCTTGACCCTTCATCCAGTGAAATCTCTTCCATTGACATTAATGGGAGCAGGAACAGGGCTTTAAAGAGCAATCTTTTACTTCTGTAGACTGCAGCCTCCACTGGAGTTATGGCAGGACCCCATGGAAAGAACCCCAAGAACTGCAGAAAGGGTCCCTAGAATGGGCCCATTCCCTGTTCATCTAGCTAAATCCCAAATGCTGATTGCAGCACTGAGGTACAGGAAATGATACCTCAGCCTCAAGAAAGTCAGCTACTCATCCAAAGAATGAGCTGTCTCGTCTAATTAGTTTCTGTAAATGTCCTCTACTGCTGTTACTTTCCCCACTTACTGACCATACTTGGATCTGTATTGCTTTGCCAGTGCATTCTGCGCAGCCTTATCATAAAAAGGCCAAAAAGCTCCTGAGGGAATTAGGGGGGCTGATTCAGTTTTCAATAATACCATCGAATGTGTCCGAGTATGGTCCCCATTTGCAGAATACGTGGTGTGTGCAAAGATGTCATTTAACAAAAACGTTTGTTTACCTGTCTAAAATGGTAATAGCAATATGTGACTTATCTATCTAGTCTTGCTACTTGAAGCCTCATTAATTAATGTTTAAAAAAAATTTTATGAGACCTTTGAAAAGTAGTAACATTTTAAACTGTACTGACACAAATTAATCCTTAACTCCCCTGGAAAAAAGAGTCCTAATATCCCCATTTTACAGATGAGGAAAACTGAGGGTTTAGTCCAAAAAGGAGTACATCACATACACATTTTAAAACATTTCAGAACTACCACGCGATTTTTGTTTGTTGTAGTCTTACATTGTTAAATATAAATAGTCAAGTCTGGGAAACATTGTCATACACTGGGTTAAACCTCACTGAAACTGGAGGTGTAGCAGGTGTCCTTTAAGAAGCCATGAAGTTTCTTTATGGAAGCAAGTAGCTGGAACAATAGCTCCCCTGCCACCACAATGCAGGCCCAGGCCTCTGCCCAAAACAAAGGCATGTGTGAGGCTGCTCATGAATTCAAACTATGTGGGGGTAGGGCTTCGTTGGGCATTGTTTAGTAGAGGGGTGTATATGGGTGTGAGGAACAGCGTCAGGAGAAGGCCCAGAGAAGCTGAGGAAGAAGGCAGCAAAGAATCATCAGCATCAGTGCAATGTAAGCAAGCCATGGGAAACTGGCCATGAGAAAAGCCGAGAGAGCTTTTGGGGCTGAGTGCTGGCTGCTATGCAAAAGGCTTGTAGCTGTGAGCAAAGAAACTATTTCCCATTTGATTCTTCCTGTGTTCAGGGGAACAGCCCACTGCACATTGTTTGTAAACAAACAGGATTGCAACAAAGATGCCTGACTCCATCAATTTCTCCTCTTAAAGGAAATAATCTGTCTGTCCCCCATTCCCTGAACTTTGGCTAAGGCCATGTCTACACTGCCACTTATGTCAGCAAAACTTACATCGCTTAGGGCTGTGGAAAAAACACACCCCCTCTGACATAAGCGGTAGCCTGCTCGTTGAGGGTGGTTTAATTATGTCGAGAGGAGAACTCTCTCCTGTCAGCATAGAGGACTACATGGCAAATCTTACAGTGGTACAGCTGTTGACAGAGCCTAACAACTGTCCCAAAAGGGGTAACGATATATTTACTAAAAAGAAAAGGAGGACTTGTGGCACCTTAGAAACTAACCAATTTATTTGAGCATAAGCTTTCGTGAGCTACAGCTCACTTCATCGAACGAAAGCTTATGTTCAAATAAATTGGTTAGTCTCTAAGGTGCCACAAGTCCTCCTTTTCTTTTTGCGAATACAGACTAACATGGCTGTTACTCTGATATATTTACTGTGTCCTCTGTAGCTAGAGAATTTGAAACATGATGCTACGTGTTTTCCACTAGGTGGTGGTATATAACATTCTTTAGCTACAAATCAATTCACCTATGGCCTCTTCTGTCTCTTTAATCTGGTAGTTCCTATGTTTCTGGATCACACCTCAGGTCCATCTAGTCCAGTATTGGGTCTCCACCAGCAGTCAGTGCAAGAAGCTTCAGAGGAAGGATCAAAAAGCCCACTGATGGTAAGTTATCAAGTAACCTTCTCAGAGGGAAAGTTTGCTCCCAACCTTGGGGGGCTGATTTTAAATTTCTACTTTCTTTACCCTATCTACTATTAATATAGATGTTCTCATTATCTATATACATATCTAATCCTTTGAATCCTGCTGAACTCTTGGCCACAGTAATACCTTGTGGATGTGAGTTCCACAGATTAATTATTTAGTGCAAGTTGGGTTTTTAACCTTATTCTGACAATGTATCACTCAAGATGGTGAGTTGAGCCTGAGCTACAAAGTTGGGATCCAGAACAAACTTCTCCAAAGACTTCTGAAACTGCAGTTTTGGTTTGAACCTCTATAGAATCCAGATCCAGACTTATCTACGCTTTGAGAGTGTCCAGAGCTGGTATTTTGCTTTCAGCCTATATCTAATTGTAAAGGAACAGAGAATTGTAGACTCACCACCCAATTCAGTGTGTACCAGAGGTTATTCCCAAATAATTTCCCCTCATGTAAGTATGACACATACATGCTGAACAGCTTGGCTTCCAAGCAGGTGCTCAGGAATACAATCTGGCCTTGGACAATGCATCCATTCTCTTCTCACTTATCCAGGACTTTTCCTGGTTTCCACGATATGCATCTGAGGAAGTGAGCTGTGGCTCACGAAAGCTTATGCTCTAATAAATTGGTTAGTCTCTAAGGTGCCACAAGTCCTCCTTTTCTTTTTCTAGGACTTTGTGACTTCCAAGCAGATTTCATGGCTGTGTCACATAAATGACACAATTGGTCATGCAGATTTTTTTTAAACGGACACAGAATATCAGAATCGCAATGCCAGATCAAACCAGTGACTCATCCAGTCAGTATCCTGATGCTTCACAGAAAGGTTCAAGAAGCCCCACCTTAGAGAATAACCTGCTTATTGGGGATTCTTCCTGACCTCCTTCATGCCCTGAAATAATTGGGTGTTTTCTAATAGTGTCATTAGGGTTAGAGTTATTTCATTCTATTTTTTTTCCACGTGGAGAAACAGGTTTGTCCCAGGATGAGGTGACGCTTGAGTTTAAACTGGAAATGCTGCACAAAAAATGGAGATGACTGCCAAAAATATCTCAGCCTTTAAATTTATGCCAGTAAGATACTGCATCGCAACAAAACCCTGACCTTACTTAGCAGCATCCTTACCAAGTGGTAGAGAGAAACAAACAAAGTAATAGACTGACATGCCTGGGAACGTACTACGAAATGTTAACTTCAGAATATCATGGCAATATTGGTTCCAGAGAAGGGCAAGACCAAGGCCTTGCGCATTCTAAAGCCACCACAATCAGGAACCTGTTCGGGCTGGGTGTGGGTGCAGGGGTCTGACTACACAGAGTTCACTGCAACATGGGGGCTGTTATAGTCAATCAGAATTAATGCATGGGTCCAAAGAGTCAAAGGTGTTACCATGACCCTGTAAGTCCATTATTAAACACTTTTAAACACAGTTCAGGGTTTGGTATACAGAGACGTCCGCCTGCTTGCTGCCCTGACAAAGACGACTGACAACTTTTAAACCTTCTATTATAGATGGAGACTTAGTAGAACAAAACAGGTTAAAGCATTTGACTTGTAAAATATTAAGTAAGGTTTTTCATTTTTAACCATATCCCACTTTCTCTTTAGCTGCAAAGTTTGTATAAGGAAAAATCCCCTTGTTTGCCAGTCTTTTAGATGGGAAGAGCTGTGCTTTTGGGGGGGGGGAAAGAAATTAGTTGAGATGGGCTGGAGCTGCCGTTCTAGAAAACAGGGTCAGACTTTAACAAGAAGACGAAGAATAGCGTACATAGAAAGTGCAGCCTCTGTCTCTGGCGTTGACTCTCTTGCAACCTCTCTGCTGGGAAAAACACAGGCCCAGCATATGGTCTTATCAGCCACTCTGCGACCTGGCAAACTTTGGGCTTTCACGACATGGGTTTGAGTTGCCTTTTTCTGGTCAAAGGCTTAACGCAGTATTGCAAAATGTACAGTTTTGGCCAGTGAAGACAAACTCTTACTTTGGTCCATTAATGTTTTGTCCTATGCTTCTCTTGTTTACCAGCCATAATTTTAACGCAGTCCTTGACTTATATAATGTTTGGACTAATTCAGCTTTTTGATTCTTTTTGCACCTTTTCCCCATCAACATTCATTGTTATAAGCTATTGTGACAATTTATAAAGGTATCCACTTTTCCACAATTGGGCTTACAAATGGTGTAAATATGTAGGCCCAGTTATTACAACCGGGCCCTACATTCTGGCAAAAATTGACTAAAAATATATATGAATTTCTCAAATGCATTTTCTGATCACTACTAGCTTTCTCTCTGGAATTTATACTACATATGAGACGTACACTGAGCGGTTAAAACAAAGAGGTGGGAATCAGGGCTCTGGGATTCAGTTCCTAGCTGTGGAAAGTCCAGCATCCTGGGAGCTGCTTGTGGGCTAATTGTCCATCCAGCCTGGTATCCTGCCCTGGTCAGGGTGGGACTCGGGGCACAAGAGCTTTTCTCATACTACTGCAATATTCCCACACGGTTCCCACCAAAGCCATGATGTTACAACATGTCGTGTCCTATAACTATATTAAAGGAATCTGGTTACAACCTTGCCCCTAAACTTGGTCTGGTGCACCCAGGCAGAAACCACACCATGTTATAACAACGCGATTTATAGGACATGTATGGGAACATGGTATTAATCGATCGCAGTGTGGACAAGGCCGAACGCTCAGCATCCTCTCTTCATTCAGGTGCTATGGGGAAGAGTTACAAGCCAGCTTACATCCTTGGGTGAGGGCTAAGGACCTAGGCCCAGATCTTCAAAGGTATGTAAGTTGCTAACTTCCACTGAAATGACAGTTCAGAGTCTCTGGGCCGACTTGACCCAAATAGCATGCTGATGAATGTGTTGAACGTGCCCAAAGAGAAATAGATTAGATGTGCATGCATGAAGAAAATTGCAAAGGGGTGTTATATCCCTCAATATCAAATGTTTGCATGCTGACTAATTGCTATAATTGTACCTATAGCCTGGAGATGTGCTGCTCTTATTGGGATACATGCAGAGATCTGTAACTCTTCCCAGCTGTTTATGGTCCAGTGATTGAGTTTGGCAAAAATTGACTGCACTTACATGAATTGCTCCCTCCCCTTTGGTACAGTTTTATAACGTGGACTTCTATTTTCCAATAATCATAGCATATTAATTTGCATTTATATTACACAGCAGTGAGAGAGGGAAATTGGGGCCATCAAAGCTCCACTTCCTGTGTTAGTGCCGGAGGGTCTTTAATATTCAGATAGGAACTCAGTTTTCAAGGTCTTATCGAATACAATTGCAATACAGTAAACCGTCTAGAAGGCAGCTAATCTATCTAGGAAGAACAAAGATGAGTCTGGTGGGATTTAAACATGTCGTTACAGGGAGTCTAGCTATGTCCATCTAACGCTGAGAGCACTGAACATCCACTCTAGCCCCTTGCTTTTGGGGCTGTCCTCCTAATCCCTGGATTTCCTTCTTTGCTAAATATGAACCTGACCCACGAATTCAATAGGACCCTTTGGATCCAATTCTGCCACCTTCCTCCATAAGTGAGGATGGCAAAACTACATGCTTCAGAGTAGCAGCTGTGTTCGTCTGTATTTGCAAAAAGAGAAGGAGGACTTGTGGCACCTTAGAGACTAACCAATTTATTTGAGCATAAGCTTTCGTGAGCTACAGCTCACTAAATTGGATGCATTCCTACTACATGCTTTATTCATATATCCAAATTTTTTATCCTTCCCACCTCAACTCATATAATAAAGGAAAAGAGAGCTTTCTTTGCCAGCAATTTCCAAGCACAAGAAGTCAATATGGGGAACTTGAAAATCTGCATCAGTAAATACATACAATCAATCTTCCCATTAGAGGCAACCGCCACCTGCAGAACTGCCTCACTCTCAATCAATCAATCTTGCATTTCTAAAATGCCTCTGATTCCATGGCTCCACACTAATCTACTGTAACAAGCCTTTTGAAAGCTGCATTTCTAAAGAAGTAATATAGGCTTGAGTTAAAGCTGGACATTCTCTGACATGAAGGGTCATATTCTATAGCGGGGCACATAATGAGTGTATGGACACACACATGCATAGACGCATCATGACTTATCCTTACTAGACAGTGTCTCCATCTGGTACAACTGAAAGCCATTTATAGGCTTAACAAAGGGAGTGATCTAGTGAATGTGGAAGGCCTTGTCAGAACAAAGGTTTTAAAATCAGCTTTAATGGGATCCAATGACACCCTCTTTATGTGGGGCAGGAAGAGTTAGACCTGGTAAACAGCTCAGTACCAGCAGTAAGTGTCCAGGCAGAGGGCTGCAAGAGCAACGCAGAATTGCAGGTCTGGGTGCAATGATGTAATGGATTCAAAGTTAGTTCCTCAGGCCTAGGGAGCACAGAGTCTTTCCTAGTGACTTGGATTCCTGTAATAGCAACAAAGCACCTGAATCAAATAAGCAAGGGTGAAGCTTCAAGAGAAAGCTCAGGATCAGTCAGGACAGGGTCGAAGATCACTAGAGACAGTACATCCACTGTAAACTTATCAGATTGCACTTTGTCGCAATTTGATTGCAGGGGGACAAGCTACTGACGTCCCACAACACAGGAAGGACAGTGGAATAAGCCAGGGTTTCAAAAACTTGGTGCATCTCAGCAAGTAGAGCTGAGTATGATATACTTTACAGGACAAAAAGTAAATCATTACAGTAATCAAACAGCATCAAACCTAATCAGAAAGATAGAATAATTAGGACACTTAAATATAATCAACCTGGACACGGCAAAGCACAGTAGGGCTGACAAAAGGCAGCCCCTACTATTGACAACCCAAGGGTTTGAAAACGACAACTCAGGCCCCACAAAAATTATGAGATTAATTTGTGGCGCTGGGGCTTTAACATAAACATCAAATACCACGTGACTTGCAATAAATGACAGGTATTGACAATTGAGAGTTGTGTGTCCTGCTGCCACGTGTGGCCCCGATCCAGCAAACGCTTAACATGTGAGTGATGCCAGCTACATAGGGCTCAAAGAACATATATTCTCTCAATATCCCTTTTAAGGTAGGTAATATTTTGCAGGTGGGGAAACTAAGGCATAGACAAATTAAGCGTCATTGGCAGAGGTGGGAACAGAACCCAGGATTCGGACTCCTTGTTTTCTGCTTTCGCTGCTGCACGGTAGCTTGTCCTTGTCTGTTGTATTGTAACGAATTATTGACATCTACGTAAGACATTTATAGAGTGCTCGTTACAACAGTATCAAGGTACCAGTTTTTCTTTTCAGACTTATGTTCAAAGACTAGAAATACAAAATCTATTTGTATGACAGTAATACAGTAGCTGCAGGCCCCATCTGAAATCAGAGTCCGATTGTGCTAGGCAATATGGACAGCAGGAGCGAGTTCCTGTTCTGAAGATCTTGCAATGGACAAGTCAGACGAAAGGTGGGAGGAGAAACAGAAGCTCAGAGAAGTTTGGATTTAAATGTTTCCGAAGTTTTGAGTAAATACTGGGGCCAGGTGTTTTTAAAATAGTATTTATGTACTTGTCAGTGCAGAATGCTCTGAAGGTGGGGTATTCTTCAGCACTTAGGGAAGCTATTGCACAATGACCGGAGGCTGAAATGCCAAGGGTAAAAAGGGTTGATTATGTTCCACACAAGGGTCGGAACCCTGGGTCTCAACTCTACCAGTGGCAGAGGAATGGAAGGAATCTAAAGAGAGATGTCAAGAGTGGACGGAAAGCACATGGTCTGAGTTCCTCGGACAGTTTACAAACACGTGCAAACTATAGAAGCCTTTAATAAAAATACGACAAGGAGACCAAACGTTCCCTAAGGGGTGTGGAGAGGTGTGCCCCACAAAATGGCTCAAAAGGTGCAAGTATCACCCTTAACATCCCAAAAGGAGCGTGAGTATCTCCCAAAATGTCCCTAAAAGGTATGTACACGCATCACACAATGTCCCCTACAGCGCGTATGTGAACTTCACACAAAACATCCCTTTTGTTCGTTGCACACAGGGAAATGTTTCAGGAAACACCTGGCCAGTGGCCTGTGCCTTTCTCCCAGCATTCAGACCTCTGAACAGGGGATGTGACTGATGCAACACAACCAGGACAGTGACAATCCAAGCCATAATGCACCCAGGGAAGGGGCTATAGCTGGGTAAGCAGGGGTGGGAGAAGGGAAAGAACGGGGAGTGGGAAGGGAAGGAATGAGGGGTGCATGGGACAGAAGGAGTGGGGGGAACAGGATAAGAGGGGTGGAAGGGACAGGAGGGGTGGGGGGAACAGACTGGGGAGCAGAAGAGGAATGAGGAGGAAGGAAAGCCGGGGGTGAAGGGAGGAAGGAGGGACCCAGGGTGAGCAGAAGCGGGGGAGGAATGGGGCAGAGAGGAATGAGGGATGGAGAAGAGATGGGGGAAGCAGGGGCCAGGGGAGCAGCAGAAGCAGGCAATGGTGGGGAAGGGGTGAAGAGGAGGAGTGGGGGGCAAGAAGAGCCCATTCGGGGAGCAGATGGGGGGAAGGGGATCATGGGAAGGGAGGGGACAGACTGGGGGGAAGGGGTGAGGAGGAGGAGTGGGGGAGGGAAGAGCCCATTGGGGGTGCAGACGGGGGGTAGGGGATCAAGGGAAGGGAGGGGGCTGACTTGGGGGGAAGGGCTGAGGAGGATGAGTGGGGGAGCATAGGGGGCGAGAAGAGCCCATTGGGGGGAGCAGATGGGGGAAGGGGATCAAGAGAAGTGAGGGGGCAGACTGGGGGGAAGGGGTGAGGAGGAGGAGTGGGGGAGCAGAAGGGGCGGGAAGAGCCCATTGGGGGAGCAGACGGGCGGGAAGGGGATCAAGGGAAGGGAGGGAACAGACTGGGGGGAAGGGGTGAGGAGGAGAAGTGGGGGGGGAAGAGACCATTGGGGGTGCAGATGGGGGGGAAGGGATCAAGGGAAGGGAAGGGGGCTGACTTGGGGGGAAGGGGTGAGGAGGAGGAGTGAGGGAGCAGAGGGGGGAAGGGGATTAAGGGAAGGGAGGGGGCAGACTGGGGGGAAGGGTTGAGGAGGAGGAGGAGTGGGAAAGCAGGGGGGAAGAGCCCACTGGGGGAGGAGATGGGGGGGAAGGGGTGAGGAGGAGGAGTGGGGGAACAGAGGGGGAGAAGAGCCCATTGGGGGAGCAGACGAGGAGGAAGGGGATGAGGAGAAGGGAGGGGGGCTGACTGGGGGAGAAGGGGTGAGAGGGAAGAGTGGGGAGCACATTGGGGGAGCAGACAGGGGGGAAGCGGTCAGGAGGTGGAGTGGGGGAGCAGATGGGGGGAAGGGGATAAAGGGAAGGGGCTGACTGGGAGGGAAGGGGTGAGGAGGTGGAGTGGGGGAGCCCATTGGGGGAGCAGAGGGGGGGAAGGGAAGGGAGGGGGTTTACGGGGGGAAGGGGTGAGGGGGAGGAGTGGGGAGCCCATTGGGGGAGCAGAGGGGGGGAAGGGGATGAAGGGAAGGAAGGGGGGGTGACTGGGGGAAGGGGTGGGGGGAGGAGTGGGGAGTCCATTGGGGGAGCAGGGGGGAGGAGGGGAAGGGAGGGGGCTGACGGGGGGAAGGGGAGAGGGGGAGGAGTGGGGAGTCCATTGGGGGAGCAGGGGGGAGGAGGGGAAGGGAGGGGGCTGACAGGGGGAAGGGGAGAGGGGGAGGAGTGGGGAGTCCATTGGGGGAGCAGAGGGGAGGAGGGGAAGGGAGGGGGCTGACGGGGGGAAGGGGAGGAGTGGGGAGTCCATTGGGGGAGCAGGGGGGAGGAGGGGAAGGGAGGGGGCTGACGGGGGGAAGGGGAGGAGTGGGGAGTCCATTGGGGAAGCAGGGGGGAGGAGGGTAAGGGAGGGGGCTGACGGGGGGAAGGGGAGAGGGGGAGGAGTGGGGGAGTCCATTGGGGGAGCAGAGGGGATGAAGGGAAGGGAGGGGGCTGACGGGGGGAAGGGGAGGAGTGGGGAGTCCATTGGGGGAGCAGAGGGGATGAAGGGAAGGGAGGGGGCTGACGGGGGGAAGGGTGAAGGGGAGGAGTGGGGAGTCCATTGGGGGAGCAGAGGGGAGGAGGGGAAGGGAGGGGCTGACGGGGTGAAGGGGAGGAGTGGGGAGTCCATTGGGGGAGCAGGGGGGAGGAGGGGAAGGGAGGGGGCTGACGGGGGGAAGGGGAGGAGTGGGGAGTCCATTGGGGGAGCAGGGGGGAGGAGGGGAAGGGAGGGGCTGACGGGGTGAAGGGGAGGAGTGGGGAGTCCATTGGGGGAGCAGAGGGGAGGAGGGGAAGGGAGCGGCTGACGGGGGGAAGGGGAGGAGTGGGGAGTCCATTGGGGAGCAGAGGGGAGGAGGGGAAGGGAGGGGGCTGACGGGGAGAGGGGGAGGAGTGGAGAGTCCATTGGGGGAGCAGGGGGGAGGAGGGGAAGGGAGGGGCTGACGGGGGGAAGGGGAGGAGTGGGGAGTCCATTGGGGGAGCAGGGGGGAGGAGGGGAAGGGAGGGGGCTGACGGGGGGAGGGGGAGGAGTGGGGAGTCCATTGGGGGAGCAGAGGGGAGGAGGGGAAGGGAGGGGCTGACGGGGGGAAGGAGAGGAGTGGGGGAGTCCATTGGGGAGCAGAGGGGAGGAGGGGAAGGGAGGGGTCTGACGGGGGGAAGGGGAGAGGGGGAGGAGTGGGGAGTCCATTGGGGGAGCAGGGGGGAGGAGGGGAAGGGAGGGGGCTGACAGGGGGAAGGGGAGGAGTGGGGAGTCCATTGGGGGAGCAGGGGGGAGGAGGGGAAGGGAGGGGCTGACGGGGGGAAGGGGAGGAGTGGGGAGTCCATTGGGGGAGCAGGGGGGAGGAGGGGAAGGGAGGGGGCTGACGGGGGGAAGGGGAGGAGTGGGGAGTCCATTGGGGGAGCAGGGGGGAGGAGGGGAAGGGAGGGGGCTGACGGGGGAAGGGGAGAGGGGGGAGGAGGGGGGAGTCATTGGGGAGGAGGGGAAGGGAGGGGCTGACGGGGGGAAGGGGAGGAGTGGGGAGTCATTGGGGGAGCAGGGGGGAGGAGGGGAAGGGAGGGGGCTGATGGGGGGAAGGGGAGGGGGGAGGAGTGGGGAGTCCATTGGGGGAGCAGAGGGGAGGAGGGGAAGGGAGGGGGCTGACGGGGGAAGGGGAGGAGTGGGGAGTCCATTGGGGGAGGAGAGGGGAGGAGGGGAAGGGAGGGGGCTGACGGGGGGAAGGGGGAGGAGTGGGAGTCCATTGGGGGAGCAGGGGGGAGGAGGGGAAGGGAGGGGGCTGACGGGAGGAGGGGGAGGAGTGGGGAGTCCATTGGGGGAGCAGGGGGGAGGAGGGGAAGGGAGGGGGCTGACGGGGGGAAGGGGAGGAGTGGGGAGTCCATTGGGGGAGCAGGGGGAGGAAGG
This sequence comes from Lepidochelys olivacea, assembly GCF_965140295.1. Taxonomy (NCBI): domain Eukaryota; kingdom Metazoa; phylum Chordata; order Testudines; family Cheloniidae; genus Lepidochelys; species Lepidochelys olivacea. The sequence goes on along the minus strand of NC_140436.1, from coordinate 10,421,408 downwards.
GAAGGGAGGGGCTGACGGGGGGAAGGGGAGAGGGGAGAGGAGTGGGGAGTCCATTGGGGGAGCAGGGGGGAGGAAGGGGAAGAGAGGGGGCTGACGGGGAGAGGGGGAGGAGTGGGGAGTCCATTGGGGGAGCAGGGGGAGGAGGGGAAGGGAGGGGCTGACGGGGGGAAGGGGAGAGGGGGAGGAGTGGGGAGTCCATTGGGGGAGCAGAGGGGGAGGAGGGGAAGGGAGGGGCTGACGGGGGGAAGGGTAGAGGGGGAGGAGTGGGGAGTCCATTGGGGGAGCAGGGGGGAGGAGGGGAAGGGAGGGGCTGACGGGGGGAAGGGGAGGAGTGGGGAGTCCATTGGGGGAGCAGGGAGGAGGAGGGGAAGGGAGGGGCTGACGGGGGAAGGGGAGAGGGGGGAGGAGTGGGGAGTCCATTGGGGGAGCAGGGGGGAGGAGGGGAAGGGAGGGGCTGACGGGGGGAAGGGGAGAGAGGGGAGGAGTGGGGAGTCCACTTGGGGGAGCAGGGGGGAGGAGGGGGAAGGGAGGGGGCTGACGGGGGGAAAGGGGAGGAGTGGGGGAGTCCATTGGGGGAGCAGGAGGGAGGAG